>NC_048266.2:110507-4910507 GCF_005286985.2 Setaria viridis
AACCGGGACCTACATCACTCGATTTCATGGCCGAAAACGCATCCGGAGGCCATTTTCACATCTTCGGTGGATCCCCCACTTTTTCATCCCCGGTTGCTGGTGTGGTCGTTTTGGTGACCAATAGGACATGAAAACGAGTCTGGAGGCCATTTTCACGTCTTCGGTCCATCCCACGTTTTCACCCCCTGTTGCCGGTGTGGCCATTTTTAGGCAAACCATGACCTATAGCACTTGATTTTATGGTTGAAAACGAGTCCGGAGGCCATTTTCACGTCTTTGAACCATCCTACATGTTTTCGTCCCCGGTTGCTGGTGTGGACATTTTGGGGTTAACCGTGACCTATAGCACACGATTTCATGGTCGAGAATGCGTCCAGAGGTCATTTTCACGTCTTCGGTCCATGCCTCACGGTTTCGACCCCAGTTGCCGATGTGGCCGTTTTCGGGCTAATCGTGACCTATATCACACGATTTCATGGTTGAAAACGAGTCCGGAGGCCATTTTCACGTCTTCAGTCCATCCCCCACGTTTTCGACCCCGGTTGCCAGTGTGGCCGTTTTCGAGCTAATAGTGACCTATACCACACGATTTCATGGCCGAACACGCGTCCGGAGGCCATTTTCACATCTTCGATTCATCCCCCATGTTTTCAACCCCGATTGTCGGTGTGGCTGTTTTTGGGCTAACCGTGACCTATAAGCACACGATTTCATGGCCAAAAATGCGTCCGGAGGCCATTTTCAATTCTTCGGTGGATCCCCCGCTTTTTCATCCCCGGTTGCTGGTGTGGCCGTTTCGGTGACCTATAGGACATGGTTTCATGGTCGAAAACGAGTCCGGAGGCCATTTTCACGTCTTCCGTCCATCCCACGTTTTCGCCCGCTGTTGCCGGTGTGGCCATTTTTAGGCAAACCATGACCTATAGCACACAATTTTATGGTTGAAAACGAGCCCGGAGGCCATTTTCACGTCTTTGAACCATGCCATACGTTTTCGTCCCCGGTTGCTGGTGTGGCCATTTTGGGGTTAAACGTGACCTATAGCACACGATTTCATGGTCGAGAATGCGTCCAGAGGTCATTTTCACGTCTTCGGTCCATCCCTCACGGTTTCGACCCCAGTTGCCGATGTGGCCGTTTTCGGGCTAACCGTGACCTATAGCACACGATTTCATGGCTGAAAACGAGTCCGGAGGCCATTTTCACGTTTTCAGTCCATCCCCCACGTTTTCGACCCCAGTTGCCGGTATGGCCGTTTTTGCGGAAACCGTGACCTATAGCACCCAATTTCCTGGCCGAAAACAACTCTGGAGGCCATTTTCACGTCTTCGAACCATCCCCCACGTTTTCGACCCTGGTTGTCAGTGTTCTCGTTTTCGGGCAAACCGTGACCTACCGAACACGATTTCATGGCCGAAATCACGTCCGGAGGCCATTTTCATGTCTTCGATCCATCCCCCATGTTTTTGACCCCAGTCGCTGGTGTCGCCATTCTTTGGCTAACCGTGTTCTATAGCACACGATTTCATGGCCGAGAATGCGTCCGGAGGCCATTTTCACGTCTTCGGTCCATTCTCGAAAGTTTCGACCCCAGTTGCCGGTGTGGCCATTTTCAGGCTAACCGTGACCTATAGCACATGATTTCATGGCTGAAAACGAGTCCGGAGGCCATTTTCATGTCTTCAGTGCATCCCACATGTTTTCATCCTCGGTTGCTGGTGTGGCCATTTTCACGACTTCGGTCCATCCCCACGTTTTCGACCCCGGTTGCCGGCGTGGCCGTTTTTGTTGTAACCGTGACCTATAGCACACGATTTCCTAGCCGAAAATGAGTCTGGAGGCCATTTTCACGTCTTCAAACCAACCGCCACATTTTCGACCCCGGTTGTCGGTGTGGCCATTTTCGGGCAAACTGTGATCTACCGAACACGATTTCATGGCCGAAATCACGTCGGGAGGCCGTTTTCATGTCTTCGATCCATCCCCCACGTTTTTGACCCCGATCACTGGTGTGGCCGTTTTTGGGCTAACCGTGACCTATAGCACACGATTTCATGGCCGAGAATGCGTCCGGAGGCCATTTTCACGTCTTCGGTCCATCCCCCAAAGTTTCGACCCCAGTTGCCGGTGTGGCCGTTTTCGGGCGAACCGTGAGCTATAGCACACGATTTCATGGCTGAAAACGAGTCCGTAGGCCATTTTCACGTCTTTAGTAAATCCCACACGTTTTCGTCCCCGGTTGCTGGTGTGGCCATTTTCACGACTTCGGTCCATCCCCCACGTTTTCGACCCCGGTTGCCGGTGTGGCCGTTTTTGTGGTAACTGTGAAATATAGCACACGATTTCCTGGCAAAAAACGAGTCTGGAGGCCATTTTCACGTCAATGAACCATCCCCCACGTTTTCGACCCCCGTTGTTGGTGTGGCCGTTTTCGGGCAAACGGTGACCTACCGAGCACGATTTCATGGCCGAAAACGCGTCCGGAGGCTATTTTGACGTCTTCGGTCCATCCCCACGTTTTCGACCCCCGTTGGTGGTGTGGACGTTTTCGGGCTACCGTGACGTATATCACACGATTTCGTGGCTGAAAACGAGTTCGGAGGCCATTTTTACGACTTCGGTCCATCCCCATGGTTTTGACCCCGGTTGCTGGTGTGGCCATTTTTGGGCTAACCGTGACCTATAGCACACGATTTCATGGCCGAAAATGCGTCCTGAGTTCATTTTCACGACATCGATCCATCCCCCACGTTTTTGACCCCGGTTACCGGTGTGGCCGTTTTTGGGCTACCGTGACCTATAGCACACGATTTTATGGTCGAAAACGAGTTCGGAGGCCATTTTCACGTCTTCGGTGCATCCCCACATTTTCGACGCCGGTTGTCGGAGTGTCCATTTTTGGGCTAACCGTGACCTATAGCGCACGACTTCGTGGCCGAAAACGAGTTCGGAGGCCATTTTCACGACTTCGGTCCATCCCCACGTTTTCGACCACCGTTGGTGGTAGGGACGTTTTCGGGCTAATCGTGACCTATATCACACGATTTCATGGCCGAAAATGCGTCCGGACGCCATTTTCACGTCTTCGGTCCATCCACCACGTTTTTTACCTCGGTTACTGGTGTGGCCATTTTCGGGGTAACCGTGACCTACACACGATTTCATGACTGAAAACGAGTCCGGAGGCCATTTTCACGTCATCAGTCCATCCCCCACGGTTTCGACCCCGGTTGCCGGTGTGGCTGTTTTCAAGCTAACCGTGACCTATAGAACACGATTTCATGGCCGAAAACGCGTCTGGAGGCCATTTTCACGCGTCGATCCATCCCCCACGTTTTCGACCCTGGTCGCCGGTGTGGCTGTTTTTGGGCTAACCGTGACCTATAAGCACACGATTTCATGGCCAAAAACGCGTCCGGAGGCCATTTTCACGTCTTCGATCCATCCCCCATGGTTTCGACTCCTGTTGCCGATGTGGCCGTTTTCGGGCTAACCGTGACCTACAGCACACGATTTCATGGCTGAAAATGAGTCTGGAGGCCATTTTCACGTCTTCGAACCATCCCACACGTTTTCATCCCTGGTTGCCGGTGTGGCCATTTTAGGGTTAACCGTGACCTATAGCATACGATTTCATGGCCAAAAATATGTCCGGAGGCCATTATCACATCTGCGGTCCATCCCCCACGTTTTCAATCCCGGTTGCTGGTGTGGCCGTTTTCGGGCTAACCGTGACCTATAGCACATGTTTTCATGGCCGAAAACGCGTCCTGAGGCCATTTTCACGTCTTCGGTCCATCCCCCATGGTTTCGACTCCTGTTGCCGATGTGGCCGTTTTCGGGCTAACCGTGACCTAAAGCACACGATTTCATCGCTGAAAACGAGTCCGGAGGCCATTTTCACGTCTTCGGTCCATCCCACACATTTTCGTCCAAGGTTCCCGGTGTGGCCGTTTTCGGGCTAACCGTCACCTATACCACACGACTTCATGGCCGAACACGTGTCCGGACGCCCATTTTCACGTGTTCAGTCCATCCCCCACGTTTACGACCCTAGTTACCGGCGTGACTGTTTTCGGGCTAACTGTGACCTACACACGATTTCATGACCCAAAACGAGTTCGGAGGCCATTTTCACGTCTTCGGTCTATCCTCCACGTTTTTTACCCCGGTTGCCGGTGTGGCCATTTCTGGGCTAACCGTGACCTATAGCACACGATTTCATGGCTGACAACGTGTTCGGAGGCTATTTTCACGAGTTCAGTCCATCCCCTAAGTTTTCGACCCCGGTTGCCTGTGTGGCCGTTTTCGGGCTAACCGTGACCTATAGCACACGATTTCATGGCCGAAAACACGTCCGGAGGCCATTTTGACGTCTTCGGTCCATCCCCACATTTTCGACGCCGGTTGTCGGAGTGGGCATTTTCGGGCTAACCGTGACCTATAGCGCACGACTTCGTGGCCGAAAACGAGTTCAGAGGCCATTTTCACGACATCGATCCATCCCCCACGTTTTCGACCCCGGTTGCCGGTGTGGCCGTTTTCGCGCTAACCGTGACCTATAGCACACTATTTCATGGCCGAAAACGCGTCCGGAGGCCATTTTCACGACTTCAGTGGATCCCCCACGTTTTGGACCCTGGTTACTAGTGTTGCCCTTTCGGTGGCATGTAGCACACGATTTTATGGTCGAAAACGAGTTCGGAGGCTATTTTCACGTCTTCGGTCCATCCCCACATTTTCGACGCCGGTTGTCGGAGTGTCCATTTTCGGGCTAACCGTGACCTATAGCGCAGGACTTCGTGCCCGAAAACGAGTTTGGAGGCCATTTTCACGACTTCAGTCCATCCCCACGTTTTCGACCCCCGTTGGTGGTGTGGACGTTTTCGGGCTAACCGTGACCTATATCACACGATTTCATGGCCGAAAATGCGTCCGGACGCCATTTTCACGTCTTCGGTCCATCCCCCACGTTTTCGACCCCGGTTACTGGTGTGGCCATTTTCGAGGTAACCATGACCTCCACACGATTTCATGACTGAAAACGAGTCCGGAGGCCATTTTCACATCTTCGGTCCATCCCCCACGGTTTCGACCCCGGTTGCTAGTGTGGCCGTTTTTGGGCTAACCGTGACCTATAGAACACGATTTCATGGCTGAAAACGCGTCTGGAGGCCATTTTCACGCTTCGATTCATCCCCCACGTTTTCGTCCCCGATCAATGGTGTGGCCATTTTCGGGCTAACCGTGACCTATACCACACGATTTCATGGCCAAAAACATATCCGGAGGCCATTTTCACGTCTTCGGTCCATCCCCCATGGTTTCGACTCCTGTTGCCGATGTGGTCGTTTTCGGGCTAACCGTGACCTATAGCACACGATTTCATGCCTGAAAATGAGTCTGGAGGCCATTTTCACGTCTTCGAACCATCCCACACGTTTTCATCCCTGGTTGCCAGTGTGGCCATTTTGGGGTTAACCGTGACCAATAGCACACGATTTCATGGCCAAAAACATGTCCGGAGGCCATTATCACATCTGCGGTCCATCCCCCACGTTTTCAATCCCGGTTGCTGGTGTGGCCGTTTTCGGCCTAACCGTGACCTATAGCACATGATTTCATGGCCGAAAACGCGTCCTGAGGCCATTTTCACGTCTTCGGTCCATCCCCCATGGTTTCGACTCCAGTTGCCGATGTGGCCGTTTTCGGGCTAACCGTGACCTAAAGCACACGATTTCATGGCTGAAAACGAGTCCGGAGGCCATTTTCACGTCTTCGGTCCATCCCACACATTTTCGTCCCTAGTTACCGGCGTGACTGTTTTCGGGCTAACCGTGACCTACACACGATTTCATGACCGACAACAAGCCCGGAGGCCATTTTCACGTCTTCGGTCCATCCCCCACGGTTTCGACCGCGGTTGCCGGTGTGGCCGTTTTTGGGCTAACCGTGACCTATAGAACACGATTTCATGGCCGAAAACGCGTCTGGAGGCCATTTTCACGCGTCGATCCATCCCCCACGTTTTCGTCCCCGGTCGCCGGTGTTGCCATTTTCGGGCTAACCGTGACCTATACCACACGATTTCATGGCCAAAAACATGTCCGGAGGCCATTTTCACATCTTCGATCCATCCCCCATGGTTTCGACTCCTGTTGCCGATGTGGCCGTTTTCGGGCTAACCGTGACCTATACCACACGATTTCATGGCTGAAAACGAGTCCGGAGGCCATTTTCACGTCTTCGAACCATCCCACACATTTTCATCCCTGGTTGCCAGTGTGGCCATTTTGGGGTTAACCGTGACCTATAGCACATGATTTCATGGCTAAAAACATGTCCGGAGGCCATTATCACATTTGCGGTCCATCCCCCATATTTTCAATCCCGGTTGCTGGTGTGGCCGTTTTCGGTCTAACCGTGACCTATAGCACATGATTTCATGGCCGAAAACGCGTCATGAGGCCATTCTCAACTCTTCGGTCCATCCCCCATGGTTTCAACTCCGGTTGCCGATGTGGCCGTTTTCGGGGTAACCGTGACCTAAAGCACACGATTTCATGGCTGAAAACGAGTCCGGAGGCCATTGTCACGTCTTCGGTCCATCCCACACATTTTCGTCCAAGGTTCCCGGTGTGGCCATTTGCGAGCTAACCGTCACCTATACCACACGACTTCATGGCCGAACACGTGTCCGGACGCCATTTTCACGTCTTTAGTCCATCCCCCACATTTACGACCCTAGTTACCGGCGTGACTGTTTTCGGGCTAACCGTGACCTACACACGATTTCATGACCGAAAACGAGTTCGGAGGCCATTTTCACGTCTTCGGTGTATCCTCCACGTTTTTTACCCCGGTTGCCGGTGTGGCCATTTCTGGGCTAACCGTGACCTATAGCACACGATTTCATGGCTGACAACGTGTTCCGAGGCTATTTTCACGAGTTCAGTCCATCCCCTAAGTTTTCGACCCCGGTTGCCTGTGTGGCCATTTTCGGGCTAACCGTGACCTATAGCACACGATTTCATGGCCGAAAACACGTCGCGAGGCCATTTTGATGTCTTCGGTCCATCCCCACATTTCGACGCCGGTTGTCGGAGTGGGCATTTTCGGGCTAACCGTGACCTATAGCGCACGACTTCGTGGCCGAAAACAAGTTCAGAGGCCATTTTCACGACATCGATCCATCCCCCACGTTTTCGACCCCGGTTGTCGGTGTGGCCGTTTTCGCGCTAACCGTGACCTATAGCACACTATTTCATGGCCGAAAACGCGTCCGGAGGCAATTTTCACGACTTCGGTGGATCCCCCACGTTTTCGACCCTGGTTACTAGGTGTTGCCGTTTCGGTGGCATGTAGCACACGATTTTATGGTCGAAAACGAGTTCGGAGGCTATTTTCACGTCTTCGGTCCATCCCCACATTTTCGACGCCGGTTGTCGGAGTGTCCATTTTCGGGCTAACCGTGACCTATAGCGCACGACTTTGTGCCCGAAAATGAGTTCGGAGGCCATTTTCACGACTTCAGTCCATCCCCACGTTTTCGACCCCCGTTGGTGGTGTGAACGTTTTTGGGCTAACCGTGACCTATATCACACGATTTCATGGCCGAAAATGCGTCCGGACGCCATTTTCACGTCTTCGGTCCATCCCCCCCACGTTTTCCGACCCCGGTTACTGGTGTGGCCATTTTCGGGGTAACCATGACCTCCACACGATTTCATGACTGAAAACGAGTCCGGAGGCCATTTTCACGTCTTCGGTCCATCCCCCACGGTTTCGACCCAGGTTGCCGGTGTGGCTGTTTTTGGGCTAACCGTGACCTATGGAACACGCTTTCATGGCCGAAAACGCGTCTGGAGGCCATTTTCACACTTCGATCCATCCCTCACGTTTTCGTCCCCGGTCGCCGGTGTGGCCATTTTCGTTCTAACCGTGACCTATACCACACGATTTCATGGCCAAAAACATGTCCGGAGGCCATTTTCACGTCTTCGGTCCATCCCCCATGGTTTCGACTCCTGTTGCCGATGTGGCCGTTTTCGGGCTAACCGTGACCTACAGCACACGATTTCATGGCTGAAAATGAGTCTGGAGGCCATTTTCACGTCTTCGAACCATCCCACACGTTTTCATCCCTGGTTGCCGGTGTGGCCATTTTAGGGTTAACCGTGACCTATAGCATACGATTTCATGGCCAAAAATATGTCCGGAGGCCATTATCACATCTGCGGTCCATCCCCCACGTTTTCAATCCCGGTTGCTGGTGTGGCCGTTTTCGGGCTAACCGTGACCTATAGCACATGTTTTCATGGCCGAAAACGCGTCCTGAGGCCATTTTCACGTCTTCGGTCCATCCCCCATGGTTTCGACTCCTGTTGCCGATGTGGCCGTTTTCGGGCTAACCGTGACCTAAAGCACAACGATTTCATGGCTGAAAACGAGTCCGGAGGCCATTTTCACGTCTTCGGTCCATCCCACACATTTTCGTCCAAGGTTCCCGGTGTGGCCGTTTTCGGGCTAACCGTCACCTATACCACACGACTTCATGGCCGAACACGTGTCCGGACGCCATTTTCACGTCTTCAGTCCATCCCCCACGTTTACGACCCTAGTTACCGGCGTGACTGTTTTCGGGCTAACCGTGACCTACACACGATTTCATGACCGAAAACGAGTTCGGAGGCCATTTTCACGTCTTCGGTCTATCCTCCACGTTTTTTACCCCGGTTGCCGGTGTGGCCATTTCTGGGCTAACCGTGACCTATAGCATACGATTTCATGGCTAACAATGTGTTCGGAGGCTATTTTCACGAGTTCAGTCCATCCCCTAAGTTTTCGACCCCGGTTGCCTGTGTGGCCATTTTCGGGCTAACCGTGACCTATAGCACACGATTTCATGGCCGAAAACACGTCCGGAGGCCATTTTGACGTCTTCGGTCCATCCCCACATTTTCGACGCCGGTTGTCGGAGTGGGCATTTTCAGGCTAACCGTGACCTATAGCGCACGACTTCGTGGCCAAAAACGAGTTCAGAGGCCATTTTCACGACATCGATCCATCCCCCACGTTTTCGACCCCGGTTGCCGGTGTGCTCGTTTTCGCGCTAACCGTGACCTATAGCACACTATTTCATGGCCGAAAATGCGTCCGGAGGCCATTTTCACGACTTCGGTGGATCCCCCACGTTTTCGACCCTGGTTACTAGTGTTGCCGTTTCGGTGGCATGTAGCACACGATTTTATGGTCGAAAACGAGTTCGGAGGCTATTTTCACGTCTTCGGTCCATCCCCACATTTTCGACGCCGGTTGTCGGAGTGTCCATTTTTGGGCTAACCGTGACCTATAGCGCACGACTTTGTGCCCGAAAACGAGTTCGGAGGCCATTTTCACGACTTCGGTCCATCCCCACATTTTCGACCCCCGTTGGTAGTGTGGACGTTTTCGGGCTAACCGTGCCCTATATCACACGATTTCATGGCCGAAAATGCGTCCGGACGCCATTTTCACGTCTTCGGTCCATCCCCCACGTTTTCGACCCCGGTTACTGGTGTGGCCATTTTCGGGGTAACCATGACCTCCACACGATTTCATGACTGAAAACGAGTCCGGAGGCCATTTTCACGTCTTCGGTCCATCCCCCACGGTTTCGACCCCGGTTGCCGGTGTGGCTGTTTTTGGGCTAACCGTGACCTATGGAACACGCTTTCATGGCCGAAAACGCGTCTGGAGGCCATTTTCACACTTCGATCCATCCCTCACGTTTTCGTCCCCGGTCGCCGGTGTGGCCATTTTCGGGCTAATCGTGACCTATACCACACGATTTCATGGCCAAAAACATGTCCGGAGGCCATTTTCACGTCTTCGGTCCATCCCCCATGGTTTCGACTCCTGTTGCCGATGTGGCCGTTTTCGGGCTAACCGTGACCTATTGCACACGATTTCATGGCTGAAAATTAGTCTGGAGGCCATTTTCACGTCTTCGAACCATCCCACACGTTTTCATCCCTGGTTGCCGGTGTGGCCATTTTGGGGTTAACCGTGACCTATAGCACACGATTTCATGGCCAAAAACATGTCCCGAGGCCATTATCACATGTGCGGTCCATCCCCCACGTTTTCAATCCCGGTTGCTGGTCTGGCCGTTTTCGGGCTAACCGTGACCTATAGCACATGATTTCATGGCCGAAAACGCATCCTGAGGCCATTTTCACGTCTTCGGTCCATCCCCCATGGTTTCGACTCCTGTTGCCGATGTGGCCGTTTTCGGGCTAACCGTGACCTAAAGCACACGATTTCATCGCTGAAAACGAGTCCGGAGGCCATTTTCACGTCTTCGGTCCATCCCACACATTTTCGTCCAAGGTTCCCGGTGTGGCCATTTTCGGGCTAACCGTCACCTATACCACACGACTTCATGGCCGAACACGTCTCCGGACGCCATTTTCACGTCTTCAGTCCATCCCCCACGTTTACGACCCTAGTTACCGGCGTGACTGTTTTCGGGCTAACCGTGACCTACACACGATTTCATGACCGAAAACGAGTTCGGAGGCCATTTTCACGTCTTCGGTCTATCCTCCATGTTTTTTACCCCGGTTGCCGGTGTGGCCATTTCTGGGCTAACCGTGACCTATAGCACACGATTTCATGGCTGACAACGTGTTCGGAGGCTATTTTCACGAGTTCAGTCCATCCCCTAAGTTTTCGACCCCGGTTGCCCGTGTGGCCATTTTCGGGCTAACCGTGACCTATAGCACACGATTTCATGGCCGAAAACACGTCCGGAGGCCATTTTGACGTCTTCGGTCCATCCCCACATTTTCGACACCAGTTGTCGGAGTGGGCATTTTTGGGCTAACCGTGACCTATAGCGCACGACTTCGTGGCCGAAAACGAGTTCAAAGGCCATTTTCACGACTTCGATCCATCCCCCACGGTTTCGACCCCGGTTGCCGATGTGGCCGTTTTCGCGCTAACCGTGACCTATACCACACTATTTGATGGCCGAAAACGCGTCCGGAGGCCATTTTCACGACTTCGGTGGATCCCCCACATTTTCGACCCTGGTTACTAGTGTTGCCATTTCGGTGGCATGTAGCACACGATTTTATGGTCGAAAACGAGTTCGGAGGCTATTTTCACGTCTTCGGTCCATCCCCACATTTTCGACGCCGGTTGTCGGAGTGTCCATTTTCAGGCTAACCGTGACCTACAGCGCACGACTTCATGGCGGAAAACGAGTCCGGAGGCCATTTTGACGTCTTCGATCTATCCCGCACGTTTTTGACCCTGAGTGTCGGTGTGGCCATTTTCAGGCTAACCCCGACCTATAGCACACGATTTCATGGCCGAAAACGAGTCCGGAGGCCATTTTCACGTCTTCGATCTATCCCGCACGTTTTTGACCCTGAGTGTCGGTGTGGCCATTTTCAGGCTAATCCCGACCTATAGCAGACGATTTCATGGCCGAAACGAGTCCGGAGGCCATTTTCACATCTTCGGTACACCCCCCATGTTTTCGATGCCGGTTGCCGGTGTGGCCGTTGTCGGGCTAACTGTGACCTATAGGACACGATTTCATGGCCAAAAATGAGTCCGGAGGCCATTTTCACGTCTTTGGTCTATCCCCCACCTTTTCTACCATGGTTGCTGGTGTGGCCATTTCTGGGCTAACCGTGACCTATTGCACATGATGTCATGGCTGAAAACGAGTCCGGAGGCTATTTTCATGACTTCAGTCCATCCCCCACGTTTTCGACGCCGGTTGCCGATGTGGCCGTTTTCGGGCTAACTGTGACCTATTGCACACGATTTCATGGCTGAAGACGCATCTGGAGGCCATTTTCATGTCCTCAGTCCATCCGCCATGGTTTCAACCCCGGTTGCCGGTGTTGCCATTTTCAGGCTAATCATGACCTGTAGCACACGATTTGATGGCCGAAAACGAGTCCGGAGGCCATTTTCACGTGTTCGGTTCATCCCCCAAGTTTCGACCCCGGTTGCCAGTGTGGCCATTTTCACGCTTACCATGACCTATAGCACAAGATTTCATAGCTGAAAACGTGTCTGGAGGCCATTTTCACGTCTTCGGTCCATACCCCACGTTTTCGACCCCGGTTGCCGGTGTCGCCGTTTTCGGGCCAACCGTGACTTATAGCACACGATTTCATGGCCGAAAACGAGTCCAGAGGCCATTTTGACATCTTCAGTCTATTCCCCACATTTTCAACTACGGTTGCCGGTGTGGCCGATTCTGGGCTAACCGTGACCTATAGCACACGATTTCATGGCCGAAAACGCGTCCGGAGGCTATTTTCATGACTTCGGTCCATCCCCACGTTTTCGACGCCGGTTGCCGGTGTAGCCGTTTTCGGGCTAACCGTGACCTATAGCACACGATTTCGTGGCCGAAAATGAGTCCGGAGGCCATTTTCACGTCTTCGGTCTATCCCCCACATTTTTGACCCCGAGTGTCGGTGCGGCCGTTTTCGTGCTAACCGTGACCTATAACACATGATTTTATGGCTGAAAACGAGTCCGGAGGCCATTTTCACGTCTTCGAACCATCCACCACGTTTTCGACCCCGGTTGTCGGTGTGGCCATTCTCGGGCAAACCGGGACCTATAGAACACGATTTCATGGCCGAAAACGAGTCCGGAGGCCATTTTCACATCTTCGGTGCATCCCCCACGTTTTCGACGTCGGTTGCCGGTGTGGCGATTTTCCGGCTAATTATGACCTATAGCACACGATTTCATGGCCGAAAATGAGTCCGGAGGCCATTTTCACGTCTTCAATCTATCCCCCACATTTTTGACCCGGAGTGTCGGTGTGGCCATTTTTAGGCTAACCATGACCTATAGCACACGATTTCATGGCCGAAAACGAGTCCGGAGGCCATTTTCACATCTTCGGTACATCCCCCACGTTTTCGACGCCGGTTGCCGGTGTGGCCGTTGTCGGGCTAACTCTGACCTATAGCACACGATTTCACGGCCGAAAACGAGTCTAGAGGCCATTTTCACGTCTTCGGTCTATCATCCGCGTTTTCGGCCCCGATTGCCAGTGTGGCCATTTTCAGGATAACCATGACCTTGTTGGGGGGAAATATTAACGACCTCCTAAAGCCCATGAAAGCAACAATGATAAAGGCCCAGGCCCACCTGAGGTAATAAAGACTGCCGTCGGCCCAACACGGGAAAGGAGAGCCCCGTTCTGCCTCGCCCGACCCAGTGCCCCGGGGTCGGATGCTCCCGACCCCTTGATGACCAAACTCCGCCTCGCCCGACCCGCGGGTCCCGGGTCGGGAGCGCCCGACCCCCCGCCGCAAGACTCCGCCTCGCCCGACCCAGGGCGCAGGGGGTTGAACTCGCCTGAGCCCACAAGACAAATACCTGCCTCGGGCGCAGACTGGAAGATCAGGGCGTGGATCTCGTGGGTCCCCCTGTCGACTTCGCCATAAATGTGCCGCGGCTCTGGCGCGCAGAAAGGCGCTCGCGCCCCCGACGCGACCCGCCACAGGTACCCATGTGTGATCGTGCAGCGTAGGCTACAGTGGCTGCGGCTCCCTCCGATTCGCTACAGGGCACTCATAGCCTATGCCGCCCGGCGCAGGAGGAAGTCCTGCCCGTTCTCGCGCCCCGCGCATTCGGCGACAGGGATGCGACGTCCGCGTCCCACGGGCCATCAGCAAGACAGTGGGATCAGCCGCTTCCTAGACGGGCACGGATGCCACGACCGAACACCATCATAATGCCTGGCGGCAACGGCCAACAAGGAGATGATCGACAGGATCTGAAGGCAGCCGCCCTCTTCTGGTGGACGCGCTGACAAGAGCCGAAGGCCGGGGAGGAGGCCGGCAACAAGGGAACCTTGTCCCTCTCCTTATGTTGTATTTTACTTAACTTAGTTTATCTCTTTTACTTCTCCTCACACCAGGTCTCACTTGCAACCCCGGTGGCCTCGTTGCACTATAAAAGAAATTTACTAGTCTTAGTGTCGATCCGCTAATCTTGACAGACCTATAGCACACGATTTCATGGCCGAAAACGAGTCCGGAGGCCATTTTCACATCTTCGGTCCATCCCCTATGTTTTTGACCCCGGTTGCCGGTGTGGCCATTTCTGGGCTAACCGTGACCTATAGCACACGATTACATGGCCGAAAACGAGTCCGGAGGCCATTTTCATGTCTTCGGTCTATCCCCACATTTTCGACCCTGGTTACCGGTGTGGCCGTTTTCGAGCTAACCGTGACCTACACACAATTTCATGGCCGAAAACGAGTCTGGAGGACATTTTCACGTCTTCGGTCTATCCCCCACGCTTTTGACCCCGGTTGCCGCTGTGTTCATTTTTGGGCTAACCGTGACAGATAGCACACGATTTCATGACTGACAACGCATCTGGAGGCCATTTTAACAAGTTCAGTCCATCCCCCATGTTTTCGACCCCGGTTGCCGGTGTGGCCATTTTCAGGCTAACCGTGACCTATAGCACAAGATTTCATGGTCGAAAACGCGAGGCTATTTTTACATCTTCGGTCCATCCCCCACGGTCTCGACCCTGGTTGCCGGTGTGGCCATTTTGAGGCTAACCATGACCTATAGCGCACGATTTCATGGCTGAAAACGTGTGCGGAGGCCATTTTCACGACTTCGGTCCACCCCACACATTTTCGACCCCGGTTGCCGGTGTGGCTGTTTTCGGGCTAAACGTGACCTATAGAACACGATTTCATGGCCGAAAACTCGTCCGGAGGCCATTTTCACGTCTTCGATCCATCCCCCAAAGTTTCAACTCTAGTTGCCGGTGTGGCCATTTTCGGGCTAACCGTGACCTATACCACACGATTTCATGGCCAAAAACACGTCCAGAGGCCATTTTCACGTCTTCGGTCCATCCCCCACGTTTTCGCCCCCGGTTGCCGGTGTGGCCATTTTCAGGCTAACCATGAAACTATAGAACACGATTTCATGGCTGAAAACGAGTCCGGAGGCCATTTTCACATCTTCAAACCATCCCACACATTTTCGTCCCCGGTTGCCAGTGTGGCCATTTTGGGGTTAACCGTGACCTATAGCATACGATTTCATGGCCAAAAACACGTCTAGAGGCCATTATCACATCTTCGGTCCATCCCCCACGTTTTCAACCCCGGTTGCTGGTGTTGCCATTTTCGGGCTAACCGTGACCTATAGCACACTATTTCATGGTCGAAAACGCGTCCCTTGGCCATTATCACGTCTTCGGTCCATCCCCCACGGTTTCGAATCCTGTTGCCGGTGTGGCTGTTTTCGGGCTAACCGTGACCTATAGCACACGATTTCATGGCTGAAAATGTGTCCGGAGGCCATTTTCACGTCTTCAGTCCATCCCACATGTTTTCGTCCCCGGTTCTCGGTGTGGCCATTTTCGGGCTAACCGTGACCTACAGCACACAATTTCTTGGCCAAAAATGCGTCCAGAGGCCATTTTCAAGTCCTTGGTCCATCCTCCACGGTTTCGACCCCGGTTGCCGATGTGGCCGTTTTTGGGCTATAGCACACGACTTCATGGCCAAAAACGCGTCCAAACACCATTTTTACGTCTTCGATCCATCCCCCACATTTTCGACCCCCGTTGCCAGTGTGGCTGTTTCCTGGCTAACCGTGACCTATAGCACACGATTTCATGGCCGAGAATATGTCTGTTGGCCATTTTCACGTGTTCGGTGGATCCCCCACTTTTTCGACCCCGGTTGTTGGTGTGGCCATTTTCGGGCAAACCGTGACCGATAGCACACGATTTCATGGTCGAAAACGAGTCCGCAGGCCATTTTCACGTCTTCGATCCACCCCCCCCCCCCCCCCCCGTTTTTGACCCCGGTTGCCGGTGTGGCCATTTTCAGGCGAACTGTGACCTATAGCACACGATTTCATAGCTGAAGACGCATCTGGAGCCTATTTTCACGTCCTCGGTCCATCCCCCATGGTTTCGACCCCGGTTGCCTGGCCATTTTTAGGCTAATCATGACCTGTAGCACACGATTTCATGGCCGAAAACGAGTCCGGAGGCCATTTTCACATCTTCGGTCCATCCCCTATGTTTTTGACCCAGGTTGCCGTTGTGGCCGTTTTTGGGCTAACCGTGACCTATAGCACACGATTACATGGCCGAAAACGAGTCCGGAGGCCATTTTCATGTCTTCGGTCTATCCCCACATTTTTGACCCTGGTTACCGGTGTGGCCGTTTTCGGGCTAACCGTGTCCTACACACGATTTCATGGCCAAAAACGAGTCTAGAGGCCATTTTCTCGTCTTCGGTCCATCCCCCACGGTTTCGACCCCGGTTGCCGGTGTGGCCGTTTTTGGGCTAACCGTGACCTATGGAACACGCTTTCATGGCCGAAAACGCGTCTGGAGGCCATTTTCACGCTTCGATCCATCCACCACGTTTTCGACCCTGGTTGCCGGTGTGGCCATTTTCAGGTTAACCTTGACCTATAGCACAAGATTTCATGGCCGAAAACGCGTCTGGAGGCTATTTTTACGTCTTCGGTCCATCTCCCACGGTTTCAACCCCGGTTGCCGGTGTGGCTATTTTGAGGCTAACTATGACCTATAGCGCACGATTTCATGGCTGAAAACGTGGGCGGAGGCCATTTTCACGATTTCGGTCCATCGCGCACGTTTTCGACCCCGGTTGCCGGTGTGGCCGTTTTCGAGCTAACTGTGACCTGTAGCACACGATTTCATGGCTGAAGACGCATCTGGAGGCTATTTTCACGTCCTCGATCCATCCCCCATGGTTTCGACCCCAGTTGCCGGTGTGGCCGATTCTAGGCTAACCGTGACCTATAGCGCTCAATTTCATGGTTGAAAACGCGTAGCAATGCCATTTTCACGTCTTTGGTCTATCCCCCACGTTTTTCACCCCGGTTGCCGGTGTGGCCGTTTTTGGGCTAACCGTGACCTATAGCACACGATTTCATGGCTGAGAATGCATCCAGAGGTCATTTTCACGTCTTCGGTCCGTTCCCCAAAGTTTCGACCCCAGTTGCCGGTGTGGCCGTTTTCGGGCTAACCGTGACCTATAGCACACGATTACATGGCCGAAAATGAGTCCGGAGGCCATTATCATGTCTTCGGTCTATCCCCACATTTTCGACCCTGGTTACCGGTGTGGCCGTTTTCGGGCTAACCGTGACCTACACACGATTTCATGGCCAAAAACGAGTCTGGAGGCCATTTTCACGTCTTCGGTCTATCCCCCACGCTTTTGACCCCGGTTGCCGGTGTGGCCATCTTTGGGCTAACTGTGACTTATAGCACACGATTTCATGACTGACAACACGTCCGGAGGCCATTTTCACAACTTCGGTCCATCCCTCACGTTTTCGACCCCGGTTGCCGGTGTGGCCATTTTCAGGCTAACCGTGACTTATAGCACAAGATTTCATGGCTGAAAACGCGTCTGGAGGCTATTTTTACGTCTTCGGTCCATCCCCCACGGTTTCGACCCCGGTTGCCGGTGTGGCCATTTTGACGCTAACCATGAACTATAGCGCACGATTTCATGGCTGAAAACATGTGCGGAGGCCATTTCCACGACTTCGGTCCATCCCGCACGTTTTCGACCCCGGTTGCCGGTGTGGCTGTTTTCGGTCTAACCGTGACCTATAGCACACGATTTCATGGCTGAAGACGCATTTGGAGGACATTTTCACGTCCTCGGTCCATCCCCCATGGTTTCGACCCCGGTTGCTGGTTTGGCCATTTTCAAGCTAATCATGACCTAAAGCACACGATTTCATGGCCGAAAACGCGTCCTGAGGCCATTTTCACGTCTTCGGTCCATCCCCCATGGTTTCGACTCCTGTTGCCGATGTGGCCGTTTTCGGGCTAACCGTGACCTAAAGCACACGATTTCATGGCCGAAAACGAGTCCGGAGGCCATTTTCACCTGTTTGGTCCATCCCCCAAGTTTTCGACCCCGGTTGCCGGTGTGGCCATTTTCAGGGTAACCATGACCTATAGCACATGATTTCATAGCTGAAAACGCGTCTGGAGGCCATTGTCACATCTTTAGTCCATTCCCCACGTTTTTGACCCCGGTTGCTGGTGTGGCCATTTTCAGGCTAACCGTGACTTATAGCACACGATTTCATGGCCGAAAACAAGTCCAGAGGCCATTTTGACGTCTTCGGTCTATTCCCCACGTTTTCGACCCCGATTGCCAGTGTGGCCGATTCTGGGCTAACCGTGACCTATAGCACACGATTTCCTGGCCGAAAACGCGTTCGGATGCCATTTTCACGTCTTTGGTCTATCCCCCACGTTTTTTACCCCGGTTGCCGGTGTGGTGATTTCTGGGCTAACCATGACCTATTGCACACGATTTCATGGCTGAAAACGTGTCCGGAGGCTATTTTCATGACTTCGGTCCATCCCCCACATTTTCGACACCAGTTGCCGGTGTGGCCGTTTTCGGGCTAATCGTCACCTATAGCACACGATTTGATGGCCAAAAATGAGTCCGGATGCAATTTTCACATCTTCGGTCTATCCCCTACGTTTTTGACCCCGAGTGTCAGTGTGGCCGTTTTCGTGCTAACCGTGACCTATAACACACGATTTCATGGCTGAAAACGAGTCCGGAGGCCATTTTCACGTCTTCGAACCAACCACCACGTTTTCGACCCCGGTTGTCGGTGTGGCCGTTTTCGGGCAAACCGGGACCTTTAGAACACGATTTCATGGCTGAAAACGAGTCCGGAGGCCATTTTCACATCTTCGGTACATCCCCCACGTTTTTGACATCGGTTGCCAGTGTGGCCGTTTTCGGGCTAACCGTGACATTTAGCACACGCTTTCATGGCTGAAAATGAGTCCGGAGGCCATTTTCACGTCTTCGATCTATCCCCCACGTTTTTGACCCTATGTGTCGGTGTGGCCATTTTTAGGCTAACCATGACCTATAGCACACGATTTCATGGCAGAAAACGAGTCCGGAGGCCATTTTCACATCTTCGGTACATCCCCCACGTTTTCGACGCCGGTTGCCGGTGTGGCCATTGTCGGGCTAACTGTGACCTATAGCACACAATTTCATGGCCGAAAACGAGTTCGGAGGCCATTTTCACATCCTCGGTCTATCCCCCATGTTTTCGACCCCGATTGCCGGTGTGGCCATTTTCAGACTAACCATGACCTTGTTGGGGGCAAATATTAACAACCTCCTAAAGCCCATGAAAGCAACAATCATAAAGGCCCAGGCCTACCTGAGGTAATAAAGACTGCCGTCAGCCCAACAAGGGAAAGGAGAGCCCCGTTCCGCCTCGCCGACCCAGTGCCCTGGGGTCGGACGCTCCCGACCCCTCGATGACCAAACTCCGCCTCGCCCGACCCGCGGGTCCAGGGTCGGGAGCGCCTGACCCCCCGCCGCAAGACTCCGCCTCGCCCGACCCAGGGCGCAGGGGGTCGGACTCACCCGGGCCCACAAGAAGAATACCCGCCACGGGCACAGACTGGAAGATCAGGGTGCGGATCTCGTGGGTCCCCCTGTCGACCTCGCCATAAATGCACCGCGGCTCTAGCGCGCAGAAAGGCGCTCGCGCCCCCGACGCGACCCGCCACAAGTACCCATGAGCGACCATGCGGCGCAGGCTACAGTGGCTGCGGCTCCCTCCGATTCGCTAGAGGGCACTCATAGCCTACGCCGCCCGGCGCAGGAGGAAGTCCTGCCCGTTCTCGCGCCCCGCGCATTCGGCGACAGGGATGCACCTGATCCTTTGGATCATCAGTGTACACCCAAGAGACTTGGGACCAGCTCCCTCTCTCGCCCTCGTGTAACCCCTACTACAGACCCTGCGTGGGCAACGCGAGCAGCTCCTGATACTGGACGTAGGGCTTTTCCTTGCCCGAACTAGTCTAAACCCTGTGTCTCCCACGCCACCATCCGAAGCCTTACGCGCATAAAAGAAATTTACTAGTCTTAGTCTTGATCCGCTAATCTTGACAACGACAGACGTATAGCACACGATTTCATGACTGAAAATGAGTCCGGAGGACATTTTCACGTCTTCGAACCATCCCACACGTTTTCGACCCCGGTTGTCAGTGTGGCCTTTTTCGGGCAAACCAGGACCTATAGAACACGATTTCATGGCCGAAAACGCGTCCGGAGGCCATTTTCACGTCTTCGAACCATCCCCCACGTTTTCGACCCCGAATGGTGGTGTGGTCGTTTTTGGGCTAACCGTGACCTATAGCACACGATTTAATGGCTGAAAACGTGTGCGGACGCTATTTTCACGACTTCAGTCCATCCCCCACGTTTTCGACCCCAGTTGCTGGTGTGGACGTTTTCGGGCTAACCGTGACCTATAGCACACGATTTCATGGCTGAAAACCAATCTGGAGGCCATTTTCACGTCCTCGGTCCATCCCCCATGGTTTCGACCCTGGTTGCCGGTGTGGCCATTTTCAGGCTAACCATGACCTATAACACACGATTTCATGGCCGAAAACGACTCCGGAGGCCATTTTCACGTCTTCGATCCATCCCCCATGTTTTCAACCCCGGTTGCCGGTGTGGCCATTTTCAGGCTAACCATGACCTATACCACACGATTTCATGGCCGAAAACGCGTTTGGAGGCCATTTTCATGTCTTCGATCCATTCCCCACGTTTTCGACCCCGGTTGCCGGTGTGGCCATTTTCGGGCTAATCATAACTTATAGCACACGATTTCATGGTCGAAAACGAGTCCGGAGGCCATTGTAACGTCTTTGGTCTATTCCCCACGTTTTTTACCCCGGTTGCCAGTGTGGCCATTTCTGGGCTAACCGTGACCTATTGCACACGATTTCATGGCTGAAAATACGTCCGAAGGCCATTTTCACGACTTCGGTCCATCCCCCACGGTTTCGACCCCGGTTGCCGGTGTGGCAATTTTTGGGCTAACCGTGACCTATAGCACACGATTTCATGGCCGAAAACGAGTCCGGAGATGATTTTCACATCTTCGGTCCTTCCGTCATGTTTTCGACCCCGGTTGCCGGTGTGGCCGTTTTCGGGCTAACCGTGACCTATAGCACACGATTTCATGGCCAAAAACGAGTCTGGAGGCCATTTTCACGTCTTCGGTCTATCCTCCACGTTTTTTACCCCAGTTGCCGGTGTGGCCATTTCTGGGCTTACCGTGACCTATAGCACACGATTTCATGGCCGAAAACACGTCCGGAGGCCATTTTCACGTCTTTCGTGGATCCCCTACTTTTTCGACCCCGGTTGCTGGTGTGGCCATTTCGGTGACCTATAGCGCACGATTTCATGGTCGAAAACGAGTCCGGAGGCCACTTTTACGTCTTCGGTCCATCCTCACATTTTCGATGCCGGTTGCCGGTGAGGCCACTTTCAGGCGCACCGTGACCTATAGCACATGATTTCATGGCTGAAATCGCGTCTGGAGGCCAGTTTAATTTCTTGTGTCCATCTCCCACATTTTTGACCCCGGTGGCCTGTATGACCATTTTCACGTCCTTGGTCCATCCACCACATTTTCGACCTTAGTGGCCTGTGTCACTGTTTTCTAGCTAACTGTGACCTATAGCACTTGATATCATGGCCGAAAACGTGTCCGGAGGACATTTTCACATGTTTTGTCTATCCCCCACGTTTTCCACCACCGTGTCCGGTGCGATCGTTTTTGGGCTACCGTGACCTATAGCACACGATCCGGAGGCCATTTTAACGTCTTCGGTCCATTCCCCCACGTTGTCGAGCCCCGTGTCCGTTGTGACCCATTTCGGGCTGCCGTGACCAACAACATACGATTTCATGGCTGGAAATGCGTCCAGAGGCTATTTTCATGTCTTCGGTCCATCTCCAATATTTTCGACCATGGTGGCCGGTATCACAGTTTTCGGGCTAACCGTGACCTATAGCACACGACTTTGTGGCCAAAAACGTGTCCGGAGGCCAATTTCACATCTTCGGTCCATCCCCCACGTTATCGACCCTGGTGGCCGGTGTGACCATTTTTGGGCTCCCGTGACCTATAGCACATGATTTCATGGCCGAAAACGTGTCCGGAGGCCATTTTCTTGTCTTCGGTCCATCCCCCATGTTTTCAACCACGCTGGCCGGATTCACAGTTTCTGGGCTAACTGTGACCTATAGCACACAATTTCATGGCCGAAAAGCATCTGGAGCCATTTTCACGTCCTCGGTCCATCCCCCACGTTTTCGACCACGGTGGCCGGTATCGCTAATTTTGGGCTAACTTTGACCTATAGCACATGATTTTATAGCCAAAAACACATTCGGGGGACATTTTCATGTCTTTGGTCCATTCCCCATGTTTTCCACCCCCATGTCCAATGTGGCCGTTTTTGGGCTACCGCGACCAGCACACGATTTCATGGCAGAAAACACGTTCGGATGCCATTTTGACGTCTTCGGTCCATCGCCCCACATTTTTGAACCCCGTGTCCAGTGTGGCTGTTTTTAGGTCCCCATGACCAACAACACATGATTTCATGGCCGAAAATGCATCCAAAGGCAATTTTCACGTCTTTGGTCCATCCCCCACGTTTTCGACCACGGTGATCGGTATCGCTGTTTTTGGGCTAACCGTGACATATAGCACACGATTTCATGGCCAAAAACGCGTCCGGAGGCCATTTTCACGTCTTTGGTCCATCTCCCACGTTTTCGACCCATGTGGACGGTGTGACCATTTTCGGGCTCCCGTGACCTATAGCACACGATTTCTTGGCCGAAAACGCGTCCAGAGGCCATTTTCACATCGTCGGTCCAACCCCTACATTTACGACCACAGGGGCCGGTATCACTGCTTTCGGGCAAATTGTGACCTATAGCACACGATTTTATGGCCGAAAATATGTTCGGAGGACATTTTCATATCTCCAGTCCATCCACCACATTTTCCACCTCCGTGTCCAGTGTGGCCATTTTTGGGCTACTGTGACCTATACCACATGATTTCATGGCAAAAAACACGTCCAAAGGCCATTTTGATGTCTTCGGGCCATCCCCCCATGTTTTTTAGCCCCCTATGTCGGGCATGCATCCTAAGCTCATGAGGTGGCCCTGTGTGGCCCACTAAGGGGCGTACTCGGACACAATCAAGAACAGGGGGCTACGCGTCAAGAAGCGTATCCCACTCAGACTAGTTACGTGTGCATATAGAAACTACTTGGTCTACACCGAGTGGAACTCTGTAATTGTACCTGACTAGGATTCACACTTGTAACCCTGCCCTCCCGAGTATATAAGGCCGGGCAGGGACCCCCTCAAAGACAACTCCAACTCATCCAAGTTCAATACAACCAACTCACAGGACGTAGGGTAATACGCGATCTAGCGGCCCGAACCTGTCTAAATTGTGTTCCTTGCGTCACCATCGACTCCTTGATTCTCGATGGCCCCAACTGCACAAAAGACCACCTAGGGTACCCCCTAGGCGGGTTGCTGGTCTAAACACCGACAGTTGGCGCACCAGGCAGGGAGCGTCGTCGAGTTTCTCTGCGCGAGCTCGATGGCACCTGTCGTTATCAAGCCTGTTTTCACCTTCGAGGCAGGCGCAACTTTTGTTTTTGGATCCTGGCTCTGCATCACCAATGGCACTGGATCGTTTCAGCGCCAAATCATCAACATCCAGGAGAACAAACCTTTCGACGAAAGCCTTTCTCAGTCAAAAATAGAGGATTCGGTCAGGAAAAACTGAAATTTCAAAATCAACAACACTGAGTTTGACTACGCTGCGGACTCGACCCCAGTTCGGACTAGTCGATCCCAGACACTTCACAAACCGACTTTGACTCCAAAACGGTTCCCATATGGACTCCGCAATGCAGCCGAAGTCTACCAAGGTCTCCTCACTCGAACTCAACTCGAATACAGGGAGGACAAGGATGACGACTCCGACTCGGACTACGTCCCAGAGATACCGCTATCAGGACCAGCCCAAGGATAGGTAATAACTTCAACATCGCAAGGCAGATTCGTTCACTGGCAAGGAATGAGACCATCTCCCCTCGCCTGCAACTACGAGTCATGCCTTGTCGCTCATATAAACAACCTCCCATACCAGGAAGGCGTCCCACTCACCTCAAGCCGCGTGGAAAGTTTCATAGAAATTGCAACATCAAGTTCTGGAGGCTACTACCCAGACAGAGAAGTCTTTGTCATTACTCAAAATAACAACGCGGGTACTAGCCAACAGACAACCCCTCGACGGATAGCACAACTCGACAACGTCTCAGAGGACGAGTCATCAGCTAACGCCCCACAAGATGAAACTTCCGATCAAAGAAACCAAAGAAGGATGGGCAATATTACTCGGGCTGAACGCCGACAAACGCTGGCTACAAACATTCCCATCACAAACCTTGAAAGAGCATTTGATGCAGTACAGGCTCAAGAGCACAACACTCCACTCGCAGCAATTGCCTCGATCAACCTTATATCAACTCTCATACCCCGAGACAGAGACAACGAAATGACAGCTCAACTTGCGCAGCGAGGCAACGGACTAATTGCACAACTCACAGAACAAGCTTACAAGCTACTCGATAAGGAATCACCAATCCCATATGTTCCTCACATTACAGCTCATCAAGATGGCAGTAGAGGTGCTGCAGTCAACAATGGCTTCCACAAAGCACAAAGAAATAACAACGAAGTAGTCAACCAACCAAGGCAACACAGCCAAGGACCGAGCAAACACGAAGCTCCAATATGACAAAAAGATGTTGGAGAGGTCAGCTGCACCAATTCTGCAAAAAGTCCTCGCCAGGTCCAGAAATATCATGAAGTATCGAATTTCAGCGATCTACGGGAAATAATCAATAGTCGACACGAGCGAGAAGTTGACAATTACAACCACTTTCCTACCTTCACAACTCGGGTAATAAGGACAAGACTACCCGAAAAATTCAAGCCAACCGGAATCACTAAGTATGATGGCAAGCAAGATCCAATTCAATGGCTCTGATGTTACTCGTTGGCAATCCAGGCAGCCGGAGGCAATAACGACACCAAAGTTATCCATTTTCCCATATGCATGGAACCCGCGCCTCTAACATGGCTGGAGTCACTCAAGCCTAGATCAATCGACTCTTGGGAAGACTTGACAAAAGCTTTCACCAACGACTATGCCGGCTCCATGACTAGACCAGGCAAAAAGATCGACCTAAGTCAAGTAAAACAGAAAGAAGGCGAAACACTACGGGACTACTTATGATGATTTTTCGAAAATAAAGGCGACTATAATCGACATTTCAAAAACAGACGTCATCGAGTGCTTCCAAAATGGCCTCTATGATCGACGAACATACCAGGACTTTAGCAGACGACGACCAACCAATGTCAAGGATCTCAAAGTCATGGCGCAACAATGGGCAGATGAAGAAGACAAAGAGCAAGAACGGTTCGGCTCTCATCGCAACCGCGGGCGCGACAACAACAACCATGACCAGGATAGAAACCGACACAGCGAAACTCAAAATAACTTTTCGAGTAATCAAAATCGCAAATGGAAACCCGACAACACCATCGCTTCCATGACTAACTCAGGGAAGAAGGGATCCCACAAAACTGATGATGGGCCAAGCTTCACCGAACTACTCAAAAAACAGTGCCCATGGCACCCGACTAGCAAACACTTAGCAATAGACTGCTACAGCATGCGCCCAGTAATGCAAGATTTGCCCGCACCACCACCTCCCAAGGAGTACAACAAGAAAAAAGATAAAGGCAAAAACAAGGTGCACAATGATGAAGAAGGAGAAGGCGACTTCCAGACCACCTCCAAAATAGTTAATGTCATTTTTGGCGGAATCCCAGGCACCGCGTCCAAGCGGTCTAGTAAACTGGTACTCAGGGAAATCATGGCCATCCAACCAACAGATCCAACGCCGCTAGAATGGTCAGAGGTACCCATAACCTTCAGCAGAAGGGACTAGTGGACAAAATTATCAGAACTAGGTTGATTTCCCCTAGTACTCAATCTCGTTGTCGCAGGCTCAAAACTGACAAAAGTACTCATCGATGGCGGAAGCGGACTCAACGTCATTTTTGTCACGAACATGCTCACTCCAACAGACTCACCCTTCTACAAAATCGTATCAGAAAACGCAGCCATACCATTAGGACAAGTTGTCCTGCCAGTTACTTTCAGAACTAAGGAACACTACCGAACTGAGTACATCAGATTTGAAGTCGCCGACTTTGAGACATCTTACCACGCCATACTCGGGAGACCAGCTCTGACTAAGTTTATGGCCATACCACACTATGTTTACTTGGTACTCAAAATGCCAGGGCCCAAGGGAGAACTAACGCTATGGGGAGATTTACGGCAATCTTACGAGTGCGACACCGAAGCAGTGGAGATTGCCGCAACCTCTCAAGCACCCAGCCCTATGCAACAAGTTTTCACAGCTTCAAAGAACCTTCACCCAACAGAACTCGAAATACCAGAAAACAAGCTAGGGTCAGCAAAGGTGAAGCCAACAAATGAGAAAGACTTCAAAATAGTTGATCTCCAAACTGGCGACTCTTCTAAAACAGCTCTGATTGGAACAGGGCTAGACCCTAAATAGAAAACTGCACTCATCAATTTTCTTCGGGCAAACCAAGCTATTTTCACCTGGAAACTAGCTGACATGCCTGGTGTGCCCAAGGAACTGATTGAGCACTCTCTAAATGTTGATCCCAAAGCTACCCCAAAACGACAGCGCCTCCGCAGGTTCGCGCAAGATAGACGAGAAGCAATCAAAAAAGAGCTAGCCAAACTACTCGCAGCAGGGTTCATCAAAGAAGTCTTTCACCCTGACTAGCTAGCCAATCCTGTACTCGTTCGCAAGAAAAATAATGAATGGAGAATGTGCGTTGATTACACGGACCTCAACAAACATTGTCCAAAGGACCCCTTCGGACTACCTAGGATCGACCAAGTAGTCGACTCTACTGCTGGGTGCGATTTGCTATGCTTTCTCGACTGTTACTCAGGTTACCATCAGATAAGCCTCAAAGAAGAAGATCAAGCTAAAACAGCCTTTATCACTCCATTTGGGCCTTTTGCTGCAAAACAATGTCATTTGGATTAAAAAACGCAGGGGCAACTTACCAACGAGCTATACAGATATGCTTCGAAAAGCAATTGCATCGTAACGTAGAAGCCTACCTGGACGACGTAGTCGTCAAAACAAGAAATCAGGAGGATCTAATCATCGATTTGGAGGAAACCTTCTCAAGCCTATGGAGGGAAGATGGCTCTAATCTACGAGGAATCTTCTAGCACCGGAGTACTCTTTGAAGGCTCTCTACAATCAAATAACAGCAACCGAAGGCAATCCATCGCTACTCAAGCCTGATCCCGGTCGACCTCCATGGCAGTCTATTTATAGCCAAGCGCCACAACTACCAACCACTCAGGAGTTACTGTTCGCTCGTGACAACAAATGCACTGATAAGTCAAGATGCTCTCTGACTCCGTTCACGCGAAAGCATCCACACCACAAAAGACAAAAGAGTACAATACACCCATGCACACCTCCCCTTTCCAAGAGTAAAAGAACATAGTACTTGACAAACCACGCGACTACTCAACTAAGCACTCGGAATTGCTCCCAATGACAAAGGATGGACAAGCATTCATTTCAAACAAAATTTAAAACATTGTCTCGAGTACTCGGCAGATTACAAGGCTACACAAGCCTAAGGCTCCTCCAAAGATACAAACTCAGACATTTTTGAAGCAATTGGCTCAGCCTCCTCGAGATATTGCGCATAAGCTTCCACCATACAGTTCCGAGCAATGCTGTCACCAGCCGCTGTCAAATCTGCCCGCGGGTAATAAGACTTGACCACCGCAGGGACTTGTTTACAAACAGCCTTGCAGAGGCCAGCAACCTTGCCCGGAGCAGTCTTTAACCGCTCGACTAGTGAACAGGGCTCTGCATCATCCTCAAGAGGAGCAATGGTATTAACAAAATCTTGAGCAGCATCAGTCAACTCTTGGAGCTCGCCTCGAAGATTTCCTATGGTTCGGCCATGATCCCTTTAGGCTACCATGGCCATAGCAAGCATAACTCTGTTCTGATTCTTCCTATCTCTCTGATGCTCGCATGTAGCCTAAGCTTCAGCCAGTGATGCCCGAAGACGATTAGCCTCGTCAGCTACTCGGTCATGAGCGTTCCTCCAATCAAGGAGCTGGCTACTCGCAACAGCCTCTTTCCTCTTGAGCTCTGCAAAAAACCAACAAGTTCAAAAACCCCGAGTACAGTCGGACATACTCAAAGAATAGCAAGTACTCACCTTGATACTTCTTGTTCAAAGACTTATAGCGGCTCTCCAACTTCTCTTGCAAAACCTCGTGATCCCTCCGCTCAATGGCGAAAGACTTCACGGCATCCTCATGAATCTTCAAGGATTCAGTGAGATGGCTGCACTTTTGCTCCAATTGCGCTAGCTGCTGCACAGAGTCACTTCGCTCCTGGAGGGCCCGGGCATTCCTTTGAGCTCTGTCATATAGATCCTGCAAATAAGGGCAAATCGTCAAGTTTTCGGCAAAAAACATTAAGACAAAAGAAACAACACACCTGAAAGCTCTAGATAGCTCTCCGAAACTCCGACTCCGATGGAAGCTCGAGTACTGGACCTTCATCACTCTTTACAACACGAGGCTCTAGAGCTGCACCCAAGGCTGTACCTAGAACGACACACATTAGTCAGAACACAATACAATGACTACAACACCAGTATCCCGACTACATACCTGGTGCACCCGCCTCATTGGCCTTAGCCACATCAATTAAAGCCAAAACACCACCAGTAGACGTCGAGGAAGGTACACCACCAGAACCCAAAGGAACCGCGGGATCCTCCTTTGAGCGGATTACTTCTTGAAGCATGGACATGGTGGCTCCAAGACAACTAGTGTCAACCTCGGATACATCATCAACGGAAAAATCAACCAAGGGAGCAGAAAGAGTAGTCGAAGGATAAGACTCCACTCCTGCCTCCACAGGGATAGTGTCCTCCGCATCCCTGCATCAAAATACAAAGTCATCACACACCTTTCTGAAAAATTCGAGGATACTTTATAAAGATTCAAAAACTCACCGAGGTGATCGTGGCGGCAACCACACGCGCTTCTTCTCGGCAACAGGCGGTCGAGTACTCGGCACCACAGGGTTAGCTGAAGGTGCGATATTGTCGCCAAGTCCTGCAAAGACAAGGTTAAGG
Organism: Setaria viridis; assembly: GCF_005286985.2. Classification (NCBI taxonomy): domain Eukaryota; kingdom Viridiplantae; phylum Streptophyta; class Magnoliopsida; order Poales; family Poaceae; genus Setaria; species Setaria viridis. Next base: position 139,777 of record NC_048266.2, read on the forward strand.
CCACAACAATTTTGGACTAATGAAAACAGTCAGGAAAAACTCACCACTAGCGATAACATTGGACAACAAAGAGCTAGCGGCAATCACTGGCGATTCTGCGTGCGCAACATCCGCCACCCCAGCAGGCAAACCTAAAACCGCCTGGTCAAGGGCCGGCAACTCGGTAGCTGACGGGGTCAGGACTACTGGCTCGGGGGCTGCTCCAGAATCCACTAGCGGCACCCCCACCGGCAATTCTTCAACAGATGCAACACCAACATCATCCTTGGCGATCGCGACTACTTCATAAGAAGTAGCCTCGTCACCACCAAGGGTTGCGTCGACAACCTTCTCAGGCAACTAAAATCATCAAAAGATTACAGGATAACTCTACCAAAAGTTACCAATGAATGCACGACTACATACCTTGGTACTCTGCGACCTCTCGGGAGTCAAACTCGATGTTGAAGCAGACTTCACAGCAGGCCTTTTTTGAACTACTCGATGTTTTTTTGCAGGAGGAGAAGGCTCATCTTCTGATTCTTCAACAACTAACTCCTCCTCAGAATGTGCTAGATAGCCGAAGAGAACCCGAGACTGCAAACGAGTTGTTACTCAAAGATGTCCCAACATCTCAACAATTACAAATCAAGCAAAAGAGCATACCTCTTGTGGCCCATACCAAGCATCAAATTGGCGAAGGGCTCCAGGAATAACCGGTACTCCCTAATAATTCCTGAGAACTTCGCTAGCAGCGCCTGCACATCATCAGGAGACATACGTGATGGATCATTAAATCCCGAGTACTCCAAACCCGAGTGAGCCTGCTGCTGCAAAGGCTGAACCCTCCTCTTAAGAAAGCTGGTAGCTACATTAATACCAGTCAAGCCCAGCGACTTCAACTTGGCAATCTAACTCAACAAGTTGTCAATCTCAGGAGTATCTTCAGGCTCGCTCACCCAATTCTCCATGTGCTTTGGTGCATGTCCAGTGACTACCGGCAAAGAAGGGTTATGATTCTCGACATAAAACCATTTTCTCTTCCAGTCACCATGCGAGTCAATCAGATTGTAGTCAAGATAAGCGCCCGAGTTCCTAAGCTGGAACACGGCACCTCCAAAAACCTCTGTCCTAATCGCGCTAGGCTGTGGCTTACAGTGAAACAGCTTCCTAAACAGCTCAAGACTAGGAGGGACACCCAGGTATACTTCACACAAGTGTACGAAGATAGACATATGGAGTACACCATTGGGGTTCAAGTGAACCAACTGGAGTTTATAGTACTCAAGAATACCTCTGAAGAAGTCGGAAGTAGGCACTACCAGACCTCTCTCGACAAAGTGTGCAAGCATGACAGTCTCATTCGGATGCTCCTCGAACTGCCACGCATTACCAAAAGTAGGCCTCCACTCGAGTACTTGCTTTGGTTGGAGAAGCTTGGCATCAACCAGCGCCTGAACAGCCGCCTCCCTCATCACGGAATTCTTCCATGTGATCCCAGGCGGTGGCGGTGCAGTCTGGTTTGTTGGACCAACCTTCAGCACCGGCAGCACTAGCTCCTTCCCCTTCTTGGATTTAGACCTCAACTTACCCGCCGCCACAGCCTGACCTTGAGTTTTCTCGGGTTTCTTCCCTATCTTCTTGGTGCGCATCACACAATCTCGGAGACAGAAAAGAAGAGAGGAGTCAACCTCTGATCTCTCTCAACAAGCAAAGAAGCAATGGCGGTGGCAGCACTGGAAAATTGCGACGGCGCGATGAGGAACAGGAAAAAAGGGGGAAAGGGAAAAAACAGATCTGTTAAAAGAAGACGGAACCCCAACCATAAGGGGGCTCTCCCGTTATATCCCCATCACCTCCGGATTCCAAGCGTTAGTTACGCAACAGTCAGATATAAAGCAGATTTATTGCCATAATATCCAACGGCTACTCAAATCAAAGGGTTTGACCACTTCATTGACAACAAAAATTTCCTAATTGCTCGGGGGCTGCGGATACCGTACCCGATGGACAAAGTTTTCTTTTTTAGACTACTAGAGAGAAACAGCCAGAAAGCAGATTTGACCCTAAGCCTGACTCTTCGACTCAAACTAAGGCTCGGGGGCTACTCCATATGGAGTGCAATTGTCATCGCACTACCATATAATTTCTCAGAACAGAAGCAACTAGAAGGAGAAGAAGAGTACCTTCCAGCCACGTGACAGTACTCGAGTACTTTGGACACTACAACAACTACGAAGAACTACTCGGATGGTGGTCTCAAAGTACTTGGAACTGCGACGCATGACTACAAAGTACTCAGGGGCTTGTCGGGCATGCATCCCAGGCCCACGAGTAGGTCCTATACGACCCACTAAGGGGTGTACTCGGATACAATCAAGAACAGGGGGCTATGCGGCAAGAAGCGTATCCCACTCGGACTAGTTAGGTGTGCATGTAGAAACTACTCGGTCTACACCGAGTAGAACTCTGTAATCGTACCCGACTAGGATTCACACTTGGAACCCTGCCCTCACGAGTATATAAGGCTGGGCAGGGACCCCCTCAAAGACAACTCCAACTCATCCAAGTTCAATACAACCAACTCACAGGACGTAGGGTATTACGCGATCTAGCGGCCCGAACCTGTCTAAATCGTGTTCCTTGCGTCACCATAGACTCCTTGATTCTCGATGGCCCCTACCGCACAAAAGACCACCTAGGGTACCCCCTAGGCGGGTTGTCAGTCTAAAACACCGACACCTTATACGGTGTGGCCGTTTTTGGTCTCCCGTGACCAAGAGCACACGATTTCATGGTCGAAAATGCGTCCGGAGGCTATTTTCACATCTTCGGTCCATCCTCTACGTTTTCGACCATGGTGGTCAGTATCGCTGTTTTCGAGCTAACCGTGACCTATAATACTCGATTTCCTCGCAAAAAACGCGTCCGAAGGCCATTTTCACGTCTTCGGTCCATCCCCCATGTTTTCGACCTCGGTGGCTGGTGTGACCGTTTTCGGGCTCCCGTGACCTATGGCACACGATTTCATGGCCGAAAACGCGTCCAGAGGATGTTTTCACATCTTCAATCCATCCTCCACGTTTTTTACCACGGTGACCATTATCGCTGTTTTCAGGCTTTCGTGACCTATAGCACACGATTTCATTGCTGAAAACGGGTCTGGAGGACATTTTCACGTCTTCGGTCCATCCCCTATGTTATTGATCCCGGTCGCCGGTGCGGCCGTTTTCGGGCTAACTATGACCTAGCACACGATTTCATGGCCGAAAACACGTCTGGAGGCTATTTTCACGTCTTCGGTCCATCCCCCACGGTTTCGACCCCGGTTGCCGGTGTGGCCATTTTCAGGCTAACCGTGACCTATAGCACACGATTTTGTGGCCGAAATCGCGTCCGGAGGCCAGTTTCATGTCTTATGTCCATCTCCCACGTTTTTTACCCCGGTGGCCTGTATGACCACTTTCGTGCTCCGTGACCTATAGCACACGATTTCATGGCCGAAAACGCGTCTGTTGGATATTTTCACGTCCTTGGTCCATCCACCACATTTTCGACCTTAGTGGCCCATATCACTATTTTCTGCCTAACTCTGACCTAGAGCATATGATATCATGGCTAAAAACGCGTCCGGATGAGATTTTCACATGTTCTGTCTATCCCCCACGTTTTCCACAACCGTGTCCGGTGCGGCCATTTTTGGGCTACCGTGACCTATAGCACACGATTTCATGGAGAAAACGCATCCGGAGGCCATTTTAACGTCTTCGGTCCATTCCCCCACGTTTTCAAGCCCCATGTCCAATGTGGCCGATTTCGGGCTGCCGTGACCAACAACATACGATTTCATGGCCGCAAATACCTCCGGAGGCTATTTTCACGTCTTCGGTCCATCCCCCACATTTTCGACCACGGTGGCCGGTATCACTGTTTTCGGGCTAACAGTGACCTATAACACACAACTTTATGGCCAAAAACGTGTCCGGAGGCCAATTTCACGTCTTCGGTCCATCCCCACGTTTTCGACCCTGGTCGCCGGTATCCACGTTTTTGGGCTCCCGTGACCTATAGCACATGATTTCATGGCCGAAAATGTGTCCGGAGGCCATATTCATGTCTTCAGTCCATCCCCCATGTTTTCGACCTCGCTAGCCGGATTCGCAGTTTTCGGGCTAACTGTGACCTATAGCACACAATTTCATGGCCGAAAAGCATCTAGAGCCATTTTCACGTCTTCGGTCCATCCCCCACGTTTTCGACCACGGTGTGTTTTTGGGCTAACTTTGACCTATAGCACATGATTTTATAGCTGAAAACCCGTTCGGGGGACATTTTCACGTCTTTGGTCCATCCCCCATGTTTTCCACCCCCGTGTCCGTTGTGGCCGTTTTTGGGCTACCGTGACCAGCACACGATTTCATGGCAGAAAACACATCCGGATGCCATTTTGACGTCTTCCATCGCCTCACGTTTTTGAACCCCGTGTCCAGTGTGGCCGTTTTCGGGTCCCCATGACCAACAACACATGATTTCATGGCCGAAAATGCATCTAGAGGCAATTTTCACGTCTTTGGTCCATCCCTCACGTTTTCGACCCCGGTGATCGGTATCGCTGTTTTCGGGCTAACCATGACATATAGCACACGATTTCATGGCCAAAAACGCGTCCGGAGGCCATATTCACGTCTTCGGTCCATCCCCCACGTTTTCGACCCCTGTGGACGGTGTGACCGTTTTCGGGCTCCCGTGACCTAGAGCACATCATTTCTTGGCTGAAAACGCATCCAAAGGCCATTTTCACGTCTTCGGTCCATCCCCCATGTTTTCGACCACAGTGGCCGGTATCACTGCTTTTGGGCAAATTGTGACCTATAGCACACAATTTTATGGCTGAAAATATGTTCAGAGGACATTTTCACGTCTCCGGTCCATCCACCACGTTTTCCACCCCCATGTCCATTGTGGCCATTTTTGGGCTATCGTGACCTATACCACATGATTTCATGGCAAAAAAACACGTCCAGAGGCCATTTTGATGTCTTCGGGCCATCCCCCCATGTTTTTTAGCCCCCTATACGGTGTGGCCGTTTTCGGTCTCCCGTGACCAACAACACATGATTTCATGGCCGAAAATGCGTCCGGAGGCTATTTTCACGTCTTCGGTCCATCCTCTACGTTTTCGACCATGGTGGTCAGTATTGCTGTTTTCGGGCTAACCGTGACTTATAGCACTCGATTCCCTTGCCAAAAACGCGTCCCGAGTCCATTTTCACGTCTTTAGTCCATCCCCCATATTTTCGACCTCGGTGGCCGATGTGACCGTTTTCGGGCTCCCGTGACCTATGGCACACGATTTCATGGCCGAAAACGCGCCCGTATCACTGTTTTCTAGCTAACTATGACCTATAGCACATGATATCATGGCCGAAAATGCGTCCGGATGACATTTTCACATCTTCTGTCTATCCCCCACGTTTTCCACCCCCACGTCCGGTGTGGCCGTTTTTGGGTTACCGTGACCGATAACACACAATTTCACTGCGAAAACATGTCTGGAGGCCAGTTTAATGTCTTCGGTCCATTCCCCCACATTTTTGACCCCCGTGTCTGATGTGGCCATTTTCGTGCTGCCGTGACCAACACCATACGATTTCATGGCCGAAAATGCGTCCGGAGGCTATTTTCACATTGTTGGTCCATCCCCTACATTTTCGACCACAGTGGCTGGTATCACTGTTTTTGGACTAACCGTAACCTATAGCACACGATTTCATGGCCAAAAACGCGTCCGGAGGCCATTTTCAGGTCTTCGGTCCATCCCCCACGTTTTCGACCCTGGTGGTCGGTGTGACCGTTTTTGGGCTCCCGTGACCTATAGCACATGATTTCATGGCCGAAAAGCATCTGGAGCCCTTTTCACGTCTTCGGTCCATTCCCGTCTTTTTCGACCACGGTGGCCGGTATCGCTATTTTTGGGCTAACTATGACCTATAGCACACGATTTTATGGCCGAAAACGCATCTAGTGGACATTTTCACATCTTATGTCCATCCCCCATGTTTTCCACCCCTATGTCTGTTGTGGCCATTTTTGGGCTACCGTGACCAGCACACGATTTCATGGCCAAAAACACGTTCGGAGGCCATTTTGACCTCTTCGGTCCATCCCCCCACGTTTTCCACCCCCGTGTCCGGTGTGGCCGTCTTTGAGTTCCTGTGACCAATAACATGATTTCATGGCCGAAAATGCGTCCAGAGGCTATTTTCACGTCTTTGGTCCATCCCCCACGTTTTCGACCACGGTGGCCGTTATCGTTGTTTTCGGGCTAACCGTGAAATATAGCACACGATTTCATGGCCGAAAATGCGTCCGGAGGCCATTTTCATGTCTTGTGTCAGTCCCCCACGTTTTTTACCTCGTTGGCTGGTGTGACCACTTTCGTGCTCCCGTGACGTATATCACACGATTTCATGGCCAAAAATGCGTCCAGAGGCCATTTTCACGTCTTTGGTCCATCCCCCATGTTTTCGACCACAGTGGCCGATATCGCTGTTTTCTAGCAAATTGTGACCTATAGCACATGATTTTATGGCTGAAAACACGTTCGGAGGACATTTTCATGTCTCCGGTCCATCCACCACGTTTTCGACCACCGTGTTCGGTGTGGCCGTTTTTGGGCTACCGTGACCTATAGCACATGATTTCATCGCAGAAAACACATCCAGATGCCATTTTGATGTCTTCGGGCCATCCCCCCATGTTTTCTAGCCCCGTATACGGTGTGGCCGTTTTCGGTCTTCCGTGACCAACAGCACACGATTTCATGGCCGAAAATGCGTCCGGAGGCTATTTTCACGTTTTGGGTCCATCCCGCACGTTTTCGACCACGGTGGCTGGTATCGTTGTTTTCGGGCTAACCATGACCTATAGCACATAATTTCTTGGCAAAAAACGCGTTCGGAGGCCATTTTCACATCTTTGGTCCATCCCCCATGTTTCCGACCTCGGTGGCCCTTGTGACCGTTTTTGGGCTCCCGTGACCTATGGCACACGATTTCATGGCTGAAAACGTGTCTGGAGGATATTTTCACATCTTCAGTCCATCCCCCACGTTTTCAACCACGGTGGCCGGTATCACTGTTTTCAGGCTCTCGTGACCTATTGCACATGATTTCATTGTTGAAAATGCGTCCAGAGGATATTTTGACGTCTTTTGTCCATCCCTCACGTTTTTTACCCCTATGTTCGGTGTGACCATTTTCAGGCTCCGTGACCTTTTACACACGATTTCATGGCTGAAAACATGCTCGGAGGCTATTTTCATGTCTTTGCTCCATCCCCCATGTTTTCGGCCACGATGGCAGGTATCGTTGTTTTCAGGCTAACAGTGACCTATAGCACACGATTTCATGGCCGAAAACGCGTCCGGAGGCCATTTTCATGTCTTATCTCCATCTCCCACATTTTTGACCCCTGTGGCCGGTATGACCACTTTCATGCTCCCGTGACCTAAAGCACATGATTTCATGGCCGAAAACGTGTCCGTTGGCCATTTTCACTTCTTTGGTCAATCCACCATATTTTTGACCATAGTGGCCTGTATCACTATTTTCTAGCTAACTGTGGCCTATAGCACATGATATCATGGCCGAAAATGTGTCCAGATGACATTTTCACATCTTCTGTCTATCCCCCACGTTTTCCACACCCATGTCAAGTGTGGCCATTTTTTGGCTACCGCGACCTACAGCACACGATTTCATGGCGAAAACGCATCTGGAGGCCATTTTAACGTCTTCAGTCCATTCCCCAATGTTTTCGACCCCTGTGTCCGATGTGGCTGTTTTCGGGCTACCGTGACCAACAGCATATGATTTCATGGCCAAAAATGCGTCTGAAGGCTATTTTCATATCTTCGGTCCATCCCCCATATTTTCGACCACGATGGCCGGTATCACTGTTTTCGGGCTAACCATAACCTATAGCATATGATTTCATGGCCAAAATGTGTCCGGAGACCATTTTCACGTCTTCGGTCTATCCCCCACGTTTTCGACCCTGGTGGCTGGTGTGACCGTTTTCGGGCTCCCATGACCTATAGCACATGACTTCATGGCCGAAAACACGTTCGGAGGCCATTTTCACGTCTTGTGTCAGTCCCCCACGTTTTTTACCTCGTTGGCTGGTATGACCACTTTCGTGCTCCCGTGACGTATATCACACGATTTCATGGCCGAAAACACGTCTGTTCGCCATTTTCACGACCTTGGTCCATCCACCACATTTTTGACCTTAGTGGCTTGTATCACTGTTTTCTGGCTAAATGTGACCTATAGCACATGATATCATGGCCAAAAACGCGTCTGGAGGATATTTTCACATCTTCTACCTATCCCCCACGTTTTCCACCCTTGTGTCCCGTGTGGCCATTTTTGGCTACCGTGACCTATAGCACACGATTTCATGGCGAAAACGCGTCCGGAGGCCATTTTAACGTCTTCAGTCCATTCCCCCAGGTTTTCGACCCCCGTGTCCGATGTGGCTGTTTTCGGACTGCCGTGACCAACAGCATACGATTTCATGGCCGAAAATGTGTCCGAAGGCTATTTTCACATCTTCCGCGTATCCCCCACATTTTCGATCACGGTGGCCGGTATCACTGTTTTCGGGCTAACCGTGACCTATAGCACACGATTTCTTGGCCAAAAACCCGTTTGGAGGCTATTTTCATGTCTTTCGTCCATCCCCACGTTTTCGACCCTGCTGGCCAATGTGACCGTTTTCGGTCCATCCCCCCACATTTTTGAATCCCGTGTCCAGTGTGGCCGTTTTCGGGTTCCCGTGACCAACAACACACGATTTCATGGCCGAAAATGCATCCAGAGGCTATTTTCACGTCTTGGGTCCATCCCCTACATTTTGGACCACGGTATTCGGTATCACTGTTTCGGGCTAACCGTGACATATAGCACACGATTTCATGGCCAAAAACACATTCGGAGGCCATTTTCACGTCTTCGGTCTGTCCCCCACGTTTTCGACCCTTGTAGCCGGTGTGACCGTTTTTGGGCTCCTGTGACCTATAGCACATGATTTCTTGGTCTAAAACGCGTCCGGAGGCTATTTTCATGTCTTCGGTCCATCCCCATGTTTTCGACCACAGTGGCCGGTATCGCTGTTTTCGGACAAATTGTGACCTATAGCACACGATTTTATGGCCAAAAACATGTTCGGAGGACATTTTCACGTCTCCGGTCCATCCACCACGTTTTCCACCCCGTGTCCATTATGGCTATTTTTGGGTGTCCATTATGGCCGTTTTTGGGCTACCGTGACCTGTAGCACATGATTTCATGGCATTTTGATGTCTTTGGGCCATCCCCCCATGTTTTTTAGCCCCATATCTGGTGTGGCCATTTTTGGGCTCCCGTGACCAATAGCACACGGTTTCATGGACGAAAATACGTCCGGAGGCTATTTTCATGTCTTCGGTCCATCCCCCTCGTTTTCGACCACGGTGACCAGTATTGCTGTTTTCGGGCTAACCGTGACCTATAGCACACGATTTCTTGGCCAAAAACGCGTCCGGAGGCCATTTTCACGTCTTCGGTTCATCCCCTACGTTTTCGACCTCGGTGGCCAGTGTGACCATTTTCGGGCTCCCGTGACCTATAGCACACGATTTCATAGCCGAAAACACGTCCGGAGGACATTTTCACGTCTCCTGTCCATCCCCCGTGTTTTCGATCATGGTGGCCGGTATCGCTATTTTCGAGCTCTCGTGACCTATAGCGCACGATTTCATGGCTGAAAACGCATCCCGAGGACATTTTCACGTCTTCGGTCCATCCCCCTCGTTTTGACCCCTATGTACGGTGTGACGGTTTTCAGGCTCCCGTGAGCTATAGCACACGATTTCATGGCCGAAAACACGTTCGGAGGCCATTTTCACGTCTTCGGTCCACCCCCCATGTTTTCGGCCACGGTGGCTCGTATCACTGTTTTCGGGCTAACCATGACCTACAGCACACGATTTCATGGCCGAAAACACGTCCGGATGCCATTTTCATGTCTTGTGTCCATCCCCCACGTTTTTTACCCCGGTGGCCGGTATGACCACTTTCGTGCTTCCATGACCTGTAGCACACGATTTTATGGCCGAAAACGCGTCCGTTGACCATTTTCATGACCTTGGTCCATCCACCACATTCTCGACCTTAGTGGCCTGTATCACTGTTTTCTGGCTAACTGTGACCTATAGCACATGATATCATGGCAAAAAAACGCGTCCGGATGATATTTTCACATCTTCTGTCTATCCCCCACGTTTTCCACCCCCGTGTCCGGTGTGGCCATTTTTTGCTACCGTGACCTATAGCACACGATTTCATAGCGAAAATGCGTTCGGAGGCCATTTTAATGTCTTCGGTCCATTCCCCCAGGTTTTCAACCCTCGTGTCCAGTGTGGCTGTTTTCGGGCTGCCGTGACCAACAGCATACGATTTCATGGCCGAAAATGTGTCCGGAGGCTATTTTTACGTCTTTGGTGCATCGCCCACGTTTTCGATCACGGTGGCCGGTATCGCTGTTTTCGGGCTAAACGGGACTTATAGCACAAGATTTCATGGCCGAAAACATGTCCGGAGGCCATTATCACGTGTTTGGTTTTCGACCACCATGTATTGTGTGGCCATTTTGGGGCCCCGGTGACCTATAGCAGACGATTTTATCGCTGAAAACGCGTTCAGATGCCATTTTCATATATATATATTCAGTCCGTCCCCACGTTTTCAACCATTTTCTCCGCATGGACAAATCCTCAACTTTCTGCAGTAGTGATAAAAAAGAATACACTAACTACGTGCCATGCAAGTAGCTCGAATAGCAGCCAATATGTTGTTGTCTTGTTGTACGGTGAACCTCGATCGGAGAATTAGCTGTTCCGTCCATAGTACGTACTAGGTAACTACCATCCGTGCTCGGTCAAGGCACCATGGCACGCACATGCATGGATATAGCTAGCTAATTTTGGAGCCACGTACCATATATAGTACATTTACCCGGCCGGGAGTTTCTCTTGGACCTATATATGCTGTTATTACCATGCATGCATCATCGTCAACTATTATAGCAATGGCTTTCGTCAATAAAAAGACGACGACTCATCAACAAAAACATATAGGAGCTAGCACCGTACCCCTCGTACAATCCGCCATGGCGAAGATCATCCTCGTGTTTTTGTCCTTAATTTTTGCTAACGTAGCTGCAGCAGAAGCCTCCTCTACGCAACAACCACTGTCCCCCGCCACCAAAAAATCCATTGACGACTTGACCTCCGCCACCAAAAAGGACATTGACGACTTGACCTTGTTGTTCCAGGAGGTTACCGATGCCATCAACACCGCCACCCCGCCGGCCAAGAAGCCAGAAGCCACACGTGCCTCTTCGAAGCACATCCAAACTGCAGAATCAGATGTCGCCAAGGCCGCCAAGGCAGGAGACGAGGAGAAACTCGCCCACCTCATCCTTGCCTATAGGATGGCTTCTGCTATGGTCATCCATGCGCCGCCGGCCGAGAGGCTCAAGGTAATGGAGGACACCTTCAACTCGGCAGCTGCACCAAACCCATACGAGTGCCCCAACGTCGACAAGGCCTACTGCGAGACGCGCTCCAAGTTTAACAAGGCCATCCTTGGAGTCGTCGCAGCGGCCTCACCAGAGCAGAAGAAGCTGTGGGACAAAGATTCTACTTTACCGAAATCAATGCATACCGCTATGTCAACTGTCAACAAGGCGTATGCGGATGGAGACGACAAGGAAATCGCTCGAGTCCTTGCTGCCTACAACAAGGCAGCCGATTCGGTCATTGCAGCCCCTCCTTCTGACAAGCTTAAAGTGATGGAGTCAACCTTCAAACACGCAGCGGCCAGCGGCGCATGATCAATACACCGTCGTTCATCTGTTCCATCGTCACCATCACTCCGAAAGTCACAGCATGCTCAACATATATCTATGATCGATGGCGCATTTACTCAATTAATAATATTTACTACCATGCATCGTTCCTTAATTTCCTCTAAAACACATGTACAACATCCACTCGTTGTGCTCTGAAGCATTTGACTGATCGATTGGGTTGTCATATATTTGTTATAGGAGGACAAATGCTTTTTCTTTCTTACCGACTTAATTTTGAGCCATCTAAACTTTTTTTAAGAGCTAGATAATGTGGGGTCCCTTTTTAACACTGTTGTATTAACACTAGGAGAGAAATGACTTTCTATCCAACCCTTTAGTCCCGGTTGGATGTGGATCCGGGACTAAATCAGCTCTAGTCCTGGGTCACTATTTTCGGGCTCCCGTGACATATAGCGCATGTTTTCATGGCCAAAAACACGTCCGAAAGCCATTTTCACTTGTTCAGTCTAGCTCCTACATTTTTGACATTGGTGGCCGGTGTGGCCGTTGTCGGACTCCCGTGACCTATAGCACAAGTTTTCATGGCCGAACACACGTGCGGAGGTCATTTTCACATCTTCGGTCCATCCCCCCACCCCCTGTTTTCGACCCCTTTAGTCCCGGTTTCTAACAAATACCGAGACTAAAGCTCGACCTTTAGTCCCGGTTTGTGTTACAAACCGAGACTAAAGGGGTCACGTGAGCTCGAAAACGGCCACCGGGGTTGAAAGCGTGGGGGTGGACCGAAGACGTGAAAATGGCTTTAGACGCGTTTTCGGCCATGAAATCGTGTGTTATAGGCCACAGTTAGCCCGAAAACAGCGATACCGGCCACCATGGTCGAAAACGTGGGGGTGGACTGAAGACATGAAAATGGCCTCCAGACACGTTTTCGGCCATGAAATCGTGTGCTCTAGGTCACGGGAGCCCGAAAACAGCCATACGGGGCACAACGATCGAAAACGTGGGGGATGGACCGAAGATGTGAAAATAGCATCTGGACGTGATTGCAGCCATGAAATCGTGTGATATAAGTCACAGTAGCCCGAAAACGGCCACACCGGACGCGGGGGTCGAAAACGTGAGGAATGGACCGAAGACGTGAAAATAGCCTCCGGACGCGTTTTCGGCTATGAAATTGTATGCTATAGGTCACGGTAGCAAAAAAAATAGCCACATCGAACACGAGGGTCGCTGTTTTCGGGCTCCCGCGACCTATAGCACGCGTTTTCGTGGCCGAAAACGCGTCCGAAGGCTATTTTCATGTTTTCAAGCCCGGTAGTCGGTGTCGCTGTTTTCGGGCTTTCGTGACCTATAGCACACGTTTTCAAGGCCGAAAACGCGTCCGGAGGCCATTTTCAGGTCTTCGGTCCATCCCCCACGTTTTCGATCCCGGTGGCCGCTGTCGCTGTTTTCGACCACAATTATGAGAGCTTAAGCAAATGCATGACCATGATGCTCAATTATGCACTAATGATGCTCATGATACCCATGTTAACATGTTGAACTTGTTTTGCAACCTTGGGTTAATATTGACACATCTTGTGGCTGGGAACAGCATCACATGCAAGCCGGCCACAATGTGTCTATAAGTAGTGCCCTCCCAGATGCAAACCCACATACCCTGCTACACTTTCATCACAAACACATCAAGTACTACACCACCTACTGGCGGCATGGCATCCACTGCGGTCCTTTTCGTGCTCATTATCACCATGGGCGAGCTGATGCTGACGCCGCTGGGATCAGCTGGGGGCAGCGCCGGCGGCGAGCTGATGCCGCCGCGATCTCCTCGAGGCAGCAGCGCTGGCGGCGAGCTGACGCCGCCGCGATCTGGTGGAGGAACAGCTGCTAGCGAGTTCATGCCAGCTGGATCAGCTGGAGGAAGCGCCACCACGACTACAGCTGGTGTTTCCGCGGTGGTGTGGTGCCTGGCGTCGAACATCGGGTCCTGCCTCGTTCATTTATTTGTGTGTCCCGACGACCCTTTGGTCATCGTCAAGTGCTTCGTCGGGAAGTTCATCTTCATTGAGGAGTGCTTGGGCACTGGAGGCAGCGCCAGCGGCGAGGGCCAGCTGACGACCACGGGATCTGCGACTGCATTCAGTGCCTCACTGCAATCATCGGGCCCTGCATTATTGATGCAGCTATCTGTTTGGACCCTTTGGAGCTCGCCCTGTGCTTGGGCGACAAGTTGAAGATCATTTTGGAATGCTTCGGCACCTAGCTAGGTAGTGACTTGATCACATATGGACCATCTATCTGGTACCCATGCATGCATGCATATGCTATAGCTGCCTGCGTTGATGTATGGGCAGGCAGTACCGTACCGTTTGTAGCTTCACTTAGTATATATTTGGTGTATGCATCCAGTAGTCTCCAGAGTGTACCTATATATATGTGATCTGGCATCACGGAATAAATAAAGAGACGTTTGTTTTACCATTTGACCTCGTGTAGTAGCTGGTGCAAGCTCAACTTTACCGTCCATATTCTTGAATTGCTAATTGAGATCGATATATTTTCCTTTCCCTTTACCGTTTCCTTCCATTCTATAATATGATGGCATGTAAAAAGCAGCGCAGTACGTAGCTGGCTTTCCTCGTTCTTGTGTGTTTCTTCTGGTCCCAATGATCTCACTTGCCCCTTGCAAAAAAATATGATCTCACCTTGCAATAACAGTTCTTACCAGCCATCAGTGAGCATCACAGGGATGAACACACACATGGCTACTCTATGCAGTTTGTTGATCTTCCCACCCCTGTAGGAGACGAAGCCCAACTTTTTTGTTTCTTGCTAACCCAGCACTCAGCACATGCCTGTCGATGCATGTGTGCATGTCCAATTTGGTGCTCGGTGCTCTCATCGAAGATGGAGCACACCGGTTCTTCGCTTGGGATTCATATCCAAGGACACGATAGGACCACTCTAGCTTATACATAATTTATGATTATGTAGGCTGGCAATCACAAGCTATCACAAACTGTCCCGGCCCCATACCAAAAATTTACCCAGCAATGATGGCACGCATCGTTATGTGGTTAACCTTTTTACATAAAAATAAAAAAAATAGACTTAAAAGTTGATAGCCATCTATACTTTGAAAACGTGACTGATCAGTTTGTTTGTTGATTACCCAAAACTAAACAGAACTGTTTGGTTTGAGTAGTTTCCATATATATGCCATTTAGTTTTTCATTTTATGAACTACTCCATGTATGGTTTTCCAGTGACCTGCCAAGTTCAAATTAAGCCTTGCATGTTGAGATCTGAAGTATGCAGAATCTATGTTCCGGTTTGTAACAAATACCGAGACTAAAGCCCCACCTTTAGTCCCGATTTGTGTTACAAATCGAGACTAAAGGGGTCTCCATGGGTTACTACAAAAGGATAACATCCTCTACTCTATCACATGTGTTGTGTAGGTGAGATGGTAAGGATGGAGGCTTGAGGCTGCGGGTTGATATTACCAACCGGGACTAAAGGTGGGGACCTTTAGTCCCGAATACTACTTAGTCCCAGTTGGAAAAATCTAGCACACGTTTTCATGGCCAAAAACGTGTCCCGAGGCCATTTTCACGTCTTAGGTCCATCCCCACGTTTTTCACCCTGGTGGCCGATGTCACTGTTTTCGGGCTCCCGTGACCTATAGCGCACGTTTTCATGGCCGAAAACGTGTCCGGAGGCCATTTTCACTTGTTGTCTAGCTCCTACATTTTTGACCTCGGTGGCCAGTGTGGCCGTTGTCGGGCTCTCATGACCTATAGTACACGTTTTCATGGCCGAAAACGCGTGCGGAGGCCATTTTCACGTCTTGGGTTCATCCCCCACCTTTTTGACCCCGGTGACCAGTGTCGCTATTTTCGGGCTCCCGTGATCTATATCACACGTTTTCACGACCGAAAACGCGTTCGGAGGCCATTTTCACGTTTTCTATCCATTCTCCACGTTTTCGACCCCGGTGGCTAGTGTCGCTGTTTTCGGGCTCCCGTGACCTATAGCGCACGTTTTCATACTGACGGGTATTTCGCCAGATAGCTTATTCCTCGAGAGGTCTAGTGATTCCAGCGATTGCATTTCCCCAATCTTGTTTGGTACAACTCTGGTCAAGTGGTTCCTTCAAATTCACTAGCGCACCAAGAACAACTATTTCTTCTGGAATTTCGCCGGTTAAATTGTTAGAAGATAAATCAATGCTCGTCATATTTGTGCCCAGAACTCTAAAAATGTCACTGTAGTTCAATTCCTGCCCCTTCAAGATCGTAGACAAACTATGAAGAAACAACCTCCTAATAGGTGGTACATACAAAATAGGAGTAGGATCAAAATCAATGATTGAACCCTCATCTATCGTGTATGTATTTCTCATTGATTTTAGATTTGACAGATAGCTCGAAAGAGAGCCTGATATCTCATTGTTGTTAAGATCCATGTACTGAAGGCATGCAAGATTTGTGATGTTCACCGGAATGTTCCCAGAGAACTTGTTATTACTTAACCGTAGAAACCTTAGTTGTGTTAATTTTCCAATCCGCATTGGCAATCTTCCAGAGAAATTATTCCTAGACAAATCTATGAACATAATATTTGTTAAGTTCTGAACAAAAGATGGGAATACTCCTTACAAACTATTGTTACTTAAGCCTAAAAAGTGCAAATCTTCCATTACCCCAAGACATAATGGAAGTACTCCCTCCAAAAAATTGTTGGATAAATCCAAGACAACCAATCCTTGGTATTTACAAAAAGATTCAGGAATATGACCGCTGATTTGGTTGGAGAACAGAGATAGTTGATTTAGATTGGCGGATCCATTAGCAGAGGGCAGAGGACCCGACAACAAGTTGTTGGACAAATCCAAGGTACTTATGTTTGGTGGCAATGTAGGTATCTGACCAGTTAATTGATTTGAACTGAGATAGAGTTCTTGTAGTGACATGAAGCCGATAATGGTCGGCAAACTTCCGTTGAGTTGATTATTAGAGATGTTCATGAATTCAACACTTGAAAAGGTATCAGAGAACCATTGTGGAAGCCTATCAGCTATACCTGAAGATGGGTAATGTTCACATGCCACTGAAGCCACCCAGGAAACAGTGGGCCCATCTGGCAGGATGCAAACTTTGTGGTATCTAATCTAGATGGTCGTTGCCAGTCTGAGCTGATCTCAATCTTCAGGGCATTATATGACAAGTCTATGTATTGGAAGCTCCTTGCACTAACAAAGTGTTCCTCGGTTATCACACCATCCAATTTATTATTATTTAGGTCCAGATGGGTCAGATTGCTAAGCTTACCAATATCATATGGGACATTTCCACTCAGGTTGTGCAAGAGAGATCAAGGGTCCGCAAACCAGCAAATTGCGCTACCCATATTGGTAGCATCCCGGTTAATTGGTTCGACCTAGGTCCAGCTCTTGTAATTTGTTATATGAGCAGTGAGGCAAATTTCTCAACAACTCAGTTACATCTCCGTGCAAGATAGACAAATAAAGGTTCAGCACCTCCAAATTGCATAGATTCTTCAGATCTGTGGTCATGATGCGATATTTATTATCATCATCGTAATAGAAACTAAGATCATCATGTCTCCAAGAGCATCCGGAAATTGACCATACATGCGGGTGAAGTCGAGGTAGAGGTATTTGAGACTTGTTATGTTCCAGAACCAGCTAGTCAGCATTGGATGGTTGAAGGAATTTTGGGAGGCATCCAGCTCCTTCAGGTTTGTAAGGTTCAGGTGAGGCAGCGACTGGTTTGCGCTTGCTAGAGAACAACTAGAAAGACCAAGGACCCTCAAAGAAGAAGGAAGCATGTTCATGACATGAGGCCAATCCACTATTGTGCTGAGATTCACTTCCTTCAGATTAAGATATTCGATGGAACAAAGGTGTGTTAACCATGATAGATCCATTGAGTTTGTGTCTTGCATATATGAAAGATCCAGATGCTGCAGCCTTGATAAGTTTCCAAGCTGGGGAGGCACACTGCCGTGAAATGGTATGCCATGATTGCAGCTGAGGTCAAGGTGCTCTAGATGATCCAGAGCAAGCAAAGAAGGACTTATCTTGCCCTCCATATTCCTTCTTCGCCGTAGTTGCCTCGAAGTCGAAGCTTGTGGACGTGGCCAGTCCGGTTGCTGCACCGGACGCCTCTCCACCGGCAGCAGTCCTGCTCATCGTGGCCACCGTCTCGCCGCCACGAGTTGAGGAGGCCTGCAGGGTCGCTGGTGATGCAGTGCTTGAATGACAGCAGGGCGTCCCTCTCGTGCGGTATGCAGCTAGGAAGACTATCACTAGCGGCTGGCTGTGCATGCGTGGCGAGGAACAAGAAGCAGCAGCTGGACAACACGACGAGCATGGCAGTAGCTATGCCTATGCGATGCATAGTGGCAACCAACGACAATGCCCCTATGCTCAACTGCCCGTGGTTTGTTCTACTGGACGCCATATGGTAGCTAGCTAGAACGAGTACTGAAGATGCCTGCTGCTGGCGTGCAGGAAGAGACGTATATAGGGCTCGTTTGGTAGGGCTGCGGCTGTGGCTGAAATGGTTTCGGCTGTAGTTCCTCTAGTGAAGCAGCTTTTTTTAGTCAAAGCTGTTTTGAAAAGTGTTTGGCAAAACGATTTCTCCTGTATTTTTAGGAATGGATGTAGGAGGTTAAATGTCCTATATGCCCTTGGCCGTGTTGATTGTTTGAACAGTTGAATTGAATGTTTCACATTAATTTATAATTTAAGTTCATTAGAAATTATAAAAATAAATAAAATTATAGATTAACCACTGATTTTGTGAGTTGTTATGTCTCTACTTGTTTCCTTTTATTAACCATTTTCTTTTCTTTATATTTTTTCTTCTATCCGGCTGCTTATCTTCCTTTTTGTGTGGTCCTTATCCTTCCAAGTTCCATCATCTTTTTCCTCCCAGCCCCCAGCCACCACACTCCGGCTTTTGCCCCACCGTTTCTCTCTGCTCCGTTCTGCCTGGGCCCTGCCGAGCTACTCCACCACCGAGCCACTTCCCTGCCACCGCGCTGCTCAATTGCTCTAGCCCCTCACCGCATCTGCCTCACCCCCGGTGATATCGCCGCATTGGAGTCGGACGAACGCTGGGTGCTCGACGGCATGGTGCTGGTGTTGGGTGCGGCCGCGGCGTTGCTGGCGTTCGTAGGCATGGCGCTCGTTGTGTCATGGCGCCACGGGATTGGATGGAATTCGCCTGCTACCACGAGTACAAGGATCTTCTCGGCGCATCTATGGTGGCCTGCCTCTACTCCGCCACGCCGTTCAGTCGCCCGATGGGCAAAAGGGTAAGATGGCCCCCATAGCCGAGGGTGAAGCTACGGGGAGCCAGTTTTTTTGCTCTCCAGCCGTCGAACTGCTCCAGAGAGCGCGTTATCCGGAGCTTCTGTGGTGGAGCCATTTTGGGATAACCGTTTGGCAGGGCTTCTGAAAAAGCCGGTGTTGGAGCCGTTCCGGAAGCCCTGCCAAACGCACTCATAGTATCAACAAACGGACCTCAAGTTTCTATGCGATTAAACTCTGATAACTTTGAAGCACGTGTTCCTCTAAAAACATGCTGTTTTCCGCGTAGAACCGGAGAAGCTCCCTCAAGTTCTTTCAGGCCGTCGCGTTGGACTCGGACCCCTATTGCACGGATACCATAATCGCATTGTTTTCAGCTGGCATGGACACGTGACTTTGTACATCTAAAAACATGGGCTTGCCTGCCTTTTCTTAGCACTCATGCTTGCCATTTCTTTTGACCCAATGCTCCATGAAGCTTCAATGGCCGTTCTTTCTGCTCACCGTCAGGGCCAGTACTGTTCACCGACAGAATTAATGCTGCACGCAGGAAAAGGACGCATACGCTTCAAAGGCTGGCCATACTGTTGACCGTCAGGCTGCATCTGCACTAAAGGATGCAGGAAAATGCATGGAACCAAAGGGAAGGCAAGCAGAGGGAGGTGACCAGTTTCAAATTCCTTCACAAATGCCAGAAGACCAGGCACGCAATCAGATGAACAAGGTATCACTATGATTGGAAAAGACAAAGCAACTCACATTGCCAAACTGCTACTTGAAAGTCAGGAATTAAACCCCGTTGCCGGACAGGCAGCAGTGCTGATTGGCAAGGAAGCTGAATATCCCATGGCCCCAACAGCTCACACACCGACAGCAACACAGTGTAAACAACCTCCCTACACACCTACAGATCCAGCAAAATCAAGCAGTGGACCAGCAAACCCAAGAAACGCAAGATCCTCCTGTTGCCGGACAGGGCACAGTAGGCATCGACCAACAGGCAGCTGAAGGGATAGATGAATTGCAGGATAAGCTAGTTTCAGGCTTCAAGATCACAATGCCAATATCGGCTCCCCTGCTGGACATCCCAACATCACAGCATGAAAACATTAGGGCCTCAGGACCTTTTGCGGCAATGAAAGGTGCACAAGGGAAACAAGGAAAAAAGCAAGATCGACTTAATGAACAGCTTCGGTTCTCCTGACAGACTTTCAAGCATGAAAATTGTGAAGGGCAAGGAAAATGAATAGGGCACTAAATCACAGAGAAAAAAATGAAACGCGGGCAAATAAACCGAAAACTGTCCTATCCATGCAAGAGCAAGCCACTCAGCTATTGATGAACAAGTGTGGGATCCTCGATGATAAGAAGAAGCCGGGGGAGGCAGACAGGCTCAATTTTTCTGTCCAGTTCACTGAACCCCTGATTGACAAGACAGTGGAAGGATTTCGTGAGCCCTTCGGTTTAAATGAACTGCAAGGAGGCCCCTTTGCTGCATTAGCCTGTGAGGCTGATGATTGAACCCCTACTAAATACAATGTTAGGGAGGGGGGGGGGGGGCGCTGGGTGTATGAGTTTCTATCTGTTGCTATGTCATACCTGTGTGTTTGTCCTGTTCAGTTCCAGTGTTGTTGTCTCTGTCAAGAAATGCTTGTGCTTCCCTACCAGAGGATGCTAGTTCTGTGTGCATGTCTGTTGTGTCTGTACTGCGAGTTAGGCTGTGTTCATGAAAATGCCAATAAAATGGGAGACGAAGAGCAACAAGTACTACAGATGGGAGGGGTCTTGAAACTTTCTGCTGTCTGTCTGAGGATTCCTATCATAACCAATGACTGACCAAAACTGCACAGTTTTTAAACTGGAATATAAGGGGCTTGAACAATAAAGCCAGAAGGAAGCTGGTCAAAGATTTGGTAGATGACCACAAATGCACTATCATCTGTCTACAAGAAACTAAGATGGCGAGAATTCACTACCTGATTGTGAGGGAAACTTTGGGCACCCAATTTGAGAGGAACTTCATCTACCTGCCAGCTCAGGGTAGTAGGGGAGGCATCTTAGTTGCTGCTCATGAAGACTTTTACTCCATTACACATCATCAGTTAACAGCCAATACAGTATCAGTAAAGTTAGAAGCAAGAACAACCCCATGCCAATGGTGGTTGACTGGTGTATATGGGCCACAGGAAGACAATGACAAAATTCAGTTTCTTGATGAGTTGAAACACACCAAACCGATTGACTCAGACAGATGGCTCCTAATGGGTGATTTTAATATGATCTTAAATGCCGAAGACAAGAACAATGATAACCTGAACAGGAGACTTATGGGGGCTTTCAGAAACACTATACAAGACATGGAACTAAAGGAAATACACTTAAGAGGCAGAAAATACACTTGGAGCAATAATGTTACCCACGCAAGGATAGACAGATTTTTCTGCACTACTGAATGGGAATGTATGTTGCCAAATTGCAATCTTTAAGCACAATCATCCATGGGGCCTGATCATTGCCCCCTCATTCTAAGTGCACAACAGATTTTCAAATCATTCAGAGGGTTTTGGTTTGAATCTTTTTGGCCGAGTATCCAGGGTTTCAAGGAAGAAGTAAACCACTTTTGGTCCAGGGAACTGACAATACACAACCCCTACCTCAGATTGCACACCAAGCTGCAACATACTGCAAAAGGATTAAGGAACTGGGCAAAGGCCAAGATAGGCAACAACAAATTGCTTTTGACTGCAGCAAAACAGCTCATAGGTATTTTTGATGTTGTGCAAGAACATAGAGCCCTGAGCCAGCAGGAAATAGACTTAAAAAGAGATCTTGAAAACAGAATGCTAGCCTTGGCTGCCATTGAGAAATTGAGATGCAGACAGAGATTGAGAGTGACATACATTAAAGCCGGTGAAGCAAACTCAAAAATTTTCTTTCTCAGTGCAAATGGTAGAAGACAAAGGAACTATATTCAAAGCTTGCAAACTGAAAACGCCATAATGCATAGACAAGCTGACAAAGAGGATGCTATTTTGGAACATTTTAGATCTGCTTTGGGGAAAAATTCAGCCAGGCAGCAAACATTGAATTGCTCTGAGGAGGAGGTCAGAAATGTGGTCATGGATTTGAAATAGGAGACTGCCCCAGGCCCTAATGGTTTCATTGGCAAGTTCTTCAAAACATGTTGGGATATCATTAAAGAAGACCTTGCGGCTATCCACTACTTTTATAATCTCCATGGGCAACACTTCAATTTTCTGAACTCTGCCCACATTGTCCTGATTCGTAAGACCACACAAGCTGCAAGAATCTCTGATTTCAGACCAATTAGCCTGTCTCACAGCATGGCAAAGCTAATATCCAAATTGCTGGCAAATAGACCGTCAACTTGTCTCAACCAGCTTGTGTCAAGAAACCAAAGTGCATTCATAAAGAAAAGGAGTATCCATGACAATTTCATTTATACGCAGAATACCATTAGAGAGCTACACAGATCACACAAGCAAGCCTTGTTCCCGAAGCTAGATTTTGCTAAGGCATTTGATTCGGTGAGATGGGATTATCTCATTGAGGTCCTCGAGCACATGGGTTTTTGGTCACATATGGAGGGAATGGATAACAATTCTTCTATCAACTGCAACGTCCTCTATATTGGTAAATGGAGCAAGAACATCTTTTTTCAGGCATAAGACTAGTCTGCGTCAGGGGGACCCCTTATCACCCATGCTTTTCATATTGGCATTAGAACCTCTCCAAAGAATCCTATCACTGGCCGAAGAGCGAGCATGCTTTATTCCTGTCTCCAGAAGAGGTACCAACATTAGAGTGAGCATATACGCAGACGATGCTGCTCTATTTGTCAACCCAGTCAGGCAAGAAATTGATGTTATCAGAGAGATCTTGCACTCTTTGGGCAGGCAACTGGACTGAACATAAACTTAGCAAAGTGTGCAGCTTTCCCAATTAACTGTCAACACCTAAATATGCCTGAAATCATGCAGAACATGCCATGTCAAATGAAAAGTTTTCCTTGCAAATACTTGGGTCTGCCGTTGAATTTGAGGAAATTAAGAAGAATTGACATACAACCTTTAATTGACAAAGTGGCACAAAAGCTCCCCTCATGGAAAGGATAGCTGTTGGATAAGGCTGGCAGGCTAACCTTGGTCAGATCGGTGCTATTGTCGATCCCCGTCTATTTCATCATTGTTTTCCCATTGAAAAAATGGGCCATAAAAAGGATAGACAGTATCAGGAGGAGTTTCTTGTGGAAAGGAAATGAACATGCCCATGGAGGACATTGCCTAGTAGAATGGAAGAAAGTTTTGCTGCAGAAAAATTGGGAGGCCTGGGGGTAATTGATTTGGAGCTGTTCAGCAGATCTTTGAGACTGAGGTGGCTCTGGTATGAATGGTGTGATCAAGAAAGGCCCTGGGTAGGAACTGATGTCCCCTGTGATGAGATAGATCGACAGCTTTTCAGCGTCAGGCCCCGGCATGGTTGAAGGAGGAGTGGTCGACTCGCCATGAAACCTCTGAACATCACAGTCAGACCGTCCAAGAAGGGTGAGATATTGACTATGCGCAAACTTGGCATCCTCCAGCAGGATGGTGACTCGGAGCACACGCAAGATTTCGACAAGTTCTTATCAACCGTCATGCAAGTATGCAACCATCCCATTTTGCTGCGCTGCGTGACGTCTTCCCGGCTGCAGCTAACCTGACGGATGACGAACTCTTGCAGATAGTAAGCCAGGCACGCGGCGACTGATCGTCGTGGGAGACTAGCGCGGTTGACTGGCCGCAACAACAGCAGCAGCTGCTGGTTCACTACACCACCTAATTTGTTGCTGCTCGTACTTATAGGTTGTATTTGTTTTACAATGTAGCGTTCTTATGCCAAAAACCTGTGTGCGTGTGCCCGGATGACCCGCGTTGTAATACTATATTTTCTTCTTAATACAAAAGTGCGCAGCTCTTCTGCGTATCCTCGAAAAAAAAAGCTTTTCAGAGTCAGTACTCAGGTGACAATTGGCAATGGGGACACTGCAAAATTCTGGCAAAGTTCATGGCTGCAAGGCAAAGCCCCACGAGACATTGCTCCTAACCTATACAAATTGGCTTGGCGAAAGAACAGAACAGTGCAGCAGGAGTTGAGCAACCAAAACTGGACCAGAGGACTATGGCGTATGCAATCTGCTGACCAAATGGCAGAATTTGTGCTCCTTTGGGAGTTGCTGCAACAAGTGCAGCTTAGCAGCCAGCAGGATATTATAAGATGGAGGTGGACAGCAACAGGAGAGTATACTGCAAAGTCTGCATATGAAGCACAACTCCAAGGCACATACTCCAACATGCAAGGAACACAGGTCTGGAAGGCGCACGCAGAAGGAAAGATCAAGTTATTTGTGTGGCTGGCTATCCAGAAGAAGGTCCTCACAGCTGGCAAGTTGTTGGCAAGAAACTGACCTTGCTCACATGTTTGTGCGCTATGTGACCAAGCTGATGAATCAGTCCTGCACATTGCCCTTCATTGCTGCTTTGCCAAAGAAGTCTGGTTCTTGGTCGCCAATTGGGTTCAGCTGCCTACACTGCTCAGTATAGGAACTGACACAGATATGAATGAATGGTGGCGAGGTATGTTGAAGGATCTAAAAGGGAAGAAGAGGAAATCGGTGGCAGCAATTATAATGTACACTTTATGGCACATTTGGAAAGAAAGAAATAGGAGGATCTTCGACAATACCACTCGGCGACCGGCCTAGGTGTTGGGACTAATTCAAAGTGACATTTTCATCAGAAGGAAGGCCTGGGGTACACCATTCATCCGAGAAGAACGTCTTGCTCTATGGTCTCCCTTAGTATGTTTGTCCAAGTTTGTTAGTGAGTCTGTGCTTTTTTCAGTATTGTAATAGTAATGTAATGATACATAACACTCTCTTTTCATCTTAAATGAATGGCAGTGCTCTTGTCAACCGTTCAAAAAAAATGCTTGCATTAGGGCCTCTTTGGTAGGACTTCAGCTCCTCCGAAAACGGTTCCGGCTCTTGCTCCTTCTATAAAGTGGCTTCCGTGCATCTAAAACATGCGCTTGCTTGCCTTAGTGTATCTAAAATATGCGCTTGCTTGCCTTTTGGTTAGCACTCGTGCTTGCATTAGGGCTCCTTTGGCAGGGCTTCGGCTCCTCCGAAAACGGCTCCGGCTCTAGCTCTTTTGATGAAGTGGTTTCTATGGTGGAGTTGAAGCCATTTTAGGAAACCGTTTGGCAAAATAGCTTATTCTATTTTTCATAAACGAATGAAAGATGTCAAATGTCCAATGTACCCCTAGCTATGTCATTTGTTGTACAAATAAATTTGTACTTTTCTTCAATTTATATTTGTAATTTTATATGAAATAGAAAAAGGATTAAAATATCTAATTATAGATTAAACTAGTAGTTTCTCTTTCTTTTTTCTTTTTTTCCCTCCATTTTTCTCCCTTCTATTTTTGGAGATCATGGTAGCCTTGTCACCACAAGTGGCATGCCGAACTCCGGCCCGATGGTCAACCGAAACACCGGAGAGTGTTGGTACCCAGGTGACAAGGAGAAGGAGAACTTGCTCAGCAGGCATGCAAGAACAACCTTCAGCTCTGCCATTGCCAGGTTCTGCCCAGTGCACAGCCTTGGTCCGTATCCAAACGGCATGTACATGTGGGCTGGCTTGCACGCCGCGGCAGCTCCGTTCGCGAACCGGTCCGGACGGAACTCGTTGGCGTCCGGACCCCAGGCTTCCATGTCGAGGTGCAGCATTGAGATGGCTACTTGGATGATGGTGCCATGAGGGACGTCAACTCCACCAAGCCTGATGTCGTCTGTCAGGGCTTCACGCATGATCAGTGACGCCGGAGGGTACAGCCGGAGAGTCTCTTGTATCACCATCGTAAGCTTCAAAAGAATTTTAATGGCACTGTCAATGTGTGTCACCAAAGAACAGGAATGGAGGAGAGTCTCTTACTATTTTCAGCTGACGAAGGGTGTCAATGTCCATCACTGTCGTCTGTCCACAGCACACCTCTAGAGCCTCAGCACGAGCACGTTCCTGCCAGTCCGGGTGTGCAGCAAGTAGCATCAGGCACCAAGTGGCGGTGACTGCTGCGGTCTCATGCCCAGCAAAGTAGATGTTCTTGCAGTTGTCGACGATGAAATCTTCAGGGGCACTGGAAGAATAGCTGGAGTTCTGGTTTGCACCATCAACAATGGCGTGCAGAAGGTTGTGCGTGCCACCACCATTGCTGCGGTTTCTGCTGCTCCTGTGTTCCCGTGAGAGATCCAGGATTAGTAACCGGACTTGTTGATCTAGCTTTTGTATCTCCCAGTTTCTCTTGGTAGGCCAGTATTTCCTGCAACAGAACAAGATTAATAACCAGTCAAGGTGTTCGATCATTTCCATTGCATTATTAGAAATTGCTCAACGAATCAAAAGTCCCTTAAATTACCACAGTGCAGACAGCCCGACCAATGTATCCTGTTGAGAAATTAACTTCTGGAGCTGCCTGAGCTTGCAAAATATTTCTTTCCCTTCTACGAAATTGCTCCCAAAATTAACAAGCTCTAGCAATCACATCCCCTGAAAAGTTCCTCAGGTATCCATCAACATAGATCTCCTGACTGCTACCTCCTGTGCTATCAAGCATATCCTCCCATGACTGTAACAGTGGAACGGTTGCATCCACAATTAGCCCTATCATACCCTATCATTGTAGGAATAATAACACAGTTAGGCTTAATTAGGCTGATATATGATACAGTTATTATATGGGCTTTTTAAGTAAAATTTAAGAACCTTAATTTTTTCTACAAAGAACTGTGGTGCATGGATCTTCTTCTCATATAGGCCCAAATTAAAGGTCGCCATTTGCTGCCAATATACCTAATCCGAAGAGAGGTTTTCGTGATTTCATTACATGCCGTGGCTTCCCTAGCTCTGATGGAATCCAGTGCCGGCCCAGGTCTTTCACCATTTCTGGCTGAGCAACATGCAATATCTCCAAAACTCCTGTTGAGTAAAGGAACACGGGCCCTGTTCCAATTTTTCAAACACTATGTAGCTAGTGACATAACAAACTGAACTGAGATGTTTAGATAATGATAGAGCAATATATAATGGAAACTGACTTAAATCAAAAGTCAACCACTTATGACTGCATACATCGATTGCGAAAGTTCAACAGAATGTTCACAGAACAGGACAACCGAAGTCACAAGCATCTCTCAGCTGCTACAAGGTCCAAAATTCGCAGGACATCTACGGAATCATTTAGCTAAAAATTTCTTTAATGTTAGACCACGGTTTCTACAGAACCTACTTAGTTACTCATGGACAAGTGTACAGTACTGAGCCTCCATAGACTAGAATACCCATTCTTAATATTTGGGTCCACTTGAAAACAAAGTGTTTATGGATGTCTTTTCTGAGGCAACTATCTGTACACAAACTAAATGTTAGGATTTAATTAAGATAAATATCTGATCATATGAGAAAAAACTATACTTGATACAAAATCTGGCTATCAGTTCAGACTTCAGAACATGTTATTTAGTGAACTTGAGAACATGAAAAAACTATACTCATAGTGGCAAAGATTGAATGATCTTCCATCAACATCTGCCATATCTTTGCTATTGGGGATTTCTGGACATGAAAAGCATGCTCACACAAGATGACTAACATTGCAAGAGGAATCTAAGACTTCCTTAAATGCTAAGTACATGAAGTAAGGTTCTGGCCATCCTCATATTTTTGGGAGACCGAGATGCAGAGTTATCTTCAAGCATAGTTAATTAACCTTACCGTCTGGCCTTTTATGAACCCTATGATTCTAGCTTCCGATTACGGAAAGTTGTTGTGATTCCACAGAATGATGTAAACAACCACGATCATGCTATCATCAGTCTCATCGCAGGGACGACGACCCTTACATAAACAGATAAGCAAAAGCAAGGGATAATTCTAGACATACCATATGTCTGTTAGTGCGGTGCCTAGGATCTCTAGATGCACATCTAGTCGGGATCGTGAATGACATAAGGGTCATGGTGTTCCTGGTGGGTGCCGAGTGAGAGTGAGAGAGAAATGGGGTTACCTTCACCCCTAGAGGTGGGAGCAGTAGAGCTGCTGGCCATCGCTCGTTCGGTTGGTGGAGTCTGCGCAAGGCAGCGACGCGCAGTGCCGAGTCCGGTCGCCGGTGAGGTGGCGGTGGTGCTTCCCGCCGCTACTGCGCAAACCTAGATCGGTAGGTGTGTCGGTGGGGCGGCTGGCTGCGGCGAACCTCGTGAGCCGAGCCGGGTCCCCCACCCTGTTTATATAGCGCAGCGCGACAGGGCCCACCACCCATTGCTAGGGTGAGCGCCCCCGATCAGGGCGCGGATCAGGGTCCCGATGGGCCTTTGGGCCCATTGGGAAGGAGATCAATCTAACATTCTCCCCCTTGATCTCATCATTTACTTTTAACTTTATACTTTTCACTTTTATTCGTTTCATCGTAGATTAATATGTAGAGCATGCCTCATCGTCACAGCTTAATTGCCGATAGAATCAACAGCTACAACACACCTCTCTATTTTGAAACAATTCTGTTTCTTTTGGGCCTTTTCCAATCCAGGAATCATAGGCTTTCCCTTAAACCCATGCCGGCTAAGTGTTCTCTGAACACATTGGGTGGTAAGCCTTTCGTGAGCGGATCCGCAAGTATATCTTTTGTTCTTATATGCTCGAGACTTATAGTGCGATCCTGGATTCTGTCTTTCACAACATAAAACTTTATCTCAATGGCTTTGGAAGCATTGCTTGATTTGTTGTTGTGAGCATAGAATACTGCTGGCTCATTGTCGCAGTACATCTTTAGTGGTCTGTGAATACAGTCAACCACTCTCAATCCGGGTATAAATTTCTTTAGCCACATTGCCTGCCCCGTGGCCTCATGACATGCTATGAATTCTGCATGCATCGTTGATGACGCAGTTACTTTCTGTTTTGAGCTTCTCCATGAGATAGCTCCTCCTGCGAGAGTGAATACGTATCCAGACGTGGATTTTCTATCATCTTTGTCTCCCGCAAAGTCTGCATCTGAATACCCTTTTATCTCTAGGGAATCAGATCTCTTATATGTAAGCATGAGTTCTTTTGTGCCTTGCGCGTAGCGCAACGCCTTCTTTACCATCTTCAAGTGTTCTATACCTGGATTACTTTGATATCTACCAAGAACCCCGGTGACAAAAGCTAAGTCAGGGCGAGTGCACACTTGGGCATACTGTAAGCTTCCGACAGCTGAAGCATATGGAACCGCTTTCATTTGATCGATCTCGTACTGGTTCCTGGGACATTAAAAATTCCCAAAAACTGTCGCCCTTGACTATGGGAGCAGGTGTGGCCTTACTCGCATGCATATTATACTTCTTTAGAACCTTTTCTAAATATGCCTTTTGCGATAATCCTAGGACCCCATTCAATCTATCTCGGTGAATTTCTATGCCCAAAACATATGATGCTTCACCAAGATCCTTCATATCGAAGTTTGAGGACAAGAACTTCTTTGTCTCTTACAGTAGACTGATATCACTGCTTGCAAGTAAGATATCATCCACATACAGAATTAGGAAAATGTATTTCCCATTTTTGAACTTTGCATAGACACAATTGTCCTCTATATTCTCTTGAAACCCAAATTTCTTTATTATATCATTAAACTTTAGATACCACTGTCTAGAGGCTTGCTTTAATCCGTAAATGGATTTCTTTAGACGACATCCCATATTCTCTTTGTCTTCCATGATAAAACCCTTTGGTTGTTTCATGTAGACATTTTCTTCTAAATCCCCATTTAGAAATGCCGTCTTTACATCCATATGATGTAACTCTAAATCAAAATGTGCAACCAGTGCCATTATGATTCTGAAGGAGTCTTTACATGAGACAGGAGAAAAAGTCTCATTGTAATCTATTCCTTCTCTTTGTGTAAAGCCTTTTGCCACAAGTCTCGCCTTATACCTTTCTATATTCCCTTTGGAGTCACGTTTAGTCTTGTAGACCCATTTACAGCCTACTGTTTTGGCTCCTTTAGGAATCTCCTCAAGTTCCCAAACATTGTTGGAACTCATCGATTTCATCTCATCTTCCATGGCCTCTAGCCACTTCGATGAGTGAACACTTTTCATGGCTTCCTCATATGAAGTGGGATCACCTTCTATATGAACTTCTTCTGTATTATAAACTTTATAGCAATCAGGGATAGCTGATTTTCTGACCCTTTGAGACCTTCTAGGCCCCTCACTTTCGGGCACATTCTGTGCCTCTGCTTGTGGCACATTATTCAGAGGTGGCTGCTGCAACTCTTCCTCGTGTGTAATGATGGGTTCAGTTGGCTCCTGAAGGACAGGTTCCAAAACTTCACTCATCGTTTCCACAGGTGGAATCACAGCAGGTGCCTGCACCACAATGTCAGGGACTGTAGCGGGTGCTTGCACCACGACCTCAGGAACTATTGGTGCGGGAATAATAGGTAGTGAGAAGAATGGTTCCTGAATCATCGGATTAGGTGCACACACCCGCTTCTCCTCAAGATCAATCTCTCGAGCTACCATGCTCCCCCTCACCATCTCATCCTCTAAGAAAATCGCTTGTCTCGTTTCTACAAACTTTGTATATCTGTCTGGACAGTAGAAACGAAAACCTTTTGATTTTTCCGGATAGCCAATGAAGTGGCAACTTACTGTTTTGGGATCTAGCTTCCCGATGTTTGGGTTAAATACTTTGGCCTCAGCTGGGCTCCCCCACACACGCAGGTGGTTTAGTGAGGGTACTCTTCCTGTCCATAGTTCATACGGTGTTTTGGGCACCGACTTACTTGGTACTCTATTTAGAATGTGAATGGCGGTCTTCAACGCCTCCATCCACAGTCCCAATGGTAAGGTGGAATAACTCATCATGCTGCGCACCATATCCATCAGTGTACGGTTACGCCTTTCAGCTACTCCATTTTGCTGAGGCTCACCCGGCATCGAATACTGGGCTACTATGCCATTTTCCTGCAAAAACCTTGCAAAAGGTCCCGGAACTTGGCCAAATGGGGTATGTCGACCATAGTACTCCCCCCCCCCCACGGTCGGATCTTACTATTTTGATTCTTTTGTTATGCTGATTTTCAACTTCAGCTTTAAATATCTTAAATTTATCCAGTGCTTCTGATCTTTCTTTGATTGGATAAATGTAACCATAACGGGAGTAATCATCTGTGAATGTTATGAACAAGTCATAGCCATCCACGCTTTTCACAGGAAATGGTCCACAAATATCAGTGTGGATTATCTCTAAAACTCTTGTGCTACGTTTAGCGCCTTTTTTAATTTGCTTTACAAATTTTCCTTTAATGCAATCAACGCATTGTTCTAAGTCTGAGAACTCTAATTGAGGAAGAATTTCATTCTTGACTAGTCTTTCTATTCTCGCCCTCGAAATATGGCCTAAACGACAGTGCCATAATTTCGACGATAGTTCATGAGTTCTCTTTCTTTTCTTTGTTTCTTTCTCTGACGAGGATACATTCATATTCACATCACACACAGAATTTACTTTTTCACGCAGTGATAATAAATACAACTCATTGTGAAGGATGGCAACACCAACACATGCATTATCGAACCAAATGGCACACTTTCCATTTCCAAAATGACATTCATAACCATCATGGTCCATACGTGAAATACTAATCAAGTTTCTGTGTAACGAAGGAACATAAAGCACATCTCTAAGTACAAGCATGAAACCATCAACTAGCTCTAGAGAGACATCACCAACAGCTTCAACTTCTGCTTGGACTCCATTTGCGACTTCAACGCATCTTTCGCTTCTTTGCGTAGTCCTCGTCGAACGGAATCCCTATAAAGAATTTGCAACATGAACAGTTGCACCTGAGTCAATCCACCAAGTAGATTTCAAATATTGTGTATACAAGGATTCATTTACAAAAGAAATAGTATCCTCACCTCCTTTTGCCATTATTGACTTTAACCAGTCAGGACAGTCTTTCTTGAAGTGCCCCTTTTTCTTGCAGTGTAGACATTGATCTTTGTCTACTGTGAGATGCTTTTGGTGATTCTGCTGCATAGGAGCTTTTCCTCGTGCCTTGAAACAGGAGTTAGCAATCTTTTTTCTGTTATCCTTCACATAGTGCAATGAACCACCATATGAGGATCTAAGTCTGTCCTCTTCCTGCACGCACATGGCTATCATTTTTTCCATGTCCCACTGTTCTGGCTGCATGTTATAATTGACAACAAAAGTGTCAAACTCTTTTGGCAGAGAAGCGAAAACCAAATGAATAATGTGCCCAGGCTTGAGCTCAAGATCCATTGGCTTCAACTGTGCTGCCAAGTTGTACATCCTCATGATGTGATCTCTTATGCCAGTCCCTCTTCCATTGTACCTCTCTGTGGCCAGCTGCTTGAACAGCTGGGTAGCGTATATCTTTGAGGAACCAGTGAACTGATTCCTTATCTTGTCGAGGTACTCTGAGACGGAGTCACACTCTGCGATCGAGCCCAAAATGGCAGGCTCAATCGTATTCTTTACCAAAGCCATACATTTCTTGTTGGCAGTGGTCCACTGTTTGTTTTCAAGGGTGTATGCCAACTCCAGTGGAGCATAGTCCCTTTCCTTTTGCTGCCATGCAGCATCATCATCACCTTCAGCCCTCACTGGCTTCTGTGGAGCTTGTGGCCGCGGTGTGGTCAGCACCCAGTCAACTTCTCCACAAACGAAGGAGAACTCAATCTTCTTCCTCCATTCTGTATAGTTGTTGCCTTTCAGAATGGGTATCTCTTTGAGACAAGCCATTAAGTTGAATGATCCTGAAATTTACAATCCATAAGTGAGATCATAACAATAATTGCATGATTTATTTCCAACGTTGGTCAAAAAATAAAACATACAACTGTTGATGCAATTTAAAACTATATCACCGTTGGGCAGAAATAGAAATAAAAGCATCAAAAGAACTTTTTAAATCATGATACAGTTATTAACAACGTTGGTCAGAAAATAACAGCACCATGATCTAATTAACTTTATCATGCTCTCACAAAATTTAATTGTCTCGTTGGTTCAAATTAAATTTAAATGGAGCAATAAATATGACTTTTGCAGCGGAAACTGTGAAATAAATCTATTTTCAGAAGCAAAAACACTGTACAAACTTTATTAATCTCTAATACAAAATTATCCCATTGGTTCAAATTAGATTAGAGACTAAAAATATGCAAAAAACATCAATTAAATGCTTCTGGAAATAGAAAAAACTAATTATCAGACGTTACTGTGCAAAACACGTATTTCGGCCCAGCCGCGAAAACGGCCCACAGTTCGTTCCCGCGCTCGGCCCGTATTCGCGACGCCGTCGGCCCGCTAAGGCGGCCCACAAAAACGGCCCGCCAAAAACGGCTCGGCGCCGGCCTCCCGCGCGGCTGCGGTTAGCAGGCCGCAACCTGGGCCTGGGCCGCCGAAGCGGCCTGCTGTCGCCTCCCGCCTGGGCCATTTCCGGCCCGGTCGTTCGCGGATCCCCGCCGGCCGCTGTGAGCCGTCGATCTTAATCGAACGGCCACGGGTTGATTTCGGCGGAACAAAACTGCCCCACGGCCGGCTCCCCCGGAAACCCTAGGGACTTTCCTTTCTTTCCCCCGCAAGCGCCCGCCGTGGCGGCGGCGGCGGGGCCGTCTCTCCCGCGCCCGGCGATGGCCGGCGGCGGCGGTGGAGGGATGGCCCCGCCGGCGCACGGCCGCGGCAGCCCCCTCCCCTTTCTTTTCTAGCCTCCCCCCATTCTCCCTCCGAGCCTCCCGAAAAATCGAGATCCAGAGGGCCATGGTGACCACGGAGGAGGGCCGGCGCCACCGCGGGTCCCCTCGCCGGCGCGCGCGTCCACCACAAGCTTGGGCGCGCCGCCGTCGAGCAGTCCTTTGGTGGTGTTGTTGTGCCCCCCCGAGCCCCGAGCGGATGCGCCGGCGGTTCGGGTGGACCTTTTCCCCGGCGAGCCCGAGGCTCGGCCGGCCTTTGCCGCTCGCCGTCGGTGGACGTGCGGCGGTGAGGACGGCAGCAGGTAAGTCTCCCCGCGTCCCTCTTTTCTTTAGATCTAGGGTTAGGGTTAGGGTTTCATTTTTCTGTTTCTTTTCGATCTTCTTCTTTTTCCCGATCTAGAAGAGCTTCTAGTGAGGTGTCTGATACCATTGTTAGTGTGGTGCCTAGGATCTCTAGATGCACATCTAGTCGGGATCGTGAATGACATAAGGGTCATGGTGTTCCTGGTGGGTGCCGAGTGAGAGTGAGAGAGAAATGGGGTTACCTTCACCCCTAGAGGTGGGAGCAGTAGAGCTGCTGGCCATCGCTCGTTCGGTTGGTGGAGTCTGCGCAAGGCAGCGACACGCAGTGCCGAGTCCGGTCGCCGGTGAGGTGGCGGTGGTGCTTCCCGCCGCTACTGCGCAAACCTAGATCGGTAGGTGTGTCAGTGGGGCGGTTGGCTGCGGCGAACCTCGTGAGCCGAGCCGGGTCCCCCACCCTGTTTATATAGCGCAGCGCGACAGGGGCCCACCACCCATTGCTAGGGTGAGCGCCCCCGATCAGGGCGCGGATCAGGGTCCCGATGGGCCTTTGGGCCCATTGGGAAGGAGATCAATCTAACAATGTCTTCCTCCAGAGAATGAAATGAGGGAAGATGGTGGATATGTAGCCATTATTCATGTCTTGGTCTTGTTGCCTATGCACACACTTGAGTTCTTGCCGGATTCTCTTCATCTCCTGGGTGTTGCCGTAGAGCAAAGTAGGTCTAGGACCGTCTATGCCTTGCCTCCTCAGCTTTTTCCTTATCTTCTCCAGCCTCAGCCATAGGATTTCATACAAGTAAACTAGAGCTAAGCCAAGAAGCATGGTCGAAACAACTAGGACTATCTCAAGTAGTTTCTCCATTAGATGCATGGGAAAGTATGAGAGGAAGGAACAGATGAGAGAGTCTTATATCAAACATATATACAAGGCAATCAGTACTTGTATATATACCGTTCTAGCTTAAAATACTTAGTAATGAACTCGTGCGCCGCTCCAAAAGGGGAGAAGCATGTTCCGATGGTGAGCTCCAACAAGACCAAGTGATCCCCCCAGTCAGGCTGGAATTTGATGAAGCACCTGTGGAAGAACACACCCAGCCTTCGCATTCCTCCTGGACGCCCGTCTCCTGGTTCCTGTTCAGCTGACGGCAGGGCGAAGACGGTGGAGTTTCTGTCTAGTATTCGCTTGACGTTGCAGGCACCTCTGCTCGGAGCAATGCCGCGCATCGGACCACCGGCGTCCGCACGCGCGAACCCCGTCTCCGCCCCACGACGCAGCGGCCACCTCGCGAACCAGGCGTTGAACGCGATGGTCCGGCCGTCCAAGAAAGGAGAGATCTTAGCAATGCGCAAGCTAGGCATCAGCACGCCGGAAGAGGGGCTGCAACATCAATCAGCGAAAGAGTTTGACAGATTCCTTGCATCAGCTATGCAGCCTCAGCACTTCGCCGCCCTTCCCGGCGGCGAGGCTGCTCTCCGACGACGAGCTTAGAGCGGTGGCTCAGCAGGCTGCCTCGGCTACCGCTGCCTTCCAACGACCCTCAGTTGCACCACCATCAACATGAATCAAACGTCCTTGTTTGGAATGTGCGTGGCCTTGGGACGAGGAGTCGTAGAGATCGTCGGAGGAACTTGGGCCGGTTCAGGCGCTTCGTTGACGACTTGCAGCTCAAAGACATCTTCTTACACGGTCGCCGCTACACGTGGAGCAATGAGAGAAACACTCCGACGATGGAAAAGTCCTTGTCACAGTTGATTGGGAGCTTAACTACCTGTTCTGCTATCTCCAGACATTTCAGACCACTGCCCTTTACTCCTCTCAACCAATGCTTCTTTCCACATTAAACGGCGCTTCCACTTTGAAAACTGGTGGATCAAAATCCCGGGGTACCTGGATGTGTGCAAGGAGGCTTTTGCCGACCCTCTTTGCAGGATTGACGCTAAACTTAAGAACATGGCAAAGCACCTCCAAAGCTGGAGCCAGTGTACTGTGGGGCAAATTAAGTGGCAGCTCCTTATTGCAAAAACAATCGTGTCATGGCTTGACAAGGCTCAAGAGGCAAGGCAACTCACGCAGGAAGAAATTCAGCTGCGGAAAGAGCTCAAACTGAAAGCTCTCGGTCTCTTCTCCTTAGAAAGAACAATGGCACGCTTACGCTCGCATATCTTATTCCTGAAGGACGGAGATGCCAACACGAAGCTATTTCACTTGCAGTCTAGCAACAGAACGAAGAAGAAGTTCATAGCCCATTTACACATAGAAGACAGCGTTGCAGTGACACAGCAGGAAAAAGAAGAGATGATGTTCCAGCACTTCACCAAAATCTGCATAAGAGTCTCGTTGCTCCGATTGCTTGCTCTCAATTGCAGATTGAAAGGATCACTAACATCCTATCGGCTCGGCTATCAGACTTCCCAATTCAGTACCTTGGCTTGCCATTGTCGACAGGGCGGCTGCGAAAGGTGCACTTTCAGCCTCTCGTGGACAAGATCTCACACAGCATGCCTGCCTGGAGAACGCCTCTTATGAACAAGGCAGGGAGGATCACCACTGTTAAGACTGTTATGACTTCAATTCTAATACACACCATCATCTCCCTAAAGCTGCCAGAATGGGTAATTCACGAAATAGACAAGCGTCGTCGGGGTTTCTTATGGGCGGGGAAACAAACTTGTCATGGAGGACATTGCGCGACAAGGTTTGGAGGTTTGGGGATCCAAGATCTTAAACTGGCTTCCTATGCACTACGCCTGCAACGAACCGACGCCAACAGGCCATGGAAATACCTGCAGGTGCAGTTTGCAGATGATCCCCTCCTTCGCCAGATGTTTCAGGCGTCAATCACTATACGTTTAGGGGATGGTAACCTAGCGCTGTTTTGGAAAGATAGATGCATCTGGCTATCAGTATATGGAATGGTGATGCTTCCCCATGCGACATTGCACCTGATCTCTGCAGGTTGGTAAGGCCAAAGTCACGAACGGTTGCTGACGCACTTCTGGACAGATGCTGGGTCTCTGATATTGTCGGACAGCCAACAGTACAAGCCTTGCTTCAGTATCTTCAGCTATGGCATTCTGTCGATTCAATTGCCCTTCAGTCGGGGGTCGAGGACATTGTCTCATGGAAATGGGAAGCAACAGGCACTTACTCGGCCAAATCAGCATATAGATTCTTATTCCTCGGAGCTACGGTTTTCCTGCAGCCAATGCAATTTGGAAGGCGTGGGCACCTTTGAAGATCAAGTTCTTCATGTGGTTAGCTGTCAAAAATCGATTATGGACTGCAGCAAGGAGGCACAACCGAGGTCTGCAAGCTAATCCAAATTGAAAATATATTGAAATAAAAGGTTGATCAAAGAACTCGTATAGTCGTATGTGAGGAAGAAGCCTTGTGCATTTACAGTTTTTTTTTATAAAATACTGTATTAGGAAATTCAAGCTTTTTCAAAAAAAAGATAAGATGAATCAATACACGTGAACAGCCTTTGTAGATCATGGTGAGATTGCCAGCATCTCTTCTCTGCATGTGAAAGGAAACAAAGGCCAAAGGGGAGAAGAAAAAAAAGGAAAGTGCACACGAAAGCAAGCACGCCGCTTTTGTCCATGGGTCCGGGCCAAAAGCTTGTTTTCTCGCAGCGCAGGCCATCTCTTTTCTGGCTTTTCCTCTCTTGATCGACTAGCTAGAGCTAGAGAGGCAGAGACAGGGGGGTAATGGTGCCTGCTGCCCGTCACCCGTCCCATCCATCCGTCGATCAGAGGTGAGGAGCCCTCTGCCCTCATCGCCTTTCGCATCAGGCCCTGTGCTGGCGGAAATGGTGGAGAGCATCCTACAGTATTCAATTTTCTCTTCTGAGCGCGCAGACACCGAACTCGCTGTCCTGGACTCCTGGGCGAGCTCCTCGTTATCCTGTCCACCAGCAAGAATCAAATGTGCCTCCAGCCCGAATCAATTCAACCATTTCTACATTCGGTTGTATAGTCCCGTACTCCATTTCTCTTTCCGAACTTACCAGAATCACAGAGATCCCCAACAAATTCTCCCCCATCGTTCATCCCCCTCTCCCCATTCCCATCGACGCAGCTCCACGTCCATGGCGACGGCGCCAGCGCTGCCTCCACCTGCATCCCGGATGAGCTCGTTGTTGCGCTTGACCGGGTATCCATTGGGAACCCCACCCGTCGCGTCAGGCGTCACCCCCGACTTCATCCGCGACGGCGCCCTGGTGGCGTTTCGCAGCGTCTCCACTGGGAGCCGTAGCCGTAGGGGCACCCCGCCCTCCGGCGGCGATGGCGCCTCCTCCGCCCGATCAGCTTGACCGCGCCTCCATGGGGAGCCGTAGCCGTAGGGGCACCCCGCCGTCCGGCGGCGATGGCACCTCCTCCGCCCGGATACCGATGACCTCCTCGCGCTCAGCCGCCTCTCCGCTACGAGCCGTACCGGTGGGGGCACCCCCTCGTCCGGCGACATCCCTGACGAGCTGGTCGTGGAGCTTGACCGCGCCTCCACTGTTGGGTAATCCTTGCCACACACAGTAGTTAGTTACAGTTTTCAGTTTAGCTCAGTAGGGTTTTGTTTTCAGAATGCATGCGCATGAGCTCCGAGCTTTGTGGACGCCATGCGCGCGTGTATGTGACCGTGGCGAGAATAGCTCGCGCACTACCGAGAGTGCCGAGGTTTCAGGGGCGTCGTTGAGCGTGGGGATGGACGCGCTCTTCCAGCGGCGTGTGGCCGGACTTGTAGGCCACTCGTTTGCATTGTAATCACCAATAAAAGGAGAATGAAAAAACAAGAAAAGGCTGCTGGTTGTTTGCAGCGCAATGTTCAAGTGTTCATCGCGTTTGCATGTGTATGTGTGTGTTCGAGCTCAAGTAGCTCTCAGGACCCTCGCCGGCATTCTTGTGCGCCACCTGAGGTCTAACAATTGGCATCAGAGCCGCTGTGCCATGGCCACGTCAAGGAGCGCGGTCGTTCCCAGGTACTGAAGACCACCAGCCCGTCGCAGCCGCCATTGAAGTCGTTCGAGAAAGGCGGTGGCTCAGGCAAGGATGAGGATGAGAAGACCTTGCAATGCACCCTGTCCCCGAGCCGCTCGCCATCGCGTCGTCCACGCGATCGTGACGGTCGTCGGCCGCACTTGTGTCGCCCACGGGAAGTTGTGGTGGAGCGCGTCATGCGCGAGTCCGACGGCGACGGAAATGGCCGCAACTGATGAAGATGAACTACGACACGTGGTCTCTCCTGATGAAGCTGAAGTTGGAGGCACGCTGTCTGTGGGACATCGTCGAGCAGTGACGCTGAGCGACACGACGACCGCACGGCGCTCGACGCCATCTGCTCCAGAGTCCCGTCGGACATGATTCCCACCCTGGCGACCAAGCCGTCTGCCATGGTAGCATGGGAAGCCATCTGCGCGATGCGCATCGGCGACGAGCGGGTGCGGAGCAAATTGTGTTCCGCGATGGTGAGTCAGTCGAGGATTTCGCCCTGCGTCTGACTAACATCGTGGAGCGTTTGGCGACCTCGGCGACCCGGAGCCGGAGCTGAAGGTCGTTGCCAAATACCTTCGCGTGGCACCCCCCCGGTTCAAGCAACTGGTGGTGTCCATTGAGACTCTACTCGACATCGAGGAGCTCTCAATTGAAGAGGTGATGGGGCAGCTCAAGGCGGCGAGTGATGACGACCCACCGCCGACGACGAATGCCGCCGGCAAGCTGCTACTCACCCAGGAGCAGTGGCTGGAGATGTACAAGCAGGGCGATGGAGGCAGTTGTAGCGGCTCCAACTCTGGCGGGCGCTGGAAGCCGAAAAACAGGGGATGCGGCCGCGGCCGTGGCTCCTGTGGTGGAGGAGATACACGGGCCGGAGGAGACTCCCGGGCTGCCAGCAACACAGCCCAGTCCAGCGACGACGAGGGCTGTAAATACTGCAGCAAGAGAGGCCACTGGGCCAGAGAATGTCGAAAGACGAAGCGCGATGAGGCAGCCCAGGCCCACTTGGCTCAAGACGACGAGCCTACCCTTCTTCTCGCGGTGAGTGACGAGCGGGATCTAAAAATCCAAAACTTTTCCCCTGTTTCCGCTCCACTGGCGGCCCCTCTAACGATTCCCTGCGACGGCGAGGTTCATCTCGTCGAGGACAAGCTCCTTGCGGCACTCGACAACGGCGGTGAACAGGACCTGAAGTGCTGGGTCCTAGACACCGGCGCATCCAACCATATGATGGGCGTGCACGCGGCGTTCTCCAACCTCGACGCCGGCATCACCGGCACTGTCCGCTTTGGGGATGGATCCGTCGCCAACATTGAAGGGATTGGCACCATCCTACTCGCCTACAAGAACAGCGAGCATCGACCCCTTGCCAACGTCTACAACCTCCCTCGACTCACTGCCAACATCATCTCTGTCGGGCAGCTCGACGAGAACGGCTACCAGGTGCTCATCGAGGATGGTGTGATGCGGGTGCGGGATGAAGAACAAAGGCTGCTCGCCAAGATCCACCAGAGCCCAGGCCGGCTCTACGTGCTCGACATCTACATCGCACGGCGTGGGTATGGCATGCCAGATTCGGCCACATCCACTTCGCCGCCCTGCGCAAGATGGCAAGGGACAGCCTTGTTCGTGGGCTGCCACAGCTGACTCAGGTGGAGCAGCTCTGCGACGCTTACCTCGCCGGCAAGCATCGGAGGGCGCCGTTCCCACAGCGCGCGCTGGGACGATCTACGGAGGTGCTGCAGCTACTCCACGGCAACATCTGTGGCCCTATCTCACCCCCAACACCGAGTGGCAATTGGTATTTCCTCTTGCTTGTCGATGATTTCTCACGTTATATGTGGCTCTGGCTCCTGCCCAGCAAGGA
The DNA here is from genome assembly GCF_005286985.2 of Setaria viridis. Lineage (NCBI taxonomy): Eukaryota > Viridiplantae > Streptophyta > Magnoliopsida > Poales > Poaceae > Setaria > Setaria viridis. The sequence goes on from NC_048266.2 coordinate 181,008, forward strand.
CGCCGCTGCAACGGCGATCAAGTGTGTGCAGGCTGCCGCTGAGCAGAAGAGTGGTAGGAAGCTACTGGCGTTGTGCACCGATCACGGCGATGAGTTCACCACCAAGGACTTCATCGAGTACTGCGCCGAGCTCGGTGTTCACCGTCAACTCACGGCACCTTACACGCCTCAGCAAAATGGGGTCATGGAGCGGCGGAACCAGACCATGGTCAGCACGGCGCGTAGCATGCTCAAGGCAAAGCACCTCCCCGGCGAGTTCTGGGGCGAGGCGGTCACCACTGCTGTGTACTTGCTCAACCGCTCATCGTCGAAGAGCATCGGAGGCGAGATCCCGTACAAGCTCTAGACCAGCAGCGCTCTGAACGTTCAACACCTGCGCACATTCGGGTGTGTCGCGAACATGAAGGTGACCACTCTGCACCTGAAGAAGTTAGATGACCGGAGCAGGCGCACCATCTTTGTTGGCTACGAGCCCGGGTCCAAGGCCTATCGCCTGTACGATTCGGAGGCACGACGCGTCCACATCAGACGTGATGTCGCATTCCAGGAGCAGGAGGAGTGGTGCTAGGGCGAGGAGCAGCGCACCACAGCCAACGACTTCACCGTCAAACACATGGAGCCGCCTATCGTCATCACCACTACGACGACGACAAGCATGCCTGGAGCCTCTGCCAGTACATCGCCAACACCATCGAGCCGGTCTTCCCCGACAGCACCCGCGCTCACCACTCAAGTGCACAACGCTGTGAGCGCAGCGCCGGAGACAGGCCCACCCCAGAACACGGGCTCGCCCCTATTCGTGTCACCGCCCGGAGTAGGGGCCTCCGAGCTGTTGGATGCAGACCACGACGACGACGCGCCCCTTCGGTACCGCCACATCGACAATGTGCTCGGCCCGGCCACGCCGCCAGGGCTCGCAGCGCGTGAGCTGGAGGAGCAACTGATGCTCGCCAGCGAAGCTGAACCCACGTCATTCAGGGAGGCGATGGAGCATGAGAACTAGCGGCTGGCAATGCTCGATGAATTCACTTCAATTGAGGACAACAACACCTGGTTGCTCACTGATCCACCATCTAGAGTGAAGCCAATTGGGCTCAAGTGGGTGTACAAAACAAAGCGTGATGAATCCGGGATCGTCACCAAGTACAAGGCCAGGCTCGTCGCTAAGGGGTATGTACAGTGTCATGGTATTGATTTCGATGAAGTGTTTGCACCTGTTGCTCGACTTGAGACAGTTCGACTTCTACTAGCACATGCTGTTGGTGAGGGCTGGGCAGTACATCACATGGATGTGAAGTCTGCATTTCTGAATGGCGAGTTGCTGGAGGAAGTTTATGTTGAGCACCCACCAGGATTCGTGGTGAAGGGGTAGGAACACAGGGTCTTCATCTAGTGAAGGCACTCTATGGACTTCGACAAGCATCGCGGGCATGGTATTCCAAGTTAGATGAATCGCTTCTCAAGCTTGGTTTCTGCAGGAGCAAGTCTGAACATGCAGTTTACATGCGTGGCACTGGAGCAAGGCGTCTCATTGTGGGTGTGTATGTAGATGATCTTGTGATCACAGGAGCTGATGAGTCTGACATCGACAAGTTCAAGTCAGAGATGAAGCACACTTTTCAAATGAGTGATTTGGGTCTTCTCAAGTATTATCTTGGGTTGGAGGTGCACCAAGGTGAGGAAGGGATCACTATGTGCCAAAGAGCCTATGCTGCAAAGATCCTAGAGAGTGCAGGACTGATGGGATGCAACACCTACACACCAATGGAGCCAAGGCTGAAATTGAGCAAGGATAGCACTGCACTAGCTATTGATGCCACTCAATACAGGTCAATTGTTGGCTCACTCAGATACCTGGTGAATTCAAGGCCAGATATAGCCTATTCAGTGGGCTATGTCAGTAGATTCATGGAGAGCCCCACAACTGAACATCTACTGACAGTAAAGAGAGTGTTGCGCTATGTAGCTGGCGCACTCCACTTTGGCTGCCATTACAGAAGGGAGAAGGGGACAGAGCTGGAGGGATATAGTTATAGTGATCTAGCAGGTGGCATCGACACTAGAAAGAGCACTTCCGACATTTTATTCTTCCTTGGCAAGAACTTGATCACCTGGCAGTCTCAGAAATAGAAGGTGGTTGCACTTTCTTCATGTGAAGCAGAGTATATGGCTGCAACTACTGCTGTTTGCCAGGGGATTTGGTTGGCACGGCTGCTGGCTGAACTGAGAGGCAGCAGACCCAATGCCTTCAAGCTCAAGATCGACAGTTAGTCAGCCCTCCAATTGAGTAAGAACCCTGTTTTCCATGATCATAGTAAACACATTGATACAAGATTTCATTTTATCCGTGATTGCATCGAGGAGAAGAGGGTTGATATTGATTTGGTGGGGACAAAGCATCAGTTGGCTGACATTTTAACCAAAGCTCTAGGACGGGAGCAGTTCTGTGAACTTCGTTCAAGTATTGGTGTAGTCAATATTCAGAGTGTGCGCAAGGCTTAGGAGGAGATTTGTTGGGTGATCCTTGCCACACACTGTAGTTAGTTGCAGTTTTCAGTTTAGCTCAGTAGCGTTTTGTTTTCAGAATGCATGCACATGAGCTCCAAGCTTTGTGGACGCCATGCGCTCGTGTATGTGGTCGTGGCGAGAATAGCTCGCGCACTACCGAGAGTGCCGAGGTTCAAGCGGCGTCGTTGAGCGTGGGGATGGACGCGCTCTTCCAGCGGCATGCGACTGGACTTGTAGGCCACTCGTTTGCATTGTAATCACCAATAAAAGGAGAATGAAAAAACAAGAAAAGGCTGCTGGTTGTTCGCAGCGCAAACCACTGAGTTCGAGTGTTCATCACGTTTGCGTGTGTATGTTTGTGTTCGAGCTCAAGTAGCTCTCAGGACCCTCGCGGGCATTCTTGTGTGCCACCCGGGGTCTAACATCCACTAGGAACCGTACCCGTGGGGCCACCCCCGTGTCCAGTACCCTCAACACCGCTGCAGTCGCCACCTCGACGACTATCGGACCTCCCCGACCATCTCCTGCAGGACATTTTGAGGCTGCTGCCTGATTGGTCTTCAATCTTCAACGCGTTGTTCGTTTGCCATTCTTGGTGCAGGATTATCACTTCGCCCGCCAATTGGAGCTTCCTCGATGATTTTTTGGGCTCCCATCCGCCACCCCTCCTCAGGACCACCTGAGTACTTCAGGCATCCTCAAGGGGGTGACTTCCTTCTCGACCATGTTCCGAGACTACAGGAGGAGGAGGGACCCAACCCTGCAAGGTGGGAGGTCAAGGATAGTCGGGTTACTTGCTGTTGTCGTGGTCTGGGGAGCTGGCCGTCTATGAGCCCTTGAGCATGTCTGTTGCTTTTATTGAGACACCACAGTTCGTACATCATCATGCTCCTTATGGCCTGCATTTGGCTGTTCTGATGGAAGATCCAGTCCGTGTTGTTTGTGTCTGTCATATGGATGGGTCGATAGTGGAGATCTCCATGTGTGATGTTTCTGACATGCTCGGTTGGAGAAGAGTTGGAAGGGTCAACCCGAGGGGCAATAACATCACTTCTGCACGGCCGCGAGCCGTTTCACTTCGTGCCCACCCCTCCTCCCCCTTGAAGACTGCCTCCTTCCTAACATAGGGCACTTCACAGGTCACTTCGCGCCCTCCCCCTCCTTCTCCCTCGAAGCCTCCTGCCACTGCCAAGACGCACCCCCGCGTCGTCCGCACAAGGCGGCTCCTCGGCCGCGGCCCTAAGTATACTCGGGAAGCGTTGGGAAGAACAGAACAACTATGTGTAACAGAATGATAAACTTCATCTAAGCTGTTTCCGTGTTCCTACCTTCCTTCCGCCGAATCCTTGTTCTCCAAGTCCGGCTGCTAACATCCCCAGCGGGCGGCTGACAAACCCTAGGATAGCAGTCTTGCAGTTCCCTTGTTCATCGCCGCCGAGGAGCTCCTTGTGATGCCTGATCTGAACATCACTGATGAAGAAGCGAGGCCAGCCTGAAGATCATTGAAGAAGAAGCGACAACATCTCTGAAGTTGTGCGGGCAATGGTCTATAGCGGCATGTGCAGGTTAGTTATTTATTTATTTTTGTTTGAAAAGTAGCTTATAAAGTTTTATGCTCTGTTGCTTGTCAAACTAAATCTATCTTTTTTTCTTTGCAGAACTCTTTTGAGTGCCATTCTAAAGTGTTGTTGTTGGTTAATATCTGGACATGTATAGGTCGAACTCATACCTAAACAACATATTTGTGCTAGTTATAAATATTATCTATATTAGAGAAGGGAAGAATAACCAGACTGCTACCATTCTATTTAGTGTAGTTACAACTATACATAGTATGGGCCAACATGGGCCACAAAGGGAGAAACATAAATCTTACATATTAACAATCTATATATGGATTTTTTACATCTTGTAATTTATTTATTCACGAAAAGAGCATGTTGCATGAAGAAAATGAAGGACACGATGTTTTAGCATCCGCACACAAAATGTATGTTATAAATTTATTTTGGTGATAGACTAAAATTGAAACGAAATCTTGTTTTTTAATGTGTCTCAGCTGACTGTCTGGTCTTTATTAATTATACTACATTTTGCATGTATATGCTAATAATTGGTCTACTCACTGTTATTTAATGTGTCTCAGCTGACTGTCTGGTCTTTATTAATTATACTACGTTTTGCATGTATATGCTAATAATTGGCCTACTCATTGTTGAGAAATCGGCTAGGAGGGAGGGGAGCACCTCTATTTATAAGTGCTCATGATCATTATGGTGTTTCCATATGGCAATTTTCACATTTTTCAATACAAATATCCTAACTCTAGAACCCTCCTCATCTTTATCTATTTTCTTATATTTCTACCATGCTAAAATATTAGTTCTAAAATATTCTACATTTCACTATGAAACATGACAATTATGGCTCACGTATTCTCTCAAATTTTCTAGAACCTTCTTACCTTGCAATGATCTTATTCTTATACATGGTAAAGTTAGTCTCTTGAGATCTCCACAATCTTCTAGAATGTTCCAAGTATGCGTGAGGGACACCTCCAAAATATTTAAGAGATAAAAATACATATTTTCAATATTATTCCATAATTTTGTATATTATTCCAATATCTCAAGTCTCAAATATTGATGGATCCTTTCTTAGTTGTCTATTTGTTGCAATTTACAAAAGCAAAACCTTTAAATGCAGACCCTAACATTGCAATTTAAATGAATGAATCAGAATGTTGACCAAAGAAATTGAAACATTACATTATTACTTCAAACAAATTGGTTTGCACCCAAAACATTCGTGAGGAAATTAGTTGCATACCATTGAAATTTGGAGCAAAACAAGATTCCGTAAGGATGCTGTAGCGGAGAGAAAAAGAAAAGGAAACTTACGAGCAGCTTGAGGTCGTGGGCACCAATCTGGCGAGGAGGCGTGCTGCAGCAACCGGCGATGAGCGAATGATGCATCCCCATCTTTTGCAACTTGCAATTTGGAACTGGACGATGAAGTTTTTGTGTTTTGAGCAACCACAATTTCACGGGTGTCATTTTTTCAACTGGGACTAATTAGTCAGGACTAAAGGTCTCCATCTTAGTCGTGAATCTTTCACCGGGACTAAAAACCTTCTTTAGTCTAGGTTGGCGGACTACAAAATTTGGACCTAAGACTATCTTTAGTCCTGGTTCAAAAAATAACCGAGATTTTTGTTGAGGATGGAAGGTCGTTTTTCTACTAGTGCAACTCTTGCTCGTCATGCCCGCGGCACACTTGGCTTGTTAGCAAATAACTACTGGCCCGTCTGTGTGAGCTTTTTCTGATACAATAATTTGAACTACCCCGTTTGTTTATTGTGTTGTCCTGCATGCAAAGAAAGTATGCAAGCACAGCAAGTGTGGGCTGCTGGGCCAGATGGTGGTGCACGCATCGGAGTTCAGGGAGTGCACAAGTGGTGGAAATTAAATTCTAATCTCTGAAATTTATTTTTTCCCTAGTGCCTGTGCAGTCGGCAAGTCTAACTTAGCTTCGCCCCTGATTGTAGAACTAACGAGATGGGGAAGACCGGCAGATAGAAAGAAGATTGATTTCTGTACTTTCGATACATACGCAAGAAGAAATGAAGAATCCCACATTGGACGTAGTGGAGGCATTCCCCGTATGCTCCAGCCTGAACCCAACTTAGGGGTCGTTTGGGAGGGCTTCTCCCAAAACGGTTTCACCAGTGAAGTCAAAGCCGGTGAAACCAAAAAAACTGACTTCCCCTAGCTTTTAGTTCATTTTAGCCCCGGTTTACAAAATAACTTCACGCTACAGTGTCTCGATTTGCGCAAAATAGATGAAGCTAAAGTTAAAATGAGCCGTGCCAAAGAGGAACTGTCAGATATTTCTCCAGCTGCTCAAAGCTGAAAGCCTGAATCAGACAGGAGTCCGTTGCTTGATCATTTCGCAGACATTGGAATTCTAGAATGTCCTTTCATAGATAAAAGTATGTGCGCCATAGGGCCCGGCTGAATCAGGTAACAGAAGTTCTAATAACCGCATTTCTCCTGGCCTGGGGGTTGTTGGGGTTCGAAGAACCGAACCTGGCATCTCCCTTTGCATATCCGAACGACCTGCTTTCTCACTTGCATAGCACATCTTTCTTCAACTGCTTGCTTTGTGAACTGGGCCAAAAGGAAGCATAGAACTACAGCCTGTCCTGTCCAACTCGAAGAGTATTGGACGTGGTTCATGTTTTCTGGTTCACAAGCTGCTGATTCAGACTTTCAGAGATGTCACCTCTTGGTCTTCTTCCTTTAGCTTTTTGGCTGCAGTCGGAAGAAATGACGTCCTTCCAACGGTCATACCCACACCTCTCTTACGAGCAGCCCACGACCATTCTCCGTTCCGACCACAGGGTTCACCATCATCCTCCGCGTGCAGCTCACCGGAAACCAATCGCACAGAATCGAAGCTTCTCCGGTGGCCGGTGATCCATCCATGTCCAAAAGCAAAACGCATTGTTTTCAATTCTGAGCCCGTGCAGATCGCAGGCAGCCGTAGGCACGACAGCAACTCGCAACAAACGCAAGGCCACACCATCTTTGTCCACCGTGGCGCAGAAGGTCTCGAAAGTCATTGAACAGAGCTGTAGGCAATCCTTTTGTGGCGAATTGATGAGCACTTGGAACGTGATGAACGCGCAGTTCTCCAAGCGCTACCTTTTCACGTAAAAAATGTATGTGCTTGGTCCGCCGATGATGCACCAGGTTCTTTGACATGCACACCGATGAAATGTTGTTGTCGCAGTAGGCAATGGTTGCTTTCGGCGCGGAGCAGTGGAGTTCTCCAAGAAGATGCCGTCGCCAAGGCGTTGGCGATGGCCCTGTACTCCGCCTCCGCACTTGAACGTGACACAGTTGGTTGGCGCTTCGATGACCACGACACCAGCGAGTCGCCGATGAAGACGCAGAAGCCGGACGTTGACCGCATGGTATCCGGGCACCTGGCCCAGTCAGCGTCAGAGATCGTCGGGGACGCGGAGGACTCGCTTGAGCATGGCGGAGTGGCAATCGTGAGGCGCATGCATGTGTAGGCACAGCTGCTGGACGGCGGACATCGCGTGATGGTGAGGTATTGTAGAGCCCCGGCCATGCTCCGGTATGACGATGCGTCCTTCAGGGGTTGGCCGTCGGTGCTCGACGGCTTCGGCAGCGTGTCAATTTTGTCATGCCGGCGCGCTCAAGAAGGTCGACGTGTACTGACTCTAAGAGAGGAAGAAGCCGGCGCAGTCACGGCGAATGTCGATGCTGAGGAAGTAGTTCAGTGGCCCCATATCCTTGATGGCGAACGCCGTCTTCAGCCGTGCAATGATAGCTTGGAGAAGAGTTGTCGAGGAAGCCATGAGCACCATAGAGGAGGAGGTAGGCCATGTCCGTGCCATCTGTAGGATGAACAGCGATGAGCCCGATTGTGTCTGCCTGAAGCCAATGGAGGTGGCGAAGCTGGTGAACCAGGCTCGCGGAGCTTGCCATAGACCGTACAGGGATCGTGAGAGCAGGCACACATGACACAACGTCTGGTTGTTGAGGATCAACAAAGCCCGTCAGCTGTTGACAGAAGACTTGCTCTTTGGCGACGTCCAACTGCTTCGAGGCGACGATGGTGAGCACCGTCCGAATGGTCGCCGGCTTCACAACGGGCGTGAAAATTTCGGCAAAGTCGATGCCCGGACGTTGGTGAAACCACGCACAACCCACCTAGCCTTGTACCGCTCGAGTCTTCCATCAGAGTTGAAGCCATTTTCACATCTTCGGTCCACCCCCTACATTTTCGGTCCCGGTGGCTGGTGTCGCTATTTTTAAGGCTCCCGTGACCTATAGCACACGTTTTCATAGCCGAAAACGCGTCCGGAGGCCATTTTCACATCTTCAGTCCATCCCCCATGTTTTCGACCCAGGTGGCCGGTGTCACCGTTTTCAAGCTCCCATGACCTATACCACACGTTTCATGGCCGAAAACGCGTCCGAAGTCCATTTTCACGTCTTCGGTCCATCCCCCACGTTTTTGACCCCGGTGGTTGCTGTGACCGTTTTCGGGCTCCCGTTACCTATAGCACACGTTTTCTTGGCCGAAAACGCGTCCGGAGGCCATTTTCACGTCTTCGGTCCATCCCGCACGTTTTCGACCTAGGTGGCCGGTGTCACCGTTTTCATGCTCCTATGGCCTATAGCACACGTTTTCATGGCCGAAGACGCATCCGGAGGCCATTTTCACGTCTTCGGTCCATCCCCCACGGTGTCGACCCCGTTGGCCGGTGTCACTGTTTTCGGGCTCCCATGACCTATAGCACACATTTTCATGGTCGAGAACGGGCCCGGAGGTTATTTTCATGTCTTCGGTCCATCCCCACGTTTTCGACCCGGGTGGCTGGTGTGGCCGTTTTTTAACTCCCTCGTGACATATAGCACACGTTTTCTTAGCCAAAAACGCGTCTGGAGGCTATTTTCACGTCTTCGGTCCATCCCCCACGTTTTCGACCCAAGTGGCCAGTGTCACCATTTTCCGGCTCCTGTGACTTATAGCACACGTTTTCATGGCCGAAGACGCATCCAGAGGCCCTTTTCAAATCTTCAATCCATCCCCCACGGTGTCGACCCCATTGGCCGGTGTCGCTGTTTTCGGGCTCCCATGACCTATAGCACACATTTTCACGGTCGAGAACGGGCCCGGAGGTTATTTTCATGTCTTCGGTCCACCCCCCACGTTTTCGACCCGGGTGGCTGGTGTGGCCGTTTCTTAACTCCCTCGTGACATATAGCACACGTTTTCTTAGCCAAAAACGCGTCCGGAGGCTATTTTCACGTCTTCGGTCAATCCCCCACGTTTTTGACCCAAGTGGCCAGTGTCACCATTTTCCGGCTTCTGTGACCTATAGCACACGTTTTCATAGCCGAACACGCATCCAGAGGCCCTTTTCAAATCTTCAATCCATCCCCCATGGTGTCGACCCCATTGGCCGGTGTCACTGTTTTCGGGCTCCCATGACCTATAGCACACGTTTTCATGGCCGAGAATGGGTCCGGAGGTTATTTTCACGTCTTCGGTCCATCACCCACGTTTTCGTGCAAAAAATGCGTCTAGAGGCCATTTTCACATCTTCTGTCCACCCCCTACATTTTCGACCCCGGTGGCCGATGTCGCTGTTTTTCAGCCTCCCGTGACCTATAGCACCCGTTTTCATGGCCGAAAACGCGTCCGGAGGCCATTTTCACAACTTCGGTCCAGCCCCCACATTTTCAGCCCCGACAGCTGGTATCATTGTTTTCGAGCTCTCGTGACCTATAGCACACGTTTTCATGATCAAAAACGCGTCCGGAGGCTATTTTCACATCTTCGGTCCATCCCCCACATTTTTTACCCAGGTGGCCGGTGTCACCATTTTCGGGCTGCCGTGACCTATAGCACACGTTTCATGGCCGAAAACGCGTCCGGAGTCCGTTTTCACGTCTTCGGTCCATCCCCCACGTTTTCGACCCAGGTGGCAGGTGTCACCATTTTCCGGCTCCTGTGACCTATGGCACACGTTTTCATGGCCAAAAACTCATCCGGAGGCCATTTTCACGTCTTCTATCCATCCCCCACGGTTTCGACCCCGTTGGTCGGTGTCGCTATTTTCGGTCTCCTGTGACCAATAGCACACGTTTTCTTGGCCGAGAACGGCTCTGGAGGTTATTTTCTCATCTTCGGTCCATCACCCACATTTTCGGTGTCGCTATTTTCAGGCACCCGTGACCTATATCACACGTTTTCGTGGCAAAAAATGCATCCGGAGGCCATTTTCACATCTTCGGTCCACCCCCCACATTTTCGACCCCGATGGCCCGTGTCGCTGTTTTTCGGGCTCCCGTGACCTATAGCACACCTTTTCATGGCCGGAAACGCGTCCATAGGCCGTTTTCACGACTTCGATCCAGCCCCCATGTTTTCAGCCCCGACGGCCGGTATCGTTGTTTTTGGGCTCTCATGATCTATAGCACACGTTTTCATGGCCAAAAACGCGTCCGTAGGCCATTTTCACGACTTCGGTCCAAGCCCCACGTTTTCAACCCCAGGGGCCGGTATCGTTGTTTTCGGGCTCTCGTGGCCTATACCACACGTTTTCATGTCCAAAAATGGGTCTGGAGCTTATTTTCACGTCTTCGGACCATCACCCACATTTTCGACCCCGGTGGCCAGTGTCGCTATATTCAAGCTCTCGTGACCCACGTCTTCATGGCCGAAAACGCGTTCGGAGGCCATTTTCACGTCTTCGGTCCATTCCCCACATTTTCGACCCAGGTGGCCGGTGTCACCGTTTTCTAGCTCCCGTGACCTATAGCACACGTTTCATGGCCGAAAATGCATCCGGAGGCCATTTTCACGTCTTCGGTCCACCCCCACGGTTTCGACCCCGGTGGCCGGTGTGGCCGTTTTCGGGCTCCCGTGACCTATAGCACACGTTTTCTTGGCCAAAAATGCGCCCAGAGGCCATTTTCACGTCTTCGGTCCATCCCCCACGTTTTCGACCCGGGTGGCTGGTGTGGCCGTTTTCAGGCTCCCGTGACCTATAGCAGACGTTTTCTTTGCCGAAAACGCGTCCGGAGGCCATTTTCACGCATTTTTTCCATCTCCCACGTTTTCGACCAAGGTGGCCGGTGTCACCGTTTTCCGGCTCCCATGACATATAGCACACGTTTCATGGCCGAAAACGCGTCCGGAGTCCATTTTCGCATCTTCGGAGGTTATTTTCAAGCCCGGTGTCGCTGTTTTCGGGCTCCCATGACCTATAGCACACGTTTTCATTGCTAAGAATGGGTCTGGAGGTTATTTTCACATCTTTCGTCCATCACCCACGTTTTCGACCCTAGTGGCCGGTGTCGCTATTTTCAGGCTCCTGTGACCTATAACACACATTTACGTGGCCAAAAATGCGTCCGGAGGCCATTTTCACGTCTTCGGTCCGCCCCCTACATTTTCGACCCCGGTGGCCCTTGTCGCTGTTTTTCAGGCTCCCGTGACCTATAGAACACGTTTTCATAGCGGAAAACGAGTCTGGAGGCCATTTTCATGACTTTGGTCCAGCCCCCACGTTTTCTGCCTCGATGGCCAGTATCGTTATTTTCGGGTTCTCGTGACCTATAGCACACGTTTTCATGTCTGGAAACGGATCCGGAGCTTATTTTCACGTCTTCGGTCCATCACCCACATTTTCGACCCTGGTGGCTGGTGTCGCTATTTTCGGGGTCCCGTGACCTATAGCACATGTTTTCATGGCTGAAAACGCGTCCGGAGTCCAGTTTCACGTCTTCGGTCCATCCCCACGTTTTTGTCCCAGGTGGCCGGTGTCGCTATTTTTAGGCTCCCGTGACCTATAACACACGTTTTCTTGGCCGAGAACGGGTCCAGAGCTTATTTTCACGTGTTCGGTCCATCCCCCACGTTTTCGACCCCGGTGGCCGTTCTCGCCATTTTCGGGCTCCCGTGACCTATAGCACACGTTTTCTTGGCCGAAAACGCAGCTGGATGCCATTTTCACGTGTTTGGTCCATTCCCCACGTTTTTGACCCCGGTGGCTGTTATGGCCGTTTTCAGGCTCCTGTGACCTCTACCACCCGTTTTCAAGGCCGAAAACGCATTCGGAGTGGCTGTTTTCAGGCTTCCGTGACCTATAGCACACGTTTTCATGTCTAAAAACGGGTCCGGAGGTTATTTTCACATCTTCGATGCACCCCCCATGTTTTCGACACCAATGGTCGGAGTCACTAGTTTTGGGCTCCCGTGACCTGCACACGGTTCGGCGGCAATTTTCACTTGTTCGGTCCACCCCCTACATTTTCATCACGGTGGCCATTTTTGGCCTCCCATGACATAGAGGACACGTTTTCATTGCCGAAAACGCGTTCGGAGACCATTTTCACGACTTTGATCCATCCCCCACGTTTTCGACCCCATTGGCCGGTGTCGCTTTTTTCAGGCTCCCGTGACCTATAACACACATTTTCATGGCTGAACACATGTTCGGATGCAAATTTCACTTGTTCGGTCCAGCCCCTACATTTTAGTCCTCGATGGTCGGTGTGGCCGTTTTCGGCCTCCCGTGACCTAGTGCATAGGTTTTCATGGCGAAAACGTGTCCGGAGGCCATTTTCACGTCTTTAGTACATCCCCCACATTTTTTACCCTGGTGGCCAGTGTCGCTATTTTCGGGCTCCCGTGACCTATAACACACGTTTTCACTTGTTCAATCCAGCCCCTACAGTTTAGTCCTCGGTGGCCGGTGTGGCAATTTTCGGGCTCCTGACCTATAGCACATGTTTTGTTGACGAAAATGTGACCGGAGGCTATTTTCATGTCTTCGATCCATCCCCCATGTTTTCAACCACGGTGGCTGGTGTTGCTGTTTTCAGGCTCCTATGACCTTTAACAGATGTTTCCGTGGCTAAACACACGTTCGAAGGTAATTTTCACTTGTTAGGTCCAGCCCCTACATTTTAGTTCATGGTGGCCTGTGTGGCCATTTTGGGCCTCCCGTGACCTAAAGTACACGTTTTCATGGCCGAAAACACGTCCGTAGGCCATTTTCACGACTTTGGTCCAACGCCCAGGTTTTCGACCCCAGTGGCTAGAGTCGCTTTTTTCAGGCTCCCTTGACCTATAACACACATTTTCATGGCTGAACACGCGTTCGGAGGCAATTTTCACTTGTTCGGTCATGCCCCTACATTTTAGTCCGTCATGGCCGGTGTGGCCGTTTTTGAGCTCCTGTGACTTATTGCACACTTTTTTAAGGCCGAAAACTCGTTCGGATGCCATTTTCACATCTTCGATACATCCCCCATGTTTCCGACCCTGGTGGCCGGTGTCACTGTTTTCAGGCTCCCGTCACCTATAACACACGTTTTCATGGCCAAACACGCGTTTGGAGGCCATTTTCACGTATTCGATCCATCCCCCACGTCTCTGACCCCGGTGGCCAGGGTCGCTGTTTTCGGGCTCCCGTGATCTATATCACACGTTTTCCTGGCCAAACACACGTTCGGAGGTAATTTTCACTTGTTCCGTCTAGCCCCTACATTTTAGTCTTCAATGGCCGGTGTGGCCAGTTTCTGGCTCCCGTGACCTATAGCACACTTTTTCATGGCCAAAAACTCGTCCGGAGGCCATTTTCACGTCTTCGGCCCATCCCCCACGTTTCCGACCCCGGTGGCCGGTGTCGCTGTTTTCGGGCTCCCGTGACCTATAACACACATTTTCGTGGACGAACACGTGTTCGGAGGCAATTTTCACTTGTTCAGTCCAGCCCCTACATTTTTGTCCTCGGTGGGCGGTGTGGCCATTCTCGGGCTCCCGACCTATAGCACACGTTTTCATGGTTGAAAACGCATCCGAGGGCCATTTTCACATCTTCGATCCATACCCCATGTTTTCGACCACAGTGGCCGATGTTGCTGTTTTCAGGCTCCTGTGACCTTTAACACATGTTTTCATGGCTAAACACACGTTCGAAGGTAATTTTCACTTGTTCGGTCCAGGCCCTACATTTTAGTTCACGGTGGCCTCTGTGGCCGTTTGTGGCCTCCCGTGACCTAGAGCCCACGTTTTCATGTCCGAAAACGCGTCCGGAGGCCATTTTCACAGCTTTGGTCCAACCCCCACGTTTTCGACCCCAGTGGCCGGTGTCGTGGTTTTCGGTCTCCCGTGACCTATTACACATGTTCTTATGGTCGAACACGCGTTCGTAGGCCATTTTCACTTGTTCAGTCCAGCCCCTACATTTTCATCATGGTGGCTTGTGTGGCCATTTTTGGGCTCTCGTGACCTATAGCACACGTTATCATGGTCGAAAACACGTCCGGAGACCATTTTCACGACTTCGGTCCATCCCCACGTTTTAGTCCGCGGTGGCCAGTGTTGTTGTTTTCGGGCTACCGCGACCTATGCAACACATTTTCATGGCCGAACACAAGTCCAGAGGTCATTTTCACGTGTTCGGTCCAACCCCTACATGTTTAGTCCTCAATTGCCGGTGTGCCCATTTTCGGGCTCCCGTGACCTAGAGCACATATTTTCATGGCCGAAAACGTGTCCAGAGGCCATTTTAACATCTACGGTCCATCCCCCACGCTTTCGACCCCGGTGGCCGGTGTCGCTGTTTTTGGGCTCCCGTGACCTATAACACACGTTTTCATGGCTGAACACGCGTTCGGAGTCAATTTTTAGTTGTTTGGTCCAGCCCTTACATTTTAGTCCTCGGTGGCCGGTGTGGCCGTTTTCGGGCTCCCGTGACTTATAGAACACGTTGTTATGGCCGAAGACGCGTTCGGAGGCTATTTTCACATCCTCGGTCAATCCCCCACGTTTTCGACCCCGGTGGCCGGTGTCGCTTTTTTCGGGCTCGCTGACCTATAACACACGTTTTCATGGCCGGACACATGTTCGAAGGCTACAGTTTTAGTCCTCAGTGGCTGATGTGGCTATTTTCATGCTCCCGTGAGCTATAGCACACGTTTTAATGGCTGAAAATGCATCCAAAGGCCATTTTCACGTCTTAAGTCCATCCCCCACAATTTCGACCGCAACGACCAATGTCTCTGTTTTCGGTCTCGTGAACAATAACACACGTTTTCATGGCCGAACACGCATTCAGAGGCCATTTAAACTTCTTCGGTCCAGCCCCTAAATTTTCGTCACGGTGGCCCGTGTGGCCTTTTTCGGGCTCCCGTGACCTATAGCACACTTTTACATGGCCGAAAACGCGTCCCGAGGCTATTTTCACATCTACAGTCCATTCCTCATGTTTTCAACCACGATAGCCGGTGTCGCTGTTTACGAGCTCCTATGACTGATAACACACGTTTTCATGGCTGAACACGCGTTCGTAGGCAATTTTCATTTGTTCAGTCTAGCCCCTACATTTTAGTCCTCGGTAGCCGATGTGGCCGTTTTCGGTCTCCCGTGACTTAGAGCACACGTTTTCATAGCCGAAAACGCGTTCGGAGGCCATTTTCACGTCTTCGGTCCATCATCCACGTTTTCGACTCCGGTGGCCGGTGTCATTGTTTTCAGACTCCCGTGACATATGTAACACACGTTTTCATGGCTGAACACGCATTCGGAGGCAATTCCTAGTTGTTCAATCCAACCCCTACATTTTAGTCCCGGCTGGCCTGTGCGGCCATTTTTGGGCTCCTGTGACCTATAGCCCACGTTTTCATGTCCTAAAATGCGTTCGGAGGCCATTTTCACGTCAAAGGTCCATCCCCCCATGTTTCCGACCCCGGTGGCCGGTGTCGCTATTTTTGGGCTTCCGTGACATATAACACACATTTTCATAGATGAACACTCATTCGGGGGCAATTTTCATTTGTTCGGTCCAACCCCTACATTTTAGTCCTAGCTGGCCGGTGTGGCCGTTTTCGGGCTCCCATGACCTATAGCACACGTTTTCACGATCGAAAACTCGTTCGGAGGCTATTTTCACGTCTTCGGTCCATCCCCCACGTCTCCGACCCCTGTGGCTGGTGTCGCTGTTTTCACAGGCTCCCATGATCTATCACATGTTTTCATGGCTGAACACACGTTCGGAGGCAATTTTCACTTGTTCGGTCCAGCCCCTACATTTTAATCCTCAGCGGCTGTTGTGGCAATTTTCTGGCTCCCGTGACCTATAGCACACTTTTTCATGGCCGAAAACTCGTCTGGAGGCAATTTCACATGTTCGGTCCATCCCCCACATTTTCGTCCTCGGTGGCCGGTGTCGCTGTTTTCGGGCTCCCGCGACCTTTAACACACGTTTTCATAGCTAAACACGCGTTCAGAGATAATTTTCACTTGTTTGGTCCATCCCCTACATTTTTAGTCCTCGGTGGCCGGTGTGGCGGTTTTTGGGTTCCCGTGAACTATAGCACTTGTTTTCATGGCTAAAAATGTGTCTCGAGGCCATTTTAACATCTTCGGTCTACCCCCACGTTTTCAACCCCGGTGGCCGGTGTCGCTTCAGGCTCCCGTGACCTGTAACACATGTTTTCACGGCCGAACAAGCGTTCGGAGGCAATTTTCAAATGTTCGGTCCAGCCCCAACATTTTTATCACGGTGGCCGGTGTGGCCATTTTCGGCATCCTGTGACCTAGAGCCCACGTTTTCATGGCCGAAAACTCGTCCGGAGGACATTTTCATGTCTTCGGCCCATCCCCGCCATTTTCGACTCAGGTGGCCGGTGTCGTTGTTTTCTGGTTCCCGTGACCTAAAACACACGTTTTCATGGCCGAACACGCATTCGAAGGCAATTTTTACTTGTTCGGTCCAGCCCCTACCTTTTGGTCCTCGGTGGCCGGTGTGGCTGTTTTCGGGCTCCCGTGAGCTATAGCACACTTTTTCATGGCCGAAAATGCGTCCGGAGGCCATTTTTCACGTCTTCAGTCCATCCCCCACGTTTTCGACCCCAGTGACCGGTGTCGCTGTTTTCGGGCTCCCGTGACCTATAACTCACGTTTTCGTGATTGAACACGCGTTCTGAGCCAATTTTCACTTGTTCGGTCCAACCTCTACATTTTAGTCCTTGGTGGTCGGTGTGGCCGTTTTTGGACTCCCGAAACGTATAGCACAAGTTTTCATGGCCAAATGTGCCTCGGCGGCCATTTTCACGTCTTCGGTCCATCTTCCAGATTTTCGACCACGGTTGGTTGTGTTGTTTTTTTCTGCCTCCCGTGACCTATAACACACGTTTTCATGGCCGAACACGCATTTGGAGGTCATTTTCACTTGTGCGGTCCAGCCCCAACATTTTTGTCCTCGTGGCTGGTGTGGACGTTTTCGGGCTCCCGTGACCTATAGCACACGTTTTCATGGCCGAAAACGCTTCTGGTGGTCCTTTTCACGTCTTCGGTCCATCCCCCACGTTTTCGACCCTGGTGGCCGGCGTGGCCGTTTTCGGGGTCCCGTGACTTATAGCAGATGTTTTCATGGTCGAAAACGCGTCCAGAGGTCATTTTCACATCTTTGGTCCATCCCCCACGTTTTTGACGCCGGTGGCCGGTTTCGCTGTTTTCGGGCTCCCGTGATCTATATCACACGGTTTCATGACCGAACACACGTTCAGAGGCAATTTTCACTTGTTCAATCCAGCCCCTGCATTTTAGTCCTCAATGGCCGATGTGGCCGATTTGAGTGCCCGTGCCTATAGCACACTTTTCATGGCCGAAAACTCATCTAGAGGAAATTTTCACATCTTCAGTCCATCCCCCACGTTTTCGACCCCAGTAGCCAATGTTGCTGTTTTCGAGCTCCCGCGACCTATAACACACACCTTTTCATGGCCGAAGATAAGTTCGGTGGCAATTTTGAGTTGTTCAGGCCAGCCTCTACATTTTAGTCCTCGATGGCTGGTGTGGCCGTTTTCGGGCTCCCGTGAGCTATACCACACGTTTTCATGACCGAAAACGCATCCAGAGGCCATTTTCACGTCTTCGGTCCATCCCCCACGTTTTCGACCCCGGTGGCCAGTGTCGCTGTTTTCCGGTTGCCGTGACCTATAGCACACATTTTCATGGCCGAACATGTGTTCGGAGGCAATTTTCACTTATTCGGCCCAGCCCCTACATTTTAGTCCTCGGTGGCATGTGTGGCTGTTTTTGGGCTCCCGTGTCCTATAGCACACTTTTTCATGGTCGAAATCCCATCCGAAGACCATTTTCATGTCTTCGGTCCGTCCCCCACATTTTCGACCCGGGTGGCCGGTGTCGCTATTTTTGTGCTCCCGCGACCTATAACACACCTTTTCATGACCGATCACAAGTCCAGAGGCAAACTTTAGTTCCGGTTTAGCCCCTACATTTTAGTCTTTGGTGGCCGGTGTGGCTGTTTTTCGGCTCCCGTGACCTATAGCACACGTTTTCTTGGCCGAAAACGTGTACGGAGGTTATTTTCACGTCTTCGGTCCATCCCCCACTTTTTTTACCCCGGAGGCCAGTGTCGCTGTTTTCAGGCTCACGTGACCAATAACATACGTTTTCATGGCCGAACACGTGTTCGGAGGTAATTTTCACTTGTTCAGTCCAGCCCCTACATTTTTAGTCCTCGGTGGCCGGTGTGGCCATTTTTGGGTTCCCGTGAGCTATAGCACTTGTTTTCATGGCCGAAAATGTGTCTGGAGGTCATTTTCACGCCTTCGATCTATCCCCCACGTTTTCGATCCCGGTGGCCGGTGTCGCTGTTTTCAGGCTCCCGTGACCTAGAACATATGTTTTCACGGCCGAAGAAGCGTTCGGAGCCAATTTTCAAATATTCAGTCTAGCCCCTACATTTTCATCACGATGGCCGGTGTGGCCGTTTTCGGCCTCCTATGACCTAGAGCCCACGTTTTCATGGTCGAAAACTCGTCCGGTGGCCATTTTCATGTCTTCGGTCCATCCCCACCGTTTTTGACTATGGTGGACGGTGCCGCTGTTTTCGGGTTCCTATGACCTATAACACACGTTTTCATGGCCGAACACGCGTTCGAAGGCAATTTTCACTTGTTCGGTCCAGCCCCTACCTTTTGGTCCTCGGTGGCTGGTGTGGCCATTTTCAGGCTACCGTCAGCTATAGCACACCTTTTTCATGGCCGAAAATGCGTCCGGAGGCCATTTTTCACGTCTTCAGTCCATCCCCCACGTTTTTGACCCCAGTGGCAAGTGTCGCTGTTTTTGGGCTCCCGTGACCTACAACACATGTTTTCGTTGTTGAACACGCATTCGGAGGAAATTTTTGCATGTTCAGTCCAGCCTCTACATTTTAGTCCTCGGTGGTCGGTGTGGCCGTTTTTGGACTCCCGAAACCTATAGCACAAGTTTTCATGGCCGAAAGTGCGTCCGGCGGCCATTTTCACGTCTTTGGTCCATCCCCCAGATTTTCGACCCCAGTGGGCAGTGTCGTTGTTTTCTAGCTCCCGTGACCAATAACACACGTTTTCATGGCCAAACTCACGTTCCGAGGTCATTTTCACTTGTTCGGTCCAGCCCCAACATTTTTGTCCTCACGGCCGGTGTGGCCGTTTTCGGGCTCCCGTGACCTATAGCACATGTTTTCATGGCCGAAAATGCTTCCGGTGGTCTTTTTCACATCTTCGGTCCATCCCCCACTTTTAGACCCTGGTGGCCGGCGCGGCCGTTTTCAGGGTCCCGTGACTTATAGCATACGTTTTCGTGGTCAAAAATGCGTCCGGGGGCCACTTTCACATTTTGGGTCCATCCCCCACGTTTTCGACCTCAGTGGCCGGTGTCGCTGTTTTCGGGCACCCGTGACCTATAACACACGTTTTCATGATTGAACACTCGTTCGGAGGCAATTTTCACTTGTTCGATTTAGCCTCCTACATTTTAGTCCTCGGTGGACAGTGTGACTATTTTCTGACTCCTGTGACCTATTGCACACGTTTTCATAGCTGAAAACTCGTCCAGACGTCATTTTCACGTCTTCGGTCCATCCCCATGTTTCCGACCCCGGTGGCCAGTGTCATTGTTTTCGGGGTCCTACGACCTATAACACACGTTTTCATTGCTGAACACGCGTTCGGAGGCAATTTTCACTTCTTCGGTCCAGACCCTACATTCTAGTCCTCAGTGGCCGATGTGGCTATTTTCGGGCTCCCGTGACCTATAGCACACGTTTTCATGCCCGAAAACTCGTCCGGAGGCCATTTTCATGTCTTCCGTCCATCCCCCACGTTTTAGTCACCAGTGGCCGTTGTCGCTATTTTCGGGCTCCTGCGACCTATAAAACATGTTTTCATGGCCGAACACGTGTTCGGAGGCAATTTTCACTTGTTCGGTCCAGCCCCTACATTTTAGTCCTCAGTGGCCGGTGTGGTCGTTTTCGTGCTCCCGTGACCTATAGCACACGTGCGACCTATAAAACATGTTTTCATGGCCGAACACGTGTTCGGAGGCAATTTTCACTTGTTCGGTCCAGCCCCTACATTTTAGTCCTCAGTGGCCGGTGTGGTCGTTTTCGTGCTCCCGTGACCTATAGCACACGTTT
Source organism: Setaria viridis (assembly GCF_005286985.2). Taxonomy (NCBI): domain Eukaryota; kingdom Viridiplantae; phylum Streptophyta; class Magnoliopsida; order Poales; family Poaceae; genus Setaria; species Setaria viridis. The sequence continues at coordinate 201,559 of NC_048266.2, forward strand.
TCATGGCCGAAAACTCGTTCGGAGGCCATTTTCACGTCTGTAGTCCATCCCCCACATTCTCGACCCCAGTGGTCGATGTCAATTTTTTCGGGCTCCCGTGACCCACAACACATGTTTTCATGGCTAAACATGTGTTCGGAGGCAATTTTCACTTGTTCGGTCCAACCCCTACCTTTTAGTCATGGATGGCCGGTGTGGCCATTTTTGGGCTCCTATAACCTATAGCACACGTTTTCATTGCCGAAAACACGTTCGGAGGCTATTTTTACGTCTTCGGTCAATCCCCCACGTTTTTTACCCCAATGGCCGGTGTCGATGTTTTTTGATCCTGCGACCAATAACACATATTTTCGTGCCCGAACCTGTGTTTGGAGGTCATTTTCACTTGTTTGTTCCACTCCCTAAATTTTAGTCCTTGGTGGCCGGTGTGGCCGTTTTCGGGCTCCCATGACCTAGCACAATCTTTCATGCCCGAAAACGCGTCCGGAAGCAATTTTTATGTCTCCAGTCCATCCCCCACGTTTTTGTCCTCGGTGGTCGGTGTTGCTGTTTTCGGGCTCCCGTGACCTATAGCACATTTTTTTCGTGGCCGAAAAGTTGTCCGGAGGCCATTTTCACGTCTTCGGTCCATCCCCCACGTTTTTGACCCCGGTGGCTGGTGTCGCTGTTTTTAGACTTTCGTGATCTATATCACACGGTTTCACGGCCGAACACACGTTCGGAGGCAATTTTCACTTGTTCAGTCCAGCCCCTACATTTTAGTCCTCAGTGGACGGTGTGGCCATTTCAAGCTCCCGTGCCTATAGCACACTTTTTCATGGCCGAAAACTCATCTGGAGGAAATTTTCACGTCTTCGGTCCATCCCCCACGTTGTCGACCCCAGTGGCCGGTATCGCTGTTTTTGGGCTCCCACGACCTATAACACACACCTTTTCATGGCCGAACATAAGTTCGTTTGCAATTTTCAGTTGTTCAGGCCAGCCCCTACATTTAGTCCTCGGTGGATGGTGTGTCCGTTTTCGGGCTCCCGTGAGCTATAGCACACGTTTTCATGACCGAAAACACGTCCGAAGGCCATTATCACGTCTTCGGTCCATCCCCGACGTTTTCGACCCCAGTGGCCGGTGTCGCTGTTTTCTGGCTCCCGTGACCTATAGACACGTTTTCATGGCCGAACATGTGTTTGGAGGCAATTTTCACTTATTCAGCCTAGCCCCTACATTTTAGTCCTTGGTCACCGGTGTGGCCATTTTTTTGGGCACCCGTGATCTATAGCACAACTTTTCCTGGCCGAAAACACGCCCGGAGGCCATTTTCACGTCTTTGGTCCATCCCCCACATTTTCAACCCCGGTGGCCGGTGTCACAGTTATCGGGCTCCCGTGACCTATAACACACGTTTTGATGGCTGGACACGCGTTCGGAGGCAATTTTCACTTGTTTGGTCCAGCCCCTACATTTTAGTCCTCGGTGGCCGGAGTGGTTGTTTTTGGGCTCCCGTGACCTATAGCACACTTTTTCATGGTCGAAATCCCATTCGGAGACCATTTTCAAGTCTTCGGTCCATCCCCCACGTTTTCGACCCTGGTGGCCGGTGTCGCTATTTTCGTGCTCTCGCGACCTATAACACATCTTTTCATGGCTGATCACAAGATCCGAGGCAATTTTCAGTTGTTCAGTCTAGCCCCTACAATTTAGTCCATGGTGGCCGGTGTGGCCGGTGTGGCCGTTTTTGGGCTCCCGTGAGCTATAGCCCACGTTTTCATGGTCAAAAACTCGTCCGGAGGTCATTTTCACGTCTTCAGTCCATCCCCACCGTTTTCGACTATGATGGACGGTGTCGCTATTTTCAGGTTCCCGTGACCTATAATACACGTTTTCATGGCCGAACACGCGTTTGGAGGCAATTTTCACTGGTTCAGTCCAGCCCCTACCTTTTGATCCTCGGTAGCCGGTGTGGCCATTTTCGGGATCCCGTGAGCTATAGCACATCTTTTCATGGCCGAAAATGCGTCCGGAGGCCGTTTTTCACGTCTCCAGTCCATCCCCCACGTTTTTGACCCCGGTGGCCAGTGTCGCTATTTTCGGGCTCTCGTGACCTATAACACACGTTTTCATTGTTGAACATGCGTTCGGAGGAAATTTTCGCATGTTCGGTCCAGCCTCTACATTTTAGTCCTTGGTGATCGGTGTGGCCGTTTTTGGGCTCCCGAAACCTATAGCACAAGTTTTCATGGCCGAAAGTGCGTCCGGCGGCCATTTTCATGTCTTCGGTCCATCCCCCAGATTTTCGACCTCGGTGGGCAGTGTCGTTGTTTTCTAGCTCCTGTGACCTATAACACACGTTTTCATGGCCGAACTCGCGTTCAGAGGTCATTTTCACTTCTTTGGTCCAGCCACAACATTTTTGTCCTCACGGCCGGTGTGGCCGTTTTTGGGCTCCCGTGACCCATAGCACATGTTTTCATGGCCGAAAACGGTTCCGATGGTCTTTTTCACGTCTTTAGTCAATCCCCCACGTTTTAGACCCTGGTGGCCGGCGTGGCCATTTTCAGGGTCACGTGACTTATAGCAGACGTTTTCATGGTCGAAAACGCGTCCGGAGGCCACTTTCACATCTTCGGTCCATCCCCCATGTTTTCGACCCCGGTGGCCGGTGTCGTTGTTTTCGGGCTCTCGTGATCTATATCACACGGTGTCATGGCCAAACACACGTTCGGAGGCAATTTTCACGTGTTCGGTCCAACCCCTACATTTTAGTCCTCAGTGGCCATTGTGGCTGTTTCGTGCTCCCGTGCCTATAGCACACTTTTTCATGGTCGAAAACTCATCTGGAGGAAATTTTCACGTCTTCGGTCCATCCCCCCACGTTTTTTACCCTAGTGGACGGTATCGCTATTTTCGGGCTCCCGCGACCTATAACACACACCTTTTCATGGCCGAACATAAGTTCGGTGGCAATTTTCAGTTGTTCAGGCCAGCCCCTACATTTTAGTCCTCGGTGGCCGGTGTGGCTATTTTCGAGCTCCCGTGACCTGTAGCACACTTTTTCATGGTCGAAATCTCATCCGGAGACCATTTTCATGTCTTCGGTCCATCCCCACATTTTCGACCCTAGTGGCCGGTGTCGCTGTTTTCGGGCTCGCATGACCTATAACATATGTTTTCATGGCCGAACACGTGTTCGGAGGCAATTTTCACTTGTTCTGTCCAACCCCTACATTTTTAGTCCTCGGTGGCTGGTGTGGCTGTTTTCGGGCTCCCGTGACCTATAGCACACTTTTTCATGGTCGAAATCTCATCCAGAGACCATTTTCATGTCTTCGGTCCATCCCCACATTTTCGACCCTGGTGGCCGGTGTCGCTGTTTTCGGGCTCGTGTGACCTATAACATACGTTTTCATAGCCGAACACGTGTTCGAAGGCAATTTTCACTTGTTCTGTCCAGTCCCTACATTTTTAGTCCTCGGTGGCCGGTGTGGCCGTTTTCGGCCTCCCATAAGCAATAGCACTTGTTTTCATGGCCGAAAACTCGTCCAGAGGCCATTTTCACATCTTCGGTCCATCCCCACCGTTTTCGACTCTGGTGGCCGGTGTCGCTGTTTTCGGGTTCCCGTGACCTATAACACATGTTTTCACGGCTGAACAAGCGTTCGTAGGCAATTTTCAAATGTTCGGTCTAGCCCCTACATTTTCATCACGGTGGCTGGTGTGGCTGTTTTCGGCCTCCTGTAATCTAGAGCCCACGTTTTCATGGCCGAAAACTCGTCCGAAGGCCATTTTCATGTCTTCGGTCCATCCCCACCGTTTTCGACTCTGGTGGCCGGTGTCGCTGTTTTCGGGTTCCCGTGACCTATAAGACATGTTTTCACGGCTGAACAAGCGTTCGTAGGCAATTTTCAAATGTTCGGTCCAGCCCCTACATTTTCATCACGGTGGCTGGGGTGGCCGTTTTCGGCCTCCTGTAATCTAGAGCCCACGTTTTCATGGCCGAAAACTCGTCCGAAGGCCATTTTCATGTCTTCGGTTCATCCCCACCGTTTTCGACTTCGGTGGCCGATGTTGCTCTTTTCGGGTTCCCGTAACCTATAACGCACATTTTCATGGCCGAACACGCGTTCGAAGGCAATTTTCACTTGTTCGGTCTAGCCCCTACCTTTTAGTCCTTGGTGGCCGGTGTGGCCATTTTCAGCTCCCGTGAGCTATAGCACACCTTTTCATGGCCGAAAATGCATCCAGAGGCCATTTTTCACGTCTTCAGGCCATCCCCACGTTTTCGACCCCAGTGTCCGGTGTCGCTGTTTTCAGGCTCCCGTGACCTATAACACACGTTTTCGTGGTTGAACACGCGTTCGGAGGCAATTTTCACTTGTTCGGTCCAGCCTCTACATTTTAGTCCTCGGTGGTCGGTGTGGCCATTTTTGGACGTAAGATTCAAAATATTATTTAAAATATATTCTTAATACGTGTCATTCTTTCACTTAATTTATTTTTGTACAACAGCGACTGTCGTGTCGGCTACGCCATGCGGCTGCTCGTTGTGGTTGCAGGACAGCCATGACGCGAGACGTGCACATTCCTTCCTCATGCCGAGGAGGCGTAGGTTCGTCTGGCCAAGGCCCGTCAGGGTCCAAAGCAATTGCGTACGAGGATGACGACGACACGGACTTGAGGCACGAGGAGCTTGGTCCGTCTCAGCTCCAGGACGCTCCCTTGACGCTGCCTACACAACCTATAGGTACTAGGCGACATCGTCCACCTTCCCCTTACACTCCAGGCACCGACGCTCTTGGTCACAAGGGCAAAGGTAAGACTAGAAGGCAGTGAGGGTTTGTGGTAGATGTTAGTGTACAATTGTGTATATGGACTTCCATTATGAACAATTGAGAATATGAATTAATGTGAACTTTCATTATAAACTATTGTGGACTTCGATTATGGACTTTGTGAACTTTCATTTTGCACTTTGCATGTTTTAACATGTTGTGGACTTTCATTATAAACTATTGTGGACTTTCATTATGGACTATTGTGGCATATATTTGTATGTTTGAACATGTTGTACTGAGGTTAAATATTGATCTTATTTTTGTGTATGGATTGTATCAAAAATAGGGGAAACTTTGCTGAAATTTCACTAAAGAATACCCTTTTCATTTTCTGCTGAAATTTCACTAAAGAGTACAACTTTAAAGCATGTGCTGCTTACAAAATTTGAAGCACGTGCGTTTAATTTATCGATGCCAACGCAACCTGTTTGCGTTTATTTGATCGATCCATCGCTTCCCCAAGTAAGCTAGCCACGTTTAGTTTACTTTGTGCTCCGTTGCGTGCATATCATGCCTTTTCTTCCCTACCGCAGTGGCATCGCCAGGCAACAAATAAAATGAAAAGGGATGGGCTAATTCTGTGCTAAAGCGTTTCACCACTTTAATTCGTGTTTCTTTTGGAAAGTGAAAGTAAAAAACATAAAAATAAAAGATCGTCATCAAAAATGCCTCACCATAAACAGACATCGTCTACCACTTGCATACACATACTTAAAGTGCATTACATGACAAGGCAATAAAAAGTCCAACAGTAAACAACATTGTTCATGAATAAACCATAGAACTAGAGAGTAATGGAGACTACTGAGTGCAACGAGGCCACTTTCCCTTCCTCAAGGCATCGGGATTCTCCTCAATCGCTGCTTTCGCTCGGCGTGCACGCTCAAGCTTCTTCTCCCTCTCCTTCCTGTCCGCAGAAACACACCTCCTTTCCTCCTCTTCCTCGTGCTCCTTTTCTGCAGCCTCCTCTCTGCGTCTCTTCTCCATCATCTCCTTCCTCTCTGGCTCCCACCACAACATTTCCTGCATCTCAAAATCATAGAGCAGTGGAGGGGTCTGCAACAAATGCAGTTGTTACAAAACAAAAAAAATCATGCAAAATGTTATATGACAAAAAATAATTATTACACAGCATCAATTCCTCACCATCTTATTAATGCGGCGCTGACGAAGTGTAGGCTCAGACTCAAAATTAGAACACATCCAATACCTCTACCTATACGTGTCCTCTGCATCGGACTTAGCTACCTTGCAAGGATTGCTACAAAAGCACATAGGCACTGGAACACCACTAGGTAGAGGCAATGGGTCGAAGGCATTTCCGGTCAGTTTGGCGCCATAACTACAATTTAGTTAATTTCCTTATAAAAACCGAAAGCAACTAACATTAAACCTACACCTAGGGTTTCCCATTCGATCAACAACAATGAACCCATAACATAACAACATGGGCTCACATTATCTTGGTTTCCTAGCTTTTCCACGCCTTGGCATCCTACGGTTGCATGAAATCCTAAATTCAAAAATCCGACTAATATATAGCGAATCGATGTGAAAAAAAAAACTAGGAGGGAGAGAGGATACCTTGCTCTCGAAGATTCACGGATCAAATCAAAGTCTCTAAGGTCCAATATGCCGATTTGTGGTGTAGGGCGACGTGGGGAGAGGAAAAACCCAAGAGGGAGGAGAAAGAAGATGAACAAGCCTCGGGCAGAAAGAAGGGGCGCGGCCTTATGTCTTCAGGCTTGGCGCCAGCCATCCTGGCGCCAAGCCCCCGCCACGTTCGCATCCACGTCAGCTTCTGCGTGAAGACCTTGGCGCCATAGATCTTGGCGCCGAGACATGTAAGCTTGGCGCCAGCAGGCGCCAATCCTGATGCTAAGCTATGGGTCCAGATTTTGAAATAGTTCTGCTAGGGGCGTATTTGTGAGAATCTTTCAGAAAAAGGGCTAAAAAACAAAAAAAGTCAGGCGGGGGCCACCAAGGTGAGGCTACCGAGCCACCGGCCGGGGTCCAGGGACAGCCGGCCGCGACGCCCGCACGTGCCTCGGGGAGGTGACGGAGGGTCGTGGGAGAAGTGGCGGGGGAGGCGGCGGAGGGCGTAGGAGAAGTGGCAGGGGAGGTGGCGGCGGAACGAAGGACAGGAAGTGAGAAAGGTATGGTTTGGGGGTGGGGACTTTTATATGCGGGCCGAGCAGGCTTTAACAGGCTGGGCCGCCCACTTAATCCTGACGGGCCTAATGGGCCAGGCCGTGCCGGGCCAGTACGCGGGCTGAGATAGCGGCCTAGGCACAGCCCGTGGTGTGGGTCGAGCCAGCACAAGCACGACGCCACCGTGCCGGGCCGTGCCTGGACCGGGCCAAAATCCCGTGCCGTGGGCCAACCCACGGGCCATGGGCTAACCCACGGGCCATGGGCCATATGGCCAACTATACTTGCAGGTGGTCGGCGGTCCACCGGCCACACTAGTGCGGAAGCGCGGCACTGCGTGCACACCGATTGCACTTTTTTTTTCTTTTTCAATTTTTTCCATTTGATTATTTCTTTTTTATATCATTATTTTTACTCAAGTTAGTATCGTTTACATGTATAAGTTAGGTAGATAAGTTATTTAACTGTCTGTAAAAGTTGTGATACACGTTATGCGTATAAATTGTTTGTATCATGAAAATTATATACAAAACGGGGCCCAGGGAAATCACGGGGTAGAAGATGCAGTGGAAAGAGAGAAGACCAAGACGACAGACCTCATGACCTTCAGGTCAAGTCCACCAAATTCATACGAGCAACAAAGCCATTATGAAACTGCATCGGAATGAAAACCCAGTTGCATACCGAACGACCGGGCCAACTTGGGGCTGCGTGGTTCTGTCGACCGGTCATGGCTGGTTCAGGTTCGGCTTTCACAAAACACATGTTGGTGATTGCAACTTCTGCACTCGCTTTCACAAAACACTGGATGTTGACTCACCACAGAAATTTCCCCGTAAACCAACCAGAAATGATACACAACTTGCTCTGCCAGCTTACACCTCAATTTCGACAGTCACAAACCTCAGCGAATAGGAAAGCAAAAGTCACCGTAGAGAACGGCGGCCAAATTTCCAGTCAACTGATTCTACATTTCAGTCGGCAAGCGTTCCACACCAATGACGATAGGATTACATCTGAAACAGGCACGCTACGTTACACTAGATTCATATCTCCAGCTCAGCAGCCTACTTGAAGGAACTTTCGGCATCTCCGACGCAGTCCTGTAATTTGAGTCTCAAGTCCGACATGATCTTTCTCAGAACTCCATCAGAAAGTCAACATAAACTACCCACAGTCCTGTAATTTGAGTCTCAAGTCCAACATGATCTTTCTCAGAAGTCCATCAGAAAGAGAACATAAACTACCATGACAGTCACATGTTATGTTCCAAATGGCAGCCACAACCAGAAGCCTTCTTCATTACAACAGAAACGAGTAGCTAGTGCTAGTGAGACTGGCGAAGGGTGATCATGGTTGTAGCAGCCCGTTGCTGGCGTCGTCTCCACCTCGGTGCTTCCGAGTAAGCAGGTACTTCTCAAACTCCTTCAGGTAATCCAGGAGCAACACACAGGAGAAGAGAAGGAATCCGCCGAAGTAGTTGCTGCCACCCCCGCCACCTCCACCACCGCCCCCACCTTTGCCGAAGCGGAACGGAGGGAACCCACCACTTCCATCGTCCAGCTTCGGCCCTTGAACTTTCCCTGGAACAGTTGTAAATCATCATACATGTGAATTTAAGCAAATGTGGTGAGTTTGCCTGCTTTCTTTGAGCAACTTCAGTTACATCCTTCAAAGACAAATGAAATTGAGTTCAATTATATGCAGCATGATAATTCTAAATTCCAACCTTTCTTATCACGTTGAACAGTTGCACTTGAAGATTTCTTTTGGACGCTTTGGGTTTGAGTAGCTTTACACCTCATACTCTGTAGCAAAGAGTGGTCACAGGAAAGGTAGTCAAACAAGGGATCTGACAGTGAAGTAAATCATAGACAAGATAAGCAGGTTAACATTTTTGTATTCAATTTTTGAATTTCACAAGTTCAGATTTACTATGTACTTAACAACTCACACAGTTAACGCTTTAGTAATCATTCCTGGTATGATGGTATCTAAGAAATTATGCCCATCACAGACAAGTGATTCACCAAAAAGCATTGCAAATCCATGATCCATTCATAATTGAACTAAGCCATTTTGAACATGCAAACTTTTTATAATACACACTCCTTTCAACCTAGGCAAAAGTTAGAATGAGGTCCCCCATTGGCACATTTATCTCAAAGTAGCAGTGGGTTTATCTAACATAATTACCATAGCTAACGATTTAGAAAATTTAAAATTACAATATGGAGACAATAACAAAATGCTTTTAAGATACACTGATGTTCCACTATGCAATAGTTTGTAAAATGTACAAATCTTAGAATGTATAGTTTGATACAAGGCCTGATTTCTGATTAGTTTTTAATCCCATAAACTTCAGTCTACACGTAGTAAGATCAAAATAGACAACAACTCATTAATACGTACTCTCAATGTTGTTTTAGCAGACACTTTCTGTTCAAATGAGATGCGATTAACCTTAGGTTGCTGAAATTGTGAACCTGCCAAACAGCAAGACAATAATGAGAATTATTCAGCAATACATAGTATAAGCATTGATGTGCAAAAGAGGAACAGCAATGCCAAAAATCAGAAGAATGGTGATTCATGAATCACAAAACCCAAGATCAATCCTCAATTAAGAGTTGGAGACTTTTCGGCCCACTTGTACAAATCCATAGAATTCTCAAGCTTACAGATGTGCGCAATTTTGGGGACCTACTGTGCAATTTACTTTTTAACATAATATAATGAAACATTTTAATTGGAAACAACCAGTTACTCTATTTATCTATAGAGAGAATTTACACATGAACTTAATGAATATCTCATATAAAGGGACTGCGATATGACAGATACTCTTTAAACTAATAAAAAGATATACATGGAAACAACCAGTTTGTTCTTTTTATCTTTTTTCAGATAATGGAAAATTCTATTATTCAAAAAGAGTATTTGTACATACTTTTTCTATTCATCTAGAAAGAGTATTTACACATGAACATAATGTCCGTCTTGTAAAAAGGGAAAGTGTGCTATCATAGATTATCCATGATGTATCTAAATTGCATCTGCATGGGATTCATCAGTTTTCCTGGCTTAGGTTGAGCAGTGGTGAATCTCCAGAGCAAAAGACAAGCTGGTAAGAACTATGCTACCATTGAAATTCTTTACTTGCACCTCTACAGTAGACCAAATACGGACACCACCACTGCTTTCTTTTGGTTTTCAATGCATTTATAAGGCAACAAGTTTTAAGGATAATTATAAAAAACTAATATAGATTTAATAGTACTAGTACTACTATGCTGACAATGAGTACAGGAGACAAAAAAAATGTTCAGAGTTATAGGATAGTTTCAGTACAGCCTTGGAAAACATAATGGCTGAGTGGCTAGCTTTTGCAAGAGGTCCAGCGATTTCATGATCTGTCTTGATTCTAGATGTATCGAGACAAATCTACTTGTTTGCACCTGCCAACACTTTGTTATTGTATTTGAGGCTCAGATTAACCTTTTATTTCCAACTGCACCTTAAATCCCACAAGATTTTTATGTATGATGACAAAAGGACACAACCCTGATCAAAAATGAAAAAAAAAACAAAAATAAAAACATACAGAAACTTGAATCCAATAATTACCTCCAAACCTCCTAGTTGAAGTGCCATAGATTGCAGCTCCAGGCAATGAACATGTTCCAAGTTGGGACATTGTGGATGCAACTCAATGCCTACGAAGCCGAATATATATCACAAAATCAGTACACATAAAAAAATGAAACACCTCACTGAATGATTCGAAATGGAATATGCCTCCCTACCTGCTGCATAGTTCATAATACCTGAAACAATTTATTTGGATTAGCTATCTAAAGACATAAAAATGCAACAAGGATGGTACTATATCATACAAATAAGAAGTACAAGATAAGCCCGCAATGCAGGTGTACCCATGTATGTATATACTGAAATATAAAGCACGATAGATAAAAGCAAAATATCCTATTACAACACAACTCTACTTACAAACAGTGGACATGAGTTTGAAACAAATAATTTCGCAAAAGAATTAACCATTTGGAAAGGGCATCGCGGACTGGAATTTGTACCAGATGACTGCAACAGGTTTCATTCTCCCATGATCCCAGCGGATCGCAATAATATCAACCGAATTTGCACACGGAGCAAAACGAATGGAACCCTAGAACAGATAAGAATTAAGTTTGCGTGTTCTTGACGCACCTATCTCCTCGACAGGTGAACCCCCAAACTTTTGAAAAGTAAATAGCCGTTCGCGATGAAATCCACAACAAAATGGATGGACAGATTGAAGAACACATCCCAGGAATGAAGATATGGATTTGATCTCACAGAGGAAAAAAAGCAACCCGGCAAAACAGGAATCAGGCTCATAACAATCCATCCAGACGCACCAGGGATCCCTTACCAGCCAAAGCTAAGTCGATCAGGGAGACACGGCACAGGAAGGACCGAAGGAGACCCAGGCAGAGCGCGGCGCGCTTCGATCCGGCGCGGGGGCACTCGCCCGGCGGCCGTCAGGGTCAAGCGAGGAAAGGGATCGGAATTGCTAAACAATGCTTGGCTATTTAATTATTCGCAATTCCTAAGGTGGTGTTTGGATAGGGTATGGGAAAGGGAAAGGGAAAGGGAAATCAGATTGGTGTTTGGATCTTTAGTCCGGACTAAAATTCCTATCACATCGAATATTCGGAGGCTAATTAGGAGGACTAAACATGAATTAATTATAAAACTAATTACACAGATGGAGGCTATTTCACGAGACGAATCTATTAAGCTAATTTAATCCATCATTAGCACATGTTATTGTAGCATCACGCTGTTAAATCATGGACTAATTAGGCTTAATAGATTCGTCTTGCAAATTAGCCTCCATCTGTGCAATTGGTTTTGTAATTAGTCTATGTTTAATACTCCTAATTAGTATCTAAACATTCGATGTGACAGGAATTTTAGGAGGTACTAAACAACCAAACGGGCCCCTTTCCTTTGTTTGTTTTTTCTTTGGTTTGAGCAAGCAAATAAAAACAAGAATGTCTTCCATGCCCTCCTAGCTCCTGGCACCCAACTCCATCCGCCTATCGATTGCTTGCTAAGTCAAAATCTCAGATGAAATGAAAAAAATGGTCATCTAATCCAATCGGGTTCAGATCCCCTCAAGTGGCTAGATTATGCATGGCAAGCGGCAGCTCTGAACCCCCACACGCGTGGGCATGGCGGTTTGCGATTCAAGTGGCAGCTCTGAGCCTTTGCGTGGCAACGGCTTGCGATTCGTGTGGCGGCTCTGGTGACTTGTGCAACTAGGCAAGTTAGGAACTTACGAGGAGTCGCAAGATGATCCTCTTGTTCCCGCTAGGGCCGATGCCGGCAGCGTTTCACCCGTTCGCACGACAGATGCCACCATTCCCAAGCGGCCACGGCAAGCGATGAGGACACGACGAGCAGTAGTAGCCGTCGATGGAGATCGGCAAGAAGGCGATCCGTGCCCGACGGTCTGCTCTGAGAAGATAAATAATAAGTCAGATTCACCCCTCCTTGTTTCCCAGCCAAAACCCACCCCTCCTGCTGGGTATGTAGCGGTGGGAAATAATCTCATTTTATCCCTATCACATACCCATTCTTTTCCCATTCCATAAATCCGAACAAGGGATATGTTATCCTTCTTCCCTTATTTCCCTATCCCATTCTCATTTCCCAGTTCCCAAACGCCACCTTCTTGACATTGCCAAACGTGTCAACTCCCCATTTACCAAGTCCATCCGATAAAGCACCCAGTTTGCTTTTAACATCTCCAACAATTGTGGCCACCATAGTATGCCAACACGTTGCAACGGTAGGCTTTAGCTCCGGGTGCCTGTCCTACATGGCTTCGTAACGGAACTGTCGACGCGCACCGTTTTGTTCTAACTCATCATCAGTTAGTTTTAGCAGCAACCCACGATGATCAGACATTGCTGCGTTGATATGGCACACATTTGCAAAGGGAAACTGCGCACTCCATTCAGCTGAACCAAGGGCTCGATCCAGTCTGACTTGAGTATAAGTACCCCCTGCCACCTTCTTCTCCCAGGTCCAGAAGCTACCACTATAACCGAGATCAATGAGGCTGCATACATCAACCATGTCGCGAAATCCCTGCATCTGCGATAGCGCGCGGTGTCCCACTCGAAGGTGCTCCTCAGGTCGCAATACTTCATTGAAACCTCCTAGGCAAAGCCAAGGTAAGGTGCTAGTACCACATATGTTCTTTAGAGTATCCCAAGTTTGAGATCTCAGGTTAGTCTGGGCCTCTCCATAAACTGTTGTGATTCTCCAAGGTAACTCACCGATACCCATAACTGAAGCATCAATGTGATACTTAGAATGACCCAAAATATTGATATCCAAATCATTATTCCAGAAAATACAAAGACCACCACTCCTGCCTTCACTACCAACCGCAAAGGCTCTATCAAAACCCAGCGTACCGGCTAGCTATGCAGCACGGATACGGATACGCGTATCGGTATCGGAAGGATACGGATACACGGATACGGCAATTTCTTAAACAACCCGATACGCGGATACGTTTTAACTATTTTTTTAATAAATAAATAACAATGCATATTAAATTGCAAAATAGATGTTCAAATTCAACATAGAGACATTTAAGGTCTATTACACTGAGAATAACATGATAGCAGGTTCTAATTTAGGAGAGGATGGGAGCCTGGGACTGCAATCAATCAATATAAACTCATATCCAGATTCTGGAGATTGGCCAATTATCATCACGACCTCCTACTTGCAATCTATATGGTACTATTCTCCAAGCAATTGTATTTGAACCAGTTAAGTATTGAAAAGAAAGGATAATCAACAACTGTGCAATAGCCAACATTATAAAGATCACACTGCCCCTGAACTTAATCCACCATCCATGCTTGCATGGGCCCTTATTCTGTAGACTATGGATTATACTTCCAAATTGCCTGGATACACTACACAGAAAATGTAAATCTCTATGCACTTTACGGATGCTATGCTACCATTACTGGGAGGAACTCACGGTTCACGGGAGGCCTGCACTACCACTATCAGAGGAAGTCACGCACCTGAACAGGGGCTGGGGCTCCTTACGCCGGAGGCCGACGGGAGTAATCACGGGCGGACGGAGGCCGACGGGAGGCAGCCTGCGGCCGGCGGGAGGCGGACGGCGGCTGGCAGGAGGCGGCCTCACGGACGGCGGCCAGCGGACGACGGCCGACGAGAGGCGGAGGCGCTGCGTCAGCCGTCAGGTCGAGCGGGAGAATGCGACGATGCGCTGCGTGAGGCGGCTGCGCGTGGGAGAGCCGACGCCCGACGGGTCACGGGAGTAGGGCAGGAGGTGGGATGTGCTGTGATGTTGGGCCGCCTGGGCCGAATCCAGGCGCGGAAACGTTTCCGATCCGAAGTTTTCAGCCCATTTAATCGGGGATACGTGGATACACCACGGATATGTATCCGGGGCGTATCCGTATCCGATACGGGATACGGTCCCCAGGTGGAGTATCCGTGTTTCGTAGACCTACATGTTCAACATTCAAGTACTGCAACTTTTTCTCAAGTCCAGTTATTTTCTCAGATATGGCAAGCTCCTTTCTCTGCAACTCCCTGGGAGACCCAAGCTCTGACATTTCAGATTCCAGCTGATTTTTTTTCTTCTTCAAAGCTGCAACACAAATTGCATGAAGAGCCAGTAAGACATTAGCACATAGCACACATCAGTTTATATGATGTAATAAGATGATAGGGCAATACAGACATTCTATTCTGCTATCATCCCATTTGTTTGATCTTGCTTCCATTCTCCCACTTATTCCACCAGTCATAGTGCCAGATTTAGTCAGCAGAATCCCATCAACGGTAACAACTAAATGCAACACAAGATAGCACAAATAAGCATAAAAATAGCCAAACAATGAAACAAGAAAAAAATGATGCTTCTTAATAAGCAGAAGATATCCTTACCTTTATACCTTTCACCACTCCAACTTAAGGTTTTAGCTTCATCAAGTTTATCACAGACAAGTGTATTTCCAACAGCATACAGAACTGCTTTCTCCAAAGCTCGGTCAAACGTACAATGTTAAGACACAAAATATAGCATGACAAAAAAAATAGTACAGTTTAAAGAGCAATTAACTTTTCTCCACGAACTATTATTGCAAAAATGGCAACGTGAGCAGGCAAGCATGCACGGCGAAATTAAAAAGCAGGCAAGACTTAGTGAATGGCTGCAATCATGTCCTTTCACCCAAAAAAAACGGATGTTTATCTAGGAGGCAAAAGACAGAGAGTGCATTTGATGGAAGTGACCAGGTGGGAAGTAAAATGTGGCAACAGCTTTCTATCTCTATCATACTTATCATGCCAAGAGATTGATTCACAATAGTATGATAATACATTTCATGCAATAGTAGGGAATAATGTACATGCTTGAAGGATTGCACAAACACACATGTCTCTGGTGACAGATGCATCTACTTCTTTTTACGGAAACAGCAGAGGACCTTTATCTACAAAGAGGGGGTGGAGGTGGGGGGTAGGGAGTATAGATGGCCAAAAGATGGATAGCACATCTAATGGAATGACCAAGTCGGGGGCTAAAAACAGTAGCGCTTTTTTAATAATTGGGCTTATGCTTGCAATGCTGAGAGATTGATTCACAACAGCATTACTATTTTAGGCAGTGGTAGTGGTAGGGGAACAACTTAATGTTTGAAGGGTTGCATGGAAACACAACTGTGTACCTACTGTCGGACATGCACCATTGAGCATGAGCATGTGTATATGAATTTCTTGATGATATTAAATATAATCTACTAAACAAAAGAAAAAATAAGATGCATAGCTTTAAGACTGCAGCATATAATCTATTGCACATAAATGTATGTACATATCAAAGTTAAACAAGATTTGACCAATCGAAAGAAATCATCTGCAGAATTAAATAAATAAAATAATTTGTGTGGGGCAAGAAGACAAAAGGATATTGAATGACATCAAAAACCAACTGCGCAGATCCACCAAGGGTTCGCAGCTTCTCAATTATTGGCTTCACGCGAACTGATTGCAAGGGAATAAATGTCTGAGGAGGAAGCCGCTGCTCCTTCAGGTACTGTGGCACAGAAAAGAAAAGGTTACTTTGCCTATTCCAATAGATAATGTGGAAACTAAAGAACCAGATCACATGAGTACCATTATAATTTAACCAACATAAGTTGCATAATGTGATCAAAGCTCCAAAAGCATGCCTTGTCGAAAAGACATAACCAAACTAATAACTGCAAAACAGCAGGTGGAAGAAGGAAAAGAAAAAAGGAGATAGAATAAGGGGGACGTAGCCCAGCCCACATGCCAGACCATATAGCCTCCCCTCCCTCCCTCCCTCCCTCCCTCCCTCCCTCCAGATGTGCTGCTGCCGCCCGCAACCACTCCTCCCTGCCCTTCTCTTTCCTCACTGCTCAGCGCCCTCAGATTGACTGCTGCTGCAACCCCCCCTTCCATATCAACCATGCCACAACTGACCAGAGCAAGTCCTGCACCAGCCACCAGCGCCAGAGCCAGCGAGGACGGCAGCAGATGCAGGTTCTTAGCCTTGCTGGCCAGCTCCCCACACGTTCTCCCTCTCTTCTCCCTCCCTAACTCTCTTTTGCTGGTTTTTTGGTTGTGGCGGCCGGGACCCCCAGAATCCCAGCACGCCTCATCACCTAGGTTACGCCTTCAAAACCATGTCTGATCCAAATGGATATGAAGATGCATGCCAGCACAGCAGGAGGAAGCGACGCGAAGAGGTGGCCACTGGCCAGGACGCCAGGGCATAGGGGCGCAGGCTCTGCAGAGACACAGTCAGCAGGTCTCCAAGCTAAGGATTATTTTATTTGATTATTTTGAATTTGGGATATTGTTCTGTAGTAGAGGCTATTGGTCTATTGGAGCAGCTCCTGCTGCACTCACAATTCTACGAGCAGCTCTCCACAGATACGTAATCGTTGGTTTGACCATATGAGTGACTTCTGACAATTCTTAAATCTTACGTTTGCTAATACTATCAGTGTTTCCCTATTTTGCAATTGCAATATTCTTTCTGTTATCAGGCTACAAAGTCTTGTATCCTTGATATTGTTTACTTTAACCTGACAAATTCACAATATATCATTTAGATATCAGGTCACCATTGATTGACAGCCATGAATTCATAATTGACTGGGCTTGATTTTTCGCATTTGCTATTATATTGTTAGCTATGCAAGTTTTTAACTTATTTGTTGAACTAAAGATATTATAAGATCCTTTTACTTGCATACCGAATTGAATGAAAAATTTCATTATCGTATACCGAATTGCTTGGTGAGTTTTATAGTTGTATATCGAATTGTATATTCGAGTATTGATTCAGCATAACCTATGTTGAAATCCTAGCTCCGTCACTGGTTGGGGCGTTTGGGATCTGGGATGGACAATTTATATAGTTTGGGGGACCCAAGAAAGCATTTTAGAAGTTTAGGGACCTTGTTAACCCAATAGAAAAAGTTTGAGGACCTTTTGTGTATTTTACTTAATAAAAAATGATACAACTAGCATTAGCATTGAATTTTGCAGATGTCATGTATACCCTCCATGTCGAGATACGCCAGATAACAGATATGGAACTGTCTGCTTCGATGTAAAATTTTGAGTTCAAGTAAAAAAGATATAGGATAAGATGCTAACCTTCTCAGATACAGGGTGCTACTTCCTCTGCAACATCCCGCGGGGCCCAAGTTCTCAAAATTCAGGTTCCAGCTGTTTTTTTCCTTTTAAATTTAGAGCTCCTGCAGTTTCAAATCACGCAATGTAAGAAACAACCAAATTCAGTGCACATTTGTTATGGTAAAAAAAACCATTCTATTTTACTAATGCTCTGCTTTTCCCATAAGTCATCTTGTATGCATACGCATAGAAACCATCAACAACAATATCTTAATATCTCCTAGAGAGCCACTAGATCATCACATTCGGACCTGACAGGTAGGTTGAATGCATTACTCATGACTGAGACACAAGCTGGAGATGTACATACATAGTAGCATTGCTTAAAAATAGTCAAACATGTCCCAGAAAACCTGAAGCAAAATACTTACCCTTGAACCGTTCACCATGGTTATTTAGAGTTTTAGCTTCATCACAGTTGTGACAGAAAGGCATATGAAGCTATCTGCCTCTCACCAGTCACCAGCAAGCGGAATAGCAAAGATCCACCATTCAAATACAAACTTATTATGCTCAGAATTCAGGAATGCCAACCATTAGCACGACAATAATTGCGTGAGTTAGTAAGTGCTCGTGCCTCTTTGACTTTCTTGAACAGATTATATGCAGTCTCAACTTTGTCCATTTCCAACAGTTTGTTGTTCAGTTTGCTGTAAACAATTCTCCCAAGACAGAAGCCATTCCGAAGTGATTCCTCCATCACAGACACAGCTGCATCAACCTTGCCCACATTGCAAAGCCCATTTACAATAAACTCATAAATATCTTTATCGGGTTGATATCCACACTCTTGCATCTCTTCCCATATGTTCAAAACAATTCCGCTCTTCCCAAATTTAGCAAGCCTATCGAGCAAAAGCTTGTAAGCTTTCAAGGATATTACACAACCAGCCTTCCTACTCTTTTTGTAAATCATCAAAGCAGCATGAGGCGGTCCAAATGTACACAATGGCTCGATAAATGATGTTATCACCCCAGTATTTGGCAGAACGCCTCGAGCCAGCATATTCTCAAACATTTGAAGTGCATCAGCCACCCTGCGCTCTTTCAGAAAGGCTTTAATTATCTTGAAGTATGTGTTGATGTTTGGCGGACAATTCTTGTCCAACATATCTTTGTAGTACTTGATGCACCTGTCCAAATCCCCAGTAGAGATAAAATTGAAAATAAGTGCATTGTAAGTCATCGTAGTTGGACCCAATCTCTCACTTGCCATATTCTCAAACACCCTGAGTGCATCTTCAGTCCGCCCTGCTCTACCCAACGCCTCAATTAGATGGCAATGTGAAACCTCATCTGGCACCAGACCATCCTCCTGCATCTTTGTCCAAACCTCCTGCATCTTGTCAACACTCCCAAGCCTCGCCCAGCCACCCATCACATCATTGTACACATGGTTATCAAGACCAAGCAACTCCTTTCGAGCAGCCTGCAAGAGCGAATTGGCAAGGCCTACATGTGACCTCCGGCAAAGGCAACCGATGAGGATAGCAAATGCTTCCTTTCTGTGGCAAGCTTTCCCAATTCCAAACCCAAATTGGTCAGTACTAAGCACTTCAACAGCCCTGCTGACATGCCTGGCGGCAACTAGGCTATCCACGATGATCTCCAGCGTGGTCAGGTCTGGAAAGACGTTGTTTCTCCGCATGATCTGCAGGGCGTCGTCAAGGAAATCGAAGAATTTCTTCCTCCCTAATGCCTTGATGACGATGTTGCAGGTGTGGATAGACGGCGGCGGATCAGAGTTGGTGACCGCCCAGTCGAAGAAGGCGACGGTGGCAGCGCCGCCGAGGTCGCCAGCGTTGACGACATCGGCGAGTACCTCCGGCGAGAGCGCGGTGGTGGCATCAAGGCCCGTGGAGGAGAGCGCCCGGTGGAGCGTGGCGCGACCCAGGGGCTTGCGGAGGAATACCCCACGGAGGCGGTCGGCGGCGGAGAGGAGCAGGGCGGTAGGCGGCGGCGGAGGTGGGGGATGGGGCCCGGGAGTGGGGTAGATACATTGGGGACGAGTGGGGGGTGGAGGTGGGTTGGCAAGGGGAGTGGAAGGGAGACGGCGGAGGGAGGAGATGACCATGTCCTCGGCGGCGGGGAAGGCGGAGGCGGAGTAGCAGCGAGCGTGGAGGAGGAGGACGCGGGCCGCCATCCGCGCGCCTCCCCTCCTCCTCGACCGTGCCGAGCTGGAGTGGGATACCCAGTCCGCCGGAGCTTCCCGCGGGATCACAACCACAACTCGGGTGCGCCTCGTCGTCCTCGACGACGACCTGGTCGGAGCTAGGAACCGAAACCAACGGGGGCGACTGCGGGCTGGGGGTGGAGGTTTGGCAGAGGGAGAGACGAGACGGGAGAGTCGGAGATGATGATGAATTGATGATTGTAGGGAAGAGGTGGAAGGGGAATCACACTTGCGCCCAGTGGGCTATTGCCCTGTGAGCATAAGAAATATCATGTTGTTCCCTTCACATTGTTGGAATGGCAGCTGCACAAGCACACGGTAACTTGCGGCCCATCAGGCCCATCATATCTTCTCCTCACTCAGGCCCACGGGCTGCCGTCGTATCAGGCCTACGCGCCCAAGGGAGCCCATAATTCATCCCCTGTCCTCTCTCTGCCAGCGCAGGCGCAGCGCCGCGGGGAAAGGAAAGCGATGCCGTCTCCTCCTCCTCCTCCGCCGCCGCCCGGGGCTCTGCCGGTGGGCTTCCGCTTCCGCCCGACGGACGAGGAGCTGGTGTGCCACTACCTCAAGCCCAAGATCGCCGGCCGCGTGCACCCGGACCTGCTCCTCATCCCCGACGTCGACCTCTCCGCATGCGAGCCCTGGGAGCTGCCCGCCAAGGCGCTCATCAGGTCCGACGACCCCGAGTGGTTCTTCTTCGCGCCCCTCGACCGCAAGTACCCCGGCGGCCACCGCTCCAACCGCTCCACCGCCGCCGGCTACTGGAAGGCCACGGGCAAGGACCGCCTCATCCGCTCGCGCCCAGCAGGCACCCTCATCGGCATCAAGAAGACGCTCGTCTTCCACAGAGGCAGGGCGCCGCGAGGCCACCGCACCTCCTGGATCATGCACGAGTACCGCACGGCCGAGCCCCAGCTCCAGCAAGGCCAAAACGTACCTATTCTATTTCACTCCTCTTCCTCTTCCTCCTGCTACCTTCTCTGCCCCTGGGTAGGCTGCTTACAATCCTTCCCTCTTTCTCTCTACTTTATCATATGTATGATAATCCACCAGGGTAGCTTCGTTCTCTACCGCCTGTTCGACAAGCACGAGGAGGAGGAACCGGAAGCCGCAGACGCCGCCGATTCACCGTCCACATCGTCTGCCGCCGACCCGCCACCCATCGCGCCAGCAGTGAAAGCTGAGAATTTGTGCCAACCCGCTTCTGCGAAAATGGCTCATCTTCTTACAACTCTCAGTAACAATGAGCCAACAGCCGCCCAGGTGCACTAGAGTATTCTTGGTCCAATTCTAAATGCACGCTGTGTATTGATTCGTGGTGTGCCATATAGCAGGAAGGCGATCCTCTTCTGGATGTGTTAGCCCAGCTTCCAGACCTACAGCCTGAGCAAACATACGATGGATTCCCTACCATCACCTCTCCGATGCGTCCTTACACTGACCATCCTTTTCTTGGCAATGTTGGTGGGCAAGATCTTTCGGCGTATATAGATAGCATCATTGCTCATCAGGATCTGGAAGACTTGTTGGTCAACCCTTCTTTGGCGAAGACGGTGGAGCACCCCACTGGAAATTTTGAGCCCATTCCTACTTCTCTACTTGTTCCAAGCAGCAGCTCCTCAAACAACAACAGATCACCTGAAAATAGCTGGGCAAACCTTGATACAGAAAGGTTGCTCCTAATCCAGGTTAGAATCATTTTGTCTTTAGCTTTTTATCCATTGTGAAACTCGCGTCTCAACTTATGTTCCTCGTTTCCTTTTCCAAACAAAGGGTGCAGATGGCACAGATGCTGCTGCTTGCTGTTCTTCTGCAACCAAAATACTACAATTTGATACAGGTGATGCTAATCATGACACGGGACCTCAAACTGACTCGGCCTCTGGTGTGTCAGCTGAAGCATCCCACTTATACAACCAATATCAACTTCAATCTGCATCCATTCCTCAAATGGAGCTGGCCAGGAGTGACATGACAGATTCAGACGCCTTTAATGGTCTTGAAGGTTCGGCACCAGAACCTTTGATGCAGCAATTATCAGTTTCAAACTTCACGGATCCACACCAAGGGACTGCGTTAAGAAGGATCCGCCTTGTGCACTCTATTCAGAGGGCGTCAGTCACTGAGCCTGTACTAACTTCAAATTCGGAGGGTGAAGATGAAGAACGGTCATGTTATAGCACAGACAATTCATCAACCAACAACGAGGATTATGCCAATGTGATCTCCCAAACTATAGTTTGACTCAAGCTTCCCATAATTCTATTTACTGACGCTAGTATTAACTGGATTAATATGGTCTTGATCAGGCTGGAGGAGCAATGCATAGTCAAGGTGGAGGGGTGATACCTACTCAAGTAGTTTCTTCGACGGAAGTTACAGGAGAGCTACAGGATTTCATATTTGATGGTACTAAAATGAAATTTCCATTTAAATCAGTTCTAGTGCTCCCTGGTGTTAGTATATAATATTAATCATAAAAACTATGATTAAAGTAGTGAGGTGAAAAATTCTATGTATATTCCATGGAGCTGTCATTCACACCTTGGGGTGGCATTTTCCTCTCATTTATTTTTCTGCCAATCACAAAACTGTAGGTCTTATCAGTTGCTTATCTTAGACAGTTTGGGCAGTGGGATCGCTTCTGTTTAGCAAAATTTCAGTTGGTCGCCTCTTCATACCATAGAGTCAAAAGGTTAACTTTTCCGTGGTTCACTAATACTGATGGGCATGTGACCCAACATGGATCTGCCCATCAATCTGTGTTGCGCTATTAACACCAACTTCATGAAGCCTGCCCTTGTCTAAAGAATTTAAAGTTGGCTCCCACGTGCTAAATTTTAGCACCTGTCACATCGGATGTTTGGATACTAATTAGGAGTATTAAACATAGTCTAATTACAAAACTAATTACACAGATGGAGGTTAATTCGTGAGACGAATCTATTAAGCCTAATTAGTCCATGATTTGACAATGTGGTGCTACAATAACCATTTTCTAATGATGGATTAATTAGGCGTAGTAGATTCGTCTCGCGAATTAGCCTAGGGGTTCTGCAATTAATTTTATAATTAACTCATGTTTAGTCCTCCTAATTAGCATTCGTATGCAAACAGCCCCAAATGTACAAGGGAGGTATGCTTGTATTGAGTGCCCTGAAATAGTGGCGGCAAAGGCTGAATGCAGGTGTTTGTTTGGTACATGTTCACTTTAGAATGTAGTGTCTTAGTATTTGAATTTTCCTACTGTATGCCCAACAGAGGCGAATGCGGATGTTTGTCTAGGATAACTATGCGTTAGTAGTGTTGAGCCATAATTTGTTGGAGCAGATGAACATTGCACCTGCATCCTGAGCTGTCTTTGAGGTTTTGACGATTTTGTTGTGCAGAAGGTGCATCGTCGCTCCATGGTGTGGTGCGTCATGGAGGCAATCTCAAGCGGAGGCTCAAAGAGGAATATATGGAAACCAATCAGGATGCCGGTGAGATCCTGCAGCACAGCATCCGTGTACCTAGAGAGCCATCCCTGAGGAGACGACAACGGATCAGTTCAGTTGTGCGGGTGCTTTGCCTGGCTCTGGTGGTCATTCTCGTATTTGTTGGCCTATGGAAATGTATCTAGCTAGTCTAGCTTACATAAGTCACTGCCTGCATTATTAGGTACGACGAGCTATTATTCAGTGTGGTGACTGCATCAGTAGATATTTGGCTGGCTTAACAAAAGGTTGGTTAGAAAACCTTGAAGAGTTGTGAGCCCGTTGATAGAGATAGAATGAAGCTAGCGTGTGTAGCTGAGTTAGGTTCCATAGAAGGAAAGTTATGATGTTTGACATGGTTGTGTATATTTAGTAGGTAATTCCGTTGCTGCTTGTGGTCAGTTATATGGATCAAGCATATATCCCAGTCGTCTGTTTATGTACATATTTCGTGAAGTAGCTGGTGGTATGAAGAGAAGTAGTAGATGAGTTTGATGCAGCCCCTGGCCGGCTTTCCTGCCTTGCATGTCGTCTAAGGGTACGGGATGACCTTCCTTTTCCTTGGGGATCATGGCAGATGATGTTGCCCTGCCAGCACGGCGCCAAGCAGGAACGAGACAAGATGGTTGCAAAAACAGATGCTCTAGCATTTGCAACTCAAGATACAGCAAGCAATTTCATCGTCGACAGCAAATCAACAACCAAGCATTCACTTACTTACAACATACATCGAAACAGAGTAGCAGTAGAGTAGTACATAGTGGTAGAGAGAGTTGATAGCTCAGCGCTTCTTCCTCTTCTTCTCCTCCTCTTCAGATCTCTCCTGCGCATTCTTCAGCTGCGACACCAGCAGCCACGCATAATATATCATCATCATATATCATACAAGACGGACGGCAACAACAAGGAGTGGCAACTCACCATGATGACAAGGACTCGAACAAGAACGGCAACAAAGTCGGTGAAGAGGGTGAGCGCGTGCTTGATGTAGTCCATGTCCCCCTGGTGTGCCCTCTCGATGATCTCCTGGGTGTCAAACACCATGTACCCCAGGAAAACCAGGAGGCCAAAGTAGAGCTGCAGAGCACCATCCATGGCGGTTTAATTTGCTTTGCTTTGCTGCAGGCCAGTAGTATTAGGTAGTAAGAAGATATCATATTACCTCAAACGTGAAGGTGGCGCTGGAGTGTCCAAAGATGGATGCAGCAAACTGCAGCCAGAGAAGAATGGAGAGTGCAGACGAGAGCAAGCCCCCGAGGTACAGGTACTCCCTGCGCTTGGCGATGATGGCGGCGCCCGAGAAGCATCCAAAAGCAATTGCGGTTCCGACGAACGCCGTCACCAGGATCCTCGGATCGAAGTGAAGAACCAGGTCGACGAGCGGTCCTACGGAGGCCCCCTGTAGGAACGCGGCGGACATGAGCAAAGCGAAGCGGTTCCTCTGCTGATCCTGGGAGGGCGGCAGGGAGATTAGGAAGGCGATGGCGGCCAGGCATCCGACGGTGGTGAGGGTGCCGCCGACGTTGAGGAGGATGTGGAGGTAGACGCCGAGCGCGGAGAAGGCGAGGGCGAAGCACAGGGTGAGGTACACCTGCAACCAAGAAATTGGAGGTGAGGTGAGATGGGAGATGGAACTTGGAAGCAAGGGAGGGATCGGAGCAGGGGGGGACTTGCGTGCTTGAGGTGCGACTGCACGGCGGGGGAGATGTGGCCCAGACGCTTGAGCGAGTCGAAGCCGCCCGTCCTCCTCCTATGCTGCGATTGGAAGCCGAAGAGGGACTCCATGGCCCGCTCCTCCGATTGAAGGTAGAGTAGGATGAAATCGATTGCTGAGAAGGAAACCCTAGCCCTAGCCAATCGATCGATCCCCAAATACTTATTCCCTTCCCGAGACCGGAGGAGAGGGGAGGTAGACGACGACGACTCGTTGACTGACTTGCTTCTTGCTGCTGCTGGTGGCCCGCTCCACTACTGGCCCATTGCTGATGCTTTCAAGGAAGGAATGGAGGAGGAGGTTTGGCCCAATAGGATATTGGGCCGCATGCTTGGCCCATTAGCTCATTCCTTCGTTATTTTTCTTCACAACTTTTTTTTATTTTTTAAAAGGAAAAGTCTATCCGCTGACCGGTCGCGCTAGAGTGCGATCGCGCGACTGATTCGGACCAGCAGGCCCCCGCGAGCAAACCGACTTCCTCTTTTGGTTTTTGGCCCGACCAACCGCCGCCCTCTCATTTCTACAGTCCGGTTAGGGATAAGTTGTCCTAACCCACATATTTTGTTTCGTGTTTTGCTTTGAAAAAATGGGTTAACTTTCCATTTTTAATTTCGTTCGTACCATTATATTCCTTGTAACAAGATCTATAAAACAAGATTCATGATGCATATGTTTTAAATATTTTTTATAAATTAACAACAGTAGCTACCTATATATTAAGTGTGTAGCAACTTATATGTAAAACTATCAACAAATTATGTATATAAATTGCTACAGAAATAATTTTACCATTCCTCGTATAGTTTACCTCTATAAGTTGTTACGTATCCACACAAGTTGCCACATTATCTCCATATAAGTTACTATTAGATACTACGTAATACTTTTGCACACAATTTGTTATCCAATCTTTATATAACTTGGTACATTTGCCTCTATATAAATTTGTAGCATACAACATAAGTTGCTATATGTAATCGATGTAAAATTTTCAAACATTTGCATCTACATAGGTGTTTAGACCCGACAACCTACCGGGACTGCCTGAGGTAGTGTTTTGGTTAGTGAGGCTCGTTGAGATCAGAAACTTGAAGGTAAACGTAGACACATGATTTAAATAGGTTCGGGCCGTTGAATAGCGTAATACCCTACATTCTGTGTGTTGGTCGAATTAAATTGTTTTGGAGGGGATTCCTGCCTCGCCTTATATTGTCGGAGGTAGGGTTACACGTTGGTTGGTTATAAGAATACTAATCGGATTCGACTAGACGAGTTCTACTCGAGTAATTTTCCTAATCCTCGACTAGTACCTGTCTTGCCACGTAGACTACGCCGTCCTGCGCCATAGTCTTCATGTTAGATACGTCTCAGTGTCCAGCCCATATTTAGGACCATCCAAACCTTTTGGTGGATCCATAAATGTATATACGACACAATCTATATAAGTCGTTGTCAGATTTAGTGATAGTCCACCAAGGGGTTACCCAGGTGTTAGATTTGTAGGCGGGAGAGATCACAAGATCAAGAATCTCGAATGGTAACATAGTGACGCAAGGTTTAGATAGGGTCGGGCCTCCTAAGTGTAATACCCTACGTTCTGTATTCCAGTGGATTGTATTGCGAGCGTTGGGTTGAGTTCCCGTACCCTCGGGGGGGCATCCCTGGCTACCTTATATAGGCTGACGACCTAAAGCTACAATCGGATAGGATCTAGTCGGTTATTACATGTAAAGCAATCTGAGTTGGACTATAATAAGTATCCCGCAATATCCGAGCAGAATCCATTCGCTCAGCCTCTGAGCTTGTGCTTCACGTATCTTCATACCTTGACCCACACGGCGTGGTCGGGCGAGCCCACCTGTTAGGGCCAACCAATATTCTGGTCGGTGGGAACCCGTGGGTATTCTTATCCCTCAGTTGTTTATTAATCCGTACATAAGTTCATGCATAAGTTGCCTTGTACATAAGTTACTACTTGCGATCAAGATAACTTGACACGTCGTATATAAGTCTTTAAAATATATTGATCATGAATCTCATTTCGTAAATCTCGTCAAAAGGGATGTAAATGTGCATACGGATTTTAAAACGGAGCTATGGCAATTTGAAGAAAATGAAACCAATTTTACTTGCGCCATGATAGTTTTGCCTAAACTAATTGGTGGACACATGGTAGCATTAGCATGGGGTGCCGGCATGATTTGGGGGGTCGGCCACACCCACACACATTGGGCTTGGGCAGGCCGGACATTCATTCAGGAGATGGCACGAAGGAGTTGATGGACGAGGAGGGAGCGAGGGAAGGGAAATCCATGGGCATGCACGCTCAGCCATTCGATGGGATAAGGATGGCTCCCTGGCCACCCGTTGCGGCTGCCTCATCCTCCTCCTATGCTATTTCTCCCTCCTCTCCAGCTGCCTGCGCCTGGCTAAAGCTTGCTTGCTGCTCGACCTCTCTCTTGCTCCTCCATAATCACCACCCACCTACCACTAGCTACCAGCATGGCCTCCCTCTCCTCTGCCGCCGTGACCGCCCCTTCCTTCGCCGCTGCCCGGCCCGCCCGCGCCGCCGTTGCCAGCCGACGGTCGTCTGTGGTGGTGCGCGCCTCGCTCGGCAAGGCCGCCGGCACCGCCGCCGTGGCCGTGGCTGCCAGCGCCCTGCTTGCCGGCGGCGCCATGGCCCAGGAGGTGCTCCTGGGCGCCAACGGAGGCGTGCTCGTCTTCGAGCCCAGCGAGTTCTCCGTCAAGGCCGGCGACACCATCACCTTCAAGAACAACGCCGGCTACCCGCACAACGTGGTCTTCGACGAGGACGAGGTGCCCAGCGGGGTGGACGCCGCCAAGATCTCGCAGGAGGAGTACCTCAACGCGCCGGGGGAGACCTACTCCGTCACCCTCACCGTGCCGGGAACCTACAGCTTCTACTGCGAGCCGCACCAAGGAGCAGGGATGGTCGGCAAGGTCACCGTCAACTAAGCAATCCATTGTTCGTTCATCATCCAGGATACTGTACTACTGTACCATGAGAAGCGAGAGCTTGAGCCTAGCTTGCCATCTCCAATATGATTCTCCTCCATCCTCGATCCATCGTCTCTTGGCATTTGCTGCTGCCATGTACTAAATCGCATGCATGCGTCCACCATATATCATCATCTTCTTTCTACTTCATCCTTACTCCTTTTCTTTAGCGAATTAAATTTGTATTTCTCATATGGGTATGCATATGTTTGTGCTGTGTATGTCATTTCTAGAGATTATATATATCGTTTTTATTCCTTTATAATAAACAGGACAAGGTTCCTGCAGCAGCATGCGTACGTATTACATAATTTATCTTGAAACAAATAATTAATAAGTATGTTTTAATTCAAGCAAGCTGCAAGCAATATATAATCTCGTATACACGGTGAGTAGAGTACAGATCGAGCAAATAAAAAGGTAGCATAAAAGGAGTAATATAATCTAGTTAGCGCAAGTAGCCGTAGAGCTCCAGGAAGCAAATGCAGAGGTTCCACGCGTTGGAGACGCTGCCGCCCGCGGCCGGGCCCGTCAGGGCCACCCTGAAGAACCGGAAGGGCAGCAGGGCCGGCGGGCCCACGACGGGCCACGACGCGAACTGCCCGGGATGGCAAATGGTCGCGTCCTCCTCGTGGACGCGGAGGCTCGTCCAGTTCCGACCGTCCATGGATCCCTGCCATGCCATGCATGATGGCCATCAGCTGCTTCGCTAATATAACTACCTAGCTAATTCAGCCAGGAATTGAATCCAAAGTGTACCTGAAGAACCCAGGACCTCATGAAGGTTGTGGAGCCATCCTGCCTCACCGTGTAGTAGTTGCACATCAGCTGCACAAACAAGGCAATTCATCACTTCACTACTGTATATCTTGTAGTAGTATTAGCAAGCAAGCAAAGCCAACTGAGGAACCGAACCAACAGATCCCAGAAGCTAACCTGGTGGTCCTGTCCGATGTCTACCATCCACCAAGAAATCTTCTTGCCATCTTCAATACAAGGCCCAGCAAAGCAAGTCCCCTAGAGTCGCCACATGCATATATATCATGCTTCATTTTGTTTGACCACCACAAAAAAATGTGCTCTGTTTATCAGCCCAATGCTGTCATCATACCTGGTAATTCTTTGAAACCAAAGCCTTCGGATCTGTGTGCCTCGAATTTGGGCTGCTTGCCACCACAGTGATATTCTGATTGCACGAATAGATAGATGCTCATGAGTGAATGAACCAGCAGGCTCATTAGTTACTCCACTCAACAGCCTCGGACACCCCTTTTACCTTGGCTAATACAGGATTCATCCACTGGTGTTTCCCAAATGATGTTCCGGCATAGTAGATAACGCCATTGCTATCACCATCAGAGATATACTGGAGCTCTTTATAGCTCGAGCGCCTGTGCTGAAATCTCTCGCTGAAACATTTATGGTTCACGTACAAATACCAGTCAGCCATCTCGTCGATCCTTGCTCCAGTCTGATGATCCAAGTCAACACATACTCACCACTCATATGATGTCGGTGTCCATTGTCCGGCATGAGAGAACTCAATTGCTTCTGCAACCTGTTGTCCAACAAGTAATCAAATTGTACACTTCCAGTCCAGAAGCATGCACCAACTGAAAAGATTAAACTCTTGAGCAAGCAAGCACTAACCAGCTGTCTGAATACTTGTATGTGGTTCGCCAGATTACTTCTCTCCATCTGCAGTGAAACAACAAGAGTATAAGAACCCAAACAAATTATCGGCACAGGTTGCTTCAGGTATACCAAGAAAAGCAACACGTACCCTCTTTAGCATGGACAGCTGCATCAAAGGGAACCTCACAAACGGTAGTAAAGTATCGATGGGGGAAAGCCTCTCTCCAAAGAGTTGCTCAGGTGTTGAAGTTCTCAAGAGCTTATCTACTGAAGTCCAGTAAAAAGTTTCACAAGTCCCCATACACCATGTTAAGATGGCATCCAGAACCCTCTCTTCCGATGTTACCGTCATATCGCCATGCTGCAAAATTACTACTAGTATGACCAATGCCAAAAGAAATGCCTCACTACTATTTGCAGTGTTTGGCTGTACTTCCACACAGATTCATTTGTTTATGTAAAATAATAGCTGAAATCGTAATATATAAACCAGAAACTCTTAACAATATCAGAACCAAAAGAACTGGAGAGCAAATTTTACTTCCTGGGAGAACAATATCTGACGAACTTAAACTGAAGAAAATCCTTACCATTCCTATCAAAACTCATATTCCTTTTAACCTAACATGTAATGAATGTATAGGTTCATCAACAGAGTACGCATGAAGACATATGCAATTATTAGTAAGGAGATATCTGCATAATTAACTGGCAGCCTTGCAACCAGAAAAGGTTACCGAGGGCTAAAGCCAAAAACTACGAAAGCCACATTTGTTGTCAGGAAAATGCAACAGCATAACTGATAAAACTGAAGGGCTTCAGCAGATACAACTATAAACCACATAAAACTGCCAAGCTTATGTGAAGCGGCTCCTTACAATCTACTATAGCTTTAAGATATTATACACGTGCAATTTAACATTAGACCACTAATATCTTGATTATCTGTTGATGCTGAATCTTGATAGACATCTTAGTCTATGCTCTAAAGGACATTATTTGTATTTAGTGACTGCAGTAGGCTGATGTACCGAACACAGTTATATCACTTGCCTGAAGAATATCCTTAAATGTTGCCTCATCTAACAACACAAAGTCCGTGCAAGCAGTTGTGCAATAATCAAAGTGCGTAGCAAAATTCCTCTTGCATACTTCTTCAAGCAGTTTACAAGATGGGATTGATGAAACTGCCTGTAAGACTGAACATACTGTGTCCTGCAATAAACTTTCAGGGGTCAGCCTACTCTGAACCAGCAACAAGTTCACCCAAATTTGCAGAAGCCATATCCCATAAATTTGGAATAAAACTAGAAACTAGTCTTGTTGGATGAGCTTCTTCCAGTAGGACACGCGAGCCCTGCATGTATAACGCATGTGGAACGTATTAATATCTCATATACTTTATTTCTGAGGCTAATGGCCCCGCTATGTATTGTCACGACTACCACAGGCCACTGCAAGTCTTGAGTAGCCAAGATATAGCTTTTAGTAATTGCAAAACAGACAATAGAAAGGCCTGAAACGGTAGCAGAAATATACAACGAGAGATATTGCACAAAAAAAACATTTTCCTTTTGTCAATATACGGACATCACTGCATGCAGATCGAAGTGTCACAAGTGCTGTTTTAAGAACAACACAGCTATACAAACTGGTGAAAATGAATTACTCGTCATAAGCAGTCTTTAGTTCCACTAAGTTGTACCAGCAAGTTTTCTTGATGTAGTTTCTATATGAAAGAAAACATAGGTACCTCTGAAAGGCATTCCATTATTCGTTTACAGCATTCAAACTGAAGAACAGTGATGGCGAACTGATCTGATAATAGAAGCAGCTGCACCAGCACTGATGTAATATCCTGGGTATCCACCTTAAGTTCCCCATTGTACATAAACTGAAGGAGGAGAAAGAATGCTTCAGGAGGAACATCTTTGAAAAATACATCGGAGGCACTACTTTCCTTCATCCCGTTTGTGAACATCTGCATATTTGTGCTCATACTTTATTTATGCAAAAATACGCATGATGCCTATTACTCAAAATGATCCCAAAGTGGGAATATGGTGCAGGGAGTGAAAAGGGAAAATAAGTGTACCTTTGCAAACGGCACGCTCCACAGGCTAAGGATAAGCTTGTGAGCCTTGGCAACAAGACCGTGTCCATTAACATAGATATTTATATCACTATGTTTGCCATTTGCAAGGAACTGTCCAATTTTCTGCGCATCCACTGGGTCCTTGAGAGGGAAGGAACCAAATTTATGATCTTGCTGGAATCCGCTACTTGATAATTTTAAGATTTTGCCGGACTCTGAAAGTTTCTTATCCACTCCCGAACAGTCGATGATTTCTTCACAACATTTGATCAATGGTTTGACTTTAAAATGCGAGCTCAACTCCAGCAGGGAACTTAGTAGACATTCAGCAATCTAGACAGACAAGGAAATGAAGGCTTTCCAGTATCCAGACTTTGGTAGGTTGTATTTATGGAAAGAGCTGAATGTAGGATACAAAATGAAAGCAGCTTAATTACCTGTGTAGAACCTGTGTAGATATACTCAAGAAGGGAGTGGAGAAGTGGGTAGGATACTGATGGAAGTTGGATGGTAGCTCCATGGTCCGCTATTTGAAAAGGGAAATCTCCAGAAGCACAGAGGACAATTCTGTGTGCAGGGACAAGCTTCCTTTCGGTGCCAACCACAAATACAGCATCAGACAAGTCCCAGCTCTCGAGAAAGTCTGCAAGCAGCCTCTGGTCGGAGTCATCTGCCGTGCCTGGTTTCCCACAGCATAACAACTTTTGGGTCCAAAGTATGCTGTACTGGGGAGCTGCTGGGAGAATGCTTATGTTCCTATAGCCTACGTGCTTGTCCCAGCTGGATAGGCCGACGTACTGAACATCTGGGTTGGGATCGGGATCGAGCCACTGGAAGAGGAGGTTGGTGTTGGGGTGCCTTCCTTGGCCGATGGTGATTAGGCCGTCGCAGATGGTGATCCAGAAGGCCTGGAAGGAGTTGGAGCAGCACAGGCCGGGGGCGGCGACATCAGCAACGGTGGCTCCATCGACCTGGATCCTGAGGCGCTTGTTCCTGTGGCTACCCAGGATGACAGTGTAGTGGCGGCTGGTGTCCATCTTGTAGTGGTAGTGGTGGCTCCCGGGGTGGTGGCGGAACACCAGGGTGACGTCGTTGTGGGCGGATGCCTCGAAGGAGACGCAGCCACGGCCGGGCTCCCGGAAGCGAAGCTCCTCGCCCCAGGCGCACTCGAAGGGGGCGACCGTCAGGGATCTCTTCTTGGTCTCCTCGACGAATTCCATGGCTCCCTCCCTCCCTCCCAATCTCGATGCTAACGGCGGCGTCGAATTGCTTGCTTGCTAGAAGAAACAAACACGAATGAATGGGCGATTTGGTTGGATCCGATTAAGAAGCAAGGCGGGAATTGCATCGAGGCAGGAAGGTCACTTACCAAGAAGATGAAAAGAAGGTCCGGATGGGAGAGCGGCGCCGGAAGGAAGGAGGTCAAAGGAACTGAGTCTGATTTGCAGGTGGAACTCGATTCCTCACTCACTCAACTGCCTTCAGTTTCAGTCCATACTCCACTGATTTGTTTCCTCCGTAAAATAAAAATAAAATGGAGAAAGAAGAAGAAGCAGCAGCTACTGCTATGCAGTCAAGATCTCATAATCCGGCTGAAAAGCTGAAACGGTTGATTTGTTGTGAGAGAAAAATATTGTTTGGTAACTGATAAGCTGGCTGAATAAACTGAAGCGAACAGGTCCAACAAAGTCTCCTCCAATAATTACCGTTTAGCTGGCTCAGAATATCACGTACGATGTCATTTATATTACGAGCTTTATGCTAAAAACTAGATCATAATTGAAAGGGACTAGAATATTACATATGGTGTCGTTTATATTGCGAGCTTTGTACTAAAAGTTAAATCCTCGGAAGGAACAAGACGACGTGTCGTGCTGGAAGAATCCAGCGCTACCAACCAATGGTGCTACTTCGTCTTCCTCCCGTTGGCAGCACGTGAGCTTCCGAAATATCCACAAACACCGGAGGTCGAGAGTTTTTCTTTTTCCAAGTTCTGGAAACAATAAACGATTTTATGAAACATAAAGATTTGTTTTTTATAAATAGTCTTATAAAATTATCCTATATATATATATAGCAAAAATCGAGACCGTCGCCGGTTGAACATCGATGCGAGAGGGACGAAAGAGAGAGACAATGGATCTCATAGCGAACTGTGTTGCTCTCTGCTCATAGAGATAGTAGCATACAGGCTCCGGGCCCAAGAGGCAACCACTCCTGCTCATACACTAGTCAGGTCTCAAACTAGTCATGCTCCTAACCAACCACCCCAAGGAGGAAAATCCCTACACCAACAGCCAAAGTAACAAAAATCCCATCTTTCTCTTCTTTACATCCAAGTACCAATGACAAATTAAGCAAAAGCCTTCTTTTCATCATTCAGGCAATCCTTCCTTGCATCGCAAATGTCCCCCTACCAAGCCCCGTTGCCTTGCCCTGAAATACAAACAGCCCGTCAGTCAGTAAAGCACCCACCTATGTACCACCCAGAAATTCACAATGCACTTCCTTTCAAAAAAGAAAAGAAGAAATTCACAATGCATATTTCAAAATCCGTACCAAACATAAAACATTAGACAGCATTGAGCAACATCTAATAGTGCGCACAATTCAGCCAAGCGTACAAAAGCAAATGTACATACAAAAGATTCTGTTTCCTCCCTGTTCCTCCCCAACAAAAAAAATTCCTAGTAGTGATTGCAACTCTGAAACTAACTGGCTCTCCAAGAGACACAGTTTACTTAACAATATAGGGATACAAAGTTCCAAGCTTGATAAAAACAAAGGAACCCACACAACAAGAAGTAACAGCTATAGATGCCTCCGGACTTTAATCTTAAGGAAAATAAATAGCCCAACTGATTGGTGGTTGAACAAACCAATCTGAAACGCCAACAATAAATAGATAACAGAAAGTAAAAACAAGACCATGACATGATGCTAACCTACAAAGGGAACTTGATTAAGACTTGATAATAAAGCTGGCAGTTCAAGAAGCATAACAGGGCACCGGGTAAACTCAACCGTGTGAATAAACTATCCTGGGTAGTGGGGTCCTTGATTGTTTGCCAATGTATCGGTAACACATACAAAGCTCAAGACATACATGTCAGTTGAGCTGTATACCTCCTAAATGACTCCACACTTTTGATCCACATTTAGTTTGGTTCACAATGGATATTATCTCTCAACTTTGATGTACATTTTGGCCTAGTTACAACATCAGTCCGTGCAGAATTACTAGACCAAAAGGAAGATATTTTTCAACATCTATGATATGACATGATACAACATTAGTCTATGATATAAGTATAGCGGTCAATAAATGGCAACCAACTACTTGCAATGTCCAACTCCTTTCAAATCAAGCACTATACCTCAATAGAGTATGAAGGTTCAACCAAACCAACTAATGTGAAACAGAACATCCATCTTAATCAACAGCGGTTCCATAGACACCGATAAACAAAAAGAAAAAAAAATGCAGTCTGACTGCTTAGTAAACCATTTTCCCGTAGGAGGGTCCATCGGCAGTTGTATAATGGCCATCGGTTCCATCCTATGTGTACTGGCCGTCGGTTACTCAGACCGGTTCATCCTACGTGTACTGGCCTTCGGTTACTCAGACTGGTTCCATCCTATGGTTTCCACTAATCTAGACTCCGACTACCATCCACAGCTCCATGTCGGTACTCACCAAATATAGAATGCAAAGGAGCAGTTACCCACGCTAATATTAGATAAAAAATAGGAAAACGATGGCATAAAAGAAATGAGATAACCACCAGTAACTGCTAAACATAACCAAACACAATAGTAGATGTAGCATATTACTTCCAAAACTAGGCACTGCGCAACACCGATCATAGCAACGGACCCTAATAGCAAAATGTAGATTTATCATTGTACCTCCAGAATGGCTCGGCCTCAGTCGAGATCATCATATCCGCCCTGCGTTTGAGGACCACCGCCACTTGCCTCATGGTCGTTATTGTTGCCATCATCGTTGATAGGATTGCTGGACTCAGCCTGTGCCGCACCGAATGCGGCCCTGAGAGGCCAAGGCAGCGATATCCTGAACCTCCTCTCGGCCACCCTGGGGGAGGAGGCAGCAGCGGGAGCGGGAGCGGGAGCGGGAGCAGGAGCCGGAGCTGGAGCGGACGCCGCGCGCTGCTGCTGCTGCTGATGGTAGTCCGGGTCGTCGGTGGGTAGCTCGTAGCGGCAGACTGGGCAGGAGCTGTGGAGGTCGAGCCACGGGAGGATACAGTCCTTGTGGAAGACGTGGTTGCAGGGGAGCTGCTTGGCGGCGGCCCCTAGGTGGAAGTCATCCATGCAGACGGCGCACTGCGCCCCACCGTCGGCCTGCATCATGTCGGCGGAGACGGCGACGTCGGGGAGCGCGGCGACGGCGGACTTGGCGGCGGGCGGGGTGCCGTAGCGGTTGGGGTCGTTCTCGGCGAGCTGCTGGATGAGCTGCTCGAGGCCCGAGGGGCCCATGAAATAGTCGGCGAGGCTGACGCCCGGGGCGAGGAGGGGCGCGGCGCCCCCGCCCTCGAGGACGATCTGGATGGTGGCGCCGCCGGAGAGGAGCCCGCCGAAGTGGTCGTGGAGGAAGTTGGAGGGGTCGAAGAGGCCCTGGCCGAGCGGCTCGGGCGAGGGCGGGCCGAAGAAGGCGGAGAGGTCGCTGGGGTGGCGGAGATCGAAGGAGGGCAGCTGGGCCTGGGGGAAGAAGGCGGCGGGGCTGGCATCTTGGCCTTGGGGAAGCTCTAGCACCTCGACGAATCCGCCGGCGCAGTGGGGGCAGAGGACGTCGTCGTCCTGGGATGCGGGCGGGGCGATGGAGACGGTGCGGTCGCACTGGTGGCAGTAGTAGCGCTGCGCCGCCGACGAGGACGACATGGCCGGCCGGAAGGATTTAGGGTTTGGTGGGATGCGATTGGATCGATCGATCGTCGATTGCAATCCGATCCGATCTCTCAAGGATGGGATTGGATTGGATTGGATTGGTGGCTTTGGTTGGGGAATTGAATTGGTGAGAGAGGAGGAGGAGGATCCACGGATGGGAATTCTCCTCGCTCTCTTCCTCCCTTCGAACGAAACGAGTCCTCGGATATTTTCTTTCGATGTACGTCTCTGCCTGTGGGCCCCAGCTGGACTGGCCTGCTGCGGTCTACTCTCAAGTCTGGCCGTCTGGATTCACCGGGAACTCTCTGCAATCAACAAGAAACATGATCAGCGTCGGTTATTCGATTATTAAATGTATACTATTTTGCATAGGGTACTATATAATTGTAATTTAATTTCAAATTTTAATTTAATTTCAAAAAAGTTAGTATTTTCTCTAACATAACAAATGGACATTGGCTATTTTTCTTGTAGTGGAACCTGACCATCTCGTGGTAGGCAACCTATCCTTTCTGTGGCGGGCGTCATGCCCGTTGATAGTAGGACGTGAGTGCTGTCTTCATCAATCTCATGGATCTAGTGGCTCGATCTCTCGAAAGTACTCATAGAGAAAGTATTCAATCCCTCAGCATTATAGTCGCTAAAGGCCTATTCAGAAACACCTATTTACTACCTCAAGGCCAGGAGTGGATCTAACAGTGGGGCGGGTGGGGCTCGAGCCCCCTACGGTTACTCGGACAATGAAGGAGCCCCCAGCCCCTCCATGATTTTTAGGAAGAAGGAATAAGAAGAGAATGGGAGGGAAGGAGGAGGAAGAAGAGGGAGCTCCTCCTAAGCTCAGGGGTCGCATCCGCCACTGGATATAGTGTATGTCTAGATGCAAAAGCTAAAATGACATATAATTTAGAACGCACGGAATATAAACATCACCTGAACGTACTTATCGGTAATTCCGATCCGAGTAGTGTTCATGTTGCTCATGCTATGACTGCATGCTACGAGTGCAGGGAATATCGGAGTATTTGTATGAAGATCTGATGGCTTCTGTCAATATGGTAGATATGGTAGAATAGGATTAGTAATTTCCACCTCTACCTCTAGGACTGATTGAGAACCAAGCTGGCCACCAATATCGCCTTGAGGATATTGAGGGACCTTTCATATACCCACCAAGTTAGCTATTCAAAAGCTAACAAATTAGTTAATCACTTATTTTTAAAAGTTTGCCATCTAATTTTGTAATATTTGTTGTAATAATATTTTTTTTAAAAATATAATCCTTGCGATACTACAATCCTACCAAGATAAAATGATTCCGAACACACCTTATATTATTATTATCATTGCATCACTCAAGGTCCTATGTATTGATTAAATGACTAATATGTTTGACTTGTATAATGCATCGTATCATATTGTTGTTTGCTATACCATTTAACATAAATAATAATTATTTTTGGCATCATAATATATTTTATAATGGATCTAATTATACTCATTTGGCATCGTAAATATTAGCGATCTTTTCTAACCCAATCAAATATACACCCTTCATTTCAAATTGTAAGTCGTTTTAGTTTTTTTTCATAGATATTATTATGCATATAGATATAGCGTATGTGTTCAAAACGACCTACAGTTTGGAACGGAGGGAGTAGAATAGTTTGACTTAGAATAAATAAAAAATGTTTATATTTCAGACTAAGGGAGTAGATCTAGTGATTTGATCTAATCAAGTTTTTTTTTGCTATGTCTCCAAATATATTTTGTAACAAAAAGACAGTGAAAGTAATGGTGTGGCCACATATCTAAAACGTTAGCACTATGAAAAATATTGATCAAACAATAAACCATTGCAAAATTTCAAATCATTTCGGAATATGTTTGCAGAAGAGGAGGCTAAAATGCTGATCTTTTTAACACAAATACAAAAAATAGTTTTCCCGCACAAAGCAAAAGGGACAACACCACATGCATGGTCTTTGATCGAGGAGGAGGAAAAGAAACGAAACGGTGGCGAGAGGGAAGGGACCACCAAGTAAAATAAAAATAAAAATGGCACTGTACTGCCACTGCTATAGTAATTAAGAAAGGTAAACACGGCGGGCGACGCAATTGGTGGGCCTCATCGTCGTCTTCTCCGATCCCTCCCATCCCATCCCATCCCATCCCCCCGTGCTCCAAACCCTAGCAGGCAGCAATCCAGACATGGGATCGTAATCGGCTCCTGGCCTGGCCACAATCCCCTCCCTCTCTCATCTCATCCGATGCCCGCCTCCTCCTCCTCCTCCGTTGGCAGCGCCTGCGCCTCACCCCCGGCGGCGCCGCCACCGCCGCCGCCGCCGCCGCCGCGGGCCATGAAGCGCGAGCTTGCGTTCGCGCTCCGGTCCCTCTCCGAGATCTCCGCCTCCCCCGGCCGCACGCGCTCCGGCCGTCCCATCTCTTCCCTTCCCGACCCATCAGCATCAGCATCTCTCAAGCGGCGCAAGAGATCCGACCCACCGGCCGCCGCCGCCGATCTCGTCTCCCCGCCCACGCCGCCCATCGACGCCGAGCCGCCTACCCAGCCCCTCCGCGACATCATCGAACCAGTCGATGGATCCAATCCTCCCACTGCTGCAGATCACCAATCCAATTCCAATGCTGCCCAAGAGGTCATCGCGCAAAAGATGCTGGATACCCCCCAGCCATCGCACGCTGAGGCTGAGCCTGAGGCTGCAAGAGAGGACTCAGTGATTGCAACGCCGAATGTGCCCATGGAGAATTGTGTTGCCCTGGATGCAGCATCAACTCTGCTGGAATCTGCCGTTGCTGATGGTAACGACCATTGTGATAACTCGAACTCAAATGGAGCAAGTCTACAGCTGCAGGCCGTGGACAATGCATCAGTCCCCAATGCTCTGCTAGTCGAGGACACTGCCACACCCGTGGCCGCTGCCGGGCTCAAGCCTGCAAGGCGCTTCACACGGTCGCTGCTCAAGAATAAACCAGACAAAGAAGAGTCCACAGCTACTGAAGGTCACGCTATACCAGATGGCAGCAAGGATGCCTCATTTGATTTGGCTTTGCTGATGGAGAAGCCTCAGAGAAGGTTCACAAGGTCGCTGCTCAAGACAAAGGTTGAGAGCAGTTTAGTTGAATCTGATGATGCGCTTGACAGCGCATCTGACTCCCCTCCATCAGTGAAGAAGATGGAGATGAAGATGTCAAAGAAAGTTGCCTGCCTCACAAAGCACCCTGGAAACATTAGAGAGCTGCTCAACACCGGCCTGCTTGAGGGAATGCCAGTTATGTACATCATTCCTCATAGCAAGGTATGTGAGAATCAGCCATAATTTCTTACAAGCAGTTCTTTTTAAATCTGTGATTGCTGCCACATAATCGCTCACAAATTCATTGGTTTAGCATAGTCTAGTGATATTTAGATAGAGTTTTCCTTTGTTGAGGCATGAATCATGACAAAATGGTTGCACTTTGAGGACTAGTTCTGTCATCCATACCCCAAGGATTGCTTTCATTTAGTATTGTGTTATCTTCCTAAGAAAAAATAGGAGGTCCATGAGGCCCCTTGTTTTTCTGTTGCCGTGGCACGGTTGGCAGAACTCAAGTTGCTTTGGTGACAGATTACTTTGGATTGTGGTCTATTTTGTTTTTGTATCTCATGCAATTAACATAAGTTCTGCTTGCAAGTTGCAGAAGGCTGTGCTAAAAGGAGTGATTACTGGTTGCAATATACGCTGCTTTTGTCCGTCCTGTAATGGCTCCAAGGTTGGTGCTCCCTAGTCTATAAACCATTGAAGGACACAAACTGCTTACATTATGCCATTCTCCCTTTTGTTTTACAGGCTGTTTCGGCTTATTACTTTGAA
The DNA here is from genome assembly GCF_005286985.2 of Setaria viridis. Classification (NCBI taxonomy): domain Eukaryota; kingdom Viridiplantae; phylum Streptophyta; class Magnoliopsida; order Poales; family Poaceae; genus Setaria; species Setaria viridis. Next base: position 242,224 of record NC_048266.2, read on the forward strand.
CAACATGCTGGAAGCACCAAAAAACACCCTGCTGACTACATTTACTTAGGGAATGGCAATAGTTTGCGTGATGTGCTGCGTGCATCTGAAAGATCTCCCTTGGAGGCTCTGGAAAAAACAATTCGTTCCTCCATTGGTCCAGTGGCTAAGGGGAGCCGCATTAATTGCCTGAATTGCAACGGTATGGACGTCACACTTGAGCATTTTTTTGAAGCGCAAGTCCTATATGACATTTGTTTTTTTTTTGAAAAATCTTGATACATTTGACTAATCTCCTAATGCTGCAGAGGATGTTCTTCTGTCATCACAAATTGAACACGTACTGTGTCAACATTGCCTCGAGTCAAAGCAACCTCAAGATCCTCCTACCCCATCATATCCATGTAAGAGCAATTCCAGGTAAGCAGTTTCAGCAAATAATGTGCTACATCTTCTCTTGTGCCCAATTAACCACGACCTCACCACCAGTTGGATAATTAATTTGTTCAAGAGATATCTGCCTAGCATGGTTAGATACTTAGATGCTACTTTTGGATGTTCTATCTAAGTTGTAGTTTTGTTGAGTTCTGATTGTAAACTTCTTGCTTTTTTCTTAAATCATCTTTAGGTTCTTGCATTTAGATCTTAGTTGCTTACCTGTTTTTTTGGGGCTGTAGTCTGACTCCGAGTTCCAAGGAAGCTTTGCTAAAGAATATATCATCAAGCAAGAAGGGTGGTAGTGCTGGCAAAGTAACAAACAAGTAAGTGTGCTATTTTACCTTCTTTTTATGTGTGCACGAGCTCATTGATATTTGTTTGGCACTTTCTTCAGGGATAATGGACTACACAAATTGGTCTTTAATGTTTTGCTTGATGGCACAGAAGTAGCTTACTATGTTGATGGGCAGGTTGTGTTAGGCCAAGGGCTATCTCTTGATTTTCTTCAATTCACCTTGTATTTTCTTTGGTTTATAATTTGCATTGCATGATGCAGAGAAAGGTTGATGGGTATATCAAGGATCAAAGAATCTACTGTAATCACTGCAACAGAGTGGTCTGGTTCTTTTCTCATCCAATTTATCTCTTCAGGTTTATCATACATTTTATGAAATAATTGATCTTTTTTGCGTGTGGAATATTCAGGTTAGCCCGTCAGCATTCGAAGCTCATGCGGGTGAGGGGTCAAGGCGCAAGCCGTAAGTATTTACGTTCTCCTGTTTTAGTTGTGCCAACACTATCATGGTTTCCCTTATTGTGTTACATGCTGCCAGGTATGATAACATCTTCACATCAAATGGAGTATCCTTGCATGAACTGGCAATGAAAATATCAAAGGATATGGAACAGTCGGAACGTGAAACAGATGATCTGTGCAGAGAATGCGGTCACGGGGGAGATATTTTCCCATGCAAAATCTGTCCAAGGTCATTTCATCCAGGTAGTTTTGCAAGTCCTTAATGACAACTAAATTTTCAGAACTATCTTGTTTAGTTATTTGTTTATAGCGTGTTAACAACCAGATCACTTGTACCAATTGCAGCTTGCGTTGGACTGCCTGAAGCCCCCTCAGAATGGTATTGTGATAATTGCAGGAATCTTGTACAAAAAGAAAAGGCTTTGGCTGAGAACAAAAATGCTAAAGCTGCTGGGAGGCAAGCTGGAGTTGATTCCATTGAGCAGATACTGAAGAGAGCTATACGAATTGTCCCGCTCTCTGATGATCTTGGAGGCTGTGCTCTATGCAAGTGAGTACTTTTGTCACAGCTGGTTCTCTTATTTTATATGAGCTATGTATTATAACAAGTCATGCTCATACCTGATTTTTTTCTCGAACACTGCTCATACCTGATTAATTAATTGCAGCATGAAAAGGGTAGTTTTAGGAACCAGGGTTCTTCTGTTTTGTTACATTAGTGGGAACTAAGTGTTTGATTATGAACATACCAGTGCAGTTAGTGAAGCACTGTAGCCTGCAAGTATCCTGAGGTACAAATCAATAAACAAATAGTCTGTGTTAGCTAGGTGGTTTTAGGCAGGAAGGTGTGGTGGCTGGCGCATAGGCATTCTTGGCGATTATCTCTTAGAACAATGAAATATGCCATTGTATTTTCTAATGTTTGTTGTTATCAGTAGGCTAGCCTCCAGATCTGCTTGCTGTGCTCTTTTCTTTATGCTTGTTGCATTCTTGCAGCATTCTTACCGGTAAAATTTCTCTGCAGAAAGAAAGACTTCAACAATGCTGTATTTGATGACCGCACTGTGATACTCTGTGACCAAGTATGAATGGCTAGATACTTCTGCCTGTACATTGTAATTTATAATCAAAATACTAGGACATGATCCTTATTCAGCTGGTTTGATTTCCTCTTAGTCTTTAGCACTATGCTAAAGTGCAATATACATGTACAAATTTACTGTTATAGACCCTCCGTCCCAAATTACTATTCGTTTTGGCTTTTCTAGGTAGATAACTTTTGATATGCACCTAGATATATACTATGTCTAGATACATAGCAAAAGGTATGTCTCTAGAAAAGCCAAAACGAATAGTAATTTGGGATGGTGGGAGTACTTGACTGACATGCTTCTGTTAAATTTACTGTTATACTTGACTGACATGCTTCTGTTTTGTGCTGCTTAGTGTGAGAAAGAGTATCATGTAGGATGTTTGCAGAGTCAATGGCAGGTAGAACTAAAGGTTAGTGGAGAACAACTTTATTATTCGATTGAAAAAACAGTCACCGTACCCTTACGTTTGATGTGCATGACATATTCACTTCAGATAAAGAATGATGTCTTTTGCCTTGATGAATGCTAACATGATGCAATGCCTTTTCTTTTTATACAGGAATTGCCAGAGGGGGAGTGGTTCTGTTGCGGTAGTTGCTCTGAGACACGATCTTCATTGGAAAAGATAATCTCTGATGGAGCTCAACTTTTGGCGGAGCCAGATATTGAAATCATAAGGAAGAAACATGAGACAAGAGATTTATGCATGGACACTAGTACAGATCTCAAATGGCAATTACTCTGTGGTAAAAGAGCTACTGAAGATGGAAGAATATTGCTCTCAGCCGCGGTGCCGATTTTTCATGTAGGTCTTGTATTATTTGATCTAATTCGTTCATCTTCTGCATAATTTTCTTGGTCAAGTGTCTTTGTTTTGTTTCCTCCTTTTGATGTGTTTTCATATGGCCATCTGATGGTAATCTGTTCTGATGTATTTGTTCTTATATTGGGTGGATGCATTATATCATGTTAGGAAAAACAAGCTGTTCATCAGTAGCAGAACTGTGTGTTAGCCAGTGTTACTATTGAGCTTGCCAGCTTTGGACCGAGTTGTTTTTGTTCTACTTTGATATCACCGTAATGTCAAACAGTGACCTTGATGGTGGTTTCTTTCTTCCTTTTTTTTTGGGTGGGTGGGTGGGTGGGGGGCTGGTTGTGGATTCGGTATGCAGTTTGGTCCACACCGATTTCAAGTGTGTGGGCAGTGTGGTGCCGGTGGCCTTGTGATCTGTGCACATACCATTAAAAATACCTGATCAATCATGGTATTATAGTGGAGAGACATTAATACTTCTTCGCAAAGTATCTTAGCATTGAGACTTTGGTTTCTCACTAAGTGTTCTCTTGCAGCAATCCTTTGATCCAATCATTGAAGTTCACACCAAAAGAGATCTCATTCCTGAGATGGTTCATGGGTAAGATAACCAAACAACTATTTGCTTTAGAGGTCGCCTGTGTAAAGATTCTTATCTCTGCTCGTCTAAATCTACCAGGAGGGGACCAAAGGAAGGAATGGCCGGCCAAGATTACAGTGGAATGTATTGTGCATTGTTGACTGTGGGGTAAGAGCTGTTTCTGTAAATTGAAAAACTTTTGCATCCAATGATACTGAATCCTAGTTGCTTGTTGCAGCTCTACTGTGGTGTCAGCAGCACTTTTGCGTGTCATGGGAGGTGATGTGGCCGAGCTGCCACTGGTTGCTACAAGTCGGGATGTTCAAGGGCTGGTGGGTATTCAATGGTTGGCTGAGCAGCACTAGAATTTGATCGTTGGGCATCCTATTGGTTCTTTTTTATTGTTGGATTAATGTTTGACCCATTACTCTGATGCAGGGCTACTTCCAGGCCTTGTTCTCATGTATAGAGAGGGTGCTAATCTCGCTGAAGATCAAGCACTTTGTGCTTCCAGCTGCCCATGAAGCTGAAGGAATCTGGATGAACAAATTTGGCTTCTCTCGGATCCCTCCAGAGGAGGTGAGCTACGAGTCAGCCATTCTGCTCACGGTCGGGGCTGAGCGCTGTATAAATATCGATCTGATTGATGTTTCTGTTTTGCAGCTGGAAGCTCATCTTAACGGGGTGCACCTGACTATATTCCAGGGGACATCATACCTGTACAAGGCTGTTCCTCTGCCATCATCACAGGAAAAGGAGAGTTCGGCGTTGGAGTAACTAAGCTAGCAGGATTTGTGTGTCTTTGAGGTCGAGATGTACATAAGATGATGAAGCATGGCAAGACGGTATACAATCAATACAAGAGGAAGAAATGAGAAGGATACTAGACAGGCAAGCTGGGTCGTCAGCGTCGGATCTGAAATTGATTTTTAGCAATTTAGCATGCTGTGGGGGGGGGTCTGACGTTGCCTTTTTTTTCTTTTTTGTTTCTCTTCCTTGGAGTCGCAAGTGGTGGCACACCTGTTTTTGATGTAGATGCAGCCCCATCCTCGAGACGAATTTGCCAATTTTGATCTGTCTGGCTGACAGGTGGGGCGTACTTGTAATCGGTGTTGTCGGTTATAAATTTGAAATATCCAAACCCACCTTTGATTGAACACATATCCTCTGCGGAAGTGCGGCAGGGATATGCCTTCCCTTCGTTTCCATTCTGGTTCTGGCTGAAGGTTACGTTTTTTTTCTTTTCCTATAATAAGACAAGTTGACGTTGTAGCAGTATATTTGAATAATAATTCATTCGTACCATGCCGCCTCACAACGAGGTCTACGGATGGAATTTGGAAAAACAAGGCTAGCATCTTAGGGCGCGGTTGGCAGGGATTAGCAGGAGGAGATTTTCCTTAATAAAAATGATTATGTGAAGTAGGGAGGTGGGAGAAAAAACTTCCTAATTCACTTCTCTCACGGAATCACTTTCGATCGTAAAATCAGGAAAATTAGTCCCTACAGAGAATCACCTCTCTCGGAAAAATCAGCTCCTATCTCGGAAAAATCAGCTCCCATAGAGAATTAGTAAACAGAGTTCTACTCAACATGTCCTTAATACAAGGAAACATGAAGTTTGGAACAAATAAAGCGGTCAAAATTGTCAAAAATGTCAAGTATTTGGAAAAAGAAGGTTAGTATCTTAATAATTTTTATACAAAATTTCGTTATTTTCAGGATGGTGTTAATAGGTATGATTAATTGATTGATTATACTATTTGGTCAAAGCAACGAAATGAAGCACCGCAAAGTTGACCCCTTCGTTTCGGTGGTCTCCGGCCATTCTTCTCATCTCCCTCCGTGCTGTCCTGCGTTTCCTTGCGTTTAGAGGGGAGGGGAGGGGAGGTTGGTGAGGGCGGCGGCGGTGGCCACCGCGTTCGTCGTCAATTCAGTTGCATCGGATCGGATCTCGGTTGGAGATTGATTGATTTCGTTCCCGCACCGCCGCCAATCCATCACCCACACCACGGCTGCTGCGGCGGAGGCCATGCCGGCGCGTTTGGCGGCGGAGATCGCCGCGCTCCCGGAGCCGCGCGGGCCCATGCGCCGCCTCTGCGGTGACCTCGCGCGCCGCATCCGCCTCCTTGCGCCCCTCCTCCAGCAGGACCAGCTCCAGGACGCCTTGCCTCTCGCCGACGCACTCGGGGCCGCGCGCGACCTCCTCCGCGCAGTTCACGACGGCAGCAAGATCTACCAGGTGCCTTGCTCGTCTCTTCTCTCTCTTCTCTCTCTCCAAAGACAACCATCCAACCTAGGAGTATGATTCAATGGAAAACCAGGCGATGCGAGGGGATGGCATGCTCGATCGCTTCGCAAGCGTCAACAGCCAGATTCAGCTGGCCCTGGATGCCTTGCCCTACCACACCTTCGACATGCCTGAAGAAGTGCAGGAGCAGGTGCTCCTTACTGACTTAACTCCTCTTCCTTCCTTCCTTCCTTCCTTCCTCATGTCCTGGCTCACTGAAAACGCCCACTCGTACCGTATGGATTCAGGTCGCGCTTGTGCATTCTCAGTTCAAAAGGGCTGCAACCAGAATGGATCCACCAGACGCGCAGCTCTCAAAGGATATATCCTCCGCTCTCGCTGACAAGACCTTTGACCCTCTGGTCTTCACAAGGATCTCAGAGAAGTTGCAACTGCAGACTATGGCCGATATCAAGAAAGAATCCGTCGCCCTGCATGAGATGGTCATCTCCAGTGGCGGCGAACCTGATGGATGTGTTGAGGAGATGTCTTCCTTGCTCAAGAAGCTCAAAGACTGTGTCATCACTGAACCTCCCGCACCAGAGGCGCTCGGTGCCAGCTTTGCCTCCATAAATCACAGATCTCCTATCATCCCCGATGAATTCAGATGCCCGATATCCCTTGAGCTCATGCAAGACCCTGTCATCGTTTCTAGTGGGCAGGTATGCATCCATAGGGCAAAGTTATAGCTACTGCTCTACTCCTTGAATACATTGGTTTAATTAGTACAACTTCTCTTGTCTTCTTTTCAGACATATGAGCGACCGTGCATCCAGAAATGGCTTGATTCTGGACACAAGACATGCCCTAAGACGCAGCAGCCCCTCTCACATACTTCACTGACACCAAACTTTGTCCTCAAAAGCCTAATAGCTCAGTGGTGTGAAGCCAACGGCATTGAGCTTCCGAAGAACAAAGCAAATTCCCGAGATAAGAAAGCAGCAAAAAGCTCTGACTATGACCATGATGGTCTAGTCTCACTGATGACAAGGCTGAGGGGTGGGAACCAAGATGAGCAGCGGGCTGCTGCTGGTGAGATACGTTTGCTTGCGAAGAGAAATGTCAACAACAGGATATGCATTGCTGAAGCAGGAGCAATTCCCTTGCTTGTCAATCTACTCTCCTCTTCGGATCCAAGAACGCAGGAACATGCTGTCACAGCGCTCCTTAACCTCTCCATCCATGAGAACAACAAGGCAAGCATTGTGGGCTCTCATGCTATCCCTAAGATTGTGGAAGTGCTCAAAACTGGGAGCATGGAAGCCAGAGAGAATGCAGCCGCCACACTATTCAGCTTGTCAGTTGTAGATGAAAACAAGGTTACAATTGGTGGTGCTGGCGCAATACCTCCACTCATTAATCTTCTGTGCGATGGGAGCCCACGAGGCAAGAAAGATGCAGCAACGGCAATTTTTAATCTGTGCATATACCAGGGAAATAAGATCCGGGCAGTAAAAGCTGGAATCGTCATCCATTTGATGAACTTCTTGGTGGATCCTACCGGGGGAATGACTGATGAGGCGCTCACTCTTTTGGCTATTCTTGCTGGTAACCCTGAAGCCAGGGCTGTAATTTCGCAGTCGGATCCGATCCCCCCACTTGTGGAGGTAATTAAAACAGAGTCTCCTCGCAATAGAGAGAACGCTGCAGCCATTCTGTGGTCGCTTTGTTGTGCTGATGTTGAGCAAACGAAGGCTGCAAAAGTTGCTGGAGCAGAGGATGCACTCAAGGAACTGTCGGAGTCTGGCACGGACCGTGCAAAGAGAAAATCTTCTAGCATTCTGGAACTCATGCGGCAAGCTGAAGAAGCATGAAGCTGACCATAGTAGATTTGCTGGAATTGAGGTTGTGGCTTTGCTATATTGTACACATAAATCTAAATGCCTCTGAATAGTGTTGACATTTGAGATATATCTGTAGGCAGATGTGTTAAGATTTTAAGAATTGTCTGTAAACATGTAAATTGGTGGTATAATATTGAAAGTCAGCCCAAGATGTACTTCTTGATTAAAAAAAAGGATAGTAAATACATCTATACGTGATTCAGTTTGGTGGTTATTATTGTTTCAGGTTTCATTCTTGCAAATCAATTCCCCTTTATGGAACATTTCAATACGTTAGAACCGGGAAATTACGGATTGAAGCTTCGGCTGCATAATAAGAGAAAGGAAACCGTTAAGTTTTTTGATGGCTCTGCTCTTTGGTTGGTACTTTGGTGGCTTCATTTGAAGTAAGTTTGCTCCCAGCAAATTGTTACTGAACTGTAGAAATTATTTTAAATTGTTTCATGAAAGTTTAAGCATTCATTACAAGGCTTAATGTAGCTTGGTTTCCTTAGAGGCCCACATCATTTTGCTATTATCAAAATATCTGATTTGTTGAAAAAGTTGTGCCCATTTTCTAATTGATTTCTAGATTCTGATAAGGTTAACATTGTATCCCTATTAACACTGTCTTTTTGTATCTTCCATCCTCTTTTGAATGTCGTCTCTGAACTTTTATACCATGGGCATATGCACATAACCAACCAGGAGATAGGTACTGTTGCTGTTGATGTTACTCTTTACTTGAGGGGATCAAGTAAGATTTGGATCGGGTCATAGCACATGTAGCTAAATACTAGATCTATTTTCTAATCAGAAGGTTCTGAAAGTTCTTGGTAACTATGGCGGCTATGCTGAAAGAATAAGAAAAATAAAAAGTGAAGAATCCGGAAACTCAAATCATCCTTGCACTTGTTTATGGCTCTGATTTCCACGTCACTAGACCACATACAAAGTTCAGATGCAATATGGAAAAGCAGATGACAAACCAAGTAGACAAGATGGTTATGCTGCACATGGATCATCACTTGTTGGTAGCTACTTGCATGATATTGTTATTCTGGAACAAACTACAAACACATACACTGACTATTTTGATATGAAGATGACAAGGGAAAAAGGCATAAAGAAACATTTTAATAGCAAAGCTGAGCCCACTGGACCAATAGGTCATGAACCATCACTACATTGTGGTATGCCAAACACACAACACGTTGATACCATACCGAGATGTCGAGAAAATACTGTTCACAAATTCTGGTCTTGTTGGACCATGTCAGTCATGTCTTGGTATCCTTTTTCTTTTGGGTGGGACTTAAGAAGATCTGTTGTTCTGCCTAGACAATGAGATTAGAGTACATCTCAGGCAGGCTGCTCATGTGATGACAAGTGTCCCTCTGCTGTGTATCGTCTGCAATTCTGGCTAACTCTAGCAGGAAACCATTTCCACAACCTAGAACCATATATAATAGATTATGTGTAGCTCACAATGGCCATATAACTTCAGCTTCATGAGCCACCGTGTTTCTCTAGTGAGAAACTCACCAGGATGAACTGGTTGGCATTTGGCAATACAATTTGTGTTCAACCGTAATGTCTGAAACATTTTATTTCAGAGAGGGGCTCCTTTTCTGTTTTCTTGGATGAGGTCCGGGAAATGCTTTTGGCGATATATACTTTTAGAATATGTCAGGCTTTGGCGTATCTCTCTTGCTTCTTGATCCATGAACTATAGCGTACTTTTCGGTTCAATAAGAGCTGAGCTATCTACGCACCACGCATGGTAAATAGCAAATACGACATGCATACACTTACATTAAAGCCTCGATATAAAGTAGCTAGTGAGACAAGAGGTACAGAAGTATAACAATAAAAATAAGCCTTCCCCTGCAGTATGTCAGTACACAGTAACATGCCGCATCCCAGGGGCACAGTTCCTCTGCATGCATCACATGGCCAACCTAAGCAGCGCAAAGGACAGCGTTCCAACTAATCATGCATGCCCATATCATTTGCTTGCTTAATCTGTCTCATCTCATCTGTCTTTGTTCCCTTTGCGTCAATAATCAAAAGGATGCATCTAGCTAGTGTGATGACACAGCTCCTTTCTAATCCTTTCGCTTATAAACTGCTAAACAAATAGGCAAGTTGGTTGAGGAGATCTAAAATGCTGCTGGCCCTGTAGTAGTAGTGTTCGACTTTGACCGCAACTGCACGCACCTAATCAAGATTCTTATACTTGTTACAACCAGAACATCCATTGTGATATTATTCTATCTCCACATGTGATGTTTAACTAAGGCAAATTCCATCTTAGCTTATGACGTTGCCCACTATGTTGTTACAATCATATGATAGATGATACTGATCCATCTCTTGGGATCCTATGCCTGATACAATCACAAGCGTTGGCTTATCCCCACTTGTTTGATCTCAACCGTTGATTGCCTTACCAAATGGACCTGCTTCTGCTTGTAACGAATTATAAACACTGCCCATATGCAGGGGATGCAATAAACTGAGGTGTTTGGGGTTGCAGCAGCGAGCCTCAGCCCTGAGGTGGCATTAGGATGGGTCATATTGCCGAGCCTGCCGGCGCTGTAGTGATCGGCTGCAAAGTGCTGCCGATCTTCAACGAGCATGGCATAGTTGAGGGTGCAGTGAAGAAGATGGTGCACAGGATCGACGGCAAGAAGGCAGTTGCACGGGTGAAGGAGCTTCTGAAGCTGGCTGCTCAGGCCAGACCTCATGGCGCCACTTTCAGTGGCAAGAAATGGAAGGTATATATATTGTTCAATTTGTTGACCATCTCCCCACCCTGGACCCAGATTAGGAGCTAAATCAAGATTTGAAGGTTTTGATCCAGCAAATACGTAGATGCCCGTATGATGAAATCAAATTTGTTTTTGCAGAAGGTTCTGAGTTTCCACGCAAGGGACGGTGCTGCAGCTGCAAAGGGAGGGCGGCACCAGGAAAAGAAGCAGCAGCAGGAGGCGAGCGACGAGATGAGCTGCAGCTCGAGCAAGCTGAGCTTCAAGTGGGACGCGGGCAGCTGCTCGTCAGCGTCGTCGGTTGCATATTCACCGTTGTCGTTGATGTCGGCGCCGGCAAAGGCGTCGGAGCAAACGCCATCGAGGAAAGACTACTACGCGTCGAGGCTGTCGTCCATGAGCCAGCAGAGTATGCTGTGCGGCGGCAGCCCAAAGAGCATGAAGAACATGGAAGGAGAGGAGGTGGAGGAGGACGCGTGCAGCTGCAGGATGGGGCAGTGGATCACCACGGATTCAGACTGTAAGTTCTGTTTGCTATCTATTATCTTAATACAATGGTGAGGGTCAAGAAATTACCACGTTAATCTAAAACAGAGAAGAATATGCACCGTTGGATCTAACGGGCTAGATTAATCCAAAAGTTCATGTCAAATACGATTAAAAATACATTAGAAGAGAAAATTCCTTAACTCACCCCTTGAGTGCCGTCAGTTCCTGCATTTCCATCCTACGTGCCACTGCCGTTATATTTGAAGGGAATCACTAACGCCGTTAAAACATGTTGGTCTGGCGCTGGCCACTCCAGCCAACCAAGGAGTAAACGCAGGCGCGTTGATTCAGGCGAGAAGGCGGCGGAGCTCGGCGATGTAGGCGGTGGCGTCAGCTAGGAAGGAGGCCTTGTCCATGCGCGACACGGTGGAGACGGCGGCCCTGAGGTCGCAGAATCGGCGGTTGAGCTTCTCCCGGCGCTGCTGCTCGGCCTCTGCGCTGCTGTCCATGGAGTATTCCGGCAGCACGCAAGACATTCTTCATGTTTCAGTCACCAAACATTAGCACAGCCATCCATTAGTGCCCGCCGCGTGCTAGCCCCGTTGATGCAGGCACCAAGCTATGAGGACGGGTTCATGGACATACGGATCGTAACAGGAATCCAAGTACTAATCTCCTCCAGAAACTAGGAAACAAGGCGGTCTGCCTCCGCCGTGCCGTGGGGCTGTGCGCCGCCCACCCAACCGCTGCGCTGCCGCTAGCCCCTGCACTGCCCCGTTCATCGAGCTGCTGCGCTCCGCCGCCGCCACCAACCGCTCGCCGCGGGGACCTGAACCACCTACCGCGCCGCCTCCGGCCCACGTCGCCGCAGGCCGAGCTGCCAAGCGCCGATTCCGCCGTGGGGAACTGCGCCGCTTTCAGCCCCCGTCACCGCAGGCCGAGCTGACGCGCCGCGCCTTTGTCGTCGCGGGCCGTGAGCTGCGTGCCGCGCCCTGGAGCACGGTTTGTTGCCGACACGAGGCCGGGACGCGCTCCCGCTTGCTCTGCTCGGCGCGTGACGCAGAATCGGCCGGACGACCTCCATTGGAAGGGAAGAGGAAGGGGAGAGGAAATAAGAAAAGTTTATTCGTCCCCTTCCACTGACGAGCGGGTCCACAGTGACTTCACGGTGTGCTTCTGGCAAAACTACCCGCAATGGCACTCAAGGGATGAAAAATTGTAATCAATGGTAGTGAGGGGATGGACTAAATTTGAATATGAGTTAAATTTTGAATGGCATACATAGAATTTTCTCTAAAAGGAAAGGAAGAGTATAGAAAAGGAAAAGAATATACAATAAACTCTTTAGTTATTTCTATTCGCATCTACAGTCTTAAAAAAACATCAACAACCAGATGTATATAAAAAAGGAAATTTTAGAACTTGATTTTGCTTTCCTTTTTACAAGGAAACAATAGGGATGCAAATGTCCCACCTAAACTAATTACATTGGCCGAATTGACCTTAAGTCAAAAACAAGTTATAGGGTACAAATCGCAAAAAGCCACCGGGAGAGGGGAGAGAGAGGTTAGAGCTAACTGTTTTTTTGGGAGAGCTAAGAGCTTACTGATTACTCTCCCTCCGTTCCAAATTCTAGTCATTCTAACTTTCTTGAGAGTTAAACCATTTTATATTTGACCAAAATTATAGAGAGAATTAAAAAGATTTATGGTACCGAATAGATATACTATGAAAATGTATTTAATGAAGAATCTAATAGTGATTATTTTGTATCATAAATATTAATAGTTTATTGTATAAATTTGGTCAAACTTGAGATGGTTTTATTTTCCATAAAAGTTGAAATGATTTACAATTTGGAATGGAGGGAGTACATGACTTGTGCTCCAACACCAGTCCAAAGCACATTATTTGCGATTGTACAATACTAAAAGGATACAAAAGTTATGTTTCTTGGAACGTGCAACCTCTCAGCATAACTTGAATGAATGCAACTCTACCTGGTAACGTATTAGTTAAAAAAAAGGGGAAAGCTAAATATATGAGTGTGTGTGGGTGGATGTCCAGCCATGGAGCATCCTAGATTATTATTTTTTGAATCAGCACCTCCCTTCGCCATTCACGTCTTTATGGGGGTATTTAGGAGGTATTTGATCATTGAGCTAAAGTTTAGTCCTTGTCACATCGAAACTTCGGATGCTGAGCTAATTATAAAACTAATTACACAGATGGAGGCTAATTCGCGAGACGAATCTATTAAGCCTAATTAATGCATAATTAGCACATATTTACTGTAGCATCACATTGAAATCATGGACTAATTAGGCTTAATAGATTCATCTCGCGAATTAGCCTCCATATGTACAATTGATTTTACAATTAATCTATATTTAATACTCCTAATTAGTATCTAAACATACGATGTGACAGGGACTAAACTTTAGTCCGTGGAACTAAACGGGATCTTAGTCTGTTTGTCTGATTCTTTACTTTGAAATAGTCCTTGGTTAGATGGTTAGAGGAGACGAGGTCGAACCAGGCAAGTGGAAATCTGAGGCAACGAGATATAAGTCAATAACAGGACAACCAACAAGAGAAAGGAGGGTGTGGAACTTATCCCGTTACTGCTCAGAGAACATGTATACAAAACAAATGCAAAATAAGAAGATGTGACTTCGGTTGATAGATTTAGAGAGTCTGAACTCGATTTCAGCTAGACGTTGGTTCGATTTATACCCATTAAAAAGAGGGGTAACTGGGATGGAGTAGGAGCAACAAGAGTAACATCTACACGAAGAGGGCAAAGATGCCGTGCAGCTTTATAGCCGTGGGCCGCTTTGCTCCCGTGGATATGGGAAGTGAGGGATGGATAGCGACAAGCAGTACAAAGAAATGCTTCTACTTGATCATAACACAAATTGGCTCTTGAACTGGATAGGAACAAAAGCTGGAGAATACAACCAATATCCACATAAAAAAGAACATAGTAGACATATACCACTCCTGATCGTTCAGTGCATAAATTGAACACGGGAAGTGTGGATGTCGACATCAACAACTTGCACCACGAATGCTTGCTAACTTCATGCAACATTAAGAGCTAGAAGATGCAAGCCACTTCTTTGCAAGTAACTAAAAACCATAGTGTACGCGAAAGATTAGAAGGAGAAAGAAACAAATAATGGATCCTAAGACAAAATCACCGTGAAAGAGGGTCTGCCCGCACTAGCGATAGTGAGGTATCCACATGGTCATAAGGACACGTGAGAATTAGAACCCTCGAGAGACATGATGGCCGCCCAATAATGAGGCCACCATGCCTGATCTGACACAATTCTAATCACGACAACGATCATCATTAGAGGGAGGGAGGGAGGGAGAGAGCCAGACTAATGGGAGGATATTTTCACCCGCCAAGTGGTTGTTTATCCTCCAAAATCCAACAGTTGTAGTTGTTTCTGATGATCAAAATAGGGTGATAGTGGGAGGTATAGAGAAAATCGGGTAGATGAAGTAGCTATTGGTTCCCGCAGCAGAGCAATAGAACTGGTACGTGATGGGGCAACTTGAGGGTAGCGGCAGCCACAAGATGGTCAGTCAAATGTTGGAGAGGATGTGGAGGATAAAGGAACCGAGACAACCAACGTATGCAAGAGCTCATGAGGTATCGTCGTGTACAAGAGGGCTGCGGCAGTCAATAGTGTCATGGAGATGATATGCCATAGAGAGGAGGTGTGCAACCACATCCACATGCATGGACGCAGAGATGAGACAGAGGGACATATATAGATAGATACCTGAATTTGGCAGTAAGAAGTGGCTTGAAAGTGTCGAAGTTGTGGCTTTCACCAAATTGGCTTAAAACTACTACAAAAAAGTTTTGTCGGGCCAGTTGAAACGGCATTTACTGGGGCGGGCGCACAGTCAGCTTCTTCTTTTTGCAGTTAAAAATAGCTATTTGCAGGAGCGAACCGTCGACCGTTCTTGCTAAAGCCATTTCTAGGGTGGCTCACTCCATGACCCGGCATGCACATGGTTCTCTAGGGCCGGCCAAAAGCTATAGCAACCTCTCTCTTTTAGGAGGAGTGAACTTATTTCCATCCTTTATTTTGAAATAATACATCCAAATATTGGCTAAAAAAGTTTACGCGTAAATAAAAATACTAAAAAATATATTCCAATGAAAATATATAAATATTTATATTGTTTTAGTAAATACAAAAATGTTTCTATATCATATATTCCTTTTTACTCTGAAAGATACGCATTGAGAATATGACAATTAAAAAACATAGATGATGCGACCATGACACGATTAAACACAAATATTTGTATCTATTTATTTTAAAATAAAATGTCAAAAAAATGAAATAAAAATCTAGCTACCCACGCTATTTGCGCGGGCCACCTTCTAGTTATTATCTATAGTATAGTAGCCTTCGGCCTTCCTAATCAATATATAGCTGAGCCTGTCATATGCATTGGCACCTCACCTGCCTCTCGATTGACTTGCAGTTGTGGTGTTGGAGCTGTAACCCGATGTTCATCCATCAAGGAAGATGTAAGCAGAGGAAGGGAGGCAGCAATGGTTGGCTCAGCAACATCAAGCCTCTCTCTTTCTCAGTTTCTCGTAAAGAGGATGGATGGATTGAACAGCTGCTGGGCAGCGCGGTGCTCAATCTTTTCATTCCGCTGCCCCCATTTTCGTACTCGGCTAATCTATTGATAGATATTTCCTTGCCAATTAGGGATTGATTGATTGATTGAGCATGCAACAGCAGCGCAAAATTCTGTGACGGGTATAGTACTGTATATTTTGTTGCCTTCTCTATGCAGGGATGAAACCGAAATTCGGATGGTGGTTTGTGTGTGTGTAGGGATGCATTGCTACTCATTTCCATGACTGTGATCACTGTTGTTAACAGTCGCTGCGTTACTTACTATTATATGTGAACTCCGTATTCTGGTTTTGGGTTCTTCCCAAAAACCAGTTTAAAAAAACTAAATTTGCACTCCACGAGCCATTAGTGGGTCCAGAATGTATTGGGCATGTATTTTGGGAATTGCTAGAGATACGTGATGTGGAAACAATGCATTTTGGATGGTGGTTTTGCTCCACAACCAAAGTTTCTTTTAGGGAAGGTGTATTGGGAATTGTTGGAAATTCGTTGAAATATAATATATTTTGAATCTTTTTCTATCATCTTAAACATTTTTGGGTCGGACCATGCAACTAAAAATGGTATAATAAGAGCATAAAATTTCGAGTTTGAGTTTTCATAGATGCAATAAAAGCCATCAGATCAGATTCAACAAGCAAAACATCATGTCGCATACAAAGAAAAACATTATGGCGCATTTCATATCGGGCAAAGCTTTATCTGACCTTCTATCAAAGCTGGTGATGGGGACGTTCGTGGACGTACATCGATTTCCCTCTTTCACTTTAGGAATTAGGATGAAGATTTAATTTCACTTTAGGATGAATGATGGTGGTATCTTCAATGCCTTGCCATGGTTGGAGGTGTTGCCTTGAAGTTTCCTCCATACGGTGGCATTGGTTTGTGTTGGGCTGTTTACCTCAATTCGGAGTCTCCAACAACCATCAGGTGTCTTTAGGATCTTAAAGGGGCATGAGATTGGTTAATATGGTGGTTGGTTTGGTGATCCTAGATAGTTTCTCTTCACCTATGTTTGGATTTAGCTCATCCTCTAATTCTGATTTCACCTAGTTGAGGCGAAGTTGTTCGTTCAGAGTTAACATTAGAGTAAAATTCACCATGTGGGTGCAAATTGGTCCAACAACTTATAAAATGCTCAATTTAGTACAATAATGGGTGCACGTTGGTTCAACAACTTGTAATATACTTAATTTAGTACAATAACTAGGCAAATTAGTGCACCTGCAGTCCGAATTGTGCGCGCGGTGACATGCGACAGGTGACATGTGGGCGACGGCAAGGGAAGCGCGGGGCAGCGGGAGCGGTGCAACAGGAACGATGGTGCGTGGTTGTTGGCGGTGGCGGCGGATGGAAGTTAGGGTTGTGGGGAGAGGGCACATCCAACAAATGAGGTTTGTTGCACCAATCTTAAAAATCGGAAACCCAATAATACAAGAAAATAACGAGAGCATGCATATATTCCTCTTAAGTAGCACAATCACGTGGGAGAAAGAACCCACATTATACATGGGTCGGGTCGACTCTTTTTCTTATATAAAACCTGTATGCATCCTTTTCTCTTTTTAAGTGTTACATGTATGAACAAACGATGCACACCACTTCACTAGTAACCAACAGGTCGATCGTTGTCAGTTATTATTAGGAAGCTGGCACATGTATATCCATCGTCCGTGTATTCCTTTCAAATATCTATTGCTAATAGCCTAATATAGTAATATCATATCAACATATCCCGTTAAATCTCTAATGCCCATGAGACGGCACTAGAGATACATATATATGGTGCTGAAATTGCTGATAATTGTGTAGACACTGCACTATCACATATGTAGTTTACCGAGATCACTAAACTTGAATAAGAATTTTTGTCGGCTAGTATGTGATCATTTGAAATTATGTTTTTTCGTGTGAATAAATAAAAAAACTTTAAAGCCACCGAATTTTTTATGATAAAGTACAAAATATAAACTGTAGGTGTTCTAAGTTGTAATTTTTTTGAAACTTAATTAGAGTAGTCTTTTAGATAAATTTCCACCATTTTTAATGATCTGCCGTTTTAGACTGGATGGTATTATAGGAAAAAATAATTATCTCTAATCCTCCCTATTTATAGTGGAAAAAGGCACGTATGGCTTTGTGCTTTGTTTTTACTACTTACCTGGCTTAGTTGCTTGATACTTGGTCATGCTAATGCGGCACATAGCCACCTAACCAGCACCCGAAACCCTAAACCTAGCACTTGAGGGCATTTCAAGAATTTTGGATGGCATGCTTTTGTCATATATGGAGTGATCACGGTCTATTGTAGTTTTTTTTTCGTTTGGTATGGATGGATAATCAACTATTTTGCTACATTAGGTTATAAACCCGTCGAGAAGAGGATATCTTTATGGAAGAAATTGAAATATTTGTAATTGTTAAGCATAATTTTAAGTACTTTATTAGGGTTGTGTCTATATTTATTATTAATATTAGTAAGTGAGAGTGAGAGCAATTCCAAGAGGCTGCTAATCTTACCCTTAATACCTTTTTTAGGAAAAAGAGAGAAAAAATGAACTCCAATAATCTACCTAAACCTTACCTAATTTTTTAGCGATGCTAAAAAATAGCCTGCCACCGCGTATATTTTAGCGTTTGCGTTCCTCCCCCAATCCTGATTCCCGCACGCCCGCGCGTCCCTTCCGATGGGCCCAATACAATGACGTAGCCTGTGTTTGAAATATTGGAGGCTATTTATTAGTGATCTGCTGTGGACTGATATGTTTTTGAGGAAAATTTTTTTAGAAGAACCTCCAATATATAGTTTTGAGGAAGAATTTTTAGATACTCGTAGAGTTTGCTCTGAGGGATTCTCTTCTTCCCCCTTCCGTCCTCCTCCCGTCCCCGCAAAACCCCTCGAGACGCCGGAGACCTCGAGGAGGCGGCTTGGGGGGCTAGGGTTTGGGCACTCCGGTGCCAGTGCGCGGGCTTCCTACCTCCTCCATCGCCCCGCCCCGCCCCGCCCTAGGTCTGTCAGCTAAGCTGCCCCTGCCGCCGGAGCGGATTTCAGGACCGATTTCTTCTGCTTCTTCTTCCATTGCCGCCTCTTCGCCCCGGCTGGTAAGTACTTCTCTTTCGCTCGTCTGTTTTCCTGGTTGCGTTCTATCCAAGGACGCGCGGGATGGGGTGAGGGTGCCTCGATCCATCCATCACATCCTCTGCTTAGAATTGGACTGAATCGAATTTGCGCATCGGAGGATTTCTTTCCCAACCAAACGGCTAAACCATGCTAATATGTCCCCAGGTGGTGATGCACTGCTACTGATCCATGGCCAATACCCGATCAGGAGGAGGAGCTGCCGGGTCAGGGGCACCCAGAGACGGACACACCCCTCCTCCTGCTTCTGCAGCTGCCACGGGGAAGCTTGCCAATGCCAGGGAGACCAGGAGCACCACAGCTGCCGCTGCCAATGCGCATACACCAAATCTCAGGAGGTCCACTCGAGAAACCAAAGGCAAGAACAAATATAAACAAGTTCCCGCCACGACTTCCTCCCACAGATCTGCCACAAGGCCCACCAGAGATGCCACTGCCATTGCTACTCCCATATCTGCATCCTCGCCAAACAAGCCAAAAGACTCGACAAAAAAGTCCACGAGAGTTAGGAATACAAGCGTTTCACCTTCTCCCCCGTCAAACCAAGATTCTAACGGAACCTCAACATCCGCCCCAACGCCTGCCTCCGCCAAAAGAAAAACTGAAGATGACACTCAGACTGTCACCACGCTGTCCAAGAAGCAGAAAAGGCACATGAACGCAAAGAGCTATATCGCATTCTTCAGTACACCGGGGAAAAGCCCCAAATCCCCAGGTACGGGATGTCCATGCCATTTCATTGATCACGCATTCTAGTTTCATTATTCCAGCTCATTACTTGGTTTCTTTGTTATAAACATTGCATCTGTCAGATTGCTTCAGAATGTTCAGGGTTACGTAAAAGAAAAACAATTGCACCGTCTAGGCTTCTTACTTGTTGAGTGCAATGTACTGACACATCCTTAGTGTGCTGCACCTTCTAAAACCAACAGATATCATGGTACACTATGCGTAGCACTCTTGATTAACCACCCTTCCATTGTAATTCCAAGAGGGCTAATAGCTTTTTTAGAAATCAGTTTTAGGCTTAGTATTTGAGGGCGGAGATTTCGATCACCTCTATCCCTCTGGATGCTGATTGTGGTATTCCTTTTCTATGCTTAGTTTTCATCCTATCCTAACTTCCCTTATCCATAATTTTCGCGATGTAGTGCTTGCTACTCCTCTCAGGGAGGACGAGGAAAATGCTTCCAAGGTGCAAGCGGAAGATGATGGTGCTGTTTTGATGGATGAAGAAAGTAATGCGCAGGAGCAGGTCAACTGGGAATCTTCAAGTGTGGCTGCTAACAAGGTTTTGGAAGCTCACTCTACTGACTTGCATGAAATACCTGAGGTGATATTGGAGGGAGATGAATTGAAGACCGAATCTCATCAGCCTGATCTTGTTTCAAAGGTTTGGCTGCCATTTCATTCTCTATAATCTGAGATTCAGACATGTCAGCACTGTGCTTCTGCTGCTGATGGAACCAGTGCAGTACGCAGTAGTTGGGTATCCACTGACGAAATCAATGCACCAATCATTATGGAAAGTAGTGGTGTTGCCTTCTTTCATCCTTCGTCCCTCCAAGTAGCATGAAAGAATTACATACATGTTCCAGTTAGGCAGTTATCCAGTAATACCCTCTTTGTTCACACCTGCAAATGTTATACTTCTTCCAGTGCTACTAGTACATAAAGGATGCGGTATCCATCATGCACTCTTTTACCACTTTACTTCTTATGTTTGTTAGCTTTTTTACAACATCCTTGTACCTTTGAGTGTTGTATTTGTTCGCACCTGAAAATGTTATACTGCTTCCAGTGCCACTTGCTCTTAATGGATGCAGTAACGATCATCCACTCTTTTACCACTTGACTTCTTATGTTTGTTAGCTTTTTAGGACACCCTGGTTCCTTCGAGTGTTGTATTTGATATTTTCATAGAAGTCTTGATTCTTCTCTTATTATCAACTCATGTGTATTGGAGGCCTAAAGCAATGTTGCATTTTTTTTTTGGGTACAGTCATGTATGCCTGTTGAGATGTGCTCACTAAATAAGGCAGCGGAAAGCATCTCCACTTTGGAAATTGGAGAGCAAGCTGCTGGTGATTCAAAGTACTTCAACTATCCTTTGCAAATTATTTATGCTATTTAGGTTTATAGATTCTCTTTAATGCCACTGTACATGCAGTTGGCATATCAACTGATTAAGTGTTCACCTTCTGTATTGCAGCCAGAACTCTCTACCAGAATTGCAAAATAGGGATTGTTCTACTGCTCATCATGAAGAGGTAGTAAATAAGGCTAACGCGATTTCTCATGCAGCATGTGTGCTTTCATTACTTGTTTTATTTGATGGAATATAACCGTATGCTTGCAGTTAATGTTCTTTTTATCTTGCTCTAGGCCAGCAAGGCAATTGAAGATGGTGATTCCATTGGGGCATGCACTTCAAGGCATTTTGAAGCTGTGCAATGTGATGAAACAGATTACAACGACAACATGTGTGTTGGTTGCAAAAGTAGGGAAATCTCAGATATTCTCAAGTAAGTTACTCTGTAATTTATTTAGTTGTCTTTTTTGCTTCAGTTTTATTTTCTTATTAATACTGAAATTATAGAAATATCGATCTAGAATCAGAAAGGGAACATGGTCATGCTAAATTAAGTAGCTTCTGCACATTTGCAATCTTATTTATTTCCCATGCCTTCAGTAGTAGTATTCACATCTTTTCATTTTCTTGAGTTTTACTAGTAATCTAGTATCTGGTTATTTCACTCCCATCATTGGCTGGCATTCTTATAAGTGATGAAATATGCTCTTGTTACTATGCCTATGACCAGTATATTTATCTATTTACCCCAGATGTCATGCCTTTTATAATATACCGTTGAAAATGCTGTGCGTACAAAGTCAGAAGTGTTCAGAGTTTGATCGTGAGATTAAAAATTATGTAGTGCTTTTACTCCCGCTGGTCACAAATAAGTATTATTTGGTATGGTTATATGGTCTGCAAAGTATAACCTTGACAACAATTCTTCTGTAGCATATTTTCAGACGATGCAATTAAGGTGTTATGAACATTTTTTGACACATCTCTTCGGCTCTATTGTTTTGATAAAATAGATTTAAATCACAAAGATGCTGTTAGTCAAACTGGAGGGGATGAAGTTATAGGTTATTGCTGTGCTGAATCCTGGAAGAATATGAAGCTATATTTAGAGCTGTTTTGATTATTGAAACATGGGACTTATGATACTAGCTCTGTATGTTCTGCATCTACCAGTACCAGACTGGGTTCTGTATAATGCCCCGGTCGCTGAAGCATGTTTATACTTCAGCAGCACTTTTGGTGTTTGGATCTTGATTTCACCTCCACATTTGTATTTTTTTTTGTTGTTAAAGACGCACTGAAATAAATAGTTATTTGAACCTGGACAAGAAAGGGAAAGCTTGGTGAACCCTGAATTTTATGGAAACAAAAAAAAAGAATTTATAACATAGAAACAAGTAAATGTAAGCAAACCCTAACAAATGCAAAAATAAGTGGTACAAAAAAAATGCAGTAAAGCTTTCATAAACTTGTATACTACTTGCTACCACAATTTTAGACTAAGGGCCTTATTTTTAAACGGATAGTAGGGTTCATTGATGAACGTTTTTTCAATTGACTAAGCAGTTTTTAGGTGACTGAAAGATGCAATTTCAGGTGATGGATAACTAATGGTTTAGTATCTCTCAACTCGGCACCGTAGAACTTGTCACCTTATAGTCCTTGCAGTTAATGCATCTCTCAAACATATGCTTTGTGGAACAATTTGTCTCTAATACTATACTGCAAATGTGAAAATTTTGTTCTAGAGCTCATACTTGATCTGCAGGGAAAATAAAAACCAAATGCCATTTCTTATTTGGTGACAGGTTTTGTGATGGAAAAGGATGTAAACGGTGTTATCATCTTTCTTGTATGGATCCTCCCTTGGGCGTGTCCCTAGGAATATGGCTTTGCATCGTATGTACAAAAAAGAGGCTCCAGTTTGGTGTATATTCAGTCAGCGAGGGAATTGAATCTCTGTGGGATGTCAAGGAGGGTAATTATCAAATTAAACGCATGACAGTTTGTCTTCGTTTGCATCATATGAATTAATTGTATTACCTGTCCATCTTAGGAGCTGATAACAGCAAACAATATTTTGCGAAGTACAAGAATCTAGCTCATGTACATAATCGGTGGGTTTCAGAAAGTGATATAGTTAATAGCACCCTGCAAGGTCGTGATCTTATCTCCAAATTTAGTAAGAGGATTCATAAAGAAAAGGTGATTACTCGTGTGATGAATACCCTTGTTTATCTTTTTTCAGAGACTGATAGGTTCTGCAAAAGTATGCCCGCTGATGGATTCCTTTCTGAATGTGATTTCTTAGACAATAAGGTGGAAGCAGGAATGGGCTGAACCACACCGTCTGTTGAAGAGAAGACCACTTATGCCTCCAAAAGAAGCTGAAGCTTTTATTAATTCACTAGGTGACAAAATTGCATATTGTAACGCCGAATGGCTAGTGAAATGGAAAGGTCTGGGCTATGAACATGCTACATGGGAACTTGAGAGTTCATCTTTTTTATGTACACCTGAGGCTGAGGAGCTCAAAAGGGGCTATGAGAACCGCCTTGAAGCTGCAAGAAGAGCGTCTGATCCTGCAAAAGCAGACAAGGTATGTCACAAAACATTTATTCGTATTAACTGGCACACTGCAACTTCACTTGACATGGGTAATGATCGTGGTCTATAATTTTGATCTGTTGGGCTATATGCACATTGCTTTGCTAGCCCACCACAAGTAAATGAGCTTTATTTGTTCCAAGCTAGTTTGTTTTTCTGCAGTCATCTGTACACATTGCTTTGCTAGGCCACCTCACTGAAATAATGAGCTCTCTTAGCTCCAAGCAATTCTGTTCCTTCCACAATTGTCTGGACATTAGACCATTTGAAATATGGGTTCAGATTTCATGTGAAATGCCTGTCAGTCTTGCATTCTAAACAGTCCCTAGATTGCTTAAAGATTTCACAGTTTTGAATAACTGCAAACTATTCCTGGTCTATACAGGTTAAGGGAGACATATTTAAGGGAGACATATTTCAGAAACTCCAGAGACTACCAGATGGTTGCCCCCCTGGTTTAGATGATGATCATTTGAGTTCGCTTAATCAGCTTCTTGAGTTTTGGCACAATTCTCGTGGTGCTGTTTTCATCGACGATCAGGTAGAACTATCTAAGTATTTTAGCCACCATACATGAAAAAAAATATTGAAGTGTTTTATTGGCACCTTCAAGTTGAGTTCTTAGATTCTCACTGAATTTAGCTGTGCTTGGCTACCGGTGCGACTAATTCTGCTGGTGCCCTTGTATGATGGCTGTTTTTTAAAAGCAGTATGGTGGATGTTTCCATTGTTACATCATTGTATTTCTCACATATCATGGTTTAACTAATTAATTTGTCTATTGTACAGGAGCGAGTAATTAAGACCATTCTTTTTGTGACGTCCATACTGCCTTACATCTGCCGACCACTTCTCATTGTCTCTACTTCTGCTTCTCTCTCGTTGTGGGAGACTAAGTTCAGTCGCTTGGCAGCATCCATCAATGTTGTTGTGTACAACGGGGAGAAAGATGTACGCAAATCAATTCGAGATCTGGAGTTCTATGAGGATGGTTCTGTGATGTTGCAAGTTCTCTTGTCCCACCCTGACGCCATCTTAGAGGTAATATTATTCTGCTTGTCTCAGCTCATCTAGCTTTCCAATTAAAAGAACGCCAGTGCTATCTTTTGATGCATTTTGCATCAATATTATGCAACCATGAAGCTTACTTGACAAGTAATTGTAATTGTATACCCTTTTGTTTCCTTTTTTACTCTATTATTATACAGGATATTGAAGCCATTGGGCGAATTAGTTGGGAGGCAGTTATGGTTGATGATTGTCAAAACTCAAGAATTTCGAAATGCCTTGAACAACTTAAGCGTCTGCCTACCAATTTTAGGATGGTTCTATTGAGTTCCTCACTAAAGGTGCTGCCAACAACCTTATATAGAATTTCTTTTGTACCACAAGTGGTTCATATTGTCTTGTTTTGTCTTGCAGGAAAATATTCCTGAGTACATCAATCTGCTGTCTTTCCTCAACCCTGAAGAAAATGGTATATTTAGTGTTTCAAATGGTGTTTCTTTTGATACAGCTGGCACCCTAGGGGTGCTGAAAGCAAAACTTGCACGTTATGTTGCATTTGAGCGGAAGGCAGATTCTTCGAAGCTTTTGGAGTATTGGGTTCCTGCTCACCTATCACCGGTGCAACTAGAGATGTACTGTTACACATTACTCTCAAATTCCCCGGCACTTCGATCGCATTCGAAAACTGATAATGTTGGTGCTCTTCGCAACATTCTTGTATCCCTCCGGAAGGTTTACTTTCTAAACTCCTTTGCGTGCAGCATGCATGATACAACTTTTAAATTAGCGATTTAGCTGGACGAGATGGAATCTGCATGTACAATTGCCTATCGTGTATAGCTATTAGCTGCAGACAATCCTAATGATCTTCAACTAATCTTATGCAACAGTGTTGTGACCACCCTTATCTCGTTGATCAAATGCTGCAAAGCTCTCTTACCAAGGGTCACCCTGTAACTGATATCCTTGATATTGGAGTACGTTCATGTGGCAAGTTGCTGCTTCTTGATAAAATGCTCCAAAAGATCAGGATTGAAGGTCTTAGAGTTCTTATTCTTTCCCAGGTGAGACGTCCATATCATGCTTCGTTATTTTTTTACTTGCATTATTTAATTTTGGTACAATTTATGCATGTTGATTCCAGTAAGAGCAAGTCGCTTCTACTTAAGCCTGAAATTTTGGCAACCCTTAGTAATTTTTAAATTTTTTACCTACCTTATGCCCCGTAAAATTTCTTTCATTTTCCAAGTTAGTTAATCTTCTGAGAAGGTTCCTATCTTATGCACATTTTAGCATTTAAGTGTCGGTGATACCGATTAGTTTTCTGACTTGCATCAGTTACAAAATCAAGAATAACAAAAAAGACATTGGTGATGTTCCAATTTATCACTGACCTGCATCCAAGAACTCCACAGCATGGATGTTCTTGACAATGTTCTGTTGAGTGTTTTGCGGTGCAAGAGAAATAAATAATTTCTACCAGTTCTAAAAAAAATTCTAACATGCATATGGTCTACAATGAGTATTCTGGTCATTTGTTTTGATTTTCTCTGATTTGTTATTGTGACAATCGATTAAGTATGCTTATGATGCCTTATCCAGTTATTGTATTGACAAAGCTTTTGACTTGCCTTATCCAGTTATTGTATTGACAAAGCTTTTGACTCAATTTTATTCTACTTTTTTTTTTCATGTGGCAGTCTGGTGGTGGGTCTGGTAACCCTATGGGTGACATTTTGGATGACTTTGTTCGTCAGAGATTTGGTTTTGAGTCATACGAACGTGTTGAACGTGGTTTGCTACTGCAAAAGAAACAGGCAGCAATGAATATGTTCAATGACAAAAGTAAGGGACGATTTATCTTTTTAATTGATAGTCGTGCATGTGGTCCAAGCATTAAGCTATCATCTGTTGATGCCATCATCATATATGGTAGTGATTGGAATCCCGTGAATGACTTGAGAGCTCTTCAGAGGGTCAGCATGGAGTCACCGTTTGAACGTGTGCCTATTTTTCGGTTGTATTCGTCTTGTACAGTGGAGGAAAAGGCTCTTATTCTTTCAAAGCATGACCATATTCTGGATAGCAATATTCTGAATGTAAGCCCTAGCCTGAGCCATTGTCTGCTTAGTTGGGGTGCATCATTTCTCTTTAATAGACTTGAGGAATTTCAGAACCCTAGCTACTCATGTAAAGGCTCTGATGCTGCTGAGCTTTTCGTGGATAATGTAGCTTCGGAGTTTTCAACAAAATTACCCAACAAGGTTGAACTCAGCACCGAAATAGACAACACAGTCATATCACAAGCTTATTTGCGTGGATCTTTCTATTCTAGAAACATTGTCGTAGTAGGTGAGAGGGAGGGAATCACATCAGTTGATGGTGATCTGCCGAAGTTCTGGGCCTACTGGTCAAGTTTACTTCATGGGAGGTCTCCTCGTTGGCAACATGTATCTGAGCCATCACAAAGAAGCCGTAGAAAGATACAGAATGTAGAAGATCAATCGAAAAACACAGAAGAACAGTTGGAAGTACCTAGTGAAGAAACTGATGAAGCTAGAATAAAACGTAGAAGAACTGGTGAAGTCATGGATTCATCTCCAAAAGTCCCACCTTGCAAGAACAAGGACACTATATTGTCTGGAAACAATACCCCATCAAGTTCTCATCAAATATCAGTTGAAGATACATGGCAGGAACTAGGTATTACAACTGTAGTAGATTTGCTGTCTTTTAGGTGTGGATACTGCATTTTGCTAATACAGTTCATTATGTAGAGAGAAACAATCTTCATGGCACACAGAAAGGTCTACATGTTCAACTCAAGCCAGAACTGTCAAAGTTATATAAGTTGCTGCAACTGCCGGTACTGCTAAACATATTAACTTTATTTCTCCCTCTATATGATTTTATGCTTTCTCTTTTTAATTGTTTAATCCTGTGTAAAATCATTTAGATCCACAGAAAATACAAGAGAATTTAGCTCTTTTAGTTCTGAACCATGTGTACTACTTTGCCAAGAGTCATTTATCAAGTTGGCTCTTGATAAACCTTGCTCTTTATGACGGGAAAGTTGACTCATTATTAATTATATTCTTAATGGATCATATGGAATCCATTAAATTGACAGTTGCTACTAGCTAGTTTATCTTAAGCTTATGTGGTTGTATTCTTAATTTATTATCTTTGATCCATTAATGTTTGCTAGCTCCTACTAGCTAGTTTGCGTGACAGGTTCACGCGGCATTCTAGTTGTTAAAGCCAGTAGTCTCGAGTTGGTCCTGGGACAAATTGAGTTCTGTAATTCTGTTGCTTACCTGTGGTGGAGGCATGAAGCTATGCATCTGCCAATACAAAGGCCAGCATCTATGCGCCTAAACTATCCATATGGTTTCTACTGTAGCAGCAATCATCCATACATATATGCAAAAAAAAAAAGTTATATATGATAAATTCCCAAGGTTTTGAAAGGTGCTGGGTGCTAGGCAGTAGATTAAGCATAGATTAAACGCGATTAAGCTTTCTTTTGGCTGCTAGGAGCAAGATCAGGAGGTACTAGCACAAATATATGCCAAAATGATGGGTTCAGAATATGTGATTCATACATGCTCCTGCACAGTTATTAACTTCATGTAATCAGATATTTGAGACTAAGCGTCTTGCATAGACAACAACAGCTACAATCAAGTAGATAAAGAGTTAATAAACTGAAAACCAGTATATAAACAACAGATTGGAATATCCAGTGCTGCACATGCACATCCAAGGTTCCAAATAGATTTCGTAATCCCTACTGATGTACATTTGTCAAGTTCAGTTTCAGTCATTCAGAGAATCACATATTGAGAGCATAAGAGTGAGTAATACAGGGCACACAACCAGTAAAGCAAAGGTTCAGAAGAAATTGAACTACTGGTCTAACTGTCTAGCTTGCAGGTTCAGAACAATTCAGGGCACTAGCTGTCAGCACACAACCATTAAGCCTTACAGGTTCAGAAATCAAAACATTCAAGGCACTAGCAATCTAGCACAACAACAAATCAAGGGTCAGGTGTGATGGCCAAAATTACAGTCTTCCATTTAGGCACTAAATGCTTAATCTAATACTGGAAAATTAAAATTTGCACAATTCGTACTTGCTTGAGACCCTGATGCCTTGCTGCTGAGTGCTGATCTGCCGTGTGTGCGTCCGCGAGTGAATGAAGGCAAGGTGATGATGCGCAGCCCGGCGGCTGGTACCCAGCAGCTCTTCCATGGCTCGTTGCTGCTCTACCAGTTCGTCCTCCCTTGGAGGTTCTGAACTATTAAGGGTTTATACTCTTGCTTGATTGAATAACAGATGTGCCGGCCATGTAGCCAGATGTAGTACAAGACACTAACAAACCTCTCCTAACAACCTTATCTCTAATTAACCTTATCTGTAACTTAACTTAATCTCTAAGCAAGCCTAGTCCAATCTAAGCAAGTCACGGTAGATGCTGAATGTTGTTGCTGCCATGCGGGTGGTCCCATGAAGGATGCAACCAGATTAAAGATCCTTTCCTAAAAATTTATGTGAAATTGTGAAAAAACTGAAAATAACTACTTCATACATTTCAGTCTAAGCTGATTGCTTTCATGGATGGATCATTGCAGGAGAACGTGAAATCCTTATGTGAGGAATTCCTTGAGTATATTTTGAAGAATCACCAAATCAGCCAGGAGCCTAAGGGCATTCTGCATGCATTCAATATAGCTCTGGTTAGAGAAAAGACCCTTTATTTTGTTTTGACTTTATACATGTTTGCTGCTAAATGCTGATTCTCGTAATGCTCTGCTACAGTGTTGGCGTGCTGCGTCTCTTTTAAAGCATAAGATCAGTCGTACAGAATCACTCACCCTTGCTGCAAAAAACTTAAACTATGAGTGCACTGAAGAACTTGCTGAGTATGTCTATGCGAAGCTAAGGATCCTAAAGAAGAAGTTTGCACGTAGAGCAGGTGAAACGAGCAAGCGAAATCATACGACTTCAGTAAGCAACATATCAACTTGTGAACAGGAGACTTCAGTTGAACTGAGGAATGATGAATTGATCCCTAGCACTTCAATTGATAGTAACTTTGAGACTGGTTCAAACCGAGAGGCTACAGGTGATTTTTGGACTGAGGACATGGTTTCAGGAGAGAAAGAGTTGCTATCTGACCCAGGAACCCGTAGAGAGGAATGCTTATCGAGGGATGAGCTTCTTAGTAGAATAATGGACAATAGAATTAAATTAGTTGATAAAGTTTTCTACTTGAGAGGAAAGAGCATTCAGGATAGGCATTCAAATGAGGTCTCGTTTTTAGACAGGCACAGGCAAAAGGAAGTGGCAAAACTCAGAGAAGCATGCAGTTTAGTCGTGGAACACCTTCGTAGAAGTCAAAATCACATTGTTCAAGAGGACAGGGATGGGAAAATAAAACAAGTAATTAAATGGTTTACTATGCTTCTGTATGCATTTTTGGAGCACATGAAATGCCAACGTAACAGGCTTGATACACAGCAATCAGCTACCTGGACCAAGGAGTCTCATTTGAAGGAGGAAACCCTTCAGGCAGCAAAATCTGGCCAATTAGATCATACATTTGATCAACACATTCCTTTACCAGATTCAGAATTTGCTATGGAGGAATTTAGTCACTTTAGGGAAGTTGGTGGCAGCTGCCATGTTCATGCGGCTGCTCCAACACCACCGTCTTTAGATGATAATTCAGCAATGGAAATTACATTTGTTCGAAGTGTAAATACATCTGAAGTCAACGAAGAAGAAGCGCGTAATAGACCTGCTGAAGTTCTTATTCAAGGTCCAGCATCAGAAGTTGTCGGTCTGTCAGTGAATGGGATCTGCGATGTTTCTGATGGCATCGACTCACAAAGAGATGCATCTCTGGCTGTTCATTCATTGGTTAGTAGTCCTTTAGCTGAAAATTCAGTTAATACATGTATTGATGGTTTATTCACATGCAAAATGCTGACAGTGCTTACTTTTTAGTAGTTTCCAAGTGACATATGATCATTTTTTAGCATAGAAAATTATCACGTTCATCCTGTAAATTATAACATATTTCCTAAACAATGTCATGCGTATATAAGATCATTAGAAGGAAATGTGAGATCTCATTATCTCAGTTTTCATGGCCTCTACTCTTTTTTTCCTCTGAGATTTTGCTCATTTAAGTTAAGCTCATGTCTGTTGTGATATGTACACCTTCTAGTACCCTAACCTGGTGTGTGTGGCTTTTTTTCTTACTCTTTCTATGTAGCAATGCAAAACATATATTTACCTAGTAGTCCTGTTAGTCTGTTTCCCCAAGGCATGAAGAGCTAGAACTTTATGTATTATGTTGCCTTTAATATAGAACAGTCCTGAGTGTTTCTAACTCATTTACATGAATGTACTTTATTAGCAGATATCCCTATCATTCCTTTTCTTTTTATGTATTTTGTTGCCTTCCATATGGAGCGCTCTTGAGTGTTTCTGTACAATTTACTTAAATATACTCTAAAAGTGGATATCCGGCTTTTTCTTTGCATGGGGGTTGTTGCTTAGCACATTGTGTTCCTTTTATAACTAATGGTATTTCGCTACTTCCTCGTGCTTTTTTTTTTCTTGTGATGTCTTGCGCTTACACATAACATCATTGTCTAGGATCCTTATTTTCATTGTAACTCATTATGTGCCCGTATCATATATCAGGAACCTCCAGGTGGCGACAATAGAAGTACACATGTTGAGGAGAGTACTCCTGGCGTGCCACTACAGGATGGTACCAGTGAACATTTAGGTGATGCTGCAGTGGAAGTTGACACTGAAAATAGGAACACTGCTTTGACAGATTCACCTCAATTTGACACACCAGCTTTGACTGCTACTTCGAGGCAGGCCACATTGCCAGTTTCTGGAGAAGTCGAGATACAAAACAATCTTGTGACCCAGTGTGCGCAACAGAGTTTAGTGTCATCACAACTTTCGCAAGGAGAATCAGAGCAAGCAGACTTGTCTGGTGTACCATCAGCTCAACCTTTGCAATCTGAGAGGCAACAATCAATCCCTGTGTCCAATAATCTGCATGAAAGAGCACAGCCTGATCAGAGTCAACCAAGTCATCAGACAGATGCAGCACCTGGTTCTGTGCAGTCTGCGGAACTCTTTCCAGTGACATCAATGATGTTTAATCACCCACCTATTGATGCTGAGCCACTGAAAAATGAGCTGCACAGATTAAGATTATACATGGACACAGTCCATAAAACTCATGAGCTGAAGGTTCTTATTTTTCATCCTTTTTTGTGTACCTTTATTTTTTTATGCTTGCTCCCATATCGCCATGTCTTATCTGTTCCACTTTGGATAGAAAACACAACTTCGGATGGAGTGCAGCCAAGAAATAGAGAAGGTAAAACGAAAATATGATTTGTTAATTGAAGAACACGATTCCACCCATCTTCAGCAAAAGAAGACACTTGATAATTTTTACGAGAAAGTTCTCTGCAACCAATCACTGGCTGAGGATTTTCGGGCCAAATTCATATCACCATCGGCAGCACAAGGTATGGAGCGTATTCATTCATACTTTGTGCTTTCGCAGTTGATGTTTTCAACATGATTAGTGTTTGGTATGAAACACTGATAAAATTCTGCTTCATTAAAATTTCTGAATATGGACGTGCTGAAAATAAATGAAAAAACAGGCTCCAAAACTCTGTTAATGTAGCTGGTTCTCAGAATTTTGCCATTAACATCCATTTATTTCTTTGAGCTGCAGCAAGAGCCCATACCCCTCCAATTCGTCAGACTGCGCAGGCTTCTCAGCAAGTACCGATGAGGACTTCAGTGGGGGGACCCTCAGCATCATCAATTGCCTTGTCATCAACCTGTCGACCATCAGTGCCAAGGCTTAGAGTCCAAGCACCGCAGGTGGAACAATCATCGTCACTGTCGCAGTTGTCCCGTTCATCATTGCCGTCGTCGCAAGTGGTCCAACCTCCCCCCTTGATACCTGGCAATCTTTTCAGAACAACATCAGCGACTCTTAGTCACATGCCTCCACCACGTGGGAGTTATGGAGGTCAGAGTGAATTGGCTCCTCGAGCACCTGCTCCTCATCTCCAGTTCAAGTCACCACGGGCAAATTCCATGCCACCTGGAAATCAGCAGCAGCTTCCGACAACTAGGGTGGAGGCGACGTCCCCTAGGACACAACCAGTGTTGGCAGCAAATTCATCCCCACCAGATTCACACCTGGGACCTGTGGCAACCTCAGGCATGTCAAGTTTACACTCGGCCCTCCCAGCAAGCTCATTGCCCTCAAGCTCACATACTAATCACCTGGTGCAACGTGTGCTACCAGCTCCAAACCCAGCTTTACAAGTGGTAGCACCGCCAGGCCCGAGTACAGCAACGCCTTCCATCACCGCAGGCATGCAGGGGTCATTATCTCTGGATGCATGGCTTACAGCAAGGCTGGGGTTGAGCGGCGATGCGCCTAGGGCGACAGCTCCTGCGACAAATGGTTCTGATATAGATGTGGTATGCTTGTCTGATGATGAATCAGAGTAGCAGATGCACAAGACTGACAGTTAGTTGACTGCTTGAAACAAATAGATTATAGGTGCGCGCACTGAAGGCATTGGTGATTCATTTTAGCCTCACTGTAACCTCTGAGAATTTTTAACCTGTGGTGTGGCGTAATGGTGGTGGGCTTCTTTCGCCCACTGTTGTAGCCTGGCGCTCTCTGATCGAGCATGCAAGGTGTACATGTCACTCATATATAATGCATAACCAGCTAGAGTTGTTGGTTGGTTGTATGCCCCGTCACTACCTGCTGAAGAGTTTGGTTGCTTTCGTGACAAGAGCATCGAGAGTGCTTCATAATCTAAGTGTATATATCATGCGTTATATATATAGTACTCCCTTCGTTCTTATATATATAGTACTCCCTTCGTTCTAAATTGTACGTTATTTTAGCAATTCTATAGTCATAGCTTTTACTTATGTATTTAGATATATATTATATATTAAAATCTATGAACCTAGAAATGTAAAAATGACCTACAATTTGGAATGGAGGGAGTATAACATATGTAGAAAGAGATTTACCACATATGCAACGTGTAATAATTTCTAAATCAAATTCTTGGAACGAGTTCATTCCACTCTAATCAAATTCTAGAATCAAAACGTTTTATGCTTGTTTTTGTGTTGTTTGAGAGGAAATATAATTGAATTAATTCAAAGCAAATCCATTTTTATATATATCAGTAACAAGAGCCTAACAGGGTGGATCGGCCGGCGGCATCGTCGGGATCGGCTGCCCTGCCGGCGATCCAGTCCCACAACCACAACCAACTAACTAACCTAACCGCCATTTCGTTGGTTCATCCTCCTCGCCGGCCGCCGCCGATCCAGATGGCCATGCCGCTGTGCGACTGCCACTCGTGCGCCACGGGTGACGCCATCGTCTTCTGCCTGCTCTGCGGCGCCAGGCTCTGCCTGCACTGCGACGCCGCCCTGCACGGCGCCACCGCCGCCGCCGGGCTCCACCCGCGCGTCCCTCTCTGCGACGCCTGCCGCGCCGCACCCGCCGCGCTGCGCGACCACCACTCCGGCCACACGCTCTGCTCCGGCTGCGCCGCCCGCGTTGCTCCCGCCGGCGCCCGCACCACCGTCACCCAGTACACCGGTTGCCCCGAGCCCGCCGAGCTGCTGCGCCTCATCTCTGCTGAGGCGCCGCAGTCGCACGACGACTTCGAGGTCTGGCTAGCCAACAAGCTGCCGCACCTTTTGGACGACGACGATGGCCAGCTGACGGAAGGATGGGACGTCGCATTGGAAACCGCCAAGCTTGAGAGGATGCTGGCCGAGTGCCACGCCGCCGACCTCTCGCCGGCGGCTTCATGCCAGCTGCAACCTCAACAAGCAGTGACCATGCCTGCTCCTCCTCCTGTGCAGCCATGGCAGAGCGACGCCGCTGCCGCCGCCTTACCTTTCTGCACCATGCCGCTGCCGGAGAGCCCACCGCAACCGCCGCCGCAGCAGGATGCGAGCGCCGTAGCCAAGAAGCGGGAGGAGAGGGAGAGGGCCAAGCTCCGATACAACGAGAAGAAGAAGAACAGAAGGTCTTTATTTCATTTGCCTAATATAATATACACTCTAGTTAGTCTATGATGATCCGATCCATCATCTCGATCGTGTGGATGATTGCATTGTTGTCGCAGATTCTGCAAGCAGATCATGTATGCTTCCCGCAAGGCCAGAGCCGACACAAGAAAGCGAGTGAAAGGCCGATTTGCAAAGGCTTCTACTTCTCATGATCCCCATCCCATCATCCACGACGATGACAACTGACACACAAGGCTTTCCGCTTTCATAAACAGATCGAAACAGAGAAAGGAAATAAACAACACATGATCCAGCTGCATACTACATTCAGAGTCATGCTAGCTTATTCTTCATCAGGTGCGCACGTGCACACTGCACAATCTCCTTGCCATACAACTCTGCATATCTGACAATTTCTCTTTGTGCTGTCGTCATCTTGCAGTGCTACGTACGGTTTGCTCAAAAGGCATGAACAGGCTCAGAGTTAGCAGGAGATGTGGCCTACCAGATTACCGAGTTCCTCTTTGGTATTGTTTCCCCGAAAAGGAACGAAATATCAGGATGAGTTAAAGAAGGTTAATGATTAGTTTATTTTTCTAGTTTGAAACCTTGCTTTGAACTTGTTGTCCATTTACATGTCTAAATAACCCTTCCCGAGCGAAATATTTAAATGCATTGTTATTGGAGATGTCTCGCTTTTTGACCGACAATGCCCATAAAGACCCCTTGACGTGGTCATCTGATGGTGAGAAATTTAGAATTTTGCCATCATCGAAACTGGGTTTCGCTGCACATGGATTTCGCCAGTTCGCCATTATCAAACGGTGTCGCACCGCTAGAATGCCTTTTCGGCTTTTTCCAATTCATTTTGTATTTTCTCCAACATTCAACCACGTGACCTGACCATTATGCCCTTTGGGGGTCCCACAACCTTATACATTCACCTCAGTACTCATTCTCTCCTACTCTGCCCGCCGCCCCTTGTCTCCTTCCTGCCCGCCCGCGCGGGTTGGGGGCCAGCTAGCTCGCCATGGCGGCCGTCTGCTCCACCAAGCCCCACCGCCGCCGCCGCGCCGAGGCGTCGTCCCCGGCAACCTCCCTGGCCGGTGCGGCGGCGAGGGCCCAAGACGCCCCGCGCCACCGGCCGCGGGCGTCGGTGCAGGTCCAGGAGCCGCAGGACTCGCAGCAGCACAGGAGGAGAAGGGAGCTGGAGGAGATGCGTGGCCACGCCTCTTGCCAGAGCTGCTCACGGAGATGTTGCGGCTAGTGGACAACGGCGAGCCCGGCAAGTAAGCTGGAGAAGATTCTGCAACATGAAAACGTCGATCTGGATTCAAGAGCAACAGCTCTCTACTCCTCCCTTTCGATCTGCTGCATGCCTACCTCATCCGAAACTCTAAGCACCAAATCCATCGAATCCACCAAGCTGCTGCCCAATTCAATTGCCTGCAGATCCACCACCAACGCCTCCCTTTTCTCTCTCCAGCGCACGCAGCAAAGCAGCAGCGAGCAGATCAGCGGGCAATGCTGCGCGCTGTTGCCGGCTTGGCCGTGCGGGCCAACCGAGGAAGACGTGCGATGACGCGAGGGTGCGGTGGTGGCGGCGTGAGCAGAGCCAGGCGCGACACAACCCGTTTCTCCTCCCAAAGAGTCATCAGTGCAGCCAGGGGCATGAAGGTCCGCTCACATCTCAAAATATGAGAGAAATCAGAAAACAAATTACAAAAGTATGAAAAGGCATTTTAGACCGTTTCATAATGAAAAACAAACCATCTGTTGATCTCCGATGATGGTGAAGATCACCTCCCAAAGATTTCCCTGGTTAAGACCAGGATGATGCCATGTGTGACGGACAAGACTCTGACCATGTACTAACGAAACAAGCTAATCTATTCAAAGCCGCCACGAGCGTGAGCAGAGCAGGTAGCTATTGTTGAATTAAGCACGTGCCGGACGATTAAGCACAGCGCAAGGAGCAACAGCATCGTATCTAACGGAGAATTTTATTTTTGTATTGCAATAGATAATTTAATTGTTGATTGAAATAATTTACCAATGCACTACTTCATTGTTTTTTTCTATTTCATAGACATCATGAGTAAGGGAGTATTTGGTGTTTCAATTAGATAAAACAATTTTCTATCTCATTTAATGATTCAAAAAGTATAACGCTGACCGGACAACTTATTTAATAATCAAAATGAAGCCGTCCTTAGAGTTGGCTCGAGTGCTCACCGAGTCCTAATGCGGGATATTTAACTATTTGCCATCCTAACAGATGGCATTTTTTCAGTTGCCATCCTTACGAATGCACCTACATATTCTTAGGTTCAAGTTTGAATCTATTCGCTCCGTCGTCTAGTTATCCACGAGCAAGGTCTCCCTACTTGAATGTGTGATGTTCGTAGAGTATTATTGGAGTTCAAGCATGTAGGTGCCTATGTCTCATTGTGTTAAGTCAAACACGAGAGTATAGCCTAGATGCTAGGAAGAGGAAGACTCTCCTCGGGGAGGAGAGGCTTTCTCGGAAGTAGGGTATTCTAGGAACTGTACCTGTTTTCGAACCTGAACCCTTAGCCGCCTTCCTAGGAAACGGACTAGCTTCGCTCGAGGATAGGAATAGCTCTTGTGCTAGGAATTGATCGCCCCTCGCTATGGTACGAGACCTCCACCAAAAGTATTGTAACCTTAACTTCAATGGGAAATCAAGGAAAAACAGATACGAATCTTTGAACGGAAGCTGAGTAAAGGCAATTCAGCTTTGACCTTTGCTTTGAACTGGGGTTAGCATTATAAAAAACCATTGCTCGTAAAAGGGATCTCTCTCCTAAGGCTAGTCCCAGCGCAAGGTTTTATTACACTGTTTCCAAGGATGCCACATCATCTCATAAGGTGTATTCTCATGAATGAAACAGGGAGTCCCAGTGCACAGTTTCATTTCACGATTTCATAGGATGCCCATGACATTTAGGCATGTGATTGGATATGGTTAGATGAAATGAAACTCTATAGCCCCCAATGTAAGTTTCAATAGGTTTCATAGTCTTGGAAACAGTGTATACACAGTTTCATCCTGATGAAACTCCTTCCCTCTCTCACTTCATAACTACCATGCCATGTTATCACATATGCTGATGTGTCACCGTATTTAATGTGCATGAAACCTCTATGAAACCCCCACTGGGATTAGCCTAAAAGGCATATCTTGTACGCTAGGGAATGTGCTTCGGCTTCTGCCTTGTCCCGAGCGCACCCTAGAGAATTTATCTAAGCAAGTATTGGCATAGGAGGAGATCGTTAGCGTACTAGTCTTGGAGCAAACCCTTTGCTTCAATTGATGATTCGTATTAACGCTCTAGCTCGTCTCTATCGCTAGATCTAGGAATAGCTCT
This sequence comes from Setaria viridis, assembly GCF_005286985.2. NCBI lineage: Eukaryota > Viridiplantae > Streptophyta > Magnoliopsida > Poales > Poaceae > Setaria > Setaria viridis. Next base: position 280,299 of record NC_048266.2, read on the forward strand.
AGCGCAATCTGATCTGTTTTGGAGGGGTGTTCCGTTATTTCTGTTAAGCCGTGTAGCAATCCGATGAAACCTTAGCTAATGTGCTTTGCTCAAGGATACGATGCAAATAGCAAGTAGAGGCAACCGTTCCTGTGTATTAATTCCTGGACGTTGATTTGATTGGTTTTAGCCGTTGGAAGTTGCAATTCCAACTAGTTAATTAGATTTATTGGCGTAAACGTAGGTCAGAACTAAAAGGGAAAGCGACAGGTTTAGCTCGAATAGCGCTAATTCGTATTTAGTATTTACAAATCGTCTTGTAGCGTCTTGGTTTCTATCAATGTCATTTCTCAAATCTAGGATGGGCTTGCCATAGGAAAGTACTAAATTGATCAAACATGATGGCGACGTGCTACCCACCTACTGTAATAGAAGCAGTCAATTCACAAGCGCAAGCATGAGGCGCTTGCTTTTGACTCTCGTTTCACATCCACCCTACTACTTCTCTGATGTGGATTTCCAGGAGGTTTCATGTCAAGGATTTTCAAAAAAGATTAGGCGGCAAATGAATGACGAGGAAGCATCCATTTTTTACCCTTCTTCTTCTCCTGTGGCTGCCTATAAGAAAGAGACCAATCGAGCCTCCATTGCCAAGAAGCAATTGCCATGGGAAGCCATTCCATCAATTCCGATCCCTCGCCGGTGCGCGTGGTTGGGCGGCGCACGGTGAAGCCGCCGCCCCGGCCGCGCGACCTCATCCCCCTCACCACCTGGGACGTCTCCTTTCTCTCCGCCGACTACATCCAGAAGGGCCTCCTCTACGCGCCGCCGCCCTTCCCCACCGCCCGCCTCGTCGACCACCTCCAGGCCGCGCTCGCCGACGCGCTCGCAGCCTACTACCCCGTCGCCGGCCGATTCGTTACGGAGAAGCACGGCGGCGGCTGCTCCGTCTCCATCGACTGCGACGGCCAGGGCGTCGACATCCTCCACGCCGTCGCGGACGGCGTCGCCGTCGCCGACGCCATCCCTCCCGACGCCGACGTCCCGCGCCTCGTCCACTCCTTCTTCCCCCTCGACGGCGCAGTCAACCACGACGGCCACCACCTGCCCCTCTTCGTCGTCCAGGTCACCGAGCTCGCCGACGGCGTCTTCATCGGCTTCGCCTACAACCACGCGCTCTCCGACGGCACCGCCTTCTGGGACTTCCTCAACGTCTGGGCGGGGATCGCGCGCGCGCGCCTCCCCCTCCTCTCCGGCGGCAAGGAGGCGGCCTCATGGGACTTCCAGCCCCCGCTGCTGGAGCGCTGGTCGCCCGACTCCGTCCCCGGACCGGTGGTGCTCCCGTTCCCCGATCTCACGGGGCTCATCGACCGCCTGTCCCCGCAGCCGCTGCGCGAGCGCATGCTGCACTTCTCCGGCGAGTCCCTGGCGGCCCTCAAGGAGCGGGCGCGGCAGGAGCTCCTGGCGGCCGGGGACGCGGCGGGGGCGGCGGCCGTGACGAGGTTCCAGGCGCTGAGCTCGCTGGTGTGGCGCTGCGTCACCCGCGCGCGGCGCCTGCCGGCGGAGCAGCCCACCGCGTGCCGCGCCGCCATCAACAACCGCGCGCGGCTCCGGCCGCAGCTGCCGCCCGAGTACTTCGGCAACACCATCTACGCCATCTCCACGGAGGCGGTGCGCGCCGGGGAGCTGCTGGAGCGCGGCCACGGCTGGGCGACGGCGGCCATGGGGCGCGCCGTGGCGGCGCACACGGACGCCGACATCCGGGCGCGCGTGGCGGCGTGGATGGCCAAGCCCGTCGTCTACACGAACCGCTACTTCGACCCCAACTGCGTCATGATGGGCAGCTCGCCGCGGTTCGACATGTACGGCTGCGACTTCGGGTGGGGGAAGCCGCTGGCGGCGCGCAGCGGCAGGGCCAACAAGTTCGACGGCAAGGCGTCGCTGTACCCGGGCCGGGACGACGGCGGCGGCATCGACGCCGAGCTGGTGCTCGCCCCGGAGCACATGGCGCGGCTCGAGCAGGACCAAGAGTTCTGGGCGGCAGTCACGCCGGATTCTCCTGCCTTGGGCCTTTGATTTTGTTGCTTGCCTTGTTATTGCATTACATGGTTGTTGTTATTATTATTAGTGTTTCATCATTTGAGTATTATGAATAATGGGCGTCGAATGTATCAAAAGAAGCTGAAATGCACTCGAATTCCTCTAGCTACTGCATGCAAAATCCATCCACAAATAAACACGGCAAATGCAGAATCGATGGACACAAAGTAGTTCAGTTTCCACTGTACAGTTTGGGCAAATGCGGTGTTCTTTACAGCATCAGCATGCAACCAAAAGCAAGCAATCTGTACACAGGGCACTGGAGTGGGCAGGCATGGGTGCGGGCGGGCCTAAGCGTTTGGGGGCGACATCCGCTGCCACAAAAACCACTAGATGTCCCATGCCACACCGCGACACAAAATCCACCTCATTCTTTATACACAGTTTTGGGGGTCGATTACCTTCACTCTAGACAGTCAGATTATGATCCAGTTGGTTACCATCACAAGCTCCCAGCCATTTGCATGGAGCTCTCTCCTCCCATCTTCACATCCTGACTCTTGTCGTCTTCATCGTCAAACAAATCGTCTTCCACAGGCATGTGAATGCATATGCCATTGATTGGAAATGCATCCTGGGTTTCAATTCGTGGTATTAGTAATAGTTTTCACAGCTTTCAAGAGCATGCAATTATCTATCTCCTTCAACAACAGCGAGGCGCTGGGTGCTCACCTGATTTCCAGATTCCAGGCCGTTGGGATGAAAAAGAATGGGGCGGCACCTCTTATCCTCGTTCATCAAGCTTGAATTCTGAAAATGTGATATCAGTGCAGTCCGTCCCTGGATTCTAGCATAAGCCAATGAGGCCACCTTCTCACTGTTGAACTTCTCCCATTTCTTCCCATTAAATGCCTGCAGATTCAAGGCAAAACATATTCACTCTACTGATAATCTGGATTTCACACTAAGCTCTAATAATAACACACGAAGCTCTAATAATAACATCCACAGAAACAGAGGACAAGGGTCGAGAAATAAGGCACACCTGGTAGAATGATATAATGTGTGTAGGTGATATCATGTTAATGAACGCATATCCAACATTGCATTTGTTCTGCACAGGCACAACATCAAGTAAATTAAATAGTTGCTGGCAACTCAAAATATACCTGTAAAAAAAATCAACATCAAGTCCAGTACCTTAAAATCAATTGGCAGGTAGAAGAAGTCATAAGTTCCTTTGTGGAGTTCATCAATCGCAGCCAAAAGCATCTTAGATGTATATCTGTATAATTCGGGAATAAACAAAAACTTAATAAAATAGCCAGCTAGAAAATAATCCAAACGAAAATTTGATTCGAAACTGCATACTTGTTTGGAATGTTTTTAATCATCAGTGTCGTCCTAGTATCATCGCCTTTGCGAATCTTCTCCAAATCCAGCTGATACTGCCTCTTGCTATCGGCTTGGAGCGCACTGCTGTCCACTCGGCGGTTACGGCCACGGTCAATAGAACTGTCAAGTCCGAAAGAACCAGGCCCTTGGTAGGTGGGGTTACTGTAGAACGCATGTCCCAATCTCGGTGACAGCATTGGTCTAAAGTTAGTAGAGCTATTATCTGTCAGACTTCCACTGAGAGAAGAAATAGGATTCAAAGAAGAACGGCCAGCCATGTTCAGCATGAGGCCCGCCCCATTTCTGCCAGTACCAATATTTCCCATGTTCCCAAACCTGACTTGCTTCATAAAAGATGTCTCTGGCGATTCAGGTAAAAAGCCAAAATGGCTCTCAAATGGAGCACCTGAAGGGGCAGAACCAACATGATGATGATGGTGGTGCTGATCTGAAGACCCAAATAATGAAGCCTGACGGCTGCCATGCAAGAAGCCTTGCCCCTGAGAACGGCTCGTAGATGACAATGCAGACCCAATTGCTGGTGGACGCCAAACAGGGGACTGAGAGGTTTCTGAATAAGGCTTTGGACTACCCCAGAGAAATTGGGGACCGGATAAAGTCCCAGGACTAGAACTCATATGTTCACTGCTGCGATCCTGGTATGAGTGAGAGTGCTGAAATGCACCTCCCACGGACTGGTTGCCATTTGAGAATACGTGATCATATTTAGACCGATTGCTATCCTTCCCAATAGGTGCAATCTTGACAGCATTTGAGATTAGTGAAGGCATTCCGATAGGACTCATTCCATTTCCGGTTGGAGACCTGTTCAAAGCTTGCAACACATTGTTATCTGTTGGACTACTATAGTGAGCCCATGCCCCTGCCACATAAGGATAAAGAAAAACTATTAATTTTTTATAAACAAGTGATTGACTGCAAAATACATGGGACATCAAGCTCCCACAGAAGTACCTGGAGGAGAGTTAGCAATAGGTGAACCAACATGATGATGTCTATAGCTTCTGGGCTCCTCTTGGTCCAAATCATGACCAAGCTGCTGCATCAAGCTAAATCAGAAGATAACAAGAAAAAATTCATTGGATCAGTAAACTACACCAGAAACATTCTGTGAATTAAGTAATGATGAGTTTCTCCACATATATGAAGAATAAGTACAAAATGTGCTACCTAAAACTTAACGAAGATCTCTCTTTGAGAGGCATGCATATCAACAGTTTACAAATTGTATTATTCAGGCATTAGTGAACCATGTGTAAAAAATGACCCGGTGGAAAGAATTACAGAAACCGTTAAATTGCAAGTAAATTACTCAAATAAACTGAACATGATATCAACACTAGTGTTGCCAACTTTAAACCTCCAAAATATCATCATGAGTATGTGGTCTCAATAAACACAGAAAATTAAGACAATTCAAACAAAACAATCTTATTCAGAAACATGGGCAAGTAACTGAGGAGACATATAAACAAATGGAAAATTAACTCAAAATCATACTTTCTACGTGTTCCACCAGGACGGCTTGGTTCCAACTTGATTCGTTTTCCAGCTATCTCACTTTTATTCAGTGACCGGAGAGCAGCCTCTGCAGCTCTTATATCATAAAACTCTATAAACTTATGGTGCTTTTTGTTTGGTGTCTCTCTTATCTGCAAACAGAAAACCAGAACACCATCGACATGAATACAGAAAGATGATTAGAAGCAGAATGAAGGGAAACAACACTCAGAGTGGCACCCTAACCTCTTTTACTTCTCCATATGCCCCAAAAATCTGGCGAACCTCTTCATTAGAAACTGACGGATCCAAGTTAAAAATAACAAGAGTTCCCTGGTTTAAATCTTTGTCAGATGGATTCTCCTGCAAAATCAACACAACAATCATTCCAAGAAGTACTTTTGATGGTGGTTTTGCAAAATAAAAACAATCATTCCATGAAGTACTTTCATTGGTGGTTTTACAAAATAAAAAAATTATTCCAAGAAGTACCTTTGGGATGGAAAAATGGATGTCCAGCTTTCTCCTCCTCAGAGGCTTATTCTGCAACGCACGCATTGCATTGCGCGCAGACCGGATATCAAAATAAGATATCATTACAAAACCCCTGTGCTTTGTTGCCGTGTAAAGGGTTCTGATATCCCCATATTGCTGAAATGATAATAATAATAGCAACCATCAGGCCCAACTGAGGTTCAGTATGGGAGACATGAATATGAGCAATGCCATGGGTTTATAGGATACAACATAAATCATGGAGCATGTACAACCATTGCAGTTATTACCTCAAACAAAGAGCGCAGTTCAGAGTCCTCAACGTTGCTATTGATGTTCCTTACAAACAATGTTCTGGAAGGGTGTTCTCCATATGGATGCTCCCCAGCCACAGTTCCGACAGTGCTTGGGACACCAAAAGGGTTGATCCCATTGCCTCTAGCCCCATCAGCAATGCTTGAATTCGCAAAACTAGCTGTGACACTCTCCAGAGGATCCAAGTCCAGCTCCATGCCCCCTCCGCTGCCAAATACATCAAACTCTTCCAATTCCTCCGTGTTATTTGTCTGCCCGATAGGTTCGATCTCATCTGTGATCCCAGCGAAAAACTCATCTTCATCAGGCAGCAAGTCATCTATCTGGCGAAGATCAAAATCAAACTTGTAGTCCTTCTCTTCAGGGTCATCATCAAGGGTTTTCATTTTGACAGAGGTGTCATCCATTGACGGGGTACCATGTGCAGAATCAGGAAAGTTCACTGAAAGGAAAGGGCAGGGGGCATGGTCAGGATATGGAAACATCATAGGCATTAATCAAAAGGGTAGATTTATGAGGTTTGTGACGCATAACAAACAAATGGCATGAGGGTGCATGTTTGGCATTCATTTGGAGCCCTTTGCAGTATTACCATAACTATGACAGACACATAGCAGAGCTGCTCTTTATTAGGCAGTAAAGCTACTAGATCTGCGCATCGAAATACTAAAACATGCACGTGCATTTGAGAAGGTAGGGAGCAGCATACATACATTTTTCATGAGGAAGAAGCGGCAAGGAGGTTGAGAAGAGGCTTGCATCGCCGAAGCCTGCGCGTGCATTTTGCAGGGGTGGTGGAGCGACCCTCCAAGGGTTGTTACTTGCGGCCATCTGCCTTGGCTTGGAGGGAGGGGGGACTGCAAGACCTGCATAGATATTATGTAGTAAAATAAATTAGCGGGCAGAAGGCGGAGGCAGGAAGGTGGAGTGGATGATATTTGACTGACCTGGCGGGTTGAAAGGATGGGGCGATGGGTCCATGACAGCATTCCGCGGGAGATACCTGCAGAGCGAGCAAAGAGATGGAAAGTTGAGCAGTTGCAATCTAAAAAGGAAGAATTGGTGTGGTGCTTGATTAAGGAAGGAAAAGGAAAAGAGCATGTGTGGATGATGTTTTGCAATCTGTGTGGAGCTAGCGCTAGACAAGTCAAAGCAGAGCATTCGCATACCTAGCTTGTATAAGCAGCGCAAGGAAGTTTGACCCCAAGACATACATATACCGGATGAGGAAGCAATATTAATTAATGGAAGGCAAGCAAGATAACGAGTGAGATGAATCATCATCTATCTTGAAGATATACAAGTGAAAGACATACGCATAGCTAGCGGTGATAAGTCTCTCTCTCTCTGTACATAGCTAGAGAGAGAGAGAGAGAGAGAGAGAGAGAGAGAGAGAGAGAGTAAAATAAAATCGGGGGCATGAATTTGTGAACCAGAATTAATCCGTGGGGATGAAGCGCGATCACGCTGGCAGATGAAATCATATACCCCTATCGAAAGCAGAAGAAAAAGGAGAGCAAGTAACTGACCTCCGGCTGGCTGGGGAAGGAAACCCTAACGGATGCTGGGAGTTGAGGAGCGACGGGGCCGGGGGAGGGGGGACGAGACGCAGACGAGACGGCGGGCGAAATCTTGCGGTCTCTTCTCACCTCCGGCGCTCCCTGTCCTTGTTCTTCTCCTTCTCCTTCCTCCTCTTCTTCTTTTATAAGAGGTTGCTGCTGCGGGTGCGGCGGCGGCACAAGCAATCAACAACAAGCCCCCATTGCAGTCGACTCGACTTGAGGAGAGCAAAAAGAAATAATAAATAACTATATGGATGGATGGATTTATCCGTGTCTAGTAGGAGCAGTAAATAAAAAAGGAAATTGAGGGATAGCGACAGCGATGATGATTGGGGGGCGGGCCCGTCCGTCCGTCCGTCCTCACATGCTTTGGGCCCATGACATGCGGGGCCCACGCCAGATTATGTCAGTGGCGCGGATTATTGGATTAGTGGCCAAGAGGGGAGGGAGTCCCATGTGTCAGTGGCCCTGTCTATGTATAGGCTGCATTGGAATGGCGGCTGGCGTCCGCCCTGCCCTGCATTTCCTTTCCTTTTTTTTTTTGGCTGCTCACGGTCGCTCAGGTGCAGCTTTCCATTTTCTTTTCCTTTCCATTCATGAGATAGATGGGACAGGCAAGAGAATATCCCATCCTTTTGCCAAATCGGGACTTCTGATTGATTCAGTTCAGTTCAGTTCAGCTGCTGGATTCTTCGTTTAGATCCAATGCGACAAGTTACACCTTCCATCTCTTCACTTAACTACATGTAACCAAGAAAAGAAAAAAAAAAGAGTCCAATAGTCCATGCTTATCTACTACTACTAGTATCCCAGTCACCAACGTAACTCGCTGTTTTTCTCCATCCAATGAATCAGGCAATCACTCCAGCCCCTGATGATACGGTACGTTACGTTACTTGGCTGGCTCTCCCGTCCCGACGCCTAAAATTAAACTCTTCATCTTGCTTCACATACTACTAGTCTCACGAACTGAGTCAACAACCAACACGTGACTCTGCTCTACTCTACTTAATAAGCAGCTACAGCTACATCATCATCGTCGTCATCTCGCTGCTAAAAGGCTCGTGAAATCGACAGCTGCATCTAAATATCACATTCCGTCAATTATTCAATCTATCTGCACATCAGCTAGCTAACTGCTTGCTTCTGTTACATATGCACCGAGTACTCTACGGACTGCAGCAGCTTATTACAGATGGATCGATTATACATGACAGCTCCATCGGGTCTGCATGTAATGTAATGCAACATATAGATGATAAGCTGCAGCTAACTAATCTTTCTCATCCAATCCAGCATTATTGTCATGTGAGAAGTGGGACTTCAATCCAATCCAGCATTGGTAGTAATCAAGGTCTCGGCACGGGGAATCAAGAGCCCACCTGCACACACGAGGGATCAGCGAAGACTCGAACATGAACGCCAGCGTGCCGCTGAGCCTGAATGGCTCCGTGTTGGCATCAGCTCGGCTGATCGTCGCCTCGTATGTCTTGGTGTCTGGCCCATGTGGCGTCATGCAGCTGTGAAGGCTAGCACCCCCGGGAAGAAAACCATCAGCCTTAGCCTGCACAACACCAGCATCAGCAGTGACTTGAGTGAGGATTATTCCAACTAATCAAAGAGCAGCGAGAATGATATCCATACCTCGTACATCCCATAGATGAGGCCCATGAACTCACTCATGCAGTTGCGGTGGTAGTATGGAGGGCGGAATGTGTTTTCAGCAACCAGCCACCTAGGTGGGAATATTACAAAATCAAGTAACGCCACGCCAGGCTTATCGGTCGGCGCGGTAAGCACTGCAGATCAATTGTCACATATATGGTTAGTACTAGGCCTCCAGATTAGATGCACAGCACACCCACAGGATAGGATGAAATCAGTCACCTGTGTTTACTGAAGGGTCACCATGATCGAATAGGACGGTATTAAATGGGCAGAACCTACTCAAATCATACTGAAAAAAGGAAACAAAAAAAAGATCAGGTCACTCACTGTGCAAACCAAAAGACACATGCAGTTTACTTAACAAGTGATGAAGACTGCTACAACTGGGTACTACGCCCGGTTTGGTTGTTTAGTACCTCCTAAAATTCATGTCACATCAAATGTTTAGATACTAATTAGGAGTATTAAATATAGACTAATTACAAAAACCAATTGCACAGATGGAGACTAATTTGCGAGACGAATTTATTAAGCCTAATTAGTTCATGATTTGACTATGTGATGCTACGGTAAACATGTGCTAATGATGGATTAATTAGGCTTAATAGATTTGTCTCGCGAATTAGCCTCCATCTTTATAATTAGCTCATGTTTAGTCCTCCTAATTAGTCTCCGAATATTCGATGTGACATGAACTAGACTTTAGCTTAGGTATCCAAACGCCCTCTACCTTGTATGGGACATAATTCCCATGCCATGCAACCACATTGAAGGGAGAAAAATCCTGCGTGGCAGTGAATAGCTCACCACCATACTTCTGCACTATCATGTATCCAGGTCGGTGGGCCTGCTCAAACCATGCCGTGGGGGAAAGGAAATCCCTTGGTGAAGCCAAACCATTGGCACCTGCAGACACAATTAGATTCTTTGGATTCTGAATGTGATAAAATTGGAAATAAAAGGGTACTATTACCGATGGGGCCAAGATCAGGGAGCTGAAAGTGGGCGCCGAAAATCTCAGACACATAGCCACGTGAGGGGCCATCAGGCAGGTCAACGGCAAAGCGGAAGCCTTGAGGAATCACAACGATCTCACCGGGTGAAACCAGCATCTTTCCGCATTCGGTTGTGATGAACAACCCTGGGCTTGATAGCAAAAGAACATAGTGAGCATGCGTTTTCATCGACTGAAGGAAGCTAATCAGCTGCGGGAACTTACTTCCTTGCTGGGGAACAATGAGGAAATCACCATCTGCGTTGCAGAAGGCGCATCCGTCCATGGACTTGTTAGCAGCGTACCTAATGCATATCAAGGATCACTCATTCAGTTATTGTGATTTGTGAAGAAGCAGAGTACAGCAGTAATAAAAATGACGAGCACAAGATATACATGTGGATGGCGTATCCGTGGCGGAGGAATGCGCTCCCGGCTCCGCAGACGGTGTAGAGGCCGTCGATGAAGTCGAGGGGCCGGTCGAGGGGCACCTCGGTGGGCCTCCATCGCAGCTGCGTGGGCGTGGCGACGGTGGTTGCGCGGTCGAACTCCCCGACGAGGCGGCCCTTGTCTTCCCGGGGGTGGAAGGGCTCGTGGGTCACCGACGGCTTGATCCGGTACAGCCACCTACCGTGCCGATTCAGTAGCAGCAGCATGGGTGAACTGAATCCATTGGAGGAGACAAGGGGGGATGAGAAGGAGAGAAAGGGATGTACGTGCGCAGGTTGCTGGCCCGCGGGGTGGTGAAGGAGGTGCCGGAGAGCTGCTCGGCGTAGAGCCCCAGCGGGCACACCAGCGGGCTGTTCTGCCCCACGGGGAGCGACCCCGCCACCGCCTCCGACGAGAAGCTGTTGCCCAGACCGGAGAGGTACCGCAGCGACACTGATTCAATCTCATCCGAGGCCGCCATTGCTTTCTTCTGAGCGATTCGATCGGTTGCAGGTGACTCCAATCGTCGTCGGAGGAGGAGACGGGCGGGGCAAGGCTCCTGCTGCTGGCTTCGCTGCAAATGGACTCTCTTCAGAGTTACAGTCTTGTCTGCTTGCTACTACTTATGTCTATCCACATATCATCTGGATCTCGACTTGTCAGCTGGCTGTTGCTTCTCCAGCATCCCTTCCTTTTTGACTGCAATAAATAAAATCCTAGAATTATATATTACGGTATGTATATGGCTTGGGATTTTGCAAGAAGATAGAGCTAAATCAATTCCTCATCGTCACCGGACTTACAAAGATGACGTATAGTATATTGTTCCTTGTACTAAACCAGACAGCATCCCGAATTCATCAGTTATGCATACATCATCTGTACACAGTTGAAATGCAGCTCCTGTCAAAGCCTAGAAAACAAACACCACCTTTGCAACAGACATCATGAGATAAGCCTACTGAAAGAAACCTACTAGCTACATGGCATGTCACTTGGATCTGTAAATGAGCCGAAACTCACCAAACTCAAGTGCACCAGCTTCGCTAACTACATGATACGGTATCTGTAAAGTTATGCTGGCAACTCAACTTCAGACTGACAGCGCCCACCTCCAAATACTTGCACAGAGTTTACTTGTCACTGCAGACGAACAAATTTAGCCAATTTTCAGTTTCTCCAGAAGATACGCATTTCTCCGTTTCTCAGCTCAAGGTCGAGGAACACAGCAGCCGTTGCAAGCTCACACAAAGTAGCCCAGAGCAACCAGTCCCCACCTAATAGGCACCAAATCACCTTTGCAACACTTCATGGCTTTCACAGGGCGCCGCATTTTTCTCATTCACTTTGCATATATACATGGGATTTCATGACGACTTTGCATCCGTACCTCCTGTCGATCCTGGGTTCTACCCCTATTCAAGCCATGAGGGGCTTTCAACTGCTGGTCCTAGTGGCCTTGCTTATTGGGGAGCTGCACTGCGCAAGAACAGCACCACCAACAGCAGCTGATGCCCCAGCAACAGCACCACAATCTCCCGAGCCACCACCAGCAGACCAGCAGCAAACCCCACCACAAGCGCCTGGGCCAACGCCTCCACCGCCACGGCGGCGGGGATCTCCACATCGACGACCACCAGGACAAGCACCGCCGAAGCAGGATCCGGCACCGCCAAAGCAGGGAGCGGAACCTGCACCGCCGCGGCTGGTCGTGCCACCACAGGACTCTCCTGCGCCGCCACCACCCTCAATGATCAACCGCACCACGGGCTGCACCACACTCCTTGTACTTGGGGACTCAACAGTGGACCCTGGAAACAACAACCACCTGCCCACCACAGCCAGGGCAAATTTCTTGCCCTACGGCTTGAACTTCTACGGGCGCAGGCCGACTGGCCGATTCACCAACGGCCGATTAGCCACAGATATGTTAGGTAACAAAAACTCATCCCTGCATCTACTCTTGCTAATTGCTATGATACTATTTCGTTGATTCACAACATGGAGCTAATACGCATGGTGCTACAACAAAATGAAGTCCCGTGCAGTAGGCGTCTTTCAGAAATTATAAATGTGCATATGCAATGGTAGTGGTACAACCTCTAGGATAAAGGAAGCACACAAGAATGAAAATTCTACAAAATTATGCGTTCATATCGCTCCTCCGGATAATTGATATATGATGGTCATCAGGGGATATATGCTCTGCCATGAACAAAGAAGAATACAGGGAAAAATTTCCGTGCTGTCCTAGTTCCTAGGTGCCTAATACTTAACTGAGAGCTTTGATGTTATGCAGCGGAGAAACTGGGTATAGCGAGGACTATTCCAGGCTTCTTCGACACAAACCTGAGGCTCGCCCAGCTCAGGAGGGGTGTAAGCTTTGCATCGGGAGGCTCTGGATATGACGACAGCACTGCCAACAGAATAGTATGTCATCATAACACAATGCATCTTAACAGAATTGTAAATTTTAACCACGTGTGCCACATGATCAAAACAAAAATAGTTATTTCATTCTTTTCACTGCTAAAGCTAACTGATGAAGATCGAAATCAAATTGAGGTATCCAAGTGAAATTACAGTCACATAGATACAGTAGATGAGGTAATAGAGCAAATTTTCGTAGATGTTAAAGTTGTACATAGTAGTGTGAGCAAGGTTACTTTGAGATTCTGAACTACTAACCAGCTAAGCTTCCTGCTTATAGAATGTGGTGTCATTCTCTGCACAATTGCACAACCTTTTCCGTTACAAGCTACTCATCCGAACATTGCTTGGACCGAGAAGAGCAGAGCGACTTGTTAACAGGGCAACCTTTGTGATAAGCGCTGGTACAAATGATATACTTTCTGTCTATCTTGCATCAAATCGGTCGAATGCAATTAGTATGGATATGTACGAGAATCACCTGATAGCACGTGTTGCTAATCATACCCAGGTAAGCATTTCCCTTGTCAAACAAGCATCTGACATATCTGTTATCTGTTATAATTTGTAGTGCATGTTTTTATCATATGTCTCAGGCTATGATAATGCTTGGAGGAAGGAGATTTGTTTTTGTTGGACTGCCCCCGATGGGTTGCATGCCAATTGCCCGAACTTTGGTCGGCACAGGATCAGACAGATGTGATGAGACATTAAATCAGCTTGCAACTTCATTCAACTCGAAGCTAGTTCAACTGTTGAATTTTATAAATTACCAGCGTCAAATTAGAACTTCATACATAGACACGTATACAACTATACATGACGCAACAGTGGATCCTAAGACCTTTGGTACGCAGCATTTTCCTTTCTAGCATGTACAGCAGACACAAGAAGTAATCTTTTTATGGCCAAGCTAATTGATTGCTTGTGTTTTTTGGAATGGTAGGCCTAACAGAAGTATCAAGAGGGTGCTGCGGATCAGGGGTAATTGAAGTTGGGCAAACATGCCGAGGGCGAAGAACATGTGGAGACCCCAGCAGGTACCTGTACTGGGATGCTGTCCATCCAACAGAGACGACAAACCAACTTATCGCAAATGTGATGATGGATTCTATTAGAGAACTCTATAGCTAGACTAAGTGAAAAGAGGGCCGTGATTTATAGTCTGGATTTTACTGCTTCAGGGGGCGCTAGTTTTTATCGGAGTCATGCGTATCTAAATGTAATAGAGTTAATATATAGCTAAATTCGAAATGGACCTTATTGTGTCACAGAAAAGAGAGAGGGCTACTAGTGTCAAATTGTATTGTGATGCTGAATTGCTGATGGAATAGATAGCGTTGTGATATCTTGAGAGAAATGTGCGTTGCTACTGCTTTCCTGAAATGAGCTCCCAGTGAATTGGTAAGCAAGAGGAATACCGATTAGGGTCAGGCTGGACGGACGGACGTCTTGGTTTCAAGCCAGCCCCTCCTGGTCCTGGTCACTCCAAAGAATCTGTGTATTTTGCTCCACAGAGAAAGAGAGAGAGAGGTCAGTCTCAACCAGCCAATTAGATGTAGCATAAGATGATGCATGTATTGCAGATCATTCCCTCTGCTCGTGTTGGCATCAGATAGGCAGGTGTACCGTCATCAGGATTCAGGATTGGTGACTGGCAAGACTAAGCACCATGCTTGCTACAGTCCTCTCCGCTAGGACAACAGCATAAATGCAAACAACCCATAACAAACAAGCAAGCAAGCAAACCAACTTAGCTATTCCAACGCACAACATGCATATTGTTATGCTAGCAAGAGCAACACCTCAACATATCAAAACATCATCGCATCCATTATCATCACCCATCTTCACCGTACCACAAACTTAAACAGATGTCAACATGGAAATTGATTCATAAACACCGAATGAGAGAATAGCATTAAGATAGACCAGGCCTCGCGCGACAGAAAGCAACAGCCAGACAGACCACCTGCTGCTGCTGCTGTGCTTGCTGCTGCTGCTGTACATAATTAACCTGCTTCTTCAACCATATCTTAAAGCTAACAAGTCCCAATCACCAGGATAACTAAAAAGGAGCCTACCACTACGGCCGCCTTACTCAAATCTATGTCCACAGCCCAACTTCATTCAACAGAGGGTCATATGACTCTACTCAATCCTCTTCCTCTGCCACGTCCACCAGCTCGTACTCCACCAGCGACATGTTGTTGTCTTCCTTCACCTTGAAATCAGCAGCATCAGTCACCTCGATCCGTCCCCACTTGTCCACTGCCAGCCTCATGGTCCCCTTGAACATGTCAATCTTGGCGTTGCGGAAGATCACTGTGGTATTCGGCTTCACAAGGTCAACTGTCCCCCCCAAAAAGGAAAGCCAACAATCAGCGTCAAGTCACATTGTGCATATGGTAACCAACAGCTACAAACATCACAAAACTACTGGTATCACACATAAACATAAGCCAGGTTTCATAATGGAAAATAGATTATGAATTGAAATATTATGCGGACATCAGCAATTGTCAGAACACAAGGGATAACCGACAGTGTTTCTATACAAAAAAGACAACAGGCTGCTTTGCACCCAGGCGTTTTTGCATGGCAACTAAAAGCATAGACCTACGTCGTTACCGCCGACACGTGTGACAGATTACAGGAGTCATCCAGTCGTTTGAGCACAATGAAGCCTAAAGCATGTAAGGTCTCACAATGATGAACATAACAAAAATTGCAATTGTCCTGTTCCACATCATCACCATCCTATATGTATACAGGGCAACAAGTAGCAGAGATATTTTGCACAGGGGAGACGAAAAAAACTACACCCAATCCAACAATCCCTAACGGGTCAAGTAAAAGTAGCACACAACACAATGACATGGTAAAAAGCATAGTCATTTTAAGGCAGAAGAAACATCGATATAGATCTATGCAATGCAGGTGTCAGGTAGCATGGTGATGATGCTGATGGAGTAGGGTACATATCCAAGACATGGTAGCAGTTATGAAAACATGTTGGCAGTACAGATCTACAATCGAATCCCGCTAGAGATCCACCAACGGTGGATCATAGCAAATCCGTTGATGGATAGGGTAGCCAATCAATCCGTTGATGGATCGGGTAGCCAATCAGTCGAGGGGCACGGAAGCACGAGTGATTTTGTATAAATAATGTAAATAAAGAAAGAAATAGTAGAGGTTGGATGAGACGTACCCTGGTCGTTGCGCGCGGTGACGAGGATGGTGCCGGTGTGGTCTCCGACGAGGCACTCTGCGACGCGGGTGCGGCCGATGTGCGGGGAGTGCTTTTCGAGGACGGTGCGGGCTTCGAGGACGCGGGCGGTGAGGGTGTGGCCGTGCGTCTGGGGGCGCAGCTGGTCGATGGTAGTGAAGACGGGCTTGCGCAGGGGCTTGGCGGCGTCGGCGGGGCCGGGGCCGGGGCCGGGAGCCGGGGCGCGGCGCACGTAGCCGGTGCCGGGGGGCGGGGGGCCGCGGCGGTTGGTGCGCCTCGCAGGCGTCGACATCGGCGATCCTCCCTTCACTGCTAAACCCTAGCGGCGGCGGCGGTGGAGTTGCTTGCAGTGGGGGGGATCGGAGGGAGTTGGTGGCGGCCGATGCGAGAAGACAAGTCGTGGGTGGGCAACTGCCAGGTGGGGGTGGGCTATATAGGAAGCGACGGCAGAAAGGGGATACGACGCCTGGCATGGTGGGCTGGGCCGAAACGCTTTGCTTGGACAACAACTCACAACACACACATGTTGGGCTGCCGCATTCGTCGTCTTGTGGCAATTTGGGTAACGGGGCAAGGTCATTACGAGGAGGGAGGGAGTGAAGGAACCGAGGAAGTTTCCTTGTACGTGGGAAGGAGAGAAGTTTCATCATCATGAAATCAAATTCTTGTGCAGTCAGTTCGCTTCAGCTTATCAGCCGATTTATTAGACGTAAACAATGTTTTTCTCTTACAACAAATCAGCCGTTTCAGCTTTTCAGCCGGCTTACAAGTCCAGCCGAACGAACCCGTGGTATGGGACGTAGAACCTCGTGGTATGGGACGTGTATATGCATAGTGTTCCACCACCCCAGACAGCCACGATAATTCCTAAGCCAGAATCCACACTTGTTGTAATGTCATACTACGTCCCAAATTATAGTTGGAAAGTAGCTCGTATGCATGGTTGTCATGTATTTATTTTCATCCGTCAGCTAGCGAGGCGAAGAGGACGAGTAGTTGGGTGGAGTCGAGGAGCTGCCCCGCAGAGATAGATGGCCATGGACGCAGTGGACCACCTCGCCGCCGAGAGGGCCGCCGCGCGCTTCGACGTCGAAGAGATGAAGGTCGCATGGGCCGGCTCGCGCCACGCCGTCGACGTCGAGGACCGCATGGCACGCCTCGTCGCATCCGACCCTGTAAGTCACTTATTGCTGACTAGTTCTTCCCCAATCCCCAATCCCCCAATTTCTGGATCTGATTTCGTATAGTCGCTACCAGCTTAATTCAGCCTTACATGACAATGATACATCACAGCATTAGCTCCACTGCTGACTACCAGCTTTTTTAGTGATTCCTCTTTGCATTGGTCGCCTTACGATGCTGACTCACACCGTATTCTTTTTTTTATTCAACAAACAGTAATAGAAGATTCGCTCACATCTATGCCTGCTCAATATATAGGTCTTCCGCAAGGATAACAGGACCATGCTCTCCAGGAAGGACCTGTTCAAGGACACTTTAAGAAAGGCAGCCCATGCGTGGAAGCGCATTGTCGAGCTACGTCTTACAGGTCCCAGATCATCCCCTGTATTTCAATTAACAACCAAAGATCTATTGACCCATTGCACTCTTAACTCATGTACTGTCTCATTTTGATCTGGATTAACAGAAGAGGAAGCAAATTTGTTGAGGTTATATGTCGACCAGCCTGGTTATGTTGATCTGCATTGGGTATGCCTATCCATTCTTTATTCCATCAGTATGTGTTCCAGTCATACCATGATGAAGCCTTTGTTCAAGTCAGTGCTACCATATGCTCTGCATCTCATCGATCTTCCTATTGTTCTTGGATTTATGCAAAAAATATCAGGGCATTCCCTTCAATAAGAAGCAAAACAAGATCCGTGCCATGGAATAACACATATAGTTGCTTTGTTCAACCTTCGTCTATTTTGTTAACTTTTTTTAAAGAAGAAAAAACCATCTTGCAGGGCATGTTCGTCCCTGCTATAAAAGGGCAAGGGACTGAGGAGCAGCAGCAGAAGTGGTTACCACTGGCTTACAAGTTCCAAATAATTGGGTGCTATGCTCAGACTGAACTTGGTCATGGCTCAAATGTTCAGGGACTTGAAACAACTGCTACATTTGATCCAAACACTGATGAGTTTGTCATCCACAGTCCAACTCTGACATCCAGCAAAGTAAAGTTCTATGAATCAACTTCCACTTTATTGATTTATTTAAAACATTTTATTCCTTTCCTTTTTCCCCTATTGCTTTAGCCCTTTGTAAATTGTTAAAGATGTTGTCCGCAGTTCACTTCATTACGTGTTTCTTCATGTTGGCAGTGGTGGCCCGGTGGCTTAGGGAAAGCTTCCACTCATGCAGTGGTGTACGCTCGGTTGATAACTGAAGGAAAGGACTACGGCATTCATGGTAGTGTGTTTTTTCTTTTAGGTCACCTTTAAAGTGCTCTCTTTCTTACTGACTTATGCATGCCCGCGTCCCAGGTTTCATTGTGCAACTGAGAAGCTTAGAGGATCACTCCCCGCTTCCTGGTGTTACCCTTGGTGATATTGGTGGAAAATTTGGCAGCGGTGCTTATAACAGTATGGATAATGGTGTCCTGCGATTTGATCATGTGCGTATCCCTAGGGATCAAATGTTGATGAGGTTTGTCCATTGGGTTATCATACTTCGTTTTGGCTTCTTTTTTTTTTGGCTCAACTCTCCTTAAAACTTGGCATTGTTAACTTTGCTTTTAGGCTTTCACAAGTTACAAGGGAGGGGAAATATGTTCACTCAGGTGTTCCAAAGCAGCTGCTTTATGGGACAATGGTTTTTGTTCGTCAATCAATTGTCGCGGATGCTTCTAAGGCTTTATCCCGTGCTGTTTGCATTGCTGTACGATACAGCGCAATCCGAAAGCAGTTTGGCTCTCAAGATGGTGGCCCTGAGACTCAGGTATTTTCTCTGTTAATATCTGAAGAAATTTTGTTTCATGATTTATTCATTTTCTCTGTTAATCTCTGAAGAACTTTTCTCTCTCTCTAAAATACTATGTTCTCAACTAGAAATTAAACTCACATTATATAAACAATTAATAAATGAGATCTATCCACTAGGCGGGCATCAAAGGCAATTGAACCCCAAAATCTTGTTTCCCAGACTGTTGACACCATGTGATTTTAGTTCTGCTCATATGGATCTCAAAGACCACTTACAATGTTGTAAGAATAAGCAGCTCAGTTGATGCTAATTGTTCTTCACTTTATTACTTAACTGCGTGGATAAACATCCATAGGCCTCTAACGTTTGCAAAGTTATTTCGACTCTGTAGCTGTGTCAGCATATGCTGCTGATTCTTCATGAAGTAACCTGTCTGTTAAGCATACATGATACATGTATTGCCATTTTCATATTTGTGAATGGCTATACGACCAACTTTTGTAAATGAACTGTCAAGTGTTACACTGTTACTGCCTATGCTAATACATGGTTGTTTCTGCAACTTTGGGCTACGAACGACAGGTGACTAATGATAGCACAAGTCATGCGTGTGTTGGGTGTAGTTGGTGGTGCATGTGCACCTTATCTATCTATGTAGTAGCTACTTATTCCTAAATTAACCCTGCTACCTACCCCTGCCTTATCTCTACATGTACCCCCCAAACTGCTATCTATGTGTGGTTAATGAGAAATAGATCAATTGGGCCAACAACTAATGTGTTCAAATTGGCTACAGGTCCTTAATTACAAGACTCAACAAAGCAGACTCTTTCCATTGCTGGCTTCAGCTTATGCATTTAGATTCGTGGGTGATTGGCTCAGCTGGCTATACATGGATGTCACTCAGAAACTGGAAGCTAAGGACTTCTCAACACTGCAAGAATCTCATGCATGTACTGCGGGTTTGAAGGCTGTGACAACATCTGCAACAGCTGTATGCATAACTAAGTTTCAATTCAGTAATGCTTTTAGCTATTCTACATGTAAATGGTTTACTGGTTATACTTCATGGGGTATATTCATTGAGTTAATATTGAGTACTCCCAAGTAGTATAAAAGTGCTTTGTAGAAGTGGCTTCCCAAATGGGCAAATGTTGCCTTTATCACTTCATTTTTCTTAGGTATTTGTAGTTCATAAGTTGGAACCGTGTTTCCCAGACTGTCATTCGATATGCTTTTACCATCTATTGTATTCCTGATGCTCCACTCCATTCCTCAAGAGAGTAGATTCTGGTTTGATAGTCGAGCACTCGAGCTTATGCTTGTTCTGATGGTCTAGTCAGTATATATAACAAAGGACTTTGACAATTCATTCTTGTAATGGGTATACCTCTCTGTTATGATGCAGGATGCAATTGAAGAATGCCGAAAGCTCTGTGGTGGGCATGGTTACTTGAACAGCAGTGGGCTTCCTGAATTGTTTGCTGTTTATGTTCCTGCTTGCACCTATGAAGGAGACAATGTTGTTTTGCTTTTGCAGGTTTGTGTGGTATTCCTTGGCTGTGATGATACTAATCAATAATCATGCTTTTAGCTGCTGTTGTTATGTTTGAGTATGTGTGATGGCGTAATTTATTTTCCCTTTTTTAATCTGCTTTTCTTTATTCTATTTTGGTGTGTAATTGCCTTTACCCTTTGGTGGTGCCTGTAGGTTGCACGGATTCTAATGAAGACTGTTTCTCAATTGGCTTCTGGGAAGCAACCTGTTGGTACAATGGCTTACATGGGCAAAGTACAGTATTTGATGCAATGCAAATGTGCTGTCAATACAGGTTGGCTCATCATATCATGCCATTGTCAAGTATATTTGATATTTGTTTCAGGCCTCGTGAGGAGGCTATGAGCCTGTATTTATGATGGTAATAACCCATGTTTGATGACTCTCAACAGCCGAAGATTGGCTTAACCCTGTTGCCATACAAGAGGCATTTGAAGCCAGGGCTCTCAGGATGGCGGTAAACTGCGCCCAGAATATAAGCCAAGCATCAAGTCAAGAGGAAGGTTAGTATTTATAGCTAGCCAATGTAGCACATTATTTATTTTTTCTTTTTACCAAATTACTGTCGCTAAAGTCTCTTTGGAAATCAAGTGTATTCACGATGATCTTATGGCTTGCAGGTTTCTATGAGAGGTCCCCAGATTTGCTTGAGACTGCAGTAGCTCACATCCAGTTGATTATTGTAACCAAGTGAGTATTAATTGTCCAACCTTCTTGATGATGAAGGGTGCGATCTTTTTTTTTGTTTTTTTTAAAAAAATAGTTAAGGAAAGAAGAAGAATTAGAAACATTGATTCATTGTTACTGTGTGTGGTGTTAGGTTCATGGAGAAGGTGCAGCAAGACATCCCTGGACATGGAGTGAAGGAACAGCTGGAGAACCTTTGCAATGTTTACGCGCTGTACATTCTCCACAAGCACCTGGGCGACTTCCTGGCGACTGGGTGCATCACGCCAAAGCAGGGAGCGCTGGCAAACGAGCAGCTGGGGAAGCTGTACGCGCAGGTAGGCAGCTGGTACTGAATCTGAGTCGTAGAGTAGTATGATGATGATGAACTGAAGTGAATCTGAACGAAACTACAGGTGCGGCCGAATGCTGTTGCGCTGGTGGATGCGTTCAACTACACGGATCACTACCTGGGGTCTGTGCTGGGGCGGTACGACGGGAACGTGTACCCGGCCCTGTACGAGGAGGCGTGGAAGGACCCTCTGAACGAGACGGTGGTGCCGGAGGGGTACCACGAGTACCTCCGCCCATTGCTCAAGCAGCAGCTCAACCTCTCCTCCAGGCTCTGATGAATGAATCGAGTGAGAAATATAAGCTGGTAGCGATTCTTGTAAGTGTTTAGACACGCAAGTCAAGTGGTATAATATAATACGTTCATCAATTAATAAAGAGCGATCAAGTGCCTTGAATTGGTAGAGATTGAATGCAATAGGGTTACTATGTATATGCGGTAGAAGAAATGAAGAAGAACTGTAGCAGGCTTGAAGGCACTGCTTTGGAGTACTTCAACAAGTTTGGTTGGAATTTCAGAAGAAGACACTGCTTTGGAGTACTTCAACAAGTTTGGTTGGAATTTCAGAAGAAGAATTCTTCAGTAGCAGGATGTTCACCTAGACGCTGGAGAAAGTCTTAGAACCCTGATTAGTGTTAAGGAGTCATGTTAGTAGTCTTGTCTTTAAGTGAACTGTGAGTCTCGAGGGTAGTACTGCTAGAACGGCCTAAGTGCTGAGTTTCTGTCTTCTTGGTGTATTTTTAGCGGCAGTCATTCATTCGTGGATGATCGAGGCTGGATATTTTCTTTAATCTAAAAAATTGTATCTGCGGAAGAAACAACTGCTAACTGGTCAACTTAGGTGCGTCTTCACTCCAGGAACGCGTACTGGGTGCTGCGTCCGCCTACGCCTGCCTGCGGCTGTCATCGTCTTCTTCCCGCTCGCGCTCTCCATTCTCATCCTTATCCTCCTCTTCCCGGCCCTTGGCATGCTCATTCCCATTCCACCATGGCTCCTCCACCTTCCCTCCACTCCCCCGTCGCCGCTTGCCGCCACCAGGCGCTGCTAACGCCCTCCGCCTTTCCTCCTCCAAGCCCCGCCCGCTTCTCTACTCGCCACCGCCGACGCCCTCGCCTCCCTCTATCTTCTGCTCCTGCCGCCGCAGACGGCGACGCCTCCTCCGCTGTGTCCGCCGCCAACCAATGGGGATCCCCCACCTCCTCCGTCCTCACTTTCCAGCAGGCCATCCAGCGCCTCCAGGTTCACTTCAACTCCTTGATCAATGCTCCTTCCTGCTAACTAAGCTCACAAACCTGTCATGCAGGAGTATTGGGCCTCCGTAGGATGCGCTGTCATGCAGTGTAGCAACACCGAGGTAACCTATACCTTGCATAACATGCCTTGTATTCTTGCGCATTGTTACACTACACCTTATTACCATCGATTGCATTGCTTTCATCCACCAACAAAATCCAGGTTGGAGCGGGCACCATGAATCCTTTGACGTTTCTTAGGGTCTTAGGTCCTGAGCCGTGGAACGTCGCGTAAGTTCGCCTTCCCATCATCCTAAATTAAATATGTGTCAACCAACTCAGCTCCCACCCACTTTTGTTTATGCACCATCAAATTCTTCCTATTACAGTATTTATTATATATAAGGCTACAATCCTGGGCCCTGACGAAACTGATATAGATGCGTTTCGAATCAGTTATTACCTGATCGTATTTTGCTATTGCAAACATTCTCTTCAAGGTATGTGGAGCCAAGTATAAGACCAGATGATAGCCGCTACGGAGACAATCCCAATAGGCTTCAACGCCATACTCAGTTTCAGGTTGACTCAAGTTTCAGATACCCCCTTCATACCTTCTTCTATTTGATTGACCAAACCATTCCCAGCAGCTGAGCTGATCTCAGGTATTTAATCATTCATGTCAATAGGTAATTTTGAAGCCTGATCCTGGAAATTCGCAAGATCTCTTCCTGCACAGCCTTTCAGCAATAGGTATTACTAGTCTTCCTTTCAGTTCTACTACAAGATTTGTAAAACAAGGAAGACTAGTGTCATAATT
This sequence comes from Setaria viridis, assembly GCF_005286985.2. Classification (NCBI taxonomy): domain Eukaryota; kingdom Viridiplantae; phylum Streptophyta; class Magnoliopsida; order Poales; family Poaceae; genus Setaria; species Setaria viridis. Next base: position 303,916 of record NC_048266.2, read on the forward strand.
TTTTTTTATTAATGAAAGGCCCAGCTGATGCATGGTGATGTTCTTATGTTTCCCTCTTTCACATTTTTATGAATATAAATGAAGTCTTTGTCTCACAGGTATTAATGTCCGTGAACATGACATCCGTTTTGTTGAAGACAACTGGGAGAGTCCGGTGAATTTCTACCTCCTTTTTGGTGTTATCCTTTTATGCCAGCCCATGCCCTTGTTGAAGTAAACACCAATGAAATATAATTCAGCTTATCAGCATGTCATATTAACTGTTGCTGCACTCAGTTAGTCTCATATATTATCATGTTGATGATTCTTCTTATTGATGACAGGTTCTTGGTGCTTGGGGACTGGGCTGGGAGGTTTGGATGGATGGCATGGAAATCACACAGTTCACATATTTTCAGCAGGTAGAGCTAACAAAAAGTGTGCATTACTTCATGACTCCTGCTCAATTTACACTGGGACCACACAGCTGTTTAGTCTGCATATCTTGGATGTAGCCGAGGAATGCAAACTAGAGCAATTTACTACTCATTAGATTTTTCTTTGAAGAAAAAAAAAGCCTAGACCATCCAGGTGGAACTTGATTATTTGCACCAAGAATAAAATAGCACCCAAAGTCAAAACTTTATGTATTCAAAACTAGATGACCTAGGATGAATTAGATGAATTTGCATTTTCACTTTATTTATTCAAAACTTTTCATGTCCTATTCCTCTCTAACCTCTGTACATTTTTTTTATCTCAATCACTGTAGTCAGGAAGCCTTCCGTTGCAGCCGGTTTCTGTTGAAATAACATATGGACTTGAACGTATCCTCATGTCACTTCAGGTCGGTCCAGTAATGGTCTCATACTTCCCTTTTATGAATCATACATATACAGTGCTTATTGCAATTCTTTTTTTCTTTATAGAATATTAAACATAACTCTTGGTTTTGTTGATTATCGATCCTTGACTCCTGTATGTTCATAGCATAACAATTGTTGTATTAACTTCTCCATTGAGATTATTTCCATACTCTGCTTGGTAGTATGACCTTTGAAAGAGCTGACCTTACTTTAGTTTAGATGTTGTGACAGGGAGTTGATCATTTCAAGAATATACAATACACTGAAGGCATTACATATGGAGAACTATTCCTTGAGAATGAGTATGTATCTTCTTGACTGTTTTGGATGCTATGCTTGTCTTCTCTTTTTCTTTAGTGTTTTCTTTGTCATTTGCTTAAGCTTAGGGCCTCGTTTATGGTTTCTTGATTTCAGGAAGGAGATGAGTGCGTATTATTTAGAGCATGCGGATGTCGATCGCATTCAAAACAACTTCGACGATTTTGAAGAAGAGGCTCGCTCCTTGTTATCACTGGGGCTGCCAATTCCAGCGTATGTTTGAATGATTTATATACATTATTTTTGGACTACAAGCAATTAAGTGATAAATTGATAAGTTGGACCTTGATTTGCAATGAGCTAGGTACGATCAGGTTCTGAAGGCCTCTCACGCTTTCAATATTTTAGACTCTAGAGGTTTTGTTGGTGTAACTGAGCGTGCAAGATATTTTGGTCGCATGCGAAGGTCTGGAACTATTATCCTTGTTTTTTACTGTGCTTCCTCATCTGTTATCTACTTAACCTGGAAACTTGCTGCCTCTCTGTTCCTAGTTGAGAAACTGCTCTTCCGTGCCTATCATTTCCAGTTATTAGGGGATATCTGTATAGCTGTATTGAACTAATTTAGTTATATATCTCCGTTAGAATAACAAATGTCTTCATCGAGGAGGTTTGACATCCTGCACTTTCTTTAAGTTTTAATAAGTCTCACTAATCACTACTTAAATTTTTATTTTTTTCTTCCTACCTCATTGCTATGGGCTTAGAATTCTTAGTTGATTCGCTCATTACTCTTCTTTCTTCTAGCTTCTGCATTGAAGTGAAAATAAAATTGTGATCTTGCTGAATGTTTTCTGCAGTCTTGCTCGTCAATGTGCTCAGCTTTGGGTGGAAACTCGAAAAAACCTTGGGCATCCGTTGGGTACTTATGAAGAGGCTAACCTTATCTATCCTCATGTCTCTGAAAAGCCTAATAGAGAGGTATTCATTTACACGACTTTGCGTCACTTAGTGTTTTTAAGGAAAAAAGTTACATAAGATTGTGCATATATGATGTTGCAGACTATACACACATTGTTGAACTTAGGCCTTTGATTTCTGCCCTTTAGGGAGTGACAGGGCAGCCACGGACATTTGTTCTTGAAATAGGAACAGAAGAGTTGCCACCCCGTGATGTCGTAGAAGCAACCGAACAGGTAAAAGCAAAGTTCTTCCTTCACCTTACAAGACAAATTTCGATCCACATACAAGCAACATGATGACCCTTGCTTTGCAATTTTTTTTTCTAAATAGAATCTGCTGATTCCGTTTCATAGTGAAATGACCTGAAGTTTATTGTCTTTTGACCTTCTTCAGCTTGAGAAATCTGTAGTTAATACATTGGAGAAACGTAGATTGAGCCATGGAGAAGTGCACTCTTATGGGACACCAAGGAGATTAGCGGTATCATCTTGACCACTCTTATCTTACATTTAGTTTCCTGACCAACCTTCTTGACGTATTTTTATACACCATCATATTTTTCAAGCTTTGTCAGAAATTGTAGTCACTTGAGTATTTAAAATCTTTATATGACGTGCCCTTTTTCGTGAGTAAAGACCAGGAGTGATATGGTAGAACTAGGGATAGCACGAAGAACCTATTCGTCGCCCTCCCTTGGGGGCTCTGACTACTTTTAGGGTTCTTCTTGCTTGATTACAATGGATGGTGTGGCTGTGCTTATATAGCCAGCTACCTAACAAACCCAATCTAATCTAAATAACCTTATCTCTCTAACAACCTTATCTCTAATGACCTGCTAACAAACTAATCTTATTCCCCTCGTGGTACTGTTCATGAGCTACAGGACTCGTGGGCCTAGGCCTGCGGCCAGTCCACTTGCCATAACACTTCACCACCCGTTGAAGAAAGCTCATCCTTGAGCTGTGGCAATGCTCAGAGCTGCAGACCGTATGGGGCTGGAACCCGGTGGCGATGAAGCACACTTGAGCAGACGTAGTTGAAGGCCTGGACGAGCTATAGGCAGATGGCGGCGTGAAGATTGCACTAGGTCGGGAGGTCTGCGGAGTCGCTGAGTTGCTGGGAGGCCTGAGAGTGCTGGAGAGGAGCGTCCGGGGAGAAGGCTGATACTGCGGGCATCGAGGTGGCCAGCGAAGCTGCGACCCGCAGGTGCAGCGCCGCTGCCGGCTCCGGGGCGTCGCTGGCAGGCTCGCCCGTGGGCGCGCCAGGGACGGCGCCGGCAGGGGGACACACGGGTCTGCACGCCGGGCAGGATGGCGGGTCGCAGTTTCAACAGGCGAGGACTGTGGCCCTTGCGCGCGTGGTTGCTGTAGGCCAGCAGTGGCTCTGATACCAAATGATATGGTAGAACTAGGGATAGCACGAAGAACCTATTCATCGCCCGCCCTTGGAGGTTTTGACTACTTTAAGGGTTCTTCTTGCTTGATTATAATGGATGGTGTGGCTGTGCTTATATGGAGGTTTTGACTACTTTTAGGGTTCTTCTTGCTTGATTATAATGGATGGTGTGGCTGTGCTTATATAGCCAGCTATCTAACAAACCCAATCTAATCTAAATAACCTTATCTCTCTAACAACCTTATCTCTAATGACCTGCTAACAAACCAATCTTATTCCCCTTGTGGGTTCACGAGCTACAGGACTCGTGGGCCTAGGCTTGCGGCCAGCCCACTTGCCATAACAAGGAGTGAGTCTGGTGTGAGTTTACATAGGAATGAATGTGATGACCTGATGACTCGGCCAATGCATGGTGGAGATTTTTTTTTACCCGTTAGGCTTCTCTGCCTTTGTTTAGTATGTTAGGGATGTTTTGTGCATTTTTAATCACATGGAAGTCAAAAACTAGTGTGCATGAACAAGAGAACATCTTTTTTTATGAAAGAAGTGATTTTTTGGTAGGTATCTTTTAGTTATGTTTGTTTTATGAAAAGTCCTTGACATATTGGACCATTGTTTTCCTTTCACATTAGTACTTGTCCAATCTGAAGCTATAAGGAGTCCAGCTTTGATTTACAGATTGTTGTTGAAAACCTTAGTATGAAGCAAACAGAGGTAGAGGTTGAACTACGCGGTCCACCAGTTGCGAAGGCATTTGACCAAGATGGAAACCCCACTAAGGTTGGCTATCCAATTGGCTATACTCCTGTTGTGATATTGCTATTCTTGGGTCTCTTTTGTAGCCTGATGCATAAGTATGTGCATGCAGAAATTTTATTTTGGTTCTTTAGAAGAGAGTAGCATTGTTTAGAAAAAGCTGTGTGTTGTACCAATTCTGATAAGGGGCATTTTCTCTTAGAATAATTTCGTATTCTTATTTATTTTGTTGAGGGATTTTTACAGAATACTTTTCTTTATTCTTATCCAGGCCGCTGAGGGATTTTGTCGAAAGAATAATGTTTCTGTAGATTGTTTATATAGAAGAATAGATGGTATGCAAAACAAGCTCTTCCCTTTGAACTGCCGTTCCTTTTAGAGTTACCAATGTATGTTTGTAGTGTTTGTGTTTAACTTCATCACTGCACCATGTATATTGCGCATTGTGATTGGTTACCTACGCTCATCTTCACTTCTTGTTTGTGCTTGCTGTTCGAATCACCATGCGGTGTTGATTGCATGGAAGTTATAGTAGAACTAATAATCTGTGCAGGTCAACATAGATATCACAAAATCATATCAGAATCGTATTAAATATCTGCATCATATCTGATTACTTGATGGCGTTGAGGCCTTATACTCTAATTAATGTATAACAGTTAATACAAGGAACTTATGTAAAATGTCCATTGTTGACCCTACTCTCCCCCTTTTTGCTTGAATATCTTTTCTTGTTGTTGTCTAAAGAGGCCTAAGTTTCATGTCAAATTTATACTTTACAGGTAAAACAGAATATATCTATGCTCGAGTCAGAGAGTCTGCTCGTTTTGCTGATGAGGTTCTTTCTTATCCTTTATATTTGCTTGACAGATGATTGTACTGGGTAACTGAAGAAGGAGCTTTGGTTCCTTGTACATTTATGGTGTTTATAGAATGGACTTGCACTGGAAGTCTGGAATGGGAATGATAAACATTTGCTGCATTGGCTAGGCTTTCTTTGTGACACCTTTCTTGTATCCTGACCAACAAATTAGTCTAGTGGATTCAAGTTTTGGAATTATTGGTGCTAGATGCCAAATTTTCACGTTTAAGAAAGATTAGGTGCTCCATCCTGCCAACCTCCACGATTTATAATAAACTAGGTGCTATGTTTCTTTGTACTAAGAGTTAATAAGATGAGAACGAATTGGCTATTGATAATTTAGTAGGTACTGTGTTCGGTATCATGTGCCTTCTGGTGCCTAGCTCAACATGCATGACTGGGCGTATTTTTTTCTATTTCTTGTCAGTGCTTATCTCTCTCCATGCGTCTGTTCGTTAATTGTAGCGTGTGAATTGCAGGTCCTAACTGAAGATATTCCTACTATTATTTCTGGTATTTCGTTTCCCAAGTCAATGCGCTGGAACTCCAATGTACGTGTACCCTCAAAGCCATCGATGCTACAATGTTACTATTGTGTTCAATCATTTTTAAATGATCTAATATCATTATAGATTTGAAATAAAGTGATCAATTATGTACAGAATGAATGCTTCTTGATCATTATGTACCCTGGTTTAATTTTGCATAAACAACTAAATTTTACATCTCAACAATAGTTTCTTTCATTTGAGTAATGAGCTTTAGATATTATTTTCTCTAACATGAGCTGCATATCATTTCATTAAAAGGAGAAACTTGTTATGATATAGGCCCTGACTGCATTATGATTACCACACACGTGCCACTAACCAAATGATAAAAGACAATCCAACAACCTAAAACCTGACCCCTTCTGCACACCACAGTGAGCACAGCTTGCGACCCTTTATTAGGGCCCGGATGCACACCACTGAAAACACAATTGTTCTGTTGTTTCCACATATCCCAAGCAACCAATTGGACCAGGCTGTTGAAGCCATTATGATGTTTTTTATCCAGACATTTTGGACCACCATACCACCAGCTAGAAAAGGAGATATCTCTCTGTGGAAACACTGCTTGAAGGCTGACCCTCTGGAGGACCAAGAACCAAACTTCTTGAGACAGAACACAATAAATGTTGGATGGTTTCCTGCGACTGGTCATAAAGAGATCATTGCAAGGATGCGGCAGACGTCTTTTCTCCAATCTGTCAGCCATCCAACACTGGTTCAAGAGGGCAAGCCAAAGAAAGATTCTGCAATGCAACGGAGCCCAGCATTTTCATAACTTCTTCCAAAAACTTGGTTGTCATTTCATCACCCACTATTGTTTCTACTGCTACAGAGAACATCACCCTACTTTAGGGTGCACCTGTGTATTTAGGCAGCACCTAGGATGTGATGGATCAGTTTTCGGTAACCACAGAGCCCAACCGTCTAAAGGTCATGAATACCGAGGACTCCATATTGGATTGGTTGACTCACCCTTAGCCAGTATACTAGGCAAATGCTATCATTAGCTTTCTCATGCCCCTTCCAAAGAAAATTCCGCCTAATCTTGTCAATCTCCACAACAGTCCATTTAGGCAGATCCATACAGCAATCATAAGATAGATAGGGGTAGCAGAGAGAATTACTTGAACCTTGACCAATCTGCCAGCCTGGTTCGTAACTGAGGCTTTCCAACCTGGAAGATAATCTGCAATCCTGTCAATTAGCTTTACTTATCTCATTACAAGGTTAATGTATTTTCATGCCACTCACTCTGGATTATTTCACTTGCAGATTGTTTTTAGTCGTCCAATACGCTGGATCTTGGCACTTCACGGAGATTTTGTTGTGCCATTTTCTTTTGCTGGTATCTCAAGGTAATACATTTTGTATTAGTACCGGACCTTTTTTTTGTTATGAACTTGGAGATTATTGTTCCTATCAATTATAACAAACACAATTTGCAATGGCAGTGGGAATTCATCATGTGGCCTTCGTAACTCTTCTGTGGCTAATTTTAAGGTTCTAATTGGACTTCCTTGTATATTTGATCTTTGTTTCTTTCATTACTTCTGTTTTGATGTTTATATTGAGTAAGAATATGCTGCATTAAGCCATTAATAAAAATTATGATACTTTACACTGTATTTAAGTTGGTTCATTTTGACATCTGCCCTTGCTTTTATATTGTACAGAAACTAAAATAACTAAAGCAGCAAGCAGCATGCTACCAACTAATTCTATTGATGTACTTTCGGTAGCTCAATGAACTACAGTTATGCACAACCTTGGTCCACCGAAGCCTAGCCGGGCAGGAACCCCACCTGCGCTGCTGCCTTGGCAGCCTGGGACCCATCTGCATCTGTTGCAGAGGGAGGTGGACACAAATGCAGCACCCAGTGGCCAGGGTTAGAGCCCTGGGCTCGTGGAACCTCTACTGAGTGCTCTACCATTGAGCTACATGCTCATCCGCCTTTGCCTGGAGAATATTTTGTCCGTCCATGCTAAAATTGACCCCTTTGTATTTTAAAAGCATTAATGCACCTTACCTGGTACCACCTGATTTAAGTTGCATGGGTGTTTCATGAAGCATGGTACATTGATATGATGGATACATCCAGTTAACAATTTAGGTTGGCATTTAGTACTTGCACTAATCCATTATGGGCAGGTTGTGGCCTATCATTATAAACCTAGTATTGTCTAGTGGAGGATTGTGAGCAAAGATTGTGCCAAAATATCCTTCCTTTTTGAAGCATTTGTTACTATTTTTGTTGAAATCCAGCTAATCGTATCTATCAAGTAATCTAAAACTCTTTCCAATTATCAGGTGGAAACTGCAGAATCATATTTATCTGCTGTGGAAAAAGCTGGGCTCCTGATTGATATGCAGGTGAGATGAGCACATATAGGTTCTTCATACGCACATTTGCGATCCACGAACTCATTTTTATTTGATTTGAACATTTAATCTTGGTCAGCTTTTGTAACCTGCATGAAGCAGGGAAAAAGCTAAATTGACTCATTATAATTTTCAATTGCTCAGCATTCCAGGTCTTATTGTAGTTAATTTCACTGCAGGAGCGCAAGGAAAGAGTCTTGCGTGACTCTACTATATTGGCTAAAGGTGTCGGTGGAGATTTCATTGCACCTGATAGTTTGCTGCAGGAGGTAGATGTTCCTTCTTCATTGTTTGACTTTTTATCATAATTTGTACTGTCAGAAAGTGTAACTTATCCCAAAATATTTCAAACCACATGACGCAGGTTGTCAATCTTGTGGAGGCGCCTATGCCCATCCTTGGTCAATATGATGATTCCTTCTTAGAACTTCCGAAAGATGTACTGATTACAGTATGTTCAGCTTTTGATTGTTGATGCCTATAAGTTGCACTGTTTTTTATTCTGACGATTCGTTGACCAAAACGATAAGCCTGCTGACATGTAACCTTGTTTGGTAATATTTGTATTGTGCTGCATTTTTTTAACCAGAACTGCAACTGCAGGTTATGCAGAAACACCAGAAGTATTTCGCTGTAACCTCCAAGTCCACAGGCAATCTGCTACCATATTTTATTGCTGTGAGAGGATTTTTGCCCATCTTATACTTGAGAATTGAATAATGTGTTTTTTTTTTGCCCCTTTGTTTAACCACTTTTCTTTTAGGTTGCCAATGGTGCCATTAAAGAGGAAGTTGTCCGCAGAGGCAATGAAGCTGTTCTCAGGTTATGCAAAGGCCCTATGATAATTTTGTAAACTAGTTGTGGCGTGCATTTTAATTTCAAGTTCTTTGCATGAACAACAAATCACCAAATCACCATAGTCAACTAAATAGCATTATGTTTGAAATTTTCTTTCTGTACCCTCTGAATTTTTGTTTCATTAGATTAGAGGACTTAAGTCAACTTCAGATTCTGAATTGGTGTAGAATGCAGGGCAAGGTATGAGGATGCCAAATTCTTTTATAAGATGGATACACAAAAGAAATTTTCTGAATTCCGAGGCCAGCTTAATGGTATTCTTTTTCATGTAAGTATGGTGTCCTGAATTCTTATACTATAACTTTTATAATGCTTGTCTTATATCATATTTACATCTGATTGAATAGGAAAAACTTGGCACAATGCTCGATAAAATGACACGCGTTGAAAATATTGTTTCTGAATTGACCCTTATTCTCGGAATAAATGAGGGAATGATCCCAATTATCAAAGATGCAGCTGCGTTGGCCATGTCAGATCTTGCCACTTCTATTGTGACGGAATTTACTTCACTTGCTGGAGTTATGGCACGCCATTATGCTTTGAGAGATGGCATTCCTGAAGAGGTTGCTGGTTCTTTTTTAATGTCATAAATTTGGTACCAACTTGTCTTAGCATCTTGTCCATTTTGGCTGAGTAAATATTCACGTCAAAGATTGCAGAAGCACTATTTGAGATAGCACTTCCTCGGTTTTCGGGTGATGTGTTTCCAAGAACAGATGCTGGCATAGTCCTTGCGGTTGCTGATAGGTATTGTGCACGCAGACTTAGCCCATTCAGTGTTTATAGCATTATCGACATTGAGAAAATAACCTGTACCGTGTATATGTTACTTCTGTTAGCAGTAGCACACAGAAATTTAGTGGGAACTTCCCAGATCTAGTACTTCATTTCATTTGTCTAAGAATTTTTACAAGTTAGAGAAGTTGCTTCCCTTTATTCATTTGCTTTACAGATTAGATAGCCTAGTTGGTTTGTTTGGAGCTGGATGTCAGCCAAGTTCTACGAACGATCCATTTGGACTTCGAAGGGTCTCTTATGGACTGGTAAGGGAATTTGAAAGAAGTTCAAATGTCATCACATAAAACTTTCTTATATATCCTTTTTATCTAGGTTCAAATATTGGTTGAGAACAAGAAGAGCTTTGATCTCAGGAGAGCCCTCACCTTGATGGCAGAGGTGCAACCCATAGATATAGATATTGATGTTATAGATGAGGTCAGTATGCATTTCAGATCATGTTTATGAACTATGCTCATTTAGTATGAAAGCAGTTACTCTGACGTAACGTCATGTGACGTGGTCACTGACAGGTGGGCCCATGTCCAGCAGGCCTGCATGTCAGTGACTGCGTCAGAGGGAAGTTATGTCATAGGATCTCTGTGCATTTGGTTCCTGACAGCTTTAATGTCAAAATCATTTTAGGCAGTACAATTTGTCACGAGGAGACTGGAGCAGCTTCTGGTACGTATCGTCTTGATCGTTATGATAGTTATACACATATTACACATTTTCATTTTGGGTGTTTACTACATGGTTATATTTACCATGGAAATAGAAGTTATTTTCGGATGTACCGATTAGTTTCAGCAATATGTTTCTTCTTCTCAAAGTTCATATGCATACATGCCACCATGTGAAAATATTGATATAGCTTCTCCTACTGCTGTGCTGATCCTTTCTTTGATTTAGGATTAACCTTGAACTGATATATCTGCATTTCATGTAAAACTCATCTTGCTCCATGTCATCAAAACTTTGTTGGATGAAATCCATTGCCTCTTTGAAAGTGGCATCTATTCTTATCATTCTTATCAGGTGGATGAGGGAATTAACTGCGAGATAGTCCGTTCAGTGCTTATGGAGCGTGCAAACTGCCCCTATCTAGCGGCACAAACAGCAACTGAAGTAAGATGTCATGTGTCCCCCACCTATCCTCCTCCCCAATGATTCTTCAGTTCTTCCAAGTATTCTATGAAGTCCTGAACTGGATATCGCTTTCAAATGCGTAATACTTTTCTGAAATTTATGAAGGGCTATGGGCTTGTGGTTAACCGTTATGGTTTTTGTTACATGAACTCTTGCAGATGGAAGCATTTTCAAGAACGGAAACATTTCCAAAAATTGTTGAAGCGTATTCAAGGCCAACAAGAATCATACGTGGAAAAGAAATTGAGTCCGCTTTGGAGGTACTGGCTTAAACATGTACCATCATAAACTGCGATTACAGTTCAAGTTATGGTTAAGTTTTTGACTCAGCAAGCAGCCCATCACCAGACTGGAGTACTAGTTGAATCGGTCATTGGTTTCTTTCCTGACTGAATTTATGGTCATTGGTTTCTTTCCTGACTGCATTTATGTATAGGTGGACCCAAGTGTATTTGAGAAAGATGAAGAAAAAGTTTTGTGGGACGCTTACTTGGAGGTTGCTGACAAGATCCATCCTGGTACACATTTTTCATTCACTTTTGCTGTGATGGTTTGCTTCTCTGCATTATGTTTGTTTACCTGTGCTGTATCCATCCTCTAGGTGTTGATATTAAAACCTTTGCTGATGCTTCTCTGCTCTTGATACAACCCCTAGAAGATTTCTTCAATAATGTTTTCGTCATGGCGGTGAGTTTGAGATGCCTTCAAATAACCTCTGTTGTTGCTGCTGCTGCTGATCCTCCAGGGGTTCTTACTGATGATGCATGTCATGCACAGGAAGACGAGAGAATTCGCAACAACCGGCTGGCGCTGCTGAGAAAGATTGAGAGTTTGCCCAAGGGAATCGCAGAGCTGTCAGTTTTACCTGGGTTTTAGCCGGCGGGGCCTGCCTGGCTAAATACCAGTTTCACTGCTGTTCCTGGGTTACGAGCCTACTGCTGAGTGAGTCTAAAGAGAAGGGCAACTTCTGCTGGTGCCAGGATTTCTGAGCAGATTTTGCATATATTCACCGCCTGCTCATTAAATTTTTAAAAAGATTATTATTCGGCAGAACAATACACAACGCATTGTGTGCGCTAGGCAACAGAGTATTTCATTTCCTTTCATTTCAAATCCAAATGCGTGAGCGTGATGGTACATCATATCACAGCAAAACATACTATTTCAAAAAACAGCAACGCAACCATCATCCATACAGGTTACAGCATCTTACAACTACAAAGGCTACAACTATACCAGACTCTAGCAATTCCCATCTCTCATTGGGCAATGACAATGAGCTGCAAATCAGCCTGAATGAATCTCAAACATGTATATATACTCTCTTCTCTTCCACATTTCTCACGTCATGCGATCAAAAGCCCCACGTCATATAGCAGTAATAGCACAATATACATGCCATACTTGAGCGGGCACTCCTTCAGCGATAAAAGCTGGCTTTGGGGCAAAGCTTTTCTACAGATCCATCTGCTGGACCAACCACTGGCCGTAGCTTGATCTCATAAAGCTTTGGCCACAGCTTTCCTGTCACTGCAAGTACAGCACCAAACAGGCTCATCACATCTCTTTCATCCTGAGGCCACTTATTATAAGAGGTGCATCTAGGACAAATGGCCAACTGAGTGGAACTCACCAAATAATCTGCGGTTTCCTTCATCCCAAGCTATTCCGTTTAGGACATCAATATTCTGGAACACAAAAGCAGATTCCATTGAAGAAATCATGCCATTTCTGCTATTAGATTTGGATTTTCTTTTCTTATATAATATATACCTATAATGATGGAACAATCCCGTTACCCTGACAAAGCTACCATGTAGTATTGAAACGAGGCTAATTCCAGAATGGACCATCAACAACTGGACAAAAAAGGACAATAACGAATAAACTACCTACCGTATAACCAGAATTCAACAAGTTCCGCCTGCAAGATGACAACAACACAAACATCATTACTCTTAGGTGGGAACACTACATGCTACACGACAATGACAAAGCCTTTTAGACCTAAGGAAATTAGGGTAGGATAGAGAAGAAACCAAACATGAGTCAATAATATCAATACCATTATTTCCTTTGAAATAAAAAAAAAACATACCTCAGCTCATGAAGAAAGATCCAGCTCAGCACTTGGCCATCTTCAGGGGAGACTCTAGCTATGCAGTCTGTCTACATATCATAGCTTTCAAAACCGAGGTCCAGTTCACAACATTATAGAAAATTAACAGGTATCTCTCAATACATTGATAGGTCATAAATTAATAGGATGCAACAAATTACATGGAAATACAGTCAGCCAGGTCACACAAGCCATCTAGCCACAGGTGGACAGAAAGATAGATAGAAGAAGTCCCACCATCCTTATTGCTGAGTTTGAAAACAATTCAAACAGATAAGCTAACACAGTTTGTACGAAGCAAGCAACTGGTTTGATAGTATAATGTTGCATTATGACTTATGAGAGCTTCCAGTCAGCCAGTTTATCAGCTACTACTACTACTACCAGTCTGCTACAACAATGATGATAAATTGCCATTCAGCACAAGAAAAGCCTGAGATAATTGAGACTGATCATTCATAAACAACACCTAAGATTGCATCGGTTCAGACGAGGAACAACACAGTGAAACTTGGTTGTTCTGAGGAACAGCACAAATAATAGTCGGTGAAACTTTTAAACCTAATTTATATTTGGTCTAGATCAGGCATTCATGGATGAGAAATAACCGACATCGTGGCGGCACTAAGATACTAATGAAGATATAGTGGTCCTTGTCCAATGTTGTTATATAGTCACACTAAGATAAGATACTTCATAATAAGAAATTGCCAGTCAGGAGGAAGTAGACAACTAACCTGCCAGACATTTGCCCAGACTTCACCATCTATATACTCCAGTTCATTAATATTGGGGACTTCATTATCCTGATACTTGACGGTCACCATTTTCATAACTGCATGAAAATACATATTAAACCAAAAAAGATAGAAGACTTTATGTTAACAGAATATCAAGTGCAACAGCAGTAACCTTTAAATGACTTTGGATCCATCTGATATAACTTCGAACTACCATCGCTGCCAAAAAGAACTTTTCCATCAGTAGCCAGACCCCAACCATCACGCATTTTATGGGTAAAACTCTTGCGCTGCATATTCAGCAGATAGCACATTAGCACACTACATAAAGCATTATCCAGAAACTATGATAGATAAACAAAAAAAAGGCAATTATGAAAGAGCTAAATATTTGCAGCAATCAATACCATCGGGAAATGAAGCCTGTGTTACTAAAGTTTGTGTCTATGATCATCTTTTCACTGGAAATGAAGCACAATGAACAAAAACATCGGGTATATTCTTCTGATGATACTATAGAGGGTGGATAGTAGGAAGATGGAAGAAAACACAAAACAAAAATAACGCTTGTCCAACTTGTCCATTCGTATAAGTACATGTCATAGCAATAAGACATGTATGCTGTGAGAAGTCTATAGAGTGGCTTAGGTACAAACCTAGAAAGAATAACTGTATATATTTTTGACAGTAAACCGGCGGGTGAATAATATAGCTCAAGCGATATGAGTAAAGTGCAAAGCAATTGTACATCTAGAACTAACACGAAGAGTAGTGTCAAAAAAGAAAAGAAAAGCTGAAATCCAAATTATGTGGGATATTAGGATAATCGGCCAAGGTTTAAAGCAAAAGGTTTGCATCATCTGTAACTGGGGTAAACACAGGATGTGGGGCAGTAACATACTTTGGTGAAGTTATGTCGGTCATATATAAATCCATCGTTCTTCAACCAGGTGACTTGAAACAATCTACAGGATGAAACAAAGGAAAAGGAGATGAGGTCTGGACGGGCAGAATGCAAACAAAGTAAGCACGTTGTCTCCGAGAAAGTAATTGGAATGTAAGGTGCGCTTGAGGTTTACGTACCTGTCACCAAGAAGGGTTAAACCTTCTCCAAACATATCCCCATCCATTTGGTGGTGAACCAGAACCTAAGAAATGGTGATGTGACGAACATCATTTAAAGGTAATCAGCAAAACAAGCTTAGAGAGAGTGTTGCAAGCATGAGATATTATGCAATGATCAACATTAGTAAGCAGCATACTTTTCCAGTGGGAAGCTCCACTTCTCGGACAGAAGACTGTTGAGAAACCGAAAGTAGAGAGCTTTAGTGATATATCGTGGATACAATCATACGATGAGTAGAGTAGAGGATTGTTGGACAAGGTAGGAGTGGACATTACCCTGTGGTAAAGGCCAGTGGACTCGAAAAGAGTGTCATTTCCCCCGTACAAGAGACCCTACAGGATGCACACAGATGCAGCAGAGTAAGAAGGCATCGTCTTGAGCATTGGATGGTCAGGAATTGAGGAAATGCCGTTCCTTTCAGCATTTCTACTAGAACACCCAGGTAGTACTACTAATTAAGAAAGTCAAGCAGGAAGCAAAATTCCCGTTCCCCAGTGGTGAGGTGAGATCTCAGGAAGAAATAAATACCTGGGTGAAGGCATCCGGGTCGTGGGGGTACTCGCGGACGAGATCGAAGGAGTAGAACCTGCTGGCCGCCGCTGGGCGGCCGAGGAGGGCGGCCGGCGGGGAGCCGACTCGCCAGGTGGCGTAAGCGGCAGCGATGAGGAGGAGCGCGGCCAGCGCGGCGGCGACGGCAATGAGAGGGCGGCGGAGGTAGAGCGGCTTTGGGGGTTGGGGTGCGGAGATGGAGATGGAGAAGGTGGAGGAGGCGGGGGGCATGGCGCGACGGCGGTGCGGCGGCGGAGGCCTCCGTCGGGACGCGGAGGGCATCTGGGTCTGGGTGGGTGGGCAGTCAACAGCTTGGCTGGCTGGCTTGGTGCCGTGGCAGGTGGAGGGGGATACGCGCCACTTCTACGACTACAAGCCTAGCTAGTACAAACAAACTTTCAAAACCAAACGGAAGCCACGACAAAAGGACATGAGAATTACAAAGGAAATTCACATGGGATTCAAGACTTTTATTTAGTCTCAATATCTTGTTTTGGCTTGTGATGAAAATTAAGATGAGGAGTTTAAATTAAAGAAGCTTTAACCATATTTGGTTCGTGGTTTTGAGCGTGGGAAGTCGTATAGTATCCAAGTCATAATGAAAGTTGTACGGTTAGTACCTAAATTTAGATGAATGATGAATTAGTACGAGAGTAGGAATCAAAATAAGAGGGCAAGTTTTGTTGTTGAATGTTGACTCAAGAAGGAAGCTGTTATTGAATTTTTCCTTACCGATCGACAGATCAGTTGACATCATATTTATCATTTCATCGTGATACAATCTTGATGATGATTTATTTCTTCCACCATGTTACTGGCAGTATACAATACTAGTTCTCACTACCTCCATCCTAAAGACATAATATTTAGGATAAGTTAATTAGTTTAAAACAAGTTACAATCTGCCTAGTTGCATATATGTTCATGTCTCGCAAGCTAATTAATCACAGGATATATTCCCACCGTCCCAAATTACTGTTCGTTTTAGTTTTTTCAGATTCATAGCTTTTGATATGCACCTACATATATACTATATCTAAATACATGACAGAATTTATATATTTAGAAAAGTTAAAATGAATAGTATTTTAGAACCGAGAGAGTATAAATTAATCGATAAGATAGGAAAGCATGTCCCCAACATGTGTGCATCGTATCCTCTCGAATCGCGGCCATTGACCTCGTGATCAGAAAAAAAAACACATACAAGCTTCTAGTAGTGTAGTGTGGACAGATAATGATGTTGCGAAATAATTTAATTGGTAATTAATTAGTATTAGAGATAATTGTACAGGACCTTTCGTGAAAGAGTGTGGACCCTCAAGGGACATGATGCTCTTTGGACATATCCTTTCCCCTTGTATAAATATATAACCAGATCATTTAATCAATCAATCAATTGAGAGAATTCTCATATTCATTCTTTCGGTCTCCCTTCAACTCTCAACAGATGACGCGCTGATCTGATTATCTGTTGGTTAAGCGACCTAGCGTTAGGTTAACCTCTACCTACCCCCCTCTCTCTCTCTGCGCTAGGCTCTAGCTGTTTCTTCCAACATTAAAGTTGGCAAGCAAGGTAGCATGGGTGATAGAGTATGTAATTTTGTTACATATAAATATATAATGATGTGCCTGCATACAGGTGTTATGGTCAGGTCAGGGGTGTTCCCACGTGGTGACATATACACGCACGGCAACAGCACGTATGAATTGCGGCACAAGTTGAGTTGAGTTGGTTCCAGAGTCATCCTAACTAGCGCTGTTCAAAACCAGAACCTGCTAATTCGTTTAAAAGTATAGAACCACCGTTAATTGTTAAAAAATAAATCTAGGAAATATATGAACACCATGTAACATGGGCCATGTTGCATCGAGAACTCAAACCCTAAATCCTAACCCTAAACACGGCCAGAAAATGTGACACACCAGAAATAATATAATGTGTAGCTTTGATCGTTGACAAGGAAAAAAAAATGTAAGAAGGCAAATACTATATCTCTATATCTATGTTAGTACGTTCAAGCAATAATACCATGCACATGACGAACGAGTATTGATACGACGACAAGCAATTAAGGCTGATCTGAGGGTTTTAATTACTTTCCATCTAGCTTACCCTTCACATTTCGTGTACAATTCAACGACGATAATGACATGATGATGCATTATATATATTCAATTGAGGTGAATATATATAGATGATACGGGATCTAATAAACAAGTAGCATTAATCAATTCAACGACGATAATGACATGATGATGCATGGATCATGGATGGGAGGGGAGGGACAATCTTAAATGCAATCTAGTTAACATGGCCCCAACTGCAAGCTAAGGTATAGTAGCTGCGGCGACAGCGACTGCCAGCTCCAAATTGCATTGGAGTACTAGATCTTTCTTGTATATTATTATTATTATCATTAAAGTAGTTTTCCTAGCTAGCTTTTCGATCTTCCTGGCTGAAACAATCGAAGAAGAAGAAGAAGAAGAACTGTATAGTGAACCTCGGAATAATGCAAGTTAAAGATGGCATTATATTGGTCGTTGTGGTGATGACAGCTGAGCCTGAGCTGGCCATCGTACGTGCACATATGTACGTATTCGTTGAAAGAACAAATCAGTTCTTGATGACGACTAGTTGAAATACATATATTTGTAATGTGCCAGCTACTAATATAGATATTATATTTATAATAATGATGTTGGCGCATTGCTGTTAGCTAGTATCGTGTTATCTAGGGTGTTTGGTTCCAAGGACTAAAATTTAGTCCCTATTACATTGAATGTTTAGAAACTAATTAGAAATATTACATATATATATAGGTTAATTACAAAACCAATAGCATAAATGAAGGCTAATTCGCAAGATGAATCTATTAAGCTTAATTAGTTCATGATTTGACCGTGTGATGCCACAGTAAATATGTGCTAATTATGAATTAATTAGGCTATTCATCTTGCGAATTAGCCTTCATTTATGCTATTAGTTTTATAATTAATCTATATTTAATACTTTTAGTATATGCGACGGGACTGAACTCCGTGAACCAAACACCCCGGTACCGTTGGAACTGCTGCTGTTGGAACATGCATGACAACCATGCAGATACGCTATATCCCGTCCGATCTCTAGCTACTAGGTGTGCGCTGTCATTCACTTCTATCAGCTAGCAACGTGTGCCCATCATCCATTATTATTTAATTTATTTGTGCCTGCCGGGGTCAAAGTCTAAGTTTGAAGATGTAGCGGGTATACATACGCAGTTGTTGGTGGTTGGGCATGCACGGCGAGGAACCTAAGTAACTCAAGGTCATCAGTGGGGTCCGGCCCTTCCAAATTACAGCGTGGAGCCGTCCAAATTATTATTTATAATATATATCTAAGTGCATGTCTACTATATATTTAAAAAAGTTAAAACGAGACGAAGGAAGTACTATCTAAGTAGATGTATAGAAAAGTTAACACGTTTAAAACGTGGGGTTACGTGTCTTTGTATAGATCCTGATTGGTGTTTTTAAAAAGATATGAACTAGGTAAAGTGCTATGCATGTCGATATTACCTGCTACTGTTATGCGTGTGAAACGAAGAAAAAATATTTGTATAATTTTGATGGACGGGGTGAGGAGAGAGCTAGGCGACGGACAAGCCGGACAGCAAAAAGATGATGTGTTAGTTCAATGTGAGTGGCTAGGGAGCGTTTGGATGCCTGCATGCACCTCGCTCAAGGCTCCGGAGATGCAGATTGTCCCCGCATGCAAAAGCAGCGAGGGAACCGAGAATGGCTCACGGCGTGCAACATATTAGCAAGTTAGTGATGATATTAGCACATATTTTAAGGTATATCATGAGGTGGCTGGATCTTACCTTTTGGTTTCGTGGACTAAAATCTAGTTCGAGTCATATCGAATATTCAGATACTAATTATGAGAACTAAATATAAGCTAATTATAAAACTAATTACGCAGACAGTCTAATTCACGAGACGAATCTATTAATCCTAATTAATCAATCATTAGCAAATGGTTATTGTAGCACCACATTGTCAAATCATGGACTAATTAGGCTTTATAGATTCGTCTCGCAAATTAGTCTCCATCTGTGCAATTGATTTTATAATTAGTCTATATTTAATACTCCTAATTAGGATCTAAATATTCGATGCGATAGGAATTTTAGAACCTCCCAGGAAAAACACCCCTGGTTAATTGCAAATGTCAATCAAATCAATCACCGGAAGAAGGAATTAATGTTTGCTGTCAAAGACAGACGATTTGGATTTCAGATGGATGGATGGATGATTCGGATTTTATATTGTTTTGCATGAATTGACTATATAGTACTATTTCATTATATTAAGCCTAGCATCGTAAACAAATCCTCCCTTCACTTCCCTTGTACGCAGGGATCGGGCAGAGGCAGCCCTGTCACATCACACCACCCTCTGCTTCGGCTTCGGCTTCGGCTTCTACCTAATCGCCGCCACGACGCTATAAAAGACTGGTCTGGTCCATCCCAATCCACCTGCCTGCCTCCGACTCATTATTAACAGTAATTCCCTGCTGACGGCTTCCCCCAGGGAGCGCAGCAGCAGAGGAGGAGGAGGAAGATGATGGAGGTGGAGAAGCCGTGGGAGGGCGTGCAGCCGCCGCAGGCCATGGGCGAAGAAGAGGACTCCGCCGCCGCTTCCGGGGGCCTCCAGACAAGGGAGATGAAGAAGAAGAAGATGGCTGCCTCTGGCGACGGCGACAACGGAGGCGAGGTGGTCATGGACGACCTCCTCAAGGCGGTGGCGGCGGCGGCGGCGGCCACAACAGAGGAGGAGGACAAGAGCGTCTTCTTCGATCCATCCAAAGGTACCACGGTGAACTCTGAACTCCACTCCATGCATCTCTCCTTTCCTCTCCCTGCACTTGCATCTCGGTCCAAACTAGAGATTTCATTTCTTCCATTCCTTGCATATGCTTCTTGGTACCAATATTGTTTTTTTCTGTCAGTTTCAGTTGAGGGACCTCTGGCCCTTGCAACAATTTTTCTTTTTTCTTTTAAAGATATTGCAACAATTTTTCTGAAATCACTGAAAATTAGGAGAGAGAAAGGGAGAACTACAACTCCTGCTCCTGCCTGTGTGTGTGTGCATTATTATTTTTGTCCCCTTTTGTGTGATTACTACTACCCAACCCAACGCTACAGTACTCTGAGACTGAGCATGGCGTACTTTTGTGTGGTGCCCGCCTCAAGTCTCACATAAAACATGTGCACGCTACATAAGACTCATTTACCCTTGCCTGTCGCCTCACTTTCTTTTCACCAGGACAGCCAGCAACTACTCTGTGATGCAAAGCGCAGATGTTGGAGCCCAGCCTTCTGCATTCCTCTCTCTCTTTTCTACAAACTTTAAAAATTTTATTCAAAAAAACAAACTTTTAAAAAACTGAAAAGATAAGGCCAAAGGCCAACGGCAACAAGGCAACAAACATGCCTGCTTCTATGTACGGACCAAGGCATGGATGACAAAGATGTTGGAAACTGCAGAATCTTGCTGATTACACGTTCTCTAGCTCTTCCCGGCGGGTCCCTTTCCTCTCCTGCTTCACAATTCACATCTGTATAGCCTACTATGCTGGCCGCACAAACTCCATGCCATTTCATTGGCCACCCGTACCATCCTGCTACCAAACAGATTTTATCTGGATCACGACACATTTGGAGGAACCTTCGTTCTTATTTATACAGCTTAGTTGCATTGCTTCAAGTATTGCTACCTGTTTAGCAACCACATACGCCACGACGGACGTCCTTTCCTTATATCTCTAGAAGTGGATGCTCTTCTTCTTCTTCTTAGCAAAGGAACTAATTTAATTAATTAGTATGTCTCTTTACAAGGACACTCGAGCAGGTTTGTGTGTCGCCGGCCCTTTGCTACTCTTACCTGTAAAGTTCAACTTTTTTGCTAGCCCACAAGTCCAAACTCACATTCTAAACGCTTAATACCATAATATGTACTGTACAGATTCTTGCTTACTTTTGTTCTCTAATACTTTCTCTTCTAATCTTCTGGAATAAGAACATTCATGATGAGCCACAAATATGCTAACTGGCTCCTGTAATACATGCCAGATATGTTCTCAGTTGCACTGGAACCTTGTGATTTCAGGAAAGCATAACGGTACTACTTACTAGTATATATGTGTTTTAAAAACATGACCAGTTGCTGCGTAATTAAGACCATTCATCATGAACCTCAAATATGCTTAATCTCTCCTGGAATGCATAAATTATGTTTTCAGTTGCACCGGAACCTTGTGTTTTCAGGAAAGCCATCCTTCCTCTTCTGTTTACCAAATATGGACCCATCCCATAGAAACTATTTGCCACTGCATGTGAATAAATACATAGCTAAATTCTTCTAGCCACAGTACAGGGTTAGAGTTTCTTAAGTGGCTCCAAAAATAAAATTACCTTTCTATTTCTTGACTGAAGGTCTATGGAAGTGCCGGCACTGCGATTGGACGCACCGCTTGAGTGGTCCATGCACAGATTATATCCTCAACCATCAAGGATATTGCCAAATTACGAGGAATATTGAATCGTTAGTTCAGAGTGAACCATTTTACTATTCGCCAAACAAAGGTTAGTGCTAAGTATTCAGAAACGTAGGATAACAACGACCAGATTCTCAATTTTTCTTTCTCACTCAACAAAATAATGAGAAGAAAGCCAGGTAAACATTCTTTAAGTACTAAACAATAACAAAATAATGAGAAGAAAGCCAGGTAAACATTTATCATGTACCTAAACAATGAGAGGCTTCCATTTCGTGTTCTTTCTACTAGCATTCAACTACTTATGTGTCGTCTGTCTGGCTCTGGCTTCATTTTTTTGCACGTCTTCTCATCAATTCCTAAGGTCTTACTGGATAAAGCATACTCTTATATATGGAAAAAAAAAGTAGCTTCACAATGTTAGAACTAGTACTGACGTCGCTAGTTTCTGATCATGCAACTGCAGAAGGTGCTGAAGAAGATGAAGTTACAGAAGTGGTGGAAGTTGGCGGCCAAAAGGAAAACTCAAAAGAAACTTCAATTGCAGAAGGCAAAGAGACTGAGAAAGAGGAAAACGTCAATGATCAAGAAACTAACCACAGTTCAAGCAATGGCAAGTTGGAAACTAAGGAAAATGGATCCCACTCTAATGGTGTGCACGAAATCTCCAGCGGCACTGAAACTGTGTCTGTTGCAGCTGGAGAAACGCAGCCGCTCAAAGTGATAGCAACCATTAGCGAGAGAAAAAACATCTTGACAAACTGGAACGGTGCTCTTGACATTTCCAGTGGCAGCACGAGTAGAACTGAAGTTCATGAAATTGAAGTTGAGAAGGATGAAAATGCCACCAAGGGTAAAGTGCACATCGAAGAGTACGATCTCGAGAAAATCCTTGATGAACAAGAGACTCATGACCTCTACTGTCCGAACTGCAAATCATGCATAACCCGAAGGGTGATCCTTAAAAAGAGGAAGAGAACAGCAAGACAAGCAAAACGTGATGAACCACCAAAAAAACCACAGCTTGAAGAGCCTTCTGCCAATGTTCCAAACCAAACTCCCACTGAAAGCCATCACCAAGAGTCACCTAAAGTATTTAGATGTTTATCATGCTTCGCTTTCTTCATTCCAACAGGTATTGTTTAACTTGCCTCCATGCATTATTGTGTCCTCATCTTCTGAACTAACAACCTGAATTATTATCTACACCTGAACTTCTAGACTTTGCAGTCTTTTTTCTTTCCCACAAGCATGCTTTCAGTTAAACTTAATTAACATCTGTGCATTTGAACTTAGGGCTGTAGATCTATAACTAATATATCTGAAAATTATTTCTTCTGTAGTCTGAGGTATGTAAAGAACTTGGGTTGACAAACATGCGCACATTTTACTCCGGAAGAAGTAAAACTGAAGTGCTGCATGGTTGATTCAGACATAGAGAACTTTCTTTTTTTGGAAGACTGACATAGATAGCATTTACATATATAATTTTCTAGTTTAGTTGTAGGGACAAATAATTATAAATCCATGTACCTGTGCTTCTACAAGTGTCATTAGAAAATCTTATTCCAAATGGACCTGCTTAACTTGTGTGTTGTCAACAGGTTGTGGTTTTAATATATTCCGTATATTTGAAAGGAGTAATGCAAATCAACAAGTTCAGGTTCAACATCCTTCTGCTTCACAAGAGACGTCTGAACATTGTGGAAGTTGGCTTCTTTCTTGTTTCCAGACAGTAGATAGTCCAAAGCAATCAACGGATGCAGGTTTGTAATATATACCCCACTTCAGAGGGTTTTCCTAGTAGCTTATCTGTAGTAAAGAATCCAGGTTGATTAGTAGTTAAACCATAGTTGACTCTGCCGTGCTTTAAACATGCCCAGGCATTCCCAGAGTAACAAATGTTCCTCTTATAAGTTTGTGTTTTTATTCCTTATGCTCTTTTGCTACCAGAAGTTCATGAACAAATTATAGCATTGGCGAGTTATTTTTGGTGTTATGATAGTTTCTCCACCAATGACATTGTTACATACTAAACTAACTTATTGATGAGCACTTAGTCTTAAGGGTAGTAGATACCTGTTAATGTACTAATCAACAAGCACATTACAGATTCATTGAAGGAGCCACTATTAAGTGGCTCACAGAGTAACAATGATAAAGCTCCAGTTGAAGACAGCGCATCATCTTCTCATAATCAAGCCACGGTTGGGGAAGCAGAACAATTGAACCAACCATTACTAGCTGGATCCTCTTCCAAAGTCCAAACTACCACTGGAAACAATGGAGAAGAAAGTAAACAACCGTTCAGTGAATGCCATGGATCTGCATCTTCATTCGTAGCTGTCCACACATCATCATCATCATCTTCACAGAGCCAGACAGGTTTGGTTCTCTACAGAATATGCCATCATGGCACATAGCCATGCAATCATGATCTTTAAGGGTTCACATAGCACAATTTTATTGGCATGTCAGTAAAGCTACTGTAAATTTCTACTTGCAAACTATGGAGTAATTCGAAATGTTTTGTCCCTACCAAATAACAATAGTGCTGTAATGCTACCGAAACAGTAGAATCATACGATATTACAATGTTACATAGATCTTAAGACTTGCGCCCTTTTTCTTTTCTATTAGAAGAAACAATCAAAGGATAGATCAGGAAATTTAGGGTCATTAACTTACCCAGGTTAGTTGCAGAATTATGGTTTGTTTACAACTAATTTAATCAGCTAGTATCTCAGAGTGGTGCAAAAGAGTAATGGAAAAGTATAAAACTTCTTATGCAGGAATATTAACACAGACAGAAGGACATGTGGTAATTGTGCAGCAAGATGAAGCACAGCAAGAACAAATTTCTCCCTCAAAGCCTGCTGGTGGTATGACTAGTGATATTTCACATGGGCTGCAAAGAAGATAGATCTGATGAATTTGTACGAACTAAGTAATGTGCATGCTTACATTGACAATTTGTTTTCTAATTTTCTTACAGATATTCAAGGAAACACAACAGGAGCCTCTAGGGACAACTTATTTATCAACCATATCAACCAACCATTATTTAATCCTGAACTTAAATTGCCAACAAAATTTTTGCCAGGTACAGTGTATTTTCTAGTCAGATATCTCGTTCACACTATTCTGAGGCTCCTTTTACAAGTAACGCTCATTTGAATAAAATTAATTGAGCATCGTTTATCACGTCCAAATATTATTTAGTCTGTCTAAACACCCTGAAGTAACATGGAGCAGACAGTCAGCTAATCTTGAAGAATATCTTATCCTGAATGCGATATTTTCTCCTACGTTTATATCATTTGGGGTTATTTTGTTTATATTGTAAGTGATAATGGCATTTCGTCCTGCAGGAGCCGACAACCAGACGGGTGGGAAACCAACTCCAGTTATTCCTCAATCAGGTCAGTCACCTCATTCAGTAGTGACAGTCCCTGAGGTTACTGAATCGGAGCCACCAGTTTGTCCTGCACCATCAGTTCAAAGGGATGAATGGGACATACTGAAAGCCATAGTGTATGGTGGCCTTGTTGAATCAATCATGAGTCTCTCAGTTGTATCAGCAGCAGCAGCAAGTGGTGCCAAGACTCGTAAGTTTCTTTCTTGCTGAGTCAAAACTGTTTCCGACTTAGTTCCCCTGATGTTGATGTAATCATGCTGTTCATTTGCAGTGGATATATTCATCTTGGGCATGGCAAACCTTATTGGAGGGCTTCCTTTAATTTACCACAATGTAACATACTTTTCTTGGCTGGATTGAATTTTACACATCCTCTTTGCGATCACCATGTAAGACCTACATCTGACAAAAGGTTCCCTTGTTGCAAACAGATTGCTGACCTGCGAAACACAGGAGATGTGGCGGAAAGAAGTGAGCAAGTGGGGCACTACTGGTTGGAGCTTGGAAGGCGATCAAATTATTGGCTTCACATGGTGATAGCCATACTATCATACATCCTCTTTGGGCTGCTACCACCAGTCATCTACGGACTGTCATTCAGGACGAGCGACAACAGGGAGAACAAGATGATGGTGGTCGCTGCTGCATCTCTGTTGTGCATTGCGCTGCTTGCAATCGGGAAGGCACATGTCAAGTCAAGGACATACATCACAACCCTCCTCTACTACGTGTCCATCGGAGTCAGCAGTTCTGGTCTGTCGTACATCGCAGGCGTGCTCATCACAAGGCTCCTGGCACACTTCGGTCTCATCGATCATGGTGGTGCATCAGCTCCTGCTCCTCCAAGTCTGTTATTTCCTCAAGCAATGGGTGCAGACGCAGCCGCCTGGGCTTCGTACTGAGCCTAGAGTGGAGTTTCTTTGTTTTGATGGTCTAGGAGATTATCTCGGCACACATCTGCATCTTTGATTCACTGAGTTCTAATGCTTTTAATTAGCAGCACTCGGCCACTGTATAATCTTTATCACTGAGCTTTATCTGTACCGAAATCTTGTTATCCTACTTTTAACAGGAACATATTGTCAGTTACAATCTCCTTTTGTCACATCAGCATTGGCTTATTTGATGCAATAGCACATCAAAATATGAGTAAACATCATCTTATACACCATTGCAAAGTGTTACAAACACTCAACGCAGCTAATGAAGATGTTCGGCACCTATCCCAACTACATACCTCACATTGCCTTCTATATACAGATACCCTGAAACTAGGAGAAAATCGGCAACCAAGACTGAACCGAAAGCGTGATGGCGGTGCAGGCAAGTCATGTCAAAAATTTTGCTGATAAAGAAGTACCAAGCCTGGAGTTATTGCTTTTGAGCGGGCTTTCCAGTCCAGTAAGTCTTGACTGCCACAAGGATCTTCTCGGGGTTGAACGGACCGGATTCATGATCCATGATTTGGCTCTTCCACCTCATGCCTTCGGCAATAGCTTGTACCTTCCCCAGCACCTCAACTGTGTCCCTGATGATCACAGTCCCTTCAGGCCTTAGAATTCGGTCCATCTCCAGGAGGATGTATGTTATGTCACACCTGCAACCACATCATTAATATATATACTTGCTTAAGCTGGATGTTTAACACATTACGACCCAAATACTAGCAGAACAAGCAAAGCAGCAAAGAAACCTATTAACCTGTACAGTCAAGAAAACCACAGATCTTCTTCAGTAAGTGAATGCAGGAAAGAAAATGTACAGAGCGAAAAATTAGTCATGTCATTACCTATCCTGATAACTGCTGAAAACGTTATCAGCGTGGATGAGGTCATATGTCCTAGGGTACGTTGAGAAAGCCTCACACCAGTCCTGGTACGTGCCAATAAACCCTCGCTCGTAAATAACACCGAGGGTATCACGAGGAGAACCTGAAGGCACGACATTCATCACCCATAGTGGGTACTTCATCAATGCAGCTGCAAAACCCCCCATCCCTGCATTCATGTCCATCACATTCCTGTATCGCCTTTTGCCCAGTGGTGGAATCAATTTCTTGTAGTGATCCACTCTCTCTGACCACAACTTGCTATCCTCTTGGAACTTCTCAGGAGTGAGGCCTGGAACTGTACCTCGGGATATTCTTGGAGGAACAGCAGATGCTCTTTTCGGCCATTGCTCAAGAGCTCCACCAGCAACTTCATCTTCACTCTTCACATCTGGAAGAGGAGATATGCAAGTTTCCATCTTCTTGTACCTAAATTATTCAGATCTGGATGAACCTCTGCGACCAATAGAGTAAACACTTCACATGAAGTGAGTAAAACAGCAGAAATCTTACCAAGCAGAATCCACATCATTGCCCTTACAAATCTTTGGAGTGTCATAGACCTTCCTACTATCAACACATTCAATATGGTTGGTAGGTTTCTGCCATATAGAAAGATCACCTTTCTCTACAACCTTCTTCCAGCAGAGACGTTTTGCTAAGTCCTCGATCTCATCTTGCTCTTGCTTCAGGTCTTCTTCTGTCCTCTCCCACCCCTTAAAGTGCCTCTTCCAATGGATTGGAGGCCCAGAGAGGATCCAGTAGCCCCCTGGTCTAAGAACTCTGTCTACTTCAATTAGATAGACACCGTCTGTTGAGACCAATCATGTCGGGTTAATCTCAATCAGTTTGTGTTCAATGTAATGTAGTAACAGTAAGCCATATGCATAATGAAACAACAAAACCTTACCAAGCTTATTCCATGGGATCAAACATCTAGAGCAGTGCGCCATGTCAAATGCTCTAGCAGGATATGGGATTCTTTCAGTCCCCATCACTCCAATCATGGATGGTACCCCACGCTCCAATGCAAACTGCACCTGTGCCTCATGTGAATCCCTTGGTGCAAATGACATGGTGATGATGTTCCTCTTCATAAGATAGGCACCCCAACTTGCAACCTGTACAACAGCAAATATACTAGCACCCCCACATCCTGGAAACACTCTCTAGTTCTAGAGAAGAAGAGCACGCACGCACCACACAATATCATAGAAAAATTGCTAGAGTGACTCACCCCACATCCAGTATCAAGTGCAGTTCGGATGTTGCCATCATTTAATGGTATAAGAGCATTTATGTCATCAATATAAGCATCGGCACCATGTGGGAACATGGTGCCACCTCCAGGGAATCTAAGCAGGTCTCCCTCAACTTGAATCCAATTCTGAACTGCCTTCTCGATACTGAGCTCCCGATGAGGAATGTTATTGTACCAAGCATAGTCCCGACTTTTCGGCCACTCGAAGGGATTCTTATAGCCTTGAGGTGCAGGAATCAAGCACCGGAGCAGGTCCTCTTTCTTAGGGCAGTGCCTCTCCCTGTACTGCATCATTTTCTTCGGGAACTTCCTTGCCCTCCTCGGGTCTTGGCAAGGGGTATACTCGCTGTACTTGAGCTGGCAAGATGGGAATTTTTCCAGCACAAGCGACGATTCGTTGAAGACGACCTGGTGGTGGGCTTGGAAATCCAGGCGAGCACCAGAGGATCGTGCCAGATCATGACATCGGGTTTTGGTGCTTATGAAGGATGGCTTGATGCTGTTGGAGGTGCCTTGCCAAGCACCAAGAATGTATGATGTAACACAGAGGCCTATGACGCCTATGGTGAGAGTTACACGCATCCTTTGGAATTCTGGGTGGCGGAGCTTGGAGGATCCATCCTGTTCTTTTGCCATTTGAGCTGCGAGAAATGAAGAGGTGGTAAATTAGTCAACTGAGTGAAGAGGAAAGCTAAGCCCTAACTAGAAGAAGGCAAAACTGGCAACTAACTTTACTAGCTCGGCTGTGAAAGGGGTGATCTGACAAACCTCACAGTACATAAGAAAGAAGGCCAGTGCGTACCCTGTTCTTAAAGGAGAATGCCGGCAGCAGAGAGTAGAGAAAGGCAGTGCCGACCTCATTGTCATCCTCTTACAGTCTTTCTTTTGTAAATACTAAATTGCAGAGCAGATGCAAAGATGCAAAGCAAAAGCAAACCCCCCGGCCCCCGGTGTAGTCCTTGAGTGCGCACCGTAATGATTACAGGTATGAAGTGGGCAGGGCAAGAGTAAGAAAGTCTGCGGTTTTGCAGGCAAAGTAAGCAGCCCTGCTGAGAGAAAGGAAAGGAAAGGAAAGGAAAGAGCTGGCATTGCAGAGCAGGTACAAAATCCTCACAGTTTGGGCACTGGATGAGTGGAAAACCCACCCAGAGAAATCAAAGGTTTCTCTCTCCTGAACTCGCTCATCCGGTCGCCAACATTGCAAGAACCGACGCAGGGTAAAAGGAAAAAAAATATCATCTTTTTTCAAGGAGGAGGGGGTAAAGGTCTCACGTATGTGGGTCGATGATCTCATACTATTCTGAATGAACAGCCGATGAGTCTAGCCGGGGATACGTACGGTACCTTCTTGGATGGGATTCCGTTTGTGGCTAGTTTTCGATGGAGAGGAAAGGAAAAAGGAAGAAAGAAATAGGTACCTCGACTGTGCAGGCAGCAGCGACTTGGAGGATCGCCGGGAGGGACTTCCCCCACCCGCCGGCCGAGTAGCCGCCGCCGCCGCCGCCTGAGGAAGAGGAGCAGACAACTCGGAGAGGATGGGAAGATGGGAACGAGAGGAGATGGGGCGAAAGAGAAGGAAGTGGATCGCTGGGTGGGTGGGTCCACTCCGCTACAGCCAGGGATCTATCTGAGCCGTCCGTCCGTGCGTCCGTTAATTAGAAATCTCTCTCTCTGACTGACCTTGACTGAATCCCATAGATTCGGAGAAGAATTGTCACACCCGATTTTAAGGATAAAACCAAGTACTAGGATTAAGTTTCATACATATAGTGACATCATAAGTGAATAACAGTAACAGTATCACCTAAAAAGATACAAATAAAGACTTACAAAACCATCAGAGATACACAACTTAAATACTGGAAACGGAGGCTCCAAGCTTCACAGGCAATCGACTGGGAGTTGCGTACGCCTAGAACTCAGCATCATCTTCGGAACACTTCACACACCTTCTTCTTCTGAGCAGCAGTAAGCAAGGGTGAGTACACTTATGGTTGGTACTCAGCAAGGCCACAAGAAATAACCAGAATAACGATTTGAGTCCATTTCAAGTTTAATTAATCATGTGAGGGTCCAGGCCGCTCTTGACCGTGAGCACGGCTGATCGATCAGTTTTACACTCTGCAGAGGTGGCACATCTTTACCCACAAGTCGCGTAAAAGTTCAAAGAACGTTGGACCCAACCATGCGATGCTAGCTAGGTATCATACCACACTTCCGAGGTGTGATTGCATAGGGACGCTACGAGGCCTTTACAAAGATTCGCTAGTAAGTGGTAACCCGCTAAGGTTTCAGGTCAAAGCAGAGCATAACAGTCCCCTAATGGGTACAGTGTCTTAGCAAAGCCCACTTCCCAAGAGAGCGAGTGCTACACCCCATCAACGCCTCCCCTCTTGCCCTTTCGGTAAGATTACCCCATACTAGAGTTTCTAATTATTCAGCCAAGACCAGAGCCATTTAGTCTTGTGGTAGCACTGTTTTCCTGGATGGTCGCTCCATATTTTGATTAAACATTATCATAATACTATTAACAAAGCATAGGTAGAGGGATGGTTAGGGACACTTGCCTTTCTCCAACGGAAAGTTACTCTTACTGCTCTTCAGCTATTGCTCTCTTGAAGCTCTTACTCTTCAAAACTTTCGAACAACGATCCTTCTACTCGGAGCAAACATCGGCACAAACATGCAAGCAACAAACAAGTACAGCTAAGAACAATACATCAAAATAAAAGGAAAGCTTTAAAAGAGCGTACTAAATGACAAGGCTCGATATAAGGTCACGCGAACGTAAGGAACGCTTAAAACGGAACTATGGTTGAAAAGATAAAGCTATCGAGAGTTTTAAGTTATAAAAGAAAGATAAGAGCTACAAGCTTCATTTATTTTAGTTGAGAAAAGCAATGTTAAGATATTTCAGAGGAATATCCTTAGTTAGAATTAATCAAGTCATATTTATATTTTCATAAGAAAAGACCGTGTAAAGCTAAGTCCAATTTTATTTATAAATATTTGAGTACAATTTATTCAAATTAAACATTTAATTAAAAAAAATAAGATACATGTAGACATCTAAGCGTATAGCTTTACATCTCGAGTTCAACTAAGTAGATTAAATTCAAAACACATTTATATTTATATTAGCCAAATTAATATTTAATTATGAAAACTCGAGATATAAACTATACAGATTTTATTTAGAAAACAAATTGAATAAACATTAATCAAATTGAATTTAATTTATGAAACGTCGAGGTATAACTCTTAGTGGCTCTTAATTGGAGGAATTATTTAGATAGGTATTAACCAAATTAACTTTAGTTTATGAAAAACCAATATATAACTTAATTAGCTTTTATTTAGAAGAGGGTATGAAGTAGGCATTAATCAAATTAACAATCATTATGAAAAAAATGATGTTTAACACTAAATAAATTTTATTTAGAGAAGAACTCGTTTGTCAGGCATTAATCAATTTTAATATAAATTATATTTTCAAAAACATGTGTGAAGGAAAACATTACCACTAACGTGTAATTTACATTGTTATGCATCTAACGCAACTTGAACGGATTAAAACGGAGCTAAAACGTAGAATCTATGGGTTAAACGACGTTGCAGGGGTCTAAACGTAATTAACCGTAGACTTGGAGGGTTAGCTGAGAAGATTACCAAGACTCAGAGAATAGTCACTGCGAATAGATGGATCTTCGGGGTTAGATCTGCAAAAGAGGATGGCTTGGATCAGATTGCAAGGAACTGAAAGTTACAGGGGGTTTTCTAAAAGGTTTGAAAGACACAAGAAATATGAACAAAAATTAACAGAGTCTCCAGGGGCTAGATCAAAAAACAGCGCTTCATCTTCTTCCTCACGCCAGGAGCATGGCGCAGCTCCTGGCCGGCGGCCTGCCGGCGTTCCGGCGCGGCGGAGGCCCGGGCGGGTGGTGCAGCGCGATGCGCAGGGCAAGGAGGCGACGGTGCGCGTGCAGGCAACGGCAGAAGCGAGCTGGAGGTGCTGGCGAGCAGGATGAACGGACCAGGCGTGTTGGCCCAAGTTGCCTACATAAACAGGATGGAGAGAGAGAAAGAGGGGATAGCCGGAAACGAAGCCTGATCTCGCGCATGAACGGCAAAATGGAACGATATCGACGAGACGAACAAGATGGTGTGCTCACTTTCGGCCAAAGATGAACAATGACAGCGGAAAAGCTCGCCGGAGTTGGGGAAGACGACGGAGCCGACATCGGATTCATGCAATCCACCACACCACGGCGTAGAGCTCGAAGAGAGGAACTCCATGGTGGTGTCGGTTTTCGCCGGAAGTCCACGGTTTCGCCGGAAAAGCTCGCCGGAGTTTGACGAAGACCGAACTTTGACTTCAGATCTACGGAGTTAGGAGAGGCAACTCGTGAAAAGGTTTGTAGATCTGAAATCGTCGCGTCAAGATGAACGCGGTGATATATATATATAGGCTAGAAAACAATTCCAGAAATAGCCGGACTCGTTTTCTAAAGCGAGAAAAATACCTAGAAAATTCTAAAAAATCTGAGATAAATCTCAGAGATGGATTGGGATGCAAGGAATCCAAATAAAATACTTGGAGCTCGTGAAAAGGATTCTAGAACCTTCTAAAAATTGGATTTAACTCTAGGAAAAGGAGAATAAATTCCAGAAAAAGATGAAAAATCCTCACAAGGGTCTGGGCAACGTCTAAACGTATTTTTCAAACTTTTGCACTCAAGAAATACCAAGATGCAGTGACATGAATGCACAGACATGGAACAACATTATTTAATTTATAAAAG
Source organism: Setaria viridis (assembly GCF_005286985.2). NCBI lineage: Eukaryota > Viridiplantae > Streptophyta > Magnoliopsida > Poales > Poaceae > Setaria > Setaria viridis. The sequence continues at coordinate 337,103 of NC_048266.2, forward strand.
CAAACAATTATTTTTCCTATACTAAATTTCCTGTAAAGAAAAATAAATGTTGGGAAAATTTTAAAATTATAAGAAAATTATTGTTTATTTATTCTTTTTTTTCACATCCTGAAATTTGGAAATTTCAGGGCGTGACAAGAATGTTTCTTGGGCCCGTAAGTAACAATACCCTGTTACTTCCTCCGTCTTGCAATTACAAGACGTCCTTAAACATAAAACATTGTAGCCATATCATTTAATTCTTTCAATAATTAATAAGATAACTAAAAAATAAGTTATTTTTTAGCTACAACTACCATTAACTTAGTGGTACATGCGTCCTTGGCTACTCCTACTAATATATTCTAAAATCTCTACGATGCCTTAGGGTGACCACAATGTGTACCAAAAGCAGTTCATAGTGACTAAAATATTTCATTCAACCTAGCTGAAACATTGTGGGAGTAGTTCATACAGTAGCCTATAGCAAAAGGTACCATTAGCTTCTGGGCTACCATAAAAAATAAAATAGCAATTTATATCTCTTCCTCCTCCTCTCTCTCTATCTCTCCCTTACTTTCCTCTCTTCATGTCACGTCATTACTATCTCCTTTTGGGCTGAGCATAGTAGAGTTTGTAATAGCTGTAGACTACTTAGGGGGTGTTTGTTTCTTTAGCACCTCCTAAAATTTCTGTCACATCGAATGTTTAGATACTAATTAGGAGTATTAAATATAGACTAATTACAAAACCAATTGCACAGATGGAGACTAATTTGCGAGACGAATCTATTAAGCCTAATTAGTTCATGATTTGACAATGTGATGCTACAGTAAACATGTGCTAATGATGGATTAATTAGGCTTAATAGATTCATCTCGTGAATTAGCCTCCATCTGTGTAATTAGTTTTATAATTAGCTCACTAATTAGCCTCCGAATATTCGATGTGACATAAATTTTAGGAGATCCTAAAGATCCAAACATCCCCTTACATAACGGCCCACCGCTAAGGAATACTTGTGTCACATCCGATTTTAAAACAAAATCAAGTGCTACCTATATTTATGCTAGGATTTAATTTGGTACATATAGTAACATCATAAGTGAATAACAGTAACAATATCACGTAAATAAAAAAGGGTTATCAGAGATATACGCTTAATCTTGGAAATGAAGGCTCCAAACTTCACAAGGAATCGACTAGGGTTGTGTATGCCTGGAACTTAGCACCATCTTCTCAACAACTTCATAGCAGCTTCCTCTTCTGAGCAACGTTGGTTATAGCAAGAGTGAACATATGTCCTACATAGCAAGTGTGGAGAAAATACGAATGTAAGGCTTAAACAAGGAAATGTAGACTGGTTGACAGCATTAAGCACTTTTAGTTGGTCAAATTTTATTAACACCTGATTAATAAGGTATAAGTATATACCAAGTACTAACCCACATTAAGCATAAACGATAAAGAAAGATAACAACAACAAATAATAGCAATTTAATTCAACTCCCAATAGATTAGGAGGTGTTTAGTTCAATGGACTAATTTTTAGTTCAGGTCACATCGGATATTTGATACCAATTAGAAGGACTAAATGTGAACTAATTATAAAACTAATTGCATAAGTCGTGGATACTTCACGAGATGAATCTATTAAGCCTAATTAATCCATGATTAGCACATATTTACTGTAGCATCACATGGTCAAATCATGGATTAATTAGGCTTAATAGATTCGTATTGTGAATTAGCCTTTATTTGTGCAATTGGTTTTGTAATTAACCTATATTTAATACTCCTAATTAGTATCTAAATATTCAATGTGACACGGACTAAGTTTTAGTCCCATGAACCAAACAAACAGGCCCTTAATCATGTGAGGGTCCACTCGCTCTTGACCATGAGCACGGCTAATATCTTTACCCACAAGTCTTGTTTCCCATGTTGCCCAAGGTACCTAGCCTCTTAAACACTTCCAAGGTAAGTGGTTAGGGATCCACTATAGAGCCTTTAAAAAATTCCTATAAGAAGTAGCCCACTAAGGTTTCAAGTCAAAGCAAAGCATGATCCTCCCTAATGAGTGCAGTACCTTAGCTAAGAATACCACTCAACAGGATCGGGCTATACCCAACGATGCAACCCCTCTTGCCCTTTCAGTCAAGCCACCCCAAACTAGAGTTTCTAATTAATTAGTCAAGCTAGAGTCATATAGTCTTGTGGTTGCACAATTTCCTAGGTGGTTCTCCATGTTATAATTGAGTATGACGATCTTGTATTAATGAGAGCTATAGTATAAATTAAATTGAGTTCATTAAAACCACCCTAACCCAAGTATAGCAGCTAAGCATAGCTACCCAACAAAAAGATAAACCCAGATTGGCAAGGAATCATATCAAATTAAATGCAAGCATATGCAATGGTGATTAAATAAGGTTATTAGGATAAAAGCACAAGGACACACTTACCTTCCTTTAAGTCATGTTGCTTCTCAGAATGTATTCAACTTCTTGCTCTCGAAAGCTCTCGAACAACGTTCATTCTACTCGTGACAATCTTCCAAAGCAAACCTCCAAAGCATGCACATACAAGCAAACAAATAAATTAAATTAAAAATAGTACACCAATCATCATAAGCAATACTAAAAAGTGATACAAAACTAATCTACACGTTAAGATGAACGCGTGAGCAAAAGAATCACTTAAAACGAAGCTAAAACGTGAAAGATATGATTTAAACATGGTACCGGAGCATAACTGGGAGAAAACCAAGCTTCAGGAGCCTATCCGCGAAAACCGAGAGCTTGAATGCGATAAAACGTAAACTTGGACTGGATCACGAGAAACTGGACTTCTTCGGGGATTGAATCACAAGATTGCCATCTTCTTCCTCCATCCTGCTGCCGATCTTGATCGCGCTGGTGGATGGGATTCTTGCCGGCGGTGATGTGGGCGGCGCTCAGGAGGCGGGCGGCTACAGGGGCACTCGGCTCGGGCTGCGCGGTGGCGCATAGGGAGGCGGGGCAGCGGCCTGGAGGCAGCGGACGGCTCGGGTGGTGGCGCGGGTGCGAGGCCGGTGTGGGTGCGTGCGCGTAGGCGGTGATCAGGCGCGGGGCAGGGACGCGGCGCGCATGGGGCCGGGTGAGCGCTGGGTAAGTTCGCTGGAGCCAACCATAGAGCACGCTAGGAAACAAGAGAGAAAGAGAGGGAAAAGAAGGACTCGTTGGGAACGTCCTCCAAATTCATGCCGAAACGGAAACGGAACGAGGACAACAAGACCAACGTGTCGGTGCGCTCACCTTCGACTAAGGACTTATGATTTTGCCGGATTTTTTCACCGGAGAGTTCGGCGGAAAGTTCGCTGGAGTTTAACAGATGTACATGTTCGCTGTTGAACTGTGAGAGCTACGGTTGTCGAGACACGTGAGGTTTGTGGTGTTAGAAAAATTACGTTAAGGAGATCCCTGGAAAGTATTTATAGGCTGGGTTGGAATCCAATTTTATTTTCCTCCTTTTCCTAATTTTAGGAACTATTTTCGGATTTGAAAACAATTCCAGTAAATCCTGAAATCGTAATTAAATCATGAAAAATACTTTGAAAACTCTAAAAAATTCAGGAAAATTTGCGGAGATGATTTGGTACACAAGCAATCCAAACAAAACATTTGGAGCTCCTGGAAAGACTTTGAGAACCATCCAAAAATTGGATTAAGCTCTAGGAACATGAGAATAAATTTTCAGAAAAACTTAAAAATTGCATAAACACATTTTAAAAAGTTTTGCACTGAAGAAATACCAGGATGCACCAGCATGAATGCAACACACACAACCACTTTATTTAATTCAGAAAAACAACCAATTATTTTGCCTATACTAAATTACCTGTCAAGAAAATAAATGTTGGGAAAGATTTTAAAATTATGAGAAAATTATTATTTAATCGTTCTTTCTAATCATATCCTGAAATTTAAAAATTTCAAAGTGTGACAACTTGGTCAAATACATTGGGCTTGCCTTTGTATTCCAGGACGGAGGGAACGGAGGGAGTACTCTTCCACGGACTAGTACTTGTTATCCCAGCACTAGCAGAAAGGAATGCTGGTACGGCAATGGCAACATGTGTTTGCCACCGGTAGATGAGAATCTGACTCAACGTATTGTTGCTATGGAGATCAACAATCCTAAGCTATATGGTCCTTCTTTATGCAAGAAACTCTCTCTGCCAAAGAAAGATTCTTAACAATTCCCTTTTGCATGTGAACGAGAACTCGTTAAATTTAAGCATCAATTTCTTCTAAGAAAAAAAAGTAGTTTAATGCTTCCAAGATTAACAAGTTTTGGATTTGCTCATGGCACATTATTAGTGGAAACAACATAATGGATGAAGCATGAGTCGATCATGTTCTTAGCTTGCTCAGTTGCTTCGTTCCTGCTATAGGAGAATATATAGGAGAGAGAAGAGAACAGAAGCATCGGAGCAGATGTTTATCCCTACCTCTCTTATATATCTTCTCGATGGATCCCCAGGGCCCAATGCAACCAGGCCCAGATGAGATGTTGTAACTGACTGTATATACTGCATACATATATGTATATAGTAATATAATGAGCAGACGATACATATGAACCGATCACAATAATGCTGATCACGAGTCAATCAATCATGTACACACAACACATGTACTCCTCCTTACTAGCAACTACTAACAGCATCGTGAATTATAGCCAGCCATCTGTTATGTACAACCACTACTCCACCAGTGTGTAGTTTGTGTCGCTATAGGATACAATACAAGAGGTTGCCGCCATGTCAACCACGCAGTTCCAGCAGTGTACTGCAATGTTGGAGTTGGACTCCACTGTGATCCATCCCTGCTCCACTCCATCAGGCTGCACAGCACACAGATAACTTCATCATACCATGTCACCTTGCTCTGTCCTGTGTTCCAACAAGCTATCCCACCGGCTCCTCAGGATATCATATGCCTCTGAACACGGGAGACCAATCACGCTCGACCCACCATTGGTTGGAAGCTCAATCACCAGCCCCAACCTCACAAGTGTCTCCATAGCCTTGTCAATCGGCATCTCAATCTACAAGCAAATGAAAAAAAACTCACTGCGTCATTATCTATACATAACATGTCAACCAAGAGGGTGCAAGCAAGTACTGCTTTTCACCTTCGCCTTGAATTTCTCATACATGAATTGCTCGCAAGTATCTCTGATGCTTGCTCGAGATGACACCTGCATACAAAAAGTTAAAGAGTACCAGTAACACAACGGCTACGAGTCAAGGTGCCAAGAGAAAAGCATGCAATACCTGATACTTGTTTCTGCAGAGCAGCATAGCATATGCCAAGAGTGCTTCTTTATACTGCACAAAACCAATCATTAATGAAATTATCTCACTCACAAAGCAAACCCAAAGATTGCAAATATGCTTTGCCTGCTCAGCGATGAATATAACCTGTTGTTGCTCAGAAGCATCCAGAAGAAAGTAAACTGAACCGAACCCACTTGCTAATGTCTTCTCATACAGTGTCTTATTCACCAGAAGCTGGAAAAGGTACCCAGTTAACTCAAGGAACTGCATGTTGGAAAGAAAGGGTAAAAACACAAATGATTAACCTGGTATCTATCCCGAGTCTGCTTATAGCCTAGTCCCACACGGAACACAAGTATCAATAGTGCACTAATAGCAACTATATCAAGAAGAAAAGCTGACCTGCATTACCATGGAAAAAGAAAAAAAAACTAACATTACTTTCTTGATTGAAAAGTGGTTCAATCAGCTTGCTTACTCATACAAATCACATACTTACGGAGATGATGCTAAACTCTCAAATTTGTAGTTGACAACGTAAGCCAACAGACCTATTACAGTAGCAATGTCCAACCTTACCTGCATTAATAAGAAAAGGTGCTATTACAAACCTAAGTGGAGGAACAGAAATAGTAGCCAGATTATACTCCTGTATTTGTAAAATTTATTAGCAAGGGTTTACATGAACAACAGGGACAATAAAAAAAGATATGTTCCATAGAGAATTACTGTATCTAGGATGCGGAAGGACAACTTCTTGTGGGGAAAAACCACCTGCAGACAAATTTTTATCATGCTAAGTTTCCAATCTGATGAAAAGCATGCAGGTCTTGAAAGCCGTATCAGTACTAAACTAACCAAGTGTTTCTGGCCAAATTTCCCATTTCTATTAACCAAAAAAATTAATAAGACTTCTAACTGGGAAGATATCAGAGGCTCGGGTACTTACTGGCAGATCTGGGATAGGAATCTTCTCATAAATTTTTAGTTGTAGCGGCAGCATCTCAGATTTATCCTTCTTTTCACTTTGATCATTTTCATCCGTATATAGTAGGATCAACTCTTGGAATGCCGGTTCCTGTCAAAGAAAAGTTATGCATCTTTTTTGCAAATCTCGAGTAAAGTAGCATTGTTGTGGTTTAATGACACCCGTGGACAAACAGAACAACAGATAAGTCATCTGATTGAAGGGGCAATTCCTTATTTGCCATTGCAAAAATTTTCAATCCATTATTTGCAAATTGCCATCGATGTTTCAGTGACACATGGGCCCACCAATGTCCATCCATGATAATAACATGTCGGATTATTGGGACAGTAGTTGATCAAACAGCTATTCAACTAACACAGACACACTGCCTTCTTTTCATGACAACAACCATACAAGTACATACCTGAAGAGTGGACCTCCCAAATAAGATACGAAAAGAAGTTTTCACTATCTCCCAAATATTGTTCTTGCAAGATTCTCTGCTTGCAGGCTCCCATATATTTGCAAGGGTAATCCTTGGTAGAAAATTTGGCCTGAAGGGAAAGTAGGAATATAGTTTATTAAGGCATAAAAAATAAATGGTCAAGCTATAGGATAACACAAGACAAGAAACTAACAAGAAAATCACTGAAATATAATTTTTTTCGGGAAGTTCCATTGTCGATTGCAGCAAAATTTTTTCCACATTTAAGGAAATAAACAATTAAAGGGTAACAACAATATCTATTGTGGCCTGGAAGGATATGTGCAAAGGAACAGGAGAATGTGGAGTAGGTTCAGAAATCTGGAAGTTCTAATAAGTGCTTGGCTATCAGATTCTAATGCAAAACCTGTACACCCTGGGCTGCATTAATTTGCACAAACTACTCATTACTGAGACAAGATAAGTGTCCCCAAAGTGAAGAGAAAGCTACATCTTCTTGTGGTCTAACCTCACATGTCCTTCAAGATGTTTAGTTTCATCATCACTTTTTATCGTTGCTTCAGGCAGAGAAGGTATTAATCCGGTCCATGTAAGCAATCTCCTTAACAATCTGCCACGAGGACCAACAGGTGATAGAATCCCTTCGTAACGAGACACCGCCCTTTGTGCAGCTATCCAAATAGGAACATCATCATCGGGCAACTGATCAGAACTAAGCTTCTCCCATGAAGAACTTTCTATCAACAACAGTGAATTATCGGCGTAAGTTTGCTCTTTAAGCCAGAGTCTTAACTTGTCGATCCAGATCTGAAATCCCTGGTTCCCTGTTGATCTTTTCAAAGCCTGCCATGAACTAAATAATAACATACAATTAGCCAAAAGATCTCAGGACACGCAAAACCACTATACTGACATTCCGTTTAGCATCCTACAATCCGTAAGAGTTTAGGAAAGTGAATATAACATGAATGACGATTCATAACATGTTGCCTAGATGTCGTGAAAGCTGCAGCACTTAAATTATTCCAGATAGTTTCACTAGCTGCTTAGCTCAGTTTGCAATAATCTAAGACTCTTATAGTGTACGAAAACTAAACTATGCTGATATATGAATTTCAAGCCGCTGACCAAAGAACCAAATGTACATGTAGTGTAGTGTGCAATAAGCCAAGAATACCTCAGTTCCTAAACTGCTATGAGAACATCTGTAGATGATCCAAGATTATGTAGAAGGAGAAATTGGGCCGCTGATCCAAGGGAAAAAAAGACCAAGTTGCCCTTTAAATATTAATTAATTATTTTAATGTTTATCTGCTTTAAGATTCGTACATTTTCTAAAAGAGGACCACTGGAGCAGTTCCCCCAAGATAAATGTTATTTTAGCATTGGAAGTCCAGAACCATCACTTACAACTCTGTATAGCTATACTACAGTACTATAGCTACTAAGAGTTAAGGTTAATTGCATGAAAGGTCGACAAGAATACATGTTGATGATCATGAGCACATGCGCCTCTCAGAACAGAAAGATTGACTGACCTCATTAAGCCATTTCCCTGGCCTTTTCAAGGGTTTGGAGAGGCTGAAGAAGATACTCTGCAAGAGTTTTGATTGCAGGTAATCGAGTTTCTCAACTAATAGGAGCCCCTTCTGCCTCTCAGTTGCATACCCACGCCTGAAATAGTCGATAACAAGTATTACCATGGCAGTTTACTTGGTGCATGTGCATCAGGCAGCAAGGCAGAAGGAAAGGATGACCTGAATATTATGGCATTGGATTGAGCTGCCTTTTTCCAGTCGACGTAAATGGGCAAGGTCAAGAGGTAGTCACTGTTTAGGGCGTATGTCAAGAGCAGATCTTGCACAGAGAGCTCTTCGAACTGAGCATTGCGTAGAAGGTTCATGAAGGAGCGCTGGAACTGAGTTGCAAAAGCAGCTCTTTTCCCCCCAAGAAATGATTCAAGCAATTTACTGTGTTAGATATAAATAGGCAAGTAGACTGACAAATAATTCAATTCCCTTGTATTACCTGGTGTTGGAATCAGGGTCTGGTGTCAATCCGAGCAGAGTTCTCAAGCCCAAGCTTCTGGTGAGGAACAATGTCCCGTCCTCTTGGGTGATGCCAGAAAGGCCAGAGGAGGCTTTGCCGTTGAAGATCGCTTGGACATCGGAGGTGTCAGTCTGATCCTCCTCCTGGTGGCGCTGCGTGAGCGTGTAAGAGGTGCGCATCTCCTCGAGCATCCCCTTGTGCTCGGCGTGAAGGATGGCGTCCAAGCATCTGCACAGGACAAGCACAGTGCTAGCTTACTCGGGATTTGTCTTGTCTGTCCGCACCATCCATAAGCGAAGCGAAGTGTGAATGTGTGATTATAAGCGCAGCGCAGAGCAGGCGCACCTGGTGCAGCGCTTGAAGTCTGCGGCGTCGGCGTCGGAGGGGAACTGGGAGAGGACGGCGTCGAGGAGGGCGGCCTTGGGGATGGCGATGTAGCGCTGGCGCGGGACGTAGATGCCAGGGATGCCCTTCCCATCACTTTCCGGCCCCGCTTCCTCGTTCAAGCCATCGCCCATATCGTCGCCATCGCCAGTGGTGGCCACGCCTTGGTCTGCAGCCCAAGGACCGGAGTCGGAGCGGAGGGCCTCGAACTGGACGGCGGCGAGGTTGGCGGGGCGGCGCGCGGCCGTGTAGGTGGTGGAGGAGGAGGGCCAGGGGCAACTGTAGGAAGGCGCCGGAGCGGCGGAGAAGGAGAGCGGCACGGCGGCGGGTGGGCAGGCGCGCAGGAGGAGCATCGCTGCCGCGGCCGCCGGCAAGAAACTCGCGGGAGTGGTGGTGGCCGCTGCCTGCCTAGTCGGATAACGCCCTGCCCCGCCCCGCCCGGAGCCACGTGGCTGGTTCCTTTCCTTTTCTTTTCCTTTCCTTTTGGGCCAGCAGCCTTATCGTTGCGCTGTGGGCCGGCCCACGTAACAACAAACACGAGACGAATTTGCAAATTGGTTAGCAAGCCGGCCCACTTAACAACAAACTCCGCCGCCCACCCACCAACAGAATGAACAGATAGATCCATACACATCTCTCTCGATCTCGGCAATCGCCGCCGCCGCCGCCCGACCGCCGCCTCCGGCGACGCACCGGTACGCTTCTCCTCCGATCCTTCTCTCACTCTCTCTGCTGTTGGAGAGTTGCTCGCGCTGCATCCGCTTGCTAGCCCGTTGGATCCCTACCCTAGGCCGTGCGGTCCCCCCTTCTCCCCTCCCCGCCGTACGGAGCCCTTGTTACTGGGCTTCCTACGCCTCATGCGTAACCCATCCTCCTCATCTCCCTCCCTCCAGACTAGGCTACTGATTCAGCCAAGGCATTCTTCTCTAAATCTGCAGCTACTTTGTCCATCTCTGTATCTTCCCACCGAGTATGTCATGTCAGTTGCCCCATTTGTATGTCAAATTGTTCTTCAGTGATTTACCCCTTCTATCTTGCATCGGGCTTCAAATCATTTGCAAATTACCGGGGGTCATGCCATGTTAATTTGGTTGCAACTTCAGATGTTTAATAGTAACCCCTGAAACTGGAATGCTGGATTGAGAAATTCCTTTTCTTGGGTCAAAACTCACGTTACCTGTTAGTTTCCTTTATCCGTAACTTCGCACACCTTGTTCTGTTTAGCTGTTCTATATGCTGTATCTATCTAATTGTGTTCACTGTCCTGCAGGACTACAGGACTCATGAGCCGCGCACCTGCAGCAAGCAGTAGCCTACAAGCAGCTCTCTCATACTGCGTTAGGCAAGTCCGCAGCTATGACTACCACAACTATCTATGCCTTCTCCACCTGCCTCCAGCAATGCGCAAGGCTGCGTTCACCTTCCGGGCCTTCAACGTCGAGACAGCAAAGGCCATGGACGTTGTGTCTGACCCTAAGACTGGCCTCATGCGCCTCCTCTGGTGGAAGGACGTGATTGACAAGGTCTTTGCCAACAAGCTGGTTGAGCACCCAGTTGCCCAGGCACTCTCTTCGGTCGTCTCAGACCACAAGGTTAGCAAGCACTGGCTCAAGAGATCCGTGGAGGCAAGGATAAACGACGCCAACCGGGATGAGGGTGCCATTCCTGAGACAAGTGCCGAGTTGGAGAGGTACGCAGAAGACACCCAGTCCACCATCCTTTACATGACGCTGCAGGCTGGTGGGATACAGTCCACTGCCGCTGATCACGCCGCCTCGCACATCGGCAAAGCCAGTGGGCTCTTGTTACTGCTCAAGGCACTGCCTCACCATGTAAATAAGCAAGGGGTGATACCATATATCCCGGCTAATGTCGCCGAGGAGTGCGGCCTGCTTACATGGGAGGGTGGCCGATCGGAGGTCAGGATGGATGAGAGGCTGCCTGATGCAGTTTTCAAGGTTGCATCTGTTGCCGAGGCTCACCTGCTCAAGGCGCGGGAGCTGGCCTCATCTGTGCCAAGGGAGGCGATCCCAGTGCTCCTTCCGGCCTTGCCGGCCCAGGTCCTCCTGGATTCCCTGCGAAGATGCGAGTTCAATGTCTTTGATTCGCGGGTGTCAAGGGGAGTCCATGGGGTCTCTCCCCTGTGGTATCAGCTGAAGCTTAACTGGTACGCGTGGCGAAACAAGTACTGAAGCCGGCCAACATTGTTGTTCTTGGAAATTGGAACGAACTGCAGATTTGTTGTGTTCCATTTAGCAAAGCTGCACTCATGGTTTCGCTGTAAGAAGATGAACAGCAGTGTCCTGCTAGTTGCACCAACTGGGCGCCTTTGAGCAATTTTGCTGTATCTTGCTCTGTACAATCCCCCACACTCTGTTGGGAAGTTTATGTTGTTTGCAGTACCCCATTTTTACATGAAGATGATGAATACGTGTTGTGTTCTACTGCTTGCTAATTGATTATTATACTCAGCAAGGCTTGCTTGAACGATAACAATGTTACAGAATGCAGTTTTGTGATTTTCCTAGTTCACTGAGGCTCCAGGACTAGTGTCAGCCTAGCAGGACAGGAGTCTCTCGCCTGCACAGCCTGCAGGGCTGTATTGTATCAATGGAGATCCACCACCTGTTCGCCGAATGCCCGCCCCCGCCATGCCATGAGATGTCTTGTAGGCTGACGGAGGAGGACGCTCTGTTTCTTTCCAACCTCTGCTCTGCTGCCTGCAACAACAAACTCTGCAAGACACATGAAAATCTGGATGGAACAACTCCTTTGCACACATGATTCGTCAGGGTCAGGGTCTCTTGTTATCTAACCAGGTTGAGGTGAACAAGCTCGCCTACCAATCCCGCGTAGACCATAAACAAAACCTCGTTGCCGTCATCTTTCTAAGGTAACCATGCCAATATCACGAAAGGAACCACCTGTTGGTTGAACGATCAGTTTCTGACTTCATGTGCTAGCCACTAAATATGTCTTTTGCAAAGCTGCAATTAACTAGGTGCTTGCTCTATTCTTGCTGCAGTAAAAACCTGCAACCTGACGTGTATTACCGCTAATCAGCCACCTAAAACATCTGCCCTTCTCTTTGCTGCTCTTTTCTGCTTTCGTCCTTTTTCTCCACGACAGGAGATTATCATTTACTACTCTGCAGCCTTTTCTGCTCACTTGCACGTTTTTACTGTTCCAGATTTTAACAGTTTTGCTCGTTACTACCAGCGACCAAGGTATGTCCAAGTAACTAGTTCACTGAAAATTGTTTCAAAAAGTCCCGCAGCATAACTGCTGAAGTGCTTAACTTTCTGAGAGTATTAGGAAATGAGCAGTGCATGCTGACAAATCTTGAAACTGCTCTTAAACACTTGATCTGGAATTGAATAAACAATTTGAACAAAGCAGTTCCTTTTTTTAACTGCTTCTTATCTGGCTAAGATGAACTCAGAGGCACCAAGAAAACCAACTGTTAATAATAGGATCTGATTAACATTTACGTGCCATCGTCCAGTAATCTCTCAAGTAATTCACAACTGGAACTAATTGCCATAAAGACAAACAAGGCTGGATAGTTCGAGTACTGGTGTGATTACATTCCTTCCTGGGATCTGCTGTGTATAATTTGAACATTTGATAGAGTAGTATATTTTTGTGAAAATGTCTGTATATTTTTTCTTTACTATTTACAGCTTCATTAGCCTTGATAATATTAAAGAACTAATTAATTGGTCAGGTCATTCTTTATATTGATGCTGTACTGGTCAAGGTTGTTTTCTTGAAGCGTTATTTGAACTGCATATGGCCATGGATGAGAACATATTGCTTAAATGATGGTAATTAACTAGTCTTCCTGCTTCCCTGCAAGATTAGTATCGTTGATCATGACCAAACATAAATTCCGCATACTGAAGTGAATAACCTGCAGTAGAGCTCCACTGTTGCTAAACATGGTGAAAAACTAAACACGAACTATTCTGCTTCTTATTTTACTTCGTTTTCTTTCTTGAAACTAGAGATTTCGCAGCATTTGAGCTGGAATTACTGGGTAAACAAACTCCTCGGAACTGTCAAATAAAAAGTAGAAGTACCAAACCTCCAAGAGGTACTAAGGACAAACACCTGTGCTGACGCTTGAAAGCAACTCAACATAGCCTTTTTGCTTGTGCCCTTTATGCTTTTTTTCTGAGCGTCTGGTCCCCGGTGGAGTAAACAGCAATCACCGATGGAAGAAGCATTGTCCCCTTGTAGGTTGTCCCCCAAGTGAGCTCCACACCGTATGCATGCTTGCTTCTGCCTCCAGAACTAGCCGCATTATTGTTGTTTCACTGTGGTTGCTTGCGGCTAGGGAATGGTCTTCATGTGTGGCTGGGTCTATGTCCAACTCGATTCATGAGTGTATTTTGCTTGGTCCTGAGTGCTGCATGCAGGTGCATCTTAGTCATGCCATATCAATTCCAGGCAAGAGACACGCTGCAATCATTGTTGCATATGCAGCCACTGCAGTCGGCGGTAGGATTGGTGTTCCCAATCCCAGCAGCAGCACGCAAGTTTGGACCTGCCACCTAGTGTCATTCAATCTGAAACCATGAGAACTGTGTTTCATACTTATTTTCTGCAATTTATATCTAGTTGTATGTTTCTGTGTTGCTCAATCCAAAACCAAAGTACTTTCTAGAACTTCTTCCCACATGAGGCATGCAGCACATAAGAGTTTTCTTATTCTTCAGGTTACATATTTGTTTTATTGAAAAATAAAACTATACCTGTTCTTACATGATAAGTGACCCTGCATGGTTGCAATCCGTTATTTCTTACTGCATCAGCTTGGTCAAAGGTGGGAGGTGCGCATGAGAGGGGCCGTATGCTCATAAGTTCAATCATACATAGAACTAGCTTAGGAGATAAGAGTTAAACACTAACATTGGTTTCAGAAAGAAATAAAAAAAATGTTGAAACACTAGGAACAAACAGCATTTGGAAAGGATTGCTACTTTGCTAGGGCATCTGGCTTAACATAAACCACATTATCAGTTATTGAATAGATAGATTGAATTGAACTTTTCCTCCCCTGTTTTGAGTGATATTATTTTTCCTTATTTTGGACTTACATAGAAATGAACTTTAATTTCTCACATGATTCCTTGAATTAAATTCTTGATATATTTGGCTTGGTAACACTGCAATCTGTTATTTTTTACTTCATCAGCTTGGTCAACGGTGGGAGGCGTGCATGAGAGGGGCCGTATGCTCATGAGTTCTATCATACATAGCACTAGCTTAGGAGTTAAGAGTTAAACACTAACATTGGTTTCAGAAAGAAATAAAAAAATGTTGAAACACTAGGAACAAGTAGCATTTGGAAAGGATTGCTACTTTGCTAGGGCATCTGGCTTAACATAGACCACATCATTAGTTATTGAATAGATAGATTGAATTGAACTTTTCCTCCCCTGTTTCGAGTGACATTATTTTTCCTTATTGTGGACTTATATAGAAATGAGCTTTAATTTCTCACATGATTCCTTGAATTAAATTCTTGATATATTTGGCTTGGTAACTCTGCAAATTGTGAAGTTATATGCTGATTTATAAATAGGATCGTGAAGCATTTGCCCCTGCTTCTCTGGAATGGCTATAAAGAATTTCGATCTGAATTCAGTGGTCTGTGTCTTGTTCTTTTGCAGCCCAATGATTCGATTAATTTCTGAGATAGGCGGAACAATAAGATCGTCGTTTTTCTTGTAAGGAAAAATTAAACTGGTGGAAATAATAGATCGATACTGTGGTTATATTTGGCAGCTCGATCATGGGTCTTGGTCCATGATGACATCATACATACTTCTCCAACGTGGAACGAACACAATAATGAGGCAAGTACAAGGAGCCTTTTCCCCTTGGTTGCATAGTATCTTTCTTTTAGTTTCTATATGTGCATGTCCAGAGCATTCTTTCAAAGTGCATCTATCTATATGCGTAACGTAGCGTCTATATTTTCCTTTTTTTATTTGTTCACCTGGGAATAAGATTGTCATATGAATGATTGTGCACATGCAGTGTGGAAACTGCAGAAGCGTATGGCGGATTAACTAGAGATTTAGAAGCGCGACGAGCCGACATGATGGGGTCTCACATGAGGGCTTTCACGCAGGCATCATGTTATCTTCCTCTACAAACAAACATCACCCTCCCCCCTCTCTATCTACTTAATTATACCCACTTCATGCCCCCTTCTCATCTATCTCAGCCTCCATCATCGATCTCATGCATGCATGTTGCTGCCTGCCTGGTTCCCAACACCCCTGCCTTTTCCACACCTTCTTTTTAACCTCATACACGCGCAAATAATTCTATCATATTCTGGTTGCCTTTTTTCCTCTCAGACTGCAGCCACTGACATGCAGGTCCGTACCCATCATTGATCATACCATGCAGTATACACACAACAACTAGGTAGTAGTTGAGAGGGGTGATGCAGGCCCTGCTTTACTGGAATGCGTACTAATGCTTGCATTGCATTGCTTGAAGGGTGTGTGGACGGCACTGCTGCATGGCCGGCTTGGGGTCAGCTGTATGTGGGGCTCTTGCACTATATAAGCCGGAAGCTCTCGATCAGTTGGTGGGAGGCATACATGTCTTCTTTGCTGCTCCCATATTTGCATGCTTTGCTATCTTTGATCCCTTAAAGCAACGGCCAGGAAGCATGCATTGCCCTTCGTTCCCTGCATTGGTACCACTCCACCTTAAGGCGGTGTCGCTATCCGGAGCTTTCTCTCCTGTAATCTTGTCATCTGGCTTGCACTTGCTCCACATAATCCCTGGGCCATGATCACCAGCGTGTTCTCTGTGGTAGGTGAGTTAATGTTACTGTTATTACCCTTTCTTTCACGTCATCAGTTAATAGCCTAATATTTGTGGACTTGCCATTTTTTTTTACCTTTTACCTGTCCTCTAGATAGACATCTCTTTGTTTACTACAAGTATGATGAAATCGCGTTTTGGTTAGTTTTCTTTCTTTGGCCTGATCTGTTCATGATCTGGAGAAGTTTTTCCATATGCATGCACCCTTTGATCTTCTCCATCCGTATCACTTGCTTAAGCATCCTTCTCTAGAAGTATCCGTTAGTTGCCTACTCTTGTCCAGTTCTGCCTTATCAATTATGATCATGTCCTTCGCATCATGTAGTCACAACTGTAGTGGATGTCTACACATCCTCACTGATTTCATAGTGTGTTACTCCAGGCCAGGGCACACCTGTGTGACAGAGTTTGATCTGTGATAGGATTTCATGTTCATGTGATCGTTAGTGTGTTGTGTTATTAGAACATAGCCAACCGACAAGTATTGTTATCCAAGAAGTTCGAATGACAGTGACACTACTACCCTGGCCTGAAAAATGTGCCCATTAATTGCAGATAGTGGATGAAGTTTAGGCTCTAAATTAAATAGCACATGTATAATCTAGGGACCCAGATACAGGGGGCGTTTGGTTCCTTATTTTTAGTACGTGTCACATCGAATATTTAGATACTAATTAGGAGTATTAAACGTAGACTATTTACAAAACCCATTACACAGATGGAGGCTAAACGGTGAGACAAATCTATTAAACCTAATTAATCCATCATTAGCGAATGTTTACTGTAGCAACACATTATCAAATCATGGACTAATTAGGCTTAATAGATTCGTCTCACCGTTTAGCCTCCACTTATGTAATGGGTTTTGTAAATAGTCTACGTTTATACTCCTAATTAGTATCTAAATATTCGATGTGACACGTGCTAAAAATAAGCAAAGGTAACTAAACCAGGCCACAGTAAGTCATATATATAGCTGATCTGCTTGACACCCTGAACACATATTATCCGAGCAAACTTTTTTTTAAAAAAAAGTTATTCAAGCAAACTAGTTGGAACATATTGAAATGTAACGAAACAGCATGCATATATAAAAATCATGTCTCTATTTTTCGTGCATGCCTATGGCCTTCTTTCTAGAAAAGAAGAATTAGACAAATGTATTCTGCTTTTTTAGAACATTAATCCTGTGTGTGTTCTTAAAAGATAGAATGGAATAGGAACTATCAGTTAATGAGCTGATACACCTGCTAGGGCCTAGGGCTGTAGAAATGAATGGATTCATATATGTATTCACATCCCTGCATAAGATCGAGAAGAATGATGGCTCATCCTTCGGACCACATGTAGGAAAATGATCGGTCATGCATTCCAAACTTTTGCTCTATTAACATTTTATTTATTACAGCAGTTAACTTGCATTGCACACGTACCTTCCTAGTTACTTTGATATATTTCCACATACTTTTCTAGATAGAACTTTTTTACTTTTATATTAGGAAAAATGATTTAGAGTATTAGAAATATATGGCGGTCCACATATGAACATCTTATATATCATACATATTTGGTCAGGTGCACTGAGATTTGGGGAGTAAGTTCTTCAAAATTAATTCATAAATAAACCACCTTCAACATGGTTCACATAGCAAACTAAACTCTGTTTAAGTAGAATACTGCGATAAATGAGATGATTCAGTGAAACATCGTTTTGTGCTTTAGAATGGATGTTTATCTTTTTGCATTTTAATCTCTCTTATGTAAACATGGCACTTTAGGAATTCCATAGTATCTAACTTGTCATAATAGTATTCTACTTAAACAGAAAAGGTGGTGCCAAAAGTCCATTATATAGAATCACAGCAAAATACAAATACGTAAATATGGTTATGGAGTTAATTTGTTGATAGACCAGCAGCTTACTATCACATAACTGAAAGAGTGTCACCTATTACAAATCATGATTCATGAAGCATCTAAGTTCTCCATGACCTTATTTCATATAGAAACACGGCGATGAAGTATATTCAGTACAACATCCTGAAGGATATAATAAGCAGTACACTGATACACATCTCAATATATGGTCTTATTTACACGTCATTATGTAGATCAAATTACTTAGCTGTCCAATTGATCGATTATGATAATCATCATTATTGTAACTCTTAAGATAATACTTCTATATGAGGTAGTATGTTTGATTAATAATTGCATCATCACTTCCATGGATCAACTTGGCTGCTAGATGTTGACGTTGACGCATAGTCAGTAGCCACCTCTTGCTTCTCATTGACCTGAATAATATCTCCCTCACCAGTATAATCTACACCCTTTGTTGCATCATGACTAAGTTGAGATGCAACAAACTTGTCCAGAACTCTCCAATCGGTGACTTGGTCGACTGCATGCTCCATGAGCTGAACATGTTGGTGAGCATGATGCACATTTGTTTGATGGTCTGGTGAGACCAACAGAGAATGGAAGGAAGGACTCTCTAGCTCGTGAGGAATGGTGCTGAGAACATGATGGCTTGGCATGTGGAATTGTAGCTTCAGTTCCCTCTTGTAGGTATTGTTCAGCATTTGGAGGTGCTGTTCTTGCAGCTGCGCCATGCTGTGATGTGGCGGCATTCTGCTCATGGGAGAGTTAAGGTCATGCATGAAGGGTCCATCTTCATCAACATACCAGCATGGTGCATCATGGTCTGATTCTCTTCTTGTTGTTGGTAGTCTCTTTTTGAACACCCTACATACTACCCATCCTTCTTCCTGAAATATAGACGGGTGCATGTTGAAAAATGTAGTTAGTGGAGTATATGTGACTAATCAGAGAACAGGGACCATATTAAATATAAAATAGTACAAGGTTCTTAATAGATTGAAACACATGCATGGGTGCACGCAATAATGTGTTGCACTTCCACCTTTCGGCACACTGACATATTCTTGGTCATCAATTCATGCGATCCTAACGACGAAATATGTATTTCTTGACTAACTCGCAGCACTCTAATAGTGATCTATATACAAGCAAATCCATATGTTCCAAATGCGTGCGATAAAACTGCATGCAAGACGCATCACATCCACGAAAGCAGAAACAAAGTACTAACATAACAATGCAAGCAAGGGCGAAATATCAAATTGTAGAACATTGAGATGTTGACTTGAGATCAGTTCTATTTTTTGGATGGCCATTGAGATGCAATGAGCATGAGTAGAGAGTATCCTTGGAAATAATATTCTCAGTGGTCTTTTTTGTTCATGATATTCTGATCTCTGCAGGGTAAAGCCGGTCGCAGTGAGTAACGACGACAACCGACACATGCAGGGCTGGTAATCAGCTAGATACTGAGGGATGTCGACCAGTCGATGAATCGACACACACAATGACCACTGAGAATGTGACATTTTTGGATTATTGCCATTTTGAACTTTATGCATAATATAATTGAAACACATTAATTGCTTGTATCATATTATCATCGAATGAGAAACTTCAATTATTCAACGTTTGATTTGGACATTATTTACCTTTTGTTTCAAGATGAACTAATTTGCTTGTCCTAGACGTCATATATTTATTTAAGAACAGAACGGAGGGAGTAGTAAATAAGATGGAGAGAGTGCTTGCCTGCGGAGGGCCATTCTCATTGGTTTCAAGGCGGTACTCGTGCATTATCCAGTCTGATTTATGGCCGTTGGGAGCCCTGCCCTTGTAGTACACCAGCGTCTTCCTCATGCCCACCAGCTGCCGCTGCTTGTTGGCGTAGATCGGCTTGTCCCTGCCGGTGGCCTTCCAAAACCCGGCCGCGGTGGCCCGGTTGGTCCGGGTGCCCGTTGGGTATTTCTTGTCCTTGTGACTGAAGAAGTACCACTCGTTCTGCTCCTCCTCTCCAGGTCCTCCCAGCCTGCACTTGTCTGCAACCAATAATTGTGGATGAATGTATACATGTCAGACATGTACAGACACTCGATCGATCAGCAAGTAGCTGAGAATATATACATCGATCGAATGAAGAAACATTCGCAAGTTAACGACGACTGACCTTGGAGATCCCATGGCTCTATCTTGTAAAGATCGACATCTTTGATGACGTTGAGGTCGATCCTTCTGGAGGCCACCTTCTTCCTGAGGTAGTAGTCCACGAGCTCTTCATCGGTCGGGTGGAACCGAAAACCTGGAGGAACTAGCTGCTGCGTCTGTGCTTGTGTGCTGCTCATACCCATCTATCGTATCGGTCGACGAGATCTATTATATTGATCGATCTGAAATTAATATGTATATAGATAGATTATGAGAAGTAATATAATATATATGTAATAACATACATAAAAAAAGTAATATGTAATAAGCTAGCTAGAGAGATCTCAGACCATGCATGCATGCATCTTTTAATTTGTATCAAGATCGATATATCTATACTAGCTAGCTATCGGATCTATTAGACCCAGCGGCACTCATCCTGCCAGGGTAGTGCAATCGAGATGAATGCGTATGCGTACCATCATAGTTTTAACCTAGCAATGCAAGCGGATCGAGGACGCATGCGATCATGGACAGATAAAAAGTAATACTCGAAGCAAGCATGATCATTTGCAGTAGTGACGCATGCACTAATGACCTCAACGCATGCATGTGATGTATGTGGTGCTCAGCAGCCGAGCATCACCACTCATTACTCTTTGTGGAATGTTTCCCTGCTGCTGCTGCTGAAAGTTTCTCTCATCATACATGTCCTGCAGGCCCTCCCTAGTGCAGGCAGGCTGGCTGGCTGGCCTCTCTCTCTCTGATCTCTCTCTGATCTCTCTCTCTCTCTCTCTCTCTCTCTCTCTCTCTCTCTCTCTCTCTACATACATACATACATACATATATGTATGATGTGCATATATATAGTGTATTTCACCCCCGCCCGGCCCATTGCAATGGGGTCTCCCACTAAAGTGTGGTACTCACGCGTTGCGTGCCTGTCCTATGATCATATGTGCTAGCCTACCTTGTGATGTCTAAGTAATTAACCATCATTTTTTTCGTTCTGAACGATATAGGAAGGACGATATTTGATTAATTTCAACTGGAGTATATATGTTCTTGGTCGCTTAATTGCGGTTCATTGCGTTTTACGTTAGTAAGTACTGATGCAGACTGACTTGCAAATGTAAAAGTGCTTGTGGCATGTATGATTATCCTTCATAAGAGAATATAGTATATGTATGCATTTTTTTTTCCTTCTGGAGAGACTATATATATTGTCCATATATATGTGTATAGTACCATCTTGCCGACACCATCCAGCATAATAAAGGCACATTGGGAGAGGGAATTGTGAAATAAAACTCTAGCTAGAAAAAGGGTTGACAAATCCTTTTGCACAGAAAGAAATTGTGTAGCATAACCACATGCCCAAAAGAGGCAGGGTTTATTTAGTTGCTTGATAAAGTAAGAAAATCATTTGCATATTCATACTTGTATTCGACTACTGAAGATCACTGATATTAATCGTGCAAAAGCTTGATAATCTGGTCCTTCCGGATTTATCTCTAGAAGACAAAATCATTTGCAACACTGTATGTATGTTATGAACATAATTTTTGTGCGTGTTTCTTAGCTTGTATGTTATTATAAACAGGGTTAATTTGCATTAATTAAAATTTTGATGTTGAATCGATTGCTTGCTTGCTTGAGAGAGAGAGAGAGAAGACGCTCCGTGACTTTCTTGCGGTCAAGAACATCTCATATTCAAATGGAACATCTCTAATATCGTATCAAACCGTATATATAGTCCTATCTAGGGTTCTTACTAAATGTAGGTCTTTATATACGCCTGAATGCAACCCAGAGATCCAAAACATGAAAGTGCCATGCATAAGATCAAGAAGAGATAGATAGATAGATAGAGAGAGAGAGAGAGAGAGAGAGAGAGAGAGCTGTATATATATACCTTTCTTTGATCTTAGTTGGAATCCGAATCAGAGAGATGTGACGAAACCTTGTAGAAATGCAGAAGATCTAGCTTTTGCTAGCTCCAGCTATAGTAGGTAGAGCCAGGAGACAGGAATGAAGAACCTTTTTCGATCTTCCTTCTCCCTGTCTTGTTTGCTCTATGTGTATTCTCTCTCCTTCCCTCTTTCTCTCTCTAGGTCATTATCTGGTTCAGATCCCAAGAAGAATGTCACAGATAGATACACGTACGTACAACAACAAGAGGATAGGATCAGCACAAGAAATGAAAGGAAGAAAGCACAACAAGCTAAGTAGAGATGGATGAAACTCAAGTTTAGACGGTATGCAGCATGAGGTATGATACCTACCTTGCTATAGCATCATGCAAGAGTTCATCGATCTGCATGCAAACCCTCTTGTTCCTCTTCCTTGGCTGGCCTAGCTCAGAGAGAGGGATCGGGGAGGTAGGAAGGGAGGGGAACGGGAAACGGGGACGAACGGGGTTTTGACGATATATCAAAATAAATGCAGAACGGGATTGATGGTATGTGAATAAATGTTGATATAAAGAAACCAATCAAGGGGAGACCTGAGATGAGAGTTAAAGAAACGGATGGATCGAAGCGATCGAGCTCACAAGCAATCTATGGCCGCCGTGAATATCGATCGATCCATCGAAGGCATGTGCAATCAACAAGCTGAGAGAGAGATGATGATGATCGATCGATCGGGGAAGAAGAGCAGCAGTTAGCAGATAGCTAGCTAGGGTACGGCGGTGAAAGGGGAGGAGAGAGAGAGAGAGAGAAGCAGGCAGGCGGCAGGATGGCGATGGAGGTGCTGCGTGGAGGCCGGGCTGGGGAGACGTAGAAGAACAGCGACCTTCACTTTGTCTAGTCCCGGCCTCGACGTGTGGGACCCTCCTCCCCACACGGAAAACTAAAGCTCAGCAAGGCCGACCAGCACCAAACAAATCCCCCATCCACTGCCTCGTGCCATCATTCCTTCTTCCTTCCCATCATCGCATTCTTTTCTGCCTTCCTCCTTTTCCTTTCCCCCCTTGAAAGAATACCTGTCCTAGTACTTCATTCAACTCGGCGCATCACTTGATCGATCATCTTCCTCCAAAAATCCTTTTGATGTATATATAGTGTTGAATGTTTAATTATAGGTTTGTTCTAAGTCAAACATTTTTAATTTTGATTGTGGACAGCAAAAAGATCGTAAAGGTAAAGTACATTTTTCATCGTGAAACTAACTATCATGACATTTAAATTTTTAATTTAAAATAAATTATTTTTAGAGTTTTTTGGTCAACAATAAAATGTTTCACTTCAGGCAAACCTAAAAGCAGCTATGTTTTTGGATGGAGTAGTAATTACGAGGCAGGCTAGCAGCATCGAGACTAATTAGATTATATATATGTTTAGCTAACTAGGGTTTTGCTTTTCAAATGTAGAGTAAATTGGGAATTTCGATGATTGGCCATCCATATATTTTGCCTCAATCTTCCAAGGCCTTCCATCGGCGAAATGAGGTCCATCCCTGATTTTGCTTGGGTTTGACGTGACCGTGTTAATTTCCAACCTGGTGTAAAGGTGTTTAGCTACCTCGGAGATGTAACAAGCAAATTAAGAAAAGATAGTCCTTGTATAAGATAATAATGACATGTACATGATGGGTAGTCTGAACGCCGAAAGAGATGGTTTTACATTTAGTATTGGGTGGTGTTTTGGCCCGATACTAAAAAGGCCTCTAAGGATTGAAAAATTAGGCATGGTACTAATTCCGCGGGTTAGTACCGGATCAAAAGCGTCCGGTGCTGACGCATTGGACATTCTGCTCAATTTTCTTGTAGTAATTCCACTTTAATAACTTTTAGTAGTTGGATCATATATAGTTTTCTTCCCATCAAGACTTGTCTTGGTTTGAGTGCATATGTTCAATGCAAGAGGATCGAATTGGCGGAGTAGAAGATAGCACTACTAGGGAAATGGCCTTCTATACCGGTTGGGAATCCCCTTTAGTACCGGTTTCCCAACCGGTATTGCTAGTCCTGTACTAAATGGGGGCCTTTAGTACCGGTACTAAAGGGGTATTAAAAAAAGAAAAGAAATCCCACCCCACCGTGCGCCTCCTCCCGTCCGCACCGCCTCCCCCACCTCCCCACCTGCTGGGCCCACCGCCCGCCCGCCGCTGCCCTCCCTCCGCTCACCCGCCGGCCCCGCCGCCCTCCTACCTCCTGCTCACTCACGCGGCCGGGACAGCCGGAGGGGAAGAGACGCAGAGAGAGGAGAAGTGTGGGAGACGCGAGGATAAGGTACCGCGTGATCCCTTTAGTACCGGGTGGAGAGTGTCTGAGGGCCTTTAGTACCGGGTGCATCCGGTACTAATGGGTGACCTTTAGTACCGAGTGGAGCCCCCACCCGGTACTAAAGGGGGTCTCGGGAGGCATCTCGGGAACTATCCGTTAGGCTCGGTACTAATGCTCACGTTAGTACCGGGTCCAATTGCAACCGGTACTAAGGTGTTGGACAAAAGACTATTACCCTAGTAGTGTAGGTAGATGTATTTTTCTTGTGTTTCGATGTAAGCTGGACAGGATTATTGCATCATTATGTGTATCATACCTCTCAAAGTATATATATGTGTAGTGCTGGATATGTGTGGGTGAAGCTTATTAATTAGGAACGAGTAGTGGAGATCTATAACAATAATAATAATGTCCCTGTCCTGGCCTATAGCAGCTATATGTATATATCACATTGCATGATTAGGGTTCATGTGTCTTGTATCATTAGTGGTGCATTATGTGCATATACAGACAGAGATCAATCAAGTTCGAGTAGTAGGAGATCAGGAATATGATATATCACAGCTATCTATTTAGATCGGCGTCGATCGTATTGTTTCTCTTTGGATTTGTCATAGCTAGTAGTCCCTACGTTCCAAATTGTAGGTCGTTTTAACTTTTTTATATTACTATGCATCTAGATATAGTGTATTTTTAAGTGCATAATAATATCTATGAATATAGAAAAGGCAAAACGATTTGGAAAGTAGGTCGTAGTTGGTTAGGGTTGGACCCTTTGGACCATGCATATGCAATTAATCCTAGCTTTCTACTTAATTAAGAAACTAGAAGTGGTGAAATCTAGATCATGGAAGATGGGGAAAGCTTTCTACGGAAAGGCCGGGTCTCGTGTTCTAAAGGCCGGCGGAGGCAGAGAGGTGTGTGCGAGAATACAGTTTTGGCTTTTGCTGAAAAGTTGGTGGCTCCGATCCATCCATTGCAGCGATAGAGAGGGGCATGGAGGCGCAGGCGTGAGCTTCACTCGATGATTAGCCTCACTCCTGCTGCACACCCACTACCGGGGATTACCGATCAAATTATCGTGGTAACATTAACCGGTACTAACTTGTTTTACGTAAAAAAATAAAGTCTCGTATCGTACACGGTCTGTGGGAAACGGTATGTGGGAAACGGTCTGTGGGAAACATTAACTGGTACTAACTTGTTTTACATAAAAAAAACAAAGCCTCGCATCGTACACGGTCTGTGGGATTCAAACTCACGATCTCAAACCTCGTGCAAGGCTTCCTTGCCATCCCACCTACGCAGCACATGTGATGGAAGTAGATATGCTTTCGTTTTAAAGTAACTCGTGGAGGGTCTTTAGTACCAAGTGGTAGACCTTTTAGTATCAGGTCGTAACACCACCCGATACTAAAGGGACACCACCTTTAGTACCGGGTGGTGTTACGATCCGGTACTAAAAAGCCTATGGCTGTCCCAAATTTGAACCCGGTGCTAATGTTAGGCCTCTGGGTGTCCCAAATTTGGACCCGGTAGTAATGTTGTGCCGGATCAAAATGTGACCGGTACTAAGAGAGTGGACGAAATGTCGTTTTTCTAGGAGTGACCGCAATTTTTTTTATATATTTACTTGCTCCTGCTGCATTGCGCGTATTGAGCCTCTCTTGGATCATCTATAAATTATATTGCTTTGGTTTGGCATTCTCACTCTTCGTTCTCTTTTTTTTCTCTCGATCGTGTCCTACACACACACTCGCGACTTGAAACAACGAACTGGAAACTGAAGAGCGTCATGGATAATATGGATTAATCGGTGGCTAGCTTGTTCTCAAACAGTACTAGAGGTAGAGATGGAAATTACTAATCCTATTCTACCATAATGACAGAAGCCGTCGGATATGTAATCCTCGTACATACTCCCTCTATCCCAAATTATTATTCATTTTAGCTTTTCTAGATACATACATTTTGATATGCACCTACATCTATACTTATGTCTAGAAACATAGCAAAAATGATGTATCTAGAAAAAACAAAATGAAGTTTTATGATTTTCAAGTCCCTAGAATTTTTTGCCAACAACATAAGCTATAGATAAAACATGTGTTTGAGCATCGATGTTTAGTATTCTGTTGGTTATGTTGGTTGATTTTATTGTTCAGGCAGTTTTTTGGCCGAATTAGTTACATATAGCTCATGTTTTTTGGTGTTCCTAGTTGTTTCGAGGTTATCATGATTTTGTGTACTTTTTTAATTTCAGATGATTTTATGCCTAAAGCATGAGCTTTGGCTTGTGTTGTTTCTTTGTCCTCCTTGTCGTTCCTATTTTTCTAGAGTAGTATAAATATTTTGAAATTTAAGAGAATTTTTTGCCCAAAGCATGATCTATCTCTCATGTTTTTCAGTCTTCCTCGTCAATCATGGGTTAGAAAAGTAACCAATGATTTTTGGGGGACTTCATATATAGTTGTTCCAATGTTACGAGAGGAGTTTGGAATTTTGCAATTTTCATAGGGTTGTTGCCCACTAGTTCATGTTTTAGCCTCTTGGATAAGTTTGAGGATTTTGAGTTCCGCAGGATCTCTGGCCTGTAGCATAAGCTACATCACATTTTATTTTTTTGCATCCTATGGCATTGTTGTTATGCCGGATTCATTAGTTGATTTTATTGTTTGGGAAGATTTTCTACCAAATTGGTGAGCCATATAGCTCATATTTTTTTTGTCAAGGATTTTGAGTATTTTTCCAATTTCAGATGTTTTTTTGCCTAAAGCATGAATGGTTCACATTTTCCAACCTCCTAGTACTACTTCCTGGTTTTCTAGAGTATACGGATGATTTTTTGCACAAAGCATGAAGCCATGAACCAAATCATGTTTTTCAGCATTTCTAGTCATTGTTGAGTAACCGGAGCTATTGGTCGCAGAGCTATTGTTTATCAGATGGAACCTCTGGGTTTCAAACTTTCAATTCGCTAAGCAAGTCAGTAGTAGTAGATGCATGCCTACAGCCTACCTTAGAGACCGGTTGCTTCATTCAAATCCCAGCCGCCGAGGCGGTCAAATCCCTGGAAGTTTTTGTGCTTTTATCGTGCTAATCATAGCGATCTAGCATGTTCCAACGACCACTCATCACTGCTTTAAGCACTCCATGCCGGTAAACAGCGAGAAAATAATCACGCTAAATTATGCTGCGTCATCGGTCAGCCGGCTCCACCACAAGTAGCAAAAAAAAAACAGCTGTATTGTGTGACAAGTTGAGTAGGAAGAATTTTACCAATCCCAGAAGTAAAAAACAGGTCCAGGTTCAAGCCAATGAAGACATGTGTCTGATGTCATGAGATGCCACTGGTTCCACACCAATAGATTTTTTTTTAAGTTATAACATTTTCACATGACACTAAGAAGAAAACACTTTGCCTGCAAACTGCAGTGGTGGATTGCAATATCCAACTCTCCACAGATCAATTAAAACATCTCAGGCAACACAGCACTCCTTGCTTGCGGGTGCCGACTGCCGACGGGCTCAATGTAATGCAATGCAATGGTTTTTGCTACTACTACTACACAATTCTCATTGTCCAAGATGCACAGCACAACGCCACCATTTCCATTTCCACACAAATCATGAATGCGGCCTACGAATCAAGTCGAACCTACTTCAATTCTATCAAACTCCTAATCTGCAAACAGCAGCTGAGCACAAGCTGGCAATTTCTGTCAATGGCCCAACGCCAAGGCTAACAAAGAGACCAAAACCACAAGCAGATAATTGTTCAGTTTCGCTGCAGAGGCTGATGAACTCGATGAACCATGAGGCTTCTGAGCCCTGGGGAGAAAGAAAAATAGTTGAAGCATTAGTTATATGAACAGGAATCTAATATCTAGAGCTGTGCGACCAAATAGCATACTTCTGTTTATCCTTGAGGAGACCACAGTAGAGCATGTTGTCTGGAGCCACCATCTCAGTGACATTATAGCCTCCATTTGGATCCACCACCCTGATGTAAGTCTCCTGACCCAGATACCATGTGTCCAGATTTTCTGTGCGCACATTCCAGAAACCTGGGCTGTCAAGTGACAGCATCACAGCAGTCCATGCTCCAGGAAACACCTGCAGTGTCATTGTGTGATAGTAACATCAGTTAACTGCAGGCAGCAACACCTTCAGCAATCATATCTACACAAGGGCATATGTCTCTATAATAGTGTGAAAGTAATAGATTTGTATCCACAAGTCTTTGAACATTTCCACCCAGAAATACAATAGGCTTCACAAACACAAATCGAACTTATCCTACAGTAGTTACCTGGGTCGTGCAACGAGAAACACCATCCCACTTGTTGTAAGTCCCACGGCTATTCTCAGTCCACTCGCCATAGTCCATTCTGTTGGCAATATGCAAATGATTCAGTATATAGGAGCCATGCAAACGCGTCAGCAAATGAAATGAGAATCGGAAGCTGTACTCACCCTACAACCCAGAACGCATATCCATCGATATGGTAGGTCTGGACAATTGTGTCGTTGTTCTGAAATACAATTTCCAAAAAGTTCTTGTATGTGGAGTTAATGACAGATGTTCTG
Organism: Setaria viridis; assembly: GCF_005286985.2. Classification (NCBI taxonomy): domain Eukaryota; kingdom Viridiplantae; phylum Streptophyta; class Magnoliopsida; order Poales; family Poaceae; genus Setaria; species Setaria viridis. Next base: position 365,952 of record NC_048266.2, read on the forward strand.
ATCACCGGCGGCCCATCAATTGGCATTGTAGGGAAGTCAAGTGTGTAGACTCCCTTCTTGTCATAGAGATCTGACAATCTCAGAGGAGTATCAGGTGGGGAATAAGAGATACCACTCAGTGTAGTCCGTTTTTTCCCATTGATGATAACAGGTGGTTCATTCCTCAGCTTGTAAACCTGGCTCACATTGATAGAGCCATAGTGGAATGAACCCTGAGGATTCGGACGAGCAGCACCAGTGCTCACATTCATCCTGGAAAAAGTAAGTTTTTTCAGGCCAAGATATGGACGTGCAGATCTCATCCAGAGCTACTGTATATGCATAAAAGCTTGTGTAGACAGTTTATTGACTGGTAATGCTAGCTAAGATAAAACAAACTAATAACAATGGAGCTTTTTACAGTCACTATTGTCATTGATAACAAACTGAAGATTCTAACAAGGCAGACTGATATAGCATGATGGCTCATATTTGTGCAGAAAAATTCCCAGATAAAAAAACTGCCACAGGCTTTGATTTGTGAAGAAAGGATGCATGCGTCAGACAGCAAACAGTATCTGGGCAAAAAATGTCTTGGAGACCAACATACGACTAAATGCACACAAAGTACAGTACGAGAGAGCCAAAAGGCCATACAAAGGTGTGGAGGAAAACAAATTAGAGAGAGCTACTCCCTCCATCCCAAATTACTATTTGTTTTGGCTTTTCTAGATTCATAGCTTTTGCTATGCACCTAGATATATGCTATGTCTAGATACGTTGCAAAGTCATGTATCTAGAAAAGCCAAAACGAATAGTAATTTGGGACGGAGGGAGTATATTACAGAGCACTACATAAGTGAAGTTAGATAGTAGTGGGTATAGAAAAAGAATTACGGACATTTCTAAGGTCATCGCGTTTTAAAATAGGAACTAGGATTACGTGAGAGAAAATTAAGCCAGTGATCATTTGGACAGTCAGTAACCAAGAAGAAAGGATTATTTTATACAAACCTGATTGAGCGTGCCTGGTTCATTGAGAAAGTTTTGTCATACTCATCGTTTGGAGGATCAGGAAGAGGACCAGATGCTTTGCCCTTTGAATTTGAATATTGCAAAATTGCAACACCAGTGACTTTGGTCCAGAGTGATTCATTCACAAACCTAGCACTGGCCACAATGTAATAATCACTGCTTGCATTCTGATCCATTGTAACCAAGAAAGAGTAAGACTGGCCCACATGGATGTCGAGATTTGTGAAATTCTGCTTCATTGTGTATGAACCTTCTGTTTCAACAAGGGCCAGGTTGTGGTTCTGAATTCTGAAGTTCAAGCTTGTGGAGACACCCACATTATGAACACGGAAACGGTATGTTTTTCCTGTTGAGGAGCAGAAGATGTCAGCTATCATATTACGACAATGTCAAAAAGCAATCTTTAACCAAACAAACACTACTAGGCCTTGTCACTTTCATGCATCCAAATTCCATGGAAAAACATGGTGTGCAATTCGGTGGTAATATTTAAAACAGGTGACACGGAGAGACAGCTTAATCTTTAAGATTCTAAAAACATGGGAAGAAAAACTAGAGAGATAAACTTTTAGGATTTTCTTTTCTATTAACAAAGAGCTTGGTAGAACATATAAGTGACAGAAATCATCTGGTTTTAATGCGACAGCCCAATATGCTGAAAGTGAAGAAAATAAATCACCTGGCTCGACTTTGATAGTCTCGTACTCAATGCCATCCGGGACGAGGGAGTCATTGTACCTATATGGCCCTTTGCCATTCATCAAAACACCGTCTGGCATCCCCAGCTCCTTTCCATCATCAAGCATCTTTCTCAGGTGCTACAGGAAAATGATAAAGACAATGATCACCCGTGATTACTGGAAAAAACTATGTGATGAACCCTGCAGTAAAGCCTGTGATTTTCCGGTACCGTGTGGTTCTTCTTGTACCAGTCCCCGATGAACAACGTGATGTCCCCATCTGGCGTGTCGAATGGGACTGAGATCACAGCGCGGTTGTTGACGGTGATGCCTCCAAAACCCCCGGCGGCACGCTGCATACCAAGGGATGGAAAGTAGAAAAAGCTCCCAATCTGGTCTTTGACTTGGAAATTGTAAGTCCAGTTCCAACCAGGCGGTATCGGGCAGGTTGTACCGAGAACCCCATCCTGCCAGCAATTCTTTCGGTGCTGGATCCCATCCCTGGTTGAAATAAGAGAGCAATTAATGCTCGATATCACCAGCGTTTGGGAGTCAACAAAATGAAACAGGCCCATAACCAGAAATGCACAGGATAAGAGTCCAAAATGCAGAAGTGGTCACCATGTGATGAGCAGTGGCTCGTCCAAGCTGTTGAGCACATTGACGACGACATTGTAGTTGGTGGTGACATTCATGACAGGGCCAGGGAACTGCTTGTTGATTGCAATCACCTGAAACGAGATAAGAACAGGGTTACATTACATTAAATGTAAGCGCTAGCGAGGAAGCACAGGATTAGATCGGGAAGCGTATGCGGAGATGAAGGGTGGAGTACAGGAGATCTGAACGAATCAGTTCAGTGTCTATGGAAGCGTGGGTAGTTGGTAAAAAAGAAATAAAAATCGAAGTTATTCACAGGTAGGAGTAGGAATTCGCTTGAACCGCACGCCAAGGGGGTTCAACCGTCCGTCGTTCATTTCTGAACTCTTCATACAGTTTTAAAACAAAAAAAACAAAAAAATGTTGTTTGAGCCAGTAATAAGGAGCAAAATCAAGTGTTAAATCCTGAGACCGAGCGAACACTGCAAGGAACGCATCCAGTGTAGATGCAAGTGCGCGAGAAGAAAGCCGCCTTTGAAAAATGGAATCTTGGAGGCAAAGCGAAGAGAACAAGGGCTCCAACGCAGGAGTGAGAGGGGATTCAGACATCCAAGACTGAATCTTTCCCGTCCCTAGTAGAATCTTTTCCCTATCTATTAGAAATAAATTAAAAAATCAAATCTTTTGGGCCGCCGTAAGCTTTGGGGTCTCGATTTGATTTGATTTGGATTCGATTTGATTTGTGCTGCACGGGATTGGAAGAGATGCAGTGCTTGCTAGTAGTAGCAAGTAAAGCAGGAGAGGGAATGGAATGGAGGGAGAGAGAGAGAGAGAGAGAGAGAAGCACGGACCTTCTGCGGGACGCCGAGCGGGGAGGCGGTCATGTAGGTGACGTCCCAGTCGAAGAAGGCGAAGGGGTCGGCGGCGTGCGCGGAGGCGGCCAGGAAGGCGAGGGCGAGGAGCGGCGCCAGGGCCGCCATTGCTCTCTCTCGCTTGTTCCTCCCTCCTATGGCTATTGCTCGCTTGGCACCAAGAGGGAGAGCCGGAGATGGAGATGGAGATCCCTGGCTGGATGGAGCCTTGCGGCCGCCTGGGCCTTGGCTTTTGAGTGGGGAGCGGAGAGCGCGTGAGTAGTGTGAAGCGGAGGCAGGGGCGCGGGCGGAGCGGAGAGGTTTCCGTTGGCTGGCGTCCGTCATTTTTGGGGTGGTGGCCTTTTCCTGCCCTGGTGGGGACAGTTCACACCCAGCCCCGAGCCAGAGCAGAGCGGAGCGGAGGGGCCCACCACACCACCACTCAGGATTAGGATTTAGGAGGAGTACAGCTGCGCTTTTGGCTTGTTGACTCACACAGGACTGGACTGGTGCCAAGGCATCCCATCCGCATGTGGAGTCCATGGATGTTTGATCCGACGACATCAGATGTTTAATATCGATTAAAGTAATAAATGTGAACTAATTATATAACTAATTGTATAAGTCGTGACAAATTCGCGAGATTAATTTATTAAACCTAATTAATTCATGATTAGCACATATTTACTGTAGCATTACATGGTCAAATCATAAAGATTTAATAGATTCGTCTCGCGAATTAGCCTTCATTTATACAATTGGTTTTATAATTAACCTATATTTAATACTTCTAATTAGTGTATAAACATTTAATGTGACAAGGACTAAAATTTAGCCCTATCTCTAAACAGGGTCCTAGCTTGCTGCAAATGTCTCGATCCCCACTAATTTTCCAGCCTGTTGCATTGTTTCCACCCAAGACCGGCTTAGGCCTTGTTTGTTACCCTGGACTAAACTTTAGTCCATTCATTTTGGCCTCGTTTAATCTCTAAAGCGCCAAACATAGATACTAAAATGAGGACTAAACACTTTAGTCATCTAGTCCCTTGGAGGTGACTAAAGTGAATTAAAAGTCCTGAAAGACACCCCTGCCCCTCATTTATTTCCCATCCCACCCATCCCGAACCCTTCCTCCACAAGCCCCATCGCTCACTCCCCTCCCTGCTGCCACCGCAATCTCTCCCTCCCCCTACGCCGTCGCACCCGCTCCTTCCACCACCGCATCCACCATGGACGACCACGGGAACGGCTACCGTGACTACTTCTTTGAGGCGGGTTCTTCATTAGCAGCTCGCAACTTCCCTGCTTCCCTGGACGCCGACGACGAAGACGACTTCGGCCCCTTCTTCCAGTCGGCGGCCCCCAACCTCTCCGCTCCCCGGATGCGCATGGAGCATCTGGATCTCAACTCCAAGGCCGACAGCTTCTCCCACCTTGGCTCATACCAGGAGTACCTGCCGGCGGAAGCTGCTCCTGGCGACCAAGGGCTACCTCCCATTAGATAAGATGTTCCATTTCTAGCTAATTATGTTTTCTGTAATAGAATCAATTAGACAAGGCCAATTGGACCGAAGATGATAAGGAAGGTGAAGATGCAGATGGAGAAGGCTTTCTGAATAGTCCAATGAGTAGTAACAGCCGCAAGAGGGCAAACTGCACTGCAGATACAGCCACAAGTCCACCCAAGAAAAGCAAAAGTCCAATGTTGAAGATGTTTTAGGGGCTGATTACAGAGTTACAAATTGCCAGAAATAAGGAATAAGAAACACTAGCTCAAATTACAAACAAAAAGAGCTGGCAGAAGAAAGAGATGAAAGAAGATATAGCAAGATGTCTGATTTTAGCTGTGGAGTGTGGGACAAATATGGACATAGAGGAATACTTCATGGCTACTAAGTTGTTTAGTTCTGAATACAACCAACAAGTCTTCTGCTAGTTCAATAAGAATGAAGACATGTTTATGTGGTTGAAGAGACGGTGCAATGACTATAATTGATTTGATGTTGTAGCTTAATCTATGTGGAATTTTTTGTGGAACATCTGAGTGTTGGTTGAACTTTATTACTGTGTGATGAATCTCTGAATGTTTGATGAATTTCAAATTATGTGATGCTTCTCAGATTATAATTTGATGCTACTTTGATTAAATTTTCTTGCTGATTATTCTATTGATGATGTTGCTGATTATAATTTGATGTTGCTGCTAATTACATTTGTTGCTGTTGATGAAGTGGAGATAGCAGAACATATCTTGAAGTGTCATAACAAGAGGAGAAGAATTGCTATTATTGCTAGTGCCATGATTGGTATGTACCACTTTGACACATACATGAACAGTACAAAGTACCAACAGAAAGTGGTTATGAATGGGTCATGAAAACACTAGCAAATAAGTAATTTTTCGAATGTATGAGCAATTTTGAAGATCTGCCTGGTGCATAGAACCAGCCAGCAGCATGGTCGGGCATGGCATCGGGCAAAATAGGGGTGTTGAACAGATGGTCACACACAATGAATGATTAGGGGTAATATCGTCTTTATTTATCTGCTTTAATGGATTTTAGTTCCTGGATTCAAATTAGAGTAGGGACTAAAATAATCCTAGATTAAACTTTAGTTCCACTTTAATCTAGGAATAAAGGAACGGCTTACTTTGACATATTGCACGCCGTCCCATTTTCTCCACCTCATTCCTCGCCACATTTTCCGTCCAATGTTTGTTGTGCAACTATCTAGTGGCTGCATGTGGTCGTCTCAACTAATTTTCTTGTCCTTATTACCTGCAACAATGGCTGCAATGCATATGGATTTGCAAATAGAACATGCATGGGCAGGTGCACCGCAGCACATGGCATGGCATGACTTGTATTTGCCCATCTGCACTGCACCGAGGTATTTGTTGGAGCCGTACGTCCGGCCTTGATCATTATTTGTAGCTTATTACACCCTAGTAGCTAAAAAGAAGCCAAGCATATAATGTATACATTAACTACTTCCTCCTTTCTAAACTGTAAGATATTTTAATTTCTAGATACATAGGTTTTCGCTATGTATTTAAACATAATATAAATCTAAATGCTTCCTGTCAAAAAAAATATAAATCTAAATGCATAGTAAAAATATGTATCTAAGAAAGTTAAAATAACATACAATTTGGAACGGCGGATGGCGTAGTTATAAGGAATTAAAAGAACATAAACAATATGAGCAGGGATTAGAACCAGCTAGCAATCAGATCACGCTCTAGCTACATCGTTTGACCAATGTGAAAGGAGGGGTATTGGATTGGACGGAGAATTTTCTACCATAAATATGGGGGTACCGTACCCATGAAGATGGTGTCCCCCCCCTCTCTCTAGGGCTATCCACATGATCGAAGCTGGTCTGGTTAGTCATATGCCGGCGATAAAGATAAGATTGATGGTGCACGCACATCTAGCTCGATTTATTTTCTTGTTGCTTCTCCCGAGCTAAGCTAATAAGCTAGGCTCTCTCTCTCTCACCAGGTCGAGATGGGCCTCACATTGGCCCAAACTTGGTATCCTCGTTTGTATTTCTGGGGGGGAGTGGGCCTCCATCCAATAGTTGCAGAGTGTGCTTCATTCTCGAGTTTTGTGGTTTTTTTTTATTTTGGCGCATGCAGCAACCCCCAGGCGTCCGATTTTGACAGCAAGCAAACAGTCCAATCGATGGGGAAGAGGTAACAAACTTCCGATTAGAGTTTCACGAGGTTTCATTGGTACGAAATTAAAGAAGAGGCAGAGGGAAGCAGTTTCATTGGTACGAAATTAAAGAAGAGGCAGAGGGAAACCAACTGTACATGACATGTGAGAGGAGTTTCATTTCCATGATACCTACTAGGCACAGTTACCAAGTTCTTAACCTTAGTAACTGTGTAATGAAACTATACACTAAGATTGACCTTAGAAGTGAGTTTAGATGAAATAGATTAAAAGTCTCTTATTTATTTAGAGATAATTGTTTTAGGGGATGGACAATATGTGTTCCTTGAGAAAAGGTAATAATTAGGTAGGAATAGTGGAAGATGGATGCACCCCGTACCGTTCATCATGATTTATGATACAATTTTCCACCTCTAAATCCAATACCAAGGACATATATTCTCCCTAAACTCCCACTCTTAATTCTCTTCTAAACTAAAAAAAAGATAAAATCAAACTCCAAAGTTTGCCTTGGGTCGCCAAAAGTACCGTAATTGCAGATGAATGAATATATCACTCAGGCGGGAACACCGAGTGGGGAGGGTCGTCTCGTCCATCTGCATGCGCGCCGCCACGTCTGGACCATTTGCCAAGAATAGCACGCACTCTCCGATCCTATCCATGGATCATCCCATGGGATGGAATGGAACAACTACTGGGCCGGGGGACGCGACGAGGGAAGAGGAAGACGGATCGGACAGGAGGGAGCTCAACCAACCATCCATGTTCCTAGCTTGTTCCATCCGTGGAATTTATGGTAGCAAGACCGGCCGGCCCAGAGGGAAGAGCGGAGGAGCAGCGGAGATTTCTTCTGATCGATCGCCCCGTTCCCTGCCGCCGCTACCTCATCTGAATCGCCGCCTTCCTCCGCCGTCTACTGTTCCTTCAGGTAATAACATCACATCCGTATATGATATGATTGTAATGCGCATTATTGGCCTACCTGATTGTGATACAGAGTATGCATGGATCGGCACAATCAAAATCACATCTTGCTTTCAAAAAAAACTGGAATGCACATCCATCTTTATCTCAACATACATTTGCAACTCTTTATCTGAAATCACCAATGCGAATTTTGGCCATTCTTTCTTTTGTGCCTGGTGCACAAAGCTCCTGACTTTATGGGCACTAACCCTGTACACTGCATCTCTCATCAATAGGGAACAAGAGCGGCGGCACTTCAATTTGCTAGAGCAGGAATCGTCCTCAGGTTCTCTGTAAGCCAGCCATTTAGGCCAGGCAGACAATGTCAGCTTCCGAGTTCAGGATTCCGTACCAGCAAGTAAGCGGCTCCTACATTTCAACAAGAATTTTCTGGTTTCTTGCTGGAGTTTGCTTATCAGTGTACATAATAACCTGTTGTATTTAGTTTAAAAAAAAATAATAACCTGTTGTATTATTAATTGGGTATGACATTTCTGATTTTGGTAGCAATTCCATTGTATGCTGATCTCAGGTAGCATTTTAGTGATGAATCATTCAGATGTAAGAGAGTAAATTTAGTTAAAGCGCATAAAATTTGTTACATAATGTATGCCTATTATATGGAAGATATGCTTTGAATTGTGGGGGGAATGAACTTGTCATGTAAAAGCCTCCTTTCTCTTTCCCTCTTGCACTAAAGCCGACTTCACTAGATCACTGTTAAATAGTTCTACTGTGTCACCGTGCTACATGTTCACTCCACTTTGTTTCATTCTGTTGACAGGTTTCTTCTTCACAGCCTGCTGAGAACGCAAGTCAGTTTAAGATTTGCCGATGTGGGGAGGGAGACACGTCTGAAAATGGTGACAGCCCGCCGACTTCTTGTCCTAATTGCCAGGTCTGAGAGATCTCCTTAAACCTAAAGGCTGTGTGCTGGAGCAAAAATAAATAAATAAAAGAGAGAAAACAAACGACCTTTTCAATGTTGCACTTTGTCCTACAATTAGTACGCTGCTCGACATGTTGCTGCGTACTTAGCTTTATCTGCTGACTCTGTACAATTTGCTGTTTTCACAATATGTCATTGGCTCGTTGCTATGCATTGCTTGCACTGATGCTGATCTGCAACTTGGCTGTGCTTTGATTTTTTTTGGCGCGTGCGTAACAAAAGACTAAAGTGGGCCATTGAACGGCTTGTAATCGGACCATGTATTCTTTCTTAATACAAAAATACACAGGTCTCCTTCATATTCGGGAAAATCTGCAATTCGGTTGTGCCTCAGCATATGGTCAAAGTGAAAGTTATTAGAAAGTTAATTTAGTGTTGCAAACTACAATATTAATTTGGATCATGTTAAATAGTGAAAAAAACTATACCTTGTTATTTTCTCTATATCATTGTAAGAAAATTTTCAAGGCCCATGATAAATACTCTTGTAGTGCAGGTCCTTAAGAGTGGGCATCTACTACTTTCATCGAAAGGTATGTTTTCCTGCAAATATGTATGATAATGCATAATTATGTGTTCTCCTTCCTCTCCTTTAATATCTTAAATAGTTTATTTATGCCACCATTGTTTTAGTGCCAAATGTTCATATTTTGTTTAATCTTGGCTGTACTACTTTCACTTTTTTGAGATAAAATATTACATATTAAATCTGCTATAAATAGGAATTGGATGGACATCATGGAAAAAGCGCTGGTTTGTTCTTACGAGGGCATCGTTAGTGTTCTTCAGAAGTGACCCTGTAAGATATATTGCACCCACATATTGCACTAGTTCCTTTTTATTTATGCTATACTGTAGGATATCTGTACTCTTTTTTGCGTTTCTTACTTTCTTTACATCATTATTCATACATCAAACTGCACAGGCTCTCTGTGGTATCCTAATCATATGTTTGAGGAAAATTTTCTTGAAATGAAAAACACTAAAGAAGCTTTAACAGCACTAATCCTCTTCTCATGAGGACATCTGCTAGACTGACCGAGTGCTGTTTTTATTGGGTCCTCTGGATACAGTTATACCATGACTATCTATTAAAATCTACAGCACAGCTACTTGTTGTAATATTAGCATTGTATCGCTCAGATACCCCTATAGGTTGTCGAATTAACATGACTCTTTTGTGGTCTAGATTGGAATACAGTTATCATTGCCTACACACTTTATGAGGGGCAACATTCTGGTGACACTAGCAGTGAAGTGGGATAGTTAATTTTCATCCTATTAGTTGCAATCGGAAAGTGGCATGAAACAAATGCTAAGGCTACTTTTTATTGTCACTGCGACCATTTTCCTAAAGCGCAAACATGATTTTATCCGAGTAGCAAGCCACAAGTACAATTGCTAAAGCTTGTTTTTGTGTTTTTTTATTCAAGTATGGTTTTTTAACATACAAAACTAACCATATTTCAAGGGGAAAAATTAATCTGATCAGATTAGGTAGGCACACCGTAGTTACTCCCAATTTTGTGCTTTAATATCAGAATGTGCCCCCTCCAAGAGGAGCTGAACCAATTGTTACACTCGGTGGAATCGACTTGAATAGCTCCGGAAGGTATGCATTGAAAACCAAAACTTTGACAAAAGGTTGATGATTCTTCAATACTATCTGATAAGTTTATAATCTTGTGGAATGCTTAAGTGTTGTCGTCAAAGAAGAAAGGAAACTTCTGACGGTGTTATTTCCTGATGGCCGTGATGGGCGAACTTTCACTCTTAAGGTCAGTTGTCCACTCCACACAATTTCTGGCATATTGCTTTTCGTGTTCCAGGTGGGTTTGGCTGTGTCGCAGTTTGCCCAACTGACTGTGTCTGGCAGTGACTGGTGAAGCAGCAGTAGTGATGGTTAGATTGAGGGGATGGCAGTGCTAGTTGTAGTCCAGTAGTCCCTTAGGGGCTTATAGTTGCAGGGTTCTACCCTGTGTGTACAAAATGACCCATCTTTTGTTCCATTAGTACGTTACAGGTATCATACCTTTATGTTATTATTTATGAAGTAATGGTATGAATTTTCACCAAGCAGGCAGAAACCACAGAAGACCTAAATGAGTGGAGAAGTGCATTGGAAAATGCTCTAGAACAGGCACCAAGTGTAGCAAATACAATGGGGCAAAATCCAATATTCAGCACTGATGTAGCGGCAGAACCTGCAGAAGCTCCAGCTGAACAGTGTAAGCTGTGCTGTCTTTCATCATTTGACCACCATTTTAGATGTTAGATCTTTTTAATATGCCTGCATCTCTTACAAATTGTAGAATGGAACTCCTTTATTTTCTGAGAATTGACACTTTCAATTTCTTCATTTTTAGTTTTTTTGTTTCATTGTTCAATGAAAACCAGCTTGACTTCGAAATACCATTGTTGTGGTAAAGGACTGAAAATGTCTAGATATAGTGATGGTTTTGAAATTATGAAAAGTACTTAAAAAGTGACTTGTATGATTTACAATTCTGATGGCAGTGCGATGTTCTCCTTCAGTCCTATATGTATGATTTACAATTCCTGTGGAATGCTTACATAAACTTATATAGGAACAGGGTGTAGCTCAGTTGGTGAAAGTGTGAGTGTACATCCCTGCGACCCAGCTTTGAGTCTTCTTCAGCTCAAATTTGTGTGCCTATTTCTTCTTCTTTACAACGCCACCTAGTTCCTCTTAGGTTGGTCGAGTTTTTTCTAACATAAACTTATACTCATGCTTCAATATAGCTCCAGTTGGTAGACCTTAGTCTATTTATTTTGTGCATTTGTGGTTGATACTCATAACATATGTTTGGTTGCATATTAAGTTAGATACTTCATCCCATTTGCATAAGAAGCTTTTGTCACCCAATCTTTCTTTCTTATCAGAGCTCATTTTCTTGAGTCAATTTTATCTTTCTAATTCAACTTTCTTCTCACTCTTTTGGGGGAGGGATGGACTCTTTACATTTCATTATGCTAATCAGGTTCAGTTGTTTGTCTTGCAGTGGAGGACAGTTCTGTTATTGGCAGACCTGCAGAATTTGCGCTTGTGGATGCTGATGGCAGTCCATCATTTCTGGAAAAGGCCCTGAAGTTCATTGAGGATCATGGTAAACATTTTTGCTTATTGGATTCAATCAGTACATAATCTCGAAAAAAATTGTACTGTGATGAGTAGAGGCCTGAATTCGTAAAAACCATTTGGCAGTCTTAACACACACACAAAAAAAACTTTATCTGTAGGGGTCAAGGTAGAAGGAATCCTGCGCCAGTCTGCTGACGTTGAAGAAGTCAAACGCAGAGTTCGGGATTATGAAAAGGGTCATTTCCTTTTACTGAACATCTTATTTTCTTATCTGGGATAACTATGTTTGGTGTTTGGCAGTGTTTAGTTAAACTAATAAATGATCTGTGTCTTTTTCACTATGTTTTCATAAAGATATTTTATGAGTGTTGTAATAATGTGCATGCGTTGCATTTTTGTCTGCTTTGACTGCTTTACCATATTTATACAATTTAAAACACATTTAATTTTATTTCTTAGGGAAAAATGAATTCTCCCCAGAAGAGGATGCACATGTTATTGGTGACTGTATTAAGGTATTTATTTGGCAAGTTTGGTTACAATCTCACTAGAAAGGAATGTACTGTGATGATATGCTTGTCGCTACTATTTGTTTGGTTGTCATTTGGTACAGTATGTTCTTCGAGAGATGCCATCATCTCCAGTTCCCGCATCATGTTGCAGTGCCCTGGTTAAAGCGTACCGTAAGGGTAATTTGGAACTTCTTTATGCATTCAGCAGTCTTGTTGTATTTATGAATTAAGCAAACCTATATATAACCCCTGTCATAAAGTAATTACAAATAAATTAAATCAATATATGCCCTTACCTGCAGCATTCTGATGTGTTAGAATCATATGATGATCAAGACTAGTGGTTATACAGGAACTGACAAGACAAGAAGACTTGATGAGATAAATAGAGTGATATATGAAGTTTTCCCAGAACCAAATCGACAATTATTGCAGAGGTATCTACCTTATTATAATTTATATGTTTATATTCTATTTTCTTGTCAAAAGAATCCGTGTAGTCAACATATTAATGCTTGTGGTGTCATAATTGGATTTTCATTCTTGTAAGAGTTTCTCATCCCTTAACGTTGTTATAATCAATTTGACTTTGAGTTTTACTATCCTTTACAACCATAGCAACATCCAAAGGGCTCCAGACTTATCTGGTTTCTTTCAGGATTCTTAAGATGATGCAAATCGTTGGGTCACACAAAGCTGTAAATAGGATGTCTCAATCTGCTTTGGCGGCTTGCATGGCACCACTCCTTCTTCGACCTCTTCTTCTTGGTGAATGTGAAGTCGACAATGAATTTAGTATGGGAGGGGACGGTTCATTCCAGCTACTTCAAGCTGCTGCAGCTGCAAATCATGCTCAAGCTATTGTTATCATTATGATGGAGGAATTTGATCAGATATTTGATGTATCCTCTTTTTACTTCTCGTTTTCTTTTTGCGTACTCAAGCTCCATTTTAAGTAATGCCACACCTAGTTTTTCTTGAGTATTCAACTGATTATCGAACAGGACTTGGAAGATGGCTCCTGTTCTTCAGACGCTTATACAGAGTCTGAGGATGATGACGTTGATAAGGAATATTCCACAGATAACGACATCCATGATGACGATGGTTCTTATGACTCTGGTGAAGATGACATTGAAGAAGACTTGGATGACAATACTGAGCACTACTCTGATGGCAGTGAACATGACACTAAGATCAATGCTAGTGACAAGGTACTTCATCTGATGATTGTATTGATTCCAAATATTGTAGATGAAACATTCTCCATGCTGGTATTGGAAGGTCCTTCAAGGCACGTGTTACTTTTCTGTAGCTTTTCAGGATATGCTTCTTGTTTCACTATGCTATTATTTATTTATTTAAATTTCCTGACTTCAATAGGTTGTAGGTTACCATGTTTTTCTTCCTTTTAGCATGCATAGATTGTCTCCCTGGTTTATATGCTTTGACAATTAAAGTAGGTGCCTAAGTTATGTGTGGTCAAAATTTTGGTATTTAAGATAGTTATTTTCATAACTGCTTGTCTTTCATGGAGATTTAAGTGATGTGTGTACCGCAAACTGCTTCTTGGAGCTTGTAACTATATTCTTAATTTCTTACATGAGAAAACCTTGGTCACACTATGTTATTGAATTATGATATAGGAGAATAGTTTATATTACTGCTTCAAAGCACATAAAAATGCAAATAATTAATTAACTCATATGGCACAAATACATTTATTTTCTCAATTGCAGCTTTATACTGCTGACTTCAATTTTTTTGGTTCATAGGTAAAAAACAATATTTCAGAAACTGCAGGTAACTATAACCAGTCTGTTCTAAAAGCAAGAATAGAAAATGGTGCATCAAGGGAAGGTACTGATCAAAATTCTTCTGCTCCACTTAATTCATTTTCCACAAAAGTTGCACAAGTGGAGGATACCTCTCAAATGGATATCAATAGACGATCCCACCCGAAACAGGAGTCATGTGGATCAAATGAATCTAAAGGTCACATGGTAAAATCAAATTCTCGTTCATCAGCTTCCAAACAAAAATCTATGGAGAAATCAAGCAGCTCAGGACACAAGGGCAAAAAAACTTTATGGGGCCGTACTTCGGTAAGAAAAATTGTTGTTGGCATTAACGCTAGTAGGATAATCTTACAGATTTACTGGAGTACTTGAAGTGCAGGCAAGAAAAGACCTGTCAACAGAGGAGATTGAATACGGCGGTGATGATGAGTAAGTAGCCCTGCCCCTGCTATGCTGCTAGGTGCGCTTGTATGCTACCTTGGACTTTAGGCATATCCTATTTATTGAATGAGTTGCAAACATATATATCCCTTGGAAGCACCCAATCTTTCCTTTTCTTGCAATTGGTTTGTTTTGTGCATTGCATGATAGACAAACTTGCCATTTGGCATTTGCCATTCACTCGTTCAAATTTGTAGCTTTTGTTAAGATCTCCTTCCATTTGGAATTTACATCTTAACTTTGACTAGTAAAAATATGGCAAACTAACAGCAGTTTGGAACTAAAACACATCTAAAATTCAAGGAAGCTTTTACAGTTACGGCTGACATTTGAGTTATATTTTGATTTGGCTCCTGAACTAGGACTCTTATTGATAAACTTGAGAACAACAAGACTGATCTCCAATCAAAAATTGCAAAGGAGGTACAGCCTTTTCCCTTAGGATCACATGAATTGGGTTAAGTGGCATCAGACTCCTCCATATGAGATTATATTGTTCCTTTTCATTTTGTAGGCCAAGGAAAATGCAATCCTCCAGGCAAGTCTAGAAAGGCGGAAAGAAGAACTACGTGAGCGCCGTTTAGCACTTGAAAAAGAAGTAAGAACTGAAGGCTGAACTTCTTTTTTCAATTGTGGATCAGGAAGACCCTGGTAGTGGTGGCCTTTACAATTGGATCACTTTGTGTCAATAAGAGGTCATTGTACCATCAAGAAGAAATAAAACTTACATTAACTATATAAAAACATAAGAAGCTATGCAATGTAGTAGTGCTGAAAGTGTTCAGTATGCAGAATTACAGCCATATTTATAGTACTTTCATTCTTCTGAAACGTTTTTGGTGTTCTTTTCAGAGTAAGCCATGCATTTTATCTGTTTATCAATAAAATGTGTTCATCCAATAGGTTGAAAATTTGAGAGACCAGCTACAGAAAGAGAGAAATTTGAGAGCATCCATGGAGTCTGGGCTGATGAATTTGCGAAGAGGGCAGGTGTCCTTGCCGTCAACAATAGACAGCAAGGTAGATTTCTAAACATTTGTATCTGAGTTTAAGCGCCGTTTCTTTTTTTCTTAATAATTTGAAATCTTTGTCCCAATGATAAAAGACTAAGGCTGATCTCGAGGAAGTCGCGACTGCTGAATCTGATATTATGAACTTGAAGCAAAAGGCTTCTGATCTTCGTGGGCAAGTCAGTGGCCAGCAGCTGTGCTGTGAATCATGCAACAAACGGCTCCTAAATACAGACAGGACTGGCGGGTAAGATCATGCTCTGGTATTTTCACCCTGTTTGCCATCGTTTCAGTTCTAGACTAGCACTAAATTGGGGTCCCTTTCTCCAGACCTGAAAGCTCCTCAGTGGAAGCATCATCGATTGTCAGGAGTGATTCTGCATCTGGCACGGTAAGAGTTTGAAATGCCCTTCATTCTGCTTTCAGTATAAGCGGGAGGAAACTCTGTATTTTCAGGTTAAAGAAAGCAGAAAGCTTTTCAGGGTGATGTTGAGCAATCAAGGAAGCAGACCACGCAGGGTTCACCTTCTTCAGCAGACAAGCCAGGTCAGGAGGCGGTCGGGAGTATCAGCCAGAGGGCTCCTCAA
The DNA here is from genome assembly GCF_005286985.2 of Setaria viridis. Classification (NCBI taxonomy): domain Eukaryota; kingdom Viridiplantae; phylum Streptophyta; class Magnoliopsida; order Poales; family Poaceae; genus Setaria; species Setaria viridis. The sequence continues at coordinate 382,147 of NC_048266.2, forward strand.
AGGATGCAATCGATTGCCAGGGAGGGCCAAGACGGGTCGTCATCTACGTCCAAGTGGACTTTTGCGCAGAGACAATATGCAACCAGTCCGCTGATAAGGGTTAGTGAGATGAGAATGAGATGCTCCTTCCTTCCCTTTTGCTGTCGACTGATGAACTGATGATGAATATGTTGTTGGTCAGGAATCTGGTGGAAGCGCCGCACCAGCAGCGTCGTTTGCATTAGCCAAGCTGACAAACCGACTCAACTTCCTAAAAGAACGGAGGGCACAGCTGGCAAGCGAGATGCAGAGCTTGGATCTGGGTCGGCCCCCGGCTACCGCCGCCGCCGCTCCTCCATCAGTCAAGTCCCCAAGCCCAAAAGGGCCTGAGAAGAGGAAAAGTTGAGAGTCTGATGTTGATCTGTTCCTTGTGTTGAGCTGAATCTGAATGTAGGCCAATGCTAAGCTAGTCTATATCTGAACCAACAGCAGTGTAATTTGTGCGCAGGTCCATCCGTCCAAGTCTGTACATGTTTCCACAGATTTTGTTGATACAAACTTGCATATTCACGTAGATATGCATTGAACGCGTCTGCAGCTAGGCAGGCTGTTCCGTTGGATTCAAAGTTGGAAACATATTCTAAACACAGGATGGCACATATTCTAAAGCTCAAATTCATTGTCTAGCAACATAATACAGGTTCACAGTGACACATTAACATTACAGGTACAAGAAAGTGCAGAGGTAGATCCCTCGAGGGTAATGGAAAGTCTCAACAAAGCGCAGAGTTCTCTCAGGTCTCGACTTCTCCTAGATGATAAGACATAGATATGCTGCTGCTACAAACTTTCACCAGGATTCAGGCATGATATCCCGCGGTTAACAAGGTGGTGATGCCTCTACTCTGCATCACTTGCCCTCATTGATGATCCTGACAGCCTTGTTCACACCATCCGCCTTCTCACCGGAGACTGCTCCACCCTCTGGGAGATCAAACTTCCTGCGGCTCAGCGACCTCCGCTTCCCTGGTGACTGAGGGTCCACAACCTCAAGCATTGCTTCAAGCTCCTCTAGCATAGATTTCTTCGCAGTCCTCACCATGTAGTCAGGTCCCTGGATCGAGGCAAGCACCAATACAGTTAAGACTCTGAGGCTAATTGCCAACAACACACAAACCACAACGGTTAATCAATCGGCAAGTACATGTTTTGTACAAAAGAAGCAGATGAAGGAAGCCGGGTACGAAACAGTTCATATGACTGACATGTAGTCGAGGAAGCAAACAAAGACTAACGTGATTGTCTTACATAATTTCAGTTCAACAGTACTGCAGAGGTTTGTGAGTTTTATGGATGTATGAGAGTAAAGACAAGGCACACAGAAATTATGAGACAGAGCCTAACGTTTTTCTTCACTATCATAGTGTCCTCCTTCGACAAAGTTCAATCCAACAGAAAGACTTATGAACTTGGAGCTATGCAGGTTCAGTAATCATAGATAGGTTAAGATGCTTGAATGTCTAGAAAAAATTGGAATTATTTCAATGGCTTTCCTGACATTTATTTGATTTGCCATGGAAAGTTGGAAACCTACAACATAAACAGTAGAGAAGTTCTAAACGAACAAGCTGGCATGTATCTATCCGAGTGCTTACTGATAAATTAAATACCAACCGAATAAATCTTGTACTGCTGAGGAAAATTGATTCCACAGGAAATATACAGCATGGTCTAAGAAAAATGTAGTAATATACAAGACAGTGCTAAAGGATTTGACCTCACACATCAGTGAATATACCGTCGAGAAAAGATTGTCATAAGTAAATCAGTTTTTGCATATGTTTTCAGGTCTTGGGCAGCCATTCTGGATTTCTAGTATTATATCTAAAAAGCATCTTCGAGAAAAACATCTAAAACAAGCCGATAGCATGGTCTTATGGTGATGGATGGGGATAAGCAATTAAATTCATTCCAGAGATCATGTATGCAAACACAAACATCACACTTTAATCAATAACTTCAGATACTAGGATATTACTGGAAGCCATTGCTTAATAATAAATGGCCCCCATGGTAACAATGCAACAACTGAATTTGCAATCTAACAATGTAGCTAAGAAAACAGTGAGAGACAGGTAGGTCACCTCAAGTGCATCCACGGTGATGAGCAGTACAATGATCTTTTCAGAGAACCTCTGGCGCTCTTCATGGTCATGCGCGATGCGGCGCCTGTAGGAGATGTTATAGAAGAGGGACCTGATCTCCTTGAGCTTGGCTTTGGCCACAGCCAGATCACGCAGGCAGCGGAGCACCTGGGAGCGGTGAGCAAGGTGAGCCCTGTAGTTCATCTGGATGAGCAATGCAGCATCCTCCGGGGACAGCTCCTTCTTCTTTCCCTTGCCATTGCCCTTAGCAAAAGCCTTCAAAGGGGAAATGCAGTGCAGGGAAGGACTGGTCAGTACAATAAGCCAGAAGTACAGATCTAGGACGTAAGCGCGTTCAGCATTCCCAAAAATCTTATCTTTCTTCAGATCACAGTAAACTCGAAGCCCAAACGAAGCATCTAAAACCCCAAATAAACCCCAACACCCACACGGTGCCGGTGGGAATGAATGAAAAGAAGAAAATGTGAGACCTTTCTGATGGCGACGCATCCGGCATCGTTGTCGTCTGGAATCTCCTCGATCTTGACGGTGGCGACGGGGCATTTCTTCGCCTTGTTGACAACCTTGCCTTCCTTGTTCTTCTTGTGCTTGTCGGCGATCTTGGTCTTGTTCCTGTCGGCCTTCTTCTCGTCCTCTTCGTCGCTGGTGTCGCTGGCGGCGAAGTCCTCCTCCCAGGTGTAGGCTTGGGACCAAGGCTGGAGGGAGCCCTTGCCCTTGACGGCGGCGCCCCACTTGATCTTCCTGGAGGATCCGCCCTTGGCCTCCCACTTCCACTTGCGGTCGAATCCGTCGTCGTTGGGGGACTTGATCTCGGCCTCCCACTTGAGCGTCCGGTCCCCCGCGCGCGGCTTCTCGATGGAGGTCCACTTGACCTTGCGGCCGCCGGCCTCGGTGACGTAGGTGCACTTCCTGGTGGTGGGCTCGGGGCGGCGCGCGGCGACGGCGAGCTCGAGGGCGGCGACGCGGTCGGTGAGGTCTCGGAGGAGGAAAGGGTAGGGGGACGGGGCGGGGAAGGGGTTGAGTGGTGGCGCGGGGGGCAGGAAGAGGTCGAGTTCGGGGAATGGGGAAGTGGAGAAGGGGGATGGGCTGTCATAGTCGAGGAATGGGCAGGATGAGGGTGGGAAGGGGAAGAAGGGGTCGTCGAGGAAGTGGCGGCGGGATCCCATGGCGTCGACGGCGACGGAGCTGGGCACGGCGGATCAGAGATGGCTCTGCTTTGACTGATCTCTCTCTCTCTCTCTCTCTCTCTACAGGAGTAGTGTAGTGTAGGCAATGGCGTGGGGTGTGTGCGCTGCACGTGAGGTGACGCAGCGCCACGCCGCAGGGAGTTCAGTTGAGAGTGCGGCGCCACGCGGCCACGCCACCTACCCCACACCTCCTGACCATCCCGGCGACGGCGAGCCGGCGACCATCAGACATGTGCTTCAATAGCACATGTGCCGCTGCCTGCTGCTGTGAATCATGTGACGAGTGCGCTCCAAGCACACGGAGCCTGAGGCCAACGGCTTTGCTGTTTGCTCCTTCCATGTTCCACCGTAATCCTAACTTATAAAAAATTTCATCTTTTTTCTATTTCTAGGCTGAATTCCTATTAGTTTCAATAGTCACAATTGTGCTTCAATAGCACTTTAACCAATGTTTTCCTGCACGATGATGTCTTGTTCGTTGTCAGTTTGTCAGTAGCCTCTTCCTGAGGCTGTCCTCTCCGACGCAAAATACGCTTTCCCAGAAGCAAAACGACTTCCATACCTGCCAGCGGAATGCACGCAGCCGGGCGGGCCCCAAACTTCCACTTCCTCGCGCGCGCGACCAACTCCTCCTCCTTAAACCCTAGCAGCCGCCGCCGCCGGCCCGCCGCCCACGCCGTCGCCATGGAGACCCTCAAGCGCAAGGCCCAGGACGGCCCTGCGGCTGCCGACAACGCCTCCCCGCTCAAGGCTGCGCGCTCCGACGCCACGGAGCCTCCCGCCCGCACCACCCTCGCCGCCGCGGAGCCCGTCGCCTGCGTGCACGACGTCTCCTACCCGGAAGGTTACGACGCGTCCGCCTCTGCCTCACGCTTGCTCGCCGGCGGCGCTGAGGGCTCTGAGCCCGCCAAGAAGTTCCCCTTCCAGCTTGATCCGTTCCAGGCCGAGGCCATACGATGCCTCGACAACGGCGAATCCGTCATGGTACAATGTCCAAAGTTTTTGTCTTGCTTTCTCCTCAATGCGTACATTGGCTCAGTTTATCATGTCCTGGATAGACCAAAATTTTCCCAGTACATTTGTCCACCCAGCTCGTCGCGTGCGTCAAATTATGTTTTTTTAGCTCCAGTGCCCCCTTGGATTATTAGGAAACGAGCCTCCTCAAATTACATTCACTAAATGCAAGAGGTTGCCCTTTTAGGTTGTCGCGTTTCAAATTTCTAATGATTTTGCTGCCATATAATGTATGCCCCATCAACCTGCTGCTCATGCATCCACCGCTCAGTGTTGATTAGCATTCATCAACGACTGCTAGTTCCCAATTCTCCAATGAGCTGTATGGTATCAGGGTACAACTCGTAGAAGAAGTATCCTTTTTTTTAATAAAAACAAAATCTGCTTTCCTGTTCTGTATATAGTAGTTGACCATTTCTCCTCTGTCAGCTAAAAGTTATATTATTGATGTTTCTGTATTTTGCTTTTGTGGATTACAGGTTTCAGCTCATACATCAGCCGGAAAGACAGTTGTTGCCTTGTATGCAATAGCAATGTCTCTGCGCAACCAACAGCGTGTCATCTATACATCTCCAATCAAGGCATTGAGCAACCAAAAATACAGAGAGTTCAAAGAAGAGTTCTCAGATGTTGGTCTCATGACTGGGGATGTCACAATAGAGCCTAATGCCTCCTGCCTGGTACTAGTTCCTTCCCTCGCTATTCTTTCAATTCACTTCTTGTATGTATCTGTGCTTGGCACTTAAAAGCATGCCCTGGCAATGCAGGTCATGACCACGGAAATTTGGCGGAGCATGCAGTACAAAGGGTCCGAGGTCATGAGGGAAGTTGCTTGGGTTATATTTGATGAGGTGCATTACATGCGGGATAGAGAGAGAGGAGTGGTGTGGGAGGAGAGTATAGTGATGGCTCCCAAGAACTCACGCTTCGTGTTCCTCTCAGCTACCGTACCTAATGCGAAGGAGTTTGCTGATTGGGTAGCTAAGGTATGTTACCAAGTTTCCCTAGTGCTCTGCTTTTCTGTTGCCAATTGACGTTGATGGTTTCTCAGAAAATTAAATAATGTTCATCTCCAACTGATGTACTTGTTAGAAGGCATTTGCTGGTGCACTTGGTCAAAGTAGATTGACATTTTGTTAACAGTGTAGGTTGTTTTGTTTTTTCAGGTACATAAGCAACCTTGTCATATAGTATACACCGACTACCGACCCACACCTCTCCAGCACTATGTATTTCCTTCCGGAGGGGATGGATTATATCTGGTAGTGGATGAGAAGGGGAAGTTCAGAGAGGACAGTTTTCAGAAAGCATTGAATGCCCTTGTCCCTGCTAGTGACAGTGACAAGAAGAAGGAGAATGGGAAGTGGCAAAAAGCTATTATAGCAGGCAAATCTAGCGAGGAAAGTGACATATTCAAGATGGTTAAAATGATAATTCAGCGTCAATATGATCCTGTGATACTTTTCAGCTTTAGCAAAAGGGAATGTGAATTTCTTGCTATGCAGGTGTGTTCTTTTGTAGATTATTAGTCAAGTTAGAGATCAGAAATATTTTTTGATTTCATGGAAGAAGATTTAACATTAATTTGATTTATATTGACTGTCATTCCTATGTGTAATAGATGGCTAAGATGGACTTGAACGAGGATGATGAGAAGGCAAACATCGAAACAATTTTTTGGAGTGCTATGGATTTGCTTTCTGATGATGACAAAAAGCTTCCGCAGGCAAGTTCTCATTTTGCCCACCACCTGTTACTTCCACTGTACAATATTCCCTATAGGCATCACATGCGCGTTTGTTGATGGCAGTCTTATGAAATGCTTTTCCAAGCTATCTACAGTGCCACACATTAACCATTTAATTTTTTTCTATTAGTAATACATGAACCAGTACTTTAGAATGGTAGGCAATGCTGTGAATTGATAATTCATTTTAAAACTGAGCCACTGGAGCTTTCTCAGGTTTCAAACATGCTCCCCTTGCTGAAACGTGGCATTGGCGTGCATCATTCTGGTCTGTTGCCCATCTTGAAGGAAGTGATCGAGATTCTCTTCCAGGAGGGCCTCATTAAGGTTAGCAAATTTTATGAACCTTATGATGTCTTGAATTGCTGTTATTGCTGAGCCTCAAAAGTACCACATTGCTGGTGGTATATCAACACTCAGCCAGCTACTTTTTATTTGGAGCAATGATAGTTAAGTGTAGATGTTTCTATATACATGTTGTACTTTTCTTTTTTGCTTCAAGCAAGAATTTCATGCTTCAAAAACTTAGGTGATAGCGGTTGATTCCTAGCAGAGAATAGATTCTGCTAGTTGCTACTGTGTTCTAATTCCATAATGAGGTTGGAATAATTCTTCTTTGAATAACACATAAAATGGATAGATCAGGGTTGGGGTAATTCTAGGCTTCTATGTTCGATTGCGCTTCTTAATTTATGGATAAATTCAAATTATTTATTTAGTTTATATCACAGTGGCTCTCATATCTGCTTAGTATCATGTACTGTCTTTACTTTGAGAATGTGATTCACGTCATGTTCTTTTATTCTTCTTCTCGGTAATGATAGTGTGCTCCCCCTGAGCATATTTATAATGTTTCCTTTGTAAGACTGATGTGTGTTGTGACTTCTTATTTCTTGCTAATATTAAAACCTGGTGTTACAGTGTTTGTTTGCTACAGAAACATTCAGTATTGGTTTGAACATGCCTGCAAAGACTGTTGTGTTTACCAATGTGCGGAAATTCGATGGAGATCGATTCAGATGGTTGTCGAGTGGTGAGTACATCCAGATGAGTGGCCGTGCTGGTCGTCGAGGTATTGATCAGCGTGGTATCTGTATCCTGATGGTAGACGAGAAAATGGAGCCTTCAACTGCCAAAATGATGCTGAAAGGAAGTGCTGATAGTTTGAATAGGTACATATCATGGATTCCTGGCATTTCTGGCACCTGTAGAGCATATTTGTTATCTAGCCTGGTCGAATGATCTTCATGAAAGAAAAAAAAAGATAAAGACTGAGATGAGCGGATCCTCTCAATCTGATAAATTATTTTGTTAACATTTGTTCTTAAGATGGTTGGTAGCAAGGTCCATGCTGATACTTGCATCCTGAAATCTTGAGTTAGCATGCCGATGCTCAAGTTCTGATCTGCTGTCCTTTTCATTGTTTGAGTCCTTATATGTTTCTTGTAGTTAAAGTGCGAAACTGTTCTGTTTTGCATGTTCTCACACAACCACCCTTTTGTTTATTATTAGTGCCTTTCATCTGAGCTACAATATGCTGTTAAATCAAATGCGATCTGAGGATGGAGATCCAGAAAAGCTTCTTCGGTATTCATTTTACCAATTCCAGGCTGATCGAGCTCTCCCTGATCTTGAGGTTTGTTGACATTGTCTATGATTTCCTTTTCTTTTAAAGTGAAGGGTTTATTTATGCTCTAAGTATTCTTCGTGGTCATCCTTCATGCATATCATATTTATCATAGTTGACAGTTCTCATATTTATCACATATTTCATGCATTTATTAACTTGTTGCCTGTTAAAATTTGTATACCTGCTCCACACTTCATCTATTGCTATGAACTTATTTTAATGGAACGTTTGGGTCCGTCTTATAGTGATTGTCAAGAGAATAGTCACTGGGGAAGTAAAGTTGATTGCTGTACTTCATGGAGTCCAATACAAAACATCATCTGAGGTTACATGATGTTGCATGTTCGAAAAAGGAACATGAGCATGCAAGCATTTTTTAATGCCTTCCAGAGTACTATGGAGGTACATTTTTTTTGAAAAACCTACTATGGAGGTACATCCATGCAGTAAGACTTCTATTGGACCATTACACACTGGTATAGGAATTTGTGCTGCTAACCTGGTAGACTGAATGTTTTCATCTACAACATCGTTGCCTCTTGGTCCATAAGGACTTTTACCAAAACAGAAACACAGGAACCCAGCAACAAAGCCCAAACTATTTCATGAAATTCACAATAGTACTCCATTTGAATGTTGTGCAGAAGCAAATCAAGGAACTGGAATTGGAAAGAAATTCCATGGTTATTGAGGAAGAGGAGAGCTTGAAGGATTACTATGAACTCTTACAGCAGTACAAAAGTTTAAAGAAGGATGTCCGTGATATTGTCCTCTCTCCAAAACATGTTCTGCCTTTCTTGCAACCTGGAAGGCTTGTCCGTCTTGAATATAGTACAGATGAGCCAGCTACCTTCTCCATTGATGAAAATATCACATGGGGAATTATTATAAACTTTGAAAAAGTGAAATCCCATGGTGAAGGTATTTAACCTGAACAGTTAATGTCATTTTCAGCCTATAATTTGCTAGTATGGTTTTCTATTTTCTTTACATGTTTAGAATTCAAAATGAATTTTATTCAGAAAATGTTTGGTAATGCATTCCATGAGAGGATTCATTTAGTTATACACTTTGAGGTGGATTGGAAAGGGATTTCAGGCTTAAGCAGCAGATATGCCTGCTCACCATTAGATGTTGTTTTCTGATATTTAGGTCCCTTAATGGATATCCTAGGATCTGCACATGTCCATGAGCTTTGGTCAATTGTGACAGGTGTTATAACCCTTGTCAGTCTTGTCTAGGTCTCTTTGGTGATGAATCGACTGGCAGCCAAGTGCCATTTCAGAGCAACACATATGACTGTAAAGCTATTCTGATCTCTAACGACTTGGACTTCGCTCATCCCAAAAGTTATATAGATATAGTTACCTTTTTTGACAAGCTGATCTAAAACAGCTTTATTCTGATTTATTTTGGATTAACTATTCGCGGAGCATAACTTCAACAGCTTTTAGCCTGTAGGCGTACATAAGTTAGGACATCTTTTTGACAAAGAGGATCTTGAATCCTCAACCACATGCAGCAAGTACATCTGGTTTAATTCCTGAAAACAGTCAGATTAGTAATGTGATTTTAGTTATGCCTTAAGGTGATTGCTGAAAGGGAATAGCTCTTACTCTTCTGGTTTTGCTTTTGCAGATAGGAGGCCTGAAGATTCTGACTATACAGTTGATGTCCTTACCAGGTGTTCTGTAAGTAAGGACAGCAGCGGAAAGAAAGCAATGAAGATTGTTCCTCTGAAAGAGCGTGGAGAACCAGTTGTAATTTCATTGCCACTTTCACAGGTTATTCACTTTGCACATTTGACCAGTGAAGATTTTATCTTATAATTTTATCTCCTTCCTAAGCTGCCCTTTTCCTAATCATGGATCAAACTGAATAAGGCAGGTTGATGGACTAAGCAGCATTCGGATGTATATACCTAAGGATCTTTTGCCTGTAGAAGCTCGAGAAAACACCTTGAGGAAAGTTGAAGAAGTGCTTTCAAGGTTTGCTAAAGATGGGGTACCTCTGTTGGATCCGGAAGAGGATATGAAAGTGAGAAAATGCTAAGGCATGCTGTCAGATTTCCTCTGTTTATGCAGTTCTGATACAATCTATTCTTTTTAGGTACAATCCAAATCTTTCCGGAAAGCTACCAGAAGAATAGAAGCTCTCGAGAGCTTATTTGAGAAGCATGACATACGCAGTTCTCCACATATCCAGCAAAAACTGAAAGTCTTGCATGCTAAGCAAGAATTATCAGCTAAAATAAAGTCCATCAAGAAAACAATGCGGTCCTCCACTGCTTTAGCTTTCAAGGATGAGCTCAAGGCCCGGAAGCGGGTTCTTCGCAGGCTGGGGTATGCATTTATTTTCTTTGACATGAAATGAAGTTGTTTTTTAAAAAGTGTGTTGATTTGGAACTTTTAAGACGAAGTGCCTACTTACATATCTAATGCTTGACTTGTTACAACTGTACCATGTTCTGTCATCAAATTTGCCGTTATGAATGCAATTTTGTTGAGATGTGTAGAAGCATAATACTTGGGCGTATAATATTGTGATATGAAAAGATAGACACAGAACATCATCAGTAGGCTATTTTACCAAATTAGAAGCATCTTCCACTGGTTTGGCAGAATTTTTTTGTTTTGAATATAATTGGAAATTTGTATATTCTATCTTGAGTTCTAAAAATCTCACTGTCAAATTGAAAGAGTATTGCATCACTCGTATCATGCAATCCTATCAACCTTCCGATTTCTCAAGAAGGCATATCTTTATTCCAGATATGTTACAAGCGACGATGTTGTGGAAGTGAAGGGCAAGGTGGCTTGCGAGATAAGCTCGGCTGATGAGCTAACATTGACAGAGCTTATGTTTAGTGGCACTTTGAAGGATGCTACTGTGGAACAGATGGTGGCGCTGCTTTCTTGCTTTGTTTGGCAGGAGAAGCTCCAGGATGCCCCAAAGCCAAGGGAGGAGCTTGATTTGCTCTTCTACCAGTTGCAGGAGACGGCAAGAAGGGTCGCTAACCTTCAGCTTGAGTGCAAGGTAATTAATACTAGTAACCCGTCATATCAAATGCCTGTCCTTATTTTTTTTGCGAGAGATATTTGGGCTTGTAGTGCTGTGTATAGATTGGATTGTGATACTGAAACGTGATGTGCTGATAATGACAGATCCAAATTGACGTGGAAAGTTTTGTAAATTCTTTCCGACCTGACATAATGGAAGCGGTGTATTCATGGGCCAAAGGGTCAAAATTCTACCAAATCATGGAGATGACCCAAGTGTTCGAAGGCAGCTTGATCAGGGCCATCAGGAGGCTGGAGGAGGTTCTGCAGCAGCTAATTCTGGCATCCAAGTCGATTGGGGAAACCGAATTGGAAGCGAAACTTGAGGAAGCAGTCAGCAAGATCAAGAGGGATATAGTGTTCGCTGCATCTTTGTACTTGTAACATGTCTTGACGGCGTCATGGTTTAGGAAGAGCTCCAAAGCAAATAGAGAATTAAATCACTTTTAGCTCTTGTTCAAGTGCTGTTGGCCTGATGAAGCTTCCTGGTGGTAACATGGAGCAGTGATGCGGCAGGCAAAGTTTTGTTAGTGTTGTTGAGCTTGTAGAGGGCCTATTTAATTTGGAATGGAAGACGCAAGAGTTTTGCAGGAACTGATACTATTCTGCCAGAAATTCTGGAGAATCACAGGAATCGTTGTAGCTTGTACAAGTAAATTAGATAGGAATGGTCCATGGACAGAAATCTGTACTGATTTTTGCACTGTACACAATCACAGATGCACTGAAATCCATTATCTGCCAGAAATGAGTGTAAGAGGGCCGGTCAATTTCAGATGATGATATTTTTTTTGTGTGTGCTTATATGACTGCAAGCCTCGATATCACCTCTATCTAAGTTGAATTTATATTAGAGTTCAATACACCAACGGCCCTTGAACTTGTCCTGAGGTAACTTGTCCTGATGTGCCACTTAGGTTCACGAATTTGCAAAATTGAAATTTGGCACTTTGAACTTGTTAAGTTGTGCCACTTAGGTCCATACCCCCTTTGAAATCTGATGTGGCATGTTAATATAGCGCCACATGAACGAACATATGCAAAAAAAGCCTTTAACATTTATCTTCTTCTATATTTGCATCCTCCTCGTCTCTTTCTCCTCTCTCTTCGGACGACACCGGACGGGCCACATGCGGGTGGCGAGCGCGGTACGGCTGAGCAAGCGGCGTGCCAGCCGGGGGTGGCGGTGGTAGCGTCGTGAGAGGTGGTGGCGCCCCTAGCCATCGAGATGGACGGCCCCCACCAGCGTAGCCCACTAGTGCCAAGGGCAGTGGTGACGGTGCCCGGTGTGGCTCGCTAGTGGTGGAGGAGGAGGCGGCGGCGCCAGGTGTGGAGAGACCCCTAGCCGCCGGGATGAGCAGCCCCCACGTGGCTAAGGTCGGCTCCCACGCCCGGCGTGGCCGGCGTTGGGTGGAGGAGGGAGGAGAGGGATGGAGACGAGGTGGAGGGTGCTGCCGGCTCCGGGATGGCCACCGGCGCGACCGAGGGAGAGCGGGAGATGGCGGGAGAGGGAGGTGGCGGCGGGTGGCAGCGCAAGGGGTCAAGAGAGAGGGGTGTTGGCGACTAGGGGAGGAGGAGGGGAGGGCGGGAGGTGGCGGCGGATTGGTGGCCATCGGCGTCGGAGTGGTGGCCGGGGGGACGGCTGTGGACGCCGGGGCCGAAGTGGCCATCGGCGGTGGGAGGGGGGTGCAGGGTCAGCAAATATAAATAGAGAGAGGAGAAAGAGACGAGGAGGATGTAGATATAGAAGAAGATAAAACTTAAGGATTTTTTTGCATATGTTCGTCCATGTGGTGCCACGTGGGCATGGCACGTCAGATTTCGAAGTGGTATGGACTTAAGTAGCACAACTTAACCAGTTCAGAGTACCAGATTTCAATTTTGCGAGTTCATGGGTCTAAGTGGTACCTCGGGACAAGTTTAAGAGCCGCTGGTGTATTGAACTCTTTATATTATGTGTTGATTTGGAGGCTATTGGCCGGCTGAAGGTCACGGGCTACTATACCGATTTGGACAATTGCCATTTGAAAGTGTGCATTTGTATGTATGTATATCCTGTGGAGAGAGCGACTGACGTCTGATCGGAGACAGTAATGTTAGGACAGTCAGCACAACACCAACCAACCTATCTTTACGATTAATTTCTTAAAACTAGTAGTAGAGATTAAACAGATCAGCTAATTAAAATCACTTGCATGGTGATCCACTTATCCAAGGGACCAAAGCATTTAATCGTAGTAAGAATTTCTTTTGCAACTAGTAATATACGACGTATATACATCGGCGTGCCTGTGTCAAACTTGGGAACTGGTCAGCCAGGTCAGGTGATACGCTACAAACTATCTGTGGTATCATTATTTCCTTTTACGATCCACTAAAAATGCAAGTGGTGGTGAGCAAATTGATGACATTGTGCAGGGTAAGTCATGCATCATGTATGCATGTGATCTTATTTGCCCTTTATCTGTGTCTTGTTCTCTAGATAATTAATCTACAACTAGGTAGAAATACTGACCATTGGATGCAAAGAAACAAATGCATGTGCATTTATGTTCAGTCATAGCCGGCCGGCTGTTTGTCATTATTAATTAACAAGCCAAGGAAGAACTAACCTCCAAAAATTCTTCTAGTATAAATACGATCCAAGTCTCCACACTGATCATCGATCAAAGCAGCCATCTCATCACTGCTACATACTGTGCTACATTACACTCGAAGAGCAAGAGCTTAACATATAATGGCGGCGAGTAGCAGGAAGCTGCTGTTTGTCGCCTTGGTGGTGGTGGTGGTGGCGGCGGCGGTGCTGCTGTCCCCGGCGGCGGCGTGCGGCGGGCACCCGTGCCCGAGCCCGGCGGGCAAGTGCCCGGTGAACGCGGTGAAGCTGGGGGTGTGCGCCGACGTGCTGGACGGGCTCATCCACGCGGTGGTGGGGAAGCCACCACCCAACAACAAGAAGGAGCCCTGCTGCTCCCTCATCTCCGGCCTCGCCGACCTTGAGGCCGCCGTCTGCGTCTGCCTCGCCATCAACGCCAACGTCCTCGGCGTCAACCTCGACGTCGCCGTCGACCTCTCCCTGCTCGTCAACTACTGCGGCCGCACCGTGCCCGCCGGCTTCCAGTGCGCCTAGCCATCTACCCAGAGCTAGTAGCCGCAGATGGATATCTATCGCCTCGCCTGTATGATTATGATCTGATGCATGCATGTTTGCACACACACTCGATCGATAGATGCATGATGGAGCATCGAGCCATCCATTATTGTCTGTAGTATGTACTTGTGTTCATGTTTCTGTGTCTACGTATTACGGACGTGTTAAAAGTATGTACGGTAAACCAAGAAAGAAATAACAAGTGTGTGCATGCAATCATTTAAATTCCTCCGCCTTTTATTTGCAACACTGGCTGGCTGATAAGGGCTAGTGGGGGGTATTGGGCTTTGCTCAAGGCCTACCTCTAGCAGCCCAATTGGAAATTCATAATTTGGGTTGGGCCACATGTCCTGGCCGCTCAAGGTTGTAAAAAATTCCTTTTTTTTATTCCAATAAAAAAGGGAAAAAAAACTTTTCCTCAAAAACACCACCTGTTCCTGCTATCCTGCACTCTACTTTTATGTTATATGGAAGCTAAGTGCATGCGTCGGCGTCGTTAACACCTTGGCAGCAACCTTCTTGTTATACTACAGTCCATGATTAAAGTAATTACTAAAACAGGCCGGGAGGTAACCATCACATGACTAGACTGATAATTAATTAGCATACGTAAACAATTGAATAAATCATCACATGCATGATCATACGATGCACTAGTCTAAACGATTAGATATATACCGACAGTTCATCAATCATCCATCCGCTTCAATTATATTATCCGGCCATGGCAAGACGGCCAAAGTACGTGCAAATTATATATATCAATCCAAACGTACATGCACGCTCTCCCATCAGTCAGTGTAGTACGATCAAGATGACATCATCCTCTCCGGCAATATATATACTTCCTCCTCCGTTCCAAATTACTATTCGTTTTGACTTTTTTAGATACATAACTTTAGGACGGAGGGAGTAGCTAACCTAGTTGATAATTGTACATATTATCACAGAACAGAGGTGGAGTTAGGATTTGTGTAGGGAGTCGGATAGAGCGAGAGGGCTCTCCCGATAACGATCGGTCAAGAGCCCTCCGTGCTTGAGGCTGCCTCTCGCGTGGGCCCCACCTCCACCCCTTTTCAACGCATGCGACACGGAAGTCCTTATCCTATCTCACATCTACCTCCAGACATCCTGTTTTCTCCACCTCGCCTTGCCTCATCCCACCCCACCCTCGCCGTCTCAGGTCACCACCCTAGCCGGCGGCTATCATGCCGTCTCGCCAGCCATCCACCTCCCCCTCCTCTACCCTGCCCTCCGCTAATCTCGCCGGTCTGTCACCCCCGCCCCCGACCCCACCCATCGGTTGTCATCCTCCACCTGGCCGACGGTGCCCTCCCCCCCCCCCCACCCTCAACCCGTCACCGCCGCCGGGCTGGCCACCGCCTTGACCATCCGGCCGATCCTCTTCTCCGACTCCGGTAAGCTGCGGGCCCAATACAACAACTGCTCAAAATCCAGGAGCCCTAAATCCCTAACCCCGCTGGCCTCCACCGCCGCCCATGGTTGGCGGCCCGCTCCCCCCACCTCCCGCCCGCAGCCACCTTCCCAGCTTGTTACTTACCCCGCTGGTCTGCACCGCCGCTCACGATCGGTGGCCCGCTCCCCCACCTCCTGCCTGCAGCCACCTTCCCAACTTGTTACTTTCTATACCTTTTTACTCCTCCCTATGTGTTTAAGGATGTAACAAGAGGCAAGAGGGCGCTCGAGTTAAGACTAACTTGAGAGGGCTCTCCACGTAGTTTTTGCGTTTGAGTATAAGGGGCGACCGAGGCCAAGACTTCGAGTAGGGCTGAAGGAAGAACAAGCGTGTGTGTTACCGTTTTTAGTAGGCAACCATTCAGATATATGGTACTATAAATAAACTAATTAACTTGCGGCCTGTTCGCTTCAGCTTATCAACCACCGAACAATGTTTTTCTCTCACAACAAATCAGCCGTTTTAGCTTTTCAGCCGGCTTATAAGTTCATCCGAACATGCTCTTGCCTTGTGGAATTGTAAAAGTTGGATGATAAGTTGGTGTATTTGCATCAGCTAGAGTTTTAAGAAACCTCTAAAAGCTAGATCAAGACTTGGTTGGTATGTAAGTGATTGGATGTCGTAAACAAGGGGCATTAGCAACAGTGAAGGAGGGGCCTGCCTATTAATCATATCGCTCGCATTGGGCCTCCTCATGTGATGTCTCCCTCCCCAATCCAATCGCAGGCAAGTTGCCACACCAACAGCAACATCATCACCTCCGACTCCGACGCAATCCAATCCCCACACGCTGATGCTGTCCACTCCAACGCTCCTCCCATTGACATGATAAGCGCTCTGCCCATGTCCAACCTCCACGACGGCCGCGCCGGAGATGGCCAAGACGAAGCCCCCGCCGTCTTTCCCTCGCCGGCCACCAAGCGCCTCCGCATGTCGCCGCCGCCGGAGCCCACCTCCGTGCTCTACAACCGCAGCCCCAGCCCACCCACCTCGTCCTCCCTCGCCTCCTCCTCCGCGCCCGAGCCGCCGCCCATAAGCGCCGAGGACTGGGAGGCCGTCCTCTCCGGCGACATGGCCGCGCCACCAGCCGCCGCGCGGTCTTCTCAGGACAGCTGCTTCCTCCGCTGGATCATGGACGCCGACGCCCAAGTCGACGCCTTTGACCCCTTCCTTGCTCCGCCGCCGTGCCAAGAGCCCTGCTTCTTGCAGCTGCAGCCGCAGCCGCAGCCGCAGCCGCCGCCTCCGCTCGCCGCGGCCGACGATCTCGAGCCTCGGGCGGTGGTCGACGAGCTCCTCGAGGCGGCACGCCGCGCCGACTCCGGCGACTCCACTGGCGCGCGCGAGATATTGGCGCGGCTCAATCACCGGCTCCCCACGCCTCCGCCGCCGCTGGGACAGTCTCCTCTCCTCCGCGCTGCCGCTCACCTCCGGGACGCGCTCCTGCGCCGCCTCCTCGTCACGCCGCCCGCCCTCCCGCCCGGCTCCGTCTCGTCCCCGCTCGACGTCGCCCTCAAGCTCGCCGCGCACAAGGCCCTGGCCGGCGCGTCCCCGACAGTCCAGTTCGCCAGCTTCACGTCCACCCAGGCGCTCCTCGACGCGCTCGGCGGCGCGCGCCGCGTGCACGTCGTCGACTTGGACGTCGGTTTCGGCGCGCGGTGGCCGCCGCTCATGCAAGAGCTCGCGCTCCAGTGGCGCCGGTCTTCCGCGGCGCAGCTGCCTCCGCCGGGCATGAAGGTGACGGCATTGGTCTCGCCGGGGTCAGCGCACCCCCTGGAGCTCCGCCTCACGCACGAGAGCCTGACGCGCTTCGCCGCCGACCTCGGCATCCGGTTCGAGTTCAGTGCCGTCGGGTTCGACCCCTTTGACCCGTCGTCCCCGCCCGTGGGCGTGTCCGCCGCGCCCGGCGAGGCCGTCGCCGTCCACCTCCCTCTCGGCTCCGGGACCTCCACGCCGGCGCCGGCGACTCTCCGCGTCGTGAAGCAGCTCCGGCCCGCCGTCGTGGTGTGCATCGACCACGGGTGCCACCGCGGCGACCTGCCGCTGTCGCATCACGCCCTCAACGTCGTGCGCTCCAGCGCGGCGTTCCTCGAGTCGCTGGACGCCGCCGGCGCGCCAGCGGACGCGGTGGCGAAGGTCGAGCAGTACATCCTGCGTCCAAGGGTGGAGCGCCTCCTGTTGCTCGGCGACTGCAGGATGCCACCATGGCAGGCCATGCTTGCGTCCGCCGGATTCTCGCCCGTGCAACTCAGCAGCGCCGCCGAGGCACAGGCCGAATGCCTTCTCCGGCGCACGGCCACGCCGGGCTTCCATGTGGAGAAGCGGCAGACGGCTCTTGCGCTGCGGTGGCAGCAGTCTGAGCTGGTGACGGTGTCGGCGTGGCAGTGCTCAAGGTGAAGTAATTCAGGCACTGGGAGGGATAATTGTTGTAAATTCTCTATCATGTTTACAAAGATTGAATCTTTTTACATGTAAGTAGTGGAGTAGGAATATGTGCTAACTTGTTTTGTGATGTAGCAATTGGGTAATGCGATGTAATTATATATTGCCTAGGATAATTCCTGCTCCAAGGCTAATATGTTTGTTTCACATAGTATTTGTTTGGCTAATATGTGAAAGCTTGAATATATACTTCCCAAAATCATTCTTTTTGGGACAGAAGGAGCAGGAATTATCCCAGAAAATCATTATTTGTTTGGCTAATACGTGAAAGCTTGAATATATACTTCTCAAACATGAACAACAGGCCTGAACCATTACAGGTTTATATATACAGTGCATTCTTTAAGAAAAAAAAGATTGTTGCTACATATTTCCCCCCTCATTTACATGATGTGGAGTCGTTGAGATGGCATGGAGATGAAACTGCTGCAGTGCATAATGTCAATCGTCAATGAAACTAAGGGTGACATGCATGCATCCATACCTACCGGTAAACAAGGAAATGTTTCTGTTCATGTGTCCTCATCTCTGAAATGACAGTTGACATGGACCTTGGATTATGTGCGCATGCTAAAGCTAGTTTTCTTGCTGTTTCAGTAGCCATTTCAGGAACAATTATTAGAAGTGTTGAGAATTTGTAGTAGCAACCTGTTTAACTGTCAACTGAGGTGCATGGTCAGTCATAGTAATTAAGTACATCTATTCATCTACCTTGTTGCAATTAGTTGCGACGTCAATTGTATTGTTAGGACTACTCTCTTGTTAGTTGGGCATGTGGTCCATATAATCAGCTGCATTTGCATTCAGATGTATTTATTCGGGTTCAGTACAAACGTACTGGTTATGGCATGATTGCTAGTCATCGTAAAGATAAACGGAGGGAGTAATTAAAATCACAATTCTCAAGAGGAATGACCGACCTTTGAGAAATTTTCATTGCATTGTGAGTCTCTGCTCACGATTTTTGCAAGTTAGAAAAATTCCTGTTGGCCACTCTGATTCCTCTTGTTGGCTGTCCCTATTATTCTTGTGAGATATCATTCTTGTTTTGCCCTGGAAGGTAACCTTAAACAAATCTCCTTGCATCAATTGGTTGTATTTTAGCTAAGCAGTTGCTTGGCCCTATTGTTCTCCATCATGTAGTATATAAACGCCCTGTGCTTTTGAATATGAAAGCTTCAAGGTGTATGAATCAATTAAGTACCTTTGTGTCTAGTCTTGAATCATTTGGTGTCACATGGGGCTTTACCCCTCATCACATGCAGGTTTGATTTTTGTATTTGGCATGCCCCATCCACACCGCATCAGCTACATCATAGATAAGATAATCTCCTGCTAGTACTCTAGATGAACTTTATTTTGTGCTATTACTTTTCTATCTATTCTTCAGTTGAGTGCGTTCTCTTCTTTTGCAGTGGTTACCACAAGCTAGAACATGTTCATGTATAATCTTGACAGGAGGATGAAAACAACATCCTGGACCATCCATATCCTTGTTTCACCTTTAGTTTTACTGAGAGCTTGACACATGGCATCAGATGAGGACCACTGCCTGCCTGCCATATTTCTTGAGTGGAGATTATGACCTCCAAAGTAGCCATTACAAGGACCACAGACCATTATTACTAGATCGGATGCCATAATCTTGTGCTGCCAACCAAACAAAATTGTTGCAAATTAAAAGAAGTCTAATTAAACTCAATTAATTGCTTCTGAATTCAAGTGCCTTGCAGGTGAATTAACCTCCAAGACAAAAGAGCCTAGATATGCAGCTTGAGATGACTGTACGCTTTACGGCTCTCTCTTGCCGCCCAGGAAAGGTATTTTCAAGTGCCCAAGCAAAGTACGCCGCAGTAGCATCTTGGATCTTTAATTACGAGTAGTATGCATATGCTCTCTCACTCAGCAGGCTGCCGGTTGCTATTAATTGTTCGATCAACATGTATGTTATGTCACAGGCAGGATATATACTTATGGCCAAATGATTTGTGCAATCATATATGCATGCAGCTCTAGCTCTAGCTAGCTAGATGATCATTGAATTCAATGCAAATCCCAGGGAGATGTATGATAAGACGAAGGCTGCATCTTCTTTCTAGCTATACACTTGACCCTGCAAATGATGATCGATGTCGACAGCCATTCTCTCGATCTGTGATGAGGACGGCTTGGAGGAAGCTTTCGCTGGCTGCCTCTCCTTTTTGGCGATGCCTTGCAACCACAGCCGCCTGATATGCATGGCTCCTCGCCTTTTATCAGTCACACTCCCATCCTGATTACTGTAGCCCTTGAACGCCTTGAGCCATTCTGCACCATCAATCACACGGTGGTCGCAGATCAGTGTAGCTGACATGAAAGAAGCAACCTCAAGCTCATCAGACTCAGCTCCCTGGACCACCCTCTTCTCAGCTCCGCCAAACAAATCCCACAACAAAAGCAACAGTATAGATAATTTCTTCCTTGCAGGGCATGGACATCTATGTATCTAGATTGCAACTACAAGGCTGTAAAAGAGTAGGACAAGCAAAAAAAATAAAGGTTGATGGGAAACATGTTACCGGAGCCAATAGCCAAAATTGCTTCATTCCAAAAGGACCTCCCAAATTTGACACGGTGAAAGTGCCACCCTGCAAAGAATAGTGTCTCAGTTGTCAAGGTCAGGCACTATTGGATACAGTTCCAGCCATACCTCGTCATCTTCTGGTTCAAGGCTGTTATCCCTTTTCCCTTTGAGCCAACTGCTTCACCTCGTCAGCAATAGTAGATAGGCCCTTCTTGTCTGCACCCTGCACATCAAATACAAGTCAAAGGACCGCAAGAATATAGGATAATAAACAATTAATGGCTCGCTACTAACAGCACAACCTACCCTAATTACTGGAACAAACAAGCCATGGTCTGTTTGTACAGCAACATTAATGGTCTGAGCAGAAAAATGAACCCCTCAAGCTTTACCCATCCATTATACACTTGTTACTGGCGGATAAAATCATCCATCCAAGAGCTGTTACACTCAGGAACCTTACCAAGAGCCAATGCTGCAGCCTGCAAATTGCGCAGCAATCAATACAAGACACGCAAAATTGATTGAGAATCGCATCGCTAGCACTCAACCAAACCTTGAACACAGTGCCTTCCCAAGCAGCAATTTATTTGGAAGAGAAAAAAATCACAAATGCACAGGCTAAGTCTCCACTACGATAAATGGGTACCAGAAACCGAAACCAGACTTACCTTAATAACAAGATCATTGATAGATATTTTTTTTCCCACCAGAGGTATCCTGAAGAGGATTCAACTGACTCCGCAACCTTGAACAACAATAAATAAAGAATGCTCCATAAATAAAATCTTTCTAGAAATTAGGAGGTTAAATTTTCCAAAAGTAACTGAAAACATTATACATATAAAATTAGTTGAGAAAATGATTCATAACACGTTTTAATCATTTGTGGATAAAACATGAAAATATCTGCACAACAGTTTAGCCTCAAACCGTACTTAATAAGTTTGTCAGCACGAGCATCAACTGTCAGATAGTAGTGCGGAATAGTTTGCTTTGACAGGAGCAAGTGGTTAGCAGTCACCTAGGAAAATTATAAATTGTTATTAAGAGGGGTACAGAATCAGAACAAGAAAATAACATGGAACAACTCTATGGCATTGGTTATACCTTCCTTATTTGTGTATTTTGAAGGTCAACATAGCCAAGACTAGGAGCACCTGTATGGGGGCACACAAGTTCAAGCAGTGCATTCCATATGAACTGTCAGTAGAGCTGAAAAGATGAGTACATTGTTGTCTTCTGCAAATTTTGTAGCAACTGGACTGGAGAATATGCGATCCCCTGAATGAGAAGCTTGTTCAGCTTTTGTCACATTTGGCTCAGGAGTCTCGGATGCCTCTTTGTCTTGTTTTAGCTCTTCGGGCTCAGATTGGGACTTGGATTCAGCTGGAGCTGCAGATGCAGCAGAAGATGGAGGCTTGTAATCCTTAAATTTCTCCATGTCACCCTCTGATAACAACAAACGATCAGAGCATAGTTAGAGCTATCACAAGCTAGTACAAAACATATGGACACAAACAAAAAAAAGTGCATACTGTGGAAACAAAAAATTGACTCCAGCAATAGAATTTGCCGTCCGGGAGTTAGATACCCTCTTGCAAATGTAGTTTCTGCTTGTTTCTCTAAGTGAGACCTATAAAGAACAAAATATAGTACATACAAACTAAAATTAGAACAAATATGTCTTTAGAACAAATGGTTATGCATCCAAATAACAGAAAGGTGGGATTTTGATTAGATATTCATAACCATGAAGGTCTGGAGCTCCTTTCCAGATTGCCTGTCTTGGAAAAACATTGAGTCTCTGACTCTTTTCCCATGCTCTACACGAATATTGGAACTTGGAACACCTGTAATGATACAAAATCACTTATTTTAGCAATGAGAATAATATGAACTCCATTGAGTCCCTGAGACTATACAAAATCACTTATTCTAGAAGCGTATTTGAATTGATTAGGAATGTAAAATCCTGAACCCTATACCAGTACCATCAATGGCAAAGCTGGTATAACAGTGTACATGCGCAAATCAGTCTACAAGCACAGCATGAGTATAAACATATACAGATACAGCACCAGCACATCCATAAATTGGTATAATAAAAGTTCTGCAAAGCAATCATTGAGTAATAAAAAGAACATACTGTCTTCCTTTGGAACAGAGGATGCACTGGCAGAGAAGTGACGAGCAATCCTCCCTCGCTCGCTGTCCAGAACACCCTGGACCCTTGTCAACTGCAGGTAACAACGCAAAGAACTATGAGCATTTGCAAATCATAGTTGGGCAGATGTGATGGAATTTCTGCCACGGCAGAGTAGTAGGTACATGCAGGTGATCAAGCATAAGAGCCCTAGGGAATAGCGAATACATAAGCGCCCATGGTATATCATAGAACGGACCGAATTAATCTGTCCATGAAATCGGTTTTTGTCGCGTGATCGCATTGTCCATAGAATCCTACTCCCTCCGTTTCAAATTATAAGTCGTTTTGGTTTTTCTGGATATCTATATATCTAGGTGCATAGGTAGAAAAGTCAAAATGATCTCTAAATTGGGATGAGCAGGATTGAGGACCTCTCCGTGGATATACTGCTACCAAGGATATTCTGATAATCCAACTTTGCAAAACAAAATTGCATATTCGCAAAGGCAGGCTGATCGCAGCATTTGAAAAAGCGCGATACCAGATTACCCAACGGCTGGCGCACCGACGAGGAAAAAGAAAAAAACAATTCGATTCGTCACAGGAGCGGATCGGAAAAACAATTCGATTCAAAGAAGAAGGCAGACGGAGTGGAGGAGGATAGGCACTTGCTGGAGTGCCCGCAATCAGAATTGGAGGCGAAGGCCGAAAGCCAATTGTTTGAAAATGAAGGGCCGTGAATGGGCCTGGCCGAGCCGGGCTTCGTTTCTCGTACCATTATTTGATCCTCGAAAACAAACGGCCCGGGTGAGGCAGAGCGCCGCCAGCCGGCTACCTCCTCCGCCGCCGGATGGCCTCCTCCGAGCCCACCCGCGCTTCTGTTTGTCAACTGGCCAGTGACCATGCATGAACAGAAACACTACGCCATCCTATCCAGCAATAGTCGCGCCCCCCTATTGCAAACAAATTATATATTCAACACTTTTTAATTTTCTAACAGTCACATCGCCAGCGACAGGATCCTGTCCCTTGATCTGAAGATGAAATTATCGCAAGATGGTCCAATGGCAAAGTTGCAAATCAGATATATCTGATTAGCAAAACATTTTATCTGAAAACCCATACCACAGGTCCCTTGATCTCAAGGCTAGAATGGATTTGCCTTACGGGAGTGGTGTACCCTGCGGTAAGGCAAAGGTGCCGATTTTGTGGAAAGGCGCCCGCCTGGCATTTTACGAGGAGCCCCCTCCGGCATTTTACGAGGAGCCCCCTCCGCCGCCCGCCCCTGCCGCGTGCCCGTGGCCCGAGGTGCTCTGTCCCGAGGTACGGAGCTACGTGTCCGCTTCCTGCCCCTCGAGGGGGCGCTTGACTGCTTTGCGGCCTGTTAATGGGAATCTTGGCGCGACCTGCTGGGCCTGGCCACGTCGCCTCGAATTTGTGGCCGTTCGATGGCGGCTGGCTCGGGCGCCCGGGGCTACCACTAGAGCAGTTTTGCGGGAAGCCCCTTAGGTTCTCGGCTTATCGGTTCCAGGTCCAGGGGGTTGCTCCACCCCGAGGCGCTGGGCTACGTGTCTTCGTTTCACTAGTTGGAGGCCTCAAGGATAAGAATGCGCTTGATTGCTCTGTGTCTGTTTATGTTAGATACATAAAATTTGTTGTAGGTGGTAGCGGTGGTGTGTACATATGCATCGACGTAGTGTTGACGTGTTCTTTGCTACGCCAACGTGTTCTTTGCTACGCACATGTGGCCGCCAACATGTTAATAGGTAGAGCTTTTTTAGTTTTGGGTTCTGTCCAAATATAGACTCTTCGCTTTAGTGTATTGGGATCCCATAGTTTCCCTTACTTCGAATCACCCACCCACTTTGATTATGGTGTGGTCTGGGCTACGTGATGTTTCACCAGCGTGCAAGAACTGGTGTGTGCGTGCTCGTATCGCTCGCATGTGGGATTATTGTGGATTAAACAGTATCTTATCCTAATCGGTCATACTACGACACTGTTGATTATGAATGCGCATTTTGTGGTGCTATGTTTTGGTACGGTGAACGTAGTAAGCATGATTCGAGACAATGTTGTGTGATCTACAATCTATGTTGCAGAGGGGGCAAGGTGTTTTTGCCGTCTTTTCAAGCAGTGCTAGAGTTTTTGGCTTCTTTGTAGCATTTTGATGGAGATTCTCGGTGCAAGAATTTCTGAATAGAATTAGACAATAAAATTTCTCGTTTGCTTTTACTTCTATGGCTGCTAATATTGATGATGGAATTAATGATGGTGCTGGCCCTTATGTGTTCAAAATTAATGGTTTATTATATCATCGTATTAGTTCTTTGCCTGTTGAAGGTGAGTCTCCTAAGTTTGCTCAACTATACATATATGATAAGAAGCATGAAATTAGGAATAGAATTTCAACTATTGTTTATGAGGATAGTGATGATACCAGCTTGGATCTTGATATTGTTAATATGATCTAATATCAATACTGGATAATTGGAACCCTTTGGTGAAGCAATTCAGAAAGGCACGTGATCTTCTTGCTCAGCATGGTGGTGAAGATATAGGTATAAGAATTGTAGGTGCACATGAAGATGATCCTGTTCAGTTTAATGTGCCGACAACAAGTGAAATAGCTAGGTTAGTTGTTGGTGATTTTTCACTTGAGAATTATAAATGAGATATCATAGTGCATAGTATACCATCTAGCTTGCAACACATTTCTTGTCTTCATCCTGCTCATATGGCACTACAATATCTATTGTTGTTTCCTTATGGCGAGCATGGCTTTCGTCTTGGGATTTTGTATAGGCATACGGATCTGTTACAAGCTAGTGCTCGAAAAAAATGGGAGTATGCTTGTTATAATTGTCATTATAGGAGAGATCAGCCTAATCTATATTTATGTTGTGGAAGGTTGTCTTTTCAATCAGCAGTTGATATTTTTGCCTGCATAGAAGAATGTAGGCTGCCTTGGATAGCTGATCACCAAGATGACTTTATATGTGAACATTTTCAAGGTATTACTGATGCCGTGAGTAGAGGTTGCATTGATGGTTCTTCTATAGGGAAACAACACGTTATTCCGGTTTCTTTTGTTGGTGGTTGACGGTATTTAACTCAGCAATTTCAAGATGCAGTTGCTATATGTAGGGTGCATGGTATTCCTCATTTTTTTACGATATTTACATGCAATCCAAAATGACCAGAAATAGAAGAGACTATGGAGTTGGAGTGTGGGCAACGACCATCGGATAGACCTGATGTTGGCTGTAGGGTGTATCATATGAAGCTGAGCGAATTAATGGATGATATTAAGTCTGGTTCTGTTTTTGGACCTATTTTTGTATGTACACACGTATAATTTATGCATTATTGGGTTCTGTTGCATTTTACAACGGTATCATAAAATTGTTTTTTTGCTCGGATTTATCTTGTACGACTGTTGTTGTACGATTTACATATTAACAAAGCAATTTCCTTTCAGTTATGCAAAGTGTCGAGTTTCAGAAAAGAGGGTTGTCACATGCTCATATATTGGTTTGGCTCCAAGATATAGCGGTGGCAAACATTATTTTAGTCATTGATAAGTATATATCCACTGAAAATACTAGATCCTGAAGAAGATCCACTTGGATATGCACTCGTGGAAGAATTTGTGATGCATGGTCCATGTGGTGATGATAATAAAAATTACCCTTGTATGAAGAATGGTTCGTGTTCAAAGTATTTTCCTAAGCAATTTCAAGCAGAAACTACTACTGATAGGAGATGTTTCATTATGTACAAGCGACGTGATATGGGACGGTACATTATTAAGAATGGTGTTAGATTGGATAATCGTTATGTGGTTCCTTACAATACATTCATGTTGAAGAAATATCAAGCACATATAAATGTTGAATTTTGCAATCAGTCAAACATTGCTAAGTATTTGTGTAAGTATGTGACGAAGGGACCTGACCAAGCAAATGTTACATTTTGGAGGACTGGGAAAAGGAAGGCATCATCGAGTAGCACTTTTCTAGTTAATAAAAGGTTGTGGTCAGTAGATAAATCCGGTGTGGCATATGCTAAAGACGAAATAATGGAACATATTCAATGTCGATATATATGTGATAAGGAAGCATATTGGCGTATTTTTGGTTTTGAACTGCATCACAAGATTCCAGCTGTTGACAGATTGGCAGTTCATTTACTTAACATGAATATAGTGTCGTGTGCCACTGGAGCTAACTTGGTGTCTTTGATTGCTACTCCTTTTTTCCAGAAAACCACATTGACTGAATGGTTTGTAGCAAATCCTAACTATCCTGCTTCTCGTGAATTATCGTATTGTGATTTTCCTACTAGGTGGATATGGGATAGCTCGTCACGGTTGTGGAAACCCAGGGGCAGTGTGACCTATAAGATTGGATGCATGTATAATGTTCATCCTTCTCAGGGTGAGAATTATTATCTCAGAATGCTTCTGTTAGTTGCCAGAGGAGCTCAATGTTACGAGCTTGTACGTACGGTTAACGGAATTTTGTATGGCACGTTTAAAGAGGCTTGCTCAGCACGAGGTTTATTGGGTGATGATCGCGAATGGTTTGCTACTTTCACTGAAGCAAATTGCTGGGCTACCAGATCTCAGTTGAGATCTTTATTTGTGTTAATCGTGATGTATTGTGGTGTCTTTGATGAAGCCTCTTTATTTTATTTGATTGATGTACGTACGACACTGTTGTTGCGTCTCTCAAAAAGGATCGGGAGATGGGAGATTAAGTTAAATGCGATTAGTATTTAATTAGCACATGAGAGACACTTCGTTTGACTTCCGAACCGCTTGCTTGCCATTCTTTTTATTCCAAACCATGGACTGATGGAATACAGTAGTAACAAAAATTGGAACGTACACTCCGTACTGATGAATTGATGATGTTTACATGCACATTTCTTTTTGACCGAAAGAAATTAAACACACACAGTCACATAGTACACACCTCTCCGTCGTACCAATCCTGACATTACATTACAATCACAATAACCCTTGTCCGTCACCATACGACATTAAACAAACGCAGTTGCACATGTAATTTACCCTGCAAACACAATTGCGAACGGATGCGGCGGCCATCAGCGCCCCATCCCCTGTGCCGAAGGCGCGTACATGGCTTGTCCGGCGCCGGCGCCGCGCTGGGCGTTGAGGTCCCATCCGAGGTCGGGGTCGAAGCCGCGGGCCTTGAGCTCCTTGTACTGCTGGCAGAGTGCGCAGGGCTCGCACAAGAAGTGGACGCAGCAGTCGCAGCATGGGTCCTCGGGGAGGCCGAACTGGGCGCGCATCTTGGAGCGGTAGGAGCAGGAGTAGATCCACTGGCACCCCGTGAGGTAGGCCAGCAGCGTGTACATCGCCCCGCTCGTCCCGCACGACGTCTCGCCCCGGTCCACGATCTCGGCGACGCGCCCGAACGTGATGCACGGGCACCAGCACGTCAGGCAGCACAGCCCGCAGTCGTCGAAGCAGTCGAAGAGCCCCGAGGACCACTGGCTGGTGGCATTGCCGGCGGCGACAGGCGGGCCGCCCATGGGGACGCCTGTCACCGGCGCCGACGACGCCGCCACGCTGGGCTTCGCCGGATACAGGTCGCTGGGGTGTGGAGCGAGCTGGCGTTGCTTGTAACAGGTAGCTAGCGCACGTACAGAGCTGCAGTCGTGTCTTCTTGCTCGGTGCCAAGTGGCGTTTGCGCTTGCCGTTGCTGGGGATGAAGGAGCGAGCCGTGGTGCTCTTATATAGGGGCCGGCGGCGAGCAAGTGGCGCATCGGTCTGATCCGGTTGCCATCCAATGCGTGTCGTGAGTGTGAGAACCGCCCAATTTAATTTTGAATTACGTGAATTGACGGTCATGCCAATAGGATGAGAGACAACAATTACTTATCTTGCAACGTGTCAAGTGACGATCCATATCTAGAGATGCAAGACTCGGTGCAATTCAACATAATAAGAGACAAATCCAGTAGTCCCGGTAGGTGTTTCACAACATGTCCAAGATCGAGCAACACCCACCGTACAAATCGCACATCACCACATGAATAATAAAGAGCAATTTTAAACCCCACACAAGTTCAACAATTAAATTACAAGTTCATTACACACATGGTTCAAATCTGAAATTTAATTAAATGAGTTCCAAAATACAAGTCTTGGACTCATGAAACAACAACATGAAGTTAAACATTAGGGTTTAAATTTTCCCAACATCTAACCCATGAAAAGAGCAGATCTATGCAGCGGATACGATAGATAAACGCAAAAGAAACGATGGTGTAGTTGTCCAAGAACACCATCGAAGCAACAAACGACCGCTCTAGTCACTCATCACCCACCTCGGATCGGCGGGGTAAAAGTAACCGAACAAGGCCTCCGGTTCACTTGCAACTTTAGTGAGCGATAGCAACATGAGTAAAAAAGGTACTCGCAAGTCTTACGCAAATATATAACAAGGAGCATGCATCAGGGTGAACAAGGAGTAAGGCTTTAAGGTTAAGTAGATTTGCAAAACCCTATCTCATCTTATCCTTAATTGTTGACCATAAGCATGTGAATAACACCCTATAAATAACTAGCAAGTTTTATTAATCTTATCCAAACCCACCACAAATTTTAGTTGAAAACAATTGCATCAATCGTGGTAACATAGAGCATAAATAAATGAACAAGTATTAAAAGCATCTGATGAATTTATGGGACTTGAGCTTGTTCATAACCGAGAGCGTGACAATTCGAATTGATTTAACTTTGTAAGGGTGTACTCTTTACCGACACGACTCGAGGATCTTGCGGCTCGCACACCCGATCAATGGTGCGCAAGGGGTACTCATGCCAACCCTTTCCAAACTGCCCCGAACTATGAGTAAAACACGCCTAGCTTGTGTGGAGGACGACCTAGGTCCATCGGGGACACTCCTAGGCTCCTTTACATAGTCCAAGGACTACACATCTAGTATCTGTGGCGGAACCGCTCAAATTAACGTGGCTAAAGCACATTTAAGTCGCCTAACACGCGATCTGGTGCTTTAATCAAGTTAACCCAGCAGTCCATCAGATTTCATCCGATAAACCACTTCACAGGACCGAGAAAGCATAGCTCACACAAAGGTGAGTGATTCCAGAGATTACAATAGATCATCCCAATTAAACAAGTACATTAATTCATTACATCATCAGGTTCGAAATTCCAACATAGTTTGCAGAGTCCTTATTCCCAAGCGCATGTTCGAAATTCATTACAAATGGTCGCTTCACTTGTCGGCCGTCCCCATCAATTCCCAAGCGCATGTTAGGTCCAAACTACCTTTGGCATGCAATGCCCCACAGTCCCGGTCTCTACCGTACTGTGACCGCACTTGCACCCACATGATGCACCATGGGAACTACGTTCCAAGGACAGCAGGGGTTTAAGCCACTTGCTGGTTCAATCAGGTACTAGGCTTCCCTATCCCATACTAGGTACGAGATTAATACTTTCAAACACTTGATCACGAACACCATCACTTTTCGACCTTAGTCCAAGTTTTCATGTAGATAGACAGGGCAAACCACCGAGTACCGATCATAAGCCCAGTCCCGTCCATCGTCCTTATAGTTGTTGCAAAAAGAAAGCAAGCAACTCCTATAACTCGCGAGTGACAGGAAATCACTCAACTTTTACCGAGTCCTATTTAAGCAAAGCAGCTACTCGAGATCCTGCCATACTAGTATTCAGAGCAAAGGAACCTAGGATCATGAAACTAGAGTTTCCGAACAACTCCTGTAAACGTAAATGCATAAACATTAACAATAGAAGGCATGCACAAGTTTAGAAAGATTGGGTTATGCTCCGGGGCTTGCCTTCAAGCGGGGCGGTAGCAAACTGGTCCTCGGCGTGCATGGGCTCAACTCTTGCAGGCGGCGGCTCAGCTATGGCTCCTTCTGCGGGCACCGGGCGCAGCTCGTACGTGCCGTCAGCGACGTTCAACTCTACACGAGATGCAATGCAAGGGTAAAACGCTTAGACGGTGATTTCAATAGTATTTGCAAGGATTTAAATCCAAAACTGTAGCAAAACTATAGGAAAAGGTGCGAAACCCATTTTATTGGATTCTACTCAGAATAAGGATTCCAACCAAAGTGATTTCACATTTTTCTGATTTTTCCTCGATTTAAGATGTAAATTCCAAGTTTCTATCGATTTCATTCGAGTTAAAAGAGTCGGATCGGGGAAAACTTACGATATGATTCTTAGAATTAAGGAATAACTGTACCGGGATCCTCAGATTTAACACAGAGATGTCCTCGGAATTTTACACAGATACCCTCGGTCAAAAGAAAACACACAACCGAGCCCTCGGGCGAGGCGGACAACACTCGGGTGAGGCGGACAGGGTCGAGCGAGGTGGACAGGGTCGGGGAGAGTTGGGAAGGGGTCGGCAGCTCACCTCCGGTCCTACTGACGAGGTCTCGGGGTCGGGAAGAAACGAGCCGAGGCAGAATGAGGAACAATGGCATTTCGGCGGCGGTGGTGCTTCTTGTGGGCAACAAGCAAGCTCTAGAGCTGTGCGAAGCGGCTGGTGGGGTCGGCAAGTCACGGGGTTGGGTGGAAGGGGGAGCTCCACAGAGAGCTCAGGCGGCGGCGCTTGAGCGCGAAGCAGAGGAGTGTGCGGCGGCGAGTGCGGTGGAGAAAAATAGAGCGAGTAGTGCGGCAATGGCGGTGGTGGCGAAGAGAACTCCGGTAAGAGGCTTCGGTACCTTTTTATAGATGCGCGGAAGTGTTCAGAGGATGGAAACGAGCTCGAGTGGGTGAGAGGATAAGATCGAGGGAGAAGGAAGTGCTCCATCGCGGTGGTGATTGGTCGGTGCCTCCATTGGCAAGCTCGGACGCAATCTTGCTCTGGTTGGGCAGCAAGGATTTGGGGGCTGGGGCAAAGCGAGTTTGCTGGGCATGTGGATCTGCTAGGTCTGCATGAGTGTGGGGTCGCGTCACACTGGTTACTGGACGAAGGCATGCGCCGGTGAGCCGGAAAAGGGCAGGCGCGTGCTGTCGCGGCCATCGATGGCGGCGGCGGCATTGGCGGATAGGAGGGAGGGAAGGGCACTGCAGGCGAGGGCGCTGCAGGTGAGGTGACAGGGCGAACGGTGTGTCGCGAGCATGCGCGGGACTAGCGGCTCGGTCGGGGCACGCTACTGGCGAGGCAGGGGAGGAGCTGTCACTGCCTGTGCGGTGGTTGGCGGAGGCGGCAACGTCGCAGGGCGCGCACGCGGGCAGCGCGGCCGGGGTGTGACGGGAGGGTCGGAAGGTGTTGGGGCGCGCGGTCGGGGATCCTGGTGGGATGGATGCACGCGGGAGGTAAGGCAGCACCGGCGCGGCAGCGGCCGGTCTTCGGTCGCAGAGTGGCCGGGGCAATGGCGGAGCTGCGGGTAGTGCGCCTCGCACGGCCGGCGAGGCCTCGGGCAGGACGAGACGGGACATAGCGGAGGACTGCGGGTCGTCATTGCGTGCGACTGGGGAGCGAGGCGCGTTGACCCATCTTGTCACGGATGGCGACTGGGCGAGGTGGCGCTCGCCAGCGAGGTCACGCCACACGGCGGCGGCGCTCTGGAGCGCGGCGCACGCGCGCTCTGGCACTGTCTGGCCGACGGATCCGCGAGATACTTGCCGAGCCCATCTTCAAGCCCCTGGATTTTCTGATTTTCAAACCGCACCACATTGACTCCCTTCACACAAGTTGTAGTATAGAGACCAAGGTCCAACTTTTGTAACTTGACCGAGTTCAAAAACGCTGTGGATTTGGAGATTCAAAGCTCCAAAGTTTGGAGGAACGCCGGTGTCCAGGACTTAGAGAAAAACGACAGCTTGGCTGGTTTTTAGGGTTCTGGGTTGACTTGAGCTGCAGATTTGGGATGCTTCGGAGGTGAATTGGACCAAGGTCTAATTAACAAAGTTGTTGTAGAAACTTAGTTCTCCAACTTCTAAAAAGGGATTTCTTGATGGTCTGCTCATCTTTTAAAAGATAAACCCGCCTTAAGGTGCCAGGTCGGGCTAATTTGCCAGACTTAGCCGGGATGGCTAAAGGAGGCTGAGTTGACCAAACTAAGGGAATTTTGACCTGGATTTTGGACAAAACAACACAGATTGGTATACCAGGTTTTGATGGGCTTCTTATGAGGGAAAAAGGGTACTTCCACTTGCCTAAATGTTGCCAAAGCTCTTCTTTAAGCACTAGGACTAATCTTAAGATTAAAACACCGTTTGAGCACCCAGGTTGTTACAGCCTACCCCCCCTTACAAAGAATCTCGTCCCGAGATTCGAGTGCAAGGACAACTACTGTAGTTTGTGGGTCTTACCTCCTTGGCTGAAAGGAAAACCACGAAATATTTATTCAGATATTCCTCTGTTTCCCATGTTGCTTCATCTTCAGTGTGGTTACTCCACTGAATCTTATACATCTTCACAACTTGCCGTCGGGTGTACCATTCCTTACGATCGAGGACCTTGGCAGGATATTTCGTACAGGATAAGTCGGGTTCAATTTCAAGTTGTTCCTGCTCCAAGATTTCGATCGGGACTTGGGCACATTTCTTCAGTTGGGAGACATGGAAGACGTCATAAATAGTTGAGAGCTGTTCGGGAAGCTTAATCCGGTATGCAACGGGTCCGCATATCTCCATGATCTCATAGGGGCCAATGTAACGGGGAGACTCGGAGGTATACATGATCACCAATATCGAATTGCAAGGGTCTCCTCCTTTTGTCGGAGTAACTTTTCTGTCGTGATTGGGCGGCTTTTAGATGTGCCTGAATCACTCTTACTTGTTCTTCGGCTTCCATCACCAAGTCGGATCTGTAGATTCTTCTCTCTCTGGCTTGTGACCAACTCAAAGGGGTTCGACACCTTCTGCCATATAAGGCCTCGAAGGGTGCCATTTTTAAGCTTGACTGGTAGCTATTATTGTAAGAAAACTCTGCTAATGGCAAGCATTTGTCCCAATTCTTGTCAAAGTGTATGACGCAAGTGCGTAGCATGTCTTCTAGGATTTGATTTACCCTTTCGGTTTGGCCATCAGTCAAAGGGTGGTAAGTGGAGCTACGAATTAGCTTGGTGCCAAGTGATGATTGCAATTGTTCCCAAAATCGTGCCACAAACTGAGCACCTCGATCGAAGATGATCGTCTTCAGAACACCATGCAAAGAAACAATACGGTCAAGATATAACTCTGCATATTTTCGGGCTGTATGGGTAGTGTGAACGGGAAGGAAGTGTGCCGTCTTAGTGAGGCGATCCACTATAACCCAAATAGAATCATGGCGCTGAGAGGTAACGGGTAATCCCACAATGAAATCCATGCTGATATCTTCCCATTTCCAAGATGGAATAGGTAGCGGTTGCAAGGTTCCTGCTACCTTCAAATGGCTTGCCTTGACATGTTGACACGTGTCGCACTCCGGGACATAGCGCGTAATTTCCGGTTTCATTCCACTCCACCAAAAAGTTTGACGGAGGTCATGATACATTTTATTGCTGCCAGGATGAACCGAAAACTTGGAGAGATGTGCTTCATCTAGGATCTGCTTCTTAAGATCAGGGTTAGACGGAACAACGAGTCGGTTTTTATAGTACACTATCCCATTTTCATCCTTTCGTAAATGGTTATACCCCTCATCCTTCTGCGCAACTTTCCCCTTAATTAGCTTTATTTCCTTATCTTCTAACTGTGCCGACTCAATCTGGTCTTCTAAGGTAGATTCAACGGCAACATGACCTAAGGTGTCATGGGGAATTATTTCCAAACTAAGTTTTCCCATCTCATGACATTGGGTTTCTGTGAAGTTAGTTGCCGACAAACAATTGCAATGGACCTTGTGGCTAAGAGCATCTACTACCAAGTTAGTCTTGCCAGGGTGATAATGCAGTTCCAATGCATAATCCTTGATTAGCTCTAACCATCTTCTTTGGCGCATATTAAGATCCGCTTGAGTGAAGATGTACTTGAGGCTCTTGTGATCGGTGTAGATATTGCAGTGAGTGCCCATCAGATAGTGTCTCCATATTTTTAAGGCATGAATCAGTGCTGCCAACTCAAGATCATGTGTAGGGTAGTTCAGTTCGTGAGGCTGTAACGCACGTGAGGCATAGGCAATGACTCGGTTGTCCTGCATAAGAACACATCCAAGTCCAGTGCCTGAGGCGTCACAGTACACGTCGAACGGCTTAGTGGTATCAGGTTGAGCTAAGACTAGGGCAGAAGTCAAGAGTCTTCTCAGGGTGTGGAGGGCTTCTTCACATTTATCACTCCACATGAACTTGGCTCCTTTATTTAACAACTCCGTCATAGGCTTAGCGATTTTTGAGAAATCCGGGATGAATCACCGATAACAGCCTGCTAGACCAAGAAAACTTCGGATCTGATGAACCGAAGTGAGTGGCTTCCAGTCCATGACCTCTTGTACTTTGCTGGGGTCGACTGCTATGCCATCTCGAGAGATCGTGTGTCCCAAGAATTTAACACTCTCTAACCAAAACTCATACTTGGAGAATTTGGCAGAAAGCTGATGATCCCTCAAACGCTGAAGGACCACTTGAAGATGCTCGGCATGTTCTTTTTCGTTCTTCGAGTACACCAAGATATCATCAATGAATACCATGATGAACTTGTCCAACTCGGGCATGAACACCGAATTCATGAGGTACATGAAATAAGCGGGTGCATTAGTGAGTCCAAAAGACATAACAAGATACTCGTATAGTCCATACTGTGTGGAGAAAGCAGTCTTAGGAATATCACAAGATCGAATCTTGATTTGATGGTAACCGGAGCGAAGATCAATCTTTGAGAACACTTTTGCTCCAGCCAATTGATCAAACATGACATCAATGTGGGGAAGAGGATACTTATTCTTGATAGTCACCGCATTGAGGGGTCGGTAACCTACACACATTCGTAGACTCTTATCCTTCTTTTTCACAAACAAGGCTGGACAACCTCAAGGTGAAGTACTTGGGCGTATGAAACCTTTCTCCAACAACTCATGCAATTGGGTTTTTAACTTAGCCAGCTCGGCCGGTGGCATTCTATAAGGTCTCTTGGAAATAGGGGCCGTGCCGGGGATCAACTCTATAGAAAACTCCACATCTCGGTCGAGCGGCATGCCCGTCAAGTCATCAGGAAACACATCGGAATACTCACAGACTACAGGGATGTCCTCTAGCCGTGTCTCAACTGCGGGATACGCACAAGAATTTACACATTCTTGGCGAGGCAATTGGACAATAGAGTTGCCCTGGTGAGGTGAGTTAATATGGACAGTTCGGGTTGAGACGTCTAGAATGACTTGGTGTCTAATCATCCAATCCATACCCAAGATAACATCAATCCCTTCTAGACCAAGGATAATGAGATTTTCCTTAAAGAGGGTTTTGCCTAGCTTAATGGGCACATTGACATTCATCTTATCTGACGTGATTTTCCCACCCGGGGTAGATATCATAAAAGACCCTTTTGTTTGACATTCTTTCAACCCATATTTGTCACTAGTTTTTCTTCCAATAAAACTTTGTGATGCTCCTGAGTCAAACAAAATCAAAGCTGATTGATTGTGGATAAGAAATGTACCCATCATCACTGGTGCACCTTCGGGAAGCTCTGCTGCGTTGGTGAAGTTCAGCCGACCCTGACGAATCTGCACCTTGGGCTTCTTTCCCTTGTTGGTCATCGCATTTCTCTGACCTGGGCGCTGATCTTTGTTTCTAGGGCAGTCCTTGGCGAAGTGTCCCGTAAGACCACAAGTGAAGCAGCGGTTTCCATTGGCAGGGTGGGACGGCGGTGGTAAGGTCGGCCTCAGTGCCTGCGGCTGGAGTCCCGGGAAATGAGGTGCTGCCAATGGTGGTGGACGAGCAACCCATCTTCCCGACTGTTGTGGCCTGCGGGGCGTTGCAGAAGGAACCATTCTGAGCTTGGGTGCGGAAGCACCGGGTAATGGCATCGGGTTCTTCCTCTTTCTCTCGGCTGCAAGAGCCATCATGCAATCCTTTTGTGAGATGGTCAAGTTGACCAGCTCATTGTACATATCCACCTTTATCGGGTTCAACCTCTCTCTAAGCTTCAGGCTCAATCCTCTGTGAAACCTATCCTGCTTCTTCTCATTTGTGTCTGCATGATAGCCGGCATAGCGGCACAGATCGTTGAAGGCCTGTGCATAATGCAGGACGTCACGGTTTCCCTGGGTGAGAGCTAGGAACTCGTTGAGCTTATGCTCTAGCAAGCCATTCGGGATGTGATGGCCCTTGAAGGCGGTCTTGAACTCATCCCAGCCGACAACGTGATCGGCCAGCAGCATAGCATGATAGTGGTCCCACCAAAGATGAGTGAAACCACGCAGCTGCTGTGCTACGAACTAGGCCTTATTCGGGTCGGCGCATGGGGCGGTGAGGAGCTCAAACTTGGATTCAATCGTATGAATTCACGCATCAGCATCCAGCGGGTCCTCTGACTTGTGGAAGGTCGGGGGCTGCGTGCCTAGGAAATCCTCATACCGTGCGACCTGATGGTGCCGGGGACCTCGTCCTCCCTGCTGCTACTGCTGCCCTTGGACCAAGTGTCGCAGGAGTTCGGTTTGGGCAGCCAGGACATCCGTGAGCGATGGCGGAAGGGGCGGTGGTGGTGGGGGTGCCTGGTTATCCCCACTGCCACTCGGGGCTGATCCGGAGCGGGTCAGGTGCACCATCTGCAAGAGTACACTTTTCCATTAGCCGTATAATCCAAAGCTTGCTCAATCATAAGGACAATTGTTATGTGCAGAATTATAAGCATCCATCTTGCCAATAGTGAAAAGGATAGCGGTATTATCCTTTATCGAGTAGGTGCATATCTCCTTCTTTGCCATCTTAGTCAGAAATTTGATTGCTCCTGGCTCGCCAACTGTCAGTGTCAAGAATCACGGGTCAAGACTCTGGCAAGTAAATTTGGTTTCTATGCGCGTAAGGCTTGGATGGTTGCCGTCGGGTCCCATCGGTTGCATTTATAGCGAGATCGGTGGGGGCCCACAAGATCCGCGCCCTCGTCTGCTGGTCCGCGCACGTTCTTGGGCGAGGCGAAGCTCTGTCCCGTGGGTCCTGATACATCCGACCCTTAGCGCCCGGAGTCGGGCGAGACGGAGCCTCGCGATGAGGGGTCGGGCGAGGCGGAGACCTGCTGCGAGGGGTCGGGCCAAGCCGGCGGAGGTCACTATAGCTAGAGGTGGGCCGAGTTTGACAAATCCAAAAGAGCTAAAATTTCATGAGCGGCTACAGCACAAGTTTTCACACAACATTGATATTCAAAGTGCATCCCAAAAGTGGGCAGAAGTGGAAGCAAAAGCGAGGTGAAAATAGGAACTGAATCTACCAGGATTATCGCCACCACACTCATTTCATGACAAGTTTCTTAACACAGGAAGAGTACTCAACTCAAGGCTAACCTATTACATCACCATCCAAAAATATAGGTTGCCGAGGAGTACCACAAAAGACCAACTTACTACAACCACAATCTAAAAGTCATCTAGGTTGCCCACAGAGGAAACACTGTGCATCGGAGAAGGGGCGTCACCAACTCGGGGTAGAGACTGAACCACCTCAAAGTCCATGCTCGAGACTCCCTCTATCTCCTCGGGGTCTTCCTCCTCCTCCTCCTCCTCCATAGGGTCATTCCCCCCCTGCTACTCCTGCGCATGGATGGTGTTGAGCTCGGCGTGGTGCTCATCCAAGTGCGCATTAGCAACAGCGAGCTCCATCTCAACCTCTAGCTTTTCCTCAGCAAGCAGTACCATATCATGCTCCATGTCGGTCACCTCTTCCTCTAGCTCGGTAATCCGGGTCTCCATGTCAGAAATCCGTATACCCCTCTGGATGAGCTGATATGACTGTTCCACCAAATCTCTCTTGGTGGTATTGAGATGCTCCTGGGTGTCTACAGCTATCCGAGCCAAGACAGCCATAGCTCTCCCCTGGAGCTCAACCAGTCGGTATAACGCAGTCATGCACCGCGTCGCGGTGGAGATGGTGACCAGCAGGTGTGAGGTTGCCAACACCTCCATGTTGTTTACTCGGTCAAGGCAAGTGGCGTCCAACTTGTCCCTGGCGGGGAA
The DNA here is from genome assembly GCF_005286985.2 of Setaria viridis. Lineage (NCBI taxonomy): Eukaryota > Viridiplantae > Streptophyta > Magnoliopsida > Poales > Poaceae > Setaria > Setaria viridis. The sequence goes on from NC_048266.2 coordinate 420,841, forward strand.
CAAGCCAATCGGATCCAAAAGAACCTCGAGAGGGTGTAGCCAGCAAAACTGGGTGAGGGTCTGCAAGGCAGCGGACTCCCAGGTATCCTCGAGGGTATGACCATAGGTCGAAACCTCAAGCTGGGGCCACTTGGGCTGCACTAGGGGTGGAGGTACGACCACACGCACGCTGCACCGCTGCACTCCGTGCTCTTGGTACTCGTGTCCTGCATAAAGAGGCGGCGACTGGTACCCAAACCACCTCAAGGTGTCCCACAGGATAGCGGGAAAACCCTCAAAGTGCAGGCACGTAGAGTGGGAGGTGCCATCCGCGCCATGAATCACGTGCCCAGGAGCGGCCATCTGGACCCAAGATCGATAAAAGAAACGTGAGATTAAAACTCGGGGTGAAAAACAGATTTTGGTAGGCTAGATAAAAAGCTCATAACTCAACAAGTACTCATCCAAGAATTCCTAAATTTTGCCAACATTCTCTCCTGATAGCTGGCAACAAGTTTGGTTTTCAAAAGTGGAGTGAAAACAAATCCTAACAGGGTGATACACTCAGATCTTTGACAAGTGGTACATGCTGAAAAGGCAGCTAGAAAATCCTTAACGCGAAGAAGAGCTTAAACACAAGGGTAAGGTTGAGTTAACGGTTTGGGTTCACGGGTTTTAGTTCTTGATGCATGAAGGACCTATATCACCCTCGCTACCCAAATAATTGCCAAAAAGTTTTGGACTTATGTGGTCAGTACCGGTGGCAAGGCAACAATTACGCCTCTCTCTATAGTATCTAGTCGGGTCTCTAATATCGTTTTCCCACACGAGCGCAGTTAGTGTACCTGCAGAAAACACCACCACATGAACCTTTCGTGCCAGCACTCACGAAAGCGTCCCCATTCATTACCGCTTGCTATAGAAACGACACCCATGCGTTTAACGCTGCATGGACAGTGCAACAACCATGGAAATAGACCCCTTCGAATAGGACCATATAACCCTTCGCATACTCGTGATGCGGAATCATGTGCACGTATCATAAACGTGGGTGAACAACCGTGATGATAGGATCGTTAGAATCGAACCATACCACCCTTCGCATGAATCATCATACGGAACCTTGCGCACGTATAATAAACGTGGGCGAAAAACAACCGCGATGATAGGTTCTTTTGAATAGAACTCCCTATCACCCCTTGCATACTCGTGATGCGGAACTCGGCGCACATATGATACACGTGGGTGAAGTGCTGGAAGTCAGTAAAATAACCAATAGCTAATAGCCACCTTAAATAACCCAAAATTCCCCTAGGGCCTCTCGCACTAAGTTCATCCTTAACAATCGTACGAGAATTTTCAAATACATTTCTTGCAAGTTTTATTTAGAAAGAGGTGTTTAGGATCTATTGTCTTCTCTGTCCTACTAACCTGCTCTGGTACCAGCTGTGGCGAAACCGCTCAAATTAACGTGGCTAAAGCACATTTAAGTCGCCTAACACGCGATCTGGTGCTTTAATCAAGTTAACCCGGCAGTCCGTCGGATTTCATCCGGTAAACCACTTCACAGGACCGAGAAAGCATAGCTCACATGAAGGTGAGTGGTTCCAGAGATTATAATAGATCATCCCAATTAATTCATTATATCATTAGGTTCAAAATTCCAACATAGTTTGTAGAGTTCTTAAGCAGTGGAAATAAATCAACGGAAGCTAGCGCCGTTGCCGGACGTCATGAAGAGGCCGATCATGACATCACTGATCCCGATCCTCGCCGTCTGAGGAGGGATCTCACTCGACTGTCCACCCAGGAGGAAGCTGGGGAGGCCAAGTGCCACTTGTAGCAAACTCAGAGACGCCAACATCACCTGAAAAGATTTGCCACAACAAGGCTGAGCGACTACGCTCAACAAGACTTAACTGACAGGTGGTAACTACTCCACCAACTTCTAGACATGCAAGGCTTTTTGGCTGAGGGGTTTGTTTTTGCCAAAAGCGACTACAGTAGGTCCTTACTTTCAACATTTTAGCCACAAGTTCTATATTCATTTACCAATCTAAGTTATCCACTATACTAACCAAGCAAAAAACAAATTTCTAAGCAATTTATGACAAGCATTAATATTAACATCATCATCAAGTTCCATTCTTACTCAGTGTAGCATAGCGATCAAGTAGTCCCAAACTGTGAGAGGCAGACAAATCAAATCGAATTTCTTAAATATGCATGGTGAACCTAATCTCACGACATCCGCGCACCACAAATGGTCGCTTTACTTGTCGGCCGTCCCTATCAATTCCCAAGCGCATGTCAGGTCCAAACTGCCTTTGGCATGCAATGCCCCATAGTCTCGGTCTCTACCGTACTGTGACTGTACTTGCACCATATGATGCATCATGGGAACTACGTTCTAAGAATAGCAGGGGTATAAGCCACTTGCCGGTTCAATCAGGTACTAGGCTTCCCTATCCCATACTAGGTATGAGATTAGTACTTTCAAACACTTGATCACGAACACCATCACTTTTCGACCTTAGTCCAAGTTTTCATGTAGACAGATGGGGCAAACCACCGAGTACTGATCATAAGCCCAGCCCCATCCATCGTCCTTATAGTTGTTGCAAAAAGAAAGCAAGAAACTCCTATAATTCGCGAGTGACAAGGAATCACTCGACTTTTACCGAGTCCTATTTAAGCAAAGCAGCTACTCGAGATCCTGCCATACTAGTATTCAGAGCAAAGGAACCTAGGATCATGAAACTAGAGTTTCTGAACAACTCCTGTAAACATAAATGCATAAACATGAACAATAGAAGGCATGCACAAGTTTAGAAAGATTGGGTTATGCTCCGGGGCTTGTCTTCAAGCAGGGCGGTAGCGAATTGATCCTCGGCATGCACGGGCTCAACTCCTGCAGGCGGCGCCTCAGCTACGGCTCCTTCTTCGGGCATCGGCGCAGCTCGTACGTGCCGTCAGCGACGTTCAACTCTACACGAGATGCAATGCAAGGGTAAAACGCTTAGACGGTGATTTCAACAGTATTTGCAAGGATTTAAACCCAAAACTGTAGCAAAACTATGGGAAAAGGTGCGAAAACCACTTTATTGGATTCTACTCAGAACGAGGATTCCAACCAAAGTGATTTCACATTTTTCTGATTTTCCTCGATTTAAGATGTAAATTCCAAGTTTCTATCGATTTCATTCAAGTTAAAAGAGTCAGATCGGGGAAAACTTACGATCTGACCCTTAGAATTAAGGAATAACTGTACTAGGATCCTTAGATTTAACACAGAGAAGTCCTTGGAATTTTACACAGATACCCTCGGTCAAAAGAAAAGACACAACCGAGCCCTCAGACGAGGCGGACAACACTCGGGCGAGGTGGGCAGGGTCGGGCGAGGCGGACAGGGTCGGGGAGAGTTAGAAAGGGGTCGGCAGCTCACCTCCAGTCCTACTGACAAGGTCTCGGGGTCGGGAAGAAACGAGCCGAGGTGGAACGAGGAACAATGGCGTTTCGGCGGCGGTGGTGCTTCTTGTGGGCAACAAGCAAACTCTAGAGCTGCGCGAGAGGATGGCGAAGCGGCTGGTGGGGTTGGCAAGGCACGGGGTTTCCCGGAAGGGGGAGCTCCACAGAGAGCTCAGGCGGCGGCGCTTGAGCGCGAAGCAGAGGAGTGTGCGGCGGCGAGTGCGGTGGAGAAAAATAGAGCGAGTAGTGCGGCAATGGTGGTGGTGGCAAAGGGAACTCCGATAAGAGGTTTCGGTACCTTTTTATAGATGCGTGGAAGTGTTCAGAGGAAGGAAACGAGCTCGAGCGGGCGAGAGGATAAGATCGAGGGAGAAGGAAGTGCTCCGTCGCGACGGTGATTGGTCGGCGCCTCCATTGGCGAGCTCGGATGCAATCTTGCTCTGGTTGGGCAGCAAGGATTTGGGGGCTGGGGCAAAGCGGGTTTTCTGGGCACGTGGATCTGCTAGGTCTGCATGAGCGTGGGGTCGCGTCACGCTGGTTATTGGGCGAAGGCATGTGCCGGTGAGCTAGAGAAGGGCGGGCGCGTGCTGTCGCGGCCATCGATGGCGGCGGCGGCATTGGCGGACAGGAGGGAGGGAAGGGCACTGTAGGCGAGGGCGCTGCAGGTGAGGTGACAGGGCGAATGGTGTGTCGTGAGCATGCGCGGGACTAGCGGCTCTGCTGGGGCACGCTACTAGTGAGGCGGGGGAGGTGTTGTCACTGCCTGCGCGGTGGTTGGCAGAGGCGGCAGCGTCGCGGGGCGCGCACGGGCAGCGCGGCCGGGGTGTGACGGGAAGGCTGGAAGGCGTTGGGGCGCGCGGCCGGGGATCCTGGTGGGGCAGATGCGCGCGGGAGGCGAGATGGCACCGGCGCGCAGCGGCCGGTCTTCGATCGCAGAGTGGCCAGGGCAACAGCGGAGCTACGGGCAGTGCGCCTGGCACGGCCGGCGAGGCCTCGGGCGGGACGAGATGGGATAGAGCAGAGGACCGCGGGTCATCGTCGCACGCGACTGGGGAGTGAGGCGCGTTGACCCATCTTGTCGCGGCCGGCGACTGGGCGTGGTGGCGCCCGCCAGCGAGGTCACGCCACGTGGCGACAGCGCTCTGGAGTGCGGCACATGCGTGCTCTGGCGCTGTCTGGCTGACGGATCCACGAGATCCTTGCTGGGCCCATCTTCAAGCCCCTGGATTTCCCGATTTTCAAACCACGCCACATTGACTCTCTTCACACAAGTTGTAGTACACAGACCAAGGTCCAACTTTTGTAACTTGATCGAGTTCAAAAACGCAGTGGATTTGGAGATTCAAAGCTCCAAATTTTGCAAGAACGCCAGTTTCCAAGACTTTGAGAAAAACGGCAGCTTGGCTGGTTTTCAGGGTTCTGGGTTGACTTGAGCTGCAGATTTGAGAAGCTTCGGAGGTGAATTGGACCAAGGTCCAATTAACAAAGTTGTTGTAGAAACTTAGTTCTCCAACTTCTAAAAAGGGATTTCTTGATGGTCTGCTCAGCTTTTAAAAGATAAACCCGCCTTAAGGCACCAGGTCGGGCTGATTTCTAGACTTAATCGGGATAGCTAAAGGAGGCTGAGTTGACCAAACTAAGGGAATTTTGACCTGGATTTTGGACAAAACAACACAGATTGGTATACCGGGTTTTGATGGGCTTCTTGTGAGGGAAAAAGAGTACTTCCACTTGCCTAAAAGTTGCCAAAGCTCTTCTTTAAGCACTAGGACTAATCTTAAGATTAAAACACCATTTAAGCACCCAGGTTGTTACAGTATCGTGCCTCATAGAGCGAGTCAAGTAAGCTATTAGGCTTATTCATCCCATTCGGGAACATGTGGTAGCACTAAAAAGGGTGCTCAGACCAACATTAACAACGGACGGTCCTTAATCGACTCGAGTGGCCTATGTCACCGAGACTCCATTCTCGTGACCCTACACATCGCTCAAATCTCATATCCAATTTATCCATCATGTTCATTTATTCAACAACATTAAAGAACCTTATTAGAATCGGTGTTGATTAACCTATAACCATTTCCCTTATCAAGTGATCATTCTATGACTAAGCATGGCTAAACAATTACAAGATTAATTTATTATAACCCATACTACTCGAGCAACAAGGTATATGATAACAAAGCTAGGGAGGCCATAATAACAAAGACTATGTTCTAATAATGCAATAAGATAACCCACATGCAACCCATAGTGATACATAGTAACAATTTCATTTTAAAACGTAAGAGACAAATATGCTTAGATTCTTGCCTTGGTTTTCCTTGCGCTCAACCTCAACCTCTACTTCGGCCTCGGCTTCAGGTTCAAAGGTCACATTCTCTGACAAATCGCTCTCTAAAAGAATGAAATGCGGGCATGTATTAGAGATGATGCTATGAGTGCAAATCCTCATGAAATGCATGGAAAATAAAAGAAACAATAAGAAATAAATTGTTAACAGAACAATCTAGCTAAAAACAATACAAAATCATACAAGAGCGATGAGAGAAACTATTTTGCACGATAAGCCAAAAGCAAGCACGAAATTTCAAGTTTTGGATCATTTGTTGAGAAATAATTATGAAATAAATTTCACTGACAAAAGACAACAATACAAAATCAGAAGAACTGGATTCACATCAAAATCAATTTTAAATGTGGAGATATAAAATAAACAATACAAACTACTATTAAGCACATTAAATCCTAAAGGACTTGTAAAACAACCAGAAAGACATCAACATAATTTTTCATGGATTTATGTGGAAAACACAGGCTAACAGAAGTGGTTTAAACACTTTATCAATTTTCCACTAATTATCATACAAATAACAAAATTAAGTTAGAAAACAAGAATTAGATTTAAAACAGTATGAAAACCATAAATTCCACTAATACAAGTTTCAGATCTAGAAAATACATGATAAATAGAAGCTAACAAAATTGGGTTCATAATTTTTGGACCACTACATGATGTATAAAAGATGTAATAACTCTTAGAACAAAATAAAACATATCACCAGGTAAAGAATAGGAACATGCGCATAATCATTTTTGAAATAAACTAGATATCATCAGGAACTCAACAAAATAAGTTTCACATTTTTAGTATTTTCCTACATATTTCTATACATTTTTCAAGTTTGCAGCTATTTAAATATAGGAAACAAAACAAAACCGAGGTCATTTTGGATATAAACTCTCATATCTATTGTACTCTTGTACTTGGGTCTCTAAAACTTTCCCCATACCCCTTCTCCTTCTTTCTTCTTCCCACACAACACCCCTCACGCACACACATAGACAGGCACGGGAGGCACGGCGCACGACTGACCGTGCCTAGCCGGCGGCGGCGGGGGAGACGGCGGGACTGCAGTGGAGGTTGGGGGCGGCAGCGGGAAGCGGACAGTGGCGGCCGGCGGGCGGCCTGCACGAGGAGAGGGAAGGGAAGGTGAGGGGCAAAATGGAAGCGCAACGTCACGAGGGATCTCCAGCGGTGGTGAATCAACTGGAGACTCACCGTCGGCGGTGGGATTCCGGCGGAGGCGGTGGCACCTGAAGAAGGCGGCGACGGCAATGGTGGATGGAGCGGCTAGGGTTTGGAAGGGGCACCGGTGCGGCTTATAAAAGAGGGGAGGCGCTGGGGGAGAAGGGGCTTTTTGCGTGGCCGGGGCCTTGCTGGCCGGTGTATGGCGGGCGAGCTCTACATGCCCAATCGACAACAGAGAGAGGAGTGGGAGGAGGGAGAAGGGGCTAACACGTGGGCCCGGTCGATTTTCAAACCGTTCAACTCTCCCCACTCAAACGACCCAAAAATCTCCAAAAATACTCATTTGAAATATAAAATCGCAAAGAACGCAATGCCATAAGAATCACCTCAAAAACTACTCAGGTTTTCGTACAATTAACAAAAGAAAACAGCCAAAATTGAAACTTAAATGAATTTTTAACAAGGATAATATCACTGAAAAATTAAGTAAAAATACTGTAAAATCATCACATTGCACATAGTATTTAAATAAATTAACAGGAGACACAGTTGCATAGCAGAAATTTGAATTTATTCACAAGTTTGAATTTGAACAATAAACAACAATTATGTGAAATGCATGACCATAATGCTCAATTATACACAAATGATGCTCATATTAACATGTTAAACTTGTTTTGCAACTTTAGGTCGTGACAACGAGCCCGCCGGTTCCAACCAGTCCAGCCAGCCAGTCGACTTTGGCCGCAGTGCGCGGTGAAGACGACAGGAAACTCTCCTCCGCACTGCACATCCCCACCTTTCGGTTGCGGGTGGGAGCAATACCAAAGTCTGCGGTCGTCGGCTCCTGCGTACGCGACGAGGAACGTCCGGTTCGGCGAGTGCGCGTCCGTGGAGTGAATGCATGCGCTCGGACTCTTGGGGGCCACACAGAAATTTGCTCTCCATCTTCGCCTGATTCTTGTCCAGTCGCGAGGACTCTTCCCTCGTTTTTGCCCAAGTCAATGGCGCCTATAGAGATATTTTTCTTTCCATTAAATTCCGGGTCCAAAGAAAGTGTATTCAGTGTATTATGTTTCTTTTTCCAAGCGATGGGAATGGCACAGGACCCTCATAGAAAGGCCAAGCTGAGGCTCATAATAAAGGACAGGATGTGCACACGCAACGGTGGCTAGCTGTTCGATAACTCGATTGCATAGGAGCACACTTGCAGGTACCTGGTGCACACGGCACAGCACAGATTTGAGTACTGTGATTTAAACCAGTCGCGTCTTTCTCTGCCCATCAGCGACTGCAGCGGCAGCTGCAGCTGTGGCTGGCAGCCCAGCCGTTTGGCTGCGGGCACTAAGCAGCTGCCCACCGCTCCATTGTCCGAGCCAGCCGCAGCTTCATTGTGGAGACATAGATAAGCGAGAGAGATATGAGGATGAAAGAGGAGTATGCTATGAAAGTGATAAGGTTTAGAATAAGGTAGAGATGGAGCAGAGGCACCGAGTGGAGATAAGATCTGTTCGCTTCGCTAGCTTGGTGTCATTTGCACTGGCAGGTAACCTAACGCAACCGCCAGGCTGGCGCTTAGCTCGCCCGCCAGCGCAGAGCCATCTGTGCTGGCGGGCACTAGCCCGGCGGTCCTGGTCACCTTTGTGTTGGTGGGTGCCAATTCCGCCCTCCCAGCACGCTAATTTTAACAAACCAGGACAAATCATTTCTGACATAGTGAATTAAATTGCTGAGCATCCAAGGATCGATGGTTGCGGGCTATAATAACCAATGCAAGGAACCACTTCCTCACAAAAATAACGAAATCAGCTTACATCATTCGATGCATCCTTTGGGTGCTCATCAAAATCGTTAGACACCAGAGTATCAAACACATTTTAATGTTGTGTGGGAGCACACAATAAATAAAAAAAACATACGTCAATGACGTACAGTTTGCAACGTGCACTATCTTATCTACCATTATAGTTTAATCGATCGAGTAGAGTAGCTAGGCAGGCGTGCAAGTGCAGCAGCATGTGTGCCCTTTCCTTCTTCCAATCCAAACGTGACCAGTCTACTTCCATCTTGGAAAATCTTATTGTGGCAGTGGTGGCTTGAAAGGAACCGGGTTAGAGAACGGCAACGGACTTGGCTTACATTGTGGCATCTCAATCTGACGAGTTTCTGAAATTAGCTATGAAGGAACACAAGCCCCCACCTGAAAGGAGTACGCATTTGTCAAGACCAATAGAGGATACACTTAAAATCAATTCTGATGGTGCCTCCGGGTGCGGCGTCGCGGCGCAGGAACCCTTGAGGTCGGCGCCATGCCGAGGGACGCGGAGAGGAAGAGCGCCACGACCACGGCCAGGACCAGGATGGTGCTGCAGTACCAGCTCAGGGCCGATCTCGCCTCCATGGCCGATCAGATGGTGGTTGGATTCAGATGGGTGATGGAAGCAGGCCGGCGAGAAATAGAATGCACGTCTGGCGCGCGGGAGCATAGATATATGTGATAAGGGGGGACTTTTAGAGTTATGGTATGAAGATTCGAGAGCATGCTCTACATTTAATGCAGTAGACAACATCAAAATAAACTGCAAAGTATAAACCCAAACAGGGAAAATCTAAAGCCAATCCTGAACTTGACGTATGTTAGACAACCGGCTTGCAGAGAAATACACAGTGGATTGAATTAATCTGTTTACTAAGATCTTTCATCAACAAGGCAGGTCAGACAATATTTGTTCTGGGCCGTGCAACCTACCCGAGCATCATCATCATCTTCCTTTGTGACTTCTTTCACCACCTCCTATTCACGTTGGTAGAGCTGATTAAAATAAAAGGGAACATCACGTAAGGTTGCAAATGAATTGAATAAGTAGCAAAATAGTGTAGGAATAAAGTGGAGGCACCACAATAGTTTCAATATCGATTGCACTAAAGTATCATGTTGAAATATACAATGCGTACTCAGAACATTCTAGAAGGTTTTGGAAATCACAAGGAAGGTTTTGGAAATCACAAGGGACTTTAACATGCATAAGGATAAAATCATGGTAAAGTATGAAGGTTCTAGAAAACTTTAGAGATGTCAAGAGCTTAGAGTTGTCATGCTTCATGGCAACTTATGAATACTTTAGAACAAGATATTTATATAGTATGATAAGGATGAAAGAAAGTTCTAGAGTTAGATATTTGTAAAGAAGAGTGTGGAAGTTGCCACATGGCAACACCACAAGGACTGAGAACCTATAAATAGAGGTGCTCCCCTCCCTCCTAACCATCAATCAACCAGACACAAAAACATTGTGTAGCTTGCACAAAAACATCATGGGTACGATTGCTAAACTTCTACAAAAACATTGTGTAGCTTGCACAAAAACATCATGGGTACGATTGCTAAACTTCTACCTTGGTTGCACTGTAATTTGGTATTCAACGCAACAGCATATGGGCAACTTTGTGTCGTTGTTTTGTAATCCTCACGATCTCCAATCCATGATTTAATGTTGATCAATCCTAAGGGACCAATAAAACTAGGTAGATGTCATAGTGTGCAGATAGGAACTGAACAAAAAATTAAATAACACGCTTTTAAGACCTACCCGCAATGAAATGTGAATACATGCATAGGCTATTGAAAATTGCACAGAATGCACTGTCCTTGTTAACAGAGAAGTAGTCAATGTTTTCGTTTTCAAAACTACCCCACTCTATGTTCTCTAGTAACATATCACAATGGCGGACATCTAACACCTGCTTCGACCCTGAATCACCATTCATTACAACCAAAAATGATTAAGAATTACTACATAAGTGCTAGAATAGAAAAAGACACCACTAACCATTGCAGTGAGCAATGCTACACCTAGCGTAATCGAAAATTTGCATGTCTGCATGTAGCATTAAACGGCAAATGACAGTACCGCATCAACTTATTTTTTCTACATAGCTTGAACTGATGATTGCCTTGATGACTCCATCTGCATACTCTGCGATCATGAGGTAGGATTGTGCCAAATTTCAAGCAGAATATATAATGGTAACAAAGAAACAAAACTTAGAGGTAAAGAAATACCACACTCACATGTTGAGGTATTCAAGGAGAGAATTCTTCCATTTTCGATTATCATCATGAGTAGCAGCCGCAACAAAGGATGACTGGACGATGAAGAGCCACGGAGGGAGCTTGAGCCTTAGCGGTACTAAATCAGATCCTGGCAGATGTTTGGCAACTTCGGTCCACAAGTCGGCAACATACATGCAGAGATCAAAATTACGAAATGCTAGAGAAAAATAAAATTTGCACCCATAGGAGACAGTGTAACTAAAATTCCCAAATTAAAAATGTGTGGTTAAGTTTAGGAGTCGCCGAAGCTAGCAAACGTGCTACAAAGTGATATGCATGGTTCAGATATTGATGACATTTGATGAAGGAAGGCTTTTCAGTTGTTTTTTTTTTTGTGACAATGGAAGAAAGTGCATGCAACTTGAACAATATTCACTAAATTCCTAAACACTAAATGGTAACGGCTGGTCACGTGTCGTTTAGCCAATTATCGGGCCTTTGAATTGGGCTAAATGACCATGGGTTGGCCAGTGCAAACAATACGCAATGTCTGAAATTCAGTGCACCTACAGCATAGTCTCATTGAAGCAACAAATTGAATTGCAATTATTTGGAAACGATGCATTGATAATATAAGGACAAATTTGAATGTCCTCCACAAGCACACGCTATGCAAACTCAATTCGAATCGCCATCCACAAATACACACATCGAAGGGTGGTTCAGTGTCTCTGTTCCTTAATAATTTGCAGATAGAAGCCATTTCTATTTTTGCTAGCGCCAGATTCCAGCAGGGGTTCGCACTTTTACCTCTGAGACTGATTGCGACGAAATCGAAAATCACTTGCAAACCCGGAAGCGACGCGAGCACACGAATGTAGAGGAAAAATCCCGCGAAGACGATCGAGAAGAAAAGTGCCTGCACCTACTACTGCAAGGCCGGCCCATGACATAGGCGACTCCCAACCAATATAAAAGATGATAATCTCTCTCTACAGTACCACCTTATTAGCACAACAATATAGCACCCAAACAAAAGTATACAAAACGAAACGAGCAAAGCTCTACTCTCCAAGTTCTACACATGCAGGGAGCTTGGTTGGTTGGTCACACACACACAATTTGCACCACACGATCACATCACGAAAGCATGGAGTTAAACACAAGCTCCGCCGTGTCAGGATCAAAATGCGCCTCAACATGCATCACCGAACTCACTGGATTCACTTGCACAGGCCTGCTAAGCAGCTGCACTCCTTGCTTCCAGTATCTGCTCTCTGAGCTCAACATACACACGTCAATAACAGGAGCGCATCAGATTTAGTTGCGCATCCCGGGTTATGTTAAATAGATATCAATTAATGGTACCATAGGATGTGCATAATCTTTACCTGGTCCGGTGCTTATCACAGTCGAATTTTCCTCGTCAAGTACCCAGTCAATCCAAACTGCGAAACCATGGCATATTCCATCATGGGCAAACTTGATCTGCAAGGTGGTATGGAGTCCGCAGAGTGAAAAAAAAAAACAAAACAGCACAAAAGTAGAAAACTACATAAGCATTTCAGCCAAGTGAGCAAAGCTGCATCGCAGTGTATGGTTAACTTGTTCAGAAAAAAAATAAAGAAGCTTCCATGCTTGCCAAATAAGTGAAGAACATAATTTCAGTATAAATCTGCATCTGGCCACTACTACTAATCGTAGTGCTTTGAGGTTTGGCATCTTTATGATTTGCTTATTATGTATCAATCCTGGTTTCACTACTAACACTGCAACTTCTTATATACAAAAATGTTACAGCAGAATCGCACCCAAAAGACATCAAGCAGTCTGTTTGCATCAGGTCTGAATTACTGAATTCAGCCAAAATCACTCAGACTGGTATTCAGATCTTGCAAATTTAAAGTAACTAGCACAGCCAGAAAGATTAAAATGGAACCTTTGTTTTGCCAAAGCAAGAGTGAATAGGCTCAGAAAAGTTGAAGTCCATGAGAGAGTAGACTTTACTTAATTTCTGGAAAATTTGACAGATTATCAGTTGCTTTTCAGTGAAACAATATTTGTTGCGTGGTTAAAATGTGGCAGTGATGTCACCTTGGTATAACCGCTTTGCCACACATAATATGGCAGGCAAGGGCCTTGTTGCTCTCTAGGAAGATCACCACAGGCTCCAAAAGTATCATTAACAACCAAGTGATCAAAGCCCTCAACAGCTTTGAGGCTGCAACGGCTCCTCCACAAGTCCTACAGTACAACAGTTATCAGAGAAAATAAAACTACAAATCATTTGCCCAAGTGAAAATAATAGAGCTGAGGATAAACAAAAAGGGTGAATATATGATGGACTAACCGGAAGTGACATGGCACATAATCTTAATATTCCTTTACAAGGCATGATGAATGCATCCTCAGATAGCAATGGATCAAGCAGAGTTCTTTCATTCCTAGAGTCAGAAAAACATGATTCTTTAAAACTAGTTACAACAAAACACAAAAATACAAAATGAGTTTCAGATAAAATAAAAAAGCTTCAAGTTGTCCTTTGATGCGGACAAGAAAATTCCATATTAGTTAAATAAATCTGTTTCTCAACAAATCTCATCAATGTGGACAAGTGGAACTCTACAAGGTGGAGCACCCTGATTTCATCCAGCGCGTACCGAGTCTCAAACTTTTGTCCTTTCTTCTCCCAAAACAGTTAACCCAGCTGGTATGGGTGGTTCTTCAAGGTCTGTACATGCAACTGTAACTAACAATGTGGGACTTAGACCACTACTTCAAGCCAAACATGGACCGAAAGGGAAAATAACTGGTAGCCATTAGTTATGGCACAAAGCTTGATTTGATTGGCAATGATTAATAGGGGTTAAAGTATCTTACGAACCAGAAACGCAGATTTTGCCATGGCAGCATCCCTTCACTTCCAAGGTAGAAAGGTTCCCCCACTACTAGATTAACCTACAGTGGTAAAGGATCAAAGGTCATTCATTATTCATAATACTATAATATGAATCTTGGAATTAAATGAGATGAGAAATATAGGACTTATAGCCTTTACCTTTTCATGCTTTAAGTCATTCGTAGTAAGGGATGAGGCTTTTTTACCAATGACTTTAATCCGGTCCATGGATAAATTATTTGCATCCGCAACAGCTCGAAGGTAGTTGAAACCCTTGTCCCTAAGACCAGGAAACATCGTAATAACTGTTGAAGATGGTAATAGAGAAGAAACTATGAGAGCTAGGAGCACGCTGTCATCGGCCACAATGCAGGTTGGAGAAGACCTTCCACTCATCTGGGCAGAGAAACGTTAAACACGATAAAGTTAAGGTGAGGAGCTGCACATGATAGGACAGCTAAAAGTAGTCTCAGTCTATACACAGTTGACCAATACGATTCTCTATTCTTAAAATGAGAAAAACGCACCACAAATTGGAAGGTTGTGCAAGCTTTTGAATGTTAGGATATCCTAATATTTCTTCCGAAGTTACATCGAGCAATCATAGCACAATGCAGAAGTTCATGGAAAAAACTAGTTGGATGAGAATATAATTACACCCAAGTAAATCGTGGGGGTACTTACAGCATTTCTAACTGCACCTATCAATGCTGATCTCCAAGCTTTATCACCATAAAGTGCTATCCTTTCTGGCAACAATGTTAGATGGTCATTTTTGGGGCTTCTACTGCTTACTTCATCATTCATATTCAAGTGATATGAGATACTAGTTTCGTCATGGCTAGCTCTCAAAGAAAGAGTTTGATCTTTCATAGCAGGAGCCCCTGTCCCTTGTATAAACCAGACACACTGCTTCCAATGATCACACCAATCCTTCATGCCTAGCAGATGAAATAAGGGGTAAAATGGTGTAAAGAAACTTAAAACATTCAAAGTATCCCCAATATTATTACCCTTCAACCAGGTTATTCTATTCCACTTCTAGAGAGATAAATGAACTAGGTGAAGTCTTGGAAGCTTCACATGGAGAAAATGTCAATTCAACAGTCTACTTTAAAATAGATTTGCACATAAAAGAATTGAACAAAAATTGAGGAAGGAGATGTGGTGTAATATGTGTACTCTAATAAAAAAACATCATATGCGAAATCACATATCGTTTCGGCAAGATGATAGGTTGCATCTGTACAATGTGCAATACGAGTGTACCACCATGCAGACACAGTGACATGGTGCTTTTTTGTCAAAAAAATACAGGCATGGTACTGCACTGCATTTCAGCACTATGTTGGTGATGTGCCAATGAAAGTTAAACATCCTAAATAACATTTTACCAGCTCTACATGTTGGGCAAGGCATTCCAAGTATAAGAATCAATCAAGGGAATTCCGTTGAATAGATGCAGAACAAGAAATATCGGATGAAGTGAGAATCACAATTGTTTTACGAACCATTGACACATTGTGGTAAATCCACACCACTCAATTGTCTCACCCATCTAGGAGCAGTTGAGTAAAAGACTGATCCAGCAGAATCCAGTTGAAGCACCCACCTGCAATAGAAGACCAAAAATCAGGGGTATTTTAGGAGAGTAGAGAGACAACAAGACTTTGTGCTTACCATGAAATAATAGCATGAGCATGTCCATCAGCAGTAGCTTTTATCTCGATCTTTGTTTCACGATGACTATCTGGTCGTTTCCAAAAGTCAAATTCAAAAACTTTGAAGGGTTCTGACAGCTAAAGCAAATGAATTAGGACTTGGAACAACAATTTCGTGCAATAACATGCGAAGGAAAACTGCATACCAATCGTATTTCATCTGCCAGTGCATCACATTGCATCGCATGTTGTTGTGGCTTTACAGAAAGAATATTTTCTGTCCCGCTAGGAGTAAGCCACACGCCATCTTCAGCATTTGCTTCACTGCTGTGCAGATCATGCATCTTCCACAAGAATGTGCTCTCAACTAACTAGGATACCAAACACCAACAGGTGTTGACATTGATTTAACAGGAAGGAGTTATTATTGGGAAGAACTTATATGATATTCGAAAGGCAGCAGGCACTACTAACCACTCCATATGTCATAGCTCGATACGGAACTGTCTTCGGATTTTTCACCAATAACTCATCATGCGCGTGCTGTAGAGTAGGTATGAGGCCCTCACCCAAGAGCTCAGAATCAAGAATTTCACTTACCTGCACAAACCGGAGAGGTGCTAAATCAATTGATTTCCTTAATTGTGTTCTGCTACTATCAGAGCAGGGCCATGTGGGGGAAGAAAATGGCATGGCAGTTGAGCTGAGAGAAAGAGGTGATTACCAGTATATCAGCTCGAGAATCAAGCTCAGCCCCAACTCTGAGCTCATCTGAACGCTTGTGAAAGACTTTGACCTTGTTTTCCATGCCATTGGCTCTGAGCACCCTCCGTGTTAATTTGCCCATTGGAAGGTAGGCCTCGCATGCCGACACGCTTCCCCTGCCTTCACCTCCAACAGCTGCCAAAGCTCGCGCTGCCATCATGGACAGCAACCCAGTCCCAGCTCTGGATCCATACTTGGGGCATTAGCTTCCTTGGAAACATTTGGGGGCCGAAAGCAGCAAACGGAGGGAGGCAGGCTCACCCGATGTCGAGGACGCGGGAGGTGGGGTCCGTGACTGTGGCTTCGATGGCGTGGCGGTAGGCGCGGTTGCGGGCGGCGTCGTTGAGCATGTCGAGGTAGGAGGTGGCGGCGAGGAGCTGCTTGTGGTGGCTCGGCGCAGGCGCCTCCGCCTCCGCCTCGTCGACGACGAGCCACTCGGAGTCGCCGGTGAGCGGGTTGAGGCGGAGCTGGAAAGCGCGGGTGGGCTCGGAGGAGGCCATCCGGCGGCGGAGGAGCAGGCGGAGAGCGGCGGGCGGTGGGCGTGGCGCGACTCCGAGGAGGAGGCAGCTCGGCATCAGGGGTTGGGGTTGCTCGGCGGCGAGGTGGTCGGCTGGCGGCGCTCTGCCTCACTCACGTGGAGGATCAAATGGGCCTCGGCGTTCCAACGAGAAACATAGCCCGGCTCGGCCAGGCCCATTCACGGCCCTTCATTTTCAAACAATTGGCTTTCGGCCTTGGCCTCCGTTTCTGATCGCGGAATCGTCGCCGGCGGCCATGGCGCGCGCCACCCTGCTCCTCCGCCACTCCAGCAAGGTGCCCATCCTCCTCCACTCCGTCTGCCGCCTGGAATTTCTTCGAATCACTCTGGTCCTATCGCGTCTTCGAATCACATTCCTAGCTAATTGCAGATAGGAACGACGTTGATGATTTTTTTTTTCAAAGTTGGATTACCAGAATATTTTTTGTAGCAGTATCAGTAGGCTTCTACGGACAATGCGATCACGTGACAATATATGTTTCTATGGTGGAAACCCTGTACAGATTAATTTGGTTCGTTTTCAGTTATACGTTGTGTCGGCTCTTTCCTAGGCTGTACCTAGTATGAAACGAAATGCAGAATTTTTATCAGGGAGACCGCTGAAAACAAATGAGAACTCAGGTCTGAGAAACACTTTGTTCACTTTGGCGGTGGACTGGATGTTCTCAATCAGATTTTTGCGCGGTGATGCATATAGGGAAGGGTGATATCTCAGGTACTGAACAAACCATGGCTGAATTCCATTGTTGTGTAAAGGTCCCTCCGCAGACGCTTCAAGTACAAGGGCAGCTACCCATCACTCGTGATATAGGGTATCACAATTGCTTGCCATACTGCTCATAAATCATCCAGTGTCTCACTATCGGTAGCATTCTCCCTAATGAGCGGTGGCTTGTTGATGGTTTTCTTGATGACTCCATATGTATACTCCGCGATCATGAGGTCCTCGCTGCTGATGCACCATAATTGCCACTCAAAATGTTCTAGCAGTATGTGACTTTAATATACGTTTCACTTATATTTTTTTAAGGAAATCTGGAGCGTGTACAATGCACTGAGAGTGGATGAAGAATTTTTCCCACATGGTAACATATGTTGAATTTGAACATGCGTACATGTTTAACATGTAGCATTAATCCATAACTCATTATTTTATCTGAATATAGGCAAATACTATGTTGTGAATGCAAGATATCCTAATCGTCCCAGTTACCTAGCTCCTTACAAGGGTGAAAGGTATCATATACTAGAATGGCATAGAGGTACGGAACCTAAGACTTCTATGGAAAAGTTCAATTGGGTTCACTCATCTATCCGCAATGTGATTGAGCGATCTTTTGGATTATTAAAAATGAAGTGGCAAATTCTTTACAAGATGCCACAAGCAAAAGATGATTGTTGCGACTACCATGGTCCTTCACAATTTCATTCGTGAACATGGAGGTGAAGATGAAGACTTTACTTGATTTGATCTGATCGTGACCCTAATTTTGTTTCTACAATACCGGAAAGATATAACAAATATGCAGTTTCACAAGTGGAGTCGGATGGGTCAACTTCCGCACTCAATGCCCCAATTATAGATGTCTTTCGTGATGAGCTGGCCACCTCACTCTCTCCTGCTTGGAACTAGTTTGTAATGGCAAGATTAATTTTGTACCCTATTTGTTGCGACTTTTCATTCGGTGAACATTATTTGGTTGAACATTTTAGTCATTGGAAGTTTATTGGATCGAACATCTTAATTTATATCTTGCCATGTTCCATTTTGGGCTAATTTTATTTTACCTAGGAAGTGAACAGTGCTTGGGTACAGCAGCCGCGGCAAAAACAAAAAAAAATTCTCCTGAATGCTTAAAACACAACTAGCTACCCACCATGGGCAAAATAGAACATTCACACCAAGACCTCATGTTTCTGGAGCTGGACACTACAATGTGCCAAACACGTACAACAACTCCATATTTTTGTGAAGTTAGTGGAGTGAAGTTGGGAAAATGTGGAGCTGGTTTTTTGAAGTGAAGTGGTGCCAAACACTCATGAGGTTGTCTCGAAATGTGGCCCCTTAATGTTTTTATTTTCATCTTTATTCACCCGCAGCAGCAACACACGTGCGTATTTTCTAGTTTTATTAACATAAAATTTGCATTTAGGAGATAATCCATTATTTTTTACATTAAGAAAAATGGAAATGGCAGAGCAAAACACACTCAGGCGGCTAAGCAAAACTGAATTAAGCGTCGGCCTTTGGATGGACGATGGACGGCTGCAGGAGAAGTTGGATGCCTGTACGCTGTAGGGAGCGCCGGCCGGAACTGGGGGTGGGTCGGCACGGCGGAGCAAGCAGCGATGCGAGTCGGGGGGTGGTTTCTAGCTTCACTGCCCAAGCACCTTGTGCGGCAACGGATCGCCGGCGCACGCCAGGTGTTCGACGATATGCTGCTCTCGTCGTGGTATGCAATTCTCTATCTCCTCCTGTCCTACACACAATCTGCATGATCCTCTTTTCTTCAGCAGCTTGCTACTACTGGATGTCTGGATCGGATGCGTGTCAACTTCTCCTGCCTGCTTCATTTGAAAATTTGAAATCCCCGCAGGCCAGCCTGATCAAACACGCATTCTTCCTTCGCTAGCACCAAGCACACCTCCTTCTCCGGCCAATTCAACCCAGCCGCCACGAGAGGAGGATGAGGGCCACGAGCTCGCCGCTGGAGGAGGCGGCTGTGGCGAGGAGCGCGTGGCGGGAGCCGGACGAGGCTTCGGCGGCGCCGACGAAGAAGGCAAGGAGCGCGTCGAGCGAGCCTTCAGCGGCGCCGATAAAGACGGCGAGGAGTGAGGCGGAGGCCGCAGTTGGGGAGGCTAGCACCGTGGCTCCCTCCGAACAGGTGCGTCCTGCCCCTTCCTCGACTCCAGTGGTTCGCTACTGGAATTGTACGGGATTCGTGTGCATAGTTACAATCGGTTGGTTCAGTATTGGAATTGGACTGGATTCGCGTGCTTAGTTGGAATCACTTCGACTTCCCAGTTCTCTTCTACATCATCTTCAGGGACACACACTGAAGATCCTCTGACTGAGCAAACCAACAATCACCAAGATTGCGTCGAGGGAGGAAGCGGAGGACATTGTTTTCACATTTCTGTTCTTCAATGCCCTATTTGCTGCTGCTGGCCTTGCTTTGTAGTGCAACTGCCCCATCATCTAACTCAGCTTGGGGCTGCCCACCAATCCAGCCTGCAAGCCCCAGCCCATGTCTGTGACATGAGGCATCGTTTCCAAACAGTTGCAATTAAATTTGCTGTTTGAAGGAGCATGTGTATTTTGGTGTGTTAATGCTTAAAAATCTATGCATCGATTTGCGTAATTAAAGTGTATTGTTTGTAGTGGCTATGCCATCGGGTCAGAATTTTAGTTACACTGTCGTCTATTGCTAGTGCAAATCTTGTTATTTTCATAAGCATTTTGCAATTTGTTTTACGAATGGCTTACCGTCTGATTTTTTGGCACACGTCTGTGCAGATACAACAATGACTTGTGGACCGAAGTTGCCAAGCATTTGTCAGGGTCTAATTTGATCCGACTCTCCGGAAAGTGCCGCTGGTTGCATGACCTCCTCACCAATGATTCCATATG
Source organism: Setaria viridis (assembly GCF_005286985.2). Classification (NCBI taxonomy): domain Eukaryota; kingdom Viridiplantae; phylum Streptophyta; class Magnoliopsida; order Poales; family Poaceae; genus Setaria; species Setaria viridis. The sequence continues at coordinate 441,368 of NC_048266.2, forward strand.
GTGTTATGCCTGCTACCGCGACCTGAACCTCCTGGGCAGCGAATCCATCCTGCCTGCCGTGAAACTAGCCCCTCACTGCTACTGGCATCTTCTTTATGTTGCCATCTTCGGTAAGCACCAAATGTCCTTTTACCCTGCTTACTCTTCGGTGTGCTCATCCTCTTATGAAAGGATCGCATGCAATGGTAAACAATGACATGAAACTGCGTAAGCCCAAACTCTCATCATTACTCTCACTTCACTCACTAATTGGACTGGATTCGCATGCTTAGTTGGAATCAGTTCGAGTTCCCAGTTCTCTTCTACATCATCTACGTACAAACTCTTGTAGAGGATGTCTTCAAACTCTACGTACAAACTTGTCTCCTATACTCATCAACACAACCATCCCTAATAAAAGTTAAAAGGTATAAAATATGAGGATGCTAGCATTCACACAACTACACAATCAACCCTTTTAGAAATTATGTACTTATGCAAGGAAGGATTGTGCCAAATTTCAAGCTGAATATATAATGGTAACAAAGAAACAAAACTTAGAGGTAAAAATACCGCACTCACTTGTTGAGGTATTCACTACTCAATTTGATACAAGACTCACTCGCACACTCTTTATGTGGCTATCCTACCATTACACCACTACACTACATGGCTACCTTACAATCTCATACTTGAGACATCTTATGCCATGATATGGCTAGTAGGGAGGGGAGCATCTCTATTTATAGGTGCTCATGGTTCTTGTGGTGTTGCCATGTGTCAACTTCCACACTCTTCTTTACAAATATCTAACTCTAAAACTTTCTCTCATCCTTATCCTACCATATAAATATCTTGTTCTAGAGTATTTAAAAGTTGGCATGAAGCATGGCAACTCTAAGCTCTTGACATCTCCAAAGTCTTCTAGAATCTTTATACTTTGCCATGATCTTATCCTTACGCATGTCAAAATCTCTTGTGATTTCCACAATCTTTTAGAATGTTCTAAGTATACATTGGATATTTCAACATATACGAATATCTTGCACTACAGACTATACACTCATCTTGCACTACAGACTATACACTCATCAAGCAACATTGCTTGGCACATCTGTTTCCTATGTCAATTTGATAAACAGCCTAGAACAAAGTGATACTTTAGTGCAATCGATATTGAAACTATTGTGGTGCCTCTACTTTATTCCTACACTATTTTGCTACTTATTCAATTCATTTGTTCCTTTTTCTTTTAATCAGCTCTACCAACGTGAATAGGAGGTGGTGAAAGAAGTCACAAAGGCGCAATCGATATTGAAACTATTGTGGTGTCTCTACTTTATTCCTACACTATTTTGCTACTTATTCAATTCATTTGTTCCTTTTTCTTATGGTGAAAGAAGTCACAAAGGAAGATGATGATGCTCAGGTAGATTGCGCGGACAGAACAAATATTTTCTGACCTACCTTGTTGATGGAAGATCTTAGTAAACAGATTAATTCAATCCACTGCTCCACAGCCGTGTGCAGTGGCTGCATCAACAGACCTGTGTCCACCACCCAGTGATATGCGCTTGAACGTCTCCGAGGATTTGATGTAATCAACTGCCTGCCATAATCTGCATAAATATTAAGCTGCATGTCATTAAACAGCACGCGTTGGCTAGGAGATGAGATCGATGAGAACAGAGAGCACAAACACTTGGCACTATTGCCATCTACTCTACCTGCTGCTGATAGCACAGAGAAAGGGCAAAAGCATTCTTAATAAACCATCAATGCGTTCGCTCAAAGTGTGGAATGGTCAAGTCGTACCTCGTGGGCGTGTTTCTCCACTCAATAGATGCATTGTTTGCCTCAACACCATTCGTTTGGAAGGAGACAGCAGCCTCTTGAACCCAGAAATCATTGGTTCCTTGCTGCGCGCATAGCTGGAGCGCTAATTTTTTGCCCTTATAGAGGATGTCCTCAAAATCTACGTACAAACTATGAGGATGTTAGCATTCACACAATTACACACCCTTTTAGAAACTGTGTACTTATGCAAGGAAGGATTGTGCTAAATTTCAAGCAGAATATATAATGGTAACAAAAAAAATAAAACTTAGAGGAAAAGAAATACTGCACTCACTTGTTGAGGTATTCAAGGAGAGAGTTCTTCCATTTTCGCTTATCATCATGAGCAGCAGCCGCAGCAAAGGAGAGCTTGCAGGGGGTAGGACCAGGGGCTGGGAACCTTGACGTGAGAGGAGGTCCACGGCTGGATGACTTGACGTGAGAGGAGGTGCACGGCTGGATGATGAAGCCACAGAGGGAGCTTCTCTGTGTGCCTTGCACCTTAGCGATAGCACAGCCAGGACCAGGGGCTGGGAACCTTGACGTGAGAGGAGGTCCACGGCTGGACGATGAAGCCACGGAGGAGGCTTCTCTGTATGCCTTGCGCCTTAGCGGTAGCGCAGCCCCAAGCACTGGTCACGTCGCCGACCCCATGGCCAGCCTCGCCGCCCTTGACATCGATCGGGGACTCCACGGTGTCCTCGATCCATGACAAAGATGGCGGTGCGGCGGCGAGAGGAGCGGCGAGCAAGCAAGGTTTTCCTAGGGTTTAGGAGCAGAGATCCGGATTGGGGGCAAAAGAACGCCGTGGCTGGCTTGACTATCAGGTGTTTATTGCTTATTCGAATCAATGTCTACTATAATCCGACTGTCACCATCCTTAGCTATCATTGCGCCGGCATATTATTATTGTGCACTAGTATATAATAAACCTGGATGGAGTAAATTGCGATAATTTTCCCAATTATTACCTGTTTCAAAATGTAAGTCACATAGATTTTTCTATGTATCTAGATATAACCCTATATTTAGATATATAACAATATCTTTATATCAAGAAAAGCTAAGAAAAACAAAAACGACCTACGTTTTTTAACGAATGGAGACTGCAGATGAATAGATAAAGAGTCCTGGGATAAAGCTGAGGTGAATCCGGAGGATCACCCACTATCAGAAACAATAGATATACCGAGTGTTAAATCTTTGCCGAGTGCTTTATGTCAGGCACTCGGCAAACACACCATTTGCCGAGTGTCTCAGCCTATACGCTCGGCATACATAATAGACTCGGCATACATCCTATTTGCCGAGTGTCACAGAAGAAACACTCGGCAAACATCCAGACGACACTCGGTAAAGATTTGACACTCAGCAAACTCTCCAACACGTGACTGGCACGTGCGCCGTCCGTTAGAACTACTAGTTTGCCGAGTGTTTTCCCTCGACACTCGGCAAAAGTACTAGTTTGCCGAGTGTTTTTACGAGTTTAGGTCAAACTCCACCACCTATGCCACCGAACCTATTCCCTCCACCTCCACCTCCTGCAGTTACTCCTGTGAGTCACTTGTCAACCTTACAATCAATCTAAAATTAAACTAGAAACTACAGGCACTAGAAACTTACAATAAAAAAGTGACTTATGTAATCTCTTTAACTTTGTGCAGAATCAATCGGCAAGATCCAATGCTTTCTCGGAACCGTCAGCTTGGTCGCAGTGGCCATCGTTTCCTCCTTAGTGACTTGTTTGAACGACTAGTGTCTTAAGCATCTACTATAACCTATACTTGTGGATTACTTGTGTAAACTAGAACCTATACTTGTGAATGTTATTTGTGTGCCTATGATGCTTGTGATGCTTAATATATGCCTGTGATGCTTCTGTGATTGTTATTTGAGAGGGGTTCTTTATACGTACCAAACACTAAAAACAGGGAGAGTTTGGACACTTTGCCGAGTGTAGGCCAAATTCTGTTATTCTAGGCCTTCTTTGCTGAGTGTTTTAGCCATAACACTCGGCAAAGGTGCCATAAAATACTGGCGGTTGGCACTTCTTTGACGAGTGTCGTAGGATTGACACTTTGCCGAGTGTCAAGGAGACGGCACTCGGCAAAGTATTTAATCTTTGCCGAGTGTTCTTCCGTCTGACACTCGGCAACAACGCCGTCACCGTGATAGTCCGTCAACATTTTTTTGCCGAGGATTTAACTTTGCCGAGTGCCCGATATTTGACACTGGGCAAACATCTGTTTGCCGACGGAAAATTCGCCGAGTGTTCGGCAAAGCTTTTGCCGAGTGTTTTTAGGGCTTCGCCGAGTGCCTGGGGCACTCGGCAAAGCTACTGTTTCCCATAGTGAGCTCTCCATCCACAAAAGCACCACCTAACTCGGTAGACATGAACATCACCACCACCGCCCCCAACTGCACAACACCCTTCCTTCATCCCAACAGCGTATCATCACCCCCACCTTCCTCCGTTCCAGCACCATGCATGTTGCTTACGGATTCCAGGCAGCTTCTTGTTGGATGATCCCGGCAGCAGCATTCCTCCTGGCCGTTTCAGCTTTTTCCTTCGTACCTGCAAATAGCAAAACAACACATCTTTTCAGTCAGAGAAATCAGGTGAATAACAAAAATAACTCAAAAACTCTGCCATAGTGCCTGTGTACACTCATAAAAATAATCCTTTTTTGTACCATCTAATCTAATACATGCAGCCCCTAAGTAAGCCACATCACAAACAATCAGAAACTGTACTATAAGCTCCCATTACAGCAGCCGCTAGTGTAAGCTTGTCTCTACATGCACTGCACCCGACCCCTATCAGGTGCTGAAATGGGGCCAGCACGATGCTAAAAAAAAATGCCGAATACACCTGCTGCCGCCGCCACCCCATTCGGTAAACAGCTAGATGCAACTTGCTTTGAATGAACCTAGAATATTACACAACTTGCCTCAAAAAAAGACATCTACTTCATATTCATAGTTTCATAGAAAGATGGTGTAGTAGAAAAAAAATGCATCCAATTTTGTTAGCTGGAGTGTACTGGGCGCTATGGCGAACCATCTATCCTCCAACATCCTTGTTGCTGACATAAAACTGATTGAAAGTGATTGCATCTAGCACGGTGATGTTTTGAAAGTGATTGCATGCTGGTACCTCAAATCCAGCATATTATAATCCTTTAAATAAAAGATGGCACAACTATAGCAATAATAAATTGACTAAATGATCACAAATGCGCATGTACATACATACTTCAATAATTAATCTCACAGTACTCAAATTCTAAATATTGAAAGACCAGGCAGATGAACATGCTGGGCCACCATGTTCTATCGAGAATGTAAAAGAGTATACCACCAAAGTGATCTGTTCTTTTAAGAAGCATTAATCTTGTTTTCATTCCCCCAGAAATCTCACAAGTATCTTGTCATGAATCTTAATTTTTTTTGTTCTTTATAGCACCGATAGAAAACTTTAAACCCTCAGAAAAAATTTAGAAATAGGTATCTGGTATTTATTTGGTCACCCACTTGTTAGAAACTGCATAACTAGCAATTACGTTTAAATTTCAGAAATACATAGGACACAAGTTCCTTGTTCGAAGCCTACTCCAGAAGTTGTTCAAAGTGCTGCATGCGCTGGAATTAAAATGGGTGTCAGTCATATATCCCATTCCACATCATTATTTACATGTGTCTATTCCAGCTTCTATAAATTATTTATATTTACCAGCACCCTCACCATCTTCTTTGCTAACCAGATTTCTTTAGTGTGTACAATAGACATCCTTAACCAGCACTACAACAGTATTGCAGTCTCAAACAAGATTATAGGAACCCTTACTCAACTCTTATCTTGAAAAAAGGATTAATTTTTCATGTCTTGGGACAATTGGCCACCAAAGTATTGCCACTGCATATATATTGGCATACACCCTAGATATATACCAATTGTTAGTCCTACTATATTATCATCTAACTAGAGTACTCCAGAGGAAAGGCTGTGTGCATTGTTTTCTAGAGTAGACCAACCAACAGTTTTGTTGCTGTAATCACACAATAAAGTTAGGGATGCACTAAAAAAAAGATACCTGGAGTCTTCTTGAGGTATTTGGATATCCTGCTGTGCAGGTAGCCAAAACCAGTTGCGACGTATCTTTGCGCGTCAAAGCCGGCAACCCCTTGTAGTCTGTTATTCATCATGTCTACAGCAATCACCCAGGCCGGCCCTGGCATCATGATGATTGATCTTTACCATGAACCAAATGGTATCATCGGTAGAATGCCAGGTGAGCGTGGGATGAGATATGTCAAGCCTCTGGAAGGGTGAATAGTCCCCAAGCTTGGGAAGGAGCTGAAATTCCGGGCAGCTCTTGACATTCATCCCAGAGGAATCCATGCATGTCACAGACAAGTTGCCAAGAATCATCCAACAGAGAGCTAGCAGACACTGGTCTGGTCCACACGGTAGACCTCCAACTATAAAATTCATCGCTGCCGCAGGTTGGGCAATCCGTCCACTCATCCCGGCCGCGGACGAACTTGAAGTGACCGTCGACGACGGCAATATCCCGAGAACGGTATGCATCGCCCAAGCGGGGCGAGCCTGAGGGCCTCGGAAGCGGGACATAGCGCAGCCAGGGCTTGTCCTTGACGTGGGAGAGGTCGCAGAGGAGGATGCCCTTCCAGAGGTCGACAAAGGCTATGGTGGCATCTTCCCCTCCCACCGCGATAGCCCTGGTGTTGAAGTGGAGAAAGTAGCCTTGGTCTTGGTATTTCCGGAAGTGCTGGTCCTCCACTGAGACGTTGGTGGCGGTCCAGGCCTGGAGCTTGGAGTTGTAGACATAGAGGACGAAGCGGCCGTGTCCAAGCGCGGACTCGTCGTCACAGAGAGCAGCGACCATGTAGAATTTCTCTTGCCGGGGACGGTGGGGGCGCAGCAAGGAGAGGCCGGTGCTCCCATCGTGGTCGTTGGCAGGGCAGCTCAGGATACCAACCCGATGGGTATCAAGGATGACATCGCCTGGGGGGCGCGGGAGACGCGTGAGCGACGGACCATCACCGCCGGCGGGCTGGTAGATGTAGAAGTCGTTGCCGTCGATTAAGTCCTTTTCAGGGCTGACGACGATGCGGAGGAGGACGAGGTTATCGTCCGTGGCGAGGACCTGGGGCTCCATGGCGATCATCTCCTGATGCTCGTCGGTTGCGGCGGGGTGGCAGAAGACGCAGAGGTGGGAGACGCGCGGTGGGCGGGCGGCGAAGAAGGTGACCTGGATCTCCCTACCGCAGCTGGAATCTGCAACGGCGGTGGGTTCGTTGCGGCGGTCGGCGACGTAGGCTTTGAATTCGATGAGCACCGAGGGGATCTCTTCTTCATCATCGCCGCAGGCGTCGAGGGCAGGCGGATGGAAGCTCGCTTCTTTCACTCGAACCATGGTGTGGGTGGATTTTGGGTGTGCTTGTGTTTGGATGATGAATCGATCGATCCCTAGCTCTGGATTGTGCCCAAATCTACTCCACCTAAGGGGTGTTTGGATACTATGTGCTAAACTTTAGCAGTGTCACATCGAATGTTCGAATACTAATTAGGAGAACTAAACATGAGCTAATTATAAAACTAATTGCAGAACCCTATGCTAATTCGCGAGACGAAACTATTAAGCCTAATTAATTCATCATTAGCAAATGGTTACTGTAGCACCACATTGTCAAATCATGGACTAATTAGGCTTAATAGATTCGTCTCGCGAATTAGACTCCATCTGTGCAATTAGTTTTGTAATTAGCCTATGTTTAATACTCCTAATTAGCATCCAAACATCCAATGTGACAGATGCTAAACTTTAGTGGGGTGTATTCAAACACCCCCTAATATGAGGAGGTAGAGGAAGCTGAAACCGATGAGGAGGAGGCGGGCGGCGGCGGTTCAGACTCCAACTAGGGTAAGCGGACCCGACAGGGCCTGTTTGGCAGAGCTCCACGTAGCTCCAGATCCTCAAAAACAGCAACTCCACCACAGAGCAGCTCCGACGTGGATCTATGCTCTCACCATGGAGCTGAGGAAAAGTGTTTGGCTGAGAGAACAACTCCAGTTCCAGAAACAGAATTTTTGGTTGGATTGTCCACTAATACCCTTGGTGTTTTCCCATTTTTTTTCTCAATACAACTTTATTCCAAGCAACATAATTTAACTATTGTTGTCACATAACATATAATTAACCTTCTTCGTACATAAATTAAAACCCAAGTGCAATCCTCCGTAGTCAACTACGTACCAGCGTCTCCCACGGCCACCACAGGAGCTGATTAGATAGCTATCGCTGCCTCCTCGTTCCTGGGCAACAACAATGCAAAGCAACGGCGGCGGGGACGTCGTGGAGATGCCATCCTCGTCCGTGCCACTGCAGGGTGGGCAGGTGCTGCACAGCGTCCCGCCAGAGCAGAGCACCATGTCCGTGGCATCTCAGGCCCACACACTGTCGACCGGTCCACGACCGCGACCGCGGGCGCACTCGACCAGGCCAGCCGCGCCTAGGCTTCCGCCACCGGCCGCGCCCCCCAGACCACCTCCACCCGCGCCTAGGCCAGAGGAGGAGCACGGGATGTGGGCAGCGGCGGATGAGGGAGAACGGAGAAGAAACGTCGCGAACAGAAAGGACGGCGTCGGGGGAAAGAAAAATAGAAAAAGGTGCTATGCAAGGGTGTGTAATCGATTGTATTGGTGGGTAATTTCTACCAACTCCACGAGGGGTTACAAAACCAGCGTTTTGAGAGCACCCCCTGTGGTGCTCCGTGGATTTGGTGGATCTGGGAGCTAGATCTGGGTTTTTTGCGGATCTGGATTTCACAGAGCTGGACCGTTTGGCTGGAAAAACTGGAAGCAGAGCTATTTTTAGGATCTGGAGCTACGTGGAGCTCTGCCAAACAGGTACAATTCTTCCCCTCTAATCCTCTATACTATACCACCGAGTGGCGTACGCGATTTTTTGCCGCTTTCTCGGGAAAAAACATAAGCCAAGTCGACTCGAAGGGGAAAAAGAAGAAATACAGGTACAATACGGACAACTAGTAGTTACCGCGACCTGCCTACAACCTACAAATTTTAGCCACCTAATCAATACATTAACTGCAGCCTAGCAAAAAGGAAAATTGAAAAAAAAATACTCGTTATACCCACAGAACTCAGGTTTATGTTGCACGTCTAGAAAGCGATGTATATAGAAAAGTTAAAATAAAATAGTAATTTGGAATGTGAGATAAAGGTTTTTCTATCGGTTCTATGGATTTTGAAGACACATTCCTTTCGCTACTAGAGAAATCCTCATTCGTGTTGGTTCATTCGTGCCAGCTATAAATGAGCCGATACCATTAAGTTCCTGGTACTAAGTATATAATAGAGATGGCACGTATAATTCACTGTTCGCATCGGCTCCAAATAGAGCTAGCACGAATAAAGTTTATTTGTGCCAGCCATTCTCAGGATTATTCGATCTGGCTGACGTATGGATTTGAAAATTCGTAACTCCTATATATGAATTTGAATGGAGACAAATTTTATATAAAAATTGTACGCTTCAACGAGATCTAAAATTTTATAGTTGAAAGATTTTTAATTTGACATGAATTAGAATGAAAATTATAATTTTAGCATGTCTTTTGCGTCCCTTTATAATTTGAATTTTACATTTTATGTGGAAATTCGTAACTTTGTGATATGGACTCACGTGAAGATAAACTTTATATGAAAGTTCTAAGTTTCAACCTATTCTACAACTTTTTAGTTGAAAGTTTTAAATTTAAAATTGTTCACATATCAAATAATATCAAGCTTGGAGTTGTAGACATGGAGGACGAAGCGGCCGCGTCCAAGCGCCGACTCGTCGTTACAGAGAGCAGCGACCATGTAGAATTTCTCTTGTCGGGGGCGGTGGGGGGGCAGCAAGGAGAGGCCGGTGCTCCCATCACGGTCGTCGTTGGGAGAGCAGCTCAGGATTCCAACATGGTCAGGAACGAGGATGATACCGCCTGGGGGGCGCGGGAGACGCGTGAGCGACAGCCAATCTCTGCCGGCGGGCTGCTGCTAGATGTACAAGTCGTTGCCGTCGATTAAATCCTTTTCAGGGCTGACGATGATGCGGAGGAGGACGAGGTTATCGTCCGTGGTGAGGACCTGGGGCTCTATGGCGATCATCTCCTGATGCTCGTCGCTGACGGCGGGGCGGCAGAAGACGCAGCGGTGGGCGGACGGCGAAAAAGTTGACCTGGACCTCCCTACCGCAGCTGGAATATGCGACGGCGGTGGTTTCATTGCGGCGGTCGGCGACGTAGGCTTTGTATTCGAGGAGCACCGAAGGGATCTCCTCTTCTTCATCGCCGCCGGCGTCGAGGGCAGGCGGATGGAAGTTCGCTTTTTTCAATCCAAACATGGATGGGTGGGTGTTTTGGGTGTGCTTCTTGTGTTCGGATGATGAATCGCTCGATCCCTAGTAGCTCTGGATTTTGCCCACCTAGCTAATATGAGGATCGGAGGAGCGGCGGTTCAGACTCCAACTAGGAAAATTCATACTACCACCGAGTGGAGTATCAATCGATTAACTCCAGCCTGGCATAAGGAAATTGAAAACGTTACTTGTTATATACCCATGGAACACGTCTCGGCCATGTTTTCCGAGTATAAAGTGACTCGGCAAGCATTTTGTACAAATTTGTGCAAAATGCTTGCCAAGTTTATAAAGATGCCCGTATGTTGCTATGACGAAATGACTAGTGTGCGATAATTTTTATCGTGTCGTGTAGCATTTACTTAGCGCACCACATTTTTATTGTGTTGTGTAACTTTTTGACTCTAGTACTGTTGGACTTTTCATACATATTTTGTTCTTTTTCAAGCCAATAAATGATCTTAATGTTTGAAAATTAGATATACAAATTTAAAAAATCATGATATTATATATGGATGCATTTTTCCAGCGAAGAAATTTTTTATGATACAATAATAAATGGTATGTGTCTATATATTGTATAATGACCTATGATAGCGGGGGTTTTGTAGAGTGTCTCCTCAATCTGATCAAATATAATAAAATGTGTCCCTATAACAAGAATGAAACGTATCCCAGATGGTAGGAACTCTTGCTGCAGAGCTGGAGGTTGTGGGTTCAAGCCTTGCATCGATTTTCTCCCGGTTCTGGCGACGGACGAAAATTGGAGGGCAAAACCGTACTTGCTTTTTAATATATTATTATAGGTAGAGACTAGTTTTTATCTTTTTGCGATTACCACTCTACTATCTTGATCCGCGCACAAGTTTATAAAGCGACTCAATATGACGACTGGGTGAAAAACATACCCAACAATTCTTGCAGTAAAGTGATAAGAACAAAAATAAGGACATGCATAGCTTCGTTTTCTTTTAAACCTTAGCCCACCCAAGTGCTTCATTGCACAATATCCTCCCCCTTCACCTTACTTCCTTCATTCCAAATTATTATCATTTTATTTTTATTCTAAATTGAATTTGTCTAGCTCTGACTAACTTCACACGGCATATTGGAGAGTTACCATGTTCTGCAATAGGTATTTAATAAACTTACTGCTTGGGACTAAGTCTTTTGTGTCGTTGGTTCTACAGATTTTGAAGACCCATTTTGAGATCATTCTTTTTGAGGATGCCAGTAACCAGTAGGGGGCAATATATTGAGCCTGATGATGGTCAGTTTTTGTGTGATTGCAAGCTGAATTGTTTGACCTTAACTATTATATTCCTGGATGAACTGCTCCTTTCCTGCTGCTGTGCTGCAACAATAATGATTACATGAACTGCCAAAGATATAATCAGCAATAATAGCATCATCATCACTAATATAATGTGTACAATTTGACGTCCTCAACCAGCACGTACGTACTAAGTATATACAGTAACATCTATCGTTGTCGTGTATGTTTCTATAGCAATATAATCTCATCTCATCTCACAGTGAATGAAAAAATCATGGGTACACTAATTGTAAAGCAGAAGAGTAGTTAGTTATTGTCCAGAGCGAGCGAGCCCTTTCAATTGTTGAGGTATTTGGATATCCTACTGTGCAGGTAGGAGAAATGAGTTGTGGTGTATCTTTCTGCGTCAACTCAGCCACTCCTTGCAGCCTGTTATTGATGGTGTCTACAGCAATCACCCAAGCCTTGGCATATATTAAGCATCACAAGTCATTGTTATATCCGCACAGATGTCTGCCAACAAAATCAGACTATAAGCCATTCGTAAAACAAATTGCAAAATGCTCGTGAAAATGACAAGATTCGCACCAGCAATATACAGAAAATTCTAACCCGATGGCATAGCCACTGCAAACAATACACTTTAATCACACAAATCGATGCATAGATTTCTAAGCATTAACACACCAAAACACACATGCTCCTTCAAACAACAAATTTAATTGCAACTGTTTGGAAACGATGCCTCATGTCACAGACATGGATTGGGGCTTGCAGGCTGGATTGGTGGGCAGCCCCAGGCTGAGTCAGATGATGGGGCAGTTGCACTACAAAGCAAGGCCAGCAACAGCAAACAGGGCATTGAAGAACAGAAATGTGAAAACAATGGCCTCCGCTTCCTCCCTCGACGCAATCTTGGTGATTGTTGGTTTGCTCAGTCAGAGGATCAGTTTGCCATTCACATCAGCTTGATGGCTGTTGCTCCACTGAATACACATTCAGTGAAGCCAGTCATTTGCTACATATTTTGCTCAACAGTAATTCATATATATTAAGGGGCACAGAAACTGGTTTGTCAGCCTAGGGCAGAAATATCAGTAGAGTCAGGAGGTGAGTTGTTGCTATTCTACCCGTTCATTCAAATGGGGCCAGAAGCATGTTTCAACTGCATATACCATGGGATTCTGGTGAATCCTTTCCTATTGGCTTGAGGCAAGCCAAATCTCGAGTGTTATGGCTAAAACACTCGGCAAAGTGTCCAAACTCCCCCTGTTTTTAGTGTTTGGTACGTATAAAGGACCCCTCTCAAATAACAATCACAGAAGCATCACAGGCATATATTAAGCATCACAAGCATCATAGGCACACAAATAACATTCACAAGTATAGATTCTAGTTTAAACAAGTAATCCACAAGTATAGGTTCTAGTAGATGCTTAAGACACTAGCCGTTCAAACAAGTCACTAAGGATGAAACGATGGCCACTACGACCAAGCTTACGGTTCCGAGAAAGCATTGGATCCCGCCGATTGATTCTGCACAAAGTTAAAGAGATTGCATAAGTCACTTTTCTATTGTAAGTTTCTAGTGCTTGTAGTTTCTAGTTTAATTCTAGATTGATTGTAAGGTTGACAAGTGACTCACAGGACTAGCTGCAGGAGGTGGAGGTGGAGGGAATAGGTTCGGTGCCATAGGTGGAGTTTGACCTAAACTCGCAAAAACACTCAGCAAACTAGTACTTTTGCCGAGTGTCGAGGGAAAACACTCGGCAAACTAGTACTTCTGCCGAGTGTTGAGGGAAAACACTCGGCAAACTAATAGTTCTAACGGACGGCGCACGTGCCAGTCACGTACTGGAGAGTTTGCCGAGTGTCAAATCTTTATCGAGTGTCGTCTGGATGTTTGCCGAGTGTTTCTTCTGTGACACTCGGTAAATAAGATGTATGCCGAGTGTATTATGTATGTCGAGCGTATAGGCTGAGACACTCGGCAAACGGCGCATTTGCCGAGTGCCCGACATAAAGCACTCGGCAAAGATTTAACACTCGGCATATCTACTGTTTCCGGTAGTGGGTGATCCTCCGGATTCACCTCAGCTTTATCCCAGTACTCTTTATCTCTTCATCTGCAGTCTCCATTCGTTCCAAAATGTAGGTTTTTTTGGTTTTTCTTAGCTTTTCTTGATACATAGATATTGCTATAAATCTAAATATAGGGTTATGTCTAGATACATAGTAAAATCTATGCGACTTACATTTTGAAACAGGTAATAATTGGGAAAATTATCGCAATTTACTCCATCCAGATTTATTATATACTAGTACACAACAATAATAATTGGGAAAATCTTGATACTTTGTTCTAGGCTGTTTATCAAATTGACATAGGAAACAGATGTGCCAACCAATGTTGCTTGATGAGTGTATAGTCTGTAGTGGAAGACATTCGTATATGTTGAAATATCCCATGTATACTTGGAACATTCTAAAAGATTGTGGAAATTACAAGAGACTTTGACATGCGTAAGGATAAGATCATGGCAAAGTATACAGATTCTAGAAGACTTTGGAGATATCAACAGCTTAGAGTTGCCATGCTTCATGCCAACTTTTGAATACTCTAGAACAAGATATTTATATGGTAGGATAAGGATGAGAGAAAGTTTTAGAGTTAGATATTTTTAAAGAAGAGTGTGGAAGTTGCCACATGGCAACACCACAAAAACCATGAGCACCTATAAATAGTGATGCTCCCCTCCCTAATAGCCATACCATGGCATAAGATGTCTCAAGTATCAGATTGTAAGGTAGCCATGTAGTATAGTGGTGTTATGGTAGGATAGCCACAGAAAGAGTGTGCGAGTGAGTCTTGTATGAAATTGAGTAGTGAATACCTCAACAATGTTCAGTACCTCAGGCACCACCCAGCCCTGTATGCATCAATGCCCCGCAAGAACTTTATTGACAATATTCATTCTGCCTCCAAAAAATTAAAGATTGTTGCAACCCGTCACTTCCGTATGCTCTTCGAGAGTTGTCCTTACACTGCTTCAGATTGGCATGTTGCAAAAGGAGAAGGAGCAGAAGCAGGAGAAGAACATGGCAAAATCAAACTATAACAACGATATAAATCACTTCTTATCTTTCATAGAAATAGGCTTCAGCATTCGGAGGATCACCCATCTATTAACAATGTGGATGAAATGGAACTCTATCTCGCTTCAACCTTTGAAGACTTCTTACCCGATCTGATCAGAAACTTGCTCCTACTTTGCAAGATGGATGGCAAATATGTTTCTTTAAACTTATTTTTTTTTTTGGCAATCTGTTCCTTTTTAAATATCCCTCCCCTTTTGTTCAACTTTTCAAGTGCATGGTCGACATATAAAGTCTACAAGTCCTGTACTCAAGGGCGTCCAAACGTCTTATGCCCAATATGCACAAGGTGAGGTCATTAGGTGCTGCTTTACTGCAATTTATCGTGTGTAGTGTGTAGTGGTAGGTGAGCCTCCTCTTTGAAATTCCGTGGGGCTTCCTGGATGCAAGGGGAGGTGCCATCAAGAGTTTTAAAAATTAAGTTCTAGAAACATTAATTGGCTTTATTAGTTGTAGTGGGCAAGATAACTCAAAGGCTTTCATTTTTTCTTTTGCTTGATAGTCACATCGCAGAATCAGCAACTCTTGGATAATAGTTTCTGTACCATTACCCATGCAAAATAATATTTAGCAGAAAAATAAACCAACAACTAGTCTATTAAAGTTAAAATTGCAATCATGATTTTACGTCTGGTAAAAGCCTGAATTTGGTGATAATGATATATATTTGAATTTGTTTATTTGAAGCCATCGGGTTACTCCTTTGAAGCAAATTGGGTTTATGTGCTAAAAGCCTGAAGTTGGGTCTGGTCTTGGGCGTGTTGTAAGGGTGTTCCACCCTTTATTTCTTCTTAATATAAAGTACATAGCTCATGCGTGTTGAGGATAAAAAGAGAGATGATGTTCATCTTTTTTGTTTACATAGTGTGGATCAGCAACACCTAACAAGAACTTGGAACATAAGAATTGGGAGTTGGGATAGATTTACTCAAACTCTGACAGCATCTGCAAGATTTCTGACTGAAGTAACAGTTCCAGAATGATTTAAATGCTCTCGTTATCTTCGTTTGAGGAAAGACCATCTGTGGTTTTTGTTTTTTTTAAAGCTTTGCTTAGGTTTTTCTTGGATTGGGTGACACTTTCTTGAGGCAAACACGCTCAGGCTGCCCCAGCTGGTTGGAGGCTGCTTATTGCCCCCTAATTTCTTGGTGTTAAGTGGAGTAATTATTCAGATCATGAAGCAAGTTTAGTTTATCTAATGAACAAAGTGTTCTTTGTTTTTAATTGTTATTTCAACCTGTAATCTCTGTGTCAAGGACATCCATATGAAATAGTCTTAACATGACGAAACATCATCTCCAGGATATCCATGGAGGAGCTGCGTGTCGAGGACATCCAGATGAGATAGTCTATCTAACATGACGAAACAGCATGTCCAGAATAGGAAACCGAATTCAATTTTCAATTACATTTGCATTCTCCGTCTGAATATTTGATGATAAACCAACCAGCAGCAAAGGCTCCCAGCCGAGCATTGATGATTTAGAAGAGCAAATATGTACCAACATTATTGAGCTTACTAGCCGCATGGCCTTATTCATGGAAGTTTTCCAAGCGTCCAGCTTAACGATGAATCATGGTTATAATTTAAGTATTTATAGAAAAAAGAAATGGGTATTGCCAGCCTTTCTACATCTTGGTTCCTATCTTAACCTATGTCTCTCCTTGATACATTTTGCATCTAACGAACGAGTGAACTATCATCTGTACAGGTACAGCGGCATCCACATGCTTCTCCTGTAAAAAAAAACGAAAAGGGACGCCACTCTTTTTTTCCTTTCCCTATCGTAAATTACAGAAAGACCAAAAGGGTAAAAGCTCAGAGATTTCACGGTGAAGGATGTCGCCGCCCGTCAAATATCAGAGCTCAACCTCGTGAAGATCCTCACCTAAACCATTGAACTGAAGCGATGAGTTGCTGCTGGAACGGCTGTGCGGAGGTCTTACTCCAGGCATCATTGGTGACCGCATGTTCTGTCCATCGGGTGATCTGGAAACAGCAGTGCTGCTCAATTGCTCTGGGTATGCTCCACTCCATGAAGACGCTCTTGACCTTGACATTGAGCTGTTGACGCCGTCTGAGGGTGCCACGATGTTATCCATACTAGGGTACCGCTGAATGTTGTCCCCACTTGGGTACCGCTGAATGGTTGACTGCATCGGTACTGGTGGTGCCGGTGAACTGAATGCTGCCTCCACCGCTGGTGAGGATGAGGGTCCATCCTGTTGAGCGGTTTCACTGTGGGCATCCCCTGTTGCATCAGCAGCCGTCTGTTCCGAAGCAACAGCAGCAGGAGTTGGCACAAAGAATTTTGCACCCGACAGTGGGCTCATAGATGGAGCGGCTGGTTTGCTATACATTGCTGCTGCACCAAAGGCATTTGCACCACCACCACCCTTGTTGAAAGTGTCAACATACCTAGACAAAGAAGAAAATGTTACACCCAGCTGATGCGAAAAAGAAATTAGGAAAAATAATAACTAAGCAAATCACCTTGATCTAACACCCATCCTTCCACGTGCTGAGAATTGGTTCTGGGTGGGTGGCATCGGTGGCATCCCAGAACTTGGCTCCGAAGGATTCGAAGCTTTAGCTTCTGTGAATCCATTAGCGGTATAACCTCCACCAACTGGGGGACCATTCAAGTTTGGCTCTGGAATACTGTTCTGGAATGAGGATTTCATCGGAGGTGGGGGAAGCGGAGGCTCCTCAGCAGGGACCTCAGCGCCTTCTTCCACCCACCGCTTCAGCTTCTCATCATAGTAGAACTTGTTCTGTTCCCCTAACTTTGCCTTCAGACCATAAGGTGATTAAGCACGTTACTACAGTAGGACCATAGGTAAGAATAAAATAATGTGCTCAGTGAGCTAGTACGTACCTGACGATGAGATTTTGAAACAAGCCCCACTGTCTTCTGCACCAACCATCCAAAGCGTGAACTTCCTGAACCTGATGTGCTTTGTGCCTTACTTGACCCAGCAGCCTGCTAAAATATCAAATGTAGGTAAAAAAAGAGAATTCATAAATATTCAGAGCACAGTATCACACAGGTACCTTTTGTGGGGCTCTGCCAAAGTCCGGCTCAGAAATACTTCTGTTATGTGCAACTTCCCTACCAGGGCCGCTATTTCCTGCCATTTCGCTCATAGACTGCTCTGAAGCAGAAGACATTAGAGGTGACATGGACATCACTGACTGATTATTTACAACTTTTGTATCAGGAGGTGAATAGACATCTCTTTCATTTGCAGCGCCCTGTGTCAGCGGCGGCATCGGTGCAGATTGTGTACCCATCATGCGGGACAAAGATTTGTCAAGTGATGTGAAAAGCTTCCCAACAATCTTTCCAGGGGCAAGATTTGTTGCATATCCACCCTAAATAGCAGCAAATTGACTATCAGCGAAAAGAAAAGAAATGCTCAACGAAAAATAATAGCAACAGTACACGAAGTACCTGTTGATGAGTACGTATCCTTTCCTCTAGGGTTGAAAACAATTGTTTCCATGCTTCTAATTCAGGTGTGCGACCAGAGGCCTTCAGAACCTTCAGAGATGCTTGACAATACCTTGACAAGGCAATTCAATGTCAACTAAGAGCCGAGGAAAAATACTGAAATGATAACTCAACAACCTACCTCAGTGAATCAGAAACCTTCCCAACCTCCGCAAGCATATATGCATATATCAGCTTGTATGGTTGAAATGGCAAGAGTATGTACTGAGAATTACCAAGAACCTTTGCATACTCATACACCTCCGTTCTCTGTTAGTTGCATAGGAAGAACCTTTGATCAGGGGCATGCGAGAACCATGGAAAATCACAGAAATACTAGAACAAGTACAGAAACCAGTAATGGAGCAAAATATAGATGCGACCATAAGGAATTGCCAAAATAGAACATAAGAGCAAAAGCTTTAATCACTACAATAACTTATCATATGATATACCAACAAAAAAAGTTCTAATATGATAAAATCCTTTTTGAAAGATTTGGTAATATATCTGCTCTACAGGTCAAAGGAATTTGAACTTGAAGCAAGATACAGAAATGTTCATTTCATTACATAACCCGTATGCCACAATAATATCATGCAAATTCATCTGTGTGATATTTTCCTAAAGCACTCTAAACAATCTTCAGTGAAGCATGATGGTAATGTACCATAGCACCCTCAATCAGAACCTAACACTTGCACTAGCAGCAGAAGACAATCTTCAGAGTAAACTAGGAAAAATAAATGGTGCAGATTAACAATATTGACCTGGATGGCTTCAGGGCTGGCAAATGTGCGTGGACTTCTCAAGTGGTCTGCACCAATGAGGCACATCCTTGCACTTTCAGAGTACGAATCAATATTTAGTTCAGCAACTAAATAGCACAAATGGGCAGATGCAACCTGCATAAAATAAACAGTGCATTAAACTCTAACCATAAAACTGAAACAAGTATATTCAATGCATAGCACTCAAACCTCATTTTTCTCCTTCCAAAGGCAATCCCCAAGGTGGGTAATTACGAGGTCATCACCTTTTGTCCTGTTTGCAGTTATAATAGCCAAATTCTCTTGCCAGTCATCCAGCATACCCCTAGGAGCAACCTGTCCAAAACTGGAAAGTGAGTTTCAACTTTCAAATATTACAATGAAAAGGAAGGCATGTCTGATGAGTTCTCTCAAAATCAAAATGCAGGAACTTGAGAATGGTGAAGCAAAAAAGAAAATCACTATACATAAAAGAGATGTGACTATGCGTATAGTTTCTAAAGAACATGAGATGATGCGTTAAGTAACGCATCATGAGATGAATGTAGATGCTTCTCCTGCTTCAAAGTAAACGATGAAGTCAAGGATGATAATATTTTCCATTGAGACAGTTATCATTGCACTTAAAACACTATTCCAAGTACAGTAACTCCATTCACAATTTGAAAGAACTATTCGGATTGGGCGTATGAAGATATTGCTATTGGATTTGTCACAAAAAAAAATACTTTTGTGATATAGCAGTTTTACAATCTTTTATTAAAAACATAAAAAAATAGTGGTCAAAGTTGCGTATTGCAGACCATGTTGATGTCCAAAAGGATATGTACGAATGGAGGGAGCGTATATTACCTCTACAGGTTGATGGTGTGTATACAAATCACCACTGTTGACGGGGTTCTCAGAATTGAAAACATCTGCAGGTTGTCCAGCAATAAGAAGGCACAATGTCCTCAAAGGTGATCCAGACACCAAATGGCAATGAGCCATTTTCTTCACTGTATCCGCATAAAACTGCATCATGAGGTAGTAAAGCAATAAGAAATCACTCGGGGAAAGAAAATCCAGATGTGCCATCCAACTAATCTAGAGACTCCAAGTTTCAATTCGAAAACAGACCTTATCACCAAGTTGTAAAGCAAGGATCAGTGCGGGTCCCCAAAGTTGACCTTCCTGTGCATACTGAAGGGCCTCTTTCCTTCTACCAGAAACTAGGAGATTTTGAACCTCCTGAGCAGTAGCCTGCAATAGGGTATTTGCCTAAAAAAGGATATCCGTTTGTTAATTATTGCAGCACAGACAAGAGAATAACAATTACCTGAATCTGGCTTTCCGAAGGAAGATTCCTCATGCAATGGACTCCATACCCTTTCATATCAGCACTGCTCTTACAAGATGAGAGAAGTTTTGTAACCGCCATATCTGGGCCATCTATACCCTGTTACAAATAGTTAAAACAAAATCAGTATCCATACAAAAATTAAAATACTAACCACAATAGAGTAAAGCATCCCGTCAAAAAGAGCCCTTCTCAGCACATGATACATCTGGCTGAATTTAATTAGAGAATGAACACAACAATACATCTTTTCATTTCTCAGGTCAGAATACATATACATGGACTATGACTTGATTTGTATACATGGGCATTATCGGACTGATTAATCATCTTCCAACATATTTCTTTGTTTCATTATCATAGCTACAGTTCCATTGATAACTGAAAATTTGGTCATCTTACCAGAGCAATTGACAAAACAACACAATCATAATACTAAGCATCTTAAAAGTATATATCTCAGATGGAAAAAATTGAGCTTAAGCATCAAGATATCATGTTATTCGAGCAAGTATATAAATCACAATTTAGGATTGGACTAAAAAAGAGATCCAGAAGGCGTTCAGATAAATACCATAGAGTAAATCTTCCACTATCCATGAATGGTAACTTAAAATATTAATACTGAACAAATCCATAACAAAAATATCTCCTCACAAGTTATCAGAAACCAGATCATATTTAATATGTGATCTTAGAGAAAACAAAGACTGACAAGGATGACAGTGGTGTGTGCTATATGTTTTTCTTATTGGAAGATTCATAATACAGTAAATGACAACTGAGGCTCAAACAAAAAATATGAATTATTGCGAACAGAATCATCTGTGCAATATAGTCAAGCCAGACAGAGAATACCTCCTGTGATGGGTCAGACCCAAAGGGTGAACGGAGTTTTCCATAGTGTTGACACAGTATTTTCAACAACGAAATAAGCACCTTCTGAACATCCCCTCTCTGGAATTCGGTCAGAGAAGATTCATATACTGCAATCATATCATCAAGCCATTTATTCACATCCTTTGATGCAGCACTACCACCAACAAGAGGTCCAGGAATAGGTTGACGACACAAAGCATGGAAGTAACTAAGCGCACTGCCATTAGCCACGCTTGAATGATCAATCTTATCAGCAACAATTTCTGAAATATTATGAACTGACACCATCCGACCAGAATTGCCCTTAGATTGCAGCAACAAAAGTAATTAGTCACTACTCACTACAAGAAGAATACTACAAGCACATAATCTTACTGTACCTTATTTCCGCTGTCAAAGTTTGCAGTAATGGAGCTCATTTCTTTCAGAACTACTAGCTTCCCCCCAAATCCAAAGGTGACCACGGCATGTGGTGGGCGTCCAGCTGATGATCTCTGCTCATGTGGTGAGAAACCGAACTGTTGGGATGGACCATTTGTACCAATCAGTTGCTGCTGAGCAAAGTCCATTGCTGTCTGAGTGCCCCCATAGTTGTTTGGCACATATGTATGTGCAGAGGAGCCAGCATGCGTTTGTGTATTGTACATGCTCTCCTTTGGAACGAAGTCTTGTGGACCATTTGAATTACCATACCCAACTCTTGTTGAAGGTTCATATGCCATGTGGCCAGCCTGGTGATCTTTAGGAGGTTGGAATTCCTTGTGGCCAGTCTGGAAATTCGTTGAAGATGCAAACGCTCTGTACCCTACCTCCTGACTTGTAGAATGCTCAGAACCCTTGTACCAACTCTGGTTCCCTGTAAAAGGTTTGAACCCCTCATAACTAGCCTGATTGCCTTCACTGCCAGTGTATTGGCCTGTAGAAGGTACAAATGTGTCTATATGAGGCTTATAATTTACAGAAGATTGCAATGACTCAGCATTGGCCTGCTGCCCAATCTGATTCTCAGCCTGTTGATTGGAACTATAGGAACTACCCAGCAAGCTATTACCTCCCGAAACATCAGGCTGCATGGTGTTGCCCAATGAATCCGGTTGCCACTGGCTCTGCTGGCCGTAGCTACTTGCATAAGAATCCTGGGTGCAGGGAGCTAGACTATGGCCTGCCCCTGCGAACCCATCCGAGGCTGCTGGAGTAGTTGCAGCTTGCGCAACACTTTGTTGGTATGACTCGAGTGATTGCCACTGCTGAGTGTTGGTGTCAAAGTACCACCCTGGGTATTCTGCATAGAACAGCATGTTCGGTGGGTATTCTACGGGAGCTGCACCCCAGGTCGCGGCATTGGCACTGCTCTCCTCCGCAATGGTCTCAAGCGCTGAGTGCAAACTGTTTTGCAGGTACGAAGCATTAAACTGCTGCTGCTGCTGAACTCCACTGCCCAGGACTGCAACAGCACCAGTATTATCAGCAACATAACTCTGTGCACTGGGGGTATCTACCTGATACCATTGCTGCGTAGCCGCATCGTACTTCCACCCAGGGTAGAGGGTCTCCAGGTATTTGGGATCAGTGGAGTCCAATTGTGCATTGGTGCTCTGATCCCCGTATCCTGCAGCGCTTGCACTGGAATCGAAATGGGAAATTGCATCGTTATCCATTCCACCATAGAAGCTGTAATCTGTCAGTCCAGCACCGATGGCAGCCTTGTTATCCACTCCTGCAGAGAAGCTGTGATCTGTTGTGCTAACGTTGTTGGTACCTACCACAGATGCCTGCATGCCCTGGTCGCCGGGCACAGTAGCCCCAAATAAGTCGTCCTCTGCTCCTTCTGGCAAGAGGTCCCCAAACGGATCTGCTCCACCGGCACTGGTGCTGGAACCAAAGTCATTCCACTGCACCTGCTTGATGGCAGTGTGGATGCCTTTATGTGACCCTGGGGACCCACTGTCTGGTGCCATGGCAGCCTCATCAGCGCTAGCGTGCGTTTCCTGAACTTCAGACTTGGTCTCCTGATGCAGGACAGCAGACCCTGCCTCCACCACCGCCTCTGTAGCAGCATCAGGATGTTCCACCAGAGACTCAACTTGTGGATGCGCCAGCGTGGGCTCATGCTCCTCCTCCTCCTCCTCCTTATGTGGCGCTGGCATAGGCTGATCATCAGCCTGAGTCACAGGCTTGGGTTGAGGAGTCACCTCTGTGGGTTCAAGCCCAGCCTCTGCATGTGAATCGTTTTGCAGGTACAAAGCACTAAGCTGCTGCTGCTGCTGCTGCTGCTGCTGAATACCATCGCTTGCCACAGCACTGGTAACTTCAGTGGTAACATGCTGATCGGTGAGAGTATCTACCTGATACCACTGCTGCGTAGTGTCGTCGTACTTCCACCCAGGGTAGAGGCTCTCCAGATATCTGGGGTCAGCAGATTCCAATTGCGCGTTGGTGCTGTGATCTGTGGCATAACCCGCAGCACCAGTGGCCGAGTCGAACTGGGAATTGGCACTGTTGGTATCCTTTACCCCATAGAAGCTGTAATCCGGCAGCCCAGCAGCGTCGGTCGCATTGTTACCCGCTCCGGCGGAGAAGCTGTGATCTAGTGGTGCGCTGGCATTGCTGGCAGGTAGAAGCGATGCCTGGCCGCCCTGATCCTCGGCAGCAGTACCCCCGAAGAAGGTGTCCTCCGCTTCACCTGGCGGGAGGTCCCCGAACGGATCTGCCCCGGGGGCGCCAGTGCTGGCACCACCAAAATCGTTCCAGTGCGCCTGCTTGAGGGAGGGGGCGGCGGCGTGGACGCCCTTGTCCGACCCCGTGGACACGGCCTCTGGCGCCGCGGCAGGCACGTCGGCCGCAGCCCCAGGTGGTGGCACGGCAGGCTGGTCAGCCGCGGCCTCAGGGGGTGGTGCGACGGCAGGCTCCGGCTCCAGCAGCGCCTCCTCCTTTAGAGCGAGTTGAGGATTCGGCGGCGCGGGGTGATGCTCCGTGAGTGGCGCCGGCGCGGGGTGATTATCGGGCTTGGCGTCGGATTGGTCGGTAAGGGTGAGGGCGGCGAGGTCCCCCGCGGAGGCCTCCGCCTCGGCCGCGGATGGTAGGCTAGGGCGATCGTCGTCGGCGTCGTCGTCGGAATTGACTAGGTTGTCGAAGAAGTCCTCGGTGGTGTCGTCGAAGTCTGCGGCCATGGCGGAATTAGGGTTTGATTTGGGATGGATGGATCTGGCCTGGTGGTGGGGTTGAGATTTGGGGGCTTCTCTTGTCTTTGTCCTCCCTGGTGGTGTTGGTGGTGGACTTGCGCGCTGCTGCTGCTCTCGAGGGGAAGAGATGGAGATGGAGACGGACGCGGAGACGCGTGCGATGCGGCGGCGACGTCACGCGCTCTTCTCCATTCGTCGGCATCGTCTTCTTTTTCCTTTTTCTTTTTTTTTCTCCCTTCCGCATCCAAGATCGAGGGATGTGACGTCAGATGACATATATGCATACACACAAAACTAACAAAAGTAGTAAGTCCACGTTTTAGAGCGTTGTTTTTTCTTATCCACAATGTCATTGTCACACCTTGAAATTTTTTGGATTTTAGGATGTGATTAAAAAGAATAATTAAACAATAATTTTCTCATAATTTTAAAAAATTTCCAACATTTATTTTTCTTGACAGAAAATTTAGTATAGAAAAAATAATTGGTTGTTTTTCTAATTAAATAAAGTGGTTCTATGTGTGTTGCATTCATGCTAATGCATCTTCGTATTTCTCGAGTGCAAAATGTTTTAAAATGCGTTAAGTCGACGATCAGGTCCTTCTAAGAATTTTCCACCTTTTTTGATTCATTCTCATTTTTTCTAGAACTAAATCTATTTATTAGAAGGCTCTGGAACCGTTTCACGAGCTCTAAGTGTTTTATTTGGACTTCTCGTGTCACAAACTATCTCTAGGATTTTTTCTGGAATTTTTGGGATTTTCTGGATATTTTTCGTGCTTTAAAAACATTGTCTAGAATTTTTTTGATTTGTTTTGCACTGGAAATTACATTCCAGAAAATAGAAACCCTAATCCCTATCGGATCGGGTTGGATCCATCCGAACCCAACCCGCTTCAGCAACCCGATCCGCGCCACCTTTCTTCTCTCCTTGCAGGTGGACCCCACCCCTTCTTTCGGGCTGAGCCCGCGAGGCTCGGTTCGGGCCCGACCCGCTTGTCTGGCTGCGCACGAAAGCGCCACAGCCGCCTTCTCCTAGGCGTGCGCACCACACAGGCCGAGGCTCCGTGCCCCTATAAATAGCGCGCAGCCGAGCCACGCGCTTCCTCCGGCCGACGCCGACACCTCGCGCCCTCGCCTGCATAAGCGCCGCCACCGGTCCCCCGCGTCCGATTCACCACGGTCACCGTCCGCTGGAGCAAGCCAGCGCTGCTAGGAAGTCCGCAACACTAAGCCGCAACCTCGACACCACTCGCCATCCCGAATCCAGCGTGGAGCTCCACTGAGCGGAGCCCAAGCCACCGCCGCCGGTCAGCCTTCAAATTCCAACCGCTGCCGTCGTCCTCCACCGCTGGTGAGCACATCCGCAGTCTCTCCTCGACCTCCTCTATCTACCGCGCTGCTTCCCCTTCGCCACAGCCGCCGAAGCGCCGCCTATTTTGGCCGGCCGAGCTGCCATCCGCCATGGGAGCAAGCTCCCACACCTTTTTCAAGTTAGCCCCTATGCTTTTGCAAGTAGACCCTCGAGCTAATCTGTAATATCTGGCCGATTCTTTATGTCTTGGTAGATTTATAGAATGACCCCTAAACCTTTTAGATCCTTTCAACCTAACCTAAGCCTAGACCTTCTATGGATCTAACCCTGGGTCCCAACCTATTTGTGAGCACTATTCCATGTGTCTTGGGAATCTTCCTTGCTAGCCCCTGTTGTCTAGGGTTAATCACAATTAGACCCTTCAGCTTGTTTAGCTCATAGATTCTATGTTTAAATTCCGTTTAACCTCGTTCTTGTTGTGTTAGATTCATACCAATGTTAACATGTTAGAAGCAATGTTAATCATGTTCTCTGTTTTGTAATTTACTTAAAATATTAATATGAGCCAGTACTTGAATACTTGCTTTTCTAATTAAAATCTAATTGGAGTTACCCCGTATTTTCATACTAAATGTTAATTTGATTGATGTTTATTTGAATAACTCTTCTAATTAAAAGCTAATTAGAGATATACCACGGTTTTTCATAAATTAAACTCAATTTGATTAATGTGTATTAAATTTGTTTTATAAATAAAAGCTACATAGGTTATATCTCGAATTTTCATAATTAAATGTTAATTTGACTAATGTGAATATAAATATGTTTTTGAATTATAACTTGGTTAGTTCAATACGAAACATAGAGCTATGCGCTTAGATATTCTCACCTAAGTTATTTCAGAATAAATGTTTAATTCGTATAATTTATACATACACATTTATTTATAAATAAAAATTTGATTAAGTTTTATTACGGCTTTTCAGATACTAATATGATATAATTTAAGTTAATTCTAACATAAGGTGTTTCTCTAAAATTACCTTTACATATGGTTTTATTGAGTTAAAATATATCTTGTTTGATAATAATGTCTCAATAGCTTTGTCTTTTCAACCTTAGTTTCGTTTTCAGTGTTTCTTTCCTAGTTTTCGTGATCCTAGAATCGAGCCATACCCTTTACTACGCTCTTTTAAAGCCTTTCTGATTGGTGTATTGTTCTTAGTTAGACTTGTTTGTTTGCTTTGTATGTTTGTGTTGGTGATTGCTTCGAGTAGAAGGATTGTTGTTTGAAAGCTTTAAAGATTAAGAGTTTCAAGAGAACAAGAGCTGAAGAGCAGTAAGAGTAACTTTTCGTTGGAGAAAGCCAAATGTCCCTAAGCATCCTTCTATCTATGCTTATTTACAAGAATACCATACATGCATTAATTGGAATATGGAGAACCACCCAGGGAAACAGTGCAACCACAAGAACTATATGACTCTGATCTTGGCTAATTAATTAGAGACTCTAGTTTGAAGCGATCTTACCGAAAGGGCAAGAGGGGTAGTGGCAGATAGGGTATAGCCCGACCCTCAGACTGATCTGCTCTATGGTAGCTTCACAGTCTTGAGAGAGGTTCATGCTCTGCTGCTGATCCGAAAACCTTAGCGGGCTACTTATTAGGGAATCTTTGTAAAGGCCTCGTAGCGTCCCTATGCAATCACACCTCGGTAGTGTGATAAGTGCCTACTTTTGCATAGCATGTTTGGGTCTAAAGTTCTTTTGAACTTTTACGCGACTTGTGGTGAAAATGTCAACCTCTGCAGAGTGTCTAAAACTGATATATCAGCCGTGCTCACGGTCAAGAGCGGCCTGAACCCTCACATGATTAATAAACTTGAAGATGGACTTAAAACGTTATTCTGGTTAATTCTTGTAGCCTTGCGGAGGGTAACCATAAGTGTACTCACCCTTACTTACTGTGCTCAGAAGAGGAAGGTGTGTGAAGTTTTCTGAAGATGATGCTAAGTTCTAGGCGTACGCTACCCCCAGTCGATTGCCTGTGAAGTTTAAAGCCTTCGTTTCCAGAATTAAGCGTAAATCTCTATTATACTCTCTTATTGCTTTACGTGATACTGTTCCTAGCATATATATATATATACATATAGAGAGAGAGAGAGGTAGCACTCGATCTTGTTTTAAAACTGACGTGACAGTCATGTTTGGATCCTCGAGACTTACTCGTATACTAAGTTGCTATGAACGAGCAAACCAACTTTGTAGAAGCCGGATGGACGATCGGTATATGAAAACCAGGCTATAAGTTAAACCGTTTATTTTGTTTTGCATCACTGCGGAATCGAAAGCAGAGAGAAATTTGATTTGATCTTTTTTACACGTTATATATGGAGCGCTTTTCTTTTTGTCGCACGCTTTTTATCTGATACATAATCCACGTATAGAAAGTGCTTACAAAGGCAGGTAAAGTTGCAATAATAGAGGAATTCAACTAGTGGATGCAAGATCATGATTTTCACGTTAGATAAAAGAAAACGACTCTCGCGAGCAAACCAAGCTCTATATATACACGCACACTGACACGCAGTGCGGGTTCCCTTCCTAGTCAGCAAAACCGGGATTGAGTATGGACTAAAGGTGAATAGTAAGCTGGTTTAAGAATCAAAGGGGTTAAGTAAACACAAAACTTATTTAGGGGGTTATCCAAACTTTGCTCATAGTACAGCGTAGTGACACGTGAGTTTCGGAGGAGTCCTTGACAAGAACCGCTGTAGAATCATGCAACCTCAACTATGCATTACAACGGCAGTTTGTTAGCCTGTACACATACAGCCGCGTGCATATATACATACAGCAAAAACTACACACCATTGATTGTATACCATCCATCTTTCATTCCTTGTACCGGAAAAAGGTAAGCCCAAGGGCATACCATAACAAACCAGCAGGCTCATACATATAGGTTAAAACGAGGAAAATTGACAGGGCAAGGAACCACAGGCACATAAAACTAGCCGGCCATCTACATGATGAGCAAAACTAGCCTAAGGTGGTTAGGGCATTACCAAGAGCTGCCTATGTACACATGCGATACTACAACATGTGGCCAGCACCCAGCACGGTGCCATGCTCCGCAGTGACTCCAACGCCTTGGGTGCTCAAAGGAGGGGACCTTCTCTCACTTGCTCGTTATCCTGCATTGTGAACGGTAAACTTAGCGAAAGAAGTGGGTATTCTGGAGAGAAAGGAGTTGAGGAAGGGAATGCCTAGAATTACATGAATGGAAGATGAACGGTGTGTGAAGAGCCCACATCTTGATCCATGCTTGAGTCATGTGAAGCAAGCAACCTCCTCTGCAACAGAGGGACGACCCAATAGGTCAGGATCCAAGGAGAGCCACACTTCTTTGGGAGGATTACTTGAGTATCAGTATATGCGTCACTAATGATGGGTTATGTTATTAGCACCTCCAGCTAGTAGGTATTTCACCACTTCTAGGGAAGGTTTTCCAGAGTGGTGACTAACTATAACCACATCCACAGCAAAGATGCAGAACTTTGCAGTGTGCATCAACTAGAGAGTTCAGACAACCTTTTCCCATGCTAACAAATCAAATATGCATTCAATTATTCTACAGGAGAATTTATTAGTGCAGTTCATAACAGAGAGAAAGAAAATGACTTAATTCTAGCATTCCACCAGACCAACTGAATTGACTAGGATTATGGAGTAGGGATGGATAGCAGGATTATAAATGGATTCTACAGTAGTACTAGATACTTCATGTGTAATTTGGACAGTTAACTATAAACAATCTGAAAGTCAGGTCAAAAGGAAAATGAGATGAAAGTAACAGGTACTTACATGTTCCTCAAAGTTTGGGCTAGTTAGGTTGATTGACAGATTTTTCATCAGCAACAGTACCTGGAGATCAAAATCGTCAAATACACACATTCCATCATAGGTGAAAATATGAAATGACAAGATCAAAAAACTTTGAAGGTATTTGTCGATTTAAGAAAATGATTTACTAAGTGAAAATGCAGTGCACAATGAGAGAACCAACATAAAATGGTTAGGACCAGTCTACGCAAGCCCAAAAAGTTAATGACAGTAGCAAGCCTATCAATAGTGCCTTGATTTTCTATGAAGAGTAGCAAGAAAGAGGTAGAAATTTTGGTCTCAGCAGGTATAAACAAGAGAAGGAAACATAAAAGGTGCTAGTGCTGTCCAAAGATCTGTCAAATATCCTTTGTTTGTAGCAGAGCACTTCCATTTGCCATTGATTTTTTTAAAACAATACATGGCATCCTAGTATGCACAAATTGCAATGGACAAGCTGGAATGGATTAACATTACACCAGACTAAATACCAACGTGTTAGATATACCATATGTACTAAACATCCCCTTTTTTTAAAAAAAAATATATATCTGCCAGAATGGTGGTTTTACAAGCAGCTTGTAGACTATTTGCAATATAATTTGTAGACAGGTCTTCATTCAATACATAAAACAAAGATTAAGTATTTTGTTGCTGTTCATGTAAAAAGATAGATTTGTACAGAAAACAATATTGAAGCATGAGCTTCATGCCTGCAGATAAGAGTAACTAAAGGACATGGATTAACTTTAAATGGAAGCTGAGAGGAGATACCGTTTCAGCATCAATAGGATCCATCTCCTTCAACTTTTGCAAATGCCCATTTGTCTCTGGATCAAATATGCTCCCAAGGAAGCTGTATACACGAGCAAAGTCTGGCATGGCTGCAAGTTTCACCGGAATGTGGAGGGGAGAGAAAAAGTCAGAAAATTTCTTAAGATGATGGGGGCATGAATGACACAACCACAGTTAATCATATCAATGCCACCAGAGGGAAATACAAAAATAGCAGGTAGGGATCCCATTGCACTGTTGCAATAAGGTCATAAGAGCCCTTATCAATCAAGCACCAAAGCATTAATGTCACATGCATTATTCAAAGGACCCAATTAAGGTTATGCAATGCAGACAGAAGATGGATTCAACACATATAAATTTCGCGAAAGCAATAGAGCAGTGAACAGGAAGACGGAGTAAAAAGTTCATTTGGGCATAACTGAACCTTCATAAGAATAGCCAAAGGTTCACATCCCATAGTACTGAAAAGTGCCAAATATGTTAACTATCCTGATAATGTGTGCAGGGCAAGTAACCAACAGTTTTCATCAACCAGTAAGGTAACAACGAAGTAGATGAATCTACAAGACTACCATCTTCTAAAGGCATTAAGGCAGCAAGAAAAACATTATGTTTGAATTCTTCCAACTTTATTGGAGGAGAATCAAGACAACAGAAACAATTGTTACAAGTTCAAATTAAGTCCATTTGCACGTGAACCTGAACAATGATAACTAAAATAATCTTTAGATAATACTATAATAGAGTTTGAAAGTATACCATAAAGAGAAGTAACAAGCTTAAGACATTTCATTTACCACAAGAAAATAGAAAAGTTAAGATCAGCAAAACATTTGCAGACATATGGTTGAAAGAGAAGCTCACCGCGCAGTGCTGGAAGCATAACTGCTTGCTCTGTAGCCTCAGAAGTTGGCCAAGTTCCAGATTGGCTACCCATGCTACTAGAGCAATTATTTGTTGCACCTGAACCTGCAGCATCTGTGATGAGTACCTACTTGAAAAAAATTGATCATAAATGGAGAAAAAAAGAAAGTAACAAACCTTGTGTATGCCTTGGACTGAATTGTTGAACAGGATCATTCTCCCAAGAAAGAAAAGCATCATTTGCACTTAAGTCAGTAGCAACGGTAGCTGTATCCATAGATGTACCACAGCCTTGTTCCATTATATGAGAAGCTTGTTGCGGTAAGACAACTTGAAGCGCTACATGATCCCCAATCTTTCTTTCAGTAATTTTGCTAAAATGTAAATTTAATAGCTATCAAATGCAGAATCAAAGAAGGCTAACCTTTTTTCGAGGCTTTGTGTGGATATGGATGGGCAGCCTTCCGTTTTGGCCTAGGTGGGGGCAAATGCTCACCTGTTCCATTCTTTTGAACCTTCAAAAAGTACTTCTGGGCGTGACTCCTGATCTGTTAAAGGAACTGTTATTTAGATCATGCACAGTCCGTCAGATACATCATAGAAAAAAAGCAGCAACTGATTCACTTTTTGAAGTAACAAATTGGCTGTGGATGAGTTATGATATAGTCTTGTTGAAAGAACAAGTAGCAAAATGTCTAAAAAAGACTTATTGGACAAAATATGAGGCAATGAAATGATCAGTTTTCTTAGTCTCCCAATAACGCATTATTTCAGTACGACTAATTCAGCCACTAAAGTGTTAAGTATATAATCTTTGCAGCAATATAAAAGTAGGATGGTGGGATAGTACTAATTGATCCTTTATCCTATGTTGCAACTTAGAAAATGTATTTCACTAAAACCTGTAACTCACCTAAAACACTGTGTGACGAAGCTAACCATAACCAACTAAACACAAAAACAGTGGCACAAACTTGAGGCACCAAGGGCAGATTCTGACTATACCTGTATTACTGTCTTGGAGCCAACATAAGCTTCGATCTTTTTCCAGTCACGATCGAACCTGTTACAGAAGAAGGAAGGAAATATGTAAGAAAGCTTTGCCAGTTGTCACATGAGCCATTATAGAAGTATGAAATGTCCTTAAACAACTAAAGCATCTGTTTATGATACTACAATCCACAATCAATTAGATAACATGTCCAGGGCGAAATCCTGAAAGGCAACTAGGCAGAATGTAACAACAGAAACATATAGATTGAGCCACTTGGGAAGTCATCTACTGCATGAATCCTCAAGCACCCAGCACTAAAGGAATAACCTATAATGACCCAAACTCGTATCAGCAGTACAGGAAATGTGTACGTGGAAAGGTAGCTGTAAATGGATCCAGTAGCAGTGCAATCGAGTGTTTTGACTGGAGTGGACTGCTAACAAGAAGTTTCCATTCCGATTGTTTATACAAATTGTGCAGCAGGTAGGGGGCGAAGTGGTTCCTCTGCAGTAGTTGCCTCTGCAGTTGGGTCACTGACATGTGGGGTCGGGCCCACATGTAAGTGACTCCCAACTACTGCAGAGGAACCTCTTCCGGTAGTGGGGAAGGAACACAGATGCTCATTGAACGCAGTGCATGATTCAATCGTCAGGAAACTCCGATCTAATATAAGTCATGCTAGATCTGGCTATGACCATAGAAGCACAGGAGGACGCAACTCGGGCGTAATTCTGCAAATCAACCAACGTAAATGGATCCCAACGCCAGGGGATCAGCAAGTCCGATAGCATTGCTTGCCGAGGAATAAGCAGCGGTAGAATACAGTAGAGGTGGGGGGCAGGAGGAGCGAGACTCACAGCTGCAGCGCCTCGAGGAACTTGTCGTGCTCGGGCTCGGTCCAGCTCTCGCGCGACTTGGTGATGGTGTATGGCTTCCGCACCCTCCTGGGCCCCTCGTCGTCCTCGTCCCCTAGCGGCACGGCCGTGGGCGCGGCGGCCTGCACCAGGCGCACCCGGCGCGCCGCCTCCTTGCCCTCCCCGCCGCCGCCGCCGCCTCCTCCTCCGACGCCCGGGACGGACGAATCGAGAGGGTGCGGCGTCGTGCTCATGGACACCATCAGGTGACCTCCTCGACGGCGGGCGCTGCTGCCTCAGCTCAGGCGAAGCTAGGGTTGGCGGTGGGTGATCCGCTGCCGGCGCTCTGCTGCGATGCGGAAGAGAAGAGGGAGGAACAGTACAGCTGGCTGACCCAGGTCCGGTGATGGTGGTCGCGGGCTCTTCTCCTGGCCACAAGTTTCTAACTCACACTGACACCCGGGCCCCACTCTCACCTCTCTCTCCGGGCCTTCCTGTTCAAGGCCCACCAACGGCCTGCCTACCTTGTCACAGGCGGGCCCATAAACCAGTCCGCAGGAAGAAAATTCCCAAACCAAAGAGGCTCCGGCACTGCAGGCAGCATCAGCCATGGTCGCGGCCGCCACCACCTCCACCTCTGCCTCCCACTCCGACTGAAAACCCTAGCCAACCCTAGCAGGATGGCGTTCGCGCCGCCGCGCCTCCTGCCCCTCCCCGCGCCGGCGCCCGCCCGCTGCGCCGTCTCCGCGCGCCACCACGGGGGCCGCACGGCCCCGGAGCTCTCGGGCCCCACCCCGCGGGTCGTCGTCGTCACGTCCGGCAAGGGCGGCGTCGGCAAGACCACCACAACAGCCAACCTCGCCGCCTCCCTCGCGCGCCTCTCCCTCCCAGCCGTCGCCGTCGACGCCGACGCCGGCCTGCGCAACCTCGACCTCCTGCTCGGCCTCGAGAACCGCGTCCACCTCACCGCAGCCGACGTCCTCGCCGGGGACTGCCGCCTCGACCAGGCGCTCGTCCGACACCGCGCGCTCCAGGACCTCCACCTCCTCTGCCTCTCCAAGCCCCGGTCCAAGCTGCCCCTCGCCTTCGGATCCAAGACCCTCACCTGGGTCGCCGACGCGCTACGACGCGCGCCCAACCCGCCCGCATTCATCCTCATCGACTGCCCCGCAGGTCAGCACTAAACGCATTCTGCTCATCTTGCGTTCCATTGCTCCCATCGAGTCCCAATTGCAGCGAATTATCTCGATCCAGTGACTCAATTAAGGAACCATTTTGATGGTTTAACTGACCGCTTCGCCTAATTTTACATGATTGGTAATTTTCCCTAGACAAAAATACCATCACTCCTGTCTTGTCCAGTAGTTATTGTCATGCATCAACTGAATTAAGATGTTCCAGGTCTCCAGGAGCCTTGCTCTAGTCACTTTTGGAAAATTCCACTAGTCCTACTCGCACGTTGTGAATTAGGAGCTTTGGTTGATGGGTGACAGCACTCGGAAATTGGATCGTAATTTTCCCACATTCATCTTCTTTGGTTCTCCAAAAATAAAGATTTCAGAGCCAGCATGCTCTTTGTTTTTTGTAATGCTAATCAGTTTTGCATTGAGATACTCAAAAGTATTCATAGCCTGTTTCCGCAATGCTAGTTCATTTTTGCTATCCGATGTTCATAATAAACTGGTAATCTCACAATTCAGAGCCAGGATGCTCATTTTTTATGTATGGCCTAATTTTAGATGCTTGGTAGTTTCCTATCTAAGAATGCTTCTAGTCCAATCAGATTAGATAATGGTATGAAATGGAGAGAATGGTGTTTAGGTTTACGGTTTATGAGCATATAATGAACCCCTACCCCTACACTCAAGATGGTGATATCAACATCACAGCTTCCCCGCATATCTTACTGTTAATTGCTGCAGATTAAGAATTCAAATCCAAAATCAACTTCACCCCTCTCCATGATTCTAATCCATTCTTATCATGGGATGTTCCGATTTGTCAAATTTTAACCAATTAATGTGTATTTTCCACAAATGTTTTTTGTATCCATTTACCAAGACATTATTAGTCCTAAAATGCAGGACATTAGTCCTAAGATGTCGTATCTTAGCTACATTTCTCAACTGTGCAAATAAACATTGTTACACATAATTTGCCTCTAGGGTCTTAACTGTGGCCGCAGTGCATCCTAAGCACTCTCACACTTATTTCAGTTCTACATGGTATGCAGTCAAATTGACCAAATGAATGTTAGATAAACAGTTGAGGTAATTCCATATATGCCATGTAACTGCCTGACATGATGTTGGGCCTTTTCTCGCCTTAAACAAGTCATGGGTTCATGGCTTTGAATTTTAAAACCAGGCATAATCATTACGTCTCTCATGTAAAGCTGATTGTCATTTGCCATGTAGGTGTTGATGCCGGGTTTGTCACTGCCATTGCCCCTGCGGAAGAAGCAGTGCTGGTGACTACCCCTGACATTACAGCTCTCCGTGATGCTGACCGTGTCGCGGGGCTGTTGGAATGCGACGGCATTAAAGACATCAAGATCATTGTGAACCGAGTGCGACCAGACCTGGTGAAGGGGGAGGACATGATGTCAGCGCTTGATGTGCAAGAAATGCTCGGGTTGCCCTTGCTAGGTGTGGTGCCAGAGGACACGGAGGTCATCCGAAGCACAAATAGGGGTGTGCCGTTGGTTCTCAACGACCCGCCTACACCAGCTGGCCTTGCTCTGGAGCAGGCCACCTGGCGATTGGTAGAAAGAGATGCGATGACAGCAGTCATGGTTGAGGAGCAGGAGAGACCCAAGAAGAAAGGTGGCTTCTTTTCATTCTTCAAGTAGGTGAGCATTGAGTTCAACTGTGGAGTTTATTTAGGCTGTAGATGCTGTACAGGCTCGCAATCTGG
Source organism: Setaria viridis (assembly GCF_005286985.2). NCBI lineage: Eukaryota > Viridiplantae > Streptophyta > Magnoliopsida > Poales > Poaceae > Setaria > Setaria viridis. The sequence goes on from NC_048266.2 coordinate 477,347, forward strand.
AGTTTACAGATTGTTTTTTATTTGCTTCATTCTAGGGTAGAATGATTCATAGTTCACGCTTGAGTAGAAGAAACGTGCATGTAATTTTGGCTGCTTCAATTGTTGGAATTTGGTTCCGAGTGACATCAAGAAAAACTAAACTTGCTTGTTGCCGTTCTAGTGATGATATAAATGTTCTCTGTGTTCCTTGTAATTTTATCACTGTTTCATGGAACCATAAGCATCAAGCTGTATATGTGTGTTTTGAGCGTGTCGCAAATGGATCGCGTACAGCACGATGGAACAGGTTTACCCCATGCAGGACAACTATTAGTTGTGCGCCAAACAAACCCAAATTGATCAAATTACCGAATCATTCGTGGAATCCCACTAAGCCAACCAAGAATTGGAGGTGCCGAGCAAGCAGAGAAACAATCATTTTTTCAACACCACACGAAAAGATACAGTATATATTGATCCGGTCAAACCATAACAAATAGTTCACTGCGCACATCATGCATGGACGCTTGGTCCTGTCAATAAAAAAAAAGCAGGCGTGCAGCTCACAACCTTGCCCGCGATCTTTACTTTCTGCATGAACAGACTGAGCAGAGCATTGCCCACATTCTGAGCTCCAGCAAAACAACGAAATAAAGATGCAAGTAGATTTGGTCAATGGCAACTCTTGAGGCTCCAAGACTTTGCAAGCAATGATTATAAACAGTACTTAATCAATAAGCGGCAATAATATGATGTTCGCAAACAAAAGAGAACCCATAACTTACATCTAACAACAGTCCTGCCTTTCAGTCCCAAGAAAACATAAGCAATAGTTGCACATCCAACAACAGTGCTGCCTTTGAATCCTCGAAAAAAACATAAGGAGCAGTTGCAGATTGAGATAACAATGGTTCTGTTCTTAGGCCAAAGATTCAGGTAATAGAACAAAAATACTTGCTCTTCTAGAACTTTTTCCCTGCAAGATTGATATGTACACAAAAAACCAACCCCCAAGATGGAGGTGTAAAGGTAAAGGCCAGCGGAGAGCCAATCTTGGCCTCGGGGATCTCTTGACCCTCCAAGAGCTTGGCAATGGCAGCGAGCTCGTCAGGGGAGCACGGCGTCAGCACCACTCACCTCCCACAACGCCCTGCGGAAGCGCGAGAACGGCCACACCCTGGGGAGTGCATGAGGTCGGTGACGAAGAACGACGAATCTGATCCAAGCTGGGCGAGGATCGCCCTCGAAGAGGAGGTGGTATAGACGTCGATGGCGGTGGCCGCGCAGCAGGACGATGAACGGAAGGGAGGGCCTGCGGCGTGCGGACTGCTGAGCGGATGAGCGGGGAAGCTGTTTTGGCAGACGGGCGAAAACGCAGGGGCCTGCAACAAACCATGTACGCCTGCAACGCTTCAAAGGTTTTATGCACCTTTGTCGCACATTCACCACGACATCATATACAGAGCTCAAATGTTTACTTCAACTTTCCCCGTCTGAAACAGGGTAGGTGTTTAAACACTCATCGAGACACGGCACATTTTTAAAAAGGCCTGTTATGTTATACAGCACAATGGTCTCTCCCTCCCTCATCCACAAGCATCACAAGATGATGAGCCCCGAAATATAGCGCCCTCTGACATACCACGCCAAGGACACATTTAAACCGTACACAGCACAAGCTTCACTTCATGTACCTCTGCAGAAATTTGCGGTGGAAATCACTTCTGATGGTGTCATTGATGAACCGTTTTGGAGTCTTGGTCTCTCCACGTGCCTGGTTCTTGAACACCACATCATCATCCCACCTGCAAACCACACATGTCCAGCAAGATTAGGCACACCAGAACCCCCTTGTAATTCCTATTACGTTACATGGTAGGAGAAGCTGCTAACCATCAGCATCTTTACCTTCTCTTAACACTGAAGGAGCCGGGATTGTTGATATTAATCAAAGGGTTTCCCCGCATCAGTTCAGCCTCCTTCATCTTGGCCTCCTCTTCTGCTTGTTGCCGCTCCTGCAAATCAATCATTTCCAATCATGCTTCCAAACCCTAAATGTACACCACACTGAAATATCACAATAGAGATACAAAAACAACAAACCTTTCTAAGCTTCTCCTCGGCTCTTTCTTTCTTTATCCTCTCAAGCTCTGCCATTAGAGCTTCAGTGTCGTCGTCATCGTCATCGTCATCTTCATCGCTGAATAGATTTTTGATATTCAATGTGTAAGCGCAACAAAAGATAGTGAAGTGGTAGCGTACTAAATTATGAGGAACACAAGCTCAACGAAAGAAAAAATTTGATATTGCCTTATTTTATCCGCCCAGCAGCCTGATCACAGGAAATTTAACGTGCTAGTATGCTAAGCAATGCACACCAGTGGAGGTTTACTGAATGTGACATAGAAAATAAAAACACATGAACGAGAAGAATCCCAGCAGCATCTCACAAGTGCAAGGTTTATAAATCACTCTAACACTCAGAAGGAAAATGGTACAGACCTTTCATCATCGCTTTTAGGCTCCACATCGGAGTCATCTGCATCAATTTCTCGTGGGACTATCTTATCCTCAGCATCTCTCTTTGACCCTATGACTTACAGCAAGAAAGGAATAAATCAATCACTAAGCCACAACATAAACAGATATTGATGCAGCACTCGTTCCACCAACCTTCTAAGAGTAGCTGGCTTGAACTTTTCCGCAGGTCTCTCTCTTCTGCAGGTAATAAGATGCACTTGTTATGGATTGTACACACCCCAGTTACAAACTTCCACTTCACAATTAGATGACCATCTAAAGCAGAAAACCAACTAAAAGAGACAGAGAAAGTAGGCATACCAGCATAGGACTTATCCTTGGAAGAGTAATGCTTGCGCTCACGTTCCTCAAGTTCCTCCCTGAGGTTCCTCTTCTGTAACTCCTCTGTGGTCTGCTGCCCCTCTTTCCTGTACACATGGGAGCAAATAGTGAGTCATAGAGGGACAAACCTCAGGCTGACATATTGGGAACGAAAGGTTTAGGCAGAGTGGCAGACAACCGGAGAGACTATTATAATGAAAAAGGAATATTTTAAACCCGTCCGAGGAGATTAGTTGTGATTCACAGATGCTAACAGGGAACATATACGTATACATATTTGTAAACAGTACACTGGTGGTGATGAAATTTCCTTTGCCATGCCTTGAGAAGCAAAGGAAGCAATTTGGATTTGTAAATGCTTAGTTGATTACATATTTTCCTTCACTGCCCTTTCTCAAAAGGCTGGCATGATCAATCTACAGGTGCCAAGAAATCGGCAACCTTTCCAGATTTTAGAACATTTGAGAGCTCCTATTGGCTGCCCAATGGAGATTATTATTATTTTCTGATGTGTTGGGGGCAATTGGACCACTAGAAATGGTTTCATTTTTTAATTCAAGAAACATTTCTACTCTCAAGTGTGCAGGGGCACCTACAAGCATTGATTCACAAGGGTTATCGATCATGCGAAGAAATATTCTCTTTTCCCCAAATTTCAGAGTGGCTAGAGGCTTTACTATAACTCCTTTTTTCTTATGCTTTTTGGTTTTCTATCCTTTGAATTCTTAGTCCCTTGTAACCCTATTTTTATTAGTATATATTAGTCAGCAGGGTGCTTGCCCCTCCTGCTTATAATTGGAAATACCCTCCTGTTTATAATTGGAAAAGGTTTGCTAGGTTGATTATGACCCGATTACCACATGTCCATTGTAGAATTGAGTAGGCATATAGAAGTTTGTGTTTTGAGCCTTAATTTCATAGCAAGACGGATACACGAGTTACTAGGTTAATATTAAGAAAACTCGACCACGTATAAAACAGTAGGTGTCCCTATTCGATTTGCACATGAAATCCAAATTACATGGCGCAGCCAGAATGATCATCAGATGCGGTGCACGTGCATGCTGCTGCCCGCAAGCAATCAGGTGGAGGAAAAAAAAAAGGTTACTGAGCAACAAGTCAAGGGAGATTAATCACTCTATAATCACGATAGGATTGGCAGCCACAGCTAGGCAGGCAAGGGTTGGACGGCAATTGCTTGGCTTGGCCATTATATCGCGCCGCGATCGAATACATCGCCCTAATAATCGTGAAATCGCCGCAAATCAGAAGTCTCCTTGGAACAAACCCTAGTTATTTCCCCTTTCTTCAGTCGAGCAGAGCTACACGCAGGCAGAGGTTAACGACAAAATCTCGGCCAGATCTCTACACAAGGAACCAATCCGTAGAGAAGATGGTACGATTCCATGGAAGGAAGGAAGGAAGGAAGGATTAGGGCCATACCTGGGCTTGAGGGAGGTGTGTGCGGCGAGGTCGCGCGAGGAGTACTTCTGGGAGGGGCCGAAGATTCGGGTGCCCCCCTGCTCGTTGCCGCCCTTGGCCGGCGCCCAGGTGGGCCGCGCCGCCGTCGTCATCTCAGGTAGCTCCTTGGCGTGGAAACCCTAGGCGGCAGGTAAAGCTGGGGGCTGCTTCGGTTTGTGTTGTGTTCTGGCGGATGCGAGGCGAGGCGAGGAAGACGCGGTCGGGTAGGCTGCGGCGGCTGGCCCGGATATTTGCGGCAAAGCCCCTGGGCAAGTCTGGTATTTGCTGTTGAAGTCCTCCTTTTTTCTAGCCTCGACACCTCACAATAGTCCACGTGGCCCCTACTTTTATTTTACTACTTTATTTTCATTAACGCACCTAGTGTAGTATCTGAACGTATACGCAAACACACGCTAAATCCATACACCCCCCGCACACCCCTGTGTGCACGCTAGATCTACAAACTATACACAAACAATATTCTTTCGGAAATCGACCAAGTCGCACAGTGCGGTAACAGGCACGTCACATTTATTACTGTGACTCCACATATATGTCCATGTGCAAAATTAAATTCGAAATAAGTCCTTTTTAGGTTTTTTTAAGATGGATGGAGAAAGGTGGTGTACTTGAGCTGTCAAAAGCACAGGATGCAGAGGCTTCCGATGTTTGAGATTCGTGCGGCCGATCTCCTTCCGGTAGCTCGGGACGATGGTGCCACCACTCTCACGCGCTGGCGAGGAGTAAGCTAAGGAGGGGCGGGATACGGCCGGGGTGGTGGTCTAGGCGGTGGAGGGGTTAGGGTTCGGAGTTGCTAGGGGTGGGGGATCGAATGGTTGACGGTTATAGAAGAGGAAAGGATGGGGACGGCATGGAGGTCTGGCGGTGGTGGCAGGTTGGCCGGTGGCAGAGGTGAGGCGGTGCGGGAGGAAGGAGAAGAAGATGGGCCGGAAGTTAGGAGCCGACCTGGATGTCCCATTCGTTGTTCCCGGCCGTAGAGCAGCATCATGGATCGGATGGGCCTGAGGTACCCAGGCCAGAGAGAATCGAATGCGGCCGTCGTCACCAAGGTGTGCAAAGACAGCGGCTGCTCTGCTCTGCCTCCCTATGGCCTATGGGTACCTATGACCCGGCGCCGGCGAGGACACTAGAGGTGTAGAGCGCATCGGCAGCCATGGCGCTTTAGCTTATCCTATCCTAATTGCCGGCTGGCATCCTCTGCTGTATCCTCTGGGTGCAAAGCTATGTCATGTTTATGTGTTATGTGTAGGCAGATTGGATTCGTCAGGTTTCACAACATTCTGAATTCATCAGACATGCAAGCTCTGCTGATGACTGCATCCAACAGCTTGCATAACACAGACTCACATCCAAACTGGTAATTAAGCACGCCATGGCCATCCTACTTCCTTATTGTTTGCAGTAGTCTCTGCTTCTGCTACCTTGTGAAGCACAGCAGCTAGTTTTAGTTTCCCCCTTTGGGGTTGGGGACGTCGTAGGCGCACTGCTGCACGGTGACTTGGTCGATGGGCAGCGTGTCCGTCGGGAACGGGCAGGCGCCGTCGTGCTTCCCCTGCAGCGCCTCGCACGGCGCCGGGCTCACGTCCGCCGACGACACGCCCTCCACGTCGGTGCACGTCCAGGGATACTTCCTCGACTTGTCGAACTCCGCCGTGACGTTGGCGAGGCAGATTCCCCGGAACGGCGCGCCGTCGATGCCCTCGAGCCTCGCCGCCGACTTGTACACCCCCGTCGCCACCACGTCCTGGTAGCTGATGTTCTCCACCACGGGGATCGCGTTGGGGTCGAAGCCGTCGTCCGGGTGGGACTTGTAGTTGCCCGTCATCCAGAACACGTACTTCATGCCGTCCAGCTTCATCCCCCGCACGAACACGTCCCTCACGTAGTTCCCTCGGCCGACGGCGGTCTTGATGCGCACGCCGGACTCGGAGTTGATCGCCGTGATGTCCTCGGCGCGCACGTCCCGTATCCCCCCGGACATCTCGCTGCCGAGCGCGATGACGGCGCTCGTCGGGGACACGCAGGTGAGCCGGCGCACCACGATGTGCTCGCTGGGCATGCCGTAGGCGATGCCGTACTCGTCCCACCCGCTCTTGATGGCCACGCAGTCGTCGCCGGAGACGACGTAGCAGTCCTCGATGCGGACGTGGGAGCACGAGTCCGGGTTGATGCCGTCCGTGTTGGGGGAACGCGTCGGGGCAAGGATCGTCACGCCCTGCACCACGATGTTGCTGCTGTACACCGGGTGGATGTTCCACGCCGGCGAGTTCACCAGCGTCACGTTCGAGATGAAGATGGTGTCGGACCACATCAGCTCCACCAGGTAACCACGGGTGTACTTGAGCTTGTTCTGGTGGAACTTGGACCACCACATCGCGCCCTGCCCATCGATCGTCCCGTTGTTCCCTGCAATAGTGTATCGGTTTGCATTGGTGTCAGATCGATTTCTATCAGTATCAAGACTCATTTCTTCCAGAACATTCATTGCTCACCGGTGATGACGACGTCGGTGAGGTTGGATCCGCCGATGAGGCTCGCGTACCGCCCCCCAATCTTGTCCCTCCCTCTCCCGTACGAAGGCAGGGGGGCAATCACCGGCCACTCGCTGATGTTCTGGGATCCCAGGATGACGGCGTCGCTGTGCAGGAAGAGCGTGAAGTGGCTCGTCAGGTTGAAGGGCCCCGTCAGCCACTTCCCCGCCGGAACGTACAGCATCGCGCCGCCGCCGCCCTCGCCAGAGTACTGCGACAGGTGGTCCACCGCCGACCGGAACGCCGCCGTGTTCGACGTCGTCCCGTCGCCCACGCCGCCGAAGTCGGCCAGCGACGCCGTGTGCGCACGGCAGCTCGGCGCCAGGTACATGCTCTGCCCGGTCCTCGACTCCGCCGGGGAGGAGTGGTGGTGGCGCGCGGCCACCACCGTTCCCGACGCGGCGACGAGGAGGAGGACAAGCTGCTGGACCCAGAAACAGCAGCAGAAGGATTGTGAGTTACAGTACCGTATACCTGAAATCCTGCATCTTGCTCTACAAAGGCGTTTTGAGTAGTGCGCCATTCCATCGTGCGCGTGCGCAAGTTGCGAAGCGAACGGATGATTGATGACCAAAAAGAAAGCGCAAAAGAGAGGGAGGAAACTGGACGGATCTGGACCTGCAAGCAATTCATTTTTTTTCCACAGGGAGTTTTGCAGTACAGAACTAGAGATATGAATGCGAGAAACCGTGCAAGAAAAGAAGAAGAAGAAGAAGAAACACGAGGCCACAGCGACTTGCAAGAACTGGCAACAATATATACATGATAGCAGAGAGCCAGAGAATGAGGTCGTACATGGAGGAACGGTGAGAGCATTATTGGCGACGCCATTGCTGCCGCCGGCCTCGCTCGGCGCTGGTAACCGCAGTGGCCTGGCCTCTTGTGACCCGTGACTTCCTTCACAGGACAGGAGCGAGGAGGGGAGGGGGAGTGGATTGGATTGTAGCGTCAGGAGCGGTGCCCAATTTATACTAGGTAGGACTCCTTGGCTCACTGTTGAGCACTCGCTCCTTCATTCATTTAACCACTTAATTAATCTGGCTTTCTTTTGCAGTGCAATCCGCAACCAACTTTTCCTGCATTCTCTTTTTTTCCTTTTGCACTAATCGGAAAAGAAATTGCATCTGCAACTGTCCTTGTCATTGTCCCATTGCAGCAGTACATATTTTCTTACAGTCTATCTTCAGTTACCTGAATCGCAAGAAATTTGGCTAGCTTTCTACCGGCCTAGTGCCCCTTTTTAGGTTTCTCTACTATTCCTAGCTAGGTTAGCATCCACTGACACTGTACTGTTCACGCTTATTAGTAGTAATTTGTTTTTAGCATGGTAACTGAATTTCTTAAATGTATACTAGCGCTATGAAGTTAAGGGAGCACTAGTTACGTTACTGCGTTTGTCGCAGGCAGCACCTAGTTTTTGTTTTGGTTGGGTTTGTGTCCTGCGTTTGTCGTCAAGGCCCTGCATCATATTGGTTGCTGGATGGATGATGGATCACGGGCGGCTAGTGCTAGCATGCATTATTGCTTTCGGCCTTCACGCCACGCCAGCGACCTCACGAGCTGCTGCATTCTTCCCTTGGATTGCATTGGACTATTGCACTCAGGGCTGGCTGCACCTGGATCACAAGGCAAGTGCGAAGTTGATCACTGAGTTAGCTGCGCGTGCATGCTTCAGTTTGAGTGCATGTTTCAGATCAGCTGGGAATGAATTCCATGATCCATTGCAGTAGTGGCCTGGGCGGTGCTGAAAATTTTCTCCATCTATATTATCATTATATATCTCTGCATGCCTGCCGCTTTTGGATCCGGTCGAACGACGTGAGTGTGTGCTGCTAGTGCTCGGTCGTTTTCATCAACTTTTTGCCGGCCCACCGCATGCACGCGTATCCGACGATCAAGCCGGAGAAGCCAAAAGGTTAAAAGAAATCTGAGCAATCCATGGCAGGTATTCCATCTGATCAAGGAAGGAAGAACTTCGAATGCGCCAGAGGGCTTGCGGAGCGCCGAGTGTTGATTAGGCATTTCATAATGCAACTGTTTGTAACGAGGTTTGAGCTCAATGTTCATTATGTAAACTACTTAATGTAAACTTGACACACTCTCTTCTCCTTATATGATGTGGCAGTGCTCGTACCTTTTACGTTTAAAAAAAGTAAAAGAAATCTGAGTTGCATGCACCAATCAAAAAAAGGAGCTGATAGATGCCTATATAGCTGCGCCGAAATGTAAAGCAAGTGGTGGTGGCACAATGGCACATCGATGGATCATCTATCGCCGACATGCATGCACACGACGACAGTGATAGACAGTGTGTGCGCAGCATGCATGCATACCAACAGCTAGTGCTAAAGAACATACATTATATTACAATGGAGGTGGCAGGAAGCCAAACCAATTAGTAGCAGGCCAGGCCTTTAATTTCTATCCATCCACCACGTAACCGATCGTTCAATTCAATTGTGACCTGCACTCAATCCCTCATCACATACTCCTCCCATCCGACCGCCTCTTCTTTACATGTTGCCTGCCTTACTTATCCAATATCTTGGCCGTTCATCACTAGCTAGCAGATCCTAATAGTTAGCTAGGTTTATCGTCTCCTGAATACTGTACACGGTTTTCCTTTCTTTATCTGGCAGAAGATCGACAAGAAACTGACTGCAGAACCAAAACCAACGAAAAAAGGCTGGCAGGGTTAAAAAACGAAAGCGTAAAGCAGAAAAGTCGTCAGACAGCAGGCGGGCCCGGTCCGTCATCCGCTCCGGCACAAGGGAGGGGCGATCTCCGGCGGCGCACCGGGGATGGGCCAGGAGGTGGTCGCGCACGTCTACGACGTCGCCAACGCCGGCACCGACAGCACCGTGCTCCACATCAACCGCTTCTTCAAGGACGCCATCGGCCTCGGCGGCATCTTCCACACCGCCATCCAGGTCATTCTTTCTCCTCTTCGAATGCCTGCAGCGTCCCCCAACGATTGGGTCTTGATGCCATTGGGTTTATTATATTTTTAAAGCTTTGATTAAGAAATTAATTTCATTGTCCATTGGAATCGACAAGACAAGCGTAGAAACTAGTATATCTGTAACTGCTAGCCACCAATTTACCCTGCATCTTGAAGAGAGTGTACCTGAAACTGTCATCTCACTGGGAAACTTGTACCTTTTCTTACCCTCGAATATAATTGGAGACTTGGTACTAAACCAGTAGGGTAGGGTTAAATGCAGCATGTGGTAAAAATCTTCGAGTCAGCTTAATAGTGTTGCCACGGATTTTGCTCCTCAGCCTGGTTTTCTGAAATGGCTTGGATCCTGGCCCTCTAGAAAGGGAACACTGATTGCTAGGCTCCCTTACTGCTCTCATCGATGGCATTTTACTGATGCATGCATCCTGCCAAACAAGTTATCCGTGATGTCAGTGTGACTAAATTTGCAATGAGATTCCTCATTCCTAGCTACTGAGTATTCATTAGTTCATGCTTATTGTTGAACCTCTATTAGCCAGATGAGTCCTGATTAACTCCTGAACATCTCAAATAACAGGTCTACGGGGATGAAGAATGATCATTTGGCTACTGCGAACGTGGCACTGGGGTTTTTAGCTGCCCCCCATGCAAAAATCCGATGTACACTTATCGTGAGTCCATAGTTCTTGGGAAGACCAACTGCTGTATTCTGAAGGTGAACCAAATACTAAGGGAATTGAGCTGGGAGTGGCCTGGACAGTCATATGAACTCCTGTCGAGAAATTGCAATCACTTCTGTAATACCTTCTGCGAAAAGCTTGAAGTGCCCAAACTTCCAGGTGCTTCCAATTTCTTACTGTTTGGCTCATAAATAAAATTATTTGGTTGTTCCTTGTTTATACTGACTGCTGCAATCTAAACGCCCTTTATTCTGAAATTAAGCTGAATCATGAAAATTTTCAAAAATTAAACTGCTTTACAACTTCAGAGTTCAGACTGATGGATTATGTGCAGGTTGGGTCAATCGCTTTGCAAATGCGGGTGATGCTGCTCTAGAGGTTGCTGAAACTACAGCGGTGAAGGTATACACTCTGGTATTTATCTGCTAATGTTATGTTTTCTCTTGAAATTCTGTCATCATATTTTGTACCATTGAAGTTTGATATGTTTCCCCTGAAAGTTATGTACTTATGTGTATGTTCTAGACTCTTTTTTTTCAGTGTCTCACTCTTGGAAAACTTACTAGCAAGTAAATTGTACCTCATGTTAATCAAACTGAAACAGATAAAACCATGAAGAACCACCCAAAAATGCATGCACATGCTATCTGCAGGGAAATAGGGAATCTAAATGAAAACTGTCGTGTCGCTATCAGACCGTGTTGAAAATATATTTATTAAGAACATGTATGCAAAAAACAAAAATGTTTGCTGGTAGGTCCAAAAATTGCAGTAGCCTTATCCATTGGAAATACCATCCCCGAATAAAATTAGTTGTTTTATTGGCTTGAACTTCATCAATGCTTTATTTTCCACTCAGCTGAAACAAGCAAAAAAGGAAATTGTGACTGCATGCAAAGTGGCCTCAACATTTTTGACTGGCACATCATCAAGCGGCTCATCAAACGTGGAGGATACGGGTGGCTCAACCTCAACAAGAAATCCTCTTTTCGAGGGGACATGGATCAGAAGTATCGTCGGTATGAGTATGAAGCCATCAAAGAGTCTAGTCTGTGTAGATAGTTCAGATAGCGAATGCTCTGATACTGAATCAGAATCAGACAATGCTGACCAACAAGTTAAAGACGCAAAACAGGAGCAAGACATGAAAAGTGACAATAATGGACCACGGGATCATTCATGAAGTTCGCACCATTACATGCAGAGAGAGGAGCAACCTCTACATGCTGCTGTTTTCTGATAAACAGATTACACAGGGAGCAACCTACAGTGGAAACTAACTTTACAATTTGTCACATTCATTTCTGATCGAGAACTGGGAGCTGTGAAAAGGTCCTGAGAAGCGCAGATGCGATGGAGTGCGCCACAGTGTGCGCTATCTTGAGCTTGATCTGTCCACGTCGCGGCAGCGGGCGAACTCTCCTTTGCCTCTCAGCCCTGTAAACTGTGATGAGATGAGTGGCGCTTGCTTCATCAGCCATCTTGGTGAAATGAACGAGACGTTTCTTTTGCTGGAGATAGAAGCAGATAGTGTAGGGTGAGGTATTAGAGAGCTTGGTTGCACTATGCTTGATCTTTGTTCCTGTGATCTATTTATAGACGTGGAGGAGTTTATCTGAATGCAAGACATGGCAGCTAAATTCTTGTTTCTGTGTAGCATCAACAGAACGCTGTTCCTTATAATAATCTTGCAATGTCTGTAGGTATGATGAAACTCTGCCGGTAATGTATGTTTGAGTCATGATTGGGCTGTTTGTCTGTGTATGTGCGAATCTGGAAATCTTTGACTTGGCGTTGTCCATACGTGTCCCTTGGAGCAGACACGTCTGCATCTTGTGCAGGGCAGATGATTGACCTGTCAGTTACGCCATTTGGCACCTGCCTGTGATGTCATGTATTGTGTATCCCAAACGCAAAGTATTGTTGCCAACCTGGTATGTCTCCAGACCCTGAATATCTATCTGCTCATCATTTGACTTGTTTTGCAGCTGATTGAGGGCCAAAACCAGAACAGGTATTACTAGACACAAGGACTTTCTGCCACCTGTGATGCCCTGTGCATGTTTATCTCAGCAGAGAATTGGTTCCAACCTGTCATGTCGCCAAATCCGAGTATTTCGCCGCTGAACAAGACAAGAACTTGGGATTATGCTTTGTTAGTTGCAGCAGAGCGGTTGCAAGGCTCGTAGGCATGTCTCGATCTGAGCATGCTAATCATTTGCATTAGTTGTGCCATGATGGTGCGTGTGTGGCAGTTGCAGTCGTACCTGCACTCTGATGGAGATGAAGTTTCCTGGACGGCTGGACGACCTCGGTTCCAGTATCACGTCGTTTTCTGGAATTCGTTCATGGACGGCTGTCTCTCCCAGGATCAACGAGAAATTTGTGTAAGCATTCATGATACTGGGATGCCGTGTTTCTGGTCTTGCTTGCATATATACAAAGTGATGTTTAATCATTCGTTTGTTCTTGTGATGAAACAAGTAAGTGTTAATCAAAACCAGCAGGATGAAAAGGACATGACGCGTCAACAGATGTGTTGAAAGGGAAAATAGAGAACATGTGAGATGAACAAAAGTTTGGAAGAAGGCAAACACAAACAGACAGAAGCAGAAGCAAGCCAAGAATTGGTCCAAAGCCACACAGATGGAGCCGGGCCGCTTTGTAGTAGTATGCATTTGCAAATGTATCCAGTGAGCTTGCATTATACCCCTTTTGAGAATGCACCGGGTCAACTACGCATGGTATTGTACGGTGTTGTAGTGAAAAGAACAAGAGGGGCATGGTATTGTACGGTGTTGCACAAAACTTGAAATCTGTTGCAATTTTAGTCGCCTAGGATTGACAAGCTGTGACTAGTAGTAGAGAAGAACAAAAGCTACCAAGCATGGCGTAGCCATAGCCAAAGCAAACAACACTTGATGTCATTTTCCACATTGCTCTTCATGGGAGAGAAAGAAAATGAAATGTGCCCAAAAAGGACGGATAAAATAAGAACAAAACAAAAGACGAGAAAAGGGGGCCTTGGTTGGATCAGGGCAGCAGTTCCGGACAAGAAGGGATGATGGGCGTGGCAACACCCGCCGCTCTGCTCCTCTCCAACCACTCCTCGCCGTCGACGCACCGCTGCCTCCTCCTCCGCCCGCCCGAGCTCCTGCGGCCGCACACTTGCGTCACCCACCATTACGACAAGCGCGTCTCCTTCTCCTCTTCCCCCCCTCGCCTAAGCCGTCATGCCCTGCGGCCGCCGGGAGCCGCCGCCACGCCGGCCATCGCGGCCGGCGACCACTGGGGCAACTGGGCCTTCCTCCTCTCCGCCGCCGCATTCGGCACGTGGTATGTGATTTCCGTTGGCTGAGGCACACTGACCGATTTCCATTCGTGCACTCACTGACATGACACGATGGATGGATGAAGGTCGGAGGAGAAGACGTCGTGGGGCGCGGCGCTCAGCGGGGCGCTGGTCAGCATCTTGGCCGGCCTCGCCGCCACGGCCGCGGGGCTGATATCCCCCGGCGCGCCGGCGCACGGCGCCGTCATGGAGTACCTGCTGCCGGCCGCCGTTCCCCTGCTGCTCCTCGGCGCCGACCTCCGCCGCGTCGTCCGCACCACCGGCGACCTCCTCAAGGCATTCCTCATCGGATCTGGTATAGTGGTATTGACCCATTCCATTCTTTAATCGTCCCGCTTGGCGTTTGTTTCTTGCCTCGCAAGATGCAAGCTTTCTCACTGAATCAGTGTAAGTAATTACAGAGACTTTTCTGAATCTTTGATGCTAGTTGCAACTATTATCGGCACGACGGTGGCTTATCTTTTGGTTCCGATGCGATCGCTCGGTCATGATAGCTGGAAGATCGCAGCCGCGCTCATGGGCAGCTACATAGGTGGAGGTAACCTCTTATCTTACTGGACAGAGCCATGATCGATATCCACAATCATCAATCTGATCCACCATGGTCTCAATTGCAACAGCGGTGAACTTCGTCGCCGTCTCGGAAGCTCTCGGCATCACGCCATCCGTTGTCGCCGCCGGCGTCGCTGCAGACAACCTCATCTCGGCGCTCTACTTCATGATCCTCTTCTCATTGGCATCGAAGATACCAGCAGAGCCCAAGAATGCCGCCACAGACGGCCGGAAGGACGGCGGCGAGCCCGAGGGCGACGGCCGGTTCTCGGTGCTGAACGGCGGCGCGGCGATCGCGCTGTCGTTCGTCATCTGCAAGGCCGGCTCGGCCATCGCCGACCGGCTGGGCTTCCAGGGCGGCACCCTGCCCTGCGTCACAGCGCTGGTGGTGTTCCTGGCGACGGCGTTCCCTGGACAGCTCGGCAAGCTGGCGCCGGCCGGCGAGACCATGGCCCTCATCCTCATGCAGCTCTTCTTCACCGTCGTCGGCGCCAACGGCAACGTCGTGGACGCGGTCACCAAGGCGCCCAGCGTGTTCGCGTTCGCGCTGGTGCAGGTCTCCGTCCACCTCGCCGTGCTGCTCGGTGTCGGCAAGCTCGTGGGGCTCGACAGGAAGCCCCTGCTCATCGCCTCCAACGCCAACATCGGCGGCCCCACCACTGCGGCCGCCATGGCCACGGCCAAAGGCTGGAGCTCGCTCATCGTGCCGGGCATCCTCGTCGGCATCTTCGGGATCTCCATTGCCACCTTCCTTGGCATCGGATTTGGCATGTTGGTGCTAAGAAGAATGTGTGCCTAGCCATGGCTGGCATTGTTTCTGCTAATTACTAGTAATTACCGTCTCACTTGCATTTGTTAGGCTTAAGCGATGCATAATCGCATGGAGAGGATTTTTCTTTTTGAAAAAGCGTGAGATTTACATAGAGAGTTATAATCAGATTTTCGTCCACTGCAGTTGTAATCAATCAAATGCATACGGCCACTGCAGTTGTCTCTCAGTTTTTATGCCCTTTAGAAATGGTTATTGTAATCATCTTCTGAGAACTAAACTGAGAGAACTAAACTCCTCTTACGGTTCATACAGTTTGCGTCAGTGAGATGGGGGCAATACCGTGCCAAACTGCGAACGAAATAGAGCATCCTAATGGCCCCTTTCACGCAGAACGCACTAAGCCTTTCCCGGGTTTAATGACCATTTCAAAGTGGATTTAACAGAACGAAAATCTAGCGTGAGACAATTCATGAGCACAAACGAATCCAGACAATACAAGTCCATCTTAGCTTCAACCACGAATGCTTCTGACAAACTTTTGCAACACTGCACCTCAATCACATTGAAGGGAGATGAAATATTGTGCTTCTACCGCTACGTGTTAACTCTACCTCACAATTATACATCAAATCAAACTGACTCACAGCAAATATATGAAACATCCACTCACTACATGTCTCCATTTGAAAATAATCGAAGTACACCAATTTATATGTGTTCCACGAAGGCTAATTTGTGTTCACCTGGCAAGATATATCACGAGCATGATGCTTATTTCACAGTATCATCCAAGCGTTTACAGGGTTTAATGCTTTTTAAAACTGGATTCAACATATAAACATAAAAAACAAAATCATTCAGAAGCACATCATTGAACAAGAAAATTCAGATAACTCTCATCTTCGTTTCAACCACCAATGCTTGCAGTCAAATATCTTTAGGGGATGATAAACAAGGTTCACACTCTTAAACAGAGACAACGATATATAGGATAAGATAGCATGCTCCATGACACATCCTAACCCAGTACAAAGTTCAGTCTCAGAAAATTGCAATCCAAAGGATGATAAAAACAGAGCAGGCATTTTTAGCTACTGACTAAGTTGATAACTAAGCTCACTGCTCCTCGTTAATGGCACCCTTGTCGCTGACATAGATACCATCCAGGAACTTTCTGATATCCTTGTTCTTCACGTGGCATTTCTGAAGAGAAACAGAGCTTCATTCAGCAATGCAAATCATGGGACAGGAATCAAACAGTAGGTTGTAAAGAGAATCATAGGACTCGACAAGTAGTAATGCAAATCAAAGAACAATCAACAACACTAGTAAGTAAATTCATGTTGCATGTAAGACTGTTCTTGCAAAAACTTTATGGAGCAAACCAAGCATTGTTTACTGGAAACTACCAGACTATCAATTAATTGTCATGGCACGACAAAATAACATTTGCTCACTAACTGTATTCATCACATAAATGATTTGGAATGAGCATTTTCCACCCTAGGTCACACTAGGATGAGTTATGGGATTTACACCAGCAAAATGTGGCATGCACATACATGTTAATATTACTAAACACGTCAAGATGCTACACTGGTTATAACACCAGAATTATAAAGCCAGAAACTAGTGTTCAACATGGATAATCGATTCTTACACATGTCAGTGTGGATCGTAAAGTCAGCAAGTAAAAACAGCAAGCTTTAAATTCTATTTGAGAGAACTAGTGAGTTGTGGCACAAACTTTACACTGTGATGCGCACATACGCGTCAAAGCCAAAACAACCACAAGTAAGACCCTGTGATGAACTCTGGTACCATCTGACATTTCATTTCCTATAACTTTGGCTATATCTACAGCAGTAGTTTAATCACAAAGCAATAGCAGTAGCGGGAACAACTAATCGTGATCTATTGCATCAAAGCACATGGCACAACGGCATTAGGAAGAGTGAAAGAGAGCATAATCACCTGGTTGATGAGGGCGGCAGAGCGTGAGACGAGCTCAATGTCATTGCCGTCGAGGATGAGCTCATCCTTGACCTTCTCAGAACGCAAGATGGTCACACCATCAAGCATGTCAACCTTCCTCACCTGTGCATGGGGGAAAAATCAGAACACTTCAATTTGTTGCATTGTACAAGAGATACAGATCACATGTGCACATTGAGGTATAGACAAAGCACAAACACAGAATGGCAAAGTAGAACTGGATCTACAATTAAAGTAGAACATTTCTTCCGTTCATAGCTTAAAGAACCACATTTGAACAAGTACGCACTGAATGATATCTGTCAACTATTGAAAAGCGAAGCAACTGAAACCTTTATGTATCACATCAGATCTCAAGACTAAAGATTTCTTGGTTTACTAAGATAGAAACTAGTGCATAGAGCTTACTGTCATAACAACAAAGATAACTTAAACACAATAGTTTAGAAAGTGCGTCACGATGTGCATGACATTTCTAACATTCCCTGCTCGCGCGCAAGATTAAACCTGGTCCAGGTTTGGAAGACTGTTAACTAACCAAATAACTGCATCACCAGCCCAGAAATGCTAGTTTGTTTACATATACAAACGCGGCACAGCATAGCAACATCTAACTAAAACATAGACCCGCCTAGGCGAACAGGTTCAATGCGACCAAATTAAGTAGGGTTTATTAATCAGCAATTTTATGCTAACGGATAGCTCTATGGGGAATCTGTAGCAGTACTAGAGTGTGAGTGACACATGCTTAATTGCCCATATATTGATTGGGCTGACTTGATCCCAAGTGATTCGCTTAACGAATTTTAGGGATTTATTAATGTGTAAATCGGCTTGTAGCACTAGACAAGAACACACAAGGCGCAGCTGATCACCACATCAAACAAAAACACTATAAAACGCGAAAAATGGAAGGCGTAGCAGTGCTAGTATATCACCTTCTTCTCGCCGAGGAAGTTGCGGATCTCTATGGCGGTGTTGGCGTTGGTGATGGATGCGTTGATGGGGAAGTGGGCGTAGACGAAGCGCATCTTGTAGCGGTATCCCTTGGTGACGCCGGTGATGAGGTTCTGGACGTGGGAGATGGCGGTGCGGATGGCGGCCATGGTGCGGCGGGTGCCGAACCAGGCGTCGACCTTGAGCTTGCGGCCGCCCTCCTGCAGCTGGAAGTCGAGGTTGAGGTGCTTGAAGTTGCGGGTGAGCTTGCCCCGCGGCCCTTCCACCGTCACCACCTTGGCCGCCACCTTGACGGTGACCTCCTCGGGGATGTCCATGGTCTCGGAAGCGAGGATCGTCTTCATCTTGCTGCGCCGGCGGGTACGGGTGCGCGGGAGGGGAGGAGGCGGCGGTGCGGAGGAGGCGAGAGAGACGAACGGGAGGGCGGCGGGGGAGGAGGGTTTGATCTGAGCAGACTATTTATATACGGTGGAAGGAGCCGATGTAGGGTTTGATGCGAGGATCTCAGCCGTCGGATCGCGAGCGGTCAGGTAATGGGCCTTGCTATCTAAATGGGCCCAACTGTTGCGGGTGAGGGCGATGGCGGGCCGGGCGACTGTGATGGGATGAGAAGAGAGAGAAGAAGCAGCGCCGCGTCAGCCCCACCCTAAACCCTATCTAAATGGGCCGCAACTGTGGCCAGACATTGCTCAGTTGCCAAGAATTCGCGGGTCCTAAAACTTGTTAAGCATGTCATTAGAGGTCCAAAACATCATAATCAACACGACTTAACTACGTGGTATACACAACAAGACAAGTGATAGACATGAGCACACGGTAGATCTTTCACCACATTAGATAACACTATAAACCTGTTTGTCTGAAAAAGTTGATGTTGTGGTTTTTTTCCTGAAAAGCCAAAACTAACGTCTAGAGATGTGTTTCGCTTTCTGAGCTCAAAATGCTCACAAAACTAAGATTTCCAAATTTTCATAATACACTTTGTTTTTTTGAACTTCTAGCTTTTCAGAAGTTGCACAATAAATTTGTTGTTTATTTGAGCTTATAGCTTTTCACGCTGAGAAGTTATTAGAAAATTCAGACAAACAGATCATACGCATGTTTGCAGCTTCTGTTTTAAGCTGACGAGAAGCTGGGATGCCATGTAGCTTACAAGTAAGGGGGTGTTTGGTTCTAGGACCTCCTAAAATTTATATCACATCGAATATTCAGATATTAATTAGGAGGACTAAACATGAGCTAATTATAAAACTAATTACACAGACGGAGGCTAATTCACGAGACGAATCTATTAAACCTAATTAATCCATCATTAGCACATGTTTACTGTAGCACCATATTATCAAATCATGGACTAATTAGGCTTAATAGATTCATCTCGCAAACTAGTCTCCATCTGTGCAATTAGTTTTATAATTAGTCTATATTTAATACTCCTAATTAGTATCTAAACATTCGATGTGACATGAATTTTAGGAGTTCCTAAAGAAACAAACACCCCTAAGTCGAAGCTTGAGTCCTTTTTGCTTTTTTTTTGGCAAGAGACTTTGCATGGTATGACTTTTATGCACAGCGAAGCATGGGAAAAAAGCAAGCAAGCTAAGGTTGATGCCTCGCTGGCAGAAATGAGGAGACACAACACAACACAACGCTACACTACACTATAGTGCGATGGAGGTGGCCCTGAACCTCAAGATCGCCGAGTGCTCCGATCCGTAGTCATGGCTCGCCTATACCAATTACCAATGCATGCAGTGCAAGCTACGCGTCGTATAGGAGTAGGCAAAGCAATGCTACTGCACATGTTCTTCCACGACAAGCTGTCTGTCTGCGTGTCGATTGATCGAGTACTTGTAATCAGATGAATACCATGCATGATAGACGATGCTGTTGCCAAGTAGGAAGAGCTAGCAACTGTGCAGTGCCGAATTCAGTAATTGAAATCTCATGGGTTGCCTCTTGCAGATGCAGAATGGTGATCAGGCTCAAGATGTGCTCGATCGACTAGCAGCACAGATCACTCAACTCTAGCTACGTACAGGCAGGCAGCCTACTGAAACAGTTCCCCCCTCTGTCTTGTATCTCAAGATATATACATAGCGTAGGGGCGGTAATCCTTTGATCATCTGTCGCTGTCATGGTCATGGATCTCTCATCTCATCTCATCCCATCTCCACATGGATGGATGAACAAATAGTAATAGCATGTGTGTCGGCACGTCCACTACTGTAGTAGTAGCACTCACACGTTTCATGTCAGGCTTTCACTCACTCTGGCATAGCATAGCATAGCATATGCACAGCTCACAGATAGATATGCAGTTCAGCTAGCTATTTAATTGATGAGAACACCAGATATATGAGTGAGGAAATAGCATAAAGGGTCGGTCATGACTCATCAATATAATCAAATAACTGTCAAAGTGAGGTTGCTTTCAGAAAGCAAATCATCAATGTCATCAGCTCGATCGATCAAGTAATCAAATTACTAGTCCAACAAGAATGCGATGCAATGCAATCAGTTAACTAACAAAAGAAAGGAAAGAAGAAGAAGAAGAAGAAGAAGAAGAAGAAGAAGAAGAAGAAAGAAGAGCTCACATCACGCATGCCTTTGCGTTGGCCTGAGCGATACTAGTTGACAGTACAGCGATTTAAGCATGGGCCGAAGACGTCGTTTCGGCTGACTCCTCTGCCTTTTTCTTTTCCGGCAATCGCAGCTAAAGAGAGTACGTATGTAGCATCGGATCCATATGCATGGTGTCTCCATCGACACAATTTGCCAACCGAACTGAGTGACAGCAAAACAGCAGGCTCATGCGTGTGCTCCTGTTTCAGGTCACCTCCTCCATCTCCTTTTCCTCCCCACTCCTACCATTCCTTTCTCACCTCTCTCCCTCCTCATCTGAATCTGCTAGCTAGAGCATGGTCTTCAGGCCTTATACTACAAAAAGAAGGAAGCCTTGTAACTTAATGTTTCGCCGACACCATGACGCTACAACAAGGGATCGAATAAACGCTTTCCGGTAAATGTTACTACTAGTTTATTGTTACTTTCTCTGGGCACGGATTATTCCGGCTCCACGAACGCGTGCAACAGAAGAGAAATGCTATATGCTTATATTCTCTTTCTCTGTCGATGGATGGATCACTTTATTAACTGCTTCTCATATGCCTCACTCACTCACCAAGTGCAGCTAGATGCCTCTGCATGTCTGAATGAGAAGCAGATCAAGCAGAGATAGACTACTACATACGTCGATCAAAGTGTTAGTAGCTAGCAGTACTTCACTCATCACTGCAAGCAGAAGCAGTGCAGATGATAAAAGGGACGCGCACGCATATCAAACCATCTCAAACAGTGGCAAATAAAGGAGGAGCCGTGCCTTTGGGAAAGAAAGAGGGGTGGCCACATTTGTGTTTCTGGGTCAGGATGTGCAATCCCAATGGCGACTGCATCATTGCCCACACACAAAAAGATGTAAAAGACGGCCTACAGTTCCACTGCATCCACTACCCGGCTAAGCTAGGTTTCTGTACCCAATCTCGCCCATCTTTTTCTTCAGAGGGAAAAAAGGCGTACCTGAAACGATTCTCTCCTCTCCTCCCTTGCTTCTAGTATAGCATTCGTCTCTCGCCAACGCCCAAGCCAAGAGGAGAATCGCCTGGTCGGGCCAAGACACTATAAAATTCTGCCGCCTGCAGCTGGGATTCTAGCTTGTCTGAAGCAAGCAAGTCATCAGCAGCCACTGCCATAGCATACCGGCGGGCATGGGGATGATGGGGTCGTGCCTCGGCGGCGGCCTGCCGGTGGCCGTCATGCTCTGCCTCAACGTGGTGGCGGCGGTCATGGTGTCGCTCGTCAAGGTGGCCATGGACGGCGGCATGAACCCGCTCGTCATCGTCACGCTGCAGCAGCTCACGGCCTCCGTCTTCCTCGCGCCAATAGCATTCTTCAAGGAGAGGTCGGTCGGTCGGTCATCAACTTTATTATTATGTTTCCTTCTCCTTTTCCTTTTCGAGAAAAAGAAGGGGAGGAGGATGCATTCTATTTTCTGAATTTGTTGCTGCTCACCACACCAGCATGTCTTCTTCTATTTTTTATTTTATTTTCTGCTCCAAATTGTTAAATTGAATTGAATTTCAGGAAGTCGAGGCCAAAGCTGACGCTGGAGATCTTCGCCTACATCTTCGTCAGTGCGGCGCTCGGGTACTCACTCTGCATGTTTGATTATTTCTTCTGAAACAAGACCAAGACATTGATGAAAGATGAACTTGCAGCGCTGCTCTGCGTCAGTACATGATCTTCGTGGCCCTGCGCTACACCACGGCCACCTTCGTCACTGCCTTCTCCAACATCGCCCCCGTCCTCACCTTCCTCCTCGCCGTCGCCACGCGGTCAGAAGCTCTGAACCTCAAGTGCAAGACGGGCATGGCGAAGCTCGCGGGCACGCTGGTCTCGCTGGGCGGCGCCATGGTGCTCACCTTCTACAAGGGCGTCGCCCTCACCCACGCCGGCTCGCACCTCCATTCTCACCACCACCGGCCGCCGGGAGGAGGAGCCGCCGCGGAGGCCGTCAGCCGCGGCAAGTGGACGCTGGGCACGGTGGCCATCCTGGGCAACTGCGTCTGCCTCTCCTGCTGGTTCCTGCTCCACGGCCGCCTCGCCAGGAAGTACCCGCACGTCTACTCCTGCAACGCCCTCATGTCCATGTTCAGCTTCCTCCAGGTCGCCGTCGTCGGCCTCTGCACCCAGCGGAGCATCACGCCATGGATCATCACCAGCAAGTTCCAGATCCTCACCGTCCTATACGCTGTAAGCCTGTAACCACCAACTCTGAATAATTCACTCTTCCTTGCTTCAGTCTCGTACCTTGTCAGCGTTGCATAGACTCTGAACATCAATTGTCTTGGATCGATCAGGGCATCGTCGGGTGCGGCGTGTCGTTCGTGCTGGTGACATGGTGCATCGAGAAGAGGGGCGCCGTGTTCGTGGCCGCCTTCATCCCCGTCGTGCAGATCATCGTCTCCGTCATTGACTTCTCCATCCTGCACGAGCAGCTCTACCTCGGAAGGTACTGTACCTAACATTGCTGAACTGAATTACACATACATAGCTGGCAATATTACCCAGGCACTGATGAACTGAAGCTGTTGTGCAGCGTGCTGGGATCGGTTCTTGTGATCGGCGGGCTGTATCTCCTGCTGTGGGGCAAGAGGCAGGATGCCCTGCACTGTCCTCCAAAGGTTGCCGAAGACCCTGAAAAAGAGCAGCAGCAGCAGCAGGCGGTGCACACCTGAAGATCGACACCATCCACTGACTGTTGGGCGTTGGGTTGTAACAGTTGCAGCAATAAGATCTCCCTAGCCCCTTTTCTCTCTCTCTCTTTTGGTGTGTCAGGAGGGGCAATGATGTTCTTCTCAGATGAGTCTGGTGCCAGCAAAGTGTTTAGATTCTAATCCAAACAGTAGAGTCATCTTAAATCGTACTGATAGCAACATCATAGAAGGACTCACTATCACCCATTTTGTAGTCCTCTTGACAAATATATACAGAGTACTGGAGAGCAGATTTTCTGCACATTATATGTAGGCACCTGCTCACCTTTTCTTATAATACAAGTACATACTGTTAATTGTAACTTCGTTCTGCAACATATGGTTCGTTCTCTGGGGGAAGAGAGTTCAATAACCAAATACCAATCGATATAATTCTGTTAGAATCGACATAAACCACAATAACAGCTAGTAAATTCAATAGTTTCGCAACAAATTTGTGAGAGTACTATGATTAATTATAGGTTCTGCAAGTGACTTCCTGGCTCTTTCCACTAGTGCACTGCATGAATATTACTCTTGAATAGAAATTGAGTAGGAATAAAGATGAGTATATATAAAACTGAAAACTGAAAAAGAAATAGCTCGCCATGGTAAAACAAGTAAAAAAAATACTCACTATATACATTATATATGCAGTAGATCTTGACCCACACACATACATGGCGTATGCAAAGATACACACAACACATATATAATGTGAGATGTAATATCCAGGAGTTAGGGGGTGTTTGGATCCTGAAGTTAAAGTTTAGTCCATGTCACATCGAATATTCGAAGGCTAATTAGGAGGACTAAATATGAGTTAATTATAAAACTAATTACACAGATGGAGGCTAAACAGCGAGACGAATCTATTAAGCCTAATTAATCCATCATTAGCAAATGGTTACTGTAGCAGCACATTGTCAAATCATGGACTAATTAGGCTTAATAGATTCATCTCGCCGTTTAGCCTCCATCTGTGTAATAGGTTTTGTAAATAGTCTATGTTTAATACTCCTAATTAGTATCTAAACATTTGATGTGACATAAACTAAAGTTTAGCCCGGGGATCCAAACACCCCCTTAGTAGACTTCCACATTCCATTGCTCCCCCTTCTTCAGCTGCTTCTTGTACTCCAACCAGCCAATTCCTAACATTGTGCAAGCCATGCAGCGAAAATCAGCATCATTTGGAGATCAAAAAGACAGCCCAAACACACACAAACCAGATGTGTGTCAGTGTGTGGTTGTGTGCATGCACACGAAAGAAAGAAAATCAGCATCCTTCTTGAGAGGACTGGCTTGTCTTTGGAGTCGCGGAGAGCGCTGCTGTGGTGGCAATGTAGTAGAACCTGAGCTTGTGCTGCTTGGCCCGTTCTTGTCACCGATGGACTGGCCCTCTCTGTACTGTACTGTAGGGGATCTCGCCTGGCCTGCAACAAGGGTTTCGGTTGGGCCGGTCACCTGTATTGCGGTAAAGCAGGAGGAGCAGAGGAGGCAGTTTCAAGTTGCCCGTGATCTTGGTGTTGAGGAGTCACTTGCCGATGTTGGTGTTGAGACCTTCTTGGCCTTGGCAGTTGCCTCGATGGCCGTGTAGGTGGCGGACGGGACGGCGTCGCCTTGGCAACGGGTTCCCACCGCCGGCGACGGAGCGCGTGCTTCACCTCTCCCCGGCCCGGTCAAGTCAGCTAGCCCCCACCTGCCAGTGCCAGGAAGCCCCCCGCCGTGCCGCCAGAGCAACTCAACTCTGCTCTCGTCTCGCCCCCAATCAATCGCTCGCCGCCAGCCTGCCGTCCCCCGCCGCAGGCCGAGATGGAGGTCATCCCCGGCGTACCTCCACGCAGACGAGGGCGGGCTGGGCGTCTCCCTGCCCCCGCCTTGGCCGGCGCGACGTCACCTCCCTCGCACGATTCCGATTCGGTGTTGTTTCCTGAATTTGCTCCGCCTCGCCTCTCTTGTTCCATGCACCACTACTTGTTCCATGCATCATCCATTCATCCCACTCCCATCGTGGAAGCATGCACCATCATTGGTACATACTCCTGCATGCTGCTCTGCTGTTAATTTCTTCTCAACAATTCTATTGAGATTATATATAGTCTCTCTTAGCTTGCTCATTTGTTGTTGGTAATTAAAAAGAACTGGATGGATCGATGGAGTATGTTAATAACTCTGAGAGATTATTTACTTGCGCATGCAGAAGAACCGCTGGAGCAGCTTCGACGTTCTGCACCCAAAGGGGTCCCGTAAGTTGGTGTGTGGGAACGACAAGGACCGGCACATACCATTCACTAGCTCAACGTAATTGTGATCGATGTTCTTGTTCGCTGTAATAATCTAATCTCGGACCACGTACATCAGCAGGGTCTTGTTTTGGTCCTGATAGTGGCCACGAGCGAGATGCGGCGGCCACGGGCATGACGTTTGATTTTCATCTATTGCAATTCACTTAGACATTGTTTTGGTCATGCTGTAAAAGTTGCTCATTATGTATTTGTTTATCTTGTACAAATCCATGCTCTGGGACTTGATCCAGGATATAGAGCCCTTGGACCTAAGTGTCATTCATAAAGATGTTGCTCCTTAAACACAGTAGATGCAACGAAGAGGACCATAGCTGGCATGTTGGGCCTGCTTCCATCTGATCAGATTCGTGTCGTTGTAGAAGCCCTTTGGAATCCCTTCTTCAAGCTAATCGGTATCTTCGATTATGACTGGGTATGCTTTTTAGATGAAAGATTATTTTATCATGGTGGTTATGATAAGTATTTTCTGAGACTCAGTTGCATTATTAGGCATGTGATTGCTTTTGCTTTTGCTTTTGTTGCATACATAACGTACAGATATTTGATTATGCTATGTTAGTTCTGACATTCCCAATTGACAAACAATTTTGCAACAGACCACTGAATTAGGCCCATAGGCCTCATCCATTCCTTCATCAAAATCATCCCCAAAGCATTGGCAATTAGGCTGCAGCCGCACATGAACTCAATTATCTTCAAATACCAGAGTGCATTCATCAAGAAGCGGAGTATTCATGACGACTGCATGATGGTGCGCAATACGGCTAGACGATATCATAGAAATAAAGTACTTGCCGTCTTCCTCAAGTTGAATATTGTGAAAGCCTTTGACTCCATCAAGTGAGATTACTTACTCTCGTTGTTACAACACCTAGGCTTTCCGACACGTTGGTGCGACTGGATCGTGGCAATACTATCCACTTCCTCCGCCCGAGTACTCCTAAATAGAGTCCCAAACCAGCCTCTTAAGCATGGCAGGGGTTTACGGCAAGGCGATCCCCTGTCACCGCTCCTCTTCGTCATAGCAATTGACCCACTAAAAAGGCTGCTAGATTGGTAACAAAATGGGAGTCCTTAGAAGAATCCGTGGACGGGCACCGTCATGCCGTATATCGACGTACGCTGATGATGCGGCGATGTTCATCGCAACCAAGAAAAGAGGAGATGGACGTGTTAGTCAACATTTTGGGCATGTTTGGAGAAGTAACAGGACTGAAAATAAACTCCCACAAGTCAATCACCGTCCCTATCTGCTGTGAGGGACTGAAAACAAACTTCCACAAGTCAACCGCCATCCCTATCTGTTGTGAGGGACTGAAAACAAACTTCCACAAGTAAACCGCCATCCCGTCCCTATCTGCTGTGAGGGACTGAAAATAAACTTCCACAAGTCAACCGCCATCCCTATCTGCTATGAGGGATTGAAAACAAACTTCCACAAATAAACCGCCATCCCGTCCCTATCTGCTGTGAGGGACTGAAAATAAACTTCCACAAGTTAACCGCCGTCCCTATTTGCTGTGAGGGACTGAAAACAAACTTCCACAACTCAACCGTCATCCCTGTCTGCTGTGAGGGCATACAACTGGTACTACAAAATTTACCGGCAAAGCATGGCACTTTCCCTGTCAAATATCTTGGCCTACCGTTGTCCACAGTACATCTAAAGACGGTCGACTTCCAACCTCTAGTGGACAAGGTTGTCGGCAAACTTAGCAATTGGAGCGGAAGGGACATGACGACAGCCGGAAGACTTACGCTTGTTAAATCAGTACTGACCTCCCGACCCGTTTATCTACTGACGGCCCTTAAAGCTCCTAAAGAAATCATGAAGCTCATCGACGCTAAGAGGAAACAGTTCCTATGGGCGGGATCCGAACAAATCACATGCGGAAAGTGCAAAGTGAATTGGGCACGGTCGGTAAAGCCTCGGAAAGGGGGCGGACTCGGAGTACTACATCTCAGAAAATTCTCCAGAGCTTTACGTCTTCGTTGGCTTTGGCAGGAGTGGATGAACGAGGGCCCGCATTAGGAGGGATGTGATATCCCTTGCTCGCAAACTGACCGTAAACTTTTTGCTGCGGCCACCAAGATTACAATTGGAGACGGTAAAAAAAACATCATTCTAGCACAACGGCTGGGTCAGTGGATAGAGGCCGAGGAGAAAAGGCAGGTCCTTGTATGAGGCGGTGACTGGTGACACATGGATTCGGGATTTAAACCTTCTACATCGCGATTTCTCTGTAGCACATTTTATTGAGTACCACCGCCTATGGGTCGAAGTAAACCGGGTGCAACTAAGGGGGTGTTTGGATACGAGGTGCTAAACTTTAGCAGGATTACATTGGATGTTCGGATGCTAATTGCACAGATGAGGACTAAACACTTAGAGTCTTCTATTTACGCGGCACGACACTTGTAGTTGTTACATTACGAAGTTCTAGTGGCATTTTTGTTTCGCTCTATCTTGTGATAGGATGAGGGTGTATAGCATGTACAGATTTTTTTACTCGATCTGTCGGGCTTTCCTTTTTTTTTAATATAGCAGCTCTCCTGCTACCTCGTTTTGAAAAAAAGAATCTGTTGATAAAAAAAAGGATTTTTGAATTCTTGGTACCCACCT
This sequence comes from Setaria viridis, assembly GCF_005286985.2. NCBI lineage: Eukaryota > Viridiplantae > Streptophyta > Magnoliopsida > Poales > Poaceae > Setaria > Setaria viridis. The sequence goes on from NC_048266.2 coordinate 505,718, forward strand.
ACCGTACACTGATTACGTGCACATTCATCGTCCATGGTTCCCGTTTATATCTCACATCACATGCATTCTCAGTCTCGCACGCGCGCCATTTAAGTTGCTTGCACCCCTACCTACATCTACACCTCCATTGCATTGGCATTCGTCTTCCCGGCCGGCCGGCAGCAACGGGGAGCTAGTAGCATGGCGGACGAACCGAGGACGGCGAACAACGGGGAGGATCAGCCGGAGACGGTCAAGCCGCCGACGCGGGCGGCGGCGCTGCCGCTGGGCATGGTGATGGTGCAGGTGCTCACCGTGGTGATGCTGCTGCTCTCCAAGCTGGCCCTCAACACCGGCATGCGCCCCGTCGTCCTCATCGTCTACCGCAACCTCGTCGCCGCCGCCGCCGTCGCGCCGCTCGCATTCGCCTTGGAGAGGTACCACTGCCTAGCTGCTGCCTGTTCCTTAATTACATATTGCATTAATTGGTTTCTTCATTCCTTGAGTAATTGAAACATGCATGGATGGACTCTGTAGGTAGTTTACCTAACACCAGCTAGCTGTGCATCAGCAAGAACACACCAGTTAGTTGTGCATCAGCAAGAACACCATGCATGCTTCTTTCCTATAGCGTACGTCATTACGTACTGCATGCATTATGATTCTGTATGCTTTTTCCACTCTTTCTAGAACAGGAGAACTTTTGCATCTGCACTTGACGCAACGGTCACCGCCCGGACAATCGTACACACACCACAATTCTGAATTACGGCATAGTACGGCAGTTACGAGATCAAGTACAGTCAGATACCAAGCAGAGTAGGCTGTGTTTATCATTCATGCATTCTTATGCATCATGCACACTCATTGATTGATCGATGCACTGTTTGCATCCGGAATCCAAGGGGCAGGGGCTATTAGCGTTGTTGACTGCCAACTGTAACGACAACCTGCAGTCCACATCTCCATTGGCCCCTCCTGCATTCAGTTTCTAAGAAACGGGCAAATTTCAACGCAATTTCATCTGTCTTTGTCCTTTTGTGCTGTGTCGCTTATAGTCTAAAGGTTACTTACCTGATGTCCTGATGAACAAAGACAGAACCAGTAGATGTGACTGGTTACAGTGCCAATGGCCAACTGATCTGGCACCAGTCAGGACTCAGGAGACGCAAGAAGAAATGTCTCTGTCAGACTGCTACTGTCGCCAACTTGTATAATATGCCTCAGACGACAGATATAGCAACACTCTTGTCGCATGCTGGAGTGGGTGAGGGAGTTTTGCTTGGATACAGTCAGTGGCGGTGAGGGAGGGGACTGGGCCCCCCTATGCCTTGCAATTTTCCACCGATAAGTTTAAATTCAACCAAATTTTGGAATAAAATTTTTACATTCCTACCGTTAATTTTGGACAAAAGTACAGCGCAGCCCACAACTGCATCCACATGCACCGTTGATGGTGCATCCAAAGGATGCACACGGGAGCAAACGGAGGTCTGGGAGCACCAGAACCTTCCTCCGTGCACCGTGCCTATCTGTATGCTAATGCACAAGTGATAAAGAAGATGAATTAATCAATGCTAAATGTATTGTGTATTTTTTAAATAAAGGAATAGTTCAATATTCCGGGCTCTACATCACAAATTAATATATTCAGCTATTATTACAAAAAGCAAACCACACATGCTTGAATAGGTGACATGATAAAGTAAACAGTTTATAGCCTATTACTAAACCGCCACCCATTTTTTGCGAAGATCTCCATAGCTGTAGTCTCCAAAGCTCGACACGCCTGTGGTATAGTGTCTTTGTCCTCCTTCTGAAGCAATGCCCAAAATCTTATCCAGTGCGTCGCCCTGAATAGAATCTGCAAACAAGGTGTATGCCTAGCTAGATGATAGCTAGGTTGGTACATCACATACCTACCTGTTCAGTGTTCTCCATTGTTACTCATGCTTTCTGCTATTCTTCTTGTTCTTGATGGTACTCCGTACTAACTTGTTATACCTACACGCAGTGCTATCCATTGTTACTCATGATACAAATTGCTGTCTATGTAGAGATCTTTTCATGAAAAATATGTCATGATGTTCAATAACGAGTTTCCTTTCGAATTCCATTTCATGATGTATTGCCATCTTGTCTGTTGCAGGGAAATGTGGAAGAAACTGAATTTGGTTGTGTTGGGTTGGATTTCCGTAAATGCTACATTCGGGTGAGCACTCACACTCAGCCTGTATATATTTGTTTTGTTGTGAATGTTAGACATGCGTAGACAAAATTCATAGGAGATACGTATCTTGTACGTATTATCTGTTTCAAAGTGAATCTGCATCTTGTGTTGCAGAGTCGTCCTAGCAATGGGGTTGTACTACTATGGGCTGCAGGCCACTAACCCTGCTTACTCTGTTGTCTTCCTGAACCTGATCCCTATTGTCACCTTCGTCATCGCCATCGTGCTCGGGTATGCATGAGATCCATATATGTGCCATAACATAGAGAAGGAGGGTTATGATCGACATACCTGCATGGCTGCATCTGCAAAATAATGTACATTTCATTCAGAGCGGAGAGGGTGGCGCTGGGGAAATGGCCTGGCAGGATGATGCTCGTGGGCACTCTGACGTGCGTGGGTGGGACGATGATAGTGAGCCTGCTAAAAGGGCGGCTTCTGCACCTGCCTACACACCTTCTGAAATCCTCCCACGGCGGTGCGCCGGCGAGCGGTGCTCATCACGATGGCATGGTCGCCGGCACACTCTTCTTGTGTGGCAGCTGCCTTAGCTACGCCTTGTGGTTCATCGTGCAGGTACTGCCGTACTAGTCAGTGCCAATATATAGTCTGATATATAAAGTCATACTTTTGTTGTGGATTGAAATAAGATATCACTATGATTGACTCTACTCATCCGTGCTGATGATGACTTTCCACTGTGATGAACAGGCAAGTCTTGGAAAGATTTTCCCATCAAAGTACTGGGCGACGACGTTGACGTGCCTGTCGGGAAGCTTTCAGTCTTTTGTGGTGGGCGTGATCCTCAACCATGACAGAGCAGATTGGAGGCTCAAGTGGGACCTGCAGCTTCTGACGATCGTCTACTCGGTAATTACCAGTGCTATTTACTTGCCATTAATTGATAGCTACATTTACCCTGCATATAGATGTTAACTGATGCGATGATTGTCCATGTTCAGGGCGTGTTCAACACGGGCATCACCTTCGTTCTCATCTCATGGGCGGTGAGCCGGCGTGGGCCGATCTACCCTCCCATGTTCAACTCGTTGTCGCTGATCATCACTACGGTGATGGACTCGGTGCTGCTCGGCACCAACATCTACGTGGGAGGGTGAGTACGACAGCATATATGAGTCACTTAATGCTTACTCTGAACAAGCATCAAAAGGCACTGCCGCATATGTGTACTGTAGTTAATCCGACAACTGATCATCGAGTGCACATGTAACATGCTGTGTGTATGGACGATGCGCAGCGTGGTTGGGATGTTGCTGATCACCGTGGGGCTGTACGCGTTCCTGTGGGGGAAAGGCAAGGAGCTACAGGCTGCAATGGTGATGAAGAAGCCGGAGCAGGAGGAGGAGGGCGGAGTTGAGATGGCCTAGCTAGCCTCTAATAATTTGTTAGCAATTCTATAGGATGTATGTTATAGGTGGACGATGAAGTACAGCTAGCGAGAGAGAAAAACATAACATCTTGTTGTGATCGATGATGAGAGATTGATGATATCATGACTGCACTAGTACTAATGTAATTTACAACAGTCAACAGTGCCGTCTCGATCTCGATCTTATTATTGGGGCTAGTGAACTGCAGATTGACTTGAACCAACAGCTATAGCAGGATTTATAGCTTTCATTCTGTCTGGTAGCCTGTTATCTGAACAACTATATAGCTAGTCCGTCCCCATGAGCCCAAGAACCACCTTGCATTGCCACCCGTTCAAATTCCAACTTGCAAATCCCAAACTGACGTCGAGTGATGGCGCACGGCATGAGCGGGCGGACGGCCTGCGCGGCAGCAGGTGATGGAGGGCAACCAGACGCCGCGTGCGCTCGTGCTGTTCCTGCTTCAATTGCTTGTGATGATTTAGATAGTTTGCTTAAACTAAAGAAAGAACGTACAACAATTTAGATGATTTTGCTTATGATTTATGTCAAATTATTTGCTTATGATTTATGTCAGCGCCTCTTCAAATTTTTCAAAGAGTATTGCTTTCCAATCACCAAATCTTTTATGGGACAGTCCTTGACTTGCCACAAAGACTTGGCCACTAAGGCTCACGCCAAGTTCCCCGGTCACCTTGATGCTGCCTTCACTAAGGAGCTTCTCCACGAAGGAAGGGGGTCTCCACGTCCCCCGCATACGGTCGTCGACACCGCTCCACACTAAGCCAGAGGGTCGAAGACTTGCTGACGAGCCACCTAGGCTCCAAGGTACCGACACACCTTATACAACAGTGGTTCACTCCTAGAACCGATCACAAGACATGCACACCTTACACTCTAGGCCTATCCTAGCACTAATCACCCTCCTAAGCTTGACCCAAGTGAGCTTCACCGGCATTCTTCTTGTACTTGCTCTTGTCTAACTTGGATGAGTCATTTTTTTATCTTGCCTTCTAGACAATTTGCAATGAAATAACCTTCCTTGCCACATCCAAAGCATAGCCTCTTTGACTTCCTCTTGGTTTTGTTCCTGTCTTTGTTCTTGTTAAAGAAACTACCCATTTTTATCACCTTCTTTATTTTTCTTATGAACAAGACCATCTCTTCCTCATCCATACTCTCACTGTCACTATCATCACTATCCTCCTTGATAGTTGCCTTGGATGATGTGCTTGCTCCCTTCTCTTTGTTCTTGTTGCTTGTCTTGAGAGCTACCCCATTGTTCTTTTCTAATTGCTCATGAATCTTGGATATTTCTTGGGATAGCTTGGATTCCTTGACGGTGATAAGATGTTCTTCAATTCTTTCAATCACATCCGTCGGAGTGAATTTCTTAAACCCTCTTTTTTCCCTAATCAAGATAGGGAGTTGAACATCTCTAGCTATGTAAGCCCAGAAAATCTTGTCAACTACCTCTCTCCTTCCCCACTTGTTACTTTCAAGAGATCTTATCTTGTTAATGATCTTGTTCAACCTATTGTACATCTCTTGTGGTGTCTCATTTTACCTAATGATGAAGCGGTTAAGTTCACTTTCCAATAGTGTTATTATTCCTTCTATAACCCTTCTTGTTCCTTGATGGTTGATGAAGAGAGTGCCCCATACTTCCTTGGCGGATTGCAACCTATCAATCTTATCAAATTCTTCGGCGCACAATGAGCTCTTGATAAGATGCAAAGCTCGATAGTTGCATTGAATATCAATTTCTTGATCTTGTGTAAGAGTAGCATCTCCACATGGAAAGATTATACCTACTTCAACAATATCCCAAAGTGCAGGGTTGACTGCTATCAAATAGTTCCTCATCAAGTTTTTCCACTTGGAATAGCTTACCCCATTAAAATGAGGAGGCTTTCCCAAGTTGATAGATCCAGATGAGGTGTTAAGATTTAAGCGACCATAATTGAAAGGGATTTGGTGAAACTCCCTTTGTGGATCACGACGTCCGGAGCGAGTTGATCTTGCATCATCATAGTTGAGTCGTCGTCGCAGAAATCTTCAATTTCTTGATGCCCCCTTGCACTTATGCTTGCTCCACCGCACCTCCTCCTTGAGCACTTGTTTGTGCTCCTTGTGGCAGTACGGGTTGTTGAGTGATATTTGGATTGGTGACATCACCTCCAAGAGGTACCTCTTGACCACCTGGCGTCGACATCTTGATACTAAGCGGTTAAGCTTTAATCCGGAGACCAACGCTCTCATACCAATTGAAAGGATTTAGGATGTCGACTAAGGGGGGTGAATAGTCGAACCTGAAATTTTTTCACAAATTCGAACAAATTTATTAGCAACTTCCGGAGTTTCCGGAGATTGTTCTGGAAATTTCGCAACTTGCGAAATTTTCAGAGAAATCTACAAATTCTTCGGAGAAATACTACTTTGAACTATGACCTTATGCAAGCCTTGCTCAAATGTAAATCATCGAATATAGGTTAAGCAACAGGATATACTAGCCCTTTGCTACAAGATAGAACAACTGAAAAATTTCTAGAAAAGTAAATTGAGCACAAACCCTAGAAATATATTCTATGCTTGAATATGAACAAAATTAAGAACAACAAGCACAAGAGACACAAGGATATGTTTACCGAAGTTCAGCTTCACACCTTAAAGTCTACGTCTCCATTGAGGACCCACGAGGGGTGGGCTTTTCACACCTAAGCCACTTTCCTCACTCCAGCGACCACAAAGATCAAGTTAGAGTCACTTACTCAATCGTCGGGGTAATACAAACTTCCTGTAGGCAGCCACAACCTTAGATGCTCCACGGGTAACGCCTAGCCGGCTAGAAGCTTGAAGCTCCAAGAGTAACAAACGTGAAATCACTGGCTTGACGAACAACAAGGTGCTCAAGAGATGGGAAATCAGCTCACTAGCACTCTCTCTTGCCTTTCCCTTGAATCTCTCCTTAAATCCTCACCAAATCTCACCAAGAATGCCAAGGAGAGTAAAGAGGGGGACTTGAATGCTTTTCTGCAGCTCATCACGAAGTTAAGTTAAGAGAGTGACTGAGGGAGGAGGTGAGGGGGTATTTATACCCCTTCACCCCAAAACTAGCTGTTGGGGGTTAAGTTCCAGAGTTTTTCGGAACTTACGGGTTCTTCCGGAACATTTTTTGAAAACTCTGGACCTTCAGAAACTTTTGGAATATTTTACAGAAACTCTGGAATCTCTGGAATATTCCGGAACAATTTCCGGAAAAATCCGGAGCTCTCAAGTTAGCACTATCTCTAAATATCCCCATGTGATGTGAAGGTGCAAAGGTCTCTCATAGGTTGGTTAGATCATCTTGAGCACATTTTTCAAAGATTACACATCCCTCTTAATAGTTCGGTATTCCTGTACTCAATTCCAAACCACAAATAACTAATGAATGCGGCACACGAATTTATGATAATTTTAAAGACTAAAAGACGGTGTGCTCAGACTTATTTGGGACCTTTTCCATGCAAAATAATGAGGAAATAATTGACTGTAGCCTAACATATGAATACTGTTTATGTAGAACTCTAAACAAGAGCCTTCCAATTATTTAATGTTTCCAAATTTGATTATAAATTTGACGGGAAGATTACTGAATTTCATGAAATCTCAATTGATTTCGATGAAGATAAAAAAAAATCAAAATTGAAAATCGTGCCTGTGGTGGTGGCGCTGGGCTGCTGGCACAGTTGCACTCCAAGATCTTTTTCTTGTGCGGATGTAGGAGGCTGTCGCCTTCCATGGTGACGCGCTTCAACTTCACCTTCACCTTCCATTGGATCAAGGGGAGGTGAGAGATGTGGAGATCTTCGGAGACGGCAACGACGCTTTGGATGTCCTCCGCGCCCCCATGGCTAACTTTATCGCCTGATTGAATAGAGGATATCCTGCTTACTCCCTCGCTTGCCACTGCAAGATGCTAAGATTTGTGCCATGGGTTACTACCGCAAGCAGAGGGTGTTTAGCAGCAACAAAAGAGTAGCTTGTTGAAGATTCGTCGCCGTTGATTAATCAAATTAAAACATCTCGAAGGTTTGTCGCCGTTGAATTGAAGGTTGAACGCGTTGTTGATAGTCAAACAAATTAAAAAGTTTGCCTATTGCATAGGGCAATGGTTATCTAGTTAAACACTTGTCCACCACACATGCACGCTGATCATCTTGATGAAAATCCAAAAGATCTTATTGGTGCCATTCTCAGATGATTTTGCCTATTGCAGATCCAACGGCGGAGACTGTTTGTTCCGCTGTCTCAAGAGTGGGGGTGATAAAGGATCAGGCTCAATAAAAACTAGATCATAGTATTATATGATTTTGAACTAAAAATAAATAGGGCTGAGTTAGATTGTGAAGAAGGGATGAGGGTCGTGATCCATTACCACCCTTACGCAGGAGGCTACTCAGTCAAGTGAGGATCGGTGGAGCTCAAAATAAAAAAAGAAGGAAAGATTGGTGATGGCGAAAGCCGCGAGAAAAAAAACGGATTTGGGAATGGTTACGAGGGAGCCACACAGGTTTTGAAAGTAAAAAAATTCAAAAAAAAATGGAGATGCGAGCGCTCTACGATTTGAGCTACATCCCCTCCGTTTATAATAGTTTGTGATTAGGTTTGTTGATTATTAACATATTTACTAATCTCTTTCCTACAACAAATATGACAGAGCGAATAGAAAACTGGCAATGCAGCCTACTTATTTGTGGCTGATCCCTGCAGACAAAATAAAGGAAGAGGAGAAAAGGGAAACAAATGTTTCATTCATGCGGCATTCTGAATTGACCATTTCCTCCAAGTCTCGTCAATCAACAGTACAACACACTTCAGAGTTCAGAGACACGAAGAAGTCCATAGACATTGTTGATCCTAATGTATATATTTGTATGCTGGTTGTGTACACCTACTGCATTCGAAATTACAAGCCCATTCTATAATCTATATACAAGTTCCTTTGTGCTACACAAAACATGCAGAGGAACTGAGAAGATCTAGAAAAAAAGAAGAAATTGCAGGTTGCAGATTTAGCTATACAAAAATTACAGGAAAAACGAATTCTATAGAGCAAGGAGGAATGCCTGTCTAGCTATTTTTGTGCAGACTGTCTTGAGGTACCATGATCTTGAAAGGTCTAAAAGTCGCTCTGATTTCTATGCTAGCTGTAACGAGGATTACACTATTTAGTATTGGCGATCCGACAGGATGGAATCACTCCAAGAAAGCATGAAGTCACGTGCAACAGAAGGCAAATCTACACAAAAATGTAGTTAGTACATTATATTTCTTGCAAGGATAAATGTTCCCATATTGACATGATCAAGTAAACAGAATTTGATTGACATACCTTGGAGAACCTCACGGGCTAGTGAAGGCATATCTATTTGATCTTCGACCAGTCTGTACACATCAACAAGCTGCGAGAAGAAGAAATGAATTGCATTCATCCATTGAACACTATGCAAATATATTTTATACGGACACCAACAATTTGCAGGATGATCGAACAATCTATCTATAGTACCTCTTCTACATGCAACTTGGAGTCTTCAGTGAAAGCTAGTATGAGTTGTCTCCTGATCCCAGCATCGATAAGGAACATCCGTGCTCCGTCTTTAATTGTTTCACTGAGATCAAGTTTGCTCTCCAGTTGACGACTTCTCATAGCTTGCCTGTGATAGTTCGCAGGATCAGAAAACTTCTAGGCCGAACAAACATATGCAGGATGGCAAGACAGTGGTTCTAATACTCACGAACTATTCTTTTTCAGTGCAGGATTGCTGCTCATCTTGGACACATTCTCCTTGGCAAGCACTATAAGGTTTTCTAGTCGTTTCCACTGGAATGCCCCATCTTTGAATAATACCTGCAAAGAAAAAAAGTTGAGGAAATGGTGCTAAAAACTAAAAATGGTATAAAGAATTGTAGAATCTCAGAATTAGATGCATAATAGTGCACTTGAACATGCATCTGAATCTACGCAACTTTTCCTTTTCACAGCAGAAGTTTCATGACTTTTCCTTTACCAATGCTTAATTTGACAAATTGGTTCACATATTCGTTGCATTAATGTCAATACTGTCTAAACAAGTTACCTGAATCAGGCGTTCCCTCAGAGCAGGGTTTGGATCTGTCAACAGACGCTTTGCAACATATGGATATGCAACCTAAATATGAAGAAACATGGAGAAAAGGATGTAAGTAAAAACAGATGTAAATTGATGTTTTCATGAGAGCTCAAAGGTGGCACATGACATACCTCAAGAAACTTAAAATCAGGCTTTAGGGTAAAGCAAATTCCTTCTTGTGTCAACAACGAACGGATAACCAAAGAAAACCTTTCTGGAATGCGAATTGGGTAGTTGTACACGAGCTGATTGAACTTCCCTGTGATTTTGATTTTCATTAGAAAATGAAGTATATCTTCCCTCAGATATTTTTTAAGATATCTGAACATATAGCATGCTACACACTTAAACTAAGCACTTCACATTAATGGAAGGAAAAAACATTTAGTAAGCATGAATGAGCAACCATGCAGAAATGCAGTAAAAGACAATATTGGCAACTCATATGACCAAGTGACAAACAAATAAACTGACAACACTTTGAGATTTGAGAAATCAACAATTTGCGTACAGTAAGAAAAGGAAACAAACAAGCTTCCATTTATCGGCAGTCAACACAATGCTAAGCATATCAACATACCAGTCACACTCCGGAAATTGAAGTCCGCCAAGCCTTTTCCAGCTGAGTTTTGCCAAATGGCTTCCAGAGCTGGAATAATTGGGGCTACATCTGTTCCACTAGCAAGAAAACCCAGCCTAGTGAAGTCATTTGCCATTTCAGCATAGTCTTCATTAACAGCATGAACAACAGCATCTATTAGGATTTGTTTATTTTGCTGCACATAGGACAAACAATTAAAAACAACATATTAACCACCTTTTGTTTCCTTGTATAACGTGCAAATGCAAGAAAGTGCAATCATGAGTTCACAACAGAGAAGGAAACCTTTTAATAAAGAGACATTTTGATGCAGCATTATCAGATACAATGTAGGCAATGTATATATAGACAGACAAAAAAAACAGCAACAAAAGTGTAACAAACTGTAAATGCAAAGAATTCTAACCTAGAAAAGAGCATTAAACAGACCTGGCTAAGGACGGCCACATTGCCAAAGTCGACGTAAGCAATACGACCATCGCGCATTGCAAAAATATTTCCAGGATGTGGATCTCCATGGAAAAGACCAAATTCAAGCAACTGGCGCAAGGCAGCACTCACTCCGACTGTGAGAAAGCCTTCCACATCAATTCCAGCTTCTTTTATAGCCTGTATGAACGAATTTGGAATTACTGCTGCAAAACATTCACCATGAACTATTACACAGTTGAAATAAACAAACAACAATACAGACAGTCAAACCTGTGGATCCGTACATCTAATTCCATCTATCCACTCCATCACCAGAACACGAGAACCTGAAAGCTGCTTATACACTCGAGGTATCTTGACAGTTGGATCATCCTTAAAATTTTCTAGGAAATCCTCGATATTTGTAGCTTCCTAATATGTTGCAAAAGGGAATTAAAAGCATTAGCCTTCTATAAACTTATCAAAAAGAAAGAAAACATAAGGAAGTTGTTGTTGATACAGAATCAATGCACTTTATATTAGCAACATGACAGCTGTAATAGCTAATTCTCTAAATTGACAATGACAGTTAAAGGCTATGAAAATGCTTACGAGTGTGTAATCAAGTTCTTCCAAAAGTTTTTCACCAAATTCATCAACAATAAGCTCTGCATTGCACCCTAATTTCTGAAGACTAATCCCATTCAAAAATGAAGCCAAAGTGCGGAAGAGGAAAAGATCTCGGTATATTATTGGTTCAATCCCTGGTCTCTGAACCTGCAATTTCAATGACAGAAATCAAAGATATAAGTATGGTTCCGGAGCACATTTAAGTATTTGGTTCAAGACACGAGGTGTACAAAGACACAAGAGTATTATACTTGTGCTTTTCTAAGGACCAAAATTAAAGAAAACAATGTGTTTAGTTAGAAGAAGAATAGTAAAGGTAATAAAAAAAAGTAAACTGATAACAGAAACAGAGTGAATATAGGAACCTTGATAGCAACATCCTCGCCAGTTTCTCTAAGTGTAGCACGGTAAACTTGGCCCAAACTAGCAGCTGCTATTGTCCCTGATGAAATTTTGCTGAACAATCTCTCTAGAGGCTGTCCAAGTTCCTCCTCAATTATGGCAAAAGCTACCTATCAAATATTCAGCAACAACCAGAACTTTATTGATCACCCTGGTTCATCTGCACAAACTCTAATATTTATAATCTTGAAGAACTAGAATCTGCTGTAACCATATACCTGGTTAGGGACTGGAGGAACATCATCTTGCAAGATGCAGAGTTCATTCATATAATCCTCTCGAATAATATCAGGCCTGTTGGCTAGAACCTGAAGAACAGAATCAAAGCAAGTTAGGACAATTGTGTACAAAAGATAGGACTAGTGCATTCATATTGTACAATGAGATTTATCCTTTATCATCAAGGATAAATGATATGACCTGTCCCGCTTTTATGAAAGATGGCCCCAGATCACATAAAAGATTGCGAAGTTGGCGGGCGCGATATGGAACAATTTCTTCGTCCCGTCCAACCAAGAAGTCATACACTAGAGATGACCAGTAAAATCCAAGTTTCCAAATTATCTCCACTCCCCGACTAGCTAGGGATAGTATGGAGCCTCTTGAATCCATGACTTTTTTCCTGACCTAGCAATTGTAGAAATGCACACAATTAAAATAACTTTTACTAAATCAATCCTGTAAACATAAAAGCATGAAGATTTCGGTACCATTTCTGGAGTGTACTTCCGGAATGGGATACAAACGCCACGTTCAATATCAAGTTGCTCCAGTGCACTGCTGGGTTTGTCGCTGGATATACTTTTGGTGCGTGGAAGTTGGGTTATGTTTTGAGATGAGACTGGAGCACTAGTTGACGCAGCATTCGTGACATAGAGGGTCGATCGCCTTCTCCTTTGGGGCACCAAGGAGATTGACCTCGCAAATCCATGGTATGATGCTCGTCTGTTAGGAGTTAATGTATGAGACCGCTGTGCTGAAGTCCAGATACATGCTGTGCAGAGCTCCATGCTTGAGCCTCAAGTGCTGATATCTGGACGAGATGGCAAATTGCATCAGCTAACTTTCATATTACAGACCCTACCTATGGAGCATCATTACAGCACTATACTTTCCAAAAGTAAACTGGAAAAGAAAACGAATCAGTCAATCAGTTTCTGGGGTAATTTTGTTTTTGAATACCAGCTGCAATCCATGGTTGCTCTTTCTTTCTTTCTTTCTTTTTGTATATTGACATCTGTCTAGATAACATTTTGAACATTAGGTTGTTCAGGTTCACAGTTTAGAAATGACAACTGAGCACGGATTAGGAAAGCTCTCTTGGCTTCCATGGACTGTATTCCAATTCTAATATGTACCAGTTTATTACAGACAAATTTTCCCCTATGTAGATGCAGATTTCTTCATTCTGCTGTGCTGCTGCCTTGCCAAACAACAATTTCAATAGCTAGATATATGCAACTAATTGGAAATCACCAACATCAGGTATACTAAGTACGGCGCACTGTTTTTATGGCGTCGCCTAGGCGTCCCGGCGGCTGTCGAAGCGCGGCGTCCCGCCCGCCACGGCTTCGGCGCGTATGGCGTCGCCTGGCGCGGGTTAGGCGTCGCCTCGCGGCGTCGCGCGAGTAAGGCGACGCCTCACGGCTTCGCGCGGGAAAAAAAGGGCGCGGGCCGAGCGCGCGCGCGGGAAGGAGAGGCACGGGAAGGAGAGGCGCGCGCGTCTGTAGCCCCGCGCGGCCCCATCCGTGCAGCGCGTGCCCAGTTGAGAGGAGGAAAGAAAGGAGAGAGGGGAAAGAGAAGAGGGCGCCGGCGGCGGCACTGGAATCGGCGGCGCCCCGCCTCAATCCGGCCGAGGAAAGACCGAAAGAGAGGAGAGAGGGGGAAGAGAAGAGGGCGGCGGCGGCACCTGGTGACCTGGAATCCGCTGGCGCCGAGGGGGAGGAGATCCGCCGGCAGCAGTCCGTCCGCCGGCGCCAGTCCGTCCGCCGGCACCTGGAGCCCGCCCGCACCTGGAGCCCGGCGAGCAGGAAGTCCTCCACTCCTCCTCTGCTCTGCGCCTCTGGCCTCTGCTCCTCCTCTGCTCTGCGCCTCAAGTCCTCAGGTATATGCTCCTCTGGCCTCTGCTCCTCCTCTTCTTTCCTCTGGCCTCTGCACCTCCTCTTCTTTCCTCAAGGCCTCTTGATCCTATCCTATTGTAGGTTAGGCTGTACGACGTCGCCTCGCCGCGCGCCTTATTCGCCTAGGCATCTCAAAGGGGTGGGTCGCCACGCGTCTACAGCGTAATCAGAAAACAGTAAATTTCAAGCATGATATACTAGAACAAAATTGCAAACATGAGCTTACTGCTTAGCCATGCACCATTAAATAAACTTCCAAAAAAAAGTTAACTGCATAACAATTGGGGAGGAGGGAATAGCGAAGAGAAGAAGGGCCTGTCCGGCCCTCTCCCTCCCTAATTGTCTCGTCGGCGACAGCGCAAGTCTCCCCAACCAGCACCAACGGTGTGGCCCCCAAAGAAAACAGAAAGAAGAGAGTAGTAGCAACAGAGGGAGCTAACTTCTTTTCTTTGGGGGTAAGGAAAAGGAGCTCTCATACCTCGGGGCTTGCCGACGCAGTTACCGGCCAGGCAATCGGCGACGAAAGCTCACTCCTTTCCACAGGTCCCACGAATTCTTGGGGGCGAACTCAATGAATCCTCCGGCACCGAGCCGCACCGCACTCTCTCTCTCGCGCGGTGCGCTCCTGTTTACCTCGACACGCCCTCGACTTGGGCGCAAGGAATGGTTTGCCTTTCTTTTCTTGGCTCCCTTTCAGTGGTGCCAAGTGGAGGAGCACACGTAGCCGTGGCCACGGTGAAGAGGGAGGAATGAGGAATCAATGCTGGCCACTCAGTGTAATGGCGTGGCCACGTCATGCGAGCCTTAACGTGGGGAAACCTTTGCTATCCACAGCCACAAGTACGGTGTTGCTGATCGCTTGGAGCACCAAAAAATTCCAAAATGGGGAGATAAAAGGTTTTGGATTTGGACCGGAAGGATGTCCTGTTTGTTTGAGCCACAACTTTTGAGTTTTTCTCAAAATCTGCTGCAGTTTTTTTTTCATGATAAGCCAACACTAATCTTTCCAGCTTTTCATATAAACTTAGCTTTTCTAGATTTCCAGTTTTTCGGAAGCTACACGAGAAATTCACTATTTATTTAAGCTTCTAGCCTTTTACATTGAGAAGCTGCTAAGAAGCTCAAACAAACATACTGAAAACACTGGAAAAAGAAAATAGAAAATTAAAGGATTCCGCAGCTTTGGGTACGGCGTTTGATTGAGGTAAATTATCCGCAAGAGTGCCAAACAAAAGAGTCCTAAAAAGATCATTTTTGAACCTCCCAATAATTATTGAGAGCAAGAAAAAAAAGCATATTCTCCAACAGTTCTCAATATTTAGTCTTAAAAAAACAAATTCCTGCCATGTCAACTAGTACTTGCAGTCTAACTGGTGATTTGTTTTCGGGGGGTACTCCTGAGTCCTGACCAACAAAGTAACTAGATCTCCAGTGAACAAACCTCACTGAACTCAGTCAAAAAAAGAACGAATTTCCTTGATCAAGTGCCTATGGAAACAAAAAAAAAATGACGCCGGGCCGGACTAGATCTCCAGTGAAGAACTCGAAGCCAAAAGAAAAATAAAAAGGACTTCGTCTAGTGCTGTTGATGCGCGTGGCTTGGCCCGGGGCGCGAGTGCGCAGTCAGCCAGTCACCAGCAGACCTGCTACGTACACGATGTGTCGTCGTCGGATTAGAGGGGAGCCGCGCCGCAGGAGGAGAGGCGACGAATCGCCGTGGCCGCGGCTTCTCGACTCCAGGAGGGCACGTCCCGCACAAGAAAAATAGCGCGAGCAAGAAACGAGGCAGGAGAAATCAAGCGCTCGGTGGATTGGGAGAGGCCAATATTTTCATCGGTTTAGCTTCGGTGCTAGGAGTGCGTCCACCTCATAGCTCCACTCCATCAGCTTTACACTTTTTCACTTCACTCCACCAGAGAAAAATATGGAGCTGCTGCACGTGTTTGGTTGGCTCAAAAACATAAGCACTTGTTGTAAATAGTCTATTTTACCCTTTATAATGGCACTACCCCTATACGTTGATATGCGGGGATTCATCCTCAAGTGCGACGCCATGAGTCTCGGTGGCTTCTTCGTCGTGCTCAAGCTCATCCCCGTCGCGAGCAGGGGCCACGCAGCCGACGCAAGAAGGGGGTGGCGAGGTTCGGCGAGGACGGAGCGGAGGCAGCGGCGGCACGGTGGGCAGGGGCGGCCGAGGTGGGTAGGGGCGGCGCGATGGGCAGGGCCGACTGAGGTGGGCAAGGGCGACGCGGCCACAGTGGGAGGGGGTGACGGGAGGAGGAGAGCGATTCTTTTGTTTAGCGAACAGGTAAGTTGTGTAATGAGTGGTAATGATGGGTAAATAACCCACAACTCCACGAGGAGGTCTAAAATGAGTGTTTTTGGAGCACCCCTTAAGGTGCTCCAAAAAAACGTGGATCTGACCCCCGAACTCCATATTTTTTCTGGAGTTGGAGTTGGTGAAGCTGGATGTGTTTGGCAGGGAGTTTTGTGGAGTTGGTGGAGTGGAACTGTTTTTTTTGGAATGGAGTGCTGCCAAACACTGATGAGGATATCAACACCAACGATACGTCCACGCCGACACGGGTACCAGTTTCTGATCCTATTACTCGTGCCCGTGCTCGTCAATTTAATCATTAAGTAAGTTCACTATTGAATTCTTGTCCATCATATTTAGACCATGGAGACGCGTGCACTCTTGTTGTGGTTAGGAACCAGGGAGAAGATGGAAAAGGAGTCGTGCAGGCTGGATTCGGACTTCAGGACAACACCAAGTTGTGATGGTCACCACGGTCGCATACGGACTCAGATTGGGGCGTTCAAGTACTTCACGAATTTTTTATAAAGTCTCTTTTCATATGGATCCAGACTCCAGTCCATATCTTTTCTGAGGCGGCCGCAATGACCGAATGACTACCGAGAGATTTTCAGTCCAAAGGTGCTGCGTCACCTTAATTTGGCCTATTGGGCTTTGTATCAAGTTGGATCCATTAGAGGCGCATCCTAGGGTTGGGGCACGACCCCAACATCCTGGTGGTCGTCCTCCCATCTTCATATACCCCTTAGCCACCACCAAGAACAGATGGGTTTTGTTTTGATTAAGTTTAGCTTTTGCTACTTGCTTGTAAGCGTGCGTGTTGGATCAGTCGCCCATCTTCTTATCTTCGGAACCCCACCATTATTGAGATCGAGTTTGAAATCTTCATCTACATCTAGTAAATCCAATACTTGTTATTCTTGTTCTTGTTAGTTCTTCGATTGCTTGCAGGACAAGTGCCCTAGTGGCCGGGTGACGCGCTCCACAAGATTGCGGCAGCCATTGAAGGTGGTGTATCGGTTGCTAAGACGCAGCTTGGAGGGGCTATAATCGGGCTATGAACATCGTCTCCATCCACCCCTTTAGTTACATCGGTTGGAACACTATTTTTTCATCTTTAAACCCAAAACTAATTATTGAGACTCTTGCTTAGGAGGTATTTGATTTAGGAGCTGATCTAGACGGAGCTGTTCTATCACATCTATGGTACGGAATCCTAAGGATAGAACTATTCTAGTGAGCGACTATTTTTTCTAGATTCGGGACGGCTCGATCTCATAAAGTGAGCAGACCAATCGTCCCACTTCAATGACGCAAGACGATGTGATGCAAGCGGCCATCACGAGTCGGGGAGCTGGAAAGGGGTGAATCGAGCCTTGGGTTGCGTAAATCAAGAGCTCAGTAGCGGCGGCACAGAGCTTGGGCTGCACTAATTGAGCACTTGACGGTGGGATAAAGCATGGGTGGCACGGATCGAGCGTAGCTTGAGTGGCGGAGGAGGGAGGAGCTTAAGCGGAATGAGAGGATGGAGCTCGGCAACGACGGCGGTGGTGGCGGTTGTAGGCACCTCAGTGGCGGGCAGCCAAGCAGCGGCGCGTGGAGCAACGTGGGCAGCGGGGACTGGATAGCAGCACCGCGGACAGGCGAGCCTTGAGAGCAGGCTGCGGTAGGGTAGTAAAGGTGAGAAAAGGGAAGAGGTGAGGAGTTAGATTCTTACTTCACTAACAATGGTAACCGATCAATACCTATTCCATCCCGATCCCTCCAAATTTCATTCGAACAAAGAACGGAACTACTCCATCCCACCAATCATAGAGTATGGAACCATACCAGAAATTAGGGATGGAACCACTGCATATCCTATCTCACTCTTCATCGAAAACACTACCTAAAAGTTCCTCCTTTAAGCTTGTGATCAAAAGTCAGAAGCTAAGGACATAATTGTGAAACACTGTGCTTCATGTAGGCAAAATTACATTTTTTTTATTGGAAAATGTGCGGAGGCCCTTTTGCTAGCTTTTGGGTGATGTTGGGGTATTACATGTTTACTATTACTAATTGGAGCCTTCTTTTGAAGCTTCTATGTGAAGTCACCTAAAATTTCAGGTGGATATTTTAGAAAAAAGAGAGAAATTTTAGAAGTTTTCACAAACAGAAAAACATATAGCCATGATCGGTAGACTCAAATCATCATTGCCATTGGATCTATTATATTTTTAAAAAATTACCCACCTATATCATTGTGAAAATAGCCTAAAATAACCCCTAAATCTATATATAAATTACACACCTCTACCATTATATAAAATAAACTAAAGTAACCCCGTAATCTTCATAAAAATTACCCACTTATACCATTATTAACAATATTTAAAATAGCCCCTATATTTGCAACTAATAGCCCCTATATTTGCAACTAATTACCCACCTGTAATACCTACAAAATAACTTAAAGTAACCTATTAAATTTGCATCTATATTACCCTCGTATGCCATTATAAAAAAATAACCTGAGGTAAGCCCCTAATCTTCATCAAAATTACCCACTTGTGCTATTATTAAGATTATTTAAAATAATCCCTATATTTGCAGCTAAGTGAAAAATTAAAGATTATAAATGTGGATAAAAATGTTATAGAGTAATTACTAATTAAAACATATGGATGAAGATAATAAGTATATATTTATGTAAGTATGTTCGAATATTTAACAAACGAGAGGTAGCTGAAGGTAATAGTTTTGTAGCAAATGAGAGGGAGCATGGGTTGATGGACTAGTCCAATTGATTCACGAAGAAGGTGCACGCGTTATCGTTGAGGTATTTCTTCCCCAATCAAGATCCTAAATACGCTTGTACGTGCGGAACGCATATATAAACGCAGTACGCTTACACGAGGCATGGCATCAGACGACGCGACGCCACCCCGTTCCGGCGAGCCAACAACAGGACGGCTGCTCCTCCGCGGCTGTCGTCCCCACCCTCCCCGGGACCGTGCGCGCTCGCCTCCACCTTGCAGGAGCAGGACCCGCGCGGCAGCAGGGCCGGCACGCGGCCGCCGCGTGCACGTCGGTGATAATCAGCGCCGGCGCCAGCCGCCGCCCTCGGCGCGACGGTGACAGAGCTGTTGCTCACCGTCACGGCGGCCTTTCGATCGCCGGCGCGGTGCGCGGTGACGAACACCGGGGCGGACGACGCCTCGTTCCTCGGGACCGCCTCCATCGCAGGACGGAGAAGCCGCGAGCAATGCCGTCGATGACAATGAGCGGCTGCTCGTGCTGCGATGCAAGGTGTAGGAAGGGTATGGTATATGTAGTTGACGGCGGCGTTGTGGGTGGCACGGGAGTTTGGTGACTGGGCTCGTGGTTGCGGCATGCAAACTGATGCATCGTTTATTTGTTTATTTTTTGTACCAGGTTGTTATAGGGGTTCGCCAAGTTACGCCAGGGCCTCCGGCTAATTTCGTGGCGTTCTTGGACTTAGAGCAAGTGGAGTGGAGGAGCGGTTGAACGCTTGGCGCGCTTCACGCCTCCGCCGGTCCGGCGCCGTTCACGCCTCTGCTGGTAACGACAGGTTTTGGCTTTGCGTCCCTAAATGCATCACAGGCTCGTACGTAGGGTCCATCTTACGAGAGAAGGTTAGTATGGGTTTTCTAGCTAGTATTCATAATTTTTTTTAGGAATGTGCATATAAATTCTTAAGCCGCAGCTTTTGAGGTTTTTTTGAAAATTGCTGCTGGCTTTTTTTTTCTGAAAAGCTAATGCTAATTTTTAGAAGATGTGTTTAGTTTTCTAGGTTTAAAAAGCTACGAAAAGTTCGGAAAACTGAGCTTTTCAACTTTTCATAGAAACTGAGCTTTTTCGCGCTTATGATTTTTTTAAAGTTGGAGAGAAAATTTATTTATTTAAGTTTCTGACTTTTCATGCTGATAAGTTGTCAGTAAATTCAAATAAACAGGCCATTGGACCATGTTTGGAACGGCGACTCTAAAAAGAAAAACGCTTTTCGCGGGGGAAGTGATAAGCGACCCTAACCCAGCTTCTCGGTCTCATTTCCTCTCCTCTCTCACGCTGCCGACCGACGGCCCCATCTGCCCCGCGCTGGCCTTCCTCGCCGCCCTCGGCTCCGCAGCCCCGGCCGCCGCATCGCTCGTCCTTGTTGTGGCGCTGGAACCTGCACTGGTGATTGGACAGGGGCTTGCCGAGGCCCGGCCACCGCCGCCTCGCGAATGCGGGCGCAGCCGCATCGGACGCTGCGGCCACTGTCGCGGGCTCGGAAGAAGCTTCCCGGGGGCTCGCGTCCAAGGCGGGAACTAGGCGGAACGATCTCCTCCACCCGGCGTGGAACTCCACCAGTACGTGTACTACACCGTCTCCCATGGAACTCGGCGTCGAGCTCATCGCTGCCTACGACCCTCCATTCCTCAACAACGCGCTCATCCATCGACCCTGCCTGACGCCGGTATTCAGCTCGGGGGAGAAGACCACCGGTTGCACAATAGCAGGGGTAGGCACAGCCGCCGAGCAGGTCATCGTCCCATATTGTTTGTTTGCTTTTTCGGTGGACCCCCTCCATTGGAACTACGTTGTCCTAAGCCGGTCACTTCTCTACTCATGGAGAAGAAAGAGAGAGGAACGGTATTAAAAGGTTTTACGTCAAAAAATAAAGAAAAAAATTTGAGATCCTCAAGACTCGCACACAAGCCACAATCACGTGAATATGCGTGTGCACAAGCGTGGGATTCCATTGTGACACCACCAGCCTGTGGTACCAGGTGCTAATACCAATCCGGGTATTACCAAATTTGAACCTATCGGATTTAGTAGCCCTGCAGTTCAACAAGGGTTACCCAAGTAGTTAGTTTGTAGAGAGGATCGTGAGACTAAGAACTCGAAGGTGATCACGAGAACACGAAGAACACGAGAGTTTTAGATAGGTTCGAACCTCCGAGGAGTAATACCTTACGTCTTATATGATGGTGGCCTGTATTGCTTTGCGCTTTGCGCTGGTGCGTGGATTACAAATTGGATTGGATGCCCTCAGGAGGCACCCTTGCTCGTCTTATATAGGCTGACGACCTAGGGTTACACTTATCAAGCCGGCCAGTATCCTGGTCGGTGGAGACTCATAGGGTACCCATATCCCTCAAGCTCCTGAACAATGTGTAGGCGAACATGAATCTGAGGTCATCGCAACAATGCTTGAAATAAAGTCGGTTGAAGTTGCGATGGCGTCATAGCGATGGAGAGGCTGCACAATGCTCAAAAAAGAAGAAAATCCGAGCGAACGCGGAGCCATACGTGCAGAGGTAGTGTTTTGGTTAGTGGGGCTCGTCGAGATCAGGAACTCGAAGGTAAACGCAGACACACAATTTAGACAGGTTCGGGCTGTTAGATTGCATAATACCCTACGTTTTGTGTGTTGGTTGGATTGGATTGCTTTGGAGGGGGTCCCCTCTGGCTCGCCTTATACTGCCGAGGGTAGGGTTACTAGTCGGTGGTTACAAGAATACTAGTCAAATACGACTAGAGGAGTTATGCTCTTATTACAAGGAGTATTTTCCTAATCCTTAGCTAGTTCCTGTCTTTCCCTGTAGACTACGCCGTCCTGCGCTATGGTCTTCATGTCAGATACGTCTCAATATCCAACTCCATATTTAGGGCTGTCCAAATTTTTTGGTGAGCTCATATATGTATGTACGACGCTACCAGGTGATTTACAACTTGTTGCCCGTACACTGGGCGACAAGGGCCTATTGCCCCATGTTTTGGCAATTAATTCTTCTTTTCAATTCCCAAAAGAACGAAGCCTTCTAATGCCGGCCGCAACATCAGAAACACCATCTAAATAGTAAAAAAAATGCTCTTTACAAAAGTTGATGGTGTAGTGTTATATATCTTGCTCTCCACAATATTTGAGCCAATAAGAATATTACTTTGTATGGTAAAAACATTTTGTTCTGAATTCTTGTGAACGAGTATATTATAGAAATATATAATACCCTGCACCACCAGTTTCTTCTACAACTTTTCATGGCTAATTAGGTGTTTTGAAGGTTATCATGCACCACCAGTTTTCATGACTATATGATCTCAACGTTGAGATCATCGGAACACAACATTTTTTGAAATTTTTAAATATACCCTGCAGTAAATGGGAATTTAAATAATGGCTGACGAACCAATGGGAGGTTAGCCCTTGGCCTAGTGAAAGGGAGACAATCAACCTTTTTTTTAAATAAAACCTGGAAATAGCCGTCTATTATGAAGTATTAATAAAAAAAAGTATATGTAGAAAAACTGATTTGAAGAGGGGGTAAAGGCCAGCTACAAATAGGCTGGGAGATCATTGGTTGGACTGGGCCAAATGTTCTCTGCCATCTATTTGCGAGATGGGCCGATAAATGTTCGTGGATGGACTAGTAGGGTGTGGTGCGCATGGGACACGTCAGGAGCTAAATGGACTGCATGGTGGTCAACGTCGTTTTGGTTGTCTACTCTCTACCGGCACAGGTAGAGAGTAACTGGTTTGAAATGTTTAACAATTGCATTGGTTTAACACCGCTGCTGGATGGAGTAACTGGTTTGGGTTACAATTCTCTCGAGACAGTGATCATGCAAAACTAATCTGATTAGTAGTTGGATCGAGTTGGGTATACGACGATTGGCCTCCTTGGTGGACGATGACGCTAGCAATGCAACCCACCGGCCGCCGGCCGGCCGTCAGAGCTGCAAATCAAGGAGCAGCGGCTCGGCACGGAGCTCCAGCTCCAGGTTGACGCCGAACAGCCGCAGGCAACGCCGCCGCCGCGCCTCTTCTACCTCGTCATCAACGACGACGACGCGCGGCGCCACCACCAAGTGCTGCTGCGGCTGCACGGCCGCCTGCTGCTGGTTGTGGAAGAAGAAGGCCTGCTGCGGCTGTCGTGGCGGCACAGCTGGGACAACCCCTGCCCTCCTTCTGCGGCGGCAGTCGATGAAGAGCCTTGCTCCGTCGCGGTAGAAGGAGACGGTGTCCCCGGCGGCGAGGCGCTTGTCGCGGACGTAGCGGCTCCACCCTTTGGTCATCACGTAGCTCTGGCTGCTGCTCCAGTACGAGTAGCGGAACCGCCACGCCGCCTCGCCGCCCCGGGCGTCGTGGAAGCACAGCACGGTGCCGCCGGCCCGCGCTGCGGCGCCCGGCAGCGGCAGGTGCTTCTCGGCCAAGTGCTTGGGCACCACCAGCCGGTTCAGCTTCCCCACGTCGCTCGGCGTCACAACCTTCTCGAACATGCTCTCGCGCGGCCTGCAGCTACCATGGCCGTCGCCTCCGCCTTCTCCTCTGCTGCTGCTGCTGCTCTCCAGCGCAAGCGTCAGGGCCATCTCGATCGATCTAGAGGCTTAGCTTAGTAGCTTTGCTTGTGTGATGGATCTCCATCCTTGTCCTGCCTTGCTCTGAATATATAGTGCCCCTGCCCCGCACTCGGCATTGGGAAGCAATTTGGCTATTCCCGGCCGTTGGCATTGCATCCAACGGTCTGCATATCATGGACCCTGCGCGGCGTGCGTTGACCTGATAATGCCCCTATCCTCGTTCGTCGTCGTTTTATCCATGCCGGGCTGGGTTGGGTCAAAGAGCTAGGTTGCTGACATTCTACATTTCTACTCTCTTCTTAATTTCATTTGTTTTCTCCATCTCAAGATGCAATGTCTCTAAAAAATCTTATTATTTGGATTGGAATTCATCAGCAGCACATGATCTTATTAGATTTCTTCTGCTGCACCTTGTCATACTCCAATATTATACTGCTTGTTAATGAGGAATGTTTCTTCACCGCGGTTACAAGATTATACTGCGTTTGAACGAAGCAACAATCTCCAAGAAGAAATTGAACATGTAAGAGCGCTGATGTGTCATTATTTGCTTTCATCACTTAGTTAGGAAAAAACAAATGTGAAACCATGAGTTCTTCGTCACTTACTGAATGCTTCCTTCTGGTCTGGATGACTCATCAGCTAAGCTCTTTCTCGGTAACTACCAGTGAGTAATTCTTTTACCTCGGTAGCTGTAAGGAGAGATCAACACGCTCTCGGTAGTAGATCAGTTTGTCATCAAAGATATATAGTACAACTCCAGTTCTAGCTACTAGAAGGAACAGGTCATACATATGTTCAGGTTAATGCAAATTGGGACCTAGCTATCTGCTCCTTCCTGACCTATGATGATTATTTAATCGCCTGATTAGAGTAATTAACAATCCAAAGATGCGACCGGTGTCCGTACATAATATCCATTTGCAGGCATAAGCCAATCATGCTGTAAGTGCCCAGCTACATGTATATAGTAAACTCTCGATCAAGGGGTGCTGCAGAAGAGATCAGTGAGCAAGTTGATGGATTGATTAGCCATGTCAACTGCTTGTTTTGTCGCATTGTTTGAAAAGCTAATCTTTGCTCAAATTTAGTACAAGATGCATGCTCTCACAAAAGCTATGCATATAGCATGACAAGAGATGCCAGGTATTTTCCTCCTTTGAAAAAGACAACATGCTGGTTGATAGTCTACCAATAATCTACAGCTAGAGCAGGAGATCGACATAATGATGAATAGATTAGGCTTTTGTGAGTTGCATCAAGCTGGATATGTAGCCAAATATTCCTGCAAGTCCTAGAGTATCACTCACTACAGCTTACTGCAATTATTAAGAGCAAACGTGAGAGGTTATCGACAAAGCGCGTATTTAGGAAGCAAGCTGTGATCCAGCGCACGCGACGCCTTTTTTTCTTCTTCCAAACAATCCCAAACAAAGGAATCGGTAGCACTACACTCAATAGATGGAGCTATAGCATGTAGATCACACAAAGGCTAAATGCGAGTAAGTCGATCTGCCTAACGGTGGGGTATCCAAACCTATGCAAATTAATAATCCTCTCTCCCAGATGAAAACTTTCTGAAACTTTGACATGGATTTTGAATGATATATACACTTGTCTGAAATTTGTATTGGCTAGTCCAATGGGACTCAATCACCTCACAGCTATGTTGATAAACTAACGCCAGGAGATCAAGTTTGGGAACACAGCAAAGTGTTACTACTAGCTAGCCAGTGTTATCAATTTGCATAGTTAAAACCGCAAGTTGAAAATAATATGAACGAAACATATAGATATAAAAAATTGCAATTTGGGTATGTGCCGTGTGATGGGGGGCTCGTCAGCCCCCTACAACAGTTGTTGTTGGCCCTAATTGGGAGTACAAAAATTAGGAGGAGTAAAGCAACCATTAAGAAATGGGCACAGTTGCAATATGAGAATACGCAGGCCAGCCTAGTGCATGACGTGAGCCTTGGAAAGGGTGGTGTATGTCAGCCCGGCCCATTGCCCATTCATGCACCCCAACCAGCAAAGCCCCTGGTCAAAACTCAAACGCACGGCAATTGTTTATGGACGAATCAAGTTCCTTAGCTTGTGCAGGAGATTATATGTATATATATCTAGCTTCGCCAATGCAAGTTGCCCCAAATTAATTAATCGCCAGATTTTTGTAATAGATTAAGTACCTGCAAAGGGTCGTAGTGCTCTGCATTTGCATTATTCATGTATATATTAGTAGTAAGTACAGCTCTTCATCAGGTCGTCAGACCAGCTAGGTGCCCAGTCCGGGATCTGGGAAGCACGGTTTCCGGTATTGTCCGACGTCTCAACTGGAGGCAACAAGTGCCACCAAAATCAAAGACATGGCATGTATTCTCGCCTATTAGAAAGGTGTTTAATTTTGTCCACATCACGCTCTGTATGTTGCTTAATCGCAACCTCCTAACCCTTTTCCAGGAATAGCTAAAACAATGACCCTAGCTTATATCTGAATTGACAATGCGAGGCTGATGAGGTTAACTCTATTTTCATTCCATTTGTGAAGAACAGATGACCAAACAAAATGCAGCACAAGTGGCAGCAGATATATTCTATCTACACAAACTTTCCACATAGGATTACAACAAGACAAAACAGCCTTTGGTCTTGCTCAAGAGTTGGCCTGCTACTGACCTGGTCAGCCCTTTACCTCTGAACACATAGCCTGACTGGCTGAGAGTCATATATTTTCTTAACGATGGAATAAAATAAAACTCCGGAGTTTGCTTCTTTCGAAGCATAACAAGGTTCGCTTATTACAATAGTTCAGCTCCAAGCTCATCTCATCACACAGACATCATGAGCAAAAACAAAATGCCGGATACCATGATAGTTTTTATGAGAGACAATATTAAGCACAAATCATGTTGCACAGATTACCGCAGTTTCAATCACTCGGCATGCATTCTGAATTTGGTTTCATGAAACTCCCCAATTCTGCTGCAGCAATATGCCCAACGGCAGAGCAAAAATGTTCCTCTGCACATGACCTGTATATAAGATTTATTTTGTGATTTGTTAAAGGCTATACTTCATTTGTACTGAGCCACAATACCCAGCATAGAGCAGATGCCCATATTTTTTTTTGAAACGAGCCAAGCAGAGCTGCTGCTATATTAAAAGAGAGGAAAAGCCCGACGGGTCGTATACAAACGTACAAGCTGTACACTCGCATCCCCGAAATGGGGAGGCAGAACTCCGCTATGACAACTAGTACAAAACGGAACACTCAACCTGAGAGAAAGTCCTCCAAGTGTTTAGCTCCCGCAGCGACCCACATCGCAGCTTGGTTCTTGATGCCGTCGGTTATCTGGGTAACCGTCTTGTCTTTGTGTTGGAAGACCCTCCAATTTCTCTCTAGCCAGATCTCCCAAAGAACGAGGATAATGAGGGTCCGCAACCCTTTTCCCCCCGTTCCCCTCGGCCACCGGGCTAGCCAGCGTAGATGTCCACCAATTATGTATGGAGTCGTGCCTATCCCAGCGGCTTGGATCAACATTAGGGCATTGCGTCCATGTGTTAATTTCCGTCCAAATTAGCCGTGTGAAACTGCAGTCGGCGAAAAGGTGATACCCTGTCTCCTGCGCTGTGCTGCAAAGGGGGCAGGTTGGGTTACCGGTCCATCCCCGACGCTGGAGTCTGTCCGCTGTCCAAATTCTATCTTGCACGGCCAACCAGCTGAAGAATTTGCACTTTGGTGGCGCCCATGTTTTCCAGATTAGGTTCTCGAGATTAGTTGTCATGGATCCTATGAATTGTACTCTGTATGCCGATTGTGTGCTATATTTCCCATTCGGTGTGAGTTTCCATGTGATGGCGTCCGGGATGCCTGGCGTAAGGTGCAGGCGGTTGCTCTCAACCCATAGTCGGTAGTACTCAATGAAATATGTGGCGGTAAATCCTTGATGAAGAAGGTTTAAATCTCTTATCCACGTGCGATTTGTGACTGCATCATATAGTGTCCTGTTCTTCCTTCTGGAGATATGATATAGATTTGGCGCAATGTTCCTTGGCCTTTGTCCACTTAGCCAGCCACTGTCCCAGAAGGAAGTCTTGTTGCCATCTCCCACTGTGATCTTGGTTGCCGCCGCAAAGAGTTTGCGGTCCGTTTGGGAGCAAGGGATGTCCTGGCTCTCCCAGGAAGGTCCATCATTCATCCAGTCCTGCCAGAGCCACCGTAACCGCAAGACCCTGGAGAATTTTCCGAGGTGTAACACACCTAGTCCTCCTCCCCTCCTAGGCCTTGCAGATCGTGTCCAATTCACTTTGCATTTCCCTCCTGTGAGCGGCTCCATCCCCGCCTATAGGAATTTCCTTCGCTTAGCATCGATAATCTTCAATATCTCTTTGGGCGCTTTGAGGGCCGATAGTAAGTAAACCGGCTGAGCAGTTAGTAGTACCGATTTGACCAAAATGAGTCTGCCAGCTGTCGTCATGTTTCTACCACTCCAACTATTTAACTTGGCCACGACCTTGTCTAACAAGGGTTGGAAATCTACAGCTTTCAGTCTCAGTATGGATAGTGGTAGCCCAAGGTATTTGATTGGGAAGGCTCCCCTCCTCGCCGGTAGATTTTTCAGTACCACGTCCAATTGCCAAACATGTGGTAAGAACTTGTATGTCGGACGACCGCGCACCAAATTGGCTTCAACTAAAGAAAAAGGATGCTAATGGTTTCATAGTTACTGCAAAAGCAACCGCGGTTTTTATCCCATTTCAGTTGCCAAGATTAGTTTCCATCATAAAACATCGTTGACATTTGTTGGCCCATTACATTGAATGGACCGAAAATGATGATCCATTCTGGTGTAGTTGGATAATAATGGGCCTTGGCCCGGACCATGTTATAATACCGGTCGAGCCCAGTCAGCTAACTTACAAAATATGGACAAGCGCGCATGCATGTCACACGTACGAAAAACTACGAATGTGTTCGGTTTTTCTCACTTCCACATCTCTACATGTAGTTCATACTTCAACATGATTTGTCATGAAGCAAGGATTGTAGTACGGTCTCATCGGGTGAAGCCGGCCATGGAAATGAACTAGAGCGGAGGGAGCTGCTCCCCGCGGCTTCTCCCTCACCTCCCGTGGTTCTTGGCGAAAATACCCTGCCCTGGTGATGCTTGTCAATGGCTCATGCCGGGAAAGAGCAGCGGCAGCCGACACTGGCGAGGAACGGTGATGGCGTGCCCATAGCGGCGAGGGCGAAAGCAATGACGGAGATGCGGCAAGGGACGGGGTCGCGTGGATGGAGCATGGAGATGGGGGGCATTGCACGGCCTAGCTGGAGCGGAGCAGCAAAGACAGCAGCGCGGGTGGCCGGACCTCGGAGAGATGCCCGCGGGGAAGCGCGCGGCGGTGCTTGTTCCAGTAGCTAGTAGCTAGTAGCATTTGGCGCATTTTAGATCTTCCTCATTTGCAGCTCATTTGCAGCTCACATTTCGGGGGATATAATAATGTATGTACTTGAAGCCGGTAGTACATCACACAGTTAAGGTACATTTGACACAAGAATCCTTTTTATATATAAAAAAGAAACACATACGCACGCACTTAACCCGGAGAAGATCGATCGATTAGCACTGCCATCCTACGAAATTGAACCCAAATAAAGGGAGCATAATATCGATCCAAGAAACGCAGGGACAAATAATATACATAATAATAATTGAAGTTGAGAACAAAACGAATGAAGAAGCAGGTGCATGTGCATGTATATCCAAAAAAAAATTTGAACTCCAGCTAGTAGCAGCTTTGATCGATCGATCGATCGGCCGGGCGGCCCCTGGATCATCATCAGCTCGTCAGGCAATTGATTAATCAGTAGAAGTTGTTGGATCCCTGGTAGCAGAGTCCGGTGATCCATCCGGCGGGGATGGCGTCGCTGACGACGATGGTCTGCTGCGGCGAGCTGTAGCTGGTCATCCTGACGACGAGCCCCTGCGTGTTGCCGAGCACGCCGAAGACCTGGTACGTGGTCCCCCAGTTGCGGCCTGCGTGCCTGTAGTTGCAGTCTGGCTCGCCGGCCCTCTTGACGGCCAGGGAGGAGACATCGCCTGCGCCGGCGACGTTCATGACGTAGACGAGGAGCCAGTAGTTGTTGCCCTGGAGGCAGAGCCTGACCCCGCCTGGCCTCTGGCAGGGCACGCGGCGGAACTGGACGGGGATGATGCCGGCGACCCGCTGGGCGAGGCGGTAGAAGGAGGGCGGCGCCATGTCGAAGTGCTGCCGCGGCGGGTTGCACCACCCGCCGTTGTCGCTGGGGAGGTACCAGTTGGGCGGGCAGAGGTTGGTGCCGGTGACGGTCACCGTCGGCGAGCCGGGGTTGCACCACCGGGAGTTGACGCACCGGATCTCGTAGCACTGCCCGCACCCGTTGCCGTCGGCGAACAGCGGCGTGCTCAGCGCCGCCGTGTACGTCGAGTAGAGAGACACGATGTCGTTGGCGCCGAACCCGCACGCGCCGCCTGTAAGTTGCATTGGCAGCATTGATGATGATCGTATGTACAGTATATACACATACGCATGCATATACGTATATATACACACAACACAACAATACATACCGAAGTCTGCTCCGAGGCCGGAGTCGTCGCCGTAGAAGGTGGCGTGGGCGTCCTGCCAGTCGGACGTCTTGAAGGGCTGCTGGTAGTACGCGCTCGCCACCTGCGCCGCCGCTGCCACGATCAATGCCACCATGATCGCTGGAGTTGTCGCCATGGCTCGCCGACAACGGCTAGCTAGGTCTTGATCGATGGATGGATAACGGCGATGTGTGTGGCACTGCAACGAACTGCTACCTGATGATCGATGTTTATAACAAAGAGCGGCCGGCCGGTACGTACTAATGTACTTACTATACGTGTTGGGCATCACGTTTTGCTGCGCGCGTTGACACTGGCATTGCATCAGATACAAATTAATTCAGCTCCGATCCGTCTTGGAGAGCGAGAGTTGGGCGCACGATCGATCCCTTTTCCAATTTGTTGCTATGGATGACAAGAATAATGCCACCCACTACGACACATCTATATGTCCCAGAGGTCAGTAGGCCGGGACATGCAAGGCACGCATGTTATGTCAGGTACTCAGGTCAGGTGTGTGTTTCGATCTCTTTCTTTCTTTCTTTCCGTGCTACATTTTTTATTTTACCGACATCTTCTGTTTAAAGTCGTGATTACCATGATTTAATATTATTTTTTTTATAATTATGACCCTGATTGGCTGTAAGCACTTTGATTCAAAATTTTGATTGATTGATCAGTTGAGCTAGCTAGTCAATATAATGGATTATCTCGGGTCGGCTATGGGCTACTTGGTTGTCTAAATTAGCCTCGTCTTGGCTTTGTATGCCAAACAATAGTATATAAAGCCATCGAGAATTTGGCCACTTATTACATCAACATGCAGATGGCGGTATTTTTTATTAATTAAACTTTTAGTTGCAAACTACATTTTGTACGCATTATTTCTCTTTAGTAGTGTAAAATAATGTGATTAGATTTATCTTAGGAAATACTTTTTAAAAATATAATTAATCAGTCCACCGGAAAAACAAATGGACAATGATGTGCTAGTGAACGTTCACATCACGGCCTCTACGTTTCTCCGGCGTCGGGGCTCGGGGGCCCACCGAGAAGCTTTTCATCCACCACACAAAGATCCTTTATTTGCTGACTTTTCTTTGGTGCAGACTTGCAGCCAACTTAAGCAACATCATTTGTTTGTTCTTGTTCTCGTTACATTACACATGTCTGTTGCGGAGCGGAAGCGAATGAATTAATCCCAGGCTGGGATCAAACGTGGCTGGATTAAGGCCTTTCGTACCCTAGCCTCGACCTCTAACATGGGCCTCTCCTGTACTGGCGTTTCCATTTTCTCTCATCTAGCTTGCAATGGTATAGCTCCTGCTGCCATATCTGAAAATTGTTGAGACCCATCTGAGCCTGGCTATTGTTTCGTGCGTGTGCCCACTCGGAATAGTACGTAGCGCTATCATGCACCACACACAAGCGATCAGTTGCGTTATTCTATCACTTCTCTTGGGACCTAAGCTACGTACCTACTAGCTGCTTGCGTTATATCATCATGTTTAATTATGTGACCGATCATGGTACAGAACAAAATCACAAATGAATTTGATTTTTTTTATCTAATCTCTATATATCTGCATAGTGTTATTAGTTCAGAGGAATTGATGCCCCCCGGCCCTGCATCACATATCTCTCTTGCATTGTGATGTATAGTTTCATTTTAGCGTGTAATAGTAATATAATGTGACCCTTGTTGCTTGTCGGTCCTGTAGGCTGAAAGGCGACGTGAGCACCCAATTTAGCCACATGCGAAACCCTGTTGGCAGTCAGGGCAGGCAGGTCATTTCATGCGTAGCCATCATCGTACAGCCGTGTAGGGCCGTTAGTTGATGCGCCCAGCTCCAACTAACTTGTGGTCGATCCATCCAGATGGAGATGTATAATGTAATGAACACAAGCGCACGTGGAATTAATTCACGTTCATTAGAAAAACAAGTAGTAGTGGTTGAGTAGCTAACAAGTTTAATTTTTAACAAACGAGAAATTAATTACATATATATACTGTATATATATGGTTAACCTAGCTACCTCCCAAGGAATTGGAAGTACATGCACTCCTTTTATTTGGACATGCGTGCATGTGCTCATCATGCTATGCTAGCTAGCTGATACCGACAAGCACGAAATTTTGCCGCACCGGCCCACTTCTGCTCTGCACAGAGAAATGAATGAATTTGGAGTATACTCCGTAGTTTATTTTGATAGCCAATAATCCATCTGCTATCGCATGCAGCTAATTTACGCACTGTATATATTTATATACTCTTAGACCGTAGTATATGCTTAGAAATGTAAAATAGTAAATAGTATATTGAGAACTATGGCTAATGGGCCGCCGCCGCCAACCACCCCCACCGCCTCTCGTGCCCACCTCGCCTTCCCGTCCCCGGATCCAGCCTTCCCGTCCCCGGATCCGCCGCCCGGCTTCGCTCCGCGGCCGCTGAGGCCTCCCCCACCACTGCCGCTGCCGTGCCTGTGCCATTGACCGCGGCGTGGCCGTTGGCATGCGCAGCACAGGCAGTTTGGTCGGTGGTGGTGGTGGTGGCGGCAGCATCGTGGGAGGAGATGAACCGACCGGAGGGGTCGTTTGAGGCCTTCCACTGCTCCACCCACTCGATGGCCGCGAGTGTGCTGCACGCGATGCTCGGGCCCCACAGCACTGTCCTCATTGCCGTGGTCGTACTGTGCCACGAACTGGTGCGGCCCGTAGAGAATAGCGGCGCGGAGAGGGCGCCGGCGCGGAGGATGGTGGCACAGGGATGGCGCCGGTGCGGAGGAGGCGCTGCGCGCAGGCTGCGCGCGGGGCGGCATAGGGCGTGGCGCGGAGGTGGCGTTGCGCGCAAGCCGCACGTGGGGCGGCGCAGGGCATGGCGCGAGGAGAATGACTGCCGGCGAGGGAGTGGAGGTGAAGGTAGAACAGCGTGGTACGAGGAGACGCGGCAGCAATGCCGCCCCGGATGGACTGCCCTGACTATGGCCGGGAGTGCCGAGCTGTGAGCGTGCGATGCTCCGGGCAAAAGCCCTCGCCGGCAACTGCGAGGCAGCCTGCGAGAGGTCCGAATTCGGTGATATCACTCTATCAGGTGGAGTGTGGTGTTGCAGCGGCACTACAATGGAGGGTCCCGCATGGCGGTGGCCTTCTCGATGCGGTGCAGTCTGTTTCTATCGGTTCCCTGACGATGCCGGGCCACACCTGGAGATTTCGACGAATTATGAGCGTGGATGTTGGTGGATGCCACCGAGGTGAGCAAAGTGGGGAGGCTGCGTTGATGTCCCAATCCAACCGGTGTGGCAATTTTTTTAGTTGAGTGGCTACCCACGTTGATGCACTAATCCAACCGGACGAGTTTGCTATGTTTTTCTTTTCTTGTATCTTTTCAGTCTGGAACTCCTCCTTTTTAATATAATAGACATATCTTTCCAGTCCGGAACTCCTTCTTTTTAACATAATAGGCAGGAAAAAGAAAAAAGAACTATGGCCAAGTATCTTTCTTCTCGTATAAGTGAGGCATGTCGACGTGCATGGCTGAAACTAACGACGACATAGGTGAATCGAAGCAAAGCGTACGTTGTCAGATGCCGTACGTACTGCTGCGCAAACAAGCAGGCCTATGCCTCTTATGATGGCCTACACTTAATTTGCACTTAATAATTGTTATCAGTTACATGATGCTTTCAACATTGCAGCAGGGTAGGTAGATTTTCCTGTCACGCACGGGCTACAGGAAATTTAGACTTATATTTGATCGATTAGGCTGCTAGCTGCTGCGCTGATTGTTCTTCCTAGCCAAGTAGCCAGCCTTGTGGTCCAACGGTATCCAGTACTGGACGGAAATGACATGACAAAGAAACCAAGTAGTGAGAGCTAGCAATTGAAATGGCGTCGCAATCCAATCTTGGACCACAGGAGGCAAGTTGCTGGAAGCGAACAGGTCCACCGGAGGATCCATCCATCCATCCATCCATGTACAAGCCCAGAATAAAACCCTACCTTAGCTTGTTGAAACTTAATTTCCTCCTGGATCCGTTACGTTTTAGGCGTAACAACGTGTTGCTAGAATTGCACACACACATGCATATTTGTAGCACTCTTTCATTAATTATTAGTAGGTAGGTATGCATATATACGTGTGTGGCAAGGGTTAAGGATGTCCATGAATATATAGCTAAGCTAGTGTGTAATATTTGCAGCAGCTAGCATCTTTCTTGCAACTAGCTAGTCATGCATCAAGTTAACCAGTATGCTATACTGCCTACAGGGAACAAGGAAGGTGGTCAATCTACAAAAGCTAGCTAAGCATATATGGTGTAGTGTATCTCTTGCTCGCCAATCGATCAGTCCATGGCCGTCCACCATCCTCACCTCCTCGACTTCTCGCCGCCTCCCAACACGGTGGCCATGGAGCCGCCCCCACCCTCCTTCGACCACGGCCACCTCCTCGCGCTCCATGTCGACGGCACCGACATGACCGTAGGAGGTGGAGGAGGCGTCGTCCCTACTCATCACCGTGTCCTCGCCGCCGACGACACGGCAGCGTGGCCGCAGGCCCCGGTCTCCCTCTCCCTGTACAACTACAACGCGGCGGGAGGACCTTCGTCGCTGTTCGGCCATCATCAGCACCAGTTCGCCGTGCCTCCGGCGGCGGCGGTGTCGTCGCTGGCGCCGACGTCGAGCATGCAGCGGCCGTTCCAGCTGAGGAGCTCCAAGTACCTGGTCCCTGTGCAGGAGTTGCTCAGCGAGTTCTGCAGCCTCGAAGGGGACTTATTGCACGCCATGAACGGCGGCGTCAACAAGAGAGCTCTGAATGGAGGCAATAAGTGGGACGACGTGGAGACGTCGTCGTCCTCGGGCCTTTGGGGGCATCCGTCTCTGAGCTCCATGGATCTCTTGGAGCTTGAGAGGATGAAAGCAAGGCTATTGTCCATGGTTGAAGAGGTAGGTTAATTGTGCTAGAGGAGGCAATAGCAGCAATTCATTCCTGTACTTGCTTGCTTCAACTGGTAACACTTAGTTAGGTAGCTGTTACTTTACCATATATACCTAGTACAAGTAATTATAGTAACACTGCACGCAAATAATTAAGTTTTTTCAGTTCAAACTAGCTAACGTTTGAGTTGGTCATAGTATAATGATTAGACCTTTGTTCATCACTGTTTCCCTTTTATGAATGAGTTCTTGGTCACAACTCTGCTTACGTTCCTCGGAAGGAATCCACGCACATGTCGACATTGGCAATAGCGGGCACTGCCACTATACATGTACTTTCAGAAGCTTCTGTTCTCTTGTCACTTGGATCACCTTTTCACCACTATCTAGCTAGACAAGACTAGTACTAGCTACTAGTACTACTTTTGATGCCTCCTCTCCACTCCTGGTTGGATTCCTTTATTCACTACTTATCCATAAAAGAATACAACAACAACTAAAATTAGTATACTGTGGTACCAACTAACACAAAAAAATCGTTCTCTTTTGTTGCCAAACACATGTTCCTAAATGAATTATCTACAGACTACACTGTTGACCGACAAAATAAAAAATGAAATGATGATCAGGTGGACAGGCGGTACCGGCGGTACCGGGAGCAGATGAGGGCGGTGGAGGTGTCGTTCGAGGCGGTGGCCGGAGCCGGGGCGTCGCAGGTGTACACGAGGCTGGCCCTGCGCGCCATGTCGCGCCACTTCCGGTGCCTGCGTGACGCGCTGGTGGCGCAGGTGCGCGCGCTCAGGAAGGCCATGGGGGAGAGGGACGGCAGCGCGTCGTCGCCGGCCGGCGCCACCAAAGGCGACACGCCGCGGCTCAAGGTGCTGGACCAGTGCCTCCGGCAGCAGCGGGCGTTCCAGCAGCCGGGCACCATCGAGAACTACCCATGGCGGCCGCAGCGCGGCCTGCCGGAGCGCGCCGTCGCCGTCCTCCGCGCCTGGCTCTTCGAGCACTTCCTCCACCCGTACGACCGACGTCTCGTCGTCACTAGCTCCATTATTCTTCTTCATCATCTATCAGTACCGATTTGTTATCACCATAGTACATGGCTAAAAAAAATTGACATCCTGCACAAATATGATGAGATGCAATGAACTGCAGGTATCCAAATGACGTGGACAAGCACATCCTTGCGCGGCAGACAGGGTTATCGAGAAGCCAGGTGATTCATTCATTCGTTGCTTTATTTGCTACATAACACAAGTTCATCCATCCATGTGCCTTTAACAATTCCATCCACATACTGTACACAATTACAGTTACTGCACAGCACAATAATGTTACATACTATTTTTAACTCTTGTTATTACTTGTTGGAGTAGTAAAAATAGATCCAACCACCGCCTGCATCTGTCTCTTTTCACGAACGTGTGGACTGACTACGAGGATCGATCAATGTCACTCCACATCATCTTTAATGCTTGATAGCATCACTTATCTATATATCTCCCACCAATAATCTGCTCCTGGTAGCTATAGCATACTCCTTTTCTTTAATTTTCACAAAAATGGAGACGAATAATGCAAATAAATAATTTTTTCTTACCTTTTGTTACTAGGTTTCCAATTGGTTCATCAACGCAAGGGTGCGGCTGTGGAAGCCAATGATCGAGGACATGTACACGGAAGAAGTGAAGCAGCAATCGGAGGTGGCTCAAAACCCTAGCGGTGGCGGCGCCGGAGCCGGAGCCGTCAAACCCGAGCAGCAAAGCACAACAACGATAGGCGAAAGTGCCTTCCGAATAACCGGCGCCGGGAACAACCCTACGACGACCTCCATCAACGTTACCGACGGCGGCGATCACCATCATCTGTTGGGCAGCTATCCAAGCTTGCATGGAAGTGTGTCGCTTACCCTAGGGCTCCAGCAGCAGCCGTTCGCGTCGCCGATGATGATGATGATGCATGGTGAAGAGACGGAAGAGCCGGTGCTGCCATACATAGACCTCACAGCAGGTTCTCAGTTCCTGCATGATTTGGCAGGGTAGCTGCTCCAGCTAGCCAGTAGTCAAGTGAAGAACTGAACGCACAGAGTAGTCATGAAAAAGAACTCTGCTGTATATCGATCGATCATTCAATTATTCACGGGTCCGTAAGAGATTTTATTTGGCAAACCCAATTAGCTAGAAAGGGTACATTAATTAATTATATTCTTGTTATGCGAATCGAATCGAATCAAGGTGTGAAGTGTGAAGGAGAGGAATCGAATCGGTCGAAGAAGTACTGTCCGTTGGTCATGAACCTGTAGTTGAGGTCCCCCGGCTTGGCCGTCTCCTGCCACATCTGGTCCTGGAGCATCTCGTCGGTGAGCCCGAACTCCCTGAGCTCGTCGGCGGAGTGGTGGACGAGGAGGCTGTACCTGCCGCCGCGCCCCGTCTGCATGACGAGCGTGCCGCCGTTGCCGAGGTTGTTGAGGCCCTCGAACTGGCGGACGGTCCACTTGTACCATCGCATGAGGAAGACGCGGAGGGTGAGGCCGTGGGAGACGAGCACGATGTTCATGTTCGGTGTGCGGCGCCCCGGCGGCTGGAAGCGGCCGATGTCGATGTCGGCGCGGAGGGTCTCGCGGAAGCCGGTGATGCGGTCGTACACGTCCGCCGCCGACTCGCCGTTGGGGAACCGGTAGAAGAAGCGCCCGTACCGGAGGCGGAGCTCCTTCTCCACGCGCATCTGCTCCCGGTCCTGGAAGTTGCCTGCTCCCGGTCATTGGGTTGGGCCCAGCATTGTTTGGGCCGGCCCGTAGTAAACCAATCATTAGGGCCCATTATTAACTAATGGCTGCGACGCCGGCCCGGAGTGGTGGATAAGGCGTCTCTCCTTATCCGCCACCGCCGGGAAGCTAAGCTCTTTGCTTACCGAAGTCCTGCTCGCGGAGCCGCGGCTCCTCCCGTACGCCGGCGATGCGGTGGCGCTCGAAGGCGTGACCGATGCCGCGCAGCGTCTCGAGGGTGCGCCGGTACGGGGACACGTAGAAGTAGACCTTCCAGTCGTCGTCGGCGTCGGAGGAGAAGAGGTCGCGGAGGCGGCGGCCGCAGTCCTCGGCGTCGCGCCGGCCCTTGGCGGTGAGGCCTATGCGCGGGTCCGGGACGCGCGTGTAGGCGGACTCGTCTACGTTCCCCTCGCTCTCGCCGTGCCGGACCAGCACGATCCGCCGGGGCCGGGGCGGCGGGGGATTGATACTGTTAGCAGGAAACACCAGCCTCTCGCGGCGGAGCGGGACGCCCAGCGTGTCCTCGCAGCAGCGGCACCGCAGCCGGCGCGCTCGCCACTGGGGCGCCGCGGCGGCGGGCAGCGCCGGTTGGCACTTGCTGGCCGCCACCGCCATCGGTTGATGGATCGATCGGTCGGTCGGTCTGCAGCTGACTAGGAGGACGAAGCACTTGTGATCGATACGATGTGCAGGAAGATGCAGAGGGAGGAAGGATATGACGATGATGCCAGGCCTAGGAGGCATGTTTCCTTGTCCTTCACGTATCACGTTCTGTGGCGAGGAGCGCATGGACACCCGGGCCGTCGTCGTGTGATGGCGCTCCGGTCTGTGTCTGTCGTGTCGTGCGTCCGCGCGCCACACCGTTGCCGGGCGCCATCTGTGTGTGGCTTGAGGCGACACCTGCACGGCCAACTTTCCAAGGAATATTCCATTCCAGGAACGTACCCACCCATACTGGCCGGCTCAAGCCCAATGGACTGGTACATGGGCCCCCGTGTAGTTTTCCAGTAGGCCCATCATGCACCTGCAGAGAAATTTAGCCCGTTTACTTTGGGCATTTTGCATCGCTCGCCAAATACGGCCCTGGCTGGACTAGGCACAAATTATTTTCTTTCCCTTAGTTTTTCTAGTACATAGCTACAAACCATCACCGAACATGTACATTCGACTCCAGAGGAAAAAAAAGACAAGATAAATGCTTGGTTTCATCAAGAAAAAAAATAGTATCTTCAGACATACAGATGGATTTCAAGCAAAGCGCAGCTCGTTTCAAGCTAAGACAGGGACATCATACAAAGTTTAGGTAAATCATCCATATTATCTGCATCCCAGCAGTAAGAGTAAAACACAAAATAGTGAGATAGGGGGCATCCAATTCCCCAACCTCACAAAGAGAGAAAGAAGAAAGAATTGATAAGAAAATATAACAAGAAAATGAGCAGAGCAGAGCAAATTGCTCCACCTACATATCATGTATATAGTTACTCCTGTATTTACTTGCCCTAACCTAAGTACATTTTTCGATCAGCATCTATCCTTTTGTCACTTTCTTTTGGTCCTTTGGACACCCAGCAGGGGACACTACCAGAGCAGAACAGAGCAGAGCACATAAGCTCCTTTGAGCCCCCTACAGTTGCTCGAAATCACACCAAACCAGAGACCCACCCTCCTGCAGTGCTTCTTGAGGAATATTTTTTCCCCAAAAAGCCCAAAAGGAAGGCAGTATTTGGGGTCGTCTCCCTGCTGAAAGCTACGACGGCGGCAGCGGCAGTGGCAGGAGCAGCAGCGGCGGCAGGAGCGGCGTCCGGCAGAGCGGGCAGGTGCGGTGGCCGTGCGCGGCCCAGCGGTCGAGGCAGGCGCGGTGGAAGACGTGGCGGCAGCCCCGGGCGCGGCGCACCTCGGCGGCGCCGTGGAAGTCGCCCAGGCAGACGCAGCAGCCCTCCGGCAGCGGCAGCGCCTCCACGCCGGCGGCGGATCCGTCCGACGACAGCGAGTCGAAGCGCACTGCGGGGGAGTGCTTCTCGAGGCGTTCGGCCGCGGCGCCGTCGTCGTCGCGGTGGTTGTACTGCCACCGCGGGTGGTGGTGGTGGTGGTCGGCGTCGGAGGAGCCTTCGACGTCGAGGCCGGCGAGGCGGAGCAGCCAGGAGGAGAGGCGGCGCAGGTGGCCGAGCAGGAAGAGCAAGTGCAGCAGTAGCTTGGGCACCTCCGAGTACCCCACGGGGAAACCCATCAGCATCTCTTGCTTGCTGCGGCAATGGCTGCTGCTGCTGCTGTCTGCAAGCATCTACTCGTTGGCGGGCGGGGCGGGGCGGGGCCTTTAAAAGGAAAACAAGCAGCAGGCAGCGAGCAAACAGCTCATTAAAGTAGTGATGGGAGGCTCAGGATGCTGACACACATCCACTATACAGAAATGCAGTAGCACATTTCTATACGCTACTGTGCGTCCCTGAACATCCACTATACAGAAATGCAGACCGGCCGTCAGTGAAGTGATGTGATGGGGTAGCCGGCCGGATCGTCTTCCATTCCATTCCATGTGCGGTGTCTGTCGGTGTGGACGGCATCAGCTGCTGCGTCGCTGCCGCTGAGCCCGCCATGTCTGCCATCTGCTTCCACGATCCACTTTGCTCGCAGCAGCGGATCGGCGCCGTGTACCTCTTGGGTTTGTGTACACGAGAGGTACCATGGCAAGGGACGGACAGGAGCAGGAGGGATGCCTAGCTGTTGATTCCTGCTGACTGACTCTGCCTGTACGAAAATATTCCCCTGGTCTCTACCTGCAGCACATGCATCTCACCACCTTCTCAAACGATCACATACACAAGCAAAGTATAACCAATATTTTTTGGACATGTGCTCCAATAACACATACAGTGCAAGAGAGCTGTGAATAGCGCTCACATACAGTGTGGGAGTCAAGGAAACAAACAGCCACAATCCAGCGTTCCAACTACGTACGTACAGGAATTTCGTCGAGATGTAGAGATACGTACAGGTAGAAGGGGATAGAAGAACAAAACAAGACTTCAAGTTGCAAGTAACAATGATTTTATAACATATAATAACTTTCCCTATTTAAAATAGTAGTAATGTGTTAATTAGAAAAATTGCAAGTGACAAAGGGAGTGGTTATTAGCTAATAATATAATAGTTAAGGACGGGAGACGTACAACAATCCAAAGGAAAAATAAAGTTGGCACTGCTAGCTACGCTGCATGACTGGGCATGCCCGATTGCCCATGCTGCATGCTTTCTCCTACATGCAGGGGACAAAAAAGAGACATGCCATGTGAATCTAATCAGCCACACTGCACTAACCTAGATCGATGCACGGGATGAAAACATATCCTATCAACTAAGCTTGTCGGACATGACGACAATTCGTCAGATGTGAGATGCATGTGTAAGTTTTATGCGATCGATCAGTAGCTAGCAAGGAAGCATGTGTCTATTTATAACTAGACCGTACGTTCACTCATCAACTAGGAGTACTTTCTTGAGAATCAAAGTATCTCAAATTTAACTAAATTTATATGATAAAGTACTAATATTCATGATACTGAATAATTACCATTAGTTTCTTCATTAAATATATTTTCATAGTATATCTATTCGGTGCTATAAATCTTTGTGATCCTCTCTACAATTTTGATCAAACTTAAAATGGTTTGGCTCTCCAAGAAAATTGGAATGAATTATAATTTGGAACGGAGAGAATACTATATTAAGCAAATAAAAGATAGATGAAGACAAATTAGTCCCTGCTGCATGCCTCTAGCTGAATAATCTTGATACTACATATATGGACATGACATGCATACAAGAGTATATAGATTTGTTATTGAAATAATGCAATATATACTAAGAATTCTAGAGCTAATAGGGCATGTGCCAAGGAGATAGAAATAAAATGCAAGCATACCATACTGCATGTGCAACATAAACTAGCAAATTATATAAGTGCTAAGGAAGACTAGTCCTATCGTTCCTTTTTCTTCTTGGGCTAGCTAGCTTGTGTGAAGCGGTTTGTAAAGACCAAAGCCCGGTGCACTTTTGTTTAAAGGGAGGGCAGCATTGATGCCTGTGACTACAAGGTGTCATTGCACCAGGCCACCAACTAGCATGAAAGCCCAATAGCACACCTTGTATGTACGAGCAGGGTTGTTATTGGATTTCCACGTTAGTTTAATTGCGAGGCTATTTTGGTACTTTTAAGTTTACAGATTTTAATACATATCTAGATGAATAATTTAGAAATGCTAAAACAACTTACAATTTGGAACGGACGGAGTAAACACTTCGCTGTCCAGTCGTGATCGTTGCTACACGGCGGCCGGCGGTGAGGCACCGCCCATTAATTTAATTAATTGCTCATGCATGCGTGCTCAGAGAGTATAGTATGCAATCTC
Organism: Setaria viridis; assembly: GCF_005286985.2. Lineage (NCBI taxonomy): Eukaryota > Viridiplantae > Streptophyta > Magnoliopsida > Poales > Poaceae > Setaria > Setaria viridis. Next base: position 548,045 of record NC_048266.2, read on the forward strand.
TGATTTCGCTCGCATATAATCGGAGGAGGATCGGAGCCGGCTGGTCGGCATCAGGGCTCTGTACAGTTGCGGTCGATCCATGGACAGAGTCACTCAACTGATGCCCGCTCAACAGTAAACCACTACTGTAGATGGACGATGCGTCTAGCGTCTTCTTCTCTCTCTTGGATCTCTCCTCGTCGAGGCAGCTATGAAAATCCGGCTTCGGACCCCTACGAAACAGGATGCATCAGACCGTAGTTATTACAAAGGTAGCCACTGTTGTAAAGATATGTAGCTTAAAAAAAGAAAAGAATCCCTCCAAATTGCAGTTTGAGTAGTCATCCTTCGTAACTTGCTTTGTAAAGTCAATTCCTGGTGATCCATCTTCACACCAAGTAGGGTAGCTTAACCAATTCCGAATATGAGAGGTACTTCCATTAGACTTCTTCATCAGCTCGTTAATTAAGGCCATGACCTAGAACCACCGGATAGACAAAATAAATTTCCAACAACTAACATTGAGCAGAGAAGACCTGAGAACTTCGAAAACGACGCCTCCAAGAAGGGCACGACACCATCGACGTCGACGCCATCCGTCCTACACGGACAAGGTTTCACTAAGAAGAACCTAAGATACGGGGGAGCTGACAGACACCTCACAGGAGGAGTATGACGTGCAAAGACGTCGTTGTCGTCGGTCCGTTGAGTCAACGAACAATGACTTTCGCTCAATGCCCCAAAGTCGTCCAAGCGTGTCCCATACCGCGCCATCACCGATCAACACAAACAGCCATACCGCCATGCAGCACAACAACCATTGCAGCTCCCATCGACGAAGTGCGTTCCATGCCACAGTAACACCTTTGGAACCAACGCAAGCCACTGCACCACCATAGCAGCACACCATCCTAACTTTCTGTCGATGAGGAGCGTCCCATGCCACGCCTCTACTAACTCAGGCTTGAGCGTCCTCGCGCTGTCGTCACTGCACACGCACCACAACACACAACCTTCAAAGATGACGATGCACGTCCCATACCATGCGCAGCCGTCTTCGTAAGCCTTGCCAAGATGCCACCAATGTGAACAAAATTACCAAACTGCCGTGAAGAAGAAAGGATCTGCTTCCTCGGGCCGCCGGCAGAGCGGCTGCACACGGCCACGAGCCAGTGCGCACAGCCACCTTTGCCGCTCACGTAGGCCTCCATTGCCACGGGGCGCCACCGCCACCCTGCCGGCTGCCGCCCTCGCGCGGGGAGGCCTTGCCGCTGCCCTCGTTGTGCCCGTGGGGGGAGGACCTTCACCTGCACGCCAGGGAGCTCGGCCCGAACACATGCAGATCGAGGCCGCATCCGTCGTTGTCGTGCCTCCACGCACAGCCACCGCCCTCACCATCGTGCGGCCACGCATGGCCACCACCATCACCGCCGCAAGTTCACCCAGCTGCTGCCGCCCTTGCCGGCCACCGATGCCGCCGCGCCACAGCCTTCACGGTTCCCCTCCATGGCCGCCAGATCTAGAAATTGAGAGGTAGGAGAAGGGGAGGGAGAGGGTACTGGGCTGATTTGCCACGCCGCCGCCGTCCTCGCGGGCCCAGACTTCCAGCAGCCGGCTGTGGCAACGGCGAAGCAGGTGGGGAGATCGGGGGAGGTGGCTGGCGGTGCGGGTTGAGGAGCCGCCCGAGTCGCCCCTGGGAGCGACGCGTTATTTCTTACTCAACAGGCAGCTAGATCGAGGTAGACAAGTCAGCATCAGCAGGTGGATCGAGCGAGAAATAAAAAGTTGCTGGTGGATGTGGATGGGCCGTCTTCTCTGTCTTTCTTTTTCGGCGGAATGTGCAGCCCATGCAAGTGCAGGCCCAAGATTCGGGACATAAGCCCAATAATATAAGGAACCAACCAATTTCGGTTCGGCGCCTGTGTTGGGCTGCTCCTGTGCTTTTTGCCCATGTCACTAGTATACCAACCTCTCTCTTTCTCAAGAACACCAAGAGGAAAAAGAAAATTAAAGGAGCGTGCAGTGCATCTTCCAAGAGATCGAAAAGGCAAATAAGATCTGATCGTGTTCGCCCATGCTGCCATGCCATGCCGTACAATAAACCATCAAATTCACAATCACAATGCGCACTAGCATCAGCCTGTTGATCATAGCGGTTAAAGGTCTCCTTTTCGTAAGATGCTCTTAATAATGATAAGAGCAGATCCCACTATCAATCTAGTAGAGGCTAGTATGCATGCAAAAGACAAAACTTTTGTTAATAATATAATGCAGGCTTTACGATAATCCTCGGTAGGGAGGGTAAGCACTTTTGGTAGCTAGCTAGGGCATGCCCACATTGCAAGCTTTTATCTTTGCTTTCCATTCCATGTGCTCATCAATCTTTCTGCAGAGAGTGGTGCCTCCCTTCTTCTAGCATTGCCTACCTAGCTCTTCCTCCAAACATGGATAAGATATTGCTGTTGGAGTACACAGCATCCGGACCATGCCAGAATTCTGCATCAGGATCGTGCGTGTCTGCATTCTGGATAATCCATTAACGTCGCAGTAGAAACATGCCACTCGGCTGCTCTGTAACCACTGAAATAAGTGACCATTGGCAGGTGCTCGCTGCATAATAATGCATGTCCATCTGCGGGTGCAAGTGGATATTAACTTGCAGTTACTAAAACCACTGAAGATGACCATTGAGCAGGTGCTCACTACACAATGTGCTTCCTGTCTGCAAACTGCTAAAATATCAGACAGCTTTGGTGGAAGTACTATGCCAGTCTAGGTCTACTACCGCTTGTCGTCCAGGTCAGCTTGGCCACTTGCTGCAAATACAGTTGTAGCCAAGTGCAGTGCACCACGGCACGCTTTGCGCATCGCGACAACTGCTCTCTCGGTTCCTCTATGAGATTGGAGGTTGCTACTTGTCTATCAGCTTCATCTTTACGTACGACGATGTACAAGATCAATTGGATGGGAGCATTTTTCATGCGCTGGGTTGAACCAGTGGCATATCCCTCACTACCACTGGCCAGTGATACTGATGCACCACCAATGCAGCAGGAGTGAGGAGTATATACAGGTGAGGGCGTGGTGATCACAAATTAAATTGAAGGTGGTGGGTGATCACCCCACTAATTCCCTTTCTTTCCCTTGGATTGGGTAGCGGTGCCTTTTTTTTCCCGAATAGTACTGCTTGCTCATCACTGATACGAAAGGCGTCAAGTTTGTAGGCCAGACAGGACTTTCAAACACTCACCAAACAGTGCAAATAACAATGGGGCTACCTCTTTTTAGTGCTTCCATAAGCTTCATTTTAGTAGAGCTGGGTGTTCCCTACTTTTTCTAATTTGTTTGATTTTTTTTCCTCCATCATGCATGTTCCACCTCCATCCTCAACTTCTCGACAAAGGAAACATTTGCGCGGTCAAAATATGTTGCCAACTTAATCAGTAACTTTTCATGGTGCTGAAGAGAGAAATAATGTCAGGATGGACTGTTTAAGGATTCTTCACTTTCACATTTACACGCTGATTTGATTCTGGATGTCTCTCATATGTGCCCTTTGCAGTTGAATAATATGTATATATTTTTTTTCATCAGTAGCACCTTTGCCTTTTGTTTTCGGGTAAAGGGTAATTGCGCATATCCTGTCACATCTCTCTTTTATCACAAGCACTACCAAGTAAAAGACCTATAAATAGTCCATTACATGAGCATAGTTATGGCAATTCAGGTGAAGGGGCCAAAAGGATTAGCATATCTGAAGCAGCAATGTGGGGGATGGCGCGCATCGATGAGTGGAAACCGGTGATCGCAATGCTAGTCTTTGACCTCATCTCTGCTGTCACAACAGCCTTGATCAAGAAGGCGCTGCAGGAGGGTCTCGACCGTCTAGTACTCATCACGCTTCGTCAACTGGTGGCCACAGTCTTCCTTGCTCCGATCGCCTATTTCAAAGAACGGTACAGAGATGTGACTTTTCAGCGAATGATCAAAGTTCAGGACTTGGGCTGTAAAATACTGTGATGCTACTGCTGAATTTCCCCCTCTTTTCAGGAGCACAAGGCCTAAGCTCACACTGGAGATACTTGTGTACCTCTTCTTCAGTGCAGCGTTTGGGTACACTCACAGACCAATTGCTCATACTAGTTGACAACTTGGCTAATCTTTTCTTATGTGTGGAGTGTTTCTGCTTAATTTGATTCATTTATTTTCGTATGTTCTGTCCAGCGCCGCTCTCTCTCAATACACCTTCTTCTACGGGCTGCAGTACACGACCGCAACATTCGCCATAACTTTCACCAACATGGCTCCTGTGCTCACTTTCCTCATTGCAGTCTTGCTAAGGTGCTCCAGTATCCAAACCTTGTCATTTCCTGCACTTGGTCTTCTTGTGTTGTCTGAAACTACTGCTCCTTCATTCAGGGTGGAGTCACTGAACATAAGGAACAAGGCAGGAGCTGCAAAGATAATTGGAACGCTAATGTCCTTTGCCGGTGTCATGCTCCTTACCCTCTACAAGGGTGTGGCCTTGACACACCAAGTTGAGCCTTCAGAGAGCCCAGATCACCATGCAGGCAAGAAGAGCTGGACCCTGGGCACGTTAGCATTACTGGCCAACTGCCTGTGCTTCTCCTTCTGGCTTCTACTTCAGTCCAAGCTCACCAAGAAGTATCCGGCACTGTACTCCAGCACCGCTTACATGTTCCTGATCAGCTCCCTTCAAGGCGGGAGCCTGACGGCGGCGATCCAAAGGCGAGCTTCGGTGTGGATTCTGACAAGGCCAATGGAGATCGTTACAGTCTTATATACAGTAAGATTGCCCTACATACTTCTCTTGTCACATTCTATTGGTATCTTTACACTGCTTCTGTTCCTGTTGATAAAAGGCCCTTTGATAGGCATGACAATAACAGTACTTAGAAAAATTTAAAGTAGCTTTTTCAGATAAGGACGCTGCCCTGAGGTCGTTCTAAAAGTTAAACAATGTAATCAAGCCATCATTTTGGCCTAAAACAGGAAGAATCATGAAGCCAATCCTAAAAGACCTGTAGCTTTGACCCACGAAAAGTTACTAGAAAACTCAGCACAATTCCTGGAAAGGCAAAAGTACGGATACAAATGTTTTCTTAGAGAAGCATTACCCACCCACGAATTCCAGTTCATATATTTATTCGATCACAACTAGAATTAAAAAAGGGGTAATATTCCTTTTTTCCCTTATTGAATCAAGCATTCAAACATATTATTCTCTTATATTTCAGGGAATTATGGGGTCTGGAGTGGGCTACGTAGTGATGACATGGTGCGTCGAGAAGAGAGGGCCGGTGTTCACTTCATCCTTCATTCCTATCATTCAGATCATGGTTGCCATGATCGACTTCTTCTTTCTCCATGAGAATCTCTATCTTGGAAGGTAAGCTTCGGCAGCATACTCATCAGTTCAACAAGTTGTTGGCTATCAAAGTTGTCTCCGTACCACTAAACAATAAGATACCTGCACATCTAAATCACGTTGAAGTGATGGCAGCTGAGTTTTTGGAATTGCAATGGATGGACCAAATTGCATCACTTTTGTGTTTTGTTGTTATCCGTGCAGTGTGCTGGGATCCATACTCATGATTCTGGGCCTCTATATTCTGCTGTGGGGAAAGAAGAGGGATGCCTCGGAAGCATCATCATCTGCCAAGGAAGCGGAGGAGGACAAGGAGAAGCAAGTCCAATCATGATGAGGACGAACCACAAAATATATTCTTTCTAAAACAAACCATGAGGACCAAAATACACAATTCTTGGATTGTGATACACGACATATGGAATTTCCCGCTTGCTCTCCTACTCCTAGATGCAAATACTAAGGGGGATGGTATATAATAATTCTGCTAGTATTTGTTTTTCTTTGTGGGCAAATTAGTACTTGTGCTGTTTCCTCTAAGAAAATAACATAGTACTTGTGTTTCCCTCCATTAAAAAAATAGTACTTGTCTTTTAGCATGTTCTTTAAAACGTGATATTGGACTCTAATAATCTAGTTTTCAAAGTGTGGCTCACCATGGAAACCTATCAATCTCACATTCCCCAAGACTTGGCCTTAGGATTTTACAGAAGAGAGGCATATGTTCGACATGTCAAAATGCCTTTTTCTCTCACATTGAACATGAAATTGGAAAAGAAGAAGAAATTGTTGAAAGTAGAAAGAGAGACTGAAAGAATGAATCTGAGGATTCTCTTCGTTGATTGAATGAATGGTCTGGTTACATATTTATACAAGGGGAAAGGAAATGCCCAAAGGGCATCATGTGCCTTGGGGGTTGGCCCCTTCATGAAAGGTCCGCACCTTTTCATGATAGGTCCGTCTTGTACAATTATCTCTAATACTAATTGATCACTAATTAAGTTATTTCACAACACAAATGTTCTTCACATGATGGTTGTACCCCCATGCTCCTGTGAGGGTGGGGAATCGATGCTTTGGATTTGATTTGGACTTAAAGCAATCTGTGCTAATGAAAGAAGAGACAGTGGGCATTGGATTTTGGTGCTTTCTCATGGAAAGATGTTTTCCTACATGTTCTTAAATAAGCCCTAAATAGAGGTCATGCCAATATTTAGTGCGGAAACAGCATCCAATGCCCTACAGTTGAAGCGATTGGTGCATCAGGATCACAAGTCACAACCTGCTTGCCAAAACTGATAAAAAGATGGAGGAGCTTTAAAATGTTCCACTGCATGATCTAAAGAGCTATTCTGTTCAATTGGTTGCGCAAGTTGCTCAAACATCCAAATCTTCCAGATTGCAAATATTCTGAAGTCAGCAAACAAGCACCGGCCAATGGTAGCAGCTAGCTTGTCCTCTCCCCAAGACCCTAGTCACAACACAACTCTCGATCACGTGTTGCGAAAACGAAACGAAGTCGGGAACATGCTTGGAGATGCCATCAGCACCTCAGTACCCCTATAAAACCATGACATAACCAGAACAAACTGCTCAGACAAAGCCATCAGATCGCAGTTAGCTCAGGAACAGCGCTCTGCTGGTGATCTGGTTGCCTGAGATGTGGAGTGCGGGATGCATGGAGCAGTGGATGCCGACGGCGGCAATGGTGGCCACCAACGTTGTGATCGCCATCATGACCGCGCTGATCAAGCAGGCACTCAACCAGGGCATGAACAGGCTGGTCCTCATCACTTTCCGGCAAATGGTGGCTACGGTGTTCCTTGGCCCCATTGCCTACTTCAAGGAAAGGTAGTAGTGAAAGCAAAGGGAAAAATGAACAGTAATAAAGCAACTGCTGGTCGTTTCGTTGGTGTTTTTTTCACTGTTGTTCTGACCATGCTTTTTCTATACAATAATCACTGACTTTTTCAGGAAGATGAGGCCAAAGTTCACAACTGAAATCTTTATGTACATGTTCCTAAGTGGTATTCTTGGGTAAACATTCTACTCACACCCTTTTATTCAGCTTGATTTCATACGTCAGCAGTACTAGTCATCCTAGGTTAAATTGTTTGTTTTTGACTTGCATTTTGCAGTCCTGTGCTGCTTCAGTACACATTGTTCGTCGGATTGGATTACACAACAGCAACATTTGCTGCAACTTTCTCCAATATGCTTCCAGTGGTTACTTTCCTGATATCACTCGCTTTCAGGTAAACCAACTTGTTCTTCAGCAGCCTGAAAACGCTTTGCTCTTTTGCAAAATTTCTCTATTGTAACTTTGTAGTATCTATTTGTATCATAAATACCGCATGACTGCAATTACCTATCAAGTAGTAGAGAGCTACCATAAAAAAAAAAGGTAGTAGAGAGCTATGTAAGTTACCATGGAAAATATTTATACATGTTTGAATTGGTTCTGTGAAATTAAATAATTCTTGTAGTAACAAATTAACCAGCAGTTCATCTAAACAGTTATAGGAGTATTAGAACGCGCATGACACAAGGCACTCACACGATCACACCGCAAGAAAAAAAGGGAAATTGATATAGTGCTATCGCTGCTATGGCATATTGGCATCTTAAAAGAAATCAACTAAATGTGTAGCAAATCCTAAAGCGCCTAAAGAAGCCCAACTTTTTCCCCTAGAGAAAGTTATTAGTTGAATTTTAAAATGGGTCCCAAATAAAATTAAAGCACATGCTGCAATTAACAGTCTCCAGCACATTCGCTCATCAAATCATCACTCGCTTTAGGATCTTGTGTTTTTTCCCTCCGCATACCACTTGAGCCCTTTGGTAAAAATAGTTGAAAACAACAATGCAATTGTTCAGGTTTGAAGCCCTAGAGGTGAGGAGCATGTCAGGGAGTGCCAAGATCTCAGGGACACTCATCTCCCTGGGTGGCGCAATGATGCTCACTTTCTACAAGGGTTCGGCACTGACCCACACCTCACCATCCATCATCATTCCGGCGGCCTCCGGCAGTGACCATGGGCAAGCCGGAGGAGCGCACGGCGGCACCGTCCGGTGGGTGCTGGGCTCCGTCTCCATGCTCGCCAACGTCGTCGGCTTCGCGCTGTGGCTGCTCCTGCAGAGGAAGTTCACCAGCAAGTACCCGGCCGTGTACTCGGCGACGGCGTTCATGTCGCTCTTCAGCTTCGTCCAGGCAGGGGCGCTGACCCTGTCGATAGAGAGGAGCAGTATTGCAGTGTGGGCTCTCAAGGGGACTATAGAGATCGTCACGGTCGTCTACTGTGTAAGATTGATTTCTTGCAGACACCACCTATACTCAGGCCTCCTCCTATCCAATGGTTACTTTTTAGCTGGCTCATAAAATATTTTCTCATATTTTAATATGAGAGAAATAAGAGCTATCTCATGATCAAGAGATAGTCTCGTACACGACACTTCAAGATTACGTGGGGATGATGTGGGGATTGTGTGTGGAGGTCATTCATACTATGAGCTATGTGCTAAAAGTTAGATTATTGGAAGGGTTGTCTCTTAGAGTGCTTAGAGCTAGGTACCATTGGAGGCCTTACGCTGCTGCTGTTTTTTATTAAAATTAAATCTTTAGGCACTGATGCAGAGTGTTGTGACATTTCAGGGTGTAGTGGCGTCTGGCATGGGGTACCTGCTGCTCACGTATTGTGTGGAGAAGAGAGGCCCTGTGTTCACGGCTGCCTTCAGCCCTCTGTCCCAGATCTTCGTCGCCGGTATCGATCTCTTCATCCTGCACGAGCCGCTCTACCTCGGAAGGTCACAATGCTTCTCATCTCCTCCCTGCTGACTGCAGCCACATTATGGGTTTTTACATGGCAGTTCATGCATGCACAGTACTGCTTACCTGCAACTGCCATGCTAAATCTCACTGTCTGCTCGGTGTCGATCTTGCAGCGTGCTAGGGTCAGTGCTGGTGATTCTTGGACTCTACATGGTTCTCTGGGGAAAGAAAGAGGAAGCTGCCAAGGCTGCCGCTTCGGCGAAGCCGGTTCAGGCAGAGGTAGAACAGCAAGAGAAAGTGTGATTTTTTTTTTTTGGTGGTGGGGGGGGGGGGGGGGGGGGGGGGGGGGGGGGGGGGAGGGGGCTGCATCTGAAGATGTACTGCAAGTCATAGTATGCCTGAGAGTAGTAACTTGAAGCTTGTGATAGCTAGTGCATATGATCTCCAGGCTCTCGCTGCTGTATATCAATCTATACATGTATTGACCATTGGAAGAAATGATATGATGAACTGCTGTCTTCAAGTGATTAAAATGAGGTCGTTGGTCCACAACAATGTTGTTGTTCAATTCGTTGCCAAAGTTGAGATTTCAGAGCAGCACTGTCCACTAGTGACCACGTGTGGCTGGCAAGTGGGGCCAAAAATGCTCATGTTCAAGAATAGCAACGGGTCACTATTCACTAGCTCTTTCTTGGAAGAATGGTTCAACCAATGCGAGCTCTCTGCCATCGAACACTTGTACCGCAGCATCCTCCGTGAACAACTCCTCGCCTCTAAAACTTGCCACCATCTGACTCCCGGGCTGGGCCATAAAGTAAAGAGGATCACTTGCAAGCAAGCGGGATCAAATCAACCCAAGGAGAAGCAAAAAGAAGCCATAATGCAACAAGAACGCCGGAGCACCGCCGCCGCCATGCTGGCCGCCGCCGCGGTGGTCCTCCTGCTTGCCACCGCCGCTGCGCCGTGCAGCGCGCAGCAGGCGGTGATGAGCATCGAGGAGGCGTGCCGGAAGGCGGCGAGCGCGCAGGCGGGCGTGAGCTACGAGCACTGCGTGTCGTCGCTGGCGTCGGGCGGGCGGAGCCGCGACGCGGCGGACCTGCACAAGCTGGCGGTGGCGGCGGCGCGGATGGCCGCGGACCACGCGGCGACGACGGAGGCGAGGATGGAGGACCTGAGCGAGGTGGAGGAGTCGCCGCACGCGCGGGCGCGGCTGCACCACTGCCTGGAGCTCTACGGCGCCGCCGCCGACGTGCTCCGCGACGCGCTCGACAACCTCCGCGCGCGCGTCTACGGCAGGGCCTCGCAGCAGCTGGAGGCGGCGCTGGGCGCCTCCGAGAGCTGCGAGGACGTCTGGAAGGGCGAGGAACGGGTACCCGTCGCCGCCCACGACAGGGAGTACGGACGCATGGCCGTCGTCGCGCTCGGCCTCACCACCGGCATCGCCGCCTGATCTCTCATCTCATGTCACTTATTAGAGCATTCCATCTTGTTGGCGTACGTGCAAACCAGGACCATGACCATGACCATGATGTGGTTTTGCAATGCATGAGTGGGTGATGCTATATCTTAGTAGTATTTGTCTAGCCACTACTATGACTTAACCTTCTTCCTTCAGGTTTTGATGCCTTGTTGCTGGAGGTGTTAGACTGTTAGGAAGAGAGAGTTAGCAGAGGTCGTCATGCATGACACTGCTGTCATTTGTCAAAGTGTTTGTAGGGTAGGGCTCATACGTGTTCAACCTATATGGTGGTCTTGCGTGCATAAATAAACTCTAGTATTATTTCCCGTGTATGCTCTGTCTTGTAATTCATAAATTTGATGAAAGGTTTCCTGAGGTGCGTGGCTCATCTTTCAGTTTGGTCTTTGGTGCATAGTTAACTGGTTATTAATATCGCACCCGCAATTCAACCGATATATAAAAAAAACTCGATCACGGGGAGGAGACGAACCCGAGTCGGAATGGAAGTTTCAACGACTTCCGGAGTTCAACACCCTAACCGATCCACCGCGAGAAGATCGGACAATCCAACCGACATGGTACTGAAACGCAGTTGAACCGCATATATTCAATAAAAACGTACTGTCATCCTTATTTTCTGGCCTAACACTAATTAAGGACAAGTTGGTGCATAAACATAACCTCATCAAAGAATTTAAAAAAAAGGCTGGGCACATCCTGATTTAACTACTTCTTGTTCATTGATTTGGGCATACATCATGGTCTGATCCATTAATAAGCTACCAGCGGGTGAATCCATCAATCTTTGGGAGCCTGATTCTTTACAATTTGAGAATTTTACATCCTAGCCCAGTTTCCTTTTTTTTCAAGGTAATCCTACCTTGTTTCTTTGTTTTTTTTTGAGGGGGACCTTGTTTCTTTGTTGGAAGAGGAGTGGGGAAAAATAAACAAAACATAAAATGAATGGCCCAGCAGCAGCCCACCGAGCGAATGCTGGTATATGGGCCGCGCCAAAAAAAGCCCACGACAGACGCCACCAAAAAAAGCCGAACCGACCCGCTCCTCTTCTTCCTCCCTTCAGGCGAGCCAATTGGGATTCCACTCCACGAAAAAAACCCTAGCCGCCGATGCGGAAGCGCCCGCGTCACGGCGGAGCTGGCAACTTCGAGAAGAGGATCCGCCGCCGCATATTGAATGGCGGCCTCGCCGGCGCCGGCGCCTCGGCCGAGGACGTCGCCAGCACGCTCCGCGTCCACTACCCCGAGCTACGCCGCCAGAAGCCGGACCCCTTCACTGCCTTAGTCCGCCGCGTCCTCTCCTCGATACCCTCCCCCTCCTCCCCCTCAGGTTCCGACGGCGGCGACTACGACGACGCAGAAGACTCCTCCGCCTCCCGCCACCGCCACCGCCACCGCCACCGCCACGACGCCCACGCCAGCACCTCCTCCTCCACATCCGTCTCCGACGAGGTCGCCCACCCGCCGCCAGCCCCTGCCTACGACGTCACCAAGTCCGAGATCCGCTCCAACTACGCCGCGCAGACGGCCAAACGGAACCCCGCCTCTAACCAGCAGCTGGAGATTGAGGAGACCGCTGAGAAGGCGCGCCGCCTCATCACGTCCGATGGTGGCGCCGGTGGAGATGCTAAGCCGGAGGCCATGGCCTCTGAAGGAATCGTCCGAGGGGACAAGGGGCCGAGGTTCGCCGATCTCGGCGGGATGGAGGCGGTGATAGAGGAGCTGATGATGGAAGTTGTTGTGCCCCTGTGCCATCCGGAGCTGCCGCAGCGCCTTGGGGTTAGGCCTGTGGCTGGGCTGCTGCTGCACGGACCGCCTGGTTGTGGGAAGACCACCCTTGCACATGCCATTGCCAATGAGACTGGTGTACCATTCTACAAGATATCGGCCCCGGAGGTCGTATCTGGGGTATCTGGTATGTTCTCTGATTCCTTGCATCGAAATTAAATTGGATAAGGTCTGATGCATCTCGTGTATATTTGGACAAATAGTTTAGCAGCTGATCATGTTTGATGCCATAGAAGGAATTAAAATGTAGAAAAATGACTGTTAATCCTTGCTTGGCCAATATTGTAGCTGCTATTAGTGTTCTATAGGTGCAAATGGTCAAGTTTCTGCTATTTCTTCATCTTGTTGCTTCAATATAAGCTTTAAACTGTATTTCACTTGCAACGCAAAATTGCTGTGGCATCATCCTTTGTTTGATTAGACATCACCAGCGAGACTATAAAATTAATACTAGTTTCAGCCTTGATGTGTATTTGACATAATAAATCTAGTTGTGCTAATTGCTAAGATTGGTATTGCTAATAGTTTGCACAAGGGATGAACTCTATTTATGTATTATCAATATTTGGTGCTCAATAAGCCAATAATATGTTGTTAGTAAGAAGGCACTATCACTTGCTAAACCTGGTTAGCAGTCATGAAATCAGAACCATACTAAATAGGTGCTTAAAGATTGAAATGCAGCTTAGCCAACAAAAAAGAGGATATGATTTCTTTGTGTGGTTTCACATTCATTCCTGCACAGATAAATTCTCTGTCAGGACTCAGGAGTCATGCAGAAGCTCACCTCACAATGCGTTCTTGCAGGAGCTTCTGAGGAAAATATCAGGGGATTGTTTCAGAAGGCCTACAGGACTGCTCCCTCGATTGTATTCATTGATGAGATAGATGCAATTGCATCCAAGAGGGAGAATCTGCAACGAGAGATGGAGCGGCGGATAGTTACTCAATTGATGACATGCATGGATCAATTCCACCAGAATATTGGACCTGGTGGTGGTGATTTGGATGCAGAATCATCTGAAAAGAAACCTGGTTATGTAATTGTCATTGGAGCCACAAATAGGCCTGATGCTGTGGACCAAGCTCTGCGACGGCCAGGAAGGTTTGATCGAGAGATATCCCTTGGTGTTCCAGATGAGAATGCACGAAAACAGATACTGAAGATGCTTATTCAGAATCTTCGACTTGAAGGCAATTTTGACTTGTTTAAAATAGCTAGGGCCACACCAGGTTTTGTTGGTGCTGACTTGAAGGCACTAGTGGATAAAGCAGGGAATCTAGCAATGAAGAGAATAATTGATAAAAGAAGAGCTCAGTATTATCATGAACACAATGGAAATAGCAAGCATGACTGGTGGAGACAACCTTGGGATGCTGGTGAGGTGGAGGGCCTACATATTACAATGTACGACTTTGAGGTAAGGTTCGCACCTTTTTCATGTACAGCACATGTCCAAGAATTCTGCGTTAGTTTCATCCAGCGTAAGCTGTATTTGGATTACCCCCAAAAACCTTGGCATTTTGATACATAGGCATATTTCCCACACCCAGTTTTCTTCTGTTATTAGATTTTACCAGATCCCCATGGATTACCATTTTTAATATATGTCTTCATTTCACTTGCTGAAGGAAGCAACAAAAATGGTTCAACCATCCTTGAGAAGAGAAGGATTTTCATCTGTCCCTGATGTCACATGGGATGATGTTGGAGGTCTTAATTCATTAAGGAAAGAGTTTGACCGCTGCATTATCCGATGTATCAAGCACCCTGAAGATTACGAGGTGAATACTGAATTGTAGTTAGTGTCTGTCTTTTATCTAGTGTTCTATTGACCATTGTGATTGACACCTTACAGTTTTTTCTTATGAGGGCATTGGCACCTTAAAGTTAAGAACACTTTGTTAATATACATAAGTTCATAGAAAGCAATGGTGTTTACTTTTTTTATACATGTTAATGTCTATAAGCCCTCCTTTCATGTACCTTTATACATTGAGTATTGTTTACACTTGGTTTTCATGCCTTTTTTTTTCCTTGTCTTTCAAGGTATTTGGAGTGAATATGCAAGCTGGCTTCCTGCTGTTTGGACCTCCAGGTTGCGGGAAAACACTAATAGCAAAAGCAGTGGCACATGAGGCAGGGGCTAATTTTATTCATATCAAGGTACGATGACATTTGAATTTCCATATTTTCACTTCAATTGTTTGAAATCATACAAACTAGCACTAACATATTTCTTTTTATGGTTCTTTAGGGGCCTGAGCTACTGAACAAGTATGTTGGGGAGAGTGAATCAGAAGTGAGGAAAATATTCACTCGTGCACGCACAAATTCCCCATGCATCCTATTTTTTGATGAGGTAAGAGAGCATGTCTAGCCTGCCATACAATGCATTATTTTGATGGGAGCCTGGATTAATCGTTTGAAATAAGTTTTGGATGTTTGCTGCATGTAAACTAAGCAGTCAAGCAACTTTATTGTGTCATTTGGGGTCTCTTGGTATATGGCGTTTAAGTTTTAATTCAATATGATGTGGCAGGTAGATGCTTTGACAACAAAGAGAGGGAAAGAGGGAGGATGGGTTGTTGAGCGTCTCCTAAATCAGGTTTGAATATTCACAGTTTGTACATCTTCCTGTTCAGAAAACAACATTATCTAACGCGTTCTTTCCTTTATGTTGCTTTTCTATTCCGTTTAATTCTGATTCTTCTGTTTGCAGTTACTTATTGAACTTGATGGTGCCGATCAACGCCAAGGTGTCTATGTGATAGGAGCTACAAACAGGTAACTGTCAGTAGGTGACAAGCCTACTTTTTTCTTATTTATCGCAGAATGGATCGTTGATATCCGCTTACCTTTTCTTTTGCAGAATTGATGTGATAGATGATGCTGTTCTGCGGCCTGGTAGATTTGGGAAAAAACATTATGTACCTTTACCTGGTGCGGACGAGAGAGTCTCGATATTAAAAGCGCATGCTCGAAGCAAGCCCATCTCATCTGATGTCGATTTGGAAGCACTAGCACGCCGTGAGGAGTGCAACAACCTCACTGGTGCCGACCTTGCATCACTGGTAACTTCTGTGATATTTTCTTGAACCTTTTTTAATTTGTCGAAAATGAGCACCAGTGCTTCAGTTTGCACAATGTAGAATTATTTTTTCTTAATCTAGTATGAGCTTTTGCTTTACTTATTCTGGGATGTGTGTAGCTGATGAATTCAATTTGACTTATGTCGAACTATTATTAGCAGTGCTCTTATGCTGATGTGAAGTTGGCGATTCCAGAATACGTGAAAACATGGTTCTAATGTGCTTCTTTTATCAGGTCAATGAAGCAGCGATGGCAGCATTGGAAGAGAGACTGGACTTTGTTGAGCACGGGACATCATCCATGAGTTCCTCTTGTTTGATTGAGCTCTCACACTTTGAACGTGCTCTATCAAAGGTTAAGCCATCAGTATCTGAACAGGTATTGGCCAATGCTGATTCCGCTGGAGAATGTTGTCCTGATGTCAATGCTAAACTTTCTGCTCACTGTTGTGCGCCACCTTCACTTATTTCACCCCTTTGATATTTTTCTTCTTGATTGCAGCTAATTAAATATTACGAGGCATTGTCAAAAAGATACTCATCAAACTGATGGATCGCCATGTCTGTCTTGGTGTGTGTATGAGAACCTTGTGAAAAATGTATGCATGTACCATGCTTTCCGTGGTTCTTTGGCCGTGTCACTATACACGAAGATGGCTGCAGGCCTCTTGCACCGCCACAAGCATACCCATTTCTGAAGTTGTTAACTTAGAGAACGAGAGAGCTAGGTCTTGCGAGATCCCTCGCAATCAAATTTGGTCTTGCTTATTTGTACCGGCAATTTTGGTCTTGCTTTAAGATACATCATCACACATGAATGATGGGGCAGCTACAGTTGTGCGTGAAGTGAAATGAAATATGGCAAGTAAAAATGTTTCAGTGTGTTGCACAGCTATTGCTATGTATATTATGCTCCATTGGCCTCTGCAGCTTGAGGTTTGGTGGTGTCCAGTTTGTCCAATTCGGACCAGAGCTTTGGATCTGTGTAGTCCCTGATGACTAGGCTCGCGCCGACGGCGGTGAGCTTGCCCTCCCGGCTCTCGTCGGCGATGGCGATCACCGGCATCCCGGCCGCAACGCCGGCCTGCACCCCGACGGTGGAGTCCTCGAAGACGATGGTGTGGTCCGGCGAGGCGCCGAGCAGGTGGAGCGCCCTGAGGTAGGGGTCCGGGGAGGGCTTGGAGCGCCCGCAGTCCTCGGCGGAGACGATGAGCTTGAAGAAGTCTGAGAGGCCGAGGATGGAGATCATGAGCTCGGCGTTGGCCCTGGGCGCGTTGGTCACCGCCGCGCGCTTGAGCCTGCGCTCGTCGGCCCAGTGGCAGAGCGCGGTGAGGCCGGCGATCTCCTTGAGCCCCTCGCGGGCGTACCTGGCGAAGAGCTCCTCCTTCTCGGCGAAGAAGGCGTCGAGCCTGGCCTGGTCCCAGTCCGGGAAGAGGAAGCGGCCGATCTGCTCGTTGCTCCGGCCGGCCATGTGCTTCATGCCGAACTCCGGCGTGATGGGGACGCCGTTGTTGTAACCGACCTTGAGGAGCATCTCGGAGGTGGCCCGGTGGTGGAAGGGGTCGGAGATGCCCATCGTCCCGTCGATGTCGAACAGGACGGCTTCCAGAGGAGCCACCCTGCCGATTGCACTGCAAGCCATACAGATAACAGCATATGTAACCTGGAATGTTGGTTGCAGAGAGAAAAGGAGAGGACGAAGTATTTTTCAACTGAATTTGGAGAAAGTTTACTGAATCGTGCATCGGGATTACCTTTCCATGGCTTCCTCTGAAGAAATTGGTGAGCTTGAGTTTCTCAATCTTGATCACTGATGATGCTGCCTGGAGATTTTATTATATATAAGAAGCTATGAGGAAGAGGGTTGGTTGGTGAGGATTCGTTGGCGCGGTTGGTGGCAGCCCTCATCTCATGTTACACACCTCCCATACTCCCATATGCCATTCCACCATTTTTTCTTCTTTTTGACCTGCCTGCTTTTTGAAAAGACATTCATATTATTGTTATATTTTTTTTGACTCTTTGACTTCAGTTTATGTTGCATAGCCCCAGAAACCAACTTTCAACACGGTTTCCACAGCCACAGCTAGAATTAAAAGTGAGACAAAACAATTATTAATTTGACAAACGAGCGGAGTTCAAAAATCACTTCGGCACATTTTCCAGGAGTAAAGAAATTGCCATCTTTCTTTCAGATCAGCAAGTCAAGAGGACTGAAGTAGCAATTAAGAGATGCTACGCAACAAGGTTCAACAGATTTGTCATTTCCACGGAGTGACTCACAGCCTCCCATCCATCAAACAATCATAACCACCGAAGGCGAGATTTCTGAGTTCTTATTTGGTCTGAATTCTCATTAAGAACAAAAAATAATACCAAACTAGAAGCTCAAAAATATACCCAGTTGAGCCATTTGCCGTTCCTCTCGGCTGCATCATGTAAATTTAATTTGCTAATAAATCTAGACAATTGTTCATCGTCATCCCATCTCATGCGCCAGCCTTCTTTAGCTTCGCTTCCTCTCTGTCAATCTCTTCAAGTGCAGCCCAGAGCTTGGGGTCCTCATAGTCCTTGATCAGCAAGCTGGCTCCTGCTTCCAGAAGGGATTTCTCAGGGTTCCTCGTCGCCACGGCGACAACAGGCATTCCTGCTGCAACACCAGCACGGATGCCAGAAGGAGAATCCTGCAACAAAAATATCTTATTAGTGACTACGATGATTCCAATCAGATCACAAGAGCTCCATCAGATTCAAAGCACCAGCGTTTGATTTACCTCAAAGATGAAGGTGTGTTCAGCAGACACCTGAAGCTCCTTGATGGCCTTCAGGTATGGGTATGGGGCAGGCTTTGGTTGCTCGCATTCATCTCCAACAATAATGGCCTGGAAGAAGTCTGAGAGGCCAAGAAGGGAGATCATGAGCTCTGCGTTAATCCTAGGGGCGTTGGTTACCGCCGCACGTTTGTAGCCATGATCTTTGACCCATTGGACCACTTTCCCAAGGCCTTTCACAGGTTCCAAGCGCTCTTTTGCCAAACTGAAGCAAAGGAACAACTAGAAATATTCAGTGGCCCATCAAGCAGTAGTAACTCAGTACCAGTTGTCCAATGTAAGGATGCAAGGGACACAACGAGTGAAAAAAAAAGGAAAAATAAGTCATCACAAAATCCCCCACAGCCTAGTATAGTACCCAGTGCTGCTGCAAACTGTGAATTCGTCTAGGAATTATCTGAAAACTAGGGGCAGGAGCACAGTACTGTACCTTCTGTATTTAGCTTCCTTGTCCTCTAGGAATTTGAGGCCCTTCTCAAGGTCCCAGTCTGGGAACAGATTCTGGGCAGCCTCAACATCACTCCTTCCAGCAATATTTTTTATGAAGAACTCGTCATCTATCGGCACACCGTTGTTGTACCCAATCTGCGTATGCATAAAGCCATCTGGTCGATGAGAGCGTGCCGCTTAGAGTAAAAGGGAGCGAACGAATGTACTGCAGTTTGATTGAGAAATCCGTACCTCAAGAAGCAGCTCCTGGAAAGCCACATGATGGAGAGGGTCAGAGTCGCAGAGGGTTCCATCAATGTCGAACAGAACGGCCTGAACTGGAACAGTAGTTGCAAGAGAGCTGCGAAGGATCGACAGCACCGATCAGTCGCCAGCCACAAACAGGGGACAACAAATAACTCCCCTATTATTACAAATAGGATTGTATTCGAGCAACTTGACGGTTTCATGTGCCGATTGGCCACCTAAAATTACAATGTGCAGCTGTAACTAGACGGCCTAATAATTTTCTAACCGATGAACGAACAAAAGCGGCGTCACCTCCAATTGCCCAGCAGGGTAATTCCCTGGGCTACGGTTCTAGCATATGAACACAAGATGGGCCTCCAGATCGGGAAACGGGACGAAGCAGATCACGATCACGGGATGCTTGATTTCCGGAAGAAAAAAGAAAGAAAGAAAAGAAAGGAAGGAAGCGATACCCGAGAGTGGGATTGCCGTCGGCCATGAGCAGAGCAGAGCAGAGGACGCGATGGATGGATCCGAAGGGAGCGGCCGGCGGGGGTGTGGTCGATGGAGGAGGATGGCCGATGGGTATCGCGAGCGAATCTGCCGCGTGACTCTGACTGGGAATCGCTTTATGGCAGCAGCAAGGGGGAATTTGTGGCCCGGCCGCTTCGCCCTTTTGCTTTCGCGGTTGGGCTTGGGCCTTAGGCCTTGGGCCTTGGGCCCCGTCTCTCGTCTGTTCCGATGGGTGATGCGGTGGGACCCATGGGCATTTTTTGCACTTTCCATATCCCAATTGCTGTAATTTTCTACATCAGATTCCACTCGCACCAAAAAAAAAAAGCACTAGTAGCATGCCATGCCCGCTTATGCAATCTTCTTTTGCCAGCTAAAGCTCGGTCACCTTGACTGACTCCACTAACACTAACACCACACATATTCAGATCATGAAAGAGGGTTTTTTGCTGCAAAGTATTGGCCCTGGCACAATAATCCTGGCAATCCTAATGTAAGGATCACCTGAAAAAATTCAAATTGAGCATCAGCTGACAATTTCGTGGTAACAGATAATTAATAAACTTCTTTTACTGCAAATTAAAGAGAGAGATGTCACTGAGATGGACGAACGCCCCCGGGCGTCGAGGACCTAGTGACCAGTGATATCACTGAGTCTTTGAGTTAATGGAATGCATATTCCGGTTCAAAAAAAACAGAGAGAATGTTGTAAGCTAGCTTCATGATTAGTGATCGTTTCAACATACTGATATGATTGATCTAGTCTTTATTTTCCACCATCGAAATACACAAAAGATCGACGCTTGCATGAGATCGACACTAGCTGATCGATGATGCAACTATATATTTCCTCCTCCATGATCAGCTGGCTGCTGTACAGGAGCATAAAGGAAAAGGTGCAAGATCATATCTATCACCCAGCTAGCTTCCTTAGTTGCTGGCGCTGCTTACTGGGCGGCCAGCCGCCTCCTTTGCTGCAGCCGCCTTTCGGAGGGACCGGAAGCCGACGAGGTCCTGCGTCGCGAAGAAGACGATGCCCACAGTGAAGAGGTCCAACGACCCCGTGTCGGCGACGAGCATGAGGGAGAAGAGCCTGGCGCACAAGCAGTGGTCGGCGGCAGCGAGCACGACGTAGGCGAGGGCCAGGCGGCCACGGCCACGGCCACGGCGGCCGAGACCGG
The DNA here is from genome assembly GCF_005286985.2 of Setaria viridis. Lineage (NCBI taxonomy): Eukaryota > Viridiplantae > Streptophyta > Magnoliopsida > Poales > Poaceae > Setaria > Setaria viridis. The sequence goes on from NC_048266.2 coordinate 568,742, forward strand.
CATCAGAGGAGGCAGCAAGACTGCCATCAACACCATGCGCATCTTGTGATCCACGCGAGCAAGCAAGGACTGGCGGTGCTGGTAGTCAATTTTCTTCTTCTTGGTCATCATCGTTGGCAGAGCACCACCGGAAACTGGGTGTTTGTCGAGTGCTAAAATATTTGCCGAGTTTATTCTATCGGGATACTCGGCAAATAAAGGCATATTTGTCGAGTGTTAGGGCTGGGATACTCGGCAAACAAGGTCAGTTTGCCAAGTGCACAGCAAACATCATGACCGTCTCCACACCGTCACGTTGCTTTTTTTTGCCGAGCATCGGGTTTCGTACTCGGCAACCCTAAACCCTAACCTGATAAAAAAACACTCGACCAAAAAACTTTTGCTGGCACTGTAGACATCGTGTGCTGTTTGCCAATTATAAGCTAGGATCTTATAATGCATAACTGATGATGACGATATCATGCATAATCACATGCATGCTGATGATCAACGGAAAAAAATTCAGTGCGTCCTCCCCGCACGCGGATCCCGTGGGCACCAGCCTCCTACTGATGACGCGTGTCCAGTAGGATGTCCGCTCGGCTCCGTTCCCAGCGCGTGGCTCGCACGTCTTCGGCTCGCAGCGGACGAGTCCACGACGACTTAGCGCTGGGCTCGCAAGTTGGTTTCAGTTTTGCACCGCCCGGCTCATCACCACGTAGTCAGCGCCGTAATCATAGGATAGCTTCGTGAGTTGGTTCCATCCACAGAGAAAGATCGTAGAAACAGGTCACGCCGCCGCCGCCGCCGCCGACGATACACGTACTGCGGCCGGCTGTGCGAGTTGCCGCCGGTTGCCTGATGTCTTGTAGCCATGCAAGCCAAAGGGACTCCACCTTCGGAGATCATTCAGATGGTGAGGAGAATTTTTCCCCATCAAATCCTCTCGTAGACACCATGGAAACGACGAACTCTGCCCTAATCAATGGTGCTGTTGATGCAAGACAGGTATGTGCGGAAGCCATGTACCCTTATAACATTGTAGATCTATTTGTGCTAGCTAAATTTGTGGGCGGGAACATCTCAAACAACTGTTTTTACATACGTAGGGGAACATCACTGCTGTCATCGAGTCCGCGTCTACATCAGTTTCTGAGTTACCAGAATCTATGGCACAACAATCAGATACGGTATGAGATGTCAGTTTGACTACTATAAGCATTAAAAAATCATACTATCTATTCCTAGTTATTAAACAGCTTTAAATTTTCTCTCATCGTACAACAGGTATTAGATAAAAATGGACAGCCTTTGATTGCTCCTGAAGTTGGAATGGCTTTCGATTCAGAGGATAAAGCTTACGAGATGTATAATAACTATGCTGGTAAGGTCGGATTCAGTATTAGAAAGAGCCATACGAAGCGCCGAGTTGATAAAACTATATGCCAGAAGTATATAGTTTGCAGTAACGAAGGACACTGTGCTAATGCGTCGTCACAGAAGGATGTTACAAGGACGGGTTGTGATGCCCGTGTTCAGTTTAGTGTCAGCAGAGAGGGGATTTGGAAAGTGCAAAAGGTTGTACTTGATCACAATCATTATCTTGCTAGTCCTAATAAAAAGCACAAGCTGAAGTCCCAGCGTCATGTTACAGATGCAGACAGGCAGCTGATTGGTCAGATAAGAGAAGCCGGGATGAAGCCAGCCCAGGTGTATGAGTTCATGAAAGAATTTTATGGAGGATCTGACAAAGTTCCATTTGCAAAGATGGATAGCAACAATGAGATCGGTCGCGAGCGGAAGAAGTACTTAGAGTGCAATGATGCGCAGTCATTGTTGGATTACTTGAAGAATAAGCAGAGAGATGATCCTGGATTTTTTTATGCTGCTCAAATAGACGAGGAAGATGGTCGGATAGCTAATTTCTTCTGGGCAGATGGTCAGTCTATTATGGACTATGCATGCTTTGGTGACGCCGTATCATTTGACACCACCTTTCAGATTAATAAGTTTGAAATGCCTTTTGCTCCACTCCTGGGAACGAACCATCACAAGCAAACAATAATTTTTGGGGCAGCATTGATATTTAATGAGAGTATTGAATCATTTGTTTGGCTCTTTGAGACCTTCCTAACAGCTATGTCTGGCAAACATCCCAAAACAATTTTCACTGATCAAGACGCAGCCATGGCAGGAGCAATTGCCTATGTATTCAGAAATACAAGTCATCGTCTTTGTTTGTGGCACATATGTCTTAATGCAGCTAAACATCTAGGACCCTTAATTAAAAAATTTTTTGAGACATTTTTACCTGAATTTAAGAGATGCGTGTATGAAGAGAGATCAGAGCCGCTGTTCATTCAAATGTGGTAGAAATTGTTGAGTAAGTATAAACTAGAGAACAACCAATGGATGGCAAACCTATATGCTTTGAGGAAAAAGTGGGCTACTATATACCGTGACTCTTTTACAGCTGATATGAATTCAACTCAAAGAAGTGAAGGTATGAATAACGTGTTCAAGAAAAGATTTCGTAGAAAACTTGGACTTACTGAACTTCTTGTAGAATGCGAGAAGGTTTCAGCTAGCCTTCGTGAAAATGAGTTAGAAGCAGATTTTAACTCACGCCGAAAGAACCCAGTTACTTACAGTCCAGATTTACCTCTATTGAAATCTGCGGCTGAATCATATACAAAGAGGATGTATTTGGAGTTTGAGGAAGAATTTAAAGAACATTTTTCATTCTCTTGTAAATTGTTGCAAGCTGATGAGTCAATCCTCACATATATGGTTACACATATGCATGCTAATCATGGAGCAACGACTGTTTTCAACAGTGCGAATATGTCCGTTACATGTTCTTGCAGAAAGTATGAATCCATAGGTATGTGCACACATTTTGAATTATAATATAGTTTCTAATTTGAACCAATGGAAACTTATGTTTTTATTATGTAGGTATACTGTGCAAGCATGCCTTCAAAGTTTTCAGTGTGAATGATGTTTTTAAATTGCCGCCGCAATATATAATGGGAAGATGGACCAAATATGCAAAAAGAGGATTTTATATCGAGAAACCAGAAACCGAGGAAGAAAGTTTGAAAGCACGTGCTGCACGTATGTCACGAAAGGCTACATCCATTACATTGAAATGTTCAGTGTCAAAAGAACTTCTTGAGAATTTGGAGAAAGGCCTAGATAAGTTGGACTTAGAAGCAGATATTGCTATGAGCAAGTTGCAAGAAAAATTCGATGACGTTGTTGTAGTTTCTACTGAATGCGCTACAGACACATTAAAAGGTACAATATCATTTAGAGTTCCACATGTCATAAAGGGCCCAAAGAATAAGCGACTCCAAAGTGCAGTTGAAAAGAATACAACAAAGAAGAAAAAGAAAAGTACTAAGAAGAAAGGTATTCACCCTACCTTGCTGATTTTGTTCCCAGGAAAGGTCCAACTTGTATATTAATTATTTTTGTTCACAGGAGATGGTCCAATTAATGCCGCAGAGAATACATATGAAACTGTTGATCCAAACCAATTGATCGTAAATGACTTAGACTCATTATTCTAGTTTTATATTTTTTTACTAACAACAAATTGTAACAAACAATTTGTTATACATGACACAGGACCTTCATGGTGGCGGTAGCATTGGCGGTTATACTAGTACAATGCAATTTGCAAATGATTCAGCCATGGCTGCACCACTCATCCATGGAGGAGATACTAATGCTACAGTGCCAAACTTCACAGACTGTGTGTATGGGCAATCTTCTACCATGTCTGCTCCTTTCATGCAAGGCGGATATACAGACCTTTTACATGGTGTTCATCAAGATGCCGCAATGTCCTTATCCGCTAGGAAGTTAAATTTTGATGAGAAGATGTAACTGTGTTGATAGACAACACGCCACTTTGCAGTATTTATTTGTTTCAAGTATGACACATTTGAGATGGATTTTGCTAGTTACATATGATATTTCCTATTTCAGCTGGTTATCAATTTGAAATTAATACATATCCTATTCACTACAGTCATAGAAACATTCACAAAATACTGTGATCATTTTCGGCAAAAATAACCTCGTATATACAAGTTTAAGAAAGGCCAAAATGTCATATGTACCTCCAAAAGGTTTGGCACCATCTGAAAAAATCATGGAGAATAATCCTGATCCTGAAGACTTGGTCGGAGAAGCAACACGTGAAAGCCAGGAGCAGAATATTTTATTTATTGTATTACGAGCCGGGCAGTGGAAAACTGAAACCAACTTGCCAGCCGAGCGCTACGTCGTCGTGGACTCGTCCGCTGTGAGCCGAAGACGTGCGAGCCACGCGCTGGGAACGGAGCCGAGCGGACATCCTGCTGGACACGCGTCATCAGTAGGAGGCTGGTGCCCACGGGATCCGCGTGCGGGGAGGATGCACTGAAATTTTTTCCAGATCAACAACCCTAGTACATAGGAGCAATACTGTTACACATAATTATAGTAACTAGTCAGTGCGTTTGATTAATTGTTTGCTTACTACACTTGAGAAAAATAGTCCGGGAGCAGTGTTATTTGTCATTTGAAAATATAGCCTCTCGTGCCTCGCTTCCAGAAAAGGTGGCAACTAGAAGCTCATTCTCCTGTGGCGAAACTTGAGAATATTGTCACGGAACAACTCATCCATAGACACAAAGTTGTTTTCTGGTGGGCTGAACAACTTTTTGTAATACTTTGATATATTTTTCAAGTTCAATATCACCGCATATATATTAGACCTTTCCTCTCTGTTCAAGTTGGAAAATTCAGAGTTTTTCTTTGCTTAATAGGATGTTGCTTTTTGTCCGGTCCCCCGCTCTGCTGCTCTGCATGTATACATCGTGGAATCCGAATCACGCTTTGCATTGCCCTCGCTCCGTCCTTTGGCCTTTCCTTTCGCTGTCTGGTCCGGCACTTTTTGGCTTTGGCTTTGCTTCTTCTCGAGGCCTCCCCTTCCTTCCTTCCCTCTCTCCCAACATCACTAGCTCGGATAGCACGACCAACTTCTGCTAGCTGCAAGCAAAGCTTGCCGGCCGGCATCTGCAGGTATTCTCCTCCCGCTCCTTCCTTGTAATAATTCTCCCTTCTTTTTTTGCATAGTATATAGTATCATTTTCAGGTTCAGACTATTATTAACTCTTTGCTTTGAAGTACAAGCATTACTTATTTGCTTCTTGTTAATTAGCTGCTCGCTAGCAAAGCTTGTCGGATATTCTAGCTGCTAGTCCCGGCCCATTCTCCTTTTATTTTCCGTTTCCGATCCTTTACGGGCCGGAAGGATATTATTAGTTTTATTCTTTACAGATCCAATATGGTAAGCAAACCATGATATGCTCACGCTTCTGCTAAAGGCAAATTTAGTCATTCGTCTCAGGAGTTAAAGCCTGCTCCATGCATGCATCTTCCGCATGATGAGTACGTTTTTCTGCTGTCGCTGCCGTTTACATGAAATTTTTGTTCTCTTCTTCAAAGAAAATAGCAGAAAGATGTCATTTCTAGATGGACCACCCCTGCGTACGTGTCGCTTCAAGAAGCCTCTAGGTAGCACTAGAAACACCCAGGCGTCGTCAGTGTCATTTTTCCTTTTCGAAAGCTAGCTAGCTAGTGATTGCTGATAGCAATCTGCCAATCTAGTCCTGGACGAGTTGAGTTCTTCTGCACACTCTGAATGTTCGTCCTCAATTCAGCAGTGCTTAATTGCTTGTTCCAAATCTGCACCGCTTCATTCCAATGTTCTTCTTCTCTGATCGAATATATGCATGTGTATCGCCTGTTGTTCTTCATGCAGATTTCCTGTTCCAGTTGGAATCGGCCGGCTTCTTCTGACCACATATTATTATTATATTATTATTAATTGTTAATCCACACAACGGCGGCCCTGATGGCAGATGCGATCAAGGTATCATCACCACTTGCCACAGCAATTTCATAATAACAATGTGCTTATAACCTGTTTTTTTTTTCTCACAATGAAAAAAAAAACCATATATGGCTGCTGTATGCTGTATCACTACTTGCCATGTCTTCAAACATAAACCTCTTGATTTTTTTTTAGATTAAGATAACCCTCTTGATTTATGATGATAACAAGTCTATATATGTACGCCCGGCTTAGGCCTACTTTTCATTTCGCAATTAATCATATATATTTCACCAAACTTGTTGCTGATCGTAATTAAATTGAACACAGACTGAAGCTGGATCATTTCCTCCTGGGAAGAAGATAACGGTTGTGTTTGTCATAGGTATGCTGCCTGCAGCTTTTTCATATTTGCAGATATGCTAATGCTACTGAACAAATAGCTTGCATATCATCTGATTCTGAAAATCTTGCGCAGGTGGCCCTGGCAGTGGCAAGGGCACTCAGTGTTCTAAGATTGTCAAACACTTTGGCTTCACCCATCTCAGCGCTGGCGATCTTCTGCGTGAGGAAGCTAAATCTGACACCGAACAGGGGTAATGTATGCATGATCTAATAGCTTGCATGTTGTTCACTCTGCTGCTCATCTGACTAGCACCTGTTTGCGCTGTTAGCAGTAGCACCATCTTGGTATTTATGTTCCTGACTCTATAACGTTTGAATCAGTGCGATGATAAAGAACCTGATGCATGAAGGGAAGCTCGTGCCATCAGAGCTCATTGTCAAGCTACTGTTGAGGGCCATGCTTCAAAGTGGAAATGATAAGTTCCTTGTTGATGGATTTCCTCGAAATGAAGAGAACCGTCAAGCTTACGATAACATTGTAAGACAAGACCGCCTTTCTTTATCACTCACTATAAATGACCGACTCTGACCTGTCATGTATTTTGGTTCTAAAAGGTGAAAATTAGCATAAGCCACATGTGCACGAATAAAGATTTGCTGCGCTAAACGTAGTAGTACTGTAATGTCCCTTTGATATTGTTGTGTTCTTGTTACCAGATTGGCATTGAACCTGAGTTTGTACTATTCATCGACTGCTCAAAGGAAGAGATGGAGCGCCGGATTCTAAACCGAAATCAGGTTTCCTTCTAGTCATCCCTTAGCCCCAGGTTCTTCATTTTGTCACTGTTGGTTCATTCAGTGCTTTATTTGGTCCTACGATACGTATACAGGGAAGAGATGATGACAACATCGACACCATTAGGAGGCGGTTCCAAGTTTTCCAGGAGTCGACTTTGCCTGTTGTTCAGTACTATGAGAAAAGAGGGAAGCTTCGAAGGGTAATTTGGGGGCGCTTTGGTTTATAAACTTGTAGAATAACCTAATCTGTAGCAAGACTGAAACTTGTGACCACAAACTTGACTTACCAGTACTACCATGACACACATATAGTAGTACTTCTCTATGAAGTGAAAAGATTTACTAGTGAATATGTTTACAATTAATGATAAATACTTTTGCTTGGTGAGATGAATAGCATCTGTGTGTTGCATCTTCAGGTTGATGGTGCTAAATCCGCTGATGAGGTTTTTGAGGACGTGAAGGCCATATTCGTGCAACTCAACACCCAGGTTCCCATCCACGTTCCCTCTTCCAATTGCTTAGTCGAAGAAACTAATTGCAACATGCTGGGCCCTTTAGCTTTATGTTGGATGATCCACTTGACATGATGATAACTGACTGTTGCAACATGCTTGAAACTGTTCTTTCCGGTTTGGCAGGTAAACCAAGGTAGCAGTGTGAGCAGAGCACAGAGCAATCCACTGAAGCGGTTTGTTGACCTGTTCTGCGGTAAGTACAGAGAACACCATCAGCTGCTCCCTCCTAGAGCATTTGGCATCGATCTTGCATGGCTCGTAATCGTTGGCTTGATCCATCCGGTTCATTATCAGGTTGCTTTGGGACGCAGGAGGAGACAAACTAACTACATATGTACAAAAGATTCAGAAAACACTTGCTGTGGCTGATGAAGTGTGTGTGTGTGTGTGTGTACCTGGTGTGCAACAACTTGTAACTGCATGCAGTCAGTCCTGGAGTTGAGAATTGTGATCTGGGCTTGTTCAGTTAGATGCATCCAGTCCCAGCTGAGATTAGTGAAGGATTGATTAACTTGTTGACAGATTTGATTCCTTACCAAATTGCCGTCCATATTGAACTCGATGGCCTCGAGGAGAAGTACGCCTTCCTCCCGAGCCCAACGCCTTTGCACTAAACAAATCAATTTTGACTAAATTTTTAAAAAATTAACACTATTGGTCCCTCCCTAAGAGGCAGCACAATTAATGATGCATAATCTCGTGCATCAAAGTACCAATCTCCTGAAGGCCATCTCGCTACTGATGTGTAATAGCGTCTGATATTTTTCAATCACTCAGATTTATCAACTTGCTTAATTATTAAGAATCCAGAATTGAATTAAAGCTTAGAAAATTTGTAAAAAATTAATTTCAATTCGAAAAAAAAATATATGAAGCTAGTTCTATTATTTTTACAAAATCAAGCTCTACCTAGCTAGCACTAGCAGTGCTAGATCGTAATTGGATCGTATATGGTTTTTCATTTAGAATTATTTTCTAGCAGTGCTCCATGTATACAGCGGCAACCTAAATCCGTTTGCCATTATAAAATCCAGTTGATCCAAGCCTTTTGACAAGACAGAATCAAAATCATTTTTTAGGATATCTCTAAATTAAAAAGATTATTTGTTTATATATAGGTGTATTCGGCACTACGGGGTCACAGACCCACGTCCAGTCCCACGGCCCACACGCCAGCGCACCTCGCGCCCCGTCCTGCGTGGACCACCAAGGCAGGCCGCGCGCCTCCCTCGCATGGACTACCAGGCCGCAAGTCATCCCCATGCGCGCAAGCCCACGACCCAAACTGCATCGCGCACCCATTGGCATTGGCATGCGCTCTTATCTGTATCCGCATCTGCGTGGCCGCGTGCGTCCGGCAGCCACAGTCCGCTTCCGCGGCGGTTGCGCCTGACGAGTTTGGTAGCCACCGACCGGTACATTCAGATTGAACTGAATATGCATGCGTGCAGTACTGAATATGACTGATGATGCAGTGCCACCATAGCTATTAGTGATCCTGATTATGTTCTAGCTGCAGACAGAGATGGCGTTGCAGATCTATATGTAATACGGCCGATGGAGGTCGTGATAATCATTAAGCTATGGACGAGGATGCTAAACTAGAGCAACTCCAGCAATAGCTCTCGTGCCAAAGCCCTTAAAGATCAAATGTGATTCTTTCTATTTTTTTAAGGGCAACAAAAATATCTCCAACTCTAGCAATATATAGTCCCGTGGATAGATGGCTCCCTAGGGACCCCATGAATGGAGGATGGGTTGGAGAATTTGGAGGCCTCCCCAAAATGGGGAGCCAAGTAGCTAGAGAGCCTACTGGAGTGTATTCTTGTACCTTTATTAATACCATATCTTATACTTTGGTATATATGAAATCTAATGTTCCGGGTCCACTGTAGATAGATGACACAATAATCAAATATTTTAAGAACCTGTAAAGCTATTTCTAATGGGTATAGTATTAGTATCATGCAATAAGAATGATTTTCTTGCTGGTATTATATATAGTAAGTTAATGGTAAGAAAGAGGAAAGTTACATTATCAAAGTTGAGGTTTGAAACCTTCAATTTCATCAAGTCTGCTAAATAACCCGTTAATGTTCCAAATACCAAGTGCTGCGGTGCTGCTAACAGCCAAGATTGAGGAAATTGCTTTTCGACTAAACGTTTCATGCTTCCCAAAGTAAAAGTTTTAGTGCAATTTGCCTACTTTCATCTAGGTATGACGTGGATGTGTGAGAGAGCTTGCTTTAATTGTTCAAAAACGCGGTCAACCCCCTGATTTTCAGCTCTGCTCGAAATCTGCCAAGTCCCTAGAATAGCCTGGAAACCACCCCTTTGGCACTTCTTTCTCTCACAACTTTTCATATGAACTCTTCAAAGTTTTCTTCTAGAGTTTGTAGCCCTATGTGGGAACTTGACATGCACGGTGTGATTGTTCACAGTGGAGCGCAACAAGGCTCCCAAAAGTCGGTCCAAAGTCAGCTAAATACAACGAAAGTCATTAAGCTGCAACGGTGAACTTCTTTTTTTTTTGAACGGACGGCAAGAGCTTTGCCGAATTTTTATTAGAAAGAAGCGAAAACGAAAAAATTAGAGTACAACTAGAAAACAACTGAAAAAACCGACCCCTGAACAAACGGAACTACTACTAGGAAATCAACGAAAGAAAGGTAAGAAACGACTGGTCCCCCGGAGCAGCAAAATAGCGAGAAAAAAACGTTGAACTTCTCCATTTCAAGTGTTTTCCCCCATTCTTTGACCATCTCGATCTCCAAAACCATAGCTCCAATTACAAAACCTTGAATACAAAAACCGTAGCCCTATGATCCAGATTCACGTACTAGTCCAAATGTTTGGAATGTTTGAATGCAAAATCGTGCACAAATTCGACCCAAAATTTCCATATGGTGGTATCTAGTTGACTGTTGATTATTATTACTCGATATCGGTCAATCATATATATGCATGCTATAAAGAGATGGAGCTCTCCTATATAGCTAGCATTGGAACTAATTACAAGGTAGTACTAGCTAGCTTAGCTACAGCGAAGGATCCTTCATCGTCGTTCACGACGCCGAGCATCTCTTCCTGCATGGCTTGCACGAGGAGCATTTTCGTTTTTTTAGATCAAAGCGTTTTCGTTTGTTTGTGCAGCAAGAGAAGGTGAAAAATGCAAGAGTTCACATTTGTACGTGCTACGAGTCATGATCATGAACTTTGTACTGAAACGTCTCATCCCGATCTAAGTCCCTTCGTTTCTGGACACCTGCGGCGTATCCTGGTTTCGTTGCTGTTTCTAGCTATCCCGTCCCCCGTGATACTCATCAAGCACAATTACCAAATTTTTTTTAACTATACAACGAAACTGTGCATTGAAACTCGTCTAAACGATAATAGATGACGACATGCATGGTGGCATCTAGTTGACTGTTGATTATTATTATTACTCGATATCGGTCAATCACATATAAGCATGCTATAGAGAGATGTAGCTCTCATAGCTAGCATTGGAATTAATTACAGTGCTGGGTCTGTTCACGACGCCGAGCATTTCTTCTAGCATGGCTTCCACGAGGTCGGTCCGCAGCCTAGCCTCACCGACCTCCCTGGACAACGGCTCCCACACCTCACCGTCTCCGACTATGCGGACCAAGCATTTACCGGTGTTCCTCCACAGCCGGCGAGAGCACTCGAAGTAGTCGCTGGGGGCCAGCTTGTTGGCCGCGCCGGGCTTCTCGTAGTCCTCGGCCATCGCGCGGCACACGGGGATGGAGCTGGCCACGGCGGCGTAGTCCAGCCGGCAGTGCCGGAGGGCACGCACCGTGCAGTCGTCGTGGTGGCTAGCGCCGGAGCGGAGCAGGCCGTCGACCTTGGCGTCCGCGTCGGCCACGGCGCGCTGGGTGAGGTCCATGGCGATGAGGGCGAGGTCACGAGGGTGCTTGGCCGCCGCGCTTCGCTTGTCCATGCGCAGCCTCGAGTTGCAGAACTTTTCGAAGGGCCAATATGACCGGCGGTGGCTTGTCGCGTTGGCGCAAGTCTTAGCGATCAAGTCTCCATGAGCAGTCCTTGCGTGGGCGGTGGCGAAGAAGGCCGCCGCCGCGCAGAGCAAAACGGCGAGCGTAGGCGCTGCTGCTGCTGCTGCCGCCATCGATAACCAAAGGCTGGCAGGTAGGTAGCTATCGCTCCACTCGTTGCAGATTTATTTATAATGCTGCCGGCCGGCAGGTTGGGCTGCTCGAGCTCCTGCATGCAAAGTGGCCGAATAGGAGGTAGAGATGAGGGCTGCTGCAGCCGGCCTGCATCCTGCTAGGAGATAGATGAGGAGGATATATATATGGCCTTGTGAGATAAATATATATAAACAATAACATTTTTTCCTTTACGGACATCCTACAAAAACAATTTTAATTCTATCTTGTCTTGGATCAACCGAATTTTAATTTTAATTTTAATTTTAATTTTAATTCTCTCTAGTCAAAGATTTATTTTTTGCATGCGTCAGAATACATATATATTCTTTTTAGGAGTTTCAATAATTTTTGAACTAAGGGGGTGTTTGTTTCTTAGGGGCTAAACTTTAGCCCCTGTCATATTGGATGTTTGGATATTAATTAGAAGTATTAAATAATAGCTCATGTTTATTTTAAAGTAAAAAAAATTAGACAGATTTGTGTTGACGTCCCCTGCTATTCGTACCGGCGGTGGGCACAAACGTCCGCGTGTCAAAAAATCATTAACTGTAGACGAGGATGCTACTATAGAATTTCTGACCGATGTGGCGAATAATTTAATACGAGAGAAGGAAGCTATATCTCGTACAAGATATACCTTTAATACCATATCTAGCTTATGCTTTGGTATGAAATCTAATGTTCTGGATCTACTCTCATAGATAGACGTATGTACACAACAATATAGCAATAAAATATTTTAAGAACTCGTCGCAATGAGTAGTATCATGCACATTAATTAATTAATTTAATTAATGAGAAGGATTTTCTTACTATCGTGATAGTAAATTAATGGGAAGAAAGAGGGAAATCGTGAAGATACCAGCTTGGACAGGATGTGTCCCACCATTGAAAACTATACAGTAGCATTGGATGGATTTGTTTTATGCACTTTTGTGTTTTGGGTATACTGTTATGGACACAATAACAATTAATTGCCTTAGAATTATTCTAAGAAACAACTCCAGAGTACTATGCGTTGTGAGAGCTCGATTGCTCTACATTTTGATATGTTCAAAGTCAAATTAATTATTTTAACTTAAAAGAAAAATTATAAAGAATGATAAGAGTGGTGCGGAGCACGCCATCGACCTTGGTGGCGGCGCTCTACACGAGGAGGCTCATACCGATGAGCGTCAGGTCATGGGTGAGCCTCCCTAGCAGGCACGCCACCGCCGCCAGCTCTGCTGGGAACACAACATGTAATACCCCGGGAATACGACCTTGCTCATGAACAAGAACAGAGCTTTCAGGTACGACTCGTCCATCTTGTTCCCTGACCCCTAGTGTTAAGTTTTTTTTTCAAAAATTTTCTTTTGTTAGGGGTCACTAGTGTTAATTTTTTCAAAATTTTTCAATAAAAGTTCACATGACTTAGGGGGGCCATGCCCCCCCTCACTACGCCACTGAGCCATTCTTCTCTACACCCATCCCCAATCCATCCAATAAATCCATCCCAACAGTGAACCTTATCGGCGAGCCAGACGCTAAGGCAAGCCCTCAACGCTGAAGGTGAAGGAGGAGTTGTGCATATGCGAGACGCTGAGACAGGCCCCAATGCCGGCGTGGCAGTGCTGCTGAGGTAGAGCTGCACAACATGGTACATCTCGTTGCCGTCCATCTAGGTGACGATGTCGAAGTAGCAGTAGGGGGAGAAGGCCTTGGTGAGCCTCTCCAGGAGGCACGCCACCGCCGACCGCAACTCCGTCGGGAACACCACGTGCAACAGCTTGTGAAGGAATGCAACCCCGCCTATGAGCGAGAACAGCCTTCAGGTACAACTCGTCCATCTTGTTGTCCGGGCCCCTAGTGTTATTTTTTTTTAAAATTTTTCTTTTGTTAGGGGTTCACTAGTGTTAATTTTTTCAAAAATTCCCAATGAAAATTAACATGACTTCGGGCCCCCCTCCCTCCCCACACACACACGTGCGCGCGCTACTAAGCCATCCTTCTCTCCACCCGTCCCTAATCCATCCAATAAATACATCCCAACAGTTAACCTTATCGGCGAGCCACCGGACGACAACATCAAGGCATCCACCTTATTGCTGCGATTTGTTGCCTGTAATCCTATCTTTCTGAAATGAAGGAATGCGTACTACTCAGCTTGTATGAGGAATGTCCTATAAAAACAAACCAAAAAACCTTTGTATGAGGAATGAGCATGCCTGCAGCAAAGAAATGATAGTAATCATGTTTCAGAATTGTGCTTCTTGGTTTGCTTCCAAAAAAAAAATTGTGCTTCTTGGTTAATCTTATCTTGAAGAAAGGAACTCGTTCAGGAATCAACATGCCTTTTCGATGGCAGTGTGAGAACCTGATGCGTCGAATTGCTACCTTTCGTATGTTGGAAAAATGCAAAGTACCTCGTCTGTTCATGTGTGGATGGTTCTTCCTGTTGCTTCAGTTCGTTCAATGCTGATAGCTACTGCAGTTGATGTTGCTCAGATAAGGTAGCCCTGCTATTTTTGCAGCAGGTAAGTGAAACAGACTTGTGAATTTCAGATGACTAGCAGCACAGCAGCAAATGTTTACTCCCTCAGTTTCACATCGAAATGGCCAACGGGCCTCAGCCCTTTAGCAAGCCCACTTGACCCGTCGTGCACCATTGGGCCCCTGACCCAGCCAGACGTTTTGGCCCAGCACCACCTGGGTCTCCAACCGAGGACGATGAAGCACTAGTCGAACAAGGCGCCCGGCCCAAATAACAGCTGGCCCGGCCCAAATTAACTACCACGAGCCGTCGTCCCCTGCCCGGACGGCCGCCGGACGCCCGACTGCCTTCCGCGCCGCCTCCTCCGCCGACTCCCTCTGCTGGAGCGGGATCCATCCGGCCTTGGATCGCTTCTCCTCCTCCCTCTGGCTCCGGGTAAGCAAGCCGCCCTAGTTTGCTGCCTGGGTCGATTGTCACAGGAGTCAGCTTCGTTCCGCGGGATCCTTATTCCATCCAATCCATCCATCTAGTTCGTTCTGGATGCTTCAACTGACCCCATGCCCGTGTTAGGTTGGGTACATATTGAGCGTTGGAATTTCTTGTTTCAACTGTTGTTGCTAGTGCTAGGATTAGTGCTGGAGCTGGCTGTCCAGAAATCTAGACGACTAGACATCTACGGGCCACGGATTTTTACCATCCCCCATATCCAGATGTTTTGTGGCCTTTGCGTCATGCGCTTAGAGATGCTCTGTCCCAATAGCATAAACGAGGGGAGAGATTTACAGAAGACGTACGGCAGGTGGCATTTTTCTTTTGGATGTTTATAACTATCCACATTTCCCATCGGCATCCATATTCCTCTTCCGAGTTGATGCTAGTGCTTTGAGTTTGAGATGAAGCACCCGCTTTTGTTTCGGATTATCGTGTTTTGCATTGTTAGTAACAGAGAGTGGTGTCAGTACATGGTAGACTGGAATGGTGTTTTGCAACTTCTCTTGGCCAGTTGGTTATGGTATTCTTGTTATCTATTTCTGGCCTTGCTTAACTTGAATACGATTGGCTAATATCCATAAACGTCGATATCAGTGAACTATCTTTTTCAGGACGTTACACTTTCATCCTCTCTCGTAAGAGCAGGGAGCGTGAAGTCCACGTTTGCTATAGCTTGTATACTGTTGTAGTCATAAAAAGGTGGGCAGCTTGGGAAGTGCATTGCTAACTTTTAATATATTCCTCCTTAAGTCTTAAACAAGGGTGTCATTTTGCTGAGTTAATAGGAAAGACTGTTACTTAGTTGTGCACAGCCAAATATAGCCTGTGAAGAAGGATGCGAATTCTGGTATTATGATATATACTCGTAAGCAAGATTTCTTCATCAAATACCGTGCTACCTGTCTGAACTGAGCAGTTGCTCATAGCTATTTTTGTCCAAGAATATGGAATTTGACGGGCCTGAGTTCCTGACCATGTTACGACTCATCTAACAAGCATGTAGAAATGGCTCTGGATGACCTTTTTTTGTGATTTTTTCCTTGACGGTTTCTCAAAAATAAATGGGGCTTATATAGTTATGCTACCTTTTTAGTGAAAAAACTAAGAGGTTTTATTTGCTGGGCAGAGCACTTACAGTTTTTGTTTCTTTGAGAAAAAAGCCTCTCATTCTGCCATAGCAATATAGCACTGCTAGCAGTGGTGATCGTGAGCTACTGTGGTTTCTGCGTTTTAATGCAAAGCTCTGCTGTGCAAAGTTTTCTTTCTTGACCAAGTGATGTAGAAAATGTTTCTTCATATGGGAACATGCTTAGACAGGTTTGGCTACGCCATCAGAATGCAATATTCTCTTTTCCCCTTGAAACCAAACTAAAGAGTAATCTGTGAACTATCTTTTACATAGGCTGCCATTTCTTTGGGAGCCAATTGTACAGTCGCAGTTGCCACTATATTAGCTTGGATGCGCATGGATATAAGCTGTAGGAAGAGGCAATATATTGTTATTAGGCCAGATTTTTAATTTTAATGCACATAGATGGCTGCTTATCATGCTATATGTAAACATAATTGCCCAGATTGGCTGGGCCATGCTGATGTCGTCCCAAGTGATGTGATTGTCCAAATTCCAATATAGCTGTCCCTTGCGTTTCATTGTATGCGCCCAGTAAGTTGTTTTCCTAGGAACAAGTCACCTAGTTGGGGCAGCATAGTTTATGGAAACTATATAAAACTGGTTTGCACTTGGCCTTGGCCATATTTCTGAAAACATTCCACCTGTTCTTCTCCAACCTTCTTGGAACTAAAGGATTTTGTTTGTTTATCTTTGGTAATAACTTCTGGCCCAATTATTTTCTGCTCTTGGTAAATTTTTTGATACAACAACGTGTAAAATTTACTGCCCTATGCAATGTGTTTGCTGTTAGAGGACTTTTAAGTCATAAATTTTTAATTCAGTGCCCTTTATAATTTTTATGCTACAGCAGTGAGTTCATGTATTCCTTTGATGCTGATGTGCTTTGATCTGCATCATATCTATCTGCAGGTTTTGCCATTTGTGATATTCTGCGCTTAGCTGCATCACAAGGAAAATGGCAAGCAAAGCAGGCGGTGATGGCAAAGAAGCCCTAAATGAGCAAGTAATCGCCAACACCTATGCCAACATGCGCACGGAAATGAACCAACTCTACACCAAGATCACAGAGCTGGAGATGGAGGTCAGTGAGCACTCTCTTGTGATCGGCGCAATCGAGCCGCTGGACCCCTCAAGGCGCTGCTACAGGATGATTGGTGGCGTCCTGGTGGAGAGGACCATCAAGGAGGTCCTGCCCGCAGTGAAGCGCAACAAGGAGGGCCTCGAGGAGGTGATCGCTCGCATGCACGAGGCGCTGGAGAGGAAGAAGAAGGAGATCACCGAGTTTGAGCTCAAGTATAAGATCCGTATCCGGAAGGCCGACAACAACGCTGAGGAAGAAGGCGGCAAGAAGGAAGGCACTGCGCAGGGAGTCCTTGTTGGTCCTGCCGGGCAGTAAATCTGAGTTAGAGAGACCTGCATGCTACATTTACTTATGCTCCCAAATTGCTCTTTGCTAGGTGTGGAATGCTATCATTGTGTGTGTTTTTGGGGGGTGATGTGCTTCTGTAGAACCGACGATTTTGTGTAAAACCCGATGTTACACTTTAGATGAGAACCTTGTCAGGAGTCAGGAACTGAATGGTTTACATGTTCTTCAGGTGTTATGTGTTTCTGTCTGTTGTTCATATTTCACAGAACTATGGATTCTGCATGCTTCATGTTTCACTGAATACCACGGTGTTTGTTTGTGGGTAAGTTGCTATAATGAACTGTTTTTGACGGAATTATGCTTGAATTTTAGTTGAGAAATGAGGTGGCGCCAAGAAATGGGTTTGCAACCATAGTTGCTGGTTGGTTCATCTTCATGTGTCCTGATTTGAGTTCTAAGATTCTTAAGCAGATAGAAAGAGGAAGATCTTGATGCGCTTCCTTTCTGACGAGGCTATGTCCGAGATTCAGTTGCCAAGATTCTAAAGGTACTTGCCTCTGTGCTTTTCTTCCACTGCGTAGCTGGTGATCTTCAACATTGTCTATGTGCTTTTTCTAGGAAAAACAATATTGCTGTATGAGTTACCCATTGACGTGGCATAGACTGAATAAATAAGCATTAAACATTTTCTAATGCCACTAATGTTAAGAGTCATAGTTCTGGTGTTAAGAAGTCATGTCCTTTTTGGATGGTCTCTAGTGCTATTAGTAGTACTCCACTACTGTGCACCTGCACTCTAGTCTGCAAAAAAAATAAGTGTGCTCTAGTGGAATCTGGAAAGTGGAGTCCTAATTCTGCTGCTATTCTTCTTTTACATCTTTAAAAAAAATAGAAGAAAGAATTGTGTACTCGTCTAGTCCATCAAATAGGAGTACCATGCTCTTGCAAGGGTGCAAAAATACTGCAATGCAATCTCTAGTCTCTAGGCTCTAGAAGGTGAGGCACTGGAGTGGTTGGCGACCAGTCCCTGCAAAGGACGAGCAACAACAGCAACTGCTCCGTTTGCTGACAGCGTCGCAACGTTGCCTCAAAAGATGCCATCACAATTCACAAAGGGACATCGATCGATCGGTGTAGGCCTCCATGAGAAGTGCTTGTGGTGGTGGAGAGAAAGTCTTCACCCCCCGGCCCCCACCGCCGGCCTTAATAATTTCCTGACGGGACGGGCCTCGTAGACTCGCAGCGCCGGTCGCGGAGCACATGTCGCGGGGCGTGGACAGGGCCCGCGACACGACACGGGTGCTCTGTTTTTCCTCGCCGCCGCGTGGCTGAAGACCGGAAAGCAGCGGAGCGGAGGCCGCCGCCTCCTCTCACTCAGTAGATCGAAAAAAGTGGACTTCCAACCCCTATTCGACAAAGTGAATCGAAGGCTCAACAAGTGGGTCGGCAAGCTTCTCATCCCAGCAGGCAAAAGGACCATAGTCAAAGCGGTCCTATCCTCACAGCCGATTTACTACCTCTCAGCCCTAAATGCTCCAGCAGCGGGTCCTCGAAGAAATTGATAAACGATGAAAACGCTTCCTATGGTCGAGTACCGACCAAATTGTAGGAGGGAAATGCAAGGTGGTGTGACCCTTAGCTTGCAAACCGACTCAATTGGGTGCCTTGGATTCTAGGAATCGGCATGGCTACGAGGTACGATGACGAAAGCTTTAGCACCTTCAATATACAAAATCTCAAAACATAAGAACAAATCAGTCAAGAATACTTTAACAAACGATACGTGGATATCAGATATAAACATAGCGGCCATTTCATCGAGCACACAAATGTTCGAATTCACTTAGTTGTGGGCTAGAACAAGATCGATTCAGCTAACCCAAGGCGCTCCCGATTCTATTTTCTGGAACCTAACTAAGCATGGCGAATACACAACGGCTTCAGTGTATAAAGCGCAATTCGCAGGATCAGCCCCCTCTACCATGGAGCAACTCATTTGGCGGACCTGGGCTCCGCCGAAGTGTAAATTCTTCTCTTGGTTAGCATTCCAGAATAGGTTGTGGACAACGGACTGGCTTATTACCCGAGGATGGCCAAGCCAAAAGATCTGTGTACTCTATCACTCTCACTACGAGAATCTACTCCACTTGCTAATGCAATGCCGATATAGCATCCGAGTTTGGGACAAAATCTTTCATTGGGCGCCATTCACGTCACGTCTAGAGGCGATTGGACAGTCTTTTCATCTGTAAGCGAACGGTGGTTAGCAACTGAATCCACAGTTAGAGCTCCTCTCAAGGGTTTGTGGTCCCTTGTCAATAATGCTGGGAAATTTGGAAGGAGCGTACGCAAGGGTTTTCCAACACAAACTTTGACCAACTGTGTAGCAAAATCAAAAGGAAGCCCGCTGCTGGATTCAGGCAGGAGCCGAACACCTAGGAGCTATTGTCAACACGAAGGGGACATTGTCAACACGAAGGGGACATGATCATGTCTGCATACTTGTACAACAATAATTTTTTCTTTCATACTTGAGCCTAGGCTTTGTTTCTATCTTCTCTATTAATTAATAGAAATTCGGCAATCTGTCGGGTTTACGTTTCAAAAAAGATTATTAGGTACTTCTGTCGAAATGTGTTTGCTATACGGTAGTGTGCTATACAGTTCCAAATTGGGAGGGTGCTTCCTGGACATCCAATTGGGCTTGGTTTCGAAAGGTGCCACACTAATGGAGAGCCATTGGCAGATCTTTATGGTACGGCGCTGCGGACGATCTGCGCACTACTGCTCCTTATCGCTTGGAAGATTTCGAAGGAAAGCAACGTCCGAATTTTGCAGTGCACACACTCCACAGTAGAAGCTCTAATAGCAAAGATAAAAGAAGAGGCGATGGCCTGGTACTTTAGCCCATGCAAAATAGCTTAGGGAAATTGTCCTTGGAGCGTAGCACTCGCTGGTGCTTTTCTCCTTGTTTTTGCCTTTCATTTTCTTCCGTTTGTTTGATCCCCTTCTACATCAATATACGTTGAGGTGGGGCAATGTTTTGTTGTCACCGCTTCAAAAACAAAGTTAGGTTAATACAAGTCATCGGTCTAATATAGATATTGGATACTCGCATTCACATAACGTGTCCGACGATAGGGAGGTGCCTGTGATGAATTTTGTCAACATTAAGACTTGTTGGCCGGTATTTCGAATATGCTCATAAATATACTGACAAGTTCTGCTCCGATGAGACTCAAGCAGCAAGAGAGAACAAGAGCACGAACACGAGAATAGTTATAGTATTTATTTTTGACACACGTACCCATATGCGTAGCAAAAAAAACAGTACCACGTTTCACCGTTTCAGCCTCTTTCCACTCAGTTTTGGAGGTTGGAGTAATTTCCTATATATTGCAAATCTAAAAGGGCTAGCAATGTTTAAATAAAATCAAGTGCATTTTTGTTTAAAGGAATCTTAAACCAACTTGAAGCTCCAAATTCTTCTATGGCAACTGGCATTACGAGTTATTTTTATTTTATTTCAGTTTCGTGTGGAAAGAACCAACTTGATCAAGTTGACCATACGAGCCGGACCAACCCGGCGCAAGTGGGACGCAGATGCAGCTCCCCGCTCCCATTCTGGCGCCTATCAGCACCCCAAAAACCGCTGCGCTGCGCCTCCCCGGCCCCCTGCAACCGCGTCATCAGTCAAGTCAAGGCGTCAAGCCAAAACCATCCGATTCGAGCCGACGAGCCGCCCCGTCAAAAGATGCTGACCTACGAACATCATCTTTTGGGTCCATCAATGCGCTGGCACCACATATATCGGACCCCGACTGTCTAACGGGAGAACACACCTCAAAAATGGCAAGCAGCCTGCAGCTCCAGGCCGTTGCACTGGTCCTGTTGCTATCGCGGCTGGCGCCGGTGACACCGGCGTCATCTCAGCGGCAGCAGCAGCCACAGGCGATGCCTCTCGCGCGGCCGGGATGCCGGGACAGGTGCGGCAACATCACCATCCCCTACCCATTTGGCATCGGCGCCGGCTGCTACCGCGACGACGGCGTCAGGGGCTTCCAGCTCCTCTGCGACGACACCCGCTCCCCTCCCCGCCTCACCATATCCGACCACAGCAGCAACCAGCTCGCCGACCTGTCCCTCGCCGCCGGCGAGGCTCGGACCTACCTCAACGCGACGCGCAAGTGCTACAACGACACGGGGGGGCTCGTCGACCGGAACACCAACCCGTCGTACATGTCCCTCTTCGGTAGCCCCTACCTCTTCTCCCGGGTCAAGAACCGCCTCGTCGCCACCGGCTGCCCCAGCCTCGGCTACTTCGTCGACACGGAGGGATACTTCGTCAGCGGCTGCACGTCCGCGTGCCGGCCGTCGCAGTTCACCATCCCAGGGCAAGGGTCGTGCACCGGCGTGGGGTGCTGCCAGAGCGACATACCCCCCGGCGTCAACTACTTCGAGCCCTACACGCTAAACTTCTTCAACCGCACCGACGTGTCACAGAGGCGGCAAGACACGGGGGCCTTCTCCACAAATTTCACGACCTGCCGCTACGTGTTCCTGGTGGAGACGGCGTGGTTCAGCTACAGCGACGCCGCCTTCTTGAGCCGCACCGACGACTTCGCCGTGCCCGTCGTGCTCGACTGGGCCGTCCGGAACGTCGGCAACTGCACCGCCGCCAGGCGCAACGCCACGGACTACGCGTGCCGGAGCGCCGACAGCGAGTGCGTCGACTCCATCGGCAACGGCCACGGCTACCGCTGCAACTGCTCCAATGGGTACGAGGGGAACCCGTACCTCGACGGTGGATGCAGAGGTACACATCTCATCTCAACGCGATAAGCTCATTGCAGATTTCCCATGTTTTTTTGCCTGTTTGTCTTACCTAATGTTGAAATTGCTTCTGCAAACGGAAGACATCGACGAGTGCAATCTCAAACACGAATACCCATGCTACGGAGACTGCACAAATAAGCCGGGAACCTACATTTGCGAATGCCCTCCGGGAACCACTGGGGATCACTCCAAGCAGAACGGTTGCCGGCCCAAGGACAAGTTCACGCTAGCTCTCAAAGTGGTTACAGGTACACAGATCATCATCCTGTGATCCAACGCTACATGAATATGATTGTAATCTTCTCAATTTGTTGTCGGGATACTGATGAGTGATGACTACGTGATGTTCAGGAGTTAGCGTCGGAGTGTTCCTGTCAGTATTCATGTGCTTCTGGCTCTACCTTGGGCTCCAGAAGAGGAAGCTCATCAGGACGAAGCAGAGGTTCTTCGAGCAGAACGGGGGTGTGATCCTGCAGCAGCAGATGCGCTCCTACAGCAGCGCCGGCGCCGGAGCAGGCGGGTTCAAGATATTCTCCGAGGAGGAGCTCGAGAAGGCGACCAACAACTTCGCCGATGACCGAGTTCTCGGCCGCGGCGGGCACGGCGTCGTCTACAGGGGCGTGCTCGAGGACAAGACGGTGGTGGCCATCAAGAAGTCGAAGATGATGGAGGAGGCGCAGACCAAGGAGTTCGCGAGGGAGATGTTCATCCTCTCCCAGATCAACCACAGGAACGTCGTGAAGCTTCTTGGCTGCTGCCTCGAAGTGGAAGTGCCCATGCTGGTCTATGAGTTCGTCTCCAGCGGCACTCTTTACCATTACATCCACAAGGATCTCACGGTTGACAAAACCTTTGACACCCGTCTCCGGATAGCGGCAGAGTCAGCCGAGGCACTTGCGTACATGCACTCGTCTGCGTCGCCGCCGATCCTCCATGGAGACGTCAAGACGGCGAACATTCTGCTTGATGACAAGCTCACCGCGAAAGTTTCAGATTTCGGAACATCAAAACTGGCACCCACTGATGAGGCCGAGATTGCAACGTTGGTGCAGGGGACCTGCGGGTACCTGGACCCTGAATACCTTATGACATGCCAGCTAACGGATAAGAGCGACGTGTACAGCTTTGGCGTCGTCCTGCTGGAGCTTCTAACCAGGAAGAAGGCACTCTACTTCGATGGGCCAGAGGAAGACAGGAGCCTCGTGTCATGCTTCATGACGGCAATGAAGGCTGGTCGGCATGAAGAGCTTCTTGACATCCAGGTGAGGAACGAGATGAGAGCCGAGGTGCTTGAAGAAATTGCTCACCTTGTGATGCGATGCTTGAGCATGAGCGGGGAGGAACGGCCGACGATGAAGGAGGTTGCTGAGAGGCTGAGGAGATACCAGCAGCACCCGTGGGCTCAGGCTCATGTCAATCCGGAGGAGAGGCAAACGTTGCTTCCCAGGGAACAACAGGATCTTCCTTTATTGTTCAGACAGCAAGATGTCCTCGATCTTGAAGAGGGCAGCACATATACATACAGTGTGTAGATCGCAATATGTGTACCACTCTTTTAGTGAATAATCGATTCAACTTGGATTTTTTAGGATGTAATTATAAAAAGGTGCGCACATGTTGAAGAAAATTAAACAAACAAATAAAAAAGTTTGCAAGTTTAACCCTATCTGAAATGAACAGATTGCTCAACTTGTGAGATGGGGATTAAGTCCTTCAGGTAACTCCAATGAGATAAGGTAATGTCGAAGAGCTTCAAAGAAGTTTATGTCGATTGCAAGATCCCAGGGAGGCGACAAAAAATCATTGGCATAATATTATATAATTTATCAAAACAACACTATATGTGCCAATCTCGTATACTCTTCATTATTTTCTTTAAGAAAAAGGGAAAGTAATTACTAAACTTTGTGAAACTGAATGCAGATCTCTTGCATGCTTATTGGACAAAACGACATGATTTAACAATGGTTTGAGGCCATTTGTTACAAGTATAGGAAAACCACAAGCTTTATGAACTGTTGTTCACCATTTACTTATTTACAACAAATAGAATGAACGAATTGCTTAGCTTGATTTATAGTTAACCTAGAAAAACTAAATTTACAGGATTAAGTGCAAACATTGTACCTTTTATTTGGGGATCTGGTGCCTAATGCTTTCTTGACGGATTCCCAATTCACAGCTTCCTTAAAGAGGAATAGGCCTCCCAGTGAAGTTCATAGCACTCAGCATCCCATGCTAAAACCTTAACCATCCCATCTTTTATCTGCTGATCCCTACTGGAAGGGTCATTCTTCTGCACATTAAGTAGTAAACTATGTGTCAATTCAAGAAGCAAATAACTTCAAAATACAATATCATTTCAGGATTTCAGCTTCCGGAGCCTGTTGATTGTAACTTTGGCCTATGCCCAGGTTAGGAACAGTTTTCGATATTTTATAGATGATTAATTGTGCACAATTGAGATTGTGAACTTACAAAACTATCAAGTGCTTGAAGAAGAGAGAACTCTCCATAGGTTGAGATGATATACTTAGACATTACTCTGTTGCGGCAATCACGCCCCTCAGATTGCCTGGTGACAGATGCATATAAACAGAGGCCATTAGAAACACATAATCACATATACACATAATTGTCAATTCATGCAGTTTCAGTTCAGTGCATCAAACATTTCATCTAAATCAGATCACACAGAGGAATTGCCCAAGTAAATTCTAAATGTTTAGTGGTTTTTTACCTGGATCCATCATTGGGAAAGTTTATCTGTACTGGTGCACATCCATACTTTATTGCCTTCACCTGCCCACAAAGAGACTTTATTAAGAGGAATAACAGTTGGGCGGAAACTAATCGTAGTAGATATTTTTTTCATGTGTCCTGAAATATAACTGAAGTAATTAATGATGTTGCTAAATGCAACACAGTTTAACAGAAATAAATTATCAGCAAGGTCTGTTAATAAAAATATGTATATATATACAGCAGCATGCTGAATAAAATCATCGTAACAAATAAAAATTGTTGTCTTTATTTGAAAGGAAAATGATGTGTACTAAAACTATTGTTTTTTATTTTTTTCAGAAAGAAAAATACGCATACATGTTTTCTGGCAGAAACAATAAGAAAAAAAATATGCATGTACCCCTGCTTATTTGGGGAGGGGGGCGTGGAAACTGCAGTCGCTAGATAACATGTTTGCAATTGAAGCATACATGACATGCAAAAGGAATGAGTCACTATAAGGAGTCGTGTGCACTCAGTGGTCATTCTTTCTTAATAGCACATGGAAATGAATTTTCACCGGTTCTGTGGCAAGGGGGGCTAATTTCATTATTTCACCCTCAATTCAATGATTTCACACCTACAATCAGCCAGATTCTGGAAACCTCCTTCCATAAAATTAAACAGCACTTAGTTTTATTAGCTACAAGCTACAAGCATCCTTATACATTGAGCCTTAGTTTACTAAGCGGAAATAAAAAAGGGCTGCTTTCACATACTGCTATTTGAAGCGATGGGTCTTCAAAGGAAGAGCAAAGAATGATATCAGAGCCTGCATATATTAAATGTGCAAATGTCTCGTTGTATCCCTCGACGAATGCTATGTCATCATCAAGATTGATAAACTGAATAAGTGACAAATAAATGGAATTAGATTGAACATGCAGTGTGCCATGACATAGAATGCTTAAACGAGTTATGTTAGACATGGAATAGCGATACCTTTACCTCTTCCTTTAATGCCCGCACAGTTGAGTTCACGACAGATCCTAACTTTTCCATGAAGATGACCTGCATGGTACATAATCTAGCAACTATACTAAGAAAAAAAAAACGATTCTTTAAGTTGAAGGGAAGGTAACTAATAACTACAGAAACCTGAGCACTTTTGCACAGAGCAACATGAACTGCTTCCTTGAGATTATGAATATCTGAATAGCCATCACAGATACATCCTACCTAACAAATGGCACTTAACTCATGATATGCTCAATGTACAACTAAACAAACAGAGGTACAATGTTCAAAACAATGGGGGTACATACTATAATGGACGAACCACTCCTGAACCCAAGTCGTCGCTTAAGTGCTTCTCTGCAAATGGACTTCCCCTCAATATCATTGGCAGAATACCGCCGAGGAAGATAAATGTCTTTTGATGGATACCAAAGTTCACCATCCAATCCATGAGAAGCAACCAATATCTTCTCCCTTAAAGGAAATTAAGTGTCTCAGAAAATCTCAGCAAAGCAATTACCAATTGCAACCAGCATTTTTCTATGTCTCATGGAAGAAAAATTATGGAAATCTTTAAAAAAACAGATAATTACTTATGTGCAGTTAATGTTGCTTCCAACCCAAGTCTCAAACCCCGTATAAGAACATCTCTCGAATGGATTGAGGACATTAAAAACAACTTTATTTGAGTAAACAATTCCTCCCTGCACATATATATATGAGCAGAAGTTAATAGAAAGATATAGATTTAATCGGGTATGTCAAGGGCATTTGAAACAATTTACTTCTATCTGGCATTTTAAAATTATATACAAGGAAAATGTGCACATGTTTGAAAAGTTTCCCACAGAGAGACAAAATTGCCCGCCAGTACTATAGTTTGTGAAGGCAGAGTAACCAGAAATTTAGATACACATGGTCCGACGGCCATCAATGTCTAGCATATATAAAAGCATCTAATTTCTCAATTTTAAAGAAGACTCACCTTAAGAATATTAACAAGATGTGTCTTATTAGGATCCTGCAGACGATCAGCACGATGAAGCTTACGAGGATCAAGCCCACACATCTCCACCTTATTTGGCTCCTCTAGGCACTAGTAGCAATTGCATGAAACATACAATATTTAAGAAAAACAAGAAACCATTAGTAGATGCAGGTACTTGCACTACTAAGCCCTCAAAAATGGCTCAATATATGCGCAAAAGATGTTTTCATTATTAGAAGACAGTAGGCGATTTGAATCTTAAAGTTTGCATCAATCTTATATTCAAGAAGTATCGATGGTGGAAGAGTTATACTGGATATTTACTTGGGAATTCAAGTCTTGGCATGTCAATAATATTCGAGTGTTCTCAAGCCCCTGAAAGCATAACAAAGTTATATAAAGACTTTGATAGGAAAAGGCTAAATTACTATTGATTCTCATATACATCTGTAATGTTTAACACATGATGTAAACTCACACTTTGGAATCAAAGTTGGAGTGCAACAATCATGGCAAGGCATGACAGATTAAACTCCCACTGAAAATGAGAACATTCATGTGGCAGCTCATGGTAAACAATCAGAACTTCATTTAAAGGGGCATTGCTGGCCAGGTTTAGAAAATTGCACACCATATGGATAAAGTGACAACACAGATCATGTATTGTGTACTCTTGAGAATTGCTGACACCCCTAGCTGAATGGTTGACCTGTAAACTAGCAGGATTCCTAATAAATCCGGTAAGTACTCTTTCGATCTAACAAAGAATGTAAATTATTTGTGTTACAAAATCCTTCACATATTTCTTCTTCTGTTTCCAGAATGAGATATTTTCCATTGGCGATAATAGGAAAAAATCCTATCAGAAAATGTTATCATGCACTTAACATGAAGAAGCAAGGAAGAACATTGGATGGTTTTAGAATAAATAATCTATGAACTATTATCAAACCATTAAAAAGCACGCACAAATTGAGAAGGCAGTGTCTTTGAGAGAGATGAGCATATAATCAATAATAAATACACTTAAGTAGAACTGACCTGGTGAGCAAATATATCCCAGAAAAGCGGTGCCACTATAGCAGTTTCCCAGTTATGTATGTGTAAAATGTCTGGCTGCTTTCCAGATTTTACAATATAATCCAACGATGCATGGGAAAAATAGGAAAATCTGAAGAAGAAGAAGAAGAAGAAGAAGAAGAAGAAACAGTAAGAACATGTAATTTGTATGTCAGATGCAAAATAGAAACAGCATCCCACCATTGTGCCATATATTGATCTTTCAATAAAAAGCTTTCTAAAACCCTACAATGCTTAACAGTTATGCAAATATAATCAGTTCAAAATCAGGTCCTTGTGCATGTTATAGTCATAAAAGTGTGTCATTATCCTAATATAGTAATACATACCGCTCAAAGTCATCAGGGTAGCCACGTAACATATCATGATTGAAATAGGAGAGCTGGACTGGTTCTATGAGTATAAGACCAACGCCACTTGAAGTACTACATCAAAGAAGAAAAATTAGGAGAATACCTCTAGAACTCCACAAAGACAGAAGCACGAAGGAACAATATGATCAGAATGTAATTATATCAACTAAAATAAGACAAGAGAAAGATATTAGGGCTCGTTAGGCCTCTTTGCATACTAGGAGTGTATGTTTACCCAGTCCATATTCTGTTTTTATGCCAAATACCACCAAAATAAGATTCATATTCTGCCTCAGCTTTCCTCAGGCCATGAATTCCATCCATGTTTATGCTGGTGTACCTAATTTGGGCCACATGATAGCTTTGCTTCCAATAATCAAGATGTATAAGGCACAAGCCAAAGCAATGGATATTATCATATTAGTAAGGATAAAACAAACTTCAAATATGACACACATAAGATCAGTGGACAAAAAAGAAGAAAGGAAAAAAAAATGGAGGACTGACCCTAACTTGGTTGGAATTGTGGATGTGTAAACCTAGACTACCCAAGTTCGGGTCCTTGTCAAGGTGAATTTGGTTGCCCATTTGCTTCTTAATTAAAACAGCCTAGTTCCTCCTAGGTTGATCTAGGCTTCCTAAAATTAAAATGTTTGGTTAAGTAATGGAATCATTTGGGATGTGCTGTCCTCAATGGTGTAAATGGTACGGTTATGAATCATAGATGGTGATCAGAACTAATTGAACTCAAATCTTCAGAAGAATGTTCAGCTTACAAATCCATATAGAATGAGAAAAAAACTCACATCATCTGGATATTGATGTCTACATTTCAGAATTTTGTTTTTACTTTTATACGCAATGATTTGTTACCTGGTGTAACTTATTAGAGTATTAATACGTTGCAGTACAGCTAAAATCTTAGAAGCATGTTATGTAGTTGAACATTGTTGATGCTAAATCAACCCCAAGAAATTTTCAAATTCATATGACAAATTGGTACATTACAACATGTAAACTTAGGTGTCCAGCTGATCTAGTAAGCATGCAGCCGTATTATTGTACCAAGGATTTGGTAAGGGCAAAGAGATTGCATACTTGGGCAGTATCACCTCCACCAAGTTACCCTTTCCTTGAACCGCACAAGATACACTGGCAACATAGGTCGACAATGATCCACATGATGATATTGGGTCTAGTTCACTGCAGATGTGCACAACATGAAGAGATTTCCCGCATTGAACATAGGATGAAATATAGCAGCGACAAACATGATAACGGAGATTCAAGTTAAACAGGTTGCTTGACTATGATAAAGTAAATGCACAATTCCATGATTACACTGGACGAAACATGTGGCAAGAATGTATGAGTTGCCATTTTTCTTCTAGAGTGCCTAAGCACCTTTCAATTAAGAAGAAAGCAGTTTACAGACACAATCTCGATGAAGCCAAGCAGAGCTTGACCAGCACGAGAGTACAAAGGATCAAAGAAAAAGAAACACTGAAGAAACACACAAACAACCACCACACGATGCGAAACAACAAAGAGGAAGCACACTCGAACCCACAGACCTAGACGCAGCCACTCTCCTGATCCTGCCAAAAGGTACAACCTCATCAAGGGTGCTAAAGGTCGCGGCGGCAGAGCATCCGCCCGAACAGAACAACCGCGATGGCAAAGCATCCGCCCGGAGCAACAACCAACTACGGCGGCAAAGCATCCGCCAGACGACGACGACCTAAGCAACCCGGGCGAGGTGGACGAATAGAAGCGAGGGCAGGCGCGGAAGAAGATTCTCTTGCCACTTCGCAGATGATAGAAGAATGTAACGAGTTGCCATTTTGGCGAGCATCTTCAAGCTCACTCAAGTGGGTGGCTGGGTGCCAAAAGATACCCATATGCAGCTGTACAGTATAGCAGAAACTTTGAATGAGAGACAGTAAGAGTTGCAGTTCAGACAGAGGTAAGAGGTAGCGTAATCTATTGGTTTACGCAGAAAGAGTCGAAGTTTGGACAGCAGTTCAGTATTTGCCTTATGATGAATCTCAGAAAAAGTGCTTTGTATTATGCTTCTATTATTGACAACTTTCTCTCTTAAATCAGATGCTTCGTGCATGCTGATCATTCCAGAAACAACCATTGTATCTATTCGCAGGAGTAACTCACAGAATGTTGATGATTGCACTGCTTCTAGAGGGACACCTGAAAGGGCTCCCGTGAGAAAATCAAAGGTGTAAAGGTAAAGAGAGAGACATATGAAATGACATCTGAAGGAAGTACAGTTTCATAATCTGGATTCTGACCTGACTAACTCCATGCTGAAAAATGGGAACGCACCTTGCACTTCCGTTTCTAGCACTTCTATTTCCTGAAGAAGCGATTTATTTTCATCTTGCAGTTTCTTCAGCTCCTCCATGGCCAGAAGCCGCTGCTTGTTTAGGGACAGGATATCTGTGATGTACAAATTATTTTACCTATTAATCAGAAAACCACAGTGATGTGAATCTAGTTGAAAACTGTGTTGTCCTTGTAGCCTCAAAGCTGTTGCGGAACATAAAACTACATTGAACAAAGGAAGGGAAGAGTAATTACTCCGTTGAGCCTGGCTGAAGAGCTCCATAATGTCACCCTTGCGTTGTTCACTAGCCAAATCTGTTCCCTGGGATAGCAGACATTCGTAATCCTTTTAATCCAGCATAGCAGAACGATGGTAGAAGATGATGAGCATTTATCTGTGTCCATCTCAATTCATACCTGATCACTGCTCTCTTCGACGTCCAACCTACAATTCCCACAACCCAGCATAGACATATTAATCACTGGCTGCTCCAGCTCAAACGCTACAAAAATGGTAACAACGCAGAGATAGCGGGCACCCACCGCACGGTCTTGGAGCTCTCGCGACGGGGCGTACCGCGAGGATTGCCGTTCCCCTTCCTGACACGCGTATGGAAGGACAATCAAATAAGGCAGGGAGCGCGCACGCGCGGACACGCACAGAGAAACACGTGAACGCACGGCACGGGCACGCAAATGAACGAGCATGACTGCACAAGCTCGTGATGGGTGCGGATTTGTACGCACCTGGAGTAGGAGCAGCGGGGGAGAAGCGTGGGTCGAGCAGCGCGGGCGAAGAGAGGGCAATGTGCCCCGCCGCGCGGATGCGGGAGGCGACGCCGCCGCCGGGATTGAGGAGCTGGTGGAGGCGGTGGTTTTGGCTCGCATCGCCGCTCCAACGACGAGGCGCGTCGTCTCCATCCCTGCCTACTACGAGCGCGCCCGCGCCGCGCGGCCCGCGCGCAGCTCTCCTCCTATCCTACCTATATATGCGCGGCGCACCTCCCGCGGATTCACCGGGTGAGAGAACACCATCTGATTCTAGGTTTCGAGGGGGAGGTGGCGCTGATCGGAGAAGCCGAGCGGGAGGTTTGCGGAGGAACGGGGAGCTAGCGAGCGGTGGTGCGGGCCGCGCAGGTTTATCGGGGATTTGGGGATTAATCTTGCGGGATTACCCCGCGAGGTTCCGCCCTTTTCCCCGGCGAAGGGAGCTCACGTGGAAACCTTCCACGTGTGAGTTTTTTTGGCCCGTTTGGATGCAGCTTGCACGAGTTTTCCAGCCCGAGCCGCTCAACATCCGCGCAGAAAGCCACCTGACCTTCGAGAAATAAAATCTGTGTGTGCAAATGGCAGTTCTAGAAATAACAAGTTATAACAAGAAATAACAAGAAGTAGAAATATATTTGCAAATAAATCTGTGTCCAAATGCAAGACCTAGAATAAATTTCAGATAAAACCTGAGCCGAAAAGGACCAAACCATTCTCCACTGCCATCTGTAAAAGTGAGTAAGTAAATAAATAACAATTTTGCAAAGGAGCTGGATTTTAAACTTTTAGGCCTGTTTGAGAGGATTTTTCTCAAAACGGTTTCACCGGTGAAGCTAAAAATAGTGGCTTCACTTCAATTTCTAGTTCATTTTAGCCTTGACATACAAAACAATTTCACACTATAGTGTCTCGTTCTGTGTAAAATAGGTGAAACATAACCCTACCTAATGGGACTCTAGGATGTGTCAGCTAAAAACACCGAGGCTGGCGAACGAATTCACGAGGCTGTTTGGAATTTGGCTCAAATCAAAACAGAAAAAGCCGCTGTGCAACTCCCTTCCTCGTCGGGCGTCAGCGCTTTGTGCTCGGCACTGCGGCACTGCGCTGCTTGCTCTTCTTCTCCCCACATCCCCTCGCCGGCTCGCCCTCGCCCTGCTCTGATTCCTCCCCACAAATCGCCCCTTCCCTCACGCCTTGCTGTGCCTCTTCATCGGCGGCCTTATCGCCGGCGACGGTGGGAGCCAGCAATCCCGGTCCCCTTGGCCCTCCCTCGTCGCGGTGCGGAGATCCACCCGTCAGGTGTTGGATTGGTTTCATCGTTTGCTGGTGAGGAACCCTAGCCTGCCTGCCTGCCTTACTCTCAAGCTTGAATCTTTCTTAACTATATCCAATCACTTTACTTTCTTCATCCGTTCACTGGCGCCCTGCTTAGTCCTGTCCAATAATCCGTTCATTCAATTCTTGGGTTACCTTCTTCATCGTCAGACTGATTGGCACATGGTAACCAAGGTTCGTTTGGGCGATTCGACTGCACCCCATAGGGCAGGTTACTTTGTTCCAACCCTGCTACCCGTTGCAGGTTCAGGTGGATATGAATGATCTCAGACAGACTACTACTCAGCCATGCCATCTGTAGCGTCTCAGACACTCTACCCCAGATGTCACCACACGCACCCGACACCTATTGGGTGAGGGGATTCTGTACAGCAGATCAGTCATTAACTGTCGATGAAGCTGTTTTACCATGCTGTCGTATTGGGAGGCTGACAAATGAATTATCCTTCTGCAAGACAGTTAAATTGCCTCCTCTGGATTTTGGTTGTGCTCGTGTACTGTTTCCTTTTGGAGTCCCAGGATCAGACACGGCACCTCATATGATGTTCTTGCTACAAAATGTCATGCACAAATAGAAAATTCCATAGGTGCACGCGTCAGTAAGTATCTGCCAATGAATCCGTTTCATCATGCTGTCGTATCAGGCTGACAGATGAATTATCCTCGTGCTAGACAGTCGAAGTGTCTGTTCTTGATTTTGGTTAGGCTTGTGTACCGATTTTGTCTTGGACTTTCAGGATCGGATACGACGCCTCATGTCATGAATTGTATGCGTGCTAGAGTGCTAGACAAATAAAGGGCCCTCTCTTGATTTTGGTTGGTTCATTTATCGCTTTCCTTTTGGAGTTTCAGAATCAGATATGATGCCTCATGTCATGTTCCTGCAATAATATTTCGCGCACAAATAGTAAATTCTGTAATCATCAGGGGCCCTTTTTCATGGCATGCCAAATTGGAATCATCTGAAATTAGGTAGTTGCCTGTAATTATGGATTCTAGCGTGACGTTGTCTGGTCTTTGAACAGGAGTGAAATGGATGAGGTTGTCCCTGCTTTGGCTACTGGTGAAGCTTCAGTTGATGCTGTGACAGAGCAACCTTTGAAGGTGTACATATGGGACATGGATGAGACACTTATTTTGCTCAAGTCGCTTCTGGATGGGTCGTATGCTGGGGCCTTTGACGGCGTCAAGGACCGTGAGAAAAGTGTTGAAATTGGGAAGCGCTGGGAGAACCTTATTCTTGAACTCTGTGATGAGCACTTCTTTTATGAGGAGGTAAGTTAGCACCTAAACCCATGATTTCATACATGTTAGCGATCTACTTTCCATTGTTTATATTTTTCAGAACCCTGTAGCAAAATTGTACAGAAATTTGTTAGGATGCCTAATATGTTGGTTCTAGAAATTTGAAGCGTCCATTCTGATTTCCTGTTTCCTGACTAAGATGGCAATGTAGATATCCCTATGAAAGTTAGTTTTATTTGTCCCATAGATGAAATTTTCCCTGATCATTCATCTAGCTTGCCTGCTCAGTTATTGCATATTGTTTTCTTCACTGTTCTGCCTAAGTCATTTAGCTGTTCATTGTTTGGACACGCTATTTCACCTTCTTATGTTCATCTCTTTTGTTTTTACTGATCTGGTTGTTTTCACACTAACGCAGATTGAGAACTACAATGAACCTTATCTTAATGCTTTGAGTGAATATGATGACGGGAGAGACTTGACCTCATATGATTTTGAGGCTGACTGTTTTAGTTCACCCTATGATGATGTCAACAAAAAGAAGCTTGCTTACAGGCATCGTGCTATTGGAGAGAAATATGCAAAGGTGACACAAGAATTACCTTGTCTTGCACTATTTGCTTTAAAGGTTTTCCTTCATAAGATTATTGAAGCTTGCTATCTGTTTTTCGCTTTATGGTATCCATGTTATTGCATTCCTATTTTGATATGGAAAGGTAGATGCCAACCTTGTAATGGGAACTTTATGGATGTATTTAAGATTGAACCTTCTAAATATGGTGGGAAGCAGTGCCCTGACCACTCTTTTAGTGAATTACTGTAACTCTCATTTCATTTCTTGCGAATGAAACTTACAGCTTATTTAACTAGATGTGTACCTATGGTAACAGTCTGTGTTTTCTGTTACAATATATATGCATTTGTCTGTATACTTTAAAAGAGTTGCCACACTGTGGGTGTAATCCTGTATCAAGGTGGAAGCAGGGAAATGTGTAAAGAAAGTCTGCCCATCTTTTAGATTATAGTATTAGGCAGCTGAACTTTATAACTGGATCTCCAAACCTACGAAGGCTCTCTTCTGCAGTATTCAATGGGACAGTGTGAATTGTTGGAGGCCCTTTTGCAAAGAAGTTTTAATCTTAGAAAGAGTTCAGTTTAGTAACGGCAAGTAATTGGGTCCTGAAAGTTCAGTACTGGGAATTTTTCAGAGAAACATTATTATTAGATAAGCAGCTTTCTGTTGATTTTGTATTTGTTCTTATGTAGGCCGATTGCTTTTGCAACCATATTTCTATTACTGGGATATTTGTGATCGCTAAATTGGGCTGTGTCTGTGCTTGCAGGGTCTGGAAAAAATTCTGGACAAACACATGGTCAAAGTCTGGAACGATCTGTACAATTTGACTGATAAATATACTGATGGCTGGCTGTCTTCAGGTATTCTTATTTGCACTAGTTTTTTGTTGATTATTTCTAGTGTTGAGGCGCTGACATCATCTAAGCTATAAGAGATTACAACCAATAACAATCTGCCAGAGCCTAATATTACATAATAATAGAATATAAATATAGCCCCCATCTGTTTTACAATGTTGGAGATTGTTGCATTAGTGAACTGAAGAATTTATTGGTTGTTTTACATCAGTCTGTAAGCATGGAGGGTTCATTCTGCAGCCCCCATCTGTTTTACACTATGGAGGGTTCTTTGTATAACAGTTGGATACATGTGTAATAGTCTAGTTCTTGCACTGGGGAAGGTTCTCTCCTATTACCTTGGTCAGAGCTTGCTCCCCTACTGATACTTATTATCCTCTGCTTAAATCTTGTTTTGCCAATAACCTTTTCCCCTGAACTATAAACTCAGTCTTTGTTCATAAGCTTTACTGAAATTTGTGGACTAGTGTCTCCACCTCAATTATCTGCAGAAACAAGGAGAAACAGGACATTAGATGGTTAGGAAGGAGGAACTTTTACCTATTAAATTCTAGTTTCATTCCTATCATTTTCACTGTCTTGAACACTTTTTTCTCCTGTTATGCAGCTCATAAGCTATTGGAAGAAGCATTGGGCAAATCAGCAGCGGCACCTACTAGCAACTCTTCAAGCATCAATTGCATAGTTACATCAGGGTCGTTGATTCCAAGCCTTGCCAAATGTTTGCTGTATCGCCTTAATGATGTGGTCTCATCTGAGAATGGTATGCCTCCAGTTCTGGAACATCCCCTTTGAGCACTTCTTTTCTGTTGCATATGTCACCACCTTGCAAACAACGAATCTACCTGACAAGTGATACAAAATATAACACTTGTCTTCTCCAATGAATCAGTGATATTTGGTTCCATGTACCTTATAAAATTTTATACATGGAAGCTACCCTTTCTAATCTTTCTGCTATTTGAATAGCTTTTATCAGGCAAAGTCGGTAGTAACAGTTTGCTATCGTGTTGCAGTTTACAGCTCATGGGAAGTGGGGAAGCTGCAGTGCTTCAAATGGATCAAGGAGCGCTTTGACGGTCCAAATGTCCGCTTCTGTGCGATCGGAGATGGTCACGAAGAATGCAGCGCAGCACAGGTTATGAAGTGGCCATTCATCAAGATTGAGTTCCACCCCGACGCCCCTCACAGGTTCCCGGGGCTAGACATGCCCACCGTGCAGACGTACATGGATGTGATATACGAGTCATCAAGCAAAGATGGTTGACCAACAATTCATGTTGGTTGGGTTTTCTCCTCCGAACCTCCAACGCCCATGGCGGTCGGTCTGGTCAGAGGAAATTGTAAGCAAAGAGATGTCGTGGGAAGGAACATGGTGTCCTCCCTCGATCTTTACCTTGGCGAATTAGGAGGCTGGTGCCATAAATAAGAGTCTGACTAGTTCGTCCATGTTCCAGAGCATGTCATAGATTCTGTCTTGTCTTTTTTACTCTGGTTCAGGCAATTGTCTGTTGTTGTGTCCGGGCGTTAATTTCCGTCCTTCTGCATTTGCCAATTTGCCATTTGAAATCTGTACATACGCGTCTCAGATTGGTGGATGTCACCACTTCTTTCAATAGGAGGTGGTTGCACGCGTTATTGTGAGATATTAGCAAGAATCATGGGTTCGCTATTATGTTGTGATGCTATTACGCCTTAATGCTATGTTGATTAGATTGTAGGCTCACACAGCACATCATGAGTATGAAGTTACTTAGATTTTACTATGTATCTAAACATTAATATGTATCTAAACATAACTATAAGTGCATAAACATAACTATAAGTGCATAGTAAAATCTGTATATCTAACAAAGTCAAAATGACCTACGATACACGCTGGATTTGTTAACGAAAAATTATACTTTGACAACATAGAACCTCCTCTATTTAATATATAGTACTAGATTTGCAAACAAGAAATATAAGTAAAAATGTGCATGCAGTGTCAAAAAGACTTCGATTTGGAACCGAGGAGGAACTATTATTGAAGCAAAAAGGGTAGAAATCGACTCGAAAAAGCCAACCTTTCCCTTCCCATCACCACAGAAAGACAAACCCGTCGGACCCTAACCACTCCAATCCCGCGAACTCGTGGCCACCGCCAGCGAGTCAGATTAGAGAGACAAAGCCGTCAAACCCTAATCACTCCAATCCCGCGAATCCATGGCCGCCGTCGGGTCTAGCGAGCCCGACTGCCCGAGCCCCCAAAGTGGGCGATGCTGGATCGCTACGTGTTCACCCGACTCTCAATAGAATATTTCTGAAATTCGAAATGTGCTTATCACTGGGCTCTGGGCTCGTCACTCAAACCCACTCTGCTAGGCGTGATCCACTTAGGTCCTGTTTGGCATGGCTCCAACTCCGGGTGGAGCTGCTCCACTCCTGAACTCCACATGGAGCCAGCTCCGCTCCAAAACTCCAGAACAAAAATGGGGTGTTTGGCTAGATGGGTGCTCTCAGCTCCAAAAAAGATCGATTTCAGTGTGGATTGCCATTGTTGCCCCCCAATTAAGGCCCCACTTGTCATCCTCTCTATCCCATCTTCTTCTTCCCCTTTTTCCACTGCACTGTGCTGCACACGGGAGACCCTCCACGGGCGGCGGGGTGGGCGGCGGGCTCGACGGCGGGCGGCGACGGGCGACGACGGGCGGCGACGGGCGACGACGGGCGGCGGGGTGGGCGGCGACGGGCGACGACGGGCGGCGGGGTGGGCGGCGACGGGCGACGACGATCAGCGGGGTGGGCGGCGGGCTCGACGGCGGGCGGCGGGGTTGGTGGCGACGGGGGCGGCGCTGGCGGCGGGCGGCGACAGGCGACGACGGGCGGCGGGCAGCGGCGGGCGGCGACGGGCGGCGGGCGGCGACGGGCGACGACCGGCGGCGGGCGGCGACGGGCGACGGGGGCGGCGGCAGTCCGCGGCGGGCGGCGAGGCCGACCGGCCACGGGGGCGGCGACGGGCGGGGCTCTGGCGGCGAGTGGGGCTCGAGAGAATAGAAGGGAGAATAGAATGAAACGTTTTTTTGTGTAACCAGTGGCATTGGTGGGTAATTACCCACCAACTCTACGAGGAGGTTCAAAAGAGAGGTTTCTGGAGCAGCAAAAGAGGTGCTCCAAAACTCCACCTCCATTTGCACTACTCCTCTCCCTCCCTCCTTTGCCTCTCCCATTCCCAAATCTCTTCCACCCGCTCGCCCGACTTCACCGCTCGCCGCATCGGGCTCCACCGCATCGGTGCCTCCGCGGACTCCGGTGTGCAGGCGGCGGAGACTCTGGTGCGCACCCCAATCATTTCCGCCACCGCGTAGCTCGCGAATCCACTCCCCGAACCTACATCCTGACTCTAGGGTTTGGACTTCGACCCTCGCTGCCGGTGATTCGCCATCTTCTTCGACACTCTCGCAGTCTCCATCCAACTCGCAGGTCTTCTCCAACTCACTCCCGGCCTCCAGGACCTCCATCCGAATCTGTGATTTGGACCCCCGCCACCGTCCAGGGGCGAAGCCACGTTAGGCTTACCGAGTGCACAGGTACCAGGAAAAAAAATAAAATTCCAGGTATTAGAATTTAATTTCCACCGTGCACCACCATCCGGCCCACCAGCTCACGCTTGCATACTTTCTTTGTAGGCAGGACAACACAATAAATAAACAGGGCAGTTCAAAGCATTGTATCCGACCCACCAGCTCACGCTTGCTACGCTTGCATACTTTCTTTGTAGGCAGGACAACACAATAAATAAATAGGGCAGTTCAAAGCATTGTATCAGAAAAAATCCACACGCACGGGCCAGTGGTCATCTGCTAACAAGCTAAGTGTGTCGCGCGCACGACGAGCAAGAGTTGCACTAGTAGAAAAACGATCTTCCATCATCTCGGTTGTTTTTGGAACCGGGAGTAAAGATAGTCCTAGGTCTAAATTTTGTAGTCCGTGGAGACACTTTTAGTTTTAGTTGGTGTTACCAATCGCGACTAAAGAACGTTTTTAGTTCCGAATGAAAGACTCGAGACTAATACCCTGTTTGGATACAAGGACTAATTTTTAGTCCGGGTCACATCGGATATTTGATACAAATTAGAAGGACTAAACATGAGGTAATTATAAAACTAATTGCATAAGTTGTGGTTAATTCACGAGATGAATCTATTAAGCCTAATTAATCCATGATTATCACATATTTACTGTAGCATCACATGGACAATATCTAGATAAGTTCTAGATCTAGATATTTTAGCATGGTAGAAATATAAGAAACTAGATAAGGATGATGAGGGTTCTAGAGTTAGGATATTTTATATTAAAGAGTGTGGAAGTTGCCATATGGCAGCACCACAATGATCATGAGCACTAATAAATAGAGGTGCTCCCCTCCTTTCTAGTCGATTTCTCAACAGTGAGCGAGACCAATTATTAGCATATACATGCAGAACGTAGTATAATTAATAAAGATCAGACAATCAGCTGAGAGACAGTCAACTAAGAAAGGATCCATTGATATTTGAGACTTGAGGTATTAGAGTAATATACAAAATCATGTAATTGGGAAATTGGTATAATAATATTAAAAATATGTATTTTTCATCTCTTAAGTATTTTGAAAGTATCATCATGTTTTAATTGGTGCAAATCAGCCCTTAATTTATTTTGGAAGTGTCCCTCATGCACGCTCACATTCTAGCCTTGCTGCTGATTCGCCTGGCCTTTTAGCCTTGCTGCTGATTCGCCTGGCCTTTTTTATGCCTTACAACCCGTGGCAGTCCTAGTCTTAGGAGCACTCATGGAAGCTTCCTTCCAATTATTAATACTTGTCTTCATTTTTTTCATATACAACTGTGCACCAGTCCATATCCTTCAACTTATCAAGATCTGTAACACCATCTATAACTGTGCTGGGTATAGTACTGCTAGCTGAGGAAACCAGTAACTTATCCAAAACCTCAATTCAAAATAATTCGGCAGCCATTTCATCGTCAAGTGCTTCTTTGATTTTTTCGTCATTTCAATGCGTAAGCAAAGTTCAAATACACCCTGTGATGAAATAATCTCTTTTTTTATTCTTTTTTTGTTTCTTGGTCAGCTGACCTGGCACAGCCCCAGCATCCATGTTTTGACCTAGCACAGCCCTAACATCCTTGTCCTGACTTCGCACATCCTGAGCATCCCCTTGATCTTTTTTATTTTTATTTGTATCCCACTTGTCAGAAGCATATTTCAAAAGATTGTACAATTGTTTGTGTACATTTGAACTTTGATCATTCCCTTCTGGAAGCTCCTTACTTTTACTACGCAGCATGCCAACTCCAAGAATCAGATAGACATCTTCAGGTTTCAGGGTTAGCTGCACTCCCTCCATCATGTGCAATACAATCATACCATCCTCAGTAACCTCAGCTCTATCCATAAGCCACTCAATTATACTTTTGACTGGTAGCCTAATTGATGACAGACTCAGCATATTCTTAAACCCAATTTATTTGATCCTATCCTTTGCTTCAACTGGCAGAAGGCTACCTATTTCAAAGAGTGAACCTGGTGAGCAATGTACAGTTAGATTGTTCTTTTCTTTGTTGTGTTCCTCTCCCACATTTTGTGAACCCATCATTCCTTCCCCTTCCTTGTTGCCCTCATCCTGCGACTCCATGGTTCCTTCTGCATATTGGGTTCAAGTAAATTATTTTGATCATAATGATTGAACTCTTGCAGGAATAGAGAATGTCAAGTACTAAATAAAATATAGGTAAGCCAATACAAATACTACTACTCTTACATTTTCATTTTCTATCAACAAATAAAGCTCTTAAATCCCTACAAAATCATCACAGGGAAGATCAAACATGCCGCGACAACGCCACGCCCATGTTTTCTAGTATAAGCCAAATTTATAGCTCCGTTAGTTATATATGAAACTAAAATAACCATTCATCACTAGTATCGCACATGTGAATATCCAAACAGTGAGAAAAAGGAGATATAACGGATTGTCTCATGAGTTCTGAAACCATTGAAAAATAGTAATTTTGCTAGAGAAAAAGTTAAAAATTTAATTACTAAAGTGATTTCGGTTGGCTGCTTGCCCTTCACTTTGTCAGGTCGTAGCGGGGGAGAAACCGTTTTCTCACCTGGCGACGACATGCAGGGAGCGGCCGGGAAGGACGTGCAGCTGAAGGCTGCGAAGGGGAGCGGGCGAATGCAGGCGCGGTGGCGGGGCTTCGTCGACACGTAGCCGAAGGGTCGCCGGACTGCGGAGGCGGAGCGAGGTGATCACTGGAGGGAAGGGGCGAGGATTTGGGGGAGTATCTCGGTCAAAGAAAGACGCACCCACCACCAAAAAGAAACCCTCGTCAGGGTAAAAGACGCACGCCAGGCATTCTTTCTCTTGTTGGGTTGGGCTATTTGCAAATATAATAGGCTGGCACTGTAGATGTCCAACGGGCCATCCTGGCCCGGCCCGACACGGGCCTGGCCATGCACGGCCCAATAGCGCCCGAGAAGCATGGGCAATCCAGCGTGTCGGGCCGGCCCGAGGTCCATGAGGAAGCACGAGCAGCCAGAGAGAGGGGGAATGGGAGGAAGCACCGGAGATGGCAGTGGCCGCCGCCCGCCGGCGAGCTTGCCCTTGGCACTAGATCTGGCGTTGGGGCGGAGCTCGGGGCTGGCGCGCTCACTCTTGCAGCCGGCCTAGGCGTCCCTCGCTCCTGCGGCATCGCTCGAGGAGAGGGAGGCCGAAGGGGTAGGGGGCGTCCGCGAGCAAGGATGGTTAAATATTAGATTTTACTATTGCAAATGAGGTTGGCACCAGTAGCAAACCTTGGCACTGTTGCCATGCGTTCTACCTGTAGCATCCATGCCTACATCCCTTAGCTTCTCCTTAGCAACAATGGATATACCTTCTCTAAGTGACTCCCAAGTATTTTATTATTCCTTACTGAGAAGTGTAATATATGAAACGGTGCCATATTTATCTGGGATTTCTCGTTCTGTGATTTTTAATATGTCAGATGCCTTGCTTACTGAGGAAATTTCATGTTATGGTTTGTCACTCTATAGTTTGGTTTAGTGTGTTGTTTTTGGTTAATTTCCAGGTAACTGGAGATATGACTGCTCTAAGGAATGCTCCTGTTTCACTGCCAAGCTGTCTTCAAGGTGACAGTTTCAAAACATCTGTAAAGGAAGAAGGCCCAATACTCCCATGGGCATCTTCAGATGTGCAGGGTGCTAACTTACAAAGGTTGCACTCAGAAGCATCCATGCATTGAGTGTGCACAAAACATTGCCACTCAGATTGTTTGTCCACAATGTGCTACAAGATTTATTCAAACTAAATGTCTTCAGCAGAATTGGAAGCATGAGCTTGTGATTCAAGCTAGACAACGAGGTGCGTATCAGTAACCTCATGGACCGTTGACGTTTCCTGTTGACTTGATTGGTAGGTCAGCGAAGTATGCCTTCCCCTATCTCAGGCCTTGTTTAGTTCGGCGAAGTTGGCGCCACCAAAATCACTGTACGGCACTGTAGCACACTATAGCGTTTCGTTTGTATTTATGAATTATTATCCAAATATTGACTAATTAGGCTCAAAAGATTCGTCTCGCAAAGTACAACCAAACTGTGCAATTAGTTTTTAATTTCATCAACATTTAGTACTCCATACATGTACCGCAAGTTTGATGTGATGGGAAATCTTCTTTTTGTAGAGTGTCAAAGTTTGAATTCTGGGGGACTAAACAGGACCTCAACATCGCCTCAAAGGAGAAGATGACCGACCTCCTTGGCGACGATGCCGACATGGCCACTGTTTTGAGCCTTTCATTGCTTGTGATGTCAACTTGGTTCTCCCCACAGGTGATTAGTAACTAACCACTCAAGCTCAAGAGGATGATGGCACGTGTCTCCACTTAGGTTGCTAAATCCGTTACTTGTGAAGAAAACATTTTACAATATGTAATTTTCTCTGTTTATTAAATTCCTACTACAAAGTTTGCAAAAAGTTCCAAGTTAAAATGGCGTGCCTTGATTCGTTTCGCACACACTCGTACAGAATACAGATGATGGAAGGACCCAAACCGAACAAGGCCTCCTCAGGGCAGGCAGGCAGGCCCTGATCCCGTCGTCTCAACAAGCCAGCACGTGGCGCTACGTGTCGACCCAGGCGTCGAGCATGGGTTCGGCCACGTGTACCGGTCAACGCGTGTCTCACCTGCCTTTATTGCCTCTCTGCTTTAATAAATAGGGTCTCGATCCATCGTCTCTGTAGTCCATCCGCAGGTGCAAGCAAGCTGAGAGCAAGCAAGTCCGTTCGATCAGCAGCAGCAGCAGCAGCAGAGCAGAAGATCAGAGCAGGATGCAGGCTGTGAAGGAGAAGGTGAAGGACACGGTGAGCGCGGCGAAGGCCAAGGCCAAGGAGAAGCAGGCCAAGGCGGAGGAGAAGGCCGAGATGGCGACGGCGAGGTCGCACGCGGAGAGGGAGCTGGCGCACGAGCGCGGCAAGGCCAGGGTGGCGGCCGCCAAGATGGAGCTGCACCAGGAGAAGGCCCTCCACCGCGAGGAGGCCATCCAGCACAGGCTCCGAAAGCACCACGGCGTCGGCCACCACCACGCCGGCTACGGCGGCGCACCTGCGGCTACTACTGTGCCACCCGCCGGGACCACCGCCATGCCGCCGCCGGCTGCTGGACCGCTGCACCACCACCAGGCTCCGGCGGCCAAGCACTACTACTAGCTTGTTTGGGTCGCTCGCTTAACTTAATAGTGTTTTTCTCTTCATTATCTAAAAAAAATAAAGGAACTGTTGGTGGTGTGTTTCGTGTCTCTGTTGTATATTGCAGTGAGCGAGTGATGTGCACTTGTTTCCCTTGTATGTTGCTTGCTGGTGTGCTGGAATCAGCTCGAGGTGAAATGGTTCAGGCATGCCATGATCAGAAAAATTTGCATACACAGTCACACAGAAAGGTCCCGGCTTGTTAGAGCAAAGATTCCAGCTTGAAATGGAATGATTCAGGCCTGATCAGGCATGATCAGGCCTCTTGTCAACTGTGATTGTGCTTTGTGCAGGAGCAGAGCACACTCAGGCTCAGCTCTGGTCCCTTCTTATTGCAGTCCTACGTGGGCCATTCCGGGGCAAAACCTGGGCCCCCCACCAACGGCCCAACCAAGCGGTAGCGGTCCAAGCCCAACTCAAAACGCCTCGCCTCGTCCGTGCGCCGCCGCCGCCGCCCCGCCGGGAGCCGCACCACCAGCATCGACCGCATCCGCCAGGCCGCCGGCGGCATCTACGACGACGACACCAACGTCGCGCGGACCCGTACGTGTCTCTCCCCCCTCCAATTGCATTGTCTCCTTCCCGTCTCTCTGCTCCCCTAGTAGAGTGTACTCTGGAGTGCTGTTCGATTCGCACGTACACTCGCCTCTGGCTGGGG
This sequence comes from Setaria viridis, assembly GCF_005286985.2. Taxonomy (NCBI): domain Eukaryota; kingdom Viridiplantae; phylum Streptophyta; class Magnoliopsida; order Poales; family Poaceae; genus Setaria; species Setaria viridis. Next base: position 613,503 of record NC_048266.2, read on the forward strand.
ATTTTTTGGCACCTAACGGCTGATTCCAGCACTGGGTGTGCCTGCCGACCTGACCTGCTCAACTCATTTGGGGATCTCAACATCCGCACAGCTGCGATTGCCTAGTGCCATATTTTCCTTGCCTGTTACTAGTACCTCCATTGTCAGGGCCGCTGAGCAATGGATGATGAAATGACTGTTTCTTTGTATTAAGTATCTATTCAGTTGAATGATTGTTCCTGGATGATGAAATCTGCAACCAGCGTGAAAATATCATACTTATGTTAGCCAATGCACGGTCCTGGCTCAGACTTCCCAGTTCCCAGTGGGGCATGGTCCGAATCCACTCTGACAAAAGAAAATAAGAACCTGTTACTCTATTAATTAGGCAACTTAATTCTGGATTTCAATAAGAACCTTTTACCCTGCTGATGTACTCCATATGACATATATTACTAAATACTCTTTTGTGTCCATTTGTCAGTAAGTTCTCTCTGTAAATAGCATGGCTCTTGGAGAAGATAGATGAGGGCAGTCACTGAAGTATTTAAAAAGTTCTGGACAGGTACATGAAATGGTGTAGGTACTTGAACACGCATGTTGCATGGACCAGGTAATTTGGATGAATATGCGAGCTGCTTTTCTTTCATGGAAATTGGGTTCGTAGATAACTATTTTTGTTCTATAAGATTGATGGAAGTTTGCTATGTGCCAAAAAAAGTTACCATAGATATTCTTCTTTAGTATGGTTCCTCACCTCACGGTAGGAAAATATTAGTTCATATGATTGAACAAAACATTGTCCTTGAGTAACCAAATTTGCATTTTGTGTCAAAACTTGAGTTGGCCTCCTCTTTGTTATTGTGGTTGCATATATCCATATCAGGGAAATAAGTCCTCTGCATTTCTGTGGTAATGTGCTGTCCTACAGCATTGCAGCTGTAAAGTACTACTTGTTATGGTTGTTTTCAAGGTTTATAACTCTTTGAACTCATATAGTCTTATATGCTCAACAGTCTTATATAATCATATGGACGAACTCTAAGCTTTTCTCCTGTTGTGTCTCAGCTTTTACTGCTACTCCCAAGAAGCCAACTGCCTTGATGACTTTTGTTTGGTTTCTGCAGGGCCTCCTTGCTCTTAGAATTATTGCTGGAGTTGCCCTACTTATTGTACTCGCATGGGTTACAGCTGCTGATTTTTTTGCAAGTGCACTCGCTTTCACAGCAACCGGTTGGTGCATGTTATATGTAAGTACAATGCCCTCCTTATTTCGTTTTGATGTTGTAAATAATTGCATCGTATCAATGCTATGCTACATGATCTAACAAAAAAAGACGAATAATGCAAGCACCGAAACTGAGTCGAACAGCTGATAACTTATCTGGTAGCCTTTTTCCATTTTGCATTCTAATTTTCCATGCATCCTGGCCTTGTGTTGTTGATCATGCTTTTGTGGTTCATGCTTTCTGCCGTGGCCTGGAGATCTCCTCCCTCATCCCGGCTGGAAACAAGCTTGGCGAATCAGAAGACGTGTAAAGCCTCGTATCAGCATCAACGGTATGTCTTCGTCGTTGTACATCCCTTGGGTTAGTGAGGGTTGTTGCTTACTTTTTGTTTGAACGCCTGTGTGCATGATTGCCTCGATTATTTGGACACCAATATGTCAATCATGTGGGGGAAGAGGTACAGGGCATGCAGTTTAGACGTGACAACATTGTAACCTGATCGAGCATGTGCAAGCAAATGTTGAGGTAGCAGTACAGTGTATCGCTGCAACTTGCATGATTGCATTGCAGCATCTGGATCATGAGAAATTGAAGTCTTTTTTCCTTGGAATATTAATGTATAATTCGACAATCGGCAACTGCAGGTGTCAACGATCGGTGCCCTGAGTCGGACGGTGTCTACTGTCGCCTATATGTATATGCATCCATGGTCCCTGTGCCTATGAACCAACGGGCCTGGACACGGTAGTGTCACTTCATGCTTTGTTTCTCCTTTTGCATGGATTCGGTCAACAAATCCCTGTGCAGTTGCCATCCTGCTTTAACTTGCACCTGTAAAACTCATCAGTTGGAAGATCCTTGTCGATGGGCCGGCATGCGTGCGTGCATGCATGATGAACAAATAATTAAAACCTGCTAGCCAGGAACATCAAGTTAGTATATACCGTTACTGCCACGTCCATGTCAAATTATGCACAGATGAAGATAGATTGTGTACCGGATCGTGTTCAAGCTGGTACGTAGGTCCCAGAGAAGCATGCAGCATTGCAATGTCCTCACAGATATGGCACTGTCCAGGTCCAACTCTGGACCACCTTCTAAATTACATTCTAATCAATCACCTTGCATTGGTGTAGTGTAATGAAACGTGTTCATTAAGCTGCTAGCTAATACTGCCTCCTAAGCCAAATTGTTCCAAGTAGTCTTACCAAATTTATAGAGGGTTATTAACACAAACCACATCCGAGAAATAAACTACAAAAATATATCTTATATGGTTTGATACCATAAATATTGTTTTTCTAATATATAAACTTGATCAAATTTATAATACATTAACTTAGAATGAACTTAAACACTTACCAAACAAGTTATTCCGCATATATAAGGCTTGACCAGGTACGATTATTTACGCCGCTAAGCTACTCCATATCAGCAAATTCTAGCTCCCAAAAAATTAAGCACCGTTGAACTCAATTACTGCAAGATCTGAGCATAGCTCAGCTGCAAGTTTCCTTGTGTGGTAAAACTTGTCCACTTTGGTTCGAATCCTCGACTCGGCAGGGGTGCTCGTATTTTCAAGATTTAAATTGAGGTTATTATGTAGCGACGTGCCTGTCGATAACGAGACGTCAGTGGTGACTTCATCAATCTCGAGAATTTGCCAGTTTTAATCTTTTAGAGGTGCTCATTGAAGTAGGTTGCGTGCGTGTGTTTGTAGGGATGAGTGTGCGTGCGTGTATGTGAGCGTCTCCGTCTGTGTGATTCGAAAAAAAAAAGGGAAGCTGATTATATGGTTTTGTCAGGTTCCGGACTGCCATCATCTATACAGCTACATAAATTAGCCTTTTATATCACCACATTACATTGTGGCTATGATTCTGCACATTGGTATTTATATGATGCTTCTGCGCAAGCAACACCTTGCCGATAAGCAACAACGAGCCTCTCTCTACACTGTCACGTTTTCATTTGAAACGACTAGCTCAACTATGCAAGCACCAACTATTTCGTTTTATACATTTGTCCCCATATGCGCCCACCGTTAGTCCGTTTGGTAAAATTTCTGCTGAATTACAAACACCTTTCAAGAGGCCCATCAAAAGAAAAGATTTGGTGCGTGACTGCAGGTAAATGTGCGTGCATGCTTGCGGTCCTAGATAAAAGCTCGTCTGATCTGACAAGCTATTCAACCACGTGAAGGATCAAACCGGAACACCTTTTGTTCAAGGGGATATGATGCACTGACTGATGATGGCTAGCTAACTGTGTTCATCATCATCTCTTACTATTTACCTAATCCCATTTTACCGTGCGGAGAAGAAACACCTTTTCACTTTCTCTTCTGACGACTAATATATACCTCGCTTATGCAGATTATATCATGTCTGATGTGATTATCTTGGAAGCTAGCAAGCGATCGAGCTGTGAGCAAGGAAGCAACGTAGTGCAGGCTTGTACCAATTAATCCTTTTCTACTAATAATGGTCCAAATAAATGACAAGGGTGTCTGACAAACTATATATGTATATATAGCATTATTGTTCCTCCAAGAAACACAATGATGTGAAGTGTGGATGAAAAAACTACAAAATTAATACTCTTTTTCAACAAATTCATATGCAAAATGAGCTTTGCTGGGGACTAGGGGAAGCCAATGCAATGCAATTAATATAATGCATGGAATTGTTCACCTTTTTCTAGGATATATATCTAGATCAAGGAAAAGCTAGCATTTTCAATAGTGTCCGTGTCATCACCGTTTGATTTGCATTGGCGCCTCCTTTTTCTTTGTTGATGATGCAATAAGGTTGAGAGTGAGGCCGAGAGGAGGCTTTAGGTTGGAACACAGCATTATTCTTGAGCAAGGTAGGTATGTGGTTGTTCCTTTCTAGGTCCATGCTGGTTTACCTACTGAATATCTTGCCATCCCTTGTGGGGCAAGGCTTTTTCGCTCATCCTGATGAATATGCTGCTGCCACACACCACTACCCTGCATGTTATCCTTCTCCACACTACTACTCATGCGCATTACATTTAATTTTGCATGACAAATAAGATTCGTGGTGAAGGTCAAACTTTTTGATGCAGTAGCAGTCTCCGTGTTTGTGCATGTGGGTCAATTCAGTTTTCAGGGTAAAAGGCTGGTGAACATTTGTCTTATTTTGTTAGGCGTAGGTTTCCTGGAAAAAGACTGCGTACGTGTGCTAACTTATCTGCCCTGATTTTTGAGGAGCAGTTGCAGAGTGTGAATAATGGATGAACCCAAGATAACTTCACAGAACCAGCAGCAGGGAATTCCAACGTGACATGCTTTTGGTCAAATGGTTAGTTTGTGACTTGTTAACAATTCATACCTCATTCTGATGTACAGTACTTCATTAGGTTCAGATTGATGAACTTGACAAACCAATTGAGCCACGTTTACTTACTCATCAGAGAACATGATCAGCTGATTGTTTCAGCTAGGCTATATAGAAATTAACCCCTGGTTTGGTAATAATACTTGCATTGCCAGTCAAAGCAGTGTACTACTACACCGTAGCAATTGCGTGTTTAATATGCATGCAGCGATCAGTTGGAGTTCAATGTAATCCAAGTCTACTGTCAGGTGTATCTTTCTGGTAGATGGTGCCAAAGAAAAGTTTTGCTACTTGTGCTAAACTAATCATGTCCGTCATTTTGTCTGAAACGCAAGTGGCAGAATCTGCAGTGACAGATGCAATCTGTGACATTTTGAAACTTTTGAGGTCACAGCACACACGGAGCTAGCAACTAGTTTTTCACTTTGATTTGATGGACGGATGGATGGATAGGTTGGTTGGTCAAAACGAAATCTTGTATGGTTGGTTATCCTATGTCACAGACGCGCTGTTTCCTCGCGAGTAGGAATCAATTCGACGGATCGCCTTTTTCCCATTTTCAAAAGCTGCATAATTTCAGGAATTCAATTTGCATTCTACGTAGCTGTAGTCTCAGTCTGTCACGTTGTATAGCTAGTCAAGTTGACCATGCACCGCAGCCATCATATATATGAGTTAGTTCTCTACTAATTCTTTTTCTCCGGGTAGGTAAATCTGTGGATGTCACCATACACTTGTGGACAGGATTGCATAGGTGGCTCATGCCTGCCAAGAATTCCTGAGATCCAGGTCTCATCCATCTTTTCATCAGGTGACTTATTGGAAACTTCGTCTAATGTAGCTTAATTTGCTTCCAGCATGCATGCATGTAATAAGCTACGTTTAATTTTAAAAGAACCTGAAGACACAATTAATTTATAGATGGATTAAAGCTAGCTAGTCGCCTCCCTTGATGCAATGTCACCTTGATACGGTACAGTGATATGTCTAACTGCACCACTAATGTTGGGTCGTCAGATTATGCTGGAGCTCCATCTGGTCAGTGATAAAAAATATGCTATTACCTACCTACCATGCAACTGGTCAGGTAAACAGTAGTTAGAGTATCTATCCTCGATCCTAAGACAAGTGACTTAGCCAAAGATAGGCAAAAGATGCATACTATGTCGCATCTTTTCCTTGCACTTATCTTTCCTTTCAAAGTAGCTAGGGGGGAGTACGCACTAGTCCTGCAGTTGGTACTCAGACAGACCCAGTCCTACAAGCCAAGTCTACACAGCGTAGCATGTGAAGGGAAATCACTACTGTTAGATAGATAATCGACTTGGCGATCGATCGAAAGCAGACAGAACCTGAGCCGTTCACCAATTAACCGTACGTGGTCCGTTTTTCCCTGGCCACACCATGGTCATGTCAAAGTCTGACATGATTGTTAGATGGCGAGAGGAGAAATTTCTTGACACGCCACAGACTAAAACTAGATAATGAACAATAAAGAAAAGTACTAAAACTAAGGGATTCCAACAACAAATAAAGCTTGCAAGCTTTTGGTGTCAAAACGTACGGATTGCATAAGCTAGCTTAGCATCCACAGGATAGGATAGCATGAGGATCGGAGGGCCGGGCAGATGCTATGCAAGTGCAAGGTAGGACCGTCAATGGCTTGTGGTGTCGGGAAATGAGGCCTACCTACTGCTAACTAATTCTATGACTTGTGGTACGTGTTCCCCAGCTGGGGCATGCTCTTTCGATAGAGGGAAAAAACACATCACATCGTTAAAATTATATTATATTTTATTGCTATTTGAACCTTAGACATCACTGTTAGAGTAGCTGCTACCGTTTTAACTAAAAGTACACTCAAGCAAGCGGCTGATGATATTTCCATTTCTCCCATTGGGAAAGCAGGAATCTGGAGAATAAGCCACGCACAAGCAAACAAGGCATGCCTGAAAGCAGTCCAAGCAGGCCGGATGCATGCCTCTTTTTAAACTTGCTTTTCTCATTCTGTTTCCAACCATACATGCGGCATCCTTCGAAAACAAGCTATTCATTTCTGTTATCCGCGTCGAATATTTGTTATCAAAACAAAATGGATAATGCAACTAGCATTATTTGCTTTATTATAGCCTAATTTGAGTAATTAATCTGGTCAAATGATGACTACGTACTGGCACATATATTAACCTAGGCACCTATAGCTAGCTAGCTAGTTAATTTTACACTAAACATAAAAACCATGCCACATCTGCATCTGCATCTGCATGCATGCCATTTGGAGTTCTAGAAGAAGATGATTAGATTAGGTTTGTAATTTGGTTTCACAGTTTCCCCACTGTCACAAGCTATCATCCATCCTTCTCCAACCCCAACTAACTATTATTCTAATCTTAATACCGTTTACATGCTATCACATGTATCTACCCTGGTTAGTGATGTGTGTGCTAGTCAATTCTCCTCCAACAAGTAACCTCGTTTTGAAAAGACCCAAAGCCCACACATATATGCATGCAGGGGAGGACATGCATGCTGACGTATATACTGTTAATTTGCTTCTCCATTGATTTCATATTTACTTTACAAACCTTTTTTATGTGGATCATAGTATTAATGTATATATAATTAATCCCCTTATATAATAGCAATCGATAACTGCAAAAGAATACCTCATAGCAGCTACCGTCCTACTGTACACTGAATTAATAAAGTACTCTTCCAAATTATAGTTCGTTTTAGCTTTTTAGATGCATAGATATTATTATGCACCTAGACATGAGATATATATCTAAGTGCATAACAAAGTTTATGGATTAAAAAAAGCTAAAATGACATATAATTTGCTTAGTATCTTGTTCGTATTCACTTTATTGTATATAGATTCAACATGTCTAAAAATGATATAATATTAAGCCATGTAGAACGAAGCACTATATGTAGATAATAGACAACACCTAGTTTTTATCAAACAATGTGACGGGCTAAATTTAGCTTCATCTCACAAGCAACATTAGTAGCAAATTAAAACACGCTGTCAGATCAACAGGTACACATATGAACATAGTCGCACTTGGGTGTGGAAAATGAAACTTCTTTTAGTATATGTCGTCACAAGCTAATTATCATTACACATATCCTCCTTGCAAAAGGGGAAACAAAGGGGAAAAAACTAAAAAACAAATTGAAAACATTGAAAATAAAGTGAGTATACACGCATGTCTTTCTGTCCTTTCTCTGTACATGTTTAGAAGTGGGTATAGTCAAACCGCCTTTTAATTTGTCCTATCAACAAACAAACTTCATTCACATCTTCGAAGAAGTGTGCAACCAATAATCCAAAGAAGAAACTGTCTCTCCAACGATCCATCGATCCTTTTAACTTCATCTCATCCTATATATGAAAGATATATGGGTCATTTAATTTCTTCATTATCACAGCTGCTGCTCATTCGGGTTGTTCAACCATGACATTTGCCTGCATGCACCAAAATTCAAGAGAAATGGTTGGTTAATTATATTACAGGCAAATAAACAGCATATTAGGAGTATTTGTTTAGGGAAAAAACTAGCTAAAATTAGGAAAGGAAAAAAAGAACATAACGCTGATAGGATATGAGAGGTGCTATACTCACTCTAGCAAGTCTCTCCAGCTGTCGCTGTTGAATTCATCGTCGAGGTTGAGGTTCCCCAGCCCCTCGAACGGGCTCGACGCCGGCGTCTCCTCGCCGCAAGGCGTCGACATGCCGCCGCCGCCGGCATTGCACTCCTCCGCCGCTACCAAAGGTGGCGCCATCGCCGCCGTCATGCTGCTCCCGCTGGCCCCGCTGTGGCCGAGCTCCGTCGTCGAGCTGAGGCCGTCCCCGGCGAGAGCGCCGCCGAAGCTGCTGAGCAGGCCGGAGAAGGAGGACATCGCCGGTAGCGTCGCGGCCGGCACGGTGGTCAACGCCGGCAGGTTGAGCAGGCCGTCGTACTGATGGGCCCTGGTGGTGGTGCCGTGGTCAACGCCGGCTGCTGGCTGGCTGACGCCTCCATTGCCGGTGGCGGCGAGGAGGGCCATGAGATCGACGCCGGTGGGCGCGGCGGGAGGGGCGGCGAACGCGCGGAGGAGGCCCTGGAGGAGCTGGTACTTGGCGGCGTCGGCCTGGAGGCGGAGGGCGTTGATGTCCCAGGTGGTCTGCGCGGCGGCGGCGAGGTTTGGGATGCCGGCGGCGAGCAGGTTGGGGATGCCGGCGAGGAGGTTGAGGTCGGTGCGCGGGCGGTGCGTGACGGGGTCGATGCCCATGCTCAGGAGCTTCTTGCGCAGGTGCGTGTTCCAGTAGTTCTTGATCTCGTTGTCCGTCCTGCCGGGGAGCTTGGTGGCGATCGACGACCACCTACATATATACATATATGTATGTATTAGATGATCGGTGATCGAGCTCATCGGCGACATGCATGGCATGGTTGGTAAAAAGGAAGGAGAAGCAAGCTAATGGATTGTGCACGTACTTGTTGCCTAGGATGGAGTGGAGGTGGATGATGAGCTTCTCCTCTTCGTCGGTGAAGCGGCCGCGCTTGATGTCCGGGCGGAGGTAGTTTGTCCAGCGGAGGCGGCAGCTCTTGCCGCAGCGGTTGAGGCCGGCGAGCTTGGGGAGGCGGCGCCAGCTGCCATGGCCGTTCTCCTTGATGTAGTCGACCAGAAGCTTGTCCTCCTCGGGCGTCCAGGGGCCCTTCTTCACGCCGGCGTCCTGGTCGCAGCACGGTGACCTCCCCATTGTTGCAGACAAGCTAGGAAGCTAGCTTAGCTTGCTACCTTGCTCTAGGCTTGGAGAGAGGAAGACGATGGATGAGTTTTTTTTTCTTCTTCCCTTTAGCAAAGCAAAAAAAGCTAAGGAAAGCAAAACTAGAGGCTTGGGATGTGGGATCCGTTGGGGTGGATAGCAGCAGGGCCAGGGGGGTTTTATAGAGGTTTAGGTGGGGTGCATGGCAACGCCATGGCGGCATGAGCTGCTGATGAGGTCCCGCCTGGCCCAAAAAGCAAGTCTTTGTGTGCGGGAGACGCAGCTTCCTCCCTCTTTCTCTCTCTTAGTCTCGCTTTCTCTCTCTTAGTCTCTCTCTCTCTAGCCTCTGGCTGCTTTAATTTCTCTCTCCTCGATTGGAGCTGATATGAGTGCTGACTTGAGAGGAGCTATAGCTTAGGTACGTAGCTCAATTAGTTTACTAATGAGACGTCGTTAAGATGGAGCCAATGCGATGCATGCAGAGTGAGGGTGGATTTGTTAATGCCCCTGGCCCAGGGCTTGGCTTGCTTAACCATCTTGTTTAGTTAGATATGCCCCTGGCTGTGTTTTCTTGTGTTTGTGATGGTCCGTACGCCCATTATTTTTCTTTTCATATATTTTAATTGTTGCTTCATCTGTCGCGGCACCATTACCAAGTGGCGTACGTCCTGCATATATCATGCTCTACGTAGGCATCAACACCCTAATATTTCTATAATACTACTCGAGTAGTATTATAACTAAACCAGAAGCTTCCCATGCACAAATTAGCTAGTCGTACTATATACACATTATTGTGTACGTATATAATAATCTGTATATGTACGTATATGCACCATGAACTGCATACTCTCAGGCTATTCTTTCTTTTCCCTAGCTACGTCTACGTGCGCATCCATGCATGCATCGCACCAGATGGCATCTGATGCGCATAAGAACTGCATACACAGTATTCATACGGTGACGTGTACTATATATGCACTAGCACAAGTTACAAGTACATGGTCACTGTAGACGTGAAAGCTGATCGATGCTAAAGAAAAAACTATTGTTTCTTTGTGTCCTACATACCTATTAGCCGTACGTATATCCCATATACCATTAGAGTGCAAACACATAGTAGCTAGTATAGCTAGTGTCCATGACGGTGACATGTACGTCGTTGAACAACAGAGCAAACATCACATGCATGTTAGCATGTAGCTAGACTACAAATTAGTTGAACTGAGATGATCGATCGATTCATCATACAGTATTATTATATAGACACGCCAAATACAGTATACATATAAGTTTAACAATCACATTAATCATAGCACACATGCATATTTGGTAATCGTGAAATGACACGGATGGGATGGGAGAGGCGGCACGTGGACAGGGGGCAGAGGGGAGTTAGGTTCGTGTGGGCTGACACGTATGTGCGGTGCTGCGCAGGCAGGGTCCTCTCCCCACCCGAACAAGGAGCACACAACAAGGAACTACCTGTTCCCTCCATCCCTCTCTCTGTCTCTCCCCTGTCAAACAAAGCAAACCACATTGTGTGTGTCACACGCACGCCAACGCTATTTTAGTTGGTAATCGATCTCCAAAAAAAAATATTCTAGTTGGTAATCTCACTTTGATCCGCGGACATGACACAACAAAGCTACGGCTATGGGTTTGGAGGCCGCCGGGCCCACCCTAGGGGCTACCCCCTGGATTGTGTGCTCGCCATTGGCCCAACTGGCCTTTTCTTGCCAAGTGGTGACTGGATGGCCCCTGCTGATTAACCAAAACGTTTTAATTTGTTAGAATAATCCATGCGTACTTGTGCATGCATGGTTGACCTGCACCATTATTATGTTTTTTTGGTCATCTGTGATGACTTATTGTTTGCATGGGAATGAACATTCTAGTTAGTGTGGTACTGTTTTCCAACAACACATGGCGATTTGACTTTTATTTGGAGTAATTAATTGCCGAGCTCAACTGTTGTCCATCCATTTTATGAACAAATTTCTCAAATTTAGTTTATGTATTGTATTCATCAGTTTAAACAATGAAACAATCAAGGTGCTCGATCAGCTGTCGGTGTTGACCACTACTTAGAATGCATGACTCACTAGATAGATGAGCTGATTCGTCCCAAATTTCAACATTGAATACCAACTAACCATCTCTCCATTTCCTCTTGGCAACCTTTGAATGTTGTAGCTAGTGTGTATGTTTTGGTGTTGGCATCAAGAAGACATCGTCAACTTATAAAGCACAAATAATCGTGTACTTCCTGTAGCTTCATCTGTTTATATCCATGCACCATCATATCCTTTTTGGTCGAGACGTGTGTTTATGTGGCCCTAGCTAGCTCACCCATGACACATTACTTTTTGACCGGGTACAAAACAACAACGCGAAAAATTAAAGTAACAGTTTTTGCATAACGCAACCTCGTAAATTTCATTTTAGCATATGGTGTTTACTTTATTCTCATATCAGTTAGATTGCCTTATGTCACAATGCTCATTAGACAGTGTACTTATAACATACAACAATGGACAAGTGTCGCATTATCAGTGTTTCCAGCAAAGATCTCCAGGACGTGGCCATCACCTTCCAATTTTTGCCACATAAACATGTGTCTATATAGTATGTGGGCCCACTTCTAAATTGTTTCACATTTAGTCTTCTTTTAGTTAGGACAAAAGTTGTGAACCATTAAGTAGTACAACCATATGGATTATGAAAATGCAATGTGATACTTAGAGCCCTAATTAATAAAGCTTTTTTTTTCAAAAGATTAGTTGTGCAATTGGAGCGATCCTGTGGTCCTAGAAGTCCTGTATGCATGCATACCAGTTTGGTTGTGAGCAGTAGCCAGAAATTCACAAGCAAAATGGAATATTGGTCAGAACAGAATATCCAAGATGTATACATCAAAATACTGTAGTACATCACTGTGTAATGCAGGCATGTATAAGCAATAAGGAACAACATATAGTGCTCAGGATATTGATTGCAGGATAGTGATATATGTTCAACGATATAATCGGTTGGTGTATTATTTCAGGTATGCTTGTTTAGGATATTCATTATTGCAAATAGTTTTCCCATCATTAAGCACTGTACTGAACTGTACCTCTACTCTGGTGGCTTGGTTGCACATCACAATGGTTGATGTTTTTTTTTGTTTTCTCTCTATCGAAATTAAATACTGTCTTTCCTTTTGCTTTTATTGCATGGGTTTTTTTGGTAACTGAAAAACACCAAGAACACAGTTAATTAGTTAATCTGTCACCAAACACACAACTACTTTCACTCACATAGAGGAGAGACGGCGTGGTAAAATTGCATACTTTGAGGTTTGAATTAGAACAAATATAGATAAAATATGTACATACATCACAGGAAGCTTCCTGTCTACCTTTCTCATCCTTGAATAATAATACTGACTGAGTTCTAAGTAAGCAGAGGGACGCTCAGAACGGCATGCCAGAGTTTTGAATGTTTGATCTGCAATGAAGAGGAGAAATCAGAGCAGAGTGCAAATTTCACTTGGTCTGCTGCGTACAGCCATATAGGTCCTCCAAATATGTTGCATGGACCGTACCTTAACTTTTTTTTTTCTTTTTCCAGGTAACTTAACTTGTATCCTGTATGTCCTGATGATAGAACTAAATAGCCAATCTTTTGTTTTTTGTTCAGGAGGGATCTTGGCCCCTACTGGTTATATATTAAATAAAAATGGCAATTACAGACAAAGACAAAGACAAAAAAAAATTGCATGATGTTGTGTAGCAATTCTACTATACTAGGGAACTATTTCTTCTTTGCTCTATGCATGGATAACCATGGCAAACTCATGCTTGAAAGTATTCTTCGTATCTTCTGTTGAGAAAGTCTGCTGCTTGAAGATGGCATTGTTGTCCAAATACTCCATGACATTACTAAACCACAAGCAGAGGTACAAAGTACAAAGAAAACCTCTAGCATCGTACCATGCATTATGCATTAGATACAGATGATCCTTGTACAAATTAACACTCCTATATATAGAACCTGTAGGCAGATGATTCATTGGAACAGAGGCACTTGCACCCAATACGTACGATTCCTCCCTCTAATATATGACTTCATCATCACCAGACACCAATGTGGTTACAACCAAAACGGTTATTGGTGGGTGGATGAGCGTGCATACACATGTACTTGTGTAGAAGTTTCAGCTTGCATCCAGCCAGGTTTTCAGTCAGTGTGAACCAATCATGCGGCCTATAATGCGATCTATATGCTTGAATAGTATATACATACGCATTCCATATCATCGTGGTCGTCATGAGCATCACTATCACTGTCAAGTCGTCAAGAGGGCCTATTAAAATTGGAGCATCTGTCCAGCTTCCATTAGCATTATATTGCAACGAGAAGCAGCAGAATTGGTTTGGCTTCCCTTCAACTACCTGATTTTTATAATTGCTGTCCCCTTTAGCCAAGCTTCTTATATGATTTGGTGTGATTTCAAACTTGGTTCACCCCGGTTCATGATGAAGGGGGCGTATACAGTCATGCTCAGAAGAAGTAGCTGGCTGTCAGTGTCTGTTTGCGAATAAAAATGGATGGGACTCTATTAATGAGCTTTTCGCAGAGAGAGAGAGAGAGAGAGAGCATTGATCACTTTCCTTATTTGAGAAAGAAACATATATGGGAGAGATTATCTTCGGATATTCATATTATAATTTTACACGGATGATGGATATTTATTAAATATTTACTTTTTAGTGATTTTAGTGTAGATTTGACAGATAGAAACTTTTATTTTCTTTTTTGGTAGCTTCAGCAAGTAATCTAGCTCATGGATAAATTGGCAAGCATGCCGCAGTAGAATCTATGGATATTCAAGTACCTAGTTAGTGACCTAGTAGATATTAGGACGCTAGACACCAATGGGCAATGGTTGCTTTGCTGTTGTTAGAGACGGCAGCATATATACTAATTAATCAGCAACTTTTACGTAACAAATCCATGCTATAGAAGTATTATTGTTAGTGTAGAATCTATACCATAGTATACGGTCATCATTTACTGAAACCTTCTGGTAGATAATGAAACACCCTACATAATATTATAACGATACCTACAAATTATGTTTCAGTTAATCAGAGATAAGATTGCAGACTGAAGAATGCAATACAAACATTTCATTGATCAGATGTCTATTGTAAAATTTCTCTTATTTATGTTCATTCTGTGTTTGCGTAAGATCTTGGCAGTCTGCAGTCTCAGCTCTCAACAGAAGGGTTACTTGTTCCCATAAGAAAAATCCGATATCGACATCTTGTACTACCCTAGGTTCATCAATGAAACAATCGTTTTCAGCTCATCATTAATGTGTACCATACGAAGCAACAATATTGCATATGTGACAGAGCAACTTTTTAAATTATGCATCCTATATCATACACCACTGGAAAAGTGGGAATTCCTATCTTTGGATGTTCTTTTCTGCTCCATCATTGCTCAAATTATTAGTTTTCTGGTTTCTAATCATAACCAAAACATAAACAAAGAAAAACTTTTTACTAGATTTGGTAATCAGTGTTTTGAGGGAGAAAAAAAAAAGAACATGTTTCCATTGAGGACTTGGTCACATATGAAAGCTTGAAAAAAAAATCAGTAAATGTGATTGTTATGACGTCTTTATTTTCTTCAGTTGCAGCAATTAGGAGATCCAAAGCTGCATCTTGAAAGCCTGATCAAGTAATTAACTGGTGCTGGTCGCGATGAGTTTTAGAAGCAAACACGGATCCGATTTCCAAACGGTTAAGTCAACCAAACCAATGGAAACATGCAAGAGGATTCCTTGGATATGTGAACAGTTGCACAGCGTCAGGGGATCGTAACTAAATAAAGTTTTTAGCCTAGTCTAATGCAATCTTATATATAAAGTGACTTCTCACAACTTCCATATGATGGGTGAATTGAGAGTTATGCTGGACCAACAGGGAGAAACAGTAGTTAACTGCAACTTGATGAGTATATTATAATGTAGTAGTTAGTGAACAGAATCTGGTAAAGAAATGGGACAAGATCTTTACATGATCCAATTGCCCACCGCATGCCATCGTTAGGCAACCTGTAGTTAGTTGTTGCAATTTGGTGTGGCTTCTGTCAAAGTTCTTACATACGTAGATATTAATCGGCACATCACGTGTATCACCACGCATACATGTTAAACAATCCCAATTTAGAGCATACTTGTCATCACTTAATAAAAATCGGTTTCATTGTTTACTTCAAGAACAGCTTCATTAAACAATAGTTGGAGTGTCCTATTGCAGAAGTGTAGAAAGCCAGCAATAGGAGCCAGTCGACAAAGACTGTTGGAGACTGAATTCCCTGCTCCGGTCCTTGATCTGTTCTTCGTGTTGACATCATCAATTACATAGGATGAACATTTTGCTTGTTCAATGGGAAACAGATCAGATGTTATTATAATACGTCATCATGTATCAGTAGAATTCATATGTTACTATCGCGGTTTACATGCTTCCTTTTTCCCTCTGAAAGAAGATATCACGGTTTACAGATAACTCGATCAAGATGCATTATTTGATTTGATTAGATATGGATCTTGCTGAAAAGATAGTTGCATAAATAAGATCAACTTTGACTATAAGGGCAGATGCAGTTCATTTCCTCTTCAGATGTTCAACTTGCAGTGCACAAGCTGATCTCCATGGTGTCACGGTGTAGTAATAAACCGACAAGTGCTGTGACCTAAAACTTACTAAAATTTGTAATTGTCGCATAATCTAAACTAGGTAGTTAGGAGAAGCCGGGCTCTGTTGCATGGGTGCATGCATGTGATAACTTCACAATGCTGAAACCGGGGGCGTGATGATGTTTGCTGCATCCGGTAGCAGCTTGGTCCATGTTCATGCAAAGCTAACAAGACTGTGTAGCTAGATTATCACTAGAATCAACAATTGAATAGATTTTGCGTCCGAGGTTTGGATTCCTCATTGCCAGTTTTAAATCATCAGATAGAAATGTTAATTGGAAATTTTTCATGGAGCAGGTTCCCTCTTATGGACAGCAAGATGGACACGCAAGACACAATTGTGCTACTGCAACATTTTTCCCTAATGGACAGCGAGATATCCTTGGTTCAGTAACACAGGTAAATCATTTTTAGGCCTAACTGTCTTTGATTGAGTGATGCGGATTTCAGTGCAGAGCAATTTTCTTCTGTGCATGCCAAGTCAACAATGATGCTTGTGCGTG
This sequence comes from Setaria viridis, assembly GCF_005286985.2. Lineage (NCBI taxonomy): Eukaryota > Viridiplantae > Streptophyta > Magnoliopsida > Poales > Poaceae > Setaria > Setaria viridis. The sequence continues at coordinate 630,093 of NC_048266.2, forward strand.
CAGTTGAAGAGAAAAAAAAAACTGTGGTGGCATGTCTGTACTATTGGCAGCAACAGTTGTTTAGAAATAGTAGCAGAGAAGGAGTTCAGTCTGGTGTAGGGAACTGTTTGAATCCTGAACCTCTGTGTCTGTGTCTGTACCTGAAAACAAGCACAAGCTACCTGATTCTGCAATTGTATAGTTACAAGTAGCAACAGTGTGAAACTGAAATGGTCTTGCACACCTGCAGAGGTGCCAAAAGAATATATGCAGATTGTTGTACAGTACTTTATATACCCTATTTTGGGTATTTGCACTAATGAAACTAATCATATGCAGAGGATTCAGGATCATGATGATATTATGGTTGCTTGCTAAACCCCTTCTGACTAAGGCCCAGTTTGGCCGGATTCCTTGTGCTCCGGCTCCTGCCACTGTAGCATGGAGGTGGGGGGGGGGGGGGGGGGGGGGGGGGGGGAGCCTGGCCAAACTGACCCTAACACTACGGGACTACTGCAGTTTATAGTCCCCAAATCCAGGCAGCAGGTAGTTACCGCTTGTCCACCTTTGTCTGACCAAACTTTTGTCACTGAGGATAAAAATAATCTTTTTGTCACCTTGACTTTCTTCCTTCCTTCTTAGATGTCCAAATAACCGGGAGGTTGTTACTTGCTGAGGATGACACTTAGTTACTTAATTGGAATTGTTATGTAACTGTGATTACTTCAGCATGATCAATCATGTGTATTAGATAAGAAAAAAATGAATTATAGGACATGCTATTAAGAAACATGAAACTAATAAGAGCAGTTATTGACTTCAGAAAGTAGAAATATTAACTGAACTGAACTGTATCCAATGAACAACATGTGTTTTATAAAAACAAAACAATAATGTGGCTTCAGTTTTTCTGTTTTCTTTTCCTTTCAATCCTACTTATTAGTTGAAACCGTGCGATCCTGCACGCGTACATTAGATATATTTAACCAATCTAGCAAGCAGGATCAACACTTTTTTAGGAGAAGAAGCCTATGAAGTCAAAGGCATAGCTGAGAAGCATGGGAGAGCCATGAGCAGTGGGCATGACAGTGATGCGCACATCCATGACTGACTAGCAACAGTGTCTGGTTCCTGCAAGCACAACTAGGACCTTGAAATGCAGGTCAAGATTGCTGTTCTTTGGAGTTTGAAAGGTCAGTGATGCACTCGATTAGTGACTCGATGGTGACTGGGGACATAGTACAGAGGGCCTGTAGGAAGCTACATAGCTTGTTGATTGTTGGTTAGGCCAATGGAGAAAGAAGGGTGATTGCTGATTTAGAGGAGACACGAATCCAAACTCTCTCCAGTAGCTTACAGTACCACAGTAGCTGCTGATGGCATTTGTGTCGCTTGGCAAGGGATGTTTTCAGCTGATCTTGACTTGACACATTATGGTGAGTGATGGTGAGCCTTCTTGGAGTGACATACATGGTCGCTCACTCACTCTTCCTTCTTGTGGCCACCACAGCATCTATGTCCCTGGAAGTTTGATATTTTTATGAATTTGTTACTGTTTTTGGCTGCTGGTGGCATTTGTGTCGCTTGGCAATGGCAAGGGATGCTTTGAGCTGACAGGTGACTCTAGTTACTGACCACCAAACCATTGGCTCCACCCGAAGGCCGAAACCCTGCCAAACGGTAGGGTTCGAGAAGCCCCTGAAAATGCACTGAGAGGAGCCAGAAGGAGGTGCGGGAGACAAAAAAAAACAAAAAAAAAAAAAGAAAAAAACCCGGCTCCCCGCGGCTCCTCCCCGTATGCGGAGCCAAAGCCCCGAGTTTGCCCCTGAGCGGCCAGGCGAAGCAGCGGCAAATGACGACGGGCGCGGGCAAGGCGGGAGTGGAGGAAGGCAGTTGCGCGGGGTGAGGAAGACGGCGGCGCGGATGCGTAGGCGCCCAGCGGCGGTGGGTGCCTGGCCGGCGGCAGAAACGGCCGGGAGCAGGCGGCGGGGGAGGAGGAGTAGGCGGTGGGCGGCAGCGCTCGCGGGGTCGGGACGGGAAGCTACAGCGGCGCTTGTGTGCCTGAGACGGGTGGCGGCGGTAGCGTTCGCTTGGCCGGGACCGAAGGCAATGGCGACGCAGCGCGCCGGCCGGGATGGGAAGCCGTGGTGGTGGAGATACTCGTGCGACGACGAATCGGGACGGCGAGGCCGGAGTGGAGCGCTCAGGCCGTCCGGCGTCGGAGTACGCTCCTGGTAGGATAAGGGCGGTGGGGAGGAACAGGAGTGGCTCGTGGAGAGGATGAGGGCGTTCGGATAAGGAAGAAAAGGTAGGAGGGAAGGAAATAAAATAGAAAGGGGAAAATGAAGAGAAAAAAAGATGGGAGGAGGAAGATAAAGAAAAAATTGATCAATATGTAATTATATTCATTAACTTTTTTATTTATATGAACAACTAAATTAATTTGGTAAGGATATATTGGATATTTGACCACTTTCATTCACTTATGAGAGGTACGAGAAGTCGTTCTACCCCACACTTTTCAGAACGGTTTAAACATTTTTCAAAACGGTTTCAACTTCACCAAAGAAGCTGCTCCACCAGAAAAATCATAGTCGAAACCATTTCGGCGCACTGCTAAACGAGCCCCTATGTCTATGAAAGCCTGATGAATTTGTTACTGTCTTTTTATCTCTTCGACGGTCAAGAATCTGCTGCGTAAAACAGATAACAGAATCTCCTGCGTAAGAAAAGTGAGCATGCCTGGGATGGAACAGCTCTGGTAAAACTGACCAAGAAAAAAAAGAGCCGATAAACTCTGGTAAAACTGACCAAGAAAAAAAAAGAGCTGATAAAAAATAAAAAAATAGTACGCCGTTGCCGGGGATCGAACCCGGGTCACCCGCGTGACAGGCGGGAATACTCACCACTATACTACAACGACGTTGTTGATGATGAATTTTACAAAATTTATCTGATCTCAAATACCAGGCGTTTCTTGAACATGTCAAACTCTATGAAACCTCAAGGTTTGTGTTGTTTAAGATACGACCACCCATGCTTTCATCAAGTTTATGAAACTTTAAGTTCTCTCCTGAAGCGAATGGCGATTGACACATCGAACTGTCAAGAAACAACACCATCATATCATTATTCGAGTAACGCCCCCACAAATTCATCAATAGTTCATCCAAATCCCAACCAGAATTCATATAAGCCACCGGAATACATTGGTATCACCATCATACTTTTCTGTTCTAATAAAAAAAAATCCTGCAGTACGAAATTTAACACATGGGAACGATGAACATATGGCAGGAGGCCTGATCTGTTCTATATCTATGTTTTACATCCACCAATAATACAACATGTCGAGGGGAAGGCACATAACTAACTGCCAGCCAAACAATCATTGGATGGGTGTATACGAGTGGCCCCCAGAAGAAGCGCCAGAGCCCTTGTGCTGCTCCTCGGCGGCCATCTTCTCCTTGGTCATTGTCCCAACATCTGTGGCAGCCTTGGCGACCTTGTTGAACGCGTTGGTGACCCACGACGCACCAGTGAAGACATACCTGTTCTTCATGATGGCTGACCCGGCGCTGTTCACCTTCTGCTCTGCAGCGGCAAACGCGGATTTGGTCTTGTCTGACACCTGGAACTTCTGGTCCATCTCCTTGACCTTCTCGCTCACCATGGAAGTGCCCGTGGTGATCTTCTCGCTCAGGCCAATTTTCTTGTCAATGGAGGCCACTTTGGCACCAGCTGTGGATGTGAAGCCATGCTTCTCGTCGAATGCTTTGGCCTTGCCAACGGCGTCTTTGCCTAGGACGAAACCCTTAGCAAGCATAGTGCTGACAACATCCTCAGCCTTGTGGACAACGTTGTTGTCTGCACCAACTGGAACTCTGGTTCCACTCTGATGACAGAATACAATGTTCAGAACAAGTTATTTATGAAATTTAACAGGCAAATGTATTGCAACTGTGCCTATCTAACTTAAGGAGTATCCTTTGTCGCTAAGAATACAATTCTGGGCAAACCATGAAACTAGCTCTGGTACACGAAAACTGCACTAGATAATTCTCAAAAGTGGCAGCAACTGGATGCCAAATAGATGAACATATGCAATTAACCACTATACTTGGTCTGAGTAGACTTAATTCTTAGGAATACTGAATGTATTCTAGTTTGACACCTATTTGGTATCCCTTCAAATTTACCTAACAAGAAGCACAAACACAAACTATTGGAATGTAAATGAAAATGCCACAGATTCAGCCTGCCAACTGGAACTTGCGATGCAAGTCCATTGCACCTATTGATTTGATTGTAGTTAAGAAGAAGTGTACCAAAATGACACTACGCACAACAAACTACTGCGGTGTGGTTTTGACAAAGTTAAAAGAAAAAGACCCAATACCCATATATAAATACATGCATAATTGCATACTATGTTGAGTTCAGGATACAGCCTCACATAACAATGTAACGCTAAGAAGATGAGCATATCATACCATCGGTGGGGCTGAGGCAGTAGGAGGTGGCTGATATTCTGGAGCAGGTGCAATGATGACAGAAAGATCAACTATTGTGGCACCCTGTGACAATGAAGTTGAATAGCATTGATGTGAGTATTCTAGGAGCATAAAAAAATATATTGCAAGGACAACAAATTCCTATGCAAAATACAAATGCTGCTAAAAGGGACTCACTTTCTTGTAGATAAAAAGGAAATTCACTTAGGCCCTGTTTGGGTCCCTTCATTTTGAAGGAATTGGAATCTATTTAATGGAGTAGGCTAATTTATGTTGGAATGTAGCATTCCACAACTTTCCAAAGTTTAGATATAAGCCTATCTTAAATTCATGGGGTGGGAGATGGAAATTGATTCTATAGATTATGTTTATTAGAATGGAATTCAATTCTTATAGCACGCTCTTAGACTCGCTTCTCTATAGTAGAAGTGCAGCATATAAGTATCTCTCCCATATCACCAACTATAATATACAACTATATTCCACATACAATTATATTAGCTTAATTAATTTGTGTCTAAATTATGATTATTAGGATGGAATTCAATTCCAATGATCCAAACGGGGCCTTATTGAACTTTCTTTTCTGAGGTATATGGTAATCAACCACCATCAGCAAACACAAAGATAAGGGGATTTAAAATTCAGGAATGGTGACAGAAACTGGGTTTAGGAAAACACAGCACATGTCACAATGGTGATACTTCACTAAGATTTTAAGTTACTACTTCAATAGCATCTGAAACACCATGGCAATAGTTGATATATACATGTTACAACAGAGGAAATAAAAGTTCAATTAAAGACAAAGGAGTGGAGTGAATAATAGAGACAAAGTGGAAAGAGGATATCGTTATTGTTCCAACAAGGCCTTCAATTACTCACCGAAAGAAGAAGTGCAGTTTCTGCACCTTGTGCATCTTTGAAAGTCACATATGCAACTTGAGACCACTCATCACCACTGCCAAAAAAGAGAGGTAAACAAGCTAATGAGGATGCTAGTTTTTAAAGGCCTATATGGGCATGAAAAGAGGAGTACTCTAGTTGGATAAACTTTGCAAATTTTACGAACCTTTGCATCTCCACATGTTCAATATCTCCTGAAAAGGAAAAGAACTCCTTAATATCTTGTACAGTTGCACTAAGTGAGACATTGGTGACCTTCACTGTCCTCACCTGTAGCAAATAAAGCATTAATATGAGTTTTGCAAGGAGCACTGATGAATATGAAGCAGGGAATCAGCAATAATGGAGACTGATGCATATTGTTTCCCTTGACATATTGACTTTTCTAAATTTAAGCTTGAACTTTTCCAACCATACCCAAACATGTGAAAATCAGAACATAAGCAGAGGATCTTATGTAATTTAAAAATATTTCTTTTTTCTATCATGGCAGCCAAGCTTAGTAAATATTTAAAAGCTCTTAAAGGTCATGAGTTAGGTTCATCAAGTACATGCTGGCCTGTGGCGCATAAGCATAAAGCACTCATAGACATTTTTACAACTATATCGAGATAAAGCACTCATGACAGACAAAGCACTATGCGCTAATTTACACAAGCTTATAATGGTACGACGTCTAAAATTAGCATAAACCGACAGCTTTCCCCACATGGAGACAGATTATTTCATCAAGCAGCCTGGCACTGTAAATCCCAATGAAGTGGTAGGGTGGTACAGGGGCATAAGCTAGGTGATCCAGAATCCATACACACAGTCATTCATTCAAGGCATAAAAAAACTCAGGGATTGCAAGCAAAAAATTGCCAACGAATAGCCTGCCATCTTCTCAGATTGCCTTTGCAAATTGCAATTGGACAGATTGCTACATCGAAAGCAAGCCCTATAACTTGGTAGAAATCATCATTCATGGATATCAACTAGTAGTGCAGTAAGCCCACTCGCAGCAATCCTCTTGAGTCTTGACCAATCTCCGGCTCATCTGTTCCCAGTTGCAGAGATTTGCGCACGGGCCTATCGACATAGAGTGTGCGCACGCTGCAAGCACGCCCAGATCCAACCAAACGGTCCAAACCCTAGCCCTAACCGGCGGCGAAGCTTACCCCAGCAAACCGCTGCCGCGAAACAACAACGACCTCAGCCCAGCAGCTACGAGGTAGGTGGGTGGGACGCTGTTGTTGACTAGCAAAAGTTCTCGCGGACGCCACCTTGCCCCCAAGCTCCCGCTCCAGCACGGCCGGACCCAGCACTACCAGGCAAGCAACCAAATGGATATGGCGAGAGGGGGGGGGGGGGGGGGGGACGCTGCGACTCACCGGCGCTGACACTGGGACCTCCGCCGCCGCCGCCGTCGCCATGGGAGGGGAGCCTGATTAGACGGTGATTAGGGATCGGAGTTGGGGCGCTAATATAACACTACTGCGTGGGGAGAAGGAATGGACTATTATGAAGACAAGGCTTCCAAGGAAGAGTAGACGACCATTTTTTTTTAGAGAGAACGACTTGGGTGTTAAGGCAGGAGAAAGCGTCAAGGAAGAAAGCCAAGAGACCAAGACTATTTTTTTTCCAGGAAAAAGAAATGAGAGAGCATTTTTCAAGAGATATAGAAATCTCCTTTCCTACGTGGAAATTTTATTTTGGTAATTTTAGAAGGCAGAATTTTCATATCAGCAAAGTGTCATTGACAAACTCGAATATTTTAGCAAAGTGTTGATTTTGTCGTGGTATTATGGCTAATTGGGTAGGGACAAGATATGATCTTCGACTACTCGCAGTATTTGTATGGTCATAAGGCCAATAAATTCTTTTAGTTTTCAAAGTACAATATTTTTAAAATCAAGACCAATTCAGATCAGCTCCAGAACCATGCTGGTTTCTTTAATATTTTTTTCTGTTCAAAACTTGGTACACAGGCCATTAGTGCACGGTATTGACAAATTCCACAAGGTTCCTTGGACACCAAGAGTCAAGAACTAAACAGCTAGTATGGTCAGTTGGTCACCTGATTAAAAAAAAAATGCTGCAAAGTTGGGGGAAATGAATGAACCAATATACACACAAGTTGCTTATCCTCGTTTAACTTGTATAAGAAAATGGGCATGATTTCCTTCGATCCGTGGAACACGAACACTGGAGGGACTCCAGAGATCTGGAAGACTGGAAAGTAGTCAGGACCAAACAACCCAAGGCTTGAACTTTGACTTGACGTTGCATCCTAAAGAAAGCTCGAGTCTCTGACCAACATAAGTCAAAGTCCATCATCTGAGAACTTTTCGGCCAACAGAACATCAGGCCGCTCTTCAGTCTTGACAACGCCATTGAATTTGCAGCCTGATGTTCCGAGCTGAGCTATTCCAAACAAAATTAAAAAAAAATAATTTGCACCCGAATGATGCACCCAGTAGGTTCAGATTGCAACGGTTACAGTCATAAAGCAGTTAACAGCTGCGCAAATTAGCATCCACATCAGATGAATGCCTTTTGCAAGGATGATCAGACGCCAGAGAACGAACAGAGCAAGGAAAACAAAACACCAAAAGCTCCTGAACATCTCCTCCGCCGACGCATAGCATAATGCAACGAGTCATTCCACTGTCCTAGCTACTACTGAACCACAGCCACAGCAGCCGCCGGCGGTTGTTAATTAGTCGACGATGACGAGGGGCTCGTCGGAGGTGGCGCCCTTGGAGGTGATCTCCTCCGGCAGGTCGCCGCGGAGCACCTGTACCCGGAACACCACCTCCTCCCCGTCGCCGGCAGCGGGCGTGACGAGCTCGAAGACGCAGGCGTCCCCGACGCGCAGCCCGTTGTCGACGGCGAAGTCCCTCCACGCCGCGTCGATCTTCTTGCACTTGAGGTCGCCGCAGTAGCTCGCCGCCCACGACCGGCCGCGGCAGAGGAGCGTCGCCGGGACGCGCGCCTCCGGGAGGTGGCGGTGCAGGCGAGCCGGGATGACCTGAGCGCAGCAAGAGGGGACAGCAGGCATTGATTGGTCAGCAGACGAGGAGAGATCACTCTTGTCGTTCAGTTCAGTGAGCTGCCTGAATACATGTACGAACCAGCTGGAACTGCTTCTGGACCTGACTCTTGGACAAGACGGTGGTGAAGAAGGGGTGTTCGCCGGAGAGCGGGGTGACCTCCCAGTCGTCGTCGGACACCGGCGGTGGCAACGGCGGCAAGTGCTCCTCCTCTTCCTCGCAGGGCTCCACCTTGGGCTTGATGCCGCCGGCCTCAATCTTGAACTTGGTGGAGCCATCCGGATCCGGCTGCTGCTTCGATGTCGATGGGAAGCCAGGGGTCTCCATCTGACAAAGATCGGTCGATTGGGATTAGAAGTGTGCTTTCAAGTAGATGGATGCAGAGAGAGATGACTTGAGAAAGGAAAGATTGCAAAATGTGCCTGAGCAGGGAGAAGGCGAAGAGGGTCTTGCTTGGGTTCATGGCCCTTGGACTTCCAGACCATCATAAAGGAGAAACCCAACCAACCACTGGACAAGAATTAATAAATCGTTCAGAGAGCTCTGCTTACCGTGCCTCCCGTTTTACAGGATAGGCGATAGCTCTGCTCCTGCTCTGCCAAGGCAAACTTCTCCTCAAGCATGAGAATGCTTCCAGAGCAGCATCACACTTCATTCGCATCAAACATGTACGCAACCACATCGCATAAGCTTCAACTAATCCCACGAGGATTCCAGTTCTCCCCCAGCGTTTTATTTCCGCAAGAAAGTACACCTCGCAAATTATTCTACAAAATTCAACGCTATGTCTCGCCCAGAGTAATCGCCCAGCATTTTGTACACGGGGGTTAAGAATGTTACACCTCACATACAGGACCCCTCCAAAAAATCATGCATACAGCCTATTGTATTTGTATTGTATCCTAGTATTGTGTATCAAAGCAAGAGGGGGATCTTGGATTTCATGAGCATATTCAGTTTTTTCTGCCGACCACGGACAGCATGGAGAAGCAGTTGGAGTTCTCAGAGATCAGTGATGCGCTTCCCGCTGATGAAATCAATCATTTTGGTGACCGCCACGTCCAGTGCTGCTGTCACGGAGATCAGGTTCTGCAGAAACTCTTCCGCTGTTGGCTTCTCCCCATCCACGATATCAGTCACGGCTTTCACAAAGATTGCTGGAGTTGAGAATATGTCTGCGACGTACGCCACTGCTGCTCCCTGTAAAGGTGAGCAAGGCAAAATTAAACCACTTTCAGACACTAAAATTTGGAATACACTGTTACCAAGTGAAGCCGAAGCAGGCAAAGTAGATAACAAGCAACATAGGAGCCTGCTGCACTGCATACAGAACACCAGTGCGCTTGACGCAATTGTTCTATGCTGATTACTAAACTTTACTTTGTGTATTATTTGAGAAGATCTCAGCAGTAACTAAACCCATTTTGGCCATGGCTGCCTACTTCGACCAGATAGCTACGGCAGGTGTAAGGTTTGTAGAAATGGTCCCAGAATAAATGAAGGATGCTTTTCAACAAATGAAGCTAGGTTCGCATGACAACATTTTTCTGGCTGTATGCCTGTATTCGTTCATATGCTGATTGCTTGAGAAGAATGCATACCTCCATATCCTTGACTGTAGCATCATTCTTCAGTATCATCTCCTCATCCTGGGGAGACATATCAAGAGAATCACCAGTCGACAACTTGCCAAGCTGAAACAAAGGCAGAATTCAGTAAGACAAGTACTATTATTGTTGTCCATAAGATCGCTACAAGCTTGCAAGCTCCCCAATGGAACGACAAATTTATCGCAGAAATGAAATAGCAAGACGCATACGTCTCTAAGCACAACGTGAAAAAAAATAACTCAGCAATTTGGCAACAGAAGATAGCTGTAGCTCACCTTGAAATTGAGTTCCTTCAAGATATTAGGGGCTGCAAAAGTTTTCCGTGCTCCAACTCCATACATGTCAAAAACCTATGCATACACAACAATACGTCCAAATTAGTATTGCTGGAATTTGAAGAATCTGACAAAAGAACAATAATAGCTGAAGAAGAGATCACATCAAAATTAAAAGATGAATATATAGGTATAGCCAAAATCATGAGCAAATGGTATACATGAAATATGTAAAAGCAATAAATCATGATGGCGCAACAGGGCAAGGAACCCCGATACCTTATTGGGGCAAAGAAGATTCGCTCAAGAATATTTGTTAGATCCAACTAGCCATATTGCTTGGCACAAAAATGACTCACTCATCTCTAAGAATAAAATGGATGTAACCCAAGCTCAAAACATATATTAGAAATGTGAAACAGTACTCACAGGTATCGGTATCCTCCTGTCATGGAATGCCACATCTGAAGCTAGGAAGACATCTCCAACACTTGCTCCTTTGGTCTACACAAAAGAAACCCGATTTTCCAACAGAGCATAAAGACCAGAACATAGAAGGCAACATCAGCAAAGTTCTAGTACATACCTTGAAGCCACCAGCAGTGCCAGCATTAATGATAAGGTCTGGCTTCAATGCTTGAATGGAAGCATAAGCCACAAGAGATGCCGATACAGTACCAACACTGTCAACTCCTGCAAGGACTCAGTTCTTGGTGAGAAATGGAGTCGATTGGCACGGAATTGTCTCAAAGAGAATTGAATTGCATTGCATGGGCTAAAGACGCTAAAGGAAGACGATGAACTATTATAGATAGAAGTTCTTAGTCAACTAAAATACTATGGTCTACTCGGGGCGGCATGCTAAGAATGCATCTTGACAACCAAGGGAAATGTAAAACGATCCAGAACTAACCAAAAACAACATCCTTTCCAGGCATCACAAGGTCAAGGTGGAGGTCTTTGTAGTTTCCATAGAACCTAGTCCATGTAGCACCTTTAGGAAATCTGCGAGGTACATATAACAAAAGATGGTGTTAGTTTCAAGATATCATTCATTAAATGCGTATTGCGATAACTTAAGCAAAGGCAGGTAAGGGCCACATGTTAACACTTGATTTATGCATATCAGACTTAACACAGGAATTGTAAGAACTGGAGTAATATGAGTATCAGCAGAAGACTGAGCACAGAATGCATAAGGCTAGAGAGCATTATACTAGTAATATTTTGTTAGCCCCAGCAACGGTCTGCGTTCTTGTACAGGATGGTATAGCTGCTACTAACCGTGCTGCGAACCATGCTGAATGAACACTGAAAGTTAATCGATACTGTTTTTCATCGCTCATTCAGGCAACGCAACAATCTGCTCGCACCCAGAAATCTAAATCAGAGATGGAAAAATCCATGGGTACCAGTAACTCCTATCCTATTCAGGATGCAGCAAAAGGGGGGCAAAAGGGAAATCCTGCAACGGTTCGAAAATCGCCCTTATCCAATGAAATCGCATCCACAGCACGAGGCACACGCAGATGAATAAAACAAAACAAGAGAAAAAGGAGAAGGGGGCACCAACATGGATTCGTGGGCGGGCGCCTCGACGAGCCTGAACTTGTTGACGAGCGGCGTCGCCTCCGTCTCCATCGCTGCAACGAGACCCGAGCAGAAGCCAACAGCCGCGGAGTAAGCGAACCAAGCGAAGCGAGGAACAAACCAGACTGAGCAGCCGTATGAAAGGAGGAGAGGGGATGGAGGGGGCCCGGCTTACCCATGACGATGAGGACCTTGGAGATGGCGCCGGCCCCGGCAGCGGGGGCATCCGGCTGTTCGGATGGCGGCGGCGGCGCCATGGCCGGCAGCTCGAACCCTAGCAGACGGATTGTGCGCGGCGGCGAGGCGGGTCGTCGCTGACAGGTGGGGCTCGAGCCGGTTCCAAGCGAGAGGCGCCACAGCGGCGAGCCGGTGTCCATTTCACTTATTATAGGCTGGTCGGCCGGTGGGGTCGAGTCGGGTCCAACGCTGCTGCGGGCGGCCTGACTGGCGCCGCCGCCAGTCGGCTGACGCTCCTCCTTGTCTGGACCCATGTCTTCTCCTGCTAACGGCATGGAAAATGCACGTTGTGAACTTGCAATACTACCGTATATTTTCTATAAAAAAAATCCATGGGGAACTATAGTATACCTTGGTTTACTTGAGATCTGTGATAGTGGCCGCCGCGGCGGGTGTAGACATGGTGGAGGGGGAGAGCGGTGCTGAGAGGGCTGGACTTGGGCGGGGAGTCATGACGAGACTTCGACGGAGCCGGTTCGTCGCGGTGGGAAAGCGGTGGCGATTCCGACATTGCAAACTGTCAGAGAGGAGTGAGGAGGGTGGAGCGGGGGGTGAGAGCGCGGCGGAAATGAATCCCCTGAAGAAGAGTGGCGGTGGAGGCGAAGTCAGGAAGGAGAGGATCGAAGGGTTTTGGGTGACGGCCACCTTTTGTATCAACACAAGTATGTGTTGGAACGTTAGATATGATCTAAGGGTTCAGATTCAAGCATTTGGTGGATCAAAAATGCTCGGGTGTTACCTATATGGGCCACCCTTTTCTTTCCAACTTTTTTTTAAGAATGACAATTATAGTAAACCCTAGCGAGGCAAGAGCAGGAGTTGGCGTATCGAGGTCAAGTGAGGGCTTGTTGTGGTGGGGGCAAGTTTAATTCATGCCATCTCGTATTGAGTCATCTGAATAGGTTCTTGTATTCCGGATGCAATGTACTCTACTTGTCTTCAACCTTTTATTGACACCTATAAACTAGCTGCCTCAAATCCAGCGAACGGGGGACGCTGTCACGCTGAAGACTATTGCCAGATTGCTTGCTTGCGCGGCTGCCAACCAACAACACACCCGTAAAAAGCCCGAGCATATGTTGGGCTCCAAATGCATAGTGGTGGGCTCCCCCTTATTTTGTGGGCCCATTTCGTAACTCGGATCGAGAGGCCCATTTGAACACTGCTCGTGTGCCAACCCAAATTGGATTTTCTTCTTCTTCTTTTTGGGGCAGGTCAGCTGTCCTCTTCGAGACTTCAAGGATAAGGGCTTCCCCCAATATATTCGCGTTTCGTGAAATCTACGACGCAGATTTTACCTAAACACAAGGACACCGTTGTATAAAATGGATAGGAGAAGAACGGCCAATAGAGGATTGAGATATTTACCGACCCCCATGCGTGCCACAGCAATTTTCCAGCAGCTCCTTGCATTGGATTGGGTCCTCCTTGTTGACAGCAGCTCCAGTTCATCATCATCATCACTGGCACTTGTCAATAAGTAAATTGACGCACGCGGATCACGACCTCGATCCATGGCCCCATCGCCACCAACCCATCTTAGTCCTTCCCGTAGTCGTCTACTGTCTAGCACGGACTCCCACACGACAGATCGTCTCCCTCCGCCTGCTTGCCTTTAAAAGCTCGCTGTCCATGGCGAACGCTTAGCACACAGCAGGCGGACTACTAATAATAAGCTCCAGCCATGGCCATGGCGCTCTTCTCGCTGCAGGTCCTGCTCTTCTCGCTGCTGCTCGCGGGCTCGGCCATGGCGGCGGCCTTGCCAGCCATGGACCGGGTGCGCTGGCAGGTGGACAGGGTCAACCGGCGAGGCCCCTCCCTCGGCCTCGTCATGTCCTACGTCGACGAGGCCACCGCGCTGCAGGCCTCCGGCTACTTCACGCCTTGGCGCGTCCAACCCTTCCTTGACCTCTACGGTAAATCCTGGCCGTCCACTTGTCAATCCACACACCTGTCATCTCTTCCATTCTGTACGTGTGCATGCCTTACTGTTCCCGGTTGACTTTTCCGGTGCGGTTTTCCAACACCCTGGTAACAATTGGTAAACTGCAAATTAAACTCAGATCCGGGTACCAGCATACACCCAAAGGGCAAAGAAGGCACAAATCTGTCAAAGGATTTGATATGATAGTAAGCAAAATTCAAAACCTACTTGAAGGCTGAAGCTCTGCAAAATGTAATGATGCTACTTATAAAATGCAAAGTAGCTTCATTTGCGCTATGATGAAGACCATAGGTTACTTAAACATGATATACTTTCAGATATTAATTCACAACTACAATATATGTACCGTTTCCCTGTTTTTGGACAAAAGCATAAACTAAACTGATGACTTGATGAGCACCCGGCATTAGCAGACAAATTGGGGGAGTCATGTGCTCATAATCAACAACTGTGTCAGCTTAATATGTCACCTCAAGAGATAAATCAGCAGAAAAAGAGCAGACTACTTGCCCTCCGAGACAGAAAAATATATAAATTGCTGTTACAGGTCCTGCATATATCCAGAAAAATAGCATACTACTTGTCAGCTTATTAGGTCACTTGCTTAGATACTGTTCACTTCCAAATCATAAGGCAGTGTTCCACTTACTCATTGAGGGTGTATTTATATCCTATTGGTCTTTCAAGAATTCATATAACCTGACGTACTAGGATGTTTCAGGACGACGGTTTCACATCGGCAGCATTCGAGGTGTGAATGTTATATATGCATTGACAGGACAACGCAGGGTACTCAAATTAAACCCGGCTCGCATTTACATTCTGCGTATCTTTACCTTCATGCTTATCCATTATTACCTCTTTGGTTTTCCAGTTGAATGCCGCTGTCACTGTACAGACCCTCATCGATGTCTTCAGCGTGTCTGGCATTGTTCATTATGGCACAGCAGGGAGTTCCAATGATTCCATGTCATTTGGCGATGTCAGTGTCCCCAAGCTTGTTGCTTACACAGGCGCCTGGACATGGAAGGTACCCATCCAACTGGAATCACCTTCCTTAACCCACCTCAAGATGTAATGCTGCACCTGCACATATATATGCAGAGCTATTGGAATCTAATCAAATCTCAATCCATAATCTAGTGAAAGAAAAATAACTGCAACTGCTAACTCAAAATGCCCATGCAGATTTTGTGTGCTACATTAATCAAACCAAATCCCACCAGTTGCATGTAGGCAACACCTCAACGAGGAATAGAATATGTAATTTATAAATACAATTACAACCTCGAAGTAGTTTGTGCACAGTTCAGCAAACTCAGCCCCTTAGCATGATTTCTGTTATTCTGATTATCGCAGAAGTTCAGATCACCGAAAGAGTCGTCAGCAGAACTAAGCTTTGGAGAATATAACATCCCAAATGGAGGAGACAACTTGCTAGGATCCCTGAAATTCAGAAATGAGGAGCTATACTCCGTGGGTAAGCCTATGGAAGAAGTTTTTTGGTTACCTGTAGATTCAGCATGGTTCAAAATTGCAGAACAACTCAAGGTGAGTGATGCAAAATATCACTATAACTGTATAATATATTTTTGTGCATGACTAATCACAACCTACTAATTGTGAAATTTCTACAGGTCAAACTTGAAAGATGCAATGATACTTTCTGCTTACCAACAACTCCACAAGTTGTCTATGGGCTTAAAGGATCATCAGCCGACATGTTTCTTGATAATGCAGAGTACAGGAAGTTCCTTTTCAGAGAATTTGGGGTGTCAACAGTTGATGAGGAGAGTGCAGCAGTGGTGATGGTGAGTTTTAACATATCATGTTTCTCATATTTCATTTATATGCATGCCAATATTTGCAGTCCAACATTCTAAGGCAATCATGTTAATTTAAGATAGCTCTGCAATTAAAAGAGTTACCTTATTAATTCAACAGACAACAACATCTCCTGGTGTACCTGTGATTGTATTCCGGGGAGTATCTGATTTAGCTGGAGGGGAACCAACATGGTCGTCGACAAGTCTGATGAACCTGGCATCTATTAATGCATTAAAAGTGGCAGTGGAGTTCATCGCTACAGTTGGCAAGCAGAAGCCAATAGTATCAGTACAAAGGAGTAATAACTGAAAAAGGGATGACTGCCATGCTCATCGATTACCACTCCGAAATAATTATGCAACAATAATTGGAAGTTACACTCAGAATGATACGGAATCTTGAGGCTTCAAGTCCTATGTCCTCTCCAATAACATATATAAATGTTGGATGTGTAGCCACATTGTAACCATGCTTCTGGCAATGATTGGTTGTGTAATTTTGGAATAATGCTGGGACAAAATTGCAATCCAGAGGTTTTATTTTTTTTATTAAAAGAATACCAGCTGATGTAATATTGTTTCATTTTTATTAAGAATCATCAACTTGGTCATTAACAGAATCCACAATCTCACCCAATAGTAAAAAAGAAGATTCATTTATTCGGTTATAAGTACTTATCCATCATGTACGTTTAGTTTCAGACAAAACAAGAAGAGGAATAGCAATGTCCTCACTAGACAACAGCTTCCATGTGCACTATTTCTATATTTAAGTAAAAAAAACTTTAACTTTAGAATGTATTAAGGATTAACTCAAACAAACTGAGATCATAAGAGCTACTGGATATTTCACTAGCTCAGCCAAGTAGCATCAATGCAAAGGGCAGCTGCAGGACCTATAACAAAACTACAATACATGGTATTGACTCAATATGATTTCATTGGGAGTCCTAGATGTCTGACCATCACAATAGTAAATGCTGTGATCAAAACATGATGTGTTCACCACTACGATTGGCAAGCAGAAGTCGCCAGTATCAGCACAAAGGAGTCATAACTGAAAAAAAAAAGGACAACTGCCATGCTCATCCATTACCACTCCAAAATAATTCTACAACAATAATTGGAAGTTACACTCAGAATGATACGGAATCTTAGGGCAACTCATTCGTCCTCTCCAATAAATGGATATAAATGTTCGGGATGTACAAACACATTGTAACCTCGCCTCTGGCCATGATTCTTTTAGTGTAATTTTCATAATGCTGGACTCAAATGGTGAGCCAGAGGTTTCATTTTTTATTAGAAGAATACCAGCTGATGTAATATTTTATTTTTAAAAAGAATCATCAACTTGGTCATTACAAAAGCTACCCACAATCCTCACCCAGTAGTAAAAAAGAAGATTCATTTATTCTCTATTCAGTTATCAGTACTTTATCTGATCATGTACATTTAGTTTCAAAGAAAACAGGAAGATGAATAGCAACATCCTCAATAGATAATAGTTTCAATGTGCACTATAACTATACCAAAGTAAAAAATAATTTTAGTTTTAGAATGTATTAAGGACCAACCCAAACGGACTGAAACCTACAGCTCTGCATGTCTGCAGTAGGTATCCTGAAATGGTGAAGTGATCATAAGTGCTACTCCCTCTGTTCCAAATTATAGGTCGTTTTGGCTTTTTTAGATTCATAGATATTATTATGCATCTAGACATAGGGTATATCTAACTGCATAACAAAATCTATGAATCTAAGAAAGCCAAAACGACCTATAATTTGGGACGGAGCGAGTACTGGATACTTCACTAGCTCAGCCAAGTACCATCAACACAAAAGGCAGCTGCACGGCCTATAGCAAAACATGATATACACTCATCAGGATTTCATTGGCAGTCCTAAATGTCTGACATCACAATAATGGTATAGAGAATGCTGCGATCAAAACATGATTTGCTCCGCAGATAGAATGGTTAGCTTTACCTGTTAGTCTAATTTAGTATTCTTATTTGTAAACAGATCCATGAAGTCCCTAATCTGAAAATGCATCTTCAGATTACCTTCAGCATTTCACTACCAATAGTCTCCACATGAACATTTACCATCCTTGAAGTGGTGAAACCGCTGAATATCTCTCATGATTATTTCACGTCCTGTCACTAGAGATATTAACTTGGTCGCATTATGACAGTCATTACAAACTCGAAGGTTCTTCTTTATCTGAATTGTCGTGCCAGGAGCTGTGCGAATGAGCCCATACGCAATTGCAAGCTTCTCACTGTGAGTGTTAAGCAGCTGTGCCTTGACATCATCTTCCACATCATGAATTGAGTCAGTGTCTGGCACATAGCCCACATCTTTGATCTCTTCTATGAGCTTAGCCAGCCTTGCATATATTTCCTTTGCTTGCTGGTGATTTGTGCTTCCAGAGTAGAAGGTATGGACCTCATTTTTCAGTTGAATAATACTCCATCCAGGAGTCTTCTGGAGGCCTTTCTTCTCCATAGTAGTCCTCACCCTTGCAACATCCTTCCACTTTGAAGCATTTGCATAAATGTTTGCCAAGAGGACATGATACACCCCCTCCTCTGGCCCCAGCTCAAAGATCCTTTGTGCTGATTCTTCTGCCAATTCCACATTCTTGTGCAACTTGCAAGCACCTAACATTGCACCATAAACACTAATGCCAGGTTGTATAGGCATGTCTTTGATAAACAACCATGCTTCATCTAACTTCCCAGCTCGCCCAAGAAGATCCACCATGGTGCCATAGTGCTCCATCCCGGGTTCAAGCCCATAGTCCTCCTTCATGCTAACAAAATATCTCCGCCCTTCGTCAACCAACCCAGCATGACTGCATGCTGCAAGGACTGAGAGGAATGTTGTCTCGTTGGGCAAAATGCCAGTGCCTTTCATCTCTTCAAACAGCTCGACTGCAACCTTGCCAAAACCATGTGAACCATACCCATGTATCATCGCGTTCCAGGTGATAACATGCCTCACCCTTGCAGAATCGAAGAGGCCTCTAGCTATAGTGACACGCCCACATTTTGAGTACATGTCAATAAGGGCTGTGAGGACATAGACGTCCTGGTCTAGGTGGTGCCTGATAGAATATCCATGGACCCATCTTGCCTGCATCGGATCTGAAATCTCCGCAACCGCAGGAATCACACTGACAAGGGTGAAAGAATCAGGTTTCACATTTTCCAACTGCATCCTAGAGAAAAGCCTCACTGCGTCCTCAGAGCATCCATTCTGCGAGAAGCCAAGGATCATGGCATTCCATGAGATCCGTGTCTTTTTGTTGCCCAGGTCATTAAACAACTCAGCAGCAAGGTCAGTCCTCTTGCACTTGGAGTACGTGGTGATTAGCGCGTTCATCACCGATACATTGGACTTGAGACCAATCCTCAAAAGTAGCTCATGGACATGCCTCGCCTCATCAAGATATCCAAGCTCCCCACACGCTTGCAGTGCTGCCAGTATGGTCGCATCCGTCACGTCCACACCCTCCTTAACCATCCTCTTGAACAGAGCCAGCGCCTCCGTGGCATTCCCGTTCTGAGCGTACCCATCGATCATGGCGTTCCAAGACACGGAGTTCTTGACCGGCATCCAATCAAAGACCGCCCTGGCTGCCTCGATCGCACCGCACTTGCAGTACGCGTCAAGAATCGCCGTGGAGACATTCACGAGCTCATCAAGCCCCACGCGGAGCGCGAATGCGTGGACCTGTCTGCACGCACCAAGCGCCCGGGCGTTGGCGCAGGCCGGCAGCACGGACACGAGCGTGACGGAGTCGGGCCGCTCCCCGTCCTCCTCCTGCATCCGGACGACCATCTCCATAGCGGCCTCGTGGAGCCCGTTCCGCGCGTACCCTGCGACGAGCGCGTTCCAGGCGACACGGTCCCTGGCGGGCATCCGGTCGAACACCCTGCGCGCGTCGGCGGGGCGGCGGCACTTGGCGTACATGTTGGCGAGCGCGGTGGCGGCGAGGGACTCGGAGGCGAGCCCCCGCGCGGCGAGCTGCGCGTGGACGGCGCGGCCCGTGGCGAGGTCGGCCCGCGCCGCGCAGAGCTTGAGCAGCGCGGTGAAGGTGCGGAGGACGGGGCGCGCGGCCGCGGGGGCGGAGGGGGAGGAGGGCATGGAGGCGAAGGCGGTGAGCGCGCCCGGCAGGTCGGAGCGCGCCGCCGCCGCCCTCAGGCGCGCGTGCGGGTCGGCGGCATGCGAGGGGGTGGGAGGAGACGGCGGGGGGGAGGCGGTGGCGCGACAGCACAGCAGCATCGGTCGGGGATACGGCCGGGACTGGCGCTGGCTGCCGGGCCAGAGAGAGACGACGAAACCATTCCGACGGCGACAGGCCTAGTTGATCTGGAATCTACGGCCCAAGTGGTACCTGAATGAGTTCGGCCCATCTATCTCGTACACTCGTCTCATAAATGAATTTCATGATATGTCTTATTTTTTTAAAAAGAATAATGAATAATCACACGCTTCATTTTATTTGTCACCCAAAGTGCTCGTGGATCCAGAGGAGTGATTTCACAAGTTGAGTTCCCAAGGATTACATAAGAAATCAAACAACGCGAAAGATAATTAGAGGCCTCTCGAGCCCCTCTGTTACTTTTGCCTATGGCAAACAGAAAGGTAAAAGGTTAGGCAAAAAGTAACTCCCCGCCTAGCTTCATGGCTGGCTTGCCGGAATCGAACAAGAGACCGTCGGCTCGCCGGAATCAGAGAAGAAGATCGTCGGATTAGGGTTCGAGGTTATCGGGGAGGGCTCCATGGCCAGTGGGACTAAGGAATGACCGACGGCGGCGGCAAGCCCAGTAGAGGTGGTGGGGTGTGGGCGGCGAGGCTGGGTGGCGATAGCGCCACCGCTCGGGTGGTGGAGGACGTCCGGTGTCGGTGACGAGGGTGAGGAAGACTATTGGTTAAGAAGGGTGGGGAAGAATTTGACGGAGAGGAGGCGCGTGGGGGGAGAGATCGTCGGGGAACGGTTTTTTTCCCCTCATTTTCTCGCGGGCTGAGCGGTCGAGCAGAGGTGCGCGGATAAGGACCGCGGAGGCTCTCGACGGATCGCTATCTGAAGAGCTCCCTTCGCGTAGGTGTGCCCATCAAACAATTATTATTACTCATTTCCTAGTAGGGAGCACTTAAACTACGTGTTGATATCAAACAACGACGGCTCTCTTTTTTCCAATCATCTTTTTTCCAATCATCGTAAAAAATTCTCATATATCGTTCAGGTAAACTCGGTATAACAAGCATTTATACGTGAAATTAAGACAACGATCTATCGAAAGCACATGATGAACGGCATTCTAAAAAAAATAAAAAAATTAAAGCTTGCTCCTAGTTAGCACTATTTTTCCCGTTTTCGTGCAAGCTTATATTGATTCGTTAGTCCGGTCCACAACAATGTTTGTTGTGTGTTTCTCGATGCTCCGCTGCAGGTCGTCCTTGCTGACGCCGACGACGCGCTGCAAGATGGTGTCCCTCACCAGCAGGAACGTCGGCAGCGCCTCCACCCGGGTGTTCCGCGCAAACGTCTGCAGGCAGCAGGCATTTTACAATTAATTCAGTTCATCGATCGATCACCAGCTGGATTCAATTCGATTCCCCCAATGCAAGGAGCTAGCTAGTACCTTGAACTGCTCGACGTCGAGGGTGTAGAAGTCGGCGTGCTCCTTGAAGCGGGCGGCGATCTCCTCCATCGCCGGCCTCATGAACTTGCACGGCTCCGACCACGGCGCCATGAACTCCAGCACCACCTTCAGTTTCATTTCGATCCATTCGTCAATCGTCATGTCAATTGTCAAGCGACAGAGGGAGCTGATTTTCGATCAATAGCAGGCAAGTATACAGACCAGTTTGGAGTTTGGCTGCTTCGCCTGCCTCAGAACGTCTTTCAGCCCTTGGTTGCTTTGGATGGCCATCGGCATCTTCCCCTGCTGTACCTCACCTTGTTCCTGCCTAGCAGGGTTCCACGGATTCGAAATGCCCCTGTCCACGATCTTGGGCCTGGGAGGAGGTGATCTCTGGGAACAGCAGGAAAGTCCTACAGACAGATGCATACATGTACATACAACATATGTTCAGCTGGTAATTGCGCAAGGAAAGGAAATGAAAGAGGAATGGAAGAACATCATCAAAACACCAAGACACAAAGATGAGACAGCTGGTTATTACCCATGCACTTTTGCTCTGCTTCTTGGCTAGTAGCCTCTCCGTTTGAGCTCTCTACCGTGCGTCCATTCATTCCTGTGGGAGAATTGGTTAAGCTGATGCTGATGCTGATGCTGATGCTGGTGCAGTGAGAGGCGATGGCTCCATCTTTATATACATGTCGTCGGAGCTGTGTCGAGTGCGCGTGATGGCTCCATCTTCTGCTTTAGTTTTGCGGCCGGCGCGGAGCAAAAACGTGTGAACGAATCGATTCTTTCTCTCATGCTTTTGAGCTCCTCAAACCAAAATCCTCTCCTTGGGTGCAACACGGCACTTTTGGAACAAACCTACGTGTACGATTGTCATGTTTCAACAACCATTCATGCTTCAAACATATTGATTGTCGGAGTTTACAAAATCCGGCCGAATTCGAATACAGCTAGGACGAAGGATCATGTATTCATTTCTCATCACAAGGTGGCTAGTATTTCTTGCAACCGACGTTATCATGCATGATTCATGAGCCCTCCTTTCGCTAGGCGTTTGGCTACCACATCCTCAAAGTTTATAACTATTATTTTATTTACTGCCGGAATCACACATGTTAGTTTATACGCGCGCAAATTCGAAATTTATTAATATTATTCGATCCAAGAGTCGGAGAGAATGTTAGGCGATGGGCATCTTTACCAACGACGGCTAGTAGCTTATATTACCATGGGTGGCGTCACCTTCAGTGATGATTCCGCGTCTCCACGCATTCCTTTGCAAAAGAAATGATTCTCGTTCCACTTACGCTACTACCGTTTGTCAATGGCAATACTCAATAAAGAGTTTTGTATGTCCCCATCAATTAGATTAAAAAAAACTAAATCCATGTCTTGAGAGAAGAAAACTAAACTTAGGGGGCGTTTGGTTCCCCTGACTTATTTTTGGCACCCGTCACATCGAATGTTTAGATACTAATTAGGAGTATTAAACGTAGACTATTTACAAAACCCATTACATAAGTGGAGGCTAACCGGCGAGACGAATCTATTAAGCCTAATTAGTCCATGATTTGACAATGTGTTGCTACAGTAATCATTTGCTAATGATGGATTAATTAGGCTTAATAGATTCGTCTCGCCGTTTAGCCTCCACTTATGTAATAGGTTTTATAAATAGTCTACGTTTAATACTCCTAATTAGTATCTAAACATTCGATGTGACACGTGCTAAAAATAAGCAAAGGGAACCAAACACCCCCTTAGTAGGCGTTCAGTTCTTGAGCTTATTTCCATTCTCAGTGGGGTTTCTCGGGAGCTTTTATAAGCATTAAATCCTATGCCACATTAGCAGTTTTGCTGACTTGGCAATCTAATTATGAGGAGAGAAAGGAGGGGAGTTTCATCCTGTGGCAGAACCACCTAAATTAACCCGATTAAAGTGTACTCAACATCACCTTAAATACGAATAGACACTTTAATCGAATTAAAATGGTAGTCTGTCGAGTTTCACCCGATTCAACCACGTGTCTCGGATCGAAACAAAGCATACTCGCACGAAGATGAGTCCAGAGATTACAACAATCCAGATAAATTCTTACAGGTCCCATATTAAGTTATTACAAACTAGGAGTTCAAATGTATAAAATAGTAGTTCAGAGTTCAAAGCAGCAGAATAAAACGGTAGTCTAGCGTCGGTACAACAATACTATGGTGAAGCCTGCCATGATATCAATCACCACGATCCTTGCCGACCGAGGACGGGTCCCACTCAACCGTCCAACCCGGAGGGAGATGGGACGGCCAAGTCACACTGGCAACAACACCTGAAAAAGAGAGCCACAAGCAAGGCTGAGTATACTAATACTGAACAAGACTTACTCGTCAGGTGGTAACTACTCCACCGACTCCTAGACATTCAAGGCTTTTGGCTGAGGGGTTTGTTTTGCCAAAACTTTCTAAAATGGATGCTTACTTTCAACTTTTAGCATTAGGTTCTAGTTTATTATCCAATCTAGATAAGCACCTATTCTAAGCAAGCACGGTGAACAAACAATTTTAATCAAGCATAAGTATTAATCATCATATTTTGTTCCACTTCTTACTCAGTGCAGCATAGTGATCAAGCAGTCTCAAACTGTGAGCGACAAATGATCCGAATCGAGTTTCTTAACCTTGCAAGGTGAACCTAATCCCACGACAAATGTGTACCACGTCGGGTCCACAAATGTCAGCCGTCCCCATCAATCCTCAAGCACATGGTAAGATCCCACATCCCTTGGATACAATGCCTCAACGGTTCCGGAACGACGCCGTACCGTGGCTGCACTTATACCCACATGCGTCCGCATGGGACCCAGTTCCAGAGAGAGCGGGCAGTATGTCCACGCCCCGGTTCAATCAGGTACTAGGCTTCCCCATCCTATACTAGGTAAGTACTTTCAAACACTTGACCACAATCACCATCACGATTCGACCTTAGCACATTTTTCCACTAAACAAACGGGGCAATCCACCAATTCAGAACCAATTATTCGGCCCCGCCCGTAGATCCTTATGATTGCAACATAAGTACACAGACAACTCCTACAGCTTGCGAGTGATAGGAAATCACTCGACTTTTACTGTGTCCCTATTTAGCATAGCATCTACACGACTTAATCATACTAGTATTCAGCACATAGGTACCTAGAAGCATGCAACTAAGGTTTCAAGCAACTCCTATAAACTTAATGCACAAACATAAGTAACATAAGTAGTGCATAATTCTAGAAACCAAGGTTATGTTGCGGGGCTTACCTTCTTGCCCTAAATTAGCTTTGGGCTCTTCCAAACTTTGGTTCGAGCCTTGGTTTGCCTTGATCACATTCAGCTCAGCAGGAGGGTGCCCTTCTTCGCGTTCTGAGCTGAGCTCCTACGTTCCGTCAGCGGTACCACGGAGATCATCACTCTCCCGTACCATAAGGGAGCTCCTCTGTCGTCCATCTACGAGGAAGGCGGTACCATGGAGATCATCACTTCAAGCTCGGGAAGCTACTCTCCAGAGAGAGAACTTTTCGCCATCATTGCTGGACAAGAGGACGAAGAAGAAGAGCGACATGATAGAAACCTGCGACATGAGCATCACCCAGATGACGTCTTGTAAGATGAGTTCACCGCCAAAATTGTCAGAGAAGAGAGTGAAGCTCAAAGAACTTGACGACGAGCAAGAAACACCGCAAGAGCAAAGTGTCACCGCCACCTTGCAGCGGACCTACCAATCCAGAACTTGGATAACACCTTTGAAGCAGTTCGAACGCGTCACCATCGTACTCTTCTGGCTACCATCGCGTCTATTGATCTCATCACCTGCGAGATGTCCCAGAACAAGTACACTAGACAGTTGGCTGAACCGGTGGAACTCATGTACGAACAACTCGATCAGCAGAATCCGATACAGTCAGTCCAACGCTCCGCATCCTAACGATGTCAACATGACAGTAGCCATAGAGACCCTCCGTTCAGATCAAGTCAAGCTCGGGCAGGACATTGGTAGGAAGCGCGCCAAGGGCCGGTTCCATGGCAGGACATGACCAATCTGCGTTGGAGTGGATGTGAGGGAAGGGGCGGCGGCCGCAGGAGTGACTCGCTGTGCTGACCCCTCGCCGCCGGCTTGGGCTCCTCCTCGCGCTGGGTCCACCCCGGGCCATGTGGAACACGGTAGTAGAGCAGCGGGTGAGGCATGGCATTGGACGCGCGCGGTAGTCCAGCCCCGATGAGCTCTGG
The DNA here is from genome assembly GCF_005286985.2 of Setaria viridis. Lineage (NCBI taxonomy): Eukaryota > Viridiplantae > Streptophyta > Magnoliopsida > Poales > Poaceae > Setaria > Setaria viridis. The sequence continues at coordinate 655,938 of NC_048266.2, forward strand.
CCCGCCGTCACCCCGCCTCGCATGTTGCCGTGCTCTGCCACCATCTGCCGGAGACGGGGAGAGGGAGAATGCGAGAGTGGACAGAGGCTGGAGGCTGGAAGAAAAGCACACGTGGGGCCGCTGGCCTGCTGTTGCGTGCGGCATGACGCGAGAAAGCGGGCGAGAAATTGCGAACGGGTGCGAGAAATATGTAGCACATCGGTCAAACAAGCGCTTGGGACACATGGCAAGCAAAGAATCAAGGGCGTCGTGAACGGCTGGTTGATAATATGTGTTGCAACAACTGGGTACCGTATTTTCACTGATGCGGCATGTAAAACTCTTTGTGAAACTAGTGACGAACTCAGCTGTCAATCGTCAACAACAAATAGCATGCACCGGCTTCTTCCTGGGCTGGAATGCAGCCTGGGCTGTAAGAATAACAAAAAATATGGTGGCACATGCAATGAAAAGAGAGTTAGGCCACTAGGTTGCACAACCCACGGCCCATTCCTGGGTTAGCCCGAGAATATAGTGTGACCTCGGGGTGGCGAGAATGAAGGGAGAGAAACTCTCCAGGATGAAAATGCTGGCCCGAGAAGAAGTCCAATTGAATTCCAATATGAAATTTGATTGATTTTGTTTCCTAGCAGTATAGCATCGTTTAAAAGTGTACTAATAACCTGCTAGATCACCGTCAAAATTTCCTAGGATGGTACAACGGACGGAGTGATCATCACGAAAAGACACAAAAAATGCAAAGGTAGCTAGAGACATGAATCATTGCTAACAGGTGAGGGCGTCATGCAAGTATAGAACATACTCCTACCCCTGGACACGCAAAGCGAGCTACCAGCAATATAAAGCAGCATGCACGTAAGTAATGTCTCTTTTTTGAACTAAAGCTATACTATATAGTATAGCCTAACGACTTCATTTATCTTCGCTTTTCTCTTTTTTTCTTTTGCTTTAATTTCCGGCTTTGATATGATCGACAGTGTAACACTCTACTGATCAGCTGTATGCCAACTTAATCAAATGCATGTGTTTTAAATTAGTTGAACATCATATTATGTACTTAGTCCGGTCTCAGGAGTGAGAGCTAGAGGACACGGACAGCACAACTTAGCTTGGGCTGAGCGAGTGAGTGACCATGGCGGCCGGTATCTGGAGCGCCGTGCATTGGTGGGACGAGTGGCAGCTGCGCATCCTCGTCCTCGGCAGCCTGGGCGTGCAGTGGTTCCTCCTCTTCGCCGCCCCGATGCGCAAGTACACCGTCCCCCGCTGGTTCAGGACCTTCATCTGGCTGGCCTACATCGGCAGCGACGCCCTGGCGATCTACGCCCTCGCCACCCTCTTCAACCGCCACGCCAGGGGGAGCAGCAGCAATGGCGGGTCGAGGGCCCTGGAGGTGCTGTGGGCCCCCGTCCTGCTCATCCACCTGGGCGGGCAGGAGGAGATCACCGCCTACAACATCGAGGACAACGAGCTGTGGACGCGCCACACCGTGACGGTGGTGTCGCAGGTCGCCGTCGCCGTCTACGCCTTCTGCAGGTCGTGGCGGCGCTCCGGCGACCGGAGGCTGCTGGCGTCGGCGGTCCTGCTCTTCGTCATCGGGGTCCTCAGCTTCAGCGAGAAGCCCTGGGCGCAGAGGAGGGCCTGCATCAACAGGCTCGCCGCCGTGTCGTCCAGGGTGCAGGGGAGAGGAAGAAGAAAGGTTAACAGATGCCAATCGATGTTGAACGAGCTGGAAAAGTTTGTCAAACGGTGCTGGAGAAGAACACCGATGACACGTGGCAAGCAGGATCAGGTCCTGTCGGAGGGAGACATGGTCCACATGATACTTTCCGACATGTCTCTGCTAGCTGCCTCCTCCGACCTCATCAAACACCAGCAGCTGATGACAAAGCAACGAACTCGCAGTTCGGTAAGGATAATCGAAGTTGAAGATGATGCCGGGTCATTTGCCTCGTGCGGTTGGTGGCGGCGGCGGCGGCCGGGCGGCGAGCCAGCTGCTGATCTGCCGGGAGATGATGACCAAGCTCTGAGGCCACCACTGAGCCCGAGCGCAGAGAAGCAGTTCAAGCCCTGGCTGCGCCGCGCGTTCGGGCTCATCTACACCAGGGTCAACGTGGCGACCACCCCCACGTACCTGGCCTACCACATGCTCCTCGTCCCGTCCCTGCACGTCGCCGCCATCACGCTCTTCGCCACGAGCGACAAGCGCCGGTACCCCGGCACCGACGTCCGGATCACCTACACCGTCCTCGTCGTCACCGCCGCGCTCGACGTCCTCGCCGAGACCATCCGCCAGCTGCTCTACAAGCTCATGTCGGCGGCCGGCGTGCCGGCGCTGTGCGAGACGCTCCCGCAGTACAACGTCCTCAGCTCGGCTCGCCGGAGGACGACGCCGGTCACCGGCTGGCTGCTCAGGTGCGCGGCGCGCCTGGGCTTGGAGGAGGAGTGCTTCGTCATCTGCAGGCGCGGCGAGAGCCTCTACGGCAGGGTCGCCGGGTTCGTCATAGCGGACCTCGTCCGCGCTAGAAGAGCCAAGGGCCTCGACCTCAGCAGCTACCGGGCCTTTACCGCCGCCAACTGGGCTCTGAGCGTGTACCTGCAGCGGCGGTGCGGGCCCATGATCCGGCGCAGCCTGCGCGAGTCGTTCGACGAGAGCGTCCTCCTCTGGCACGTCGCCACCGACCTGTGCTTCCGCCGCAGCCCTCCGCCGGCGGCGGGCAGCGACGCCGGGTTGCGCGACGAGTGCACGCGCGCGGTGTCCGACTACATGGCACACCTCCTCAACTCCCAGCCGGAGATGCTCATGACTGGCAGCCGGCGGCACCTGCTCGCCGAAGCCGTCGAAGACGTCGAGACCATCCTCAAGGATTCTTCCAAGAACCTCGACGAGGCAACCCTGCTGGAGATCATCCAGGAGGAAGGCAAGTCGGAGCCTCCGGTGTATCCTCTCATCCACGACGCCTGCAAGCTTTCCGACGAGCTGAGGGAGCTGCAGGCCGACGGCACGGGATGGGAAGTGATGTACCGGGTCTGGCTGGGCATGCTTTGCTACTCCGCCAGCATGTGCAGGGGGTACCTGCACGCCAAGAGCCTGGGCGAAGGCGGCGAGTTCCTCTCCTTCGTCTGGCTCGTGCTCTCGCTTACAGGTGCCAAGACATTGGCGGACAAGCTCCAGATGCCGGAGCCTGACGACCAGGAATCTGCAGCTGGGGAGGAGATGACCGCGATACCGTCGATCGGAGACCTGGAATCGCTGGTCGACCAGCCGAGAAAAAATCGCTGATCCTTTTATTACCTGCACCCTGGAGCTTAATTGTTTTCTTGTTTGCATACTTGATGTCCCATTGTTACCTGGTTATTTGCAAAATTTAAAAACTTTTTGGTTGAATGTTGTGCTCGTTTGAAAAGCTATAAATCTCTCTCTCTCTCACTCTAAATTTCTTTTGCAAAAAGATGTGTGTGGCTTGATTTGGTTTTCTTGAATCTTATTTGGAGTTCATGTGTTCTGTGTGGTTGAATTTTGATTAAATCAAAATTCAAACCAAATTCAAAACCTATATCTAAATCAAACAAAAACCAAAAGCTAACCTAACTAACTTCCTAAACGCAGTCTGCCTCAACCGGCCCACCAACACACCCCACCGGCCCGGCTGCCGCAGCCCGTTCGCTCCCCTCGCTCGGCCCACTACTGCTGGCCCACGGCCGCAACGCGCTCGCCCGCTCCAGCCCAGCCTCACCACCGCTTGGCCCAGCAGGCCGCTCGCACCGCTCCACGCTGCCCAGCCGACCGCTGGAACTTTTTTATATATATTTTTTTTATTTTAACATTTTCTAAAAATATATAGTCTGATAAAAAACTTGCAAAACTAGTCTACCGTCGCCGGCTGGGCCGGCGGTAAAGCTCTTCCGCCAGCCGGCGGTAACGGCACACCCCTCCACACCATACTTTTAAAAAATCATAACTAATTCATATCAACTTGGATGGAGATAAACTTTATATGAAAATTGTAGATCTCGACGAGATCTACAACTTTGTAGTTAAAACTTTTTTCATTTGATGTCATATTGGTGATCAAATAATCAACACAAATTTCAGATCCAATATGACATCAAATGAAAAAAGTTTTAACTACAAAGTTGTAGATCTAGTCAAGATCTACAATTTTCATATAAAGTTTATCTTCATCCAAGTTGATATGAATTAGTTATGATTTTTTGAAAGTATGGTGCGGAGGGGTGTGCCGTTTACCGCCGGCCGGCGGTAACGGTCTTCCGCTGGCCCAACCGCCACCTGGGCCGGCGGAAGCGCCTTACCGCCGGCCCAGCCCGCGACGGTAGACTAGTTTTGCAATTTTTTCATCTGACTATATATTTTTGCAAATGCTAAAATAAAAAATAAAAAATAAAAAAAATTCCGGTCGCTGCCACCCGAGTCGCTCGCTCAGCCCAGCTCGCCCGCGCCCGCGTTGCACGCGCTCGCCCGCATCTTCTCTCGCTGCCGCCCAGCCCCGCCTGTCAGCGTCGTTGTTCATCTTCTTCCCCGCGCCGTACCGCGCACTCACAGGCGGGCGGAGGAGCTGCGCTGGCACGCACTCCCAGCCTGGGAAGCCTCCGTGTCCCCCTTCCAGGAGCTTCCGTCGGGAGAAATAACACCCTTGCCCTCACCTCGCGCCACCAAACCTTAAGCCCTAGCCGCCGGATAAGCGCCACGCCACCCTCGGGCGCGGACACCGAGGATGGACGGCGGCGCACATTTGTGCCCTCGCACCGCCTCTCCGCTGCTATAAAAGGGGTCGCGCACCCCTCTCCGGCCACCACACCCCTAGCCACCCGGGCTCCGCCCGCCGCCACCGTCTACGCCGGGAGAAGGAGAGGAAAGGGAGGGGAAGGAGGAGAAGGAGGAGGAGTAGGAGGGGGGAAGGAAGAAGAAGAGCAAGAGGAGGAGGCCATCTGGGGAAGCTCGAAGCTGGCGGAGTCACCGCACCGCGCCATCCGAAGCTCCGCCGAAATTGCTCGCCATCATCACTTGTCGCCACGCCACCGTCTCCACCAAGCCGCTATTGTAAGCCGTTTTCCCTGCCTCTTTACCTTTACACTGTCGCGTAGCCTAGACGCCGCCGTAGGCCACCGCGGGCCCGGGACGCCGGTTCCCTGCGCGCTCGCCCGCGCCGCCGCTCCGCACTCGTCGCCTACCCGCGCACCTATGCCGCGCTTGTCGCCTGCCGCACCTCGCCTGCTCGTCGCTTGCCCGCGCGCGCCTGTGCCGCCGCCACCGCTCCGCGCTTGTCGCCCGCCCCCGCGCTCCGCGCCGGGCTCGCCGCCGCTCGCCGTCGAGTCGCCAACCACGTGGCCGCCGCGTAGGCACCACTGGTGGGGCTCGCCCATGGGGTCCACCTATGGGGCCTACCGTTGACCGGTCAACGTTAACCATTGACCAGGTCAACGCTAATGTCAGCATGACACGCAGCACCCTCTCGGGCTGCCACGTGGGCCAACCCCATGCTGCCACGTCTCAACCCTAATAAATGGTTTCTAAAATTAAATAAATCATTTAATCTTTAAAAATTCATAACTAATTTATTTTAACTCAGAAAAATATGAAACCAATTGCATTAAATTCGTAAAATTGAGCTCGTGCTGCTTGTAGCTAGTTTGGTATTGTTTGGATTTTCTAAATTGGACTTTATTGAAGTTTTTGCCTAGATGTAATGTCGTTTTATTTACGCTTCATCATATCTCGTTCTGTCATACCCGAGCTACAACCCGGAAGATGTTCAAGACCCCGACTACATCGAGAAGGAACCGATCGACTACGGACAAGGTGTCATATCACTCCCAATCATATAGATTCTACGCATGCTTAGTTGCTAGCACTTTACTTATACGGCTTGCTTGATGATGATGGGTTGCATAGCCAATATTTTAGCCATGCCTTGATAATTATTTACCATGTTTCCTTGTTTATCTACTTTTATGGACTAGCAACAGACCCCTAGCTAGTCCACCGCTTATTTATCCATATACATGCTTTTTGAGTTATGGATGGGCATTTGCCATGGTTTTTGGTGAGAGGATATATTGAACACTCCGCATGTGTTTTGGTGAGTGTGAATCCTTGATGTGTACTAGGTGGGAGTGAGTCATGGTTGGTACTAAGGAGTGCCTTGCCAGGAGAGAGCTTTCTAGACTCTCTCCATACCCTGTACCTATGGCGGGTACCTTGTTTGTTACTGAGAAGCAGGTGGTGTACTTGTACATAGCAAGTGCTTTGGCAAGTACTTGTTGGTAGAGTGCTCGCTCTCAGCCGCTTAAGGACTGAGTCAGTTTACCACCTGTCATAGCAGCTACTTTTCGTACTTACTGCTCATTTACGTCTCGGCGGGGTTTGGCCCGAGACTAGTAGTGGATAATGCTCTGCTTGTAGGCGGATTGGAGGATCGTGTATGGAGTTTGAGGCGTTGGCTTGCTCTGACTAGGATGCACCCCAGCATGGGTAGGTTTCACAACTTCGAGGTCCTCTCTGGTGACGGCATGCCCTGCAGCTGAGGACGGTTCCAGACTCGAGAAAACAGGAGAGAGCTATCCACTTACTATGGCTCCGGCTGTTAGGTGGGGTTTGGATGACTAGCTACCATTCAGGCTCCACCCGTGCGGATACAGTTGTACAACCTCTGCAGAGTGTATAAATCTATAGCTATAGTTCATGTCTAGTGGTATGGATAGTGTTGTTGACTACCGCTACTTTTGACTAGAATTCTCTTGTGCTTCTACCTTCCCTCTTTTTGAGATAGGCTGGCGTTTGCCGTTGAGATGTGAGGGAAGGGAGCTCTAACATCACCTAGCGTGTTTGGATGCTGGACTTTGGGTGAAGGATTCGGTATTTTGTGCAGATTTCCTTGATGGAGGTGTGGACCTTGGGATAATGTGCTTTGCTTCCTTGATTTGCTGCTATTGTTGCTACATAAACTACCATAGTCATACATAGGTTTTTACCCATGCATGTAGTATAATTCCTCTGTTTCCTTGGCTTTGCTGCTTTTGGGAGTTGAGATGGCCTACCCGCTTCTTGGGTAGATGCTGTCTTTTCAGGGTCGGAGCCCGACTACGACTTCGACAACGACGGCTGGGAGGACTAGCGATGGTGCTTCGCTCGAGTTGCCTGTGAAGATGGAGTTCGCGATAGCTTCTGTTTTCGCTGCGTATATATTTTACCTTTCTTGATTCAGTCCTGATGGACTTGTATCAGCATGTGCCACTAAGATGTACTCGTACTGATGTTATCTATGATGATATTATACTATATTTCTCTCTCTATTTCTATGTCATATGGATTTGTACTATCTGAGATAGGAATTCACATGTAATAGCCATCTTGGGACTATCACCGAGGTGCGTAGGCTTGAATTCTCAGAAATGGGAATTCGCGTCCGTTTCAGTGTCTACCCGTCACCCGGGTGTTTTAGAGCTTCCCATCACCCGATTTTTCTGCCCTCTTTGTCGTGCTTCTTCTGCTCGCCGCCCGCCACCCCCTCGTGCCTCCACCCATCCGGCGCGGGCGAGCTATGGTACCGCCGGAGCTCCGCGCCAGCCACCTTCCAGCCTCTCCCGCCGCCGCCGCCGCCATCGTTCCCCCGCCCTAGTACCGCCCAACCGCTGTCCACCACCGCCCAGCCAGTTGCGCCTCACCACCCCCACGCCTGCCACCTCTACCGGGGCGGCCTACCGCCGCCGGCCTTCCCTCTAGGACCGTCGGTGAGCAACCACCCTGAAAACCCGGAACCCCTAACCCCGGCGCCCCTAATCTCGTCGGAATGAAGCCGGAGTTGGAGAAGGGTGTGCAGATGGGGAGCTTTAAAACATCTAGGTGCCTTGCTTAAATGTTTCTTGTATATATACTTTCGTTTCCTGGAAAGGTTGGTGCTAGCGTTCTAGACGCTATTGTTTTTCTTTTTGGGACAAGTGGCAGCCAATTCAGACATACTGGATCAATTCATTCTCATAAGCTTTCAACATTACCTTGCTTCATTACTGCAACAGCATCAGGTCAAATCAGATGTAGAGCAAATGCATCGACACACACTATCCATATCCAAGCGACCTATGTACGGTGACGGCCACGGGCAGAGAGAGGCAACCGGATGGGCCGGATTCACGCATAGTAGCCAGGATGCAAGTTTCGGGTCGAGTTAAAAAAAATCCCTATTCGTTTCGGGTCGAAAATTCATACCCACGACCATCCCACGAGCATTGTTGGACTGCATTCTCGGGTCGGGCTTGGACCATCCCACGAGCATTGTTGGACTGCATTCTCGGATCGGCCTTGGACTTTTGCTTTTTTTATTGAAAAATAAATCAAATAAATTGTCTGGTGGGCTCAAGCTGATCGGAATTTTTTCCGGACTTAGATTTTCGCTGACCACGTCTAGTCCCATTGTCATCGTGGGCGGGCCAGGGCACAAGTAAACTAAAAAAATTACATTCTTTTAGTAGTCGCTTTAATCTGATTGCAGCACAGAGATTACTTAGATAGATAGAGGAGTCAGATCAGTTTCACGCCAACTTCCTCATACTAGCTATGTATCAGGCCGGCAGGTATTAGTATATACGGATGCCACAAAGTCTTGGTATCCGAACCAAGCAATCACACGATTAGTATGGATGTTACGTGAAGCTCATGCCTGGAGGCCACCAAGTAAGCTTAATTTCATGAAAGTTGCAGAAGTATACTAGCTTATATACACTAGGAGCAAGATTATATTAATTCCATACCAACTTTGTCAGCTGAAACAAGCAAAAAAACAAAGGAAATTGTGACTGCATGCAAAGTGGCCTCAGCATTTTTGACTGGTACACCATCAAGCAGCTCATCAAACGTGGAGGATACGAGGGGAGGTCTTCTTCTTTGCTCTGTTGTGCTCTGCTCTTCTTCTTGCTGCTCTGTTCTGCTCTGTTCTGCTCTGCTCTTCTTCTTGGCTCTGCTTTGCTCTTGCTGCTCTGCTGCCTGCTATATATAGGCGAGTGATCAAGCAGTGAGATTAAGTAGCCGCAGCTTTCAGCTCGATCGCGGGAACCACTCTGACATCACTTGTAGCCGGTCAATGGATATCGATCATCAGCTCATCACTAGCTACGTACCATCCCACCCAAGATAATGGATATCGCATCTTGCCAAGGACGCTTCAACGAGCCAACGTGATGAGATGCAAACCCTGATCCGGTCACGGTCGCTGCGAGTCGCCGGCGACCGGCGTGCAACATGCACATGGCGACGAACCGCGCGCGCTACGAGTCGCAGGAGCTAGTCAGGTCACGGCCGATGTCGCCGGTATCATCGCCGCCTGCAACTATTCAATTCAGGTCGCTCGATCTTGGCCGCACGAAGCTGATCCAACGAGCAGGAGGGGCCAAGGGTGGGCCGGCGTTCCTCGTCGCCGTGCAGGTCACGGCGTCGCGCGGTAGCGTCCGGTTCCCGTTCTGCGTACCCGCTGATGACCGGACCTACACGTTCCTGCAGTCGCTCGAGTTCGGCGTGCCAGTGGCGTCGCCGGGGAGTCCTCGCCAGCTTAACGGCTGCGCCACCGACGTGGGAGCGCGGGACCGGCCTCGAGCTCTGCGAGGACGGCAACGGAGCTTCGAACTACAGCAGGGATGGAGGCGTTCGGCGACGATGCCTCCCCCGGAGTTACGGTCGCGGCCGTCCGGCGCAGGGATGTCGCGCGCAGCTGGGTTCCGACGAGCGCGTGGCGTAGCCGATGGCAAGATGCTCCTACCTTGATGGGTTCCGTCAAGCAGGAGCTCTGTCTCCTACGTACCTTGAGCCTGAACCTTGGACCCCGAGCTCTCTCCTTGCTGGACTCACCGTGGCTTTGGACTCTGGACGGAACGGGATGGATGAACGATTGTTGGCCTAGGACCACCAGGCGTCAACCTTCAATGGGCTGCATGCTTGTACCTCTACTAGGTGTGCTTGCGCCCCATCTCTTTGCCGGCTCCACATATAAAATCGCGGCTGGGAATGCGGCCGACCCGCCCGACCGGACGCAGTATGTTCCGTGCTGGGCCCCACCCCGCCGCGCGTGGTGGTGGGGTCCACACGCCCGTCCGTTGGGCTGACCGGTGGCCAGCATCGTTGAAGTTATTGGTGGGTGTTTGTGATACGGGTGCTTGATTTATTGACTAATTTTTAGTTCGGATCAAATTGGATGTTTGAATACCGAATTAAACGTGAACTAATTATAAAACTAATTGTATAAGTCATGGCTAATTCACGAGACGAATCTATTAGCCTAATCAATTCATGATTAGCACATATAGCATCACATGGTTATGGACTAATTAGACTTAATAGATTTGTCTTGCAAATTAACCTTCATTTATGCAATTGGTTTTGTAATTAACTTATATTTAATACTCTTAATTAATATCTAAATATTCGATGTGCTAGGGATTAAACTTGAGTCCCTAGAATCAAACACCTCCTTAGTTCCTTTTGCATTGCAACGCAATATGGCTGCAGTCCAGGGGTGGATCGTCTCCAGTGGTACGAGCTAGCAGTATCTCTAAGAAATTAAATATGAAGGAGAGAAGATAACATTGAGTATTGCGTGAGAGAGAAGTGCATCAGGAAACGTTTGAGATTATCTCTTACCTTCATGCTGATCTCTTCTTTTTTCCCACTGTTGAATAAGTAAAATATTAATTCAACTATCTCTAAGCTAGACTATTGGAGACGCTCTAGGGGGGCTAGGGCTCTACTGGCTCCGTCCCTGATCGCAACAACACACGAGGTACAGTACCATGCGTGGATGAATTACACAACATAATGCAACCAACAAGGCACCAAGGTGGACCAGTGTAAGACAGTGACCTTGTGTGTGGTGACCTTATGTCCCGGCGCCTTCCATTCCTATTGTACATAGTACGTCTGTTCTTCATTTTGTATTTAACCTCCTTTTCCTAGTGATGGCAAGCTGAACGGCTGGCTCTATTGAATTCAATCGTACCTTTTAATTTGAAGCCGCATTCCACCTGCAATTTGGGGGCACTCAATTTCAATTTAATTTTCAGAAAAAAATACCTTACGTTACTCGTCATGGCAATGATCACTGTGCCTCTCCTTTGCATTGCTTAGTTATCAGGGGTACACCCCCAGCTTGTTTGATTAGTATGGTTCAAGGAGTTTGTATCAGCTCGATGTAAAAAACCTTGGATTCCATAAAAAATTTCCTTATAAGAGAGAGAGAGAAAAGAAAGAATGTGAAGCCGCTTCTGTTTAATTTTTAGCTTACGGTATACAATGTTACGGACCCTACATTTGTGATGCGTATGCATGGAGCACCATATTATGCAGTAAAAGATATGCATCCATCCGAGGTCTTGAGCGATACCAATAATTAGGTGGAGCACACTCAAAACGAAAATGGCTAGCTTCATTTGCATCATCTGAGATCTAACACCACTTGAACCATAAATAAAGCATCAATGAAAGGAGAAGCAATTCTCTGGAACTACACGGGCTCCCAGCTTTGCACTACAATCTACATACATCCGAGGTAGTGTCCCCCTTAATATTTAGCACCTAGTTCATGGTTTAGCTGGACATGGGAGAATGATGCGTTGACTCATCATTCTCCCGTGTCCAACTACTAATGTTGCAATCTCAGCAGAAAAACATGGTGGTTATAACAGATGGAAAGTACCTTCAAGTGGTGAACTATATCCCGGCGCCTTCCATTTCTACTGTAGAAGCTAAGGTGGAGAGAGATTTTTTTTCTCATTTTATTTGTTGTGTATGTTTCAGCTATTTCTGCCGGTCCCAATGGTTATATATAATGGCACTATATAAGAGCACCACAAGATACACTACAGTCATTATTTCTTGGTGGTTGTGTAATAAAATGCGACAACCCCGTGGGTTGCAGTGGTGACATTCAATAAAATAAAATTAAAGGATACAATATCAATTTGAGTAACTGTACACCCACTAATTATATTTGACAGTATGGTTTGGGTGTGGATGCTCTCAGGAGTATAGGCTAGGTGCATCTGGATACAGACATGGAGGGAGGGGGAGACGGGCACCGTGCCGCCGGCGCTGCATGTCGGGTCAAGAGCCACGGTTGGAGATAGACTGAGAGAGGGAGTGAGGGGTGGACGATGAATTGTGCCTGCGCACCGAGCGGTGCGGATAGGAAGTGCCGAGGATTTTAGGATTGAGAGTTAATCATGAACAAGTGAGGAACCCTTTTGTAAAACTTCTATGATGGTTGGAAGAAACATTTGGCCCATCAGATAAGGATTGAGAGGGGGTCCATTATATGTTCTAATTTAATCTATATTAACTGTACCTATGTTAGGGAAAAAATTGTAGACTAACTACTGCAAAATAAGCAAAATGACGATATGGACTTATACATACCAAGCTGAGTTGACCCGGTCCACGATCTCCATCAACCAAGCTCCGGTCCCTCCAACTATACTTAATAAGCAAATTAAAACTGGGTCAAATTAAGCATATGCTGCACCAAATTTCACATGATCCATCCATGTGGTGCCATATGGCAACAAGCAACCATCATCACCAGCACATACATGAATGACCGTGACACCATCATTTTTCCGTAGCGTCTCAATAGTTGTTTAGTTTCCTCATGACTGTGTGGCCAAGTAGGACGTCTTACATTTTAGGATTAAAAAAAAGGATATCTTCATGTGTGGTTTAATTTGAAGCCATCATTGTTGAGATGGTGGTGGAGCCGGTAATGCTAGCATGAAACATTGTGCACATGTATGAATAATGTACCTCACGATTATGAGATCAATTAGAGTATTACTTTAATTACTATGACCCGCAAATGGGACCTTGTTACGTGTATGGTATGTTATCAACTTGTTTACGTAGCACCGTAGCTAGACAGATACCAAAGCTGCCACGAATTGACGGATGGGGCAGCTGAACGCGTACGGCATTGGTCGTAGCGATCGAGTAAAACTATGTCTTTTTAAATCCGTGAAATAAACATAGATAAACTACCGTCTGTGTTTGGAGCAGACCATACTCCAGTGCTACACCACACCAGCACTAGTGATCATAGATTAGTATAACTAACTACTTTTTAGACTGACTTCTTTTTTGTTGCTGCACGTTTTGCAGTCTTTCCACAAGGGAAATCAAAGGAGGCTACTAGACTTGAGCAACTCCAGCCGACCTCGAAGCAACCCTATTCTAAATTTAAAGAGCCAAACTAAGAAAGTGGACTCCAGCAGGCTCTCTGCTAGGTTCCTTATTTTGGGGAGATCTCCAAATTTCCCTCCTCCATTCCTAGGGACTCAGGGGATGGGTCTGTAGGCTATTGCTGGAGTGGAAGATATTTTCCTAGCCACTAAAAAATAGAGAGAACCTTATTTGCTCTTTGGAGGCTTGATTTAAGGGTTATTGCTGGAGTTGCTTAAATTAGACCTTCGTAAAGGTGAAAGAAGGAAGTGCACGCCTAGTGTGGGACTGTGGTGCTGCTGCTGTTGGTTTTGTTCTGAAACCATGCTTAATCCAATCCGAATCGAAGTGAATTTGATAAGTACTTACTAGCTGTATGTACTTACTTTTAAATTATAAGTCTTTTTTAGCTTTACCTTAAATCAAACTTATCTAGTTTTAACCAAATTTGTAGAAAAATTCACAAATATATACTGCATATCAAATTAATTTCATTAGATACACCATGTGATATACATTATATTGCTAGTGCATTTATTTGATTGTATATATTTAACATGAAGCTCAGATGACTTATTATTTGGAAAAGAGGGAGCCATCAGCCGGCCTGGGTATAGATGAACAAGCTTACGGATCAATCAATGGATAGTGTTGAGGCTTGACATGCATCGGTCGAGATGCACGTCAGTACAGTGTGGTCCATGCATTGCATGCAGATGAAGTTAATAAAACATGATTATTGGATTATTCCTATGAAACAAGCTAACCGTACCCTGGCCGGCCGGCCGCAGGCTTCATTCAAAATGAAATCATATAAGTACTATCATGTCGTCATCACTACATAAACAACGAGTGCCGCTTCTTGTTGCTCTGGTCTGGTGACGGGGAGCAACAAACAGAAGCAAAGCATGAAGCATCGTAGCTACCGTATTCCCAGCTTGCAACTGGAAGTGCCATTTGCTGCTCCTGAATAGCATGCAGTCGGCAGTCCAACTGTCCATCCAACGCCCAAGCCGGCCAGCCTTGAGGGGGTGTTTGGCAGACGGGGGTTAAACTTTAGCCTCTATCACATTAGATATTTGATACTAATCAGGAGTATTAAATATAGGCTAATAACAAAATTAATTGCAGAACCCCTAGGTTAAATCACGAGATAAATCTATTAAGCCTAATTAGTTCATGATTTGACAATGTGGTGCTACAATAATCATTCGCCAATGATGGATTAATTAGCCTTAATAGATTCATCTCGCGATTTAGCCTAGAGGTTCTGCAATTAGTTTTGTAATTAGCTCATATTTAATCCTCCTAATTAGTATCCGAACATCCGATGTGACAGGGCTAAAGTTTAGCCCGTGGCATCCAAACGTCCCCAATCAAACTGATCATCGTTCGGTCAAACACAGCTTGCGTGTTGCTTGCTAGCGATCGAGCCCAGACCAGCTGCAAATCCTTACCGTGCCAACTTGCGCCAATGTTTCCAGCAAGCAATCCTTTTATGTTCATCCTCAGAACAACATAGGAAGATGAAAAAGAAAAACAAACGTCGCCGCCGCACCAGCTGGCTGGCTCTTGCAACGCGCTTCCGTGCCGTTGCTTGTATGCACATGATGACCCAAGCAAGCCAAAAGAAGCTTTAAGGCCAAGCCGCTCCCCTTTTGTTTGAATTTTTTTGGCACCGCCTCCTCGTCTGCTCAGTCCCATGTCCATGTGATGCAAGCGGTTGGATGCGTGTTTCCCCCATTTTCCTCCGCGTCCTTGCTCGTGCGTGTCTGCTACCCGTTCTTCCTCCTGCCTGCTCCTTCCTGCGGACTTCGTCTCCTCTTCCCCACTCGGAGCTACCAAATCCCACCCCTTCCCATCCCCACTACTACTAGTACTCCCCCTCCCCCTTCCCCTTCGCTCCGTTCTCCATTGCCACCGCCGGCTTGTCCCCTCCTCGCCCCTTCAGCTCCTTCAGACTTGTTCATCCAAGGAGGAGGAGGAGGACTGGAGGAGGGCATCCGCCGCCATTACTCTCACCTCACCTGCTTGCGCGTTTGACTCGTCCTCGACTCGAAGTCGAATGGTAAGAACCCGCTGGCGCTAGCTCTTGTGTTCTCGAATCTGCATCTGCGGGCTCGTGGGTGCCTGGTTATCGATTCGTTCATCCGTGGGAGTGTTGTTGTAATCTTGGGGGATTTTTTTTCAGTTAAAAGGTGGGATTTTTATTTCCGTTCGAGTGGCGTTTGTGCTCGTGCTCCTTTCTTGCTTTGGATTGCGCGCAGCGGCGAGGCGACGCCTTTTGTCGTCAGATTTGTGCGGCCCCGTCATTCATTCCTCCGTGTCGTTTCGCTGCCCAAGTTTGAATCTTGACCCGGGGTTCCGGCCGGCTTTCTCGATCCCTGTCCGATTCGCTGCTTTCCACTGGGGAAACTTTTGATCTTTTACCAAAAAATTACCATTTTTTCTTCATTCATATATGCGTGTTAAAGGATTGCTCTTTCTCATCAATCTCTCAAGCTTAATCTGATTTGTTCCTGCTCGCGCAGATCAACCACTGACCGATACGAGCTCCACTTCCCCCATGGCCTCCAACGGCGGCGGCGGCGGCGTCCTCCGCCACAGCAACAGCAGCCGCCTCTCGCGCATGTCCTACTCCGGCGAGGACGGCCGCGGCGCCCAGGCCCCCGCCGGCGACCGCCCCATGGTCACCTTCGCCCGCCGCACCCACTCCGGACGCTACGTCAGCTACTCCCGCGACGACCTCGACAGCGAGGTCGGCGGCATCGGCGACTTCTCCCCCGAGCACCAGGAGTTCCTCAGCTACCACGTCCACATCCCGGCCACCCCCGACAACCAGCCCATGGATCCCGCCATCTCCGCCCGCGTCGAGGAGCAGTACGTCTCCAACTCCCTCTTCACCGGCGGCTTCAACAGCGTCACGCGCGCCCACCTCATGGACAAGGTCATCGAGTCCGAGGCCAGCCACCCGCAGATGGCCGGCGCCAAGGGATCCTCCTGCGCCATCAACGGATGCGACGCCAAGGTCATGAGCGACGAGCGCGGCGAGGACATCCTCCCCTGCGAATGCGACTTCAAGATCTGCGCCGAGTGCTTCGGCGACGCCGTCAAGAACGGTGGTGGCGTCTGCCCTGGGTGCAAGGAGCCGTACAAGAACACGGAGCTGGAGGATGTGGTCGGCGGCGCGGCTGGGGCGAGGGCCACGCTGTCGCTGCCACCACCACCCGGTGCTGGTGGTGCTGCCGCGTCCAGGATGGAGAGGCGGCTGTCGATAATGCGGTCGCAGAAGGCCTTGACCAGGAGCCAGACTGGGGACTGGGATCACAACCGGTGGCTCTTTGAGACCAAAGGGACATATGGGTATGGCAATGCCATATGGCCCAAGGAGAATGAGGTGGAGAGCGGTGGTGGTGGTGGAGGCGGCCTAGGTGGAGCCGACGGCCAGCCAGCCGAGTTCACCACCAAGCCATGGAGGCCGCTCACCCGGAAGCTTTCCATCCCTGCTGGCATCCTTAGCCCATACAGGTATGAATCTTGATCGGGTACATGTGCACATAGAAGACTACTTTGATCATCATCAGATTTGAAATTCATTGTTCTGTCTATGATCCATTTGGTTTTATTTATGTTCAAAATATGCTACACTGATTGTTAGTCAAACTTTGATTGGACCTGGATGTGTAGATTAGTCCCAGTTGTTATGTTGTAGCATCTGTTGAATAAACTAGTAGGTTAGGTGAGCTGTTAGATACTTAGATCTGTGCTTCTTCAGATCTCTTACTATCTTCCAAACATATGAACTTAACACTTAGTACTATATTCAATTTTGTATGTCTTTGTTGTTGAAATTTCTGAACGCTCCCCAACTTGTGACTGTTGATATCCTCAACAGCGCAATAGATACTTGCATTGGCACACATGTTTCCATTGAGTTCTGCTCATAGATACACAATTGTTTCATAACAATGCTCTGTAGATTAACCTTGTTTTGTTGCTTCCTGCAGGCTTCTCATTCTAATCCGTATGGCCGTGCTCGGTCTGTTCCTTACATGGAGAATTAGGCACAAGAATGAGGATGCAATTTGGCTGTGGGGCATGTCTGTTGTTTGTGAACTCTGGTTTGGCTTTTCATGGCTGCTTGATCAGTTGCCAAAGCTGTGCCCTGTGAACCGAGCAACCGACCTTGCTGTCCTCAAAGACAAGTTTGAGACCCCAACACCGTCGAACCCTACTGGACGATCAGATCTACCAGGGCTTGATATATTCGTGTCCACTGCTGATCCAGAGAAAGAACCGCCATTGGTCACAGCAAACACTATCCTTTCCATCCTTGCTGCTGACTACCCTGTGGAGAAGCTTTCTTGCTATGTTTCTGATGATGGAGGGGCTCTCCTGACATTTGAAGCCATGGCTGAAGCTGCTAGTTTTGCCAACATGTGGGTTCCTTTCTGTCGCAAGCACAACATTGAGCCTCGCAATCCTGAGAGCTACTTCAATCTGAAGAGGGATCCATACAAGAATAAGGTTCGTCAGGATTTTGTCAAGGATAGGAGGAGGGTTAAGAGGGAGTATGATGAGTTCAAGGTCAGGATCAATGGGCTGCCTGAGTCAATCCGCCGTCGCTCCGATGCTTACCATGCCAGGGAGGAAATTAAGGCGATGAAGAGGCAGCGAGAGACTGCTCTTGATGATGCTGTGGAGCCTGTTAAGATCCCTAAAGCTACCTGGATGGCTGATGGCACGCACTGGCCTGGTACCTGGATCCAGCCTTCTGCTGAGCACACACGTGGTGACCATGCTGGAATAATTCAGGTATACATATTCTCTTTTCCTAATTCTACCTATACATGTAGAGAATGTATCACAACTTAAGAATTTAAGCATCTCTGGTACAGCATTGGCAAATCTACAAATTTGATAGCTGCATATGATCAGTAGGAAATATAGTTAAATCTATGGAAAAAAAATTGGTAGCTGCATATAATCAGTAGGAAATATAGTTAAATCTGCTACTCTAGTAAGTAGTCAACAAGAGAAAAGGCACACAATTGATCGTTGTTGTTTTGTGCTACAGGTGATGCTGAAACCTCCTAGTGATGATCCCTTGTATGGCAGCACTGGTGAAGAAGGCAGACCTCTTGATTTCACTGAGGTTGACATCCGTTTGCCAATGTTGGTCTACGTGTCCCGAGAGAAGCGCCCTGGTTATGACCACAACAAGAAGGCTGGTGCGATGAATGCCCTAGTCCGTTCATCTGCTGTGATGTCAAATGGCCCCTTCATCCTCAACCTCGACTGTGACCACTATGTTTACAACTCCCAAGCTTTCCGTGAAGGCATGTGCTTCATGATGGATCGTGGCGGTGACCGTATTGGCTATGTCCAGTTCCCACAGCGGTTCGAGGGCATTGATCCATCAGATCGGTATGCTAACCACAACACTGTCTTCTTTGATGTCAACATGCGTGCACTGGATGGTCTCATGGGACCAGTCTATGTGGGCACTGGCTGTCTCTTCCGCCGTGTTGCGCTATATGGATTTGACCCTCCACGCGACAAGGAACATGGTGGCTGCTGCAGCTGTTGCTTCCCCCAGAGACGCAAGGTCAAGACTTCAGCTGCTGCACCGGAAGAAACCCGGGCACTGCGTATGGCAGACTTTGATGAGGATGAAATGAACATGTCATCATTCCCCAAGAAGTTTGGTAACTCGAACTTCCTCATCAACTCTATTCCAATTGCTGAATTCCAAGGGCGCCCGCTAGCTGATCACCCTGGTGTCAAGAACGGCCGCCCTCCGGGTGCTCTCACTGTCCCCCGGGACCTTCTTGATGCCTCCACAGTTGCTGAGGCCATCAGTGTCATCTCATGCTGGTATGAAGACAAGACTGAGTGGGGCCACCGTGTCGGTTGGATCTATGGTTCAGTCACAGAGGATGTGGTCACTGGATACCGGATGCACAACCGTGGATGGAAGTCAGTGTACTGTGTAACCAAGCGCGATGCCTTCCGTGGCACTGCACCCATCAATCTCACTGACCGTCTCCACCAGGTGCTCCGATGGGCTACTGGTTCAGTGGAAATCTTCTTCTCCCGCAACAATGCGCTGCTCGCAAGCCGCAAGATGAAGTTCCTTCAGAGGATTGCATACCTGAACGTTGGCATCTACCCGTTCACATCAATCTTCCTCATTGTCTACTGCTTCCTGCCGGCGCTCTCCCTCTTCTCGGGGCAGTTCATCGTGAAGACACTCAACGTGGCCTTCCTGACCTACCTGCTGGTGATCACCCTGACGCTGTGCCTTCTGGCAGTGTTGGAGATCAAGTGGTCAGGGATCAGCCTGGAAGAGTGGTGGCGTAACGAGCAGTTCTGGCTGATCGGAGGTACAAGCGCCCACCTTGCTGCGGTGCTCCAGGGGCTTTTGAAGGTGATTGCGGGCATTGAGATCTCCTTCACGCTGACATCCAAGTCGGGCGGCGACGACGAGAACGACGAGTTTGCGGACCTGTACATCGTGAAGTGGACCTCGCTGATGATCCCGCCAATCGTGATCATGATGGTGAACCTGATCGCCATCGCGGTGGGGTTCAGCCGGACCATCTACAGCGAGATCCCACAGTGGAGCAAGCTCCTGGGTGGTGTGTTCTTCAGCTTCTGGGTGCTGGCCCACCTGTACCCGTTCGCCAAGGGGCTGATGGGGAGGAGGGGCCGGACGCCGACCATCGTCTTCGTCTGGGCAGGCCTCCTGTCCATCACCATCTCGCTGCTGTGGGTGGCCATCAACCCGCCGTCGCAGAACTCCCAGATCGGTGGATCATTCACGTTCCCGTGAGCGATCACTCTTGCATGAATTTCTTGCGCTGGTGGGAAGGGAAGTTCTGACTGTTGAAATGATTAGGTGCTTTTGTTGGAATTGATAGTACTATATATATCATGAGTTACCATAGTTCTTTTGTTCTTTAATTTTTGCCCTGTACCAATATGAGAATTGGTTCTGTTGGACCATGAAACGAGTACAAATTTCCATGTTCCTGGCTAGCTGTGTGTGTTCTGGGTATTGGGATGCCGCTTGTGCTTCATTGGCTACTCTGAGTTGGCATGTACCATGTCAAGTCATCAGCAAGGACAGTGAAAGCTCGGCACCTACTCTACCAGACTTGTGGCGTTGCTGGGTCTGCAAGACCAGGCAATTGGCTGTCGCCAGCAACCACGCCACTTCCACACGGATTTGTCTGACCGCGTGCTGCACCGGCATGAAGAAGAGGTCAGAGCTCTTGCTAACACCTTTCTGTGACCCATGAAGAATTGGCATGTACGAGCGAGAGAGATTGATAGAGAGGTTTAGATAGGGAGATTCACAGCGACACTCCGTGTGTCCGTTGAACATAAAAATGCCCCCTTTTACGCTCAGTCAACGGGATTCAAAAAATGCTGATGATTTTTTTAGGGAAAAAATGATTACGGTGAATGGAAAGCTATCGCTCTGTCCGCTTCAGCTTATCAGCCGGTTTATCAGCCACCAAATAGTATTTTTTTCTCCCAACAAATCAGCCGTTTCAACTTTTCAGCCGGTTTACAAGTCCAACCGAACAGGACCTATATAACTTCCGGTAGTTTTTCTGTTATTGGACTTCCAACGTATGAGATTCGTGCACGCATCATTGACCGTTGCTGAACCCTTGCACAGCAGTGCCCCAAGCCACCGCTGTCGTCTCTCCTGTGTGCGTGCTGGCCTCGTCGGCCTGACGCCGGCCTCCCCCGCAGGCGGTGGCCCAGCTCGCGTAGCCGCCGCCGCCTTCCCTGCCCTGATATCGCGCACGGACGGCACCGACCCAGCTCACGGCGATCCCGCTGCCGGCCCCGCCGTCGTGCTTGGGCGCCGCCCTCCCCACGCGCGCCGCTGGCCCCACCGCCCGCGCTGGTGCGCCGCTAGCCCGCCACCGGCCTACCGTGATCGGTGGAGAAGATAGAAAAAAAAAACTCCCCCCCGGAATGTTGATTTTTGTTTTGAATAATGTTGAATCTATTTTGTCAAAATGTTGAAACATACAGTGGAAAATGTTGAACGGAGTAATTTTTTTCAAAATGTTGATATGTTATTTGCGCAAATGTTGAATCTAGTATTTTCTGATGTTGGTCTAACTTTTACAAAATATTGAATTTAGTTTGTTGAGATTTTGATTTAATACATTAATTGAGCTTAATGGGGTTTTAAAGTTGTCAAGCTTAACCAGCTTCCACGGTTGAATTTAGAAAATTCTGAAAGGCGTGCGGATTGAGACTCAAATCATGAAATCTCAGTTATATAGGAGCCCCCATTCAGCCTCAGTGAACATTGGGCTCAAAGCCTATTAAAATAAATAATGGGCTCAAAAGTGTAAGAGCCCATTAATCCCTCTGGTACGGAGGCCCAAGCTCGCATCACCCACCATCGTCATCTGCCTCGGCCTTCCACCAAGTCGCCAGTCGGTCGCCTCCTCCTACTCGCCGTCGTCGTCTCTCCTCTTCCCCTCCCGGCGGTCGCGCGGCACCGGGGCACGCGACGCCACCTATCTTCTTCCTTGTCTCCTCGGTAAGGCTCCCCGACCCTACTCTACCTCTCTGGATCGCTCGTCCTGTTCCGCGGGATCTCCTCTTCGCGGAGCCCATCAGATCTAGGCCTTCTTCTCACCCATTCTTGGGTGGGCGCCGCAGCTCCTTCCGGTCTGCTGCGTTCTTGTTCACAGACTCGTTTGCTGCGTAGATCACGGCATCTTTTGCCGTCGGGCTTAGATCCGCTGCCTGCCAGATGTAGTAGCTCGGGGTTTTGGAGCACCTGCCTTCTCATCCCTGCTGTACTGCGTGCTGTGATGCCCGCGCGATAAATCTTGAGCGATTCGTGCGTTTCTACTCGTGCTGGTTGCGCGCCGTGCCAGTCTGTATGCCCCGTTTCTCAATTTTTCTCCACTAGGAACTCAGGATTGCGATAAACCCTATAACGATCTGAGAGATGCAACGTCGGGAAATCTTGTCTTCAACCTTGCCTGGATTTTGACGCCCCGCCCTGTCGAATTAGGTGTCCCCTTTCGCAGTTTGGGAACAACAAATATTCAATTTCTAGGTGCAGCCACAATTACTGCTTAGCATGTCCAGCAGTCTCCCAATAAATGTTCCCAATAACTAGTTAATAGGGATATCCCAATATCACTTTCACCGTTATTGGGAGAGTTGCTTTTGCAGTCTCCCAACAATCTCATCCCAATCCAACTACCGTATTGGGAGAGTCACAGCTCCTGGAGAAGGGAAAGGTAAAGGGAGACTGCTGGAGCACTATTTTCTTATCAACTCTCCCAATATGGTTGTTGGATTGGGGAAAGGGAGACTGCTGGAGATGCTCTGATGCCCGTATCTTAGCGTTTATAGAGTTTTTTCCACATTTGATCCGCTTTGCTAATGTCCGGGCGATCTGATTATGCTTTGCTTCCTGTCCTTTCCGCTTAGCTTCGAGCGGCAGACTACGCTTCTTCAAGATGCCGAGGGCCACGAGCGACGCAAAGCTTCTGATCCAGTCCCTCAGCAACGCATATGCTGCCACACCAACAAATCTTAAGGTTGCTTCATTTGACCTCCACTGCCACCTGTGGTTTCAATTATTATTAGCTTGATCCTGACCCTTTCAACTCCTTGCGCTGATATTTCTGCAGATTATCGACCTGTACGTGATTTGTGCTGTTGCTACTGCCCTTATTCAGGTAAGTTTTAACATTTCTGTGTTTGCTGTGAATATCACTTCAAACAGATTTGGAGGCTCAAATACTAACCTCAACAGTTTCTAGTGTGTACCCTAGTATCTACCAATGTTTCTTGTTGCCGATTTTCACATCTGCATAGTGTAGTAATCTAGTGTCTGGTGATGTTTGAAAATTTTGCCTGACCAACTTATAGTGTATACCATCTTGTACCTAGAGATATTTCCTGTTGCGGATTTTTCTATCTGGATAGTGAGATGTTTCAAAAAATTACCTGATCAACTAATAGCGTATACTATCTTACATCTGGATATATTTCCTCTTAGGTGTGGATTTTAACTAAATATATATGGAATTTGTTGAAAATTTGGCAAGTCACATTACCTAGTCATTTTGTCATAATATAACAATGGGTAGGCAGGCACCAGAAAAAAAGAGTGAATTTGCTACTTTTTAAAGACTAATACCGTGTAATTCTTTTATTACAACAAGCTATCGACTTGCAAATTTTTTGCTCTGCCTATCGGCTGGCCACTGGATTGTGTGGGTGTAGCGTAGCAGTGTACTTGTTGCTGACTGTATGTTTTTTCAATCTTTGATTGGGTAGATGAACTTAGTAGCTGTCATTTTTAAGAACCAAGTTCTGAGTACAAGTTTTCATGTGCACTTGCTTTTTACCAACTGAACATTGTTATTCAGTTTGCAGCTCTTCTCTTCAGTCATTTTTTTTGCAACATAGCTGGGAATTGCCCTTGGCATGCTAATACAAATGCGTTGAGAGACTTATGATTATGCTGTTTTGTGTGGCTAAAACAGGTTGCTTACATGGGATTAGTTGGGTCATTCCCCTTCAACTCCTTCCTCTCAGGTGTCCTTTCATGCATAGGAACTGCAGTACTTGCTGGTAGGTGTTTCTTTTCCCTTATCAGTCAGTTCTGGTTATCCTTTTATCTTTGTTGCACTGTAGAGTACTTGAACCTTTTGTTTTCTTTTTCAGTTTGCCTCCGTATTCAAGTGAACAAAGACAACAAGGAATTTAAGGTAACACTAGTTTCATCTTCATCTATTAGGATCATTTTACTTTTGAAATCTGGCATGACATTGCGTGCCAAAACACCATGTGCAGGACCTTCCCCCGGAGAGGGCCTTTGCTGACTTTGTTCTGTGCAATCTGGTGCTCCACCTGGTGATCATGAACTTCCTTGGATAAGCAACTGCTGAACCAAGTGGTTAAGATTTTGTAGCCCCAGATTATGGTCGCTGATCAGTGCGGTTTAATGTTTGGAACTGTCATAATGTTTGAGTATCCATATGATCTCTCACAGATTACCTTTGTAAACCCAGGATTCTTCAATGAACTGTTAGTCGAATGGACAGTATGTTTCACTTTGGTAGTTTGGTTGATCCAGTCTTGACAAAGTAATACCGAGCATTTGCGTAATTCAAGGAAGTGAAATGGCTATGTTACATCATTTTGGTCGAAGCATTCCACAGATGTTATTCGCCATGCAACGGAAATTTAGTTGTTTATTGATAGGAGATACACAAGTGCATATATGATACACGCATAAAAACATTGCTGTTCCAAGATTATGCATTTTGGCATGGATGTTGCAAACGACAACACACGATAACAAGTTGATAGTGATTTTTTTTTTGTTTGAACAATAATTTGCCAATTTGGACTAGTGATCCATTTTTCTCGCCAGCTGATGCGTCGCGTCCGGCGACACGGCGGCCCAGAACTCGCCGTCGTTCTCCAGCGCCGTCATGTGCTCCGGCGCCAGCGCCACCTCGACATCGCCGCTGCCACCGGCCTCCCGCCCTGGGAACAGCGACACCCTCCCGTCGTACTTAGCCGCCCTCCCGCTCCTCGCCGCCAGCGGCCTCCCCCACCCAAAGTCGCAGCCGTACACGTCGAAGCGTGGCGAGCCCGCGATCACCACGCCGTTCCTGTGCAGCGGCCCCGCTGCCACCGGCTGCACTAGCGCCGGCTCCGCCGCCACGCGCGCCCGGATGGCCGCGTCCGTGTGCGCCGCCACCGCGCCCCCCACCGCCGCCGCCGCTCACCCGTGTCCGCGCGACTGCAGGTCCGCCGCGCCCACGGCCTCCGCCGAGATGGCGTACACGCTGTTGCCGAAGTACCCCGTCGAGAGCGGCGGCCGGAGCCGCCCGCGGTTGTCGATGGCGAAGCGGCACGCCGTCTCCTGCTCCGGCCTCAGCCGCTGGGCGCGCGCGACGCACCGCCACAGGAGGGAGCTCAGCGCCTGGAACGTTGTCACGGCTGCCGCGCCGGCCTCGTCCCCGGCCGCCACGAGCTCCTGCCGCGCCCGCTCCTTGAGCGCTATTAGAGACTCTGCCGAGAAGTGGAGCATCCTTTCGCGCAGCTCCGGCGGCGGCGACTGCGTCTTGGTCAGCAGAAATGCCAGGTAGCGTAGGGGAAGCACGACCGGCGCCGCGCTGTCGCCGTCCGGCGACCAGCGCTCGAACCGGGGCCTGCGCGGCAACGGCGCGAGCCTGACGCGCGCGATCCGGGCCCACGCGTTGACGAAGTCCCAGAGGGCGGCGCCGTCGGAGAGCGCGTGGTTGTACGCGAACCCGACGAACACGCCATCGGCGAGGTCGGTGACCTGGACGACGAAGAGGGGGAGCTCATGGCCCTCGTAGTTGATGGAGCCGTCGAGCGGGAAGAAGGAGCGGACGACGGCGGGGACGTCGGCGTCGGGAGGGGCGACGTCGGCGACGGCGACGCCGTCCGCGACGGCGTGGAGGATCTCGACGCCCTGGCCGGCGCAGTCGACGGAGACGGAGCAGCCGACGACGTCCCCCTTGCCGTCGCGGTGCTGGTCAGTAGACAAGCGGCCGGCGACGGGGTAGTAAACGGCCAGCGCGTCGGCGAGCGCGGCCTGGAGGTGGTCGACGAGGTCGGCGGTGGAGATGGGTGGCGGCGCGAAGAGGAGGCCGTACTGGAGGTAGTCGGCGGGGAGCAAGGCGAGGTCCCAGTAGGTGAGCGGGATGCGCTCGTGAGGCCGCCGAGACGCCACGCGCACCGCCGGCGACGGCATCTCCGTCTTCTGATGAGAGTGCCTATGTCTTCTTTCAAACAAATACTACATTTGATTTGTCAGTTTGTCAAAAAGACAACATGCGTTGTTATCGATCAGGGAACAGAAGAGTGTATTAACAAGTAACTTATGCAGAGATGGTAGAGGAAAATATTTGTCACATTTCTTGTTTGTATGCTTGCTTACACAGTTTATTTGTTTGTTGTGAAGTATGGATCAGGATCCCTATACAAACTAGCAATAATCTGAGCTTTTCAATTCTATCCGAAAAGCAAGGAGAGGATTCCTATACAAAGCATTTAAATGAAAAAAGTTATATATAATGAATCCAGTAATGTCAATCTAGTGTTTGCTCCTAAAGACCACCCAAAGAAATGTCTGTTTTTGGCCGGAACAAACACTTCGTGATGTTCCATGCCTTGCATGCATCTTGACTCCAGTTGGTTGGCCTGTGCATCGCTCCAGGAAATATTTACGAGGACAACAAGTTTGGTCAATCACCGGTGCATTCGTCTATAAGAAAATTAACTGTAAGATCGTTTGGAAGAGAAACAGTACAAGACTTGCCTTCAGTAAGAAGAATTCTGAATGAAGTCATAATCCTTTGTCAATCGAACTGTTTCCCATCTCCAACGATCCACCAAGATTCAGAGTCAGCTCTGTTGCAGAACTAGTCTTGCTGAATAAAATAACTCCAAATACACTTGATTTCGTTTGCAGGTTATCCTTGGAAGCAATTTGAAATCCACTTGGACGAGGCATTCCATGCACGACCTTTGATGGACAAACATCAAAACTGGGAGCAGATGAAGGGATTTCGGTTGCCCGTGACATCCAGTCACAAGTTCATTTGCACAATAGTATTACTGCCCTACCATCAACATATTTGCCTTGCTAACTCCAGACCAACATGACAAGAAAAATACTAGTCCCTGCTGCCCTGCTTGAACACCTAAGAGAATCTGGATACAAAAGGTAAAGAAAAAAAATGCTTGCTTGAAAAAGTACACGACTAGTACTATTATCATGGAACCAGTTCATAAGAATCATTCATATACCATAGTACTCCATCCGTCCCAAATTATAGGTCATTTTGGCTTCTCTAGATCCATAAATTTTGCCATGCACCTACATATGCGGTGTGTCTAGATTCTATGAACCTAAAAAAACCCAAAATGACCTATAATTTGGGATGGAGGAAGTAGTGTTTAGTCCATCAATACCAAATGATCATTCATTTCGATGATTTCATACATAGTGGGCAGCAGAACTGAACACTCGAAAACACCTACAAGTATCATCATGCTATCTAAGCACCTACCTGAAGAAGGATCATAAACATGGAGCAAATGCCCAGCTAGAGTTGGCAAAGCAGATGCACCCTCACACCATTTGACATGGCAGACCAAAGCAACAGCCTTCCTCCGTATGCTATGCAGTCAATCCTCTACACGTCCACCTTTGTCATCAGCAATTAAGTCATTTCTGTGGTTCGAGGCGCAGCAACTCAGGAGGCAAGGATGCAGGATCAAGTTCCCAGCAATCCCCAGGAGGCAGCGCTGATCCCTCACCCTTGGTCACCTTCCTTGCCGGTATCTGATGCGAAAGCGCCCCAAGATCACCTTCCTGAAGGGAGTGCACGGCATGGGTACCGACATCCCGGCGTGTGAAGATGCTCCTGAAGCCTTCCACCTTCTCCAGATAGCCGAAGCTAGCACCATACTGCCCACTGTAACCACTGAGAAACACCACAATTTCATACTTTCCCCTCCCTGTGTTGCTCTCCTTGTCAGCATGGAATGCCCAAACTGAGGCCTTCCTGGGATAAACCCGGTACAGCTCCCTCGCCACCCTCTCACAGGCGACAAGATGCGAGAAGACATTGACTGAATGCAGAGTCTCTGCTCTCCCAACCTTGAACCGCCCACATGGCTTCCCCTCCCCCCCATCCAGCCACCGTATCTGGACTCGGAATCGGCTGCCTCGCAGCACCCCATCCACCAATGCGTAGTGGCGTGGCATGCCATCATCATCGCCGTACAAAGCCCAGAGCTGGCCTCTCTTGAAGCACCTCTCGCCGCGATCAGCGTCGAAATTGTAGAAGTCAGAGTCCACCACAGCCATAAGGTCGGAATGATTGTTCTCCGCCACAACCTCCTCGCCGTCCTCTTCCTCCACCTCGACTCTGGATTTGCTCTTGGAAACCTTTGCCCCTCTCTTCTTGGCGAGCTGGAGCTGCATCTCGGCAAGCGTCATCTCCAGCTTCTCGGTCTTGGGCTTCTTGGCCGGCGGGGGCGGTGAAGGAACAGTGGGTTCCGCCTCCGGCGGAGGCGGCACCTCGGCGGCGAGGAACTTCCGGCGGCAGGAGGGGCAGGTGAGGCGGTACCCCACATACTTGCGCTCGAACTCGAGGAGGAGGCGGCAGCCGGCGCAGGTCGTCCAGAAGGTGGGCAGGGCGGGGGCGGTGATCGCCTCGTAGGCCTCGGCGGCGCGGCCGAGCGCTTCCTCGACCGCCGCGGCGACGGCGGGGGAGGCGGCGGCGGCGGTGTCGGGGTGGATGCGGAGGGATTTGACGAGGGACTTGAAGTGGCGGCGGAGGGCGGAGGCGGAGATCGGCGAGGCGGAGTCGTCGTCGGGGAGCAGGAGGACGGCGGAGTGGGAGGAGGCGTCGGCGACGAGGACGTTGGTGGCGGTGGCGAGGAGGGCGGCGCGCGGGGAGGCCGGGTCGAGGAGGGCGGCGCGGCGGGCGTGCTTGCGGGCCGCGCGGAGGCGCCCCGCGGAGAGCTCGGCCTCGGCCAGCGCCAGGAGGCGCTCGGCCTCGGCTTCGGGCTCCGCTGCCGCGCCGGCGGGCGTGGGGGGAGGCTCGCCGGCCATCGTGGGTGGGGATCGCCGGCGGGGGGCTTTGGGGTTGTGGTTTTGGGGATGGTTGGTTGGCAAGTTCAGTGAGGAGAGGCTGCAGGTGGTGGACAAGAGGAATGGGCTTTCAGTGTCTTTTGGGCCTGATGAACACAAGTTTGGTTGGGCCTTGAGGAGCTTTTATAAAGCCTCAAGAAATGTGTGAGCTTTTTTCTTTCACTTGGTTAAGAAAGAAAAAGGTTTTCCTCCCACAAAATAAAATCGTATTGTTATTCCTCCAATGTCGAGTGTAACTAACGTTTTCTAATCTGTCCAAGAAATAATGTCTTGGCACGTTTCTTCTAGGTAAATGGCAGCAAGATAATACCTTGGCTCAAGGTAATATCGGTCAAACTTTACCTTTTTGCAGCGGCAACTTGACAGTAATCAGGATTGTTTACCTGATCAAATTTTGAACTACACGAAAAAGAATTGTTAAGACTCATGCCTGCTTCAATGTCATTGCAACTTGTCAGCTTTTTTTTACAGAGTCCCCCTTTGAAAATTGGAACAAGGAAACTCTAATCCAAAGTAAACTTGCACATGCTATATTCAGAGTGTAGGATTGATTTTAATACATTTTCTTGAGGGACATTGTCCCATCAAAACATAAAATAGTATAAATGTACTATGCCTCACTGAAAGTTTTGGCTTCTGTGCAACAAGTAGAACGAAACTGCAGCTACAACACTGCTTGCATTGGTCTATCTACATCAATTTCAACGGCTCTCTGCCCATCACACCGGACATGGTGTGTGAGCAATTGTACAGCCTCTGCCTATTGCTGCGGGCAAAACAGTCAGCTTCGGTTCAGTCACCGCTGATAAAGTCGGGAGAACACAGGGAACAAAAGCATGACTCAACAGCCCTGCAGGGTACCAACAATGGTTAACGTGGGGTGAATGCAAGTCCCGTGATGGCAACGTGAGGTTGGAAGGCAAGCACTCACTCGATCAATGACCTTCAGGTAATCAGGCAGCACTTGCGATGCGAGCAGGCTCTACATGTGCAGACGTGCAAGGTAACCATTGGAGATCCAACCACCAGGAGATGGAGCCTCCACTCATCCCTAGCCGATTGTCGAATGATCAGGCCACTCAGAATACTTTCCTCGGGGCATCATGTCCTATCACGCACTGTGCTTTGCCCTGCGCCTTAGTAGTAAGAAAAGGCTCGTCGCAGAAGACATGATGTCGAGCGGCCAGCCAGGCATGGCGAATTATAACCCCTCCGATGAAATCGCTTGAAGCTATGTGGTGACCGTGAGACAATGCAACCGATCATCTCTGCATCCAACAAAGATGCGTCCACCAATCATCAAGGGTGATGAAAATATGTCGCCTGGAAGATCAATGGACGCCAATCCTTGGACCAACTGCTCATATTTAACACCTCTGCCAGCTTGCTCCTGCTTAGCATCAGCTCTAATCCTGATGACATGGACCTTCCCAGAACTCGTGCAGACACAAGCAAATCTGAAAAGAAAAGGCAGACATGTCATTTCCTTTACATTGAATAGCTAAGTTAATGACTACGCAACCAGTAAGTTCAGTACCTCTCAGATGGTCCGAATGACTCTGATGTTAACAGCTCATCAACAAAAGCAGATGCAGTAATTGGATCCCCAACATTGTATACCCAAAGAAGGGCACCAGAAGCCTGCAACAAGAAGTTGTACATGAAAAATCACTTCACACAATGAATCTTTTTACAGAAAAAAGTAGAAGAAACCCCCTACTGTGGTATGCACTAATAACGAAAAGAAGGACCACCAAAATGCAAGAAAAGGTCACAATTTTTTGCATCAACTACTTGAATATGTTTGTGAAAAACTGTCATTCTTATGTTATGGGTACCAAAACAAAAGTTTTAAATTTGCTAGGTAACACTTCTGTGAAAATAACCTTTTACGTACCTATTATTCCAAAACACCATAAGCACAGCTTAATTGGTTCAGACAAGTGTTTCTTAAAACTACCAGCAATAGCCAAATTAGAATCTGAAAACAAATATGTATCTTTAAAAGAAAGGCAGCAGAGCAACAACTTCAACTACCACAAATGACAATTTGGAAGCACCATGTTCAAAAAATATATATTGATGACATGAAGCAAACTGTTTAACGTGCATGTTTCATTAGTCACTAAATTAAAAGGTACAAGGAAATCAAAACTTACAATATCGAAAGAGTATAAACTGCCATCACGGGAAGGTATAAGCACCTGTCAGTGACATAAGGCAAAAGATTTGCTTAGTTTCATTCAAACTGGAAACACATAACATTATCAATGCAGTAAAGCTCAAGCCAGTAGTGCCAAAAGATCCACTCAAGAATGTAAATAATATACACTCAAGAATGAAATAGTTCTATGAACACAGGACAAAAGATCCACACTATACATGAAGTGATTGTCGAAAGTGCATATAAACAGAGACCACACCTGATATGGGAGAGTGGGTGACAAACATGCACCAGCAAAAATAGGACCACCAACAGCTGCCTGGATTTTTAACAAGTAGTTATGACTTTGGACACAAATAAATATGTTGAGACCGCATAACACAAGAAAATCAGATGAAATGTGGCAAAATCAGTGTGAATATATTTTTTCTCTTTCTTGTTGAAGCCATGTGATATATGGCCAAGTTAGTTCACATTGTAAGCTTCGATAGCTCATTTTTTTTCTTAGTCGACTATACATATGTATTTCCCCTGGCTAAAAAAACACAGGTATGGGGAAAAAGAAAAATACCTTCCAAATAACAGTGCCTTGTGAGTTCAATGCGATAACTAGGCCATTCACCAAGCAACAAATAACTGCATGTTGCAAGTGTAGTAATCAGCACAAAACTGTCAGTCTGCACATAGAAGAAAAAAAATATATAGCACACTCTATGTTGGCTCAGATTGGCATGAGGTATGAAAAAGATGGCATATATATATTCAGATCTTGATATAATGTCAGAAAAGATGCAACGTGTATACATAGAGGCTGATTTAGTATGGTGCAACTGGACGAAATCGCACCCTACAAGCATTGACCTTGCCATCCTTAAACATGATTGTATATAACCAGGAAATGATGCTTGATCAGTGAAGAGTTGCCCTACAACATTCAATGCGATATAGTTCTTATTGATGATAAGGTATTATTATGCACTAACAAGCTTTTTTTGACAAAGTATATTAGTATGTGTGCATATATTCCAGGATATCAATGTCAAATGTTTGTTGAAATACCTTTTCCACTTTGATGATCTAAGGCGAGAGAACCAAATATTGGTGCACCAGCTTCATATTGCCAAATCATCTTGAATGATGGTTCCTGTTCCACCAAAAGAAATCAGTGAAGACTCTAAACATTCAATGTTGAAATGTTATTAATGTACTCATTCGTGTTATCAAGTTTTGCTGGAGAGTGAAGACATCCCATGAACAGACAACATGCTAATGAGGAGAGGGGAAAAAAACATGAGTGCTTTTGCCATATAAAGTTATAAGAGTACATCTTAAATCACCTCAAATGACACTGCAGCCACAAGGCCACTCGTAGATGCGACATAGATTATGTTTTGTGCCTGCAAGGAGGTAATAGATGACATAATATTAATAGAGACCATCTGAATATTCAGTAAATTGTAAATATGCTTACTGTGAATTAGTACCATGTCTACAGCAGGAGAACCATAAATGCTTCCACCACAAGAAATTTTGTAAGTGCAGCAATGATCTTTGTAATTTAAAGCATATAAGTAATGGTCATAGGAGCCACACCTGCGAAACATACATGGCAGTGTTATTAGTTAAAAACAATTCAGCTGCATAGAATTAGAGATATCTTCCGTGCACATTTTATGCTACATCTCTGATAGAAAAGAGGTCAAGCTGGATAGACCTTTGATATCAACAGAAAACTAGACTTTTATATTGCACAAAAATAATGTTTTCACCAAAAAGGATTTTTTTCTCGAACACGCAGGAGAGCTGCGTATCTTTATATTAAGAGAGAATAAAAAGGCCAATTACAGAAACACCATCTCACCTTGGACCATAGTGAGAGGTGTGAGGTCTCAACTTACAAAGAAACTTACAGCTTAAGCAAGAAAAAGGACCTGACCGGGCTACCTCAGCCACACTCTAGACCAGCAGCCTCCCTAGGTCCAGGGCATTTAGCCCCTTGGCCCCAGCGAGCTGCCACAGTTGGATTTCATCCTTGAAAGCCTGTGTAGCCCCCTGAATGCAAGGAGCAGTACCTTCAAAGACACAGGCATTGCGATGTTTCCAAAGGGCCCATGCTCCAAGTATAATCAGGGAATTAAATCCCTTCTTCTGCTGTTTCTGAACTTTCCTCAAGGATTTCCTCCACCAATCCGCAAAGGAACTGATCCTGCGGTTCGGCACCAGGTTGGACAAATTCAGTGGCTGGAGGATGCTGTGCCAAAACTGTCCAGCAAATACACATGAGGTTAATATATGCTGAACTGTCTCACTTTCTTGATCGCAGAGAGGGCACTGCTCAGGGTGAGGAAGTCCCCTTTTTTCCAATCAGTCAGCTGTTCACATATACGTGATAGATTAGGGGTAGCACCAATTGAAGAAAAGCTTATCCAACACCGGCTGAGATGGTTTGGACATGTCCAACGAAGGCCTCCAGAAGCACCGGTGCATAGTGGAACCCTAAGGTGTGACAGTAATGTGAAGAGAGGCAGAGGAAGACCAAAATTGACATGGGAAGAGGCAATAAAAGGAGATTTGAAGGGATGGAATATACCCAAAGATTTAGCCCTGGATAGGAGTGTTTGGAAAACAGCTATTCATGTGCCCAAACCCTGATTTGTGGCTCTTGTTGGGTTTCAACTCTAGCCTACCCCAACTTGCTTGGGACTGAAAGGCTATGTTGTTGTTGTTGTTGGTCAGCTGTCCAACAACGGTTTCGGATGGCCAACCAAATAAACGTTTTACATTTTCCTGGAGCCCATGATTTCCAGAGCCGTTTCCAGGGTTCAAAAGTTATAGAACCGACAAAGAATGCCCTGTATGCTGATCTAGTAGAGAACTGGCCCGAGGCTTCGAGCTTCCACCTGTGCAGGTCATCGGATTGGTAGAGTAATGTCAGCCAGGGCATCCCGTAGTTGCAGATATTCAGTTAGACCAGCCATGCTAAGAGCTCCCCTTATGTCAGCGACCCAGGTGCGATCATGCAGGGCTTGCTCCACTGTTCTTTGTCTCCTTATCCTCATGGGAACACTTTTATGAATTTCAGGTGCTAGTTCTTCCAAGGAACAGCCATGCAACCAATGATCAGACCAGAGCAGGGTATTTGCCCCATTACCAATAGATGTCACCATCGAAATGGCAAACATGGCAAGGGAGTTAGTATGAACAGGGACATCTAGGCCAGCCCATGGCCGATCTGGTTTGGTTTTTTCAACCAAAGCCATCTCATTTGTAGAGCCCATCCCATGATTTCCAGATTATGGATTCCAAGGCCACCAAGGTCGATGGGTCTGTTAACCTTCTCCCAAGCCACTAGGCAGCAGCCACCATTCACTTCCTTTCTTCCTTTCCACAAGAAACCTTTTCTGATTTTGTCAATAGCTTTGATAAACCATTTTGGGACTTTGAGAGCAATTAGGAGGTACAGGGGAATAGCAGTAAGGACGAAAGGTACCAAAAAGGATATATATAGCAGAGAAAACACAATGAATACTCGTGCATATTGGATGAAAGTGAAAAGGAAAAGTTATAGAAGTACCATATTAAGTTCCTCGTCCTGTCCACAACTGGTTGCATTTTTACCTGAAAAAAAAGAATCCCTAATTTAGTAATTTGAGACACGGGATGATAACAGTATGGTTCATTGTAGCAATGAACATGCTTAAGGTGTTCTTTCACGTAATGACCTTAACGTACCATTACATATCCTATATTATATGAAAATAGTCATTACATATCTTTCATAGAACGTTAACTGTGTGATCAACACACCAGAACTCAACAGTTGGAGAACTGTGACCTTTTTGTTAGGGTTTTAGAGGGGGTGGCGGCCATGGGCGCCTAGGGGAGGGAAGTAGAGAGATGGCGCAGGAAGGATGGGGTGCTGGCGCAGGGAGGCAGGAGAGTTGGATGGGACAAATCCCAAATTACTTCTTAATTCTCATTAACACAAATCTCCTCATATATATAGGGGAGATGACTTCACCCTAAGCTACCTATTATATTGATTCTTTATAGATAGAATTCAATCTAATTCAATTATTCCAATGACCATTGGGCCCAAAGGGTCCCAACACATATTCCTAACCTGCCACTACCTTACCTTTCCTCTTCCTGTAGTATGTCCTGCCAACCATGACACTTTTCGACATTCCAACACAAATGTAAATGAATGAAATTCTAAGAAAGCAGAAAAGTTTCCCAGGTCAAAGTACCTCCCCATCAGTTTGAAAGGTCCAGGATAGTTTTCCTGTAGACATATCAAGGAAGTAAATTTTCCCTTTATAACATCCAATGACAACCTGTAGAAAATATATGCATGAACTGTCAGAATGCTTAATAAACTGGTTAATTTTTTAGGTGAAGTTCAAGAGTTACTGTTACAATGTTACCTCTGAGAAATCACCAGTTATTGCGGCAGAACACTCAATACGACCTTCCAATTTGACACTCCACCTCACTGAACCGCTGCAAAACAAATTAGAAGCAAATTCTAACAAAATTCAGCGTTCACACACAAGATGGAACTAGTTTTCCCATCAAATCAAATTTAAATGTAACAAATGACTGGTAGCATAAGCTAAAAGAAAGAAAGGCTTTAGAGCAGATGAGGCACATGGATCCTAATTAAAAGAAACATAATTTTCCTGCAACAAGTAATGCTCACCTACAACCATCAATGCAGAGAAACAAGTGTGAATGAGAACCAATAAAAATGTTAACCATCCCATTGTTCACAACAAGCAAAGGTGAAGCATCAACACATGAATCCAGAAGAATGTCCCAAAGTTTCACGAGGTAACCTCTTTTGTTGTATGGAATAGATGTGCAAAAATCTTCAACTTGTAGGATCCCTTCATAACCATGCATAAATCTATTGCAACGACCAAAAGACCACTTCTTTTGCAAGTAAAAATTTAGGATCCATGGTGACGATGGGCTGCCACTGAAAATTCCATCATTCAAGCATGCATCTGAGCAGAGATCTTTCACCCGGTATCTATCATTATTCATATTTTTATTAAGCTGGCCAACTGTTTCATTTACATGATTCCCAGCAAAGTGATCATGTTTGCCTTCTTCATCTATATTCCCTTTCCCATGTAAGTTATTATCCAAATGTGCAGAAACTGGATCGAAGGAGCCTGGTATGCTTGCTGATACTTTCAACCTCTTCCTGTTGTGAAACTCATGTGTAGGAGAAACGACACAACTGCTCTCCACAAATAAAGCATGCAAAAGCTTAGCAGGAGTGGTATAGATATAAAGTAGTCTCATATCAATCTCCAACTTGTGAGCCACATGTGCAGCAGCAATTGAGTTACCGCCCAAGGCAAAGAAATCATCATACTCGGAAACTTCATCAACAAGTAGGGCATCAGAAAATGCCTATTTCAGTACAAATTATGTCAATAAATCATGAATAAATAATATACACAAAAATAATTACTGAAATTAAATGGCAGAATTAACAGTTTGTTTCTTAGGAGAAAGGGTAAGAATAAAGTATAGCAACAGTCATTAAGGATAAGAACGTACCTTTTTGATAACTTGCATATGAGCATCAACTGGACTGTTTTCTGACTCAATTTCACAAGGTCCCAATGCCCACTCCAAGCTAGATAACTTTGCATAGTCAATCTTTCCTGACAAAGTCAAAGGCAATGATTCCATGGGGATAAAAAGCCTTGGAACCATAGCTAGTGGAAGCTTCATGATGAGCCAACTTCGAAGTGGTGCCATGATATCTTGAGAAGAATTTAATCGACTATAACATTTCGGAAATTCATCGTTACTCTTCAGCACCAGGTATGCCTTAAAATCAAGAGATCCATTACCTTGAAAAGTAACAGCAGCGTCACTGACATCAGGATGTTCCCTTAAGGTGGATTCTACCTCCTCCAGTGAGAAACGCTGCCCATAAATCTTAACGGTACGGTCCTTTCTCCCAAGGAAAATAAGTTCACCGGTCTTTAGGCGTCGACCAAAGTCACCTGTTTTATAGTATGCTGAAATTCCATTGTCGCCAAGGCCGTTACTTGTCATGGGATCAGCTAAATAGCCAGAAAACAAGCATGCTCCACTGACAGAGATTTCACCTTCATCTCCAAGTCCATCTTCAGTGACAAGAGAAACCTCACAATTTGAAATAGGAAATCCAATTGGCACACTGTTCAAGTCTTCTCGCTCCAAAATTGTAGGCAAATCTTTGCAGTCAAAGAATGTACAGTCACCAGAAACCTGAAACATAAGTGCATCTGCAAACTCTTAAAATTGTGCTCTAACATGATGGTATGATACTGTGAACATATAGTCTAATGGAACTATGAAACACACTATAACTGATTTCACTTGGTCAATCCAGACATGTTCTCATATTAGAATATTATTAGTGGTCAGCTTGGAAAGTGAATGCATCTTGTCAGAAATCACATGATTTGTATATGTAGGGGGTAAACGGCAGCATGGAACAAAAAATTGTGGTTAATAAATGCCGTAAACCAAACAAGTCACCAAAGCACTCCTGGTCATGAGGCTACCATTACACAAAGATAAGGCAAAAAAAAAAATCGTTATTATATTCTAAGAAAAGCAAGCCACAACCACATGTCCACATGCCAGCCAAAAAAACCCCCTCAAATTCATCTGAAACAATAGAAATATCATCACCTCCGTTGTTCCATACAGATTTATGATAGTAGTCTCTGGCAGAACTTCATAGACCCTCTTCCACAACAAGACTGAAAGAAGTTCCCCGCTAACTATTAGGATCTTAAGTGGGTTACAGCCATCAGGAAGTTTTTTCGCCAGGGCAGGTAGTATTATCTCCATAAGTGATGGAACCAAAGTCATCCTTGATATCCGGTAAACCTAGGATGACAAGTAAGATGCAAATGCAATGTCAATGCTATGCCAAAACGAATGAAGGGAATAGTAAGCTTTGCACTCCCTCCAGTCGCAAATAAGTGACATTTCAGACAACAATAGTCTACAAAACACAACTTTGACTACTACTTTTTTGTAGTACACTTATAATACTATAGAAATGTACGCTTTTATGAAAATATTTTCCAAGACAAATCTAGTTGTATAATTTCTGAACATCCAAACTCAATACATTAAATGTAATTTGTAATCAAAATTTAGAATGGCTATATTAGCAAAGTTTCTCTGAAAGACTCCCTCTGTATGTGTCAAAAACAAGCAGGCACGCTAATGGAACATTTTGTAATAAACCTAATTGCCACGGAAAGCAGTACATCCTTTTGTGTTCCCTACTATTTCCACCACAATAAGCATGTTAGCGTTTCATTAGGCAAAAGATCCATGCAACCTTAATCAAGTTGGCCAAGGATGCTGGATTAGCTCTCCACTCACTGGGAGGAGGAATGACAAGTGTTGTGCAAGTCAACGCCGCAGAAAGGAACTCCTGTAGATGGTCAACAAAGCTGATAGATGTCTTAAACAACAACACATCATCTGAACACAGAGGATTCCTTCTTTGCATCCACGAAAAGCGATTGAGAAGACCTATGATATGGTAGCAAAAGAAACAAGTGTTCGTAAGGTCGCTGCCAAAGTGAACCTAGAAGTACAATCTGAAACAGTAAAAGACAACACCATGGCAAAAAAAGAAAAAGTAAAAAATAAACCCTATGCTCTGAGAGACTAAGACAAACTACCTCAACACGGACCTGGCCATATATATTCTAGATTTCTGATACCAATAAAATTTCAGGTGTGACTATATGTAATTTCCTTAGTAGAATTGACTGAACAAGACATTTCATTACCATAAGACAATCATGACCGTGAACAAATAGTATACAATTTTTTCCCAATGGTTAACACTTTAATTTTAGAAACATACTGAGACCTATTCATTAGTGATGTCAAAATCACAACAAAGAGAAAAACGAGGGGTAAGGTTTATCAACATCTGCACAAGATTATGCAGTGAACAGAGCTCAAGCAACCGAGCTCCAACAAGGGCATAGAGTACCTTTCTCGGTGCCACAAACGCCCTTGGGTTTCCCAGTGGAACCAGAGGTAAACATCACATAGCAGAACTTCCTGGGTCTGTCGCGCTCACACGGCCAGGCAAGGTCCTCTCCACCATTTTCGTCCCGAGACCATTGCCGGATGTCACCACCCAAGTGCAGAACAGGGCAAGGGCTGCTCTCAAACACGGGGGCTCCTTGCGACCCAACTGATGAGACGACGAGGGCAGCGTTGGAAGCCGAGACGGCCGACGAGACCCTCTCCTCTGGCCACGCCGGGTCCAGCGGCAGGAACGCCTCGCCGCACCTGAGCACGGCGAGGACGGCGACGACGTACTCCACCGACGGCGAGGCGTGCACCCCGACAACCCTCGGCTCCGCGCCGCCTCCCCGAGATCCTAGGGTCCATTCCGAATTCGTTGGGGATCAGCTCCGGACACGAAATTACAACAGGGAGGGAACGAACTAGCAGCACAAACAACAGAGCGGGCACCGCGGTTGACGCACCTGGGTGCTCGAGGCGGTCGGTGGGAGTGCCGCCATGTGCGGCGGCGATGCGGCGGGAGAGAGAGGCGACGGCGGCGAGGAGGTCCGCGCAGGTGAAGCGGCGCTCCTCGCCGTCGCCGCCTGAGGCCGGCGCGTGGATGACGGCGAGGCGGTCGGGGTCCCGGCGAGCGGCGCGGTCGAACGCGTGAGAGATGCAGCACAGCTCCGCCGCCCCCACCTCCGCCTCCGCCATTCCACGGCTGAAGGATTGGTGCCGGCCGCCGGAGAAGAACTGAGGCGATTCGAACTGCGCCTGCGCGAGTGGAACAATTACGCGCGCCTCTGCTGCTTCTATGGTCGGAAAAAATACGCCTCCGTGCTCGGTTCGCGTAGCTCTGAGTCCTGAGCCTTGTGAAGAGAATACGCCTTCGGCAGGAGTTGACGTAATGCTGGACTCCTCAACTTCCTGACGGCTGATAATACCAATAACCTCTGCTGTAGCCTTGCTTAATACTCATCAACCTGCTTATCTTGTGATCGACGGCATAGATTATACTTACTCCTTTACAAATTGTAGATTATTTTAGCTTTTCTAAATTCATAGATATTATTATACATCTAGACGTAGACTAAATCTATATGCATAGCAAAAACTATGCATAAAAAAGCTAAAACGACCTGCATTAGCTTAGAGAGGGATAAGAACTTTTTCGACTAGTTTTTTTTGCATGCTTTGATTTGCTTGGGACATTTTGAGCATATTGTTAACTAAAATCCTTCGCTGATTCTGTAATATATATGCTGACAATTGAGACCACATTTGATCATTCACTAACTATCGCAACAAGGATCATGTACCCAGAAGGTTGAACAAGAGAGCTCATTTTACAGGCTCTGTCAGAGTGCCAGCTTCCATCCACAAATTAGTAAAACAGTCACTACGGTGCCCTTCTACTCCTAATTTCATAGAACGTTGTCCAGCCATCTTGGTGGTCTCAGCGATGGCTTTATCCCAAGCTTCGTCAGGAATACTGTATACAATACATGCAGGAGGAAGACGAAGAATGCGCAGTTAAGTAGAAGCTGCAACAGAAAAACAAAGTTAAAATTGGAAACAGCTTGTTCAAAAAGCCCAGCTTATCAGATCAGGAATTACCAATGTCCCAAACAGTACATATATTGCATCCATGGAAGGAATTGAGTTCACAC
Organism: Setaria viridis; assembly: GCF_005286985.2. Classification (NCBI taxonomy): domain Eukaryota; kingdom Viridiplantae; phylum Streptophyta; class Magnoliopsida; order Poales; family Poaceae; genus Setaria; species Setaria viridis. Next base: position 696,752 of record NC_048266.2, read on the forward strand.
CAGCTGCCGCTAGGATATATGTCAACGAAGCATGAATATTAACCGTTATCTGAAATTGAGTACAAGTTACTGAATAGACAAATTCTTTTTATCAAATCTACTCTTAAGGTTGAATAGGGAATGAGTACACGTACCAGTGCGAGAATGTTTTCTCTTATGAGAAACGATGACACTAGCACATAACCACAAGCTCCCAGGGCACGGACCTACAAGACGAATTGTAAGATTAGACTCAGCTTGTTCCATGCTGTAAAACAACAACATAGATCGCCGCAACTTCAGAGATCAGTTGGCTTAATTTCTTTTAAAAATCAGACTTCCATCTTATGAAACCGGCAAGGAAAACTGACAGGAAATATCAGGTTACTTCTTACCCTTTAAAAAGTAACGGTGCTCAGCAATTTGGATATAATTTTAACCAATGGATTACCCCCTTCTCCTTTATTGACATTTTGTACCAGAATCTATAACCAGTTCCCACCATGGCTCTTATACAATGTTGAAGTTTCACTCGTTCATATTCTTGTATAAGAAATGAAGTTAAGAACAAAGCAAGCTGGACACGTCTTACCCCTCTTCACTTGACAAAAACTATTTGGTTCTGGTTTATAAAGAGTAAAATCTACATGGTCCTTAAACTTGTCCCAAAGTATCATCCATATTCCTAAAATCTTAAAATGCAGTTGTTAAGTGTGAGGTCCAAATCTCCCATAATTAGCATTTGCATTCATATGTTTCTGATTATTTGGAAGATCTTGAACCATGCTGTGTAATCATGTCCATGGTAATGAGCAACATTTAGACCTCGTGTGGCATAATTAATAAGTTTAGGGACCTTGACCATATCCTAAGACAAGTTTAAGGACAATTCCATGCAATTTAGTCCTCGTTTTAAAAGGCTTGGTAACTTTATGACAAGAACTAGCACCAAGATTAATAAGATTTACAACTAAAACAATGCTTTAAGCTAGACAATTCGATTTAGTTATATGTAGAACTGTAAATTTATGCCTGAATAACTCCATAGACAAACTTCATAGTGAGGCTACAGGTTCAGACCCAGAGCTCATGATGCTTAAGAAGATGCCATGTATAATCTGTATGGGTCAGCAAGGAATTTAAAACGAAGATCAGAGAATTTACAATGGAGCAGAGGATGATGGAAACAATCCAATTGGTCTCCAATCTGATGACAGAGGAGGAAACAATGTTATCACTTGCATGCATGCATGCTTAAATCTATAAGTAGATATTGCGGCGAAAGAAGCCAATGGTGAAAGCAGAAGCTTCAAATTTAACCTTTGTACTTCTCACCTCCAAACAGTACCCATGATGAGACCGACAACTCCATGCATAAGCTGCAAAAAAGTGCAAGGAATGTGTAAGGGGAATAAGTGCAATAATCTCAATGCTTTCATTATATTCTTTAATCCAACAAATATAGGTAGCTAAAATATAACATATAAGCAGATTTTTACGTACCAGATAAGATGATGCTTTAACAGGGCCAGATAATGTGAATAGCAGTAAAACAGTAGCCACCTGGTGAGGCATTTCAAGAAACAGCTATATAAATTTGGCAAAATAATAAATTAAAGTGAACAATTTAATTGGACTTACCACAGTTTTCCTGCCAGCTTCTAGTCCCCATCTTAAGGAGGAGATTACTATCGGCAATGGAAAAAAGCAACTAAAATAATTCTGCATCAGCAAGAAAACAAAGGAATAAGTTTGCTTCAAAGCATTGCCATCAACTCTGCATTGCTAAACACGTCATAAAGGCCTACGGCTTGCAAATGTCATGACAAACAACCGAAATTCTGATGTCATCACCAATGCCTCACCCATCTGCTGTGAATTTTATATCCCCCCTAAACAATGTTCCAAAACCACTAGTACTAAATAACCATTCAAGTAATTACATCAAGATAGTTCTAGACACAATGTTCCGCACAAAACATGCTTGTATAGGTTAAAATTTAAAATTCAAACAGATGAGTAGAAAAATACATTTAGTTAGGTCTTTCCATTTCCCAGTTTGTATCTTCGGAAATTGATTTGAATCCGTTCCCAATTTCTTAGAATGATCAGGTCATTCAGAGAACTTGTATTGTAACACTAACGCGGCTTCAATTCTAAATAAAATATGCAGATCATTTGACATTAAATCAGTTAGGAAACCCATGATGAGGTTTCTTTAACAAATAATAAACAACAAATATATGGGACCTATGTATCAGCACAGCAGCAAAATTTGTTGTGGAAGCATTCTAATCACAGAACAAGCAGACCCCTCAATCGTCGTTGATTATTGTGGACTATCAGTTCAGTTTGATTGTACCAAATGGCCGTCAAGGTATTTTCTACCATAACAACACAAAAGGAAGCATATTTACGGCTCTTTGAAGAGGGCAAGTAGCAGCATTCCCATAAACAAATCAACAAATAGACAGGCAAGGGGCAGAAGGAAGGAAGCAGACCTCAATGGCGAGGGAATTGCTGAGGAAGTAGGCGAGTCCAGCGACGGCCGCGAACATGGCGCACTCAACGAGCTGCCGCGTCCTATCGAGCGCCTCCCCGAGGTCCTCCCCGTCCTCATCACCCGCGCGCCCCCACTGCTGTTGTTCCTCACGCACCGCGCGGCCGCTAACAACCGCAGCCCGCCGCCGCGGAGGGTCTGGAACGCGAGCCCTGGAGACGGAGAAGGTGATGGGGCTCCAGCGGCCCGGCGAAGAGGCGATGGCTAACTGGCGGCAAACGGCGGGCCGCGGAGGCGGTAGCGGAAGCTGGGGGCAGCAGTGGAGGAAGGGAAGACAAGGGGCGGGCATGCCTGGTGGGTGCTCACCGCCGGCAAAGGGCCCGGCGAAGACGTGGCGGAGGGCGCCGCTGCTCGCCCACTCGTCGCCGGCAGTGAGAACTGAGAAGAGAGACGGAGGGGAACGGGTGAAGGAGTGGAGATGAGGGGGAGGTGCGTGGGGCCCAGCAGGCAGCGAGCCTGGGCGACGCGGTAATAATATGCAAATAATTTTGTCATCTACTTTCTACGAAAACACTCTGAGGGCGAGTTTACGAGGGCTCCTCGCGGAGCGCTCCGTCATGCAGCTCCAAAACGGCTCCGGCTCCTCCTGCAGATGCTCAGAAGTGGCTCCGGCGCCATAGCCTCCGTGCTCCGGCGAGCACATTATCTTCTGGGTATAAATAAAGCATCAATAACAGAACAGACAGCAGCAGAACAAATTCAGAATGCAGTCGAAGATATGGATTATCATCTGCAAGTTACAGACGCAAACAGATAGAATGGAGATACATATTACTAACAGACACAGTTGTTCAGATGCTCATCAGACAAAGGAACGCAGAGTGATTAAGCATGTCAAAAATGCTTTTATTCATAGAACAAACTTACAACGATCAATATCCAAGTTCCAAGAAATAGCATTGTTCTCCATCCCGGGCCACTTACACGGAAAAGGATTGAGACAACTACAACTTCCTGACTCAGATCAAGCACTGCGATTGAAGAATCAAATTCAACCACAGCACCTCCCCTACATGTCGTACATTACCGATTACTCAACACTGCGCAGAGATCAACAATGATGAAAATACGACGGCATCTGTGGAGCAGCATCAGCAGCAGCTCAGTTCTGGGAGTTGCTGCGCGCGATCTTGAACCACTCGGTGTGGAAAGAACCCGGCATGTCGACCCTCTCGTAGGTGTGAGCCCCAAAGTAATCCCTCTGCGCCTGCACAAGGTTGGCGGGCAGCCTGTCCCGCCTGTAGGAGTCAAAGTAGGCCAGGCTAGCGGACATGCCCGGGGTGCTGACGCCGTTGTTGATGGCGAGGCAGACGACCCTGCGCCACGCCGCTTGCCTGTCCATGATCTCCTGGGCGAACTCAGGGTCCACGAGGAGGTTGGCGAGGTCGGCGTTCCTGTCGTAGGCCTTCTTGATGCGGTCGAGGAAGATGGCGCGGATGATGCACCCTCCCTTCCAGATCCTCGCTAGCTCACCAAGGTTGAGGCCCCATACTTTCTCTGAGCTCTTGGCCTTGATGATGTTCATGCCCTGCGCGTAGCTGCAGATCTTGGAGGCGTAGAGTGCTTGCCTCACGTCTTCGATCAGCTGTGCCTTGTCCACTGGCAGGCCAGTAGAGTAGTCACCTTGGAAGATTTTGGATGCCTCGACACGCTCATCCTTCAGACCGCTCAGGAACCTGGAGTCCAAGGATGCCTCGATTGTAGGAGCAGCCACGGATAGTTCAGCAGCCTGCTGCACTGTCCACTTCCCAGTTCCTTTCATCCCAGTCTTGTCCAGGACTTTGTCGACCAAGTAGCCATCACCCTGGTCGTCCTTGATGCCAAATATGTCCGCAGTGATCTCAATCAAGAAACTGAGGAGCTCACCCTTGTTCCATTCAGAGAACACCTGGTGCAGCTCACCATTTGTGAGCTTTCCGACTGACTTGAGAACGTCATATGCCTCAGCAATCAGCTGCATATCACCATATTCAATCCCATTGTGAACCATCTTGACAAAGTTGCCAGATCCACCTTTGCCAATATATGTGACACACGGGCCACTGTCAGGGACCTGAGCAGCCACCTTGAGAAGAATATCTTCAATATACTTGTATGCCTCAAATGAGCCTCCAGGCATCAAGGACGGGCCATTGCGGGCACCCTCCTCTCCTCCAGATACACCCATGCCAAGATAAAGGAGGCCACGCTCCTCCGTCGCCTTCTCCCTCCTCTCTGTGTTCTCATACCACTCGTTTCCTCCATCAATGATACAGTCACCCTGCTCCAAGTGAGCTGCTAGCGTTGCAATGGTCTGGTCAACTGGTGCACCAGCCTTGACAAGCATGATGACGACACGTGGTTTCTGAATGGAGTTCACAAAGGATGCAGGGTCATGGAAACCGTACACTGGAAGGTTTCCTTCTGCCTTGGCACGCTGCACAGTCTCATCAACCTTGGAGGTCGTCCTGTTGTAGACAGAGATGGGGAAGCCTTTCTCTGCAATGTTGAGGGCAAGGTTCTGCCCCATGACCGCAAGGCCAGCAAGACCGATTCTTGTGAGCGCCATCTCCTACATGGAAAAAAATGCAGTGGACACATCAGGTTTTGTAAAAATCTAATCTATGAAGACCAACCTGAAAGGTTGGGTAAAAAAAAATTAGATTCATGTTACATCTTTATAGATCCAGTGGCATTGGCCATACATGTAAATGACAAGGAATAATAAGCTTGAATACTTGTTGTTTGGAAACAAAATGCTGAAAAACTAAGCCAGGGGAAAAAATGAAAAATAGCCAGCATGACAGAAACGGTTTTAATCTTAAGCATTTGAACACATTGTGCTGCCAAACATCCTACATCTTTATGTATGGATTTACCGTAAGGTAACTAAACAGCAAACATTTTAAATTTGAGCAACCCATATGCAAATAACAGGAAATTTAAATTTACATCCTACATCTTTATGTGTGAATTCACCATCAGGTAACAAAACAGCTTATGTTTCAAACTTTAGCAACCCATATGCAAATGACAATAAATCTACTTTTTATCTATGAATCACCTATCGTTGAGGTCAATACATGAAGGAAAAAACGTATGGCCATCTCTGAGTTACAAGGTACATAGGACTAGGAGTAGAGAATGCATGATCAGGCACACAACTGTCATCTCGTTTCCACCAAACATATGCCACTCCATATGATTCAACCATCGGGCTAGGGTATGCATGTGCATTCATGTTAGCTACGACTGCTAGAGAATCCAAGGCAATGTTCACAGGCACAAATAACAATAACAGAGCCGAGTGTCCGTGCCTGTTAGGTCAAATGCATAGAGTGCTCTGTATTGGGGGACACTAACTAATACTACTCTAAACACTGACATGTGCTCAAAAGTATTTGATTAATACTCAAAACATGTGCATCGCTATTCGCTAGTGGTAAGTAAATCGCACCGACGGGATGGTAGGGACGATGGACAAGTGTAGAACCCAACCTTTAATCCGTTGCTAATAAACACTGTAACGGACTGAACCAATTAAAAGCTTTGGTACCATTTACATTCGAGGGAAAGAGCAACAGGCCAACAAGGTAAGGTAGCGCGTCTCTGTCAGCTAGCTGAGTTCATCAACTTCATCCGGTGGATCCGGACCACCGGCAGACTAACCAGCTCGCCGATCGGAACTAGCACCGGCACAGGCACATACCTATCTATGGCCATCGCTATGAGCTAGTAAATTCCCCTGAGAAAGGGAAACGCAAGCAGACAGAACATACCGCTCGCCGTAAAGGCTCCCGCCGAAGGATGGATCGAGCCGCCGATTCCTACAACGAATGCAACCGGTCGCTCCCTCCAGTCGCGCGAGCTAGCTAGCGAGCAAGCACGATCTTAAGAGAAAATTCAATCATTTTTGGGGGGGAAATAATCTAAGCAGCGAGATGGATCGAACGCGGGGGGTGATGCGAAAACAGAAAGATTTCGCAGCACCAGAGAGATGGGGGGGATTCCGGAGCCTCACCCCGCCGGTGATCTGCGCCTGCGCCGCGGAAGGAAGCCTCGCCTCGCCTCGCCTCGCCTCGCCGGTGTGAATCGCGCCGCCGATGGAGAGGAGCTGCGCACCTGTCAGTCACCTACCCTCCCCTCCTCCTCCTCCCCGCGCGGGCTTTAAATAGCGCGGAAATATCGGCCCGCCTGCCCCCTTTCGCACCTGCGCAGCTGCCGCTCCGGTTGATTCGATCAACCACCTCCACCGCCGACGAGTGGGCCCTGGATCCTTCGCAGCCGGCGGCCCAGCCGCCCAGCCCGTGATGGATGGATGGGTTGGTGGCTGAGTCAGAGGAGAGGGAGGGCCGCCACCTGACCTTCGCTTTCCCACCAGGCCACCAGGCGGGCGGGATGTGGCGCATCGCATCTTCCGTTTCAGATCCGTTGAGCTTTCTGACGACGCCGCCGTCAGCATGAGCTCACCCATACCAGTATCATCGTATTCGCACCAACGTGATCCGGGTGCGGCGACACAAACAGACAGACACAGTGGAGGCATATTTCAGTTTGAGTAGAATGGGTTGGGGTAATGAACGAGTGTCATCCAGGGCTCAGGGCTCCGAACTCTAAAAATGCACGTCTAAATACCTAAACTTGCTAATTGATTCACCAACTCTGAAAATGCACATCTAAATATCTAAACTTGCTAATCCATTCCCGTGAGGTTCAAATCTCCATAATCTGTGTTAAACTGCATGCATGGCATGCAGACTGTGCAATGATATGTCATAACATGTAGGGTCACATGTTAGGTCAATCTGCCTTCTCCCTCTCGATCCCCCGTCATGCGAGAGGGACGGTAGCGGCGGCCAGGCCCGAGAGAACGGGAGGAGCGGACAACGACGGCAGCCGAGCACGGGAGGAATGGACGGCGGTGGTGGCTGGGCTCGGAGGTGGGAAGAGCAGAGGAGCGAACGGCCTCTACGGCCCTGTGCGGGTGGAGGGAATGGTGGCGGGTTCAGGCGGGAGGGACAACGGCGCCTGTCGTGTGTGGGAGGAATGGGCGGCGACATCCTAGCTTGGGGGTACAACGGCCCAGTCGTCCTCGGCGGTGACCTTGCACAGGCAGCCGCCCAGGGCTGCGAGCAGATGCGGGCTCCTCGACCCTATCGCTCGACCTCATTAGTGCCAGCTCGAGCGTCACCCACCGCCGGGAGACGGCTAAAGGTCTCAAAACAATACCATTTGGTGAAATAAAGATATCACCAATATTTTCAAAATACTTTGCAAGCCGATTTACACAATGGTGAAGTCCAATTTGCATTAGGAGCACTTTGATAAGACCGATTTAACTTGATTTTGTAACCGGTCTATCCGGATCCTGTTAATTTTAATCGTCAACAGTTGGTCAACCTTCCGTCTTTCTTCATTCAACGGGCAGAAACGGGCCCATCCATGCTTGCCTGCTGACCTTGGGCCTTCTTGGCGGTCATTACGTTTGAAATGTTTCATCAGATTGAAACTGCCGAGCAGGGAAACAGGATTCAGTTTCAACTTGCAATCACATGGTTCAACCACCTGCTGTTGAAGAGTAATTATTTTTCACGCAGAAGGCACAACTGTAAAAAAAAGAAAGAAAGAACAGTAGTACATCACGTTACATTGCAGGGGACCATCCGCTACAGAATTACCAGGGCGGTACGTACGGGTCTATGGGAGGAGTGATCAGGTGAGTCGGAAAAAAAACGGCTGCCATTTTGATTTTTGTGTGCTTGGAGCGCTGCCATTGATGCCGCCGCTGCTCTTCCAGTACAACAAAATTACTGCGCGCGTACCATAGTAATTGAATTACTATGCAAGGGATAAGGGTACCACACGTTCCCAACCGACCGGATACTAAGTTGGTTCTGGTCTTACGATCTCCTCACCTACGAATCTAGCACCTGGGTAATCCCTAGTGGACTGCCGGTCACTAAGGATCCATTTGGTAGGGATCCAGATTCTTGTAGAAACGTTTTAAATCTAGATTTTCACAAGAAATGTTTCGGATGTCGAATCAGAATCACTAGACTGTTTGACTGCAGAATAATCACTGTGAAACTACGTTTTCACCAATTCACATTTGTAGGCAGAAAAATTTGAATCACTTGGAACCGTTTCTACAAGAAACGTTTCACCCTTTGCCCGTTTGGCAGTGATTCTAGTGTTTCTTGCTAGAATCGTTTCCGCTTTCTAGCTGCCAAACGGGGCCTAAATCCGACAACTTGCCACACGGGGCATGCGCTGCACAAATTTTACACTGCCCATACAATACACACGCTGGAAGGAATCAGTAAAAATCTAGCGACTGCTGCAAGTCAGGAGCAGAACACATTTCTACCTTTTTTCTTCAGGAGTATCAGGATCAGAACACATCCAGGCCAAAAGGTTCACTGAAAAAAGGTCTCATTTTTCTTTCTTTCTGGCAACAAAAGGGTGCCTTCGGTGTGCATGGGATGGGATGGATCACTGCTGGCTGAAGATTCACGCGGGACTCCACATTGGATGCCGCCGCACGCGCGCACAAAAGCAAAAGGCACGATCCAAAACGTCAGTTCCGCTTGTTTCCTGCTCTCCGCTCAGCAAAAATCCAATCTTTTTTCTTTGCGGGTAAAAAAATCTAATCTTTTTGGTTGAGCATTCTTCTCGTTTTGGAGAGAAACCGCTGTTCCAAGAACCAGGCAGAAAAGCCTGGCCTTTTGCCGTTGCTCTCACGCTCTCCTCCTTCCTCGTCAATTCGTCGTCGTCGTCGTCCCCTTCCTCCCTCCGCCGCACCAGTCCCTCCCTCCGTTCCCACCATTCCACCCGTGCCCGGTCAAAGAACAATCCCAGAGAAAACTTGCGCCTTCACCACACCCATCCACCCGTCCGGTCCAGATATTTTGGTCCTGCGCTTGCTTGGCCGGAGACTGCAATTTCCCGCGCCGGTGTTCTCTGGTTGGTCCTCCATTTCCATTTCCATTCCCCCCTCTCGGCGTCGCCTGGCTCGTTCAAAGCTTGTTGCCGTCTTGACTGACCCGTGAGTCGTTGGCTGGGTGGGAGCCAGCAGCAGCCAGCGAGGTCTCGGTCTCGGTTGGGTTGGTGGTGACCGCCGCTGCTGGAGAGGTTGCCTTTCTTCTCTTTGACCGACCCGGCTTCTCCATTGGACTGGAGATTTTTGGTTGGGGAAAGTTGCTAGCTTCCTCGCTGGTGTGGTGATGGAGTAGGAGAACACCACCACAGCGTGCGCGCCAGGTGTTCGACGGATTGCTCCTCCACAGGCCGGGACATGGCGGCGGCGGGCGGGGGCGACTGGGAGGACCTGGTGCGCCGGATGTTCCCGCCGGGGACCACCATCCCGGAGCCGCCCGCCAACCTCGACTACTCCATCGCGCTCGAGTACGACGGCCCGCCGGTCTCCTACGAGCTCCCGAGGATCGAGCCCGTCAACATCCCCGCCATACCCACCGCCGACCCCGTCTCCGGGCCCCTGGGCCTTGCCAACGGCGCCGTCCCGGTGGCGCCGGTCGTCGGGCCTGCCCGTCGCGCCAACCCGCCGCCGCCGCCCCGGGTTGCTCAGGCTCAGCGTGCGCACCACTCGTCGGCTGCGCAGGCCAGGGGGAGCTCGGCGTCGGCCAATTCGGCGGCGGCGCGGGATGAGGAGTACTCCGACGATGACGATGAGGACTCCCGCTCGCCGAGGAGCTTGCAGGGGCACAAGGCTGCTGCGAGGCCTGCTGCGCCGGATGGGAGGCGGGCTCAGGTGGTCACCTTCGGGGTGGCGGCGGCGGCGGAGGACAGCAAGTACGAGAGCAAGGAGTTCGATGAGGTCTCCGAGCAGTACGTCGCGGTGACGAGGGTGGAGAAGAAGGGGAGGACCTGCCACCGGTGCGGCAAGAGCAAGTGGGAGAGCAAGGAGTCCTGCATCGTCTGCGATGCCAGGTACTGCAGCCACTGCCTGCTCAGGGCCATGGGGTCAATGCCCGAAGGCCGCAAGTGCATCACCTGCATTGGCCAGCCCATCGACGAGGCCAAGCGGTCCAAGCTGGGGAAGGGTTCCAGGATACTGTCGCGGTTGCTCAGCCCCTTGGAGGTGAAGCAAATCCTCAAGGTCGAGAAGGAGTGCCAGGCGAATCAGCTCCGGCCTGAGCAGCTCATTGTAAATGGCTTCCCTCTTCATGACGAAGAGATGGCGGACTTGCTTAGTTGCCAACGGCCTCCTGGAAATCTCAAGCCTGGAAGATATTGGTATGACAAGGAGTCAGGATTGTGGGGAAAGGCAAGTCACTCTTGTCGGCATGACACGTTATTTATTCATGCAACCTCCTCAGCCTAACAACCTTCTTTTTCTGCTGATAGGAAGGTGAAAAGCCAGACAGGGTTATTAGCACTAACCTGAACTTTAATGGAAAGCTTCAGCCTGATGCAAGCAATGGCACCGCTCAGGTCTATATTAATGGACGAGAAATCACCAAGCTTGAACTGAGAATTCTAAAGGTATCATCAATGTCTGCTATAAGCCCTTGGTTTACCACATTATATGATTGAGAATTGCTATTGAATGTATATTACCATTCTGCTCCTCTAATTGGGTGGGCCTCGATATCTTAATCTTTCGTGCAGATTGCAAAAGTTCAGTGCCCCCGTGACACTCACTTTTGGGTTTACCATGATGGCGGATATGAGGAAGAAGGCCAAAACAATATCAAAGGGAAAATATGGGAGTCAGTATGTATCTTGGTCAAACATTCCTTTTTCTTCTCTAAAATCATAGATCACTTTCTAATATCAACATATCTTGTCATTTCCTTATTTTTAATTTTGGCAGCCTTTGACACGTTTGGCATGCGCCTTGGTTTCACTACCCGTGCCTCCTGTGAACTCTGATGAGCCAAAAGATGAAAATCATTATTCATCAAGAAGTGTCCCTAATTACTTCGACCACAAAAAAGTTCAGAAGCTTCTTATTCTTGGATCACCAGGAGCTGGAACAAGTACCATATTTAAACAGGTCTGACTGATTTTCAAATTTCACAAATCATAATGCCTTCAGTTTTGGTATATGTTCCTGTGGGATGGTACCAACAGGCCGACTATAAACTCAGCTTAAAATTTATTGCTAAATTCGTTTTCTTATTTAATTCCTTGTTTCACAAGATACAAACACTTTGAACCTTTCGGAGTGTTTGTTTGTGTGTTAAGACCATCTCAAGCTAGTTCTGATATATGTTGATGTGTCTAGTCTAGTCTATTCATCATAGGTATCTGGATTTAATCAATAATATGCATTAAAGTCTATATGGGGCACCATACAAGTAGTTCATTCACTTGAGTAAACTTCAATGACTGTCAACCTTATTCTTCATCTTGTATACACCTGCATGATGATTTGTTTTATGGAACAGGCTAAGTTATTATATGGCTCTAGGTTTACTCATGAAGAACTTGAGAGTATCAAACTAATGATCCAAAGCAACATGTTCAAGTACCTGGGGATTCTGCTCGAGGGCCGTGAGCGCTTTGAGGAAGAGGCTTTGGCTGTATCAAATCACACAAACTCAGAGGATGAAGATCCTCATCAAGGTATCAGGACAGCTGATACTTGTTCCACTAATTTTTCAGGAGCATATGCAGTATGTTGAAGTTGGTCTTTTTGATGCAGATGATAATAAACCTACTAGTTCAAATTCTTGCATATACTCAATCAATGCAAAGCTGAAGAAGTTCTCTGATTGGCTTCTGGACATCATAGCAATGGGAGACCTAGATGCATTCTTCCCTGCAGCTACACGTGAATATGCTCCAGTTGTTGATGAACTGTGGAACGATCCTGCCATACAAGCAACATACAAAAGAAAGGATGAATTGCATTTTCTCCCTGATGCTGCTGAGTATTTCCTGAGCAGGGTATAAATACATTCTTATATTATATTAAGGCAGTAAATTTTGTTCTTCAGAATATGCATCAAATACTGAGTTGCCCTTGATTTAATGTGTTCCCAACTTACATTTCATTGATTATGCTAGATCAGTACACCAATTAGTTATATTGTTCCTAGTTAGCCTAGGATATATCTTTTCCTTTGAACTTTGAGAAAAATGGTACTGATAGATGCAGGCAGTTAATCATGTAAAAGAGCTTTTGCATGTACAGATTTTGCCAGCTGTTATTCTTTTGCAAATAATGGTCTCCAGCTCCACCATAACTAGATGCGCTGCTACTTGTTTTGTGCTTTCTCCATTATAATTACATTTGACTACCTGAACTGATTTGTCCATTCTATGACAAAATCCGTGCAGGCTATTGAAGTATCAAGTAATGAATACGAGCCTTCGGAAAAAGATGTAATATATGCTGAAGGAGTAACACAAGGGAATGGATTGTCCTTTATTGATTTCACCCTGGATGACCGCAGCCCTATGTCAGAATCATTCGGCGACAGCCATGAGGCATACTCGCAACCAGTAAACAAGTAAAGTCCATCCTCATGCTCATGCCCAAACTGCATCAAAACAGGGCTTCTTTCTCGTAATTAGTTTCCCTTTTGATGTTTTGGTACTATGGATTCATAGCTTTTGCAACCTTTTTTTGCTGGTAAATTCTTTTCTCTGGTGAAACAAGTCCTAGGAATCTTTGTTGTCTCATCTGCTTCTGTATCTTCTCAGATACCAGCTGATCAGAGTAAGTGCCAAGGGCATGAATGAGGGCTGCAAGTGGGTGGAAATGTTTGAGGATGTCCGCATGGTGATCTTCTCCGTAGCGCTCAGTGACTACGATCAGCTTGCATCCCCTGGAAGCAGTGGCTGCAGGTCCCTCGTGAATAAGATGATCCAAAGCAGGGACTTGTTTGAGGCCACAGTCAGGTACATCAGCCTTCTTCTCATTAGCATTTTGCCAAATAATTCTGCAATTCATCAACTCCACTGATGATCTAAAACACATTTGCGCAGGCAACCGTGCTTCCGCGACACGCCGTTCGTGCTGGTGCTGAACAAGTACGACCTGTTCGAGGAGAAGATAGGCCGCTCGCCGCTGTCGGCGGCGTGCGAGTGGTTCGGCGACTTCTGCCCGCTGCGGACGCACCACAACAACCAGTCGCTGGCGCAGCAGGCCTTCTACTACGTGGCCATGAAGTTCAAGGACCTGTACGCGGCGAGCACCGGCGGCCGGAAGCTCTTCGTGTGGCAGGCGCGCGCCCGCGACCGGCCCACCGTCGACGAGGCCTTCCGCTACATCCGGGAGGTGCTCCGGTGGGAGGACGAGCGCGACGCCGCCGGCTACTGCCCGGAGGAGTCCTTCTACAGCACCACGGAGCTCAGCTCGTCCCGCCTCATCGCCGCCGACGCCGCGTAGCTGATCAGCTGTGGTTGATTTCGCATTTGCAGGCAGAATCACTAGCAACTGTATAGCGTTTGTGTGTGTGCGTAGTTGATGGTTTTAGTTTGCAGCTTGGAAATCGTCGTGTATCATTTGTTGTTGCAGAGTGTCAATCTTTTTGTTTTTGTACTAGTAATTTTTCTGAACAAATGAAATGAAATATAGGAGTGGAGGAGAAATCTTTGTGTTGTTTTTTCCTCTTCTTCGAGAATACACAAGAGAGCTGCGTATCTTTGTATTAAGAATAAGCACAACGACGAATCTTTGCGTTGTTGATGAGCTTCAGATATTCGGAATGTGGTGTAGTTGTGTTAGTGTTGTTGCTGATCTTGTGAGTGGCTGACTGGTGGGCCCCACTGGAGTTACATGGAGAGCTAAGCTAATGGAGGAGAAAAGAAAAATCTAACGAACCAACCTTATCTCGTCTTCCCTTCCCGCGCCCATGGCAGCTCCAATGGCGGCCGCAGCGGCCAACGTATCCATCACCTGCTGCTGCTCCTCCTCTTATGAAGACGACGATAGCGCCACCTCCTCCTGGTCACTCTCCTCCCAGCGCCGCCGGCCTTACCGGCGCCTCCTCCACGAGGAGGCGCAGCGGCTCCGCCGCGCGCGCCGGAGCCAGGGCCCGGGCGCCGACACGCCGCGGTGGGTGCGCCGCACCGCAGACCAGATGGCCCGGTACGTCGAGGACGACCGCGCTGGCCACGTCTACGGCCGCCACGTCGTCGCCGCCGTCCGCGCGGTTCGCGCCACGGCGTCGCGCCCCTCCGCGGACATGCGCCTGGCCATGGCGTCGTTCGTCACCAAGCTCACCTTCCGCGAGATGTGCGTCGTCCTCCGCGAGCAGCGCGGCTGGCGCCAGGCGCGCGACTTCTTCGCATGGATGAAGCTCCAGGTCATCTCACACACGCCTCCATTGCAGATTTGCCATCAGCCCCCATCACTTCAAACTTCAAAGCTTGCTGCTTTCTTACATTTTGCTATACTAGATGTCTAAAATTTTGCATCTTTTTCATCTGAATTCTTGGCAATTTCGTACCATTCTGCACTGATTTGTGCCTGACTACCTGAACTTGATCCATATGCAGCTGTGCTATGAACCAAGCGTTGTAGCCTACACCATCCTTCTGAGGTTGTATGGCCGGGTTGGGAAGATCAAGCTTGCTGAAGAGACATTTCTTGAGATGCTCGAGGTTGGCTGTGAGCCTGATGCAGTAGCATGTGGAACCCTCTTGTGCGCATACGCCAGGTGGGGGCAGCACAAGGACATGATGCTCTTCTACTCCGCGGCGCGCAGGCGCGACATAGTTCCCCCAATTTCGGTCTACAATTACATGATCTCGTCTTTGCAGAAGCAGAAGCTGCACGGCAAAGTTATCCAGGTGTGGAAGCAGATGCTGGAAGCTGGCGTCGCGCCGAATCAGTTCACATATACTGTCATCATCAGCTCCTTTGTCAAGGAAGATCTCTTGGAGGAGGCCATGGATGTGTTCGGTGAGATGAAGCGGCGCAAATTTATTCCGGAGGAGGCAACTTACAGCCTTTTGATCAGCTTGAGCTCCAAACATGGTAGAGGAGAACAGGCGTTGCAGCTCTTTGAAGAGATGAGGGTTCAGGGAATTGTCCCCAGTAACTACACACGTGCATCTCTCTTGTCACTGTATTATAAGAATGAGGACTACTCAAAGGCACTTTCCCTATTTTCAGAGATGGAAGATAACAAGATTGTTCCTGATGAAGTCATCTATGGAATTCTTATCAGGATTTACGGTAAGCTTGGGCTTTATGAGGACGCACATCGCACATTTGCGGAGATTGGGAAGGCGGATCTTCTGAGCGACGAGCAGACTTATGTGGCAATGGCTCAAGTTCACATGAATGTTGGACATTACGATAGAGCACTGGAGGTGTTAGAATCTATGAAGGCGAGGAATGTGAAGCCTTCGCACTTTTCTTACAGTGCTCTTCTCCGATGCTATGTTGCAAAGGAAGACATGGCTGCTGCAGAAGATAGCTTCAGAGCTCTCTCCAAATATGGCCTCCCTGATGTGTTTTGCTGCAATGACCTGCTCAGGTTGTATATCAGACTGGGCCATCTAGAAAAGGCCAGGACACTAGTACTGAAGATGAGGGAAGATAATTTCCAGCTTGATGATGACCTTCATATGACAGTGATGGAACTTTATTGCAAAATCGGTATGGTTGACGATGCAGAGAAATTATTCAAAGAGATTCAGAGAAATGGAAAACCCATGAAAATTCCAACAATGGTTTCACTTATAGAGATGTATGCTAGAAACAGAACCAGGGCTATTCAGAAATATCAGAGCCTGTCAAAGGCGCTAGACAAAACTAGTAGTTCATCAGCTGGCATGGCATTGAAATTCTTGTTGGACATGCCTGGGGGCTTGTCCAGTGTGTCCCAATTGATAAGCAAATTGGCCAGGGAAGGTGAGCAAGCTATGAGCCACACAGAATATGGCACTCTCACCTAAACATAACATCTCTGACTGCTGTCTATACATGTATTCTTCCACAGGGAGTACAGATGAGGCAAAATTCATTTATGACCAGCTGATTGAAATGGGGATCAAGCCTAATGATTCTGCAGTTGCTACTTTGATTGTCCAATATGGCCAGGGGGAGCAGTTAGAGCAAGCACAAGAACTGTTCGAGTCGGCATCAGCATCGTTTCCAGAAGGAGCACATATCTACAATGCCATGGTTGATGCATTCTGTAAATGCGGCAAAACTGAGGATGCATACCATCTTTTCATGGAAATGGCTGATCAAGGCAATAATAGAGATGCAGTGACAGTTAGCATTCTTGTCAATCACCTGACTAAAAATGGTAAAGTTTTTTTTTAATTTCTGTAATTGTTCTATCGCTTTATTCAGCTGCTCCTGCGATATAACACTCTTGTTAAATGGCCATGTTACTCACAGGGAAATTTCAAGAGGTTGAAAACATCATACATGGCTGTTTCCGCGATGAAGTTCAGCTTGACACTGTCTTGTACAATACTTTCATCAAGTCGATGCTTGAGTCAGGTCTAGTTAACACATTCTCCTTTTCATCAGATTGCAAAGCAAAATTTCTGGTTGCAGGGAGCCATAGCTAACAGCGGCAGTTTTAGTTTCCAAGCAGGTAAACTGCATTCAGCCGTTGGCATATATGATCGCATGATATCCTCTGGCATTTCACGGTCCATGCAGACATTCAATATAATGATAAGGTAGATAAATGGTCAGAAAATACCTGCCTATTGTACGCAACTGTATTCCTTTTTTTTTAACATGTTGTTAGGAGCACCATGTCATCACTCATCAGCTTCAGTCCTCCCATCCAGTGTTTATGGCAAAGGAGGAAAGCTGGACAAGGCTATTGACATGTTTGCTGCTGCACAGGAGCTAGGCTTGCCAATCGATGAAAAGATATACACAAACATGCTTAGCTTATATGGAAAAGCTGGTCAGGTTCTTCTGCCGTACAGAAAATCAATTAAAAACCTTCTATTTGATTTGTTTCCCTCACTCATTCTGTTTCCTTCTATATCCACTTCTAAGCCTATGAATTTTCATATTTTCAGGTAGGCATCAGGAGGCATCTTTAATGTTCAAAAGAATGAAGGAAGATGGTATCAGGCCTGGAAAGGTATATTTTATTTGAGAGTAACTTCTGTAATTGCCGTCAGGAAACAAGAAATGCTATAGTTCTGCCCTGACCATCTAAGCATACATGGCTAATCTGGATCAAACTTGCAATGTGCAGATCAGCTTCAATTCCATGATCAACGCCTATGCCACTTCTGGACTGCACATGGAGGCAAAGAGTATATTCCAGGAGATGCAGGGCAGCGGTCATGCTCCCAACTCGCTTTCCTATCTTGCACTGATCAGAGCATACACAGAGGGCAAACTCTATGCAGAAGCTGAGGAAACCATTCAGATGATGCTGAACAGCAACATAACCCCATCCTGCCCTCACTTCAGCCACCTGATTTTTGCCTTTCTGAAGGAAGGAAAGATCAGTGGTGCCCAGAGGATCTTCAACCGAATGGTGGAGGAGATAGGTGTGGCTCCCGATCTGGCCTGCTGCAGGACCATGATGAGAGTGTACCTGGAGCAAGGTCTTGTGGATGATGCGATCTCGCTCTTTGAGATGACTCGTGAATCGCTGAAACCTGACAGCTTCATCTTGAGCGCTGCATTTCATCTGTATGAGCATGCAGGCAGGGAGTCTGAAGCTGGGCATGTCCTGGATGCCATCAGTGTAAATGGTACCGCTTTCCTGAGAAACCTGAAGGTTGGATCAAAGCTTAGATGTTAGATCAACTTCCAATCTTGCAACTGCATCAGAATTTCACACACATACAACAGGTTGCTACGGAGGAATCAGAATGAATGCTGCAAGTCATGACTTTTAAATGTAAACGAAGGTATTTAGATTCAAATGGGATGACTGCAAATGCATTATTCACATGCTTTTTTTTTCAAATGAATTGTTCATATGGTTTGTGACATCATTATTGCAATCTATAGGATCATCATCAACGTGCACCATACATACACGCAGTAGATTGCAATCTAATTAAACCCTTTTTATTAGTTGATCCCTTTGATTGAACATGAAGGATGATCCATGAACTGGTGGCGTATGATCAGGCGAGGTATTGGAGATGGTTGTAGCCGCCATAATGGTCCTCCGCCGTGGCCGCGGCCGCCGGTGCCTGCACATCGACGCCGCCATCGAGCTTCACGTCGACGCAGTTGAGCTTGACGTCGATGCTGCCGCTGCTCCCCACCGCCGACGACCAGACGCCGTAGGACTCCCGCGTCACCTCCAGCAGCGAGTCCCTCACCCTGTCCGCCTGCACCGCCACCTCGTTGTCCCGCCTCTACAATCAACCAACCAATGCAAACGTTCTTGATGAGCACGTGCTGTATATATACGAGCTTCATGAATGGCGGCGGCGAGGTAGCCGCAATTGGTTATAATATACATACGACGACGCGGAGGACGTTGAGGACGAGGGTCTTGTAGGAGGTGACGTTGACGTTGGTGACGTCGAGGCCGAGGGCGTTGACGGCGTCCATGAGGCGGACGAAGCGACCGGGCTTGTGCTCGCACAGCACCTGCAGGAAGAACTCGTTCGCCTCCACCTGCCGCACCTCCACCTGCGGCTCCATGTCGTGCCCCTTATCCTCCTCCGTCGGCGCTGCTGCAGGTACCCGGGCCCTCTTGCTCGCCGGCGGCTGCTGGAGGCTTGCGCGCGGTGAGTCGTCGTTCTCCAGCCCTACCAGGCTCGCCGGCGGCGGGTGGTCCAGGAGCACGTCGGGGGCGCCGTCCGCCGGGTCCTCCAGCTCGTCCTGCAGCGCCTTCACCTGGTTCTGCAGCCCCACGATGTAGTCGATCGCATCTCCGAGGATCGAAGCGCGGTCCATCTGAACGAACAATGCCAAGGATCAATCAATTCGCATCGCAGCCAATGAATGTTCGATCAAAAAGCATGCATCCGTGGCGATTGAGGGGTACCAACCTTGGTGATCTTGGGGACGAGCGACCTGAGCTTGTAGAGCGCGTTGTTGAGCTTTTGCCTCCGCTTTCGCTCCGCCACCAGGTTCTTGCAGTGCTGCCGCTTGCCGTCGCCCTTGCCGCCGCCCCGCCCCTGCGCGTCGCCGTCACCCTCGGGGTCCCCCAGCAAGTCGCTCCCCTCGGACCCCGAGTCCGCGCCTCCAGTGCGCGCCGCGCCGTGCTGCTCCTGCTGCGCCGCCACCACCGACGGCTCGCTCCCGGCCGCCGCGGCGTACTGCCACCCCGCCGCCGCCGCGTCGTCGACCACCCCGGGCGGTGGCGCCGCCAGGAACGGGTCCCCCGCGGCGTCGAACAGACTGAGCGACGGCGGCACCGCCCCGTACATACGCTGCGGGTCAGCGCCGTCCCACGCGAAGCCCGGCGCCTCCGGCCACGTGTGCACGGCGGCGCCACCCTCGTCCCCCTCGCCCTCTGTCGCCCGCGCCGGCACCCCGCACTGCGCCATGACCAGCTTCGCCATCTGCTCGTCCTCCGCCATCTGCGCACGCACGCACGGCGCGGCGCGCCGGCATTATAAAAGAGAGTGTCAGGTGTGTCATGTGGTGAACTTTCTGATGTCGGCAAGAAATCAAGGTGTATGTTCAGACGTCGCTTACGTATCTGGCGGCGAAGAGCTCGACGAGGCCGCCGGCGATCGGCACCAGCAACCGCGTCCTCGGTCCGGCAGATCCGAGCTCCTACATCGTGTCATGGGGTACTAGTTGCTCAGGCAGTTGGATGCTTAGGCAGTGGCGGTTAAAGATGAACTGTGCTTACAGTGGAATAACTTGTTGGGAGCTCTGGCACGCAGCTGCTGGTCTGCCAAATCGGCTGGTTGGACATGATTGCCTCGGCGTGCATCCTGATCCATGCAAAACAGCAAAGATTAGCAATAAAAAGAAGTTGCAATCTATCCTGAATTATATTCCTGAGTAAGAATTGATTTGGGGGGAATGAACGGGACTGCGTGAATTACCCTGCAGATGAGGAATCCAGTGGGATAGACGAAGGCAGCTCGCCATGTGCAGAAACCTGGGCCTCGAACTCACTGCTGCAGCACAACCCGGTCATCTCCAAGAACCTGCATGCAGTTCGATCGTGTCACAGAGGACGATGAATCAATGAATCAGAACAATTCCAGCAAGTGTCAGAGTATATATAGGGAGCATGATCACAGTCAGATGAGGCGGTGCTACCTCTCATCAAGAGACAGCCTCCAGTAGATGCAGTAGTCCCAGGCGTCTGCACCAACAAGAGGCCTCAGCGCAGCCTCCACGCTGCCGCCTCCATACCCGGCAGAAGCGGCCGCCGTGGCAGCCATGCACGGGTGATCTCCCCCTCCCATGGCACCGAGCACTAGTGATCACCTAGTACTAGGAGTAGCTGCAGGCACAAGCTATGTAATGTAAGTGTCAGTTGAAGCATGCGCAAGTCGCTTTCATGCTAGCTGTCAGGAATCAGGATTTGTTTTTTGAACGAACATGCAGGAATCAGGATAGGATCTGTTGATGTCATCGGTGTGAATAAAGGCTGCAAGAAACTTCAGGCTATGGATGATTCATGCAAGGGTACAATCTGACCCGATGGACCGGTTTATGTGATGTGTGCCATGTATCATCACTAATGCCTGGTTGCTACGGCGAAACGACATACATGTGTATAGACGGTTGCATTAATAGTTTATAGCAAGAAAAATTATTCTGGAAGCATTATTACTGTAATAGTTACATGAACATAAATCATTTACAGGAGCTTACTAATCACGCAAACATATTACTGTAAAAGTTTTAGCATGATTGGACTTCCAGAGAGTTTATTAAAAATCAAACATTACAAAACTGCAGACATGAAGAATAATTTATATCTAAAGTTATATAAGCAATTTTGTTCTACAAACTTCCCAGAACACTTTTCAACGTAGGACACATATTACTGTGAATGTATCAGGATTTTATGAGTACTACAGCTATTTATTCTAAAATAAGAAGATTAAACAATATGTATTTTAATCAGCAACAGAAACACATATTACACCAGGACCAGTATTTTTCCTAGGTAGATCTGAGCATCAGGAACCCAAAAAAAATCATCTCTCATTTTTATCATTTTCCTACGATTTTATACGGATTTCCAAATTTTCAGCCATTTTAACTAAAACTAAAATAGAAAAAGAGAAAGTTACTTTCGCAGATAGGTCCTCAGAACAAAAAACTACCCTAGCGGATCTGCCCTTTCTTTTGCACTAAAGCCCCTATATCTAGCACTTAGGCCCCTTGAAGTTTTCCACCTCCACACTTAAACCCTGAAATATTTCGCATAACCCCCTGAGCTTCTAATTCCTTCGCACCCGTGCCCTCCTCTCCTTCTTCAACCTTGGGCACGCCCGAGCGCCCACGGTGGGCGGCGGCGGCGCGGCCACGCCGGCGCAAGGGCGGCGCCTCCCACCCCAATGACTACTCCGAGGGATTCCCCTAGTTCAGGCGCATCACCTCCCCTACTTATATCCTCAACTCTCTAACCCTAGCCCCTAGCTTGACCGGCGGCGGCGCACGGCCGGCGCGCGAGCTCGCGAACGCGCGCGGAAACTAACCTAAGAAGGCGAAGCGGAGAGCGCTAGGGCACCAGGAACTCACCGCATCTCCGTTTGTGGGGTTAGTGGGGCAAGAGGAGGCCGGGAGGGTGGAGTTCGACGGTGGGGGTGGAGCTTGGGCGGGTGGCGGTACTGGCGGCGGCGGAACTTTGATCCCCAGCGCCAGAGGCCATGGCGCTGGGCAAGGAGAGGTGGAGGGTGGATACTAGGAGGTGGCGGCGGTTTGGTTCTGGTGGAGGGGGTGGGGAGAATTTGGCCGGCGGCTGTGAAGACGCGCTCGGCTCGTCGTTTCTGTCTCGGTTGTGAAGAAGCTAAGCTTCAGTTGGAGCATGCGCAAGTCGCTTTCATGCTTACCTTGCGTGAGAGCATGCTTCTTGCGTGACAGCACCATGAACAGCTAACTACCTAGTGCGTCAGTTGGAGCATGCGAAAGTGCTTCTGTTAGCTGCAGAGTTTGACAGCGCATGCTACTGCTTGTGCTTGTAATTCTTCAGTAAGACTCCACTCGCTCTAGATTGTTACCTTTAAGATAAAACAAGGCATATTGATCAGGCAAACTAGCATCATGAACCACAATGGTTAGAAGATCAAAGCTTCAGAATATTTAAAATTATTTGCAAAGTATATCGATCCAAACATATTAATTCATACAACCTTAGGCAATCAACCCAACCAGGTCTGCACCTAGCACCAAATTTGGATTGGCAAATCTGATCGTATCAGTCACCGGCAGTAAGAAGCACTGCCACCTGTGCATTAAGGGAAAGAAAGATCATGCCTGGAAGGAAGGATACTGCAAAGTCTAGTGTCGAAATATCACAGCGTTGCCTCCTGTGCATTTTGTCAAACACATCACGGGCATAGCGGATGTGCTCCCTTGGACAAGCTGGTGCTGATCCTGGTGCAGCAGAGCCACCAGATTCCATCCCTAGAAGAATTTTCTGCAGAGGAATTGGGTTTCATGGCCGTGCTGCCACGGCCGCCGCCAAGTAAGCTGAAAATCACTGTCCTGCACTACTGCTCGCCGCTGTCCTGTCCCTACCTGAGCTCGAGAAACCTGAACCCGCCCATGAGTACATCCATCATGCTACTAATGAACCAATGGAAATCAGGTACTGCATGTCGATCGGCCTCTTATCTGCATGTAGGAGAAGACGGAAATTAAATAGTAAGAACAAAACTGAAATTGCAAATTGGATGAGAAATGAATTTCTACACCACTATATGACACCGGAAGTTGCAGTCTGCCGAAAAGAATAAGATCAGAATAAAGTCAGAAGATAACATTGGTTTTCCACACCCTGGTGTGCTGTACTATGCCGTATATATACTCCATAGCTCAGAGAAAGACTGAGGTAGACAAGATTCTTCTGGTCATGACAGGGGGAAAAACTCATGGCAACAACTGCTGGATGTACATAAACATTAAGGATGGGATTGATCAGTGCTTCTCTATAGCACTGAACCCTGGAATTGAGCTCAATTAGATGTATATCTTTGATTTAACATGTAAATTTTTTTTATAAATCCTAATTAGTTTCAGTTGCACAAAACGCATATCAAAATCAACCACATCTCGATTTCCACTCATAATCTGACCATGCACATACTACCAATCCAGTCCATTTAGATGCAAAATCTAGGAAGCCTCCACTACTGAAATAGATGTATACATGTAATTTGTATATTGCTGGGAGATTTCATCGGAGCATTACAATTGGAGTAGCTACTTAGCTAGGATGTACACAGGTGTACAAAAACGGACTAGGCAGCACATCTAGGTTGTATCAATTGCAGTATCATAGAACATCAAGTTTTAATCAATCAGCCGAAGCCAGAGAAATAAAGGTTTCAAACAAAATACCTGGTCCAGCTCAAATGACACTTGCAGGTCATAGAAACAAGAATCCCATCATCTGGGTAACAATACAAGCTTTGGCGCACCCACCCACGGTGCACGTTATCAAGGGAGCAATCTATATTTATGAAGCTGATTCAAGCTAAGAAATGAAGGATTTGGTTGGATTCATATGAGAGGACCCTGAAATTCATACAATGACTATTGGGAAGAAATGATAAGCGCCTTCAGTTAGGAATCAAGCTTTTCTCAGCCTCCGTTAGCCTTCTTTCTGATTAGTGCATTAAATTTGGAATTTGCGAAAAATGATTGGCAATCCTAAAGACACATGAACAGGTGCATGGATATCACCTCCCCTGAACCCATCTCTCCTCTCACGTCCGCCACCACGCAAGCAAAGCAAAACAGAATTCTGTTTTGCTTCCGTCGCTCGCTGTCCGCCACCACGCCACCATCTTATAGTTTGCGCGTCGCTTCAACAACAGATCACCTCGCCACGCCCTGCCCATCAGATCCCCTGTAATTCCTGTTTCAGCTTCAGCAGTCAGTTGTTTGCCCCTCCACAGCCGCCATCTTGCACCAGTGCTGTAGAAAACCAGTTGGCGGAGCTGAGTTGAGCAGTCAAATAGCAGTACTAGATCAAGAAGTAATCAGAATTCACAAGAGTGATCACCTTGACCAAGCGTTCTTGAATCTGAAATGTTTCGCAACGCCTTTTCTGTTGTGCCTGTCCTTTTTTCTGTCACTGTTGGGCTGAGAGCTCTGACGCATGGACATTGCATCACCAAAGATATCACCACCAGCTCAATCGATCTCTTCTTCCTTGCGTCTGACAAGGGACCAGAAGGTAGGCTCCATGTCCATTGTCCCCCCCTGCCCATTTGAACCAACTCGCCGGAGCGAGTGGACACGCAAATTTCCAAGAAACGCCAACTGAAACGAGGGTGAAGCCTGATTTTTTTTTTGAGCCAGCCATGGCGGAAGCATGGGGACGGCACGACCGCCGTCGGCCGAGGCAGCCGAGCTCACGGGGTCCGGCCGACCAGGCGGATCGATGCGCAGCGCACGCGCGCCGTAGCATTTATCTCCTACCGTCTCGGTGGCCAGATTACCTAGGAAACTCACAGCGGCCGCCGCCGCTGCGATTAGCAAACCGCCGCGGGGTCTTCTTCACCTTGTCTGGGGCAGTTTAGGGGCCGTGCGTCGCTTGCGAGGGTGGCCGGAGGCAGCGGCTGGGGGCGAAAACTTCGCGGAAGCTCGCGGGGATGCAGCGCGAAGGGGCGAGGCGGTGGTCGCCGGCGGCAAGGCGACCTCGTCGGCTCCTATGGAGCTGGCCCAAATATTACGAAACGCCCCCCGAAATGGATCGCGATCCAAATATTTATACAAACACCCCCAGTATTTACATACAGATCCCTGATTTGGATCGCGATCCGATTATTTGTAAAATGTCCCCATGTTTGGATTAATCGCTATCCGAATATATGCAAAATCCCCTCCGGTTTCCGTATCGAATTCGGCTCTCGGTCCCTCCACTCCACCTCCGGCTTGTCCGCCGACGGCTCCTCGCCGCCGCCGCCCTCCCCACCTTCCGTGCCAGCAGGAGCGTGATGCCCCATCGCCGTCCGATGCATTCAAACCCTAGGATCTCTGCCTTCACTCTCTCTGCTCCCCCAGCAAGTCCCCAACATGGCGGCGGCCATAAGAGCCAAGCGAGCTCGCCTAGGCGAGCATCAGCGCGCGCTTGAGCTCACGCAGCCGGCCATGGCAGGTTGGTCAGCACTGCGCTCTCGCCCTCTGTCCACTCATAGCAAATCTCTCTGCTCTCGTCATATGCTCTATCTGTACCTGACGAAGGAAGCCGTACGTTGCTGCAATTTTATTTCTCCTGATGTTTCTGCCTCGGATTATGCAGGTGATCGTATTACCATGCGCAAGTAACAATTCATACCAACTATGACAAATCTGCATATTGTTCAGATGTATCGTTCTATCACAATTCACAACACTTGTCATTTTCAGAGTCGTAAGTGCATGCTAATTCCATCGCTTCTACTACCATGAAAGTTTTTATTTCATTCAGCGTTTGTGTATTCAGCAAGAACACTTTTACCACCATGTATGATGCATGTAGTCTGACATGGAACTCATATTTTTTATAGAAAATGGCACAGAATTCATCGGTCATCAACATTGCAGATTTGCATGTTCTTATTTCTTAACAGATTGTTAGATACCAGAGAATGTGTATTTGTATAGCTAAATTTATGGAATTAGAAAAACAATTGAGAAAAACACGGTCACGCCTTTCTTGCAACTGACCTAACCATAACAACCTTCACAACAATACAAGTGTCCTAAGCCACGTCTGAACATACACCTTAATTTCTTGCCGACATCAAAAAGTTCAGGAAACTTATTTTTTTTGGGTGAACAGTTTCAAACTTTCAGTTAGGCTAAAGGTAGTTAGAGTTAAAGAATTGTAAGAGCACACAACTTCAGTGCTCACACTGGCACTCATGATGCAAGTGAAGCCACGTTAGGCTTGCCGAGTGCACAAGCACCTGGGAAAAAATAAAATTTCAGAGATTAGAACTTAATTTCCACCACTTGTGCACTCCCTGAACTCCGATGCATGCACAACCATCCGGCCTAGCAGCCCATGCTTGCTGCACTTGCATACTTTCTTTGCAAGCAGGACAACGCAATAAACAAACAGAGCAGTCCATAGCATTGTATCAGAAAAAGTCCACACGGACAGACCAGTGGTCGTTTGCTAACAAGCCAAGTGTGTCGCGCGCATGACGAGCAAGAGTTGCACCAGTAGAAAAACGACCTTCCATCCTCAACAAAAATCTCAGTTGTTTTTGGAACCAGGACTAAAAATAATCCTGGGTCTAAATTTCGTAGTCCGTGGAGACACCTTTAGTCCCGGTTGGTGTTACCAACCGCAACTAAAGAAGGTTTTTAGTCCCGGGATTAAAGATGGAGACCTTTAGTCCTGATTAATTAGTCCCGGTTGGAAAAATGACGGTTGCTCAAAACGCAAAAACTTCATCGTCCAGGTTCCAAATTGCAAGTCGCGAAAGATGGGGAGGCATCATTCGCTCATCGCCGGTCGCTGCAGCATGCCTCCTCGCCAGATCGATGCCTATGGTCTCAAGCTGCTCGTAAGCTTCCTTTTCTATTTCTCTCCGCTACAACATCCTTCTGGAATCTTGTTTTGCTCCAAATTTCAAAGGTATGCAACTAATTTCCTCATGAATGTTTTGGGTGCAAATCAATTTGTTTGAAGTAATAAGGTATGTTTCAATTTCTTTGGTCACCAATTCTGATTCATTCATTTAAATTGCAATGTTAGGGTATGTATTTAGAGGTTTTGTTTTTGCAAATTGCAACAAATAGGCAACTAAGAAAGGATCCATCGATATTTGAGACTTGGAGTATTGGAGTAATATACAAAATCATGTAATTGGGGAATTGGTGTAATAATATTGAAAATATATATTCTTCATCTCTGAAGTATTTTGGAAGTGTTCCTCATGTTTTAATTGGTGAAAATCGATCCCTTAATTTATTATATAGATGCACTATCATCCCCATCCTAACACTTTTTCCTACAATATTTGGTCAGATACATCATTTTAGTAAGAATTTTTACCATTACCGTTTTGTCATTGTATAGGTTAGATATAGATTTTTATACATATACATATTGAAGTGTGCACTCAGGTCGTCCGTGCTCTAGCTTCACCCCTGACAGTGGGCGTCACCTCCTCTGCACGCACCACAAAGTAAAGTATATCAATGCAAGCGAATACAGTAGAGCATGTATAACAAAATTGACTGCTTCACCTGCTACCCGGCACTTGTGCACTAACCACATCACGCCACCAATCGTAAGGGTGCCCCCGACGATGCTCCCCACCATGATCCCAACCAACACCCCACAAGATGGTCCAGCAGGCCACTGCATCTCAGGCAGAGGAGGGCTAGACGACGGCAGCTGGCAGGGCGGAGGAGTTGGGGACGATGGCGGTGGAGGGGGAGGAGGGGCAGCAACCGGCGGTTGGAACTGTCTCCTTGCATCCCCGGCACATGCCGTAAAGCATCCACAACGAGTCGATGCCGAGGTTGGTTTCGATGAAGGCGCCGTACTCGCCGACGCTGCAGAGACAGCCATGGTCCGGGTTGTTTACATTGTCCAGCACCGCTGAGCAGCAACCTAGAGGAGGAACGACTGTCAAGAGTTTACAATGCTCCGCTAGCCTTGCTGCAAGAGTAGAGTCGTTGCATTTCGGTATCATTCCTGCCCATGCATGTTATTACCATTTACATTAATTAGATATATGTGTTGTGTTTGTGGGTAACAGTTAACTCAAATGAAACCAACTAACTGCAGACCGACTACTCTATCTACTTTCATTGATCCATGGCAAAAAGAATAAACTACTACTACTACTACAATGAACAATTGCATATCAATCCTACACACTCCATCTTATTTATTAGCCAGGAATGGAAACAATTGCATACCTTCTTTTGGTGTCCTGGCCACTGAAGATACGATGTCGTTGGGGCCGGTACGGGTGTGGGTTGGGAGCTCGTAGCTGCGGTAGAGTCAGACACGAAATAAATATATGATCCAACAAATCTTTTGATGCATGCAGCTAGTTCAACGTAGTGCGTGCATGGGGTGAGTGTTGAAATATGCAATGCATACTTGGAACATTCTAGAAGATTGTGGAGATCTTAAAAGACTAACTTTGCCATGTATAAGGATAAGATCATGGTAAGGTACAAAGGTTCTAGAAAATTGGAGAAAATGCATGCCATAATTGCCATGCTTCATGGTGAAGTGTAGAATACTCTAAAACTAGATATTTTAGCATGGTAGAAAATATAAGAAACTAGATAAGGATGAGAAGGGTTTTAGAGTTAGGATATTTTGTATTGAAGAGTGTGAAAGTTTCCACATGGCAGCACCACAATGATCATGAGCACCTATAAATAGAGGTGCTCCCCTCGCTCCTAGTCAATTTCTCAACGGTGAGCGAGACCAATTATTAGCATATACATGCAAAATGTAGTATAATTAATAAAGATCAGACAGTTAGCTGAGAGACAGTCAACTAAGAAAGGATTCATCGAGAGAGAACATCATAGAAAATGGACTGCTAAGAAATAACTTCAATTTCAGATTGGCTGTACAGCCTGCACATGTTATCATCAGCATTGACTGCACAGCCACTACAAATCCTGCACAGCCTATATAGCATAATCTTAGTCTATTTGGCATCATAGAAGAGAGAAAACATCCTGCACAGCCTATATAGCATAATCTTAGTCTATGTGGCATCATAGAAGAGAGAAAACAATCAGATTAAACATAGTTATCATCGGCATTGACATCATAGGAAATGGACTGCTAAGAAATAAGAAGACACCATAGGCAATGGATCAGTGCTTAGATTAAAAACAACCATCATAGTTGTAGACAGTACTGTTCCCCACAATTTGTTCCCCACAGCCAATCTCACGTTGCTGCTAAATCATGTTCCGTCTAAATGGTGTTGCGGCTAATACCATGTTCCCCATAATTTCGAACCCATTGCGGCTACCTGGGGGCAAAATGCAGGAGGAGGGGCGGCGGTTGGAGGGCGACCGGCAGCGAGAAGGCCGCGAGAACAGCGGCTGGAAGAACAGGAGAAGAAAGGGACCAACCGCGAGAAGAAAGGGGGACGGAAAGGGGAAAGCAGCGTCGCGCAATCGAAAGAGGCACACGAAGTGAGAGAAGCAGATGGAAACCAGGAGTCGTGGAAGCGGAGAGTGAGAGAAGCAGATGGAAACCAGGAGTCGTGGAGGCGGAGAGATTCCAAAAAAAACCGTGGTATGAACACTTACCTCCGTTGGTTGACCTCCTGCTGACTCCGTGGGCCACCTAGGCCCGTGGTATGAACACTTACCTCCGTTGGTTGACCTCCTGCTGACTCCGTGGGCCAGCAAGCAAGTCCTAGGCCCAAATAGCACCTTAGAGCCCATCCTCTTCATTTGTGATCCATGTTCGCTCCTGATATAAGAGGGTCAGCAGACATAACTTATTGGTTTAGTAATTACAAATTTTAACAACAAACTTATTGTGATCAATGCCTTCCCTACAATTGAGCCACGCTCCCTCTATTACCATGTTCCCCACAATTGAGCCACGTTCCCTCTATTACCATGTTCCCCACAATTGAGCCTAGTTCCCTCTATTACCATGTTCCCCACAATTGAGCCATGTTCCCTCTATTCTACTGTTCCCCACAATTTCGCCTACGTTGCTTCTAAATACAGTTCCCCCTAAATTCCGCATTGTTCCCTCTATTATCATGTTCCCCACAACTGAGCTTCACCTATTCCCCACAATTGAGCCTGGTTCCCTCTATTACTATGTTCCCTACAATTGAGCCACGTTCCCCCTATTACCATGTTCCCCACAATTGAGCCACGTTCCCCCTATTACCATGTTCCCCACAATTGAGCCACGCTCCCTTTATTACCATGTTCCACACAATTGAGCCATGTTTCCTCTATTACCATGTTCCACATAATTGAGCCATGTTCCCCCTATTACCATGTTCCCCACAATTGAGCCTAGTTCCCCCTATTACTATGTTCCCCACAATTGAGCCACGTTCCCTCTATTACTATGTTCCTCCTAAATTCCGCAGTGTCCCCTCTAATTGCCATGTTCCCCGCAATTGAGCCACGTTCCCCACAATTTCGCCTACGTTGCATCTAATTAATGTTCCCTCTATTACCATGTTCCCCACGATTGAGCCTAGTTCCCTCTATTACGATGTTCCTCCTAAATTCCGCAGTGTCCCCTCTAATTACCATGTTCCCCGCAATTGAGTCACGTTCCCTCTATTACCATGTTCCCTGCAATTGAGCCTAGTTCCCTTTATTACCATGTTCCCCACAATTTCGCCTACGTTGCTTCTAAATACAGTTCCCCCTAAATTCCGCATTGTTCCCTCTATTACCTTGTTCCCCACAATTGAGCCATGTTCCCTCTATTACAATATTCCCCACAATTGAGCTATGTTCCCCCTATTCGAGCTCTAGAGTGGGATGGCACTGCATGCAGTGTGGAACTCGATCGTTGGGCTTGCTATTAAGATCGCCTCAAGGCAGGTTGCATGTTCCACCATGTTCCCCACAATTTCGCCTACGTTGCATCTAATTAATGTTCCCCACAATTGAGCCTAGTTCCCTCTATTCACCTGTTCCCCACAATTGAGTCTAGTTCCCTCTATTACTATGTTCCCTACAATTGAGCCATGTTCCCCCTATTACCATGTTCCCCACAATTGAGCCACGTTCCCTCTATTACTATGTCCCCACAATTGAACCACGTTCCCTCTATTACCATGTTCCACACAATTGAGCCTAGTTCCCTCTATTACCATGTTCCCCACAATTGAGCCTAGTTCCCTCTATTCACCGTGCCGATGACTCAAATATAGATTATCAAGTGAAACGGAACTGAACCGGAGAAATGACTTTACAGACATGACGAATAGCATCCCTATGAACCTAGTTACCTACTCCACCCGTTCCAAATTATAAGTCATTCCAATTTTCTTGGAGAGTCGAATCATTTTATATTTGACCAAAATTATAAAGAGGATCACAAAGGTTTATGGCCCCGAATAGATATACTATGACAATATATTTAATAAAGAAACTAATGTTACTTATTTGATATCATGAATGTTAGTACTTTATTGTACAAATTTGGTCAAATTTAAGATGCTTCGACTCTCCAGATAGTTGGAATGACTTATAATTTGGAACGGAGTGAGTACATGTGAGTAGCTCAACGGCAAAATGGGAAGGAGCACGAGCAGCAGCCCGAATGCAGCACCGGCCACCCCCACCGTACTTAAACGACTGAGATTTTGATTTTAAGTGCACAATAATCTGAACAATCCAAGAGCTGTGCTGAAGCTTATGCGCTATAATTCTGAAAGTGTTGTAGAGGTTTCTTTTTGCGCCAACACATTTGCTGATTTGCATGTTTTTGTTTTCCCATTGACAAGAATCACAAAAGCAGAGAGGCCAGAGAGCAACGACCACCATGTCATCCATACTCTACATGACTTGCACCTGACATGCAGTGGCACTGGCAACACAATTGTCTCTGAAGCAGAGCATGGCTTAGGTGAAGAAAAACTTAAGCGCCATGCCACCCCCGGGCGCCGACACGCCGCGGTGGGTGCACCGCACCGCGGACCAGATGGCCCGGTACGTCGAGGACGACCGCGCTGGCCACGTCTACGGCCGCCACGGCGTCGCGCCCCTCCGCAGACATGCGCCTGGGGCCTGGCCATGGCGTCGTTCGTCACCAAGCTCACCTTCCGCGAGATGTGCGTCGTCCTCCGCGAGCAGCGCGGCTGGCGCCAGGCGCGCGACTTCTTCGCATGGATGAAGCTCCAGGTCATCTCACACGCCTCCATTGCAGATTTGCCATCAGCCCCCATCACTTCAAACTTCAAAGCTTGCTGCTTTCTTACTCCGCAGGTTTGCAAACCGGGCTCCCCGTCGCCGGCGGCGGCGAGGGCGAGGGGCGACGGCGACGGCGAGGGCGAGGCCGGCGGGGGGGCGCGGGCGGCGCTCGCGGCGAGGGGCTCGGGCGGCCGGCGTGGGGCTCGGGCGGCGCTCGCGTTGAGGGCGGCCGGCGGGGGGCGAGGGCGGCGCTCGCGGCGAGGGGGCGCGGGCGCGCGGGCGGCGCTCACGGCGAGGGGCTCGGGCGGCCGGCGTGGGGCCCGGCGGCGAGGGAGCGGCGCAGGGAGCCAGGGAGATGGATTTGGGGGTGCGGCGCAGGGAGAGAGATGGGGTTGTGAGTTATACAATGGCCTGTTTGATGCAGGGTGCTAATTAGTTTTGTAATTACCTCATATTTAATTATTCTAATTAGCATCCGAACATCTGATGTGATACTGCTAAAGTTAAGCATGTAAGTATCCAAACGCCCCCTAAGTAGGTTGTCTTTGTTGGGGTTGGCTAGTTTTTGAGCCGAATTGTATATTTTAGATCCCGTGAATCACCTATGGGGAAGTATAAACCTACCCGGCACCCGCCATGTGTTAGGTCCCTGAACTCGAGACCTGTGGGAGAAATTCCGGACCTGCCCCGCCCCGTCCTCGTCGGATCTGAAACTTGTAGGTCTCGGATCCAGACCTGCCCGATTGCCACCCCTAATGACATCAGTATTGCAATATATAGGATCATTATCAACGTGCGCCATACATACAATACAACAGGACGACTCGGGCTAGAGCAACCTCGAAGATGCTTTGGGCTAGAGCGATAGGTTATAGCTTCTTGACCCTCTGACATAGATGTTGCTAGACAACTCTCAGATTGGTCAGATGTCTAGATTTGCATCAGCCTGGAATTTTTACTTAGAGGAAATGCACCAAAGAAAGACCCTGGAAATTGATCAATGGACACTTGGAGATTGATCAATGGACACTAGGGGAGTACATATTTTTTTCTTCAAGTTCCCAGGAATGTGAGTGCAGGTCTAGAGATGACAGAACACAATAGCCCACCCAGACGTCCCGTTGAGGTTTTAGAAGAAATTACTCCCTTCGTCCCGGCGTAAACACCTTAGTATCATCCTATGTATAAAAGAGGCAATTGAGGATGAATTTGTTTTTTCTTGTTCAATTTTTTTTGAGGGGATTTTTTCATGTTCAATTGAGATGTCTACTATAGGATGCTGAGTACATGCCCACCACATTGTGTTTGTGACATCAGTATTATTGTGATGCTGGGTGTTGAGCAGTGGCCCAAGAGCCTAGAAGACAGGAAAAGAAGGCCTCTTACAGAAAGTCTTGTTAGTTGCGGCCCAGAACAATGTACTACTTCCAGCTCGGCAGCCAGCGTTTCGCTAAAAAAAAAAAGTCCCACCTCGGGAGATTAGGCCACTGATAACCAGCTTATAAACCTAAGCCTTGGCACCCGTGGCACGACCTTACTTGAACAGGATCTGTTCTATAGGCTCGTACCGCTGCATCCTTGACTAATAAGGAGGCAAGCACTTAGGCTTGGTTGATGACACAAGGCCTGTGGGCCAGAGCGTGATTAACGGCCGGATTTGCAGTATCTAATGCATGATCTATGGCTGTAGATGATCGTTTCTGGTCAGCCTTAGCCTGGCTAGAGTGGCCCATAGGTTGTCTGACAGGCTCTATTTTTTTTACTTTTGATTTCTACCCTTTTCAGTTTTGACTCCTGATGTTTTTTTTGAGGAATTATATAAATATTAAACAAACTTCCTGATGTTTTTTTTTGAGGAATTATATAAATATTAAACAAAGAGCACAGTACAGAAATAAGGGTAAATCTCCCCCATTAAGTGTTTTTAAGTCCTGTAAGCATCAGAGTGACTCTGGTTGTTGCAGATAAAACTACATGGTTGGGAGACCGACGGCATGGTGTACTCCTGAAATTTTATTGAAGTCCAGAGCCTGTAAACAGTGCAGCTTCTCCATGGTTGTTGCCATCCTGGTAGTCGTGCAGATTGTTAGATGATGTGTGTCCTAGTTTCTTGTCCCGGCGATGTAGATGTTGATTTGTTCAGCTTATTGTGTTCTGATGCAGAAAACATTGCAGATTCTAAGTTCCCAGTAATTCGAGTTTTGGTCTAGAGATGATGGACGTAATTCGAGTTTGGAGCTGAGTGATGGTGTAAATTTTAAAAAAAAGTTGCACATACTTTTTCTTTTTACTTTCAAACCAGAGTTCAGAACTTTGACAACCTCAAGCGTAAACCTGGCTTGCACATCAGTACTGAACAGATGAATCAAGTTCAAATTCATCACACACTACGACCAAGAGCACCCTTCTGCAGCACTGAAATAACAGTGCTTCATCAGTACTTAGTTCATACAAGCCGGCACAAGCGGCAAGCATAAAACTGGCTCAGAACATGAAAACTGTGGTGAATGATGGGCCAAGCGCAAAACCATCATACTCTAATTAAATCTCAGAGTAACACCAACATAGTTCAACATACCCAATTTCCAACAGTTAAAAGTTGATGTCTTACATCGGAAACCATTAACCATCGCAGCATAAAGAGAACATACTGGGGATAACCCATATAGGTTGCACCATGCTGACACAACATATGCAAATACGGACATCAGGTTTGGTGGCATCTCCAAGCAGCGGTGTGCTTTTGCCGAACTCAAACGCAACCCAACGGCCAGAATCGTAGCAGTATACACAGTTGCTCCTCCCTCCCCATCTCTCAGGGTTCATGCATGATAATGGCTGGACCCCCTCGTCGTTGCTGATGAATATCACCCAATTCTCCAACTTCTCCACCTTCATCCACTTTGCAGGTTCAGTTGAAGTGTCAAGACGATAGGCTTCAAAGACATCGCTTGTTCCTGGATAATAACTTTGGCAGCCGACCATGAGAAGCATGTCACCGCAAGCCACCAGCCACGGGGTGCTAAGATGCCATTTAGTCATGCTATTTTTCTCACCCCACGAAACTGGTATTTTCTGTAACTGGATCCGGGGCGTCAAGTGCACCATGAACAGCCTACGATCAGAAACCATGCCAAAACCTGGCCTTTGAAGACTACAAATTTGGTTAGTGTTCCATTGCGAGGAGAGCGTTTCAACCAAGAGTTACTACCAACACGCCAAAAGAAGTTGGACGACCCAGTGGAGACAATGAGATGTGAGTTGGGAGATGCTAGCGGAGCTGTGAGGGCAGCACTATAGTAGATCTCATCAATTGGCAGTGGTGGAGCTGAAACATCAATACCAGTGAACACATCAAAAAGAAAACAGGATCTGTTGCTGGAGAATATCATATGGCCAAAGGAAGCACCGCTAAAGGCAAACTCACCCAAAGCATTTTGTGGGCAGCTACGTCCATAACCATAATCGATATGAAGCACAGGAATTTGAGAGCAAAGTGATTTATCTTGGCTGGCTAGATCAGTGACATAACATGGCCGTTTGGGTATAAAGATGTTGCTGGCAACATTTGGCAACGGGCGAGGGGAGCAGAAAGGACATCAGGCTGGAGAAGAAGAGGTGGGAAGAGTGTGTACAAGGTAGATTTGGATGGGTAAGAGGAGAAGGCAGAGCTCCACGGGTGGCAGGTGGCTGCAAATGCAAGGAGGTCGCGGAACGAGCCCAACAACGGAATGATGGAGTCCAGCAAGTCATCTGGGAGATCTGCCCAATTTCGAAGCACTGTAAAATGAGATAAGGTAAAAAAAAGTTCTGATCCAACTTGAAAGGAATTTAAGTTGAAAGGAACTTAACTACAATAGTTAAAACTTATAGGTAAAATTTAACGGATAGTAATGGAAGGAACGTAACACAAAGGGTTAATAGTTAAAACTTATAGGTAAAATTTAACGGATAGTAATGGAAGGAACGTAACACAAAGAACTGATCCAATTTAACTTGAAATAAATTGCTAAGCATGGATGGCAACAAACTTCAAAGGAATTGAACTAGCACTAAAATGAAAGGTTCAACGAACAGGATATGTTACAGAAGCTAACATTACTGTTCCAACACAAGTGCAAACATTATTTTCGAAACCCATCACTACACATCACTACAATAAAACAAAGTCATGGCACAATCACTTCTTGTTGGTCATGTCCCAGTAGAATTGGATACAGCTCATTCGGCCCTCTTTCGTTGTCATCCCCATCAACACCGACCGATACTCCGCGCTCTTACAACATAAATACATAGCCTGGCAGTGAAGCAGAGACCCCTCCTGTATACCATCTTCTTTCAGGAGCTGCAAACAACGAACTATTTGTTCATGGGTACGGTCTGCAACTGCCACACTCTCAAATAGCTCCCTGATGTACTGCTCCAAGTTGTCACTTCTTTTTTTCATAGGACTGTCCACAGAGAATTCCCGGGCCGGCCGTTTGGACATGGCATGAGCACTACTAGCAGGCGGGGGGTCCTGGTCCAAGTCCGCTGCACTGCCCTCAGTCCCCACGCTAGGTGTCGCCTCACGAATACCTCCTGCCGTCAGCAAAGTGCCCCTGTCTTGGGGTTCATGGCCAAACAACTCAAACAATTCGTCGAGGAAAGGTGGAGGCTTAACAGAAGTCGGCTGGGAACTCGGCTGGGACCTCGGCGGGGCATCACCACCAGTGGTGCCCTGCAATGTTGAAGCAACAGTAAATGATCAAGGCCAAAAATATAAAGGTACAAATAAGATGCCGAGTAACTTAGGGGCCTGTCATAGGACGTATCTCTTTGTCCTCTTCCCAATAGGTGGCATCAGCAGAAACACCACCAGTTTGTGTGTCGCACCCTAAATCAGATTGCTTTTGCAAGGCCATCCAACTCAGGAATGTTCTCCTCAGGTTGTTGAGCTTGTTCTGCAGCTGCTTGCTGCCTAAATGCAACCCAGTTTGTGCCCTGAAGCTTGAGTACACGTTCTTCCATCCCAACTTAGAGAGGCATCTGTTGCTCCAATTGAGCTGGTTCTTCTGAGCAATGCACAAGTCCAGCAAAGTTTTCGTCGTGCCCTCGTCCCAGCTGGCACGGTTATTCATCTAAGTACACAGGAGCTGCAATTATATTGCACCGAGCTACGGATAACCAGGAGGCATACAACTAAACAATCTAAAATTACTGGATATGTTACTTGCCTTAGCATGTGTCTTGGCACGTTTGTGGCGGAAATTGTACGGGCACACCGGTGGGAGAGAGCACGACGAAGTCGATGACGATGCCAGTGTGGGCACCGTTGGTACTTCCTCGCGGTTGGCCTGCTAGTAGGCTTGTATCAGTCGCCTGCAAAGGTGAGAAAACCAAAAACAGACTGTAAAAAAAATCCAGAAGGTTGAAACTACAATCATGAGCACAAAAGAAAGATTTGAGGTTTTGATGTGCCAATTTCATCATTTGAATCAGTTATCCTGAATTAAATTTGGACACTAGTTTCATTTGAGAATTAAAGTAAGAGTGATATGCAATAAAAATAAAGAAATAAGCATGCCATGCTAGAATGTTGCAGTAGCTAGTTTAACATCTAACATAGTCAAAACATCTCATTTTATTCATGCAACAATACCAAGCATATGGTATCAAGTAGCAACAATAAGAAGATTAAGTAAACGCTAAATAGTTGACCAGCACTTAATTAAGGATGCCTTCTTTCAATCATTATCACAGTCATCAGTACATCTGGTCTAAAGCACAAATAAGGCATCTTTGTACACCAAGTAATTCCCAATTTAAGTTGTAATTAGCTTAACAAGATATGAGCAACCATCTGGAAATTCTATTGCCAGTACAGAACTGACCCACGGCATTAGATCAATCAAACTACCAACCAAACCGCAGCACCATGGTTGACCCACCCCAAATCTCCACGAATCCGATGGGGGAGCAGCATTACCTATGAGCGAAGGGGAGGGAGGGGGCGACGGACTGGGAGAAATTCCTTGCACGCGACGGCCCGCCGACGGCGGAGAACGGGCGCAACCGAGGGAGCGGGTGAGTGGAGGGAGCGGCGGCGGCGGATCCGGAGCGACCGCGACCGACGGAGGGGGTGAGATGCGGGAGCGACGGCGGCATCGCGCGGCCGAGCGCGACGGAGCGGGCGACGCGATGGCCGGCCGACGGCGGAGAGCGGGCACAAGCGAGGGAGCGGGTGAGCGGAGGGAGCGGCGGCGGCGGATCCGGAGCGACCGCGACCGACGGAGGGGGCGAGATGCGGGAGCGACGGTGGCGTCGCACGGCCGAGCGCGACGGAGCAGGCGATGCGACGGCCGACCGACAGCGGAGAGCGGGCGCAAGCGAGGGAGCGGGTGAGCGGAGGGAGCGGCGGCGGAAAGGGAGCGAGAGAGAGTGACGGGCGTATGTGGCGTCTGTGGATGAGGACGGGAGGCGACAGGGATTTGGGAGGAACGCGTCGGTGGAGCAGCCGCTCGAAAGGCGTTGGTGAAGCGCTCCGAACGGCTGGGCTGAAAAGCCCAACCGGAAGAAGCCCAGCGCAGCAGCAGAAGCCCACCGAACGGGCTGATAACTTGCAGGTGAAAGAAGCTTCTCTGTGACAAACCGTAAACCCAAAGCCAACATTAGCAGGTTGAAGTGGATAGAATGAACCATACAAATAAAGCTGACAAATTTATAAGAAATATAAATGCCAGTTTTAAGCACAAGAATGCAACAGAACAGAACATGCACAATAATACTAGTCGCAAAACAAAACAGTGTGATCTTGGTACGGTTGGATTACATGGATTATGCCTTGTTTGCTAATATAATGCAGTAGTGCCTATAAATGTGTAAAGCCTTCTTGCAGTCTAAAGTCTTTTTAAGTACTGTCCCTCCATAATCTGATCAGTAATTTCAAAGAGACAAGCCATCGCTATCCTATTAGTCTATTACAGGAAAATAATTAAAACATCACGTAGATACAATTTATAATGGATAGACCGATAGAAGCTAACACTATTGTCTACTGGGGACATAGCACCCACTGTAGAACCATTCAAACAGTAATATGATTGGCACAACTGATTTAATGGATAATCTTTTCAGCTCAGATTAACTACCATTTATCCGCAGAATATCAACTTCAGTTGCCGTGACCTTAATGATTCAAGTCAGAACCAGAACGAATCAAATAAACCGAATGGACTGGTTTCCGGGGGCATCGAGCCTCACACAGAACTGCCGGCAAGCATTGGGGATCCGGACAAAAACTATGGAGGCGTAGTATGGGAGGAGGGGAGAAGGTTACGGTCCAGATGAGAAGTGAGCTTACATGCCTGACCAGCTGACCGTGAGTGGAGGTAGACTGGTAGATGGCGGTGCGGCGGCGGGGGCTCCTCCAGCGCCGCCCTCGAGTCCGATGACTCCACACTCCACTCCGAAACTGGAAGCTTCCGTGTGTTGGGCTAGTATCTATCGATGGGTAACAGAATGGGCTGTGATGCTGGACTCAAAAACATCCTGGGCTACGCGCCTCTGGCCCCTGTGATTTGACACCAATCAAGTCCACGCAGCCCAAAATTCTAGTAAGAAATGATTTCTAGAGCTTTCATTTTTTTCCAATTTTCTCGATCCTGTTTTGCTTGTGTGATCTATTAAAAGTGGAAAAAAATTATCATACACTTCATTAAAACTTTTCATATTGGAATTTTGAGCAACTACACATTGTTTGGAAAAAAAAAGAGAAACCAGAAATAAAAAGATGACAGCAGCTATCTTAAGAAAAAGTCCATTTTTGACCCTCGTATTATCGGCTAAGTTTGGTTTTGATAATCCAACTAGAAAATTAGAAATCTTCGACCATCCAACTATCAAAACCATTCACGTTTTCTCATTCACCTGTTTTGAAGGGTGGTTTTGCTAACTTGAACGACACATGAAGGTGGGACCTACATATCAACGCATTTTTATCTCTCCTCTCTTCTTTTTCTTTCTTCTCTTTCCCTTCCTCCCCTCTCCTCTACCGCCACTGTGGCAAGCGACGAGGGTATAGATGGCCAGATGGGCCAAGCTCACTAGGCAGCTCGAGGCCCAGCACTAAAAAGCCCGGCACTAGCACGGCCCGACACGAGACGAATAGTGCTCGGGCCAGCCAAGCACGATGCGTCGGGCCAGGCTTGGGTCACCTCCCCAGCACGCTGGGCCAGCACGAGCCTGGCACGATTTTTGAGCCGGCCCAATAGCAGCTCGTATTTTCTAACCCTAGTATATAAACTATTTTTTTCCTTTCCCTCCCCTATCTTTCCCCACACCCGGCCACCTCCCTCCGTCCCACCCAACTCCCCTCTCCTCCCCTGCGCTCCGCGATCCCAGCCCCGGCGCTCCGCGACCTCAACCCCGACCCTCAGCAACCCCAGCCGTCCGGCGCGGAAGAAGCCCGTCATTCACCTGCTCCCCTACTCGGCTCCCCGCCTCCGCCCGCTCTTCCTCACCTCCACTTCCCCACTCTCCTGGAGGCACGCCCGCCACAACTAGGGCCATCGTCGTTAGTGTCTGGCCCGGCACTAGCACGGTAGCACCCGTCGTGCTAGCGGGCCGGCTCGACCTGATAAAAAGGCCGTCGTGCCAGGCCTGGGCCAGCAGGTCACCACGTAGTGCCGGCCCAGCCCGGCAAAAAAAGCCTTCGGGCCTATTAGTGTTGGGTCAAACTGGACTAGTGCCGGGCAGCCCATCTGGGCCATAGGAGGGCGAAAAAGGCGCCCACCGGCGTCACCTGCAGCGCGTGGCGGAGCAGCGTCAGGGTGGGCCACGCGAGGCTCGAGGGCCTCCCCGCGGCGTGGCCGTCGGGGGCCGCAGCTGTCAAGGTCAAGTGGCCCGTGCCCGGGGGTGCGCTCTCGCAGATGCTCACGGGCTGCTGGGAGCGAGGGGTCACCGCCGTCAAGCCAGTTGCCGCCGGGCGCACCGTGAGGTGGGAGCCGCGCGACGACAACCGCTTCAACCTCCACGTCGAGCCCGCGGAGCCAGCGGACACCTTGCTCCTCGGTAGCGGCTCCCCGGAGCGCGCCAAGTGTGCGGCCGGGCGCACATCGTCGACGCCTAACCCGGTGGGCGCGGCCTGACGGGGCCTTCATCCCGCCGGCGATCGACGCTAGGGTTCCGTCTTCTCCGTACATCTTACAAATGCACCAAAATCAAAGGGAAATCTAACTGTAATAGCTCGAGTCGAGATCACCCAGGCCCCCACACCGACCCCGATAACAAATGCGCCACGCGATTTGTCAGCATTGGTTTAAGAAACTGAAGGATAAGTGGAACACAGGAAGGTGCGAAATGGACCGAGGAAAAAAAGAAAAGAAAATGGAGCTTAGGTGTCAGGGTGAGAGAGGAAAGGGAGGGCGCAGACCTTGCAGGCGAAGGCGGAGGGTGCGTGTGGATGCTGCGGCGGTGGCTGGTGCCGGCGGCGACGCCGTCGAGTCCGCCTTTGATTCCGCTTCGGCTTCCAGATTCCAGAACCGCCGCTTCTCCCCTTCTTCCTCCCGTTCTCTCTGCTGCTGTTTTTGTTCTCTGTTGTGGGCCCGGTTTGGCCAAGGCCATCGTAGTTTTTCGAGCAGGTCCAAATGAAGCATACATGTAGCCCAACAAGGAAGTCTCGTATTGGAATTTTTCTCCCAGTTGATGACCTAGAGAAGAGAGAGAAAGTACTCCATTGTTTTTTGAAAAAGGTGCTCTTTGCAAGTACCGTAAAAAAATAGAATTTAAATTATTTTACTAAATACAATTTCAAATCTGATCAATTAAATCTATTTTGAAGTAAGCATAAGGGGCAGATGCAGACCTGAAAAATAAGGGGCTCTCTTCCCGTTCCTCTCCCATCTTCATCTCCTCATTTTCCCTCCCCCACCTCTTGCTCTAATGGAGTATCATGGCGCTCCCTCCTCCCCCCCCCCAGCCCCCATGCTAGATCCGCCCCAGTAGTGTATGCAACTTAGAAGTCGGCACATGACATGTATCTCTTATTAACGTATTTTTTTCGCGCTTGGTAGAACATTTTCACTGAAGTGGTAAGTGAAAAATGTTCCAATAGAAGAGAAAAGGGAAAATGTTCCAAGAGCAAAAGGAAAACGTTCCACCTGATTAAAAGAGCAAGTCGTCATGAAATTGGCACAAACACGCAAAGCTAGGGACCAATCCGGGAATATTATATTGAGAGTTTATTTGAATATGCAACTTGAAAGTTACGCATATTGAGAGTTTTATTTATGTTTTACGGTGTACAATTTTTGCAACGTACGCTTCTTGATCGGCATTTTCTCCTGGCATATGCATGATGAAATCGACTTTCACTTTGCCACCCACTTTTACGAGAGTATGCATGATGTGTGGAGACATTTCGATTGTTCTAAAAAGTGGAGTAATTAGGAAGTTTCAGGATGCAGCTATTCAATTACTTGCACGATCTAAAGACAATCAATCGGCCCTTCGTGTAACTCTTTTATCGTAGTTTTTTTTTGAGGATACCCAGTAGATACTGCGTATCTTTGTATTAAGAAAAAGAATGTTTGAAGCGTTACAACGAGGGTCAACCGGGCACACGCACATGGATCTTTTATCGTAGTGATATACATGAACTTGTGATCAATCCGCCGTTCATCAAACATCAATCAAGATTCTCAAAGATGTAAGCGAAGCAAAACAGACATATTGCATCACAATTTTGTGAGGTGCCATAGACATGCACAGTTCCCATGCTCTTCAATTAAACTAGAAGTTACTAGCACCAGGTATGGTATGGCATATGAAATCCTCTTTATGTATTGGAAGGGAAAGGACCCCAACTCTGGAGGCCCGACCAAACTTGTGCACAGCTTACACCGTACAGGGCCATAAACTGCACACAAAACGGTTCAATCTTGCATGTATACAAAACATTGCAATAATCAGTGGTTGCTTTGGTGACAACCATAACCTGATTAAGTGTTGAGGTTCTCGAAGAGCTCGGGCAGATGGGCATTCGTGAGCTTGGTCCGTTTTGTGATCTCGCGTTGCTTCTTCTTGGCCTTGGGCTTGGGTTTCACCCCATCGATCTGGGCAGCTGCACGTCGTTTTGCAGTGTTGGTCATGGGCTTGAAGCCGTTCTTCTGAAGCTCCTTTTCCACGTCCACCATGTCGCGTGGTAACTCAATGTCCCGGAAGAGCTGTTTCAGATCATCATCAACCTTGATCTTGTTCTTAGGATCATTAGGGTACACGATGTCCTCCTGGGAGTCCATGTTTGACAACAGCCAAACTTCACCTGCTGCCTTCAGAGCCTAAAATGCAGCAGTAACTCAAGATTAACCGCGCACTCGAATATAAAAAAATAGAGTATTTAGCTAGGTTGCTTGTAGCATGCTAATGAAATCACATATACAAGCCAATTACTTCCGCAAACTCG
This sequence comes from Setaria viridis, assembly GCF_005286985.2. Taxonomy (NCBI): domain Eukaryota; kingdom Viridiplantae; phylum Streptophyta; class Magnoliopsida; order Poales; family Poaceae; genus Setaria; species Setaria viridis. The sequence continues at coordinate 740,612 of NC_048266.2, forward strand.
TTAAGACAATGCAATACCTACTTGGAAAGGAAATACATGAGCTCGCAGACAAATAATCTACATATTGCAGGGTACCTTTGTGCTTATAAAACCTGTAGAGCTAACTTGGACACATTCTTTTAGCATTTTTGTTATTAACTAGTTAGGTACCTTCACAACAGTGTATGCATCAGAGCGTGGTTAACACAACACCTTAGCGGCTTAAAGTATCAGACAATGAGAATTAGGATCACCTGAAGATCTTCCATTACAGTTGGGTATGCATCCTTGATTTCCACTACAGCAAGACCCTCTGCGAACTTTCTTATCAAAACAAGTAGTTGATCTTTTCCATTAAGATCATGCTTGGACTGCAGCATGACAACAGTCAGTTAACATGTAAGACCTCAGAAATCAGAATAACTAAACTGCAAAGAATATGGCAAAGCATTGAGACTGTTAGAGGAAATAACAACTACTGTAACTATATCAGGAATCCTTATCGACTTTCGCTCTTCAACAGCATTCCCGTGTATTTAATTCATTAAAGGATTGGCCATAAACAGTTTAGTTTATCACAGCATGATTTATAACTATCATAGAAGAACCACCATACGGTGTCAACTAAGTGCCTCTTTGGGAGGGCTTCTTCACCACCTTATGGTGAAGCCACACACCCCCCCCCCCAACCCCCAACCCCCCAGGAGAAAGCAAAACAGCTTCACCATTGAAGCCAGGGAAAAGGACCCCGACAGCTTACACTAGGATAGAAGAGCCAAAAATACTGGCTTCCCCCCGGCTCCCTCCTCATCCTTGATATTGAATGCCGATGCTGCCCTCGGATTAGTGGCGCCGCATGAAGCAGGTCGGCGCATGGTGGGGAAGAAATCCGGTGGCGCGATGGGGGAAAAGTGAATGGCCAGACGGCGCAGCGGGGAAGCACGGGGCGTCGGGCTTACAGGCTGCAAGCAGACAGCGGAGCGAGCGATAGCGGGATGGTGCGGGACGCATTGACGGTGAGCCGGAGGTACGGCCAGACAACATGGCCACGCAATACTAGAGAAGCGGCCAGCTTGGGCGAGCGCACCGCCTGCCGTCTTGACCTTGGTGCGGGTGACGGCGCGAGGCCCAGCCTCCACGCAGCCGTGGGCACGCTCGCACATGGCCCCGTCCTCACCCGGCCACGGTTGAAAAGGATAAGGAAGCTAGGAAAGAGTGGATCGGGATAAGTAAGAAAAATAGAGAGAGAGAAAGAAAAAAGTGAAATATTGGTTAATTTTTAGTTAATCTATAATTAATTTTTTTATTCCATAAAAAATCATACTAGAAATTGAGGGAAAATGTAACACTTATGTCTATAATCAAGTTAAATAGGCAAGGGCATAGGGCATATCGGACATTTGCGATCATTCATCAATTTGTAAAATACTGGAAGAAGCCGTTTTACCAAACGGTTTTCCAATACGACAAGCCACAGCTAGAAAAGCCGCTTTACCAAAGAAACCAGAGCCAGAACCATTTTACCAGGAAGCAATACCGTGCCAAACAGCCCTAAGAAGTAAACTTGGTTAGACGAATTACCTTGTACGAGAAACGCCTCCCATCATACTGTATTTTGGGGTTGTTCCTCAAGCTGTTAAAGACAGCCTTATTACCATGAATATCAACATAAGTTGCTTCATTTATTTGCTCTGCAGTAAAAGCTTGTCTTGTCTGAAGATGCAGAAGAAAAAGTAATATCAATTAATGTACAAGATGCAGTATTGTTTATGTGATACTTATTGTAATATCCCTTGTGAAGATGCTGGAACTTCTACAATCATTGTTAAAATGCAAGTAAGTGGACCAGAACAGAGAATCATCACAGGACTGTTTCAATATTTTAGAATATCTAATTCTATTCAGTGAAATGGAGCATATACTCATGTCAATAATTGATATGCAGCATGCGTGCAAATGTAAGGTACTGCTCCACACATGACAACTCAGAATAGCCAATACATCATTTTTGTCCTCGTCGACCATATATCAACAGTGTACTGCCCTATCCTGGAAATTCTGTTTAGCATTGGGCAAACACATAATAAGCAGCAAAGGTACTATTCATGGTAAATAGCACATTCTGATTACAAGCTATAACATACCAAGACTGAGCATCTTACATGCAAGGGAAGACATGCAGACAGTACCAGAAAGATAGGGCAAAGAAAGGGAGGGGCCAGTATATATATAATGCATCAAATCGTATAAATAAGGCTTCAACAAGCAGAAAACCACAAATATAATCTCCACTGAGCCAGGGCGTCTACAAACTAAGATAGTGCAATGACAATTAATTCTACATGAACAATTAGAGTGCTGATTTGCTGAATCAGGACTTTATGAGGCCAGAAAAGAGGGGAAACATTCCTTGGTGAAGTTACACTTGTACTAAAAGGAAAATGGAAGAGGGTTGTAGCTTAGTGAGTATACCTTGTAGAGCAGTTCGATGACAAGTTTCATCTGTGCTCCAACAGGGGATTTCCTAATCGAATTAATGTGCTGAAGCCTTTCAGTGTCATTTGAAAACTTAATAGGTTTTGATGGCCTCGCTGGAACAGATGGAGCATTTATCGGTTGGGCCCTGTGCTTTGGCTTTGAGGTCAAAGCTATGCTAGCTAAAGATGACTGGCACCTCTCCTGCTGTTGTTTGAATCTGGAAAGGCTATCCTTGAGATCCATCTAGAAAAAGAACATTCTTGTAAGTGATTGGTTACATAAACAAAAATTTGAAGAGAAACAGCTGAATGACCAGGAAAAGAACTGGAGCAGCAGTATGCTATGGTCTTCCGAATAAAGCCAGTACTGCCAAAAACTAAATGCAACTGTTTATACACAGGGTTCGAGAAAAACTGTTTATACACAGGGAAACAATCAAGTTTATACTTCCTAGGAATGATATTGATTCAGTCAGAATCTGAGACATAGAGAGATCAATCGTGTCAAATATCATAGCTACTGTAGTAATGATTGTTTGATCCAGTTCAGTATTGTACAAAGATGATGAAAAGCCTCAGGCAGCTGAAATATCTAAGATCTCGACCGTTTAAATCAAATGTAACTGTGTGATTCATTCTGTTGTCAGTCATGGTAAAATATCAAGAGCACGCAAAATTAATTCGGCTTAGGCCTTGTTTACTTCACCCCCAACTCCCAACTTTGGCACTATGCAAAAAGAAGATTTCCCATCACATCAAACTTGCGGTACATGCATGGAGTACTAAATGTAGATGAAATTAAAAACTAATTGCACAGTTTTGTTGTACTTTGCGAGATGAATCTTTTGAGCCTAATTAGTTAATGTTTGGACAATAATTCACAAATACAAACGAAACGCTACAGTGTGCTACAGTGCCGGAACAGTAATTTTGGTACTCCCAATTTTGACAACTAAACAAGGCCTTAGCAGAAGCAGGTAATGCACCCACAAAAGGCATTCTATCAAGCAGGTACCAGCAAAGTTAGAATCCATGGCACAGTGAAACAGTGCCTTAACAAGGTACGAGTATTTTGCTAATCATCAAGATCCAAAGGCCTATCTAGTTCATCAAAGAGATGAGCCCTCCAAATTCTCATCTGAACACGTTAAGCTGCTCCCCAAAAGGGCCAATCCGTTTGGTACCACGCAAAATCAAGCCCCAACCACAGAAATTTAGCATTATTATCAGGCCATCAAAATGGAACAGGTGCAAAACCGCCTGCATCGTATCAAACATCAGATCGCAACGGGCAATGGCTCAATCAATTACGTGCTCAGGCCAGATCGGATCCAAAGGCTCCCGTCTCCTGATCCCCGGCGAAAGGGGGGTAGGGGGGAGATCGGTGCCGGCGGCCTTCTAGGCGCTAAGGTGCGCGTCGGCGCCGGAGGTGGCGGGGATGATCGGCTAGCGCGTGCGCCCAGCGGCCCCAAATCTGAATCGATCAGGCCGCCCGACCCCCAATTTGTCGGGTTGGTTTAAGAAACCGAAGGACTACGGAGAGGACACGGATCGTGTGCCAGGGAGAGAGAGAGAGAGAGAGAGAGAGAGAGAGAGAGAGAGAGAGAGTAAGAGTGCAGGCCTTGGCGCCTTGCCTAGGAAGCAGGCGCCGATCGGCGAAGACGGTGCGGCGGCTGGTGCCGGCGAACTTCGCCGCCGATGACGGCGATAACGCCTCCGCTTCCCTCTTCCAGAAACGCCGGCCGCTTCTCAGGTATGGTTTCCTTCCTTCTGTAGCTCTGTTCTCTGCTTTCCCCTTTATTATGCTTCCTGTTGTGGGCCAAATTTGGGCTTTGCGAACATGGATCAAAGCAATTTTGGCCCAATCAGGCAGGCAGGCCTTACAACTGGCCCAACAAGTATTTATAGTAAGGTTCCGTATCTGCAAGAATTTTGCACTCAATTTAGGCCCCGTTTGACAGCCAGAATCGTTTCAGATTCTAGTGAGAACACTAGAATCACTGCCAAGCGAGCAAAGGGTGAAATGTTTCTTGTGGAAACGGTTCCAAGTTATTCAAGTTTTTCTGCCTATAAATGTAAATCGGTGAAAACGTGGTTTCGCAGTGATTCTGATTCTGCAGCCAATAGTCTAGTGATTTTGATTCGTCATCCGAAACAGATCGAAAACGTTTCTACGAGAATTTGCATCCCTACCAAACGGGCTCTTAGTCATTTCCTCTGTAATTCTTGTTTAATTTGCAAGAATCTAAAATTTGCTCGCGCTCAGCTCGAGTCCCGACTCCTGGCTGTCTGTTTTGTTTTACACTCTAGCGTTACAGATCTGAATTCTAGAAGACGTATAATTCTCAAAGAAAAAAGCAAGAATGTTCATCATAAATAAAAATATAAAACTAACTCATTTTGATGACACAATTCATGGTGGCGTATGATCAGGCGAGGTATTGGAGGAGATGGTTGTAGCCGCCGTAATGGTCCTCCGTCGTGGCCGCGGCCGCCGGTGCCTGCACATCGACGCCGCCATCGAGCTTCACGTCGACGCAGTCGAGCTTGACGTCGATGCTGCCGCTGCTCCCCACCACCGGCGCCGGCGCCGACCAGACGCCGTACGACTCCCGCGTCACCTCCAGCAGCGAGTCCCTCACCCTGTCCGCCTGCACCGTCACCTCATTGTCCCTTCTCTGCAATCAACCAACCAATGCAAACGTTGCACGTGCTGTACGAGCTTCATCAATGGCGGCGGTGAGGTAGCCGCAGTTGGTTATAATATACGTACGACGACGCGGAGGACGTTGAGGACGAGGGTCTTGTAGGAGGTGACATTAACGTTGGTGATATCGAGGCCGAGGGCGTTGACAGCGTCCATGAGGCGAACGAAGCGGCCGGGCTTGTGCTCGCACAGCACCTGCAGGAAGAACCCGTTCGCCTCCACCTGCCGCACCTCCACCTGCGGCTCCATGTCGTGCCCCTTCTCCTCCTCCGCCGGTGCCGCCGCCGCTGCTCGGGCCCTCTTGCTCGCCGGCGGCTGTTGGAGGCTCGCGCGCGGCGAGTCGTCGTTCTCCAGCCCCACTAGGCTCGCCGGCGGCAGGTGGTCCAGGAGTACGTCAGGGGCGCCGTCCGCCGGGTCCTCCAGCTCGTCCTGCAGCGCCTTCACCTGGTTCTGCAGCCCCACGATGTAGTCGATCGCATCTCCGAGGATCGAAGCGCGGTCCATCTGAACGAACAATGCCAAGGATCAATCAATTCGCATCGCAGCCAATGAATGTTCGATCAAAGAAGCATGCGTCCATGGCGATCGACGGGTACGAACCTTGGTGATGTTGGGGACGAGCGACCTGAGCTTGTAGAGCGCATCGTTGAGCTTCTTCCTCCGCTTCCGCTCCGCCTCCAGGTTCTTGCACTGCTGCCGCTTGCTGCCGCCCTTGCCGCCGCCGCCGCCACCCCGCCCCTGCGCGTCACCGTCGCCGTCGTCCTCGGGGTCCCCCTGCAAGTCGCTCCCCTCGGACCCCGAGTCCGTGCCTCCAGCGCGCGCCACGCCGTGCTGCTCCTGCTGCGCCGCCACCACCGACGGCTCGCTCCCGGCCGCTGTGGCGTACTGCCACCCCGCCGCCGCGTCGTCGACCACCCCGGGCGGCGGCGCCGCCAGGAACGGGTCCCCCGCAGCGTCGAACTGGCTGAGCGACGGCGGCACCGCCCCGTACATACGTTGCGGGTCGGCGCCGTCCCACGCGAAGCCCGGCGCCTCCGGCCACATGTGCACGGCGGCGCCGCCCTCGTCCCCCTCGCCCTCTGTCGCCCGCGCCGGCACCCCGCACTGCTCCCTGACCAGCTCTGCCATCTGCTCGTCCTCCACCATCTGCGCACGCACGCACATTATAAAAGAGAGTGTCAGGTGTATCATGTGGTGAACTTTCTGATGTCGGCAAGAAATCAATATGTTCAGACGTCGCTTACGTATCTGGCGGCGAAGAGCTCGACGAGGCCGCCGGCGATCGGCACCAGCAACCGCGTCCTCGGTCCGGCAGCGGATCCGAGATCCTGCATCGTGTCATGGGGTACTAGTTGGTCAGGCAGTTGGATGCTTAGGCAGTGGCAGTTAAAGATGAACTGTGCTTACAGTGGAACAACTTGCTGGGAGCTCTGCTGGCACGCAGCTGGTCTGCCAAATCGGCTGGTTGGACATCATTGCCTCGGCGTGCATCCTGATCCATGCAAAACAGCAAAGATTAGCAATAAAAATGAAGTACTTGCAATCTATCCTGAATTGTATTCCTGATAAGAATTGAATTTGGGGAAATGAACGGACCCTGCAGATGAGGAATCCAGTGGGATAGACGAAGGCAGCTCGCCAAGTGCAGAAACCTGGGCCTCCAACTCACTGCTGCAGCACAACCCAGTCATCTCCAAGAACCTGCATGCAGTTCGTGTCAGAGAGGACGATGAATCACTGATGCAGTGATCACAGTCAAATCACTGATTCCAGGAAGTGTGAGAGTATAGGGAGCATGATCACAGTCAGATCAGGCGGTGCTACTACCTCTGATCAGGAGACAGCCTCCAGCAGATGCAGTAGTCCCAGGCGTGTGCACCAACAAGAGGCCTCAGCGCAGCCTCCACGCTGCCGCCTCCATACCCGGCAGAAGCGGCGGTGGCCGCCGTGGCGGCCATGCACCGGTGATCTCCCCCTCCCATGGCACCGAGCACTAGTGATCAACTGGTACTAGGTGTAGCTGCAGGCACATCGAAGCAAGAAGCTATGTATGTAATGCGAGCGTCATCAGTTGGAGCATGCGCGAGTCGCTTCCATGCTAGCTGTCAGGAATAGGATTTATTTTTTGAACGAACATGCAGGAATCAGGATAGGATCTGTTGATGTCATCGGTGTGAAAAAAAGGCTGCAAGAAACTTCAGGCTATGGATGATTCATGCAAGGGTATAATCTGACCCGATGGGTGCGTTGCTACGGCGAAACGACATAGATGGTTGCATTAATAGTTTATATCAAAAATAATTATTCAGAAAGCATTATGTGTTACATGAACATGAATCATTTACAAGTATTACTGTAAAAGTTTCAACACGATTAGACTTCCAGAGAGTTTATTAAAAATCAAACATTACAAAACTTCAGACATGAAGAATAATTTATATCTAAAGTTATATAAGCAATTTTGTTCTACAAACTTCCCAAAACACTTTTCAATGTAGGACACATATTACTGTGAATGTATCAGGATTTTATGAGTACTACAGCTATTTATTCTAAAATAAGAAGATTAAACAACATGTATTTTAATCAGCAACAAAAACATATATTACACCAGGACCAGTATTTTTCATAGGTATATCTGAGCATCAGAAACCCAACAAAAATTATCTCGCATTTTTATCATTTTCCTATGATTTTATACGGATTTCCAAAGTTTCAGCCATTTCAACTAAAACTAAAATAGAAAAAGAGAAAGTTACTTTCGCAGATAGGTCCTCGGAACAAAACTACCCTACGGATCTGCCCTTTCTTTTGCACTAAAGCCCCTAGATCTAGTACTTAGGCCCCTTTAAGTTTTCCACCTCCACACTTAAACCCTGAAATATTTCGCATAACCCCCTGATCTTCTAATTCCTTCGCACCCGTGCCCTCCTCTCCTTCTTCAACCTTGGGCACGCCCGAGCGCCCACGGTGGGCAGCGGCGGCGCGGCCACGCCGGCGCAAGGGCGGCGCCTCCCACCCCAATGACTACTCCGAGGGATTCCCCTAGTTCAGGCTCATCACCTCCCCTACTTATCTCCTCAACTCTCTAACCCTAGCCCCTAGCTTGACCGGCGGCGGCGCACGGCCGGCGCGCGAGCTCGCGAACGCGCGCGGAAACTAACCTAAGAAGGCGAAGCGGAGAGCGCTAGGGCACCAGGAACTCACCTTATCTCCGTTTGTGGGGTTAGTGGGGCAAGAGGAGGCCGGGAGGGTGGAGGTCGACGGTGGGGGTGGAGCTTGGGCGGGTGGCGGTACTGGCGGCGGCGGAACTTCGATCCCCAGCGCCAGAGGCCATGGCGCTGGGCAAGGAGAGGTGGAGGGTGGATCCTAGGAGGTGGCGGCGGTTTGATTCTGGTGGAGGGGGTGGGGAGAATTTGACCGGCGGCTGTGAAGACGCGCTCGGCTCGTCGTTTCTGTCTCGGTTGTGAAGAAGCTAAGCTTCAGTTGGAGCATGCGCAAGTCGCTTTCATGCTTACCTTGCGTGAGAGCATGCTTCTTGCGTGATAGCACCATGAACAACTAACTACCTAGTGCGTCAGTTGGAGCATGCGCAAGTCGCTTTATACAGCCCTATCCAAAATAAGGGTTCCTTTTGGGAGGGCTCCTTCGCGGAATGCTCCGCATGCGGAGCCGAAGCCGAAGCTGCGAAGCCAATTTTTTGGATATGCGGAGCTGGAGCCAATTTTTTGGATCCGCAATGCAGGCGTAAAATGGTTCCGGCTCCTCCTGCCCAAAAGCGGCTCCGGCGCCGTAGGTGTTTGGTGCGGCTCCAACTTCTCCGTGCTCCGGCGAGCGTGCGGAGCTGGGCCCTAGCCCTCCCAAAGGAGGCCTAAACTTGGTGCACAAGGGAATAGGAGGCATCGGTAATAAAACCAAATTGCTCACTCAAATGCATATAAAAATGTTTTCAACTGCTAATTCAGACAGGAAAAAAGGCTCAACCAAACAAGTTCACAACCAGCACAAAAGGCTTTTGTAGCAGGGAGTGCAGTTACTAAATCACGGTGAAACTGACAACAAGCCTGCAAACGCTGAATAACTTGTTTCAGCTTCAAGGTGCTAACTACCTTAATGACATCATCTATGCGAAAGCAAAAAGTCTATTTCTGAAGAAATTGAAGGTGAAATTTCAGTAGAGCATATCAATCACTGGCCATCTGAGTAGAGCATGCTGGGGTACACCCAGAACGGCTGCAGCTGTCTGTACCAGGTCCTCTTGAACACAAGGTCAGGGTCAGTGGAATCAGCCCACACGGCATCTGCATCATTGCCCAGCCCATGCAAGCTCCAAGGTTGAGTGTCATGGGCATAGTACAAGCAGTTGGTCCTACCGCTCCATCGTCCAGGGCTTGTGCTAGAAAATGCCGGGCTCCTCACATCGCCACCAGTAAAGAGCGCGTGATTCTCCAGTTTCGCTGCCTCCACCCAAGTTGCAGGTTCAGTTGACATGTCTAGGTGGTAGGCTTTGTAGCTGGCAAGTGCTCCAGACAAGAGGCTGATGTAGTGGAAGTGGTAACCAACAATCAGAAGCATGTCACCACATACCACCAGCCATGGCCTTAGAAATGGGCATTCATCCATGTCATCCCACCACACGGTTGTAATCTCCTGCAGGTCAAGCTGGGGGGCCAAGGACAGACTGTAGAGCCTGCAGACTTCGTCCATTGCGATGAACTGGCCATTGAACTCCACAATCTGCTCGATCCGGGAATCATTGAGCTGTAGTTCCGACCAGGAATGACTTCCAACCGGCCAATCGAGCAGGGAGCGTTGAGTGTAGTCCTGGTCGGATTGTACGCTAACAAGGAGGTGTGAATCTGGTGACGCAATGGGAGCTGTCAGCATGCCAGAGTTGAAATAAGCATCCTCGCTTAATGGGAGCTGCGGTGGTGAGACTTCGGCACCAGTGAACACATCGACAACAAGACAATTTCTGCCGCTGCCACAAATCAGCTGACCATAGGAAGAGCCTGCAAAGCACAGCTTCTGAAATGTCTCTTGAGGAATCTGGCTGCGAAGGGGGGTGTTTGGGTTGGCCAGATCAATGACCTGGCATGTGCGTAGCTTGCAACCATCATCACCTTTGGAAGGGAGATGAGGAGCTGACACATGGATATTGGGTCGGATGAGGAGAGGCGGGAGCAAGGAACAGAATGTGGATTTGGAAGGGTATGAGGAGAAGGCAGCACGCCAAGAACGACAAGTGCCGGCGAATGCAAGGAGGTCGAGAAAGGAACCCAACAGAGCAACAATAGACTGGAGCAGGCCTTCAGGGAGATCTGCCCAACCTCGAAGCCCACAAACAGCACGAGTTGTTGTGGTGGAGGCAGAGGTGCCAGAAATTTTGCTATGGCTTTGCATGATGACAGAGTCACTTCTGCAACAAAGTAAAATTCGATGAACAAGTTAGAAGCGTGACTTGAATATGAAATGCAGGCAGATAACTTTCAGGAAACATAGATAACAACAAAGAATTTATTTGCCCTACCATTCGCACGTCAACCATGACATTCAGAACAATAAAAAAGAATTCTGCTCCAAATCACTACCTAACATATAAGCAGGGTCTTTCATCCAAGCCACATCAGTCGTGCATACATCTATCAGGTCCATCTATTCTATGATTCTTCTCTATACCATATGGTCACAACAGAATGCAGTGCAAATTAACCAAACAACCTCGATCCCACCATAAGAACAACTGTGTGGCATGATTTGTTGTTTTCGTTTGAAATTTGAATTAAGAAACCAACACTTCAGGTATAAAAGAATCTGGGCAGGTGCTTACATGATATTTGTATATATGTGCCCCAGGTATCTGAAACCTTAATGCACACTGACATAAATTGGAATTTTGATGGGATACACAGAAGATTAAAGTACCCAGTCTACCAACTTGCCTGGTAGCCTACACGAATGCCACATTAAGAAGCAAGGGTTGTTGAAATGGAATAAACGCCCAGTAATGTGAATACAATGTGTTTTTTACCTGGTTTGTGAATATCAGAGACGGATCTTTTCTTAAAGTGGACTACAGAAATGAAAATGCAAAATTAAGCTCCATCCAGGAAGCTAAAACATCTGGTCGTTACATGAAAAGGTACCACAAACTTCTTCATAATAAAAGCATTAGATCCTCACTAAAATCAGACCAAAACGAAACACCAATACATTGATATTCATCTCGTTTGCAGACCAACAGGCAACAGGTGGCATACATACAAGAGTGAAGTTTCTGTTCGAGACCACCACCGACCACAATAAAAGTCGAGTCTTTTATCCTAGCCACATCAGTTAGTGGCGCATAATTCCGTTTAAATCCACTTGATCAATCAGGAGAGCATCAGCGCTAGGGTTCGTCTGTTCCGTACAACTTACAAATGCGCCAAAATCCAAAGGAAATCTAACTGTAATGGATCGAGTCGAGATCACCCCAGGCCCCCAGACCGATCCCTATAACAAATGCGCCACGCGATTGGTCAGCTTTGGTTTAAGAAACTGAAGGATAAGGGGAACACAGGAAGGTGCGAAATGGACCGAGGAAAAAAGAAAAGAAAATGAAGCTTAGGTGTCAGGGTGAGAGAGGAAAGGGAGGGCGCAGACCTTGCAGGCGAAGGCGGAGGGTGCGTGTGGATGCTGCGGCGGTGGCTGGTGCCGGCGGCGACGCCGTCGAGTCCGCCTTTGTTTCCGCTTCGGCTTCCAGATTCCAGAACCACCGCCTCTTCTCCCCTTCTTCCTCTCGTTCCCTCCGCTCTCTCTGCTGCTGTTTTTGTTCCCGGTTTGGGCCTCACGGGCCAACGCCATTGCGGTTTTTGGAGCAGGCGCGCAGGTCCAAATGAAGCGTACATGTAGCCCAACAAGGATGTCTCGTATGGGATTTTTTTCTTCTTCTTTTCAATATATATAAGAGGAGAAATTTTAGAATGGTCAAAAAAAAGAGCGCTGTCCATCTTAAAAAATCTAACGGTGGAAACAAAGAAAGTATCAAGTACCTAAATAGAAGTACCAAGAACCACCAAGAAATACCAAGAACTACCAAATTGGTGGGACCGGTACAAAAAGAGTCCTTAAATTTGTTTTTTTAAAATTGTTTTCAATCATACGGTGGACAAAATTCACAGACAAAAGACCAACAAGTACCGTACCGGTGGGTATTTTTAAGCCATATAAGAGAAGAGAAAGTACTCCATTGTCTAAAAAAATTACTGTTTCTATTTTAAAAAAGTACTCTTTGCAAGTACTGAAAAAATAGTATTTAAATTATTTTTTATTATAATACAAGTTTGAGCCATACAAATTTGTTTATCTGAGACCTGACCAAAAGATTTGTTTTCATACATGTTAATGTCATGCTTGTCATTTTATTACTGTGATAGTATGGCATGCCACCTGACTTTTTCACTGGTACAATTCGGAAAACCAGGAAATCATCCACAAAACCAAGATGGACCAAATCTGCAGCAACCAAGCCAAGTACAAGTATGCATATATATGCATGTAGCATGCAGGCGTAAACAGGTCATAAAGTTGTTATGTGACCACGTCACCGCCATTTGACCCAACGTTGGAAGGAGCTTAAGGCCCTGTTTGGCACGGCTCCACTCCTAAACTCCAGCAACTCTATCAAAAAATTCAGCCAAACACCCCAACTCCAAAACTCCATGGAGTTGCCAACTCCATGGAGTTGCCAACTCCAGGAGCTGTAGTGCAAATGGAGGTGGAGTTTTGGAGCACCTCTTTTGCTGCTCCAGAAACCTCTCTTTTGAACCTTCTCGTGGAGTTGGTGGGTAATTACCCACCAATGCCACTGGTTACACAAAAAAAAACGTTTCATTCTATTCTCCCGAGCCCCACTCGCCGCCAGAGCCCTGCCCATCGTCGCCCCCGTGGCCGGCCGGCCCCGCCGCCCGCCGCCGCCCGCCGCCGCGCCTGTCGCCCGTCGCCGCCCGCCGCCGCGCCTGTCGCCCGTCGCCGCCCGCCGCCGCGCCTGTCGCCCGCCGCCGCCTGTCGCCACGCCCGCCGCCCGTCGCCCGTCGCCGCACGCCGCCGCCCGCCGCCGCGCCTGTCGCCCGCCGCCGCCCGTCGCTCACCGCCCGCCGCCGCCTGTCGCCACGCCCGTCGCTCGTCGCCGCCCGCCGCCGCCAGTCGCCCGCCGCCGCCTGTCGCCACGCCCGTCGCCCGCCGCCGCCCGTCGCCCGCCGCCGCCTGTCGCCACGCCCGTCACCCGCCGCCGCCCGCCGCCGCCCGTCGTCGCCTGTCGCCACCCACCCAGCCGCCTGTCGTCGCCCGTCGCCGCCTGTCGTCGCCCGTCGCCACCCGCCGCCCCGTCGCTACCCACCCCGCCGCCTGTCGTCGCCCGTCGCCACCCGCCGCCCCGTCGCTACCCACCCCGCCGCCCGTGGAGGGTCTCCCGTGTGCGGCACAGTGCAGTGGAAAAAGGGGAAGAAGAAGATGGGATAGAGAGGATGACAAGTGGGGCCTTAATTGGGGGGCAACAATGGCAATCCACACTGAAATCGATCTTTTTTGGAGCTGAGAGCACCCATCTAGCCAAACACCTCATTTTTGTTCTGGAGTTTTGGAGCGGAGCTGGCTCCACGTGGAGTTCTGGAGTGGAGCAGCTCCACCCGGAGTTGGAGCCATGCCAAACAGGACCTAAATATCCCACACCCTCCCTCTCATTCTTTTCTCTCCTCCCCTACGCCGTCCACCAGCTGCTCTCGCCACGCCAAGGGCGACCTCTCTCCCACGCCGACCTCAACCTCATCCTCCTCGCAAGGATCAAGCTACTAGCTGCAGCCTGGTTCTATCTTCTCCAACTCCGGTCAAGCAGGTTCAACCAAGAGCTCCTCCACCGCGGTTCGACTCCCACCTAACCTCTTTTAACGTTGCATATCGTCCAAACCTTGGTGCATATCAATGATGTGCCTTAAAACGTATGAAATTCCTAACATCCATAGAAGCTCTAGGGTTAAATCCCACTGCGATCGGTCATCCAAATTGCTGGCAACACCATTGTAGGGAACTTCACGAATTTTACCATTATGAGATAAACCATATTTTGTATAGAATTTAATTGTTATATCGAGTACTAATTACTTTGACATGATACGCTAGGATGATAAAAATAGTCTACTCTTTTTTTCCCATTCATTTCGTGCATCATTTGCACCATCATTACTGTGCATCATATTTCTCCTATTTAATCACAATTAAATAGATTCCCTTTAATTGAGTTGACCAAATGAAGGTGACTCGACTAAATAAGATAGATTTGGGTGGATAGAGAAAAAATTTGGGTGACTAAATAGCTGGTTTCATTTATATGCATGTCGTTTATATTCTATCTCTACCTCTATCTCTATCTCGATCTCGATCTCTATATTTTTTTAGTATAGAGATAGCGATAGAGATAAGAGAATAGATGGAGATAGAAATTGAAGGCGGCGATAGAGAAGAAAAGATAAGAGATTTTTAGTAGTAGAGAATAGATAGGGATAGATGATAAAAGAAATGTGATGCATTTCCATGTGTAGTACTCTTTGCAGTTCCAGACGAAAGCAAATACTCAAATTTTGTGTACTTTTTGAATGCATCGACATACTGATTACTATTTCCGCTTGCTTAATTCGAAAGGAGGAACCATGTTGGGATACTTTTTTCATCCTCACAATTCACTAGTACTAATACAACTGCCTTCCGTTCTAGGCTGATAGGGCCCACATGTGGCCTTTCTAACGTACCCGGTTCGGCCAAGAAAATTGAACCTGCCAATAAAATAAAGGAAAAGGTTCTATTTACCTCCCTGGACAATGGACCGAGTCTATGTTTTCACCTTGCACTAAAAAAACTGTTCGTTTTGCCTCCCTGTGCTCTTGAAACGGACACCTAACCTCCCGATTGCGTTTCGATACCGGTTTTGTCTGAGCTAGCGCCACAACGTTTGAATCACGAAGGCGGTTCAAAACCCATGGACGAAGCTAGTTTGGATTTTCCTAAATGTGTGTGTGGGATGTAGAAAGTTTAAAGCTATTGAGTTGGCCTTTTGATTTGTTCAATTTCGATCTCCAATTTGAGCAAGGTCTCCTGCAGGGGCGGATCTAGGACCCGGGCTGCCCGGGCTGCAGCTCGGGGCGAGCCCATGTAGTTCCTTTAACATATGTGGTATTTAGCCTAACAAAAGGAGGTTTATGAGGCAAGATTAGACTGTTTTGGCTGTGATTCAGCAACTTAGCCCGGGGTTCAGCCCCGTTTTGGATCCGCCTCTGATCTCCTGGGAAGCCGCCGTGCGCATCCGCGACAAGGAGGAAACAAGCTGCAAGGAGGGCGGAGAGCAGCATGCTCATCCGCAGCTACAGCAAGGAGCTCGAGTGCTCGACCGAGATTAGCCGCAAGGAGCTCGACGGAGATGGACAGCTAGGAGCTCGGCATCGACTGCATCGACCACCAAGGCACGCTCTTGCCCAACACGTCGCCCAGAAGCTGCTGTGGAGGAACAGGCCACATGAGATCCGGTAGAAGAAAGAGGAGTGGCTCGCGGGTCGCGGCAGCCTCGTCCTCACGGAGCTGTCTGGCCTACATGAAGATGAAGATCTCGCCGGCTCTTGTGAATGGCCTCTGGTCCGCCCCACCTCCAGACTCCGGATCCACGCACGGTCCGATGCACACGCTCCCCATCCTCTGGTGCATGCTGTTTGCTGCCCCGCTTCGCAGACCAGTCCACAATTTCCTCCACATATCGATCCGCAGCCGCATGAGCGATCGATTTCACCGGTTCCAGACAGCCCTTTACCTGTACCTGCCGACTGCCGTCGGCTCGAGCTCCTGGCTCAGCTATGGTCGAAGGGTGACGCCGCTAGCAAATCCGTGCAGATGGAAAAGGAGGGACGCGTTCTTAGGAATGGCACAACCAACGTCACTAACTTGTGGGCCCGCAAGAGGTTGCAATGTTGACGTGGCGATGCCACCTCGGACAAAACCAGAGTTGAATAGTGATTAAGGCCATGTTTAGTTCCCTCCAAACTTCCAACTTTGACACTATCCAAAAAGAAGATTCACCATCACATCAAACTTGCGGTACATGCATGGAGTACTAAATGTAGACGAAATAAAAAACTAATTGCACAGTTTTGTTGTACTTTACGAGATGAATCTTTTGAGCCTAATTAGTCAATATTTGGACAATAATTCACAAATACAAACGAAACGCTACAGTTGCGCATTTATGGCAAAATACCAATTTTGCCACTCCCAAATTGAGAACTAAACAAGACCTAAATCGATTCCCCTTTACTTGAGTTGACCAAAGGAAGGTGACTCGATTAAAAAGGATAGATTTGGGTGGATCCTCACAATTAAATAACAATTAAATCATATTTCTCCTATTTAATAACAATTAAATCGATTCCTCTTTAATTGAGTTGACCAAAGGAAGGTGACTCGATTAAATAGGATAATACAATAAATTCATGCGATTATTCATAACTCCTATTCAAGCTAACAATTAATTACTACTAGTGTCCCCATGTATTTATAGTGAGTATACGCCCCATTCATCACCTCAAGCCATTGGCTGTGTTAGGAGGATCCGATCAATCCAACATGAATACGAGGGACAAGTGCAAAGCCTTGATGCTTATCATGTTCCTTGTTGTATTCCTTGTGCAATGTAAGTGTCTCGTTAACTGTATATTATTCTTTGTCCTTGAATTTGTTCTAGAGATATATATGCATAAACATACTAGCTGCATCATCCTCATGAACACACGCAATCAACCAGGTCGTGCTCATCAGCAGCTTGATGTTGGAACCGCAAGGGATTCGGCTTACAGCCTCACCAACCAATTCGAATTTTGTGAGACGGTGACGCAGTGTGGAGCAGAAAACAAAGTGTGCTACTGCTGCTGGAAGCAAGATCCAAAACCAGTGTGTTATGACCATTGGGATGAGTGCTCCGAAAAGTGCCCTCGTGGTCGTTGACAGTCTTTACCGTCTGGTCTTTAGACTGTTAGTACCGATCTAAATAATGTACTGGACATGATTGATGATAATAATAGAGAGTTCTATGTACTGCATCATCATTTATCCTGGTTTCATTTATATGCATGTCGTTTATACTCTATCTCTACCTCTATCTCCATCGCTATCTCTATGCTTAAAAAATATAGGGATCAAGAGAATAGATGGAGATAGCGATGGAGATAAGAATAGATGGAGATAGAAATTGAATGCGGAGATATAGAGAAGAAAAGATAAGAGATTTTTAGTAGTAGAGAATAGGTAGGGATAGATGAGAAAAGAAAGGTGATGTATTTCCACGTGTAGTACTCCTTTTCCAGACCACAGCAAATACTCAAATTTTGTGTACTTTTTGAATGCATCGACATACTGATTACTACTTGTGCTTGCTTAATTTGGAAAATTCGGAAGGAGAAACCATGGTGGGACACTTTTTTCATCCTCACAATTCACTAGTACTAATACAACTTCCTTTCGTTCCGGGCTGATAGGGCCCACATGTGGCCTTTTTAACGTATCTGGTTCGGCCCAGAAAATTGAGCCCGCCAATAATGGACCGAGTCTGTGTTTTCACCTTGACTAAAAACCCGTCTGTTCTGCCTCCCTGTGCTCTTGAAACCGGACACCTAACCTCTCGGTTGAGTTTCAATACTGGTTTTGTCGGAGCTGGCGCCACAACGTTCGAATCACGAAGGCGGTTCAAAATCCATGGACGAAACTAGTTTGGATTTTCCTAAATGTGCGTCCGTGCATGTGGGATGTAGAAAGTTTAAAGCTATTGAGTTGGCCTTTTGATTTGTTCAATTTCGATCTCCAATTTGAGCAAGGTCTCCTGGAAAGCCGCCGTGCGCAGCAGCATGCTCATCCGCAGCTACGGCAAGGAGCTCGAGTGCTCGATCGAGATTAGCCGCAAGGAGCTTGACGGAGATGGACAACTAGGAGCTCGACATCGGCTGCGGCGACCTCCAAGGCACGTTGTTGCCCAACACGTCGCCCAGAAGCTGTTGTGGACAGGGGCGGAGGTATATAGTAATTAAGGAGTACTAATGCACCCTAAAAAAATGAAAAAACAGTGAATATGTTTAATTTTTAACCATAATTGCACCCCCAATGATCAAGCTTTATGTACCCACGAGGCAATTGCATCCACCTCCAATTTACTCCAGCTTCGCCGCTGCTTGTGGAGGAACATGCCGCACGAAACCAGAGTTGAATAGCGGCGGGGAGGTCAGGTGTCCGGTTTCGAGAGCATGGGGAGTCAGATTGGACGGTTTTGAAGTTCAAGGTGAAAACACAAACTCGTCCCGTTGTCCAGGGAGTTGGAAAGGACTTTTTTTTTCCCTAAAACAAACAACAAACTTGTGACCAGACGAAACCCATGGGCCAAATCGGCCCAACAATTCACCTAGTCTGGACGGACCCATCAGGCCGCCGCTCGTCTCCGGTCATTCATCGACGACCGCGCCGCCGCTTCTTGCTCTCCTCGCCGCCGACTCGTAAGGCCACCATGGCCGGGCGGCGCCGCCGCCGCCGCGGCGGACATCTCCGGCAAGAACGGTCCCCGCTAGCGCCTCCTCCAGGAGATCCCTCGCCGATGGAACCCACGACTCGCAGGTCTGCGCGTGCTTCCTTACCCTAGCCCTCGTTTTATGCCTCTGTTTGCTTTCCTTCGATACAGTTCCGGTGTGGAGCCAAGTTAAAGAAAGTACGGAGCCCTTCTAGCATGCGTCTAGAAATAGTTTCTCATGAGTTGTGCCCTCGTGTGGGTTCGGTCTGCTGTTGGGCCATTGATTCATACATTGTCCTGCGCTCATGATGCTGCCTAAGTAAAGTGCTCACTGAAACAGAGTTTGCTTGCGCATTGTTTATTGCGTACTGCTAGAGCACATCAGTCGTATTACCATGGAAAATACTACATTTATGTGGCCTACGAGCTGGCTTAATGTTTCAAGGTACTGGGGCACTTCATTCTCAACTCTCATTGGAGATCCGTACCAAAGTTCAGATAAGCTAGTAGTATCTTTATGCATCAGCTGGTTTGTTTTCTTTTCTTTTTTTTTTCTTTTTGGATAGCACAAGGATGCATAAAGAGCTAAGGGGGTGAAAATATTGAAATCTGAACAATTCTTAGATTAAAATAATTGCACGGTGTTATGTTTGCCTTTGTAAAAAATAATGTGGATTTCTCATTCTACTAAGAACTGTAACTATGCTGTTGTGCAACATCGACCTGTGGGTGGTATTGTTGTACCTTGTTCTGATTAATGTTTAGCATGTTTATATATATCCTATTCTAAAGTTCAATGAAATGGAGATCCCTTTTCTGTGTTGGTCTGTATGTAGAGCATGTTGCATTTGTAACTGTGTTTTTTATTGTCATGTTCATATAATTGAGTTCCTACTTCTGATCCATCAGTCTTGAATTTGCTGTATTTTACAGGGAAGTTGCCATTCCAGATAGGCCCTCCAAGAAAACTTGCCATGCATCAAGCTCTACTTCCTCTTCCATGTCTGGCCCTGATGTCTGGGCAGGTCTCCTGGACAGCCTGCTTCTCCAAATAATTGCCCTCCTCAGCTCATTCCATGACCTCCTTGCTTTGATCGGTACCTGCCACTCATGGCGCGCTGCACTCTCTTCCCTCCCACCTGCATTTAGCTTCAACTTTCCACCCCTCCACCTCCAACCAGATGATCCTCATCCCCATCGCAATTATGTCAAGCACAGCCTTTTATCCAATATCAAGTGGCAGCTCGTTGATCCTGCAAAGCAAACCTCCTCCCTTCGCAGTTCAGCGCCCCAAAACCTTCGGGTCCGCATGCGGTATTTGGGCTGCTCATATGGTTATCTTATCTTCTACAATTTTGAGCAATGCCTCCTTGTTGATGTGTACAGTGGTGCTACCGTGAAGCCTCCCAAACTCAAATCTACCGGCAACCATGATATCTACTATGGATTCCTTGTAGCTCCCATCAACTCATCCAATTTGCACCTCCTCTTTTTCTCGAAATCATCAATGTTCCAGTGGCAGGTTGGATCAAACTCTTGGTCAGAGCACCCTCTTGATGTTGAACGCATCCTTCAGATCGTGTTCTTCAAAGGTGAGATGTTTGCCATGGACTTGTTTGGGAGGCTCCACAGAATACGTTTGGCACCTCAGTTCAGCATGCAGGAAATAGCAGTTATGTGGGGAGAGGACATGGATGCAGGCCTGAGTTGTCAGCAATGGTTGGTGGCCTGTGGTGACATGCTTCTCTTGGTTGACTTCTCAGTAAGCTTTGAACCCTTTTCTGACTTGCCTGGCACCTTTAAAGTCTTTTGCCTTGACTTTTCAGTTGAACCAGCTAAGTGGGTAAAGATGGATAATTTAGGAGACAATGCTCTCTTTGTTAGCACTGATAGGAGGAGTCCAACATTTTCATGCATGAGCCCTGAAAGATGGGGAGGAAAAAGAAACAGTATTTACGTCACCAACCCATCTGTAGATTGTAATGAACCTTGGATTGCGGTCGAGCTTGGTCAGGTGGTGCCAAGCACAACTTACAGTCCAGAACCCATCCTGGCACGCGGACCTGGTGTCCGTTACCACCAACCGCAAAGCCTCTGGGTGCTCCCCAGTTTGGTTTATGGCGTTGGGCGATGACAAATCTTAGCTTGCCTTGGAGTTTTGGCTATTCTTGGGCGCCCCTTACCTTTGCTGCCCTAATATGATGTATTAAACTGGGTCCTGTAGCTGTATGGTTTCTTGACTTGGCATTCAATGCCCTCCTGTACAAATTATGTTGTATTGTCATGCAATGGTTAGGCTATCCCTACTTCTTTATGTGGTGAACAAGTGAAAGCTGAGGTTTTATTCATTTTATTATCTATTGTGATTTCCCCACCAGATATTGATCAAGTTGGTGCAGAAGAAGTGGGCATATGCTTGAGTCCATTACATTGGGACGATTATTCTAGAATGTAGTAGGGCATTATCCTGAAATATTGGTCCATGATCTGCATCTTCTGCCATGCTTTGCTGGACTAATTGTGCAGTCTTCCTTTGTGCGTTATTTTGCATCCCCCAGGCTGGTATGAATTCTGTCTGGTTTTCTTGCATAGGTTGAACTTGATATTATGCTTACTGTAATGATGCCCTGTGACCAATTTTCTGCATACTTAAAAGAATTGTTCATCAAACTGTAGTACAGTACACTGGTGATGTTTGGATGGGCCACCGGTCAGCCGCCCGACCGGTCTCGATTCCATCGTCAACGGGCTCTCCGCCCGCCGCCTCGTTGGTCTCCTCGCCGGCGACTCGGTTTCTCCCCCGCCGGCCTGAGCCAGCTGCCGTTAAAATGGATGACGGCTTCTCACGTCCAGGATCCGTGAAGAGCGGTGGGAGTGAGACACAGTGAGTTCGAGTTCGCCGCCGGCTCGTGCGGGACGCAGAGGCCACCCTGCTCACCCATGGCCGGGCGACGCCGCGGCCGCGGGCATCCTCGACGGCAAGCACGGCCACCGCTTCCGCCGCCGCCAGGCGAACCCTTACCGCTGGAACCCACCAACCTCAGGTCTGCTAGCGCTTCTTGCTCTAAACCCTCGCTACATGCCTCTATTTGTTTTTTTAAAAGAAAAATTGGTGCGTAGAGCCGTAGACGTGGAGCAGAAACTGAATCAAGCATGGAGCCCATTTGCCATGCATCATAGTTCATAGCATCAAGCAGTAGCCTCCTATGAATCACACCCTCGTATGCTGCTGTGACTGTTCCCTGTTGGGTCATGGAATGAAATGTTTAGTGAGACCAGAGTTTGCACGCCTATTGTTTGTTGGGCAATTTTTACCACATGACGCAAAATTTCGCGGTATTGCCTGTTTCAAACCAAAATGTTGAAATTGGTTAGGTACCATTATAAGATAGTGCACATTTGCTCGTTTGTTGGCTAAAGCAGATTGGAGCAAATAGAAAACACTGTATTCATGTTTAACTAGGAACCGTGCAAAGAGGAAACTATTTACGGTTCTTAGCTGCAACTAGTAGTTATACAGGCCTCTAGATAACAGTAAAAGACATGTGAACTTTCAGCTGCTCTTAGGGCCACTTCATCCCAAATTGACTGATTGCCTGGACTGTCCAGACTCCAGATAATGATGGAGGACAGGGGGCGTGTTCTCGCACTTGTTTTGTTATGAATACTTCTCCTTATCGTTGTTTGATGTGATCTGTCTTGACTCAGTCTCTCTCAACTATGATGTTGTGGAGCATGTCAAACCTGTGGGTGGTTTTGTCGTAGCTTTTATCTGTTCATACTTCAGTTGTCATGCTGATCCTATTCTGGAGCTCAATGAAACGGAAATCCTCATCTCCTTCCTTCTGTAGCACGAGGCTGTTGTCCTTTTCTTTTACAGTTAATCTGTCATTAACCCATTATCATTGAATTCTGCTAGCTTCTGATCTATTAGTGTTAATACCACCGTTTGACAGGGAAGATGCTGCTGGGGAGAGGACCTCTAAGAAACCCTGCCACACCTCAAGCTCTTCCTCTGCTGCCATGTGTGACCCTGATGTTTGGGCAGATCTTCTGGATAGCCTGCTTCACCACATAATTGCCGTGTTTAGCTCATTCCATGACCTCCTTGCTTTTATTGGCACCTGCCATTCTTGGCGTGCTGCGCTCTCTTCCCTTCCACCTGCATTTAGCTTCAACTTCCCACCTCTCCACCTCCGACCAGATATGGGTGATCCTCATCTCCACGGTAGCTCCGTCAAGCACAGCCTTCTATCCAATTGCAAGTGGCAGCTTGTTGATCCTGCAAAGCGAACCTCCTCCCTTCACCGTTTAGCGCCTCGATACCTTAGGGGCCGTATGCGCTACCTGGGCTGCTCATATGGTTATTTTATACTCTCGAATTTGGAGCAATGTCTCCTTGTTGATGTCTACAGTGGTGCTACCGTGAGGCCTCCCAGACTCAAATTCAGTGGCAACCATGAAATCTACTATGGAATCCTCGTAGCTCCCATCAACTCACCCAATTCGCATCTCCTCCTTTTCTCTAGATCATCCATGTTCCAGTGGCAAGTTGGAACAAGCTCCTGGCTGGAGCACACTCTTGATTGCGAGCGCATCCTTCAGATTGTGTTCTTCAAAGGTGACATGTTTGCTATGGATTTCCTTGACAGGCTCCATAGGATACGCTTGGCACCTCAGCTCACCGTGCAGGAAGTGCCAGCTGTCTGGGAAGAGGACACAGTTGCTGGTCTAATAAAAATTAATAAACCATGGTTGGTGGTATGTGGTGACATGCTTCTCTTGGTTGAGCTCTCAGCCTGCAGGAATGCCTTCTTTGGCTACTCCGCCACCTTCAAAGTTTTTCGCCTTAACTTTTCAGTTGAACCAGCTAAGTGGGTAAAAGTGGACAATCTGGGAAATAATGCCCTCTTTGTTAGCTTTGATAGGAGGAATCCAACATTTTCTTGTATGAACCCCGAAAGATGGGGAGGGAAGAGCAACTGTATTTACTGTGCCGGCGCGTCTGCAGACTCTGATGAAGCTTGGAGTGTGGTCGAGCTTCATCAGGAGCTACCTTGCACATGCACAGCAGTGGGCTGTTCATACAGATCAAAACCTATCCCGGCACCTAGTGTCCATAGCTATGAATTACATAGCCTTTGGGTGCTCCCGAGTTTGGTTTATGGCGATGGGCAGTGACCATCGTCTTTGCTTACCTTGGAAGTTCAGCTCCTTGCGTTTCTGTCTTTGTATGATGCATTGTCTGGGTCCTGGAGCTGTGATGGTTTCTCAGCTTGGCATACGGTGTACAGCGTGTACTCATGCACAAAAAGGTTATGCTATACTGTAATGCAATGCAGTTGATAGACCTATCCATTGTCTTTGGGAAAATTTGGGTTTGTGACATCGAAAGATCCACGTTTTAGAAATTTACCATGAAACTGTCTCGGTGCACTTTAGTAGCAATAAAAGTCGAATTCAGCCGTTAACTAAAGTGTTGACGACTATTTTGCCCTTGTGGAGATCGACCGCGTCCTCCGGCAGGGCGGCTACTGGGTGCTCTCCGGCTCGCCGATGAACTGGAAGACGACTCCACGAGGCGTGCGAGTGCACCGAGGCCGACCTCGCCGCCGAGCAGTAGCGCATCGAGGAGTACGCTGCCACGCTCTGCTGGGAGAAGGTCACCGATATCGACACATCTGGCGCATGCGGCCGGGCACGCCGCCGCTTGCCCGGACAAGCCGCCGGTCTGGACCTGCGACGAGGCCAACCCCGCGAGTCACGAACGGGATAACATCAGAAGCCCCAAGGGCAACAACTATGCCATTTTACACCCGCCAATGTAAAAAGAAACTGAAAAGACGTAACAGAAAAATCTAAACGGAGACATCTTTCGCTGGTACTAGAGTGTACCGAGACGATTCGATGGTGAATTTATAAAACGAGGATCTTTGGATGTCACAAAACCCAATTTTTCCTTGCCTTTATGTGGTGAACAACTTTTTCAAACGATTGCAATCGAATGTTGCGGTTGTGTTATTATTATTTGCCCAATAATGTATATATCAAGGAGATGCAGCAGAAAGTGGGAAGCTACTTAATCCCAATAATGTATAATTGATTGGGGTTAAATAATGCCAATCTAGCAGTCATTTCGTGAAACGCAAGGGAGTAATATAATAAAGGCATGCAATTATTAGTAACTTCCCTTGAAGCTAACAATTACTTACTACTCGTTTCTCTGCGTGCATATATGACATTCAACGCCTGAAGCCATGATTGTGTGAAGCTGGTCAGATCATTTGCAATCCAATATGAATATGAGGGACAGGTGCGGCGGAGCCTTGATGCTTATGTTCTTCCTCCTCTTTGCATTCCCCGCGCAATGTAAGTGTCAGCTAACTCGATCTTTATCCTTGAATTTAATTATTTGTTCTAGACGTACACATAATTAGTTTTAGTTATATTACTACCAAGTAAGTGAAGTGCATGCTGATGAACACACAATTATTAAACAGGTCGTCCTCATCATCAGGAGCTCTATGTTGGAACTGCTAGCCTTAGCAACACAACACTGGACGAGAGCAAAGGGGAAGTGGTACTCAGATTCTGCACGAAGAGGCTGCGTGGAAATGATGTGTTCTACTGCTGCTGGAATAAGAAGCCGGAACCCTGGTGCTACGACACTTGGCAAGAGTGTCAGGCCGTGTGCCCTCTCTGTAATCCCCAGTGCCCGCCTGCGCCCGGCCCATCGCCGATTGCTTGATGATTTTATGCAATCGTCAGTATATGATCTGGTCTTAAAATTAACTGTCAGCACCCAATCTAAATGATGTGCTGCACATATGATTCATAGTAATAAAAAAGCTTTTATGCTAGTTCCATTTAGTTATCTGCAAGTGCTTTTCTCCTTCTTTTTTGCTTGCCTTTTGTTGTCACCGCCTTTGGATCCTTGAATGCCATGCCTTGTTTCCTTTCTTTTGTTTTTCTGCAGATATACATATGTCATGTAGCGAAAAAATAATTGGAATTCGCCTCTGTTACATAAAAGAAGCAACCAGTGAAGAATGATAGGATGTCGTGCAAAATAAACTCGAAGCTTACTCCAGGTAATCTTGCACTTCTCATATCTTCGTACAGTCTCACAGAAGTTGGGAGTCATGTTTTATGATCTTGCTATTATTGCACCAACAATAGCAGATAAAATAAAAGATGATATTCAAATTTCATGCAGTTCTATCATGTGCGATGTGCAGCATAAAACCTATGATAAGCCTACGAAGATCACATGTCAACCGCGATTTGTACTTCAAATTTACATGCGTTGGTTGCCTCAGTGGAATTCGATGAACTCAATTGTATGGCACAACGTTTGGTGCTCGAATTCAAAGCTGGCAACAAGGCAGTGGGTACACTACCAGACACTTCGCTTCTTCACTCCCGACTTCATTAGATTTGGTTTACTCTAACATCTCAACATCACTGACACTGAGGGTAGAAAAAATGTGTGGGCACAATATATGCGGAGACTTTAAGCATGAGCTGGTTCCTCTCCAGTTCGCTATCGACTTCTGTATGCAGTATATGCTTATATAATGTTGTTATGCTATGATTTGCAACAAACTGTACGGGCATTCAAATTCATGCTACTTCCATCATATTTTCTAAGAGACCTACAATATGTGTGAGCATGTCATATCGTTACCGCGACAGTGCATTCTAGCTGTCACGGATGAGTCAGTGGCGCTGCTCTGAATCCATGCAGAAAGAAGCCTTCTTTTCAGAAATCATCCATCACTGGGATGTGCAACCGTGAATTATTAGGCAACGAATCCATACTGTGTAAAATCTCAGGCAAGAGACAATAGCCTGCACAGATGCTGACGCTTCCTAGACTGGCCTTTCGGTGCTAAAACCTTCAGTTCATAAATTGTCACATAGTAATGCCACGCGGATCGGACCACAAAGAGATAGTGCTAAACATACAGAGGCTATCATAATAACAACATAATATTTGCTCCCATGGTGCCCAGGAAGCCAGAAATCACTCAAGAAAAAGATTAAGCAGGAGTAAAGCTAGAGAACAGAAATGTAGCATGTCATTTTCATGGCGCATTGGTGGCATGTTGGTCAGCAGGTGGGGCACGGGTACAGGTGGTCAAAATTTTCGAATAACCTATTCAAGGATGGAGTATTTTTTTTTTGAAAGAACTGGCAGGAGAGATACCTGTTATATTAAAAAGAGGATGAAGGCCTTGAGAGGCCAAAAAGAGGAGGGGCTATTCACATTAACAATTACTGTTAACAACACATGTAGGTACAAGGAATCTAGTTGTGCCTGCGCTAAATGAGCGCATCATCATGTCATTTAGTGCTAGACTGAAGGTGCCAATATATGTGGTGGATCGGAGGTTTTAAAACATCTAGTAAGGCAGCAGTGCAACGTGAAAAAAGAATTTTCCAAGAAAAAAAAATGTATCTCAACTGTTTTAAAAATGCACCGCTTGGTCATTGAGAATGTACCTGTGAAATTAAAATAGCTTGGGCTTGGCATAATTGCTGTAAGAGCAGCAACTCGACAAGTAGTATTACAGTTTACAGGTTTAGGAACGGACAGCTTTCTCAAACATATTCATAGACAATAATACCATGTTTCTTTCTCCTCTTCATTTGTTAATAATCCAAATAAAACTGCAAAATGTAGGTCGTACCTGCCTACTTTTTTAGGAATACCTACCTATACATTTCTGAGCTTTAATTTCATTTATCAATCGCTTAATCGTAATTGAATCTAGCGGAGGAACCAACATCAAAGCCTAATCTAAGCATACTATATATGAATCTTGCATGCAAGCATATTAATCTGTAACTTTAAACATGGCTGTAACCTTGTGCCTGTTTGATATCAACCGATCGATTCCTAAATCAAAGTTCAAAGTAAGAATACTGAATACGTCGAGACATGCACCTCTCTCTCCACTAGCAGAGCAGAGCAGAGCCGGTAGTATTTGGGCCACTTAATGACGTGGGCTGGACCCAAAGAAGATTGGGCTGTTCATCTTTAATTTGTCGCCGAAAACATAATCTTTGTCCAAAAAGAAATGCATTTCCAACAGATGTACGACGACTGGTGTGAGCCTGAGGCACCACCACGTCACTCTTTTCTGCATGCTCTTGCTGTGCTAGCTCTAGTTGCCAATATATAATTTATTAATTTGTTTCCACGTGACACCCGCTAACAAATTAAGATGGCATGTGTTAAGTATTTTGATGTGAATAATACAGCAGAAAAACAACTACTCCCTCCGTTCCAAATTGTAAGTCATTCCAAGAATCTTGGAGAGTCAAAGTATCTCAAGTTTAACCAAATTTATATGATAATATAATAACATTTATGATGTCAACTAAGTATCATTAGATTCTTTATCAATTATATTTTCATAGTATATCTATTTGATGTCATAAATCTTTATATTTTTCTCTATAATTTTGGTCAAACTTGAGATGCTTTGACTCTCCAAGATTCTTGGAATGACTTACAATTGAGTACTCTTCTAAGGCAGCAAATGCTTGAGGAAAAGATGACAACATCTATCCTCATAAGTACAACTATATTGCAGCAACTATATTGAACAAGGAGCCGAAAATATATTTTGTTACGCGTCAAATGCATGGCCTCGCACGATATTTCCATCTGCAAAAGACGTCTGGTGTGAGCCGGTGTCATCTTGCAAGAAAAAGAGCGCTGAATCCATCAACACATCTCTGCACCACCAGCATCAGTCCAGCATGCATCATTTATTCATTTGGAGCCCTGCAAAAATATCTATTCTCGAAAACTGGCGCCAAAAACTAGGAACACAAGCCAGTAGTATTTGGGCCACTTGGTGACGTGGGCTGGACCACACTAGCAACAATAAAAGGGGCCCATCCTGGGCTGGGCCCAAAAGAAGATTCAGCAAGGAAAGCGTCAGCCAGCCTAGCGATCTACTAGCTTGAGTTGTGCCGTGTCCATTATTTCATCACGGGGATTCCCTCCCTCCCTCCCTGTTCAACGGCTTGCCTTCCTTTTTTGCAGGAGCCAAACATGATTGATGTCCTGTTCCTCTTTGGCGCCAAAAAACATTTGAGTAATCGTCTCAACTGTGCAAGATTTCAGCCCTGCACTGCCCTTTGCTGCAGCCATTAACTTGGTTTTCAGCAACTCTAACACATTTTTTGTGTCATTATCCTCCTCTTTTCTCAAAGTTATATGCTCATTATCCAGATTTCATGAATTATTTTAAAGGTCATCCAATCAGCAGGATCCCAAAGTAAAGGAATAATCCATCACCACATTTTTTACATGTGGCTATCGCTTTGTTCATCCTTTTGGGTCAAAACTGCCGTGATGCTATTGCCCCCTCATGTTTACTTTTCTTCCTCTCGAAAGCATGCATGGCCCTATCATCATCATTTGGAGGCCTGCAAGTACCTCAACATCTTGATGGCTTTTGCATCGGCAGTTTTTCACCAGTGGAGAAAAATCAGACGCAGAAACTTGCACATCCACGAGCATATGGCAGATACAAGGAACGGGAGAGGACTCTAGACTTTGAATTTCTGGACTTCTTTGGCTTTGAGTGCCAAGAATTTCAAACAAGTCATGCAGGCATGGCTATCCACACACTGACACCTGGTCGTGCAGGTAGTCCAATGTGACTGACCGGCCGGCAGACCAATGCAGGCTCAGTCTCACCACAAATTGGGCAACTTTCAAACATGGATGGGAACATATTTCCCTTTTTCAACGAAAATAAACAGGAAATTTGCATCGTTTTCGTAAAATGGAACTGGGCGGTGAAAACGATGATATTGCTTGTATTGACACTCTAATTAATTTTGTGTGCGCGCATAATTCAAAGTCCTCATTTTGTCTAGATTCTTCCTCCCCCTGACTAGACTGTTAGTATGATTTCGCCAAGGGTCAATCAGGTATAAATTGAACTAATGTTTTTTTTTCTAAAAAAATTAAATTGAACTAATGAGATGAGGCATGGTTTGAGATGAGCTTCATGAACTCAATGGGTTCCAAGAGAGGTACTTCAAATGGATTGGGTTTTCTTTATTTATTTTGGGGGTAAATAAGCTTTCCTACTCCATTTCTTCCTATCCTATTTGTACCTTTTTATCTACCTTTTAATGAGAGACAAGCAGTTCTCCACCTGTGTTTTCAGAAAGTCGCACTCATTTTACTTTTGAATTTTCATAAACGAAAAGAGGAAACCACACGTCATAACCAATAAAAACTTTTGGTGTCACATCTACTAAGAAAACACATATGACAAATAGCAACCTGACAAGCACATCCCTGTTGTGTATATCCAAAAGAAAGAGAGAATCAAATAATTGAGAAAAAAAAACCATAGATTTTGTTCAGTCTCCATCCATACACAGGAGTAGACTTGTATAACACACATGACAGGGAAATTGTGTGTAGGAGTGGATGAGATGGGTTGGAATTTCATTTGGAAGATGCCAAGGGCATCGTTAATTCAGACCTAGATAATAGACTTTGTGGGCGCATGTCACCTCTGCTTTTTTTTTATATATTTGTTTTCTGGCTTCCTCACCTTGAGAGAAAATGGGATTGGGTGTGATGTCTCTTTTGCATATGACACTAGCAACTTCTAGACAAATGTCATGTGTACTTCCTCCCACTGTTCACACCGAAAGCTTACATGGTGCTCTAATGTTACAGTATGACAGTCAATCAATTCATCCACTCCATTATTCCAAAATAGAATCATCGTGCATAAGAAAAAACTCTCTGACTATTCCTTCACCAACAGTTGTCTTCAGAAGGTAAAAATGTAGAGGCTGATCAGAATTCAGAACAACTAATACCAAATGCTAGCGACTGAAAACGGTGGTCTAGAAAATTAGTTTTGCATAGATGTACAGACAGAATGTGTTAGTAGTGTCCATATACACGAGTAGCTTGTTGCTGCTTTATTTCCTGAATCTAGGGTTCTTGAAACATACTCATCATGGTGTTGGCCGCTGCACCCGCACCAACTCTCGCACTAGGAGGATTAGCGCTTTTGTGGCCAGGTGCCCTGTCGATCCATGTGAGAACATTGCGCACTGGATGTTGGCCGCCGTGGCTACACAATCTTGAGCATCAAGTGACAGACAACAAGTACTAATCCTCGAGAAAAATAAAGGCATGTAGCAGTTGTATCTTCAGTTAGTGCTCAGAGGTAGCTGGACACTTTGCAGTTTGCATATACCAGCACATGACATTGCTTGCAGCTGGGGCCATTTGCATTAGACTCATGCATGTATAACTTGTACGAACAAATTAAAGCAGCTAGATGATCAGATATTTCTTGTAATTATGGGTTCATGTATGTTCTGAATTGAATTTGTGCACCAGTATATGAAAGTGCTAATCATGAGGTCATAATAGTAAGAGAGGAACACACAAAATAACATTTAGGCCTAAATTTTCAGCAGTTCAGTGGTCAGTAATTATATATTTACATCTTTTCGCCTCCATTTGTCTACTTGTTTCTAGTACAGCATGCAGGACATCATATAAATCTGTCTCCTCTTCAATGAAACTTCAATGAGAAAAAAAAAAGAAAAGAAAAGAAAACAGGAGTAGCTAATAAGCAGCAGGTACTGCTTGTACTGTACTAACTAATTTTTTGGTTAAATTTAAAAAAAGTAATCGGAGAGCTCGGTCAGCTTAGGATGGTGCGGATAAAGATGAATCTCAGTCTCACCTAATAATGCTCCTTTTCCCTGGTCTCCCCAAATTCAGCGACATTAAACATTAACAAAACGGCAGGATATATAGTAGAATGTTTCTTTTTTCCTTTTGGCCGTTCAAAAGGAGTTGGCGCGCTGGCTTTCTCTCTCTCTCTCTTGCTCGTAGGATTGTTTTGATTTTATTAATGCAAAGGACATGATAAAAGCAATTTGAGCCTGGCCGATCTTCAGAATCAGAAAAAGTGCACTACTCTGGTCAGGGCCTGCGGTAGCAGCTGCCATTCTTCTTAATTGCAGTGCAATTACCATTGCCTTTTGTTTCTTTGTTAAAACACTACTCCTTCCTTGTAGATCGTTTTAATTTTTTAAGTTCATAGATATTATTATGCATTTAGATGTAGTGTATGTCTAGGTAAAAAAAAAAGTTAAAAACGACATCCAATTTGGAACGGAGGGAGTACTAAATAAAGCATGCAATTATATTGGTTAGAGAAGTAACTACCTGCTGATCTCTGGAGAGGCAAGCTTAGGCAGGCAAGCAAGAATCAATGGCCAGTTGAGGCTTCACTATATCCATGGCCATGCTGCTGCAAGCAGAAAACAACAGGAGCAAGCTACCATCAAGAAGACAACACTGCACATATACAGTTGCAGGTCTGCTTGATTCCAGGGCACATTGATAAAACAAGTGATTAGGACCCCATCAAGGGCTATTATTTCCTACTGCCTACACTAAGGGCCAATCTTAGTTACTACTATCCTTTTGTTAATTGTCTACAGTAGCATCAACAGGAGTACTAACAACAAACTATTAGGTGCATGTGCGCTGGTCAACTCTCTTCCCTCGGCCAGCCTGCACCTGCCGCATGGGACAGGAATAGAATTCACAAGTGGTCTAACCGGCGATTAGAGCGGCCAAAAGCACATTAATCAGTGGCGATTAAATTACACTGGGTACTGGTTGGTATTCCATTGAAGCACTGTACTTAGAGAGAGAGAGAGAGAGAGGGAGGAGAAGGAAGACGGCAGGAAGATTTGGATTTTGGAACAACAGCACTTACTAAGCTACTGATTGACACTCAACCGTTGCTTGTTAAGCCTGTGACAACACTACAGCAGTGATGCACATGCTGCAGCACTATTCGAACTTGAATGATGCTTGTGCGGCAACACTATTCTCTCTCTCTCTCTCTCACTGCACATGTGCACCGTGCGCTCTCTCTCTCTCTCTACATGACCGTTGGGCCGGCGGGCCTGACACAGAAGCTACAGTAACGGCTAGTACAGAAACGGGTCAACATTACATTTGCACTCAGATGTAACGGGAAGAGAGAACAAACGAACGGGATTCTTTGCGTTACAGTGGTCAAGCGGTCAAGCCAAGAAGGCAAGAACTGAAGAAGAAACAAGCCTGCACCTGTCATCATCACGGATCAGTTTCAGTTTCAGGGCATGGCTTTCCTCTAGCAGCTCTCCCTCTGCAGGTCTCCATGGCCATGGCCTCCCCTTCCCTCTATCGTCTGTCCGTCTGACCGCTCTTTGCTCAGCCCCAGCTACTGATGTGGGGAATTCTTTAATAACCGTGCACACATGTTTGTCTTCCAAGGTGTTTGGATCTAAAATTTATGTCACATCGAATGCTCGGAGGCTAATTAGGAGGACTAAATATAGGCTAATTATAAAACTAATTACACAGATGGAGGCTAATTCACGAGACGAATCTATTAAGCCTAATTAATCCATCATTAGCATATGTTTACTGTAGCATCACATTGTCAAATCATGAACTAATTAGGCTTAATAGATTCATCTCGCAAATTAGTCTCCATCTGTGCAATTGGTTTTATAATTAATCTATATTTAATACTCCTAATTAGTATCTAAACATTCGATGTGACAGAAATTTTAGGAGGTACTAAAGAAACAAACGCACCTTAACGTGGTAAAAAGAGAGAGAGGAGAGACTGCAGGTCTGGCACCTCTGGCTACCAGTTTTTTTTAAAAAAAATTGGCAGGTACAATACTATTTTTCAAAAATAAAAAGAATGCTTTTACCTTCTACCAAATTTACCTAGCTGAGATGAGTCGGTAAAAAGGGCACGAGGCCGTCTGTTTTGTCGTTAGCTTGTTTCTGGTGCGCACACACCCTTGCCCCTCGCTTATTTGCTTTCTTTTACAATGACAGCGGGGCCCGCACTGCACTGCACGTGACAATCATCATCCTCACCACACTACCACACCAGGCTGCACACAGTTTTTGAGTGTGACAGCACCTTAGCAGGCCACAGAAATCATGAAAAACCTACCCATTCTCACACAAATATCAGAGGACAGACATGGAATACAAAAACAAAGAGTGACAAGGGACAACACGACCCCGTGCATGAGGCATGGCATCAACCAGACAACCACCCATGCCCCCTGCCGTGCCTTGCCTGCCTTGACTATGCCTATGTGATGTGATGTTCATTATGCCACCATGATAGTAAATCCTAAGTATTTGTAGTAGGTTAACCAAACAAATGCCCTCTTGCAAGCTCATCTATATCCCTGTCAAACATGACACCATGATGATGTAGCACTCAAAATCATACTGATAGAAAACAACAACTAGTTGCATGAGAAAAAAAATTCTTTCAAAAAGGTTGCATGAGAGTTTTTCAAAAAAAAAAGTTGCATGAGGAAACTAGATAGACATATGACCAAGTTTGCCAATAATACTAAGATTCCTTGAATTCTCCTATATTCCCTCCATTTTAAAACATATAACGTTTAAAACGAACAAACTAAGATTCCTTTTAACAATAACAAGCAGTTAACAGGACCCAAATGTCCAGGTAAACGCTTTCTACAACCATCCCACTATCCAAAATCTTAAAACCTACCACAACAATCTTTTTCCATTGACACAGAATATTAATGTGCACTAGCACTCTTAATCACCTCTTGCTTTCTCCTTAGCCCCCTGTACTTTAGTCTTTGTATACACATCATTAAGTCCAACCATCATCTATTGAATTATTGGCACGCAGAAAAGTCGCACTTGCACATCTGAAAATTGCGGTTAAATCTTCTCCAGCACGCCCCATAGAATCCTTGAAAATCCACTGATAATTCCATGGCCACTGAGTTGTTCAGAGGCCGCAAGACTTTGCACAAAAGCATTGTTCTTGTTTTTTTTTTTGTGAGGATAAAGAAAACTGTTCTTCATGTCTCCATCTAACCCGGTCTAGAAGGTAGCAATTAAGTTGACTCTGGCAATAGAACAAGTGAGATTAACAAATGGAGCATGAGACCATTAACATGCCGTAATGCTGACGCTCAGACCTGCTCTGGTCGTGTCTGGATGTGTACGTCGAGGCCGTTGGACGTAGACGGCTCCGTAGACCTCCTTGTACTTATCGCGTATGCCAATTTGACCTGCCACTCACCACTAGAGTTTTTTTTCTTTTCTTCTTTTTTTTGCTGTGTTGCTTTTAATTCTGGCGTAAATTGACTGCAATTCCAGCGAATTGGAGTCTTTTTTGGCAGGAGTCGTCTCTTGACTTTTGGAGCTTGGTGAGGTGAGATATTCTCCGTTCATGTGAATGAAGACAAGAACGCAAGCAAAATATGATTAAACCTGGTGCGAAAAGCTGCCCTCCAACAGACTCTGAAAGAGCAACTAAGGCTTAATTTTGTCATGATGCTGTTTTTTTAGCCGTTGATATCTTGTTATTATGCAAAGGGGGTACAATGTGTGTCAGATGCTCATAGTCACAACATGATGAAAAAAAAGAATGTAACTTTTTTAATTCCTTGTTCTGATGTTTGCACAATTTAACTAGTGGGCGGAAGTACAATGTCTTGTGCAATGATTAGCAGATAAAGTCAGAAGGAATTGCATCACATGCTGTTGAAATTACTCCAGATGCAGCCTTCAACGAGATTAAAATTGGCTTCAGTAATCTTTGTTTATAATGGCCTCTGCAAGCCTGATTATTTGGTAAAAAGGAACTCGCAGGCATTACATCATTGGCTTCAAAGTTCAAACAAAAAGAAAATACGGTACTTAGTTTGATCATATAGCTAGCTACCCGCAACTCGATGAGCATGGCTGATCAAGACCTTGAAAGTTCTCTACACAGAGATATACTGAAACGGCACTTGGGTGACCGACCACTGAAATGCATATGGAACATAAGACATCGGAGCCAATGAACACTAGAGTTTACAGCAGAAGTTTATTTCACTCTACACAATCACATTTTCCAACAGAAATTAAATTATGAATGAAGCTTGACTGCTAGAGATTTTTGGACGGGTGGTGAACAAAGAACCATATCATCAGTTACAATTGTCTTGCAAGCAAAAGAATAACACATTAACAACTAGCACACTCCTCTACCACTATGTCATCCATCATCATGCATCAAAGGGGCAACGCACTGGGATTAACAGTGTCACTGAAACATGACCAAGAAACAAGAAAGAAGAGAACAAATCCTTCTCACAAACACAACCTCCACAGCAATGCAGTCTTTTCCTCCCAGAAATACACCATCTTGAATCGTCATCATACCCTCCCCCTGCCTTCGCCGGAATCCGCAACAGCACTGCCCATGCCCTCGCCTTTCTCCATGCCAAGACCACCCATCCTCTTCTCATCGTCCATTCCCTTGAGGTGCCCAGCAGCCTTCAGCGCCCCGATGTTGCTGACATTGCCGAAGATCAGTACTATGATGCCCAGGAAGCTCCCAAGGAATGCTGCAGCAAATGATCCTCCGGCACGCCCAGGGCCAGCCGATGCAGCAGCATAGCCAATCATAGCACCAGTGCAGCGGACAAATGCATACCAGACAGCAAATGCACCCTCCTTCCCCGGCGGTGAGGCATCAAGGAGCAGAATGCGGCCAAATGAGTACAATATACCGTTGGCGGTGCTCTGGACAAGGGCGATAACAATGATGTGGGCAGCTCTCCACCTGTGGCTCTTGAAGTAGAACCCGGCACCAGACACAAATAGGCAGATTATGAACCCAAGCAGCTGCATGCGCACAGCATCGGCACGGATGATGATCTGGATTGGGTGGAGAAGTGGAAGCGAGATCAAGGGGAACAGGAAGTAAAGGATCCACAGCACGAGCACAAGCACCGGCTTGATGCAAACACCACCAATAGCATAGAGTGTGCCACTGGTAAAGATGCACATTGTGGCGAAAGATGACAGGAACACTGCAACCAAGCTGCCAATGGCCTGTGGGTAGCGCAGAAGGGTCATGCTGTAGCCAAGCTTGGTGAAGAAGTTGGGCTCAAATGCCGTGGCAGGTGATGAGCTGCTGGGCCTGTTTGTGAAGAGACCGTGGCAGATGCCGATGAACCAGATAAGGCCACTGAAGATGGAGACAACCCAAAGGCCAGTGAGCTGATCAGTGCGCCGCAGCATGTGGTACATGAATGCGGCCATGAGGGCTGCCCCAATGCCTCCAATGGCAGTGCAGTACAGGCTGAGCTGGCTGGCAGCAGCGCGGCGGCGTAGAACAAGGTGCTTGCCTGAGTCATGAGCAGCAAGGCCACGGATCATCAGTCCAAGGTTGCGGGTGTGCACTGCCTCAGCAACAATGATCGATCCTGCAATGAAGAGGATGTAGAAGAGGAACACCCAGACTGTCTTGAAGAAACCAGTGAGCAGGCAGAAGAATGACCCAAAGGACGTGGCAGCAATGAGGATGAGCGACTGATACTGGCCACGGTCAAGGTGGTGAGCAGTCTGAGTGAGGATCGGCGCCACGATGAGGATGCCAATTGCCCATGACAGACCACTCCAGCCCAATGGTGACAAACGCGATCCATCAATGGCGATGGAGTGCCTAGTAAGCCTTTGGTACCTGGCCAGTCAACAAATTTGATGTCAGCAAAGTATGTTTTGTTGCATACCATTAACTTTGAATGGTAACTACTGAAGAATGAACATGAATGTAACTACGAACTTTACAGATTAACAGAGTCAGAAAGAACATTTGACATTAGAGAGTTGGGGTGTCAATGTTCATGCATTTAAGGAACAGCAATCCCCCTCCCCTTTGCAATCAAGAGCAATTAGTTGGCCTGGTGGATTTTAAGCATAACAAGCTGTAGCACACCTACCAGTTGGCTGGGCCTGCAGTTGGCCACCAACAGTATTTTGCGAGCAGAGATCTCTGTAATTGCAACGTTAAAGACCCTCTTTTCCTGTTCAAAAGGAAAAAGGGCCAAGGCCAAAGAGATGGGGCAAAGCATGGGCCTGCTTTTGCGCACTCATTTTTCTCGGTTCTATCAAAAGTGAGACAAAAGGCAATGCAACCCCCCAGCTGTGCCAACTAGATCTATCAGCCAACAATGTACAGATTGCAAAAGAAATTTACTGCTAGGGTGTGAGCAGTAACTCCTTGAATTTGGTCAGCGTTTCATCGCGGTAATGCGAAAACTGGAAGCTATCTGTAGAATGGATTCAAGTTTCTGAGCAATTTAATGAGATGCACAGGCCTCCTCTTGGCACCTCATAAATTTCACACTTATGGCTCCCTGTGCTCCTTTCCCATCTCAGGAATAGCCTCCCTATTTCGATTTCACCACCAAATGTTCAACGTCACAAAAGATTTTAAAAAAGTTTTACAGACACACCCACCTAAAGATTTCCTGTTTGACCTTATCCTCCCAGAGAGCTAACAAAAAGATACTGACAAAAAAATGCGTATTCCAAGACCATGTATAGAGAGAGAAAATCTAATAAATAGATAATAGCAAAAACGAAAGAAATGGGTGGTATGAGATGCCTAGCTAAACTGCTACTCAACTAGATAGGGCCAAACAGTAGCATCTTTTGGAGCTTTGCTCATGAATCTCTTATCTGCTACTAATAATTGAGAGCACGGAAATAGGGAATCTCTAAGGAATCAGGGTCTTTTCTTTTGGGTTTTCTTTCGCATATACACGGGATATATGTAGACTAAAGCTACGAAAAAAAATCTAGTTTTTTGTGCTTCATCGGAGTTTGCTTCCACATTTAGCGTACGGGGCAGGTAAACAACCGTGGTAGAAGGAAGAGTAGGCATGTACAACATCACAAAATGAATAGGACCAACAAAAACAAGCTGAAAACTTCAGAGCTGAGCGCCAGATAGACAGAGAGCCCGGTGACACAAACAAGGCAAAAAGAACATGTTTTCCAAGTGAAGGATGCAACGTATGCTTCCTAGTTTGCTAAACAAAACAAGATTTGCTTTTAAGAAGACATCAGGTGGAAACCTGAAAAGCAGACACCAACTTAAGAGCTTTTAAACAAGATGAGCAAGTGGATAAACTCTACACACTTGGGGAAAGGAAACAGCCTCAAAGCAAAACTCACTACTCAGTAGCTCAAAGTTTGAAAAAAAAGAAGAGGTAAAAATCACAACCTGCCACATGGAAACACAACTTGCTGAAAGGAAAAAATTTGAAAGGCACAGCTCTATCTAGTTCAGACGCACTCTTGCTCTGCACTTAAATCTTGGAAGAAGGAAAAAAGAGACAGAAAATTACACCAAGAAAAAGACAAATCACTAAACCTCCGAGAAAGAAACAAACTAAAACGCCCATCTAAACCCCAAGAAACAACCACCAAGAACTCAAAAAACAGGGGAAGAAGGGGGAAAGGGCTGGGAAACAAAGGAAAAATATCAAGAACACGCAAAGGGAAGGAAAAGGGCTGGGAGAGGAGATGGTGTGTCTCTTACATGGACATCTCATGGACGGAGCAGATGGCGCCCTTGACGGTGTACTTGGGGTCCGGCGTGAAGTCGGAGGAGGGGAAGGCGACCTGGGTGATGATGGCCGGGAAGAGCACCGGCAGCAGCAGGTGGGTGATGAAGTAGGAGCAGAAGCCGTAGAGGTACCAGCCCACCGACTCCACCATGGCCGGCGGCTCCTCGGGGATGACGTACGCCGGCGCCGCCGTCTCGCGCCGGTACGCCTCCCTCACGACCTGAATCTCCCGGGCCGTCTCCTCCCCGGACTGGGGAGGCCCTCCGCCGTTGTTCCCGCCGTTGCCGCCCCCGTTCTTGCCCCCGCCGTTGCCGCCGCCGCCGCCGCCGCCGTTCTTGGGGACGGCCGCCTTGTCCTTGGCCGCCGCCGCGGCGGCCTTCTCCTTGTCCTCCTTCTCCAGCGCCTCCCGCATGCTGCTCCGAGGCTGCGGCAACGGTTGCTGCTCCGACATTGCTCCTCCCCCTTGGCTCCCCTTCTCTTTAAGCCGCTGCAGCTAGCTGGGAGGAGTGAAGAGGAGAGAGAGCGCGGTCACGAGCTATGAGGAGGGAGTGGTTCTTTTGAGGAATCCTTGGCCTTGGGTTTGGTTTGCTTGGGGTAAAGCAGAGCTGAGCTGAGCTGAGCTACGGGGGTAGGGGAAGTGTGACTCTGCGCGTGCTTGTGTATGTGTGTATGTGCAAAAGGTGGCGGATTTCAAACCTGGGATTGAACTGGGGTTTATGGGAGGGAGGAGAGAGGGGGGGGAGGACGGCTTGCTGTGCTGGGGGATGGAGTGGTGCTCGCCATTCGGCCAATGGAGGGGTGCTTTTATGGGGTGGGGTTCTGCTAGGGGGACCAAGGAAGAAGGACGGGATTGCACACAACACACAAGTTGGTGTTCGTGAGTTGGCCTAGGCCTCCCTTCGGTTGCACTGGAGGTGTAACCGTCTGTATACAGGTGATCAAAATATTCTATCGCTCTCCGTATGCGTACTCGTTCACATGTAATTTTCTAAACATGTGAAACCAAAGCTAGGGTGTTCTCTTTTGTGTTTTTCTCATCCTGAAGCTATATATTGCCAAACGGCCGGTGTGCCACGAGTAGAAAGGTTAGGACTCATATATCTAGTAGTATTTAACTAAATTACTTTGTAATATCAAAATACATGGTACAGTACTACTTTAGAATCGTGATCATATATAGTTGGCGCTTCATGAGAAAAAGACGCATGAGGACAAAATAAGAGTTGGTTAGTTTTGTAGCTATCGAATGTGCTTATATGATTTGTTGGCATCACCTTTCGTTTTCTCTCACAAGTACTTTAATATATAGATAGAAATGAATGGTTTGCCGGCACATAATTTGCAAGGGTCACATTATTTAATTAAATTTTTAGCATCACAAAAAATTATAAACTCCATGTTTTATCTGCACGGAGCTATTTTCTTCCTGTATAGAAAGTACTGTTACCACTGGTAGCAGAGTACCCGAGTTGGGGGGACCTATAGCAGTTCCTCCTGATGGAGAGGAACATGGGCCTTTGGATACCTAGCTCCATTTACCTTGCCCTATGCCCTAGGAGACCTGCTCCCGCAGGTGGTGGTCGCTGCTTTGAGAATCGGAAATTTTGTTCATATCGGTGTTTTTACATTACAAACGCCACTGTACTTATCCTCCACCTTGCATGCCGTGCAGCTCAATGCATTTCCCCCATTTTTCACCTTTTATGCACTACTATTTCACCACATTCCGTTTTCCTGAGGTCACGTTTTTGTACGCTTCTCTCTCTACTCTCTCTACTCTCTCTCTCTCTAGAGGTGAGAGGTGCACGCATGGCCCTCGGCCCTCGCCACATCCATTGAGGGCAGGCAACCTCCATTTCGTTGTCTTGACAAGCAGGTCATATGTCACAACAATACTACCAACTTGTACAACAAACTGCTGCTGCTGCGACTTTGCCTCGTAGCAACTAACGTTTAAGCAATAATGGCCGTCTGAACAAGATATAGTTTGGGCCTACATCCATCCATCCATCCATCCAACTGCTACGTCGTGGACAGCGATACGTAGTAACAACGCTGCGATGCGGTCATCAGGATGTCACGCGCCACGGTCACCCCAAAAGCCGCTTGCGTGAACGACATGTAACCCTTGTGGCGTCTGTTTGTATAAACACCCAGTGGATGATGGAGAGATCATGCCAAGATTCGTGTGACAATGACCCAGCCTAAACCACATTACAGATTTTCTTTCTTTCTTTCTTTTGAAACAATAACATTACAGACGTTAACAAAGCACTCCCTGTAAAATTGCAATCCATCCATTTCGGTGGCCCTTCAGAGGGGTCCGGCCGGCTGGCTGGTCATGGTGGATTCCATCC
This sequence comes from Setaria viridis, assembly GCF_005286985.2. Classification (NCBI taxonomy): domain Eukaryota; kingdom Viridiplantae; phylum Streptophyta; class Magnoliopsida; order Poales; family Poaceae; genus Setaria; species Setaria viridis. Next base: position 782,198 of record NC_048266.2, read on the forward strand.
AATCCATGCATGATGCATGTGAAGGAGCAGCTCAAAAACAAAGAAAAGAAAGAAACTGCGAGTGTGCTACAGTGAGCATAAAGTGAAGCCCGGGTGTGGTTTTTAACCTCACCCCAGCCGAGGTCCTACCATGTGTGCTCCAAGAGGCATGGTCACATGCTAGGGGTCTCGAGCTAAAAGCCTAAAACTTACCCCTGGGAGGTTTATTTTTGCTCGCCGGGCGGTTGAGGCAAAAGACAAAAGGACCACCCTTGCCCCCAAAAATGCCACTCGTCCTCGTCGGCTCAATTATTACCAGCTTACGCGCACAATGCAACCAAAACTGTGGATCAGCTTAGCTGGCCGTCGAAAACATGTCTCACTTGCATTAGTGCTAATCCGAACTTACTACTGCTGCAGTGAGTGAGCCTCACTTGCACTGCATGCATCCGAGCTGAGTGTGTGTTTGGTGCGTAATGTTCGTTTGGCTGATGAGAGGGGAGGGGGGTCCAAGAACTTTGGTGTTCTCTTCTCATGGTGTTGCCCTTTACAGAGAAACCGTCTTGGATTCCAACGAGAGCAGAAAAGAGGACACCGGTTGCGCAATGATGCCGGCATGCCGGAGCAGCAGCAGCCCAACCACAGCCAGCAAGCCCTTTCTCTTTCCCGGGCGGCCCTTTTGACTTGGAAGCTGGGTCGAGGATCGGATTGCAAAAACCTCACCTTTGGCCCTTGGCCCCCCAAGAAGTATCATTTTTTGCACAAAAGGCCCCCCCTCTTGCTAATGATATGCAGGCCAAGACAGCTGGTGTTGCTGTTCCCCAGGACCCCCCCCACAAAGCATCCCATTAATGGTTTGTTTTCTTCAAAGAAATCAAATGCGAAAACAACTCATTTCACAGCGTCCCAACGATCGTCTCCTTCTGCAGCTGTCCTCCTCCTCTGCGTGCATTCAGGATTCAGCACTTGTACTGTACAAGTAGAACTGCTATTCATAATATTTATAAAAGCTTCTCTATTTTTTTTCCTTGCTCACCTGTACTCTAGTTAAGACAGGTTGCCACTATCTGGCAGCTAGCGAGCAGGTGATGTTCAGCATGTGGGAGTTTGCTTCCTGGGCTTAGGTTTGATCGTTGGACAAGAGAATATTGCAGAGCTTCCTCTGCAGAACGACGACTTCTCCCTTTCTTTTCTTTGTTTTTTTAAAAAAAACTTTGTTTCTTTGGTCAGGGTCGGTCACTCCAGTTCGTTCCCAGCTCCCAGCTCGACATTTTCAGTTGGACAAGCATTGCATTTACATGTTGCCCGCAATGATGGCTGCTAGCTCATGCGGCACGTATCGGTGTCTCGCTGGAACCAACCCAACCAGCAATTCTGTGGCAGAAAAGAACACTCGAAACAAACCTTGTAGCAAGTAGTACAAACTATGCACGGTTGTACATTAAAAAAAAATGAAAACAGAGCCTCAAATGTAAATCCAACAAGACTCCTAGGCTCCTACAAATACATGAACTACTGTAAATGTACGTGAAACACTCTGTGCACCATCTGACGGTGCACTCGATCTAGCGATGCATACGAGTGAAACCAAAACGTACCCAACAGTTAGTACACACCTAGAGGTAGCATGCGTACAATGGTCCGTAGAGATACGAGTAGACCGGACAACACTGGAGGAAGATACGGCCACAGAGCAGGAATGAGTACAAAGTCCTGGAGGCAAGGCTACCATGGTCCGGTGCTGTTTGTCCCTGTCCAACGGCCACAACTGGCAGGAGACGCTGGATCACCGCAAGCGGTACACACAATGCCCAGGGCGGGGATTTTCTCCGCATCTTGCATATCCATCCGATTACCATTTACATAATGTTCTGGACTTTGTACTAACCTAACCGTACAAAGCTGCCAAGTACTTTTTTCTTCTTCTGTAGAGTACACTTGAAACAAATGATGCGTCAGGGCAGGTGCAACAGCTGTGAGACGTGAGATGGATGGAGGAGGAGCTGTTTGTGCGAATGAACAGCACGTTGCAGCATTGCAACGTCCGCGGTTTGTAGTAGCTTGTATGGCTGCCTTGGAAGGTACCCTTGGGTTGGGTTGGGTTGGGTAGGACGTTGTTTTTAAGGTGTCAGGCTCCCGACCCCCAAGTGCCGAGCTCGAGCAAGCATCTGGGCGAGGAAAGGAATGGAAGCTGGCGAGGGGACTCGGGGCTCTGAATGTGAAGGAAGATGGCATTGCTTTTGGGGACGGCGTTTGCAGTTAAAGGAAGGTGATGCCGTGATGATTGCACTCCCACATTGGTTGGGGGATAATCTGGCAGCTCAGCTAGGAGGAGAAAGGGTGAGCTGGGAGAGGGAGACGCTTGACTGTACCACTGGCACACCACCAAAAGGACGTACGGCGCGTAGATGTGAACCTTGAATGGCACATTCACATCCTCCCAGACTGTAAAAAATCTTCGCGCAACAGGCATTAAAACCTCTCTACGTATGCAATACGGTGGATGTGTGTACTAGTACCAGGAAAAACCTCTTTTTTTTTTCTTTACCAACACAAGGGGTAGGAGAGAATTTTGCTAGGGAACTAGAAAAGAAAGCAAAGGTTCAACCAAAGGTGCAAAAGCAAGGAGGGAGAGATCAATCAAACGGATATATTTGGTAATCCACAAGAGATATTCCCCTCACCTTTTGACCCTTTTACACAAATAGCTTGGCATATTTTCTGTACGTACGTATCTTTTGCCCGTAGACCCGGTCCAATACCAGCTTTGTTTTGTGTAGCATGCATGCATAATACTACAGGAGGAGGAGCATCTTCTCAAGCCACTGTCATATGAGCAGGATGGTAGTGCTATCAGCCAAGCCAGACACGCGAGGATCAATATTTTAGTCCAGCGCGATGCGTGGTTTGGAGTTGGAGCACTAGCAACTACTAGCAGAGGGGGTGGAGCAGCAGGATCGGGTGCACCAGCGGCCACACGACGCAGCAGCACACTGGAAGGGAAACGGCGAACGGGAGTGAGCGAGCGTGCGTGCGCGCTGCGCGACACGGCGCACGGGTAGGCCAGAGGGCCAGGCCGCGGCAGTAGCTAGGCGGCATCCAGAGCAGCGCCAGAGAGGCAGAGAGAGAGAGGAGCAAGGCCGCCGCATAGACTAGTAGTTGTTCACAGCTTTCCATGCAGCGAGGGCATCCGGAGCTCATGCACACACAGTCACAGAGAGAGAGGACGGGGGAATATTAATGGCCAGCCGGCCGTTGGGCTCTCCCGTCGGCTGCCCGCCGCTGCCCTGGATAAGATGCACGGCACGGACGCTTTCAAGTGGTTGCTGCTCGGCTCGTATGGCCGGCGCACCCCGCCCCGGGTGGTGGATCTGTGTGTGTCGTCGTCGTCGTCGTAGCCTAGCCTCCCTGTAGGACGGCGTTGCACTCGACCACAGTCCATGCTACTCCCTCCTCCTCCTCCTGATAAAACTAGCCGGGACGAAGGCGAGCCCGTACACGCTTGGGGGGATGATGAGATAGGTTACGCTATACACTCACCTGGCACCACCAACACCAAAGGCTGTGGACAACGCGTGCAACAACATGCGTACGAGCACCTGTACTGCGTACTCTGCGCAGTAAAAGTACACCAGAGGCTTGGCTTCGATTGGAGGATCCAACGGTATCTCCGTTCGTGCTCCAAAGGAGGAGCTCGCGAGCTCCCCTGACACGGCGGGGTTTTGGAGTTTCCTCCCGTCCTCCGGCTTCCGGGCTCGGCCGGCAGCTCGAGACCACCACCTCGAGCAATGTAAAAAGGTCAAGGCTGGGGCTGCCTGTGTGAGAGAGAAACGACTACGGCCGGGCCCCCACTGGGTTCGCCGTGCTGCTCGCTACGCTACGGTACTAGCCGCGTACCACCAAACCACTGCTCCTCCTGGCTGCTGCTCACTGCCAAAAGATCGCGCAGCCGCAGCGGCATCCGATGTGCGTGCGTGCGTGAGCCTCATGAGCCATGACCCCTCCTCCTCGGCTCCTCCTCCATGGAAAATCTCTGCTTCTTCAATACAATTGATCAATGAGCAGCACGATGCGTTCCAGAACCAGAATCCAACGAGGACGTACTTCACTAGCCTCCGTACTGCACCGTGTGCTATACTTTTCTACTGGGACAAGATGATGAACAGCATGATGCACATTTTGAGGATGAAACAAAGCATGCATTCTTCGTCTGAAAAAAAAGATGGGCATGCGTGTGGTGTATCCATGGAACATATATGCATTGCCGAATACAGAAGCGACATGACATGCATACCTGAGTTGGAGTAGAATTTCGATCCCCATTGCTGAAAAATAAAACCGGAGCACCTTTCTGGTCGGTCGGTTAGAATCCAAGGCCTGCTGAACGTGACACCAAGACATGGATTAAGGACCGGTCAAAAAAGCTTCCAGGGAATCAGGTAGCCTAGGCTAGGCAACAGAGTCGGCCGTTGGTTACGTTTTACCAGCAGCCAGGCGTTCAGGGGTTCAGCTGTTCAGTTCAGGCTCCTCCGCTCGGCGTGAACATCCACGCCCACGCCAGAACTCGGAACTGATGAGTGTCTTTGCCACCGACGCAGCATGATGTTCCAAGGATCCAAGCAGCACATCACGACCTTCTGTTTACCACCAGAGGAAACAATCGACCTGAAAATGTAAGGAACATAAGGTTCCACTGTACTAATGTTCCTACTGTGCACCGCAAATGTTCCACTGTACTAAGGCACCGACAACACATGATAACTATGCTATTGCCCCAGAAACTACTGCTTGGAGCTAATTTCCCTCTAGCTCTACTCATCGTCAGAATTATTTTTTTTTCTCAATTCAAGCAAACAAATGATTGTGGAGTTAAAATCCTTTTGCAGTTGAGAAATGCATCAGACTGTACACACAGGGGGGAAAATAAAAAGGAACGCTTAGCAGCATTTAGAACAACATTTTATATAAGGTTATTATGGGAGTTAATCAATAACCTAATAAAAAAAGAAAATGATAAAATCTTCGTAGGTGCCGATGACCAGAACTCCATTACAAAATGCCATAGCTTAGAGACCTAGCAGCCATCTTCTCTTGTTTGCTTGGAGACCTAGCAAAGCTGCCTGGCTCAGGCAGCAACCTCAGGCGCACGATTTCGTCAGCCTAGGGTGGAGATTGCTGCCTGGCGCTGCAGCTGCCTGCCAGGCTGCAACCAAACAGCCCTCACTGAAAAGAACCTGATTGCAGAGATCTATTTTCCAAATTTTATACTCACAAGCTGCGAAAACCACTCAACCATACTCTATAACTGAAAGGTATTCAAACCTTCTCAATCACAGGTTGATAGCACTGCTCATCTATTTACAATAAACTTAAGCGGATAATTCAGAGCGTTCCTCGCAGTTTCAGTCCCAACGACTTTCTATTCATTTCTTCTTTTTGGTTTCATACAACAGAAGGCCCGTATACTCACCTTGGTGGGGACTGACTGCTCTCGGCACACTCCGATACCATTGATGTCTAGTAGCTTTGATAGTAATGGCTGGATCTACCTACAACAATTTTTACAACATGCCACTATTTGGTAGCTGCAAACATAACTTCCAACTAAAGTTAGACATGAACTGGTAAAATAATAGCTTTGATGAGTTTAGACATGATGACGGTCTTCTACCTGCTGCGTATCATTCTCAAGAGATTCTATGATGGAATCAACTTTTGATGCCAGCCTCAAAAGAGTACAGCCATCACCAACAATTCCTTCCTCAACAGCAGCCTAACAGAAAAGCAAATGACAATGAATTAGCAACTGGATACTAAAAAGTGTAGATAGTTAATACATTGCTACAGCACATCAGGCCCCAGAAGTTAATGAACTGCTACGGGAAACATAGCAAGTATGGTGGTTGAAGATGCAAAAGAGCATTCACCTTTGCTGCATTCAGAGCATCTTCAGCCAAGGTTGAATACGTTCTCCAGCCTATATGGCAAAATTGGGTGACTCCCTTCTATTTAGTCAAGAGCCACTGGAAAGAACTGACCGACATACGAGCCAGACTGTCAAGTAGACATACCTTAATAATAGCAACAAATAAGAGAGCTTAACTAACCTGTCATTCAAGAGGTTCTGTTTCTCATACTCTAGCTCCACAGCTTGAAAGATAAGGTTAACTCAAGAGTCAAGACATTCAGATCCTAAGATAAGAACTAGAGGAATTTGATAAATAGACGTTCAAGCAAGTAAGCAGACATGAGAATCAAGTTCACATTGTAGCAAATTTGGAATTATGGATATACTGGCCATAACAAGTAGTACCATATCTTGGCCAGAACATCCTTTCTTTGGCATTCGATTGGCTCCTGCGGAAACCACTTATAACCTGAAAAATGTTAAACTTTGGTTCTCTTGCAAACTAATGGCTGAATTCCAAGCATTTACAATGCTGTTTTTATCTTAAAACCAGCGGTTTCATCCCCCAGTCAAATCACTGGTCCTAGAAACTACTCTACTGACCAATGTGGCTCCAATATTTTCTAATGGATCCTCAAGGTCAACCTGCTTCAGTGTAAAATATCTATTTTAAACAACTATAACTGGGATCACGATTGTTTTAGAGGTCTAATGTTTGTGTGAACTAACAGGTTCAAGTAAAATCATCAATGAAGTAGACACATACCATGATCCTGTGGCTTTAATTGTTCAATGAAAACAGAAAACTTATGAAGAAAGAAACAAAGAGCAAAACCAAACTGTGATTTCAGTCTGAGGCATTCGAAACGATGTAGCAAAGGGTAAAGATGGCTTGATGTAAGGATAGACACCTCTGCTATCGGACAACCAGTACTAATGCTGTGGTAACTAGTGTAACACGACAATAGTCACAGAATTGCAGGTAATAACATATGTCAGCCTATTTTGAGTGCTTTTCGTTAGAAGAGTGCACAACTTTATTACTTTTAATCTACTTTGAGGGAGAAGATGGTGCTACTAAGCATATCATGATTCTCAGTAAATAATAAGTTACCTCTTGCATTACTTGTAGCACCATTGTTGACAATGTTAGGTGACTCACACATTCTCAAGTAGACTGAGCCCCTTTCAGTCCACGAGTAAGTCCAACAATGTCTTAAGCATATTGGCACTAATATACATAATAACAGCAGACTTATCCAAAGAGAAAGTAGGGAGTCATATTTGGCTGACCTACAGCCAGAGTTGAAGAAAGGATATGACACACAGAACATACGAAATTGCTAGTCACTCTGACGAATTTAGTATGCCATTATGAGAAAGATGAGGTGGATAACTCACTTGCAGCTTGTTGACAGCCAACACATTCCGTGTTGAAATGCTATTCATTTGCAGCAGTGAATGAGTAAGACTGCACGTTTGCGGAATGGCCCGGCCCAAAGGTTGAAGCCATAACTGTTGGACTGCTGCAGATAATATCAGTTAACACCACTGCTGGTTCAACAGCACACGCAGAAAGAGAAGTCAGGAAACTGTACTCGGCTGATCAACAGTAGCAGCAGAAGAAAGGACTGCTTCACACTCGGGAACATACGAACCACTTATCTCAATAGTCAATATTTCAGCGATCCCAGGGAGAACACAACGTCACGGTCAATCAGAAAATAACACACAATGATATGATGGATAATCCACAACCAAATCATGTTGAGAAGTACACTTGCACCAGCTCATGGATACAGCCGTACAGCACGTAAACAGCAACAGAGTACATGGCTCAGGATGGCCCAAACTACACCGTTCAAGCAATTAGAGGACCTAAGTTATCCTCAAATGAGTAGCAAGCAAGGCCAGAAAGCAGAGATGAGCCCCCAAGTTACTTGCTGTTGCTGACCGACCAGCCAACCATCAAACTAGAGGAGGACTGGACAATCCAGCTGCTTCTCCAATACGAGGACTACGAAGCCGACCAAGTGGACACCGCAGAAGGGTACACCAATCGTAACGGTCGCGCCCGAGATCTGCAGCAGGCATCGCCGAATCGAACACAATCGCGGCGGCACTACACAGCGGCGATGCGTCCGGTAACCACACCAGTGCAAACCCCAGGAGCCTCACCCCCGATCGGAGACGATGCTTGGAATCCCCCAAAATCCCCTGAAAAAACTCCCCGGAATACACGCGATAGACCAAGCTGCGCGAGTCCGATCAACTGGGGGACGGAACGGAAATTCACGCACAAGCATCGGGGGGTCAGCTAGATAGGGAGGGGTACCTGTGCCTGCGCCGCCGCGCGCGATGAGGCAGGGCCGGGCTAGGGTTCTAGGCGCGGGGGACGGAACGGCCGTCTCTTTGGTGCTCCTCACTGGAAGAAGGCGGCCGTTCGAATGCGCATCAGCGCAGTGTCATTTTGGGTTTCGTTGTGTTTGTTTCGTTGTTCCATCACCACCAAGAGCTGGTGATGCTTAACATCACAAGTTCTTAGCTTATAGAACGAGAGCGCGGCCACGATGGACAATAGCTGGAACCAACGCTATCATCAGTTTCAAAATCTTTCAGCAATTTTTTGCTTAACTCGACTGCTGTTCGGTTCCAGTTACATCGCATCGCAAATTTGGACTACAGTTCCTCAGCTTATTCAGCCTTTCGGTGGTACAACAATTTCACCTCTTTTTTTTTTTATCTCAAATCTACCTCAACCGACCTCTGAAGACTCGCCTACCAAAAAATACGGTGGAACACCTTCTTCCCAGGGGCAACCGTGGCTTGGCCATCACTCATCAGTATCCGTAGCCTGGTCGTGGCAAAAAGTAGCAACAGTTAGCAAAACATCTCTGAGGTGCAAACCGTTTGTGACCATGAAATGCAAAGCATCATCGTTCCATAAAAAAAAAGAAAAAGAAATACAGAGCACGGTCATGTACCAGAGTTGTCCATCGGGTTAGTGAGGGGAGCTGCCTCAGGCTCCTTGATCTCGACGACCACGACGTCCGATGTGAGGAAGGTCTTGGCCACCGACGCAGCGTGCTCCAAGCAGCATCTCACCACCTACACAGTTCATCATAGTTTTGAGATGTTTGGCTCGGGGAAAAAGTTAGGAAAGAAAGCTGGAAAAAAAAGTTATGTAATAATCATACTGTCAACCACGTGCAAGGACTGAAATATTCATTTCTACTGGCTATTACTGTTGCTTTAGCTTTGGGCAGTTCCCGAAGTTCTTTTTATATCTATTTTTACTTGAGGCTCAACTAAAGAACTGAGCTACTTAAATTAGGTTGGCTTAGCCATTTCACGCCTAGATCTAGTCTCTACATCAGAAACTAATGAACTCAATATAACTCGTCGGCTTAGCCATTTCACCTAGATCTAGTCTCTACATCAGAAACTATAATGAACTCAATATAACTCAACAGCAGGGTACAAGCATTGAATGTCTGAAGCTGCAAGATCAACTAACCAGCATTCAAGCAAAAGGATAGGAAAGCAACTGGGCTACAAACCTTAGTGGGGTCAATGATACCAGCAGCCATCAAGTCCTCGTACTGTCCGGTAGCAGCATTGTAACCATACTTGAAGTTCTCATTAGAAAGAACCTGGCGCATAAAAACATTTCCATGAGATTCAGAATGTCAGATCCACACCATGAAATGCAGAACACACAATAACTTGAGTGAGCGACCCATACCTTCTCAGTGACAACGCTGCCATTAACACCGGCGTTTTTAGCAATCAATTTGAGTGGGTAGCTCAGGGCCCTCCTCACTATTTCAGCTCCAACCTACAAATATTGACAGTTCAGCGCATCACTTTGGATTGCTCAATGGTGCAAGTCTAAGACGTTTCTGCACTGTAGCCTCCTCTTTGAAATGAATGAACTCATTACTGATTTCGTTCTCACCTTCTGCTCATCATTCTCCAGTGTGTCCTTGATGGCATCAACTTTAGCAGCAAGCCGCAAGAGAGTGCACCCTCCACCAACAACAATACCTTCCTCAACGGCAGCCTGTGGAGAGGAAGAAACCATTTTAGTCACATGTGACCAGAAGAAAATTCAGCAGAAAATGTAGAATGCTTCAGGAAGTACTACAATGCAGAATTCTCGTTCCTTGTGAAGCAAATAAGAATCTGGCAGCACAAAATATTAATTACTCCGACAGACTTACCTTAGTTGCATTTAGGGCATCCTCAACTCTCAACTTCTTCTCCTTTAGTTCAGTTTCTGTTTGTGCTCCCACCTGTTGAGCAACACCAAACATGAATTACAGTTACCTACCATCCTTGTAACATTGAATCGATGAAATGCACGATCCATGTACTTTCACTATACCTGAATGACAGCAACACCACCAGCAAGCTTTGCTATCCTCTCATTGAGCTTTTCCTTTTCATATTCCTGTTCTGCTACCTGAAATTAGGTCGATAAAAACATTGCTTCAGACTTTCGCGTGAACAGTAATACTAAGTCAACTGAACAAGACAGGAAAAGGTCAGACCTCAATGAGATTTTTTATTTGTGCAACCCTCTTAGTAACTTCTTCCTGGGTGGTGCCGTCACCAACAATTGTTGTAGACTCTTTGGTAAGCACGACCTTTGCAGCTGTTCCAAGGACTGATTTGTCCGCCTTGTCAAGTGAGAGCCCAACTTCATCTCTGATTACAGTTGCTGCAGAAACGAAGAATGCTTATAAATAAGAAGCATACATGAGCATAAGGATGCTCCAGAATAGAAGTTCAGCTGACCTCCGGTAAGGATGGCAATATCATCCAAGTACTGGGTCTTGCGCTCTCCAAAACCAGGTGCTTTGATAGCAGCAATCTTCAATGATCCTCTAAGCTTGTTAACAACAAGGGTAGCAAGAGCCTCCTGCTCGATATCCTCAGCAATTATCAGGATTGGGTATGCACCTCTGATGGCTTCCTCCAAAACATTGATAAGGTCCCTTGCGTTGGTGATCTTTTTGTCCACCAAAAGCAGCTGAACAAGAAAATATAGTAGCATCAATAATCTGAAAGTCATACAATGAACAGCAAAAAAATCAAATTGATAGCTCAGATTCCATACTACCTTGCAGTTCTCATACTCAGCGGTCATTTTCTCACTGTCAGTTACAAAGTAAGGAGAGATGTAACCACGCTCAAATTGCATTCCCTCCACAACATACAGAAAGTTCTCAGAACTCCTCCCCTCTTCAAGGGTAACCACACCCTTGCGACCAACCTTGCTCATAGCCTCTGCTATCATGTTACCAATTTCATAGTTGTTGCCGGCACTGACTGCGGCAACATCTGCAAGCTCACTATCTTCAACCTCCTTTGACAGCTTCCGTAGTTCATCAACTAGTGCTTTTGCTGTTTTCTCGATACCACGGGTAATCTGAACAGGATTAGCACCAGCTGCCACAACCTGTACAAGAGAGTATTTAGCTTACAAGCGATTCATCGTTCAATTGTACAGGTAGCAAAATTCCCAGCTAACGGCATACCTTAACACCCTCAGCAATCAGCCCCTGAGCAAGGACCACGGAAGTAGTTGTCCCATCTCCAGCTAGATCATTGGTCTTAGCTGCAGCTTGCCTGACTAATTTAGCTCCAATGTTTTCAACTGGATCCTCCAGCTCAACCTGCAGTACAACAACAATTACTATAAAACTCTGCATGGACTTGAAAGCTATGCCACAAATTGCATGACAATCCAAAAGCCTTCAGAACAGACTGGTTCATTAGCGAAATTCAATTATTTGCAATGCTCTTTAGGATAACAAAACAAAGGGTGCACCATCAATATGGTATAGACAACAGCTAACAAGTTTATGCTTGTGTTCTCTTTTAAAGTTTAGGTGTCATGAGAATGGAAAAAATATATATACAAGCAAATTCTAAGTAGAATGCTGATCTCTCTAATTCTTTGAAATGATAACATTTGCACTGTACCTCTCTTGCAACTGTAACACCATCGTTAACAATCTTAGGAGACCCATACTTGCTCTCCAAAACCACATTCCTTCCCTTTGGTCCCAGTGTAACTCCAACTAGGTCTGCAAGCTTATTAACTCCAGTCTGGAACATAGAAAAAACTTATCAATGTCTGGTTAAGACACAACAGTACATCATCATTAAAAACATAGAATGTCCAAGAACGGTGAACCTCACCTGGAGCTTCTTGATAGCGGAGCCATCCTTGTTGAAGTACAGCTCCTTAGCTGCTTTTACTCTGAAGTTAGCCCTCCTCTGAAGGCGCACATTCTTACCGGTTGGAGCAGCCATAAGGCCAACCGTAGAAGTGGCACCGAATGTGGAAGCCATATCTGCCTGTGCACAAGGAACTAGATTAGCATGCCAAAACAATTGGAGCGGACACATAATCTATAATCTTAACAGCTCTCAAACAGAAACTAACAGAATCATATTTTGACTGGATAACATAAAACATCACCCTTACAACATGTATCGAGGTACCAATACCAAAGGGTAATCAAAACCAATTTTCATGGTGGATTAACCATTGCTGCAGATATACCTTATCTAGTTTCAAACGAAAAGGACCCACACATATCACATATGCACATCGCCCAGTGGCACCGAATGTGGAACCATTGCTATTCACCCAGTCCTACAATTTTGGCAGCTTCTAAGGACTCAATAATCACTAACAAACATAGCATTTCTGGCATTTTCCACTACCCAAGTGGCAATTGCACAAAGCATGTACATCTGGTTTTGGCTAGCTGAAGGATATCATAAACCCGACGAAGGCAATGGCAATGGAAAGCAAAAGCGTGCTACCGACAGATAGCAAGGCCCCACCTTTTGGCATGCAGTGGCAGGCAGATGAAATATGTATCCCAACCCACCCTACAAACAGTCAGGGCATGAACCAAGGGACCTTTAAGTACCCTGCTTTAGAAATTAGATAAGACTAATGTGGCAATTCTACTGAGCTAACTACACCTCAACCACAAAACCCTGCGAGATTCATTAGGCCCAACCGCCCACAGCATTCGGGCGAAACTACTACTAGCTCTACATGGCGAAAAGCGCCCACGAAACAATCCCGAACCCACGCGCCATCAACCTACGCGGACGAACTGTACCCATCTCGCTCCCAAACCACCCGCGGAATCGGAGCCAAACGCGGCACACGCAAACCAGCTCGGCCCAATCCTCGAACCCACGGCTCGAATTGGCAGCTAGAACGCGCCGCCGAACCGGGGGGGAGAGCGCGGAGGAACCTCGAATCCGGGGCGGGGAAGGAGCGCAGGAGCTCGGGTTAGGGATTCACCTCGCGGATTGGAGCCGGAGGATGGCGGAGGCGGAGAGGATAAGGCTGGTGGCGGCCTCGGGGGGGTTGGGTTGGGTCGCTGCTGCTGCGTGTGTGAGAAGGGGTTTGGGGGCGGGGCAGAGGGGAAGGGATGAGGTGTTAAATACACGCGAGGGTTTAGCAGGAAGGCTACCCGTTCGCGCATACACCCCTGGGATTATGGCAATTTGTTAAAGCACCATTATCGTACACTTCTTTTCATTCACCGAAAACATTTAGCTAGTTTTGACGTATGTTTGATTGTATCCACAGCCATCGAAAGATTCTGCTCCAGCTAACTAGCCACTGATTTAGAAAAGTATGACTTTTAGACTTGTTAAAGTTCTGCGAAAATTCTAATTGTTATTTTTCCAAGAAAATTTGATTGTTGGATAGAATATCATGGCAAATATGAAAATCATATCTTAGTGTGACACCTTATATTACCTTTTCAGCATGTGTACTCCCTCCCCCGCAATACCTAAGACACGAGTTGACCCAATACCACCTCCAACACCACACTTTTATCGTTGATATATCATATATTATGATGTTTATAGCATTAACATAGTTTGGAAGTGCTTTTAATATAAATCCAACAATATCAAATTTGCATCTATAGTATAATCTACAAATTTCTTAAGGCAAGTGTTCGGTCAAAGTTTGAAGAGTTTGAATCTTGACTTGTGTGCATACGTTAATTAAAAAGAATCATTCGATAAAAAAAATTTGAACTAGTGGACGGTTCGTGGACAAGGTTTACCTTGCCTTGCCACCAAGAGCAAGCCTCACCTTGAGTTAGCCAAAATGGTACGCCGTTGGAAGCAAGGATTTTGTCGAGGCTGCTTGCTTTTCAACTAAACATTAAATCTTCTTTTGTAGATTCTCGCTGGTGAGCCTTGCTTATTTGAGAATCCAAATGGCCCTAGAACAATACATGGACAGAAAAAAAATTAAAGATCTAGTTTTGCAGAAAGTGCATATAGAACACTAGAGATCTCCGCTAGTGACAAGATGTAACAAACTCATATTACTCGTATCATGACTAATGAGGATCACTTGTATGAAAAAGTAAAACGCATAGTGATAAAATTACAAAGTACTTTCTCTGTCCCAAATTATAGGTCGTTTTGACTTTTTTATATTCATATATTTTGTTATGCATTTAGATATACCATATGTCTAGATGCATAATAATATCTATATATTTAGAAAAGTCAAAACGACCTATAATTTGGGACAAAGATATAATTTGGGACAGAGAGTAGAATGTGTTTTGTTATAATCACCATACAAGCTAGATGTAAAATACATGGCACCGCATTGCGACCTATAACGGGATTGCAATAGTTAAATCGTTGCTGAGGAGAAAAACCTCAGAGCGTGATGGATTAACAAGATTCGAATAGACACTTAATGCAAAATCCGACAATTCCTGGGGTGCAGATGGCGAAGGTGTGGCTGGATGGGCAGGACGAGCGCCAGCCATCGGATGCGGTTGATCCTGAGCGCACCCTCGACCGTTGTGGAAGCGTCTAGAAGCAACCAAGCGATCACGGTGAGCGTCGTTGTCGTGGGCTCTGGATGGGCCTCGAGCTAACAACCCCCTGGGCTTGACAACTTGCTGTTGGTTCCACGGGCCTGGCATGAGCATCGGTCGGCCCAATAACTTCAGGCAGGGACAAAAAAGGAAAACATTAATCGCCGTTGCCGGGGATCGAACCCGGGTCACCCGCGTGACAGGCGGGAATACTCACCACTATACTACAACGACTTTCTTGATGAAGCAAAGGATGAGACCCTAAAAATCTAATGAAAAGTAACACCTACGTAAGCCTCTCGTTGCTTATCCAAAACTCCGACCAGAGACCACGGCGCATTGCCACTTGCCAGTGTGCCGCTCACTCACATGCCCATGGCGCAGCAGCCACTCCATCTCCCGCACAGCAGCAAACACGCGACTCCAACTTACCATCGCCGGCATGGAAATCCCAGGGCCGATGCTGTGTCGCCAGTGTCGGTATCGCTCCGGCAAGGCGCCCCGACCGACGCCCGCGGCCTCCGGGCGCTCATCAAGGCGCTGTCCGCGTCCCCCGCCGCTGCCGCGGCCAACGAGGCGGCGGCGGTGCACGCCCACGCCGCCAAGCTGGGGCTGGACTGCGAGCGCACGGTCCGGAACGGCCTCATCGCGCTCTACCTCGCCCGCGGCGACCGCGCCGCCGCGGGGGCCCTGTTCCACGGGTTCCCCGACGGCCGGGACGTGGTTTCCTGGACGGCCATGGTTACCGGCCACGCTCGCCTGGGGTTCACCGACGAGGCCGTGGCGCTGTTCCTCGACATGGTGGGCGGCGATGACTGCGGCGTGGCCGTCGACGCTGTGGCCGCCGCCGCGGGGTTCGCGGCCTGCGCGGAGGCGAAGGACATCGCACTCGCCAGGGAGGCGCACCGCCGCGTCGCGGCCGCGGAGGTCGCGCTCGACGTCGTCGCGTGGAACGCGCTGGTGGACATGTACGCCAAGTGCGGCGACGTGGCGGCGGCGCGCCGGTGGTTCAGGGCGATGCCGGCGGGCAAGACCGTCGTGTCGTGGAACACGATGATCTCGGCGCTCGCCCGCGCCGGCGAGCACCGCGAGGCGCTGGCTCTGTTCCGGGAGATGCAGCGCGCGGGGGTGCGCCCGGACGACGCGACGCTCGTCGCCATCCTCGGTGCGTGCGCTCATCTCGGCGCGCTCGACACCGGCCGGTGGGTGCACTCGTACATGGGCAGGCAGCTGGGCCGCTGCGAGGCCGCCGACGGCATCGTCGGCAACGCCCTGCTCGACATGTACGCCAAGTGCGGCGCGGTGGACCAGGCCATGGCGGTTTTCGACGCCATGGAGCGGCGCGACGTGTACACGTACGCGTCCATGATCATGGGGCTCGCGACGCACGGCCGCGCCGAGGAGGCCCTGGCGCTGTTCGCGGCCATGCGGCGAGCCGGCGTGCGCCCGAACGGCGTGGCGCTCCTCGGCGTCCTCTCCGCGTGCTGCCACGCCGGCCGCGTCGACGACGGCGTCCGGTACCTGAGCGACATGGCGCGGTGCTACGGCGTGACGCCCGGCATCGAGCACTACGGCTGCGCCGTCGACATGCTCGGCCGCGCTGGGAGGCTGGACGAGGCGGAGGCGCTCGTCGCGGCGATGCCCGTGCCGCCCGACGCGCTCGTCCGGGGCTCCCTCCTCGCGGCGTGCCGGGCGCGCGGCGACGTCGAGCGAGCCGAGCGGGTGATGCGGCGCATGAACGACGGCGGCGACTCCGGGGACTACGTTCTCATGTCGAACATCTACGCGTCCAGGGGACGACACGGCAGGTCAGTGCGAGTGAGGAAGCAGATGAGGAAGAGCAATGTGAACAAGGACCCCGGTTGCAGCGTCATCGAGATCGACGGCGTCGTGCACGAGTTCCGTGCTGTTCCGGCCAACTCCATCTCGTGATTTCTACAGGTTCTCCATTAACTTACTTCATACCTTCCCACTGTAAAATGAACTGATGATCTGATATTGGTTTAAACTTACGTACTCATCACTGTACTATGTGATGAGTACTTCATACTCCCTCCATTTCTATTTGTAAGGCATACACGCATATATATTAAGATTCAAAGTTTACTACTCCCTCCGTTTTTATTTATAAAGCGCACACGCATATTAAGATTCGAACTTTGCAATCTTTGATCAATAATTTAATTATTAGTTTATTTTTATAATATAAACTTTATATGATTTGATTCGTAATCAAATATACTCTACCGTGATTATAAGTTTATAACCATAAGTATTAAGTATTATGATATAAGATAAATGAATGGTCAAATTGCTATTTGGAAGACTGTACCAAGTCATGGTGTGCCTTATAAACATAGATGGAGGGAGTATCTTTGACCAATAATTTAGTCAACAATTTTTTATTTCTGTACTGTAAATTTGACAAGATTGGATTTGCAATCAAATGTACTCTATAGCGAATATAATTTTATAACCATAAATAATATAAGATAAGATAAATGAATGGTCAAAGTCTAATTTGATAGACCACGGTGTGCGGCAGCGGCACTGGGGCAAGTGGGTGGCGGAGATCCGCCTACCCATGAACCAGATGCGGCTGTGGCTCGGCACCTTCGGCTTTCGCCGAGGATGTTGCGCTCGCCTACGACAAGGCGGCCTTCCGCCTCCGCGGCGACGCGGCACGCCTCAACTTCCGCTAAGGAGGAGCGAGGGCGGTGGTGGGGAGGAGCGGGGACGGTGGCGCCGGCGTGGGTAAGAGAGGGGGCAGTAGCGGCAGGGAGGGGAGCGAGCGAGGGAAGGGTTCAGGATGGGTGGGAATGGACAATAAATGAGGGCTAGGGTGTCCTCCTGAATTTTAGTCTACTTTAATCACGTGAAGGATGAGAAGACTAAACCTTTTAGTCCTCCTTTTATAGTTCCTATGTTTAGCAGTTTAGAGACTAAAAGAGTACTAAAGTAGTCCTACGGAACCAGGATCTAACTGTAGTTGGTGTGGTGCTCTTCCTTCCAGGTTAAGGGGGTGTTTGATTCTTTAATCCCTCCTAAACTTCCTATCACATCGAATGTTTAGATACTAATTAGAAGTATTAAACATAGATTAATTACAAAACTAATTGCACAGATGGAGACTAATTTACGAGATGAATCTATTAAGCCTAATTAGTCCATGATTTGACAATGTGATGCTATAAAAACATGTGCTAATGATGGATTAATTAGGCTTAATAGATTCGTCTCGTGAATTAGCCTCCATCTGTATAATTAGTTTTATAACTAGCTCATATTCATCCCTTTCCACTGCGCATTTTTCGAACAAAGAAGACTACTAAAGGATCGAATTCGCTTTTCGTGGTGAACTGGGCCGTCCCATACCTTCATTTTTTCTCATGTGTGTTGAACATTGTCTTCCTCGGTTCCAGCTTCACTGATGTAGGTAGGGTTGGGCAAATCTTTTTAATTAGCCTGCAAATATTTGATGTGACATGAATTTTTAGTGCGGACGGCCTTAAGTCATTTCGAAAGTTTGAATCCGAGCGAAATTTGGGCAAGCCGATGGATGGATGCGTGGGACACGGCCTGTGTGAACCTCGATGGATGGAGTACCCGGATCTCGACGCGTGCGAGCAGTGGGATACTACAGCTCGTAGACCCTCCCTCGTGTAGAGTAGAGTAGAGTAGAGTAGTAGGGCAGCGCCACGGAATGGAAGAGAAGCCGACAAGCGCCTGCTGCCCGCGCGCATCGGATTCCTGCGCGCGCCTTCCGAGGCAGGAGCCAGCGAATGGAGGCCGGGGGGAATTACGGACGCGCCCCTCGGTTCGCCCGTTGGGGTTGGGGGTTGACCTTGCCTGCCTCGGGGCCAGCTACTTGGATCCGTTGGGGATGGAACCATGCATTCTCCTGCGTCGCGCCAGTGCCTACTGCTGGTCCTCCTCCTTCCGCCCCCTTCTTCCTCCGACGCTTCTCCTGCCACCGCCTTCAAACACCTCGCCGCCGCCGCCGCCGCCGTGACCATCGGAGATATTGGAGTACCCGCAGACATCGGAGAAGCCATGGATATTAAGAGTTCCACCACAACCTTTACCCAGAGCTGGGGCAGCACTCAAGGCCGGCTGGTGCGCGTGGAAGTCCTCGTCCTCTTCAGCGCCTTGATCTGGATCCTCCTCGAGCTTTTTGGCTCACGCCGGCGGCGGTATAGCCAGGGGTTCTTCCGCTTCTTCGTGTGGGCGGTGTACACGCTCTTCACCGTGCTGGGCCCCTACACCATCGGATTGCTGCAGGATGGTGCCTTCCGTGACCAGACTTTCGTCCTGTGGGGCACCATCCTCCTCTTCATCCAAGTGAGTGTCGATTCCCTCTCAGTTTACAGCATACATGACATTGAGCAGAGGAAGAGGATGCTTGTGCAGCACTTGATACAGATCATCCTTGTGCTATGGCTGATTGTGAATTGCAAAGGTCACAGCAGAACCTACACTGCAAACATCTGGATATTCTGGATTCAGAGCGTCATTTTTACGTATAGAAACTATCAGAGTTCAAGTAACGCGAGCAAAAAAGGAGGTTTACTGAAGCTGTCTAAAGCAGTCGCTGATTACATGATGATTGAGCATGAGCAAATACCTCTGGGCTTGAACCCTAACCCTAGAACCATGGAAGGGTACAAGTACATTTTCCACGGTGAAGAAAAAGTAGCTTCCCTGCTTCCCACCGCACCTGAATATAGAGTTGAATTTACAGAGGCCACAAAGAGAAAATTCACCACCATTGATTCCGTGTGGCGATGGATTGAGAGTCAGAGCGCTTTCAACCAGGAAGATAAGGAAACACTAAAGGACATTGCGCTCTCCTTCTCACTGTTTAAATTGTTGAAGCGGAGGTTGTGCGGATACCAGATTGGTGAAGCTGGCCTCGCCAAGACAAAAGATTTCGTGCTTCATGGGCTCATCTCTGGACAAGGTAACTATGTTCGTGCTTTTGGAGTTATAGAGATGGAGTTGTCATTCCTATATGATTTTCTCTATACAAGGTTCGACACACGGTATTCTTGGTTTAAGGTCTTGACAGCGAATCTTGTCGTATTAACCGCTGTTTCAATCTCAGGAGCATTTCGCAGCATGCACTACCATCGCAGTAGTTTGGAACAGAGAGTTCATGGAATCGATGTTACTCGTTGGGTAACCATTGTGCTGCTTACCATTGTGTCAGCATTGTTTTTTGTAGTAACTCGCACCATACGACACACTAGGTGGGTCACGGTGTTAGATCTCCATTCCCAAAAACGACCGTCAAGTTTCGATGAAACTCCTAATGTAAAACGGGAAGAAAAAAAATCGTGGCAGAGAGCGCTTGGGCAGCACTCCCTGTTACTCAACTTCGACTACCACCCGAGAAATGTGCTATCGCTTCTGTCACTGGGTTTGGTCGACGCAACAAGAGAAGGACAGAAGGCTGGGGAAAAGATCAAGTTGACAGATGAACTCATCGAGCGCGTCCTTTCTGGGTTCAAAGAGAGCAATAGGCAGTTACAAGATGGGCAATCGGCTCTAGCCAAAAATCAGCTGGGAAGCCAGTTCTCATGGGCCTGCACCCTGTCCACACATATACATAAGATTCTTGTATGGCACATCGGGACGACCATCGCCATGGATGGTCACCCGGTTCCTCCAACCGGCGACCACCGTGTCGCCAAGACGCTATCGGACTACTGCGCCTACCTGGTGGCTTTTGTTCCAGACATGCTACCCGGCCATCGCTATGATACCCAGCGCATCTTCGACGCCGTGGTCGTGGAAGCTCGGAAAAGCATCACCGGTTGTGACAGTATAAGCAGCCGGTGTGAGAAGCTGGTGATGGCGGTCTTGCCGAGCAACAGCAGCTGCACAATCCTGGAGCTGGGGGCCAGGCTCGGGAGGGAGCTCAGGGGCGTGGTTCCGGAGGAGCAGAGGTGGAAGGTGTTGGCTGACTTCTGGGCCGAGTTCATCCTCTTCCTCGCGCCATCAAGCAATGTCGAGATCCACACTGAGACGCTTGCCGCCAGTGGGGAGTTCATGACCCATCTCTGGGCACTGCTCACACACGCCGGCATTCTGGAGCGCCCCTCTACGACCGACGGTGCGCGAGGTAACAATGGTGCCCCTGCACAGGATTTACCTGTTTGAGGGATCAAAACATTATGGTCTGAAGCGCACTGCTAGCACTTCTGCTGGAGTGATACGTTTGTGATGATTGCTGATTCGTCAGATTTGATGTTGATTTGGGTGAATCTTGTTTTCACATGGTTGCGTATTTGTGTTGTAAGTTAGCACTTAGCAGTGTGCTGTGATTCATTTACTTTATGTATATGTACTTTCTGTTGAAATAATGGGCCTAGCCCATAAGCAATTTCAGAATTTCAAACAAATCTCAAAGGTCCATGTGGGCAAGAGGTGGAGTGCAAAGTCTTTAGTCCCACATTGCTAGTGGAGGGGAGGGATGGCCAAGTTAAATATGGAAGTTGTCTCCACTCCTCCAAGCTATGTGTGTGGGGAGGGAAGGAGAGCTCCACACGCGCGCGCTCGCTCGCCTCGCCACGCCTCGCCGGGCCGGGCGAAGGGCGCGCGTCGCCGGGCCGGGCCGGGCCGGGCGGGGCGAAGGGCGCGGGCGCGCGGCACCTGCGTGAATGGTTCACCGAAATCCGGCCCCTCGCCTTGCGGGGGCGCGGCTTCCTTTTGCCGTTTTATTTTTTTGGTTACTTGGTCATTAAGTCAGCGAGATATATGGAATCCTAACCGGTTTAGATCACGATCGCGACGTGATAATCGTGGGCTCTCCTATATATGCGACCTATCGACCTCTACCAGAAACAGATCTATTCGAGCTAGGGGTTTTGCCTCCTCTCGCTGCTGCGCCGCCACCGTAGTCTACTCCATCCCGATTGTCGGCGTGCACCGGCGATTGGGAGAGTAGGTCTCCGGAACTGTCGTCTTCAGCGATCCTGCACCGGGAGAGGGCGAATAAGGTTTTTGGGAAGCGCTCTGCGCGACTGCTCGATCGCTTCCTCCGCTTCGTCAACTTCTTCGTCGACTCTTTCACCACGGCTCGTCTACCTCTTCGTCGCTCGGGCCTCACTCGTCGTCGCGAACAACGTCAGGCTGCTGATCGTCGTCGCCTGCTGTATCCGGTAGTCGTCCAGGAACCGGTTTTCATCAAGAAAGAAACGTACGTTCTCTTAACTCACATTATGTCTTCCGTACTAGCTATTATGATCTGTTGCAGTCTGATAGCACTGGATAGTATGGTAGAATGTCTGATTCTATTTGCAATAATAGACTTGTCTAGATCTTGCGTAGACATGTCGAGTTTAATCTGCTGCTTGTTCATCATATTCATGATTTATTTCTGGATTAAGTTAAAACTAAAAGTGCTTATATATCCAACAATCCAAAAACCTTATTGTAGGCACTTTAGTTTTATGGCTGGATTTCTTGATGCACTGAGGCCAGCACCGTTTGCTGGCGTGCACTTCAAGAGGTGGCAGGTGAAAGCCACGCTATGGCTTACTGCCATGAAGGTGTTCTGGGTGTCCAATGGCAAACCGGAAGGGGTTCTCGCTCCTGAAAAGGAGAAAGAATATTCGGAAGCCAACACAATCTTCTTGGGCGCTGTGATTGGTGCACTTGCAGAACATCTGCAGGATGTGTATCTTCATCACACGGTCGCAAAGGAGTTGTGGGATGATCTGACTGCCAACTACGGTGGCTCAGATACTGGCACTGAACTGTACATCATTGAGCAGTATCATGACTACAAGATGGTTGACGGAAAATCTGTAGTCGCTCAGGCTCATGAATTACAGTGCATGGTGAAGGAACTCGATCTGCTAAAGATTGTCGTGTCCGACAAGTTTGTGGCTGGGGGCATTATTGCCAAGTTACCTCCATCCTGGAGGGATTTCACCACTTCTCTCAAACACAAGAGGACAAAAATTTCTGTTTCAGACTTGATTGCGTCTCTTGATGTTGAGGAGAAAGCTCGGGCTAAAGATGGACGATCTAAAGCTGTTGAGGGTCAGACCAGTGCCAATATGGTGCACCAATCACATCACAATGGCAATGGTGGTAAGGGCAAGGGCAAGAACAATAAGCCTAAGCAGTCCACTACCTTCAAGAAGAAGAAGAACAAGTAGAACGAGGGATGCTTCGTGTGCGGTTCTACTGACCATTGGGCAAAGAAGTGCCCAAACCGCAAAGGAAGAAAACCTCCACAGCAGAAGTCTGTAAGCATGGTGACCAGCGCTGGAGATGGAAATAGTGGGTATGGTAATTTACCTTCTGTTTTTTCAGTGTTTCATTCTAGCAATACTTGGTGGCTTGATACTGGTGCTAATGTTCATGTGTGTGCTGATGCCTCCTTGTTTTCATCTTACCAGGTCGCTCGGGATTCCTCCGTCCTAATGGGGAATGGGTCACATGCTTCTGTTCATGGTGTTGGTACGGTAGATCTGAAGTTTACTTCGGGAAAGATCGTGCAACCGAAGAACGTGCAGCATGTCCCTTCTATCAGGAAGAATCTAGTTAGTGGCTCCCTTTTGTGTAGGGATGGCTTTAAGGTAGTGCTTGAGTCTAATAAAATTGTCGTGTCTAAGAGTGGACAATTTATTGGTAAAGGCTATGAGTGCGGAGGCTTGTTCCGCTTTTCCCTTACAGATTATTGCAATAAGTCAGTGAACTATATTTGTGATGGTATTAATGAGAGTGATGCTAGTGTTTGGCATTCACGTTTATGTCATCTGAATTTTGGTTCTATGTCTTGACTTTCCAGCCTGTGTTTAATTCCGAATTTTTCCATTGTCAAAGGGTCTAAGTGCCATAGTTGTGTGCAATCTAAACAATCTCGAAAACCTCACAAGGTAGCCGAGGAGAGACACTTGGCACCACTTGAACTCATTCATTCTGATATATGCGAGATGAATGGTGTGTTGACCAAAGGTGGAAAAAGATATTTCATGACTTTGATAGATGATGCGTCTAGATATTGCTATGTATATTTATTGAAAACGAAAGATGAGGCTCTTAACTACTTTAAAATCTATAAGGCTGAAGTTGAGAATCAGCTTGAGAAAAAGATCAAGAGAATTAGGTCTGATCGTGGTGGCGAGTATTTCTCTAATGATTTCGACTTGTTCTGTGAAGAACATGGTATTGTACATGAGAGGACGCCTCCCTATTCGCCCCAATCAAACGGGGTTGCCGAAAGAAAGAATCGCACTTTGACTGACTTGGTGAACGCCATGTTAGACACCAGTGGATTATCTAAGGCATGGTGGGGGGAGGCTGTATTGACTTCATGTCATGTCCTGAATAAAGTACCCATGAAGAATAAGGAGAAAACTCCCTATGAAGAATGGATTGGAAGAAAACCATCACTTTCATACTTACGCACTTGGGGTTGCTTGGCCAAAGTTAGTGTGCCAATCAACAAGAAACGTAAGTTGGGACCTAAAACTGTGGATTGTGTCTTTTTGGGATATGCTCATCATAGCATAGCCTATAGATTTTTAGTGGTTAAATCAGAGGTGCCTGATGTTCATGTTAATACCTTGATGGAGTCTCGTGATGTTACTTTCTTTGAGAATATATTTCCTATGAAACAATTGCATAGTATGTCTAGACTATCTTTTGATATGATTGCTGAGACAACTCCTGAACCTATTGTGCTTCCTGATCATGCTGAACAAACACTTGAGCCAGCTCATGAGGAGGTTAACAGTGAAGCTCCTAAGTGGAGCAAGAGACAAAGAACTGCAAAGTCCTTTGGTGATGATTTCACTGTCTATCTCGTAGATAATACTCCTAAGACCATTTCAGAGGCATTTGCATCTCCAGATGCAGATGATTGGAAAGAAGCTATCCATAGTGAGATGGACTCTATTCTTTCTAATGGAACTTGGGAGGTTGTTGATCGACCGTATGGTTGTAAACCTGTGGGTTGCAAGTGGGTGTTCAAGAAGAAGCTTAGGCCTGATGGTACTATTGATAAGTACAAGGCTCGACTTGTGGCTAAGGGTTATACCCAGAAAGAAGGCGAAGATTTCTTCGACACTTACTCACCTGTTGCGAGATTGACTAGTATTCGAGTATTACTTTCCCTTGCTGCCTCACATGGTCTTCTCGTCCATCAGATGGATGTTAAGACAACTTTCCTTAATGGAGAGTTGGATGAGGAAATTTATATGAATCAGCCTGATGGATTTGTAATAAAGGGTCAAGAGAACAAGGTGTGTAAGTTGCTGAAATCTTTGTATGGCCTGAAACAAGCACCTAAGCAGTGGCATGAGAAATTTGATACTACACTCATATCAGCAGGCTTTTCTGTCAATGAGGCTGATAGATGTGTGTACTACCGCCATGGTGGGGGTGAGGGAGTTATATTGTGTTTGTATGTCGATGACATACTGATATTTGGTACAAATCTTGACGTGATCAAAGAGGTCAAGTTATTTCTGTGCCAAAATTTTGACATGAAAGATCTGGGAGAGGCTGATGTAATTCTGAATATCAAGTTGATCAAAGGAGAGAATGGGATTACTCTCACGCAATCTCATTATGTGGAAAAGGTCTTGAGCCGGTTTGGCTTTAAGGACAGTAAGCCTTCTCCCACACCTTATGATCCGAGCTTGATACTTCGAAAAAACAAGAGAATTGGTAGAGACCAATTAAGATACTCTCAGATTATTGGATCACTTATGTATTTAGCCAGTGCTACTAGGCCTGACATCTCATATGCTGTTTGCAAACTGAGCCGGTTTACCTCTAATCCGAGAGATGATCATTGGCGTGCGCTTGAGCGAGTCATGCGCTATTTAGTTGGTACTATGGATTACGGAATTCACTACTCCGGGTATCCTGCGGTGCTGGAAGGCCATAGTGATTCAAATTGGATATCTGATGCTGATGAGCTGTATGCCACAAGTGGATACGTCTTCACTCTTGGTGGTGGTGCTGTTTCATGGAGGTCATCCAAACAGACTATCTTAACGAGGTCTACCATGGAAGCAGAACTTGCAGCATTAGATACAGCCACAGTTGAGGCTGATTGGCTACGTGAACTCTTGATGGACTTGCCTATTGTCGAGAAACCTATGCCGGCAATACTTATGAATTGTGACAATCAAACGGTGATTGTCAAAGTAAACAATTCTAAGGACAATATGAAGTTATCAGGACACGTTAAGAGACGTCTGAAATCTGCCAGGAAAATGAGAAACTCCGGAGTAATATCAGTGTATTACATCTCAACTGATAAGAACTTGGCAGATCAGTTCACTAAGGGGCTGTCACGTAATGTGATAGACAATGCATCAAAGGAGATGGGTATGAGACCCATATGAGCTACACCATGGTGGTAACCCAACCTATGTGATCGGAGATCCCGTGAAGTAGGATCTGGGAAGAACAAGCCATGGGATAGCATGAGAGTATCCTACTAACCCACTCGAGAAATGATGCAACACTCTCAAACCACTGCATGGCAGGCTGGCTACTGCCTTAATATATTTTGTTGGCTTTAATTAGCAAAGATGTTGCCCTGCAGAACATCTTGGAAAAATATACCTATATGAGCCCGACTGTTGTAAGGTCGCAGTCTGTGAGACTTGGGTAATCTCTATTAAGCTCATGAAGAGACCAGGGGGGTACGACCTATATGCCCCACCCGCGGGGTAGGCTACAGGCAGCCAGGTACTAGTCCCGACTTTGAGTGAAACTTGTCCGCACAAAACTTGCAATTCAAGGCTTTGTCCATTGTTCAAGTTGTGGATGAATGTAGCTTGAAGCTCTAGGTGAGAGTTCAACTTAACAGTCCTCGCCGAAACACTAGTATATAAACAGCAGTGAGAAACAGGCAAAATCTCTGATGGGCATTTGAGATCTGGTGGGGGATTGTTGAAATAATGGGCCTAGCCCATAAGCAATTTCAGAATTTCAAACAAATCTCAAAGGCCCATGTGGGCAAGAGGTGGAGTGCAAAGTCTTTAGTCCCACATTGCTAGTGGAGGGGAGGGATGGCCAACTTAAATATGGAAGTTGTCTCCACTCCTCCAAGCTATGTGTGTGGGGAGGGAAGGAGAGCTCCACACGCGCGCGCTCGCTCGCCTCGCCTCGCCGAAATCCGGCCCCTCGCCTTGCGGGGGCGCGGCTTCCTTTTGCCGTTTTATTTTTTTGGTTACTTGGTCATTAAGTCAGCGAGATATATGGAATCCTAACCGGTTTAGATCACGATCGCGACGTGATAATCGTGGGCTCTCCTATATATGCGACCTATCGGCCTCTACCAGAAACAGATCTATTCGAGCTAGGGGTTTTGCCTCCTCTCGCTGCTGCGCCGCCACCGTAGTCTACTCCATCCCGATTGTCGGCGTGCACCGGCGATTGGGAGAGTAGGTCTCCGGAACTGTCGTCTTCAGCGATCCTGCACCGGGAGAGGGCGAATAAGGTTTTTGGGAAGCGCTCTGCGCGACTGCTCGATCGCTTCCTCCGCTTCGTCAACTTCTTCGTCGACTCTTTCACCACGGCTCGTCTACCTCTTCGTCGCTCGGGCCTCACTCGTCGTCGCGAACAACGTCAGGCTGCTGATCGTCGTCGCCTGCTGTATCCGGTAGTCGTCCAGGAACCGGTTTTCATCAAGAAAGAAACGTACGTTCTCTTAACTCACATTATGTCTTCCGTACTAGCTATTATGATCTGTTGCAGTCTGATAGCACTGGATAGTATGGTAGAATGTCTGATTCTATTTGCAATGATAGACTTGTCTAGATCTTGCGTAGACATGTCAAGTTTAATCTGCTGCTTGTTCATCATATTCATGATTTATTTCTGGATTAAGTTAAAACTAAAAGTGCTTATATATCCAACACTTTCTCAGCCGAAGGAGCATTCGCCAATTCTTTTGCGCTGAGTTGTTGTCCACGTTAAATACCTTATTTACTATACATGATTACCAGAATTTTTGTGGAAGTTTAGAGACTGTAGCCCATAGCTAGAGTTGGAACCTCTGTCAACACATACATCAAATTTCGAGGATGATATTATGAGAATAATTTTTCGTTTTATTTTGTTGATGTCTCATTTCTTCATCTCAACAAGGCCTTTTCTTTGATTTCTTCCCCAATTACTAAGCTCGAAATGGCATATTGAGTTGCCTGAGGCATTTTGGTCAACCTCCACAAGTTCAGTAGATGTTTGATGTTTCCTTCCAAGAAACAAGTAAAGATTTCTTTTTGAAATTGAAAACAATTAAAGATTGCAACGCAGAATTCTTCTCATTATTTCCCCACCCCTCCATTGACTGAATTGTTCTGCTCATGAACCCCCCCAAAAAATAAATCGTTTTCAGTCACAACGTATAAACAGCGTCCAAAACCCTGGCACATGCAGGAACCATTGCTTTACAAAACCCGAACCTGAACACTAACTTATGTAACCAAAGAACCAAAAGAAAAGGAAAAAGGAAAAAAACAAACAAGAGCCGATCCGGACGAAAGGATTGGCTCGGCGCCTCAACCTTACCACCAGATGGGCAATTTGTCATCTGAATCACCAGAGTGCTGCAGCATCATTGCTCATCAGAAACAGCAGACAGTTGGCCAATAGAAACATGTAACCCTCCTGAGCCTTTCCACCAAGACAGGAATGTCCTCCTCACTCAATGCTGTGAAACAACACCTGAACCATCCAGGCTCAATGCAATGGCAAGATGAACCTGGAGTGACATTGACCTTTGCCTCCTCCAACAGCCTGTCCCAGAGCTTGGGTTCTCCTTTCTCGCTGTAAGACCGGATGTACTTGCTCATGTCTGCCCAGCAGTAGAACCCTCCACTGCTCTTGAAGCATTCAACCCCCACTTGTTTCAAAGCACTGACGAACAAATGGTACATTTTCTGGAGCCTGTCTCTGTTAACCTTTAGGTATTCTGAAATGAACTTTTTGTCTGAAAGCATGGAAACAAGCAAGCGTTGTGTTGGCGTTGACACTGACGAGAATCGAGCAATTTTAGCAGCAGCTGTGACAATGCTTTCATTGCAGGAATATATCACTCCAACTCGAAACCCAGCAAGATGTAACCACCCTGGGTAGGAATAGAGAGTGAGCAAACATTACCCTGGGTAGTAAGGTGATGGGACAAGAAATGCATTTCCTGGATCAGCAATACAGAAACTCAGTGTATTTCCATTGCAGGAGTTGCACCAGATGTAACCACCATTTGAGATGGGTCCAAGGATACTGATTCATGCATGATTTGCCTCATGAATCCAGCAAGAGCCTGAAACAGAAACCGAGTTCATATTGGGAAATTAATTACCACACCAAAAAAAGAAAACAATTTAGCTGCCACGGTCTCTGATTATGCAGTCCTGTGTGAAGCATGTTCCGTTTCTCCACCACAAGACCAGCAGTCTCCATAAAAGCAGGTAGCTGCTGCATCGTGAAACTCAAAGACCACACCACCTCCACGGCCCATCACTAGTAGTAGACACCAACAGATGGGCCCGGTCCATATAATCAACGCATTTGGCCCAACCACCTTGCTAGGCCGCTGGGCTGTCCGAGCCCCTTCTCTCTCGTCTGTCTCCATCACACCCACCCACCTCACAGCTCAGATTTCAGAAGAAGAGATGAGCTCTAAAAAAAGGAGGAGGAGGAGAGATAGCCTGCCTGATGATGAATTGATGATGGAAGCAACTTGGGTGTGTCGCTCTCCCCGCTGCCAGATCAGACGCAGGCGCAGCGCAGCAGATTTGGTCCAGTCCAATCAGCACGCAGCGGCTGGCCTCGACAGTCGACACTGTAGAGACTAGAGACGATACGACGATCGCCTACTGAGCGGCTGGAGATCTGATCGGATTGTAACCGGACGATGCATTCCTCGGTGACTGGTACTAGAAGAAAAACAACCATACTAAGCTCTATGTGAAACTTTTTTTGAGTACTGTGTTCTTACCCCTATTTCAAACCTCAATTATGATTTTACCCCTATTTTTCTTCACTTTGTGTTTTTACCCCTACTTCATGGAAACGAATCCTCTGCTTACCTCCATTCGTAACTCTGTCAGTTCCATCCGAAATAAATAAACGAAATAAAGAAAATAGGAAAACCCTTCGTAATATGGTGAAAAGGCACCAATACCCCTGTCCCTTCCTACCCCTCCACTCCCACCCACCCGACCAGGCAAGTGGCGGCGCCAGCACCGAAAACGCGTGTGGCCAATACCGTGTGGAAAAGGGGTTTACTTGGACTTGTTCTGTATCGAATCATTGAAAGGGGTGGACTTGGACTTGGACTTTTACTTGTTTCCTGCCATACTCTAGTTGTTGCTCTCTAGCTACTTGGTCGCGCACCTCCGGTCATTGCTACTCCCTCGACACTTGCTTTGGGCCTCCCGGTCCTGGTAAGTTGTGCTAGCTGCTGAATACTTGTATTTGTGCTAGCTGCTGGAATTTATGCTAGTTGATTGAGAGTGATCATCGCCTGCTGAATTTTATTCTTCTATATCTGTTTCCACTTCTCTGAGTTTAGTGTTGCTTGTATTTATTGGTAAAGGAGATTTATCAGGTATTACTCGTCCTAGGCAGCAAGGTTCTTGTATTAGAAGATGGCTCGCGATCAAGAAGCCAGCCGCCTTGCCCTGGAGAAGGCGTTGCATGATGAAAGCGTGGAGCCAAGCTTTGTTCCTCTCTCACTTCTCGAGGACATCACAGGGAATTTCTCCGAGGATGCAAAGATTGGCCGTGGAGCATTTGCAACGGTATACAAGGTGTGTAGTGTACCCTACGAATGGAATGTATAACCCCTTCTTGACCTGCCTCTGCTACAAAATAAGTAACAACCAACGATGTAATCTGAAGGGAAGGCTTGGGAATGGAATGGTTGCAGTGAAGAGGCTAGAGAAGATTAAAAGGGAAGACTATAAGTTTCAAGATAATGAGCTTAGTTGTCTGATAAAGGCTAAGCACAAAAATATTGTAAGGCTCTTAGGATACTGTTGTGTGGCAGAAAAAGAATGGGTGCCCATGCCCGGACCAGAAGGCTGGTCCTGGGAAGACGCAAATCGCCAATTGCTCCTCTGCTCCGAGTACCTGCCTAATGGCAGCCTTGACAGGTATATCAAAGGTAGGATCAATCATGTACGCATAACAAAATTTACTTCTTGCAAATCTTTTTTTGAATTACTTGACAATTGACATATATATGCTGCATATTCTCCGTAGACGAATCTTGCAGATTCCAATGGAGCACACGCTATCAAATAATAAAGGGAATTTGTGAGGGCCTAGCCTATCTTCACCAGCAAACTAAGCCTATTATTCACAGGGATCTCAAACCTGAGAATATACTACTAGATCATAACATGGTGCCAAAGATCGCGGACTTCGGTCTATCAAGGATCTTTAGCGAAGGACAAATCGACGCCTCTACTGTAAACTTCGCTGGAACTTTGTATGCTTCTGATCGAGTCCTCTGTCAGAAACCCAGCATTTGTTTTGGCTTCAACTACTAAGTATGTTGCATACATAGCCTTCAATTCATCCATTAACAAACGAAACTACATGAATTATTTTGCAGCGGATATGTGGCACCAGAGGTGTGCAAATTTGGCACCAGGGGATTTAGGATCTCAAGAAAGGCTGACATATATAGTCTTGGCGTTATAATCATGGATCTTCTCGTGGGACATGATAAAAATAATTTTCTTTGGAATGAACAAGGGGGACGCTGCAAAGTTGATAAGGTAATAACCATCAAAATGACTGTTCCCAGTTACAGCATAACATCCTAAAAAGTCAGAAAAGGTATTAAGTACAACTGACAATATGTTATGGAAACAAGTCTTAGATATTAAGTCATCGGCAAAATAATGATAGATATTAAGTCATGATGTACAGCAAAAAAAAACATTCTCCTCTGCATTGTTTTATTTGTTTGTTCATGGGGATCGCTGCATGTGGTTTATACAAACATTATGTGTGTTGATCTCCTCTGCATTGTTTTATTAAGAATGCCGTTCCCTTTCTAAAACTCATTGTGGTTGTATTCGTAGGTACTTCAGATTTGGGAGGAAGCGTTTAAGACACTAGCATGGAACCGTAAACTAGTTAAACAACAAGTAAAGTTGTGTGCTCAGATAGCCATGAAATGCATGGACATGGATCCACGAGATGAGGTAAGAGAGAATAGTAGCCTTATCACTTCTTTTTATCGCATTAGTATGTCTGACAAAAATTGCCTAGGGTGCTTTTGTTTTGATGATGTCTAGCATCCATTTTTCATTTTTTATGTTTGTCGCAGACCACTGGCGCCTCAGTTTCCAAAGAGAGGACGACCCCTGAGCAAAGGCCTACGGCATCTGAAATCACCCGTAGGCTTGCTAAAATGGAACAATCAAACTTGCCAGCACCAGAGAAGGTATGTGTGTAACCAAAGTAGTCACGATGACAGAAACTTCATTTGAATATATTGTTATGCAATACCTCTCTGGTATCTTCCTTTTCATTTTTCAATTTGCTGTGCATAGTTTTTTTAAAAAACTTTTTGGGATAAGGTGTGTTATTGTAGGAAGAATAGATTGCGTATAATACATGCATTGTATTGCATTGAGGCCTCAACCGGTATATATAGAGTACAGAGACTTGGGGGGCAAGGCTCCCCCGGATACATATGGAAATCTACGATACGTATATCTACAACATCCAAATATACTCTAACATCCCCCCGCAATCACAGTGGGAGCACTACAGACGGTGAGACTGGAGAAGAAGCCGAAGGCAAAGCTGACGGACTGACATCTCCCTGTAGTGATAACGTCGGTGCGGTGCGGATGCTGTGACTGGAGAGAAAACCGGCGAGTAACTCATGCAGATGATAGCCCTTTGCGCCGATGTCGAGATAGCCGAGCATGAGGACGAGTAGCCGTGGTTGACGTAACAATCGAAGTTGTTGCCAAAGACGAGGGAGCTGCACATGAAGCCGCGGGAGCACGAGGAGGCGCCGTGAGGATGGTGGTGCATAGAGGAAGACGCCAAAGACGAAGATGGTGACACGTCAAGGCAATTGTAGGAGGGAAGGGGGGTCGATGCCGAAGTCGATGTAGTCAAGCTGACATATACGAGGCATATCCGAGTTTGCCAAGCTCGAAAACGCGTCGGGGATGATGGCACGCACTAGTGTTGCCAATACTGGACGTGTGAGGTAGAGAGCACCAACCATGTGTCAACATCTAAGGGACTAGCAGAGAAGGTCTCCAAGACGGTTGCAGGTGCATAAGAATGGCGAGGTAGAAGATGCTGATGCAGCCTGCGGTTGTTGGAGTAGATGAATGAGGTGGAGATTAGACGGCGACGAGATGGTGCTAGACGAAGCGAGGAGGTAGACCCAGATGATTTGATGCAAGGCCTGATGATCCGGATGACGCGGCGGCGGAGCTCGAATGAGACGGCGAAGAACTCCAACAACCTGATGAAGACCATGCGCGCAAGGCGCAACGACTTGTAGTCGACGACGAGGTCATTGATGCGGTCGGCGGCGGTGAGGATGCAATGGTGAAGAAGACCACGGGTGGCGCCACCACTGCCCGAAGAGGCAATGCAACGGTAGCCCTCCATAGTCGGGGAAGAGGTGCGCAATACAAGGACGAACGTCATAGGAGCTGGGCAGATCACACACATCGGCTGATCAGATCGAGTATGCGCGAGGCGAGGCGACAATGGGCGAAGTCGGTGGAGGCATCCCGATTGGTGAAGGCGACAACGAGCCAGCGGAGGCCGACATGCGAACGAAGCAGCGAGGAGGGCGGTGCACACGGGCGTCCCCTAGGGCACCGTCTATCTCGCCAAGCCGCACAGTCAGAGACAAGGCAGGAGCTGGTGAAGTCGATGCCGATGTCGAAGTAGAGGTGAGAGGTCGCCGGGTGGTGGGCGACGCAATCCCGATCTTTGATCGGGCAAAAGAAGAAGACACAACAAGAGCATCTCGTATAGAACCTCCAGGTGCACATAGCAGACCTTATCCCTAAACCCAGCTCACTCGTTCGTTCATCTTCCTACCTCCGTGGTCAACGACGGCAAAGAAAACAAAAAAAAACAAAGAGAGCAGAGGGACAGGAGCAATCGGGCTGAGCAGGGACCAATGATGGGGCGCGTGGCCGAGAGCGGCAGTGCGAGGAGCGGGGGTCGGGGGGGGGGGGGGGGTGGAGGGGAGGGGGGCGGCCTAGGGTGACGGTGCGAGGAGTAGGGAGGCGCGTGGCTGAAGGTGCGGAGCTGAGGAGGGAGGATGTGGCCAGCTCATGGAGGATGACACCCGGGCAAGTTTCTTCACAATCTGATCTTGTTTGACGATGGAGGGCGGCGGATTAATTGGATCCGCCGCAAAGACGGAGGGCGCTGCCCCCGGCGGAGGTCATGGGCAACCTCTCGAGGGCGCGCTAGGAGGCCGTCGAGGGGGCCCGCTGGATGTGCGCCGTGAAGGACGGCCGGCGGTGCGCGGTAAGCAGGGGGGACGAGCGGAAGCGGAAGGTTGGACCTAGGATCTGAAACACTAAACTCATGATACCATGTAGGAAGAATAGATTGCGTATAATAGATGGATTGTATTGCATTGAAGCCTCAACCGGTATATATAGAGTACAAATACTTGGGAGCAAGGCTCCCCAGATACATATGGCAATCTACGATACGTATATCTACAACTACCAAATATACTCTAACAGTTATTATTACATGTGTTGTCGCAGCTAAGCCTTGTTCGACCAACCGAGAGTGAGGCACTATCAGCACTCGACATCCATCCTCGCGTGCTCTGCTTTCACTTCAAGGCTGGTTTGGGAAGCAGATGCTTATTGAACCTAACCAACAGATTCGATGATCATTATGTTGGCTTTCAAATTGAAACTCCTCAGGGCATCTATGCCGGTACGAAATACGGAGGCATTGTGGGTCCACTGAATACTCGTGTTGTCAAGGTGACGTTAAATGGATTGTTGTCAAAGGGATTGGATGACCCACCTGTGGACACGGGCGTAGTCAAGATACAGACAATAAAGATGAGCAAAATGCGGGTGGATGACCTGAGCAGCAAGGGGATCATTGATAATGAAGGGTTATTCGCTACAAAATTTCGTCAAAATCAGCTTGAAAATATCAGCAAATCAACTGAAGACGCCTCATTTGGGGGCAAATGGTTGCATGAGACGGTGCTGACTGCTGTCATCTGCCCATCATCGTCAGTAGGTGAGGTATGTGTATGCCACATTATATCTTTCAAGTTAATTAAGGCAAGGCCATGGGGGTGGATTCTGGTGATCTCAGCTAGCCTTTTGTTTTGACAGGTCGCAGGAGAAGAATATGATAAAATTCATTCCATAGATGTGCATCCGGCCAAACCATGGTATGCGGGCTAGAAATCCCTCCGTCCACAACCTAATTAGTTATTAATGCGTTGACATAATTTAATGTTAAACTTTGATGATCCAGTATTAGGTTGATATAATTTGTGAGTTGCTATATGACAGAAAAGTGGTTCTTTACAATTATTGTGTGTCTCTTTTATAAACACGTTCTCTCACGTTCAGTCATTAATCATTACAATTATTGTGTGTCTTGTAGCTTTTGACCATGCAATTTGTTCCCCCCCCCCCCCCCCCCCCCCCCCCCCCCCCCCCCCCCCGCTAAACAGGATTTTGATGAGTCACGGAGAGACCATTTCCATTTGGAACTACGAGGCGCAGGTAACAGTACATAACACCGACACAACTAACTCATATACAACTTGTTGTGTTTCCATCTTGACCTGCTTATATTTATTTATTATCTCATCATATATACGCGTGCATGTGCATGCATCAGGCTAATGTGTTCAGTAATCTCAGGAGCAAGAGAAAAGCTTTAAACCCGGTAATAAGGAAGGCACCTTCAAACGTGGCCGAACTACGATTAAACTGGTCAAATTTATGCCAAGAGACACAGAACAATGGATCGTGACCGGAGATAGTTCTGGTGTCATCCGTGTGATCTTGTATGATAAAGAGAAAGAAATGAAAACATTCCGACATGACACGGGTGCTGCTATCACGTCGCTGGCAATCCACCCAGAAAAACCACTCTTGCTATCGGCGGATGCAGATGGTGTGATCTGGCTAGAGACCTGGCAAGATGATAGTGTCATTGGGAACACCTGCAATCACACAGCATCTCATGAGGTACCCGCCAGGAGGACCCAAGTCAAGTTTAACCCAAAGGACTACTACAACACCTTTGTTAGCACTGATGAGCATGGCCGAATGAAGGTTTAATTGTGTTTTCTGTTGAATGCACTACCTACTTCATCATCTGTTTGGTAATTGGATCATACATCAGATTAATTTTGGTCCTCTCTACTCGAAATTTATTTAAAGGTCTGGAAAGTTAACTATTCCACCCAGCCACCTACCGCCATGCTAGAAGAAGGAAAGTTGGGGCAAGATAACGGGTTGTCCACAGAGCCATTTGATTATGTTTGCGCCGATGACAGTGGTCAGCAGTATATGATTACAGTGAAGAAACTGGTTGGAGGGGCTATCGCATACGTATGGCACCCTCCGCTAAAGAAAACACACAGCACATCTAATTCTTGTTTGCATCTTTTGTTAGTGATCTGTGCAACTAACGCTTTTCCTTTTTCTTCTGTTGAATCAGAAATGGGATTGGGATTTGCAGGCAGAGGAAAATCCTTACACAATTGTTTTCCAAGGCCAGTTAATTACCGCGATGTCGTGCCACCCAACACTTCCAGTAATAGTTTTAGGTACATGGTCGGACTCGGACCCCTGCGCTATTTCCTTGTGGAACTCCACTAATAACAGGTAAAACTCTCTTTTTTTGTTGTTTGTATCCATAGGCACGTCTGATGTTTTGTTCTTCAATTTTCCTTGCACCTAACTTTTTCAACGAAGAAAATACAAAGGTAATAAATATGCAGAATAAGCTTTCTCATGTTCTTCCTCCGTCTGTTTCCATTCACTTTTGGAAAAGATAAGCGTTCTAGCTTCGCACATTATCATTTGGAAAAAATTTGAAACACCCAAGGAACAGTGCCTGACCTAGATGTTTTCCAAACTGCATGTTCCAATGATTCGATAACTTTTGCTGATTTTTTATGAGTCGGTTATGTCAAATGGTGCAACTAAGTTTGGTATGTGCACACTTCTTATGTTTACAGGGTTGAAAAAGTGTTTGATGGCTCAGACTTACATAAAATTGAAGAGTTTGGTTTTATAGGCTCAACAAGGTAATTGATCTTACTACTACTTTTGTACTTTGCTAACATTAAAATTGCACATGTACATACATATATGTGAATAAAGCTGCAATTATGTGAATAATATCATTTTTGCATAAATAAAAGTAGTATTGGCTAAAGTGCGCTTCTCTCTGTATGCATAGAAATAACGTTGTTTAGAACCTAAGAGTAGAATAACATATTCTACTCTATGGTTTACATTGAATATTTAGACTACCACATGGATCATATGAAATTGCACATGTACCCTAAGAGTAGTGAAACTATCAAACATAGAACATATGGAAGGTTCGAAAAAATTATTGTGTAAACAATTGCCAAAGCTATGTCTATTCACTATCCTTATGATATTATATTGATCAGTTATTTCAGTTTCTCCGATATAATGTCCTTACAACAATTTTAAGATTTGTTCAATGCCCTTGCAATAAGTTCCATCTACTTGCAATTAGTGTTGGGATACGAGGTAGGCTACACTAGCACAAATAAAAAATTTCTACCGCGTAAACCAGGAAAACTGCCGTATAAGGATCACGGGATTACCACTCGACGCACTACTGGTGCGGAAGATGTAGATTCGCGTCGATGCAGCGAAGTCGATCAGCGTAGTCGTACGTAGTCGATCACGTCGACGTCCAGCAGCTCCTCAGCAGCTCGTCCACGTGCAGCAAGATCGCCCTCGTGCCGCGGCTCGTCGTCAGCTCGTCGTGGCTCGTCAGCGGCTCGACGTGGCTCGTCAGCGGCTCGTCGTGGTGCTGCAGGCGCAACACCTCCAAGGTATCCACACGTGCAGGGAGGAAGCGTCGCAAGCCGGACTGCTAGATCCGTGAGTTGCAACAGGCAAGGGCGTGGGAGGTGCGGCAGATGTGTTTCGCCAAAAGGTGTAAACCCTAGGGTGCCCCCACCCCTCTATTTATAGAGGTTCCTAACGGGCCTCTGGGTCCAAGGCCCATTAGTACTTCTAAACCTAATCCAACTCGGATCACATCCGAATTGGGCTTCCAGCCCCTTAAGTGTGTGACCCTATGGGTTCGGATACGTATAGACATGGCCCGAGTACTCCTACTTGGCCCAATAGTCGGTAGCGGCCTCTAGCAAGACGTGCCAACTCCTATACGCACACGAAGATCATATCAGACAAACCATCACAACATTATATACATGCTATTCCCTTTGCCTCACGATATTTGGTCTAGCTTCAAACCGACCGCTCTTTCTCGATCCTGTGATTCGAAATCCCTTTGTAGGTTAACTCTTAACCGTACGTAGCATGGCCATGCATTTTCGGATCCGATCATTCGAGGGACCCAGAGATATCACTCTCAATCAGAGAGGGGCAAATCTCATCTTGATTGACCATGTCTCACAGCATGCTTCTTAACAAACCCGAAAGCTACCTTTATAACTACCCTGTTACGGCGTAGCGTTTGATAGCCCCTAAGTAGGTCGATCCACATCTTGAATACATGCGACAATCTCAGATCTAAGGACAAAGCGTATATGTTATTTAAAGAGAGAACTATTTCTCGTGTTGGGTCAGTCCTAGCACATGTCTCCACATGTGCCCACATTATTAGTTCAACATCTCCATGTCCATGACTTGTGAAACATAGTCATCAACTAATACATGTGCTAGTCTAATACTCATGTGTGTCCTCACATGAACTCCGACTAGGGACAACTTTAGAATAACCATACAAGTAAAGAGTTTCACACACAATTCACATAATTGCAAATTAGTTCAAGTAGCCTTTAATTGATATTCAAGGAACACAATATAAATCATGGATACAAATGGAATATCATCATCTCTATGATTGCCTCTAGGGCATACCTCCAACAATTAGTTCATTTTCTTGTTGCAGTTGTTATGGTCTCTCAGTTGCAGCTACAAGATGGGTGCGTTCT
Source organism: Setaria viridis (assembly GCF_005286985.2). NCBI lineage: Eukaryota > Viridiplantae > Streptophyta > Magnoliopsida > Poales > Poaceae > Setaria > Setaria viridis. The sequence continues at coordinate 821,199 of NC_048266.2, forward strand.
TAACGGATAATCCACTTTGTTGTATTTTAGCCTCGCCGTTGCATTTCGACTTGTTTGTTTTTTATCTCTATTTTCCATACTTGTGACCTAAACCGTTCAAATTGTGTAGGCTCGTCGTCAGATATGAAGGAGATGAATACAAAGGAATTAAAGATGGAATAAGAGTCCTGGAAATCGATATGACAAGAATAGCATATCAGCAATAGCAGCAACCATGTTGGACTTGGCGCTCCATACTACCATCAGTCCATCACAAATGATCTGCCAGGACTCGGCATTACCTTTGATCGATTTGATTTGAAAAATCAATTTTTTTATGTATGTGTTGACGGGAACAATAATGCAAAGTGCCACTGTGCGTGGAAGAGAGATTGCGTAGTAAATAGAAAAAAAAAATTCAGACTAATCAAAGGAGGAATGGCAAAATGGCGCGGTGCTCTGGCACCCAGTGCTGCTGGTCTTGTGAGCCGTCAGTGCCGTTGCTGGTTGCCTCCACAGGAGGAATGAAGACCCTCATCTCTTGATCGGACATCCACTCTTCATCCATGGATCCGGGTCGCAAAAACCTAACTCGTCGCTAATGAGCTTTTGGGCAATCATAGGCCAATCTACCACTACCCTTATTTTTCCTTTAAACATGAGGGTTGCTGATGAGCTTTTGTGCAACTATTGGACCTGTAACCTCTTGTTCAAGTCGCTAACTTGCTAGTGTCGCGTGGAGACAAAGAAGATCGGTGGACCATAAATCACCTCACAAAGCCAAGAGGTCATAAATTTGGCATCATATCAAACATGAGATGGTGCATGTCATCAAACTAAGGGTCATAAATTTGGCATAATACCGTTGATTTCCTTCACATTACATACCCATTGATTCCCAAATTGCCACTATAGCTGATTTCAACACTACCCTACGGAGCTAGTCAACTCCATCGTGAAACCTACGGTGTAGATCTTCACTTCGCATGTGAATAGGCATTGATTAATTACCATGTTGATTGTGTTTGTCATAATTTTTTGCTTTGCCTTGGGAATGAGCCTCTACCTTTTATAGTCTTTCTCCTAATTATTTTCATACTAAGATCATACCCGTGCGTTGCTACATGCGAAACAAATCATTTCCATAAACATTAATTTTCATTGTATAAATTTTTTGTAACAACATGTATAATAGAAGCATTCACTTTGTTTTAAACAGAAGTACAAATAATTGTTAAAAATAGAATGCCAGTTTCATGTAATCTTTCTGCCGCACAACTATCAACCTACTTCCACCACCCAGACGCTGGCAGAGAAAGCTCCATGCTGGCGTGCTGCTAGCAGCTAGCGGCAACCTCCTTTGCTGCCACTTCCCATCGTCAACTGCTAGCATCTAGCGGCAACCTCCTTTGCTGCCACTTCCCATCATCAACATCTCCATCAGCACGACCACCATCCCTCACACTGCCAACTGACCATCCATCCAACCAGTCAATAATGCAACGGTTCAAGAAAAAGAAAATGATGTCAATATAAAATCACAGGTTAGGATACGAGGCCTCATCATATTACTACATACCTTCAATAAAACCTACAATATGCTACCGATATTGGTAATTGGATGGCACAAAACAGATTATATACTTATTTTAGTTTTCATACAAGACCTAGAACTTTTTTATTTCTAAAAGGAAATAGCAATTCATTTTCTTACCTACACAATCAAATAATATCAATGGTTTCAATAAAATTACGATCTCACACCTAGCTACTTGCCATGCTAATTTATATTTCAGACAATGACTAATTAAACATGATGCTATGTTTCAACCTAAATGCAATGCTATCTCTACCTAAGAAAGGACTGATTTTTCAGGGCAATAGTAAAATGCAATAACAAAATGAGCTTATTGTATCCATTCCACTTCCTTCACGAGTCATAACCCAACACCTCATTTCCTTTTTCTATTTTGAACTGTAAAAATCTGGTGCTTAAAATGTGCAAGGTGCAAGTCACTATCACAAGTTGCTAGGCAGACTACAACCTACAGACCAGCACGTATCTCCAACTACCGGCGCAAAGAACAGCAGGTGGTAATAACTTGCAAGGCTGTACCATGAGCTTTAAGTAATAGCAACATCTGCAGGCTGCCATACGCAATCAAAGCCTAACATACTGCGAAATTAAATTAACTTTCTGGATCAGAGTCTTGGCTTTCTCAGCATCTTCCTCCATCGCATCGGTGACCGCCTTAATCTCCAAGGCGGTCTCCTTGAGATTTGAATTGATAGGGAACGCGTCGGCGACCTCGCCAGTGACCTTCTCCATCGTCTCTGCCACCGTGTGGATCACAGTTTCCAGATGAATTCTAAAAATTATTGATCAAATTAATCAAATGACTGCTATGCCAATAAATGAAATAACCAAGATGTGGGTAACCTTCAGCAGCAGGTATTGGATGGGCACTATATGAAGACATAATGACACAAAAATATGTTTTATAGCACCCAAATGAAAATAGAGGATTATAAGCAGTGGGATCAGCTTTCCTTGAGCTATTTGAGCATAGCATTAGGATTAGCTTCCCTTACATTATCATTTCAATATAGGAAATACAACTTTGGTTTACCCACCAATTAGGTGCTCACAAATTTCTAAACATTACCTCCACCAGGACAGATGTTTACCACCCAATATGCCAAGGATAACCTATCTAATAGACTGAGTTAAACAACCAAACTTTTTTTACTTAGAGCCAGTACAATATGAAGCAAGTTAAATTCAGTCCAATTTCTTACTTCAGCTAAGAGCATAGACTGGAACAAGATAAGTAGAGAAATGACCATCTTGCAATACCTTTTCCACCATAAGATGATTCAGAACATCAAAATGAGAATTTTTAGATAACAGGTTCAGATTGTTCCTTCCTTCTATCCTTGAAAATCCAAAGGTGTGGGACCAATCAGATCATATCAGTGATTGCCCAAAAAATTCAGGCTGCAGTTCTAAGGAGACAAGTGGAAGGAATTGGACACTGGCGTTTAGTGGTCAGAGTGCACTTACCGGCGTAACATGATATACTGCCAACAGCATAGCATGCAGCCCTTCAGTTATTTCGTGAAGACAGTATGGCTTCATCATAGAAAACACATGGGTATAACTCTAACCAGCAGGAGCTTTGCACCTCACAAAAAAAAATGCATACAAGTAGATGAATGGATTCTAGCAATGTGAGAAAACAATCTTAAAAGACACAAGTGTGAAAAAACAGTTTGAACAAATGAGATTGAGAACTCATATAGAGCCACCAAGATTTTTTTTTTGAGGGTCACCGGTGGGGAGATCCCCACCTGAATTTCATTAGGGCCTATAGCAGGCCAAAAGTCTTGTACAAGGTTTTCAGCAGGAAAAAAGGGGGAGGGGAATTGTTTTACAACTCTTGCTAAAGGATTTACATTGAAGTAAACAGGGCGCACCAGGCATCAGTTACGAATTGCTCTTCCTGTTTGAAGCGTAGACTCCAGAGCCTGGCCTCATCTCTGCATTGTATCCAGAACCTGGGAAGATTCGGCTGTTGGTGTTGAAAGACAAGGTCGTTTCATTGTTTCCACAGAAGCCAGCTGACGAGGAGCAAGAAGGCTGAGAATTGACGCTTGGGAACTGTTGCCGGACGGGCTACAGTCCATAGGAGCTTCACTGTGGCATCTGCAATTTGGAAGCCAAGCGAGCTCCAAACCTGGGACGCGAAACTGCAGTGGAGGATGATGTGATCGCAGCTTTCCTCCTGCCCACATAGCGCACATGAGGAGTTCGTCAGAATGTTCTTCTTGGCAAGGTTCACTCTGCACTGAATTCGCTCTTGCATGAGGAGCCATCCGAAGAACTGGATCCTGGGTGGCGCGTGATTGCGCCAGACGAAAGCAGCAAAGGCTGAGTTGGTTGAGCCAGCAGCAGTTTTGAGTTTGACGTATGTGTCAACAGAGGGCAAGAGGGTAGTGTCGCGACAACAGGGATTAAGCCACGAGTCCTCAGCTTCACCGAGCGACACATGCTGCAGCAGATCGCGCACCTTTGCCAGTTCCGAAGCTGCTTGAGCTGTTAAGCGTGTAGTTAGGTGAGCTTCCAAGCCGTCAGTCACAACTTGGGCTACACTCACGTTATCATCAGTTGCATGGCTCAGGAGGAGGGGGAACAAATCCGCAAGATGCCCGGCACTTAGCCATCGGTCTCGCCAAAAGCTGGTGTTGGATCCATTGGAGACCGCTGAGTAGGTAAGAGTCTGATATGTTGGTAACAGGCTTTGCAGATCCTGCCAGTGGGGGCTTCAAAGATTTCCTTGGAGGTCAGTGAGGTTGACCAAGCTTTGCACCCAGCGTGCCCATGAAGATCCATTAGGATGGTGTAGCCGGTGGATTAGCTTTAGGAGCAAACTCCTATTCTAAACGGCGAGGTCCTTTAGCCCGAGACCACCATGTTCTTTCGACTGACAGGCCCTTTCCCACGCCACCAAGATTTGATATCGCATCCTCAAGCACCTCATCAGAGGAGTATGTGACAAGACCAAACCCCCTTGACCTCCCATTCTCCCTGTCATAGATGAACCTAGCTTCCAGGACCTCCCCTTGCTTGTTGAACAGGTTAGCAAGCACTAAATTGTTCACACTCCATGAAAGGTTGCCAACATACCCCCTATCGGCTTCACCCGTGGACCCTCCAGGTGAGGACTGCTCCCTGGATAGTGGGTAGTGTTGACCCTGAATGCAGCAGAGTCAAACTCATCCTATCAAGTACCTGATTTCAGAGATAGAGGTTAAGCTAAAGAACTATGGGAACAAATTTGAAAACATGCTTCCTCAAATATTTTTTTTGAAAACATGGTGTAATATAGCATTTGATTAAGCAAAGCAAAACAGCTCAATAGCTAACATATATACTTGACTGCAGGCTAAAGTGTAAGAATGAGCTCAGAAAAGAAGAGAGTTGCAGAAGCAGGTAGCAAAGCAAAGCAACCACCGGGCTTTCGGCCAGCCACAAAATAGCCAGCATATTATCCAAGATCCAATGTTATATGCTTTATATCAGAACCTAGACAAATATGCTAGCTAGTAGTCCTGAAGTGTTGTAATTAACCATTGCTAGATAGTAAGCACGAATGACTAAAAGACAAGGAATGAAAAGTCATACATTTATCATCCTCTACAATCGAAGCAATATCCTAAAGCTAATCTTTTAATGCAAGCAATATCCCATCCATCGAGCCATTTCACAATACTGACAGTGTTGGTGTTTAGACCCGGCAACCTAGGGGTGCCCGAGGTAGTGTTTGGTTTGTGGGGCTTGCCGAGATCAGGAACTTGAAGGTGAACACATACACACGATTTAGACAGGTTCGGACCGCTAGATCTCGTAATAGCCTACATCCTGTATGTTGGTTGGATTGACTTTCTTCATTGTTGTTTTCTGGTAATAAATTAATATAGATATCAATTGTCACGATAGTGTTTTAAACCTAATTTTTCTTTTTCTTTTGTTTTGATGCATCTCCTTAGCAGGTAGCACCATGGAAAGCACATACATGAACACCACCACCATGTCCATGCATTTGGTGATGGTCAAACCCCACAGGGTTGGGCTGAGCTCCCACATGAAGTTTTGCACTCCATTATTGAGTTGTTGAGCTGCACTTGCCTTGATCGCCACCTGCCGCAATTGGCGTGCAGTCTTCATGAAAGCCAAATCCTCTTTCTGCAAGCTCTTCCCACATCTGATGATCCGAAGCTGCGCCCAATTAGAGCGTGATTGGTAGCTGGGAGGGCACTATCCGCTGCATGACCCCGAACCTTCCCGTGCACTCTCGCGTGTTCGGTTGGCCTTCTGGAACCGAAACGCCGCACCCCCCGTTCCTTTCTCCCATTCCATCCCGCATCGGCCCGTCCGCCCAGAGGGCTCCTTCGCTCGTGAGCTGGGATGGAGCGATGCTGGCGGGAATTTTTCGGCGGAGCGCGGGAGATGGCGCCGTCCCGGGGCTAAAGGCGCGGGAGGCTTACGGTGACCTCCCATCCTCCCACCACTGTCTTCGCTCCCCTCCTTCCTGGTATGCCTTCTCCTCTCCCTCCTCCTGTTCGACCTCGGTTCGCCGGTGGATTGAGATACTCCGGCGGCGCCCTGTGCCCCCGCCGGTGCTGCGACGGTACATCTCCCCCTCCTCTTATGCTGCTTCATCCCCTCTCCCTCGCTGATCTGTCGATTCGTCTTATTTTGGTTGGTGTCGATGAACCCTAGGTTCTTCTTCTCTCAGATCCATGCGCTCCTTTTGTTGTTCTGTATCTGGATTTATGGTTGTGATGAACCCTAGGTACTTTTTATGATGCAGATCTATGGTTGTCACATATAGAGGTCGATCTGATTTTTTTTGTTCTTGTACCATCCTCCCGGTGGGTCGAGGTCCTCCGGCGGCACCCTGTGCCTCCACCGGTGCTGCGACGGTACATCTTGCTTGGTGTCAATGAACCCTAGGTTGTTTCTGATACGGATCTATGGTTATTCTGCATCTGCATTTATGGTTTTGATGAAACTTATGTTGTTTCTTATGCGGATCTATGGTTGTCATGTATCTTTGTCAATCAGATTTTTTGTGTCCTTGAACCATGGCTTACTCCTTTGTCGAGTGGGTTGGCGTGGATGGTGACGCGGTTGTGCCTGATCTCGGCGAGCGGCCTGTCCCCCCGGTCCTGTGTCTGCGCCTTCTCCATGAGGTCGAGGACCTCGAATCCGTGGATGACCTTGGCGAAGATGGTGTAGTGTCCGTTGAGGTGCGGCTGCTTGACGTAGGTGATGAAGAAACTGGCTGCCGTTGGTGTTTGGCCCGCTGTTGGCCATCGACATGATCCCCCTTGCGTTGTGCTGCCGACAAATTAATCCAATCCAGAAGTCAGTAAGTTAGCGAGGGTTGGTTGGGTTTCGTCAGAGGAAGGAATCGAATTCGATCGACCAGCGAGTCAATCAATCATCAGATCAGATCAACGGTACACTCCCTGAACTCGTCGGCGAACTTGGCGCCCTAGATGGATGCGCCGCCCTTGCCGGTGCCGGTGGGGTCGCCACCCTGGATCATGGATCCCTTGATGTTGCGGTGGAAGACGGTGCCGTCGTAGTAGCCGCTGGCGCAGAGGGCAAGGAAGTTCTCCGCCGTGCGGGGCACCTGGTGCAGCGTCACCGACTGCGAAGCATATCCATCCCATCCGTCCGTCGATTCGGTCAGTAACAAGGGGTAGAAATCGAGCGAGAGAGAGCGAGGGGGGAGAGTATCACCATGGCGCCGGGGCAGAGCGGGAGAGGCGGCGGGGGGAGAGAGACGGGGAGACAGACGACGGGTGGTCTGCAGGGCAGCAAGGGTAGTGTGCGGGCCGGACGGACGGAGAAGACAATCAAGTCTGGAAGAAGAAGAAGAAGGCGGTGTGGGCGTGTTGGGCCGCCGTATAGGCCGGGATTAATTTGGTGGAACGAACGGTGAATTTTTTTATTTTTATTTTTTTCAATTTTGCCGAAATAAATAGTTGAATTAAAAATTTGCAAAAATAGACGTACGCCGCCGAACCAAACGGCGGTAAGGTCCTTTTCGCCGTATGAAATGGTAGAAGGGTGCCGACCACCACGTGCTGCATGCCTCGTCGGCTGAAACGGCGGGGTCCCCCGCCGTTTCAGCCGGCGAGGCAGCGCCCTGACGGGTTGGCGACCTATAGCCAGTTGAAACGGCTATAAGGACCTCTGCAATTATTTTCCCTTCATTTTTTAACTTTTATCAATTATTTTTGCTTTATTTTTTTTATTATTTCAATTATGTAGTTGTATGGCAATACGTAACTCGTCATTTGAGGTTATACCTCTATCTTGAATATTGTTCCTTTAAATTTTTATGACATTTTTGAGAGAGGTAGTGTGATTGCACGAAATCATTTAAAATCATGAAACTCCCGATCTAGATAGAGTAGTCTGCAGATGATCACACATCGTGCGCTTTACAATTGTACACATGATAGCCTGTACCGGTGTACAAAAGATAAAAGAAGTCTTACGCACTAAATGTGTCATCACCTTGAAACAAGGCCGGTCACCCCGACCACGACCATGCCTCGCTGCTTGCCCTCCTTCCTTCTCCTCTCCCTCCCTCCCTCTCTGGCGCACTCCCTCTGGCTTGCTCGCTCGGTTTGGCTCGCTCTGGTATGGAGCAGGGGGAGGCGGTGGGGGCACCCTGCGCGCCTCTTTTATAAGGGGCAGCCTCGCCAGCTTGTCTGGCGGTAAGGGATCCCTTCCGCCATTTTAACTGGCGGGGAACCCTTACCGCCGAATGAAACGGCGATGGTTCCTTGAAACCGACGCTAGTGGAATCCGTGGGCGGGCTGCCGGTTTGGGAGGCGGTAAGGGTCTTACCGCCGTTTCACCCGGTGGCAAGACCCCATCGCTATTTTGTTCGGCGGCATACGTCTATTTTTACAAATTTTTGATTCGATTATTCACTTCTGCAAAATAAAAAAATATAAAAAATATAAAAAATCAAGAGCTCTCTGCAAATCATTTTTGTCTAATCTAATTGAAAAAAAGAGCTATCTGGAAATGAAGCGCGCACGCCGCCCGAGCCCTACCGTTTCCTGTCGACCTTGGGCGGCGGCCACCGCTCCGCTCCCCACACCGGCCGCCCGCCCCAAGCGCGCCTCGTCGGCAACAGATTTCACACCCCGCGGCCCTGGCAGCCGTAGCCGCCTCCCCTACGCGTCCCGGCATGCCGCCTCCGGCGTGCGCGCACGACGCCGTGGCACCCAGACAACAGAGCCTTGCGCTGCACAGCTCGCCACAGGGCTGCGTAAGGCGGCGCAGCAGCGGAGCGGAGGAAACGAAGCGGGATGGCGAGCAAGCAGGACGTCGCGGTCCTCCGCACTGGCCTTTACTCGAGACTGGCGCCGTCATCATGAACTTTCCCCCGGCAGCGTAGCTGATGCTCGCAACATGCTCGACAAAATGCTGACCGCATGTTCGGCAAGGTTTCTTTTTCAATATCGGCATGATATAAGGCAGAGGCTGGCACGTGCGATGCCCAACAAATATGGCCGTGATCATCGAGAGAGTAAGGGGATGAAGCTGTTAGTGGCTAAGTAGCGCTTCACCAGATGATGCTTGCCTGCTGCCTGCTATTCAGCATTCAGGGCCTTTGCCATCATGCACCGGTGAGTACAGAGATCAGATTAAATCCGTCTGCGTAAGTATCTGTCTATAAAATGTTGTCGGATCAGATTTAGAGTAAAAAATGGGCATATGCATATCAGCTTTGAGAATTTTAGATTGCACCACAAGCCAAGCAAAGAATTATGCTTTTCTTCCGTGTGTGCTCTCCATATCCATGACCATTGGAAGGTGCTGCAAGTACCGAGCGTTTGAATGTTGTAGGATGATTTTGCCGTGTACGTTCCATCAATATTCCATCTCTGGGTGATCTGTTCTGGTTGATCATTGAATTGCACTTGTTCTACTGCATCTCATCGCAATACAAACTCAGCCATTTCTACAGCAGCGGACCATTCGCCAAAGCCCTCAGGTCCGGTTCTGATTCATGACATCCTCCCTCACTTTTTCATCACCATTCATGTTAATTTGGTCTAATTATCTCTTCTTCTGCCTCCAACTAGCATGGACAAGTTTGGAGTACCCGCAGTCACTGGAGAAGCCATGGGGATCAAGAATTCCACCACAGCCTTTACCCAGAGCTGGGGCAGCACTCAAGGCCGGCTGGTGCGCGTGGAAGTCCTCGTCCTCTTCAGCGCCTTGATCTGGATCCTCGTCGAGCTTTTTGGCTCACGCCGGCGGCGGTATAGCCAGGGGTTCTTCCGCTTCTTTGTGTGGGCGGTGTACACGCTCTTCACCGTGCTGGTTCCCTACACCATCGGATTGCTGCAGGATGGTCCCTTCCATGACCAGACTTTCGTCCTGTGGGGCACCATCCTCCTCTTCATCCAAGTGAGTGCCGATTCCCTCTCAGTTTACAGCATACATGACATTGAGCAGAGGAAGAGGATGCTCGTGCAGCACTTGATACAGATCATCCTTGTGCTATGGCTGATTGTGAATTGCAAAGGTCACAACAGAAGCTACACTGCAAACATCTGGATATTCTGGATGTTGAGCCTCATTTTGACGTACACAAAGTATCATAGTTTAAGCAATGTGAGCAAAAAAGGAGGTATGCTGAAGCTGTCTAAAGTAGTCGCTGATTACATGATGATTGAGCATGAGCAAATACCTCGGGGCTTCAACCCTAACCCTGAAACCATGGAAGGGTACAAGTACATTTTCCACGGTGAAGAAGAAGTAGCTTCCCTGCTTCCCACCGCACCTGAATATACACAGGCCACAAGGACGAAATGCACCACCATTGATTCCGTGTGGCGATGGATCGAGAGTCAGAGCGCTTTCAACCACGAAGCTATGGAAACACTGAAGGATGTTGCGCTCTCCTTCTCACTATTTAAATTGTTGAAGCGGAGGTTGTGCGGATACCAGATTGCTGAAGCTAGCCTCGCCAAGACATTAGATTTCGTGCTTCATGGGCTCATCTCTGAACAAGGTAACTATGTACGTGCTTTTGGAGTTATAGAGATGGAGTTGTCATTCCTATATGATTTTCTCTATACAAGATTCGACACAAATTATTCTGGGTCTAAGGGCATGACAGCATGTTTTGTCATAATAACCGTTATTGCTTGCAATAGTATCTCAGGAGCATTTAACTGGGGGCACTACCATCGCAGTAGTTTGGAACAGAGAGTTCATGGATTCGATGTTACTCGCTGGGTAACCATTGTGCTGCTTATCATTGTGTTAGCGTCGTTTCTTGTAGCAGCTGCCAACCAAGGCTGGAGGTGGGACATAGTGGAGGAGCTCCATTCCTACGAACGACCCACGTGGTGGTCGTCAGGTTTGACTAATACTTCTTGGGTAAAACGGGAAGCAAAAAAATTATGGCAGAGAGCGCTTGGGCAACACTCCCTGTTACTCAACTTCGACTACCACCCAAGAAATGTGCTATCGCTTCTGTCACTGGGTTTGGTCGACACAACAAGAGAAGGACAGAAGGCTGGGAAAAAGATCAAGTTGACAGATGAACTCATCGAGCGCGTCCTTTCTGGGTTCAAAGAGAGCAATGGGCAGTTACAAGATGGGCAATTGGCTCTAGCCAAAAATCAGCTGGGAAGCCAGTTCTCATGGGCCTGCACCCTGTCCACACATATACATAAGATTCTTGTATGGCACATTGGGACGACCATCGCCATGGATGGTCACCCGATTCCTCCAACCGGCGACCACCGTGTCGCCAAGACGCTGTCGGACTACTGTGCCTACCTGTGGCTTTTGTTCCGGACATGCTGCCCGGACATAGCTATGACACCCAGCGCATCTTCGACGCCGTGGTCGTGGAAGCTCGGGAAAGCATCACCGGTTGTGACAGTATAAGCAGCCGGTGTGAGAAGCTGGTGATGGCGGTCTTGCCGAGCAACAGCAGCTGCACAATCCTGGAGCGGGGGGGCAGGCTCGGGAGGGAGCTCAGGGGAGTGGTTCCGGAGGAGCAGAGGTGGAAGGTGTTGGCTGACTTCTGGGCCGAGTTCATCCTCTTCCTCGCGCCATCAAACAATGTCGAGATCCACACTGAGATGCTTGCCGCCGGCGGGGAGTTCATGACCCATCTCTGGGCACTGCTCACACACGCCGGCATTCTGGAGCGCCCCTCTATGACTAACAGTGCGCGAGGTAACAACGGTGCCCCTGCACATGATTTACCTGTATGAAGCGCACTGCTAGCACTTCTGCTGGAGTGATTGGTTTGTGATGATTGCTGATTCGTCATATTTGATGTTGATTTGGGTACAGGGTGAATCTTGTTTTCACATGATTGTGTATTTGTGTTGTAAATTAGCACTTTGCAGTGTGCTCTTCGTGTGATTCATTTACTTTCTCAGCCGAAGGAGCATTCGCCAATTCGTTTGCCCTGAATTGAATTTTGGTGGAAGTTTAGAGACCGTAGCCGATAGCTAGAGTTAGAACCTCTGTCAACACATACATCAAATTTCGAGGACGATGTTATGAGAATATTCTTTCATTTTATTTTGTTGATGTCTCATTTCTTCATCTCAACAAGACCTTTTCTTTGATTTCTGCCCCAATTACTAAGCTCGAAATGGCATATTGAGTTGCCTGAGGCATTTTGGTCAACCTACAGCGCTATAAGGGAAGCAACCGAGAGCCACAGGGTGTAACCATCCAGAGTGCTGCAGCATCATTGCTCATCAGAAACAGCAGACAGTTGGCCAATAGAAACATGTTTCCGGAATCCCATTCATCCCATTCTTTTTTTTATTTCAAAAAAAGAATCCATTCATCCCTCCGCCAGATGAGGGGCTCCTAGCAATTGTCTGTTCCCGTAGCAAGAAGACACTGAATTTCAGAAAAAAAAAAGGAAAAAAAGGAACCTAGTCTTTTAACTGTTTGACTTGACCCTCCTGAGCCTTTCCACCAAGACAGGAATGCCCTCCTCACTCAATGCTGTGAAGCAACACCTGAACCATCCAGGCTCAATGCAATGGCAAGATGAACCTGGAGTGACATTGACCTTTGCCTCCTCCAACAGCCTGTCCCAGAGCTTGCGTTCTCCTTTCTCGCTGTAAGACCGGATTTACTTGCTCATGTCTGCCCAGCAGTAGAACCCTCCACTGCTCTTGAAGCATTCAACCCCCACTTGTTTCAAAGCACTGACGAACAAATCGTACATTTTCTGGAGCCTCTCACTGTTAACCTTTAGGTATTCTGAAATGAACCTTTGGTCTGAAAGCATGGAAACAAGCAAGCTTGCCTTGGTTGCCTCACCAAGGTTAGAATATTTTGATGTCCTTGATTACCATCTTTTGATGACGGGTAAAGTGCAGTGCTTCCGGTTCTTAATTATTTCCACCCACACCTCTTCACACCTTTAATTTGATTACTTGGTCGCGCACCGCCGGTCATTGCTACTCCCTGCTCTCCCTCAACACTTGCTTTAGGCCTCCCGGTCCTGGTAAGTTGTGGTAGCTGCTGAATACTTGATTAGTGCTAATTAATGGAGATTAGACGACCTCTCTTGATTCTACATGTGGATTCTGTATCCACAATTGTAACTGGAATTTATGCTTGTTGATTGAGAGAATTTTATTCTTCTATATCTGTTTCCACTTCTCTGAGTTTAGTGTTGTATTTATTGGTAAAGGAGATTTATCAGGTATCACTCGAGCATCGTCCTAGGCAGCAAGGTTCTTGTATTAGAAGATGGCTAGCAACCAAGAAGACAGCCGCCTTGCCCTGGAGAAGGCGTTACATGATGAAAGCGTGGAGCCAAGCTTTGTTCCTCTCTCACTTCTCGAGGACATCACAGGGAATTTCTCCGAGGATGCAAAGATTGGCCGTGGAGGATTTGCAACGGTATACAAGGTGTGTAGTGTACCCTACGACTGGAATGTATAACCCCTTCTTGACCTGCCTCTACTACGAAATAAGTAACAACCAACGATGTCATCTGCAGGGAAGGCTTGGGAATGGAACGGTTGCAGTGAAGAGGCTAGAGAAGATTAAAAGGGAAGACTTTAAGTTTCAAGATAATGAGCTTAGTTGTATGATAAAGGCCAAGCACACAAATATTGTAAGGCTCTTAGGGTACTGTTGTGTGGCAGAAAAAGAACGGGTGCCCGTGCCCGGACCAGGCTGGTCCTGGGAAGACGCAAATCGCCAATTGCTCCTCTGCTCCGAGTACCTGCCTAATGGCAGCCTTGACAGGTATATCAAAGGTAGGATCAATCATGTACGCATAACAAAATTTACTTCTTGCAAATCTTCTTTTGTGAATTACTCGACAATTGACATATATATGCTGCATATTCTCCGTAGACAAATCTTGCAGATTCCAATGGAACTACATGAATTATTTTGCAGCGGATACATGGCACCAGAGGTGTATACATTTGGCGCCAATAACAGAGATAGGAGATTAATGATCTCAAGAGAGGCTGACAGATATAGTCTTGGCGTTATAATCATGGATCTTCTCGTGGGACGTGATAAAACAAAAGATTTTCTTCGGAATAAACAAGGGGGACGCTACAAAGTTGACGAGGTAATAACCATCAGTATGACGTACTGTTCCTAGTTACAGTATAACATCCTAAAAAATCAGAAAATGTATTAAGCACAACTGACAATATGTTATGGAAACAAGTCTTAGATTATTTGACTTCTTATTAACCCCTAAAAAAAGGCAAAATAATGATAGATATTAAGTCATGATGTACAGCAAAAAAAAAAACATTCTCCTCTACATTGTTTTATTTGTTTGTTCATCAGGATCGCTGCATGTGGTTTATACAAACATTATGTGTGTTGATTTCCTAGTATATATTAAGAATGCCGTTCCCTTTCTAAAACTCATTGTGGTTGTATTCGTAGGTACTTCAAATTTGGGAGGGTGCGTTTAAGACACTAGCAGAGGAGCACCGTATACTAGTTAGACAACAAGTAAAGTTATGTGCTGAGATAGCCATGGAATGCATGGACATGGATCCACGGGATGAGGTAAGAGAGAATAGTTGCCTTATCACTTCTTTTTATCGCATTAATATGTCTGGCAAAAATTGCCTAGGGTGCTTTGTTTTGATGATGTCTAGCATCCATTTTTCATTTTTTATGTTTGTCGCAGACTACTGGCGCCTCAGTTTCCGAAGAGAGGAGGACCCCTGAGCAAAGGCCTACGGCATCCCAAATCACCCGTAGGCTTGCTGAAATGGAACAATCAAACTGGGCAGCACTAGAGAAGGTATGTGTGTGTAATCAAAGTAGTCACGATGACAGAAACATCATTTGAATCTATTGTTATGCAATACCCCCTGGTATCTTCCTTTTCATTTTTCAATTTGCTGTGCATAGTTTTTTAAAAAACTTTTTGGGATAAGGTGTGTTATTATTACACGTGTTATCGCAGCTTTGCCTTGTTGGACCAACCCCAACCGAGAGTGAGGCACTAGCAGCACTTGACATCTAGCCTCGCGTGCTCTGCTTTCACTTGAAGGATGCTGATGATCACTTGAAGGATGCTGATGATGAGGAAAGGACATGCTTACTGAACCTAACCAACAGATCCGATGGTTATGTTGGCTTTTGGATTGAAACTCCTCAGGCCATCTCTTGCGGTAAGAAATGCGGAGGCATTGTGGGTCCACTGAATACTCGGGTTGTCGTTTTGAGGTTAAAAGGTCCACCTGTGGACACGGGCGTAGTCAAGATACGGACAATAGCGATGAGCATTTTGGATGGCCTGAACAGCAAGGGGATCATTGATAATGAAGGGTTATTCGCTGACTATCTACTGGAAATGATCTGCAAATCAGCTGAAGGCGCCTCATTTGCTGGTGGAAAAAGGTTGCATGAGACAGTACTGATGACTGCTGTCATCCGCCCATCATCATTAGTACGCCCATCATCAAGACGACAATATGGTCAAATTCATTCCATAGATGTGCATCCGGACAAACCATGGTAAGCACATACTGCAATTAGTTATTAGTGCGTTGACATAATTCAATATTAAACTTTGATGACCAACATTAGGTTGATATAATTTGTGAGTTGCTATATGGCAGAAAAGTGGTTCCATTATATTCTTATTTATAAACATTACCATTATTGTGTGTCTTGTAGCTTTACAATAAATTACCCACAATATTAGATTATATCTATCTAAGGGGCGGCGGGCCGGGAGTAGCCTTTTAGGTCAAACTGTGCAGGCACTGGTGTGATCCATGCAATTTGTTTTTCCCCCCTTAAAACAGGATTTTGATCAGTCTCGGAGAGACCATTTCCATTTGGAACTACGACACGCAGGTAACTCATATTGTGCTCCCATCTTGACCTGCTTATATCTCATCATATATACACGTGCATGTGCATGCATCAGGCTAATGTGTTCAGTAATCTCAGGAGGAAGAGGAAAGCTTTGCACCCGGTAAGCAAGGCAAAGGCAAAGGTTATGACCTACGTAATTATATTGAACTGGTCAAATTTATGCCAAGAGAGGGAGAAGAATGGATCGTGACCGGAGATAGTTCTGGTGTCATCCGTGTGATCTTGTATGATAAAGAGAAAGAAATGAAAACATTCCGACATGACACGGGTGCTGCTATCACGTCGCTGGCAATCCACCCAGAAAAACCACTCGTGCTATCGACGGATGCAGATGGTGCGATCTGGCTAGAGAACATGGATGATGGTAAGGTCATTTGGAAACAAAAGGTACCCATCACCTCCAGGTGGATCCATGCCAAGTTTAACCCAAAGGACAACTACAAAACCTTTGTTAGCATTGACAAGTATGGCGTAATGAAGGTTTGTGTTTTCTGTTGAATGCACTACCTACTTCATGATTTGTTTGGTAATTGGATCATACATCGGATTAATTTTGGTCCTCACTACTCGAAATTTATTTGAAGGTCTGGGAAGTTAACGATTCCACCCAGCCACCTACCGCCATGCTAAAGGAAAAAAAGTTGGCGCTAGATAACTTTTTCGATTATCTTTGCGCCGACGACAGTGATCAGCAGTATATGATTATATCGAAGAATCCGGTTGAAGGAGGGGCTATCGCATACGTATGGCACCCTCCGCTGAAGAACACACACAGTACATCTAATTCTTGTTCGCATATTTTGTTAGTGATCTGTGCAACTAACGCTGTTCCTTTTTCTTCTGTTGAATCAGAAATGGGATTTGCAGGCAGAGAAAATAGCTCACAAAATTCTTTTTTTCCAAGACCTGGGAATTACCGCGATGTCGTGCCACCCAACACTTCCAGTAATAGTTTTAGGTACCTCCATACATGGTTCCTGCGCTATTTCCTTGTGGAACTCCACTAATAACAGGTAAAACTCTCTTTTTTGTTGTTGTTTGTATCCATAGGCACGTCTGATGTTTTGTTCTTCAATTTTCCTTGCACCTAACTTTTTCAACGAAAAAAATACAAAGGTAATAAATATGCAGAATAAGCTTTCTCATCTTCTTCCTCCGTCTGTTGTTCAAGAAAAATTCCATTCACTATTGGAAAAGATAAGCGAACAATACATATTTCTTCTGGCTTCACACATTTTCATTTGGAAAAAAAATTGAAACACCCAAGGAACAGTGCCTGACCTAGATGTTTTCCCAACTGCAGGTTCCAATTATTCGATAAGTTTTACTGATTTTTTCTGAGTCGGTTGTGTCAAATGGTGCAACTAAGTTTGGTATGTGTACACTTCTTATGTTTACAGGGTTGAAATAGTGATTGATAACGACTACTCTGGTGCTGCAATTAAAGAGTTTGGTTTTATAGGCTCAACAAGGTAATTGATCTTACTACTACTTTTGTACTTTGCTAACATTAAAAATTCCATATGTATATACATATATGTGAATAAAGCTGCAATTATGTGAATAATATCATTTTTGCGTAAATAAAGTAGTATTGGCTAAAGTGCGCTTCTCTCTGTATGCATAGAAATAATGTTGTTTAGAACCTAAGAGTAGAATGATGTATTCTACTCCATGGTTTACATTGAATATTTAGACTACCACATGGATCATATGAATTTGCAAATATACCCTAAGAGTAGTGAAACTATCAAACATAGAACATATGGAAGGTTCGAAAAAATTATTGTGTAAACAATTGCCAAAGTTATGACTATTCACTATCCTTATGATATTATATTGATCAGTTTCACCAATATAATATCCTTACAACAATTTTAAGATTTGTTCAATGCCCTTGCAATAAGTTCCGTCTACATGCAATTGGTTCATTTTCTTGTTGCAGTTGTTATGGTCTCTCAGTTGCAGTTACAAGGTGGGTGCGTTCTTAACGGATAATTCACCATTGTATTTTAGCCTCGCCGTTGCATTTTGACTTGTTTATTTTTTTATCTCTATTTTGCATACTTGTGATCTAGACCGTTCAAATTGTGTAGGCTCGTCGTCAGATATAGAGGAAACCCGTTGGTCAAAGATTTCATAAGAGTCCTGGAAATCGATATGACAACAATAGCATATCAAAAATAGCAACAACCATGTTGGACTTGGAGCTCCATACTACCATCAGTCCATCACCAAATGATCTGCCAGGACGCGGCATTACCTTTGATCAATTTGATTTGAAAAATCAAATTTTTTTATGTGTGTGTTGATGGGAACAATAATGCAAAGTGCCACTGTGCGTGGAAAGAGAGGTTGCGTAGGAAATTTGTTGGCAAATTTCTGTTCATATACGTTGAAATGTTGTCTAAATATATGTAGCGAAATAGGGGTATGAACACCCTCGTCTCTTGATCGGACATCCACTCTTCATCCATGGATCCGGGTAACTCATCGAGACGCATTTTTCTCCTTGTCAGGCATAAATTTGTCAAACATGAGGGGTGCGGGGTTTGTTTTAATAAAAACATATACCTTGCATGCTCTTATAGATGGTGCATAACTTTGACGTAATACCGTTGGTTCCCTTCACATTATATACCCAAATTGCCGCTATAGCTGATTTCAACACTACCCTACGGAGCTAGTCAACTCCATCGTGAAATCTACGGTGTAGATCTATCTTCACTTCGCATGTGCATCGGCATTGATTAATTACCATGTTGATTGTGTTTGTCATAATTTTTCCTTTGCCTTGGGAATGAGCCTCTATCTTTTATAGTCTTTCTCCTAATTATTTTATTTTCATACTAGGATCATGCCCGTGCGTTGCTACGGGCGAAACAAATCCTTTCCATAAACATTAATTTTCATTATATAATTTTTTAAAAAAATATATATAAGCATTCACTTTGTTTTAAACAGAAGTACAAATAATTGTCAAAAAAATAGAATGCCTAGCTATTTGAACACTTGGTAACAGATTCTTTCCATTGCTAGTTTCATGTAATCTTTCTGTCTCACAACTATCATCCTATTTTCACCACCCAGACGCTGGCAGAGCAAGCTCCGTGCTGCTAGCAGCTAGCGGCAACCTCCTTTACTGCCACTTCCCGTCATCAACATCTCCATCAGCACCACCACCACCACCATCCCTCACACTGCCAACTGACCATCCATTCATCCAACCAGTCAATAATGCAACAGTTAAAGGAAAAGAAAATGATGCCAATATAAAATCATCTGCTATTGCCATTTGTTGGATCAATCGCTGCTCAGGTAAGTTGGTGCTTCGATAAAGACTTGTATTGGTTGGTGCTTCTTTGGCTTCGATAAAGACCATGTTTATGGATACATTGCAAAATGCTGGTGTTTGTACTCTCGATGTACCTGTGAACCCTTTTTCCCCCATTGAGTTGTTGTTGCTTTGTTTCCATTTTTTTTCTTTATACGGTATGCTTCATTTTCTTGAGGTCGCACCAGCTGACAGGCATGGCCCAATCTATACGTATCGAGAATGCTCATCCATGTGTCAACAAGTCAACAGAGAACAGGGGTACCGGGTACAGATACAGTGCCTTCACAGGTGACACAGACTACACTGGAATGTGTGCAGGTTACTGAAGTTGCCATTGCCAAAGAACTTGAGATGCGAACTCTTGGAGCTCTGAACTGATAACTTCTGGAACGTTCTAGAAAGAGGAGACACGGTTTATTCCATCATCAGAAAGCTTATTTGCTACAGGCCTACAGCTATCGTCCGGGGTGAGAGCCTACACGGTCGTCGCCGGCGGCGCGCATGGTGGGGTTGTTCACTTGGCGCCGCCGTGGGCGCTGGCCATGTCGACGGGGGGCCTCTCGACGTCCTCCATGTCCTCGCGCACGAACACCGCCTGGTCCAGCACCGACGGCCCAGCAGGCTGCTCGTGCGGGCCGCCGTGGCCGTTGCCGGCGGCCTCCTCGGCGGGGACAAAGACCCCCGTCTCCTGGTCGGGCACCCAGGCGTCGGCGGCCTCCTCGGCGCCCACGCCGCCCAGCGCGTCGGCCGCCTCGTCGGGGAGCAGCGTCGCGGACCGGTCCCCCTGCACCACCTCCACGTTCTTGCGGTTCAGCGACGCCTCCACCTGCGCCGCGGTGACCGCCGCCGCCGCCGCCGCGTCGTGACGGTCGCCGGCGCTCTGGTCCTCCCGGCGCTGTTGGGCGCTGCTGTGCGACAGACCCCGAGTTCCTCCGCTCCTGCAAAAGACCAACGCAGACATGAATAGTGATGCGCATCAGGATCGTAAAGCTTGCGAGGACGCAAGATCCGAGGAAAGGGAAGAGCTTGCTGATCGAAATGCACCCATCGTCAACTCCGAAACGAGCTCAGATGGTCTGCTTGTTATATGTTACCTGCACGACGAGAGAACGGCGGCGAGCCCACTCTGCTCGGCCGCCCGGCGGCCGGTGACGACGGCGGCGAGCGCTCTCGTGGCCATGGACATGATGGAACGGTGAAGAAACAGCTAGCCTGAGGCTCTGAGCAGAGGCGGATCAGCGAAGGAACGGATCTATCCAAGGATGAGAGTAAGAACTTATCCGTACGGTCCTTTCCCCTGCTGGAGTAAAGTTTACTACTCCCAGATCGGGGAATGCGACGACGTGTGCGGGAATCAGCGGAGGTGGTTGCTGGTGAGTAATGGCGTGGCGACACGATGCCATGAGGGGCCGGGCGTGGTATTTTATAGGGCCTGGCGCTGGTCGGTGGAAGAAAAGCAGGGAGAGCCGAGGCGAGGCCGGCCGGCGACGACGACGCCACTCGCTGCGAGTGCGTGGCACCGGCCACCGCCCTTTTCGCAAATCACGTCAGCAAATCCGCAGAGTCTTGACACCTCGAGAAAATTTACTTGCTCATTATTCTTAAAAAAAGAGAGAGAGAAAAAATTCCTCGATCATAGTTTCTTGTATCAAACGGAGTCTCAGTGCTGCAGCTCGATTTCTACTATCCATTTTCTAAAGAAAATCTTGAACAAACTTGTCTCTCATTTTCTTTCCTTCTGAAATCTGATCATGCTGATATTTCGTGATGATAAGCTCAAGGGTCGAATGAAAGATCCCGAACAATTCTTTGTCTGAACAGCTCGTAAGCCAAGTCTGAACCTCGCTCCTTGGCAGAACGCTGTGGAGACTACTACTGGCGGAGAGTTCAGTCAAAACGCGAGATCTTCCAAGATGGGAGGATCTACGCTAGCTGTTTCTACCTGATAGTATAAAAATTTACAGCTGTGTCAACCATCCCGTTGCGGATCACCGCACCTTGACCAAAGGAGTTAAGCAAAGCAGCTGCGTGCATCGCTAACAGACACGCAGATATGCGTGAGGGACACTGGAGAAGCGCCTGGAGAACGGCAAGATTTTTTTTTTCCTCTTGCGAAGAGGTTGGCTACTGAAACTTGCAGTAGCTTCAGATGGAGAACGGCATCTGGAAGCTGGGGTTGAAACAGCTGCACCAGATCTTCTTCTTTTTTCTTGCATCGGAGACAAGGCACATATTCCAGTCACCCAGCGCGACAGATCACTCGACAACCACAGACAGAGCACAGGCACAAAGTTCAGGCTACTGGCTACACAGCATAAGAACAATCATCCAGGATGACAAATGTCTAAAGGAAATATGCCTCTGAAGAGACAAGACTGCACTAGACGAAAGGTAGCACTGTGATTTATTCAGACCAAGTACTACGAATCCGGGAACACAGCACAGGCAGCCTGTAGCTACAACCATCAGTACATCATCGTGTCCAGTTTGGGCCATCAGACCACGACCATCACCACCTGAACCTGCAATTGAAAGTTCAGGTTCAGAACTTCAAATCCAACAGGGTGAGTGAAACAAGTATTGCCAACGGGCAATTGTTCAGGCAAATGGCACGAAAGACTTTGCCTCCAACCTGATCAAGGCTTGATATCCTTGACGATGAAGTTCTGGCGGCTGATGGGGTTCATGACCACCGGCGGCCCTGCGGTGCGAGGCCAGGCCTGGAACTGCTTGTCCGTCGCCTCCCACCACTCCTTGTCCGACACCGTCCTCGGTGTTGTGCCTGATCACCATTCAATACAAATTGTAAAAAGAGCAGAGATGTTTTGCAGTAGTAACTACTCGAGATCGGGCACACCATTCTTACCTCCAAAAACCTTCTTCTGTGCCACTAGGACATCGGAAGCATATGCGATGGCGGCGGAGGCAGCAAGGGCGGCGATGATGTACTTGCCAGACATTGCTGAAACTACAGAATTTAGCATGCAAGAAGTCAGTGATGCAGGGAAGGAGCGTGTTACACAGTAGACGTGCATGCAGGAAGCATGGGCATACCATACACAATGGAAGAAAGGAAACAAAAGGCAAGTGTCATGCAAGAGGCATGGCTTACAAGGAAACATTTAGTTGGGTTATTAATTTTCAGAGGGTAGAAAAATCAAGTGCTTTGTATCCGCCCAGGATAGGACAATGGCTAGATAACCTGTTGTATTCTCTTTCCCACCCTCCTCTTTGCTTCTCCGCTTTGTAAATACTCCGCTTTAATTTTATCCAATATATACAACCAGTAGGGGGCAACTCCTCCTATTTCATCCCAAAAAGAAAACAAGGGCTGCATTCAGAAAACTACAAGTATGCCATTCAGCTGAAAATGGAATCACAGGAAGCCTGGCCTAACTGATCTATGGGAGTACAAGTCTACAACATGAAAATGAGAGGTGAAGAGGGATAAATTATGTTTATCCCCATGTAGGCATCCAAGTTACCCTTGAGACCTTCCAAAAAATAGGTTACCCTTGAGAAATCGGAACACATTACATAGGATTGTATCATTTAGTCTGATATAGGATATTCTCTAAGGGCCCCAACTGAAACTAATCAAGGGCCACATTACATATATAGTATTCAGCAAATAAGCGGTTTATCCAATTCTGCATTCATAACAATCTTCTTACTCAACATCAAAACTGTATTGTAAGGAAAAACTAAAACTGAACCCAACCAATTCCAGGCCAGCAGGGATGTTACAAAGACCCTTAACAAACCCAACAGTAATGCCTCTTGCAGGCACTACAGATTCAGAGTCAGGGTAAATAAATGCAAGTTACTAGCCCAAAAATTATGACCTTTCTGTGCATTAGTAACAGTGGATAGACCAAAACACAGGAGGGACAACAGCTCCTCCATGGAGACTGCAATGGTACAGCCATGCTGGTATACTCTTTGCTGATGCATCAGATCTGCCACATCCACATCCCCCCTTGGCACTTGCTACTGTTTGCTGCTCACACATCGATGCCCAGAGCTCCGATACCCGGGCGAAGTTAAATTACGCTAGATAGCAGCACAATGCAAACAGGTTTGGACGGTGAAGCCTCGTAATCCCTGCCACTTGCTGCAGGTGATTATACTATATATAACACAAGTGGCGATTCAAACTGCAGCTTCGTACGCTTGCCCCCAGGAAAGAAAGAAAGAAAGAAAATCCTACCCGCGGAAAGGCACAAATCCCGATTATTATACACAAGACTAGCTGTCGCATCTTCAGATCTTTGGGGTGGGGAGAAGTTGAGAAGAGAACCGAAAGAGATGCCGGAGGCCAGTAACAGTAAAAATTCAGGCAGGGAAGGGGTTAGGAAAGGGGTGGATTTGGATTCCTCTAATTTTATACCTCTGGGTCGTGGCTTTCCCGCTCCTGATCGAGGGGTTCTTGTTCTTGGTTGCCACTCCTCTTCAGCTCGCGTTCTTGCTGCTCTCTGTATCTGTTCCAATCTCTCTCTTGCTGCTGCCGATGCGGAGCGGAGGGTTCTGGAGAGAGCGAGAGATGAGGGTGGGGGAGAGGGAGACAGAGACAGTGCGCCGTCGTCTCGTCGGACCACCAACGTACACGTGGAGGGATACACAGGACAAGACACAACTGCAAGGAGAGGAAATGAAACAACCGGGCTGAAAAGCGAGCAGGCGATCTCGGCCCAAACGTATGCGTAAGTGGCCCGATTAAATGGGCCTACAGAAATTACGGCCCATATAGGCTTTTTCCCTGAGACTCCTGCAGTCTGCCTTCATTCAGTTGGGCTGAAAAAAAGAGAGCCCCGGACCCCCGTGCTGGTGCGGAGGCTACTGGATGGAGCGCGCAACTCCCCACGCCCACGGCCGAGACGCGATGGCCGCCGGACCGCCGCCGCTCGCCGGCGCCGGCGACCGGGGTTCCTTCTCCTCCTCCAACCACCATCACCACCCGCCTCCCCCGCCACCGCCCAAGATCCTCCTCGCCAAGCCGCCGCTGCCGCACGCCTCGTCCTCCGGCGCCGACGACGAGGGGGGCGGCGCCGGGGCCCGCGCGCGCCAGGCGCCGCAGCCGGGATCGCTCAGCCTCGTCTCCGACGCGTGGGAGGTCCACACCGACAAGATCCTCCCGGTGCGCGCAGCTCCCGCCCCCCTTTGCTGTCAGTTGTCCGCACAGCCAGTGCAGAGGGCTTCACCTTTACTGGTTTCCGTACATACAAGAGGAGGCTATGTTAGGCACTTAGGATGTGCTGATCAACGGAAAACGATTATTGTTCTTGTGGGCTGCAGCTAGTTTTAGGGCTGTTAAGTGTCTGGGTTTAGCGTTCACGCTGTTATGTCGCATTGTTCAGTCTAGCTTTACCTTTTAGGGCAGATTCTTGTAGTTGTTTCTGTTCTTGGTTGGTGATCATGTTCAAGTAAGGCTCCTATGTGCAGTGGGTTGTTTGATTTTTGCAAGTGGTTCGTGGTTCTGTACATTCTTGTACAATGTGATTCTGCATTCAAGTGGGAATCCTGCTGTGTCTTTCTATGTTCTGCACTAACCATATCCTACCTATATGCAGTTGTTACTGTGATTATTTGCATAAGCATGGCCGTTCTACCATTTAAACTTTAAACAGGATATGAGGCTTGGATAGTGTCGAAATTAGTGAAAGTATTTTCTTAGTTCGTTCCTGAAAGCTTACTGATGTGCCCTGGCTGTGTTCTGCAGTATTTGACAGAGAACAATGACTTCATGGTCATTGGGGTAATTGGTCCACCTGGTGTAGGCAAGTCAACCATCATGAACGAGCTTTATGGATATGATGCAAGCTCGCCTGGTACGGTACTACTTCACTTCTCTTATGTTCTTTTCATATATTGAGCAAACATTCCGATTTGCATTGATTGTCATAGTGGTATGCACTTATAAGCATTATTGTCTACATCCTCTTTGCAGTTAATGACATGAACACTGTTTCAGTTTCCACCATATAAAATTTAGCTGCCCACAGTCTTCTATCTTCCACAGTATAAGCACTATAAACCTCTTTTGTGTCCATAATGCTGCCGAACAATCCTTTTCTTTTTTCTTTTTTGCTTCACTGTTTGTTCTGTACTAACACTTAGATCAGTCAAAACTCATATTGTTGAGCATTGTGTTTAGGTATGCTTCCTCCTTTCCCTACACAAACTGAGGAAGTCAAATTGATGGGGAAACACTGTACTACTGGTATTGACCTCAGACTTTCTAATGAGCGAGTTATACTCCTTGACGCTCAGGTGAGCTTAAATTATGTTTATTCTGTTTCTGCAATACAAACATGTTCTGAATATCTTGCTTGCCAATTTGTCAAATGAAATCCCTTTTTCCCTGCAGCCAGTGTACAGTCCCTCTGTTCTAATTGATATGATGAGGCCAGATGGTTCGTCCACAATTCCTGTCCTTAACGGCGACCCCTTATCAGCAGACCTGGCTCATGAGCTAATGGGAATCCAGGTAAAGACGATACTTCAATTGTTAAACTTGGTTGTGCTACTGCTAGTACTTTGGGCAATACCTAATAATTGATCAGTGTTTTCTATTGTTCTGCAAGGAATTGCTGTAGCTTGGTGTTTTCTTGGCATCTGTTTGCAATATATTACTGGTCGTGTCAGAAGGGATGAATGATTTGTCTATGTGGGACCTCATGCTTACAGTAAGTTATCTGCTATAATTCTTACCTTCTATTGTTCTTCTATCAGCCCATCTGGAAGAATAGAGAAAATTACATCTATAGCTTCTTGGTTGAGGATCTGAGTTTTCACCAAACTTCCAAGAAAACTGGGCATGTATTTCTAGTGTTTTGATGCTTCTATACCATATACCTGCTTCTCCCATCACAGTTTTCTGCCATATCCTAACTAGTTTACAATATCTTGGCTTTTGGGAGTTGGCAGTAATGCAGAAGGCTGAATGAATGCTCCAATACATTTTTGCAGGTTGATTTACTGAAGCATAACATACCTGATCCATCCTTGTTGACCTCAGCAGCTTCCCAAGACAAGGAAAACAAAAATGATGACCAATCGGGCAGTGAAGACTACATTTCTGATCTCTGTTTTGTGCATGCTAGGTCAGCAACTCTGCATTTCTCGCTGCTATGATCCTCTTTTTGTTAATTAAGGGAAACTTATAGGTTCATTTCTATTTTGATGAACAAAGAGATCTATGCCATTTTTTGTCTTGTTAAAAGCATTTATTGTTTCTTTTCAGAAAAGATTAATTTTGTTGCGTTATAAGAACACAGCACTTCCACACCTAAATCAGCTTTGTTCTTGTTTATTTAATCTAAATACTTAAAGAACCTTAATTGTTGTGGCTTTCTGATGGAACAGATTGCGGGAACAAGATTTTTCTCCTTCAAAACTCACGCTTCTAAGAAAAGCTCTCGAGAAGCACTTCAACTCGTCCTCTTTCAGAATTGGTAGCTCCAGTGCGACAGGTCAAGTTTCTGATTCATCAGTTTCTTCAAGTACAAAATTTGTAGACTTGTCCTCCAGCCGGCAGGACATATTTCTTCTTCCCCTGAGAGGACACGACAACTCAACAAAGTTTGAGTATGGAACACACTCATGCATGCTAGGGATGCTCCGTGATCAGGTATGGTTGCTGCACTTAGAAGTTTGCATGATGGAAAGGGAATATTCTAGGCTTGCAAATTGTACAATTTTTCCAACATAGCTTATGAACAGAAAATATGTCAGTTACATGGGAAAAAATAAAGATTCTGTTAAGGCGCAGCACAGCGTATTTATTATGTTACTCTTGTCCCAGTCCCATTTCATCCAATCATCCTTTGCACCCATATTCTAGTAAATCATGGGGAGCATTACTTGGTTTGCTGCTTTTAACTGGACCTGATAAGTTAGTTCGAGAAGCTAAGGTTACATCAAGATTCATCTTTTTGAACTCATTTCAGCAAGAAATGCCCACTGTACTATGTAAGCTTAACCTGTTTGGCACATTTCTTCTGTACCCGGTCAAGTGAGTCTGACGCGAATGAATACTTGTGTGGTTGCAGATCCTGTCGTGGCCAGCAAGGTCATTCTCGAAGAATCTCTCAGAGCGCGACTGGTTGAGAAGCTCAGCGAAGATCTGGGACATGGTGAAGAAATCCCCCGTCATCGCGGATTACTGCAAGGCGCTTCAGAGCTCAGGATTGTTTAGGAAGTAGCCATAGCTGTCTCTAGTCCCTCACTTGGACCGACTCGAAGACTGATGAATCAGATGAACTTGACGGCACGACAATGTGCGTCGAAACTTTGTACCATCACTATTCCAGTGTAAACATGCTCTCATTAGCGATAATATATTTCTAGGTACCGTTGTATGTTTATACAATCGTCAGGCTGCCTTTGCTTCCCTCATTCAGTAAAGCGAGTATGCTATGGAGACGTTTGCTCGCGGATAAGCCTATGTGTTAAGCTGAGTTACCACCACATGGATGGTCAGTTGTCTGTGAAGTGAGCTACCTGGTTCTCAGTTCCGTGTAGGGCCTATCTGTTTCCGCTTATAAACGGCTTATCGGTGGAAATTAGTGAAAATCCTACTAAATATTTTGTTTATTTCCACCGATTCTCGCTTATGTGGTAAGCCGCTTCAGAGATTTGAACTTATCGGTGGAAATTAGTGAAAATCCTACTAAATATTTTGTTTATTTCCACCGATTCTCGCTTATGTGGTAAGCCGCTTCAGAGATTTGAACTACAAGAAGTGAAAAGCGAGAAGCGGGAAATTTTTGCTTAGATTATAATCAATGCATGGTTAGGAGAAGCGTATCCAAATATGGCCTAGGAGGCTCATGCTTCCAAGTGCAGTGCTAGCAAGTAGCATCTCGCAAGAGTAAGCTCTGAATTGCTACGATCTGAATTCTGAACTGAGCATACCTGGTATGCTCACGCCTGGATTCACAAGGCATGGAACGGCACTCTGGCAATGGGCATCATCGCCTGGATTCGCCTCTCACTGCACTGACACACCCCCACCATGACCTGACCTGAAGCAGAGGAGTGCGAATTGGAAGAAGCTGCCGACGGAGGCTCGGGGTGCCGCCGGAGAGGCCGTACTTGGTTGAAGTGCGCCTGGCGTCGCGGCCCTCGAAGACGACGGAGAGCACGTCGACGCCGTCCGCCGC
The DNA here is from genome assembly GCF_005286985.2 of Setaria viridis. Taxonomy (NCBI): domain Eukaryota; kingdom Viridiplantae; phylum Streptophyta; class Magnoliopsida; order Poales; family Poaceae; genus Setaria; species Setaria viridis. The sequence continues at coordinate 849,646 of NC_048266.2, forward strand.
CGCCTTGAGGGATGTCCGCCGTCCTCCCCAGCTGACAGATAGCGGCGCACTCCTCCGCCGCGCGGCTGGGCGCGCACCCTGCTGACAGATAGCGGCGCGAAATGTACTTCGGTCGGCTGTAGCGGCGGTCGCCGGTGACAGGCGCGGCCACGCCGGCGTCCCACGGTCGCCGGCGGGGAATGTTTGGATCGCGATTAAAGTCGCGATCCAATATGTTTTAGAAAACCCCCTGGCATCCTGGAAATTTTTATAAATGAACCCTCCTCCTCTAGATGGGCAGTCCTCTCGACGATCCGCCGGCGTTCTTGGACTTTTGGGATGAAGCTGAAGTCAGCAACTTGGGCATCCCAGGTCTGGAGAAGGACAAAACGGAACCGAACAAGAAGCGCGGCTGTTAGCTGTCGCCGTCGTCGGCATCAACTCGCCATCTCCTTGTCCTTGACTGGAGAATCCGTGGAGGAAGAATCAAGGAGGCGGCGGAGCGCCATGGCGGGCTCCGACCCCCGCCTCGCGCATCCAGGTCAGTAGGATCGTTCTCCTGTACGTGCTTCCTGTCTCCTCGATTTCTTCGTTGAGGCAAGACCGCATCTGCGATTGAGCCGCCAGTTGCACGCTCCCAAATCTTCCTCGACGCTCCTGCTTGCTAGTAAATTAGCGTCTCGCAAGAGATTCAGTTCTCAACTGCTGACGAGTGCCTGTAGGTAGCGGCTGTTTATCCGCAGATGGGTTGCGATCCGAATTCTGAACTGAGCATACCTGCTAGTGAACATCCAAGAATTGGGATGCGTCGAGTAGTTCAGTGCTGCTAGCACAAGTGGTTTGAGATTGGATGGTTGCTAACTGATTACTTTTGGGGGAAATTTTGGTTGCAGGATTAGCAATCGTGATCATGGGAGTCAGTGGCTGCGGCAAATCGTAAGATCATTCATCTTCTCCGGTTACTTCTTCAGTTTCTTTACATGGACTATGCTGTCCCCGGATACCATGATAAGCGCAAAGCATCAAATGAGAAAAGAGACCGTAGAGACAGAGACATTATCAGTAGATTATGACATAAGATGCAGGATATGCCTCATGGTTGTGATGTTGATGCCAACATTTCTTTTTCGTTTCTTAGGAACATGAGAAAACAACTGCCGTTCGTTTGTCTTGGCCTGAATTTTCTTGCCTTCCAGATTCTTGTCTTGGAACGGTTGATTTGATGATATTCTGCTAATGATAGTCCTTATGGTGAGTGAAACTTTATTTTTTCTGGGAATTCGCAGGACCGTCGCTGCATTGCTCGCTGAAGCCCTGGGCTGCAGCTTCATCGAAGCAGATGACTACCATTCCCAGGCAAACAAAGGTACATCGCCAATCGTTATGCATTATCTTTTCCAAAACTGTATCTTCCGCCAATTTCTTTGTCATCTCTGAATATCTCCTGAACTGAAAGCCAATTCTGAACTTTCTCTACTCCTGCCTGTCCATGGAAACAGCAAAGATGAGCAAGGGCATCCCCCTCTCCGATGCCGACCGCACGCCATGGCTGGAGTCCCTTCGGGACGCCATCAGCGACCGACTGGACCGCGGTGAGGACGTGGCCGTCAGCTGCTCGGCGCTGCAGCTCAAGTACAGGGAGGTCCTCCGGGCGGCCGACCGGAGCTACAAGCCGGGGGACTACGCCGACTGCAGGGTGAAGTTCGTGTGCCTGAAGGCGTCGGTAGAGGTGATCACCGAGAGGATGCAGAGGAGGTCAAGCGAAGGGAAGCACTTCATGCCGGCGAGCCTGCTGCAAAGCCAGGTCGACCTGCTCCAGATCAACGCCGCCGAGGGGATCACCGAGGTAGACGCGACGGAGCACCCCGGCGACATTGTCCGTGATGCCATTGCTCAGTTCAGGGAGGAGCTGGCATCGACAGATCCTCCTTGTTTCTGAAGGCTATGCGATTCCATTCAGTGTACAAAGAGAGATCATTGATCCCTTACTTCATAGCCATGGTCCAACTGGTCATGTAGAACCTCCCACATTTGCAAACAAGCTCGTTCAACATTTACCCAGTTCATTCAAAATCAAACATCCGTAGCGATGAAACAGGCATGCCGCGGAACAGTGCTCGATAAGCAAGGGCAAGAAAACCCTTAATCTAGCTAACAACAATTCTGACTGCTATTGTTCTAACCTGCAACCCTATACAGACCCAGCATAAAACCATAAGGTCACCAATCAGAGTGACCATCAGAACAAACGAAGATCAATGTCACGGGAACTGTTGCCGATTGTAAGTGTCCTCATGGACAAACACGGGCTCGCTGCTCTGCTGCGGGATCACAGGTTGGCCCATTGCGATGCCTTGGTTCTGAGGGGTTGCTAATGTCGGCGGAGGACTTTTTGATGATGTCAGAGCGACATAGTAAACTATCGCAAGTGCCACGCTGGCAAGAGATAGCACTGCTCCCCCGGAGAAGACCCCTGGCTTCACCACGTAGCAGAAGCTCCCAAAGTACATGTTCTCTGCACCTCTCTGATCATTCAGTGCAGCTCCAGTCAGCAGGAGAAGGAATGCGATTATGAAAGTGCACCTGCAGAAAGTAAACAGGTCCATGATGTTATCAGGTGCTAATGATTAGAACAAGAAGTTTGCACGTTGGTAGAATATCATATTTAAGAATCATTTCTTTGCACTTCTGAAGATAACCAGCGAGATAACCAACAAAAACCTATACAGATGAACATATTAGCACATATATCGCCTATTACAAAAACCAACAAGTTAACCAGATGTTCCTTGGATAAGGCAGAATTGCACTGCCATGTAACTTGTACTTGGGATCTATGCAAAAGCTATTATATAGATCCAGCATGTGGACTACTCATATGCTTCCAAGGATTACAATAAACACCAGCTAGTTAACAATGTGCTAACTACTAGGCCAGATCATGTATTTAGTAAAGGTTGCAGATTAAAGCATCAATGCTACACTGTTTCTTTCGAAGTGTTTCCCTGATGCAACATCAAGAATAATGAAATGATTCAAATACAGTCAAGAATTTGAGATGTATAAAATAATCCTGAGCATTGGCCATTACCATGAACAGAACAATTAAACTTGAAAGAAGTAACTAGAATGCAATGTATGTAAAACCATCATATCAAGGCTAAGCCTGAGTGTTTGGCGTTCAACATAACCAGCAACATTCAGAGTTCTGAAATTATTAAACTGAATTACTGAAAGGCTATGCTACTTATACAATGCGGAACAAGAATAAAACAGGTACTAATAACCTTCTAAGGCAGAATGCTTGACATTCAACATAGCTTAGTAATATTCAGGATTTTATTATTGCTAAGCCGATTCACCAAAAGCTATGTAAATTTGCACGTTGTAGGATCAAGAAAAAACAGATCATAAACATCTAGGGCAGAAGTTTACCATGATATGATAAATGAGATCAGAGCTACACTCCAGTTAGTGTCTGATGGAACAGGATGCCTCTTACAACAGATGCAACCAGCAACCGTATTTATAGTAGACTGCGCAAGCATAAGACAGACGGCAGATATTAACCCCAGCGCTAAGGCTGGGCTTCTTGGGTATATGCATTCACCAGGAGTAGTTGTTTGAACATCTGAAACCTGCATGGGTCACATGATGAACATTACATTTGGACATGAGCATAAATATATGCACAATTCATTAACACTAGAATGACTGCCATTTCTAGAACCTCTCTTTACACCAAATAATGTGAAATAGTCAAATACTGATAAATTTGCCGATTCTGATATGGTAAGCTAGCTTGAAGACAATGAATGCATTTTAACGTAGAAGAATAGCAGGTGACCCTACTCAAATAACAAAATCTGTGATACAGCTTAGGATTTGTAAGTAGTAGTGACACACAGCAATTACACCTGAAGCTAGTGATACCTCATCACTAAATGTGTAATAAGAAAACTTTAAACCGTTGTTCTATTAGGCAACAAAGCCTAAGGATATGTGTTCGCAAAGATGAACATTTCTAATAAAAAAGGCAAAATTCCCACGAAAAATCCAGATTATCGGGTGATGAGTTTCAACTAAGATCAAACCAATCAAGCACAGAACCTGACACGATCACAGCCTACCGTTTCCATCACGAGGCCATTCGCTCAAAGATTTCACCTTTCATCATACACCCAAATGAAAAGCTGTATTGGAGTCCTGGTTTCATCACACCGGCGAGCTACACACACGATCACTACCATCCTCCCTCCAATGCGCAAGCCTAGCAAGATCCAAAGCCCCAAGATGTACACCAAAAACAAGCATAATCTTTTTCTTTTCCAGCACTGCACGCTAGAAGAGACCCCCTACTGCAGCCAACTCAGGTGGCCGCCACAAGAACGAGCCCAATCTTCCCCTGCCGCGAAAAGGAACCGAGATCTAACACGGCCAAGCAAAGCAAGGCCACATCTATCTAAGTACTCAAGAACAGGGGCAGCAGCAAGAGCCAAGAGGGGCAGCGCGTCATCCAAGAACCGGCCGCCGGCGTGGCAGACGGAGTCACGGAGAGGGAGAGGGAGGGGAGCAAAGCGAGGCGCACCTTGACGCGGGTGGCCTCCGCCGCGAAGCCGAGCGCCGCCGAGAGGACGCCGAGGAACCCGACCACCGCGCACACCGCCACCACCTTCCGCTCCATCTCCCCACCCACCTCTCCTCTTCACTCCACCAATCAACCACCGACTCTTCTCCTCCTCCCCTGGCCCTTCTTCCTCCGGTCGCTGCAGCAGCGACGGCAACTGCAAGCAAAGCAACGAGGGAGATAATCTGGCGGTTCGGTCCGACCGGGGGGTGGAGAGGGATTTTCCACCGAATTTTTCTCGCGACGAGTTCGCGTTTATCCCGCGGCTGGCTCTGCCACCGGCCGCCGTCGCTTTTCGCGTCTCGTCGCTTCGGGTTTGGGGAACCGGAACCGGAGCACGCCACTGCGTCGTGGGGCCCACGAATCCTCGCGGCCCCACGCCCCAGCGACTTTCACGTGGTTTTGTCTTCCATGGGACTAATGGTCAGCGACTTTCACGTGGGGCGCCGCACGGGGTGGGGGCGGTCCACGGTAGACCCGCACGACTGCGCTGACCCGTTGGGCCCACCGGGCGTGGTTCCTCGGGCGGTGCGCCGTGGACGCGGTGCAGGAGGTCTTTTTTTTTGCTTTTCGCTGGAGTAGTGTGTTCTTTTGCTTTGGATTTGGCAGCTTGGCTTTGCTTCGCTTCGCTTTGCTTGAGGAATGGAATTTCCCATTTGAAACTGATGAAAGAAAAGAAGGAAATAAAGATGCTAGGAGCACCAACGAATGGAAGGTGAGCTATATTTTCTTCCTCCCAAAATAGACCGACCAACTAAAGTGCCCAACAGCACCGATAAAATCAGTTTTTTTAGAGTACCGATAATAATCAGTTGCTTAATATACAGGCTGTACTAAGACTATCTTGTAAATGTGAAATGAGCAACTGGTGTGCTTTGTAATTAACAAGCAGTCAAGCAGTACACAGCTTGTAACATGACCATTAGTCCCATGCAAGACAAATCAAGGATCAGAATATGCTATGGTATACTAGAGCAACGGTGTAAACAACCACCAGATATGCTCGTGTAAAAACAAAACAAGGATAGTGTTGGTTCTAGGTACTGCGGTCGGTCCACGTGAGCTGAGCTCGAGTGAAAGAGACAATCCCACCAACACTCCACCAGTTTACGTGCAGCACAGCGACTGTCGGCTGTTCTTGATCGATCTTCAGCACCGGAAAAATGAGAAATAAAGGCGAAAAGAAATAAAGAAAAAGCTATGCAGCACCATCATGTAAAGTTTCCCAAATACCAGCAAGAGCAAATTGTAAGTCGTTTAGATACAAAATTTTACTACGCAACTAGATACATTTATATCTAAATACATAGATCTATACATAGCAAGATTTATGTATCTTGAAAAATCAAAATAATCTACAATTTAAAACGGAGGGAGTAGCGTGTAAGGAGTCAAAGAGTACAATACTTAAAAGAAAATTTGTGGCAAAAATGCACCGCTTACAGCAAGAAGAAATATCCCTTTTTAAAACTTCGTCGCTAGCTGGCGCTTATTTTCTTTCCAAGAAACTCCATCGTATTGAACAGATCCAATAATGAACATGAACATCAGGCTAATGCAAAGTGCAATTTTTTTCTATCTATATGCTTGTCTTTGTTATATTTACAAATAGCAATAATAACGTAAAAAGATTAAAAAAAAACTATGCAGAATGCAGGGTAGGCTTGAGACAAGACCACACCTGAGGCCTAGTGAACAGCCCCAAGGTCTAGGTAATGCTCTTATCCAAAAAAAAAAAAAGGGTAGCATCACACATATGCCCGTTCATTTGGATGGTGTATTGTTTCCTGAGCGTAAAGGAGTTATCACATCATAGCTGATTGCTAGTTTTATGCTGTAAGGTTACTGTGGTCTGGATTGCTCCACGTATACCACTTTTTCATGAAGGCAAATAATGCATGCAGTATTGATGTGAGCAGCTAAAGTTAAGATAGTGATTCAGTCATTTGCTGCTACAAACAAATATCATCATGTTTGTTTGGTTTTTTCTATCAACTCCCTTTTTTCACAAATCTGTATTTAACGACCTCACATAATAATATTGTCCAGGCCGGCATCTTGCATGCCATAATCTCCTTTTTTTTTTAAAAAAATACTCAAGCGATTTCATACATCACAGGAGGCCAGAACTGTTTAGAAGTCTTCATAAACTTTAGCTATTTTCACATACCAGTAAAAAGCCAAAAAAAAAAAACCTTGGGCATCCCTGCACACATCTTGTAGATGAGTATATTTTTTGAAAAGCTTCTTATAAAAGGACTGTAAATCAAACAAATTCAACCCATAATTTGCATGTTTTTCCACCCAGCAGGCCAGCATCATATTTAAAGGGCCGTAGTGTACTCGTACGATACAACATTCTTTTGAGTTACAATATACAATAACACTTAGTAAATCGCTAGCATCCTGAAGGATCTTCAAAGTTAGATAAAAGTTTAGGGGACTGCCTACTGGACCCAGCCAAACCCTCAGTCAACATAATCATCTACTACAGCCTGGTTGTTTGAGAACGTGTCGCTTTTATCGGGGAAACCCAGGGGCTCCATACCTAAGCCTCGGTACCCATAAGACCAATGTGAATGAATATTTACAATCAAGTTCTTGTCATACAAAAACAACGCAAACCAAGCAGTAGAAACAGGTGCCTAAATTCTATTTACATACACATGGGAAGCAATCCACACAATATGTCAAGCAAGACACAAACTTTGCCGGTTACAGGCACAGTACAAGCGTAGCCCATATCACAATCAACAACTTAAGATGATACAGCACCATCAGATGCTATCAAAATATCGTCAACAACAGAGAAGCTGAGCATATCCGCGTTATCTTGATGCAACATAAAGGTAGGTACCAGATAGTGATACAAATTGCAAGTTCAACTGCATCATGTGATGTATCCAGCTTTGAGAGTGCCAAATGTGTCAGTCACCAATTACTACAGCAACTTTCAAAATAATATCTTTCATTTGCTGTTCCACAACATAATTTTGAGACATGGATTAGTTAACAAATGCCAGTGATCTTCTTCACATTAGTTAACAACTAGTAACACCTCTAGAATTTGAGCAATTACATACCCATCACTGTTTAAAGATCACCGTAAGCTTTAGCAATCTTAACATATCATTAAGATGAAAAGCACAGCAAAAAATGACATAAATACTTTATAAAAGGAGTATAAAACGAACAAATGCAACCCATAATTTCCTTATTCATCATATGCAGCATCATATATAAATGGCCGTAACATACCCGTACAATACAACATTCTTTTGAGTTATAACATACAACAACACATGCAGATCACTGGCATCCCGAAGGATCTTCTAAACCAGATCAAAATTTAGGGGACTGCCTACACCGACCTAGCCAAACCCTCAATCAACATGATCATCTACTACAGCCTGGTTGTTTGAGAACAATGTGTCCCTTTTCTTGGGGAAACCAGGGGGCTCCATACCTGGGCCTCTGTACTTCAGCTCCGAAGTACCCCTAAGACCAGGTTCAGCCGAAGCAGGCCGGTATTGAATTCCGGATGTCCCAGCATATCTAGTAGGGGACACGTACCTTCTTGGAGCGCTCCTCAACGCCCCGCCCCGCAGATCCACGGCCCTAGTAGCATCAGCATAACCTCGGTCCGTGGTTCTTGTATTGGAATCCACATAGCTTCTATCGCTGGCTCTTGCTGTTCCATCTACATAGCCACGATCACTAGTTCTTGCTGTGCTATCTGCAAAAGCTCTGTCACTAGTAGGATGATTCAGAAGGCTCCCTGTTGGAGCTGTTACAGAGGTGTTAAATGTCTCCTCCGGTGTCCACCCCAAGGAATCCTTCTTTTTCACATATACTTGCCAGATGCCAATCAAGAACAGGAGGAAAAGCAATGCTGGACCACTCCACACTACAGCATTGCTCTCTGGCTTGTACACCGGGAAGTTGGACCGATAGATGGCAATGTGGCCATCCCCAAGACCCAAGATCACCAGCTTCTCCCGGTCCGCTGCGATAACAGGCTTCCCAGCTGGTGCGGAGGGCAGCACGCCACCAGAACCCGCAAACACAGATTTGATGTCCTTGATGGTTGTGGCAAACAACGGCCGTGGTGCACCGACCCTCCCATAATACTGAGATGAGGTGTTGTACACAAGGATCTTATCATGGCTCGCCACCAAGAGATAACCCTTGACCGTCTGTATTGCAACGGGGCTGTCAATCTCAGCCTTCTTGACAGCACGAACCCGGCATTTGAGGCTGGAAACATCACCAAGCAGCAAGACATGCACGAGGTCGCCAGCTTCAGTGAAGCCATAGGCCTTGAATCGCTCAGAGGGGTCAAAAGAGTAGGCCTTGACGCTGGTGCCATTGAGCGCTTCAGCAAGGCCCTCACAAGGCGTCTCCCGGACGGACATGGAGCGGAGGTCGAGGGAGGCAGCTCCATCCTCGGTGAGGAAGAGGAGGCGCTGCTTCACAAAGGCGAGAGGGGTCGACGAGGAGATGGCGGTGCCGTAGAGCGTACCGTTCTCCGTGAAGACGCGGATGCGACCGCCGGCGTCGCAGGAGAGCACGTAGCGCGCGCGGCCGGCGTGGTGGGCCTCGAGGTGCGCGACGGGGGCGGCATCGATGCCGCGGACGAGGAGGCGGGAGGACGCTGCGGCGAGGGTGAGCCAGTCGTCGCCGTGCGGGGACGACTCGATGAGGCGGTGCGCGGCGATGGAGCCGTCGGCGTGGCCGGTGAAGAGGAGGCAGTCGGTGCGGCGCGGCGAGAGGTAGGCGAGGAGCGCGGTGACCCGGGACTCGCCGGAGGCGGCGGCCTCGAGCTCGAGCAGCGCGTCCCCGGCGGCGGAGAAGACGAAGACGCGGCCGCGGGAGTCCCCCACGGCGAAGTACTTGGTGAGACCGTCGGCGTCCTCGTAGGGCAGCGCGGCCGCCGCCGCGGCGTACGCGCCCTCCCCGAGCCGCGCGGCCGCCGCGAAGTGGAACCGCTCGGACCAGACGGGCCGGCGCTTGGTGACCGCCACCCCCTGCGGGGCGCGACGGTCCCCGACGGCCGCCGAGGCGGCGCCCGGCGGCGGGGGATCCGGGTCCGCGGATCTGGCGAGCGCGGACTCAAGCGCGCGGACGGACCTGTCGAGCGACTCCGCGAGCTCCTCCAGCCTCGCGAGCTGCGCCGCGTGCCGCTCCAGCAGCGCGGCCTCGGCCTCGGCCGACGCCCCCGCCACTGGAGCGGCCGCCGCTTCCTCCGACGCGGCGGCGAGCGGGAGGAGCAGGAGGAGGGCGGCGACGCGGTGGGGCATGGCTGTCAGCGGAGTAGGGTTTAGAGTAGCTTTTGGTTCTCGGGAGGCTGGATTAGGAGGAGGGAGGGATCGATCTGGGGGAAAGGAGGCCAGAGCGGTGCGGGTCCACTTGTCAGTACCTCGGTGGGGTGGGGTGCACGGGCGGCTATGCTGGAAGAAGGGCGTTGACTGCCAGCTCCGGTGGGGCCAGGGTGTCACTGAAACTAGTGTTTGATGCATTTGACACAAGTCAAAATCATGACCAAACTCCAGGACCTGAACTGGGGTGAATGCTGGAAAGTGGCACAAATCAATGAATCATGACCAAAATTCACAGAAAACACAAAATAAACAGTGTCTAATTAGACACATATCTTCCTCATACATATATCATGGTCAGGATACAGGAAGATGTGTGAAGAGGACCACATCCTGAACTTGTGCAGCAGATTATTCAATGGTTCCTGCAGAAACATGGCTGCAAATGTGGCTGCCAGTTTAACAGAGATGAAGATCCATACAGTGATGAGCTGAGGTAGCATCCATGTGTTTTCACAAGAGTTTTACAGCCTTATAAACGACGCTGAACATCAATGACGACGAACAGTTACATGTACAGATGACATCATAAGCGCCATCTGGCAGATAACAATCTTATTACTTATTCATGCATAATAACATAACTATGTACGCAGCACTACGGATGATGGTGTTTCCATAGCCTAGGAGGTGGATGCACCAGCCTCCTCCAGCAGCTGCTTCACCTTGGTGATGTAATCGCTCATGGCTTCCTCCTTGGATTTCCCTGTTCAGACAAGAGTAGCATGGATACGTAAGCGTCGACTGGGAGATTGGTCAGAGATAGAGATTTGGCATTCAAAACAAAGTCTCAACAAACCTTCAACAGCCTTCCAAGCATCCCATTTGGCTCTGTCTTTCATGTTGAAGATGCCAGGACGCCCTGGCAGATGAAACAGGAAGGTTTAGTGTGACCATTTGATACTAGCCAAAAGATGATTCAGCTTTCCTCAGAAAAAAAAATGGTATACAACACATCACTCATAGCGGTAGCATCCTTTTTTCCTCGAAAGAAAAGCCTAATCACAATCTGAAGAACTGATCTTTTCGATGAAACTCACAAGGTGTTCCATGATAATATCTATGGGTCTGAACACATAAGCATGAAATCCATGACAAATCAAGCACACCAAAATCAAGCACACCGTAAGACAAACAAGCCTGCTGCCACTAAAAACAATATTTTTGTTGCTGTTCAATTGCCATGAAAGAACCCTGAACTAACTGCTAGCTTATGCAAGACAGCATGCGACTAAACTTGAAAGCTTGCAACATCTGAGCCGTAAGAGTTTCATCTTTCAAGAAGATAAAAAGGAATGTATACCAGTGTTGACATCACCAACTGTTGCCTGCTTGTAGAGCCCGTAGAGGATCAGCTTGTTCGCATTCGTGGTAGACTCAGGCAAGGTCTTGGCCTTCTCGGCGTGCTCCTCAAACTCCTCCTGTCAGAGAAACACAGAGAGATTGGTCAACCAAGCTTCCATCACCATGGATGGCTTTGCAAGCGGTAACAGAGAACACTACCGTGCTAGATTGCACAAGTGGGAAAAGGGGCGCAATATTACTTTCTGGAGAAACTGTAGATGCTACGCTTTCAGAGTTAATGAGTATCACTATCTTGCACGCAATAACCATGCGCGCAAACAGGTTAGCCGTGACTGATGCAGACAGCAAAGGGTGTTTCAGTTTTGCAGCAACACACACTTGGTCAGATAATCCAGACTTAAAAAATAAAAAGAGATAACTGAGACTCTGATCTTCTCATCACCAAGCACAAGCATACTACTACAGGACCAAAACAAAATCAGGCAATCGCAAATCTAGAACCGAATCTACCGCATCAGCTCGGTCAGTTCCAAGAAACGGAAACCCCTCTGAACCTTACAAGCCTAGGCGAAGGATTTCGTACCTGCAGACCCATGCCGCCGACGACGCTGCTCTCGCTCGCCCCTCGGCGGCTCGATTCTTTCGCGGTCGATTGCTTCGAGGGGGGTGGACGGTCGGGACGGGAGGTCCAAGGATCGGGTGATGCGTTTGTATATACGCACAACAGCACAAGGGGAGGGATGGATCTTCCCGAACCGGGCCTCCCGCTTCAACTTATTTACCAACTGGTACCAGGACTCTCTCACACGTGTCACGATCTGGGCCGTTGGTGTCGTGGACGGCAGCGAAGAGGCGGACACACCCACCAGCGCGGTGCGGTGGACGCCAGACTTCGGAGGCGAGACGACGAGAAGATAAGCGGGCGCGCGGTGGATTGCCTTGTGGGCTCAAACTGACCACGGCCTTTCAGCCTCACCATCATCATGGACGCTACTGGGCCTCACTTTATTTACAGGCCCGTCTACTGAATTCATTTTGCTTGTGCACCGTCGTCGTACCCGCCACAGCAGGATACTATCCGTCTGAGAACAACTGGTAAAGCTATGACAGCACAACACAAAGCTCCTCTGTGTTCTGTTGTGTCGAAGGGTTCTTTCTGTTGAACACAGAAAGCTCTTCTGAACAATGGGGCCTAGTTCAGAAGCAGACGGCCTACAGCAGGGAATGAAGAACGAATTAGACAATTCTAATTTCATTCGTACGCCAAGTAATTAACCATGGTGGCAATAACCAGACGACGTAACGGATCAGTGCAGAACAATAGAGACGACGCCTGATCCTGAGCTAAGGTTGCGTGGCACAACGCGCACGCAACACTACCGCATAGCATTGGCCGTAGATCGATCGTCGGCTACACTTAGGCGGGCTAGCTTCTTCTTCCACCTCCATCTCCACCGATTCTTCCTATTTTTCTTTTTTCCTCTCTTCCTCTTCTTCCTTTGCTTCGAATGGAGTTCGTGTGTGTGTGTGGGGGGGGGGGGGGGGGGGGGCAGCCCCCTGTAGATCCACCGCTGACGGCAGCCACAAGCCAGGAGCAGGACGACGACGACCCACGCTGCAGCGTGCTGCCTCCCGGCCCCAAGCATCAGCGCCATCGCTTCTTCCTGCTGCAGCAATCGAATCATCAGTCACATCAATTGAGGGGAGGAACGGGCGGCGGAACGAACGAGAGGGGCGGAGGGAGGACTCACCCAAGGTGGCCAGCGAGCGAGAGGGCAGGCTAGGCGATGGATCGGCAGGGACAGTTTAGGGGACGCGAAGGCGACGTGAAGGCGGGGAGGAGGAAGCAGGGGAGCGAGAGGGCAGGCTAGGCGCTGTATTGGTGCCACCGCGCTGGGCCGCGCCAACCGCCGCCGGGGGCGCCGACGGGCCCGGCCGCAGAGCTAGGCGAGCAAAAATCGTCACCGCCGCCCAGGACGCGCAGGTCCCCGAGCCGGCACAGCACCGCCGCCCGCCTGCCGCCACCGAGGTCGGAGCCGTCCATGCCGGAACCAGCCCGGGACGGCCAGTGGAGCGCGGATCCGGTCGCCGGTCGTGTCCAGGGCGCAGGAGAAGGAAGAGCGGAGAGGGTGAAAGAAGGGAGGGGAAAGGAGGGGGAACGAGGGAGATGGCCCCGCCGCCACCCTCCTCGCTGCTCACCGGACTTCCGGCGGCGGCGGCGGCGGCGGAGGCAAAGAGCAGCGCGCAGGGGTGGGGTTGTGCGGGGTGTCGGGGGAGCCACCCGAGTCGCCCAGAGAGGACGACGTGGGAGTGTACAACAATGCTTCCTCGATACCCGATGCTTCAGGTTGTTGAAAAGCACTCTTCAGTTTCCAACGGATCGGATAGACAGATTGGTGTCGTGCATTTTCATTTATCCGCCACATGTTTATTGTCTTGAACTCTTGATGTTGCATATAAGCAGATAATTCTCTTCACGGATAGCGTGAGCTACTTTGGACTTGAGCATCTTTATTAGACAACCTGGTTCATGGATTCATGGAGTAGTGATCTTGGGGAGAAGAAGGTTTGGGGGGGGGGGGGGGGGGGGGTTAAGAAGAATAAAAATAAAAAAAATCACTAAAACAACTGGCAGTAAAACGTCAATATTCTTCCATCCCATATCACAGTTCAATCATCGGACCAATGACTTAGGCCTTAGTAAACCTAGCGCGGATCCAACGAAAGATATGGCCAGTGAGCTCAACTTGCTGGCCATGGCGGCGATCTTGGTCCTCTCCGTCTCCGAGACAGGAGCATCGTAGTCGTCCTCGTTGAACCATGGGCACCGGAGCGCGGCGGTCGCCGTCAGCCGCTTCTCGGGTGTCATGAACTGACGAAGGCGGATAGAAGACAGGAGTTAGAAAATACGCTTTTGTTCTGATGTTTACGTTTTGTGTAATGCTGTCATGTGGGACCGGTCGGTCAGTGTCTGTAACCGGAAGGGAGTCGGGCTTATACCGTACCCGATCCAAAACTGATGTTCATCTTCTGAAACAAAGAATAGAACACTCGTTCAAGGGGATCAGGGTCCTCTGCCCTCCCCACCGATATCCACCGTGTCTCTGCTCACGTCGACGGCGGTCCGCTGGCGGCCACGGGTGTTACAGTGGTATCAGATTCCGTTCGTCCTCGGCGCGCTGCTGCTGTGCCTCCATTATCTCGGCGATTGACCTCGCACAGCGACTGGTAGGGTGAGATCGGGTTTTGTGCCGTGCAGCATCGGCCACTACCCTGATTTCCTCGTAATTCCTGAGCACGCGGGTCGATTTACGGAGGGGGTTCGCCTCGGCACGTCCGATTCTACCGGGTCCCTTGCTCATTGGGTCCGTGACATCTTCTCCTACCGGAATTTTGTGGATCTGGTTTTCTTCCTCATCTATCTGGAGGCGCGGGTGTTGGGTTCATTGGCGGAATTTCTCTTGAGAGGTGGCGTGTGGTGGCGGTAGAACGGAGCAATTCACTGTCCTGGGCGTCACGTCGATCTTCTCCGACGCGTGTTTGCAGGAGCTGCTAGTCGATTGCTATCATCCGCAGCTTGCGCAGTTGCAGCGCGTGCCCCTGACCAGAGCTAACACCAGCACGCCGTGCATCTTGTTGAGCTTTGGGTGTAGTCACAACGGCTCCTCCTAAGCCCTCAGTACAGACCACCTTGCTGTTAGCAAAGATGGAGGAACAGGCAACTAAAGATGATGCAAGATGGGAACAAATTACTGAAAGTCTGGATCTCTTGTTTGCCAAGGTGGGTGAGATTGATGTAAGTCAGCAGAAATTGGACACTCGCTTTGATATGTCTACAAAGGTCCTTGAGCAGCTGTTAAAAGATCAACAGGTCTTGGCTAAGCAAATGGAAAATACAGGCCAGGTAGTGGCACAGCTCACATTGGCACAGATGGCAGCACGGAGAGACCCCCCAAGTCCTACAGCATCAGAGGTGTCCATGGAGCAGCCATTCTATCAGAACACGACAAGGGATTTCAGACGAGCAAATGGATTGTGTTATTTATGTGCTGAACCATATGATGCCAATCACAAAGCTGTCTGTACAAAAAGACCTCAACCTCCAGCTCAAGCTAATGCTTTAGTGCTAAATGACTTGGATGTGATATTGACTAATAAGTGTTGAACCAGCTGGCAATAGAGGATACTTTGGCTGCAGATTTCTGCCAATTATCTCTGAATGCAATTGCTGGCACCGAAGTGGGAGAAGCTATGAAGATTCGGGCATTAGTCAACAACAAAGTCATGCTAATTCTGCTAGATAGTGGTAGCTCCCACAGTTTTGTGAGCAGCTCTTTTTTATCAACTGTGGGGATTTCTGCTATACCAACCACACCAAAACAGGTCAGATTGGCAAATGGTGACACAATACTTACTGATCACTGGGTTCCTCAGCTATCATAGTGGGCCAATGGTCATACACTACAGACTGATATGCGAGTACTACCTTTGGGGGCTTATGATGCTATCTTAGGCTATGATTGGCTAAAACCTCACAGTCCCATGTGTTGTCATTGGGAAGACAGGACTATACAATTTCTGGATAAAGGGAAGGAAATTGTACTCAAAGGAGTACCACCACCAGCACAGAAGCTGCAGGAAGTACCTACCCATCAAGTGGTGAAATGGTCAAAAGGGAATGATGTTTGGGCTCTGGCAGTTGTTGGGGGGAAATATTAACGACCTCCTAATACTGCTTAAAACAGCCGTCACGAAGGCCCTGGCCCAACTGCGGTAATTACGATTACCGCTGACCCGGTAGAGGCAGAACATCCTACTCCGTCTCGCCCGACCCAGGGCCCCGGGGTCGGACGATCCCGACCCCTCGATGGCAGGACTCCGCCTCGCCCGACCGCGGTCCCAGGGTCAGGAGTGCCTGACCCCTCGCCGCAAGACTCCGCCTCGTCCGACCGCGGTCCCAGGGTCGGGAGCGCCCGACCCCTCGCCGCAAGACTCCGCCTCGCCCGACCGCGGTCCCGGGGTCGGGAGCGCCCGACCCCTCGCTGCAAGGCTCCGCTTCGCCCGACCCCGGGCGTAAGAGGTCGGGCTCATCCCGGCCCACGAGACAAGAGTCCACCTCGGGCGCAGATCTCGTGGGTCCCCCTGTCGATCTCACCATAAATGCGTCGCAGACCTGGCAGGGAGAAGGGTGACCGCGCTCCTCACGCAAGCCGTTGCGCGTACCCATGCACAACCACACTGTACAAGCTACAGTGCTGGCGGCTCCCTTCCATTCACCGCAAGGTACTCATGGCCTGCGCCGACCGGAGCAGAGGGAAGACTCGCCCGTCCTCGGGCCCCGCGCGCCCTCGGGTCCCGCGCGCCCGGCAGCGGGGATGTGACGCCCTCTCTCTAGAAGCCATCATCAGGGCGGTGGCATCCGCCGTCCTTCCCAACGGACACCGAAGTGACGACAAAACACCCTCATCATGACCCGGCGACTACATTCGCCGAGGAGGCCATCGACAGGGCGCAACGACAGTTGGCGCGCCGCCATCCTCCTCCAGCATGCGCGTCGACAGACGTCAAAGGCCGGCGAGGACGCCGGGAACCTGGGGACTTGGTCCCTCCCTTCGTGTTGTACTTTTTACCCGGCTGTGTTTAAACTCTTTACATTTCTCCACGTCCGGTCTCACCTGTAACCCGGCGATCTCCTTACGATATAAAAGGAGCATCGGGGGCCTGAGATGGGGGGGATTTTTATCGGCTTCTTCTCCCACAAGCCACAGCACACTACTTCGCTCCCTGAGAGCACAAGCACAAAGAGACTTGGGACCAGTCCCTCTCTCGTCGATCTGTAACCCCTACTACAGAACCCCGCGTGGGCAATACGAGCATCCTCGATACTGGACGTAGGGCTTCCCTTGCCCGAACCAGTCTAAACTCGTGTCTCCCACGCCACCATCTGAAGCCTTACGCGCATAAAAGAAATTTACTAGTCTAAGTCTTGATCCGCGAATCTTGACAACGACAGCAGTGGTGGAAGCAGTCCAGAGAAGTGCAGGATGCAACAGGCGATGACAGTATTCAGCAATTGCTCCATAACTTTCAAGATGTCTTTCACCCACCAAATAATTTACCACCTTCCAGGTTCTATGACCATCAGATTCCATTGATCCCCAATGCTATTCCTGTTAATTCAAAGCCATATAAATATTCCCCTCAGCATAAGGATGAGATTGAGAAACAGGTCAAAGAGCTATTAGCTGCAGGTCTCATTACTCACAGTACTAGCCCTTTTGCCAGCCCAGTGTTATTGGTGTTAAAAAAAGATGGAACTTGACGTTTCTGTATGGATTACAGGAAATTGAACTCTCTAACAGTGAAAAACAGATTTCCAATACCTTTAATTGATGAGATTCTGGATGAATTGGCTGGTACCAGGTATTTCACAAAATTAGATATGAGAGCTGGCTATCACCAAATCAGAATGAAAGAGGAAGATGAGTACAAAACAGCCTTTAAGACACATCAAGGGCACTATCAGTTCAAGGTAATGCCTTTTGGCCTGACTAATGCACCTGCTACTTTTCAATGCATAATGAATGAGATTTTAGCTCCTTTCCTTAGAAAATTTGTTATGGTCTTCTTGGATGATATTTTGGTATATAGTCCATCTCTGGAGACCCATATTCAGCATCTGGCTCTAGTCCTTCAACAGCTAAGAGAGCACAAGTTGTACATGAAAGCAAGTAAATGTTCCTTTGCACAACCACAACTAGAATATTTAGGCCATATTATCTCTGCTGAAGGAGTGGCAACAGATCCAAACAAAACTCAAGACATGCTCAATTGACCACCACCTACTTCAGTTACTGAATTGAAGGGATTTCTAGGTCTCACTGGTTATTATAGAAAATTTGTTAAGCATTATGGTTGGATTGCAAAGCCACTAACAAACCTCTTAAGGAAGAATCAGTTCAGTTGGAATCCTCAAGCTCAGCAAGCTTTTGATGCTCTCAAACAAGCCATGTCCAGCACACCTGTACTAGCCTTACCAGATTTCAACCAACCTTTTATTGTGGAAACTGATGCCTGTGATGGAGGTGTTGGAGCTGTCTTAATGCAAAAAGGCCAACCTATAGCATTTCTAAGCAAAGCATTGTCCAACCAACATAAGCATTTATCCATTTATGAAAAGGAGTTTCTGGCCCTTATTATGGCAGTTGAAAAATGGAGGCAGTACCTGCAGAACCAAGAGTTCATCATCAGGAATGATCACAAAAGTCTGCAATACTTGACTGAGCAAAATCTGCATTCTGACATGCAAAAGACAGCCATGGCTAGGTTGATGGGAATGCAATTTAAAGTAGAATACAGGAAAGGCAAGGAAAATGTGGCAGCTGATGCTTTATCAAGGATACCTCATTTATTTGCTATTCAGGCTGTTTCATCTGCCCAACCAGATTGGATACAAGAATTGCTTAACTCTTATACCACAGATCAGACAGCTCAACAATACTTAGCACAGCTTGCTATTACTAATCATGATGCTCAAGGATTTAGTCTAAACAGAGGTCTCATCAGATACAAAGGGAAATTGTGGGTTGCCCAGAATTCTGCTCTCAGAACAAAGCTTATACATGCTTTACATTCCAGTGCTATTGGGGGTCATTCAGGCATTCAAGCCACTTTTCACAGACTCAACAAGCTTTTCTATTGGAAAGGTCTCAAGCAAGATGTGGAGGATTTTGTGAAGCAATGCTCCATTTGTCAACAAGCTAAGCCCTCTAATACTTTACCTTCTGGTCTCCTACAGCCTCTTCCAATTCCAGCAGGAGCATGGCAGGATATCTCCATGGATTTCATAGAAGGCTTACCTAAGTCAGAAGGGTACAATGTCATCTTGGTGATTGTTGATAGATTTACCAAATATGGCCATTTTATCCCACTTAAACATCCTTTCACAGCCAAGACCATTGCTAGAGTAGTTTTTGATAATGTGGTCAAACTCCATGGAGTACCTAAATTCATTGTCTCTGACAGAGACAAGATATTCACCAGTGTCTTTTGGAAGGAGTTGTTTCAGTTATTGGGAACTCACTTACTTATGAGCACAACCTACCATCCGCAAACTGATGGACAGACTGAACGAGTCAATTAGTGTTTGGAGATGTACCTGAGGTGTGCAGTACATGAGGCACCCAAGCAGTGGAAAACATGGCTGTCTCAAGCTGAATTTTGGTATAACACATCCTACCATACTTCTTTGGGATGTTCTCCTTTCAAAGCCCTCTATGGACACGAGCCTAATATTGGAGTTGTTCCTACAGTCTCTCCACCTACAGCTTCTTCAGGGGCAGAGATGGTTCAAGAACTGCAGGCCCAAGCTTCTGTTCTTAAGGAACACTTATACCGAGCTCAAAACAAAATGAAGACTCAGGCTGTTCGTAAAAGACGGCCACAAGAATATCAAATAGGTGAACATGTGCTCCTCAAACTGCAACCTTATGCACAGAGCTCATTGGTGAACAGACCTTACCCCAAGCTGGCTTTCAAGTATTTCGGGCCCTATCAGGTTCTGGACAGAATTGGAGGAGCAGCCTATCAACTGGATTTACCGGAGGACTCACAAATCCATCCGGTCTTCCATGTGTCCCAGCTCAAACCATTTTTACCTAATTACACACCAGTTTTCTCTGATCTTCCTAAAGTTGCAGCTCTTGATGGCAAAGACGTGGTGCCTGAACAAATCTTGCAGCGGCGCTTGGTCAAGAAAGGCGGCAAAGCAGTCCCTCAAGCTCTCGTCAAATGGACTCATCTACCGGCGGATGCGGCGACATGGGAGGACTGGTACGTTCTGCAGAAGCGTTTCCCTGAGCAACTTGCTGGAGGACCAGCAAGCTCTGAAGGGGGGGAAGATGTCATGAACTGACGAAGGCGGATAGAAGACAGGAGTTAGAAAATACGCTTTTGTTCTGATGTTTACGTTTTGTGTAATGCTGTCATGTGGGACCGGTCGGTCAGTGTCTGTAACCGGAAGGGAGTTGGGCTTATAATGTACCCGATCCAAAACTGTTGTTCATCTTCTGAAACAAAGAATAGAACACTCGTTCAAGGGGATTAGGGTCCTCTGCTCTCCCCACCGATATCCACCGTGTCTCTGCTCACGTCGACGGCGGTCCGCCGGTGGCCACGGGTGTTACATCGGGGTCACACGTCAAGAGCCCTTTGAGCACCTGGAATCCGTCCCTTGACAGCATCTCCTCCGGGAACATCTCGAGCAGCCGGTTGCGGTGCCGCGCTCGCAGCTGCCGAGCCCGCCACACCAGCACCTCATCGTCGTAGGCCTGGGGCTTCATGGCCTGCCACGCCCTCTTGCACGGCACGCCGAGCACGTCGAAGATCTTGAAGAGCTGGTCGGCTTCGATCTTCCCCAGTGACGGCGGCATGCCGGTGAGGAGCTCCGCCATGACGCAGCCGAGCGACCACGCGTCCTCTATTGTCCATGACTCCGTCATGTTCTCTAATACACTTTTGTAACCACTATTGGTTAAAGACATATTCTTCTAACAAAAGCAAGGTTCATATATGTCAGGGTTCCACTGAATAGCAAAGTAAAATTACACAAGGACCAAGATGCACCTCAGTTACCAGCTGCATCGTTATGCTTCCACAGAACTGCTGCTGGCGACTTCATGGTCACACCTTGCCTCTTGCGGAGTGCGAGACCTAGCTCTATTCTGGCCATTGGCCTGAGCTAACTGTCGTTTCTTTAGAATTCTTTTCATGAGATGCCCATCTCTTTCTACCGCCCGTTGTACGGCTTTTGTGAGCCTCGACTCAACCACTTCCCACGACACAAGCTTCTCTAGGACTGCAGCAACATAATCAGCCCTTCGGTCCTGCAAGGATGTAAAGAAAGACAAACAAGTCAGATAAAATGTCTTATTTAATTACTGACGAAACTCTAAGCATCATTCACCATCTAACCTCGTAATCCAGGTAGTATGCATGCTGTTCCCAGAAGTGAGTAGAATTGTTAGTAAAGATGTATTTTTAGGGAAAAACTAAGAAACAAGGGAAATGAACATATACTGCAACATCCATACCTCACAAACATCAATCGCGAGGAGTGGCTGCCAAAGAAATGGATTCATGAGACTAACAGATATGGTCATGATGATGTAAGGAAGGAAAAGTTGCAGAGTTGAAGATACTCACAGAGTGGCTCCAAACAAGAGGATTGATGGCATTTGGAGTCTTTGAGATGACCAGCCTACCATAATTGTCAGATGGGATTGGACTTCTTGATTTCACGTAAGGCAACTTGCTTTCTTTGTCTACAAGCAGTCATTAGGAAAGAGTTATGTTCATTACACCAACATGTGCAAGCTACATATTAGAACAGTGAAGGTAAGAGGCAAGGTCATTAGCATCACTTACAAGAAAGCCAAACCCATCCAGAACCAAACTGAGTCAGTGCAGCATCCATGAATTGTTGGATCATGTGCTCATAGGAGCCGAAGTCTCTGTTAATAAACTTCAGAAGCCGTTCCGGTGGTTTGCCCCCACCGCCAGGTTTCATGGATCGCCAATAAAAATCATGGTTCCATACCTAAAAACATGGCCAAGAATTAGGCACTTGAAGTATACACAAGTCGGCAAAGATGCCTTGTATAAAATGGTACCTGGGCAGCATGGAAGAAGGGAGGATGGGGCTGCTCCCTGCCCTCGTTGAAAGAGGAAAGCATCATCTGCCCCAGGGACATGCCTTCCCACTCGCTGCCACCGATGATACCATTGAGCCTATCCACAAGCATCTGCTGATGAACTCCCCAGTGCTGCTCAACCGTCTCTTTGCTTTATGGCTCCAGCACATCCTACATAACCACCCCCATGGTGATTCCATTCACTACTTAATCTTTTAGCAAATGGACACCCTGAGTACTTACCAAAGGATAAGGAAGTGGCTGCTGCTTTATCCACTCAACATCCTCAGGCAATGAAGACTCTAGTTCGTCTTCGGTATGTCATCAGTGTCAGTCTCAAGGCCTGTTTCATCATCAGTAGCATCAGCATCCAAAGTGTCATCCTCAGTCGCCACATTCGCCTCATTGGCACAATGAAATATCAGGGAACTCCGTCTCCTCGTTCCCTCTCCCTGATGAAAAGCAATCACTTTATCAGATCAAATCAAACATGTAGTTGGGGAGGCCTCCTTTACCCAAAAATGATACAGTTGAAATGAAGATAGTGCTGCAACCTGCAGGTCCTTAGTTCTGCAGTGAAAGATGGTCGTTTTCTTCTGACAGAAAATGCTGTGGCTAACCTACTGCTTGACATTGGATATGAAATCAACAAGAGGCCAAAACATGACTTGTTATAGCACTGGTTAACATCACAAAAATAAAGTAAATGTTGTTGCATAGAAGAACGCATGAACCATTACTGACAAGAACTAACCAATACACAATAGACCACAGATGCCAAGCATGGACTACCTCCCCATCCAAGCTACCAACTGGTGAATGACAAGACGAAAAGGGGAGGCGGGAAACACTCACCCCCGCGCCTCCTCTCCTCAGGAGGACGAGGCGGCGGCCATGCCGTCGGAAGCCGCCACCGGCGCGCTTGGAGAAGGATGCGGCGACGAGACAGAGAGAGAGGCCGCCCCCCACACCCACCAGCGCGGTGGACGCCATGGACGCGAGCTCCGCTTGGGCAGGGTAAAAGCCTTCAGGTTCAGACTTCGCAGGCGAAGACGAGTTGAGGCGGAGGAGATAAGCGGCCGCGCGGTGGACTGCCTTGTGGGCTTAAACTGACCACGGGCTTTCAGCCTCACCATGGACGCTACTGGGCCTCACTTTATTTACAGGCCCGTCTACTGAATTCATTTCGCTTGTGCATTTACCACTTCCATCCATACAAGCTCACAGATCTTCTTGGTCTGATTTTTCTTTTAGTTTCTCCCGGCCCAGAGTGCACCGCTACGTGAAGGCGTAATTTGAAAGTTACGCCTCGCCAACGCCAAAGCGTAAACTAAAATTCTGAAGTCAAGAAGCACCTGCGCATATTGTATTGTACTCTAGACCCAATCACAAGCCGCTATTTCCAAATATGATATCTTTGTGTTTGTCCGGCCCTGAATTGATCA
The DNA here is from genome assembly GCF_005286985.2 of Setaria viridis. Classification (NCBI taxonomy): domain Eukaryota; kingdom Viridiplantae; phylum Streptophyta; class Magnoliopsida; order Poales; family Poaceae; genus Setaria; species Setaria viridis. Next base: position 873,071 of record NC_048266.2, read on the forward strand.
CCCTGAATTGATCTGAACCCGCTCCTCGCATCGACACCTAGGACACTGTCAAAGCCCTGAGATTAAACAAGCTTGCAGTTTGGCACTCCGGCGACATCGGTAGGGGATTTAAAGAAATGCGATCACTGAGGTCAGACGATGGTTGCGGTCGCCGTCGGGGATGCGCGTCGTGTGCCGGCGGCAGAATCCGTCGTCGGGGCCTGTGCCGCCAGGTGCGGCTTGCAGCAATGGACAACAGCTATGGGGCTATGAGCACAGCCTGCAAGATTGCAAGGTACAGCTTCTGCTGAATGCCTAGTTGTTTTTAGGTTCTTTGTGTAGAATACTTGCTCTATGATCGTAGCTGATGCTGACAGGCCACCTAATCGGGATGTACCTGGACGGTCAAGAGAGATCTTGGTTGATTGTCGTGGTCAGACCTCACGGAGTCTTTGTTTCTCTAAATGGAAAATTGGAAATTGGTAGGGAAGAGTACAGTCACTGTCAGTGAAAATCATATGCACATTCATGTGAATTCACCTATACTCCTGCAGTCAGTTCAAGGAACATAGAAAGCGCAGCTTTCTTCTGTTACCTAAAAGCAGTAAAATGGTGCTTTGACTCAAGCGTCTAAATCAGCATCTGAATTTTTTATGTTGTCTTTTTTTTCCCTCCAAAATTTGCAGTTGAAGATTTACAGCTCCGTGTTTGAGTTACAGTAGGAAATTAAGTGGAGCCTTGTCAGCATCAGCAGATGCTTGCAAAGCAAAGCTTTTTTTGTGCCCTCAAAACATCGACAATTAAACGTGACGAGAGGATCAGTTTACCTGACCAGTAATAGAAGAAAGGATCTTGTTACAAGTTCATGTCAGGGAGGCTCCAAACCGGCGCTTTTGAGCCTTGCGTCAGTATTATCATTCAAATATGTCGCTGTAATGCTGTGTAGGCCTATGAGCACTTAGACTGGCCATCCACTTCCTCCAATTGCTGCATTATATTATATTAACATGCATATCATTGATGCTGTCACCACCTTAGACCAAGCTGCCACGAATTAGGGGGTGTTTGGATACGAGGTGCTAAACTTTAGCAGGGTCACAGCAGATGTTCGGATGCTAATTAGAAGGATTAAACATGAGCTAATTACAAAACTAATTGCATAGATGGAGTCTAATTTGCGAGATGAATCTATTAAGGCTAATTAATCCATCATTAGCAATGGTTACTGTAGCACCACATTGTCAAATCATGGATTAATTAGGCTTAATAGATTCGTCTCACGAATTAGACTCCATCTGTGCAATTAGTTTTGTAATTAGACTATATTTAATACTCCTAATTAGTATCCAAACATCCAATATGACAGGTGCTAAAGTTTAGCATGGGTATCCAAACACCCCCTTGATCCCTGGATTAGAACTCTCAAAGTGTAAAACAAAAAAGATACAAATAGTTCAAACCTTTCATATTTCAGACTAAGTATAGAACATCACAAGTGAAATCCGGAGCAACTGCCAAAAGATTTATCTGATATTTAACTTGTGTTGCATTTTTTCAGACCAAGTACAGAAGCTGTCAGCATATCAAGACGATTTCAAGCAATGCACAGCTCTTCTGTTCATATATACAGACCTGGTATAGACCGTATTTACAGCTACATCATTGGTGCAAAAGCAGCCAAATTCTTCATAGGCCAAATTTTCCACTGATGAGACAAAATTAGGAGAATGGAATCTTTGCCTCCACTGAAGAGGAAGATACCTGCCACCAGCTTTGTTAACTTCCAGCTAGTGCAACACTCAACTATTACATGTCTTCTGTGATTGAACTCTTCTGCCAAGCTCCATTTTATTAGTTTTATGAGTGCTTTAGGTGGGATTCTATTTTATATTATCTCATTTGTTTCATTACTTATGTTGCTTGAATTTCAAGTGATCGCCCTTAGTGACCCTACTACTGTTGTACTACTAAAGACAGCTTTTCGGGAGTCCTATTATCAATCTGGTCAAGTGATTCATCAGGAGAGGGGAGATTGAACTGAGAGGGGGTTCATGCAGATGGAGGGCAGGGGCCTGTCTGACTTGTTCAGGAACACCAGCGAGGAGATCTTCCTCAAGGCGATGATGGAGAACTCTATGGGTGTGGCGGCAGCGCCAAGTATGGAGATGTTGGGGTTCAGGAACATGTCACAAAGTTTCAGAGAAGACAGCGAGGAGTTGTTCAACAGCTGGCTTACCAATGGAGAGGCAAGAATTTTGAAACTTACCTGCCATTCTTTTCTGTGCTTCAAAGGTGAAATAGTTCGTGTTTCAGAAGATAGGGTCCCTTTTGCTGGGGATCACTCACTTCTTCCACCATCTCAGAAAATACATAACAAGTATATTCGTAAGCTATATGAACATGAATAGTGAAGTACTACTTACTACACTGGCTGATCTCTCTCATTCAAAATCTATCACCTAAAATTGCTGACTGCTTATTTGCAGATCCCAGGATTTGGTTCAGTTAACAATCGCCCTCGACAGCCCTCTAGGTAATATATTGGTAAATGATGCAAAATTAATTAAATTCATTTGATCTTGTAAATACGACCTGATCGATGAAATAGTGTACTTGGATGGAGTCAACACCTTAAAATAATGATCGGTGATTGAATTGAAACTAATAACAGAAAAGGCTATCTAAACTTCATATGCTTCAAGATACCAAATAGATCATATTATTACCCATCTGAAGGTCGGATATCATGAAGTAGCAACTCCTACTGTAATCACACATTTCCAGGAAATTTCTTTCTGCACTGCATCTATATTTTATTGAGCATGTAGATGGTACTGAACATTTTCTTTCGAGGAAATGTACTGAATTTTTACACAGCTAAATGAAGTTAACACAGAAATTTTCATAAACTTGAGCTATTACCATGGATGCTAGATTTTTTATGGTTAATTGCAATTACTAACTCACAAGGTGTTGTGTAAAACCATGCAGGTTGTCATCAGAAGCTGCAGGCCTTCCAAATCAACAGCATGACGTTACCCAACAAAATTTTCTCACTGACAACTTTGTTCAACAGAGTTCAGCGATTCCTTCTGTTGAATATCCAAATAATCACAACCAGCAATCACTCAAGTACATACTTTGCACACCAGCATCATCATCTAGTATAAGATGTATGTAGTTCATGTAATATTAATCTTGTCATTTGCCCTACAACAGGAATGCTGCCGAGAAAGGAATGCAGGCTAGTGACCTACTTCTGGCAAAGGTTAGCCAATATCACTATCCATTTGTGTTCAAATAAAAAAAATCAATTTCCAATTACTTCTACCTTGACAAGATTATCAAGCAAGTAAAGGCGTTTTTTATTTCTCATTTTCCTAATTTGTTCATGTGTAGGCCTGGTTCCATAGCACTCAACCAATGACTAGAAGCCGTTCTTCAGAACTAAGGCAGGAGTTTCAGATTTTATATGTGCTACTACCTTCCCAGATGAAATGTATGGTGCTTGATTTGGTTATTTTTGCAGGAGGAGATATGCTGCAATGCAAACTCATGTGACACCAATAACTGCAGGATGTGTTGAACCAACTATCCAATTAAAACAAGATTTTACAAACATAACAAACAGTACTCCGGTGAGCAACACACCTGTTCAGACTCCAAAATTTGTATCTCCTTCAAGTTCATCAACATCCCCTCTGGATCATATGGTGGCACAAGATGCTGTTACCTCAGTGGTGAGTATGCTCAAGGACACGCTGGAGCGCAAGAAGCTTGGTAGCCATGCTAACAAAGATGCCTCAGTAGGCAATTCTTTTGGATTCTATGACCCTCAGCAGTTTCAACAAAACATTCTTGGAGGAACAGATATATTTTCCCTAGTGACAACTGCACAAGTTCAGGATTCCCCAATGCTTCCCAAAGCTGAGAGGCCCATGGAACCAAATAGTGGTAACTTCGTTGCTCCTGCAAACCAGGTTTGGTTCGGTGCAGCATCTCGAGAGCCTTCGCACAGCGGCTCATCTACTGCTATGACTGCTCATTCAGCTGGATTTGAAGTGTGTGATGAGCTACCTCCTATGGGGCAAGCAATGTCTGTTTGTGAGAGCACTAGAAAAAATGCTGCAAATGGAACAACTGACTGCAGATCAAAAGGCAAAGGTATACTTCTATCGATACATTTATCCCTGAGTTGTAGCAAAACATTACTTGGCTTCATGCCAACACCGATTAGTTGATACAGCATGGATGTGAGAATGTTTGATCTGTCCACTTATACTGATGTCATTTTTATCATGCCATGGGAGAGTAATATAGTTATTTTTTCTGTTTAAATGCACAGAATACAGGGAGAGGGTACTAAAGGATAATGTGAAAGATGACAAAAAGGTAGGCTCTGATTATTACTTCTGGAGCATCCAAAGTTCCGTCTGGTAGAATATTTCAATATGATCATTTTATACATTGGCAGAAAGGGGCATTAACTCGAATGGGATCCATTTCATCAGAAAAAGCAGGTATATCCAGAAGACAGCTTTTTATATAGGCACCAAATATGTGGCATATGGTTACCTCTCAAAATAATTACTCACCAGTATATATATACTGGGGAAACATTAAATATATCAATTATGATATGCTTGCGCCAAATGAGAACACTCGACTAAAAAGACGTGGCATATGCTTTGGCTTGTATACTGTTTTCTTAATCACCAAACGACCTAATTAATGAGCTTGTGCAGCTGATAATGGAGATCCTACGAAGAAGCGCAGGGTTGAGCGCTCACGCAAGTATGTGATGGTTCTCCCTCTTAGAAAAATGGCCTTGCACAATAAGTCCTAATTAGCATGCAGTATATGATGTTGGATTACATTTTCTGGTTCAGAATGGCAGAAGCAAAGGAAAGAAGTTCCACACCAGTAATTCCATCCGACATGCAAGCCGTACTTAAGCGTTGCGAAACCCTAGAGAAGGAAGTCCGATCACTGAAGCTTAACCTATCCTTCATGAACAGGTGAGTCCACTGCCTCAAGGACACATGTTTCTAAGGAAAATTCTTGTCCAGTAACCATAAGCCTTTTTTCTAAAGATAGTTACTCAAATATTTCAATCAATTACAGGAAAGATTCAGAACAGACCAAACAGATCGAGGAGCTTCAGAAGCAAAACGAGGAGTTGACCGAAGAGAAGGAGCGGCTACTAGAGGAGATCGAAAGAATCGTCTCTGACTCCAACACATGATCACCCAATCCTTTTTGACCCGTTTCTTTGTACTAATAGAATTAGACTTGAAAAGGTCCTAGATACAAATACATACAAAATCCAGAAGGGCAACAAGAATTACAGTACTGCCCTGAATGTACCATTCTTTCCATATTGTTACCTCAAGTTTACCATATACAAGTAGTCCAGTACCAACAACCAAACAGATCAAGGAATACATTTTACTTCCTATGGCATGTTCATGAAACTAATTATACTATTATAGCATGAAACTGAAAAAAAAAAACAGCATGCTCCGACACATCAGAACAGGAACTGCATTGTTTCAACTTTATTTCAGAGACAAGCATACCCATATGATGCCTTTAACTAGCCAAATGATTGGAATCCACATTTTCCTTAGATTTTATAGAGTATGTGATAGTCATTTGATGATACAGAAGACAGCACCACACAAAACCATTAAATGCAACATGTTCAGACATCAGCTAGCAGCAACGAGTCTTCCAACGCTACTTCAGAAACAAAAGCACTACATTTCATCGTAGTTTTAACAAATCAAAAGATGGTAAATGATTCCCATTTTCTCAAGATGTGATAATCAGCATAGCTTATGTTCAGAAATCAAGACAGAATATGTTATTACAGGGTTAATCCAGAGATAATCATCCACTCCATTTCATCATCATTCTAACATCCAACAACCACACAATCACACATTACATTTCCAAGACTACCATCCCACACAATCGGGAAAAAAAAAAGACCTAACAGATCAGGAACTAGATAGCATTACTTCCTATGGCATGTACATTAAACTAATTACAGCATTAAACTGAACAGCAAAAGAACTGATGACATTCTCTTGACATTAGAACAGTGCATTCTTTCAAAGTTATTTCAGACATAAGCATACACATATGATTTCTCCAATTGGTCAAATGATTAGGATCCGCATTTGATGATACAGAAGATAGCACCACACAAAACCAACAAATGCATCATTGTTCAGACATCAGATAGCAGGAACGACTTGGCCATTTCAGTAACAAAAGCACCATATTTCATCTTAGCTTTTAAAAATAAAAAAGACAACCATTTCCATTTTCTCAAGATGTGATAAGTTCATATCATACTACAAAAATAAGAACCAAGACACCACATTAAGCAGAACCCAAGAACGCAACATGTTGGGAAATCAAGACAGCCACTATGTATTCCAGGGTTAATCCAGATATAATCATCATCCATTCCATTTCATCATTCCAACATCCAACGCCATTTAGAATAAGGAATAGCTTTCCAACATCCAAATTCCAACACTAGCCACACAATCACACATTGCATTTCCAAGACTACCAACCTACATGATCGACAAGACGTAACAGATCAGGAACCAGAGTAGCACATACAGCGACCACCGCTCAGTGCTTGTTCCTCGGCGAGGTCCTCCTTGCCCCAGCCACCGGTGCGGACGCGGCAGCCTTCCTCCTTGGCGACGCCCTCGCCGGCGCCCCGGCAGCTGGAGCTGGTGCGGAAGCCTTCCTCTTCGGCGACGCCCTCGCCGGCGCCTTTGCCGCTGGCGCGGAAGCCTGCCTCCTCGGGGACGTCCTCACCGGCGCCGCGGCCACGGCCTTCTGCTTCTTCTCCAGCTGCTGCTGCGCGGCGATGCGGTCGAACTCGTCGCTGAGCTTCCTGGCGCGCTTCTTCTTGGCAGCCGTAGCGATGTTCGCGAGGGGCTCGTCGTCGCCCTCCTCCTCCTCCTCTTCCTCCGACTGGTCGGACCCGTCAGAGTCCTCGTCGTCGTCCACGACCTCCCGCTTCAGGATCCGCTCCTGGACCGCCGCCTCCTCCTCGTCGGAGTCGCCGTCGCTGGCGTCGTCGTCGGAGCCGAGGGCCGCGAGCGACGCGGGCTTGTGGCCGGCGGCGCGGGCCTTGGCCCTGGCGTCCCGGCGCGCGCGGCGGCGGAGCTTGTCGATGGACCCCTCGATCCGGCCCTGGAGGTGGAGGCGCTTGACGCCGAGGCCGCCCATGGACCAGTGCGCCTCCTGCGCCCAGGCGAGGAGCGGGTCGGTGACGGACACCGGCGGGTCGACGCGGTCGCCGGGGAAGAAGCGCGGTCGCGGGAGGCTGCTGCCGTAGAACCGGCCGGGTCCCAGCGCCACCACCATGGTGATTGATGATCTCCCTCTACCCCTCTCTCTCCCTCCCTCCCTGCAGATCTGTCCCTCTCACTAGATCTCTGCAAGCGTGTCGCGATGTGGGAAAGGGAGATGAATTTGGGGGGGGAGTTTATAGGAGGAGGGAGGGAGCGCGTGGCGGGAAAGGCTAGGGGAGTTTGGCGCCAAGAAAATGGCGGTAAAACGATGGGGTGGAAACGGGGTTCGTGCGCGGGAAGCCGCCGCCGCGTCCTGCGAATGGGGAAATGGTGGGAGCCCTCTCGGCTCTCGCAGCGCTGCAACTGGGCCCCACCGAACCGAGTTAGGCCCATATAACACGTGCCCGTTTAACTGCACCGGCCCAGTGGACATCCTTGGAAAATTCAAGATTTGGGCCTCCACAGGCCGAAACAGAGCGCTAGCCAAGGCCTAGGCCCACCCCGAGTTTCTGAGAGGAGAGCGCGTGCCCTCGCCTCGCCTCGCCTCCCTCGCTCGAGAGCGCCGCCGGCTGCCTAGGGAGGAGAGACCGAGAGAACGTGAGCGCGAGCGGCGGCGGACGGAGAAGCGAGCAGATCCACCGGCCGTGGACACGGGATCGCGATGGGGCGGCGGATCCTGAACGACGCGCTGCGCACGATGGTCAACGCGGACCGCCGGGGGAAGGCGACGGCGCTCCTCCAGCCCATCTCCGGCGTCATGGTCTCCTTCCTCAACATCATGAAGCACCGAGGTATGGAGAGTGTTCCGCTCCTTAGTCCTTACTAGTAGTAGAGTAGAGTAGTAGTTACCTCTTTCCTTTCTAGGACTAGTAGTGAGTTGCAATTTGCAACCTCGCCTCGTCCGTACCCCGCCTCATCCCGTCGTGCGGTGGGTCTGCCCAATTGGCACACTAGGGTTTCACCATTGGTGTCAAAACTAGGGCTTCGATGCTAATTCAAGTCGTTACCCAAGTAATGGATCCCATTTCTAGAACGAGTGTATGTATTGGGCGATTCACGAGTGTAGTGCTGCTTGAGGGGTTGGGCTGACAAGACATATAGGCCATGCCGACATCCAAATTGGCTTCTTCAGTACCATATGCTTGTTATCGGCTCATTGTACATTGATAAAATGTGGTGACGCCGATATCTCGGCCCCAATTTTAATGCATGTCCAGTGTCAGGGTTGGCAAATGTCATTACAGGGATGAAGGCAAGAGGCCCACATTCAAATTCGTTAGATTTTAACAAGTATATTACCGTTATCTTCCACCAAGCTCTCTTTTGACTTTCGAGGATCATTTGTGAGAACTAGAAAAGAGTTGAGATTTGAGAGCCAAGAAGTACTGTAGTGGCATGCATGCACCCACTCTCTTATATTACCGTCATTTTGAGGACTTTCCACCAGTTAGAGTTTTCAACTCCAGGCACTCTTCAGCTTATTTTTCATGGATAACAGAGCTCAATTGAGCACAAAGTGACATTGAATAGCGGTGTGCTTTTACCGTGTTTTAGCCGCTTAAGTGTGCGGATTGCAAACTGATTTTCTGAGACTGCATATTTACAGGATTCCTTCCTTTGTTGTTCTGAAGATTTGTTCTCATGATTTGTTTGATGCTTCACAGGGTATATCAAAAACTTCGAGGTCGTTGATCCGCATAGAGTTGGGAAAATTAATGTGGAGCTTCATGGACGTATCAAAGATTGCAAAGCTCTTACTTACAGGCAAGACCTCAGAGCTAAGGAAATAGAACAGTACAGAGTTCGGATGCTCCCAACACGTCAGGTATTTTATCTACTCATATCTTTGGATATTTGCATGTCATTTTAGTTCCATAGATTTTGTTGTATTAGCTTCCTCCAAAAACTACTGCGATTAAAGTTTCAGTTTTGACATGAAAATTCAGCAAAAGCACATACTCTGATGACAACTATATCAGGTGGTGCATGTGTGTGGTTTTGGGGTACTCCATTCTGATTGTACTGACCTGCACCAATGGCATCCCTTCTATGGTTGGGAGTGGGTCCAAAAAAAAGTCATTGATGTTACCTCTATAGAATCATGGTGTCATCTCACAGAATTTACACTAGCCAATATCAATTTTCTATAGAACTTAGCAAATTCCATTGCTGTCTAAGTACAACATGGAATGTCCCTGGATCCGCCCCTGGTTGTCTTTTCAGTTTAGCTTCACATGTGGAGTATGCTTATCATTTGTAGCTTAGGATGGTATCATTAACACCCTTTCCTCTTTATTTGGTGTGGTTTGCTTCGCAGTGGGGCTATGTTGTGATTACTACTCCAAATGGTGTTTTGGATCACGAGGAAGCAATCAGGCAGAACGTGGGTGGGCAGGTCCTTGGTTATTTCCATTGACAAGGAGCACCCTTCTCTAGCCGTGAATGACATTACTAGTGTTGTTATTACTGAACCCATTCTGTTTGGGTTTTGAGAGCAGTTTGCTTTCCTTCATGTCCAACAAGAAATGCAATAACATGTCCGGCTCACATGTCCGGCTCACGGCACTAGGAAATGCTAGCTGTTAAACAGGAAGACTGTAATTTTCATTTGAACTGATATATCTTGTACATCTGTTGTGCCTGCTTGAGATTCTATGATCCTGCCAGGAATGGTAGCTCGTTCCTGTGGAGTTGTCATGTATGCTTTTTGGAGATCATTCCTTCCTGTAGCCTGTAGGGAGGGTTGAACACGCATTGGCAGTTGGGTCAGCGTCTGGGCTGTTAGTTCCTGAGCTTGTTTTGCTTCGCCGCACCACCGGCATCTTTGTTAGAACTGCACTCTTGTGTTTTCATGAGTGAAATTGTAAGGACAGTCCCATTGCCATTCAACCAAGTCTTAAGTGTCTTCCTTACCTTTCAGCTGTTCCGATAAAGTTACCGTACAGTCGTGTAAAAAAGTTTCACTGTTACCATAGGTTTACTCATTGCGATGTAGTGGAACCAGAACATGTACCCTTCAGAAATATTCGAAATGCTTGTGTGCAGCGTGGGTAGAACGAAAAATATTATGAGAAAATGCAGGAAAGATGACACATTGCTGACTGTAAAGCATATCAAACTAATCATGCCACCTAAACTACAGATCAGTCGTACCTGGACCGCCATTGATAATGCTGCCATCCGCAGCCCATGGATTACCTCGCGTTCATCGACTGCAATCCTGTAAGGCAAGTCCACGAAAGCAAATATAAGGATATGTTACTAGAGTTATGAAGAAAGACATGATATATGTTTCATCTAGATAAAAACTAGGTGCACGTTCTTTTATATTTTATTTTTTTGAAAAAATATAACTATGAGAGAAAAAAATCAGAGAGAGATATTGAGAGAGGATCCCAAATAAAACAAAAGAAAGATTACGTACTATGTTAAAATAGTATATTCACATTCAAATACTCGGAAAAAGAGCGTTGAATTTGGAGGTGGTCATCTAGCCACCGTTGAAGAGACCCAATTAGGTGAACTCTAGCGAAAGTGAAAAGTTACAACTATTGGGTGAAATTAGAGAGATAATAAAAGAAGATGAATAGAAAGAAAAAAATATGTACAGCATTAGGATCAATATATTCGCGAGAGATCGGCTGGTTGCCGTTAAAAGGCCATGGTATTGGTTGTATGATACGTGAATCCTAGAGATATAGAAGGATCGAAACGTAAAAACACGTGCCGCCTTAGACAGATAAATTCAGCTTTAGGTAAAATCAGAGATAACAAGATAAGTCTGAATGAAAAAAATCTATATACAGCTCTAATATCACTATATTGACGTTCAAAACTTCAAATATCCGGAAAGCGTGTTGAACACTCACATGGTCAGGATGGAACTAGGAAGGAGCTGTAGGGGCCATATAGCTCAAAACTTTTCTACTATAGTTCATCATATGGTCTACATTAAAATTTGTTTAGATTTATTTCATCTAAGCTCGATTTATAAGAAAGATATAATTTGTCGTGGCCTCATGGGCTCCGTCCTGCATGTGGTCGGCTGGCCAGCGTGAAACCGCGGCGAGGCCAGTTTTGTGATATGCGAGTCGTAGAGGGGCTGAAACGCAAAAAAACGATCCACGTTGGAACGGACGGGCAGATAAATTAAACGCGGGGGCGGCAGAAAAATCCCCGAAGCAACCCGTCCCTCGCCCACCCGTCCGTCCACCCCCCACCTCCCCGGCTCCTCCTCCTCCACACCGCGCGCGGCGGTGTTGACCCACCCACCCGTCCCTCCCCCACCCCATCAGCGCTGGAGGCGGCGGCGGGCAAGTCCCCTGGACCCTTCGGCGGCGGCGCGCGGTTATGCCGAGAGGCTCCCAGGTGCGTCCAATTCGAGCTCGGTTCCGTCGAATTGGGGGGGGGGGGGGGGCGGAGCGTCTAGGGGCGCCTCGAGGGTCTGGTGAGATTGGTTGGGGCTCCAGCTGGGTGGGAATTTGGCGAGGTCGATCGATCGGGGCGCGTGGGGATCGTGGCGTGGTTGACCGATCGGTGCGGTGCGTGTGAGATCCGGGGAGGGGATGTGGGGCGCGTTTCGTGTGGTCGGATCCATGCGAGATTTGTGAGCTCGGGGGGGCTGTTTTGATTCAAATTTCGTGGGAGGTTAATCAGGGGGTGGAGAATTTTTGTGCCTGGGGAACATGTGGGGTGTTTGATTTGTGAAATTGGGCTATGTTTTCGGTGCTTTGATTTGTTTAGGGTTTCGTCCCCATTCTGGTAATCATGCTCAATTACGAAACAGTGAATGATCATACCGGTTTATGCTCAAATTGTGTATTACTACTGGTGCGATGCCTAATTGGTGATCGTGTTGTACGCTTGTACTCGTAGATTCTGGTGTGCCTGTAATTGCGCCCAGTTCCTCTGCTTTTGTTTATCAGAAGTATATCTGCTAATTCGGACTCTTATGCGAAGACATTCAACATGAGAGATAGGAAAACATCAATTAAATCGAATTGTTGAGGCCTTTGAGCATAATTCCATTGATACATACAACTTTATAAATTGTAGAAGAATCTCTTGGCACGAACTGTTGATTGCATCCATGCATGCTTGTGCTCTGTTTATTCTATCTTATTGCTCCTTTCTGTTTTGCGTGGCCTACTTAGTTAGGTTCTGTTGTCCCGTGTTGCTTCTTTCTCACATGTTCATAGCGGGCCAAATTGTTGCTTAATTACCACTTTATATACTTCTATGCAGGTTTCATTACCGCGCTCTGCTGGAGTCATAGCATTTTCAGCAAGGATATGGAGTACACCCCTTACACAGCAAGTTCCTCTGTATCCCACATCTCGCTGCTCGAGGAAGTTCTTGGCTGGAGGTTTTGTCTTTACGGAGACTTCCTTGTCATCTCTTTTGTCAACTGCACCTGAGGATCACACTGCTTTTAGCGACTGCTTTGCCTGGTCCCATGCTGTCAGACATTAGGGTCGCCAAGTGATTACAGTGCAGCTGTAGCACACTTATTTGAGCATGGTGGATCTGTTTCTCAGGCAACATTTCGGTAATATTTGTCTTGGCACTGATCAGCCAGCAAAAGTTACCGTCAAGACATCTTTGGACACTTGGATCTAACACTTAGAGCTTTCTCGTCACATATAAGCTCTAGGTATGCTTTCATTGGAGAAGCTACTAGTATTATATATCCTGCCTTTTCCTATTCTCATGCATCTTTTTTTTCCTTGACAGGTTCTGGTTTTCTTTGTTTCTGCTAGCTTTCTTCTACCCTATCACCGTAAGTTTTCAGTTTGATCAGTCCAAAGTTTGGTGTGTATTGGTTACGTTTCATCAGGCTTGCTTGGGATGGCATAACATTAGGTATGTGTGCGTCCTAGACATGGTCTATTCATCATTCTTCTATTCTTTTTATCAAACACATCATTCTTCTATTCTGCAAAACTAAAAACATAATTGTTTTTCTTTTCCAATACCCTGATCCATTATGTGCTAATTTCAGAGCAGAGTTGTTCAAGATTTTGTTGTCGCAAAGCATGGGTATTGCCTACAGAGATTTGAGAAGAGTCTCCAGTGACTTTGATGTTCTAACATCCAAAGACACTGCTGTCATACATATATGAGTCTTGTTTGTGACTATACAACTGTTCTAAAATAAGGGCAGTTTTGTGCACCACCAGCTAAAAAAATGGAGAGGTAAATATCCTCCATCATCAGAGATTACTTATAATCCTTGTCTAAGCTGTCTTGGATGTCTGCTTACCTTAATTTTTGTATTGAGTTCCAGGTATACGATTATCAAGGAAGTTGGTGATGGAACATTTGGGAGTGTTTGGCGCGCAATCAATAAAGAAAGTGGTGAAGTGGTATGTCATTCGGCTTGCCCTTTTTCCTTTTTCCTTTTGCTTTTGTACACCTTAACTTTTTTCAGTAGCTACACAGTTTGGCTCCCCATTGCTCTGTTTTTTAAACCTCTTTAACGCACCTGCGTTGATAGGTTGCGATCAAGAAAATGAAGAAAAAATATTATTCTTGGGAAGAGTGCATAAACCTCCGTGAAGTGAAGGTGATTGTTGCTTATAACCTGTTTAATATTTATCATGTGTTCTGTGGCATTCTCTTGAGTTACTTATTTTTTTATCAGTCCCTGCGGAGGATGAACCACCCAAACATCGTGAAGCTCAAGGAAGTCATACGAGAGAACGATATGCTGTTCTTTGTTTTTGAGTACATGGTATGAACAATTTGCAACCCTTGTACGCATTGTTTCTGTGCTTGTAGTCTGTAAAGTGACTGAACTTGTGCTTTTTGTTCTTTCTGGTGATTTTAGGAATGCAATCTCTATCAGCTGATGAAGAACAGAGGGAAGGCCTTCTCGGAGACTGAAGTCCGAAATTGGTGCTTTCAAATATTTCAAGCTCTGAGTCACATGCACCAACGTGGATATTTTCACCGTGACCTTAAGCCTGGTATATTGTGATTTTGCACTGGGCTTTTACATTTAATGTTACAATGGTTGAGCTCTGTGTCCTTTTTGTTGCAAAACAGTCCTCATGAGCTCAAGAACAGTTGTCTTATAAATTTTCTATGTAAGCTGCATCTTTTCAGCTTAAAATTGCTGTAGTTAGATAAGGATGTTGTGGTTGCCATTTGGTTATTTTCAGATTCTTTTAGTAGTTTGCCTATCATTTATACACTGATGAAACTTGCAACTGTGGTAAATGTTCTGCTCATGCCCTGTGTATAGTTGCATAGAGATTCACAGAACCAGGAAATGCATCATGGTAGTGGGCAATGGATTCTAGGACCTGTGTGTATGTAAGAGCAAACAAATTAAAAAAAGTAGAAATAACGAAATGCTGGGGTACTGATCCTTATTTAATGTACATGTGATGTGTTCCCATCTGGGATGTGTTCAGTGGAATCAAACACCTGTGTGTATTAAGATCAAAAAAATAAAAAGTAGAAATAATTAAATGCCGGGGTACTAGTCCTTATTTAATGTACATGTAATGTGTTCCCATCTGGAATGTATTCAGTGTTGTTATCAAACATCAATCTTCATTATTGATCTTGTAAGTTATGCAATTTTCAGAAAATTTGCTGGTTACAAAGGACCTCATCAAGATAGCAGATTTTGGGCTTGCTCGTGAGATTTCTTCTGAACCTCCGTATACAGAATACGTGTCGACTCGTTGGTAGGCTATTTTTCAAGTCTTATGTTGCTTAAAGTGCACCAAATAATAGGATAAATGTGCTAATATTTACTTTTAACTAGGTATCGTGCCCCTGAGGTTCTTCTTCAAGCTACTGTTTATAATGCAGCAGTTGGTAAGTAGAGAATATTTATGCCTTTACCAGACAAATCAAGAAAGTAAATCGATACCATTTTATTAATATGTTTATTCCTCATTGCATTTTCAGACATGTGGGCAATGGGTGCCATAATTGCGGAGCTTTTTTCGTTACGACCTCTTTTTCCTGGCTCAAGGTACACATGTCTTGCCAATCAATTGAACATATACATTCACTCCATGTTGAACTGGGGCTGCTTACTAGGAAAAGTGCGCCACATAGGTGAAGAGTATTAGTTAGCTATTTTAATAAAAAGATAACAGAATATAAGGCTGTCCTATTTTGTAATTATTTACAATCGAAAATTGTAAATACTTGCCAGCATAGCTTTTGTCAGAAATAGATTAACAGTTGCCTTACAGAAACTAATTATATTCGTCCAAAGTTATTATTCCGTACAGAAAGGTTATTCATAGCTCTATGTTTTATCTTCTTCAGTGAAGCAGATGAACTTTACAAAATCTGTGGCATTCTTGGCACTCCAAATCAGCGTACTTGGCCTGAAGGTCTGCAGCTTGCAGCATCTATCGGTTTTCAGTTTCCTCAGGTATAGAGATGAATCTCCCTCCCTCCCTCCTTCACTCCAGGTTAAGACTTAAGATATTAGTGATTGTTAGTGTTACTTAAATGTGTTATGCCATATTTGTACAGTGTGAAAGCGTTCATCTTTCAGAAGTGATTCCCTCAGCAAGTGAAGATGCAATCAACCTTATCTCGGTAAATGTCAACATTCAATACTCTCTACTTTCTCTGCTCTTTTTTTGTTGTTAAAGTGTCCAGTGTAAATGATGGGTAACAAATTATCTCCCACAGTGGCTTTGCTCATGGGATCCTCGTAGAAGGCCAACAGCAGTGGAGGTTTTGCAGCATCCCTTCTTCCAGGTCATATATCTGACAGATTTCCATACTAGATGATGAATTAATTTACTTCATGACCTTACCATCATGTGTTTGCAGCCATGCTTCTATGTCCCTCCTTCACTTCGCTTCAAATCAACTGGATATGCATCAACACCACCATCAGGTATCTCAACATCCTTTAGATCTGCATATTCATGTTCTTTTTCATTACTGCATTTTTTAACAAGTTAAAATAATGGATCTGTACAGTTGGGGCTAAAGGAGCTGTGGATCAGAAGAATGGTAGGAGATACTCCATGGGTACTGTACCCAATGGGAGGCCAACAGTTAATTACTCATACCTGAGCAATAACGCTCCAGTAAGAGCAGGTAATAATACATTCGGGCTGGCATGGCATACTCAGTTTTCCTTGTGAAGGATTTCTGGCTTTGCTTCTGGAGTTCATAACTTTTTCTGACTTGTGAATGTTGCAGCTGGTGTGCAAAGGAAATTGGAGTTGGATCATCAGGTGAATATAAACTATTTCGCTGTTCATATAGTTGGTTCCTACATTTTCAGCAACTCAATATTTATCTATTATCTTCTGCAGCCGCAAGAGGCTAACCATAAAGTGACAAAGGCGAACGCGATGAATCAGTCTTGGTCCAGATCAGCAGCAGTAAGGAGCAACGGTGAGTACCGTTTCTGAACATTCTCTTCTCTGTTTGCATAGTCTAGTTACTCGGACTAACATTGCAAACTCTGATTTGTAGGCAATTACCTTGCGAAGGACCAGAGCTCCCGTGCATCTGACCTCGCTGAGAAGCTATCTCAGCTGTCAATGGGCCCCAACAGGGTGTCTGGTCTGGGTCCCGAGAGGTTCACAGACCTGAAGCCTAGAACCCACGGCAGCGCCATCAAGCGCCCCTTGCCCGTGGGATCCAGGGCGTGGCACGGCCCGGCAGACCCCTTCCGGCGCCCATACGAGATGCCAGGTGATAGAACTCTCCTTCCGAGGAAGCTCGTGAGCTGAAGCTCGAAGAAGCAGATCTTCGACGCCACCCAAGTGTCACAACTACACTTCACCACCATTCCCCTGACAATAAACCGCCAAGCTCCTTTGCAGCGACGGATGTTGCCCAGTACTAGTGTCTATTACCATGCTTTTTCGCGATTTGAATAAGAGGCGTTCCGGCTCGTGCATCATCCCGTCAACCCTGGAGGCTCTCCGGGGCTGGGACATGCGAGCACGGCAGGAAGCGTCTCCATGGGACATTGTGTTTATGCTTTGTGTTCTTCGCTGTAACATTGTGCCTGTGAGTGTGACGCTGGTTCAGTTATTCTACATTGTGACGTTGGTTTGCTTGTTCAGTGGGGTCTTGTATGGATTGTGACGGACATGTGTTTGCTTTGTTCAGTTGTGGGCTGCATGCATTGCATGGCCTGTTTCTTTTCTCCTGCTATCATATACTATGATGCCATGTTGATTGCTGGCAGGGCAGAAGCAATGCATTGGTTTCTGAGCAACAAACAATGCAATGCAGGTGAGGAGAGGCATGGCCGCCGCTGCGCTGTGGGCTTGCTTTGTTGCACGACGTGACGTCGTTGTGAGTACCGATGCTGGTGGCTCTGGGCATCGCGTTTGACTATGCCTCCCTTTTAGACGGAGGCGACACCTGCCAATTACTCGCCAACACCGGCAGCTGCAGCCGGCAGGCCGCGCAGGCGCAACAGCCTTTCCGGCCACCCAACCCAGCTGCCCCTGCGTGCAATATTTTGTGCTTGAGCACAAAAGCTGCTGCGAACTTCGGAGCCATTCCGCCCTTTTCAGCTGCGCACGAGAGACCAGTCTCACGTGCAGCGCTGCAGGCTGCTTCTTTTCTTTCTTCTTCTCCGTCTTGCGTCCTTTTAAAAAAGGAGAAGATAATGAACGCATCAGAACGTCACATCCGTGTTGAATGCGTACGAGGAGATAAACAAGTAATTAAATAAAAGGTGTATCTGCTATCGCGAATACGGAACCAGCATCAGATCTGCATCCATTTATCGGAACAAAATCAGCTAGCATGACGACCATTGGGCTACTGGATTGGGGGCACCGGATGCCGCAATTCAGATTTCGACATCAGATTCACAGATTGCACAAGCTGCTGGAAAGCACACAAACACTTGCATCATCTACTGCAACGACAACCGAACGGTGTTCTGGGTTCTGGGGTACAGTACAAAGCGTGGTACAACCTTAGAAACAGGATTGGGAGTTCTATGCCTCCAAGTGATCCATAAGGGATCCTGCTGCTCTTACGAAGAGTTCTTAGTGGGATACAGTGAAGGAAATAACTACGGCAAAGGAAGGACATGCGGCACCATGGCTGATCAATATCTCCGTAGAAAATCTCTCTAACGGCGAGTACAATGCTGATGCTCGTCAGACAACACCCCACACCTCACCTAGAGGCTGCCGAGCTTATCAATCGCCTGCAGAAAACATGGTGATCGCTATGATCAGTCGATGTTCAATGTGATTCAGAGCAGCAAGCAAAAAAAAAGAGAGAGAGAGATGGTAAAGGTAACACGAAACCGATAGGAAACTCACATCGAGGCATCGGGATGGAGATTGATAGCTGAGTTGTCGAGAAGGAGGTCCTATTGGACCTCGCGTCATCCATCTCCGACCACGAATCCCGCGTCCCAGGCCACTCGTCGAAGAAGGGCCTCAGCGGCTGGTTCTCCTGCTTCACATTTCCGAGCAACCCACCAGCTCCACTGCTGAAAGAGTGGCGCTCCTGCTCTTGGGACAGGGAGGCGATGGTGACCTGGCCAAGCTCCTGCGGTGTCTCAAGTTGGGAATAGGAGTAGGTACCGGGCAGAAGACCAGAATCTCTACTCTTCGACAGTGTAAATGGTGGCACATTGGACGGCAGCGAGTTCCATGAGTTATCTGTTGGAGAATCAATAGTGAAGCCCCTGGAGTTTCCTGATGCTCCAGAGAAGAAGCTCAGTTCGCCAGCATCAGCTTTAGCTCCAAGAGGGTACCTGCACAATCAATTAGTTAAGGATACATGACAATTACAAGTTGCTACAAATATTTGTGAACTGACAGAAAATTTGTCAGGCCAGTAGTATTGCTACGACTATATGATGATAATTCTACCTACAGCAACCAGCTAGATATGGATTTGCTTCGAATGAAATGAAATGGGTCTAGGGGTGATAAGTTGGACATCAAGCTCACAAAGCAACTCAAATCGGACATCACTACTGTCTAGTTTCGGAAAAAGGAAAAAGGTCAACAGCAGCACGATAAGTTGCTAATCTCAAGTTACTGCAATTGCAGATCCCCACATCCTCACAAACTTAAAACTATAGCATCTTCAGGACACATGAAAAAACAATGTGTGAAAGAGAGAGAGAGAGAAAATGGGGGGCCCAAAAAGGTATTTTGTCTCAAAGACAGGCCTATGTTGTAGACTGTAGAGGGCATGGACATGGCAGCTGCCAGCCATAGTTCTTCAGAACATATAAATTTATAGACATCTATAAGGTGGCAGAACCAGCCAGGGGCAGGGCATAGCAGGTAAGGCAGTTGACCTTACAATAAAACTACAAAAAGATTAATATATTAATAATATAAGGGCTAAAACTGCAAGAAGCGAGCGGGCAGACTTGCTTTTGTCCTCGAGTTAATACGCTCAGTTTAGTTGGTGTAATTTGCAATAAGTGTAAAGAGAGCCAAAGGAAAGCATGGCATCATCAATAATGGGCCTAGCTCAAAAGATATGGTAGTAACTAAGCCCCCAACCAATCATGCAAGGAAACCTAGTGTAGCAACTGTATAATTTGCAACCAAACCAGGCAATGCTGCCAAACCTTATCCAATGAGCAGTTTGATAGCGGCAATGAGAGTCGAAAGGGGATGTCGAGTGTAACCATACTTGCTGCCATAGCGATAGTGAGCATTCGAAGCATCGACGTGCAGCTGCGATGAGCCAGCCCCGCCGAGAGACAGGCCATGAGTTTTACCCCCCGCCGTGAGGGAGTCAAGGGGCGCGGTCTCACGGGTCGTCGTTGTCACGGTGGACAACTGGGGCTGCGACGGATGCGCAGGCGAGGCGGTCTTGGATTCCACAGGCTTTCTTGAACGGTTGCGGCCACGGTGCATGTGGCGCTCGCAGTACTTGGAGTCGGGGTGCGCCTCCTTGGAGCACCGCCACTTCTTGCCGTCGGTGCGGCGGCACCGCCACGGCTCCGGGTCCAGCTTCTTCCCGTAGTAGGCATAGTAACTCACTGCAGGAACCACAGATGGGGGCACATTAAATCAATCCACGCAACCATCGCCATCCATTCAATAATATTGAAAAGAAGGTGTACTGAAGCTAGATCAAAAACAAATAAACATTTGACCAACCCGATGCAAAGATGCTTTGCTTTGTTTAAAAGTTTGAATAAAGAATCCCACCGCTTGTGCAAACGGAAAAGAAAACACCAAAGATCCATATAAACAGACAAATGCTAGTATATGCTTAAGCACCCATAAATCGGCACACTATATGATACCAGACCAATCCCAATAAGCCGGCAAAAGATCTATGTATTCTCTCCCGAATGAAAAGGGTGAAAAGAAAATCCAAAAGACACCATTTGTTTTTGCCCCTATCCCAGCAAGCACGCATCCATTTCAGCGAGATTCCTGATATGATAGAAGGAGACGAGCATAATATGCTAGTAAGAGCAGAGCAGAAGAAGCGAGGGTGAGCTCACGGGACGGGTGGTGGTGGTGGTAGAAGGGCGACGTGGCGGCGGGGCCGGCGAAGGAGAAGGCGGCGGCGGCGGAGTGGGGGCTAGGGCGGACGGGGAGGAGGAGATCGGGCGGGACGGGGACGCCGGCCATGAGGTACTTGTATATGAGCGCCTGCTGCTCCAGCTCCGCCCACTGCGCGGCGGTGAAGACCGCCGCCCCACGCTGCGGCGGCGGGTACCCTCCACCACCCACTCCCATCCCCATCCCCGCCGCCGCCCCCGCCGAGGACGCCGAGCTCAGCATCGATGGCCTGGCCCCCACCGCTTCGCTCCACCCCCAGTCCCCCACCTCACCCTTTCCTTCCTCCTTTAGGCCGACCAGCACCAAGAACGAACGTACAGACAAGAGGCGTGGGAAACGGACGGCGGAGGAGGAGGCGGGAGGGGAGGTCAGGTGGGGGTTGGAGGGTTCTTGGTGGCGGCCATTAATGGAGGAGGGGGAAGATGGGAGGAGTCGGTGGAGGTGGTGGGGGATCTGCAGATAGGAGGGAGTCGCCGCTTTGGTCTCGCTTGGATTTGCTTTGCTTGCGATTGCGATGCGATGGTGTTCACCCGCTCCGCTGTCTGCTGCTCTGTCTTGTACTGCCCTGGGGGCTGCCCTGCCCCCCTCCTGCCCTTCCAGGGGCACACTCGGGTTTTCACCTCTCCGTTTTTTTTTACTTCCTCCCTCGTTTTCACTGTATGCATACAAAGCTGCTCGCTTTTCTGCAATTGTCACATGTTGGGGTTTGATGGTTGCTTGATTGCCCTTTTGCAAGGAGGTACGAGTATTTGTAGAGGTCGGGATGGTTAACCGCGAAATTCTTGTATAATTTGTACGAGTAGTGTGTGATTGTTATGGTGATGGCGAGCGTGACGTCGGTTGGAAGGTGAGAAGAAAAGAAGAAGGATAAGAAGGATTAAGATTTAGATCGCAGAAGAAATGGGATCCAATAAGAAGTTGTTGTTGAGCTTAAAGAATGGCTTGAAGGCAGGCCAAACCAATAGGGTGCTGAGGCACCACCGGTCGTAGTCCCAGTAGGCTGGTGGTGGGAAGGGATTGGGCAAAGACGGAGGATACCGAAAAGGTTAGGAACGACGGAGTGGAGGAGGGGATAACAGGAGGTGGTTTGAGCTGTGTGTCTAGGCTTGAATTGTTGGACGTTGGTTGCCAACGTGACGTCTTGTCACTAGAAGGATTGAATGGTAAGGACTAAGGAAGAAGAAATGAAACAAAAGGAAGAATGAAATGGAAAAGAGGAGGTGAAGTATCCGCGTCCTTCGCTAGAAGTAGGTCACGGCGCAAACCACGAGTGGCACTCAATCAACCTATTCATTATTAATATGCTACCATGTATATGTATAACTTATTTTAATTGGGTTGGTTTCTGGTGAGCATAGTATAAAAGTTGTAGGTGTATGGAAAAAAAAAGAGAAAAAGATCTTATGTCTCTCGAGAGTATGCTTAACATTTTTTTTAGGTTTTGCGAGTCGTCAATTCCTAATGCGTGGAAACTAACAGTTCGCTTAGTTGTGTTATTATATCGCTTCACGTTCTTGTCTAGTTGCTTAGAGCAACCCTAGTGTATCTATTTTCGCCACCTTCCAAAGTACTTACGAACTCATCAAGTCATGGTTAGGGGGAAAAAAGTGCCATAGCTTTTTCAAGCACTGAAGTCAGCACGTCTAGAACGTGCACGGGCACAGAGCGTGTGCGCACCAGAAACGTCTGGTGTGCTTCCCAAACCGTCAGCAGGAGATATCACCAACACCAACCGGCGGCACCACCAAACCTCCATCACCCATGGCAACCAAGAGCCATCACAACCACAGAGTCACGAGGCACAGCCGCACAGGCAAAGCCAAGCCAGGCGAGAGGCCCCAACAAAAGTTTGTACACTAGAGAGCAAGAGCCCCAGTGACCAGTGTACGTCCGTGCACAGTATGCGTAGCGCAGGAAAAAGCATACCCCGTACACACAACAACTGTTATAGTGTCGTGTACAGACGTAGAATAAAGGCCAAATGTACTGCCGCGTCAACAACAAAAACCTCAGAGCCATGCCCCTAAATCCCACGCTTTTACTTGTCGCCCGTACACGGTTGAGTGGGCGCTGCGCTACAGCGGCCCAAGATTTCACTGACCCCAGTAAATCTTTGTACTGCCGCGTGAACAAAGGAGGATAGAATTATGGAATGGATGAAGGTGAGGGCTGGAGAAAGGAGACGCAGAGCATTCAAGATCCTGAATCCGGTACGCCCGCTATTACCAGCACAGCACTGCCTTTCTCACAATTTTAATATCTGACTGACTGATCCTAGCTAAAAAAGATGACTGAATACCTGTGGTTTGGATGAACCTACCAGATCCTAGAAAGAAATTGCTCTCCCTCTCTCTCTAGAGTCTATTCTGGTTTCTCTCTCCTCTCACTATGTTAGAAAGATTGATATGGCAGTCTGCAGGCAGGGTTGCCCCTCCCTTCCCTCTCTCTACTAGAAAACCTAGATAGGGCAGGGGGTGGTGTGCCTAGGATGATGAGGAGGAGATAAAGAAAAAAACTGAAAGCATGCAGCATAGTTGCTGCCCCAAGTTGCAGCAACAGCTGAGGCAGGCAGAGGCACTATAAATGGGGGGCAAAAGGACAAGCCGAGGCTGGAGTGAATTTACCTCTTACAAAATGTGGGCGTGGGGGGGCACACTGAGATCTTACATCACCAGCTGCACGTACATCATCCCTTTCCTCGCCGCATGCATACCAGCAGCATATGCATCCATGGCTTGGCTTGGCTTGCTTTGGGACCATCTGGTCAAAGCCAGGCAATGCCATGGGAGAGAGAGACCAAGAGCCCAGCACCACCAGCAACTGATTGACCTTCTTCAGCTCCAAACAAACCCTTGTGGCCAGCAACAATCATCAGATAAACTTGCAGGTTGATTCCAGCAATAATCAGCAGATGAACTTGTGTCATGGATTGACTGACAGCATCAGGACTCTGGCTGCCTCACACCTGTGAAAAGAAAATCCCAATGCAATTTCCAGCTGCATGCTGTAGACACCATTGTTGCATTTTTTAACAAGGAAACAGGGTTTGTCAGGTGCATGTTAGCGGGTCAAGGAACACGAAGACAATGCAGTATGAAAACAAAAGGACGGAAAAACTGTCGTGAAAATGTTAGTACAATGGCATGCCACTTCAAAGCTAAAGCTCAGAATGGAGGGCAAAAAAAGAAATGAAGAACATCAATCATGCAGGAAATTGAACAACATTGAACAGGAACTGAAGCTACTTTTCGATTTAAGAGAACCGGATGATACAACTCACTCTATACAGAGGCGTACACAAACCTAACCTGGTTGCTCCTAGACAATCAGGAAGGCCAAAATGTGTCAACACAACTCTTCACTTTTTTTCTCCCAAAAAAATGAGGCATGTATGAATATGACATCTCTACATCTGCAGCGCTGCAAAAAAATTTGTAGCAAAGACCGAAGACAGTTGCTGGCCCAGCCATTATGAATATGGGCAGAAGAACCATCTTCAGATCAGTAAGTCGTATCGCACTATTCAAACGAACTGCGGCGTTCCCGATATGCAGGCACTGTGTAATCCTCACTCACATAATAAGAGTAGATGAGCGTGGCGTTGGCTTGGTTGCCGTCCGTCAACCATTAAAAAAGAGATAGCTATGCATGTCAGAAAATGATCTTCTTCAAAATCAGAAGGACGATCATGATGAAGATCAGAATGACAAGGACAGTGGCACACATCACCATGCCCCCTTTCTTCTGCGTCCTCTCAGCCTGCAGAACAGACGGACCAAGATATTAGACTGCAAGCTTCAGATACTGATGCTGCCAACTATTTTTCTTTATTTCAAGAAATACTATGATCATAAGGTTCTGCAAGTGAAGCACAGATGACCACCATGGAACCTCTAAAATAATGCATATAACTATTATGAATGCAGAGAGAGAAAGAGAGATCATAAAGGCACGGGACAGTGCCTGCGATGAGCAGTAAACTGAAGGGCTGGTTACAAATTTACTGCCCCTGTTCACAGTAAACGTGTCCTCTTTTACAGTGAGAGAAATAAAGCACAAGGTGCTGTTTTTTAATCAAAATTCATAAGTTTCAGTTATGTTAACACTGCAAAAATATTTGTTATGATGAATCTAGAAAAACAATCAGGGTATTTATAGATAATATTGGCCAAAAAAATAAGTTGAATATTTGAATACAAGCTTCCCATGACGACCAATTTTTACGGCTACCCAAAGACGTATAACAAAAAAAAGTAAATTTCCAAACACCTATCATGCTACTCCATAAGCATCATATGTTAATACAATCATTGTGCAGCTTGAAGTCCTGGAATATGTGATGTAGCATTAGGTAGTTCATCTTTACAAAGGGTCAATTATACAGATCTTTTTTTCGAAAACATAATTCTACAGAAATCTACAGAGGGAAAATAACACTTCTACTAGTGAGAGTAAAGGTGGTTTGAGGATGAGACCTTTTGCAATTGTTTGTAGCCCTCCTCAACAGAAGCTGCAACATTCTGTATGTTGTAGTCTATCCGGTCAATGATAGTTCCCTGTTCAAGGAAGAAATCAAGAGTCTGGCCCCAGCTAGTAATCAACACCAATCATTGACAATGAATCAGGATTTCATATACCTGATCAATCACAAGAACTGAAAGATCCTTCATGATCTGTGCAAGCTCGTTGACTGATTCGACAACCTTCAGACAACAAGCAGACAATAGCAAACAGACTTCAGGAACATGTGCTGTCAAAAGGAGAATATATATAGTATATAATTGATTAGTGGAACAATAGAAGAAATAGAAAACTCACCTGTTCGATTTCTCTTTCCCTTTCTCTGGTGAATGCTTCGCTTTTCTTAAGTTTTGACATCTGAACCTCAGTGAAACCCTGGTAATAAAACCCTAGTATGAATTACATCAACAACTAATGTAAAGAACTGCTTGACTTCTCATCATCTATTAGTCTGAATCCCAACAAGTATTTTTAGCATATCAAACTCCAATCCAGCCCAATCTACTATGCATGAATAATAAAACATCCCAAAAAAGAAAGAAAAAATAACTGATAAAAATAAAAGGATAGATTATGCCAAGAAATTTCCTAAAGTGTCTTTCTTTCAAGTGATCCGAAAGCAGAGTTTTAGTTATACGAAGCAACCATCTTGCTGGACTACATTCTGGAAGAATTAATGCAGGGGCATGGTGTTATGTTTCATTGGACTAGTGCAGTTTGCCAGAAGCAACTGAGATACATATATCATATGCTACATATATATTATTAGTCAAGCCCATCTCTTGCAGTAGACCTCAAATATGATACCACAACTTCTAAACTTTAAATGCAAAAGTAACATGTTTTTCCTTGTATACACATCTAGTTGGAGAGTCAAATGAGTTGAAGTGGAGTTAAAACATGAAGAAACGAATTCAGTTGAAATTTCTTATTTCTGAACAGGGAAAGCAGCTGCACCTACTACAGTTGAAATGAAACCTAATCAACCATACCCCTCTTAATCAGTCCAGAAGTTCTGAAGTAAATGGATAGTGGATATTCTAGGACATGCATGTCAAACATGGTCCTAGCTCGGTGCTTACCTATTTACTAGGATATTCAGCCATTGCAATTCTCTTTTATGTTATCCAAAGCATATAGGTTTGCAGCACAAAAATAAGTTCTCCAGACACATATCCAGATACACTCAGTGCCAAAAAAAAGGCTTCAGGAAAGCAGCATAGAGAGCTATCAATTTGGCCATTTGTAGCTCCAATAAATTGATATCAGCAACTCAGCATCCAGAGACAGCCTTAAAAGCAAGCTCCAATGCGATAGAATATGCCAACTACGCAACCCTCTAATTGAGTTCTCTCCATAAGAAAGAATCCTAACGCATACCCTCACCCAGTTTAAACAGAGATTCTTGACTAGATCTGATCTATGAACCTGTATGACTAACCCAAATAAACAAATCACCATTGCACATTAGGCATAACTATGTCATTGTTCTTTTCTCCTTTTATCACCACCTTCAGTTTATTTATGGATATAAAATGAAGCATATCAATTATCGGAAAATCTTTATTTCACTATTACAGAAGTCACAAGAAGTCGCAGAGAGTGAGCAATGATAAATAAAGAATGAAAGAATTACTCCGAATGTATTAGATTCTACTTAAGTTGCTATAGGTATTCCTCATGTTAATATTTAATATGCAGTTATGAACAGAATTACCAAAATCAAGCGTGTAGCATGTAAAAATAAAACATACCACATCCTCAAACTCATCATCTTCAAATGTAGACTTCGTACCATTTATACTCATTTCCAAGTCAACACCATCCTGACCCTGTACCATTCATCAACGAAGCATTTTAATCAGGATTCCCTAAGCAGCATATTAGCTCATAATGAATCTGACCACAACAGGAGGGAACCTCTTTTTGTTGGCGAAGCTGCTTTAGATAAGATGACTGCTTTTTACGGAACTCCATTGAGAGGTTTTGCAGGTCTGTAGCAAGAGAGCGCTGCACATGACAGTCAAAAGGTATTTTGTCCATCAAACAAAATAACAACAGATTTTCACACTTTAACTTGCAATAACTGCCAACGATAAATAAGGTTCTGTCATCACCTGGACATTCTTTCGGACGTTTGAATCCTCCGATGAATCTTTCATGGACAGCTTCTGCAGCCTCTTCTCTGACCTCTTCAGCAAGTCAGTTATCTCATGTGTGAGAACCTCGATTGCTCGCTGGTCGTCTCTGCCATCGCCAAATGATGGCATCAAGGCTTTAGCGTGTGCCTTAGCCAACTCTCCCATTTTCATCTTTGCCCGCTGCATGTTTGCAGATATCTCTTCGGAAACATCCACCCAGGCTGGGGGCAACCCGACCGTCACAGCACCTCTACTGCAACACAGACACCAAATGTCAGTGCCACATAATTCATCCCATCACCAGTGATGCATCAACCCCAAGTAGCTAAGCTTTGCAACCCAACATTCCAGCTAACTTCCTAAGCCACTGATCAACATGCTATAAGTCTTCCATTCGCTCGATCTAGTGATGCAAATCCCCATTTCCCAGTAAAGCAAATCGCCCCTATGCTACACAGGTCGTTTGCCTCGTAATTAGCTAATATGGAAAAGCTTGACTAGATCAGAGAAGCTAATGGGCGAGTCTAGTGATCTGCAGTCCAACCAATTCCCTTGAATCACCGGCCAATTAGCCTACTCCAGTTGTTGGCAAGGTCACCTGGCACTCGATCTAGCTGAGCAATCAGAGACCAGACGAGATGCGAGAGGGTGTTGGGGGGTTGTGGCACCTGGAACCGGAGGGGTCGTCGGTGCTGAGGGGCGCGTAGGGGCGGTCGGAGCGCAGCAGCGAGGCCATCTCGATCACCGGCCCGCCGCCGCCTCCTCCCCCGCCCCCGCCGGACGACGACGGCGCCCCGACCGGCGAGCGGACGTGGCGCAGCGCGTCGCGGTACTTGCGGTAGAGCGGCGTCCGGTTCCGCGTCGCCATGGCGGCGGGCGCGAGGCCGAGGCCGAGGCCGAGCTGGAGCTCGGGCGCGTGAGATCTCGACGGCGAAGGCGGAGGTGGGAGGAGGAATTGGAGTTGGTGCGGGACGCGAGAGACGAGACGCCGTTGGGGGGAGTTGGGACTTCACCACCAAGGAAGGAGAGGACGCGAGTCGGGCCGGGCCTTTGGGCCCTATTGACTGGGCCAAGATGGGCTATCATGGAATGTTCCTTGTGATCTCATCAAAGAAAAGCTTATTCCACTGTGTGTGTGACAGAGAGAAGGGTTCTGATTTCATAAATGTTGGTACATCTCAAAAAAAATATTCCAAACTGTTTGATTTTAGTGTTGAGCTTCTTTCTGTCCAAATTGGCAACATTTTCAGTTTGCCGTGTCTCTTGGCTCTTCAATTGCTCTACCTTTGCATGGTAAGTGCATCTGTATACACTGATGCCTTGGTACTTACAACGCAAAGTTTGGGCAGCACAAAGTGTCAATATATCACAACAGTAAAGAAGATCAAACTGAATTTCTTTCAAGTTTTCACCGATCCCTGAAGTACAACCAATACACACAATTCTCTTCTATATTAATAGAAAATGGCGCAGTCTGTGACCGTTCGTTAAAAAAAAATACACACAATAACTTATATCACTGATATTATATATGATC
This sequence comes from Setaria viridis, assembly GCF_005286985.2. Classification (NCBI taxonomy): domain Eukaryota; kingdom Viridiplantae; phylum Streptophyta; class Magnoliopsida; order Poales; family Poaceae; genus Setaria; species Setaria viridis. The sequence goes on from NC_048266.2 coordinate 902,091, forward strand.
ATCTTTATTACTCGTACGATGATCACCTAATATATGCAATTCACTCATCTGAAGATCACCTTATGCAACTCATTCATCTGATGATCAATCCTAAAGCAGTGCCTCTCGCTCGAGAGGAAGGTGCGCAGAATTCTCGCACATGACAGGAAAATTCGATCTCATACCAGGTTCCTACTCAATAGCAGCTCCAGAAATGAAAGCACCAGGGACAGGGAGGCAGAACTAGAACGGGAAGGGAGCAAGAAGAAGACACCGTTGCGATTGAATCATGTCAGTACAAGGTGATGCCGAAGGACTGGCTGACGAGGATGGCGAGCCCCATGGAAATCGCCAAGAGCGACGCCGCCCACGTGAGCTTCTCCGTGATCCGAGGGATCCTGTCCTTGAGCGCCTCCGTGCAGGAGCCGATGAAGACGGTGTAGCTCCCCATGGAGACCACAGTCCCGACGAGGAACATGCCGAGGAATGCGGCGCCGGCGACGCGCGAGGGGAGGGCCAGCGCCGGCAGCACCATCATGAGCGCGTCCGGCTGCAGGCCGTGGACGATCCCGGTGGCGAACGTCGCGAAGTTGATCTTCTTCTTCCCGCCCGGCAGGGTCTCGCCCACGGGGTGGTGGTGGTGGTGGCGGTGGTCCACCACGCCGCCGACGTCGCTCTCGCCGCCGTCCAGCGCGACGCACGGTGTGGGCACCTCGCTGGCCTCCCGGATCCCGAGCGCGCCGATGACGAGCAGCGTGAGCGCGACGACGCGGGTGCTCCAGGTGCGGATGATCTCGATGTGGAGGCGGTCCTTGAGGCCGAGGAAGAGCAGGCCGAAGATCACCTGGCCGGCGTCGTGGCCGCAGCCCCAGAGCGCGCCCACTACGGCGCTCTCCACCCTGGAACGGCCGATGGAGAGCGGCGCCAGCGCGGCGAGGTGGTCCGGGCCGGAGAGCGTGTGCAGGCACCCGGCGAGGAACCCCGTCCACGCGCTGCCGAGGAGCTCGGACTTGAAGAGGGTGGTGCCGGCTTTGGCGGTGGGGTGGTAGTGCGCCAACGCCGGAGGCGCCCAGGATGGCTGGACCAGCGTCAGGATGATCGCCGAGAGCAGAGTGACAGCTGCAGCAGAAGTCACCTGTTAGAATGCAGAAAGGAAAACTGTGAGCAAACATAGCACATACCACAGGGAACTCTGCACGCGAATGCGCTGCGACACAACATTTTCGGCATTTCAGCAGGCAAGGAAGGCTGTCAGAGGATCTGCTACTCCTTTCGTTGACATTTGAGATGCTCAACGGTACACATTACCAATTCAACAATGTTGCCACACATTTTTCATTGTTCGAAAAATCAACTTCTAAGAGTGTTCTTCTTTTGATAAATATAATAATTCTATAAAAAAATATTGCTGCGCTGTTTGCTCCTTGACCCTGTAAGTTCTTCGTGTTCAACTCCTTGGACCTTGGATTGTGGTGACTGGCGATACAAACGCATACGGAATCCTAGAACATTACAGAACTGCTGTGGTACTCACTGTTCGTACTCGAGTGGCACGAAGAAAATAAACACAACGGGTTCTGTTTCTACCATTCCTACGGCGCGAGATGGATTACTAAGCATGATGCATGGTGATGGAGGAATCAACACGTGCGCCGGTCGCGCGTGCTTGCGCAGAGCCGACCAGACAAGCGCTCACCTTCTGGAAGAAGCGGCGGCGCGTGTTGGACGCGGCATCACCCTCACCATCCGCCGCAGTTGTGGGAGCAGTGCCGGCGCCGCCGGAGGCGGCGGGGGCCGGAGGAGGCGTCGGGCGGTGCCGGGAGAGGAGCGACGCGAGGGGCGGCCTGATGAGCGAGGGCCCGAGCCCTCCTCCGTTGCATGGAGGGAACGCGACGAAGGGTGTCCTGTGTGTCCGGGGCTTGGTGACGCCGTCGGCGGCCGCGACGGGCGCGCGGCGGAGGAGCGGCGAGGAAGAGATAAGCCTCTCCATGGCGCTCCGCTGCGGCTTGGCTCGACGAGGATTTGATTTGTTTGGGGGTCGGGCCGGGGAGAGAGGCCCGTGCTAAGGCCGCGCGGAGGCGATCGCGCCCGTCCATCTTTTGCTTTCGGATTCGTGCACTCTGGGCCTGTACATTCCAACATGGGCTGTGCTTGGTTTACAGACCAAAATGGACCCATGAAGCCCACAATGGCAGCGCTGAGTTGGGTTGGGCTGTTGATGGGTTGCCACTGAGACGGGTGGGTGATGAAGCCCATTATCGGTCTGTTCCTGTTTTTTGCTGCGATGGCGGGAGGCAGGCGCACTGTCCCTTTCCTCTTCAGAAAACTCGCCGTTGGAAATGGAAAAGGAAAACAAAATGCTATGCTTGCTGGGAACGGAAAATGGAAGAAAAAAAACGTTGCACAATAGAATTATTGCGTAAATTTGTAATGTCACTGACAACAAGCACGCGCGGGCTCTCCCGTTAGACGAATTCTTTGTCGCGCACAAACTCTACGTGGATGGAGTCTTACGGCTCCGGAATCACGTCGTTTTCAGCTCAACGTAGTCGCATGGCATCGGCGATTTGGGAACCTGGAGGTGGAAGACAAGACAAGAGAATATGCCTCCACCTGGTCAGTGGCTCTTTTGAATCCAACCATGATGCTCGTCGCCGCGTCATTGACTGTCAGCGTACAGTGACAGAGGTAGGATAAAATTACAGGTGGGGCGAGTTCTAGCGTGAAAGGAGAACAAAATACAGATTTGTACCGTTGCACCAATTCAACTGTGTAAAAAAAAACTGCAATCATTCGATCAAGATCAATTTTGTAGACAAAAGATAAGCACTAACAAGATCAATCATGTGTAGATTATGCTAGTAATTTGCATGTGGGAAAAGAGCTGCTGATTCTAATGAATCGTTGGAACACATAGGACACCACACCGCTGCTCGCCTGGGCAGAACGGACCGATCCTGCTCCGTGCGCCCATCCGCCGCTACTGCTCGCGAGCCGCACTCCCGGATGCCATGCCGCGCCGCCGCCGCCGGCCCGCCGCTAAGATCGAATCGGCGAGAATAGCGCTGGGCGGCGTACACAAGCAATTGGCCACTGGACCGGGCATCTGGCCACATTACGCCCGGCCACGCATCCTCCGTGTCTCACTCTCCTCTTCATCTCGGTCTCATCTGCAGCCATGGCTTGATGCAGAGGAACAGAGGGGGCGAGGGGCGAGGGTCGACGAGGAAGATGGAGGTGGGGGTGTGAGGCAAGATGCTGGTAGCTGGGGCAGCTGCCCCACCCCGCCTCAACGTGGCTCCACCTCTGTTAGTGTACATGATGCTCTCTAAATCTGAAAAAACCCAGAGGTTATTTGGATTCCTCGGAAACCCCCACATGAGGCTTCTTATTCACTCCTCCATGTGCATCATGGAATTATTTTTTTTGACTCACTGACCAAGTCCAAAAAGTCCAAAATTATAAGGTAATATATAGGTGGCCAACCAACGTTATTTATTTACGAGGCAAGCAGAATATAAAATAATTCTGACCGGTTCCTTTTGAAGGAAAAAAAAGGCAGCAAATGAGAAAAATGTGCTAAGATTAAAAGCCACACAACAACTTTGTTTTCATCCTTTTCCCCCCGCACAAATGGAGCTATCCTTTCACCATTATTAAAGAAAAGGAAGTCCAACTAGAACCATTGATCGTGCTTGTGAAAGACGGCCAGTTAGTGCTCATCGACGAGGAAATGTTTGCATCGACTTTGTTGATCCATCTAACGAGCCACAGTCCTTTAAATGCGCTCAAAGTGTGGCAAAATGCAAGACATGTGCTTTTATATAAATCTCCATTTCGTACCGTGTTTTAAAAAAGGAACAGGAGAGAGAGAGAGAGAGAGAGAGAGGCCACGTACGTGCGTCCATGCAGGGCTCTGCAGCCGCGACATGGAATTATGGATCCATCATTCCATCACTCGCTGCCTCACGGCGCGCGAGACGTGCAAGCGTCTCTGCGGGTCTGCTGGGAAATGGGAGCTGGAGCTTTGAATCGATCGGAATCCGCACCACCAGCTTGCCACCCATGCGATCTTGTGACACTCAGTGCAAAAATATTGCTAAATCCCAATGTTGTACTCTCCCTCCGGTCTCAAACATATGACGTGCAGAAGAACGAGCAAAAAATAAACTGACTAGCTTGTCCTAAACAGAAGTATCTTTAAAAACAGATGGAATATAAAAAAGATAGCATTGTTCGTGATCAGATAATTCAAGGGGTGTAGCTAGACCAAACCCACACCTAGGACCACTTAATGGAGAGGTAATTTGCTAGTTGGATTGGACCTCTAATAACTACAGGATCGAGCATCGCAAAAAGAATTCAGCATGGGCATACTGGCACTAGGCGTTCCTTCGCCACTGGATGGTTCTATGCGTGGCTAATACATCATGTGCCTCATGCGCCACCAACAGTTGCAGATGCAGCGAATCACAAAACTATCACTTAACCTGAAGATTAGAGCTTGATTCCCACGTGTAGGTGATTTACTTGAGACCATTTCCACGAGCACGCCGGATTGGCAGTGCACGCAGCGCGCTGCACGCCCCGAGAGATCGTCCTGCCTACCGACACCAACCAACAACACTCTCACGTCGACACGAATCCAAACCATCCATGCATTAATTAATCAATTAGCAGCGAAGGAGACGGTCGACCGGTCCAGCTCGTTCGGCTGGCTGCTGCTGCTGCTCAGCAGCTGGCTGCAGCGAGCTCTCTGCCGCAGCTGGCAGCCACTTGGCTTTGGCTTGGCCCCGTAGCTTTCAAACGGCTCCCACCCCCCGTCCGGAGAGGGCCGGGGCGCCTGCATCTCTTCCCGCCACTCCGTCGCGAATTTTTTCGTGACGTGCCCCTGTGGAACACGCTAATTAACCACGTGGCCCTTTAACTCGCTGCTTTTTTTTTAACACGATGCTTTGCCTATTTTCTTTTTGCTGATTTGACTAATCAAGCCACCCCGGATGGCACGTTGTTTACTTGTTTTAGTTGGGACAAGGTTGATGTTGGACCATCTTTGTCTCTTGCTAAAATTTCATTCTTAATAGAACGAATAATAGCACTGGATCATAGTCTTTTCTCCTTAGTAACAGTAAGTCTCAAGATTTTACCCTATAATAAGTCTCATGCCATCTTTTTTTCCACTTGTTTCAACATCTACATCCGAGTTTGATTTTTGTATCAAGTTGAATTGCTCGACGAAGCCAAAGAGATACTCCCTATATCCATAAATTTTAAGCATTTTTTGCCTATGCACCTAGATAGTTACTTACCCAGTATCCTTACATTTATATTATAAAAAAGGTAAACAACGGATAATTAGATTCCGACACGTATGGAGCAACTGTTGGAACCGATACAAGTAGAATTTGCCATGTTTGACGAAGTGCAAATACACCCCTGGAACTTTGTGAATACTTCAATCCTGCTGAGTTCAGCACAGTAGTCGATTGGAGTCAAACGCAAGGTCCAAACAAGAAAACGGAGAAAAGAGATAAAAGATACGAAAACAAAAGGATTAATTAATGATGCGGTAGCAACTTTCACCTCAAACTCTCTGGCCTCCCCCCCCCCCCCCCCCCCCCCCCCCCCCCCCCCCCGCCTCGGGAGGACCCTTCCCTCCTCCGCCTCTCGCCGGACTCCGGCCGCCGCGCGGCGCGGCCGCAATTCCCGGGCCTCGCCTCCCGGGGTATGGCTGCTTGACGAGTCCAGGGGCGCTACCACGACTTGAGTTGGGGGAGTGGCGCGGAAGATGCTGAGCTCGTCGGTGTCGAGGCGGGACGCGGCGAGGAGCGGCGAGCTCCCGCGGCCTCCTGCGGCGGGTATGGCGCGGAGCGGGGAGCTGCCGAAGGGCGCGTCCGCGGGGCCGGCGCCGGCCGCGGCCGCGGTGAGGCACGAGGGGTGGCTGGTGCGGCACGGGCGGAGGAAGATCGGGAGGTCCTTCTTCCACATGCGCTACTTCGTCCTCGACAACAAGCTGCTCGCCTACTACAAGAAGAAGCCCAGGGACAGCATGGTATGTATGTCTTGCGTCGTATGTACGCTCTGAATTCTGCTGTTGGGGGTCGTTAGAACCGCTCTGAATTCTGCTGTTGTGGAAATCTGCTCTGAGCTCCTCCTCTGTTGCAAAATTTGCCTGCGGTTCTAGTCACTAGAGTTACCTGCTGAAGGTCTGATTGCTGTCGGAGTTCCTTTGCTTGTGATTCATAGGCTTTGGGATTTTCCCTCTCGCTGTTTTTGAATTTTGAGGAGGGGTTGACCAGATTGAGATGCATGGAACTGGGTCTGGAGTCTGGAGCAGTGGGCATAATTGTTTTCTAGTGTAGGAATCATTCCAGCTGATGCCAATTGCGAACCGTGGAGTTGAGGGGCCAACCAATGTTGGAATTGTTGACCATTTTGGATAATTAGATGCTTTAATGATCATTAGACTCCGGGAGGTGCTGAATAATGGCACACTTGTTAAATAGTAGAGTTTTGGTCCTCAGCTAATCATGCATCATGCAAGCAACTTGTTTGGCCTGCCTAGACTTCTTTAGTGTTCCAATCATTCAATATAATGATTAGCTGTAAAGCTATTCCTTCCACAAATGCAACGCATATTCTGTGATTAAGAATATAACCGCTAATTGAATAAAAGTTTCCTTTCTAACAAGTTTGTTTCCGTATTCATGCTGATTCTTTGCCTTAATGAATCAATCCATTCCAGTTTCATAGTAGAGCATGGTTTGATGGTTAAACTAGGTATACTCACTGACAGCATGATGTAATTGTTTTCGACTTTCTACTGAATTTGTGAGTTTTGCAGGTTCCGCTCAAGTCAATTCTTATTGATGGAAATTGCAGAGTGGAGGATAGAGGGCTTAAAACACATCATGGTCAAGTAAGATTTCTCTCCCCCTTGCAAAATATCTTTCGAAAAGCTAAAGTTTATATGTTTAGGAGGGCAGTTTTCTGATTTAGACAAATAAGCTGCAATGGCTGTAGCCTGTATTGCTAGGATTCGTTCTGTAGCTTATTCATAAATGTGATCCACACCCTCTAAACTTTTTCTGTCATTTACTCACTTGAAATTTTGAGGTAGTTTTCTTAATCGTCTTCTCATTATTACTCCTGTTTAACTTTTGCAGATGATTTATTTCCTATGCATTTACAACAAGAAACAAAAGGAGAATCAAATCACGGTTTGTTATAATGCTGAACTCTGCAGCACTTTCAGAACTATCTGACTATATTTAATATGAGTAATTTTAAAAATTGGATTTGTTGATGTCCTTTTATGAGCACTCGTTCTTTCCTATGCCAAGCTTCTTGCGGTGGACTGATTAGAGCGTTGAACTCCAGGAGTTATTGAAACTCCCATTCCGACCCCGGTTCGAAGCATGCCACCTTCCTAGTACCAAGCCGGGGGGGGGGGGATTTTTGCCTATGGTCGAGTTTTTTCTAATTATTTTTGTACTATTAGCTGTAAGAATTTATCCCTTAACTACGAAACCGACTAATGTCCACATCTGCTTCATTTTTTGAAAGTTGAGGGTACTAGGTATAAAGTTTTTGAAAGACTTGTGCAGCTTGCACTTTTTCATCCTTTTGCAGACTGCCGGATTCTCTTGTTTGAACCTCTTTTTCTTTGTGGCAATGTATATTTATATCACTGATATGAATACTATGCCAATGCTGCACTTTTCTTCAACCAGATGGGTGCATATGATATTGAAGATGCCCTAACCTGGAAGAGGAAGCTGGAGTTTCTGATTGATCAGGTACATTAAGTCTGACTTGCTTTATCTAAAGTTCTTAAAAATAATTATGTATGTGTGTATGGCATTTCTTAACACGAACAAGGATTATATATTATGATTGTCTTATTCAGCATTTTCCTGTTTAGTGGTCATGGTGTGCAAGTGAATATGGCTTGTAGTATTCAAAAACAGAATCTAGACAGTTCTGCTATTTGCCTGTTATGTTCGAAAAAAAAGTCTTCAACAGCCAATTTTCAGGAATTTCCAATGCCCTAAGTATATAAATCAGGAATCTGGTTGGTCACTTACCATAACTTCAGATGAACTAGATGTCAAATTGTGTCAAACAGCAAAATATTCTGCACATGCCACATGCCATTATGATAAATATCGGTGATCTTTATTGTGCAGCAACAGGATAGTATGACAGCTAAAAACCGTAAAGCTTTTGCTTCATTGGACTTCGACATAGATCTTGGAGGACCATTTTCGTTCTCTGATCATGACAGTGGGCAAGTATTTTTTTTCTTCCCCCCGCACCCCCCCCCCCCCCCCCCGCCCCCCCCAATAGTTGCATATAAGTCCTTTCTTTTTGTTAATTGGAGATTCATTCTACTGCAGTCCTGAAGATGAAGAAGAGCCCCGGCCCACCTTGCTTCGCAGGACAACTATAGGGAATGGTATGGAGTTCTATAACATTGTTATTCTATTAATCTAGACTTTATTTAATACTTTATATTAATCTATGGCTATGCTGCAGCTGCAGAACCTAATTTGTCGTTTCTTTTGCTAGGCCCTCCTGATTCTGTACTTGACTGGACCAAAGAGCCTGATATTGGGCTGTCAAATCAGAGTGACACCAATCAGGCTTACTCCAGGAAGAACTGGAGGCTTCTTAGATGCCAGAATGGCAAGTTTCCTTTACATAAATTATTGACCCTTCCTTAAGAGGATACTTTGAGTTCAAGTCAAATGGTGTTACACTGGGACTAAGTATCCTGTTTTTTTTCATTGATAGGATTGCGCATCTTTGAAGAACTTGTGGAGGTTGAATACCTTGTATGTACCTCCTCTTACCTCTAGACTGCTGGACAGTGAACGAAACTCCTGCTATTTCTGACAGACTGACAATACTTGTCTCTTCTTATTCATTTTCAGGCAAGAAGCTGTAGTCGAGCAATGAGGGCTGTCGGCGTGGTGGAAGCCTCATGCGAGGCCATTTTTGGGCTTGTAATGGGTATGGATGTAACACGATATGAGTAAGTGTTTCTTGCTTTATTTCCTTGTCATTCATAGATGGATGTTGACCCATATCCTGTATTCTCCTATGCAGATGGGATTGTAGTTTCCAATATGGGAGTTTAGTTGAAGAGGTCGATGGCCATACTGCAATATTGTACCATCGTTTACAACTTAACTGGTGTTCAATGTAAGTACATTTTCCTCGTGTTGCTTGTCAGTTATCAATTGTTGCTTCTTTCTAACAACTCGCACGATTATTACATTCCCCATCCTCTTGAAATAACAATGAATGAACGATACTGTCCTCTCGATAACTATCTGAGCACATACTTTCGTATATTTAAATTTGAGTTCAGAATTATGGGAACCAGATATATATTGTAGTATCATTTAGATTAGCATTGCCTGCACCCAATAGCAACTCCAACATTGTTTGATTTGCCTGGATGGCTGAATGTGCCTGTACAATTCACAGTTCAGTATATTTTGCAGTATCTGGTATATCTCGCAAAATCGTACAATGGCAGTGTATATCCTGGTCTAAGACTCTTGTGTTACTCCCAAAAGTATAAGTTTATGCTGTACCATGCAAAAGCAACTTTCTAGAGTAGCTCTGGAATGCTGGCACTTGAAATGCATACTTTGGTACCTCTAGTCAGGGATGGAAACTTGCTACTGCCACATGCAGCACCATGAGGAATTTGTTCCAAAAGATTGATTATACTGCAGACTGCACTATCTCAGATTTTGATCCTCATGCTTCCATCTTATGTGAACATGGTCATGCAGGGTTGTCTGGCCCCGAGATCTTTGTTATGTACGATATTGGCGTCGCAACGATGATGGAAGCTATGGTATTCTTTTAAAACAATTTTTTTCTTGGTTACTCATCTATCAAGAGTGATCTTTCTGATCCTTGGTACTTAAACTTGCAGTCGTGCTGTTTCGATCTACTGAACATCAGAACTGTGGCCCCCAACCAGGATTTGTGAGAGCTATTATCGAAAGTAATTCACCTTCTGCTTTTGTCAGGAATCCTACCCTTGTTATTTTTAAAAAGTTTGCCACCTTTCTTCCATTTTCCTTAACTTCCTACTAGTTCAGGTGGAGGTTTCAAGATTTCTCCTCTCAAAAGCCTCAATGGGAGACCGCGCACTCAAGTTCAACACCTTATGCAAATTGATCTTAGTGGATGGGGCGTGAACTATTTTCCATCATTCCAATACCACTCTTTGTTGCAGATGCTGAACTGTGTTGCTGGTACAAATTACACACAACTATTTACCTGCAATTACATGATTTCTTGATTATCTATCAATAATAGAGGTGCAAATAAAGCTTGGTGAAGGCTCTAAAATGCCCCTTTGCCTGATGGTCTGTGGTTGTTGAGGATTTGACATTGCATTTATTTTCAGGATTGCGTGAATATTTTTCCCAAACGGATGAAGTTCATACGGTTCCAAGGATTCCGGTGATGCATGCCATGGTTAATACAATCTCAATGAAAAAGGACCAGAAGCTTCAAGAACCTGACACGAAGACCAAACAAACTGATAAAATCTTAGATATGGTAGATGAAGAGTCGGAAGATGATGATGACTATCAAGTTCCTGATGCTGACTTGGAGGTGAACACTCATCCAGTTTCTATAGTTTGCCAAAGGTTTTGCTGTTGGTCACTTCACAATAAAATTTCATTGCAATTCATGTACAGGAAGAACCTACCAAATCTGACAGTGATGCTAAGAGCTCAGGTTTGTTTCTTTTCTAACTCCATTCTTGTAGTTTGATAACTTTGTAAGTTGCTAAGTGATTATCCATGTTTTAATCTGACAAATTTTCCATTATATTTGGTGATCCTTCAGATCCAATAGATTTGTCTTGGTTTTCGGGCATTATTCGTCAGGATGCAAATGAGAAAAGTCGTAACTGTTGGACAGTACCTGATAACAAGGTCTTTAAAGTTCGTAGCAAGAACTTTCCACATGACAAATCAAAGGTCCAGGCGTTCAAGTGGCACAATCAGTTTTCTTTTTGAAGCATAGCAGGCAATCAGGGACTTAGTATTCTGTCATTTGACTTACAGGTACCTGCAGGGAAGTACCTTATGGAGCTCGTAGCGATTGACTGGTTTAAGGACACCAAGCGAATGGACCATGTTGCTAGGCGGAAAGGATGTGCAGCTCAGGTCAGAAAGTCTGTCATAGTTGCTTAATTGCATTTTCGTATCTCAGTGACTTTTTCTGTAATTTACTGTTACTTGATTACACGGCACCTGAGCACATGTTTCTAACCTGCAAAGCAGAACTTGGAGTAATAGAATACCATTGCATTGGAGGACTGTTGGTTCGACCAACATTGTGCTTTTAAATATATAGATATAGCTGTTCCCTATTTTTGGCAAACCTTGTGGTAGCAATTCTCTTTTCTTTCATGATGTTTTGGGATTGCGGATCAAGTCCTGCTTTGGGATAGGCTAGGTTGCTGGTCTGGTCAGACTTCTTTGTGCCATGAGTAGGTCAACTTTTCTTAGGGTCGTGGGATGTGGGCTGTCCAACATCTAGCAAGTAATCGTGTTAGCTTTGTGCACCCCATGTTCATTCTTGTGGTTCGCCCTCATCTGCCGCGTAGTGTTGTTTGTTCTGTGTTCCTGCTGTGTCAATTTCTATAAGTGTTTTGCTGTGTAAACCCTCTCCTTGATGAAATACTGCATTGAAAAGATTCCCTTTCCTTTTCAAATAATGTTTAATCTAGCTGTACCTTGCATAGTAGCAAGTACATGACATGTGTCAATATCTCTATCGTACTTGTCACAAAAAAAAAAACTAACATGTGAAGAGTTAGTATGTGATACAATGTGCTCATATAAGCAGTTGGATGAACTCTGGACCACTACAGGAACAGTTGTTGGGCTATGGATTAAGACTAGGTATATTTTAGACTTTTATGCTTTAGGTCATAAATTCAGAATGATAGTATGACAATATCTTATGGTTATTTGACTGAGGTTGGCACATCTTGAGTTCAAATTGTCTTCATTTTAATATGAACATATATGCCAGCTTGTGTAATGTGTACTGAATACAGGTCCAACCCTTAATTTAGTGTTTCTGTTACATGATAATTTCAACTGAACGTTTTTTAGTGTAGGTTGCTGCTGAGAAGGGAATGTTCACTTTTCTCGTGAACATACAAGTAAGCTCGTGTTCTAACACTCCCCCCTGTTCATTTATTTCTGTCCTGCTTGTGCCTTTTCCTCACAGAAAGGCAACCACATAAAATACATGAAATTCACTGATCAGCAATCTGCATGTGTTCTTATAAATGCCTATTTTGTATTGCTTCATAAACCAAAGTTCATAAACATTACAAATAAGAGCAGGTGCGGTGTGCTACAGTAAACATTTACTTATGATAGGCATGCTTTGCATGGTAGTAAATTTATCGCCTTGTCCACATGATAGTTTCACAACTAAATAAGAAAACGATAAACTTATGGCATTCTCCTAATGCCTCCTGTTGTTCCTATTGATGATTTTTCTTCTGCACTTAGGTTATGCTGGTTAAGTCACTATTCTCTTGCAGATTCCTGGATCAAGTCATTACAGCTTGGTCCTTTATTTTGTCTCAAGCTCCTTGAAGAAAGGATCATTGTTGCAGCGCTTTGCAGATGGTGATGATGATTTTCGGAACAGCAGATTGAAGCTTATTCCATCTGTTCCGAAGGTTTGTTCAAGTGCAAAGTCATTGCAAGTGTTCATTGGAAGCTTGTTCTCATTTTAGCATGTTTGAACTCTTCAGGGGTCTTGGATAGTGCGGCAGAGCGTTGGAAGCACGCCTTGCTTACTGGGGAAGGCTGTTGACTGCAGCTATTTGCGTGGTCCTGAGTACTTAGAAGTAAGTCTATACATTAGTAAACATATAGTTGCAATTCAACTTCTTTATTTGATGAACAGCAAATCTACATCGTGAACCTACAATGAATAGGTTCTTACATCGTGACAATTCTGCAGGTGGATGTAGATATTGGTTCATCAGCAGTAGCCAACGGGGTCCTGGGCTTGGTGTTTGGTGTTGTTACCACCTTGGTAGTTGACATGGCGTTTCTTATCCAGGTAAATGAACCCCCTTAGACCATCTTTGCTTCCTTCAGGTTCCAGCATCCAATCCTAATTGCTTCTCTGCCTTGCGTTGCACCTGCAGGCAAACACATACGACGAGCTCCCGGAGCAGCTTCTAGGCGCCGCGCGGCTGTCACACATCGAACCCTCCGCAGCAGTGAACCCTGAGCTTGATAACATTTCCTGAATGGGATGACTCAAGCTGTGCAGATTCTTTCATTCTTTCCCCCATTACGCTCTCCATTTGTTCAGCCACTGCAGCATTTCGCAGTTTGATATTGGAGGTGCATACTGGAGACAGACCCTGCAGCAGTCTACAAGTTCATGTGCCTCGCCTTCATACAGTTTTGTCTTTTCTTTTTTATTCTTCTTTACTGGTGTAGTTTCTTTACAGTTAATGTGATGCAGTAGATATACCAAAGAATATACAGCATGGTTTGGAAACCAATTCATGTACATGTTGCAGCCCTGTCATCATATACATGCAGCAGTGTTAGCTCGATTATTCATCGCCTTTTTCTCTCCTTGAGAGGAACGAGCATGCAGCAGTGTTGCAGTATATTGGCTGAACAATATACACCTGGCCTGGCCGATGATATATTTTTTTGGTGTATGTTGCTTTGTACCATAGCACTGTCAGAGTATCAGTACATTTGCTGCTACACTCAGTGAACTTCGATTCATTGCATGTTTGGCGATTGAAACTGCCACTGGTACAATTCGTAATACCAGGCCTGCCACGGGCACTCTTGGTCGTATCCAAATCTAAATATATATTATCCAATGCTCACGCTCTCTATTCTCACCTATATCTAATGGATAATTAATTTTATACTGAATATTATGTATACTAGTAAATATGCCCGTGCGTTGCAACGAGAACAAACACCAAGTCAGTAATAAGTTAAACAAATCGTGGGCTCAGGTGTAAAGTACAAGTACTCCCTTCGTTTCAAATTGTAGGTCGTTATAGCTTTTCTAAGTATATAGGACTCGTTTGGCAGTGCTGTAGCTGTGGTTGAAATGACTCTGGCCCTGGCTTCTTTGGTGGAGCACAGTACATCATTCCTACATATATAACCACTTAACACCAAATTTGTTACCTCGGGAACCACCTATCCAGCAACAACTGTTTGTGACATATGAACTCACTACTGGTAGCATCACACTGCAGGTAAAAATAAAGATCTAGGGGGAAACATGAAAAAACATGGCAACTTGATTGGTAGAAAATACAGTCACAAACCAGATATGACAGCAGCCTGAAATCTAAATGACAGATAGCATAGAATGCATGCTAGAAACATCACCAGGCAACTTAATTGGCAGCACAGCATTGCCTTCTGTTCATTGAAAGCAGCAGTTGTTCTATCTAATCTGAAAAGTGGGAATAAGTTATTCCAAAGATAGTTCCTCTATTAAAGCATGTTACTTCTGACTGATCCCTTTAACATTTAATATTTTTGCTTATGCTCTTTTTTCTCAACTATGACTTTCTCTCATAGCTATGCTTCAAAATTGTAGTAGGAAATATGCTACACCTTATTGTGGAAGCCTGTATAGTCAGAAACTTATTTTTCTCTGGTTCATATATCACTTTCACCTTGTCATAGCTGGAAACAACTTTGTTTTTGTCTATAGAAGGCAATGCAGGGGACATTGATTTTGTAACAGCTATAATTGCGTCTCCACAGGTCACCACTTTGCACACCGCTGATCTAGATGCAGTCACTTGTTCTACCTTACACTGCTGCTCTTATGCATCAAGCATAGATAAATTGCTGAACTCAAGTGAACTTTGCAAATGCAGAAAATATCGGTATCAGAATTTGCTTAACACAAAAAAAGCAGTTAAAACAAGAAATAGGTAGTTAATCTTTTGTTCAGGCAATACAACAAGCAACTGGTGTGCATCAGAGCTGAAGTAGAAGGAAGGGCATGGACCTATGAGCTTTCTCCATGGTAGGCTCATCCTGATACCCTTAGTTCACCCGATAAATCTCGTTGTCCTAGGATAAACTTGACGAATCAACTTTCTCATCACCAAATCAAGCACCTACAATGACCAAATCGAAACAAAACAAACCAAAATGGAATACATATTCACAAAATTGAACTGCAGATCAACCAAATCAATCTGGATGCATAAAATTGAGGGGGCTGCGATAACCTGGAAGGGAGGGCTCTGGGAGATGAGGATGCCGGAAGGTGCGGCCCATGGATGTGAGGAGATGCTACAGTCGCGCCGCATCTTGCCCTTGCGCTGCCATCTCCCTTACTGGGAGCACTGAGAAGAGCATCATAGAGGACGCACGCGAGGGAGAGATGGTAGGGCAGCGCTGCGATGGGAGGAGAGGCGGCAGTCCACCGCTAGCGTCTCTGCTCCACCGCTACCTCCAGAGCTTCCTCCCTCCACCAGCCCCCACTGCTTCCGCTCCCGACGCCGCAGTCCGCCGGCCCCACCACCGCCTCACGTCCCATGGCCCCAACACCGCACGGCGGCCCGCACCTTCGTCCCGCGCCGTTGTTGCCATATGCCCCAGGCCGGCCGGCCTCGTCCACGCTGCCGGTCCCCTCGAGTCTGCTCCTCAGCGCACGCCGTCGGCCCGTGCCCCAGCGTTGCTGCCCACAAGCCTCGTATTCGTTCTCCGCCCCCTCCCGCACTGCCAAGCGCCCGACCGACCTCATCGCCGAGGCCGCGCGGGGCAGCGGCGGGGCGTCCCACTCCGGCCGCTGCCCGCGCCCAATCCCCTCCGTCGCCTCTTAAGAAAGGAGAAGCTTTTTCTCATTTAACCCCCTCTCTTCCCTTCTTTTTCCACCTGAGCTCCCCTCTCTTCAAAATTGGACTGCGGGTTGATTACTGAAAATTTGAGGGGGGTTTTCGCAAAATGATCACGACGGTTGAAGGATTGAAAGAAACATCCTCTCTTTAATATTAGGTATAGATTCAATGAATAAATTGCACCCTCTCCTTCCTATTTCGAATGGATAATTAATTTTCTGGTGGATGTGAATTTGAAAATAACAGTCCTACGTAATATGTGTGAAGCATTTTTTTTAATTCAAAATCTCCGATAAAAACCATCTCAATTCCTCTTAACCCAATCGACGGTGCAGATCCGGTGGGTTCTACCAGCAGCTGGTTAAACCTCACAACTATAAAGCCCATTAGACCTAATTAAAAAAATTCAGATCAACATTTAACTAAACCATTCAACATTTCAACAAATCAGATTCAACATTTTGTAAAAGTCAGATCAACATCTAAAAATATCAGGTTCAAGATTTTTAAAAATAGAAATCAACATTTTGTAACAAAATACATCATTCAACATTTTTCACTATCTATTTCAACATTTGAACAACAAGGTTCAACATTATTCAAATAAGGATCAACAATTTTTTTTCTTGTCTTCTTCCTGCGCCTACAAGCGGACGGCAGACTCGACCCCGCGCCCGAGGGGCGGCGTCGCACGCGGCCGACGTCGCGCCGCGCGCGGGGCCGCGCCCGCGTGGCCGGCAGCAGCGCGCGTGGCCGGCGGTGCTCGCGGCCAGCACCCGCGCGTGGACGGCGGCGCCCGGGGCCGCGTGGCCGGCGGGGAGCCGGGGCAGCACGGGGGCGCGTGGGGGCGTCGGGTCTCCGGCCAGCCCAGTGCGGCGGCGCCGGGGAAGGAGGCGGCGGCGCCGGGTGGACAAATCTAGGGTTGGGGAGACACATCCGACGGATGATATTGCGTGCACGAATCTCAAACAATGGAAGCCGGAAGCTATACAGGTTTCCCGTCTTGTTCTTTGCTTCACACTTTGCACTTTGTTTCACCAACTGGGCTTCATTATTTCCCAGATCCGGTCCATCAAAGCCCATGTCAGGTCCATCTCAACCCAAACACCACCGGGCGGGCCTCTAAACCCACCCCTCGCCGTCGTCACGAAGCTTTTAATAAGTTCGCATTCATTCCACCACTGCATCCACTGACTCCCAGCCCGCTAGGGGTTTTACCACCATGGCCGCCGCCGCCGCCGCCGCCCGGAGGCTCCTCTCCCGCCGCGCCTCCTCCTCCCCCCTCTCCGCGCTCCTCCGCCGCGGGCCGTCGGCGGCCGCCACGGAGCAGTCGCTGCTGCGCCCGGCCGTCGTCGCGGCGGCCTCCCGCCTCGGGTTCCCTCGCGGGATGGCGCGGCGGCCGGGCGGGGACGGGTACTCCCCGATGCGGTCGGGTGGCGGGGGCGGCGACCGCGCGCCCACGGAGATGGCGCCGCTTTTCCCCGGCTGCGACTACGAGCACTGGCTCATCGTGATGGACAAGCCCGGAGGGGAGGGCGCCAACAAGCAGCAGATGATCGACTGCTACATCCAGACCCTCGCCAAAGTCCTCGGGAGGTACGGCGTGCTCTTCTCACCCGCCGGGCCACCGCAGTTCCCTCACTTTGGAAGTTGAAATAGAGGAGCGAGTTAGTTTTGGAAAGTAATCTGACGTTTTTTCTCTGATGCAGCGAGGAGGAGGCGAAGAGGAAGATTTACAACGTCTCGTGCGAGCGCTACTTCGGGTTCGGCTGCGAGATCGACGAGGAGACGTCCAACAAGCTCGAGGGTTCGTTCGATCTATGCCCTATGATTGGTTCATTAGTTTCCTGCCCTTTTGCTGAACTCGACCTGGCACATATCTGATGCTTTGCTGTTTATGATGTGTGCTACAGGGCTTCCTGGAGTTCTCTTCGTGCTCCCGGATTCGTATGTTGATCCTGAGTACAAGGACTATGGAGGTATCTTTCTTCTCTTGCATGGCTGATATGGTTATTTGTGGCGTCACTGTATGATTGCCTATATCTTAGGATGGTATTGGTGGGTGCTCTGTGGTAGATTTGGTTGTTGTAAATATCATATCTCATCATGGAAGCATGATGAAGCCTGCACTTTTTTCTTCTTTCAATGGCTACGGAGTACTGACTGTCTGTTAGCGGTACCTGAATGAGAAGGAACATTGCGAATGTCATTGGGGCATTGTTCCATTTCAGTGCTGCCCTGTCAGGCCCAATCCTATGCCAATGGTGTTCTAGTCCATCTTGGCAAAGCTGTGAAGCCTTACAGGCAATGCCCAGCTTTGAATGCTAATGGACTAATACCAATTGTCTCCCTAACGGTTCTGCACCTCAATGAAATGGGGCTCAGATCAGTAGGGATGAGACATTACCAACACATTATTGCCAAGCTTCTACGTACTTTTACTTCAGCAGTGGAACCAGATACTAGTTTTAACCACACTGGTCTTCTAGTCCATCTTGGCAAAGCGTGGAGCCTATTTGGCAATGTCTTGCTTTGAATGCTAATGGACTAATAACAATGGTCTCTCTAACGGTTCTGCACCTCAATAAAATGGGGTACAGATCAGTAGGGATGAAACATTTGTTTTTCATTTTCACCAAGTCTTTTATCATTTTTAGGCTTTTATCTGTTTGCCTTTGGTAGTTCAACCAATGACCTTTTTTAACCATGCTGGTCTTCCAGTCCATCTTGACAAAGCATGGAGCTTAGTCAGCAATTTCTTGCTTTGAATGCTAATGGACTAACAACAAGTGTCTCTCTAACGGTTCTGCACCTTAATGAAATTGGGCACAGATCAGTAGGGATGAAACAACGCTATGAACAATGAAAAGACAATGTTACTTAGGTTTGTCAAGAGTAGGTCTGAAACATGTCTTTGTTGTTTGATTTTGTTTAGTCCATCTTGGCAAAGCAAGAGAGTCATTTTTGGCAATGTCTTGTTTTGAATGCTAATGGACTGAAAGCAATTCTCTCTTTCTGTTCTGCTCTCCATAGCAATGGAGTTATGGATCAGTGGAGATGTAGCATTAACGCATTCATGTTTCACACTGGCTGTTGCTAGTACTTTGCTTCCTGTGATTTATCCTAGTCGAGTTGTTACTCTTGGAAAAATGTATTAACGTCCTCTTATATTTCTTATGTCGCAGCTGAGCTCTTTGTTAACGGGGAGATTGTTCAGAGGCCCCCGGAGAGGCAGAGGAGGGTAGAACCGGTGCCACAGAGAACAGCAGATAGGCCTAGGTACAATGACCGGACCCGCTACGCCCGGAGGAGGGAGAACCAGCGATGAGCCGGTCGAAGACCAGAATAACAAGCCAGGGGTGGTTTCAGCTCACAAAATTAAAGGATAATACTGCATCTACCTGCCCTAATGGACAATCTTCCAGTTGCATGTTCACTTTATTATGCAGTCTAGAGTGTTTTGTTTCTGGGAGCTCAACTTGGATGTATTGTGCTCTGTAATTACTATAACTTGAGATTGAAAGTAACCTGGCTTGGGATTGCATTGATACTGGCACACTTTTACAACCTTTTGCGCTGCACATGTAAATCGGTTTCATGATTGAAAGTTTTAAACTGCTAATTTGATAGATGGACTATGGAATCCTATAATTTCATTAGTTTTTTTGCCCTTATGTTGATCTGTTCTCCTTTTCTGCCCTTGAAAATCAGTGTTCTGATATGGCATGATGCTGCCATCACTTGTTTTCACACGGTGCCAAAATTACTGTCAGTGCTGGGAAGCCTCGGCTTCAGCTGATTGCATGTACAGCTCGACGATCCTCTCCTGGGAGAAGTCGGTGAAGTACCCCTCGCCAACGGCGAGCCCCTGCTCGGCGGCGAGCTGCCGCACCCTCTCCTGCACCTGATCCGCGCCGACCCTCGCTGGGTCCAGCAGGTTGCAGGCGACCTCTGTGACGCCCTCGCCGTGCGCGAGCCCCATGGCCTGCACCGACCTCAGCCCGCCGCCGCGCTCGCTGACCGCCCGCGCGATCAGCCTCGCCGCCGCGACGTCGGCCGTGTGCACGGGCACGTTGTAGTTGTCCACCCAGGCCGTCGCGCCGATGGCCACCACGCCCTTGGACCTCGTCGGCGTCGTTGGGCCGGCGTCCGGGGCGACGGGCAGCGATGACGTGTCCGGCGAGCCGCGCCATTGCTCGCCGGGGGAGTTGGGCGTGAAGTAGCCGAGCTGCCTCCTGATGGACGCTAGTGTTCTGCCCTCCCTGTGAGCTGCTCCGTACAGATATGTTGGCACTGCAGGCATCGCATTGAGCACAATGAGCACTAACCATGCCATTCTATGATTGTTTCAGTAAAACCACACAAATATAAAGATGTTTGAACCGGGGAAAGTCCAGATCTTTTAACAACATATTTTCATGAAAACACCATTTGAACAAGGAAAAGTGGATTTTGGCCGAAACATTTGGAACAGTCGCAAGATTTTCCACAATTGTAGCATATATAAAAAGATAAATTTTTGTTGAATTTCTTGTTAACAATAGTCATCCATGAAAACTTTACCAATGTGCTAATCACAATTTGGGTGATTGGGACTTGGGAGAAACACAAGAACCTTGAAGCTTGTCTCCGATGTCAGCGGCCACCGCCCTGGTGAGCGCGGCAACGTCGTCGAGGCGGGCCCCGGCCAAGGGATGGAAGGCGATGTGGTCGACGACGCCGAGCCGCGGGTGCGCGCCGGCGTGGGCGCCGAAGTCCACGGCCTCCAGCGCCGCCGCGACCACGCCGAACGCCGCGCGATGCAGCGGCGGCGGGGCCGGGTCGCCGCCGCCGGTGAGTGGGGCGACGAGCGTGTAGCCGACTCGGTTGTAGGCGTCGTCGGCGAACGCGTTGACGAGCACGGCCGCCGGGCTTTGCGCCGCCGCGGCGCGCTCGATGGCGCGCAGCGCCGGCGCGTTGCGGGCCTCGGAGATGTAGAGCTTGCAGCACGCCAGGGCCGGCCTCAGCATCGTTGCAGCGCCCTCCCTCCTCCTCCTCTTCTCCTGCGTCGAGACACCACCACCATTTTTCTGGGGGAATTCGAGACGATAGCAACAATTTTGTTGGTGATGAGATGATGGCAGCATCTGGTTGATCAGGCTGTGGACAGGATCAAAAGCAAACCTTTCTGTATGGAGAAGAGAAAAGGCGTTCAGGATGTCAACTACTCAACGCAGTGTTTGCACGGACTATACTAATTATTGCTAGTGCTGGAGGAAAGAAAATGAAGACCCGTTTGGTTGTCAGGACTAAAATTTAGTTCCGTCACATCGAATGTTTAGATACTAATTAGAAATATTAAATATAGACTAGTTACATAACCAATTGTACACGTGGAGGCTAATTCGCGAGACGAATCTATTAAGCCTAACTAGTCCATGATTTGACAGTGTGATGCTACAGTAAATATGTGCTAATCATGAATTAATTAGACTTAGTGAATTAGCCTCCATCTGTATAATTAATTTTATAATTAACTCATATTTAATCCTTCTAATTAGCCTCTAAAGATTTGATGTGACATGAACTTAGTTTAACTCAAGGATCACAAAACCACACATGGAGTCTCTCTCCACACAAAGTCTCTCAAGGATCACAAAACCACACATGGAGTCTAATTCGCGAGACGAATCAATTAAACCTCAACAGGAGACATGAGCTTGGTGGGTACCGTGTGTTTTACATATATAGTCACCCTGATCCACAAAATTGTACAAGAGACCCTGCACGTCTTGCTAGCATTACGCACATCGGACAGGGCGGTCTGGTATTATTCCAGCTACAAAATCTCAAACAACGATCTATGTGTTGCGATTGGAATTCTAAGCAACCAACTATATCTTTGCCCCCATGAATTTCAGCCTTTCAGGCAGCAGCCTATTCTACCTCCGCCGTAAGATCAGCTAAGGCGCTAATGAAGTGTGGATGGCAACTAAAATTCGCTATCCTGATGCACTGGCTGCCTTTGCATCCTTCTCGTCTTCGCCTTGCTCTTCCTTGGCAAATTCCTCGATCAGCTCCCGCTGTTTCGGCGTCAAATTCCTGCAGGGAGTGTTATGTCAGACTTACCTGTTGGAGACTAGGAGCACATTGCAAGAGAGTAGTATTTCGTTTTGAGGGGGAACTTACACAGGGATGTTGACATTGAAATGGACGTATTGATCACCGTAGTATGATGAGTTTCTTGTCTTGATACCTGCAGGATACATAGTATTTAGGTTTATATTAACACGCTAGTTTCAAAAAGCAATGGCACTATTACATTGTCTCAAAGGCAAATTGGCAGTTCACTAAAATGCCAGTTAAATTTTCAATTCTTACTACACATAAGTTAAAAAGATTTGACACTAGTGAGATGATAGTCCAGAATTTATTTATTTATTCATTGTTTAGTTACTTTGCCACAAGAAAAAAAGCATCAAATTACTGTGTTACAACTGTCACTAGATAATACACTGAGAAAACAGAATAAACAATGTACACAATTTACCTTTTCCTCTCAGAACTACCTTCTGACCAGGTTGAGTACCAGGCTTGACCTGTGATAAGATAGTGCGGCCAATGATGATTTCACCGCTTAGTAAACATAAAAAGGGAATAGACCATGAAAGTCAATAGATCTGAACATACCTTTAGAACAACATCTCCACTGAGAGTTGGGACTTGAACTGTCCCTCCCAATATTGCCTATGTAGTATATAAGAGTAATCAAAATCAATATGCTATTAAAATATACTAAGAGAACAGTTGTGCAAGAATATTTATGTATATAGGCATATAGCCTAGCCTATACCCGACTGATTGAGTTAGTAGTAGACAGCTGTTTAATATAGAAGATGCACACGCAAGGTTCTATGTCCCTTGTTGGTGCTAACACAAGGACTCCATCAAGAGCCAGTCTGACCAAAATTAGGAGATATTGTTCTCTGTCCGACTGAGAGTTAACAAATATTTTCTATTTTTCTGTTTTTGGTAGGAGTACATAAACAAGCTGAGATACTGCCTTCAATGAACACAATCTATATATAGTAAATTGTTACACAATCTTAGCACTGTGGAAAGAGGGCTAGCACCATATGAACATTTAATCATATCCGTAGGGTGCACATGAACAAATTGTAGGAACACGCAATAAATTACCTGAGTCACATTCAGGACAGCATCAACATGAATATCACCTCTCTCTCTTCGAAATACAGGATCCTCATGAACCTGGAGAAAAAAAAAAGCCTTGGAAGGTTAACTATCTTCATTCTTTCATCATCAACAGAGCTACTAAATTGTAACTTGATCGGCACTGAAGAGACTGACCTTGAGGGTCACATAAAGATCACCCGGACGGCCATCTGGATCTGCTCCACCTGATCTCATCACCTTTATAGTATCCTCGTCGTCCGAACCTACAACAACAGAATAACATTTACATCTTGCAACACAGAACAAGAGCATCCTAACACCACTGTAACATTACAATGAATGACAATAACTTGAAACCCACCAGGCAGTATATCAAGGCGAACTGATTTCGTTCCGGTCACAACCTTGTTTCCTTTGCATGTCTTGCAGAAATCCTAGAACAACATAAAAGCATAACCACCAGGTTAATCAGAATTCATAAGATAAACTGTATAAAGAAAGACCATAGTGCACAGGGTAACTCAAGTACCTCTCCTCTTTTAAGTAGATAACATGATAGAACTAGCTTTAGGTGCAGTCAGGAAATACATCATTTATTACTAGTAGAATAACTGATGGTGAGGTTGAAAGTAATTCAGGCTTCAGAATCATCAGCCTCATTGAAATATATATGCTGAGGTTGTACTATAATGATTCATAGGAGGCCTGATACCATAACTGTACTACGCTGAATTTTTTTGCAGTTGCAGTTGGTATCTATCATTAAAAAGGAAAAATCCTACCTTCACAGTCTTCCCAGAACCACCACATTTTGTGCATGTTGATTGCATCCTGAAGGGTCCAGTTTGCATGAACATCTGTTAACAATACATAAATAAGCGCACTAGTTGAATTGAATGGATAAAAATATAAGCTTGCTGGAGGAAGAACTAACAAATCCTGTTCCCCTGCAAGTTACACATGTTTCAGGTTTGGTTCCAGGAGGCACACCAGCTCCACCTGGAAAAAGAAGTGGTCAGAAAAAAACAGATTTCAGAAGGCATATACCATAAAACCATAAAAAAGGTAGTCATGAGATAAAACTGCATCTACGTACTGCAGGTTTCACATATTACAGAAGTTTGGAAGTTGATCGTTTTGGTGCACCCTTGAACTGCTTCCATAAATGTCAATTCAAGCTCAACCTGTAAAATGGGATTAATGGAACTGCAATTCACAGAGTACAATTGGATGTGCAATGAAAATGAGTATAGAAATTACCTTAACATCACGTCCTCCAAATTCCCTATCCCTGAAAATGTTCCTAAAGAACTTCATACCAAACAAAAAAAAAGAATTAGTTTTCACAGATTTAAAAGAGGAATAAAGTACATGTACCAACGAAAAGTCATCCGTTCTGAAGCTATGAAACAAAGTAATGGAGACAAGAAATAAAAGTATAATAACCAAGTAGCCAACACAGAAGTATGTGCTAAATAACTAAATGAAAGAAACTAATAGTTATTTCCCAAATAAAAGTCGTATATAAATCAAATCATCCAGTATTGATGCCAGATAAGTTATGGTAGAATAAAATTTAGCATGCATAAGATAAGAAGACAAAATCACAATGCCTGGTGAACACAAATTTTGTGCTTAGACCAAAGAAGTTCATGAAATAATATCGCAAAATGAAATAAGCTTCAACAGAAGACAGTTTTCTTCTGTACATTCGATGACATATTATAATAAGTTGAAAGGAAGCAAAGCAACAATTGAAACATGAAAGCTAGCTATGATGAATAAGTTTATAAAGGGATGGCATACATCATTCATTCCACCGCCGCCGCCACCACCACCACCACTAAAAATATCCTCAAATGGATTTCCAAAACCACCCTCAAACGGGTTGCCAGTTCCGCCTCCAGCAGCAGAAGCTTTCTCATATTGATCAGCACCAACCTGTAGGCAAGGAGAGGTCAATTCTGATTTCGTGCTTGAGACTGCAGGTAACCTTACTCTAAAAGGTTGCTACGGTGACTCTTTGTACAGCGCAGATAATAGAACAATAAGTTATAAACATTTGACTGCTAACAAATCATCAAAATATTTGTGATAAGAACGAGAAGTAGAAATGAAAACATATATCATCAAAGACAATTTGAACCATTACCTGATCATAGAATGATCTTTTTTGCTCATCCTTCAAAGTCTACATTGAAGATGAATAGGTATTCATCAGAATCCACAGAAGTCGCAACCCTTTAAGTTAGGTAAAAAAACATACCACAGTAAACGGACATCAAGTACCTCATAAGCTCGTTGAACCTCTTGAAACTTCCGTTCCGCATCCGCATCACCTTTATTCGTGTCTGGATGAAGCTTCTTTGCAAGCTTTTGGGAGAAAAGAGACAGAAAAAAAGCAGGCATGGTAAGGTCAGTTGCAGAATGGAGAATATAATAACAGCATGCATTATCCTTAGAACACCATAGACATGCGGTCAATCGACATAACAAAAATGCTGACCAGAGACCAACAAAATTGTTGCTAAATTGGGTGAATGCTGCTGTGCTATCTAAACACGACAGTGCTAATGTCAAACATTTTCACACATTAAGATTTTTGTACTTGGAACCATGAACATCTACCAAATATCCTTGCAAATTAATTTACACCCTGAGCATGCAGTATCTATATCCATCAATGATCACAGACAGTTCTCTCAAAATGTCAGGTTCAACAGGCATCGAGATCATACCCCATAATAGGCCTTTTTTATCTCGGCCTGGCTCGCATTCTTGCTGACACCGAGCACATCGTAGTAGTCCCTTGCAGCCACCGGCCTGGTCCCTGCACCATCACTCCACCGTCAGCCCCACTCCCGAGTAGCCGAGATCACTAATCCTCCGAAATATAACGAGAGAAACAGCAAAGCTTCCCCTATCATTCGCCACTCACCGTGGAAGAACCTGTGGGCAGAGCTCGGCGACGAGAAGGGGGAACTCCGAGAGGGCGCCGCGCGAGCCGCATCGCTCCATATCCCTGCAGGGGGGCGGGAGCAGCTGAGATCACGGGGCGGCGAAGCCAGGCCCGAGGAATCGGGAGAATCCGAGAGACCTAGTGGGAGGGGGGAAGCGAGGCTCACCTCTGTGCGCGCGGGGGAAGTAGGAGGCGGTGGCGGCGGCGGAGGAGGAGGAGGACGCGGAGGAGAGGGAGCGTCGGGCGAGCAGGAGCGCGAGGCGTGCGCCGGCGGGGAGCCGCATGGCGGTGGCGGTGGTGGCGGCGGCGGCGGGTGGACGTCGTCGCGTGGCCTCGCCGGCGCCGCGCGTGTGCGTGCGGGTTAAGGAGAGGGGAGGGAGAGACTGCGAGCACCGAACGTTCTGGAAGGCGCTCCGCTGCTTCTCGGGGAGGGTCTCGAGATGGGCCGTTGGGCCTCCTGTGATGGCCACCAAATCAATGATCAAAGAAGCCCGGCTTTGATCATGTTGCTGCTTCCGCTACACGGGCCCCCAGCTTGAATGTTGGCCTGCAACAACTCAGCCCGGCTTTGCGAAGAAACTCACAAAAGAAAGCCTGGCAACTTTTTTTTTTTTGGCAAGGCAGCAAGGCCTGATTCTATGCGGTCCCGAGGTCCTCCGTCCGTCCATGCTCACGGCCCAAGTGTTGTGTGGCACCAGCGAATCTTCGCAAAGTGTTTGCATATTGTCCTCCGTGAAACGACTTCTCGATTCCGTTCCAAATCATAGGTCGTTTTTTAAGCTCCAATTGTATTGCAAAAAATACAAAGGAGTTTACAGCATTGAAGTGGAAGTCACTCTTTCACATAAGCTTGGCACGCAGGTCAGCCTGAAATTCTTAACTCAATTAGCATTAATAGGCTGACACCACACACATTACATTCCAGCTTATTCTAGATAGACAACACATTGGTCATAGCTAGCATTACTTGATTTCTTAGGTCATGTCAGTTCATTTGCAGCCATCCAGTGGCACCAGCCACATCTTCAGTTTCTCACTGAGATGAACCTCCAAGCCTTCCATCAGCTTCCAGTCAGAGAGAGCCTCTCTGGTCTTAATGCCGCCACTTCCAGCAAGGCGATCGATGCCGGTGCAGATGGTCCAATTCTTGAGCATCGCGAGCATGGGATGCCAGACCAGCTGCAAGCCCCGCCACCAGCTGCCAGACTGAAAGCAAAAATTGTTTGTAAGTTTCCATAAGCTCCACATCGCGGCAGAGCTGAACATATTCAGAACACCATGTTTCTTCTCACATAACCACCATCTAGCTACAGACTCGAAATTAGAGGAAGCCAGGCAAGTTAAATACTTCAGCTACTATAGTCCACATCTGTTTAGCTACCACACAGGCGAAGAACAGATGATGAGTAGATTCTTGTTCACAACAAAAAAGACAATTAAGATCATCGATTTTTTCCCTTCTTGAGACATTATCTCGAGTCAGTAACTTATTATAGGTTGTTTTGGTATTTTTATATTTATAGTTTTTATTATGCATCTAGATATACACTACATAGAGGTGCATAGCAAAAATTATGAACCTAAAATGTAAAAACGACCGGATTCGGACGGAAGGTCTGGCGTGCAGCATGTTCATGCACGTGGATGATGCCGTACGTTGTGATCGTCCCTTGGTTGTCTTTGTTAATTATTACTATTTTATCCTTTCCCTTACTTTGATAGATGAAAAATTTAATTTCTTTACAAAAGGTGGATGCGTCAGGCCAGGGCGCACGCTGCTGCATGTGTATGCGCATGGATACGGTCTTTCAATTGATAACTCCACGCATATAACAATACGATACGGCTACATTTCTTTACCTTTAATGGTGCATATATATTGTCCTCCATAAAAAATATGAATCTAATGGCAAATGCTAGGCAGAAGTAATATGGTTACAATCCTTGCTAGCAGAACTTGGCGTGTATCTTCAAGAACCGCCAGTTCTATGGTGTGATAACTTGGGTGCTAAGTACTTATCAGCTAATCCTATTTTTCATGCAAGAGCCAAGCATATTGAGATAGACTTTCACTTTGTTTGTGAACGTGTAACTAATAAGTAGCTGCAGGTTCAGTTCATACCAATAGGAGACCAATTGGCGGATGGATTTACAAAAGCGCTTCCTGTTTGCAAGCTGGAGAATTTCAGGAACAATCTGAATCTTCAGGTTAGCAGAAGTTTCGATTGAGAGGGGCTGTTAGAAGTAGATAATATTCCATGTAATCCGAGTTCAGGTTTGTTGGGCTCGGTAGCTTAGTTGTTAAGCTATTCAGGAGTTGTAGATATGGTTCGGTTGGTTTAGAGGTTTAGAGATAGAATAGAACTCAAATGTATCCTATAGGATTACGACTGAACCTAATCTACGACTGTTTGCAGATGTAATCTCTTGGAGGCTGTTTTTGCACCTCATGTATTAACATGCACCATGGCAATGCCAGGTTAGCAACCACGTTCCTTCTATCTTACAGAACGCCCACGTGAGCTCGTCGAAGTCCAGCAAAGACAAGCCGGGAAGGGCAACACCGTCACGGACAGTAGCCAGAGGGTAGCAGAGGTAGCAGATTAACATTGTTGCGGCAATGTCGGGAACATTAGGGAAGCAAAGTTCTCTGGTATCGCTGCACTATCCTATGCTCACGAGGAGCAACTACACAACCTGGGCGATCAAGATGAAGGTATTCATGCGTGCACAAGGTGTTTGGGGGCGTTTGGGATGTTGTTGAGCCTACTGACCTGAAAGAGAAGGTTGACCCTATGATGGATTAGACCGCGCTTGCTGCCATCTATCAAGGTATCCCGGAGGAGACTTTGCTGGCAGTGTCTAAGAAGGAAACATCAAAGGAGGCATGGGAGTGCATCAAGACAATGTACCAAGGTGCTCAACGCGTAAAGGATGCTCGTGTCCAAACCCTCAGAGAAGAGCTGGATGGATTGCGGATGAAAAGTACTGATTCAGTTGATGACTTTGCGATGAAAGTAAACTCGATCGTCAGCACGATTCGTGGATGGGGTGACAAAATTGAGGACTCGTATTTGGTAAAGAAAATTCTTAGAGCTGCTACAAACAAGTTTTTGCAGATTGTCGCTTCTATCGAGCAATTTGGTGACTTGAAGACAATGACCGTTGAAGAAGTTTTTGGGAGATTACGAGCGTATGAGGAAAGACCGCGTTGCGGTGATAATGATGATGATGATGCTGAGCATGTGTTGCTCACCAAAGTCCAGTGGAAGGCTATGGAAGAGAAGGATGGTGATGAGCATTTGTTGCTAATAAACTTATTAGAATCATTTGCATGCATGCATGGTTTCCGGCTTGTGTATCTGGTTACAAACTTATTAGAATCATTTGCTGCTTGCATTTGAAAATTATTTGCAATTGTCACCACCAAGTCATTGCCGGATATCGGCCATAAATGTGTTGTATAATAAATGAGTAGCTGCTCAACCGATGAGCTG
The DNA here is from genome assembly GCF_005286985.2 of Setaria viridis. Classification (NCBI taxonomy): domain Eukaryota; kingdom Viridiplantae; phylum Streptophyta; class Magnoliopsida; order Poales; family Poaceae; genus Setaria; species Setaria viridis. The sequence continues at coordinate 931,624 of NC_048266.2, forward strand.
CATTACTTTCTCTATATGATGCATGCATATACACCCAGGCCAAGCAGCTAAGCTAGTGCTGCAGCTAGAGAACAAAACCTGACCAATCAGCGCCGTCGTCATAGCTAGCCATGACGGCGGACGGTGACGGCAAGACGCGGTGGCCGCCGTGGTGACCGTGCTCATCATCACCGTCATCGTCGTCGCTATCAAGGTGGTGCTCCGCCCCGAATCGCTGAGCCTCTCGGTCGTCGGAGGCGTCGTGTCCTCGACTCCGCAGCCGGCAGCCAATATCGTGCACTTGGGCGTCAAGCTCCGGGCCGAGAACCCTAGCGGCCGCGCCCGGATGTACTTCTTCAACATCACCGCCTACCTCTTCGACAACAAGACGGTGGCGGCGGCGACGGCCGACCCGGAGGAAGACTGCCGCATCCTGTTCACGCCGGACGACGTCGCCGTGGCGCAGCAGATGGCGGTGGTCTCCGTATCGGATGTGCAGGGAAAGGATGACCCTGCTGTCATGGACCACTTCCACTTCGACATGCTGTACACGAAGCGCCAAGTCATCACTGACGTGGCGATGAGGGTGGAGGGCCGCCTGGTCACGGAGGTGAGGTCTGGGATCAACAGGACGAGTCAACTGGTCACCTACTTATGTTGGCCGCTCGTCGTCGGCGGGAGCTAGCTTGGTCGGCGGCGACGAGGTCTCCGGAGCGGGAAGGACGTGCCTTGCAAGGAGAATCTCGGGAGTCAATCCGGTGAATGATTCTCAAGGTCGCGTTTATTCAAGGAACTAAATTGTGCATTCAAAGTGTAGTAGAGAACTAGATATTGGACCTGGCAGCGGCCTGCTTGACGAATAAAATTGTGCTTCATTTGTTGTGTTTCAAATTGGTAGAACTAGATTGGATCTGGCGGCAGCCTGCTTGATGATTCGCAAGTATGTTTTGTATTTCCCTGTATATTCACCTAGCTTGATCTCTGTCGGTGTATGATGGGCATTTATGAACAGATTACGTACTATTGCTTCAAAGACTAAAACTGTATTAGACACTACTTGCGGTAAAAGAGACGCACTTTGGATTGTGACACGGTCTTTGGAATATGACTGTGACCACTAATTTTCACTGCGGAAAACTGACAATGATCATAGTTTGGCCATCCTAATCGAAGTCCATCAACCGATGCTTCTCGACAGGCTAACAATTCTAAGCCTCCCTTCAATTTGGAACAAAGGGTGACCATATGCATTTTGAAGGTCTCCCAATCCTATAAGAAAATTTTATACTCTCCTTGAGAACAAAAGTATTGCACTATACTAGTTCAAAAAAGAAAAATACATCTCTTGCCAACGCATTTCGTCCGTAGGGGAAACTGGTGTGGTGTCGCCTCCCTAGCCTCTCACACCTGCTCCCTCCTTCCCTCCATCTTCCCGCCAATGGAGCTCACCGGCGGAAGCCTACTCGAACGCAATGAAGGTGGCGGCGGGCATCGTCGTCATCTTTTCCTATCGGAGTCCCTAGTTCCCCACCTCCCTTTTCCTCTTGGCGTTGTGGCGGCTGTGCCGCCATCCCTAGGCTGGCAATGCTTGGATCTTGCACTACATGCCTTATTTCGGTGCCCCCGGTCCATTTGGGCACTCCCTGCTTGTGGATCCAATCGAGGGCCCATCAGAGATCGGACCAGAACAACCCACATCACCGAACATGAGCTTCACTTGGGCTACTGCTTCTCCATCAGCTCGGCGATTAGATGTCCTTCTACACTTTGCGAGGCACTGCCATTGCTCCATATCGGTCTGTGATAGTCCATGGAACGAGCACTATGTGGTCGTAATAGGAGCTCTAAGTTGATAAAATGAACTAGAATGTCATTCTACGCAAATAATTTGGAAGGAGAAACAAACTGTCGTAATTAATCAGCTGACCCAGAAAACTCTATTGGGTACCCACTTGAATCCCTCCCTATTCATGATGTTGTATCCAAGACTACCACATCATAAAAATATCATTAAGTTAATATAGTACTATTATATTAATGCCACATCTGTAAAAAAAATCATGTGTGTGGTATGTAATCACACTACCATTGGAACTATCCTAAGCGACCTACTATTCTGGGTGGTATTTCGAATTGTGTGTGGACTTGCTTTCGTGCTTCAGATCTGCCTGTGTGCTCGTGGCCTATACATACCTGGAAACCATGGGGATATTGAAGCATGATCGAGTCCCATATAAACCCTATCCAACATAGGCCGCAAATAGAGCAAGATCTATACTTGAGATAGTCATATATGGCGGTTGCTTTGGCTTTATTGATACTTGTGCTCTTGCCCTGTTCTTCTCAAACTGTCCTTATTGCAGCAACAGCTGGGGAACACGAGTACACACGCTCGTGGTAATCAGCTCGCTGAAACCGAAAGCTTCCTGCTCCGGACACAGGGGTACGCATCCATCTCTTTTCTCTTGGCCTAATAATTAACAATTTTCCAATCCCTAATGGAAATGATGTTAGCGTACGTGCAGTGTCTACACCACAAAACCGCACATGGGCACCGCTGAGCCTCTCGCATGGCTCGTGTTCGTCGTCGTCGTCACGCTGCCGCGTCAATCCGTCCATGGCCGAGCTGAGGAACACGAGTACATGCTCGTGGTAATCAGCTCGCTGAAACCGAAACCTTCCTACCCCGACGGGTTGTCGACGCTGGGCACCTACAGCTCCGACGTGCTACCGCGTCCTCCTCCGCGACGTCGCCGTCGGCGGGCGGCGGCTCAACGTCCCCGCGGCGGCGTTCGCCGCCGGCGCGGTGGTGGACTCCCGCACGGTGATCACCCGCCTCCCGCCGACGGCGTACCGGGTGCTGAGCAGGATGGGCATGTACCGCCCGGCGCCGCCCAAGGGGAGCCTGGACACCTGCTACGACTTCACCGGCGTCTTCGTCATGAGGCTGCCGAGGGTGGCGCTGGTGTTCGACCGGAACGCCGTCGTGGAGCTCGACCCCTCGGGGATCCTGTTCAACGACTGCCTCGCCTTCGCGCCCAGCAGCGGCGACCCCGTGCCGGGCGTCATCGGCAACGTGCAGCAGAGGACCATCGAGGTGCTCTACGACGTCGGCGGTGGGGCCGTCGGGTTCCACCAGGGCGCGTGCTGAGTGCAGGCTACCGGCGGCCGGCCCGCTACTACCAATTTAGCATTTGGCTTTTTTCAGGATGTATTTGTGTGTACTACTAGCAGTTGGCGTCCTCTCCTGCGCAGCGCCGCCGCCTTTTTTTTTTTTTTTGGAAACACGAGAGAGAGTTTCCTTGCTGGTTATATATTATAGAAATTAAAAAAAATAGATGAAGTGTTACAAATCCAAATCAAGAAAACAAAAGAACAGAAGAAGATCAAAAATATTATAATGTCTGATCTAACCATGAAGACGTGCTGCTGTTTCCAGTCCTCTTTTACTCTAAGGATAACCTGAGTAAAATAAATTGATTTAAAATGAAATAAAGAGTCTTGAACGGAAGGAGTGATCCCTTTGAAGATCCAATCATTTCTAGCCATTCAAATACTCCAACACATGATAATTATGATTTCCATTAAGAATTGAACCTGCAGCTAAATTCTGAAGCTATTTAGAATTTCATATGGTTTATCAGACAAATTAGGAAACATGCCTATATGAATCCAACATTCCTGAGCAAAAGAACATCTAAGTAGGAGGTGGAATAAAGTTTTCTCTCCACCATGCTGACAGAGTACACATTCATAGGAAGGTAAGATCATATGTTTCCTTCTAAGAACGTTTCTTGTGCTGAGTCTGTCTTTGAGGACTAGCCGGAAAAATACTTTATGCTTATTCTGACAACGTGATTTCCAGAGCCATTTAAAGACCTGATGTACCTGTCTATGACCCGTGAGATGACGATAAGCTTTTGATGATGAATAATATGGGCTGCCTAAATGTATGTCCATATATCTGGTTCAGATCCTCCAAACTGGTAGCCAGATGCATCAGTTGATCAAGTGCCTGAGTTGAAAGAGGAAGATGGAACAATTGCTGAACATCTACTATTTCTTGGGCTTTCTGAATTGAAATTTCTTGCTTTTTGGTGAAGGAGAGGAGTTGGGGGTATGCCTGAGCTGGCACTCGATCTTTCCACAGATCATTCCAAAGAGAGCATGTGCATCCATCATTAACTGAAACCGTTGCAAGTCCTTTATATTTATTCAAAAGCTTCAGAACATCTTTCCACCAGAAAGAGCCCTTCCTTACATGACTTGGCAGTTTTCCATTAGAGTAATATTTCTCCCATAATAGATGCACCTAAGGAATATCTGCTCTGTTAAAGAACTTATGTAAGAATTTGAGTATTAAGGCTTCATTTGTGTTTTGAGATTCAGAACTCCCAAACCCATCCCCCTTCTTTCTTTGGAAGGCAGACCATTTCCCAGGCTGCTTTAGGTGATTTTCTATTATTAATGTCTAAACCTCTCCAAAAGCAATGCTTCCTATATTTGTCAATCTGCTTATACACTATGAAATATAGGTAGAGCAGTGAAAATTGAATTAGTTAACTGAAGGCGGACGAGCCTTGCAAGCCCACCAGCCGAGCTGGGTGCCGCCGTCGGCTTTCCGCATGATTCGCCGCGTTGAAGCATTGCTGGAGAAGGCCGACGCTGCCCCGAGCTTCGCCTCACCAGGCCGCACACCCGCCGCCTCTTCTTGTCGTCATACCGCCGTTGGAGCGCCGCCAACCACTGAAGCCCGGGCCGAGTACCGCCGCCGGGCTTGGCAGCTCGATTCGACGCATCGAGGTACCACCGGAGCCGGCCAACACCACCAGGAGCATCACAATGTCAAGCAGTGTGCTTTTCACCGGCCGTCATCATCGATTCGCCGCCGCACGACCTCGTTCCCATGAAGGTTGAGCCAATCACCGTCTTCCACCGCGGCTGAGCCTAATTCCGGCCACTACCGTCGTCCTCCGCCGCCGGTGAGCACATCCAAAATCTCCCCTCGACCTCCCTTATCTACCTTGCCGCTTCCCCTCGCCATAGCCGGCCGGAGCGCCGCCTATTTTGGCTGGCCGAGCCACCATTCGTCATGGGAGCAAGCTCCTAGAGCTTTTCAAGTTAGCCCCTATGCTTTTGCATGTAGACCCTCGAGCTAATCTGTAATATCTGGTCGATTCTTTGTTCTTGGCAGATTTATAGAATGACCCTTAAACCTTTTAGATCCTTTCAACCTAACCCAAGCTGAGATCTTTTATGGATCTAACCCTGAGTTCCAACCTATTCGCGAGCACTGTTCAATGTGTCTCGGGAATCTTCCTTGCTAGCACCTATCGTCTATGGTCAATCACGATTAGATCCTTAATCCTTGTTTAACCAATAGAATTCATGTTTTACCTCCGTTTAACCTGGTTCTTGTTGCGTTAGATTCATGTCAACTTAAATCACGTATTAGAAGCAGTGTTGATCATATTCTCTATTTTATAATTTATTCAAAATATTAATGTGATTAAGTACTTATACACTTGCTTTCCTAATAAAATCTAATTAGAGTTAACCCCGTGTTTTCACATTAAATGTTAATTTGATTAATGTTTATTTAAATAACTCCTCCAATTAAAAGCTAATTAGAGATATACCTTGGCTTTCCATAAATTAAACTCAATTTGATTAATGTGTATTCAATTTGTTTTATCAATAAAAGCTACATAGGTTATATCTCGAATTTTCATGATTAAATGTTAATTTGGCTAAAATGAATATAAATGATATTTAATTATATTTGGTTAGTTCAACCCGAATCATAAAGTTCTACGCTTAGATGCTTTTACATACTTCTTTTAAAATCAAATGTTTAATTTGCTTAAATTGTTCTTAAATATTTAGAAATAAAATTAGACTAAGCTTTACATTGTCTTTTCATATGTAAATACCAACTAAGGATATTTTCTGAAATATCTTTACAATGTTTTTCTCGGCTAAAATAAATGAAACATGTAGCTCTTGTCTTTTCTTTTACAATCCAAACCGCTCGATAGCTTTGTCTTTTCAACCATAGCGCCGTTTCTAGTCTTTCTTGCAGCCTTGCGTTCCTAGAATCGAGCCCTATCCTTTCGTATGCTGTTTTAAAGCTTGTCTTTTGATTGGTGTACTGTTCTTAGTTGTGATTGTTTGTTTGCTCTGTATACTTGTGCCCGATGATTGCTTCGAGTAGAAAGATCGCTATTCGAAAGATTTAAAGGTTAAGAGTTTCAAGAGAGTAAGAGCTGAAGAGCACTAAGAGTAACTTTTCTTTGAAGAAAGGCAAGTGTCCCTAACCACCCTTCTGTCTATACTTATTTATAATACCATGATAATGTTAATTGGAATATGGATTGACCACTCAGGAAAACAGTACAACCACAAGAACTATATGATTCTGGTCTTAGCTAATTAATTAGAGACTCTAATTTGGGATAATCTTACCGAAAGGGCAAGAGGGGAGGCGTTGATGGGGTATAGCCCGACCCTCAGGCTGATCTGCTTTATGGTAGCTTCGCAGTTTTGAGAGAGGTTTATGCTCTGCTTCAACCTGAAACCTTAGCGGGTTGCCACTTATTAGGGAAATCTTTGTAAAGTTCTCGCAGCGTCCCTATGCAGTGACATCTCGGTAGTGTGATGAGTACCTGATCAGCACAGTATGGTTGGGTCTAAAGTTTTTCAGAACTTTTACGCGACTTGTGGGTAAAGATGTACAACCTCTGCAGAGTGTAAAACTGATATATCAGCCGTGCTCACGGTCAAGAGTGGCTTGGATCCTCACATGATTAATAAACTTGAGATGGATCTAAAATCATTTATTTTGGTTATTTCATGTGGCCTTGCTGAGTACCAACCATACTTGCTTACTGCTGCTCAGAAGAAGAAGGTGTGTGAAGTTTTCTGAAGATGATGTTGAGTTCTAGGCGTACGCAACCCGCAACCCCCAGTCGATTGCCTGTGAAGTTTGGAGCCTTCATTTCCAGGATTAAGCTGTATATCTCTGATAGGCTCGTAAGTCATTATTTATATTCCTTTACGTGATACTGTTACTATTATTCACTAATGATGTCACTATATGTATGAAACTAGATTCTGACATACATATAGGTAGCACTTGGTTTTGTTTTAAAACCGGGTGTGACATACCCCCTCCCAACCACTGATAACACATCCCTGGCTAAATTAAGCCAACTGAAGACAACCGCAAAACTTCTTATAAATACGGACCACTTCCCTACATGCCCAAATCACCTCCACATTCAACTTGGTCAGGTAAGTAGCCATACCGGTAATATTTCGGCCAGAATTCACTTCTATCCTCAAATTCCAGTTAAAATCTGTCCATATTCCAAAATTTTCGCCCAAAAACCGGCATGCCGGCCCTACCTCTCTATTCCACAAGGGTGCATGAACACTGTATGATACACAAATTATACATTCCATGAACTAGTTATCCATTTCTAAATTGATTAAAATAGAAATACAAACACGGTGTTTGTTTGAAAAAAGTTGAATATTTATGAAACCAATATTGAAAAAAATAGACTGAGCTGCTGGTGGAATCTATCTAACCCAGGGAATGAAGCAAAGGACAATTACTTTATTCGACATGCATGCTGCTGGTTCATATGCTTCTCTCAAGGCCAGAGATGTAAATATTTCGATTTGGGCATTAGTGACGGTCCATCTCTAGATGTGACTTTCACATAATTCTCTGTAAAAATGACAAATTACAACCTTATGAAATATTTTCACAAGTCCAAAGCGATTATTTTTGTCAGAATTTATACGTGGGTGTAGAATAAACAGCTACACCTAAAATATATACAATAGCACTTACACGTTTATTTATTGATGGCTGAATGAAGTATATACGAAATAGATAAGCATACTCCTCCTTTAATTTATACATAACTTATACATATAAATTATACATATAAATTTGACGCATAACTTTGTACTAACAATTTTTTATGGGATAATTTTTCAACACAACTTCTCTAAAGGATAACTTCATTCTTTATTTTAGAAAGTTATAAATTACACGCACGATTTATACACACAAATATTTTTCTAACAACAATTTACGTGATAAATTTTGTAACAACAATTTACGCAGGATAGAACCGCATGCAATTAAGCATCGGTACCAAGTTTCTGACGGCAGGTGTGGTCGCATGCATGCGCTCGGGATGGAGGAACTAACCGCATGCATGGTTCGCTGTGCCTGTTGTCGTCATCTTGGGGATCAACGACGACGGAGCCTGGCACTGGCACCACCGTACCGGCAAACGGCTGGAGAACGAGGGCTGGCACGGCGGACCAGAAAGAAACACGAACAAGCCAAGCCTCGGGCCGCGCCCATGATCCCTGCAAGAACAATCGCCACCGAGCCCAATGAACTACGTACTGTTTTTTTCTCTTCTTGATCCAAAGGCCGCCCCAACCCGGCCAGCCCGCTTGCAGATCATGCACCGGCTAAGCCTTTGTTGGTGGATCCAAGTGATGATGATATATAAAAGAAAGAAAAAAGATGCACACAAATAATTAAAAAGACCAAGGGCCCAAGGCATCGTGTCGTCCATGATGACTTGGAGCTTCCCCTGTCCACTGTAATCAGTGCACACCATGTGCGCACATCCACCTTTGCTAAAGAAAAGGATTAGACAAAGACCAAGGCAAGAATCTAATTAATTAATTAATATGTGATACCCCTCCATTTCAAATTGCACGTCCTTTTAGTTTTTTAGATTATAGATATTATTTATGACATATAATTTGGAACGGAGGGAGTACTATAATTTATGACATATAATTTGTATTCTAGTGGATAGTTTCTTCAAAATAAATTTTATCCAATCCCCTCTCACTACTGAAAAATTGAGCATTCGTCCTGAGGCTAATGTGGGTATTAGTATCGAGCCTAACGGATAGTTCCCGAGATGGCCCACATGATCCCCTTTAGTACCGGGTGGAGGCTCCACCCGGTACTAAAGCTCCCATTCGCCCCCTCTTTCTCTCACAGACCCCGCTGCTTCTTATCCTCTCTCTCCTGTCCGTCTTCTTATCCTCACACTTCCTCTCTCTCTCTCTCCCGTCTATCTGCTTCTCTATCTCTCTCGATCTCCTTTCTCTCACCCTCGCACTCTCTCTTCCTCTACCTTCCCTCCCTTCCTCCCTCCGCTCGCCCCTCACCGACAATGAGGAGCAGCGGCGAGGTGAGGCGGCGGCGGGCAGGTGGGAGCTGGTGGAGAGGGCGGCGGGGCCGGGCGAAGGTGGCGGCGGGGGCCGGGTGAGGCGGGGGCCGGGCGGAGGCGGAGGCGGGGGCCGGGCGGAGGTGGAGGCGGCGAGGTCGGGCGGCGGCAGGCGGCAGGAGCGTGGGCGGGCGGGCGGAAGCTGGCGGAGGGGGCGGCGGGGCTGGGCAGAGGCGAAGGCAGAGGTGGGGCCGGGCGGAGGCAGAGGGGGCGGCGGAGGGGTGGAGGGGAAGCGGGGCATAGGCGGAGGTGGGACGGAGGGTGGAGGACGGTGGGGGCGGGGTCGGGCGGCGGGAGTCGGAGGGGCTGGGCAGAGGTAAGCGGAGGGCGGTTGGAGCCGTGGAAGGCTGGGGTCGGCGGTGGGGTGGGGGCGGCGGGGGCTGGCGGCAGGGCAGGGCCGGCGGTGGATTTCTTTATTTTTATTTTTTAATAGACCTTTAGTACCGGTTATTTCAACTGGTACTAAAGGTCCCCCTTTAGTACCGAACTATCAGTACCGGTTGCGAAACTGGTACTAAATGGGGGTTCCCAGTCGGTACTAATGACGCATTCCCCAGTAGTGTCTCTTCCGTCTCATCCCTTCCTTGGTTATCGTGCTGAGCTGCCATTCTCAATGGAGTGGGGGTTTCATGAGATAGTTTCTAAGACTATGGCATCATCTAAACTAATTGGACGTACTCAGATGAAATGAAACTATGTAGTTCTCGATGTCAATTTTACCATGTACTCAGATGAAATGAAACTATGTAGTTCTCGATGTCAATTTTACCATGTACTCAGATGAAATGAAACTATGTAGTTCTCGATGTCAATTTTACCATGTTTCATAGGATCTGTTTAGCATAGCTCCACCTTCGAGATCCATGTTAGGTCTGTACTCTGTAATCTAAAATAAAATGATTTAAATATTTGTGTTTAGTCTAAATTATAAACAAAATATTTTAACTAAATGTTCCTGATAGACCTGCAGCTCTAAATCTAATACCTAGCTCTAAGTGATCCAAGTTTTTTCCCGTAACTCTGCCGAATAGGGTTATAGTCTTAGGAACAACGTATACCAAGTTTTATCCAAACGAAATCCATATCTTCTCTCTTCTTATAAATACTTTATCATGTCATTATATTTGATGAGGCGACATGCCATTTAACAAGAATAACCACGATAATGACCTAATAAAAAAAAAGACAAAAAGGCCGAGGCCCAACGCATCGTGTCCCTTACTTGGAGCTTTCCCAACCCTTTTATAATCAAATTGCACATCATGTGCGCGCATCCACCTTTGCTAAGATAAAGAATAGACAAAGACCAAGGCAAGAACCTAACAATTGTTATCACATCTCAAAAAGCAAAAGCGATCGAATACGTTGCATGCACATGCAGCGGCATCATATATTATGTGCACCACAAAGGGCCCTACTCATCCTATCCAGGCAGGTATGCTTTGCTGTCCTTGCATTGGATCTTTTCCTTCGTAATGCATGCACCTTTAGCTCCGAATTCCTCAAAGGGAGAGGAAAGAATAAAGAAGGACCGACGCCGCAATGAGATCAAACAATCACATAGAAATGAAAAAAAACAAAAAGACGAAAAGGACCAACAATCGTATCATGTGTGCATGATTATTTACTCGAAAAAAATGTGCGTGATTATTGCACATACACTCTTAAGGAACCATGTTGAGTTGTGCTACACATGTGGTTCAACATGTTAGTGACGAGAGATACATGCATATTGACTTGTCGAAATGGTTAGAGCTTTTTTGGACATATAGTTGCTTTACTCAAATTGGTTATACATTGTTAATTTATTGGGGATACCGTAAGATCCTCATATAACTAAGCATAGTGGATTCATTAGGTTCCTCGTAGTAGAAGCATTCCACCCGGATTTGAATCCTAGACTTAACACTTCTGCTCATTATAGGAATAAATGATGCTATTTTTTAAGTGGAAGGTAGCATGCCTATCGGCAGCAAAGGCTGCTTCTATGGCAACTTTGACAATCCCAATATCTACTTTCAGTCAGGCCACTGGTCTCACGAAGGTACTCGTAAGGATAGGGCGCGATTGGTTATGTTTATAGGGATGAGTGTATGTGAATGTTTACCTCTATACTATGTTTCATAAAAAAGGTTAAGTATGCAACAAATGAGGCAGATATGGTAGACGATATGCCTCAAATAAAGGATCGCAAGAATACATGCGCAAGGCACAATATGTTATCTTAGTTTTGTTCTATTGCATTTTGAGCGTATAACTGAATAATATGCATGGCTTCTTGCTCTGTGTTGCTCCCTTTTGCCTATAGGACTCAATCTATCAAAACTTCATGCGCACCAATACTAGTTAAAAAGAAGTCTTCATGTCACGAAGTCGTTCGTGGTACACATTCAACAAGCTCCATCCGAGAATGCATGGTTGCATAATAATGCTTGTTAGGTTCATATTCATTTTACCTCACCTACAAGCAAATTTCACTAGTGCCATTGAAGCTAATCTACAAGGCTTGAGATAGTGTATTCTTGGAGTCAACAGAGTGTAGTTCGACCCATGGATCCTGTCGCATGCGGCTAGTAGGTTTAAGTGATAATTGGACTAGTTTATGTGCACGTAATGATACGGTATATGCATGGTGTGGAAGTTGTTCTAAACTCGTGCCCGATTACAACTTAAGTATGTGGTGCATTGAACTTATATTCGAATAATCTCGATCTGATGCATGTGAAAGCAACCAATGTGTTCATGTGTGAATGAGTGTTATATCATATGCTACTTTGTACGTTTAGGGGTGCAAATTAGTAACTCTACTAAGAGTCTCACCACGTCTCTGTAGTCCAACAAATTGTACTAGCTAATCAAAGGTGACAAAAAATGCATCGGGCATGGCAGCCTCTGGCACACAAAATTGTAGTACAAGTGTACAACAGAAAGATATACTCTAATCCTAGAACCAAATCAAAGCAACCATCACGTAAGTTCATATCTGGAAGCACACAAATGATCATAAGATTTAAATTTCTTAAAACAAACACACAGGTCGAACCGAACTAATAATCGTGTCGTCGATTCCTTGTCCATGATGCACTCATGCCAGTTAATTATTTAACTAGCCGCAAAGAACCGGCAGGGGAGCTGGTTCTACGCCGCTCACTTCAGCGGCGGCGGGGAAGAAGCTGACCGGCGCGCATGTCACCTTGATGTCGTACAGCCGCGTCTGCGCGAAGCCGACCTTAAATCTTGCCACCGCGGTGACCGTCACGGCGAAGGCATTGTTGGTCATGTTGCGGGTGAAGGAGCGCACCATTAATGGCTCTCCCTTGAGGGCCGAGAACAGCGTCGCGTTGATCCTGATCTCCTTGAGCTTCGGCTGGAGCAGCGGCCTGGCCACCGCCGCCGAAATGTCGGCCCTGAACGACAGTCCTCCCGCCACCGTGCTGTTGCTCACGTCGATGTAGATGTTGTCGTACTCCACCCGGGCGCGCGTGCTGGTGTTGTTGACGGAGAGGGTCAGGGCAAGCTCCACGCCATCGGCGGTCTTGTGGCTGCTCGCGTCGGCGACGGAGATGAGGATGCGCGCGGGGCTCAGCACGATGAAGAAGACGGTGACGATGATCGCCGCGACGAGGACCGCCATCAGAGCTGCTATGATGTATTGCTTCGCGGTCGGGGCCTTCACGCTCTTCGTCGTCGTCGTCGTCGCAGCCGCCTGAGGCGCCGGAGCTGGAGGTGCCATGCTTAAGCTCGTATTGGTTTGTGCCTTGTGCAGATAATATAATGTATTGGTTTGCATCAAAAATCAAAGTGGCGCGCTGTCTGCCGCTGAACGTTTTTTTAATAGATCGCACGCGCAGGCGTTGCGGGATGTGTGTGTGTGTGAGAGAGTAGTCATGCTACTGACCATGCATGTTTGTATGATTGTTTGAAAACAAGAGTTAGTTAGTGGCATTTTTGTATGAAAAAAGGTCTTTATTAGCAAAAAGATCGATGCTTTGTCCATCAAAGGCAGCACCAATAAAGAAGGACATGATGCACGCATCTCGTACTGATTCTGAACAGCTAGAAGAGTATAGCTGTTATTCGCAAGAGTGCTTAGAACGTTGTGTGTTAAGGACACTGCCAAGAATTGGATCGAGCAAAGGCAAAGCAAAAGGCGGATAGATATGATCTTGCGGTCATGGCGGTCAGATGGTGACAGCGCCATATGGAGTAGTCTTCAGGAAGAAGTTTCCTTCTAGAGATTGGAGAGAAGCTATTCTTGCTAGAATCATCACTCGGTGTGCAGCTTGATTTATTTGCTACTGCGGATCGGGCGGGACGGACATGGCAGATTATGAACTATATTATAGATTTGATAACTGGTACGGAGTGGGTTATGAAGACATATATGGATGGGCGTGTTCTGCGGTGGTGAGTGTAATTTTGCATAACTGGTTCACCTCCTAAAATTTGATTGTTCAGATTGATTTGATCTCTTACCGACTTGTTTTTCAAAAGCCATGCATGTACATACTCCCTTCGTTCCAAACGAGTAACTATATTTTGGAAGTAGGTATCATGGACCACTTTTAAGTTGCTACATGAGAATCCAGCAAAAGGAATCTGTCTAATCCAGTTATTGAGGAAGCAAAGCAAAAAAGAAAAAGAAAAAACGGGAATCAAAGGTGACAAGTTCGATAGTGCTTTACTTTGATTCGACGAACTGCGGAAAAAGATTCGATGAGAAGCACGTGAAATTGGGTATCTATTTAGCTGTAAGGCTGGAACTAAAATGCTTTAAAAAAATTCGGTAGTCGCGGCAAACAAAAAAAAGAGTGCTTTACTTGCTTTATTATTTGACATAGTGGTCCAAACATCTTTCTAAAAAAATTTGGGAAGAGAATTGAAGGTATGGTTCTTCTTTTAAATTAAAGGAAGAGTACTATGCTTATCTATTTCGTATATACTTCACTCAGCCATCAATAAACAAACTTGTAAGTGCTATTGTATATATTTTAGGTGTAGCAGTTTATTCTACACCCACGTATAAATTCTGACAAAAATAATCGCTTTGAACTTGTGAAAATATTTCATAAGGTTGTAATTTGTCATTTTTACAAGAGAATTATGTGAGATGGACCAAATCGAAATATTGTACTACATCTCTGTCCTTGAGAAAAGCATATGAACCAGCTGCATGCATGTCGAATAAAGTAATTGTCCTTTGCTTTATTCCCTGGGTTAGATAGATTCCACCAGGCTGAGTCTATTTTTTTCAATATTGGTTCCATATATATTCAACTTTTTTCAAACAAACACAGTGTTTGTATATATCTCTATTTTAATCAATTTAGAAATGGATAACTAGTTCATGGAATGTATAATTTGTGTATCCTACAGCCTTGTGGAATGGATAAATACCGGAGGTGGTCGGTAGGGCCGGTATGCCGGTTTTCGGGCAAAAATTTTGGAATTTGGACAAATTTTAACTGGAATTTGAGGATACAAGTGAATTCTGGCCGAAATATTACCGGCATGGCTATTTACCTGACACCACCGGTAGGATCGAAATTCACGAAAACCGGCCAAAATCTAGAACCCTATGTATATATAGTTTGTACATGCCCATAATTCAAATACATGCATTTAATTAATGGATAAGTAATTCAAATACAACCTTAATAACTAGTATAAGATGATCATCTACACTCACATGGGTAGGCCATGCAAGAATTATATATGTGGAAATACAAACAATTCTTGCTAGAACAATTCTTGCACATGTGATATCTCATATCTGTATACGTATAAGCCCAGGCCATGTACACAGAGAGATGGGGTTAGCTCGACTTTACATGCCATTTGTCTCTATATAGTAGGTGAACTCAACCTATCAATTGCTTTTATAGTAGGCCACCAAGCAAATCATAAGCCAGGACACGGCGGCCAAAAAAAATTAATCTGACCGCCGGCTGTCGTCGTAAGAGCATGGCAGCGGCCGGAGCAGCAGGTGACGGCGAGAAATCAGGGTTCCGGTGGCTAGACTTGGCAAGGTACGCGGTGGCCGCCGTGGTGACCGTGGTGATCATCGCCGTCGTCGTCCACGCCATCCAGGTGGTGTTCCGCCCCGACTCCCTGACTCTCTCGGTCCTCGGAGGCTCCGTGTCCACGAACTCGTTGCCGCCGGCGACGGACCCTTCCCTGTCCTTCTCCTACACTCTCCGTGCTCGGAACCCCAGCGGCCGCGTCCGCATGTACTACTTCAACATCAACACGTTCCTCTTCAACAGCAGCACGCCGGCGACCACGCCGGAGCCGATGGCCGACTGCTTGGTCTCCTTCCAGCTGCCAGACATGTCGGTGATGCAGATGCGGTTCACGGACAGCCTGATACAGCGGACTGTCCAGAGGAATCCTAATGATATCATGCCGTTCGCCTTCGACGCATTGCACAAAACCGGGGGCAGCATCAAGGACGTAACGATGCTAGTGAACGGCACGCTCGTCACCGAGATCAGGTTCGGGTTCAACACCACCCCTCGGGTCGTCAAATACTACTGCAGGCAGCTCGTAGTCGGCTTGTACGACGTCGCCACGATGAAAACTGATCAGGAGACCAGCTGCACAACGTCGTCGTGATCTCGTCATTTTCCTTCAATTTTTCTGTGTTGAAATTAAGTCGGATTTGATGTAATGTACCACACCTCCCATTCCTTTAGCGTGTGTGTTTTTAATTTTTCAGGTAATTCTGCTTTTTCTACGAGCTGTGTATCATCTGATATCCTGTCTTCTAATATATATATATAACATTAATAAGTACTCGGGTGTGATACGATTTCTGGGTAGTTAACTTGATCGTCCTTAGGCTAAAAACAACATGTCAAGAATAACCGAGAGGGAGAGAAATAGTGAGAATAGAGACACCCACCATCGGGCTTGGAGGATGAGCTCGCCATGGGCGGTGACGGCGGCGTTGATGGCGAGTGTGGGAGGCGGCGGCGCGGCGTAGGTGGCGCTAGGACGGCGGAGCTTCCCGCCGCTTCAGCCCTAGATTGATTGGGTCTAGGGTTTGTTAGGTGGGTTTGGCGGGCACGTTCAACCTCGGCGTGCGTGCCCCCAGCCCACCTCTCTCTTTATAGCGGTGCGCGATGGGGGCCCGCAACCATGAGTTGGTTGTGCACCCCCGAGCAGGGCGCGAGATAGGGTCCGACTCAGTCGTTGGACCAGATCAACTCTAACATTCTCGCCTGATCTCACCTTTTGTTTAAACTTAGATTTAAACTTTAACACTTAACTTGGCACCCATTTCATTACAGATTAGTATGTAGAGCATGCCTCGTCATGATAGTCAGTTATGTACTATTGGATTCAATAGCTGTTTTAAAACAAATTCTTATCCTAGGCCTTTAGTATCCAGGGATCATAGGCTTTCTCGTAAACCCATGCCGGCTAAGTGTTCTCTGAGCACATTAGGCGGTAAGCCTTTTGTGAGTGGATCCGCGAGCATTTCATTTGTTCTTATATGCTCTGGACTAATGGTATGATCATGAATTTTCTCTTTCACAACATAAAACTTGATGTCAATATGTTTGACAGCACCACTTGACTTATTGTTGTGAGCATAAAACACTGCTGGATCATTGTCGCATTACATCTTGAGTGGCTTTTGAATGCTATCTATCACTTTCAACCCGGGTATAAATTTCTTTAGCCATTTGGCCTATCCTGTGGCCTCATAACATACTACAAACTCAGCATACATCGTGGACGATGTAATGACGGTTTGCTTGGAGCTTTTCCATGATATTGCTCCACCTGTGAGAGTGAATACATAACCTGACGTGGACTTTCTATTGTCTACATCTCCCACAAAATTTGAATTTGAGTACCTTTCTATTTCTAGGGAATCAACTCTTCTGTATGTTAACATTAGGCCTTTTGTGCCTTGCGTATAACACAATGCCTTCTTTACCATTCTCTAGTGATCCATTCCTGGATTATCCTGATATCTGCCAAGTATCCCGATCACAAAAGCTAAGTCAGGACGTGTACATACTTGAGCATACATTAAGCTTCCGACAACCAAAGCATAGGGAACAACTTTCATTTGATCGATCTCATATTGGTTCCTAGGACACTGAAATTTCCCAAATCTATCACCCTTGATTATGGGAGCAGGCGTAGGTTTACTCGCATGCATACTATATTTCTTTAGATTTTTTTCCAAGTATGCCTTTTGCGATAATCCTAAAATCCCTTTTCTTCTATCTCAGTGAATTTCAAATTCCTAAAACGAATGAAGCTTCATCGAGATCTTTCATATCAAAATTCGAGGACAAAAACTTCATCTCCAATAGCAGATTAACATCAGTACTAGCGAGTAAGATGTCATCTACATATAGGATGAGAAAAATAAATTTTCTATTCTTGAACTTTGCATAAACGCAATTGTCCTCCTTATTCTTATTAAACCCAAATTTTCTTCTTGTTTCATCAAACTTAAAATACCACTACCTGGAGGCTTGTTTTAATCCGTAAATAGATTTCTTCAGGCGGCATCCCATACATTCTTTTCCTTCCATGACAAAATCTTTGGGTTGTGCAATGTAAACATCTTCATATAAATCTCCATTGAGGAATGCCATCTTTACATCCATATGATGTAATTCCAAGTCATAGCGCGCCACTAAAGCTATTATAATTCTAAAGGAATCCTTACATGAGACTGGAGAAAATATCTCATTATATTCTATTCATTCTCTTTGCGTGAACCCTTTTGCCACAACTCACGCTTTATATCTTTCCACATTCCCTTTGGAGTCACATTTTATTTTGTAGACCCATTTACAGCCTACTGTCTTGGCTCCTTTAGGAATTTTTTCTAAATCCCAAACATTATTGCTACTCATAGATCTTATTTCATCTTCCATAGCTTCAAGCCATTTTGATGAGCGAGCGCTTCTCATGACTTCTTCAAACGAGGTGGGATCTCCCTCCATTTAAACTTCTTCACTAACATAGACTTTGTAGTCATCAGGAATAGCTGGTTTTCTAACTCTGTGAGACCTTTTGGGGGCCTCAACATTTGGCGCATCTACCATATGGGGCTGCTACAACTCTTCCTCATGTGTAACAAGTTCTATAGGATCCTGAAGGACAGGTTCCTCATCTTCATTTGTTGTTGCTATGGGAGAACTAACAATAGGTGATGTTACCATAGTGTCATGTACTGTTGGTGTAGCAACAATAGGTATCGAGAAAAACAGTTCCTGAATAATCGGAGTGGGTACGTATACTCGCTTCTCCTTGAGGCTAATTTCTCGGGCTAACATGCTCCCTCTGATCATCTCATCCTCGAAAAGTACAGCGTGTCTTGTTGCTACAAACTTAGTATGTCTGTCATGACAGTAGAAATGATAACCTTTTGACTTATCTGGATAGCCAATGAAATGGCAAGTGACGATCCTAGGATCCATTTTTCCAATATTCGGGTTAAATACTTTAGCCATAGCCAGACAGTTCAGTGAGGGCTCTCTTCCAGTCCACAACTCATATGGTGTTTTAGACACCAACTTATTGGGAACCTGATTAAGAATGTGAATGGTGGTTTTTAATGCCTCCATTCACAAATTAATCGGTAAAGTGGAGTAACTTATCATACTTCTCATCATATCCATTAATGTACGGTTGCGTCTTTCAGCAAATCCATTTTGCTGAGGCTCGCCTGGTGTGGAGTATTGGGCAACTATGCCGTTTTCTTGCAAGAACCTTGCAAAAGGTCCAGGAGCTTGGCCATATGGGATATGTCGACTGTAGTTCTCCCTCCCCCCAACGGTCAGATCTTACTATCTTAATCTTTAAATTGTGCTAATTTTCTACTTCAACCTTAAATATCTTAAATTTATCCAATGCTCCTGATCGTTCCTTAATTGGATAAATGTAGCTATAACGTGAATAATCATCTGTGAATGTTATAAATGAATTATAACCATCCACAGATATCACAGGAAAATGATCATAGATGTCTGTGTGAATTATTGCTAAAATTCCTGTACTTCGTTTGGCGTCTTTCTTAATTTTCTTAACATACTTTCTCTTAATGCAATCAATGAATTGCTCTAAATCTGAAAATTCTAAGGGCGGAAGAATTGATTCCTTGATTAATCATTCAATTCTCCCCCTCGAAATATGGCCTAAACGACAGTGCTATAATTTTGAAGATACATCATCAATTCTTTTCTACTTATTTATTACATTCATAGATGAGGAGGCATTCACATTCTCAGTGCTTACAACATTCACATTCTCACCAAGTGATAGCAAATAAAGCTCATCTTGTCTGAAGGCAAGACCAACACACTTGTTATTAAACTTAATCTTACATTGTCCATCACCAAAGTGACAAGCAAATCCATCATTGTCTAAGTGCGAGACACTTATTAAATTTCTACGCAAAGAGGCCACATAGATAACATCTCATATATGAAGTACAAAACCATCAATTAATTCTAATGGTTCTTTCTCCTCTTTGGAGGGTCCTCCTCTTTTGGAATCCCTGTAATGAATTTGTAACATGAATTTGCAACATGAATAATTGCACCTGAATCAATCCACCAAGTAAATTTTGCGTAACTTAAATACAAGGACTCGTCTATGAATGTAATAAGGTCATCACCTTTCTTACACAGATGCTTCAGGAAATCCACACAATCTTTCTGATACTGTCCCTTCTTCCTGCACCACTTGCAAGTGTCCCTGTCTACCACTTCATGGTTTGATCTTTGATGGTGATCATTTTCTGGAGCCTTTCCATGTGCCTTAGAAGAGGAAGTATTTGTTGGGATACGAGGTAGGCTATGCTAGCGCGAAACAAAGATTTTCTACCGTGTAAACCAGGAAAACTGCCATATATAGATCACGGGATTACCACTCGACGCACAGGTGCGGAAGTTGTAGAATCACGTTGGGGCAGCGAAGTCGATCAATGTAGTCGAACACGTCGATGTCGAGCAGCTCCTCAGCAGCTCATCCACGTACAGCGAGGTCCTCCTCATGCCGTGGCTCGTCGGCAGCTCGTCGTGGCTCGTCCAAGTGCTGCAGGTGCAACACCTCCAAGGTATCCATATGTGCAGGGAGGAAGCGTCGCAAGCCGGACTGCTAGGTCCGTGAGTTGCAACGAGGCGGTGGCGTAGGAGGCGCGGCAGCTGTGGTTCGTCCAAAAGGGATAAACCCTAGGGTGCCCCCCACCCCTCTATATATAGGGGTCCCTAACGGGCCTCTAGGTCCGAGGCCTATTAGTACTCCTAAACCTAGTCCAATTCAGATCATATCCGAATTGGGCTTCCAGCCCTTTAAGTGTGTGACCCTATAGGTTCATATGCGTATAGACATGGCCCGAGTACTCTTACTCGGCTAATAGTTAGTAGCGGCCTCTAGCAAGACGTGCTAACTCCTACACGCACACGGAGATCATATCAGACGATCCATCACAACATCACGTACATGCTATTCCCTTTGCCTCACGATATTTGGTCTAGCTCCAAGACAACCACTCTTTCTCGATACTGTGATTTGGAATCCCTTTCTAGGTTAACTCTTAACCTCACGTAGCATGGCCATGCATTCCCAGATTCGATCACTCGAGGGGCCCAGAGATATCTCTCTCAAATAGAGAGGGGAAAATTCCATCTTGACTGACCATGCCTCATAGCATGCTTCTTGACAAACCTAAAATACCTTTATGACTACCCAGTTATGGTGTAGTGTTTGATAGCCCCTAAGTAAGTTGATCCACATCTTGAGTACATGCACAGTATTAGGTCTAAGTACAAAGCGTACACGTTGTGTAAAGAGAGAACTACGTAACTCGTGTTGAGTCAGTCCTAGCACATGTCTCCACATACGCCTACATTATTAGTTTGACATCTCCATGTCGATGACTTGTGAAACATAGTCATCAACTAATACATGTACTAGTCTAATATTCATGTGTGTCCTCACATGAACTCCGACTAGGGACAACTTTTAGAATAACCATACAAGTAAAGAGTTTCACATACAATTCACATAATTGTAAATTAATTCAAGTAGCCTTTAATGGATATTCAAGGAACATAATATAAAACATGGATACAAAGGAACATCATCATCTCTATGATTGCCTCTAGGGCATACCTCCAACAGTATTGTCCTACTAAGGTTTCCCTTGTGGCTTAGAATTATTGTTATGATAATTACTCTTCTTATTTTGCCTCACGTAGTTGATAGAATCACCACGTGAGCCCTTAATTCTCTTCTATCTTGCACACACATGGCAATAAGCTTTTCAATGCCCCACTTGTCAGGCTGTGAGTTGTAATTAACAACAAAAGCCTCAAACTCCTTAGGTAGGGATGCAAAGATCAAATGACTAGAAACTCATCACTGAGCCCCATGTACATAGGTTAAGCTTAGATGCCATACTGCTCATCATCAATATGTGCTCCCGTACCCCCCCCACCAGTGTACTTCTCAGTAACTAGCCTCTTAATGAGAGGGCTTGCATAAGCCTTTGAAGAGCCCGTAAACTGACTCTCCACCTTCCTAAGCCACTCCTTAGCGGTGGTACACTCTGGGATTGCCCCCCTTATAGCATCCACAATGGAGCTCTTAATCACCATCAAGCATTTGCAGTTCCACTGATCAAATTGCACATGATCAAGATCGTACTTCATTCTAATTGGTGCATGATCATGCGCTCGAGCGAAATCTGAAATTTGTCTTCCATTTTTGACTCGAGATCGAAATCCCCTCCTTCTAATTGCTGAGACGAAAACTTTTCCGACTAGATCTACACTCTAGTGTTAGGCGGAATTCTGGGTCTCTAGGTGTGAATCTAGCGGGTAGTTAACTTGACCCTTTGTCTAAAAACAACATGTCCTATGGCTAATAAAAAATAGGGAGAGAGAGATAGTGAGACTAGAGATACTGACCATCGGGTTTGGAGGACGAGCTTGCCATGGGTGGTGATGGCGGCGTTGACGGCTAGTGTGGGCGGCGGCGGCGCGGCGTAGGTGGCGCTAGGGCGGCGGAGCTTCCCACCACTTCAGTGCTACATTGATCGGGTCTAGGGTTTGTCTGATGGGTTTGGTGGGCACATTCAACCTCGACGTGCGTGCCTCCAACACCCACCTTTCTCTTTATAGCGCTGCGCGATGGGGGCCCACAACCATGAGTTGGTTGTGCGCCCCCGATCAGGGCGCGAGATAGGGTCCAACTCAATCGTTGTCTGTTCCCTTAATTAATGAAGGGTCAAAACTACTCCTTCCATTACTAGGGAAATGGCATTCATTACCGGTTGGGAACCCCCCTTTAGTACCGGTTTCGCAACCATTATTGTTAGTTCGGTAC
Organism: Setaria viridis; assembly: GCF_005286985.2. NCBI lineage: Eukaryota > Viridiplantae > Streptophyta > Magnoliopsida > Poales > Poaceae > Setaria > Setaria viridis. The sequence continues at coordinate 954,243 of NC_048266.2, forward strand.
TAAATGGGGAGGCCAACCCGTACTAATTCATTTTTTTCTTTTCTCATTTTCTTTTCTATTTCTTTATTCTATATTCGTATTTCATATTTATTTGCTTTACATATACTAGTTCTAATACGCTAATATATATAAAGTTGTATTTATCTTCAATATTACATTTGAGATACTATTATATATATAAACATATTGTGCATACACATATATGAATAATATTACATTGCCTCAACTTTCCAAATTCAACATTTTGTATCAACTATTCTGATCCCAAGGCCTGACGGTGATGTAGATTTGATCCATCATTATGAAACTCCCCCGCTGGATTTACTACCACGTCCAAAAAAATCCACAGAGTTATTCTTGAATTGCCCTGATGCAGTTTGTGTCGAGGACTCTTTCCTTCTTGTACATCATCTGTGTCATTGGCAAAGGTTATTATATATATAGTAGATCAATGTGTTTGCACAATTAGAACTAATTTATTATTAATAATTTTGTATACGTACGCTTAATTCGTGGTCGGTCATACGCTTTGGACCTCCAAAGCCATAGATGAACTCACATACATAGTATCTGCATAAATTATTCCCCGGCTCCTGTCTCCAACACTATATATATGGCAAAAAAAGTTATAAAATATTTGTTGTGTTTAAGGAAGTGTCACATGATGTGAAAATTCAACACATATCAGGAACTCAGTCTTCCAATAAAGTTCCTCCTTGAATTCACCCACGTGATTTCTACGGAATTGAGCCTATGCTTTGTTCAAAACATCTATGAGGCCTTTGTATTCATCTCTTGGTTTCCTCAAAGAGTCCATGACAATTACTGTGCTCATATTAGGCATGACAACAATGAGTATCCAATGGAAGCTGTACAACCAAAGCTAGTTAGTTTTATGTTTAACTATTAGTTCAAAAAAGAAAGAGATGGGAAACACACTCACTTGAAGTTGTACGGTAGTAGTATGTACTTCTTGTAATGTTGCTTGTCGAGGAACTTATATATATTCTTCAATGTCTGATTTGGTTTATCTCTTAGAGTTGACTCGTTTACAACATCGGGGTCCATGAAGCCTACATCATAGTATCCTTTCCTCAGACAATTTTGAATCTTCATCCTGCATGATACAAAATCAAATCGGAGTTAAGACATCGCACAATGACTAGAGAGGGAATTTTGAAGTTAGAGCAAATTAAAGACTTATAGATCTTAGGAATTGATGAGTGATTTGTCAAGTGCGTGTTGATTGTAAAGGTAATATAGTTCCTCCAGCAGCACATTTATAATGTTTTCCCCACGAAAATAATGTTGATCTTTAATCCGAACTTCGAGCATGAAGAAACCATTGGCTGAAGCCTCCATGTACCATTGGTGCAACTTGTACATCTTCGTTGGAAGACAGTCCACCAACTGTGGTCACAGAAGCATTTTCCCGTACTCATATTTCCATTTAGCAGCCCCAGGGTGCTTTGGGTTGTGATCCTCCCCTTGAAGTTGAGTTGTGGTGAGATTTGTATCTTTGGCGAATTGTAGAAGGTTCTGATCAAACTCCGAAAGCATCTTGAGAGAGGCAATCAATTGGTTGGATTGGGCTCAACGACTTCGCCATGGAAGAGCTCTGATTCTACGAGGAAGGGGACAACTACCACTACCAGGGGCTCAAGCTCCATAAGGATGAGAGCTACTTTCAGTTCCTGGATTTCGGGTAAGCACTCCTTGATGGTATTGCAGGCTGTAGAGAGCTGGGGGATAAAGCTTCGTGGGGGAAGTTTTGGAGGGCTAAGAGTTCAGAGATGCAAAAGCTTGTGGCTTGGAGCAGGTTACTGGGGTGGTGCGTATTTGTAGGCCGGATTGGAGAGGATTACTGGACTAGTACAGCAGCAGAAGCCGATTGTTTGGTTCAGATGGTGAGGAAGGAGAGGAATGGCGTGCCACGCGGAGGAGTCCACAATTTATCTCGCTCACATTTGCCATAATTTATTTCGCTCATATTTGAAAAATACTAAACTATGAAATTATTCCTCTAACATCATATCAATATCTTTGACTAATACGAAATATAGCATCCAAAAAATTGTAGCTTATTCTAAAAATCACAAATATGAGCTCTAAATAACACATTCATATAAATGAAAATTTTCTCCATTGTACCTTATTCTAAAAATCACAAATTACTCTAGCTGTAAAGCATAAAACTTAGTATACTAACCATGTATCGAGAGAGGATGAAGTTTCTAACTTTTAGAACACTTGAATAAGTGAAATCCCCAAGAAATGGTCTTCAATCCGGTAGCACCTCCGCTATGACGCCATGGATAGGGTGAAGCTCGAGTTGTGGTGAATGGCTCAGGCAGGAGGAAGAAGGAGGCAGATGTATAAGAAGAAATTTAGTACTGGTTGGGGACACCAACCGGTACTAAAGCCCGGCGGCACATTAGTACCGTTTGGTTCCCTCATCCGATACTAAAGGCTTGGTGGCACATTAATACTGGGTGGGGTAACCAACCAGTACTAATGTGCACCCTTTAGTACCAGTTGGTGCCCCCAACCGGTACTAAAGGTGCTCACACGGCCAGCCTCGGGAACTAGCTGTTAGGCCCGGTACTAATGCTCACGTTTGTACCAGATCTAAATGCAACCGGTACTGAGCCTCGGGATGAATGCTCAGTTTTTCAGTAGTCCTCCGTACTAAAAAAACAAGCTATTTTGTAATTAAAAATTCATCCCAAAATAAATATGCATGCAATAGTTAGTTAGCAACAAATATGGCTAATATATAGGGAACTCCTTTTCTTAATACTAATTGTCAGGCTCAGCTGGATTAGTCGCCGCCCTACACTACTAGCACTTACAAAGACGAAAGCAAGATCATTTTACCTTTTTGTTAATCTATTCTAAAATCTCTTTTTTAAGGATGGGGAAACATATATATATATATATTGTATTGATAATTTTTTCTTGCAAAATAGTTGCATTGACTTAGTTTTAGTTGATGGGGGTATCGTTGCCTTGTCTTTGTTTCTCTGCTTGGCAGCCCTTCCTCATCTCTCAACACCATGCATGCAACACATATCCTTACGACACCTCAGGCAAATGACGATGCCGTGAGCAAAGGTTAATCACGATCCATAGGGATATGACCATTCTCGGGGCTTTTCTAAAGAAGAAGCACGACCTTCTTCTGGCAGAGGGGAACTTTTGAACCAAATCCGTGACTTTATACAAAAGCATGAATGAAAGGTCTTGTTCGGTTAATTCCCTTCCCAAGGGGATTGAGGGAGATTTTAACTTGTAGGATTTAATTCCTCCCAACCCTCTCCAATCCCCTTCAAACGGAATAAAGCCCACGGAGAAGAGGACAGGGGGCTTATTTTTCTCACACAGGCAATTAATAGTGATGGGTCCATAGATCCGGGGTCCCCAACAGGACTGTTTCCAGTAAGATTGAGCCCAACAAAGACCGTGGCGATAGCAAATACTTGGGCCGGCTTGACTACGTACAGGTTGACCAAAGCCGCGACCCAGCCACCAACCAGCTTCCCCCGACTGGGAGAACTGATTGACGAACCAACTAGACGGAGTCCACCAGGGGTGGGACCATAGTCCGACCCCGACCAGTGTCTCCCACTAGCTCTCCTCGGATTGGCACTCCCCGACCCGTTTTCCCGACCAGGCTCCCACCATACCACTTGCGACAACCCCCCGACCATGGATGGCCACCAGGAGTGGGCCCCAGGAGCAGGTGGGATGGATAACAAGGCAACTCCTGGGTCAGCCGGCTGTATGCGGAGCCACGCCGCACCACGCCCTGCACACGTCTGCTCAGTGGCACCATAAACCTACCCGCTACGGCGTGACGGCTCGACATTATGGCATAGTGGCCTGACACCATGGCGTGATGGCCTGACGTAGCAGCATGATGACATGATGAGGAGAATAGGGACTGAGGATGGAGGTCATACCATATCTGCTAGCAAGGGATTCGACAAGACTAGCCAGTGCCCGTACACCCACTCTCTCTTTCTTCACCCGACCTGTAAGGGCCGCCCCCTTGTGCTATAAAAGGGCGCGGCCCCTCCCCCTCTAGACACGAGCATACATACACATGCACACATACGGAAGAGAGGCACAACAAACAAACGAAGCACACTACAATAGAAGATCGACGCACATGCACATACTTTCACTTGTAGCGCACTCCACCTCCATCGCTTAGCTCATGTCTGAGCTCCGCTTACACCAGGGCTCAGACACCCCTCTTCTTCCTCCTCTTGTTTGTACCCCCACTGCAAACTTTGAGTACTTGAGCTCAGGAATAAAGTCGATGACTGACCCCCTAATTGGACGTAGGGCACATTGCCCGAACCAGTATAGATCATGTGTCATTGAGTGATAGGCCATATCCGATCAACGCAACGGCAAAACTACGTATAATTATTTGTCAGCCAGATTTCGCACTGACAGTTGGTGCCATCCATGGGGAAGACGCCGTTGCATTCTCATTTTCAGGTCATCGGATGGCCCATCTCGTTGCTGTAGCTGGCATGGTGATCGTCAGCGATACAATTTGTTTTGGCTCGCTGGAGTTCCCTGCTCCCGCTCTTGGTGGGACGTGGCTTCCGTCGGTCTTCGAACCACTCCAAACCTTCCACTTCGGAAACCTGGACTTCATCGCTGACTGGCTCAGCGTACTTCATCTCTGTGAGGAGGCAAACCCCCCGGCATCCCTTGGAAAGGTGGCCCGCATCATTGCCGACGAGCCACTCGACAACCTCAACGTGGAAACCCTTGCGCTCCGCATCGAGTCCGTGCTGGGCGCTAGCCCCACGACCAACGACGTGGATACCATGGTGTATTCACTCGTCAACACTTTCAATCAGCTTTCTAGGGGACCTCCGTTGTCCTTGCCAGGCCCGCCGTGAGGATTCTTTCCTTTCGGCCTATCGTCCCCTGTGAACGCGTACGCGTGGGACCTCTAGAGGGTCATGACGCCGTTTGCCCCCCCGTGTGAGTACATGGGGATGACGGACTATGCCCCCGTCTCATTTCTTGAGCTCCTTTATGATGAGTTGCTTGAGAGCGACAGCTCCACCGATGGTGACGTGATGGCGCTCGATCATCCTCCGTCTTGTGAGCGCGCCATGGCGGACACCACGGAATCGGTCCCTGAGGTGGCGGAGTCCACCGAGACTCGTACCCCGTCGGATCACCGTGCAGAAGCGCAGGTGTGGGCTTAGGGGCATAGTGATGCGCTGCGGTAACACTCGCCATCGGTGCAGCCACCGCTGCCGCCAGCGCGCCCGGCACACCACTCTGCGCCTCATGCACGCAACCCAGGAAGTGGAGCCCGAGGCCGCGCCCGTCAGGTCCAGCGCAACATCATGGCTGAAGGGGATGATCCCCGTAGTTCGCTCAGGCTGGACAGAACATCGCCGCTGCTGCGATGCTTCTACGTAGCCTCCCTGAGCCAGCTGACCCTAAGGAGCAGGCCATCCACTGGAACCTCCAGGCGCTGGGGGAAACCACTGCCGTACAGCTGGCGTAGAGCTCCACCTCGCACCAACAACATGCGGTCTCTTTCCCTACAGGGGTAGTGGGGGCGCAGCAGTTGAATCGTTCGGTTTACTCTCCCCCATAGCCATGTCGCACCATGCATAGTGCTGCGGTAGCACCTCAGCCTGCCCCAACGCTAGCACCGGCATCACAGCGCCAGCCTATGCGTGAACGGGTTCGGCAAAACTGCGATGTGCGTAGTGTCATTCACGCACGACGCCTGGCACGACACGAAGCTGACGTCGACCACATGGCGGCAAAGGCGGCCGATGCGGCACACAACCGCTCCAATGAGGAGTGCGAGGACGTGCACCCTAGGCGTGCCCGCCATCAGAACAACCGAGACAATGCCCAAAGCCCTAGCCTGAACGGACTGGGGCTGCAGACCTTCGGACGGAACATCTGGAAGGCGCCTTTCCCGTAGTGTTTTCGGCCACCCACCAACATCGTTAACTACACTGAGAAGACGAACCCCAGCGTGTGGGTTGAAGACTACCGGCTCGCCTGTCGAGCCGGTGGTGCTGATGATGACCTCTTCATCATCCAGTACCTCCCCATCTGCCTGGGGGAGTTTGTCCGAGCCTAGCTCAAATTCCTTCCGCCCAATAGCATCCGTGACTGGGCAGGCCTTGAAAAGGTCTTTGTGGGGAACTTCCAGGGGACCTACGTCCATCCTGGGAACACCTGGGATCTCAAAAGCTGCAAGTAGGAGCCTAACGAGTCCCTGCGAGACTATATTCGCAGGTTCTCTAGGCAATACGACTCCCTTCATGACGTCGTCGACGTGGAAGTCATCAGCGCTTTCCTTAGAGGGACAACCTGCAAGTCCTTGGTTCACAAGCTTAGCTGCGTCAAGCCCCGGACGACCCGCGACTTGCTGGATATTGCCACTAACCATGCCTTCGGTGAGGAGGTGGTCGAGGCGGTCTTTAGTGATGGCCAAGAGAAGGCAAGGCCAAGTGTGAGGACCAGGACACGGGCCCTTCCTCCCGATAGGGGAAGAAGAACAAGAAGGAGCGGCGTCGAGTGGCTCACCCAGCTATAGTTGCGGTGACCGACCGGCCAGAAAAGCCACTTCAGGAGGGCCGCAATGACCACTTCGAGAAGTTGATGAAAAGTCCCTACACCAACCATCCTTTCCCCATCAAGCACCTCTACAAGGCATCTTTGCATGGAAGCCAGCTGACATGCTCGGAATCCCGAGGGAGGTCGCCGAGCACGCACTACGCATCACCCCGGGCTTGAAGCCCGTCAAGCAGCATACACTGTTTCGATGATGACAGGCGTAGGTCCATAGGCAAGGAGATCGCCAACCTCTTGGAGGCCAGTTTTATCAAGGAGGTGTACCACTTTGACTGACTCACCAACCCAGTTCTTGTAAAAAAGAAGAATGAGAAATGGAGAATGTGCATTGACTATGCTAGCCTAAACAAGGCGTGCCCTAAGGACCACTTTCTTTTGCCGCGCATAGATCCGATAGTCGACTCCACTTCGGGATGTGAGATCCTCTGTTTTTCTGGATGCCTACTCTGGCTATCACCAGATCGCGATGAAGGAGTCCGACCAGCTTGCGACCTCCTTCAACACCCCGTATGGTTCATATTGCTACGTGACCATGCTGTTCCGTCTAAGGAACGTTGGTGCCACCTACCAGCAGTGTATGTAGTGGTGCTTCACCGACCAAATCGACCCACCCGACCGGCCTAATGGGACGGAACGGCCGAAGGGTACCATCACAGTCTACGTGGACAACATAGTGGTAAAATCGGCTCGGTCAGGTGACCTGATCGCGGACTTGACCGCCACTTTCGTGAACCTCTGAAGGTTCAACGTCAAATTGAATGCGAGAAATGTGTGTTCAGGGTCCCGAAGGGAAAGCTGCTCGGATACATCATCTCCGAGCGCAGCATTGAAGGCAACCCTGAAAAAATCTCGGCCATTTCCAACATGGGCCCAATACGCAATGTCAAGGGTGTACAAAGGCTCACCGGGTGCTTGGCCGCCCTGAGCTATTTTATCTCCCGACTCGGTGTGAAGGGAGTGCCACTCTACAAGCTCCTGAAGAAGTAGGACACGTTCATCTGGACGGAAGAGGCACAAAAGGCCCTAGTGTGCCTCAAAACGTTGTTGACTTCAGCCCCGGTCCTCGCCGCGCCCGAGCGAGGGGTACCCCTCCTACTCTACCTCACGGCAAGGGACCACGTGGTCAGTGATGTCCTCGTTGTAGAGAGGGAGGATCCTGGGCACATGCTGAAAGTCCAGTGACTAGTGTACTTCGTCAGCGAGGTACTCACCGATGCCAAAGCGCGCAACCCTTGGTACAAAAGCTTCTGTACGTCATGTTGATGGCCAATTGAAAGCTCTTGCACTATTTCACCGAGCATGAGGTCATCGTTGTCACCTCATTTCCGCTTGGTGAAATCGTTCGAAATCGCGATGTCGTGGGCCAAATCTCCAAATGGGCTCTCGAGCTCATGGGGCACAACATCAAATATGCCCCCCGAACCGTGATTAAGTCTCAGGTCCTAGCCGACTTCATCGCCAAGTGGACGGAAGTCCATCCTTGACCCCTAAAGTTACCCATGAGTACTGGACGTTTACTTTGACGGGTCAGTCATGGGAACCGGCGTGGGGGCTGGGGTGGTCCTGATCTCCCTAGAAGGAAACAAACTCTGCTACGTGACTCGTCTCCACTTCAACGCCTCGAATAACGTTGCAAAATATGAAGCCCTCATCAATGGGCTATGTATCGCCGTCGAGCTCGGTGTGACCTGACTTTACATCCGTGATGACTCCGAACTTGTGGTCAACCAGGTCATGAAAGAGTCCTCCTGCAAAAGCCCACTCATGGCATCATACTGCCAAGAAGTGCGTAAGCTCAAGGACAAATTTCGAGGGATCGAGCTACACCATGTCCCACGAAAGGACAACGACATCGTCGACACTCTAGCGAAAATGGATGCCAGACGGGAACCGGTTTTGGATGAGGTCTTCACGAATGACCTCCATGAACCATCAACCCGTGTACGGGAGAGTCTGCCCCAAGCATAGACTGGCCCAGGCCAATTGCTCGGGGGCTCAGGTGCCATGTCACAGCCCAGTTGTGACCAAGCACTCGGGGGCTCCGACCTCGACACGGTAGTAATGGCGCTCGTCTGACCGATTGGAGAGCATCGCTACATGGCTACATCCTCGATGCAGTCCTTCCGCTAGAGAAGACTGAAGCGCAGGGGGTCGCCCGACGCGCCAAAACATTCTTCACCATCGGCGACGAACTCTATAAGTGATGCCCGTCGGGAGTACTCATGAAGTGCATCCCGACCGACCAAGGGAAGCAGCTTCTTCATGAAGTCCACGCTAGAATCTGTGGGCACCATGTTGCCCCGCGCTTGCTGGTCGGGAAAGCCTTTCGTCAAGGTTTCTACTAGCCCACGGTGCTCCGCGACACAGAGGAGGTGGCCTGCAGATGCGAGGGGTGCCAATTCTACACTCAACAGACCCACCTGCTGGTGTAGGAACTCCAGACCATCCCCATCACCTGGCTATTTGCGGTCTGGGGACTCAACATGGTCGGTCCCCTCAAAAAGGCCCCGGGCGATCACACCGACCTACCCGTGCCGGTGGATAAGTTCACGAAGTGGATCAAGGTGAAGCCCATCACGAACATTTGCTCGCAAGAGGCTGTCGAGTTCTTCCTTGACATCGTCTACCGATTTGGCGTCCCTAACTGTATCATCATGGATAACGGAACAAACTTCACCGGCAAGAAGTTTTTGGATTTTTGTGATCGGTACGGCATTAGGGTTGACTGGGCTTCGGTCGGACACCCACGAACAAATGGCCAGGTTGAGCAAGCCAACGGCATGGTCCTCATGGGACTCAAGCCATGTATTTTTGACTAGCTCAAGAAGTGTGCTGGGCAATGGGTTGTAGAGCTTCAAGTGGTTCTCTGGAGCCTGAGAACGACCCCCCAACCGATCAACAGGGTTCACCCCCTTCTTCCTAACATACCGCTCGGAAGCAATGTTGCCATCCGACCTCAACTACGGCGCCCCGAGGGGAAGGGCATTTGACCCTGACCGAGCCATGGAGGCCCAACAGGACGCGATAGACCTGCTCGAGGAGGCACGTCAGATGACGCTCATCTGCTCCACCCGTTATCAACAAACCCTTTGCAGGTACCACGGAAGAAAGATTCGGGGAAGAACCCTCAAGGTCGGTGACCTAGTGCTTCGAAGGACCCAGACGACCAAGGATGAGCACAAGCTTTCTCCACCATGGGAAGGACCGTACGCAGTTGCCGAGGTGATCCAACTAGGCACCTACCGATTGAAGGACCAAGATGGCAACATCCTCACGAACACTTGGAACATCGAGCAACTATGTTGTTTCTTTCCCTAACTCGCTTCCTTTCCAATCGTTTCTTTCACGCACTTGCTCCAAAAGCACCTCAAGCCAAGCACACTCGGACCAGGTTGCTTGGGGGTTCCACGGGATTGCACTACCCCCTCTTTACTTTTTGCATCATCATGCATCCCGCCCGAACGAAAGGGTTTCTTGCCCTTCGGACTACCCCGAGTAGGTCACGGACCGATCGAACTCCGCCACAACTGTGGTTTCGAGCAACTGAGTCTCGCGGACCACGCCCGAGCTCTTAAGGTTGCAGCCTACGTCAACGGGTAGGTCCGAGAAGAAAGGGATGAACCGGGTGTCAGACAGTAAGACCAGTTAAGAAAAATATATACTTGTGGAAACGTAGCATGCAGGGCATGCATCCTCATCACGAACGACGGATACGGACTCCACTTGGTAGCACCCGCCAGCGGAACCCTCAACTGGTCGCTTGAATTTCTAGGATAAGTAATGATAGCCTAGCCCCTATGATTACTAAATTTGCAGAAGGGACGACGCCCGAAACTCCCCGACTAAGGTAACATTTCCAATCCCCCCATTTACTCTTCCTTTTTTCGCGAGCAAACATCTCATTCATTCATCTGCATCATGCCATACATGCATGCATTCATTCATACATCATACATTCATTTCATACTTGCATTCATTGCATCTCAATTGCTTTGCGTCGTGTCACAAAGCAATAGTGGCTCGTCCAGAATGAGCTGCGACCGACTGAGGTTAGAAGGACGACCTGCGGAGGGCTCAAGGCCGCCTCGCGTCAAATGCAGATGGAGCCCCAGCGGCCTCCGCCCAACCTGCTCAGTAGCAGCTAGGGACCATCTCGACCTTCTGGTTCAATCCCAACCTCGAGCCGTGCCCACAGAATCTCCATCGAGGGGAGGCCAGCGGGCCACCTGAGTTGGTCTCTGGAATGACTCGAGCATCTACTAGGAGGCGGGTTGAGGAGTAATGGAATGCCCCATGCGGGCTATGCATACCCTGTTACGAACGACAAACCCGGATTCCACTCGAACAGGCCCGTTAGCGAGCTCACCGAGCGCGTCACTCGAGCCATCAAGGCAAGCGGCATTAGCTCAACCCCTCCGGTCGTGGAGACCAAGAATAGGGTGATGCATGAAACCCAACAGATGCTGACCGAGTCTAACTGGGCTTAGGGGCTCGAGCTGATTGATCCCAACTCAGGGACACAACTAACAACACGAGTCGTATTCGGGACAAATGCGGGCAAAAGCTTCCGACCAAAACCTCACTCTCCTGATGGACGAGGATGGTTCGAACCACAGCCTTTGAAAAAGAACGACCAAGTGCTTAGCCTCTGACCAACTCTCCAGTCGGCCGCAGGCTCGGGGGCTAGACCCACTGGGTCTGCTCACATGAACCTAGTGGAACACAGACTAAGGGTGAGTCCCTGGAAACTAGATACCCTAGCACAACTCGGCACGCTCCTGCGGCCCATGCCAGCTATCTCCTCGAAAGTTGGGCATTGAAACCGATCTGATGCGCCCCCTGCGACCTCTGCCAAACGTCCTATCGAGAACTGGGTGCCGATACTTGCTCAAGGACTAGCGCACCCAAACTAACTCAACTACCCTACGCAACACGGCGAACGGAAGGGAAAAAATGCATCTCAAATCTAGGAACCACCCCAATGGCGCGATGGACACACAAATCACAAACAAACTTTTTCATTAACATGAAAATACAAGCCGGAGGCATTTACAATATCACACAAAGCGTGCGAACTCAAGGACCCGAAGGCCTTACAATATCATGCAAAGCGTGTAGGCACAACCTAGGGATTACCCTACAACCTGGGACCAAAACAAAGAAAACAAGTGCGGGCTGCACAAAATGGCCGCGCCCAAAACCTCGCTCGTCGACCCATCCTCGCCTGATTTTCTTCAATGTCCACCCCCTGAACAAAAGGCACCAAGTAGAGAGGAAGATGAGGAAATTGAGAGAGCGAAAGGTGCTACCTCCAAAGTTCCTCGGGTCCTCCTCCTCCAACCAGGACAACCAAGATAACAAGGGAGGAGAGACGCAGAGGGAGTACGAGTACCGCGCCTTGGTATCGTGGGCAAACTGGCTCTCACTAACTCCTAGTGAACCAGCACCGACGCCTTCATCTTGATGAGCACCTCCTCTACCGCACCACCACGTGTAGCAAACGAGGACGGCGAGATGAGGGTTGAGCACTCGGAAGGTCAAATCAATGACCTCCGGCGATTGGTGACCCAGGGTACAATCGCGGCACGGAGGATGAGGAAGCCCTGTCTTCCCAACCTCTCGAGGCGGCTCCCTTGTCCTCTCATCCAACCCCTTATTACACACTGGATCCATATTATGAGAGTTCTTCCCACAATATGACATCCGAGCTCACAGGGAGAAGCTAAGTGAAAGACGAGGAATGCCTATTACGAGAATTCTTTTGGCAATCATGTGGAGCAGCCAAAGCCGCCTAGGGCAAAGAGCAGGAGTCTCAAACCTACCGAATCTACGGTCTGAGCCATGGCGTCTACAACTCAAGCCATGGGGACTCCGAACGTGGCAACCCCCCTATTTATAGCCGGGCAAATGGCCACAATCTGGGAGTGGTTTCCATCTGCACCCATGGACGTGCGGTAAAAGCGCTTGACACCAAGGTGACCCTTCGGCACCCCGCATTAAAGGCGTCGTGCCCTGATATGATGGTTTGCATACCTCATGCCGAAAACCGAGGGAAAGTACTGGGCCATGAGGCGACGGTATAGCTTCACGCGGGCTACGTCCGTATCCTCTTGGATAAGGGGCTGATCCTCTCAATGGGGACCAGTCGGTCTTCATATGAGACAAAAAACAAGCGACGCCCCTGAGCATATCTCCCCTCAGCATAACTTCCCAACGCTCAGCCCCTTCGCGACTTCGACTAAGTCCCAAAGGGGCTCGAGGGCTCTTGACGGGTCCATAGACCTGGGGTCCCCAACAAGACTATTTCTCGTAAGATTTAGCCCAACAAAGGGTGCAGCGATAGCAAATACTTGGGCTGGCTTGACTACGTATAGGTAGGCCAAAGCCGCGACCCAGCCACCAACTAGCTTTCCCCGACCAGGAGGACTGATCGATGAACCAACCAGATGGAGTGCACCAGGGGTGGGACCATAGTCTGACCCCGACCAGTGTCTTTCGACCAGCTCTACTCAGATGGGCACTCCCGGCCCGTTTTCCTGACCAGGCTCCCGCCGTACCACTTGCGACGACCCCCCGACCAAGGATGGCCACCGGGAGTGGGCTTGGGGAGCAGGTGGGACAGATAACAAGGCATCTCCCAGGTCAGCCGGCCGTACGTGGAGCCACGCTGCACCACGCCCTGCGCACATCTGCACAGTAGCATCATAAACCTACCCGCTACGGCATGACGGCTCGACGTTACGGCATAGTGGCCTGACACCATGGCGTGATGGCCTGATGTAGTAAAATGATTAATTGATGAGGAGAATAGGGTCCAAGAAGGGAGGCCATTGCATATCCGCCGGCAAGGGGTTCGATAAGGCTAGGCAGTGCCCGTACACCCACTCTCTCTTTCTTCTCCCGAGCTGTAAGGGCCACCCCCTTGTGCTATAAAATGGTGCGGCCCCTCCCCCTCTGGACACGAGCATACGTACACATGCACACATACGAAAGAGAGGCACAACAAACGAATGAAGCACACAACAACAGAACACCGACGCACATGCACATACTTTCACTTTTAGCGCACTCCACCTCCATCGCTTAGCTCACGTCTGGGCTCCGCCTACACTAGGGCTCAGACACCCCTCTTCCTCCTCCTCTCCTTTGTACCCCCACTGCAAACTTTGAGCACCTGGGCTCAGGAATAAAGTCAACGATCGATCCCCTAAGTGGACGTAGGGCACATTGCCCAAACCAGTATAGATCCTGTGTCATTGAGTGCTAGGCCACATCTGATCAATGCAACGACAAAACAACATATAATTATTTGTCGGCCATATTTCGCATCGACAAATAGAGTCATTGCCTTGCTGAGTTGTCCTCCCTAATCTTGGGTCTTCATCTCTTGAAGATCCTTACTAGTCCTATATCTAGCGTGACTGAGCTTTGTGCCAATAAAGGCACCGGCCATAGGATCAGGATGGTTGAACTAGCAAGGTGAGTGTGATGCCTCCTAAGGAGAAAAAGGAAAGAGTCCTTGAGCTACTGAAAAGACAAAGAGGAAAAAGAGAGAGAAAAAAAGTAAAGGAGCTCCATGCCCTCAAAAGTTTCAAAATAGAGATCCATCTAAATAAGGAGTAAAGTAAATACCATTTTCCTGAATGCAAGTTTAGTGCGTTCAGCTCATTAGTACTTCTGTTCGATTCTATTCCTTGACACGAGTCAATTCTCTCTGAAACGAACCGGATTTTCATTTTCGGAAAATCCAACTCCTTGTACCCTTGATCCATCTAAATAAGGAGTACAGTAAATACCAATTTCCTGAACACAAGTTTAGTGTGTTCAGCTCATTAGTACTTATGTTTGATTCTATTCCTTGACATGAGTCAATTCTCTCTAAAATGTACCGGATTTTCATTTCTGAAAATCCGACTCCATGTACCCTTGTGATAGTCCCTGCATCAATAGCTATCACGTATAGAACTCATTTCAGCCCAATATCATTTCCACAACAAAATCAGAGTACAAGATTTAATATCTACAACCGATTCAACTCGGAATATGAATACCGTACAAGCTCTTTGGGTGTAAATGACAAGAAAAACTCATACGCAGCGGTAGCTAGGCCTTACAGTCTTCATCTTCGATCTTCACCACAAGCATCCTTGAGCGAAGCAACGCGACCCTTCCTTCATAGATTCTTTGTGATAAGATTTTCACTCCAAGTCCATACCTGCACACTCATGAAATGTCCTCAAGGAATAGGACAGGTCCACGTCACCATCCGTATGCAAGCTTTAAGTGGCTAAATGGTACTATTCAAAAGTAATCAAGGAGTAGGCTTGGGTTTCCTATGCAGCAGCAAGCATAAAGAATAAACTTCCATATCCATCATCCCAATCCTCTCAACACATTAGGAACAACTGCCTCAGCAGGGTCCCTCTCATCATCTTCCTATCTCCATACTAGGGTCGATGCGAAAGCTCCCTCCCTTCACATCTCAACAATTACAGCCAGATCTAAAAGAAAAATGGAGCAACTTCTCCACTCCCCGACTGCAATTGCAGCTCACCACACTCACATATAGCTAAGGGGAAGGGAGAGATATCCCAAAATAATGGAGAGTCATGATGTCACAGGGTTGTCCATGACTGAGGACGCAGCTATACGTATAGTTTTAACTGTGCAGAGTGTGTACACCTGGACCCATCTCGAAGTGAGACAACAGGTGATCAGCCGACTGAACATCACTCTACCGAGCGAAGAACCTGGGAGTTATTATACCATCCTGCATCCGGGCTCGGATGCGATCCCCTGTAGTAGACCACCCCGGAACTGTGAAGCACTCCCACCGGGGCCAATCGGGGGCAAAAGCAAATTGGGGGGCTAAAGGTCAACACTACTCCCCCTGCACTGATACTCTATCCTACGGTAGGTATGGTGCCTCACTTGCAAGTATCGACCTTTGCCTAAACCCATAATTCGGTGAGTGGAGTGCACGTTTAACATATTCTCGTGAAGCATAGTGACCCACTTTGTTCTAGACCAGGGCAAGCTCCTAACTTGCAAAAGCGACTCCAGACCATGGTTCACAACGGTACCCATAATAGGTGTCACCCCCAACTCCTATGCTCCTCGACAAGTACCAAACTGGGAATGCTTGCAACAAGTACCAAACAGGGAACGTCCGCAAATGGACCTTAAGCCCCCAATCATAAGATTGGGTTGTCAAAACTTCACCCCCATCAAATATCCTAAAAACACCTTCTCCTGCCGGTTTTAACCCCACTCACACCAAGAATCATAATCACAATATCCCATACACATGCAAGCATCGCACGTAGCATATAAAAGTAGTATGGTAGTAGGTCGAACAAGGATTCAAGGCATAAAGTAGGCCATGCATGGTTTATCATCATCATGTGAAGAAATAAAGTGCTAGCATACTAGTTAGCAATACCTAACGGGTATTCAAATCAAATGGGCATGAACCCTAAGTTGAATTCTTCCTTGTAGTGGTCCTTGAATGACTCCGGCTCCGACTTTGGCTCTGAATCTTCGACAAGTCCTAATTACAGGATTTTCCTAATTATCAAGGGTCTATTTGCAAATAAAATCAAAAAGAGATCCATAGAAGACCCAAACAAGATCAAGGACTAGTCTATCATGTTCTTCATGATTTTATAAAATTATGAAACTGGTTTCATAATTTTTGGAGTTAAGATGAATTAGTTATGAATTTATGAAGTTTAAATCATTTTTTGGATTTTTAAATAATTCGTGAAAATAAGAAAAATGACAGAAGCAACATGTGGCAGCACTAGAACATGCCACGTGTCTTGCTGACGTCATCAGTGACCCCGGATGACGTCAGCGTAGACTGGGTCAACGGTCAAAGTCAATGGTCAATGGTTGATCGGTCAACGGGTCCATGGGTCAATGGGCCCCACATGCTGATGTGGCACCATGGTAGCTATTGGCTAGCTATAGGTTGTCTTTCGCTGGTTGTTGTCTATCTGTAGTGCTTAGGTGGCGCACATGCGTTAGCCACGCAGCTGCTGAGTCAGCGTCCACGTGTGGTCTTTAAGCAGCTTAAGGGGCCTATAGGCTGGCGCTAAGGCTAAGGTGGTACTTGAGTGTCACCCACGTGGCTGCCACATACACTGGCATACTGGGGCTATAAGAGGCTATAGGTCGACTATAGGATGATGGTTAGGCTTGCATGGAGATCCACGCGGCGATGACGTGGGCGCCACTTGGGCTCGGCTCGGGTGGGGATCCTCTATGGCCCGTGTGGCCATGCCTTCCTATGGCCCCCCGTGGTGCGCGGTCCACGGTGCGGCTCGAACGGTCAATCCACCATGAATCATAGACTGTGGCTCACATGGACCGTGTCCACGGTCAGGTGTGCCAGCGGCGACGCGCGTTTTCCTCCTCCCCTCCGCCGCGGCCACTGCAGGGGCTCGCCGAAGATAGCTCTCTTGGCAGCCGTACGGCAAGTGGCAGCTGAAAAATGGCCGCCTGGCCCTAACTTTCGCCAACAAAATGGATAGTAGTGTTATTGGGTGGTGGTAGGTAGTGGATCTCTAGGTTCTTGGGTGGCAGCACTTGGGTGGTCTAGGTTCTAGGCACGCTAGCGTCACTCCATGGCCATGCAGGCGCTCAGGTCTCCTTCTCAGGATCTAATGGCAGCGGGCGGCCACGACACCATCGGCAGGCAGTGTCGGCACGCCGAGGAGTGGCTGGGCACGTCGACAAGGGTGGTTAGTGTGCGGTTAGGCTAGTTCCGGCAAGACAACGCTCGATGGGGTGCAAAGGTCGCGCCTTTAGGGCTTCCTAAGGGCTGCGGCGGTTGCCATGGTGGCGCGCCAAAGCGGTGGTCTACGGTGAGAGCATGGCGTGCGCGCGGCAGTGGCGAGATGTGTGATGGCACCTACACAACACGTGGCATGAAGGTCGGGTAGAAGCAGCGCGCGACAGTGAGGCTGGCGAGGCGTGCAGGTCCGCGGTTGACCACGACCGTGGCCTTGATCACGGCGGCGATGCGATAGCGAAAAAGGAGGTAGGAGAGCTCACCTTGGAGGCTCAGGGGCGCGATGCTTGGCACGGTGGCGAGGTGAGTTCAGGCGGGGCCAAGGTCGTGCAGGGTGCGCAGTGATGATGGTGTAGTTGTTTGGGGTGCCAGCTTGTCAGTTGCGGTATCACGGACTGCTCCAGGTGGCGGCAGCTACCCTCCTCTGTTGTGGTTCCCCCCTTCCTCCTTTCTCCCTCTTCTCTAGTGGTGGCGGTGGATGGGGAGAACCCCTAGGGCAGCAGTTGGCCAGAATAGTACACGGGCGGAGGTTTAATAGCGGCGTGCCTAGGGTTTGGGTGCCGGGACTAGGACGAGCGGCTGGCGATCTTTGAGATGTGCCCGCGGGGTGGCGTGGCGAGCATCGGACGGCTCCTAGGGTACGCGTTGGTGCGCGCGGGGCCACGGGGGTGCAGCGCAGGGCTTCTTGAAGGCTCCCATGGCCTCCTTGTCGTGGAGCGGGAGCGGCGCATTACGGGGCGGTGTGGCGCAGGGCGTCAACAGAGGAGGTGGGAGGTTGATGAAAAAGCTGACAGGTGGGACCTACCTATCGGCGAGCACGAGAGACGTGTGGGCGCGGTGCTGTCGCAGGTGGGCGAGCAGGCCAATGGGCCAGTTGCTGGGCCGCGGAGGCGGGAATGGCTTTGGCCCAGGCGGAGGGTTAGCAGGCTGGCAAAGTGAAGGAGACCGGCGAGGTTTCATGGGCCATGGTTGATTTCAGCCTAGGTGAGTTTAGGGATTTGGTTTTTTATTTTTCTAATCTGAATTTTGAATTTAGAATTCATATTTGAATTCACCCAAATAAGATCCAATTAAATCCAAATAAAAATCCAACTCATTCATGCAAGGGTCATGACTAAACATTTTAGTGCACCATTTTTATTTACTAGATATTTTGGGAGAGAAAGAAATTTTTAGCCCTAATTTGTGAACTATTTTCATGGCTCACACAATTCAAACAATTTTTTTTGAAATTTCACTTTTTATTAAAATTAACATTTTGCAAAATTGCGGGATGTTACAGTCTCTCCCCACCCCCCGCCCCCCCACACAAGAATTCCATCCCCAAGATTAAAGCCCTTCTTCGCACTCAAGAGGTGCGATTATTCCTCCTAACATCTGTCTCCCGATTCGTAACTGTTTCCGAGACATGGTGGTTGCGAGATGCTGTCGTGAACTTATCCCAACTCCTCCAAACCTGACATTCATTCCAATCAAGATTGTAGTTAAAGGTTACTCTCGAAGAATTGGTTAGAAAATTAATTAATTAAATTATTAATAGAAATATAAGTTGAAGCACACAAGCAATTTCACACAAACAATAAGAAGCATAAGAACCAGAATATCCATGAAACGCCATGTCACTCATGCATAGGCACCATACAAAACAAGTGTATGTTGAGGTCTGCAACAGAAACCTTCAAGATGACACGAGGGTAGTCATACTACTACATCGGACATCATGAGATGGTAGTCTCTAACACTATGACATCATGGTGAGCCAAACTCAATCCTAGTTCTAGATCAGAAGCGGTTGTCTCAATCAGAGCATGGGAAGTCATCGTCATCCACGTCCCTGTCCCCAGGGTGGTACTCGGGGGTAGGGCCTCTCCACGGTCCTAACTTGTTGTTTGAGTACACCGGCAGCTCCAGCGAGTCTCCTCCGTATGTCTGAGAGAGTGTAGTCAGGGCTCGAGTCATCTCCTCTGTAGCAACTCTAGCTGGTGGGTGCAGTGCCTAGGTGTACAACCTGGTAGGCAGTAGTGCGAAGCTCTCCACATGGAGCTCCCTCCTGTACCTGCGCGATACCCATGCTCTCAACTCCTCCAACTCCATCTCCCTCCTGCGGTCAGAACACTCCCACGTGAGCTGAAGTCTCTCTCACAGGTAGTAGTGGGAACCGAGGTGGAGTAGGTTGTGGTAGTTCCTGTGTAGGCGGTGGTGTAGCTGCTTGATGTTCTTGCTCTTGTCCACCAGTGCTGCGTCTAAGGTAGCAATCAACTCCTCTTCCTGAGCATCATGTCCGCTCGTCAATCATCTCATCTTAGGTCCTCAGTGCCTCCTCCATACGAACAAGTCTTGCCTCCAGAGTAGCAACCCTCCGTGAGTCCTCCTCATCGTGAGGGTCTAGGGTGGCGTCGAGCTTGTGCTGCAAGCGCAAGTTTGTCTTGGTCAGTGTAGTCAAGTTGCGCTTGAGCCCCACTATCTATCCCTCCAGCATGGCCTAAGTCTCGATGCTGTCGTCCTAACTCTTGCGGTGAAGGTCCATCTCCCTGTTGTACCAGAACAATGCCAGGTCCTGAGCGTGGATGCAGTGAGAGGGGAATCTGAACTTCTAATCTGGCTCTACGTACACATCCTTGTAGTACTCGCGAGCTACTCTCTCGAAGTCTCTTGGCCTGCGGTACAATCTGGGCAGGCAACGGTAGGGGGTGTGTGCCATTCGGTGATGAAGCTGCGCGTGCACCTCTCGCACGACCCTCCTGGCTGCGGTCCTGTGAGCCTCCGTCATTGGGATCTCAAATGCGAACACCTCAACTCCCTCACACTCTAGCACGCTGGGGTCTACTGGTACTGCCAGCCTCACGTCTGTGGGTATGGCGTCCTAAGTGCCCCTCATGCGTCCCTCGTAGAGCACGCCCTGAGTGCTGACTCCAGCCCTCTCCAAACACTCCTTGAGAAGGGTGCAAAAGCCTCCGTAGCCCTCTCTATTTTCGGCAAACATGCGCCACTCTTCAGTTGTCATCTGTTACACGCAGTTAAGGTTTGTTAGTAACTCGTACAAGTTAGAGAAAAAAAGGTAGTAGTAGTAAATCAAAGAAGTTGTATAACAATGAAGGAATATATATAGCAACAGAGCGTAGGGAATTTCTTATTGCTAACGACCATGTCTAGGGCCACGTGCTACGGTCAAGTATGGCTCTGATACCAACTGAAATGATCCGGATTTTTATTTTTGAAAATCCGACTCCCTATACCTTGTGATAGTCCCTGGATCAATAGCTATCACGTACATAACTCATTTCAGCCTAATATCATTTCCATACAACAAAATCAGAGTACATGATTTTATATTTACATCCGATTCAACTCGGAATACGAATACCGTACAAGCTCCTTGGGCGTCAACAACAAGCAAAACTCATACGCAGTAGTAGCTATTCCTTCCGATCTTCATCTTCGATCTTCACCACAAGCATCCTTGAGCGAAGCAACGTGAACCTTCCTTCATGGATTCTTTGTGATCAGATTTTCACTCCAAGTCCATACCTGCACACTCACGAACAGTCCCCAAGGAATAGGACAGGTTCATGTCACCATTCGTATGCACGCTTTAAGTGGCCAAATGCAAGTATTCAAAAGTAATCAAGAAGTAGGCTCGGGTTTCCTATGCAGCAGCAAGCATAAAGAATAAACTTCCATATCCATCATCCCAATCCTCTCAACACATCAGGAACACCTGCCTCGACAAGATCCCTCTCATCATCTTTTTATCTCCATACTAGGGTTGATGCGAAAGCTTCCTCCCTTCACATCTCAACAATTACAGCCGAATCCAAAAGGAAAAGGGAGCAACTTCTCCTCTTCCTGACTGCAATTGTGGCTCACCACACTCACATATAGCTAAGGGGGAGGTACAGATATCCCAAAACAATGGAGAGTCGTGATGTCACAGGGTTGTCCATGACCAAGGATGCGACTATACGTATAGTTTTAACTTTGCAGAGTGTATACATCTGCACCCATCTCGGAGTGAGACAACAGGTGATCAGTCGATTGAACATCACTCTACAAAGTGAATAACCTCGGAGTTACAATACCATCCTGCATCCGGGCTTGGATGTGATCCCCCATAGTGGAGCACCCCAGAACTGTGAAGCACTCCCACCGGGACCAATCGGGGGCAAAAGCAAATCAGGGGGCTAAAGGTCAACACTACTCCTCCAGCACTGATACCCTATCCTACAGTAGGTATGGTACCTCACTTGCCAGCTTCGACCCACGCCTAAACCCATAATTTGGTGAGTGGCATGCATGTTTAACATATTCCCGTGAAGCATGGCGACCCACTTGGTTTCAGACCGGGACAAGCTCCTAACTTCCAAAAGCAACTCCACATCGTGGTTCGCAACGGCACCCATAACAGGTGTCATCCCCAATGCCTATGCTCCTCAACCATGTACTCGCAACATGTACCAAACAGGGAACATCCGATTGCGGACCCTAAGCCCCCAATCCGAAGATTGGGTTGTGTAAAGCTCACCCCGTCAAATATCCCAAAAACACCTTCTCCTGTCGATTTTAACCCCACTCATGCCAAGAATCCTAATCATAATATCCCATACACATGCAAGCATCGCACATAGCATATGAAAGTAGTATGGTAGAAGGTCGAACTAAGATTCAAGGCATAAAGTAGGCTATGCATGGTTTATCATCATCATGTGAAGAAATAAAGCACTAGCATAATAGTTAGCAATGCCGAATGGGTCTTCAAATTGAATGGGCATGAACCTAGAGTTGCTTTCTTCCTTGTAGTGGTCCTCAACCAGCTCCGGCTCCAACTTCGGCTCCGAATCTTTAACAAGTCCTAATTACGTGATTTTCATAATTACTGAGGGTCTATTTGCAAACAAAATCCAAAAGAGATCCATAAAAGACCCAAAAAGATCAACGACTAGTCTATCATCATGTTCTTCATGCTTTTAGAAAATTATGAAACTGGTTTTATAATTTTTGAAGTTAATATGAATTAGTTATGAATTTTTGAAGTTTAAATCAATTTCTAGATTTTCAAATAATTCGTGAAAATAAGAAAAATCACAAAAGCAACACGTGGCAGCACTAGAGCATGCCACGTGTCTTGCTGACATCATCAGTGGCCCCGGATGACATCAGCGTTGTCTTGGTCAATGAGTCAACGGTCAGCGGTCAGGTGGCACACACGCGTTAGCCCTTGTCTGTCATCTGTCTGTAGTGCTTAGGTGGCACACACGCGTTAGCCACGCGACTGCTGAGTCAGCATCGACGTGTGGTCTTTAAGCAGCTTTAGGGGGTCTATAGGCTGATGCTAAGGCTGAGGTGGTGCTTGCGTGTCACCCACGTGGCAACCACATACGCTGCCACGCGGGGGCTATAAGAGGCTAAAGGTCGACAGTAGGACAGCGGTTAGGCTCACATGGAGATCCAGGCGGCAATGCACGCCTTCGTGTAGCCCCCTGTGGGGCGCGATCCACGGCGTGGCCCAGACGCCCAGTCCACCATGAACCATAGACTTTGGCTCACGTGGACCGCGTCCATGGCCGGGTGTGCTTGCAGTGGAGCACGTTTCCCCCCTCCCCTCTATCGTGGTCACTGCCGAGGCTTACCGGAGATAGCTCTCCCGACAGCCCTACGGAAATGGGGTTGTTGTTGGGCGGTGGTAGGCAGCGGGGCTCTAGGTTCTTGGGTGGCGGCGCTCGGGTGGCTCCGGCGAGGTCGCAAGGCGCGCGCTTGGCTCCGTTCTAAGGGCCAAAAACATGCGTGTTGGCACGAGGGCATCACACCGCGGCCACACGGGCGCTCAGGTCCCCTCCTCAGGCTCTAACGGCAGCGAGAGGCCATGGCACCACCGGCGGGCAGCGTCAGCACGCCGAGAGGCGGCTGGGCACGGTGGGAAGGGCAGTTAGGGCATGGTTAGGCTTGGTCTGGCGAGACAACGCTCGCCGGGTCACAAAGGTCGTGCCTTTAGGGCTTCCTAAGGGCTGCGGCGGTCGCCACGGTAGCGCGCCAGAGTGGCGGTCCGTGGCGAGAGCGCGGCGTGCGTGCGACGGTGGAAAGACGTGCGATGGCACCTACACAACACGCAGCACAAAGACTGGGCAAAAGTAGTGCACGGTGGCAAGGCTGGAGAGGCGCGCGGGTCTGTGGTTGACCACGACCGCAGCCTTGATCATGGCGGCGAGACGACGGCGAAAAAGGAGGCAGGAGAGCTCACCTTGGAGGCTTGGGGGCGTGGTGCTTGGCACAGTGGCGAGGTGAGGCTGGGCGGGGCTGAGGCCATGCAGGGCGTGCAGGGACGGCGGTGTAGTCGTCCGGGGCACCGACTTGTGCGTCACGAATGGCTCCGGGTGGCGGTGGCTCCCCTCCTCTACTCCGGTTCCCCCCCTCTTCCTTCTTTCTCCCTCTTCTCCTGTGGCGGTGGTAGATGAGTGGCAGCAGTGGATGGGGAGAACCCCTAGGGCAGCGGTTGGTTGGAACTGGACATAGGCATGGCTTTTATAATGGCGCGCCTAGGGTTTGCGCGCTGGGACAGGGACGAACGGCCGACGATCTTCAAGATGCGCGCGCAGGGTAGCATGGTGAGCATCGGACGGCTCCTAGGGCACGGGTTGGTGCGCGCGGGGTCACGGGGGTACAGCGCAGGGCTTCCGAAAGGCTCTCGCGGCCTCCTTGTCGCGGAGCGGGAGCAGCGCAGTATGGGACGACATGGTGCAGGGTGTTAGCGGAGGAGGCGGGAGGTTGACAAAAAAGCTGACAGGTGGGACCCACCTATCGGCGAGCGCGAGAGACGGGTAGGCGCGGTGCTGGCGCAGGCGAGCGAGCAGGCCAGTGCGCCGGTTGCTGGGCCGTGGAGGCGGGGATGGCTTCGGCCCAGGTGGAGGGTTAGGAGGCCGGTGAAGTGAAAGAGGCCAGCGGGGTTTCATGGGTCGCGGTTCATTTAGGGATTTAGTTTTTTGTTTTTCTAATTCGAATTTTGAATTTAGAATTCAGATTTGAATTCTCCCATTAAATCCAAATAGAAATCCAACTCATTCATGAAAGGGTCATGACTAAATATTTTAGTGCACCATTTTTATTTACTAGAGATTTTGGGAGAGAAAGAAATTTTTAGCCCTAATTTGTAAATTATTTTCATGGCTCACACAATTCAAACAATTTTTTTTGAAATTTCACTTTTTGTTAAAATTAACATTTTGCAAATTTGCGGGATGTTACACTCTCCCTCACCCTGAACATTATTTTCCAGTTATTGGAATGCGAATTGGTACAATCTTCATTGGGACTAATATTTTACTTGGCAATATGCACAGCATATATATGTCTTCTTTATCCCGATCTTGAACTCTACGTATGCCAGTAGAATATTTTAAAAAAGAAAAAGCCTATAGATTGTAGGATTGTAGAAAGGATAGCCAAAAGGCTTTACGAGGAATAAGATTACCACTCCGAGAGTACTTCTGGCGCTATTCTACACTCAATAATAAATAATGACTAATTGACTGTGAACTACCGAATGTAATGCACTTGATACTGAACCACATTCGGTAGAAGGGCATAGAGGTGGCGGTACGTAGGATAGTATTTGTATATATTGAGTTGCATGCACCAACCATTAAACCTAAAAGTTTAATCTGATAGAGAAGTACATGCGACGCCTAGAACGTGCAATCTAGCTATTGCCAAACGTTTTGGCCCACTGTATTTAGATGGGCTAGGTTAGAAGCCAAACAACTATAACATGCAAAATAAAGTTGGTATCTATTCATTTTAGAAACAAAATTAGAAAATAATATACACTTGTGCCCGCGGCCTATATATATCAAGGCACTATGGGAACGCTGAAGCATGGTCGAGTAGCACACAATCAGCCATGGCGCCTGTTCTGCCACTGCTACTTCTGCTCCTGTCCTCTTCTTCTTCTCCAACAATCCGTGCAGCAGCAGCAGATGAGGAGCACGAGTACACACTCGTGGCATTGAGCTCGCTGCAACCAAAAGCTACCTGCGCCGGACACAGGGGTACGATCGATATATATATATATTATCTTTCTCACAGGAAGGCTCCTAATGACAATAATTAAATTAAATACTGATGATGATGATGTTATTGACTCCCAGTGGCTCCGCCCCAGAACACGACGTGGGTGCCTTTGAACCTCCCCCATGGCCCATGCTCGCCGCTGTCCGGCGGCGCCACCACGCCGCCGTCCGTGGCTGAGCTGCTCCGCCACGACCAGCTCCGCGTCGACGACATCCTCACGAGGCTGTCCGGCATTCCCATCAACGACAGCAAGCCGACGCGCTCGGTGGGTGGACCCAACGCCCAAATGAATGGCAACTTAATCGATGTCGGCGTGGGCCCAGCACAAAGCCCCCCGTCGGCGTGGGCCCAGCAGCAGCTCTCCGGTCTGAGCGGCGGTATTGATGCAGTCGCCGCCCAGTCGAGCCTGCCGGCCGGAGTGCTCCGGCAGACGGTGGTCGTGGACACGGCCAGCGACGTGCCGTGGGTGCAGTGCGTGCCGTGCCCCATCCCGCCGTGCCACCCGCAGACCAACACCTTCTACGACCCGACCAAGTCGCGCACCTATGCCGCCTTCCCCTGCGGCTCCCCAGCTTGCCGGCAGCTCGGTCCCTACGCCAACGGCTGCATCAACAACCAGTGCCAGTACAAGGTCACCTACCCCGATGGCTCGTCGTCGTCGGGCACCTACAGCTCCGACGTCCTCACCTTCGACGCCACCCACGCCGTCAGCAACTTCCAGTTCGGGTGCAGCCACGCTGAGCAGGGCAGCTTCGACAACCGTGCGGCGGGCATCATGGCGCTCGGCGGCGGCCCGGAGTCGCTGCTGGCCCAGACGGCGTCCCGCTGGGGGAACGCCTTCTCCTACTGCATCCCGCCGACGTCGAGCAACTCCGGCTTCTTCGGCCTCGGCGTGCCCGGCGGCGTCGCCTCCTCCAGGTACGTGGTGACGCCGATGCTCAGGTACCCGAACCTGCCCACCTTCTACCGCGTGCTCCTCCGGGCCATCACCGTCGGCGGGCAGCGGCTCAACGTGCCCGCCGCGGTGTTCTCCGCCGGCTCCGTGATGGACTCGCGCACGGCCATCAGCCGCCTGCCGCCGACGGCGTACGCGGCGCTGCGGGCGGCGTTCAGGAACGCCATGAGGATGTACCGCCCTGCGCCGCCCAAGGGGAACCTCGACACCTGCTACGACTTCACCGGCGTCGCCAACGTCAGGCTGCCGAGGATCGCGCTGGTGTTCGACCGGAACGCCGTCGTGGAGCTGGACCCGTCGGGGATCCTCTTCAGCAGCTGCCTCGCTTTCGCCTCCAACCGCGACGACCACATGCCGGGCATCCTCGGCAGCGTGCAGCAGCAGACGTATGAGGTGCTCTACGCCGTCGGCGGAGGCGCTGTCGGATTCCGCCGTGCCGCGTGCTGAGCGCCACCTCGCCCTGCCATCCAATCCATCTGTCTACTGGCATTATATTGTTGCTTTACTCGTTTCCACACCCACTGTTAACTACTATATGTAAGACCTATCTGGTCAATGGTCATGGATTTCTACAAGCTAATCTCACAGGGAGGTGAGGTAGTTTGTTGCCCAAATAAACCGAAGATTTGCAAGTTGTATGTGATCCTGCCGGCTTATAAGCTTGTACTTCTATCAGAAATTTGTTATATTGATCATGTCCGGAAGGAGAAGGGACTTTGTTTTGAAACCGTAAATTTGTTCAACGTGTGCATTTTTGTTTATTTTCTGTGTCCTTCAAGAAAAGAGTACAATATTATACTTCGTCCGTTTCAAATTGTAGAGTATTTTAACTTATCTATATACATAATTTTTGGAGTGAAATACTCCAGAGGTCCATCAACTTGTAAGACGGTGCCATTTAGATCCATAAACTCCAAAAGTGTATTTTTAGATCTAGAAACTTGTTAAGTCGTTCACTGTAGGTCCATACCTCTCCATAGTATCCGTTTAGCATAGCTCCAACTTCGAGATCCATGTTAGGTCTGTACTCTAAAATCTAAAATAAAATAATTTAAATATTTGTGTTTAGTCTAGATTATAAATAAAATATTTTAGCTAAATGTTCGTGATAGACCTGCACCTCTAAATCTAATACCTAACTCTAAGTGATCCAAGTTTTTTCCAGTAACTCTACCGAATAGGGTTACGGTGTTAGAAACAATGTATACCTAAGTTTTATCCAAATGAAATCCATATCTTCTTTTTTCTCATAAATACTTTATCATGTTATTATATTTGATGAGGCGACATACCATTTAACAAGAATGACCACGATAATGACCTAATAAAAAAAGACAAAAAGATCTATCCTATCTAATTTGTCGATTCAATAGAAGCCCAAAGAGGTGCATATGGTACCATCCCTTCCTTGGTTATCATGCTGAGCTGCCATTCTCAATGGAGTGGGGGTTTCATGAGATAGTTTCTAAGACTATGGCATCATCTAAACTAATTGGACGTAATTGGACGTACTCAGATGAAATGAAACCATGTAGTTCTCGATGTCAATTTTACCATGTTTCATAGGATCTGTTTAGTATAGCTCCAACTTTGAGATCCATGTTAGGTCTGTACTCTGTAATCTAAAATAAAATGATTTAAATATTTGTGTTTAGTCTAAATTATAAACAAAATATTTTAACTAAATGTTCCTAATAGATCTGCAGCTCTAAATCTAATACCTAGCTCTAAGTGATCCAAGTTTTTTCCGGTAACTCTGCCGAATAGGGTTGTAGTCTTAGAAACAATGTATACCAAGTTTTATCAAATGAAATCCATATCTTCTCTCTTCTCATAAATACTTTATCATGTCATTATATTTGATGAGGCGACATGCCATTTAACAAGAATGACCACGATAATGACCTAATAAAAAAAGACAAAAAGACCGAGGCCCAACACATCGTGTCCCTTACTTGGAGCTTTCCCAACCCTTTTATAATCAAATTGCACATCATGTGCGCGCATCCACCTTTGCTAAGATAAAGAATAGACAAAGACCAAGGCAAGAACCTAACAATTGTTATCACATCTCAGAAAGCAAAAGCGATCGAATACGTTGCATGCACATGCACCGGCATCATATATTATGTGCACCAGAAAGGGCCCTACTCATCCTATCGAGGCAGGTATCCTTTGCTGTCCTTGCATTGGATCTTTTCCTTCGTAATGCATGCACCTTTAGCTCCGAATTCCTCAAAGGGAGAGGAAAGAATAAAGAAGGACCGACGCCGCAATGAGATCAAACAATCATATAGAAATGAAAAAAAAAACAAAAAGACGAAAAGGACCAACAATCGTTATCATGTGTGCATGATTATTTACTCGAAAAAAATGCGCGTGATTATTGCACATACACTCTTAGGGAACCATGTTGAGTTGTGCTACACATGTGGTTCAACATGTTAGTGACGAGAGATACATATTGATGACTTGTCGAAATGGTTAGGGCTTTTTTGAACATATAGTTGCTTTATTCAAATTGGTTGTACATTGTTAATTTACTTACCAAAGGGGATACCGCCGGTAAGATCATCATCATCATCATCATATATATATATATATATATATATATATATATATATATATATATATATATATATATATATATATATATATATATATATATATATATACACACACACACATAGCATATTGGATTCATTAGGTTCCTCGTAGTAGAACCGTTCCACCGGATTTGAATCCTAGACTTAGCACTTCTACTCATTATAGGAATAAATGATGCTATTTTTTAAATGGTAGGTAGCATGCCGACCTGTCGGCAGCAAAGGCTACTTCTATGGCAATTTTGAAAATCCCAATATCTACTGACTCACTAGTCTCACGGAGGCGATTGGTTGTGTTTATAGGGATGAGTGTATGTGAATATTTAACTCTATACTATGTTTCATAAAAAAGGTGAAGTACGCAACAAATGAGGCAGATATGGTAGATGATATGCCTCAAATAAAGGATCGCAAGAATAGATGCGCGACACAATATATTATCTTAGTTTTATTCTATTGCATTTTGAGCGTATAACTGAATAATATGCATGGCTTCTTACTCTGTGTTGCTCCCTTTTGCCTATAGAACTCAATCTATCAAAACTTCATGCGCACCAATACTAGTTAAAAAGAAGTCTTCATGTCACGAAGTCATTCGTGGTACACAATCAACAAGCTCCCACTACTGGAAAAATCACCTCTAGCACCGGTTCTAAACCCCCCTCTAGTATCGGTTGTGCAACCGGTAGTGGCCATCCGGTACTAGAGGGGGTCCTTTGGTATCGGTTCAAATAACCGGTACTAAACGGCACCCTTTAGTATCGGTACTAAAGGGCTTCCC
The DNA here is from genome assembly GCF_005286985.2 of Setaria viridis. Lineage (NCBI taxonomy): Eukaryota > Viridiplantae > Streptophyta > Magnoliopsida > Poales > Poaceae > Setaria > Setaria viridis. Next base: position 984,077 of record NC_048266.2, read on the forward strand.
ACGCCACGTGGGGAGGTGCCCTCATTACTACCGGTTGGTATCCCCAACTGGTACTAATTTCTTTTATTTTATTTTCTTATTTTCTGTTCCTTTATTATATATTTGTATTTCGTATTTATTTCCTTTACGTACACTAGTTCTAATACGCTACTATATGTAAAGTTCTATTTATCTTTAATATAACATTTGAGATAATATTATATATATACACATATTGTGCATACACATACATGAATAACATTACACATATTTATATATAGACATATTGTGCATACACATATCGTATTTAATTACTAATCTGAACCTGAGTCCATATTGTGCACTAGTTGAGATCCATCATTATCAAACTCCCCCGCATATTTGTGTCCTCGTACAGAAGAAATCCACATAGTTGATCTTGTATTGCCCTGAAAACTTCGGTGTCGATGAGTTTTTCCTTCCTGGTCATCATCTGTGTCATTAGCAAATGAATTAGAAATATTTAATCTAAATTTGTTGAACAATTGAAACTTTTTTAAGTATAAGCATATGAATTGAAATACATAATCTAATTTTTCTAAGTATATACACATGGATTGGATTTTGAGGTATAAGCATATGAATTGAAATACTTAATCTAATTTTTCTAAGTATATACTCTTGGATTGGTTTTTGAAGTATAAGTAAATGAATTCAAATACTTAATCTAATTTTTCTAAGTACAAGCAAATGAATTGGTTTTTGAAGTACAAGCATATGAATTGAATTACTTAATCTAATTTTTCTAAGTATATACACATGAAATGGTTTTCGAAGTAGAAACATATGAATTGAAATACTTAATCTAAGTTTTCTAAGTATATACACATGAATTGGTTTTTGAAGTATAAGCATATGAATTGAAATACTTAATCTAATTTTTCTACGTATATGCATATGATTTGGTTTTTGAAGCACAAGCAAATGAATTAATTTTTGAAGAATATACACATGAACTAATTTATTGTTGAGAATTTTGTATATGTACGGTTAATTCATGTTCAGTGATATGGTTCGGGCCCACAAAGTCATGGATGAAGTCACAAACGTAGTATCCACATAAATGAGTACCCTCCTGCTATCTCGAACACTATATATATGGAAAAAAGTTATGAAATATTTGTTGTGTTAAAGGAAGTATCACGAGATGTGAAAATTTAACACATACTGAAAATCTATCTTCCAAACAAGTTGCTCCGTGAAATCACCCTTGTGAGTTTGATGGAATCGAGCTCAGCATTTGTTCAGAGCGTTCATGATGTCAACGTATTTTTCTTTTGGTTTCCTCAAAGAGTCCAAGACATACACGAAGCTCCAAGCGGGGATAATAATGAGTACCCAATGGTACCTGTACATCCAAATTGAAGCTAGTTAGTATTATGTTTAAGTGCTAGTTCAGAAAAGAAAGCGATGGGAAAAACGCTCACTTGAAGTTCCACGGTAGTAATATGCGCTTCTTATCCTAATGCTTGTTGAGGAACTTCAATATATTCTTCAAGATCCATTTTGGTTTATCCTTTAGATTATCCTGGAAATAATTGACATCATGGTATCCCATCCTACGACAAGTTTGAATCTCCATCCTGCACAATACAAAATTAAATAGGACTTAAGACATCGCAAATTGACTAGAGCGAGGATTTTCAAGTTAGAGAAATATACTAAAGACTTACAGGACCCAGCAACTGATCAGTGACTTGTCTAGTGCGTCTTGATTGTATGGTGAACAACATCATTAGTGGGTAACATAACGAAAATCATTTATAATGTGCACATTGTAATTAACCTGATGGTGTAAAAGAAAATATTATAATGCATATTGACAATTATCGCAGTAATGAAGGCTCCATCTTTCGTATGCAGTCATCAGTCGGGGGTGCGCCAGCCTAGAAGTTAGAACTCTTAAGTCTTCACACTGTATATTGATCGCAGTAATATAGCGAATATCATTTATAATGTGTATATTGTAATCTGATTTTGGATTGCTTGGGGAAGCGACCCCTTAAACACTTATGAGGCCCTTGCAAAGAATCAACCAGCCTGACAAGCACAACACAAACCCATAAAGCCCCATTTAATTTGTGCCACTCAGTTCTTGTTATTTAGCCACATACTAAATAGTATCAATCATGGATATGTAGACCTGCACATCTAATATGGTAAAGTTATAGTGATAGTGTCAACTCTTAGTATATCTTCATTAATCTAGTATATGTATATATAAATGCAGTGAAGTACCCAGCAACTTGGATGAGCCTGGGTGCCTTCATTGTACAGCTCTACGTATGGTGCCAATCAATAGCTAGGCATCGAATAAGCTAAGGATTAGTAATGGATTTAGCAGATGGTGAGCTCGGGCAGGTGCCTATGGTTGCCGGGCCCTGAGTTCGCCACTCTATAAATGCACTATCCTTAGTCTTATAGGGCACATCCAATACCTCTCCATATAATTTTAAATAAAAAATTTGTCAACTACAAAAATTGATATAGAGTTTATCTGCATATATATGAGGTCATTTGAACTTCAAAAATTCCAGATTTCAAAATTTGAGATCTTATATAATTTTTTGGACTACTAAACAACATCAAATAATTAAAAAATTATTAACTAAAATTTTTAGATCTCGTCGAGCTATACAATTTTGATATAAAGTTTTTGATAATGGTCACCATTTGCAGGGCGAATTGCCTCACGGTCCGCACCGAGAAATCATTTCTAGGGACGAATTCATTTGTAGCGGCGGCTGATCACGTGGTACGCGCCTAGAAACTCATTTCCATGTGCGCATCAGTCGCTACAGTGTGGCTCCATCTTTGTTGGGCTGGTGGACCTAGAGACGCATCCCTTTAAAAAAGAAGCGCGAGTACAAAACTTTTTAATACAGGAGCATCGTCCGTTACTCAAATAGCAGGATGCCAGGATTAGGACCAGGTTCCTCTAGGACTAAACTAAACTTTAGTCTCTCTTATTCACTAGATTAAACTTTAATCTTCTCTGTTTGGTTCTGGTTCTAGTGACTAAAGACTATTAAAGTAATTGAAAAAAAGATAAAACTACCCCTAATCAATGCCTTAGGGACGTCGGCGGCATGTCCATGGCTGGACAGGGCCTGCTCCGACGGCGGCGCGTCCAAGTCCGAGCGTGGCAAGAGCAGGGCAAGCTATGGGGCGGTGGCGCGTCAACCAAGCAGGGTGAGCTTGGGGGTGGCACGGCGGCGGCAGTGGAGAACTGCACCAATCGCGGCTGCTCTACGAGCTCTGCGCGCTCCAGCTAACCGTGCTCTGAGCAAAGGATTGGATCAGGAGGGGGGATGGGGCAGTAATGAGGGGCAGATCCCGCAACCTCTTGGAGACTAAAGGTTAAAGTCTAGGGACTAAAGTTTAACCCCCTTTAATCACTATATTTGATAGTTTAGGGACTAAAAGGACTAAACTTTAATCCTAAACTTTAGCGGCCCAAACCAAACAGGACCTTACAACTCCACTCAATTGCAAGCCTCAAGGAGAGCTACAGCCGCCACCTATTTATATAAACTCATATAGCTTGGTTCGAATCACAACATATTATTCTACGATCGAATTAGAGACAAACCTCGTTCGAAAGAAAACAAAACCATGATTCCCGTTTGGCCGCTGCTACTTCTATTTTCTATTTCTTCTCCAATTGCTGATGCAACAAGAAGCTCGCTGATGAAGTCCAACGCCGTCTGCTCCGGCCAGAGAGGTAACTACAAGAAAATTTGTTTGTCATCTCAAGTCACAAACAGAAGAACTGATGAGTAAACCATGTTCGTTTTGAAAGAAAGTGCTGATGAAATGAAACACTGTGTGTTGAGCACAATAGATTCTTAAAGACATTATACTAGTTTGTAAGCACTAACGGAAATCTAATGAGACACCCTGTGCTAACTTGGCAGTGAGCATTCCATCCTCTAGCGGCGCTTGGCTGCCGCTGAACCACCGCCATGGCCCGTGCTCGCCGTCTCCTTCCTCGGAGAGGATACCGTCCACGGCCGACGTGCTCCTCAGCGGCCGACTCCGTGCCGACAGCATCCGGAGGCGCTTGAACGGCAGTGCTGCCGCCGCAGAGCGCAGCGACGTCGTCACCGTTCCGACCACTCTAGGCACCTCCCTGGGCAACTACGAGTACGTGGTCACCGTGGGCCTCGGCACGCCGGCAGTCACCCAGACGGTGATCATGGACACCGGCAGCGACGTCTCGTGGGTGCAGTGCCGCCCGTGCCCCGTCCCGGCGCCGTGCCACGTCCAGAAGGACCCAGTGTTCGACCCGGCCGGGTCGGCCACGTACTCTGCCTTCTCCTGCAGCTCGACGGCGTGCCTGGGCCTTGGCCGACGCCGTGCGGCCTCCAATGGCTGCTCCGGGTCGTCGCCGTGCCAGTACATCGTGAAGTATGGCGCCGGCTCCAACAGCACCGGGACGTACAGCTCCGACAAGCTGACGCTGACCCCGGCGTACGCCGTCGACGGGTTCCGGTTCGGCTGCAGCCACGCCGACCCACTGTTCAGCGACCTCACCGACGGGCTCATCGCCCTCGGCGGCGGCTCGCTGTCGCTCGTGTCGCAGATGGCGGAGAAGGCCTTCTCTTACTGCCTCCCGCCGACGGCGAGTCACTCCGGGTTCTTGACGCTCGGTGTGCCGCGCGTCTCCTCCTCCAGGTTCGTGGTGACGCCCATGCATAGCATCGGCAACATCAAGACGTACTACGGCGTGCTCCTGCAGGGCATCACGGTGGCCGGGAGGCGGCTCGGCATTCCGCCGTCGGTATTCGCCGCCGGCTCGGTTGTCGACTCGGGCACGGTGGTCACGGAGCTGCCGCTGACGGCGTACCGCGCGCTGCAGGCGGCGTTCACGAAGGAGATGAGGATGTACCCGCAGGTGGCTCCGAAGAACGGTTTCGACACGTGCTTCAACCTGACCACCGGCGGCGAGGTCAAGCTGCCGAGCGTTGCCCTGGTGTTCGACCGGGGCGCCAGCGTGGAGCTCGACCCGTCTGGGATCATCTTCGACGGCTGCCTCGCGTTCGCCTCCACTGGAGACGACACCTCCTTTGGGATCATCGGCAATGTGCAGCAGAGGACGTTCGAGGTGCTGTACGACATCGCCGGCCAGGCTGTGGGATTCCGCCGCGGCGCTTGCTGAGCTTGAGCGTGCTTGGTTGACCGATCAAGAATAATGAATTTCTGAGCAGAGCATGTTGTTAAGTTGTAACCACACTTTGCTACTATTTCCTAAGTATTGTGTCATCTATAATTCTATATAAGAAAATGGCCAACCCTCCAATTTATCAAAGTTTCTAAGTTTGAGCAAAAAAATATAGAAAAATATGTTAGCATATCTACACTACCAAACTGTTATAAAACACGTCATCAATGGTTGGATCTTCTAGAGACAAGACATAAGTACGAGGGACTATTCTAGAGACCATCAGACCATTTAACTTTAGGCTCTCCATGGTAACTTTAGGCTGACTTGATTAATGTATGACGTCAAACTAAGCTCCTTTTATCAATACACTAAGTAAGGCACAACAGAGATGTAGATATTCGAGTTAAGTCAATTTATTACCGATAGTCAACTTAATAAAAATCCCTAAAAGATTTAAACAAACAACTAATACAAAAAATTTAATCACACTGAAATTAGTTAAGGACCTAAAATGCAACTCTATATAGAGGTAGTTTCTTTGATATAGAAATATTAGTAAACAAATAAATATTAATTATACAAGCATGCTTTAATGCAAAAGGATTCTGCAAAAGCTTCGCCCTTCGGCCGTCTCTAAAAGAATTGTAGATTTTTTCAATAAAACTAAATAAAAATCCAGTTAAATAAGAAGACAAGAAACATACAAAAGGTTTATGAAAGGTCGATGTGCAATTGCATCAGCCAGTAGCTAGATGTCTTGTTATGGTTCGGTACCTAACGTATAATTTTACTACTACTAATCGGAACCTTCTTCTATAGCCTCCTTCTTTTGTAGCCTCCATTGTCAATCTTCACGAGACATGTTAGGAAAAAAAATAACTCCTACAAATTCTCACAGAAGTCATAAACATTTAGCCATTAACCCGCTAGGCTATATGAATGTTGTGTCAAGGGAATGAGAAGGGGTAATTAAATATTTTTTATTATTAGCTATAGGCTTAAGTTTTTTACTTTTTTTTTTACTTTTGATGCCGCTCAAAACTTTTAGTCCCATGTGAGAGTACGGTGGACGGACTAAATGAATTTAATTATTGACTTTAAATTTGGGTTTGATTACAATTTCCCTTTAAATCATGCAAAATATTGTGCCATCTATTCAGCTAGTTGCTAATAAACAAGCAAGCAAACTACTAATTTTGTTTGAGGGGAAATAGTCGAGCATCATTCAAGATCCACGTAAAAATACATTGGTGACATCAGTCGTCTTGTGCATGGTCATGAAGGTGTAATGACACAACTACATTGGTGAACTCATGCACCATTGCTGCGATGGATATTTTTCTTTCCTTCCATTGATTTACAAACTAAGAAGATACAGTGCAACGAGACAACTAGGAAGATGAGATTCCACCACCATAGTCCTCATGTGCATCAACACATTTCGGAATAGGCTGACTGGGATATAAAGAAGGGACAGAGAAGTGCAGCAGTATCCAGCTACAGAAACAAAAGGACCAGATCAGATGCTCCCAGCAATAACCTAACCGGAGATCGAGCTGATGCTGATACCGTAACTAGAATTTGCTCATAATAAAAGACTATCGACTTCCTCTCCACAACTTTACAGTTGTCTTACACATGACAAAAGCTCCTGCATTACATACAGCTGACAAAAAGTTGCATAGCTCCAATAATATAACGTGAATCAGGTTCGTGGCCCTGTACGTCCTTGTTGCTTTGGCAAACATCGGAAAAGAAAAGAAAACATGGAACAAATACCGAAGACAAAGACGGAGAAGAAGAATAAAAACAAAGACTGCTATCTCATCACGTACGTGATGATCAGCAAGAGCACATCTCCACATGCCAAGAGCCCTCTAAACCTGCGACGCCGTCTCTTGATCCACACATGCATCGACAATCCATCGATCCATCTCAACGTACTTGACCCCAAAGCAAAACAAGTTTACATGGCATGCACGCGATGCCATTCGACGGACGATTGACGACGACAATGACCGATATGCATGCAGGGCATACTAGCCCACGACTGAGCATTAGTCCCAGTTGCTAGACCTCAAAGCTCTCCAATACTTAACTGGGATAAAATTTTCAAGACGAAAGGGGGTTTTTAATCCCAGGTTACTCTACCGGGACTAAATACCCCCTTTAGTCCCGATTGGTGTTACCAACCGGGACAAAAAACTTTTAAAAAAATTTAAAACAAAAGCCCACGCCCCACATCGGCCGCCCAGCGGCCGCCCATGCCGGCTTCGCTCCGCCTCCGCTCCGCCCCATGCCGCTGGGCCCGCCCGGCCTTGCCCAGCTCGCTACCGCTCCTCACTGCCAGTGAGGAGCGAGCAGAGGAGGAAGGGGTGGGAGAGGAAGAGAAGGAGGGGAGGGGAGGGGGCGGGAGAGGAAGAGAAGGAGAGGAGGGAGAGGCTCCGGCACGAGGAAGATAAGAAAGACCTGTGCGCGTGAGAGGAAGAGGAGGAGGTAGAGAAGAAAGACCTGCGCGCGGAGAAGATAAGAAAGACCTGTGCGCACCCTTGTGTTTGTCCCGGTTGGTGTTTCCAACCGGAACAAAAGCTCCCCTTTTGTCCCGGTTGGAAACACTAACCGGGATAGAAAGGGGGAGGGCGTTGGTGCGATATTTTCTATCCGTTACAAGCGGGACTAAAGGGGGATTTTAGTCCTGGTTGGTATTTATATCCGGGACTAAAGCTCCCTCCCCCCACCCCCTTACGGTGGCCTTCGGTGGCAATATTTTATCCAGGACTAAAGCTAGTTTAGTCACCTAGCACAATGTTAACCGGGACAAAAAGGGTAGATGGAAGGTCAGTTCTCTACTATTGTAGTATAATTCAGAGGGGGCTCAGTTGGATTGGTCGCCGCCCTACACTACCGGCACTTACAAAGACGAAAGCAAGATCATTTTACTTTTTTATTAATCTTGTTGGGGGGAAATATTAACGATCTCCTAAACACCAACAATCGTGAAGGCCCAGGCCCATCCGGGATAACGAAATCGCCGTAAGGCCCAACATGAGTCGGACTCCGCCTCGCCCGACCGCGGTCCCGGGGTCGGGAGCGTCCGACCCCTCGCCGCAAGGTTCCGCCTCGCCCGACCCTGGGCACGAGGGTCGGACTCACTGGGGTCCATGAGACGAATATTCCCCTCGGGCGCGGACCGGATGATCAGGGTAGCGATCCCGTGGGTCCCCCTTGTCGACCTCGTCATAAATGCGCCGGAGGTCTGGCAGGAAGAAGGATGATCGCGCTCCTCACGCAACCCGCTGCAAGTACCCATGCACGACCACACTGTACAAGCTACAGTACCGGCGGCTTCCTTCCATTCGCCGCAGGGTACTCATGGCCTGCGCCGTCCGGAGCAGAGGGAAGACTCGCCCGTTCTCGGGCCCGCGCGCCCGGCAGCAGGGATGTGACGCCCGCTCTCCGCAAGCCATCAGCAGGACGGCGGCATCCGCCGTCCCTCCCAACGGACACCAGAGTGGCGACGAAACGCCCTCATCATGACCCGGCGGCTACGGACATCGGAGAGGCTATCTGTAGGGCGCGACGACAATTGGCGCACGGCCACCCTCCTCCTCCAGCATACGCGCCGGCAGACGCCGAAGGCCGGCGAGGACGCCGGGCACCTAGGAACTTGGTCCCTCCCTTCGTGTTGTATTTTTACCATACTACGTTTAAACTCTTTACTGCTCTCATCACCCGGTCTCACCTGTAACCCCGGCAGCCCCCTTACGATATAAAAGGGGCATCGGGGGCCAGAGATGGGGATCGGATTCTTCTCCCTCCAGACAAGAGTACACTCTCACATTCCCTTAGAGCACGAGCATCTTCAAGAGACCTGGGATCAGTCCCTCTCTCACCGATCTGTCACCCCTACTACAGAACCCCGCGTGGGCAACACAAGCATCCTCGATACTGGACGTAGGGCCTCTTTTGCCCGAACCAGTCTAACCCCGTGTCTCCCACGCCACCATCCGAAGCCTTACGCGCATAAAAGAAATTTACTAGTCTAAGTCTCGATCCGCAAATCTTGACAACGACAGTTGGCGCGCCAGGTAGGGGCCCTTTGCATGTACATCTCCGGCTTCAGATGGCCAATCACGATATCAACTTCGCCCCGGGCTCCCTGATTCGTTTCGGGAGTCTGGACTTCCTCGCCACCGGGGAAGGGATCGAGCTGATCCCCATCCTCGTCTTGCCCACTCGTCCCGCGATCCTTGGCCCCGCCGCCGGGGCAGCGGCGAGCGGCCGGGCGCATGCCAGGGGGTCTTTCCCAGGAGGACGGCTTTTCGGGCTACGCAACGCCGCGGAGACTTACGGCCGCCTCCTAACACGGTCCATGACCGTGTCGCCCGCAAGCAACGAGCTCGCAGGCGCGGCGAGGACGATCTCCGATACCGGCTCCAGCAACGGGAGCCCCCACCCCTCGCGTGAGTGCCTCATGGCCGACATGCACTCCGAGGGGTCCAACGACAACGACGTCGGGGGGAGACAAAGGACTCCCCCCTCGCGCGCCGCGGCCACGACCGGAGTCTTACCAAGGGCCCCGGAGTGCTCTCAGCAGCCGGAGGCGCGCGCAGCCTCCCGCCAAGAGGCCGAGCGTCCCCACCACGAGGGCGGAGCACGACAACGGGCGCGCGACGTCCAGCAGCGCATTTGCGCGGACGAAGAGCGTCCACAGCTCTTCGCCCGCGCTAGCCAAAACGTCGCAGCCGCGGCGGCCTTGCTCCGGCAACTCCCCGAGCCGGCGACGCCCGAGGAGCAACGGGCACGCCAAGAGATGCGCAACTTGCTCGAATGCGCCGCCGTCCAGCAGGCGGAAAGTTCCGCGTCCCGGCGACGTGGGCAGAACGCCAGCAGGGCGACGCCCGACGCGCCCCCGGAGAGACGGGGGGAGTCTGTCCACCAGCCCCCTCCTAGGGCAAACCAGGCCGCGTCCGCCAGACAGACGCCACCACCCGCGGGAGGCGGGGCACGATCCAATAACCAGCGCGTCGGCCCCATCCGCGATGCCCGCGACACCCTGAACGCGCGGAGGCGCTCTCGCGCGGACAGGGAGGACGGGGTAGATCGTGGCTACCACGTTCACCGCGGCGGGCGCTACGACAGCGGGGAAGACCGCAGCCCGAGCCCCGGCCCGGCTGGGCCCCGGGCCTTCTCTACGCGCATCTTTAACGCGCCCTTTCCGCCGCGCTTCAGGCAACCGACAAATGTAGCCAAATACTCAGGGGAGACGAACCCTGGGGTTTGGCTCAGTGACTACCGGCTTGCATGTCAAGCCGGCGGGGCGGATGATGACCTGTTTATCATCCGCAACCTACCCCTCTTCCTGGCCAACTCAACGCGAGCTTGGCTGGAACATATCCCTTCGGGACGAATCCGCTGCTGGAACGACCTGAAGGAGGTCTTCATAGGAAACTTCCAAGGCACGTACACGCGCCCCGGCAACTCCTGGGATCTCCGGAGCTGTCGCCAGGGAGCGGACGAGTCCCTCCAGGATTACATCCGGCGCTTCTCCAGGAAGCGCACTGAGCTCTCCAATGTCGCGGACGCCGACGTGATAGGGGCTTTCCTAGCGGGAACCTCCTGCCGGCCCCTCGTCCACGAGCTAGGGCGCCGAGGCCCGCGAACCACGGAGGAGCTCCTCAACATCGCCACCAGCTACGCCTCAGGCGAAGAGGCTGTTGGAGCGATCTTCGACCGCTCCAAAGGTAAGGCAAAGCGGGAGGAGGATGTTGACGAAGGCACCTCCAACCGCCAGCAGAAGAAGAAGGGCAAGCAGCGGCGCGAGGCTCCCCTCGTGGCCGCTGTCGAGCGCAAGCGAGGGCAGCCGCCCCCCGAGGGCACTCCTGGCTTCTTCGACAAGCTGCTTGAGGGATCGTGCCCGAACCACGAGTTCCCCATGAAGCATGCCTACAAAGACTGCAACCTCATGAAGAGGTACTTTGTAGGCAATCCGGTGAAGGGCGACCGGAAACGAAAGCCCGATGAAGAGAAGAAGGGCGACGAAGAGAAGGAAGATGGCTTTCCCAAGGTGGACGGCTGCTTCATGATCTTCGGCGGCTCGGCGGCGTACGATTCCAAGCGCCAGCAGAAGCTGGAGCGCCGGGAGGTCTACGCGGCCGAGCCGGCAACGCCGGCCTTCCTCGACTGGTCGGGACCAGCCATCACCTTCGATCGGTCCGACCACCCTGGACGCGTTCGGCATCCAGGACGCTACCCCCTCGTCGTCGACCCCATCGTCGGCACGACGCGCCTCACCAAGTTGCTCATGGATGGGGGCAGCGGCCTCAACATCCTCTATGCCGAGACCCTCGACGCTATGGGGATCGACCGTTCCCGCCTCCGTCCCAGCAAGGCACCATTCCACGGCGTCGTGCCGGGGAAACAGGCAATGCCTCTCGGGCAAATCGACTTGCCCGTTACTTTCGGGACCCACTCCAACTACAGGAAGGAGGTCCTCACCTTCGAGGTGGTGGGGTTCCGCGGAACCTACCACGCCATCTTGGGACGGCCATGCTACGCAAAGTTCATGGCCATCCCCAACTACACCTACCTCAAGCTCAAGCTGCCGGGGCCCAACGGGGTCATCACCGTCGGCACGTCCTTTCAGAAGGCGTATGAGTGCGATGTGGAATGCTGCGAGTACGCCGCGGCCATCACCATCACGAGCGATCTGGCGGTCCAGCTCGCGGAGGCCACCGAGGGCCAGCCCGACTCCAAGCAGCCGGCCACCTCCTTTGAGCCCACCGAAGGCATCAAGGAGGTCCCCCTCGATCCCAGCAGTTCCAACGGCGGGGTCGTGCGGATCAGCGCTACCTTATCCCCCAAATAGGAAAGCGCGCTCGTCGACTTCCTCCGCGCGAACAGCGACGTCTTCGCGTGGAAGCCCTCGGACATGCCCGGCATTCCGAGAGAAGTCGCCGAGCACTCCTTGAACATCAAGGCCGGCTCCAAGCCAGTGAAGCAAGGACTGCGCCGCTTCGACGAGGAAAGGCGCAAGGCCATCAGCGAGGAGCTCCAGAAGCTTTTGATGGCCGAATTCATCAAGGAAGTGTACCACCCCGAGTGGCTAGCTAATCCTGTTCTTGTACCGAAAAAGAACGAGAAATGGAGGATGTGTGTTGATTATACCAGTCTAAACAAGGCGTGTCCAAAGGATCCGTTTCCTTTGCCACGCATAGATCAAATAGTCGACTCAACCGCCGGGTGCGAAACCCTCAGCTTCCTCGACGCGTATTCCGGCTACCATCAGATCGCGATGAAAGAGTCCGACCAGCTCGCCACCTCTTTCATCACCCCCTTTGGCCCCTACTGCTACGTTAAGATGCCATTCGGCCTCAAAAACGCGGGGGCTACTTTCCAACGATGCATGCTAAAGTGCTTCGGGGACCTCATCGGGCGGACCGTTGAGGCTTACGTTGATGACATCGTGGTCAAATCCAAGAGGGGCGATCAGCTCGTCCCCGACCTTGAACTAGCCTTCGAAAGGCTGAGGGATAAGCGTATTAAGCTCAATCCCGAAAAATGTGTGTTCGGAGTCCCAAGGGGCATGCTGTTAGGCTTCATCGTCTCCGTGCGCGACATCGAAGCAAATCCGGAGAAGATAGCGGCCATCAGCAACATGGGACCAATCCGGAACATGAAGGGAGTCCAGCGCGTCACAGGATGCTTAGCGGCCCTGAGCCGCTTCATCTCACGCCTCGGTGTGCGGGGGCTTCCTCTCTATCAACTCCTAAAGAAGACTGACCGCTTCGAATGGACCCGCGAGGCCCAGGAGGCACTTGACCGGCTCAAGGACCTCCTGACGAAGGCCCCGATCCTGGTCCCGCCGGCCGACGACGAGCCCCTTCTGCTTTACATCGCGGCGACCACCCAGGTGGTTAGCGCGGCCCTGGTGGTGGAACGAGAAGAGAAGGGACACGCTCTCAAGGTGCAACGCCCGGTGTATTTCATCAGCGAGGTCTTGTCCGAGTCCAAGACGCGTTACCCCCAGATCCAGAAGCTCATCTACGCCGTCCTCATCACGAAGAGGAAGCTGCGCCACTACTTCACCTCCCACCCGGTGACGGTTGTTTCGTCGTTCCCACTAGGCGAGGTAATCTGAAACCAGGACGCCACGGGATGGATCGCGAAGTGGGCGCTCGAGCTCATGGACCAAGGCATCACATACGCCCCCCGAACCGCCATCAAGTCCCAGGTACTCGCCGATTTCGTAGCAGAGTGGACAGAGATCCAAACGCCTTCAGCGCCGGAGAAGCAGGAGTACTGGACAATGTACTTCGATGGATCGCTGATGAGGGCCCGTGCCGGAGCGGGTCTCGTCTTCGTCTCCCCTCTAGGCGTGCACATCAGGTACATGATCCGCCTCCGCTTCCCTGCGTCCAACAATGTCGCCGAGTACGAGGCCCTCCTCAACGGGCTGCGCATCGCTGTCGAGCTGGGCATCCGCCGGCTAGACATCCGGGGCGACTCCCAGCTAGTCGTCGAGCAAGTCATGAAGGAGTGGAGCTGCCACGACCCCAAGATGACAGCCTACTGCAACGAGGTTCGCCAGCTTGAAGACAAGTTCGACGGGCTGGAGCTCAACCACGTCGCAAGGCGCTTCAACGAAGCCGCCGACGAGCTGGCGAAGGCAGCATCCGGCCGAATGCCCGCCCCCGATGGCGTCTTCGTCAGCGACTAGTTCAAGCCTTCAATCCGTCATCCAGAGCCGGCGCGGGTCGGCGAAGCACCCCCGGCCCCGGGGTCGGACCCCGACCCGAGGAAGGTCGGCGACGCGCCACCCGTCCCAGGCCTTGACGCCGGCACCAACGGGGTCGGCGCCGCTTCCCCCGACCCGACCACGGAAGTCGACCCCTCCGGCCCCATGGTTATGGAAATTGCGGCAGACCCCGCGGCGGGGCCTGACCCCCCAGCCGACTGGAGAGCCCCGTACCTCGATTACCTCACCCATGACGTGCTCCCGGCGAACAAGACGGAAGCCCGTAGGATCGCACGCCGCGCCAAATCCTTTGCCATCATCGATCAGGAGCTCTACAAGAGAAGCCACACCGGCATCCTCCAGCACTGCATCCCGGTCGAACAGGGAAAGGCACTAATCCGGGACATCCACGCCGGAGCCTGCGGCCACCACGCTGCGCCAAGGACCCTCGTCGGCAACGCCTTCCGACAAGGTTTCTACTGGCCGACGGCGGTCGCCGACGCCACCCAGGTAGTCCGCACCTGTGAGGGGTGCCAATTCTTTGCGCGCCAAACTCACCTGCCCGCGCAGGCGCTACAAACCATCCCTATCACATGGTCGTTCGCGGTCTGGGGACTGGATCTCATCGGGCCCTTCAAGAAAGCGCCCGGGGGCTTCACCCACCTACTGGTCGCCGTTGACAAGTTCTCTAAGTGGATCGAGGCAAGACCAGTGGTGCAAATCAGGTCCGAGCAGGCGGTACAGTTCTTCACTGACATCATCCACCGTTTCGGGATCCCCAATTCCATCATCACCGACAACGGCATGCAATTCACCGCGAAGAAATTCCTCTAGTTCTGCGACGATCACCACATTCGAGTGGACTGGTCGGCCGTGGCACACCCCCGCACGAACGGGCAAGTCGAGCGAGCCAACGGCATGATACTCTAGGGTCTCAAGCCACGAATCTTCGACCGCCTCAAAAATTTCGGCGGACGGTGGGTCACCGAGCTCCCCGCAGTCCTTTGGAGCCTGAGGACGACCCCCAGCCGGGCGACGGGCTTCACCCCGTTCTTCATGATTTACGGGTCTGAGGCCATCCTGCCCACCGATCTGGAATACGGATCGCCGAGGGTCAAGGCATACGACGAACAAGGGAACCAGGCATCGCTCGAAGACGCACAAGATCAACTCGACGAGGCACGAGACGTAGCCCTGCTGCACTCGGCTAAGTACCAGCAGGCCCTACGGCGTTACCACAGCCGTAAGGTACAAGGCCGAGCCTTCAACGTCGGCGACTTGGTGCTCCGCCTCGTCCAGGACAACAGGGGTCGGCATAAGCTAACTCCCCCTTGGGAAGGCCCTTTCATCGTCGTGCAAGTGCTGCGGCCAGGCACCTACAAGCTGGCGACTCCCGACGGGCAAATCTTCAGCAACGCCTGGAACATAGAACAGCTAAGGCGTTTTTACCCCTAGCCTTTATTTCCAAGTTCTGCACAGATTTGTCTGCAATTTCGATAGTTTTCTTTTTGCGGAAAAAAGAAATTCCAAGCCGTCTCTGTTCAGGCTTTTCCCGTCAAGCTCAGGGGTATCCGACCCTGGCCTCGCTCCAGGGCCGCATACCCCTCGGGGGCTATCAGGGGCTCCGGCCCAAGCCACTTGGCACCATCTAAAAGAAACATTTTTTCATTCGAGCCGAGCCCCCCTTTCTAAACTTTTGGACACAAAAAGGAAGGAGTGCGCGAACGGTGTTCAGGCAAGATTGATCGGACTGCGAAAAAACCTACGCCCCAGCGGCTACAGTGCCTTCGCTCATCAAAGCTTACTGACACGCCCGACAACGCACTCTAAACTTTAAGTCCAAAGGAACAATAAAGGGGATCGGAAACTTTCGCACGGCAAAGTTATAGAAAAGGCCTCTATGGCCACCACAAGATAAGTCCGAAACTGATATATTTACAATTTGGGCGCCAGCCCGGTACAGTTAGCTCGACGGGGAATCTTCGAGAGGGACGGCCTCATCCTCCAAGAGCTTCGCAAGGGCCTCCGCCGGGGTGAACACCGCCGCGTCAATCTCGTCCAGCTCGGCCTCGGAGTAACCGGTGGCGTATCCTCCGCTCATCCCGGCAAAGTTGATGCCAGAATAATGGGAGCCGAAGACCCCGAAGGCTCGCCGCACGCCGGTGTGAAGCGCATCCACGGCGATCTCGCGGCTCCGGCGGCGCATCCCGAGGACACGAGCCGGCAGAGAGCTCGACCCCTCCTCCGGAACCACAGCGAGGCCGTCGCAGACGACGCGGACCGCATCCCGCAGGGCGCCGTGCTCACCACGCTCCGTATCGAGCAGGTCCCTCAACTTGGCGAATTCGCCTGCAAGAACCATCCGGAAGACCCACCAAGTTAGAAACCACCGCAACACCACGGAGACGCAGGAATGGAAAGAAGTCTCACCGTCGGATCAGGCCTTCAGCTCACGCTCCCGGTCGGCTCCCTGAGACACGGCGGTCTGGAGTCCCTGCACTTGCGACTGGAGTTGGCCGACCTCCGCGCTAAGGTCAGCCGCCACCTTCTCGACCTCCTCCTTCCGGACCTTCTCGGCGTCCCGGTCCTGCCAAGCCTTCAGCCGCTCGCGCCGGATGCGCTCGACGGTCTTCTGGAGGGCTTCATGCTCCCCCTTCAGCCGTGCGAGCTCCTCGGCATCGCGGTGGGCCTTTTCGGCGGCAGCTTGGAACTCCTCGCGGTCAAGGCGGGCCTTGTCGATGACGGCTTGGAGTTTGGCTTCCGACCGCCGTGCCTCCTCCTGCGCCGCTTCCTCACGCCTTTGCAGGTCGCCGATGACCCCCTGGGCGGCAGCGACCTGCATGGACAGCTCCCTGGTTCGCTCCCTCTCCACGTTGAAGCGCTCCCAGAGCCCCCGCTCCAGCCGGAGGAAATTAGATTTCCCCCGACTGCACTCTTGGAGAGCCTGCGAAGCAACACGCCATCAGGGGCAAGGCAACAGGAAAGGGACAATCGCCAACAGGAGGGGTGACGTACCTGGCTACCAGGGAGGACGACGTTGTCCAAAGCCCCCATCGCCGAGGACAGAGCCGCGCGGGCGCTGGCGAGGCCACCCTGCATCGCCTGCCACTTGTGCCACTCCGCGGCGTCATCCAGGGTGAAGAGGTGCCTCGGCGGGTCCTCACGGGATGCCCAACGCAGGATAGACCCTCTCCACGCCCTGGGAACAGCAGCAGCCAAGGCCGAGGCGGGAGCCGATCCTGGCGCCACCGTCGAAGCAGGCTCCACCGTCCCGGAAGCCGCCAGGTTCACCGACGGCCCCGGCGCCTGCGCACCCGTCGCCGCCAGGGCCGCCGCGGGGTCGCCGCGGGGTCGCCCGACGGCGGCGCCGCCTCCGACGCAAGCGGCGGAACAGGTACCCCCGCGGCTACCTCGCCCTCCGCTGCAACCGCCGAGGGAGGCTCCCCCGCTCCTGCCGGAGCCCCTCGAGGGGGCTCCTCCGCCTCCGCCGCCGGTGCCACCTCCGCTGGGATCCCCGGGGCGGAGGTCCCCGTCTCCGTCGCCGCTGCCTCCTCCGCCGCGGCCGCGGGGGCAGACGCTCCCTCCTCTATTGTCGCCGCCGCCGACCCCGTCACGGCTGCGGGGACAACCATCCTTCCTCCTGTCACCGCCGTCCCCTCCGCCTCGTCGGCGTCAAGGTCGATCACCTCCGTAGGGTCGACCGGGGGAACAGAAGGCGGAACGGGGGCCACACCCTCTCCCACACTCGACACTGCCGCCACTCCGCCGGTCGCCGTCATAGGGGTCGCTCCCGCGGCGGGATCCGCGACCTCACCAGGGACCCCGCCGCTCGCCGCGGGCGGGACCGCGGTCCGCCCCACAGAGGAGGACGACACCCGCAACGCCTTCTTGGGCGCTAGCTGCAGGACGAGACCACGGGGGGCGGCGCTGTGAAACAACGAACAAGTGTTAGCAGAGACGAACACAAAAGGGGGGGGGAGAGCGAGGTTCACGAGGAAGTCCAACTTACGTTCCTCCAGAGCAAGGACGGCGCGCGCGCTTCGCCTCGGAGCCGGACGCCGACCCCGGGGCATCCGGCAGCGGCCGCTTGTCGCCGCTCCGCTGCCCTCGAGTCTCGGGCGTGACGGCGGGGGCGGGCTCCGCGGACCTCCGGGGAGCGCTCCGCGCTGACTCCGGGGGGACGTCCCGCGCCGGCTCCTGGGCGACGGCGGAGGCGGGCTCCGAAGACCTCCGGGGAGCGCTCCACGCCAACTCCCGAGGAGCGTCCCGCGCCGGCTCCTGGGAGGCGCCCCGCGCCGGCTCCTGGGAGGCGCCCCGCGCCGACCCCAGGAGGGCGTCCCGCGCAGACCCCTGGGGAACGCTCTGCGCCAACCCCTGGGGGGCGCTCTGCGCCGACCCCTGGGGCGCAGCCCCGGAGCCTTGCGGAACCAAGCCCCGGGCGGACGTCCCCTCCGCCTCATCCCCCGCGGCCATTTGCGGGCGCACCTCCCGGATTACGAGCGCACCCGACCGAAGGGAGGAAACCAGCTCTTCCTCCTCTTCATCATCTTCCTCATCTTCCTCCTCGTCATCATCATCGTCGTCGTCGTCGTCGTCGTCCGACACGACTTGCCCTTTCCGCCGCCGTTGGAACTCCTTGGCAGCCTACTTCTTCCTTTTCGCCGTCTCCTTGTCCTTACGACGCTTCTGCTCTTCGGCAAGGAGACGGTTTTGCGTCCGCCGATCGGCGTCCTCCGGCACCGGCGGGTGCGAGTCCACGACCCGGGTCAGCATGCCCTGTGAACATGAAATGGCCTCGCGTCAGGGCGACAACTACGAGACGTGAAAAGAGAAGGGAGGCGCCCCAATCCCTTACCAGGTCGACGAAGCCCTCGTCCGAGCGCATCGGCGGGTGCCCAGGCACCGGGTAGTCGGCATCTTGTCCTCCAACGCCTCCCGAATCTGTTGCCGGATCTCGAAGGCCGAGCGCGCCTGCCACCAGGGTGGTGCCCTCGGTCGGCGCGTCCGAAGTCATGGCGGCGAGCGAACGGACCCGGAGCATCAGCGGCGCCACCCATCGAGCATGGTACGCCCCAATGACCCTGGCGCCGGTAAGCCCCTTCCTCTTCAACTGCTCGATAGCCTGCAGCAGGTCGAGGATCCTCTTCTTCTCCTTCTCCACTGGGCCATACGACCACACCTCCGGCGCCACGTCGATGGTGCGGCCGGTGAATTCTGGCAAGGGGGAGTTCGAGTAGTTCTTCACGTAGAACCACTGGTTATGCCACCCCTTGTGGGACGCCGAGGTCTTCATCGCCATATACTCCTTGGAGTGAGTATGGCGGAGGTGGATTCCGGCGCACCCAATCGGCACCGGGGGCGACCGCTGCTGGCTCCCCCTCTTCTCCGTCTTCTGGTACAGGCTCACCGCGAAGAAGTACTTCCACAGCGAGAAGTTGGGCTCAATGCCCAGGAAACCCTCGCACAGTGCGACAAACGCCACGATGTTCTGGATCCCGTTGGGGTTGAGGTGCTGAAGCTCGAGCCCGTAGTAGTGGAGGAGCCCCCGGAAGAAGCGGCTCGGCGGAGTCGCGAACCCCCGCTCATGGAAATGAGCGAAGGAGACGACGTAGCCGGGGGGAGGCGACGGCACCTGCTCCGACCCCGGCAGCTCCCACTCGCCCGCCTCCGTCGTCTCGCAGAGGAGGCCTTTCCTCACCAGGCCTTCGGCGCGCGAGGAGTTGAAGTGAGAGATCCCCCAAGATCCCATCGCCGGAGAAGGAGGAAACCTGACGGGGGTGGGAAGAAAGGGCGTAGCTTGGAGCGGACGAAGGCGAAGCGGACACAGGTGAGCTAAGGGCGAGTCTGGAGGGCGAAAAGGCTCGAAAGCAGAAGGCGGGCGGAACCAGCGAGGCGGGGCTTCCGTTTTTATAGGAAAGGCGCGGGGGAAGCAGAACCGACGTCCCTGTCGCCATAAATGCGGCGCCAGGTACGCCCCCGTCACTCCCACTTTCTTTTCGGAAACCGCGCGCACGATCGGCCGCGAAAACATCCTATCCTCCTCGATTCGTGGGTCGGCGCTCTCCATAACTCCGTCTCCCGGAAGGCACGCCCACGACGTCCCCCACTCTCGGCCTAGAGCGCAACGTCCACCCCGATTCGGCCCAAGGCCCGCCGAAAGGTAAGAAAGGGATACGGGGCTGAAAACGCCCCTACGGCCCATTACGATCCAGAGGTTTGAAGGCTAGCCCGCCACGGGTTCGACAGCTCCCTCAGGACATCCCCCGAGCGAGGGGTGAGAAGGGACGGGTCCGCTAGCAGCCAACACCCAGGCGAGCGAAAGCCAAGGGCGTCCCGACCTCGCGTTCGAGTCCTGACCGGCATCAAAGTTCATGGTTTTTCCACGAGGAAAGGCAACGAGCCCCCGGATCCGGCCGAACGGACCCGGGAACTATATGAACTGGCCGGCTGGAGATTGGAGTACGCCACCAGCTTGGCCCGAGCCGGACCCCCCCGAACGGGGACCGAGACTCCACTCGAACCTACCCATTCGCAGCTCAACGAGCACCACGGTTCGTCCAACAAGGATAACGTGGCACGGCTCAACCCCTCCGTCCTAGCGAACGGATGCTTGAGGGGCAACGATCAAAAGTCGACCTGGCCTCCCGATCGGTCTCCTGCAACGCGCGGGGGCTCGGGGGCTAGCGTCGCAACCAACAACCACGCGTGTGGTCACGATTCGTAGGCTCCCAGGCCAAGCTGGGCTAACAACGTGCCCTACCCCCGATCAAACCGACGCCCCTATCGCCATAAAATGCGGCGCCAGCTTGCAGGACGAGCAGAAGATCTCCGGCAAAACGGCGAAAGAAGCCTCCGGAGGAGCACTCTTGCTCCACCACAGGCTCGGGGGCTACTGTTGGGGGGAAATATTAACGATCTCCTAAACACCAACAATCGTGAAGGCCCAGGCCCATCCGGGATAACGAAATCGCCATCAAGCCCAACATGAGTCGGACTCCGCCTCGCCCGATCGCGGTCCCGGGGTCGGGAGCGTCCGACCCCTCACCGCTAGGCTCCGCCTCGTCCGACCGCGGTCCCGGGGTCGGGAGCGTCCGACCCCTCGCCGCAAGGTTCCGCCTCGCCTGACCCTGGGCACGGGGGTCGGACTCACTGGGGTCCACGAGACGAATATTCCCCTCGGGCGCGGACCGGATGATCAGGGTAGCGATCTCGTGGGTCCCCCTTGTCGACCTCGTCATAAATGCGCCGCAGGTCTAGCAGGAAGAAGGATGATCGTACTCCTCACGCAACCCGCTGCAAGTACTCATGCACGACCACACTGTACAAGCTACAGTACCGGCAGCTTCCTTCCATTCGCCGCAGGGTACTCATGGCCTGCGCCGTCCGGAGCAGAGGGAAGACTCGCCCGTTCTCGGGCCCCGCGCGCGCCGGCAGCAGGGATGTGACGCTCGCTCTCCGCAAGCCATTAGCAGGACGGCGGCATCCGCCGTCCCTCCCAACGGACACCAGAGTGGCGACGAAATGCCCTCATCATGACCCGACGGCTACGGACATCGGAGAGGCTATCTGTAGGGCGCGACGACAGTTGGCGCACGGCCACCCTCCTCCTCCAGCATACGCGCCGGCAGACGCTGAAGGCCGGCGAGGACGCCGGGCACCTAGGAACTTGGTCCCTCCCTTCGTGTTGTATTTTTACCATACTATGTTTAAACTCTTTACTGCTCTCATCACCCAGTCTCACCTGTAACCCCGGCAGCCCCCTTACGATATAAAAGGGGCATCGGGGGCCAGAGACGGGGATCGGATTCTTCTCCCTCCAAACAAGAGTACACTCTCACATTCCCTTAGAGCACAAGCATCTTCAAGAGACCTGGGATCAGTCCCTCTCTCACCGATCTGTAACCCCTACTACAGAACCCCGCGTGGGCAACACGAGCATCCTTGATACTGGACGTAGGGCCTCTTTTGCCCGAACCAGTCTAACCCCGTGTCTCCCACGCCACCATCCAAAGCCTTACGCGCATAAAAGAAATTTACTAGTCTAAGTCTCGATCCGCAAATCTTGACAACGACAAATCTATTCTAAAATGATTTGTTTTTAAGGATGGGGGAACATATATATTGCATTGATATTTTTTTTCTTGCAAAATAGCCGCCAGTCCTCCCCCAAGCCGAAGCGCCTCTTCCTCTCCCCGACCTCGAGCGGTTGTATTTTTTTCATGCAAATATAATTATTGTATAAAAGAAAATGTAATAATAAATGTGGTGTTTAAAATTTATGGATTGCAATTTTCATGAATAATTAATATTTATTGATATGTATAAATCCATAAATAATTTTTAATTGCAAGTATTACAATTTTGCATATTAAGAACGATGAACAACAATGAGAACAGTGGGACTGTCGTGTGCTAACTTCTTAATGGTAATATATCCTAATTTTCATTTGCTGTATACCTGCAGATGCTTACCATCAACAGTAACTATAGCAAGATTGAAGGCAAACAAATCGACAACATTTGTACGGACACGGTGAGGTTCATCCTACGCGAGATTTGTTACGAGGATGGAGCATTCTTTGATAAAGATGGCGTGTTGATGGCGGACAAATGCACAAATCTTCGTTGAATTTTTAATAATGTGAATTATATATTATGTACAATGCAGTTTTGAATAATGTGAATTATTTATTATTCAAGTTTGTTGTCATGTGGGAAATAAAAATTATAAATAACTCACAGGAAATAATATATTGAATGGAAAAAATACATATTCCTGACGGGTGGCATAAGCACGCGCTAGCACAGAAACAATATGTGCTGGCGGGTGGCTAACGTCGCCCGCCAGCACAGACGGCATCTGTGCTTGCTCAAGGTTGCTGGCGGGTACGATGTCCATCAGCACAAACATGTTCTAGCCACCGGCACAAATGCTTCCTGGCGCGGTGAATTTTTAATTAGTGCAGCCTTTTCAGCAGATTCTCCGTGTTAAAGCATAGCTCCAATAATATAATGTGAATCAGGTTCGTGGCCCTGTACGTCCTTGCTTTAGCAAACATCGGAAAAGAAAAGGAAAAATGGAACAGATACCAAAGACAAAGACGGAGAAGAAGAATAAAAACAAAGACTGCTAGCTCATCACGTACGTGATGATATGATGCCAAGAGGCCTCATCTAAACCTGCGACGCCGTCTCTTGATCCACACATGCATCGACAATCCATCGATCCATCTCAACGTACTTGACACCAAAGCAAAACAAGTTTACTTGGCATGCACGCGATGCCATTCGACGGACGATTGACGACGACGGTGACCTTGCACACTGGCCTATATATGCGTGCAGGGCATACATGGTAGCTAGCATCCCTGAAAACCCTCAAGCTTGTAGAACGATGGGTCTCCCCAGCTGCCAAGTAGTAGAAATTAACTCGTACATCGGAAACCTAACGTCATCCTACACGGAGAAGAGCAATGAGCTCAGCATGGTGGCCGCCTCCGTCATCATGTTCGTCCTCGTCGGCCTCTTCTTCAACCTCAACCTGTTCAGCGGCATCTCCGACATCAGCGCCATCCTCGACCCCAAAGTCCGCCTCGTCCTCACCTCGGCGCTCTCCCTCTTCCTCCCCGTCATGTCCTACCTCTTCTCCGAGGCCAAGAACACCGGGCACTTGCAGAGCTCCACCACTGCTGGGAGCACTCAGGTGGCTGACCTCCCGCTGAGGGCAGGGCTGATCCTGGCATGGATGCTCCTGGTGGAGCTCCTCCGCAAGAAGGTGGATGAGATCCGCATGCGCGGGTTCTCAGGCACCATCCAGCGCGCCGGCCGAGTTGTTTGGCTGGGAAGCCTCGTCTTCTTCAACATCGAGAGCGCTGGCCGGAAGGCGGTGTTCAGCATACTCTGGATCCTTTGTGCCACCAAGGTGTTGCAAAGAATCGCCTTCACCGAGGTGGGGAAGCGTTCATACGCACATGGCAAGAACGCCCGGCTCATCAGCTCCTACATGTCCCAGATGCTAGAATGGGAGCCGCCTCAAGATGCCCACCTGCAGCAGGAGGATGACGACGACACGTTGATCAAGACGTGCAATTACATTGTCATGGGCGAAGAGAAGCTGGTGGATATTGAGCCCACTGCAGATGGTTACAAGCTGGGAAAGGCCAAGTCCCCAGGTTATGATAGCATCGTCAAATTGCTGGAAGAAAATGATAGCATCGTCACTGTACGTAAAGTTTGGGAGCTCGATGACAAGGACAAGTTCTTCTCCCTCCAGCAAGTTCAAAGCTTGAAGAGAATCTGCCTCTCATTTGCTCTCTTCAAGCTGCTCCGTCGAAGGTTCGAGCACCTGCCGGCGGTGACCAAAGAAGAAGCTCGCAACTCCCAGAACCTTATCTTGAAAGGCCTGTACAACAAAGGCCAAACCAGCTCGTCGGCGGAAGCAGTGTTCCAAGTTCTGAATGATGAGGTCAACTTCCTTAGTGAGTATTATCACTCTGTTGTCCCAGTGGTTCTTGCAAGCCCCTTCTTCCTCTTCATAAACTACTTTCTTGTCAACATAGTCGTAGCTTTCCTGTGCTTCATGACAGTTATTCTCTGTGGCAATGGAGATGTCAGGTACGCACTCTACAGCCTCGTTGCAGATAACTACACCTTACAATATGGTGTTGGCAATATAGCCATATGCCTTCTGCTCAAAGCCACAAGTTCACCTTCAGCCTTCTTTTCCATAGTAGACCTTTCCATCACTATCCTTCTATTCATAATCTTCTTTTATGAGGAAATATGGGAGTTCTTTGTTTTCCTACTCTCCAACTGGTTCATGGTATCATTGGTCTACAACTACATCGCAAAACCAAGTTGGCTTAAGAGGTCCACCTTTCAGGGGGCCTTGTATTGGGGGGGCTTCAGTATTATCATGTGGCTGCGGACCAAGATGAGTCATGCTGACCTTAGGATGAAGCAATTTTCTGTGTTGAACCTTCGTTGGCCACCCAAGTTACCTCTCTTCGCCACATTCACCAGCATGGCGGTAAAAACAGTGGTGGTGCCAAGTAGTGTGAAAGAATCCATCATGAAGTACCTTGCCAACCAGCATGACGATCCCCAAGCAAACCCTCTTACCAATGGCATGTCCACACTACATAATAGGAACAACAACCTTTATTGCCAGGACCTCTCATGGGCATGCAGAAGCAATAGTGTTGCTGAGGTGATCCTCACGTGGCACATTGCCACCAGCATCATGGAGGTCAAGTGTGACACCCCTCAGAATGGCGAGGACATAAGCAGGAGGAAGGTAGCCTTTAGGCTGTCCAAATACTGTGCTTACTTGGTGGCTTTCCACCCGGAGCTTCTGCCTGACAATCCAGAAAAGGTCGAGTGTGTCTTTGAGGACATGAAAGCGGAGTTGAAGCCCATGCTGGGGTGTCAGGACTACTATCTCTCGTCGCAGCACAAACGAGTCCAGAAGATCATGGACGAGAAAACCACACCCCTAAGGCAAAACCAACCTTCTTCAACTGCAGGCCAGAGTGATGATGACAAAATAAAAGTTGTACAAGACGGTGTAAATCTTGCAAGGTCACTAATGACAAAAACTAACAAGTGGCAGGTGTTAGCGGACGTGTGGACGGAGATCATCATATACTTGGCCCCGTCGAGCGACGAGGAGCGTGTGAAGGGGCATGAGGAGGTCCTGGTGCAAGGAGGTGAGTTCATCACCGTGCTCTGGGCGCTGACCACCCACATCGGCATATCTAGGCCCAGCAAATCGGAGATAAATGTTGGCCATTCTGCAGCTTGAGGGATCGAGAAGACACGGGCCTGAGTGTGCATGGCGTTTCCATACGTGCTTTGCCTTTGCATTGCACCCACCTTGATATTGTTTGCTCTGCTTACGTGTGCAATTTTTTCTTGGCGTGCTTTCATGGAGAGTTTGTTTTGTTTGATCTCAGCTACTTCCACAGGGAGCGGATGTGTGTGTGTGTGTGTGTGTGTGCAGGAGGATTTGTAATTAGCATCAAGTTTTCATATGAACTGCGAGAGCATTTTACCTAATCGCTTATCTGCTTTGCAAGCTTCTGCCTGGACTTTTGAGTTCTATTTCGTTTTGCAGATTAATACCTTACCGATGAAGCGATGACATTTATTTATTATCGTAATCCGAACTGTAGTTGAATGATGTGCATCCATAGTAGAAATATATTTCTTTGTTTTGGTAATTGTACTGAATTTGCTTGCGTAATATATGCACTATGTCTAAATAAATAGGATGGACGGCTCAGGCCAAATGGACTTCGGCTTCGCGCTACAGCAACGCACACTATTTAGCACTGTGCGTTACTGTAGCACGAAGCTGGAAACGGATACTGATACCTTAAAATGAACTGGGAAGGAGGTGAATCAAAAAAGTAGCTCCCCACGACTTCGGCTCCGCCTGCTACAGTTGCGAAGTCAAAGGCCCCCTAAGCCATACCAAATGAGCCCTTACGACCCCTTACCCATTTCATTCACATATATCACTTCCCGTGTTGTTGTTAATTGGACAACAATGGGATGGCACCTTGAACTAGTAAGACACAACAAGAACCACAAGTATATGTCATCTACTACTATTTTTGGAACCAAGTTGTGCATTACCCCCTCCCAACCATTGATAACACATCCTTGGCTAAATTAAGCCAACCAAAGACAACCACAAAAACTTCTTATAAATACGGACCACTTACCTACATTCCCAAATCACCTCCACATTCAACACCTCCTCTCCTCCACCACTGACCAATAACCCCGGCTGCCGCCGCCGCCGCCGCAACCTTCACAGCAGCCGGGGGCAACCATGGGTGCCTGTGCAACCAAGCCCAAGACGCTAGAGGGGAAGGCCCCCGCCGAGGCCCCCATCTCCACACCCAAGGTTGCACCCGAGACCACCGTCCCCACCGAGGTGATGACGATGCATTCTGAAACTCAATTTATAAACAAATTTTGTTCGATCACTATGCATGCCTTCAATTTTGTTTCCTGAAGTGATGAACATTCGAACTCGCTGTATATTATCAATTTGATGAGCAGGTTGCGGCTGAACATGTCGTTGAGAAGGTGGTGGAGGAGGCCAAGGAGGAGCCGGCGGCGGCAGCGGTAACAGAGCCGCCTGCCACCGCCGAGCCCGAGCAGAAGGCTGAGGCAACACCAGAGGCGATCGTCGAGCCCGAGCACAAGGAGGAGCAAGTCTTGGAGAAGATCGTTGAGGAGGATCAGAAGCCTGCAGCCCCTGTCGAGGAGAAGACCGCCGCTGCCATTGAGGTGGCGGAGGAGCCCACGGAGGTGAAGAAGGACGCCGGGGAGGAAGAGGAGGAGAAGCCGACGCAGAGCTGACCGACTGTCCATGGCGTCAGTTGGCTCCTGCCTGAAATCTCTAGAGTCGTCGGCTTATATATAGCTCGGGAGAGAGATCCACTGCGTGTAACATTCTTTGATGCCTCCCGTTTTTCCTCCACGGGGTTCTGATAAACGATATTATTGGGCTTATTATTGAACATCTTGGTCCCTAATATTATAGTTTGCCTTCAACTATATATTCCTTGATAATAATCCAGGATATCACACATTCATATGCTGAAATTTTCCGATCCCCAAAGTTTGAACGCAAATTCAAATGCTCAAAACAATGCACCTACAGGACAATGTGGTCGAGAATCGAGACTGATGCGTAGTTTCAAATTCATAACATACAGCGAGTTCGAATGTTCAATCAATGGAGGTCAAGGCGGCACAGAGACGAACCGTTCTGATCCCGCCCGTGTGACGATGCATCATCCATGGACCATATGGCCATGGCCTCCCCTCCGTCACCGGCGTTCGACGGCGCATCCGCGGCCTGTGCCCATGGCCCTGGCCTCCGATCCGTCACCGGCGTCCTCGCGCGGGCAGCGAAGGCGTGGAGCACTGGAGCCATCACCGCCGGCCGGCCGTAGCGTGCACCACCGATGCACGTCGTTCGGGTTGATGATGAGAACCGTGGAGGCCTTGCTCGAGCCCATGGGCCGAACTGTGGAGGGATTCTTCGACGGGCCTAGTGCGTTTGGGCCAGCACTCTGTTGGGCTATCGGCCCAAAAGTTCCACGGGAAGAAGAAAGGGAGGAGGGCACGCACTCCCCCCACCCCCATCTCTCTTCTCCATCGGAATCGAGGGCGGCCGCCGGAAGACGATCTGCAGCGAAGCGAAGGGAGAAATCGAGGAAGAAGCGAAGATGATCTACCGCAACTGGTCGCTGCTCTCCTCGACGGTCGTCATCTGGGGCGGCGTCGCCACCGCCGGCCTCGCCGGGATCTTCCTCTTCGGCGGCAAGGTACTAACCCTCGATCCCCTTCCTGTAGCTACGGATTCCATCCCAGATCGCCCGTGGGACTGCGTATTCGTCCGTTTCCGCCCCCGCATCTGCGTGGTTTCTGTACGATGTTTTGGTTGCTCCTGCGCCTGTGCTCGTTAGGTTG
Source organism: Setaria viridis (assembly GCF_005286985.2). NCBI lineage: Eukaryota > Viridiplantae > Streptophyta > Magnoliopsida > Poales > Poaceae > Setaria > Setaria viridis. Next base: position 1,012,492 of record NC_048266.2, read on the forward strand.
GTGGTGGTATGAACATTGGATCCGGTTGATGCGTCGGTGGGGGATTCGCGTCTGGTGACCATTGCGAACCCGGGATTCGGGGCGGATTTTGGGTGCGATGCGATAGAGCTGTTCTCTGCAGGGTCAGATTCCTCTGTTTAGCTTAGGGCGGCCAGCAAGTCCTGATTCGAGGCAGATGTTATGTGGTTTTAGGTTGCTACATGCCGGTCAGGTCAATGTGTTCTTGATCTTCCTGCCATGCTTTGTTGTATGTTCTTGCCTGAGATTTTTTTTTTCTTGTAAGCCCTGTTGTATGTTAATCTCAAAAAATCCCTTGCTGTACTGAGATTTTTCTTACTGGGTAGGGCAATAGGAGATTAGAGGCCTGTTGGGACATTCTTTAGTTTTAAGGATTTTAGCATGCTGGATTAGATTCTGGTGTGACTTGCAAGAGTTGATGCTGATGGTTGGGGGTGTACTCTGACACTTATTCGTTGATTTCGTGGGAGATTGGACAATGCTCTACGTGCATAGGTCATCGAAAAATTGAGTCATCTTGATGTGTTACAGTTCACCTATGTTGGTCAATTCATAACTTCATATACTCAGGTGATGTTCTTTCATTGCATTTTTGTACTTGTTGGATGCGTTAGTGGGCGTTCGACACATCCAGTTTTGTTTTGGGTACTAGTATAGCTGTAGAGTATAAAGAAGCCTTACATGTGTGTATTTTTGGAAGATTAGGTGCTCAATGTTTTTTTGGCTTCCAAGTTTCCCTATTGTTTTAATTTCCAGCAGAAAAGGCTCAGTTTGCCTATTTGTAAAAACACAGTAACCGATTAATACGTTCTTGAATGGAGTAGCCAGCAGTGTGGGTAGAACTATGGATGCATTTTGAAATCATGAACTGTCAAACTGAGTATTAGAACAGGTATCCTAAAGCACTGTACAGTCTTGATGTCTCCAATTAAGATGATACTTATGTATTCTGCTGATTTGCTGTAGGAGACGATGACTTTCATAAATATGATTGTGGATGGAATGAAAGATTGCCATATTGACTAAGATTTTTGAGTTTTGATGTTGGTAGTTTTGTGCACGTAGGGATTCAGTTGATAATTGGTCATAGAACTGAGTTATATACCGAGTGGTAGGTCTGTTGATGCGTCATGCATGAGATCATCCAATACTTGTGTAGCAAGAAGATTACTGAATACTCACTCCACTTCTTCATTACTTTATAGGTAAATTAATCTTGTTTATATTCTAAGATTTTCAACATAGTAACTTGGTCGGTTTCCCATGTCCACCAACTTGTCCAAGCTGGTTTATTTGGATGCCTAACCAGCATTTAATTATTTTTCCGCATTGCTTCAAGCGACTCTTAACATTGTACACCAGTTCGATGAGAAAGAAAAATGCAACTGTGTCAGATTGCTGATATGCATGTCTTGTAACCTTGATTGAGATAGCAGCCTTTTATTAGGCTTCATTTGTGTTTATATTGGTGCTAGCAGGTATCTTAAAACATATGGGTTTCTCTTCCCACGATTGGTTATGATATAACTATATTGGTTCACATGTTTGCAGGAGAAATTCCAGGACTACCTTTGCCGTGAGGGTGAGAGGCTTAGGCGGCAGGACAGAGCCGCGGTGGGCCGAAACTAGAGAGGAAGCCAAACCTGATGGATATCAACGATCGGAGCAACATTTGAATTTGACAAGAAATCCGCCCCTCTACTAGAGCAAGCCCCCCTTCTAGAATGGAATCCTTCTGAATTGCTTTCGCTTTCGTGAGCCGAACTCGCTCCGTAACAATAAATCTGACTGCACCCTGTGTAAATCATTGAAGAGCTAACGCTTTTGCCTTTTTGGCCCGTGGTTTGTCAAAGCTTGTGTGCTTGTTTGGCATCGACTGGCTTGATGCCCTGAATAAAGGTTGATGCATTTGACGGGACATCATCACAAATATCTGGCCTCCTTGTGTTGTTCAATTTGCTACCAAAGGCTTGTCTTTGACGCTTTGTGTGCTTGTCCAGGGTGGGCTATTTGGCTAATGTATTCCTCCTAATTGTGTTTAGCTACATCTGATCCTGTTATAGCAGCATATTTCCTGCGATTTAAGCCTTGTCGCTGTATGAGCCCAAGGCGGTGATCCATGAGTGTATCGTTGTATCTTATTCTTTGTGTACGTTGGGATCGCCGAAACCTAAACACCCATAAGCACCATCCACAGCATGAAAAACACTCTGACCTCGCAAGTTCTACATCAAATATAAAAAGGCGCGGAGCCCTTCTAGCCTCGCGAGTTCCAAACGGAGAAGTAAAACTTAGTTACCGTCGAACATCGTTATCAGGTCTTAAGACTAACCTCGCAAGTTGCGCGTAAGTAGCAAGGAAAGCAGAACTCCTTCAACCTCGCACGCTGTTTGGAGGCACCTCTAATATCGGTTCCGAACACCGAGCTTTTATCTTCTTACTCTTTTATCTTCTTACTCTTTACTCTTGAGGCTAGGTGTTCGTCTCGGATGGTGGATAAAGCCTCGAGGCTAGATGACCGGCTCAAAATGAAGACGAAGTTTCGAGGTTAGAGGGCGGAAGGCGTGAGAAATGTGACCACGTGGAAGAGTTCAATTTGTACACGTTTCCTTCAATGTAAGGCATATCTTAGGATTATAGTGGTTGAGAAAGGATACTGTAAAAGGAAGTCCTACCACATTGTAAAGGGGATCAGTTTTTCCAATTGCAAACATTATTCCCATTATAACTTGGATCTATTTGGTGTCAAATTCCTTTGAGACCAACAGTGTATCTTAAGTACTGTAATGATTTGCTTACTGGTGAAGTGTTGCGTCTGCTGGAGCCTGTAGCAGGGAAGCAACTGATATTCCTCTGCTCAACTTGCAACTCTCTTGCGAGCCCGACAAGGTAGCGCGCGCGCGTGCACGGCGCGGCCCGTCGTTTTCTCGTGTGGCGGCCAACTCGATCGTCTGCGCCCGCGCGGCCGTAGAAGATTACAACGGCGTGACGTCCTCCCCAGCCGGTGCACGGTCAGGCTCAGGCCTGTCTTGTCCGGCCGAAGCAGAGCTGAATGAAACAAACCGGTGGGAGAGCGCGGCCGTCAGTTTGTAGAATGGAAAAGCCTCGGCTGCCGACGCCCGCCGGAAGACGCAACTTGCCGAGCCACACCACCACCACCCGCCGATTCAGGAGGAAACCGAGGTGCGCGGGCGCGCGTATAAAACAGCCGGCACATCGCCTTCCGCTCCGGCATCACCCCTGCAGGCCCCAGCGCAAGCAAGCAAGTCAAATGCTAACCGAGTGAGCTGCTAGCTAGTTCTTCACTAGTTTTTGCACGGCCGGAGAAGACGATAGGTGGGGATGGAAGCGAGGTACGTGAAGGTGGCGTCCCGGTACTTCATCGTCGGCAACGGGAACGCCGGCGACGGCTGCGGTGGTGGTGGTGATCATCGCCGCCGCCACTTCCTCGACGCCTGCTTCCTGTGCAAGCGGGACATCACCCCGGGCCGCCACATCTTCATGTACAAGTACGCACGATGCTACCCGACCATCGATCGATCTGTGTGTATTATTCTTTGACGACTGACCTCATGTCCGCTACGCGCGGGCGCATGCAGGGGCGACGCGGCGTTCTGCAGCGACGAGTGCAGGCAGGACCAGAGGGCCATGGACGCCGCGCTCAAGGCCGCCAGGCGCCGCCAACGCTACCTCCAGCGCAGCGCGTCCCTGCCGGTGCCTTCGTCGGCCGCGGCGGCGGCGATGCCCCGGAGGCCGACCGTCGCGGGCCTCGCCGCCCACGCCCCCGTCCTCTCCGGCTAGAGCTAGCTCCTCGCGGTCGCCGATCCATGCTGGGGGGATACGAAGATGTGCGTGCTTGAGTTCGTCGTGCTCGTGTGCCCCGGCGCCCGCTTGATCGGTCTGGGCAATTTTCGTGGCCTGCTGGTCCGGCGCCGGAGAAGATGCACGCTGGCACACGGAGAGATAGCAGATATTGCGGACAAGTTTACAGTTGCATGATATGCCCGATGCAAAAAAAGCTACAGTAGCAAATTATTAGATGCATCATCTCCTCGCCGGTTCACAAGTACCTAGAGACAGTACTGCTAGCTAGGAAAAAAATAAATTAAATAATAATGTAATAACCATCTGTTCGATCCGTAGAACATGTAATAGCTATTAGTACTTGCATCTTATCACTAGCAGAGAAGAGACTTTCGTCCAACATTTTTAGCCCGGTCATTTTTTGACCTTAGTCCTCCCGGTCATTTTTTGACTTGGGACTAAACATCCTTTAGTCCCGGGTCAAATGGCCACCACCGACGACGGGAGCTTTAGTCGCGGTCAGTAATATCAACCCTCCTCCTCTCCCTTTCTTCCAGGCAGGCGGCATGGCGCTGGCGGACTCAAGCCTGGCGGGCGAGATCGAGGAGGTGGTGTGGTGATCGAGGTGGAGCTGCAAGGGCAGCGGCACGAGCAGGCAAGATGGTGGGGGTAGCCTTTTTTTTTATTTTTTTGACCTTTGGTCTTTAGTCCTGAGTGAATGATCCGGAACTAAAGAGAGGGATCTTTCGTCCCGAATAGTTAGTCCCGATTGGTTTTTCGGGAGCTATGAGGCTTACCAACCTGGACTAAAACTCGGTTTTCCACTACCTCCGATGCCTCAAAGAGATCCTCGACACCTTCACGGCCGCCACCTAGGGTTGAAAACGGACGGGTAAAATACCATCCCGACCCGCCCCATTTTCCACATTGTACCCGCCTGTTTTTGTTTTTTCGAAAAAATCCGGGTTCAGGACGGGTCACGGATTGACGGGTTGCGGGAGCAGGATGGAAACGGGTGAGGCTCTATCCCGGTCGAATTCTTAGGATCCCGTATTTGATCGGGATGGACCCGGATTTAACCTGAATTTGACCTAGATTTTCAGCCCATGAGAAAAAACAGCCCAACATCCCAACAATTAACCCTAACCGAGTCAGTGAGTCACCACCCCACCCGGCCACCCCCACCCGCGCCACCATCCCCTCTCAGTCCGACTCCCACTGTCCGCCTGTCCCGCTCAACCACTCAGGCCGTACCGCCACCCCTTCTCCTCCGCCACCGGCCGACCCGCCGCGACGTCCTCATCTGTCGTGCCACCAAAGGCGCCCCCATGCCGCTCCCACTCCTAACCGTCGCCGCCCGGGCCCGGTTGCCCGTGCGCTCCGCGTCACCCCCCCTCGCCCAGTCGCCCACCACCCTGCCCAGCGGCCTCCTCGCACCCACGCCGGCAGCCCGGCACCGACACGCCGCCTCCCCGGTCTCCAGCTCTCCACCTTGTGCCCACGTCGGCTCCCCACCTCCCTGCTTGGCGCCCACACCGCCGGTTGCCCGGCTCCAGCACGCGTCGTCGTCTCCCGGCATCTCCATCCTCCGAAGATGTCACGAGCCGCCGTCTCCCGCCATCCTCCCTTGTTTTGTGCTGTGCTGTGTGACTGTTGTTCACTGGCCGAATGAAGTAGCCAGTGAAGTGATGTGTGATGAGGGTTCTTGGGCCACTTGCTGTTGGCCGAATGTTTTGTGCTGTGTGACTGTTGTACACATCAGTTGCCTGTTAGCCGAATGTTTTGTGTTGTGTGACTGGTGCGTCCCAACTAAAGTTTTCGGTTACTGTCCGTTTTTATCGAGTTTCCAGTCGTATTGGTTCATTTCCATACACTTGTATAACCTGCTCCGTTTCCGCTCTCGGCTGTCCTGCTCCTGCTCCCGACGATGAAGGAAACGGGAGAGGGGTTTTCCCGCCCGTTTCCATCCGTTTTCATTGCTACCGCCACCGGCCTCCACACCAACTTCCACAAAAGTACCTTTGTGCCGATCCATGTGGAGCCGGCGGCCGCACTGGAGCTCGCCGCCATCCTGGGATGCCCTGTGGCCGGCTTCTCCCAAACTTATTTGGGGCTGCCGCTCTCCACAGGGAAGGTCCCCGCGTCGGTGCTGGATGCGCTTGCTATCAAAGTGGTGCGCACGCTGCCGGGGTGGCGCACCTCTCTCCTAACTCCGGCGGGGCGCCTCAACCTAGCCAGCGCGATGCTGATGGTGCAGCCTCTCTCCGCCATGGCTGTCATGCCGCTCCCCGTTTCCACCCTGGACAAGCTCGACCGGCCTCACAAAGGCCTGTTCTGGAAAGGCGCCGCCAAGTGCTCGGGTAGCGACTGCCTGGTTGCATGGCAGTAGGCGTGCCGTGAAGCGCCTACAGCCGTTCTGGGCACCTACAGCCGTTCTGGGCGCGCTTCCTCCCCGGGCACGCACCGCCGGGGTCTGCCCGGGAAGCGGCGGAACCTGTTCCCCCCCTCCCACTCTCTGGTGCTGAGGTCGTGGAGCCTCCTTTTGTACTGTTGTTGCTTCTTTGAGAAATGGTATTTCAATTTAAGTAAATAGGCCACGGAGACGATAGCTATATGGGCCAATATGCGGTTCAGTAAATAGGCCAGCGTCGCGATGATTACCACCAAGTGGGCTTAGGTCCACCGCTGCGTGGCCATCATATTGCCGTGGCCTGGAACAGCCGAGCGAGGGAGGTGAAGGCCAATTCATGGGCCGTCGTCGCGTAATTTCCGAGCTGCTTTTCGAATTCCGATGAGTCAGTAAGTTGGTTAGGATCAGTGATGAGTCTCTTTCGTCACTGTATATTGGCTTATAAGAAGAACTGATGAACCAAGCAAACATTATTATGTACACAACAGTCCACTCCTCACGCACATCTCCTTCACCGCCCGGGAAGGATCCGAGTTGGGGGAAATCAAACAAGAAATCTCTCAACAAGAACATGCCAACGTACAAACACACACTCGGATGCAAGAAACAAGAGTATCAAAAAGCTGGCTGCACAGTACACTGAAGCACAAACGAAACAGCCAAATGCATATCCAGTTTTGATTTTTTTTCCCTTTCTTCCCTCAAGGTCCTGGAGTGGATTGCTTGGTCTGTGGCGGCGGCCGGGCTACGCCGATGTGGGTGGTCAACGCCCAAAGCACGGTGATGAACTCGCCTCCCTGCACCAGCACCTCCTCGTGCCCCTTCACGCGCTCCTCGTCGTTCGACGGCGCGACGTAGACGATGAGCTCCGTCCACACGTCGGCCAGGAGCTTCCACACTGCTTCAGGATCAACCTCGTCCATTAGCAGCTTCCCTAGCTTTGCGCCGTTCAGTACAACTTTGCTCCCATCACTCTTGCCTGCTGCGGCTTCCGTTTTCTTGTTGTCTTGCTCGCTGTGACCTGGTGTTTCCACTTCAATGTCCCTTATCTGCACTGCTGTACTGGTTTCCTGCTGCTTGTTACTCTCATCCTCTGTACTGGTTTCCTGCTGCTTGTTACTCTCATCCTCTACGGCTTTCATCATCTTCTCGACCCTCGTGCTCTTCGATGACAGGAAGTACACTCGGCACCCGAGCATGTCCTTCAACTCCTTCTTCATTGCCTCAAAGACATCCTCCGCTTTTTCCTTGTTGTCGGGGAGTAGCTCAGGGTGGAAGGCCACCAAGTAGGCACAGTAATTGGACAGCTTAATCGCCACCATTCTTACATCTTCATTTTTATTGCTCGGAGGGGCACACTTGGCCTCCAAGATGCTGGTGGCAATGTGCAATGTGAGGATGACCTCGGCGGCGCTATCGCTCGTGCAAGCCTCCCTTAGAGCATGGTGTTGAGGAATGTAGTGCTTCTCCTTCTCCAATGCGGATGTGCCTTTGGTAAGGGGAGTGTTATTAGGATGGCGATCATGTTCCACAAGACAATCCATGATGGACTGCTTCAAGCTGTTGGGTACACCCTCTGTTCTTATCGCCAAGAAGAGTGGGGAAAACAATGGTAGGTGGGGTGGCCAACGGAGGTTCAACATGGAAAATTGCTTTACCCTAAGGGGGGCATGGCTCATCCTGCTCCGTAGCCACAGGAGACGGCGGAAGGCTCCACCAAAGGTGGGGCTCCGAGGCCAGTCGTATTTGGCCCTGAAGCTGCATAGCACTGAGACCATGAACCAATTGGAGAGTAGGAAAACAACGAACTCCCATATCTCCTCGTAGAAGAAGATGATGAATAGAAAGGCAGTTATAGAAAGGTCTACTAGGGAAAAGAAGGCTGGGGCCTTATTATCGATGGCTTTGGCTAGAAGGCATCTGACTATTTTTGAAACTCCATGCTGCAAGGTGTAGTTGTCTCTACCGAGGCTTTTGAATGCATATCCAACATCTCCATTGCCGCACAGAATAATAGACATGAGGCACAGGACGGTTACGACTATGGGGAGAAGAAAGTAGTTTGCTATGAGGAAGAAGGGGCTCGCGAAGACGACAGGGATGACAGAGTGGTAATACTCACTGAGGAAGTTGACCTCATCATTCATCACTTGGAATAGTACATGTGCATCCTCCTTTCTTCTTTGGCCGTACAAGCCATTCAAGAGGAACTTCCGGCAGTCGCGTGCCTCTTCATCGCTCATCGCCGGCTGATGCTCAAACCTTCGACGCAACAATTTGAAGAGAGCAAACGAGAGGCAGATTCTCTTGAGGCGTTGGATTTCCTTGTGCTGACTGCCTGTCTCGGGAAGCTCCCAAACTTTACCAACAGTGATGACGCCATCGTCGTTGGTCGGAAAAAAGAACTCATACCCATCTGCAGTAGCCTTCTTCACCAACTTGTTTTCTCCCATGACAATGTACTTGCACTTCTTCAACAGCTCGTCTCCGTCCTGGACAGCTTGGTGGCGCTCTGCTTGATGCTCCTCACGTTCTAGCATCTGAGCCATGTATGAGGTGAGTACAGAAGCGTTCTTGCCATGGGCATATGAACGCTTCCCCACCTCGGTGAAGACGAATCTCTGCGCCACTTTTGTGGCACAAAGGATCCAAAGGATGCTGAACACCGCCTTCCGACCAACGCTCTTGATGTTGAAGAAGACAAGGTTTCCCAGCCAAACAACGCGGCCGGCGCGCTGGATGGTGCTCGAGTGCCCGCGCATGCGGATCTCGTCCACCTTCTTGCGGAGGAGCTCCACCAGAAGCATCCATACCAGGATCAGCCCGGCCGTCAGCGAGAGATCAGCCACGGTGGTGGCACCCGCAGTGGTGGAGGAGCTCGTCGTGTTCCTCGCGTTCTTGGCCTCGGAGAAGAGGTAGGACATGACGGGGAGGAAGAGGGAGAGCGCCGAGGAGAGGAAGAGCCGGACTTTGGGGTCGAGGATGGCGCTCACGTCGGAGATGCCGCTGAAGAGGTTGAGGCTGAAGAAGAGCCCGGCGAGGACGAACATGATGGTGGTGGAGGAGACAATGGTGGGCTCATTGCTCTTATCTATGTAGGATGATGTGAGGTTGGAAATGTACATAGTCATATTTTGATCGCAGAATTCTCTCGGGTCAAGCTTGAGTGCAAAGTGAAGGACCATTGTGTGGTATACGGACGATTACTTGAGAGTAATCTTGAGTTTATCGTAGCTGGGGTTTGGTTTGGTTCATCTCTGGAGCATTGCATGGCTATATAAGCTAGTTTGGTGTGTGCAGTAAGCTGCGTTCGCGGTGGCCAATGGCGAATGGCATCGCGTGCTTGCCATGTTTTTTGTTTGGTGTCCGTTACAGAAGCTAGAGTACGTTCAAGCTCAGATTATTACTGGTTGACTGCGACTGGCATCACTTGCTTGCCAAGTCTTGAATTGATACAAAGTGCTTCGCATGATTATCTGCTCTAATTAATAATATTCGATCTGTGAGCTACTTTATTCTGTATGTGTTTGCCTTTGGTATTTATTAATCCCAGAATATTTTCTCTTCTTTACCAAAGGACACAGAGGACGACCATGACTCCATGAGAATACGTGAGCTAGTTTCTTTAACTTTTCTGTATTTTGTCTTTGGTATTATTAATGGCGAAATCTTTCTTTATCAAAGGAATGCAGATCACCATGAGAATGCGTTAGTTTATATTAGTTCTCCTGCCTTTTTATCTTCTGTGTTTCATAATTCCACACTATCTTTACTTTATACCAAATTAAAGGGCGCACTGTCTCGGTTAGGCTATTGTAGGCCCTTTTGTTTTATCATGCTTTTAAAGATGCCATGTCATATCAACACAGAACGATTATCAATAAACATAGAGAGTAATTAAATAGCCTTAAATTATTCTTATTATACGATTCGCATGATATGGTATATGTTGTTGCAATGTTTAACCATCTAGTATGATGAAATTCCTTAGTAGCTATCTTAGCACCATTCTAGGCATTCTTGAACCCTACGCTTTCATAAATGGAGGAGTAGGGTGGCACAAAGAGGATCACTACTGGAAAAATGACCTATCGTCCCGAGGCTTAGTATCGGTCACTTTTTGGCCCGGTACTATTGTTAGCATTAGTATCAGGCCTAAGGAATAGTACCCGAGGAGACCCTTTAGTCTGGTGGGGGCTCCACCCAGTACTAAATCCCGCCCCCTCGCCCCGGCGTTGCTCCTTGATCCGTGCGGGAATTCCTTCTTATCTCCTTCCTCTATCTCCTTATCGCGCTGCCTCTCTCCTTCCTCTATCTCTCACTCTCTCTCTCCCACACGGTGCCTCTCTCCCTCCTGTATCTCAGCTCTCTCCCTCCACTCCTCCTACCTCCCCTCCCCTCCCACCTCCACTCGCCCCTCACCAGCAGTGAGGAGCAGTGGTGGAGCGAGGTGAGGTGGCGGCAGTGACGGCGTAGGAGGGGCGGGGCGGAGCAGCGGCAATGGCGGAGCGTGTGGCGGGGCGGAGCGGCGGAGGGGGACGGTGGTGGGGCAGCGGGGGAGGGGGCCGGCGAAGGAGGCGGAGGGCGGAGGAGGCGGAGGAGCGGAGTGGCGGCGGCGGAGGTGGCCGGTGGAGGAGGTGGAGGAGGGGCAGAGAGAGGAGGGGCGGAGGAGGAGGCGGAGGAGCGGGGCGGTGGGGGCATGAGTGGCGGGGGATTTTGTTTTTTTTAATTTTTTAACACCTTTTAGTACCGGTTATTTCAACCGGTACTAAAGGGACCCCGTACCGGATTGCTAGTACCGGTTGCACAACCGGTAGTAGAGGGGGGTTACGGACCGGTACTAGAGACGATTTTTCTGGATACACTGGCCGGTGCTAGTTTGTATATTGAGTAGGAAATTGGGTGGTGGATGATGCTCGACTAGTAAAATTAGTAGAGGCTGTAGATCTAAAAATCTAATTATATATGGCAATGTATCTAAGAAGGGAAGAAGTGAAAGGGTGGCACTTGTAACTGCACAGGGAGCCCGTGCTTCAAGAAGATCTGACTTGTTAACTGCACTGTGTGATTTACTTGGTCATTAACAAGCGAGCTCAGATGTCGCAAGGTCCACATGTCAGGCACAATGTCACATATTAATTACTGTAGAAAGGTATAGCCAACGTGGTTTGATGTACAAGAATACAACATGAATCTACGAACATCTTGAAACTCTCAAGCATTTTGTAAGAGAAAAGGATGGAGGACTGATTCAATCTCACGAGGTAGTTTGCGACCACGTCACATGTTAAACCATGTTCTTGAGTGGGCATAGACCCTATTTGAAATTGTTGGACGAAAAATAATTTTCTCGTTCACATCCTGATCAAATAACAGAATCTAACATACATATAACATGTTATAAAGATCACATGAATTTTTTTTTCTCATTTCAACCTGTTTTCAACCACGAGAACAAGAAGAGAAGGATGAATCTAGAATAGTGAATGATTTGGGGATAAAAAAATCTTGAGACAGATTAATAGACAGACATATACCCTTTATTTATTTATTTTTCAGGAAAACAAGTACATAGAAAAATTGCGTACAATGAAGCTGATCAATACTGAATGATTACTGAGACTGACACGCATGACATTGTTCCAAACTTCCAAGCAACATAGATGGTCAAGATTGCACTGTCGATCGAGTATCCTCCATTGGCTAAGCAGTCAGCACTCAGCAGGCGCCACGGCGGAATCCGACGGCCCCGCCGCCGATGTCATACAGCACCTCAAGCGTCCTCTGCTGCACGTTGCCGATGATCCCCACGGACTCGTCGTCGCCGGTGGACGCGAAGGCGAGGCAGCCGTCGAGAATGGTCCCCGACCGGTCGAGCTCCACCGTGGCGCCCCTCTCGAACACGAGGGAAACGCTTGGAACCTTGACGTCGTCGCCGACGGCATCGCTGATGTTGAAGCACGTGTCCAAGATCGCCGACGACGACGCCACCCGCGGGTACATCTTCATCTCCTTCCTGAACGCCGCCCGAAGAACACGGTACGCCTTCGGGGGCAGCCGCGTGATGATCGTTCCCGAGTCCATGACCGCGCCGGCGCTGAACGCCGACGGGGGCACGCGGAGGCGCCGCCCGGCCACGGTGATGCCCTGCAGGAGCACGAGGTAGAAGGTGTCGACGCTCATGGTCCTGTACATGGGCGTGACCGTGAACCTCGACGAGGAGGCGCGCGGCACGCCGAGCGTCAGGAAGCCGGAGTAGTTCGCCGCCGGCGGGAGGCAGTAGGAGAAGGCCTTGGTCGCCGTCTGCGACACGAGCGACGGCGAGCCGCCGCCGAGACCCATGAGCCCGTCGGCCTTGTCGCTGAACAGCTGCGCGGCGTGGCTGCAACCGAACTGGAAGTGGTCGACGGCGTACGCCGGGGTCAGCGTCAGCTTGTCGGCACTGTACGTCCCGGTGGTGTTGGAGCCGTCGCCGTAGTTGACGATGTACTGGCACTGGCGGCGCTTGGAGCAGCCATTGCCGTAGAGATCACGGCTGAGACCGTTGCAGGCGGCGGAGCCGCAGCCGATGGCCGAGTACGTGGCCGACCTAGCCGGGTTGAAGAGCTTGTCCTTCTGGGGGTGGCACGCCGTGGCGGGGCACGGGCGGCACTGCACCCACGTCACGTCGCTGCCGGTGTCGATGTGCACGGTCTGGGTGACCGCCGGCGTGCCGAGGCCCACGGTGACGACGTACTCCAAGGTGTCCAGGGAGGAGCCAAGCGTGGTCGGGACGGTCACGTCGCGGCGCTTTGCTCCAGCAGTGCCGTTGAGGCCCTTCCGGATGCGGTCGGCGCGGAGGCGGTCCCGGTGGAGCACGTCGGCCGTCGAGGGTATGGTCTCCGAGGAGGGGAACGGTGAGCAAGGGCCTCGCCGGTGGTTCAACGGCAGCCAAGTGCGACTGGAGAGTGGAATGCTCACTGAAAATCAACATAGGTAGGGTGATCAGCTGCGCATTAGTAGTACTTAGTTACTTGAAAATTAAATGTGGCTGGATGAATATAGTACCGCAACCATGGATTTCTTTTCAGAAAGGATAAACAAAAGGAGTAAAAATTAACCTCTGTGGCCGGAGCAGACGGCATTGGATTTGAGCGTGCTAGTTGTTGCATGAGCAATTGGAGAAGAAACACACAGGACAAGAACTAGCGGCAAAACAGGAATCATTGTAAATTCTCTCTAATTCTTTTTCTTCAGTGAACGTTTCTTCAAAATTCTAGCTAGCTAGTGCAGCAGGTTTGCTTCGAAACTCTAAGCCTCGAACATATATAGGCTGTGTGGAACTGCACAGTTAGAACAGAAAGCCATTTTTCATGAACTTACATTCTAACTGATCATTAAGGCACAAAAGAAATCATACGAGTGCAACTATCTATGGGGAATATTCAATATACTCTACATGCACTATGATATCTAGTGTAGAGCATACGAGTACCCTTGAAAAGTTTCATTCCATAATTAATGAAATTTAGGATTCAAAATTTATCCCGCGAAAACACAATTGTACTTTTGGACAAGCTTGCAGGACTGTTGTGCTATTTTCTGCATGTGCATCAAACTCGTCCATATAATAATTAGGAGGAGGATTCCTGTTCTTTTCTTTAAACTTGTGCATACACAATTAACTATAACATGTGACCAAAATGCCATCTGCATGAGCATGAAACTCTTACATGCATAATGGTTAGAAGCATCTAAGTCATTTTCCTTCATCACTATTATTCTATCTAAAGATTTCTACGATTGCATTCTTTGCAAAATGGAGGGATACTATGTATATATAGATAGTAGTGAAGTATTCTAGTTGACACGTACATGTGGTGACTTCGTAAATCTCAAAATATGTTGGCTCAATCTCTGTTAGATATCTACAGAGATAGGGTGTGTGCACGCGCGCACACATTTATTAAGTTGAATGTGTACGCACGTATGTGAGTGACTGTACTTCAGAAAAAAAAATGATCCAAACCCTTGCTCAGGTTTTCAATCCCGCGTGTATTACTGTAAATGACGTGCCCAACAACCTCAAGCAACCAAACACACACATCCTTCATATTCCCGGGTCGTCTCTCCAGCCTGCAGACAATTGAGCTTAGGAATGCAAGCAAGCAAGCCCTAAACCTTTCAGCCCAAGTAAGAATCAATGCAATACGTCATATCAGGCCCCTTAAACTGTTGATATATATGGTTCCTAGCATTTTATTAAACTTTATTTTTGTGATAACATTTTTAAGAGCGACTGCTCCAAGCTTTTGGAACCTGGTTCTTTTTGGAAGGACCCATATGTCTAGAATTATTCGTTATGATGATAAGAAACTTTATTTATTGGAGTAGAAACGATAATGCTAACTTAAAAAGTAGGCAATAACTTAAAAAACTTTTGTATTTCTTTCTGCAAGATGACTTGTGCTCTCTCCGAATTGAACCTTTGGTGGCCCTCTCCTTGATTTTGTGAGATGAGCCCAAGCCAAGTTTGTTCTCGGTTACATCATCATGGAGGCATGGACATCACCGAAGAGGACTGTTCCAAAATAGCAACTGCCACGTCTGCCCTCACATGGCTAAGCATAGGAGGTTAAGACCAACACCTTTTGTTTGTGTGTGTACGTAACCAAGCTGCCAATTACAAGGAGTACACTGCTCCTTTTTATGTTATAATGCAAATGCATGTGCTTTCTATATAACCAGGAATAATCAGCAATCTTGGAGGCTCAAAAGCTTCCAGGTGAAGCCACCTAAGATTCCTAGGTGGACACTCTAGAAAAAGTGAGAAATCCTAGAAATTCTCATAAAAAAGTAAAATATTCAACCATCAATCTATAGATTCAAATCATCATAGCCATTGGATCTATTATATTTTCTAAAAAATTACCCACCTATGCCATTATGAAAATAGACTAAAGTAACCCCTAATCTTAATCAAAATTACCCACTTATGTCATTGTAAAAAATATTTAAAATAACCCCCTAATTTGCGACTGAATTGCCTACCACTATTACTTAAAAAATTTAAAGTAACCCCTTACATCTATATTACCCACACATGCTATTATTAAAAATAACATGAGGTAACCCTACGTAATGTACAACAATATATGATTCTAAATTATCTATATCTTGCACTATTGGTATACGATATAATAATTAAGGTCTATACGCATGATGTGTGTCACCATTTATAATTAAAGATATAAAGTGATGGGAATATAGATTTCTATGCTAAATTAAAGATATAAAGTGATTGCATAGAGTAATTATTAATTAAAAATTAATCACAACTGAATAAAGATAGGTACATACCTATATAAATATTATGTTGAAGTATTGAAAAAATAAGAGAGTAGTAGGTAAATAATTTTAATCATTAGCTAAGAGTTTAATTTCTAAATAATTTTTAAATACAATAGCTTCTAAAAATATTAATCCGTGCGGGAGCACGGGTTGATGGACTAGTGACAAGATCATATCCGCCTTTTGCTTTGCCTTTGCTCCATCCAATTCCTGGCAGCGTCCTTAACACACAACGTTTTAAGCACTCTTGCGAATAACAGCTATACTCTTCTAGCTGTTCAGAATCAGTACGAGGTGCGTGCATCATGTCCTTCTTTATTATTGGTGCTGCCTTTGATGGACAAAGCATCGATCTTTTGACTAACAAAGACCTTTTTTTTCATAAAAAATGCCACTAACTAACTCTTGTTTCAAACAATCATACAAACACGTACGCAGGGTCAGTACGTATACCCTGTACGTATCTACGTACAACTAGCATGACTACTCTCTCTCTCTCTCTCATCCCGCAACGCCTGCGCGTGCGATCTATTAAAAAACGTTCAGCAGCAGCCAGCGCGCCACTTTGATTTTTGATGCAAACCAATACATTATTAGCTGCACAAGGCACAAACCAATACGAGCTTAAGCATGGCACCTCCAGCTCCGACGCCTCAGGCGGCTGCGACGAGGACGACGACGAAGAGCGTGAAGGCTCCGACCGCGAAGCAATACATCATAGCAGCTCTGATGGCGGTCCTCGTCGCGGCGATCATCGTCACCGTCGTCTTCATCGTGCTGAGCCCTGCGCGCATCCTCATCTCCGTCGCCAACGCGAGCAGCCACCACTAGGTCATAAAATATATGTGCTAGCGGCTAAAAGGGGTCTGTGCTGGTGGACCGAGCACCCACCAGCAACCTTGAGCTAGTACAAATAGCGTCGGTAATGGCGGGTGCTCGTCCGCCAGCATAGATCGCTGTGTGCTGGCGGGCGACGTTAGCCACCCACCAGCACAGATGCTTTCCAATCCAATATATTATTTCCCGTGAGTTATTTATAATTTCTATTTCCTGCCAGTTGTTAGCCCGTGAGTTATTTATAATTTCTATTTCCCGCTAGTTGTTAGCCGTTAAATTGAAATATGTATCTCCAACCATTAGTACCGGTTATCCTAATTGTTAGCTGGTTGGCGGTGGGATTTCTTTTTTTATTTTTTAATACTCTTTTAGCACCGGTTATTTGACCCGGTAGTAAAGATCTTCCTTTAGTACTGAAGTAGCAATACCGGTTGTACAACCGGTACTAAAGGGGGATTAGTACTGGTATTGAACACTTTCCCCAGTAGTGTTCCTATGCCGCTCAATTTACCGGCGTACCACCAGCTCCCCTGCCGGTTCTTTGCGTCTAGTTTACCTAATGGCCACTCAAGCTCAAGTCTCAACTAGTGCACTAAAAAGCAAAATCAAACCTATAAACCCAGCCCTCGAACACGTATATGTTCCTTTCTTCAAACTCTTTGAAACAAAAAAAAAGAGTGTGCTAAGTACTTCGGTTCCATATCTCTTCTTTATTTAATCAAAATCAAACTTTGGTCCTGCTAGAGCGAAAACGAGATTGTTGGCTTGATGACTGGGAACATTAGCTTACAAAGATGGAGTATCACACAATCAAAATATGCAATAGATAAATCAACTACTGACCCGAGATTTTTAATGTTTAAGACTAATTATAAAGGAATTTCCTGCAGGGAAATGGGGATAAGAGCCCATTGACACCTGATTTTGTTGTATGGAGACTCAAATCCTACTACTATGACTCGAGAGGGTTGTTATTAGGATTTGTATTAGAAATTGAGTGTTGGCTCCTACAAGCATGTTTGAGGGGTTAAGAGTGACTATATTACTGTATAAACAAGATTTGGAGACCATAATGATCAATCAAGCCAAGAGGAAACAAATTAAGGAAACACAAGATCTCATCTAAGATTTGCAAGGTAGGAGCGCTCAAAAGGTTTAGGCTAGGTAATTTATAGTACTAGATTCTTGTATAGGATGAGAATCAGAGAGTTCTAAAGGATCAAGTAGAGTTGTGAGCAAGCGACAATCACTTATACTTGTGTAGAGTTCTATTTAAAGGCCTTGTCAGCTTTGCCAAAATATTATCCTATTTGTTGTGGTTGCTTCAACGCCTTCATCAAGGGTCCTCTACAAGGTTCATCTACATCATCATTCTTCATATGGTGTAAGCTTGTTTCATACTCACAATATCCATTCTAGATCTGAGGATTGTTGCCCACAATTAGGGTATTAGAACTTGATAGTATTCAGGGTGTTCTCCAACGAGGCAATAATTGAGAGGTGAGACAATGAAATAAGGTCAAAACTATTCAGCTCAAGTAGCTAGGAACCAATATGCAATAGGATGACATTCCTTCCTTCACACTAGGCCAAAAAATGTTTTTGCTAGTGGCTAAAATAGGTTTATGCTGGCAAGTATCGCACCCGCCAGCAACCTTGAGTCAGCACACTAGTGACCGGATGTTGGATGAGAATCCGGTCGGTACTTTCAACCCGCGCAAGCACCTGCATATAGCCAATCTCTCATCTGGTTAGGTTGTAGCTAGCCGGGGGAAGGTATTGCTTACCATTAGGAAGTTCTTGTGGGTGGAGCTCTGGCCTGATTTTAAGGTCAACCATATCCTTACGTGATTTTAGTTTGTCCTTTGCCTTTTCTGATAAGCCCGAGAATCCGATGGTGCTATCAAACACATTCTTCTGAAGATGCATCCCATCAATGGCATGACGCACCACTAGCTCTTGCCAGTATGACAAATACTTAAAGAAGATAGATATATTCTTAAAAGGCATGTCAGCGATGCATGTAGTTTCAGCTTGCTTCCTTCCCATTTTCGTATTATCAACACCAGCTAATGACTTCATACCGAGTTTGAACTTGACCTTCTCACACATTTCAAATACTATTTTACCTATAGCCGGTTGCGGAGCAAAATCATTCTCATTGGTGCCATCGAAAAAGTCCTTCATCCTGCTATATTTGTGTATCTTCAATAAGAAATGTGTATGCTGCATGTCCACTGTCTTCATAGATCCCTTAAGGTACACATATGATGTTCCATCCAAGCAAACTACGCATACTTTCTTACCTTTTACCTGACCTGTCAGGAGAAATAGGGCTGGATAATCATTGATGGTAACAAAGATAATGACCCTTAGTGTGAAGTGCTCCTGTTTGTACTCATCCCACATCCGAACCCCATCCTCCCAAAGCTTCTGCATATCTTCCATCAATGGCTCAAGGAAAATATCTATGTTGATGCCAAGTTGCTTTGAGCCTTGTGTGGGAATGGTTAGCAAAAGGAACTTTCTCTTGTGACGTAGCCATGGGGAAGGTTGTATATGGTCCTCGGCACTGCCCATGTGCTGTGCGTGCTGCATCTTTCACCAAATGGATTAATGTTGTCTATACTCAACGCGAACCGTACATTCCTTTTTTCATCTGAAAACTCTAGATGATTGGCATTAGAGGTCCTCCACTGGCAAGCATTAGAAGGGTGTCGAAGTTTTCCGTCAGCCTTTACTGGGCGATCGGCATGCCAAGTCATCAGTTCAGTAGTTTTTGGGTTTGAGAATAAATGCTTCAGATGGTCCACCACCGGCAAGTGCCACATCACCAAGGTAGGAACTCTTCACTGATTCATGTTAATACCTATACAAGATTCATCCTCCACTTGAACACTAACATTTTTCTTTGCACCCTTCTTCCTCTTATTCCTAATGGAGGAACCAGGGTCCTCATAGAAATCGGCAGTACTTTTGCAATAGCTAGAATCGCAATTTGAACACTTTTCCAATGCTGCGTACTCACCATGGTATAATATGCAGTGGTTCCTACACGCATGTATCCTTTGCACATGCATCTTCAATGGATTGATAATCTTCTTTGCTTCGTATTTGTTTTTGGCACAAATTTAGGCTTTGGGAGCAATTTTCCCAATAAGGAGATTATCGAAACTATTGTCTAACTAGCCGAATTTAGCCTTCAGGATCAGAAGATGAAGGACAAAATGCAAGACTATCCACTCCTTCCCACAGCCCTCATACATACGGTCCTTTGCTACCTTCTTGAGTGTCTCAAAATTCTCTAACCCTTTAGGACTTCCTAGCAACACTTCCGGTTCAATGTGGCGCAACATGTCCTCCATATCAACATTACGTTCTTCGTCCACCTATGGTTCCACACGTGCATCTGTTTGATCACCATTTTCATCTCCATGGTCATATAATCATCATCCATCATAACATGATCATTTTCATTTGCATCATCACCACCCACTTCATCATAGCCAGTGTCGATGTCTATGTTGTTGAAAGTACCTCCTGCCTCACCATGGTAGGACCAAATTGTGTATCCATCCACAAAATCTCACTTTATCAAATGCCTCTTGATAAATCCTCCCATATAATATTGTTGCTGCGGTCAAAACGCGGACAATGTATTTGCATTGTCTGGCAACTACGACCGTACTTCTCCGCAGCCTCGATAAACTTTGATACCTCTAACATCCATACTCTATGATCCACCTTTAACTACCTATGACAATAATTAATAAGTTCGAAGAAAAATAATCAAATTTCATTCTATAGTAAATTAATCAAACACAATTCTATATTACATTAAATGAAAATCAATTAAACTATGGATGTAATAAATAATAAGTAGGAAGAAATATAATCAAAATCAATTCTATATTACCCTAAATGAAACTCAATTAAACCATAGATGTAATAATTAATAAGTAGAAAGAAAAAACAAACTCAATTATATATTAAATTCAATCAATCTCATTAATTAAACTATGGATCTAATAATTAATAAGTAGGAAACATATAATCAAACTCAATTCTATATTACTTTAAAATGACAAACATAGCATTGTAATGGTTATAATATGACCATATAATTTTATTTACAAAAATAATCCATCTCTAATTTATTTCTCTCTCTTCCCTCCTCTCTCTTCTAGGTCTAGATCTAGATGACAACCTAATGAAGCTAGAAATGATGGATAGAAGTTAAAAAAGAAGATTAGAATGGCACAAGCTCACCTTATATAGCCACCTCCTCCAAATAAATCAAGAGCAAAACATTCCCCTTGAATTTGGTGTTTCTGGAGCTTTTCCCGAGCTTCTCTTGGGCAAACTCCCAATGGAAGGTTGGTTAGGGAAGAAGCTGTCCACGGCCTTATCCGAGCGAGATCTGTGCTGGTGGGCAACATAAGCTACCCGCCAGCACGGATGGGGTGCATCTGTGTTAGCGGGTGCTTAGGTCGCCCGCCAGCATAGTGGCATCTGTGCTGACGGGTGCTCCCCTGCCGGCCCAAGGAAGCTTTGTGCTGGTGGGTGTCAATCACACCCGCTAGCATGCTAAATTCCCTATGCCAGCACAAATCAATTCTGGCGTATTGTCATGCAGTCTGGAATAGGAATTTTTTTCTTTTCTTTATGAATACACACATTATTAAAGTATCCATCCACTCAAAAAGACTTGTTTCAGGTTTTGTGTCAATTTGTTTAAACATTGGTGATCGTTACCATCTTTTGACGTAAATTGATCTTATGAAAGAATAGAATTATCTTGAAATTAAAGTCGATGTCATATTATAAAAAATTCTCTACATGTTGTATAGATTGATATACGCTAGTAATGAGTAATCAAGATAATGTATTGGCAACCATGCATGTTGTCAATATCTAATAAAATGAAACTATTTCGCGACTGTACCTGAGGGTGCTCCTGCCACTCATTAGTTGTATTAAAGCTACGGTTTCTAAACATGTAAAAGAAACCCAAATGCTTATCGCAAAATTTACTCAAATGCTGGCAGCCATGCATCAACGACTTGACATCAACGACTTGACGTCATATCTATGCATCATATCTTGACATCATCAAGATATGATGTCAAGTTGTTGATGCATGGCTGCCAGCATTTGAGTAAATTTTGCGATAAGCATCTGGTTTCTTTTGCTAAAACAGTTTTTAAAAGTGGCTGCCCACCTCCAACAATAATCCCATCCCAAGTCTGCTAGTTCTTTTAAAAATGTTGAAAGGGCCCATGCGTAGCTCTTATAAAATTATTGACGATAAGAATATAATAAAAATGATTGTGCTAACCCAGAGCTGACACGGACTAGTCTTTTGCTTTCCGGATAGATGGAAATCGTTAGCGCTCTCTTTTTTCTATGGCCAAATGATACTCTCTTCTTTACTTGTCGGACATTATGTTGGCATCAAACGATCACACCATGCATGGAAGTCATCTCCCGTGCCCATCATCATGCATATGCATCGACGAGCAATACTGGACAAAGTCGCCACTGCCAGTGACCGCCCTCTCCCTTGCCACACGCTGCGTTCATGTTCTTACCAGCCAGGTTTTACAGGAGGTCAGGGACGTATGGATCCAATGCCATGAGGCAGCCCCGGCACGCCATCACCGGCTAAACCTTAAGATACCCCGTAGGGCTTGCTAAATTTTTAGGGTGTCAACAAGGCTATATATGTTAAATCTCTACAATTCAGAGTTTGCAAGCACAAGTAAGAAATCTATCAATGTCAAGATATAACATTGTAAGAAAACGAATTAGAGTTTACAATTTAAAAATTTGTGGTTGTCTTGTGTTACACATATGTGTGTAAAAGAACCCTAAGAGTTTGCAAGCTGCTACATGCCACTGACAGTTTGATGCATTAATAATATTACAACGCCACAAGTAAGAAATCTATCAATGTCAAGATATAACCTTGTAAGAAAACATACAAGAGGTAGTGACTACCCAATTGAGACGGATCGCAAGCCCACAAGTTATCTTTACTCTTTAATCGGTTACACGGAATATGAACACACACACACACATGGTTACTAATGTGTGTGTATGTTAGTACACAAGATAAAGTAACTGATTCTGATGAGATATTGATCATGTGATATCCCAAGAATTTTTGGTGGAGAAGAACTAAAGGGACAAAAGAAGGGGGGAGGCTAGGTGGCAGGAGTGGAGGAAACAATCTAAGGACAAAGTGATCCCATTACCAAAAAATGAGTGGAAGAATCATTTGCTAAATTAGCAGTTTAAAGTTTGTTGACTTAGTTTAAAGCTGGAAACTCATCATTGTTCCCAAAAGATTTAGCAGAGTAGAAAAATGCAGGAGGTTGAGCCTTCTGAAGCTTTCCTGCTTTAAGGATTTGGCATCTCATAGACAATCTTACGGTAGAATACTTTATTTTTAGCTTCCATTTCATTTAATCATGCACTCGTGTTTCTCACCCATATTTCATATACAAGGAAGGGGGGCTATAGCCTATATGGCCTTCCTTTTCTCCAATGATGTTGTCTTGTCTCTCACTTTCAAAGCATCATACTTCATCAATTTATGAAGCAAACACCGAATGCATGGTTGCCTTTTGAGATCACGATATATGTAATAATTGTGATTAGGAGCTTTGCAGCATGGAGGAGTCCTTAGAAGGTTCCTTTCTCCGCTTTTCCGATATGATGTTTATAATTGGTGGTACTTCATCGTTGCATTTTGGAGGGCTATAAAAGATCTATATTTATCGTTCTAGACATTACAGCTAACTCATCGCAGCCATAAAGACCTTCAAAACAGTAAAGAATTTTCATTGAGCCAAATTCAATTAAGAATCGGTACGTGTTTCATGCATGACTATAAAACACTTTAAGAGTACCTTCGTTCCTTTGCTATAGTTGCTTTGGAACTTCTTTTCTTTGTCAATGCACACACTACCAATGCAAATTATTTGATGCTCTAATGCTAATCTTTGGGCCATGAAACAAAGAATTAGAAATGAGCCACATATTAGGTTATTCTACTCCTTTTGAATCTGATTCTCTCCTCGCACAATAACCTGTGAAATTATGTTGGCTCATAGCCTCCGGAAAATATGTTACAAAATATTCATCCGTTGCAAAGGGCGCAGTTATTGCAGTGTCTCTACCCACAAATTAATGAGGAAGAGAATTTGTTGTATTAAGGCGTGTTTAGCAGCAATACTTCAAATGTCTGGAAGAGGTGCCATGTAGGATTTTATCTGACATGTAGGTGAGAAAGAGATACAGTCTAGCAATTAACAATGGGCATGAGAGAAAACCCTTTATAGACAAAATTTTTCCCTATTATAGAGATGTCTTCTATTATTTATGGCCACACATTATTATTTAACCGTTAGAGCTATAAACTGACATGTGATAGCAACTTAACTCCGTTGACGGCAAATAGGGAATGCAATTTTGAGCTGATAGCAAATAAGAAGGTCAAACTTTTTCGGTGGCCAATAAGAAAGCAATATAAATTCCGATGACAAATAAGGAACATTCCCTTGTAAGCACGCATCACACGGCAGGTCCGACCGTATGACACGCTCATCATCAGCCACCGAAAGCTACTACGATTTGTTACTGCGGTTAACTTGGCACAGTAAAACTTCATCAATTAACTTGAGTTATGCCCTTCCGTGGGTAGTTAAAATAAGCTCATTCATGAAATTATAAAAAAAAGAAACGTTCTCTGATTTGAGTGCGACCTTTCATGGCATGTGCTTTGATTTTTAGCTGCTAGCTAGCAGCTTACAGTGGGATGAAAACAAAATCAAGAAGACCTTTGTCTCTACTTGTTATTAATGCTGGACTGAAAACACATGGAAAGGGAAAAAACTGCATATTTTGTATTGGTAGGAATGAAGTGAAAAACATAATAAAACTATAAACCACTACGGGAATCAGGATGTTTGGGCACTACGGGAATCAGGATGTTTGCCGAGTGCCCCAGGCACTTGGCGAAACCCCAAAAACACTCGGCAAAGTGTTTGCCGAGTGTAACACTTGGTAAAGAGCACACGGCAAAAAATCACTCGGCAAACAAACTTTGCCGAGTGTTTTTTGTCGGGCACTCGGCAAAGGGTGTGCCCAGCGTCCAAAAAACACTCGGCAAATAATTTTTTCAAAAAAAATAAAAAAAACATGCCCAGGCCACCGGGGTAGCTCCAGCTGGTCGCCACCGCCACCGTCTCAACCCTTGCGACGCCGCCACCACGCCCAGGCCATCTGTGGCAGTTCCAGCTGCTCGACGCCACCACCACGCCCGGACCACCAGCTCCGGCTGCTCCGCCGCCGCCACCACTGCCTGCTCCGCCCACCTTGGAGTGCGCCGCCGCTGCTCCATCCCACTGCCGCCCGAGCTGCCTCCCACCGAGCCCCCTTCCTACCGCCGCCCGAGCTGCTTGGAGAGGAAGGGGAGGGAGCGGCGGATCCGGGGGGGAGGTGGCGGTGCCGGATCCGGGGGTACGTCGCAGCGCCGGCGGATCCAGAGGGGAGGTGACGGCGCTGGCGGATCCAACTTGGAGGAGGGGCGACACGGCGGTGACGGCCGGATCCGGCCCAAAGGAGGGGCGGCACGGCGGTGGCGGCCGAATCCGGCCCAGAGGAGGGGCGGTGTCGGGATGAGGGAGGAGAAGGGGAGGGGGCAGTGGAAACGAGGGAGGGGGAGGGAGGAGGGGAGGGGAGGGGCTGGCCGCCGGCAGGGAAGAAGAAGGGGAGGGAGGGGAGGGGAGGGGCCAGCGGTGGAGGGAGGGGCCGGGGGTGCGGATGGAGGGGGAGGGGAGGCTGGGTGCAGGAGGCGGGGGGGCTGGGTGCGGGAGGAGGATGAGTGCGGGAGGGAGGGGAGAGGCGGGTGGGTCATTTTAGGGCGGGTGGGTTTTTTTCCTTTGCCGAGTGTTTCTAGTATAGCACTCAGCAAAGCATTGTTTTGCCGAGTGCCGATGGGGAGCACTCGGCAAAGTTTTTTTCCCTTTTTCTCTTCTTTTCTACAATGTTTTCTTCTACATTTGTTTTGATAAACTCAACAATACCTCATCAAATTCACTCAACAATATGTATTTGATTATTCTACTCATATTATTTCATTATTTTATGCAGTTATAGCTCCAATTCAATTTATATCATTTAAAATTCTATAATTGCACTTAATACATTAAAATTATCAAACGGTTCCAAAAAATTACCAAAATTTCACATGAAACAATATATGTTCTCTATTGCCTATACAAAAAGTTTTGTAGTCAAATCTAAATTCGACCGTCACTTTGACTCCAAATCTTATCGAATCCTTCTCAACGCTACGATTCTTCTTATGAGATGCTTCGATTTGTAAACATTGTATGTGATAAAATGTGCAAAACTTTCTCAATTTTTTACCACAACCTCCATGTATGATACCATCACATCATGACAAATCTCATAATTTTCCAACTTTGTTTGCCCTTTTTACAATTTAAAAATCATTCGGTCATATCTTTGTGGTTGTGTTTCCTGAACAAGATGTTTGAAATTTCTTTTCATTTCATGGGTAAGGCCTCAAACTGGCTAAATAATATAAATATCATTTTTCTACTCATTTTATTCTATAAGTTGAATCACTTGTGCAAATTTGACTTATACCAAAAATTCCCTTCAAATGCAATTAATTAATTAAATATAGAAAACAAATCCAAAAATATACCAAATTTTAATATGAAGTACCACATGTTGTATGTTGGGATTAGAAACAAATTCAAGGTGAGAAGAGGAAAAAATCTTGTTGTTTTGCCGAGTGTCAAAAAAATACTCGGCAAACCCCCCTCTTTGCCGAGTGTCTTTTTTGACACTCGGCATAGCCCCCTCTTTCATATTCCCGAACTCTCCATTTTCTTTTACAATACCACCATAAAAAAAATGAACTAAACAATCCACCTACAAAATACAAACACTTCACCATGTCATGTACATTACACATTGTATATATTGGACATATCAATTAGACACATTCCACATATTGGACATATCAATTGGACATATCGCAATAAAAAAAACTACCCATGTCATGTACACTACACAATTTTATGAATATCTACCTAAATCGAAGCATTCAACAAGTTCTACACGTCAATATCATGGGCAGAGACTCTATTGCGTATGAACTACACATAACAATATTGTATTTTATCCAAATTTGAAATAATCAACCTAACCCTAGGTCACCTAAACATCCTCCGATCTACCAAATGCAACGGTAAAACAAGGGAAAAAGTTGGGAGATACCTTCCACACGACGCGGTGATGAATTCCCACTACTTTCCCCAAGCCAAATCGCCGGATTTAGGGGATTTGGGGGTGGGGCGGCGGCCGGCGGCGTGGAAGAAGCTCGGGCACGGGTGGTTTCTGGAGGAGAAGGAAGAGAGGAGGGAGGAAGGAGGGAGCCGGCGCGCGTCTATAGCAGAGGAGCTGCCGCGCCAGGCGGGCTAGCACGACAACCTCCTGCCCACGTCAGCACCACGCTGGCCCGCCTCCCACGCCGCGCCAGCGTGGTGGCCTCTGCCGCGCCAGTGCATGTGGCACGGCAGAGGCTTCCTGCCGTGCCATACGCGCTAGCACGGGCAAAAGGATCACCCAGTGCAAATAAACTTCCGGACAAGTTATTTTTAAGAATTTATTTAAAAAAGGTTAAAAATAAAAAAAAATCTAACCTATATGGCCTTCCTTTTCTCCAATGATGTTGTCTTTTCTCTCACTATGAAGCATCATACTCCGGAGATTACTAAGTTCTGGATTTTTTTTTCCTCTGAGCAGTTTACGCCCATAAGAACATCACTTCATCAATTTATGAAGGAAACACCGAATGCATGGTTGCCTTTTGAGATCACGATATCTGTAATAATTGAGACTAGGAGCTTTGCAGCATGGAGGAGTTCTTAGAAGGTTCCTTTCTCCGCTTTTCCGATGTTTATAATTGGTGGTACTTCATCTTTGCATTTTGAAGGGCTATAAAAGATCTATCGGCCTGTTCGCTTCAGCTTATAAGCCGACTGAAAAGCTGAAACGGCTGATTTGTTATGAGAGAAAAACACTGTTTGGTGGCTGATAAACCGGTTGAACAAGCTGAAGCGAACAGGCCCTATATTTATTGTTCTAGACATTACAGCTAACTCATCGCAGCCATAAAGACCTTCAAAACAGTAAAGAATTTTCTTTGAGCCAAATTCAATTAAGAATCAGTACGCGTGTTTCATGCATGACTATAAAACACTTTAGAAAGAGTACCTTCGTTCCTTTGCTATAGTTGCTTTGGAACTTCTTTTCTTTGTCAATGCACACACTACCAATGCAAACTATAAACTTACGACAATTTGGATGAAATGCAGGCAAAATTTGTGAATCGATCGGAAGAGACTTTTGACATAAGAAAGCAACCATGAAAATGGGAAGAAAGCAAAATGGAAGCATAAAGAGTAAGGCACCTGCCCATGCTTGAATTATGCATATTGGCACCTGGAGCTAGCATTCTTTGATTTAAGTATTAGGTGTTTGTGCCTATAAATTTTGCCCAGAGACCATGGAAACTTCCAGGCATGGTCGAGCAGTCGACTGCAGTGGCTGCGTAGAGGAATAACCAAAATACAAACCCTAGCCAATTGAATAATCCAAACAAGCAAGCAGAGCCATGGTTTGGGTTTTGGTGCCACTGCTCCTCCTCGTGTCTGGTTCTTCTCCAGTTGTCCATGCAGCAGACCATGATGGAGGCGACTACATGATCGTGGCAATGAACTCGCTGAGACCGGAAGCCACCTGCTTGGGGCACAGGGGTAAGTACACGCGCCAACACCTCTCTTTATTCAACTGATTTTTTTTAGAATGCAACCTGTTGATCACCCATCACCGTGTGAAATGAAACAAAAATTAAGCTATAGCTAGCAGAACTGAAACATTAATATTTGGTGACAGAGATTCCACCCCAGAACGGCACCTGGGTACCATTGCATCACCCGCTTGGGCCGTGCTCGCCGTCGCCATCAGGTGACGCCGCGAAGCCGCCGTCCTTGGACGACCTGCTCCGGCAGGACCAGCTCCGCGTCGACCACATCCACAGGAGGCTGTCGGGAGACGTCGGCGACGTCAAGGGCTCCTACAAGGATCCGGCTCCCACCGAAGTAAGCCAGGTTAACCACCAGCCCTCTGGTGATTTCAGCGTGGGCTCCGCCAACACCAACTCCAAGGTATGTAGGAACTGATTTGAGTATCTGAATTGGTTTTACTATGAAAAATCTTCCTCCAGAACCTCACTATCACTACTGTCTCTTACAATGTCTTGCAGCCGCAGAGCATTGATCTGGCGGCGACCGGCGGCGGTCGGCCGAGGCTGCCGGGAGTGATCCAGACGCTGGTGCTCGACACGGCGAGCGACGTGCCGTGGGTGCAGTGCGTGCCGTGCCCCATCCCGCCGTGCCACCCGCAGACCAACACCTTCTACGATCCGACCAAATCTCCAACCTACGCCGCCTTCAGTTGCAGCTCCTCGCCCTGCCGGCAACTCGGCCCCTACGCCAACGGCTGCCTCAGCAACCAGTGCCAGTACAAGGTCACCTACCCCAACGGCTCGTCGTCGTCGGGGACGTACGTCTCCGACGTGCTCACCATCAACCCCACAAACTCCATCGCCAAGTTCCAGTTCGGCTGCAGCCACGTCGAGCAGGGCACCTTCAACAACCGCACCGCCGGGATCATGGCGCTCGGCGGCGGCCCGGAGTCGCTCGTGTCCCAGGCCGCCTCCATCTACGGCAACGCCTTCTCCTACTGCGTCCCGCCGACGGCGAGCCACAAGGGGTTCTTCAGCCTCGGCGTGCCGCGCGTTGCCGCCACCAGGTACGTGGTGACACCCATGCTCAGGTACAAGCAGGTGCCCACGTTCTACCGCGTCCTGCTCCGGGACATCGCCGTCGCCGGGCAGCGGCTCAACGTCCAGCCTGTGGTGTTCGCCGCCGGGTCGGTGCTGGACTCCCGCACCATCATCAGCCGACTGCCGGCGACGGCGTACCAGGCGCTGCGGGCGGCGTTCAGGAACGCCATGAGGATGTACCGCATGGCACCCCCCAAGGGGAGCCTGGATACCTGCTACGACTTCACCGGCGTCGTCGGCACCGTCCAGCTGCCGAAGATCGCGCTGGTGTTCGACCAGAACGCCGTCGTGGAGCTTGACCCGTCGGGGATCCTGTTCAACGACTGCCTTGCCTTCATCCCCAACCGCGACGACAACATGCCTGGCATCCTTGGCAACGTGCAGCAGCAGACGATCGAGGTGCTCTATGATGTCGGCGGCGGGGCTGTAGGGTTCCGCCGTAACGCGTGCTGAGCGCGACGGCGGCCGGGAGGATCCTCTGCTCTCGACGTACGAGCCGGGGAGTTTTCAAGCTGATCCACGTGCCTTTACAAGCAGTAAATAAAACCAAGAGTTGCATTGGTGTGAGGCTTTTGCCTATGTATACGATTTGCCTTTAATTTGTCGCTGTGCTATCCGGGTGGTCTCGTGTGTTACCATGTATTTTTTTATAATTTAATGCATAACTCATATATTGTGTTGTTTTTTAAGTTGCCCCATAATAATTGCGTAGACCTCTAAATCTATATGTGGAACAAATATATGATGTGAGTGTATTGCAAACTTGCACAATGGTGCATAAGTAAGTGGTCTCGTAGTCCTAGATTTTAGCTTACAATACGGTTGTTTCACAATCAACACATTTTCATCTCACACATTTAAGCCTCTCTTTCTTCCACATCACATTTATGGATCTACCGCCATAACAATATTCAATTCCAAATATGCAAATTAATATCAACATATGAATAGCTCAGCGCACACGTCTGAAAAGCAAAATACAAATCCCAAGACAATAATGCAGCAAGGGAAAAGAATCTTACCTCCGCTTTTGCTTCCCTCAAGAATGGGGCTTGAAGAGCTAAAACTCGAAGATGAAAAGGAAGATGCATCGCTTTCAGATGTACGACAGATGAGCGAATCCATAAAAATAGCAAAATTGTTAATTTTGAGGGGCCAAATCAAGATTTTTTATACATGAACCCATTTAGGCTACATAAATTAATTTTCATCATGATTTGGCTCCCCTATGCAGCCCCCCCCCCCCACACACACACAATGCTCTGCCCTGACGACGGAGTCCATCGCGAAATGCTGAAACCACGTACCTATATTTGGAAGATTATTGTACATAATGAACACAAATCAGGAGTAGTAGTGGATGCACATTCTTAATTAGAGAGTTTAAAACCAAGTTTTAGATAAAATGCGCTTTTCAATCTTGGTTTTAAACATAATCTATGTGGTTTAAAAGGTCCTTAGCAATAATTGTTGTATAGAGAAGAATATGATCATGTTTAACAATATTTTTCATACTCCTAACAGTGACCCCTCAAAGATGATGCGCAGGAATAGCCTATGCAAATTTTTGAAAACTTAGAGAACAATACATCTTTGATCTTTCTCTCCGAATCTTTAAGATATACATGGTGGTGAGCCACAATGAGGAGACCTCTACGAGCGAGGCGGCGAGAGCGTGAGCCCTCCCCACCACGGTGACCACTCCAGTCCCGACATCCACAGCCTCCCAACGATAGCTACCCCGGCCCCGCCGGCCACCCATAACCACCAGACAGCAGCTACTCCAGCCCCGTCGGCCACCCTTCATCCCTTGGTGTTCTTCATCCTGAACTTTGGAGGTCATAAGCGTTCCCCTTCTAGAAGAAGGTTCTCCCTTTCAGCGGAATATGGCAAGAAAGATCAACACCCCCTGGTGAAGCATGACATCAGAAGATGAAGCTTGTTGTCCTCCCTTCTTTGTATTGGTTCTCAATCCATGTACAAGGGATGCAAATCTTAGTCAGTTAAGTGTAAGTCCAAGCACTTCCCTTACCTCCAAGTCAGGTGAAACAGGCTCCCTCTCTCCTTGTCCAATTTGAATGAGTTGGTGATGCCCTCACCTACTATGTCTGCATTTGAGCTCCTCCTTCTGATTCTTCTATGGATTTCTCTAAGTTCAACTTCCTACTGGGTAAGAACTTCAACACCAAAGTGCATAACCTTTTGGGCACTCAGGTGAACGATGATGGGAATCTAGCAGGCAATGGTTTTCTCCTGCTAGTATCTTTTAGCCACAATAGATTCAGGCTCTCGGATTACTCCGTTAATATTTGCTTGCAATCAGTCTTGGGTGGAATGGCTGATAGATTCTTTGTTGAACAACTAGAAGATCAAATCTTCAAATTCAAAGTTCGATCCAAACAAGTTGGATTTCTAGTTTCCAATCTGAATAACATTGACTGTGAGCATTTTAAATTGGCTTTCTATCTATGCAATGATGAAGGTTTTCAGAAGGCTCTTAAATTTGCCAAATTGGACTCTGGTCCATCGTTTTCATGGGAAACTCCCCGCTCCAAGAAAGCCAAAGCTTCCTTTGTGGAGATTGTAAGATCTGGCTGCCCACCGCTCTCAGGCGCCAACAAAACCCCACTGAGCAAAAGGGTATTCAGACACATTAGCAATCATCGATGCCAAGATACTAATGATACCTCCAACAATTTCATCTCCAACAGATCGGTTTTCTCAAGACTTCAATCCCCTCACCAATTAGTGTTTGAAAGATTGGGCATAGATGGAAGCTCCTCAAGCAATTTCAAACGCAAGATGAACCATCAGGCTGTATTGGCTACTAGACCAAAAGGCCTAGCTTTTTCGAAGCCCGATACTATAACAGGCTTTAGCATTTATTGCAAGCATTTCCTATCCCCTAACCACCTATCAAACGCCTGCAAAAGATGGATTAGATGTTGGCACTATAAACAAGAAGGTCATGTTTTGAAGTTTTGCAGCTCCTTTCACGGTCTCCAAAAATTTACAGCGTGAACTGGCAAACCGGATAGCAGTAACTTCTCTTCACTAATTCCAACAGGCCGAATGGTCTTCTAATGTTGGGCTTCAATGGTTCAGAAGTCAATTGCAGCACCAAAATAGGCCTAGCCCACCAGTCTTCTCCTCTCTATAAGAGCTAAGAAAAATGGTTTTGGGAATATAGAGAGACGGTATGCCTTTGGCTACCTCACCCCCTCCACAGACTCCACTCCCAACCGCGGAAGAAAACCCCAGCGCCACTGTAGAGGACAAAGCCGGTGAAGCTTTCAAGCCGGAGAAGATGGCATTTCTTAATGTCAACCCGGCGCCGATGATGCTCTCGGGTTTTGTAGGAGTTCTTGTTCAAGGGCGCCCGAAGTTCCCAAGGGTCGTCAATCCAAAAATAGCACCAGCCAACGAAGACCTAGCAATCATCATTGTCTCCCACCTTCCCCCGTGTGAGATTCCATTCACCGATGTTCGCGCTATCATTTTGGTCTCTTTGAAGGGGAATATGAACTTAGGGTGATAGACATTCAGAGGTCTCCCTTCCATAGGGCCCAGGCATTTGTTCATTTAAACAGGGCCACTGATAGAGATGCTTTAGTCCATCATAGTCCCCATCAGTATCAGGGCATGAGCATTGAAGTGGTTAATCACAATAGGGTTCCTAATGCTAGGAGAGTCTTATTCAATAGAGAGTGATAGCTAATGCTCATTGGGTATCCTGTTGATACCCACAATGTTGAGGACATCAGAGATACTATCAGGTCCTTTAGTAGACTGATCTATTGGCAAAAGGATAGTATCCTAGCAAGGATTATTGTTAAAGCTTGAGTAACTAACTTAGAAGATATCCCACATTACCTTGTTTTATCAGAGGGTGATGATTTTGAGGGTGTTTCCAATGTGAGATCATCCAACAGAATCTTCTGGGGGGACAGCTCCAAGACGAGGATATCCCTTCCCCTGGCTTTGAAGACAATTTTATCTTTCCCGGGATTGGACCAAACCTGCAGGAACATCATCATGAGCAGCATCAGCTACACCTATAGGGAAATCCTCAGCAAATTTAGCATATAGCAGCCATCCTTAACCTCAATGCTAGCCCCATGGAAAAGGACCAGGAGCAAGCCCAACAGGACTTCCAGTAGCTAGAAGAGCAAATGGTTAATCAGGACCCTGAAGAGGAGCAACAGGTAGAAATGGACCTACATTTGAGTTTGTCAGTTCCACGGGCCTCCCAATCTACCTCAACGAATAGCAGCTGTAACACTGACCAGGCTTCTAAGGCTAGTGTGGCGCAACAAGCCTATAGCCCTCAGATTGTGCAGGCCCTCTTAGATATAATTCAAGTCCAGCCAGTGATAAATGAGTTGGCTCCTAATGATGATGGAGGCATCCAAGAGGAGAATAAACAACTTGCTCTGCAACCAATGGAGGGTAATGAGGCGGTCAACATGGAGGATGATTTGAACTATATGCTAGAATTCCTGCCAGCCATACAACAGCAGGCTAACATCAATGGACCCCCAATGAACATCAACCTCAACATCAACATGGCATTGACAAGCATGGCAAGTGCCACAGGATCAGATCCGGGATGGATGGATATTGAATACAAAAGGCAGGAATGCAACAAAATACCCCCTGATGTGTACAGGATTTGGGCTAGGCACTTCTCACTGACAGGATCCCCTGAATAAGTGATTGAAATCCCCATGGATTGGGCAGCCTTTTTCATAATCATACTGCTCTCCCCTTCCCACTTTGAATGGGCCAAGACATTTCTACCATCCTAGACCTGGAGGTTCATGCTCTCATGTACCAAATCACCCTCCATGATGTCGTTTGCCTTGCCAGCCACCTGCCCAACTAACTTAGAGATTCAATGCATATCATCTTCAGATAGCAGCTCATAAGGTAGTCCCAAACTGTTCTCTAGCTCGACAAAAGGAAAACCAAAAGGCCTCACCCCTCAGGTGGAGACTGAAGCAAGAAGAAGTCCCAAAATTAGAAGCCATAATGAAGGCTTTAAACACACCAGTTGCGCTAGCAGGAATTGCTTTGCATGTGCTGCCACCCCGCCATCCATAACAAATAAAGCCATCAAAGCAATAGGTGCTGAATTTTGCAGGATTAACGCTAAAGCCCTGACCGATGAGAACTTAACCAAAAAGAACAAAGGCAAGCAGGCAATAGGAAGCCATAAGACTACAAGGAAGGTGATCAGCTCCAAGAGGTACAAAGGAAAGGGGAAGATGGAGGACATTGAGGCCCAGGAGTCCTCCAAGATGATCAAGAAGTAGTGGAATATTGCTGCTAAATCCTCTGCCGGTTTATCTTTATTTTCTGATGCATACGATGGCTCTTTTGTTAAACTATAATGATCGGGTTATGAAGACTACTTTTCTATCTCCTAGGATCATGTGGTCGGTCATATTAAACTCTCGAATGTTGGCTACATTGGTAAACTATATTGTCCTGGCGATGGGGACTTGTTTATTATCCCCTAGGACCATATGGTTAGTTATGGTAATCTACTATTTAATTAATGGGCTTTACTTCATCTATTGGGACATCATATGGGTGATTGTATGTTGCACGTACAATCGGTCTGGCTCTTCCCCAAAATCTAGATATGAATCAAGGTCTGCATAAACAGAATTGGACAATTTTATCCTAGAATATTAGAGGCATCAATTCCAATGGGAAATGGGATGCGGTCAAGAGTAAGATCAATGAATCCAAATGTGATATCCTATGTTTGCAGAAAACTAAGAAAGAGTTCTTTGACATGCCATATGTCAAAAAAATTGTCCACCATGCATGGATGACTTTGTATTCCTACCATCAGTTGCAAATTCTGGGGGGAGCATCATTGCCTGGAATAGTTCTAAATGTAGTGGCAGCATGGATTTTCAAAACGAATTTGCTCAGTCAGTTAAATTGTTATGTAGGTTGATGGGAGAATCTTGGATTTTAACCAATATCTATGCACCATGCACTGCAAAGGGGAAAATTGCCTTCCTAAACTAGTTCAAGCACATAGATATACCAGACAAAGAAAAGTGGCTAATTGTAGGGGACTTCAATCTAATGAGAAAGCCTGAAGATAGGAACAAGCCAGGTGGGAACATCCATGAAATGCTAGCTTTTAATGCAGCCATCATTAGTCTGAGATTAGTAGAACTACCACTCAGAGGATACAAGTTTACATGGACAAACAAGCAACAGAATCCACTGCTAGAGAGACTGGACTGGTTCTTCACTTCTAATACTTGGATGACTCTCCTCCCAAACACCTTTGCCACAGGATTGTCAAGAGATACTTCGGACCATACCCCTTGCATCATAACAGCAAGCACAAATGTCCCCAGACCTAGAGTATTTAGATTTGAAAAATATTAGCTGGAGCATGATGATTTCATCCCAGTACTGCAGCATGGATGGAATCTGCCAAACCTGCAAACTGATAGTGAAAAGAGAATAAGTGCAAAGTTCAAAAATCTGAGAAGAGTGCTAAATGCATGGAAAACCCAATTACCCAATCTGGCTGCAACAGTTAGGAATTGCAAGGACTTGATTCAACTCGTGGACATCATGGAGGAAACACGAGACCGTACACTGGAGGAATGGAATTTCAGACAAGTAATCACAGATCACTTCCACAATCTTCTACATCAGCAAAAAACATACTGGAAGCAAAGAGGGACAATCAAATGGGTCAAACTGGGAGATGAGTGCACTCAGTTTTTCCATACTAATGCGTCCATACGCCATAGAAGAACACCATCACCTCCCTCACTGATAACTCTAGAAGAGATATTTTTTATCATGAAGGCAAGGCAGAGCTACTCTAGAATAGTTACAAAGAAAGCATGGGAACCTCAAAGTTTATGCACATGTACTTTGACTTGGGATCCTTACTCCAGGCTGATATCAACTTGGACTAGTTAGAAAGCCTGTTTACAAAAGAGGAAATAGACAGGATAATAGCAGAACTTCCTACCAACAAATCTCCAGGACCTGATGAGAATTCCTAAAAAAATATTGGAGTTTAGTCTGTCAAGAATTTTATAAACTATTTGAGGATTTTTTTTTCAAAGGGAACATATGCTTGGAAGCATCAATTCTTTTTATATCACCTTGGTCCCCAAAAAGGATTGCCCAACATTGGTTGGTCATTTCAGGCCAATCTCCCTGTTGAACTCCACTATCAAGCTACTTACCAAACTGCTCGCTGACAGACTACAACAAGTGATACTAAGATTGATTCATACAAATCAATATAGCTTCATCAGATCGAGATCCGTTCATTATTGCCTAGCTTAGGCATTTGAGTATCTACACATCTGCAAAGCATCTAGAAGACGGTGATATTAAAACTCAACTTTGAAAAATCTTTTGATAAAATAGAACACCAGACCATTCTACAAATATTGAAGCATAAGGGCTTTGGGAAAGATGGATCAAATGGATCCAAGCTATTTTAGGATCAAGAACCTCGTCCATACTACTAAATGGGACCCCAGGCAAAGTCTTTCACTGCAAAAGAGGAGTAAGGCAGGGGGATCCACTTTCACCAGTCCTCTTTGTACTTGCAGCTAACCTACTGCAATCAGTCATTAACAGAGCCAAAGATCAAGGATTTCTTAATCTCCCAATTCCGGAAAGGGCAGGAATGGACTTCCCAATTATTCAGTACGTAGATGACACCCTCCTTGTTATGGAGGCATGTCCAAACCAGTTCTTACATCTTAAAGATCTCCTTAACACCTTTGCAGCTTCAATAGGTCTCAAAGTGAACTACAGCAAGTCAGTTATGGTACCCATGAATATCTTTGAAGCAACTCTAGAACACCTCGCCACAACCTTTGACAGTCAAAAAGGTTCCCTCCCTTTCACCTACCTAAGACTCCCCCTAGGCACCACTAAACCCAACATAGAAGATTTCCTGCCACTAATTCAGAAAATAAAAAGGAGACTAAGTAGCACATCCACTTTCTTGAGTCAGGGTGGCAAGTTGGAGATGGTCAACTCAGTATTCTCATCATTAGTAGTGTTTTATGCAGCAACACTTCAGCTACACAAAGGGGTGATCAACCAATTGGACAAGTATAGGAAACATTGTTTATGGAGAGGAGCAAACCTGAATTCTAAGAAACACCACAAGGCTACTTGGTCCATGGTAAGCTTGCCTAAGAAGCAAGGTGGATTAGGAGTGGCCAATATAAACACACATAATGATACTATGCTGCTTAAGTTCCTACATAAATTCTTCTCCAAGGTAGATATTCCTTGGGTCAAACTGGTATGGGACAATTATTATGCCAATGACCGATTACCGGGTCAGCAAAGAAAAGGCTCATTCTAGTGGAGGGATATAGTTAAACTCCTAGACATATATAAAGATCTTGCTTCACCTCTAGTGGCAGATGGCTCCACAGTGTTATTCTGGAAAGATCTATGGAATGGGGCAGTACAAGCACAAATCCACCCGGAACTCTACTCTTTTGCCAAAAATCAAAATATTACCTATAAAGAGGTTGTCAATCAGCCAAATTTCATCTAGAACTTCAATTTTCCCTTATCAACACAGGCACACAACCAACTCACTACTCTGCAGCAGTCTATTGATGGAATGAATGTTATGCTGGGTAAAGACAATTGGACATACATTTGGGGTACTCCAATATTCTCCACATCCAAAGCTTATAAGGCTAT
Organism: Setaria viridis; assembly: GCF_005286985.2. Taxonomy (NCBI): domain Eukaryota; kingdom Viridiplantae; phylum Streptophyta; class Magnoliopsida; order Poales; family Poaceae; genus Setaria; species Setaria viridis. The sequence continues at coordinate 1,050,576 of NC_048266.2, forward strand.
GATTGGGCACAAGAACGTTCACCCAATATATACATGGCTGTGGAAATCCATATGTCAAATAAAGCACAAAGTCTTCTTCTGGTTATTACTTAAAAATCAACTTAGCACAAGAGAATTACTGAGAAGGAAGCAAATGGAGCTGGATTCATACACATGTGAATTGTGCATTCTGCAGAAAACAGAAAGTATGGCACACTTATTCCTCAGGTGCAATTTTGCCAAGGCATGCTGTAATTCAATTGGGATAACAATTACCACCACGAGTCCAGGACTCGATATTTAGACAAATTAGGAGCAGACTAGCAGTTCCCTTCTTCATGGAAATAATAATTGTCATGACTTGGAGCATTTGGACTACCAGTAATGATTGAATGTTCAACGGCATAGATCCAACATAGCAGCTGTGCAAAAGAAAATTCATCTACGAATTCTCCTTGTTACTACACCGGGCCCGCCCAACTTTAGTTTCTTCCATGAACCTTTGGTTGCACACTCTATAATCTGTAATCTCTTTCTCTTAGCTATTTGATTTTCTTGTTCATCCTTTGGGGTTTTTTTGTCTCTCCTTTTGTAATTTGTCTTTTATCAGTAATATATAGGTCCTATTTGGCATGGCTCCAACTCGTGGAGCTGCTCCACTTCAGAACTCCAGGTGGAGCCAGCTTTAGGTGGAGTTAGAGCTGTCTGGTGGAGGTGTTTGGCTAGGAGGGTGCCCCCAACTCCAGAAAAGAGGAGTTCGGAGGTGAATTGCCATTCTTGCCCCCAACTCATGGTCCCACCTGTCATCCTCCTATCCTGCTCTTTTCATCCTCAGGTACGCAGTAGAGGTGTCATCAACTGCAGCCTCTTCAACCCGACGCCGTCACTGTACATGAAAAAAGATGTTTCTGAGCCTCATACGCTATAATTCCTGCGTGCTTTACCTTGCATTTTTCTGCGGGCTACATACTCTCGCGAAAGAGGAAGGATTCCTAAAAAATGTCTAAAGTTTTACACACGCTGGCAGCCTACTTTCAGAGTCAAGTGCACATGAAAGACTGAAAGGTCTAAACAATTAAACCGCCGCCTGAAGTGAAGAGGTTAATCCACAGAATGAATTGAGTGATGCTATAGCCTTCTCAGCTGGGCAGGAGGAGGAGCAAATTTTCTAGTCTCAGCAGGCAACAGCAACAAAACTTGATCTCGGCAACTGTGAGCAAAGATGATCCAACTTGTTGGCATTATCCATTTGCATATACAGATGTTTGCACCACTAAAAGTGAGTCATCAACATCCCTGAATAACAACACCGATCTGCAGAACCAAACTAATGAATCATCAGGCTAGTACATCGAGAAGCAAGAAAGATTTCTACTCCAAATTCCGACTCATACATTCTGGAACAAATTAACCAGAAAAGAAAAACATGAACAAGAGGACTTCCAGCACTTCCATGTAATGGATGTCTCTAACGGCGAGGGGAACCTAGGCGTGTCGCTGTCGAGGGACCTGATGGCAGTGGCCGGCGATGCGCTCAAGACCAACATCACCACGCTGGGCCCGCTGGTGCTACCGGTGTCGGAGCAGCTCCTCTTCGTGGCGACGCTAGCCGTGAGGAAGCTGCTCAAGATGAAGAAGGTGAAGCCGTACATCCCGGACTTCAAGCTGGCATTAGAGCACTTCTACATCCACGGATGCCGGCGGCCACGCGGTGCTGGATGAGTTGGAGAGCAACCTGGCCCTCACGGAATGGCGCATGGAGCCGTCAGGAGGGAGATGCGCCCAACGGCAGCGGCGGGCCCCGGGCAGCCAGCGGCGGGGGAGGTTGGGGCGGCCGGCGGTGGGCCTCGGGCAGCTTGCAGCGGGGCTCGGCAGTCGGCGGGGGGGCTGGGGCAGCCGGCGGAGGAGGAGGCCGGTGGCAGGGCTTGGGATGAGGCACGGGAGGTCTTGGAGGGATAAAAGCGAAGCGTTTTCTTGTGCAACCAGTGGTATTGGTGGGTAATTACCCATCAAGTCCACAAACAGGTTAAAAAGTAGGGGTTTTGGAGCAGCAAAAGAGGTGCTCCAAAACTCCACTCTCATTTGCACTACAATTCCATGAAGTTGGCAGCTCCATGGAATTTTGAAGTGGGGTGTTTGGCTGGTTTTTTTTCTAGAGTTGTAGTAGGGGTAAACCCCTCCTGTTCTTTAAAAAAAGATATACATGGTGGTTATTAGTCAAATCCTTCAACCTAGATGTGACATATGGTGATATGAGGTGCATAAACATACACGAGTATACCACATCCTCTTTTCTTTCTTGAATAGTGCGTGGTTCAGGGCGACCTATTCAGTCATGATCTCCGTGCTCTCATCGGGCCTCATTCTCTTCTCCTTGTGATTGGTGCAGTCTTTTTCTAACTGTTGGTATTGTTACCATTTCTTTTTGTTCCCTTTCTCCAAATATGTTGTGGACACCTTATTCAGCAGCCCACACATCATCTTTTCTTCTGAATGATCACAGAAATTATCACAGACGATAATTATACTGACAACCCTATACACGGACCATAAAATATATATGGCACAAATATACTATAATATGGCCGCATTCTGGTTTTACAACTCGGGACCTTCGCTCTTGTTTGTTGTCAGCAACCGGAGTGATGCAGCCATGCCAGTTGTTAAGACCTGTTATAAAGTAGTGTGGATAGACGGTGGTGATGACACGGCGGTGTGGCGAATTTCAATACCAAATTTCGTAAGATAATGACTGACCCGATCGAAATACATTAACTTTATTACAGGTGACAGAATGAAGAAGAAATTAAGGATATCAGATCGTCAGGCCAGCAAGAAGCTAGAACAAGATCGAAAACGAAGGCCAGGACGCTTGAATCATCGTCTCAATGTGCACATGTATCACTCAACTGGGATGTTCAGCCCTGCAAAACACGTCCGGCGTGCCCTTGAATGCCTCGTCGTCCTTGTGCCCGCCGAGGAGGAGCTTCTCGCAGTAGTAGGTGGTCAGGCGAGTGCTGTTGGACCCGTACACCTCGGTAGTGAGGTTGCCATCCAACCGCAGCGTGACGCCGCTCATGCGGCCGCCACCGTGCAGTGAATCGAAGTAGTCCGGCATGGTTTTGTTCGTCGCCATCACGAGCATGTAGGAGTCCACCGCCGACTGCTGGGGCACGACTATGCTTGGGATGTCTCTGGCGGAGTACACCATGGAGTCGTAGGCCGGGGCCAGCGTCGACGCCGACGTGTTGCCGTCGAAGAAGTAGGCGGAGATGTTGACGTAGTACATCCGGGTGCGGCCGCTCGGGTTCTGCGCCCGGACGTCGAAGTCGAGGGCCAGGATATCGATCCTGCTCGGCGGCGACGTCGATAGGTTCGCCGTTGACACGAAGCCTCCGACGATGGAGACGTGCAGCGGGTCGGAGCGAAGGACGAACTTGATGGCGTTGACGATGACCGAGACGATGAGCACCGTCACCACCAAGGCCACCGTGTACCTCACCGCATCTATGCACCGGAATGCCGCTGGATTCTTGCCGTCGTCGCCGCCGTCGACAGCCGCTGCCATACCTGCTGCAGCGACAATGATCAACTCAGGTTAATTAATCGATGGGATTTATATTAATTCTGCTGGATTGTCTTCTCTTTCTGCGTGTATATGAAGCCAATGGAGCCATGGAGGTAGGCTGAGAGCTCGCCTCCATATTTATACAATAAACAGTTGTCTAGCTAGCTAGCAGCCGGTAATAAGTCAGGGAGACCGATCAAGTCATGTGTATAGAAGAGATCCTATTTCTTTAACAGGAGTATAAAACATTGGTGTCTGTAGTTTCTATTTTAATCTTCGATTTTTTTAGGATTTTTCTTTTCTTTTTTTGAGGAACCAACTGGGGAGTCAAGAAATCCAACAAGTGTTGAGAGCGATTACACTACACGATCAGGCACGCGCTCGGAGATAGAGAAATCATACGTGGATAATTGGGATTGGGAACCATATAGATTTATACTCATATGTTAATTACTTTTATATTCATAAACATTTTTCTTAAAGATGTATGCATACTGAAGCAATCTAAATTGCTTCTGTTTGCATGGATTGGATAATAGGTAGGTATACCATGTATACATTCTTTGTCTTGCATACTGATGTAGTCAACTGTTTCAGCTGCTCTTGTGAAGCTAGCCAACTGTCTTGCATGTTTCATACTGATTGTACTTATCCAGTCTAGATCCCTTCTTTTTAATATAATCGGTAGCTCTCCTACCTCGTTCGTTTCAAAAAAAAAACAGACAAGATGGGGAAATAATCTAACACAGGGAATAAAGCAAATGACAAGTTAAAGATCGTGGTTCGGGTGTGATAAATGAATTGAAGAATAGTACAAGCTTTATTCCAAGTGTAAACAGATGGTGCAAACTTTCCAATTTTTTAGACAAAAGCAAAGGATGTGATTTGTATATATGTAAATGAAAAGGGAAAAAGGAAGAGGTCTTCATAACTGCATTAGACTAATTAAGAAAGAAAAGGTAAGAATACGAATATATAAAAGCACAAAAGAGAGAAGAGAAACTTTGAGAACAAGCTTGATGTCTTCGCACTATGAAGACTTGCCATTTCGCAAAATGCTTAAAATGATGATGATGGAGCTGATGACGTTGAAGCTGATGCCATGTTTAGGGCTGCGATGTGATAACCATAGCTGGGGAGAGGTCATGTTGTGCATTCATACTTTAATTAGTTGCATACTGTTTGATTTACCTGTTGTCAAATGTTTTTTACATGAGCTTTGTACAAATTAATAAGGAAAGTTATTTAGTCAGTTCAGAATATCTGTACTTACCGTCACCACCCCCAAATATATGCGTGCTCTCAAACTTTGCAAACTTTTGATGCAATGGAAACAAGCCCACCCGGAGTCTTCGACTTTGCATGGTTACTTGCATTATTGTTTCACAAATCTGTACCCTGGCGCGGAAGAAAAGCACAAAAGTTGACTGAATACTGTTCCTGTTGCTGTTGCTGTTGGCTTTTGAGTTGTGTGACAACTGACAACCGAGCACAAACTTTTGCTTTGCGTTTGCTCGATCGTTATCTTTGAAAGTGCGTCCTTGCATTGGCGTGTGGAAAATGATAGGTCTTGAACTTGGAGTATTCTGCTAACTTTGTGTATAAGGTGCATTATATTGTGGTGGAGCTAGCCTGGATGAAACCTTCCCTGCAGGGCTATGCTAGCGAATGACATAGTAAAAGATAAAACTTTTGTTTCCATCGATCTTTGCCAATCAATTACTCTGAATTCAAAAGTACACATATGCATTCACGTGGAGTACATTATAGTATTCTTTTTTTTTAACGAACCAAGTAGGAGAGCTGCCGATTATATTAATAAAGAAAAAGACCCAGACTGGGCAAACAACGACCACGTAGCGATGACAACAGAAGAAACATAAAACTTACAACAACTAAACTACGACTTGAAAATTCCACCAAAAAACAACTTCACTCAATCACAACATAAGCCACAGCCACACAACATCCTTAGCGAAGGCAACACCTAACATAGAGACAAAGAAAGCTCCGCCAATAGCTCCAAGAAGGCATGACCTTTCAAATCCATAAGTGGCTTGAGGTCATCCGGTGGCAACAATTTCTTTAGGTGATCTGCAGAGTCTTGAATTACATCGTTGAGCTTCCCATCATTCCCAAGAATACCCAAATCTTTTAACACGTTACGCTGGGCGATGCGAGCACTTCGACGAAACGATGATCTATTGTAGGACTTGCATCGGCGTCTTGCTATCGTGGATGGTGGTGAAGGGGTGTGCGTAGGAGGCATCCAAGCTCCTCGCCATTCCTAACTTTGGTGGATGGAGAAGACATGACCTCTATCGGTGGATCCTCTATTATCATATGAGCCTCTTCTACCTTGACCTCAACCATAGAATAGGAAGGGTTGTCTTCGACGGTGATGAGAAAGATAGGGTCATCAATTGTCCCATGTGCATCTAAGATAGCTTCCTCATCATCAGATGCGTCCTCCACTAGAACAACATCCTCAACTGAGGTCATGGTTCGTAGCAACGTTTGTTCTGGCGAGTCTTGGTGCATCTCTGTAGTGGAAGTCCCAAAAGGCGCCTGGATGGCATGCTCTGCAGATGTGTTTTGGTGAAACTCTCTGTCAGACATCCTCATGGCCACCTCATTTTTGATAGGGTCCATCTCTCTATGAGTCTCCATGGCAGAGATCCTCATCAATATCTCATCAATGGCGAAGTTTGCGATGTCCACACATGTATCTTCACACACAAAGGAGTCAGCAGAAGTGCAAACGGCTGCAGGAGAAGTGAGAATCGATGGTGTCGAAGAGCGATGAACTGGAGAACGGGGGCTGAAGAGCTCAGCCATGTCGGATGGCACGACACACTCCAAATGGTTGGCCACACGTGCTAGCCACAATTTGATTGTAGAAGCCTCCTCCCTCAGTGGACGCACCACTTCCTCCAAATGAACTGCAATCATGTGTTGGAGCTCATGTGTTGGAGCTCTGATCACAACAGCTCCACCAGAGGTGCAACCATGGACTATAGGTTCAATGATGTTGAAGCAGAAGAGTCACAACAACTATGGCAGATAAGATCGACGTCCTTTTCACATGAACCAGTGGGTTGAGAAGCCAATGGTGGGTTGAGATGTCCTTGCGACTTGGACCCAGTCGTAATGTCTGCACACAAAGTAGAGCGACATGCACTTGGCGAAGGCGTGGCCACTACAGCAGCCCAACTCTGTTTTTGAAGAGGTTGCACATTGGAGTTGACTCAATGAGTTGTAAAGGGAGACAGAAGGCGACAGTGTCACTCCCGATGTCCTGAGCAGTCACAATGAATGCATCGAAAGGAGTCCCTACATGAGCTATTTTGGTGGTCACGTGCGAGGCAGTGGTAACATCTGCCTTGAACCCATCTCTTGAAGGTGATGCTCCGCTTTGACTATGAAGAGTGTGGTGGTTTTAATGGTTGATGGTGGAGGTGACCCTTTGTATCCGCAGACACTCGCGACAGTTCCATGGATGAAGCTGCAAAACCCATGTTGCTCTCCTCAGGCATGATGTCTGGCTGCTTAGGTGGCATGGCCTCATCTCATAAGCCAACCAATATGTCAGTGGAGGGGACTGAGGCCAAATGGCTCGGAGATGGCACGCAAGCTAAACTTGTTGATTAATGCCGTTGCAAAATGAAGGTTGACGCAACGCAAACAGGGTTGAGGTGGACAGGCGAGATGATCGCTTGTAGTGTAGGATGCTGAAGCTCTAGAGGCAGGTGGTGAGCCAGGCTCACTCCTGGGCTGAGGCTCGCACTAGTGGCGACGACCGGAGGTGGAGCTGTGGGGGAGGACGAGACGAGTGGTGACGACGCGGTGGTTGTAGCCGGCAATATGAAATTGGAGATGACGGCAGGCGAATTGGTGACGGCTGACCGGAATTGTGGGCAGGTCAACTTCTGCGGGGTCAATGACGGTAGCGGTGCTCCGTGACCCTCGTCGTCTCTTTTTGTTACCCTGTGGGATCACCGGTGAGGGGCTATGCAGGAGAGAGGCTGCGGCCAAGAAGATGGCCGCACCAACCTTGTGGGAAACTTCCTGTTGGCTCCCATGGCAAGCCTCCCGGCAAGCCTCCTGGGAGGCGGCGATGATGACTACACCACTTGCGCTCACATCGCGAAGGGGCTTCTGGGGTGGGATTTGAGGGGGAGCACAGAGGCAAGCTGAATCCGGCACTGAATCGGATGACGACGGCAACGGCGAGGTGCTCCCTGATCTCCCTTCACACGTACCCTGAGGGGTTGCTGATGGGATGAATGGAGAGTGCGTGTGGAGGAGAGCTCTGATCTATAGCCAGTTGAGCCGGAGGAGCCCGGAGCTGGGAGATCCGAGCGGCGGCGGTGCTATGGCGGCAATGGCAGAGAGCGCTAGTTTGTATTCTAGTTTATAATGGTGGTAGGTCCACTATCACTACTATAAAAATGAGTATTCGTCCTGAGGCTCAGTACTGATTGCATTTTGACCCGGTACTAGCATTAGTACCAGGCCTATTGGATAGTCTCCGAGGAGGCTCCCATAACCCCCTTTAGTACCAGATGGGCACTCCACCCAGTACTAAAGGGTTCCCTCCATCCACGCGTCGCCTTTTCATCTCTCCCTTGCTCCCTCGCTCCCTTATCCTCTCAGCTCCACCTCCCTCACCCTCTCAGCTCACTCATCCTCTCCCCTCCCTTCCCTTCTGCTGGCCCCTCTCTCTCCCCTCCACCGACCCCTCTTTCTCCCCTCCCTCCCACCGCCACCACCGGCCCCTATCCCTCCCCAGCCACCCCTCTCCTCCCCCCTCCGCACGCCCCTTACCTCGTGCCTAAGGTGAGGAGCAGCGGCAGGGCGAGGCGCGGCAGCGGCAGCCACCAGGCACCTCGCCCTGCCACCATCAGGGCAAGGCACGGTGGCAGCCATCTAACGGAGGGTGACAGCGACGGCAGGCGACGACAGGCGACGGGAACAGCAGCGGGACGGAGGGCAGCGGGGCAGAAGTGGGGGCAGCGAGGCGGTGAGCGGAGCTGCAATGACGGGGTGGGCGGAGACGAGACGGGGCGGAGGCAGAGGCGAAGCGGGGCGGAGCGGGTGGAGGGGCGGCGAGCGGAGGGTAGGGACAGTGGGGGCAGAGGGGTGGCGGGGCAGCGGATGGCGTGGCGAGGGCCAACGGCGTGGCAGGGGACGGGGCCAGCGGGGGATTTGGTTTTTTAATTTTTTAATACCATTTAGTACCGGTTATTTCAACCGGTACTAAAAGGTCCTTTTTATTACCGAACTACCAATACCGGTTGTGAGACCCGTACTAAAGGGGGTTCCCATACTAAAGATGTTTTCCTAGTAGTGTATCGTATTGTTTGTATTATAAGTTTTGAATGCTAGAAATACTCCTGCTAAAACCAAACCAAGGGACTATCGCGCGACCTATTAAACCCGCGCGTCGCACTCCACGTTGATTCAATCAATAGATCGACCCACATATACTCATCATCCCTTAAAGGAGGCATGTCGTCGCCTCGGGCGCCGCCGGGCGGCATAGAAGAAGCCAAGCACTACATGTCGCCTCCGGCGCCGGGCGGCGGCATAGAAGCCAAGCACTACATCCTGGCGGCTCTCGCGGTGACCCTGATCGCGGCGGCCGTCGTCACCGTCGTCTTCGTGGTGCTGAGCCCCGCGCGCATCGTCTTCTCCATCACCGAGGCGCGCCACGAACAGCTGCCCGGCAACAAGGTGCAGCTCAACCTCACCATCGCCGCCAAAAACCCCAGCCGGCGCGCGACGGTGTGGTACAGGAGCATGTACGTCGACGTGAGCAACAACACGGGGCCCCTGTGGACGCACTGGCTCAGGGCCAACGTGACGACGCCGGTGCCGCTGGACCAGCCGACGCGGAACGAGACGAAGATCAACGCGACGGTGGCCCTCGTCGCAGGGGCGCCGGAAGACTTCACCGGCAACGGGACGAGCCACGGCTTCCGCGTGATGATCACTACCGTGGCGAGGTTCAAGGTCGGCGTCTCCTGGACGAGGCTCTACGACATCAAGGTCGCCTGCGGGCCACTCGACTTCTTCGCCAACCAAAGCAGCAAAGCCGGCTGCAAAGACGCTTGAAATTCCAGTGTGCAGTACATCCGTCTCTGTTACCGCTGCCTTAGGATGCTAGTGAAGAGTGAAGAGTGACCAGTGATGTCGCTTGCATCAGAGTAACTTTTAATTTATGATAAGCATTTGAGCGAGTTTTGGATAACATTTTAATTTCCAAAGGGCACTGCCTACTAATACTACCTAAAGTCCACGCAACGAACATTTTTCTTTATTTCTTTTTCTTTTTTGCTGAAATGGCACATCTGCACCTGTTATTAAATGACCAAGATAGCAGGAATGATGGTGCTAGACCAAAGCTAACGATGACCCTTTTTTTCAAGGGGCTCAGCTCCTGCTCTCAGTTTTTTAAGGAAAAAATGTGTCACGAAACCATTATGTTGGAACCAGTTGCCAAAGTGTCATCTAAAGTTGTGTCCTTGTTAAAATGCTACTGCCAGTAGCATATTGACACACGAATCTTACCTCATGTTTGGATGGAAGACAATGTAGGACGGGACAGTCCTGTCCCAGTTTTCTGGGATGGGGTGATCCCATTTCATGTTTGGTTAGGGGGACAAGGGAGTCCCTGTTTTTGTTTATTTTGAGAGATAAACATGGGATGGGATGACGCCATTTTCTTTTTGGATCGAGAGACAGAGTGGGACAACTGGTTATGATGACCTCCTGCACAAGCACGATGACATTACCTCCTACCTCACTTCCTACCTCTCATACTTCCTTCTTTCTAACAATAATTGCAGCTTACCTTTTGATGCAAATACAATTTTCAATTTTTTTATAATCTATTTGAATTTTTTGTATAATTTAGATATAGTGAGCATTTATGCACGTACATGTAGTTTGCATTTATGCAACCATGAATTTGTTTCATATGCAACAAGGTTACACAATATATATAGTCCAAATCATATATAATCCATTTACCATCAAATGACATTCATATATACAATAAGCTTGCTTTAGTACAAATACTAAACCGATGGTACCTACCAGACTTCCATTACATCAAGTTCATGCCTTACACAATATAGAAAGTTCAAGGCATACAATATAATAGGCCACAGTTAGCAAAAGAGATATGAAAAAATTAGATCTGTTACAACTATCAGGTGTAACAAACATGACCTAGTTAGCAAAAGAGAAAGCTTTACCACTATCACTAGCTGTATGTTCCAAAGCGCCCTACTATCCAGGGAACCTCTCACTAACAAACATGGCCATCCAATGTAACTGGTGCTCAAACGGCAAGCCATAGAAAGCTTTACCAATGAGATGATTGGCCACTAGATGAGCATAGTACGTGGATATCTAAAGATCATTAAAGCCTGAAACTGAAAGGCTATTCACTTCGACAAAGATATCTTCTGGCAGCTCATTGTTTGATTTAGCAGCCTGCGTAATAGATGAGTGAAAAGATATCTGAAGATCATTGTTTGAGAGGATTTTGAATCTTCTCTTTAGAGACCCAAATGCACGCTCTACTGTGATACGAAGTGATGAGTGCCTAAGGTTGAATAGCTCCTTCTCGTTTTGCACAGGATTATTCCCCCACTCATTCAAGTGGTAACGAACACCACGAAAAGGGGGCAAGAATCCTGGTTTTGCTCCATATCTGGCATCAACTAGGTAGAATTTGCATAAAATGTGATGGAAATTTGATCATATTTCTATTATATCAACGATTCATCTGGAGAATTTGATATGCTATTAGTATATTACCTTGTGGAACACGAAGTCCATTCTCACGCTCCAAAGCATCTCGTAACACTAGTGCATCATGTGTTGTCCCCTCCCAACCAGCCAATACGTAGGTGAACCAGAGATCAAAATCTACAGCAGCCATTACATTTTGAGAGGCATATGACTTCCTACCACGAAAGTAACTCCATATCCTTAGGAACAGAGGCTCTTACATGTGTACCATCGATAGCTCCAATACAATCCTTAAAGGATCTCATATGTGGTTCCCTTGTACTTTGGTAGGAGTTTCCAATGACGGTGGCCTAATTAATTCCCCTCGTAGCTCACCAACAGCACAAAGAACCTTGTTAAAATAACGGCTGACCGTTTCTCCGAATCCATCAAAATTAGCCCCAACTAATCTGTTCCTAAGGTTGTGCCCCACGGTATTTAGAAACACAGCCACTTGCTGTTCAACACAACAATGGATGGTATCTTCAAGCAAACCATGATCCCTAAATAGGTTGCAAAATCGAAAGAACTTGGCTCTATTGAGTCTTACCATGTTCACACAAACTGTATCATCCTTCCAAATTTTGTTGTTTGGGTACTCAAGTCTCATCCTATCCCTTCCATCGATAGGCCCATAAGTAATACCTTCTCTCCTTGCAGCTTGCTTACGTTTTCTAGACTCAATAATAACCATGGCCATCATTGACAACAACATATATGCAGAAGTAGCACAAGTAACAACCTTGGTTTGTTGATCCATCTATAACACAAAAACCAAAGAAAACTTTCATTGACAAAAGTATTATTGACATGGATGAGGCACATCTATTTACTACATGGAATTCAGGACTATATACCACCAACTACTACCAGTAGAACCATATGCAAGCACATCACAAAAATACCTTAAATCCTACTGCACACGCGCATGTAAGCAATACCAAGATTATTGCACAAATGTATTCATTCAGAAAATATGGTGGCATAATAGATGCAAAACCAATCCCACAGTTGCTTCATGGATCAGATTGAGCACACATACATACACATGGGTCAGGCGCTAGGGTTTTCCGTACCTTGGGGAAAGGAAGCCAAGATCCCGTTGGAGGACATGAACGGGGAGGGACGGCGCTGGGGCTCCTTCCTGTGGACCTAGAGGGAGGAACATGCTGAGGATCTGGGAAGGAGAGAATGGAAGGATAGGGAAGGGATGGAGGGAGGACAGGGATGAAGGGATGGATGGATGGTGCGTACCTTGGGAGGGAGGACGTGGCCGGCGACAGCTCCTAACGAGGAGTGGCGCCCAAGTCGCTGAGATCCAGTGCCGGCGGCGCCCCATTTTTTCACGCACGGGAAAAAATGAGAGGAGCCGGGAGCGGTGGGCGCTGACCTGATGGGCACGCGTGACTCATGTGATGGGGCGAAGCGGAACTGGGATGCCCCTGTCCACTCATTTTTGCCGGACGGGGGTGTCCCGGATTTTTGGGGTATATTCTCGATTCGAGATGTTCCTATCCCTACGACTCACAACCAAACACTATAACATCCATGGACCATCTCGTCCTGTTCCATCCCATCCTTGGAACCAAGCACATGCTTAGGGACTTGCGGTAAAATTTTTGAATTTCAGGATGTGATTAGAAAAAAATAATTAAACAATGATTTTCTCATAATTTTAAATTTTTTCCAACATTTATTTTCTTGATAGAAAATGTAGTATAGGAAAAAATAATTGGTTGTTTTTTCTAAATTAAATAGGGTTGTTCTATGTGTGTTGTATTCATGCCGATGCATCTTGGTATTTATTGAGTGCAAAAAGATTTAGAATGCGTTGAGTCGACAACCATGTCTTTCTGAGAATTTTTCAGCTTTTTCTGGGAGTTGACCTCATTTTCCTAGAGCTAAATCTATTTATTAGAAAGATCTAGTTCTCTTTTCACGGGTTCCAAGTATTTTATTTGGATTCCTCGTGTCCCAATCTATCTCTAGGATTTTTCTTAGAATTTTTTGGATTTTTTGTGAATTAAATGAATTATCTGGATTTCACTGGATTTTTCTTTCACGGGAAATAGAAATCCTTTTTCAACCCACCAGCAGGCCCCGCAGCCGCACAGCTGCAACTGCTGCGCAGATGCGCTGTTGCCGCTATCGTACATACATCTATGGGCCACGAGAAGCTTTGGACATACCCACATACAGGATTGTATACCGAGACGTGTCAAACATGAAGACTACAGTACAGAACGGTGTAGTCTACGTGGAGGAAAGGAACTAATCGAGGACTCGAAAAACTACTTGTAGCAGCTAGAGTAGGACTTATTTGGTCGAATCTGACTAGTATATATAAGGATGGGCAGGGACCTCCACCAAACAAGTTTAATTGAATACAAGCAAATAACACACATGACGTAGGGTATTACGCCATCTAGCGGCCCGAACCTATCTAAATCGCAGGCCTACGTACACCATCGAGTTTCTAATTTTGGCGACACCCACCAACCAAAACTCTACCCTAGGTACTCCCCTGGGTAGGTTGGTGGGTTTAAACACCGACAGCTGGCGCGCTAGGTAGAGGAAGTCACCAAAACATCCCTTGCGAGTTCGATGGCCCAAGTCATCATCAAGCCCGCAGTCGCGTTCGAAGCAAGCGCGATGTTCGTCTTCAGATCCTGGGTTTGCATCGCAGATGGCACTGGAGGTTTCCACCGCCACATCGTGGAGGCCTCGGAGGAGAAGCTCCACGACACCAGCCGTCATCGCCAAGCTTTGGAGGATTTCATCGAGAAATTCAATGAATTTTTTGATCTGACAAGAAGCAAGTCTAAGTACAACTCGGGCTCTACATCTACTCGGATTGGTTCCCATGAGACAGCATCCCAGCCATCGTGTGAATCAAATCAAATTCCAAGCCAATTCCTATTCAGATTCCGTAATGCAAGTTCCATCTATCAAGGAGCCTTGTCCGGATTGCAATCCAACTCGGGTATGATTGAGGACCATGACTTCGACTACTATTCGGACTCTGACGGGGAGACACTATTAACAGGCCCGCAATAGGGCCTATTGATCACTTCAACTCCTCAAGGCAGATTTGTCTACTAGCCAGGCATGAGGCCACCCGGCCTTGCCCAAGACAGCGACTCCCGCTTCATCACCTACCTCGACGTTCTCCCGTACCAGGATGGAACACCCTTGTCTCCTATCCGTGAAGGCGATGGCTCTATAGAAGGCATCACTGAAAGTTCTGGAAACTACTCTCCAGACAGAGAACTCTTCGCCCTTATAACAGGGGAAGATGCGGAAGATGTCAAGCAACCGGAGACGAATCCTCGACATGAGCGTCACCCAGATGATGTCTCGCAGGATAAACTCACCGCCAACGTCGTCGGAGAGGAAACCAAATCTCAGAGAACCCGACGACAAGGAACGCAGCGAGAGCATATCATCGCCACCGGCTAGCAGAGAGGCTCCCGATCGTGAACTTAGACAGCGCTTTTGAGGCAATCCAAATGTGGCATCACCATACACCTCTCGCCACCATTGCTTCCATCGATCTCATCACACACGCCATGCCACAGGATAAATATACCAGACAGTTGGTAGCTCTAGCGGAACATGCCTATGAACAACTCGACAGGCAAAACCCGATACCCTCGGTCTCATGTACTCCGTCCCAGCGAAGTCAACACGGCAGCAGCTTTTCTCCCCATCTTGGATGTCACGAGCCTCTTCACGCGCATACGCTCGAGGGCTCACGTGAGGGAGGTGGCGTTGGCACTCTCAGATTGGATTGCGGCGGCGCTAGGCAGTAGGGTTTTTTCAAGCGCAGATAGCAAATGGCAATGGCGAAGTAAACGGGGGTAACTTTCCTTGGCTATTTATAACAGAAGCAGAATAAATGGAGGTAACGGTCCCGATGTTTTCACCCCTGGTAATTAATTTTGCATCTGGCCGTCAGTTTCCGAAGTTACCGCAAGAGATAAGGTTAATGTTGGCAACAAACACGGCGACTGGTGGTTGACCCTTATACCCCCTGAAACTAGTTGGGTAACGGCGCAGGGGCTGTGTGCCACATGCACGTCGGCTTAAAAGTTTTTTCTTTCGAAGTTCAAATGAAGACAACAAAAATGCAGATTGACCCTCAGCCTGATTCTTCGATTCAACCTAAGGCTCAGGGGCTACTCCATATGGAGTGCGATTTTCATCGCACTTCCATATATGAATTCAAGAACAGATGTTTAAGACAGTGACAAATAAGGCTTGAGCACATTCTAGCCGCAAGGCAGTACTCGAGTTACTTGAAGGCTCAACTTCGACAAAGTGCTCAGGAGAGCATCAAAAACTAGTCGGATGAAGCCTATAAAGGTACTCAACACTGCTGCATTTGACTAAAATGTACTCGGAGGCCTGTCGTACATACATCTATGAGCCCACCAGAAGGTTTGGACAGACCCTCATACAGGGTTGTATATCGAGACGTGTCAAACATGGAGACTACAGTGCAGGACAACGTACTCTACATGGAGGACAGGAACTAGTCGAGGACTCAGAAAACTACTCGTAGCAGTTAAAGTAGGACTCTTTGGTTGAATCCGTATTCTTGTAAAAACAACTAACCTGTAACCCTGCTCCTTCGATATATAAGGATGGGACAAGTTCAATTAAATACAAGCAAACAACATACAGGACGTAGGGTATTACGCGATCGAGTAGCCCGAACCTGTCTAAATTGCATGCCTACCATGCCCATGTACACCATCGAGTTCCTGATTTCGGCAACACCCACCAACCAAAACTCTCCCTGGTTACTCCCCTGGGTAGGTTGCCGGGTTTAAACACCGACAGTCGCCAGCCATCAATGGGTTCCAAGTCAAGGCAGTCACGCTACCCCTACGCCCTATAAAACGTGGACCCCCTAGCCTTGTGTGCCCTGCTGCCACCACCTTTGCCTGAGGACTCGGTTGCGCAGCGTCGCCGCCCTGCAAACCCGCTGGCCAATGGGCCAAGTCAAGCGCCGTCGCTACTTTTCCACCAATTCGCGTGACCCGGCGCCATAGGAGCAAGTGGCCACCACCCTAAGCATCCCCTCACCTATCCGCACACCAGCCGCCTCTTCTCGTTGCCATTCAGCTGCCGAGCAATACTGAGTCGCCATCTCCTTCGTACGCCGTGCGCCAAATTCCGACCACCACCGTCTGTCTCCAACGCCGATGAGCACTAGCCGACTCCCCTACCTCTCCCCTCTCCCTTACGCCACCCGCCCGAACCCTGGTCCATACCACTGCCAGCTATTTGAATCGGCCAGAGGCCATCTGCCATGGCTATCAACTCTTTGAGCTTTTGCGGATAGCCCCTCAAGCTATTCTGCAATTTTAGGTAGAATCTCTTGTGTCTCTCCAGTTTTGTAGATAACCCCCTGAAAACCGTTGGAACCTCGCAACCAGATCCAACCGAGATCTTTTATGGATCTAACTCTAATCTTTTAGCCTTTTGCAAGCACTATTTATAGTGTCTTGTTAATCTTAGTCCTTTAGATCTATGATTAATTCTATCAGGTCCCTAAAACCTTTAGATGGCAATAGATCTCGCGTTTTGTATCCATTTAAGCTCATTCTTGTTGCGTTAGTTTCGTCTCATCATAAACTACGCGGTAGTCATGATTTTTACCTTAATGTGTGTTTTAAGAATTTATTCTAAAATTAATTTGATTAATTTTTAGTTGAATGCCTTTTCTTAATAAAACTTAATTAGGGCATACATATCCGTTTCCATAGTTAATATTAATTTGACTAATCCTATTTAACTGAGTTTTCTAATAAAATATAATTAGAGTTGTACCTCACTTTCATAATTAAAGGTTAATTTGATTAATGCGTATTAAACATGTCTTCTTTAATTAAAAGCTATTTAGTGTTATACACTGATTTTTATAATAAATGTTAATTTGATTAATGCTTACTCTCAAATGTTTTTCTAATTAAAAGCTAATTAGGTTTATACGTCGGTTTTCTTTAAGCAAGTGTTAATATGATTAATATCAACATGAATGAGTTTCTAGTTATAACTTGTCTAGTTCAATACAACATATAAAGATAACGATTAGATGTTATTGCATATAGTCTATTTTTTCCAAAGTTAAAAGTTTAAATGGCATAATTTATACATCAATATTTATAAATGAAAGTTGATTAGGTTTTACATCGTCTTTTCAAATACAAATATTATTTGAAATAAATCTAACTTAGGGTATTATCTAAAAGCATCCTTTACATGTGTTTTCTAAATAAAAATAAATGCAGCATGTAGCTCTTCTCTTTTCTTTTATAATCCAAATCTCTCAATAGTTGTACCTTTTCAACCTTAGTTCCTTGCGTTCGCGTGATCCTAGAATCGAGCCCTATCCATTAGAACGTCGTTCTTTCATTGGTGTATTGTTCTTAGTTGTACTTGTTCGTTTGCTTGTATGCTTGTGCTGGTGATTGCTTCGAGTAGTAGGATCACTATTCGAAAGATTTGAAGATTAAGAGTTTCAAGAGAGCTAGAGCTAAAGAGCAGTAAGAGTAACTTTTCATTGGAGAAAGGCAAGTGTCCCTAACCATCCTTCTATCTATGCTTATTTACAAGAATACCATGCATTAATTGGAACATGGAGAACCACCCAAGAAAAAGTGCAACCACAAGGATTACATGGCTCTAGTCTTAGCCAACTAATTAGAGACTCTAGTCTGGGGTGATCTTACTGTAAGGGTAAGAGCGGAGGCGTTGATGGGGTATAGCCTAGTCCTTAGGCTGATATGCTCTATGGTAGCTTCGCAGTCTTGAGAGAGGTTTGTGCTCTGCTTCGACCTGAAACCTTAACGGGTTACCACTTACTAGCGAATCTTTGTAAAGGCCTCATAATGTTCCTATGCAGCCACACCTCGGTAGTGTGATAAGTGCCTCCTTTTTCACAGCATGGTTGGGTTCAAAGTTTTTCTAAACTTTTACACGACTTGTGGTGAAAATGCACAACCTCAGCAGAGTGTAAAACTGATATATCAGTCGTGCTTATGGCCAAGAGCGGTTTGGACCCTCGCATGATTAATAAACTTGAAGATGGACTTAAATCGTTATTCTTGTTATTTCTTGTAGCCTTGCTGAGTATGTATTCACCCTTGCTTACTGCTGCTCTGAAGAGGAAAGTGTGTGAAGTTTTCTGAAGATGATGCTGAGTTCTAGACGTACGCGAGCCCCAGTTGATTCCCTGTGAAGTTTGGAGCCTTCGTTTACACGATTAAGCTGTATATCTCTGGTAGACTCGTAAGTCATTATTACTTTACGTGATATTATTATTATTATTCACTGACGATGTCACTATATGTATGAAACTTGATCCTAGCATACATATAGGTAGCATTTATTTTTGTTTAAAACCGGGTATGACAGGTGCCGTATACCAACATACTCCTCTGTCCCAAGATAACTCATCTTTTAAGTCAAAGTTTGACTATCCATGTTTTTAAACCAAATATGTGTACAATAAAAATTATATTTCATGATAAATCTAATGATATTTATTTGATGACGTATGCTTTTTCATATAAACTTGATACAACTTAAGATGATATGTCTTAGGACAATTAATGTTAAAAGAACATCCTTTTTAGGATAGGAGTGATCTTTGGTTTATTTGCAATACTAATATTTAGCAGGAGACTGGGAACTTTAATAAGCACTGCATGAGTGCAAGGGGTCCTGCAACATACCTGATTAAAAAGGATATGCATGAGACACGAGGGTATATGGGATAGCATACTTTGCGACAAGGTAATGATGGTTGGCATAATGGATCGAGCCAAGGAAAGGGTATCGGATTGCTCCTGTGCCGTGTGGCAGCTGGTTGGTCGATCGGAAGGATCGAATAAAGCAACCAGAATAGTACTGCCTACATCATGAACAACTCCTTGGTGCTGTGTGTTCCCTTCTCCTTCTTTTGTGCAAAAGGGTAATGTTTTTATTATAATCCTCGGGACGTCTAGAAAAGTTACAATCCTATGCTGAAGGATCGAATAAGGCAAGCAGATTGCATTGCCTGCATCTTTATTTTTGTGGACAAAGAAAAAGGAAGTCATGTTCCTTTAATTTTGTTATAATCCATCGGGCATCGAGAAAAGCTACTAGGACCGAGACGTGATTACATGCAGTGTTTTATTTGATGACCACTCCTCTTGCTTGCATTGTCACAGCTTTTAAGGGCCACACTACTAACAGCCCGTCAGTGCCACCGTGGTGTGTGTGGGGGGAGTAGAAAATGACACTTTAATGAATGAAAAAAGGATGCTTCAAATATGGTCCTGTTTGGTTACTCTTGCTAAAGTTTAGCAGCTAAAATTTGCTAAACTTTAGTTGCTAAATTTTAGCAAAAGTTATTTAGATACTCTTGCTAAAAGGCATTTAATGAGCTGTAAATAGACCTATCTACCCTTATTAATGGTGCGCAGGACAGGGGAGACAAGCAATAAACGAGGGGCATAGGTTGTCCAGCCCACGTTTTAGCAAGTTTTAGCAACCAAAAACTTGCTGTTTGGCAACTCAACTTTAGCAAGTTTTAGCAAGGATGTTTGGCAGTTTAGCAGCTTTTAGCTGCTAAACTTTAGCAACTAAAGTTTAGCAACTAAAGTTTAGCAAGGTGGAACCAAACACCATTCTAATATTGGCTTTTTATATTTCTGTGGATGAAGTCATAACATGCACCGTGCACGTCATCTATATCAAAATTTAAATTAACCATAGTAATCAAATATAAACGCCATTCTAATATTGGCTTCAAACTCAAAGAGAGGACGTACGTTAATGCTTAATAACCCAGTTTAATTATCTGCCTGCTCGTAGAAAGAATCCAAAAACACTCGTGTCGTCGTCGATAGTGGGCTTATCGAAACGAGCTCCCTGTTGGCCCATGCAGTGCCAAACGTCTGGCAAGTCGCGCGCGTTAATGAGGAATAAGAAAATTATTACCCATAAAAAGGAGATTGCTAATAAACAAGGGCCTATTTTTCAAAAGAAAATCATATGATGTTTCTTGTTAGTAGGAGTCCCAATCATATGCGTGTGTAGCGGTGAATGTATGCCTATGCATATTCTTTACAATTGGAGAAAAACTACTTTTGCTATGTAAGGTCCCATTTGGTCGTTGGTCGGGCTTCAAGTAGCTCCGGCTCATCTGCTCATACACTGTGTTTATGACACTATTCACAGGAGCTCATTCTCTCCCTCATGCTCAAATGAACAGCCGATGAAACCATTATTTTTAGCTCTGACTACTCCAGCTCCACACAACACTGTACGAGGAAGACGGAGGAGCTCTCACGGACGAGCGGGAGTTTTCAATTCCGGATCAACACGTGGCCATGCAGTGTCGGTTGCGGCGTTCCTGCAGGTAATAGCAAGTCGGTAAAATCGCTATTGAACTAGAAAAAGAAAAAATCTTAGTACAAACAAGAGAATCAAATGATTACTACAATTTAGAACAATAATAATTTTTTAACTTCTCATGGGGCACTGACGCACTGTATCGATTGTTCACATGGAAATCAAATAAAAAGATGTGGGCATCGAAACTCGTGGCGGGCTTCAATGTCAAATAAGCCCGGTACTCTGGGCCCAATTGAGGAAATATGAAGGCCCGTTTTAGTCTCAAAACGTGGCAAGCCCATGGAAAATGTGCCCAGTAAAACCCAACTTCGTTGCGAGAGGCCGGCGGCTCACCCCACTCGCGTCGTCGTCAGGGGCCGCGCCGCCATGCTCAGGGGCCTGCGCCGCGCCGGCGCCCGCGCCTTCTCCACAGCGCCGGCCACGCGGACCACCGTACCGGTCGCCCACCTGGCCCCACTCCCGTCGTCCCTGCCGGAATCCGGCTACACCGTCACCCCGCCGGTCCAGCCCTGGCCGCGCCGCCTCACCGCGCGGTCGCTCTCCCGCCTCCTCCTCCACGCGCCCACGCCCGACGCCGCGGTCCTCGCCCTCCGCCACGCGCTCTTCCACGCCGCCCCTCCGCTGCCGCCCTCGCTCCCCGTCTTCGCCGCGGCACTCTCCCGCCTCTCCCGCGCCGCCGCCTCCGACGCCGACGCCGCCGCGCGCCTCCTGCCCCCCGTCCTCTCCTTGCTCCGCGCCGCCCGCCTCCCACCCTTCTCCGACCGCCCGTTCCTGCCGCTCCTCCGCGCGCTCCGCCCGCTCCCCTCCCTCCGCCTCTTCCTCTCGCTCCCGTCCTTCAACTCCCACCCCTCCGTCCGCTCATTCAACGCGCTCCTCCACTCCCTCGTCTCCGCGCGCCGCCACCGCCTAGCCGCGGCTCTCTTCCGCGCCGCGCAAGCCAAGCTCTACATCACGCCCAACCTCGTCTCCTGCAACATCCTGCTCAAGGGTCTTGTTGGCGTCGGTGACCTCGACGCTGCACTCGAGGTGCTCGACGAAATGACTGGCTGGGGGATCGTCCCCGATGTCGTCACGTACACCACGGTACTCACTGCCTACTGTTGCAAAGGGGATCTTGTGGGGGCACAGAAGCTCTTTGATGATATTATTGCAAGTGGGCGTAGGCCGGATGTTACAATGTACACGGTGCTCATAGATGGGTACTGCCTTCGTGGGAAACTACAAGATGCAGCAAGGATCATGGATGAGATGGAAGCTGCAGGGGTGCATCCGAATGAGGTTACATATTCTGTGGTGATCGAGGCGTGCTGCAAAGTGGGACAATCTGCAGAGGCACGCGATTTGATGAGGGAGATGCTGGGGGCAGGATACGTGCCGGACACACCACTGTGTGCTAAGGTGGTCGATGTGCTATGCCAGGATGGAAAGGCAGGGGAGGCGAATGAGATGTGGAGATGGATGGTGAAGAAGACCGTCCCACCAGATAACGCAGTCACGAGCACATTGATCTACTGGTTATGCAAGAATGGAATGGTTCGGGAGGCAAGGAAGCTGTTCGATGAGCTTGAGAGGGGGTTCGTGCCAAGTATGTTGACGTATAACTCGCTTATTTTGGGATTATCTGAGAATGGGGAGTTACAGGAGGCTGGGAAGGTGTGGGATGACATGGTCGAACGGCGATATGAACCAAATGCAATGACTTATGAGGCCTTGATCAAGGGTTTCTGCAAAATGGGCAAGTCAAATGAAGGTGCTGCACTATTTAAGGAGATGGTGACCAAAGGATGTACTCCAAGCAAGTTTATTTACCGAGTATTGGTTGATAGCCTTTCTGAGCCAAGTCATGATGATACCTTTTGCACTATTGTTGAAGCTGCAGCTTTGAGTGGTCGGGATTTCTTGGATGGTGAATCATGGGAAATATTTATCAGGAAAGTGGTAGATACAAATGAAACTTGGAAAAAGCATCTTGATTTGGTGCTAAATATGTAGCAACAAAGAATTCAGATTATGGCTGGAAGCCTGGAACTTCTTATTTGTTCTGAGACTTTTTCTCGTGGAACTTATGTCATTGGGCTTCAAAAAATTAATCAGGTTAGTGTGTTCCCATGAGCCTGGCATTACTGGGATGCATACAGATCAGACAATTTATGTAGCACGTACACACACAAAAGAAAGATCCATCTTTCTTTGTTTATTTGTAATGAACAATTTTGTCTATATGTTTCATAGTACCATGCTGGAATAGTAGTTTTTTTGGCAATAATTAGCCATTTTCCTGAAATATTATTTTCAATCTTCATAAACTCATCAGAATACAATAAAAATAACACCAATTTTTCATCTCTAAATTTTTTGAAATAAAGTTTGATTATTTACATCGCTCCCTGATCTCTTCTTCCCAGGTCACACCATGAGTTCTCATGTATACACTGGGCAGCCCTCAACGACAATACCTTTAGCAGTTGGACAGGAAGCCAGAGGACATCCATCTAAATCGTTGCCCCACCAGTTCAAACTGATGTTCTCCAAGCCTAGACATAAGTAAATCAGGACGGCCATGAATGCCAAACCAGCATCTAGTGCACCGGAAAGCAGATAATTGTGTCTCTCCCACCAGTCACGCCGATATCTGTAAACCACATAACCTGACAAAAACCCAACAAGTATCCATGTGGTGTAGTTGACTGCAGTAGCAGGTGGCATATTGCCAGTGGCACCAATCAGCACGGGCATGTTGATGAGTAAGATCCAGCTCTGGCCTGGGAATGCCTTGTGTGCAAGCCATACTAGTAGGGGAGCAATAGCTCCACCCAAGAAGAACCAGTTAACAGCTGAGTAAGTGCCTAGGTCGCCAAATATTCTGCGTGGGCTAATAAGGCCCCATATAACTGATGCATCATAGAACACATGATCACCCGGGCAGGTCCAAGGGCTGTCTCGTGGGAGGAGCTCAGTATTGCAGATGTTGGGGACTGTTTCCATTAACCACCATGCTGTTCCGATGTATACAAATGCTGCAATCAGAGTTCCAACCACCTATCATGTTGTAAGAAAAGCTGCTTAGTGACACAACAGAACAGAGCCACATATGTATCTGTGTCAAGAAATGGCTAGCAGAGCTTACCTGTGCCATAAACATGGTCCTTGGAGGAATCTTCATGTAATGACCCAGCTTAAAATCTTGCAAAAAGGTCAGAGCTTGGCTCATGCTGATGTAACCATATACCTTGAAGCACATATTTGCAACAGGACGTCCAGGGTACAAGTACCCCATGATGTACTCTGTGATGATGTTCAAGCCTGGAGTCTACATACAACCAAAGAAGCTGAAGTGCTGAGCTAGTGCTCTTGAGTTGCATGGCATATGATATGCATAGGGTCTTAAAATCAGTACCTGGTTCGTTGTTGCTGTGATTATTCCAACTGGTAGGGTGAAGAAAAAGGCAATGGCACATGCAAGCAAAACACCCCACCAAGGCAGCTGGAGTTGCTCAATGTAGTATTCACAGGCAAATATGGTGACGGCAATGTTAGCAACAAGGATGCAGATGAACCACCACTCCGGGACCTGCTTATATCTTCTCATAAGCTTTGTATGTACATCCATCTTTTTCTCTTGAAAAGCTGATTTACTTAACTGCCAAATTTCACTACACAAAAGCATCATGATTCTTAGCTTCCTTTTCTTGTTTTCCTTAGCAGAATGATGAAAACTGCAGAAGAACTTGCTCACCTTCCATGGAAGAGGAAAACATGAACAATCGTCGCGGTAAGGGACGCGAAACCAACACCGTATGTGACAGCAAAGAAAGTGCTGAGGTACAGTGGGCCATTCTTCTCGTACGCCTTTGTATCGAAATGGAAATGGGAGTCCACGATGCTGGAGATGTTGTACTTTTGCCCGGTCGTGGTGAAGAGGCCATCAGAGAAGATGGGGAAGTTCTGCGCCTTGTAGAAGTTGAACCAATAAGCAATGGGTGTGACTATGTACATGACGAAGACGAACCCTGCAGCAACATTCGCAGTGGCGAACCAGGGGCTAGCAAGGGGGCTCCCGAGGTAGGAGGAGACGGTGGACCAGTCGAGACCGATCGCTCCAATGCCAAGGCCACGCAGACCTGAGCCGAGCTGCTGGGCGAACACTGAGTGGGGGAAGACCCAGCACACCCAGGAGAGGGAGGTGAGCATCTGGAACAGGTAGCCCGGGAAGATGTAGTAGGCGAAGCTGCAGATGAACGCCACCAGGAAGAACTGGTTCCGTGTCAAGCCCCCCTTCACCCGCTGTTCTTTCTCATGGAGCGCCCTGGTGAACGGATTACAGATACATTGTAAAAAGTGTGTGTTGAGGAACAACATGCATTCGAAAAACTGTTTGTTCGAATTCTACTACATCTGTTTGTATCTTTGGTTTCTTTACATCCTCGATCGGAACAAAGTTTCTGGACATGCAGTTTTGACATGCCTGTTACCCCTGTCTTTCCTTCAGCTTGACTAGACTGACACGGGAAATTCCTTTAATTTGCATGTGTTTGTGAGATAACTAGTCGTTTTCAGAATCGATAAAAATACGAACGAGCTGACCGCAACTGTAAACTAATAGCAAATGGAGGAGATGGCTGAAAATAACAAGTTGCAAGAGCCAGTTGTTGGGATCGTTCAGATCCAGCTTTGTTTGGTCAACTGGAGCACGTTTGGAGAGAGAGCCCAGCCCAACCTGGCGCCCGACCACTTTTCCATCGCATGCCATGCTTATTATAATCATGAAAATTTTCTCACTTTTCGCTTCTTGTAGTTCAAATCTCTGGAGCGAAAATTTTCTCACTTTTCGCTTCTTGTAGTTCAAATCTCTGGAGCGGCTTACCAAATAAGCGAGAATCGGTAGAAATAAGCAAAACGTTTGACAGAATTCTTGCTTATTTCCACTAAGATTCATCGTGTCTTGAGTCACAAACAATTCATGGGGTCGAATGGCCCCAGGGATTCAGGGAACCAGTCACGTTGCAGTCCCTTTCATTCTTGGATGTAAGCAAGAGCAATCCGACGTGGCATTGTTGTCTATCATAAACGCTGGTCCTAAAAATCAGAAAGCCGTACACATGCACCTACGTGCCAATTATACACATCACACATTTTTGCTCTCCTATCTATGACAAACAAGCTTTTCTTCATTTTTGTTTGTGAAAGTGATCGATGGTAAGCTGGTTTATTAGTTATTAACAAGCAATGTTAATCACTAATACTTAACAAGCAATGTCAATGATAAGCTGAGAACGAACTACTTGTTGGGGAATGGAATGGAGACCAGGCAGACAGCTGGGTCTGAGTATACCTGAACAGCGAGACCTGCACGAGGTTGGACGGCCACCACATCGCCGCCGGCTCTACCAGATACCGCCGGAATATTCCCGCCCAACCGAACCCCAGCACCTGCATGTCGAACGATAATGAATAGTCTCGCACGCCACGCAACAGCAAAGAAGCAAACGCTTTCTCCGTGCACCCCTCGCTCACCTGGGTGGTGAGGACGACGAGGAGTGAGACGAAGAAGGTGATGTGCTTGCCGTAGAAGACGCGGACGGCGGTGATGACGTGGATGGCGTAGACGGTGCCGGCGCCGGAGTTGGCGAAGATGGTGATGAGCACGTGCTCCTTCACGTTGAAGGGCCCCGGGTTGAGGGAGAACTCCCAGCGGGTGCCCCGGAGGAAGGCCCGCTCCGGGAGTGCCGCCGCCATGAGGCGGCCCAGCGGCACCACGGCGATCTGCGCCGAGATGGCCGTGATGGTGAGCGGCTCCTTGCGGTACCAGAAGAACTGGTTGAGGAACGAGAGCAGCGCGCACGACGCGGTTCCGAGGACCCACATCCGGAACGTCAGCACCGGCGTCGACGGGTCGTCGCCCACCGGCACCGTCAGCGCCACCTGCTCGATCGGCGAGTTCTCTACAACCTCTTCCTCGTCCTCCTCCGGCGAGCCGCCGCGCGACGTCGACGGCTCAGGCGGCACTGCATCGGTGACAAACAAGAGCGATCAATGATGCCGGATGGAAACAAGCCAGCAGATAGCTGAGACGATGGGACGACGATCTTTACAGAGCGGGGAGGTGATCTGGTCGTCGTCGTCGCCGCCGTCGCCATGGCGGCGCTCCTGTTCCTGTTCCTCTTCCTCTTCCTCTTCCCGGCGAGGAGGAGGAGGGGAGGATGCCATGGTAGCTGGGGGGATGCGTTGCGGCACCTTCGCCTAGCTACCTGTCCTGGGCTTTGGTGACCTGTTTTGGGGTTGTCTCCCGTCCTCTACTCCTGCTGTCTCTCAATTCTGCAGCTGTCTGTGCCAATCCTGCACTGTTCTGCTGTGCATTTTTGTGGGACAGGGACGTTTGTGGAAATATCTGTTGGGGGCCATTGATAACTTGTCGCGTGTGATTGTGTATTTTGGACTATAAAATGCTGGTACGATCAACTAGGCTAATTCTGACTTGTGATTAGTATTAAAGGGTGTACGATCTCGAGGACTTGCCACACACACTGGCTTTCTAAGGACAGCAACTCAAAAAAAAAAAAAGATTCTTCATCTGACATGTGGGTCCTAGCTAGGGTCACTCATGTCTGTGAGATAAATGTGTTCATGATTAGTGCTGCAGATTATGTGATGAGAGATGAGAATCGTTCAAAGAGAGAACAACGTGTTCATTATTTTTGACTGTGTGTGATGATGCCGGGAAGTGATGATGCAGGTGGGGTAGTTGAGGGCTTCACATCCAGAGATCTGAATGAATTTTCAGATCAGGATTCAGGAAGAAGCAAGCAACACGAGGCCTCTATTTCTGCATCACGTACTTCCATTGCAGGGCCCCTGTTAGCAGAGAAGCTAGCCATTTTTTTCTCCTGTCTAACTTGCCCTTCTCTTTTTCTTCAACACACATGTATAGTACACTTGTTTTCTCTGGACACACTCATTCCATGCTGGCGTCTCTGGACACACAAATGGTTTACATTACATTTTCCCGGGCAGGTTCAATGAACCGGTCCTGGACCGTCCGTGCCATCTCTTGAATGATTGGATCGACTCGGGATTTACACGAACTTTTTTTCTCGTGTTCCTTGCTCTTCTTCAGTTTTCCCTCCTCAGTCCTCAGAAAGCTGTAGCTTTCCTGCAGACAACACACATGCATGGGGAGTTTAGCATATGGCCATGCAAGGTCCACGGAACACCGGCGTGCAGCGCAACCTTACATGAATGAACTGACGTCCTCCTCTTCTCTTCTCTCCTCCCTTCCCTTTGCTTTCACGAAATGCAATCCTGAATCTTCAAAATGATGCGTCCCTTGTGCTTGTCATCTTCAAACTATCAGCTACTGTCAAATTTCCTTGTGATAGGTCTAGCTAACGAAACACAGTTTACACTGCGTCAGGTCCAGTACTAACTGCACTACATGTCCAGATCTGAGAACGAAGAAAGGAACAGAAATGTTTTTTTAAAACATTCTTAGAAATGTTTTTAAGAATGCCTGCATTTTCACTCCTTAAAAGGATAAGCAGCAGGGATCAGATGAATATGCCCCTTTTGGACGGTTCCTCGTTGCCATCAGGGAGGGAGGGAATCTGAACCTGCTCGGCCAATCGCGGAGGAGCAGGCAGGCATTGAATCACCTGGGCCCTGCCGGTACCAATCAATCCACGTCTCTGAATGGGTCCAGTCGGCTTTGCTGCAACGCCTACCAGTCAGCATTGAATCCAGCCCTGATGAGAGCTTCAAGTTCTCATCTTGATTGTGTAAGATGCAGTCGAACAAGATGATGGATTGGTCAGCCGATCGAAACCAGGAACGCTGACACTCCATGGCTGGGTTAGGAAGGTCGCGGTGGTCGGCGGCGGTGAGAGCGGCGCCGGGGTCGGACAAGATGACGGCGGCGAGATGAGGTAGGTAGGTTGAGGCCCACGAATCATAGGCCGCGAACCCGAAATCGACTCGGCCCACGAAAAACAGAACAGCAACCAAATTTGGGCCAAGTCCATATTCCCGATAAAAACCGCGACCAACCTGGACCCTCCCGAATTTGGATCGCGATCCAATTTGGCCCACCCATAAACCGGCCCGCACCATAACAAGGGGCCCGCGGCCAGAGTCCACGCACCACCCGACTCCATCTCGGCCGTCCATCCGGCAATGAACGGTCGTGGCGGTTATGAAACTGGATCACGAAGCGGGACCCGCCCCCGCCAATAGGGGGAATGGAGGAAGCGAAGCGGCTGCACGCGCGCTTGCTCCGCCGCGGCGAGCGCCGCCTGCAGCCGCTGCTCCTCCGCGTGCTCGCTGCCGGCGACCTCCGCTACGCCGCGCTCCTGATCGAGTCCTTCCCTTCGTCTTCGTCTTCGGCTCCGCCCTCCGCGCCGCTCCACAACCGCCTCCTCCACGCGCTCGCCTCCGCACGCCACCCGCTGCTGCTCCCCTTGTTCTCCCGCGCCCACCGCCTCCACCTCCTCGCCCCGCTCTCCTTCACCCTCCTCTTCTCCGCATCCGCCTCGTCATCCGCCGCATCCTCCTCGTCCACGCGGTTCGCTGTGTGCGCCCACGCCTTGCTGATCAAGTCCGGGCATTTCGCGTCCACCGGCGACCCGTTCCTCGCCTCCGCGCTCGTCTCCTTCTACGCCAAGAACCGCCTCCTGGCCGATGCCAGGCGGGTGTTCGACGAGTTGCCGCGCAAGGACGCAGCCGTGTACAATGCGTTGCTCTCCGCGTACACACGGGGCGGGCTCATCGACGCCGCGGAGAAGCTGTTCGAGGAAATGCCTGAGAAGAATGTGGTTTCTTGGACTGCGATGGTGTCCGGTTACGCCCAGAATGGGAGGCATGAGCGGGCGGTAGATACGTTCTTGGAGATGTGGGAGAAGGAAGGTGTGCGGCCAAATGAGCTCACAGTGAGCAGCGTGCTGCCGGCGTGTGCGGCTGTTGGGGCGATGGAGCTGGGGAGGAAGGTGGAGCGGTACGCAAGGGGGAAGGGCCTTCTAAAGAACTTATATGTGGCGAATGCATTGGTTGAGATGTATGCCAAGTGTGGGAGCATTCGACGAGCTTGGAAGGTGTTCCAGGGCATCGGACAGCGAAGGGATCTTTGTTCTTGGAACTCGATGATCATGGCATTTGCTGTGCATGGCCTGTGGAGGGAGGCGCTGGTCCTGTTTCATAAGTTGAGGGTGAGGATTTCTTGCTTGTAATCTTGTATTCTCTCCCAACTTCATAGCAATTGAATTTCATGCAATTTGGTCTCAAAGAGGATTGAGAATCAAATATGTTTTTAACTTTGAAAGCATAAACTAGTGACTAGTAACCTTAAAACCATGTTACTTACTATTACATTGCCATTGCTAAACTTGAAGCTGATTTTTACTCTGTTTAGATGGCAGGGGTTAAACCGGATGGTATTACATTGCTTGGAGTCATTTTGGCCTGTTCTCATGGAGGTTTGGTTGATGAAGGCAAGCTGCTCTTCAACTCAATGAGAGAAGAGTTCGGTCTTAAACCAAGAATTGAGCACTATGGTTGTATGGTTGACCTGCTCGGGCGTGCCGGTCTCTTAAAAGAAGCTGAGAGTCTGATAATGAGCATGCCAGTGGAACCTGATGCCATAATCTGGGGAGCCTTGCTTGGAGCTTGCAGCTTCCATGGCAACGTAGAACTAGCAGAAATAGCAGTAGACAAACTAATGCGCCTGGAGCCGCAAAACACAGCAAATCTAGTCATCCTTTCAAACATATATGCGGCATGTGGCAAATGGGACGGTGTTGCCCGGGCCTGGAAGTTACTGAGGGAAAAAGATCACAAGAAATCAGCTGGGTACAGTTTCATTGAGTTCGATGGCAGGATGCATAAGTTCCTGGTTGAGGATAAGTCGCATCCAAGATATGAGGAGGTATATGAAACCCTGGATAGTGTCACACTTACCATGAAGCTTGTCGACTTGGAAAATTTGGAAGAAGAGGAATGCTAATTTTTCCATTGGCACCTTCCTTATCTTTTTTAAGCCACCTAGATTTGTGAAGAAACAGATATAAAGTCACTCGAGATTGATCATGGAGTCCTTGCTCTGATCTTCCGTATATAACTGAACTGCAAAAGGATACATCAAGGAGGCAACAGAAGATGTGAATATCAAGTGAATGCACCACCTGGATATAAACAGATTTTTTTTTTCTAGTACCAATTACCAAATGGTTGTTTCTGTTGTGCTTACTATCAGAGGTGCAAGAGTACCAGGCAGAAAGAACATGTAATTGCATGACATACCCCAAGCAGGTGCATTCCTCTGTTTCTGTTTAAATTTGAACTTTGGATCTGACATGCTAAATTACTAAACAGAAACTAGGGGACATTGAGAAAGCCTATGCTGTAGTATTGCCATGCTGCGTGCTTTCTGCTTTTCTGCATTTAGCTAAATGCCTCTCTAACTTGTTTGATGTGGCAGCTCACTGTGGAAGACGCTAGAGAAAACCCTCAAACCTGTAAGCTCTCAACTCACCAAACTCTAGAACACAGAATGCACACACAAAGGAAATTGGCACTGCAAAGATGCAGCTTTTCTGATTATATTGCCCTCTTATTTATATCTGAGAATGCATGGCCTTGATGGGCGATGGCCGAAACTACTGGCCATAGTGGCCCCATCAACTAGGACACGTCCTGTGGAGAGAAATTGACACTACTAACATCACTTAAAGACCAGGACCTGCTAACAACCTTGACCAGTTCAGCCGACTACTAACTGAATGACCGCACCTGAATGAAACTCTGAAACTACTGAACTTGACTGAAAGAAATCTGACTGAAACACAGGGACAGGGATTACTTCCATCAAAACCATGGGTTTATGCATGAGATTGCTTGGAACTATGATGCAGGAATGAGCGATGTTATCTTTGGGCCCATCATGTTCGCATGATTCCCTTCTGTAGTACTTTTCAGCCATGGTCCATGGATCACCCTCATTGTCTGGAGCCGGAAGCAAGGCAAACATGAAATTGTCAAATGGTAGAAATAAGAGGCCTTATTTGTCCTCCACTTTCTAAAAAAAAAGTGGGCTTGCTCTTTCCCTATACAGTATATGTTTTGTTGTGCTTCATGAGATTGTCAAATGGTAGAAATAAGAAGTGGGCCTTGGTTACTTTTTTGTAGCTGAGACTGGTACATTGAACAAATTTACAACATTTTTTTGTGCCATGTGTCAATCTGGATTCTGGAAATTTGAAAATGACTGCTGCTGCTGGCTGCTGCTTAGGTGTGAACGTACTAGAACAAACAAGGAGAAAGATTTGCTCAGATAGGAGTACAGGACAGTCCAGAAGAACACAGAGGACACTGGTCAATGTTCAGATTGCCATGTGATTTGGAAAAAACAAGTTCTCCGGGTCAGTTTCACAATTAGGAACATAATCATAACGTAAGATGCTTGACATGACTGGTCAGTGCTGATGACCGAACATGATGGTGAATATTATTTTATTTTATGTCATTGTTTCATCTAGTGAAATAATTCGCGCTATGATTTTTTCATCGTCCTTTTGTGTTTGTAAAGTTGACTGACCAGGTAGTGCTCTGGATCCTCGATGACGCCTTGCAATCAGGCGCTACCAATCAGATGTTTCTTCTTGTGCAAATAGCAGCATCAGAAGCCAAATGGGGTAAGGTGGTCTTCTGAGCCATATATCTCATCTGATACTGTGATACATGGTAGACTGATGTATGTATAGTTATCCATTTCCTGAGTTACAGTGAAAAATTAGGTTTACTGGCTCCTGTGGTTAAATTGAGTAAGGAAAGCTTCTGTTGAGTTAATGACATAAGAGACAGTTCT
Source organism: Setaria viridis (assembly GCF_005286985.2). NCBI lineage: Eukaryota > Viridiplantae > Streptophyta > Magnoliopsida > Poales > Poaceae > Setaria > Setaria viridis. The sequence continues at coordinate 1,083,188 of NC_048266.2, forward strand.
GGTACCAATCTGATGCTATCTCCAATTCTGTTGTAGTTATCCAATTCTCGATGACTGCATCAGCTAGTAGAAAGTACACTTGTTGCTTCGTTTTCAAAATAAAATTAAGAGGAGGAAGCTGAATCGATTTGGCAACACCAACTGCCGGCACTAGTTTACGGTTGACCTGGACCCAAGTCTTTGGCCTCTCTGGCTCTCAAAGTCTTGCCGCCCAATCCTCTCTTTCATGTTGTGTCGACATTGCAGGGATCCTACTCGGAAATTTCGTTGGATGAAATGGACACAACGATTTGTTTGATGTCGTGATCAGTAGCGTGGTCGGTGTGCCTTAACCACATGATAATCCACGCCCCGGGCTATGCTGATTGGACGGCAGGCAGAGGCATGCATGAGATGTGGTTGGCCATGAAAGGGATTGCCACCTACTGGTGTAAAACAAATTCAGTGTCCTCCTTGGAACATGTATGCCAAAGATTCCAACATTTATACCACTGGTATAGCATATCTTGAGCAGATCATCTCATCTTTGGATGCCAAGAATTTGGTTTGTTGGAACATGGTCTAAAGCAAGTAGGGTGTTCTATATGTACTTCTTGTTGGCAACAACTAGGATCTTGTTTTGTGTATACCAGAAGATGATCTCAGAATCTCAGATGAAGGTTCCTGCACCAGACACCTAGATTTGCTTTCTTTCCCCTGTTTTTTTTTCTTCTTCTTTTCTTTGGTGACAAGTTAGATACATTCTAGAATTTAAATTTAGCACTTGGACAATATTTGCAAGAAATGAACATATATATCATCAACCTTCAAGTACAAAACTTTATACTAATTTGCCAACACAGTGAGCTCCTTCTTCAAAGATCTAACTGAGAAAGTTTCAATTTCAAAAGATGGAGCTGTCACACTAAGCGTTGCAATCACGGTCACGCTAATAATTATGCTTAAGATATGATTGATTGATCTGTATCTTGTGAAGACTCCCAAGTCATCGCCGATTGTGCTAACAAGCCACGCTGTCTATTTGATGATGCAACCATGTTGTCGTCAACGTGAGATCAGTTCACATGCAACTCCACTACTAGTGCTTGGTTCAAAAGATATTAGTGGTCTATTCCGATTTTAAAATCTTTCTTTGCTCGCAGCTGTCGTCGCTGCAGAAGACCTTGACTCGACAAAAAAAGATCAAATTAAACGGAACGGCTCACATGGACGCGATGCCACAGTTGACACGGTTCCGACGCGATGGGGTCATGGATGATAACGACTTCGAACTGCACACGCACAGGGTGTGTGACTCACTCTTGAAGCAAAACAAATAAAAAATAATCCCCATCAGAAACTTTTGTGTTATTAGTAAAAGCCTTGCGTTTCACCTTCTGATTGGATGAGAGGTCAAGTTCAGGTCATTGTGATTTACTGTATTCATCAAAACACAAATGTGGAGTTGTGGTTGTGTTAGGACTTAGGAGAGGCAGTCATTCTCCAGAAATAAACAGGCAGGAAGTACTAACTCCGACAAGGGATCAGCAGCAAAGATCTTGTTCCACAGTTGAAGACGCAAGGCAAGCCGAGATTAGGGTAACAACGAACTACCTGAACAGTAATTTAGACTTTACTGTGATTAGTAAAGTTAAATGCAGAGACAGTGAGAGCCACTTGTGTGTCTCGACATATAAATACCGAGGCAGCCACCCACTCCACCATTAACAAAGCCCCATCCATTCAACAAACCTCGAGACGCCTGGCTGACGGAGAAGAGGCACAAGCCGAGGTAAAGCCAGCATCTCTCCCTGCCGCCGCGCCCTGTTCTTGTTTCTTGCTCCTCCTCCTACCTTTCTGTTCGTCAGAGGTCCTGCAAAGCTCCATCCATCACTTGTTCTGCACTTCAATTCTGCTCTTTGCTTCATCGATCTTCTGTGATGTCGTTATCAAAAGTTTTTTTCTTTTGTTTTCCGTTGCTATATGCTTGTTCTTGACCCCTGAGCGCCTTCTGCGATTTCTCCTTGCAATTTCAGCTGCACTGCATAATTCACAAGAACATGAGAGATTTTTTTTGAGTGAAATGGAACATGAGAGATTGGGATGGGTTTGCTTCAGTTTTTTTTTCCAAACAAAATTCTTATTGTTAGACAGTGTTAACAGCAACGGAGGTGGTTAGACCTTGTTCTTGCTGATCGGAGACTTTCACTGTCCCAATTAATTATGAGAGGTTGCGTGCCATGGCTTGCAGGTAACCGGCTCTAGCTTTGCCTCACGCTTGTCTCGGTGGCCGGCCAGCCATGGCCACCGTGGGGCAGCCTGGCGCCCTGAGAAGGATCACCGTGCACTACGCCAACTCGCCCACGCGCAGCACGGGAGAAGCAGACCTTGAAGACCTAGACGACGACCTGCTCCAGTTTGTGATTGCTGATCTTCTTCCTAATCAGGTATGCTGCTCTGCGCAAGTATGACATGGAGTTTCTTTCAGGATTATATATATCTTTTTTTTCTTCCAAGAACACGCAGGATCCTTGAATATCAGTTTCAGTAGCTTTCAGCCGTTCATTCTTGCATCTTAGAATTTTGATCTTCACTGAAAAAAATTTGACCCAAAACAAGCATATATTGAAAAAATCCTTTGCAATCTCAGGAGGGTTTGCACCGATCGTTCTTGGAAGAACCATACAGCAACCACAATCACATGATAGGTGCCCCATCTGATAATTCACAGTCACAGCACTACCATCACCATGGGGAGAGCAGCACTGCTGCAGCAGAAGCAGCGACTGCTTCCGGAATTTCAGGAACGGAAGAGCAGATCGCCTCGGACTTTGAGTACGCCAAGCGGCTGCAGGAGATGGAGGACCAAGATGACGGTATGGTCTGCCTATGATGATTCAGTATATCCAGATGTGTTTTTCATGATGTTACATCTCATAGTAGTGGTTCTTCTTGATTCTTCAGATATCAGCTGCGTACCCTCTCCATCAGACTCTGACGATGACGATGATCATGACCATAACGACGAAGAGGTGATTGCTAAACTTGTTCTCTCTCTTTTTTTCTCTTCTAGTGCGTTCATCTATCTTTCTGAATTAACAATTCTGTTAGTATATGAAAAGCAAAAGAAGTGAAGATTCTGATAATTGGGTTTGCAGGCTGACAGGCAGGACGGTAATGATGATGATCCAGACAACATGACTTATGAGGTTTGTTCTATATGAAATGTTTTCCTTTTGCTCTTTTCCAGTGACATGTAAAGCTTGTGAACAAAATGGAGCTATGCATGTAGTGTGTACCTTTACACCTGGTTTGGAAAGGCTGCTGATTCTTGCACTTCTTCTGTGCTGCAGCAAAGGCAAGCACTCGTGGAATCTGTGGGCACTGAGGACAGAGGTTTATCCGATGAGCTTATCTCCTATCTGCAGAAATGGAAGTACAAGGCATCAGGGTTTTTCTACAGGAAGACAAACCATGAAGAGTATGTTTACCTTTTCAGTTTCAGTTACAGCTTTTGAAAATATTATGAACTGTAAATATACTTGGCGCACAAATATCGATCCATATGCGCAATCACAACATGTGAGATGTTTTTTTTTTCATATTACTGATAGAATAGTGAAATCTCCATCACATTGCTGATGATTTTGTTTTTGTTTGTTTGGATGCAGCTGTACTATCTGCCTGTCTACTTTCAGACACCGAGAAAGTATGATAACGTTGCCGTGTAAGCATTACTACCACGCAGCTTGTGTCGCCAAATGGCTCAAGGTCAATAAGGTAAATCTGCAAATGAAGCATGCTCTTCTTGTACTAATTTGTTGAGCCATCCCATTACAGTTGCTAGGGCTTTATTCACCATAGATAATAGTATGTAAAGCTTGCTGACCGGAATTTCTTCTTGTTTTTTGTGAAACAGACCTGTCCTGTCTGCAAATATGAACCGTTTGGACCTTCCTAGCATGCGGCATCGAAGGTTGCATCATCTACCTTTTTAGTGCCAAGAAAACTGAAAATGGAAAAAGAATCGCAGCTTAATCCAAAAGGAGGGGAAAAAAAGAAAAGGCAAACAAAAATTAGGAAATATAGATGCTTGATCACCCAAGGAGAAGAAAACAAAAAAGAAATGTTTGATCCTGATTTCTAACGGCGTTTTTATTTCTACCTTTGGCTTGTTGGCTTGCGGATGTACTTAAGAATCACAATCACCTGTGGCTTTTTGGCTTGTGGAAATGTAATTAAGATTTACAATATTATATACTATTATGTCCGAAGTTTGTTGTTTTTGCCATGACTGTGCCTTTGCTGTGCGATGCAAATTCCGTTTTCACGAAGCAGACAGTGTTACCTTTTGATGTATTGGATATTTACTGCTCGTAAGAATAGAATAGAAGATACATAAACACGGATAGAAGAAACAAAAATAAAAGCAGACATGATCCAGATTCTATTGACCAACATCCAGCTGAACTGCAGAAGCCCTACATCCAGACATCCATCTACAAAGTCACAAAGACCACACCACACACACACAAGTTGCAGCTTTCTTCCATTATCAGCTTCTGTGCAGACACAGGCAAATTCCTTAGCGTTCCTTCCCGTTTCATGGTGCTCCATGCGTGGCAGAGTGCATATGATGCGCCAGTATTCCCATACTCACCTCAACATACATGCACATCAATTATCCCTCACTCAAACATCCAGAAAGGAAACAAAAGAAATAAGGCCATGTTTAGTTCCCTCCAAACTCCCAACTTTGACACTATGCAAAAAGAAGATTCTCTATCACATCAAACTTGCGGTACATGCATGGAGTACTAAATGTAGACGAAATCAAAAACTAATTGCACAGTTTTGTTGTACTTTGCGAGATGAATCTTTTGAGCCTAATTAGTCAATATTTGGACAATAATTCACAAATACAAACGAAACGCTACAGTTGCGCATTTATGGCAAAATGCTAATTTTGCCACTCCCAAATTGGAAACTAAACAAGGCCTAACAAAAATCATCTGACTAGAACAAATGGGAAACACACGCCTGTCGCAGGTAACAGGAGATTGTAATTAGCATTCTGGCATGGACATGATATACATGACAGAGGTAATGTAGTGAACTTGTGATAATCACAGCATGTCATTCATTAACATGTCGCCATAGATACCCTAAAAGCTATTGGCTGCACCGCTCCCAGATTCCCAAGCCAAATCCAACTCTCTATTCTCACTCACACATCTGAAGTTACATCAGTGTATGATCATATGAAACTGTCCGAAACGGCAATACAAAAGCTCCAAAACGAGGAGAAAGAAGATATTAAACTAGAACCTAGGGCAACTTTCCATCACCACTTGCCAGCAACCAAGCAGGCTATTGTTGCTTAGCGCTTTACATCAAACATACCGTGATGTTTACCACGGTAACGCGTTACTACCCTGCCCTGCACCGAACAGCCCGCTTTCCACCAGCTCGTTAGCGATCAGGTGGTCAAGGTCCTCCAGTTCATGGAAGGAGTCGTCAACCTTTGAGTTTGCAGCATTGCCTCCAGTAGCAACAACAGCTGGATTGCTGCTCACTGACTTGAAACTGTTGTTTCTGCTGGGGACGATGCTGGCTGTGTTATTGTTGATCACATTACTAGGCCCAGTACCAGCTGGAGCAGCACTCTTTACCGCGCTGTTGTTGTTACTGTTATTGTTACTGATGCGCTGCGCCTGCTCCCCAGAAGCAGCAACATTGGGGGTAGCAGGTCCTGATGCGCGACCACTGCTTGCATTAGGTGCATCTGGAGGAGGTTGTTGCGCAATAGAACGGTTGTTATTCTTCTTAACTTCCTGCAGCAGCTGATTAAGCACGTGCTGCTGGTATTGTGGACTAGCACCAAAGCCCTGGAGATTGTTTTGCTGCAGCATAGGCTGCTGAAATGATGCAGGGTGTTGGAATTGTGCAAGCTGTGCTTGGCCAGGTCCATGGAAGGATCTGGCCGCTTCCAGCTGTATGCCATTCTGCATTGCTGCAGAGCCTCTGAAGATGCTTGACGCCTCCTGCTGAAGCAAAATCTGATTTGCGCTGGAGCTTCTGAGTATGTTCTGGTAACTGTTTAGAGCTGTGGCATTTTGTAGAGTGCTAATGCCAATGGCTCCAACACCAGGAGTCTGATTGTTCACAGAAGCACTTGCCTCTTGCTGGACCCCCATTACTTTGGTGTTGCTCTGGTTATTGGCAAGGCTAGCAGCAGCCATGAGCTGTCTTGAATCATGCATATTCTGAAACTTCGCAATAGTTTTAGAATAACTATTCAGGCTCTCTGCATATGAACACAGAAAATATTAGAACTGCAGTACAGGTAAATGGGGGGACTAGGAAGTGACGGTAAGCAGTTATTACTAGATAAAACTGAAGACACTGTTAGGTAAAATGTGCACGATCATCGTACCTTTCGGACCAAGATTGTTCTTGTGGCTGAACTCAATCAAGTCCTTCATGTGATTCACCACCTCCGATATCTGACAAGGAAAGACCACCATCAGCATGGTACACGCATTATGTATGTACTGAACTGTAAAAGTTAAAAGGGGAACTCTAATTACCTGCAGGCAGCGTACATATCTTTTGGAAAGCCCATGTTCATTCAAGGTGTGATGCTCTAGATTTTTTGCTAGCTGCCGTGATGCAGTGGCAAACCTAACAGTAGAGAAGGAAAAGGATAAGATAACCAAGAACGATCTTGTTCTGTACACAATGACGCACAAGATTTTTCATTTACCGTGCCAAAAGAGCACTACAGAAATGGATGTCAAGTACTGAAGGTGAAATAGGCTCACTAACATGTTACAGATGGTTTGTGCGTCATTGTTTGATATCCCAGCTGGTCCACTTTCATTGACAGCAGTTTGGTATTTCTGGGCAACTTGCAGCAGATTATTAACCTGTAAAGACAGTGTGTGAGTCAAAAATCAGATATCATGGCACTGAAGTTAACAATATGCCATGCAAGGGAGTTCACTCAGGTACAAGGTATATGCACTATGGTAGCACCCTCAACATGACAAGCACACATTAGAATAAGAATGTGATGAATCAGGGGGTTCAAATTTTAACACTTGATCCTCTACTGGGTTTTGTGCAGCTGTCAAAAATTCAAGGATGTAAATAAAATCATAGAGAAGATAGCGAATAAATGTGAGGACTGAGGAATCTGTGAAAAGGCATTTTTCACCCAACAATCCAGGATCTAACAATTTTTTCCGCGCCATATAATTTGCATCTCATAAGGTCTAAGTTGATATCGGCAAGAGGTATTATACTATCATAATTTTGTTGCAAAATTAGCCTAAAAGTTTGAAGCAAAAAGAAAAGGAACAGCATGCTGGGCTAAGAACTCCACCTGTGGTGCTATAGTCTTGCGAGTGGTATACTCTTCATGGCGTCGTGAGCAGAACTCCCAGGACATTATCTACACAGCTCACAGGCAATCAGGAGATAAGAATGGTTATCAATTGCCACTCCTTTCAAACATTTAAATACCCACAGATGATATGCAAATATCCACATGTTACCAAAATTGCTAACGGCATGTCCAAGCTACCACGACAGCTAAGCAACATACCTTCAGTTCTGGTGTGAAAATGATTCTCAGATGCCCCTCATGTATAACATGTAGATGTTCATAAACACTTTTTTGAACAACTTTTGCATGCTCCAGCACCATTTGTCCATTAGGTAACCGAAATTCATTGGGGGAGTCAAAGTACAGGTATTCGTCAATAACACCGTGGTCAAATCTAATTTGGCACAGCCTAGGAAGTACTTCATAGGTAGCATCTATCAAACAGATCAAAGACAAAAAGGACAAAAAATTCAACTTAGTGAGCTCGATGGCAGACATTGAAATAATAAAACAGGAAAAACACGAAATAAATCATGATCTATAAGAATAGCATACAGATTTTATTACATAAACTACTCAAAACAGACATGCTGAGGTGTTCATCTATGTTATCCTCATGCAAAGTGCGCAGAAGGTAACACAAAGTCATAAAACATATCTAGCTTTACCAGAGATTCAATGTGAGAAAGTGAGCATCACAAGGGCATCAATTTGTTGTTCCAAGGGCCTGTTTGGGATATACTATGTATCATAGATCACATAGGGCCTGTTATTTCCGCTTATAAGCAGCTTATCGGTGGAAATAAGCGAGAATCCCGCCAAACGCTTTGCTTATTTCCACCAATTCTCGCTTATGTGGCAAGCCGCTTCAGAGATTTAAACTACGAGAAGCAAAAAGCGAGAAGCGAGAAAATCTTCGCTTAGATTATAATCCAAGCATGGCTAGAAGAAGCGTATCCAAACAAGGCCATAGACTACAGGTGTTTGAGTGAACCATCTTGTTTCCAATTTGAGACCAAAAACAGAGGACTCAAACACTTTATTTAGCCTACAAACTTTAGGTCCTTCATGATTATTTATTTGTTTCATTAATTTCAAATGCATACAACTGATCCAGAGATTAAAAATTCAATTGGACACCAATCCTCACAGGATATTTTTATTCATTAGTAATTCTTATAAACAAATTGGTATTATTATGTTTTCTAGTCTGAAATGGCAAGGCCTTCCATAGAGCATAATAAGCCTACCAATACTGGGTTAGGCTAATTGATCACAAAGATGAACTGAGCAAACTAAGAATCTGAACAAATGAAAGCAGCAGTATCAGGAACATGGTATGCCACAGTCGTCAAAGATCAACTTACCATATCCTTTACCCCCATGTGTATTGCAAATATCGCATCGCCATGTATCCTGTAGCATGGAGAAAATAGAATTGCTTGAAATGTGCGTCCATTGCATTTTTATATAAAGAATAAAGAAATTTAACTGCTGCAGGCTACAATGGAAGTCTTTACTGCAGAAAGCTTTGCCTATAAATTCTATTTTACAACCATTAAAGGTACTTAATAGATTAAATGTGGTTTTCAGTAACCCAAGCAGAACTTTACAGCGATGCTAATCAATCTAATACTGAATATCAAGCAAAGTAATGTTGGACCATGAAACAAACAGCACTGTACACAAAGAGGTTCAAACTATATTAATTACCAGAGCTCTCTGTGGAGCAGCAGCTGAAGAACTCCCTCTATTTTCATAAGACGAGACACACCATCTTTCTCTTGCTCGTGGTGCAAAATACTCCTCAACAAGCTTCCTCCAGTATGTTATAGAGTTATTCTAGAATACATCATTTGAGTAAATTGCATTGCCAAGAGCTTGTACCTCATAATTCCACAAACAAATAAAACTGTAGAGAATCTCACCTCTGGGCGATGACGCTTGTGAAATAAATACTGCAGTATCCTGCGAGAACAAATCCCATTCTCGATAGGAGTCCTAACAGGGCCACCTAACTGCATTCCAGGCTGTGCCAGTGGTGGCCTAAGTTGAGGCTGTCGAGGAATACCAACTTGTGGTTGTTGCATCTGAGAAAAAGGTTGCAACAGATGTTGCTGCTGCCGTTGCTGAAGCTGTGCCAGTTTATGCTGCTGGATCAAAGCTTGGAGCTGCGGGTTTTGTTGCCCCTGGAAATGGAGAGGATTCTGACCATGGACCAGCTGCTGGATCAGCTGTTGTTGCACGATATCACCCTGACTAACATCAGTCCTTGATTTCTTCTGAGCATGCAATGCACCACCAGCATCAATCACAGGTTGTGATGTTACACTTGAAGACCTCCGTTTCTGCACCTGATCTTGGGGTGGACTTTGCTGCATGATGGAACCATCAATGACTGAAGAGCCAGAGATGTTATTGGATGAAAATGACATTGGGGAGGCGGGAACACGCATGAATGAATCACCATTCATGCTAGTACTTGGTTGTAACTGGGCACCTCCGGAAAGAGACGAGTTGGCGTCAGTCACCAAAGAGCTAACTCCAATGCTTGGCCCAGAGGAATTCATAGTGCTAATTGGAACACTACCATTCATCTCCCTGGCAACAAGTCCAAGGTTAGAGCATGCACCCCCAGACATGGAGGTCCAGGGATGGGCTCCGTTCATCGCTTGTAGAATCAGGTAAAAACTAAAAAGGCAAGGCTCATAACTTGAAATGCTGATAAAGACCTTTAGATATTAGCCAGAACCTGCAAAAAGAAAGTAGGCATTAGCACTACTTAAGACATGCAAAGAGAATTATGCAATGTTTTTTCCTTTATTTGCAATAACACAAAAGAATGTGTAAAGTGAACTGGTCTAGTTCACATCAGCAAAATGGGTAGAAAATCGTGTTCACCTCAGTAAAAAGTGAACCTAACAACGACAGGCCTGACCGGCAAACAAGGCAAATAACAGAATAGAACAAAGAGATCAGGACGGGATCAAACTGCAAGCGGGAAAAAAGAAGATCCCAAGACAACTTCAATATACACCTAAAAGCATTCGAGCACCCAAAATCCAGGTATTTAGTCGTTTATTAGTGTATCAAAAGCTACTCTGTAACACCCAGATGAAGCTCTACTCTCTTCAAAGAAGCAGGGAAATTGGCTTACAAAGTTCTGATCTTTAGCATCCCCAAGACTACCAATTTTCAACGCAAAATCAGCATTCCATAAAAGCAAGGTGCTAGGCAGCAGTGTGCCTAGGAACCGTCTAGGCAGCCAACCTGTGAGATATTATGCCAGTGCACCTGTGTGGTTGCCTGGGTGATGAAATTAAGCCGAAACTGCCACGCCCCCAGCCAAACTAGGCACCAATTCTCCCCAAAATCATAGTCGCAGCAATTGGGTGAGACCGCTGCCTAATCGCCCCAACAATGTAGAAGATGAATTTTTGTTCTTTTCTTTATATAAATATGGGCTATCTGTAACCCTTCATTAGTCAGAGGTATTGCAGCTTGTGAGGGATCTTGTATGCCCAATCTTGCAAACAAAAAGTAAGCAAAAAATCTCTACAAGTGCAAAGCCTAGGAGACATTCTGCAGCACAAAGACCGAACAAATGATTACGCACAGAGAAATAACGCTGGCAAATACTCAAAAAAAAGCAAGAACAAAGACATGATTTGTCACAATAAACGCAGAAAAAAATAACACCCAAATATCAGCCCCCAACAACTAAAAACATTGAGCGATTTTGTTGTATTGCCTTTTCCACCAGCCATCCATACGCTAAGCGACCGAGGGGGGACAAGAACGCAACAAAGACGGATACAACGGAACCAAGCAAACGGTAATGGCGCGGTTGGAGGAAGCAAGGATGCAGTTTGCTACCTGGCCAAGCTAATCCCTACAAAGAGAAAAAAGAAAAGTGGGGGAGATTTTGGGGGTTTTTTCCCGGTAGAGCTTGGGGAAGGTTGAAGACAGCTAGATTGGGCGTGCTCGTGGTGTGGAGATTAGCACGATAAAAATCCCCAAAACTCTGCTCCCCGCGGATGGATTATGCCCTAAGCAGAACTCGCCGCAAACCAAATCGAAACAACTAGCAAAAAGCTTAACCACACAAGCAAACGCGGAATTTTCGCCTCGGACCCCAAAATTCGAGCGCGGCATTGCGGGAACCGGCGCTCATCTACCCCCAAAAAAATCCCCCCCAGACCAAAATCCGACAAGAAAATCCCCACCAAGAAGCCGGTCTGAAGCGCACGGGTCACTCGAGCTCCCTCTCAATCCACCCAGCAATCAACCGCGCGCGAAAAAAGAAGAGAGATAAACAAACAAAATCTCACCTCGCTGGCTGCTGCTGCTTCCGCTTCGCGCTCGTGCTGCTTCCGCTGCCTGCTGAATTATTTCTCTCTCCCTCCTCTTCTTGCGTTTGTGTGTTGGTGTGCAGCCGAAGCCGTCCGGGCGAGCCACCGGTTAAATGGATTCGCGGCGCCCGAGGCGTGGTGACCGGGCGCAGACGGTGGCCCGGGTCGCTTTGACTGCCCGTCGCCGGTCGCCGCGGGCCCGCCGGGGGGATCCCAGCCGTCGGATCTTGCGGCGGGGGCTGATATTTACACGCGTCGGCGCGCGATTGAGTGGCGGTGGGGACGGGGCAACCGGGAGGGGGGAGGTCGGTCTCGTGGCTGCGTGCACCCCGCGAGTGTACACACGGGGCGTGGGGTGGGGTGGGGAAGGTGGGGAGAGGGCGGTGGGGCCGGCCGGATGCTGGGTTTTCATGATTTCACTACGTCTTTTTAAGGAAAAAAGGTTTTTTGACATTATTGTTAGTATTGGTCTTATCCTTCTTTTCTTAGGAAAAAAAATGAGGTGAGGCTTTACGAATTGTGAGCTCAAAAACTAAGGTGGGCTTTCTTCATTCATAAATACAAAATTATTGCAAGAACATTTTTCTCATGCTATGTTAAAAAAATATATATAAAAAGATAAAATATATATATATATATAAAAAGATGACCGAAAATATCTCTTTTTAAATTGGAGTGCTAAGGACTCAAGCCTGCTGCGGTTTTAATCTAACCATGTGATGTATCTATTTATCTTTACGCTTAGGCTCATATAGCTATGCTTGTGCTCCTAAAATAGTTCTATGGTTTAGTCTGAATATGAGCCTAAAATATCATCTTACTTTTGCGTGGATAGAAAAAATATCAGATGGCTTAACATATTTTCATTTTTCTTAGAAAAAAGATAACAAAATAGCAATTTTCTTACATCATTTCCAATTCCCAAATGAACCTTAACAAGTTTTTTTATAAAAAAATCAGAGTAGAATCTGTGGATCCAGAGTGTAAGTGAGGCATCTTGCTCGCGTGTCCGGGTGCTGCCGTTGGTATACGAAGAAATGGGCTGGACCTTTCCACGTTAGCAAGGATACAGACGCTACCCGTAACTCCAACTGACACTCCGGGCCACGCCATCACGGGGCCCACCTGCACGAGACCCACATTTGCGGGGTGGGTACGATGCTAGGTCCGTCGCCCATATCCTCTTCCAGGGCCGACCACACTGTTCTTCTAGGAAGCGGTTTCGCATTTCGCTCCGCGCACGCAAGCAATCCGCACACGGCGAGTTGGACTCCAACATTCTTTAGGTTAGAGCTTCTGCTTTCTTGTTGCGGAAGCCGGTGGGGCCCAGCCGGGCTGGTTGAGTTTGACTGCCCTTTGCATTGTTTTTCTGCTAGGCTGGTGACCGGTGTAGTGTGCGGTTTTGCCTTCGGCTCAGCAGCTGCATGGTTACTGGACCTTGCCAGTGGAAGCATGATTCGGATCGCCAGATAATCTTAACATGAAGAATGACCAAAGCAGCAATTGTGATCCGTATGATCATTGTGTTCATGACTACTATTCGGTGTGTTTTCATGGATATTTTAAGCGGAGACTAAAGTTCTTACTTCTTAGTGCCGTTCTTAGTGCCGAGGCAGTGTCTATCTCAAGTTCGCTTTTTTAAGTTGTTTTTATTGGTTAACACAATGTAAGACCAGAAAGAGAGAAAAGAAAATCCAGCATGTTCCTGTTGGCTGTTGCCCATTGTGTTGTGAGCCAAGCCAAAGGCATCCTCAGTATCAGAATTGCCAGTAACGTGTGGGGTTTGCCATTTGGTTGTGTAAAAGAGACGTCCTTCGCCTGGAAGCATTAGGTGACGAGGATGCTAGTCATTGGCCAGTCATCCATCCCCCCTGCTGCAACTGCAAGTGAGATTCTTCTCGTGATCTTCTGCTTCGAAAATTCAGCCCAGCTTTTTATTTGTAGGATTGAAAACATGAGGATTGCAGGCATGGGAAGTCAAAAAACGACTTTCGGGCTTAAGCTAAATGAGTATGCTTTTTATATATATAATATTTGTAATAGTAAATAAAATAAAGTGCTTACTCGAAAGTACCTATCGGTGGTTAACCACCGAATCTTTACTGAATTTACCGATGTTTGAAAGGTGGCTTCTGAGCCATAGGATTTGAAACTGAAGGATTCTGAATCACAGGATTGACCCATTCTGCTCATCCTCTTCTTTAGTGTACAACTGCACAGGCAACCTCAGCAATTGGAGAAAATGTAATGCATAGTATATTAGTTGGAAATGAATCATCAGCTCCCTCGCCACCACCAGTAGCTCGAATCAGCAGCAGGTTTTTGAAAAAAAGAAAAGAATCGATCAGTGCTAGTTGGTATAATACAGACAGGTATCCCGTACCGTACATATATACGTATATTCTCCAGTTTCTTTCGTTTTCCTTTTTCCATCTCATTTCTTCATCCACCGTGCGCAAATGCATGCACAAGGCAAGCCACCTAGTATTCATTGCGGATGGGATGATCACCTCCCCTTCATGTCGGCAAGCTGCTGGAAGAGCTCCCCTGCGGCGGTGGTGGAGGTGTCTGGCACGGAGGTGACGCCGCCGCCGCCGACCGCGGAGCCGACGGATCCCTCGCCGTCGCCCTGCATGTCGCCATCCTGCTGCGCGCCCTCCGGCGGGTTGGCGTCCTGCAGCTGCAGCGCGTACTCGAGGTTCCACAGCACGTCGCCCATGGAGATGCGGTCGCTCCCGAACTCGGCGAGGCACTTCTCCGCCGTCTCGGCGAACTTGTTGAGCGACTCCTGGTTGACGGTGCCGGCGAGCTTGGGGTCCATGATCTTCTCGATGAGCCCCTTCCGCTTCCACTGCATCCCCCACTCGGCGAGGCTGACCTGCTCCCTCGGCAGCTGCGGGTCGATCGGCGGCCGCGCGCACAGCGCCTCCAGCAGCACCACCCCGAAGGAGTACACGTCCGACTTGTCCGTCAGCTGCTGGCACCGGAAGTACTCCGGGTCGAGGTACCCGAAGCTCCCCTTCACGGCGGTGCTGACGTGGAGCTGGTTCATCCCGGGCCCGTCCTTGGACAACCCGAAGTCGGACACCTTGGCGACGAAGTTGTCGTCGAGGAGGATGTTGGTGGTCTTGACGTCGCGGTGGATGATCCCCTGCGCCGTGCCGGTGTGGAGGTAGTGGAGCCCCCTGGCGGCGCCGATGCAGATCTCCAGCCTCTGCTTCCACGGCAGCGCGGGTACACCTTCCTTGCCGCCGTAGATGTGGTCCCGGAACACGCCGTTGTGCATGTACTCGTAGACGAGGATCATCTCCGAGTTCTCGTCGCAGTAGCCGATGAGGGACACCAGGTGCCGGTGCCGCAGCTTGGATAGCATCTGGATCTCCGTGTTGAACTCGTTGATGCCCTGCTCCGACTCCGCGCTCCCGCGCTTCACCGCCACCTTGGTGCCGTCGTCGATCTCGCCCACGTACACGTTCCCGAACCCGCCCACGCCGATGATGGCCTTCTCGTCGAAGTTCTGGGTCGCCGCCTGGATCTC
Source organism: Setaria viridis (assembly GCF_005286985.2). NCBI lineage: Eukaryota > Viridiplantae > Streptophyta > Magnoliopsida > Poales > Poaceae > Setaria > Setaria viridis. Next base: position 1,098,447 of record NC_048266.2, read on the forward strand.
CGCGAACGTGAAGAACCTGCCGAGGCCCATGGTGGAGGAGAACGTGTTGCCGCTCTTGTGGGACCCGTACCCGCCCTTGCTCGTCGTGAAGGACTGCCCCGTGTGGATGGGGAGCAGCCACGACGAGAAGCTGTTCCGGCGCTCCCAGTCCTGGGGCCGCTTGTACCACTTCACCACCATGGCGCCCAGCCCGGCGAACGCGCCGAACATCATGGCGAACCCCACCGCCGCCACCGCCTTCCGGCTGCCGCTGCCGTCGTCGGCCTTCCGGCCGTCGACGCCGAACTCGCCGTCCAGGGCGCCGACCGAGTTGCTCACCTTGAGCACCTCGATGCCGTTGAGCAGCGCGTCGATGCGGCCCGTGTCCTGCCCCATGGGGCCCACCTGGACGGTCAGCTTGTCCGTCGCCACCGACTGGTTCACCACGAAGTCCTTGTAGTAGGGCGCCGCCAGCTCGCCGCCGGTCACCGTCGACAGGTCGAGCCCGGACACGGCCTTGCGGCCGTTGATGTACACGTCGAAATAGAGGTCGTTGGTGGACTTGCTGACGATGTCGGCGAAGAAGAGGCGGACGAGGTAGTCGAAGGACGCGTCCACGTCCACCTTCCACGTCAGGTTGAAGTTGGGGTTGCCCACGTCGGCGTCCGCCATCTTGGCGGCGCTGGCGTACACCGCCGTCGGCGCGACGAGCCTGGACGTGCCGTCGGGGAACTTGATGGTGCTGGTGGGGACCGACACGTCCTTGACGGCCTCCTTGGACTGCACGTACGGCGTGTCGGGGTCCCACTGCCGGCCCAGCGTGTCGTTCGCGGGGCCGATGGCCGGGCCGCCGACGTTGAGCCGGTACAGCACCTGGTACGCGTCGTGCGAGAGGCCGCTGGTCTCGCCGAGCGGCGCGATGGCGAGCGCCGTGTCGGTGATGATCTCGTCGGGGGCGTTGACGACCTCGATGGCGTTGACGAAGGCGGCGGAGCCCGTGAGAGGCTGGAACTTGACGGCTAGGCGGTTCTCGGTGGCGTTGACGAGGTACTCTTTCAGGACGGGCTTGTTCTCCGGGGTGAAGCTGTGGAGCAGGACGTTGTCATCGGTGACGACGCTGAAGGTGGCGGAGGCGAGGTCGACGTCGCCGCCCTTGAGCGGGAAGAGGTAGATGCGGATGAAGTGCCAGCCGGGGACGGCGAGCGGGAAGCTGTAGACGGCCTCCTCCTTGAACACACGCGCCGTGGAGTACACCGGCGAGGGCACGTCGGCCTTGTCGTCGGCGACGCGGATGGCATCCTTGGCGGACAGCAGGTGGTTGGCCTGTGCGTCGGTCTTGTACGACTTGCCGCCCGCCGTCAGGGGAGCCGTCCCGCCGCAGTCGATCAGGAAGCTGTCCTTGGGCGTGAAGCTCGACGGCGTCGGCGGCGTCTGCGCGCCGCTGTCCGTCACGGGCCGGCCCTGCCCGGACACCGCCGCCACCGCCGCCAGCGCGGCCAGCAGCGCCAGCGGGAGCGCCCCGCGGCGCATCGTGGCCGGGCTACTTACTACTACGGCGCGACCAGGAGCACCAGAACGTGGGACGCAGCAGCCGCCGTCACTACGTGCGTGCCCCCGGCGACGACGCTGACGGCCACCGGGACGGTGCGGTGATGGAGGAGGAGGGAGGAGGAGGGCGTGGGGCGGTTACTGGCGGGGCCCTCTCACCCTCTCTCTGGTTGGTGGGCCCAATCGGAGGAGAGGGAGGGGAGGGGCGTGAAATGGCGGGTTATGGTGGCCACCGGCGTGCCAAGTTTAAGCAAGCCGCGCGCTATGTTTGGCGACGGCGACCCGGTCAACCACCGAGCCGCGCGCTCCACCGCCGGCGGCATGCAGCGGCGTGCCAGCCTGTCAGCTGCCGGAACCAGGGGAGCGCGCTGCCTATTATTGGATTGCATGGTTTCCCTGCTGCTTCTGCCTCTGCCCCCTCAATGTTGGACGGCAGCTGCTATGTACACAATTCCTGGCTCTGGTTTGTCAGTGCTCAAATTTTTTTGGAAGGGAATTGTCAGTGCTCAATTGATCATCACTCAAGTAAAAATTTTGTTCGGACGTAATGTGAGATTCTTTTAGTAGAAGTTTAGAACCCCATTGCAGTTTCTGAACGATGCTCGGAGATTGGAGTTACGAGCACTCTTCTCAAACGAGGGACTGTCTATATATCTCAGAATCAAGTGAAATCAACGCCCGGGCGCTCACCATTTTTTCCCCGGCGTGGCAGCGTCCGATCAAGATCCAATGGACGATGTACATTTTCTACCTATCAACGGAAATGAGCTATTCAGATTCAGTAGTTTGCACGCCATGTAATCACCTATTTTGAAAAGTTGCTCTATTTTTATTTTAGTTTTTCTAGGGTCACGAAGATTATTCATGCCCCCCCCCCCCACACCCACCACGCACACGTAAAAAAAATAAAGAAGATTCAACCATCGCTAGCTCCCCGATGCTAAGTTTCCCTGAGGGCAGATTCTTTCTCCTAGTCCTAGCACCCATTCCTCATCGTAGCTCCCCACCGTTAGTTTTGCTACTCTCGTGCCAACCTAGCATCAGAGCCATCTTCACCTTTACCCCATCCAACTGGCGCCACTAGTTGGTGGTGCCACTGCCGCCTCATTGTACCACTCCAGCCACCTCCATCGGACCACCCTCCTTCTAATGACTATTCTTCTAAGACGGTGAAGCTTGGGAGGCTTGTCGAAGCCAAAATTTTTCCAATCCTGAACCCTAATCCCCGCTGGAGCGCAAATTCTCCGATCCCTTATCCTAATCCTCATTGGAGACACTCGTCATAGCCAGCAGGGAAGAAGACACTGTGTCATCTTTGGTTTAAACTTTAAGAGTAAAATATACGAATGGTCACTGTAATTGTTAGTTGGTCATTGTGCTTAGAAAAATGTAAATCATGGTCACCGAGGTTGCTTGGCTCGATCTATACGGTCATTAGCTCTCAAGCCATACTTAGTTGAATGACATGACGTTCAACATAGCCTAATGAAGTTTTTCTTTTTTGCAAAAAAGCACACGAATAATTATGAATTGCTCCCTCCGATTCGACAAATAATAAAGCGTCAAAATGCCGGATAAGAAGGCCTCCCTGTCCACGCTCCGCCACACACCACGCATGCCTGCAACCCTGTGTCACCGGACTTCGGCGACAGCACTTCGGCCAGCACAGCGCGCAGCCTTCCCTCGTTTCCACACCAGCTCAAACAAAGGGAAACAAACGAGACCTGCTGCAGCCGCCATTGTTGCCGCACTCCATGTCAACGCGCTAGAGCTCGATCTGGAGAGAGCGCGATTCAGTGCCGTGCCCATCTCCATCGCTGTGGAGCTCAATTCGGTGCCATGCCTATCTCCGCCGCTGTGGTCGTCGAGTGTGTTCGCACAGCCGGCAAGGGCATCGCTGCTGCGATGCTGCTGCGATTCTAGACGAGTGTGTTTGCACTCCGCCCACGGCGCTCGGCACCGCTCATGGTCCTCGACGTCTGGATCTGCATCTCGTAGCCCTGGAAGATCTTCTCTGGGTGATGCATCCCAATCATTAGTTCTCTGAATTGCGTTTAGAAGAACTGTTTTTTTTTTCAGTAGGAACAGACAACCCGGAGGTTATGTTTCCCTTTGTACATAGACATTTGAATGAATTCTGCCCCAAATAAATCAGCAGAGAAAAGGAGGATAAATGGAAAATACAAATGGAAAGTCTAATGGCCACGGTTTACACTTTTTTAAATACAATGGCCAAATTGAAACACGCTAACAATTACAATGGCCATCTGTGCATTTTACTCAAACTTTAAAGAAAAATCTAGTGTTCGTCTCCTTAAAATCAATCACAGAAAAATCTAGTTCCCCCAATCATGAAATATTTTCTCAAGCAACGTGACATGGAGTAATTCCCTTTTATATGAAAATGTAAAGTAGAGCAAAAGGCCTTCCTCTTGCTAACAACAACCATCACTTCCACACATTAACACACATTCACACAGAGCACATACAGCACACACAGCACTTCCGCTCGCTAAGCCAAGCTTCGGTCTTCCTTTCTTGCAATTCCCATCGAAAATGCAAAAACTCAAATCATGTTCAGCACTTCAGCAGTGGTTCCGACAAAGCCTGCGCTCCTGTTCTTCGCCATCTTCCAGAATCCAAGACCTTTGTTCACCGAGACGAATCAATGGCGAAGGAAGCGTTCGAGGCCGACCTTGGACCCAATGGCCTTGAGGTCGGCCTGCACCTGCGCCCGGAACTCAGGGACGGTGAAGGGACGGTACCTGCTACCGTCGCAGCTGACGACGGCGTCGTCTCGCGGGAACGCGAAGTAGCAGAGCGACAGCCTCTCGTCGTCTCCCATGCTCGCCACCACCCGGTGCGGCACGCTCCGGTACGCGTCGGCGCTGATGGCCTTGGCCATGTCGCCCAGGTTGACCAGCAGCGCGCCGTCGTCGGGTACCCCCGGCGCGGCGAGGTCGCGCCACGCGCCGTCGTGGTGCACCTGCAGGCCGCCGCTGCCGCCGGAGGCGGCGTCTTGGTTGATGATGGAGAGCGTGGTGCTGTCGGTGTGGGCCTGGATCCCGTGGTGGCCTGGCTCCGGGCACCGCGGGTACCGGTGCACCCGCAGGTACCCGCCGTGCTCGTTGATGTAGCTCGCCGTCCGGTCCGCGTCGAGGCACAGCGCCTCGGCGATCGCGTCGAACAGCCTCCGCGCGACGCGCGCCATGTGGTCGGCGTACTCGGCCACGAGGTCCCCGAGCGCCGGGTCATCGTCGGAGGGCGGCGGGGGGCCGACGGCGATGGGCCGCGGCTGGGCAAGGTGGACGTGGTAGCCCTCGATCCAGTTGACGTCCCTGGGGCGGACGCGCCGTGAGGGCTCCTCCGGCGTGCCCCAGAAGTAGCCGGGCTGGGCCTTCTTCTCCGGGAACGGCGTGCGGCCGAGCAGGTCGCGCGCCAGCGCGAAGAGGCGCGCGGTGAGGTCCGCGGGCACGCCGTGGTTGGCGAGGCGGAAGATGCCGAGGCCCCGGCACGCCGCGTCCAGCGCCGGCCCCGGCGCCTCCAGGTCCACCGTCGGGAGCTCGAGCGCCTCGCCTTGCGGAACCTCGGCGGCGGCCTGGTTCTCGTGCCCTCCGACGTCGTCCTCGTCCCCGATGAGAGGGAACGGCGGGCACGGCGTCTCCGATGATTCCACCGCCATCTCGATCGGTGTAGGCTGCTGAAGAGAGGGAGAGGGCAGCATGGTGTACTTATACAGGGAAGGTGCTGTGGCGGAGGTGAGGTGAGGTGAGGTCGCTTGTTAGTCACAGTGTGAGCAGTGACACGTCTGTTGGTGCGTCTCTTTCGTCTCGTGTCGTATGCCATGTGATAGGTCGAGCTAGTTGCATGATTGCATGATGCCCAAAACGGGCGAGCGACATGATTTGTGGGGAACCACAGCCACGGCATCATTTGTCGGGAACACCATCGGTTTCGAGACACGTGAGTAATTAAGCAACTACCACTTTTTTTTTTTGGCGGTTGTCTCAAAAAACACCACTTATTTTTTTCACCGGGCTACCTCCTGTATATCATAAAAAATCATATGTGACATTACACGAGACAATCATTGAGATAGGTAACATGTATCAATGCACTTCTCTTGGAGAACACACTTATATAGACAGTCTCACTTTTTACTTGATTTTAGAAAGTCTTTGGCGGCTATTTTTTTGTTTTTCTAATTGTCATTTCCCCTCTAGGTAACAACTAGAAAGTAGTTCATTCAGTTTCAAACACGAGATAGGCGAATTCAAACGACACAACAATTAAAATAAGGTGTTTCACATTTCGGATTCCAATCTTTATCTACATCAATGCGCACAAGTTAGGTTGGGTTGCTCCGCGGCACATCTAGCTGGTAGCGATCCATGATCTCTTACCTTTGAAAGTTTAACCAGTGACCACCCTAATTTTAGTGGTCAATAATTAAACAATTTAGGAAATAACTAGGAGGGGTCAATTCCTTAAGAAGAAGATTAGATTAAAGATTCTTAGAGCAACTCTAGCAATAGCCTCTACTTCATGTCCTTATTTTATTGAGCATGGGTTACCTTACCTTTCTAGGGTTTAATTTATCCCGCAACTCCAGCAATAGTCCCAACTTTAACGCCCCTACTTTCCTATGACATGTGGGACCCGTTCATGAGTGAGTGACTCGTCCTTTTTTTTTTAATTCCCCTCCGACCTCTTCTCTCCCACGCTCCTCTCTTCCTCCAATTCGCGGCGGCGGCGCACCCGTGCCAAGGCCTCGCTCCCCCAGCTCGCGGCGGCAGCGCCGGATCGCCCCGAGCGGCGGGGGAGCCCGAGTTCCATGCGGCGGCGGCGGCCGAGGAGCCTGAGCTCCAGGCGCAGCGGGGGACCTCCGGGCGGCGGCCACGACGGGGGACCTTCAGCCAGCTGCGGAGGGGGAGGTCCGACGGGGGAGCTCCGGGAGGCCGAGGAGGGGGAGATCCGGTAGGTGACCGCGGCGGGGAAGCAAAGGGTGGCCATCCATCTCCACCCCAAGGTTCGTGCTCGAGCTCCCCCCTTTCGATTGAGCTCAGAGGTGTTTGGGATGGCGGCGGGTTCTGGCATGGAGGAGCTTGGGCGGTCGCGCGTGTTGGGCGGTCTCGGGTGTAACTTGGCCTTCGACGGCAGGCAGAGGAGCCGCCATGCTCGTTCAAGGCCTTGCTGGAGAGGAGCGGGGCAAGCGCAGCGCACGAAATCGAGCCGGGAGGAGCAGAGCAAGGGCGGCGCTCGGTTCTTTCTCGGCGCGGGAGCTCGCAACGGCCAACGACCGAAGAGGGGCCTCCCTACCCGCCCTGTGGGAGATGGGGTTGGGAGGAGAAAAGTAGGGGTGCTGGAGTGCGATTTTTCGAGTAGGAGCTCTTAGAAATTAAAAAAATATCGTGGCAAATAGTCTTATATATATATATATATATATATGCTTTCTTTGGGGTTTACCATTTATGGGTAAGCCGCATTGAGCCATGATTACCACTTGGAGTATCTAACATAATATCTAGGTTTGGCGTTGGACAGTGGTCCATTCATTCGTACACGAGTCATCTATGGCTTCCTCGATGGAATCGAATCAATGGCGAAGGAAGCGCTCGAGGCCGACCTTGGACCCGGTGGCCTTGATGTCGGCCTGCACCTGCTCGCGGAACTCGGCGTAGGTGAAGGGCCTGTACCTGCTGCCGCCGGCGCAGGTGATGACGGCGTCGTCGCGCGGGAACGCGAAGTAGCACAGCGACAGCCTCTCCGCCGCCCGGCTGGCCGCCACCCGGTGCCGCACGCTCCGCCAGGCGTCGCCGCTGATCGCCCGCGCCATGTCGCCCAGGTTGACCAGCAGCGTGCCGGCGTCGCCGCGTCCCGCCGGCGCGACGTCGCGCCACGCGCCGTCGTGGAGCACCTGCAGGCCCCCGACGAGGTCCTGGTTGATGACGGAGAGCACGGAGCTGTCGGTGTGGGCCTCCATCCCAAGGTGCCCGGGCTCCGGGCAGGGAGGGTACCGGTACACCCGCAGGAACCCGTCGCGCTCGGCGAGGTAGGCCGACGACTGCTCACTGCCGAGGCCCAGCGCGGCGGCGAGGGCGTCGAACAGCGCCCGCGCCACCCGCGCCATGTGCGCGCCGTACTCGCGCGCGAGGTCCCGCAGCGCGGCGGCGAGGTCGTCGGAGGGCGGCGGGGCGGCGGCGGCGGTGACGGGCCGGTGCTGCTGCTGGCCCGCCAGCGCGACGTGGAAGCCCTCGACCCAGTTGACGTCGCGGACGCGGAGCGAGGAGAGCGCCGGCGTGCCCCAGAAGTAGCCGGGCTGGGCCTGCTTGTCGAGGAACGGCGCGCGGCCCAGGAGGTCCCGTGCCAGCGCGAAGAGGCGCGCCGAGAGGTCCCCCGGGACGCCGTGGTTGGCGAGCCGGAAGACGCCGAGGCGCCGGCACGCCGCCGCCAGCGCCTCCCCCGGCGCCTGCAGGTCCACCATCGGGACCTCCAGCTCTCCTCCGTGCGGCACCTCCTGATGCTCGTGTTGCTCGTGATGTCCCTCCTCCGCCAGGAGAGGGAACGGCGGGCACGACGGATCCGCCATGGCCGCCGCCATCTCGATCGCGCCCTCCGTCGGTCTGACTACAACCTTCTCCGATCCTAGGCTGAAGCTTAACTGGACTCTCCAGGATCGATCGGTGGCGAGAGGAGAGGAGACAAGGAAGCTGCCGCAGAGCAGCAGAGGCAGGCAAGGATTCAGATGAGGAGAGGACGAGGTGGAGGCAATCAGCATCAGGCTACTTGTTGGAGCAGGGGCAGGTAGATCAGATCCGTCAGCTGGTGCACTCGCTTCTCTTCTCGTGGACTGATTGGTCATGTCATCACACTGGCGAGTCACGACAAGGATCGTCGGCCGGATTGTCCTATCTGCTACGCTGCAGCAAGTGCACTCTCACACACTTCATCAGTGTTGAGAAAACAGAGCATCAGCCCATCAGACCAATCTCTCTGCCGCTGAACTCAACTTTGCTGCACATCGATTGACTGAAAAAAAAAGGATTGGAACTTGGAATGAGTCAGGATTCTAACTGTATAAGCGAGCGGTTCAGCGAGAAGGTTTGATTGGAAATCGGCTATCGTCAGTCGTCACAAAGGCAAAACTACACAGTATTACTGAATCCATACAAACCGGTGTACTATTGCGGATGGAACAAGAACGCAAGTGTAAACACAAAGTCTGAAATAAATTACACTGGAAAAAAAGAACAAATATATGTAGTGTAGCTTCTACTATGGATTGGTGAAGATCAATTCATCCCTGCGTCTTCCGGCCTTAGCATCCGACCGGGAACCACCTCCTGCCTGTCCTGACGCGTTCCGCCTTCCTCTTCTCCTTCTGACATGCACATTTCGCCTCCTTCAGATTCTTCACCTTCAAAGACAAAAATTCAGATTTTGAAGGTATTACATTTCAGATTCCACCTCAGGACCATTTTTTTTTCAGAAAGCAGTACTCAGATTCTGTTAAAGGACAAAAAGCAATATCAATGGTGTCACGTTGGGTACGACGTCATTGACTCATTGCAACGGTGGGTGGAGCCCACCTTGTTCGTTGCGCTGGATTTGCTTCGGTGAAGCTGGCGCGCGCCCCTCTGCAGGATCTCCACGGCGCTCCAGCTCCCGTCCGCCGCCGCCGCCGCCGACTTGGTGGCTGGCGCGGACGACATCACCGCCGCCGCTGGGTCCCTGCAGGGCTCCAGCATCGGCGCGGTGTCGGACCACGCGGGGTCCTCGACTGCCGGCGGCGCCGCCACGGACGAGGAGCCCCCCATCATCCCCAGCTGGGCGGCGGCGGCGGCGTAGCCCCCGGCCTTGCCGCCGATGTCGAGGTCGAGCTCGCAGCTGAGCTGCCTGATGCGCGACTCGAGCAGGTTGAGGCGGTCCATGAGCGTGCCCCGCACCTGCACGTGCTGGTGCTGCAGCGCCGACGGCAGGGACTTGGTGTGGTGGTGGTGAACCTGGTGCGGTTGCGCACGGCGGCCGTCGTCGTCGGCGGCGGGGGCCGGGCGGCGCTGCTCCTCCAGCTGCCGCAACTGCACGCACGCCGGCACAGAACAGAGCATTCGTAAAGCAAGAGCAAGGCGATTATCGTGCATTGCATTCACCGTGAACGCGCAGTGCAAGTAGGACGACGAACCCGGAGGTCGATCTGGTCGAGGCGGCCGAGCAGGCTCTCGGGTGGCGGCGGGGCCTGCGCGGGGAGGCCGTAGCCGCTGATGAGGACGCGGCGCTCGGAGCCCACCAGCACGTCGGCCATGGCGGCTCTGCTCGCGGACGAGAGGGCAGGACTGACACTGCTAGTGTTGATCGCGATGTGCTGCGCGGCTACGTGGGAAGGAAGATGCGGCAAGGACGCGCGTGCCGTCGACGGTTATAAAGACACGGTGGTGCGGCGCCAGGCGAACCGACCGGGTCGTCAGAGATGATCCGGCCATCGAGCATGCAGCGGCGACGGAGCGCGGTGCAAGTGCAGCTCAACCCGGCATGGTCGGAGTCAAGATCGGGTCGTAGACTCGGCCGAGTCCACCAACATCTTGGATAGTAACCCGGGCCGGCGGCATTGATCGGGGATAACAGATTTCTGGGCCGGATAATTGCATCAGCTGGAGCATGGAGCAGCCCAGGATATTGAGTGTAGAGTAGACATCCAGCCCAATGTCGAAATTATGGCCCATACCCAACTATGAAAGGAACATGGCGCGCCACGGCACCACCAGCCCATACCCTTCTCTCTGTAGGCCGAAACATGGTTATCGTGGGCCGAGTTCTGGAACCTAGTGGTGTTTTCTCTGACTTTCTTCTTGGGCCATCATCTATGAGCACACGTCAAGCGCGCAGATTTTTCCCATCCAGCCCAACATGACTGTTTAGGAGGAAGTGGAAATCGCCAAATCGGTGATAATGAAAATGAAAGAGCATATTTCCAACTAAGTTGTAGGTATGCCAGATTATAATGGAAATATTTTGATTTTTTTTGTCAAAGCTTTTGGATTACTATCTCAGTTTTGTGGAATGAACCTAAGTTCCATACTCCCAACATTTAAGAACATTACTAAAGTAGTTTCTAACTTTGATCCAACAACGTTTATAGCAACAAAATCACAACTACAAGAACCGAATATGAATCTAGAGAGTGATTTTCGTAGAAAAAAATTTCATCATAAGAGATTACTAGGTTTAATTTGGGTTTGGAATACGTGTGGTCCTCGTAAAAGGAAACAGAGGCTTAAAGTTTTATGTTATCTAGTCATGCTTAATTGAATGCTCGTAGCAACAAAGCAAACATGGCTCTATGGTTGGTTTTCCCAGTATGATTTGATTATAGGATTGACTTGTGATGTATTCATCCCAATGTCATGAATTTTTGGTACCTTTGATTTTTGTTTCCGACTTGCAATGGATAATTGTGGTTTCAGAAATCAAATCATACAATTTTAGACCATGTGCTTCGGCTTCTAAAAAAAAGTAGAGCCCCAGTCATGGCTGATGAGTGAGGACCAGCTCAGAGCACTGGGATCTGGAACCTCCGGGAGTCAGAAGTCAGAACCCGGATTGTTGGTCCTGAACGGGGGCATCTCCAAGGTCAAAAGCAACTATTGTACAGTACACTGGATGGATGGATCACACTGGATTTTTTTTTTTTGAATGAATGATCACACTGGATTTCGATCGAGAGACGTGCACAGATCAGAACCGTGCATACATCCATGTCGTGCCTTGGGATCCACAAGACCCCAAAGGCTAAAGCAAGTTGTTTGCTCGGGACCTTTAGACCTCAGGCTAGGTCATCTGACTCTGCATCCGCTCTCTGACCGGCCGTTTAGAATACAACAATCTCTGAACATGCACGCGGTTCCGATCCAATGTCTGAAACTCGTGCCGCGGAGACCTGGAGCTGGAGTGGTTAAACAATAATCACATGCGCGTTGGCGTCGTTGGTCAGTGGTGCGCAGATGTGGTGATGGATCATGGTCCTCGTATCTCCTTCACAATCCAACTCAGCTCTATATATTTTTAGTTCAAAATTATATAATATTGTGGCTCAGTTTTTATTGAGCTCGTTCTTTAAATTTGTTAGACTAAATTAGAGAGCCATTTACCACCCTGATCGTATGAGCTTCTCCTAATGACTGAAATCAATGCAACTGATGGAGCTCCACTGGCTTAACCTTTACTTTTCAGTTTTCACCAGTAACACTTAGATTAGAAAAGGAAAGCAACTCGATCTTGCATTGGGAGAAGAGATAGCAGCTAGAGAGGAGAAGACTTTGGCCAGCACAGTCCTCCACATGCATGATCAGTTGCTGTAACCACTGACCGGCCAGAAGGAGCTAGCAAATGGGAAGCCGAGGCGAGGATGGTGGTGCAGCCGTGCAGCAGCACATGGGGTAGAGCACTAGACCGAACGATCCTGATGCTGACTTGGTTCCATTTTCATATGCTCCGTCCATACTACTGATTCAGCAGACGATGCATGCACAGCCAGACCGACCAACCGGCCTGCAAATGAATGAATGATCCGAATGTGAACGAACTGTACCTAATTATACAGCCAGTCTATGGTCTATTGGCCTGCAACTGCAACGGCGCTTCGGAGCAGGAACCGAACTGCATACGCCAATGATTGGTTGTCGTATATTCCATGTCACCAACTGCAGGTAGCTAGAAGGATCATGCCTGGTGCCTGGTGATGGGAGTTGGGAGAAGACGGAGCTACCAAACCCTCTTCTTTCTTTCCATAGGTTTACGTGTCCATCGTCAGAGCAGAGGCTTTGCTACGCAGGTTGCAGCAAGACAAAATCCTCGATCTCGGTCGCCATGCATGATGACCCGTAGTCGGTCACGGACCGACACTGGGTCTGCCGGCCGGTCAATTCAGAGCTCGATCGGTCGTGAATATCTCCGCCCGGGATGATGGTGATCTCGCTGGATTTTATTCAAAGAATAAGAGATATCAGGTTCATGAGTCATGGCATGTCCTCACACCGTAACATGACCTGGAAAAAGCTCCTAACATGAAGTTATTGTTTGTGCATATGAACAACTCTCAGAGCTTAAGATAAATTTCCATAAAAGTGAAATATTCTGTTTTGGTGAGGCTAAAGATTCAATCGCTCAATACACAGATTTGTTGGTTGTAATGATGGTGAACTCCCTCTCAAGTATTTAGGGATTCCTATTCACTTTAGGAAACTATCGAATGCTGATTGGAAACTGAGTAGCTGGAAAGGCAAACATCTCTCAATAGGAGGACGATTGCTACTGATTAACTAGCCTACCCATATATATGATGTCCTTCTTCGCAATTCCAAGAAGAGTGCTAAAGAAGTTAGGCTATTTTTTACCTAGATTTTTTTGGCATTATTGACGATAAAAAAAGAAGTATCGTCTCGCCAAGTGGAGTATTTTGTGTCAACCAAAAAATCAAGGGGAGCTAGGAATTCATGATTTAGATATAAGAATATTGTGCTGCTTAATAAGTGGCTCTTTAGACTGCTCACAACCGACGGGACGTGGCAATAAATTTTACGCAATAAGTACCTCAATTCTAAACCTCTATTAAAAGACTCCCATTTTTCAGCTAGTTTGATGAAGGTAAACGAGAGCTCCTTGGTTTTGGAACCTTCACAGTTAAAGATGGGACACAAATAAAATTTTGGGAAGATAAGTGGTTGGGTAATGCAACTTTGCGTGAGCAGTATCCTTATCTATATAATATAGCTCGACACAAATAACATACTATAGCATAAGTTTTAATCTCCTCACCCATCAATATCTCGTGGCGTAGGGATCTCATAGGCAATAAGTTAGCAGCACGGAATAATCTATATCCACGTATTGCTAATATAGTGCTGAGCCAAGAGCAAGATGAATTTCACTTGAACATACACCTACTGTACATATTGTACATGTACAGTCTCAGTGAAATCTCACTATCTAGCCATGATGCATGAAGATGTCCCCAACCTGAACAAACTTTTATGCAAAATAAAAGCCCCCCTAAAGATTAGGATTTTGTTGTGGTATTTATGAAGGGGGGTGGTGTTGACAAAAGATAACTTAGCTAAGCGTAATTGGCAAGGCAACAAGAAGTGTTGCTTCCGTGCCAATGATGAAACTATTCAGCATTTGTTTTTTGATGGTCATTTTGCACGCACAATATGGTCCATCACACATGCGGCTTCAGGTCTTCTGCAGCCTCATAGCATATCATATATGTTTGGGATGGTCGTTATGGCTTTGCAGGAATGATTGTGTCTTTCAAAGAAAACTTAATCCTTCTCCTTTGCAGGTTATCTTCTCAGTTATTCATTGGCTTCATTCGTAGATTACAGTACATAAACTAGCTTCACGAAGCTTACTTGCAGTGGTGTCGCAGCACTTGGCTCAGGTGGCTAAGGAGTTTTTTACTCAGGCACATGGATGGCGGTCTAGTCTACGGATTGACAACCATTAGCTCGTTGATTATGCGTTTTTTCTTTCTTTCTTTTGGCTGTGTGCATCGTGGTAATGTAGAAGCTGGGAAAATAGTTCAAGGAATTTGTATCAGCTCGATGTAAAGACCTTGGATTTAATAAATTTTCCTTTATCGAAAAAAATGTACTCCCTCTGTTCCAAATTATAGGTTGTTTTAGCTTTTTTAGATTTATAAATATTATTATGTATCTAGATATATTATATGTCTAGGTGCATAATACTCCCTCTGTTCCGAATTATAGGTCATTTTGACTTTTCTAAATGCATAGATATTATCATGCATCGGACATAGGGTATATCTAAGTACATAATAAAATCTATGTATCTAAAAAGCTAAAACAACCTATAATTTGAAACGGAGGGAGTAGCTAGGAGGATCGAGTAGAGGTGCGAAATGATGGTTCTGCTTTTGCTCCGATCTCGCTTTACACATATTTTTTTTCCTTAGTCAGTTGCATACCTTTACACGATTCGCTGCCATGCAAAGATGAAGGCATGGACGGTCTATATAAATTGAGAAAGTTCATTCGTTCCCATGGACCATGCCACGCCTAGGTTAAATTAAGGGCAGTTTTGTGGCAGCTACACATGCGCACGCACGAGGCCAGTTCATTCATGCTACGAAGATCATCGTCGGTGACGCAGCATAGCAGTAGCATCTATGGACTACGGGTGAACGCACGATATGCAATGCGTGCAAGACAACAACGGATGGCAATCAATCTTGCTACACAGGCACGCAGCGAAAATCCACTAGATTCTACTCCACTACCTAGGCTGAAGCAGTATGCCAGCACTTGTGAGGCAATGCCATGCAATGCAATGCGGTGGAGAAGTAGGTGAGCGGATGCCGTCGCCACGCCTGTCGTAGGCTGCGTTAGCTGAGGGTAACTCGGCACCTGCCCGTCTCCCACCTCCTCCGATCCTCCACGGCAATTCACCATCCGTGGCGTTCTTCCTTCCGCCTGCTGCCACGATGGGCTGGGGTCGGTCGGCGGCGGCGACGGCGAGTGATTGACAGGGAGGCGGCACCTTCCGATGGATCGTTCCCGTCGCTGCTGCTGCTAGTTCCCCATGCCATGATCGCTATAGCTATTAAGATAATGCCTTCACTTGTTGTGGTTTCTGTGCGTATGTGCAGATCCATCCTTCCCTCCCCGATCCTTGTCCTTTTTCCTGCTGATGACATGACTCCCTAACCATACCCTATCGCATCGCAGCTCGCCTGCCTGGCATCACCGGGGGCCGGGGGAGTGCTTCTGATTGATGCCAATGTGCCCCTGAATGTACTATAGCTAGAGTCCGTGTCCGTCGGTGTTAGCTACAGCCTACAAACAAGGGGATATGCCATGGTTGTGTTGGGAGCTTTTCGATCCTTGGGAGTTGGTTGGCGTGGCCGGGAACATTCGGATTCCGTGGCAGCAACCCCCATGCTGCAGAAACAAAGGGGATCATCAGCATGCCTGGATGGACCAACCAGCAAGAAGCAACGGCCCTTTTCTTGCCGGCAGCTGATTCCGCTCTTCTGTACCTGCCAAAAATCTCAGCCTGTTCATCATTTTTTTTGAAAGGTGAGCCTGTTCATCATCATCACGGGATGAAAACCGACATAAGTTCATCTAAGATTGGAAGCTCACCTGCTACCATCTTTTTTGAAACGAGCTAGAAGGGAACTGTCGATTATATTATATTAAAAAGAAGAGATCACCTGCTACCATCAGTCGGTAAAAACTTGTTATGCAGAATGTGGGAGTGATTATTGCAATTTTTTTTAATGAGGCAGCAGGAGAGAGCTGCCGCTATACTAAGATAGTGGAAAGATCCCGAGGCTTTTGCTTTCGTTTTCTGAAAGGATTTTAAAGGGATCGAGGAAAGGAAAGCAAGCATAGGGTGGCACTTGTGCTGAAACGTGGCTGGCATGGGTGTTTTGGAATCGAATCCCCGGCATTTGAGAGATTCCATTTGCAAGCCGGGGACGGACGGCCGGCGAGGCAAGAGGGGGGCGGTAGAGGTTACAGCGTCTTTTTCGGCGGTCAACGCCGACGGGCTGACGGGTGGAGGGGGCGGCGGCCAGCGTGGCAGGCCCACCCCTGACTGTCGGTGGAGCTCAGACTGTTGCCTTCTGCACTCGAGCTTCAGCTACCCTCCTCCACAATACGCCAACTTGCTCAATTCATCCATTTATTTCTTTTTTTCCCCTTTTCCTCATCATCGTAAAATCAAAACGCCCCATGACACTTGACACGATTTTTTTTTGTTTGCTCGGAGTGGTTAGCAGAGCCAGCCGAAGCCAACGAACACAAACCCTGGCTGCTCATGCCTCGGCCGGCGCTAATAATGCTCGGAGATCCCCTGATCATTTCATCTGCATGTGCGGTGGCGCATTCCCACAGCTCATCCATCAAGCTGCTGCCGAGCTACCCCCCAGCTGCTGAATGCTGATGCAGCACCTTGTCTAGCAGCCAGTGACAGTGATGAGCACCTGTAACTGTTACCGGTTACTTGCAGATGTTTTTTCTTTTGTTTTTTTCAGATGCGTTTTACCCAGCTGCTGCCTTGAATTCTACGGGCGATGGTTGGGACGTTCGTGTCTCGACAGGCACAGCGCATCGCGAATAGCAGGGGGGAAAAGCAAACCGGCAGCGGCAGCAGCAGCGGCGGCCGACACTCGGGCGATTCAACGTCCAACCAAACGAAAACGAATCAGCCCCCACGGACGTCCGCAGGATCCCCCTTTTTTAATTTTTTATTTGATCAATCATCAAATATAAATAAAAACGAATGAATTAAATCCAGGCAGGTAGCATCAGGACAAGCAGGAAACAGCACCGAAATCGCATAAACCAAACAGAAATAAAAAGGACGAACAGTGATTCCAGATGGTGCCATTAGCATCTACCTAAGCAGCTGCTGCTGCAATGTGCGACGATGCATTCCTTCCTTTCTCCATCTGCAGTTGCATCAAATTCAATTCTATTTTGCATCATCATAAAAAATTTAAAAACGGTTGCAATCAGGCCAAGCTTGTCAAGATAACAATCATAAGGTTTGCATTCAGAAGAAATTGATTAGAAACGGTTTGCGATTTTAAATCGTCTTCCTCCTCTCCTTTGGAGGTGAGCTTGAATGGGTGATGATAATGTATTTGCCATGTGGCCAGTGGCCGCTATTCTATATGGCGTATATATTCCCCTTGTCCATGCGGTGGTTCCCCTCATCGCTGCCATTATTTGCTTCTCCTCCTCCCTCCTCCTCCTCCTCCTCGCTGTCCGCCAATCCATCCATCCATCCATCCGTTCGTCTCCTTCCTCGGATTCTCCACTCCGATCCCCCCCGCTAGCCGCCTTCAAATTCGCTGCACCCGCGGCGTGTGCTTCCTTGGCGCGCCATTGCTCGCTCGCTCGTTAGTTCTTGCCTCGGTCAAAGGCGCGGCCAGGCGGCGCCCCCCGAGCTTTACTTACAGGTAGTGGTAGCTTGCGAGGGGAGAGGGAGCAGGGAGGGGACAGGATGCTGGGAGCGACCCCCAAGGCGAGGAAAGGCGAGCCGGCGAAGCTGGGGTCGGCCAAGGAGGCGCCGCCGGCTGCGGCACCGACGGCGGCGGGGAACGGCAGGGTGACGGCGGAGGAGGTGTGGGAGGTGCGGCCCGGCGGGATGCTGGTGCAGAAGAGGGGCGGCGGGGTGTCGGACGACGAGCCGTCGCGCAACGTGAAGCCGGTGCCCACCATCCGCGTCAAGGTCAAGCACGCCGGCGTCACGCACGAGATCTACATCAGCTCCGAGGCGTCCTTCGGTCAGTAATACTGCAGCTATCGATCAATTCGATGCCGACGAGGCTACGCCGCCGGCATCCGGCGACCAAGTATGTATCTGACGATTGATTGGGTCATGGTGCAGGGGAGCTGAAGAAGCTGGTGGCGGCGAAGACGGGGCTCCACCCGGACGACCAGAAGGTGCTGTACAAGGACAAGGAGCGGGACTCGAAGGCGTTCCTGGACATGGCCGGCGTCAAGGACCGCTCCAAGCTCGTCGTCGTCGAGGACCCCGAGGCCAAGGCGCGGCGGCTCATCGAGCAGCGCCGCAACGGCCACCTCGAGAAGGCCGCCAAGGCCGTCGCCGCGGTCACCGCCGAGGTCGACAAGCTCGCCCCCAAGGTGCGTCGCGTACTCGCGTCGGTGACCTGACCCGCATTGCTCGCCCATCCCATCCCAAGATTGCATCTTTTTCCGAGCCCATCGAATCGAGTGGGGGAACAGAGCAGAGCAGAGCAGAGGAGTTGACCTGACCTCTGAATCTGTGATGATTGGCTGGCAGGTGGCGGCGCTGGACGCGTCGGTGCGCAAGGGGGAGAAAGTGGCGGAGAACGACGTGGTCCAGGTGACGGAGCTGCTCATGAACGAGCTCCTCAGGCTCGACGCAGTGGTCGCCGACGGCGACGTCAAGGCGCAGAGGCGGATGCAGGTGAGGGAGCTCTCATCTATCATTCACTATTTCACAAGCAATTCTTGAATGCCGCGGCTAATCTAATCGAATCCGTCCCCCGTATTGCAGGTGAAGCGCGTGCAGAAGTACGTGGAGACGCTGGACGCGGTGGCGGCCAAGAACGCCGCCATCATCCGCAAATCCGGCGAGAAGGCCGCCGCCAAGCAGCAGCCACCGCCGCCGCAACAGCAGCAGCAGCAGCAGCCGAGGCAGCAGTACAATCACCACCAGCAGCAGCAGCAGCCGGCGGCGGGGCAGACGCGGTGGGAGATGTTCGACCTGCTGTCGTCGCTTCCATCCACATCCTCGGCGTCGTCGACGACCACCGTGAGCTCGACGGCGTCCTCCGGCGCGCCGCCGACGAACCGGCTGGACTGGATGCTCTTCTGACCGATCGATCACCAGCGCAAGCAGCAAAAGGGCGAGGAGGAATCGGAAAAGCGAAAGGCGGAAATGCAGTGCAGATGAGATGCAATGCTTGTGTGCCAAGAATTGCACCCACCCCCGTGCGTGCCTCGGCAGAAATCTGATAGGATCCATGAGAGCGCTCGTGTCCTTGATGAGGCCATGATTGGGCTAGCCTAGCTAGCTTTGCGCCGGTGATTGCTTTGCTTTGCTTGGCCACACACACACATCGCATCGCGTCGCGCTGCATTGCATGGTATGGTACCACTGGTAGTTCAGTTCATCATGTGAGGATGCATGTGAGAGTTTTTTTTTTACTTTTTTTTTCCTATTCTTCTTCTTCTTGTTCACCAAATGTTTTTCAGATTCTTTTGTGTGCATATTATTCAGAGAGAGGAGAGAGAAAAGAGAGAAGAGAGAGTTGGTTTAGGGCAAGTGAAGTGTATTCAAACAGATTGGGAATAAGTCGAGTCAAAAGGGTTGTCGGTCTCCAATTGGGTGTCTGAACACTGAAAGAAAGAAATGTAGCCATGCCTTCCTACATGCATAGTACAGTCTCATGAGTCATGTGAACCGTGACATGCTACCAAAAATACCACATGGATTACACTGTTGCTGAGAGTGATGAGATGTTTTTTTTATAAAAAAAACAGAGAGTGGTGAGACTGGCCAGTCAGTGGTCACTGCTCACTGGTCGATGCAGAATTTTTCTTTCTCCTGCAATGAAAGATAACAACATAATAATAATAATAAAGATATAAATAAAAAACAATTAGGTTTTTAGTTGCTGTTCCTGCTGAGTTAGTTGGCGCCTATCTGTCAGGCTTGATTCCTTTCAGAGAGAGAGAGAGAGAGAGAGAGAGAGGTGATGAACAGTGGGCAGGTGGGTTGGTGCGGCGTTGAAATTCTTTATTGCCGCCGTGCCACATTTTTAGGTGCCCCGTTTGCGTCCATCCGAGCTGTTTGTGCTCGCTCACTTGAAGGCTTTTTTAGTAAGTGAGAAGAGAAAAGAAAAGGAAAAAACACATGTAACAAGATGCTCAAAACTAGCTACCAGTTGCTTGGTCGTCAGTGCTAACCTGAAGAAAAAAAAAACAAATGGAACCAGCAGCATGTGACGGATGATTGGCCGGGTACAGTAGCTGGTGAATTGGCGGATTAGCAGGAGCACATCCCGTTGTTGCCTTGTCAGTGGGAGGAATCGAGAGCATGTGTTGTGTGCCATCTGTGGAGGCAGCAGCTAGCAGCGTATTATTCCTGGTGGTTGAGTCGTCCGTCGTGGGGGATCCCCCGATGGATCATCTCGGATGGTGAGGTGAGATCATGGCGAGGGGAGGAGGCGCCGCTGGCCGGAGAGGGAGGCTGCTTGTGGCGCGGTTGGTACAGACAAGAGCGGGGAGCGTGCAGACCAGTGGCGTAGAGAGATAGAGCGAGAGAGAGGTGAGGTTTCTTTCGATCACAACGCATGTGGAAGTCGTGGCCGTCCCTGTTCTTCCTTCTTTGTGACGAAGTGGGTGCTGGAGCATTGCTGAACACGCTGGAGGTGAGTGATTGATGGACTAGGATGACAGGCAGAGCCGATCGGCAGGCGCGCCCTACCAAGAATGATAGAAATGCGATCCGAATGGGTATAGTGCATCAACCGACACTTCAAATACTTATTTCTTTACTATTATGCTTTTGTCATTCATGAAATGGACATCTGAATACATGTATCTTGAATTCATTTCATTTTCTACAATCAAAGATAAATCCAAGAATCATAATCATTTTGATACTGGAGGATATTTTTTTGCAAAACAACCACGACCGCGGCTGAACGCCACCCGTCCGTTTTTTCGTGCGGAACGCGGGCGTGCGAGCAAAGAGGAGCTGTCTTTAATCAAGCTGATGCATGGAGTAAGTGAAAAGTAGGACGACAAAAAGGAGGAGGGACGGGCCACACGCATACACCTACACATACTCGTGCGTATAGCTTTCAGGTAATGAACGAATGGCGTGGAATTCCGGCCGAATCGGCGACGCAGATGGAGGAAAAGGCGGCTCGCCGACACTAGACCCCTGCTTGTGCTTGGCCTTTGGCGTCCTGCGCTCGCAAGTCGCACCACACGCGGCGGCCATTTCCTGCTGGCGCGCCCGTGTGCGCCGGTGCAGCCTTGCTTGCGTGGGCGTGGCAGTGGCAGTCCGGGGCCGGCCGGGGCTGGGAGGCGAGGCTAGGCTAGGCTATTTGCCTGCTCGGTCTCTCCATTTCAGACCCGTGAGCCTGTCGGTTACGTGGTCGCCGTCCGTCGTCCCCGTCCCGGGCGAGAGCAACCACGACTCAACACAGACGCTTGGCTTGGCTTGGCTTGGCTTCCCAGACTAGGCAGGCGGGAGGCCCGAGCTGCCGGCCTGTGGGCTGTGGCAGCATGCAGCAACACCAATAGTAGTAGTGCAAAGGCGACGATGGCTGGAGGAGCCTGGAGGAGGGGACAGAGCGGCTTCATGCCAAAAGAGTCGGAGGGCATCTGCCGGCGACACGGGTGCCCGTGTTGTTTGCCGCCCTGCGCGCTCGCGTTGCAGTTTACCCACGTCCAATGGACCGAATTTGCTGGAGAGCTACAAGAGTTGAAAAGGCCGGCAGTTGATAGCACACGATGCCAACGTGGGCCGTCATCTTCTAAGAAGAGAAAAGATCCGTAACTGGGCCTTCTTTGTCCGCAGTATGTGATCAGGTCGAGTAATTTATATTTTTCTTATATTTCTTTAATTTTCCTTATAGCAAGCCCATTTCCTAAAGAGCTGGACCTAAGGGCCCACTGACGGATGGCGCAAACATGGGCCGTCATCATCCACCGAAGGAAACAAAAGTGGTTGCTTGCAGGTCTGTGCCAAGGCATCCACTATGCCCGAATTCTACGGTCGCTACGGGCACAACGCACAACCAAGCTACTAGGATAGCGCGACCTTGCAAACTAGCAATACTCTTTGTCACTTTGGGACCGACCAATTGCACACATAAAAACCTGCTGTAACTTTCCAGACTTAAAGTCCTCAGTAATGGAAAAAATAATAAACATTGATCGTGACTTTTGTCCACATGATACAAATAAAACTACTAGAAGATGTCGGAGATATACTCCGACATCGTCTCGTAACCTTATAAGACAACATTAATTTTTATGGCGCTCCAAATAGATTAGATGATGATGTCGGGTAACAATCACCGTCAGTAGGTAACATTAGAATAAGATATAGGGAGAGTAGATAATTAATCACAAATTTATCTGTCTGAGGAGAACCCATAATCAAATACGGTTTGAATAACAAGTACTCAATATGTGCAAAGGAGCGCACGTTTTGTAGCAGGTTTCCTTCCATGTGCGCCTACCATTTTACCGGCTCAATATACAACTGTATTTAAAGAGGGAGGCGTGCGGAGGCGTGGGGTCTCGTTGTACTGCCCATCCCAATCAACTGATCGCCCGCAAAACGAGTAGCAGCTGCAGCAAGGCAGGCAGGCCGGCCGGCCGCGCAGGTTGATTCGCCGGACTCCCAAGCGCAGGTGAGGTTTCTTGCACGCCTTCGATTGCTCGCTAGTTTGAGAAGTCCATCTTCGTTTCCCCTTGACCACGGTGATCGATTTCCGTCGGGGGATTGCGCGATTTGGTGGAGTAGATACATAGATGGGTGCCGGTTCCTTGTACTACGCAGCCCCCTGAATTTCGGGGTTTGATGCGGGGATTCTAGTCTCGGTTCCGCCGTCGATTCGTTAGCTCGCTGCTTCGATTTCGGTGTGAGGAGGTATGTTTGGTTAGGGTTCTACCCACGGGAAGAGAGTAGAGATTCAGGGATCTTTGCCTTGCCAACCCCCCCTGCTCGTCGTGGACAAGTTCAATCCTTTCGTCTTCCACGATCCTCAAAGTCTGCTGCTACACCTACACGCCGCCGCGCCACCCGCCCCAGTCTGCTGCTTCCCCTCTCTTGCTTCTCTTTGGTCGTGGAGATCGGCGGCGGGCAGCGGCGGGGGGTTCGGGTTGACGACACGACACAGTCGGCGATGTGCCGGGGACAGCCAGGGCACCACCGCCTGCCACCTTTGATGCCACTGGGGAAGCGAGGCTTCCGGTGGCGGCGCTGCTGGTGCTTGAGGCGGCTGCCGGCCGCCACCGAATCCCGGCTCGCCGCTGCTTTGCCGAAGCTGTCGCCCGATCTGGGGCATCGACAGGCTGGCCCTCCTGCAAATTTGCCCCCGTGTCTGTATGCAAGCGCGCAGAGAATATCTTCGACTGAACCCGCATCACTTTATCTGTTTATTATACCTTATTAGCTTCAGTTTTAGTTTCTTCGTTTTGTGCCTTAACTGCACGCCTGTTCTGCATTGTGATGTTAATTGAGTCACTGCTCTAGTTTTGACTCAATTTCCTTTATGCAGTTACTGAATTTACACCATGACTTCTCTGGAGACCGTGAGAGGAGATCTTGCGCTGGTCATTTTGTACCTGAACAAGGCTGAAGCAAGAGATAAGATCTGTAGAGCTATACAGTATGGATCAAAGTTTCTGAGCAACGGACAACCAGGGCCCGCGCAGAATGTTGACAAGTCAACTAGTTTAGCTCGGAAAGTTTTCAGGCTTTTTAAGGTACTGTATAATCGTTCGCATACTACAGATTGCAAATTTAATAAGAGGATCAAACCTGAATCTTCACATGATTTGTGATTCTATCTATCACCTCTACAGTTTGTCAATGACCTGCATGCTCTAATTAGTCCCCCTGCCAAAGGAACGCCACTTCCACTGATCTTACTCGGGAAGGTATGCTGATTCTTGAAGGTGGCATTATTACATTCTTCATCTGTGAACTCAATTCAGCTGATGATGGTTTTGTTCTGAATCTTCCCGATTGATTGTCTTCATGTATCTCTCAGTCGAAGAATGCAATGCTGTCAACTTTCCTCTTCCTGGATCAAATTGTGTGGGCTGGGAGGACAGGAATATACAAGGTTTGAGAATTCCCTTCGATATCGTCAGCCTAGAAAAGTTTGATCTGCTAGAGCTTTTCCCTATACCTTTTTCTGCTCAAAGAAACAAACAAAGAAAAATTGACGCGGAATCGTTCTGCCCTATTGTACCTGCTAAAGAAATCATACAAGAAAATGCATACTCTATTTATATGGTGACAAACAAAAGATGGGAAGATAATCCAGTTGTTTACAGAACAAGGAGCGAGCGGAGTTCCTCAGCAGGATAGCATTCTATTGCTTCCTCGGTTCTAACACCTGCACAACCATTATTGAGGTATGATTATTCTCTCTTGTTCTGTTCTGAGTATCGGTATGGTTTATTTGGTTCTGGATGTAGAATCATTTTACTATGTGGAAATGACTCTTGCCTAATTGTATAGCTAGCTGAGCTCCAACGGTTGTCCAAGTCAATGAAGAAGCTAGAGAAGGAGCTCAAGCACCAAGAGTTGTACAAGGTACTACCTTCAACTTGAGTAGAGAATAGTCATCGGTGAAACTGTTGTTCCATGCTCATCTTCGTTGAAATATTCAACTGTATTTTTACGACTTTGCCAGAACGAGCAATACCGGATGAAGCTGCAGAAGTCAAATGAGCGGCTTCTTGCTCTGATAAAATCCAGCCTCGACATAGTTGTTGCGGTGGGGTTACTGCAGCTGGCTCCAAAGAAGGTGACCCCCCGCGTCACCGGGGCGTTTGGCTTTGCCAGCTCGCTGATCGCGTGCTATCAGGTACGGAACACTGCTTACCCTCTTCCTCGTTGTCCGTTGAGAGCCACCCACTGGAAAGTCCAAAGCTTAAGTTTCATTTCTTTTGACCCTTTCTCTCCTTCTCCCCGGCAGTTGCTTCCAAGCCCAGCCAAGAGCAAGTGATGTGATGTGTAGGCGAGGAGGGCAGCTGGTGTATCTGTCGCCTGCTGATGGCATCGTCGTCGTGGACAAGAAGAAATAGTAATTCCGGATGGATGGAATAAGAAATGGGGCGTCGTGGACAAGAACACTGCTTACCCTCTTCCTCTCCGTGTAGCAAAGCAGTCCTTTGTGGCTGATGATTACTGTACGATCCGGTTTGTAAGATTGGGGCGCAGTGACTTGTCATGAAATAAGAAATAGCCGGTGTAAACGATGCATTTGATGCCAACTGTGTAGCCTGTTTTTCGTGGAAGGCCTTTGTTACACTCACCGGAAGAAGCGGATTGGATTGTGTTGTGTATCCCAAGCTCCAAGGACAACCCAGCACTGGGCTCTCCATTGCAACAGGTACCTGCACCAACAGTGAGCGCCCCGGCAGCGAGCGGACGCGGCACACTTCGCGCGCCCACAACCCGCTCGACGGAATGCCGCACCACGCGGCCGTAGACCGCCTCGCGCACCTCCACGCCATGCTCGTTGAACCCGGCCCCGCTACCGGTTGGTTCTCCTATGTGAAGGTCCTCAGCATTGGAAACAGAGAAGGTCGTGGTCCCGTGGCACTCGCGCCAGGCGAGCCATCTCCTTGAGGCCTGAGCGTGACTGGGGTCGAGCAAATGCCAGGATTCGCAAGGCGCAGGGACTTGCTGCCACCGGCGGCCAGGGAGATGGGGGTGGACTACTGCATGGTCCTCAACGTCGACCGCGAAGCCGGCGACGACGGCCTCAACACTCTGGCAGCCTGGCAAGTGGGAAGAACACTCCGCCAACAGTCAGGAAGGAGGCAGAGGCCAAGTTCGAGCACATCTATGGGGCATACGAGGTTGCCCACCCCTCCCTCTCACTTTCTTCCATTCCAGTTTACCTTTTATTGCAAAGATTATTGTTTCGTTTGTTGCCAATGGCGTTTTGATCCTCAACTCCTTTGTCAGTTAACAAAGCCATTCAACAACATCATTTAAAGTGCCACTGATTCTGCATAAATTTAAACTTTCTCATAAGAGGTTGTGATAAGAAATAATAGTATCTAGGAGGCAATAACTATTGTTGCGTGTTCAAAATGAGGCTTTTTTTTAAAAAAAATCCTAACTCTAGCTTATCGATTTGAGGCGTTGACTGTTTGCAGTCAAATTTTGCATTTCACTCTGTGTAGTGGTTTGCATTTTTCTGGTATAACTCAAAAGCAGAAGATTTTCCCCCATCCAGTTCTTGAAACTGTTGAACAATGTTGTGTGTCACCTCTCACTTGCTTAGCGATCCAAGAAACGTAGAATCTCAGTTTCTTAGCAATCTTCGAAATGCAGTATCTACAATTAGCTACTAGAAGAACTGAAGAATGGCCCAAAGGAAAGGCGCCCCTAGGAGCAGGAGGTCCTGGCGCATCTTCCTTCTCACTTGGCGAGGCTCATTCCACCTCTTTCCATTTTAATCCGAAGAGGCAAGCATAGTAAATAAGATCTTACTCTGCTATATCAACAATTCAGATAATACCACAAGTCCACAACTAATTTCTTTAAGCGACAAGAACATACTTGGAGATATACCGCTTGTCACTATAGATAGCCGCGGCAACGCCGCACCAGGGTTTTCTAGTCATTAATACTAAAATTATGAATGATTGTCTATTAGTGAAATGGATCTGGAAAATTGTGAAAGGTTCAGATGAGCTGTGGTACAAGCTGAGATGACAAATTGCCCATCTGGTGATAAGGTTGAGGCGCCCAGCCAATCCTTTCATCCGGATCGGATCGGCTCTTGTTTGTTTTTTTCCTTTTTCCTTTTCTTTTGGTTCTTTGGTTACATAAGTTAATGTTCAGTTTCGGGTTTTGTAAAGCAATGGTTCCTGCATGTGCCAGGGTTTTGGACGCTGTTTATACGTTGTGACTAAAAACGATTTATTATTATTATTGTTTTTTTTGGGGGTGGGTGGGTGGGTGTTCATGAGCAGAACAATTCAGTCAATGGAGGTCTGGGGAAATAATGAGAACAATTCTGCGTTGCAATCTTTACTTGTTTTTTTTGGAAGGAGACATCTACTGTACTTGTGGAGGTTGACCAAAATGCCTCAGGCAACTCAATATGCCATTTCGAGCTTACTAATTGGGGAAGAAATCAAATAAAAGGTCTTGTTGAGATGAAGAAATGAGACATCAACAAAATAAAACGAAAAATTATTCTTATATTATCATCCTTGAAATTTGATGTATGTGTTGACAGAGGTTCTAACTCTAGCTATCGGCTGTACAGTGCAACAGCTGTAGTAAATAAGGTATTCAACGTGGAGAACAACTCAGGGCAAACGAATTGGCGACGAATGCTCCTTCGGCTGAGAAAGTACATATACATAAAGTAAATGAATCACACAACTCTGCTTTGTTACACGAACAGCACACTGCTAAGTGCTAACTTACAACACAAATACACAATCATTTGAAACATCAAATCATCAAATCATACCCAAATCAACATCAAATCTGACGAATCAGCAATCATCACAAACCAATCACTCCAGCAGAAGTGCTAGCAGTGCGCTTCAGACTAGAATGTTTTGATCCCTCAAACAGGTAAATCATGTGCAGGGGCACCGTTGTTACCTCGCGCACCGTCGGTCGTAGAGGGGCGCTCCAGAATGCCGGCGTGTGTGAGCAGTGCCCAGAGATGGGTCATGAACTCCCCGCCAGCGGCAAGCATCTCAGTGTGGATCTCGACATTGCTTGATGGCGCAAGGAAGAGGATGAACTCGGCCCAGAAGTCAGCCAACACCTTCCATCTTTGCTCCTTCGGAACCACTCCTCTGAGCTCCCTCCCGAGCCTGCCCCCCAGCTCCAGGATTGTGCAGCTGCTGTTGCTCGGCAAGACCGCCATCACCAGCTTCTCACACCGGCTGCTTATACTGTCACAACCGGTGATGATTTCCCAAGCTTCCACGACCACGGCGTCGAAGATGCGCTGGGTGTCATAGCCATGGCCGGGCAGCATGTCCGGAACAAAAGCCACCAGGTAGGCGCAGTAGTCCGACAGCGTCTTGGCGACACGGTGGTCACCGGTTGGAGGAACCGGGTGACCATCCATGGCGATGGTCGTCCCGACGTGCCATACAAGAATCTTATGTATATGTGTGGACAGGGTGCAGGCCCATGAGAACTGGCTTCCCAGCTGATTTTTGGCTAGAGCCGATTGCCCATCTTGTAACTGCCCATTGCTCTCTTTGAACCCAGAAAGGACGCGCTCGATGAGTTCATCTGCCAACTTGATCTTTTCCCCAGCCTTCTGGCCTCCTCTTGTTGCATCGACCAGACCTAGTGACAGAAGCGATAGCATATTCCTCGGGTGGTAGTCGAAGTTGAGTAACAGGGAGTGCTGCCCAAGCGCTCTTTGCCACGATTTTTTTGCTTTCCGTTTTACACTAGAAGTTTGATTCAAACCTGACGACCACGTGGGTCGTCGGTGGGAATGGAGGTCGTCCACTATGTCCCACCTCCAGTATTGTTTGGCAAGTGGTAGAAGATACGATGCTAACACAATGATAAGCAGCACAATGGTTACCCAGCGAGTAACATCGATTCCATGAACACTCTGTTCCAAACTACTGCGATGGTAGTGCCTGCTAAATGGTCCTGAGATACTATTTGAAACAGTAACGGTTATTACGATAAACCATACTTTCAAGCCCTTAAACCCCAAATACTCTGTGTTGAACCTTGTATAGAGGAAATCATATAGGAATGACAACTCCATCTCTATAACTCCAAAAGCACGAACATAGTTACCTTCTTCAGAGATGAGCCCATGAAGCACGAAATCTAATGTCTTGGCGAGGCCAGCTTCACCAATCTCGTATCCGCACAACCTCCGCTTCAACAATTTAAACAGTGAGAAGGAGAGCGCAACGTCCTTCAGTGTTTCCATAGCTTCCTGGTTGAAAGTGCTCTGACTCTCGATCCATCGCCACACGGAATCAATGGTGGTGCATTTTCTCCTTGTGGCCTCTGTAAATTTAACTCTATATTCAGGTGCGGTGGGAAGCAGGGAAGCTACTTCTTCTTCACCGTGGAAAATGTACTTGTACCCTTCCATGGTTCCAGGGTTGAAGTCCCGAGGTATTTGCTCATGCTCAATCATCATGTAATCAGCGACTACTTTAGACAGCTTCAGCAAACCTCCTTTTTTGCTCGCGTTGCTTAAACTCTGATACTTTGTGTACGTCAAAATGACGCTCAGCATCCAGAATATCCAGATGTTTGCAGTGTAACTTCTGTTGTGACCTTTGCAATTCACAATCAGCCATAGCACAAGGATGATCTGTATCAAGTGCTGCACAAATATCCTCTTCCTGTGCTCAATGTCATGTATGCTATAAACTGAGAGGGAATCAACATTCACTTGGATGAAGAGGAGGATGGTGCCCCATAGGACGAAAGTCTGGTCACGGAAGGGACCATCCTGCAGCAATCCGATGGTGTAGGGGACCAGCACAGTGAAGAGTGTGTACACCGCCCACACAAAGAAGCGGAAGAACCCCTGGCTATACCGTCGCCGGCGTGAGCCAAAAAGCTCGACGAGGATCCAGATCAAGGCGCTGAAGAGGACGAGGACTTCCACGCGCACCAGCCGACCTTGAGTGCTGCCCCAGCTCTGGGTAAAGGTTGTGGTGGAATTCTTGATCCCCATGGCTTCTCCGGTGACTGCGGGTACTCCAAACTTGTCCATGCTAGAGGTGGAGGGAGAAGAAGAGATAATTAGACCAAATTAACATGAATGGTGATGAAAAGGTGAGGGAGGATGTCATGAATCAGAACCGGACTTGAGGGCTTTGGCGAATGGTCCGCTGCTGTAGAAATGGCTGATTTTGTGTTGCGATGCGATGCAGTAGAACAAGTGCAATTCAATGATCAACCAGAACAGATCACCCGGAGATGGAATACTGATGGAACGTGCACGGCAAAATCATCCTACAACATTCAAACGCTCGGTACTTGCAGCACCTTCCAATGGTCATGGATATGGAGAGCACACACGGAAGAAAAGCACAAATTCTTTGCTTGGCTTGTGGTGCAATCTAAAATTCAAAAGCATATGCCCATTTTTTACTCTAATAAATATCTGAGAGGTAGGAGCTTTTTCTGTTCCAAACAAAAAGGGACTTCACAATTCTGGCAGGTTTACATAAGGTGAAACACCTGTTTAAATGGGGGGGGGGGGGGGGGGGGGCAATTTATAAAGTAAAAGACGGTCAAAGAGTTCGCTTCTGGGAAGATGCTTGGATTAATGATATTCCCCTTA
The DNA here is from genome assembly GCF_005286985.2 of Setaria viridis. Lineage (NCBI taxonomy): Eukaryota > Viridiplantae > Streptophyta > Magnoliopsida > Poales > Poaceae > Setaria > Setaria viridis. The sequence continues at coordinate 1,128,574 of NC_048266.2, forward strand.
AAATCCAATTTCCTTCCCTATTTGAGATGCGTTCAAACCCAGAACTCCTAGTAGCAGAATGCATGGAAGCTGGGAATTGGAATGCTAATTTCAGAAGATCCTTCACAGCTTCTGACTTGAGGGAATGGCAGTAAGCTTATGGACCTGTTACAGGAGGAACAGTTGACCCCACATTTGAGAGATGAAGTTGTCTGGATGCTAGACAAGTCTAAATCTTTCTCTACTAAATCTCTATATAGGTTTATTACTTTTGGAGGAGTCAGGAGTAAAGAAAAGACTCTATTATGTGGAAATGCAAACTCCCTAAATTTTTCTCTGCGGCAGATGCTTCATAACAAGCTCCCTTCTGCCTCTGAAGTGAAGAAAAGAGGCTGGAAGCGAAGGTACCAATGTGTCCCTTCTTCCAGCTAGTGTTGGTCTTTTGTGTTGAACACTCCTTTTCTTCTTGTTTCTTTCGGTTCTGTTCTGTAAACTCCTTTATATGCTTTCTATAAAACTCCTTCAAAAAAAAATCAGCCGTTTTCCTAATTAAGAATGAAAACACGAATTCGGCCCGCAGCCCAGGGAGATGAATGAACAGGACGTTTTCCTAATGAAGAATGCGACCTCCACAAGAGCCCACGTTGATATCCCAGCCCACTCACTTTGCGACACTGACCTCCGTCCGGGCTTTTCAAAAAAAAAAAAAAAGACACCGACCTTGTGAGGATTCGGAGCGTCCCGCCCTCCCCTCCTCAAGCTCCGTATCCACCGAACAAAACGGGGAGCGGCCCCCCGCTCTGTCGCAGGCTTGGAGCGCTCAGCACCTTGCGAACATGAAGGCCATCGGGAGCTTCGGCGATTGGTGGTGGAACCTCCCGTCTCTCCGCCGCCGCCGCAAGTCCGGCTCCCGCCGCCGCAACAACGACGACCACCGGGGCCGCCGCCGTGGTGGTCCCCCGCGGGAGCCGCTCTCGTCGTCCTCCTCGGAGTCCATCGGCCAGAGCAGCGGCTGGCCCGTCGAGTTCCCCTTCAGGCAGGCGGTCACGGCCGCCTGCCTCACCTTCACCGGAGACACCATCGCGCAGGTCCGCGACCGCATCGTCGACCGCCGCCGAGGACGCAGCGCCGACAGCAAGGTCACCCCCGCATCTCACTCATGTCTCGATCGCATGCAGTTAGCTGATACAAGGAAAAACATTTACGATTTTACATTAGTACAATAAATAAATAAATATGCATCTGGCATTTTGCAAGTAGCAGACTAGAGCACGTACTACCTCAGCCATGCATGTAGGAAGCAACGGCCGCCGGGGACAAGCGGACAGTAGAGCCACCAGAACACCAGGCAAGAATGAGGACCCAATAGCCCATAGCGCCTATTGTTGTAGAAAACAAGTATGTATCTCGTGCAGTGCAAGTGCGGTCCTGCCCTACCGTGGCAAATTTTTAGGTAGAATATTGTCCATTGGCATTCGTCACATTGTGAATTCTGATGTCTATTTAGGTGCTCATTTCAGGAACTGATGCCGGATATGTTGCTGAACCATGATTGGCTTCGTGCACTTCGTATGGCTTCCTATGGATTCCTTCTTTATGGCCCAGGATCCGATGCATGGTATCAGTTTCTTGATCGGTGCATGCCCAAGCAGACATTTGTAAATTTGTCCGCTAAGGTATCCTTGCATCCTCCACTGAACTGATTTGTTGGGTTATATAAGCATTTTATTCACAAGATACCTTTTCTTATAACTATTGTCATTTCAGGTCATACTGAACCAGATCGTGCTTGTTCCTTGTGTTATTGTTATGGTTTTTGCTTGGAACTACTTATGGTCAGGGAAATTGTCAGAGCTGTCATCTAAATATCAGAATGATGCCATTCCTACACTTCTATACGGTAATCCTTCTGCCTAAATGCAGTTTGAACTACTTGAACAGAAATAACTGATATTATGGTACATTTCACATTGTAATGGATATTGCAGGGGTTAGGTTTTGGACTCCTGTATCAGTTGTCAACTTTGGGTATGCACATTTGGCTTCTTATTTTTAATGTTTGTCTCGGATACTTCTTGGACCAATCAGGATGTGATTGAATACACTGGATGACTATTTAATTGCTACTTACCTCATTGGAGCAGAAGCAACGCAGTTGGTTCTTATGCTAGTTTTTATGTGTGCCAGGATGATTCCTTTGCATGCTCGTGTTACCTTCATGTCCACTTGTTCCATTTTTTGGAACTTCTATTTATCTAATACTATGAACAAATGAAACCGCCGGCTCATCAGGTTGGTCTCGACACAACTCAAATTCCAACCTATAAACTTCTCTTGGCTGGGCTTACGTATTTTAAATTTTGAACAACTTGTCTAATAATACCTGCATTTGCTGTCATCTTTCTTGTGCTCACCTGACATGGAGCATTTCATCGTGCACAGCTGCTTACCTATCTGGAAATTTACACTGAACAATTTGACATGATGCTTGTAGGGTATGTACGTATTGACGCAAAATCTGGGCTTCAGACTTCTGCGTTGATCAACACGAATGACTTGGGGATCTGCTTAACTCCAGTGCAGGCTCCAAATCAGCTCGCGAGGTGCAAGGCGTGCTAGTTAATTTGACATGAAATTGACATGGGAAACATTAAATTCTTGAGCCGACAAGCCTTCGAGCTCATTAACAGGCGTTACTTTTAATAAACACCACAATAGTTAGAATTTTAATATAATCATGCGGTGTAAATAAACAGAAGCATTAATGGCGTGTGCCATCAGCTATACGAGCCGACGGGCTAAGATGGATGCAATATAGAACAACAGCCATGAAAAGAGCCCTTGCTAATCATGCGCATGATTAGATAAACTAACAGATCTTAATTAATATCATGAGACGTGTATTGAACTCAGACAAGGCAACATGGCTAAGAGGGCATTAACCTTAATCTGTTAGTCTAAAAGATTATAACATGATAACAAGAACCTCTTGCCTACCGCTTACAAGCCGATTAAGCTAACTGATCTAATTAATGTCATGAGATATGTATTGAACTTAGATAAGGCAACACGACTAAGAGGGTATTAACTTCGACCTGCTAACTTAACAGACTAGCTTGCGGCAGAAAGGCCTCGTACGCACACCTATCGGCTCAATAACGTCATCACGCTTCTATGAGATATGGATGATACCCAGCCGATGCATCGGCTCTCAATAGTAGCGTTTTGGCATTAAGGATCCGACGGCTAGCAATACGAGGGGCAGGAGTAAAGATTTATTGGATCTAGCATATGAAAAGCAAATAAAGTATGCAAGATCTAACCAGCCGTACGATCAGATAACTGGTGAACATAACTGGTGAACGCTTAAATAAGATCAAGGAGCTGATAAAGACAACCTAATCAGATCTAAGCCGTTCGATAACTGTGAGCGCTTGATAAAACTAAGAGATCGATACGATGCAACTTAATAAAACCAAACAACTCGATAACTGTGAGCAACGTCGAAGATAAATAGAATATTGGACAAAGCCTAGAAAGTTCTACTTGCATTCTAAGTTAACTCGATAACTAGCCACATGATAAAAGATCAGAATATTGGACGGTGCCTAGAAAGTTCTGATATAGATAATGTAATGACCAGGTGACGGTACTTACAAGCTCACCTGAGATCGAAACTGATGCAGCCCTGCGCGCAAGAAGAAACTTGCAAGTTTCTACTCTACTCCTACTCCTAGGGTTTTGGCGGCGTGGTGCCGAAAGGTTATATTGATTGATCGATGATTATTCGTTATAAGATTCATGGGTTTATATTTATACCCTGGAGCAACCTAAAATCCTAGTCGCGTGGTGTCCTCCTCGCGCGGTTCGCCTCCACCGCTGCAATCGCGAGCATGCCGCGACCCCGATCCCGACCAATAGGAGGCGCGAGGCCAAGACGGTTCGTGAGCGAAGGCTGGAGGGCCGTTGCCTCCCGTTCGGCTCGGTGTCACCTTCCTCGGCCAGCACTGTGTTCCGTCCAATGGGAGGGGATGTCTGCGGCTGAAGAGACGTGGCCGAGAGCTGAGGTGTGTGGCGACTTCAATTGGCCATCAAGACGGTGCCGCGCTGTTAGGCTTGACGACCACCGGAAGAGGAGATCGGTGATGGCAGCGCACCTTCTCTCTCCCTTCTTTTCTAGAAAATCCTCTCCTCCTTGATCTCCCTATCCTGCCGAATTCATAGATGCCTGCAGCTCAAAATTTGAAAAAAAAAATCCAATCTGCTGCTAGTGATGTGGTTGTGTTGACGGCTGTTAGCACGCCAAGTTGTGAACCGCAAGCGCACGGATCAGTTGTAGCTTTTCCCTCAGAGTACTCCCCTAAGATTTATTAATCCGTGGAACTTATAGCACATGATCTATTTTAACTAGTATTGTTAGTATGGACTTGGTGTTGATGAGTGATTCGGATCTAATCTACTAAACATGTACAGATAGATAACATATAGAACAGAGATAACCAATCTAGAGCAACATAGACTATGCATATGTTGTAATTCTGAGCATAGATATTAAAGCAACACATATATGATCTTAGTAAAAAGTATCTTTAAATCTACACATCTGGTCCGGCTCCCGAAACCCCCTATCTTACACAAGAAAAATCCCGTCACGATCCCCTCTATCAGCATAGGTAGATTAAAGGCACGATCAAAAGAACATGTTATACTCATTGGTAGATAAGACATGCAAATCCGGTTACCACGACCACAAGAACATCCTAAGCAATCTATCATCGATTAATAGATTGAAAAGCAAGCAAACGCAATAGAGCATAAAATCATAGAAGGAGATACTTAGATCGCTAAGAACACGAACAGATATATTACTTCACCATGAATGATTGTACATCACAAGATCACAACCGGGATCCTACTTTGATCTTGTGACTCCTAGCTCCAGAACTCCAGCGTGATCTTTCTCGCAGGGTGATCACGCCGGCAGAGGCTCGTCTACGCTAACCCTTGACAACTGCACGACCCTCGGATCCCTAAAGTGGTGTCCCTCAAGCTCCTTCTGCTTCTCTGTTGCTTCACGTCGAGTACGTCATCTCCAATCTGCGGCCTTGGTGATTTTTGGTGGTATTTATAGTCCAGAGGGTGCGTGGTAAAAATTGGAAGGTGAGGGGGCGAAGGAAACCCCAGGCCGATTGGCCTAAGAGGATCCAGGTCGATCAGCCTGGGCCTTCCTTTTGCCCTCTCACGTCCTGCTCGTCTCCAAGTCTACTCAGGTGCTTTGGAATCTTCTTTTTTTTTTACTTGCATGTGGGCCTAGCACGTCGGTAGCTTCAGGATGAGATTGATCTTTAATGACTTTCCAAATCTCCACTTGATCTTCTTCGATTCCTCTTTAATCCCAAGCTAGTCATTACCATATTTCCTAGGTAATGTTGGAAAGTTGCTTGTCAAAAATAGGCACCAGTGGGCGCCAAAGGGTACCAGGCCGATCGGCCTAGCCCTTTGATTTTCGTCTTCGTCTAGTTCGATGCTCGTTTCAGTGCTTTATCCAAAAATATAATTTTAGGTTCAATTTTCTGAAAAAACACAACATCCCCAAAATACGTTGCATACGTGAAAATGATCAGTTTATTAGGTGTGATCGATAGTTTAGATATTAAATTTATATCATTATTGAAGATAAATAGGGATAAAAGTGTGTCAATAACGAGCGTTAATAGATTGCTCGGCGTCAAGGAAGCCAGCTGGCATGCTGCCTGCGCATGACGTTCGGTGCGGTGGCTTTGACAGAGAGGGAAGGACCTAGCTGCTTATCATGTTAACGCTGGCTAACGCACTAGCGGCGTGGCAGGTGGCGGCGGTCGCTGCAGCTGTAGCAGCCTATGCTGTCTGCAACCGCGCGTCCATTGAGATTTGAGAAGTCACACCTGGTGAACCTTCAGTTCCAGAAGAATGTGCAGTTGCACGTGCTTTCTTCAGTAGATATGCTATTCCCTTTGGCTTGTTTGATTAGCTGGATTCGAGATACACTACAAACCTGGCGCGGCTTTGCCGCACCCTTTGTTGGGTTTAGCCAAACTATCCATATGTTGAGATAAAACTTAGAGCAGACAGAACCATGTATCTATTTGACGCAGAAATAAAAAAGTATTAACAATCCAACGTTTAAGTGCTACTTGAGGAATGGTGTTATGTACAATCTTAAAATATAGGCCAGGTCTTACTAACATGCCACAACAATAATACTATTTTTCATCTAGCATCTATAGCTGTTTGAATACAGATAATATTGGGACCACAGATTTGGGAACAGAAGCAACAACGTTTTACAAAAGCTTGATTAGCTCGTCAAATGAACCGGTATTTGACCCCTGATTTGCAAGGACACGGGTTTTTGAGATGCTTCGTTGTTGGGATTTTCAGATCGAGACATGCTCAAGGGAATTAACTTTTTTCTTGCCCTGGCAGATTAAATCGATAATGTTTGGAGCAGCATGCCCTCAAGATGCCATGGACAGTGTTTGTGGCGAGCTGCAAGTTCATAATGTAGCAGGTGAGCGTAAATTGCCCCTCACCCTTTGCGATGACTTTATACAAATTATACGGAATTATTGGTGGGGTGCAGAGAATGATCGAAGGAAGACACATTTGGTGCTTTTGGGAGACAATGCTACAACCAAAGAGTAATGGTGGATTGGGCTTTCGAGACTTGCGTCTTTTTAACCAGGCTTTGCTTGCTCGACAGGGATGGAGGCTGTTATTATACCCGGATAGTTTGTGTTCAAAGCTATTAAAGGTCAAATATTACCCGAGGGAAAATTTGTTGGATACAGTATTTGGCGGCAGTATTTCCCCGCATAGCGTTCCATTATGTATGGGCTGGAGCTGGTAAAAAAGGAATTATACAAAGAATTGAAAATGGCCATAGTATTCAGATTTGGCGGGATAATTGGATTCCTAGAGAACTTTCTCTAAAAGTGGTAACAAGATGCAGAAGGCCAAGAATCAGGTGGGTCTCTGACTTATTTGAGAATGAACATAGAGATTGAAACCGCAGCCTTATTAGAAGTATTTCCCTACCTGTGGGTTCTGATGCTATTTTAAAGAAGAATTCCGACTAACAAAACACCCGACCAAATTGCTTGGCATTTTGAAAATTCAGAATTATTCTCAGTAAGGTCTGTATATAAATTGGCACTAAGGCTGCAATGTCAGGACCAGATATCATCGAGTACAGAACCAAAGAGGAGGGAGAAGCTATGGAGCAATATCTAGAAGGTGGATGTACCACCAAAAGTGTGTATGTTTGCATGGAGACTTGCCTCAAATGCTCTTGCTTCGAACACTAATAAGAAGGCAAGGTATATTATTTAGGATGATGCCTGCACATTTTGCGGACTTGCTTGAAGATGTAGCACATGCAATAGTAGGATGCCTGCGTGCCAGAGCTCTTCTGATAGAAATCAGACAAAGGTGGGCTATACTAGAAATTTTCCATTAGCAATACATCGAACTGGAGTGGTTTTTACTCACCCTTAACAATACACCAGAGAATGCTAGGCCTGCTTTAATATTGTCTCTCTTGAGAAATTTGTCGATACGTAATGATCTCACACATATGGAGGCACATAATTCTCTATTACAGGTTCAGTCTGAGTAACTGAATCAATGCTGAATAATTTGTCAATCCAACATTCTGATTTGTTTTTGGAAGATGTAAAAGGTAGGCGGATCATCGGTGAATCAAAGAAGGCAAAAGAGACTAATGAGATCGCAAGAGCAGCCCGACCAATACCTACATGGAATCCACCCGAGCAAGGATGGCTGAAATTAAATGTTGATGCAGGTACTACAGGTGCTATGGTAACAAACCACAATGGGGATGTCGTGATTTCAGCTTAGCCACGCTTTTTTTGACTGTCAATCAGTAGAAGAGGCTGAATTTGCAGCTTGTTGTGAAGGTTTAAAGCTGGTTATGTAATGGTGCCAAGGTCCTAATTATCCTAGAATCAGATAACAATACATGTATAAGAAGCTTGACGTCGGATGAAATGGATCGATCAAGTTTCAGTTCCATGGATTACAGATGCAAGAGAGTATATGTCAAGGATAGAACATATTAAATTCCAACATGTAAAGAGAAGCCAAAATTCAGTAGCTCATGAGTTGAGTCAACACGCTTGCCGAGTTAACTCAACAGCGGTGTGGGCTGAGCTTGGGCTCGGGCCGGGCCGCACATCATTTTCTAGTGTAAATTTAATTTATTTTATTATTCGTGCTGGGCTCGAGCTCACCCTTTTTTCCCCCGCAAAAATCAGTGCCACGCCCGACCCTAAATGAGTGCGGGCGGGCTTAGCCCATCGGGCTCGGCCGGACCTATTTTGCTCAGGTATAATATTTCTGAATGTATCGAGCAACTAGCGTTCAAGGATTGTAACTCCTCCATGACTTAATCAATGAAGAGTCTCTTTTCTCGAAGAAAAAAAAATGAGGTTTACTAAGAGGAAGGGAGTTTCTTTTGATCTGTGCGACGATGGGAAGCATATTTTAGAGCTGCGTGGGAAAGAATATTTTGGAGCTGCGGAAGGGGAATAGTCCATGAGATTTATGAAGCAACAGGCCACATGACAGCTCGCGAGTAATGCAGCGCGTATTCGCTAAGGAGCTGGAAAATTGAAGAACCCTTCGCGCTGACTCGTGTTCTGGCAGCCCGACTAAAAAAGACAGAATCAACGGATGATGTTTGTTGTTGACGTGGCCTAATGTGCTCCTCGCTTTTGGCCTGACATCGTCTTATAGAGATGCACTCTGTTTTCTCTTTTGCGTGGTAGCCTGGTAGGTCAGTAAGCAAGAGCTGAACCATGCAAAGAATGGCATGCCCTCTACACATCTGATTGGAAATTCTCGGTTAAGCACTGTTGTTACACTCTAAATTCCCATGGTCATTTTCCTGATATATATGTGGATTCAGTTCTTTTCCGCAAATTGGCTAAATACATGTGAAAATGCAAAAGTTTAACTGATGGTGCTATACATTTTTTCTTTTATTATCTGGTTTACATAAGATATCCAAATTGCTAAGTTGATATGGAATCTAGGATCTGTGGCACCGTGATTATCAGATGATATGAACCAGGGAAAGTTATTTACAAGTGGATATGAAAACTGTGATCTTTGGTTACTTTAGCAAAACTTAGACCTTATTATCCATCCCCACATCTCACTTCAGATATTGCCCTGGTGCATAACAGTGACATAAGACGGACTAATTATATGTTATTCATTTCTTTTAGCTTATTTCATATAGATGACAGTGTATCTACTTGTACTTTGAAGCATATGGTGGATAAGGCACTTGGGTGCATGCATGGGGTTTGGGAAATTCCACACATTCGTTCTTGCACACACCAGGATGACCAAAAGAACTCTGAAGCAACCAATATTTTGAAGCATATGCATGCATGGAACATAGTTTCAGATAAGCATACAAGTCATCTTTTAGGCAATCAGTTCAGTAAAGCTCATCAACCTGGACACTACTGAGCCCCTATTTCTAGTACTGCTACTATACGAGTAGCACTGTTTTTGTGGTGACGTGAGTACGTGACACGCCGGATCGGGCCGAACAAAACATCGGATCCCTTGCAAAATCAATTACGGTGAGCTGAGCACGTGTACGTGGACGACGACGGCGCCGCTCGTCGTCAATGACCGACCACGCTCGGCAACGGCGACATGGGGTTGATGGTGGACGGATGCCCATCATCATGTACAGCCCAATCCTGGGTCACGACGCGCTCTACTGACTGAGATACTACGACGACGCCAACGGCCACGTCACGTTGGCCCGCTCCCGGCGTCCCACCTGCTGGACGCCCACGTGTCAGGCCGGCACCCCCAGGTAGAGGCGAGAGGTCGGCACGTGTACCAGCGGCACCCGATGGCCAGAAAGCGACGGCTGCAGGGCGGAATCCAAACGGGATGCGCAACCTCGCGCGCCGCTGAATCGGTCCGGACGGCGACACCTAAGACAGAAGAAATCAATCGCAAGGGAAGGAAGAATTCTCTCTCGTGCGCGCGCCGCCGGCCCACGCAGCGGCGGCAGCGGAGAGCGAGGGCACCACGCGTTTCCGCGGGCGGCGCCACGGATTTGTCCCTTTGCCGTCTGTCTCCGAGCTGGCACGGCAACGGCAACCAACCCAAGCAACGAAGCCACTGCCGCCGCATGCGTGGTGTGGTGTACGGGTGGGCACCTCACGTGCCCATGCGGCATGCGCCAACCAACTCCGCCCATGCGGCGTCCGGCCGCCCGGACTCGGCACAACCATCACGACGTCGCGTCTCCCGTCTCAGCAAACGACCGTCTCCGCCCTTCACTGTCGCGCTTCTGTCCCTCCCTCGTAGGCGCTCAGCAAGTTGTCCAGGGTCCATCGCTGCCTACAATAGTCTCATCTTACATAGTCGTACTATACAGCAGTACCCAATACTTTCCTTTACTAGAAAATGCGTGAAGGTTCTCTACCATAACAAAGGAAACGGGAGCCACCTAATTCCTACACAAACTTGAAAAATACTTTCTTTTTTTTTTGCAAATCGCGGTACATGAGGAGATGCTGATAAATGTCGTACGCACAATTCGAAAAAATATATGCTACTAGTAATCCTATTCTTGGGCAATCACATCGTTGTTTTACTTCGGTTACCTTTTCACTATTTACTTTTTTAAAACAAAATTATTCAACTAACAACTATTTGAATTGGATGTGTACGGTCGTAGAGGTCGGAGATAATTTTTTTCTAAAAAAGTAACTATATGAAAACGGAGTTAGTAGACTACAACTACGACATTTATATTGCAAATTGTGCTTTCATGGTGTTCAAGAGTGCTCTAAAACTAGTAATAGCTTGTCTTGCAACATACTCTTTGTCTACAAATATAAGTATTTCTAGATTTCTCACAAATCGATTTTATCAAAAAATTTGACTGTCAACAGTAAAGAATTCATAAAACATCATTACGTACGAATGATTTTACTAGATTCATCGTGAAACCAATAAGCACGTAACTATTTTTATTTAAAAATAGCTAATTTCTATAGATATTGTTGGTACAAAATAATTTATTTTTATGGACATTACTGGTCAAAATAGTGTATTAAAGACCGTGTCATCAACCAATACCATAAAATGCTTACGTTCGTGGATGAACGGGAGTATTACTTTCGATAGGTCAAAAGATACATGAGCACACATGACGTATGCAAACACCATCACATGACGTCGGTCAATCCAACTCCAAACTCCATCGTTCCGCAGTTGCCCTGCTCCATTTCGTTTCACACCGAAAAGCTCACCACGGTAGCCTAGTGCTAGATTCTGTCCTGATTCCTCGAGCCTGAATCCAGTGTAAGTAACTGCGTCAGGCAGTCATTCATTCAGTCAAGCCGGTAGCAGTGGCTGCAGCAGAAGTCGCCGGACCTCTCCCTCCGCCGCCCAAAAGCAAAAGCCAGCTGCTGTCGCCATCTCCACGTGGCCAGCTTGCTCCCTCACTCCCCATCCGGCAATCCGCAGCTGCTTCCTCCCTCCCTTCCTCCGCCCTCCGTCACTGCCATGGCGGGCTCCACCCTCCCCGACCCGATCCACAGCTTCCTGCAATCCTGCTTCCCCTACCTTGTTAAGGAATCCGACGCCATGCTGACGCCAACGCGGCTTCCCCGCCGTCCCGCCACCGCCCCCCACGCCCTCCTCCCGACCAAGTCCCGACGCCCCCCCACAGCACGCGCCCCTCCAGCTCACCTCCATCTCCCGCCACGCGCCCGCTTTAAACTTCTCCCGCTCCATCCATGCCTCACCAAATCCTATATAAACGTTCCCACTCGCCCAGCAAGCAGCAGCCACACGAACACCACCACCAAGATTCTAGAAATCACCACTCGATCCGATACATGGAGTACACCGACGTCGGGTACGACGAGCAGGATCAGTCGCCGGAGGCGGCGGCCGGCGGGGAGTACGCCACGGTCATGTCCGCGCCGCCCAAGCGCCCCGCGGGGCGGACCAAGTTCCGGGAGACCCGCCACCCGGTGTACCGCGGCGTGCGGCGGCGCGGGCCCGCGGGGCGCTGGGTCTGCGAGGTCCGGGAGCCCAACAAGAAGTCCCGCATCTGGCTCGGCACCTTCGCCACCGCCGAGGCCGCGGCGCGCGCGCACGACGTCGCCGCGCTCGCCCTCCGGGGCCGCGCCGCCTGCCTCAACTTCGCCGACTCCGCGCGCCTCCTCCGCGTCGACCCCGCCACGCTCGCCACCCCCGAGGACATCCGACGCGCCGCCATCGAGCTCGCCGAGGCCTCCGCCCACCAGGACGCCGCGGCGGCGGTCGCCTCCTCCTCCTCGTCATCGTCGTCCGCGGCCGTCGCGGCGGCGGCACCCATGACGGCGATGATGCACCAGCACCAGGACGCCGCGCCGTACGACTACGCGGCAATGTACGGCAACATGGACTTCGACAACCCGTACTGCTACGACGGGATGGGCGGCGGCGCCGTTGCCGGCGGCAACGATTGGACGCAGACCGGCTGGCATACGGACGGCGACGACGACGGCGCCGGTGCCGCCGGCTGCGGCAGCGACATGACGCTCTGGAGCTACTACTGAGTTCGATTGAGCTGGATAAACTCAGATGCTACTCTAAAGTCTCAACTATAGGAGGAGATTGGAAGAGGAGAAGCTGAGTTGATAGGGGTTCTTTTTTTTGGAGGGATGTTGAATTTGAATTCGAGTTTGTAAGCGAGGAGGAACGGCAAAAGGGCATGCAAAAAAATTGCACTTTTGCCGTTCTTCCTTTTGGGGCGAAGGAAATAAAGAAGACTAACTCTGGCTGCCGAGAGTTATTTTTTTGAAAGAAAAGAGGAAACAAATAGATTTAGTTATTCTTTGAAAACCCACAACCTAGCCGTTTTATACTGAATTAAAGAGGATACCATCGACCCTCTTTAGTTAAAATTAATTAAAACGGCTATTGAAAAGTTTTTGAAAAATAAATTGAATTAATTAAATTAAAATTAAAGAGGATAAATGGTGATCCTTCGGCACACCCTCAATGTTTGCCTAACAAAAATCTCTGTTTTTATTCGGAAAAAAAGCTAGATTTTTTTTTTCTATCCAGTTTCAACAGACCGGAGAGCTGGAGATGGATGGTGACAGCTGGTGCTCATGCTACTTGAGGTCAGTTGCCATTAGCGATGACTCGATATCATGCTGTAGAAAGAAAAAGCAACTGTTAAGCAAGTGGTCGTGGATTCACGTGGCCGTGGCTTGTTAAGTCCGGCGAGCGAGCGAGAGGGAGACAGGATCTTATCGGAGGGCGGCGACGATCCACGGTGGAGCCAGCACAAGTTCCAGTGTGTGCGCGTCGCACGTGCGGCTTGTTGCGAGCTCAAGCTTAAGATACTCGATCAGGTATCATGCAGGCAGAGGCAGGCGATTATATTTATATACATATATGTGTATATATAAATAATGGACGACGGTTGTGTCAGTCAGACGATCGCTGCTCCCCCTCCCAAAATAATAAACGCACATCTCACTTCTCCAAGTCAAACTTTGTAAGTTTGACAAAAAAATTATAAAAAATATACTACTAGTATAATAAGTATTAATAGATTGAACATTAAGTATATATTTTTAATAAATTTATTTGGAGATACAAATGATACTAATTTTTTATATTCTTACTTAAATTTAAAAATATTTGACTTCCTGAGATTTTGGGACGGAGGGAGTAATTGGAAGCCCCCGAATTGAATATGGGCACCGGCCCTGGCGACGCGTTTGCGCGGGCGGCGCCGCTGCTGAACAAACTGTCCACCCATCCCGTTCCCCTGCATGCTTATGGCTTCCTCGGCGGCTGCAGTCGCAGGGCAGTAGGATTCACTGAATCTTCAGCACTTCCGGTCCCGGCATGTGGGTGCCGCCGCTCACGTTGGGTGATCGTCACAGCCCAAGCAACAGGATTTTCCGTGCCTGAACTTTGTTCAGCCACAGTACTCGGGTTTAATCATTCCGGATAGAGTGGCGCCACCAGGAAGCAGAGGAAAGTAATAAGATTAAGATTACGAAAGTATTCGGTAGCACTTCACTTCAGAAAAAATAGCTCCACTTCATCAACTTCACAAAATTGTCTGCTAAATATGTCTAGCTCCACAAACTCCATCTTTAGGAAAAAAATCGTGGAGCTAAGGATCAGATCCACATTTTTCCTAAAGTACTTTAGGAGGCTCGAAAACATGACTTCCTCGTGAAGTCGAGAGTTACCTTTGCCACTCATTGCATAGCATACCGGTCCGCCCGCGCCTGCCGTCGCCGTGCTGCCCGCGCCGCCCTCGCCCGTCGGGCCTCGCCGCCCCCTGCCCACATCAACCGCGCCGACACCGCCCTTGCTCGCCACCCCCTTCCTGCGTCGGCCGCACGACCCCTGCTCATCGGACCGCGCCGCCCCCGCCCGGCGGTGGCGCGCTGCGCGGCCGGCCATGGCAACGCCACCTCCGCTCGTAAGAAAAAGCTCAAGAAACGACAGTGACCGCGCTGGGGATGTTGGGTCGTTTCTTCCCAACGCGGTTCCCCTTTCCTCCTGATCCGGTGCTCCCATCCCATTCTCGCCACCACGGACCAGGCACACGGCAACCCGACCTCTGCAATCCATGGCGCCGTTGTTCCTTGTGCCACCTCCGATTTTTGCCGATCCGCGTGCAGCTCAAATCTCCTGCTCGCCAGCTTCAAGAACCCAAATCCACCCCGAATCGTCCCTCCCTAAGCATCTGCAGGTAGCTGCAAGAACGGATCAACATGAATTGGGCAAGCTCCATTCGAGATCCAGATGAGGCATCGGGATGCAAGCGCTTGTCATCCGGCTTCCGGTGGTGCTTTAGACTCTGGCGCTGCAGCTGCCAGTAGTGCTCTAGCCATCCGAGCTTCAGGCGCCGATTCTCCTCCAGCCGCCCGTGTTGCAGGTGCCGGTGCTCCTATTGCTGAAGCAGCAGCTCCCAGCTGGTGATCCTCCAGCAGCCGGAGCAACTCCAGCCCGTGTTGCTAGTATAATTTGACATTGACTTTCTCTGTTATTCCCTTTCTCTCTTGAGGTAATTGGTTAGCAGCTTGAAGAGACATTCACACCATAGAGTGCCTGTGCTCTAATGCCATGCTGATGCATTGACCGGTGCTATGAGAATTCAATAGGCTACACAAGGCTAAATGGCCACTACTGCCACGCGCTGTCCAAATTTGGGTGATTTGGGTTCTGATTACTTCAAGCGCGAGCAGAGGAAAAGAAGGGGAGGAAAGAGAAGAGGCATACATGGATCCATTCACAAAGGGTAAAATATACTATTCACAACAAGTGCTCATATTTTTGGAGCTGGAGCACTACCACCAGCCAAACACGTGTAGCAGCTCCATGTTTTTCTGGAGTTGATGAAGTAGAGCTAGGAAAGTGTGGAGCTGGTTTTCGTGAGGTGGAGTGCTGCCAAACACCCCCCCTATATGTGAGCATGTGTCTGCTTCATTTGCATCAAAAAGTGTTGACCTATTTGTCGGCCATACATTTATGAGCCCACCGAGAGGCTTGGACAGTCCTACATACGAGGCTATACATCAAGACGTGTCAGACATGGAGACTACGGTGCAGGACGGCGTGGTCTACGTGGCGGACAAGAACTAGTCAAGGATTAAGAAACTACTCGTAGCAATTAGAGTATGACTCCTTAGTCGAATCCGACTAGTACTTTTGTACAACAACTGACCTGTAACCCTATCCTAGACAATATAAGGCGAGGCAGGGATCCCCTCCAAATAATGACCAATCAATACAACTCAACCAACACACAAGACGTAGGGTATTATGCAACATAAGCAGTCCGAACCTATCTAAATCGTGTGTTCGAGTTCACCTTCGAGTTCCTGGTCTTCGGCAATCCCCACGTACAAAACACTACCTCGGGTACCCCCTCGGTAGGTTGCCGGGTCTAAACACCAGCACTATTGATGAGACTTGGTCCCGATCTTCACCACGTAGGATCCCGATCAAGATAACTAGATGTAGAACATCTTAGATAACTTGTTGCAAGCAATGATAACCAGTGCAACCTGGCAAATAAAACTCGAAGCCAACCACCATCTTTAACTGGCAACCTGAATCGAGGATTCGCCCAACCACACTCTCAAAGAACCAACCAACACAACCTGGAATCAATGGACCAGGAGTACCAATTGGGAGCCGACGAAGCGGCCGTTTCGGTATTCGCTCAAGGAAATCACAACAGCAAAGGGGTAAAGATCACTCTCTGAATTTGTTAGCACACAACTGAACAAAACGGGTTCTATTTCATTATCAAAGTCTTGTGTAATCTTTCGGATACAAGAATTATTTATACTAGGAACAACCCTCCTAGGTGGGTGTGAATGGACTCGGGAGTTTATAGAGTTGTGATATCTAAAAGGTTACCACTAACTGAACTCCCGTGCAATCTCCACTAAATTGGTCAGGAAGTACAAAAGACATGCGGACTGTTGCATTGGAAGTAGACTTTTATCCTGTTCCATCAAGTACTCGTAGGTCTCCGGAGCTATCGGGAATAAAAGTTATGGTCGATTCAAAACATAGGAAGAATACTATTGACCAAGCTCCAGGTGTGTATTCCTCAGATATAGGTCTCGATGGAATCTGTAGGTCCTCATGGAAATCTTCTCTATCATATTGGTCTAGTGGAGAGTGGAATAGTAGATTCAGGTTCTTCAGCTCAATGCCGGAGATTTCAAGTCCTACTATCTATAATTTTACATTTGTCAACAACGACCAAGAGGTTTACTACATGTGCACCTTGTTGAACAATAATTTGATTGTGCAGGATCTGCTAGATGTCTCTGGCCAAAGGATATCGCGCATATGGAACTCGCACGATTGGGTGACGTTTAGCTACAAACCAAAATATCAGTGTGACGTATATGCTGTCTGTGGCCCTTTCACAATCTGCACGGGCAATGCAAATACATTATGTGAATGCATGAAGAGGTTCTCTGAAAGGTCTCCTGAGGATTGGAAGGTAGAGGACAGAACAGGTGGGTGTAAAAGAAATACTCCATTGAATTGCGGGAGTCACAGCGACAAAAATAGTACAGGTACCACAGACACATTCTACTCTATACCAAGCATTAGGTTGCCACATAATTCTAAGCGTATTCCAAATGCATCAAGCTGGACTGAATGTGCACGAGTTTGTTTGAATAATTGCTCTTGCACTGCATATTCCTATGGAAAAGATAGATGCTCTATCTGGCATGATGAACTGGTTAATGTAGCTGCTGATGGTAATGGAGAAATTCTTTACCTTCGCCTTGCTGCAAAAGAAGTGCAGAATTGGAAAAGCAATATAAGGGGAATGGTCACGGTTGTTGCCATTTGTGCAATATTTGCATCATTAGGTTTCATCTTTCTAATTTTGATTTGGAGGATGAGATTAGGCAAGTGGGCTAGCATATTTACATCATAGTTGTCGAGATTGTATAATACACTGTGATATCAAACCTGAAAACATACTTCTCGACACTTGCTTTGTTCCAAAAATTGCAGATTTCGGTATGGCTAAGTTTCTAGGGAGGGAATTCAGTCATGTTGTGACTACAATGCGAGGAACTATTGGATATCTTGCTCCTGAATGGATTAGCGGAACGTCAATTACATTAAAAGTCGATGTTTACAGCTACGGGATGCTTCTGCTAGAGATCGTATCAGGAAGTAGGAACTTAAGCAAAGAAGCATCTAGTGATGGTGATCATGCAAGCTACTTCCTTTTGAAAGTTACACAGAAGCTTCTTGATGGAGACATTGTTAGCCTTGTGGATGCAAACTTGCATGATGGCGTGAATATTGAGGAGGTTGCAAGAGTTTGCATATATTCAAGATGATGATCTTGATCGACCTACGATGCCTGAGGTGGTACAGTTTCTGGAGGGCATATGTGGGCCTGGTATGCCTCCAATGCCAAAGGTTACTCCATGCTATCGCAGGAGGCTCAACTTCTATGTGAGACTCGGTGTTTGTTTATGTTGAGTGTAGGTTGTCAGCTTGTTTTGTATACATATGAAGAAACTAGTTGTATGTAAGGTTACATACCCCCTCCGTTTTAAACTGTATATTATTTTGACTTTGTATATCTTAGATGTATAGTAAAAACTATGTCTATAAAAGTCAAAACAGCCTATAATTTGGGACGGAGGGATGACTTGTATTAATATAATTAGAAGTTTTGTAAAGTAGAAGACTCATAAGTGTACCCAAGGTGGTGATATGTCATTTATAGATAAATTAGTGATTGTCAATTGAGATGCCAATTGATCAAATTTAACACAACTGTTATTGATGACTCAGCTATATATATGTGTTCGATGTTTTTCACCGTGCCTGGTTGATGTGTTCGATTCCCTTTTTTTTCTGTTGTTAATGTCGGGGTATGCATGCCCATGCATGTCCTTATTTAAAAGGGTGTGTTGTCCTTCCCTTGTTGGCGGTTCTGATTCTGGTGCGAGTAATATCCCTTCTGCTTATCTCCATTCATTTCAACCTCGTTAAACATCTCCTGATAGTTCAACCATAACTAGCAGTCTCCCGTTTCCATCAGACAACAAGGTTGGGGGTGCTCAATGGTGACAAACTCACAAGTTCTCCGAGACTCGTACGAATTCTTTTCCGAGACCGCATAGTGCGTGCCAGCACCAGAGAGGAAGAGACGTTTCGCAGGGCTGACACTTGTTCACCGGCTTGGTTTCTTCTCAAGTTGTTCCGGCTCCTGGACATCTCTGCTCTACCATATCCCGGTTTGAGATACCCCGTTCACCCTCAATGCCGGCACGAACCCTAAGCAGCAGAATTTGTAGGTTGTGTTGCACTTCATCTGCAACTGGTGTTGTTTTTCCTTGGGAGTATTTGCCAGTCAAGAGTGATATAGACCTGCTGGCAACTTCACCCAGAATTGCAGTGAAAATGACCTCCATAGAATTCTCTCAGAGCAAGATGGTGCAGTGGAATCACTTTGAACTTGCTTTTAAGGAGACGGTAGGATCCACAGATGCAAATTATACTCAGTATTACATCACCTGACCATAGGACTACCAGTCACCTTGAAAGGCACGAAACCACGAAACAGTAGTAGCAATTGCACATCCAAGCCAAATAATGAACCTGAAAGGAAGATAGCAGATGCACGCATAACAGCCTTTGGCAAACTAAATGGACGGTGTGTTGAGACCAAATTATCCAAGAGAGGAAGAAAATTGAAGGAACTAGTAGAGATGTTTTGTGCTTTCATAGTTTCATCAGACCAACTTCGCCTGTGAACAACATTACAACCAGCAAACTATAAGCTTCCACCTTATGGTCTAAAGGATCTCTAGCTACCATCACCAAGTTCCTTGAGGTTACTTCTTCACTTATCAATCTCAAAATTTAGAGCTTTGGATAAATACCTGTCACACCTTTTCTACTTACCTAGACAACCTAAAGCATGGTGTTCCGGAAAGCGGAAATCAGTCTTGGTGACAACAGCAGGATGAATGCCAAGATCGAACCGAAGAACATCTTGGTCAGGTAATGCATCAGGTCAATATCAGAGTCGGTGTCATCAGGCTTCCTGGTCACGAGTGCTGAGGCAGAGGGCAGGGCTTCGACAACAGCATCAGCAAGGTCCGATATGAACGAGGAAGTACATCCAAGAGCAGGAACCCTACCCCAGTTCTCGATTCCAGATTCCAGGGCCAACTCCTTGTACTCCATGTCGATCTCTTCCAATGTCTCAATGTGCTCGCTCACAAAGCTGTATTAGTAGATGGTTCAGATTAGACCATCAAAAGGGTGGTATGAAGAGTACCAATAACTACATCAGGTTAATATGTCTGGTAAACAGAGTAAACCAGATACTAGCATACTGCACCTTCATGTTAGATCATGGCATTGATCATTATGAAGAAAACAAATCAATAGCCATGCATTGATAATGCAAAATCTGAGGTTTGGGATCGTATAGCATGTTCTTTACAGAATTTTATCACACAAAATACCAAATGAGGAAAAAGACCTGAAACTCACAATGTACTGAACAAAGTACCAGTTTAACACTGAGACACTGAGACAGACCAGATTGTGGCAGTGATACCAATGCAATAAAAATAAAGGCAGCAATGAAGGGTGTTTTGGTTTTAACAATATGTATCATGTAAAGTGCATGCAGTACACACAACCCAAGAAAATTAAGATATTCCAGTAGTTATCTTTTTTGTAAGGGGTAAAAAATAGAGGAGAAAATAACCAGACATCCAGAAAAAGTCTAATACTAAACTTGATGATTACCTTACTGGAACAGCTAGGAGGCTCTTTACACCCTTTTGACCAAGTTCAACTAAAACTTCATCAGTATATGGCTTCAGCCATTGAACTGGCCCCACCCGACTCTGTCACATGTAC
This sequence comes from Setaria viridis, assembly GCF_005286985.2. NCBI lineage: Eukaryota > Viridiplantae > Streptophyta > Magnoliopsida > Poales > Poaceae > Setaria > Setaria viridis. The sequence continues at coordinate 1,149,058 of NC_048266.2, forward strand.
ACAGAAATGTTAGCATTGGTAAACAGTAACCAGAAAAGATAAAAAAGGGGTAAAATCCAGAAATGTATAAACTTAAATTTTTTCCACTTCTAAACCTTTTGGATGGTAATAGATTTCAATCATTTAAACATAGGGAAAAAATATCTGCTTCAAATTTCCCCAAACAAGCTTTCACAACTCAGGATGTTGTTAGTGACACAAGTACCTATAGAATTGTAATATTATATATACCTGGTATGCAAGAGTGTGACTGTTTAAGATTCCTCTGGATCTCAACTCCCCCATGATCAAAGCAATACAATCCTCCATTTGATCTCTGTAAGGATCTCCAGCATCCTCAACATAAGTAAGTGGCACACCATGTGCACTGAAGAAAATCATAACCTGGCATTTATTTTCATAACAAAAAGAAATGTGAGAATGAAATTACAGCACATATATTTTTTCCATGACTATCCTTTAAACCAACTACAATACTGCATTCAGTAAACAATATCTAGTACTCTTCTGCCACAAAATTGATGCCCATTTTGGAAATTAATATGGGCCTCAGAATACATATTTGATCATCGATTTTGTGCCAATATGTTAGTAAAGGTAACAAAAGATGCAATGTTATCTAAGTATTATCATTATAAATCTACTACTTTTATTTTCATTTACTCACCTTTCATACATTTTGTGTATATTACTGGTTAAGTTCATCTAGAGAAAGGTACATATAGCAATGTTAAATCATAGTTGCAATAAAATCACTAAGGAACATTACAGCAATGCAAATAGCTGTAATGAAATTTAAAATGTTTATATGGAACAAGCAATCCCTTGCCATCATATGCAAAATTCGAACGAAGACAGAAGTAAAAGTAGGAATTGTGAATGAGCAGACCTCTTCAGGATTGGAAAAGGCAGATATCTCTTTCTCAATTAAGTCAGCCATTGATTTCACATAGCCATCACGCTGGTACCATGATTCAATGATGGAAATTGGCAAGCCAGCAAAAAACGAATCTTCCCTGCATGGGTATCTTTGTATTAGTATTTATGTTCTTGCGGCATCACGAAAGGATTTCATAAAGAGAAGGCATCTTACTTGACAATGTTTTGGAGAACACGAATGCTTGATCCACTTGTTGATATGGAGTACTGAGGGTAAAGTGGGAGAACAACGAGCTTGGTAATCTTATCCTTCTTAATCTGTTATCAACGAAAAAACAGGAAACAATTCATCTCATTTAGGACTCGGACGGATAACATGACCATGAAATGCACTTTATGCATAAATCAACATCTTAAATTACTTATATCAGATGAGTACCAAAAAAAATATCAACTAAATATGCAAAACATTAACTCCACTGAAGAAAATCAGATGAGGAAAATAACCAGTCTCCCTGTTCCCATATACATGTCATTACAATTTTTTAATCTTGTTATTAAATATACAGTCTAAAGTTTCAAGATGGATTAGCATTCTGTTTCTTATACACCCTTATACTAACTGTGTCATCATTATTGAATCTTAATTTTCCAACAAAAAGTATAGTAGGCTAGTAGCATGTCATTTACTGCTGGTTGCAACAATGGACTGGATCCATGTATTATTGGTAGCGCATACATGTAAAATGGAAAGTGCATATGCATGAGGGAATTAAGCAGGATAACTCTATGCATGCCACTCAATGAGGGTACTATGGTCTTCTACACACATGCCATGGTTCTTCTGCAATACGCTAGAATAACAAGCATTTGGAAACTGAATACTAGAGACATAAAGGAAGAAACCTGTGAAATAGGATTTAACAGAAGCAAAAGTTAGTCAATGGAGTCAAGAAGTTTCACCTGCTCAATGGCTTCTTCTGTGAAAGGGTACCAATAACGCATCCCAACATAAATATTTGCTTGCAAGTTTTTCTTTTCCAGTGCAATCTTCAGAGCATTTGCCTGGAATTTCAGTTACTCGAATGAGAATGGGGAAGACTTTTTAATCAGAAATAAATTTAAAGGAAGTCAATGTCATGAAAGACTCGGAGGTCAACAGGTTTATGACCAGCTGATAAATTACAATCAATTCAGGACCACAGTAAAGTAGAATAACATCAATTTCAGAACAGTCAGATTGTTGAACATTTACCTGCTCATCAGTAATTTTCCTCAATGGTGATCCACCACCTATTGAAGCATACCCCTCTTTACTCTTAGGAGCTCTAAAAGTAGAAATAAGTTTGGCCAGTGGTCTTTGAAGAAACCTGAACAGCCTAGGCAGTCGAATGATATCCTGAACAGTCAGAGAAAATTCTTCTATGTTATGATAATGTTAAAAACTAAAAAACAGAAGGAAAATAATTGATGGCAGATGTGTTAGAAATATAATACTGACCAATGTTCAATTATATGGGAAACAGTTATTATTAGTTGGCACTCATTCAACTGATGGGAAAGCAAACTATTAACAGTTAGAGAACATGTCCAGTGATAGTAAATTGTGAGGTACGATTTACTTACTGGATCAGCGAATAGGTTGAACAAAAACGGTTGAACATCATCCAGGGTCTCTGGTCCACCAAGATTTAACAGGAGTACTCCAATTTTTTCTTCAACAACACTGGAAGATACACCTTTGGCATCATCAAAAGTGTTAACCACATTTGCAGAGCTACACCTAACAGAGAGGTTCCGCTGCTTTTTAAGTACTGGACTAGCGTTAGCCAAACAAGAGGATCCATTTGCTGCTAATTGCAATGGCTTAACATCATGTTTGGTAGAACCAGCAAAACTTGTTGAAGTTGTTTTGCCACATGACCTGCCAATAGTAGCAACAACCAATCAATACTTAAAGCATGTATACTTGGATGCCAACAGAACAGCTCATCCAATTTGAGAACAAAAGGCTGTTCTATGTGCCCATCCCCAGTGGCAATATCATGTAAGCACAGCTTGAACAGATCTCTAAAAGTTGTGGAAATTAGTGTTGTGGAAGCATAAAATGCTGAATAGCATTATGCCCTTATTTATTCTGGGCTCAAATAAAAATCTCCGCTAGAAAATAAAATATTTTAGCAATACAACTTAATTGCGTAAATGTCTTATGACTTGTTCTATTAAATTCATAAACCTCAAGAGTTTTATGTGCTGTAGATGACAATAAACAAATAAATATGAAACCTATGAATTGATGATGAACGCAGAAGACTGGCGTATTGTCCCCATATCAACACCATAAGTAAAATATCTTGATTTCAGGGTTTAAAAGAAAGATTTTATAGTAAATTACGAATGTATTGAAATAAGTGATCCTTTGGTAGAGGATCAGTAGTGAAAAAACTACTAGAATCAAAATTCGAATAAGCAAGCATATATGATGCTAGAATCCCACAACGATGCTGTCCCATGGGCACTGGCAAATTCATTAATTTTAAAAACTGGAAGAAACGTTTTTAGCTAAAATCGCTCCATACAGCATAGAAACTAAATTGGTAAATAGCAGGATATGGTGCCAAATCTGATCCCAGATCAACTGAGATAACCAATTCAGAAATCCTAAATAGTGTTAGAAATTTAGAATCCCATGGAGATGGGAAATGACAAGAAAGGGAAGGGACGGAAGCGGCACTCACGTCGCGGCCGCGGACTTGATCCCCAAGATTTGCCCGGCCCCGGCGGCGCACCTGGAGCCAAGAACCCCGCGCTCCATGATCCTCCTTCGTGCAGGGGTATTTTAATGAGACAAAAGAAGAATAAAACCAAGAACCTCGGGGCCCTGCTGTCCCTGCCCCCGATCCGTCAAGCACCGATTAACACGAAAGGAACCCGCCCACGCGCGGGAAGAAGAAGTAGGAGAAGGGCGAAGAGAAGCAACCAACCGGGGGAGAACGGAAGGGAAGGGAAGGGCAGGCAGCGGCGCGTGGAGCGAGATCCGCGGGAGCCTGCTCGCTTCGATGCAGAAGAGGAGTTGGCCGTGTATTTGGATCTCTCCTCCCTGCGCTCGACTCTGCTTTTTGGGTCGGTTGGGGGGCGAGAAGGAAGACCAAGAATAAAGAAGATGGCAACAAATGCGGGGTCAAACGTGGCAGCGCGAAATACCGAATCGACAGCTACCCCGACCACGGGCCCAAACTTCTGTCCGGGTCGTGAGGACCCATCCTGTGACGCGTGGCTACTGTTGCGCTCGCGAGGCTCGACAGGCTCGACTTGTATACCTTGGCTGATACAGCCGAGCGAGGGTCTGAGAACCCGGCGCCGCCGCCGCCATCGCCTACGTCCCCTTATCCACCATTGCAGCTAGTTTGCCAGAGCCCCCCGCGTCCGCGGCCGCAGCTCCGCAGACGTCCTCACACCAGATGGGTTCTGACTTTATCAAGTGCTTGGGTAGTCTAACATCCGTCGCAGCTGTAATTGTAACAGCGGCAATTTAGCTATTGGAATTTGAAGGATTGCTAAAATCAAGTTGAGCAGAATGGAAGGGGAAGCACGAGAGCACAACGTAGAATAGCCATTAGCTGGCTTGCAAGGGACCGACGAACTCATATATCATCTTCATCCATTTGGTTCTGAATTTTTTTCCGATGCAGGAAGCCTCTTATCCTCTTCGTCGTCTTCAACGCGTGTCTCCTCAGTCACAGCGTTTTCTTGTTACATGGGGACGTCTGTGGAGCTACGAGATAGCGATGGTGTCCAACGGTCAAGCTGCGGGTGGCGGATGAGGGGAACGGCTGAACGGAAGCGCGGCGGCAGCATCGGGTTCCCAGGGTCTCTTCAGCTGTATCGAAGCTTAGAGCTTGTAAGCCGAGCTAAGCCGAGCGATGCGAGGGATATACCGAGCCTGTCAAGCTTCACGAGCAGAGCGTCGGATGGCAGTAGTAGCCACGCGTCGTCCATCCACGATGGGTTCTCACGGACAGAAATTTGGGGACCGTCCCATGGAAATTTTTTCTGACCAGGGACATGTCTTCCGCGACCGCGGCGGAGCCCGCATGGGACGGACAGCATGGGAAATGACAAGAAAGGGAAGGGACGGAAGCGGCACTCAGGTCTCGGCCGCGGACTCGGTCCCCAAGATTTGCCCGCCCCGGCGGCGCACCTGGAGCCAAGACCTCACCGGCCGCGTCGTCCTCTACGACCCCGAGTCGCGCTCCATCCGCAGCGCGCCCAGCTTCAGCGCGCCGAAGTTTGCGCCCATCTCCATGGCCGTCGGCAGCAGCTGCTACGTCCTCGACACGGACTTCACCCTCAACAACCGCAGCGGCTGCTTCGATCGCTTCTCCCACGACGACGACCGGTGGTGGTACTCGCTGCCGCCGCCTCCCTACGTCTACACCTACTCCGGGATGTCGTCCCATGTCGACTCCTACGCAGTTGTTGGCACCCACTGCTTCGACACGGCGCGTCATGTCTGGACCAAGGCTGGCGACTGGATACTGCCATTCTGCGGCCATGTCCACTACGTGCCAGAGCACAAGCTATGGTTCGGGATCCCATCTTGTTATGGTTGCGACGAGGACGATGGCAGCATCTGTACTTGAGACCTCACTGTGACACCGCCGAATAATCCGCAAGGTTTGGGGGGGACCTCACACCGCCGGAGTGGACCAGCAAGTCTTCCTATCTTGTGCACCTTGACAAATCCAGGTTCTGCCATGCCAGGTTCTTCCAGATCAAGCGCCCGGTCGACCTCCATTACCATAGCTATGCGGTGTTTATGGGCATGGAGGGCGGGAACGCAGGTGGTGAACTCCGCGTGGTAAAGCACAGGTCAGGGCCAACAAACTGTTTCACTGGGTACTCTAGTCTTGGATGTCATGCCACCCTTTGGGTCTTCAACAATGGTGCCCTTCGTTCTTGTCCAGCTTATCTAAGTTGGGCGTGTTTGGATCCTCGGACTAAAGTTTAGTCCTTGTTACATCGAATGTTTGGATGCTAATTAGAAGGACTAAACATGAACTAATTATAAGACTAATTGCAGAAAGTAATTATAAAACTAATTGCAGAAGCCTTGGGCTAATTCGCGAGATGAATCTATTAAGCCGAATTAATCCATCATTAGTAAATGGTTACTGTAGCACCACATTGTCCAATCATGGACTAATTAGGCTTAATAGATTCGTCTCGCGAATTAGCCTCCATATGTGCAATTAGTTTTATAATTAGCTTATATTTAATACTCTTAATTAGTATCCAAACATCCGATACGATAGGGGCTAAAGTTTAGCCCCTAGTATCCAAACAAGGCCTTAATAATGCAGCTTAAGTTAGGGTTTTGGTTGTATTTCTGGTCCGGTTCTGCTTAATTATGTATGTGTCCCCACATTCCGGTGATGAGGGCTTGCTAATTACCTCTAGCACGTTCAAAATTCATCGTTGCAATTTCTCACCGTGATTCCGAAGCAAATGTGGGACGAAATAAAATTAAGATGCTGCAAAGTTGGTAACATAACCCTATCCATTCCATTGAATTTGTGAAAACCTCAATACTGAGCAGTGCTAAGCTCAAGCTCAATGCACGTTGAGCAGATCGGGTCGCATGCAGGCGACCATCAGGGGCGTCTTCCCCTGCTGCAAACATTTGCCCAACAGCAGCAAAGCAGTAGTGAGTTGATGAACTCCTGTGGTAATGAGGGTTTAGATTTCTTATCCTGACTAGGAGAGGGCTGGGGATGCCAGAGTGGAGAAATAATTTCATTCAAAGTCTGGAGACAGAACATGGTACTGTGCATGTGCAGAACGTGCAGCTGTATAACATTTTAGGATTTGTTTGGATGGAGCCATCTCATCCCAATTTATATGGCGTTTGGTTCAGGTATGGTTGGAAACTTGGAATAACAGAATAACAGGGCAAACTCCATCAAAAACTCTTAACAGACTAGGCTTCACGGAGCCAGGTGCCTCTTTTGGTCATCCTCCACCAAATGCGACCACAGCAGCAGCAATTCTTACCTGCTGCAAGCCTGTAGAGGTCAGAATCGTCGATACGTTTGCCCTGTAAAAAACCAAAGAAAAGAAAAGAGAGAGAATCTTCAACAAGTTAGAATATACTATGGTGTTTATGCAACCATTAATCACTGCAAGTGTTTTAAGTTTGATTTGCAAGCCATCTGATGAATCTGTGAACGTTTTTTTCATCTGATTTCAATGAGGAAACTCTCTTTTCCCTACACTGCAAAACATGTAGTGAAAATAAAAGATATCACTCTTGCAGTCGTACGTTGACTCAAACTACCATGCCTCTGTAGTGGAATGTTTACATTATCTTCCACAACTACAGCCATACAGAACCTTGAAAATCTTACTGGAAAGTAGAGGAAAAATGTATACTGGATAAATTTTTTAGGTCTGTTCTTTTGCAGAAAGCTCCAGAAGATACTCTGCCTCCCTCAGGAACAACCTTGTTAGCTGCTTTTGCCCTCTTCGGTATACTATACACGAGTGACTATTTATTTTTGACTTGTTTTTATTGTTCTCGTCACTTCCGCTGCGAAACAAGAAAAAGAAAAAAAGTATCATGAGTTAATAGATTAAGGAAAGAGGCAACTATGATCAACATGATGCCAATAAAGGAAGATATGCTCTAAGATCCAAGCCTTTAGATTACGAAAGTGCCAGGGTATTGAAGTTGGATACGTACAGATATTCATTTTTTACTTCAAAGATTAATATTGGCACCTGAACTCAGTATATAATACGACTGTCCATTATGTTACGAATAAGGCACACAATGAAACTGATTGTGCTGTACAATGAAATTTTTATCAGGATCTTCATAGGAAATGAAGCCCAGGTAGACTGGCAATGATAGTAGCTCCATGCTGACCCTGGATACTGGGCTATTGACTACGGACAACCTCCTAAATAAGAACAGTTTAAGCTCTATGTTCCATCTTAAAATAGTCATTTTCAATAGTCTGGTAGAAAATCGTTAATAAATTGCAGGCAATAAGTATATTAGGATGCATTCATGTGTCTTAAGATAGTGGACCTGCGGTGATATAGAAAAAAAACAAGTAACTATTCAGCAAAAGCATAATTTCCTCTGCCCACCTCGTGCAGTCCTCCGAATCATGGGAATTAAACTGCTCAAGCAATTCGCTGTCAGATGCTTCTGTTCCAGTGCCCTCCTCAAGTTCAGCCATTCTTGCAAAATGAATGGATAGATCTATCAGGTCATTCACGATGCTATATCAAATATGGCTGTATGGTCTAAAATACATCAAAGGGGAATATGAATGCATTACTTGACCCTAAGAAGATCCACAAGCAAACCAAGTGCCCCCTGATCCCCGCACACCTCCCAAATAGCACTTTGGATCTCTGCATCAGATGGTTCTCTATCTTCACTAGATCCAACCTAGCAAGAACAAAATCAGCAAAGGCCTAGAATCAATTTGCCCGCATAATACATGATTTGTTGTTATTCAAGGCTAGATGGGGTGCATCCAAATAAATTCTTGAGCTGTCCAAATATAAACGTAATCGGACGGTAAATAAGCCATATGAAAAGATGCTGGAAAAAAGTTGAAATTCAAATGTATTATGCAAATGCTAATGTTAGACCAAAAATGAAATATTGCAGAGAAACTTGAGGTCACAATTACTTCATGAAGTTTTTTTTACTGCATGCATAAAGTTCTTTGGAGCCTTCATGACACAAAGTAATGATCGTGGATTTGCTGCAAAAAATTAGTGCTTCCATGCAAACGACATGAAATAATTATCATGTATGTTGCTACCAAAAACAATGGATATATGCAACATATTCTGGAGTTGCACACATTGCATCAGTGCAATAGCACCTGCGCTAATTAGCTTTCAGATTTCTGCAACATAAGGATTCCAATTCTATGGCTACGACTCACATGAGGATGCCTGCCAACAAGACATGCCCAAACAATACAAGAGACTCATGCTATAAAAATTCAGAAATAGCAAAGAAAAAGGAAAAGCTTATCGTTGCATCTGCAGCAAATGTAACATGACATGTCAAGAATAAAGCCTGAATCCAAATACCGAGATCATAGTATAGGAGTAAACTCTTGGTTAAAAATAGAGTGTGTGAAAAGCACTAACCTCTCCAAGTAAAGAAGCAACCTGTTCAATCTCATGTTCTTGCATGGCAATCGTACGTAAGGTACTCAAAAATTCCTGAGGGAAGACAATTTTGTGGAGATATGATGGAACTTTGCGTTGACCACTCCAACTATAATTACAAAAAGGACTGATGTTTTTCTTGTCATCCTTATCTTCACTGGAACAAATACAAAAAAATCCATTATCAAGCAAACTTCTGGGTAGAAGACATCTCAATTCACCCTTCTGCATACACAGAAGACAAACAAAGTGAGCTTAATGATGGCAATGGATGCTTGGAGGGCTTGAACCAGTTAGTGCAGTCATTATGATCTTGAGCTATTCTGAACAGGGACAACTTTAAATCATGTATGAAATTAACAATCAAAAGTGACATGTAAGGTAACTACTAAGCACAAGCTACTTAATACCAGTAGGCAATTCCCAACATGCTGGCATGTATGGGTAAGCCCCTCAACAGCACCTAAATATCATAATATAAGCAATCCACGAATAGGGGGAATGAGCTAATCACTTAGAGTACCTGTATCTCTAGTAGCCTCATCTTAATATCAGCAGACTGGATTTGTCTAAGAGCTTCCGCAGGATAATGAACCTGCACTTAGAACAAGTAAACAGAGCTTGCTTTATTACATACATCTTATGTAAGTGTGCCACAAGAGGGAAAACATTGAGTCTGAACTATCTGCTTTTGTAAACACATCGAGCCTTTCAAACAGTCTATCAAATAATCATAAAGTCTCTAAGTAACTTGTACAAAGAATGAGACAGGGATCTGCCATTCTATTCCAATTCTGAGATCTATCGACTCTGGAACAAATGACAAAAACATTATTTGTGAATTTGACGTCATCATTTTCCTTTTTTCTAATAGTCAAAATGTTCACATTAACAATACGAACATCTCCTCCCACAAGAGAACTCTGACTTTCCTTTATCTGTTAGTCAAAGAAGCTAGATGACAAACATGGCCTATAAAATTATTATCTTTAAGCACATACATCATTGTGAGGGTTACCATGAGATAATCATCAGGATTGTTGTCAACCACAAATCCATAGAGGTACAGTAGTTCCTGTAAGTACACATACAACATTGCATTAGTAAGGCTATACCAGCAGTTGAACTGTTAAACATGTAAATGCATAGAAACACAACCATCTTTTCATTTCTAAGCATTATATCGTGAAACCTAGAGTTAGCATTTGCACTAAAAGTAAATCCATAAGGAAATAAGGATCTGTGAATTCATGTACCCAGCAAATCAAATAACCAAACCCCAGTGATAGAAAAATGAGCCACACAGCCTTCAAGCAGTGCATCCTCCCCTCATTTGAATTTCTTTATTCATTTATACTGTGCATCATCAAAACCAGGGAAACATGGTTGACTTTTTTCTGCATTATTTTGTCCAAATTGTTACTAAGGTCAAGGATACAACTCAAAAGAAATTCCTTCTAATGGGTTCTATAGTTCCACAAGACATGTATCACAGTGCTGTAGTAGTATTATACTAGAAAACTGTAGATGACCTGAATAAGAATATGTGAGACAAAGAGACCATCCAAGTCATACGATGGCAAGTATGATAATATGGAAAACTAGTAAGAACTAAGAACAAAACATTTGTTGTAAACTAACTCTAGATCTGCAAATATTTATGTGAGTAATACCTCATTTCCTTTGTTGCCATAATTTATGTAGATTTCTGCCCCAGCCTCAACAGAACTTTTGTCAGCTTGAGAAAGAAACGAACACATAGAACTAATCATAATGAGAATCATTTTATAGAAAAACATTAGCTTAAAGGAAAGCCACATGGTTCGTTTATCATATGAAGACTATAAGTTGGATCATTTAAGTTACCAAGCATGAGGTACATTGAAGCAGGGACTCCAGTAGCATTTCCCATAGAATCAACTTCCCATGTTGCCAGTGCCTTTACATCTAGTGAATGCAATCGAGCAAGATTAGAATACAGAGGGAGAGATGCTAGCCTAACAGATAAATATTTGCTTTCTTTATAATTTATATGATTCCTTGAAAATACAGCCACAGGTTTAGCTTAAGGGGGAGGAGCAATGCTAGCCTAACAGGTAAATATTTACTTTCTTTACAATTTATATAATTCCTAGCAAATACAGTCACAGCCTCACAGGCATTTCTTGTCGAAGAAGCAACCATATGAATACTCTGTCTACTAAATACAATATAGTTTAGAACTCTTACTATGGTTACAGAAATCTATTCCTGGTATAAGGCCCTCAACCCAAATCGATTCTGTGTTACTTGATTTAGAATTCTCATCAGAGCTACTATCCTTAGCTGTAATGTCAGTTTCCTGCCAAAAAAGAGCAAGCATTTTGATACAAGAACGTATGGATGAAAAAAAAAACAGTTAAAATATTGGGACGTTTAAAACTCAATATGAAGATGCCAGGAAGCATGTGTAGAAACGATGCGCATGGTATACCAGAGCCTCAAGAAGTTTCTTGAAATTTTGCTATAATAGAAAAAGGGCGCAAAATACTTGAGGGTATAGGTCTGATTATGGATCATCTAAAATGGCTTGAGACTCAAGATTTGTGTTCATGACATGATGCTGAGTTCAGCTTCAAAACCCTCCAACAATCCTGAGGCACATTTTATGATGGTGATAGTAGATTTACCTACATATACAAGTGAGGAAGCCATTTTTTCTATGCTTCCAAGATTGATGTTATTTTCATTTCAAAAACTTGTGTTAATAAGGCAGTAAATTCATGTTGTGGATGGAACACTTATGACAAAACATGTAGATAACTTCTGCTATGTGCAAATGAAATAAGGCAGTAAATTCCAAATAATCAGACTCAAGGGCAATTTAGGGGCAGCGTGGTGGTGATGGAAGGCACACCATCACCACCAACTGGAATGTTTTAAGTATTAGAGATAGAGACATACCACTTCCTTTTTAGTGTTCGTGGTTCACATTTATTTCCAAGATTATTTACTACATGGACTAGAAGAAGATAGTACCCCAGCAGCAATAACTAAACTAGTGAAAGCTTTGAATGAGAGTCTCATAATCTTCTGCAGAATTGTGTCTTTCAGAAAAGAAAGATGTTCCATTGTTGTTGTACTATAGTAGAATGACATCTATTTAGAAATCAGGGTTGGTTACTTCAGCAACATCAGTATTTAGTTTTTCTCTCGCATACTTTCAATACATTCTATAGCTACTAAGTTTTCGTTATTTGTCTGTGAATTCTGAATTACCTTCTTTATTACATCACTAGGAAACAATAAATACTTGACAGAACAACAAAAAAATGTGTCGAATTTTAATCTCTCAGATTTAATCCCATAATCAGAGGATAGGGATAGCATAAGTTGTAGTCAACTTGTAAATTAGAATTGAAAACATAACCAATGTTTAACCATTGTCCACATAGTTTCACACAATCACATAAAACTGGATGGAAAGGTAAAATCACACATATTGAGTAATTGATAAATAAATGTTCAAAATTCCAAGCGCACTAGGTTAGAAAGATTCAAATTAACCTGGTGGGCAGGGAGACTAGAATCACAAACATCATCATTAGTTCTGGTCTGTTGATCACTACATGACCCCGGAAAAACATAAGAATGCGGCAATGGTATGTTCAGTGCCCGAGTCCAGAAGATTGAGTTTGCCCTGTCAAAGACACATACTTCTTATGACTTATGAGCTGATCAGAACTGAAAAAAAAACTGGAGATAAGGAAACTGGGACATCTGTATGGCATTTTCACTAAGCTTTTGATTCCATACATTTGTGAAAGAAATAGTCCCTGACAGAATAATTTTAATCAAGGGCAGAATAGCAGATTCCTTAACACCAATCAAGTTTTCACCCTGACCATAGGAAATAGGAAGGAAGGTACTCAATTGATACTAGATGTTCAAACATGCTAATTTTTTTCATGGCTAATACGGTAATACCTTATTTTAGCTTGGTACTAGTACTTTTTTGTGCGGCTGACTAGTTTACGTAAGTATCTAATTGAACATACACTTGCATTGTAGATTTGAAAATACAATATAGTAGCTATGCAAATCATAGTGAAAATGTGCTCCTATTTGTTATACAATTGTTAAAAATGATATCTATCTAATTTACACTGTAACAAACCAAAATAACCACAAAAGATCCTTCTGTTTCTTCTCTTGATTACTGCATTTCAGGATTTTGTCTTTGTCACATTTATGTAGGTATGTCCAGGACCTCAGAGTAAAGGAGGTTCTCTAACCCCATGTATTGTTCACAACATTATGTGAATACAGGGCTGTCCACAGTCCACATATTGACATGATCAATCAGGATGGTAAAATGATATCGAGTGAAGCTTATATTATTGCCATTTCCACTTTTAGTGCAAACAATAATTATACATACCAAAGGAAGTCCTCAAACAACACTTCAGTGGAGCTGCAAAACAGTTTTGACAGTGTTAGTACTAAGCGTGTTCAAGAAATAGAGTGCTAGTACTAAACAACTGGAAAGTTTCAAGCCGGATCAAAAAGAGTAGATTTTCCAGCAAACATGCTATGAACCTTAGTTAAGGAGAGAAAGGCCGGGAGGCACACTTGAGGGGGAGTATAATGGAGACAGAATGATCTAAATATTTTTTTTTTGCTCAATCGCAATACAATCTGTCATCCTCTTTATGTATCAATAAAGCGATATAATGAACCATAGTTCAAGAAAACAGAGCAAAATGGCACCAGCTTACTTGAGAGACAGCAGAAAAGAAGTGGTATGGAATTTAGTTTAACACCTATTTTCTCAATCATGATGCAACCTTCTGTCACTTTTCAGGCTCCTAACAACTTAATTTAAAGATACAAAGACAATGAGTCATGCGCTGAAAAAGCTGAATAACTGACAATATTTTTAGAAACACCTAATTTGATGCCATGTAGAATCAGATAGGCCCTAGGGTCAGTTCCTTGGCTTCATAAAATAGGCCAGTATTTTGCCCATAAGAATGAATGTATCATATAGATTTAGAAAAACCATCAGCACGACGACACCACACTACCAGTCAGTCAGAGCGAACCCAACACAAACCTTGCGGATTCATCAACATGTAAAAGCTCCTCAACAAGACCTTTAACCTTCTCATCAAATAGGGATTGCATCGAGTTCCTCTGAAATAATAATTTTATCTTAATATTCACCCAATCTTCCGCAAGTAAAATTCTAGAAACAGCAGTGTGCACAGACAAACCTGGATCACCGTAGCACGGTACAGAGTCGTCCCTTCCAGTTCGGCAAGCTCCTCTTCGCTGAACCAAAGGGAGCTCCCGAAGGTGCTTGGAAGCATATCCAAATACCTACAGACGCAGTAACCCCAGCATTTCAACCACGGCTCAGACAACTCAGATGTGAAGGTGGGGTTTCGTTTCAAAAAAAAAAAAAAAAAAAAGATGTGAAGGTGGGGGGAATGCGAATTGCGGCCTTACGGCTTCCAGAGCGAGCCAGGGCGCCGCCGCTCGGCCATGAGGAAGAGCATGACGAGGAGGCGGTCGTCGACGCCTCCCTCCTCGAAGAGCGCGCGGCACCGCGCGCCGACGAGCGGGTCCTGCAGCACCCGCATGGGCGTGATGGCGAGGTCGAGCGGCACCACCAGAACCACCCCTGCACCGGTGCGGCCGCGCGCACGTTAGCGCCCACCGGATGAGGAGAGGGGAGAGGAGAGGATAGGGGTGCTCACCGTCGGTGGCGCCCGGCTCGGGGGCGGCTGTGGAGAAGACGCCGAAGCCCTTGCCGCCGCCGCACGTGCGGATCGTGCAGCCGCGGAGGTCGGCGCCGTTGGCCTGCGGAGGGAAGGAAGGGGTCTCGGGGTTTAGGGTTCTGGTAGCAGGCGAGCTGGAGGAGAGGGAAGGGAGAGGAGGCGACCTGCAGCCATTGGAGGAAGGATTCGAGCCTGGCCTCGTCGGCGGCGGCTGCCATGGCGGTGTTCGACGATTTGCGCGAGTGAAGTGGAAGTAGCGCCGCCCGCGCCCGGAAACGAACTCGTCGTTTTTATCGTTTTCCCGTGTTGGAGTTTGAAATGGACGGGCCATATATATTTAATCACTTAAATCCTGTTTTATGTTTCTTTAGTGATTTTTTATGTACAGATCGATTGATCGAATCGTGGAGTTTTAGTGTATAAACCGCTCGAATCTTGTGAATCTGGGAAATTTCTTGCTCATATGGTGCCTAGCATATCGATGAAGTACTTTGGCTTCTTCAGATTGAATCGGCAATGGGGTAGTTGCCTCTCGCACGACCCTGAAGAAGATCTCCGATCTGTTTGGCTGAACTTATAAGCCGACTGAAAAGCTGAAACAGCTGATTTATTGTGAGAGAAAAATACTATTGGTGGCTGATAAGCTGAAGCAGAGCCCTTAGACATGTTCAGTTGAACTTATAAGCTGACTGAAAAGCTGATTTGTTATGAGAAAAAAATACTATTTGGTAGCTGATAAGTTGACGCAAAGCCCTCGTGTCGGCAATGGGGTTTTTGCAAGCGACTGGTGATCGCTTCTTCCAGAGTTCCAATGACATCGACAGGCGGGCCAAGGGCCAAAAAAGAACATCTCATTCAGCATGACGCCATGACAACATGCAAGCACATTATCACTCGGTAATCTACTACTAGTATAACAACATTATATATATCAGGTCCAGGTTACATGCTCTACCTCTGACTGTCACTCTCATCTCAACCACTCACACCTCACCTCATCCCCGTCACAGTTACAGGCAAAGACGGCTGCCGAAAGAACTATCACGTATGCTAGCACACGAGCGAGGCCCGGAGCGAGTGCGTCGTCGACAGGTTCGTGCACGACGCCCACCGTATCACGGACTCGGCCACCGCCACGTCCAGGTGCTCCCGCTCGCCGGCACCGATCGTGTGGTTCCGCCTGCTGTTGATGCCGACGCCACCCCGCGACGTGCTCCCCCTCGCCGTCCTTGTGGTCGTGGCCTCCACGGTCCTCAGGGACGAGAAAGGAGCAGCAGCCACTGTCGCCTCGGCGGGAGCATTCTGGCCCGAAGACCCCGACGGCTCAGGCTCGTCGCATTCTTGCGCGCAGAAGAACGAGAAGCTCGGCATGGATGCCACCGGTGGTGGCAGGAACGCCCCGCCGCTGGGCTCGCAGGCCTCACCGAACGAGAATCCTGAGGTCGAGCAAGACGGGGCCATGTCAGCGACGAACGCCGAGAAGGACGACCTGCAGGCGAAGGTGGGCGAGCACGCTTCATCCTCCCCCGCCATGCCCTGGCAGGAGACAGGGCCGCCGGTGTTGAAGCTCACGTCCCTGCTCCGCGACGCCAGCGGCGTGGAGAAGGAGCACGAGCCGAGGTCCTCCCTCCGGAGGCCGATCTCGTGGCAGTGGCTGCAGGAATCTTGTGATTGCTCCGCGTGTTCTTGCATCCACGAATGATCTGCGTGAGAAAGATTTGTTTAGATAAAAGTCCACGTGGTGAACAGCTACTACAGAATGGGGAGGACCCATCATCAACAACAGGCTGATCCTTGCAGTAAGGTCCGGAAATTATGCCATGACAGCCAACCAAACCAGATTCCATGAAGGGTGGAAGAATGAATCAGCAAGCTTAAAGTAACATATGCGAAGAGAAAGGGGGGGATTTAAAATATCAGTACGGTGGTAGTGGATCTACCAGAACATGGCCCTACCACAAAATGGTGATGGCTGCCGATGACACTCATCCTGTTCCCAGCCTTGCAAGATTAAATTAGGAAAACCACCAGCTTGAGCTGGCACTAGCTCACTACTTAGCGGAGAAGCTACGATGCTTTACTCGTTTTGTAACGTAAACGGGCAATTAAACAACGCTAGACTTGCTTTCATTGATCTCTATGGTCGACAGTTCAATTGTCTGAATTTGTAGTCAGGAATCATGAATCCAGATGAAGATACTGATGCATGAAAAGGGCTGGTATTTAATTTTGGCGGTTTGATGGATTCATGTCTGAATGTCAGGAATCATGAATGGAGCCGAAGATATTGATGCATGAAAGGGGCTGTTATTTAATTTTGGCGGTTTCGGAAACACACGAATTCATGTCTGAAAGTCAGGAATCATGAATCTAGCTAAAGATATCGATGCATGAAAAGGGCTAGTTTCTAAAATTGGCGATTGCGAAAAATGGAAGAATTCGTGTCTCACCTAGAACCTGCTTGGCGGTTAGTCGTTGTCTAGGATCGCGCCGCAGCATCCCAGTCACCAGCTCCTTTGCTGAATCAGAAACCCTATCCCAGGGATCAGAAGGGAACCGCAGCTCTGTGGACCTTATACACTCAAAGATCTTCGACTTTGTTTTCCCCCAAAACGGCGGGAAGCCACTCAGGAGGATGTAAAGTATAACCCCGGCGCTCCATACATCGGCAGCTTCATTGTATCCACCGGAAAGCACCTCCGGCGCAATGTAAAACGGGCTTCCTACCATGCCGCTCAAGCTTCGACCTGACAAAACCCAGATTCTGATTTTAGCTCCCAAAGACTAGCATTGACAAAGTGCATCTTGCATAGAATTGATCGGATACCAACTGTACCAGGCTGGATGTAGGTGGCGAGGCCAAAGTCCGCGAGTTTGATCGGCGACGACAGCGACTTGCTGACCAGGAGGATGTTCTCCGGCTTCAAGTCCCGGTGGACGATCCCCTTGCTGTGGCAATGGGCCACGACCTCCATGAGGTACCGGAAGAGCACGGCGGCCTCGTGCTCCGAGAAGCAGCCACGCTCCTCGAGGCGGTGGAAGAGCTCTCCGCCGGCGCAGAGCTCCATGACGAGGTGCACGGAGTCCTCGTCCTCGTACACGGCCTTGAGGTCAACGACGTTGGGGTGGCCCGAGAGGCGCGCCATGACCTCGATCTCGAGCTTGACGCCCCTCACGTCGTCGGGGGACACGAGGCGGTCCTTGGCGATGGACTTGCAGGCGAGCGCCTCGCCGGTGACCAGGTCGGAGCAGGAACGGATGACGCCGAACTGGCCCCACCCGAGCTGCGGCCCCAGCGCGTAGCGGTCCTCGAGGCACGAGACGTGCGCCGCCTCCAGCAAGGCCCCGCGCAAGCCCGGAGCCTTGTACGAGTTGTACTTGGCGTCGCCGCCGCCGACCCAGCCGGCGGCGGCCATCGCGCTGAGGTCCCACACGCTGGAATCCGGAGAAGCTTCCGCCCCCAACCCTCCGCCGCCCCGGTGAAGCGAATCCCCGGGCCCCGAAGCGAGGCTCCCGTGCTCCCGAATCTGGCGGCCTCAGTGCCCTCCCTCCACGGGCATTCCGCGCTCTGCAGCCGAATCTGCGGCGAGGAAAGCGAGAAAGGCAAGCAAGAACAAAAAAACGCAAAAGCTTTAGCTCTCGGAGGTTGGAGCCCCCAAAATCGCGGCTTTATACTCAGCAACAAAAATCTTTTTCCAAACAAAAAACCGAGAAGCCCCGCGGGCTCGGGACCCCGGACACCGACTCGGAATTCAAAACTCCCAGCACGGGGAGCGCGCAGGCGCCCGCGAAACCCGCGGCGGCCGGCGCGCCGGCGGCAGAGCCCGCGGTCAACTCCTCGAGCAAGCTCGGGCGGAGCCGATTGGGCGAGAGCCCGCGCAGATCGAGCCGCGCCTCGCCGGGGAGGCCGAGCCGGGCTCGAAACTGCCGGAGAAACCGCCGTATCCGGCCTCGAAGATACACATATGGTAGGGGAGAGACTCACCCACGCCGCTGCGGCGGCGGCCGAGCGGGGTCGCCGGCGGCGGGGTCAGCTCCGCCCAGCTCGCGGCATTCGGCCGCGCCGCGGGAGGGGCAGGAGGGAGAGCGAGAGGAGGAGGAGAGACCGTGGGGGGAGAGGTTCACGGTGTTTGGTCTGTTCCGTTGGTGGGGAGGCGCCCCCACTTTTTGGTAGGGCTAGTGCTAGTCGTGGTAGAATTAGAGAGGGAGCCGAGTGGCAATTAGCAGCGTAATTAGCCCGCTAATCATGTGGTTAAGCTTTGTTTTTATCCATGCCCTGCTTTGCATTTCTTTATTAGAGGTAAGCTTGGAAGGTTGCTCTTGTCCAATTTTGCTATACCAAATACTTAATGCATTCAATTCAAAAAAAAATATTAATGTCTTTCCAGATAGAATGTGTAGGATTTGGGAATTGATTAGGATTTGGGAGGGGTTGAGTTGTTCTGATGTGGTTGGTCGGGTTTGATTTCAAATTAGGTTCAGTGGTTGGACTTTGGACAAGGAGCATATTTTTGCTGGGTTTTTTTATCTGTGTTTCTTCTTCTCCCAAAAGCAAACAGCAGGTTTTTGGGGAGGGATCTGGTGCCCCCTGCCCTACCTGCCATCGTGTGGTGCGGACCGGCCGTACCGTTAGTTAAAAACGGCACATGCACGCCTACGCCTCCGACCCTGTTCGAGTAATTCTTCTGCTTTCCTGTTGCTTTCACTCTGTTACTGTTGCTCGGTGCACTTGTTCTCAATGCTGGAATAGTGGAAATGTGTAGTGTAGAAGGAGCGAGCCCTAGTTTTAGCAAGTTGTGTGTTTAGTTTGTGCCGACTTGAGCTCGCTATTTAATTTTCCTGTGTTTCTTTATCCTCTGTTGGCGTTATATTTAGTTATAATTGTATATGTGGATGCTCTGTTTGACATGGCAGATGACATGGCTCTATTTGATTCGTAACGCCAAAATAGCGACTATATAATCTTTTTTTCTATAGTGAAGAAAATGTTTATTTTATGAGTTCTTGTCGGGGACGATAACGACAAAAAAAAAAGAAAAGAGTTTTGAAATAGGTTAATGTGCAAAGTTGACATGGTAAAGGTCACTCTTAGGCTATGTTTGACATATTTAGTAGCACCTTTCTTAAAATGGTTGATTCGTGACACGTAAAATAACGACTATGTAATCTTCTTCTTCTTCTTCAAAAAGAAATACATATGTTTTTATTAGGTATTGTTGCATTGGGTAAAGAAGAGGGGGCAGTGCGCAAAGTTGAACCAGAATACTAAATGAATAGGGCCCAAGCTTTGAAATCATTCCGTTAAGTCCTCGCCACACAATAATGCAGATGCAAAACGCATAGGTGAACCTAAAGAACTGGGCCCAACCTCTCCAATTATATAGTTTAGTTTGGTTCTGATTGGCATAGCCCTTTTGAGTTCCTGGATTGGTTTAAGGGTCCGTCACTGCAAGTTGCTCCTCCTCACCCTCAAGTGGGGGTGCTCCAGACCAAAATCGTGACGTTTATTAGCAACACTATTCGATTTCGCTACGGCTTGGGCCTTTTGTCGACGCTATATTTCCCACGCTAGGACATAGCATTTAAAAAAAATGCTAATCATGTGCCAGTATCCGATTTTTTTTAAAAAAAAACTTTGCTACTGGGCAAAGGTACAACAGGAAAGAGTTACTAAAATCAGGAGAGAGAGAAAAAACTGCAAAGTTGAACCAAAATTATGTCTTCCATAAAGTCCCCCAAACAATAATGCAAATTGCATGGCGGTACCTAAAAACCCGGGCCCAGCCTCTCAAATCATCTAGCCTAACAAATGATTAAGCAAGTGTGTTTATTTTTGCTGATTCGCAATCACCTTTTGTTTTGCTGGATTATATGTAGCTTAACAAGGAGCTAGCGCTACAAGTTGGCCCTCTAATCCTCAACGTCATGGATTTTTTTTTAAAAAAAATAAGGGTCGTTTGTAGCTTGAGGCTAAACTTTAGCCCCTGTCACATCAGATATTTGATACTAATTAGTAGTATTAAATATAGACTAATTACAAAAATAATTGCACAGGTGGAGGCTAATTCGCGAGACGAATATATTAAGCCTAATTAGTTCATGATTTAACAATGTGGTGCTACAGTAACCATTTGCTAATGATGGATTAATTAGCCTTAATAGATTTGTCTTGCGAATTAGCCCAAGGCTTCTGCAACTAGTTTTATAATTAACTCATATTTAATCTTTCTAATTAACATTGAATATACGATGTGATAAGAGCTAAATTTTAAAACTTAGTATCCAAATAGTCCCTAAGAAACGTCGTGGATTGCCTTTGCCACTTGTATTCTACGGCTCGTCTCGTCCGGACGTGACGAGGAAAGCCGCCCTGCCCATTTGTGGTCTCGTTGGCTTGGCACCAAAGCGGGAAAGCGACCGTGTGGCAGCCAGAGCGAGGTTCACTCCACACTGCACACACTCTCTACTGGCCAGCGTTGCTTCTGACGGCGGCGATCCAGAGCCTGTGGGCTGTGGGTCCGCCCTGGGGGCGTTGCTTCTATTTTGGGCTGGCAGCAGATGATGCCCGGATTGAACCACGGCGTGTCAGGTGACTAACTGGTTGTGGAAATCCGCGAGACCTGTCCTGCGATCCGCATCAACAAAAGTGGATGGTGCGTCAGGGTGTGTAATGTACCCAGTTCACGGTTGTCAGCTGTTGCTCGTCAAAGGTTAATTTTTTACGAATTACATGGACGCTCACATAGACACACTCATCCTACAAACACACGCACGCAACCCTACTCTTATAAATACATCCGAAAGTATGAGCATGCAAATCCTCGAGATTGACGAAGTCACCACTAGTATCCCGCTGTCGATGGTCACGTCGCCTACCGCGGATAGAATAGCACCGGTTGAATCTTGAAATAAATCTAGAAAAATGCGAGCACCAATCAAGAACTCAAATTTTGATGGTTAGGTTCCACCACAAGGAATTTTTGCGACAAACATTTTTGCAGTACAGACCTTTGCGGTTTAATGGTTACGTAAACATGCTTGAAATAGCTTAGCCGAAGCGATTGTAGTGTACTAGCGGAGTTGGGACAAGGCCGGTGCATCTTCTCGCTGGATTCGTCCGTGATTATTTATTTTTTTTAATTGGGAAAAGGAGAAGCTCTCGGTGCAGCACTAAGCACTTCTTGTACCTTTGTTCCGGGTGGCCTGCACGGAGAATAATTCGGGCGACGGCGATGATGGCGTCTTTGAAATCCTGGGCGTGTTGGTTGGAGTTCAAAGTGGAGCAACTCCGTATTATCAGTTTTTTAAATGATTTTTGTTTTTGGAATATGTGTGGGTAAGGAATCTAGGTGCAGGGTGGATGCTGGATGCCATGGCCCATGGCGTGTTTGTGTGCATGCATATCCAGAAAAAAAAAAAGCCTCTTCTCGCATATGGAACAATAAAGATTTGAAAACACTGAATCAATGCCTACTGCTGAAATGCCTGCACCGGCTACACCACCCAGGCGACTCTGCATGGGCCAAATGGGGGCAACATCGGTAGCTCTCACTGGGAGGATCTGAATGCTCTACTGCCGGCCTACAGAGCCATTACAAGCTCGACGATTGGCAACGGTGAATCAACCGCCTTCTGGAAGGATCATTGGCTGCATCTCGGCCAACTGGAACATGCTTTCCCGGCCTTGTTCAGCCACGCTGCCAATGGAAACGCTTCTGTTGCCAATGGTGCGTTTCTTTGGCTGACTGCTTGTACAACATAAAATACAGTGCAAATCCAACTTCCTGATGAAGAACATTGTGGACTGCGCAACCTGTGACCTGTGCGCCTCAAGCACGGAAACCCCAGGCCACCTGTACCTCCACTGCAGCTTCGTGCGCCCAGTTTTGGACCGCAATTGGAGTGGTAATCAAGGATGCTGATACTGTCGAACGCTTGTGGGAAGTGACGCGATCCGAGAACCTTCCTGCTGCCCACTACTCCACCTTCCTACTGCTTTGTGCCTGGCAAATCTAGAAACACCGACATGACGTTGTCTTCCGAGGTCAAGATCCATCTCTCCCACACCTGCTGCTAGCTTGCAAAGAAGAAGGACGCCTCTGGCGTTGCCGACTGCCGCGCGCTGATGTGCAGATCGCCGAAGCCTGGTGTCACTCCTTTTCCTTCAATGTGCAAATTCAGAGTGCGTGCAAACATTTGTAAAACTGCTGAAAACTCTTGTTTTAATGAGCTTGCAACACAAAAAAGTGCATGCATGCGGCATGCCCAGCAAAAATAATTGGGAGATCATTTGGCAAATAAGGTCTCGTTGTGTTTGAATTGGACTATATCCATTTATGCTGAAGGCGCTAGTTCACCATATGGGAAGACGCATTTGTACCTGTGATAATTCATCTTCAAAATAAAGTCAGAGAAGTCCCGGTACATGCTATCCAACAACCAATCTGCTGTCACGTAGATCCCGACAGTCTTCAATCCAAAACAGACACACGGTTGACCCGGCGGCATCTCGGTTGGAGATCTCGAGCGTGTTGGTGCGACGAGTTCAAATTTCAGGGACACACACGCGGTGCCTCTACTCGGATCCTCAAAAGATCCAAAAGAATCCACGAGGCTCCAGCCTCCAGCGAATCCTACCGCTCGCTCACCGCCACACCCTCGGGCCACCACTCACCGACCGCCACGTGGGACTCCGCGGCTCGTGCACGGTGCCCCCACTAGCTGTCGCCTGTCCCCCCGTCCCCTGTCCACCGCGTACGGTCACGGGTGACGAACAGCACGCGAGGCGCTAACGGTAACCCGAAGCCAATGCCATGTGGGCCTCCGGTCGGGCACGTGGTGGGCCCGGGGAAGCCAACGGCCGGTGGGTCCCGTCCTATTTTTTTTTTCGAGGGGAGGAATGTCAACGGGAGATTTCGGGATGCGGTAAATGATGATCACGGCTGTCGGCGGCGAGTGGGTGGCTGGATCTTGCTGAGCCGGTGGGGGTAGTTGACCTTGTCTTTCTGGAGCTTCCAAAAAGTGACGGATCTTCATCTTTTGTTGTTCATCGGCCGTCGAGCCGTTAACATTCTACTGTAGCGTGTCAGTTCATTTTTCACGCCGTCTTTTTTTCGGGGGAATGAAAAATACGATAACACGAACCAAATTCATTTGAGACCATGGATCGCTACGGATATGATCTCGTGCCACCCGGAGTTCGATGCTAAATGGTGCCCGAAGATGCAGATACAGTTTTTGGAGCGCTGTAAAATCCAACACCTTATATAATGGTAATCTCAAGTGATAAAAAGTAAATTATAATAATCTAGATTATATAATCCAACACCTTAGAAATGGAGATGTTATAAGCTAAGCCAACATATTTCATCTTATGTTCTGGCTATCAACCAAACTACCCAACTTCGTAATATTTAGCCGTATATGCTATTACAATCCCCTTAGTAAATTTTTCTCCGGCTAAAAAAATTGAACGAGAACTCGATTAGTAGCACATCAGTCTTTGTTAGCTTCTCGAAATAAAAATAAAGCCTACTTAATTTCAGATGAGTGGGACATGTGCCCTCCCCAGCTCCTCACCTCACTATGTCTTTTCTTGAGTTCACCCTTATCAAGTTTTATCAAAGATAAGGTGGCAGGCCACGCGGCATGTTGGGTATCATTATGAAGGTCTCACACATGGGCATGACATAGGATAAGAACAGTAAATCTACATCATTGTACTCATAGATGGCGAGCTAATGGAACTCAAGCCGCCGATATTGTACAATAGTGTCTCTTTGTATTTTCTTTTGTACCTAACTATATTAATCTAACTATATGTTTTCATTTTCACATCATCCTTTTGTAGGAATAAAGTAAAATAATGTAAATTGAATTTATATTTTTGCGAAAACATAATACAGACGCCAGTCCTCACATAAGTGCACGTACATTTATCCCTATGAATATACACACACGATCTTATTTTATGAGAACCTCGGAGAGATTAAGCCAAAGTTGGTTCTCGTTAACCGGAGCCCGAAGATGGAGCCCCAATTGCACTAGAAATAAGACAAGACGCACAAGTAAGTACCAAGAAGGTAAAAAAACAAAACAAAACATAGGAGAATAACTAAATCCTTTCTTACGGAGCTTTATGAGGGTACTGGCAATCACCTCAAGTAGAAGTAGTTCATGTGTAATGCTACGTTATATGAACACCACTCTAGAATCTATTGTTCCCAACCCACTGTATCGATTCGTAGCCCATGCAATTAATTAGTTTACTAATCTCTTTCATACTCCGTATCTACCAATCATCTTCCTCCCCCCTTATTACGCAGATAATACTTTTTTGTCAGTATAAAATTTGTTAGTGCCTAGTGTTATTATTTTTTTTGTCAAAACCATTCTGAGGCGTCGTTTCTTCATCTCTTTCTTCTCTGATTTATTATATACAATTTCTAGGCCATACTAGTGGCTGGGGCGCACACTCATACGCCGCAGTCATTCTTCTCTCATTTATTATATACAAGTTCTAGGTGGCAATATAACTAATGCCATACTAGTGGTTGGGGGGCGCACTCGCATGCCGCCATCATTTGGTGAATGCACCTGATCATTGTGCGCGTTGTTAACACTGTGCATGGGAACCAAGAAATACAAAATTTAGTAGAGCCGTTCTGCCAGCTAAATAAACCATTCACACACGTGTTGTATAGCTAAGGTGTCTCTTCCGTATTCACGCAACTGTTCAATTGGTCTTTGTCTTGGATACCTGAAATCTTGGATCATGTAATAAAACCACACTATAATCTTAGTCCCTGATCTTTATCATTCTTGGTAGATATACATGGATAAACTTATCAATAGAAAGCCAACTGATAAGGTGGTGCAGGTATGTAAATTGCAAACCATAGGAAGTAATGTGACAAAAAAGCTCATTTGAAGCAATGCAATGGAGCATATGATAATTCAATCACTCAATTTAGCAAGATATGAGAAAAAGAAAGAAAGAAAAAGGCTGCCTAGTATCAGAAATTTTCAAGTCTGCATAAACAGAGTGTGAAAAGTCTGAAGAAGACTCAACTCGGGAATTTTTGGGATTACAATCACTCATGGTTTCAGTCGATCTGTCTCAAGATTCAAATGACTCAAGAATATCCAGGCACGGTGGAAAGATCCCCACCACAAAAGAACACCATCTCATGGCCTTCACTCAGTGGAAGATGATGTCTTTGCTCCGTCAGTTTGGCACAATTTCTCACCCCAAAAATGTAAGTTTTTTCTTTGGCTACTACGTCGGCAAAGACTGAGCTCTAATGCTCAAACACTGCAACATGACACCTGATGGACAATGCCCTTTCTGTGTATATGAGGAAGACTCCTCCCATCTCTCTATTAAATGTCAGCAAAGTTCAAGCTTTTGGTCCTTCATTGATTTTGACCTGACTTCCATTTCATCTACTGATAGTATTGAAGCTCTCTGGTCTATTAATCCCCTGCAAGAACAGAACTCACGGATTAGAAGCACGATACTGATTTGCATCCATTGGAATATTTGGAAATGTAGGAATGCAAAAATCTTTATACATGAGGACGAAGCCAATTTACAGATTTTCTAAATGATGCTGAGATGATCTACTCCTCTGGTCAAATAGATGTAGCAACTTAGCTGGTAAGGATAAACTTCTTGTGTGGTCTAATTATTTCTCCAATTAAGCTAGCTTTCTTATTTGTAGTTTTCCCCTTACCCTATCTATCTTCTGTTGTTGTTTCAGTCTTCCAGTTCCCTAGCTTGTAATTACCAATCTATAAAGGGTTTTTCTTATAAAATAAAATTCATAAAATACGTAGTTGCAAGCAGCAAGAAGTATGCCTTAATAAGCATTTTCTCATCAACAAAATTTCTATTAGAAAATTAGTTCTCCAAAATGATTTCAAGGAAAGTAAAGCATGCTCTGGTATTTTCATCACACATATGAGATCTTTTAGTGGTGCTACATTATTTCTCCATCTTGGACTTTTGGAAGGAAACTCCATACTTATGATGGAAAAATAAATATTGCATCTTTCGTATGGAGCTGCAATGTTCTAAATGTTATTGATATTTAGATCCAAGGTATCATAACATCATCTGTAGACAAAAAATACTGAACACTTTGGATGCAAAGGGATAAATGAATTAATAGTGGAAGAAATACAAAGGAAGATCAAATTATTTCACCTGAGCTATGACCATGTAGCTAGCGTTAACCATGTCCTTATCACCAATTCTCCACCATTGAAATGTGTTCCCCTCAAGTCTCTACCATGGCATTATCACTTTTCCTATCATCGCAAAGATGCTCCATCATAGCGGAGCTACACGCCTACCTATTATCAAATTTGTTTATGAGAAACATGAGAAAAATTCACAAACAATTCCAATGCTAATACAGTTGATGGAACATAACCAGGCTCTGTTGCAGTTTGAAACTACAGTTAAAAATTGTGATCACCCAATATCCACCTCTACCTGTGTCATGTGAAGGTGATCCGCATACTTACAATATGGACCTCCTTATGCTTGATCTAGGAACCCCCATATTCTCTAGTAAATATTGATGATAACAATTTAGTAAATCACTGGATATTTCTCATGGAGTATGGATAACCAGAATCCTTCCTATTATCTTAACATTGTGTAGGTAAGAATTTCCAGTAGGACAGTCTCCGATGAATCTTCAATCGAATTTGCAAGAGAAAATAGAAAAAAATATCAAATTCCCATGAATCAAATAACCTAAATTCTATGAACAATTTTTTCTTTGAGATGTTTTTGCTGTGAAAGAGATTTTTTCTGAAGTTTTCAGTGGCCAAAAACGCCGTAATAAATTTTGTCACTATCTTTCTCATATTTTTCTGTGAGAACTAGTATTTATCTGAGCAATTGAGGAATCCATGCAAAAAGCTACACTTTGTATATCGACCCTAGCTGTGAAGGTGGTATATAAAGGAAAATTATGACTCGGCTATGGCTAATCTAGGTCACAATATATGAAGAATGAAGTACAAACTTAATAGAACAACACTATCAAGTATAATCATCCAGCACCTGTTGTTCAACTGATGCATTTTTCTATAAAGAGCTCAATTGCTCTGATGATGTTAATATTCATAGAATTGGAAAACCTATCCATATACAAATAGACGAAAAAACAATTAGGGAGCTGATATGATATGATCATCTTATATGGGTGATAAAAGCTAGTACCGTATAATAAATTAACATCGGTACACATATGGTTGTTGGAAAAGGAAAAGAAAATGTATATATCATAAGCACATCCAATCCAAGGCACTGCGTTTCCGACAATGTCTTGCAGCGATTAGGATGAGCATGTAGTGTTAAAAATAACATAAGTAGCTGCTTTGCTAAATTACCGACTAACCTTTTATAATCATTCTCCTCGAGTGCACTACAGCTAGGAATAAACGTATCAACACTGACTGCAAGATGGTTTATATACTGGAAGATAAGAGTCCTTATGCTTAATTCAAAACATCATACATAAGAACAACACAATTATAAATTTAGTAAAACAGCCCACTCATATACCTGTTGCACAACTGATGTCAACTTCAGTTTAGATGGTGGTATGGATACCTATCAAGGAACCATCTGACAATCTTTTGTTCTGAACCTTGTGGTTGCTGTTAGAAAGAAGTAATACATAGGTAAGTTTGTTAGCAGAAATGTATGGATTCTAGTTATCTCAACCACCTTCAACAACATCATTTTAGATTTGGCTTTCCCAGCATCAAAGCATATTTTCCATCTTTAAATCGGAACTGTACCCTTATGATAGCAAAAGTGTTTAGTCTTGAGTAATACTATTATGAATGTTCGTGTTTGCCCAGAGCTTGGCTTTATTAAGTTGCTTTAAGTGAATTTTTAAAGATCATTTCCATGCCTTGGCTGATTTGTTAGGTGTGATTTCCATCCAGCAATGCTAGCAGATTGGCAGATCCATTTATTTGTTTGCAGTCACCTACACCTGCATGGCACCTATATATGAATTATTTTTATATATGTCTCTATTTGTTTTCCTGCTAAGAAAGAGCAAGAAACACAGCTATGTTCAGTAGGAAAAAATGTCAGCAATTATTAGGCCACCTGTTGCTATCTAAACTGAATATGGTATACACCTGACTCTCTCTCAACCTTTTCCAATGTTTTAAAATACATGAAAAGAGCAACTGCATGATACATATAAAGATAGGTACTTTGTTTGTCCACATTAGAACTTACTGGTGACATCCTAAAAATTATGGTGGTATGTTCAGAGGTAACTCAAAGTCCAACCAAAATAAGTTATCAAGCAGCTGCAAACTCTTTTTGATTTAGCAATGCAAATATTTTTCTAGACATATGCTAAATGTAAATCAAAATATACCCTACTGAATAGGTGGTCATAAAAGATGCTGCTTACAGACACTAACAAATAATATGGGTCAAATATTATTAATATTTAGATCCAAGGTATCATGATTTCATTCCATACCGAACCAAAAGCTGTTTGTTTAATCATCATAGCTCTTTGCTAAAGGTAAAATTGTTGAACATCTTAGATGTGGGAGATATATAAACCAATAGGAAGGGAGGAGCGGCAGCTGGTGGGGGTGAGGGAGGGAGGGGGCGGCAGCCGGCGCGGGGTAGTGGGACTGTGGGAGGGGGAGGGGCCAGAAGGAGGGGCTAGAGGGTTAGCTTCAGGAGGCTTCCAACAAAAGGAAGCACTGAAGTAGAACCTACACCAGCTAAAGCCTCCCTCGGCCATTCCTGATGAATCAAACGCGTCCACGTGCCCTTGGAGATTGGACGGCGCGTGGTGATAGGGACAACATGACTAGGCCCTCCTTGGCGCCTCCGCTCCAACCTTGATGGATTCTAATACAACATCCTACTTGGAGCATTTGGAACCAAATTGGAACTAGAGAACAACTACCCATTGAGGTGTTACCGTGTTACCAAATTCGAAATGCATGTCTACAGTGATTAAAAAAACTCTAAAAATGATATGAATGGATAGCTCATGTCATCTTCTATCATTATACAAAATTTGAGATGCAATGGAAACTTATACAAGATACAACAAAAAAAGTGAAATCTGCACATGAACAATAGCGAAGCGGGTTACAAGTCCGTGAAGAATAGTATTTAGAAACATGTATTTAGGATTTGGTTACATGGTAACTATCATACAAACATCTACGGGACTGACCATTAAGGTGTGTCTGACATGGAGACTATAGCATAGGGCGGTGTCAGTGTTCACCTTCGAGTTCCTGATCTCGACAAGCCCCACCAACCAATCTACTATCTTAGAGATACCCCTTGATAGGTTGCCGGGTCTAAACATCGACAGTAACAGGCTAATGGGAGGTAACACACGAGTTATTCTTGTTGGAACCAACCGGGAACAATCCTAATTTTAGGAATGTGAACACGTGGCATGTTCTCTCAATCTATCTACATCTCTCTGTTTATTTTTAGGATCTCTTCACTCTTTTTTTTTGCGAATAAGGATTCTCTCTTCACTCTTTAAAGTGCAAACCAAGCGCACACGATTTGAGGCCCACTTTCAGACCTACTTTGGGAACTGAGCTAATCTAGGGAGGTACGCCTCATAGGGAAATTTTTATGGGAATTCTTTTACCGTCAATTTTCTGGGTGGTAAACCCCTATCCTTTGCTGCTGTTTGGTAGTAAAGGGAGATAAATCTCAGAGATCATAGCAATAAATAATAATCTGTCAGCACAACGAAGCTTTATGGCCGCAAAGCGGCATCCCCAGGGCCCATGCGGCGAGGCAAGTGGCCTCGCAACACCGCTCCTGGAGCACGAACGACGGCACGGGTGGCCGTGCGACGGAGCCCCTCGGGCAGCCACAGCCACATCGGCCATGCGAAGCGGCGCCAAGAATCAAGCTATCGACACGCTAGCCGCGGGGCCACCTACTTGGGGTCGAGCAGTGCAAGCTTGGTGAGCTTCTCAGCGGGCCCCGCGTGGTGGCCCCGTCCATGGAGCCGCTCATCTGTGGCTTGCGGCCATGGCGCAAGCGAGCTGGAGGTCGCGACCCCGCGCGCCAAGGGCCTCATCGGGCGCACCTCGGTCCCACTGCCGCGGCTAGCCGCCCCGTGCCTGGACCTTGTCGGCCCCATCACGGCCTCGCTCCTGCGGCAAGGCACGTTCTTGGACCTCGTGCCGTGCCGGGTTGCTGCAGCCGCGCCCAGCTCCAGTCCTCTCGTCGACCGCCCCGTGCCGTCGAGTCGAGCGAGATGGGGATGCAGGGGCTCGGGGCAACGTCCGGACGGAGGGTGGCGGTGCCTAGTCGCAGCCTCGTAGGTGGGCGGCGGCGTTGGGCGGAGACGACGCGTCGAAGATGGGTACCTCGACGGGGAGATAGCAGGGTGGAGCTTGGACGCGGAGTGGAGAAGGGCTCGTGGACGGGAAGGGGAGCAGCGGCGCTTGGACAGGAGATGTGGAGCGGCCTCGTGTGGCTCACGATTTATGAAGTTGGACGGGGAAGCCGTGCCTAGACCCTCGAGACGGGGAAGAGCCGTCCTAGGGAAAACACGATGGTCGGGTCGTCCTTCTCCGTAGCATGGGCTTCCAAAAAGGTGGAGAAATTTGATCCGTGCTCAGCTTTCCATGCAGTGATCCTGCTAGGGGAAAACGGGAGGATACCAGTGGGGATTGGTGCTCCCAAATTAGGCCTCAAAGTTACCGTACGACCAGCCAAAGGCCCAAATTGCACGAGACAGCAGGCCGTGGAATCAGCTAATCGGGCCCGCCCTCGCCACACGCGAGCCCGTAGTTGTGGCGTGTCCGTCAGAAAAAAAAGAAGGCAAAGGCAGCAAAGAGGTGACACGCCCCGCACACGATTCCTTGCGCGTCCTTCTTCCTCCTCCTGCCCCCACACGTCATTCCTCCTCCACTCCCTCCCCTCTCCACTCCCGCCGCCTGTCTCGCTTCCACTCCCTCCCACTTCCAGGCGGACCTCCCCTCCCCTCCCCTCCCCTCCCGGCTCCCGCGATGGCCGACGCGTACTGGAGGTACGCGGCCGCCGACCCGCGGCAGCAGCAGCAGCAGCCCCCCTCCGCCGCGGCAGGCGCGGGGGCGCACCCGGGCATGGGCGGCGCCCCGCAGATGGCCGCCGGGGGCCAGCAGCCCATGAAGCGCCCCCGCCCCGCCGACTTCTCAGGTTCGCCCGCCCGCCCGCCTCTGCCCCCGCACGCCCAGCCCCGCGATCTGATCCGCGCGTCGTCGGCCGCGTCACCTGCTGGCCGCCTGCCCCGCTCGATCTGTTCGTAGCGGAGGTGGGCGCCGGCCGTGTAGGGCTCTAGGGAGGTTCCGTGCTCGCTGCCGCGGCTTGCGTGCATTGCGCGGTAGTGTTTGCTTCCGCCCGTGCTGGAGCCGAGAGATCGCGCGAGCTCCAGTGTTTCCGCTCGAGCTGCTTCGGTTGTGACGATGTTGCGCACTGATGCTGATGCGGTGAATTTGGTGACGTCCGTGCTGGCTTTCTGCCGGAAGCCCGGAAGCAGGTGGATTCGTTGAATTCGTTCGACCGGATCTGCCAGAACGGACTCTGCTGGCTGCGCGATCTGTCACAATCACTTTAGTGGCGCTGTGGGTGCAGACTGCTACTAGCATATTGCTGGGTTTCATGTGTTTCTTTCCGATTTAGGGTGACACCTAAAACCCACTGCTAAAACCCACAGATAGATTCATATCTGTAGTTTAGTTGTTGAAAGGTCTGGTGCAAGTTGTGAGAGCAAACTTTATGGAAAATTTTGATTGATTCGTTATGCGTAGGCCAAAACCCAACTGCAACAGGAAGGTGAAGGTATCTAGAGACTAAAACCATAGTGCTGTATTCACAAAACTTGTTATTCACGTGGGCTTAAGTACCTCCACAGCTAATGTTTATGATGGGGGGTCTGTTTTTCATGTTACCAAAAAAGAAGCTACTCCCTCTGACCGCACGGTTTAAAAGGGAAACTGGGGCTAGCATTTTTTTTTCTATCTTGAAAATATGGCATTTACAATAAAAGGGATTAGATATTTACAAATAGAGGGTGAAGTAGTTTAGACTCTGCTGCAACTTGAATAGCTTGAGACAGCACTATCATTATTTTCTGAGCTGCATTGAATTGTTCCACAAAAATCTAGGGAACAATATGGCTTGAACTCAATATTTAATACTATTTTTTCGTTCCATAGATGGACCTGGTGCACCTGACATGACCGGCTATTATCCTCGTGATGAAGAAAGGGCAGGGTATCGTGCTGCTAGAGATACCGAGGCTCTTAATGCGTCCTACGAACGTTTTCTGCGTACTGGGGTATCAGTTGTTGTGTTGTTGCATAATCATATTTCAAACGCACAGTCAGCTAACACTTTTGCTAACTTTTTAGCAAATTCAATCCTATGGTGCTGGACCTGCTGGAGAACCTATTAGGCCTGCTGTTGGAGGCAATGCTGGCTACCCTGTTGATGAGCGTTCAATGATGGCTGCTAGGGGTATGGATAGCAGAAATATTGGTGGTTATGGTGGTGGAATGCCAGAGCCACCCCTTCCACCTGATGCCTCAAACACCTTATACATTGAAGGCATACCTACTGGCTGTACACGTCGAGAAGTTTCACGTATCCTTAAATCTATATCTTTTCTGCCACTCTCTTTCCCTACACATATATTGCATGGACTGCAGGTGAGATCAAGTATGATACACCTGCTTCGTTTGGTTATTGGTCCTTCACTTTTCCCCTAGATATCTTCCGACCGTTTGTTGGCTTCCGTGAAGTTAGGCTTGTAAACAAAGAACCGAAACATGTAAGTGAACTATTTGATTTCTTTCAAGCCTTTGCCTCTTGTTTGATTTCATTCATCCTTGTGACTACGTTGCTATTGGCAGCCTGGTGGTGACCCTATTGTCCTCTGTTTTGTTGATTTTGCTGAAGCTACTCAAGCTGCTATTGCCATGGATGCTTTGCAAGGTGAAACTGATGAACTTGACATATACAGATACTTACAAAACTATGTTCAGTTGACACTAAGTCATTTGTTAGATTTACTTCTAAACTACTTTTGGTTGCATTAAGTCATATACGGATTTTCTTTATTCTTCTATGTTGAAAGCCATGACAACTGTGTTCAGGTATTGGTCTTATCTGCATCCATTTGCCATAATACCTCAAGTTTTGTCTGTATAGTTCTGAACTGAAACCTCCTCTTTTACTGGTCATCCTAGAAAGCACGCGTGGACCTTTAGAAACCTTTACCACTACCTTACATATCAATGTTTAGAACTTTAGATTTTCTTTTACATGGAAAGGATACTGGCAAAGATTCATTCTCACATGTATTTTCATGAGATTAAATATTTTCTAGCATATGGTTTGAAAGCTAATGTTCATATGTGTGTATTGTGGCTATCAATGGATGTCCAAATGACAAGCAAAAGAGAATGGACGAGTAGCTAAGTCCTTCTTTTGATATCTCCTTTTCTCCCCTGAGTGCTACCTTTTGCTTCGAGGGGATGGTAGTATTGAGCCTTCGACAAAAATCCAAAACAATCATTTTGTCTGTGGAATACATTATTTCAAGTAAAATATATATACTTTACTTTGGTTTTGGAGTAATGGGCAACCAAACATTTCCAAATCAAGTTGTGTAAATATGGCCTTTATAGTCCATGCTAAAATTCTATAAAATATTCCACCACATGGTCAGTCATCATTGGCGCTTATCCCACTTGATGGAATGAATTTCATTTGATAATGCTTCCCAACTTTATATTGTCCTGTGCATGTTTTGAAAGACACGACAGCAGAATAATGGGGACACCCTCAGCACACCGATACCATAACCAGCTAAGTAGTAATTTGTTCTTTGTGTGACCACGAGTTTAGTGCTATGTATATTACGCGGTGATGTGACTATGAGGGTGGTGACCTTCCACTTCATGATGTTTGCGACCCTATCTTATTCTAGAGATGGCTCATGGACAGCACTTAGGCTGTGTGAAAGGGGCCAATGTCCAGATTTCTCGAGGCATTCCTTTCTAACATTTCTAGTAATATTAATAATTCAGAGTTTGCTGTTGTGTCCTGCAAGAATGTGTTGCGGGCTGTCTTTTAATTCATTTTCCATCTATAATGAAATATATAGACGCAGCGTTTGAAACGATGAAAGTCACAGCTCCACGGTTGATTTTGCAGGCTATAAGTTTGATGAGCATGATCGCAATTCATCCAACCTGCGTCTGCAGTTTGCTCGTTTTACGGGTCCAAGGGGGAATTCAGGACCTGGTGGACCTCGTGGTAGGCGATAAGTTTATGGCGTTCAAATTGCCAGGTGATTTTCGAGTCTGCTCATTTGAAATGTTCTTCTGAAATGACCCAAAGTCCAAACTTTTGTGGCGCGATAGTGTTAATTGATTGCTTCTGTCGCTGTTTTGTAGGCCTGATCGCATTGAATACCCATGAGGGATGTTGTTAGTTTGATCGTCGTTTCAGAGATATTACCCCCATAGTAATAGGATCGTTAGCTTGTGCCTTCAGCGGTTCCAGCTTTGCGACCCTGGTCTTGCTAGATGTTTTCTAGACTGAGTAAACTAGCTGAACGTGATAGGTCAGAATGTTTTGCGCCATCCCGTAGACGTGATGCCTATCGCTGAAGCCGTTTGTAATGTGCTGATTTGTATCTTGAGGCAGTTTTGCCGTTTAATCGGTGGAGTTGACGAATATTGACCTGGCTGGTACATTAGAGAGCTTGCATATTTCTCCATCTCGCATAAAGGCTTCGTAGTCTGTATTTATTTTCGATTTATATGACCATGCATTTAGTTTACTGTCTCATCTGGCATGGGTAACACCCATATCCACATGAGCTTGTGGAAAATATCAGTTTTTTCTCCAAATCAATGTCCTTTTAACTGCTTCCATTGTCGGTTAAGCCTGATGAAATGTTGTGCTCGTGTTCTGTTGCTGTCAATGCAGTGTAGGCAGCATCTTGTTCTCGGTGGCCTTTGTGGAGAACGACTTGTGCTGATGCTATCCCTGTATGCCAAATAATTTGGCCTGATGGACGAGTTGTATTGTGCTCCCTCAATCCCAATGTAGGTCCGGTTGTTTTGGTTTTTTTAATGCATAGTTTTTCTACGTATCCATCCACACTGAGGGAGTATTAGCATTGCTAACACAAGTGATCACTGTTCGATACAATAATAATAACCAGAGGCAACACAGCCAGAATCGTAAAACACAGTATCAGGTAGAGGCAGAACGGTCTGAATCAAACACATGGAAACACAAGTGATACAGACTATAGCACCGACTGCGTTCTGACCTGTGCTTGCTCCACCTGGATGCCAGTGAACACCCCAAACTCGAGGCAGCCAACGGCCGTGGTCTCGTCTCAAAGAACCTGGCACGCAACGCTGAATTTGCGGGTGGCCGTAGGCTCGTTCCCCGGCGGTCGATTTTTTTTCCCCTGTGCTGCGCAGGCCCTGACCCCTCCATGTGCGCGGACCCCACAGGCTGCTGCCTTATCTCTTTACCTCTTCCGTTTTTCCTCCTCCTTTTTCACTCTTCCTTCTTCCGAGACCCACTCTCTCCTCACCCCTCTCTCTCCGACGAGGAAAAAAATTGGGTGGGAACGGTCGCATACTCGCCGTGTCCGCGTACTCGATTCCGTGCGGCCGGCGCAAACTCAGACTCTCCTTTCAGCAGCAAAGGCTTGCAGCTTGGGCTCCGCTCCCTCCAATGCCTGCAGCTTAGAGCCGTGCATCATCATGTTCTGAACTGTGCCGCCGTTATGGTTCTGTCGTGCAAATGTCTCTTTTGCAAGAACAACATGAATAATTAAAATGTTCATATGTACACTTCCCAACATGAATGGGATAACCTGTTCACTTCTTGAATCAAGATGAAAGATGCTGGTTTTGCAAGATCTGGAACTAGTGGAAAATGAAGCAATGGCTAATCAATGAGCCCGAGGTTACAGGTTCACTTAAAATGTACCAATGTGGTTCATGACAAAAATTAATAAATGGTAAATGATATAGATTATATGGTTTCATAAATGGTTGGCTCTTCTAAAACAATATAGATAAGTTTACATATTCCAACCGACACAGTTTAGATGAAAAATAAGCATAAATGAAAATAAATTTCTGCTGTAACACAACAAGGTTACCTATTTTCTTTATTTGTCAGTCCATCAAAATTTAATTTTCTAGCAGGCAGCTGCAGTGTGGCAGCTTGATCAACTCCAAGTAAGAGACTTGTGTATCCTCTATATGAAACGCTTGTGATAGAAGAATTCCCGTGCATATTGAAGTGTGGCATTGTAGCATTAGCAAATCTATCTTCGATCAACGGGGCAACTATAGTCCAAGTTTTCCCATAGGCATCAGTTGCCAAGTGTGGTATTGTACTGTTAGCATCAATGCTACCATCATTTAGGTCCTATCATAGAATATGAAAATGTTCATAAAAATAGCATGTAAGCAAATAATATGAAAAATAAATGCAGTTGAAGTCAAAAGTCTTACAATAAATTTCTCTGGACCAGCACCTTCATAACTATTTTCCGCTACATTCTTTGGTTCTTCTCCTGTAGTCAAACACATAAAGTTAATAATACAAGCATAGAATAAAAAAATAATGCTAGAATTGGTACAATAAATACCTTCTTTTTAGCATTTTTCTTTTTCTTGCCGGTATTCTTTTCGAGGGATGGTCCCTCGTTTACTCTTTGCACCTTTTACTACCTCAGGAACTCTAAACGATATTGTACCTTTAAATGTATCTGTTGCAAAGTCAGCTGAAACAAGAGGAGCCTCATTGGATTGTTCTTCCATATTGCTTAGAGAATTATGAAGACTACTGGAAACCTTCTCACATTCTTCAAGGACTTCCGAAAGATCTAGTTTTCTACAAAATCTTTTCTTGAACACATTATTCATACCTTCGCTCCTTTGGGTCGTGTTCATATCAGCTGTAAATGAATCACGATACACAGCAGCCCATTTTGCCATCAAATCATAAAGGTTTGCCATCCATTTGTTGTCCTCAAGGTTGTACTCACGCAACAATTCATCCCACTTCTTTTTGAAGTAAAACTCCGATCTGTCTTCATAGACACATCTCTTAAAATTAGGTAGAAACTTGTCAGGATGCTTTTGAATTACATGGCCGAGATGTTTAGCAACATTAAGGTAAATATGCCACAAACAGAGGCGATGAATTGTGTTTGGAAATACATAAGCAATTGCTTCTGCCATGGCCGCGTCTTGATCAGTGAAGATTGTGCTAGGATGTTTGCCTGACATTGCTGTTAGAGAGGTTTCAAAGAGCTAAACAAATGATGGTATAGTCTTGTTAAACAACAATGCAGCCCCAAAAATGATAGTCTGCTTGTGATGGTTGGTTCCAAGGAACGGAGCAAAAGGCATTTCAAACTTATTAGTCTGAAATGTGGTGTCAAATGACACAGCATCACCAAAGCATGCGTAATCCATGATAGATTGGCAATCTGCCCAAAAGAAATTAGCTATCCAACCATCTTTCTTGTCTATTTGCATGGCATAAAAAAATGTTGGATCCTGTATCTGCTTACACTTAGAGTATTCCATTAGGGTTTCTGCGTCATTGGATTCTAAGTACTTCTTACGCTCATGGTCAATCTCATTGTTGCAATCCATCCGTGAGAATGGCACTTTGTCAGCTCCATAAAACTCCTTCATAAACTCAAAAACCTAGGCTGGCTTCATCCCGGATTCCCTCATCTGCCCAATTAGCTTCCTGTTTGCTTCTTGAACACTTCGTTGGGACCTCAGCTTCTCCCTTTTATTTGGACTAGCAAGGTAATGGTTGTGATCAAGTACAACCTTTTGCACTGTCCAAATCCCCTCTTTACTAATACTAAACTGAACACGAGCATCGCAATCCGTCCTTGTAGTGTCTCTTGATGACTCAGTTTCTCGATGACCTTTGTTACTGCAAACCAAATATTTCTGATGTAGAGTCCTATCTCCTCATCGCTTTGTATGGCTCTTTCTAATACTAAACCCAATCTTGCCAGCGTAGGTGTTGTACACTCATAAGCTTTATCCTCTGATTTGAAAGTCATTCCTACTTCAAGAACGATCATAGGTTGCACAACTTCATCAGCCATCTGTTGTACATTAAGTCGAGAATTAATGTGACTTACCACAATACGAATATTATGCTCTTAGTTAAATAAATTATTTGTAATTTAGTTACCTTATCTTGTGCTTCATCTGCTATTTGTTCAGGTATCATGCAACAAACTCTGATGTCATTGCCAGAGTAGTTCTGTGCAATCTAGCATATATATGGTACAAATCAGTGGAGGTGGTGGTCATGTAACACGGTCAAACACACACGTGAAAACTCATGATGATCAAAGAACGTGAAAAAAATATGTACCTGCATTGGCTGCATTACGTTGTGGGCTAGGGCAGGCACAGACGACACCATAGGCGATGAGTCGAGAACGTTGTCTGGCTTCCTACCGCCATTGCAGCTGTGACATGTGGGGAGGCTTCTCTTCCGGTGGAGTGCAGACTGCTATCCTCTTGGCCTCCTTCTCCCATGATGGCTGCTATGGCTGCGATGCTTGTCGAAGACTTCTATGGTGGCTGTCCTTCGTTGCCACGATATAGGATGCGACGGCGGCGACACGCAAGGGATGTGGCGGCAGAGGATGGAGGATGCAACGGTGGCAGCATCGGTGACACGCAAGGGATGCGGCAGCGGATGACAGGGGATGCGGCGGCAGAGCGCACGGGCGAGAAGGGCTCCTGATGTTTGGGCTTCTGACGTTACGATGGGGCCTAATCAAATTTCGCTCTGAGCTGCAGGTATTGGAGGGAGCCGAGCCCGAGCTGCAAGCCTTTGCTGTTGAAACAAGAGCGTGAGTTTGCGGATCGTGGATTGCCTCCTGGTGGTGACGCGTCGAGCATCCGGGGACGGGCCGCACGGAATCGAGTATACGAACCGTCCCCACCCAATTTTTTTCCCGACAGAAGCCTGCTCGGCGGTGCCTGGCCGGAGCTGAGAGCGGCGGCGTGCAGGTCGCGGATAGCTCCAGCCACCCGCCGGGAGTGACGGCGCGCGGGCACCCCCAGCGAGCTCTGTCGCCAGGAGCGTCGGCGTGCGGCCTCCCCAAGGTGAGGTCCCCCGCCGTCGCGGCCGACGGGGGGGGGGGGGGAGTCCGCCGCCAGGAGCGCCGGCGCGGGCCCGAGGCGAGCTCGCCCGCCGCCGTCGGCAGCTTCAGGCCGATTTTCCCCCTTTTTTCTGAAAAATTTTCTTGATTTTTTTCATGAATCATTGTGACAAATTTTTCTCACAAACTTTTTTTTTCAAATGTTCTTTATTTGCGGAGCATATCTTTCGTAAATTTTTTTCAAAACTTTTTGTCCAATTTTTTTCCAATAGTTTTGGTCCGGGTTGTTAGGCAATCGGTGATGTGCGTGTGTTCATGGTGTCCTTATCTTCTGTAGGTTTCAGTCATCTTAGGTCATGTTTAGTGTGGTGGTGGTGCTGTGGCTTCCTTTTTCTGTTGTTGTGTGTGTTTCTGTTCTTAGTCGCAGTTGGTGGTTCTCGTAACTCTGCGCTTTGGGGTTTCTCCTGAAGTTGCATCGTTGTAATTCTCTTCTTCTTAATGTAAAATGTGCTATTCACGTCTTGAAAAAAGGTTGATGCGAGATGAGTCACTTTGTACATGTATCACCGGCCCATCAGTTCATTGTATGACTCCATGCCTATGAAAGCTATTATATAGGTAATTTTGTGCATCCGGTCCAGGAGTTGGAAAGAACAGCCGAAACAAATGATTGAATCGCCTTCACCTTGATTTTGTACTGTAGGAGTTAGGATAGAACAGCTGAGACAGCTATTTGAACTGCTGCAATGACTCAACGCAACAGTGGTGGCTTACTACCGTCTATGGGCCGCCGGATGATAGTGACAAGGTCGCTTTCCTACAGGTGTTGCGCTCCCTACGTGGAACACTGTCCGGCCCTTGGGTGCTCTGCGGTGACTTTAACTTAACCTATCAGGCCACTGATAAAAATAATGAAGTCCAGACGCATGATGGGCTGCTTTAGGCGTTTTCTTAATGACTTAGAGCTCCTTGAGCTCCATTTGCATGGTCGCCTCTTCACTTGGAGTAATGAACGCACACCCC
This sequence comes from Setaria viridis, assembly GCF_005286985.2. NCBI lineage: Eukaryota > Viridiplantae > Streptophyta > Magnoliopsida > Poales > Poaceae > Setaria > Setaria viridis. The sequence continues at coordinate 1,190,147 of NC_048266.2, forward strand.
CCACCCTGGAGCGCATTGATAGGATGTTCATCTCCACCGACTAGGAGCAACTTTTTCCTAGATGCTCCTTACAGGCACTCGCGATGAGGTGCTTAGATCATGCCCCCCTACTCCTTCAGTTTGATGATGGCTTTCATCCTAAAAGGCGCTTTCGCTTCGAGTCATTCTGGTTGCAGTTTGACGGGTTCTTGAGCACGGTCGAGTCCGTTTGGAATGGTCCGTGACCAGACGTGGATCCACTCAGAACCATTGACCACCTTCTCCGCCAAACGGCCAAAGAGCTCAAAAGATGGAGCACTAAAGCTGTGGGTAACATCCGTACCCAGATTCAGATCGCTAAGGAAGTGATCTTCAAACTGGAAGCCGCACAAGACTCGAGGTTGCTATCCCCGGTAGAACAATCCCTTCGGCGTTTTCTCAAAATCAGATTATTTGGCCTCACTTCGCTCGAGCGTACTATTGCTTGCTAGAAATCAAGCATGAGATGGCTGCATGAGGGTGACGCTAACACTAAATTCTTCCACCTCCATGCAAACCATCGAAGGCACAAGAACCACATCACATCGTTAGAGGTCGAGGGTAACTGACTCATGAGGAGGATAAGGCTGCAGCTACTTTTGACTACTTCAACACGATCCTAGGGACCGGCCATTGCCGTTCTTGTGCCCTAGACTTCAAGGCTTTGGGCCTCCCGCAGCTGGACCTCCAGGACCTTGGTCGCCCCTTCACGGAGGCAGAAATCTGGGAGGTCATTAGAGACCTCCCCCTAGATAAAGCGCCCATTCCTGATGGGTTCATGGACCGCTTCTACAAGTCGTCTTGGTCGATCATAAAAGGGGATACCATCAGGGCCTTCGATGCTCTATCCTCGATGGACTGTCGGAGCTTCCATCATCTGAATGATGCGTTACTAACTTTGATCCCTAAGAAGACGGACCCAACCTCCTTAGGGGATTACCGACCCATCAAACTAATCCATAGTTTTGGGAAAATTTTCTCGAAAGCCCTTGCTAACCGCTTCGCGCCCTACCTACATGAGCTCATCTCACCTAACCAGAGCGCTTTCATCAAAGGTCGCCTAATACATGATAACTTCAGATATGTGCTTGGGATGGCTAAAGCGCTAGCCGTAAAAAAAACTTCCAAGAATAATGTTTAAGATTGACCTCACTAAGGCCTTCGACTCCGTTAACTGGATATTCCTTTTAGAACTCTTATTTGAGGTTGGGTGCCCACGTACGTGGACCAACTGGATCTCGACTATCCTTGCCATGGCAAGCACCAAAATCCTCCTTAATGGGGTCCTGGGGAGGAGGATTTATCATGGTCGCAGCCTGCGACAAGGGGACCCCCTTTCACCGATGCTCTTCGTCCTAGTCATGGAATGCTTTCACACTTTGATCAAAGTAGCTGACGATAGATAGCCGCTTCAGCCTCTTGGTCGAGACACAATAAGATTCCGTGCTTCTTTGCACGCTGACGATGTGGTCGCTTTCTTCTCCTTGGTCGTCCAAGATCTTATCATCATCCGAGAGATCCTCTCCCTTTTTGAGAAAGCAATAGGTCAAGCCGCTAACTATACTAAGAGTCAGGTTTTCCCTATTCGTTGCTCTGAGGACCACATTGCTTTGATTAGGGACACCCTAGGCTGCCAGATCGCCAACTTCCCCTGCACGTACTTAGGTGTACCGCTTTCAATCTATAAGCTCCCTAAAGCGGCGATGCAACCCTTGGTCGACAAGGTCGCTAGGCGCCTCCCACCTTGGAAGGGGAGATTGCTGAACAGGAGTGGCCGCCTAATTCTTGCAAAGTCCACCTTAGCTGCCATCCCTGTCCATATGTACATGGCAATCTTGGTCGCACCTTGGGCCACTAGAGCCATTGAAACTTTGATCTGGGGATTCTTATGGTGTGGTACATAGGTCGCTTCTAGTGGCAAATGTGCGGTCACCTGGGTAAACGTTTCTTGCCAGACAGACATTGGAGGGCTGGGCATCCCAAAGCTTCAAATCATTGGAACGGCACTGAGGTTAAGATGGTTGTGGCTTGCCCGCACTGACACGACAAAAACTTGGTTGGGCTTCAAATTCTCGCACGCAGCATCCGCCAAAGCTGTCTTTGATGCTTCTATCTCAGTAGAGGTGGGCAACGGAGAACGCGCCCTCTTTTGGATGGACAATTGGATTGGAGGGTGCTCCATAAGGGCACTTGTGCCAAACCTTTGAGAGGCCGTGTCGACGCGCACGAGGAACTCCAGGACAGTGCGCGATGGTCTCCTAGGTAGACGTTGGGTACATGACATCACTCATGCCCGTACAGTTCAGGTCGTACTACAGTTCCTTCGGATTTGGGATCGGCTACGTGGATGGTCGCTCAACCAAGAACAAGACATATTTATTTGGAAATGGTCGAGTTTAGGCGAGTAGTCCTCTGCATTCGCCTACCGTGCTCTCTTCCTGGCCGCACGTTGATGTTCGGAGCCCAACAATTATGGAAAGTGCAAGTCTCATGGAAATGTAGATTTTTTGGGTGGTTGGTACTTCATGGTCAGTGCTGGACCTCCAACCGACTACGCCGCCATGGCCTGCGTGACAGAGATGATTGCGCGCTATGTGCTCAGGAGGTCGAAACCTTAGACCACCTGTTAACTGGATGCGTGTTCAGCCAGGAAACTTGGTTCCATATTCTAAGGTGCTTTCAGCTGGATGGGCTGGCCACCCAGGCTAAGCAGCTGATCGCCGAATGGTGGATGGACACCCAAAAACAGGTTGCAAAGGTGCACCACAAAGGTTTCGACTCCATTGTTTGGTTGGTCGCTTGGTCGATTTGGCGCGAAAGGAATAGAAGAGTCCACGAGCGTTCTACTCTGCAGCCGGTAGCTCTGGCGTCGGTGATCATGGAAGAAGCAAGATTGTGGGCGCGTGCTGGATTCGTTGGTTTAGCCTCTCTGTTAGGGATCAGATTGTTTTAGGAGCTTTTTTCCTGCTTTTGTTCTTTTAGCTTCGCCTTGTTTCGTTTGCTCTTGTTTTGAACTCGAACTTTGTAATCTATCTCTCTTAATGAAAAACGTGCTATGCACGTCTTAATATTTGAGGAGTTAGGAAAAAACAGCTGAGGCAATAAGCTCTGGCATGGTTATTAAGGAATCAGAAGGCAAAAGAACAATGCGTATGTTTGTTGATCTCAATACATACTGCCTACTGATCTCAAAGTTCATGTCAGCTCTCTTCTTCTTCTTTTGCTCTGTTTTGAGTAAGAAGTACAAAGTTCAGTTAGTAATTGTGCAAACATAAATATAATTCGGCCTCTCGCAAAAGAAGGGGTGTACCTGGAAAGAAGATTTCGAACGGCTCTACAAGGATACCTGGAAAGAAGAGGATCGACATAATGCTTCAAAGCAGGATTTCATATTTATATTACACCAACCATCGTGAATGATGAAACTTCGCTTGATTCCGTTTCATTCTAATTCTGAACAAATATGACAAGTCACACAGATATGAAGAAATGCGATGACAATTCTTATAGTTTCATTTTCTTCGCACTTTCAGCCCTGGACAATGGTGACTGCAATCTCACTTTCTAACAGTGAGATCAAGTTAATGGAAGGAAGGGACAGCACAATTCAGGACTCAGATCCTAAGGCGTTCCAGTCAACTGAAAACATGCTGCATCAGAATACCATCTACCAAGAGCAGTTGAGCAGGAGCAATTTACACCTCTTTTTTCTGACAACAACAAAAATCCAGATGAAAACCATAGTATTTGATTCCATTTCCTTCTGACTCGGAACAGAGATTACAAGTTGCAACTATCTAAACAAATATGGCGAAAGAATTGCATGTAATAATATGGTGTATTGTAACTGGAGACATCCATATACGCTGTGAGCTACCCTGCCAACATCTACAACTCCTTTGCTTCTACATAACATGCAGCTAATTTTGCAGGGGGGGTCTCAGCAGCTAAAAGAATAAAGAATTACAACTACTAACAATTGAATCTTTCATCCTATCAAACTATAAAACAAAAGTACAAATCTTTGTTTCTCCTTTGTTTTTTTGTTGCTCTTCTGGATGTATAAAAGAATTGTCAGACTGTATAATGAACTAACGAATGATCACTAACAGCAAAAGAACCACTGAAAAACCCTGTTCTTTCTTCTTCACTTAACCTTCTTCCCCCATTCAGCTTTGCTGAGAATGGGATGCTGTGGTGGAGACGGACGCAGACACCGTGCTTCCTCCTCCGCCGCCGTCGCCCATCGGCGTCCATGCGGACACGGTGTACATTGGCTGGTCCAGCCACTGGAGCGTGAGCCCCTCGCCGTCGCCCTGGGCCTGCACGCTGTAGTTACCAGGCGCGAACATCCTCGCGATCATGCGCCCCTGCATCGCCTCCCGGTCGCCGATGCCGGCGTTCTGGAACCCGCCTTCCTCCATACGCTGCTGCCACCCGGCGAAGCTCTCGTGCCGCTCGAAGCGGTCCGCGGCCTCGAACGCCACCGCGTTGCGGATCTCCCGCGCGAACATCTCCTCCGCCTTGAGCCTCGCGGGGCTCGCGTCCGACAGCCCGGCCGCGTCCACGGCGTCGAACGCCGCGGCGTAGTACCGCAGCGCGCGCGCGAACCGCGCCTCCCACCGGCCGGAGTTGAGGGCGTCCTCGTGCTCGCCCAGGAGGAGGATGGCGGCGCCCGTGCTGCGCGCGAGCCCGAGGAAGTCAGCGAGCGCGGCGCCGGTGTCGTCGCGGAGCAGGCGGTGCGCGGCGAGGACGCAGTTCACGGCGACGCACTCGCCGCGCTTGACGTGGAGCATCCACAGGCGGACGTCCTCGAGCCGGTCCACGACGGCGTGGAACTCGAAGGCGAGCCCGAGGGTGGCGGCCACGCGGCCCAGCCGCGCGCCAGTCTCCTGCAGCTCCTGCCTCGACTCGCCGACGCCAGTGATGCGCACGTGCGCTGGGGGGACCGCGCGCATGGCGAGGCTCTGGAGCAGGCCTGGCCACTGGAGCCCCTGCTTGATGTCGAAGTCGATGATGTGGACGCGGTCGTGGCCGTCGAACGCGCGGAGCATCCTCTCGTTGAGGGTGAAGTGGAGGAACCGCGGGATCGGGGTGACGGCGTTGAGTATCCGCAGCGCCGTGGCGTCGTCGTCGCCAGCGGCGCCGTCGGTGAGCTCGCGCGGCGGGGTGACGTCGAACAGGTGTGGCCACGTGCGCACCACGCGGAGCGCGAGCGCCTCGGCGAAGTAGGCGGCCACGCGGTGCATCGGCGTGGGCCCCGCCGGCGAGGCCATCTCGCCGAGCCGCGCCAGGTAGTAGCTGGCGGCGTTGTGGTTGCGGGCGGCGAGGGAGTCGGCGCACGCGGTGAGCGCGACCACGAGCTCCATCGCCTCTCGCCCGGCCTCCTCCGGTGCCGGCACGCCGTTCCTCGCGTGCAGCTCGGGCCGCGGAACCGCCGAGGAGCCGCCGTCCGTGCCGCCCGACGAGGCCGGCGAGTTTGACGGCGACTTGCTGAACTCCTCCTCCTTGGCCGCGGCCAACGACGTCCCCGCGTGGGGGAACGCCGCGGCGCTCGGCACCAGGAAGGCCTTCTCTTCCTCTGGCTGTTCTCCTTCGCCGCCGCCAGCTGCTTGCACTGTCCCTGCAATGGGTTGATGGAACCATACCTCATCCCCGTCGCCGCCCATTCTGGTCCGCTTGGCGCGGACGACGGGGCCGCCATACTCCTCATGGGCCCGCTTGACGGCTCTGCTCCTCTCCCAGACGCCGCCGGCGCCATTGCCGCCCGGCTCCGGTTTGGCGCCCCAGGACACCGCCTGGGTGACCGGCGGCGCCGGGTGCGCGCGGAAGGAGCAGGTGGCGGCGCCGCCGGTCCTGGCGTCGCCTGCCGCGACGCGCGGAGCGCCGCCGCCGCCGCCGTCGCCGCGGTTGCTCCGCTTGGAGAAGCCGTAGGGGAGGATGTCGAATCGCTGCGCGGTGCTCATCTGATGCCTCGACGACGAGAAGGAGCAACCAGCCAACATCCCGGAGACGCGGCCGGATGCGATGCGGCAAAAGAAGAGACCTACTCCTCTCCTCCTCTGCGGCTTCCTCTTAGTCTTCTTCCTCCTCCTCCTCCTCTTCCTCTCTGTTGATTCACTCCTCGCTCTGCTCTCCTTCTCCCCTCTCTGTCTCTCTCTGCTGCTATCTGGCTACTGCTAGAGGATCTGGTGATCGATCGATGTACAAGAGAAAGAGGAGAACTCTAAAAACAGAGGATCTAAGTCTGGGAAAGAATTTGGTCAGTTTCCTTTGGGTAAAAAGGAGGAAAAAGAAAGAATTTAACGTCTCTATGAGGTGGCTATGTGTATGTGTTATGCTGTATATGCAGGAAAGAATGGGGATAAGTACAAAAGAATCAAAGAATGTATTGTAAGAACGAATGGCCTAAAACATCTAGAAAGATCGGGCGACGGAGAGCATGCCGGGGCGGCGGCTCATCCTCTGCAGAGCCTGCACGGCGGCGATGACGGCGGCGGCGGCGAAGCCCAGCGAGCGGCAAGCGGCGAACCGCAGCACCTCCATTACCCGAAGGAAAAAGAACCGAAAAAAAAGCAGAGGAAGAAATCAAGATGATGATCTAACAACGCAACATCGGATGCAATGCAGTGGCGATGGGGATGAATGGGATTGTGTTAGTGTGTTCCTATTCCCTAATGGATCCTACTGCTACGACTACTGCTCCTCCTCCTCCTCTTGCCTCACCATGAGCACTCCTCTCTCTCTCGCTCTCTGTTCTGTGGTGGTGGGTGGCTCTCTGCCTCTCTCTCTCCCTCACCAGTCTCTCCTCTCACTGGCTCTCTCCTCCTCTGGTGCGAGGGAAGGGGGGAAGGGAGAAGAAGCCCCCCGGCCCAGGGGACGGAGACGGCCGTTCTGGCAGGCGTGGGGTGGCGCGAATCACGAGGCGCCCGCGGGGGCCGTCAGATCCGGATCGGACGGCTGGCGGGGCGTGGGCGGGGTGGTCCGGGATGTGACCGTTGCGTGGGGTTGCCTCGCCTTTGGTCAATGTGACCGTTGCCGCCATGCGTTGCGGGCCGTGGGGTGGTAGTCAGGTGCGCGGCACGTGACCGCCTCGCTCGCCCCTTTGTTACCGTTGGGCTGAATGGCTTCGATGGGCTCTCCTCTCCCGGCACGCCGTCCACGTGGAAGCCCGCGTGGCCCACGATGGGCCCACGTGGTTCGGCAGGGTCGTCCGGTCGCGTGCGGGCCACGCCACGCGACCGCCCGTTGCTTGCTGTGCGATACGCGGACGGTTCTGCCTACGTGTCTCTGCTGACGGTGCAGTGCAGGACGGGCGCACGCACGCGTGTCCCGTGCCGCCTCTCTTCAATGCCCTCGTGTTACTTAAATGAGCAAGTGAGTTGGCATTTAGGGAAGCCAGTTGGATTATTACGTGGTGGCCCCGGCCTGGTAATTTTTTTTAGGAGATGCCGGTCTGGTAATTAGTAAACCAAGTGCCAACAGTGCTCTCTATGTATGTTTGTTTACACGAGGTGAGGTTGATACTTGAATAGCTTGATACACGTACACAAACCATTCCCCTGTAAATTCAGTTCACCTAACAGGAGGAAATTAACAGGCAACCTGCTAATCTTGCAAATTACAGTCTATAATATTTCCATTATGCTACGGCGCTATACCTGCTTCCATCCGTAGAGCCCCGAGCCCCCAACGGCCAGGCGTTGCAGTGGTTTCTTTGTGTTCATCTTGCTCCACGGGCCAACGGCCATCCCAATTAATTGGCATCAGTAGCAGTTTAGCATCAGTAGCCGCGCCGCCCTGGGGGAGGTCGCCCCCGTCGGCCATGGGTCCCGGTTGCGGCCCATGGGGAGTTTCCCCCGCTGGCCATGGAGGGTGCCCGTGGGAGAAGGAAACGGAGATGAGGGAGAAGATAGAAAAATCATAAACGAATCGGTAACTTGTGTAACTAGTGGCAATGGTGGGTAAATAACTCCAACTTCATGAGGAGGTCTGAAAAGGAGGTTTTTGGAGCACCTCTTGAGGTACTCCATAAAAAACGTGAATCTACCCGTTTGGCTGCAAAATTTTTGGAGTTGGTGGAGTGAAACAATTTTTCCTGGAGTGGAGTGCTCCCAAACACCCCCTTAGTTGGTGTCATCCTTGATTAAAGTAAAAGCATGATATAGTACTACTCCCTTCATTCCAAATTATAGATCGTTTTAATTTTTCTAGGTTCATAGATATTATTATATATCAAGTACTATGTCTAAGTGCATAACAAAAATTATGCACTTAGAAAAACCAAAACAATCTACAATTTAGAACGAAGGGAGTACCTCGTAGTTTGCTGTGAAAATGGTATGCATTCATTCTCTTCTTATTTGATGGTTATATATGTTGGTGAACCAAAATCTTCATGAATCATGAATCACTCTGCACAACTCATGAACGAACAGTCCTCACTACGAACTATATATTGAGCTATATGGGGGTTTTGACCTCTGTCTCCTTTTATAGCTCCATACCCTTAAATCATCTGCGTATCTTTTATCTTTGCTGCCTCTCATCAGGACACATGAGATGAGATTAAACTATGCGGTCTGGACGCAATCAACCACCTTGAGCTGCAATTCTATTTGCTCTAAGACAAACTTATGCCGCGCATACATAAGACTGAGCTGAGAGCTTAGAGGAAACTGAAAGTGGGGGCTGTCAACTCAAAGCTTCGTTCAGGGTGTGACCATAGTTGTTGTTATGGTACTCAATTTATCTTCCATCAGCTGTGAGGTCAAATCAATCTGAGCCATTGAATTTGAGTGGATAAATTGATTAATAAAAGATAGAAGAAATAAGAGATGTACTGTTTCTAAAAAAAGATTATTTTACGCAACTCTTCCCCTAGTTTTGCATGGCTGCATGCTAACCTGACCTCTCTAGCTCGTTCTTTGTTTTCTTTTTAAACAATATTTGGTTTATGTGAGGTGCGCAGCTGATACACACCTGTAAATTTAGTTCAACTAACAGGAGAAAATCGTTTCGCAAAATAACTATTTAATCATGTTAGAGAATTGCAAGTTAGGATTATTTGTTCTTGTCATAATTTATTTAGTTTGGAATTTAATACTATATTTCTCTAATTATTCAACATCCTAAACCCCTAATGTTTCTGCTGATTCTGAACCATCAAGTCAGTTTCTTCTTTTAATTTCAGTTTAGGTGACATTGTGTATGCTAATCTATAGCCGTTATGGACGCATTACTTACATCACGTACTGATCCCCATAAGCAAAAAGCTGGACGATCGAGAGAAAATAGTAGAGGCCATGTTTGGTTCCGCAAGAGATCATAAAAAATATCAACTTAATAGCAAGGTAAATTCTCTGAATCAAACCTTGCTTCAGAACATCATGCCCTTCACATATTCCTTCCCAAATCTGCGATTTAAGAGAGTTTGTTGTCCCATGCCTTTCTGATGGTGAACCTTCTACTGCTTCTTCCAATTCTGAAACTGGTATTAGCCTATTGACTTTAGGATAGCGGCTAGGAGGATTTGAAAGGTACTATGGAGTTAATGGTATGATACAGTATAATCTTCTTCGTACTTTTTATTACCTATAGTTGACCGTGAAAATGGCATGCATTCAACATTCATGCTTTTCTTACTTATGGCCATGTTGATGAACCACAATTTTCATGAATCATGCTACCACTCATGCATGAACGGTCCTCGCTACAAATAAAACCATTGATGCGAGGCAGCAAGGGTATGGAGTTGGCCTCTGGCTCCTTGTAAAACTCCGTATATACCCTTGCATCATTTGTGTATCTTTGTTATCTTTGCTAGCTCCCATAAGGACACATGCATGAGATTAGATTAGACTCTGCTAACTGTCCGCGCCCAGTCAAACCACCTTGAGCTGCAATTCTATTTGCTCTAAAATAAACTTATGCCGTGCATATAAGACTATGAGTTGAGAGCTTAGAAGAAACTGAAAGTGGGTGTTGCCAATTCAAAGCCTTTTAAGGTCCAATGTCCATAGCTGAAGACTTTTTGTGTTCATGGATTTTCCATACTTACCATTAGACATGTATTATTGATGGCCAAGCATTTTTCATAGATTATTATACTTTATAAGTATGAGATGTTTTTTTCTTATGTGGAACAGCACCTATTAACCATATTAAACATGGTCGTAGTGCACCAGCACATATGCATTAGTAAGTACTACCTGTTACATACGACAAATGTCAACCAACACGGATCAAAGTCGTCCAACCACTTTGCTCAAATATTTCATGTCTGTTGTCTGCATCTAACTAATAATCTACCGCTTTCTTCAAAGAATTGCAACAAAAGTGCCGTCCACGGCTAAGAAAAAAAAAACAGCCAGTGTAGGTTGAGGACTGACAACAGTGACGACTGACAACCAAAGCTGCAACCATGGCCGAGGACCAAGCCCAACCATGGAAGATACCGCCGATCGTGCAGGAGCTGGCCACCGGCGTGCAGGAGCCACCGAGCCGGTACGTGGTCCGCGAGCAAGATCGTCCCGCCGCGGCTGCGGCCGCCACCATGCCCGAGCCCATTCCCATCGTTGACCTCAGCCGGCTGACTGCTGCTGACGACGACGGTGGCGCCGACGAGGTCGCCAAGCTCCGGTCCGCCCTGCAGAACTGGGGCCTCTTCCTGGTAATAATAAAGCCTCTCCCTTCCTCTTGTTGTTTTCTGGTGTATCACGAGGTGATCGATCCGACAAAGCTACTAAAGCTCAATTTGGATCGGTCCCTGTCCAGGCTGTTGGTCATGGGATGGAGCCAGGATTCCTCGCTCAGATGATGCAAGTGACGAGGGATTTTTTCAACCTCCCGCTCGAAGAGAAGCAGAAGTACTCCAACCTGGTGAACGGGAGGGAGTTCAGGTTCGAAGGGTACGGCAACGACATGGTGTTGTCGGAGGACCAGATCCTGGACTGGTGCGACAGGCTCTACCTCTTCGTGGAGCCCGAGTCCCGTGTGGTCAGCAGCCTCTGGCCGGCGCAGCCTCCTGCGTTCGCCGGCGTCCTGCGCGAGTACACCTCCAGGTGCCGGGCCATCGCCGGCGTCGTGCTCGCCGGCCTCGCCAGAGTGCTGGACCTGCACGAGGGCCGCTTCGCCGGCATGATGGGCGAGGGCGTCGCCATGACGCACGCCAGGTTCAACTACTACCCGCGCTGCCCCAGGCCGGACCTCGTCGTCGGCCTGAAACCCCACTCCGACGCATCGGTGATCACCGTCGTCCTCATCGACGACGCCGTCAGCGGGCTCCAGGTGCAGAAGCCGAACGACGGCGCCGGCGTATGGTACGACGTGCCCATCGTTCCCAACGCGCTGCTAGTCAACGTCGGCGACGCCATAGAGGTTTCTCTACACGTTGCAACGATTAGGTTTGTGCGGCCAAGCAATCTTTCTTCTCGATCGATGATGGGCGATGAATTCGATCTTGCAGATAATGAGCAATGGGTTCTTCGTGAGCCCGGTGCACAGGGCGGTGACGAACGCGGAGCGCGACCGGGTGTCGCTGGCGATGTTCTACACGCTGGACTCGGAGAAGGTGATCGAGCCGCTGCCGGAGCTGGTGGACGAGAAGAGGTCGAGGCGGTACGGGAAGACGACGACCAAGGACTACCTAGCGGTGCTGTTCGAGATGTTCGCCAGAGGGGGACGAGCCATGGACACGGTGAAGATCTCAGCAGCTGAACGTGATTCTGGAGCAAGGAGCGAGGATGGCTGATGATCGATTCGCTGTGTAGGGAAGTTTCATCCATCGATCTGTTTGTTGCCAAGCTTCTGTGAAGTGAATCGGTGGCTGCCTGCATGTGTAGGTTTCTCTGCTTCCCCATTGTACAGGTTAGCATCATTGAAGGACAACATTTTGATGCATTTCTCACACACTGCTCATGAGCAATAATACCACTTGGCACCAGACTTTTGCTCAACTGAAATTTGGTCCTCAATTCACTGAACCTCTTCACCCTCTTTTGTGAAAATGTATGCCCTTACCCAATGCTCATGCTAATGGACCACATTTTTCATCGTTTTTGCATGAACGGATGTGAATGTTACTCACTATAAAACTGCTGGTTGACAGAACCTTGGCCACTGTCCTTCTCCAGTCCCCTTTGTGTATGTTTTACATTGCCGTCTTCAATCAGGACATGAGACAAGATGAAACTTTACACCCAGTCAATCATCTTGAGCTACTATTTCAGGAACAAAATTATCGGTGTAATGAGAGTTGAGATTTTAGAGGAAACTGCAAATGACTAATTGCTATTGAGCCTTGGATGGACGGTGGCAAACTGGCAACCCACGATTGACCAGCAACATCGGTGATTTTTGGTGGCAAATGGCCCTAGCATATTTTTAGAATTTTGGTGGCAAGTCACACTAGCATTATTTTAGAGAAAAAAGTTCTCAAATATTCTGACACCTCCATCTCTCCAAATACTATTGCAGGAACAACCCTTATCATAATTATCATTTAGTGAATAAAGAGGACAAATGGTTTCACTGAAACTTGGCTGTTTCTTGCTTACCTTATTATACCTCTACGGCTCTACCTGCTCGTCCTGCGCAATCTCCCGCGCGCGTTCGCAATTTGCAGTCCGCGGTGGCTGCCGCTCTCCCACCGCCTCTTGCTCGAACCTGCACGCGCAGTGCCTTTTTCATCGCCGCAGCTGGTGAGAGCAGCCGCATCCAGCTAATCCTATGCTATGTTCGATCAGTCACCAAATCACCACTGAGTCTGAAACTGAAAAGACCTCAGCCATGGCTTTGTTAGCCATTTCAACAGGCGCGGTGCCTGGACCGGAGCATCTCCAAACTTCCGTTCCATGGCAGAGATCCCTTATCATGAAATATATAATATATCCGTTTTAGCTTTTTTTATACATAGTTTTTACCGTGCATCTAGTTATGTGTTAGTTATGTGTTATGTTTAGATACATAAATTTTATTATGCATTTAAAAATGTCAAAGCGAACTATAGTTTGGGATGAGGGAGTGTTTTACTTCACTAAATGTATGCTGTACTCGGCACTTTGCCAAATGTATGATCTCTTTTCTTTACGAGCACCACTTTTTTTATTTTGATCCTGAAAATGTGATGGACTGATCGGTGGCTTTTTGAATTCGACATCAGGAAGTATTTAATTTATTTTGGTTTGTGATTCCTGAAAAAAAGTTCAACTTAGCCAAACAGAGAAAAATGGAGTTAAAACTGGGTGCATTAAAAATCCCAAAATTAAAATGAAAAACCCTAATTCTGACTGTCAAATTCAAGTGCTGGTACGGATGGCTGTAAAGTTCTTAGATTTGCGCGTCATTCAAGGATAACATGAGCATAACATTTAGCATGACTTCTGCTCAACTATAAATTTTTGTCCTTAGTTCACTGAACCTCTTCACTTTTTTGTGCCTTTCTCTTGTGAAAATTTCATGCTCACCCCAATGATCATGCCTTTTTATTTACAGAAGATTGGCCTCTGGCTGTTTTGTAGCTCCAGAGGCTTGCAATATTTTTGTGTTTGTGTTATCTAGCTGCCTCTCATTAGGACATGAGATGAGGTGAAACTTGCATATGTTCAACAATGTTGGACAAAAAATTCATTTGGTCCAACTTATGTTGTGCAAATGAAAAACAAAACTCTGAGCTGAGATTTTAGAGGAAATTGAAAGTAAATGCTGCCAATATAAGGCACGTTCTGCATTGTTTGGTTTGCATCAACTGAAGGCAATGGGCCGCAGGATAAACGCAAGCGGAGGCCCAACACGAGTTAAGCTGGGCCAGGTGGGGTCGCTAAGTGAGCCGACCTATTAGCATGCAAGTGAGAGAGGTTGGTGAACGCGCCATGAACAAGTCTGCTTCCTGCTTTTTAATGGAGAGATTGGATTGCCGTCTGAATCAGTAACTGAGCCGAACTGACCGGCGATGTACGGCCGCCGGCGGCCAGCGTAGCTTGAGATTTATCCTAAAACACTAAAGACAGTGTTTGTCTGTGCTAAGGTAGGTAAACGTAAACGTAAAGGAAATCAGATTACAGTGTATATGGCGGCGGAATAGGTGATTACCTTCTTTTTTTGGTTGCACTCTGGTAAGGTAATCAGATTACGATGGGTGCTATATGTAATTACGGTGGGGGAGGAGGGGTAACAAGCTTGTATAGATATTATTTAGGCAAGGGATTCGATTACAGTATCAATTGATTACAAACCACCGCAACCAAACATATGTAATGGGATTTGTTACCTTCAGTAATCAAATTATGTTACATTTGAGCTAACCAAACACCACCTAAGTACCTCAAATAGACTACGTTGATTCACAAGTGCACAATGTGAACAATCTGATGGTTTTAACCAAGTGTGCACTTCTGCTTCAGTTTGGACCAAGGCATTCGCACATCTTCCATCAACTCCAAAGGGCGAATATCTTATGAACATGCTACCTCCGTAGCTCCTTTTGTTTCAAATTACATGTCGTTTTGATTTTTTTTTGATATTTTTACGCGTGCTTGAATCCACGCCGGCCGCTACACTCCTTCCGTCGCCATCCGGAGGCAGTGGCTGCCACGGCTGGCTGCCGTGCGGAAGGCCATCCATGGTCGCCTCTGCCACCTGCGAGCACGCCTTTTCAGCTCCCCCGTCGGCCGTCGCCTGCCACCATGCCTCCTCGCCGCGTGACCAAGCACAATTTGCCAAACGGACGGAGCCTGGAGGAGGAAGCGGCGGCCGCTCCGTTGCCACGGCGGTGTGGCCGGTCGGCCAGCGAGCAGAGGGTAAATTGGACGAGCCGGCATTTCATGGGCTCCTGTCCTGACGGCGAAACTCAGAGGAGAAATAGAACTAAAAGAAGAACACAGAGATGCCTGCAGCCCTGAATCTGTGAATCTCAAGTCTTCTTGACAAACAAGACAGGACATCGGACAATACTTGTTATTACAGCTGAGACTCAGATTATGAAGATACAGTCGCAACATCGTCAGTCAGAAAAGCGGAATCTTAAATGAACTACATACACATACTACAGAAACAAAGTGCACACACCCCACCACAAATTTTAAGAATCCAAAACAAGGAGGAATCAGTAGTCTCAAACAGAGATGACACGATACAACAAAACCAACCACGTAAGACACTAAGCGTGCCTGAATAAACAGATGAAGACTCCATTATACTAAACCGCACTACCCGAGGTAGCAGTGGCGCCGTCGTGCTCACCTGTCCTGCTGGCGATCCCGGCATGGAAGAGCATTGCCCATAGCAGCGTTATCAGCTCGCCACCCCTGGCAATGGCCTCCTTGTGCCCTTCGAGGTTGTCCGAAGGCGCGACGTACAGGATCAGCTCCGACCAGAAGTCGGCCAGCAGCTTCCACATTGCCTCCTCATCGTTGAATGTGTCCACCAGCAGCATTCCAAGCTTCACCCCATTCTTCAGCAGCTCATGCTTGGAGTTGGCTTGCAGCAATTCGACCAGCTTTCGATGCTCATCCTCCGGCGTCGACGACCCTGACGCAGGGTGCTCAGCAAGCGCGCACTTTACATCCTTCTTGACTGCCTCGTACAGGCTCTTGCTCCACGCTTTGTTGTCGGGAAGAAGCTCCGGACACCAGTTCACTAGGTATGCGCAGTACCGTGACAAGTGAGTGGCAGCGATCTTATGATCAGAATTGGAATCCTGATCATATTGCTTCACTTCAAGGATGCATGTGGCAATATGCCATACAAGTATGATATCAGATGCACCTTTGCCATGGCAAGCCCAGATGAAGTTATCACCAACTTGGCTTCTGTGCAGAGATTCTACACCATTGCTTAATAAGCAGCTTCCGTTGATGACACTTGTCAGTGCATTGAAGATGCAAACCTTCACGGCCGCTGGCATCTTGACATTCCTCCCACGGTCTGGCAGACGAAAGAGACGCCTGACAAGTAGTTGGTTTGTTCTTGGTGGAAGTACCAGTACTGAGCACTGGCTCATTTTTTCATCCCAGTGCTTCATAAGCTTGCATCTGCATCGTAACAGAAGACTAACCCATCTCTGCATGCAAATTGAATGCTGCAAAGAGGCGCGGTTTACATAGCGGCAGATAAGGGAAACTTTGGTCCAGTTAGAGCAAATGTAAGATGACATGTCCCTGACCTCAGCTACCACCGCTAACACAAGAAGCGAAAGTAGTGGCACCAAGTCGAAGTAAAACATTCCAATGAACGTTGCCATCGGTGGACCTACCATTTGTCCCTCAGCAGTACACCATATGAAACAGGTAATTTGCGGATCCTTTGAGGAAAAAATTAGGTTATTTGTGGTTACCACTAAAAACAGGATGCACATTCCTATGTCCAAGAGTGAGAGGAGGATAAACAAGATGGGTAGCCAAGGCTTGGAATAGGAGTTGGGGAGAGATGAATAATAATAATCATGAACAAAAGAAAGCTCATCGGCAATCGCCCCAAATACCGTATCATGATCATCGGCTTTCAGAACCAAGCTCCGGAAAAAGTTGAGTGTCCCCATAGAGCCAGCATTAGTGAGATGGTACCTTGCAAATCGACACCGCAACAACTTGAACAGTGCCAAGGACAGGCATAAATGTTTTAGTGGTGGTGTTGAGATGGGAAGCGCGCTATCCAACTGCCAGATCCTGTCAAGGGTTACAGGATCAATATTGCTGATCAACGTTGTCCCAGAATAATCATCCTTGAATGCATACCCGCCAGGCTGCACCTCCACTTTTTTCTCGTCTTCTCTCATAACCAAGAGTGGTGGTACATCCACAGATACCGGTGGTTCAGCAGCATCTTGACTTGCCTCTCCTGCTTGTAGTTGCTGCATGTAAACAAAAACAAGTCCAGGATTGCGTCCGAGTGAAAAGGACCGCCGTGCAGTTCTAGAGGCATACCATTGGACAACTATTTTGGTACCGAGGAGAGCAAAAGGTGTGACAGATCCCAGGTAAATGGAGATCCAGGGAGAACCCTTGTTGGCGGTGACACCAAGGTAAAGGGTCCAGCCCCCCTTGACAAGCAGCTCCAAAGGCGGACTTGTGCTTTGGCCTTCCCTCTCGTCAACAGAGACTATTACACTAGTATTGATCATGACGATCTGAACAAGGAATGCCCACATTACTAGAACGAACGAGTGATTGCTTGCATCGCATGTTGCAACCAACGCTGACAGATGATATGGAAATTCTGGTGAGAAATTAATGACGAAATTAGGCTCGCTGCCGATGGTGGAGACGACAGAGGAGATGATGGGTAAGAACAGCGTGGTGGCTCCGAGGAAGATTAAGCGGGTGAAGGGGTGGCGGCGGTAGCGCTGGCCGAAGGCGCCTATTCCAACCATGACTCCTGCCAGGACAGCTTCAATGAGCAGCAGCGAGTTAACTTTCCATATCTGCCCTCTAATCTTCTTGTGGAAGGTTGCCTCGATGTGGGCAGCCGGAACCACCGGGCAGTAGTCCATGGTGGTCAGCTGCTTGCCGAACTTGAAGTCGTTAGCACAGAGGCACAAGGAGCTTTAACGGAAGAAAATCCTACCCAGACTAGAGAAATTTAAGGACTTACCAAGGTGGAGAGATCCAGGCGACTGACGACACTC
The DNA here is from genome assembly GCF_005286985.2 of Setaria viridis. NCBI lineage: Eukaryota > Viridiplantae > Streptophyta > Magnoliopsida > Poales > Poaceae > Setaria > Setaria viridis. Next base: position 1,207,788 of record NC_048266.2, read on the forward strand.
TGCAATCCCCTCTTGCCACCCGCTGGAAATGTTTCATCGTGCATCTACCATATACGTACCGAGAGACTGTACTGTGACATGATGCGCACGTTTATTTGCTTTTGCTTGCGCTGTCTAGGTCTGGTTTAGTTGCTCAAAGTTTGGAGGTGCAAAATTACTGTTATAGCACTGTAGCACACTGTAGCGTTTTGTTTGTATTTGTGAATTATTATCTAAATATTGATTAATTAGGCTCAAAAGATTCGTCTCGCAAAGTACAACAAAACTTTACAATTAGTTTTTGATTTCGTCTATATTTAGTACTCCATGCATGTACTGTAAGTTTGATATGATGGAAAATCTTCTTTTTGCATAGTGTCAAAGTTGGGAGTTTTGAGGGAGCTAAACATGGCCCTATTCGCCTTGGCATCCATCCGTCCCCTTTTGCATACCTCTTGTCAAATGATCCACACAGGCACACAGGAGACACCGTTGTTCGGTTCGTGCATGTGTCGGGCAGCACTCATCAAGCGCAAGGCAAAATTGCACAAATCCCCCAAAATTAATATTGCACACCGGTTTTATTTACACCCTTGAGCTAGTTTTATTGTTGTGTTGGTCCACACTCCACACCCTTGCTTAGCTCCGGTGCAAAAACCCACCCCACTACGTATAGGATGAATTGGTTTAGCTCGTTATTCACTCATCTGGAGCTATTGTAGTCTTTATCAGAGTCACGATATCTCTCTCCGTCCAAAGTACTATTCATTTTGGGTTTGTCCTAATCAAACTTGCCTATTGTTGACCAATTAAATTACCAAATAAATAATCTATCAAAATACATTCATGGCGATTAGATTGAATGAAACAACTTTAGTACCACAGATACCATTATATCTTTCAATAAACTTAACCAAAATTAGACAAATTCGACTTAGACCAAACACAATATGAGTAATTTGGGACAGATGTATCGTTTTGTGCTTCCACCAAAATAATAACCAATAAAGAGTATGTTGATCGCACCATATTTTTGTAGTCTGCAAAACTTAACAATTATTGACAGCTGACAAGATCCTTGCTAGGAATTTGCAATGTAACACCATTTGCCCACTGTGTGATTAGAAATTCGAGACTGCAGCTCATCTATGTTTACAATGCAGTTATTCAAAAGAAGTCTGGCTATTGGTAAGCAAATGGACGGGGGAACAGGTTGCTACTCCAACTGATGATGACCAGGAACTGCAAGCGTGGTGGAATGGCCAACTGAAATCGTTGAGCATAAAACAAAGGCGCTCTAAGGCGGCGATCATGACCATCACAGCATGGAACATGTGGAATGAAAGGAATAGAAGAATTTTTCAGAATCAGGAGCTACGGCCAATCACGTTCCGGAAAAAATTCAAGAGGACATCGCCATGAAACGTCAAGCATGTGGAAGCCTTGAATTGGACGGTGTATCTTAATTTCCATTTTTGATGTTTCAGAGTCGAGTTAATCTCCTTATCTGTAATATTGAACTATATGTAACTTTAAATTTCTACTCCCTTCGTTCCAAATTATATGTCGTTTTGACTTTTATAGATACATAGATATTATTATGCATCTAGACATCGGGTATATCTAAGTGCATAACAAAGTTTATAAACGACCTATAATTTGGGACGGAGGGAGTACCTTCTTAAATGAATTGGTAGTGCTCCTGCCTCCTTTAAAAAAAACTTAACAATGAGCCCTTCATTTAAAATCCTCGGATTTCATGTACCTAAATCTAGGAGGCGTGTTTTAGAGAAAGGAGAAAGGAATAAAAAGACAGAGCAGTAAAGTCAGATGGACTATTGGATTGCACGAGGGGAAGCATGATATACGGCCTGTTCGCTTCAGCTTATTCAGCCGGCTTATCAGCCACCAAACAGTGTTTTCCTCTCACAACAAATCAGCCGTTTCAGCTTTTCAGCCGGCTTATAAGCTGAGCGAACAGGCCGATGATTCTTCATTGGCAGCAATTCTCTTTTGTCAAATCGCCCCCTCGCTTCTTACCAACTGACCAGCACACAGTACACTCTCAGAACCTAGAGCTTTATTTTATTCCTTTGGTCCTCGGATTTCGTGTGCCTCAAATGTCAAATCTAGGAGGCGTGTTTTAGAAAAAGGAGAAAGGAAAGGAATCAGAAAACAGAGCAGCTATTCCAGTGAGCTGGATCAAGCACTATTGGATTTGTGTGAATTTCATCGCGCATGGACTATATATTGAGCGACTGTACTGTGATATGATGCGCATGTTTGTTTGTTCTTTTGCCCTAGTGTGCTTTCGGTTGTAGGCTTTTCTGGATGTGCTTGCTTTTGCTTGCTCTCATGCTCTGTATCTTTGACTGGTGTATTATTGCTGGCCCTTGCTTCCAGAGGCCAGAGCTGCCGAGAGTCACAGAAATGCCATGTAGGTATCTGCTCATATTCCCGCGCTCAGTGTAATGCCTTCTCACGTTTAGCTAGGGGCTAGGAAAATGAAATAATGTTTTCCTTCTCCTTTTCGACTCGTGGAAATTGAATCATGGCTGAAACCGAGCAGGGAAAGGCTACTTTAAAAGCTGCATCTCTGGAGGTGTTTTTTCCTTCATTTTTTTTTTTACTTTCACGCATCTTCAACTAAGAAATATGTGCTGTGATTTTTTTTTTCAAAATGAGAAGTTTTACTAATTTTAAATTGTTACATCAAGGTGATACAAAACTTTTAAAACTCTCACAGCCTCTGCATAACCAAGGTGCACACAACCTTATAATTTATAAAATGTTGGAAAGAGATCACGGAACCTTATAAAATGTTGGAAAGAGATCGAATAGACACATTAATGACACATAATACGTAGACTAAATTGCCTCTCATGTGCCTCGTAGGAGATTATTCCACATTACTAACTTGTTCCCAATTAAGTCTCTTCTCCACGAGAGATTAGGAGGTGAGGTGAGATTAGCACTTTTACAATAGTATCCTGTATATGATGGACTATAATGTAGAGACATATATTGTTCGGGCAATGTCCTAGCGCCTAGCCGCCACACATTCTTCCCAAAACCTAATCTGCGATCCATCTTTGATAGTGAAAGTACTAAAGTGAAGAAAATCCTGTTTGACCTTTATAAGACTTGTCCAAAAATAAGAGTCCTCATTTTTTACATTATACCTAGGAAAACGGCTTGGAACGAGATACTTGTTTTGTAACAAGTGTTGCTAATTTCTCTTTGGTTGTGAGAAATCTACAGAGCATTTGTTAAGAATGACTGTATTCTTAGTATCAAGATTGAGTATCTCTAGCCCACCTTGGTCTTTTGTTGTCCTAGGATATCCCATTTGACTAATCGGTACTTAGGTTTCTGTTCATCATTTTGCTAAAAGAATCTTGATCGGAAATAATATAGTTTTTAAGGACTCATTTTGGTATTGCAAAAAATGACATCATGTGCATGGTAAACTACTAAGCATTGAATTAATCAATGTGCTGTGAATATTTTGATTCTTCAACAAAACGACAGCTAGCGGTCCTGCCAAACATTCAGTTTTTTTAAAAAGAAAGAAGAAAGAAACAGAGCCTGTCGTCATGGTCGCTCAAAAAAAGTACGAAAGAAACAGAGCCGAGTTGCATCATGTTCGAATTACGTAGCAAGCACAATTATTGTTCAGGGCATCAATCCCTTTTGCAGATCACTGACATCTTGTCAAATGATCCATACAGGAGACCATTGTTTGGTTCCTGCATGTGGCGGGCAGCACAAGGCAAAATTGCACAAATCACCCAATATTGCACTCTGGTTTTATTTTAACCCTTGAGCCAGTCTTATTGTTGTTTCAGACTATCGGTCTGTGGGTGCGAATAGGTCTGTAATGTTGTTAGCTGAATGCGTCATTCAAGGATAACATCTTGATGCATTAATTTCTCATGAGCAAACCATTTAGCTTGACCTTTGCTCAACTGTAAAATTTTGTCCTTAGTACATTGAACGTATTCGATTTCTTTGTGCCTTTCTCTTGTGAAATTGACATGCTCTTCTTACCGAATGATCATGCTTTTAATTCAACACAAGTGCTTTCCTCTCGTGAAATTGACATGCTCTTCTTACCGATGATCATGCTTTTAATTGAACACAAGTTTTGGCCTCCGGCTCATTTTATAGCTCCAGAGCCTTGCAGCATTTTGTGTATGTGCTATCCAGTTGTCTTTCATTAGAACAGGGGATGATGTGAAACTTTGCATCTATTCGACTATCTTAAACAGCAATTTCATTTCGTCCAAAACCAGCTTATGTCCTGCAAATGGAAGGGAAACAATGAGCTGAGATTTTAGAGGAAACTGAAAGCAAATGATGCCAATATGAGAAAGCAAATACTTGATGGCTGGTGATTGGTTGCCCTAACGAAAGAAGAGAAATTTCAATTTGTACCAGTTTCGTTAAGATAAAACTAGCTAGTTACGGCTGAACACGCATCGGGGTGATGCATTGGCAAACTCAATTCAATTTTGTCCTGCAAGTTGAGTTGAGCCCACTCCGTATGTAATTCTCTGAACTCTGACAGTTGCTCCGAATTCCTAGTAGTTCTCTAACATGAGTTTTTACAAGCACACAATGCGAACAATTTGACAGTTTTAACAAAGAATAAGTGAGTGCTGCAGCGCATGATCTTACAAACAACCACCAAGTGCATACTTTGTAAGGCTTCAGCTTGGACCAAGGCAGTTTGCACATTTTCCATGGAATCCAAATGCCTTTGCACTGCAACCCTGCGATCAAAGAGTGGCAAACTGGGCACTCGGATTTGAAGCAGAGGAGGCCAAGAAAGCTAAGTGCCATACTACCCGTCCCCCAAACTCCTGCATTCCTGCTACATCCTCATGCTTCACTAGCTCATGCTTTCCGGTATGCCTGTAAATTCTGTTTCGACAAGCTCTTGAAACAATGTTTCAATTTCTTGAACACGTTCTTGAATACTAGTTTTCTTAAAGCCTGGAAGTTGGGACAACTGACACCTTTCAAAGTCAAAGTACCTGCTTGGCCATGGTCCATGGATCATCTCTGTTACATAAACATGTATCAGTTGTAACCGGTTTGGATTGTAGCCGATTCATTTAGGACTCCTTGTAGATAGCGGATAGAGTTGTTGTAGAGTTGTTGTAACAAACTCCCTAGATGAATCGGCCTCAACAACCAACCGAGATTGCAATCTTGTAAACCACGCAGGGAGTGCTTCCTTGCCTATACAAATAAAGGTACGCGGCCTCTACGGAGGTGAGAACGCTTCCCTAATTATCCTGGTTACTCACATGGTAATCAGAGCCACCTCCCAGAAATACATCTAGCCATCATCCACCAAAATCTTCCTGCGCAATGGCGAGCTCGTCGTCTGTTGCCGCCGCTACGCCACTGCTAGGCCAAATCATCACCGAGAAGCTCTCCAAGACGAATTTCCCATTATGGAAAGCTCAAGTCATGCTCGTGCTGTGAGGAGCGCAGCTGCAGGGCTATTTGGATGGCACCAACGTCGCCCCCCCTACTGAGATCGATAGCAAGATTGGAGAGAAGCCGACGAAGGTGCCTAACCCGGAGTACATTGCTTGGTGTGCTCTGGAGCAACAAGTGCTGGTTTCCTGATGACATCTCTGTCACGGGAAGTCATGGCACAAATCGCCACGTTAGCGACCCCTCGTGCGGCATACACCGCATTGGAGCAGATGTATGCATCTGCCTCACGAGCACGGGCGGTAAACACCAGATCGTTCTTGCCACGACTCAAAAAGGTAACATGTCAATTGTTGAATATGTTGGCAAGATGAGATCTCTTGAAGATGATATGGCTGCTGGCGGAAAGCCCATTGGAGATGAAGAATTGGTCTCCTACATCCTGGTCGGTCTTGACATTGAGTTCAATCCCCTGGTGTCGGCCATGGTTGCACGGGTCGAGCCAATCGCTGTGGGGGGAACTATTCTCTCAGCTTCTCAGCTTTGAGTATAGGATGGATTTGCTTTACGGTGGATCACAAGGATCTGCCAACTCTACTAGGTGAGGCCGCGATGGTGGCAACTACCGTGGACGCGGAGGAGGCCGTGGTCGTTCTGGAGGCCGCGGCCGCAGCTCATCATCGGGCGCGTCAGGAGGACGCGGCACTGAAGGTCATGGAGGCACCAGCACCGACAAAACTCAATGTCAAGTCTGACAAATATGAGCATGCTGCTATTGAATGCTGGTACATATTCGACGAGCGCTCGTGGGCAGCACGCGGTGCCCACGGTCAGGTGCGCGGCACGCGCGACGAGCTCTCGGTAGACTGGCGGCAACCCAGCGCCGGTGGACGGCCCAGCCGAGCGGAGCGAAGGCCCAGCTGCGTACGCGGCCTGTCACTCCAGCCCAGCCAGCGGCTCAGCTCCTCCTGGCGAGAGGCCAGCGAGCCAGGGGAGCGTCCCGCAGCCTGGCCCAGCACAGCTCCCGCAGTGGCCCAGGTGTCAGCAAGGCCCAGGCAGGCTCACAGCTCGGTCCAGCGCGCATGCAGGCCGAAATCAGCAGGCCAGCTAGCTGCATTTCACTCGGTGGTGACTGGTGAGCAGCATCCGCATATCGTCCCTTTCATGCTACAATGATTTAATCATTCAAGCAATCATGACCTTATCATTTGGATATTAGTTTATTAGCTTTTGCTTTAGTTCATCACTTGATCTTGCATCCGTGGTCGGCTGGAGTTTTTATTTAGTTAATCTTTATCACCTTGTCTAGCTTTGTTCAGTAGTTTGTCACATGCTAATCTTGCTTTGTCTCTAATTAATTAAAGGGGTGTTTGGAGGAGGTTAAACTTTAGGCCTCCCATTTTAGTCAGATTTTAGCCCATTCTCCTAACACCAGGGCTAAAATGGAGGGGCTAAACTTTAGCCCCCCAAAATTTATTAGCCCCTCCAAGGAGTGCTAAAATGGATTAAAGGAGGCTAAAAATGATCCCCTTATCCAATTTTCCCCCGTTGCCCCCCTCCCCGTACTCCCTCTCTCCTCCCGCCGCACCCCTGCCGCCATCCGCTCAGCCTCGCCGCCTCTGCCTCCGCCTCCGCCTCGCTGCCCTTGCCGCACTTCGCCTCCGCCTCGCCGGCCCTGCCGCCTCCATCCGGCCATGCCTCCTCCACCCAGCCTGCCGCCTCCGCACCCCCCTCTCTCTCGGCGCCGCTGAGCTTGTCATCCCTGTCGGCGAGGGAGACGGGGAGGACGGTGGCGGCCGGCCAGATCCTCGCTTCCCATCCTCGCCGCCGCCGCCGGATCCGAGCCCAGGCCGCTGCGCCGGCTTCTCCGGAGCCATCCTTGCGCTGCTCATCCGTCGACCTGGGAGGGGTGCTGGCCGCGACGCGGAGGCGGGCTACGTCGGCGGCCGGGACAGGGGTGGCCTTCTTCTTGGCGATGGCCTGCTTCTGCTCCGCGGCGGTCTGCTGCAGCTTTTTGCGCCGCAGTTGCCAAGCCTCCTCCGCCTCCAACACCCGCCCGACCCCGCCTCCTCCGCCCAGCCCCCCGCCTCCGGCCGGCCCCACCGCCTGCGAGGTCGGGACCGCTCACCACCACCACCGCTACCTCCGCTCGGCCGCTGGAGCGCCCAAGCTGTGCCGGAGTCGGAGCTCGATCCGCCGCGTGCCCAAGCTACCGGTGGAAGACGACGCGAGCTGCGCATAGGACGGGACCGGCAGGATCGGTAGAGGCGACGACGTCGCGGCCGCGGAGGCAGTGGTGCCATGGCGCAGAGGAGGAGTAGGTGGGCGAGCAGCACAGGAAGAAGTGCTGCCATCTTCTGTCATGGAATTGGCTTGGAAGGAGAGAAAGCAGGGGTAAATAGGTCTTTTGTCAACATATGTGCTAAAGTTTAGCCTCCCACCCAAACACCCCAAATGGCTAAAGTTTAGCACTCTATTTGAGGGAGCTAAACTTTAGCCCCTTCCTCCCAAACAAGACCTAATTCAAGCATTGTCTAATAAGGTTTAGTAGTATCTTTGCTTTTCTCTTGTGCAAGCTTTTCGGTGGCTCGCTTTGTTTTGCTTCCGCTAAACTTTGAGCATTTGTAATCGTTCCTAAGGTGAGCTTCTCATGAGTTGACTTGTGTCATCTTAACGATTAGACGTGAGGTATGTTTGGGGTGGCAACCGGGACATAGACCTTATTCTCGAAGAGAATTAAAAAAAAGCTCCCATTCATCCGGTCGCCGTTCCCGGTTCTTCACCACTCTTCGGATTAGTTTTGGTTCGCGCTAGCTGCCGCTTTTGCCGAGCGCAGGTTGATGCTGCTGCTGGCGGCAATGACGACGATGTTCACGTACGGCGCGCGCGCGGCGCGGAACGGTGAGGCCGTGAGGGACGGCTGGACAGCGGACTTCCCCGGGATCAGGCGGCGGCCCGGGCGCGACAACGACGGCCACACCTTCGACTTCGTCTGCACTCTGCACCGAACTCGGTGACGGAGTCTTCGTGGCGCCGCCGTCCCCGTCCATATCAAGGCCGCCATCGGCATCGCCTACGCGATCGTGGCCTACGTCGACATCATCCAGCAGAGAGACCGGACGGCCACGCTGGGCGTCGCGATGGGGCCCCCGTGTCTTACCCTGCTCATCAGCCTAGCTCCCCGTACGGTGGCTACGGCGCCAAGCAACCTGCAGGGACAGCTTGAGGTCGATGACGTCGGCTCCAGCGCGTGTTTGCTTTTTCTGTGGAGCTGTGCCACCATTTTAGTTGTGTGTACTGTACTATACTACTGGAGGAGTCCTGTTTTTTTAGACCCACTACTGTAGTACTGTTGGCCTGTGCAGTTCTTCCTGAACTCACACATGTCCCAGACACCTGGCCAGCCAATTCAGACCTCGCCTATTTCCAACAGGACCTAAGACTAAGCTCCATAGAACTGTACGGTTGCTGAACACTTCTTCCATCAATCCATGCCCCCCGCCCCCCCCCCTCCCCCCCGCCTGAGTCCTGCTCGATGAATCATCCATTTGACTCATCGGGGGGCTCGATCTCCGCTCATGCCACCAGTTGAACATTTCGTTGCAGGAGATCAGGTCGTCGTACAATAGTGTTGTGTGCTGGTACACCAAATCCAGGAAACGCGTGGAGCAAATCCTTTTTATACACATCCAAGCTTCCTCTGCTGCAGCCCTCTTTCGTCACTGAGCATCCGAGCTTGACAGACAGTTGAGAGAGACATCGGCGATCGATATGCAGAAACGCGTGGTGGTGGTAAGCGCGGCGGCGGCCACGCTCGGCCTCGCCGCGGCCGTCCTGGGGTTCGCCGCCGAGTATTTCAAGCACAAGGCAAGTTCCTTTTCCTTTAAGTTTGCCTTCTTATTCCCACCTCAGACCGCCGTCCAACGACGACGACGACAGGGCTAACTGTTGTTTGTGCCCGAAACCCGATCGGATCAGGCTTTCGTGCGGTCCGACACGTCCCGCTGCGAGTACCGGCGCACGCCGGCGCTCGGCTGCGGCATCGCGGCCGCGCTCCTGTCGCTGACCGGGTTGGCCCTCGTCACCGCCGCGAGCCGCTGCTTCCGCCGCCGCGACGACGCCTTCGCGGCCGCGGCCGAGAGTGATCAGCGCCGCTGCGTCACGAAGGTGTGCGCGACGCTCGCGTGGTACGTAGGTTCTCCGTTCTCCTCCTCCTACACGGGCAGACCGCAGACGGGATACGGCCTGCAGTATGCATGCTTTACCTTTGCTGGTTCTGTGCTGCTTAATTAGTGCCTGCTGCCGGCCGCAGGTTGCTGGTGGCGGCGGCGGCGGCGATGTTCCTGTACGGCGCGTCGCGGAACGCGGGACGAGGGAGGCGGGGCTCCTTCACGGCGGTCGAGCGGCAGCCCGGCCGCACCTTCGACTTCGTTTATCGCTGCCCCGAGCTCAGGGACGGGCTCTTCGTGTCGGCGTCCATCAACGCCGGCATCGGCATCGCGTGCGCCATCGCGGCCTACGTCGACCTCCACAAGAAGAGGGAACACCAGACGGTCACTCTGGGCGTCGCGATGGGGCAGCCATACCCGCCGGCTCCCGTGGCTTACAACCCTGCTCAACCTCCGTATGGTGGCTACGGCGGCGCCAAGCAACCTGCAGGGACAGCTTGAGCTTGATGACGCCGGCTCTAGTGTGTGTTTGCTTCAATTTTCTGCAGAGCCGTAATTGCTAATTTACTTTCGAATTGTGGCTTTGTAGCTTTGAGCGTCTACTTATCGCCATTTTTGTAAGTGTGATTCATCACTTGGGTATGTGCTTGTGTTTTCAAGTTGTTAATAAGAAGAGGCGTAAATTTGAGCCAACGACAAAACAAACACAACAGATTTCTAGTAACATAAACTCTTCAACAAATCAGCCTTTGCACATGCAAGTTTTCCACGAATCTGGCTAATGATGTTGTCTCCTACAAACCCATTATTGTTACATAAAAGTGTAAATTCGTTCCATAAACAGTAAGCGGAACTTTGCATATTTATATTGATTGGTCTATTTGTGATGAGTGATTGACTGGATGATTTGAGATTTTATTGGTTGAGTCCATATTTCATATGTACGTGATTATGCTAATGGCTAACCGGAGGTGTTGTGTTGTGTGCGTTCTGTTGTGGTGTGTGTAAAACATATCTTGTGTGTTGTGTCTCTTGGCTTATGATCCGTAGATGTTGGATGTGACATGGTGGTTGATGGCATGAGGTGAAGGTAAGTGAAAGATTCATGCCGATGTACCAGGGCTGTGAAGGGTGAACATGAGTAGGCTTGGACCGAGTGACCTGAGGAGTTTGGGCGGAGTCGCGATCCACATGGTGCACGGAAGAGCAAGAGTATACGAGATGGAGTCGGCGTCGATCGAGTCAAGCGGGACAGATGCGAGTTGAGTAGGCGGTCCGAGAGTGGGAGCGAAAGACTTGGAGGCGTCGAAGGTTTGGTAGATGCCGAACACGCGTCGACATCGGTGAGTCACGTCGGGTGCAGCGTGCAAGAGGGTTTGACCGGTTTGACCTCAAAACCTGAGGCGAGTCTGGCGCGGCTGGACGGCGTCGAGTTGGAGGATGTGTCGAGTTGAAGATCGATTCGGGCATTTGCTCGTTCCACTAGGAGCTGCAAATTAAACCCGACCAAACTGTGTGTGTAGGGGGGAGTAATAAAATTTCAGTATAATCCTTCCGTTCTAAATTATAGGTCATTTTAGTTTTCTAGGTGTATATATATTATTATATATTTAGATATAATATCCTAAAAACCAAAACGTATTGTAATGTAACGGAGGGAGTAGATCTACCAGAATGCATGTCCAATAGCTTAGCGCACTGAAGCAGCGATGCAGTCGTCTGCGCCGTGCAAGACCGGGAGGGAAGCTTGTGACGAGAGTGCAGAGTCGCTAGGCTACTGCTTGCCCGGCCATAGAGCTCTTGCAACATGTCCCATGATCTGATGACCCATCTCAGGTCCAGATTTTCTTTTGAAACTTCCTCAGGTAGAGACTTCCATTTCTCGCTTTCGAGAGAGATGCTGGTGAAAGTGAGATCTTGTAGCCTTCGATCTGGCCCAAAGTGTGAGAGCAATGCGCTCAGTGATAGATAGAGGAGAGAAAAATGGGCCTGCAAACTCTTGGGCCGCTAAGCCCATTCAGTTCTACCTGTGCCAGCCCAGCTGGATGGTGGCCATTCCCCTGGTTCTCTCTCTCTCCCTCTGAGTCTCTGTCCCTCTCCCCGGCCGGTCCTACTGCCGCCCGCCACAATTGTTGAGGGTCATCGTCGGCGACCTCACGCCGGCCGGCAAGGGGAAGCGGCGAGCCAGGCCTCCTCCAGAGGAGCGCCCCCCAAACAATACACGAGAGGTGAATCCAACCCACCCCAGCCACCTACCGGACTCTCTCCACAGCCACAGCCGCGCCTTCTCCGCCCGAGGTCAGCTGCTCCCTCTTCCTCTCCTCCTCCGATTCGTGCTTGTCCAGCTCTGGTGGCTACTGGTAGACGGCAGGCGACGAGGCGGGTCCTCCTCCTCCTCCTGCTCCTCCTCCCTCTCTCGGATTGAGGCATGGTGGTGGCTGGGTTAGGATTAGGTTAGGGTTTCGGGTCCTGGTTTGTCCGGGGGAGGTGCGGTTGCAGTTCATACTTTCCAAATTTTTGGGAGTTCAGTTCAGCTGAACCCCTCATGGCCCACGTTGGATTTGCTTCTATGTTAGAGGAGTTCGCGAGGGAGGCGGCAATTGACCATGTCGCGGTTGGAATGGTGCGGAGCTAAATGGCCATGATGCAGTGCTGAGAAATGTTGAGGTCTCCCATATTAGAAATGTTGACGTTACTTCAAATTTTTAATTTTGGCAGTTACTGCTATGGAAACTTGTAATGCGTCGTTTTGTTTGCTATGGTTTCGGAACTTTACCGAGATAGGAAGACTTAATTTCGGAAAAGGAGATGATGAGTATACCCAAAAGTTCTTTTAGGAACATGTAGAACATGAACACTTGCTTCTACTTAGTAGATTTGGATAATCAAGCGCGTTTGGGGAACTTGTTCTGGCGTGATACTAGGTCACGGGCAGCAAATGATTACTTTGGACATGATGTTGTTTACTTTGACACCTCATACTTGACAGTTTTACTTTCAGATCAAAGTGCTGACAGTTATATTTGGTTATTTAGGGCGATGGAGGTGGAGGAGCCGTTCGCACAGTCCAAGAATCCCCGCCGGGCTCGGCGCCGGGATCTCAACGCGCTGGTACAACTCGCTTTGTCCCCTCTTTCCTTCTGTTGTTCCCGATCCTTCTAGCGGTCTTGTGATCCTTAGCGTTAGATAAGTGCTTGGTGTGGGGGGAAATTTCCATGGTTTTCCTTGAATTCGAGGTGTGGGGACTGCGGAGGGAATCTTCAGTTGCATTTTGAACATGAGGGTGGGTGGGCGGTGGTTTAAACAGAAGCTGGTTGTCATTTAGGGTTAGGATTTGATTGGTTCATTTGGTTTTAGTGGATGGTTGTTTAGTCTTTAAACTCTATTTGGGTGTATTTGATTGGCATTTTTTTTCACGGGAGCTTTCACATGTCCAGTGATTCTATATTTCTGTTCATCCCTGTGAGCTTGAAGTTCTAATTTGTGAACCATTGCTATCCACATTACGTTGCAGCCTTTGCTTCAGATGCTCTAATATATGGCAGTAGGACACCTTAGTTGGATGGTTATTGGAGTATTTACCAGCAGTTGGAGGCAAATGTTAGTGTGCCATCATGAAATACCTGCATTTAGGGTGTGCTATTTGCTCAAAGTCACTTATGCCATTCCTATGTTTTAAAAAGTTATTACTCTCAAGTTGACTTCAATTTTTTTCAGCTGGAAGAAACTTAAGATTCCAGTAGGTTGCAATATGAGTGGTGTCATGATGAAGGTTTTGTTTCAGGATCCCAGCATGGAGGAGTCCGATGGGGAGGATATTGGTGTTCCAGAAGTTGGCATGGTGTTCAATAATCATGCAGAAGTCAACCGGTTCTACCGCAAGTATGCCCGCCGTGTTGGCTTTGGTGTCTCAGTAAGGAGGTCCTCATTCTCACAAGAAGGAACTTGCTTATATCTCGAGCTTATGTGCTGCAAAGGAGGGCGGCCACGTTATGAGCCAAAGTTCCGGAAACGGGCCTCATCGACCACTAACTGCCCAGCCAAGATCCGGGTGAAGTTGTGGGGAGACAAGTTGTTGCATGTAGAGTTGGCGAACCTTGATCACAATCATCCAGTGAGCCCAGCAATGGCAAGGTTCTTGAACTCTTATAAGCAGCTCTCTGGCCCTGCAAAGAGGCGGATGCGTATGGGTGGCCCTGGGGCTATGCCTGTTGAAGAGCCAAGTAAGATGCCCATGGATAAGTTGGGGGAACTTGAGGAGCTTTTGTTTGGTGAGAGCAAGCACCACAGTTTTGTGGAGAGGGGCCGTTTGAAGCTCCAGCCTGGAGATTCGGAGGCCCTTAGACTTTTCTTCACTCGGATGCAGGCCAAAAATGCTAACTTTTTCAATGTCATTGACTTGGATGATGAAGGCTGTATCAGGAATGTTTTTTGGGCAGATGCGCGGTCAAGAGCCATGTATGAGTATTATAGTGATGTCATCACGCTTGATACTTCTTATGTGGTTAGTAAACATGATATGCCTCTTGCAACATTCATCGGGGTGAATCATCATGGCCAATCTGTCTTGATGGGGTGTGCCCTGCTTTCTGATGAAACAGCAGAAACCTATTCATGGCTACTTAAAGCTTGGATAGCATGCATGTCCGGCAATCTTCCAAAGGCCCTTGTCACTGACTATTGTAGGGGCATCCAAAGTGCTGTAACTGAGGTTATTCCTGGAGTCCGTCATAGAATGTGCTTGTTTCAGATAATGAGGAAGGCTGCAGAGCGGTTAAGTGGGCTGTCGGAGTACAGAGCTATTAACAAGGCAATGCATAAGGCTGTCTATGATTCGTTAACCATAGATGAGTTTGAAGGAGAATGGAATGCTTTAGTTACATGTAATGGGCTTCAGGGCAATGACTGGTTAAGATCACTTTATGAATGTCGAGCTTCATGGGTTCCTGTCTTCATTAAAGATACGTTCTGGGCAGGAATGTCTGTTACACAAAGAAATGAAACTGTCACTCCGTTTTTTGATGGATATGTGGATTTAAAAACCACCTTGAAGCAATTTCTTGGCAAGTATGAGATGGCTCTGCAGAGCAAATATGAGAAGGAGGCCCAAGCAGATTTTGAGACATTTCATAAGCAACGTCCACCAGTATCAAAATTCTATATGGAAGAGCAGCTCTCAAAGGTATACACCCACAATATGTTCAAGAAGTTCCAGGATGAGATTGAAGCCATAATGTACTGCCATGTATCTTTAATTGGTGTTGATGGGCCTATCTCCACGTTCAATGTCAAGGAGTGTATTTTCCTTGAAGATGGTAAAAGGACTATGAGTACGATTTTTGCAGTGACATACAATGCAGACGAAAAGGATATAACGTGTATCTGTGGGGGTTTCCAATTCAGTGGGATCCTATGCAGGCATAGTCTCTCAACGCTCAAGTTTCAGCTGGTTCGTGAAATTCCACCACAGTATATTGTTGATAGGTGGAAAAAGGATTTTAGACAGTTGCACGTGATGGGACGCCCTCCAAGTGACCTTGTCCCCAACAATCGTGTGGATCGATATGACTATTTGTCAATGAGATGCTTGCAACTTGTTGACTCTGCAGTCCTATCAGATAAATATCGCCTTGCTTTGAGGTTGGTGAGGGAGATGGAGAAATTTCTGCTCAATAGCAATACGCATGATGATACACAACCAAGGATCAAGTCTCGTGTTCCTAAAGTAAATAAACCAAATACAGTGACTGGTCAAAATGTGGTGGATGCAGCTACTGATAAAGGAAATGCTGGCCCCAAAGGACCTGAGGTAATAATACGCATGTTTGTTTGTAAGCTTTACTGAAATTAGAATCAATAGTGGATATGATTTGCTTAAATATGGGTACCATGTAATGAATCTTGTTTTGTAACATGCAGCCTCCTGCCGTCATGCAAGCATCACAAATCCAAAAGGTAGATTGCACTATGCATTACTTAATATTGTATCCTTAGTTGACACATGTAGCACTAAGTATATTGCTCGCTTGCTATTTTCACCCCAGGGAGGAGCAGAAAGAGGAATAGTTCCTGCTGGCTACATTGGAGTGCCAGCTAATGTCCAGCAATTTGTAGCCAATCAAGCAGCAATTCGGCCAAGCATTGTGTATATGGTACCGGTATGTCAAAGAATAGATGGCTATATCTTCTGACTCACATCTTGATGAAATCCCACTGGCACTAGAAAATACCAAATTTCTAGGATATTTGAAGATGTCTCTTGCATAAGCATCTGAGGCTTCATTTTAAATCTGCTGTCATTCTAAATCAGGAATCATTTGCATTGAAGCATGGCTATTTGTTTTTCTTTGTAGGTGGTATATAATATTTGATTTTTCTAACAAAAATAAATCATACTACTTACTAGTCAATAGTAGTTATTGAATTTGAAAATTTTCTTTCTCAATTTCTACTTTGAGGCAAATTCCATTCGATAGGAGTATGCTGTTGACTGTTGCTGATCGGAAATTTCAGAGTGGTGTTGACCCGCATGCTTTTGGAAATGGTGTTTTGATGCCAGTGATGTACCAGCAGATGTTCCAGGTTTGAGTTTATGTTTGTTTTTGAGTTCTTGCATGCATCTTGCCAGGACAGTTTTCGCATGAATTGATGGCATGCAATGGCACGGTGGTATGTGTAGGTACCACAGAAGCCGAATGGAACTGTGCAAGATACTTCAGCAAATGGAAAAAAGAAGCGGCCTCGTGGCCAGAAGCTGACAGAGACATCTCAACTATCAAATGGAACTCCAGGTCCTTCATCTGGCTAGGGGATACTTCTCATAGTTAGAACAGGTTCTCCTGATATACTCCTAATACTTGATGTGCTTTTGCTCAACTATATTTGCCCGTGTGACAACAACCATATCGTTCTTCCCAGGCTTTCTGTACATACATGGACTTGCTGCAGTGAAAAATTTTACTTAGGGATGCCGGCACTAACAATTACTTCTCAGTGTGATCCGAGTATCTGCACCAGCAATGAAAATGAAGCTGGGTAAAAGCACTGGTCTTCATTTCGATCTTCCCGGAGTTCTGAGTGTAGAGTTCAGTTTAAAAGTTATTCTTTCTTTCTTTCTTTTTGCTGATTCCAGGAAGACTGGCTGCATCTAATTTCCTCAGCCGCGGCCCCAGTGTAATGTACGAGTCTTGTAAATGAATTTTGTTGGATTAGCTCTATCATGGCTCATGAGCACCGTCAGATGCCTCTGAATTGCCATGGCCTCATGATATTGTTGTATGAATGTTGGGTACTTAGGCATCAACCCTGGAGTAAGGCATGGCAAAGGAGGTCACTATTAGAGTTTTTCTTACATTACCTTGCAACATGTATTCCTAGGTTGAGGAGTTCTGAAGTTGAAAGGAAACAAACAGCGGCGCTATGCATTTTTGAAGTAAGGACTAAGGTGTAAGTTGCAAGAAATTGCTCGAGCATAGAATATTTGACTGGTGAACTGGTTCCTAGAAAAAAAAAACACCAATCATTTGAACCTTCGTTCGTACTCTCAAGTTTTTGGCCGCTTTGTATAACATTCGATTACTTCACTGCATGCGAGCAATGTTCGTTCTACTGGCAGCATGAATGCCAGCTTGCAAATTTTGGGCCAATTGCAGGTCCATTCACACAGTTTCAAAACAGCTCCTGATCTTGTTAAATAAAACCTGACCTGGGAACATTTAGGTATACATTTACAATTTTAAATTTAATCTGTGAAAAATTGATTTGAAGTATAAACAATGCAGGATCCACGTCCCCACGTAGACACATCAGAACCTCGTCCCCCCTCGCAGCTCTCCGGCGGGTGTACATGGCCGCGGTGGACGCTGTTTTGTTTACCGACGTCTTGCGCAAGCTCCCGCCCGCGTTCTCACCTCGTCCTCGCCGTCCGCCGTTCTCCTGCCGCCGCCGCCGCCTCTTGCTCGAACTGCACCTGTGGCGCCTTTCCAGTTTCCATCGCGCGCAGCTTCAGGACCTCAGCCATGGCTTTGTTAGCCATTTCTACACGCGCGACGCCTGGACCGGAGCTCGTGGCCCGGGCGTGGAGGTCCATGGCCGCCGCCGCCGTCGCCGTCGCCCTCCATCTATGATCTATACCGTCTCCTCCCTTCTTCTCGTTCGAATGCGGGCCCGGGATTACGCGATTGTCAGGCCCGTGGTGCGTGCAGTGGAGGCGGACCGAGCACCTAGGCGGGGTCATCGGCGCCCGCAGCCGGCCGTGGCAGCGGCGGCGGGTTCGCCGGGATACATTTTTATTGCAGAGAACCCCCCGCAACCAATCCATTATTTACATAAACCCCCCTGAAATGGATCGCGATTATTAATCGCGATCCGATTATTTTCATAAACTCCCCTCCAATTATTTACATAAACTCCCCTGAAATGGATCATATTTTCGCAAACGCGTCCCTCCTCATTTTTTTCTCCTCCACGGCGGCTCCGTCCGGGGCTCCCCTCCCAGTCCGGCGACGGCGTGAACGGAGTTCCGCTCCTCCTCGAGGCCTCTCCTCCTCATTACCCGCCGTATCTCACCTCCGATCATTTCTAACTTCCGCCACTGCCAACTCTGTCCAAATTCCTGTCGTCGCAGAGCGTGCCTGCGCCCGACCGGAATTTGGCGCCGTACGTCCTCCAAGCTGCTGACAATGTTGGTGATAGAGAGGGACGGAATTTTGATCTCTTCGATGCTACCTGAATACCTGCTGCAACCACACCTTGACGTCGTCGCTGCGGTCGGCCTCCTCGTCCTCGCCGAGTCGCCGCCTGAACACACCCGCGGCGCCGGCGCGCCGCCACTCAAAGCAGTCCCTCTCCTCCGTCCAATGTCAAAGCCTTCGATTTCTCCTTCCAAGCACACGCCGCGGTCGCTGTGGAACCCGCGGCGCGGCCTGAACTACCTCAAGCGACACCGGGCAGAGGCTGCGGTGCCAGTGCGTGCTCACGGTTGTGCCGGCAGTGGACATGTCCGATGTCGCGGGCTCGCGGCGTCGAGGTACGGACGTGATTTTTTGAGCAATCGCCGTGCGAGGGTCAGGAGTGATCTCGGCGCCACCCGCGCGCACGCCGTACGCCCTCCCCGCCGCCTCCGAGCTCCCCGGCGGGTGGCCATGGCCGCTGGACGCCGGCATCAGGGGTGGACGGTATTTGGTTTACCGTCCACCCCAAGGTACCTGGGGGCCGTCCGATTCATATCCTTCGGTCGCGATTTGAAGCAGGGGACCCGACCGAGAGAGCTCGGTCGTCATGTCATGCCGCGCCATGGCCCGGAAGCGCCGCGCGTTGATGTCGCCGACAGGGGTAGCCTCCGCGCCGCCGCTGACGTCGCCAGCGGAGAAGGCATCCGCCGCCGCTCCCACAGGCCCTCGCCGGAGGAACACAGGCTCCCAGACTTGAGCTTGAACCAGGATGCCATGTCGCCCGCGCCCAGCCAAGACAACCACGACGCGGCGCGCCGGACAGCTCACGCGGCCTATCGCCATCTTCACTGAAGCTCATGCTGCGTACATTATCGAGATTCGTCGCCAGTGTTCCATCCCTGACCCGGGCGGCTATTGGATGATCCTGCCCGGGTGGTCGTTGGCCGGTCAAGGGATGACAGCATGAAAGGATCTCCCTGACAGGATTTTATCATCGACGGGCATGTTTTTGAGCAAATTGTGCAAATAAACATGGAGCTGTGCAAATTGACTGCTGCCCTGTGACACACTGAGATAGTAGACATCGTCGGTGAATATATGGTGTACAAAGTAGCAATTAAACAATGACACAAATGTGTTTAAATTCCTCCAAATTTCTGAAAAAAGCGATGGAACAACTAAATTGCAATCACTTGAAGTGCAATCAAGAAGGGGCAGATGATTCTACCATTCACACATTCTTGCACACCTGATGCTATAGCGACGGCAATTGTTTTTCAGACACCAGCACACCTGATGATTATGCACATGGTCCAAAATCACAATACACATATGCTTCAGTGGAATTGTAAACCTCAATTCACATACCAAAACTTACGATTCTAGTTTGTTAATGGTGACATTTTATTTGGGTTATTGTTAGTCCTGAAAATTTTGGGTCATTAGGTGCCTTCTATTTCTGAATCTTGATGCCTTTTGCCTACAAGTGCACGACAGAGCTCTCTTTCTGTATTTACTGAAGGAAATGTTCAATTTTTTTTATAAAAAAATCTGAAGTTCAGATTCTGAACTGCCATGTAGGGTGTGTTAACTGATACTCTGCATGCCATTGCCCTTTTTTGCTTGCATTTGCATCTCTGAAGAATGTTTCAGTTTGGACCATGGCATATGCATAATCGCTTTGTTTCCATCTAATCCAATAGCAATGAATCGTCACGGTCACGGCCGCATGAACTTCTAGGCTGACTGCGCCGCTGATCTAGTGTACATGCATGATCTGCCACTGACGAAGTACTAGTTGAAGCTTGGCGTATGGATTGCATTATTAGTACTATGTGCTAGGGCTCCACAACGCTTATTATTCATCCTGCTGTTACTTTAGGTCATGTTGGTTCGTTTCAGCACAATACTGGTTCAAGCAATTTCTTCACACTCTTCTCACTTTCCTTCATCCAAGAAGACACACATATCTAACTAGATGGTCATGCTAATGAAATGCATTGTTCATGAATTATATTTCACATGATTGAACCAATTATGCTATTGGTTAAAAGAAGTTTTGACCTGGGTTGTTATTTATGTTCCCATTACTTACACCAAGACAGGCTTGGCACAATTCTGTCTCCAATCAATCAGTTTGAGCGACTATCGATCGTGTACTCAATGGGTTTGAGATTTTAGAGGGCACTGAAAATGGATGCTGCCACTGCTTAGCATAGCGATTCTTTGCATTCGCTTGCAGGTGCTCGGGAGATAGGATTCAGTAAACGAAGGTAATGCCTGCAACGAGACAACATGGCGTCCATGATGGTTACCTTCACACAAGGAATGGAGCGAAATGGAGCAAGATCATTTCGGGGATCAACATAGCCGCGAAGGCAAACAGAAGACCCAAGGTCAGCAAGAAGGCAGCGGTGACCCCGAGGTGGCGTGAAAAGCGTGACCCACAAGTAGTTATTAATTCGGATTAAGACTCTTTTATTTACCTCTTTGTAAGGCATATTCTGTTAATGTATTGGGTGGTTAACCGAGAGTAATTTGGATGGAGAAAATAGTCCTCAGCCTGCCTATAAAGGGGTCCCACCCTCGCTGTACAAAGGATCGCATTTTTTAGAATTGAAACCCTAGAGCTCTCCGATTTTGTGCCATTTCGTGTTAACTATTTGAGTGTTTGGTTGAGAGTTCGCTCGATCACCAACCAAAAAAAGTTTGGCAAGCCTGATTCTTTCCTTCTTACATCTTGTTTCTTAAGTACAACTTCTAGTCTATCTATATTTAGCCAAGCACATGACTGTCTTCTGGTTGTGCGCGTGTTTAGCCCGACATGGGCTTCTTCGGTCGCATGAGAGCAGGTCGTAGTGGCGCCATGTGCGGACTGTTTGTTCATGCCATGAGTCTAGGAGGCTATTCAAAGCTAGTTCTATACACAAGAGTGTCTTTTAAATTCGATCAAATGCAACAAAAGAAAAAGAAGATGCCGCTTCGAAACACACAAAACTTCCAGCTTTCCTCATGTTTGCGTGTGTTGTCCGATCCACGGCTAGCTCGATCATTAATCTGGCTAGCCTGTCGATCTCTCGCACACTCCCGGATGAAGTGGAACTTGGTGTCTATGTGCTTGCTTCTATCATGATGCATTGGTTCCATAGTGCGCAATTGAACGTGGATCCATAAACGGAACTTTGGTTCAAATTCCTCTCCCCGTTTTTTTCTTTTTCTGAACACTACTAGAATCGTAGGAATGGCCAACTGCTCACTGTATAACCCTTGGGAAAACTGCACCCGGTCGGCCATCTGATCTAGCGCCCAACTGTTCATCGTATAACCCTTGGGAAAACTTTGTACTGTTGGAAAATTGATACAAAAACCGACTGTTCAACTTGTAACTATCGATCGGCAACCCATTAACTGTTGGCAATTCACAATTTCCCCAACTACCTGTTGGCTATTCTTTGTCCCAGTCGGCCTAGGTTGCATTTCTAGTAGTGGAAAACTCTCACGCTTTCCTTGCTGGTCATGCTATCGAGCCAGCCCGTTCATGCTTTATATGTGGCTCGCGACTGCAACCTACTACGCCGTGAAATTAACTGAATTCGGTCTCTAGCTGGCTATAAATATCTCCCTGATTTCGTAGAACTATTTTCTATTTCCTTTTTCTTGCAGAACATCCCAACGTCGATCTCAAACCATCCTAACAATCGTATGAGGCTATGCCTATGAGTTGAGGTTTTAGTGGAAACTGAAAATGGGCACTGCCGCAATGTGTTTCTGTGGACTGTAGTGTTGCGGGTGTTTATGTGGCGCAGCGAACCTCCCACCACTTAGCATCCATCTACGTTTGTATTTACTGCGTGTTTCCAGAAACAAATTTCAGACAACTGCTAATTAGCTGTGATCTGTGAATGGGACCTGTAATCCATGTGGCAATTTATGTGGCTTCGTCGACATAAATTCGGATAGGGAAGCTGGGCTGAGTATTGGTTCGCAGAAACTTAATTTGTGTATAGTATTTGCCAAAGACTTTGTACCTTACGCCAAGATCCAAGTGTAATTCTTTGAAGTTCAAGCGCTGCTAATAATACCAATAATCCCCTTGTTACACTTCTTTCTGTAGTTTCTTAAAATCGATAGCATGCTATTAGATAGTAGAGATAAAGAAGAGGTGATCTATTAGATTGAGACGTTTGTTCTTATGTACTATTTCCTAAAGGAAATGTCGATTTCCAGGACAACCACTTATGTCTGATTGAGCATCTTTAATTTGTTACTAGGGCTTTGTTACTATCACTATTCTTGCAGACTCACAAGCATGTGTTAACTACAATTTAAACATTTTTTCTTATTTTTATTTTGTGAAGTCATGCTGTTAAGCCACATCGTTCACGACTTATTTCTCTCATGATGATTCCCACTTCACTATTGGCTTAACTGAAATATTGGTTGATCTTCTGCTCATGTTATATATCCCTTGCATCTTCGCTGAGTTATATTGTGTGTGTTTATCTTGCGTATTTCCGTCACTACATGAGATGTTGCTCGTCCCCAACAGCCATCTTGGGCCAGATTTTCATTTAATTAATCTTCAAACTCTCTTCAGACGATGAGACGACGGGGAGGGGAAAGGATAAAATTTCTTTCAGAAAAACTTGTTATATGCCCCTATTACAACCCAACATGTATTTCTTCTAGCAAAGCCAAATGAGTACTGCCCCTGTTTGTTTCAGCTTACTGGGAGCTTCTCAGCGTGAAGAACTAGAAGCTCGGACAAACAGCGAATTTCTCGTGCATAAATCCAGAAAAACTAAGTTTAGATGGAAAGCCAGAAATCTTAGTTTTATGAGTTTTTCGTAGCTTTTTGAGCTCAAAAAGCTAAACATATTTTTTAAAAGTTAGTGATGGTTTTTCAGAACGAAAAAGCCAGCAACAACTTCTCAGAAAAGCTCAAAAGCCGCAGTTCAAACAAACATGCCCTGAGACTGCGAAGCGAACCGACTTGCCTCTAGTCGTGGTCCTTGAACGAGCATGCATCTTTAGCGGACTGACTTGACAAATCAAATTAAACGTTTTTGTCACCTCAAAGAGTAAAACTTTTCGCTGCATTCAACAAGGGTCAGACATTCCGCACATGGTCGACATGGACCTCGTTGATCCTTCGACATGACTGTTTTTTATTACGGTGAGTGCCTGCCTGCCATGGGTCATCTCTAGCTATGTTTAGTCAAGTGGCTCTTTTGGTTGTGCGCAAGTTCAGCTGGAGTGCTGGACACGGGCTTGGTCAAACGGGAGCGGGTCGTAGTTGCGCTACGAGCGGGCTGTTCGTTCATGGCGTGAGTCCAGAGGCTATTCAGGGCATGTTCTGTACATAGAGTCCTTTAAACTCGATCAAATGCAATGAAAAAATGGTGCTGCTTCTTAGCACAAAACTTCACGTGTTCCTCGTGTTTGTGTGTCCATAGCTCGGTCCCGTACGAAATGAAATTTAGTTTCAATGTGTTTACTTCGATCGTGATGCACTGGGGTTCTTGATCTGACCGCACCAGGCTCTTCAGTGTGTAGGTGGACGAACAAATTGACGGTACCAATTGATCAAGAACCCAGAACGTCATGACGGAGCCAGCACATTGACACAAAATTTCCTTTCACGATTTTCATCTGGGACTGGGACTGGGAGCCTACAAAGAGGGCCGAATTGATGTCAAGTTGCATCAAGTTTCACGTGTTCTCCTGAGACCGGCTTCACTAAGCACATCTCCACTTTGGGGGTGTTTTGTTGAGTATTCTTGTGCGTGGTTGTTTTCCTTTTTTAGTTCAAAGCTGTCCATCCATGGTGAGTTTGATTTCTACTCCCTCCGTCCCAAATTACTATTCGTTTTGATTTTTCTAGGTCCATATATTTTTCTACGTATCTAGACATAGTATATATCTAAGTGCATAGTAAAAACAACCGATACTAAGGTCGAGGACGAATGCTCATGTTTCTGGTGGTGAACGCCAGTCCCACCAGCTCCGTCATGCCCTCCGATGTGAAGCTCCCTCCCAGCCTCGGGTCGATGATCAGCTCGTTCGAGGTGAACTGTCTCCATCTAACAGATTCAAAATAACTTTTCTAATCAGGCAAGATCACGGGCTTTGTCCAAAAATTGGAGAGAATTTTCTTGATTGGCTTGGACGGTCTAGATGGCGGCCGATAGCTGCCCAACAGCAGTATTGCTGTGCTGCAGGTTGTTCAACTGATTTTTGGACCATAATCCACTGCAATTTATCTATAAGATATGTCATGCTCTTCTTACTTGATTTTCATGCTATTTAGGCACACCGTTCATGCATTATATAACTCAGGACTTGTGACTAGCTACTATGCTATGCTGTTGGCACCGTTTGGCAGAAATGTTGATCTCTGATTCGTTATATATATTCGCCCAACTTTGTGACTTCGCGTAATTGTTATGTGTGTGTGTTTTGTCTGAGTACATGACATGCAGGTCGTCCCAAGAGCCGACTTGCAATGAGACAGTGCTTCATTTACTCTTCAAACAATCTTAGGCTGTATGAGTTGAGATTTTAGAGGAAACTGAAAGTAGAGGCTAAGCAAGCAATCCATGCTGATTACGATCTATTGGTGATTGTGTTCATCCTCGGAGGATTGGTGGAAGCGTTCGGTGTTTCCATGCGTTGGGATCATGACAGCATCTCTAGCATTGCAATTGCGACATGGAGGGGCTATCAAAAATTCAACCTGATGCATGGGAATCCAGCTGGGAAGGTTTCTTCACCTTTAGTTATTTGGCTTCTCAGTGAATTCTCTTTTCGGTTTCTCTGTAAACTCCATGTATGCTTGGTCCTCCTTGTAACAAAGGTGAGGGAAGAAGAAGTGCAATATAATATAGACTTCAGATTAGTTTCACAAAAGTTATCAGTTCATAATGTTAACAACAAGAAGATCCTTGTTTTGTTGTCCTCTACTTATCAACCAAAGCAGTTAGGTTCATCTAAGAAATTGAAATTAAAATACCATCCTGGCCGGTGCTACACTTTTTTCACTAACAATTTAAAACTGCTGCGGGTAATTGACATTAGTTAGTTAATTAAAAGCTTGGACCCTAATTTTCTGTAACTTATCCATCCTATCCTTTTATGAAAAAGATCACAATTTTCTTGATTGTTTGTCAGCTATTGAAGCACATTGTTCTTGAATTCTATTTGTCGTGAATGGTCGCTACTATGCCATTGGTTTAACTGAAGCATTAGTCTGTGGCTCATGTTAGAAATCCCCAACTTTATTAAGTCCAGGGGATGAGCTCGTCCCCAACAGCCTTCTTCAGCTACTGTCACATTTATTTTCCAAACAATCTTCAAAATTGAGGTGATGGTGGAAACTGAAAGTGGATGCTCTAAAGCAGGGCCTTCTCCTTCTGCTTTTCCTGAAGGGGAAAAAAAATCAGAGCTTTGGCAGAGAAAACAGCACGTCGGCACCACGGGGCAAGGGCAACCACCCCAAGTCTACAATAGCCAAATCAACATGGAGTGGCCATGGCAATCAGCTCACGTCCCCGGCGTTGTTGCCGGCCGACGTTTAACATGCTTGACACCCACCGTGAAGCAGATGAAGAGACACGTCAGGCGACCCTAAGCTCCCGCTCCCCCATTTTTGCCGCGGTTGTCGCCGCGTTCTGAGTGGACACCTACGGCCTACCTGGTGGCTGGTGGCCGCGATGCCGTCGTACGTCGATCCGCCAGCTCCACCGAGCACTGAGTGGAGCTCTCACCCGTGGTTTCTGCCTCACCCGCGGGCGCGCCTGGCTACAAAAAAGCAGCCATCTTGCATTGAGCCACTTTTCATTTCTCTTCAAAAATCTTAGGCTGTACGAGTTGCTGCCTTACGATTACAACGGTATAAGATAGTGGCATTTTCTTCATGCTTCTCTGCTAGTTATGGTCTTCAGCATCATAGTTTGGATGCTGGTTCAGTTGAATTTCTTGATCCATAGGTCACTGCAATATCATTCACATTGTGCTAGAATGATATCATTCATGAAGAGTACTGCTTCGGTGTTGATTTACGTTAGGTTTTGATCTATGTCTTTGTAAGGAATTGGTGCTCGTAGTTTAAGAGGGAGAGGGGGTGAATTAGTCAACTTAAAACCTTAACCTATGGCTTCCACTACTTTTACATCAAACTTAAACTAGATCATGCTATCAAGATGTGCAACTATGGTTGATCTAGTGTGAAATTCTCATCCCAAAACAAGTTTTGTAACCTATAGTCAATCATAGCAAGATACTACACTAAAAAAGTAAAGGCACACAAGTTGCAAGTATGAAATGCAGAAACGTAAAAGAAGGGGATGAGGGGAAGTAAACTCTTGATACGAGGATTTATCCTGTGGTATCGGTAGGCTCTAAGCCAGTACTAGTCTACATTGTTGAAACACTCACATAAGAGTATTGCTTTCCGGTCAAAGTCTCTTCCGAGGCAACCATTGACTTGTCATAAAAGCTTGGCCACTAAGACTCACGCCAAGTTCCCCAGTCACCTTGATGCCGTCTCCACTAAGGAGCTTTTCCACGAAGGAAGAGGGTCTCCACGTCCCCCGCACACGATCGTCGACACCGCTCCACACCAAGCCGGAGAGTTGAAGACTTGCCGGCGAGCCACCAAAGCTCCAAGGCGTCGGCACACCTTGTATTCGTTGAGAAAAGAGTCATGCTATTCTTTGATTGTCACGTGATGTAATCACATTGCTCATGAGTTTGTATCATGACTATGTTGGTCTGAAACTTTGTAGCTGTCTCAATATATTGGCAGTGTTCTTGTGTATGTATTCTGTAGTCTGTACTTTTGTGTCTTGGTTTCCTTCAGGGCAGAGATGCAACTCTGCCCATTAGTCAACGATGTTGAGCTGGCATTTGCCCATTGAGATTTTAGAGGAAACTGAGAATTGGTGCTGCTGGTTGTTGTTGATTGGCATCTGCATAGCTGAGGTTGGTTTGAACAGCATGCTAATATTCCCATCCACGAGTCCAGTGGGGATCGGTGGCGTGACTGAACCAATTCGCCTTGTCTTGCTCACGCCAAAATCTCTACAGGTCATCAGGGAAAGTCGCATAGAGTTCATTCTAAATTAGCAATTTAATTCAACACAAGGATTGTTCGCTTCATATGTCAATTACAAGGATTGTTCGCCTTATTTTGCGTCTATAGTATGTATGTTGTACTCTATAGTACGAATGTACGAGTATATGTGAATGTGAATGCAATTTGAACATATGTGTTGAGATTGTGATATTTTGACCATTTGAAAAAACATATGTGTTGAGTATATATAAATATATGCCTATATTAAAATAAAAAAATAAAAAAATGAAGAAATAATTATAAAAGTGCGGGTGATGACGTCATCACCCTCCTTAGAAATTCCTTTCAGAGTTAATTAATACAAAAGAATAACGTACCTCGTAGAGCCATGTGTAAATGTGTGGTGTGTTGGAAAGGAGGAAACATGCAAGGCCTGAGTTAATAAGCGATTCGAACCCTAGTAAACGCAAGTTGTGCATATTTCATCCAAAAATTGTACTTGTAGCAGTAGGGGATGTCGTGTTGGATGGATTTTTTTTTATGTTTTCAAATATTTTTTTAAAAAATTGATTTCTAGGAGTGGGTCATGGTATCACCTTCTAGGTGCGTGTGATGCCATGACCCATACCTAGAAATTTATTTTTAGGGGGTGTCTTGAGATCTGCTCCTACAAATGCTCTACTTGTAGCTGCTAAAAGCAGGAGTGGGTCTCGAGTCCGCTCCTACGCATATGTTTTTACTTAAACCTAAAAATACTTTTTTAGTAGCGTTTATCTTCTGTCAACTTCATGTTTAACCTGCAAAGACATAATATTATACTAATATAGGTCTCTTCATACCACCTCATGCCAAAAATGTATATCATGCCTAGTTAGCAACTTAGCATGCTGCCCACGTCGTGTTTGTGTGGTGCCAGCCTGATAGCACGGCCCACGGCACACCATGCCAAATAATCGTGCTTGTGACAGTACAGAAATGCAGCATCGTCCTTGCTGTGCTGGTTCAACTAAAGATTTGGTCCCTAATCTGTGTAGTGTGCAGTTCACTACTTGGACGTGTGATTCGGCCAAAAATGTCCGATCTCGTCTGCATCTTTTCATGCGGCAACTTAAACGCCTTTCTGCTCTTGGACGTCGCCGACGGGGGCAGATCACGCATGAGATGCGGGTTCACCCTCGAGCTTGCGTGCTGGCGAGCGATCATGCCATCACGGCGACTGCCACGTACTCGCCGTAACCACCTGCATCCTCAGTTGATTCATCTGACAAACACAATATTTCAGTCGCCTTCAGTGTCTTCGTTGGATTCGGAAATGATCATACGCTCATGCCAGACTCTGTCTGTGTCGCCATTCAACTTGCAGAACAATAATACGATAATGGACGGAGAGTCAGGAGGACATCCAGGTCCAGCGGCCATTTTTCGGCTTGTAGCCAACCACATCAGCTGCAAGGCTGGTAGAGATGAGTTATTGAGCTTGGTACATATTTGGTTTCCTGTCTGGACTCTGGAGTGCTAGTCAAGACGTGTCTAGCATATTCCTAGTTGCTGACTTGCAACGTTCTGAACATAGCTTACATTCTAAGATTCCCCCCGGCCCCACAAAAAGAAGCTCTTTGAAACAACTTTGTTCCTTAATGCCTTAACGGCCCCCTCGATTAAAAATTAGTTCGATGTTTTGATGCCACTTAGGACAACTAAACATGAACTAATTGTAAAACTAATTGCATAAGTCAGGGCTAATTAATGAGTAGAATCCATTGATCCTAATTAGTCTATGATTAGCTCATGTTGTACTATAGTAAACATGGACTAATTATGATCTAATTAGAATTAATGGATTCTACTCATAAATCAGCTGACTTATGCAATTAGTTTTGCAATTAGCTCATATTTAGTTATCCTAATTGGCATCCAAACATCGAACTAATTTTTAGTCCGGAGGTTCCAAACAGGGCTTAAGACGTGTGAGATGATTTTGCTAACATAGTGCCTGAAATTGGAGCTAACTGTAAGTGACAAATTAACATCTGAAAAACGAGTTTGCTGGAAACGCCTGAAATAAAAGATCTAAGGGTATGTGAATGCGGTCGGACAGGCTCATGTGCTCGCCTCTGAGAACTTGATCGGGTTTTCTCTCTTCCTACGAACCTTCTTAAGGTCTGGGTGTGGAAGGAGAGCATTTATCATTTGTTTTCTATGCTGTAAAAGAGCTGAAGGCAAACTGATTCCATGCCTTGGATAAGGAACAATCTAAAGAAGACTTGTAATAATAGAATTAAGCTACCGCGCTCTATATTCAGAGTACATGTTTTACACAAATTTTTTGTTGTTTTCATATATACATCATTTGTTTTTCGCCCACTAATATTCTATTGTGAATCATAAAGTGTATTATGCTAATCTAGGCTTACTCTGGCTCTAGCTGATATGCGTGTGTATGGCTTTGCATTGCTCACAGCATGCTCTTCTTGCCTTTTAGTCATGCAAATGAACCACACCCTTCATGAATCACATCCTCCTCTTTGCCTCGTACGTTATATATCCCCATGACTTCACAGAAATAATTTGCATGTATTATTTCTATTAGGAAATGAGATGCAGCTTGCCCTTAGGGCCTAGGCCAGTTCTTTTACATATTATTTCATTCACTCAAAAAAACACTTAGATATGCATATGACTTGAGAGTTTAGAGGAAACTGGCAATACGAGTTGCCGATTTTCATTATCCCAATCCTTGTACATTCATGAACGAGGTGACTTTATGCATTGAGAACCTTCATGGCGTCTCCATGTATTGCATGGTAATACGTGCATCATGGATGAGCTGAGACAACAGTTCACCCTTCACGTAGATTAAGTGACACCTCAAAAAATGTAGATTCAACTATTCAAGTGTGCCAAACCCCCTTGTAAAATTAGTCTAAAATAGCAAGCTAATGGCAATTTAAACTTGACCCGTGGCTTGCTTTGTTCTGGACTGAAATGTATCCGTGTTAATGTGAGACATGGCAGTACGAGGACAGCGTGTTAACTCAAATTATATGCCAATGCCAATGCCGCAGTGTGTTAGGCACATTCCCGTGAGCGTTAGTCACATTTCTATCACATGGCGCATCTCTCTACCGTCGAAGCGTTCTACACCGACGACCTGCCTGCCTGCCGCCGCGTCGACGGCTCGACGCACCACTGCATGCACGCACTGCACCAGACACCGCTCCTCCATGCAAACGTCCTCTTCCACGCCATTCTTCTCTTGAATTGCAGCAGCCAGCAGTATATGATCTGGCATTTTTGTTCATGCTTATGTTACGAAATGGTCATGCTAGTTGCATTGCTCACACCTAAGTTGCTCGTCAAATGTACCATCTAATTTAGCATGCATGGTCCTTGCTTGCCACATTGTTGGTTCAGTTGACGTATTGGTCCGTACTTCTTCACACTTCTTACTTCACGGTCACGAGGTGTAATCACATTGCTCATGAGTTTGTACCACTCAAGAATCAGGGGTACCTGCTACGTTTGTCTGAAAGTTGGTCTGTGGCTCAATATATATTCATCCCTGTGCCTTATCGTCTGTGTGTTGTGCACTTATACGTCTCACTTAACATCAAGACATGAGATGCAAAACTCTGCCCCTTAGCCAACCATATATGTTGATCGAGCAGGCATTTGCTCACCGGACAAACCTGTGTTGTGCGTGTGAATTGAGATTTTAGAGGAAACTGAGAATTCAGGGGTGAAAAGGGAGGACCAAATTCAATCACTGGATGACTGAACATGTGGAAAGAACCAAATAGGACGGCATCGATGGCAAGGGGAGGAGGCGGGCGTTACCAGATCGTATCCGCCCTCTACTCCTCGGATGCCGGCTACCGCCGCCGCCTCCTGTCGTTGCCACCGGCTGCCATCCTCTGCCGACGACGGCGAATACGTACCTGGAGCCCTTCACGCCGAACTGATTATCCATCCGGAGCAGGAAGAGGTGTGGCAGAAGCAGTATAGCTCCTGCGGGCTTGCTGTAGACGCTGGCGCCCGCCGCCGGCGCCCGAAGGGGAGGGGAGAATGGACGGCGGTTACAAAATTTGCAAATTAGCCCCTCGTAACTGAGATCCAAATATTTATATAAATTCCCCTAAATCGGATCGCGACTATTAATCGCGATCCACTTATTTATATAAAACCCCTATTTGCGGCCCTATATTTACAAAATGGTCCCTTCTGTAGTTCAGTTCTCTTCTCTCACAAGTCACAACGGCGACGCGGGCACGCGGATCTCTCTTTCCCGGCCGCCGCCGCCGAGATAGACTGGCTGGCAAGCTGCGCGCGGTGACACATTCGGATTGCCCAGTCGCACCATCTCGTCGTCGTGGCCGTACTCATGCTCCTCCCAACCTTCCTCCTCCGCCTGCTCCATGCTCCGCGCCCTCCTCTCTCGTCCCTTTCTCCGCCGGGGCGGCGGCGGTGGCCAGGCAATACGGTAAGGGATCTCTGCGGGGATCGAGGGCGAGTGGTCGTCGCGCTGCTCAGCCGCACCGTCGTCGTGTGAGGTGTGACCTGTGCTCGACCACCGTACGCTGGAGCTGCCCCAAGTTCCGACGGGTGTTGTTGACCGGTGGCCACCGGATGTCGGAGACCAGGGTGGTTGGGTGGTTGGGACATGGGATCCGTCCCATCAGTTCCCCGCCGTCGTGAAAAGAGAGTGCTTTCTGCTGGATAAGTCTTGCTGCTGGTCCTAGTAGTGGGGCTGCAGCTGCTGTGCTGCTGGTCCTAGTCCTGCTGCTGGTCAGCTGCTATACTGATTGATTGGAGGACATGGAGGATAGTGGGGCTGCAGCATATGCTTGCTGCATCACCACTTTGTTGACTACTTTTAGGTTAGGACAGTCCTAGGCATCTTAGACTAGATAGGACAGCATCAAGGCATATGTGCTGCTGGTCCTAGTCCTGCTGCTCGTCATCTGCTGTACTGATTGACTGAAGGACATGGAGGACAGTGGGGCTGCAGCATATGCTTGCTGCAGCACCACTTTGTTGACTACTTTTAGGGTAGGACAATCATAGGCATCTTAGACTAGATAGGACAGCATCAAAGGCATCTTAGACTAGCATATGCCTTGATGCTTGGCTACTAGGCCAGCTATACATATGTATTCTCAACTCTTGGTTGGACATGGTATTGTAGAAAGAAAATCCAAAAAATTACCCTAACTCTTCCTAATACCATCCTCTCGATGAGAGTTACACTTCAGATCCTAACACTTTCCCTCCCGCCGCCCTCATGATGTCAATAGTCAATAGCCTCCAAGGCTACTCCTCTGTTTATGCCAGGGCTCTCATCGGCGCGACAGCCATGGCCGGAAGTGACAAATCCTCGCCGGCGCCGCAGGACGCCAACGACGATATTGTCTGGACCATGAACGTAGTACTATGATTGGCTGGTTCGTTGACATTCTAAGATAGTGAAAAGGTCATCGGAGATTTAAGATGGTGAAGAGGTCATCGGAGAGTTCAGAGAACAACACATGCTCTGCTCATTTCTTCTGTACTAAACGTATACCAATTAGTTTTCCACGTGAAAAGTTCCAGGAGCAAGGACATGCCATCAGATTACTTTCAATCGGAATATTACAATGACGTCATTTGCTTTGTTTTTTCTATTGCTCTCAAGTCTGAATTCCGCAGCTGTTCATTTCTCTATTGTTCTGAAGTCTGAATTCCGCAGCTGTTCATGACGTGAAACTTTGGCGACTGATGACTTCAAAGTTTTGGGCACTCGCGCAGCAGATTCTCGGAACCCGTTCGTTACCTGAGCTTTACATTGGACATGTTGGTCTGAACTTTTCAGTTGTTTTTTCTTTTGTTTTGTTTTGGATCGACGGAGAAGTGCTCAAAGATTCAGTCAACAACGGCCTTCAAATTGCTGAGTGAACACTGAACGCAAAATTGCACTGGCAAGAAATTCAGGCAATTCTTGGCCGCCGCATGTTTGCTTGGTAGAAAGTGACACAGACAGCAAGCTGGGATCCCAGACAGTGACACAGACAAGCATAGACATCGTTAATACAACCTAGAGCCTCGTGCTGTAATCACAGTATGATACATATAAAGCAATGGACTGACCTAAAATAACTCCAGACACAGCCAAGAAAAGGAACAACAGGAACTGCATGGTACCCAATCACACCAAACATCTCTCAAGAATAACATCAATAATACACAGACGTAAAAGAAGAGCCGATACAAGAAATGTGTACACTGCAAAATCAACTGGGTTCTACTTTTAACATCCATGTCCGTGGTAACCAACAGCTCCCCCATTCCCACCTTCAGAGGTCTCATAGTTCATAATCTACACCGGCCGCAGTTCCTTGGCTCTTCGAGAAGATGGTTTGGTTTGGTTGATCATATACAACGCTAACTGAACAAATATGATGTTGAGTCCGTCAAGCTTCACTTACAGGGCAAGGCAACAAATCAATTTGAGAGCTGGAACCTTCCTGTCGGTTTCCTCTTTCGCCATCCCTAACAAGTGTTGGAAATAACAGTCAGCATTTTCCCCCAATAGATTTTAATGTGAATAACTAAAAACTTGAGAAGAGAGACTCACGAATATCGCATAGTAGAAGAGCGTGAGTATGGCAAGAGCAACAAAGCCATACTGGAAAACGTTGTACCTGTATACATTTGGTTAAAAATCAGAATGCATTCAAAATTTAATGTACACAAGAGCAATGCACAAAAGCAACAAATTTCATGTCTTCAGTTTTGCCAGGACTTACTTGTAAAGGTACTTAATTCCACGAAGAGATTGCAATGTGTGGCCGAAGATCTCCTGAGCTGCAGTTGCTTGTGCATAGTAGGCAAAAGCCGTGGCACAGAACTGAATCACACTGCACAAAGAACAGCAGAAAAATATGATATCTAAATGAAAAGGATTTCTATATCATGAAAAACAGCGCTAACTGAAATAGAATATAGGCAATCAATACTCATGGAGGGGTTATGACCTTTTTTTACATGAGGAAATAAACCGATTAAATCAACAAAATTCATGCTCATGTAGTCGCCATTTTCATCTTCGGTAACAAAGCAAGAACATAGGAAAACCCAAGCTAGGTCCATTCACCATGGTAGATTATGAGCATTGCACTATCGCTGACTATTATGTTCTTTACATATTATGGAAATTCAAAAAACAACCATACACAAAGGGCATGCTACAGGAAATGCAATAACTATCATTGACACTGCATAATAACTTTTAAGATACAACAGAACATGTGTGCCTCAAAGATGGCATTGATGGCATACCTGATGGAGCAAAGTAGAATGAGTCCAACATTAAACAGGAAAGAGTTCATTAAAGTGCCTCCCCATCTGAAATAAATTGATTGGTTTGTTAACAAGATCCAATAAGCAAAACTGCAGAAAAAAAGTATGCTACAGAATGAGTTAGTTACTTCATCGGGTGAATGGTGATGAAAACTAGTTTCAAGCCAAGCATCATCTCCCCAGCAATCACTGCAATAAGGAGATAGAAGCAGAAGAATGCAAAGGCGGCAGTCCCAAGCAGACCTGGTACATAAATCAGAAGAATGACCGGACTATTCTCCTCAATAGCATAAGTTTACAAGAATGCAAAAGATCAGAAGATACCCCAAACACCATCCAACTTTATGAAGACTTCATTCAGGAATGAGGATAGAGGAGGATCAATCAACAAGTATATGATGATATGTGCAACCCAGGCTATTGATATGATTAACCTGCACGCATAACACCATCTCAGAAGAAATCACTTGGGAAAGTGGACTTGAAAATGAGAGAAGTAGAAGTACAGGACAGAAAAATTACACTCACCCAACAACACCAAATATAAGTTTTCCAATGTACCCAAGGACTGTGAATGCCCAAGTAGCCTCAGCCTGTGCCAGAACAGGTGTTAAGGAGAAACCTTACACGTAAAACCTATGACATGAGAATTTATATTGTGTCACCTGTTCTCCTTGAGGATACATCTCTTCCAGAGCCTTCATGTCATCTTCCAGAAGTAATAACTCCTGATGTTCAAAAGAGCGAACTTAGCAGTTAGTGTTGCTACAAGAATGACAGAACATTGAGAATAAGTCTACTACAATAATCAGGGACTGATAGTACTCCACATGAACACTGCACAAACATTACGAGGAATGCATATGGACACCAGCTCAATGGGGAACGATTTAACCATCAAAACCCAAAAATTCAATGACTTCTATAAATACATGTCAAAATTCTTAACTTTTCTTCTAAGCCAAATATTTGGAATTGATATCTTCTTTATTCCGGTTATGAATAGACATGAAACTAAGAGAACTGCAAACTGCAAAGTTTCCAATAGCTAGA
Organism: Setaria viridis; assembly: GCF_005286985.2. Classification (NCBI taxonomy): domain Eukaryota; kingdom Viridiplantae; phylum Streptophyta; class Magnoliopsida; order Poales; family Poaceae; genus Setaria; species Setaria viridis. The sequence goes on from NC_048266.2 coordinate 1,243,523, forward strand.
TGGGGGGCAGAAGCCCTCAAGAACTTAAGTTGGACCGTCACCAAATAAATTGCTAGGTAGCGGATCTCCTGCTCTTACTTTTTAGCACGACTCTGAAAAAGGCTAAAGGTGGAATGCATACCTTCTCAACAGCCTTCACGTTTTTGCGCCATTTCCTGCCCTTGTTCCCGCTTCTCTCTTCTTGGTGAAGGGCTTCAGCCGCTTTCTTCAACTCCCTGGCCTTCTTTCCCAATTCAGTTGCTTCCTGCAGGGCACATATTTAACCTTTTTGAACAAAAGCACATGTTTAACCTCAAGGATATAATGATGTCCAAATAATCACAAGCAACAGAAAAATTCAGTAACAAGTGGAGGCAAACATCCTTTATGACCAAAATATTGTACATAAGAATGTGCTCGCACCTTTATATATTGTGAGCGTGTGATGACAGCTTTTGGACGCCGGACAAATGAGAATATAAGTCCCAATGGAAGGCAAGCAATGCCAACACCACCAAATATCTACCAAGCAAACAATATAGTTAGCAAAACGGAAGGCAAAATTGCAAAAAACTGACAGCATGACTGCAGCAGTACAAATGTTGGATGAACAAGGCTCTTATTTCACATACAGTTCGCAATGTCTAAAGAAATGACAAGTTTTGAAATAAACTCACGGTGAAAAGCACAGATCCAACAATAGTCGTAAGAGCAACGACATATTCAGGGAAGGTAGCACGCATTGTCCAAGTTGTCAAAGAGTTAGCCGATGCCGTAGAAGCCGCACACTGAAAAGACAAGACAGGAGAGGTAAGGTAAGTTGCAACTAGTCACCAAATCTGTAGGCCTAATAGTCAGATAAACTGGAGAACTATGAATGCTAGCAAATAGTTGCAGTCAGAGAATAGTGCTCATTTAGCCAAAAATAGAAGATAGAGAAAAGAAACAGACTATAAGTCATCAGCAAGAAGGGTGATTCCATCAAATACTAACCTGACGAGGCAATGAACTGATGCAAGGCTGACCGCTTGAGAATCCAGAAAATGAATTTGGAAATGTCTCAACTGATGAAGATAGGTGCCTGACAGTGAAGTCCACTTTACCCACAAGTCCTGAAGCAACAAAATGCAAATGGGATCAGCCTATTAAGGTACACAACCTAACAGACTAAAAATATCTGACATTGTTGGAACTTAAAATTTTGATATCTGATGATCTCATAAAAATGTTTAGCCATAACCATCCCATGCTGTTAGCAATCTGTAATTCGCGCATTAGGAAGTGTACAAAAGGTGAGGTTTTCATCAAGGCATCTCCCTCTTACGTAATTTTGGTATGTAACAAAGTCGTATAGATTATCCCATAGTCATATAACTGGAAAACCAGACAAGACAAGCTAATCTTTTGTGGCCTAAACTAAAAAAGAATCCACGTGTAAAGGAATGCCTATCCAATTTCAACAACATAGTAGAGTACAGTAAAAATATGCATAGTTCTAAACTAAGCTGACAAAGCATAGGAAGAATCAGCCCAACGAGGCAGCAACAAGACGAACTCAATTCCAGATCTAAGCAGTATGAGAACGACAACTCTGATTACTAATGAAGAAAACCGATGATAGATCGAAGCTTTCACTCCAATTCAAACCCAAACGCAAGGGAACACTGAAATCCACCTCAAGATTCAGGCAAAAGATGCCACATTTTTTGAACTGAACTAAAACACCATTCGAAATCTGAGAATTCAGAAGGGCATTCTTGGGTGAGAGAGAAATGGGGAAGCTTGGATTGATCCGCACGCACCGTATAGGATGCCGAGGACGAGGCCGCAAACCACCGCGGAAGCGACAACCCAGATGAGCGCGGTCTTGAGCCTCTTCCCCACGGACCTGCAGACCAGCAAGGCGGATCCAATCAGCGGAAAACTTCATCTTTTCAAAAAAAAAAAAAAGAAGGGGAAGAAAACCCATTTTCGAATGAAGAGAAGGGATTATGCAGTCAGTACTTGTCCTGGTCGCCCTCGTAGTAGAACATGGCGAAGGGTATGACGAGGAAGACGAGCACGGCGTCGACGATGTAGACGACGAGCCAGAGCGTCCGCATGGGGAGCGTGAGGTTGCAGGCGCCGTTGTAGACTGCCTTCCGGCAGGCCTGCCGGTTGGCGACGTCGGCGGGGAGCATGAGGATGGAGAGGACGGCAACGGTGAGGCCGAACACGACGACGAGCTTGGGGAAGTAGGCCTGGTTGGCGTCGTCGGGGTGCTGGTAGTTGACGAGCAGGTAGACGCTGACGAGCAGCACGAGCACGCTGACCACCACCGCCACGATCACCAGGGCGAGGTTGAAGTCCCCCATCGCCGCCCGCCGCCGCCGGATCTCGGCGCGCTCACTAACTTGTCACTCCCTCCCTCCTAGGGTTCGGTTCGGGTTCCCCCTTGCTCCGGCGCCAGCGGCGGGGGGGCCCACCACCGGCGAGCGGGATCTGGGCAGCGCCGGAGGGTGGAGGCGAGAAGGACGGAGCTGAGGCCGAGCGGCGGGTGGGGGTGCGGTGGGTTGACGACGACGCCGAAGGGGAAAGGGACTGGGGGAGAGGAGAGGGGGGCAGCGTGGGCTAGGCTGGCGAGCAGCGTGCGGCCGAGGCGGACGGCCGGCTGGCTCGGGCGGTTTGGTGCAGTTGGGGTTTCGCGGATTGGGGTTAGGAAGGAGCGCGGCGTTTTGGGGCGTTTTCGGGTGGATTTCGCCTGGCCGGGCCGTGTCTTTTCTTTGGGGGCGGCGGCCAAAGTCAGGCGAGGCGACACGGGCGGGTGGTTACTGCCTGGGTACAGCGGTGCAAGGGTCCGAGGAGTTGGCATGTTTCAAGCTCTGATTGCGACTTTGGGGACGTCCAGCGGTTGGTGATGGCAGGTGACCGCGTTGCTTTCAGTTTAAGTCTTGGAGATTTTTGTTTTGTCAGGTGAATCCTTCTTATCCTTTACTTAAATCAGGCATCAGGAATTACATTAGCATCCTGCATCCAGGCAACACGTCCCAGCCGGTGGCTGCTGCTAACGGAGAAAATAGTTTTTATCAGAGCAGCTGCCAACAGCTAGCTGCTGCAATTGTCATCCCTTGTAAACCACATCCACGGCCTGGGGCCATTAGGAGATAGCATAAACAATCATCCCAATGCGGGAATGTCCTGTTTTCCTTGTCAGTTTCAGAACATGGAAACGCACAATCATGGGCTGCGGCCCTGCGGGTTTTAAGTGCTAAAGTGCGTGTGGTAGATAAAAACTGCAGTCTTTGGTTTTAGACTGTTGCATCTGTCAGACAACTCGAAGAATACTGACCCTGCACCGACCATGCCTCCGTTTTTCTCCTAGGTTCTTTACCCCCTCGCAGATCAATACCTCTCTTCCAAGTTAAGCACAGATGTTTTTTTTACTTTTTCCGGAACTAAAGATAGCGAACAACGTAAAATGCTGACCTACTAGCCATACTGCACTAGCTTCTGCTTGGCCGAAACGCGAGTTGCAGGTGGATGGACAAGAACTGACGGGAGCGCCGGTTTGCTTGTCGTCGACGACGACATCGAACTCACCGACGGAGAAGTACTAAAGCTCAAAAAATTTTGAGCTTTTATGGGAAGCTGCAGTTGGCATTTTTCATGAAAAGCTAACACTATAACATTAACTTTTACAAGATGTGTTTAGCTTTTTGGCGCACAAAAAAAGTTACGAAAAGCTCGAAAAATTAAGTTTTTTAGTTTCCCATGTAAATTCAGCTTTTCTAAACTTCTGACTTTTCAGAAACTACACGAGAAATTTACTGTTTTGTTTGAGTTTCTTACTTTTTCACGCTGATAAGTTATCGGGAAGCTCTTTCTTTTCATGCTGATAAGCTATCGAGAAGCTCAAACAAACATGTCTGAAAAAGCGTTGCAAGGTTCAGATGAATCTATGACAAAATGTGCAGTGTTCTCTGCACTGGGCAATGCAGCCACGCAAGGTTCAGAGGCCGTGTTTGTTTCCGCGGTTGCGGGCAGCGCGTATCGCAGCCGTGCGGTCTGGTACGGCGGCGATTTTTCCGCGGTCGCGTTTTCGCGGCCCGCAGTTCCAATCCCGCCGCGGGATTGAAGCCCCGGCCGCCGCGCGCCGTTCGGTGCGATTCTTCGATTTCGTTGAACGCCGCCACGGAGAACGCGGTTCCAAACGCTCCCGGAGTTGCTTTCCCTGTTCAGCCTACTGTGACTCTTTGGCTGTGAGCTTAGCTGTGATAGTGATGACTTGCTGCACAGAGCTTGAGCTGAGAGGCCGGCGTGCATGGCGGTCGCCGGCCGGCCAGTCACGAGCCTATGCAAAGCATGCATTGAACACAGTCACGGCATACAAGCGGCTCGAGTGGAGATCAGAGAGGCCGCCGAATGCTTTCAGCAGAGAAGTAGAAAAGAATGTAATGGCAGGCCCATCTCACCGAACTCATGGGCCGAGGACGAGTAGCCCACGACCATAATAGCACTAACTAGCAGCATCAAGCCCACGAAGGTCAACCACTTCAGATCATCCAACGGCTGCAAAAGCGAGATCCAACGGCTGCGAAACCTTTCCGTTGAACAAGGGCTATTGCCTGCGCGGGCACCACCAGCGACAGCCGCCGACTCTGTCCTCTCCTCTCCCTCCAAATTCCTTAAACCCTAGCAGCGGCGCCCGCCACCTCGCCGGCGCCGTCGACGACGATTACGAGGAGCGCGGGATAGGGCTCCGGCGGCCGCTTTGAGTATGGCGGCGAACCATGGCGCGGGGACGCTCAAGTCCACCTCCATCAACGGGGTCAAGCTCTACTCGCTCACCGGCAACCGCTACGTCGCCCCCTGGGTACTCGCCAAGAAGAAGCGCGCCCTCCGCAAGGACGAAGGTGCCTCTCCCGCACCACCCCGCCGCGAATCTTCTCCATTGTTGTGGGATTAGTGCGGGAAGTTTTGCGGTCGCTGTTGATTCATCGCGCCTCTTGTTTTCGTTGTTTGGGTGTAGAGTATCAGCGGAGGTTGGATTTGATCCATGACCTGAGGTTCGAGACCGCCACCACCAAGATCAAGCTCACCCCTGATGACCAGTACGTGATCGCCTCAGGTGTGTCTAGCTTAATGGCTATGTTTAGCTTAATTTATTCATAATAGGCAATGTGGCATACTTATTTCTCTTGCTTATATGCTAGGCATCTACCCGCCACAAGTTAAAGTCTATGAGTTGAAGGAATTGTCTATGAAGTTTGAGAGGCACTTGATTTCAGAAATCATAGATTTCCAGGTAGTCCTAGTGAAGCACATTTATTTTGTAATATTGAACAATGCCTTGCCATATTCCATTCCAGAATTCACAGGCTTGTATGTTGATTCATGGTCGAGTAGTCACCATCATTGAGTAGTTGGCTGCTTTAATAGTTAATTGATTTCTGTGAGGTTCGTCTCTGTTCATTTTATATTGATGCTCGACTTATTCTGGCCACTCAATTATTTACCTTTTGACCGCAGCATTCCTCTGTACTTAACTAACATTCCATTTCACAGTAACTTCATCGACATATACACCCCCTACATGTTCTGTGTCATACCACATTCTTTTTCTGCACCTGACACTATGGAATTCTATATAGTAGTGTTTTTTCGATTTCCCTATAAATAGTAGAAGTGACTTTGAGGGGTGACAAAGGAGAAAGATGGGCTGTTTATCTTGTGCCAAGGAAGTTAACATTATATAATATATATTACATAGTTAGTTAAAATTGTTACTGTTTCTTCATGGAATGTGTAGCGGGTTACTAATTGATGCATTAAACACAGGAAAAAAGCTGCTCGAAATATCCTAATATGCTTATGGATGCCCACATTTGTTCCCTAACAAGTTTGGTTGTTTCTTTCTTCAGATCCTTGGTGATGACTATTCTAAACTTGCGTTTTTGTGTGCTGATCGTTCTGTAAATCTGCACGCAAAATATGGAAGCCATTATAGCTTGAGAATTCCAAGGTTAGCATGAGTGCAAACATACTTTTATATCATATGACTTGGTCTTATCTATGCATTTCTCATCTAGTTCCACACTCTGTGCAGTAGTAACATGTACTTGTCACCTACCTGGGTATCTTTAGGAAACTATTAATTATTTTGGCATTAAAAGTCATTCTGTATTAAGTTAATACATAGTGTATTTGTTCTCATAATCTTCGTCTAAACAGAGAAGTCTGTTATTTGATGATAACATCTAATACTAGGGAATCAATAAAAAAATTTATAGACATACCTCTTCCAAATATCAATCTCACATATTTCGAATGTCTATAATGATTTCGTTGACAGAATGGGAAGGGGCATGGCCTACGATTGCTGGTCGTGCGACTTGCTATGCGCTGCTTCATCACCAGATCTGTACAGAATCAACTTAGAGCAGGTCTACTTTCATTACTTAGTTAGTCATATACATTTGAGTAATTTGTTTATCTTTAGTGACTCAGCAAAATATCATATTTATAATTTTATTTGACACCTAATACAGAATCAGGATTCTCATAAACTTAAGCAGATTATTTTGAATGGAGTTCCACCTAACATACATTCTATTTGATATTGGTGATATTAATTCTGGTTGTGCCTGCACTAAATACACAGTCCTTCTGTTGGTTTAAATAGGACACAAAACCAGAATGATGCCTTTTTCGTTCTTGCTATTCGCTTTCAGTCTTTCTAGATAAAATATTTATTTGCACATTTTTAAATGCACTTCTTGCAGGGACGATTCCTTGCTTCTCTTTCCTCCCAATCACCAGCAATAAATGCGGTTACACGAAGGTAGTCATTCTTTATTAACTTACATGTCTCGCAGGTGATATTAATATCAAGTATTGTTAACTTCTTGATTTTCTTGCGGTGCTCACAGTATGGTCCATGGGCTTGTCGCTTGTGGTGGTGAGGATGGTGCAGTTGAGTGCTTTGATATGAGGAAAAAGTCTTCTGTTGGCAGGATTAATATTCCAGCTGTTTCTTCTGAAGATTATGATCAGGTATCATGTTTTTCTTCAATAGAGACTCATACACTGATGTTTTACTTTTTGCAACTGGGTCTCACATTTGAAACTGCAGGAGGTCACATCTTTGCAGTTTGACGAAGATCAAGGATACCTTATGGCAGTAGGGAGCAGCACGGGAAAGGTATGGTTTGTTGTTACCTGATTTCTCGTTTGATTTCATTTCTCGGCCTAGTTATTTTCACTGAGTATCAAGTTTGCAGTTTTTATTATATTCACTACCTCCTGTATAGCTAAGAAATGTTGGTGTTTTGCAATATGCATAGCAAATTTTACAGTATCTCTGTCCTTGGAATGGTTTATGTGGTTTCACTTCATCTATGTTTGTTTCCTGCTCTGAATTTATGTAAATAACATTTCTTCTATTCTGTAACTATCTGTGGTGGCTACTCCATCCATCCCAAAATATAAGGCGCGCACATATTTCAATATTCAAATTCGTAATCTTTGACCAACAATTAGTCTAACAATATGAAAAAAATTTGGCTGTTTTGTTGAGTTTGGCATATTTCAATATTTATTGAGTTTGGCTGTTTTGTATCACAACAATATGCAGTTGGCTAATCTAATGGTGTTTTGAGACCTTTTTATATATAGAACCAAAATATTTGTCTCTTTATATCTTCATGCAACCAAGTCTTTTAAAATTATGATTTTTATGCAATACACTTAAAACAAATTTGGGATTTTCTGCAGATATCAATATATGATCTACGCATGTCTTCTCCTCTGCGAGTTAAGGATCACATGTAAGTTCTGTATTTCTTCATGTGAAGACGGGTTTCCAGCTCATTATCAATAGTCAATTAGACTATTTTCATTGGAATTTCATCTCACTAGATGGAGACTTCCTACTATATTTGTTCAGTACAAATGGGGTCGTACCTTTACTGATTGTCCCTTTCCCATATCATATCATTCTGGCTGCATTCCACCCATTTTTTTTTTCAGTTCTATTATATAACTGCCACACTTGAGTTATATTGTACCTTTTGCGGACCATGTCATTAATGTTATTTTTCTATTACAGGTACGGTAGTCCAATATTAAATATCAAGTGGCACCAGACACTTAATTCTACTGAACCTAAACTTATCACCGCTGATAAGCACATAGTGAGAGTTTGGGATCCTAATACAGTGAGTTCTTTCTTTCCCGAAACTTCTATATTCTTTATTTCATGGTGTGATCACACAACCATATCAGTGTTGATATGAGTTTGAAGCAAACTAAGACTTTGCAGATATTTGATGTGCCGCTGGATGTTTGTTTGCTCGACATGTCTTTAAGGCTATGTCCTTAAAGGCTTCAACCAAATTTCTGTTATGTTGCAGAAATTTGGTTGAAGCCTTTAAGGTCATAGCCTTAAAGAAATCTCAAGTGTCAAATAGAAATATAGAATGCTGAGTAGTTTTGATCCCTGCTTGACCCTTGCTTTTAACTCAGTTCTTGGACTTGGGAACTCGCATTTGTTAGGCAAACCAAATAGTGTGGGTTTAGAAATATATGGCCTTTTGAATTATGATCATAATATGCCATGCTGTTTTAAATGACATATCAATATTTATATGGGCTGTCGTAATCCATTATGAACTCTATAGTTCCTTAACTTCATACTCCTTCTGTGGTTTCAGGTTTGATGTATGACTTTCTGATACACATTTTCATGGTTTGATGTTCTTTGATGGATGATGGCTTCAATCTTTCTTTCAGGGAAATAACATGACTAGCATTGAACCAGATGGTGGTGCTATCAATGATGTCTGCATCTTCCGGAATAGTGGTTTAGTGTTATTAGCTCTGGATAATAGCCAGATACCTGCCCACTTTATTCCTGCACTCGGCCCGGCTCCAAAGTGGTGTTCACATCTTGATAACCTAACTGTGCGTGAGACTACTTCAATTGCTTTGTGATAGTTAGTTTTTAGTAATCCTTGGCTAAGCAATTCATTCTTTGCGTTACTTTTATATAGGAGGAGATGGAAGAGAAATCAGATAGCAGAGTGTATGATGAATACAAGTTTCTGACTAAAGAAGAGATGGAGCGACTGAATCTGACTCAATACATTGGCACCAATGCTGTAAGAGTACATTTACATGGATTTATCGTGCGTTATGAACTATATAAGAAGGTAAATCTGGTTTTTTATATACATATTTTTTTGAGCTTTTCTTTAGAATGTACATTTTGACGGATATATATTCTTTGAGCTGTAATCTACTTTAACTTGGAAATTGAAGTAGGTTTGCTGTCAACTAGATGCTTGAATTTGTAACCTGAAGGCATTTTCTTTTGTGAATGTACTAGTTGATTCTTTGCAATATAAATCTCTGTTCAGTACTGGCTGAGTACAACTCAGGATCTAATGGTTGAAATTACCTGAATGGAAAGCTCATTAATGCATCTGATGATTTAGCTGCGTGGTTGTACTTAAGTTGTACTCTCAAGTACTGCTGCATGCATAGTTAGGCATCTAACTGTATAGTTGAACTCCATCATGGACTGGCTTTAGTCCGTTTCTGTACAGTCGATTGGGTTAAAGAAAAGACACTTGAGACATGGTATTTACTAGTATTATATTTTTTGCAGCAACAGGCAGCAGCTGCTCCTGTTGACTATAAGGCACTTAGAGAACAGATGACGAAAAAGAAAATAGAAGAAAAGCAAAAATCTCGTATAACGGTAAGTTTGCTCACCTGCTTATTTGTATTATAAGCTTTTCATACCATACCATACCCTACCCTGATGAACGTCAAAGTTTTTCTTTCTTTTTTCTCATGCAGCGAGTCGTCAGGATACCAAAGGTTAACAGGCAGATTTTCGACAGTATAATTGAAGACGAAATGAATGCTGATACAGAGAATGCTGATAAATCAAGTAAGAAGAAGAAGGATAGAAGACTTAAAGTGAATAAGGATCTATTGGAAGATGAACGGTTCAAAGAAATGTTTGAGAATAAGGTGGGAACTCTACTGCTGCTTTTGTCAGTAATGTATGGCAAATTTTAGCCTGGCAGTAATATATGAAATCAAATCCAATATATATTTCATCCCTTTACCTTGATTTTTACCTGATCTCGTGCTTCCCTTTATGCTTGTGGTGATACAGCTGTTTTGTTTTAGCGTATGAAGCTTCTGTGTCCTCATTCTTACTTGCATTTCTGATAACCTATGCTGCCTCTTGGAGTTGTGTTTCCTTAGCCACACTTAACCTTATATAAGAACTGAATGTGGAGAGGTTTCAGCTGTCATTAGCCATATTGTGTGTCTAACTTCATACGGTGGCCCACTACAACTTGAATCTTGTTCTACTTATGCTCTTTAATCATTCATGAGTTTGTAAGCTAATTAATGCTATATTATCAATGGTAATTGATTTCTTCTCCCATTGATTTGGCAGGATTTCCAAATTGATGAAGAATCAAGGGAATACCTTGCACTTCATCCTCAAGTGGCCACCAAGGAGCCCCGCCTAATTGAAGAGCATTTTGAGAGTGTTAGCGAAGATGAGCAACAATCAGATGCTAGTGCATCTGATGCATCAGGAATGTCTGACAGTGACAATGACATGCATAATTCAAAGCGTATAAGGTGAGCTTACATCATTTTGGTGAACTGCGCATGTGCCCTAGAGTTTTCAGATTTTCTTGTGTGCATATGTACTGATGTGCACAGGGTGCAATTTTTATTCTTAACTATACCATTTGGTTGTACCCTGGGTGCATATTTTCCATCTTTTTAAGCTGTAGGATAGCACATTTAAGCTTTATTTATTGTATAAGCATATGTCTTGCTTTAAGCTCGTGCATTTCTAAGCTGATTGGCTCGTGGCTTCCTATTGCATTTTTAAACTGAGTGATTCTTTCCTCCCTACTGCATTTGTAAACTGGGGCTAGACTCTTTTGTTGCATTTTATGCGCACTGTATTGTACTGGTACATCGAAGATGTAACTATGGCTTTCTATGTTTCAGGTTATACGAAGTCAAGGATGAACGGCACGCTGAAGCATTTCTGAATAGCGCGTCCCTATCTAATGAGGACTCTGTGCCCATAGAGGATAGGATAGCTGCTCTGGAAAAGCAACAGAACTCCAAAGCACTTGAAAAGGTCAAGTATGGACCTGGTGGTTCAAGAGAGATCTCGTTCATCTCTAGAAGCGGAAGAAGGCACAAGGAAGAATCGCCTAGCGATGATGAAGGACCAAATGATTTCAAGAGGAGAGGTGTACAAGCCCTGGGGTTGAAGCAGGGCAAAGCTGAGTTCTATATGTTTGGTGGAAATCGTGGCAGAGGAAGAGGCGGAGCCAGAGGGAGGGGTGGTCGTGGAAGAGGCGGCAGGGGTGGTAGGGGCAGGGGCAGAGGATGAGCTGTGATTTGGTTTCCGAGGTGTAGGGCCATCACTGTGCCATCCTGCCTTCTCCACGGTTTTGGTAAACTTAAAAATGGGAATATTTCCCTGGGAGTTGACTCACACAAGAGTGGTTCACATTTAGCTGGTGAAAAGTGCCGGGGTGTTGTAATACACTGTAAGAGTACAAATTGACTGCATCCGGGTAAAACGTGGTACTCAAAAGCCTATTCCTTTACAATAGGCATAGCAGTGAGTTCGGTACTTCAAAATTTTGTAGTTAGAGTAGTTAGATAATTTAATTTCTCTTCTGGTCAATCTTGTATTGGATTTGCCCCGTAAAAGAGATACGGTGTGCTGTGTTTTCTAAATTGTCGCTTGGACAAGTGTGTTGCTGGATGCCTGGTATGATATGACCGTGGATTTATTTTACCAGGTGGGAACAATTATGGCATTTTTTCGTCCCAATCATGCTTGGACGGGCTCCAAAGAGAGAACCGACGTGCTAAATGTGACGGCATTGTTGAGACTTGAGGGTTTATGCTACGCTGCCAAATTATTCACTAAGAAAAATACCAACACAAATGTAATTTGTTTGATCATTACTCCTTCCCTCCGTTCCAAATTATAAGTCATTCCAACTTTCTTGGAGAGTCAAAACATCTCAACTTTGACCAAATTATAGAGAAGATCACAAAAGTTTATGGCACCGAATAGATATACTATGAAAATATATTTAGTGAAGAAACTAATGGTATCTATTTGGTATCATGAATGTTAGTACTTTATTGTATAAATTTGGTATAAATTTGGTCAAATTTAATTTGGAACGGAGGGAGTATTTGGTTATTAGTATTCGTCGCACTCCATTTCCAGCTTCCCTAGCAAGGAATGGTAACCTGATCACCGAAGCGATGTCGAAAGAGAAGTGGGTCCACATGGTCAGTGTCTTACTCCCACACCCGTAGATTTCCAAGAGAAAACCCTCTCGCATCTAAACCCTTCCCACCGATCACTCGCCGCCGCCGCCACCGGTATCTCACTCGCCTCCCCCTCATCCCCTCCTTCCCTCCTCGAATCGAACGCTTCCGGTGTCCGGATTCCCTGATCGGTTGTGCTGGCAGGACGCAGCCGCCGCCGCCGCCGCCGCGATGCTGTCCCTGTCGAGGGCGCTCGGGAGGCGCCTCTTCTCTTCCGCTGCCGCGGCGTCCGAGTCCGCCGCGGCCGCGTCGACGTCAGCGGTGAGGAAGGCGCAGAACCCGCTCGAGGAGTTCTTCGAGGTCGAGCGGAGCACCGAGGAGGACAAGCCCCCTCCCCACTACGGTATCCATTCCCTCCCCTACCTCCCGCCGCTTGCGCCTCGTTATAGACCAGTGTTGCGGCTCGCAGATTCGCTGCGGTTAGATCTAGATTTTTTTCGTTGATCGGTAGTGGTTAGCGGTAGATGGTGGAGCACACCATCCCATTGATTGTGTTGGATTGCAATTTTGTCCCTGATACGAGTTCAGATTAGCCAAATTATATGCCAAAACTCATTTGCATATCCATTATTATGGCAAATTATATGCCATTAAGTTGTTCTTTTAGAAATTAACAGTGTTGCATACTCAGGCTGTGTTTCATATCTGAATCTCGAGTTAGGATTAAGGTAGTATGTGTGCTTCTATTTGTTCCTTCGATAAAACACTAGACATTCCTGAAGATTATGTCTTGTGGGGAAGTTCCCATGCTTATGTATAGTGTTGCCAAAACCGGCTTTGTTTGCTCTGGAGTCAATTATGGGCTGCTGTTGCTTGTGCACATGTAACACTTAAAATATGAGCATATCTGCGTGTAGCTGAGAGGGTTTCTTCAATAGCAATACTGAAATGGTTGTACCTTCTTGCCTTCATACTGCATTACTACACATGTAATTGTTGACAAGTGAGTCTTTCCATATCATTGTTTCCATTCCATACTTTAGTATTTTGCACTTATTCTGCACATTTTTATGGTGTAAACACTGTACTACTCTACAAAACTTAATATTGTTTCCTTTTTTGTTGCATTAATTGGTAGGTCGTAGTTGGAAGGCTTCTGAACTGCGTCTAAAATCTTGGGATGATCTTCAGAAGCTTTGGTATGTTCTTCTGAAGGAAAAGAATATGCTTATGACTCAGCGACAGATGCTGTATGCAGAGAACTTGCGTTTTCCAAATCCAGAGCGTATTTCCAAGGTATTTGACTGACACCAATAGCACAGCTCCTCATGCAACTAACTACACTACTTGTGCCCTCATTTCCACAGATTCATGTCGATGTCATGTGTAACAATAGTTGAAGGGGCTTTGGTTTCATGAAATAACTATGATATGCTTTGTAAGATGATGTTTATGGGCACTGCATTTTTTTCTCATCAAAGATTTTTTCCCCCCTTTTGAAATCGAAATTTTGTTTTTCTGGCCGTCTTCTTGGTTTCTTTGTTTGCTTATTGTTTACATTGGGATTTCACTTTCATGAGCTTGCTAGTTATTATCGAGTCAACTGTGGGTATAGCTTTACAACTGCAGATCATACTAAACACTGTTTTTCCAATTAGTCCTGACAGATTAATCTAATACATTTGACTAAACTGAGTGGGTTCGTTTGTGTTTCATGTGTTACTGAATGTTCTTGAATTGGGGTATCTGACAACAGAACCTGTAGCCAATATAACGCATACCTAAAGTTTATGTGTTAAAAGACAGCGGCTTCATAATGAACTATCAGTTGCATTATGTTTAGTTCCCACCTCCCAGCGTATGGAAACAGATCTGAAATCATTTTTCTTTTGTGTGGCACAGCAGAATTGAAAAAGAAAACATGGGCATCCTGTGCAAGGTGACCCATCCATTCAAAAATAATTATAAACATTTGAAAAACACTAAAAAAATTGCTATGGTGGGGATAGACTCTGACATGGGCTTTCTTGTTGATGTAATGTGCATTTCTTCTCATCACTGTACATTTCCTGCATGTGTTTCATCTTCCATTCCATTTCCTTTTCTATATCTGCTCTTGAACTTGGGATTTTTTTTTTGCTTTTGCATAATTTCAGGTGAAGAAATCAATGTGCCGGATAAAGCATGTCTTGACTGAGAGGGCCATAGCTGAGCCTGACCCAAGAAGGTCCGCAGAAATGAAGCGGATGATCAACACCCTCTGATCATACGCTTCCTGTGGGACTAAGGTTGAGAGGATAAGTAGCACTTAGAAAGATTTACTTCGTTGTGTTGTATCTTTGTCCCAGGAGACGTGTAAGACCAATCCTTTTTTTTATGTCCATGGTATACTTGCAACATGCTTTGTTGACATTAGCATCTCGGTTCCAATAATTGAGCTTTCTTGTAATGTGATATGCATGTTTGTGCCTCATTTTGTCTGTCAATTCAACTGCTCTTTCAAGCCACGGTTCTGAAGTGCTATCCTCCTTTACGCTTTCCAGTACATAGTTTTGCACTTTTGCTGATGAGTCAGTCCATGGACGAGGATTTTCAGTCGGTCCGTGGAAACATTGAGACCGTAGTCGGTGCTATGATTATAGTGAACCATGTGCCAGCAGCATGCACTTACGCTGCAGATGAACTGAGTGTTCTTGAACGGGAGGCACGGCTGCTGCATGATGTCCGGTCTACGGATTTCACAAAACGCATTTCCCGTCAGAAACCATTTTATTCATGCTGATGTTCTTGTAGTCATGCTTTATTGCTCACAGGCTCACAGCCTGCTCATGGTCGGTTCTTGTTGCACACAGTTGGTTCAGATGTTTTTGTCCCAAGGTCACTGCAAATTCGTCACACTATTCTTTGAGAAAAGCGCCCTTGCGTGATGGTCATGCTATCCAACCACATTGCTCATGAGATGGTACCTGCTCTGCTATGTTTGTCTGAAATTCTGTTCTCTAGTTGAATATATATCTCGATGCCTTGGTAGTATGTGTGTGGGCTGTGTGTATTACGTCTATCAGGAGTTCAGGACATTAGATGCAAGTCTGCCCCTTAGTCAATCATGACGAGCTGCTGCTTCGTTTTCTCCCCCGGAACAAACTTGTGTTGTGCGGGTGAGTTTGAGATTTTAGAGGAAACGGAAAATCGGTGCTGCTAACTGTTGTTGCTTGGCGTCTACATAGTTGAGCTTGGCTTAAACAGCATGATATGATTATTCAGTCCATGATAGTCATTCCGCTCTTACGCCGATCGACATTTCACAACATTATGCTCTGGTTCTTGCATGATCAATCCTTGCTGCGGGCAGTAGTTCAATTGAAGTTTTTGCCCCAACTTCTTCACACTATTCTTCACCTGATGTTCATGCTATGCAACCACATTGCTCATGGGTTTGTACCTGCTATGTTTGTCTGAAGTTTTGCTATATATATACCGTTGCCTTGGAAGGGTTTGTGTGTATAATTACTTCTATCAGGACATTAGATGCAAGGCTGCCCCAAGCAAGAGTGAGAGTACTTGAAACCAATTGCTACAAATTTTACAGGAAACTGAGATTTTAGAGGAAACTGAGAATTGGTTCCGCTCATTCTTATCGATCAGCATATAGACAGTTGAGGTTAGTTTGAATAGCATAGTGACTTGATTATTCGGTCCCGATAACCGTTGCCCTCGCAGCGTTGTACCTGAAAACAAGAGTGAGAGTATTTGGATCTGATTGCTATGGTTTGCAGTAGCTTTATAATTCCCCTGCTACAGCTCATTGGTTTATAGGAACTTGGACTCATTAATTGCCTAGCTCTGTAGCTGCCTGTATTACAATTCCTGCAGTTCTTTCGGTGGAGAGCAGCAGCTAGTTTATGTCTTTGTTGCTGTTTTGATCGGCCACCAGTAGCATTGCATCGAGGAAGCTCAGCTTAGAATGTTTGGAGGGTCACTGTCATACAGCAGTAATAATATTGGATAATCATTTCTTTTATACATATGTAGCGGGGCAGCATTGATTTTATTGAGCTCACTGTTTCAATCATCCATGACTGATATGATGAACCATCAGCTTGTATGCTTCGGCATGTTTTCCATTTGAGCTCTAGGATTAGTATGTTTGTGTCCTATAGCCTTTATCTTTAGTAGTTATTAAATCTTGCTTTTACTGTTTTGCCTTTCTACTTGTTACAGTAATTAGCTTGCCCTTTAATTTAGTAATCTTTGCTGTTCTGATTGTGACCATATTCAGATCATTGATATGGTTGTTAGAATATTCCAAATTTATTTGCCGAGCTTCGACCACAAATGGATGACATGTCAAAGAAACTGCAGGAAATAGAACATGCAAGGGACCAAGAGGAGATGAAGATAAAGCATACTGAGTTGGAGGCGAAACTGGGTCAAATCTGAAAGTTGCAGATGAAGAAAGTTGCAATTTCAAATATGAAACAACATGATGATGTAACTTTTCAAGAGAGAAGTGAAGCTCAAAAACTGAAAGTTGCAGATGAAGAAAGCTGCAAGTTCAAATCTGAAACAACCTGGTGATGTAACTTTTCAAGGGACAAGTGAAGCTGCGATGGAGAGAGGGGCAAGAATGGGCAATGAAGCGTAGGTTTTAGTTGTTCGTGAAAAAATTTAGAAATAATTGTACTTTGCCTGTGTTTCTTTATCAAGGCAATTATCTTGTTGACAGTACTTTAATTACATGTTGGTTCTTGAATGAAGTACTCAGTTTCTTTTTGGTGAAGCAAAGAATTGATTACCAATGCAATATCATGGATAATTTATTTAGGCATCATTAACCTATTAGAAAATAAAATGATATATTGAATTTATAAATGCAAATAAAAGAATCATTATATATTAGTACATACGAAAATAAATGTATCTACAAATCGTCTCCACATTTCTTAATACACAATGTGGTGTTACTGTAAAACGTGTCTATATCCATAAACGCGTAATAAAAATGTATCTACAATATTGTTTCTACATTTGTTAACACACAATTTGGTGTTACTATGAAATATGTCACCCGCCATGTCACCCGCCACATCACCCGCCACATCATGTACCATGTTACCAGTCACGCTCTACTAAATCGTCTCTATACTAATTACTGCGCAATAAGACGTCGTTATAAAAAACGTCTATATTAGTTGGCATGTTTTGTATATGTATCTATAAATTGTATCTATATCTCTTAACACGCAATGAAGCGTTACTGTACTACGTAACTACACCACTAGAGACGTTTTATACATGTGTCTGCAAAATTGTATCAATATTTTTAGATATGCATCTAACGTTTTTATAAAATATCTCCATCTTTCATAGCAACGCTTAAAGAATTCATTTCTACAAGGTCTAACACGGTATATATTTTTGAACGAACTAACACGGTATATATGAAAACGCTTCTAACACGTTTTATAAAAACGTGCCTATATTGACATAGAGACGAAATAAAGTGTGTCTAACTTTAAATCTGGCATATCTAAAGAGGGTTTTTCAGTAGTGTTCACTCCCGCCACCGTTGATTTGTGAACTGCCAACCTGTAACTTATTGTTTGCCAAATATTCACGCGAGCCTAGGTGTAATAGGAAGGATTTGACAACTGGACTTTGACATTAACATATAATTTTTTCCCTTGAGCCTGTTTTTTAGCCTCTTTTTTGGCTATCAATTCCAAGTGCTCTTTTGAGCAGCAGTAGCACTTTTGCTGATGAATCCGTGGGCGAGGGATTCCAGCGGTCCACTCGATCCATGGAAATGTTGCCTGCGGTTTTATGGTGCGGCCGGGGAATTGGTTGGCCGCCGCCGGCCGGCCGGCCGGCTTTGAAAGCACGCGGCCGCCAAATAAAGCGCCTCTCTGTCGAAAAGATTGTGTTTTTCAGTCAGTCTTTCAGGTACGCAACCTGCAGGATCTCAGGGCGAACCCCTGGACTTTTGAGTTCGAGGCGTCAAATGCTGCAGTATCTGGCGGCCGTCTACGAGCTGTGGCTGGGGTGACGATGACGCATTCTGGAAGTCCAGTTTCTCACGATACTCGAAAACAAGTCCAGGTTCTCACACACTCGGTTCACAGCAAGGCGTGTAGTTCCATTTAACCATTGACTTGGTTCCCAAACAAGTCTACAACTGCCATCTAAGCTGGAAGCTAAGAAGAGGATAAAAACAGCCGGATGGTTTGCCGTCCCGCGCTTCCTCTCCTACCACGACCTCTGGATTCTTGCTGAGCTGCCTGATGATACTGCCCTGGCGGCACGCTCGGCCGTCATCACGGGGTCAGTTCGCTTCAGCTTATAAGCCAGCTGAAAAGCTGAAACGACTGATTTGTTGTGAGAGGAAAATACTGTTTGGTGGCTGATAAACCGGCTGAATAAGCTCAAGCGAATAGGCCCACGGTGCTCCTTTGGAACATCTGGAAGGCACGAAATGTTATGGTGTTCAACAGCATTTACATTAACGCATCAACAACGCTTCGGAATGCTACGACTGATCTTTGCTTATGGACGCGCAGGTCCAAATCGCCAGTAGTGACCTCAATTGGTTATAATTTAGCTAGCCTCTCTCTACCGATCTCTTGATCCCTCATTCACAAATCTTGTAAGCACCAACCTTACTTATTAATATGAATATGCAATATTCAGGCTGGCTCCTCGCCTGCCTGCCGTAGTTAAAAAAAAGTTACTCCGTACCAACCAGAATCTCTCTCCATCACACCACTCCACATCCAGTCCACGTGGCATCGCCACGTCATCTGCTGATGGATCAACAACATTAAACTCTCTGCCCGATCGAGCTAGGAAGCAACAGCACGATCGATCCGGTCGACGAAGAAATGACACGCCAATGGAAACCGCAGAACGCAAGCAAACCTCGCTCGTGGCGTGCGGGCCCACCAGTGATACGGGTGCACGTAAGCTGGGGTCTAAGGACATGATGATGCCCGGCAACATTGCATTGGGTGCAAATGCAACTTGGGAGGAGGTGATTCATTCCTTGGGGGCAAGCGCGGTTGCGTGCGTGTCATTTTCGCCCGGCCAATCAGTCACTCGTTCAACCACATCTCTCCCGTCTCTACTGACAGCGATCAAAATGGAAAAATTGAAATGGGATCTTACACACATGACACACCTCACCCCTGGCCTGCTACGTGTACCCTGCTAGATTGCACTCGTTTAGTGTAGGCCACGCACACGTGTGGGACACATGGCATTGGTTTAGTGCTTGCATTTTACTCCCTCTATTTTAAATTGTTGGTCGTTTTAACTTTTTCATATACATGATTTTTATTATACACTTAGATATATGTTATATTTAGATACATAATAAATTTTATATATCTAAAAAAGGTAAAATAACTTACAATTTGGAAGTGAGGGAGTACAAGGTAAAACAGCTACATATATATATCCCTGATATATAGGCGCAGTGGCCGTGGTTACCTCCGTTACCATTACGGAAAATAGCAACATTTTGGTTACTAGCGTTTAGCAGCTATTAGAATTGAACAAACACAAATATGTACGGCACAACAATGTTGCAAGCCAAAGAAGCGAGGATGACAAACATCAAACGAGCTATGATATAATTATCTTACTTTTCTCATCTTCTTACCATTGGTTGACTTTCTTCTTCTCCATTAATATACTCTCTGTCGTAAATTATAGGTCATTTTAGCATTCTAAAGTTCATAAGTTTTACTATGCACCTAGATATAGTATATATCTATATGTATAATAAAATCTAAGAGTTTAGAAAAAACAAAACGACCTAAATATGCACCTAGATATAGTATATATCTATATGTATAACAAAATCTATAAGTTTAGAAAAATAAAACGACCTAGGACAAAGGAAGTATTAATATAAGCCGGCTAAACTCCGGCCGGAGTTTAAAAATAAATAAAATTTATTTGCATTCTCATAAAATGAAACTACTTGTGCATGGAAAACAACACCAACAAGTTCTACAAACAATTTCTAGATTATTTTTCTTTGCATATACACCCTCCGTCCTAAATTACTATTCGTTTTGACTTTTCTAAATATATAACTTTTACTATGGACTTAGATGTATACATGTCTAAATATATAGCAAAAGTTATGTATCTAGAAAAGTCAAAACGAATAGTAATTTAGAACGGAGGGTGTACGAGCTACCTACTAGCTTGGGTCGCCTTTGTCAGTGACCATGCCTTGATACGTTGGTGTGGACTGAGCACTTAGCGAGCAGGCGGGAGCACTGAGCGAACCACACTGATTCCCTTTCCTTGCAAGAATCCAACACCCCTGGATAAATACGAAGTGAGTTTTGGTGTGTTCAGATTCTTGCGAGATTCTGTTCTTACGCAAGGAGAAGATACTGACCCAAGTGCTTATCTATTCCTTGACAAAATAATTAGAAGGATGATTAAGCGCAGATACTTCTGCACCAATTTAGCTTCTGACCCTCGGTGACCACGATATTCTGAATTCAGCTATGTCCTTCAGCAGGAAACACTACTGGAAAACCGAGCATCGGTCCTAGTCCTTAGTATCAATTGTTTTTTTGACCTGGTACTAATGTGAGCATTAGTACCGGGTCTAACGTCTAGTTCCCCAGGAGTCCCTGTGACCCCCTTTAGTACCGGTTGAGGGCTCCAACCGGTACTAAAGGTCACCCATTAGTACCGGGTGGAGCCTCCACCCAGTACTTCCCTCCTATAAATCAGGTGTCTCCTTCCTCCTGCCTAAGCCATTTCCTCCAGCTCGGGCTTCATTCATTCATGACGAAATAGGGGAGCTACTACCGGATTTTTGACCATTTCATGGGGATTTCACTCATTCAAGTGTTTTAAAGGTTAGAAACTTCATCCTCCCTTGATACATGGTTAGTATACTAAATTTTATGCTTTAGAACTAGAGTAATTTATGAGTTTTAGAATAAGGTACAATGGAGAAATCTTTCATTTATATGCATGTGTTATTTAGAGCTCATATTTGTGATTTTTAGAATAAGCTACAATTTTTTGGATGTTATGTTTCGTATTAGTCAAAGAAATTGATATGAGGTTGGAGGAAAAAATTTCATAGTTTAGTCCTTTACAAATATGAGCTAAATAAATTATCGGAAAAAATATAATTTGGTTATATTTTAGTCATTTGCAAATACGAGATAAATTGTGGTACATAGAGATAATAAGATGAAATAGAGGTACGTAATTAGTCATTTTTAGAATAAACTACAATGGAGAAATTTTTTATTTATATTTTATGTTTGAGCTAAATAAATTGTGGGAAAAAATATAATTTATTCATAGTTTAGTCATTTGCAAATATGAGCGAAATAAATTATGGTACATAGAGATAGCTACTGCTGCTGGAGGTAGTGGTGATGGTGGGGGCGATCGTCGTTCCTCTCGTGGTAAGGGGAAAACCATCGTTGGCCCTCATGATAAGCTGAAAAAAATAAGCACGTGGGAGAGAGCAATACGTCGTTATTTGGAAAGATGTCATGAAGATGCTGTTGCGGCTGATCAGGAACCTCTTTTTGGTGGTCGTTATGCTCCACCGCCAGTCTCGGGGGTTTCAGGTCCACTGAGTACTACCGTCGCAGGAGGCACAAATAAACCACAGGATAAGGCTGGGTCAGCGAAACCTTCGTCTTCACCACCCAAGGATGCTTAAAGTCCTCCTGATAGTACTCAGTGGATGGTTTGTTGTAGTGTATCATGTTGTTTGGGTATGAAATTTAAATTTGTGTATTTCTATCTAAACTTTCAGCAACATTTGAGTTTGTCGTAGTGTATCATGTTGTTTGCGTCTGATATTTAAATTTGTGTATTTCTATCTAAACTTTTAGCAACATTTGAGTTTAATGAACTTTGTATCATGTTTATTATGTTTCATATATAATTCTATGGATGATCCGAATATCTTTGGTTCGGTAATACTTTGTAGATGGATCAGCAATGGATGTACAACACGGACAAACGCTCCATGGTGTACATTAATAGCTTGCGTGATTTTCTTGATTTAGCAAAGTCCAACAAGCCACCATCTGATTTTATTTATTGTCCATGCCGAATTTGCAAAAATGAGAAGGATTACTCATCCAGAAAGACTATTCACACCCACGTACAGTTCGGAATTCATGCCTAACTATTTTGTTTGACCAAGCACAGGGAAAGATGAGTTATGATAGAAGATGATGATGATGATGAAGGAGATGATAACTACATTCCTGACTGGACTCAAGGAGGTGCCTTTGCAAATGCTGCAATGGGCGAGGCTGAAGAAGAGATGGTTGCAGAAGAAGGTCCTACCGATGATCTAGGTCAGGTGTTGCAAGATGCAAAGGAAGATTGCAAGAGTGTGAAGGAGTCAAAGAGGGGCAAAAAAGTTAGGTACCACACTGAAAATGTTGCAATGGAAGGCAAAAAATGGAGTTTATGACAAGGATTTTGACGAGTTAATGAAAATCATAAAGAACATGCTTTCCGAGGGGAACAAATTGTTGTCCTCAACGTACGAAGCGAAAAAGGTTGTTTGCCCTCTGGGTTTGAAGGTACAAAAGATACATGCATGTCCTAATGATTGTATCCTCTATCATGGTGAGGAATACGAGAAATTGGAGACTTGTCTTGTATGCGAAGCGCTGCGTTATAAGATCAAGCGAGATGATCCCGATGATGTTGAGGGGCAGGCCAGAAAGAAGAAAGTTCTTGCGAAGGGAATGTGGTATTTCCTCGCACGGTCAAAATATCTATTTTTTCTAATTTTAAAGTTAACACAAGTATTATGACCATTATAACCTATTGCTAAGTTAAAATTAATAATTTTACTATTTTTGATATTTAAATGCATCTAATATTTTTATAGTGTATATCTAATCAACATCAAGCTAACAAATTATTTTTACAATTTTTGTGAATGTTATTTGATTTACTACACAATAAATTAATACTATAGCAATTGTAAAAGAAAGAAAAATAAAAAGATGTTTAGGCGGGAAGCCGAAACAGTGGGCTACAAATCCCATTCGTACCGGGTGGTAACAATACCCGATACTAAAGGGGGACAATTTCACTTTGGCGCGCTCTACCCAGCTTTAGTAACGGGCGGTGGCTAGGCCCGATACTAAAGGGTGGCCCTTAGTACCAATGCTAGCCAGCACCCGGTGCTAAAGTCTAGCACCGATACTAAAGGGTGGGTGGGGGAAGGGATAAAAACCCCACCGTCTTCCTCCCCCAACACTTAGCTAAATTTTGCGATCGATGTCGTTGTCGGCCCTCTACGGATCCTCCACGCTGCCACCCCCGCACCATCATCGCGTGTCGCCGCCGACACGCCCCTCCCCGACGACGACGCGCCGCCCCGACACACTCCTTTGCTGCCGCCCATCGGCCCACTACTCTCCACCGACGGCCCTCCTCTTCCCCGCCGGCATCCTCCCGACCCACTCCGCGCGTGCTCGCCGCCGACCGACGCCGCCCCCACACGCTCCGCCGCTGTCGCACCACCCTCGACCAGTGCCATGCACCTCACGCGCTCCCGCCGCCGCTCCAGCCCTCTACCTCTCCCCGACAACGACGCCCGGCCACCTCCACAACCACTCCGCCGTCAGCATTCCTCACCGCCCTCCTCCACTGACGACACGCCGCACTGCCCCCCGACCCCACCCGCCACACCGCCGGCCCTTGTCGTCGTCCTCTCCATCAATGATGATGCCGACCGCCCCCTTTAGTAACGAAGTAGCAATACCGGTTGCACAATCTAAATGGGGGTTAGGACCCGGTACCGAAGGCGCTTTCCCTAGCAGTGAAATTGCACCACCGGCAGCAAATTTGACAAGATTTATTTGTGGTATTTTACAAGTAGCCTTTTCCTTTATTATTGTTTACCTGGCTCATTTTTTCCAACCAGAATCTTGTGCATTTTTTCTCTAATAAACGTTGCACTTGGGCCAGTATCTTGTGTGCTTTTTTTCTCTAAAAAAGCACACAAGCCAGCCATATCAGCACTATCTCGTCGTTGAGTTAGAAAATCTCAGAACTACAATCCGCTTAACGCTTACCTAATCTCTCCAAAACCAGACGAGTCTGAGACTGCAAGCTGCGGTGTCGTACCATTGATTGCCTTCTGTATACGTCCCATCATCTGCAGTACTTATGAAAGAGTCACATCCAGTCGCTTTTCTCCCTTTTTCATAATTAATGATAATAGCAGAGAAACAATTTTTTTGCAGTGGATATACAATTAATAAATAGAAGCAATTAACAATATTATATTATCTCTCAAAGTTTACTGGACGCGCATTTGCACATGGGTTTTCTTGCCTATTTTATATTTTTCATATGATACATGTGGCTAGGATACCACCAATAAGTGCATCTCATTTCAGTAGCCGAATATATGCATAAATATTGGAAACAGTTCGCTCTCTATTCTCTAAACTTCTACAGAAATAGGTGACGTATGCTTAAAAACGGAGGAAGTAGGTTGGAGCAATAAAGTTAGTTAATTAGGCCTCTCAATTCAAATGCGTACAATTTTGCTTGGCACGTGTTCGACCTCTCAATTCATGATTATTAGACCTAACTTATCTTCTAGATAGGAGGTGGATCCTCGCCCGCGGACAATTAAAAGGAGACAAGAGAGAAAGGGCGTGTTAAAAGGAGACAATCAAAAGCTAATTAGGCCAGTCTCAATGGAAGTTTCATCAAAAATTTTATGAGTATTAAATAACATACCACATCAACAATTTTGCTGACGTGGTAAGATCATTACGAGGAGAGAGGAGAGGAAGTTTTATCATATGTAAGATAAGTTTCATCACCATGAAATTCAGCAGGCAGAATTACCAAGTTCTCTTATTCTTCATTTGTCCTTCTCTCTAATTTTTGAAGACGTCCTTATCAAATTAACCCACTTGGTAAAAGGAAAATAATCAGCCAATCCACAAGGGTGTTTGTGCAAAATACACCACACACCTGATTAATACACACTAATGCCCAGCTAGCCTCTTACCCAGAGAGAAAGATGGGAGAAAAATCTCTCGTCAGCCATTGGCCGGCACCTGGAGCAGAGAGTGTATAAGACCTGAAGAAGCGTGTAGCTCAACAAGAGATCGAATCGCTAGCTTTTGCCAACGACCAAGAGCTAGCCTCACGTTTCTAGCGTGAGCTAGCCGTCGTCCTACGACAGCAACCAAGCCAAGCGAAGCGGAAGCCTCTCCCTTGCAAGCTGCAACTACTCGAGCTAATAACCGGCGAGGAGGTAGCTCGGAAAGAAGCTGCGTGGCGGCGGCGCGGCCAGCCGGCGACGGGCGGCGCGATCGATCGAGCGGCGCATGGGCAACGCCCTGGGGTGCGCCGGGCTCGGCGAGCGGCTGGCGGCCGCCGCGAGGGACGGCGACGGCGCGGAGGTGCGGCGGCTGCTGGAGGCGAACCCGGGGCTCGCGCGCTGCGCCGCCTTCGGCAGCCTCAACTCGCCGCTCCACCTCGCCGCCGCCAAAGGGCACCACGAGGTACGTGCGGGGTTACCGGCCAGCCTGCATGTGTGCAGTCTGATCGGCCCTTAGTCCGTTTGGATTTTTTTCCTGTAATTTTGATTGAGTTTTGGTTTTGTTATGAAGGGTAGCTGGCTATAGAGCCAGGCTATTAGGTTTTAGCCTAAATCTGTTTGACCTAGTAGGCAGTATGAGGGTTGGGGTCACTGATCAAGGCCCACTTGTTCTCTGTTTTTGTTCTCTCCTTCCTTTTCTAGGATCTTCAAGGTTACTCCTACACTATATGAGTCCATGCCTACCTTTCCTTATTGATCTATTGATTTTTAGTTGGTTGGTTGGTGTGTACAACTCATTATGATATCAGAAACAAAAGGCCTTAGATTTAAATTTCACTAAATTAATGCACACTTCTATTCCACGTCTTAAGCTTAGGGAAGATATAGTAAACACAAGGGTGTAGCGTATAAAGGATATATTTCTTAGCTTTCCTCGCTAGTATGGTCGCTGCATGCAACTCAATAGTTCATGTTAGCATATCTTTTTCCCCCCTCAAAATGACCCATGTCCAGCAGTGATGAGGTTTGGAGCTGATAACACTGGAGGCATGCATACATGGCATGTAATTAAAATGCAGTCAAGAATTGTAGTAGAAGTAATAAAAGTGAATAAAACATGTCCATGAGTAGATCCCGTTCTTGATTCCTTGTCCCCTTGTTGGTTCAGTATCATGTACACAAATCGATTAATTCTCCTGCGTGCCAATCAAACGGATTTTGAGATAAATTCATGAGGTGACATGGGAGCTGAAAAATCTTGCCAAAAATCATGGCCGTACATACAGCCACGCGATTATTGTTTCTTTAGCATGTGGCAAGGGAACAATCCGTGGCGTTTCAATTACAAGATGTAACGTTGAGCAAGTGGCCTGGTATGGATTATTTTCTACGTTGTTGTCACCCTGATGACGATTGGTAATAGTAGATGTAGATCCAACTTTTTTTTGACTCATTTTCGTCCTGCAAGTTGTTAGGGGGCGCAATTATACTTGGACACGGGACAGTGACACGAAATCTACCACCAGCTTTTCCTTCTATAGTTTAGGGGGATTAACGAAAAGATTTCGAAAACTTTAGACTCCCCAGTTGCAAACATCTCCATACCACTTGGCAAAAATGAAAGGAAAAAATGGAGATGATTTTCGTTTTTCTTTTTGGTGCACTTGAATATCACAGACCAATCAGGTTGCTGTCCATGCACGCTAATCGCTGTGGGATCCATCCAACGTAATAACCCCCAAATTTTTAATGTGGTCGCATCAGAAAACAATCAAAGGAAAAAGGACGTCATTGACATCGCAGGCACAATTAGTCAGCTGACGTTGGTCAGAGTCCTAAAACAATCGCTGCCCAAAACGGTTGGGACGCCCCGGCCAGCTGCTAAGCCTCACACCAGCACTCTTAAAATTTGCCTGTAGCCTGATGATGCCTTCTGACGAGTACTAATCGGTGTTACCCAACTTTTTCTTGAATTAATCATGTTATACATCCAACCTTTTTTTTTGCAGATCGCCGCGTTGCTGCTGGAGAACGGAGCTGACGTGAATGCCCGGAACATCTACGGACAGGTGGGTGAGCCATCCGATCCAACATCATCATTTTGTAACTAACTAATTCACCGTGGAGGATTGCACGACTTGGGTCTCCCTCCGACCCGAACCGTGCAATCTTCTACGGTGAAAAGCTAACTGTGTTAAATATGACTTTGATTATACATTTAATTGGTACCGATTTCTCAACCACCACGTTTCCTGGGGTTGATCCGTTGAGCTTGAATCCATTAATGGCATGATGCTCACGGTTTTTTGAACACGTGGGTCAATTGCAGACAGCGTTGATGCAAGCCTGCCGGTTCGGCCACTGGGAGGTGGTTCAGACGCTGCTGGTTTTCAGATGCAACGTAAGAGCGGCACAGTGCTACCTCGTTGCAAATTGCAAATGCTCTCGCTGGCGTGATGGTGATCCCTGTCGGGTTTTCACTGTAGGTGTCGAAGGCCGACAGCCTCAGCAGCCGCACGGCGCTGCACGCCGCGGCGGCCGGCGGCCACGTCAAGTGCGCCAGGCTGCTGCTGGCCGCCGCCGCCGCGGCCGGCGGCGGCAGGTTCGTGAACAGGGCGGCCAGCGGCGGCGTGACGGCGCTGCACCTAGCGGCGCTGCACGGGCACGTGGACTGCGTGCACCTGCTCATCGACGAGCACGCCGACCTCGCCGCGCAGACGCTCCCCTGCGTCGCGGCGCCGATGGGGTCCATCGGCGCCGGGAGCACCCCGCTGCACTACGCCGCCGCGGGCGGCGAGGTCAAGTGCTGCCAGGCAAGTCGTTCTCGCCGGATCACTCCCATTTCCGATTACCATGCAGGAAGATCGATCAGTAACACTGACTGACACACAGAGCATGCTGTTCTCGTGCAGATTCTTGTGTCGCGAGGCGCCGACAGAACGGCCGTCAACTGCAACGGGTAATTAGTCAACTGCTCGGCTTAATCTCTTCTCCTCCATGTCCGATTCCCCATTGCCTCTCGGATCGGTAGTTGATTCCTGCGAGGATTCTGCTAGTCAGGTGGCTCCCGGTTGATGTGGCGAGGACATGGGGCTGCCACTGGTTGGAGCACGTGCTGTCGCCGAAGTCGCACCTGCCGATCCCCAAGTTCCCGCCGTCCGGCTACCTCTCCTCGCCGCTCCCCAGCGTTCTAACCCTCGCAAGGTAATCCCATCTCCATCTCCGCCGATTGATTTCAGTAACTGTAAGAATCAAGAACGCCGGTTGATTTCTGTTGGAGCCTCTTCTGAGTTCTGACCCACTGCTGGTTGGTGAACAACCCTGGTGCAGGGATTGTGGCCTGGTTCTGAACACGTCGTCAGAGTTCTCAGACGGCGGCGTCGACGAAAGCGACGCCTGCGCTGTCTGCCTAGAACGACCCTGCAACGTTGCAGCCGAAGGTTTGCCAGTTCATAGCTACAAACATATGAATCTGTCGCAGGGGGAAAAAAATCAGTTCTTGCAGATGCTAATCCTCTTCATGCTCGACAGTGTGTGGGCACGAGCTGTGCGTGAAGTGCGCGCTGGACCTGTGCTCGGTGATCAAGTCCTACGACGTGCCGGGGATCGCCGGCAGCATCCCGTGCCCGCTCTGCCGGAGCGGCATCGCCTCGTTCAGGAAGCGGGCGGCCTCGGAAGCGGAGGACGAGGAGCTCGAGCCTGACCTCAACTCCGCCTGCTCCGGCGGCAGCCACTACAAGAGCGCCGGCGAGCACACGGCGTCGTCCAGCCCGGAGAAGAAACGGAGCACGGATTCTGATCAGGGCATCATCCTTCCCCTCTACTCTCCTCCCGCCGTCTTGTCCTGAACTCCTGATCAGGATCGCATTGCATTGCAGCTGTCGATGCGTGTTAGCAGATGCAGAGGAGCTGCATCACCATTAGAAAATGTGCAGTATTATGCAAGTACAGGTACGTAGATGCACAGAGACAGACAGATTTGTTTGATTTTACTTTACGTTGGCTCTGCTAATCGATGGCATTTGAAGATCATTTTATGGTGGTGTATATGGGATTGGTGTAACATGTACGTCTGATTGGTTTATTGTAGAGTGGTTGTAGAAAGAAAAACAAACATTCTTTGTTGTAAAGGTTGTTTGCTTTCTAATGGCGTCCAAGGTGCGTTATTAGGAGCTGATTGGGTGGATTTCTTCCAAAACGGTTTCACTAGTGAAGCCACAATTGGTAAAGTAAAAAAATGGTGGTTTTACTCGGCTTCTAGTTCATTTTAATTTCGGTTTATAAAATGACTCCACGCTACAGTGTCTTGTTTTGCGCAAAACAAGTGAAGCTGAAGTCGAAATAAGTTCTCCCAAACAGTGCTTTAGGCTGAGAGGATGTGCATGTATGTAATCGTCTTTGCCCGTGTGTTCAATGAGAGTCCGTGCATGCATGTTTTCATGGAAAAAACAGAAAGAAAAAAAAGGACAGAATTGTTTTTTTAAGGGTACAATTTAGAACGCGTCACACCGCACGCACACACGCGTGCGTGTCCTACGCACACACCACATGAGGATTGGAGGGTCTAAATCCTGTGTGGAAACGCACAGAATTGTTGCGCTGGGTAGAAAGGACACCGCGATCTGCGGCCCAGTTGGAAGAAGTGGACCTGCCAAACAACACTCAGGCGCACAAGATGAAGAAGCGATGCCATTGGCCTTCTAATTTTAAATTCTTGCATTGCTATTGCTTTCTTGTACTCTTGACTCTTCTATGTTGAATCAACGTTCCATCTGGATTCGACATTTGGTTTTAGCACTGCCTGCTTAAACTGAGCAGAAGATAGCATCGCCTCGTTCAGGAAATGGGCAGCCTATCGGAAGCACCTGACGTCCGACGTGCGTGCCGGAGCTTGCTGAACTCCTGATCAGGATCGCAACTTTCTTGTACAGGCGCACAAACTCTGAACTCTGAAACCCTGACGCCATTTGGCTTGATCGTGCGTATGGCGGCCCCGGCGCCGGCGCGTTGGAGTTGGCTCCTGCCGCGGATCAGTCCGAATCAGCAGCCGGGTAGATAGCATCCTTCCATTGCAAACATACGTGCGCATCCAAGTTATCATATACTTTTCAGAGCAAATTCATAGTCATAGCTGTTACATATGAACCTTGCTTTGTAGACTTTAAACTCGACAGTAGAAATGATGTGTCTTGTTCAAAAAAATATAGAAATGATGTGTCAAATTGAGCCAACAAAAGGAAAAATTGATGAATCATCGCTACAAGGTGGCAAGCTGTATGACAACAGTGTGTCATGTGACAATAACAATGTATCAAATTGAAGGCCACTAGCAGCAGCAGGTAGTAGTAGCAACTACTAGCAAGCAAATGAATGCAACCATCAGAACCAGCATAGAAGAAAACACAGTTTATTGCAAACAACATCTGATTTCAAGTAGTTTTTTTTTCACGTATAAATAAACTTTAGGAACAAGCAGAGATAAAATTGATGGATCAAAAACCAACCCAATTACTAACAGGAAACACACATAAATTAGGCCTGTGGCCATGACAGTATTTATTGTATACTCATATACATGCACACATGCATGTGGCGGCGTCACGTCTTCATCACAAGTTTTGGGCGTGGCGTGTCCTTGCAAAATAACGGAAGTAGCAGCCCGTCAGAGCACGGCAGCTCGTATGATCATCCCTTTCAGTTAGTTGTAGCGGTCCATCAAGTCTCCCGGGCTCTCGGTAATACGGAGTATCATAACAACCGATGCTTCCGCGTTGTTATTTTTAACGATCCAGTTGCAAAAATCTACCAAAAGTAGAAACAAGGATGGATAGTGCCATCTGTGATCGCCAAAAACCTCTCCAGTTATGGCATGAGCAATATCCCCTGCATGCCATCTTAATTCGATTCAAGCAGCAAATCGTCTGCTCATCGTTTCCATAACTGAAGGTAGCTAGGGGCCCTAGCTACTTATAAATACATGCACACACGTACGATTTGTTCGATGGAAGGATCAAGTACATCGGGGGGCTGGGCGTCGGTTTGTTCGCCATTGGCCTCATGGTGACCGTCGTCCTTGCCAGCGAGGTCAAGGACACCCGCGTATTGGTGGGCTGCACCTGCGTCGTCGTCGCCGCCTTCATCGCCGGCCTCGTGGCATTCTGGCATTTGATGCCATTTGTTACCTCACATACATGTAGTGCCCTTGTTGCTTCCGCGTGTTTGTTTTCTTAACGCTTTCGGGTCTATATATTATCCGTATAACTATTTTGAATCGGTTTGCAAATTCCAGTTTTCCGAGCGATCACAAGGTTCTTTCCATCTCTTATCACCGAGACCTATCCAAGTACGAACACGGAGAATTTCGTTTGGTACTCCAGTTATGGCATCCCTTGCCGTCGTCGAGAGGTTCATGAGCATAGGGGTGTGGGGCGTCGGCGTATCGGTCATCAGTGTCATGGAGGGCGCCGTCTTCGCTGCCCAGGTCCACGACAGGCGGGTCCTAGCGGGATGCACCGGCGTCGTTGCCGCGTTCATCGTCGCCCTCGTGGCGTTCTGGGTGTGGCTAGTTCGCACGTACGGCGGCGGCGGCGACACGAGCCTGGCGAGGAGGAGGACGGACAAGCTTGTCCGAGTCAACAGCAGGTCGGCAATATCCTTGTGTTGTTGCACCCATATGTTTCAAATTGTAGGTTGTTGTAGATTTTTTAGATTCATAGATGTTAGTATATATGCATCTACAATTTAGGACAGAGAAAGTATATATTTTTTCAATATGCGATATGTCTCCCTCCCTATTATTACATGAACAAACCTTTCAGAACAAATCTAGATCCACAATTGTCGTGCTCACCTTAGCAGCTGGATCGACCTTATGGAACTCCTCGACGTTGGTGACCATGCCATCACTACTACACAAGACAACATCACCGCCGGCCCCAAACCGTGCATCACCGCCAGTTTGGGGATCCGGCGGATCAAGGTTGGCAATGATAATAGGGGGCATCACCGCCAGATGGGGAACCAGCGGTGATGGTCTTTTTTGAAAAGAAAATTTTGAGCCCCACACCCCGCCTGCAGCCCCTACGACGCACCCCGCCAGTGCGCTTGGCCCCTCGCTGGAGACGCGCCCCGCCAACACACTTGACCCCTCACCGGCGGTCGAACCGAGTGAGAGGAATGGAGGGAGAGGGACACACCTGGTGACCTTGATCTAGATCTGGATCTAGATCTGTGCCCGCCGTCGCCCGCAGCCGCGCCCACCGTTGACCACAGCCGCTCCCGCCACTGCCTGTAGCCGCGGCCGCTGTCGACGCTACGAGTAGCCTGCTCCCGACCGCGCCTGCAGCCCGCTCCCGACCGTGCTCGCCGTCGTGGCCTGCAACCCGCGCCCGCCATCTCCACGGCCCGCGCCATCGGACCTCACCTTGTGCGCCGCCGCCGCACCTCGCCCCGCCGCTGCTCCTCATTGCTGGTGAGGGGCGAGCGAAGGGGGGAGGGGTGGGGAGGCACCGGCCGGCCTCGAGAAAGAGAAGTGGAGGGAGGTAGGGAGTGAGAGAGGCGGCGGCCGTCGCCGGGGGGAGCGGAGAGTAGAGGGGAGAGGGAGAGGTCGGAGAGGAGAGGGAGAGGGTGAGGCTAGACGGAGAGGGCCGTGGAAGATAAGGAGAGAGAGAGGGGGGAGAGAAGGAGAGGGTAAGGCATGGGGTTGTTTCCGGACGTGAGATTTAGAAAACCAGAGTTGATGATAATTTCGGGTCCACGAACCCCATCACCGTCGGTTTGTATTACAAGCCAGCGGTGATAGGATATTATCACCGTTGGATCCTGCAGTGATAACTTATTACTGCCAGCTCGTCGAAAACCTGCGGTGATGGGCAAGCGGTGATGGTATTTTATCTAGTAATGCATCATCGAGTGACGGCCCTTCGACCCGTCGTCGACAGGTGCCAGGCGACGGGGAAGGTTCGTACCACGGAGGTACGGCCGCGGCGTGCTACAATACAAGCACACGAAGGTGTTGAAGGGCCGTTCTCGCTGCGGACGCCATCGATATTCCTTTTGGTGCTCCCAAGTTTAAGCCCTACCACCACCCCGGCAACTGGGCATATAGTTACGGCGGATAAGCAAGCCCTAGGTTTGCTTTCTGTCTCCGCTGGTACATTCGGACAAGCTACATTCGAAGTATAACCTATCTGATCATGATCTGCCACACCACAAGATGAAGACAACTTATGTAAATTAATAAAGTCCGTGGTCTCCTGCGCCTACTCTGAGGATATGTCGTCCAAGCATATGGACTTGTCACAAGGAAATATCAATATTAATGAAATGAGATTACAAGTAGGCTTGTCATCTACATCATTAGCCCCTAATGCTATGAGCATGCAACCTCCTGCCTTCGTTTGTTGTTCGAGATTACGTGGTTATTATTTGAGATACTACAGCTTGCGTAGAACAAGCTATTTGTTGGATTTAAGAGAACATGAGAAATGAAAACATGTCCAAGATGGTGGAACTTGTTGATGGCGCTTCAGTGAGTACACAGGATGCAGTAAGCCCCTAGAGAAGTGAGGTTGTTCGGGGCTCTCCGAAGCGTGAATCAAATGCAACAACTTTCTTAATAATGTAACATTTTACTTTACATGTATATGTACTACTAATATCTGCCATTGGAATGGAACGATGAAATCTTTAATATCTGAATAGGGTAAGGCACAAAGCGCACAGAAGAATCGTCAAATAGAAATCTTCCTAGCTCTCATTATTCTGCCATGATGCATAGGACTAAGAAAGGATCATACATGCTAGGATTGATTGCTTCTTCAGAGGTGGTACTGGCTAGGTTGTGGTTATGATTGCATCCTGGACAAAAATCTCAGAACGAATTGAACTCGGGACTAAAGAGGTATTAGTCTCGGATCTAAATTTTGTAGTCCCTCAAAACCCTTTTAGTCCTGGTTGTTGGTTCCAACCGAGACAAAATTGGAGCTTTTAGTCCCGGTTGGAGCCACCAGCCGAGATAAATGGATTTAGTCCCGGTTGGTGGCTCCCTTTAGTCCCGGTTGGTGGCTCCAACCATTTAGTCCCGGTTGGAGCCACCAACCGGGACTAATCCCTTAAGTCTAAATCCCTTTAGTTCTGGTTGGAGCCACCAACCGGGACTAAATCCATGACACCAGCCTTTATCTCTTCGACTCCTCTCTCTCTCTCTCTCGCTCCCTTATCTGCTCCTCTCCCACAGCACATGCAGATGGCCGGTGCTCCTCCCTCTACTCCCTCCCTTCCTAGGCTCCTAGCGCTCCTCCCTCTGCTCCCTACCTCCACGCCTCCTCCTCTCCCTCTACTCCCTTCCTCCCCACCTCCCCGTCCTCCTCCTCCTAGCTCCCTCCCCGTGAGATGGCAAGCGCGGGCGGGCAAGGGCCCGGCACGGCGTGGCCGCAGGTGGCCCGGTGCGGGGAGCTTCCTGGCATGGCGTAGGTGCAGACGGCCCGGTGCAGCGCGAGCTACCAAGCAAGCTGCCAGATTTGATTCACCTCTGTTTGTGAATGATTTGTTTGTGATTTTTGCCAATGAATCCACCGCGTATTGTGAACCAAATTGAACTCATGTGTTGTGATTTGTTAATCAGATCTTGTGCGAATTGATTGGTTGTGTGCTCTGTTACTTGTGTGATGGTCATGTGAGATAGCATGTTTCTTGCTTCAATTTGTGAAGTGGCAATTGTTTCTTGCTCTTGATTTGATTGTCTCTGTGGTGGAGTTGGAGCTCGAGGAGGTGGTGGTTGAGGCGGAGTTGTAGCTAGTGGCGGTGGTGCGGGTGGGGGTGGCCTGCAGTTTTTTCTATTTTTTTGGAAGTCTTTGATCCCGGGGACAAAAGGTAAGCTTTAGTCCTGGGTTAGATACCCGGGACTAAAGATGGGAACCTTTAGTCTCGAATAATTAATCTCGGTTGGATTTTCGAGATCTATACATCTCTCCAACTAGGACTAAAGCTCAGTTTTCCACCGGTGCTTGCCAACCGGCGATGCGAACGTGTGTCCAATTATATATGTGGTGAAAAATTAACGATGTAATCAAGGTTTCATACAAACTTCTAATCTTGATTTCACAATGTCCTGGACGTGTTATGCTTGTGTTGCAACATTTTTTTTAATATGAAGAAGTTTTATGCCACGGTTCCATCCAAAATCGCCAGCTGCTGCAACATTCGAGTGTGCGGCGTGCCACAAGTGACAACGAGGTGCCTTGGTCAAATCACCGGCCTTTGTCGTATGGCATCCTACCACCCCACTGGATTTGTGTGCATTCATGGCAGTTGAGTCGAGGTGTATTGTATGTCAATTTAATCATGAAGATATAGAATTTTAATAATAAAAAAGTTCATTTTACTCTCCTCGTCTATCCACTTTGTCTGCTTAACCCCTGACAAAATTTTAGCTCACTTTACTCCCTGAACTATTTCATTTGTCCAATCTACCCCTAGTTAAATTTCTCTTTTTTTCTTTCTCTCTGTATGAGTTGAATTTTGAGTTCAAATTTTGTGAGCAGATACAAAACATGATGCTTTATGTTAAAAAAATTATACTAAGAATTTTTCATAGTTATTTTCATAGCCTAGGAATATTTAATACGAAATTGATCTTAGATGTATAAAACTGCATGAAAAGTAATAATGAAAAAATTTTAATATATTTTTCTAACGTCAAGCATTATGTTATAAGTCAACTGACAAAATATGAAATTAAAACTCAACTTTTACACGAAGAAACAGAAAAAGATAAATTTAATTAGGGATATATTGAACCAAATGAAATAGTTTGGGGGAGTAAAGTGAGCTTAAATTTTATTCAGAGGTTAAGCGGACAAAGTAAATAGATGAGAGGAGTAAAATGGACTTTTTTTAATAATAGTACTATACATTTAGTTTTTTAATAGCTACTAGTATAATACTAAATATAGGTGGACTTACGTTTGTAAAACGGAGAAAGTCTATATAGAGGGTTCACAGAACCATGATCATATGTTCGTTCCAAGTAGATTACGTTGGTTAAATTAAGTAGTAGCGGAAATTTACCTAGTTATTGTTGGCACTCGTTAATGACATCTTTTTACCCCTATTTATCTTCAATAATGACATGAATTTAATACCCAACTATTGATCATATAATCGGAACATTTTTGCATATGCATTGTATTTTGGAGGACATTATGTTTTCGTAGAAATTTGGATTATAATAGAGCATAATTGGATGAGGCCCTGAACAAGCAACAACCCAAAGAAAGACGAAGGCCAACGGGCCCAAAAAGGACCTAGGCCGATCGGCCTATGGAACCCAAGTCGATCAGCCTAGGGCTCCCAGGGCCCCGTTCGTGCTCATCCTTGCCAAGCAATGCTCCGAGAAGGCTTAGGGTCTAAGTTTATGAAGATTGATATCGGGATCAAAGTGAATCAAGTGAAGATTTGGAAGGCTATCAAGAACCATTCTTATCCTGAGGCTATCGTCGTGCCAGGACCACATGCAAGTGAGAAGAAGACTCCAAAACATCATAGAAGACTTGTGAACGAAGGGAGGCACGAGAGGCTAAAGGAAGGGCCAGACCGATCGGCCTAGACCCACCCAAGACGATTAGCCTGGACCCACCCAAAACAATCAGCCTGGGCCATTCCTGGGCCCCCTCGACTCCCCATTTCAACCACAGCTCTTGTAGACTACAAATACCCCGATTCTCTAATGTCACGAGCATCCCATTCTACGTATTCAACGCTAATCAACGGAGAAGCAGGAGGATCTTGAGGAACACCACTTCGGAGAGCCGAGAGCCATGCAGTTCTCTAGGGATTAGCATAGCTAAGACCTAGACGACGTGGGAATCCTGCGAAGAAAATCCACGTCGGAGTTCTGGAGTTAGGATCAACAGATCAAGGTAGGATCCTGGTGGAGATCTGGTGATGTACAATTATTCATGGTGAAGTAATAGATGTGTTCCAGTTCTTTAGCGATCTAAGTGCCTCCTTCTATGATTTCATGCTTTTGCGGGTTTGTTTGTTTTCAATCTATGATCGATGCTAGATTGCATAGGATGTTCATATGGTCATGGTGACTAGATTTGCATACCTGATCTTCCGATGAGTATGACATGTTCTTTATGTTTCTGCCCTTAAATGGCCTGCACTGATAGGGGAATCATGACAGGGTCTATTTTCGTGTAACGTAGAGGTTTTTGGGAGTCAAACTGAAGGTGTAGACTTAAAGAGGCTTTTGATTGAGAATCGCATCTCTCTTGCTTTGTTATCTTGCTCAGAGTTAGGACATATGCATAGTCTAGGTTGCTCTAGATTAGTTACCTCTTTCTCATATCTGTTATTTATCTTACATCTGATCTACTCATAAATAAGAATCATACTGACAATCTTTGTATTATAAGTTCTACGGATTGATAAATCTTGGGGGAATACTTTGAGGGAAGAGCTACAACTGATCCGTGCGCTTGCGGTTCACAAATCGGTGCGCTAACAACCGCCAACAGTCGTCATGGGAGGAAGCGGATTGATAAACCTTGGGGGAATACTTTGAGGGAAGAGTTACAATTGATGCATACTTTTGCTGTTTACAAAACTGGCGTGTTAACAGCTACTAACAGTCGTGATGGGAGGAAGTATGCATAAGTGGTTCACAGTACCATAACCATCTCTCTTTTTTCACGAATCACAATACGTAGATGCTCACATACACACACTAGTTAAATTCTGGAAAATACGAGCACTCGTGCTGAGTCGAGGACTCAAATCTGGATAGGCAGGTTTCACAATGAACTTACCGGCTAAACTACGCTCATTTTGCACCATAACCATCTCTCCAAGTAGATTACCAATTAATTTCACAATAAGTAGTAGCAGAAATTTACAATTACGTACGAAGCTACCATTCAAAATGAACCTTCCTATGCTGCATGTACACTGGTCATGTTCGGTCCCGCACGTCAGCCTCACAAACCGGCCACATATATCCAGTCCAGGTAGGCAGGTAGCTGCATGGAAGCCACACCGGTTTGACTCACGCACTAGTGCACTACCCTCCTTTCCCCGCCGCTATTCCTCGTCGTGACGCGGGAGAAAGGGCGCCATCGCGACCTGGTCGTTGCACCACCCGATCGCATAAAGTTCTTCCACCGGTTTTCCACGGCTAGTCGCCGTCTCCTCCTGCCTGTCATCCGATCCTGTGCCGCCGCGCGCCTCACCGCGACGTCGCGCCCCACGACAGCGGCATCCCGACGACGGCGGAAGCGGCCGCCGCCGACGCCCCGGACACCGGTATGCCCATCGCCACGCGGCACCACCCCTGC
Organism: Setaria viridis; assembly: GCF_005286985.2. Classification (NCBI taxonomy): domain Eukaryota; kingdom Viridiplantae; phylum Streptophyta; class Magnoliopsida; order Poales; family Poaceae; genus Setaria; species Setaria viridis. The sequence goes on from NC_048266.2 coordinate 1,282,253, forward strand.
TGCACCGGCGCCGGCGGCATCGCCGCCGCCGCCGCGGCCGGCGCTGAAGCGTTCGGTGCCACGCGCGCGGCGCCGTCGCCGAGGCCGAGCACGCGCACGGCGAGGTGCACGACGCCGTGGCCCCACGCGGGCGGCGCGCCCCCGCGCCGCGGGCACCGCAGCGAGTAGCTGAGCCGGCGGAGCGCGCGCGGCGGGCGGAGGCCGTCGAGCACGTCGACCGCCGGGATGCCGCACCAGCCCAGCGGCGTGGCGCCGACGAGCCGGCAGGTGGCCTCCGAGAGCACGGCCACGTGGACGTCGGCGCGGCCCTCCAGGAACTCCGCGCCCACGGGGACCACCAGCGTGTCGCCCCACGCGTGCTCGCCGCCGCCGCCCGCCGCCACCGCCGTGCTGCAGGCCGACTCGGGCGCGTCCGATGACACCGTCACGTACGGTCGCAGCCGCCGCGGCAGCGGCGAGTACGACGGCGGCAGGCGCAGCGAGTCCGCCGACAGGACGGTCACCTCCAGCGCGACGCCGCCATCAAAGTACCCATCGCCGCCGCCGCCGCCGGCCACGCCGTTCTTGGGCAAGAACCGCCACGACGACATCTCGCCTCGATCGATCGATCACGGGAGCAAGTGCGACAAGTGGAGCGGGCATGTGGCCTCAAATGGCGGTTTATACCGGCGCATGGCTGGGAGGGTGCAGCCGGGGCGCAGGGGAAAGTATAAGGGAGGCGGGAGGAGGACAAGGAGCAGCTTCGCTTCTTGCATTGGGGGCTCGCGAAACCGCACAGAAAGTTAGCTAGCGCGAAGCAGCTCGCTCCGCTTGGCGCGCGTTCTTGGCGTCTTCGCGCGGCCTACGTGGAACGAGCTCGAGACGACGGCGATGGCGACTTATAATCTTCTTCTTATTCGTTTTCGTCTCGGAGGAAAGCAGGAAGAGGTCTAAATAAACCGGCTCGCTGCTTCGGCGTTGCCTCGCAAAAGTTTTTGAATTCGTAGCGGCGGCGGCGACGGCGACGACGACGAAGATCAAATCAAAGCTTCAAGATTTGAATTTGGATCGAGAACGCAGTCTGGAACGGAGTAGTAAATCCTCGTCGAATTGGAAGATACGACTTGTGCTATGACTGTTGACACCACCTGACAGCGACGTGCACGGCCTTTATTTCAAGTTCATAGTAGTATACGTGACGGGTCAAAACACATTCGTCAAAGTTATTAGTCTAAATATGCTTTCTGCTAGACAAAAACAGCAGGGCAAAATTTGTTGATTGATTACGTGATCGATGGTTGCATCGGCAGCAGGACGTGGCGTGCATCTCAATAACATAATTAGGTGGGTGTGGTTCATCATCAAACCACAAAATTATGTCGGATGATGGGAGAGTTTTGGGAATACTCAATGACTTCTTGCACCATTTTTCCTGAGTAGTGGCATGATTAGCAGAGAGAGAGAGAGTGTGGTAAGTGGTAACACTACTCTTGTTTTACAGTTTATTATTCGCAGTAATTTTTTTTAACGATGGTCTTATAAGCCGTCTCATGCATCATGCATTGGCATGCAATTTTGACTTGTCTCATCATAACTCTATAATCCTTAATTTGTGTGTAAAAAATGGATGTTATGAGTTGCGAGGTAGTTGCATCTTTCTCTCACCTCCCTCCCTCTCCCTCCTTCGTATCGTAAAAAATCTTTTATGATATTGTAGAGCTGGTGACATCACCAGCTTTGAACTTGATTTTTTTTTTTTTGAGAGAGGGCTTACAACTTTGCCATTTTGGTAGGTAAAATTTGGAGAAGCAGGAATGAATATGTTGTGGCCAATTTGCCATTTTCCTTTTCCTTCTTGTTGGACCCAAATACCTTCTTGAAAGAAGCCCGTGTATAACCACTTACATAATGCAACAAAACAGAGGCCTGGCCTGGCCCATAATGCCTTCACACTCCCGGCCCACCACCACCAGGTCTCTCTTGCAAGTCCATCACGAGCCCGTAACGCCTTCACCTCCCAGCCCAGGTTGCGAGTCCATCTCAAGCCCGTAAACGAATCGCGATCCAGAAGCACGTGACGTGGCTGGCAGCAACTCCACCTCCATCTCCCCCCTGCTTCTCTCTCTACCCCCCTCTCGCGTGTCGCGTCTCCTTCCCCGGCCGCGCGATCCAGCGAGCGAGAGAGAGAAAGCAGCAGCCGCGCGGGAGGAGCTCTGCTCGTCGAGGCCGCCGACAACCATGGGGTTCTGGGTGACCACGCTCATCTTCCTCATCGCCGGCGTCGCCGCCTCCCTCTTCACGCTCCTCTGCTGCAACCGCGGGCCGTCCACCAACCTGTAAGCCCTCGCTTCTCCCTCCCCCTCGATTCGATCCCGTCGGGCAGTGATCCGGGGTGTCGCGCTTGTGGTTTTGGCACCGGGCACGGGGAATTGGGACTTGGGGTCCCGAGCGTGCTAGATTTGGCGGGTTTGACCGTGGATCGATCGCTGTTGTCTTGGTCTGGGGATTTCGATCTAGATTTGGGTGGATTGGATAGCTTTAGAGTTTCTCTGGCTGAGATCCAATGGTGAGCCTTCCGTTGCAATGAAGTTGATTGGACTCCTCAGGCAGTAGAAGCTGTCTTTGGAAACCTAAACTGGTTCTAAATTCACTTGTAGTTCGTCGCACAAAATTTAGGGCAGTGACGATGTTTGCTTCGCTGCTGCTGATTCGAGTTGCTTTAATTTTGATATTATATATCTGAGATTTTGCGGCTTGTTTTTGTCTACTCACGCAAAGTTTAGCTCCATTGCTCAAATCAAATGATAGGAAGAAGATTTCTAAAAAATGCACACATGTTACCACAGATCAGCATTGCTTAGGTGCATATCATCTCAATCTCATTGAGGCATGCAGCCAAAGGATTATAACTGCATGGAATGTGAATGCGTGGATCACACATAGGATTTTCTCCTCAAAATTTTGATACTCTTATTTGTGTGGATCGCACGTGCATTATGTGGAGATGGACTTGCTTTCACAGTGGATCACTGTAACAGTTGCACTTTGTGCTTTCATGGAAAAATACCCTTTTTTTCCAGCTTCTTAGTTATTAGTATTGCATACACACTCTTGTTTTTTTGTTATACTCTATCTTTCAGAGATTTTATTTATCTCCAGCAATTGTGCTCCAACTTTGCTATTACCATCTGGCTGTTTATCTGTCTTGCAACAATTTGGGATGTTCCAAATGTGACGAATTATGGGTCTCTTTATTTGTACGTTTTTAGCTAATTTATAAATTCCGCAAAAATTCTTATAGCATATTGATTTAACTTTGCTGATTCATGTTATGCAGATTCCATTTGACCTTGGTGACCACGGCTGTAATTTGTTGTTGGATGATGTAAGTTCCTATCCATGCTTTTTCTTACTTAATAAAGTCCTCTTTGCCTGTCTAAGGTTGCTCACAGCTCAAAAACAAATCTGACAATTGGATGCATGTGAATATTTGGGTCGCTTACTTGCTTACATAATATGAAGTCATCCACTAAAAGAAACACATTACATAAAATTGTGAATAGCAAAAGTATTGGGCTAGTTACCTGATGCCTTATGGGTACCCTACTTTAAATGACTAGGACGGTTGGATCCCATTCTCGCATAAACTAAACAGTGTCATCGTAAGGCCAAGATCAGCACTCGGCATTAGTTATAGTAATATACAGTGTTAATTTCAACATGCTGCCGATTTTGATAAACAATATCAGCTGGTTCTTGTAGTCTACATGCTCACTTTAAATTCTATTGATCACGCAAATAACATGATGCTGGATTGCAGGGAAGTTTGTTACACATTCATTTTTTTTACAAAGTTACTGTTACTAGTTAACTAGATAGAAAAACATTGGTGATAGAGGTAAAAACTGGAGACATTGTTGACATTTTCCCATAGCGCTTTTTTTTATATCTCGGTGCAAGTTCCTGCTGTTTGGGGGAAAACATGCCATAGAAGCCACCTTTTGTTCATGGAAATCACATAAAAGAATTTGTAGAAGTTTTTGGAAAATCCCCCTAAAAAAATAAAGCATGTTTTCTGTTACTGGTTCCTACATCCCTGCATCACTCTCAATACTCTTTGGTGGTCTTGAGTCTTGACGCTCCTTCGTTCTTCTACTAACCATGTATTAATATTTTTGTGTAGGTATGCGATTGTTTACCTTGCTCAGATGAAGCCTTTGATCAACCCCATCTTGAGCGGGGAGTGAGCTTTCTGTTGAAAAGAGTTAAATCCGACATGCTGTACCATTATTCAGTCTGTGAACCTTTTATTCATTTTGGGCCGCCTGAAATAAAGAAACTGCCATGAGGTTTTTTGCTACTCTACCTCCAGACTATAGCGGAGGCACGCTGTGATTAGTGTACCCAATTGTATGATAAACGCAATAATAAATATTTATGGTGTTTTTATCTGAATGTCTGGGCATGGATGGATCCAACATTGTCAAATGTTCATCTGTTGGATTTAAAACACAAATCGGTCAGACATTATTTGTGGTATCGGTGCGTGATGTAGACTTTAGAATCTGCAATCTTGTGAAGTAAGAAATAATGATCATCTTTGATGCTACGATAGCAGAGGAGGTACTGCTGAACTTTTGCAATCTCTTTGTGTTATACTGCCAGGTTGTTACATAGGTCTGCTTCTATTTTGCTAAATTGAATATGGGATGCCCCAAAAAATTGTCGGTCTCGCGTGCCGCAATTTCTGCATGCTTACCTTTCATGTTTAGATTAACTTGCTTCAAATTTGGCCGAGTTAGTCATGGCAGCATTAGACTGAGCTTTTAACCGTTCTAAAAAAAAGATTAAGTTGCTTCAAATTTTGCTGAGTTGTGGCAGCATTAGACTGAGCTTTTTTACCGTTCTAGAAAAGGGAGACCGAATGAACTTTTAGGTTTAACAGTCGCTTTCTGGGACTCCGTCAGAAACATGGCCACAAAGATTTACGCAGTTTCAATTCCCTCGCGAAAAAGCAAAAGAAAGATGTCCAAACAAGCCCAGATCAAAAGCTCATAATTACCAGCCCAGATCTAAAACCCATAAAATTACAGTCCGAAATCCGGCCCATAGCCCGCCCGCGCCCATCGGCCATCTCCCACCCACTGCACACTGTTCAGCTGCAGCTCTGCTCTCTCCGTCGCCCCACCACTCAGATCCAGTGATCCACCCACCTACCTGCCTCTCGCCCAGCTCCGGCCGCCGGCGATGGCCGTGTCCCTCTCCTTCCCCATCCCGATCCCGCCGGCGCTGCTCCACGCCGCCGCGGCGCTCGCCCTCGCCGCCGCCGCCCACTTCCTCCACCTCCCCTCTCTCTTCCTCTACGCCCTCCACACCTACATCCACCCCGACGCCGTCCCCTCCAACACCCCGCGCGCCGTCCTCCGCCCGCCCGGCTCCGACGCCGGCCCCGCCAAGGGCTCCTCCAAGCGCGGCGCCGCCGCCGCCAAGGACACGTTCGACGCCACCTCCGCGCAGCTCTACCGCCTCCGCCTCTCCCACTCCACGCTCGCCTCGCGCCCCCACTTCGGCGCCTACCACGCCGCGTTCCTCCTGCCGCTCGCGCTCCTGCCTCCCGCGCTCCTCCTCCCGCCCGCCTCCGCGGCCTCCCCGCTCGCGCCGCTCGTCCCCGCGGCATACCTCTTCGTCGCGCTCCTCCGCCACGTCGTCGTCCCGTCGCCGCGCCCCGCGCAGCTCGCCGCCGCGCTCGGCGCGCTCCTCGTCACCACTCTGATTTCCTCCAGCCCCTTCGCCGGCGCGCTCGCGTCGCTCGCCGCGCTCCCGGCCGCGCGGTTCGCGCGCGCGTTCTGGCTCGGCACCGACCAGCCCCGCACCGGGCTCGCGGTGCTCGCGTCGTCCGCGCCCGCGCGCCTCCTCCTCTACCTCGCCGTCCTCGTATCCTCCGTGGCCTCGATCCTACAATGCTGCGGGTTCGTGGACGGCGCGGAGCAGGAGGTGAGGCTGCTCGCCGCCGCGGCTGGGCTGCAGCTGCTGGCCGCGCGGCCGGCCGTGCAGATGTACCTCAACGAGGCCGTCTTCTGCTGGTATCAGCGGCTGCACGCGAGCCGCGCGCCGGACACGGAGTACGGCCGGGCCAAGGTGTTCTTGCACAACCATCACCTCTGCGCCGTGGCCACACAGCTCGTTGCGCCGCCATTGCTTGTGCTGTCACTGCTTGCATTATGGCGGGTGCAAGGGAAGGACTTCTTTGAGGGCTTGGAGGGACTGGGTTGGCTTGTTGGATGGTCTGTTGCCATGAAGGAGGCGGCATTGCTTGCGGCCCGGTGGGTCGTGGCTGTGTGGTCGGCGGTGACTGTGATCACGCTTGTTTGCTACAAACGTGGATGGTTATTCGTCTTGTGATCAGTCCTTCCTTAGCTTGTTTTCTGCCTGTGTGATTGCTTCGGACGAAGCTGGTGTCTGATGAGGTGGATTGCCGGAGTTTTGGTACCACGGCACAAGTTTTTGTGTGCACTGTTATGTTGCAAGAGCAATGTTGGATCAATTCTTTTGAATTTTCTTGTGTCTGTCCTTACTGGAGAAGCAATTTGAGATCAGATTTTTTTTTTCTCCCTTTCGGGGTGGAGTAATGTTACAGAAAACTGACTGGTCAGTCACCCTGTTGTACTCTTTGATGGATATATCAATGGATCATATTTTTGCTTTTATCACCAGAATGCATGTTTTGAAGAGTATTTCTTGTTACAGGCTTGTTTACTTGTGTTCCTCATTCAAGGAAAAAAAAACGAGCGCTGTTCCTGCTTCCTACTTTATATCTTGAACGGAACCGCCAATCATATTGAACCTTTTTACCAATACTGCAAGGTAACCTTAGAAAGAGTCTTTATGTGGAACCAACACATTAGTTGCACGCTATCAGGTTTTACCACGACTGCTCCATATTCAGTTACCTAGCTAACTCTTTGTTTTACATACAGTTTATCATGACTTCTCCATATACAGTTTACCATGACTGCTTCATATTTAATTACCTAGCTAACTCTTTATTTTACCCAAATGTTCACTTCCACACCTGTAAAACATTCATGTGAAGAATCAAGCTGAACTTTTACAATCTGTGCCATGTCCTTGAGATCTTAATGTACAAATGTTTTGAATTTGGTATGAAACCTGTGCTCGTTCTGTTAGTATTCTGAATCTGAATGTTTTGACCACACCTGCACTCCCATTCTTCTCTTCCTCCATGTTGACCTGCTCTATACGCTTCTCTTTTTAGCTTTTCAGTTGTGCAAGTAGCAAGATTCCTTTCTAGGGTTTCATTTGTATGGAGGCTGGTTACTCATACCTTGGTATATAATCAACTAATTTATTTTATACAGCTAAACCTGTGTACGTATTGTTGAATTTCATGACACTCGTCCATGGGATAAGTGTATTTGTGTCTAGATTAAGAAATATTGGTGCCTACGTCTGTTAAATGATGAATGAATTTGATTATTCCTATCATTGTTATAGTTGGTATAGTTTAGTATGTCAAGTAAGAAAAGGTGATCTCTGTTCTTCTAAGTTTAGATTCACAAACCAATATTGTGATATGTCACAGTGAGGAGCATGAGTCTTCAGGATCAACTGCATCAAAAATCTGAATTTGTGGTGCAAACCAATATTTCAAGCATTAACTTTTTTCACCATATCTTGATCTATTAGTGCAATAACAGAGGATGTTGTAAGTTTAAATTTAACATTTTAGTTCATAATTTTCTTCTTGTATGACTTCATCTCCTCAGATACAGATCAGTATAATTCCTGACAATGTGCAATAGCAGTCAGACATCAGGATGCTGAAACCATCCTACTATCTTCGTTTTTGGCTTCCTTTTAAAACAAAGTGATTCGTTATCAGTTTCTCCTACAGTAGTTTTAACACCCTACTTTAGTCAGTTTTAGGTTTTCTTAAGGAAACCAAAAACAGAGGAAAAATCGGATACATTTGTGTTAGTGTTGCACAAATGGTACTTTATTGCTTTCAGTCTCTCCTGCACATACTACAAGGTTGATTATGCCTTAACCACCTATAGCGTGCTTAGGGTTTGCCGAGAGTCTAAGCCTTCATCATCATCTCGTGCCTTTCAGTTGAAAACCATTAAGCATAGTCACGCATCATCAAGGCTTAATTTATGTTTTGCAGGGTGCTGGAAGTTGGACCAGTATGTTGATCAAGGTGTTTGACCTGGCCACTTACCCAGTTGCTATCAGCGAAGATTTGAGCTGATCCACGAGTGGTTCTTCATGGCAAAAATGCCTTTCGGTCAGTGCACGCGCCAAACTCTCTTTTGCATTATTACACCGTGCATGCTCTTGATCTTAGCCAAAAAGTCCAGGGAAGGGGATCAAAGGATTGTATTGTTATGCCTGAAAAGAAGTATGGTCCGCGTGTTTTGATTGAGTACGTGAAGAATGGTCCAAAGTCCAAGTCTGTATGCACCAAGGAAGAATCTTGGGGGATGGATACGAGCATACTATTATTGTATGAGCAAAACAAGAGTTGCTCTGATTTGGAACTCACTGTTTCAGCATTCTTAGTGGAGTGTGGGGCAGGATTAAGATACAGTTATCGTCACCGGATCATTTGCCATTGGTTTGTGTGCGTGTTGGAAGAGCAGGTGACACCAGGAAAGGAAATCTGATGGAATCCCCTATCCTTGGGGATTGCAGGTGCCTTTCAAAGTACACTTCTAGTCCACACACTCTCTCTCCTTGAAACTTAAGTAGCAATTTAGTGTATCACTAATTGTTATTTTCTGTGAGAGGATCATATCAAGTAATTAAAGAAGCCAATAAGAGATGCCTGCTATAGGAAGATAACTGAAGAATGCTCACAAGACAATGATGAAGCAGGTATGATTGATCAAAACCAATTTCAACTGACATATATTATGTCTAGATTTGGATACCTAGTCCCCAACTTCTTTTCTGTTGTTGGATCTAGTACTATTACTATTATTCTGATGCATATTTCACTTTGTATATTTGTATAATCCATGTGGGAGAAAAATTAAAACTAATAAGAAGTACTCTGTATATTGAAGGAAGTGTCTACAGATTAGGTTACATTACAATGTCAAAAATTAGGATGGTCTTCTATATATTTGCATCCTACTGATAATTTTTCTGCACAACATGTTAGAGTAGGTGCTCTGGTAGTCAGACTGCTTTTGAGACCCTAGAATAAAAAAGAAGAGAGGGAGGATTATTTGAACTCTAAACAAGGAGCTAGGATTGAGCAATGATTGCAACCATTTGTAGCCAAATTGGGCATCACCTTCATAGCTGATGCAGCATCTATCACCACGTTCAATTGTTTATCACCTATGGGCTCATGCCAAATCTTATACATTTGTTCTTTTTTTTCCTTGGCTTTAACACAGTAACATGAGAACAAAAGGCAAAACAAGAGTCAAGCATATCATTGCCCATAGGAGATCCATCAGAGTGACACCTTACCAGACCTTTCCGGTGCTACTGGTATTGGGTGTACTGCTACTACTGTTACTGACCAGAGAGATTATGACCTTTTGTTGTAAACCTAATAACTTCAGCTGCATTTCACAATCTCATTGACAAGGCGAAAATATCTGTAAATGAATTGAAAATAGTGGTGTTTGAAGTTTTGACCAGTCAATAGCAAAGTTGCTGCCGTGCTCAACTTTGTTTCAAGGGGAGCTGAGGAAAAAAAAATAACACCAAACTACAACAAATCTTATACTATACTATTCTGCACCAATAATCTGAAGATTTGTCATAAAAAACCGTCCCCAATATGTTTTGCAGAGATACTTTTTGCGTCAAGAGGATCTTCATGGGACCCTGTTCCAGAAAAGAAGCCAATGAATCACAAGGCAAGAGAAAATGGAGGATCTCCTTGTACGCTTCATTCCAAATCTCTCTTTGATCTAGAATTTTTTTTTTTGGAAGCGCAGAATCAAATACCTAACTTTGATGTATATAACTGCATGATTTTCACATGATTTCCAACTTTCTTCTACCCTTCTAGCCATCTATATCTGTGCTATTAAACATAAAGTACATAAACAAAACAAGAAGATCATTGAACTAATCTGGTCCTGCACTTCTTTTTGTTACTACTGCAACCACGCACACTCACAAAAAACAACGCCAACAAAATCTCCGCCCAGATCCAAAGCCCCCACCATAACTGCTATTCTTGAGGTCCAGTCTCCATCACATCCTTTTTTTTCCATCTTTTCCATGGCCGTTTGATTTTGTTTAGTGCAATGCGTATTTGTTTTCGCAAATGCGACCTGCTCCTCTTTGCTCCCAGTCTTGGAGCTCGCTGTGCTTGCTCCCCACCCACCACCACTGGGCTGCTGCAACTTTTAAATTTGATTTGATTATTTTGCAAGCCCAACTGAAATCAAGCCCACCGGCCACTATTAACTAAGAACAGCTCTTTCAGTTTGGATGATTTTAAAACAATTTTCATCCTCTGAATTATGTCCAAATGATAACAATCCTTTTAGTTTTCTTTAAAGAAATTAGGTTTGAGCTCTGGCACATGAAAGAAATTAAAGAATAGGGAAGTACAGCAGGGAAAGCATCTCTTCTAGAAATAGTGAGCATGGAGCAAAATATATTAGGCTTTGCTTAGTACTCGAGGAAAAAAGTATTAGGCTTTGTTTAGTCCGTTGCGTCTTGCTTTTGCAGATAGCTAGCTAGAGTCAAATCGTTTACTTACGATTACGGATGAATAGGGCTAACAAAACACATTGTTTTAGAAGTGGTTGTGCATATTTTTTTTCCTAACACGATTGGATGTACTGTAGCATAATAGAATTATAGAAATGAAGTTGGTGTTTGCGTCGAATATGTTTAAGCGAGGACATCTCTCTTTCAGTTCGGTCGATGATTTTTCAAAAGAAATCCAGCCTCTAAAACATGTTGACATACCAATATTTTCCCTTCTCTAAAAAGGAAATCCGGCCTCTCTAAAATATGTTGAGCATTGAGATACGACATGATTGGTTGTACAAGTACATTCTAAGTGGGTCTAATTACTTATCACAGCTGCGGACGAAGACGAGCAATGCTTGCCAGGCTCAGTTTTTTTCTACAGCTTGTGGCTGCATGACTCGTGCCAGTAGTTGCGCACGCTGCGACGACATGTGATGAATTGGCGAGTGAGAGGGACACGTAGGCATCGATCGGTAAGCTGGGCACGGCCGGGATCGACGACGACACGGCCGAGACACGAGACAAAAATCCGCCGAGTCGCCCGACGATGGAGACCGCGACGTCCAACACGACCACAAGGCTCTCGACGATGGTGCCAACCGAGACAATCGAAATGATTCATCCCCGTCACGTCTTGTTCGCCATCAACATTGTCTCTCACCATCGCATGCTGAAAATTGGATCCAGCTGCTGCTGACCGGTCGATGACTCCGGATGCAACATCCAAGTTGCTACCTCTCGCCCCCTTTTTTTTTTGTCTTGCATTTGCATAGAATTATCACCTGGATCGCCTGATTACAAGCATCCAGACATTATCACTGTAACTATTCAAGAAAGCACATGACATGCATGATTTTATCCTTTCTTTTTCTTTTTCATCGTTTGGAAAAGCCCATCTAAAGGAAATGAAAGAAGAAACAAGATGGCTTACATTTGACGAGGAGGCCCCACACCCCGCCGAAACCCTTGTCTCTACTGGCAGGCATATGCATGCTGTATACAAGCATAGGAAAAAAGATACGTATGCACATATACATGTGTGTGTGTGTGTGTGTGTGTGTGTGTGAAGCAAAGATATTGATATTGTTGCTGGTGGCGAGGTTGATGCGCACAGCTCACTCCCGCGCTGACTGACACGCCCGCGCGCACGGCCACGGCGATGAGATCATGGGATGATACCCCCATCCCAAGCTATATTATTGTATTTGTTCTTCGTGCAAGTGACTAGATTAAATTAAACAAACCCGTTTTAATCTGCAGGGCAGGCCCTCTATCTCTCCTCTTTCCAGTGCAGCCGCGCGAGGAAGAAAGCAAAGCAAGGCTGCAAGAGAGAGAGAGAGCCACCGCCACTACGCTCGCTCACTGCAGTCCCCTCTCTATTTATACCCCTCCCCGTACGTCTCCTTCCTCTCGCTCACCTCGGGCTAGCTAGCTAGTAGATAGCATCCGGCTTCTCCATATCTGTCACACGACAGCAGCTAGCGGCGGCAGGCGGCGGCGCCATGCTGACCTCGCTGAGGTACCTTGCGGGCACAGCGGGGCCGAGCGGCTTCGGCTCGCGCGCCACGGCGGAGGAGGCCACCGCCGGCGCCGGCGACCTCCGCCACGTGACGGCCATCATCACCGGCGCGACGTCCGGGATCGGGGCGGAGACGGCGCGCGTGCTGGCCAAGCGCGGCGCGCGGCTGGTGCTCCCCGCGCGGAGCCTCAAGGCCGCCGAGGAGGCACGCGCGCGCCTCCGCGCCGAGTGCCCCGACGCCGACGTCGTCGTGCTGCCGCTGGACCTCAGCTCCCTCGCCTCCGTCCGCCGCTTCGTCGCGAGCTTCCTCGACCTCGGCCTCCCGCTCAACCTCCTCGTGTACGTAGCCCTGGTCCTCCTCCTACGACAACTACGACTAGTCTATTATATTGCACACCACCCACCGCCATCAACTCCGGCCACCGCTACGCCACAAAAGATTTGTAGTGACGGTCAAAACGTATCTGTGTTGGCGGACTTGTCGCGAGCTTCCTCGACCTCGGACTCCCGCTCAACCTCCTCGTGTACGTAGCCCTGCTCCTCCTCCTACGACAACTACGACTAGTCCGTCATATTGCACACCAACACCAACAACTCCGGCCATCGCGAGCACCGGCGGCGCTGCATCAACTTATTTGTTGCATGCGCCATGACTTTTGACTCGTCGTACGTTGTTGATGACATGCTTTGGTTGGATGGTTCCAGCAACAACGCCGGCAAGTACGCCGACCGCTTCGCCTTGTCGGAGGACGGCGTCGAGATGACCTTCGCCACCAACTACTTAGGGCACTTCTTGCTGACGCGGCTGCTGCTGGAGAAGATGGCGGAGACGGCGCGGGCGAGCGGCTTCGAGGGCCGCATCGTCAACGTCTCCTCCACCATCCACAGCTGGTTCGCCGGCGACGACGCCGTCGGCTACCTCGACCGCGTCACCCGCCGGAAGATGTACGCACACGATATCTACCTGCCATGACCGATCTTCCGGTGATTAAGATTGAGATTACCGGCTCTGATTTAATTCATTATTACTGATTGATCTCCAGACCGTACGATCCGACGAGGGCGTACGCGCTCTCCAAGCTCGCCAACGTCCTGCACACCAGAGCCCTCGCCGAACGGCTGAGGGAGATGAACGCCAACGTCACGGCCAACTGCGTCCACCCCGGCATCGTCAGGACCCGGCTCATCCGCGACCGCGACGGCCTCGTCACCAGTGCGTCCTCTTCTTCTCTGATAATCCATTCACTTCCTTTATCGTTCAAGAAAGCTGCGTATCATCTGTTCTTCCGATTGATGGCCTATACGAACCTTAATTCTGACAAGATGGGTTCGTATTCGTACTGAACTGCAGATACAGTGTTCTTCCTGGCGTCGAAGCTCCTCAAGACGATCCCTCAGGTCAGTTCAGCTCACTGCTCATCTGGTTTATTCTTCTGCCCTGTTACTACTGCTCTGTTCCATGTCTCTGAACTCCGAAGTCCGATTCTTCTTCTTCATCAGGCGGCCGCAACGACGTGCTACGTGGCGGTGCACCCGGCGGTGGCCGGAGTGTCGGGGAAGTACTTCGCCGACTGCAACGAGGCGTCGCCGTCGAGGCTGGGCGCCAGCAGCGAGGAGGCCGCCAAGCTGTGGAGCTTCTCTGAGAACATAACGGCAGAGAAGATTCCGAAGATGAGTGTTCATGTCAGCGCCGGCGGCTTCCGGCTCCAGGTTCAGAGCTCTAATGCAGACCGCGGCATGGCCCTCGCATAGGAGCCTCGAGATTCAGAAATTTTGATCCCCAACGATGTGCCCCTGATGAGATCACACATCCTGAAAAGCATAGTAATAGTATAGTATCAGTCTCAAAAACCAGAGGATATAGCAGTAAACTAGTAGAAATACAAGTATAGCTTTGAGCCTGTAAATATATAGCCATATATATATGTATACACTTATGCTAGTGTGTTCTGGGAATTGTCTGCAGATGCAAAGATCAGTATGTCAAATGTTTATGCTGAAGCATGAGTATATTGACTATTTTCGTCATCCGTTTAAGCTTTTGGGCGAACATGCATCTCAACAATTTCTTCATTTCTGTCCATATGTCAGCAATATACTAGATTACACTGGATCAAGGTTTCAACTCCACTAACCAAATGCAATGATTCCATCCATTGCGCTAGATACTCTTCCTTTGGCCCCTTGCAGTAGTGGACTTCACTATTCGCACGTCATCTAGTAATGCCTGGCATCAAATAGATAGCTTGTTTGTAGCTGAAGAAAAAGGGACCATGGATTTGGTCCTCAACGCCAACTGCAACAGTTTGCTGAATTTTCTATCCCGCTAAGCACGGGCTAGAAGAAAAAGGTAGCAGCAAACAAAAGAAGGTTAACCATGCTTGCAACTCAAGCTCCACTGCAGTTCTATTGCAAATTTGGCACTAGTTGACTAGGAGGGTCTCATGGCACTCCTAAACAGTTGTTAATCTGAAGGTGTGATTACTGTTTACCTGTTAGAAAAGAGAGACCATAAAGAACACACATGATCTAATTAGGTAGAGGATTAAACAATGATGGACTGAGAAGACTCATTATACCTCTAACTAGTTGTTAAACAACCCCCTTTATGTTCCACTAGGAGGAAAGCCTCTTTCTAGGTAACCCTAACACATCAGGAGATAGAAGAATTAAGCTGGACACTTGCTAGCAATCATCCCCTGATTCCTTCTGCCATAAAAAAGATCGCTTTCTACCAATAAGTACACAACTAAACCTACTAGGTGTACTTAATCAAGTGATTGGCATGATTTAAGATATCATTAGAAGAAGATTGGCCTCATGATGGCTGCAAAACTGTTGATGATTAGCTGAAAGGCACAGAAGATTCCTGTGCCATAACGGGACAACTTAATAATGCACCGTCTTTCGCAGAAGTGCCAAATCCCAAATGGTTCAGTTTGAAGTGGCTAATGATGTATGAATGAATAGATCAGTAGCTGGATTAGGATGGACCATAATTTAGTCCAACTATTTGAATCAAGCAGTTTAATGAAGACGATGATCTCTATCAACTAAAATTCACAATCTATTCGATGGACCACTTTGTTAACCTGTGCAATAACGCTAAAGAATGACCTCCCTCGTGCTCAGCACGTCATGGCACCCATATGACAAATTTTGGTTTCTTGCAAGGCCAAGGCGTTAAGTTCATCAAAAGAATACATTGTAATAGGAGCACATTTATTTTCCATTTCAGTAGCAGGGGAAAAAGTCCTAAATTCCATCAAGAGTAGGCTACCATCAAGGTATCACAAATCGTTTCAATTTTTTTTGGGTTAATTCTACCAGTGCCAGTAACATTTGATGTTCCCAAAAGAAAATTAACAGTGAGTTTAACTGATAATGCATTTATTTCCTAGATATAACAAGATAGGCTACTTTCCTTATTGAACATAGGCTAGCAGTTAGTCTACAGCATTTGGCTTGTACTTCATGAAGTCCTCCAGGATCCATGCTTAAGCAGTTCCAGGAAGAACAGGAGTAAAATACTGGAAGCTGCATACATGCACCTTCATAAGTTCAGAACCTCTTAAACCTGGTTTATGACTGAGGAGGTAAGACAGTGGGAAAAAGATCAACAGTGGTTGCTTTCTGAACTGTGCTCTGGAATACCTCAGCAAGTGCAAGTAATAGATGAAAGTGCATGCTTTTCGAAGAAACATGAACATGCTGCAATAAAACTGAATTTTATTAAACATGAAGAGCTGTTTTACAACATACAACAATGAGAAATTAGTTGGTATATACTTGGTACCAACCACCTAATTCAGCTGACTATAAAACTACAACAAAAGGATTAAATTAATAGTACCCTTACAAGCTGACTGTGGGGTTGCTTGCTCCATTGTCCACCAGCCTTCTCTTTGCTGTTTTACTGCGATAACACCACACCTCAAATGCCTCAGTGAGATCAGGATACCTGAACTGCTCTGCTTTCTTCATCCACTCCGACAGTATATCAGCCTGATCATCCGACGGCAATGCTAACACCATTGAGACTATTGCGCTCTCAATATTCTGACACGAGTCTGAATCCATCTGCAGCGATGTTTCATCCTTACTATTTTCATCTAGCAAATGCTTTGTCATTTGAATATAAGGAAGCCATGTCTTCAGGAAATGAACTCTGAATGATGATGGGAGAACCACTGAGCCATAGCCAACAGCATCCAGGGCCTTTCCGGTCACTTCAATAAGCTTTGACTTCACAGCCCACAAGTCTGAGCTATACTTCTTATCCTGAACCACTGAAAGAACATGGTCAGAGATTTCTGACCAGCCAGAAACAAAGTCGTGCATCATCTCAATCTTTGCCAGGAGATTCGCTATCCAGTCAATGTCAGCTAAGCTGCACAGAATCCTTTGCTCTGCCTGATCAGGTGACTGATCAAACTCAGTGCACAACAGGTCTAGCCCAGTCCTAAGTGTGGATAACAGTTTTCTCAAACCTTCCTGAACCACAGATTTTACGTCTTCATCCATAGTAACCAAAGCAGTGTCATCATCCTCGTGGATCATGAAGTCAATTTGCTCCTGGGCAGAAGTTTTGAGGTCGTCCAAGAAAGGAGGGAATGGAGTTTCCATGCATGTAGCAAAACGAATGGCAGAGATGAAGACATTCTTAACAGCGTCCGCACTGGGGGCTTGAAGACGGGCTAACAAAGACACCGCTTTGGAGCCAAGGGTTCGAGCTACTTCTAAAATCTCCTCCTCCTCCTTTTCATCCCAGGAAGCAGCTTCAATGTATTCAATGCAACTTTTGGCAACCAACTCGCATCCGAGAGAATTTGATGCTCGAAGAACACCAACAGCTGACTTCACAGAATCAAATGAATCTATAACTGATTCTCTAGGAAGATACATTGACTTTAGCATCTTGACATAATGGTCATACTCAACCCTTGGGCACTCGATTTCAATGCAATTATTAGAACGAATATCATTTTGACCAAACCAGTCTGCAAAGTACTTGCTATTTTGGGAAAGGACAGACGAATGGCAGGAAAACCATTCTGGCTGCTCATCAATCAATTTGAAGCAAACACGGACATCACTTGTAGTATGGTCATCAAACTTGTACCCCTCAACCAGTTTGACTGGCTCCATATCTCACTTGAGATTACTGGTATTGTTCCTCCATGTTTATTAGCAACAGAAGTTCAGAAAACTGCAAAAAGAAAAGCAAACAATTAACTGTGGGCACAAAAGAGAACTGCTGGTTATAAAGCATATCACACTATTACCATCACAAACAAACTTTTTGATGAAAATTAACATAGCTTATGGAAATAGTACGATTTGTTGTTTTATGAGTATATCATTCAAAAAGGTCATTTGTTGTTTTGCAAGAAAATATCATATACTTCTTGGCATTCATAGCAAAAGTTAAATCTGCATTAAGACTTAAGAGTCAGTATTCAGCTAGACATGACAACTACTTTTCCGACCATTTTGGTTGCAATAGTCCATTTGGGTAACTTCAGCATGTAAAATCGTATCCTCTTGTGTTAATACTATTTTTTCATGCCAAAACCATGATGGAACCTCACTCTCTAAACATAAAAGCAGAGGCCACATCCTTATGTCCCTCCAAAACCCAAACTCAACCGTAAATTCAGATAACCACTGTAAGACTTTATTATACAACCGACCCACATGGCACATTGCGTTTACGATGCATAATTACACACTGAACTTCTCGCCTCATTGAACTACCATCAGTGAAGTAAGGTCTTGAGTTAAAGAGTTGAGTTCCCTACTTATTAGCTGGTGGCAGCTGGTCTGCACACACGCATCTAAGGTCAGTGAGCTGCACAATTTAGGCAAGCATACACCTCCAAGTGGGGTGGATTTCATAAGATAAGTAAGCCAGCAATGTTCACTACAGCTCTACTCACTGGCACCACGAATCAACCAATTTCTCTTCCCCTTTATTACTTGACTACCTGAGCAAAAGTAAAAGTATTGGAATTAAACCGGTTCTAGAACTTCACCACGCAACAAGGAGACCGGACAAACTGGGATTGATTGCTTGCAGCGAAGGAAGATACAACCGGAGCAAAATTAACTCTTTGGCCAATCCATCAAGGTAGAATAGAGCTTCCATACCAGCAGCAGAAGAAGAAATCAATCCGAGTCCGGATGGATCCAGTACCAGCTCAGCTGATGGGAGGGGGAGGGAGAGCTGAGAGGAAGCCTCTCCGTTATCTCCACGTCCCGTCCCGCCGGTCCCAGCTCCTGGCGATCAGCCCCACGCCTCCGGCCAGCCGTTCCTCTCGGCTGCTCCGCCTTGCACCGCCCAGGACGAAGTGACGAGACGAACCCTATCGCGGTGACGGAGGACGGGGAGAGAGGAAGGTGCCTGCGACACAATGAGGAGACGGCGGATGGTCAAGACCGCAAGGGTCCAGTGGCATTTTTCCAGTTGTTTTGTAGGCTTTCAATGACCAATTTCTAGAGCATTTGATTGGATATGGGTATGTTTTTTTTATAACCTAGTGTTTGTTGCAATCGCAACCGTAGCAAGCCGCACTTTGTTAGCTCAATTTTTTACTAACTTTGCCACAAGTGCGGTTAAGATATTGTTGGCCAAATTTTTACTTAACCTCGGTTGTAGACTTGTGACTTGTAGCAAAGTTAGGGTCATTTGGGAGAGTTTCTCTAAAAACGTTTACCAATGAAGTTAAAAAAAAATAGCTTCACCTGACTTCTCGTTCGTTTTAGCCTTAACTTACAAATAGTTTTTACGCTGCAATATCTCGATTTGCGCAAAATAGGAGAGGTCGGAGCCAAAACAAACCATCCCAAATAGCACCTTAGTGACATCCAAACTTTGATTGTGGCAAAGTTACTGGCAAATGGAAGAAACAAAGGATGGAACGATAGATAAACAAAAATCATGCAATAGGAGACTCTAAAACCTCTGAAGAAGCGCAAAATATATATCAAAGAAACACTTAAAAATGATTTTGATCTTTTAACTTCTCTTGAAAACGAGCACAAGTTCGAGAATAAAATAGCAAAGATTTCGAACAGTACACATGCAATGAATGCCGGCACCAAGGGAGTGTACTTTTGCCTTGGAACCCTGAAGGTATCAAACAGTGTGCAAGTGTATACAATAGAGCACAAGATCTGGCTCTATTCCCTTTCATCAGTAATAAAGTGATCAATAACATTCACTACTAGTACTTTGGATTAATTACTTTTATTCGAATCACAGGTACAATCGCTCATATCTACCACATGATATGGATATCTGGAAGTCCCATTTACCAAAATCTTGTCAGTTATCCATCATCCATGGTCCTTCCTAGTTCAATGGCCCTCAAATGGAAACTAATACAACCCTTTCAACAAACCTTGCTCGAAGGGCACAATAAGAAAGGCTTTACACAGAAGAAAATGACAACAAAGCTTGCCATGAACAAAATGGAGCAAGCAGCTGAAATTAGAGTCGTCAAATCACAAATCAATCGTAAGGAACATACACCAAGGCAGCAGCCTTAGTAGGGCTCCAAGGATTCGACAACTCTCATCGCTTGTATTTGCAAGGTCGTCTGCCTTTGCTCTACGTCGAGGGTGGAGCCGAACCGGCTTGCTGCCCATATGAGCGACGCGCACTGCTCACCAAATAGATTTTTCATTTGTCCATGTATGGGAGAGTTTTCCCTCACATAAACATGACCAATGAGCAACAATAGGAACTCCCCGCATTTCAATCTGCATCGAAGTACCGAATGAACAAAAACTAAGTCATCTCAAAATAGATATATAAAGGTGTTTCTGAGAGCCATGACAATGTCAAACAGAGGCTAAGCTTTCACACACAATTGTATGCTTCATATCTTAGCAGAACCCAAATATATTGTTCATAGAGGTATCTACAGCTTTGTCAAGCCACCAACACAGTAGTTTAACGGACCTTTTTCATTTGATCACTCACTTGTTTATGTTTCTTAAATTGGCACATGACTGATGAGATACAGATAGATCAATTCACGATAATGAAACATCAGCAAAATATTATTTACATGGCACAGTGAAAATAAGTTAAATTATGAGGCTAGGCATTCAGACAAAAAAAAAAGACCTCAAGGAATAATACTTGCCTTATTTGCTTTTCTACTTGCACATCCTTTAAAAGTTCAGCAACCTTTTCGAGTCCGCTGTATTCCTCGAAATCCTGGAGTAGTTATATAAAATATAGTTAGCTGAAGAATAGGAAGAACCATAGAAACCAGAAACGGTCAAGAGTTAGACAATTAGAATATTTAGGTAAAGAGGTAACTATACCATCTGATTGGAGGGTGAGTCCAACATCAGTGATATCAGCGCATCCAAGCACACGCCTTGCTCAGTTGGACCTCGGCTGGCTAATATATTCAAGAGCACCTACACCAAGTTAAGTTGGTAATTGATCAATGTAAGAAATAATGGGTCTAACATAAGCAGATGGTACTCTCTATTAAATTGTTGTTTATGCTTGCACAAAGAAGGCCTTCATAGTTGAATAAGATTGGTGGATTACTGTCACAAAGAACAGGAACTTCCTGACAGTGATCTGACCTCATTGAAGCCTAGAAGTAATGAGACATAGATTATCAGAAATGGATGGTGATTACCTTCACAGCCTTGTATTTGTGGGCCAGAGCTGTGCATCGGCTATATAAAAGGCAACAACCTTCCAAGACTCTAAGAGCAAGAGCAATTTCAGAATCAGTTGGGGGGCTTGTAATCCTCATTGGTTCAGTCCCAACTATATGATCCAATGTCACAACAGGATCTTCCTTTGGTTGATGCAACGAATTCTGGAAGAGAACAGGAATAACTGTAGCAGAACACAAGCTCATCAGTAAGTGCTCCATTCTCGGGTGTAAGCACACTTAGCCAAATGCCTAAACATATAAATGTCTTTTGACATTTATAAAATTGTGAACTTGGTATGTGCACTACAAATCCAGAATAAGAAGAAATATACATCATTGTAACATTTCTCTACTAAATTACTCATAGAAAGTTATGCTAGATATGAGAATGATCATAAATTCCAAAAGTTGAGTACAGATATAAGATTCTCATGCAACATAGTCCTCCAATTTGACCATTTAATTGTAACAAGCACAGATCATTATGAGACAGATCCAATGATGGATAAATCCAATTCAAGATTTAAATAGGTTCATTTACGTTATATTTAAAAAGATTACCAATACATAGTTAACAGGTTTGCACTTCCCTCAAAAGGCATCATGAGGGAACAAAGCGAATGCAGTCGTTATTGCATTGGCAACAATTAAATGCAATCCAATAAGTCAGCAACAAAATCATTATGTCATTACTCGCTACTATTTTTTAAACAAAACAGACTGCCTATTTTTTATTAAAAAGCAGGATAAAAGCACCAGAGAAAGGGACAAATGGGGAGACAAAGCTAAAACTATAGCTAGCTAGACCATGGTACCAACAACGGCTACTAGTTTGTTATTGTTACCATGGATGCCACTCTTGTGACCTGAAGGGGTATAGATCAAAAGGCTGTTTGGGGGGTAACTATCACCTAATGCTGAATCGTGGACTCTAATTAACGAGCCTGTGAGCATTCACTGATTTATCTCCTCTGCTTATGTTACATTCTAACAAGAGGGTTCCCATGGCTCCAACTTATAGTCTTTAATTTGTATCCAAGCATTGTTCATTCAATTCAAGCGGTCATTGGTCATCATCGCATAAGAGATTAGTTTCACCTAATGATACTAGCATCGCCAACCGTACGGAACTCACGAATATTCCAATATTTTCGCATCAGATCACCAAAATGGGGGGAGGAATGGTAGTATGGTACCTTGGAGATCGGGGATGGATTGGGAGTGGCGGAAAAGGAGCAGCCGCGCGTCATCTGCCTCGGATGCGGTGGAGCGAAGAAAGCCGAGGAGGCTGCGGAGACCGCGCGCGCGGAGGAAGGAGAAGTCCGCCTTGGCATCGCGCAGGCCAGACCGCAGCGCCAGTGTCACCTCCCGGTACAAACGCCGCCGCGCCAGCGCATCCACCAGCTCCCCGCCGCTGCCACTGCCACTCCCTCCCTCATCCGCAACCGACGGAGAAGACCCATCCCCTCCTGCCGGGTCAGCATCCTTCCGACTCATCCCCGTCGCCTCCGGCCGCCGGCGACGTCGGGCCCCCCCTCCTCTTCCCCCTTCTTCACAGCTATTGTTTTTGGCTTTTCCCGTTTTACCCCTGGCTCATGACGAGAAAAACCGACGCCTTCTTATTTTCAGAGCCCACGGCCCATCAAGGCCCAGAAAAGCCCAACGCGATCACACGAGTTGGCCGAGTGGGGTAGTCAGGCGAGCTCCTCCCCGCGCCGCCGCCAAAACCCTCAAAACCCCGAGACGCCGGCGGGGAGGAGGAGGAGAAGGAGAGGGCGGAGGCGGAGATGGCGACGCGGGTGAAGGACGTGGCGCGGCGGTCGACAAAGAAGTACGTGGAGGAGGCGCTGTACCGGCGGCTGTTCCGGAAGGGGTCGACGCCGCAGGCGGTGCGGGAGGAGGTGGACGGCTTCCTCGACAGCCGGAAGCGGGCGTTCAAGTGGGAGGTGGGCGTTTGCGTCCGCCGCATGCGGCGGAATGCGCTCTATCGCCCGGCGCTCAAGGTCCGGCCCTTCCTTTTTCTCTCTATCCTCATTTCGTGATCCCGTTTTGAGCCTCGTGATGCGGCGGTTGCTCATGTTGCTAGATCTGATGATGGAAGTAGGATTTCGGAAGGGAACAAATCATGTGAGATGTTAGCTGGTATGAACATGGTAGTACGGTGTGACTTATTGCCAAGATGAATTTCTTTTCTTGCAAAATTTGTCCCCCAGACATGGAAATGCTTAATTTGATTTTGTGGGTTGTTGAAGTACGCTAAGAAATGTTTCATTTGATTGTGAGTATTGTGAAATGTGTGATGGGAATTGGGAATAGGCTTGAACACGGTGAAATTATGCTCTGGTCTCCATCGTTTGTTTACCACTAACACGGTTATTCGTCAGCTTCTCAGCCATGTTAAACTAGTACTCAACTACGTGGAATTCCTACTCTCTTTTCATTGACCTTTAGATGGGGTTGTATAGCTTGTTATTGAAAGCTAAAAGCTGTAAGATCTGCACAACACATGAATTTGTTAATATCCTCTCTGTCCTGCAATTAGTCCCATTTTATTGTTCACTGAACCTTCATAACTTGTGGCAGTTGGTCTTTTCATTGTTATGGCTAGCTAGCTGAACTGATGGTATTATATATTTATATCTGATATATTTTATCAAGTGACAGAGTTAGGCACCAGTTTCTTGCTTTTATTTGTGACAAAATCAGCTTAATCTTTTGCTTTTCTCTTTGTATTTCATTTTTTTTCTTGAACAACCAAGGTTGACATGCACAGAATCCATTTCCTTTGTATCTTCTTAGGAACTGTGCTATTCATCTTAATCAGAACTGCTTTCCCTATGTTTGGTCTATCGTCAATAAATTTATCAATAAGACAACATGTCATGTTTTCTGCTCAATTTCAATTTGCCAACTTTTTAGTGATGTTTGCTGATCATTAAAGAAGTTTATTCATTTCCTTATGCCATGATTATGGTGGTTACTTTTTTCCTTAGTTCTTGCACAAGTTGATTCTTGGTATGCTGTGACTCTAATATTCCCTAAGAATATGCTCTGCATCACAATATGCCATGTAAACAATCCTTTTCTAAATCTAGCACTCCTCTGGAACTTTTCATGTGCGAAGGTGGACTTCTTTTATTTTTATTTTTATTTTTAAATCTAAGGTGGACTTCTCTATTATTTATTGTTTTACAACCTTTAGCTGGGAAGCTGGCATTGCTATATGTTTTGACCTGTTTTTTTTCCCGAGTTTTGGTGTGATCAATTGCAGTAAATGTTCACTGTGTTATTTCAAGCTACTTTTGATGGTTTAATCTATTTTAAGAACCACGATTTTCTACAGAAGCACCTTCACATTTCATTGTCTTATTCAACCTTGTTGTATCTAAAGTGTACATAACTGTAGATGTAAAGAATATAATGTTGAGAGAGTGGTAAACTATAGTGCATGTAATTTCTACTGTTATGCCAATGTAAATAGTGCTGCTTGACACTGTAGTAGTTTCACCCTTTGCAGAAGCTTGAAATTTCCTAATTGCTTGCTCATATGGCAGTAGCTAGTGAGATAACCTAAAATTGATCCTTGAGCCCATCATACAAAGTTGAGATTTTGTATTTCTACAAGCTCTTGTCTGACTGACCCCCGAAACTTCAGTAGTGTGCCACATGTAAATGTTGTTAGAGGACTGGATTGATTGTGATAGTGCAATTCTTTTGGATCGAAAAAGAAAGATTTTCCGCCATAATGGGTGTTCAGTGTATATATTGTTATATAAATGTCAGTACTTACAAAACCATTTATTACTTATTCATAATTGCTACTAGTGATCACTGGTCCCTTTCATTGTGAGTAATTGTGCTGGCTGCTAACCAGCCATTTCTATTTGAAATATTGTTGTTTTCTTTCATTTTCATGTACTTTTTTTCCCGAAGCAGCAGATAAAGTGGATAGAGCACATTCCAGATCAAAATCATTATATTATCATATAATGTTGAATTTGTTATTTGATTGTGACTGCTTTGAATTTGATCAACTAAGTTTAAATGGATCCTTTCTCTCCCTTTTGTTTATTTATGCAGCTTTCTGAAGTTATGGCTAGAAGAGGCATGAATCCTACTATCAGTGATCAAGCAATCCGCCTGGATCTTGTTGCCAAATCAAGAGGCATTGCTGCTGCTGAGAAGTACTTTTTGGACCTCCCAGAAACCTCCAAGACTCATCTCACATATGGCGCTCTTCTCAATTGTTACTGCAAAGAGTTGATGGCTGAGAAGGCTGAGGCCCTCATGGAAAAAATGAAGGAGCTCAACTTTGCTTTCACTGCCATGTCCTTTAACAGCTTAATGACACTGTACACCAAAGTCAACCAACCAGAGAAGGTCCCCAGTATCATTCAGGACATGAAAGCCGATGATGTATTGCCAGATATCTTCACTTATAATGTTTGGATGAGGGCGCTTGCAGCTCTCAAAGACATACCAGGGGTCGAAAGGGTGATTGAAGAGATGAAAAGGGATGGCCGTGTTACTCCTGATTGGACAACATACAGTAACCTGGCCTCCATATATGTTAATGCTGGACTGTTTGAGAAGGCAGAAGCTTCTCTTAAGGAGCTTGAAAAGCGGAACACTAGCAATGACATTGAAGCCTACCAGTTCCTTATTACATTATATGGGAGGACGCAAAATTTAGTGGAAGTTCATCGTGTTTGGCGGTCATTGAAGCGGAATTGTCCTAGAAAGGCAAACATGAGTTATCTTAACATGATTCAGGTTCTGGCCAGTCTGAATGATTTGCCTGCAGCTGAAGCCTGTTTCAAAGAGTGGGAAGCACAGTACATCCATCCACCTAAGAAGAACATGGAGGACTCTGGGGCATCCACTACAGAAGCAGATTCTTCAACTACTGTGCCTAGTAATCAGTCTGATGTCAAGGGAACCAAGGGAGTGGAGGAGCTCGAACTGAAGCATCCAAAATATGACATCCGGGTTGCAAATGCTATGATTAAAGCATACATTGCAGAGGGTATGCTTGACAAGGCTGTTGCTCTGAAGAAGCGTGCCAAGATGCGTGGCGGAAGACTGAACGCCAAGACATGGGAGATTTTCATGGAGCATTACCTCAAGGAAGGGGATCTGAAGATGGCTCACTGGTGCGCCGACCGCGCGATCAAGAAGGGGCACAGCAGCGGCAGGATTTGGGTGCCGCCACGCGATGTGACGGAGACCCTGATGGGCTACTTCGAGAAGAACAAAGACGTAGATGGAGCCGAGCAATATGTCGAGGTCCTGAAGAAGGTGCAGAAGGATCTGGGCACGCTGGTCTTCGAACCGCTGGTAAGGACGTACGCGGCTGCCGGGAAGAAGTTCCCTGGGATGAGGCAGCGGCTCAAGATCGAGAACGTGGAAGTCGGGGAGGAAGCTGCCAAGCTGCTCGATTCCATCTGCGTCGACCAATAGATGGGCCTCGATTTTTTTTGTTCGTCTTAATAACGGCAGGATGCTTTTGAATACTCTCAGCTATTTGTTGTGTGAAATCTGTGATGCCAGTATGTACACTGCAATTTAGCCACCTTTTTTTTTTTCTTTCATCATATGGTTCTACGAACGTGGGAGCCCTGGGACATGAAAATGCCCCGCAGACCTCAGTTCCAAATCTTGTAACTTTTGGTTCTTCTGCCTGTTTGCTCAATTTGGGCGGGTTGAACTAGTTAGAATTTTCTGTTTCGTGTAGAACCGAGTTGTGATGCCGTTTGCTGTTGTCACTGAACTGATGCCAGTTATACAAGTTATAACAGAATTTGAGCTCTTTCGATTGCTTGGTAAACTCTGCCTTCTTTGATTGACGTTGCGGCGTGGTGTCTTTTGCTGGTGTTGGCAGATCAGAATCGAGGACGGTGGCAAAGCAAGCAAATTGCAATACATCTGGCATGTGTGTTGGCAAGGCACCACACTAGCTAGGCTGCCTGTCGGTGTGTCCCTCAGTTGCTGAGCTAGTCATGCACGCTGGAATTTGGAATCCGACAAGAGCCCAAGAAGGTGATAGATTCCGGCACCAGTAGGCGACGACGACCTTTCTGCTCGATTGGATCGCACGTGGCTGGCTAAAGTTTAACTGGCTAAAAATCAAAATTTCCCGCCTCGTTCCCCGCGCGCCAACCACCTCTCGGCCCCCCGTCCCGCTCGCCTCCCCGCGCCCCCTCCCCTCTCGGGAATCTGCGTGTCGTGCGACGCGGCGAATGAGGGCGCGGCGACGGCGAGGGTGGTGCTCCCCAGCGGCGAGCTCCGGGAGTACGCGCCGCCGGCCACGGCGGCAATGGCTCTGGAGGAGGCAGGCGGCCAGGGGTTGTGGTTCCTCTGCGACGCCGACGGGATGGTGTTCGAGGGCCCGTCGCCGTCGCGGCGGTGGCACCCGGCGAGAAGCTCCAGCCAGGGCAGATCTACTTCGTGCTCCCCGCCGAGATGCAGCGCCGCCGCCTCACCCGCGAGGAGGTGGCCGCGCTCGCGGTCAAGGCCAGCTCGGCGCTCGTCAAGGCCACCGCTCGTGTTCCCGGTCCCCAAAGAGGAGTACGCGGCAGCGGACCCGGTCTCGCCCGTCGCGGCGAAGCCGCGGGTGGCCGCCGCACATAAGCGGAGGGTGGCGTGCCGCGGCGGGAGGGCGTCGACGAGGTTCTCCCCCGACCTGACCGCCATCCCGGAGAGCGAGTAGAGCCTCTCCACGCCGCCCCTCCCCGCGCGCGTGGCGCCGCCTCCGGTTGGACCGGGAGATGGTCAAAGCGACACCTGCTCCCCTCCGGCGACACCTGCTCCGGCCTGCCAGTCCGCGCGCCGCCGGCATCGCGCATCCGAGAGCGAGATCGAGAGATGCGAAGGTGAGGACCGTGGGATCTGCGTGTGTTTGTGGCTGTAGGATGTGAGAGGAAGGGTAATTCAACTGAATTAGATCCAAACATCCAGCTAAATTTTAGTTAGCTAACTTTTTTAGTTAGCTAAAAAAAAACCTCCAAACTTTAGCCAACTGAAGTTTTGATGGTTGGATCCAAACAGGTCTAAGATCTTGTTAATTTTGTTAGATTCAAACAGTTAAACCCAGCTAAAGTGATAAAAAGATGAAACTGCACCTCCATCTTTCTCGAGAAAAATATTCAAAGTGTAAGTGAAGAATAGAATAGACAAATAACTTTTTAACTACCAATCCAAACACATCTGGATAAACTTTAGCAGCCATCTAAACTGGATCCAGTAACCTGCCGAGCCCGCAGAAACACCTTTTTGAGAACAATTTGGCTGGCTGTATCTGACGGTGTGCCCCCTGCACCGAGCCATTGGCAGTAGCCAGCCGATGAGCCGTGAGCCATCTATTCGCCACAACCGATCGGATCGCGCTCGACGCTGCGCCGATAGGACGGCAGGGCGAGGACGGGGGCGCTCGAGTTGGCACGGACGGCGGCGCATGGTTTGTTTGGTCGGAGAGCCGGCGGGGGTAACATGCGGCGAATGTGCGGAGGAACGTGGGAACGTGCGACCCAGCAGGCGGACTAGACGACCAGTCCTCTGTCAACATGGAAGAAAAATCAGAGAAAGACACAGGGGAATCGGCTGCGTCGCACGTGCGCGGCCGACAGACGTATCTCTCCGAGTGTGTGCCCATGTGTGATCGCGCTGCGTATGAACATTTAGGAGTGTTTGGAAGACACGAGCCAAACTTTAGTCCTGTCATATCGGATGTTCAGATGCTAATTAAGGAGGCTAAACATGAACTAATTACAAAACATGAGCTAAATCGTGAGATGAACTATTAAGCCTAATTAATTCATCATTAGCAAATGATTACTGTAGCACCACATTGTCAAATCACGGACTAATTAGGCTTAATAGATTCATCTCGCGATTTAGCCTAGAGGTTGTGCGATTAGTTTTGTAATTAGCTTATATCTAATACTTCTAATTAGTGTCAAATATCCGATCTGATAGGACTAAAGTTTAACCCTAGCTCCTAAACACCACCTTATGCACGTCGATCCCCTGTCTGTCTGTACCACGCATTCATTCTTCTTCGTAAGCTGCACGGAGCATGCGTAGGTACAGTCAGTACTGACGCTCCAAGTCGATGATTCCGAATCATTGGAGCCTGCCACCCCCCAATCATTGGCGTTCAGGTGATGAGGTCCCCACCAGTCCACCACCAAGGCAAAGGGAAAAGAAAAATGCATTAGCATGGAGGCGATTAGGCGAAGGCGAGGCAGATGCAGTGCAGCTCACTCCATTGTATTGTACCGCCACCACACATCCACCAGGGCATGGCAGTGCAGCCCACTCATCAGTCCACTTGGCCCTGAAGTGACATCGCCCGATGCCTTCTCGTGGATCGAGCAGACGACGAACGATCCATTGGCGGGGCCGGCTGCGGCGGCCGGCGGGAGGATCAGGCTGCGGCGCTGCGCGGCGCACGTCGGCCATAGTATGGGTTCCTTTCGTTTTCGTCAGCAGCTAGCCGCGGAGGGAGCCGGCAGCGGGGCCGAACCTGAAAGCTCCATTCAACTCAGGCCTCCTTTTTCTCCTCATCTCATCTTCTCGGATCCAAACACACCAGCCAGCAATTATTTTCTCCGTCGCGGAGGCCGCAGCCATCAGCTCGATCCCCATCCCCTGTCGTAGATTACACGGGACGGGACGGGACGGGACGGCGACGTGTGCAGGCCCGCCCGCCCGCCCGCCCGCCGCGCTGCCCGGCACGCACCATGGCCGTGGATCACCTGTTCTCCTCCTCCTCTGCCCAGATACGGTTAACATGGAGGTCGATCCGATTAATTAGCTTAATTTAAATTTAATCGCGGTGTCAGTCTCCGTAGTGAGGTTTTGTCTCTAGTCCCGGTGCTCTCCCAGCCGTCGCTGTTGGATCGGAGAACAAGATTACCCTCCTCTCCAACGGCTCGTGGCACGTTTATGGCCTGCCGCGACTGTTGACGCACGCGGTTGGCGGCGGCAGATTCATCGTCGTCGTCCTAAAATAAAACCATGCACGCTCATCATCGCTTAAGTTAAGAAGGATCGCGCCCGACAACGATTACGTTCGTGTTCCACGAGTACTGATTAGGAGCATCATTTTCTTTACAAAAAGGGAACGGTGTCGAATCGATCGCCGCCGCCCGCTATCCTTGCCGGCTGCTTCTCGTCTCATTCCGGCGCCTCCTCTCCGTCCACTCACTGCCCGCCCGTCGTCGGCGTACGGCCAGGTTGCCGCCACGGCCACCGCCGGCTCCGGCAGCGTGCACCAATGGTGGTTCACGGGAAACGACCGAGCCAACCGCCGCATAGCGGGGAGCCGATCGAGGCGGGGGGTGACTCGGGTGGTCGGCAGGGCTCGAGGTGGGGCCGGCCTGCACGGGCGTCGGCCCGCCGGGCAAGCGGACGAGACCCAGACCAGCCACGTGCCCCGTCCCGTCCGCAGGCCAAATCCCTAGAGACTTTTGTGCCAAATCCTCCTGACCACATGATAATAATACCAGTGATCATTGAGGACCTCAGATAATGCAGGTTTTTAAATTGTATTAAATTATAAAATACTACAGGTGCATGGTGCATCCTCCGATCCTCGATCCCTTTCAAGATCTCGAGACATGCTACAATACAGTCAGCACTGTACCAGGATCACGTAACGTGATGTGTGACGATCAATTAAGAAAAAGACACGATAGGATCAAATGTGGGGCAAGCAGTAATCTTCTTCGAGATCGAAGTCGGAGATTGAACAGAGCATCTTTAAACCGAAATAATCATTGATCTTTATTTCGAAAAAAAAAAGAAATAATAATTGATCTAAGAAAGGAAAAGGAATAACCTAATGCCTGGCTACTCCGGAAGAGACAAAATCAGTGCCAGCTAGAGCCTAAGAACCATCCAAGGATGACAAAATGGCTACGGTGAGGGCATCTCCTGAAAGCTAAAGGAAAATTTTGGCTCTTTTTTACTGTCCTCATAGGAGGGAGCTTGAGTGAAACTAGTAAATCTTCATTTGTCAAAAACACAAACAAAAAACAAAAAAAGATCCACTTTTGACTCAGGAAGCCGGTAGGTTCCCGAGCAGTAGTGTGCGTGCATAAAGCTGCTTTACATTATGAGCAGGCAAAAGTGTGCGCCACGCTAGAGGGAGAGGAACATGCATGGACCACTAGACGTGCAACGGCACGGAACGGAACGGGCTGGAGCCACGCGGCGCGCTGACGTGGCCCGCCCGGCAAAGTGCAATCCGGACTCCGGAGAAGAAGCGTTCCCGGAATTGGGCACGCGCACGCGAGGGGACCCCGGACCCAACCCGACCCGACCCAATCCAACCCGGCAAAACCGGCGGTGCCGACGCGAGCGCGCGCCGCACACGCACACGCGCCTCACCGCCACCGCCACCGCCGCGCGCCGTCTCTGTTCCTCGCCGCGGCGGCTCACGGCTGCCACACCTCCTCGCCTATAAATACCCACCTGCGGTGTCTCTCGCGCTCCTCCCCTTCCCCCAACGCCTTCCCTCCGCCTCCGCCTCCCCCGCGCACGAGCTCAGACGCGCGCGTCCGGTCCGATCCGCCGGTCCAGCAGGCGCACGCGCGCACGTCGGAGAGAGAGGAGGTAAGCTGAAGGCGAGGCTCGCTCACCCGTGATTTCGTTGCGTTCAATTTGGATGGGTTCCGTGTGTGGTTCAGATGGGGGTGGACCTCTGAGCATGAGTTAGACGATAGCCGCCTGCGTTAATGCGCTAACGACTGTCAGTGTTGGGGGCTCCGATCGGATGGATTCGTGAAACTTCAGTTGGTCCCCGGTGTTGTGCGGATGGTTGGTTCCATCGGTACGGCGCAGGCTGCTTGGTTGCCGGACAACATCAAACAAAGCTTGTTCCTGTGTTTCAGAGTTTCCATAAGAGGGTTTCGGGTTACAATATGGAGATTCCGCCACTATCCACCTTTAGATTGAGCGATAGAGCCTGTATGGCTGTATGTGTTCCTGTGCTCAAACCTGCTTGCCAATTTCAGCGTCAGGTTTGTTTGATTTGGTAGGCTGTTGTTTTCTATTATGATTGATCCCTGACTACCACTACCAATTTGATTGAATTCGGGGTAGCGTTCGCAGGATGGGGTCTACGATTATGTGTGGCTTGTAGCTTGGTCCAAATTTAGATCCGGTCTAAACCAAAAGTTCCACACTTAGTTCTCATCCAACAAACTGTAGCCAAATTGGTTTTGACGGATTTTATATGATAGTAGTTTTTACTGTGTCCACATGAGTCTCTTGTGCTGACTGTTCTACTGGCAGATGCATGTGCGTCACAAGTTGATACAAAATAAAATTTCATGTTAATTGATTATGTGATTGGTTGAGACTTTTGTGACTTCTTGTCATCTTTCGCCTTGTGAGACTGGGACATGAATTCAATTTGTGATCGCCCATGTTTGATTTATGGTTCCCTGAATTGGTCGAAGATTTGGTCTGTTGGAAAGGACTAGACAGGTTTGTGACTGTAACAGCAAATTTGTCCCATTCAGTAGTGAGAACAGAGTGGTAAAGCCACTATTTACAATAAAAAGGTGCTTCAGGTTATCCTGATAACTTGAAGTGGTTTAGACCGTGCACCAATGATCAGTATACTCATACTTTGTGAAACTGTCCTGGGACTGTCAATATCCTTTCTTCTGAAAGTTCCACATGTTAGGGTGTTCCTTGCGTCATCCTGATTAGTTGTTTTGTTATGTGTAAAGTGGTGGCATTATTTACTGAGTTTTATACCGAGTTACACTGAACTGAGAACATACGTCCAGAATGAGATACCTTATTGCTCATTGACGTCTTTCTTTCATTTTGTGTCTCACACATCTTACTGTCTTAACTTGGAACCAATAATTGTTTATTTTTCTCCATTTGTGCTACTGACGCAGCGCTATTTTTGTTGCAGATTAACTTATCAAAGTCAAGATGGTTAACTTTGGGAAAAAATTGATGGCCGATCAAATTCCAGAATGGAAAGGGTACAATTTATGTTTTCTTATATTTCTCTCAATTGTGAACCATATTAATATAGAGTTATGAGTGGTCTGAATGCCATCAAGTTCCTCTTCAAACAGTGGTTTACCTTTTTTTCTTTGATGAGGAAAATAGTTTATATTTGCTGCATCTTAGGAAATATATCTAGATTATCTTGTTACTTTACTTAACAAACCAGATATTGGCAATGATACATTGAAATCAACATTGTGGAACCTTTAATTGCCTTTAAATTTATGGCTGTGCTGCCTTGTAGTTTTGACCTTTGTGCTTACATCTCCATTTAGTGCACTCTTCCTGGTGTAGAAGTTTTCACACCAACACCCTTAGTTAACAAGCTTGACCGTTGTCTTCTTTATGTCGATGTCTTCAGATATTATATAAACTACAAGTTGATGAAGAAAAAAGTTAAACAATATGGCCAGCAGATCCAACTGGGTGAGAAAGATCGTCGCCGGGTTCTCAAAGATTTCTCGAAGATGCTTGATGATCAGGTAATGCTAAGAAATAGAAATCTGCGAACACTCATCAGTTCATTCTACCTGATCTGCTTTAACTTGCAGACTTAAGCTTCTCTGTGGATATTTAACTTGCTGACTGTAGCATCAACATGGTGAGCATGCATTATCCATATCTGACCTCTGCATGCACTTGCATGTTAAGCAAGGTCATGCTATTTATGTAAATGACTAGTTCAGAAACACAGTACTATGGAAACATCATTAGAAGAGTTGATGGTTTGTTCAGAAACATTTGGTTATGTGCTTTTCTGGACTTTCTGCTTTTGGTACATACTTCATGTACTTTATGTGAACTAACAGCTTCCTTTGGATTCATATTGATATTGATGTGAGTACAATACCATTGTTCCTACTGGGTTCAGTGTATTAATCTCTTAATCTCTGTTCATTCAGATCGAGAAGATTGTCCTGTTTCTGTTGGAACAACAAGGAATGCTGGCAAGCAAGATAGAGAAGCTAGGAAAGCAACGGGCAATACTACAAGAGCAGCCTGATATATCTGGCATTGCTGAGTTGCGAGAAGCTTATAGGGAAGTTGGTTTGGATCTCATCAAACTTCTCAAGTTCGTTGATCTTAATGCAACTGGCATTCGGAAAATCTTGAAGAAGTTCGATAAGCGTTTCGGTTACAGATTTACTGATTACTATGTGACCAGTAGATCAAATCACCCCTACTCTCAGCTACAGCAGGTCTTCAAGCATGTGGTAATGCACTGACTCTGGAATTTTTTTTTATCACTCAAACAGGCTGTACATGTTCTTTTGCATTGCATGAATTCTTCTATATGGGGCTCTTATTTGGTTTCATCTCTGGCCCACTTCAACTTGCTTGGGATTGAAAGGCACTGTTGTTGTTATATAAAATTTTCTAGTTGCAGCTATGGCCTGCCCCCAATCATTTGAAACATTCCATAGATTGGAAAATGCATCAGTGTACCTTACATGTTTTATGCAACCAGGGTGTAGGGGCTGTTGTAGGAGCCTTGTCACGTAACCTTGCTGAACTTCAGGAGCGTCAAGGAAGTTATTTGTCAATTTATGATCAGCCATCTTCTGCTCTTAAGGTTTATTTCATTTCTCTTACATTATGCCACTTAAGAACATTTTCATACTCATCCGTAGAATAGTGGTTGCACTCAATACCTGCTGCTGACCAGCCTGTTTTTGATCCCCTGCAGGACCCAATCATTGATATGATAAATTCGTCAGTGGATAAGTTAACACGCTCAACTAATTTTCTTCGATTTTTGGGGCAACATGCCATGATTGTTGATGAGGAGTCTCCTAGCACTGCAGGGGAGGAAGAAATAGAAGATCAAAAATATCATTTCATGTCCCTTATGTTGAACCTGGTGAACACATTCCTTTACATGGTCAACACATACATCATTGTGCCAACTGCAGATGACTACTCAGTGAGCCTTGGGGCTGCTTCTACTGTTTGTGGTGTTGTTATTGGTTCAATGGCTGTCGCACAAATATTTTCCTCGGTTTACTTCAGCGCATGGTCCAACAAGTCATATTTCAAACCACTTATTTTCAGCAGTATTGTTCTTTTCTTGGGGAATGTATGTTATGCAATAGCATATGATATGAAGTCCCTCACAGTCCTTATTATTGGCCGCTTACTATGTGGGTAAGTGTCCTTGCATAGAAGTACTCTTCACGAGTGGGCACTTGATTATTCAGCTATAGTGTTGTTTTCATTCGGGTTTTTCTTTAGTTGTCAGTTCTATATTCTAGTGGAAGATCAAACAACAGGAAATTATTTCTTCACTCTTCAGTAGCCAGTGCCCTTTCAGATTAATAATTAAATTCTTCGTAGCAAGTGTCCCTTTTCAGAACTGTGCTGATCAGAAATGTTAGGATGCAATTGCAGATATCTTAATATCTCTAGTTCTTTCTGCCCAGCATGAAGAAATTTTAGGTGTAATCCGATTTCCTGTGGCCTTTGGCTCTTACACAAAGAATTTTGTACTAAACATTCTGCATTGCAGTTAATTATCATTTCTGCATAGTTTGTGTCTACGTTTTTAATGAATGAATTTGTTTTGATATAGGTTGGGTTCTGCAAGAGCTGTCAATCGCCGGTATATTAGTGATTGTGTCCCTGCAAGGATACGCATGCAAGCTTCGGCAGGATTTGTTAGTGCAAGTGCACTTGGCATGGCCTGTGGGCCAGCACTAGCTGGTCTACTTCAGTGGAAATTTAAGATCTACATGGTTACCTTCAATCAATCAACCCTACCTGGTTGGGTGATGGCAGTTGCATGGCTGTTGTACTTAGTCTGGCTATCGATCTCATTCAAGGAACCAAACCGTGCTACTGAGGTGAATGATGCCACACAAAATCCTGCTTCTGGTAAGTTCAAAAAAATCTATTGCTCCGATGGCTTCAGTTACTTTGGCTTGTGCACTGTAACTAACGATGCAAGTGGGTACTCAATGGTGTTTTTCGGGTCAGCTTGTTTAGTTCATTTCTCTCCCTAAATTATGTGGCATTCCATTTTAGTTCATTTTAGCAAGTTTTTGGTCGACCCAATGACCCAAAAGAAGTGTAACTTGCATCCTTGGCTGTAGCTTGAGTTTTGTGATTAATTCAGAAAGTTATCTGACTTCCTGCTCTTGATTTTATTTGATTGAATTCTTGTCATGATGGCAGGACAAAGGGTGGATATTGGGCAACTGGAAAATGGACTTGCACAACCGCTGCTCACAGACGCTGAAAATAAACAAAATGGAGATGAAGATGAAGAAATTGATGATAGTGAAGAAGCTTCAGAAGATTCTCGCAAGCCCGCAACATCAATTGGCTCAGCTTACAGATTGCTTACTCCATCAGTAAAGGTATGAGGATGCCATTATGCTGATCTACCACTTTTGTCTTGATTTGTTTCTGTACCGTTTTTCTGAGAATTTATTTGAACCCAAGATTGTATTGATGAACTGGAAATAGATTAAATATGTTCTGATTTTACTAGTTCCTGCACTGTAGTAGACAACCTCTGATTATTCTGCTTTCCTCACCCAAATGAGGGTTTTCAAATTTTAACCAATCTGTGCTTTAGGCTAAGAATGCGGTTATTATTTTTCTTCTACTTCTGGACATCTTGACTCAACTGTACTTTGCTCATGCAGGTTCAATTGTTGATCTACTTCATGCTCAAATATGCAATGGAGATTTTACTTTCAGAGTCCAGTGTTATTACCAATCACTATTTCAGTTGGAACACAAGTGAAGTGGCAATATTTCTAGCAATCCTTGGGTTAACAGTCCTTCCTGTCAATGCTGTTGTTGGAACATACATCAGCAATATGTTTGAGGACAGGTTTGTGAATTTTTCATGCTGAAGCGCTGCCACTACTTATGCCCTTTCCTTTTTTTTTTCCTTCTGTTTTTATTGGGTACTATCACAAGTCCATGACCGAGGGATAGTGTTTTATGCCCTATGTAGATAAATCTACTGCAAAGCATTTTTTGTGTTTTCAATGAAAACATACAACTGCCTTACCAAATTCGTTGATGTTTTTGACAGGCAACTCCTGATGGTATCTCAAATTACATTGCTAGTAGGCATTATTTTCAGCTTCAAAGTTACGAGCACATACTCTATTGTCCAGTACGTTGCCTCAGCACTCATCACGTTTGTTTCTGCTGAAGTTCTTGAAGGTCAGAAGATCCAGCCTCCTAATACGCGTGCCTCTTGATATTATGTTTCTCCTCGGCATTGAGCATAACCTCCGATTTTATTGGCAAATGCAGGTGTGAACCTCTCCCTCCTATCAAGCGTGATGTCGTCCCGCCTCTCCCGTGGCACGTACAACGGTGGTTTGCTCTCGACGGAGGCTGGGACCCTGGCAAGGGTGGTCGCCGACTGCACCATCACTGCGGCAGGGTACCTGGGCGTGGGGAAGCTCCTAAACATCACCCTGCTGCCGTCCCTGGTGATCTGCGCCACGTCCATCGCCTGCACCTTCCTGACCTACAACTCGCTCTTCTAATGGAAGCTTCCACGGTGTGTTCTGTCGTGTCACCGTTCGTTCCATGGTAGCGTAAATCAAGGCGGCGGGTAGGCCGCCATTGCAGTTGCCCGAAGGGGCTGTCGTTTTGTATGTTCGTCGATTTGATTGCTGTGAATTGATCGCAGCAACGGAACTGAGCTTTGCCCTGCAAAATTTTGATCGATCAGATCCTCTCTGTACTCTTTTGTTCTCGCTGGTTCGTCGATGGTGACAACCGTCGCCGTTGTGACTTGCTACAGGGATGTCTTGTCGAGACTTGCTGGTCGCTGACGCGTCCGTGTGCAACTCGAATCAGACATCTCATTACAAGCCATGTGTGCTAAAACATCACAATGATTAGATTCCACAACTCAGTGCCCATGTATGACTTCACTTTAACTGCCGCTTTAAAGAAAAAGTTTTGAAAGGTTTACGATGCGAGTTAAGTAGTTAGCTAGAATAATCCTGCCGATTAGTAATCCAGGCATTGGATGTCGAGTTAAGTGTACTGAGGTCTAGGACAAGTAGCACTGGATGTCGTAGGCATCGCTGATCAGTAAGTAGTAAGTATTGAATTTCAACAACTTGCAAAGAGAAGTCGATGGAGATCAATAAGTATTGACTTTCAACAATTGCTTAGAAAAGTCGATGGTTCAACAGTTGCTTAGAAAAGTCGATGGTTTTAAAAGAAAGGAGATGAGAATTGCAAAGAGAAGTCGATGGTTATTATAATAATAGGGGCAAAAAGTTAAATTTCAACAATTCAATGCTTATATGCTTGCAAAGAGGAGTCGATCAGTTACAACTGGGCTATGATGCCATTTGTTCCGCAGGGAGACGAGGAGCATTAGCAGCACCTATTATCAGTTTCCTCTAATATCTCAAGTCATATTCGTAGAGTAATTTTGTTCTAGGGGTTGGTGAAATAGTAGCTCGAAATGAACGTTTGGGGGCAGAGTTGTGCCTGCATATGCTCTTGTTTGGAAGAAAGCACACAAGGAGGGATTTAAATCCAGGCAAAGACCAAAACTTCAGTTAAATAGACAGTGTAGAAGGTGTGGTCGTGAGTGATAAAGTACATGAATGATGTGGTTCACTAGCATGCCATCTGGATGAGAAGAGCATGCACTTTCACAAAAGTAAACCAAGAAGAGGGTGAAGAGTCTCAGTTAGCCCATGGCTAAATTTCAGTTGAACAAGCAGTACATAAATATAATGGTGATTGGTATAACCAGCTAAAGACCAAAAGTTCAGTTAAATAAACAGCGCAGTAAGTATCTTCGTGTGTGGCATAATACTTGAATGATGTGAACCGAGTGAGAAGTGCGTGACATTTTTACAAAAGAAAATTCAAGATGAAGGATGAAGAGATTCAGTTAACCGAAGACTAAACTTTCAGTTGAACCAGCAGCAGTACAGAAAGTGTCACGTTGAATGGTGTGACTTATGATTCTTTTTTTAACCACCATCCCTTTATGAAGCAAAGAATCAAAATCAGATAAGCTTTTCTCTGCTACCCTGCATTCAACCAGAAAAAAAATGAATTCTGTTAGAAAAATCCTTTTTAGCACCTTTGACTTTCATATCGTTAGCAAAAATCATTTCGTTAAATGTTCAGTGTTTCGTCATTGTATACTCATGATATTCAGATATGTTTTTACAAATGTGAAGTAGCAGAAGCTGAAAAATAGAGCTGTTCTTTCACCTCTCATGGATCGGTGCTGTTCCACCAAAAGCAGAGAGTCGAAATCAAGGAGAATCTACTCTGCATTGCAGAGGCTAAACTATTCTAACATAAGACCAGCATCCACCTTAGTTGCTGAAAAAACTTTAAGATCCTATTTTCAGTTGCCTCCAAAATCTCACGTAAGTGCATAGCGTAACTTCGTCGCGGAAGTAAGCAACATAGAAGCTCGACATGATTGATTGGGGGCAGAGCTGTTGGAAGCAACCAATACAAAAGACAGAAGGCACATGCATTTGAATCTAGGCAGAGGAAAAATTCAGTTAAATAAACAGAGCAGAAGGTATCATCATGAGAATAGCATAAACACATGAGGTACATGATATATGTGGTTCACTAGCATGATGAAGGACAAGAAGTGCATGACATTTTCGCATAGAAAAGCAACAAGAGGCTGAAGAAATTCAGATAACATAGGACCAAAATTTTAGTTGAAACAGTATAACAGAAAGTGTGATGCTGAATGGTATAACTCATGATTAGGCTGCTTCCCAATGCCTTCAACTTGTAAGGTGATGTCAGCATGAGGAAAATGGTACTATGCTATACATCTGTGGAGCTCTATCACACACTAAGTTTAGAGTTCAGACTTCAGAGTTTTGCCACGGAGACAGAGCTCATGTTGCCACCCGTGAGTGTTTAGCACTGTTGATTTATCAGGTACAATGAGATATTGTTAACGCCAATAGTTTTTGAACGACAGAGTTGCATTAGAAAAAACTAATACTTTCCGTGCAGGTTCAAGAAATATTTAGACTTGGTGCTCATCGGAATTACTTACTCATACCTAGCATTCCCTTTGCTTTTAAATATATGAAGTTTAAGTAATTAGTTTATCCTAAAAGGCGTATACTAAGAGAGTACTCTAGTCTAATTGGGCAGTCTATAGTCACTAATACTAGTGCATAATCTTACTTCTTACAACCCAGAGATTGTCAATGCAATCAAAACTCTGCTTGGTATTAGTTTACTTCGAAGGCTATGCCGTGAATCGCTAGAAATTTCTGAAGAGCTCTAGTTTCCGTCGAATATCTCCTTTCAGAACCTGCAGATTTCAGGCTATCATCCAGAGCAAAGGTGACTACAAAGTGGTGTGTGAACATATATGTTTGACAGCATCTGTGAAACAAAGCATTGTTTCCAAAGTTAGTCGACACAGGTGCAGTTTTGGTTGCGTACTTCGTCATTTCTCCAGGAAATGAAGGAGTTTGTCTATGTGAGCCCGAGATCAATGGTGATAGCAAAAGAACTGGTACCTGCACGAATGATAATGTGCTTGACGAACGACCGCGCTGGTAGAGTCTGCATAATCTGTCTGCATCTTTCTGAATGCAATGGACTGCAACATGACGATCTCCTCGCCGGATGGGCATGTCGTCACTTCGTCAGCATAGGATGCAAGGACGACTTGCCATGGCAAGCTCATTGCTTCTCCCTCACATCCAGTTATTTCCACCCGCGCGACGCAACCGGAGGTGCCATCTCGTCACACGCAAGGCCCTGTTCGCCAAAGGAGGACGAGGACGGCGGATCGAAGCGCGAGTCGCGTGCTTCCGCTGTCCGGAGAACCTCGGACCGAAGCAACTGGCGGCGGCAGCGGCGGAGTCGGCGGATCTTCGAGAAGCGAAATGGCGGGGGAGGATCTTTCCGACGAAACAAATGGAGGAGGAAGAAGGCTTATTTGCAAAGTATGGGATCGCTGTTTTACATAAAGATCCCCAATCTAACCGCGATCCAAAGTAGGGGTTTATATGAAAATTATGAATCCTGAATTTTACATAAAGACCCTTTGTTTGGATCGCGATTATTAATCGCGATCCAAATGAGGGGCTAATATGTAAAATTTAGGCCGAGCAACGCCGCCCGCCGGGGAACCGGGCGGCGGCGAGGGGAGCAGGAGCGCGGCCTGTCCTCGACGACGGCAGACTCGGAAGCCCTCCGGCGCCGGAAGGGGAAACAGTCACAACGTGCGCCCTTGCCTCGAGCTCGCGCGGCGCTGGACCGCTGGCAGGGCCGCGCACTCGCGATGCGCATGGCGCGCCCATGGGTGACGCACCATCCGCCCCGCCGTGCTCCGAGTAGGCCGCAGCGCCTAGGCGTCGCCGCTGCAACGGCCCGCGTCCGCGAGGAATGCAGAAGAAACTAAAGCAGCCGGATTTGCCATTCGTAGTTCAGGCTTCAGACTTCCATTCCGACCTTGACAAAATGCAGAAGAGAAGAACACATCTGACGCCAGTATTGTGATGCTCAATTGGTAAGCACAGCGCACACAATCAGCTTTGTCCACCGGTGAAGTCTTCTTTGAGTTCCCAGCAAAATCTTCATTGATCAGTTTGCAAGCAACATATAAGAAAATGGAATGCCGTAACCTGACTATCAACTGAAGGAACACCGACCTAAAGCGGTGCAAACGGTCTGGTAAGGTGCAGTGAGGCAGGAGAGCAGGGAGCAAAACTTCGATTAGATCAATAGCACGTTGTGTTTAATGCTGAATGTGTTGTTCATAAGTCGGAGCAGTGTTCTCACTTCTTTCCGAACGTGCTAATGAAATTCAGTGAAATGGGAATTACGGGATCCAAAAGTTTAGTAGAATTCAGTAAATTCCTTGCCTGTGCCTGTTAGATTGTGAACTACTACATCCGGTCGTTTTTAGGTGTCGTATTACGTTTTTACAAAACGTCAGAAAAGGGTGTCGCGGTTCTGTCTTCCCACCGTATCCCTTCGGTAGAAGAGACAGTGCAGTTAAGGATTCTGCATGTACTCCTCGGGTGCGCTGAGAATTTAATCGGCGTGCAAACGGGAAGGAGTATATAGTGCAAGCGAAAGATGGTGGTGGTTTGGTGCGCGACGTCGGCGCAGAAGAAGAAGAAAAGCCTTTGCGCGGCGTCGATTATGCGCCGGACTCCGTCGACGGCGAGGAGCATGCCACCGGCGGCGACGAGTACGGCGACGATGCCGACAGCTTGGAGAGCAACGCCATCATCTTGCACGGCAATGTCGGCAAGGATCATGTATCTGTTCGCTTCAGCTTATAAGCCGGCTGAAAAGCTGAAACGGCTGATTTGTTGTGAGAAGAAAATACTGTTTGGTGGCTGATAAGCCAGCTGAATAAGCTCAAGCGAACAGGCGGCATGACGTTGTGGAGTCCCTCCGCTACCTGGCTTCTCGTGCCCTGAGTGGGTCTTCAAATTTGATCGTGATGCTGCTGAGCTAGTGCAGTCCTGGTTGCCGATTCTAATTCCAGGTGTTTATGGAAGAGGTGCGATCCAACGCAAGGCAAAGGAGAAGCATGGCGATGAAGTTGTTCAGGCTGCACTGATCTTCCTGAAACAATGGTTCATCCAAATCAAAAATATCTTCTGGAATAGCTTCCCAGTCCACTGGAGCATTACGATCAATTGGATCGTCCACGACGAGATCAACCCAATCATCGTTAGGCTCGTTGAGGTCAAGATCAAGACCGTGGTTTGGCTCCACCATTGCGAGGAGATTGTTCGAGATCAAAATTAGCAGAGCTGGACGAGCAGGTCTCCCAACCGGTTAGACTGGTTTAGTCAAAATGCTTAAAATATAAATTGGACTTCACCATTGTGTAGCTCTCGTCGAGTAGATCAAAATTCATATATAGAATGTATAGTTTGGAGTTTGGATGAGAGAATCATGACCTCGGGAAAATCTACCCCCAAGGAAACAGGTCAGACCAGTTTGCAAACCGGTCAGACTGGTTTAGGTCTGTAGAGTTTGAGTAGGAATTGTATTTTTGCATGAAATTTGTAAGGGTTTTGACTCCTAACAGGGTAAGACCTCCCTACCTTATAAATATAAAGGGCTACGGCCGATTGAGCGCATTCCAATCGAATCTATCAAATTTATCTTTTATCCTTTTACCTTCCTTCCTCTTTACCCAATTTTTCTAACCTCATGTGATGTTCTTCTCCTGTCTCCATAGTATGAGGAGGTGCCCTAACTGGCTTGCCAAGCCTTGGGCAACCCAAGGTGCACC
The DNA here is from genome assembly GCF_005286985.2 of Setaria viridis. NCBI lineage: Eukaryota > Viridiplantae > Streptophyta > Magnoliopsida > Poales > Poaceae > Setaria > Setaria viridis. Next base: position 1,325,487 of record NC_048266.2, read on the forward strand.
TGCCTTGACGGGACCCTCTCGGGAGGGTGTTCGGTGGATGCTCCCTAACGAGACCGATTTGACCGGCCTGCTATACCGGTCTGACCGGCCTCCGCATCGACGCAGCAAGGAACGTCTTTGCGGGCTGCACGTTTGAGTGTTTTCGTGTGTTGACCCTAAATTTGCGTGGAGAGAGATCAAAGAATGGAAGAGATGCATTGGTGTGGCGATGGGTAATGATGGGAGATTAAGAGGTACCGGCACCCTGGTTTAAAATTTCAAGTTGCTTATTCTGCCGCTGTGATTTTGGAGGAAAAAAAATGGCGCGGAATTGCTTCAGATCGAAGCTTTGCATGCAAAGCAGTAAAGAGGCTGCCTTTATACATGGTCAGATATGCATCAGAAATGTCCGAATATTTTCTTTGGGAACATGAAATTTCAGACTATCAGCCACCATAGTTCTGTGCGCTCTAACATTGAACACATATTAAATAAACGGAGCATTGCCTCTTAAAGCAGAGGTGGTTTGGCCTAAAAGTAGACAGTTGTTGCATACAATTGGTATTGAAGGACAATCCATACAAAAGTTAATTAGTTTCAACAATGTCCACTGTTGAAAAAACTTAAAACAACACATTAATTTGTTGTGGTACTTTTCCTCGGGTATTTGTCTGCTGCAATCTTAAAATCTATGTTAATAAGAAGAAAAATAAACCGGCTGACGTAGGTGGGACAAGAATGCGTTTGCGGACTGAATAGACTTATTCTCATGACATGCAATCAGTTTCAAACAACACGAAAAACCATGATGCTGGATTTGTGCAACTCATGAAGAAAATGGCACTATCATACACCGTTGCAGCACTACTGGTCCTGAAAACAGCTTACTAATTTCACAATGCTGATTTATCCGGCAGGGTCATATGTTTTTAGGACCTTCCATTTTTCAATAAAATTGTGAAGGAGAAAAGTAGATTATGGAATCATATAACCCTACATCAGGGCATTTGTGTTCGTGCCGCTATTCCAAAAGCTAATGGACGACTTGCCGCTGCAACAGTAAAAAGAAGGAAATCTTAAGAACAATCTGATGTTGTCCATTGGCAAGTCTACTTTCAGTTTTGCTACAGAATCTGAATCTAAGCTGACCATTCGAAAAAAAAAACAGATAATTTCTTTTCGGAGAAGAATTTATCACTCCTGATATATGAAGATTTCTCATCCTATACTGAAGAAGTCGTATACTTACGGGAATTCTGAAGCAAACAAGCAGCTTAGTAAACCACACTTTTATGCATCCTATACTGAAGCATGGCTAGAATACCTTCTTCTCTGACTTCTGAAGATTTTAGAGCACCAACAGACATTGACGCACAAATACAACATCCTGCCCAATCCCTATTGCCTAGTTGCAAATCGTCTGATCGTGAATAATCTTGCCGGAAATTTATAAAAAGAACACCTTAACTTTTTGACTAAAAGGCATCAGGAACATTTGCATCGTCCAACAGAAAACTCGTGGGTATGGAAATGGCAGTCAGCTCACTTCACTGGTCCGATCGAGCTCCTAGAATCCTAGTTCCCAGTTCCCACTTGTCTCCGTCGTCTCTCTGCGTAGCTTCCTAGTTCCTACAACCTCACCGAGAGGAGGCACCCGAGAGGCCGTTGTCGCCTCCCTTCCCGCAAGTCACAGGTACACCGGCAGACAGCCAGCGGCCCACCGCCCTCCCGATCGTCGTCGTCGAGCGTCGTCACAACCCTCGGCTTCATCCGCCACGCTCCACCCTGAAGCGGACGCCGCGCTCACGCGTGCGGGGTGCGCCGCCACTCGAAGAACACGCCGTGCGAGGGAGCGCTGCCGCGCTCGCGGATCAGGGATCACCCCACACGCAGGCGCGCCTGGCGCACAGCCGAGAGCGGCGGCGATGGCGCAACGGTGTTGAGATGGTGTTCCAGCGTTCTGTCCGTCGAATGCAGGGTGCGCGGCGCTTCCTATCTCCGCGCCAGCAGCTCCCGGCTCGCCGGCGCGTGGCGTTCACCGCCGTGGACCGCGGCCAGGGGGTGGACGGTACCGTCCACCCCCTGGGTACCTGGGAGCCGTCCAATTCATATTTCACGGTCTAGATTGAGCAAGGGGGCTAACGCGCGCTTGTGAAATTGTGATGCGAAACCGAGCGCGCCTCCGCCTCCGCCATGCTGCCGTCGGCGTTGCTTCGCCGGCCTCACCGCCACCGCCGCTCTCCGGGGAAATTCCCGAGCGCCGGATATACCTGCATCAAATGTTTCCTTCTCTTGTGCGTTTTGTCAAGGCCGGATTGAAAGAAGTGTCCAGAATTTCAGACTCTCTGCACCGTCTGGATTACCAATGCCATATCAGGATGCTTTATTTTTCTTCTGCATTCATTGCGGACGCGGGCCGTTGCAGCGGCGGCTCATGCGCGCTAGGCCCCTACTCGGAGTTCACGGCAGCGTGGAATGTGGTCATGTGGATGCTGCGCCACCCGTGGCGGCCGTGGTCGCGCCGTGGCGCACCGCGAGCGCGCGGCCCTGCCCGCGTCGCGCGGGGCACGGGCGCACGCGGTGACTGGTTCCAGCGCCGGAGGGTTCCCGAGGCTGTCGTCGTCGTGGTCCGGAGGGTTCCTGAGGCTGTCGTTCCTCTCGCTGCCTCCCGGTTCTCCGGCGGGCGGCGTGCGAGGGCCGGGGGCGCCGCCGCCGTACGTCGTGCTCGCTGATCACTGGTCACCCAACCCACGGGCGCACATCCGAGAGCGGCGTCGCCCACGCGTCGGCGACGGCGAAACGGTGTCGAGGTGGTGTGGCAGGGGTTCTCTTCGTCGAATGCAGCGTGTGCCGCGCTTCCTATCTCCGCGTCGGCAACTCCCGGCTCGCCGGCGCGTGGCGTTCGCCGCGGCCAGGGCCCAGGGTGGGGAAGAAAATTGGCGTTACCATGCAGCCGTGCGTTGTCCGTCGGTTCGAGCCGAGTCCTGGAGCCGCGAAACGACGGATACGCGAAGCGACGCCAACCATCGGATTGAAGCGGTCTCCACGCGTCGGCCTAGCGGACTGAGTATGCACCGGATGCGATTTGCATCCGGTCTGCACCCAATTTTCTTCCCAGGGTGGACGGTATTTCATTTACCGTCCACCCCTTGGGTATCTGGAAACCGCCCGATTCGTATTCCACGGCCTCGATTGAGCACGGGGGCCAACGCGCGCTGTGATAACAGCACGAGCGCCCCACCGTCTCCGCCATGCCGCCCGCGCTGGTTCGCCGACGCCGGCCTCGCCGCCACCGCCGCTCCCCGGCGAGTTCACGGTCTTGGATGCGCCTGTGTTCGGTCGAATGGGACGGCAGTGAGTTCCGCCTCCTTTTGTGGGGGCAAGCCGATGTTTTTCTCTCTGACATTTCAGACCTCCTGAACCTGCTGTCTGTTTCTCCGTCCATGGCGGATCGATCGGATATTGGGTGCGCCTTCGTTGCGCGACAGAAATCGAGATGCATCGGCGCCTCACAACCGAATGAAGATGCATCTGCTCCCAACAACCGAGAAATTCCTCTTGCCATCCACTCATTATCTTCATAAGTTAGACAAGTGAAGTCTCAGCAGTTTCATAGGTCGTCTCATGCAATGCCACGTAAGATTTTTGCTGATGTAGAGGAGAGAGGGTGATGAGAAAGAAAGAGGTCATTGTTTCGCAAAACAACCGCCTCATAGGCTAGATTTTAGAACTACGAGAGGATTATTCTACCATTATATGAGTTGTGATTCTCATAATATATTTTTTCTATGCATAAATTAAGAGAACAAAATTACTATAAGACAACTTAAAAAGACAACCTATTATACAAGTAGTTGTCTTATGATTACGTGTCAATATATAAGATCTACTATTAGACAACACAATGTACTTGCCTTATTATTATAATAAGTATCCTAGCCGTTTGCAGCGGCGATGCTTGCGCTGTGTGTGCATGCTGCCGTCTCTTTTCTAGTTGAAGGCACTGGAACAAACCAGATCATGAGTTATGCAATTGCCTTATTATTATAATAAGTATCCTAGCCGTTTGCAGCGGCGATGCTTGCGCTGTGTGTGCATGCTGCCGTCTCTTTTCTAGTTGAAGGCACTGGAACAAACCAGATCATGAGTTATGCAATTCAGCAACACACGTTTTTGGCCTGCTGGATCAGCAACAATTTTAGCCTGCGTTAACTGATTTTTCTCCACCCTCCTCTTGGTTTTCTTATGCAAAAATGTCATGCGTTTTTTGGACACTCATTGATGCCATTGAATTGAACTAACCTTTGTTATGTCTGAATTCACGTGTATTTACCCTGTGTGTTTTGTATTGCTTCCTTCAAACAGATCTGCCCCAGATCAGTCATGGTGAGCTTCTATTTTGCCTTCTCCAAAGACAAGTATACGCTATGTGTTTGACCTAAGATTTTGGAGGCAACTGAAAATAGGGTCTTCGATTTTAGTTTTTTGTGTCATTAGGGATTATTGCCTTATTTGCAATTCATGACAAAAAAAGGGTTTATTCGATCCACAAATGTGCATAATCATATATGCTACTTTCAATTTTTTGCACCCATTCAACTAGTTGCTAGCAGCTAAAACTTCAAATGAAAAGATTAACCTGAGACTCATCTTGTTTTAGGCAGAAGTGGACTGAAAGCGTTCAGCTCATGACTTCCACTGCAGACGGGAAAAGAGCGTCATGCCGATTGCCGACACCCGTCGCATGACAGCATGACACATGCGAGCTGCATTCTCTTGTGTGCGTCATGCGACATTAGGACAAGTCACTAGTAGCGTGATCAATTTTTATTTACCGACCAGGCTGGTTAGTATGCAGGTTGCAACATAGATTTTAAGACAATAACTGAATTTCTTAACATGTATCTGGTTCAACTAAAATTTTAGTCCTCCTCTCTCTGAATTTCTTCAGCTTCTTCTGCTTGCTCTTTTTATGCAAAAATGTCGTGCATTTCTTGTCCTTTATTTTGCTAGTGAACCACATCATTCATGCACCTTGCGTGTTTATTATGCTCTTCTCACAAAGAAACCTTATGCTCTGTTTATTTAACTGAGCTTTTTCTTTCGGTCTGGACTCAAATGTACGTACCTTGTGTGTTTTGTATTGCTCTTCCCCGACCAGTCAGCTCTGCCCCTAATCAGTCACACTGAGCTTCTATTTCTCCTACTCCCTGCACAGAATTACACTATAGTACATTTACATGAGATTTTAGAGGCAACTGAAAATAGGGTCTGCCGATGCATTTGCTGCGTCATTAGAGATTGATTTGGTCGCATCTCACGAGGTCATTTGGTTCCCAAAATATGCATAAGTAGATGCTAATTTCAATTTTTTGCACCAATTCAACCGGGTGCTCGCTGCTAGAATTTGAAACGGAGATTGGCCCAAGCCGGATCTTGTTTTAGGCCGAGCTGAAGTGTTCGGCTCAACTTGCATTACACATGTTAGTTGCATTCTCTGGCGTGCATAGAGAGACAGTAGGAGGACACGCTATAGCCGAGAGGAACCCTTGCTCGGAGGAGGACTCCATGTTGGCCGCGTCAGGAGGTTGTCGAGACTGAGCTCCTTAACAAAGATTGAATACCACTTTGTTTCTGAAAAAATTTAACAAAGATTGAAGGGGACACTCGTATTAACAGATGGAGTAACATCCGGAAAATGAGTTACATGAAAATTAAACATATGGAAGAGTTGACCTAAAGATGTGGCAAAGAAAATGACGTTTGAAATATCCTTAATTTCCGAACCTGCAACGACAGAGGTTACATGATTCATATAAATCAAACTGAAATGGACGACTGCTATACTGGGATCGTCGGAGAGAAAGAATGTTGAGCCAGGATTCGTGACTCATCCATCATCAACATGTCTGCATTGGCATCGGGCAAGGAATAAGGGAGGAGCCATGCACGCACACAATGGCCCGGCTCAACGCGGCCACAGAACGACAGGAATGTGCAAGTGCAACAACGACAGCGCGGCAAGGGGAGATGCTTGTTGACAGGCGACGAGCCACCATCTCCCTCGATGACCGGCGCCCCGGCCGGGTGGAGTAGAGAGTGGCTGGACTGGACACCGACCGGCCGCGGGATTCTCCATATCGACGGAGGCCTCATCATGGTCGGGGAATAGGATAAAGTTGCCGGGCCGGAGGAATCGGGAGGAGGGATATCCATGGTACAAACCCTCGCCCAAAGGCCTCGGTATCGGTCTCTTAGTCTCATCCCGCGGCATATGCCCATCGAGCTGCTGCTTCGTCAGTTCGCCGCCAGTGGACGCCACAGCATGCCGGGGGGCGGCTATAAGAGGGGCGCAGATGCCGCGAAGACGAATGCAGGTCAGCGAGCGAGCGAGAGCGAGAGGAGGAAGAAGCACCTGCTGGTGAGTCTCTGATGCGCAGTACTAGCAGCTGAAGACAGTAGTAGGCAGCTCTCCTCTGGCAGGCGATCGATCGTCGATGGGTGTAGGGTGTCGATCGAGGACTCGAGGTATCCATGCAATGCATGCATGCAAACACATGGCACACGTGTACTTGTACATATGCGTGCACGTTGCCAGTGGATTAGTTTGGTCTTCGATCGACTCGTATCACCGGATCAGACGTCCTGTCCTGCCAAAGGAGAGTTGCCCTGCGACTGTCCTCAGCTTGAAACATCAAACATCGATCCATCTTCGACCATCAGGTGAAAGTGCTACAAGGCCAACAACTAACCCTATCTTTAAGCAGTCGATTAATGGTTAGCAACTTGGCGTTTCCCATCTTTCAAGCATACGTTGTTGCTTACTTGCTTCAATTCGTTATAGCATATTACATGGCTCTATTAAAATTTTCTTTTCAGCCTAGGTAGGAGAGCCACAAATCTTTATATTAAGAAGATCCAGATGTAAAGAAGATCCAGATGTTGGGTCCACATCCTCTCTAATTAGTTGTAAATGAAGATCCTTGTTCAGATTCATCCCCATTCTTATCTCTTCAGTGTGGACCCCCACATCCATCTACCATTAAGTTCCTTATCTTCTCACCTGTTCCAACCATTTGACAAAAGCCTCGCCGCCTCCCCCTTCTTCCTCCGCGCACCTACCCCACCCCCACCCCGCCACTAGCCTCCGGCTCATGAGGGCTGCCCTCTCTCCCCTCCTCCACCACCATCCTCTTTTAATCCTAGTTCCCCCACCGCCCAATACGATCCAGCGACGCCATCACCATCGGATCCACAACCGCAGTGCCGCCGTCGCTAAACATTATTGTGCCCAGGGCGCCCCTGCCGCTGACCCTCCCCAACCAGCCTCCTCTACCACCATGGCGCCATCCCGCCCACATCCTACTACCCCTGTGGTCCGACAGCTTTCCTGACCATCCCTCTAGACCCCTGAAGGTACAAATTATCGTACATACATCTATGGGCTCAGCAGAAGGTTTGAAAGTCCTAAATATGGGTCCGAACACCGAGACGCATCTGACTAGAGACCATGGCGCAGGATGGCGTAGTCTACATGGAAAGACATGAACTAGTCGAGGATTAGGAAAGTACTCGTTGTAATAAGAGTAGAACTCCTCTAATCGTATCCAACTAGTATTCTTGTAACCAACCAACCTGTAACTCTGCCCCCGACTATATAAAGCGAGGCATGGACCCTCTCCAAAGCAATTCAATCCAACCAACACACAGGACATAGGGTATTATGCAATCTAGTGTCCCGAACCTGTCTAAATCGTGTGTCTGTGTTTATCTTTGAGTTCTTGATCTCGACGAGCCCCACTAACCAAAACACTACCTCGGGCACCCCCCTCAGTAGGTTGCCGAGTCTAAACACCGACAGCTGGCGTGCCATGTAGGGGATCTCGTCGAGAATCCACTGGTGAACTCGATGGCACAAGTCATCATCAAGCCAATCGTCGCGTTTGAAGTAGGAGCGATGTTCATCTTTGGCTCATGGGTTTGCGTCGCAGACGGCACTGGAAATTTCCACCGCCATATTGCGCCAACCCCGGAGAAGAAGAAGCAAACCATGAAGCTCCAGCACCAAGCTCTGGAGGATCTCATCGAGAATTTCGGCGAATTTTTAATTTCAGACCTAGCTAGAGGCTGGGGGGATGAGTCTGAGTACAACTCGACTTCTTCCGCTCATCCGATTGACTTGCACGAGCTGGCACATAAGCCATCGTGCGAGTTGGATTACCACCAGAGTTGATTCCCATTCGGACTCCATGACGCGACCACTGTTTATCAAGCAGCCCTGTCCAGATCACACTACGATACGGATACGATCGAGGACCTCGACTACTACTCAGATCTGGACAAGGAGACTCCTTTATCAGGTCCACAACAAGGCCTGGTAATCACATCAACTCCTCAAGGCAGATTTGTCTACTGCTCCAACATGAAGCCACCCACTCTCGCCAAGGATGACGATTCGCGCCTCATCGCCTACCTTGACACTCTCCCGTACCAGGAGGGAGATCCTTTGTCACCCATCTACGAGGAAGGCGACACCACGGAGGTCATCACTTCAAGCTCGGGAAGCTACTCTCCAGCGCGAGAACTCTTCACCATCATTACTGGACAAGAGGATGAAGAAGAAGAGCAACGGGACAGGAACCCGTGACATGAGCGTCACCCAGATGACGTCTCGCAGAATGAGCTCACTGCCAATGTTGTCGGAGAAGAGACCGAAGCTCAAAGAACTCGACGACGAGCATGAAACGCCACAAGAGCAGAGCGCCGCCATCGCCTTGCAGCGGATCTACCAATCTAGAACCTGGATAGCGCCTTTGAAGCAGTTCAAACGTGTCACCATTGTACTCCCCTAGCTAGTGTCGCGTCTATTTATCTCATCACTCACACGATGCCTCAAAATAAGTACACTAGACAGTTGGCTCAATTGGCGAAACTTGTGTACGAACAACTCGATTAGTAGAATCCGATACAGTCAGTCTAATGCTCTGCATCCCAGACAAGCTTTACAAAAGAGGCGCATCGTCAGGAGTGCTCATGAAGTGCGTCTCACAGCAAGACGGCAAGGATATATTGGAGGAGATCCACAAAGGCATTTGCGGCAACCGTGCATCCTCACGCACAATCGTGGGTAAAGCTTTCAGATCAGGGTTCTATTGGCCTGTAGCCCTCGCTGACGCCGAGGAACTAGTCCACCGATGCCAAGGGTTCCAATTCTTCGCCAAGCAGCAGCATGTCACCCCTCTTGGCCGTTTGCGTGCTGGGGGGGCGACATGATTGGCCTACTACCCACGGCGCCTGGAGGATTCAATCGAGTTCTGGTGGTCATTGACAAGTTTACCAAGTGGATCGAGGTGAAGCAAGTCACTTCCCCCAAAGCAGAAAGAGTACTCAACTTCCTCGACAAGCTTGTTTATCGTCACGGCTTCCCTAATCACATAATCACAGACTTGGGTTCAAACTTCAACAACCATGGGTTCTGGGAATACTACGAGAATAGTGGGATCGATGTCCGGTACGTCTTTGTCGCTCATCCGCGGGCCAATGGCTAGGTTGAGCGAGCCAATGGGATGGTGCTAGATGCTCTCAAGAAAGGCTGCACGACATCTCCAACACCAAGGGAGGAAAGTGGCTCAAGGAACTACCCAACATACTCTGGGGGCTACGTACCCAGCCATGCAAGCCTACAGGGCAATCGCCCTACTTGTCTACGGATCTGAAGCCGTGCTACCCACTAATATCATGTGGCAATTCCCAACAGTCGAGCAGTATGAGGAAGGCGCGGCAGAAGAAATAAGGTGTCTAGACATTGATAGCCTCGAAGAAGCTCGCTGCACAACACTCGTCCAGTCCGTAAGATACCTCAAAGGCCTTCGCCGTTACCATGACCAACACGTCAAAGAACGATCGTTCCACATAAGTGACATGGTCCTTCGTCGTATCCAGGACACTAAGGGGCTGCACAAGCTTAACTCACTATGAGAGGGGCCTTTTATCATCTTCAAGGTCACTGGACCTAGATCATATCAACTACAACACCCCTCTGGTGAAAACGTCGATAACTTGTGGAACATCGAGCAACTTTGTCGATTTTATCCTTAATTTAGATTTACATATTCATGTAAATAGCCATGGGCCCTAGTGGTAGATTTACAATTCAATAAAGCAGTTGTATTTTTATCGTAATTCGACTACTTATTTCTACCTTATCGTGGCTTGCAGAAGCAAATTTGAAGTACTCCTAATGAGCTATTCAGCTCCCTAGGCAAAATCGCCCAATCGCGGCTTGTAACAACAAGTCCACAAAATTCTAATGAGCTATTCAGCTCCCTGGGCAAAATCGCCCTAATAAGGCTTGTAATAATAAGTTCGCAAAATTCTAATGAGCTATTCAGCTCCCTGGGCAAAATCGCCCAAATATGGCTTGTAATAGCATGTCCGCAAAATTCTAATGAGCTATTCAACTCCCTGGGAAAAATTGCCCAAATATAGTTTGTAATAACAAGTCCGCAAAATTCTAATGAGTTATTCAGCTCACTGGACAAAATTGTCCAATCGCAACTTGCAAAATAAGTCTGCAGTAAACTTCATGAGTTAGTTAACTCATTGGACAAATATGTCCCTTGGCTGCTTGCAAAAACGAAACCATTAGTACCTCAGGAGTTAATTAACTACCTAAGTGACTCCTTACCAGGCAAATCTGTCTAGTCACGGCTTGTAATAACAAGTCTGCAGTTCCAGGCTTTCTAGAGCGTAACATCAATACAACTCAAAGAGGTTGTAAAGATAGGCTCTAGTCGTCGAAACCCTGAAGAGACTACTCCCCCGTAGTCTACTATCCAAATAGCTCGAGTACTCATGCTCCACAAAAGAACACGCGTCCTAAGTACTCTACAATGTGCATCTGATGAGGCTCACAAAAGAAGCCTTGTGTGCAGACACTTACATTAATCGTACGAGCAACAATCAGGATTAATTGTGAGGGGCACTAAAAAATAACAAGTTCCATAGCAAGAAAATAATTGCATAAAGACTTCAATATATTACAAGCATTGACAAATTGTTCTTTATACAAGTACTAATGTTTGTTCATCTATAGATCTACTCAAGGTTTAGTTGCCTAGCTACTTTTTCGGTGATGGGATCCATCTCCTGCATAATCTCCTTGAATTGCTCGTCCAAGCAGTCCGACGCCATCCCTTCAACAATAGGTTGCAAATTTACCTGGGGATAGAAAGACTTCACAAAGCTCAAGACCTGCTGGAGATAGACTTCTCCATCTTCTGAATATAGCTAGAAATCTTCTCTAGTGCATCCTTGAGTATCTCTGGCAGCGGATGAGGCTCTACGCCTTCAGCGGGAGGCTCTATCATATCCGCAATCGGCTGGACGGCCTCACAAAGCTTGTTCATGGTAAATGTGGCAGTTTCCGCCCTAGCCTCACGATCTTTGATGGTCTCTATGGTAGCAACAAGATCAGCCTCACCATCCTCGCGCATGTTCTTCTCCTTCTCCAGGTGATGCTCCAACTTCTCAACTTGCAAGACAAGTTTGTCGTGCTGGTCAGTCACACGATAGAACGCATTGGTCCAATTGGTGATTTTCTCATGGAGTTCTTTATTCGACTTCTCAAGCTCTGCACATTAAGGCAGCGCAGAGGGTCAGTACCACAAGCAGAATCAGTATTTGGAAAGCAGCAAGAACAACAATTACCTTTAACCCGCTAGTTCAAGGACTTGTTGCGTCCGTTGAGATGGTCTTTCTCTTCTTCAAGTTGCAAGATGCGATTCTAGTACTCAGCGGCAGCTCCATCATACTTTATCATTAATCGAGAACAACGCTCCTTCTCCTTAGCAAGTTCCTTTTTAAGGGCCTCAGCATGAAGTACTGTGTCCCCATATCCTTCAAGCATTTGGGGTCTTTGGCAGGAGCGCTCGATGACATCCTGTGACACACACAATAAGTACTCGTATTAGTACACGAGTACACGTCACAAAGGCCACCATCAACAAATCAAGTTAGAAAGAAGATACCTCTGCATAATTACCGATGCGGCGATGCATCTCCATCATTCCAGCGACCACATCCATACTCACCAAGGGGTCGTCGATCAGTTGGATTTCTTCAACACGAATTGCTTCGGTCGACAGAGGATCTACACGAGCTTAAGAATCAGTTGTGTTTTGCGGAACCACGGCAAGGTTTGTCAACAGACCTGGCTCGGAGGACGCATCGGTGGCTATGACTTCCACATGTGTCGTCGCTTCAATTTCCACCTCTAGCTCGGGGACTACGGGAGTAGCCACGGTGCCAGAAGTAGTCGCCGCCACTCCTTCAAGTACTTGTCGCTCGGGGGCTAGCGGCACAACATTGTGCGACGATGCCAATACCTCATGCATAAGAGCCACCGCAACAGACGTAGCCCTTGGAGTAGATAGCTTCTCCACAATTTTCTCCGACGGCAAAAGTACTGCTTGAGCCTGGATGATGTCTTGATATGAGTGGCTACCGCCATCAGTCACAGGATTGGAGTCAGGCCTAGCCAGATTTATGTCCGAGGATTTCCTGCAGAAGGGCACATTACTTATGAGTCATAAGAAGTAATCGAAAGAACAACAGAGGATACCTTGAAGATCCCCTTAGTTTCAATTTGGATTCTCCCGTCAGGCGCAGTGGCTTAATAGTTGGAGACGGTGCCTTTGGCGTGGCCTAAGAAGTTGCAGCTTGATCCTGGCTAGCCTTAGTTACCGCCCCCGCTGCTGACACCATCTCTACGCCAGCAGGGTTCATCGCATCTCCAAAGGAGTTGTCATCGCCAACAACAGGATCTGGATCATCTTCAACATCGACGACTTATCCTGAGCAGACAAGGCAGCAGCCTTCTCATTTTCTATCACCACCTTGAGTACCTGCAAACTACCAATGTCATCCTGAGTAGACACGGTGGTGATATTGGAAACACATTTTAGGAATATATGATCCTCAGGATCTTGTCCTTCCTCATAGGAAATTATCTTGGGGGGCACATCATCTGCATCGATGAATCTCTTCACGGCCCATTTCGTAACGATGGTTCATTTTTTCTTCGGTGGTGGGGGGATCACGACTTCAAGCTCATTTGTAGCTGAGAGCTTCTTCGACCCGGAGGATGGTCCGGCCTTAGCAAACAACTAGGCCTTCACTTCATATTTATCCGCGGCATCAAAACTAGTGCCGCTGGAGGACTCGACTACCTTCTCTTCCCGGTCATCGCCTCTCATAACTTCCCATGTAAATAAGTGAGGAACAGCTTCACAAACATCTTCAGATCTGGGAGGAGAAGGAGCAGAGAAATACAACGTAACATCTTCCTGCACAATGAGACAAGTCAGTTGACTAGTACATTCAAAATAAGTACTCTCGGGAGCCACGGTCACAAGTACTTACAAGCTTTGGCGGGTGTAAGGCGCTGAATTCCCGCACAATAGTTCCGTCCGTGTTGATTTCATCAGGAGAGAATCTAGATGGATCGTTAAAGCCAGTATACTCATAGCCATAATGGCATCGCTGCTGCAAAGGCTGGATGCGGTGCTTCATAAAACTAAAGGCTACTCCGACTCTAGTAAGCCTTACTGTTTCAACTGGGCAATTCTATCAATCAACTCAGGCAGCTACTGGCAATCGCCATGTTTTGGCTCATCAAGCCACCGGTTGTTTCAAGAGGGATGGTGTCCTGAGAGTTTGGGTAGTTTTGGAACATGGTTGCTAATATAACACTATTTTTCTTTCCACCCGGCATTGGAGTCTATCAGCTCGTAATCCAAATACTGGCTGCTTACTGTCTCCCACATTTGAATTCCGGTGCCTCCAACCAACAACGTGTGTTCCCTCGAGGGTCGTGGCTTCACTCGGAAAAACTTCCGGAACAGTTGAAAGTGGGGTCTGATTCCCAGGAAAGCCTCACAAAAATGAACGAAGATTGCAAGTTGGAAGATCCCATTGGGGTTCAGATGAACCAACTTCAATTTATAGTAATCCAGTAAACCTCGAAAGAAATCTGAAGTTGGCAATGCAAGACCTCGCTCAATGAAGTGGGCAAAAATTACCGTCTTATTGGGATAGATCTTCAAAGGGCTGGCATTATCATAGGCAGATCTCCAGCTAATGAAGTCCTTGATCTTGGAGTAATTTGGTGGCTACGAGCGCATTGATTTCCTTCTCCTTCAGAGTTGATCGCTTCCAGGCAGCAACGGGATTGGATGGCACGGTCTGATTGGTTTTCCCATATTTGGGCATCGGCAACTACGACTCTTTCTTCTTGTCGGATCTTATCTTCTTCTCGCCTTCGCCCGGTTTGGATGCAACAGCCTTCCTCCCCATCGTTGATGTCACGAGCGTCTTCAGTCGCATACGCTCGGGGGCTACTTGGGGGGACTGTTGCGCAAGCATTTGGAGATTGAATAGTGGCGGCAGCGCTAGGGTCTCAGTGCGGAAGTTGGAAAGGCAAATGGCAAAGGTACAACAGAAGGGATAACTTCCTCCGTTATTTATAACAGTGGTACAGTAAAAACTACGCAAATGAATGGATTTCGAATAGAAGGATCCCAGAAATTAGGAAAACCTAATTGGCAGTTGCCTTTATCCCAAAAATAAGATCCGCTTTCATAGATGGTCACGTTGACCAAAGGTGATCCTTATACCCACCAAATTAGTCAGCTAAAGACTTGGGGGTTGTGTGCCACGTGTCCATCAACAGAAAGTTTTTTCTACGGGTTTTTAAGGGAAAAGTGATGCAAATTATAGATTGACCCTCAGCCTGATTTTGATTCATGGCTCGGGGGCTACTCCATATGGAGTCACTTCCATATAAAATTTAAGGTTGAAGGATACGAGACTAAGTTAAAATAAGGCTTGAGCACATTCTAGCCGCATGATAATTTTTGGGTACCTTTGAAGATTCAACTAGATGAAGTACTCGAAGAGCACCAAAACTAGTCGGTGAAGTCTACAAAAATACTCGGAACTGCTGCATTTGACTACAAAGTAATTGGGGGCTTGTCGTACATACATCTATGGGCCCACCAGAAGGTTTGGACAGTCCTAAATATGGGATTGGACACCGAGACGTATTTGACATGGAGACCATGATGCAGAACGGCGTAGTCTACATCGAAAAACAGGAACTAGTCGAGGATTAGGAAAGTACTCGTTGTAATAAGAGTAGAACTCCTCTGGTCGTATCCGACTAGTATTCTTAGTATTCTTGTAACCAACCGACCTGTAACCCTACCCCCGACTATATAAGGTGAGGCAGGGACCTCCTTCAAAGCAATTCAATCCAACCAACACACGGGACGTAGGGTATTACGCAATCTAGCAGCCCGAACCTGTCTAAATCATGTGTCTGTGTTTAGCTTCGAGTTACTAATCTCGACAAGCTCCACTAACTAAAACACTACCTCGGGCACCCCCTCAGTAGGTTGCCGAGTCTAAACACCGACACAAATCCCCTCCCAAACCTGAAATCTTGAAACCCTAATCGAATCGAAACTCATCAGAGTTGTAGTCGTCGGATAAGAATAGGCACCGAATGAGGAGGATGCGTATCTCGATTTGTTACTTTCTTGTTCTCGATTTGCTACATTTTTTTTTGCTTTTTTAATCTCCCAATATCCTTTCCCGTTCCCAAATCGGAGGGCTCTCGCGTCGCGATAGCACTAGATTTAGCGATTTATTATTGACTCGCTCGTTCAAGTTGACCTTCGGCTCGTGTGCACGGACGCTAGCCGACCCACCCAGCCCCATCGCCACCCGCTCGCGCGCTTGCTTCCGGCTTCCTCACGGACCACGGCGACCGCAACCGCGCGGCGCGGCCGGGATCACGCGCGCCAGTCGTGTTTCCGCGGCACGCTGCCCTCGCCAACAGCGCACGTGCACGGTGTACGCTTCACGGCTTGTTCTCAGCCGCTCAGGCGGCCGGTCCACTGTGGCATCGACCGCGTGACGCCGAGTTACTCCAGTTGCCACACAGAGCAAGCCCTCCAGCTTATCGACGTGGAGTCGTGGACATGTCTCAGGCTCATCAAACGTCAGTGGCTCACACACGAACTTGCACCTTTATTTCCTCAACACTCTTCCAAAATGTAGGAAACATTGAGACTACACAGGTGCCGTTCCTTTCATTTCCCAGGGAAGGAAGTGCGTGCCATCACATTTTCTTAAAAGCGTGCTGCGTGCACGGACCACAACGCCATCCAGCAGGTCTCACAGGTTCGCCGAAGGTGGGGACGACGGCGGCAGCAGGCCTTCCCTCTTGGCCATCTCGTACAGGGCTACGGCGCAGAGCGCCTTGGCATCCGCTGTCGACCGCCAGAGCTGGCCGTACGGGACCACGCGCAGCTTGATCAGCTCGCCGTGGTCGCGCAGCCCGGTCTCCTTCCCCTGGAGCGATCTTATGGTCTCCTCGTCCACGCGGCCCCTGTACAGGAACAGGCCGATCTCCTCGTCACAGCCGCCCTGGCAACGGAGGCGTTAGTCGGAGTTAGCAGGAACAGAATGCAATGTTTTGGACAGGCAGGGTTCCAAACACAGGCTCTTGCATACATTCATCTCCCAGCCAGCCCTTGTTTTGATTTTTTTTTTCAGAAAAATGCAATCTAGTACTACCAACTAACAAGGTTTTATCAATTAACTGGTCTTGACGCTTTTCATATGGATGGAAATCTGATTTTTTTATGTACATAGAGTGATGGACCAGGTGCTAGCAGTTACGCTGAGTTACCCTAATTATGTAATTCTTTTCGAGAAGAAAAGTTGTGCTACATAGTAGCAAACTGAGGGAAATGTCAGGCTAGTTACCGGTGATGGTAGCATTCGACCTCCAGTAGCAGGGTCCAGCAGTGCAGTAAGGTCAACCATGTCTTCTAGGTTCAACTTTATACCAGTTTCCTCTTCCACCTGTTAGCAATTAAGGATCACCCACACAAGAATATTGTATATAGTAATTAATGCTTTACAAATTCATGTGAATTTCCAACTGCAACACTGTTCAAAAATTTCCAACTGCAACAGCAATGTATTATAGCTTGTGCAAATCTGAAGCAGAGCCAGACAAAAACAGGACCAATACAATGCTGGCTTATTTCCTGTAGTATCATGTAAATTTCAGTGCATACTGTATTCAGAAGCCAAGATACTAACCTCACGAACTGCAGTGCCAACAAAATCACCTTTTTCATCATCTAGCATCCCAGCTGGCAGCTCCAACACGAATTTTCCAATAGGAACTCTAACCTAGAATTTCAATAGCAGTCAATAGGTGAATTTGCTAAGTGAATATGAAACCATGTGCTATGAATCATGGTACAATACCTGCTCGGTAAGAATAGCATATGTCTGCCCGTTAGACTCCAAAAGAATCAACACAGCAACAGCGGGCCCTCTTGCAAAGACGATTCCTGGAACCTAAATATACTGTCAAAAGATGGTATGAACTAAACCTTTGTCCTGCCAGTGCTAGAACCCCCACCCCCCACCCCCCCAAACCGATTTAAAGGCAGAAATTTCATCAGTGGATCTACGAAAGACGTCTCACAGTGATTTTTAATAAGCACATAACTGGACAGAAAACTTCAGATGATCATGGTACATGCCACATTCAGTGCCACAGTCAAGGCCCAAAAGCAAAGCTGTAATAAAATACACAGGTGTCAGGTGAGCTTCAATCCATATTCAGCACAAGCAAAGCCTGGCAGAAAATACAGATCTCTCTCAGTCCTGCGACACCCACCCTAAGCACCCATCTATCTCAACTCATTTGCTCCTCACCCAGTACCTTAGCAATTGTAAAGGGAAAAAAGGAGAAGTACTGCTCCTTTTTCCTAGGAGTAGCACACTATCACACATGTATAGACAAACATCAAGCACTACAATCAAGCAAGTTCTGATAAGAAATTTGGACTGCAAAGACCACTATTGTCAGTTCTAAGTGATCTCCAGCCATGAGGGGTATCTAAGATCTAAACAAACGCACCACATTAGTACAGGGAGATCATTGCCACTGGCTGATTTTTGTGTGCTTTGATCTCTTTTCTTTTTTGACCGTTTGCGTTTGTTTTCTATAGCTGTTTTCATTCTCTTCTCTATCAATATAAGTTCGGCAGATTTCCTCCCGACCGCTTAAAAAAGAAAACCCACATTATTAGCAACATTCCAATCAATTACCTTGGTTTTGGTTTCCTCGTCAATGATGTCAGCTTTGAACTTCATAAAGCCAACACGTTTCCCGAACATGTCAACCCCCTGCGGCGCAAATTCAGATACAAACAAGTGCAAAGTGAGAAATGCCATCCATTCACAAAGCACATTAACAATTTGCTCGGCAGAATCCTAGTGAATCTCAGCCATTTCGACCAAACAACCACAAACGCACCGCACCTGGATGAGGATTCGCGTGAGGTTCAATCTCCCGTAGGTGAGGACGCCCTTCTCCGACTGCAGGTTACTCAGCCACTGCTTGAAAAGCGAGGAATCCACCGCGTTCCTGCGCGTCGAGTCGCGACCAAACAACAGGAGACTAATCAGCGAGCTTTCCCTCCACCCAACCAGCAGATGGAATAGGAGAAGGAGCCCAGATGCTGACCTGAAGTCCGCCTCGGGGAGTCCCGGCGCACCCACGACGAGGACGGGGGCCGCGGCGCCGGGCACCTCGATCGTGGTGCTGGGCGGCGCCGAGGCAGAGGCTTCCGACGAGGCCATGCGAACGCCGCGGCGGCGGGTCGCTGCTCGTGCGACCGGGGAAGGGAAAGGGAAAGGGAGAGGCGGCAGCGGCGCACGGCGGCGGAAGCCAAGCAGACACCGTGCACGAGTACTCGCCGCTACCGCTGCCATGGTCTTCGCAGCGGGTCTCTAGAAGCTTCTCGCACGTGGAGCAAGCAATAACTCCATGGGCTGGAAATGGGCGAGGCCCCATTATTTTCGACCCAATTAGTGCAAAGCGTCATGGGCCTAAGCCCAGTAGGCTGACCAGCCCATGAGTAGGTTACTACCCTTGCAACCGAGCCGCACCGCGCACCACGGCGCAGACGGCGGCGGCGGCAACGGACTAATCAGCAACCGAGCGGGCGGCGGCGGAGGAGGAGGAGATGCCGGGGAAGGGGCAGCGGCGGAGGGAGAAGAACTACCGGGCGGCGCACGGCGGGGACTCGCGCCTGCCCCCGCCGCCGAAGCAGCGGGAGCTCGAGGCCATCCCGTCCAAGCTCCGCCGTCTTATCGCCTTCCAGAACAAGCACGACGACAACGCCAACGCGTTCTCAGGTGACTAATCTCCTTTCCTCTCTCAGGCCCTGCGACTAGCACATAGATAATCTGCCCAATCTCCTGTTCTACTCCATGACCTGACCCTGTGAGCGTTCTTCTGGTGGTGTTTGTTGCCCAGGAGGTGCTCGTGCTCCCGGGAAGCAAGATGATGGGTTAGGGAAGAACAGGCCGGCTAAAGACAAGGTAATTCCGGGGTAGAGTAGCGTAGATTAGGCTTCGCCTTTTGTCCTCAACTCTGCACTTTACTCCAGTTCACCTGATTCACTGTGTGTATTTCGATTAGGAGGCTGTTAAGAATTTGATGTGTTAGTTTCTTCACATTTTTCACTCTTCATGTTCTATGCTGTTTTTATAGAAAACTAAGAAGCAGACACCAGAGGCTCCAGCTGAAAGCAAAGCATCGGAGATCAAAGGTGGCCATGGTTTGGCTGCCAATGAGAATGTGAATGCAGAGGGAAGCAAGGGGAAGCGAAAGAGGGGGAAGGCTGTGGACCTTCGTTTCAAGGAATTGGAGGAGAATGTCTCAATTTCGAAGAAGCAAAAAAGGAAGAAGTAAGCCCTCCATAATGCCCTCATGCATGAAAGTACAAGATCCACTGCTATCTCATTAAAAGGTATAAACAATATCAACATGCCATACCATGAATTTCAGACATCTGGATGAGAAGAAAAAGAAGCGCAAGGGTAATAAGACGGAGACTCTTCCAGATTTTCCTGGGCGTGAGAAAGTAAAATTTGGGGAAGTTGTTGAGGCTCCACCAAAGTTGTCATTCCCGAAGGTACCTTCACTTCTCCACATCACTATATTTGTGAACTCCCTTTTTGTGATCTATTTTCTGCATTACACATCAATGGTTTTATACCTTTGTAGGTGAAGAGCACTTCAGATGCTTCTCGTGAGATGCTAAGGAAAGAGGCGATTGAGAATTACAGAAATATCAAAGGCTGGACATCAAGGCCTGGACTCCAGCTTCCAACACTAGCTGAAAATACATTCTTGTCCCCATAGATATTTTATCTGTTTATTATATCATTAACAAACTTGCTCTGTTTGTATCAGAGAAGTTTAGAGTATACTCTCTTGTAGGAAATTCTCAAACAAGCATTTCTGCTTGGGTTCCATGTTTTTGTTTCTGTTTACTTTCAAATCTTATCATTGCTGTGTTCTTGCAAATGGTTAGTATGTGCTTAAGAAAGTGTACTGACTGTTTGATCAGTGGTTTGGATTTTGGAAACATGGTGCCAATGTTTGGTTCCCTTTCATCCTTTGAGATGGCAATTGGAGTATAATATTATTCACCATAGTATAGTTGTGGAATACATAGATATTTCCATCAGTAACAAAGTATACAATAGCTTGTCTGGCAGTTCAAGTTGAACGGCGGTATGCATGCAAATGGAGGCCTTTATCCATGTGGAGGGTGAACATTGTTTTGTATGTAGCATCCTTGGATTCATCTGCCAGTTTGAACCTGAAGAAGTGTATCAGGGTGGCCGCCACAATCTTCATCTGCCTATATGCAAACTCCTTCCCCAAGCAAATACGGGGTCCCGCCTGATGATCAAAGAAAGACTTGGTAAATTCAAGTGTCTGCCTAAAAAGAAAACTCGACCACAGGGAGATGACATCAACATCCCACTGGCTGATGGCTAATGAAATTACTTGGCTTTCATTTAGACAGTAAATATTGCAGACTATTTTTCTTTAGCAAGAGAGCAGGATTTTGAATGCTACTGTCTTCTAATATTCTAAACTTTATCTATTCCTTTCTAATTATTTACAAGAATCTAGGCTTACCTATCATGAACCAGTAATGTTATAGTTGGATCTAGGTCCTCTCTAAACATGTGAGGGATGACCGTAACCAGTTATACTTACATTGAAGGATACAAATTTGTAAGGGCTCTCTTGCTGGAAGACTCCATTCACAAGCCATCTTTCAGGCCTGAAATCTTCAGCATCTTCACCCCAGAGGTATGTCATCCTCCCCATTGCATAAATCATGTAATTCATCCCATCTCCTTTTATCACTCTATAACCATTAGGTAGTACATCATCTTCTTCTGCCATCTTACCATCCTGTAAGAATGCCGCAGAATAAGTTCACAAAGGAAACATCAATGTCGGTAAAATACAAGTCTTTATGCAAACATAAAAAATACGATGTTTAGTGGAAATTTATTAAATTTATTTGCTGCGTAGCTACATAGCTTTATATTTGACTAATTAATTTTCTTCTTCTGATTATTGCAGAACAATAATTTTACATGCATACTTAAATATGGACTGCAATATCAAACTTCTAATAATTTTACATGGGCACAGAATTTTTGCAGACACCAAAAGACTATATTCATGGAGTTGTAATAGGTAGCACATTTTCACCTGAAACCATCTAAAGCTCCTTTGTAGTTAACCAGTTAAGTTCTTGTTAAGTAAGGATTCACAGGTATGTTAATAACGCCCTGCAGGTTATGGTAATCATTTGATGTCTGATCCAAATCAGGCTAAATTATGGTTGAATTTGTTTACTTGGATCCTAGTCTATGCAAGTGATACCCCACAGAGAATTTATTTGTACCAATGGAACAGCTGGATATAGCCGTAGTGTCTCAGAGATTGCAGCGTGGAGGTAGTGCATTTTGTCAATAGCACCTTCGTTCAATCTTGCAGTGAAGTCCTCTGTGTTGTTATCTTCCCTGGCCCACTCAACTGACTCATTGATTTCAAGGGCAACTTTATCCTGCACTAAAGGGTTCTTGCAGAGCATATAAAAGAACCAGGTGAGAGTGTTCCCAGTTGTGTCTTTTCCGGCGATCAGGAAGTTGAGGACTATGTCACGCAGGTACTGATCATTCATTGTCTCAGGGTCCGTTTTGCTCTGTATTATGAATCTTGATAGTATGTCTTCTCTAGCTCTCTACATGCATCACAAAGGAGAAGATAGAGTTTTACAAAGAGAAGATTTTGTAGAAGTGAATTTGGTTCAAAAGTGGATATCGCAGAAGTAAATCTGTGCAATATGTTTACTTTGTCTACAAACAGTGGATTCTAAGGTTACTAAAAAGTTATGGAGTACATGCTCCACAAGATATAAGAGCTGATAGGTGATAACTTATACAATCATCCACGGCCCTCAGAAACAGTTGTAAATTTAAACTGGTTTGCAAATGATGCTTGCTGTACGTATCCATCAGCAGATATAAATCGGTTTATCTTGTTAGGATGTGAAAAAAATGTGGATTATCGTGACTGGACACTAGGATCTCTTATTTCGGTGCTAGATTAAGTTTTATTCTTTAGCTTGTTACTAAAAAGCATAAAACTACATAAATGGCTGTATTTACACATTAACAAGATTATATTCAGGATAGAGTTTTGCAGCCCTTACATTATCTTGTCCATTCATTTGTTCTCTCTTTTGATGGATCAATTTCATCACGAAGTCATCAATGATCTGAATGTTCCTCTTAAGTTTGGCTTCTGATCCGATATTAAAATACCTTTTCAGCTTCCAGAATAGATCAACGTATCGGTGGTAAACAAGAGAGTTTGCCTCATCGAATGCATCGCTGAACTGAATGCTAGATTCATCTGTTCCAGATAGTGTGTTCAGCTCGAATCCGAATCCCACTTTGAAGATGGAATCCATAGTTGTTTTCATCAAAAGCTCCTACGAGAAGGTGCATTAATATATTTTGCCATCCAATAATTATTCATGAGAAGTACCAGGCTGGTCTATGAATATGTATTAGAGTTCAATCAAGTAACTGAACCTTTTCGGTGCATACATCCTCAAGCTGAATAAAATTAATCTTATGTTAGCTTATTTAATCCCTATATTAGCTTCACAAGGTACCTGCATCTTTATGGTAACACCTACTAGTATGGTCTTTTATATGACTTAACGACAATATGCACTTTTGTGTTAGTCGTAGAGGTACCTGCATGTTTATAATAGTTCCACTAGTTGCTGCAGAGGATATTTTATCTGCCAGCTTCCTAGCATTTGTTCTGAACACAACACTGCTGAATTCACGTAGCACTTTGGTTGAGAACTCATGGCTTGCCAGCTTCCTCTGGTGCCTCCACTTCTCCCCATCAGCTGCAAAAATCCCATCCCCAAAGAGATCCTTCATGACGCTATAATTGAAGATCCCCTTGTATCAGCATCAAACATGTTAAAAATTATATCTGTAAGCTCATATCGCAATAATCTGCCATACTTAAGTTAATCCATTGTTTGAAAGGTTAAATTATTTGATGATGTGACAACAATACTACATGTGTTGCAGGATGTAAGCTTCTGAGGAAGGAGCCCAGGGGATGGGAGAAAGAGGAGGGCAAAAGTGATGGATGGGCATGGAGAACCACCTTGCTGTATTTACTGGAGCTGGTCTTGAGGACATGCTCGATGATGACCGGGTCGGCGGTGTAGAACTCGCTGTGCCCAGGGTACACAAGCCTGCTGGTGGGATGCGCCAGCGCGTAATTCACATGCTCATCGAACAGCCTGTGGAAGTTGTTGAGCTGCCGGAACACGGTGCCGACGAGCGGCGGCCGGTCCCGGTCCTGGTCTCTCCGGGCGAACTCCCTGGCGCAGAAGACGGCGAAGGACGCCACGACGGCAAGGATGTAGAGGGTCACCGCCAGCAGCGCCGCCGCGAGCACCGAGAGCAAGCAGAGGCCTGCTGACGCCGCGAGGGAGGGTAGCTGGGAAGCCATTGGAGCTTCTGCTTACTCAGACCAAGTTGAATGTATTACATATATATCCTTCAGCCATGATATTCTCTTGTCCTTTTTTTTTCCGAACTGTTATGTTTTTGGTTTGGTCATTGACAAATGTCAATGTGCTCTGGATTGGAGCAGCAACTTTTGTTTTTCTATCGATGCCGTAGCCCCGTGTGATTGGGTAGTCTGGTATTGTACTGCAACATGATGTATCAGGATAGCGATAGCAAAGCTAGCTAAATTGTTGATTAGTTGGTGAGCACAGGAGTGGCAACTTGACAATGATAAGAGCGTCAGCATGGGCGTGGCAGTTGGGCTCTATCTTTCAGTGCTTCTGCCGCGTGACTGACACGGGCAACAGGCCAACGGTCCAAGGCTTCGTATCCGCTGGTTCCTTTGGTCCATATAAAATAGGTAGATGCCGCCGTATAGTGCGAACGTCGTTGCTACTGGTATATTATAAGTATATTGCTTCATTTCACATAGGGAATTTGGCTTTTTTTCCTGCGAATACATCAAAATTTTATTAACAGATTCATTGCGGAAAATTCTTTATTTTCAAAAATTATTTCAGGGCAGATGTTAATATTTTCATGGTGCCAACGATGGATTTTATTTATTTACTATGACGAACGTATCTATCGGGGCCATTCAGTCGCATAATATGAAAAAAATACCGTGGCCTTGGGCCATCCAACAACATTCCAACGGTAGTTTATTAGTGCATCGGCCATGTTGGTTCAATTCGTTCTTCAGGGTAATTAGAGTACAACAAATCACACTTTTAACCTTGACAAGTTATTCTCCCTTTTTAGAATATGTCCCATGCTGCTTCATTGTTCTTTTTTAGGTACTCGCCATGAGTTTCCACTAACTTCCTCCCAAGTACTATGTATTATACTTGTGCAATGTGTACATTTTTTCAGTACATGCAAAGGTTACAATAGCTCGTTTGGCCATTCATGCCGAACGTGGGTATGCATATAAATGAAGGCCTTTGTCCATGTGCAGGGTAAACATCACTTTGTATATTGGCTCCTTGGATTCGTCTTCCAGTTTGAACCTGAAGAAATGTACCATAGTAGCAGCCATGATCTTCATCTGCCTGTACGCAAAATCCTTCCCCAAACAGACGCGGAGGCCCGCCTGATCATGGAAGCAAGATTGGTCAAATGCAAATCGGTTGTCTAAAAGCTAATGAAATTATCTTCGGAAGTCTTGGTAACCTGAGGACTAATGAACACTGCCACGGTTTCTGCCGTTGGTTTGTATTTGTACCAACTTACTCATTCCGTAGTTGTCACCACTGACAATGAGTTAGCATGGTATTTTCCTACTTCAGTAAGAATGAAATGTTGAACACTTGTTTTTTTTTTCTCGCTCAAGCAACATAAGGCAAGAACTGAATAGCACAACCTTTCACTGTTTTATGTTTTAATGCTTTCTGTCAGTTTTGGTCTGGGCTGTGAGTCTCCAGTTATACTTACGTTAAAAGCCACAAACTTGTAAGGGTTCTCTTGCTGGAAGACTCCATTCACAAGCCATCTTTCAGGCCTGAATTCTTCAGCGTCCTCGCCCCAGAGGTATGTCATCCTTCCCATGGCATAAATCATGTAGTTCACTCCATCTCCTTTAGTCACTCTATGGCCATTAGGTAGCGTATCATCTTCATCTGCTATCTTACCATCCTGCAGGAATGCCAAACAAATATTGCCATTTGTTATAGTATATTTGGTTGCAAGAATCTTGAAGTTCTGATAGCATCTTAGCGTTAGATTGACCTGTCAATTTTGCCAGCAAGTTTTTCTTAACAAAAACTTATCGTCATTTTTTTTTGCAACTGATTCCTACAACCCTATCCCCATTAAGACATCCATAATAACTGAGTTTCTTGTTGGTGTTAAGTAAATATCCACAGGTCTTTCATGATTATCGTATAGGCTAACATGCCAAGTATGCTAAAACTACAACTTATGCTAGTCTTCAGCTCCATCATTATCTAAGCTAATCTACAGTTTCATGATTATGGTAAGTTACTGTGTAAGTAGGTACTCAACGTCAGATACAATTTTGATCCTGTATACCCTGCACGGTAATAGTTATTCGTACCACTGGAACAGCAGGATACAGACGGAGGGTCTCGGTGATTGCAGCATGAAGATAGGGCATGTTTTCGATAGCACCTTCATTCAATCTTGCAGTGAAGTTTTCAATGTTGTTATCTTCCTCGGCCCACTCAAGTGACTCATTGATTTCAGTTGCCACCTTATCCTGCACGACGGGGTTCTTGCATAGCATGTAGAAGAACCAGGAGAGAGTACTTGCTGAGGTGTCTTTCCCAGCAATTAGGAAGTTGAGGACTATGTCACGCAGGTAACGGTCATTCATTGTTTCAGGGTCCTCCTCACTTGCTAATATAAATCTTGTTAATATATCCTCTCTGCCTTTCTGCATGTGTCAAAGAGGAGATAAAATTAGAAGTAAAACAGTGAGGTGCGTTGTTTACCTTGTTTGCCCAAAAATTAATATCCTGATTCATACTGTAGGAAAATATAGTATGGCGTGAGAGAGTTTCTTACTTTCTTAGCAGTTGCATAGTCACGTCCATTCTTCATTTGCTCTCTCTTTTGATGGATCAAGTGCATTACAAAGTTGTCGATGATCTCTATGTCCCTCTTTAGTTTAGCTTCTGACCCAATATTAAGTAGCCTTTTCAGTTTCCAAAATATATCAACATATCGGTGGAAAACAAGGAAGTTTGCCTCATCGAAGGCCTCACTGAATTGCATGCTAGGTTCATCTGATCCAGATAGTGTGTTCAGCTCGAAACCAAATCCCACTTTGAAGATTGAATCCATAGTTGTTTTCATCAAAAGATCCTGAGGAAAATTGCATTAGATTGACTTGGCCTGCAATCAAGAGGGTGAAAATAAGGAGAACTTGCAATAAAATGGGTAGGAATAAGGAGAACTACCAGGATTGTATCTGAACTTTGTAGTTGAGTTTTTTTTTAATAACATGTAGTTGAGCTTGTTACTGAATTTTCGGAACAAGCTTGATTCCTAAAACTTTGAGCTCTGTTTCAAGTCAATTATTATGTTTGTTTGCTTGTTCCACAAACTGAGTTATAGATATCTCATTCAGCAGTGTTTATATGTTCGCTCCATCTTTCTCCAAAGAACAGCTATGTTAAATTCAGATTTAGATGTAGAATTTGCTTTGTTTTGACTTCCGTAAGTCAACTTGCTAAACTAAAACATAGAATAGGCTACAGCTACAAGTATACTCTAAGCACTTGTATCGTCCTTTCCATTTTATGATAATACTCATAGAAGTACCTGCATGTCTATTGCAGTTCCATTGGCTGCTGCAGATGAGATCTTCTCTGCCAGTTTTGCAGCATTTATTCTGAACACGACACTGCTGAAGTCGCGAAGCACTCTGGTCGAGAACTCGTGGCTTGCTAACTTCCTCTGGTGCCGCCACTTCTTGCCATCTGTTGCGAAAATTCCATCTCCAAAGAGATCCTTCATGATCTGAATGTTGAAGTCCCCCTGTGGATCAGGTTCGAAAGCCATCAGAACTGTGGACAAGCTCAATTTGTCCAAAGTCACTCAATTTACCCTTGTTTTTTAAGGTTAATAAACACAAGTAATCTGACTAAATTGAACATGAAAATGCAACACTGAAATTGTCCATGTTATTTTCATGGTAACACGGTATAACTTAATCAGAGCATGGCATTTTGTAGCATGCAGTCCACGTTTAAGAGAATACTCAAGTTTTGACCTTCCTTCACTTGAAGTTGCAGGACTTACTCATCTGAATATAGATTGAACAATACAGTGGCAGTGAGGGGAGATGGAAGATGATCAGCATGTAAAACCACCTTTCTGTATTTACTGAAGCTGGTCTTGAGGATATGCTCAATGACTTGTGGATCAGAGGTCCACAGCTCACTGTGCCCAAGAAAGAGGATCCTGCTGGTGCGATGGGCAAGCGCGTACTCCACATGCTCGTCGAAGAGCCTGTTGAAGTTCTTGAGCAGCCTGAACACTGTCCCGACTAGAGGTGGCCGGTCGTGAGCTCTCCAGGCATACTCTCTGATGCAGAAGACGGCGAAGGAAGCAACAACGCCCAGGATGTAGATGGTCACCGCCAGCAAGGCTATGGCGAGAGCTGAGAGCAAGCACAGGCCTGCGGTTGCTGCGAGGGAGGAGAGCTGGGAAGCCATTGGAGCTGCTACTTCCGCTGTTTTCTCAGAGCAAGAATGCAAGATTACCATTTGATTGTTTTTTTGGCCATTGAGCATAGGTGTCAAGATTACCATTTATAGAACAAGCGACGTGTGATTCATCGTGTGCAACAACGAATCACTCCTTTTTGCCACAAATTTGAACGCTGCGCTTAGCCGTTTGGTCTTCGTTTGGAGTAAAGATGAAATGCTTGTACCCTTGCTAATCCTTTGAGCGGACAATTAATTTGATCAGTTGGGCAGCAAAAACTTGACAGGGCCATCGGCAACGACGTAAAGTTATCGCATTCATCCATCTGTGTGTGCTGCTATCGTCCACTAGCAATCCAAGGTTTTCTTCGCCACCGGTGTGCCCTGCGTTTTCACCCACTTGCGATCGTATCCTTTTCGTAAGAGCGACTGGTTGCCTTCCTGATAGCGCTCCGAACAATCCGAGGTATGTGCATGATGCAATGCTTGGACTCTGGATTTCATGCATGTGAAGGTCCTGCTGTCCATAGCTATAGCCAGCAAAGTGGGGGTAAGTAAGTAATCTATCCATTTCATATTCCAAATTATAAGTCATTTTACCTGTAAGTCAAACTTATTTAGCTTTAGCTATGTATATAAGAATTGCATAAATATCTACAGCATCAAATTAGTTTAACTAGATAGACCATGAAACATATTTTCATACTTCATTTATTTGATATTGTAGATGTTAACATGTTTTTCCACAAGTTCGTTCAAAAAAACATGCTTTTCCATAAACTTGATGAAAATTAAAATTATTTAACTTACAATAAAGCTAAATCGGTCTATAATTTGAAACGAACGGAGTAGCATTAAGTTAGAGACTTAGAAGAAAAGAAACATCATGGTCAAGACACATAAATGGTTTGTACTCCCTCCGTTTTTATTTATAAGACATAGCATGACTTAGCACGGTCTTCCAAATTAAACTTTGACCATTCATTTATTTTATGTTATATTATTTATGGTTATAAATTTATGATTATTATAGAGTATATTTGATTATGAATTCCTGTATAAAGTTTACATTATAAAAATAAAAATATAGTTAAATTATTAGTTAAAAATTGTAAAGTTTGAATCATGATATAAACGAAGGAAGTAGTCATAGTCGAAGTAAGATACACGTGCAGATGATTGTGTCACACTTTCTAGTGGTTATAAAAGATGGGCAAGGGTTTTTATAAAGGGACATCGGGTATTTATTGACAAAGAGAGAAAAAAATAACATAGTACAATTTCTTTGCAAAAGGACCCAACTGGCCAACACAATTAAACAAACCCTCCTCCAACGATTGCACCACCACCACCATAAAAGAACTCGCCATCATCATCGCTTTCTGGAACAACTAAAGAGGAGCTGTATCTTGAGTTGCCAATGTAAAGACTACAACAACAGCCATCCGAAGATGCTACCAAAGACTGGCAAGTTCTGTCTCTCCTTTTTCCTCTCTTTGGCAAAACTGCAGCGGTGAATTTGATCGTACAACTTTGATTGAGTTTGGCAAAAACCTTTCCAGCCAAACGTTGGCAAAATCCAACCGAACCTTGGAGGTGTTCAAGTGATATGCCGCTCCTACTTTTACGGTCGATAAATGGACCACCGAACATAACAAAGTAATCATCGACGCCGCTCTCAGCTAGGTCGATAACAACATCGTCATCCGAGCTCCATTCAACATAATTTCTAGGCGTTCCGTAAGATATAGGGATATGTTTGCATACCTAATTTTTGGCAAGTGTAGCAGATAAATTTAAAGCCACACTTTATCATGGCGAAGGGACTCTTACCACACTTTTTTAACTCTGATACGTGGAGTCAAAAAAATCTTACCTAAGGTTAGTTAACAACTAAACATCTACCAACTTGGTCAAACTTGACTAAGGTTATGTATGGCAAAGTGTGGCTGGGAACCCAAACACCCCCAAGGTCCACATCATTACAATTTTTTTGGCAAGGAAAAAGTTCATTCAAGCTGACATTTCCTAGTAGTGTGTGTGCAATACAAAATGAAGTATGACAACCGTTTATTTTTTTCCAAGTGTCAAATAAACAACTAATTGGTTTATTTTTCTAAGTCGTTTTCAGTCACTTTTTTGACCAATAAGGCTTTGACACATCAGCATGACTGCATAAGATCCCATAACAAAATCCGAGTTGAAAAGGTATAGAAACCAGCCAGAAAAATCAGTCAAAACATAACAAATGACAAAAATGCCAAACGTTGGCACGGACCAAACGCGCCCAAAATCTAGGCATAGACCCAGTAAGAAGCAAAAGCTGGCCCATGCGTGTCGCACATTCTCTTCGCGGCTTCGCCTGCCGTGCCTTGCGCCGCCGCGGGGAAGCATGACTCTTCCAGTTTTCCCCCAACAACCCGATCCGCCCACGCAATCCCCAACTCGATCAAACCGCGCACGAAAAAACCCACCAAATTCCCCCAAAAATTTCTGATTCCACCAGAAATCTCGAATCCCGATGCGCCCCGTCAACACCAGCGCATGAGCTTTCTCCGCACGCTCGCGGAAACCTTCTCCTCGCTGCTCTTCTCGTCGGGAGGCGGGGCGCCCATGGACGCGGCGGGGGCGGCGCCGTCGCCGGCTGCGGTGGTGGGGGAGCGCGTGGCGTTGAAGCTCAGGGGCTACTTCGAGCTCGCCAAGGAGGAGATCGACAAGGCCATGCGCGCCGAGGAGTGGGGGCTCCCCGACGACGCCACCGCGCACTACCGCAACGCGATGCGCGTCATGCTCGAGGCCAAGGCCGCGCGGGTCCCCGACGCCGTCTCCTCCAGGTGCGTCCGCGTCTGGTCCCCGTTCGCTTCTCGTCCCCATCGCGGCTAGGGCATCTGGGTTCGCGACTGATTAGTGGGTGCCTGTGGAGCTTGCAGCGAGAGGGGCCAGGTCAGGGTGTACCAGGAGAAGATCGCCAAGTGGCAGACGCAGGTCGAGGAGCGGCTCAGAGTGCTTGGCCAGAGAAGTGGTGGAGGTAACTACTAATTCATTTTTGCTAATTCAGCTGCATTATTACACGGCACTGCAAAGTTTGTGAAATGTGATCGGCTATGTGCGCTTCCCGTCTAGAATATTCTGTTAGCTGCTTGAAAAATATGGATTATCAATTTATTCATTCAGTTCACTGAGCTGTTCAAATGCTTCATAATTATGATTAATCTGTTAGCTGCTTGAAAAATATGATGTTGAATAGATGAATATGAGTTTCAACTTTTGTGCTGCTGTGATGTGTTGTTCGGATGTGATGCTAGTATGTCCAACTATTTCAGTGTCTTTTGTTTTGTGTAGGGTGCATAAAATTTTCCTGCTTATCTTGTTCGCTGTAGTTCCTTGGGAGTTAACTTTGTGTTATCTTGTCTGTGGTTTTCAGGAGCTGCTGCTTCAGTAGTGCCGAAGAAGGTATAGCTTCTGGACTTCTAGCTGCACCTGTGGTGATATACTGTATCAAACTTCTGTTTCGTAGATCAACTGTTTGTTTGTTTGGTGTATTCTCTAGGTTATTTGGCATAAACACTTTATAGTGTAAATGCATCTGGCTTGTTTTAGTAATATTAAGCAGGCATCTATTCTATGCAAAATCAGTGTGTCCTTTATTTTTCCCCTCGCCCGACCAATGCTCACTGACATGTTGATATGATACAAATACTTTACTTGCTGTCCATGATCTAGGAGTAAAAAACTTGTTAAGCCAAGCTCATGTGGACTTGTCTGTGCAATTTTTATTTTCAATTTTGAAATCTCAAGCATTAGAAAAATGACAAACATCATTTTTGTAGGTTGTTGCAAGCAATCTTATTAATAGGACAGCAAAACCAGCACCAAGTAGCATCCAAAAGTCTACTTTGCAGAATAGCCCTACCTTCAACAGAGGTGGCCAAGCATCTACACATCAGAGGATTAGCAGTGGAGGTTCCAAACCTGTTCAAAAGGCTGGCGGAAGCTATGATGACAAGCTTGCTGAAATGATTAATACAACCATTGTGGACAGAAGCCCCGCTGTTAAATGGGATGATGTTGGTATGCTGCTAATAATTTATCATATATACTCCAATAAAACATCTGGTACAGTATCCTTGATCAGCAATTTGATTTGTAGCTGGTCTCGACAAGGCAAAGCAAGCACTCATGGAAATGGTTATTTTGCCTACTAAACGAAGGGATTTATTCACCGGACTTCGGAGACCTGCTAGGGGTGACCACCTGCATTCTGAAATTGTCTTGTTTCTACACTTGTTCCACTAATAGGAAAATCTGATTAATTTCCGTTTCCTCTTTTAGGTTTGCTTCTCTTTGGTCCGCCTGGGAATGGAAAAACGATGCTTGCCAAAGCTGTTGCATCAGAATCTGAAGCAACATTTTTTAATGTTTCGGCTTCTTCATTGACATCAAAGTGGGTATGTGATTATCCTTCCCTTTTTACAAGTTGGTGCAGTGGATGATCTTAATTAACTCATTTTTCATTGGCAAAACAGGTTGGAGAAGCTGAAAAGCTTGTCCGGACACTTTTCATGGTTGCTATTGAGAGACAACCATCTGTTATTTTTATGGATGAGGTCTGTGTCAAAATAAACCCTTTGTAGTAATCATTTGTAGTTATCTTCTCAAATCATTTTTTCTGAAATTATGTAATAAAAAAATTCTATTCAGGTTTGCTTTTGCTTCCATTTTCACTAGGATTTTTTTATTGATGAAACCTGTTGCTTATTTGAAATAATTCCCTACTGATTTGTTAGAATGTTGATTCACTACAAAAAATGAAAGAAAGGCTGATATGCAATTTCCATCCACTGGTTCTGCTCTTAGGCTGTATGCACTGGTGTTTTCATTAGCATTTCACTTCTAGTCCAGTGACCCCGTTGTTTTTAAATTTAATGTTTTTGGTGTGGCCTGCTCAAGAAATCTACTTGAAACACAAGGATTGATTTATTTTTGTCTTGTGACTTTGCAAGTAAAATCTTTGTGAATACTAGAATTTCTGGTGAGCAAGATGTTATCTGTATCCTTTTAGTTCTTGGCATGCAATTTTCTTACAGTTTTGAACTGCATTTATTAACGTGATTTTATAGATTCTTTCATATTTAGTTGTTTTCTTGTAACATTGGAGTCTGAGGCTTCTTTATGGTGGCTGGTTGG
This sequence comes from Setaria viridis, assembly GCF_005286985.2. Classification (NCBI taxonomy): domain Eukaryota; kingdom Viridiplantae; phylum Streptophyta; class Magnoliopsida; order Poales; family Poaceae; genus Setaria; species Setaria viridis. The sequence continues at coordinate 1,358,903 of NC_048266.2, forward strand.
CTGGCTTTTACTCTGCAGATTGATAGCGTCATGTCTACAAGGTTAGCTAATGAGAATGACGCTAGCAGGCGATTGAAATCTGAATTCCTTATCCAGTTTGATGGGGTGTCCTCAAACCCGGATGATTTAGTAATTGTTATAGGTTAGCATCTTTACCTTTCTCTAGTTGTTTGATTATGCTTTGCTTTTACCCTGTGTTTTCCTATACTGAAATATTTATGATACATCACATTCGCAATTGGAAACCCTGTGCTGAAACTTTTATATTCTACAAGGACAGTAACTTTTGGTTTGGTAATGCCTGTTGCTTGATTCACTGCTGCTTGTTTGGGCTCGATATCCTGTATTTGGTTTCAGTTTATTACTTCCCCAAATTTATTAAAAACACACACACATTGGATTTGCAATGCAAATGACCCTTGATTTCAATTCTTAGTATTAGGTTTTTGATTACTTAAGTAGTGTTGGCTAGGAACTTGCAAAAATTGTGCTTCTTGGGATGGTATTTCTGAAACAGTATCCAGCACTACATAGCATGTTATATGAGCTGCCATCAGTAATTCAGTCTAATTAATACGGAACAGTTTACCTTTGTCAGCTTTTAGTGTCCACATTTTTTTTTCCACAGTTGTATTTTTATTACAGAAAAAGGATCCTTCAAACCAATAATTGTTTTTTGCTTTACCACAATTTGGTCTTTATTTGACAAAGCATTATCTGCATACTGATATTTTTCTAATAGTGATTAATATTTTCTTAATGATGGCAATTCTTTGTCTAGGGGCTACTAATAAACCTCAAGAGTTGGATGACGCTGTTCTTCGAAGACTGGTAAGATTTATCCCAACATATATATGGAGTAGTATTGGTTTTTTGGCTCAGAGTTTATCCTCCATGGAAGCTGCACCTGTTTCCTGAGACACTTTTGCCTGAGTCTGTTGTGGTAACCCGAGAATTCTTTTGAAACTGAGAGTTACAGAACAGTTTTAAAGTTACAATAGCGACTTTCTGTGTTTGCCAATAATTTTAGTAAATTATATGGCTACTAGAGAATGGTCTAATTATGTTGAAAATAAGTTATGTATATGCATCTAAAAAATCTACTTTGAGGATTGGATACTTTGCCTATTATATTGGTGATGCGACATGTAATTCATCCATACTGTAGTATCATTATTCTGTTACTGTTACTGTATTAGTCTGTGAATGAGTCAGGAGGAGTTGGTAGATGGGCCTTGGGAACATTGGGTGGAGTGCTGTGCACTTGTTTTCTCATTAATACTTTACTATACTTCCTTAATTTGCCTATATTTTCAATGCCACCATTTTGAATCTTATAATAAATAGGTGAAGAGAATATATGTACCACTACCTGATCCAAATGTACGGAGGTTACTTCTGAAAAATCAGCTCAAAGGACAAGCATTCAAACTGTCGAGTAAGTGCTCCATGATGTCACTTGATAGCTATTTATTTTGTATGTGAATTGAAACCTAATCTGGAATTGGTTCCTGACAGATTATGATTTGGAAAGACTTGCTGTGGAGACTGAAGGTATGTTAATCTCTGGTGTATGGTCATTTTGAAAAGACGGCCTATGCGGTCCTTTGGTACTGAAACAGTTGTGTCTAGGATATTCTGGAAGCGACCTGAGGGCCTTGTGCGAGGAAGCTGCAATGATGCCAATAAGAGAGCTTGGTCCACAGAATATTCTTACTATTAAAGCAAACCAGGTACGTTTTAACAGCCTGAACTTCGATATATTTCGTCGGAGTTTTCTTCATGGTTAAATTGGCAGTTTCAATGGACTTCTAGTTATCTTTGCCTCAGTTATTGCCCAGTAAATATTGGGAATGTCGATATCCAAAGCAAGTTAACCCCATGTTTAACCTGTTATGTAGTTGCGACCTTTGAAGTACGAAGACTTCAAGAACGCGATGACTGTGATCAGGCCGAGCTTGCAGAAGAGCAAGTGGGACGAGCTGGAGAAGTGGAACGAGGAATTTGGCTCGAGCTGACAACGATGCGCACCGTCTGCTGATCAGGCAGCCCTAGTTCGATCTGTACATGATCTCATCCTCATTATAGCTTACACGAGTGGTCACCCTGCTTATCCGTGCGTCCACATTGGATAGGATACGACCATCATACAAGGAGAAGGTGTATCACCGGGAACAAACAGCCTGTAGCTATAAACGTTGCGCGAGAAAACCGCCGCCTACCTACACGAGTTCATATATGGGCTGCATGGGCCTAGGGCAGGTTGAAGCTGTCTGTCGTCGTCATGGTGTAAAGAGAAACCAATGATCGTAACTTAAACAAAGGTCAAAATGAAGTTTCACTGCGTGCTTATGACTGCTGTGAGTGGTTGAGGGCCGTGCAACTGGCCTTCAGCATTCCGTTTGTGAATCCTGGAATGGCACCCCGTCCCTGAAGGGAAGCCATTCTTGGAAGAAGGTTGGATGGATTGGATTGGATGAGCGACCGACAGACCAGGTTCATTCATCCATGATCCATTCATCTCTCCGTCCAGGACGGGCGGGAGGCAACGTGCCGGACCGACCCCCACTGGCCGGCCACTGGCAGCAGCAGCAGCACGGGCGGGGCGAGCGCGCATGTGCCGGCGCCCTGGCCCTGATCTCGCGCGCCGCGGACACAGGCCGGCAGGCCGGGCAGGCTGCCCCTGGTCCTCCACCCCGCCACCTCTTCGTGTTGCCTACTTGCCTTGCGCCTGCGCGCGTCCCCATCCTGATCCTCGCCATGGCTTTGCTGCTGCCAGGTGAGATCCCCGGCCGCCCACCGGCGGCGAGGCCTGTCGCCTGCCGGTGACGCCGGCGCCGCCGCGGGATGAGCAGCGTTTCGAACCGGGTCAAGGTCACCGGAGAGCTAGCGACAGGTATCCATCCTCCTGACACAGCGACGCATGCGTTTACATGCCACGCTGCCACGAGCCCCCAGTTCCCCACTATGCTGCTACTGCTAGGCGTCAACGTTCAGGGACAATGCTCGGGCCTCTCATCATCAATGCTGCCGTGGCTTAGGATTCTCGTTTAGATGAGCGAAATCAAACCATCTTTGAAAACTCTTCAGCATTTTTTTTTGAAAAGAACTCTTCAGCATTTTTGTTTGGGCGAGAGGAGGAGGGAGGAGAGCTGGGCCGCAGTGAATTTATCTGCCTGTGCAAGTGACAGTGGATGGATAGATGGTGGTGGTGGTGGGACCCACGTGCCCTGCTGCGCGCGAGGTGCTGGTGATTGGGCGGTTGGGGCCTCCGGCCCCGCGATTTGGCCCGGAATGTTCTTGCTGCTATACGAACGATCTGAAGCTCTGAATTGAGATCCGAGCAACTACACATGCCATGCCTGCCTGGTTGCTGAAGTTGGGATCCGAGCTGGGGATTGTACTTCAAGTACTAGGTGGCGTGCGCGCGTGTGTCTTCTCCGTCCTCCCTTTGCTTGCTCATCGGAGTTAGCAGCCAAATTGGTTGCAAAAACAGCATCAGGACATTGCTGCTGCTTCACTTTCAAAAAAAAAAGGACATGCGTGTAGAAGCTGCTGCACATCCTTTAAATTGAACTTTAATCTTCAAACTGACAAAGTGCTTGTTCAAAAAAACACAAACAACTTGGGGAAAAAACAAATACTACGAACTATTTTTGAAAAGTAACACTAATGGTGCGTGCATCTACCCCATGTCTATGTGCAGTAGTACCAGTACATTGTTCATTGTTCGGACACGGAAAAGCAGCGACGGGTCCGGTACGTACGGCGGGTTCGACGCCGACCGCGGCGCAGGGGGGGCCGGCGGAGGAGGCGACGCCGCTTTCCGGTTGGGCATGGCCCCTAAAAAACCCTCTCGCATCACATCCCACAGCTACGCTATACTACACTCGTAGCTCGCACAAACAAACACGCGCAGCCAAGCACATATCACATGACCCATGCCTCAGTTTTTGAGAGGCCGGGTTCACGTCGCATCAGGCAGGGCCATGGCCACCATGGCTCTTCTCCTCTCCTTTCCTTGCGCTCATTGAGAGGTGAGATTGAAAGAAACCTTCCGATCGAGAGGAGTACTACTATGGATGGATCCCTCTTCGGGGTCATGCAAGCGAGCGAGTGCCCTCTACTCCTCTAGTAGTCTCTAGCGTGGCGCACCCTACTGCCACCAGGACGATTACTGCTCCTGCTACAACTCAAAGAAGCTACAGTGCTCTGGACGTGCTCAAAGAAATCCTAGAGAGAGACAGATGGACAGTATGCTTTTGCAGGAGCAAGGGTAGAGGCTAGAGAGAGATGGACCGCGCACTGTGTGTGGGAGGAGAGAGGGAGTAACCGCTAAACCATAGGACCTTTTTGCTGAATCATTGGAGTCTGATTAAGGTTCCATTTAGAAAATGTAGGTACTTTTTTTTGGAGGAGCTGGTAATTGTTTTCTACAAATAATTTAAGTAAATTTACATGTAATTTCTGCTGAAACACTCGAATAATATGCTTGGAATTTGCAACAGGGAGCAGAAATTGATACATACTGTCCTTCCTGTACTTCACATCCATTTTCCCTTTTTTTTCCTCCCTATGGGAAGACCAAACAAATTGTGATTCATGTAAAAAAAAAAGCTGCATTTCCTCTCGGAGCATAGAGCTATGCATGTTATGTGCTCAACTGCTCACATCACATGCAACAATTCTAGCACAAACAACCATTTCACATGCTGTGTAGAACAATCCCTAGGCCACAACCACAAACAGTGTTCCACATTGTTGGCTGTTGGCCTTATCTCTTTACCCTGCACACCCATGCAAGTGAAGTAAACAAACTTTTCTCCTCTCATCTAGCTTCCCCCCGGTTCTGGGGTTGCCATCATCATGCTGGCTCTGCCTCCCTCCTCCACATCACATGGCCTGTGCCAGCAATAACATGCCCACTGGACCCAGTAATGGGGCATCAGTACCACACTACCACTGTGCCCTTCCCCTTTTGGTTTGGCACACTGGTTTCTTGCACATCACTCCCCTCATTATCTCAAGTATTGAAACTGTTGCCATTTCCACCATATGGATGGACAGGTGGTATGGTGCAGGGCTTGCTTTTTGTTTTTAGTTATACTTGAGGGTATGTCTGCATTGTGTGTGTAGGGCTGGATTAGATGTGGGGCTGGTGCATGCATTGCAGGTGTGGTCCATGTTGTGGCTCCTCATTCTCTTTGTAGAGCAGCAGCTTGCTTATTTAGTTGTCTTATGGATAAGAAGGATCTGATATGATGTTGCCAAATTTAAACCACAGAGAAATCGTAACGACAAGTCAAGAAGGATGGGCTCAAGTTGGGTGTGTACATACATCACATTTACCAGTATGTAGCACATGTTCTCATATTTTGGTCAACGCCATCAACATTTTAAAATCTATGCATGGGCACATATGCACTAACCACATTGCCAAAAAAAAGAAAGAAAAATCTCTCTCTACCCACACTTTTTGGACGCCATATGTTTCTTCCATCATGCCTTCTTGATTAGAGAGAGAGAGAGAGAGAGAGAGAGAGAGAGAGATGGCCATCACGGATTCTATGATGGGTTCAATCAATCCATCACCATGTGTATGCATGGTCCTAGCCACTCTACACATACATGCATATGCGTACATGACGAATACCATCAGCAATTCGAACAAAAAAAACACTGTGAGGCCAGAGGATACACTACTACTGTTCACTTGCTCACCCCTGCACCTGCATTATCCATTGTACACTGAGCTGCAAGCCTGCAACAGTACCCCCGCCATTTATTCAGTTTCATTTCTTGCACAGAAGAAGATGGAGAAGAAAACTGCAAGGGAAATGAAAAAAAAATCACTATTCTCATGATCACCCGGCCGTGGTTTTGTGTGCACAGTAAGGAGAAAAGAAGGCTGTCGAAATGTTGTTGCTGATTGATGGGACCTGTGATCTTACACAAATAAGGGACCCTGTTGCTCTGCACACAACAGCTGCAGAACAGCAGCATTCCTTGGTTGTGCGCACACTATACCTACTGTTTGTTTGTTGTGCTTAGAAATTACAGGGACCAATTTAAGAACATTTCCTCTCACAGATAAAGACCTTGGTCAGACAATCTTACAAGACCTTAGGCATGCATGCATTTAAATTTGCTCAAAAAGTCTGAACATGTAAATTCTAATTTTAACTGGTGCTGCTAAATCAGTCAGCGAACAACTCTAACCGTTCAGAGTTTCAGAACATTTGCATGGGGGCCCTGAAAGCGAAACCTTCCAGAGAATTGACATCAGACCGGGGAGAAGATGGAAACAGTTCGTTGTTACACCGTTGTCGTTGGTCCCCTACCACACACATCAACCTCTATGACTATCTCTGGTTACCAGAACAAAACCAAGCAAGAACAGGAGATAGGTGAGATGCAGAGACTTTTTTTTTGTTGTTGCCAAGAGCTGGCTGTTTGTATAGTTCTATATATACATATATATAACTATATATATATATATAAGTAGCGTTGCTGCAGCAATGGCAACAATGCAGTCTCCACAATGGCATGGAGCAGCAACCTTTTGACTAGTCCAAAACTAGGCACGCAGGGCTTGTCCCATGTGGCATGCATGGCCGGGCCTGTGAGCCAGCTGACTTGTGATGAGTTGCAAGTAGCTGCCTGTGCTGCGGTTGCTTGGCCTTGCCCAGCTCTAGGTCCCTGCATCCAGTTATTGCTCGGCAGTTACTAAGGTGCAACGCCTTTGCACAGTTGCAGCCTAGGCTTTCGGCCAGGCCAGAAAAAAGAGAGCGAGGCCACTGGTTCATTGAAGGCAAGTTTGGATGCATCTCCCTCTTTGGCTCTCCTCTCTCCCCCCCCTTTAGAGAGAGATTTTTAGAGAGAGATCTAGAGAGAGAGAGAGGTTTTGGAATGTTCATATTTGTTTGCATGTGGTGTGCATGAGTAGCCAACATCTATCTCTCTGATGCCTGTATGGCTGCCTAGCTGCTTTGTGCCTATTTTTCCTCCATTGATATGCTACTTGCATTGGCCTGCCTGTTTTCAGTTTTCTCTCTCTTTAGTCTTTACCAGCCTGCTGGCTCGTGTTGTCACACACACGCAGAAACAGAGAGGCTAGGTGAGGGATGTACAGGGCGCCTTGTGATCGATGCAGCTCTAGCCAAGGTGATGAAGGCTGCAAAGCCTGAGGCTATACTCTTGGTGTGTGTTTTATGACTCATGCATGGATGGAAGCCAGACAGGAGAGCTAATTATAAGGCACACCTCCCTCTCTGTATACTAGTAATATTTCTCTGCCGTGTTGCTCATGGAGTACTTGCTTGTCTGGCCTCTAGCCTACAAGGAGCAGGATGAGCCAGCAGCAGCCGATGCGTTGGGCAGCTCAAAGGAAGAAGAAGAGCACCAGCTTTGTCAGGGGCACATACAAGCTTGAGAGTTGGGACACACGTGAAAAAAGAGAGACAAAGATTTAGGGCCTGTTTGGCTCCATAGTGTTAAAGTTTAACACCCGTCACATCGGATGTTTGGATGCTAATTAGGAGTGTTAAACATAGACTAATTACAAAACTAATTGCACAGATGGAGTGTAATTCGTGAGACGAATCTATTAAGCTTAATTAGTCCATGATTTGACAATATGGTGCTACAGTAACCATTTGCTAATGATGGATTAATTAGGCTTAATAGATTCGTCACGCGAATTAGCACGGGGTTCTGCAATTAGTTTTATAATTAGCTCATGTTTAGTTCTCCTAATTAGCATCCGAACATCCGATGTGACACTGTTAAAATTTAGCACCTCGTATCCAAACACCCCCTTAATTCGAGAGGAGCATTTGCAACTCCAATAGAGTAATGCATTTGCATTTGGCCTCCCAATGCATTGTCTAACTGTTATCGATCAACGAAATGAAATAAAGGGTGGATTAATTCCATTCCTGCAACAGCTACACACACTACTATCGTGAATGCAAAGCGTAGTACGTAAGACGAATTTAATTCCTCTGCTTACGTTGCAAACATGCGTTGATAACAGTGCATACATGTGTGTGCACGAGATGCACTGGCGTTGGCATTGCAGCCGTCTGGATCATGTACCAAGTGTGATGGAGCCTGAACGCATCAGCATAATGCAGAGCAGCAGCAGCAGCGGCAGGAGTTACTTCGATCGCAGCAGAGCCGGCCCTGCTGATGGCTCTGCATGCAGAGAGCCGGCATCGAGATCGATGCAGGGCAGGGCAGGGCAAGCGAATGCAAATGCATGCTGCGTGCAGGGCAGGGCAGGGAGAAGTAGGGGACGTTTGGAACCTTTACTGGAGCTTGCCTAGCCTTGATGGGCAAGAATTTAGCACAGCACGTACGCATGATGCCGGCATTGGGAGGGCTCGAATCTTGGAGGGAAACCCAAATGTTCATTGTTTTCAAATAACCAAGAGAGAGAGAGAGAGGCGTGGATGCAATGTGAATAGTCACTGTTATAATTCTTGTGGTAAAATTAACGCACTACACATGATCTAGGTAGCCAAAATGCATCTACAAAGTGTGAACGTCAGTGCTATCGAATTATTCCCATCTATTAGATTAACGATCTAACCATCCTTTTTAATCTTTACATTCGATATGTGTGTAGATGGGATCGATAACTATATCTAGTGAGGTTTCTACGATAACACTTCAAAGATGCACAAGAGTTTGTTCAAACAAATGTATCCCTAAGTATGGCTCCACTATGAAGTGCGCCAATTAATTCAATAGCCGAAACGAGAAACGACGATCTTGACTTTAGGGGCTAAAAGTCGCCGAAGAGCTTAATCAATGTGGATGGTCACGGAGCTTCATGTGAGTACCAGACATAAGCATGTACTCCTACCACTCTTTGGAGAGCCCTAATTCCATGGACATCGAGTCATGACCACATTCATGGTCCGGTCTAACCCAGGGCCCCGACCATGATTAATAAACCAATAATTGCAGCCACCTTCCCTAATCAACGATTCAACCGCATCTCCTCGAGACCTTGACGAGCCATCAGCCATGGGCGACAGCTCGTACGGGCTGCACGGCTGTGGTCGTGGTCGGCAATGGCCGGTGGTGACTGGTGACCACGAGGAGGAGGGAGGAGGAGGGGACGCCGTCGCGACGCCATTCCCTTCCCTCCCTCCATCCACTCCGCTCACAGTCACAGCGCCGGCGTGAGCGTCATCCAGCTCACCAGGCACAGTACGATCTGTACCTACAAAACGCCGCCGCAGGCCATGGGGCCTCCGGGCCCACCTCCAGCCGCGGCCACACGGGAGGCCACAGGGTTCCTCACCCGGAGACGATCCCGCCTCCCCCCCCCCGGTAACCGACTGGCGGGCGCGCCTCTCTTTTTACGCGCGCTCTATTTCGCCCGGCTTAAACCCCTCACCCACCTAGCCGACATGTGGGCCCCGGATCCCTGCCGCAGACGGCAGCCGCTGCTCCGCCCACTGACAGGTGGTTCCAGTGTCTTCCGGGCCCACGTGTCATCGAGGTTGCGGCCTGGCGGCCGCAAGGAGCCAAACGGTGGAGGAGTTTGAAAACGGGAGGCCCACGGGCCCCTACGGGCTACACGTATCACCCCTCTGCGATGTGGGCCTAGACTCTGACGCGGTGGGCCCGGGACCGTCAGCCTTAACACCACCCTTCTCCCTCCTCCCTCTTCTCTCTCCTACCACCACCACGCTCTGGCACTGATCGATCTCCGTTTTCTCTCTCCTCGCTGCGCGCTGCGCGCAGTGGCAGCGGCTGCCCCCCGAAAGCAACCACAGTCACGTCGCTATCGCCACCACCACCACAAAAACGCATCGCACGCAGACCCCGTCGCCCTCCTACTCCTCTCTTCCCCCCCTCCATCCTGCCCGTCACATTGACATGGAGCGGCGCTTGTGCCCGTGCTAGCTGCGGCGACGAGCTCGTAGTAGCAGTGGCCCGGGCTGGCTGTTGTTGCCTGAACGCAAAGGTGGTGGCTTTGGCGGCTGGGATAGCGAAGGCTTCGGAAGGTTCCTCTCTTGCGGACTCGCGGGATGGCGGCGCTGCGGCCGTGGTGGTCTGCGGCGGCGGCGGTGCTGGTTCTTGCGGCGGCGGCGGCGGGAGGAGGGGATGGGGACGGGGAGAGGCGGGCACTGATGGCGGTCAAGGCCGGGTTCGGGAACGCGGCCAACGCGCTCGTCGACTGGGACGGCGGCCGCGACCACTGCGCCTGGCGCGGCGTCGCCTGCGACAGCGCCTCCTTCGCCGTCGTCGGCCTGTGCGTACACTCTTCTTCGATCTCTCCTCCTTGTGTGTTGTGCCTTTTGGTTTCTCGCGGCTGCGTGGCGGCGCTTGTGAAATCCTCTTGCCCTGCTTAATTCCTGCATTTCTTGCTCCGCGCGGGTTGCTTGGCTTGCGCTATTCATCTTTCTTGCGTTTTGATCAGGAGCAAATCACTCACTGGAATGTTTCTCTCTTTTTGGGGACATTGCAGCATGTTTTTTTTGCCATTCAAGCTTTGTTCTTGGAACATTCTGCTTGCCGTAGCATATCTGAGAGAAAATGCTTTCATGTTGCCCATTTGTTGGGCGAAAATAAAAAGGGTCGTTTTTTACATGTTTGCTGAAAAACAATTGAGAATCTTCTGATGAGATTGTTTTCTGTGGAAAAACAGGAACCTGTCAAATCTAAACCTAGGAGGGGAGATCTCACCGGCTATAGGGGAGCTCAAGAGTCTACAGTTCGTGTAAGTGGATGACTCGGAGAACCGTACAATTTCCCCTCCCTACATCCGCCTGAGATTTTGTGCATTTTGACTATACCCGTATCCCTATTTTTAATCCTACCACACCTCATATGATTTGACCCCTCGTGCCATGATGTGACACGGTTCTTTAGTATTTTATTTACTTTAAGCCGACACATCCTAGATTTACCTGCTGATTAGTTTATTTGTGTGCTAATGATTTGCTCGTGCAGGGATCTCAAGTTGAACAAGCTCACAGGCCAAATCCCAGATGAGATTGGGGATTGTGTCTCCTTAAAATATCTGTGCGTCCCTGAATCCAAGTCTTCTTTTATTGTGTTACTACCTTTTTGCTGTAGATTAGCATTTTTTTAATCGGTCTCTGTTTTTTCTTGTCTATTATCTATGCAGGGATTTGTCTGGCAACTTGCTGTATGGAGACATCCCCTTCTCCATCTCCAAGCTCAAGCAGCTTGAGGACCTGTAAGCCCTCTCAATTCCTGTTTCCTGACTCCTTTTAGCAAGATATCGTCACTTTTGCACCTATATTGGAGTATCTAAGTGGTTGCAGTAAAAAATGGGAGGCAGTTGCACATGCTGCTTCATGATTAGCTTGTGTGATACAGGCATTTGTTGTGATACAAGAAATTGTTTATGGTTTTTGTCTGTCTTGCTACCTACTCTTTTTAGTGCTTTTGGATTGCTGTTTTTTTTTACATTTTTCTCTCCTATCTTGATGCAGGATTTTGAAGAACAACCAACTCACGGGACCCATCCCTTCCACATTGTCCCAGATTCCAAATCTCAAGACCTTGTAAGCTTCCTAGGACCTTTATCTATCTGTGACCTTTACTTCTTTTATGATTGCTGGACACATTTGGTGATTTTGTTCTGTTTGTTTCACCTACCTTTCTGCTTTATTGTGCATACCAAAGGAATTTCCTTTTGTGTTTTTTTTTTGTCACATATGTTCTCTTGGTGATGAAATGTTCATTTGTTTCTTTGGAATAGGGACCTTGCTCAGAACAAGCTTACTGGCGACATCCCGAGGCTCATCTACTGGAATGAAGTACTGCAGTACCTGTAAGCACTATACAACTTGCATACCTTAAATATGTTTTCAGATGATAACATTTCTGTTCTCTTGATCCTCAGAGGCTTGAGGGGTAACTCACTGACTGGAACTCTGTCACCTGATATGTGCCAACTGACTGGCCTGTGGTACTTGTAAGTTCAACTGCCCTGCTCCATTGTATGTCCTTCTGCATATCTACAGTGTGATCTTATTGACGTAGTTGCCTTCCATATATGCAGTGATGTAAGGGGAAACAATCTCACAGGAACCATTCCAGAGGGCATAGGGAACTGTACTAGCTTTGAGATTCTGTATGTTGGCCCTAATGATTCTATTGGTGTGTTGGTTCTCCTTAGGTTAGGATCCTAAATTTTTTTGCCTATTTGGCCTGCAGGGATATTTCATACAACCAAATCTCTGGAGAAATACCTTACAACATAGGATACCTTCAAGTAGCCACACTGTAAGTCATCCTGATTTCTTCAAATCTTCTGTACTTTTACCCCCTTTTTCTCTCTTGCAGTACTGTGCTTTGCTTCATTTAGATAGTTCTATAGCTGACCTATGTCCTGATGCACAAGTACATACTTGCATGCAGGCCTTCTGTTTAATCCTTGCATTGTTTTTTACAGGTCACTTCAAGGAAATAGACTGACTGGAAGAATTCCAGAAGTGATTGGCCTCATGCAGGCTCTTGCTGTCCTGTGAGTAAAAAGTGAAATACAGCAGTTCAGTCCATTAATACCGGTTTCTTTACTTGTCCATAAACACTTGTCCAAATTTGATTCTCAGAGACCTGAGCGAGAATGACCTGGTAGGGCCGATTCCTCCTATACTTGGCAACCTATCCTACACTGGCAAACTGTTAGTATCATCAACATTACTCTTCTTTCCCAAACCATATTTTTTTCTTTTATTAATAGTTTATATAACCATTCATTTTCAGCTATTTACATGGCAACAAACTTACTGGGCACATACCACCAGAACTGGGGAACATGAGTAAACTCAGCTACCTGTAAGTAATTGTTATCTTAATAATTTTGCATGTACGTTGATGTGTGATCTTAATGGAGTTCAACATTAATTCCATCCAGGCAGCTGAATGATAATGAACTAACTGGCACCATTCCAGCTGAGCTTGGCAAGCTCACAGAATTATTTGAGTTGTAAGAACCTATCCCATATGCAAGTACACAAATTAATGTTTATTATGATCTCTGTATTTACTGATAAGTTGTATAATTCTGTAGAAATCTTGCCAACAACAATCTTGAGGGTCATATTCCTGCAAACATCAGTTCCTGCAGTGCACTGAACAAATTGTAAGTTTGTAAGCATGCATTTATCACAGTATTCAATGGAACAATAATGTGTTTCTCATGCTTAAATTATGTTTCTTTCGTTCTCAGCAATGTGTATGGCAATAGACTGAATGGCTCTATCCCTGGTGGTTTCCAGAAGTTGGAGAGCTTGACATACTTGTAAGTAGTTGCACTTGTAGAAGTCTTCTTACAACTGTTGCCCTTCCGAGCACGTTATTATTTCTTTTTTAGTATTTTACCACTCTGGTGTGTAATTAATTTTATCTCAAAAAAATATAGGAACCTTTCTTCAAACAATTTAAAAGGCCAGATTCCCTCTGAACTTGGTCACATAGTCAACTTGGACACACTGTAAGGAGACCTTTTTACCTATATTATTTGTTACCTAGTGCTATGAATTCTCTGAGTTATGTGTTGCGTCGCAGCCACTTCATTTTGTTAACTATCTTCTTCCTCCATTTTGGCACAGGGATCTGTCCTACAATGATTTTTCTGGACCAGTTCCTCCCACTATCGGTGATCTCGAGCATCTTCTTGAATTGTGCGTCAAGGACCAACTTTTTAGAATTCATATTGACTTTTCTATGTGCATTATTGCCTGATGTCCACAACTGTTTGTGCAGGAATTTGAGTAAAAACCATCTTATTGGATCTGTGCCTGCTGAATTTGGAAACTTGAGAAGCGTCCAAGTAATGTAAGGGAACACCCTTGTGAAATGTTGTCATGTGTTCTAGTAATATGCGATCATATGATTCATCTGAAGTATTCTTTATGTACAGCGACATATCCAGCAACAACTTGTCCGGTTATCTCCCTGAAGAACTTGGACAGCTGCAGAACCTTGATAGCTTGTGAGTCCTCCTTCATGGTACTATTATTCTGAATTTCTACTGCATGTGATGGTAGAATTTTACTGATCTGTGGTTTTATTACACAGGATTCTTAACAACAACAATTTAGTGGGGGAGATCCCTGCTCAGCTGGCTAACTGCTTCAGCTTAATTACCTTGTATGTTTTCTGTCTTAACTTTGCCCTAACAGCATGGTTAATGACTTCTCCAGAATTAAAACATGTGTTATGTTCATTTCAGGAATTTGTCATACAACAACTTTTCTGGACACGTCCCATCGGCAAAGAACTTCTCAAAATTTCCAATGGATAGGTATGAACAAATGGCTCCATCTGCAGTCTTTGATATCCGTTTGCTTATAGTTTCTGAAAAATAATGATTTCTAAATGCAGCTTTGAAGGTAATCCTATGCTCTATGTGTACTGCCAAGACTCCAGCTGTGGACATGCTCATGGAACAAAAGGTACCATACAAGTCCTGAGCTAGTACTCAGCAGCCACTTCTCCATTTGCTTCTAACTCATGCTTTTATGACTTTTATACTACAGTCAACATTTCTCGGACAGCGGTTGCTTGCATTATCTTAGGCTTCATCATACTACTCTGCATTATGCTGCTGGCAATCTACAAAACAAACAAGCCACTGCCACCTGAGAAAGGATCTGACAAGCCAGTGCAAGGTATGCGCACGTCACTCACCCCTTGCATTGCAGTATATTCCAGAGCCATGTCCTAATATGCTGACGCTCGTTTACTACTTTTCTTCATCATGTTTCAGGACCACCAAAGCTAGTAGTCCTTCAAATGGACATGGCTTCCCATACCTATGAAGAAATTATGAGGTTAACTGAGAATTTTAGCGAGAAATACATCATTGGTTATGGCGCATCAAGTACTGTGTACAAATGTGATCTCAAGAGCGGCAAGGCCATTGCTGTCAAACGGCTTTACAGTCAGTATAACCACAGCCTCCGTGAGTTTGAGACAGAACTGGAGACGATTGGTAGCATTCGACACAGGAATCTCGTCAGCCTTCATGGCTTCTCACTCTCTCCTCATGGAAACCTGCTCTTCTACGATTACATGGAAAATGGTTCCCTGTGGGACCTTCTTCATGGTTAGGACTTAGGACTTCTGAGCCTTTATTCATGTTGTTTCCTTGCACTCTTTTGCAAATGCCTCAGTAAACATAGCTGTGATGACCCGTGGTCAATTTCAGGTCCATCAAAGAAGGTGAAGCTTGATTGGGACACGAGGCTGAAGATCGCGGTGGGTGCTGCGCAAGGACTGGCCTATCTTCACCATGACTGCAACCCTCGCATAGTCCACAGGGATGTCAAGTCCTCAAACATCCTGCTCGACGAGAACTTTGAAGCGCACCTCTCTGATTTCGGCATCGCCAAATGTGTCCCAGCTGCCAAGTCCCATGCCTCCACCTACGTGCTAGGAACCATCGGCTACATTGATCCAGAGTACGCCCGGACATCAAGGCTGAATGAGAAATCTGATGTCTACAGCTTTGGCATCGTCCTTCTGGAGCTGCTCACTGGGAAAAAGGCCGTCGACAATGAATCCAATTTGCATCAATTGGTAAGTCACCACGCTGAATTCCTTTACCAGATCCTTCTTTAATTGTTCCATGCTAGTCAAAGTCAGTACTGAAATAAAAAGACAGAATGTGATGCAATGTAGTTGCAGATTTCTTGGAAAGATTTGCTTGACTGATAGATGTTCCTGGCATGTGCAGATACTTGCAAAGGCTGATGACAACACGGTGATGGAGGCTGTGGACTCGGAGGTGTCAGTGACGTGCACGGACATGAACCTGGTCCGGAAGGCCTTCCAGCTCGCCCTGCTGTGCACCAAGCGGCACCCGGCCGACCGTCCGACCATGCACGAGGTGGCGAGGGTGCTGCTTTCCCTTCTGCCGGCACCCGCCGTGAAGCCTCCCACGACGAAGGGGGCGGCCGGCGACTACACCCGCTTCCTGGCGACGACGACGGCTGACATGAAGCACGACGTGTCCGTCGACATCGGCGACAACAGCTCCTCGGACGAGCAGTGGTTCGTGCGGTTCGGCGAGGTCATATCCAAGCACACAATGTCATGATCCCCCCTTCTCCCTCCCTCTCTAACTCCAGAGTTCCCAAATTTTTCTCCCAAGTAGAGATCCAAGTAAGAAGGTAGCAAAAGCATAGTAGCACAGTGCAGGAAGGAAATAGGTGTAGGATTCGCAGTAGATGATGATGTCCATTGTTCTTCTTGATGTTGTTTTGGAAGGAGATGATGTGGTGCTGGTAGGGAAGGGATTGCCGTGGTGGTTCAGGGTGTAATCACGACACGAGCCCGGTGGATGGATCTGTCAGACAGAGGTGTCCCGTGAGCGCCATGAATCCGAGGCATTCATGTGCTGGGGGCGATTCAGAGCTAGGCCATGGAGCTTTCTTGGATCCTGGGAAAACGCATTGAATTGAACCATGTATCCTGCATTGGACAAGCCGGGCTGTTGTAAATGAAATGCATCACCTTTTTTGACTGGTATCTATGAGTTGCTCTCTTTCTCTCTCTCTGCTGTCGTCATGGTCCCTCTGCGGTGCATGGCTGGAAGCCTGGAACTGAATTTACGCCCGTTTGGCCGCCTCGTTGTCCTTCTTGTTCGTCAGCAAGATGAGCGCTGAGTCGTGTAGCTCGTGAGTCGTGAGTACGTCTTCGCAGTGAATGAAACCTTTGCGTCGAAAGGGAGAACGTTTCAGCCGTCGTAACTTCTTCGATTTTTCTGTGCTTGAACTGTTGCTGATCTTCTTTTCCTCTGATTTTCTGAAGCGGAACACCGTGCTCCGTGTGTTAACACTCAACAGGTAAGAGACAGTCAGGATCGTGCCAAAACCCTTGGCTGTTAGGATTAGTGCACAGCACAGGAGGCCGACGGCGCCAGGTGGTGACTGTTTGTGGAGCTCCTGTCTCGTCTGGTAGTCAATGGCAGTTCTGCGAGCAACCGGGTCCCTTCTCCGACTTGACTCGGCCATGCGACCTGCCGGCTGCTGCCCGCTCTGACCTGGAGCATGGAAGCCTTCTGTTATAGCAGCCCACTGCAGCAGGCACCTGCCAATGTAGCTGACAAGGCACGCGCCGTGCGTGACGCATCGCTGCGCGCCACTGGCATGTGTCCTGGCGCCACTCGCCGCTCCACCTGCCGGTGACCGCACTGTTTGCTAACAACAAGGCCGCCCCAACAGTATCGCGTCGTGCCGGCAGGAAACGCCCGTCAGGGTGAGGCTGAGGCGGCGGCCCGGCGGCTGACTGACAGGTCCCGATGTGCCGTCCTGTCCTGTCAGCAACAGCCCAGCAGCATGTCTGAGGAATCTCTCGCGGCAGCCGGCGACCGGCGGGCGTCGAGCTCGAGCAAACCGACCGCCGGACGGGTCGGGGTCCACGGCGGCGGCAGCGCCGACGCGACGTGGGAGAGGAGAGGGGGAGGGGGAGCAGGTGCCGGCGTGCCGCGGCGCTTTATTCGGCCGTGATGGGACAAACCGATGCGCGCACGCCGCGGGATCTCGCGGCCTCGGATCGATCTCCACGGGACACGCGAGCCGGCGAATGCACGCGCTTCACCAGTGAACGATCCCTGAGCCACAGGGAGGCGAATGCAAAGTTATATATATTTTGGTTCGATCTAAAAAAGTTGATAAAGTAGAATTACATTCTGCTCATACTTAGCATTTACTATTCTACCCTTTCTAATTAGTAATGATTATTATTAATTTAACTAGCTATTAAATTTGAATAAATATTTCTGGAAGCATCTATTAAGATATGGTTCTGAAATTTTTACAGAAGTTTCATTACTATACAAGTGATCTACCATAAAAAATTTGAGATGCATTTGACTTCTACAAACTTTATTAAAAATCAAACATGGTTATTCTGCAGCTATAAAGAATGATTTATAATTAGAGTTCTATTAACAGTTTAACTCTAAAATTTTACAGCAGGGTTCTTAACACTATCAGAGACTACTGTGAATTTATCAAGATTTTATAAGCATGGAAACTATTGATTCCATAATAAGAAGATTAATCAACATGCATTTTATTTAAGCAACAGAAACACCTATCTCACAAGAACAAGTATTTTTACTATGTAGTAAGGAGCATTAGGAAGATAGCAAAATTTATTTTGCATTTTTAGCATTTTCCTATGGTTTTCTACAGATTTCCAAATCCAAATTTTCAGTCATTTCAATGCATGTTATTCAAATTTGAATTTCCTTTTTTACCGAACGAGAACTTTTTCAATGTTTATCACATGTCCCTTAGTTTTCTACCTTTAATGAACCCTACCTATTACTTGAGTGTTTCAACTCTATTAATGAAGTTTTGTGAAATAATAATGAATACAAATGTTGTTCCAACTTAATCACATCCTAATTATTTTGTATCCACTTACTTGTTTATTTAAGACGCTCTTAATTTATCTTGTCTCATGTGGGGGTTGTCCTAAAGTGCTTAGGGATGTTTTTAGAATCACTTTTGGTTAAGAGTGGGTGGGAGGTTGCACCATTAGCTTTTAGTAGTCTTGTATCGCGATGTAAGACGCTTATTATGTATCGTGCATTATGTGTTAACTTGTGAATTTTGATGGTTGCATTCCTACACACCGCTCAAAGCTCGTATCCAACACTACCCATCATGTTCATTTGTTCAACGACATTTAAGAACCTTATTAGAAACGGTGTTGATTAACTTATGACTATTTCCTTTACCAAGTGATCACTTTATGACTAAGTATGGCTAAGTAATTGCAAGATCAAGTTATTATAACCCATACCACTCGAGCGGCAAGGTATATGACAACAAGCTAGGGAGTTAGAAATGTAGGTTCTAACAATGCAATAAGATAACCTACATGCAACCCATAGTGATACGTAGTAGCAATTTCATTTCAAACAGTAGGAGACAATATGCTTAGCTGCTTGCCTTGGTTCTCTTCGGGTTCAAACTCGACTTTTATGCCGGCCTCGGCTTCGGGCTCAAGGGTCACATTCTCCGGCAAATCACTTTCTAAAAGAATGAAATGCGTGCATACATCAGAGATGATGCTATGAGTGTAAATGCTCATGTAATGTATGGAAGATAAAAGGAACAGTAGGAAATCAATTGTTAACAGTACAATCTTGTTAAAAGCAGTACAAGGTCATGTAAGAACGACGAGAGAAGCTATTTTGCACGGTAAGTCAAAAAAAAGCAAGCACTAAATGGCATGATTAAAATCATTTGTTCAGAAATAATTATGAAATAAATGGTACTGACAGGAGAGAACAATACAAGATCATGAGAATTGGATTCACATCAAAGAATTGGATTCGCATCAAAATCAATTTTTAATGTGGAGATATATAATAAACAAGATAAACTACCATTAAGCACATTAAATCTAAAAAGGCTTGTAAATCAACCATAAAAGTATCAACATAATTCTTCCTGGCTTCTAAGTGGAAAACAAAGGCTAATAGAAGTGGTTTTAATATTTTATCAATTTTCCACAATTTATCATGCAATTAATAATATTAAGACATCAACTAGGCAATTGCATTTAAAACAGTATGAAAAACATAGGTTCCAGTAACACAAGTTGTAGATCTAAAATATGCATGTCAAAAGGAAGCTAACAAAAGTGGTTTCACAATTGTTAATGCACTATATGATTTATAAAACATTTAATGACCTTTAGACCAATTAAATCATAGCACCAAATATAGAACAGTAACATGCACAACAGTATTTTTGAAATAAACTAGATGTCATTAGGCACCCAAAAAAACAAGATTCACATTTTTAGCATTTTTTACACTTTTATATGCATTTTCCAAGTTTGCCACAATTTAAATCTAGCAATTTAATCAAAACCGAAACTATTTTGCATATACCCCCTGGAAAACTTATTTTGTTCACAGATCTACCCTTCCTTTTCTCAACCAACCCCCTACATCTTACGCTTACACCCCTGGACAAAACCCACCTTACACTTAAACCCAAAACATTTATGCAAACCCCCCTAGACTTCTTTTCCCCTTTGCAATTGGGTCCTTGACCCTTTCTTCAACCTCCAGACACACACACGCCAGAACAGATCAGGCACGGCAGCACTGGCGTGACCGGCTAGCGACAGGGGGATGGCGTGCGACAGCAGAGGGGAGGACGGCAGGGCTGCGCTCCAAGGCCAAGGGCCTCGCCAGTAGCAGGTCCACGCCGGGGGAAAAGCAGTGCAGTGGGATGTTCCATGGGCGGCGGCGCACACCGGCGACATCACCGGGAATGCGCGTGGAAACTTGTCTAAGGAGGTGAACGAGCGTGAGCATGGGAACCAGGGCCTCACCTAAGCTCTGTTTGAGCGGTCGGTTGAGGACGAGGAAGGCCGGAGGGTGGAGCTCCTAGCGGTGGGGAAAACCTCAATTCCCACCGGCTCAGTGGAAGGTGGACGACGGGGAGTGGTCTAGGGTGTACCTGAGGGAGTGGATGAGCTCCAGGTGCGAGCTATTGGAGGGAGATGGCCGGAGCGTGGAGGATTTGGCCGGCGAATAGAGACATGCCAGGAGGTCGGTGTTTTGGGCAATGGTACTTGAATGGCCGGATGGGTTGGAGATGAGGCCGGTTTAAAGGCTGAGTGAGAGGATAAGGATGGCGAGGCATCCAGAGCAAGGCTGCGTGGGCATTGGCGACGGGGGCGGGCGCCGGTGGTCGTCGGCCGTGTGGCGGCGCTTTTGTCGGTTGGCAAGGGCGAGGAGGAGTGGCCAACTGGCGGTGGGGCACCAGCAGGTGCTGCCCAACGGTGAGCCTAGGCATTTGCGCTGGCCAGCCAGAGCGCACGGCGCGGAGAGAGGAAGAAGACAGGCGCTGGCGAGTGGGCCTGGCCGGAAATAAACCATTCAAATTTCCCACTTCAATTGACACAGCTACAGGCATCCAAAAATTCCCCAAAAATACTTGTTTGAAAGATAAAAATACAAACAATACAATTACACAAGAATCACCTCAAGAGCTGCTAGGGTTTTCACGCAATTAACAAAAGAAATCAGCCAAAACTGAATTTCAAATGAATTTTTGACATAAGCAAACATCTCTGAAAAATTAAGTAAAAATATTATAAAATCACTAAAGTGTGTCTAGTATTTAAATAAAATAATAGGAGGCACATTTGCATGGAAAAAATTTGAGTTGCTTCACAAGTTTGATTTTTAACAATAAACAACAATTTATGTGAACTTAAACAATGCATGGCCAAAATGCTCATTTATGCACAAGTGATGCTCATGATGCTCAATTATGCACAAATGGTGTTCATGATGCTCAATAATGTACAATGATGCTCGTGATGTGTGTCGTGCGAAGGTGCTGTGTTCAACGCGTGTTTTCTCACCAAATTTGAACTACGCGTTTGAATTTTCAAACATAAATGTTGGAGCTCAAAATATAGGCTACCACTTTTATAAAGGCCAACATGTGAAAAGCTCGACAGATTTGGAGAAAAACTTTGATGTGACCATCCGTTCGAATATTATCCTTGCTGAAAACCCTGGCCAGGTTACAAATACTTTTTGAATTAAATTTGGTTCCTTATCTTTTGGTAACAAATATGTAGAGAAGTCCAAGAATAAGTTCAAGCTATAGCCGTGCCAGGCAATGTGGTATTTATTGGGTCTAATATTTGCAAGAAGCATCGAGAGTAGAAATCAAAGCTAACTGTTCAAATTGAATCCATGCTATTGGAGATTGATTAGTTAACAAGGTCATTTGCAATGTGGCTAGATTATTTTATATTATTTCTAAATTGAGTTGCTAGCTTGTTTGGCTGGAGTCCAGGTGTGTTTCGTCAGGTGTCTCACTTGAGTCTGTTTATGCCAGGGCCTGCTCCAGAGAAGCTAGCGATCCCATCTGCTATCTGAAGTCGATCCAATTTTGGATGGTGAAGGAACACAATCTAACTGCGTTTAAATTCTGTGAGTTCCTCCTCCTTGATTGTGGCTGCTTGGTCCACAGGTGAAGGGTCATCAACAGTTAACCTAATTACCCTAGTTCTAGCTGGTATTATTCATTGTTTAATCACAATAGTCTGTGACTTACTTGGTTGATAATTTGGAAAGTGAAGATTGTATCGTGAAAGTGAGGAAAAAGTAGTGTATCGCCGGCCAAAACTGGATTTGAAAATGATTTGATTGTCGGTCGGACTTCTACTCAATTTTGAACTCCCTCCGCTCAAAATCAGAAGAAGTGCTAATAGTGAAGGGTGTTCAATTTTTAAAGATCTATCACTTTTATATTAGCCAAAAATTAAGTTCTTATATAAAAATTGTTTTTTTATATACTTCCCAAGTACATCACTACAAAGGTGTTTACATTTAGTCATTTGGAGCTAGCTTTGATTATTCCTTAATCACTTTGATGATTATCTGATTTAATCTCTTAATTACTAGGGTTGTCACATGGCACATATGCCAATTTCTTTCACGGAAGAAGATTTCAAGCTCAAAACAACCTCGCACAATGATGCGATGGTAATCGAGGCCATCATTGCTGGTTGGCAGATAGGAAAAGTCTTGGTGAAAAATGGTAGCTCTGCAGATATCATCTTCACAAACACCTTCAGAGAGATGAAAATTGACCCGCACTTGCTTGAGCCAGCAGAAGTACAACTACTTGGCTTCGCGGGGAGGCTAGTCAAAACTCTAGGAAAGATAGTACTTCCAGTTTTCTTTGGGAACCTTGACAATGCAAGAACGGAACACATCACATTTGATGTAGTTGAAATGTACTACCCTGACTTTACCATCTTAGGGCGAGGATTCATTAACAAGTTTGATGTAGCCATCAGGCAACTATTCCTATGTATGAAAATCCTAGCTTTGAAAGGAGTCATCTGTAACAACCTAGCTTAATTAAGCCATGTTTAAATCTTAAATAAAGTCATTAGCGCTTAAAGAAGAACTTTGACAGTGGTGAAGGCAAGTGAAAAAACACTTTTGTCCGTCACAAGATAAACCGTTGTTTAAACAGTAACTTAAATTTTTTCTTAAGAACTTAAAAATCTGTCCAAATAAGAATTGTAGAACTGAACTTTCTCAGAAACTTTATTTTTGGTGTTTGTCTTGAATCTGAGTAAAAGCCCTTCAAAAACTCGAAATTTGAATCTGTGTTAAATTAATTAAAACAGTTGAAGTCCTGACTTTGGGGCTCTTTATTTTGAAATTTCTAATATAAACTCAAGCTGAGCCCTATACCAAAGTTTTAGAGCTTTGGAACCTTAACAACTTTTATTAAAGGAGTAAGTTCTAAATCTGCCCCGAAGTCCTTCAAAATCTAGGTCAAAGTCGCCTAGTTTGGTCAACTCAGCCCAAGAATTGCAATTTAGATTAAGTCTAGAAATCAGATCAACCCTACATCTTGGCACGAACCTATCTCTCAAAAATTGAACCGAACATCAGAAAAATCCTTTATAAAAGTTTGAAAACTAAGCTTATACAAGAACTTTATCAATTGGACTCTAGTCTAATTCGCCTCCAAAGCTTTTCAAAACTGGAGCTCAAGTCAGCCAAACACCTTGAAAACAGCCAGACTGCTGATTTCCTCTTATGTCCGGGAAACCGGCATTCCTCCAAACTTTGGAGCTTTGTATCTCCAAATCTACCGCGAATTTGAACTTAGTTCAATTACAAAAGTTGGACTTTGGTCTTAGGACTACAACTTGTGAAAAGGGAGTTAATGCTGTGCGGTTCAAGATTTGGGAGATCTCGCACTTGGAAATCGGCCTGGCGAAATAATCCCGCAGATTCCTCGGCCAGAGCGCGCCCGCGCCCGTGCGCGCCACGCCTCGCTCACCGCCCGCCATGTGGACGCCGCTCACCGGCGCAGTGCTTCTGTCGGTCTCCGGCCGCGGTAGGAAGGTGCCTCGCGCGCCCCGTGCCTAGTGAGCGCGCGGTCGCTCTGCCCTGCCTGTGCCGCGCCCCGCTCCGCCCGAGGGCCCGCCGCTGCCCTGTCGAATGCGTGCCCCCGCGCCCGCCTGCCAGAACACCGCCACCTCCACCAACCGCCACCCCAGCCGCGACAACTCCTCCTCGCCTCGCTAGTGACGCGTCCTGGCAAAGCCGATGTCGCCGCGCACGCCCGCTCGTTTCGCCCGCGCCTGCACACCTCGCCTGCTGCGCCACCCTCTCCCCTCTGTCCGCCAATGGTATCGCCGCCATTAATGGCCGCAGCAGCGTCCCAACTCCCCTCCAGTCCCGCTCGCCAGAGCCACGGCCCCGCCTCATTCGCCGCTCCGTCCCGACCCTATAAATGGAAACCCAACGCCGCCGGTGCCCCTTCCCCGCTCGCCCTTGCCTCGCTGAAGCTCCCATGTCCTCGCTCTCCGCTTCCGCCGCTCGGTCCTCCGTGGAGCCCCCACCTCTGCTTGACCCCGTACCACGTCGACACCACCAGCCGCTTCGCCCCTTTCTCGCGCAGCTCTAGAGCCTTCTTGTTGCCCACGACAAGTGCCACCGCCGCCGGAACACAGCCGCCCTTAGCCCACCCCCCTCCCGCCGCCGCACGCTATCCGTCGCCACGTTCTACCTCGACCGAGCCTCCAACTACTTCAAACCGGCCCAAGGTGAGCCCGTAAGCCTTCCCGGCCCCTTACCGCCCCAAGGCTGCCGGCGAGTCACTGGAATTTTGGCCGACCGCCGCTGCCCGCACCCAAGGACCCGATTGTGATTGAGAAAGTCGAATCAGGGGTTTTAGTGCAAAAAAACTAGGAGCCTTTGTGCGATTAAACCGTAGACCTAGGAGCTAGACCGAAAGTTTGCCGCGGTTTATCTTTTTATATCAGCAGAATATATGTTTAATTTTGAAAATTCATCAAAACTCGTAGAAAATTCAAAAAAACGTCAAACCAATTTTGCTAGACTCAGTATAAAGAGTAGTCTTTAATAAAAATAATTTTGGCATATGTCACTGCTAAAATTAATGTTATGTGTTTTAATTCTTGTTTAAGCTATTTAAATCATAACAAATCATAGAAAAATGCTAAAATGTTAAATCCAACTCTCAAGTGTTTGTTTCAAATAGTAAAATCTTGGAAAAATTATTTGGATCTCAGCTCATATGTTTAATTCTCTGTTTAGTTTTGCCATGGAAATCTAAGCTTGTTTTTGCCTTTTTGCATAATAATTAAACCAGCAATGATAAAAATATGAAACCTTTTGGAATAAGTCAGTGGTATAATGTCATTTGTGGGAAAAATATGGAACCAACCAGAAATAGAAAGAAGGACCACTTTCCTATTTAGGGAAAAATTAATATGGTAAATGAACAAAAAAAGATACCCTTCACTAAAAATTGTGAAAAATTCATCAAAGGCTCTGTATCACCCCTATAACTCACTGTTAAAATTTCATGACCAGTTTCATGAAGGATGCTGTTTTAAAAATGTTTAAGTATATGCTACCTTAAGGTATTAAAGGTAATATTGGAAGAGGTACAAAAGAATAGTCAGAAATAGGATAAATTTCCGATCTAAAGATTAATAAAGTAAGTGCTTATATGTACACAATCACCATCAAAATAACCCTAGACTTGTACCACACCCTACCTTCCTTATGCAAATAAAGAAGGTGTAGAACCTTGTTTAGGAGTATGTGGCCCTTATATAACTTCTTCAGTACTAACTCGTGTTTTGCATCCTATGAGAAAGTTTGGGATTTTAACTTGATGCATTGCATTCATGTAGAGCTGAACCTCGCTGACGAGACTTACGAGCTTCACCCGGCGTTAGAAGAATGAGCCGTAGCCGATCTGCAGCCCGTCGAAGCCGAGCTCGAGCAAGCCGAAGACCCGTTTGCTACCTCCCTGTGTGAAGGCAAGCCCCGAGCATAAATTCCTATGTTTTAATTACTTGCAATACGATTGCTTGCCTTATTTGTGCATTTACGTTGTAGGAATTGTTTGAAACCATAGATGCATGAGATAGGCACCATTTTGATCTGAACACTAGTATGTTAAGTCGAGTAGTTGCAATGCTTAATAGGACTCGATAAAAGTCGAGTGATTGACTGTCACTCGCGAGTTATAGGAGTTGTTGCTTTCCTTTTGTTACAACTATAAGGACGATGGACGGGGTAAGGCTCTTAAACTATTTTGGTGGTCGGTGGATTGCACCGTCTGTCTACATGAAACTGGACTAAGGTCGAGATGTGATAGTGTTCGTGATCAAGTGTTTGAAAGTACTAATCTCATACCTAGTATGGGATGGGGAAGCTTAGTACCTGATTGAACCGGAACGTGAGCGGATCATTCCACTATCTCTGAAATAGAGTTCCCTTGCGGCCGCATGTGGTGACAAGTGTGGTCATAGAACGGCAGAGACCGGGTCTATGGAGCCTTGTATCAAGGGAAGTGGGCTCGACACGGGTCTGGGAATTGATGGGGACGGCTGACAAATGAAGCGACCCTTCGCGGTGCGCAGATGTCGTGGGATTAGGTTCACCATGCATGGTTAAGAAATTTGAATCGATTCGTCTGCCTCTCACAGTTTGGGACTGCTTAATCGTTATGATACACTGAGTAAGAATGAAAGATGATGATGATCTAATATGGTTATTTGCACTAATTGCTTGGAAACTATGCTTGTTTAGTATAGTTGCTAACTTAGACTGGTAAATGAATGTAGAATTTGTGGCTAAAATATTGAACGTAAGGACCTACACTAGTCGCTTTTGGCAAAAATGAACCCCTCTAGCCAAAAAACTTGCATGTCTAGGTGTTGGTGGAATAGTACCACCGGTCGGTTAAGTCTTGTTGAGCGTAGTCGCTCAGCCTTGTTGTGGCATATCTCTTTCAGGTAATGTTGAAGCCTCTGAGCTTGCTGCAAGTGGCACTTGGCCGCCCCAACTTCCTCCTGGGTGGACGGTCGAGTGGGATCCCTCCTTGGACGGTGAGGACCGGGATCATTGACGTCATGATCAGCTTTGTCATGATATCATGCAACGACGTTTAGCTTCTGCTTATTTATTTCTGTTTGAAATTCAAACTTGATGTCGTAAGAAATTGATGCACTTATTTAATCTGGATGGACTATTGTAATCTCTGGAACCACTCACCTTCGTGTGAGCTCTGCTTTCTCGATCCTGTGTTAAGTGGTTTATCGGATGAAATCCGACGGACCACCGAGTTAACTTGATTAAAGCACGTGATCGCGTGTTAGGTGACTTAAGGGTGCTTTAGCTAAGTTAATTTGGGCAGTTCCGCCACAGCTGGTACTAGAGCTTAAAAGCAGGACAGAGAAAACAATGGATCTTAAACACCTTTCTAAATAAAACTTGCAAGAAATTAATTTGAAAATCTCGTACGGTTGTTAAGGATGAGCTTAGCACGAGAAGCCCTAGGGGAATTTTGGGTTATTTAAGGTGGCTAATAACTATTGGTTATTTTACTGACTTCCAGCACTTCTGCCCACGTGTATTATACATGCGCAGAGTTCCGCATCGCGAGCATGCGAGAGGTGATAGGAAATTCTATTCAAAAGAACCTATCATTGCGGTTGTTTTCGCCCACGTTTATTATACGTGCGCAAGGTTCCGTATGATGATTCATGCGAAGGGTGGTATGGTTTGATTCCAACGAGCCTATCATCATGGTTGTTCGCCCACGTTTGTGACACGTGCGCATGATTCCGCATCACGAGTATGGGAAGGGTTATATGGTTCTGTTCAAAGGGACGTATTTCCACGGTTGTTACGCTATCCATGCAGTGTTAAACGCATGGGTGCCATTTCTATATTGAACGGTAATGAATGGGGACGCTTTCGTGAGTGCTGGCACGAAAGGTTCAAGTTATATTGTGTTTTTTCTGCAGGTACACTAACCGTGTTCGCATAGGAAAACGATATTAGAAACCCGACTAGTTATTATAGGGAGCGACGTAATTGTTGCCTTGCCACCGGCACTAACCATGTAAGTCCAAAACTTTTTTGGCAATTGTTTTTGTTGAGAGGATGAGGTAGGTCATGCATGCATCATGAAATAAAATCCGTGAAACCAAAAAGTTAAATCGATCTTGCTCATGTGTTTAAAGTTTTATCCCACGTTAAGGATTATCTAGCTGCCCTTTTCAGCATGTTTGTCTTATAAAAATCTTTTGGGTTGTTTCCATGTGTTATCTCCAGAAACTTTATATAAGAAATTTGTGTAAAAACCTTTAATTAAGCTACTGGTGAAATTTGGTCCTTTTTTCCCAAAGGACCTGTGAGCAATGATAAAAATTGTAACTCATTGTTGACTGAAATACCCAGTTTGTGCACCTGTTGTAGTTTTACTTTTTCGATTTCCTAAGGACATTTTATGGTAGGCACTGCTTAAGAAAAGTTGTGAATCACTGATTGGGGAACATTGTGGTACAATTTCAACTTATTTAGATCTCTGGTTTGGGAGTTATGCTTAGTTTACTGCTGCCCTGTCTCTGAAATTCCAGCATGTACCATTTGTTAAAAACCTGAGTATATCACCCTGTTAGGATATGTTTCCACTCCACCTCTGAATACCAAACTTGTTACCACTTTTCTGAGGAAAATTCTGGTAAAATTTGGAAATTTTTGGATGAGTTCTTGTTGAGTTATAAGCTTATCTCCAGCCTACCAGAATCTGTTATTCATTTCAAGTTTTGGTCTCACGTCTCTTTTATCGATCTTTGGTTCCAGATGGCCGCTCCTGGGCATGTGATTGGTTATCCTCGCTACCACTTAGAGGCCAGGTTTTTAACGAGGAAGCTCCTTGTAAAATTTCCACCATTCAATGAATTGAAATTCCCCCTATGGTCTTTGTCTCAGTGCAACAACAAGTTGCTTAACCTCGTGTTTCTGCGCAAAGGAAAACTTGCGATTCTGTGCAAGTCTCAGTGCAACAACAAGTTGCTTAACCTCGCATTTCTGCGCGAAGGAAAACTTGCATTTCTTTGCAAGTGTCAGTGCAACAACAAGTTGCTTAACCTCGCATTTCTGCGTGGAGGAAAAATTACGTTCCTACCCGACATTTTAAAGCAGCAGCAAGCTGCATAGTCTAACGTTGGAAAGCTCACTATACGCGTGGAAAACGTGTTTTTCTGAATAAGGCATTGCAGTGTTTAGCATCGAGTTAGTAGCACAGAGAATAGAGGGACTGCGCCAAGCACCAATAGCGCTTGGAATAGGACATCTTTGGGCTAGATCCTCCTTCGTGGAAAAGGGCAAGAGGGGGGGGGGGTTGATGTTTTTCAAAAAACGAAGATCCCTATCCTTTCATGTGAAAGATGTGGCCTCGACTGAAACTACCGCAACAGTACAAGAAATGGTGTCTCTTTCCTCATTCTCTCAAGATTGCAATACTCTAGGGTTGAAGCAACTAAGGGTTGCAATATCAACTAAACTACCATTATTCTTCTAAGTCAACAAAACTCGAAAGCAAGTTTTTAGTTGACTTATCTTGTGGGCCACCAAAACGCACCCAGCCTCGCTCGAAGCGCGGAAGGAGTAGGCATGTATGTCCTTTTAAAAAAAAGGGGTGAGGTAACATTTTTGCAACATAATCACCTACTATCTCCGTTCACAAGGGTTTGGCTTCGGGCAAAGCACACACACAAAACAAAAGCAGAAAGCAGGGGTGACGTCTTTCCAAAAAATCTCAACCTCCCAGGCTTGGTTAATAAGGACAAAAGACGAACAAAGCTAGCACACAAAGAACCTAGGGGGGTTGACATTTTTTAGAAAATGAAAACGTTGTTCGTTCCTTTATGCTATGACTTTGTCACCTTTAGGGTCAAACCACCCGAGCACAGAAACGAAATAACCCTCGGAGCAGGACATCTTCGGGCCAAACCCCCTTTCGTGCAAAAGGACAAGAGGGGGGTGACGTTTTTTCAAAAACGAAGTTTCTTGTCCGTTCACGCGAAAGCTTTAGCCTCGTACAAAAAAAATGGGAATAAATGTTTCTTTGAAACAAGGATAAAGGGCGGGGTGATGTTTTTTCACAAACCACATCTGTCCCCTCCCTCCCCCCGCCGAACATCTAACCTCAGGCCACACAACTGTAGCAAAGAGGTAACGGGGTGATAAGGAAACAAAATGTTCATCGTCCCATCATGCTACAACTTTGTTACAAACATGGCTTTGTTCCATCATGCTACAAAATGTTCACCCAAATGCATCAGCGATCAAATCAAGTTACGAACAACAAAGCTGAGTAGCTTCGGGAGGGTAAGTTCCAATCGACCTTTAAATATTTACAACATGGCATGCAAAGCCAATATTCACAACCTAACACCAAGTTCGTCAAGGGACCCTAGACCACAAAATAAGACTCCTAGTTAGATGCAGCAGTCATTGCTCTCCTTGGCCAGCATTGTAACAACCTAGCTTAACTAAGCCATGTTTAAATCTTGAACAAAGTCATTAGTGCGTAAAGAAGAACTTTGACAGTGGTAAAGGCAAGTGAAAGTACACTTTTGCCCCTCACACGCTTTAATGCTCTTTGGGAAGTAACTTAAATTTTTGCTTAAGAACTTAAAAATCTGTCCAACTCAGAGTTGTACAAATCAACATTCCTAACAACTTTTATTTTTGGTGATTTGCTTGGATCTGAGCAGAAGCCCTTCAAAAACCCAAAGTACAAATCTGTGTTATTTTGTTTTAAAGCAGGCAAAGTCCAAACTTTGGGGCTCTCTATTTCAAAATTTTTAATATGAACTCAAGCTGAGCTCTATACCAACTTTTTAGAGCTTCGGGACCTTAACAACTTTGCTTTAAGGAGTAAGTTCTAAATCTACCCTGAAAGCCTTCAAAATCCTAGTCAAAGTCATCTAGTTTGGTCAACCCAGCCTCTTCGGCAATAGTCTGGAAATCAGCGCGACCTAGCACCTTAGTGCGGGTTTATCTCTTAAGAGTTGAACAGGACATCAGAAAATTCCTAGAACTAAGTTTCTACAACAACTTTATTAATTGGACCTTGGTCCAATTCACCTCCGAATTTTCTCAAAACCGCAACTCAAGCCGGCCAAAAACCCTATAAACAGCCCAAAACCGCCGTTTTTGCCTAAGTCCGAAAAACCGGCGTTCCTCCAAACTTTGAGGCTTTGAATCTTCAAATCTGTTGCAATTTTGAGATCGGTCCAATTATGAAAGTTGAACTTGGACCGGAGGACTGCAACTTTTGTTAAGGAAGTAAATGTTGTGCGGTTCAAGAATCTGGAGAAATCGCGCTTGGAAAATGGCCCGGCGAAAGATCCCGCATATCCCGTTGCGCCAGGGCACGCGCGCCCCGCGCCCAGAGGGCTGCCGCCGCGTGGCTCGGCCTCACCGGCAACGCCGCCTCGTCCAGTCGTCGGCCATGACAGGATGGGTCGACGCGCCCGTTCCCTAGTCGCGAGTGACGTCGCCCTACCGCCTCTTTGCCCCGTCTCGTCTCGCCCGAGACCTCGCCGGCCGCACCTGGCGCTCTACCCGCAGCTCCGCCGCCGCCCCGATCACTCCGTGGCAGAAACCGGTTGCTGCCGCGCCGGTGCTGCCTCGCCTCCCGTGCGCAATCCGCCCCCTACCCCAGGATCTCCGGCTGCGCCCCCAACGCCTCCCGGCCCTCTTGTCAAGACCCCCAGTCGCGCTGCCCGCTCGCGCCCCACAACGCCGCCACCTCCGCCAACCATCGCACAAGCCGCGACAACTCCTCCCCCGCCTCGCCAGTAGCGTGTCCCGGCAAAGCTGCACGTCCCGCGCACGCTTGCGTCGCTTCACTCGCCCTGTCGCCTCGCCTGTCGTGCCTCTCCTTCCCCTCTATCCGCCAATGGCGGCGTCACCATTAATGGCCGCGACAGCACGCACCCGCTCTTCTCCGGCCCACCGGCCAGCCGCGAGTCCCCGGCGCCTATAAAAACCCCCGCCGGCGCTACCGCGCTCCCCTTCGCCTCCCTCTCCGCTCCAGCTAACCCCATCCAGACCCTCACCGCTCACCAAAGCTCCGCCGCCACAAGCTTATCTACTCCGCGCTCGCACGTCGCCACCCGAGCTCACCGCGGAGCTCCCCCTTCCGCTCAACCTAGCGCCTTGCCGACACCACCAGCCGCTTCGCCACCCTCTTGCGCAGCTCTAGAGTTTGCTTGTTGCCTGCGAAAAGCGCCACCGCCACCGAAACACCGCCGAACTTTGCCGCCACCCGAAGTATCTCGTCCTTCCGCCGTTCCACCCCGACTGAGCTTTCCCGTCGCCCCCAACCGCTTCAAACTGGCCCAAGGTGAGCCCGTAAGCCCTCCCGGCCACTCAACGTCCCTAGGCCACCGGCGCATTGCCAGGATTTTGCCCGCCCGCCACCGTGCACCGCCGAGGACCCAATTGCAATTGGGAAAATTGAATCAGGGGCCTTAGTGTTAAAAACCAGGACCTTTGCGCATTTAAACCCTAGATCTAGGGCCTAGTCCGAAAGTTTGCCACGGTCAGAATATATGTTTAACTTTGGATTTTCACTAAAATTGTTAGAAAATTTAGAATAATGTCAAACCAATTTTGCTAGGTTCAGAATAAAGAGTAGTTTTTAATAAAAATACTTTTGGCATATGTCACTGCTGGAATTAATGCTATATGTTTTAATTCTTATTTAAGCCATTTAAATCATAACAAATCATAGAAAAATGATAAAAAGATAAATCCAACTCTCAAATGTCTGTTTCAAGCTGTAGAAGCTTGGAAAAATGTTTTGGAGCCTGTCTCAGGTGTTTCTGTTTTAGTTTTACCATGAGAATCTAAGCATGTTTTTGCCTTTTTACGTAACAATCAAAATAGAACTCAGAAAAATATGAAACCTTTTGGTTTAAGTCATTGGTGTAATGTAAATTGTAGGGAAAATATGAAAACCACCAGAAATAAATAGGTGTACTACTTTCCTGTTCAGAGAAGAATAAATAGGGTAAATGCATAGAAAAAGATACCCTTCGCTAGAAATTGTGAGAATTTCACCAAAAGCTCTGTTCCACCTTTGGAACCTGCTGTTGAAATTTCATGACCGGGTTCTTTAAGGTCATTGCTATAAAATTTGTTAAAGACAAGGTACCTTAAGGTAATAAAGGTAATATTGGAATAGATACAAAAGAACATTCAGAAATAGGATAACTTTCCAATCTAAAGTTTAATAAAGTGGAGATGTATATATGTACACAATCACCATCAAATCAACCCCCAGCTTGTACCACACCCCACCTGCCTTGTGTAGATAAAGAAGGTGTAAAATCTTGTTTAGGTGAATGTGGCCAGGATATAACTTTTTCTTCTTTAGCTTAAACTCGTGTCTACATCCTATAAAGAATTTAACTTGATGCCTTGCATTTCGTGTAGAGTTGAACCTCGCAGACGGAACTTACGAGCTTCACCCGACGTCCAGAAGAAGTAGCCGTAGCGGAGTCGCAGCCCGCCGAAGCCGAGCCCGAGCAAGCCAAAGACCAATTTGCTACCTCCCTGCGGGAAGGCAAGCCCCAGAGCATAAATCCTATCTTTAACTACTTGCAATATATTTGGTTGCTTGATTGTGCATTTACATTTTTAGGAATTGATTGAAACCATAGATGCATGAATTGGTGCCGTTGATCTGAACAATAGTATGATAGGCCAAGTAGTGCAATGCTTAATAGGACTCGGTAAAAGTCGAGTGATTGACTGTCACTCACGAGTTATAGGAGTTGTTTGCTTTCCTTTTGTTACAAGTATAAGGACGATGGATGGGGTAGAGCTCTGTGAACTATTTTGGTGGTCGGTGGATTGCCCCGTCTGTCTACATGAAATTGGACTAAGGTCGAGATGTGATAGTGTTCATGATCAAGTGTTTGAAAGTACTAATCTCATACCTAGTATGGGATGGGGAAGTCTAGTACCTGATTGAACCAGTACGTGAGCGGTTCGTTCCACTGTCTCTGGAACGAAGTTCCCTTGCGCCGCATGTGGTGACAAGTGTGGTCATAGGACGCCAGAGGCCGGGTCTATGGAGCCTTGTACCAAGGGAAGTGGGTCCGACACGGTTCTGGGAATTGATGGGGACAGCGGACAAATGAAGCGACCCTTCACGGTGCGCGGATGTCGTGGGATTAGGTTCACCATGCATGGTTAAGAAATTCGAATCGATTCGTCTGCCTCTCACAGTTTGGGACTATTTGATCGCTATGCTACACTGAGTAAGAATGGACTTGATGATGATATTAATATTAATGCTTGTCATAAATTGTTTGAAAACTATGCTTGTTTAGTATAGTTTCTAACTTAGATGGGTAAATGAACTAGAACTTGTGGCTAAAATATTGAAAGGACCTACTCTAGCCGCTTTTGGCAAAAACAAACCCTAGAGCCAAAAACCTTGCATGTCTAGGTGTTGGTGGATTAGTACCACCGGTCGGTTAAGTCTTGTTGAGCGTAGTCGCTCAGCCTTGTTGTGGCATATCCCTTTCAGGTGATGTTGACGCCTCTGAGCTTGCTGCAAGTGGCACTTGGCCTCCCCAGCTTCCTCCTGGGTGGACGGTCGAGTGGGATCCCTCCTCGGATGGCAAGGATCAGGATCATTGATGTCATGATCGGCTTCGTCATGATGTCTGGCAACGACGTTAGCTTCCGCTTATTTATTTCTGCTGTTTGAACTCTGCAACTATGTTTGAATTTCGAACTCGATGTTGTAATAATCTTGATGCACTTGTTTAATCTGGATGGTATATTGTAATCTTTGGAACCACTCACCTTCGTGTGAGCTATACTTCTCGGTCCTGTGTTAAGTGGTTTATCGGATGAAACCCGACAGACTACCGAGTTAACTTGATTAAAGTACATGATCGCATGTTAGGCGACTTAAATGTGCTTTAGCTAAGTTAATTTAGGCGATTCCGCCACAAGCATCTCCATCCTTGTCTTCGTCCTCGCCCTTTGCCTCTTCCGCCCGGGTCTGCAGGCACAATCAAAATAATATAAGTGTTTTCCCTAAAAAAAGAAGCCCCTGAACTCTAACCTTTGCAAGCTTCTCCAGAGCAAGCTGCCGTGTGTACTCCTACCCGGAGGTAGCCCAGAGCTGCTTGAAAATGTTTAGCTTCGTTGGCTTCACATTCCTCGATTTCTCCTCCGAGCCTAGCTCCGAGGCTGAGGGGAAGTCATAATTCCGAACCGCAAGTGCAAGGAATTGAGGACATCTATGTTTCTCGAGGAGCTGAATTGTACTATCCAGGCAGAAGGATGCAGCGAATTCATTGATGCCCGTAATAACCTCGGGCAAACCCTCAAACTCCTCCTTAATCCAGTCAAATATCTCTTTGCTTTTTCATCACCTGGGAATAGGAGAGGCTTTGTGCCAAACTATGTGAGAGCAGCTTTGTACTCCACATAATGCTTCGCGAATTTCTCTTTGACAGCATGCTCTGCTTCAATAACAAAGTCTTTCTGCTCTTTGAGATCACTGCCGAGGAATTGAATTACCTTCTCTTGCTCTGCAATGATCTGCACATCTCTTTCTGTGGTACTCCAAAGTTTCTGTAACACTTTGAGATTGTCTTCACATTTTTTTCACAAGTTTTTCCTTTTGCTCACTAAGTTTCTCATTCTCTTCCAGGAGCTCTCTGCAAGTATTCTTCAACAAAGTGTTATTCTTCACAAGATCATTATTCATCTCGCTAAGCTCGCTTTTCAAGTTAAGTAAAATCTTGTTTTGCTCCTCAAGCTCAGCAACTCTAGCCTCGAGCTGCACTATCCTCCCACTCTTGGCTAACATGCTCTTCTGCCTAGCTGCTGCTTTTTCCTTAGTAACTCTCCCAAGGATGACAGACTACAAAACCAAATCGCCAACACCAAAGTCTTATAATTGTTTCTCATAATAATAGCAGAATAAAATAGTAAAAAACAAACTTGCAAATATACCTTATATCCGAGGGTAGCAGTCATCCTGGAAAGGTCCTCTTCTACAAAATGACTAACTGATTTCTCATACTCTATCAAAGGAAAAGTATGTTAGAACGCAAGTAAAATAGAGGCCAAGTATAAACAAGACCAGCCTTAGGACCAAAGAAGAGCTTACTCTCATGATCAAAAAACTTATCCTCCTCATTAACTTTGGCTAGCACCTTGGATTTTATCAAAATCTTGAGCGGAGCAAGCCTCGCCTTTCTCCTTTTTGTCTGCCCAGCTAGCCTTGCCGGCGACCGCCACAGGCTTCTTGATGACCTCTTTCGCCATTTTTTCTACAGCACGCAATCCCTCTTGAGCCTTAGCTCCCCACAACAAGGGTAAGTTGTAGGGGTTATAATCCTCACTTGATCCCGGCACGTGAGCAGCAATAGCCTCCTCTCTAAGATCCATGTTGAAAGCCTCGTTGTAACTCATCAGGGATGGCGACAACTCAGAATCTGCAGAATAATGTTTCACTGGGAGTTTTAAACAAGGTCCCCTGTATAGCTCTCCAGGAGCACCAATGGTTCTCTCCAAGTCCATCAAAAATCTCAGTGAGGTTCCGCCACAATCAAAGAATCTTAACCGAGGCAAGCGCACAAAGACGTGTTTACCTGACTTGGCCACCTTCAAAGTAGGATCCTTGAGTTCCTCGGCAATGGCATCCACCATTTTCTCCTTCGAAGATTTAGCCTCCGAATGTAGAGGGGGTGCAGTGACCTTGATCTCAGCCTCTGTCAGAGGAATACTGGCCTCGGGGGCGTCATAAGGAACCACTAGCAATCCTATGTCTATCACGACATCTTCCTCATCCTCAATGACCATGGCAACGTGAGACTTCATTGCAGATTTTTTCAATTTCATACCGGCCAAAGCGTCGGCGGCCTCAAGCTCTGGCTTAGTGGCACTTCGGGTGACTTTGGAAACATGTCGAGCAGATGGTTTAGCAACCTTGCTGGAAGAGCATTGCCCTAGTTTTTCCTTCTTTTTCTGAGCCTCGAGGCTGGAGGTTTTCAACTTCGATTTTGCAGCCTCGAGCATCACGCTAGGATGGCTGGCTTCCTTTTTCAAAGTCACCTCTCTGGAAGCGGTGCTATCGGTATTCCTTCTCTTTCCTCTTCCACCGCCACCAGCCTCTCGTGAACTCTTCGAGGCCCTACGGGCTTTGGGGCGGGGAACCACTTCAATCCCAAGCTCGTCGAACACCCGGTTCACACGAAGCTCATGAGCAACAATTTTCTTGACTGATTTTTGCCCAATCTTCGTAATCGGGCCAATGACGTCAATAGCGTGCCTTTCCACCTCTTCAGCAAAAAGGCTAGGGACAACTGTCGAGGGCAACTCCACTCCGAATCGAGGGTAAGGGAGCAGGCTCTTGCTCCATGAAACCTCTTTGGGCACAAGTTCCACCAGACTCCACCCATTAGAAAGGAGCCAAATATTGGCCGCCAAAAATTCTTCAACGAGGTCTCGCCCGACAATTGACTTCGAGACCAAAAGGAAAACACCCTCGCACTCCCTAACCGCCTTGGACCTCGTAAATGGAGGGGTTGTGGCAACATCCATCGGGTCTAGGGGTGCATAAAAAGGATACAGGAGACGGCTGGTACCAGATGCATTAGATGTGTCAATCTTGATGTAGAACCAGTAGTTCAGCTAGTCGTCCTCCCATCTATTTTTCTGAGCATGAGAAAGCTCAATCCTCTTGATTCCTTGCCTCTCATTTTTTCTCCGCGCAGCGAAGGTAAAACATCCAAATTGATTCTCAAAACACCTTCCTCACCATCGAAGGTAACCCTCTTCTTCTGAATATGGAGCTCAAACAGCCTCGCAAATCCATCCACAACAATATGACCGCTGCACTTGCTCTGCACCTAGTAGAACTTAGATAGGGCAACAAAAGCGTTCGGTGTAAGGTGGTGTTGCTTCGCCCGGTATCGGTCCAAAATCGAGGGTAGCAACTTATCGCACGGGAATCTTAAGCTAGCGGTAAAGAAATCTGATGGGTCCAGAGACTCGGGGTCCCCAACGGGACTGCTTCCCGTGACATCTAGACCAACAAAGAAGACATTGCAACAACGAGCAGCTGAGCTGGCCCAGCCGCTTGTGGTTGGGCCGAGGACACAGCCTGGTTGCTGACTAGGTCCCCCAACCTGGAGCCTCGCTCAGAGACCAACCGAACGAGGCCCGCCCAAGGTGGGACCGTGGTCCGACCCTGACCACAGGCTCTCGACCAGCACCCCTGGGTCAGATGCCCCTGACCCGCTCTCCTGACCTGGCTCTTCGACCAAGTCTCCACTATGCCGCCAGCGTTGACCCCCGACCAGGGATGGCCACCCCTTGTGGGCCCTGGGAGCAGGTGGGGTGGATAACGATGCAACACCGAGGTCAGCCAGCCGTATGCGAAACCATACCGCGCCACGCCATGCGCATGTCCATACAGTAGCACCATAAACCTACCTGCTACAGCATGATGGCCTGATGTAGCAATATGATGACCTAACAAGGAGAACAACAACCAAGGACGGAGGCCATACCATATCCGCCAGACAAGGGATTCAACAAGACTAGGCAGCGCCCGCATGTCCACTCTCTGATCTTCTTCCAATCTGTAAGGGACACCCCCTTGGACTATAAAAGGGCACGTATCCCCTCCTCCAACAACAAACAAGAGCACGAAGAGAACAACGAAGATGAAGACAACAACACACAAGAAAACTCCCCCTCCACTTTTCGAGCCCTTTGGAAAGAAGTTCCAAGCGAACGTTCCTGCTCTGGAAGAGCTCTCTCGAGAAGACTCACACACCACACACTTGTAACGCACCACACTCCCAACACTTAGCTCACATCTGGGCTCCACCTCACCGGGGGCTCTAACACCCCCTCCTTCCTCCTCTCATTTGTACCCCCACTGCAAACTTTGAACACTTGGGCTTAGGAATAAAGTCAATGACGGACCCCCTAACTGAATGTAGGGCACGTTGCCCAAACCAGTATAGATCCTGTGTCATTGAGTGCTAGGCCATATCTGATATAACGCGCAACAAAACTACATATATTTATTTGTCGGCCATATTTCGCACCGACAAAATCCTTGAATACAATAGCCTCGCCGTGCATAGGCTCTGGAACCTCTTCATTGCTAGGTGCCCTGGCAGCACCCTTCGGGAAGTAACCCTTGTCAACATAAAACTTATTTTGTTGACAGAAATGGAGGACCTTCCGAACCACATAGTGGGAATATAAACATCCTTGACAGCCAACAGTTCACATATGTCGGTGTCAACTCCAGTAATGTCCTCACTGCTGTCCCCCTCAGCCTCTTTGCCCGCAGCACCCTTGTCAGCCTCAAAGCTAGTTTCAGAATCACTGCTGCTCGAGGAACCCTCATCAGCAAAGGTTAGCTTTGAAGCTTTGGTGATGGCCTTTTCTATGTTCTGATTCTCTAAAGCTTGCTCGGACTGCTCAGCTTCGTTGCGAAGCCCAGCCTGTTCAACAAATCCTCCAAAGTCATGGGCCTAGCAGTCTGAATGATGCGAGCCAGCTACAAAAGCATTGAAACGTCATCTTAGAAAACGAAAACAAGAAAGATTCATAATTTAAAAGAAACGTAAGTAACCTTCCTACCTTCGAGATCCTCGAGGCCAAGGACACAAGCATGCATCGCACGACCCTCAAAGCATGGAAATGGCAAGTAGGAAGCAAGAGGCGCAGAACTTTCAACCGCGAAGGTAAAAGTGAAAGCGACCCGCGCCCCCCCTTTTATAGGTGCGGTAAAAGGGCGCGAAGCGACACTTGTAACCGCGAGCCCAATATGAAGGGTTACCCAATAGAAAGCCGACACGTTAGACTTAAAAGGTAACCGTTGGTTCGTTCTCACCGATGCTCGAGGGTGATGTTTTTTGTAAGAAGATCCTTAAGTCGCGGGTTTGATCGTCGGTATCAAGCCTCGTCCACGAGGGGCTACTGTTGGGGATCGACCAAAAAGATGGTCACCCTTGAGGTTAATTCGAACTGGCGTTCTTTGCGCAGCTCTGAAAGATGTTTAACCTCGGGTGGAACCCACTAACCTCGGGTGAAAAATGCAAGGTGGAGAAGTACTCTGTGCATCACGATCCTAAGGTTCGGTCCGAAGCTAAGTGGTATTCTTCAGTCTCCTAACTAACTAAGCTTGACCTCGAGCACTCGAAGCTAACCACGAGTGTTGAGACATCCGCTATCTTGTGCAGTGTTGCGTGCTCGAAGCTACGAACAAGGCGCGAGGTTAGGCACCTCCTGGACGTGAAGCTGAGGCGGTCGAAGACACCCGAATCCAGGGTAGCTTCGGGTGCAAGGTCATGGTCACGAGCGCGAGGCTAAGGAACGTGAAGACGTTGAAGCGGTCAAGGCGTGATTCGCGGAACTATGTCAGAGCATGATTCCTGAGACTATCGGGAGGCGTGGGAAGCGTGATCTCCAAAAGATCTTCATGTAAAGTATATTCCAAGAACGTAGTGGTTGAGTAGGGGTGATTGTGGAATGTAAAATACCCTCCGAGACACTATAAAAGGGGAGCCTTACCCCCGTTGTAAATTTTACATTCACTTCTTCATGGAAAGAAAGCATAAGTGTTTTCCTCACTTCGTTGTGTCTAAATCTCACCGAAGTTAGTGACCCAACACTTAGATACTAATTAGGAGGACTAAACATAAGCTAATTACAAAACCAATTGCATAGAGGGAGGCTAATTCGCGAGACGAATCTATTAAGGCTCACCAATCCCTCGTGGAATCTATTAAACTAGCGAGATTAGCTCTAAGGAGATAGCTGAAAGGTCTGCGCACAGAGAACTCGAAGAACATAGGTGACTCACAGAGAGACAACTGAGATAGAACAACTATGAGACATGATTCTCAGGGAAACACGAAACAACCATGATAGGATTACTTAGACAAAAAAATGAGTAGATAGAGACCTACTGGGTAGAATAGAAACTCTAAGAAAAACTATTTTGTTTATTAAGGCACACAAACTGTGCTTGAAAAGGAAAGACTTGGTTAGCTTTATGATACAACTGGATCTGAGCTGGAACTGAATTGGAAAGATCTAAAGCTTTACAGAAGGCTGGATCTACAGAAGAGATACTGAGCTAAAGCTGACAAAGAATGACGATCAAACAACTTGCATTTATGAAAGCACAAAAGACTATAAGCTAGGTTTATTTTAATTAGCAAAACATATGTAAAGGATATTCCGAAAAGAAAATACCCTAAGTTGGAATTAATGCAAATTATACTTTATTTGCAAAACCGAGGTAAATCCTAGTCAAGTTTTATTCATAAATGTTTATCTATAAATCATACCAATTACACACTTAACTTTAGAAAGGTAAGAACAACTACTCG
The DNA here is from genome assembly GCF_005286985.2 of Setaria viridis. Lineage (NCBI taxonomy): Eukaryota > Viridiplantae > Streptophyta > Magnoliopsida > Poales > Poaceae > Setaria > Setaria viridis. The sequence continues at coordinate 1,400,225 of NC_048266.2, forward strand.
AATAAACACATATGTCGTGTTGGCTAAACAAACTTTATTTAGAAAACAAGGTCCATTATGTACATTAGTCATTTCATCAACAATTAAGAAAAACCGAGTTATAACTTAACAATATTTTAATTACAAATATTGAAGTATAGATTATACCATTTAACATTTGACTTTAGAAAGGCTAAACTATATGCAACATCTAAACATATGCTTTATTATTCAAGTGAGTCAAATTGTTATTGAAAACATATTCATGTTGACATTTATCAAGTTAATATTTATTTATCAAAGCCAGGGTAGATTCCTAATCAGCTTTTATTTAGGAAAGTTTATTCAATGTTGAACATTAAACAAATTAACATTTAGTTCATGAAAAGGCGAGTTGTAGCTCAAATTAGCTTTTATTTAGAAAAGTATATGAGAGTAAGCATTAATCAAATTAATATTAAATTATTTTCAAAGATATGCGATGATGGATAATATCACTACTAACGTGTACATTATGTTATTATGAATCTAACGCAACTTGAACAGATTAAAACGGAGCTAAAACATAGATTCTATGAGCTAAACAAGATTGCAAGGACCTAGTCGTGATTAACCGTAGATAACAGGGGCTAGCAAGGAAGATTCCCGAGACACAGGAAATAGTGCTCGCGAATATCAGAAATAATAGGGTTAGATCCATAAACGTGTGAGCCTCGGTTTAGATTGAAAGAAACCGGAAAGATTGAGGGGTTTTCTGTAAAGTTGCCAAGACACAAGAAAAGGATCACTAATTACAGATTCTTCCGGGGATCCATTTGCAAAACCAGGGCCTTCTTCCTTCTCTACCTGATTGCGGCGGTTGCTCTGGCCGGCCAACGGCGGCGCTTTGGCAGCCGGGCCAAGGGGAAGGGGGGGCGCTATGCGGTGGTGCAGCCGGCGGCGGCACTAGGCGCGAGAGCGCGTGAGGTGACCCGAGGCGAGGCCCGCTACGCGACTGGGCGCCCATGGGCGATGGCAGGCGGCGCGTGCTAGCGCGTGCAAGCGCGGGCGGCAGGCGGCTCAAGGACGGCGGCCTGCACGGTCGGTGCTCGGGCGTGCAGCGTAGGAGGGGGGCGCCGGGTGAGCAGGAGCTCGGGGTCGACATGGCCGGGCCGGCATGGACAAAGAAAAAAAAATAAGAGGGAGAAGGAAGGGGGGGATCGCCGGAAACGACAACCAAACTCGTGCATAAACGGCAAAACGGAACGAGAATGACGAGATGAACGACATTGTGCGCTCACCAGGGCCAGAGATGAACGCCATAAGGAAAAGCTTGCCGGAGTTGGAGAAGAGCTCGCCGGAGCTGAGGAAGACGACAGTGCCGATATCGGATTCACGTAATCCACCACACCATGGCATAGATCTCGAAGAGAGGAACTCCGTGGTGGTGTCGGTTTTCGCCGAAAGTCCACGGTTTCACCGGAAAAGCTCGCCGAAGTTTGGCGAATACCGAACTTTGACTTCAGATCCATGGAGCTAGGAGGGGCAACTTGTGAAAACGTGTTCAGATCTGGAATCCTTGTGTCTAGACGAACGCGGTGATATATAATATATATATATATATATATATATATACACACATATATATCTGCGCGAAATTTCTATTTTCAGGTTCGGAAAAGTTATTTTCAGGTTGACTTTTCTATTTTTAGAATTTCTGGATTTATTTATCTGCGCGAAAATAATTCCAGAAATAGCTAGACTCGTTTTCTAAAGCTAGAAAAATATCTAGAAATTTCCAAATATTCCGAGATAAATCTCAGAGTTGGATTGGGACACAAGGAATGCAAATAAAATACTTGGAGCTCGTGAAAAGGATTCTAGAGCCCTCCAAAATTAGATTTAGCTCTAGAAAAAGGAGAATAAATTCTAGAAAAATCTGAAAAATTCTCAGAAGGGGTGGATAACATCTAAATGTATAATAAAATATTTTGCACTAAAGAAATACCAAGATGCATCAGCATAAATGCAACACACAGAACAACCTTATTTAATTTAGTACAAACAATTATTTTTCCTATACTAAATTTCCTGTAAAGAAAAATAAATGTTAGGAAAATTTTAAAATTATGAGAAAATTATTGTTTAATTATTTTTTTATCACATCCTGAAATTCAAAAATTTCAGGGTGTGACAAAGCATAAGTGTTTTCCTTACTTCGTTGTGTCTAAATCTCGCCGAAGTTAGTGACCCAACATTTAGATACTAATTAGGAGGATTAAATATGAGCTAATTACAAAACTAATAGTACAGATGGAGGCTAATTCACGAGACGAATCTGTTAAGGCTCACCAATCCCTCGTGGAGTCGCCACCAAGGCTCGTGCCAAGCCGGATGAGACGCTAGCCACTGAGATAAGGCCCACCAATCCCTCTCTTCCGGTCATATTGACACCGTCGACTCCACTACGGATCTTTTCCACATTGTTATAGTAAAAACCACAAAAAAATAAAAAAAATTTAATGGTACACATATGCCCCCCTCTTCTTTATTTTGATGTTATAAATAACCAAAATTCGCAGCAGTAGGCGTATGGGATCAGGTCCTGATTGAGAGCTACTTGTGGAAGAATTGTACGTAAGAAAAATCGCTGACTGGTGACTAGGTGATAATTCAAAGTCTACCCTGGTAAACTCTCTCGCTGTAGCACTATCGCCCTCGAAGGTTGCGTGGTGAAGGTGCGTCCAACGTGCAAGATTTTTCATCCTGCAGATTTGTGCTATTCTAAACTACGCATCAGCAGAGACTGACTTTCCATGCACTTCTTTTTCCCCGATTCAGGTCCGTGATTAAAGGAGTTTTAATCCCGGATCAAATATTAACCGGGACTAAAGGTCATCTTTTTATTCCGGGTCAAAAATCAACCACCTGTGGGAGACTTTTTAGTCTCGGGTGAAAAAATCAGCTGCCCGGGACTAAAGCCCTCGACCCTTTAGTCCCGGTTGGTAATACCAACCGGGATAAAAGGGGGTCTTTATCCCAGTTGGTATTTCCAACCGGGATAAAAGGGTCCCCACGAGTTAATACAAAAATATTGTATTCCCTACATAGTTAGATGTGTTGTGTACGTGAGATGGTAAGAAAGCTACGCGTGAGCTTTGAGGTCGTGGGTTCGAATTCCCGCACACGTTAGACGAGTCGCGCGTGTAAACATTTGACGTAACCGAGACTAAAATTTAGTCCGAGCTGTCAAACACTACCTTAGCCATCGCGCGTGACTGACCCGGCGGGCGACGACTGCGCGTCAGCGATTGTACTCTGCTCATCAGGGACGCCTTTATACGCGTAGTTGCCTTAACCCGGAACACCAACACCAATTTTTACTCGCAGACAAGCTGATTAGCGTAACGTGAGCTCGGCCAGAGTGATGGTTTGCGCCATGGCTTTCGTTCTGGCGTGCTTGGCAGCCATGCCGCCTGCATCCGCAGCCTTGGGAGACGGAGGGATACTGTATATCCCGTCCGCCGCCTCTGTAGCTCACTGCCCCTCCAACTGCGGGGACGTCAATATCTCCTACCCCTTCGGCATAGGGGCGGGGTGCTTCCGGCAGGGCTTCGAGGTTACCTGCGACAACACCACTCAGCCTCCAAAGCTGTTACTGATGAGGAACAGCACAGCTGAGATCACTGAGATATATGATGATGGGTTTGTTGAGGTCCGTATTTTCTTCAACAGTTCCTTTGGACCAGGTAGGAACAATATGTCTTGGGAGTGGGAGGCTCCCGGTAAGGGTATTACTATTCGCAGCTATAACAATTTCATTGTCCTTGGATGTGACTTTGATGTCAACTTGTTCGATTATGAGAGAAACCATGTCGGCTCCTGCGTCAGTAGGTGCCACGGGGAGGTATTGCCAACTCGAGGGTCTTGCAGCGGGATTGGTTGCTGTTTCATCAGTTTACCGAATGCCATGTCAGGCTTCCAGGCAACATTTTCTCGGGCTGATGGTATGGCAGGACAATCATCAGGTTCTATGTACCCTCGCATCATGGCTTTCATAACAAATTTGGGTGACACGAGTAACGTGACTGACCTTTTATTGGGTTGGACAAACACAAGCAAGATCTATGGTGCTTATGTTGAGGTTGCCATCACGGATCAACCAAGCTGCGAAAGCGCGCGAATGAACAACGCAAGTTATGCTTGTGCCATCAACAGCATTTGTAGAAATGCGTCATCATATGGGGGTTACCACTGTTACTGCTCCGGTTTTTCTTATTCCTTCGGTGTTTCAGGCCTAGGGGGCGATCCTTACTTTTACGGACTGAGTTATTTGTCCGACGACGACGGCAATAATAATCCTTACCTTTTCGAAGGTTGCATGCAAGGTACTCCCTCCTTGCTTTTCTTAAAAAATGAACATATTTAAGTTTTAACCACTTGCTTATTCTTACTATATGTTAATATATTATGGAGCAGATTATAACCCCGAGCCTAAAGAACACTGCCGGAGGTCATGTGGAAACATGAACATTTCCTTCCCTTTTGGGCTCGAAGAAGGTTGTTTTGGAAACAAAAAGTTCCGACTTAATTGTACAACAGCAAATGACACGCTTTTTAGCACAGGAGATACACAGTACCGCGTGACTGGTGTCTCAGTAGAAGATGGAACTTTGACTGTAACAAACATGCTAAGCAATGCGAGCACTGAAAAAGAAGCGATAATAGTTTCGACTCACGAGAGCGGAGGTATGGACGTCTTCAACGGCCCCGTGGAAGATGAATTTGATTTTTCTATGGAAAATGACATTGTCCTAAGATGGGTGGTTACCAATTCAACTTGTCAACAAGCTTTGCGGAATATAACTAGGTATGCATGCCAGAGCGTAAACAGTGATTGCCTACACGTAACCCATGGGAAAATGTTTATGGGGTATCGTTGCAATTGTTCTTCTGGCTTCGAAGGAAATCCATACATACAGGACGGCTGCACAGGTAATCCCTCTCCTCCTCCACTATGCTCTACATCACTAACATCATACTGGAAAATGGAAGAAAATTAATCAATTCACATACTCTAACAGAATTGTATTTTGTAGTAAGAGATTATAAATTCGATCAGGCTGATTTAAACATGGGATTTCTTTCAGAATCTAGCAATGCAAGAGTATGTCTATAATAATGATCCACATATATATTAAATAACAAATGAGCTATCTACAGATATTGATGAATGCTTACGGCCAAGCTACTGCAATGGTACATGTCAAAACTTTCCTGGGACTTATAAGTGCACACTGTGCCCTCATAATAAAGTATTTGATTCAAGAATGAAGCGGTGTGTTACACCAGCTAAGGAACGAAATCTTCTTTTGGGTAAGTGTCAAGCAAACAAAAGCACCATGCAATTGCAATTTATAAACATTAGTATGATTTCATAAGAACGGCGAATGCATACAGGTATTGCAATTGGAATTGGAATCAGTTGTGGCATTGGCTCCATAATTATTGCATTGGGTGTAATCGTACTTGCCAATAAGTGGAAAAGGGGCATCCAAAAGAGAATCAGAAGAGCACACTTCAAGAAAAATCAAGGCCTGCTATTGGAGCAATTGATTTCTGATGAAAGCACCACAAGAAAAACTAAAATATTCTCATTGGAGGAACTAGAGGAGGCAACAAACAACTTTGATGCTACTCGTGTTCTTGGTCGTGGAGGACATGGCACAGTTTATAAAGGGATTCTATCAGACCAACGTGTGGTGGCCATAAAAAAATCCAAAATTGTGGAGCAAATAGAGATCGACCAGTTTATCAATGAGGTTGTCATTTTGTCTCAAATCATCCATCGCAATGTGGTGAAACTGCTTGGTTGCTGCCTCGAAGATGAGGTTCCCATGCTTGTCTATGAGTTCATTTCAAATGGCACCCTGTATGAACTTCTTCACTCTGATACTACAGTAAAATGCTTGCTTTCATGGGATGATCGCATTAGGATTGCAATGGAAGCAGCAGGAGCACTTGCTTATCTACACTCAGCTGCTACAATACCAATTTTTCACAGAGATGTTAAGTCTTCAAATATACTCTTGGATGACAACTTCACCACAAAGGTCTCAGACTTTGGTGCTTCAAGATCTCTTTCGCTTGATGAGACTCATGTGGTTACGATTGTCCAAGGTACATTTGGCTACTTGGACCCAGAGTACTATCATACTGGTCAGCTTACTGAAAAGAGTGATGTATATAGTTTTGGAGTAATACTTGTTGAACTTTTGATAAGGAAGAAGCCAATTTTTATCAATGATTTAGGTGCTAAACAAAACCTATCACATTACTTCATTGAAGGACTTCATGCAGGGTCCCTTGTAGAAATACTGAATAAACAAGTTGTGGAAGAGGCAGACCAGGAAGAGATTAATGAAATCGCCTCACTTACAGAAGCATGCTTAAGGGTCAAAGGAGGAGACAGACCAACTATGAAAGAAGTAGATATGAGGTTGCAATTTTTAAGAATAAAGAGACTTAGAAAAGGTTTAGCTAAAAAAGATGCAGATATTGAGCCTTTGTTATGCCCACAAGATAAGAACTTATATGGGCATATCGATCTTGTCAATGCTGGGAGCTCTGGGTGCTACAGTTTGGAGCAAGAATTTGCATCTTTGCCACGCTAATTACATTTGTGCAAGATACCGATCGATGGCTTGCTTGGATGTTGAATATAATGCATCTGAGGTATGATGTATTTTATTGAAGATTCACATTATATTAGTTTCCTTTCGATGATACTATATCACATAGATGCATTTCACGTGTACAATATATTGTAGACCGCGACTGTTGTATACTTTTTATATTTGTACATAAGTCACTGTACTAAAGATAAGCTTGTATAAGAAAATTGTTGTGGTTATCAACGAGTCCAGTAACAATTGGGTATAAATTGCCAGTGGCTTAATAGGTTGGTTCCAGTAGACCGCTGACTGATATACTACGGAATATGATTTATTTTTTTTGAAAAGGCGGAATATGATTTAAGCTGCAATTATTACGGTATCTTTTTGCAAAGTATTATCATGATTACTATGAAGTGATACTCATAACTCAAAGGTCTGGAATGACGCCATGACGGCATCACGACAATAGGAACCCCACTCTTCCGTTGCATGTCTTTTCATGTGACACAGTATCGAAAAGTGTTGAACATAGAACTTTAGAACTCCATTTTCTGATCTGAAAAGTACACTCTAGCTAATAACACTACGGCCTTGTTTGTATACGCTTTTCTGGAACTCACTTATCTGATAAGCAAGCTTATCTGATAAGCCTGCTGTCTGGAGAATCTGCTGTCTGAATAAGCAGGGTGTTTAGCAATCCTGATTATTTTGTGTCGATTGTCTGTCCTGGTTGGTAAATTGACATGAATGCCCTTAAGGCTGAATGGCGGCGGGGGCTAAGCCTGGCGGCGGGGGCCAAGCCTCCAGGGGCCAAGCCCGGCGGCGGGGGCTAAGCTCGGTGGCAGGGGCCAAGCCGCCAGGGGCCAAGCCCGGCGGCGGGGGCAAGCCCGGTGGTTGGCACCCGACGTCGGTTGCAGGGGCGGCGGCGGCGGACGGGAGCCGGCGGCGGGGGCCAAGCCGCCAGGGGCCAAGCCCGGCGGTGGGGGCAAGCCCGGCGGACGGCACCCGACGGCGGTTGCAGGGGCGGCTGCGGTGCACGGGAGCCGGCGGCTAGGGCCAAGCCGCCAGAGGGCCAAGCCCGGTGGCGGGGGCAAGCCCGGCAGACGTGAGTCGGCGGCGGTCGAGGGAGGCGCGGGGGCGGTGGCGGCGGACGGGAACCGAGCGCCGGCGCCGAGATCTGCAGGCGGCGGGACCCGACTATGGGATCTGGCGGCGGACGGGATTGGGCGGCGGACGGGAGCCGGCGGCGATCGCGGGAGGCGCGGGAGCGGCGGCGGCGGACAGGAACCGAGCGGCGGCGGTGGGCCAAGCCCGGCGGCGGGACCTGGCGACCGACGGGAGCCGGCAGCAGTCGGGAGCCGGCGGCGGTCGCGGGAGGCGCGGGGGCGGACGGCTGGAGGCGTCGATGGGTGAGGGGCAGCGAGGGAAAATTTGCTTCGCTTATTGGAGAAGCGTCTCCCGCCCCGCGTACAGAATAAGCTGGATGCCAGTTGTTTCCCAGCTTGTGCACTAAGCGACTTACATAGCAAGCGGGAAATAATCAAAGCGTTTGGGTGGGCTTATGGCTTATTTCCACCGATAAGCGGGAAATAAGCAGATACAAACAGGACCTACATATGCAACTGTTCTGCATATAGAAAACCCCAGTTAGCTTGTCGTATGTTAGATTTCTAGTCTTTTGCAACATTTTGAGTGCGCGTGGATCAGTACCTACCTTTGGAATATTCGTACCAACCTTTGTTGATACATGAAGCAATACATTCCATTGAGATGGTCATCACTGTGAGGAATCGGTGCTCATAGTCTAAGAGGGGAAGGGGGTGCTCGTAGCCTAAGAGGCGAAAGGGGTGAATTAGGCAACTTAAAACCTCAATCTATGGCTTCCACTATTTTTGCATCAAACCTAAACTAGATCATGCTATCAAGATGTGCAACTATGGTTAATCTAGTGTGAAACCATCATCCCAAAATAAGTTTTGCAACCTAGAACCAATTCTAGCAAGATACTATACTAAAAATGTAAAGGCACACAAGTTGCAAGTATGAAATGCGGAAAAGTAAGAGGTGAGGATGAGGGGAAGCAAACTCTTGACATGATGATTTATCCCGATGTATCGGTAGGCACTAAGCCACCAGTAGTCCACGTTGTTGAAGCACTCACACATGAGTATTGCTTCCCGGTCACAAGTCTCTTCTAGGACACCCCTTGTGTCGGTGTTCCGAACCGCCGACTAGTGATTGTACGCCGTGCTCTCCTCACTTCCAATGGCTAGCACACAAGAGACAAGGAATTGTACTAGTTCGGGAAAATCCCTACGTCCAGTTTTGGCAGGAGTCATATTCTTTGGATCAAGTGCTGAAGCGTCCCCACATAAGTAGAGACTAAATGTGATCCAATTATCAGTCCCAGGAGGCTGATAACACATTTATTCAACAGATAGTTCAGAAACCGTACAACTCCCGAAGGAGCGGGCGGGCAAGCCACACCCAAAGCAAGACTAAAGCGATAACAATACAAATCCAAGTTGCAGTCCAGTCGGACTCCGGGCTGCAATCGGAACTATGCGTCAGCGGAAGCATCCTGCAAAAGGGCCAACACCGCAGGCAGCGTTGGGTGCAGACGCAACCTCCTACTCGAAGTCCTCGGCGACGAAGTTCGGATCCTCCTCTGGAGTAACAACACAAGGGTGAGTACAAAGTACTCAGCAAGTCCAACCCCATCCACGGAGGGGGATACAACAAGAATATGCATATGAATCTTCAAGGATATAGCTATGGTTTATTTGCAATAAAGCTGAATTTTAGACATATGTAGGGTTTCATTTTAAAGAAGTTTCATGAAAACATTTTAATAAACGATATATCAAGTGGGGTTGATCCTACATAAAGGATCCAAGTTTTATCGCTACCGGACTCCCCGTCCGCCGTAGCGCACGGCACAACTGCCGGACACTTCCAAAATTCCACACACCCACACACACCGTAAATACCATTCATCCCCAAAAGCTAGTTGTGTGACCGAGCCGTAACTCGTCCAATGCCGTGGACACGGCTACCCGGATAGGTTTTAACTCTGCAGAGGTTGTACACTTTTCCCACAAGTAGGGTACCGTATCGCGATCACCTTAGTGACGGTACGGATCCTAACAAAGCCATTACCCACCTTAGCCAACACTGACTAGTCCACACGGAAGCACCCAAGGGGTTAGCAACCCATCCACGGGGCCGAAACCGGGACCTAAGTCACCAAGAGCTTAGTCCTTTTCCAAGGGCTCCCGTTGCTCACCAGCACACCTGAAGCCTAGCAGTTTAGCTAGTGGGGTTTATGCTAAGCCGTTGCCCATACAACGGTCGAGTGGTTGCACGATGATGGAATCAGGCAGGATGACACATCAACTCGGTCCTTAGCCATGACAAGATGGATATCTCCCACTCTGCTCAACCACTTAGGTACGAGCCCAACAACCCGGCATTCCACACAAGAAACGCCCATCCATCTCATCCACCACCTCTCTTTACACCGAAAACCCACTCCTCAGTTGAACATACTCACACATTTACTTTCCGAATAAACAGATGTAGTCATGTTTGAATTTGGATAATGAGTTCCTAAGCATTCTAGCAGTATTTATCATCTAAACAGAGCAACTCATATTTAGAGATAAATATGGGACAACAAGGAATAATCATAACAATCAAGGGGTGGCTATCCAACCATGTCTTGCGATAAAACAATATGCATTTTATAAAACAGGCCAATAGATTATGTCTGAAAAACTGGGTATTAAATATGCATCAAAGGGTGAGATTGGACTTGCCGTTCTCAAAGCCTTCCGGGAGCTCCTGCTCGCGGTACTGGTCCTCGGGCTCGGGCTCGCGGTCGAACTCCTCCTCGCGCTCCTCCTCGGTACTCCACGATCTACGGCACACACAAACGAGCACACAATAAATAAAAAGGAAAAAGATTTTACCCGTTGAGCTCCGAACAGGAAGTATGAACGGAAAATAGGTAGGAGGGGTATTTTCATGAAATTTTGATATGCCTCGGCGGAAATATATGAGAGGGGGTCGTGGTCGAATTTGGGATTGATTGGAGGAAATTTGGCGCATGAAATGACGGGTTAAAGGGGTATTAGGGGCTTTAAAATGAGGTTTAGGACTAAACCGCGAGAGTAGGGGCCTATCTGTAATTATTTTTGGAATGGTGGGAGGACTTGTTCGCGAATAGGGAAAACTTGAGGGTTAGATCGGGAGAGGAGGGACTTTATCCTCTTCTTCCTCCTTAGGCCATAACAGGGGATGTGGGGGAGGGTTGACCGGCGGCGGGCCGGCCGGCCTTGCTCGCCGGCGGCGTGGCCGAATGGTGGGGAAGGGAGAGGGTGGTGTGGGGGACCCGTTTTGGGCCCTCACCTTGGCCGGCGACGGTGGGGGAAGGGGCGCCGGCGGTCGGTCCAGGAGGGGGCGGCGGCGACTAGCGGCGGCGGCAGTCGGGCGCACGGGGAGGCAAGGGAGAGGCGGCGGCGAGCTAGCGGCGGTGGTGGTGGTGCGGAGGGCCGGGCGTGGCCCCTTTTATAGGCCGTCAATGGAGGGGCGGCCGGTGGCAATGATGGTGGCTGGGACTTTCCGGCCGGTGGCGTGCCCGGGCGGGCTTGCTCGTGGATGGCGTGGCGGCGTGGTCGACGAGGAAGCACAGGGGCGGCGACTTCATGGGGAAACGCGCCGGGACGAGACATCCGAAGACCGGCCGGCGGACGGTCCGGCGCGGACGGTCCGGCGCGGCCGGCGGCGCCGGGCAGCACGCGCGGCCCGGCGAAGGAGCCACGCGCGCGCGCGCGCGGCGGCGCGGCCTGACGCGGGCGGCCGGGCGCGGTCGGCCGGGCGCGGCCTGGACGGGAGGAGCTAGGCGACGGGCGCTAGGCGCCAGGAGAAAGGTGCGGTAGGGAAGAAGGAAGGAGAGAGAGGAAAGAGGAGGGAGGAAGAAGAAGAAGAAAGAGAAAAAGAAAAAGGGAAAAAGAAAGGAAAGAGGAAGGGAAAAAGGAGGGGCAGCTCAGCGAAAGACGCGGGATTTAGACGGCTCGCGTGATGGATTGGACGGGCACGCGGCGAAATTTACGGGGAGCGGAAAAAGAGGGTTGACGAGTCGGGCCAGAACGACGGGTCCGACGGAAGGGAAAAGATTTGACGGAGCTCAGCGGTCGGAAAAATTTTGGAATGCATTTTTAACGAGTGATTTAATTGGGTGTATTTTTACGGGCGTTACAAGTGCACTGGGCTTACAACGGGGTGCCTGCAAGCAGGCATTCGTGCAATGTGTGGGTGTATGCGTTGAATGTGTATCAGAGAGAAAGGAGTCCCGGTTCCCCTTATATTAGCTAGGGACCGAGCAACAATGTTGAAAAATTGAGGGGGTTCCTGACCTCGAAGGGCGAGGGTCATGGCGTGGTCGGGGTAGCCTTGCGCCAAGAAGCCTCCTTGTCCAGTCCTCTTGATCGGTTGTGGGCTTCGCACGCCCTGCACGGCAGCTCCTGTGCAGCGTGGGCTACTTACACATGACCTAGCCTGCTTCCACGGCATGCCTCATCCTAGCCGCACGGTGTGAATGGACGGAAGAGGCCGTTGACGTCCGCACCGGAGATGAATGGGTGAGCCCCGGTCAGCAACCTGGGCGGGGCGTACCGCTCCCCTCGGCTTTCCCCAACCTGCCCATGGCCAATCTGCGCCATGACGAACGACACTAGGTCCCACCTTGCCTGCAGGTCCGTACGGGATCTGGCATAGTGGCATGACCTTGAGCTTGACTAGTCGTCTTGGCGGTGAGAGTGATGATGACGTTAGGGTGCATGGGCGCATACGGCCGTGCATGGCCTTGTCCTGTGAGTGGTCCTGGGCGGTTTATGGGGTGTAGCCTCACCCTCGAACACCTGTTAAAGGTCGGCTTCCTCCGCCTGGTCATGTCCCCCGTGGGGCGGTCGAAGAGGCCATGCCCCACATTTAATGCCTCTGGTACGGTGCAGGTCTTCCTGAGCCAAGGAGTGGGCGGGGTGCTATGGGCCCCTTGCGGGCCCTCCCCCGATCTGGCCGGACTTTCTTGAGCCACCTCCAGCATACTTCTAGCTGTTAGGCCTTTCTTGAGGGTACCCTGGTACAAGTACCCCCTTTCTTGAGGTACCAGGTACCCATCACCTTGACTTTCCATAAAAGCTTGGCCACTAAGGTTCACATAGTCACACCAAGTTCCCTGGTCACCTTGATGCCGTCTCCACTAATAAGCTTCTCTACAAAGGAAGGGGTCTCCATACCCCTACACACGGTTGTCAACACCGCTCCACACCAAGCCGGAGGATCGAAGACTTGCCGACGAGCCACCAAGGCTCCAAGGTGCCGGCACATCTTGTACAACCGTGGTTCACTCCTAGAACCAATCACAATATAGGCACACCTTGCACTCTCTCTTTCTCTAGGCCTATGCTAGCACTAATCACTCTTTAAGCTTGTGCTAAGCCTTTGATTAATCACTTATGCACTTTTGGTGGCTTGGATGTATTCTTGATGAGTCTTGATCTCCAATGGACTTATGCACACACTAGCAACTTCAAATGGGTGAGTGGAGGGGTATAAATAGCCTCCTTGCGCCAAGTTCTTCACTGACACATCAAAAATTCATCCGATGCTTTATCCGATGGTACCGTCGGATCATCCGGTGCTTAAGAGCTTCTAGCCAAAACCTCTTTGCAAACTTCACAAAGTAAATATGTTTCGTCCGACGCTCCTCTTAGCCCACTATCAGATCATCTATCGGATCATCCAGTGCTATAGGGTTTTCTTCATTTCTATGCAAATTGCTCCGATGCATGTAAAATACAGGCCATCGGATCATCCGGTGCACTTGAACTTTTTCCCTGATTTTCCCGTTGTACTGATTGCTCCGATGGTTAGTCCGACGCTTACTCCGGTGGACCATCGGGATATCCGATGGTACTGAATTTTCTGATTTAAATACCAATACTTGCACACTGAAAATACCATAAAATAATCCTAGATACCATAGTTTGGTCACTTGAATACCATAGCTTGGATGCTTGAATATCACGATTTGAACCGTTGCCATGATTTTGCAAATTTGAAAATTAAAAAACCTACAAGATACATGCTTGACAAATCATTAGTTCCAATGACTATATTGTCACTCAATCATCAAAATCTGAAACTATGACCTAGTGGGACCACGTTCGTTGCAATCACCCATCAGGCCGCGTGCCAGGGGACGATCGTACCAAAGTCTAGGAAATAACAGTAACCAAGGCATCGCATTGGCTGGCTGCTGCTCGCACTGGGAGCGTGTTAGCGTGGGAGGAGTGGAGAGGAGATTCCGAGCCCGAGGGGAGGCGTGCCCCCGCCCCGCCTGCCGATTCCCCTTGCTCTATCGCCGCTCCGGCGACCTGTCAACAACGAAGAGTGAGGTCTAGGAGTGGCGTGGTGGCCTGGTAGGTAACGTAGCGCGAGTTCGTGCTCAAAACGATATTACTAGATGGTTCGTCCACCGAAGTTGTGCGCAATCTTTTGCATTCTCCGGTTCCCCTCGTCCCGCCCGCATGGGATGGCCGGTGGAACTAGTGCAAAAGTTACAGAAGTTGGTCTCTAGCGGTGTGTGTGTGGCAAGCGTTGACCCAAGGCACAAAGCCAACAAGCGACCCACGCACGCACGCCGGAAGGTCACATCTGTCACTCACTGTCGTCTAGACGTACAAGACTCTTCACTCCAGCCGGCCGGTCCTAGTCCTATTTAACTCACTTCATTGTGGTCTCCTCATGTGAGTTGTGACCGGTCGACACCTCGCACTACGTCAGAAACGATTTGTACTCACACAAGCAAATTAGCATGCTGACGGATGTGATTGGCACCCGCCAGCACAAAGCTTCCTTGAGCTGGCGAGGGAGCATCCGCCAATACAATGGCTCCTGTGCTGGCGGGCGACGCACCCATCTGTGCTGGCGGGTGCTTATGTCTAGTCACCCACCAACTGTACAAATGACCTCCAAAAAATGATTATAAGAATGTTTCTTGCAATTAACATGTACAAATTTTCACAAATAAGATCAAAAAATTTCAGAAGATGATGTTAAAGACACATGTTTCATTTTAACTCAAACCATGAAAGTCCATGAAAGATTCACAAAGTTTTTAGGTACATTTCTCACTTTTATTAAAACTTTTAGTGAAAATAAATTCTAGTAATATCTAAACGTGGTCCAAAAATTATATAAATTGGTATGGAATCATTTTATGAGTTCACAATCTTGACATAAAAGTTTCAATATGTTATAAGAAAATTGGAATATATATTGTTCACAGATGTATACTTCATCTACAATATTTACTAACTTAGTACTATAACTAATTCATAAAAATATGATTTCTATCAAGTGTAATTTTTAGATGCACTGTAATCTTCTATCCAGCATAGATCGTGAATGGAGAGCGGGCTTTATTGCGCCTCTCCTTTATCTCCTCCTCCTTTCTCTCTACATCTCCTATCTCTTTTACTGCCTCTCACTTATACCCTCCCCATCTGCGCATGGCCTGCGAGCGGGCACCAGAGGCGGGCGGCGAGCGGGCAACGCTTGGGGGCGATGGCAACCGACAGGCGAGGGGTGGCGGTGGCCTGCTGCGATGGCAACCGGCGGGCGAGGGGTGGCGGTGGCCTGCTGGGAGCGAGCAGCGACAGCCCCGTGGGGACGAGGAGCAACGGCACCGGCGGCTCCGTGGGGGCGACGGGCGGCGGCGGCACGCAACAAGGTAGGGCTCCTCCTCCTCACCCCTCCCCTCTTCATCTTCTTTCTCTCCCCTTCCACGGCAAGATCTGCGAGAAGGATTGGGAAGGGAAGGTTGGGGGACGGTGGCTTCCCTTCTTTATTTGTTTGTTTGATTTTTATTTCATCTCTGGTATCTCAGGCGACGGGTGGCGGCGGCTTCAGCGGGCGGCAAGAGCGGCGGTGGGCGTGGCTTTGGCGGCGGGTGGGACGGAGGGGCGGCGGCTTCAGCAAGCGGCGGGAACGGCGGTGGGCGCAGCTTCGGCGACCAGTGGGGTGGGCCTGAGCACGGCTTCGGCGGCGGGCGGGCCGGTGACGGGCAGCGACGACATGACTGCAACGTACGGGCGACGGGCGACGTGCATGCTTTTTTTTCGAAAAATTAACTGTGCTGATAGGTGACATAATCACCCAGAGTTTGGGAGGAGAAATGAACATAATCACCCACCAACAGAGTTTGGGAGGAGAAGTGAACTGAGACCTTGTTTAGTTACTCTAAAATCCCAACTTTGATATTATAAAAAAGAAGATTCCCCCTTCACATCAAATTTACGGTAAATGCATGGAGTACTGAATGTAGATGAAATCAAAAATTAATTTGCACAGTTTGGTTGTACTTTGCGAGACAAACTTTTTAAGCCTAATTAGTCAATATTTAGTCAATAATTCATAAATACAAACGAAACGCTACAGACCCGTTGGGGGCGCTCTTGCGTCCTTGGACACAGCCACGCAGGGCACGGCGCCGGCCAGCCCTGCCCCTGCTCATTGCAACTGTGAACGAGGCGGGCGACCAGGACCCCCTGCGGCAGATTCCTGCTGCCACCATCTACAGACCTACAGCTAGAGCAACAGCAAAATTTAACTGTTCCCGGTACATCTGCAGATCCTGCGAGGGTGCATCAGATCATTTCCTTTTGCTCAATTTACAACGCATTGAGAGGCATCGCGCCCCGGCTAATCGCAGCAAGCTGCACACATTACGGGGGGTCGCTGCAGCACGACCCAGGACGAGCAGGCCAAGCGTGAGCCTGACCGCTCCCTGAGCACCAGTGCCAACACTGCTCACTTCAACTGTGAGCCACGAGATTCATGGTCCAACCGTCCCGGCCATCAACAGCAACGACGAAATCTTCTTCCTGCGCTGGCGCTGCACATCAGGAAATTTCGGAAGCTGCCGCCTGATCATGGAAATTTCTGAGATACGATGCGATTGAAGACCAAGTCACGGAAGGCATGGCGAAGAAGAGCTTTGACATGGAAACCGCAATATGTTACACTTTGGAGTCGCTGCAGGATGCAGGGCGACTGCAGACGCGCACCAGGTGAGCCGCCCCTCACGCTATGGGCTATGGTTTCTGTTGCTGTACAAAACTACAAAAGCCATCCCAGTCATGGCTCTGGGCAGCTGAGAGCGTGACTCCCTGAGAGGCAACGTTAAGCTACCCCAGGCAGCAACAACTCTTTTAACAGGCTGAGACGACAAAACGATGTCCGACCATAATGTCAAATAATGTATGGCTTCATCTTGTTAAATGAAGGAGGTGAGAGCTCCCTTGTGAGTCCTACTGTCCAAAACACCAAGAAAAACACCTGCATACAGAGGATGGACGGGAGGCACTGCCAACACGGGTAACTTAACTGTACACGAGGAGATAGAGTAAAGTAGTTATTACCATTGTGCTGGTGGAAAAATGCTGAGTCTGAACCAGTCATTATCAAAAGAAAAAATCCTGTATATTCTATTTCTTGATTGACTTGGGTCTGGAAAGTGAAAACAAATGGAAGGGTGTCTGTCAATCTGTCATACATTAAAAGAGACTTAGAGAAACAACATGGAAGTAATCTTATCAAGTAGATGGACATTGTACTTACCAGAGCTAGCACTGAATGTTACCAATCATGTTCTCTTTGCAATCCTTGCAATATAACAAGAGGTCTTTCAGCGCATTGAATTAAGATAAGTAAAAACAAGAAACGGAAGGGAAACAAGGAGAACAAACTTAGTAGTGATGTAATTCGGGAAATCATTGATCTGACGCTCTATTCCACGGTGGCGGTGTGTTCCCGCGGTTAAAGAGAGCTGACAAAAATTATTCGTGCATATGTCAGTGTAATTAGCGTGGTGGCAAACTCAGAGCATGCATAAGACATCTAATCGAATAACTTTGCATTTCGGTTCAACTAAACATGTTAATGTGGAAAAGGCATTTGTAATATTACTAAGCATATTAACTTTATTCATGAAAACCGATATATAACACTATATACTTTTATTTAGAAAAACTAGTTATAATTATGAATTAACCAATTAAATCTTAGTTTATGAAAAACTTTTTATTAGAAAAGTAATTGAATAAGAATTAGTCAAGTTCACATTTAACTTTGATGTTAAAAACCAGAAACAGGTAAACATACACGGCTAGCGCATAAGTTAAGGTGAAACGAACGAGAACAACAAAACGGACTACTCTAGAGCGTAAAATAAAAGCGTAAACTAAACTAGTCGGTAGAGAAACGAACTAGCGAGATTGGCTCTAAGGAGATAGATGAAAGGTATGCGCACAGAGAACTAGAACAACATAGGTGACTCACAGAGAGACAACTGAGATAGAACAATAATGAGACAGGATTCTTAGGGAAACACAAAACAAGCATGATAGGATTACTTAGATAGAGAAAATGAGCAGCACAAAACTACTCAAGAAGATAGAGACCTACTAGGCAGAACAGAAACTCTAAGAAAAACTATTTGGTTTACTAAGGCACACAAACCGTGCTCGAAAAGGAAAGACTTGGTTAGCTTTACGATACAACTAGATCTGAGATGTAACTGGAATTGGAAAGATCTAAAGCTTTACAGAAAGCTGGATCTACAGAAGAGATACTGAGCTAAAGTTGACAAAGAACGACGATCAAACGATTTGCATTTATGAAAGCACAAAAGACTATAAGCTAGGTTTATTTTAATTAGCAAAACATGTGTAAAGGATATTCCGGAACGAAAATACCCTAAGTTGTGTAATACCTGCCATTTTAGTCATCAAAGTGACTTTGAAGAAATGGAAGCAATTCGTGAAGAAAAGAAAAAGAAATTGGCCAAAAATCAAATTCGGGTCAAATTTGACCGAAATTTGAATTTTGAATTCGAAATTCAGAAAAATTCGACAAAAATATGGAATGGAGATGTAAGGGTGATTAGAACTCAAGTATCAAAATTTGGGACAAGAATTGGTCCTGAATACCTCAAGAAAATCAAAGAAAGAAAATGAAAAACAAGTTTATTGTTCCTCGTCCGACAATAGCTGTTTCAGAAAAACAGCACAGAGTTCCTTTTTGGAAATTGAATTCTGTTGAATTTTTCAAATAAGTGGATCCAAAAAACTATACCATATTAAAGTATGGACTTTGGACAAGCATCTTTAGGTGTTGTTGGCCAGGAACAGTGAGGGTAACAATTTCGAATTTGAGCTCAAAGTCAGCACATTGTCACGGGTTGACTGTCCTGCTGAAATTGCCTAAGTCTGAAACAGCAAAAATAGCTGAGTTTGGAGCCAATTTCAGAGAGATCTAGTGCAAAGGGTATGAGTGATTATGGGCAAAATGGAATCCTTGGATGTCATAGAACATGAATGGGAAGAAGTTGGACCGGAAGAGAAAGATTTGGATCACTAAATTGATTTACGAAGTCAGGTAAATGACCCTGTCAGGTGACTGACGAAACTGAATGGAGGGATAGAACGGTTCAGCCATTTGCCCGAGGAAAAATTCAAACTTGAAGACTTTTTGATGTTTATCTCGGGCAAAGGTTTAAATATGAAGTGTAGAGCTCAAACTTATCTACAACTTTGGTTAAGACACTTGGGGACCGTCGGATTTGAAATCGGCCGTGATGGAGCTCTAAATTTTCGGGCGTCAGAGATAAGGAAGGGGAGGATGACAGATTCGAGCTCGACGTGTCGCCGCCGCCGTTCTCGGTCGCACGCCAGCGCGGCAGCTACGCCACCTCCTCACCACGCAAGCCTACTAGTAGACCACGGTGTCGCCCATGCGTGCAGTAAAACGTTTGTATATCTACCGCTCCCGCGCCGCCCGTTTTACCGCCGCTCTTTTCACCGCCGCCGCTCCTTCTGTCAAGCCGCTGCCGCCAAGCAAAATACTCCCACCACACCGCAGCTCCCGTCGATTCCTCTCGCCCACTCCTCCACAGACACCCCAGCTACACCCCAGCCGAGCCGTTGTCCAACATCCTTGTCGGAGTAACCGTGCTCGCCGTTGTCTCTGTCCGCCGTCACCGCACCACCTGCTCACGGTGAGAACCCCCTTGCGCTTGCTCTCTTCCTTTTTGGGTAGTCGTAGGTAGGTCCTTGGGATGCCAGGATGGTGTAGCAGTAGTCGTTGGGGTAGGTTGCGCCGTCGTCGCGCGTAGCCGCGACCGGCCGTAGGTGCTGCCGCCCGCCGCCGTGAAGGGAGTGGCTCCGGCCATCTCCTGAGGAGCTGTTGCCACGCGCGGGTGCGTGAGGGCACAGAGGTGCTTTTCCGACCTAGCCCCGTCGCCGGTAGGGCGCCGGCCGGCGAGCCGTGCCGCCCCCTGTCGCGCCAGTTTTGGCGGGAGGAAGAAGAAGACGCTAGAGCCGCGGGCCCGCGCGTCAGTGGAAAAGAGGAGGAGAGGAAGTAGGCCGGCCGCAGCGGAGGCCAGTTGGGCCGCGGTCTTGAAGGCCTAGGAGCACGCGCGGTTGGCCGTAGAGAGAAAAGGGCCGGAGGCCCAGGAGAAAGACAGGCCACGCTCGCGAGGGAAAGGAAAAAGAAAAGTGGGCCGTTGGGGCGTCACCGGTGGAAAGAAAAGAAGAGAGGAGAAGAATCGGCCCAGTAAGGCCCGCCCGGGGGAGAAATAGGCCAGCGGGTAGATTGAATAGGAGAAGGAGTGGGTCCGCGCCGCGGGCCCAGCGTAAGAGAGAGGGGGGTAGAGTCGAGTCGCGTGAGAAAAGTTGCCGGGGGAGTTTTTCGGGAAAATTTAGATTACCTTTATAGAATAATTAGTTTAAATCCGAATCTCACCATTTAAATCACAGAAATTTCTAGGAATGTCCAAAATTAGTGAAACCAATTTTGTTAGGCTTGTTTTATTTTCCTTTACGCATTAAAATTTTTATACCCTAGAAAAATAATAAAAATTTGGGTATTTATTTATGCCTTTCTTTTAAGGTAATTAAATAAATACTTAATCTTTATAAAATGCATAAAATATGGAATAACATTTTCATAATCACAAATTATTCTTAACTCATAGGAAATTAGATTTTCAAGTTAGAAAATAATTGTAACATTTTCTAAAAATAAAAGAAAAGGCCTTAAGTAAGGTTAAGTAAGGAAATAAAAACTGTGGGCTAATCTTTTCGGGTTTTCGTGTGTTGGCTTGCAAATTTATCATGATAAATTGTATAGTCCTTGTTGGCTTGCAACTTTATCATGAAGGAAAGTTGTATAGTCTTTTATTCAAAAAGTTGCATTCCTAACCCCTGCATATGTTGTGCTATAGACCCCGAAGCACCAGAAGGAGATTACTCAGAATATTCAGAAGGATCTTCGGAGTTTGAGGAAATCTTTGAATTGGTCCCCTGCGAGGCCAACCCTTCGGACAGTGCTAACTTTTTAAGCGAACAAGGCAAGCCCCGGTGCATTACACCTATTATTTTGAAGTCAATATTTCATGTGTCCTATATTCAGCTATTTGCTTTATGTATGCACTAAGTCTAGGAGTTGATTGAAACCCATCCTTGTGCATTATCATACCTTATTTTAAGGACATCTTTGCCACTTGTTCAACCTTTAGTAGACAACCCAAGTCTAGAATTGCTTAGTTGCCTAGATGCTTGGTTTACCAACCTTAAGAAAAACTTTTGAGTCATACATGTTATTTATGAAGAGATGACTTGGAAATTGAGGAGTGGGCAGAAGCTAGGGATGTAGTTCTGTCTGCTAGATTAATCTGGTTAAGGCCCGATTCGTTGTCTTAACCTTTGATCAAGTGATAATCATCTGATCACTTACTGGGTATGGGACCAGTAAAGCCCAGTAGGTTAGTAAACTCTCTGATCGGGAATACTTCGTACCCGCGCTTGACGTGCTGGAGATTGGCAGGGGCGTAGCCTGAAACTCACATGGTGATCGGGCCAGACGTGGGGTCCCATGTGGGGGTGCGTCCCTGGGTCCGGGTAGTCTTATTCCCAATCATTGGATTTGCTAATCGAAAAGTCGTTACGTACGACCTGGACAGTCGTATATAACTGGTGATCAGGGTACTCTCCTGCAGGATGTAATATGATCCCGATCGCCGCAATTCTCAGTTATGAATGCACTTGATCACTGTTAAGCATCATAGCATAAATTCATGATGTTATATCTTCTGTTAATGATTGATGTACGACTTAATACCTTGTTTTTCGCAATTAATCTTTTCTCATCATCTAGAATGGTTAGGTAACGACTTAACTCAAATAAAAGATAAAACTAAGGCATCACTTGTAGTAAGCTTTTTGGCAAAAATGTATCAACCAAGTACACCAAAAAGCTATCATGTACTTCCAAGAAAAACTATTATATTGGTTAGTCGGGTAAGACTTGCTGAGTACACCGTACTCAGGGTTATCCCTTGTGGCTATCTTTTCAGAAGCACCGCAGGAGTCCACTGAGGAGGAGGCCCCGAAACTCTAGGGTATTGTTATGAGTCTCAAAATACCCTTAGAAGAAGTTTTATAATGCTCATCTCCACCTGAACCGTTTATGTTTTAAGTCCTAGAACTCTATCTAACACTGCACTATTAAGTTTGCTTCAAACTATGTTCTGTATTAACTCGTACCTCTTGTATGTATGTAAAAATGTAATATTTATTGATGCTATCCCATCGCAGATACTATCCTGATGTATGGCTATGAGACACGACGTGGATTTTTTGAGGAGTCCTAGGAACACTCGACGGACGACCGGACTTATACTGTTTTAAGTGTGCTTTGGATAATTGCTGCGTCGGCAGCAATTAGGCGCATTTAAACCAGTTTAAGTTGGACGGTTCTGCCACAAGTTGAAATTGATGCAAATTATACTTTATTTGCAAAACCGAGGTAAATCCTAGTCAAGTTTTATTCATAAATGTTTATGTATAAATTATACCAATTACACACTTAACTTTAGAAAGGTGAGAACAACTACTCAAATAAACACATATACGGCTCTATGCGGTGGCACGTCCGGCGGCGGCGCTAGGCGCGAGAGCGCGCGAGCTGACCCGGGGCGAGGCTCGCTGCGGGACTGGGCGACCATGGGCGACAGCAGGCAGCGCGTGCTAGTGCGCGTAAGCGTGGGCGAGGCAGGTGGCTCAAGGATGGTGGCCTACACGGGCGGTGCTCAGGCGCGCAGCGCAGGAGGGGGGCGCCGGATGAGCAGGAGCTCCGGGTCGACATGGCCGGCCGGCATGGACAGAGAAAAAAATAAGAGGGAGAAGGAAGGGGGATCGCCGGAAACAACCAAACTCGTGTATAAACGACAAAACAGAACGAGAACGACGAGATGAACGAGATGGTGCGCTCATCTTTGGCCAGAGATGAACAATGGCGACGGAAAAGTTCGCCGGAGTTGGAGAAGAGCTCGCCGGAGTCGGGGAAGACGACGAGTCGACATCGGATTCGCGCAATCCACCACACCATGGCGTAGAGATCGAAGAGAGGAACTCCGTGGTGGTATCGGTTTTCGCCAGAAAAGCTCGCCAAAGGTTGGCGAAGACCAAACTTTGACTTCAGATCCATGAGGCTAGGAGAGGCAACTCGCGAAAACGTTTTCATTTCTATATATATATGTTGGGTTCGGAAAAAGTTATTTTCGGGTTGACTTTTCTATTTTTGAAATTTCTGAATTTATTTATCTTTGCGAAAAAAATTTCAAAAATAGCTGGAGTTGTTTTCTAAAGCTAGAAAAATATCTAGAAACTTCAAAAAATTCTGAGATAAATCTGAGAGTTGGATTGGGACACAAGGAATCCAAATAAAATACTTGGAGCTTGTGAAAAAAATTATAGACCCCTTAAAAATTGGATTTAGCTCTAGATAAAGGAGAATAAATTCTAGAAAAAGTTGGAAAATTTTCAGAAGGGTTCGGACAACATCTAAACACATAATAAAATATTTTGCACTCAAGAAACACCAAGATGCATTGGCATGAATGCAACACACAGAACAACCTTATTTAATTTAGTAAAACAAACAATTATTTTTCACATACTAAATTTCCTACAAAGAAAAATAAATGTTAGGAAAATTTTAAAATTATGAGAAAATCATTGTTTAATTATTCTTTTTAATCATATCATGAAATTCAAAAATTTCAGGGTGTGACAAAACATAAGTGTTTTCCTCACTTCGTTGTGTCTAAATCTCGCCGAAGTTAGTGACCTAACATTTAGATACTAATTAGGAGGACTAAATATGAGCTAATTATAAAACCAATTGCATAGATGGAGGCTAATTCGCGAGACGAATCTATTAAGGTTCACCAATCCCTCGTGGAGTCGCCACCAAGGCTCGTGCCAAGCCGGATGAGACGCTAACCACTGAGATAAGGCTCACCAATCCCTCTCTTCCGGTCACAATGACACCGTCGACTCCACTACGGAGCTTTTCCACATTGTTATGGTAAAAACTACAAAAAAATAAAAAAAATCTTTTAATGGTACACATATGCCCCCCTCTTCTTTATTTTGATGTTATAAATAACCAAAATTCGCAGCAGTAGGCGTATGGGATCAGGTCCTGATTGAGAGCTACGTGGAAGAATTGTAGGTAAGAAAAATCGCTGATTGGTGACTAGGTGATAATTCAAAGTCTACCCTGGTAAACTCTCTCGCTGTAGCACTATCGCTCTCGAAGGTTGCCTGGTGAAGGTGCGTTCAACGTGCAAGGTTTTTCATCCTGCAGATTTGTGCTCTTCTAAACCTACCGGGGCACGAGTCAGCGTCCAGCTAGCGACGACACGTTGGGCGAGTCGCGGGTGTAAACATCGCGCGTGACTGACCCGGTGGGCGATGACTGCCCGTCAGCGATGTACTCTGCTCATCAGGGACGCCTTTATACAGTACTGTATCTAGCATTCACGAAACCTTGTGTCGCTTCAGAATATGCGTAGTTGCCTTAACCCGGAACACCAACACCAAATTTTACTCGCAGACAAGCTGATTAGCATAACGATGAGCTCGGCCAGAGTGATGGTATGCGCCATGGCTTTCGTTCTGGCGTGCTTGGCAGCCATGCCGCCTGCATCCGCAGCCTTGGGAGACGGAGGGATACTGTATATCCCGTCCGCCGCCTCTTTAGCTCACTGCCCCTCCAGCTGCGGGGACGTCAATATCTCCTACCCCTTCGGCATAGGGGCGGGCTGCTTCCGGCAAGGTTTCGAGGTTACCTGCGACAACACCACTCAGCCTCCAAAGCTGTTACTGATGAGTAACAGCACAACTGAGATCACTGAGATACATGATGATGGGTTTGTTGAGGTCCCTATGTTCTTCAATAGTTCCTTTGGACCAGGTAGGAACAATATGTCTTGGGAGTGGGAGGCTCCCGCTAAGGGTATTACTATTCGCAGCTATAACAATTTCATTGTCCTTGGATGTGACTTTGATGTCAACTTGTTCGATTATGAGAGAAACCCTGTCGGCTCCTGCATCAGTAGGTGCCACGGGGAGTTATTGCCAACTCGAGGGTCTTGCAGCGGGATTGGTTGCTGTTTCATCATTTTACCGAATGCCATGTCAGGCTTTCAGGCAACATTTTCTCGAGCTGATGGTATGGCAGGACAATCATCAGGTTCTATGTACCCTCGCATCATGGCTTTCATATCATATTTGGGTGACACGAGTAACGTGACTGACCTTTTATTGGGTTGGACAAACACAAGCAAGATCTATGGTGCTTACGTTGAGGTTGCCATCACGGATCAACCAAGCTGCGAAAGCGCGCGAATGAACAACGCAAGTTATGCTTGTGCCATCAACAGCATTTGTAGAAATGCGTCATCATATGGGGGTTACCACTGTTACTGCTCCGCTTTTTTTTATTCCTTCGGTGTTTCCAACCTGGGGGACGATCCTGGCTTTTTCGCAGATCTTAGGTCCGACGACGACGGCAATAATAATCCTTACCTTTTCGAAGGTTGCATGCAAGGTACTCCCTCCTTACTTTTCTTAAAAAATGAACATATTTAAGTTTTAACCACTTGCTTATTCTTACTATATGTTAATATATTATGGAGCAGATTATAACCCCGAGCCTAAAGAACACTGCCGGAGGTCATGTGGAAACATGAACATTTCCTTCCCTTTTGGGCTCGAAGAAGGTTGTTTTGGAAACAAAAAGTTCCGACTTAATTGTACAGTAGCAAATGACACGCTTTTTAGCATAGGAGGCACACAGTACCGCGTGACTGGTGTCTCAGTAGGAGATGGAACTTTGACTGTAACAAACATGCTAAGCAATGCGAGCGCTGGAAAAGAAGCGATAATAGTTTCGACTTATGAGAGCGGAGGTATGGAAGTCTTCAACGGCCCCGTGGAAGATGAATTTGATTTTTCTATGGAATATGACATTGTTATAAGATGGGCAGTCATAAATTCAACCTGTGAGCAAGCTAAGCAGAACTATAGCAAGTATGCATGCCAGAGCGTAAACAGTGATTGCCTACACGTAACCCATGGGGAAATGTTTATGGGGTATCGTTGCAATTGTTCTACTGGTTTTGAAGGAAATCCATACATACAGGACGGCTGCACAGGTAATCCCTCTCCTCCACTATGCTCTACATCACTAACATCATACTGGAAAATGGAAGGAAATTAATCAATTCACATACTCTAACAGAATTTTATTTTGTAGTAAGATATTATAAATTCGATCAGGCTGATTTAAACATGGGATTTCTTTCAGAATCTAGCAATGCAAGAGTATATGTCTATAATAATGATCCACATATATATTAAATAACAAATGAGCTATCTACAGATATTGATGAATGCTCACGGCCAAGCTACTGCAATGGTACATGTCGAAACTTTCCTGGGACCTATAAGTGCACACCGTGCCCTCATAATAAAGAATTTGATTCGACAAAGAAGCGGTGTGTTACATCAACTAAGCAACGGAATCTTCTTTTGGGTAAGTGTCAAGCAAACAAAAGCAATGGCAATTTATAAACATTAGTATGATTTCATAAGAACCGTGAATGCATACAGGTATTGCAATTGGAATCAGTTGTGGCATTGGCTCCATAATTATTGCATTGGGTGTAATCGTACTTGCCAATAAGTGGACAAGGGGCATCCAAAAGAGAATCAGAAGAGCCCACTTCAAGAAAAATCAAGGCCTGCTATTGGAGCAATTGATTTCTGATGAAAGCACCACAAGCAAAACTAAAATATTCTCATTGGAGGAACTAGAGGAGGCAACAAATAACTTTGATGCTACTCGTGTTCTTGGTCGTGGAGGACATGGCACAGTTTATAAAGGGATTCTATCAGACCAACGTGTGGTGGCCATAAAAAAATCCAAAATTGTGGAGCAAATAGAGATAGACCAGTTTATCAATGAGGTTGTCATTTTGTCTCAAATCATCCATCGCAATGTGGTGAAACTGTTTGGTTGCTGCCTAGAAGATGAGGTGCCATTGCTTGTCTATGAGTTCATTTCAAATGGCACTCTGTATGAACTTCTTCACTCTGATACTACAGTAAAATGCTTGCTTTCATGGGATGATCGCATTAGGATTGCAATGGAAGCAGCAGGGGCACTTGCTTATCTACACTCAGCTGCAACAATACCAATTTTCCACAGAGATGTTAAGTCTTCAAATATACTCTTGGATGACAGCTTCACCACAAAGGTCTCAGACTTTGGTGCTTCAAGATCTCTTTCGCTTGATGAGACTCATGTGGTTACGATTGTCCAAGGTACATTTGGATACTTGGACCCAGAGTACTATCATACTGGTCAGCTTACTGAAAAGAGTGATGTATATAGTTTTGGAGTAATACTTGTTGAACTTTTGATAAGGAAGAAGCCAATTTTTATCAATGATTTAGGTGCTAAACAAAGCCTATCACATTACTTCATTGAAGGACTTCATGTAGGGTCCCTTGTAGAAATACTGGATAAACAAGTTGTGGAAGAGGCAGACCAGGAAGAGATTAATGAAATCGCCTCACTTACAGAAGCATGCTTAAGGGTCAAAGGAGGAGACAGACCGACTATGAAAGAAGTAGATATGAGGTTGCAATTTTTAAGAACAAAGAGACTTAGAAAAGGTTTAGCTAAAAAAGATGCAGATATTGAGCCTTTGTTATGCCCACAAGATAAGAACTTATATGGGCATATCGATCTTGTCAATGCTGGGAGCTCTGGGTGCTACAGTTTGGAGCAAGAATTTGCATCTTTGCCACGCTAGTTACATTTGTGCAAGATAACCGATCGATGGCTTGCTTGGATGTTGAATATAATGCATCTGAGGTATCATGTATTTTATTGAAGATTCACATTATATTAGTTTCCTTTCGATGATACTATATCACATAGATGCATTTCACGTATACAATATATTGTAGACCGCGACTGCATAAGTCACTGTACTAAAGATAAGCTTGTATAAGAAAACTGTTGTGGTTATCAACGAGTCCAGTAACAATTGGGTGGTTCCAGTAGACCGCTGACTGATATACTACGGAATATGATTTATTTTTTTTAAAGGTGGAATATGATTTAAGCTGCAACATATTACGGCATCTTTTTGCAAAGTATTAGCATGATTACTATGAAGTGATACTCAAAGATCTGGCATGACGGTTCCTCTGGTCTGGTGAGGATAAGGTCAGTGGCGCTCAATGTCTGGTGGCGTGGGACACTGTTTGCCAGCCAAAAGCATACGGCGGCCTTGGCCTGAAAGATCTTGCTGCTCAAAACAAGAGCCTCCTACTGAAGCTCCTGCACCGACTCCATCACCCCGAAGGGTCCTCATGGGCTCGATGGGCGCGAAGCCTGGTCAGCCTCTGTAACCTCCAGGGCGCCATTAGAGGCCTCCATTGGAAGGGGATGCAAGAACTTCTACCAATGTACCAGGCTCTCACCTGCTCAGTGGTCTCCAACGGCACCAGTACTTGCTTCTGGCATGACCGATGGCTCAGCGCAGGACGTCTTTGTGACTTGTTCCCTCTACTGCACAGTCATGCCCGAGAAGATACCGTGAGTGTGGCTGAAGTGCTAATGCAAGGACTAACACCATACCTCACCCCACGTTTATCCTCTCAGGCAGCTTCGGAGCTTACACAAGTGAATTGTCTGCTGCAAGAGGCATTGCTTGGCACTGAGGATGATCAGCGCCTCTACCTCACCAGTCAAGGCCCCCAAATGACCACCTCAGATGCATATATCAAGCTAAAAGCTGCTGCTGGTTCCTCTCCGTCCAACTTCGCTGCCTTCATCTGGCACAATTGCGCTCCACCACGGGTAAAATTCTTTGGTTGGCTACTTGTGCAGGGAAGGATTCAGTGCCGGCTCAATCTTGTCAAGAAGAACGTACTGACGAATTCATCCTGTGAGCTTTGCGGGCAAGGGGAGAGCTGTGATCACATCATGTTTCACTGCCAATTTGCGTCGACCGTCTGGACTTCTCTTGGCATAGATACAGCTAATGCAACCGTTGCCGCCCTTTGGACTGTAGCCCGTCCGACAACAGTCCCAAAACGCCACTTCCCCGGTTTCCTGCTCCTTCTCTGTTGGCTGCTCTGGAAACAAAGGAATGCTCTGGTCTTCCAGCAAGTGCAGCCATGCCACACAAGCTTCTGGGCGCAATGTAGAGATGAAGCCCGGCTCTGGCGCCTGCGCCTTAAGCAGGATGATCGATATGTAGCTGATGCATGGTGCCTCCTGTTCTCTTCAATGTAAAACGACTCAATACCTATAAAACCCTCTCCCCCCATCCTAGTTTTCCTGCTGAACGTCTTTGTATAAGCTTTTGGCCGCAACAGGCCTAATGAAAAAATTTCAGGTGGAGATCTCCCCCCCGTTGACCCTCAAAAAAAAGATCTGGCATGACGCCATGACGGCATCAGGACAATAGGAACCCTACTCTTCCGTTGCATGTCTTTTCATGTGACACAGTATCGAAAAGTGTTGAACAGAGAACTTTAGAACTCCATTTTCTGATCTGAAAAGTACACTCTAGCTAATAACACTACATACGCAACTGTTCTGCATATAGAAAACCCCAGTTAGCTTGTCGTTTGTTAGCTTTCTAGTCTTCTGCAATATTGTGAGCGCGCGTGGATCAGTACCTACCTTCGGAATATTCGTACCAACCTTTGTTGATACATGAAGCAATACATTCCATTGAGATGGCTATCGCTGTGAGGAATCGGTGCTCGTAGTCTAAGAGGGGAAGAGGGTGCTCGTAGCCTAAGAGGTGAAAGGGGTGGATTAGGCAACTTAAAACCTCAACATATGGCTTCCACTATTTTTGCATCAAACTTAAACTAGATCATGCTATCAAGATGTGCAACCATGGTCGATCTAGTGTGAAACCATTATCCCAAAATAAGTTTTGCAACCTAGAGCCAATCCTAGCAAGATGCTATACTAAGAATGCAAAGGCACACAAGTGTGAAATGCGGAAAAGTAAGAGGTGAGGATGAGGGGAAGCAAACTCTTGATACGATGATTTATCCCGATGTATCGGTAGGGACTAAGCCACCACTAGTCCATATTGTTGAAGCACTCACACATGAGTATTGCTTCCCAGTCACAAGTCTCTTCTAGGACACCCCTTGTGTCGGTGTTCCGGACCGCCGACTGGTGATTGTACGTCGCGCTCTCCTCATTTCCGATGGCTAGCACACAAGAGACAAGGAATCATACTAGTTCGGGAAAATCCCTACGTCCAGTTTTGGCAGGAGTCATGTTCTTTGGATCAAGTACACTGGGCTTACGATGGGGTGCCTGCAAGCAAGCATTCGTGCAATGTGTGGGTGTATGCATTGAATGTGTATCAGAGAGGAAGGACAACCGGTTCCTCTTATATTGGCCAAGGATCGAGCAACAATGTTAAGAAATTGAGGGAGTTCCCGACCTTAAAGGTCGGGGGTCATGGCGTGGTCGAGGTAGCCTTGCGCCAAGAAGCCTCCTTGTCCAGTCCTCTTAACCGGTCGTGGGCTTCGCACGCCCTGCATGGTGGCTCCTGTGCGGCATGGGCTGCTTACACACGGCCTAGCCTGCTTCCACGGCATGCCTCATCCCGTCCACATGACGTGAATGGACGGAAGCGGCCCTTGACGTCCACACTGGAGATGAATGGTTGAGCTCCGGTCAGCGGCCTGGGCGGGACGTGCCGCTCCCCTCAGCTTTCCCCAACCTGCCCATGGCCAATCTGCGCCATGACGACCGACACTAGGTCCCAACTCGCCTGCGGGCCCGTACCGAGTCTGGCGTAGTGGCATGACCTTGAGCTTGACTAGTCGTCTTGGCGGTGAGGGTGATGATGATGTTGGGGTGCGTGGGCGCGTACGGCCACGCATGGCCTTGTCCTGTGAGTGGTCCTGGGCGATCCAAGGGGTGTAGCCTCACCCTCGGACCCCCTGGTTAAAGGTCAGCTTCCTCCGCCTGGTCATGTCTCCCATGGGGCGGTCGGAGAGGCCATGCCTCTGGTACGGTGTAGGTCTTCCTGAGTCAAGGAGTGGGCGGGGTGCTATGGGCCCCTTGCGGGCCCTCCCCCAATCTAGCCGGACTGATGGGTTGCGACCCTCAACCCCCGATCAGTGGAGGTTGGGAGGTGGGCCACGGTGTCTCCTGGCCACCTCCAGCATATTTCTAGCAGTCGGGCCTTTCCTGAGGGTACCCCTGGTACAAGTACCCCCTTTCCTGAGGTACCTTGGTACAGGTACCCATCACCTTGACTTTCCACAAAGGCTTGGCCACTAAGACTCACGTACTCACGCTAAGTTCCCCGGTCACCTTGATTCCATCTCCACTAGGGAGCTTCTCTACGAAGGAAGGGGGTCTCCACGCCCCTGCACACGGTTGTCAACGCCGCTCCACACCAAGCCGGAGGATCGAAGACTTGCCGATGAGCCACCAAGGCTCCAAGGCGTTGGCACATCTTGTACAACCATGGTTCACTCCTAGAACCGATCACAATGTAGGCACACGTTGCACTCTCTCTTTCTCTAGGCCTATGCTAGCACTAATCACTCTTCTAAGCTTGTACTAAGCCTTTGATTAATCACTTATGCACTTTTGGTGGCTTGGATGTATTCTTGATGAGTCTTGATCTTCAATGGACTTATGCACACACTAGCAACTTCAAATGGGCAAGTGGAAGGGGTATAGATAGCCTCCCCGCGCCAAGTTCTTCACTGACACATCAAAAATTCATCCGACGCTTTATCCGATGGTACCGTCGGATCATCCGGTGCTTAAGAGCTTGTAGCCAAAACCTCTCTGAAACTTCACAAAGTAAATATGCTTTGTCCGACGCTCCTCTTAGCCCACTATCGGATCATCTGGTGCTATAGGATTTTCTTCGTCTTCTCTGCAAATTGCACCGACGCATGTGAAATACAGGCCATCGGATCATCCGGTGCACCTGAACTTTTTCCCTGATTTTCTCGTTGTACCGATTGCTCCGATGGTTAGTCCGACGCTTGCTCCGGTGGACCATCGAAACATCCGATGGTACTGAATTTTCTAATTTAAATACCAACACTTGCACAAAATACCATAAAATAATCCTAGATGTTATGGTTTGGTCACTTGAATACTATAGCTTGGATGATTGAATACCACGATTTGGACCATTGCCGTGATTTGAATTTTCTGATTTAAATACCAACACTTGCACACCGAAAATACCATAAAATAATCCTAGATGTCGTGGCTTGGTCACTTGAATATTATAGCTTGGATGCTTGAATACCATGATTTGGACCGTTGCCATAATTTGGTTTGCATATTTGGCTACTAGAAAACCTACAAGATACATGCTTGACAAACCATTAGTCTCAATGACTATATGTGGCGGAACACCTCGGATTAACTCAACTAAAGCACGGTTAAGTCGCTTAACACGCGAATCTCATGCTTTAATCAAGTTAACTCGATGATCCATCGGATTTCATCCGATTTAACCACTTAAACAGGACCGAGTTAGCATAGCTCACACGAAGGTGAGTGGTTCCAGAGAATACAATAGATCCACAATTAGTTCAACAATTCATTACACACTGGTTTGAAATCAGAGTTTTACAAGGTTCGAAAACAACGGAAGTTAAAATATAGCGGAAGCTAGCGCCGGGGTCGGATGTCCCTGATGAGGCCAAACAGGACATCAGTGATCCCACTCCTCGCCGTCCGAGGAAGGATCCCACTCGACCGTCCACCCAGGAAGGAGCTGGGGCAGCCAAGTGCCAACAGCAGCACACTCGGAAGTTTCAACTTCACCTGAAAAGAGATGCCACAACAAGGCTGAGCTTCTAAGCTCAACAAGACTTAACCGACCGGTGGGAAAAACAACTCCACCACTT
This sequence comes from Setaria viridis, assembly GCF_005286985.2. Classification (NCBI taxonomy): domain Eukaryota; kingdom Viridiplantae; phylum Streptophyta; class Magnoliopsida; order Poales; family Poaceae; genus Setaria; species Setaria viridis. The sequence continues at coordinate 1,433,277 of NC_048266.2, forward strand.
CTAGACATGCAAGGCTCTTTGGCTGAGGGGTTTTGTTTGCCAAAAGCAACTATGTTAGGTCCTTACTTTCAAAGTTTCAGCTCAGATTCTAAGTTCATTAACCAGTCTACATTGGCAACTTATACTAAACAAGCATAGATCCAAACATTATGTGTATAAACTCAACATCAAGGTCATGTCATCATCAGATTCCTTCTTTACTCAGTGTAGCATAGCGATCAAGCAGTCTCAAACTGTGAGAGGCAGACGAATCGAATCGAATTCCTTAACCATGCATGGCGAACCTAACCTCACGACATCCACGCACCACCGAGGGTCGCTTCCTGTGTCGGCCGTCCCCATCAATTCCCTAACCCGTGTCGGGCCTACTTCTCTTGGTGGAAGGTTCCACGAACCCGGCATTTGCCGTTCCGTGACCACACTTGCCACCATATGCGGCTGCAGGGGAACTCCGTTCCAGAGATAGTGGATCGAACCGCTCACGTCGAGGTTCAATCAGGTACTAGGCTTCCCCATCCCATAATGGGTATGAGATTAGTACTTTCAAACACTTGATCACGAACACCACCACTGTCGGGCCATAAACAGATTCAAGTAAACAGACAGGGCGATCAGCCGACCACCAAAAGAGTTCACCAAGCCCTGCCCTGTCCATCGTCCTTATAGTTGTAACCAGAGGGAGAACAACCAACTCCTATAACTCGCGAGTGACGGGAAATCACTCGACTTCTGCCGAGCCCTATTAAGCATTGCAATTACTCGGACTCAACAGACTAGTGTTCAGATCCAGGGAACTAAGTCATGCATCTATGGTTTCAAACAACTCCTATACGTAAATGCACATACATATGAAGGAAGGCATGTGCAAGTTTAGAAAGTTGGGTTCATGCTCCGGGGCTTGCCTTCGAGCGGGGTGGAGGCAAACTGGTCCTCAGCGGGTTCTGCTTCAGCTCCGGCGGTCGGCAGCTCAGCTACTGCTCCGTCTTCTGGCGCCGGATGCAGTTCATAGGTGCCGTCAGCGAGATTTAGCTCTACACAAATGCAATGCAGGAGTTAGCACTTAGATGGTTATTTCAACAACACTTGCACGTTCAGCTCAGACACTTGTAGCAAAGCTACAAGAAAGGCGGAGGAGTCCAACTTCAGTTGGTGGAGGACAGGATAAAAGGGTCGGATGGGGAGAAACTTATGATCTGATCCTTAGACTTGAAGGAATAACTGTACCGGGGTCCTCATACTTAACATAGAGAAGTCCCCGAAATTTTACACAGATACTCTCGGGTCAAAGGAAAAGATACAGCCGAGCCCTCGGGCGAAGCGGATAAGGGTCGGCGAAACAGGCAAGGTCGGGCGAGACGGAAAAAGGGGTCGGACGAACCAGACAGGGTCGGCAGTTTACCTTTAGGCCTACTGGTGAAGTCTTGGGGTCGGGAAGGAACAGACTTAGGCGGAAAGACTAAAGCGCTAAGGCTTGGATGGCGGCGAGGTTCGACAGTGCTCCGGCGGCGGCGGTGCTTCTTGTGGACAACAAGCAAGCTCTAGCACCGTGCGGAGGATCAGGCGGCCGGTAGGTTGGGGAGAAGCGGGTTTGAGCGGAGAAGGGAACTTATCAAGAGCTTAAGCGGCAGTGCTCAAGTGCGAGCAGAGTAGGGTGCGGTGAAACAACGATGGCGAAGGAAACTCCGGTAGGGGCTCTGGTACTCCTCTTTATAGCTGCGCGGAAGAGAGAGAGAGTTGAGTAGCGTGAAGATCGGGAAGAAAAGGATGGAATGCTCTGCCTTGGCGGTGATTGAGCGGCGATGAGCGGCGAAGCAGAGCTTCGGGGACAGGGTCTTTGGCCATTAGGCACTGGAGACAAAGACGGCGCAGGCGCGGTTTTGCCGGGATTAAGAGTTGGCGAAGGCGAGCAGGGTCTGTTCGCGTCAAGCGGCGGATTGTGGGCGGCGACTTGACTGGCGTGTGACAGGAAGGAAGGCACTACAAGCGAGGTCGCAGCAGGCGAGGTGACAGGACGAGCGGCGGCGCGAGCAAGCGCAAAACAACGGCTTGCCGGGGCACATCACTGGCGAGGCGGAAAAAGGAGTTGTCCCTGCCGGAGCCGTGGTTGGCGAGGACGGTATCGTCGTGGAGCGCGCTCATGGGCGGCGTGACTGTGGAGAGGCGGAAAAGCCGAAAAGCATCGGGGCGCGCGGCCGGGGATCCGGACGAGGTGATGGGTGCGGGATGCGAGGCGGTCTGGCGCGGCAGCGGCAAAACTTCTGCCACGGCGGCGACAGGGCGCCTTGGCGCGGTCGGCGAGGGTGCGAGCGAGACGAGGCGAGGCAGAAAGGGCTGCAAGGGCTTCCGCTGCGATTGGGAGGAAGGCACGCTGATCTATCTTGTCGCGATCGGCGACTGGGCGAGGCGGCGCGCGTCAGAGAGATTGAGCCACGCGGCGGGGAAGTTCTGAAGCGGGGCACACGCTGGCTCTGGCGCGTTTGACTCAAGAAAATCCGAGGATCTGGTTGTGGGTCCACCTTCCAGACTCTGGCTCTTCCACGTTTCTAAGATTTTGGAGGAACGCTGTTTCGGGACTTAGAGAAGAGCTGTCGTTTGCCGGTTGGTGCGGTTTTAGGGGTCGGACCGGTGGAACTGCAGATTGGGATTAGCCTTGAGATTAACTAGGCTGATTAACCAAGGTCGTTACATTATATTGTCGCTCAATTATCAAAATCTCAAACCATGACACAGTAAGACCATATCCATTGCAATCACCCATCAGGCCGCGTGCCAGGGGACGATCGTACCAAAAGTCTAGGAAATAACAGTAACCAAGGCATCGCGTTGGCCAGCTGCTGCTCGCACTGGGAGCGTGTCAGCGTGGGAGGAGGATTCCGAGCCCGAGGGGCCGGAGGCGGGCCCCCGCCCCGCCTGCCGATTCCCCTTGCTCTATCGACGCTCCGGCGACCTGTCAACAGCGAAGAGTGAGGACTAGGAGCGGCGTGGTGGCCTGGTAGGTAACGTAGCGCGAGTTGGGGCTCAAAACGATATTACAAGATGCTTCGTCCACCGAAGTTGTGCGCAATCTTTTGCATTCTCCGGTTCCCCCCGTCCCGCCCGCATGGGATGGCCGGTGGAACTAGTGCATAAGTTACAGAAGTTGGTCCCTGGCGGTGTGTGTGGCAAGCGTTGACGCAAGGCCACAAAGCCAACAAGCAGCCCATGCACGCACGCACGCCGTAAGCTCACATCTGTCACTCACTGTCGTCTAGACGTACAGGACTCTTCACTCCAGCCGGCCAGTCCTAGTCCTATTCAACGCACTTCATTATGGTCTCCTCGTGTGAGTTGTGACCGCTCGACGCCTCGCACTATGTCAGAAACGATTTGTACTCACGCAGGCAAATTAGCATGCTGATAGACGTGATTGGTACCCGCCAGCATGAAGCTTCCTTGAGCTGGCGGGGGAGCATCCGCCAGTACAGTGGCTCCTATGCTGGTGGGCGACGCAAGCACCACCAGCACAGATCACCCATCTGTGCTGACATAAGCACCCGCCAACTGTAATGGCCTCCAAAAAATAATTATAAGGATATTTATTGCAATTAACATGTATTTGAACTAAAATTTTCACGAACAAGATCAAAAAATTTTAGAAGATGACGTTAAAGACACATGTTTCATTTTAAGTCAAATCATGAAAGGTCATGAAAGATTCATAAAGTTTTTAGGTACATTTCTCACTTTTATTAAAACTTAGTGAAAATAAATTCTAGTAGTATCTAAACATGGTCCAAAAACTATATAAATTGATATGGAATCATTTTATGAGTTCCTAATCTTGACATAAAAGTTTCGATATGTTATAAGAAAATTGGAATATATATTGTTCAGAAATGTATACTTCATCTACAACATTTACTAACTTAGTACTATAGTAACATGTGAACAAACTAATTTATAAAAATATGAATTATATCCAACTGTAATTTTTAGATGCACTATCGTGACGTGTATGTTTATATGTACAAGTTTCAGACATGTTTGAATTTATTTACTAATTTACAAAAAAAAACTTTTTATTTTTTAAAATTATCTGTGCTAGCGGGGCAATAAAGCTCACGCGGCTTTATTGCCTGCCAGCATAGATCGTGAATGGAGAGCGGGCTTTATTGCGCCTCTCCTTTATCTCCTCCTCCTTTCTCTCTGGATCTCCCTTATCTCTTTTACTGCCTCTCACTTATGCCCTTCCCATCTGCACAAGGCCTGCGAGCGGGCACCAGCGGCGGGCGAGCAGCGCTTGGGGGCGACGGCAACCGGGGGCAAGGGGTGGCGGTGGCCCGCTGGGCGCTCGCCCCATGGGGACGAGGAGCAGCGGCACCGGCAGCTCCGTGGGGGCGACGGGCGGCGGTGGCACGGTGAGGTCGGCACCGGCAGCTCCGTGGGGTGACGGGTGGCGGTGGCACGGCAAGGTCGGCTCCAGTGGTGGCACGCAACGAGGTAGGGCTCCTCCTCCTCTCCCCTCCCCTCTTCATCTTCTTTCTCTCCCCTTCCGCGGCAAGATCTGCGAGAAGGATTGGGAAGGGAAGGTTGAGGGACGGTGCCTTCCCTTCTTTATTTGTTTGTTTGATTTTTATTTCATCTCTGAATATCTCAAGCGACGGGTGGCGGCGGCTTCGGCGAGCGGCGGTGGGCGTGGCTTTGGCGGCGGGTGGGGCGGAGGGGCAGCAGCTTCAGCAGGCGGTGGGAACGGCGATGGGCGCAACTTCGGCGACCGGTGGGACAGGCCCAGGCGCGACTTCGACGGCAGGCAGGAGCGGTAGCCGGTGGGGCATGCGACGGGCAGCGGCGACCTGACTGCGACGTACTGGCGACGGGCAACGTGCATGCTTTTTTTTAATCGAAACATTAACTGTACTGTGCTGATGGGTGACATAACCACCCACCAACACAGCCATTTGGGAGGAGAAATGAACTAAAGTGCTATTGGGTGCGCTCTTGCGTCCTTGGACACAGCCACGCAGGGCACGGGGCCGGCCAGCCCTGCCCCTGCTCATTGCAACTGTGAACGAAGCGGGCGACCAGGACCCCCTGCGGCAGATTCCTGCTGCCACCATCTACAGACCTACAGCAACAGCAACAGCAAAATTTAACTGTTCCCGGTACATCTGCAGATCCTGCGAGGGTGCATCAGATCATTTCCTTTTGCTCAATTTACAACGCATTGAGAAGCATCGCACCCCGGCTAATCGCAGCAAGCTGCACACATTTCGGGGGCTCGCTGCAGCACGACCCAGGACGAGCAGGCCAAGCGTGAGCCTGACCGCTCGCTCCGTGAGCACCAGTGCCAACACTGCTCACTTCAACTGTGAGCCACGAGATTCATGGTCCAACCGTCCCGGCCATCAACAGCAACGACGAAAGCTTCTTCCTGCGCTGGCGCTGCACATCAGGAAATTTCGGAAGCTGCCGCCTGATCATGGAAATTTCTGAGATACGATGCGATTCAAGACCAAGTCACGGAAGGCATGGCGAAGAAGAGCTTTGAGATGGAAACCGCAACAACGACGAAGAAGACCATGTTACACTTTGGAGTCGCTGCAGGATGCAGGGCGACTGCAGACACACACCAGGTGAGCCGCCCCTCACGCTATGGGCTATGGTTTCTCTTTTGCTGTACAAAACTACAAAAGCCATCCCAGTCATGCCTCTGGGCAGCTGAGAGCGTGACTCCCTGGGCAACGTTAAGCTACCCAGGCAGCAACAACTCTTTTAACAGGCTGAGACGACAAACCGATGTCCGACCGCCGCCCATGACGGTCATGCACCCAGTGGTGGCGCACCATAATGTCAAATAATGTATGGCTTCATCTTGTTAAATGAAGGAGGTGAGAGCTCCCTTGTGAGTCCTACTGTCCAAAACACCTAGAAAAACGCTGCATACAGAGGATGGACGGGAGGCACTGTCAACACGGGTAACTTAACTGTAAACGAGGAGATAAAGTAGTTATTACCATTGTGCTGGTGGAGAAATGCTGAGTCTGAACCAGTCATTATCAAAAGAAAAATCCTGTATATTCTATTTCTTGATTGACTTGGGTCTGGAAAGTGAAAACAAATGGAAGGGTGTCTGTCAATCTGTCATACATTAAAAGAGACTTAGAGAAACAACATGGAAGTAATCTTATCAAGTAGATGGACATTATACTTACCAGAGCTAGCACTGAATGTTACCAATCATGTTCTCTTTGCAATCCTTGCAATATAACAAGAGGTCTTTGAGCGCATTGAATTAAGATAAGTAAAAACAAGAAACGGAAGGGAAACAAGGAGAACAACCTTAGTAGTGATGTAATTCGGCAAATCATTGATCTGACGCTCTATTCCACGGTGGTGGTGTGCTCCCGCGGTTAAAGAGAGCTGACAAAAATTATTCGTGCATATGTCAGTGTAATTAACGTAGTGGCGAACCGTTATTTTTTATGTGCGTACAAACCTTGTTAAATAATTCAGACAATGGAGACGGATTGCCCTTCCTGCTTGATGATAAGTTGAATTCCTACAAGTTTATAAACCACAAGATGCACGTGTTTTGAGAAATTGAGGGGTTATACATTCTCAGCCACAGGCACAAAGTAAATATCTAAGGGGAAAAGGAGTGTCACTACAAAATTACCTTAGGCACAGTTGTATTCTTTTTTGCGCATCGAAATACACCAACATCACCTTTGCTCGCTAATATCTGTTCAAGGAAGAAGATACAAGATTTACTAGTTGCAGCTGCTGTTTGCAAGGCATGAACCTTCATAAAATGAGCTCACAAATAGACAGAAGCTATTAAACGCTCGCTACCTTTCTATCCACAGGCCGAGCTTTAAATTTAAACAGATCACCTCTGCAATCTTCTGGCTTTTTATCAACACTGCCATGAGACAACACAGAAACATGCATAAGTTCTTTGTTACAAAGACAAAACGGCCGCAGAAATGCATCTTATCACTTCATGCTTAATTGCCCATGTTTTGTAAAATCGTAGGCGGTCCATAGAGCAATCACAAAAGGAAGTTATAGATCACCTTTTGACAGATCAAACCATCTTGACAAATGCTGTCAAAAGATCTGGTGATTTGATCTTCTATAACAGTATACCAGCAGTAGAATTTGGGTAGTCTACTGGAATAAAAAATTAGATACTCCCTCCGTTCCAAATTGTAGATCGTTTTGGCTTTTCTAGCTAGATATAGTGTATGTCTAGATGCATAATGATACCTATGAACCTTAAAAAGCTAAAACAACCTACAATTTGGAACGGAGGGAGTATGAAATAGTCATACTTGTTAACATGCCTAGCATGATTGGATGTACATGCTGGAACATTTGACCCAACATGGTCACGTTGTCTGCTTGCATGCTGATGACCATGACCAGTAGCCCGGAGAGGTTGAACTACCTGCTACAGAAAAAAGGTGTTCAAACTGAACCAGAAGCAAAGTATATAACCATACAAGAAAGAGAAACATTTACAATTGCAAATTCAATAGTTCTCTAATTGAAAATGCATGTGCCTGTTCTAATAAAGCACACCTAAACAAATGCTAGAGGAAAATATAGGAGCAAACCAACAAGGATAAATAACAGTAACAGAAAGCAAGGCTAATCAACTAAGCATATGTTCCTGGGTGACAATGTGTTCATTTTTTTAAGGTAGTGTGACTATAACATGAATTTAGAATTAGCTTCAAGAAATGAGTGTAAATTTAGATGTAATTTATAACTAGTTTAAGAATTAATAAGTGCATGATATTCCCACCTTTCTAGTTGACACTTGTGCTGTAGAAGCAGATGGTGCAGCCCGTGGATTTAACTGCTTCGGATTAGTTGGCCTGAAATTTCAGGCGAAGGTGTGAAAACTACCATAGTACAAGTACCTAATATTCAGGAATAAAAAAATGAAACCAAGTGAAAATGACTTTACACTGATCTTAGAACCCTTGACCTCTCTGCTCTTAGCTTTGTGGCCAGCTCAGGTTCTCTGGGGATTGTAATCTTTAATTTAGGTAGACCAGTGGGATGATCCATGTTACGATTCATAACATTCTGTAGCATCATCCAAAAGAAATTGTCATCAAGCAAATTTGAGGGAGAACTAAAAGAAACTATTAAGGAAATTAGCACAATGGCCATGTTTTGTAACATAACTTTTTACATAGCGGTTTAAGACACTGTACAACAGCAACAACTAGTTGTAAAAGTAGCAAATATGTGTTTTTTTCTTTTAGAAATAAAGCAATATAAGCAAGTAGTCTCAGAGAACTGGAACAGTACAGCATCTCAATGATGATCCTGGAAATAAAGGATGTCGGGAGGATACAAGTGTAAAAATCCTATTTATAATCAATTTAGGCAGATGGCTTAGGATGTATTTACCTTTTCATGATTTTTATGAATAAACTCGTGCTGGTTAGTAGTAGCCGCAGCCTGTACCACAAGCAAATAGCTTCAGTAAAGAACAAGAAACAAAGTCATCCAATAGAAAAAAACTACCAATTTGCATCATTAGGTTCACAAACAACTCAAGATAACGATTAAATATCATCAACAGAGGTGCAGTATTTAGATCTAATTCAATGTATATTTTTTAGTTCACATCAAGATGGTATTTTTTTTCCTTCCACAAATAGAAGTTAACGTGTATTGCCAACTTCTGAAGACTCTTGGTACTTCCAGTAACTAACTGAACAACGGTTCATCCAAATTAGCAAGGAACTTACTCCCTCAGCTTCAAATTATAAGTCATTTTAGCCTTCACCAAATTTATAAAAAAAATGCATAAATATCTGCAACATCAAACTAGTTTCACTAGATAGACCATATTTTCATAGCATTTATTTGATATTGTAATACACACCTAGGCATTCTACCACTTGGTAGAGGAATACTGGAAAGTTAACTAGCTGTTATATTTGCCACAATAAATGCAACAAGAACTGCAATTGCTACTTGAATAAATCAAAGCCAAGACAAACATTGTAAATTAGTTCATACTACAGAAAAAAATAACATGAAAATTTGACAAATCTCACATCTCTGCATGAAACTGTACCATACCTTGTTAAGATGCCCATTCTCTAATCTCTGTCTTTTAGCAGATTGGTAAGTGCAATCGTTTGAGCTTATGGTACTTCTCTCACTTGTAACTCCCACTGACTTTTTACTCCTGAAAAAAAAATCAAGGCACAGATGGTATTCACAATCATGAAGTTAAAGTCTTCTTTCACTTTTTTTTAAAAGACAAATGACACAGACATTTGTTGAAAACTAATTATGTAGAGGGTAACAATAACAGACATTTGTTCATTTGGGGATACAATGAAAAGAGAGAAGAGGGTAAAGGTGAAAAATAAAGTGATGAGGTAGAAATGCTTGTGATTATAAAATATTAAAACTCTTAATTTGCCATAAACTGTTATGTCCGCTGTTGAAGACCCAGATTTCACAGAGAATGATTAATCTAAATGAGCAAACAAGCAAGTGTGGTGAAATTAATTTGAGGATTTCAGTTAAAAAGGTGCCTCACAAAATCAACCAAGAAAATGCAATTCAAATTCTTTTACAAAGGCAGTTAGTTCAATGCATAATAATACTTACTGCATCACATTCCTCGGTTCCACTTGTCTGTTTTGCCTGGCTAATTGGCTGGCTGTAGGTTTCATCAGTGTGGAGCCTTTCATGGTAGTTCGACAGCCAGGTCGGCGTTCATTTTCTGATGCGCCATTGCATGGTTTCCGTCCTATTTAGCAGGGAAAAACAAATGATTAAAATTTCTTAGAAGAAATCAACAAAAATATAGAAGCATGCTAGGCTGGACAAACAGGATCAATTTGGGCCAGAAGATTTTAAATAAAATGGAGAATGTAGTTCTCCTGACTTTTTCTCATCAAGGAAAGAGTTCCTTTGGGTTAGGAAAATACTTCCAAGAGTTTGTTCAGTTCTTTTAGATGTTTTGAGTTTTGCCCGTGCCAAGATAGGCATGGGCATGTCATCAAACTCAAACATGTTGATTTTCAACCGACCAGACACCTTTTCGTCAGTCAAAGGACTTTGCTTAGCATGTCTTGGTATCAATACTATTTGTTCAAGAAAGCTGGAATCCCTTGTGTTTCCTGCTACTTCGACCCAATGGTTATAAAAAGGTAAAAATATATTAATGGAGATGGAAGTGCAATGCTCAGACTTAATAGTAATACCCAAAGCATGAAGCGAAGTAGAACAGAAACATTGATTTAGCCACATATTTAGTAAAAAAATAATATAGATGATATCTGGATCATGGAACAAATCAACAGAATAGAAATGAAATAATGAACTTCAGGAAACTCAATATTTAGTTTTTTCAAGACCTTGAACCCGATGCGTTTTTTGCCCAGGGCCACTTGAACATCCATAAGATGTTGTAGAACACTGCACAGCATCCGTATCCGCAATGCTTCTGACAGTTTGCAATCCAAGATCTTCAGCAAACATCTTAGCAATTAAGGCTGACAAAAGGAAAGATGAAAGGTTAGTGATATACTGATATTTACTAGGAACAAAATGCCAGTAACAGCTACAAAGAATAAACATAAAAGTTTAAGGCTGAGGAAGCAAACTAAAGTAGCATGCGAAAATTTTCTGCACAATGGATCAATCAACACTTATCATTGGAAGTTTGCAAGAGCTTGCATTTTGACATCAGTGCTTAATTACATGCAAAAGAAACTCGCAGTCACTTATTCAAATTACTCCCGTTTATAAGAGAATATATGCATATTTTGTCCTACCCATCAGACACAATACTAACAGCAAGAGCAGCTATACTCATCAAACTACACAAAAATCCACTATGGTGCAGCCCTCAGCTATATTATTTTTGCAACCAAATTCCCAACCATATAGTTGCAAAGAAGAGCATCAACTTCCTCATTAAATTATAAATGATGTCATGAGAACAAATGATATGGCCACAAGCAAACATGGTGCTTGTTTTCTGTGTTCCCAATTCACCCCCTAGCTTTTTTCCACGGTGTGTCAGCATGGTAATAATGAGGCAATCAAGCTCTACATATCTACACTAGTTTAACAACAAAAAATTGGCGACCTCCACACAAACACTATAACCATGGATTGGACACTAATGACAGATGGGTGACATTTGATCATCATAGGCTTCATATAGCACGACACTGACAAAACCCGTTTCATAAAAAAGGAACACCGACTAAACCCTCAACGTTTCGCAAAATTACTAACGGTCAAAGGACTGAAAATGGGGAGATATTCACCTTCGCACCAACATTTCCCGCAATGCTCAAAACATCAAATGGCACATGCCCGTTCTACCACGCAAGACACCACAAACCCCGAAACTATCTCCGATCATTTATCCATGATGAGGATTGCGCACTAAAATAGGAAGGAACCACAAAAATGTCGCGAAATGGACACCTCCCAAATCCACTAGACACATATCGCAGGAGGAATGCTGGAGCATCTCAAATTCCAAAAAGGCAAACTCGATCGACGGAACCTCGGCCATTCCCATAGGACCGAATCACCCCCCTGTACGCGGAATACAAAACTAGAGAAATTTCGAGACGAGGGAGGGAGCAAGCGGGGGAGCACGCACGAGAGGGCGGGTAGCTGGGGGCGGAGGCGAACCACCCCTGCGCCGCTGCGGCCTCCATCGGCGGCTCCTCCTGGGCGAGGTCGAACCACCGGGGCGCGTCGAACTCGTAGTCCAGGTCCACCTGGAACCACGCCACCTCCATCACCATCACCCCCTCGCCCACCTCCTCCTCCGCTCCCTCCTCGAATTCCCCCTCCTCCTCTCCCGCACCGCCGCCGGGCGAGGCGGGGGCCGAGGAGGACGAGGCGTCGCACATCTCCTCATCGTCGCTATCCATGCCGCCGCGTACCGGGAGCTAGAGTCCGCGCCGGGATGGTTACGGCGGCGGCGGCGGCGGCGAGGTGTTTGAAGGCGGTGGCCGGAGGGTGCGGAAGGAAAGGGAAAGCCTTGGAAATTTGAAATGCGGGGTCGGCACGGGGAGGGGGCGTGTGCCGGATTTGACCCGGGGCGGTCGTTTACGTCCGGGTCCCTGTAGTTTCCGGTTATTTCGGTTGGAGGAGGACCAGTAGCAGTAGGCACTGGCGCGACGCAGGAGAATGCAGGGTACCATCGAATCGTGCACAGTACTGTTGCCGGTAATGTGGAAACAAGTGGCAGCTGACGCGGTTGGTATCGACGATTTATTGTTCTTTTTTCCATTGTATTTATATTTTCTTCATCTCGGCGTCTTCACTATCACATGTACACGTACATAACACACAGAGTGATTAAAAAATAATAGTACAATTTAACTTGAAAAGCATGACGTAAGATATTGGTACAGTGATAGTTTAAGAACAAATCATGTCGAGAATGAAAATTTGCCGGTTGTTTGGGTTTAGGTCACGTCCACCTTGGATTGATTAAACCTGTACGCTCCGTTCGCTTCAACTTATTAGCCGGTTTATCAGCTACCGAATAGTATTTTTCTCTCACAATAAATCAATCGTTTTAATTTTTCAACCGGCTTATAAGTCCAGCCGAACTACTATTGGACCTGGACCAAACGCGCTACGGCAGCCAATCTCGAGCAGCTGACATGCTCAGCACTAAAGCAAGCAGGGTGGTATCTGCAAAGAAAGCGAGCTCCTCTCCTCCTCTGCAAAAGGCCGGTGAGCACTTGACTTCTTTCCGGTGCTGGCCCCACGTTGTCGCGCCCCCATTTTCCATCTGGCAGCGCCACAGGGGCCCGCCTGGCCGGCAGCGGACCGCACGAGTAGTCTTCTTCGGCCTGTCGCGAGTGCGGCGCCGGAAGGAAAACAAACGGATCCAAGTAGCTGGCTGGCCCCGAGACAGGCAAGGGCAACCCCCAACCCCCAACGGGCAAACCGAGCAGGGGCGCGTCCGTAATTTCCCCCCGGCCTCCGTTCGCTCGCTCCTGCCTCGGAAGGCGCGCGCAGGAATCCGATGCGCGCGGGCAGCAGGCGCTTGTCGGCTTCTCTTCCATTCCGTGGCGCTGCCCTACTACTCTACTCTACTCTACACGAGGGAGGGTCTACGAGCTGTAGTATCTCACTGCTCGCACGCGTCGAGATCCGGGCGCTCCATCCATCGAGGTTCACACAGGCCGTGCCCCACGCATCCATCCATCGGCTTGCCCAAATTTCGCTCGGATTCAAACTTTCGAAATGACTTGAATCTGGAAGGAAGAGCACCAGCTCACTGGAACACTTTGGCGGTCACGCTCCTCTCGCATGGCCTCATGTTTGACGGCGTGCCGGGTCGCCCACGCTGCAGCTGCTGGTTTTGGCAGCTTTGACACTCGCGAGTGCCAGAAGTGGGCTCGTCAGACAGAACGCGCAAGCGTACACGTAACCCCTTTTCAATTACTCCCAGTTGCAGCTAGCCGCTAGCGTCCACGTAGTACGAAATCCTTTACTCCTACAAGACAAACACGCACGCGCACGCACGGCACGCGACGCGTAGCAGGAGCGTATAGCGTAGGCATCCCTGCCAACGTACGAGTTCGCGGAACGGTACGTGACGACACTGTTTGCCGTGGCAGCGTACGTGTTTGTGTGCACCGGGCGCCGATGCAGAGCCGAGAGCTCACTGTACGCGCGCGTACGTGACCCCCTTTTTTATCTGCGTGCATGGGTGCACCGATCGAGTTAATTATACGCTTTTTTGTACGAGTGTACCGGCAGCCCTGTGTGTTAAAATGGTTGGCGTACGAGCAAGGCCACTGTTGGCACGTCTTTCTTCCTAGAAAAGTCCAGGCATCAGCAGCTCTGCCGGTCCAGTTAATGAAGAAGCCATTAGTAGAGTTACGGGGTGTTTGGGAGGCATGTGCTAAATTTTAGCACATATCACATCGGATGTTTGGACACTAATTAGGAGTATTAAACATAGCCTAATTATAAAACTAATTGCACAACCTCTAGGCTAAATCGCGAGACGAATCTATTAAGCCTAATTAGTCCATAATTTGACAATGTGGTGCTACAGTAACCATTTGCTAATGATGGATTAATTAGGCTTAATAGATTCGTCTCGCGATTTAGCCTAGGGGTTGTGCAATTAGTTTTGTAATTAGACTATGTTTAATACTCCTAATTAGTGTCCAAACATCCGATGTGACAGGTGCTAAAATTTAGCACCTGCTATCCAAACACCCCCTTACAAACTATGATAATAACCACAACCACATCTCTGAAGGTGGAGACAATTGTGCCAGTGGAGTGCGTGTACCTTAGGTACAATCCATCGCTACATGGATAGCATCACGACAAAAAAGGAGGACCGTATGTTTTTTTTTCTTGTACGGTTAACGCAACGACGGGCATGTTCGCTTCAGCTTATAAGCCGGCTGAAAAGCTGAAACGACTGATTTGTTGTGAGAGAAAAATACTGTTTGGTGGCTGATAAGCCCGCTGAATAAACTGAAGCCATTGCAAGCCTTGGATTATTTTAGAGTATTTTTTTATTCAGTTTAGTGTGAACGAGGAATGCATCGTCCGGTTACAATCCTATTGGAAAGTCTAGTTAGTTCGGATATTGTTGCCGACTTAGTAAAAAAACTAAAATAAACTATAATGAGTTGAATAAGGGGAATGTTCAGTGGTTATGTAAAAAAGATAAAATATTTACCGGCTAACCTCCGGCTTGATTAATTTCTAGCTCATTTATGTAGTAGTATAGTCGGGTCGATCGGTGGGCCACCCGATCCCATAATCCAATTGCACCTGCGCCTCCAGGTACGATCCGTGGCGCCGGACCGGGGGCCGCTGGTGACCGGCCGGCCGGCGAGGCGGGTTGATTGCTCCGGTGCGGTGGCAGGGCCAGCTCCTGCGGCGGATCGGCGGTCCATCCGATCAGATCGCCATTGATGCCCGTCTCCAGTCGCTCAGTAGGCGATCGTCGTATCGTCTCTAGTCTCTACAGTGTCGACCACTGTCGAGGCCAGCCGCTGCGTGCTGATTGGACTGGACCAAATCTGCTGCACTGCGCCTGCGTCTGATCTGGCAGCGGGGAGAGCGACACACCCAAGTTGCTTCGATCATCAATTCACCATCAGGCAGGCTATCTCTTCTCCTCTTTTTTTTGAGCTCATCTCTTCTTCTGAGAAAGCTGTGAGGTGGGTGGGTGTGATGGAGACAGACGAGAGAGAAGGGGCTCGGAGCCCAGCGGCCTAGCAAGGTGGTTGGGCCAAATGCGTTGATTATATGGACCGGGCCCATCTGTTGGTGTCTACTGCTAGTGATGGGCCGTGGAGGTGGTGTGGTCTTTGAGTTTCACGATGCAGCAGCTACCTGCTTTTATGGAGACTTCTGGTCTTGTGGTGGAGAAACGGAGCATGCTTCACACAGGACTGGATAATCAGAGACCGTGGCAGCTTTAGCCGACGGCACGAGAACACGAGAAGGCAGAAGGGACGCGTCGTCGGAAGACACGCACCGGACTGGATGCTTGTTTTGTTGGTCTTTCTTTCGCCTCCTTTTTTGCCCAAAGAGAAAGCAAAAGCGCCGAGTTTGCTGCCTGCCGAGACGCCGAGTGGTGCCACCAGATGACACCGCAAGAGTTAGCTCGCCCTCTCGCCCTCTTCCGTTCACCGCTGAACTCGCCATCCTTCTTCTTTCAAAAAGAAATGACTCGGAGCCATGGTTTAGTATCCGTGCTCCATGATTCTGGTCTGAGTGTACACTAGGTAAGGTGACAAGCTCGCATTCCGTTCCTGCTTTTTTATCGAATCGGTAGAAAAGAAATTTGAAAGGTTGCACGGGTCCAAACGAATGAACCCTGGTGTGTTCTTCCTTCCTTCCTTCCTTCAGTCAAGTTGTTGCACGCTCCTCCAAACCCCGTGCTCCTGGAGATCGCCGCTCGGCAGGAAAGAAAGAGCACAAGCCAAGCTTTGGCGATAGGAGCCGAAGCCCACCCCTTGTTCCTGTCATGTGGACGTTTTCTCTTCCCCTTTCTGTCTGTTTCTTTCGTTCAGCTGCACTGGTGGTGCTTCCAGAGACAAGCAGCTGCTTCCTTTCAATCTGGGTATCTTCCGTAAAAAGAAAAGCAACTCCAAGAGTCATCCAAAAAAACCATTTCCCCAAAACAATTTACTGGGGCTCTGCTAAAAAATTTATTTTCCCAAAACCATATCACCCCACAGCAGATCTCTAATAATAAACTCCCTAATACTTCAAAATTAGCCAGATCAGCACGTTTGGATCCTAGCTATCAGCAATCCCACCTACAGATCAGCACACTGCTAAGTGCTAACTTACAACACACGTACACAATCATGTGAAAACAAGATTCACCCTGTACCAAAATCAACATCAAATCTGACAAATCACCAATCATCCCAAACCAATCACTCTAGCAAAAGTGCTAGCAATGCGCTTTAGATCAGAATGTTTTGATCCCTCAAATAGGTAAATCCTATACAGGGGCACCGTTGTTACCTCACGCACCGTCAGTCGTAGAGGGGCGCCCCAGAATGCCAACATGTGTGAGTAGTGCCCAGAGATGGGTCATGAACTCCCCGCCGATGGCAAGCTTCTCAGTGTGGATCTCAACATTGCTTGATGTCGCGAGGAAGAGGATGAACTCGGCCCAGAAGTCAGCCAACACCTTCCACCTCTGCTCCTCCGGCACGCCCCTGAGCTCCCTCCCGAGCCTGCCCCCCGGCTTGAGGATTGTGCAGCTGCTCTTGCTCGGCAAGACTGCCATCACCAGCTTCTCACACCGGCTGCTTATACTGTCACAACCGGTGATGCTTTCCCGAGCTTCCACGACCACGGCATCGAAGATGCGCTGGGTGTCATAGCCATGGCCGAGCAGCATGTCCGGAACAAAAGCCATCAGGTAGGCACGATAGTCCGACAGCATCTTGGGGACACGATGGTCGCCGGTTGGAGGAACCGGGTGACCATCTATGACGATGGTCGTCCCGCTGTGCCATACAAGAATATTATGTATATGTGTGGACAGGGTGCAGGCCTATGAGAGCTGGCTTCCCAGTCGATTTTTGGCTAGAGCCGATTGCCCATCTTGTAACTGACCATTGCTCTCTTTGAACCCAGAAAGGACGCGCTCGATGAGTTCATGTGTCAACTTGATCTTTCCCCCCGCCTTTTGTCCTTCTCTTGTTGCGTCGACCAAACCCAGTGACAGAAGCGATAGCACATTTCTCGGAGCCATGGTTTAATATCCGTGCTCCATGATGCTGGTCTAACTGTACACTAGGGTCTGGTTTGGTTCGGTTACTTATTTTTAAGCACCCGTCACATCGAATGTTTAGATACTAATTAGAAGTATTAAACGTAGACTATTTACAAAATCCATTATATAAGCGGAGGCTAAACGGCGAGACGAACCTATTAAGCCTAATTAGTCCATGATTTGATAATGTGTTGCTACAGTAAACATTTGCTAATAATGGATTAATTAGGCTTAATAGGTTCGTCTCGCCGTTTAGCCTCCACTTATGTAATGGGTTTTGTAAATAGCCTACGTTTAATACTCCTAATTAGTATCTAAACATTTGATGTGACACTTGCTAAAAATAAGCAAAGGGAACCAAACGCCCCTAGGTAAGGTGGCAAGCTCGCATTCCGTTCCTGCTTTTTATCGAATCGATAGAAAAGAAATTTGAAAGGTTGCACGGGTCCAAACGAATGAACCCTGGTGTGTTCTTCCTTCCTTCCTTCAGTCAATTTGTTGCACGCTCTCCTCCGAACCCCGTGCTCCTGGAGATCGCCGCTCGGCAGGCAAAGAAAGAGCACAAGCCATGCTTTGGCGATAGGCGCCGAACCCTACGGCCCTACCACGGCCGCACGCTGACAGGTCCAAGGCTTCCTTCTTCCTTTCCACAGGGACAGAAACAATCAGTTTGATCCTTGCCTCTCTCTCCATCTCTCTCAAGCACAATGCAGGTTCAACGAGCCTGGCCATGATAGGAAGAGGAATACACTAACGTCTGCTCGTTCCCTCCCTCGAGTGTTGCTTTGTTCGTCTGAGCCCACCCCTAATGTTACTGTCATGTGGACGTTTTGTCTTCCCCTTTTTGTCTGTTTCTTTCCTTTTGCTGCACTGGTGGTGCTTTCAGAGACAAGCAGCTGCTTCCTTTCAATCTGGATATCTTCCATAAAAAGAAACTACTTAATCATTATTAGAGCAACTTCAAGAGTCTCAAAAAAATCCTTCCCAAAAACAATCTATTGGGAGCTCTACTAAAAATTTATTTCCCCAAAACCATGTCACCTCACAACAGATCTCCAATAATAAACTCTCCAATACTACAAAACTGGCCACGTCAGCACGTGTGGATCCTAGCTATCAGCAATCCCACCTACGGATCAGCACACTGCTGAGTGCTAACTTACAACACAAATGCACAATCATGTGAAAACAAGATTCACCCTGTACCCAAATCAACATCAAATCTGACGAATCAGCAATCATCACAAACCAATCACTCCAGCAAAAGTGCTAGCAGTGCGCTTCAGATCAGAATGTTTTGATCCCTCAAACAGGTAAATCCTGTGCAGGGGCACCGTTGTTACCTCGCGCACCGTCGGTCGTAGAAGGGCGCTCCAGAATGCCGGCGTGTGTAAGCAGTGCCCAGAGATGGGTCATGAACTCCCCGCCGGCGGCAAGCTTCTCAGCATGGATCTCGGCATTACTTGATGGTGCGAGGAAGAGGATGAACTCAGCCCAGAAGTCAGCCAACATCTTCCACCTCTGCTTCTCCGGCACGCCCCTGAGCTCCCTCCCGAGCCTGCCCCCCAGCTGCAGGATTGTGCAGTTGCTGTTGCTCGGCAAGACCGTCGTCACCAGCTTCTCACACCGGCTGCTTATACTGTCACAACCGGTGATGCTTTTCCGAGCTTCCACGACCACGGCGTCGAAGATGCACTGGGTGTCATAGCTATGGCCGGGCAGCATGTCCGGAACAAAAGCCACCAGGTAGGCGCAGTAGTCCGACAGCGTTTTGGTGACACGGTGGTCGCCGGTTGGAGGAACCGGGTGACCATCCATGGCGATGGTCGTCCCGATGTGCCATACAAGAATCTTATGTATATGTGTGGACAGGGTGCAGGCCCATGAGAACTGGCTTCCCAGCTGATTTTTGGCCAAAGCCGATTGCCCATCTTGTAACTGCCCATTGCTCTCTTTGAACCCAGAAAGGACGCGCTCGATGAGTTCATGTGTCAACTTGATCTTTTCCCCCCGCCTTCTGTCCTTCTCTTGTTGCGTCGACCAAACCCAGTGACAGAAGCGATAGCACATTCCTCGGGTGGTAGTCGAAGTTGAGTAACAGGGAGTGCTGCCCAAGCGCTCTCTGCCACGATTTTTTTGCTCTCCGTTTTACAATAGAAGTTTGAACCAAAGTGGGTAGTTGGTAGCAATGGAGCACCTCCACTATGTCCCACCTCCACGCTGGGCTGACAGTTTCTAGAGATGTGCTGACAAGTAGCGCAACATACGATGCTAACACAATGATAAGCAGCACAATGGTTACCCAGCGAGTAACATCGATTCCATGAACTCTCTGTTCCAAACTACTGCGATGGTAGCGCCTGCTAAATGCTCCTGAGAAATAACTATTTGAAATAGGAACGGTTATTACGACAAACCATAGTGTCAAGACCTTAAACACCAAATACTCTGTGTCGAACCTTGTATAGAGGAAATCATATAGGAATGACAACTCCATCTCTATAACTCCAAAAGCACGAACATAGTTACCTTCTTCAGAGATGAGCCCATGAAGCATGAAATCTAATGTCTTGGCGAGGCCAGCTTCAGCAATCTGGTATCCGCACAACCTCCGCTTCAACAATTTAAACAGTGAGAAGGAGAGCGCAAAGTCCTTCAGTGTTTCCTTAGCTTCCTGGTTGAAAGTGTTCTCATGCTCGATCCATCGCCACACTTTATCAATGGTGGAGCATTTTCTCCTTGCGGCCTCTATATATTCAGGTGCGGTGGGAAGCAGGGAAGCTACTTTTTCTTCACCGTGGAAAATGTACTTGTACCCTTCCATGGTTCTAGGGTTGAAGCCCCGAGGTATTTGCTCATGCTCAATCATCATATAATCAGCGACTACTTTAGACACCTTCAGCAAACCTCCTTTTTTGCTCGCGTTGCTTAAACTCTGATACTTTCTGTACGTCCAAATGACGCTCAGAATCCAAAATATCCAGATGTTTGCAGTGTAGCTTCCGTTGTGACCTTTGCAATTCACAATAAGCCATAGCACAAGGATGATCTGTAACAAGTGCTGCACAAACACCCTCTTCCTGTGCTCAATGTCATGTATGCTATAAACTGAGATGGAATCGACATTTGCTTGGATGAAGAGGAGGATAGTGCCCCACAGGACGAAAGTCTGGTCACGGAAGGGACCATCCTGCAGCAATCCGATGGTGTAGGGGGTCAGCACGGTGAAGAGCGTGTACACCGCCCACACGAAGAAGCGGAAGAACCCCTGGCTATACCGCCGCCGGCGTGAGCCAAAATACTCGACGAGGATCCAGATCAAGGCGCTGAAGAGGATGAGGACTTCCACACGCACCAGCTGGCCTTGAGTGCTGCCCCAGCTCTCGGTAAAGGTTGTGGTGGAACTCTTGATCCCCATAGCTTCTCCGATGTCTGCGGGTACTCCAATATCTCCAGGTGTTTGAAGGCGGTGGCCGGAGAAGCGGCGGAGGAATAAAGGGAAAGCCGAGGAAATTTGAAATGCGGGGTCGGCACGGGAGGGGGCTTGTGCCGGGCTTGCCCCGGGGCGTGGGCCGGCACAAGAATTATTATACTATTAGTATTTCTTAAGAAAAAGATTACCTGGACGCGTTGACGAGTCAGCTACGCGACCTGTGACGTCACTGATCACCAACCCAACGAGAAACGGATGGACGCAACGGTCGCAGGCCAGCTTCGGGAGCTCAGCTCAGCTCCTGGTACGTGTGGCTCCTCGTGCCGCCTCGTCGCCGTCTCCCTTGTCGAGCCCGCCACGGCTCTCGGCGGCCGGAAACGGCCAACGCCCCCTCGTCATCTTCCGCCACAGTTGTGGGCTCCCGCCCCGTTCTTTTCAGCTCAGCATCAGCAGACAGCAGGTCCCTCGCCTCCGACCATTACTACGCGGCGGATGCGAACAAGAGTGGCCACGGGAGACCGAGGAGAATCTTCCCTTCCCTTGTTGCCTCTTGTTCCTTGCGACCGATGGAGCTGAGAATTCGATGTTTTTTTTGTTGGTGCTGTCGAAAAGAAGAGGAAAAAACACGGAAGACGGAACGGAGCTGAGGAGTAGGCATCAACCACGCTGTCGCGTGTCACGGCGTATGACTGCTGGGTGGCACGTTGGACGGCGGCCGTACGCGCGCATGACATGGTTGCCCTGGCTAAAGCATCAACTCGATAGCGATAAACAGGGTGATCGGCACCACCGGTACGCTGCCGATATTTAGGGTTTCGACGCCGAATTTCAGTCGCCTAAGAAAAACTGCGTTGAACTTCCTTCGATATTTAGGGTTGAGTAAAATGCACGGCCGCCCCACGAACTTGGCAGGTATTCATCTAGGTCTCTGAACTTCTAAAATGCACACTAGAGTCCCGAACTTCTAAAATGCACATTAGAGTTCCGAACTTGGTAATTAGTTCACATGAGATCTAAATCTCCATAATCAAGGTTAATCCACCCATGTGGCATGCTAACTGGATGTTGATGTGAATTTGGCATGTGGAGCCCACAAGTTAGATCTCCCTCGTAGTGCCGAGGTACATGAGTGCGTGGCGAGGACACCCCCTCGTTGGAGTCCATCGATAGCACAACAGTCATCATGCCATGTTGTCGATTTAACACAAGTAATGGTGATTTGGATCTCACATAAATCGATTAACAAGTTTATTGACTTAGATGTGCATTTTAGGAGTTTGGGATCTAGATGACACTCGATGCAAAGTTCATGGGCTAGCGGTGTATTTTACTCTTTAGGGTTTCACTCTTAAGGATGATGAGGACTCGAGGCTAACCATGTTTAAAAAGGTAAGCGGAGGAGGCTCAGAGCGGAGGAGGCTTTGGGCAAAGGTCGCAAGGACGTCGGCATCTTTTGGTGGCCATCCTCACTTAAAGAAGGTAGCGTAGGAGGAATGAGATGTCCATGATATATAGAACAGCTGAAGATGATTTAACGGCGGGCCAGATTTATACTGTGTAATTAGCGTCTCATGGTTGATATTATATCGAATCCTGAGATCAAAATATGATCGATCGATAGATAGCTCGTCTAAGCACTTCAATTGTAGGTACGTGTTGAGTTGATGTTATAATCTTGAGCGTAATGACGCGTCGATATCCATCTTTTAAGTACTACATGCAAATGACATGATGATAATAAGATCCTGTTTGGCTTGCTGAATCAGTTCCGATTCTTCTTTGAATCAATAGAAGGCTTGCTGAATCAGTTCCGATTCTTCTTTGAATCACTTGAAACATTTCTAATGTTCTTGCTTTTTTCTACTATGAATCAGAATCACCACCCAGGTAGTTTCTCGTTATTCCGATTCATGTTGTCCTGTCTCCCGTCTAATCTATAAATATTTCTATTGATCTTTTTAAGCGCAACAAGTTAAAATGGGTCGCATTTTAAACGTTCCTCACTCAAAAAAATCAATATTTTGTTTAAATATATCAATTTCTATAATTTTTTCATGTAAACATATTGTTTTTAACCACCTTTCAAGAATCCGATTCTAGCCAGTTAGCCAAATGAATGATTCTACAAAAGTGATTCTGGTTTATACGAGAAACGTTTTCTACAAGAATCTGGATCCAAAATATTTCTACGAGAATCTGGATCCCTACCAAATACGCGCTGCAAATCTTTCTTCTTTTTAGAAAACATCTCCTCTAAGCCAGCAAGCCCTTCCACCTTTATTAGAAATGGTCTACTCAAACTTACAACAAAGGACGGGCCAGCACACCCAGCACGAGCCATGCCCACACGTTTGTCTGTATCGTCGGCCGGACGCAGAAACGGGAACGGTCGGCTGCCGAGCCCCGGCGTGGAATGGACAACGGCCTCCCCACCACCTGAGCCGCTCTGTTCCGCCCAAGCCCCCAAGCCAAGCCGACGGGGGGTTGGTTCGTTCACCGCCCGGCGCCAGAAGCGGCGAGCAAGACGCCAAACCGGGCGTCCCCCACCTCCTCCCTTCCCTCCTCGCCCAGAGCCAGACGCCCCCCGCCACCACCACCACCACCACGGAGCCACCCCCCGCGCCACGCCCCCAAACCCCCCAAATCCCCCGCCCGCGCCAACCGAATCCCGCCCACCCCCACGCGCGCGCCCCCGCCTATGCTGCCCCGGCGCCGCCGCGCGCCCCCCACGACGCCGCGGCACGGACTGCCGCCGCAGCCGCGCCCGCGCACATGAGGGACGACGACGACGACCTCGGCCCCACCGCAGCCCGCAAGAACAGGAAGAGGAACCCGCCGCCGCCGTCATCGTCAGCATCACGCGACAGGGCGGCGCGGCCGCGCGCGGACGGCGGGATGCGCATCGTCGTGCCGCTGCAGGGGGTGGTGCAGGGCCGGGGCGGCCTCGTGCTCGGCTCCCTCATCCCCTGCGCGCTCTTCTACTTCCTCCAGCTCTACATCAAGCGCAACCGCCCCCCGGCCGCCGCGCCCGGGTCCCCGCCGCCGGGCCCCGCCTCCCCCTCCGCCGCGGGGAGCGCCAACTCCACGGCCGCCTCCCCGATCCACCGCTCCCACTCGCGGGGCCTCCTCACCCCGCGCGCCGCGCTCCCCGGGCTCTCCGCCCGCGGCGCCGTCGTCCGCTCCGGTGACGAGGACTCGCTCTACTACGCCGGCCTCCGCCGCTGCGCCGACAACCCATACCACGCCGCGTCCAACCCCGACGGACTCATCAACCTCGGCCTCGCCGAGAACCACGTACGGATCGTGCTACCCCCTTCCTTACTTTTTTTACCCCCCCTCCTCCGAGGAATTTGTTCGGAGATATTGATGGACGACCGCGCGTGCAGCTGTCGCTGGATTTGGTGGGGCGCTGGATAGAGGAGCACGCGGCGGCGGCGATGCTGGACGGGATTGCGGGAGCCGGGGAGGAGGCCAGGGACCTTACCATCAGGGGGCTCGCTACCTACCAGCCGTACGACGGGATACTTGCCTTCAAGATGGTAGGCTGACGGAATCCCTTGATTCCCTTCCTGTTCCTCCGTCCACAAAACATTCCATTCCGTGATTCTATCTGCATGATGGCTTTCCATGTTTGGCCAGATTTTGCTATGGTTTGAAATCGGCCACTTCGGTTCCATCGACCCCCCAAATAATTGATCTTAAGAACTTACGATGTCATAGTGCTTCATTCGACCTGTGGAGTATGATGACGGATTTTAGTTCCTTTTCCTCTTTCAGAAAAAAAGTTTCGGTGCTAACAACACTTTTTACGTTATTGTTTTGATTCGGTGGATTATACTAGACACGGTGAGTGTTGGAGTTGGTACCTCTATCAGAGATAAGATAACAGTATGGCTTAATCATGGAGTTGCTGAAAAATCAGGCAACTGGAGTTAACGTCTAAGCCTGATGTGGGGTACCATTGTTCTCAATTCTCACGGTGTTGTGTAATTTTGTTTGTTTCCTTTTTGCTGTTGATTTTTCGTAGCCATATATACGTTATCTGAAGCAGGTGCGACAAAGGGTCACCATTGCAGCTCTGTTTTTTTTTCTTGGTTGTCATTCTAGGCATGTGGATCCTTGGTGGCTGGAATTGCACCATTTGTCAAATCTTGACTCGACACGAGTATACCTTGTTTTGATCTGCTTGTTCCTAAATATGTGAAGATTTCAAAAGTCTAACTAGTCCTGCGCCTTTAACTGCTGTGAATATTTGTGAATTTGACATGAGATTTTACATTGTATTACATCCTAAAAAAAGATTTTACTTTGTATTATTCTGCTAATGTTGAAAACTATGCTGCTAAAACACCTTGATCCCAACCGATGCTGGTAAATATGGTTCTGCTTATTGGATTTGAAGCATTCCCTTTTATCTTATTTTCCATTTTTGCTCATTGCTGTTTAGTGAACTAAATTCCAACTGATTCATTCAGGGAATCTAAGTAACCTGTTCTGAATTGTAAATGTTTCATGGAAACTGGGACTAGTACACGCATCCTATTTTCTCCAGCATATCTTCTCAATCTGCTTCCGAACAAGATGGCCCAACGCAACACTGCTACGCCCTATTGCAAGCGTTGTTATATATGTTTTAGGGCTCTACTTCCATGAATCCTAAATTGTTTTGTTTTTTTGGTGTGGTAATTAATTTCCAAATATGAACTCGGTTTCTGTTTCAGGCTCTTGCTGGATTCATGAGGCAAATCATGCATGAATCAGTATCCTTCGACCCATCTCAAATGGTGGTTACATCTGGTGCAACTCCTGCAATGGAAATACTGAGTTTCTGTATTGCTGATCCAGGAAATGCATTTCTTGTCCCATCACCTTACTACCCAGGGTAATGTTTGTTCACTCTCTTCGTACATTGCTATGCTTGGTTTTGATTTTAAAGTGATGAACTGACCTCACGACCTTTGTTTCCGCAGTTGGGATAGGGATATAAAATGGCGAACTGGCGTTGAGTTGATACCTGTTCCTTGCCGTAGCACTGATAACTTTAACATTAGTATCACTGCTCTTGAAATAGCTTACAAACAGGCAAAGAAGCGAGGCGTAAGGGTTCGTGGGGTTCTCATATCTAACCCTTCCAACCCAACAGGAGGCATTGTGCCAAGGGAAACACTGCATGATCTTCTAGAGTTTGCTGCAGAGAAGAACATACACTTTATTTCTGATGAAATATTTGCTGGTTCAACGTATGGCAGTGACAAATTTGTCAGTGTGGCAGAGGTTGTGAATGAGCTAGAAGACTTTGATAAAGGCAGGGTTCACATAATATATGGACTCTCAAAAGACCTATCTCTTGCTGGGTTTCGAGTTGGAGTGATATATTCCTACAATGAAAGCATTGTCACAGCTGCTGCTAAAATTGCTCGATTCTCATCAGTGTCAACGCCAACACAACGCTTGCTTGTTTCCATGCTTTCAGACCAAAGGTTCATTTCAGAATACCTAAAGGTTAACAGAGAGAGGCTCCAGAAAATGTACCATTTGTTTGTCAGTGCTTTGAAACAAGTGGGGGTTGAATGCTTCAAGAGCAGTGGAGGGTTCTACTGCTGGGCAGACATGAGCAAGTACATCCGGTCTTACAGCGAGAAAGGAGAACGCAAGCTCTGGGACAGGCTGTTGGAGGAGGCAAAGGTCAATGTCACTCCAGGTTCATCTTGCCATTGCATTGAGCCTGGATGGTTCAGGTGTTGTTTCACAGCATTGAGTGAGGAGGACATTCCTGTCTTGGTGGAAAGGCTCAGGAGGGTTACAGATAGCCACAAGTCAAACAGTTAAAAGACTAGGTTCCTTTTTTTTTTCCAAACCCCCGTGGTATTGAAATAACCATATCTCGCCGGGTGCTCCACAGTGGAGTACAGGGGAATTCATGAAAAAGGGTGCACAATCCATTTATTTTGGATCATAGAAATTCAGTGTCTTCTTGCCACGGGAACTGACAATTGCTAGGAGCCCCTCAGCTGGCGGAAGGATGAATGGATTCTTTTTTTGAAATAAAAAAAAGAATGGGATGAATGGGATTCCGGAAACATGTTTCTATTGGCCAACTGTCTGCTGTTTCTGATGAGCAATGATGATGCAGCACTCTGGATGGTTACACCCTGTTGCTCTCGGTTGCTTCCCTTGTAGCGCTGTAGGTGATTCAGATGACAAATTGCCCATCTGGTGATAAGGTTGAGGCGCCGAGCCAATCCTTTCATCCGGATCGGCTCTTGTTTGTTTTTTTCCTTTTTCCTTTTCTTTTGGTTCTTTGGTTACATAAGTTAGTGTTCAGGTTCGGGTTTTGTAAAGCAATGGTTCCTGCATGTGCCAGGGTTTTGGACGCTGTTTATACGTTGTGACCGAAAACGATTTATTTTTTAGGGGGTTCATGAGCAGAACAATTCAGTCAGTGGAGGGGTGGGGAAATAATGAGAAGAATTCTGCGTTCCAATCTTTACTTGTTTTCAATTTCAAAAAGAAATCTTTACTTGTTTCTTGGAAGGAGACATCTACTGTACTTGTGGAGGTTGACCAAAATGCCTCAGGCAACTCAATATGCCATTTCGAGCTTAGTAATTGGGGAAGAAATCAAAGAAACGGTCTTGTTGAGATGAAGAAATGAGACGTCAACAAAATAAAATGAAAAAATTATTCTCATAATATCATCCTCAAATTTTGATGTATATGTTGACAGAGGTTCAAACTCTAGCTATCGGCTACGGTCTCTAAACTTCCACCAAAATTCTGGTAATCATGTATAGTGCAACAGCTGTAGTAAATAAGGTATTTAACGTGGACAACAACTCAGGGCAAAGGAATTGGCGAATGCTCCTTCGGCTGAGAAAGTACATATACATAAAGTAAATGAATCAGACAACTCTGCTTTGTTACACGAACAGCACACAGCTAAGTGCTAACTTAAAACACAAATACACAATCATGTGAAAAACAATATTCACCCTGTACCCAAATCAACATTACGAATCAGCAATCATCACAAACCAATCACTCCAGCAGAAGTGCTAGCAGTGCGCTTCAGACCAGAATGTTTTGATCCCTCAAACAGGTAAATCATGTGCAGGGGCACCGTTGTTACCTTGCGCACCGTCAGTCGTAGAGGGACGCTCCAGAATGCCGGCGTGTGTGAGCAGTGCCAGAGATGGGTCATGAACTCCCCGCCGGTGGCAAGCATCTCAGTGTGGATCTCGACATTGCTTGATGGCGCGAGGAAGAGGATGAACTCGGCCCAGAAGTCAGCCAACACCTTCCACCTCCGCTCCTCCGGAACCACGCCCCTGAGCTCCCTCCCGAGCCTGGCCCCCAACTCCAGGGTTGTGCAGCTGGTGTTGCTCGGCAAGACCGCCATCACCAGCTTCTCACACCGGCTGCTTATACTGTCACAACCGGTGATGCTTTCCCAGGCTTCCGCGACCACGGCGTCGAAGATGCACTGGGTGTCATAGCCATGGCCGGGCAGCATGTCCGGAACAAAAGCCACCAGGTAGGCGCAGTAGTCCAACAACGTCTTGGCGACACGGTGGTCGCCGGTTGGAGGAACCGGGTGACCATCCATGGCGATGGTCGTCCCGATGTGCCATACAAGAATCTTATCTATATGTGTGGACAGGGTGCAGGCCCATGAGAACTGGCTTTCCAGCTGATTTTTGGCTAGAGCCGATTGCCCATCTTGTAACTGTCCTTTGCTCTCTTTGAACCCAGAAAGGACGCGCTCGATGAGTTCATCTGTCAACTTGATCTTTTCCCCAGCCTTCTGTCCTTCTCTTGTTGCGTCGACCAAACCCAGTGACAAAAGCGATAGCACATTCGAGGGGCGGTAGTCAAAGTTGAGTAACAGGGAGTGCTGCCCAAGCGCTCTCTGCCACGATCTTTTTGCGTCGTCTTTTACAAAAGAAGTTTTAGTCAAAATTAACATCCGCGTGGGTCGTTGTCGTTGGTGGACATGGAGCTCGTGCACCATGTACCACCTCCAGTCTGGGTAGCCACGTAGTGGAAGATACCATGCTAACACAATGATAAACAACACAATGGTTACCCAGCGAGTAACATCGATTCCATGAACTCTCTGTTCCAAACTACTGCGATGGTAGTGCCTGCTAAATGCTCCTGAGATACTATTTGAAACAGTAACGATTATTACGATAAACCATGCTGTGAAGCCCTTAGCCACAGTATGCTCTGTGTTGAATCTTGTATAGAGGAAATCATACATGAACGACAACTCCATCTCTATAACTCCAAAAGCACGAATATAGTTACCTTCTTCAGAGATGAGCCCATGAAGCACAAAATCTAATGTCTTGGCGAGGCCAGCTTCACCAATCTGGTATCCGCACAACCTCCGCTTCAACAATTTAAACAGTGAGAAGGAGAGCGCAACGTCCTTCAATGTTTCCTTTGCTTCCTGGTTCAAGGCGCTCTCTCTCCTGATCCATTGGCACACGGAATCAATGGTGGTGCATTTTCTCCTTGTGGCCTCTGTATATTCAGGTGCAGTGGGAAGCAGGGTAGCTACTTCTTCTTCACCGTGGAAAATGTACTTGTACCCTTCCATGGTTCCAGGGTTAGGGTTCAAGCCCTGAGGTATTTGCTCATGCTCAATCATCATGTAATCAGCAACTACTTTAGACAGCTTCAGCAAGCCTCCTTTTTTGCTCGCATTGCTTAAACTCTGATAGTTTCTGTACGTCAAAATGACGCTCTGAATCCAGAATATCCAGATGTTTGCAGTGTAGCTTATGTTGTGACCTTTGCAATTCACAATCAGCCATAGCACAAGGATGATCTGTAACAAGTGCTGCACAAACATCCTCTTCCTATGCTCAATGTCATGTATGCTGTAAACTGAGATGGAATCGACATCCACTTGGATGAGGAGGAGGATGGTGGCCCACAGGACGAAAGTCTGGTCACGGAAGGGACTGTCCTGCAGCAATCCGATGGTGTAGGGGGCCAGCACAGTGAAGAGCGTGTACACCGCCCACACGAAGAAGCGGAAGAATTCCTGGCTATACCACCGCCAACGTGAGCCAAAAAGCTCGACGAGGATGCAGATCAAGGCGCTGAAGAGGACGAGGACTTCCACGCGCACCAGCTGGCCTTGAGTGCTGCCCCAGCTCTGGGTAAAGGTTGTGGTGGAATTCTTGATCCCCATGGCTTCTCCAATGTCTGCGGGTACTCCAAACTTGTCCATGCTAGAGGTGGAGGGAGAAGAAGAGATAATTAGACCAAATTAACGTGAATGGTGATGAAAAGGTGAGGGAGGATGTCATGAATCAGAACCGGACCTGAGGGCTTTGGCGAATGGTCCACTGCTGTAGAAATGGCTGAGTTTCTGTTGCGATGCGATGCAGTAGAACAAGTGCAATTCAATGATCAACCAGAACAGATCGCCTGGAGATGGAATACTAATGGAACGTACACGGCAAAATCATCCTACAACATTCAAACGCTCGGTACTTGCAGCACCTTCCAATGGTCATGTATATGGAGAGCACACACGGAAGAAAAGCATAAATTCTTTGCCTGGCTTGTGGTGCAATCTAAAATTCTCAAAGCTGATATGCATATGCCCATTTTTTACTCTAAATGTGATCCAACAACATTTTATAGACAGATACTTACGCAGACGGATTTAATCTGATCTCTGAACTCACCGGTGCATGATGGCAAAGGCCCTGAATGCTGAATAGCAGGCA
Organism: Setaria viridis; assembly: GCF_005286985.2. NCBI lineage: Eukaryota > Viridiplantae > Streptophyta > Magnoliopsida > Poales > Poaceae > Setaria > Setaria viridis. The sequence continues at coordinate 1,463,740 of NC_048266.2, forward strand.
GCAGGCAAGCATCATCTGGTGAAGCACTAGTTAGCCCCTGACACCTTCATCCCCTTACTCTCTTGATGATCACGGCCATATTTGTTGGGCATCGCACGTGCCAGCCTCTGCCTTATATCATGCCGATATTGAAAAAGAAACCTTGCCGAACATGCGGTCAGCATTTTGTCGAACATGTTGCAAGCATCACCTACGCTGTGCCTGGGGGAAGTTCGTGATGACGGCGCCAGTCTCGAAGTAAAGTCCAGTGCGGAGGACCGCGACGTCCTGCTTGCTCGCCATCCCGCTTCGTTTCCTCCGCTCCGCCTCCGCTGCTGCGCCGCCTTACGCAGCCCTGCGGCGAGCTGTGCAGCGCAAGGCTGTTGGCTGGGCGCCACGGCGTCGTGCGCGCACGCGGGAGGCGGCATGCCGGGACGCGTAGGGGATGCGGCTACGGCTGACAGGGCCGCCGGGTGTGAAATCTGTTGCCGACGAGGCGCGCTTGGGGCGGGCGGCCGGTGCGGGGAGCGGTGGCCGCCGCCCAAGGTCGACAGGAAACGGAAGGGCCTCGGGCGGCGGGCGCGCTTCATTTCCAGATAGCTCTTTTTTTAATTAGAAAAATGATTTACAGAGAGCTCTTGACCGTTCCACCAAATTAATCCCGGCCTATACGGCGGCCCAACCCAAGAGCCCAACACGCCCACACCGCCTTCTTCTTCTTCTTCCAGACTTGCTTGTCTTCTCCGTCCGGCCCGCACGAGCCGAGCACAACTCAAACACTACCCCTGCTGCCCTGCAGACCACCCGTCGTCTGTCTCGCCGGCTCGCCGCCTCCTAAACCCCCCGCCACCGCCTCCCCCGCCGCCTCTCCCGCTCCGCCCCGGAGCCATGGTGATACTCTCTCCCCTTCCTCCCCTCGCTCTCTCTCGCTCGATTTCTACCCCTTGTTACTGACCGAATCGACGGACGGATGGATATGCTTCGCAGTCGGTGACGCTGCACACGAACCTGGGCGACATCAAGTGCGAGGTGTTCTGCGACCAGGTGCCCCGCACGGCGGAGAACTTCCTTGCCCTCTGCGCCAGCGGCTACTACGACGGCACCGTCTTCCACCGCAACATCAAGGGCTTCATGATCCAGGGCGGCGACCCCACCGGCACCGGCAAGGGCGGCGCATCCATCTGGGGCGCCAAGTTCGCCGACGAGTTCAGGGAGTCCCTCAAGGTACCGTTGATCTGATCTGATCGATGATTGATTGACTCGCTGGTCGATCGAATTCGATTCCTTCCTCTGACGAAACCCAACCAACCCTCGCTAACTTACTGACTTCTGGATTGGATTAATTTGTCGGCAGCACAACGCAAGGGGGATCATGTCGATGGCCAACAGCGGGCCAAACACCAACGGCAGCCAGTTCTTCATCACCTACGCCAAGCAGCCGCACCTCAACGGACACTACACCATCTTCGCCAAGGTCATCCACGGATTCGAGGTCCTCGACCTCATGGAGAAGGCGCAGACCGGACCGGGGGACAGGCCGCTCGCCGAGATCAGGCTCAACCGCGTCACCATCCACGCCAACCCACTCGCCGGCTGATCCACCAGCACCGACCTGGAGAGCTCATCCTGCATCTTTGTGGCTGCTAATCCATGGTTTGGTCTGCTTGAACCTATCCTTTGGTACTGCAAGCACATCGTGTTGCAAATTGAAATGGTGGATGTAACCGCGATTTGCGTAGCGATTTCTTGCCCATCCTGAATTATGAATTGTGATGTGGATTGCAATTTCACAGGACTAATCATGATGCAGATGATGCTGTGGGCTGTGGCCTGTAACTTTGAAGTGTTGGTTCTCCCCTGACATGATTATTGGTTGGTAGCCGTTTATATTTGCACTGACTGTTATGCTCTCTTATCGGTTGGTGACTAGATTCCTCGAAAATTGCTCTCTTATTATGCTGTTTGAGGAAACCAAAGTGTGCTTCTGAGCTATGGCCTGAATGTTAATAGTAGCAAGACAGTCGGTATAAGCTGTGTGTAACGACACTGCAAATGTTTGCTTGGTTCTTGACTTCTTTCTAGAGAGAATTCCCTCTCTTTCTATCTGCAGTTCAGAGTTTCAGACTTGGCGCTGGTTGACATCTGAAAGTTGTGGAACTCCTTGAAAATCTCAAACGAGTTAGCTGACCTGGGTTACAACCTCTGCCGTTATCAGCTTTTCTATTTTCTTGCTTGTCCTTTCTCCACAAGTTCTTGTCCAGAAGCTTGGAACAGGAACACTGTTTCTTGCAGCATTCATTTGAGAGCTACGGTCATATCACGACAGATTTAGATCCATCACCAAATGGTTATTATAAGATAATAAACATTTGGATGTATGGCGTGAAGGTAGAATACTAGAATGTGACATGATATTTGAAGCTAATTATAATCCACCTTCCACAACTACCAGTTTAATCCAGATATCACAGCTATACAACGATCTCACGATGAATACCTGGGAGCTACAATTACACTTGCATTCTCGTGGACTGCAGCATTTCAGCGCCACGAGCACAATTAACAGTTCAGAAAGGGGAGAACCTACAGCACTGTGGACACAAAACTCTACCCACATCCGCTAGAAACCAATGACATTACAAAATAAAGCTCCACTAAGCCTGCTCTTGGGATGCAGGAGAAGCAACATTAGCGCGATCTCCCCTTTTCAGCTTGAATGGAAGATACAACGTGGCCACCGGTGCTACCGGATGGTGATGTACCGGTTTGTGCCATGCTTGGCCCAGTGGTCCTTGAGGTCCACCGGCGTCGAGAGATCGTGGCCTTCAGCTGCCAGCCGGCTAAGCAACTTCGTGAACGCACTGCCGCTCATCTTCCTTCCACCCATGCGAGCGTGGCGCCTGTTGGGCATCACAGGAAGTGGGTACATGGACATGCTCATGGTGCAGCAGGACGACTGCCACCCGCCATTTCCCCACTTGTAGCACTGACGGAGCTCACCCGTGCACGAGCAGGCAGGTGCGGGCATGGTTGACTCATCGAATGGGACCTGGTTCAGTCCAAGATCTTGGTCCTTCCACTCGTTCTTCATCACAGAAGCACGAGCTGAATCTTCACCCCCACCTGACATTCCCCCATTCTTCCAGTCACCAGCGACTTTCTTAGTTTTCCGAAGCACACCTGATGGCCTCTTCAATGGCGAAGCCTGGGAACTATTCTTCCTTGGCTTCTTCCCCTTCCCAATACTACTTGGAGCTGTTGTGATAGGGTATGCTTCCGATATGTGCATTTCTCTGGTATGGTCATATGGAGAATCGGCCAGCTGCAATGGGGATGTTTGTACATGAGATAGCTGGTCATGGTTGTGGATGTTCTTCGTACCATTAAGAGGAGGTACTTGGTGAAATCCATTCCCGTTATTCATATTAAACCCATTTGTACGGGCAAGTTCAAGTGCAGCAAGGGCATTGTCCCTCTCTACAATCGCAGCATTCCGTTCAGCCATTGCAGCATCCCTCTGGGCAAACGCCATGTCTCGCTCAGCTATAGCAGCTTTCTTCTCAGCGAGAGCATGGTCCCTTTCTCTGATGGCACTGTCCTTCTCATTCATCAGTGCCAGGAGATTCATACTATGATGGTCCTTTAGCTGAGGCATCATCCACTGAAACACAGAACATGCATCACAAATCCATTGTAGGAAAAAACATGCTTGCAATAGACAACAGTAGCTACTAGTTTGTCATATGTAAATTCTAATCAATGCTGAAACAAAATACATGCATGTTCCACACTGCACATTTAGTCCTACTTGCTAACTATACAGCATAACCAAAGAGAAGCCAATTGCATCGGCGTTCAGTGTTGCACCAGTGAGATAGGATAAAATTGAACAGGAAGCTAAAATAGGCTGCAACATTGCTTGTTTTAGGATAACAAATGTAACTGTTGTTATAGTGTCACATTTGCAACATAAATTCTCAACATTCCTCATCAGAATAAATGTGGTAGACGATAAATAAACACCCGAGAAAACTAGCCAAAAACGACAACTATAATATATCAATATCACTGAGAGAATGAAGTTAGACAAAGTCTAATCTAGATAATGACTATGCAAAAATGCATGACAAGTGCTTGGAAGTTCAAGAGTTCTCAATATTAAGGTACAGGGAGTTGGCATGTATAATAGTTCGTTCCAAAATGAAAAACATCATATGCCTCGCAGGTTTCAACATTGTAGCTTCAATACAATACAGCAAGTAGCACTTAGCAGATATGAACAGTAAATAAGCAGTTGAGCTGTTTGGATATGTTGGCCCAAAAATAGCTCCTCTACTCATAAGAATTCAAAGTCTAACTACCTATCCAGAAAAAGCAATAGATCAGACAAAAACTCATAACAAGCTACCCCATGCAAAAATTAAATGATCAGACTGCTAAATAATCCTGCATAAGGTGTTTTGTTCTTTGACTAGTTAACATTAGCCATTACATATGTATGTAAAGATGGACAGCTGGTACCAGCCTTTATCTCTCTGTTTTAGTAATCAGACTTTCAGCTTAACTTAAGCTGGACTGGTTTGCTCTTGGTGCAGAGAGGGCATAATTACATTTTTTGACTCGTCTATAGATACTTCACCCCATACATCCTTAAAAACAAGGTTAGCTACAGCACAATGTCCAATGGTGAAAGCCGCAGATGCAATGTTTTATGGCATGTTTAGTTAGTGTATTTCACATGACAGAGGAACATGTTTAAATATGAAATGCTGCATAACTAGATGTCGAATTACACAAACCTGAGTATGAACTGCTTTATATTGGTCAGGCCTTTGCCTGCCATTTTCTCTATGCCCAAGGTTGTCCATCATTACATCTGCTTGCCGCCAACAAAATAGGGCAGCTATGCCTATGAGATCAGTAGACCACCTGAAAAAAGGGAACAAAATCAATGACACAGCATATTTTTGCAAGTTCACAGATCTAGAACAACAGTGGCCAGAGAGGAAATGCAAAAGGGTTTCACTATTGAATGGAGGATTACATAGTATCTCAACTGCAGCAAGTTCAACAAAGAGGATGTATAAGAACAGAAGGTCACCGTAAAATTGGAGGAAAAGGACACACAAGAAGCTACATGTATGGATCCAGGCCCAGTTTTCACCAGGGTATAGCTTGGTGGGTGAGCAAGATAACATTTATCATGTTAATTATTGAGTTATGGCTCCAAAATATTTGAAGAGGGTAGTTCTGGATGGACTCCAAAACCAGAGTTCTATTAACTGAAAAATGCTTCGATGGATTGTCACACAAATTTAGCAGAAAGCCAGAAACATATGTTAGTACAACATAAGTCGTATACATCCTGTGGCAAGAGGTATGAACAAATGCATGTAGCGCATACTCACTGCAACAGCAAAATAGTGTGCAATCTCTAGAAGGGTTTGTTCCAAGATAGTCACCAGACGAACATCAGGGGCCATATCCTCAAGAAAGCAGGCAGCAAACAAGAGAATAAAAAACGTGCATCGGCGTTCCCAAAAGGTACCGGAGCTTCTCACAAACCCTATCCGCAACAGCAACCGGTTTCATGGATTAGCATAAATGCGATCATTGCAGGCAGCGGTCAGATACGGCAAGTGTACACGCAAAATAACATTAGCTAGACTGAACACCCATCAACAAAGCGATTAACTTCTGAACTACAGCTGAGGAGGTATTACTGGCATGACTCTGAATATGAACTTCACAGGCTTATAAAGCACAGAAAACGCTCCAACTCAAACAGTGGCACACAATTCCCAGTTGCTTTCAACATTTTACATGTGGTTTAGGGCGGGACCTGACGACCCTACCAGATAGTCAAGCATATAATCAGTCAATGCCCATACCACACTGACAAAGCATGTCTGGGATTAGCATCCCAGCGTGGCAAAGGGAGAAGTGGCAGAAGCAACTAGTAGGGCACCACTAAATTCCCATCCCACCAACTCCAAAGGCAGCAGGGCACTCGTAATCCCAATGCACGGCGAGGTGATCACAGTATCACACCACCAAACGATCACATCAAGCACGAACGCTGCTACTGGCAGCAAACTAGCAGTACCACTGCCACTTAACCGTCCTACAACCTTGCGCACACCGCGCAGCTCCAGGAGGCAGACGGGGAGCTCAACTGGCCCCCATCCCCGCGGGTCTAATTGGTCCAGGAACTCACAATAAACAGGGTACAAAAAACGGGAGACACAAATCAGAGGCACTAAACCCTAGATCACCCAATCGGCCAGCACCAGCGCCACCATAACCCGCGCGGATTCGCTGAGGGGGGAGAATATCCTAACCCTCCGCCCTCATCCAATGTGGCCTCCAACGAGCGAAACCATGGAGGGGGAAAAATGGGGGGAAATCGCATCCCGATTGCTGAAGCAATAGAGAGATGGGAGCGGTTACCGTACACTATCAGGAGCTGAGTGTCCTTCTAGTTCTAGAGGCTTCCATCGGAGGAAGAACGGGCGCGCGCGACCGGCCTGCCGCCCGTGGGCTCCGCCGCCGTCGAGCGAGCAGCAGCTGGTGGGAGAGCGAGGGGAGGAGGGAACGGCAGTGGGGCGGAGGCGAGGAGCGGGGGAGGGGGGGGGGGGCGCTCCGAGGTAGCTGGTGCGGCTGCTAGTTACCACCACTGCCTCTCCCTCTGTCTCTCTCTCTCTCTCTCTCTTCCCTCTCGTTCTCTCTCTTCCCCTCTTGCCCTCCCTCTCTCTCTCTTCCCTCCCCCCCTCTCTTCCCTCTCGGTCTCTCTCTTCCTCTTGCTCCTCTCTCTCTCTCTCTGCCTCTTCTCTCTCTCTACCTTTTTTATTTTTTTTGGCTGGTAGGGGTTGGGGGAGCAAGCGGCTAGCGAGTGTTGCGGAGGCGGAGGAAGCGAGAGTGGGAGGGGGCCCACCGGTCATAGAGAGACGGCGGCGTACGGGCGCGTGTAGATGGACGGAAGGGGAGGGGGATGGCACGCAGCTTTCCTCGCACAGCCTCACTATTGCAGCGCAGAGCGTGACAGGATTTTGTGCCCGCCCGGCAGAGCCTTCGGCGTCGTGCCTCTGCAGCAGGGGCCCACCACCAGGCACCGACGCAGGAAGCGGATACGCGTGGGGGTGGCTATATAATCGGTTTTCGTCGCTAGAAGACGGAAAGTCTAGAAGTTCATTTCGACTCCATGGAAACAAAGACTTGGCACCAAGATTCCGCTGTCCTAATAATCTAGTCAACCAACCACAAGGGTAATCTAGTCAGAAGTAAGGGCGGAACGATGCCCTCTGCTATGCTCGGTGCTGCAAACTTCCACGGCAGTCGCAAGGATCAAAATACAGGGACACATTGTGTCTGCCGAACGGTCGAGTCCCCCCACTCCACAGTCCCATGGGTGCGTGAAGCCGTCAATCCTTGGCCGACATCGACCAGCCGCTGCTCACGTCGCCGCATTCCACAGTCCCATGGGTGCGTGAAGCCACATCCTCGGCCGGCGTCGACCGGCCGCTGCTCACGTCGCCGCGTTCGGTGGCGCCACACCACCGCGTGCTAGGAGAGAATTGACCTTTCATCCAGCCCCTTTAGTTTCGGATAACATTGGATCCGTGACTAAAGTGACTTTAGTCCTGGGTCAAAAATGAGGCACCGAAAGGACAACGACGGGAGGGGGTTTAGTTCTAGTTGTAAAGATCTAGCACCGACGTCCATCCTTTTCTCCCGGTTGGAAAATTCCAACCGGGACAAAACCCCCCTCCCCCCTTTATTTCCGGTTGTTAATTTCAACCAGGATAAAAAAATTTAGACCTGTTTGTTTAGGCTTGAACAAACAGTCAGCTTCTGAGCTGAGCTTTCTGAAAGCCAAAAGCCCTCGGAAGTTATGATTGCATGGAAAACCCAGAAGCAGTGAAATGTGAGCTTTCCGCAGCTTTCTACATCAAGGTCGCTAAAATTACCCACCTGCCATAATTTATGTTGCGAGCCAGTCATTTTTCTTTCCTCAGCTCCATCTCCATTTGCGTCGTCTCCCTCTCCTCCGATCTTGTGGTGCCCGAGCATTTGGGCGGGTAGGCGCCTCCTTGCCCCCTCATCACCAACCCACCCCGCCCCACCCCAGTGCGCCGCGCCGCGCAAGTGGTTGGTCGGCTGCCCCGAGCCGGGGGGCTGAGGCAATGCCGGAGGCGGTGGCGCGGCCGTCGGGGTCGGATTCGGCAGGCGAGGAGGCCGAGCAGAAGGAGTTCTATGAGTCGCTGGATCGGATCCTCTCCTCCTCCTGCTCCTCCTCCTCCTCCTCCTCCTCCTCCTACTCCTCTACCTCCGCCTCCGACGACGATGCGGACCGCCGCCGCCGCAGGCGCTCCCAGCGCCACCTGCAGCAGCCCCCGCCAACGCACACCTCCGCATATGACATCTGGATCTCCTCGAGGAGCGCCGCCGTCGCCGCAGGCGCTCCCAGCGCCACCTGCAACAGCCCCCGCCGATGCACACCTCCGCGTATGATGTTTGGATCTCCTCGAGGAGCGTCGCCGCCTCTTGCTCCAACGCCTCAGCCTCTCCTCCAAGATGCCGCCGCAGCCTCCCTCGTCACACCGCTCACCTCGCTCGCCGTCCCCTCCGGCGTCTTCCCCGGCCTCGCCTCCGCCCGCCGCCGAGGAGCCTAGATCCGGCAGGCTCGGGAAGCCGCCGCAGGGGAGCTCCTCCACTCCAAATCTCCCCCGCCGGCGCAGCACCCCTCCTCCCTGGCGTCCCTTCCCCTGTCGGTCTCACCTCCGGCCGCCCCCGCCCCTTCCCTCTTCCCATCGGTCTTGCCTTTCGACCGTCGAGCAAGGGCAAAGGCCAATAGATCCAGCCGGCATCCAAGGTTGAAGAAAAGTCTGATATGTATACCCCACAAGACAGACACTACATCCCACCGTTCCAAAAGCTAGGTTGCTAGATGATGTTAGCTTTCCGAAAGCCAGCTTTCCGAAAGCCACGCTTCTAGGGAGCAAAAGCCAAAAGCTAACTTTTTGGAAAGCTTGCTAAAGCTCAAACAAACGGAGCCCTAGACCCAGTTAGAATTACCAACCAGGACAAAAGGGAGGGCCTTTGTCCCGGTTGGAATTTGGAGCATCCACACGACCCTCGAGGCAGCGCCTCCACCTTATCCTTTCATGCTCTCCTATCCACTTAATTATCTTCTATTTGTCCTCTTTTCTCCACCGACGCTCCCTTTCCTCATCCTCTGTCTCCACCGGCACTCCCTTGGCTTCCTCCCCATCTCTGCGCCGCTACCGCCCCTTCCCCCTCTGCTGCCCCTCCCCCTCCCCTCTGCTCGCCCCTCACTGACAGTGAGGAGGGCGAGGGCAGAGCAGAGGCGGGACTAACAGGACTAAAAAAAAATCGGGATTAAAGGGTCTTAAACCCCTTCGCGATATTGAAGAGATACGACCCTACCAACCAACGGGCCTAACGGTCAGTTTTCCGTCCTCGTACACTCGGCATGGCAACTGGCAACCGAAGTGTGCCAGCGCTACGGTCTTCGCTGTCCCTGGCGGACGCGTGCGCACACACCAACATTTCCGCGCGGCTTTCCTCCCTTCTCGTGAACCGGGCAGAGCCTCATCGGCTCGTCATCCCCTGGCGACTGGTGTCGTACTGACGCCAACCAACAGAAATCCAGAAGCTTCTCGATCTACCACCTCCCGCGCCATGGAACACACTCAGGATCGAGCCGTGCCACTCTGACACCGTTCCTCCCAAGCGTCAGCAGGAGGCAACGATCGTACACCGTTCCGAATCTGAGCTCTGTGTAATCCTATGATTTCTAGTCGCAGTATCACGCAGAGTCAAAATTAAGCCAGCATCAGTGATTGAACTAGCACGATGATCTCATCAAGCATCGTCACACACTCAATACTCAGCTAGCAGATCACTACACTACACTGAGATCGGTTCTTCTTCCGAGCACCAGCAGAAGCTAAAGCGCGCGCTTATTCCCATCACACCTCACTGGTTCCGGTATTTACAACACGCCGTCACACACACGGCGGAGACGACCGATACTGCACCGGAGTGCTCGCTACTACTAATTCACTACTGCAGCTACTACCAGCTATACACGGACGGCGGCGCGCAGACACGGGGACCAAGACGACACGGCGCTGGCGCTGGCGGTTGATCAGGCGCTGGCCTTGTTCGCCGCCTTCCTGGCTACGGCGGCGCGGACGGGCCTGGCCGCCTGCTTCGGCTTCGGCATCGGCTGCGCCGGCGCCGGCGCCGCCTTCCTGGCCCGCTTCGCGCGCGCCTTCTTCGCCTCCGCGGGGGCGGCCGGCTTCTTCTTCTTGGCGGGCGCGGCGGACGCCGCCGCCCTCTTGCGCTTGCCCGCCGCCGGCGCCTTCGCCCTCGCCATCGCGGCGGCGGCCTTCTTCTCCTCGGCCGCGGCGAGCTTGAAGGAGGCCTTGACCTTGACGAGCCGGCCCTTGGCGGCGAAGTTGCGCAGCTGCACGGCCAGCACCTTGCGGTAGTTGGCCGGGAGCACGTCCCGGTGCTTCTCCCCCATGTGCTTGGCGATCGCGTACGGGCTCGCCCCCGCCTTGCCGTCCTGCGACAGGATCGCCTCCTTGATCATCTGATCGCACCAGAACCCACTCATCAGTGTTCATTCACGCAGCACAATCAAGAGAAATTCTTCGATCAACCGTGCTAACAAAAGAAAAGATCGAATCTTTCGCTCACCTCGAAGTAGGGCGGGTGGTGCGGCCCGGCGGACTTGGGCTTCCTGCTCCGCGGCTTCTTCACCTTCTTCTCCACCTCCTCGGGCTTCTTCCCCTCCGCCTCCTCTGCCTTCTTCCCCTCCTCCGCCGCCGGCTTCGGCTCCTCCTCCACCTTCTCCGGCGCCTCCACAGCGCCCGCTTCCTTCACTTCCTCCACCTTCTCCGGCGCCGGCGCCTCGGCAACGACCGGTGCAACTTCCTCAGTCGCGGTCGCCATGGGAAACAAAGATCACTCTACTCTGTTTCGGTGTGCCTGGTGATGCAAGCGGATTTTTCAGTGGCGTGACGAGCCGCTGATTCGCGGCGCGCGATTTATAACGGCCAACGGCGCGCTCCGATTGGTCGGACAACGGCGCACGCGGATCGGGATCCTCGGGCGACGCATCCTGGGCGTACGCGTGGCCGCGCGATGCGGCCGCCTGGCCCCCGGAGGCTTCTGGACTTCTCAAGCGGGTGTGCTCGGACGCTTCGGGGGAGTGTGTTGTGTTTTCGCGTGTTTTTGGGTGGATGGATTTGAGGGCGAATTGGGGGTGAAAATTTTGGAGTTTGTTGGAGGTTTTCGGTTTGGAGTGGAATTGGGGGTGATGCGGGTGTTGGGGATTTTGAATCCGGAGGAATGGTTTTGATTCGAGGGAGAATTTTGAAGGTTTTGTGACATGGTGTGCTTTTTTGTGTTTGTGTTGAGGCTGAAGGTACGTACGGTTTGAGGATTGATCAGAGGTGACGAACTCGACGTTAGCTATAGCGTCTTACACCTGGGAATTTAGGTTACGATCATGTTTATAATCTGTACTAACCACTATGCTTTAATAAGAAACCCGTGAACAATTGAAAACTCATGCTAAAAGAAACAGCTGAAAATTTATGAAACTCGAAGATCTCAAAGTTATTTTTGTCCGTTCCTCCTATTCCTCCTCCAAAAATTTAAGGAATTTTATCCAAAGTCAAAGCGACTTGGTCAATCCCAAGACATTGCATAAAAAGTAGCTCCATCAATCTTGCTCGAGGCATTTTTCGTAAAAGGAAATAAAAATATATTGCATCTACGATAGTAAATAAATTGTTCACATTTCATAAGGATTTAACGTTATATTACAGTGTTAGTGCGTTTCGTGTGCTCCAGCAGCAGTCAAGCGAATTGATATGGGTTAGCGTTAAAAAAAAGCGCAAATAAGCTAATTCAGTACCGGGATGGGCCTCGAAGAACGGGGCACCGAGTTTCCCCCCGCCAGCTGGGCCAAATTCTCTATTGCCAGCCAAATAGGCCGGCCCCCAAAGCCAGGTCCAGCGTCCAGGAGAGCCGAGGTCCCCTCTATTCGATCCGCTAAACTATTCGGCCGCAACAGGTGGGAGTGTCTACAGGACACTCGAGTGTTTTAGAGCAGGCTCGTGCTCGATTTTTATGGCCATCCGATGAAATCAAACGGCTGTCCAGCAGAAGCCAACACACATGCCATGTTTCTTCTTCAAGCTTTGTTTACCTAACGTGCCACTGCCTCGGTTCCGCCCCAGCGTGCCACTGCCCAGCCGTGGTGAGACCCTGCTGCCCGCGGCAGCTGCCTCCCTGCCCGCCCCCTGTTGCCGCCGCTATCGCAACCATCGCCACCGTCCATGCCCTACCCACCGGATGTCCTCCACATCCCCGTCGGTGGCGCCATCCCCGCCATGCCTCGCCGCCCGCCACCCGCAGCCTCCGCCGGTCCAGCCTGCCGCCGCGACCCTTCCTCGAAGCTCGTCGGATTTCGGTGAACTCGACCCCAACCTAACCCAACCCCACGTCGAGACCCTAACCCCAAATCCATAGTCCTAACCTCGTTGCCTCGTTGGAGATCTGGCAAAATCGAAGAAGAAGCACTTTGGCACGGGGAGCAGCTGGATAGGGGAGTGAAAAGAATCGAGTGCTCAGGCTCGGAGAAACACTCGAGCGAGCGTTGGCTTTTTCCCTTTTCAAAACCGCCTCAAAAGGAAGGGATCAAGCGCGTGTCGCACGTGCTACCCCTTTTCCCCCACCGTCCTCAAATTCAACGCGGAAAACTACCCCAGCTGGGCTCCGTTTCCCCGCCGGCTGGAGGTTAGGTCAGAACCGTAAATAAGGGAATTCACTACCGGGTTGGGCTCCATTTTGCCGCCAGCTGTTGTTTTTGTGGGCCGGGACAAATTCTCTATTTTCCCAGGGCAGTCTGCTAGGCCCGGTCCCTCGAAAACTGCCACCTTGTCAACGGTCCAACAAGTTGGACCTCAGGAGTTGCCCAACGAAGGGCTCCTCAAAGATGTTCGATCCGCTTCACCCTAAACGATTTTTTTTTAAAAAAAAAGTGACCCAAAGCGATTTGAAAACCACACCAAAAAAGGATCAGCATCACTAACACTCAAGTAATTTTCTATTACTCTCTTCAGTCGATTTTTTCCCTCGAGGCAGAAGGCCGCCAGCTCGCCGAGGCCCGAGGCCGAGCCAATGGCGGCGCCCGCGACTCTCCTCCGACAACTGCGCGGCCCCGTCGGCCATCGCACGCACGCTCGAAAAGTCGGGGTGCCCAGCTTTTTCTGGGTGGTGATGCCGAAGGATACCTCGCCGGACCGACAAGGCCGTCGCCGAGGGAGAGGTCGGAGAAGATGGCCGTCATCCGCCGCGAAACTGGTCGCCGGACAGCCGGAACTCGCGGTCGTAGCTCCTCCATGGCCTGATCACTAGAGCTTCTCGCCGCCACGTCGGTTGATTTCGTCCATTTTCTGGTTTGAATAGCATGGACGTACTTACGCTTGTTTCAGTTTTCTGTGTTGCTTTCCGCATCAGGCGTGTGAGGGCTCCGCGCATGGGCCTCCCTGACCACTCTTTCAGTATTGTATGTAGCATCCAATTTTCTGGGTGATTCGGGTTTGATTTTTACTCGTTTTTTCTTGTTGTTTTTAGGTTTAGAAAATCGACTGTTCACTCAATTTTTCTCACCAGGAAGCTACATACAAAATCGAGGGAGATAAAAACGAAAATCACGCGAATGTTGTGTAGTCACTCAAATTCAGTATTGATCTGGCCTTGGGCTAGGGTTAAAACCGTAAATATGCAAATTCAGTATCGGGCTGGGCCAATTTTTCTATTGCCACCCGGGCGGGACGGGGGACAGCCTAATAGGCCCGCCCCCAAGCCAGGTTAGTCCATTGAAGGTGTCTCCTCGAAAATTCGATCGGCGTATCTGAAACGATACGCGGCAACAATTACGAAAACCGCATCAAAAGGGATGATCGACCCGGCAAATTCCACTCCCGGTGGAAAAAGAAATCCAGTAAAATCTCACAAGATAATCGGCGCCTAACACGACACCACTTCGCTGTCAAAGCAGCGAGCACGCGCATGACGTCATGTTCAATAATAACGAACCACAAGTAATTGAAAACTCATCATGTTCAATGAAACGCCTGAAAACTAACGAAACTAGAAAACCTGTTACTTTATCCGTTCCCATTCTCAAATTGTTTTAGTTTTATCCAAAATCAAAACGACTTTACCAGTCTCGAAACATTGTACAAAGCGACTTCAACAACCTTAGCACATGACATGTAAATGTAACGAATTCAGTATCGGGCTGGGCTCGGAAGAACTGGGTTCCGTTTCGGTCCAGCTGTTAGCTGGGCCAAACTCTCTATTGCCAGGGCCACCCAAGCCACATCTAGCCAATTGAAGGTCCCCTCTATTCGATCCGCTGAAACGATTCGACCGTAACAGTTACCGTTCCGATTTGAAAACGTCCTAAAAAAGGATCAGTCATCACAAAACTGCTACCTTGTCTAGTCCAACGGTCCGTTTTGCCGCCAGCTATTTGTTGGCTGGGCCAAATTCTGTATTGCCCCGCCGCCAGGGAAGCAGCAGTCTGCTAGGCCCGGGCCCACCAAACTGCCACCTTGTCTAGCCCAACGGTCCAACAAACCAACAAAGGGGTGTTTGCAGGGACTAAACTTTTAACCCTATCACATCGAATGTTCGAATACTAATTATGAGGATTAAATATGAGCTAATTACAAAACTAATAGCAGAACTCCGAGGCTAAATCGCGAGACGAATCTATTAAGACTAATTAATCCATCATTAGCAAATGGTTAAATAGACTAATTAGGCTTAATGGATTCGTCTCGCGATTTAGTCTAGGAGTTGTGCAATTAGTTTCGTAATTAGCATATATTTAATACTCCTAATTAGTGTCAAACATCTGATGTGACATGATTAAAGTTTAGTCCCGTCTCCCAAACACACCCAAAGGATCAACATCACAAGGATTGGATCCGCTCGGTCCAAAACGATTTGAAGACCGGCCCGAAAAAGGATCAACATCACAAGCGCGTCCTTTTCCCACCGCCCTCCGAAAGTCAACGCGGAAGTTACCCTCCAGGTGTCGAAAAAAAAAAGCGGTAAAACGCGTACTCCACCACGGAGACATTATGACTAGGCAGGGAAAGAGAAATCAGTAAAGTCAAAGCGAGTTTTTAGTTTTATCCAAAGTCAAAGCGACAACATCAATCTCAAGCAATTGCGTAAAGCAACTTCATCAACCTTTGAGACATTGCGTGTAACGTGCCTCGTAATAAGAAAACTAAAAGAAACATTGCATCTGCAGTATCGTAAAATAATTATGCTTTTTTAAAAAGGATTTAATGTTGGTGCAAGCGAATTGATCTGGGGTGCTAGAGTTGACTGCGTAAATACGCGAATTCAGTACATCGTTCTGGGCTTGGAAAGAACTAGGCTCCGTTTCCTCGCCAGCCGTTAGCTAGGCCAGTTTCTCTATTGCCACCTGGAGGACAGCTAAATAGGCCTGCCCCAGGCCCAGGTCCAGGTGACTAGGTGAGTAGCCAGCCCACTGAAGGTCTCCTCAAAAATTGATCGGCGGAAACGTTACGCGGCAACAATTACTGCTCCGCTTCGGAAACCGCCAAAAAAAGGATCAACGCAGCCCTCCCACCAATTCAGATTTGCCAGCTAATCAAATTCAACGCAGCAAATTACACTCCCTGCGGTGCGGTCTCTGGAAAAGAAATCAAGTAAAAATCTCACAGGATAATGGACACCACTTAGCTGTCAAAGCAGCGTTGAATATACTGATAACGCCTGATACGCAGTAAATTGGTTGCGCATATATTTTATAAGGATTTGATGTTTATATACGTTGATGCATTTACTGTTGTTTATCTACCGGAGAAGCCCACTGCTCCAGCAGTCAAACGAATTGATCTGGGCTAGGGTTAAAACTTGAAGGAATATCGGATTGGTCCCGGAAGAATTGGGCTCCGTTTCCCGCCAGCTGTTAGCTGGCTGGGCCAAATTATCTATTGCCACCCGGGGACAACAGACAGCCGAATAGGCCCACCCCCAAGCCAGGTCCACGAGAGTAGCCCATTGAAGGTCCCCTCTAGTCGATCCGCTGAAACAATTGGGCCGCAACAGTTACCGTCCAGATTTCAAAACCGCCTCAAAAACGTTCAACATCACAAGCGTGTCGCGCACGCGCTGGGTGCTGCACTGCTGGCTGCTGCCCACCGAAATGATTTTTCTCTTCTGTTGCCGATAATCTTTGTGGTCCGTTTCTGTCTTTGTTTTGTCAGCTCGGCCTGTTACTGTATTTGTTTTGCATATTGTGCTGTCGAATTTGGTTAGCCCATTAGTAGCGCCCACAATCCTCAAGTCGTCGTCTTGTCTGTCTCCGGCAAGTCTCACGACATGACCTGGCATCGCAGGCGAGGGGTGGATGCGTGTTCCTGCACAGCATAGACCGATCTGCAGCTCCAGTCTTCTCAAAGGGCAGATTTGCTGCCGGACATCCTAGAATTACAATGTGACCTCCAAATATTTAATATGACATGAATTTTAGTCCGGACGGAGATCAAACAGCCCCTTATTTCGCCGAACAAGATGAAGAACGGACGAAGCGAGCGTGGGGAGGACAAGATGCGCTGGCGCTACTGGTGGTGAGCGGTAAGCGGCAAGCACCCAGGTTCAGGGACCCCGAGAGCACGACAGCTACATGCAGCGCGCTGCACGCCACCACGTCGCAAGGTGAAGAGCTAACAGACGATAGCAGAACGAAAGATGCAGAAATTAACTTTTTTTTTAGAGGAGAAATTAACGTAAGCTAACTTATTTATTGGGTAAAACTAACTTGCACAAGGGTAAAACTGACTTTTCACCCCCTTCTCTCTTATCCTACTAAAAATGAATATTTTATTTATTACAATGTCCACCAGCAAATATGCACAAAGCGGCGGTGTCTAACAACAAATCTGAAATTGAACGTTGTCTATCGCTCCCTCTGTCCTAAAAAGAATGCAATTCTTACTTTTTGAGGAGTCAAACAATCAACTTTGATCAAAGTTATAAAAAAATACTAACATTTATGTCTCCAAATAAATTTAGTATGAAAATATATTGCATGATTAATCTATTGTTATTTATTTTGTACTTAGTACTATTTTGTATAAATTTGATCAAATTTAAAATTGGTTGATTTTTTAAGAAGTGAGAGTTGCAATTTTTTTTATTGGGACGGTGGGAGTAGCAGGTACCACGTTCGTGCCATGTTCTATAGCAAAATTACCCCTTCTCAACCGGACGCCATGGCCACCCTGGGGCTGCGGCGTCTCCTCCCCCGTACAAACATTCACCCGATGCCGGCGACCGCCTCAAGGACGAAGTCATCGATAGGGCGCAGGTGCCGTTGATTTCGGGGCGGAGCAGAGATGAGTGACACTAGTTTACTTTTCAGTCGATTCTGTGTGCCGCTTGTTGTTCTCAAAATCGGCTGAAATTGGTTTTTCTCGTCACCCAAATTTCCTTCTATGATTTCATTGGAAAAAATCTGATTGAAACAAATAAAAAATAACTCGATTTGTTCTGCAGTCATTCCCCCCTTCCACCGTCCTTCCAATTCAGATTTGACCCCAACTCAAATTCGACGCGGAAAATAACCCCAGCTGTTACCTGGGCCAAATCGTCTATTGCAGCCGAATAGGCCGGGCACACCACTCAGCCTACAGGTTGGACCGCCAGGTCCTGAAGAGTAGTCCATTTTAAAGGCCCCCTCAGATTCGATCCGTGAAGAGTAGCCCATTGAAGGCCCGCCTCAATACGATCCGCCTGACTCTAACGATTCGGCGGCAACAATTACCGTTCCGATTTGAAAACCGCCTCATCAAAAAAGAAACATCACAGGCGTGTCGCACGTGTTGCCCTCTTCCCACCGCCCTCCCAATTCAGATTCGCCACCTTCTCGCAGTCAACTTCAAGGCGGAAATTACCTTCGGTGTAGAAAAAACCCAGAAAACCCCCAAAAGAATAATTGACACCACCTCGCTGTCAAAAGCAGCAAGCACGCGCAGCCGCACGACGTCAGCGACACGGTAAAAAACCCGCAAATTTCGCCACGTCGCAACGAACTACTCTGCCGACGACTAGTTAAAAGCGAAAAAACGTGTACAGCGCAGAAACCGCAGATTCCGGCGCCCCACCATCCCCACGAAGAAATCGTCAAGAACACGGCACCACGGCGACATTATCACGAGGGAGAGAGAGAAAAATCTCCAAACTGAGAGAGAACGATTAAGAACAGTGTAATTTCACTTCTAGAAACAGCACGGATTAGGTCTTTAACAAGCTTAGCTCCACATCTCGAAGCGAAGCCAAAATAACAGCAGAGCACGAAATAGACTTGTAAACCTGTTTTTACACTAACCAACCAAATCGAGAAACCGACAGCTAATACTGCTAATTCAGATCTGCTAGACGCTTCAGGAGGAGATCAACAAGCCGATTCCATCTTGACCTCCTCCCCTCCCTCCTGACTGCTGGAAACGGCGGCGGGGGCGGCTGCTTACGCGCGCTCGCCGCGGATGCGGCGGGCGAGCTGGATGTCCTTGGGCATGATGGTGACGCGCTTGGCGTGGATGGCGCAGAGGTTGGTGTCCTCGAAGAGGCCGACGAGGTAGGCCTCGGCCGCCTCCTGGAGCGCCAGGACCGCGTGGCTCTGGAACCGGAGGTCCGTCTTGAAGTCCTGCGCGATCTCGCGGACCAGGCGCTGGAACGGGAGCTTGCGGATCAGGAGCTCCGTGCTCTTCTGGTACTTGCGGATCTCCCGGAGCGCCACCGTACCAGGCCTGTAGCGGTGGGGCTTCTTCACGCCGCCGGTCGTGGGCGCAGACTTCCTCGCCGCCTGCAAACCAATCACAGACGCATATCAGCACAACTTGCCTCAAAACAGCCAGCGAATCTCGGCGAGAACAGAGCAGATCGGAAGGGAACAACGCGAGGGATGGAGACGGGGGCGAACCTTGGTGGCGAGCTGCTTGCGGGGGGCCTTCCCTCCGGTGGACTTGCGGGCGGTCTGCTTCGTACGGGCCATCTCTCCTCTTCTCGGCGACTTCCTTCCTCCTCCCTTCGCTTTTCTCCTCGGCTGATTTGGGGGCTGGAACTCGACGGCGACCAAGCGGCGGGTGCGGAAAGGCTAATAGCGGAGGAGGTTGGGGAGGCGCGGGGCGGATTTATATAGGACGGGGAGAGGGGAGCGGGGGGCGTGGGCGGCAGGAGACGCGTGGACCGAGGCGGTTTCGTGTGACCGTTGGGGAAGCCGATTCGGGATGCGCGATGTGATCGGACGGTGGTGGTTGGACGGGAGAAAGCACAGGATCCGTGGGAGGTCGGTGGGAGAAGCTGATTGGCGGAGCTCTGGGGAGGCACGGATCGGTGACGTGGTGGAGGGGCTGGGCCAGGATTGGCAGCGACCAGCGTGGTGCGCGCGTAGGCTTGGGCTGGGTGGGACGGAGAGTGCCGGTTTTGGACTTCTCGTGAGGAAACAAACTGCCGTTGTGTTTCATCGTTTTGGGCCTCGTTCAGCGCACTTTCTTCTGCGGCGCAGGGTTTTTTTGGGGTTGTTGGTTCGTTTCAGATTTTTCAAATCAAATTACAGGCAGAAAATAGTGGGAGATAGTACAAGACGCATCTCTGTTTCCCAAAAGTAGATTGTTTGACGTTCTTTAGTTCTTGGTTCTCTGCTTCTATGCTCCGAGAAAGAAAAAAAACTCTAAAACAGAAACCAGCGATTAGCCGATGCCTCTCTGATGCCTCTCTGTGTTACTTATGCCTCTCTGTGTTAGGTTTCAAAACATGTTAAAAATTGTATAAATTTTAAAAAACTATTTTCGATCAACCAAACTCTTAAATCAAAGATTCACCATTTTACTTGCTTCCAAGCTTGTATAAGTAGGATGAAATTGGATAAATGCTATACAAAGAAAAAGGATGAGGACGACGAGCATGTTCTAGATGTTTTTCGCTTGATTTGCATGTTCTCAAGTATGCACATTTGAGGTACGCTTGATTTGCCATGCTTTACCCGCTAAGAACAGGCATTTGAAAGCATATTTGAATATTACTTTGCTCAATAATTTTGATCCACGTAGCAAGGATTTCCTTCCACACGCAAGAAAGTCAAATCCAATCTACTATGTGAGCAAGGTTAGTCAAATTCAGTTCATCGGAAGGTCGAAGACTAGAAATGTCAATAGTGACTATTGGACCGAGGTCCTCATCGCCGAACCAAAGTCGTAGCCCCAAAATCATGCCTCCCTTGTAGATCAACATCGTCGAACCAAAATCATAGCCCCAAAATCATGCCTCCCTTGTAGATCGACTTCTTTTGGCCTTCCCTTTGCCAGTTTGAGACATGCTCCCTCGAATCGAGCTTCTTATCTAGCTATGTCAAGAGGTGAGGAAATTCTTGTTCGTCTAGTTTCCTCTAGTAAAGACATCAACAAACAGGCACTTAAAAACTTGATGAGAGAGGTGGATCAACAATCTGCTTGTGATGATCCTACTTGTTAGCCATAGCTAGTACTTCTATCGTACTCTATTTGCACGAAGCATGTCCAATAAGTAGTAAAGGGAAAATCGGACTTTGATTGCTCAATACTCTTGGAGTCTTGGTTAAGCGTTCGTGTCCTTGAAACTTGACAAGTCTCTCTTTCTCCCACCTATAAGCTTTCATTATCTTGCAGTGAGTTGTAACACTCAGATTATTAATAGATGCACATAAATAATAATAACAACACGGGATTGTTGAGCAAATGGTCAAAGAACTTGACAAGTCTCTCCTTCCTCCCGTCTATCAAGCTTTCGTTAGCTAGTACTAGTAGGCAACAAAATTCAGGTTGGTTTTATTTCGTTCCGACTACAACGGTTGAAATACCCTTTCACTTGAGAGTTGAGACCGACTAGTGGACCCATGGGCCACACGGCCTGGTCAGCGGGAGAGAGAACACGTGCACGTTCTCGAACAAACTGGTCAGCCCAGGCGCCCAGCGGCCCACAGCCATCGTCGCGCTCCCGTTCGAGTCCACTAGCCTTGCGCAGGGCGCGAGATGGCCAGCCTCGAGCGGCCCAGCCGCCGCCCTCCCCCGGACCCCGTCGCCGTGCTCCGGGGCCACCGCGCCGCCGTCAACGACGCCTGCTTCCACCCCTCCCTCCCGCTCCTCTTCTCCGGGTACCCTCTCCCCTTCCCTCAAGCTCTAAAGCCCTACCCGATCCTCCGCAGCGGCCTCGTGCTGCAAACCCATCACTCTGCTGTGTAACGTCTGCTCTTTTTGTGCTGGTCGTTCAGCGCGGCCGACGGGGAGCTCAGGGCATGGGACACCGCGAGCCACCGCACCGCCTCCTCGGTCTGGTTCGTAACTGCTCCCCCTCTGCTACCACTGGTAGTTCGATTTCGGGCGATTTGATGAGATGGCGTTGGATTGTGTAGGGCTCATGCCGGGACTGCCGGGGTGTACTCGGTGGCTGCTGGTGCCGGACTTGGGAACAAGATCATCAGGTGAGCACGTAAAGATGAATTGCGTCAGGAATTGTTGTTTTTTTTGGGATGTTCCAGAAGAAATTAGCTCATCCTGTGATTCTTTTGCACAAGCCTACCATGAATTTTTTGAGTTATATGACTAGATACACGTAATGTATTAGGATAGTAGCTATGAAGGATTGAAGGGCAAATTTACTTGAATCAGTGTAACATTTCATGTCTGAACTGCAACTGCAGAACACGGCTTTGTCGAATTGGAACTGTGCTGAAAGCACGATTCATCTTTTCAGTAAATTTTAGGATTGATTTGAACTGGATCAAAATTCCCTATGTAAACTCCCCTTATAACTGTACTAACTATCAATTTAAAATTA
Organism: Setaria viridis; assembly: GCF_005286985.2. NCBI lineage: Eukaryota > Viridiplantae > Streptophyta > Magnoliopsida > Poales > Poaceae > Setaria > Setaria viridis. Next base: position 1,485,685 of record NC_048266.2, read on the forward strand.
TGCATTTCAGACAGCTTCAGCGCATTATATATTACAGATCCAAGAGATGCCAAGTGCAGAATAATTTTGGGCATTGATCAAATTTTATGTTTCTGATGTTGATACACTGATGCAGCCAGGGCAGGGATGGGACATGTAAATGCTGGGTGATTGAAGAAGCTGGCCTCTCACGGTATGACTTCTTGTTCGTGTACTCTACTAGCAGCTGGAACAAAACTTTTGTTTGGGCACAATATGCAGGTCCGTTTATCTCCTTTATGAAAAAGAGACTAGAGATCTTTGACTAAATATCTCTGAAGAATGTCAATGTAAAGCGAATGCACGCATATAGAAATAGACAGGTGCGCACATAGACAGGTTGTTTCGAACATTAGAAGTCATAAAATTCACCAAGGGAGTCTTTACTAGACAGCTTCCATTCTTGGAGGCATACTTCTTCTTAGTATAATTTGTGGTTATTGTGGGCTTTGCCTTGTATGGATCTGGGATCGTGTCACTGACATGTGGGCTACCACATGTTGATGGCAGATTCAAGGGATTTTCAAAAATTGCAGTGCCATGGGAGGAATTATCTTAATCCATTCTTTTTAACTTCTTCTAGGAGGCCCATATTAACAGTCAAAACAAGCACATACCATTTCTGCAAGATGTCACTTGTGAAGTCTCCTTCGTTTACACATTCCGGGAGATCGGGCTCAAACTGCCCAACTAGTGATGTAGAGCCACAAAGAGTAGCCATTGAAGAAAATGCAGAATCTCATGTTGTAAATCCTACAGAAGGTCCCCAAGAACATGGAGAAGGTATTGTGCAATCAGTCTTGTAAACTCAGATGATTCTTTCTTCCTCGTTGACTTCATTATGTGTTAGTTTTCTAGGCATTACCTCTAGTGGACGAAATATGATGGCAATTGCTGGTCAAGAATCGTCCCAGGTTAGTTCATGACTATGTCACCTGTTGTCCAAAGTTTTATCTATTGTATGAAATTTGTACTGTAGAATACTTAGATGAACTGGTGCAATACAGGAAGCTGTCTCAACCTCTGTGTTGTTTATTTATTTTCTTACCATTACTTTCATGCAGTAACTCAAAGGAGAAAAAAAATTCTGCAGGTTGAACTTTGGGACATTACAAGTTCAAGGAAGATAATAAACTTGCCCCAATCATCAAATGCTAATACAAAAGATCACCCTATTAAGCAAAAAGGTCTGTTTTCAGTTTTCAGCATTCCAGCTGTAGTTGTTTTATCTCATGGCAAAATATCAGGTGTTACTGTCCTGTAGTTTTGTTTGTAGAGCCTTTTGATACCGTACTCTTATATCCTAAAGGTAACCCATTGACGATATTACTAAGAGCTGCATTAGTGAAAATGATTATACATTGCTTGCTTGCATTATACCTTTAACTTGGAGGATGATATTTCCTGATTTCTCCTTAAATTTATCTGTTTGAACAAAAAAAATTATGGACTATGACACTGTTTTTCTGGCTTATTAAACTGCCCATTGGACCTCGTCATAAAAAATACTCAATTCCTGCCCTTATCCCAGAAATCTATTGTTTTTAATTCCACCTGCGGTCCATAAACTTGAATGGAGCCTAATCCCTCTGGCATCACTGGACCCTGGAGCAAGGATATGTATATATATGTGGTCTAGGATGGATCTCTCTTCAATAATATTTTACTAGAATGTGGTATAGTGCTCTATATCTGCAGGACAGTCATTAAACTCTCTTTAAAGTGTCCAATGTCATTATTTGTGCTTTGAGTGATTGACGATAACTTATCCTGTTGATTGTAGGCCTGTGCATGGCTGTGCAAGCTTTCATCCCCTATGAATCTGCAGGCTACGTGAATATTTTGTCAAGGTTAATATTCAGATCAATCTTTTGCAAACCCAATTTGTCCCTTTCATTGTCTGGCCTCCATTCTGATCTTAATTTGTTGAGGATTAAACAAGTTACCTTGGCATCTGTACACTTCCACTATTAATTCTGCTAGGCTAGGAAAGAATCCTGCCATATGCTTCTGGGGCTGGTTACAGCAACCTTTATATTGGATTCATGAGTGAAATATCTTTGCACAATCTTTTTTTTAACTTCTATCTTTGCTGAACTTCAGTTGGACTGTTCCCATGAAGTTTTCCAGTTTACGTAATGGGTTATTAACAAAGCTTTGGTTTAATTGAAACCAGTTACGAAGATGGAAGCACTCTTTGGTGGGATGTACGAAAGCCTGGGTTACCTTTATCTTCAGTGAAGTATCATTCAGAATCAGGTTTCATGTTGACCGCTCTCAGTTTTACACTTTAGCTGTTTAACTCCTATTTTTCTTTTTCTCGAACACGCAGGAGAACTGCGTATAATTATATTAAGAAGAAACATGAGTGGGTTTAGAAACCCCATACATCCCCCCCCCCCCCAACCCACCACACACACACACACACTCCCTCATCTTACGGGAAAATCTCTCTAACATGTCAAAGGTTTGACCCAAGACCACTGAAAGAACTCACGCATTGGCTGGCTCTAGAGCAAGGGGATTGGATTAACTCCTATTTTTCAGTAATAGTTACATTGATATTCCTTTGGAATGGGATGAGGTGTGATCTAATAAGGTGCAGGTGTGCAGCTTTATCCATTGCCATCGATGGGTCTTGCAATGGTGGAATCTCAGGAGGTGCTGATGATAAAGTAGTCATTTTTACTCTTGATCATTCAAAGGTTTGCCCCTATTATTCTTCTCCTTTCCTTTCCTTGCTACTTGTGATCATTAGTTATTTTCTGCCTAGTTTATGCAAATGCCATAATAGTAATTTATCATGGCATGGGATAAACATGTTTTTGGGCTATCTAAATTCTATCGATTGAGTTTCTGTATTAAATGAACGTGCAGTATTATGTATTACTCCCTCCTTATTTTACAAGGCATATTTTGTTTCGTTAGGGTAAGGCTTTGGTCGACAATTACTCCATTAACACTTTATTTATGCGATCCAAAAATATAAATCATACATAAGTATTTTTTTAATATGAATCTAATAACATCAATTCATGTCACAAAATTTATGCATTAGTAGAGTAATTATTGGTCAAAGGGCTGTCCTAATGAGGCGAAATGAGGGAGTATCTGTTAGTCTTTATACAGGGCTGTGAGACTGTGAGTGTCATATATACCATACTGCAGTGTTGCTATTCCGGTTGTAGTAACTACAATTTTTTTAGGGCAATACTAACTACAGTATGCTGCAGATCATTATAAACATCTTGTCTTGAAGATGTAGTTTTTTTAATTACATGGGAGTGCAATTGCACAGTGAAACACAACTTTTGATTTTTTTTTTTGGTAGGTCATGTTGCCTCAGTGCATTCACATGATATTTCCTTTCTGATTACAGGGCGCATTTACTCTTAGGAAAGAAATAGAACTTGAGCGACCGGGTATAGCTAGCACAGCGATTAGGCCAGACAACAAGATCGCTGCAACTGCTGGTTGGGATCACAGGTTTTTCCCCATTCTTGGCTTTTACAGTTTACTGTCGACTAGGGATGACAATGTCCTGTATCAACTTGTCATTTGTCAGTAATTAAAATTAATCTTAGCATGGGGTTCCAGTGATCCTGGATGCTGCTGAAAGAATGTGGAGGATTCCCAACTCATCATCTCTTCCAGCCGTTGGCTTTTAAGTTTGCAATTGTTGCATTTGTGTGAGCCTTCTGTGTTTTTTCTCTTGCAGGATTCGAGTGTATAACTACAGCAAAGGAAATGCTCTAGCTGTGTTAAAGTATCACAGTGATTCGGTATGCAACTCGTTCATCTGATCGTGCTACTAACTTTCCCTTCATATTTGGTATGACAACTTAGCCAATTGATACGGATCCTCCATGAGCTATTCCCTATACTAAAAAAATGTAGTAATGTCCTACCTCCGTCCTCAAATATATGACGTTTATCATTCTCTCATCTATCAGAACCAAAATATATATGCATTTGTTCCTGCTTGGTGCTAGATTGATATCGTGTCCAGTTCCTTCACATTCAGTTGGCCACTTTCTGCAGATGATGCTCTAATTAATGCTCATCTTTTTGCTTGCAGTGCAACGCGGTGACTTTTTCGTCTGACTGCAAGCTGATGGCTTCCTGCTCGACGGATACCACGGTTGCATTGTGGGAGCTCTATCCCCCGAAATCCTAAAGCAAGTTAGACATCATAAAAACGGATGAGGCCTCATGTTAATTTACTTAGGCCTTCACTGCTGAAAAGTAGAATAGTGGATGCTACATTTTTGCTTGTATGTTAGTGAAGGAGCATTTGGGCGGTTTGTCTCGCTGTGAGTGTTGTTTCTGCATACTGAAATTTTCGTGCCTCGGTGTAGTGGAAATCTAAAATTATATCGCAATCGACTAAGTGAGGCTGCTGAGAATTTCTGCATGGGCCATGCCTGACGATGTACTTGGGTTAGGCCTTGGGCCGTGTTGTGTCGTGTAAGTTGGGCCCAGCGCATGATGAACTTTAAAGCGGCACTGAAGAAGAAGAACAGAGAGAAGGACTTAGTACTTGGGTTAGGACTTGGGCCGTGTAGTGTTGTTTGAGTTGGGCCCAATCCGTGGACTTCAAAGAAAGGGCCCGCAATCCTTCCTTCTACCGTAAAGCTTTGTAATGTTTGTTTGCACACAAACGGTTCTAAGGCCCGTTTGTTTCTGCTTATAAGCGGATTATTGGTGGAAATAAGCGAGAATCCCGCTAAATATTTTGCTTATTTTCACTAATTCTCGCTTACGTAGTAAGTCGCTTCAGAGATTTGAACTACAAGAAGCGAAAAGCGAGAAAATCTTCAATTAGATTATAATCCAAACGTTGCTGGGAGAAGCGTACCCAAACAGGCCTAAATGTGATCGATCGCGCCACGAGAAGTCTCACGAGCATAAAAACATAAAGGCGATTACAGAACAGCAATTGCTGCCTTTACAATTATATTATCATAACCTTCGACATTCTAAAAGTCCATGATTTTCAAAAAAAAATCCATTATAAGCGAGACACGAACAGCGAAAGAAAATGAGACGAGACGGAGAAGTATGCTATCTCCTTTCCTTTCGGTCACTCCATGACGATGGTCTCCAAGACCGTCATGCCATGGACCGCCCCACCCCTCTGCTGCTGAGCTTGTTCCCGCCGCTGCGACGTGAGCGGGAACTCCTTGGCGACTGCCGCCAGCATCGCACGTCTCGTCGCCGCGGCGTCGCCGGAGGAGGAGGCGGAGGTGGCGCTGCCCCTCGAGGTTGGCGACGACGACGCGGCCGTGGTGCCGTCCAGGGTGCCGTCGAACGGCGTCTCGCAGAAGGCCATCATGGGCACGAGCCTCTTCTCCACCGTCGCAGCCATTGGGGAGAGGATTCGGTTTTGATGCGCTTGTTTAAGCTCGAGGGATCGTCTCAACCGCGGGCGGGGTCCTCCGCCGCCCCTCGAGGCCGGCGACGACGACGCGGCCGTGGTGCCGTCCAGGGTGCCGTCGAACGGCAACTCGCAGAAGGCCATCATGGGCACGAGCCTCTTCTCCACCGACGCCGCCATTGGAGAGAGGATTCGTTTTCGATGCGCTTTGGTTTAGCTCGAGGGATCGTCTCAACCGCGGGCGGGGTTTATATGATCGACGAGGCGCCCGTGGGTTGCCGACTCGTTCCCGGCTCGGAAGCCGAGATCGTGCTGGGATGGTAGGCATAGGGGGTCTGGGAATTGGAGCCGGACTCCTCGTGCAACCCGTGTGTGGATCGGCCGGAAGACCCTCGTGCGGATCGATCGCTGGCTGAGTCATGTGTCCGGCGACGGGGGGCGGTTTTTGGATATTCCATAAGAAATTAGCTCATCCTGTGATTCTTTTGCACAAGCCTACCAGGAATTTTTTTAGTTATATGACTAGATAGATACATGTAATGTATTAGGATAGTAGCTATGAAGGATTGAAGGGCAAATTTACTTGAATCAGTGTAACATTTCATGTCTGAACTGCACCTGCAGATCACGGCTTTGTCGAATTGGAACTGTGCTGAAAGCACGATTCATCTTTTCAGTAAATTTTAGGATTGATTTGAACTGGATCAAAATTCCCTATGTAAAACTCCCCTTATAACTGTACTAACTATCAACTTAAAATTATGCATTTCAGACAGCTTCAGCGCATTATATATTACAGATCCAAGAGATGCCAAGTGCAGAATAATTTTGGGCATTGATCAATTTTTATGTTTCTGATGTTGATACACTGATGCAGCCAGGGCAGGGATGGGACGTGTAAATGCTGGGTGATTGAAGAAGCTGGCCTCTCACGGTATGACTTCTTGTTCGTGTACTCTACTAGCAGCTGGAACAAAACTTTTGTTTGGGCACAATATGCAGGTCCGTGTATCTCCTTTATGAAAAAGAGACTAGAGATCTTTGACTAAATATCTCTGAAGAATGTCAATGTAAAGCGAATGCACGCATATAGAAATAGACAGGTGCGCACATAGACAGGTTGTTTTGAACATTTGAAGTCATAAAATTCATCAAGGGAGTCTTTACTAGACAGCTTCCATTCTTACCCCTGAATGCAGAACAACTATCATCAAGGGAGCAAACTTGGAGTCATACTTCTTAGTATAATTTGTGGTTATTGTGGGCTTTGCCTTGTATGGATCTGGGATCGTGTCACTGACATGTGGGCCACCACATGTTGATGGCAGATTCAAGGGATTTTCAAAAATTGCAGTGCCATGGGAGGAATTACCTTAACCCATTCTTTTTAACTTCTTCTAGGAGGCCCATATTAACAGTCAAAACAAGCACATACCATTTCTGCAAGATGTCACTTGTGAAGTCTCCTTCGCTTCCACATTCCGGGAGATCGGGCTCAAACTGCCCAACTAGTGATGTAGAGCCACAAAGAGTAGCCATTGAAGAAAATGCAGAATCTCACGTTGTAAATCCTACAGAAGGTCCCCAAGAACATGGAGAAGGTATTGTGCAATCACTCTTGTAAACTCAGATGATTCTTTCTTCCTCGTTGACTTCATCCTTGATCCTAGGCCTTGGAGATTTTGTAACCTATACATGTATAGGCAAAGATTTCCAAATGGGCCAGACCCGTTGGGCGGCCCGAGGCCCGACACTAAAAAGCACGGCACGAGCACGGACCCGGCACGAAGTGAATAGTGCCAGGGCTGGCCCGGCACGATGATAGTGCCGGGCCTGGGCCGCCTCCCCGGCACGCTGGGCCAGCACGAGCCCGGCACGATTTTTTGGCCGGCCCGATGCGGCCCGATCTATCTACCATATAAATCTAGAACCCTAATTTATCCTTCAATTTTCCCCATTTCCCCAAGATTCCAGCCTCCAGCTCCTCCCACCTTCCTAGCTTCCTCCCGAGACCTTCCTGCTTGCTCTGCGCGGGAGGCCAGCCGTCGCCGCCAGGGGCCGACGCGGGGGGCCGGCCGCCGCCGCCGCCGCTAGGGGCTGACGCGGGGGGCCGGCCGCCGCCGTCGCCGCCGCCGCCAGGGGCTGACGCGGGGGGCCGGCCGCTGCCGCCGTCCGCGGGGGACCGGCCGCCGCCGCCGCCACCAGGGGCTGAGGCGGGGGGCCGGCCGCCGCCGCCGCCGCCAGGGGCCGACGCGGTGGGCCGACCGCCGCCGCCGCCGCCGCCGGGGCCAACCGTCTGCGGAGCCGGCCGCCGCTGCTAGTGCCGGGCCGGGCGCTAGCACGGCATGGCCCGTCGTGTTGTGGGCTGGCCCGGCCCGATAAAAAGGTCGTCGGGCCGGGCCTGGGCTGCCTCCTCGGCACGCAGTGCCAGCCCAGCCCGGCACGAAAACCCTTCGGGCCTAATAGTGCCGGGCCTATTAGTGCCGAGCCAGGATGGGTTAGTGCCGAGCTAGGGTCGGGCGGCCCATTTGGAAAACTATGTGTATAGGCACGTGTGCCAGTTGAGCTAGTACTTTGAGATGAGCACGCACTATTCCTACATGTCCTTGCAAATCGGAGCTCTCAAAGTCCACACATGGCAAGCTTTCCAAAAAAAAAGGTCCACAAATGGCTCCTCCTCTAAAGCCAATAACAGGCAATATACAACATATCGCTGTGGAACTTCAACTGTCCACGGCGGGTGTACGTTCCTTTGTGGAATTCACGCTTGATATTGTGCAACGTACTCAGAATTACCAATTAATAGTAGGCGAATATACGCGATCAAGACTTTTACACCATTCTCTCATGAGAAATTTGCAACAACTTGGTTGACGAATGAACACGCCATCAAGATCGACCATTGAAACCATGCATGGTGGTGGCTTCTGCCTATAAATTCCTGGTAAGGTTGATGCTTTTGAAAGCACACACACAGACACAGTCGAGAACACATCCACACAACTAGCTACCTACTACTCTACTAAGCTCGCAATGGCCTCCTCCAAGTCCATAGCCTCCCCTGCGCTGGTGTTCCTCGCCATGGCTCTCATGCTCGCGGCCTGTGCCCAGGCCTTGGCACCAGCACCAACACCAGCTCCGGCGCCGTCGCAAGGTTCATGCCCTCCAGGCTTCAAAAGCTACCTCGACTTGACAGATTTCATTCGAGGTGCCGGTCGAATGGCCATCACCTTTGTCGACCCTGCTTTGGTGCCCGTGGTTCGGAGCACCCTGACCCTCATCCCACACACGGGCCTCAAGCTATGTGTGTGCTTCAAGTCGAATGTCATCTCCCTCCCCATCCAATGTCTGTCATACTAAGCATGGAACAACAAGCATATATGTGTGCTGCTTGTTAGCTACATATATTACTATATCGATATGCACGAATAAGTTGTTGTTACCTGCATGCATGTGTTGCCTATACCATGCTGATCGACTCTGATCTGCATGTGTTTATGCGACAGTGAGGTAAACAATAGTTGACCTGCTTAATTATGTATCGTGTGACACGTTTGTGTCATTGATTGTAACTGCTATGCTCAAATACCATATATAAAAATACATGAACGTAGCATGCCCTACTACTACTACTACTATTATTATTAATAATGTTGTTGTTGTTGTTGGCACTGCCATTAAGTATGCATGCTAATCATAAAGTTCATGATATGGTGGACTAGTGGAATTTCAACATTGTCTTTTAGCACTGTTGTTACCCATCCTTTTGTAAGAAATACAAGGACCTCCTAGGCGTGCGACAAAGGGCACATTCATGTGAGTGGTGGGTGTGCCATGTGCGTGAAGGATAGCGTAGTCGTGGCTCACAGGCATGGATGTGAGGGTGGTGCGGGGCCTACAGGGAGAAGAATGGGACGGCGGTGGAGAAAGGAGGTGAGGAAGAAGAAAGAAGAGAAGGACGAGGGAAGAAGAAGAAAGATCTGAGCAATGGGGCTAGAGACCGAAATAACATTTTATCGTCTTTCTCTCTCCTACTCAGCCTAACAATATAATACTATTTCAATCGTTGGCTACCATCAAATTTTCACAAAACAAGAGTGTGTTCCAGCATAGAGCGTGATCAATGATATCCTCTAGCCCATCACCTTCACTTTGCAATGTCTTGTAGTAATTTATACGGAGATACCTCCAAATCCAGAACGGAGGTTAACTGTGGGAGATTGCAAGTTTTGTAAGTTGCATGTTATGGCTAGATGTGTGGGTCAACTTGTACATGCATGTATTTTTCTTAGGGTGGGCGCATGCATGTCTTGGAGGCATGTGCACGATGCATGGCGTTTCTTGTTCATATTATTTTTTAAGGGAATTATGGTAGGCAAAATGTCAGTCTAAATTTGTCCTTAAAGATGTGGCAAACAACAAATTCATAGCAGAAAGGAACAACTCAACACAATAAAGAGTACCACGGATTTCATCACGAGAGAAACACAACTCCCATACAAACATTGGATCCAGGCAGGTCAAAAAACCAAAACTTGTACAAGCCGAAGAGCAATCCACAATTTTCCATAGATATAGTGTATGTCTAGATGTATAATAATATCTATGAATCTAAAAAATAAAAACAACTTACAATTTTGAACGGAGGGAGTAGTACTTTGAGATGGACACGCCGTACGCAGTATTCCTAGCTACGACTTACTTTGCAAATCTATAAATCTATAAGCTCTCAAAGTCCACATACAAATGGCAAACTTCTTGGCACCTCTTATAAAGCCAAGCTACAATACAAGAGAACGATGCTTTTGAGCTTCAACGTCCACAGCGGCCGTACGGGAATTTACGCTTGATATAGATGCACCAAATTACAATTAGTATGGGCAATAATGTACTATTTATACTATATGTATGATGAATAAGTTTGTTGTTTAACTGCATCGGCATGCACGTGAGAGGGGATGCTCGCCCAGCACTGGAAACCAGCGCTGCTTCAGTTCGGAGTTCAGATGTTGCAGATCACAGTGGATCGTTTTCCCTCACTTCAAGCAATACAGAGCGCACACCACAGTTGGTCAGTTGCAGTGATGCCTTCCAAACTTGATGCAGAATTAGACTGCAAGATCACCACAATCCACAATGCCTGCACATTATATACTTCTTCCTCGCACCTCTCCGAAAGAACAAAAGAACACCAACAATCCTGGGCAGAACCATTCATATACAATCCAAGTTATCAATTCCCAACAAAACAAAACAATTCAAATTTCTGTTTCCCTAACAGTCAGTATAATAGATACTACAGAAGCAGAATGCAGTAATTTTTTGTAATATGGCTGGCAATTTTTCTCTAACAATTTTCTACTGCATAAACTTCTCTGGCTGCCGTAAAACGCAAAAATGGTACAGGGAATACAGTTTTTTTTTCACGGTCAGGAAATACTGAATATTTGTCATTAGCAGAGGATTATTGATAGGCTTTACAGAGATAATCACCAAAGTCGGGCCGTCATAGACTACATTGCTGCCGGTAATCTAGAACGGCATGCAGGAAGCTAGTGAGATAGTCATGGTTTAGTCATAGGCTATCCTTTTTTTATAGTAGCTAGGTAAGCCCACATCAAGGAGCATCACAACTCTGGAATTGAAGAGCAGGCACTGCCTCTGCAATGTTCAAACTTCGAACTCCACGGACAAGACAGATATGAGAGAAGCATTTGAAATTCATGTATTTAAAAGAAGCAAACTAAAATACAAGTTACCGATGCGCCTCCCCTTTCTTCAATTTAATCTCCTTGTTGAGATCTGGTATTTCTTCTCATCCCTTTCTTTTCCTCCTAGAGCATTCACTAACAGAGTATAAAGATACGGTTTTGGAGCCTGAGAAATTGTTTGTAGAGATAAACATTTGAAGAAAGTGTATCTCCAGGATTGTCCCATAGCAATTGTGGCCGCAAGTACCAAAAATACCTCTGAAGAAGTTCTCTTCTATTTCTAGGCAGAAAGTGATAAGCTAGGTGTTGCCTCTCATTGATGAAGCTCTTGACAGGTTCTGAGAGCACATGAACTGGGACGGAGCCTGGAAGCTGGTCCAATCCTTTCTTCAGCTCAATACAGATGCTAGTAAATGTCGGGATGAGCTCAATATCACAGGTGACACACAACCAATAAATTGTCCACGAGAAATATCAGGGATCACTGGTGTCTATACATGTTCTGCACACTGAAAAATTATCCGAGTAACTGCTAATGAGCAGCACCATAAATATCAGGGATCGGGGATGTTCAGAATTATTGAACTCATGTTGCATTCCGACAATGGATGGGGATTGCAGAATAATGAAAGATGGATTGCCGCTTACTATGGAGGCCATGGTCTTGTCCCCTTTGGCACTCTAACGACACTACATTTCAGCAGAGAAGCCTTTTGTCATGCTCAATCTTCATGCTCTTCTTTGGCCTTCATACTCTAATTACGGTAGGCAAAATGTCAATCTAAATTTGTCATTAAAGATGTGGCAAATAACGGATTACATAGCAGAAAGGAACAACTCGACATAACAAAGAATACCACGGATTTCATCACGAGAGAAACACAACTCCCATACAAACACGTATATTTTCTTTTATTCCTAATCTGTGTTGATTTTCTAGCCTATACATGTTAGCTGGGCCAAACTCGGCACGAACATTCTTTTTAAGATCAGCGAAAGAAAATGAGATGAGACGGAGAAGTATGCGATCTCCTTTCCTTTCGGTCACTGCAACACGATGGTATCCAAGATCGTCATGCCATCGACCGCCCCACCCCTCTGCTGCTGCTGCTGAGCTTGTTCCCGCCGCTGCGACGTCAGCGGGAACTCCTTGGCGACTGCCGCCAGCATCTCGCGTCTCGTCGCCGCGGCGTCGCCGGAGGAGGAGGCGGAGGTGTCGCGGCCGTGGAGCCGGACTCCTCGTGCAACCCGTGTGTGGATCGGCCGGAAGACCCTCGTGCGGGTCGATCGCTGGCTGAGTCATGTCTCCTTGTGGATTTACTGAAGCACGCACTACTTAGAGACAATCCGCCACCCCCGCCGGACATTGGAGAGGCCGCGGCAGCGACCGATGGCGTCGGGGGTGGTGCCGTTGAGGCGGTTGAGTGTGAGGATGAGAACCTGGAGGTTGCCGAGCCGAAAGAAGGTGCTGGGGATGCTCCCCTCGAGGGCGTGGGAGTGGAGGTTGAGACCTGTAGAGGCCGAGCCCGGCGGACAGCACGCGGAGCGCGGGGAGCCCAACGAGCCACCCGGGGAGCGCGCCGGTGGTGTTGTTGCCCGAAATCTGGAGCTCCTGGATCGCCCTGAAGCCCCTGAGCTCGTCGCGTCAGGGCTCGTCTCCTGTTTGCCATTCTCTTTGGCCCATGGACTTTTTGTTCTGTTACAGAACTGGGTAAACACAGGGATGGATCCAGCCCATGATTAAGTCGCAGCCTGCTACTAGGTGGACCTTTGCAGCTCCAGGAAAAAGTCCCAATTTGCACTGAAAGTCCAGTGGTGGCACGGGCTGCCACTGGGCCTATGCTGGGTCCGCCCCTAGGTAACCACATGGGTTGGCTTTGCTGGTGAAATTGATGGCAAGATTGAGCTCCATAAAGCATCGTGACTTGGGTGTAGGGGTAGAACGAAGAGAGCCTAGTGGAGGCATAGGTTACAGATTTTAGATTCAAATGAACTTTGATCTTATTTCATGAAACTACAAAGTTACATGCAATAGTATGCTCTCGCTCAACATTTGGATTGCATTAGCCCTCCCCTCAATGATAAGCATGAACAACACTGTTTATGTTATCGTGATGGACAACTGCTGCCACGAGAGGTGGCTAATAAGCACAGCACAGAGCACGCCACACTCTTTAAATTCAGAATTGAGACTAATACAAACCATGAAATATAAACGCAGGAAGTTTATTTGCATCGTTTATTGTTCTTCAAATTTCATGATACGTGTATGCTAATTAGCTTTCGTATTATGTCATAATCTAATCCTTTGTGCAATATATAGAATATTAGTAGAAATTGAGGGAAACATGGAGCATAAAAGAGTATATGGATCTTCTTAAAGTCTATTTCAATGTATCGAGCTTGTTGCCTTTCAAGTAAAAAGAATCAACTGGCGTCGTCACAGTAAGTCGAGCCTTGTGAGAGATTTGAAGTTCAAATATATCACACCCGCTTTTAAAATAAAATCAAGTACTACCCATATGTATGTCAGGATCTAATTTCATACATATAGTGATATTATTAGTGAATAACAATAATAATATCACGTAAAGAGATAAATAAAGACTTACGAGTCTAACAGAGATACACAGCTTAAACCTTGGAAACGGAGGCTCCAAACTTCACAAGCAAACAACTGGGGGTTACGTACACCTAAAACTCAGCATCATCTTCACAACTTCACACCTTCATCTTCTAAGCAGCAGTAAGCAACGGTGAGTACACTTATAGCTGGTACTCAGGCCACGCGAAATAACCAGAATAACGATTTAAGTCCATCTTCAAGTTTAATTAATCATGTGAGGATCCAAACCGCTCTTAACCGTGAGCACAGCTAATATACTAGTTTACACTCTACAGAGGTTGTACACTTTTACCCACAAGTCATGTAAAAGTTCAAAAAAATTTGGACCCAACCATGCGGTGCTAGCTAGGCACCATACCACACTTTCAAGATGTGATTGCATAGGGACGTTACGAGGCCTTGACAAAAATTCCCTAGTAAGTGGTAACCCGCTGAGGTTTTCGGAGCGCTAGTAAAGCATAAAATCTCCCTAGTAGGTATAGTGTTTTAGCAAAGCCCACTTCCCAAAAGGACTGGGTTATACCCCATCTGCCGCCGCCCCTCTTGCTCTTTCGGTAAGATTACCCCAGACTAGAGTCTCTAATTAATTAGCCAAGATCAGAGCGATGATTGTTCTTGTGGTTGTACTGTTTTCCCGGGTGGTTCTCCATATTCCAATTAACATTATCATGATATTATGAACAAAGCATAGGTAGAAAGATGGTTAGGGATACTTGCCTTTCTCCAACAAAAAGTTACTCTTACTTCCGAGCATCGATCCTTCTACTTGAAGCAAGCACCAGTACAAACATACAAGCAAACAAACGAGTACAACTAAGAACAATACACAAAAATAAAAGAAAAGCTTTAACAGAACGTACTAAAGGATAGGGCTCGATCTAAGGATCACGCAAACGCAGAAACGCTAAGAACGGAACTATGGTTTAAAATATAAAGCTATCGAGAGATTTGGAGTATAAAAGAAAAGACAAGAGCTACTTGCTACATTTATTTTAGTTGAGAAAATAATTTAAAGATCTTTAAGAGAAATACCCTTAATTGGAATTAATCTAGTCATATTTATATTTACATAAGAAAAGATGTAAAGCTTAGTCCAATTTTATTTATAAATATTTAAGTACAATTTATGTAAATTAATATTTGAGTTTATAAGAAGCATGTAAAAGCATCTAAGCATATAACTTTATATTTCGAGTTCAACTAAGCAGATTAGTCTCTAACCCTAATTAAAATTTATGCATGTACAAGGTCCAGGGGGGAGGGGGAAGTGGAGGCGGCAGGCGGTGCCATCAATGGCAACCGGTGGTGGGGCGACGGTTTCCGGTGGAAGAGAGGGGAAACGACGGGGCAGCGGCTTGCGCGTGTGAGGCGGAGGGTCGCGTGGAGCTGAGGGGGCGAGCGGGGAGTGCAAGTGGCACCGGGAGGGAGAGACATAGCGGCGCGGTAGAGACCGAACGGCAGTGGCCGGTCGGAGGTAGAAGGAGCTCCTGACAGGTGGGGCCACCTGTCAGTGAGGGGGAAGGGAGGGAGATGGGCCGAGGAGGTCGGCCTGCTGGGCCAAACGGAGCGGGTCGGGAGCACAGGTGCGACTCGGCCCAAAAAGGAAAAGGATTTTCTTTTTTTTCAGTAGTAATTCTCGTGAAAGAAAATCTAGAGAAAATCCAGATATAACTCAATTAATTCATGGAAAAAAATGCTCTAAAAATCCCAAAAATTTCATAAAATTTCCTATAGACAATTTGGGACACGAGAAATCCAAATAAAATACTTGGAACTCGTGAAAAGGATTTTAGAGCCTTCCAAAAATTGGATTTAGGTCTTAGAAAATGAAAATAAATTCCAGGAAAACTAGAAAATTCTCAAAAGGGTCTAGACAACGTCTAAACACACTTTTGAAACTTTTTTCACTCATAAAACACCAAGATGCATTGGCATGAATGCATAGACACAGAACAATCTTATTTAATTTCGAAAAACAAATAATTATTTTTTCTACACTAAATTTCCTGGGAAGAAAATAAGTGTTGAGAAAAATTTTAAAATTATAGGAAATTATTGTTTAATTATTCCTTTTTAATGATATCCTGAAATTCGAAAATTTTAGGGTATGACAACATACTTATGAGTTATTTATAATTCTTGAAAGGAATCATTTGATGTAGAATATGATGTACAGATGTAGCATGATCACAAGCAAAAACATTTAGGATAATAAAAATGTGATAATATGTGATCTATTAAAAAATTAGTTGCAAAAAGCCACATGACATTCCTCTGTTTTGTACAGATCACACAAATGATCCCTTTTAATGTTGCAATTGAACATGTTTCATTTATTAGCACATATATACTAGACTTAGGTTTTCATTTTTTTAACATTTTTTAAGAACCCACGTGCATGCAAACTACAAACGGGTGTAGGGGCACGTAGGCCGGGAGAGGTATATCGCTCGGAGCTGGATCATTGCAAGTTTTGTACTCCCCTCCGTTTCAAATTGGAGGTCGTTTTGATTTTTCTACATTTATAGATATTTTTCTACATTCATATATATTATTATGCATCTACACGCTATATCTAGATGGATAGAAAAAAATTATACACCTAGAAAAGTTAAAACAATCTGCAATTTAGTAAGAAGAGAGTACGTTGCATTATATGCCGAGATGATGGCGAGATGCGTGGGTCAATTTGTATACGCAAACTCATGCATATACGTCGATCTTTTTCTTCAGGCGCGCACTCTTCAAGGCGTGGAAATTAAGCTGCATGCATGGCTCTTCTCGTTCGTATAAAGAATGGATAAGCAACAACGTGCCTGCATGCTGACTCTGGTATATCGTATATATTCCTCATCCTTGATCCTAGGCCTTGGAGATTTTGTAACCTATACATGTATAGGCACGTGTGCCAGTTGAGCTAGTACTTTGAGATGAGCACGCACTATTCCTACATGTCCTTGCAAATCGGAGCTCTCAAAGTCCACAGATGGCAAGCTTTTTGTTTTTTTAATAAAAAGTCCAAATCCGAGCTCTCAAAGCCAATAACAAGCAATATACAACATGGCTACCCCGTGCAACCTTGAGAATTATGAATCAAGATCACAAGATGCTAATCCAATGGATAGGGTCAGACTTGGTATTATTTTGCACTTAAGCGCCCCCCTCCCCCCCAAACACACACACGCCGACCACCTCCATAGGATGGGGGGCTTAAGTGCAAAATAATGTCATCTCTGACCCTATCCATTGGATTAGCATCTTGTGGCCTAGCTCGATTCATAGTTTCCAAGATTGCATGGGGTAGATAGTTTCCAGCATTGTTGTGGAACTTCAACTGTCCACGGCGGGTGTACGTTCCTTTGTGGAATTCACGCTTGATATTGTGCAATGTACTCAGAATTACCAATTAATAGTTGGTGACTAATACGCGATCAAGATTTTTACACCATTCTCTCATCAAGATCGACCATTGAAACCATGCAGCAAGGTGGTGGCTTCCGCCTATAAATTCCTGGTAAGGTTGATGCTTTTGAAAGCACACACACAACTAGCTACTACTCTACTAAGGTCGCAATGGCCTCCTCCAAGTCCATAGCATCCCCTGCGCTGGTGTTCCTCGCCATGATGGCTCTCATGCTCGCGGCCTGTGCCCAGGCCTTGGCACCAGCACCAACACCAGCTCCGGCGCCGTCGTCGCAAGGTTCATGCCCTCCAGGCTTCAAAAGCTACCTCGACATGACAGATTTCATGCGAGGTGCCGGTCGAGTGGCCGTCACCTTTGTCAACCCTAATTTGATGCCCGTGGTTCAGAGCATCCTGACCCTCATCCCACACACGGGCCTCAAGCTATGTGTGTGCTTCAATTCGAGTCATGCCATCTCCCTCCCCATCCAATGTGTGTCATCCTAAGCATGGAACAACAAGCATATGTGTGTGCTGCTTATTAGCTACATATATTACTATATCGATATGCACGAATAAGTTGTTGTTACCTGCATGCATGTGTTGCCTATACCATGCTGATCGACTCTGATCTGCATGTGTTTATGCGACAATGAGGTAAACAATAGTTGACCTGCTTAATTATCTATCGTGTGACACGTTTGTGTCATTGATTATATAACTGCTATGCTCAAATACCATATATAAAAATACACGAAGCATGCTACATGCATGCCCTATTATTATTATTTTTGTTGTTATCATTGTTGTTGGCACTGTCATTACGTATGCATGCTAATCATAAAGTTTCATGATATGGTGGACTAGTGGAATTTCGACACTGTCATTTAACTGTGGGAGATTGCAAGTTTTGTAAGTTGCATGTTAAGGCTAGATGGCTGGGTCAACTTGTGCATGCATGTATTTTTCTTAGGGTGAGCGCATACATGTCTTGGAGACATGTGCATGGTGCATAGTCGTTTCTTGTTCATATTATTTTTCAAGGGTACTACAGTAGGTAAAATGTCAATCTAAATTTGTCATTAAAGATGTGGAAAACAATGGATTACATAGTACAAAACAACTCGACACGAACACTCGTTTTAAGATCAGCGAAAGAAAATGAGACGAGACGGAGAAGTATGCGATCTCCTTTCCTTTCGGTCACTGCAAGACGATGGTCTCCAAGATCATCATGACATGGACCGCCCCACCCCTCTGCTGCTGCTGCTGAGCTTGTTCCCGCCGCTGCGACGTCAGCGTGAACTCCTTGGCGACTGCCGCCAGCATCGCGCGTCTCGTCGCCGCGGCGTCGCCTGAGGAGGAGGCGGAGGTGGCGCCGCCCCTCGAGGCCGGTGACGACGACGCGGCCGTGGTGCCGTCCAGGGTGCCGTCGAACGGCGCCTCGCAGAAGGCCATCATGGGCACGAGTCTCTTCTCCACCGACGCCGCCATTGGGAGAGGGTTCGGTTTCGATGCGCTTGGTTTAGCTCGAGGGATCGTCTCAACCGCAGGCGGGGTTTATATGATCGAGGCGCCCGTGGGTTGCCGACTCGTTCCCGGCTCGGAAGCCGAGATCGTGCTGGGATGGAAGACATAGGGGTTCTGGGAATTGGAGCCGGACTCCTCGTGCAACCCGTGTGTGGATCGGCCGGAAGACCCTCGTGCGGGTCGATCGCTGGCTGAGTCATGTCTCCGGCGACGGGGGCCAGTGGCGTCGGGGGTGGTGCCGTTGAGATGGTTGAGTGTGAGGATGAGAACCTGGAGGTTGCCGAGCCGAAAGAAGGTGCTGGGGATGCTCCCCTCGAGGGCGTTGGAGTGGAGGTTGAGCACCTGTAGCTCCGATAAGAGGCCGAGCCCGGCGGACAGCACGCGGAGCGCGGGGAGCCCAGCGAGCCACCCGGGGAGCGCGCCGGTGAGGTTGTTGCCCGAAATCTGGAGCTAGCTCCTGGATCGCCCTGAGGCCCCTGAGCTCGTCGCGTCGGGGATGGCGCCGGAGAGCGCGCTGTTGGAGAGGTTGAGGAACCGGAGGCTCGACGCCCCCGCGAGGGCCGCGGTGACGGCGCTGGTGAGCGCGTTCATGGAGAGGTCGAGGAACTCGAGGCCGGGGACCGCGCCGAGCGACCACGGGACGCCGCCGCGGAGCGAGTTCGCGGAGGGGTCGGGGCGCGCGAGGGCCGGGAGCGCGCCGGCGGCGGAGAACTCCCCCGGAGTCCCCGGTGCGGCAGCTCGATCGTGGTGGCCGCGCCGGCGCCGCCAGCGGAGTAGGTGACGCCGCGCCTGGGCCCGACCCCGCCGGCGCCTAGTCCCGCCGCAGCGCCTGCATTGCTGCGACATCCCCTCGCGCCGGTCGAACTTGAGCTGGAGCTCCATCGGCATGTCCCAGTGCCCCTGTCCCTGCTGAACACCGCTACCGTCCTCGAGCACTAGGATCCTAGGCAACGCTGTCGCCGGCGGCCACCCACGGGGCGAAGGTATAGTGGAACGGCGTCGCTAATCTTGTTGAAGGGCCGCCGGGCACCTCGCTTAGGCCCGGTGCGACTCTGCTCCGATTAGCCTGCCAAGCAGAGCAGGGGCTCTCACCGTTCGTTCCCAGCGCCGGCAAGGGGCTCTCGGGCCAGCCGCTCCAACCCACTGGAGATGATTATAGATATGCTTTATACAGAGAATCACCAAAGTCGGGCCGTCATAGACACTACACTGCTGCCGGTAATCTAGAACTAGAGCACATGCAGGAAGCCAGTGAGATAGTTATGCTTTAGGCTAAAATGTGCAAGTTGTTGAGGATTTTCTCCAATGACACTGACACAAGTGGTTAGTCTGTACCATGGATTATACCTGAGCATGGTCGCATCAGTGCCCATGCCTCCTCTTCCCTTCCAATCAATGGACTCCCATCTCCTCCCAAGTGCTGATAGCAAGTTCAGCAGCCGTCGAACGGGGAGCCCAGGGACTATTGGTGCAATTTCATCTTCCCAATCTTCTCAAGTCCAGGCAGCGTTGTCTGGGCCAAACCCAATCCGCACCTGCTTTCCTCATAGGACGGCCCACGGGTAATCCGGTCTCGGCTGACGGATTTTGTTTCTTCAACGGGCCCAACAACGGCTTCTTCCTTCATTTTTCAGACCACTGTTGCCAGTCACCAACCACCTCTGAATGAAGAAATCCCCCGCAGAAGAAACCACGAGTCAAACTATTGTTTTTCACTCACTTGCGCTGGACTTGGCTTCCATTCAAACCAAATGGATATCAGTATCATCATGTCGGATCTAGCAGCTGGCGTCAAACAAAATCTCACGAACTGCGGAGAGCACAAGAGTGACAGATCCATAATCCATTTACTGTCAGACGCAGACGAGACCGAGAACAACGACCAGATCACATTATCCTCTCCGGTTCCATTCAGTCTTCAGCTGCCGGGGGAGCCAAAATAAAATATTGGAGTAGGTGAGGCATGGAAGTAGCGGTTCAACATCTTCTATTCACTACTATAATTCAGCAACAGTTGAGACTTCAGACAAGAAAAAATGCAGTAGGCGAGCACGAAACGTAGCCACGAGCATCTCGTCAGATGACAGGGACAGGGACACCACGGCGTCGAGGTGCGTTGCTCCGGAAGAGATCGGAAATAGGGGCCAGGAATTCTCGACCGTGACCGTGCTGGTTGCTTTCCTTCATCCAAGTGGGCCGCGTCTTTGGATGGAGCACGTATGCGGCGTTTAGTTTGTTCATTTTTTTTCTTCTCATCATAAAAAATGGGATCTCTCCCAACTTGTGGGCACAAAAGGAGCTTTTCTACAAACAAAGAGCAAAAATAGAAATTTAACTTGACATCAACCGCAAAACTTTCCATCCGGGTTCTCTTTTTTTCTCTCTCGAAACACAGTGCGGATGTAGAGACTCGTGTACATGCACGAACGCTCTTGTTGCTAACCTAGCATGCCACACGAATGCGCCTGTAATTCCTGTGAGCTTTGTTCTATCGATGCTGCAGAGTGTTCTGATCTTAAAATGCAAAGGAAATGCTGTTGAACCCCCCTTAAAAAAAACAAGAAGAAGATGGGGGTCTCATTTTCAAACATGGCGTAAGGCACTTAGGGACAGTCGAAGTTATCGGTCAAATTGCAAGCCGCATCCTGTTCGTTCGAGGACGTCAGAGCCGAAACGGAATTCGATTTCCTGCTCGCAAAATTCCGGTCAGTCGATGTGCATGCGAGTTCACACTTTCCACAGTTTCCTCCTTATCTTCGTCATGATCCCAAAGTTCCATGGAAAAAAATTCAGACGAAGCCTACCCAAATTCTATTTGCTCGCTTCAGCAATGACAGCAAATTCTGAAAAAAAAATCAGAAGAAAAAAAAATTGCTGCGGACTCTAGCGGATCACATCTCAACTACTCCTAGAAAGCATATAGGATAATGCAGTTGCTGAGGTTCTTTCAAAAACTAACAATAATCCCGTGTCAAGTACTTAAAGCATCGTTGACGAAACAATAATGCATTAGTAGCACATTTCGAACGATTTGAATGTATAATGCTGCGCAGAAAATCCTGAGTTTCTGCGTGCGGATTCTTTTATTCCAAGTGAGCATTCACATGACCACATTTTGTGATAGCACGAGAGGATGCAGGCATGTTTTCTATACTCTTCTTCTTCTAAACGTGTCGCATTTCTGCTTTGAATTCAGCTGCAATTGGCCGGATGCATGGGTTGCAGTCAGACTGACTCACCAGTCTTCATCATCCAGCCCATCATTTTACTTCCCTGAATTCAACACTGCTACCAACCACCTCTCAAACGACTGCACACGTGCCATTGCAAATTTCCAAGTGTTCGAGATGCAACCTGCGAAGCTTCACTAGTCCAACCTTTTCTCACAACTCGTGTTAAATTAGCGTCGAAAAGTCTGCGATTAGGAAGCCAGCCTATCAGAAAACGGTCAAACTTAATCCCAACAGTCTTAGGCGATCGAGTCCAAGACATGCAGCAGACATGCTGTTGCTGCAGCGATGTCGCATACGAGCGTCTCAACAACTGAAAGCTCGCTGCTCTTTTTCGACGAACTGCGATCGAAAGTCGCCGGTCCATGGCGTCTCAACAACTGCTGATGATTCGGGTGACCGGGAGCAGGGTCCAGGTTCAGACACACTCGTGTCAGACTTTTCTGAAGTCGCACCAGTTCAGCAAAAACTGCTCACCAACCGTCTCGCCCTGTCCTCTGTCCGGAAACGTACTGATCTTTCTGGCCCAGGTTGAGTTTGGGTCATCTCCGTCTGTTGAATTTGGACCGGATGCTTAACTTTGTCAACGACCGGATAGTGCAGTTTGAAAGTTTGGATCGAAACAAAAGAAGGGCAATTTTGATTTGTCTGGCGAAGGAGCTGAAACGCATCGGTTCCTGCAGCTTGGCTGTCTGAGCTTTGTATCTTAGATTCCAGAGCGACAGGCATGTGGTTACAGTTCCTGCCTGATCAATCAGTTCATAAACTAATCGCGATGATGTGCTGCCAATGGTTACTCTGCATTTGGTACGCAGAATACTGTTACAGCTGCCGGCATGAACATGACTTGAAAAGTTAAAGAGTTTCTTGACCAGTCACAGTCTATTGCGGTCTTGATGACTTGATGTTACATTTGCACTTTAGGTATGGACAACCTTCATTCTTTCACTTTGACCTTGTGCCTGAGTCCTAAGCTTAGACCAGACCAGGAGAGCTGATCTGTTCTTGTTCTAGGTTCAGCCCATTTATAATTTTATCTGCTCACATTTTTTTGGAGAACACTCAGGAGCTCTGCATTATAACATTAAGGAGAAACTTTTCTATCTGATGAAACTTAACATAGGCCTCGATGACCTGCAAACTGCATCATGTCGAGCTGCTTCTGACCATGCGACATCTGAGGAAACTCTGACCATGCAACATCTGAGGAATTTCTGACCATGGAATGAATATTTGAGGAAATTCTTTATTTTAGACGAACCTCTTTTATTTTTAGACGAACATTTGGGGAAATTCAGACCATGCACCGTCAGTAGTGCAAGTCTGCAATTTGATGGCAGCAAGCACATTAGCACAATTGCACCGAACCATTCCTTTTACGGGCATGCCTATCATAGAAATGTTACAAAGAATTCAGATGTCCGAAGAACACAACTGCATGAAGAGTTTCTCTTCGTGAAGAAAAGCACCAGAAGATTATCCACCGATCAAAGCATGAAAGGTATAGCTCCCAGTATAGGATGCTGTTGCCACTGATTGCTGAAAGAGATAGGGAATATCTTAGATTTCGTATTTGTGTTGAGTTGTTTTGAACTGAACCACTGTTTCCCCCTGATCCTCCTCCCGTATGCACTTTAACCAAGTCCCATCATGCCTTTTCTGACCTTTTCTTCTGTTGGGAGATGCACATACACAAGAAGGAAATGCCATTGCATTGTATCTTCTCATGTTTGCAGCTCATGAGAAGGTAAACTGCCACAGTAATTCAAACGAAATCTCGTGATACCTATTAATTGAAAACGAAAAAGATTATCGCCCATCGCTACTTTACTCGAATGGGGAAAAGAAAAACTTTACCATCGCCTAGCTTTAATTTGTCCCCTCCCACACTCTTTGCATCACCACAGGCGAAGTAAAGGAGACACATGATCACACTTCTGAATCATCGACCTGCGCAGAAAGTGTAAACTTATTCGATCAGCGTCAACGGTGCAGCCAATCCTTGTGATAGTGGTCGACAGAAAAATATAATCTCCGACGAACTGAATCGAATAGCACCCCAACATCGCGAGCATTACAGCGACATGATGAGCCGGCGATCTAACAGCCGATGGACACCAGTATAACTGTCGCGAAGAGCAAAGAAAGTTCTTTCAGGTAGTCAGCCATCCCTCACTCGAAGTCTTTCAGCAGGGCTTTACCCCAGATAGATGCTGAAAGACACATCGAATATGAGCACAACATCTGTGCAGCCGCGTTGGGGTTCGGCACTGAGCCACTAGCAGCAGCTCACAAGTCACAACGGACACACAGCAAGCAGCTGGGGGACTGGAAGGAAATGCTTTGGGTTTCTTGGCTGGGAGCTTGACATGTTTTGTGCTTTGCCCGGGCACGATCAGGACTGGGTTTGGCAGGTGTTGGATCTGGAATCTCGCAGCGCGCAAATGGGCAACTGGAATCATGGATGAGGATTGAGGGAGGGAGATGGACGCCGAAAGGTCACCTGGCCCCTACGCCCCCCTACGCCCCCTATCTCTATCCTCCTCAGGCCTCACTACCCTGCAGCCTGTGCCAACCATCTTCTTGGAGGAGCTAGATCTGGGGTGATCCCCTCCTCGGCTGGGAACACACCACATGCTCCTCAAGCGGCTGCATCGGAACCTGATCGGGAAACGAACGGCCGAGATCGCGCGCAGGTTGCGTTGAGATTCTCAAGTTTCAGTGGAGCACACCAGACGATGCTCTGGTGGTCATGTACACACAAGATGGATAGAATTGCACGTGAAACTGTGGCGTGTAAAAAGGAAAAGATGGCAGAGGACAGCAACCCTTGTGGCCACAACGGTAGCACGAACGCACAATGTGCCAAGCCAATTTGCGCTCCGGATCCAACGATGACATATACTGTGCTTGAAACGCAAGCTTCCTCCCGGTGCGGAGACAGGTGTTCGCCCGGAGTCCCCGAACGCCGCGCCGCGCCGGCGCTATCGCCGGCGGCGACACGCAACAGGTCATAGTTTAACCGGCGCCCGGGCGGCGCCACCCGGAGGCCGCTGTCACCTACCCCGATGGATCCCGGTCGCGCTCCAGAAGGAACAAAACCAACAGCAACAGGTCGTCCAACCAAAAATTAATGAGCGAGCTCGTCCCACCAACCAATGGCGAGGCTGACATGCACGGGGAGCAGATGCAGAGCGAGCGACGCGGCGGCAACAGGTAGCGCACCCCCCCCCCCCCCCCCCCCCTCTCAAAGAGCTGCGTTGAAATCCGCGTCACGTCCGAATATCTTGGGGGATTATCCGGAGGTTCCGACGCCTCGCGGCCGCTTCACCTGCGCGGACGCCGGAGAAAGCAACGAGAGAGGCGGGGGGCAAGAGGAAGATGCCCGGTAGGATACAAGAAAGCGGCCCGGCAACGACGGGGACGGCGAGCGAGGCCGCCGACTAGCCGTTCCTTTCCCGGCTACACGTCTCCGATGATACTTGGGCTCCAAGACGACGTCGTCTCCGTCGCCGCCGTGCCCGTCTTGCTCGTGGCCAAGCGGAATCTTGGAAAGCACCTTTCGTTTTTTTTTCCCTGCCTAAAGAAAGCAGCAGGCAGGACAAATGGAACCACCGCTCGAGGTTTCCAGTAGAACGCTGATAACATTTTCAAAGAAAAAGAGGGAGCAAGAAACATAGCAACAGACAAGATTTTGGGAACTTCTTTTTTATCTGAATTACGGTCCTTCCGGTCTGAAGGAGGAAACAAACAACAATGGACATCCCATTCACACGGGGATGAATACTCGAAAAATGAAACTAGATAGCAGTTGCAGAGAAACTTGAAGAGTTCCTTCTTATTTTTCCCAAGAAAAAAAGGCGAACAGTGGACAACTGACGCATCCGGAATAAAAACGTGGCGCCAAGAACTCCGGCGACGACGAGACACCCGACGACTACGACCATGACACGATACAACACCGGGCGGAGGGTTAGGTTACCAACGCCGGCGACTGACAAACTTGCTGGCGACTTGTTTCACCAGGGACGGTACAGGGGAGCTTCTGCTGCTTCTTCATCGTCAGACGGTGAGCCCGCGCATGAACTCCCACTCCTCCTCATCTTCTTCCTCGGCGGCGCCGGCGGCCGACCCCTCCGAGTCGCTGCTCATGCCGCTGCTCTCCCCGCTGGACATCACCGCGGCCTCGGGGTCGAACACCAGGTACGGCATTGCGCCGAACGCCCTGGCGAGCGACGCGGCCGTGGCGTCGTCGGTCCTCTGCTTCAGCACCTCGAACATCACCTCGGGCTCGTGCTGCATCGCGCGGAGCACGTCGGCGCACGAGGGCCCCGCCGCCGCGCGCGTAACCGCGAAGCAGTGGGGGCCGTCGCTCTGCGTCACGCGCACCACGCTGGGCCCGCCGAAGAGGTTGTGCAGCCCGCCGAGGGCCTCCTGGTAGGCGCCCCCGAGGAACATGCCCAGGTAGTAGCCGCGGGTGGCGTGGGTGGGGAGCTCATGCAGCGGCAGGCTGTGCCTCCCGCCGATGAACTCGCAAACCTTGCCGTCGCTGTCGCAGGTGAGGTCGGAGAGGACGCCGTCCACGGCCGGGCGCTCCTGCAGGCGCTGGATGGGAATGATGGGGAACTGCTGCCCGATGGCCCACATGTCCGGCAGGGAGGTGAACACCGATAGGTTGATGTGGTAGGTGCGCGGCGCCTCGGGAGCGCCCATGCCACGGGCGACGATCTCGCAGAAGGCGTCGACCGCGGCGAGGTGCTCCAGGCCAAGAACCCCCTCCTTGAACTGCTCGGCGGAGCGGCGCTTCAGCTGGTCAACGTAGAGGCCGCAGGTGTCGTAGTCGCCGCGCACGGCGGCGGCCATGACGTTGCGGTAGTCGGCGCGGCAGTCGTCGGTGAGCTCGTCGAGCAGGTAGGCCGTGGCCGCATCAAGCTGCCCGGGCGCCGTGGCCGAGAAGGCCTCGAACACCAGGACCGAGTGGTGCGACACCAGCGCGCGGCCGCTCTCGCTGCAGATGATGGGGTGCTGCACCCCCTTGCGGTCACAGACGCGGCCGACGGCGGCGACCACGGCCACCGCGTACTCCTCGAGGCTGTAGGCCACCGACATGTCGGTCTGCGCCGAGTGGGTCCCGTCGTAGTCGATGCCGAGGCCGCCGCCAACGTCGATGACGCGCATGCCAGCGCCGAGGCGGGCGAGCTCGCAGTAGATCTGCGCGGCCTCGCCGACGCCGTCGGAGAGCAGGGCGGTGGTGGGGATCTGGGAGCCAATGTGGAAGTGCAGGAGCTGGAGGCAGTCGAGCATACCAACGGCCTTGAGCTTGGTGACCACGGACAGTATCTGGGCGGCGTTGAGGCCGAACTTGCCCTTCTCCCCGGAGGTGGAGCCGAAGTGGCCGGCGTGCTTGGTGCGCAGCTTGGCGCGCATGCCGACGACGGGGCGCACGCCGAGGCGGCGGCTGGCCTCGAGGACGATGTCGAGCTCCTCCTCCTGCTCGAGCACGATGACGGTGTTGAGGCCCATGGTGCGCGCCGTGAGCGCGAGCGAGACGTAGCCGTCGTCCTTGTAGCCGTTGCAGACGAGGAGGGCGTCCGGGTTGCCGCGCGCGGCAAGGCAGCTCATGGCGAGGAGCAGCTCCGGCTTGGAGCCGGCCTCGAGGCCGAAGCGGAAGGGCTCGCCGAACTCGACAATGTCCTCGACGACGTACCTATCCTGATTGCACTTGACCGGGTACACGCCCTGGTACCTGGAGCCGTAGCCGGTGGAGCGGACGGCGTAGTCGAAGGCGGCGTTGAGGGTCTCGACGCGGTGGCGCAGCACGTCGGGGAAGCGCACGAGCAGGGGCAGCGGCAGGCCGAGCCCCCCGCCGTCGCGCGGGCCGGCGGCCTTGGCCACGACCTTGGCCAGGTCGATCTCCTGCCCCGGCAGCGTGGCGGCGCCGTGCGGGCGCACGGCGACGTCGCCGTCGTCGTTGACGAAGAAGTAGGGGGCGCCCCAGCCGTCCACGTTGTAGAGCGCCGCGGAGAGGTCGGCCGACCACGCGGCCGCCTCGGGTTTGTCGGCCGCTGCGGTGGCGGAGGTGGGCACCGCCATGAGCGGGGCCGGGAAGCGCGCCGCGTCGCAGGATGCGAAGGCGTGCGCCACAGGTGTCGCGGCGTCGACGGCGAGTGCAGGCATCTCGTCAATCAAATCAAACAACAACCGGAGAACGCTATTGAGTCCACAGGGGAAAAAACCTTTTTTGGGATTTGGTTGTTTTTTATGTGCAGTAGTAAAATTGCTATTGGGTGGTGGTGGTGGAGTTAGCTGCTAATGAACAGAATCGGATGAACAAAAGGGAATGGAAATCGGCTGAGGAGGGGGGCGGTGGCAGCTACCAAAATAAAAGGGAAATCAATCAAAGAAGAAAACAATCGAAATCGAAGGGGATCGAGATCGATTGTTGGGGATGCCAAAAGAGGAAGTTCTGGAAGGGGAGGTAGAAGAACTCTAGGACGGGATTTTGGATCCTGTTGTGAGGAAGGGGGCTTTGAAAGCCGCCGAGGCCGGAGCCCCGGCTACCCCCGCAAACGGAGCAGGCTGTGGGGGCGCGCGCGGCGGGAAGGGTGTCGTCGCCGGAGGTGGAGCCCGGGCACCCCACGCCGGCGGTCAGGAGAGGGGCGGGTATGAGCTTGGCGGGTCGGCTGCGGCGGGTCGCCGCGGCGAGGGCTCGCTCGCTCGCGACGAGGCGGGGGCGCGGACGGGCGGGCGGGGCGGCGGCCAATCAGAGGCCGGGAGGGCGAGATGCGGGATGGGCGGGCGGGGCGACTGCGCAAGCGTCGTGGTGACCGAGGTGAGGGTTACTGCGGGGCGCGGAGGGGTCTTTTATAGCGGGCCGCGGCACCCGTGGGCCCCGCCCCTGCGGCGCCGCGGGCCTTCCCTTTTGTTGGTGGCCTGGGCTTGCTTGGTTCGCGGCTGCCTGGCCTGCCGTCGTCTACGCAAAACTCTTCTATTTTCTCCTCTGACTCTCTCTCTGGGAAGGGGGTAGGTGCGTCGCGGTGAGGTTTGACCCGTTGACCCTGGGCACTCGGGCCCGCATGTCAGACTCGTGGCTGGGGGGGTGGTTGGGCCCGTGAGTTGCGACCCGGCCGCTTGGCTCCCCTCCCCAGTCGCGTCGCGGCGGCCGAGCCACATGGCCCCGGTGCTGGCGGGCTCGGTGGCGGTTGTTGGATGCTAGCGCCGCCTCGGGGTCACGTTCTTTGATCCCTCCCTTGCTCCGTTGCGTGGCGCCCCCCGGGGGCGGGTTAGCTGGCGACGCGCCACGGCCGTCGGATCGCCCATCGGGCGGCCGGGGCCGCGCGAGATCGGACTTGTGCGGGGGCTTTGTATTCCGTTTACTCGTGGGGGGATCCGCTGCGGCGGCGGAAGCAGCAGCGGAGGACGGGGGGTCATCCGGATTCGAACGCGCGGCCGGGGGCCGCACCGCGGGCGTGAGCGGGAGGCCGCGACGCGAGGGGCATGTGACTTGTGAGGCTGCTGTGAGCCCAGCGGATTCGGGGATTCCCCTGGCTGCCGCCGCGAGAGGCGAGAGCAACTCGTTTGACCCGTGCACGCGTCCGGTGCCGTCCGCTCGCTCGCCGGGGCCGGCCGCACCGCGCGCCTTCTCTCGTTTCCTTTCCGTCGGCGGGGGAAGAAAAAGAATGGCGTTTATCCGTCCAGGCGAGGAGGCCGGGGGATAAGGAACAAGCTTTGAATTGCGGGGAGGGTTTTTCCTCGCTCGGCCTGTGGAAAATTCCCAAAATTTTGGTTTGGTGGAAAAACAATGGCTATGCTGATGCGTTATAAATGTAATGCACTAGATATATATCCTAAATTAATATTCATTTTGGCTTTTCTAGATACGTAGTTTAGGTGACGAAGGGAATAGTTCCGACTAAAATGGTTTAAGTAGATTTTTTTTCGTCTTTCTCTTTGCATTGGTGAGATACAATACACGCATTTTAGCCCATCTCTACGCTCCCATATAAACATTTTTATCATTCTCTTTCTTGCAACTCGTTCCCTAAATTTTTTTCTTGCTTCTTAGGTAGAGATAGCATGGTTCGCGTATGAGCTTGTTGGCTCATGCGTGGTTTTGGGAACGCTATCGAGGTCTCCATTCGTGTTCGGTGTAGTGTTGGTCAGACGTGTCAAAAATACCTTATCTGTTTACTTTGGCAGCATCTTTATCTCCACCTAGCTCTATACCTCATTATTGTCACCCTCCATCACAATCAGCTATGCACTACTCTCTAGCACAAATTGACAAACGCTTTGTAACTCAATGCTTCTGCCATTCCATCTGTCACTAAGGGGAACATTAGTGGATCATGACCTAATTTGTACATCACCTTTACGAACAACGGAGGCTGCTCAAATGGACCAAAAGTACCTTGTTCGTCATGTTTTGTCGGTTTCAACGCTCTTCGCCACCTTACCTTCGTTTCCCCCTCGTTGCAATACCACCCTCCCCCCACCGATTGGCTGACACTATACACCGCTCTCCGCCACAGATCGACTAATGCTATGCATTGCTCTCAACCAATGTCCATGCAACGTAAAACAAATGCCCAATTCAAAATTACATCATCATTGTTCTTGTTTTGCAAGGAAAAGAGAACTTTATTTATTATCTAGAAGCACAAATACAGTTGGCGTGCTCCTCGGGCATTAATTTTCTCTTTGCACATCATCATCCATTTATTTCATCCAGAAAATGAAAGGAAAAGCCACGACGGCATTCGGTGGCTTGACAAGAAGAAGTTATTTGTTGATCTTATATTCCTTCGATGACGTTGTCAGTGTTTAATTGCTTGCATCTAGTATAACGTTTTCTCGCACGTTAAAAAAAAAATCTTGTTCATCGTTTCTAACGGTGTCACCGCTCTCCACCTCCACCGATGAACAACCAATGGTCTCCGTCGTCTTCTGCACCATGGTATCTCACAGACATGCCAGAAATACCTACCGCCTCACCGCTATCCCTTCCCAACCGTTGTCATGGCACCCTTCACCGCCGATCGACCAACGCTATCCACCACCATGTTTTTCGTCACTCCCCGCTGCTAAAGGTGGACATGCGTAGAGCGTGAACTGAATTT
Organism: Setaria viridis; assembly: GCF_005286985.2. Lineage (NCBI taxonomy): Eukaryota > Viridiplantae > Streptophyta > Magnoliopsida > Poales > Poaceae > Setaria > Setaria viridis. The sequence continues at coordinate 1,516,698 of NC_048266.2, forward strand.
CAGGCCAACCACGGAACGGGTTTTCGTGTCCTTGGAATTCTGATGAGCCTTGCAAAAAATATACACGACCAAAAATAAACAACGCCGGGCGGGTGGGGCGGGGGCGCCGCAGGAAGAACAGAACGCTAAGTAAGGAAACGTGGGGCCCGCATGGAAACGTCTAGAGTCCACAGAGATCTCGTGTGGGGAGGGGGGGCAGGCAGTTTGTGCAATTGTGCATGCGAAAACGGAGGGCCAAATTGAAAAGAAGAGCACACCATTGGTGGTGCGAAGTGAAGGAACAAGGGGGTGTGTGATTCGACGACGGCCTGACGAGGGGCCGCGCGCAAAACAGGCTCCATCCATGCTGCTCCAGCATCAGGTGGTTAGGCTGCGGGGCCCAACCCAAAGGCCCGGCCCCTTCCTCTCAATCCTCTCCCTGTGCGGCAGGCTTTTCGAGGAGAGGTGGTAGATGATGATGGGCGTCGTCGGCTTCTGGAAAGAGGAGAATCCTCGGGCCGGCCTCGCCTGTTCTGTATGGGCTGGGGGGCGTCACGGAATCCGCGGCAGGACCGCGTGCGTCGTCGGGACGCCGCGTGTCAGCAGGCGGGTCCTGGCCCCACCACGCCCCCTCCGCGTCCTCTCGAATCAAATCCGCTACGCTTCGCTTCGCTCGCGTGCCGAGGAGGCGGCGGCCAAGAAAGGCGACGCCGACGTGCGTGGTTGCGTCGGCCCTGACCTCAGCTCGCTCAGGGCGGGCTCACAGTTTTGCCCCTTTTGATAGCGCGGCGACGCGTCCGGAAATATCGGCGAGATTCCTTCCCGGCCGCGGACGGGTTCGTCGTCGTTCGGCTCGGCCGGCCGGCCGGCGAGTGAACGGGGGACGTGGCCGATCGGCCGACGCGCCATCCTCTGCACTCTACTGCAGTATCTCCCTCCGGTCCAGCGTACCTGTGGTAGTTTTCAGAGGCCGTCACTTTCGCGTGGCGACCGCGGGCACGGCACGATGGCTGGACGATGTGGTTACAATGTTGGACAGGTGCCGTTCGTCTAGCTCCCTAGCTCGATCTTCTTCGAGATCGGTCGGTCCTGTAACTGTAAGTCCTGACCTAACGCTATCACCAAGCTGGGAGATCGTGGACACCAGTTCGTAGTACGCAGCATGGGACCCTCTAATCCTACCATCCTTGTATCTCTCTCTCTTGTGAATCGTTTCTACTCTCTAATAGCGACGATCTTATCGAGTGTCGAGTCACTGACCGTGAAAACCATGCATGCAGTAGGCTAAGGGCGGAAAACGCGTGTTCTTCCGCGTTCTTGCAACATGTTGTACCGTGTACTCTGTACTGGTGGAGGCTCATGCGTGGCGTAGTGCTGAGGAGTCAGGAGTCAGGACCGATGGACGAGAGATTCTGCGCCGACGGGACGGCGCGTCTCCACTCCTCATCGAGCCGGCCGGTCGATCGAGCCCCACCTACACGCTCGGCCGGGTCGGTAGGCACGTTACATGATGCCGGCCGGCCTAGCTACATTGTACGTACCACTCCATAGACCACATGCTTCTCGATGCTGCTACTCCTATAGTAGAGAGTAGACATTACGTTACACATGCGGCCCTTGGAGACCTAGCGAAAGCTACATTTGGGTAGAAAAGGATGTAAAGCTACCAGCTAGTGTCTAGTAGGCTTTTATCGATGTCAGGAGCCCGGTCGTTGGCCGGAGATGAAGGAGAATTATGGAGCCTGCTCATTCGGCGGACAGGTGGCCGGACCAGGCTGCGAAACATGGAGCCATACACCTCCCCTGGCCCTGCCGGTCGCCGCGCTGAGCCACCCAGGTCGTGGAGCGTGCGCTTGCTGGTGTCGCCGCGGTTGGCTCGCAGCACCTGTCGGATTTCCCTTCCCCCGCGGCGAGCACGGGCCGGGGGAGGCCGCAACCCGGGGCAGGCAGGACGATGCGATCTGGCCCGGCGGGCAAGAGCGAGCGCCGCGCACGGCCCGGGGTCTCTCCAAAGTCCAGGCTCCGGAGTCCCTTTCGGATCCTTATTCCCAGATACGTATACATCAGGCATGAATGGGATCCAGCGACGAAAAGCAACGGGAGTTTTTCTCTCTCATTTTTTTTTTCAGACGGGACCATCATCCGTGGCTCCTTCCAAGAATGCCGGGAACAAGAACGACTTGGTGAAAGATCTCCACGACTCCTCCCAATCTAGCTACCGGGAGCAGTTCATCTGCAGTAACCTGGAAAGGGATCATCCATGGTACTGCACGAGAGCAGAAGATGATGTTGTGAATGGAGAAGACAGTCAGGCACGGTCACACGGGACCCCGACCGGCCCTGGGGACGATCACATCTCAGCTCGAGTTCCGGCCCGCGGCATCACACACATGCTCCGCCGCGCCCCCGTGATGTATTCACGTCCATGCCGATGCACAGCGTACGTGCCTGCCGACCGGCCGATCATCCACCACCGTACCCCGCGCGACGTCGAACATGCATGGCCGAGCGCGGGCCAGACGGCTGGACCTCGCCGTCCCATCGTCGGGACTCGTGAGAGCCGCCGGGGCCTCCTCTGCCAACCATGTGCCGACCCACGCGCGAAAGCAGCGGAAGCGTGAACCGTGCGAGCATCATCGCGTCGAAAATAGCCGCAGAGACTGGCCGCGGCCGGGCCGTCGTGGCCGGCAGGGAAGCGGCAGCGTCGCCGGCGCAGCGCAGGGCTATGCGGCGGAGGCCAGCCAGCAGCTACGGCCATTGCCATGTGTTCATGCTCACTGTTGGGACAGGGACACAGGGTACCGTCCGCTCGTGACGTCCCCGTCTGGCCGTTGCGGCTAGCTATCCAAGCATGTGATGGAGTGATGAGCCCTCTGAGTAGTCTCTGACTGGCGACTGATGCCGTGATGCCCGGAGGCGGGAGGCCGGCACATTCAGAGAACCATCAGAGGACATGGGGGGAATAGATTCGCTCCAGCGATTCGTCGCACCCGGCGCCCGGCCGGATTGCACGGCGCGTGGCAGTGGCACCACCGCACCAGGCTCCGACTCCGCAACAGTCCTGCACCCTGCAACCCCACCCCACCACCCAGGCACCCAGGACCCTGCTCTTTCCGTGAGGTGTTCCGTTTCTTTTTTGAAGGGAGTGAGGTGTTCCGTTGGTAGTGGACCTGGATCCTTGATTCTTTGTGAATGAAACAGGTAAAGTGTCAGGTTGCTGTCTTGTCCGATTCAAGAGATGAATAATACGATTGCTGTCTTGTCCGATTCAAGAGATAATATGATATCGGGAAAGAGAACCATGACGCGCACACTTTTTACATGGAGGCTCCTGATGATCAATGTTTTCATGGAGGCATGCAAGCATGCAGCTCTGCTCTGCTGTAACTTTGGTCACTAGAAAGAAAAGGCCATTACCACATGTCCACTTGGTACAGAGAAGACCTAATTAAATCCGGTCGCGGTTACAAAACGTAGCCTAAACCCAGACGGCGTTTCTAGCCCGGCTGCTGCTGAGCGGCGTTTCTGTTCCTCTGTTGTGCTGGATGAACTATGACGACTCTTAGCACTTAGCAGCAGGTTTGGATGTTTAGAACCTCCTGAAATTCATATCACATCGAATTCATATCACATCGAATGTTTGGAGGCTAATTAGGAGGATTAAATATGAGCTAATTATAAAACTAATTACACAGATGGAGGCTAATTCACGAGACGAATCTATTAAGCCTAATTAATCCATCATTAGCACATGTTTACTGTAGCATCACATTGTCAAATCATGAACTAATTAGGCTTATGCTCCGTTCCACTGACTTATTTTTAGCACCCGTCACATCGAATGTTTAGATACTAATTAGGAGTATTAAACGTAGACTATTTACAAAACCCATTACATAAGTGGAATCTAAACGGTGAGACGAATCTATTAAGCCTAATTAGTCCATGATTTGACAATGTGTTGCTACAGTAAACATTTGCTAATGATGGATTAATTAGGCTTAATTAGGCTTAATAGATTTGTCTCGCCGTTTAGCCTCCACTTATGTAATGGGTTTTCTAAATAGTCTACGTTTAATATTCCTAATTAGTATCTAAACATTCGATGTGACACGTGCTAAAAATAAGTTAGTGGAAGAAAACGCCCCCTTAATAGATTCATCTCGCAAATTAGTCTCCATCTGTGCAATTGGTTTTGTAATTAGTCTATATTTAATACTCCTAATTAGTATCTAAATATTTGATGTGATAGAAATTTTAGGAGGAACTAAAGAAACAAACACCCTAAAGCCATGAACTGAATTAGTTTCGTCCCTTTTGCCACCCATCCCAAGTGGCCATCTTTCTAGCCACATGGAACGCCAAAAAAGAGCGCCCCGTGACCTAATCGATAGCCGATAGACCTAATTTCCCATCAGAGAACAAACGGCCCGCGTGCTTTCTTTTAATTTTCCGTGCATATACCGAATCGGATAGCCCCCTTATTTTATATATAAGTAAGCTTGTTGGCTCAGAAAACTCTGCAAAGATGATTGTGTGATGATGCAGCGTGCACCTGCCGCCCGGCTAGCGGCTAGTGTGTTGTACGTATAAACAAGCAAGACGTGGAGCAACCAAACCTAGGCTTATCCTGGGATTCTTTATATGGGCCCTAAAGAAAGAATCCGGTCCAAGGATCATCGCACGCACACTACACATACTGTGCGTAAAGTTCAGTGACGTCGCTCGATCGGAATCCTTTGGGAAAGAGCAAGGACGGGCAGTCCAATGTGCGGGTGCTGGTGCCGGGTCGGAGCTGCTAGGTTTAATCTCATATTAAAAATTGACGATAGAGGAGTATAACAAATATATGGGGCAGCCTTCACCCATCAGGTTAGTCTTCCACCCATCAGGCTAGTCTTTGGGGTTGAGTTAGGCTCAAGGTCGGGAAACCTGAAACATCTCTGGGTCACATGGTGATGGGGGAGCTCGTGAACATCTTCGAAGGGTCACACGGGGTTGGAGTTGGGCCCGATTTCAGGAGAAGGGTCACACGGGGTTGGAGTTGGGCCCGATTTCGGAAGATCACATGGGTTGTATGTGATGGAAGAGTTGGACCCAATCAGTGATGGGGAGATTGTTAGGTTTAGTCCCACAGTGAAAATTGATGGTGGGGTAGCTCTCACCCATCAGGCTAGGCTAGTCTTTAAGGTCGAGTTAGGTCAAGATCTTATTGTTGTGAGCTTCGATGGAACTGAACCTAATGGCCCCGACTCGTGGGTATAGCGGAAAGGATCGGAATCCACTGCGCACTCTGACGAAGCGCACTCTGACGAAACAAAACTGCGTATTGGGCTCACGGCGTGGCATAGGTCGGGCGGCATTTGGAGATGGAGCACATGTCGGCCAAGAAGACTCGCAGCAGCTGCTCGAGTGTTTTCTTTTCCACTGACCACTGTGACCCTGAAACTGAAAGCCACTCCGGCTAGCCCAGCAATTGACGCCGTATTGATTTCTTCACTGCCGAAGAAACGAAGGGCCATTTATTACTAGTTATTATCCCTCAAAAAAATTTATTAGTAGTTAGGCTCTATAAACCTTCCACGTAGGAAATAGAATGTGCTCAGGCTACGGCTGGCGAGAGCCGCTAGCACACATCCTGTGCTGCATGGGCCCCACCATCTCCACGCCCCCTCTGCCTCGTGGGCCCGACCATCTCCTCCCTCTCTCCCCACCTCTTGCGCTGGGCACGGCAGCGGCGCGGGGCAAGACAAGGCGCCAGCGGCGCAGCGAGCTCTCGGCCTCGCGCGAATCTCGGCACGGCCACCAAAGGAGTTTGGGGGCAGGGCACGGGCGAGGTGCGCGGCTGGGAGGCAGGCCCGACTCTTAGGGGGGGCAGGCAGTGGGACCGCCGAGGGCCCATGAAGCTAGGGACCAAGACCATATATGTAATTAGTATATATAATTTTCTATTTGACATAATAACCATTTGAAGGCCCATCACAAAGCAACCCATGTCATAGGTAACTCTCCCTTCCAATTCTATTATATGTAACCTGATCCATTGAGCGGAGGGCAAGTCGTAGGCGACGTTTCGTTTGATCATTTCCTGCTGCCACGACCCTGCCTGCACCCCTCGCCCCGAATGTCTCCATTGCATATCGAATTCTCTTAACTATTCCGGTGACAGTAGCATAAGCCTAAAGAAGTTCCTCCAAATTGGAACTATTGATAGAATTGTTTGAGATAAACTATGTTGCAAGAAAGATTGAATGGTTTGACTATGTGCAGCATTGAGATGGATGTTTTGGACGACATTAATCTTGATACTGTTCTTGAAGATTTTGCATCAAGAAATGCCCGAAGACAATTTTTTACAAAGCATTATATTTTTATCCGAGGCAATCATAATGGTTATTGTTTTTAGTTTTTTGTTACACTATTGTTATGTTTTATGAGCTATACATATATTGCAAATTAATTTTTATTATTTGTACTATATACTTTAGTTTTGATATTAAAAATTAGTTCAATGGACTTTTATCTTCTTACTTGCACAAGGGCTTTCAAAATTATAGAGCCGACCGTGTCCATGTTTGGATGAAAATTCATGCGGGGTAAGTCGGACCTTGGGGGAATATAACGAATATACTCTATAGATACAGGTTGGTTGCATCCGCTCAAAACGGACGGATATGCTCGACCCACTTCCATCTCGTCAGCTCCGTCTCGATTCCGTCCATGTGCCGCAGAGGAGCTCGCAGAGGTGGTCGCCCAGGGTGCAGGGAGCTTCGCCACTGGCTTGTCGAGCTTATCCTCTGCCCAGGTGAGCTCCGCGGGGATGAGGGGAAGCCGGTGGAGCGGTGCGGAGCAGGGCCGCATGGGCGTTCAGGGGCGCGCCGCCGCGGGGATGAGTGGAGGCGGGGCCGGCCGGTGGAGCGGTGGTGGAGGCGGGGCCGCACGGCGGTCGGGCCTAGGCTGCCGCGGTGATGAGTAGAGGCGGAGCAGGGTCGCACGACGGCAGTTCGGGGCCGCGCCGCTGCGGTGGGGCCGATGGAGCAGGGAGTAGGCCGGTGTCGCTGTTGGGGAGGTTGGGATGATGGCCAGAGAACGAAGATAAGGAAAGAGGATGACAAGAGGTCCTGCACTGACAGGTAGGACCGTTGCTAATAGTGTTAAAATGACATCCATCTCACCCCTCAGCCCTCTAACGAAAAAAAATTAGAATGGACTCATCTCTATCAACTAAATAAGAGATGAGTTAAACTTAACACACAAAAATGAATAGATCCAACCCATCCGCTGGATCTCAAAACCAAACTCATGCTAGGAACGTGTGCCTCTCGAGCCAAACGTTGCAAACTTGCAACAGGAGCTTGCCTGCACAATGTTCATGATGGTACGGAACGCGTGACATTGATACACTCCGAGCTTTCGATAAAAAAAGAAAAAACTTGCCACACGTGCCGCAACACAAAAATGAAAAGGAAAACAAAAAAAAACGCTAAAGGTTTGTTGCAAGACAACACACACAAAAAAAATGCTAGCCATTAGCCACTAGGCCTTGTTGGGCCCAAGTACTGGGCCTGCAACGGCGCCGTACCAGACGGAGAGAGAGGAAACTCAACCTTTTGTGCGTTTGGGCCCAACAAGAGGACGGGGCCCGGGACCTTCATTCGTTCGCGCGGGAGAAGTGCGCAGGGCAGACGAGAAACCGCGCGCGCAAAAGCAAATCGGGACGGCGCAACTCCGCGCCGGGGAGATGAGCTCGTCGACGTCCGGCCGCGACGATGACGCGCCGGACCTCGTCTGCCAGATCGACTGCGTCCACGGCATGGTCGACGCGCTCTCCTCCGTCCGCTGGAAGCGCCACCAGGTCTGCCCATAGCTCGCTCGCTCGCTTCCCCCTTCCTTCCCCAGTCCACCGATCCACTCGCACTAACCCGGCTCCCCACCCCTTCCTTCTTTCGTGGCGCAGGACGCGGTGATGGAGCTGTCGGCGCACGGGATCGTGCTCACCGTCGAGGAGAGCGGGTGCCTCCAGTCCAAGGTCTTCCTCAAGCGCGAGGTAAGAGTCGGCCCTGCCCGTCAGGTGTTTGCGTTTATGCCTCATCTCGCCCCGGGGGTCTGACGACCCATGTTTCGGGATTTTCTTTTTTTTCCCCAGCTGTTCGTGGAGTATGACTATGCGGGGGACGGGCGTGAGCGGTTCGGGCTCAGCTTGGGGCTCTTCGTCGACTGCCTCAACATCTTCTCGGCCCCAGGGCACGCGTCCGCCGTCGAGATCCGGTACCCTGGCCCCGACATGCAGCTTCTCCTCAAGTATGTGTGCACTCTGGTGCTCATGTTGTGCTCGTTTAAGTGGATGCATCCAGAATTGTGGCAAAACCTGAGCAGAATTGTGGCCCGACCTGGTCCCATTAAGGGCTGGCTGAGCCTGTTTAGATTCCAGAACTTATCACATAGAACATTAGTCTTGGAAATTTTTAGGATAAAGCTGGTTCTCCATGCCTGTAATATAATTTAAGAGCAGGTTTGTTTGTTCGGACAAACTGCTGAAAGTTATTGGTGCGAAACTTGCTCTATGATGAGATGAATGACTGAGATTTTCAGTTTCCTATGACCATCTTGACCTTAACACAAGTTAGAACTCCTCTGTTGATTTTAAGATGTTTTAGTGGCTGCAGGGATGAATTTAACTTAAACCAGATTTAAACATATGGAATTTTGCCCATTTGAGGGACTCTGGTAATGTCAATGCAGATCAGTGGACTCCCCAGATGCATGTCTGTATGCAGAAATCAGAACCAGAATTCCAGACACAATCTCCTGGGATTACAATTTTGAGCATGATGGGAATACACCAGTCACTTTTACCGTTAAGGTACTCCCAATGCATTTGTATCTATTTGTTCGCACTACACACCAAATGTGTTTTAGTTTACCAGGAATACGTGATTCACTGCCTGAAATTTCAGTCTGCCGTCCTGAAAGAAACAATCGATGACCTTGAATGGCCAGGTTCCAGCATTCAGATTCGAATGCAACCAGATCCTCCAACAGTTGTTTTCAAAGGTGAAGGTCATGGCGACTTGCAGGTTTGCTACAAGTTGGCATGTATTGTTCACTTAGCTTCCAGTTGTGCTTATAACTCACTGTTACTTGCATGCTTTGGTAGGTCGAGTTCCCCTATTATGCAAATACTGACCTTCTAATCGTGTTCCAATGTGACCGTGAAGTGTCTTACAGGTAAATTTCTTGTGCCTATAGGCTCAAATGGTATACTGCTCTCTGCTAATTTGCGGTCCGTACTGTTTTCTTCAAGGTATAAATACAAGTTTCTTCGTGCAACTACCTCAAATATCCCCAGTAGTGTCATGAAGGAGAATCGTAGGACTAAGGTCACAATTGGAAGGGGAGGGATGCTGAAAATCCAGCACCTGATTTCACTTGCCAGGCCAGGTATGCCATACTTCCGTAATATTGGTGGAGGAACTGAACAGACAAGCCGAATCGCTCACATAGAATTCTTTGTGAAGCCAGAAGAAGATGATAATGATGCCTAGCATTTGTGGAGTGTGTTATTGGTCTGTTTCATCCAGTAGAGCTAGTTTATCATCGCCTTAATTACTAGTTTCAGCTCTCTTTGGATAAACTCCTAGTTTGAGTAGTTTATGTGAAACTGAACTCAGGTGTCAGGTCTTAGTTTCTGAACTGGCTACAGTCAGGCAGTCATCCTGTTACTAATCATGTGAATCGTGTTACAATCAGACAGGCATCATGTTGTTCCTAATCAAGTGAACCACAAGTTTCTGTCTTTGGATTCGCACCTATATCCTTTTATTCTGCAGCTTTTTATCAAAATGGAACAAAATGTTCAGCACTTCAATAGTGGTTCAGCCCATATTGATATCTTCAGCAATTCGGCCCATAAATACATGGGTCAGCAAGGCTAATGATATCAATATGGGCCTGAACCACTGGCGATCAACCTATGAAAGCAAATGCTTCTGTTATGTCATGCCATATTTTCCAAAAGTAAGCCGTACTTTAGTGGAAGGTGGTTCTGCTTGTGTCTTTGTCTCGTCATAACCTCCCATTGCCATCGACGGGCCCCCAACTAATCTGAGCTCTCTAGTACAAAAGCTAGGCAGCCTTTGAATGGCCTGTTGATCAATTGTTACCCATTCCCATCCTAGAACTGTGTCGCAACTGTTCTTCCTGTCCCCTTTACCATTGTTTCCTGGTTTTTTTTTTGGCAGCTCGTACAGTATGTTACTTGTTCAAGTTGTTATTCTTGCACTGTTGCACATCATAACAACTGATCAAACAAGAAGCACATAACGATGCAAAACATGTGAACTATACATTATTAACCATGAGAAGAATGGCAAATAAGATTTATTGTAGCCGAGCGCAAAGCAAAGGTCGGCAGCATGGCTTGCTTGTATCACTGAACAATCTTTATTAACCAGTGAAAGGTCCATGGAAAAGGACTGCTGCTTTCTGTTGGAATCCTGTTTCTTGTAGCTTAATTGTTAGAGGAAATATCTACCTGACTACCTAGTCCTTATTACCTTAACTTGGCAACATGGGAGAAGTGGCAGCTCCAACGGACCGAATTTATCAATGCCAGAAGTGTGAATACCCTACTCAACCTTCTGAGAGTGGAAGTCTGATCCTGGACAGCGCCAATCTCCTTCGCTTTTCTGCTTGCCACTCTGAATGCATGCAAGGTAAAGAAAGAAATCTTCTCCTCCTACCATGTGACCTCTCAGACTTGATTACTGCACTCTAATACTAAAAGATTGCTGGTAGCTGAGGTAAGAGCTGATTCTGATTGCCTCTATGAGATTGTTAAATCACCAGAGGGTACGCCCTTGTGCTTTCTTGTGAAATTGCTGTCCCAGTTGAGTACTCGAGTGACCCAAACCGAGAGAGGGCTGCTATGAGACGCATGTTCCTGTTGAGCATTGAGTTGGATGTACCTAATGGCGTTTGTCCATTCCTGTGACCGCGAAATGGCATCTGATGTCACAAGATACCCACCCACCCTTGAGGCGCATATTAGGAAAGCCCCCAATTCTGTCGAGAGAATGAGCATTATGGTGGGTCACTTATTCGTGGGCGGCTTAAATCCAAATGATTAATGAGACATGCCTCCCCGTGATTTGAACACCATGCGAAATACTCCTATGAAGACCCAACCTTTTGAGGGCAGTAAACTGGTTGCCATGATATGAGTAATTGCATGCCAATTTGGCTATCCGAAACGTCGGTAGTAATTTATAACATGGATTTCTCTCTGTTTACTCGTTTTGTGATGCAGTGGAACTCATCTGGATAACTCAAAAGAGCATTATTGAGAAAAAGAGTGGCAGAAATTCGTTGTTTGTCAGGGGTATATTGTTTTGGCCATGATCAAGCTGAGCACATTTTGGTAGTGTAGTGGGCAAGTGTAGATCCAAGTGTACAGGTGCAGGGTCCATATCATAGGCGTGAGTGACGCCAGGTGCCGTACCATCCTGTGTTCCGGTGTTCCTGGCTGTGTCACTTTCACCAATCAATATCCATCGGTGACCACAAAAATTAGGTACCCCATGCTCTCTCCATCGCATGCGTGTCCAAACTCCAAACCCAAACGGTGTACCCGTAGGCCGTAGCTAGCTCACCTGCTCAGGACAAGTTTGAATTCATGGAAATTAGGTACCCCATGCTCTCGATCGCATGAACCCTTGTTTACTTCCCTCCAAAATCCCAACTTTGACACTATGCAAAAAGAAGATTCTCCGTCACATCAAACTTGCGGTACATGCATGTAGTACTAAATGTAGATGAAATCAAAAACTAATTGCACAGTTTTGTTGTACTTTACGAGACGAATCTTTTGAGCCTAATTAGTCAATGTTTGGACAATAATTCACAAATACAAACGAAATGATACAGTTGCGCATTTATGGAAAAATGATAATTTTACCACTCCTAAATTGGGAACTAAACAAGGCCTGAGTTTTGCCCAGATTAACGGCCTGTTTCAAACATGTACGGGGCGTGGGGCCCAGATGTCAACCCCACGGTGCACGGCATGTGTTGGCACGTCGGTCGTACGTGCCGGGTATGGCAGCTGTACTTTCCAGCTGCGACGACGTCGAAGACGAAGCCTCATCTCTGCGGCACGGCAGGCTCCAACCTCTTCGGGTGCCATTAATGGCCGACCCGGCTGCAATCATCGCGCTCCATAGCAGCCCTCCTCCGATCTCCCCAATGGCGTCGCTTCGACCGGAGTTCCTTGATGCGCCTGTATGTGTATTGTCGTGTCGGTTGGGTTGGACATCTTGTCAAAACCATTCCATGTTCTTTTGCCGCCAAATTTCGTTCTTGGTTAACGTACACAAAGACAGCAATTAAGTAGAGCGACGGAGCGAGTAATCACGATCGAGCAGTTCTACACGGTACTTCAATCCTAGCTAGCAGCAGCAGCAGAACGGAAGGAGCAGCCATCCCCATCATCCACCGCACTTGGAGGAGAATTGAACAACTGCACTACTACCTTATATGATGCAAAAAATGGGAGCGATCTCCAAACCCTAACCACACCCCATACTAAAACTAAACCGATCCATTCATTCATTCATTCAAATCCAAGATAGGGACGTGACACCATAGATCGATCGAGCACATTATGCAAATCACAGGCTCGTGACCCTCTCGTTAGGCTCCTCGATCGCTTTAGGCTGGTTCGGTGAGGCATTGATCGACGACGATGCAATTGATCGTGGGGAATCAGTATGAGTTGGGCCGGAGGCATAATGCATGGATCAGCTGGCCAATAATTGTACTTGGCACCTACAGATGCAGCTCTTTCTCAGTCACATAACATGCTATCGCGGACTAGTACTGTGCGCACCACGGCAGGTGGCGCTAATGGCGCTTCAATTCGCCGGCCGGGAGGTGCCCACTGCATGCGTGCGTCGTCTACTGTACAGAGATCCAGGAGACGTAGGCGTCGGTTGCACCAGGATGAAGTCACTCATCGTATATAGGAGATGCATCGTGCATGGTTTCATGTTCTGTGGTTACACGATGTGATCTATGCAACCATAAGTTTTGTGATACACGGGGCTATGTTTGGAACGCAGGAATTTCATGATGATTTTAATAATTTTCAAAAGCCCGGAGCATATTTTCAATTTTTTTTTCAATACATTAGTGTGCCTTTTTTAGCTGTGTACCGTGTGTGCACGCGAGTCGCCGTGTGCCGTACTGCCGTGGACCAGACAAAGCCAAGCCAACAGGACAACCGGTGGATGACCGACCAAGCTCCTTCTTTGTGCAGGGAGGAAACAAAAGTCTCAGGGGCCTGGACAACCGGGGGGGCCACAAGAGGCCATCGCTTTCTCGTATATACACCATATTTGTATACATGTACATGTATATAAATAAAAACTCCGATGCATGCAATTGTGTTCTCTCTATCATCAGAACGGAACACGAGTTCATCTGCAATTCCGGCCTCTTAAATGGGAGGGAGGGAAGGTGCTAAGCATGGGGCAAGCAATGAGAAGAGAGACGATAGAACGAGGGTTGAAAGCTAGTGGTCAATCGTCCTGGAGACACGGGTGGTTACGCAGCACATCGATCAGATGAGACGAGACAGACGAGGCCCTTGCTTTCGGAGCTCATGCCGGCATTGCTAGTTGCTAGCCTCTCTCACCCTCTGTCCGGCCTGTGCCCTACCACCATTTCCATTCCACCATGCTTGCCCACGCCCGGCTACTTCAACCAGACACTAGTAGCCTTTGTTATCCCTGCTCTCGGTAACCTAATCACAACTCTGCAAGAAAGAAAGCATACAATTTTGAGGGGAAAATACAGGGAGATGCAGTGTTTATAGGGGGTTAGTGCAGCCGACAATGTGGCTGGTTGCAGAGCTGCCCAACCTCGCCGCCGGTGAACAGCAGCACATAACAGGAGATCACTGCAAGTTTGTACCGGTAGGGTTCGTTCTAGCGTGTAGGTAACGTAATTGTCGACACCTTTCCCGGTTTCCTCACCTGGGCATGAGATATGTGAATGTCAGGTGTTCACCCAAGCTCCATATGTGTGTTTCCGATGACATTTTGTTGCATGGAGGAATCTTGCATGATTTGATTCTGGTAGGAATTCCCTGTTCCTGCAAACTGAGATCGACTTCATGCATGTTGCTCTGCTCCTCTTTGGCAGAGTCCTGCAGCCGCAGGGGTCTGCCATGCATCTAAAAACATCCTTTTGCTTGGTTCTACAAATCAGTTCATGTATGTACCCAAGCAATGGTTGCACATGTAGCTCAGTTCAGCACTTCATTCAGTCTGTCTGATGCACACCGAGTATTTCTCACCCCCCCCCCCCCCCCCCCCCCCCCCGGACCTGATGAACATAATAACTTTCTGTTGAACTTTGCATCAGTTTATTGGTTGTGTAACCGGACAGCTAATGATGGCGTGCTTATATAATAATTAAACAGGGGCATGGATGCTTTGCTGAAAAGATATGATCATGCTGGTAATCAGCAATACCCAGTGACCCCAAATTAAATGAGGCCACCAACAAACAAGAACCCGTTAGGACATGCTACTGCTACTACATGGCGTATGATTGGTTTCCGGTTTAGTCTCCTCGCCTTTTCCAGAATATTTCGAGATTAATATGAACGCAATGTCTAGCTGATCTGGCTAGTTCTCATGAATATAATTGAAAGGAAATGTCAGCATCAGTGAGCTGAGCACCCGAGTAACAGTGCTGCCAATAAATGGCCTAGATTATTAGCACAGGGGGAAAAAATTCCAAGATATGCCAAATGATATGCCATTACAAGGTACTGCTGTATAGTTGGTAAATAAAACAAAATTTCCTTCTTTAAAAAACATTTTTTTCCTGAACAATTTTAGTTGGTGGACAACACATGGCCAACCCCACAATTAATGTCCAGAATGAACTGAAGGGTTGCAAAACAGGACAATGAGAATGGAAGTGCATATGAATAGTGGTGACCTCCTTTTGCATTTACCAACAAGTTCACCAGATGCCTTCCTGCTGGCTCAATTTTACTTGAATCCCTGCTAGCCGCCGGAGACATGATGATGTTCCATCATTTTGTGTTATCTCTCACACCAGCATTCCTGATTATATTTCTCCTACTATTACAAGAAGTCTAATGAACATACACATCATCTGTGAAATAATGTGAAGCCTATGTTGTTGTTGCTTCCAAGCAAGAAAAAAGCCATAGCAGAATCCCTAACAGTGCCCTTAACAGTATGCAGTTATGCAAAGTGGGGATCTCACAAGAGACAGCTACATACATCAAGAGCCCAAGAGACAAAATTCTCAACAGATGCATCATATACACCCACCTGTACACGCATGGTACCACATGATGTTTCAATTCAAGGCATGGATCGATCCATCAGACCACTGCTGCTCGTCGCAACGGGGGAGCTATCCAGCCACCGGATCAATGCAACGGAGATTAAGTCTGACGACGAAGAGGTAAAGAGTACCTTGCAGCCATGCTCATGCTATTAATCCGATCATGGGTTTCAGGTTCTCAGCAGGGACGAAGAGCTTCCATCACGCACGCCCATGCTGTGGCAGAGTCTACGAGATATCAGATAGGCCGGCGTCGTCTCCAGGATCGCTGTGCAGCTTACGGATAACCGCGTCGTAATTCGCTTTCACCGATCGATCGGTGCGGATCGTTCCTGATGATCATCCGGTCGCTTCGGCCGACCACGCTCTCTTCATCCATCCACAGATCATACAGACCCAGAAATGGTTCCATCAGGTCGGTCGGTGTCTTTGGACCATCGGCGTTTGTAGCAGCACAGTCGGCTGTGCCGCCCCATGCTATCTGAAAATGGCACCGGCCATTCAGCCTTGTTCGGTTGCTGTCTCGCTATAGGCGTTCACCGCCGTGCATGCCTCCAGATTTTAGCAATGTTTTCTGAACGAGAGATTGTGTTGTATTTTGTACCAATGTTTGTCACTGGTAGTTCATCTTCTTTCTATGAGCGGTGGATGGATATGCTCCATGTGCAGTTGCGGCAGTGCGGTTGTCCTTGAAATATAGCAGAGTTGTTTCTTATCTGTACAAATGGAATTCTTTCTAGGTAGCAACCCAGGGAACATTTTTCTATCAAGTCACTCACTTCCTTCGGTCAGTGTGGCTGAAGCATCAGAACCTCTCTGAAACGCATGTGGGCGTACCAACTTTTATCGGCGAACAGGTGGTCTTGCCTGCATCAAGCATAAAGGCAAGCAACCAACTCCAGGCATGGATACGAACGTGTCAGCTCCGCAACACAGGGCCACAGTGCAGACTCGACGATTCATCAACTCCAAAGTCCAGGATTGAGATGAAGCGACAACGACTAACCGAGGCCCGCCCTGTACGTGGCGATTTCTTCCACAGCCAACCACTAGTTTCTCCGTCCTCGATCGATCAGCGCCGGGCCCGGGCCCGGAGGGGGATTCGTCGTTTCCAGCGTCCCCAGACCGGAAGGTCCCCGCCGGCGGGCGGCGGCTGCGTGCACGGAATGCAACTTGATCGGCGCCGGTGGCTCTGATGTCACCAGTCACCACCATGCCATTCAGCAGCTTCTTCTTCTTCTTCTTCTTCTTGACAAAGCGATCCAGCAACTTTGTGACACTCGCAATGAGTCAGTCACAGGCCACACGCCCGCGCACCGTCCCTAGCTTCCACCTACATGGTGACCACAACGATCGGGGTTCCCCTCGCCAGTGACGCACGGCGCGGCAGTGCCAGGCTGCCTGCATGCCGATTCAACTTGGCATGGACCATGGCCCACGCGGTGTTGGTTCGGGAGGCCGGCCGACGAGACGACGACGACGACAATGGCCGAGAGAACGCCGACTAGTCAACCTGACCGACGGGTCGCCGGAAAGGGGAGACGGACGCGATGACCCGGTCCGCCTGCTGCCATCCGCTGCTGCAAATGATGCCCCGACCCCCGAGCTCACTGACACTGCCTCTCGGTGCCCGGCGGCTCAACCCGTGAACCGCCACCCACCGCTCACTCTGGTGCGGCTGCAGTAACTTCACTTCCTCGTCGCCGGTCAGGTGCTGCGGCCTGCAGCAGCCACATCCATCCATGATCCGGCCATCCCTGACCCCAAAAAACGAAAAAAAGAAAAAGAAAAGGTTCCCAAAATGTCAACGGTCACCCTGGCAGCCTGGCTCGCGTCGCCGCCCAGCAGAGTTCAGTAGCGACTTTGAGTGCACGTGAGAGATAAATGAATGAAAAGAGAGCAAATTAAACGTTGCGTGCGTCTGCACATGAAAAACAAGACAAGGGGATGAGAGCGCAGTAACAGCAGAGCTGCCTGCAGACAGGGTACTGTCAGCAGCATGCGTTTCCGTGTGGCTGACCATTCTCTTTTGGCATATGCCCAGTGCCCAGACTTCTACTCCTGTTTTTTTTTTGTAATTTTCTCCCCCACTGGCCAGCACGTATATTTTAACACCTTATTAACAGCACGTATTATTTTTACACTAAATGTTGCTAGCGGTAGGCGTGATTGGCAGTGAGAGTTGATCAGCACAAGTGCACAAGCCACTGCTGGGAGCGTGTTGCCGTTTGCCAGCAGATACTGCATCGCCGCACTCTTTCGTGCTCAGCTCACCCGCCATGATTTCTTTCTTGGAGAAAGTTCACGGCATATGGCACCCTACATAATTTCCTCTTTCTTTTTTTATGCTTTCAGACGGTGTTGATTTCCTTTTTATTGAAATAGTTTATTAAACTGAAACACAATTCATTTTCTAATTTTGTCAAGATTTTTATATCGTTGACGCTTATTACTCTCTTCAATTAAGGTGACACCAGAAATACACACTCGTCTCCCTTTCTAAAAAACATGGGTTCCGGGTAAAAACTGAGCCTGCAACTTGAAGCACACGATCAAAATACACTTTTTAAATCTATGAGAAGTAACGTCCATGTGTATTTACGTGTATTTGTCGGTACGAACACCTCGGTACAGCGTGCTGAATGACAACCAAGAAAAATAGAGGCATCACTTATGCAACATAGATGCATATTTGCGACAGGTGAATTCCTTTACAACGTGAACAGTCAATGCATGCATATTTATCACACATGACAAATTCATCATTACTATTTTTATCATGCAGGCTTGCGAAGCCCATCAACTTTTTACCCGAAAGAAAAAAAAAACCATCAACTTTCAACTCCTCTCACACGGTCATGGATGAGGCCATCCAAGTCAAAAAGGAGAAGACTATATACTGCTCGAACCCAACCAAATAATGAACCGTTAACCCTGGTCCGGGAAACCTCCATTAAATGCCGCTGGATGATGCATAGCTTTCAGCTGCTGCAAGGCGGTGGCGGGCGGTGTGGCAATCATCCCCAACCCAAACCCACACTCTTTTCTATTTAACCCCGCCAAACCCTTTGCCCAGACGCCCCCTAACGGAACTGGCGCAAGAAACCACCCGCCCGCCCGCCTCCAACCGCGCTTAAATGCGCGCCTTTCTTCTTCCTCCGAGTTAAACCCTCGCGGGCGCCTCCGTCACTCTTACAAAAAGCAGGCAGCTTCCCCCCTGCGCCTCAGCTACTAGCTAAGCTAGCTGTACGCAGCCAGCTACAGCTGAGAGCCTGCGGCCGCCGTCGGTTGTGCTTGCTGACGGCTGCCGAGGTCGAGAGAGATCATCAGGAGCCCGCCGGGGAGCAATGCACATTGCCACCTGCGTGTGGCAAGAGAAGGCGGCGGCAGCGGCGGCGGCGGCCATGGGGGCAGGAGGAGGCGGTGGTGTTGGTGCTGGGAAGAAGGGGGAGCGGGTGTCGGTGGCGGCGCTGGTGGCGGCGGCGGGCGGCGCGCTCAACTGCGCGGTGAGCTTGGTGGTGTTCTCGGTGCTGGACGTGCTGGACGTGGTGCTGTGCCTGGTGTACAAGCTCGTGGACTACGCCGTGGAGGCGGAGTGGAAGGCGTGCTACTGCACCGCGGCGGCGCGTGACGGCGCCGGCCCGCGGATCCTCGTGCCCCCAGAGGCGGCCGCGGCGGCGCCGGGGCCCAAGGTGGTGCGGCTGTCGGCGTCGTCGGCCAAGATGCAGCTGGAGGACGTGTCCGACACGCTGTACGTGCGGCCGTCTCTGCTTGCCGACGCCACCAGGAAGGGCGCCGGCCCCGCCGCGCCGGCGCTCACCGTCAGCCCCGCAATCGCCGAGATGATCCGCGGCAAGATGGACCGCCCCCCGCGCCCGCCCCGGCAGGCCCCGTGCTGGTCCGACTGTGACTGCAAGGTCTGCCACGCGTGGAGCGCCGCGCCACGCTCGGCGTCCCACCTCTACGTCCACGTGCAGGCGCCGCCGCCGGGGGCGCCGGCAGCGGAGGGGGTGGCGGTGGAGGACGTGGTGTTCATCCACGGTTTCATCTCGTCGTCGGTGTTCTGGACGGAGACGGTGTTCCCGGCGTTCAGCGCGGCGGCGCGGGGTCGGTACCGGATGTTCGCGGTGGACCTGCTGGGGTTCGGTCGGAGCCCCAAGCCGGCGGAGTCGCTCTACACGCTGCGGGAGCACGTGGAGATGATCGAGCGCTCCGTGCTGCAGCGCTACCGCCTCGGGTCCTTCCACGTCGTCGCCCACTCGCTGGGATCCGTGCTCGCCCTCGCACTCGCCGTCAAGTACCCCGACGCCGTCAAGTCGCTCACCCTCCTCGCGCCGGTACGTCGGCGGCGATGGCCGGAGTTCTGTAATTTATTGCTAACTTGCTTATTTGGCCTTGGGTGACGACGGAACGGAACATGTGCGTTGCATGCAGCCGTACTTCCCGGTGCCGGAGTCGGAGGCGGGCGCGGCGACGCAGTACGTGATGCGGCGGGTGGCGCCGCGGCGGGTGTGGCCGCCGATCGCGTTCGGGGCGTCCATGGCGTGCTGGTACGAGCACGTGAGCCGCACCATCTGCCTCACCATCTGCCGGCACCACCGCGTCTGGGACAGACTCTTCAGGATCCTCACCAGGAACAGGTCCGTTCTTCTTCTTCTGTTCTCCTTTTTTTTTTTTCCCATCTTCCTACTATTCCTAGTAACCGGTAGGCTAGTCTACCACCTGCTGGTGCTCTGCTCCTGTGTGTGCCTGGCTGCTCTGTGCTCTCGTCTGGCCCCCGTGGGGACAGGGCTGACTCACTCGCTGACCCGCGCCCACGGCGCCAAGTACATGAATGCCACACAATCGGAAACGGCCACTAAGGAATGGATTTTCTTTTGTTCTTAGGAAAAAAAACAAATACATTTTCTTTCGAACAAAAAAAGGAAAAGCACGTTGGCCGCATTGAATCGGACTTAGCATGGTAGATGGTGGCCACAGCTGGCCGTGGCGTATTCTACACTCGCAGTACTCGTTCCTGTACCCAGGCCTGCACTGCACGCCTTTCCTCTTCCTCATTTCCTCTGCCAG
This sequence comes from Setaria viridis, assembly GCF_005286985.2. Lineage (NCBI taxonomy): Eukaryota > Viridiplantae > Streptophyta > Magnoliopsida > Poales > Poaceae > Setaria > Setaria viridis. The sequence goes on from NC_048266.2 coordinate 1,537,134, forward strand.
TACAGCAGCAACGAAATGGCACACTGAATTCCTCCGAGTTTAAGGAGTTTTAGAGTGATTACAACTAGATTACCAGTTCATCCACAAAAGTGAGCGTCCTTTCTTTTCCTGATGGGAAACGCGCGCGATATCTCCAAAAGAGACAGCGGTTTCAGCAACATTTGGAGGCTTGCATTGGAGCCATGCCATGCCATCGACCTATGATTATTTATTGTTGCTCCCGATCGCTTTCAGCCCCCATTAAATGGCGGCCACCGCGCCTGAAAATGCCGTTCGCCGGCGGCCGGCGCAGACGAGACGGCGCGTCGTGCGTCCCTCGCGCAGGCTAACCTGATCGCCAAACACGGCGGCATTCAATCCAAATTCGCACCGTAACCATCCACCGTCCTACTAATCCTAGGAACACGCCTAGGAAGCTTGGAATAGCAGCAGCTACCGTGCATGAGCGACAACCTTTCTTATAGTCTTATATGTGATGCATAATTGTGCCAAGTTTAAGTCCATTTAACCCCGGCCGCCGGGATTTATGTGATGCTATATCATGTCATGCGGCCTGACCCAGAGAGGCAGAGACAGCCCAGCACGGCGGCGACGGCGACCCCCGGCCTAGATCGGCGGCGCCGGCCACATGGTCCCCCGCCTTAACCCCCCTCCACATCACGGTCACGCCCCGCAATTATTCGGCGCACCCGGCCGGGCCGGCCCTCAAAAATCTGTGTCATCCGCGGGGGAGATGACAGGGTTTCCCTGGGCATCCCCGCTTGGGGTTGGGGTTGCCGTTTCCGGGATAGATTCGGCGGCCGGCGTGGTCACGACACGGGGTGCTGCTGCGCTAGTGTCCTGCTACGGTGGTCTAGCAGGTTGGTCAGGGTACCGTGCACTTGCCTTCGTTTGTGGTAGCTGGGCTCACCCAGTACCCACCCACCCCACGTATCTTTCTTGAGGGCAAAGGCTTCGTCTCCGTCTTTTCAAGCGAGCACGGTCAAGGATGGGGGAGAAACGGTAGCCGGTAGGAGAAGGAGAGTACACTGGTACGGGCAGGGGGAGATCAGTGGGGGCCTAGCAACAACCTGCGGAGGCTGTCAGTGCCTGCTTGTCCTTTACGGCCAGTAAACAAACCCTGACGCTCTGTTCTGCTCGCACAGTTGCAGGCAGAAGGTTCAATTCCCTGCAGGGTAGGGCAGTGCAATCGCAACTTGCAAGTGTGCAGCACTGCAAATCTGCAATGCAAGTGTGTGTTCTGTGGGTCCGTCTCCATCCACATTGCAGTGACTGAGATCTGGTAGTTAAGTTGGTTCGGAGTTGCAAGATTGTTTTTTTATTTTTTTGTTTTGTTTTGCTTTACTACCGGCATGAGATTGTGCAAGTACACGCGCACGCATGGCCCACTCCAGGCTGCGTTCGGAGCTGCACTGGCAACTCGAGTTTATGGTGCGAGTCATGGCCGCCGCCGTGGGCCACACCAGGCCGCAATTCGTAACCATGTGATGATCTGATCATAACATGCAGGGTGCGGACGTTCCTGATCGAGGCGTTCATGTGCCACACCCACAACGCGGCGTGGCACACCCTCCACAACATCATCTGCGGCAGCGCCGCCCGGATGGACGCCTACCTCGACGTCCTCTCGTCGGAGCTCTCCTGCAAGGTGTCCATCTTCCACGGCCGCGACGACGAGCTGCTCCCCGTCGAGTGCACGCTGGCCGTCGGCGCCCGGGTGCCCCGCGCCCGCGTCACCGTCTACGACCGCAAGGACCACATCACCATCATCGTCGGGCAGGAGGAGCTCTTCGCCGCCGAGCTCGAGGCCATCTGGAGGAGCGCCGCCGCCGAGTAGCTAAAGCTAAAGCTAAAGCTAGCTAGCTTGCAGTTGCAGTCACCCTGTGCTTCCTGCTTCTTGGACATGTATCGTCGTCGTTTACATACAGCTGGTTATCATCTGGTATACTGATCCGTCGTCGTCCGACAACAATGCACAGAAACGGGAGACGAAGATCGAGCGAGGTCGATTAATGGCCTGTAAAGAACAAAGATGCAATAACGTCAATGTTTTACCCTTGCAAATTCTGCAATGCCATGAGATCACGCAGCAAGAAAAAGGAAGAAACTTTGTATGATAGGATGAGCGATTGTACGGTACCCTGCTGCAGAGTTTTATATACAAAAAAGTAGTAGCTGTTTTAATTTCTTTTCTTTTCTGGTGGTATACAAAGTGTCCTGGATTATAATACGAGTCTGTATTGATTGTTTGATTGGACCAACAAGTTGGTTGGCGACTTGGCGTTCAGCTAGCTAGCTTTTGTCACCAACTCAACACCATCAATTTGTAAACGTCAAGGCGGAATTGATTAAGCTGCAGAAGTTGGTTTTCGAAACAGACTCGTGTTCGTACTGCTCTACTGCCACACGTACCTGTCTGTTGTGAGCTGTGACATGATAGACAGCCACGATTTCCTCCGTCGGGCCTCCTCCTCCTATGGATTCATCCGCCGTTCGCATATTTCGGCCTTTAAAGGAGGCGAAAGGGACTGATTCCATCTCACCAATGTGGCAACCGATTCTCTACTTGTCTCGCCATAATTTTCCCGGTGATTATGTGTCCGCATTGTTGTGCTCAATTGTTAAGACTTCAGAGTTCAGAATAGTCTCCATCTTCACGTCTGCAGACCTAGTTTTACTCCATCATTCCCCTGCATCCTCGCATCGAGACCTTGGTCATCTTGTACTCTTGTTCAGAAAATTCAGCACGAAATTGGGAGGATGGTTGCAGCACTTCGGTGTCTTCAGTCCAATATAAACACGGAAATAAGCCATGTATACAGCTCAACGACGTTCACTTGAAGCCCAGTTCATTTAAATAATGAAGCCCAATCTATGGCACGTCTAAAAAATGTCTCTATATGGGCCACATTGGTCTGAAAGGTCCCTTTGGGCCCTTTTAAAGGCCCATCCACATTGTACGAGTCGGCATTGTCCTTGGGCTATGATCCGGGACGCAGCCTAATGTTTAGGCGCTTTGGCTCAAAAAAGACAAAGAAAGAAAACAGCAGGGGCGGCGACAACGATGCGGACGCGAGGTCGCTAGACCGCGAGTACTTGAGGTGGAGCTGTGGATGCTGCACGGCAAGTCTAGTTGTCAACGGATTGGGCCAAGGATTGTGGGCCAAAACTACTATGGTTCCTAGGCCATAATAGGGCCACGGTTTTTATGGCTTCTTATTGGCTGCAGCTGCTTGGGCTTTTGTGTGACTCTCCGACAATCAGAACAGTTTATTTTACCTCTCCGACTCATCCTCTCTCTCTCTCTCTCTCAAAAAACCCCTCTCCGACTCAAATCCATACGGGTTTTGTGTTAAGGAAAAAACGTGCCTGTACCAAAAATCTTAATATGAAACAACAATGAATAATATTGAGTACCAAAAATCTTAATATGAAACAATCTGAATAGCGTAATACCCACATTTTATGTATTGTTTGGATTGAATTTTTTTTGGAGGGGTCCCTGCCTCACTTTATAATTGCTGGGGGTAGGGTTACAGGTCGGTTAATTACAAAAATACTAGTCGGATTCAACTAAATGAGTTATACTCTTATTACCATCCTGCGCCATAGTTTCCATATCAGATACGTCTCAGTGTATAGTCCCATATTTAGGATTGTCCAAACCTTCTGGTAGACCCATAGATATATGTACAACACTCTCCAAATCCAGAAAGATGATAGGTGCACCTACCATTTGCATTCTGAAGCATTTCGATGTAATATAATTCTAGAAAAATTATATTGAATACTAGGACTACATATTATTGCACACTCTCTGCAATTTGGAAGTGGCTACTCCATGACACATCCGCTATGACTGTGGAAGGGAATAGAGGAGAGACAGATGATGGCAGGCGACCAGGAACCATCCATCATAGATGAAATTGATGATGGCAAGGCAGAGAAGATGGTGGAAGCACAAGACCTTTTTAGTTGTAATCATCCGCTTCACTCCCGCTATATATGATTGATGGGGAATGTTAGAGATAACAGACTTGTAAACAAACTCTACCCCAAGGGTAGTTGCAATAGACAACAGATTATTAGGGTTTAACCATATTCAATCTAGCTAAACACAATTGGCAAGGCAGTAAGCAGTGTTGTTTTTCCCATAAAGATGAGACAATTAGACACCTATTTTTCGACTGTCACTCCTCGTAGAGTCGCAAATATGTTTGGAATGTGGCTAGGAGGATTAGTAATGATCTAAAGCCATTTGTTTTACTTGGGGCTGCGGCTTTTTGTTGGTCCTTGTAGTTATGCAGGGATGATTTGGTTTTTGAAAAGAGAACTGTTGCTACTCCTTTACAGGTTAGCTATTCGATTATTCACTAGCTCCGTACATGGGCTATCCTACGGAAGGCAACCTCACAGGATTTGGTTATAGCGGCGTGTTAACGTTTGGCGCAGCTGGTCAAGAAGTTTTTTACCCAGGCACATGGGTGGCAGTCTAATCTGAGGATTACGAGTCACTAGTGTATTTTTTCTTTGAAATATCTTGTAAGACTGTGTGCATCTTAACTGTGCAGAGGTCGGGAGGATCTCAAGATTTTTTGATTTTTGTATTACCTTGATGTAACGATCTTGATTTTAATAAAACTTCTCTTATCAGAAAAAACTTAGCAAAATAGAAAAACATAACCAAGGGATTAGTTTTTTAGAATCTTCATTCAATGAATCTGATCGAAGTTGTCACCATATATACATTGATGACAAGCTGTGGATGATGCACATTTTTATATCAGTATCGCATTGCAACCAAATATTTTCAGCTAATATGAAGCAACTAATGTTATAGAACCAAATTATATCTTCAGCTAATATCAGTGTGTTTTTTCTTTCTTTCCCCTCTCGGCCTTCTAGAGGTCGATCGTCAAGGAAGCAGGTGGTCGTCTGCAGGATTCTGAGGCGGTAGACGGGAGAAAAGGACACGGCAGCCGCCGATAAGGCTCGTCGTCGCCGCCGGTTCGTTTCGTTATCTTTCCAGACCTCCGGCGTCGCTTTCCTCCTCCACGAAACAGACCTCCCAGCTCCGTCCGTCCCATCGTCGACGGGTTGGTTTCCCTTTCGTCCCCAAAAGGCGCTGCGTCACTCGCCTCTCTCTCCTATTCCATCTGCATCTTAAATTTAGACTTCAGTTAGGTTGGTGCAGAGACAAGACTGGCCACCGTCGTTGGCGTTACTCCCTGCACGTACACCAAGCATCCTACGTATCCATGTACCACAAGCTGCAAGCAGCTGGAATGTGCTTCAGATCATGCTGTTGCACTCGTCGTCTTCGAAGCTGCAGTAACATGTAGTGTGTATCATCGTTTCAGGGCACTGAAGGTGATCTTGGGGTGTGCGATGCGCTGAACGACAAAGCAAGCGTTGAACCGTCAGGATCCGAGCCCAGTAAAAACCCTCTTTGCCTTGACTTGAGATGTGGGCCGGAAACCGGTGTTAGACTTAGTTCGATACAGTAGCCCAAACCAGAATTAGGTGGACAAGATGGCCTACAATAGGTAGCTTAGTAGTAGTGTAGTACAAGTGATTGATCCATACCATGATGGAGTTCTTCCTAGTATGAAGAAAATAGACCTGAAATTGTACATCACCTCTATAAGTCAATTGCGCTCTTATCATCTCCAACCAATCCATGATACAGTATTTCACATGCATTTTTTGTGTCCTTGACTGCAGCAGGAGAGAAATAGAAAAGCATCGTCCTCTCATCAATCATGAGGCTGCTGGCCCTGGCCAGAGTGTGTAATCGTCAACAACACACTTGGTGCCGGCGAACTACCGATCGATCGATTGGCCCTCTTGGTTCCGCCAACAATAATGCAAGTACGTTTTTCACGTGAGATCGATCGACCGATCGGTTAGTTTAGAACATAATTCATTGTCACTTTTGGTAGTCGAAACCGATCATCGGTGCCCTCGTCGCTTTCGAATCTAACGTGCTACATGCAACAATGTACACATCATCATGTATACTGTTGCGTACACCAGAGGTCAATTACGAGGTTGTTTTCTTTTTGGCTTATTCTTGGCTCTTTCTCCTTTGGTCTTTAGCATACATACTGTAGACATTATCCATGGAGTTTGTAGATTATTCTCTCAAGGAGTGATTATTCAAAGTGCCTTTCTTCATAAAAATCATTTTTTTTTTGAGAAACAGAAGGAGCACTGCACATTCATGTAAGGTGGAAGCAAGCAAGAATTACATAGTAGGTTCAAATGTTCTATTACATAAAGGAAGAGCTGCACATGTACACATAAACAAAGAGAAGTGCATACACATGATAAACTAGAAAGGTTCATCAGGCCTTCCACAGGCCACAACTCGCTGCAAGATATCATCCTTGACCAAGCCAAATACCTGAACCGGTTGAAGGTTTTTTTGTGCTTAAAGATACACCTGTTGCGTTCATTCCAGATATTCCATGCCGTGATCATCAAAATTCCGGCCACTGATCTTTGCTTCTTCAAGGAATGAATGAGGCTCCAGTGCCGTCTCCACCAGAGCTGGATGTCTTGCCTCCTCGTGTGTGCATTGGTGTCTGAAATAGCTCGGTCATAAATCAAGAGCAGCGGCATTGCCATCAAATTAGTGAATGAGTAGTCATGCCTTTGCCCTATTGTTTTACTTTGTTCTTTTCATGTAACCAATTTTCATGCCCGGCAAATTTCTTGCTGGTTTCTTTTTTTTAAAAAAAAATCCAAGACATTTGACACCACCAGTACTAAAAACTTGTTTTAGTAGAGTAGGTATTATCTTGAAACCTGAGATGGCGATATACGTGCATATAAATAGCCAAGACATTTGACACCACCAGTAGTAATTAACCAGCTGGTTTTCTTACCTTGCATCATTTTGGTAGGTACATGTCACTCTTTTACCTACGCTTTTGAATACTCTAGTACATGCACGGCAAAGACTTTGGTTTATTTGCCAATTGCCATCAACCCCTTGGTGAATTGGTCGTCACTGTCCAGTATCAGTATCCATCTACCGCCACCATGCATGGTCGCCGCTGTCACCAAATTCTCCCATGCACGCACATATACCGTGGAGTAACTTTTTTTCTGACCGCAGCACAAAACTTTTACTTCTCCATCAGACCGACGCACATACACATTCTATACGTGCATGGGTGCGTGGCACATGTGGCAGTCCCTTGTATAAAATTGTCGTTAGCTATCATAGAGCAGTAACAAAAAAGCCAAATTAAAGGTATGGAGAAGAAACAAAACCCCAGATCGCGAGAGATTTTAACGCCACGGATTGACCGCGACAAGGCGATAAAAGTACTCGTCCATGTGGCACGAGGCTGCCGTCGAAGCACCTGCAACAACATTTCCAACACCATGAGCTAGCACAGCCGCCTAAAGAAACGCACTGCGAGCTAGCTTGGTGGCCATCCTTCACATCTCCTTTTCGCCCTGGATGGCTCGCTCCAGATTGAAATCTCTATAAAACAGCTGGAGGGGCCAAAGGAACTTGCCTTTTTCCCAACTATTTTCCCCTTGTCACGACACGAGAGACAACGATCTCCATCCAGATAACACTGTAAAAATTAAAGAATTCTTGCTTGTAATAAAATTTAAAAAAATGATGACGATCGCACTGTTATAACAAAATGCAGCACGCCAACAACACGAGGCCGGTAGCACTAGAAAGGAACTGACGTCACACCTCACTCCATTAGAAAAATCAAAAGCGGTTTTAATTATAATAGTAATTGTTGAGAAATCGGTACCCCGAACTTGACACCAACTTCCTAGAAATGGCACCAAAGTAGTGTATTACCACGTCTTGTGTAGACTCTTACCCACACTACTTTGAGAAGACCTTCGCACTGACACTATTCTAACATGACACCACTACACTACATGGCTACCTTGCAATCTCCTACTTGAGACCTCTTATGTCATGTTATGGCTAGGAGGGAGGGGAGCGTCTCTATTTATAGGTGCTTATGGTCCTTGTGGTGTTGCCATGAGGCAACTTCCACACTCTTCTTTACAAATATCTAACTCTAGAACTTTCTCTCATCCTTATCCTACCATATAAGTATCTTGTTCTAGAGTATTCATAAGTTGCCATGAAGCATGTCAACTCTAAACTCTTGACATTTCCAAAGTCTTCTATAACCTTCATACTTTGCCATGATCTTATCCTTATGCATGTCAAAGTCTCGTGATTTTCAAAACCTTCTAGAATGTTCCAAGTATGCATTGTACATTTCAACACTTCCCTCAATGCATACTTGTCTCCGGTGTTCGAACTATTGCATGTCACTGCCCTTGGATCTTCTATGCTCTACCATTACGAACCTTTTTCTACACTTACCCTCGTGATTTGGTCTTCTCTTCTTTCAATTAGTCCTCTGTCTTTAGCTGGAGGTTTTCTGCAGTCTTATGTTTCTATTCAGTTCTTCTTTCTTCTTTACTCTCCTACTTGTCCGTCCTCTAGGTGCTTCCTTGTACAAAGACAAAATCACAACAGGTGAAGCATTGGCATACCTGTGATCTTCACATCTACATCCTTCTGGAAGCTTCTTCACCACATCTCTTGTCTTCAAATCCTCATAGATCACCAATGCTCCATCTTCATCTTTGCCATGCTCTTGTGGCTCCCCATCATCATGAAGACTAGGCTCTATCTTCTCATCTTTAATATCTTCTTTCTCATCGCTTAGAGCATCCCAATCTTCATCAATATCATATCCAAATAATACGAATCCTTCAGAAGTATCTGGATCTCTCACCTCCATGGAGAAGCCACCTTCTGCATCCTACTCTTCTTCTTCTTCAATGCTAGTTGATGGAGTTTCACCTTCTGCCAAGTCTTCCACGAAGTAAGCTCCATCATCTTCAATTGTGGTAGCTGCCTTAGCATCCCACACTTCTTCACTTGGGTACGTACTCAAGACTACTTCTTTTGCTGTAGCCACGTTTCGTTCTGATGCCTCCGTGGACTCCGGTAGTCTCGTGCCAGATGTCCCTTCTTGCCATAGTTGAAGCACTCACTTCTTTTTCTCCTCTCGCTCTTGACTCACTCTTGGTCATCTTCATTGCCGCTCTCTTGTTGAGCTCCCCTTGAATAGCTGCTCTTCTTTGGGCAATGGCTATCACCTCTTGTCCACTCCTTCGCCTCTCCTTGGCCTCTCAGTGGACCCTTCTTCCTGATGAAGAGTGCCTCCTCTTCATCCTTCTCCTCCAAAGTGATGTTGCCCATCTTCTTGGCTAATGCCTCCTGATTAGACAATAAGTTCTCCAGTTCCACCAAGGACAGTTGTACTGGCCATCCACTCACTGCAGCTATAAACCCACTATACTCGGGTCTTAGGCCGTTGATGATGATCCTTCTTATCCGAGCTTCGTTGACCTTCTCCTTCGGGTCAAGCTGAGATATCTCCCAGCAGATATTCTTCACCTTAGTAAAGTTCTTGTTAATGCTTAGAGTTCCTTGTGAGATACCTGCAAGCTCTTTCTCTAGGAGCTGGAATCGTGCCTCATTTTTCTTCGAGAATAGCTTCGCCAATGTCTCCCAGGCCTCATTTGGTGTCTCCGCGTCTCTGATGTGCTCCACCAGATCTTCCTCGATCGTAATCTTCAACACAAACATAGCCTTGCCTGCCTTGACTCACCACTTCTGCAAGGTTTCTGCGTTCTCCTTCGGTGGAGGAGTTTTCTCGGTGCCTGCTACGACCTCCCATAGGTCCTGACCCATCAAATAGGACTCTATACAGATCTGCCAATAGCCATAGTTGTGGCTATTGAGCTTCCTCATGCCTCCTGTGCTTAAGAGATTCGCCATCTCAATTGACACCCAGCATCACCTACGCTTGGTCCCGGACAAGCATTCCTTCACAGTCTCGGACTGTGATCTCCGGCAGAGTCTTCCCTTAGCGCCTCTTGGTGCCACATCGAGCAATGTAAGTGCTCAACAACTGCACCGACCACTATGAGTACCCCGCACTCACCACAAAACTCCTCCCAATGACGGTCCGAACTTGACACCGACTTTCTAGAAGTGGCACCAAAGTAGTGTGCTACCACTTCTTTTGTAGATCCTTACCCACACTACTTCGAAGACCTTCGCACTGACACTAATGCGGGAGACCAACTCTCTACAAGGAAACTCAAATTTTTATTCAGTACTAAATTTGATACAAGACTCACTTGCACGCTTTTTGTGTGGCTATCCTACAATGACACCACTATATTACATGGCTACCTTGCAATCTCCTACTTGAGACCTCTTATGCCATGATATGGCTAGGAGGGAGGGAGCACCTCTATTTATTGGTGCTCATGATCCTTATGGTGCTGCCATGTGCCAACTTCCACACTCTTCTTTACAAATATCTAACTCTAGAATTTTCTCTCATCCTTATCCTACCATATAAGTATCTTGTTCTAGAGTATTCATAAGTTGCCATGAAGCATGTCAACTCTAAACTCTTGACATCTCCAAAGTCTTCTATAACCTTTATACTTTGTCATGATCTTATCCTTATGCATGTCAAAGTCTCTTGTGATTTTCAAAACCTTTTAGAATGTTCCAAGTATGCATTGCATATTTCAACAGTAGTAATTAAGTTATTGGTACAAATGATTATAGATAATAATACATGTGTTTCTTCCTAGCTACCACTATGTCCTTTCGATGATGTCTTTTCTTTTAATCCTGGGTTTAATTTTCTATGATCTCTTACAGATCACCATGCACACCTCGAGCTCGATCACTTGGGCACACGACGACATCAGCAACGGCTCTGTCTGTCACCCTAGGGATTATTCACGGACGTGTACACACGTGCGTGCGAGCGTGCAATACGGCCGGCGGCCATGCACGCATGTAGAAGATGATGGAGTTAGTGCGGCGGCGGCGCATGCATGTGAAGCAACTACACGTTGTCCATCGTCAAGTCCGCGTGCAACGACGACACCGACCGCGCGAGGCTCCACAGGTCGCCGTCGCCGACGCCGACGGTGGTCGCGTGCACGGAGGAGGAGAAGGCCGCGGCGGCGGCGCTGCCGGGCTCGTCGAAGAAGGAGACCATGGTCTTGGACGCGTCGGAGAGACCGTTGAGTTCGTACGCGGCCAGCCGGTCCAGCGCGTCCCAGTCGGCGATCCCCGACGCGTCAGCGGCGCCGCCGTAGTCGCCCGGCGGGCTCTGGAGTAGGCCGCCGGCGTGCTCGAGGGGCGGGAGCTTCATGAACTTCCCGTAGAGACCGCCGCCGGTGCACGCCGTCGCCGTAGTTGTCGTCGCCAGGTGGTGGTGGTGGTGGTGATCCAGCAGCGCAGGCTTGGTGTCGTGGTGCTTGGTGTTGCTGCCGCAGGGCCTGCCGCCGATGTACTGGAGGATGTGGTCGAGCGCGTCGTCGCTGGCCGAGTGGAGCAGCTGCGCCTTGGCGTGGTCGCTCACCGTCACCGACGAGCAGTTGCTGGGGCTGCCCTCCATGGGCGCCGCCATCTTGGACGAGGCCGCCCCCGTGTGGCCTGTCACCGATGCGGTGGCGCCGCCGCCGCTGCTCTGGCCGTGGTGCAGGAGGTTCTTCTTCTTGAACACCCTGCAGATCACCCACCCCTCCTGCTCCTGCGCCGCCGCTTGGTCCCCCGCCGCGCCGCGGATCTGCACGTACGTTCATCAGCAAACATGTGTGAGAGGCTATTAATCTAGAAGGTGTGCCATGATGCATGGTAAATTTTTCCTTGTAGGGTTAAAGGTGAATTCCGAAGCATCCAAAGCTGGTCACTGCATCCCCATTTCTGCCAAAAGGGAGGAGCTGCTCCCACTGGTACCAGACCACCTAAGCGGCCTAGAATCACATGCAAAGATTTGCCATGATCAGAGAGCCAGCTCAAAAGCCACCCCTCACTCAGTTGACCCCGGAAAAGCTACGGATGAAACAGAGACTACCTCGTTTGTCCTACGCCCTTGTCGACGCGTGCACGAGTCCACTGCCCACTGCCCCGTACGTACGTCCTCACTGGCCACTGGACCATGCACTACTACCATGTCAGTGAGTCTCTGCTAGCTACTCCTGCACTACACATGATTGGCGGTAGCAGTTTGTACTTGCTCGGTTTGTTAGAGCAGCTACAGCATTCTATTTCTGTGCGTGTCCCGGGGTTGTGATGAGGGTATGGTACGGCTACGGCGGCCGTGTTCGGTTGGCTCGCCGGCAGGCCGCGTGGCTGTGATCTTGCTGGTGGCGCGGGGATTCTGTGGCCGGGCCGGCCGGGCAGCCTCGACCCAAAGACGCCCGGCGCCCAACCACCCCCAGGGCCAAGGCACTGAACCTACCCACCACAACACCTTCGTCGTCGTCCCTGCTCTGCTTTGGTGACAGCGAGTGGGTGAAAGCGCCACCCCCACTCGCGGAAGCAGGCATGCCCCAGTTCCAACAACCAATGAGGTCGCCAGCCATGGATGGGTCGAGACGAAGCCTGCCGGCCCCGCCACCTAGCTAATCAAATGATTCAATCACCTACGACGACGTGTACGAGAAGATAACAGTCTTCGTCGTCGTCGTCGTCAGCTGAACAGCTGCATGCAGGTACGTACATGCAGGTACGTACGTACGTACGACGTAGGTAGGAATAGATTGTGCTCTGTATACTGTATTATGTACGTACTGCGGCAGGCGACGGCGAGGAGTAGTAGGGGTCGCCGGCGGCGGCGGCGGCGGCGGCGGCGGAAGGGTTGTGGGCTTCGTCGAGGCGGTACTCGTGCATGATCCAGTCGGACTTCTGGCCGTGCGGGGCGCGGCCCTTGTAGAAGACGAGCGTCTTGCGCATGCCGATGCGGCGGGCGGAGGTGTAGATGGCCTTGTCGCGGCCGGTGGCCTTCCAGAACCCCGCCGCCGTGGCGCGGTTCGTGCGCGTCCCCGTCGGGTACTTCTTGTCCTTGTGGCTGAAGAAGTACCAGTCGTTCTGGGGGCCCGACCCGATGCGGCACTTCTCTGCAAATTTACACCGGCCATGTCGGTCAGTAAGATTCAGTTCGGAGCTAGGTGGCATTGCTCATCGATCAGTCATCACTAGTAGGAAGAAGAAGAAGAATGCTCCTCGCACCTTGGATGTCCCATGGCTCGAGCTTGTTGAGGTCGACGTCGCGGATGACGTCGAGGTCGATGCGCTCCGAGGCCACCTTCTTCTTGAGGTAGTAGGTGAGGAGCTCCTCCTCCGTGGGGTGGAACCGGAACCCCGGCGGCACCACCGACTGTCCGTTCACCGAGATGCTCATGATCGATCACTTGCTATTGCTAGACTAGCAAGAACAAGGAAGAAGAAGGGTGCGGCAGTATGTAGTGGTGTATCAGCTGATCATGTACAATTCTTCAGACGTCGACCACCATTGAGAAGCTAGGCAAAGGGAATTGAGGCCGGCCGGTGATGGGGTACAAGGAAGCAAGCTACAATGGAGGGTGGTTATATATAGCTCCTGACACCGGCTAGTGGGATTAGTTTCACCAGGCTATAGGGAAGTGCCACCAACCATGAGAGAGAGAGCAACCAAAGCTGTGGACCCCAGCCGGGCCTGGGGATCGGAGGAAGAAGCAGCAGCAGCGGAAGAGGAGGAGGAGGAGAGGGGAAAGGCGAGCGGCCGCCATCGGCAGCCGTGACGCACGACCTTAAAAATCTCTGGGAAAAGCACGGCCGGCCAGGCGTGCGAAACCTTCCTTGGCGTCACGCCGGGTCGCCGGGGTAAAATCGAAATCGGAGTGGCATGTCGGGCATGGCCAGCATAACCACCACCGCGGCAGCAACATAACCACCACTGCTGCTGCAGCAACTACAACAATAACAGCAACGGCAACAGCAACGGAAAACGATATGCGACGCTGTGCAAGCTCTTTTCATTTCTTTTTTTTTTCCAGATGGCCTGCTCAGGATGTTCCAAGTAAGGTTGGTTTTGTAGTAGTGACGAGTGAATGATGAATGATGAAATATTAAAACGGGTTTTGGTTGCACTTGTTGCTGGTGGCAAAGGGGAAAAAAAGGCAACAAGGTTATTAAGATTTTTAAACTAGTTTTGGTTGCACTTGATGGACAAAAAAGATTGTAACCAGTACTATGCTAGTATTAGAGAAGCCAGCGAGCAAATTAAAGCTAATAGCTTTTTGACTTGTTCAGGAAAACGATAAACAAATGACCTCGCGAGCATGCTTTTTCTAAAAAAAAAATGTTATTGTTGCAGTTCAGTTGTAGTGCGCAATAGCACTTAATCTTTTTTTTTTTGTAAATTCGTCTCCCTCTCATTTTTCCTTGATGAGCAAAGAGAGCACAAGGGGGATGGATGGAGACTGCAGCCAGCAATCAACAACAGAAATAATTATCTTTGACAGTAATTGCCCATATTAGTCATCACATGAGAACAACAGGTGCTGACTTTTACTTTCAATTATTATCTAGTTAATAAACACTAATTAATGGTAATGAAAGAACACAGAGACATATTATATATCCTTGCACACTCACTTTTCATGCATAGTTTTTATTTGTTATATAGGTTGTTGGTTTATTGCTTTGTGGAAAATGGGAATGAGGTACTTGAGATAATTGGAACACATGTGCTAATTTAGACTTCAATTAGCTAGAGAGGCTAGCTGTTTAATGATGGATTGAATCCTCATTGCAATGCTGCTTCCATGCTGACCTGTGTTATGCATGTCAAGATATATAATATCTCAGAACTAACACCATTAATCTATAGATGAAAAAGATGGGCTGAGCAATTTCTTTGACAAATTGGTCTGGTTGCCCGTACTTGCATTTATATTTCTTAGATATGACCAGTACTTAGATTGTTTTTCTTAAATAGAATGCACCATATTGAAAGTGTCTTGTGTGTCAACGATTAATAGATGCCCTCACATGATGTATGGTACTACTCAATTTCTTCTATTATCAAAAGTGGATGGTTGTTGGAATTGCACTAGAAAATTTTAAGTGGCTTGTTATCCTACCGATACCCTTGGAATTGTTATCCTTGTATTCACCCCTTATAACCATAAGATCAAGGGTTCATGTGCTACTAAAGGCTCCTTATAATCGTCGGATCGAACAGCGGTAGCCAGCGATGGGTCATTTGCTATAGATTGTCCTCCCTATGATATTTGTTTGGTTTCGTCTCTAACCAAAGCTTGCAGCATTCTTTGAGGACAGCAAGGTATTGTTGAAACATGGAAGATCCCAGTTAACAATTTATATAGTCATTGGGGTCAATTAACCCCTATGAATTTTGCTAATCCTACTATAATTCCACTAAGGGAATAGAAATTCTCTCTTTCAAATATATTAGATTTCAACATGTATACCCTAATGGCACCAACAAAATAAACTTCTACCTTTGCCCCTGGTTAGGTTGGAAACTTTTTCTCTAATTCGGATTGTTTCTCATGAGAAGGTAAAAGTGGAGCTAAGAACCAGAGGATGAACGAGGATTTATCTTTTTGAAAATTTTAAGGTCAGATGTGGAGCATTTATTTTGGGCTCAAAACCTTCTGATGTCGGGTTCCAAAGTTTTTTTTGCTAGTTCGGGTTAGAAGTTCCTGATGAGAGGGCCAGGGTGGAGCTTTGGAATGGAGGTGTATGTGTGCGTGGTAGTGCTCCGTGTTCCCAGTCGTGAAACCTAGCTAGGTTCCCGTCTCTTGAGGATCGGATACCGACCTCGATGTGGCCTTGTTGAGTGCCGAACAGAACACACACACACACCCGAGCCGCACCCATGCATGCTATGCATGTACGTCTCCGCATCACCTACATGCTGACAAGCGACTGCAACGACCCATCGATGGATGCCCGCTTCCGGCACCACCACCCGACCGGCCGGGCCCGCCTGCCAGCGAGCGCGCGTCGCCGTCCCGCGCCCGTGCACGCCCACGCCCGCCCGCCTCCTCCTCCTGCTCCTCCTCCGACGATCCCTCCCCGTCGCTTTCGCCTTTCGTGCGCCATATCTCCGGGCCGTAGCTTTCCGCGGAGATCGCGCAGATCAAACAGTTGCCGGCCGCGCGCGCGCGCTCGCAAGTCGTCGCCGCCCGCAACCCATCCAGCTGGCCCGCGTCGCGCGTCGGCATGGCACCATGGATCCGACGAGTTGTTGCTACTAGCTGAGCTCGGCTTCCGCGAGAAGCTCCATCGATCGAGCTCTCCGCTGGTCTTCGCCGCGATCTCCCTGTGCTCTCGCCCCGACGACGTGTTTGGAGACGGGTCGATTTCGGGGCGGGCATCGATCGGTGTTAGCTCGCCGCCGCTTGTCTGATCTGACTGCACCGTCGATCGATCCGTCACGAAACCACATTATATTACCCTGCTGCTGCTGACCGCTAGGTCTTCAGAGCAGTACTACTGTACTGCTTCCTGTTCCAGTAAAGAATGCTCTGCATCTGGAGTGACCAATTCGCTTCTTTGTTCGATCCAGAGGAACGAACGAACAGTTCCCACAGCACAGTGTCTCATGTCGTGGGTGACTTGGGGTCCAGCCACAGCCAGCCCAGCCCTAATGCCCTAGCAGCAGCTGCTAGGTCGGTAGCTAGCTGGGCAGCTAGGACACTGCACTATGAGCCAGAGCCCGTGTCGACCCGGCGACGGCCGCCGATGTGGCCCGCCGCGGGCCTCACAGAAAAAAAATGCAAGGAGGCCACCGGGTGGCGCCACCGATGGACGGACGCGATCGATCGGTCCGTGATGTGAATCTCGATCCAACGCCTCTTGACTGAGTTCACTACTGACGCGGACGGTAAACAAAAAAGCATTCAGTCCCCGCAGAAGGCGATGGGGAGCCAACGGTGATGGACGCATGTAAAAATAGTTTACTTTTCATTCATCAGTTTGATAAGTTTTTTTTTACTTTTTTAGAAAAAAAAGAATTTGGACGTGTTGATTGACAGTACGTGACTAGTGGTTGTGCGTGCGTGTTTTTTACTCCGAGCCAATGGATGATGGATCGTCAATTAATCTCGAGTGTTAAAAAAAGAGAGAGAAAATGTCCAGAAGCTAGGCACAGGTGGACGTAAACGGGCGATTACGGGGTAGATGGGTAGGTTTTTACTAGGGTGGTAGTAGTATAATATAATCTACCTGTGGAGGATTTGACGGGGCTATGTTTTTTCCAGAAAGGTGAGGATTCGACACATGATCGTCTCGGCTACCGGCCGGTGGATTCGACCGGTTGACGCGCCCCTTTCTCGCAGTATTTTACTCGGCGGTTACATCCGTCCACTCACTCACCGGCTAACCTCTACCTGTAGTCGGCATGTTGCCGTACGTAAACAGATGGACGGACCGTTTGCATCTGCAGCAGGATGAGTGAGGCATTTATTTTGTTTTTATAATAACCCTGATTGGTTGGATACTTGAGAATTAAACCATAAGCTAGACTGTTTTCAAACAAGTAAGTGCTTGTTTTAGCAGCTTTGTATTACCTTACACGTATGAAAAAGATCTTTTGCATCATGCATTACCATCGTCGGAACCTAGGAATTTTGCCAAAAAAAAATAATAATCAGAAAGCCGTGCGTGGACAGTGTCCCGTCATGTCGAGAAGAGGAAAAGCAGCAGGGCACGAAACGAAAAAGAAAATCAAAAGGCTTTGGTGTGAACCGTGTGCAAATTGGCCAGAGATTACAGCAGAGACAAACAGTCGGGTGATGGGGATCTCCGGTTACCGACGGTAGGGCCCCCAGCTCTTCCCCGGCTAGCTAGATAGCTGGATCCCAGACGCGAACGCGGCATCCGAAAGTGATGAGCGAGCGAGGCGAGCTGAGCTCGATCGGCCAGGATGGCACGTCGTCGACGGGTGGCACACCGCCTGCAAAGCCTGCTGGGCCCTGCGGATTCTGCATCCTGCACTCTGTGCTAGCGACCAAACATGGGCTTTTTCGCCGTCACGGGATGTCTGTCCCGGCCCCCAAGAATATTTCTCCATCCGCCGTGTCCACCCGTACGCGAGACGAGCGAGCCAGCGCATGCCACCCGTCGCCGGCCGGCGATCGTGCGCCGTGACGACGGCGAAGAGCCGGTTCATGAACCCGAGGAGATCGACGAAATCCCCCCGGCGCGCCCGCGCGCGGCCACGGCGAGCGCACGTCGCGCCGTGGCGACCGATGATGGCCTTCGTGTTCTAGACGCCGGTCGTGTTCTAAATCGCAGTGGCAGCTCGTGATGCCGTGGTTAGCTCAGTGCGCGCACCGTTAAAACTGACTTGTCACACATGAACCATGGTCCCTTTAGTTTTCCTTTGCCAGGAGAAGAGGGTGTTGTTGGGTTGGATTAGTGGAGGAGGGCTTGTTCTAGAGCGTAATTATACGGGTTATTTAGCGCGCTAATCCCCTGCCTTTCCGGGCTCGTAATCATTGCCGCGCCCGTAGATCGTGCAGACGATCACCGCCCGAGCTCGACGTAGCAACAACGGCGACGGCCAGGTGATGGACGGAATGGTGGCTGACATGCAGTAGTGCCCGTAGCTACTACACATGCATGTGGGGGCTAGCTTGCATTGCATGGTTTGTTCGTGGATTGTGAGTGGCATTTCCGTGTCAACCCCCGCTTTCCGACGGCGCCACGCGAATTCCGTTACTCCAGCGAGACACCCAGGCACAGTAAACCCTTCTCTCTTTTTTTTTGCCCCGGTCAGTGATGAAGCTACCAGTGTCAGTGAGCGAGTGAGTGAGGTGATCGTGCAGGGTGGTAGCCATCGTGACAGAGCAAAAGAGCACGGAAAGGGAGAGGGGCGGCGAGGTGCGTGGCAACATCTGGCGGCCGTGTCGGGCCATGTGTCCGTCCTCCCTTCCTTCCGCCGAGGAATTTCTCGGTGGGGTTCGGAGTTAACGTAGGGAATAATCTGACACCAACGTTAGTGATCATCCAGAGAGGAGATCATGGGTCAGCCGGTGGCAGTGACGGACGATGGATATTGGACAGACGATGCTGCTAGCTGGGGGAGTGTGTACGTGTCCGAACGCGTAGATGATGGATGCTCTCTTTTTGAGCTGAAAGCAATTCGATCCATCTGTGTGCTTGTTTTGGTGTTTCTTTTTGTTCACTAGAGAGCTGATCGAGCTTCTGGATAGTCGGGGAGGGGTAGTGGGGGGATATCGAGAGATGATTCTGACTTTGCACGAGCTAACACTACTAGCATGTACTGGTAGTGATGGATTGGAAAAGGGACGTGTGGTTAACTAGTGTTGTGTTATGGCTATCGACGCTTGCTTCGTTCCCAATTTAACTGCATGCGTTACCTCCATGCATGGAGCGTACGTGGAGCATGGAGCATGGAGCATGGAGCAGGGAGCAGGGCCGGCCATCCCCCTCTTTTCTCTGCGACCTTTCTTTATTGTAGGCTCACTACTCCCTCGCTAGCTTTTGTAACATGCATGATCATGTACTTTGCCGTAGTGATTAGTTTACTAATACAATGTAAAGGAAAGGGAGCAGCAAGCAGGGGAGGGGGGTTTTGCTTTTTTTCGTTTTCAGAAAGATCTACTGGGCTCACTCGTTCACTCACTCCGGTACTACTTCTCCATCCAGTCTTCAGGAGCATCATGTGCTTTGATTCATTCTGTCCCTCCAAAGCCGTGGGGAATTGCTTTACATGGACATGAATATCTCATCTACTCCATCAGATATCAGATATGATCAACGAGTCATAAACTTTAGTAAATTAGGTAGCTGAAAAGAACTGTGGCAGTTTCCAATCTGTGCACGGGCTCCCATAATTGAATCGATATCCCTTTAACTTAGCTCACTGCTCACCCTATGTGGGGCAGTTCATTTGAGTAGTAGCAGTATAGTTTGAGATCAATAGTACTTTCAGCAATGAACAATTGGTTGTCCATCTTCCATGGCCATGATTACCATGCATTTCCCTTCTTGTACTTTGCCATTTTGACTGCCAATTTAAATTCATCTGCTACTCCAACCAAAAGCACAGCCACAAAAGCACACACGACGAGCAGCAGCATTAAACAAATTACCCAAAGCGAGTTTGATTAGTTAAATTAGCATGATAATCTTTCCGAGTTATGACAAAGTTTTGGCATCAGGATGGCATCATGCGCGGGGCGTACGCGGGTGTGGCCTACACGGCCGATCATGCGCGCCAACGGCACAACTCGTGCATGGCGCACCGGGGCGGAAAAGGGCTCCGATTCTCGACATGCAATCATCACGGCGGCGAGCACCCGGCGTTCGCTCGCTGCATGCGTCGACGCCGCTGCCGTTGCCTCCATGGCAGTTGCCCGGGAGCTCGGGCGTCTCGTTTCCTTCTTTTTCTTCTTTTTTTCCTCTTGAGCCCATGCATATGCGTCGCACCAGCTAGTAGTAGTACGACCGCTATAGGTAGTAGGTCGTGGACGCGAGCATTAGCGAGCGAGATCTGGCATTATATTCCTGGAATGATTGATGATCCATGCTTCAGTTGATTCGCTGACATGCTTGAGCCCTTTTTCGGCTCTCATTTATGTCCAAAGTGGGGGAAAAAAGGGTGCCAAAAGAATCTTATTCCCTGGCTGCCCTGCTCTGCTTCAAACCAGCACCTAACGCCCACACTGCAAGAGTTCCTAAGGTCACATAAATGAATTTCGTTGTAAACATTTTGGCTTCCAGTTGATTCAGGGGAAATAAAGAAATTGGCTCTGCTTGCTCAATACCTTGGCCTGAATACAAAGAAGTAAAGATCAACAGCCTCAACCTTGGTTCCTTGATCCTGCCTAACCATATCCAAGTGCCTTTCCTTTCCAACCCCATCTCACCAAACGGCGGCCACCAAACCGATTACCGAATACTCCATGCTGCACGATCATGGCCCATCACAACGGTGTCCATCCGCCATTCATCAGTGGTCGCCCCAGATCTAGGCAATGCCTGAACCTGAAGCTTCAAGGAATCAAGGGCAACCTGGTATCTCCTCTCCTGCACACGTGCAAGCTGCTGTTGCCAGTTACTCCAGTTCACGGCACATATCAGTTGTACTACAAAACCTGCGATTAACTGTTTAATCTCCATCCTTTGTTGACTACAATACATGCTGAAGTCCAGGAGCTCTACAACCATCTGGCTTGGCAGAGCAGCAAAGCCAAAGTTTGCACACCACACAGGGAGACTCATCCGCAGCAGCGATATTCCCACATGCCACCTTGATAACAAAACCTGGGTTGCTTTTTCTGAATGGTTGAGTGAGTCAGACACTTGCATGCTAATCTACAGGCGCCGCAGCTGACAGCAGCCGGGGATTCAGATATTGGATTCTCGGGCACTGTAGCTCACTTTACAAAAACGTAGCTACAGGGACATAACATGAAGCGTCACCTTTTCCTTTCTTCCCATGAAGCGGACAGCTCCCACTGCATGGCTTCTCCAGTTCGCCTTTGGCATGTCTACCGAGCATGAGACCCGGGGAGCAGGCGAAGTGGCAGCCTCCATCAGCAGAAGCCTATGTGCAGGCTCTCAAGATCATCCAACTTGCAGCCCAGGGCTCAGACCAACTCCCACTCTCAGTGCAGACGCACTATGCATAGGATGGGGAAACAGGCAGGCATGCCTGAGCAACAAGTGCAGATCAAGCCAGCACCATCTGGGAATCGGATTGCGACTCGTCACCAGAGCCATTCATGGACGAAGATGCATGCAATCCTCCCTGCCCAAGCCGCAGCACAACAGAAAAGAAAAAGGTAAAGAGTCAGGAGCAAGAGCAACCCAGACAAGGTAACAAATATGACCAAGCCAGCAGGTAGGGGCTAGAGTGCCCATATAGAACCAACCACACAGCAATAACAAACTTCTAGTTTATTTTAGCAGCATGGTTCTCCACGATAGGGAAGCATGCAAATTTTCAACACCAAATAAACTCAAGGCACTAACCAGATGGAGGTGTGAGTGACATCCCTGGAGATTTGATGTCAACACACCGAAAGGAAATCATTTACTAGGCAAACTATGACAGAGGCTGTCCTTTTAGCATGCATAGCTCCATCCACTTGCAAAGTTGCTCCACCTTGTTAGTGATCAAACCTCAGTGCTTCCACCGTTATGACCTGTTTACACGCTATAACGAACTTTTATTAAATTCAAGACAAGATTCAGTAAGGTTCGTGCCAACATGCATGATAGAGACACCCTTACTTTTCCCCATCAGAAACCGATGTACATACTTTATTACCATGATGTAAATACTTGCCCAATGAATTCACCATGCGATCAAGACTTTACTGCAGGCACATAGGCCTGCATGCATCGTTGCAGCTCCATAGTAATTGCCTGAGATTAAAATCAGCATCCTTTCAGACCATAATCACAGTCACTCCCTAAACTCGAGGGGTTACTATAATATCTGATAATAGGTCATTTTAAATTAAAACATTAACCTTCCAATTCACGCTATAGAATATGAACTGAGCAACTATTAAGTTGACCTCGATGACTCTTGACTTCTCTTGTTCCTATGTCTTCTTTTGTAGATCCAAAGCAATACAGCTAGCATTAAGACCCAAACTAATACATATTTTATCATTCACATTCACAGGTACACATGTGTATTTTGGTCTTACCGTTGTACCCAGCACTTAGTCTTAGAAATACAAAACCGGAACAGATTAAAAAAATGGGCTATAACTGAATTCTCTTGTTCAAATCAACCAAGAATGCTGAACTGGAATATAAACCAACCAGGCTTGAGGCTTCGGTACAAGTTTAATATCAGATCTGACATTAAGCTGCCAAGATCAAGACTGGGCCAGGCCTACCAATATCATCAAGTCCTAGGCCCATTGAATCTGTGCGGAGAAAGATTGAACTGACTGCCCATCTGCCCCTAGTTAAATACTAATTCAGTGTTGCCAATGGGAAATGATAAGCACACAAATATAACAGTAACCACCAAAGTTTCGTTTCCATAAAAATAGAGTTATGCCATGAAATTAATATATAAGAGGGAAATCTAGAAATTGATCTTACATCTACATAATAAAGTCAACAAACTATGTGCAGATAAAAAGACTGAGCCCGAACCTATACTATTATATGTGTTTTGCAATATGGCAATGTCTGATGCCATAAATTAAATCTTATCATAAAGAAAAGACCAAATTAAGAAGATGTTCAAAGGTTCTAGTCCTCATTACATTAATTCTCGAGCTGTCAGCTGACAAAATATCACTGCATCTTAGATGATAAAAGGGGCTACCTTGGATAATTATGTCCGACAGAGATTACCTAACTGAAACAAGACAGAACAGCCTTCCAATAACAATCTACCATTGCCAAGTAAAACATCTGCTTTTCTTTATCCCAGAAATACGACAGTTCTAACACCATTTTTTTTAAAACACATCCAGCAAAGCAGTTCAAACATTAATACAACCTGGCCTCTTTCTTCTAATATTCAAAACTTGGATAGACTCGAATTACAAAGTGAGAAGAGTAGTGACTTATAATCTCAGACCTTGTAACAGAGGCACCCTGTGAAATGATAGCATATAAAAGGGGCATCAGAACACCTCAGTGCCAAAAATTTCCACTGCTACTGCATACCAGGCCACTAAAAGGTAGAAGAACTACTCGGCAGCGAGGTCAATAACAGAAGGACTAAGGGCTTGACTTGAATATTAAATGCCCATCAGATGTAGCAAAATACGAGGTACTTTATACAAAGCCTGGATTAACTTTAATGATAATGGTAGCCCATAAAGAAAAGCAAGGAACAAAAGAAAACATGGTAGTCAGGTAGTATCAACAAAATTCAAAATTACCATAAGTGTTTTGACTAGGGCAGGCTAAAGAGAAAGCAGGGAGACAGGGGATGAAGGAATTAAACCAAAACTAGTATCTACAAAAATGGAAGGTCCGAATATCCTAGCCCAAGTTAAATTTCAGAACTATGATGTGCCCTCAAGCAGTCTGAGTCTCCTAGGTGGTCATGGAAATGCCAAATTACATAAACTGCTGAGGACCAATTCGGAGAGGAGTAACACAGTAGCATATTCTGCTTAAATTACAAACCATTGTGATTCTAAACACTTCAAAGAGTGCATCCAATGTGGAACCTTCATCTTCCATAAAAGCATATGTGAATGTGACAATAAGGGGGCACAAAAGGCATATACATGAGACTCGGAACTAGGTGACGTGAAACTAAGGGACTGCTTGGAAAGGGGAATTTGGATCCAAATCCTTGGAATCCTGAAACTCTGGAGAGCAATCCCCTTGTTCCAAACAGGTCCTGATGCAAATTACACGACCAAATAGCATCTGCAACTCCCTGTGGTGTTTTGGTGGCAAAACAACATTTGTTTTCCAAGCGAACAGAAGAAACATCAAACTTTAATACTCAAGTTAACATGTCTTCTGCCTCTAAAGAAGAAGGGATTCCTATAGCACAAGAGCAAAGTGAAAGTACACAAGTAATCTTGAACAGGTCAGAACTCATAAGTACATTCAGTATCATATGGTCAATTTCGTTTACTATGTAAAGAAATTAAACATCTAGAATGAAAACAGCTCATCTCAATGATTATGGGTAAAACTAAAGCAAAGGCAAGCTGCATTGCTTAACACACACTGAGGGTTGTCGATACCCAATTACAGTAAGACAAAATGTAACCAACTCCAAAGGGAAAACAAAAGGATATGAACTAGATACCAGTCTATGCCCTTTTTCCTGTGGTGGCCCATGCAACACCAATATCACTGCTGGAATGAAGGAGGATGCCAATCCCTAAACCCTTATAGCTCGAATTCATCATCCAGCTTGAGTGCCTCAGCTGCAGCCTCCTCTTCCTCATCATCGATCGCAAAGTATGGGTTATGCACCTCAGGCCGGAACTTGTACCCAGTGAACACGTAGAAGGCAAGTGTGGCAAGCTCGCCAGCCACGACGCTGGTCCACAGATACCGGTATGAGGTGATGGTCTGTAATGCGTACACCACAACGCGCGTGAAGTAAATGTAGCAAATGACAACCACATAGTACTGGCGGAAGAGAGTCAGCTTCATGAGGTTCACAGCCGCCTTCCCATCTGAGCGAGCAGCCTCCCGGAGGTTCTTAATGGACCAGACAATGGGGAAGAGCACGGCGCAGCAGCAGACCACATCGACCAGCAAGAAAATTTGCTTCCAGGTGACCCAGTCCCGAGCATAGGGTCCAGATTCGTCGATGACCACCTGCGCAATGTTGGCCACGACTTGCAGGGGGATGACCACCATGAGCACCTTCTTCTCCTTGTCGGCTAGGTAGGGTTTGAGGAAGGACCAGCCGGTGCCGATGAGCACTATGAGCGTGAAGAGCGAGATCCCCTTGAGGAAGCTGAAGATGTAGAAGAGCACGTCCCATCCGTGGGCGGTGCCGGTGCGCTCGATGCAGGACTTGTCCTCGGCCTCGGCGAGGAGGTTGAGCGCCTTGAGCACGAGGACGGCAAGCATGAAGTAGTGGATCCGGAAGACCGCGGCGCGCTTGCGAAGCAGTATGGCGACCCAGGCGGCGGCGAGGCCGGCGTAGGCGAGGCAGAAGAGGAAGTAGATGGAGGGGAGCGAGGAAGCCCCGGCGGAGAGGTACTGGCGGTCCCCGGTGGCCGGGTCGACGTTGTACATGGCGGAGCGGACGTCCATGCCGACCTTGAGCCCCCCGCCGAGGCAGTTGGCGAAGACGAGCGTGTACTGGCCCGGCTCGGAGACGCGGTAGGCGGTGGAGAAGGAGGAGGAGCGCGCGACCTCGACTCCCGCGGGGTTGGAGGGCGGGCGGAGGCGGTCGAAGGTGAAGGCGAGCTTGACGAGTTCGGACTGGAGCGCGCAGGTGACGTCGAGGTCCTGGAGCTGGCGGAGTACGTGGACCCAGGCGTCGAGCGTGGAGAGGAAGAAGCCGAGCTGGGAGAGGTCGAGCTCGGCGGAGGCCGGCGGGTCGAAGGTGATGCCGGAGACGTTGAGCTCCAGCACCCCCGAGTGGGAGAAGCCGAACTCGTCCAGCGGGATGATGCTCCGCGGGTCGGACCGGATCAGGGTCTCCCGGATCTCGGCCGCCGCGGGGGGCACCAGCATCGCGGCGCCGAGGACGAGGAGGAGGAGGACCGCCGCGGGGCGCCTCGGGAGCGCCGCGGCGCGCGGCGACGGCGAGGCGGCCATCGAGTGGGTGGCGCGATCTGGGGGAGGAGGCGGCGGCGGTGGTGCGGTGGCCGGTGGGATTTGGGATTTGGAGGGTGGGCGAGCGGCACGCTGGGAGGAGGGGATGGCGTGGTGCGTCGGCAAAGGCACACGGTTGACAAGTTCGGGCCCGCTCGACTACGCGACGACGCAGTTCACGTCTCCCTTTGATTCCGGTTGTTTTTCCCCCCACTAGAAAATATTAGGAAAAAAATAATTATATTACACTTAGCTTGGTCAATGAAATGGCACGATGGCACGAGTTGTAGAAAATACGCAAGTCCATTGCTCTGACTAGTGCCTGCTGGGAAAGTGCCCTTTTAACCTTGGTACAAGCAAGCTTGTTCAAGAATTTTAGTGCAGCAGTTTAGTGCAATTTTAATGTGAATTTTGCCAAATTGTCGAGCTATGCTAGACCAAGGACAAAGGAATAAGACCAAAACACCGTAGAAGCAGGCTATCTTTGTAGGTTTCCATTGTGAGTGAAATTGCACGCAGGTTTTTTATGTACAAGGTTTTGCACATTAGTTTCTTAGAGACAAAGGTTTTCTCATCGGAATTGTTAGAGAAAAATGTGTTGAACTCGAGTATCGGCCAACTTGTTTCGACATAATCTATGACTGATTTTAGTTTCCATTTTTCTTTTGCATTCTATGGTAGTTGTAGACTTGTAGCCTTGTAGGTAATTTTCCGCAATTTAGAACGGTACATACTCCCTCGGCGATAGTGGTTGACGTTTCAGTGTCAGTGTTGGCACGACGTGCTTTGAGATCAGTGATCTGCGGGGCTTACAGAAAGATCAAGAGGTTTGTTGGGAGTGATGCTTCAGTCGCCGTCTCAGCAGCAGACTGATTTGATTAGTTTATAAGGCGGGTGGCTGGCAAGCTGATTATTTAAGCGTAAGCTTGATGACCCATCCTAGCCACCTTCCTGGTTCCGAGATCTAGCCTTGCTGTAACACCCCTGCAGTTGTTCCTGCAACTTGAGCAGGAAGATGTTGTCACGTTCAGCTACTAGATCCGGCTCCCAGCACTGCCAGCATGATTAGTTACCGGAGAAACCTGGAACGATCCTTCGAAAAATGTTGCTAGATGCATGACAGAATCTGCCGTCAGGGTCCGTAGAAGAATGTTCTAGTTCTCACTGAAACGCTGCTGAGTCTGCTGTCAGAGTCTGTAACTACCACATATAGGATATGCCTGACGAAGATGTGCATACACATTGAGTGCAGGAAGTTCAGACTTCAGAGTAGCACAATTTGTCTGAAAACGCATGGAAAATTTCAGTGCAATCGCAGGCACAGATGGGCAGAACAGCAGAGAATGTAGCGCGCAGTGCGCAATCTATTTAGCGCGAACTGTCAGATGATGGCTTCAGTTTCTCAACGTTTGTTACATTCTGAATCTTGATTGGCAGTGTCTCACAGGAGAAATGAGAAAGCAGAGCAGTCCCTGCCCGACCAGTAATGGAAGAGGTATGGTTCCCTTTACTTATTTTTAACACTTATTTTTAGCACGTGTCACATTGAATGTTTAGATACTAATTAGGAGTATTAAACATAGACTATTTACAAAACCCATTACATAAGTGGAGGCTAAATGGCGAGACGAATCTATTAATCCTAATTAATCCATCATTAGCAAATGTTTACTGTAGTAACACATTGTTAAATCATGGACTAATTAGGTTTAATAGATTCGTCTCGCCGTTTAGCCTCCACTTATGTAATGGGTTTTGTAAATAGTCTACGTTTAATACTTCTAATTAGTATCTAAACATTCGATGTAACGGGTGTTAAAAATAAGTAGGAGGAACCAAACCAGGCCTAATGGTCACAAGCCGAACAGGGAATTGCCTCATCTTTCAGGGTAAAGAAATTCTCTCTAACTAAAACGATCTACAATTTGAAACGGAGGGAGTAGGTTTCTAGGAGTATTGCACATTGGTATCATAAAGATAAAGTTTTCTCATTCGCAACGTTGAAATCGGAGTCCCGAGTATCGTCAACTTGTCTTCACATAGACACGTAACCTATGAGTCTATGACTAATTGTACTTTTTCTTTTGTTTTTTTCTTGCATTACATGGTATAGTTCGTGGTAAAATTCCAGCTACTTCAAACGTGACAGGCCATAGCATACTGGTAGTTTTTCCCTTCTAGTATTTCATTTTTCTGTGAGACGTTGGTTGGCGTTTCAGTGTCGGTGTTGGCACGACGTGCTTTGAGATCGGTGATCTCCAGGGCTTTAAAGAAATATTAAGAGGTTTGCTGGGAGCGGTGCTTGAGTCGCCATCTCCGAGCAGACGGATTAGTTTACACGGCTATCGGTTTGCAAGTTGATTTTTTTTTAAAAAAAACACCTTGATTACCTCTATCCACCTTCCTCCACGTTGCGATCGCCTTGTTGTAACAGCTCTGCAAGATGTTGTCAGATTCAGCTACTGGATCCAGCTCCCATCACTGCCAAGTGCCAACATGATAGTTGCCCAAGGGATCTAGAACGATCCTTCGAAAATTGTTGCTAGATGCGTACTGGCAGAATCTGCCGTCAGGGTCAGTAAAATGGTTCCCAGTTCTCACTGGATCACTGCTGTAAATAGTGTCAGAGTCCGTAACCACCACATATGGATATGCCTGACGAAGATTTGCTTGTACATATGGTTGCAGGAAGTTAAGAGACATTCAGCGTTGCAAGCCACCCACTGAGCTCCGAGCCTCCGCGTCGCTCCCCGCGGGCGACATGGGTAGCGCCCCAGTCGCCACCGGCAACCCACCTCACCGCCTCTCATCCCCACCTCGCCGCCGTCGGAGAGGGTTGCCGGAAGCCTGTCCGGCTCCCGAGGACGGCGGCGGCGGGGCATACTGACGGCTCCCGGGGACGATGCCGGGGCGGGACGGTGCTAGATGCCGTGTGAAGCAGAAATCAAGACTACAATACAACTCAAACAAACACAATTAAGAAGGGACAACGCTTACCACTGGCAATCACACTCGACAGCAAAGAAACCAATAGCGAGTACTGGCGACACCTCCTTTGCAACACCCGCTACTCCAGCAGGCAGCCCCAGGACTGCCTGGTCAGTAACGGGCAGAGTGGCAGCCGACGGAGCCTGTGCGGATAGCTCGGGGGCTCCTCCAACTTCTGTTGATGGCACCCTCTTTGGCACCATATCAACAAATACATCACCAACATCCGGGTCGGTTACGACTACTTCTTCAGAAGCAGCCTCATCACCACCAAGCGCCGTGTCAACAGCCTTTATGACAAAGATGAATTAGTCATAACAATAGCAAGTTCAAATTCATCAGCTGCGGACGAGTTCAAGACTACATACTTTGGTACCCCGAGACTTCTCAGGGGTTGATGCAAACTTAGCCGCAGACATCTTGCGGACTACTCTGCGTCTCTTGACAGGAGGAGAGGGTTCGTCCTCTGACTCCTCAACAACAGTTTCTGATTCTTCTTCCGACTGCGCCAAGTAGCCGGCAAGAACTCGAGACTAAAAAAACAAGTCGATATTAACAACAAATATCACATAAGTGAAAAAGTACAAGTCAGATGCAAAGACATACCACTTCTGGCTCATACCAGACATCATACTGACGAAGAGCCGCAGGGATTACTGGTACTCCCTGGTAGTTCCTGAAGAACTTGGCCAGCAGCGCCTCTACATCATCATCGGATATATCCTCATCGGACATACGCGATGGATCTTTAAGACCTGTGTACTCACTTCCTGAGTGAGCACGTTTTTGAAGCGGCTGAACTCTTCTCTTCAGAAAGCTGGCCACCACGTTGATCCCAGTTAGACCGAGTGCCTTAAACTCGGTGATTTGCTGCATTAGGTGATCCAGCTCGGGGGTGTCTTCGGGTTCGCTCACCCAGTTTTCTGCATGCTTGGGCGCGTAACCAGTCACCACAGGCAAGCGAGGATCATGGTTCCCGATGTAGAACCACCTTTTCTTCCACTCCCCGTGGGAGTCAGTCAAGTTATACTCAATGTATGCGCCTGAGTTCCTGAGTTGGAACCCGACGCCTTCAAAGACTTCTGTCCTATGGACACTAGACTGCGGCTTACAGCGGAACAGTTTCCTAAACAACTCGAGCCTCGGAGGAACTCCCAAATACACTTCGCAGAGGTGTATGAAAATCGACATATACAGTAAACCATTGGGGTTCAAATGCACGAGTTGAAGCTTATAGTACCCGAGAATACCTCTGAATAAGTCGGAGGTGGGCACTGCCAACCCCCTCTCCACAAAATGCGCGAGCATCACTGTCTCGCCTGGATGTTCCTCAAATTGCCACGCATTTGGAAATGCGGGGCACCACTCCAGAATTTTCTTCGGTTGCAGAAGCTTCGCATCGACTAGTGCTTGCACAGCTTCCTTCTTCATCACTGAATGTTGCCACGTTGCTCCAGGCGGCAGCGGCGCAGTTTGATTCGTCAACCCCACCTTCGGCGTCGGCAGCACCAGTTCTTTCCCCTTCTTGGATTTCACCTTGCCCGTCGCCGAAGCCTTGCCCTAGATCTTCTCGGGTTTCTTGCCCATCTTCTTGGTGCGCATCCGACGGACTCAACCTCAAGCTAGAACGACACTCTCCCTCGGATCTCTCCCAAGGGGCGGCAATGGCGGCGGTGGCACTCGCGGCGGCGCAAATGTGGAGCAAGAGAGCAGGGGAGAAAGAAAAACAGATCTAATTACCGTACGGCGTAAATCTAACCGAAAGGGGGCCTTCCAGTTTTATCTCCGCCAGCTCCGGTTTCCACGCGTCAGTTACGTAACGGACGGATTTTAAACAGCTTAATTGCAGATTAATCGCCTAAAACACTCAACGGCTATTCTTTTCAACGGACTGCTGACCACTTCAACGACAGAGATCGCCTAAGTGCTCGGGGGCTGCGGGTACCATACCCGTTGGTCAGTTTTTTCTTTTTCAAAGACTTCTAAGGGTAAAACAGACAAAAAGCGGGTTTGACCCTAAGCTTGACTCTTCGACTCAACCTAGGCTCAGGGGCTACTCCATATGGAGTGCGATTGACATCGCACTACCATATAAAATTTCTTGGAACAGAGACAACTCGAAGGAACAAAAAGAGTACCTTCCAGCCGCGCGACAGTACTCGAGCACTTCGTTCTGCAACCTCTACGACTAGCTACTGGGATAGTGCCCGCAGTGCCCAAGACTGTGGCGCAAGACTACAAAGTACTCGGGGGCTTGTCGGGCATGCACCCCAGGCCCACGAGTAGACCTTGGACGGCCCACTAAGGGGCGTACTCGGACACGATCAGAACAAGGGATAGGCGTATCCCTTTCGGACTAGTCAAGTATGTATATGGAAAACTACTCGGGCCTTACCGAGTAGAACTCTGTAATAGTACTCGACTAGGACTCAGACTTGTAACCCTGCCCTCCCGTGTATATAAGGGTGGGCAGGGACCCCCCTCAACAAGGCCAGTTCATCAATACAAACCAACACACAGGACGTAGGGTATTACGCGATCTAGCGGCCCGAACCTGTCTAAATCGTGTTCCTTGTGTCACCATTGATTCCTTGATTCTCGACGATCCTTACTGCACAAAAGCCCACCTAGGGTACCCCCTAGGCGGGTTGCCGGTCTAAAACACCGACAGGCGGCCTGGATCCGGCTCCGCCATGAGCGGATCCGGCCTCTCTGCCCCCGGATCCACCGCCCCAGGCCAATCCTGGCACGGCACGGAGAAGCGGCCGTGCGGGGCCGGTGAGAAGGAGCTGGGGCGCACGAAGGGCCCGGGCCCGAGGACGAGGAGGACATGGTGGTGGCAGCGGCGAGGAGGAGGAGGGACCGGGACGGTGGCAAGAGAAGCGGTGGTGGTGGCTACTCTAGACGGCGGTCGTCCGGCGCGTCGTCGTCGTCGGGCTTCGACAGCAGCTTCTGGTGTGACG
The DNA here is from genome assembly GCF_005286985.2 of Setaria viridis. Taxonomy (NCBI): domain Eukaryota; kingdom Viridiplantae; phylum Streptophyta; class Magnoliopsida; order Poales; family Poaceae; genus Setaria; species Setaria viridis. Next base: position 1,569,237 of record NC_048266.2, read on the forward strand.
GGGTGCGCAGAGGCCTTGCCATCTGGCAGGGGGACTAATGGGCCCAAGCGGTGGCGGAGGGTCTAGGCCCTGGTGGCCGAGGCTGACGGCGACGATGTGGGGGACGACGACACCGTGGAGGTGAGGAGGCACCGCGTGAGGGAAGGAGAGGATCGGCCGGCGGCAGCATACGGATGAAGGCCAGCGCGTGGTTCCACAACGTCAGCGCAAAGGAGGTTGAGTGGCGCGGCTCGCGGAGGCTGGCGCCGGGCGCGGAGGAAGGTGGTGCCGAGCGGGGGAAGGAGAGGACTACCCAGCGGCAGCGGACGGAGGGCGGCCGGTCTGGCGCGTGGTTGCACGGCGTCAGCGCGATGGCAGCCGAATGGGGCAAGTGATAGGCTGGGGCACTGTGGCGGAACCGCCCAAATTAACCTGACTAAAATGCATTGAAGTCGCCTGACACGCGATTATGCACTTTAAGCAAGTCAACTTGGTCGACCGTCGGATTTCCTCCGATAAACCACATAACAGGATCGAGAAGCATTGCTCACGCGAAGGTGAGTAGTACAGAGGTTACAACATTCCATCATGACAACTTAGTTCAACAATTTATTACATCAGAATTTTTGAAATTCAAACCGAAATTTTGCATAGTTCGAAGTCAAAGGAAAACAACGGAAACTAAACGCCGATACATGACATCACGACGGAGCCGATCGTGACATCAAAAATTCCTTCCTTCGCCATCCGAGGAAGGATCCCACTCGACGGTCCAGCCTGGAGGAAGCTGGGTCGGCCAAGTGGTACCAACACCCAAGCTATTGACATTACCTGAAAAAGATTAGCCACAACAAGGCTGAGCAACTAGTACTCAGCAAGACTGACCCGTCGGAAAGACACGACCGAGACCTAGACATGCAAGGCTTTCTGGCTCTGGGGTTTTCCTTGCCAAAAGCGTCTAAAGTCAGTCCTTACTTTCAACATTTTAGCTCATGTTCTATGTTCTTTATCCATTCTAGATTAGCAACTTATACTAAACAAACATGGTTTCCAAGCAATTACTGAACAAACATCAAGATTAAAATCATCATCATGTTCCATCTTTACTCAGTGCAGAATAGCGATCAAGTAGTCCCAATCTGTGAGAGGTAGACGAATCGATTTGAATTTTATTAACCATGCATGGCAAACCTAATCTCACGACATCCGCGCACCACGAAGGGTCGCTTCATTTGTCAGCCGTCCCCATCGATCCCTTAGGCACGTGTCAGGACCAACTTCCTTTGGCATGCAATGCTCCACAGTCCTGGCCTATTGCTGCACTGTGACCGCACTTGCACCCACATGATGCACCATGGGAACAACTTTCCAAGGACAGCCAGAAGGTATGCCACGCCCTAGTTCAATCAGGTACTAGGCTTCCCCATCCCATACTAGGTATGAGATTAGTACTTTCAAACACTTGATCACGAACGCCGACACGTTTTGACCTTAGTTCATTTTCATTTAGACAGACGGGGCAATCCACCAAGTATCGAACACAAGCCTGACCCCATCCGTCGTCCTTATAGTTGCGACAAATCTGAAACATTCAACTCCTATAACTCGCGAGTGACAGGAAATCACTCGACTTTTACCGAAACCTATTAAGCATTGCACTACTCGACCTTAGCAACTAGTATTCAGACAAGGTACTAAGTTTATGCATCTAAGGTTTCATTACAACTCCTCGAAACGTAAATGCGCAATCAAGTAATCAATAATATTGCATGAACTCAAGATAGGAATTTATGCTCCGGGGCTTGCCTTCAGGAAAAGCTTGCGGGTCCTCGGGGTCTTGCTCCGGTTCGGGCTCTCCTTCGTAGGGATGCAGTTCCTCGGCGGGGTCTTCTTCCGGTGCTGGATGAAGCTCGTACGTTCCGTCGGCGAGATTCAACTCTACACGGAAATGCAATGCAGGGGTTAAACATTTTAGATGGTTATTTCAACACACTCATGTTTTAACACGGACACTTGTAGCAAAGCTACAGGAAAGGTGGGGAGTTCAACTTCTGTTGGTGGAGAGCAGGATGAGAGGGTCGGATTGGGGAAAACTTAGGGTCTGACCCTCAGGTTTAAGGAAAACCGTACCGAGATCCTTAGACTCAACACAGAGGAAACCCCAAAAATATTTCACCGATACCCTTGGGTCAAAGAAAAAGTTACAGCCGAGCCCTCGGGCGAGGCGGAGAAAGGGTCGGCGAAACTTGGCAGGGTCGGGCGAGGCGAACGGAAAAAGGTCGGGCGAGACGAAAAGAAAAGGGGTCGGGCGAACCGAAACAAAGGGGTCGGGCGAAACGAAAAAGGACAGGGGTTGGGCGAAATGAAAAGGACAGGGGTCGGGCGAAACGAAAAGGACAGGGAGGTTAAGTAGCTTACCTCCAGGTCTACCGGTGAAGCCTTGGGGCCGAACAGGAGTAGGCTGGGGCGGGAAGTCGTACACTCTAAGGCTTGGGCAGCGGCGAGACTTTGACGGTGGTCCGGCGGCGGCGGTGCTTCTTGCGGACACCAGCAAGCTCGAGTACCACGCGGAGGAGCGGGCGGCTGGTGTGTTGGAAGAAGCGGCTGGAGCAGAGAGGGGAACTTTCTCCAAAGGGTGGCAGCAAAATCGCCGGAGTGTGGGGTGGCGCAAAGGGGTGAGCTTCACGGAAGCTCAGCAGCGGCGCGGGGAGAAAGCGGCGGCTCAGATGCAGCGGTGGCAAAGGGGTGGCGTTGCCGGTGAGGGGGTTCCCTTTTATAGGGCCGGGGTGGCGCGGAGGGTCGAGGCGGGGCTCCGGTGGGGAAAGGATAAGGCCGGGAGCGGTGAGTGCTCGGGCGAGGCGGCCATTGGCCGACAACGCCATTGGGCAGAGGAGGCGGAACTTCGGGTGGTCTTCGACGGCGATTGGCCTTGGGCGGCGCACGTCTGGGGCTTCCGGTCTGTCGGGCGGGCGAGGTGGAAGGGCTACCGTGAGGGTTGGGCGAGCGGGCGAAGGCGCGGGATGTCGGGGGCGTCTCAGCTTTCTCGGCGAATGGGCAGAACAGGGTTGGCGGAGCAGAGCCGTGGCAGGTGGAAGGCGACCTGCGCGCGGCCGGCGATTGGCTCGCCCTGCGCTCGCTCCGTCCTGTCACGGGCGCGGGTTGGGCGCCGTGGCTCTCGTCCTGTCGCTGTCGTGCTGGTGATAGGGCGCTGGCGAGCTGCTGGTGGCCGGCGGCCACGCAGCGCGCGAGCGAACGTGCTCTGGTGCGCGGGCGTCGAGGCTCCTTTCGGGCAGCAAACCTGACCAGCTTTGGAGCGATCCTTCTCCGAATCTTTCAACACAACTCCCGAAACTCCCTTAAACAAACTTGTTCAACTCTGATCGTTCTTCAAACTTTGTTTAAGGTGTCAGTTTTTATTGTGAGAGGATTCGAAGATATTTTACGCCAAAGTTAGCCAAAAATCTGGAATTCCAGACTTAGGATTTTTAAGGCACCAGGGGTGAGTTGACTGGTTTACCTCACTTTGACCGGGATTTTGAACAAGTTCGGGTCCGATTTGGATCTGGGTCAGTGTAACAAAGTTGGAACACTCTCGAGGTACTACAACTTCTATTAAGGCTCTGACTCGAGTTTAGATAGGAAAACGGGAGATGAAAGCTTGCAAAGTTGGAGGAAAACTCGAATTCCAGGACTTATGAGATTTTCAGGGTCCTTTAGGAAAGCCGGCTTTGGTTGCTTTTTTTGACTTCCTTCCACTCCGAAATGGTCAAAGTGCCTTTAACAAAATTTGTTGGAATTTAAAAGTTTTACAACTCTTATTTGGGCGAAAACTTAAGTTTGTATATAGAATTTCAAGCTTTAAATCAAACTCCAAAAGGAGCTTCTTAGGTTTATAAAGGTCATTTCACTTCTTAAATTAAGTATTTATCACTGGTTTAGAGTTAAAAGCACTTAATTTAGGTAGAGTTGTTACAGGCACGACAGCTCCTGTGCCTTCAACGGCAGCGGCGTGGTGTCGGGGTCGGGGTGGCCTGTGCAAGGTGCGCCAGCAACGCTATGGAGGCGCGGTAGGGACACTTGGCGCAGGGGGGCGCTGGTAGCACCGAGGTGGTGCTGCGGGCGTCGTTGGGCCACCTCTTCTCGGCTGAGGAGTTGCGGAGGTGGCGACAGGAGAGGAAGGCGGCTGAGCTCTGGTGGGGGTCGTGCGCATGGAGGAGGCTGTGGGGAGTGGGGGCCCGATGTACTGTGCGGTGACGCGACGGCATGGTGCGTGGAGGTACGGCGGCGATACCGCCCCAAATGGGCTGCCGTGACGGTGGTTCGGGAGTGCCGAGCCATGATCGTGCAGCAAGGGATTGAGATGCTCAGGGCGAAAGCCCTCGCTGGCGTTTGCAGGTGGAGATGACAGCGGCGCCCTAGGGTGTCATTCTCCCCATTGAGAGCGCCATGTCTGAGCTATAGCCCTGCTGCACGGGGTACTCTAGGTGAAAACCCTGTCCAAACCTTGGACGAGCGACGGCAGCGCCATTGGCGTCGTGCTCTCCTTGGAGGTGTCGTCTCTAGAGACCCATATCGGTTTGTGACATTGCTAGTCCGTTGGTCATGGACGGTAGCAGCTGGTGGTGGCACTTCCGCCGCGTGGCAAGCTGGATGGGCGTTGTCGAGGACATGTGGAGGCAATCACAAGTAGGGCGGCGGCTAGGGGTATTCGTATAGTTGTCGGTTTTGGTTGCTTGCAGCGGACCACGACGGCTGGCGTTGCTTGGCAACGGTCAGTGCGGCGTGGGACTGCGTCGGAGGACGGCGCTTGCGGCAATGGCATCATGAGACAACTAGGCTTGCAGCGGACTACGGTGGGTTGCTCAGCTTGGCTAGGCTATCCGGTGCGGTACATCGTTGGAAGACGGCGCAAAGCGACTTTTCTGGTTTGCTGACGTAAAGGCTTTTGTGAGGGTGAAGCAACGAGGCAAGGTCAACCTGCGGCGGCGACTTGGTTGATTGATGGAGATCTTGTGAAGCGGGGCAGCATTGCTCACCACTCAGACGTCAATAAAAGAAACGGATCTGTGATATGGAGTACCGTGACGGGCGAGGTGAGACTCCCTCGCACGGTGTTTCTTCGAGGCGACGAGAGCGAGGTGGAGTCCAACGGCAAATGTGGTGAGGCTCCTGCACATTGTGTTATCGTGGTGGCGACTGCGAGGCAGCCTGCGAGAGGTCCGGATTCGGTGATATCACTACATTAGGTGGATGGTGGTATTGCAGCGGCACTACAGCTGAGGGTCCCGCATGGCGGTGGCCTTCTCGGTGCGGTGCAATCTACTTCTATCGATTCCCCATCGACATAGGGCCACGCCTGGAGGTTTCGGCAAAGACATGAGCGTGAATGTTGGTGGGTGCCGCCATGGAGAGTGGAGTGGAGAGGCCACATTTGAGTTGAGTGGTGACCCACATTAACGTCTCAATCCAACCGAGTGAGTCTTTTTTTCTTTTTTTTCTTTTTCTGACTATGGTCTCTCAGGACTATAGGCTTGTATTTTCTGCTATATCAATGCAACACGCACATCTTGTGCGTCGTTCTTTCAAAAAAGAGCGCAGGAAGTTCAGACTTTAGAAGTAGCACAGTTTGTGCCCGAAACACTTGGAAAATCTTTGCGTTGTGCAATCGCAGGCACATATTGGCAGGAATTGAAATGCGCAATCGCGTTTCGCGCGAACCGTCAGATGATGGCTTCAGTTTCTCAACGTTTGTTACATTCTGAATCTTGATTGGCAGTGTCGCACAGGAGAAAATGAGAAAGCAGAGCAGTCCCTGCCCGGCCACTGCCAGTAATGGCCACAAGCCTACTGGTGGTGGTGGTACTTGTCGGCGAGCTGCTGCACCCTGAGCTCCAGCTCCCGGATCCTCGCCGCCCACTCGGGCCTTATCACCACCGGCCTCACCTCCCCGACAACCACGTCGCCTGCCCCTGGCTTCTCCTTGGCCTGCCGGCGCGCCACGGGTTTCTTGTCTTTCCTCCTGGCCGCCTCCTTCGCCGCCGCGGCCCTCTGCAGCGCGCGCAGCACGTCGGACCCCCGCAGCTGCCCCCCCTCAGGCGCCGGCGCCGGTGAGATGGACCGTCCGGGCGTTGCCTCCTCCCGCTCCGGCACTTCGTCGTCGTCGTCCTGCTCTTGCCCGAAGAAGCCGTCATCGACGTCGGAATCGGAGCCGCCGCCGTCGTCGTCCCATGAGCGGTCACGACGGGACCCTCCTCTGGTCCAGCGCCGCGGCTTGGCTGACACCACGGTGGGCGCCGGCGCGCGGCGGCAGGGGATTGCCGCGTGCGGCTGGGGATGGAGAGGGACGAAGCAACGTGCGGCGGAGAACATTGGATGGATCATGGCGGAATGGATGGACGGACACACTTGGAAGTTGGGAATTGGATGGCCCAAAGGCTCGGATTAAGGCAACCGGGCCCAGCCCAAGAGATTATAAAAGGCAGAAGGCTCCAAAGTTTTTCTTTTTCAGTGGCAATGACAGAAACATGAGATCGCATATGAACATATTTCTGAACATCATAGCTCCGACGTGCAAAACAACCGATCGTGTAGTTGGTTCGTCTAGCCTAGTCTCATCGAATTGGCGACCTTGACGAGCTTGATGCATAATGAAATATGAACAGCGACCTTGACGACCTTCGGCATGAAGGTTTCTTTCTGACCACAACTCTTCTTCAATCTGCAATAATCTACAAGCTCGACAGCAAAATTTGCAAGTACAAACAGCCACCGATGCATCAACACCGCGGCGGCGTCACGGTTCTCTATCAACAATTTGCGCCAGCGAAACACGCACGCACGCTACGACGACGAGCCGGCGGGCACGGCCTCGAAGAGCTTGGCGAAGTAGAACTGCGTGGAGATGAAGCCCCGGTTGGCGACGCGCCAGCCGGCCTCGCGGAGCGCGTCCTCGATGTCCCGCTCGGCGTGCAGGTAGGCGCGCGTGGCCTTGGACGGGCCCGGGAACAGCTCGCCGACGCGCTTCAGGAAGTCGAAGTAGAGCGTCCTGGGCGCGAAGCTGATGAGCAGCCGCTTCTCCGCCAGCGACGCCAGGTGCTTGATCATGGCACGCGCCTCCTCCCGCGGGTAGTGGATGAGCACGTCCAGGCACACCACCACGTCGTACCGCCCCTGCAGGCTCTCCAGGTCGCGGACCTCGAACCGCGGCATGCGGAACGGGGACCCCGCCGGCTGCGACGCCAGCGCCAACTGCGCCTGCCGCTGCGCCTCGGAGACCATGGCGGCCGAGATGTCTGAGGCCAGCACGTCCGCGCCCTCGGCGGCGAGCGGGATGGCGAGGGACCCCGTCCCGCACCCGGCGTCGCACACCGTGGCGCCCGCGAGCTGGAGCGGCGAGTCGCGGAGCATGGACAGCGTGGCGGCCACCGTCTGCGCGTGGCCCTCGCGGATGTCCAGCTGCACGCGGTTCACGCCCTCCGTCGCCGACCCGTAGATCTTGCGCCATCGCTCGAAGCCCGTCGAGTTGAAGTAGGCGCGGACGGCCTCCTTGTCGCCGCCGCCCGCGGCCTCGGCCTGTGCGCGCCGCCGGCGCTCGGGATCGGAGAGAGAAACCGCCGCCGCCAGCGCGGCGGCCGCGGCCGCGGCGGCGGGCAGGGAGAGCGGCGGGAGGTCCGCGGCCGGCGGCAGCGCCGCGGCGGTGGTGCTGGGAGCCTTGCGCTGCGGGCGGAGGAGGACGTGGGAATGAGGGTGGTGGAGCAGGGCGGGCCGCGGCGGCGGCAGCGAGTGGAGGCGGGAGAGCGGCGCGGTGGAGACGCCGGCGCGCGCCATTGCCGGAGCGAGGAGTGGGGGGGATTCGACTACGAGTGGTTCGCGGGTGATGGAGTTCGGATTTTGGGGATAGGGTTTTTACAGATTGCCCCTCGTGTGTGCGTTGCTTTTCTGCGGCAGCTTGTGGTTGAGGATGCTCTTTGGATTGGGGATTAGTGTAGGGATGTAAAAGGTAAGTGGGCCTGGTTTTGCTTGGTTTCCGGTACTCTTCTGGGCTTACGATCGTAGCCCAACACAGTCCAGTAAGTTTGTTGCCTTTTTTATAATTAAAAAAATGGGTTATCACAAGAGTGAGTGATATAGCAGAATGTTCGGCTGCAAATGGCCTATTTCCATATTTTCTAGTGCAATCTAGAAAAGAACTTGTAATCCCACGAGCCTATAGTGGAAGAACATTTGGCTGGCTTGGTCCCATAATTTTCTCCAATTTGGGGTTTTGCATGTTAAATTCAATGTCTATTTAGTTGATGTGTTCCTACTGCTGATGTGTTCCTATTGGAATTTTCTCCAAATAAGTGTGATGCATACGTAGCCCTTCCTGAATAAGTTGGCACCTTAGGCTGATTCAAGTGTTTGCTGAATTTATTCGCTTCCGCTGTCACTAACCTGCTGTGTTAGTGTGCTTATCCCAACAGCATAGTCCCTAAAACTCTACTGAGCAGGAGTATCAAATGTGTATCAATTACAAGACGCTCTTTCCAGTGCATAGCTACAAGACATACACATGAAACAAGAATCACACGTAATTGGACCCAAAACAATGATGAATCAACCAATAGCGTGCCTCAATTCGCTAGTTTTAATCTTTTGTATCTCTCAAAGCGATCATGACCAACAGAGCCCCGACACCATGGCTAGGACGGCAGCCACCAGCAAGCTCTCCACGCACCGCCGCCGCCTCTTCACCTACGAAACAGAGGAGGGAGCTAGTGAGGATTACAAAATTCAAAAGGGGAAGACAAAAGCATTGCTTGTAAAGGAGGGCTAGTATAAATCACAGTGCACTCGTACGTATGCTGCAACACGCAAGCAGCTTTACTAGTGCCATGCATGATTGCTCACTTGATGATCAAATCTACTCTTTTCTTAATCATTTTTTGACTAAAGAGAGGACCATGATCTTAGAGCATGGCATCTTTGTTCCTTTTAGAGCCAAGAACACTAGTGCCAATTGCCATATCAAATCTGTTCCACTTCTAACTTCGCAAACTGATTATATCTTCTTCTACCAAGCTCAACCACCATGGAGATTTAATCAATTATCAGTGCACAAAGCTAATCATGGATTGCGAATTGCAGTTACCTTGTTTGCTGATGCGGCAGACACGGTGTAGAATCCGGTGCCCGGCCCTACGCCGTCGGCGCCGCCGGGTCCTTGCGCCACCACCAGCCCGGCGCCGCCGCCCGTGCCATTGCCGCTCCCGCCCCCGCTGCCCTTCCATCCGCTGATCGTCGGCGCCTTGACGCCGACGTCGTACGCGGGCGTGCCGTCGGGCTTGAACAGCCCGTAGTGCCGCTCCGACGCCGGCCCGGGCTTCTGGTCCTCGTTGAACAGCGCGAACACGTACACCTGCAGCGCCTCGCCGGGCGCCGCCGGGGTGCCCTTCCCCTCCGCCACCATCCGCATCAGGTTGCCGTTGTACCTCGCCGCGTTCTCCGGCGTCGCGCCGGCCTCGTCGTCGTCGCCCTGCGACGGCCACCCCGTCTCCGACACGCGGATCTCCAGGGCCTTGCCGTAGTTTGCCCTGCAGATCGCCGCGCGCACGGCGTCCACCTGCGCGTGCAGCATGTTGCCGTAGCGCAGCCCCGTGGCGGCATCGGACACGCCGGCGTTGGGCTCGAACAGCGCGTAGCTGAGGTCCACCCCGTCCGGGTCCGCCTTGTACGCGAAGTAGGGGTACGCGTTGATGAGGAACGGCGCGCCGTTCTTGGCGAGGAAACCCAGGAGCGGGGACATGTACGGGAGCACGTCGCGCCGGAACGCGGCGGCCGACGGCGGGAACGACGACGACAGCACGCCGAGGGAGTGCGCCGTGGTCACCGCCACGCGGGAGGTCAGGTTGCACGCGGCCAGCGCCGCGTGGAGGGCCTCCATGGCGGGGAGCAACGACCGGAGCATGGTGGTGTCGGTGCCAGTGAGTACCTCGTTGCCGACGGTGACCGCGGTGATCGACGTCGCCGGGACGTGGGGCAGGATGTTGGCGCGGACCCACGCGGAGGCGGCGGATGGGTCCGTGGCAAACCGCGGCACGAGGCGGTCCGGAACGCCGATGGTGAAGTCGGCGCCGGAGCCCGCGAAGGCGCTGAGCACGCGCGCGTCCGCGTCGTAGAGCTTGACCTTGGTGGCGTTGAGCGCGCGGAGGAGCACGGCCGCCGCCTGCGGCGGCGGCAGGTTGTCCGCCACCTGGCCGTAGTTGATCCCCAGCGCCGGGGCGCCAGCCGCCGCGAGAGCCGGTGCGAGGACGGCGAATGCAGCGGCGAGCACGAGCCGGAGCGCCATCGCTTGCGGCGGCTTGCCGGAGCACGGAGGTGGAGTGGAGTGGAGTGGAGTGGGAGCAGAGCAGAGGCCTTTGGCATCGTTGGAAATGGCTGCCATATAAAGCGCGTGCATGTGGACGCCGATGCCAAAATGGCAGGGCTCGCTTTAGCGATAAAGCCTTGCTGTGTTCGCCGTGCTTTGGGGGCGGCGGTGTCGTGTCCACCGGTGTTTGGGTTAGGCTATACCTTTGGCAACGATCGTACAATGCTGCGTACAACAAGAATGTGTTCTCGTGTGGCCGTTTTGGTGCAGGAATCACCATGGTCAGATACAGTTCGAGATGGAGTGATGGACAGATCAAGTATGGAAGCAGTCAGAACGAGACACAGAACGGGATAAAATTGCAGGATCTGCTTACCTTCGTTTTCCATGCCATTTCAGGTGCACTACGAGCCTGCGAGGCAATCATCATTTCTTTCGCATTCAGGTAAACTTGTGTTCCCATGAACAGAAGTCAGAGATCGGGGCTCCTCTAGATTCTAGATTTTTTAGAAGCGGCAGAAAGAAGAATGTTTCTCTTTAGTATATGCTCTTTCCTTCCGCTGGGTGATCATCGGACTATCTGAACAAAGAAACGGCTAAATGATGTTCAGATTGTTGTCACTTACAACCCAAGTCGGCAGGACACAAAATATCGGTCCCAATTTGAACCAGCACTTCGCGTATCTTTCACCACTTTTTCTCCCTGGCCGCTCGGCCTCTGTTTTACAGCTGCATCCGGGCTCCGGCCCATACCATACGAGAGAGAGCCGAAAAGGCAAAGGGAAGCATCTATCTCGAACAGTGGCCACCCCCATCATCACTTTAAAGTGACGGTGCGCATTGCACTTGATGCAGGCCGATCGATCCAGCTCCCTGCAGGTTGCCCCCCGTCCATCTGCCGACCGCCTCGATTCCTCGTGCTGAAGAGGATTCAAAATCATTTATTGCCTAAACTACTCATCAGTTTTTTAATCCGTTTGAACCATGAGGTTAGTTAGAATTAATGTGACAAAATGAGATTCAGTATGCACATTTTTTCTAAAACAATAAATATTCAATATTTTGCATGAACCATTTCAACATTTAAACTAACTATTTCAACATTTTTATGATGTTTCAACATTTTTTGAAAAGGAACTGTTTCAACATTTAGACTAAGTGTTTCAACACTTTTATGCTGTTTCAACATTTAGACTAATTGTTTCAACACTTTTATGCTGTTTCAATATTTAAAAAAAATGTTGAGCCATAATGTTGGCGAAGGCAAAAAAATTGAAGAAAAATATTGGTGTGTGTAAAAAAAATGTGGAGCCATAATGTTGGTAAATGTAAAAAAGTTGAAGAAAAATGTTTGTGCGTATAAAAATATTACTCAACGTTAAGAAATGTTGTTGACAATTAAGCTCGGCTTTAAAGAAACTGTTGACGAATGCCATGAAATGTTGATAAATGTCAAAGAAATGTTAAAGAAAAATATTGGTATATGTAAAAAAGTTAAAGGAAAAATGTTTTTTTTGACCGAAGTCAGCAGGGAAAGTCCCTACATATTTTTCTATAATTTTTTATTCCAAACCCGTTTAATTCGCTCCCACGGGGAGTCGAACCCAGACCTGCTGGGTGCGTGTTCTAGCCACTAGACTAGAGGCCCTTTAATTAAAGAAAAAATGTTGAAAAAGAAAATGTTGGTCAACATATATTCGAAAAATATTAAAAAATAATTTGATTCAAAATATGCTCAAGTGTGGTCTTGTTACGTAGATCTTATCGTAAAATATACAACGGTCTAATCGGAATTTGATTTGAATAGCTGGTTTGGAAACTACGGATTTTTTCTTTAAATGTTCGTTTTGCACAAAAACCGAAGCATATGTCATACGCTTGTTGTCTGTAGCTGGCTTCAACGGGTGAGTAAAAATTTAACAGGCCGGCCGAGATGGTTGATCAATGGGCCGTGAGCAGACCGCGCGATATAATGCTTATTCACCTTCCGGAATACGACGCATAGGAGGCTAAAAAAAAACCCAAAATCTGTTCCAGAAGCAAAATTGGTATGCACCATCGTCAGCATCGAATATTCGGATTCATAGCTTGAACGAAATTTTGTAAAATCCGACATCTTCACCACACACGCGTCCTACGCGGGTTGCCGGTATCTTGTGTGCTCATAATACTTGGGAGATGCGAAGCATTCCTGACGAACCTTGTTTTCTTTACGTTTTTTTGCCTGAAAAGACAGAAGACACACAACTGTATCCTGGCGTAGTGGCGTCCCCAGCGCTACTACCCACAGGTACATTTGCCCTCACGCGAACCTTGTCACGGCATCAGTAGCAGCCTCTCCCACCGTCACGTCTTGAAAAAAGAAAAAGAAAAAGGAAAAGAAAACACACGTCGCATTATCCGGTCATCGGCACCGCAGCAACAACCGGCACAGGAAATGTGAGGAGAGGAGCCACGTCGTCGTCTCGCAAAGCTCACGTTGCCCGGCCGCCCATGCATGGTGGGGACGGCTCCTCGCTCACATTTCCCATGCAGGGACACCGTTCTGGAAGCCATCCGCTGGTACAGCACGAGCCACCCAGGAGCGCGCTACCGTGCGAGCGATCAGCAGGCAACGCTGGAAAACCAAAAGCGTCGTAGCAGCTAGAGGCGGCGGCGGCCCTCGGCGGCCGTGCACGCCACGCACACGCAGGACGAGCCGAAAGCCGGCGCATGCAATGCAAGCCGCGGGCGATGCGGCCAAATGCTACGAGCCAGCGAGGGAGAGCGCGGAGACGAAAGCGCCCAGCGACTCAACAAGCCCCCATAGCGTTAGGTGCGCGGGCCTTTGGCCGGGGGCGCTGCCGTGCGGGTCAGCCCCCAGCCCAGCCGTGCAGCGCGTGGGATGGCCTGGCGGCCTGGGACACGACGACGCGGTGCACGGCACGGGGAGCGGATCCAGCGGCGGGAGAGCGTGGCCAGGAGGGCGCGAGAGCAGCGCGCGGGTCACGCAACGCCAATACAAATACCCCGACCCGATCCCCCCCGGCACCCACCCATCGCAATCGCAAACACATCACTCCACACCACCACCAAGGGTTTGAAGAAGAGGAAGAACTAAACCACTGCAAGCCAGTGACGGATCGACGACGACACGCCCACCCCGGGCTCCCTGCTCATCCATCCGTCAGGTACGCCGCACTCCCTGCTCGACCGAATCCTGGGCTTTCATTTCCCGTACCAGTTCCTGAATTCAGACATGTGTTTGAGTTGTTCATGTGGTAAATGTCTAGAGATTGGGTCATCAGATCCTTAACTTGTGTGGTCGTACATATTTCCGTTTCGGTCGGTAGGAAGTGCAAGTGCATGCCTCTAGTTTACATCAAGTTTTTTTTTTTCCTTTTTCGATCCAGTTCGTTTGCCTGTTTCGTATTCTGTCTGAAATCTGAGTCCATGCCGATGTATAGGAAGTGGATGCCTTTAGTTTAGATCAAGGTTTCTAGATCCAGTATGTTTTTGTGCTTCGTGTTCTGTCTGAATCTAGCAAGGCCTCTGTTGGAGTGGATTAAGTTAGGTTAATTTTGTTTCATGGAAACTGTTTAGTACAACTCATGTTCCTCATTTCGATGCATGCAACCACACACTACTGGAAATATAAAATCTTCAGTTCGTACTCACAAGTCAGAAGCACCCCCGGATAATCCGAATCTGACCTCCAGTGGTAACTGTAGCACAAGTCCACACTTAGATCCGTCCGGAGGGATAATAAATCTGTAATTACTTTTTGACTTGTTGTAAATATATTTGTCATTTTCATGCAGTCAAATCCAAATTTAAATCACCTGAATCACCCATGGTTCAAACATCGAACCCACTGTTTGTTACTGATGACTCAGAAAGTGCATCCACCTTTCCACCGCAGCTAGCTAGCCCTCCACGCTGGTCACCGGCATGGCGGCTCTGGCCACTTCCCAGCTCGCCACCACCCGCGCCGGCTTCGGCCTCGGCGACGCCTCCTCCTCCATGTTCCGCCCCGGCGTCCAGGGCCTCAGCAGGGGCTCCCGGGCCTCCTCCCCGGCGGCCACGCTCAGCGTGCGGACCAGCGCGCGCGCCGCGCCCAGGCAGCAGCACCGCCGGGCGCAGCGCGGCGCCAGGTTCCCCTCCCTCGTCGTCTGCGCCACCGGCGCCGGCATGAACGTCGTCTTCGTCGGCGCCGAGATGGCGCCTTGGAGCAAGACCGGCGGACTCGGCGACGTCCTCGGCGGCCTCCCGCCGGCCATGGCCGTAAGTCCCATCGATCGATCATCTCTTCCCTTCTCGTGTCGTGGACTCAAAGCTCATCGTGTCTTGTTGTCGGATGTACGTGATGACGTGCATCGTGTCATTGGTGCATGCGTGTGTCACGTGTGTGACGTGCACGTGTGTTGACTTGTGCAGGCGAATGGGCACCGGGTCATGGTCATCTCCCCCCGCTACGACCAGTACAAGGACGCCTGGGACACCAGCGTCGTCTCCGAGGTACTTGACTGCTCACACCTTCAGAAGAGAATGAAACTGTCCATCTCTCGCTGACATAAGATCTGAACGTTTGTTGTGCGTCTCCATGCAGATCAAGGTGGGAGACAGGTACGAGAGGGTGAGGTTCTTCCACTGCTACAAGCGCGGAGTCGACCGCGTGTTCATCGACCACCCGTCCTTCCTGGAGAGGGTGAGATTTCACTCATCGTCCCTTGCTGTTGTTGTTGTTTCTGACCATGGCAGGTGAAAAGAAATACTACCATCCGATTGGCAGTTTCAGTGAACCTTTTTCTTTTGGACGGTGATTTCTTTCAGGTTTGGGGAAAGACTGGTGAGAAGATCTACGGGCCAGACGCTGGAGTGGATTACAAGGACAACCAGCTGCGTTTCAGCCTTCTTTGCCAGGTCAATCACTAGCGATTGTAATACTGAATTCGGATCGGTCTGTATGTACTGCCATTTTTGTTGTGCTAACTCTTGGAAATGTTCGAATGAACGCTACTGAATGAATGCAGGCAGCACTTGAAGCTCCTAGGATTCTGAGCCTCAACAACAACCCGTACTTCTCAGGACCGTACGGTAAGAACATAGTAGTAGTTGTGTGCTCTCTGATCTGCATAAACTTGATAGTTCTGCACCAAGAATGGTCCATCAGAATTTCACACCGATTACTCTGCATTCATCCAGGGGAGGACGTCGTGTTCGTCTGCAACGACTGGCACACCGGCCCTCTGTCGAGCTACCTCAAGAGCAACTACCAGTCCAACGGCATCTACAGAAACGCCAAGGTTCAGTTCTTCTCTTGGAATCGTTTGATGTTCGTGTACACCATTTCGTTCTGAAACTGACCGTCTGCCCCCTTCACGTCCTAGACCGCTTTCTGCATCCACAACATCTCCTACCAGGGCCGGTTCGCATTCTCGGACTACCCGGAGCTGAACCTCCCTGAGAGATTCAGATCATCCTTCGATTTCATCGATGGGTACGTGCAGACTTGCAATCTTTCTTTCAACTGTTTTTCATCATATCGATACTGTTGGGGTCGATATAAGTTGACGTGATCAATACATAGCTCACTGTCCACTCTGGTTTTGCAGCTACGAGAAGCCTGTGGAGGGCAGGAAGATCAACTGGATGAAGGCCGGGATCATCGAAGCCGACAGGGTCCTGACCGTGAGCCCCTACTACGCCGAGGAGCTCATCTCCGGCATCGCCAGGGGCTGCGAGCTCGACAACATCATGCGCCTCACCGGCATCACCGGTATCGTCAACGGCATGGACGTCAGCGAGTGGGACCCCAGCAAGGACAAGTACATCGCCACCAAGTACGACGTGTCAACGGTGAGCTCGCGCCAAATTATCTGTTTGAATTGTTGTGCATGTTCAGTGCGTCAGACGACAGACCCTGACAAGGTGGCATGACCCACCATTTTCAGGCCATTGCGGCCAAGGCGCTCAACAAGGAGGCGCTGCAGGCCGCGGCCGGGCTGCCGGTGGACCGGAAGATCCCGCTGGTGGCGTTCGTCGGCAGGCTGGAGGAGCAGAAGGGCCCCGACGTCATGGCTGCCGCCATCCCGCAGCTCATGGAGGAGGATGTCCAGATCGTCCTTCTGGTACGTAGCTACTACAGCTTTACATCCGAGTGCTGTGGCTATACATTCAGATTTCAGAGCAGTGTGGCTGATTTGATTTGATCACGGTGAACAATGAATGGTGCAGGGCACTGGGAAGAAGAAGTTCGAGCGCATGCTGATGAGCGCGGAGGAGAAGTACCCCGACAAGGTGCGCGCCGTGGTGAAGTTCAACGCGGCGCTGGCGCACCACATCATGGCCGGCGCCGACCTGCTCGCCGTCACCAGCCGCTTCGAGCCCTGCGGCCTCATCCAGCTGCAGGGGATGCGATACGGCACGGTACTTTCACTACTACTGCTGCGCGCAAATCCCCCTACTGAACTCTTTCTTGCCTTGCCAATGGCATCCTGAAAACGATGGACCGTGCCTCGACTGATCGATCTCTTGCAATTGCTCTTGCAGCCCTGCGTGTGCGCGTCCACCGGCGGGCTCGTCGACACCGTCATCGAAGGCAAGACCGGATTCCACATGGGCCGCCTCAGCGTCGACGTAAGGCTCTTTCTTTTGTTTTCTTATTGGTTGCAATTGAAGATTCAGCGTCGACGTAGGGCTCTTTCTTTTGTTTGTTGCAATTGTAGATTCAGGTAACTTCTTCTGTGTATCAATGGTGTAACTAAACCAACGCCTCCTTCCCAGTGTAAGGTCGTGGAGCCGGCCGACGTGCAGAAGGTGGCGAGCACCCTGAAGCGCGCCATCAAGGTCGTCGGCACGCCGGCGTACGAGGAGATGGTCAGGAACTGCATGATCCAGGACCTCTCCTGGAAGGTACGTTACGTCAGAGCAGAACAATTAAGCAAAACATCTGCAGCTTAGACGATCACATTTGTATGCTCGTGTTGGTGATGGTGTTTTGACTGACAATGCTGCATCTGTACGCGTACGTGCAGGGCCCTGCCAAGAACTGGGAGAACGTTCTGCTGAGCCTGGGCGTCGCCGGCAGCCAGCCGGGGATCGAAGGCGAGGAGATCGCGCCGCTCGCCAAGGAGAACGTGGCCGCTCCCTGAAGGCGGCCAAGATGATCCAGTGAACACCTACATAGTATATAGTTGCTTGTGGTAGTGTATTGTAGTGGCCAGCGGCATATATGACCTAATAAGTATGAACTATATATATACACTATATATTGCGAGTAAATAAAAGGATATATTAGTATAATCTCTGCTGCTGTTCTGTGTGCTCTCTGTGTGATTACTGAGGAGTGAGTGACCATCAGAATTCAGAAGTGGATCGGAGCAACTTGGACAGCGTTGTTTGCAAGAATGACTGAATACTGATGAGGGCACCTTTTTGTTTTTGCCTACCCATTATTCCCATCGATCCAACGAGCACGTAGCAACGTTTCGCCGCGCCCCTTCACTGCGCCTCCTTGCCTCCTCAAAATTCGCGGCGCCTCGTCGGCGTCCTCGCCTCCCCAAATCCACCGACCTCCTCTCCAATTGCACGGAGCAAACAGCCTGTCACCAAGCTGCCGGCCGCTGGCATGCAGCCGGGGAGATGAGAGCGTCGAGTCTTCAACGCCCGATCGCCCAATTGCCTGCGATGTCTAACTGCCCGAGCCGCAAGTCTCCGTCGTCACTCCGGCAGGCAATCAGCGATCAAACCGTCGAGGCAAGGTGAATCACTTTGCAAAGTCATTATCGTGTAGCTACTAGCTAGTAGCCTATAAACTGTAGTACGTATTCTAGTTCTAGTCGCTGATTTCACAGTTATTTTTTAAGGATGATCATGATACTTAAGAGGAAGACACTTGTTTTTTTTACAAGAAGAAAGACAGTATGGCTGATTTTCTTGCTATATATCCATACATATAAATATATAATAATTGAAATTTCTACTGTACTAGACGTGCATTTTGATTGTTTGCCCCCCTCTTGGCCTCGCCCATGAGTTGCTTGCTTTTTCTTGCTGTCTTATATCTGCTACCCGAAATAATGTCAACGGAGGGGACTATTACAAGTATTCACTTGTTTTTCTTGTTACTGTTGGGAGACTTGATTAGAGAGAACTATAGTTCATTTCAAGACAGACCTTGAATCGAGGTTGGAATAATTTTTTTTAATAAAAAAGATGTTTCTAAATAGTCTCATGTTCTTGTTTTTAAAAATAAAATAGAAATATATCCAACCTCTGCGATCAACACACACAGCCAAGTTTTTACAAAATCTTTAGCTCAATTGCTGATAAAAAATAAAAAGAGAAAGAGTACATAAAAGAGAAAATAAAATAAGCAATGTTTAATATTGCTTATCCATCCATTCTTAATGAAAAAATTTCAAAGCCTCGATCGCTCTGCTATGGAACGGACGGTCCCCCCTATGTCCTCACGCCATGGCAATAAATTGCGATCAACATGTTCCCCCAAAAGTAACCTCCAAAGCACTGAATGAAGATCACCCACGAGCAGCCGAGAACGAAATTGTGGATGCTGAAACACCATATGGATCTCCACGACAAAGCCTTCAAGAAAAACACGACGCCAATGACGCCATCATTGTCGGCCCAAGTATTGGTATATATGAGTAGTATAGACGATATAAGGGTATTATGGGGAAATAATGTTGGCTTAACTATCACCTCATCTTATTCATAAATTGGAATCTCAATCATTTCATTTGAATATTGGAATCACAAGCATTTCATTAGAAATTAGAAATTGGAATCTCATTATTTTCCTCTCCCAGTCACCTCTCTTCCTCTCACACTCCTAGTCACCTCTCGTCATCTGGCGGCGGCGCGTCCCGGCGGGGCCGCCGGGGGGACGGCGAGCGGTGATGTGTGGGCCCACGGGAGCGGCGGGGAGGGTGGGTAAACGGCCTCGTGCGAGCCTCACAGCGGCGAGGACGGCGGCTAAACGGCGGCGCGCAGGCCCACGCGAGCCACCGGAGGGGAGGACGGGTCCGCATGAGCAGCAGGCCCGCGCGAGCCACCGGAGGGGAGGGCGGATCCGCGTGAGCAGCAGGCCTGCGCGAGCCACCGGAGGGGAGGGCGGATCCTTTGCGCAGCGAGCCGCGAGCGGAGGTAAGAAATTTAACACTAACATTTCATTTATCTTCCTTCATGTAGGTTGGCCTTTGGCTGCGCCTATCCTGCTATGAATGCTACAAGACTGTAGAACTGAACAAACCGGAGATTGAGCAGCTCATATTTTGGTGTCTTGGTGTGCCTGTAAAGCTAGTGAACTAAGCAGACGTTCAACTAAGAAAATTTCCATAGTGTTTCTTCAAGTCCTTGGGTTTCCTTCAAAAAGGAATCTCATTCTGTTAATTTAAATATGATTATTTGATATATGCTCTTTCATTGCAGGCAACTACATACATTTATGGGACTTTCTTTAGGTCATATATTTCTCTTCTTGTTTGTTATTAAAAACGGGCTCGAGATTGTGATAGAGAAGGTTTATACAACCGGCTAGCTAGTGGGTGGTCACGTCTAAACAGACAATTACTCGCGAGAAATAAAAAGCGCTAAGTCCTTTAATACAGCCGCATTCTTTAATAAAGCTAGCCGGTGAGTGGTCACATCTAAACAGACAATTGCCAATTGCTCTTTCTTTAATACAGCTGCATTTCTTTGACCATCTTGGCATACTAGGTCTTGTTTAGTTGCCCACCTTTGGGCAACCAAAATTACTGTAGCAACACTGTAGCGTTTCGTTTGTATTTGTGAATTATTGTCCAAATATTGACTAATTAGGCTCAAAAGATTCGTATCGCAAAGTACAACAAAACTGTGCAATTAGTTTTTGATTTCGTCTACATTCAGTACTCCATACAGTACCGCAAGTTTGATGTGATAGGGAATCTTCTTTTTGCATAGTGTTAAAGTTAGGATTTTGGAGTGAACTAAACATGGCCCTAGTGTGGAACAGGTGCCTTCTCTGGCACTTCGTGTTTCTCATATAAACTCCTAAAGCTGCAGCAGGGCCAACATGAAAAGCATCATGCGCCTTCCACTGCTTTCTCTGTTTCTTATTTTGCTACTAGTAACCACCAAAACCACAACAGCAAGCGGGTGCATTGGAAATGAAAGGAATGCGCTATTCGACTTGAAGGCCACCCTGAAGGACCATCAGGGCGTACTTTCATCATGGAGGGGTCTAAATTGTTGCAGCTGGTATGGCACAACATGTGACAACAAGACTGGGCATATCATCAAGCTCGACCTCCACAACAGCAACTTCAGCGAAGAGTATGCTCTTACAGGTGACATCAGCCCATCATTGGTTAATTTGACTCATCTAGAGTACCTTGATCTTAGTCGGAATGATTTTGGTGGTGGAAGTATTCCTGAGTTCATTGGATCGTTCAAGAACCTTAGGCATCTTGACTTGTCTTTTGCTGGCTTTGGTGGGAAAATTCCTCCTCACCTTGGAAACTTGTCGAAGCTGAATTATCTTGATATAAGCTTTCCTCATCGCAGCTTCACTTCCAGTAGCTCTGTGGACAACCTTCTGTGGCTCTCTGGCCTTTCTTCACTGGCCTACCTTGGCATGTCATCGTGGAACTTTTCTGCTGCTTCAGACTGGCTTGAGTCATTGAACATGCTTGCTTTCCTTGAGGAGCTTTATTTGTCTTCTACTCATCTTCCACCCACCGACCTGAACTCTCTATCACAATCTAACTTCACGTTTCTCAATAAAGTTGATCTGTCAGGCAACTACCTCAATTCTACCTTCCCACATTGGTTAACAAACATAACAACTATGACACGCATTGAGTTGTCCAACACTGGACTTCATGGGTCGATTCCTGAAGCTGTAGGAAATTTAACTGCCCTTGAATATGTTTATCTGTCCGAGAACAGTTTGGAAGGAGCAATTCCAACATCAATAGGCAAACTTTGCAACTTGCAGGTCCTAGATTTGTTCTCAAACACTCTTGTTGGTGATATGGACAACCTGGGGAAAGCTATGGCCAGGTGCATGAAGCAACTAGGAACCATCTACTTGGGGAATAACAATCTATCTGGAAGTCTAACTGGATGGCTTGGGTCCTTGAAGACGCTCTTCAGAATCAACCTCAGCAACAACTCACTATCAGGTCCTGTACCTTCCGATATCGGTCAGCTCACAAACTTAAATGAGCTGGATATTTCTTACGATTCTCTGCAAGGCGTCCTGTATGAAGAACACCTAGCCAATCTATCCGCGTTAATTGTGCTTGATCTATCCTCTAATCTTTTGAGGATTTCTGTACGCACAGACTGGGTGCCACCTTTTCAGCTGTATATACTCCGATTACGTTCTTGCCCACTAAAATCGGGAGTGCCGCAGTGGTTCCGGACACAGACTAGTATTTCAAAAATAGATTTGCACAACACGGGAACTGTAGGCACTTTGCCTGATTGGACTTGGACTTCTCTGACGTCTCTGACTGACTTGGATCTCTCCAACAACCAGCTCACAGGCACTCTTCCAGCCTCTATGGTACACATGGAGTCACTTAGATTCTTGGGGCTTGGTTCTAACCATTTAGAAGGTCAGATTCCTGATATGCCAACAAGTCTTCAAGTGCTGGATCTCTCTAACAATTCTTTCACTGGGCCGTTGCCATACCATTTAGGAGGTAGCGGATTGCAATTTGTTTCCTTGTCGAACAATCATCTGAACGGAAGCATACCTGTGTATTTCTGCGACATGGAGTTGCTGTCAGGAATAGATCTATCAAACAACAACTTATCAGGTCAACTTCCTAACTGCTGGAAGCAGAACACACGCCTATTTGTGCTGGACTTCTCGAAAAACAACCTTGAAGGAGAAATTCCATCGAGCATAGGCTCTCTTATTTCACTTGGCTCTTTGCATTTAAACAAGAACATGCTCTCTGGGGTGTTGCCCTTCTCTCTAAGCTCATGTAACTCTTTGATTTTACTTGATCTTGGAGAGAACCATTTCGAGGGAACCATACCTACATGGATAGGGAGTAATATGCATTTACTTGTTATCCTCAGGTTGAGATCATATCAGTTCTCCGGAAATATTCCTGATGGATTATCACAACTTCAACACCTTCAAGTTCTGGATCTTGCCAATAACAAGCTTTCTGGGCCCCTGCCGCGAAATATTGGGAATTTCACTATGATGGCTTCACAACGATCAGCGCGTATTACATCGTTAATGTTTCAAGGCAGAGGAGATGGAATATTATACTCTGGGATTATTGTATATTACAATGCGAGCTTATACATTACAACCAAAGGAGATGAAAGATTATACTCTGGGATTCTTTACTTGATGAAGAGCATTGACCTTTCTGATAATGCTCTAACCGGAGAAATTCCTGTTGAATTTGGAGCTCTTGCGCAACTCAAGAACCTGAATCTGTCAAGAAATCGTCTTAGTGGACGTATTCCAGAGAGAATTGGCAGTATGGATTCATTAGAGTCCCTTGATATCTCATGGAACCATCTCTCTGGTGCGATTCCTCAGAGCATGGCATCATTGCACTCGCTAAGCCACCTGAACATGTCCTACAACAATCTTTCCGGGAAGATACCTCAAGGTTCTCAACTTCAAACTCTCGGTGATGAAGATCCATACATATATGCTGGCAACAAATACCTCTGCAGTCCTCTTGTTTCTGAGAGCTGTTATGAACACAAGCTAAACCCAATATACAATGACGAAGACACACATGTCCATGATGTATTGTTGTATGTATTTTCAGGACTTGGTTTTGGACTTGGATTCTCAGCTATATGGTGGCTACTTATATTCAGCGAGGCAGTAAGAAAGTTGTACTTCCAGTCTATCGACTCCGTATGTGAGAAATTTTTTGTCCGGATGATCCTACTGAAGATAAATGTGAGCAGCATATTAATGGACAGAAATCGGAATCCAGTCAGTTGAAGCTGTAGAGGTAGAAAGGGATCCAGAAATTATTTGCAGATCCTGTACAGCTGCTATGACTAAGCGAGAATGTGCATGGTACCATCAGGCTGGAACTTGAGATTTGAGAACACCAATGCAGTGTACAATGTGTAACTTTTTGTCTCAATCTTTGCATGTAGTCTTCAGTATTGTTATTGCCCATTTGTTGAAACTGGCGCATGCCTGAATGATAGATGCTGCACACATAGCAATATTAGTAGTGCTCGATGCTTTCTAATAGAAATTCTGTCCATGGTTAACATGGGCTCTCAGTTGCCGGCAGCAGTTAGGGATCGTTTAGTTGCTTGTGATAATGTGACACCGTAATAAGCTTTATGAACTAGTAGTTGCTTGCGTGTGGATTCAAGTACATCAAAGGATTGTTGTAGTAGTATAACCTCTGCTGTTCTGCGTGGTTGTTGCTATCCGATGCTAACGCTCCGTTTGGTAGGGCTTCTTAAAGTTTTTCTCCACCAGTTTTTGGTGAAACCCTACCAAAGGGGTAATTTCAAAACAGCTCCACCACCAAAATTAAAGGAGCAATTTCAAAACGGCTCTACCACCGAAGCCGGGGAGGGTGGGTAAACAGCCTTGTGCGAGCCTCATAGGAGCGGCAAGGATGGCGGCTAAACGGCGGCGCGCAGGCCCACGCGAGCCACCGGAGGGGAGGGCGGATCCGCATGAGCAGCAGGCCTGCGCGAGCCACCGGAGGGGAGGGCGGATCCTCTGAGCAGCGAGCCGCGAGCGGAGATAAGAAATTTAACACTAACATTTCATTTATCTTCCTTCGTGTAGGTTGGCCTTTGGCTGCGCCTATCCTGCCTATGAATGCTACAAGACTGTAGAACTGAACAAACCGGAGATTGAGCAGCTCATATTTTAGTGTCTTGGTGTCAGTATTGGTAAGGTGGTTTAACAATTTCTGTGTTCACAACATTGGCTTCCATAAGCAATCTGCCAAATACAGTTTTGTTTCCTCTGTCTAGGATTTTAGTTGCCTGCTGACTGTTTCGGAGAGATTCGGAGATTTTACAATATCATGGTGAGACTGCTTAAGGTTGTGATTTCCTTCAGTTTTTTTTATGAGTCCCTAACATTATTTGCACTCATGTTGAAGGCTACCTTACAGATGTTTAGTACATAGGATTGATATATGCTCTTTCATTGCAGGGAACTACGGACATTTATGGGACTTTCTTTAGGCCATATATTTCTCAGCATGAGAATGAAATCAATCGCAATCTGCTTGAGTTGAGAGCTCGAGCCACCACCGATACGGCTGTCCTTTATTTCCATAAGGCTGCTTCTGTAGGACAGAATACTTTCTTTGATGTTTTGAAATATGTCGTCGCAGACCAGTCACCTCACCAGGTGCGGATCAAACGCACTATTATGCTCTTTCTGTAAAATTTGACCATTGAATCAATATATAGCCTGGTTTGGTTCCATTTGCTTATTTTTAAACAAGTATCACATCAATGTTTAGATACTAATTAGGAGTATTAAACGTAGACTATTTACAAAATCCATTACATAAGTGGAGGCTAAACGGCGAGACGAATCTATTAAGCCTAATTAGTTCATGATTTGACAATGTGTTGCTACAGTAAACATTTGCTAATGATGGATTAATTAGGCTTAATAGGTTCGTCTCGCTGTTTAGCCTCCACTTATGTAATAGGTTTTATAAATAGCCTACGTTTAATACTACTAATTAGTATCTAAACATTGATGTAACACTTGCTTAAAAATAAGCAAAGGGAACCAAACGCCCCCTATGTTTTCCCAGACTACTGTTCTCTGAGGCAAATTTGACAATGTTGTTATACTAGTTTCTTAGGTACATTGTGTCAAGATGCATTCACTACTACTGCCAAACGTTATAATTTAAGTATCATATGCAGAGGTATTTTCAGAATCTTTAGTTGCTAGATAAATAATCAATATTAAATAGCTTTGTACTAGGTCCTGAAAACCAGTTTTGAACTAAACGTTTATTTCTTCTCAGGTACCTCGACGGATGAGTTTCTACCGGAAACCTCCACTAGGTCCTGAAAACCAGTTTTGAACTAAACGTTTATTTCTTCTCAGGTACCTCGACGGATGAGTTTCTACCGGAAACCTCCGATACAGAATCGACCTATGTCAGTAAATCATTGTCGGCTTCAGTGACTGGGAGCCTCTTTGGCTAGTGCCTGGAAGGGTGACTCCTTGGTAGTCATGGTGTAATTATTGTACATATGCAACAAGATATGGCTTTCTGTAAGAGTACAGTACGTGTTCATAAATTGTTTCACTGAAGTACTGCATATATGATTCATGCACATGTTGTCATTAGCAATTATTCCCTTTGCGAATGATTCTCACTTCATATGCGCAGAACAGTACTTGACACACTAGCTAATATCTAATCATTAAGCAAAATACATCATGTAGTGAACTTAATTTGTCAGACAAAAAAAAATCGTGAAATGAGCTCTGAAATCGATTTGCAGTACTGCTTGTCCACGCTAGCATGGAATTTCTCCTGACTGGATACAAAAATCTGCCGCATGGCAATAAAGAAATTAGTAATAAATGCAGATTAGCTTACAGATATAGAGAAATGCACTAATAACTCAGATTTTCTCACGTACCTTCTCCCTGTCTCTGTTGTGGACCTTATTCAGCTTCATCAATTATTTGGGCACGTAACTCCTTCTCCCTCTGTTCTTTTTACTCAAGTTCTAAACCATTTCGCCTGAGAGCATGAGTGATTAAAACATGAGTGACAGTAAACAAACCAAAATAATTAAGGACCTGTTTGGATCCATGAGCTAAATTTTAGTTCTGCACTTTTAGTTCAAAATTTAGCTCTTGGGATCCAAGCAGGTGGGCAAAAAGGGCAAAGAACTAAACTTTAGACTAAAAATTTTAGCCTCCAAATAGACCCTAAAAGGGGCTAAAAGTGCTCTGGATGCCACTTTCCTCTCCTTACCCCTTCTCTCTCCTCCCCGCACTCTCTCTCTCTGTGCACTCTCTCTCCCTCCCCGCAAGCTCCGCCCAGCCCCGCCTCCTTCGCCGCCCGCCGCCTCACCTCGCCTCGCCGGCCCCGCCGCCTCCGCTTGGCCCCACGGCGACGCCACCTCCTCCTCCGCCTCCGCCTTGCCCCCGCCGCCGCCGGCCACCTCCGCCTCCGCCTTGCCCCCGCCGCCGCCGGCCACCTCCGCCTCCGCCTCCACCTCGCCCCCGCTACCCCTCCTCCTCCGCCTCTGCCTTGTCCCCGCCGCCGCCGGCCACCTCCTTCTCCTTCTCCGCCTCGCCCCCACCGCCACCTCCTTCTCCGCCTCCGCCTCGCCCCCACCGCCACCTCCTCCGCCACCGCCTCAACCCCGCCGCCGCCGGCCTCGATGCCGCCAGCCGCCAGATCTGGGGGCCGCGGCCACCGGCAAGAGGGAGGATGGGAAGGGAGGCCGCCGTGGTGGCACTGTACTCCCTCCACGTCTCGGTTGACGGCGAGCTCGTGTTGGCCATCGGTGACGCCGCGCGGCCGCCCGCGTCCGGGGGGCTCCTCCCTCGCCGTCGAGGACTCCACCATGTGGGTCGCCATCGACAGCAAGAAGGCACTCCAGGTGCGCCTCCCCTCTCGCCCGAAGTCTCCTCCGCCGCCGCCGCCGCAGTCTCTGGGCAGCGGCACCTCCATCCCCTTCGCGCCCTTCTCCCGCTCCGACAAGCTGGGCCACATCGCCGACTGGACGCGCAATCCCGCGGGCCCTACCGCCTTTGCCGCGGCCTCTCGCGACTCCGTCTTCGACTTCACCTCCGCCCTCTCCATGTGCTACCAGCGTCGCGCTGGATCCGGGAGGCGGGAGCAGACCCGTGTGCTCCCGGTGCCGCGTTGGAGGAGCTGGCGGGCACCGTGGCAGCGCTCCCGGTGCCCTCCGCCGCCACGGCCATCTCCGCGGTGGCGGCACTGCTCGACTCCGCCGGCGGGGACCTCCTCTCGTCCTCCCGTGAGCGCGCCGTCTCCGTTCTCGCCGCCTTCGCGTCCGGGGAGAGTTGGCGGTGTGGGACATCGGCTTCTTTGCACAGGTCCCTAGCATAGCGGCAGCGGTCCGCTTCCCCTGTTCTTGGCAGCGCAAGCTGCCGATGGATGGTGGCGTGGGGGAGAGTGGCGGAGGTACCAGCGCTGGAGCCGGTCCATGCGAGCGACGCTGGTGCCCGTCCCTACAGGCTGCCTGCAGCGGAGCCGCGGAGGAAGCCAGGAAATCTCCGGCGTGTTCACTCCATCGGTGACATCGCTTCGCAAATAGCCCAGCCTGTACGTGGTGCCGTCGATATTGCTCGTCTGCAGGTACGTCAAGGGAGGGGCAGTGCAAGAAACGAGCCAGAGAGCGGGCGGTGCAGCGAGCAAGAGCACAAGCACAAAGAGGTTAATTAATGAGGGGCAAATCAGTCATTGTTTGAAGGAAGATTAAATTTTAGCCTATGGATCCAAACACCCTAGGACTAAAGTTTAGGAGCTAAAGTTTAGCTCATGAACTAGTGATCCAAATACCACCTAAGGAAGATAAAAAAAACCCACAGGAAGTTAGAGCCAGCAATCAGAATTCAGGACGGTAACATGACCTGTGCTCAAGCACCCTGCAGAACGGTTACAGGCTCCTGTTAGTACACCTTTACGAAGGGGGCGTTTTCTTCCCGTGTCTTATTTTTAGCACATGTCACATCGAATGTTTAGATACTAATTAGGAGCAGTAAACGTAGACTATTTACAAAACCAATTACATAAGTGGAATCTAAACGGCAAGACGAATCTATTAAGCCTAATTAAGCCTAATTAATCAACACATTGTCAAATCATGGACTAATTAGGCTTAATAGATTCGTCTCGCCGTTTAGATTCGTCTTATGTAATGGGTTTTGTAAATAGTCTACGTTTAATACTCCTAATTAGTATCTAAACATTCGATGTGACGGGTGCTAAAGTTTAGCAAGTGGAAGAAAACATGCCCTAATTTGAAGGATTTCAAGGCTCATCACTGGAAGCAGTATCAACAAGCAAGCAACAATGGTCCTCATTTTATCCTTCTGGAATAACTTCCAAGGATCACACAGCACCAAAAGGAATCAGCAAGAACAGTGTCGGTCACAAATGTCCTCAACATCAGTAATGTTTAATCAACACTTCAGAAGATCCCTAGGGGTGGGGAGGGGGGAACGGGAAGGAGAGGCTCTGCGAGCCTCGAGTGCCGTCAGCATCACGGGCTCTCCGAGGGACTCATCATCGGATCCGGTCACGTTAGCCACGAATCCGGGCCACCGTCACCGCTCCACGCCAAGGGGAAGCACCAGTGATGGTGGTGCACCAGGAACATCCGCATCGGATGACCTGTGGAAGATCCACAGCGACGCAACGATGCGCAGCCAGCGAGAGCACCGGTACGAGATGCCGATCCGGTAGTAGCACCTCACAACGCCTGGTTCCATTTGTCTCTCTCACATGTTCAAATTTTTTGCAACAAATGTTGCAGGAATAAGCTGGCACGCACCACCTTGTGATGATTGCGCACACACGGACGCCAGGGGACAACAACAAGCCAGTCCCTGCCGTATCTTACTCCGACTTTCAGACCAAAGCCGTGTATGTTTTTTTCTAAAAAAAATTGTTGATGATGATGCAATATCATTTCTCTAAGAAGCATCATAGACCTTATAAAAAAGCAGCATCGTAAAGAAGAACTATACTACTTCATCAGAGGATGGACGGGAGATGATCAGGTCGCGTTGGTTCAGGAGGATGAAACAAGTAGCAATAGCAAAGTTATATTGGGCATGTTCGCTTCAGCTTATTCAGCCGGCTTATCAGCCACCAAACAGTGTTTTCCTCTCACAACAAATCAGCCGTTTCAGCTTTTCAGCCAGCTTATAAGCTGAAGCGAACAGACCCAATTATAGTTTGAATTATGAGGGCAGGTGATGTGGGTCCAAAAGGAATTCCATATAGTACATTGTCACATCGAGTTAGGAGGTATTGCCACTTGGAGGGGGTTCATCTTTCCCCCACTTTGGGGTCTACGAAGATATCCAGTTGGGAAATTTTCTAGTAAGAAATTCTTCTAATCTTTAGGCTTCCTCCAAAAGAATCTAATCTTAACACTTGGATCATACAAGTGAAAAGTTCAATCCAATCCTAATTTAAATATAATTATAATAACCCTTCCATTGATAGGGGGGTGATGACCTAGTCAGTGTTGATTCAGGAGAGATGATTAAGCACCATACAATAGGATGTTATAATAGTCTTCTTGGTTGGTTCTGGACCTTTTTGGATCCATTATTGCTAAAATAGTTTGCTGGTTAATAGCTAATAGTTGCTAGCTGACTAACTATTAGCAGGGGCATTTGACTAGTACTCCTCCATTCTCTTTTAATAGGGCTATTTGCAAAACTAAATTTTTCTCTTTTGATAATCCTATTTAAGTTGCCACCTCGTGCTTGACACATATGACTGTTCGATTCCCGTGGAGAGTAACTTTTCTAAAAAAAAATAATTGGTGCATGCATATGATGACATGATTCATTAGATGATAAGTAGAGTTCATTCTCCTTGATCATTTTACAAGATGAAATAGTTCTATCAAAAAAGAATAGAGGGAGTAATTATTAGCAGGTTGAGCTATATCTGGATCCTCACCTGCTAATTTTAGCTTCTAACTATTAGCAACGGTGGCTCCAAACAAATCCTTAGTATCCAAACTTGTGTAATCCTTAAATTGTTAGGGTAGTATTACGTAGGATGAGAGGAGGCTATAGACTGCAGTAACGAACTTCAGGAGGGACTGGACCAGTTCTTCTCATTGCGTGGTGTAAACACCACTGCTCTTTCTTTAATACAGCTGCATTCTTTGACCATCTTGGCATACTAGTGTGGAACAGGTGCCTTCTCTGGCACTTCTTGTTGTTTCTCATATAAACTCCTAAAGCTGCAGCAGGGCCAACATGAAAAGCATCATGCGCCTTTCACTGCTTTCTTTGTTTCTTATTTTGCTACTAGTAACCACCAAAACCACAACAGCGAGCGGGTGCATTGGAAATGAAAGGAATGCGCTATTCGACTTGAAGGCCACCCTGAAGGACCATCAGGGCGTACTTTCGTCATGGAGGGGTCTAAATTGTTGCAGCTGGTATGGAGTGACATGTAACAAGACGGGGCACATTATCAAGCTCAACCTCCGCAACAATGAAAGCATGGAGTATGCTCTGACAGGTGACATCAGCCCATCATTGGTTAATTTGACTCATCTAGAGTACCTTGATCTTCATGGCAATGATTTTGGTGGTGGAAGTATCCCTGAGTTCATTGGATCGTTCAAGAACCTTAGGCATCTTGACTTGTCTTTTGCTGGCTTTGGTGGGAAAATTCCCCCTCACCTTGGAAACTTGTCGAAGCTGAATTATCTTGATATAAGCATTGCTGATCGCATATTCACTTCCAGTAGCTCTGTGGACAACCTTCTGTGGCTCTCTGGGCTTTCTTCACTGGCCTACCTTGACATGTCATCGTGGAACTTTTCTGCTGCTTCAGACTGGCTTGAGTCATTGAACATGCTTGCTTTCCTTGAGGAGCTTCATTTGTCTACTACTCATCTTCCACCCACCGACCTGAACTCTCTATCACAATCTAACTTCACGTTTCTCAATAAAGTTGATCTGTCAGGCAACTACCTCAATTCTACCTTCCCACATTGGTTAACAAACATAACAACTATGACACACATTGAGTTGTCCAACACTGGACTTCATGGGTCGATTCCTGAAGCTGTAGGAAATTTAACTGCCCTTGAATATGTTTATCTGTCCGAGAACAGTTTGGAAGGAGCAATTCCAACATCAATAGGCAAACTTTGCAACTTGCAGGTCCTAGATTTGTTCTCAAACAATCTTGTTGGTGATATGGACAACCTGGGGAAAGCTATGGCCAGGTGCATGAAGAAACTAGAATTCATCAACTTGGGGAGTAACAATCTATCTGGAAGTCTAACTGGATGGCTTGGGTCCTTCAAGACGCTCTTGTCAATCAACCTCCACAACAACGCACTATCAGGTCCTGTACCTTCCGATATCGGTCAGCTCACAAACTTATATGAGCTGGATATTTCTTACAATTTTCTGCAAGGCGTCCTGTATGAAGAACACCTAGCCAATCTATTCTCGTTAACTGTGCTTGATCTATCCTCTAATCTTTTGAGGATTTCTGTACGCACAGACTGGGTGCCACCTTTTCAGCTGCATCACCTCCAATTACATTCTTGCCCACTAAAATCGGGAGTGCCGCAGTGGCTCCGGACACAGACTAGTATTGCAAGAATAGATTTGCACAACACGGGAACTGAAGGCACTTTGCCTGATTGGACTTCTCTGACGTCTCTGACTTACTTGGATCTCTCCAACAACCAGCTCACAGGCACTCTTCCAGCCTCTATGGTACACATGGAGTCACTTAGAATCTTGGGGCTTGGTTCTAACCATTTAGAAGGTCAGATTCCTGATATGCCAACAAGTCTTGAAGCGCTGGATCTCTCTAACAATTCTTTCACTGGGCCGTTACCCTACCATTTAGGAGGTAGCGGATTGCTATTCGTTTCCTTGTCGAACAATCATCTGAACGGAAGCATACCTGTGTATTTCTGCGACATGGAGTTGCTGTCAGGAATAGATCTATCAAACAACAACTTATCAGGTGAACTTCCTAACTGCTGGAAGCAGAACACACGCCTATTTGTGCTGGACTTCTCGAACAACAACCTTGAAGGAGAAATTCCATCGAGCATAGGCTCTCTTACTTCACTTGCCTCTTTGCATTTAAACAAGAACATGCTCTCTGGGGTGTTGCCCTTCTCTCTAAGCTCATGTGACTCTTTGATTTTACTTGATCTTGGAGAGAACCATTTCGAGGGAACCATACCTACATGGATAGGGAGTAATATGCACTTACTTGTTATCCTCAGGTTGAGATCAAATCAGTTCTCCGGAAATATTCCTGATGGATTATCACAACTTCAACACCTTCAAGTGCTGGATCTTGCCAATAACAAGCTTTCTGGGCCCCTGCCGCGAAATATTGGGAATTTCACTTGGATGGCTTCACGACAATCAGCGCCTATTACATCGTTTATGTTTCGAGGCTTCGATGTTGGTTATATTGTAATTTACAGTGCGAGCTTATACATTACAACCAAAGGAGATGAAAGATTATACTCTAGGATTCTTTACTTGATGACGAGCATTGACCTTTCTGATAATGCTCTAACCGGAGAAATTCCTGTTGAATTTGGAGCTCTTGCGCAACTCAAGAACCTGAATCTGTCAAGAAATCGCCTTAGTGGACGTATTCCAGAGAGAATTGGCAGTATGGATTCATTAGAGTCCCTTGATATCTCATGGAACCATCTCTCTGGTGCGATTCCTCAGAGCATGGCATCATTGCACTCGCTAAGCCGCCTGAACATGTCGTACAACAATCTTTCCGGGAAGATACCTCAAGGTTCTCAGCTTCAAACTCTCGGTGATGAAGATCCATACATATATGCTGGCAACAAATACCTCTGCAGTCCTCTTGTTTCTGAGAGCTGTTATGAACACAAGCTAAACCCAATATACAATGACGAAGACACACATGCCCATGATGTATTGTTGTATGTAGTTTCAGGACTTGGTTTTGGACTTGGATTCTCAGCTATATGGTGGCTACTTATATTCAACGAGGCAGTAAGAAAGTTGTACTTCCAGTCTATCGACTCCGTATGTGAGAAATTTTTTGTCCGGATATGATGATCCTACTGAAGATAAATGTGATCAGCATAATAATGGACAGAAATCGGAATCCAGTCAGTTGAAGCTGTAGAGGTAGAAAGGGATCCAGAAATTATTTGCAGATCCTGTACAGCTGCTATGCTTAAGCGAGAATGTGCATGGTATCATCAGGCTGGAACTTGAGATTTGAGAACACCAATGCAGTGTACAATGTATAACTTTTTGTCTCGACTCTTTGCATGTAGTCTTCAGTATTGTTATTGCCCATTTGTTGAAACTGGCGCATGCCTGAATGATAGATGCTGCACGCACAGCAATATTAGTAGTGCTCGATGCTTTCTAATAGCAATTCCGTCCACGGTTAACATGGGCTCTCAGTTGCCGGCAGCAGTTACGGATCGTTTAGTTGCTTGTGATAATGTGACAACGTAATAAGTTTTATGAACTAGTAGTTGCTTGCGTGTGTATTCAAGTACATCAAAGGATTGTTGTAGTAGTATAACCTCTGCTGTTCTGCGTGGTTGTTGCTGTCCGATGCTAAGTACCTCTCTGTGCGATGAGTGGCCATGACAATTCAGAAGTGGATCGGGGCAAAGCAATTTGGACGTCGTCGTGGAAAATCGAAAATGGACGTCGTGCAGAGGGCACAAACCTATTCCGTGGCCAACATGGACGGCCGCCGTCGTCGACTCCTACTCGGAGTCGATCCGAGTGCGATGGGACACGTACCCGCCATTGGCGGCGGAGCGTGATCCGACTCGGTTTGACCATAGGGCGCAGCCTATACATGTCAGAGTCCGACGCCATCGTTTCCCCGGCCGTCCTGTCCCGTACATGCAACACAGCAACCGCCGCCGCGTCGCGTGGGAAGTGGGCAGCAGTCAGGGCGGCGGCATGGACAGGATCCTGGGGTTGTCCCTCATCGGCACGGGGCCCGGCAACGTCTTCGGCCCGGGCATGAGCGCCGGCGTGCTGGAGAGCTTCGCCCGCGGCAAGGCGGAGGAGGGCAACGGCAGGGGTGCAGCCGGCGGGACTGGATCGGCGGCGGCGTGGAGTGGCGGGAAGATCGCGGCCGAGAGGGCGAGCGAGGCGGAGACGAAGGGTGCCGGTGGCCAGGAGCGCCGCGGCGGCGAGGCGGAGGCGCGGTTCTACCCGGCGTTCGATGGCGTGCTCTGTTTCGACGCCGTCGCTCCGTATTGGCATGCTTAGCGCGCGCGTGCTCTCTGTTCTTTAATTTGGCAAAAGTTCTTTTGGTTTGGACAATTTCGTAACGTCTACAAAACTTGGATCCGATTTCATAACTTCAAGTCGACACGTACGGGTGTCTCCTAAACGCTAGCAATCGAGGGGGCACATGGCCTCACATAACGCAGGTACATGCTTTTTCACATATTATTTACTGTGTTTACCGCTAGGTTTCTTTGTACCTCTTCCTGCAATCCTTGCCTCAGCAAACCGGCGCACATGAACTTTCATAGGATAGCAAAGTTAACTAAACGGAGCTAGGTTCTAAAATTTAAATTTTAAATAAACTGACTCACCTAAGCACCAAAGCAACCTTAATGTTCACTGGGTACAACGGAGGAGCCCCCCATGGGAGCCCCCCACCAATGCAAGTTTTCACAAAAAAGTATTCAAAATTTCAAATAGAACTACAATTTTTTAAAAAAATTTAATACTATTGCCCCTCCCCTTTTCAGTTTTTGGCTCTGCTGCTGGATGGATACGCAACTTTTTTCACCATGCAGGCATAACAGGCCAATATTAAAAAAGCTTATGGAAATATAGGCTTTGCCTAAAAATGTATCCGCACACGCACCCACAAAAACCAACCTTAGATATATTATGTTGCAGAACCGTCTGTAGGCCCGGTCCATAAAACTAAACAACTACCAATGGGGGCATTGGTTCTCCCTTACTCGATTAGAGGAAATATCACGTAGGGGTGACATGACACACATGCACATCACATCACACACAAGTGTCTTGTAGTGTATCTTCCACGTGCGCGACACTCGTGAGCCAAACGTCCTGACCACAAAATGGTGTCAGATTCAGGTCATTATCACAACCTCATTATGTAGTAAATTAAATATATTGTTAAGTTGATCCATCCGTATATGGATGGAGGTCATCAATGAGAGCATCCAGCTCCCTGGATGGAGCACCTGGAGGGTTGAGCGGGCTTTTGCCCCCACCCTCCATCCCCATCTCTCACCCAGTTTGAGACTGAAGAATCGAACATCCTTGCATCCTATTTTTTCCGATGAATGCATATTTATTGAATATCTAAAGAATCGAACACATGATGTGAGACTTCCGGCTAGAACTTCATACCATCATTGATTAGAGACTTGTTTTGGAATTTTCTCAAGACTAGCAGTACATCTAAGATTTGTTAGAGATGTACTTATTTGGAGGAGTAGGCCATTATAATTAGTGCAAAACTACACCAACATTAATCAAGTGATTCAAATTGAACGAGGAAATATAAGCATACCTTGGAGTATTGCTTAGTCATGTCCAAATTTTACCGGCGGGAGTTACCGATGCTAGTCCTGCCCTCGTCCATCAAGATGAATCAGCACCGCGAAAGTGGAAACACGTGCAGGAGATCGAGAACGGATCTACGATAGGGGATGAATGGATGATGCCGGGAGGCGAGAGACGTCGTCTTCGATTGTTGACGGCTCGGTGGAATGCGAGATGCAACTGTGGCGCACCACCACCTGACCACCGCCTCTAGTTATTTGGGAGTAGATTAAGGGATGCGTACGTATACATGAACTCTGAACGATCAAAATAAACATCTTGGACTAGGTTCTGAAATGTCAATCAAATAAATTAACTTACCTAGCAGGAAAACCAACTGAACGAGGCTTATTAGTTTCTTCTTCAAAAAATAACTTTTATTTTAAGCAAAACACAAAATTTCCTGTTTTGAATTTGGTCTTTGGGGAGTTTGCACCTTGCTGCAAAACCGACTGCAGGTGTGGCCCGATTCTTAGGCCTCGTCTGGATTGAAGGAATTTTAAAGGAATTCCAAAGGAATGCAATTCCTATGTTCCACTGACATCACATGCCACTTGGAACGGAGGAATGAACATCGTCGTTCCTCCGGAAAGACTCTCCTTTCTTCACAAGAAAACGCAGGAACCAGAACATTCACTCAAACTTAAAGTTTTTGCGGATGCCCGAGGCACATGCGTGTGCAAGAGAAATGGAGCGCGCGAATAAATGGAGGTAAGAGAAACCAGAAGTGATTGGATCTTGCTGGCTGGCCGCCGTCGGCGCCAAATCGATATGTAGAGCTACAAAGACAGCTCACCGTCAAGCGCCCTTTGTCTCACCTCTACACCAACTAAGTGCCTGCTCAAGAGCGGGCGTCGAGCTTTCCGATGGGAAAATGTTGATGGTCTGCTCTAAATGCTTGGGAGTCAGATGCAGAGGCTACACTTGACGCGCTTGAGATGAGCGAAAGGCCATGAATCTAGAGCCCTGGAGGGATGGATAAAGCTTGCGGAAGAGATAAGGTTGTCTGAGGAATTCCTTTATTTTGTTTTCCTTTTCTATGTTTCCATTCCTCCCTTCCAAATAGACCCTTGCACCCCACAAATGGACCATTGAGCCTCCGTTAAAGTTTATATATCGTGCGGATCACACAAAAAAAACAGGTCACGTCGCGTCACACCCAACCATATATTGCGGCACGTCTTCCGCGTGCGTGACCCTGACACGTGAGACAAACGACCAGACTGCAGGTTGCAGGCAAATCCAGCGGGTGTCCAAGGCAAAGCTGTTGCTGTCTCTACATTCGCACGCGCGCGCATGCCATCCGGGCTCCTCCTCCTCCTCCTCTGGCACTAACGGTGACTGCCGGCTTGCCTGGCCCCACCTCTATAAAAACCTGCACAGGAGCGTGCCATTACAAACGCACAGAACGATCCATCGATCCATTCCAACCAACCAAGCTCTTCTCCGCTCCAACTCTGGCTAACGACCCATTCCGAGCTCTCTTCTCAACGCCGACGCCGATGGAGAGGCTCCTGAGGTCCGCTGGTTTTTTTCCTCTATAATATCTGTAGAGCTGCGCATCTTTATATTAAAATGAAGAAATTAAAATTTTACAACACAATGAGCCAGAACTCAAGAACTCATGTAAAGCATTAGTTACGAAAAACAACAAGAAAACTAGACCCTATTACTCCCCTTTCAAACTTTTCAACCGGTGAGCTCCTGCTTGTATCCAAAGTTCTGACTCCTCTCTTATGCTCTTGAGTAGATGCTGCACCGTCGAGGGACAGTCGTTGAACAGGCGCACATTACGTTCTTTCCACAAGCGCCAGATGATCAATATGAAAAGTGTATCAAATCCTGACCTCATCCCTCTCAGCTGCAGCCTCCTCCCATGAGACCACCGGTCCTGCAATGAGCTAGGTTGATCCAGAAAGGTGCAAGCTCGCCCCAGCCAAGACAGTGCACCCCACCATATTTGCTTGGTGTAGGAGCTGTTCATTAGGATGTGATCCCCCATTTCATGCTCCTGCTCACACAGCCAACAAACATCATGTGCCTCTAGGTTGTGTCGTCGTTGCCGATCTGCTATCCAAAGCTTGCCTTTCGTTGCCAGCCAAGTGAAGAACTTCACTTTCGGTGGCGTCCAGTTCTTCCAAATACGACTGCTTCTTTGCAGCTTGGTGATACCTTCTTGCATTTTTTGGTAGGCAGATGCTGCAAAATACTTTCCATCAATCCATCGCCACAATTACCTATCCTCCTATCCATGGTTCAAGGCCGCAGCTGAGAGACGGTGCCATAGTTCGACATATTCCACGAGTGCTTGAACTGACAGGCTACCGCGGATGTCTGTTACCATCTCTGATCTTGGAGCCCTTGTGCGACTGTTCTTGTGTTTCTCAGTCGTTTAGGAATGGTGACGATGAGGTTCGGTGCTAGGTGCTCCACCTTCTATCCATCGATCTAACTGTCGGTCCAGAATATTGCTATGCATCCATTGCCAAGCTGTACCGTAACAGAAGCGTTGACGAAGGCATGTAACTCGAGCTCGATCTTGATATGAAGCTCAAACCAGGCCCTCTCGTTGTCCGTTTCTTTAGCGCACGAGGCGACACGGCATCACGGCGGAGCAATGGGCTCGGGTGCTGGGTGCTCTCCACTGAGACGGGCACGTTCCCATCTCCTTGCCGAGGGAGACCCGGGAAGGTGCGGGAGCAGCAATAATGTAAGGGAGGGAGACAGAGACATGTCCATATCCGGGCGAGCAGTCTCCGGACGCCGGGTGACGGTGGCGAGGAGATAAACACGGGCGTGTCATCCTCCACTGCCCACTGGCCGGCAGGGGGTGGAGATGGGTGCGTGCGCGGCCTTTGCCGTCCCCGTCGAGTCAAGCTGCCACGGCGCGCGCCGTCCAAGTCAAGACAGGCCAAGGCCGCCGTATGGGTATCGGCGTGTGCCGGCAGCCGCACCCGCATGCGTTCGTGTTGACCTGCCCGGCCCGTCTGACCGTTCGAACTGGAGGATTTTCACCACACTCCTCTGAGCCCTGAGTGACTTTTCGGCGATTTCGGCTTTTACCACCCTCTGAATTGGGGATCGGAGAAGCTACTCGACCGTCGGCATCGCCATGTGGTCGGTAGACTGACCGGTGTTCGAACAAACAACCTTATCCGCAGACCACTCTAGTTAACTGTTTTCTTGGGATGGTGGACAGTGAACACTATCATCAGCAGGCCATTGATTGCTAGACACAGCGAAAAGAAAAGAACACAGACGTCGCATCCCAGGATCTCACACTCACACTCGTGTTGCCGTCCCCCGCACCGCGCTCGCTATCGCTGCCGACGGCGAGCCGACCACCACCATGGCCCCCGCGCCCGGCACGTCACCGCCGCGTTCGGTGCGGCGGGGGGCTAGCCTAGGCCAGGTCTGTCTGCCGGCAGCGCGGCACCGGGCGGTGGCCTGCCCCCACCACGTCCCCAACCGGCGGGCAGTTGCCGTGCGCCAGAGACACCTCCAAGTGTCGCCTCGCCCAGGGTCCCCGAAACCGCTCGTCGCATCAGCAGCTGCCACGTCCCCCCGCGTCTTAAATTTTCTTTTTTCGGTCGGAACGAGCTTGACCGACTCGCCGAGCCACCCAGGCGGCACGGCGGCAGCGGGGTCGTGTTGGGGTCAGCGCCTCAGCGCACGGGGACCGCGTCGGCCGAGTCACGGCCGCCTCAGCTTGCTTGCTTGCCGTGCGCGAGTCGCGGATTCCGGCCGCGTCCGCCACCGCCCGGGAACTTTCCCTGCCGCGCGCGCCACGGCTTCCCCCACCCAGACCCAGTCCACCGCGCTCCTCCCTCCCTTTCCTCTTCCCTTCTCGCACGCGGACACGGCGCCTATATAAAACCCCGGCGCCGGAGGAGCAGCAAAGCACACAACCAAGCTGAGCACTTCCAAACAGAGCACAGCAAAGAAATTCAACGAGTCAAATTAGCAGCAAGCGAAGGGGCTCTGCATCTGGTCATCAACTCATCATGGACAAGATCCTGGCCTTCTCCATCCTGAGCTCGTCGCCGGCCGACATCTCGTCGACCGGCTTCTCCACCCGCCTCTCGTGGAGGTCCTCTTCCTCCGCCGTGACCCAGAAGCAGCAGCAGCAGCAGGCGGAGAAGCCGGCTCCGAGGCAGCAGGAGAAGAAGGCCGCGGAGCAGCAGGCCGGCTCGCGCCCGGCGGCCGCCGCGGAGAGGAAGCAGGCGCGGTTCGCGCCGGAGTTCGACGGGATCAACTGCTTCGAGTCCATAGTCTCCTTCTGATCCTGCGGTTCAATTGATTAATTCCGCTCGCCAATTTTTTGGGTTGTGTCGCCGAGAAATTTGTATAGAGCTCTGTATACACCAAGCAAGTGAAATGGATGATGATACGTTCGTTTGATTTATTGATAATTTCGATTTCTCCATAATTCTTCTGAAGCAAGAAAGAACCTTTTGGAGCTTGAACTTGGGGCTATCATGGTCAAGCCTGCTCTGTTCTTGTTGAAGAATGCTTGCATCACCCGCATGGATCGGATCATCCATTTCAGCACGGCGATAAAACCAGTTGCTGAATCGTACCCGTTTGGTCGTAAACAAACACGTGCCAGCGCGTACACGTTACCTTGATCGGGACACCAAACTTGCTCCGCTCTTGCCATCCCTTCCTTCTCGGCAGCAACAGGGGATGTTCCTGTGGTCCTGTCCCAGGTCACGTCATCGGATGGAGCCGAATATCCATTTGAATAAGCAGGGGACCTGCCGCTAGTTAATTGCCCGTTTAAGTTTACTAGTCGTAAACAATCTTGTTCCAGCGCGTACTACACGTTACCTCCCAGCTTTCGAAATCGACGCGTCGTGTGCCGTGGGAACCAGACACCTGGCCAACTGCTCCAACAGTTTGGTTTGTGCTCGTCCACCGTTGATACTCGCCCCCATCCATGCCAATCCTTTTCGAAAAACAATAATTGGTGTCGCAAAGTTCATTACACAGCGCAATTAGTTATCTTATCCGGCCTTTCGCGCAGGAATCATCCGCCAAGCATGGCAATTGCAAGCTTGCTGGCGATCCCAAGGCAATGAACCGTGCACAAGGGAGAAGAAACAACCCATTTTTTTTGGGTACAAAAGAGTAGAGAGTACTATTTTTCGAGAATACGCGGGAAGCTGCGTATTTTGATATCAAGAAGGAGAGTAGAGAGTACTATAAAATCGTCTCTCTTAATGCATGCATGCATACATAATACATGCTGTCTGTACAAGTACAACCCGTCGTCTCAATTAGCAGTTGTCGAGACAATCAACAATTCAACACACACACAAACACACCGATCGATCGATAATGATCGATCGGGAAATCACCATCATCACGGACTATAGAATGGCGAAAAGAATCGTCAATTGCTGGCAGCAGCAGCAGCTTCCTGTCGATCAAGTCTCGCTAATGCGCCACGATGGTCTCGAAGCAGTCGATCCCGTCGAACTCCGGCGCGAACCGCGGGAGGAACGCCGCCGGCTCGTCCTTGCCGCCGCCGTGGCCGTGGGGGCGCGGCGAGCCGCCTTGCTTCTCCCCGTCCCGCTGCCGCGTCGCCTCCGCGGAGTCTCCCTGGCCGCCCCCGCCCCTCCGCCACGACAGCCGGGTGGTGGGGAACGCCCCGGCGCCGGCGGCGATGTCGGCCGGCGACGCGCTCAGGATCGAGAAGGCCAGCACCTTGTCCATGTCAGCCGATCGGCCAAAGGAACGGATGGATTGGAACTTAGCCGCTGTCCAATTCGATGCGTGGGTTGCCTCTGGTTTTTTGCTTTGCTTGCTCAGATGACGGTTGGTTGGTTGGTCGCCGGAGGAAGGTTGCGGGGGATGGGGGGTTATAAACTGGCCGGAGCGGGAAGAGAAGAAATGCATGGCGGATCGGATTGGGTTGCTTGGCCGGACGGGTCGAGAAGATTCGCGCGCCGAGCGGAAGCCGGCGGGCCGCGGACGCGAGCCTACGCGACGATTCGTTCGTTCTCTGGCTGGCGCACTCGTGACGCACGCGGTCGCGTGGAAGTTTACAACCACCTCGCCCTCGCGCATGTTTTTTTTCCTCTCCCTCTCCCGTCTCCTGCTGCCGCCGCGTTAGCGGCGCGGCGGTTGCGGGCTTGCGGCTCCGGCGGGTGGTGCGGGGTCCCGCGCCGAAATTAGTCGGACAGACGGGCGAGGCGTCACATGGCTGGAGGGCGAGGCGACCTGCAGATGCTCAGAGGAGTTGACGACTGATTGAAGCGAGCCAAGGGACGCATAGGTGATGGAAATCTAGGATGTGTCTGGTTAACAACTTGATTGTTAGGGTAAAATCAAAGTCTTACATCTAAACATGAATAACCGAGAGGGAGAGAGAGTAGAGAGAGCACCACCATCGAGCTTGGATGATGAGCTTGCCATTAACATGGTGGTAACGGCGGAGTTGACGGCGAGGGTGGAGACGGTGGCGGCGGTGCTTCCCGCCGCTTCAGCGCTGCTTAGATCGGGTCTAGGATTTTGTCGGTAGGTCTGGTGGGCACGACGAACCTTGGCATGCGTGCCTCTGACCCTCACCTTTTCTTTTATAGCGCTGTGTGACGGGGCTGCCAACCATGTACGGTTGAGCGCCCCCGATCAGAGCGTGATCAGGAGTCCGGCTCGGCCGTTGGACCGAGTCGGATGAGATCAATACTAACATTCTCCCCCTTGATCTTATCTTATACTTAAACTTAGTCTTAAATTTGGAATGCTTAACTTAGCACCCATTTCATCACAGATCAATGTATAGATCATGCCTCGTCATAATAGTTGGTCACGTACTATCAGATTTAACAGCTACAATACACATTTCTATTTTGAAACAAATTCTTATTCTTGATCCTTAGTATCCAGGGATCATAGGCTTTCCCATAAACCCATGCCGGGTAAGTGTTCTCTAAACACATTGAGTGGTAAGCCTTTTGTGAGCGGATCCGCAAGAATTTCCTTTATTCTTATATGCTCTAGACTAATGGTATGATTCTGGATTTTCTCTTTCACAACATAAAACTTGATGTTAATGTATTTGGCAGTACCACTTGACTTATTGTTGTGAGCATAAAACACTGCTGGCTCATTGTCGCAGTACATCTTGAGTGACCTTTGAATGTTGTCTACCACTCTTAACCTGGGTACAAATTTCTTTAGCCATTTTGCCAGTCCCATGACCTCATAACATGCTACAAACTCGGCGTACATCGTGGATGATACAATGACGATTTGCTTGGTGCTTTTTCACGATATAGCTCTGCCTACGAGAGTGAATACATAACCTAACGTGGACTTTCTATTGTCTATATCTCCCACAAAATCTAAATCTGAGGACCATTCTATTTCTAGGGAATCAGTTCTTCTATACGTTAACATGAGACCTTTCGTACCTTATGTATAATGCAATACCTTCTTTACCATTCTCCAGTGATCTATTCCTGGATTATCCTGATATCTGCCAAGTATCTCGGTCACAAAAGCTAAGTCAGGACGTGTACATACTTGAGCATACATTAATCTTCCGGCAGCTGAAGCATATAGAACCGCTTTCATTTGATAGATCTCATATTGATTCCTGGGACACTGAAATTTTCCAAATGTATCGCCCTTGACTATAGGAGCATGCATAGGTTTACTCGCATGCATACTGTACTTCTTTAGAATCTTTTCCAAGTATGCCTTTTGCGATAATTCTAAAACCCCCTTTCTTCTATCTCGGTGAATTTCAATTCTTCTATCTCGGTGAATTTCAATTTCTAAAACGAATGAAACTTCACCGAGATTTTTCATATCAAAATTCGAGGACAAAGACTTCTTCGTCTCCAATAGCAGACTAACATCACTACTAGCGAGTAAGATGACATCTACATATATGATGAGGAAAATAAATTTCCTACTATTGAACTTTGCATAAACGCAATTGTCCTCCTTATTCTCAATAAACCCAAATTTTCTTATTGTTTCATCAAACTTCAAATACCACTATCTGGAGGCTTACTTTAATCCATAAATGGATTTCTTCAGGCGGCATCCCATACGTATTTTTCCTTCCACGACAAAACCTTTGGTTTGTGCCATGTAGTCATTTTCATCT
Source organism: Setaria viridis (assembly GCF_005286985.2). NCBI lineage: Eukaryota > Viridiplantae > Streptophyta > Magnoliopsida > Poales > Poaceae > Setaria > Setaria viridis. The sequence continues at coordinate 1,613,010 of NC_048266.2, forward strand.
AAATCCCCGTTGAGGAATGCCGTCTTTACATCCATCTGATGTAATTCTAAGTCATAGTACGCCACTAAAACCATTATGATTCTAAAGGAATCCTTACATAAGACTGTAGAAAATATCTCATTATAATCTATTCCTTCTCTTTGTGTGAAGCCTTTTTCCACAAGTCGCACTTTATATCTTTCCACATTCTCTTTGGAGTCACATTTTGTTTTGTAGACCCATTTACAACCTACTGCCTTAGCTCCTTTAGGATTTTCTTCTAAATCCAAGACTTTATTGCTACTCATAGATCTCATTTCATCTTCCATAGCTTGAAACCATTTTGATGAGTGAGTGCTTCTCATGGTTTCTTCAAACGAGGTGAGATCTCCCTCCATTTGAATTTGTTCGCTAACATAGACTTCGTATTCATTAGGAATAGCTGGTTTTCTAACTCTTTGAGACCTTCTGGGAGGGCCAACATTCAGCTCATCTTCCATATGGGGCTGTTGTAGCTTTTCTTCATGTGTGACAACAGGTTCTATAGGATCCTGAAGGACACAGGTTCCTCATCTCCATTCGTTGTTGCCACGGGATAACTAACAACAGGTGTTGTTACCACAGTGTCCTGCACTGCCGGTGCAGCAGCAACAGGTATCAAGAAAAATGGTTCCTGAATCATCGGAGTGGGTACATATATTTGCTTCTCCTCAAGGCTAATTTCTCGAGGTACCGAGCTCCCCCTGATCATCTCATCCTCCAAAAAGACAGCGTGTCTCGTTTCTACAAACTTAATATGTTTGTTAGGACAGTAGAAATGATAAACTTTTGACTTATTTGGATAGCCAATGAAATAGCAACTGACTGTCTTAGAATTTAGTTTCCCAATATTTAGGTTAAATACTTTAGCCTCAGCCGGACAGCCCCACATACGCAAATAATTTAGTGAGGGTTCTCGTCCAGTCCATAACTCATATGGTGTCTTAGACACCGACTTACTAGAAACTCGATTAAGAATGTGAATGACAGTTTTTAATGTCTCCATCCACAAATTAATCGGTAAAGTGGAGTAATTTATCATACTTCTCACCGTATCCATTAGGCACAGTTGCGTCTTTCAGCTACTCCATTCTGCTGAGGCTTGCCCGGTGTGGAGTACCGGGCAACTATGCCATTTTCATATAGAAACTTTGCAAAAGGTCTAGGAACTTGGCCATATGGGGTATGCCGACCGTAGTACTGCCCCCCATGGTCAGATCTTACTATCTTAATCTTTAAATTATGATGATTTTCTACTTCAGCCTTAAATATCTTAAATTTATCCAACGCTTATGAACGTTCTTTAATCGAATAAATATAGCCATAATGTGAATAATCATTTGTGAATGTTATAAATGAATCATAAACATCCATAGATGTCACAGGAAACGGACCACATATATCTGTGTGAATTATTTCTAAAATTCCTGCATTTCGTTTGGCGTCTTTCTTAATTTTCTTAACATACTTTCCCTTAATGCAATCGATGCATTGCTCTAAATCTGAAAATTCTAAGTGCGAAAGGATTGATTTCTTAATTAATCGTTCAATTCTTCCCCTCAAAATATGGCCTAAACGATCATGCCATAATTTCGAAGATACATCATCAATTCTTTTCCTCTTATTTCTTACATTCATAGACGACTTTTTCGCTTATTTCTTACATTCATAGACGAGAAGGCATTCACATTCTCAGCGCTTACAACATTCACATTCTCACAAATTGATAGCAAATAAAGCTCGTCTTGTCTGAAAGCAAGACCAACACACTTGTTATTAAACTTAATCTTACATTGTTCACCACCAAAGTGACAAGCAAATCCATCACTATCTAAGCGCGATACACTTACTAAATTTCTACGCAAAGAGGGTACATAAAGAACATCTCTTAGATGAAGTATAAAGCCGTCAACTAATTCTAATGAGAGTTCTCCAATGCCTTCAACTTTAGCTTCAACGTTATTTGCTACTTTAATGATTCTTTCTCCTCTTTGCAGGGTCCTCCTCGTATGGAATCCCTTTCTTACACAGATGCTTTAGGAAATCCACACAATCCTTCTGGTAGTGTCCCTTCTTCTTGCACCACTTGCAAGTGTTCTTGTCCACCACCTCTTCATGGTTTGATCTCTGATGGTGATCATTTTGTGAAGCCTTTCCATGTGCCTTAGAAGAGGAGGTACTGTCCCATTGAGATTTCCCTTGTAGCTTAGAATTATTGTTATGATAATTCCTCTTTTTCTTTTGCCTCACGTAGTTGATAGAATCACCACGTGAGCCCTTAATTCTTTCCTTTTCTTGCACACACATGGCAATAAGCTTTTCAATGCCCCACTTGTCTGGATGTAAGTTGTAATTAACAACAAAAGCCTCAAACTTCTTGAGTAGGGAGGCAAAGATCAAATGGACTACAAACTCATCTTTGAGCTCCATGTCCATAGGCTTGATCTTGGATGCCATGTTACTCATCCTCAATATGTACTCCCTTATTCCACCACCAGTATACTTCTTAGTAACAAGCCTCTTAATAAGAGTGTTTACATAAGACTTTGAAGAGCCAATAAAATGACTCTCCACCTTCCTTAGGTACTCCCTGGCGGTGGCGCACTCTGAGATTGCTCCCCTTATTGCCTCCACAATGGAGCTTTTAATCACCATCAAGCACTTCCAGTTCGACTGATACCACTGCGCACGATCAAGATCATACTTCATTCTAATTCGTGCATGATCACACACTCGAGCGTTGAAATCTTCTTCGCTCTCATTCTCACCCCTCACGGGATCCTCATGAGCAATGGGATAGGGATCAGCTAGTACTAGATCAATATCCGACAACGCAAGTGCTATCTCAATCTTCTCTCACCATGAGCTATAATTCCCTCCATTGAGGGACTCTATGGACGAGAATAACTCAAAGAATCCCCTAAAAATAAAAAATTCAGAAAAATTTGAGTTTATTCAACGTTGGTCAAATTAAAACATGAAACTTCTCAATATTAATTCTATATCACCGTTGGGCACAAATAGAATCGGCAGAACTAGAATCAATAATGATAAAATAAAACTTGGTAGCATAATAATCTTATCAACAACGTTGGTTAGTAGATAAAATTATTATACTCGGAAAAATTGCTTATTTTCTAATTAAATTTTCCAGTTGGTTCCAATTCAATTAGAAAAATAAACTAAAAAATTTAACTTAATGCATAAATTGGCAAAATAATGCTAAATATTCAACTTAACATAGCGGAAGCTTGCTGAGACTTAAACTTAATTTGTGGATTTTACCCACCGGAGAAACTTCTCAAAACTAATTTTATTTGAGCCATTAATCAATTTCCAGAAATTGCAAAAATCATTGGAAGAAGAAAAACAAAAACGGGCTCAAAGCGCACTGTTCTTTCGACCCACGCGAGGAAACGCCCTGGCCCAGCTCACTCAGCAGCGCTCGTTTCGGCCCGCCCCACAAACGCATGAAAACGGACCCTCTGGGAAGGCGGCCCAAAGCGCACGCCGTCGAACCGCAGCCCAGCTTCCCCGCGTTCACCTGGGTTAGATCTCCATTGTTCTGCCGGCCCGCACGAGGAAGTGGCCTAGCCTGCTTGCACTGACGTGCGCTTGTGGCTTCCCAAGACTCAACCTAGGCTTGGGCCGTCAATTCGTTCTTCCACCGAGGCTGATTTTTGGCCCGGCGTATTGTAACAATCTGGGTGCTTAAACGGGGTTTTAATCGTAAGAACAAGTCCTTTGTGCTTAAAGAAGAGCTTTGGCAACTTTTAGGCAAGTGGAAGTACCGTTTTTCCCCTCACAAGAAGCCCATCAAAAACCCGGTGTACCAATCTGTGTTGTGTTGTCCGAAATCCAGGTCAAAGTCCCCTAGTTTGATCAACTCAGCCTCCTTTAGCAATCCCGGCTAAGTCTGGAAATCAGCCCGACCTGGCGCCTTAGGGCGTGTTTATCTTTTGAAAGTTGAGTAGAACATCAGAAAGTCCCTTTGTAAAAGTTGGAGAACTAAGTTCCTACAACAACTTTGCAAATTTGACCTTGGTCCAATTCAGCTCCGAAGCTTCCCAGATCTGCAGCTCAAGTCAGCCCCGAACCCTGAAAACCCGCCAAGCAGCCGTTTTTCTCTAAATCCTGAAAACAGGCGTTCCTCCAAACTTAGAAGCTTTGAATCTCCAAATCCACCATGTTTTTGAATTCAGTCAAATTACAAAAGTTGGACATTGGTCTGTGTACTACAACTCTTGTAAAGGAAGTCAACGTGGCGCAGTTTGAAAATCGGGAGATCAGGAGGCTTGAAGATGGCCTGGCAAAGGATATCGCAGATCCGTCGGCCAGACAGCGCCAGAGCGCACGTGCGCCGCGCTCCAGAGCGCCGCCACCGCATGGCGTGACCTCGCTGGCGAGCGCCGCCTCGCCCAGTCGCCGGCCGCGATAAGAAGGGTCGACGCGCCTCCCTCCCCAGTCACACACGACAACGGCCCGCGGTCCTCCGCTCTGTCCCGTCTCGTCTGCCTGAGGCCTCGCCGGCCGCGCCACGCGCACTGCCCGCAGCTCCGCCGTCACCCCAACCACTCTGCGACCGAAGACCGGCCGCTACCGCGCTGGTGCCGCCTCGCCTCCCACGCGCATCCACCCCACCCGGATCCCCGGTCGCGCGCCCCAACGCCTTCCGGCCCTCCCGTCACACCCCGGCCGCGCTGCCCACGCGCGCGCCCCGCGACGCTGCCGCCTTCGCCAACCACCGCGCAGGCAGTGACAGCTCCTTCCCCCGCCTCGCCAGTAGCGTGCCCCGGTAGAGCCGCTAGTCCCGCGCCTGCTCGCGTCTCATTGCTCGCCCTGTCACCTCGCCTGCAGCACCCTCGCCTGCAGTGCCCTTCCCTACCTCCTGTCCGCCAATGCTGCCATCGCCATCGATGGCCGCGATAGCACGCGCCCACCCTTCTCCGGCCCACCGGCGCATGCCTTCGCCCAGTAACCAGCGTGATGCGACCCCACGCTTGCGCAGACCTAGCAGATCCGCGTGCCCAGCAAACCCGCTTTTCCCCAGCCCCAACTCCTTGCTACCCAACTAGGGCAAGATTGCATCCAAGTTCGCCAATGGAGGTGCCGAATAATCACCGTCGTGACATAGCACTTCCTTCTCCCTCGATCTTATCCTCTCGCCCACTCGAGCTCGTTTCCTTTCTCCGAATACTTCCGCGCATCTATAAAAAGGTACCGAAGCCTCTTACCGGAGTTCCCTTCGCCGCCACCGCCTTTGCTGCACTACCTGCTCTGTTTTTCTCCACCGCACTCACCGCCACACTTGGAGCTGCCACTCCGGCCAGCCCTGCGCAGCGACTCCTTCACTGTTAGCTTCGGCTTGGTCTCCTGGAGCTCGCCGACTCGTTCGAAGAGCTCGCCGACCTGCTCAAGGAGCCTCTGAGGCCCCTGTCTCGCCGGATCGCCACCGCCAGTTTCCGCGACGCTGACCCGAGCCGTCATTTTTCCTCGTTCCGCCTCGGCTTGTTTCTTCCTAACCCTGAGACCTCATCAGTAGGACCGGAGGTGAGCTGCCGACCCCTTTCCAGCTCATCCCGACCCTCGATCGTCCGCGAAAGCGACCGGACCCGATCCGCCTCGCCCGAGTGCTGTCCGCCTCGCCCGAGGACTCGGTTGTGTCTTTTTCTTTTGACCAAGGGTATCTGTGTTAAATTTTGAGGACTTCTCTGTGTAAATTCGAGACTTCTCTGTGTAAATTCGAGGATCTCTGTACAGTTATTCCTTAAGTCTACGGGTCAGATCGTAAGTTTTTCCCGATCCGACTCTTTTAACTCGAATGAAATCGACAGAAACTTGGAAATTACATCTTAAATTGAGGAAAAATCAGAAAAATGTGAAATTACTTTGGTTGGAACCTCAGTCTGAGTAGAATCTAATAAAGTAGGTTTCGCACCTTTTCCTATAGTTTTGCTACAGTTTTGGGTTTAAATCCTTGCAAATACTGTTGAAACACCGTCTAAGTGTCTTATCCTTGCATTGCATTCGTGTAGAGCTGAACCTCGCCGACGGAACCTACAAGCTTCCCCCGGTACCCGAAGAAGGAGCCGTAGCTGAGCCGCCGCCTGCAGGAGTTGAGCCCATGCCTGCCGAGGACCAGTTCGCTACCGCCCCGCTTGAACGCAAGCCCCGGAGCATAAATTCCTATCTTTAACTTCTTGCAATATATTTGGTGGTTTGATTGTGCATTTACGTTTTTAGGAACTACTTGAAACCGTAGATGCATAAATTAGTTCCCTTTGATCTGAACACTAGTATGATAGGCCGAATAGTTGCAATGCTTAAATAGGACTCGGTAAAAGTCGAGTGATTTCCTGTCACTCGCGAGTATAGGAGTTGTTTGCTCTCCTTTTTGTTACAACCATAAGGATGATGGACGGGGCAGGGTTCTGTGAACTATTTTGGTGGTCGGTGGATTGCCCCGTCTGTCTACGTGAAATCGGACTAAGGTCGAAAAGTGATGGTGTTCGTGATCAAGTGTTTGAAACTACTAATCTCATACCTAGTATGGGATGGGGAAGGCTAGTACCTGATTGAACCAGGACGTGAGCAGTTTGATCCACTGTCTCTGGAACAGAGTTTCCCCTGCAGCCGCATGTGGTGACAAGTGTGGTCATAGAACGGCAGAGGCCGGGTCTGTGGAGCCTTGTACCAAGGGAAGTGGGCCCGACACGGGTGTGGGAATTGATGGGGACGGCGGACAAGTGAAGCGACCTTTCGTGGTGCGCGAATATCGTGAGATTAGGTTCACCATGCATGGTTAAGAAATTCGAATCGATTCATCTGCCTCTCACAGTTTGGAACTACTTGATCGCTATGCTACACTGAGTAAGAATGGAACTTGATGGTGATGTTAATATTAATGCTTGTCATAAATTATTTGGAAACTTTTGCTTCGTTAGTATAGTGGCTAACTTAGATTGGTAAATGAACATAGAACTTGTGGCTAAAATATTGAAAGTAAGGATCTACTGTAGTCACTTTTGGCAAAAACAAACCCCTCAGCCAAAAAGTCTTGCATGTCTAGAAGTTGGTGGTGTAGTACCACCGGTCGGTTAAGTCTTGTTGAGCGTAGTCACTCAGCCTTGTTGTGGCACATCTTTTCAAGTGATGTTGACGTCTTTGAGTTTGCTGCAAGTGGCACTTGGCCTCCCCAGCTTCCTCCTGGGTGGACGGTCGAGTGGGATCCCTCCTCGGACGGCGAGGACGGGAATCATTGATATCATGATTGGCCTCGTCGTGACGTCCGCCATCGGCGCTAGCTTTCGTTTGTTTATTTCCGCTGCTTAAGAACTCTGCAAACTATTTTTGAATTTTAGACCTGATGTTGTAATAAATTAATGTACTTGTTTAATTTGGATGATATATTGTATTCTCTGGAACCACTCACCTTCGTGTGAGCTATGCTTTCTCGGTCCTGTGTAGCGGTTTATCGGATGAAATCCAACGGACTGCCGAGTTAACTTGATTAAAGCACATGATTGCGTGTCAGGTGACTTAATTGTGTTTTAGCTAAGTTAATTGGGGCGTTCTGCCACACGTATCTCAACCCTCTGTTCGCGATCGACGGCCGCGTGTTGACCTCAGGCGAACAAAACCTGGCCGCGTCGCTGCCCCAGCCAACCCTAGCTTCATTTCGCTCCCTTCCTCCGCCGGAACCGTGCGAGAGCGAGCGAGAGCTGAGCGGGAGCAAGCGAGTACGCCGGCAAGCGGTGGCGCCGAGCTGAGGGAGAAGGCCGGCGACGCAGCGCCGGCCTGAGGCTTCCCCTCGGCAGGCCCGTGGCATGTGATGCCACCGCCACCGATCCCCTCGCCGGCGGGTGCATTCGAGTGGCGCCGCCACCACCGGTCCCCTCGCCGGCGCGCTCGCTCGCCCTAGGGTGAGCGCGCCGCTGTCGAGCGGTCCAGCGACGGTGCCCTGGGCAACCCGTGCGCGCGGCTGTCTTCTTCCCTGAGCAGATTCGGTAAGCTCCCCCAACCCCTCTCCTCTTTCTCTGGTTCTTCCCCTTCTTAGGGTTAGGGTTTCACTACCGGCAGCCTGTCGGTTCGAGATCCGGCAGTCGTTGGCTTTAGGTCTTGCGGTGGAGCGCAGTCGATGGTCGTCGGGTGGATCCGGCGGCCGCTATCTTAGAAATTTTTTTCTTTCATTTTTGACTCGGGATCGAAAATCCCCTCCTTCTAATTGCTTCGTAACCTCTGATTCGTGCGAAAAAACTTCCCCGACTAGATCTACACGCTAGTTAGGCTTTGGTACCATTGACGAAAATCTAGGATCTCTAGGTGTGCGTCTAGCAGGTTAACAACTTGATTCTTAGGGTAAAATCAAAGTCTTAGATCTAAACAGGAACAACCGAGAGGGAGAGAGGGAGAGAGAGAGAGTAGAGAGAGTAGGGGCACTACCATCGGGCTTGGATGACGAGCTCGCTATGGCTGTGACGGCGAAGTTGACGGCGAGGGTGGAGACGGCGGCAGCGAGGTAGCGGCGGTGCTTCCTGCCGCTTCAGCACTACTTAGGTCGGGTCTAGGATTTTGCTGGTGGGTCTGGTGAGCACGACGAACCTTGGCATGCGTGCCCCAAGCCCCCACCTTTTCTTTTATAGCGCTGCGCGATGGGGTCCGCCAACCATATACGGTTGGGCGTCCCTGATCAGGGCGCGATCAAGGAGTCCAGCTCGACCGTTGGACCGAGTCGGATGAGATTAATAGTCTCCGAGATGAACACAAAGGTGCAAGGTTTTGCATTTCGATTCTTCCTTGAAAAAGCGTGCACGTTCGAGCTTGACACACAGGCTCGGAGACCCAGTTGGCAAGGAGGAATGGAGAGTCTAGAGGCATGCCTGGTGCCTACTAGGGCTGGGACTGGGAGTACGTAGGCGGCACCATTTTTAACCTCTGAAGCTAATTCACCTCTCACCAGAGGGCCCAGTTAATCCACCTCCCAGTCCTCACGTTTCTACACCTAACAAAAGCCCAAAACGACGAAAAACCATGAACCAGTTCAGTTCACCGCCGTGCTGTGCCCTGTGCACAGGAGTGGCGCCATTTAACCTGAACAAGTTGGACAACTGCTGCAGCTGCAGGAGTATTCTACCCTCCGAGAAGTTACTGTGTGGTCTCAACAGCCGTGACTGACCACTCCGTGTTGGCAGAGCGAGCGAGACCTACCCGATTCTCGCTGCAGGTTAATGCGGACGGGACGGCATGGCATGGCCCATGGCCGCATGGGTGCGGGCCCCACGAGGCCACGAATTTCCTGTCGTCTGCAAAAGCCCGGCGTCCTCTCTTCAATCAATGCCGCGCTGCCGCTGCTGGTACTCGCGTCGCTCCCATCCATTTTTCCCCTCCCCTCCTTGAACGCTTTTCTCCGCTTTCGCCGGGCACCCCGGCCCCACCCGCCCTTGTCTTTGTCCGCTTCACAAACTCTCTCCCTCCGGCGACTGCTTTCACTGACGCATGGGGCCCGCAGAGACGGGGGCCGGGCGTCAGTCACGCTTCTTCTCGCCGGCCGCCGTCTCCTCCCCCCCCGAGCAAACGGGACAAACCATCGGCGATGCAGCTGATCTCCGCCGTCGATGACGTTCGACGAGCATCGAGATCCGAGTGCGCGCTGCGTCTGGGCCCTGTCGAAAATATCGGAGTCGGAGGGCCCGCGTGTCAGTCATTCCAACAAGGACGCGTGTACGGCCGTGGGCCGCTGGCTGGCTGCCATTTGCGAGTGGGGAGAGAGAGGCAGAGAGCAGCGAGCGGGGACGGAGGGAGACATGCGGAATCTGGCAGCCGGGCCCCGCTGGCATGCCTCACGTACTTCTTTACCCGCGCTTTTTACTCGCCGCTTCCCTCCGTGGCGGGGGAGTGAAAATCGTGGCATCACCGGAAACCGCTGCGGTTTGAGGTTCAGCTGCTCTGCACACGTACCTCGAGAACTGTGCTCGCTGTTTGAAATTTTGAATCCTTGTTCGGGTTGGATGTACCCCAGCGTTCAAGCTCTCTTGTCTCAAAGCAAGTTGGGGTATGAAAAATTCGTGGTAGACACTGCACAGCATTGAAAAGTGAAATTTGAATTATATGAATTTGATTTTGACCCGAGCACACTTGCAAAAGTGAGCAGAAGCAAGCAACCCACATTCCAATATTCGAATCAGCTCCACACGAACCAAGGCAACACGAATAGCCATGAAAAGGTCGGGAGCTCCAAGTCCAAAGAGCCCGAGCCAAGAACAAACAGTGCCTCTGCCTCCTGTCCACCCACTCTCACTCCACAGTCTCACTCACTCCCTCTGTCACTCACTCACAGCTCCGTTTCCCCGTTTCTTCCTATAAAGCTTCCCCCCGGTCCGGTCCCAGGCCAAGAACCCCGCCATAAACCACCACCACCACCCCGCGCTCGCCGCAATGCAGATGCGGCACCTCGGCCTCCTCCTCCTCGTCGCGGCCCTCCTCGCCGCGCCGCCCGCCGTGTCGGCGTGGCGTCCGTGGCCGCCGCGGAACGAGACGGGCGGCGGCGCGGCGTCGGGTCTCGGCGCGTCGAAGAAGTTCGAGGGGTCGTCGGAGTTCGTGAAGCTGCAGTACCACATGGGCCCGGTCCTTGCGGCGGCCATCACCGTGCACCCGATCTGGTACGGGCCCTGGCCGGTGGAGCAGAAGCGGACCATCCGCGCGTTCCTCCGCTCCCTCGCGCCGCCGCCGGAGGAGGAGGCCCGGATCCCGCGGCCCTCCGTGGCCGCGTGGTGGCGCACGGTCCGGCTGTACACGGACCAGACCGACGCCAACGTGTCGGCGGCGGTGTCGCTGGGTGCGGAGAAGTCGGACGCGCGCATGTCCCGCGGCGCGCGGCTGTCGAGGATGGACATCCAGGCGGTGGTCCGCGACGCGGTGGGCGCGCGCACCCGGCCCCTCCCCGTGGACTCCGGCGGCGTGTACCTCGTCCTCACCTCGCCGGAGGTGGTGGTGGAGAACTTCTGCGGGCAGGTCTGCGGCTTCCACTACTTCACCTTCCCGTCCGTGGTGGGTTACACGCTCCCCTACGCGTGGGTCGGGAACTCGGCGCGGCGGTGCCCGGAGGTGTGCGCGTACCCGTTCGCCATCCCGGCGTACGTCCACGGCCGGAGGCCCGAGTCGCCGCCCAACGCCGACGTCGGCGTCGACGGGATGGTCAGCGTCATCGCGCACGAGCTGGCGGAGCTGGCGTCCAACCCGCTGGCCAACGCGTGGTACGCCGGGACGGACCCGTCGTTCCCGACGGAGATCGCGGACCTCTGCGAGGGGATCTACGGGACCGGCGGCGGCGGCGCGTACACGGGGCAGCTGCTGACGGACGCGCGGTCGGGGGCAGCGTACAACGTGAACGGCGCCGGCGGGCGCAGGTTCCTCGTGCAGTGGGTGTGGAACCCCGTGCTCAGCTACTGCTCCGGACCCAACGCGCTCGACCAGTAGCGAGCGGTGGCCAGCTCGCGTCTTCGTCGTCCGAGGACGCGCCGCCGATGGATGGATGGAAGATGGATCCATCATCCATCATCTATAGTACGTTAGTGTTGGGCCTCCATGGATTTGGTTTCCTCGCTCGGGAAATGAAATCCGTGGAATGTTTTTGTATAGTTTTCTATTGGAGTGAAGTGAGGTGGGGAGCACGGGGTGGGCAATGGCATGTCAAGTTTGAGGAGACTTTTGGAATTTGAAGATTTATTTAAATTTTGAGCATTTATTTCGGCCTCGGTTCGTTTGAATTTGGTTCATCTCATCATTTGGGTTGATTTTCTTGGGAGAGCCGGGGCAAAACTGTCAGCGAGTAACAGTTGTGTACTTGAAGATCATCATCACTATCACTTTACTAGTACAGTGGTAACATCATAGCTTTGAATCGGTGTGGTTGGCTTTGCTGTTTGAGTGTCTGCTCCATGCTCTGAAATGATGGTGTTAACTGCATTGACGGACAGCGCAAACGATGGGCAGAAAGGCGGTGAGGTCGTAGAAGACTGACACATAGGCGATGTTAATCACGGGGGATCAGATTGGAGATGCCCCTGGTACTGACGGAGTGGAGGCCAGCCAGATCACGGGGGTCGTGAGCAGAGCAAGAGAGGAGGGTTGGCCATGGCGTGCAATGCAACAGTAACAGTGGCCGTAGCAGTACTCTCCGGCGCAATGATTCCTTCCCCGGACGGTAGAGAGAGTGCTTGGGGTGTGTGTGAGGCTGTGAGCAGGGGCAGGCACGCATTATTGGGCTCCGAGCAGTAGCGGGGGGAAGAGAGGACTATCGCGCCCGCGTCCAACCAGAATCATTCATGGCCGCCCGTGCCCGTGTCACTCGGCGTCGGTCTTGGTTTGGATGTTCTTGCTCACACACACTGTTCGTTCACCGGTGCAGTGTGATGCAGGCAGGACTATTCAGAAGCTGGTTTTGGATGGATTTTTCAGTCTTCACCACCCTGGTGCTTTACCATTCATCACCAGTATAATGATTGGTTTCTTCAGTAGTCTTAGGCCCTGGAGGTTGCTCCATGGAATGCAGTTTGTGCCATTGTGCCCTGCCATCCAGCGTCATCCCGGATCTCAGTCCCATTCTGGGCCTTGTTTAGTTGCCTAACTTTGGACAACCTAAATTCCTGTAGCAACACTGTAGCGTTTTGTTTATATTTGTGAATTATTGTCCAAACATTGACTAATTAGGCTCAAAAGATTCGTCTCGCAAAGTACAACAAAACTGTGCAATTAGTTTTTAATTTCCTCTACATTTAGTACTCCATGCATGTACTGTAAGTTTGATGTGATGGGGAATCTTCTTTTTGCATAGTGCTAAAGTTGGAAATACGGGATGAAGTAAACAAGCGCCTGTGCTCGGTTTGGCGTGCCTGGCGATGGCGACGGCGACGGCGGACGAAAAGCAAGCAAAACATTGTTTCGATTTCTGAGCGGTCATGTCATGCACTCATGCTACCGTGGGAGGAGTAGGATAGTCTACCAGCACAGCCACCACTAGTGTATCGTAGCGTAGCGTATAGTACGGCGGCTTGGCTCGCCTCATCATGGTAGCAAGCCAAGCACTCGAGCACTAGCAGAGAGCACTCTGCACTCGCTGGATGCAGTTGCAGCTGCATTGTGAGGCGCACCCGGGGGGTGAGTCATCGTCATCAATCCCAATCCAGGCCATCCTGTACTCCTGCGCCGCCTGCCACTGCATCCGCATCCATCCATCCTCGTCTCGTCTCCGCCGTCACCATTCACCAGCGGGATGGAGAGCAGCGTGCGTGAACGCGATCGGGACAGCGTGAATGCTGCTGCGCTGCAGCGACCTTTTCTCCCCTTTTCCGTTTCCATCTCGCCACCGGTGCCCGTGCGTAGCGTAGCGTGCGTGGTGCTGCTGAGCTTAGCTCCCTGCACGATTGGGTTCGGGACGAGGACGCTGCATTATTGCATCGCATTCCATGCCTCTGAACGTGTTGGTCCAGGGCTTCAGTTGCCTAGGATCAATCAATCAGCCAACACCCATCGCTGAATGGCGTTAAGAAGCGATTAGTGCCGACAGCTGAATACCAATATTTCGAGCCTCGACGAAGATGCTGCATTATTGCATTGCATACTCTTTTTTTCCAAAGACTATTGCATTGCATCCTCAGAAACGTACTTGTTGGTCCAGGGCTTGAGGAGCCTATGATCAATCAATCAGCAGACACCCGTCCCTGAATGCCATTAACATTAACAGGCGATTCGTGTTGACAGCTGAATACCAGTACAACAGTATTTCGAGCCCGGACGAAACTAGTGCGTCTGGCAACTGTACACCGTTGCACGCTCCGTTCCGGCATCTCGATCGATCGCGCTGCAGCTGCAATGCAACAAGGGCAGAGGAAGATTCCAACCAAATACTCCTATAATGGAGAGAGCACGACAGAAGCGTAGCGTAGCCCTGGACCGGACCAAATGGTGAGGCAAAGGCAAAGCCTGCCGCCCCGCGATGTGATTCCTTTGCCGCCATTGCCCGTTTCCTCCTCTCCCGAGTCTGGACGCGATCGTGGACACGACCAAACAGCACCCACTACCGCTGTACCGCAACGTCCGCCACTGTCACCGTTCACCACCGCCCACTCATCATCTCACTGCCATCGAGAGGCCGGTGGAGAGTAAAAAGCGCGAGGCATTCGTGGTCGCCTCTGCAGATGTTCCCGGTTGGTCGGTCTGCCCAAACTGACCAACACGTCATGCCATCATCCTTTTCTCTCCCCACAACCTGCCCGTCTTGCGGGCAATCAGTTCTGTCTCTGTCCCTGCACGATGCGATCAAGTTGAGTACAGATCCTTGATTGACCGACAGTATTTTTTTTTCCTTTCGGAAAATACTATCTCACTGCTGCTATTACTATTTACTGTGCCACTGTATATCACCATGTCCAATTAACAACAACCAAGAGTCCAAGACCTGCCCTATATAAACTGCTCCAGCCTCCAGCTTCTTCATTTGAATAACTAAGCAAGCAAGCCTCGTAGTCGTGGGTAGGGCAGACAGTGAGACATGAAGCAAAGATTTTTTTTTGAAAAAGAGATGAAGCAAAGATTGACACGCGGGAATAGGAAGCATGAGGAAAGTGGCCCAAACTCGTAGCTTGAAACCAGGTGCGATACGATGTGGAATGACCTATGCATTTGTCGTGCCTGGCTGAGCGAGTAGTGAAGGTGAGGCCTTGTTTAGTTGCCCAATTTTGGGGTGTCCAAATTACTGTAGCAACAATGTAGCTTTTCGTTTGTATTTGTGAATTATTGTCCAAATATTGACTAATTAGGCTCAAAAGATTCGTCTCGCAAAGTACAACAAAACTGTGCAATTAGTTTTTGATTTCATCTACATTCAGTACTCCATGCATGTACCGCAAGTTTGATGTGATGGAGAATGTTCTTTTTGTATAGTGTCAAAGTTAGGATTTGGGAGTGAACTAAACAAGGCCTGAGCCTCTGGCGTCTCGCTTAGGATTTCCCCAAACTGGCCATGCTCTCAGGTTTTTTTAAGAACTGCAATAGCTAGCCCACGTCCTTGATGTGGTCGGTTTCAATGGGAGAGGAAAAGTGTATTCTACATGTTCACTGTAACGAGAGATGAACTCCACTTGCCGCCGTTCCGTTTCCTCCACTCCTCGTCTCTCAACTCAATCAACAAAGTGAAGGTGAGCCAGTAGCGCTGCACCACCGCAAGATCCACCACCAAAACCATTCAGTGCCACTCACTCATCGTCACTGCTATCGGGAGGTTGATGGAAAGAAAAAGCCTGTGCGGCTCTGCCGCGCTCGTCTCTGCAGATGTTCTCAATTGGCCCGTCCAAAGTCCAAACTGACCAACACGTCAACCCTCTTCTTCACTTTTTCTCCCCCAACAAGTGATCACTTTTCATCTTTTACCAGGAGCTAAGCTAGTTGTCGTGTGCAGTGTAGTTTCAGACTTCATTGTAGTGTGGTGCAGCTAAGCTACCTACACAACTTTTTTGAGGGTCGCTACCTACACAACTTGCTTCAGGGCGATCCTGCCTGTTGAGCGGAGATGCTGCATCATTGCATCCTCTGAGCATGTTAGGAACGAACAAATCCATCGCGCGCTAGATGCCATTGGCATTTAGCAAGGGATTAGAGCTCACAACTGAACACTAGTACACCAATCTTTGGAGTCTGAACGAAACTAAACTGCTTTCGACTTGGGGATGTTGGTTCTACTGGGTCGGCGTAGAGTTGAAGATGAGCCGTTGCAGCATCAATTGATCGCCTGCAGCTGCAAGAGGGCAGAGAGAAATTCCAACCAAATGCAGAGAGAACGATGAAGCCGTCTCTTTTTGATCTAAAGGTCCAATATTCGGGTACAATTGGTTGGTAATTTATAAACCACTATTCAATTGTGTTGAATCCTCTTAAATATGAGTTTGTAAAGGAAATATTATTTGTGTATAGTTAATGCTTGAAAATACTATATATCCGATATGCCACCAACAACAACCGCATGGGCTGTTGAGGTATCCCTCAGACATATCTACATACACCGCTCCAACTTCTTTGCTTAATAGGCATCAAGCCCTATCGATAGAGGAGACGATGAGAAACAACTAAAGATCAAAATGCATAATACATGGGAACAGGAAACATGAGGAAAGTGCCCGAAATGACGCTGCCAGCAGCATCTGCCATATTTCCCCTTGTTGGTGTATGTAGTTGTAAATGTGGTGTAATACAGGGAGTAAATGTAAAATAGCAAGGAAAAATAGAAAGAAACTCCTTGGACTAGACACATCGGATGTTCGATACTAGTTAGAAGTATTAAATATAGGCTAATTACAAAACTAATTGTACAGTGGAGGCTAATTTGCGAGACGAATCTATTAATCCTAATTAATCCATGATTTGACAATGTGGTGCTACAGTAACTATTTGCTAATGATGAATTAATTAGGCTTAATAGATTCGTCTCGCGAAGTAGCCTAGGGATTCTACAATTAGTTTTATAATTAACTCATGTTTAATCATCCTAATTAGCATCCGAATATTCGATGTGACAAGAGCTAAACTAGGATCCAAACACGCCTTAAGGTGGAAAGAAGGATCGACAAGTGTATCGATCCTGTTAGTTTTTCCCATCCTTGGAGGTGCTCTTGCTCCTCTAGATCTCTACCCTAAATCTCAATTCCTCGTCAAGCCACCAATGAAGTCTATGTGCTCGTCTCATTAAGCACACTGATATATAGCAGTGCCTTCAACTTCTATGGCAGCTCAATATTAACCTCTACCTTAAACTTTCAACCCTTCTATGTGTCGCGAGTCAAGCACCGGAACAGCTTGCAATTTGTCCCATTATTGCACCGGTTCTATAACTAGAACAACAGAGATCAGTCTGGGTCCATTCTAGCAAGGATATTGTTAGTAGATCCAGCAGGTGCTGATATTGCCGTGATCAGTTAGGAAAAAACGATGAGTTCGAGTGATAACGACGTGATATCTAATCTGTATACTTTCCTTCCTTGTACTCCTTTTGTTGTAGTATAAATATTATTGATCCTAGAGATCAAATCATTTAGCCAAAATTCATCTCTTTTCCACTGGTATGTCTTGCTCAAGTCGTTAAGCACGGTGCTAGAACAAATCCTTTACATGTTCTCTACAACGAGAGACGAATTTGCGTCCACTCTGGATGAGAGGACGAGGCACCCTGGTTCTGGGATATCGAGCCTGAACGATTACGTTTGGAAAATCTGTGGAACAGACATATTAATTGCCTATTGATTTCTGCATGGACGGGGCCGAGCTGTAGAGATCTGCACTTGCACGACGTTCCGGCATCCGTCGATCTCGTGCAGCTGCAACGAGTCAGTCTAGCATCCTCTTGGCGTGTTTGGTCCAGGGTTTCAGACCCCGGTACAGCAATCTTTTGATTCTGACTGAACGAGTAATTTGCACTTGGTGTTCATGTATAACAGAATTACTTGGTGCAAGGACTGAACGAGTAAGGATTGAAAGTACTACTCACACACAAGACACATGGTTAGCTATCTTACTATATTTCGCACTTAGTGTGCATGTGTCGTAACAGAATAACAGTACACATACTTGAAAATTTTAATTAAGGACTGGAAGTATTACTCAGCCGAGACACATATGTAGCGCTGGATTTTTGTGTGCGGAGCTGATTTTCGCTTAAACTTCCAGGGCCTATGGCTCATGAAGCCATGTGTTTAAAACATTTGGTTCACCACTTCACCGTACCTACAAACCACTGCTCGGTTGCATTGAATCCTCCCCCATCTGGACTTTGTACGGGAAAAATTGTGTGTACTAATGCTCGAAAATAGTACATGTCAATAACCATCAACCATGACATACGTCAAGGAGACATCCTCAATACATCTATGTATACTGCTCCAACTTCACTTGAACTGGCAGCAACAAAGGTGAGAGAGAATGAGAAGCGAACCAAAGATGAAGACATGCATGGGAGTAGGAAGCATGTGGAAAGCAGTAGGAACGTCTTAGTCAACACCAGCAGCTAAGTAGTAATCAGTTCTGCTGGGGGGCGCACGGGTAGTTTCATTGTATGCACGATTGGGTTCGAGGCGAGCCTGTCCATGGAACGGAGATGATGCAGGAGACTACTTGCTGGGATCAATGAACACATCCATTTGAATGGCATTAGCATTTTGAGCAAGAGATTAGAGCTCAATACTGAAGACTAGTACACCAATCTTTGGAGTCTGAACGAAACCACGTCTTGGGTTCTGAAAATCGAGAAAGAATACACCATGGACAGTGCCAACTTTTGCAGCACCGATGATTAGTCAGGATATCTTTCTTTTGAAATTGTCAATACTTGTTCTAAAAATTAAGAAGAATACATCACTTGCAGGCTCTCTTTGACCAACGGCTTCTGTCGAACCAGGTGTTTAAACCACCGCCCAATAATAACTTCTTTGAATCCTCCTATCGTTGAGTTGGCTGTAAAAGATTGTGCATATAGTAATCACTGAAAATAAGATGTATCAACATGCCACCACAAACCACATGTGTCCACGGATCATTCGCCGAATATATTTCTATACACATAATCGAGCACAATGAGATATGTACACAATATCGAGATGTAGTAGCGCATGGGAACAGGAAACATCGGGAAAGCAACAGGAGCCAGTCCGCGGGGTGCATCTGCCACAAAAGTTGAGTACCCTGCGTGAGATTACAATAGATACACGAAAATTCCTTAGTCGGGAGTCATGCAAAGGCACGTCTGGCTGGCAATTTCTCCCTTTTGGCAGAGCCCTTCCGAAGGAAAGCACTGCGATGGCCTGTGTATCCTTTGATATTAGATTAATCTGTTCCATAGGGAAAAATTCTTTACATATGCCTTGTAAAAAGAGATGGATCCTCACTTAGTAATCGTTATATGATTTCGTATGGCTACCTAGGATCAACACATCCATCGCTGAATGGCATTAAATAACATCAGAATTCACGAATGACACTAGTGCATCAATCTTTTGAGTATGAACAAAACTATATACGTTAAGCAAATCTTTTGGGCAAGCAGTGGAGATGCTGGTTTCTGCTGGCCTTGGGTTGGCATAAAGATCTGCAGTTGCACCGTTTATTTCTCTTTTTTCTTTTTCTGTCTTCTTGAAGGCTGACATGCTCTGCTGTAAACAGCTCCTATCAACCCGTTGGGGCTGCTCTTAGCTGCTGCCACCGCCTTCTTTTCTCTCTCTTTTTTTTAATGAAACACAGTACACACAGTAATGCTCAGAAATCACCAACCACATTAATACCCACCAGTCGTCGACGCACGCTGAACATGGCACCATTAAATCATAGATTGTGATTTTGGTGATTGAGTAACAATATGAATTGTTTAGATTATTTTTAGGTCTAAAAAAGAAAACCACAACAAAAGACATGTGAAGAAACAAAGTTTCAAGCATTGATGCAATGCACCGACCGACGTATTTGGGAGCCCACCGAATTAGTTGGTGATAGGCATGCAGAGACAAACTGCAACCATTGGATGTTCCGATGCTTGCCAAGGTTGACCACCGGATGATCCGATGATCAAGTTTTATAACCCATCGGACGAATCGGTGGAGCAGTGAAGTGAAAGAAGGAAGCAACGGATATTCCGATGAATTGTGTCGGTGACTGTCGGAGCAATCATATTTACTTTGAAAAATTTCAGAGAGGTTTTGTGCTGAAAACCATCAGCACCAGATGATCCGATGCCCCATCGGACATAGCATCGGATGAATCAGTGCCCCAGCGGATCAGTCGGTGGATTGCGCCAGTGAAGTATTTTAGCGCGGGGAGGTCAATGGCTTGTAGCACCGGATGTTCCAATGCCTACCAAAATGCTACCATCGGAACATCCGATGGTACACTTTAACTAGCCGTTGGAGCAACGGCTCTTTGAGACTTTGGCTATTTATACCCCCTCCACTCGTCCATTTGAAGTTGCTGGAGTGCGCAGGAGTCCATTGGAGTGCAAGACACATCAAGAACACATCCAAGCTACTAAAAATGTACAAGTGATTAATTAAAGGCTTAGCACATGCTTAGAGAGTGATTAGTGCTAGAATGGTCCTAGAGAGAGTGAGTGCAAGGTGTTGCAACCTTGTGATTGGTTCTGTAAGCTAGGTGTGCCGGCACCTTGGAGCCTTGGTGGCTCGCCGGCAAGTCTTCAATCCTCCAGCTTAGTGTGAAGTGGCGACGACGACCGTGTGCGGGGGACGAGGAGACCTCTTCCTTCGTGGAGAAGCTACGTAGTGGAGACAACATCAAGGTGACCGGAAGAGAGGGAGTGGTGAGCCTTGCCTTAGTGGAGACAACATCTGGCTTGGCGAGAGCCTTTGTGGTGAACCCAAGATCTTGACCAGGAGAGACTTGGTGACCGAGAGTATATTCTTGGTGGAGCTCCAACGTGAACTAGAGGTTGCATTTGCCCACTGATACCACGGGAAAAATTTATCGTGCCGAGCTTGCATTCTTTCTAACCCACTCCTTTACATTTCCGCATTTCATAGTTGCAGCTGAGTGCCTTTACTTTCTATAGTATCTTGATAGGATTGGATCTAGATTGTAAAACTTCTTTTGGGTGGGGAGAATCACTAATCTACTTCATATTTTGAAGCAAATAGTGGCTAAGGATTTTAAGATTGCTTAATTCACCCCTCCCCTTTTAAGCTACAAGCACCGATTTCTTACAACTTCACTTGTACACGTGCATGGATCACTTCCTACAAATATACAGGAGTACACCGCTACAGCTTCACCTGGATAATAAGCAACGAGTCCGGCAGTTGTATTCCACTTCAATTCACTTTGCCCTCTGCACCAAACGTGCTAGCACATGATGATGTGGTGGTCACCTAGACATGGGAGGTAATGAGAGACGAATGAACCAAAGTTGCAAGGAGTCGATGGCACACACACGGGAATAGGAAGTATCAGGGAAGCAACCAGAACGGGGGGGATGGAGTTCTCCTGGAAGAATGCTGCGTTATGGTGCCACAGATTGGAGTATAATTTCTACGTCTGGCGCAGCCAAGCAATTATTTTGGCAAAAGCGCCGCGCTTCCGAGAAATACAGAGCACCTGATAGACTTGAGGCGTAGCCATCACAATTCACCAATCCCCATCCTGACACCTGGCTGGCCGTTTGGTGAGTGTATGTTGGGTAGGCTGCACCTGCTGTTGCGAACACTAGCAGGAATGCAGGATGGCAGCCTGCTTGAATACTAGGACGAGAAGTGGGAGAGCAACAGAGCATGAACTCCGCTCCTAATCCCTGCGATGCGCGGCCAACTGCCTTTTCTTTCCGGTTTTCCATCATTTCTCCCGTCCATGTGCATTGTAGTTTAGTGAGCGTAGTACAAAAAATCTTGAGGAAGTTCACAACTGAACTCCTGTAGCACATCAATGTGTTTTTTCTTCTTCTTTTTATGTGATGAATAGGAAGCAGTACAGCAATGTTTCGAGTCTGAGCTCCGTAACATTTGGCAAATCTGTTCGGTTGGGCGAGCAAGTGGCCCTGGAGAAGTGGAAATGATGTCGATTCCAGTGGGGATGGCGTTAAGATGAAAATGTGTGCTTACACCAGTTCGATCACCTGCAGCTGCAAGGCAGCGGAAGTCTCGAACCAAATTCAGGGAGCAGAGCACTAGTGATGAAGGAAGCGTAACCACGACAATGACATCAAAGTGCATTGGTGCTAAATTCACATGCAGACGCGTGCAGCAGCTGTGCAATTCCTTTCTCGCCATTGCCGTTCCTCTATGAACGGGCCATCAGTACTGACCAACACGTCATGTCGCCCTCTTTCTAAGCCTAGCTAAGGGACTTGGCTACTATTCGAAGTACTGCACGTGATAATCATACGACTTTTTCTCTTTTTTTTGGGGTGTTGAAAGTTTACTCCTTCAAGAGAAGACTATAGCCTTGTGTCCACTTTGATTACTGTGAGCACAAGCAGTTTTGGTAAATTAAAAGAGCTAGGCGCAATATTTCGTTTTTGTAGAATATGCCTGGATAAAAAGCTCATACTAAGAATTTCGTTCAAGAAAAAAACCTTTATAAGAATAAAATAGATGGCCATGTGAGATTTTTCCTTTATCTAAAAAATAATAAAATAGCTTATAAGGAGGCTGCAACAGGGATAGTGCTAAGCGGGGAAAAAGTAAATTGGGTCTCATAAAAAGGATATGAGGGTGAAAAACACAATATTTTTATTTTTTTCCCCAAAAGATACGCCATTTAGGAAATCAAGTGAAATAATTCCTACCCGCAAACTTTACTTAAAGCATTTCAACCATAGGATTTATCATCCAACTATTCTAGATTATTTTATTTTGTAAGAAAATATTGTATCAATAGTAGTAATGCTATATCCGTGATGAAGTACTCCCCATGTATATTTACCGCTCCGACTTCACCTTGGATCGGCAAAAAGCCCGGGTAATCCATTTCAATCCTCTCTGATATACTGATCACCCTTTAATTTGTGAGAGAATTCCCTATTTGACACTCATATAATGAGTGGTTCCTTTCTTGACCTATTTGCGACTTGTGAAATATAATAATTTTATAAATTCCTTAAATGTGCGTTTAGAATATTAGATATTTTTACATAATTTTTGGAAAGTATTTTTATGCTCTAAAAATTCACATAATCTTTAAAAGTAGCGTATTTTACTCAATTTTAGTTTTAAGATTTTAAATGATATATATGTGCTTTTGTGTAAAATGAGTTCGTCTCTGTCTTTTATATCACTACAAAAAGTATCAAGAATTTTAGAGGTGATTTGGATGTCGTTTTGTTTAGTAAAATAGGGTGGAAGTATCCACGGGTTACTGTAAACGATGGAATGAACGGGAGTGTCAAATAAGGAACCAAAGTTCAAGTCAGTGTCAAATAAAGATGGAAAAAATTTTGAGGCCAAGAAATAAACCACTCATTACATGAGTGTCAAATAGGGAATTCTCTCTTAATTTGTACCAAACGTGCTAGTGCATCATTTGTATATGGTGGTCACCAAGACAAGACAAAGGAGATAACGAGAGACAACCCTGGGACTGGGAAACAGCAGGAAAGGCGTTAGAATTCTTTAGGGACATCGACTTTCATTCCTTCATGGTGGTTCCTGCTCCAGCAAACGGCTGCTATGCTACTTCTTCCCACCACTGTCATTTTGTCCTCTTGGAATTAGTATATGTGATTATAGGATGGCTTTTTCTTGGGACTCTCTAGGGGTTAGAGCACAGGCGCCTTTGTACGGAGAAGACGGTCATGCGGTCTGCTTTGCTTACCATGCTATGCATCTATTTTGCTTACGGCGCTAGGAATTTGGGTGGCTATCATGCAAGCCTTTGTATTACCAATACTTCACTTGAATAGATGGAAAGTCTCACTGTTCCAATCGTCCACTCATGGTACTTCTATGCCACATATACTAAGAACATGTTAGTACATCTAGATCACCTAGACATGCGATTCCCTTTCTTGCCAGATGTTCTAGAATTGATCATAAAACCAACATCGGAATCCACAATGTTTTTTAATCTTAGTCCCAAATCTTTAAACCCAAAATAATTACAGAATTTGTATCTCATTCGGGACCAAGTATAAACTGAATATAAAGTAAGTAAAGCAACCCATATAGATATGAAATCTGGGTAAGCTTTAACTTTGACAAGATATTCTTATCTGCCTCTCAATAGGTCATAACGTGTTCGCCTATACAATCTGAATTTATTTCCTTGTCAACAAGTAAAATACCTTCCTCATTCAGTCTTTTAAAACTACTAGCAAGAATATTATTAATAGAGGTAGCAATTGAAACAATATAACCGGGTTGGGAATTTGGTAAAATACTTGCACCTGGTACCTTGTCAATCATGCAGGAAGGTCCTTGATTTGAGTGATGTCGCTCCTCATCTTCTGAGGACAGCCAATTACATACCTGCAAAAACCTAGCTAAGCCGGTCTTCGAATCTGGCTAAGCCGGTTTTCCAACATCACTGGAAATGGTCAGCTGCTGACATGCCAAGTCCTCCTCCTTGGCTGTAGAGGTTTAATCTTCATCATCATGATATGCTTTATCAGCCGAACGTTGTTCGGCTATAATTTGAGTTTCATCAATTAATGATGCGGTAGTCACCACATAAGTATACAATCCCTTTAGCAAGTCTAGCGAGTTTCTCATGCTTTCCATGTTTTTTGTAGCAAGAAGACTTATTTCTTTAGATGTGACTGATTCACAAAGGATATTGTGTTGTTTGTCTTTGACAGCCGAACATTCGCTTATATCTGAATCAATTCTTTCTTTGCCAATTGTGCCAACAGCCAAAGCTTCTTTCCTTACACTCATGACCGATGACTCAGATGTGATCGGCCTCTTGCTAGTAATCCCAAAGTGAGCACAAAGCATGTGATGACTTTTGTCAATATCTCTAGCAAGTCTTCTCTAAAAGTCTAATATTGCCTTCTTGAGTTCAGCAAGGTTTGATTGAGAATATCTTACTGAATTTTCATTGGTTTGGCTTGAGTTACTAGTAACATATGAAGCTCAATTATGAGTATTAGCATTTACCCACCTTTCATTGATTTGGCTTGAGTTAGGAGCAACATATGAAGCCGAATCGTGAGTATTACCATTAGGATACCTTACTGAATTTTTATTAATTCAGCTCGAGTTAGGAGTAACATAAGAAGCCGAATTATAAGTAAGAACATTTGCATATGGAGCTGAGAATTGAGAGTAATTGGCTAAATAGATAGCATCGTCACAGGCAATTCTCTTATTTATCGCCATATTTTGTGGTGGAACCACACATTGTGAATTTGCATCCAATGAATAAGGAAGTTCATGCTGTATATTGCTAACAGCATTAAAACTCAAAGAATTCATAGTTGAAAACGGCTCTTGACCAAAATATCTAGAATTATGATGTGTATGATGAATACTTCTAACAACATGAGTATCAGCCAATGCAACGTATCTACTATCATTATAACTAGCAACTCCAGCATGAGAATTCATGGAACTTGCAAAATAACAATTAGAATCGTATGATGTATTTGCAAGCTGTGCCTTGGGGTAATTGTAGTAGTATTGTGATGTAATACCTTGGTACTCCATGATCAAGAATTGGACCACCTTGTTGATTTTTACAATAGCAACACATTGCACACCAGCAAGCAAGATCATAAGGAGTCGAAACCAGATGTGATCGACCTTTTAGGCCAGATGCAACACTAATGGGGAGCACAATAAGATAGATCAATCAAGAATATGGCTTGGGCAGAGAGATTCAGCTACAAAGTAGAGCCGACGCAATCGTCCCTAGCGGAGTTGCCAAAAAGTATTTTAACGCAAAGATAGGTCACACACCACAAGTGCTTGATCGTACAGGTCGCAAACAGACCAAGGGGGCGCGATTGTGCCAAAATCGACCTAGCCAGTTTTCTCAGGTTTCGCCCGAGAATGCCCTAGGGTAGAAAGAATCATACTTTATGTGGTGAATAACTGTGAGATTTATGAGCAAACCACCAAAGGATAACCAATCGTGCTTACGTGACAAAGAACAGGTAGTTTTCAGGCAAACTAGCAAAGGAACCGCCGAAGCTCTCGCCCAGGATGAACCCCGTCGGGACAAGACGTTGCTGGGTTGCCCTAGGTCGGCCAGCAAGCCTAGGGCACCATCCTTGGTAGTCGGATCAAGTGATGAACAACATGAGATTGGAAGAGATTGGGCGAAGAGAGATAGGAGTATATTGGTTTTTTGTCGATTGTGTGTGTTGGACACCTCAATCAGTCGTACCCCTTATATTTTTAATGAGGAGGTGGTCTTAACCCATAAGAAGTCAAAAACCTTGCAAAATACATCCAAATACAATTTAGATCCGTTTCTAGCCTGTCAAAACCGGCCTTGCCGGTTTCTGCGGTTCCAGGACAAAAAAGCAGACTAGCTAGTTTTTTTCGATATATATATTTTTCGATCAGCTCGACGAGAGGAATGCAATGGTGCAATCCATTCTTCCATTCGAGGAAGATGGGAAATCCTGGCCGGTTTTGGGAACGTGCTAAGCCGGTTTCGGCTGGGTCAACCTCTCGAAAAGTTGTTTTATTTGTCCAGGCTCCAAATGAGATGATCCAAGTACGCTTTGACCGTCTGGATGGTAGAAATATGATGGCGGAGTCCGTTATGCACTTTGGACAAATTTGATTGTCAACACATATATAAAACCTTTACCCGTGATGAATACAAACATGTTGGATCCATTTCCATTGTTTCAATTAGGACCTAATTCGGTAGTGGATGTGAGTCCATGCATTGTTTGGGGCGATTTATTCCTATAGGAAGTAACTAGCTAGTCTGCTTTTGACGATCGACCATGTATTATTGAAAAATAATGGTGTGAGTGTGACACAAATTGGAAATGCATGCATGCGGTCATACGCGCCAGCACTTGGTGCCGCCGTTGCCGGGGAAGAGCGCGGGAGTGTGGTTGCGCGGCGGCGGGAACCAGAGCCAGCAGTCGTACTTGTAGAAGAAGACATCTCTGACGAACAGCACCTTGTACATGAGCGTGAGGGACACGGTGACCCTGATGTGCACGGTCCCCGCCTCGATCTCCCTCTGCAGCTCCGCCGCCACAGCGGGATCCACGGGGACGACACCATGGAACGTCGGGTGAAAGATCTGCGTGGCATGAACGAGAACGAGGTTTATATTAGTTTCTTTCTGTAGCAAGCTAGCTAAGCTAAGGTAGCCGCCGGTATGTATGGTCATTGATGGATCTAGTGTATGTACGGTTGTGTTCTTGGGCCCGTGGAAGAAGCTCGGGAGCGGGTCGTCGGTTGGGCCGAGCATATTGTCGTTGTAGAACACGGATGCGGCGACATCGAGGTACCGGATTGCCACGCGGCGCGTGTTCCGGAAGCTGAGGTCGACGGCGAGGTCGTACCGGATGGTGGCGTTGGTGAGGTCCAAGGTGGCGAGGACGGCGGAGTCAATGCGTGGGTGGAAGTGGTCGGGGCGGTAGATGAGCCAGTACATGATGAAGGTGACGCTAAGAGGCGTCCAGAGCTCGAGGCACCCCCATGCGCACTGGCAGCAACTAGCCAAACACTTGAAGACAGGCGAGTACTCTTTGAGGACCTGGATCAAGTCACGTACCACGGCCCAGAGGTCCTTGACGAACTCATGTGCCCTTTGGAAGAGGCCACCACACACCGATCCCAGAGGACGGCCGCCGCTGCCTTCGACGGCGTTGTTGCTGCGGCCAGACATTGCGCGCAGCAACGAGGTGCGACTGTGAGTGACAGTGTGAGTGTGTGCTCGCTGACACATCATCTACAAATTTATATGTGTCGCAGTGCATCTGTGCATGTCCGTTCGTCTGGCTGTGGAGTGCATAGATGAGCTTTGCGTGGACAAGGGAAAAGCTGTCCAACCGGGAGGATATAGAAATGGAGTGAAGTGGGGTTTATGGATAAAATAACGTGCAAGCAAACTCGTTTATTCTCCCTACGATATGCTATTGGTTATATCTAATTAGCTTTGTCTTTTTTAACGAGTGAGCCCATACTAATTCCACAATAATTCCAGTGTTGCAAATCGGAATATAATCCCCTCGTCATAAAGAGTCATATTATAAGGTCCGCCGCAAGCCAACCGGTGCGAAGCTTGCACTACTGCAAATATGACCTCTTGTCCCTGAACTACCGATTCCAACGGATGCTGCCTGGAGCGCGCCCCGAGAACTCCTTTAGTACTGGTTGGGGGCAACAACCGATACTAAAGGGTGAGCATTAGTACCGGTTTCTACCTCCAACTGGTACTAATGCTCCACACAACCGGTACTAGAGGGCACCCCTTTAGTACCGGTTGGTGACCCCAACCAGTACTAATTGCTCTCCTATAAATACCTCTTCTTCTTCCTCCAGCTTGAGCCCCATCCTCCAGCTTGAGCTTCACCTTGTCAATGGCGAATAGGGGGAGGTTTTGTCGGATTTGTGACCATTTCTTGGGGATTTTACTCATTCAAGTGTTCTAAAGGTTAGAAACTTCATCCTCCCTTGATACATGGTTAGTATACTAAGTTTTATGCTTTAGAACTAGAGTATTTTGTGATTTTTAGACTAAGGTACAATGGGGAATTTTTTCATTTATATGAATGTGTTATTTAGGGGATTTCACTCATTCAAATGTTCTAAAGGTTAGAAACTTCATCCTCCCTTGATACATGGTTAGTATACTAAGTTTAATGCTTTAGAACTAGAGTACTTTGTGATTTTTAGAATAAGGTACAATGGGAAAAAATTTCATTTATATGAATGTGTTATTTAGAGCTCATATTTGTGATTTGTAGAATAAGCTACAAATTTTTGGATGCCATGATTCGTACTAGTCAAAGAAATTGATATGAGGTTAGAGAATAATTTCATAGTTTAGTACTTTTCAAATATGAGGTAAGTAAATTAGATTAAGTATTTCAATTCATTTTCTTATACTTTAAAAACCAGTTCATGTGTATATACTTAGAAAAATTAGATTAAGTATTTCAATTCATATGCTTATACTTCAAGAACCAATCCAAGTGTATATACTTAGAAAAAATTAGATTAAGTATTTCAATTCATTTGCTTATACTTCAAAAAACCAATCCATGTGTATGTACTTAGAAAAATTAGATTAAGTATTCAATTCATTTGTTTATACTTCAAAAACAAATTTGCGTTATCAAATTGTAAGAAATAATGTTAATTTCTCACTAATTCAAGAATTTTTCTATATTCTCTAGATAATTAACCACAGCTCGAGCTTCACCCTATCCATAGTGCCATAGGGGAGGTGCTGCTGGATTTGTGACCATTTCTTGGAGATTTCACTCATTCAAGTATTCTAAAGGTTAGAAACTTCATCCTCCCTTGATACATGGATAATATACTTTAAAAACCAATCCATGTATATATACTTAGAAAAATTAGATTAAGTATTTTAATTAATTTTCTTATACTTCAAAAACCAGTTCATGTTTATATACTGATGGGTGATGACACTATTGAAGAACAACTAGCATGGTTGGCTAGGGGTTCATCTATATCAGTATCGACATTCCAACAATACGAGATAAATGGGTACACATTTTTAAACCAGAACCCAAGACCAAAAGAGCACAAACCAAAATAGTGGTATCCGTATCGATGCAATAGACAACAGTGGAAAAAAAAGACAAATACTATGGTGTAATTGAGGAGATATAGGAACTCGACTATGGACTTTTGAAAATCCCTCTGCTAGTGCCAATAGGTGAAACTTACTGGAGGAGGCGTAACGACAAACAACTATGGGATAACAATAGTGGATCTTAATAAGATTGAATACATAGACGAACCATTTGTCCTAGCCAATGATGTGACTCAAGTTTTCTACGTGAAGGACATGGCAAGCAAACCAATAAGGAAGGTTGCTAATAACTCAGATGATCAGCCAAAGCGCCACATTGTTCATTTCCCTCGTGGGGAGACCCTCTAGTATCGGTTGTAAACTACAACCGGTACTAGAGCCCCCCCCCTTTAGTACCGGTTGTTGTTTACACCCAGTACTAGAGGGGCTCTAGTACCGGGTGTTCTTTGGAACCGGTACTACAGGGGGTGGGGGGATGTTAAAGGCCGTTCAGTAATCTCCCTGGTGAACACTAAGCCAATTCGCCTCGTCAGCCTCCGTCTTCCTCCTCCTTATTGCCGCACCCTCCGTCCCTGATGCCCCCGTCCGCCGCCTCCATCGCCTTCCCGTCCGCGCCCCCGACGCCTTTGCCACCTCCCCGTCCGCGCTCCCGACGCCGGCCGCCTCCCCATTAGCCGCCCCCGACCCCAGCCGCCTCCCCGTCCGCGCCCCCAATCCCTGACCGCCCCCAGACGCCAGGCGCCCCCGACCCTGACTGTCTCCCCGTCTAGGCCCCTAACGCCGCCCCGCCCCCGCCCCCGACGCGCCCCTGCACACTCGTGGCGGCCGCGGGCGTCTCCACGCTGACGTAAGCCCGCGGCCACCGTGACATCATTATTGTACAAAAATGTTGAAAATAGCTAGAAAATTATAGAAAATTATCTAGAAATTGTAGAAAAATATATAAAAATTGCAGAAAATTTGTATAAGTGTTGGAAATCATGTCATTTATTTTTTTATTTATGTAGTACTAGAGAATATCTAGAAAATATAGAAAATTGTTGGAGTAGCTAGAAATTATAGAAAATTGAAATACTTAGAAATTGAATTCATGCAATTTATTTTTTTTTTAGAATTGATTTCTCCCATGAATTGAAATAATAAGAAATTACCGACAAATTTTATGGTGTTGTCATTTATTGTAACAAAATTCATCAAATAGTACAATCAATTATAGAAAAGTGCAAATCATTGTAAATATTTTTGTTCATTCAATTATTGTATAATTATTTCATTCTATTTTTGTTGTTATTTTCTAGTAGTGTTTCATTCTATTTTTGTTGTCAATTTTTTTTATTTCTTTTTTATAATTGTTGGAAATTGTTGGAAAAACTTATTAATTGTAAATTGTAGGAGATGCCATGTTACATATTAGTCATTCTTATTATAAGCCAGTACTGGAGGAAGAATCTTAAATATCCACCTAGTTCACACTAGCAGTGTTTTATTCGTGCCCTAGCTAAATCGCCATCAACAAGATCGGCCATGGTGGTAAATCTTGTTACAAAGTGTTAGTTATTTAGTCTACAAAATTCTATGTTACATATTAGTCATTCTTATTATAAGTGTTTAATTCTTTTTTATAAGTGTTTAATTCTTTTTATTTATTGTTATAAATTGTTATTTATTTTGTCATTTATTTATTTCAACCAATTGTATAAGTGTTTAATTCTTTTTGTATAAGTGTTTGATTCTTTTTATTTATTATTACAAATTGTTATTTATTTACTCATTTATTTAGTCATTTATTTATTTCAACCAATTGTATAAGTGTTTAATTCTTTTTAGTCACCCTTTTATATTATACTAGTTACAATGGCACGATCATACAACGAGCATGACCCTCAAACGGCAGAGGAACTCATGTATCAGATGATTGCTGAAGGCGACCCTTTAGCAAATGAAGAGATCGATCACAGCCAGGTTGACATCTACCTCAACCTGGCTGGTGATGGCATCGAGGGGCAACCAATTGCCGAGGGAGGCAATGTGGAGCAACCAGTTGCTGAGGGAGGCAATGATGGGCAATAAGGTGAGATATAGCAAGTATTATACGTAAACATTATTTGAATTCTCTTCTTATCAAGAGAAACATCATCACGCAACATTCCAATCACTCAACATTTCAATTGTCGTTTGTCAGCCATCTTGATCGAGCAACAGGCCTCAAAAGAAACGAGGCAAGAACAAGAAGTTACAGGGCCGTATCATCATCACAGAAATTGCTGAAGATGGTGAACCGATTGCTCCTGCCAATGCTAAGACAAAGTTGGTGAATCAGCTTGGGTTCCTCGTCAGAGATAACATCCCAATAAGTTTTCAGAATTGGAAAAAACCTGACAACGTCTTGATCGGTACAAACCCGCTCCTTTATGTACTTGACCGAGAGAAGTCTATGTTATGGGAACAACTAAAAGATAACTTCACGTTCGAAAATGTAGACGAAGGCAAATTGAAAGAATGGGGCTTGAAGAAGGCAACAATTGTGTTTCAGACGTACAAGAAAAACTTGAACAAAGAGTACATAAAGAAGGGGCTTGCACCTGATTTCAATAAGCACCCGAAGATAAGGGATCACTAGGATTCCTTTGTATAGTTCAAGGAGTCAAACAAGAGCCAGTCGTCAAGTCTGACCAACACCGGCAATGCCCAAAAGAAGCAATACTTCCATCATCTTGGGACAGGAGGTTACAAGTCTGGGGCCGCGAAATGGCAAAGGATGGAAGATGACCTAATTGCTAGGGGAATAGTACCATATAATCTCGAATAGCCTGAGCGAGCAAAGAATTGGTTTTATGCTCATGACGGCAGGCTCAATCCTGAAGATGGATCAATTGTGTTCGGCAATGAAATAAGAGAAGCGGTTACGAGACTTGATGACTTAGTCAAGAAAACAACCGATGTATCCTTCGTGCCTAATCGAGAGAGGAACAGCTGATAATGGCACTTGGAAATCTCAAACACCTTGGACGATGCCGAGGCAAAGGACTCATTCCGTGGAAGTTTGCCTTTCGTGAGTACATTGAATCATATAGAAGTCGCCAAAGAAGCAAGGCCGACCAAGCACAACAGTTGCGAGAGCTGCAAGAACAAGTAGCAGCATCAGAGCCAAGAATGGTGGAAATAATAGACCAACGTGTGGCCCTAGCTCTGAGCAAACAAGCTAGTAAACAAGCAGCTGCTGCAGCATCAAGGCCACATGTTGACGTAAGCCCGACTCAGCGTCGAAGCAGTGTCGCTTCCACGGAAACCACAGCTGGAGGATCCACTGAGATCATTGAGGAACGCCACCTCGTGGACAACATCACAGGGAGAGCCCCTTGTGAGTTTGTTACTCCCATGAAAAACAAGCTCATAGTGGTGGCTTATGGTGTGGCTGAGCAACCAACGCAAGGCCAAACACTACATGGCATGGAGATTCAAGCTCATTATGCCAAAGCTGAGGTGGACCGAGTGGCTGACGGTTGGGAGGACCTAGAACTGGAGATCCCTAGAGGTACGGGGGGGAAAATCTAGGAGAAGCTATCCATGGTTGGATTCAATGGCCCAAGCGCTACATAAGGATTACCAGCCGAATCCCCTGACCTTGGGATCATCTCCTCAAGGCTCAAGGGTAAGATCACCTACGCCATCTACCAGAGCACCCTCTCCACTACCAGACAGGTCTCCTAGCATGACTCCAGCACCAGAAAGAGATCCAAGCATGAGTCCACCTCCACCTCCTATGAAGAAGCGTTCAGTTCCTCCTCCACCTCCTAAGAAGAAGCAGAAGAAGCAGAAGGAGAAGGCACTAGCTGAGAAATTACCATATGATATGACAGATGAGGAATCCAAGGCTGCAGCGGCTGCTGAGTACGAAAAATGGAAAGAGGCTTGTAAAGAAGAAAGGAGGTAGAAACAGAAGTAGGAGCCACCACTGGATAAGCGTAAACTTCGGTCTTTCATCAGAAGAATGGAGGCGGAGCAAAGGAAAGAGCCAGAGAAACCTCTGGTATCTGATTACGAAAGGCAGTTAGCAAAGCTCAGGCAGCTCAGAAGAGGAAGAAAAGTGGGAAATCTATTGCTCAACTCGGACAGCAATCCAACCAATCGGTTGCCCCGCTTGTGGTGCTTTCTGAGTTTGAGAAGAACCTGCTGAAATTCAGTGAAGATACAAATCTGACAACATCACAACTTTGAGGGGAGGATGACATCCCAACGCTCCCTGTGCCTACTAAATGAAAATATGAGTATGGTAAAGAGCTCGTGTGGTCGCACTTGGTGAAATATCTCCCAACGAAGATGTACAAGCTGCACGAATGGTACATGAAGGCTACAACAAATGGTTTTGTCACGATGGAAGTTCAGGTTGGTGATCAACATTACTTCCATGGGGATGACATTATAAATGTGGAAATGGAGGAACTGTATATGCTATACAATCAAGACGCACTAAATAAGTCACTGATCAGTTGCTGGGTCCTATAAGTCTTTAGTATATTCCTCTAACTTCAAAATTCCCGCTCTAGTCAATTTGCGATGTCTTAACTCCTATTCGATTTTGTATCATGCAAGATGGAGATTCAAACTTATCGCAGGATGGGATACCATGACGTAGGCTTCATGGACCCCAAAATTATTTTCCAGGCAAATCTAAGGGATAAACCAAATCGGACCATGAAGAATATATTTAAGTTCCTCGACAAGCATTGGAACAAGAAGTACATATTACTACCGTGGAACTTTGAGTGAGCATTTTTCCCATCTCTTTCTTTTCCGAGCTTGCAGTTAAACATAACACTAATAGCTTCAATTTGGATGAACAGCTACCATTGGATACTCCCTGTTATTGTGCCCGATTGGAGGTTCGTGTATATCTTCGACTCTTTGAGGAAACCAAAAGAAAAATACGACTGACATCATGAACGCTCTGAACAAATGCTGGGCTCGATTCCGTCAAACTCACACGGGTGATTTCAAGGAGCAACTTGTTTGGAAGACAGATTTCCCGGTATGTGTTGAATTTTCACATCTCGTGACACTTTCTTTAACACAACAAATATTTCATAACTTTTTTCCCATATATATAGTGTTCGAGACAGCCGGATGGTACTAATTTATGCGGATACTACACTTGTGACTGCATCCACAGCTTTATGGGTCCGAACCGTATCACCGAACACGAAATAACCGTACGTATACAAAATTCTCAACAATTAGTTCACATGTATATTCTTCAAAAATCAATTCATTTGCTTGTACTTCAAAAACCAATCCATGTGTATATACTTAGAAAAATTAGATTAAATATTTCAATTAATTTTCTTATACTTCAAAAATCAGTTCATGTGTATATACTTAGAAAAATTAGATTAAGTATTTCAATTCATTTGCTTATACTTCAAAAAACAATCCAAGTGTATATACTTAGAAAAATTAGATTAATTATTTCAATTCATTTGCTTATACTTCGAAAACCAATCCCTGTGTATATAATTAGAAAAATTATATTAAGTATTTCAATTCATTTTCTTATACTTCAAAAACCAATCCAAGTGTATATACTTAGAAAAATTAGATTAAGTATTTCAATTCATTTTCTTATACTTCAAAAACTAATCCAAGTGTATATACTTAGAAAAATTAGATTAAGTATTTCAATTCATTTGCTTATATTTTAAAAAACAATCCATGTGTATATACTTAGAAACATTATATTAAGTATTTTAATTCATATGCTTATACTTCAAAAAAGTTTCAATTGTTCAAAAAATTAGATTAAGTCTTTCTAATTCATTTGCCAATGACACAGATAATGACTAGGAAGGAAAAACTCCTCGATACCAAAGTTTTTGAGGAATACAAGAATAATTATGTGGATTTCGTTTGGAGGATGTCGCAAATTCTGTGGGGGAGTTTGATAATATGAATGAATATAGGTCCCAGTTAAAGCGACGAGCCTCTCATGCACTCACGCAAAGTCAAAGTGTACATGAATGAATAGCCTGCATGCAATTGACTAGTTTTCCTTCCTTCCTTTACATGTAGCATAGATCTATTTATAGCCTGTAGCTCGCTCCACAGATAGATTTATCTCTATCCCTATCTTAACCCACCCCCCCCCCCCCCCCCCCCCCCCCTCTCTCTCTCTGTTATTGTTCGTCATAATGTCCAGATCTAGAGGATATCCACCAACGTCTTACGAAGGAGACGATTCACCAGTAAACGCTTATGAGATCCTTAAAAAGTGAGCACTACTGCGTATGTAATATAAATAGTACTACGTAATACACACATATATACATGAATCTTTACTTATCAAATTTGACTCGCGCGATCTGCTGTGGTTGTCCAGGGGGGGCTTCGTGGAGATCTTAGTTAGACTATGCTTTCAGGAACTTGGAGCCAAGTTATCGTTCAAGGCCAAGGTGGTCGTGTTCATCTGCAAGACAATCACCAACTCCATCCTCTCGGCTCTCGGCTTGTTCTTCCTCTATCTCATCTTCTTCCGCCCGTACGCTGTCCGGCCAAGCGTCAACGCCGCTGCCCTTGCCGCATTCAACCTCGCCACGGCCGGCCCCGGCCCCGGCCCCGGCAACAGCACGCTCCAGTACGACCTCGCCCTCAACGTCACCTTCTTCAACGACCACCGGATCTGGGCCATCCGCTTCAACCACTTCGCCGCGAGGCTCTACTTCGACGGCACCAACGTCAGCCCCCCCGACGTCACGTTCCCAAAGTTCAAGGTCAGGACACGCCGGCACCGCACCGTGCACCTGCTGCTGCGCGGCCGCGCCGGCAATGTCAGCGTCGCCATGGCGGACGAGTTCTCCAGGGAGAGAGCGCAGGGGTGGTTCGCCATCGAGATCCGGCTCAAGTCCACCTTGACTTATGTTATATGGCCCATATGGTACGTCTACTACTACGAATACGACTGCTGGTTGCATTTCCCCAGCAACGCCACCACACCGGTAGTCATCGGTGCGGTCAAGTGCAGCAAGGGCAAACGCTTTGGGCTTTCCTAGCTTATTTATGTGTTTCAATTTCGATCACACTGTGGCGGATGGGAAACACATGATATTATATATATTTTATATATATATATATATATATATATATATATATATATATATATGGAGAGAGAGACACACATAAATAAATAAAGTATAGGGCCGAGCTAATCTATACCGATCATAGAATAATTTATTCTATAGCCACCTTGATTTACAATAATATTTATACTAATTTATGATAAAGTGAATACACATTTACAATACATGTGTTACTGTAACTCATGGTGATATTTACCATAATATTATAGTAAATCACTTAGCAGTTAAGAGTATGGTCATTACCGTAACTTAAAAGTGATCGTGAATAAGTTATTCTATAGCCAGCTATAAAACAGTACTTCTATTAAGTATATAAAATATGTGTATGTCTCCGGTACCCCGGGTAATGAATAGTTATTCGGTACCCGAGCCCCTCCCACACGCCGCCAGCTTGCGCTTAGAGCGCGCCCTGCGCCCGACGCACCCACCCTGCCGGTTTTTCCCATGCCTGCCGGTTTTTTATCCACACTGGTTTCGGTCTTTTTTACGAGTTAAGGAAAGCCAGATCCAGGAACTGCTTGGACGATGAAGGACCCACGATCTGAAGGTGGGAAAAAAACCGATGGAAAACTGGTGTTAAAAACCAGTGCAGAGCTATGCGAAGCAGACTCGGTTGGAAGGCTCGGGTACGGAATAGATTACTCTGTACCCAGGGTACGGTATATTATTCCTATATATACGACTTGCGATTCAGAGATTTATTTGAAATTAAATTCGCACTACGCGTTCTCATTTATCTTTGAAAGCCTCAACAATGGATGTGCACTACTCGAACTCGTATAGACACAGGACGCGAGATTTACTCGATGATTGTATCATCCATTATAGTTTTCCTTAGACCCACACTCACCACTATATCTTGATACGTTGCTCTAACTCATACATATATGAGACGGAGAAAAGAGCTATGAAAATGATCTGTACTTTAATTTCTTATTTTACATTAGATCTTTTTATCTTACCATTATTATTATTTCCTTCGGTGTAATAAGAAAGAAAATATGAAACGAAAGCAAAACGGAGAATAAAAAGAAGCAAAAAAAGGACAACGGGAGAAAATATAAAAATAAAATAGTAAAAAAGAAACAAATGGAGAAATAACCAAAAGCAAAACCAAGAATAAAAAAGAAAAGTAAATAGAAGACGATTGGAGAAAGCAAATACGGAAAAAAAGAAGGAAAAATGGCGAAATGAAAAATAAAGGAGAAACAAGATGGATCAGAATAGGAGGAAAAGAAATCGGATGCAGAAAAAAGAGGAAAATCCAGAGCAAATGGAGTGGACGAAACGATTTGGATTAGGATTTCTATTCAGAAGCCTGGCATGTTTCATAACATCAAACAGGACCTGAAATGTCTATTTGGATTAGATTCCTAACTAGTTACCTCAAGAAACACTACATGTGTCGTCACCACCGGAATCCTGAATTACCTTGAGGGTCAAAAACCACCCAGGAAATAGCCAAAACCACCAAGAAAATGAATAATGGCCACAAACAGTCAAGCAAAATCTGTCAAAAGTAGAGGATAAGGAAAATACATTTCCTTAGCGGTCTTGGCAAGGTTGGCCGGCTCTCAAGGAAATTAGAACTGCACTTAATTTTTTTAAGTGACAAGGAAACATCACAACTGCCAAGTAAATAACGACCAAGGAAATAGTTGTTTCCTTGACAACCTTAATCGCCAAGAAAATTGCGATTTTTCCTTGGCTGCCCTTAACCGCCAAGGTATTTGAGATTTCCTTGAGGGCCAGTCTCCAAGGAAATGCTTGCCGCCAAACAAAAAATGCTTTCGTAACCAATGTATTCCATGATTCCAGTCACTAAACTCAATTGACAAGTGAGGACATGATTAAAATAATTTATTACAATACGTTAGCAATTATAAAAAGTATTCATTGCACACTTTCAATGCACCACCACAAAAACAATACCAAAGAACAGGTTTAATTATCCTTTAGTAACTTCAGAGCAGCATGTCTACACAAAAGGAGAGGCCCTTTCACTCTCCAACATCATATAGATACTAAGTTATGTTAATAATAGTTTGTACCCTTCACCAGCGAGTCCAATGCTATGAGTTTCATCAAACAGGATGTTTGGATACGAGGTACTAAATTTTAGGAGGGCCACATCGGAAGTTCGGACGCTAATTAGAAGGACTAAACATGAGCTAATTATAAAACTAACTGCATAACCCCTATACTAATTCGCGAGACGAATCTATTAAGCCTAATTAATCCATCATTAGCAAATGGTAACTGTAGCACCACATTGTCAAATCATGAACTAATTAGGCTTAATAGATTCGTCTCGCGAATTAGACTCCATCTGTGCAATTAGTTTTGTAATTAGACTATATTTAATACTCCTAATTAGTATCAAACATCCCATGTGACAGGGTGTATCCAAACACCCCCCTCAACAAAAGAGTACTTTTTTCTCTCTACAAAAGGATATGGACGAGTTGTATAAATACCATAGAATAGGCTGCAAATGATTTCGTAGCTCAAGCAAAGATTGATATAGACAAGTTGTATAAGTACCAAAATGCACGTCATAGCTCCAGATTGGTATATGCTAGATAGCCCTAGCCTACATGTCATTCTCAGTTCTAAATGTACACTTAGTGCATAAGACATGTCAGTTAAAAGGCTTGATATGAAGAGCAAAGAAATATTCTTTCTATGTACATCAAAACATGTTAAATTTCATATTAGTGTAGATTAATTAGTTGGCTATATATCTACACCATATGAAAGAAGAGCATATGAAAGTGCCTACATGAGACGTACAGCACAGGGCACAGCATCTGGGCACTCAAATACGAAGAGCATGTGACGGTGACGTTGTTGTAGCGGTGCTGATCAGGGATAAACATTTGCAGGGCGATCGACTACTAGTTCTACCTGCTACCAAAACGCACAACGTTGTACCAGGCTTCTCCTGCTTCCTCTACTGCACAATGCGAGTAGTAACAATCCATGATTCCCTACTTGTATGGTTTCCATGTCTAGTGTCCCGTGTAACAAACAGATCATCCTTACGCTAATCTATTCAATGGCGATCATTTACTTACAGGTTTGTGTAGTTTCATAGCTGTAACTTTTAATTCGTTTAAAAAAAAAGACTTGTAATCTGTCTCGCTGTTGTCTTGGAGAAACATTCGGAAAGTACTTCACTAAAACGTTCGGGTTTCAGTCACGCACGGGCTGATTGGTCTGGCCCAGTTGTAGCTTCAGGAGGATTAACTAGGGTCCCAGCGGCATCAAGTGCATGTGGTGGAGTTCTGCTTGCTAGGTGGCCTCACCCGGAAGCTAGAGTCAGTGAAACTAATGCTCATTCTTCTGTCATTCACATGCTCTTTTGGCACCCAGCGCATGGCGATATACACAACTTGTGTATAATACAAGGCAATGGCGGGGCCACGCAACGATTCGACATAAAGCTCCTTCGTAACATATTCCTCTAGGGCATATTTCTCTTCAGCAGGCAGCACCTTAATTACGAACCGCGTGTATCTGCCATATTTGGCTGTCTGCACTTGACTGAATCGGATTTATTTTAACTTAATTCCACGCCTATTTCAGTGTGCACCTTTTTCTCTTTATTTATCCTTCTCTTCTTGAGAAAATATGAGCTGATTCTTATTCAGATGGGCTGCATTAAAGCCACACAAATGCCCGACATAAACACAGGGGGATGATGCAGGAATGAAAGGATGCCCATTATGTATAGTACATACTCCTACATCTCAGGTTCGTTCCAAGCATCATTTTCGGTTGGTGCCAGTTCCTAGCTCAGAGGCAGTAGGGACAGGGGATATCGTCAATATGTCATGACATAGAGATTGCACTCAGCATTGAATCCGTGGATGGGAGTATTGGACCGACATCTGAAGCCGGCGCCAAGTTTCTTTCCACTTTGGGTTGGCCGGTGTCAGGAAGTTCCTTAGGGCAGCACTAGCTCCTGTGGGTAGCGTCGATTATGGTTGTTTTCAGTTTTCATGTAATTGATTTTTCAATACTTTCTTCGTGTGCGTGCGCCCGGTAGGCCCACGATGTAACAAAATATTATTCTTCTTTTTAATATAATGATACGTAGCTCTCCTGCGTATTCTAAAAAAAAAAAAGTAGACCTTCATGATTGGAGAGAGTTCTGAAAGTCTCAACCTACGTTTCATGAGAGGCGACCAAACTGTGGGAGACTACTGCGCCAGCTCAGGTGCCTCCGAAGCTAGTGTCTACCCTCATCCTCCCCCAGGTGGTGGTATTTGCGGAAACATCGGCATCATGTAATCTTCCGGAATGAAGCGCCCAGCCTCAATTGGGTATGGTACTGCAAAATTGCCAGGCAGATTGCAGCCAGCCTTTGTAATCCTTTGCCATCACGGCACTAAAACCCCTGTTCTCGGTGCCTAGCACCGGGATCAGTGATAAAATATAATGCATGGCCGGAACCTCCAAAAATCACATGGACCTGTCACCTGTGCATTGCTAGGTTTGTCATCTTCACCCGCAACCACCAACCAGGTGGTGTCTGTCAGCAATGGCTTCACAACCTTACACATCGGGTTCATTACAATTACAAGCCTCCTACTTTATCGGATTAGAAGGTGTCGGGAATGGTTTATGGACACTTTTATTTCCTCAAACTACTTCTTTGAATTACTGCTGAGGCCAGTCATGTATGCAGCGCAACCCAGAAACAAACAGATGTGCTTGTCTGCTTAATCCTTCCCAAGATCTCCTGTGATCAGAAGCTAGCCCGAGTAGACTTTAAGAGCTCTTGCTCTGCCTATCGGTCTCACTCCGTCTTGGAGGTCATAGAAAGCTCTTTTTTGCCTAGCCTCGCGCCTGCCTCTCACACCTGAACTGAAATGAGTACCCGAACAAAGAAGGAAGATTAAGGTTTAAGCATATTTCCCTTGCCCGAGGATACGAATCCGAGCTATTAATTGAAAAGGCAGGGAAGGATATATCTGGGAACTGTACAAGTAGGGTACTGCTTGAGCTTCCGTTCCCCCTTTGTTTGATCTCTCTTTTCCTTCTCTTTTCATACATCAAAACTGAGAATGAAAAGCTCAAGGCATTGATGCACAGGACATTTCGCCTCTCGTTGTGAAGATGATCACCAATCAATCAACTATAGTAGAGATCACGTTGCATCTGAAAATGATCATCATGTACACGTATGTTTGGAAGGCATCGGGAATGATCTGTCAGCCACACTGTGGAAGTTTACAATGCCATCATGGAGAAGTAGTGGCATGCTTCAGGCTTTCCTGCTTAACTATTGGCCAATTCTGAATTGTATTTTGTTCAAATGACTGGAGAGTGGAGACACACCAATTACGAAATCTGCCATATTTGCACTTGACTACTTGAATTTAAATTCAAGTGCAAGTTAAAAGCTCCTTTTATTTTCCTTCTTTTTATCAAGCTAATATAAGTGCTCATATGTGTAGCATCTAATATAAGGCAA
This sequence comes from Setaria viridis, assembly GCF_005286985.2. Classification (NCBI taxonomy): domain Eukaryota; kingdom Viridiplantae; phylum Streptophyta; class Magnoliopsida; order Poales; family Poaceae; genus Setaria; species Setaria viridis. The sequence continues at coordinate 1,654,872 of NC_048266.2, forward strand.
CGTGATGTAGCAACAATATCATGCACATCTATTTTGTTTCAAGCCCCCATTTTCAAACCGTGTGCCTAATTGCTCAAGCGGATAGAGATAGGGTACACTCATGTTGTAGACATCGGCACTCGCATTGCATTCAGATGAAACAGTGTGTAGGCTTAGGAGGCAAGGGTAATCAACCGTGTGGCTGTTGCCGATATAAGGCAACGGGATGCGGCGAAGAGAGCACCGCCGCATCCACAGATGCTCATCATAAGCATCATCATCCAACAATTTGGTATCAACTCTTATTTCCTCAGCCAGGTAGAGATAGCAGCTTATCGTGTGATAGAGATCGCGACATGTGCGTTTGGATGAGACTCAGTGTAGGATTAGAAGATATCGGGAATTAACCTTGTCCTTTTCGTCAGCAATCTTCAACAGCACACCTATTTCAACAAACTACCTATTAGCAGTGAAGAAAATGAGAACTGAAATTAAAAGGAGAAACGGCAGTTCTCGAGGAAGAGAGCACGGTATGCGTCAGCAATCTTCAAAACCCATCTGTTTCTTCCTCAGAGATGGCAGAGGGATACAACAAGTGAACAAGATCTCCGAGGAAGAAGCGAAGAGCACGGTATCTGCTTCTTCTCTGGTGTGAACTGCCGTTTCAGAACTTTTTTTTTTGCGACCATGCCGTTTCAGAACTTGTATTCCTCTGCAACTGCATCTTCACTTCAGCATCGTCATCAGGTACGGTGACAATCATGTGCGGCCGTTACTCTAATCCCGATCTGTGAGAGATGAAAGACTGTTGTCTTTCTGGAAAAAAAATGCAGTGTTCTGGCAAAAAAATAAATAAATGTGGCCGGTCCAGTGCAACGTGAAAAGACAGTGACCGGTTGGTAGAGGAGAAAGGCGAATTCTTGGTCCAACTCATGCTGGATCACTGACCATTATTTGGTGCAGAATAGCTAAACGTCATTATTTGTGTTCTAACAAAAATGACCTCATCAACTTCTCAAGGAAAAATACAGGACCGTACTGAAGAGAAAAAACGACAGAAAGTTAAAAGGCTGAATGAAACGCTTGACTGTACATGTTGAAAGAAAATTGCGTTTGAACTGAAAGTTTATAAACTATTTTCCTTTCTCATTCTATTTTCCTTTTTACTTATTTTGGTAATCCCACTTTTAGTGGAATGAAAATGTTCAAGTAGGCTTACTTAATTAGCTCATGTTAATTTAAAGAAAAATATTTTTTTCGAGGTTTTTAAAGAAGAATATATGAGCTGGAACTCCTTCAGATGGCTGCACTTAAAGCAGAGTCGAGGACGAGCACCATAGCCGATATAAGGCAACGACCCCAAGCAAATGCCCACCACAAGCAACAGGATCCTTTCCAGCCTCACTATCATTAGCCGGTATTGATGTGAATAGGCAATCGCACTCGCGTTACATTCGGATTTCGGATCATAAGTCTTTGTGTAGGCTTAGAAGGCATCAGGAATTAACGTCGCTCGCTTCGTCTTGTTAAGCCAGCAACGATGAACTCTCGACCTACTCTCTGAGAGCGTTCACGAGGTCAGCCATCTATGAATCCCGAAAGGAGTCAAACGAGCTTGAGATGAACCGTGACTTTGGGTGCCCAACTCGACTCTAACAACCATGACTTGACTCTATATCTGACGAAGCGAGAAGGAGAACGGAGAAGAAGACCTCTGTGTCGGGCTGAGGCACGGGAGCATGATCTCCGACTTGATGATGGCCATGGTCAGCTCACTCAACTGGATGGGCTCGCTGAACCTTTAAGAATAGCCGAGACAGAACGGTGATCATCTTGAATCTAAGCAACTGGTGTGTCGTCCACGGCCGGCAGCTACTAACAAAAATGACCTCATAAGCTTCGCAAGGAAAAACGATGGAAAAGTTAAAAGGCTAAATGAAACGCTTGACTGCTTAAAGAAAACAGATTTACTCGTTCTCAAATGCTAGTTTTTAAGCTATTTTTTATTTAGCTTTAACATTTATTTGCACAGTTCAGCAGTTTCCTCCATTTGCAAACAGCTGTCTTAGCTTCTATAGAATATATCCAATCTTCCTGAAATCCTTCTTGGGAAAAAAAATTGTATGCTTGCTTCACCCATTGTTAGCATGATGGATGGCCTGGATTAACGTTAGTTTCCAAAACTTCTCGTGGTAATTTTCAAGCAAGGGACATAATACTCTCATTCGCGTGCTTTTTTACATCTTTGTGAATTGTGGACTAGTAATTGTGCAACTCTAGCTTCAGTTTCTCCTGCTTTTGTTCAGGTTATCAGTTTCACGTGGAAGAACTGGCACGTGTGTGCATATACACAGTCGCGCAGAGTAATTCGTCTTCAGCAACCAGCTGCTCGGTTCTCCAACGACCAAGATTCATGCCTTAGCCATCAAGTGTGGAGTTAGTAGGGGAGACAATGCATGGTCTGAAGTAGTCTGAACCTGCTCCAAGACCACATGGATCGGACATGTGCAATGCTAGGTGTGACTTCAAACGGATCCACCAAGCCGCCGGTGTCAGTGAATCTCGTGTAGTCATGCGCATCGTACATTCATATGCCCTACGCACCCACCATAAGTCTATATAAGGCGTGAGCGAAGCAGCCACAAATTAAGAACCATCATACCCACAGTGCTAATCACCTTATGCAGCAGCTTCATCCCAAACCATCTCCTTCGTCAGTGCCAATGCAATTCCTTTACTACTCACACGCTAGCTATTGTTCCTTCCGTTTCAAATTATAGGTTGTTAAGAGCAACTCCAAGAGGCTGCTAATCTTACCCCCAATACCTTTTTTAGGAAAAAAGAGAGAGAAAATGAACTCCAACAATCCACCTAAACCTTCCCCAATTTTTTAGCGACGCTAAAAAACAGCCTGCCACCGCGTATATTTTAGCGTTGGCGTTCCTCCCCCAATCCTGATTCCCGCACGCCCGCGCGTCCCTTCCGATAGGCCCAATACGATAACGTGGCCTGTGTTTGAAATATTGGGGGCTATTTATTAGCGATCTGCTGTGGACTAATATGTTTTTGGGGGAAATTTTTTTTAGGAGAACCCCCAATACATAGTTTTGGGGAAGAATTTTTTAGGATACTCTTGGAGTTGCTCTAACGACCTATAATTTGGAACGGAGGCACCTGAATGGTGGGATTAGGAGGCGCCAGGAATCGATCATGGGCAACTTGAAAGCGTGGAACTGTACGGGCCTGTTAGCAGATGCGGATAACTTGCACCGGAGGGGCGGAGAGAGCAACGAGCATAAGATTGAAAGCAAGGCCAAGAACAGGTTTGAGTAAAGTTTGGACAATCCGACAGTCAAGACTGTTTCCGATATAGATGCGATTGTACAAAACGCTCGATTCGAACAAACAAAGGGAAAATCTCAAAGGGATCAAACAAAATAAATACTCTCGGTTTAATTCCAAAGCAATTAAGCAGCCGGGGGTTTAATGAATTAATCGTTGACAAATGGCATCAAGGCGTCAAACTCACGGGGCGGGGCGGGGCGGCCATTCTCACGCATAAACGGCTCAAGCCGGATGTCATCAGAGGCGTCTTCCTCGGGCACTACACCTAATCAAAAACCGCCATGGACGATTCAGAGGTCAGCAGCGCAGAGATGTCAGCCAGAGAATGGTTGTCGTCTCGTCTGTCAATGCAGTGGAGTTTTGTTTAAACGAAACTGTACAAACCTGAAACCTATTTCCTTGTTAAGCTACTAGAACAGTAGTTTTTAATTTAGTTTCAATATTATTTGCACAGTTCAGGAGTTGCATTTTGGGTGCGGTTCTACAAGCAGCTGTATGCTAAAGGAAATCCAGTCTCTCTGAAATTCTTCTTTCTTGGAGAAAAAAAAGTATCTGCTTGCTTCACCCATAGTCAGCATGATGGATGGCCTGGATTAACTTTAGTCGCCAAAATCTATCGTGGAAAATTTCAAGGGAACATAAATGCTCCCATGCATCTGTGCAAGCCTGCAAGGGAACTTGAACGGTGCAATTCTAGCTGCAGTCTGTCTTTCTTTTGCTCAGGTTTTCAGTTTCATCATGCAGAAGCACTCGAGCACGGTCACGTTTGTGCATAATATAGTCACGTGAAGCAATTCATCTTCAACAACCAACATGTGTAGAACTACTCTGAGTCGACTTTCGATCAGCTTAACCCCAGGATTAGGCCTTCAGTGCCATCAAATGTGGAGTACAGTAATTAGTAGGAGAGACAATGCATTGTCTGAACCTGCTCCAAGACCACATGGACTGACCAGTGTACCTAATGTGCATGTGATGCCCTATGCACCCAAAGACGATATAAGGAGTGGGCGTGGAAGCCACGAAGAACCATCATACCCATGTTGCATCATCACCTTATGCCTCAGTCTCATTCCAAACCATCTCCTTCGTCAGTGCCTATTCCTTTAGAGGAAGGGGCCAGGGACAAGAACAAATACTCACACAATATTAGATACCAAACTCACATATATATGGCACCTGAATAATGTTAGGATTAGAAGGCACCAGGAATCGATCATGGACCAGGAAGAAGTGTCAGCCAGCCTTTGGAAATCGTCAACCTACCTCATCGAAAAATGCCAGACATCTATGCCTCAAGAAAGACCAGTGAAGGCGCGGTTGCCGCCTCAGTGCCTCACCTTCTCGGCTGCTTCTTTCCCCTTCAAAGCCTGGTCGTGAGGAAGAGGGTTTGTGGAAGAAATCTGAGCGCTGCCGTGTGCGAGCTCTGCCATGCTGCCGTGGAAGACTGTGACCGCATCATTTTTACCTGCCCCTTTGCAGCTCAGGCATCAACACCCAAGGATGACGCACCGCTGATCTGTGGAATGTTCCTCATCCTCTGAGGAATGAAATTCAGGGTTGGGATGCTCTGTGGAATGTTCCTCATCTTTCCTGCTTCCACATGAGTGCATAGATTAGCTCCACGTGTTAAACTTGGAATTAAGTATTGCATGGATATAACTAAATCATGTGTTGACCATCAAAACAACACTGCCGTAGAACAATTCTGCAGATTCACAGACGAGGGCCATAGATTTGACACAAACATCAGATATTTAAAAACAAACACAGGACAGATAAGCACACTTAAGTAATCCTACATGCATGATGCTACAACTCTTCATCGCCAACACCAGAGCAGGAAATAATACTCGCAAAAATCAGTGATGACAGTTAGAGGGAAAAAGGCTATCGGCATCGCTGGAATGGCTCTGCCAAGAATGGCTAGCGAAATCAATGTGGCTTTGCAAGCGCAAAGGCCTTAAGGCAACAGTTTGAAGAATGGCTAGCGAGGACCATGAATAAAATCCTCACCTTATTCTCAGTGAAGGAAGGAACTTAACTAATTGCATACCAATCAAGCACAATAGTCGGAAAGATTAGCAAGCACGTACTGCATTAGTTCATCATCACCTTGCAAGCAGGAAATTAGGGAAGGGATAATGCAGGTTCATCACTTGATGATGGTACATCATCCATGGGTTGCGCATCGGCCTTTGGTCGAGGGCTTCAAACTCCTCGAATTCCCTGGCGGAGGTGCGCATGACGGCGTTCACCTCCTCGAGCTGGGCGGCGCCACCCGGGAAGAGAGGCGCGGCGTACTCCGGGAACATCATGCTGTGATCGCAGTCCTTCTCCTCCGTCTTCCGCCCCGCCGGATCGTCAGCCGCCGCCTCCACGATCACCTCGTCCCTCGGGGCAACGGCAGCAACCTCCTTGCCCTTCTCCTCCAGCCGCCTCATCTTGCCCTTGACCTGCAGCTTCCCTTCCCGCCTCCCCATGTCCACCTGCGCCACCTTCCGGATCTTGGGAGCACTTTCCTCTCCACCGCGGTGCTCCTCCGCCGGCGCCGACGACGACGATCGCTTCCTCTTGCCCTTCTCCCCAGCCATCCCTGCTGCAACTCGCGGATGGACTCCTGTCTCGAGAGATCTCGATGTATACCTATATATCGAAAAGACGGCGGGGACGACCGGACGAGCTCTACCCGTGTTTTTGATGATCTCTCTCTCTCTCTCGGCCGAGTACCGCCCCGATTATAAGGGCCGGAAACCCGAACTCGTCTCGGATACGTACGGCCTGCCCAACTGCCTCTGGAACCGACACCGTTAGTGCTTGCTCGTTCAAGACGAATCGCCCGTACAAACCGGTGACCGCCGCCGTCGCCATTGCAGCACAGCACTGCATCCCTTTACTCCTGTCGTCGCCGGCCGCTTACTTGGGTTTCAGTCTCAACGTGATTTCAGTTTCAGTGACATCAAGTGTGCACGAGACACAAATGCATGTTCTGAACCTATGGACCTAGTACTGTATTTGTGCACTGTGCCAGTGTTAGGTGCGGCTTCACCAGGATCCACCAACCATCTGATGCGAGTGAACCTGATGCACATGCACATTATTCAGAGTTCAGATGTCCTGGCCTCCTGACCCAACACTGAAAGCCAATATAACAAGGCAATGGCGAAGCACCTTCATATCCACATGACCTTAGGCATGCATTCAGGTTCGTTAATTCCAAGCAGCCTCGCTCCTTAATCACTGCCAATTCCTCTATTGGAAAAGGAGACAGCAAAAAAGATGCACGCGCAGCATTGCATGATGCAGTAGGTATCGACCTCGCATGGTATCTGAATGCATGGTTTGCTGCGTGTGTAGGATTAGGAGGCGTCGGGAATTGATTGTGGTCATCCCATGTTTGTTTCGCAGCATTCTGAGATCGTGGATGTAGTTCCCTGATGAAGATCTGCTGAAGCCAATTACTCAACGTAAGGGTACGTACCTATGAAGCCCTGATCAAGGAACCAAACGTCCTTGCGACCTAGTCCATGTGTTAGACTATAATGGGATATAGGTAAGCTAGGTGTCTTGCTTGAGCCCAAGGCCATACAAACTAAGCTGGGCTGAGCCATTTGGCCACCACGCCGGCCTGTGCATGGCGTGGATAGCCTGGGAACTCTCCAGGAAGAGGATAACGAGGAACGCAAACCCTGAACCTATCTCCTTCTTCCTCCTCCTGAGTCCGCCGCCGGCGGCAGCTCAACCTCCCGAAGCTCGCAGGCGCGCCGCCGCGGTGCCCAGGGCCGTCACACCATGCTCACTGGATACTGCTTCCCACTCCTTTTGCTTGGTTGATGCCTATACAGCCAGTTGCTGCAGAACAAGAAACCGATCGGGATTCAATTAGTGAGATCATATTGCATTGCACACGAATGTAACTATGCATTACAAGGCTTACAAGGCATCCGGAGGTCTCTTTCCGCTGCAACATGTATTTTCATGCATGCTTCTTTTCTAAAAGTTTGCGGCACAAAGGATGGAGAAGCGGTGACAGATTTTTCCTGCAATCATACTGCGCAATTCTTACACTAGAACAGCATGCAAAACACATCTCTAAATTGTATTTGGTGCAAATTAATGACTGGGTCACTGGACAGACATCAAGCACAAATTCTATCACCATGTGTCTACTTCTTTACACATTTTCATGCGAACCGCCTGGTATCTGCCACTTGATTGGCTCGAATTCTAATTTTTAACCCCAGTGCAACTTTCGTGCTTCATTTATTTTCCTCTTCTTTACAGGATTTGATGATGCTTATTTAGATGCGTTGAGTTAAAAGCCTGAAAAGACGGCGAGGCCAAATATAAGGCAACGGGATGCAGAAAGAAAAAGTCCACCACATCCACAATGCATGCCTTTCTTAACGATCGATCGGCGCCAATCCTCGATACACTAATGGGATAGAGACTCACTCTCGCATTGAGTTCCGATCCATCTTCTGATGACTCAAGTGGCCGTGGTGCTAGCTAGCGGCAGCAGATTTCCAACAGCAACACCGAATTACACTGTACCTCCATGTGTACGACAAATAATATTACAGATACTACAAACACTCTTGCAAATTTTCAGTTTGCCAAAGCAATTTGTGTTCAGCAGCTACCACGTGCGAACCGCTTTTTATTTAAAGTCAACTCAGTATAAGGCGATGGGATGCGACAACCAAAGCATGGACACACCAACAGTCCCAACATAGGCAGTTGGTTCCTTCCTAGCCCCACTTTCCTAAATCAGTGCCAATTGCTTAGACAAACATGAAGAGACAATTGCTGGGAACCATGATTAGAGCTGCTCGGTTAAAGCACACTTTATCTCTTATTCATTTGTGCTATTTATTAGTGAGTCTTTGTGCCATGAGATGCAATAAGTAAGTAACCAAATATGCTTTAGGTCTTGTTCGGTTAATCCTTAATCCCTTTCCCAAGGGAATTGTAATCCCCCTCCAACCATATCCAATCAAACCAAGCAAAATTTTAATGGAACACATTAGAGTGCTAAATGTTATGGTTTCTCTCCACTATTTGATACTCGCTGTCACCAGACATCGTGCTTCCAAGCTCAAGTGGGACAGTTGGGGGCCATGTTAATGGGTGCGCGCGAGGAGGCTACCCAACCATCAGTTCCCGACAGTCCCTCTGGTCCCCACGAACTTTCCATATTTGAAAAGTTTTAATTTCCACAACTTTCCATTTTGGAATATCATAACTTATACACGTAACTTTGATGCATAATTTCGTACCATCAACTTTTTACGAAATAATTTTTTAGCACAACTTTGATGCATGCGTGCTTACAATTTTTAAAATGGAAAACTTTGTCACACATGATTTATACATATAACTTTTCCCTAGCAATAACTCACTTGATAATTTGTAACACAAATTTCCTTATATGTACAATTTATACACATACGCTAGTCATAAGTTTTACATAAATGTTGTTAAGAAATGTATACATATAATTATACGTATAGCAATATTTACGAGTACAAATGGTATTGAAAAAAAATTGAAAGGGAAAAAAATGGAAAAGTGGAAAAGAAAGGATACGCGCAGCTGGTGGGTGGTGCCATGGTGGACCGTCGCGCGCGGGTCAAATCAGCTTTGCGGACAGTTGGTAGCCGAGGGTACAGAATCTTGGCACCCATCACCCGGCTCCGGCACCAGCCACACCAACCGCAGCCAAGGAGAAGAAAAGAGGGCCAACGGCAGCGACCTGAGACGGTAGCGTCTGTCTAACTCGTGAGGCTCAAGACACCTTAAAGAAGACGATGATATGGATACTGGATAGCCCATCTCCATTTTCAGTTCACAAACGGCCACCGATTCAGATACTCAGATAAGACGCGCAAGTGGAGAAGTAGTGGAGGGAGCTCATCCTAGCCGTACCGGGTAACGGCCATGCACGCTCGCTTCCACCGATTCAGGTGAGCCCACAGCCAAGCAACATTCAGATCAGAGCTTTGAACTGAGCAATCCTGATAGCAGGGGCAGCTAGCCATCGGATGCACTGCATCAGAATCGGATGCTGTTTCAAGTTACAACAGAAAAGGATGAGGCAAGCTCAAGACATTTGAACTGAACGGAACATAAAGATCGCAAGGGTTCTATTCATGCTTTGTTTGAATTCAAGCCGAATCTGGGAAAACAACAGATCACATGAGGGTTAACAAACACCGTGTTTATTTCCAATTATAAAGCCATTAGGAACTGTAAAAAGAGCAAAATGCAAGAACTAAGGCACAGTGTGACAAAAGCCCTTCCAAGACGATCTCGCAAAGAATGAAACATCGTTGCAAGACTATCATCAGTTCATTGCCAATGTTAACAAAACCAGCACCCAATTTAATCAGGCACACCTTCAGGAATCGTATAAGGGTCGCCAAATAAAACCAACGTAAATGGAAAAGGCATTGTTTATTACAGGCCTAGAATACCACTCACGCTCCAAATGCAGGCATCCTACCGCTCCCTCCGTTATTCCAAGCTTTGGGCACAAGACCTCGAGGTATAGTGATCCTTTGGCACCAATGATGGCAAAAACTCAAGACTGTGGACTCTTAAAAGCTCTTGGCTGCCGCGAGGATGCTCTCCACAGTGATGCCGTACTCCTGGTAGATCTTTCCAGCAGGAGCACTTGCACCGAATTTGTCGATGCCAATGGCCTTGCCCTGGGCTCCGACGTACTTCTGCCATCCGAGAGTAGACCCTGCCTCAATACTGATTCTCGCAGAAACAGACGCAGGGAGAACGCTCTCCTTGTATTCATCTGACTGCTCCTCGAAAAGCTCCCAGGAAACGAATGACACAACACGGACGGTCTTCCCCTCCTTCCTCAACTCATCAGCAGCCTTGGCAGCAATCTCCAGTTCAGAACCGGTACCCATCACAATGAGGTCAGGCTTGTTGCCAGTTGAGTTGTCAGAGATGGTATATCCACCCTTCTCAACACCCTCAATTGAGGTACCAGGCAGATTAGGAAGCTTTTGCCTGGAGAGAGCGAGAACAGATGGCCTCTTCCTGTTGAGAACTGCAACTTTGTATGCTCCAGCGGTCTCATTACCATCAGCAGGACGGAGCATCAATATGTTGGGCATTGCGCGGAAACTCACCAAGTGCTCAATGGGCTGATGGGTCGGACCATCTTCTCCGAGACCAATAGAGTCGTGGGTCATAACATAGATAACTCCAGCTTCAGACAAAGCTGAGATCCTCATGGCACCTCTCATGTAATCGGTGAAGACAAAGAAAGTAGCACAGTATGGAACAAACCCTGGGCTGTGCAGAGCAATGCCATTGCAAATGGCACCCATTCCGTGCTCCCTGACTCCAAAGCGGACATTGCGCTCCTCAGGTGTATCCTTCTGGAAGTCACCAAACATCTTAAGCAATGTCATGTTGGAGGACGCCAGATCAGCACTACCTCCAATAAGACCAGGCACAACTTTAGCAAGTGCGTTCAAGCACTGCTGGGAGAGGTTCCTGGTGGCATCTCCTGGGATCTCTGGAGTGTATTTCTAGAAGAAGAAGAAAACAATAATCTACCATTAGAGTTTAATCTTCCACATATCAGCTGCAGTATTGCAAGTATAAATGTATACTTACAGGGAGAGCATCAGCCCAGCCAGTGGGTAACTCCCCTGTGATGATACTTTTCAAGGTTGCTGCATCCTCTGGGTACTTCTTCTCGTACTCTGCAAACTTAGCATTCCAATCAGCCTCAAGTGCAGCACCTTCAGGCGTGTGGCGGCTCCAGTGGCTGCAGTGATCCATTCAAAGAAACCATAGGGTGAGTGAAATGCATTTCATCATCTCATTCAGATCACTAGAATACTAGCACAAATAAGAGACCAACCTCTTGACATCCTCCGGCACAAAGAATGCCTCATAGGGCCATCCAAGGTTCTGCCTGGTTGCTTCGACCTCTTTGGTGCCCAATGCACTTCCGTGAACGCTGTATGAGTTGGACTTGTTCGGAGATCCAAAACCGATCGTGGTAGTCACCTACAAAGAGTACAAATTATACAAATGTGATAAAATCTACAAAAAACAAGACATAAAAATTGCAGATACCAAAGAAACCAACCTTGATTAAGGTAGGCTTGTCAGTAACTGCCTTTGCTTCCTTAATGGCCGCACGGATGTCATCATAGCCAGTGTTTCCATTCTTAACCCAGATTGTGTGCCACCCAAGAGCCTCAAAACGGGTGCTCACATCCTCTGTGAACGCGATCTCTGTATCTCCATCAATGGAAATGTGGTTGTCATCGTAGAAAGCAATCAACTTGCCAAGACCCCAGTGTCCAGCCAAGGAGCAAGCTTCATTGGCAATACCCTCCATTTGGCAACCATCTCCCAAAATAGCATACCTATACAGAATTCAATCATGTTACCAAAATGGTACCACAACAAACTAAAAGAAAAGGACGGTACATGCACAGTAGAATTATTACGTGTAGTGGTCGACGATCTCACTGTCAGGCTTGTTGAAGCGAGCAGCCAGGTGCTTCTCGGCAAGTGCCAACCCAACAGCATTGGCAATACCCTGACCAAGAGGTCCTGCAGGAAAGACAAATAAAAAACTGAAACTTTCAGTTTCATATTACAGCAGGGCAGGTTACAACAATTGTGATCTGTTAATTAAAAAAAAACAATTGTGATCTCAGTAAAGGTGAACAGACCAGTGGTAACTTCAACTCCTGGAGTCTCAAAGTTCTCAGGGTGGCCGGGTGTCCTGCTTCCCCATTGCCTGAATTGCTTCAAGTCCTCCTCCTGAAGCCGCACACAATTATAGATTAAAAAAAAAAGTCAATCGCACTGGAGGTGATGTAATTGTAAACCATCCATGCCAAACACTAAGCAGCTCAGTCCAGGTGAAACACACTAAAGTTTTGCTCAGCTAAACATGAGTGATGATGGGTCCACGGTGGAACATCTGAGATTCCATCTAAACTTCCTAGGAAACTTAAATTCCACTAATCATAGATCTCTGACAGCTGGACAAAGGCAAAGCCTTTTCTAGGAAAAATACGAAAACCGCCAGCAAAAAATAGCAGTCAAGATCCAACCTTTCTACTATTTTACCAAACAAGAACCAAACTTTACACACGAACCTACTCCCGATTTCGCCGCTCCAACCAACCAACTAGCGGCGAATTCCACACGCAAGACCCAGATGCAAACACAGAAAAGGGAACGGGAGATGCGTCAGCTGCCTCACCTTGACGCTGTCGTATCCGGCGAGGTGGAGCAGGGCGTACTGGAGCATGCAGCCGTGGCCGGCGGAGAGGACGAAGCGGTCGCGGTTGAACCAGTAGGGGTTCTTGGGGTTGTAGCGCATGACCTCGTCGTAGAGGATGTGTCCCATGGGCGCGCATCCCATGGGGAGCCCCGGGTGGCCGGAGTTGGCCTTCTCGACGGCGTCGATGGCCAGGAACCGGATCGTGTTGACCGACTTCTCGAGCAGCTCGCCGGTGGCAGCCTTGCCCTCGAGCGCCTCGACGGCGGCGGCGCGCACGACGCGCTGGCGGCGGGAGGCGGCCGCGGAGGGCGCGCGGCGGGCCGGCGCCGGGGACCGCAGGCCGCGGCCGGCGAGCGAGCTGAGGCGGCGGAAGCCGAGGCGCTCGGCCGGGGCCGACGCCGCGGCGCCGGGCGCGGGGCCCGCGCGCGCGGCGATGGTGGCGTGCGCGGCGGCGACGGAGTGCGCGGCCATGGTTTGTCGGCTCCGGGGGTAGGTGTGGGTGCGTGTGACGAGGAGAGGCGGAGATGGCGAGGTGCGATTGGGGGTTATGTATAGACTTCGGGGTGCCCTTTGGGGGACTCGTTGGCACCAAGAAGGTAGCAGCTGAGGCGGCTACGGAGCACCCCGTGGACATGGTCCATGGACCATGGCGTCAGTCTGAAGCCGCCATTGGCTGCTAAGGGTTGGTAGTGCTTTTAGTCAGCAAATGCTGAATTTTCAAGTGCACTTCAGTGATCTCAATCTACTTTCATTGGACGCCAAAACGTAAAAGGAGTACAGTTGAGGGTATCAGGCGGCATAAAAATGCACACAAATGTACCTTGCTTTTGTAGGACACTACCAACAAAACTCAAAGGTACATATTAACTTGTCTATATTAACCATAAAAAATAGAGAAAATTTCCTATAGGACACCGCTAAAATTTGATCCTTAAATTTTTGAACTTCCCTTCCCTATTTGACATCGTAAGATTTCTTCCCTAATATGACACCCAACCACTGTTTAGCACTAATAGTATTAAGTAGCAACTAAAAAGACCATTTTGCCCCTCATGGAGTTTTGTAACAATTGTGATAGAAATATACACATTGGGAAAATATGAATTGTATTTGTGCATTGCTTTTACATCATGGCCAATTCAGCATAGCGCATGTGCATTATTTTCACATATATAAGTGAGAAAAATTCAGAACTCATTTATGTGAAAAAGACCACATGGATAAGGTTCGCACATACATCCAAGTCCACACATAACGTTCACACATAATTCCAAGCACACTGACCACATACATCCAGGTTCACATACATCACAAATACTGAATATACCAAGTTCATGAACTGAACCGTCTTTTGCTTCTTGTGCTTTATTATTGGCTCAACAAAATCCTTAAAGTTGGAAGAGTCACAATCAATAATCTTCTCAAAATAAAAATATCCAGCATCCTTTCTAGCATTTTTTGGGTTGCCAAGCAGATTATTTTCCAACAAATAGGTTGAATATTGATCTATCCTATCCATGAAATCAACAGCCTAATGCATGAGCATTGATACCGGATATCTCTTCCTACTCTACGGTCTTAATCCTACTCTGTTAAGCATGAACACAGACTTACCTTTCAAGCCATTTAGACCTATGTAGTATAACCAAACCCTTGGATAATCTGTTTTCTTTTTTTTTGGCATAAACTACCTGATCTAATTAACAGATAATGCAAGATTTGTGGCTTTGTTCAGGTTGACGTCCACAAGGAGCATATGTGTGGTGTGGGGTGGGTTGGTGGATGAGGGGGCAGCCGGTGGCCGTGGATCAGGGCAGGCGAGAGATCACGGCCATCGGAAGAGGGTAGGAAACGACTGGATGTCATCAAAGATCACGGCCATCGGCGAGAGATCATTCAGGGTACTGTACTTTTTGATTTGGCCTGGTGGGCCCTCCCTAAGATAATTGCGATGCTTTTGTTAATGTTAATCTAAAATATAAAAACAGATAGGGTAGTTGGCTCTTTGTGCATTGTGGGGTCCGTCGCCGTCACAGTTTTTTTTTTCTGGTGTCATTCCAAACAGTTCCAGCAGCAGGAGTATGATCGTAGCCCCTTCGGTTTCTAGCAAAGAAACACTTAGCACTTTTTGATTTCCAGGATTTATCCTCTTTCTTTTTCTCGAAATTCAGGATTCATTCGTTTGATTGCGTGATCTGCAAGACTGCAACCGCGAAGATGATCATCGGTGATCCAGCGCCACAAGTGAACAGTACGAGACGGGGGATCTACGAGCTGGTATCGAAACGGACGCATGGGAATATCCTTGGCTGTTCCTGCAACACCACGCGCTCTCGCCGTCACCTGGTGGCGCTGCGCTCCGTCGCCGTGACGCCCCGACGGCACACCTCTGCCATCCATCAGGCATCAGCAGCAAGGGTTTTCTGACAAAACAAAGGGGCAAAGTAGTGAAGCAAAGGTCCACTAGGATCAGTGCACAAGGTTTTGTGATTATTTTTCTTGATTACTATATGAAGATGCCATGGCATCGGGCACCATGCGTGCGTGCATCAGGCCGGCGATGGCTGCTGCGGCAGTGAAGAGACCAGGAGCGGCACGCGCTGTTGCCTGCCTGCCTCTGACCTGAAGCATCTTTTGAGACTCTCCATCAGCTGACAGCCCAACCCTTCAAGGTCCCAAGGGGAAGGGGTCCTCTGGCCTCTCCTCTCGGCAGTCGGCACCAAAATTTGCCAGCTGCCATCTACAGTCAACAGGCAAAACGGGCCAAATTTTGGTGGGTCGGCAGTTACCATCTACAGTCAACAGACAAAGCGTGCCAAATTTTGGTTGGCCCAGGAAAACTGGCGATGCATCCAAATTTTCAGATTATCGATCTTCAAATGTTAATATCTACTGCACAGATATCCAATTCGAGTTTTGTTTTCGCCACTGTACTCCTTGTAATTTTATCCACGAAATAAGATCCTACGTGATTATATTTCAATGGAGGAAAAAAATAACATATGAACCCTACATGTTATACTCACATCGTATAGGATTTTGGCAAATATTTTAGGATTTTAGCTTGGTCACCATCCAAACATGTCCAATACGACCAAATTTTGGTCATGTCCTAATTTGGCTGTGGCTAAATTTTGGCTTTGGCTAACTAGGTCACAATCCGAACACGCCCCTTCCGGAGAAGGCCAGGACAACCGGCGACCGCTTGGACGCCGGAGGGAGACGTGATTGAACTGCGACTGGCTGGCGGTTTGCTTGTTTGAGATGGCGTCTTACGCTGACCCTTCTTGCCAAGCAGCGTGGTGAGCCTGCCGTCTGGTGGTCTTGAGAACCCAAAACGACAAGTGATTTCACATGGTAATTGGTCTGATCGAGCTCAGGTCAAAAGTATTAAAATGGTGGTGCATTGCAATGCGTGTGACACAGGATGACGACGATGACTTGAGGCTTCTGCGCGTTGTCAGAGTTTTCGTCTCGCCGTCGTCGTCAGTCAGGAGCTGCGTGTGGACTTTGAGGCTGGCCTTCGTACCTGTCATGGGCCTAAAGCCCGTCGTCAACCCGGGCCGAGCCGAATTCACAGAGTATGTTGTCCAGCCCATAGCTGCCATCACTACCAAAAAAAACCAGGGCCCATCACCCACCCCTACTGTGGCACCTACTACTGTACTGTACTCACCAAACCTGACTCCAGCGGTCAGCGAGGTAGGCCCGGTCACCAGGGCAGTGTTGCAGTGTCACGAGTGAAGGTTTGGTGAATTGGTGATGAATCAAGAGGCAGCCACGTCGGCGGTGCACGCAGCACTTGTAGTACCACGTGACGGGGCCATGGCAAACTACTCCAGAGTTGGTTGATACGACCCAAGTGACGGTGCTGCACGATGGGCATGTACACGGGCTACGGCTTGGCGCATTGCCGATCCCTCCAAGTTAGGTTTGAACCCGGCCAGCGATCTGGATCTTTTTTTTTAACAAAAGTAAGCCACATGAATTCCAGAGGATTCCAGGCCTGTAGAAAAATTTTCTAGCACCCCGTCTCTCTGAGCAAGATCGCACCCTTACCGTACAAGATTCCTTTTGAATTCCAGCATGCATGAATCCGTAGGAATGAATTTGTAGGGAAATTTGAATGCGTATGTACTTGATCTCGTTCTCTTTCAGCAGAATAGCTATTTTTATCTCTGAACTATGAACCGAGACTTCAATTTCATTATGAATTACACGGATGACTACTTCGATCCTCAAACTTTCGCAATTACCTTAACTCGTTGACGTGACTCGCCACGTTGACATGCTGACGAGGCACCCAATCACCTAGGAGATATAAAATACCCTTCCTACCATCACCTTTCACCTTGCCCTTCATCCCCTCTCCTGCCCGAGTTGCATTTTCTCCTCCTCCCCCCCACCTCCTATTGTTCTCTCCCGGTCGCATGGGATTCATGTCACCACGTCCTGTGAGTTGGCTTCACGGCCCTTGGGGTCTCTCGGTTCTTGTGTGCACTCTGGACCTTGGGGCTCACCCATGGCCATGCCACCGACACGCCACACCTCATCCTGTAGCGGCGAAAGTTAAAAATGGAGAATTCAACATGTGTGTCAAAAGAAGAATCTAAGACCAAATCAAGTGCATTTGGATGGGAGCACAATCCAAACATTTGCCTAATGGTCTACTCCTTCGATGTGACTGGACGCCTCGTTAGCACGCTGATGTTGCGTGCCACATGGACTGAAGGATGAAGTTGAGCTGATTGCGAAAGTGTGAGGGTTGGGATGGTCGTTTTTTTAGTTTAAAGACGTCTCGATTGATAGTTAAGGACAAAATGACTATTCTGCTTGTTCTTTCAACTTTATGCGTTTGCATCTAAAAGGTCTAAGATCTACTGCGAAATTTCTCATATAGGATTGCAAGTTCTATCCAACTTCAATTATGCATTCTAAATTGAAAGAGGCCCTTAATTGCCAGAAGACGACCGGAGATGGGAAAAAAGAAAGAAGGAAGGAAGGAAAACTACTAACATAGGATTGGCATGTTCATCACATTTTTAGCCGCTGAAGACGACGAATTGGTGAGCGAGCTCCAAGTCATTCGTTGGAGTGGAGGGGTACACCAGTGTCTAGTGCCGTGCCATGCTGCATCTAAAACTCCTTCTAAATTTTAACCAGACAGTAACGAAAAGGTTGAAAGGTGATCTTTGAGATCTTTTGTAAGTACAAGTCATCTTTAACACATGCTATTTGAACACTTCAATGTTTTTCTAACCACAACCACAATACGCGCTCTATTTTCGAAAAGACAAAAAAGAAGAAGAGGAGGAGGAGGAGGAAAGAATTGGCACATTCATCACATTTTTTTAGCCACGGAGGACGATGGATTGGTGAACTCGAAGTTGTTGGTTGGAGTGCTGGGGGTACACCAGTGCCGTACTGCATCGTGTGCGCGGCACCTGCGATCCGATGCGTCCACGGCCCACCTACTACTGTCACCGATCCGCCACCCGTAGCAGAGAGTCGAGTCGCGTCGTGTCGCGGTGGTTGGTGGCATCGGCGCACGCTCACCGGCACCGGCCCTCCCGCCTCCTCCCTATTTCTTCCTCCCTCCCTCCCTCCCGCCCGCGTCCAGTCCACGCCACCAACCGCAGCCGAGCCAGACCAACCCTCCCCAACCCCACCTCCCTCCCGCGCGCCCGCCACCCACCAACCCCACCACCAGCCAATGGCGGCCATGGCGTCCAGGGCCGCCGCGGCCACCGCGTCGCTCGACCTCGCCGCCGCGCCGGCCCTCTCGCGCCGCTGCCACCGCCCGACCTCGGCGCGCCCATCCGCCGCCGCCGCCGCCCGCGGACTGCGGATGCGCGGGGCGGCGCGGGTGGTGGTGGCGGCCGCGGCGGCGGCGGCGGCACCGGCGAAGGCCGGCGCGGAGGAGGTCGTGCTGCAGCCCATCAGGGAGATCTCCGGCACCGTCAAGCTGCCCGGGTCCAAGTCGCTCTCCAACCGGATCCTCCTGCTCTCCGCCCTAGCCGAGGTGAGGAGCCAGGAAGCTTTCCCCTTTCCCGTTCGGGTGAATCGCAATTGGGTGCGGATATGAGATTTAACAGGGGCTTAGCTGGTACCTTGTTTGTCTGCTACTGAAATGTTCAATTGTCTGAGATACTACGGATTACCTGCGCAGTCGATCCAGTGATGATGTGGAGCTCGGTAGTTTGCTAGTTCATTTAGTAGTCGATCCTCTCTGTAACTGGCATTTGGGTTAGGGTGATCAATAGGAAACAGAAGGTGTAAACACTAAATGGGTGGTCTTGTTATACCCGGCGACTAATGATAGGGATGTCATGCTCTGTCCTGGTGTCTGGTGCGCTCTGCTGTGAAATTTGGGTACAAGAAACCAGCCCTCAGAGATTGATCAATACTGTTGTCATGATAAATGCTGAAGTGTTGAGGATCCTTCACGTTGTTGTTGACAAATATGATTGCAAGAGCTAGCATTGTTAACTTGTTAATAAGAACAAAAAATAGATTCTTGTTTATCAATTATGTTCTTTTACATTTGATCAGGGGACGACAGTGGTTGACAACCTGCTGGATAGTGAGGATGTCCACTACATGCTTGGGGCCTTGAAGGCCCTCGGGCTCTCCGTTGAAGCAGACAAAGCTGCCAAAAGAGCTGTAGTTGCTGGCTGTGGCGGCAAGTTCCCAGTTGAGAAGGATGCCAAAGAGGAAGTGCAGCTCTTCTTGGGGAATGCTGGAACAGCGATGCGGCCGTTGACAGCAGCCGTGACTGCTGCTGGTGGAAATGCAACGTATGTTTTTCTCTTTGTGGAATTAAGTACGAAATCAATGGATACGGTATATCAAGTGGCTTATGGTGTTTTTTTTGGGAACTTCAGTTATGTGCTTGATGGAGTACCGAGAATGAGGGAGAGACCCATTGGCGACTTGGTTGTCGGATTGAAACAGCTGGGTGCGGATGTTGATTGTTTCCTTGGCACTGACTGCCCACCTGTTCGTGTCAAGGGGATTGGAGGGCTACCTGGCGGCAAGGTTTGCTATCAGATCCCACATGCTAAATTCTTATATTGATGGTTGAACTCCTTTTTCGAATGTGTTTGCAAGGAAATCATATATAGATTTCAATTAACTTTACACCACAAATAACCTAAAATAGTCATCCCTAACCGGGTACATTTTAATTAAGCTCAATCAAGTCTTACCTGGTATTGCCTGTTCTCTAGTCTAACATTAGGTGAGATCATGAATTAGCTCTTACAAATGTGTTATGCTCAACAGGTTAAGCTATCTGGCTCCATCAGCAGTCAATACTTGAGTGCCTTGTTGATGGCTGCTCCTTTAGCTCTTGGGGACGTGGAGATTGAAATCATTGATAAACTAATCTCCATTCCCTACGTCGACATGACATTGAGATTGATGGAGCGTTTTGGCGTGAAAGCAGAGCATTCTGATAACTGGGACAGGTTCTATATCAAGGGAGGCCAAAAGTACAAGTAAGTTTTATAGGCTTTTCACTTCTTCGATGGTAAAGATTCTAGTTTCAGTATGTCAAACCAATCACTGATGTACCAACACATAAACTGGAGATATAATCATCGCAGAAAAAAAAACTATTGATATTAGCTCTGTAAATCATTTAATCATCTACTCATCTAGACCAGCCTATTGGAGTCATGAAAGCCAACTGGAATAACTAAGGAAAACTTAGTTGGTTGGTCTATATTATTGTCTGTTAGGATGCTTATTCATGTTTTTACCAAATACACTTAGTCTTGCATACTCAAATAGTTCAGACTTCATGAAAAGTTTTTCAGTGGGTCCCTAAACTAAACCTGCTTTTGCCCTGCAATTGACAGGTCCCCTAAGAATGCATATGTGGAAGGCGATGCCTCAAGTGCAAGCTATTTCTTGGCTGGTGCTGCAATTACCGGAGGGACTGTGACTGTTGAAGGGTGTGGCACCACTAGTTTGCAGGTAAAACTTTGATATAAGGCTCACTGGATTCTTTTACCCTTTTTTGGTTTGGCATTAACCATGTACTTACTATATGCCGTATCCAATTCGTCTGCCATTGCCAAACTGACATGCTTCAATGAGTGGAGATCTCTGACTAATATGCTCAAACGGTCATGCACTCTTGTTAATGGGCGCTTTATGTTGTTGCCATCTCTGACTAATATGCTCAATATTGCAGGGTGATGTGAAATTTGCTGAGGTACTGGAGAAGATGGGAGCGAAGGTTACATGGACTGAGACTAGTGTAACTGTTACCGGTCCACCACGGGAGCCATTTGGGAGGAAACACCTAAAAGCCATTGATGTCAACATGAACAAAATGCCTGATGTCGCCATGACCCTTGCTGTTGTTGCGCTCTTTGCTGACGGCCCAACCGCTATTAGAGATGGTAAGACATCATCAACCCTAACAGCATGCCTGTTCTACGCAGCAACATAACACGTAAGACATCGCTTCTGCTGCTCTCTACTAAACTATTATTCTTCGACAGTGGCTTCCTGGAGAGTGAAGGAGACTGAGAGGATGGTTGCGATCCGGACTGAGCTCACTAAGGTAAACATTGTGCACAAGGTTTCTTCTCTTATCGCAGTCGGACCTCCTGTGCTTTTCTGCCGGAGGAAATATCTTCAGCTCTTCACCTGCTGTTTGCGTTTTGCCAGCTCGGAGCATCAGTTGAGGAAGGTCCGGACTACTGCATCATCACGCCACCGGAGAAGCTGAACGTGACGGCGATCGACACCTACGACGACCACAGGATGGCCATGGCCTTCTCCCTCGCCGCCTGCGCCGAGGTGCCCGTCACGATCAGGGACCCCGGGTGCACCCGCAAGACCTTCCCCGACTACTTCGATGTTCTGAGCACGTTCGTCAAGAACTGAGCGCGATGCTACGGTAACCAGGCCATGTTGAAGTGATGTTGCTAGGGATGTGATGAGGAAGTACATTTTTTTTTCTGTTTGTTTTCTCTTTGATGAGCTAATTTTTGAGTTCGTAATATTAATCTGTAGCATTTTTCTACGGAAAAAAAAATCTCCGAGATGTATTGTACACTTAGACTTAGGTTCGTTTCCAGAGTGGATCATTGGAATAAAAATAAATTGCATTTCAGTGGTTATCTATGCTTCCCGCTTTGTTCCTGGAGATGACGGTGTCGGTCATTCACCACATAGCACCGCTGGCCGGCGAAGTCAGCATACCGGCAAGGCGACAACCGCAGTGACATGGGGTTTATAAGCCGTGCCACCAGTGAACAAGGTGACCGACGGCATAGAATTACATCTCACGTAACTGACAGAGTAGAGACTGAACCTCATAGAAAAGATTGTTTTGTCCCTTCATCCAAACGTCCATTCTCGCAGTTACGTGTAACGTGTTTCTGCGTTATGTTTTCCTTATTCTAGCATTCCTTGCTGGCAACCGCGGTGACACGGCGTTGGAATGCAGCCTCTTCGCAACTCGTGTGTTGTTCAGCCGCACTAGTGACCGAGACGGTCGATGGCACAGAAACAAATTCGTAAGTTTTTTATCCACAAATAGTTAACCAGGCGGATAGACAACAAACTCAGTTAACCATTAATCTATTAACATCTGATGAAACAGACAAATAATTCCATTCATCTGTTAAAACAGATTGGAAAGGAGGGCTCAATTCGATTCATCTGTTAAAACAGATTGGAAAAGGACCCAATTCGATTCATATGTTAAAACAGACTGGACAGGAGAGGCAGG
This sequence comes from Setaria viridis, assembly GCF_005286985.2. Classification (NCBI taxonomy): domain Eukaryota; kingdom Viridiplantae; phylum Streptophyta; class Magnoliopsida; order Poales; family Poaceae; genus Setaria; species Setaria viridis. Next base: position 1,677,227 of record NC_048266.2, read on the forward strand.
GAAATATCGACAAGAACAGATTAATGATATCAAAACCCATTAGGAGCATCCATTAACCATCCCATTCATGCATAACATCCACTGAAACAGACTAGCATGCCGCAAAACCTCGATGGACTCAGCAAATCTGATGTGAACCTATTGATTAGGAAAGAATTCCTCTGTTACACCGAGTTCTCATGCTAGAAAGTAGAAACTCAACATCCTGTTCAGTTGCATTTCAAATCCTCTGAAACGATAAGATGCTGGCTACCACATTACGCTTCGCTGATCGTCACCTCAACCTCCACGCCTGGCTCGATGGTGATGGAGGTGATCTGCTTGACCACATCTGGTGTGCTGACGAGATCAATCACCCTCTTGTGAATCCTCATCTCAAAGCGATCCCAGGTGTTGGTGCCTGAAATAGATTCAGATAATTAATATTCATAACGAAAAATGAACACAGAACTGAAGATAAATTGCATGATCAACACAGGTTTCAACAAGGACCCTGAGATAAAAACTTGAGATCCAATAAGAAATTCAGGGACAATGATAACGGATGAACTCATAAGAGGCTGGGCATCAGTTTTAAAAAGCTCGATTTTGAGACATCAAATGTATCAGAATTAAGATAGGTTATCAACACCTGCTCAGCACATCCACAATTGCACAACAAAATCATCAAACCCATGAAAATGGCACAACCCCTATGTCAAAAGCTTCAAAATAACAAATGTTTTCACAAAAATAAAATCTGAGTGCCATTCAACACAACAGAATGACAGACTAAAAAATAAATCCAAGAACTAAAAACTATTAGCATTTGGGCACACCTCATTGGACTACCTACAGAACATCCCAAAGACTACACTGGAAATAAGTTACAGCAATTGGCAACAACTGAAAAGAAAAATGTTTGACCAATAAAATAATAGAGCATTTGATGGGCCTTCCATCAGTTTTAAAAAGCTCGATTTTGTTAGTCCTCAAAGAAAATCTCAGCAATAATATGTTTCGCATCATTTGGCCAGCCCATCATAAACAACAATGCTTAAGAAAAGTTCAAGATTAAGTCAGATGAACAAGAATGACACCCGAAAAAGGAAACTACATGTGCCTAAATATTCAATTTTATACCTGAAATTAAATGAGCCACTCTGTAGTGATAATATGCTTGATATATACAAGGTTCCTAGACTATGGAGAGCCGCTAAGGGGCAGAAGCTACCTCCCAATGGCTCAATTAAAACAACTAACAATTTTCATAGATGGTAGAAATCACAATATAAGATAAATAACAACACAAAACAATAAGATACACAAGGAAAACACAATTTAAATCAGCAACACCATTAAACAACAGGCATTTTGTTTAGTTGAACCCATGCAACAACAAGAATGCCCTCCACACTAATATTGACACAATAATGAGCCAAGCATCAGTTTTAAAAAGCTCGGTTTTAGAGACTTCAGTGATAATAATATCTCAGAAGCATCTCCTCGTTAACATCAAATGCTCGGCCTCCCATTACAATAAAGAAACTCAGGTCATAAACAAACATCATCATGCTGCATCAACTCACTAAATTTCCATATATCTATTGCGATGATATGCTAAGCATCAGTTTTAAAAAGCTCGATTTTTTAGACATCAGAGACCCCAGAGGATCTCAGTCTATGTAATTGTTAACATCACCTGCAGCATATCATCGCAACTGACAAGCTCTAGAAGCATCTCCTCATTAACATCAAATGCTCGGCCTCCCATTACAATAAAGAAACTCAGGTCATACACAAACATCATCATGCTGCATCAACTCACTAAATTTCCATATATCTATTGCGATGATATGCTAAGCATCAGTTTTAAAAAGCTCGATTTTTTAGACATCAGAGACCCCAGAGGATCTCAGTCTATGTAATTGTTAACATCACCTGCAGCACATCATCGCAACTGACAGCTCTAGATATCCAACAAATACCACATTATAGTGGGAATAGCCAAGACAAGCGCAACAACCAGGCACAAGCAAACAAAGAACAACGTGAGGCGGTTAGGGGAAGGAAAGGAGAGGTCACCTTCGCCGCAGGGAGACTTCCTGGTGGTGATGTGGAGCACCTTGGTGGGCATGCGGACGGGGCCCTTCAACTTCAGCTCCTTGCCCTTGGCACCCTTCACCAGATCGCCGACAACTACTCATACCACACCGCAAGGATGACGTGTCAGCTCGATCGAACCGAATGCCGCAGAAACAAAGGAAATGAAATCAGCAAACGGAGCCGGAACGGCGGGCGATCCTACCTTTCTCGAGGTTCTTGACGCTCCTAGAGGAGAGGGTGATGCGGATCCTGTGCTGCGCCTCCAGCAGGCCCGCCTCGTACCCCGCCTTGCCGGACTTCATCGGCGGCGCGTACGCCACGTCGGCCGCCGCCATCGCTCGCGGGAGGAGAGGAGTGGGGTGGAGCGAGTAGAGGAGGTCGGGCGCTAGGGTTTCGCCTCGAGGAAGCCGGAGGGGAGGTGGCGGCGGGGAGTGCTAGGTTTTGAGGAGCCCGCGGTGTCGGGGTTTATGTAGAGGCGGGAGGTGGAGGAGAGACCAGCGCAGCCGTTGGATGTGGTCGAGAGGAGATATGACCGTTGGATTGGAACTTGTTCGTTCGAAGCTAGCGTATGGTCGATGACAGTGGGCCCGTGATGAGCATCCGGACACCGGATCAGCCACTGTTGTTGTCGAGTTCAGACTTTTTTTTTTTTTGAAAAGAATCGAGTTCAGACTTCAGTCATTCCCTCTAATTTGTTACGTTTTGGGCGTCAAATTTGAATTTCTTTACGAAAAAACAGTATCACCTTCATGTTGACATGGTTCCCTGCATTGCATTTTTCCGGCAAGAGCATTTCCATGGTCAAAATATTGGTTGTCTGTGCAAAACATACCTTCCTTGCTATTTTGTTCACTTGTTTCTTAACAGTAGCATGATTTGAAGCTTGAGATTCAGATGTTATTTTGTTTATAAAACCAAAAGAAGATCTAGATGCTGCTAAAACTTGCAGCTAGCAACGGAGATGAGGCCATTCTGCAAGCCAGGGCGTTCGAAGCAACTGCAGTGTTAATCTAGGAAAAAGGAATGAACTAAAGCACACACTGTTTGTTGTACCAAGAACATAAACTGAAACAAAAGAAACAGAAAATTACAAGAAGGCCATCGTGAAGATCACCAATATTTGAACCTTAAAAATAGAAAGCATTGGCACGCATCGTCTCCGTCCTTCATTCAAGCTTTGGGCATAAAACCTTGAAGCGCAGTTCTCCTTTGCAGTTGACATCAAGGATCACAAGCTCCTGGCAGCTGTGATGACACTCCCCACGGTGATACCATACTCCTCGAAGATCTTTTCACCAGGAGCACTCGCACCGAATCTGTCGATCCCAATAATCTTTCCCTTGGTCCCGACGTATTTCTGCCATCCAAGAGTACAACCTGCTTCAATACTAATTCTTGCAGTAACCGACTCCGGGAGAACACTCTCCTTGTATTCATCCGACTGTTCCTCAAAAAGTTCCCAGCAAACAAGTGACACAACACGAACAGTCTTCCCCTCCCTGCTTAACTCATCGGCAGCCTTGACAGCAATCTGCAATTCAGAACCGGTACTCAACATAATGAGGTCAGGTTTGTTCCCAGTTGAGTTGTCGGAGATGATGTACCCACCCTTCTCAACACCCTCAACCGAGGTACCAGGCAGGTGAGGAAGCTTTTGCCTGGAGAGGGCGAGAACAGATGGCCTCTTCATGTTGAGGACTGCGACTTTGTAAGCCCCAGAAGTCTCATTGCCATCCGCAGGACGGAGCATCAATATGTTGGGCATTGTTCGGAAGTTCATCAAATGCTCAATGGGCTGATGGGTCGGTCCATCTGCTCCAAGACCAATTGAGTCATGGGTCATGACATAGATAACTCCAGCTTCAGACAAAGCTGAGATCCTCATGGCACCTCTCATGTAATCAGTGAAAACAACATCAGTAGCGCAATAAGGAATGAGACCTGGACTGTGCAGAGCAATGGCGTTGCAAATGGCACCCATTCCATGCTCCCTGACTCCAAAACGGACATTGCGCTCCTCAGGTGTATCCCTCTGGAAGTCGCCAAACATTTTAAGTAGTGTCATGTTGGAGGACGCAAGATCAGCACTACCTCCAAAAAGACCAGGCAATACTTTAGCAAGTGCATTCAAGCACTGCTGAGAGAGATTCCTGGTGGCATCTGCTGGGCTTGCCTGAGTGTATTTCTGGACAATCAATCAATCTAACATTAGAAACTCATCATCTGTATATATGAGCCCGAATACCAGGAGTAGATCAAGCAATCTAAAATTAGAAACTCATCATATATCTCCATATGAGCTCTAATACTAGGAGAAGAATTGGCAATAAACTTACAGGAAGAACATCAACCCAATCAGCCGGCAGCTCCCCCGAGATGATAATTTTAAGAATTGCTGCATCCTCTGGATACTTCTTTTCATACTCAGCGAACTTAGCATTCCAATCAGCCTCAAGCGCATCACCTTGTGGCACATGGTGGCTCCAATGGCTGCAACACTCCACGAAAGGAATTATAAGGCAGGTTCTATGGATTTTCACAGTCTCCTTCAGAAAACTAGAACAAATGGTAGACATACCTCTTGACATCCTGGGGCACAACGAATGGCTCATAGGGCCATCCAAGGTTGTGCCTTGTTGCTTCAACCTCTTTGGTGCCCAATGGACCTCCATGTGCACTGTATGAGTTCGCCTTGTTAGGAGATCCGAAACCAATTGTAGTTGTCACCTAAAAGGAATACATCTTGGATAATAAATATGAAAAAATCTAGAGCAAATACAACATAATAATGCACTGACACCAAAAGGAAAACTAACTTTGATTAGTGTAGGCCTGTCAGTTACTGCCTTAGCTTGCTTAATGGCTTCACGGATGTCATCATAGCCAGTGTTTCCATTCTTAACCCATATCGTGTGCCATCCGAGAGCCTCAAAGCGGGCGCTTACGTCCTCTGTGAATGCAATACCTGTATCTCCATCAACAGATATGTGATTGTCATCATAGAAAGCAATCAGCTTGCCAAGACCCCAGTGTCCAGCCAACGAGCAAGCTTCATTGGAGATACCCTCCATTTGGCAACCATCTCCCAGAATAACATACCTTACAAAACTCACGAATCGTGTTACCAAAAACTGCACACCACAAACTGAACGAAAAGCAAAACATATTCAAGTGTAAAACTGTTACGTGTAGTGATCGACGATCTCACTTCCAGGCTTGTTGAAGCGGGCAGCCAGGTGCTTCTCCGCAAGTGCCAGCCCAACTGCATTGGCGATTCCCTGACCAAGTGGTCCTGCAGAACAACCAAATGGAGAAGCAAACCTTTCAGTTTGGTAACTATAACAGCAGGGCAAGTTACATACATTAGAGTGAGCTGACTGAATAATAAATAGACCAGTGGTAACTTCAACTCCAGGAGTAAGAAAGCTTTCAGGATGGCCTGGAGTCCTGCTTCCCCATTGCCTGAGTTGCTTCAATTCATGTTCCTGCAGCAGCAGATCAGACATAATAAACACCTACCACATCAGTCCAGGTTGAACTAAACTAACTCTTTGACAAAATAAACAAGAGTGATGAATCCATGGTGCAAAGTCTGAGTTTCCAACTAAATGTCCTAGGAACCTTAAATTGCAAACACTGGTATTGAAGCAATAACTGGAGCAGTGGCCTCACACTGATGCTGTCATAGCCAGCTAGGTAGAGAAGGGCATACTGAAGCAAGCACCCATGGCCAGCAGAGAGAACGAAACGGTCTCGGTTAAACCAGTAGGGGTTCTTGGGGTTATACCGCATCACCTCATCATAGAGAATGTGACCCAAGGCCGCGCACCCCATGGGCATTCCTGCATGACCGGATTTGGCATTCTCCACGGCGTCGATGGCCAGGAACCGTATCGTGTTCACACACTTCTCGAGTAGTTGACCAGAGGCAGCATTCCGCTCGGGCGTCTCAATGGCGATGGCATGCACAGCACACTTGCTGCTCGGGGAGGACACGGGTGAGCAGTGGGAAAAGAGCGGGGAGCGCAGGCTGCAGCTTGAAAGTGCGCTGAGGTGGCGGAGCCCAATGTGCTCCGCGGGTGCTCTGCCACAGGGTACGGAGCTGGAGTGTGCACCAATGGTGGTATATGCGCCAGCGATGGAGTGCACGGCCATGTTGTAATGAGATGGTTTGTGTGCGTGAGCAACTGAGCACAGAGGTGGGAGATGACGAGCTGGAAAGAGCAAGATGTGAGGGGAAATGTATAGATCTGAAGGTGCATTTTCTGAAATAAACTAGGATCATAGAATGAGTTTTTTGGGACTCGTTTGCAGTAAAGAAAGGTGGGCAGGCCTGGAGTTTCTCGTGGATCTGGACATATATGGTACATGAACCATGATTACAGAAAGCATAAACCTTACGTGGCTTGGGCTCAGCTAAAAAAAAATGCAGCTTTAAGCAACTAAATATATGCGTTAATCTGGACCGACACTACTGAAAAGATAAGATCAAGTGGCTTGATCCGCATAAACTAAACCAATTAGGTAACAGCCTAATAAACAACAAAACAGAAAACAAAGCTGGATCAGAGCATCGCGGCATAAAAAGTATCACAACTCACAAGTACGCCAAACCCTAGAATAGTGAATCCACATAGCAGGTACCGGGGCCTACCTCTCCTCCGCACTTTCTCCTCGCTGTTCCACGAGTTCGCCGCCTTCATCTCCCTGTACCATCATTCTCGGTGAGCCCAGATCTCTTGCCGAATTCGAGAGAAGCAGGCGAAGCCGTCGTGTGGGAGGGGAGAAGGGGAACGTCGTGAGAGAGGGAGAGAGATGGGTTTGATATGTTTGTGGGCAGCCCGGCCCAGGATTTTCAGTAAGAGGCCCAGAATGTATTGCCCGGCCTTCTCGTTTGCAAGAAGGCCATGCCTGACAGTGCCATGCGCTCCATTGGTATCATACTACCAGCTGACCAACTTAGGTATTTCTGCTTTTTTTTTCCTCCAAAAAAAAGGTATTTCTGCTTTGCTCGTGAGACTTCAAACACCGTTCAGCAGACAGAAACGTACATTGCCATTTGATGGAGTATAACCTAGAATGTTGATGCTGCACTTCCTCACGGCGCTAGTAGCGGCTGAGGTTGCAGCAAATAAAGGAATAATTAGCCTGATTGGTTGCTTGACAAAACTTGAGCATGCCAAAGTTTTGGCAAGCCAAAACTTGGGCAAAAAAGTTGCCATGATCTTGGTAGAATAAATAGGAGAAGTTGCCAAATTTTGGTAACAAAACAAATAGTAGCTAAATTATTACCTTGCCAAAACTTTGGCAGCGAACCAATCAGGTTCAATGTCCTCTGAACAAGTTAGGAGCTTACCAACATTCAACATTGCGGCCTTGTCTACTGTATCATGACATATTTTACAGATACTGGATGCCACAGCTTACAGAGTTGAGTCATACCAAAATGGTATGGCAAAAACAATCACCAGCTAATGTAACTGATACAAACAAAGATTCACATATGTGATTTGCAGCAGAATATAGCTCTTAAGGGATACAACATTGTTTTTTTCTTTCAAAAAGGGATACAACACAAGATGTTTAGGTCTTTCAGCATGTGAAAGAAGCCATGTAAAAACCACATCAGTGGTACCGTGGCCTCTTTATCTTTGAAGCGGTACAGGTGCTCGTCCTGGCCATGTTTCGATTTTCTCAAAGTATTTCACAGGGATGACACCATCAAAACCTTCTGTCAAGATCACTTTGTTCTCTGAAATGTAGAGCTTCATTCCATCTGTGCAACAAAATTAGTACTCGAATCAGCCTCCAGTTAGAACATAAAAGAAAACCCAATAAATTTGGACCTATTTACAAGCAGCACAACGTACCATTAAGTGCCTTCTTGACGTCCAAATGTATTAAAATGTTAATATTCGAACGCATACCTGAACATGCAAAATAATAAATTTTTTTGGGGTGAAGATAGCAACAGACCAGACACTAAAATATGCTATGAAAATTGCAACCATAGAAGTTGTCAGGATTGCAGCAGAATTTTAAAAATAACCTTGTTTTTGTTTAAAAAGAATCATGATGACTGGCATGTTTAGGGTATAAATCTTTTGCAAATCATGCAGAGCTGGTTCAACCGTTTTCCACAAGAACATATTCATTACTAATGTGTTTCAGAAACGGGCAAAACATACCACTAATTACTTCTCCACTTGATGGTAATCCACTTGAGAAATGTACGTGTAACCTCGCCATACGCTTTAGGCCAGATTGCAAGATCGAGCTAAGTTTTGTACGGTAAGTTCCATGCACACAGACTGCAGATGAAAGAAATTAGCATAAACACCTGATTCAATTAGGGAGAAAAAAATGTGAAAGTGAGCCCTTTTTTTACATTTTTACATACCTGACACTTCATCAGCTGACAAAATGGGTGTCAGCAAACTCTCCGAAGTAACTGTCTGCAAGAGGTTTGCAGGATTAATAAGAAAATTGGAACGACCACTCCAGTTGCAATTCACAAAGTGATCTAATTAGTGCAGCTGTATAGTGATTATGATCGCACAAATACACCACAAAGCCTGAAACTTTAGACGCTTGACAGTCTCTTTTCGCTAAGCTGGTTGATATGGTACTCCGTTTACACAATTCACTTGATATCTTGATGAGCAGTGTTTTAAAGGCGACCTAAGACGACCTGTGTACGCCTTATCGCCTAGGCGACAAGGTGGACCTGTTCCCCAAGGTGAGCTGGGTCCGCCTAGACGCCTAGGCGATGCCTTTGAAACACTGTTGATGAGAAAATTAAAGTAACACAGCATGCCACGATTGACAATACTAAATAAACACCCTAAGGAGGTATGGTGATGAGGGTAACACTAAACATACTTGCCTACTACTGCATCCAGAACAGGTCGACTCATTAACTAAGTTACATTGATAATGTAGGAAAAGCCAAAAGCAAGAATAGTAGCATTGGTGAGATCAGAAGTATAAAACATAAAAATACACGTGTTGTGGTGTAAATTCTGACCAAGCATTAAAAAACCATCAAATATAAAATGTGAACGGAATCTTCCTTCTATTACTCCAGGAAATTCGTGTCAGTAAACATTATGACGACCTCATAACTAGTAAGCAATAGAAGAACGGCAATTAAGCATCGTAGCACTGGATGTAAGACTGCATTACTGTGAAAAAGGTATCCATCTTAAACTTGCGCAGTAACCTATAAAGAGCAGTGACACGAACAAATGGCAACACAAGCAGGTACCACTTCTTTCTTAAAGTTTTATGAATCAGAAGCGACATTTAAGAAAAAGTGAACAACCACAGGAAATACATCCTGCATAAGGAAACATCTTCAATATCAGTGCAGGAAATTTCTGACAGAGAACATACGGTTACTGTGTGCCCCTGGTTCGCCCGAATCAATAGCTCACCATCTTCCTCCAACAGACTAAACCTCTGCTTGTTGTCCCGCCTAACGGCCTACATGCCAAAAGGCAACAATTTCTCATCAGATTAAATGTCACACACAATGCACAATAGAAATTCATGTCTAACAAGGTTTAAAAGGTGTTAGCATTCGCCAAGCAAGTTCATGAAGCAAGCTAACAAGATGAAACGCATATCTTTAGCAAATCAGCAGCATATAGTTGAGTATGCCAATTACCTCCCTGACTTCATCCACCGTGTGGTTCTTTAGAGGGACCTCAGCATAGGTCCGCAGGTTGAGGCTGAGAAGATCGCTGACCCGCACGTAGCCATCCGTCCTCATATCCAGGCCCAGCTCCACCGCCATGTGGCGCAGCACCCTCGACCTGCAACAAAGAGCAGCCAGTCAACGGACAGGCGCCAACACGACGCGCAGCATCAACGGAGGGGGGCATCGGGGTCAAGCGTTACATGATGCGGCCAAGGGCGGCGATGCGGTCGCGCCCGTTTCCGCCGCCGCGCCCTCCCCGGTCGCCGCCGCCGCGCGGTTGCGGGGAAGCGAAGGCGGTGGTCCTGGAGTGGTAGCCGGCAGAGGAGGGAGGCGACGAACGAAGGGCGTCTGTGCGTTCGTTCCCGTCCCCACCGCCGCGCGGCTGCGGGGAAGCGGCCGCGGCGGGCATGGAGTGGTAGCCGCCAGAGGAGGAGGACGACGACGAACCAAGGGCGTCGATACGGTCGCCCCCATCTCCGCCGCCGCGCGCTACCCACCGGCCGCCGCCGCCGCCGCGGCGCCCTCCCCGCCGGCCGCCACCGCCGCGCGGCCGCGTGTTAGCGGCGGCCCTGGAGTGGTAGCCGACAGGTGGGGAGGAGGACGGCGAGGAATTCATGATGGACTGGGGGCGCGGGATCGGAGGAGGGAAGCGAGGGGAGAGGAGGAGGAGGACGGCGCGGGCTACTAGCGGGGGCGAAGCGGCGGCCGCGACGGCTCTCATGCGCGGGGTCCGGTCGGGGGCGGAGGCGGCGGTCGACGCGTGCGGCGGGGAAGCGGCGGCCGGTCGACGACGACGATGAGGCGCGTGGCTGGGCCGAGGGTTGCTGTTGGGCCGGCTGACACGCCCAAAGGCCACACCATAACGATTTGAGATTTGATCACGCTGCGGAGGAGACCGGCCGGAGAGGAGGAAAGCACGGGGAGGAGGAGGAGAGGACGCGGCGGCGCTTGCACGGCCGGAGGTCGTGAAGAGCGGTCACTGGAGGATCGGCGGCGCCGGCGCGAGTTGAGCGGAGGAGAGGGCCAGGGCTTCCGGTGGACCAAGTTTAAGTAGTGGATTGTTCGAGCTGTAACCCCGTTTGTTGTTTTCGATCTCGTACCCGTTTCGGTTAGCTCGGCCCAATGACCGAGTGATCAAAATATACATCCAGGTAAATACTCGTATCGAAATATTTGTTGATGTTTCATTTTATTTTATTCAAAAATCTGTTACAAATATAAAAAGGATAAGACATGCAAATACTTTTGATGATAAAGTGAGTTACTTGCATAATTTTTTAAATAAGGTGAATGATCAAACGTCGTGATAAAAAATCAATAGTGACAAATATTTTGATACAGATGTAATATCATTGGACATTTTTCTTTCACAATATTATGAACTCCGAATTAGATGTTGAGGGTTATTATCCATTACATACATTGGAACCCTGGTAGACGATCCTTGGTACAGTGCTGGAAAGCCTTTTTTTCCTTACGGCAACTGAGAGTGCAAATAGCAGGGATGAACCCATTTGAGGAAAGAGCGAAAATGAAAGCATAACTGCAATTCCGGAACCAACATGCACACATGTTTTGTAGGAAAAACTCTGGGGATCTCCAGGAGGCCAATTGTCCGGCAAACAAACAAAGAAACTAAAAACAGCTCGAATGGATGCCAGGCCAGGATGTGTTGCAACTGTATACTGAAATGAACGAGTACTCCTATTACATAAGAAGAAACATGTCCGGACATAACAAGGCTTGTCATGCTGCCAACAGGACATTCTTCTTTCTAATGTTTCTCCCTAAAACATTCAATTGGGCAGAATAATAGAATTGCAGATGTTGACAGTGTAATGGCCACTTCCGTGTGGTACCTAGTCTTTCACTTCTCGGCTACCGTATTTCTATCTCTATCGAAGTAACTGTAGATTCTCTCCAGAACACTTGGATCATCGAGATCCTACACAAAGCACAGAGTGATCATCAAGTAGCAGACATGACCATACTGTTATATACTGAGCAAGATTTCCATACCTCGTTGATGCGCCTTAGCCTACCCCTCCAGGGCTTCCTCCTGTACAAGGCAGAACACATCTAGTTAGCAAAAGGAAACAAGAATTTAAATGCACGTAATTAACAAAAAACAGAAAAGTGAATCATCATACATCCTTGGAGCCGCTTAACTCGATCATCACCTCCGAATGGCAAATATTCATCCGAGTGACCACCAGTGTATGCACCAGTATCAGTGGGGTGCTGCATACCGGGACTTCCATTGTTTCTACAGCCATAGCAGTGACCTTCAAAAAGAAAGGATGCATTTGATCATTTGATGAATGTTGATTAAATTAATGCAAAACCACTAACCGTGCAAGACAAGATGCTAATAACTGCCAAGTAATAGAAGGTGAAAAAAATTGTCTAGCTATATGCAATCCATGCACGGGCCATGAATGAGTTCGAGATATTACATAAGCGTAAACTGCAAGGGTCATGTATGACATGAACTACTGAAGCATAACTAATGGGAAAATAAACTGCATATCAGGGTAATAGGAATTGTAGATCATATCCTACATTCAGCAAGAAATTTACGACCATATCTAACACAGTTAGGGCCAAATCAAGGCAAGGAAAATGTATATATTCAACGAGTACACATTCCTACACATGAAGAAGATGTTACACAAGCGTATTTTACAAATGTAAGGGTCATGATTCATAAATGACAAGAGGTACCCAAATATAATATAATATAATATAATATAATATAATATAATATAATATAATATAATATAATATAATATAATATAATGGGCAAAGAAACTGAAATGTCACAATGTTAGTGCACTAAAGAGTTGTGAGATCATATCCTGCATTGCAGCATTTTTTTTAAAAAAATCTAACACTAACAGAGAAGAATTAGCACAATCCAGAATATATATATTTAACATCCTCATGTATGTTTGATTGTCATATACATCATTCACATGGTCTCTTGATTTGAGTTGCAAGAGTGTGCAGCCATGCAATAGATATAGCTAAGCGCTAAGCAGAAGGCCATAATTCAGTTCTACATATGCACAATATACATGAGTTTGTCAAGGCTGTAATTTGAGATAAGGGAACAAGTTACCGTCGTCGTCGGAATTAATTGTGCAGCAACAGTTGACCTCCCAAGCCTCTTCTTCTTGCATATGTGACACTTCAGCAAAGAATAGGTTGCTAGAGCCAAGGGTGCCATTAGCTCCCTTTGTCTTTGTTGTAAAATTGAAATGATTGAACCACCTATCATTCTCATAAATCCCTTCGTGCCTCACAAGACTTTCAAGCTCATGTGCATGAACCTAAAAGAAAAAAAAAGATCAGCAAGTGATGTTGCATCAATGAGAGAGGGAGAGAGGGGAGGAGGGAGGGAGGGAGCATACGCCAAAAAGATTATGGTCATCATTATACTGTTCCACTAAAGCATTAGGGGGTGGGGAGGCGAGAGGCGAGGGAGGGAGAGACTGAGAGAAAGAGGGAGAGCAAACTCCGAAAAGATTGTTGTCATCATTATACTGGTCCAATATAGCTTGAACCAAATGACGCTGCTCCTCGTTAGGATTTAATGATCCAATATAGCTTGAACCAAATGACGCTGCTCCTCGTTAGGATTCGTTTTGCTTCGCGAATTGGGTCTCTTTGGTGTACCATCAGGATAATAATTATGCTCATGTATCAGCTTATCCACAATAGAATAATTATCTTTCTCCTCGAACCTAATTCAAGTGAAACCATCCAAATTATTAGTACTTTTGTTTTTCACTGTAGGGATGGGAAATATATTTAAGCAATGGGTATTGTGTAAACCGTTTCAAGAGGGAGAATTTGTGTATAAGGATATTAAGCAGTGATGAAACAAAAAACCAAGTTGTGCATATAGCATAGCTCATGGAGCAAGTAAAAAAAGTACCTTTGGAACATATAAACAAGAGAACTGAACATGTGCTGTTTCCATGACTACCAAGGTAACGAGAGAACAAAATATTTTCTTTTACTAACTAAATATTGTTCAGAACATGACTTCATGTTATTATGCTAACTTCATGCTATTCAGAACAGGACTGCAAAGATAAATGTAGCCTGGCACATTCAATTTTTATGCTCTTTCTATACCCTAGAATTAAGGACATTAATAGTTCTATATGTGATTAATGCACTAAAAAAGAGACTGCAAAATCAATGTACATGAGCCAAGGAGAATGGAAGTAAAATGTAGTGGAGAAATGAGTGACCGAAGCTAAAGAAATTTTACTCTGATGGATGCTGCAGTTTGGCAAGATGATGATTGATAGCACAGTCAACTTGATCTAAACTCTGGAATGGTCCACCCAGATCAGGGTACATGCGGAAATATCCTGAGCGGTCGGTTCTAATGAAATACACCTGATACCACTTCGGTGTCCGTCAGTACAAAATTTCATCGTTGTCAGTGGTAGATTCTTCTGATGATGTATAGTCAAGCAACACCCCCTGAGGACGAAGCATCTGGCTCCTGCAGAGTTAGTGCAGATGCAGACTCAGCAACACCTGCCACAAGCTTCTCAGACCTGAAGGTGAAAATCATCGATGAGTACAGAGGCCTTGTGTGATGCATATTATTCCAGAATGATCATTGAGCAATGTCCAGTAGTATTGTACAGCAAGTAAACATAATTCAAAAAATGTATAAACAAATAAAGCCACACCCATTTTCCAACAAAGGAGCTTGAAAAAGAAAGGCTAGGTTGAATCGGGAGACGAGAGACTTACAAATCCTTGTTATGATCGAGCTCCTCCATGCTCGACTGGTCAAATCTTGCACTGGTCATTGGTCAGAGCAACGATGTGGCCGAGCGAGCCCCCGGGCGAGGACGTCGACGAGGTTGAAGCCGACGGGTACTCCTTGGTCCGATCGTCGCCGGCCTCGAAGTGCGTGTTGCAGTTCTGCTCGGGGACCTGCCTGCTTCCGCCACGTTCTGCCGCTGGAAATTGAACAAAACGAAGCGGCCCAAGAAAAGCGACACCCCCGGCGCCGGCGCGGACCGGAACGACGACACGCGCGCCCTGGTGGGCGATGGACGGCGGGGACAGCACTGGGTATCTCGCAGCCAGTTGCCGGATCGGAAAACCAGGCGTGATAGGCGCTGCTCTGAATCTCTCGATCGAGTTCGAAGCAAAAGGGCCCGAAACAAAGGGCTTCGCGTCGACTTGTCGACGGATTGGAGTCCGCGAGAGTTATGTGATAGATGATCGGAGTCCGCGAGTTGTCGAAAAAGAAAGTAGGGGGCCGGGCCGGGGCCTCTTCATGGCCGGGCCGGGCGGGGGCTTCCGCTGGCGGCGGAACGATCCATGGTAGTAGCGTCGAGCGGTTTCTTTCATGTTTGCCATCATCATCAACATAGGGCACACCAGGGCTCACAGCCACCATTGGTGATCGACCACCATCATCATCGGCGCACACTGCACCCAAATCATCAACCACTATGAAACTTCCGACGAAACAGCTTCCTCTGGGCGGCTTCGTCGACGGGCTCAACGGTGTCTTCAGGTACCAACGTTCCATCGGCATACGACGATCCATCTATCTCGCCCCAGATCGCGGCGGCCGTCCGACGGAACCCTCCGATTCTCCGGCGCCCGCCAAAGACCCACGCTGGGTTTTGCTGGACTGCCGCGAATGCCGCCGGAGCGACCCTGGCTGCGGCGGACGGCAAGACCGTGGCCGAGTGCCGCACCTCCACGGGCCGGAGCCTGTGCGTCTCGTCCGCCGGCCTCTCGGCGCCGCCGGCGAGCTCCTTCCTCTACTACAACTGCACCGGCACCGCGCCCGACGGCAAGGACGGCGACGCCCCTAAAATCATCGCCGCCCACGGCGACTCCATCCTCCTGCGGATGATGCGCCCGCGCGAAGCTTCGTCGTCCTTCATGGCTACGTTTGACCACTTCGTGTACAGGGCCGGCGCCGCCGCCGCCGCCCGGCCGCCGTCGCTGTCTCTACTCCCGCCGAGGAACATTCCCACGAGGCATGAGGAAGCGCATGAGGAAGGCGGAGCCCTCAGAGACCGTTACAACCGCGTGCTGCTCCCCGAGGACACCGGCGTCCTGCGACGAGGCGGCGACGAGCTCCTGGTGATGCAGATCGAGCTGATGCCCGAGTACAGCGAGCGGCATGGCACAGCCGACCTCTGCGTGCTCCAGCTCGGGAGTAGCGTGTGGGAGCAGAAGCGCTCGGTGCCCATCGTTCATGAAGAAGGCGACGAGCTGCCAGGGCCTTTGTCGGCGCCCGACATGGCCATCCCCGTCGGCGACCGGTTCCTGTGCTGTGTCTGCTACGAAGGCTTCATCCTGTGCGATATGGCGGAAGAGGCGAGCCCCAAGCTCCGGTACATACGGTTGCCGTCGTCGCCCTATGATCCAGACTACTACACCGATGGCCTCCTTCCCCTGCCCAATCCCCGGAGCATGGGAGCGGCCGGCGATGGCGCGGTGAGGTTCGTCGCCATCGAACCCCGCTGCTGCTGCGGTGGCCTAGGCAGGAGCTCGTGCCCGCGCTCCCGCTTCGCCTTCACGGTGACCACATGGACCATGACGCTGACGATGGACAAGCCAGTGACATGGGTGAAGGACGGTGTGATGGACTGCGAGGAGCTCTGGGCGCTACCAGGCTACGACGGCATCCCGCGTGTGCACCTACAGGAACCCTTGGTGAGCTTGGATAATCCAGATGTCGTCTGCTTCAAGGTCGTCAGCAACGCAGACTGGAAGGAATGGATGATCCAGGTCGATACGAGGAGGAAGGCGCTACTGGCAGCCGTTCAGTGCAGCACGAAAAGAAACAAACATTTAGCGGCAAGACTTCAGTGATAACGGGCATCATAACGAAACTCGATATACTTGTTTTTTTTATTCCTTTAAGACTTCAGCCTGTTTTATGCACTGTTTTTTTTTGTCAGGAAGAGACTGTTTTAGTTTATTGATTACCCATATATGATGGTGTAATACTTTTATAACTGTTAACTGTGTGTGCGCCTAGACGGTCCGCGTCGTACAAACTCTTTTTAAATTATCTTCTTAATACAAAGATACGCAATTTTCCTGCGTATTCAGAAAAAAACAACTGAGAAACCACGTCGATCCAAGACGATTTGGTGCTGTCCTCGACAGTTTGCAGGTGATCTTGAGTCTTGACGGCATTGCTGCTCCACACAACGACGCGGGTGAACTGAACTCAGGGATCTCAGTGGCGTCCTCGACGCCGCAACAGGTCCAGCCCTGACCCTGCAGGCACGACGACGTCCTCCAGTTGGTGAAGGCCAGTAGCTCCAGCGGCGGCGTGATGACGATGACTCTCTCACAGCATGCATGGCGGCGTCTCCGGCTGGGCTCGATCGGCGTTCCCTCATCACGAACGGCACCCACGGCAGCAGAGAGCAGACACATGCTGTGCAAAAGCATGCCAACTGTAAGAGGCGAGCAGACACAACACAATACTCTCCTCTTACGACTCTAGCACATTACACATGTCTTCATCCACTCTACAAACCATGAGCCATGGCAGTGATAGAGCAGTTAACTGTTTTTCCTAATTCTTATCTGAATGTTCCCGAGCAATTCGTATAGAAATCAGTATCGCATCTAGAAATTGTAAAGTTTTCCTTCCAGCTTTAGTGCCAGAAAGGGTCAAATCATTCATAGTTTGCTGGATTCGATCTGGAGGAGTAGTAGAAGTTGATCCAAATGTTTCTTTTCCCCGGAAATAAAAAGGAACTGGCAAAGAGGAACATTTACCGGCAAGACTTAAGTGATAACGGGTATCAATCCATGCATGGCATCAAAAGGAAACCCGTGCATTCATATGGAAGCAAAGGCATGGCACCCGCCTGCCGGCAGGGTCGATCGCACCATCATCCTCGTTGGTTCGTCACTCGGCGTTTGTCTCCTCGGCAGTTTGCAGGTGATCTTGATGGCATTGCTAGCTGATCCGCACGACCACACCACGACGCGGGCAAACCGAACCCCCCGTGAAGGAAGAGGATCCGGCCCAGGAGGAAAGGTGCAGCCCACGAGATGATGCACCGCGTGAATTGGGCCTCAATCCATGCCGATTCCATAACCGATGCGCCGTCGTCGAAAACGCAAGGGGGCAAAAAAAGACGGCTTTTCTCTCGGACCAGCACGCCCTCTACTACGCCGACGCCGCGCCCCGACGGGACGGAACCATCGGCGGAGGAGGCGGCGCTGTCCTCCCGCGGGTTGAATTTTCTCTCCGCACATGGCGAGGGCCGCCGTTTGGCCGTTCGTGAAGGCCTGCGTCACTGGCAGCTTGCTTGGCCGGACCTTCGCCGACTGGTGCGCCTCCGTCATCGCCGTCGACGGCCGCTCCATGTACCCCACCTTGGACGCACAGCAGGGCGAACGCGCGCTGGTGGAGAAGCGATGCCTCTACCGCTACGACCTCTCCCGCGGCGATGTCGTCGTCTTCCGGTAAGCCCGCCGCCCGCCGCACCGGAGTTCTTGGGTGTTTCTTTGGTTCCTGATGTTGCTGCTGCTCGTCCCAGGTCGCCGAGGAACCACCGCGAAATGGTGGTGAAGAGGTTGATTGCGCTGCCAGGGGATTGGATCCAGGTCCCGGAGAAGCAAGAGATCCGGCAGATCCCGCAGGGGCACTGCTGGGTGGAAGGGGACAATGCCGGCCTCAGCTTGGACTCGAGAACCTACGGCCCTGTAAGTTATTATTCCCACACTGCTTTGCTTGCTCACATGAATTTCAAACCATACTTCGTGTCAGTCTTGCTGGAACCAAATGTTTTTTTCTAGCTAGGAAAAATTGCGCAGATTGGTGGTGTCATTGCAAAAGGAGGGTTGTCGTGGTTAATTCGTACCTCTTGTTGACGTTGATTTCAGTGCATCTTCAGGAAATTGTTGAGTCGTAGCTTAGGGGTTGTGAAAACAAGTTGGTGTACTGATATTGACTTGTGCTAGATATCAGTTTTACATCCATGGCTCTTTTCCTGATGAAGACATTATCATTTGCTTGGTTGGTTAACAAATTTGCAGTCTTGGCAGTAAACAGCAACTAGGCAGTTCTGTCCTTTATTCCCAGTGATTTTCTTAATCTTGAATGCACATCATGATCTTGAATTAGTATCTTGATCAATGGATGCATTATTGCAAATCTGAGTGCATCAACACAGTGCTGTTTCTTTATGGATCTTTGTATCCTTACTTTATTTTTGTACTGTTGGTTATAATAACGATGTTGCATTGCCTCCTTGGAACAAATGCGAAGAGTAGTTGGGGAACTCATAGCTCAGTAATATGTGAGCCAATTCTGGTGCTTTAGTGGCATGTTCATCAGATGGATACCAGCATTGATGAACTATAGCCTATTCGCTGTTCCAAATTGATTTAAAATTCAGGATACCAAATTCTTCTTAAGTCTGTTAGGTCACTAAGAACTTGCTTGAAGCCTTGAATATTTCATATCCTGTTCATTTTCATTGATCGTATTTTTCCTCATGCTTTATTATGATTTGATATCTTACAAGCTTTAAATAGAATAAGAGGACAAGTAAAAAGAGTATACCAGTGCCTCTGACTTTCTTTTTCTGTTTTAGCTATTTTAATATCTATCCTTTAAAGCGACTGGAACAAATTGTGTCCAGGCACACTCATTATGTTATTTGTTTGCACATTGTAGCAAATTGAGCTTAGGCATTTGTGGTCTTGCTACTGGATGTCCTAAACATTTTATGCATGCAGGTTCCTCTGGGTCTGATGCAAGGCAGAGTCACGCATGTAGTCTGGCCACCCAACAGGATTGGTCGAGTTGACAGAAAAATACCAGAAGGAAGGATTATGCCACTATAACCTTTTTGTTGCTCTTGTTAGGTTGGTTATCCTGCATTGTTTTTTCCATTTTTGGGCAGGGCAACCACTATGAATAGGATTGACTGAAGCCTCAATGTGTACTCCACTATACTGTCAAAGGCAGTGAATTGGAGGATGTGATACATTTGGTGACAGTGAGAACATTATCTCTGATTTCATATCAACCTTCCTGTCAGTTCTAGGCTTGTAGCCTTGTAGGAAATGTGTACTGAGGAGCTTTACTTTTTTATGTGATTCAACACTGAAATCTTAGAATACCAATAAGAGGAAAAGTATTTACGTCTGGTCTGTGCTATGATTTCCTGAAATCACCTGTCAGATATAAGATGTGTGCAGAAGTACTCGTGAGAATTCTGAAGAAGACATTTGTGCTGGTTTCAGCTTAATCTATTCTGTGAGAACTGAGAGATGAATCAAAACATTAAGATAAAAAATGTTGCTAAAGTTAATCTGACCGACTGAAATAGTGATGCCAAATTCGTTGGAATTAGATGGCTTCGCATGTAACTTGTATTTATTCATCATTTCAACTATCACGGAAGTTTTGATATGGTTTTGCGGTGGTTTCATGTTTCATCAGCTACATGAGAGTGTTATAAGTATCATATACTGAGACATCAGGTGTGATTTTTCCAAATTACCCTTCATCAAAATACCATCAACATACATCTTTTGCTCCATTAGGCTAGCTGCTCCATCACTCACGTTGCACCTTATAGCAAAAACACGCATGGTGACAATTCGATCGGGACAAGGTTGGCTGTGGAGATGCACCAATACTGCGATGGCTTTGTTTTTTTTCCCAGAACGTTCATTGTGCATATTTTCTCTTAGATAGGGAGATAACTTTGTAATAACCACATAAATGAATCGATCCCTCTCTGGCAGTTAATAATATAGGTTTGGGTTTATGAGAAAAAGAGCTGCATTGAGGAACTTGGAGGACATAGGCAAGCCATCATTACTTTTGTTGGTTTTCATTGCGTATTTGGAATGTAAAAACGCACTTTTGTTCCTTTGTCTAGTGCTTTCTGGTTACAACTTAACGGGGAGAATCAGTCTTGATTTCCTTTACAAATGGGTGCAATTTGTTTTTAAGAAATTTGTGTATTTGCCATCCAAAACAATAGCTTATATTTGTTGCTAAGAAGCCACGACAAGTGCACAAATTCTCTCAATTTTTAAGATTTAGGTTGTGTTTGGTATGGTTTCAGCTCCACAATTTTCTGCTCCAACTCCAAACTCTGGAGTGGACCTATCTAAATAGGGTGTTTGGCTAAGAGGGTGTCCCCAGCTAAAAAAAAGAGTTTTCGTGATGAATTGCCATTTTTACCCCCAACTTATGACTCACCTGTTATCCTCTCGTTCCTTACCTTTTTCTTGTTCAGGATGATATATAGTCACACGTTGTTAATTTGCTTGATGTGTAAGTTTAGACACATAGAGTTATTCTCTCAACGACTACTTCGTGTAGATCGGCGTGCGACGCGAGCTCACAGCACCGTACACGCCGCAGCAAAATGGTGTCGTCGAGCGCCGCAACCAATCGGTGGTGGGCACGGCGAGGAGCATGATGAAGGCCAAAGGATTGCCAGGTATGTTTTGGGGGAAGGCAGTCGCTACAGCTGTCTACCTACTCAATCGGTCGTCCTCCAAGAGCATCGGCGGCAAGACGCCGTATGAGCTCTGGCATGGGAGCCCACCGGCCGTGCACCACCTCCGCACGTTTGGGTGCATGGCACATGTGAAGAGCACCTCACCAAGCATCAAGAAGCTCGACGACAGGAGCCGGCCGATGATCTTCATTGGCTACAAACCGGATTCAAAGGTGTACCGCGTCTACGACCCGTCCACCAGGCGCGTCCACATCAGCCGTGACGTGATCTTCGACGAGCAAGCTCAGTGGCAGTGGGGTGCCGACCAGGTTGGGAACGATGATGTCGACTTCGTCATCGAGTACACGACCGTGCACCAGCCGAGCATCGTTATCCAGGAGGACGTCATGGAGCAGGCTGCATCGGCATCACCACCAAGCCCGCTCAGCCCCACACCAACCTCGTCACCTGCGTCTGGCTCATTCCCGATCGAGCTGGCAACACCGCCTCCTGGAGCAGAGGCGGACCTCGATGCCGACCATGACGATGCCCCCCTCCGGTTCCACTGCAGCGACAACGTGCTTGGCCCGGCCACGCCATCGGGACTTGCCACACGGGAACTGAAGGAGGACCTGCTGATGGTGAGCACTGAGGAGCCGGCAAACCTAGCAGAGGCGCAGCAGGAGCACTGCTGGCGGGAAGCGATGTCCGAGGAGCTGAAGTCCATTGAATCCAACAGGACTTGGCAGCTCGTTGATCCTCCACCTAAGCAACGCCCAATCGGGCTCAAGTGGGTGTACAAGACCAAGAGGGATGCCGTCGGCAACATCACCAAGCACAAGGCACGACTCGTGGTGAAAGGTTACATGCAGCAGCAGGGCATCGACTTCGACGACGCATTCTCTCCAGTGGCGAGGCTTGAGTCCGTGCGCCTGCTGCTGGCTCATGCGGCGGGCGAAGGTTGGGACGTTCACCACATGGATGTCAAGTTTGCTTTTCTCAACGGCGAGCTGCAGGAAGAAGTGTACGTTGTCCAGCCACCTGGGTTCGAGATCGATGGGCAACAACACAAGGTCATGCGACTGATCAAGGCCCTCTACGGACTCCGGCAAGCACCGCGCGCCTGGTACACCAAGCTGGACGCGTCGCTTGTGGCACTTGGCTTCCAGAGGAGCACCTCCGAGCATACTGTGTACCTGCGTGGAGCTGGAGACCATCGTCTGGTGGTGGGAGTTTATGTTGACGACCTCATCATCATCGGCGGCGACCGCAAGGAGCTCGAGCAGTTCAAGCTGGAGATGAAGGCCATGTTCCAGATGAGTGATCTCGGTTTGTTGCACTACTACCTCGGCATGGAGGTGTCCCAGACCGAGAACGGCATCACCATCAGCCAGGGTGCCTACGCCATGAAGATCTTGGAGGTTGCTGGCATGGCAGGGTGCAATCCCAGCCAGATTCCCATGGAACCTCGCCTCAAGTTGAGCAAAACAAGTTCTGCACCAGCTGTTGACGCCACCGAATTCAGGAGGATCATAGGGTCACTCAGATACTTGGTAAATTCACGGCCGGACTTGGCTTTTTCTGTAGGCTACGAGAGCAGGTTTATGTCTGCTCCCACAGCATAGCATTAGGCGGCCATGAAGAGAGTGCTGCGCTATGTCGCAGGCACTATAAACTATGGGTGCTGCTACAAGAGGAGGACCGGAGACGTAGAGCTCGTGGGGTACAGCGACAGTGATCTTGCGGGTGACATCGACACGCGCAAGAGCACTACAGGAGTCTTCTTCTTCCTCGGCGACAACGTCATCACCTGGCAGTCCCAAAAACAGAAGGTAGTAGCTCTGTCCTCATGGGAGGCAGAGTACATTGCAGCAGCAACTTCTGCCTGCCAGGGAGTTTGGCTGGCACGACTTCTTGCTGAGCTCAGAGGAGAAGAAGCCGACGCCATCACACTGAACATCGACAACCAATCCACAATCACGCTCAGTAAGAATCCTGTCTTTCATGATCGCAGTAAGCATATCGATACTCGCTATCACTACATCAGAGAGTGCATTGAGGAGGGCAAGGTGAAGGTCAAGTACATTGGCACAAATGAGCAGCTTGCGGACATTCTGACGAAGCCACTTGGGTGCGTGAAGTTCACGGAGCTGCGGTCCAGGATTGGCGTCGTCAACATCAAGTAAAGTACAAGGTTTGGGGGGAGTTTTGTTAGCCAAATCTTGTACAGGTCTTAGTTTAGTTTAGTTTCTGAACCCGTTTTGTATCAGCACGTGCATGAGCTCACAATTTGTGTGATGGCCTTGCATGTTAGTTCAGGTCGTGGCGAGAATAGCTCGCAGCAAACCGAGTCTTTGGGCTACGGGATACGCTTTCTCGCGTCGTGCGGCGTGGGGATGGATGCGGCATTGTCGCGGCGAGAGAAGCGCTCGTGTCGCTTGTTTTCAGTTGTAATCAGCAAATAAAAGGGAGAATACAAAACAGAAAAGCTGTAGCTTCATTGCAGCACAAATCCTCTTGCGCCCGTCAGTGTTCGCGAGTGTTCGTGAGCTCGCTAGCGTTCATCGCCTGCGCTCCCTGACAGATCATCAATACCCTAAAGACAAATAAAAACATCAGAAATCATTGACTAAGAAATATCACGCGCAAGTAAGATTTATCGCAGAATATACAGCCTACTCATACCTCAAACATATGCCCTAGCCTAGCATCCTGATCTTCTTCCTGCACAATAAGGGGAAGCTCATGAACAGTTAGCAAACACAGCAACAAAAATGGTGAATGCTTGTCCTTAACCAAAAAGAAAGGTGCGAAGTAAATTCCCCGCACGTCTTCAGAGCTGCTTATAACTAAATAAAGTGGTTTAAACATATGTGTTGGATCCAAAATGATATTTAAATGCTTAACTAAACTCCTTTAGTGTTTTCACAGCTACAGCTCAAGGATTTCTCCAGAGATGACCAGCTCCAAAAATTATTGGAGAGCCAAACAGGCCCAAAATATACTTAGTTAAGCAATTATGATGTCATTTCAATTTAAACCACTTTGTTTCATCATACAAACTATAATCATGTTTTTTTATAAGAACTGTAATCATGAACTGAGAGTAGATAGATTAGTAGAATGAAGGAAGACAATGTAAAAGAAGCCAAGGAGGCGAGAAACTTTACACGGCCCTACGGATCGTTGCCGCCCGTTGCCGGAGAACCCGGCGAGGAATCGCCGCGTTGATCCTCCCCTGAGGAGACTCGGAGGAGGAAGGTAGACTCCTCAACTACGGATTGCAATTTCAGTTTTACAGTTTCAGTTGTACAGTATATACTAGGCCCATGGTGGGTCCGAATTCGGGTTGGTCTCCTCTAGTTTTGTCCGCGGGGGGCACGCATGTGTTGACAATGTATGGGCCGATCCAAAAGTCTACTCGGCCTCAGGCCCGCGAAGCCCAGCAAGCAAGCGGGCCTATCACTCGCACAGGCCGCACTCACTCGGTCAGTGTGGGACTGTGGGCCGTATGGCGTAACGGGCACAACAAACACCTCTGACCCCTCAAAAAAAAAAAAACAAGACTAACCGGAGGGCAGCAGCAGGTCGTTTACTTTTTTATTACATGAGGTTTGGACTGAACTTTAGTTACTTTTTTTAATTCGCAATCTATAATGTGAATTCTATATTTCCGATCATTCCTCTAAAAAAATAAGACTTTTGGGGAATTCTGAGACCTGCCGTCAGCTCTTACTATTTTGGCCAAATTTCACTGAAGGAGTTTGAGATTTAATTTGCAAAAAAGTGCCTTGATGAGATGTGTGAAAAAAAAATCATGATTCATCCTTAAAATTATATCGGGCATAAAATGGATCGTAGAAATTTCATCTTCACAGAATAACGTGTTTTAGTAGAATAACGTGTTTCAGTCTATGCATTCTTTGAATAGAAAAAGGTCTAAAATTGGTTGACGCATACAGAAAATTCTACTCAAAGAGCACATAAAAAATTATCTATTGGACTCAAATAAACCTTTCTGTAGGACTAAGACAGAGGCATGGGGGTGAATTAGACTTCTAAAATCCTAAGGCTCAACCACATATAAAAAGATTGTAATTTTTTTTCAAAATTATCCTTACATTTTCTTGGGATAGTTTTTACTACAATCTTAATGATTCTTTTTCCAAAAGTGGTTTGTGATATTTTTTCCGTTTGAAAAACTAGCTTCCAAAAGTGCTAAATGGATGCATTTTAGAAAGTGGCATTTAAAAGCACCCATGAGCCCTTAGAACAGTTAAGGGGTGTTTGGATCTTTAGTCCCGGCTAAAATTCATGTCACATCGAATATTCGGAGGATAATTAGAAGGATTAAACATGAGCTAATTATAAAACTAACTACAGAGACGGAGGCTAATTCACGAGACAAATCTATTAAGCCTAATTAATCCATCATTAGCACATGTTTACTGTAGCATCATATTGTCAAATCATGGACTAATTAGGCTTAATAGATCCGTCTCCCAAATTAATCTCCATCTGTGCAATTGGTTTTGTAATTAACCTATGTTTAATACTTCTAATTAGTATCTAAATATTCGATGTGATAGGAATTTTAGGCTAGCACCCCTAAAATGAGAATGGCAACGAACCCATTTCCCACGAGTTAGCCAACATTTTCTTTAAAGTTGCTAGCCAACATTTTTTGTTGGCGCTTGCTGCTACTTGCTACTGCCCTTTCTCCGCTCGATGGCCCAGGAATCTGGGTTCCACAGTCCCCACTCTACAACACCCCACACCTCCGACTTCTCAGCTCCCTCTTTCCCCCACTTCACCCTCGCCTCGCTCCACGCTTCGCCGCTGCAAAGCTTCCTCCCCTTCCAATGGCGGCCTCGCTCTTCCGCTTCACCATCCCTCTCCTGCTCCTCTCCGTCCTCGCCGCCTCGGCGCGCAACGAAGAGGACGCCCGCGCGCTCGCGGCGCTCAGGCGGGCACTCGACCCGGCCGGCCGGGTCCTCGGCTCCTGGAACCCCTCCGGCGACCCCTGCGGCGGCTCCTTCGTCGGCGTCACCTGCGATACCGCCGGCCGCGTCACGTCCGTCTCGCTGCAGGGCCGCGGGCTCTCCGGCAGCCTCCCGCCTGCGGTCGCCGGGCTCCGGCGGCTCCAGGGGCTGTACCTGCACTACAACGGCATCAAGGGGCCCATACCGCGGGAGATTGGGAAGCTGTCCGAGCTCACGGACCTGTACCTCGACGTGAACCATCTCACCGGGCCCGTGCCCGTGGAGATTGCCTCCATGGCCAATCTCCAAGGTGGGGTTTTCTGTTCCCATTCTTCTTTCCTTGGTTTCCTCTTTCCTGGGTGACAAGTTCAAGAAAGGACAGCTTCAATTTTTTTTGGGGATTCAGTTCTACATCTTGAGCTTGGTTTAGTTATTTGTTGGGTGAATGGGGGTTTCGCGTGATATTTGGAGCTCGTTCGTATTTTGGATTTGAACATTGGGGAGGAAAATGTTCTCTTCCATTTGAGCTTCAGAAAGGGGATGCATGACCTTTTGCATAGTTTCAGAAACCCTTTTGGGGGCTTTTGTGCTTGATTTCTTGCTTTTCTTTGAGGATTTTCGAACCAAACTTCACCTTTAAACACAAGTTGGGGTGAAGCTCCAATTTCAACGGTTCAAGAACCAATGCACTAACCAGGACCGTTGTTTCCTCGTTTTGGTTCAATGGCGAAAAGGATCCTCTTTCGTCGGATTGTAGCGGGATTTTGGCATAGGATGGGGACATCTTTGCTAGTGTCTTTGGGTTGGTTTGGAGCATTTACTCGTCTGCTACTGTGGAATTTGAGCTTTTTGTGAGCGGAAAGCGCGAAGAACAGTAGGTCCATCAATGCAAAAATCCCAGGTTACTGCACTGGGTTGGTACTAGGTAGACGTCGGCCACAATTAGTGCTGCAACGGTTAATTTTTGAAATGGGCTATTGTTTACTGCTAGACCAACTACTCTCTGCATTTGCGTTTCTATTCCGGGTATTCCGTTGGAACAGAGTGCTATATAGTCATGTTTGTTTATCTTATTTGATTTGTCTCTGTCTTGCACGTGCATATGTTGAGAGGAGCTTCTTGGAGTTGCAACATTAGCACTTGTGTTTTTCTACTCAATGCGAGTCTTTCTGCTTGTGAAGGATTTATTTGGGGCAACTTCAGATTGGATCTTTCGCTGTGATACAAAACATTGGCCAGCGAGACAGAAGGAATTTCTTGATTTGACTTGATTTTCAGCTATCTGTATGCAATCTTTGGGCTCTTTCTGAAATCTGAACTACTCACATACATGTGGATACAAGTTAAATGATTAGTGCTTCCCCACCTATGTCGATATCTCGTCCTTCTGTTCATGTTTTGGTGGTTTGCAGAATTTGTTGTGTCTGTATTCAAGTGGCCAACAGTCAAACATTAGTTGCTGCCACAGGGTTTATTTATGCACATGCATTTCTTACTCCCAAGAGCCTATACCCTATAGTACAAGTTCACATCATAGCTGCATACCGCCCCAGGTTATAGTCTATCATGAGAGTTTATACAAGCAGATGATTTTTGGCATTTGGGCATCAAAATGCTGATTTGCAATATGAAGAAATAGATTAACTTACATTATTGTCTTATCCTTTTGCAGTGTTGCAGCTGGGTTACAATCAGTTGACAGGCAGCATACCTCCCCAGTTGGGCAACCTGAATAAGCTAACTGTGCTCGCAATGCAGTCCAATCAGCTTACAGGAGCCATTCCGGCAACCCTTGGTGAGCTAACGCAGCTGAGACGGCTTGATTTGAGCTTCAACAGCCTGTTTGGCTCAATCCCATCGAAGATTGCTGAGGTTCCATTGCTTGAGGTCTTTGATATTCGCAATAACACCCTTTCTGGGAGTGTCCCTGTTGGTAATAAGCTCCTCTTGCTAAGACTTTAATCTTTCCAAGCCGGTAATTATGAGTCTTCATCATATTAACTGCTGCAATTTTGTATTGGATGCTAGGATTGAGAAGAATGAATGGTGGTTTCCAGTATATGAATAACAAAGGGCTCTGTGGAGTTGGCTTCGGTTTGCTAGAGCTTTGCCCTTCTTCAGAGGATGGCCTGAAACCCAGCAAGCCTGAGCCTTTTGGACCAGATGGTACTGTCAAGACACGGGAAGTGCCTCAATCTGTGAATCCAGAAAACTGCTCAGGCTCCCGCTGCTCAAAGTCTGCAAATGAATCCGAAGGAGTTCTTATTGTTGCTGTTGTTGCAGTGGTGATTGGTGCTGCATTTTGCGGGTTATTTGCGTTCTCTTGGTATCGTCGGCAGAAACAAAAGATTGGAAGCTCACTGGAGGTTTCTGATAGCAGGCTTAGCACTGACCATTTCCAGCAGAAGGAAGCCTGCAGAAGGAGTGCCTCTCCTTTGATTAGCGTTGAGTACTCAAACAGTTGGGACCCATTGTCAGGTGGGGGTGTCGGATCATCCGGTGAAGTTGGTGATAGCTTTAGATTCAACCTAGAGGAGGTGGAATGTGCGACACAGTACTTCTCTGATGTGAACTTGCTAGGCAAGAGTGGCTTTGCTGCGACATACAAAGGGATCCTTCGGGATGGATCAGTTGTTGCTGTTAAAAGCCTCAACAAGACAAGTTGCAAGCAAGAGGAGTCAGATTTCTTGCGTGGTCTGAAGATGCTCACTCTTCTTCGACATGATAATCTTGTTAGCCTGAGAGGGTTCTGCTGCTCCAGGGGCAGAGGGGAATGCTTCCTTGTCTACGACTTCATGGTTAATGGGTGCTTGTCACAGTATCTGGATGTTAAGGATGGCTCCAGTGCTAGTGTTCTTGATTGGCCTACAAGAGTTTCCATCGTCAGAGGCATTGCGAAAGGTATTTACCATGCTATCATCTTTTCCTACCCTCTATGCCAGCTAAGATTGATATTTCATTGTTTCAGATTTCTAACTCCTTTATCCGGTTGCACGCTTGCAGGAATTGAGTACCTTCACAGCAAGAAGAGTAGCAAGCCACCAGTAGTCCACCAGAACATATCGGCCGAGAAGATCCTTCTCGATCACCACTTTGCCCCACGGTTGTCGGTCCCAGGACTGCACAAGCTCCTCGCAGATGATGTAGTCTTCTCAACCCTAAAGGCCAGCGCTGCAATGGGGTACCTCGCTCCTGAGTACGCCACCACAGGCCGATTCACTGACAAGAGCGATGTTTTTGCATTCGGGATCGTGGTTCTCCAAGTGATCACAGGGAAGAGGGATGTCTCTCAGCTGAAGGTTGGCGCTGCAGCGGTCAGCGATCTTGATGGCCTGGTTGATGGAAACCTCAACGGTGTCTTCTCGAGGACTGAGGCCGTGAGGCTCGCCGCAGTTGCTGCGTACTGCACTAGCGAGGTGCCGAACCAGCGGCCGACCATGGAGGCTGTGGTTCAGCAGCTCAGCCACTGAGTGATGAGTTGCTCCTGAGGTTCTGAACCCAGCTAGTCTGAGTCTGAGATCAGAGATGTATTTTGGGAGCATCAAGAGATGTTCAGCCATGTAAGGCCTTTTGGGATGGTAGTAGCAAACTGATGTGATGACAGGGTAATATCCAGTTGCCACTGACATGGTATTTGATTAGTGTAGTCTATCGTCTACTGATCTCAGCATTTCATGGCCTGAGTAGCTTGTAGCCTTGTGCTAGATTGCTAATGTGTATTAGGATCTGAATGCCGTGAATGTAGTAGATTCAGAGCATTTCTAATGTGACTTTGGTCAGCTTTGCATTGGCTCTCCTTGCATTGACCGATGCCTGTGGTTTCCATTTAGTTTCTGTTACAAGTTCCCGAGAAGCATCCCTAACTGAACGCAATTTGAATGAAAACGAGTGGGTGTCTTGACCTAGGCATGTAATTTCTTGATCACAAACACACACCTGCAATTGTTTAGTACTACTAAACTAAGATGTCAACACTGATGCTCCCTCTGCTTAAAATATTAGTGGGTGAAAAACTGCTGCTACTTAGTGGTAATAGAGAACAGTATTGCTGATCTTGCAGAAATGTACAGCGGACCAAATAATAAAAATCACCTTCGAATTTGAATCTCTGCAACCAAAAAAGGACACGTCTAACAGTCGGGTTGCTCTGCGTTTCTGTACACGATGCACGGGAATGTCAAGTGCGTGAGCGTGCTGTCCTTTCTGCTCCCTCCATGCTGAGCCCTTACCGTTGGCCCTGGACACTGTTTCGTCCTGTGTCTCACACTCACAGTTTCAGGCTTTCAGTACTCTCTCCTACTCATTTTCTTCGGTGATTGAATGCAACTTTTGCATTAAAAAAATTGCTACAGTGACAAGAACTTTGCCAATTTGACAAAGCACCAAGGGCATGTCCATGGTTGGAATTAGATACCTGATACCTCCTTCCCTTCCAGAAACAACATCAGTACACACATGTACAGTTTGACCCTCTTGCCAACACTGCCAAAAGTGAAGAAAGTTGCTGAAAACGCAAACCTCCAAGTACACAAAACTTTAACTTCCTGTGCAGATCACTCCATAAACAGTGAGGAAACACACATTTGCAGCCTGCAGGCTGCATTATCCTACTGAAAGAAAAACAAAAGGGAAAAGGACTCGAAAAAGAAAAGAAAAGCAAATCCCATGCTATCACAATCTGTCACCACCGCACACTCCATCCCAGTTCTTGTTCCATGAGCACACGAGCAAAAGCCGGGGCCGCATCAGAATCTGTCCGTCCATCGGGAAACGCGGCGGTAGGGTTTTGTTTACGCCGGCCAAGAACAAAAGCAGCAACCACGCAGTAAAAAAGAATCACGAAGCAGCCCTGCAATTAATCACGGCGCCATTATGCCACGATCTTGTCTGGCCGGCTGTCAGCACGAGACAAACCGGCCTAGTATTAGTATTACCGCATTGTTACTACTGTCATTACCGGAGCTAATCGGAGTTGTAAATCTTCCCTTTTTTTTTGGAGGCCCTTGAAATGAGATCAGTCGCGCGCGTGCTTGCTTTCTCCTTGGCTATAGCTCCTTGCAATGATGCCACGAGAGCATTGGCATTTGAAATGCGTGGGGGAGCGACAACGAGGGGGAGTCAAAGAGCGTGCAGGGCAGAGTCCTCCTCCCAAAGCTTGTGTTCTGACCAGACCTCTGCTGCTGTGTCGCGTCTCCCTCTGCACAGACAGGACAGCACCTTGCGTTGCAGACCCCGACTCTAGTGAAGTGAAGGCTAGCCACTAGTTTTCTTCTTTGAGAAATGTTGTGTCCAAAGAAAATTCGGCATCAATTAAACGAAATTTCGTCATTTATTACTACAAAACATGAATCGGATTAGTTAGGTTTAAGTTTAACCAACAACTCTGAGGAAACAAGATTATAGCACTCATGGACATCATCTAATAGTCAGGAGTGTCGTAGCATGCCCCAACCAAAGGCGGGCACTGCAACCGCATCGGGCATCCCGTCAGAAATAAAAAGCTCCCTTGTGCTTTGCCTTGCTCGGTGGAGTCTCGGCTGTCCGCCATTTGGTGGATCAGGCTCCCAGCCTCCCAGGCCCGGGGTGGGAGCAGAGCAGGAGCATGGCAGCCTCCGTCACCCATCTCCTCCTCTCCTCGCGTCGCGTGGAACCCTGAACCCTCCCCTGCAGGTTAAAGCTCTCCTGACTCCTGCCAGTGCCGTCCGTTGGGTGGGTGGTTCGGCAAAAATTCAGAGATGAAATTCCTCAGCTCCAGTTTGAATTCGAACGCTGCGTGCTCCTGTGTTCAAACCGTTGGGTGTCAGCTCCTGTGTTCCTCTCTGCGTGGACGCAGTTTGGTTTCAACTTCCGACGCCAGCGCCTTTGTTCATGAAAGCCGAGCTTAACCCACTTTACCATCCTCCATCACATGCAGCTGCTACTGTGCCAAGTTTCCTGCCAAGCTTCTTGTCTTGTGCTAAACGCTTCGCCATTGCAGAGCGATTTGCATCTTTGATAGAGTAGTGATCTCAATAAAGCGTGCTGTTTGTTCTTGGGGAGAGGGTGATGCTAGATCAGATTGCTAGCCACTGCTTTTCCTGTCACGTGTGCGCATGGTCCCTCTCCTTCCGTTAGCTTTCTGGGGGTGCTGCAGGCTACGGCCTACATCCTACTACAAGTAGTAGAGAGTGCTTGTTTTCAGCCCTCCTGAATTGCAAACCTTATCCGCATTTGGAGCTTTGCAAGAAGGAAGATTTCCTACAGAGGCGAGGCTGGAATGGTGATTTGCAGTTTTGCACAACCTGAACAATCGGCCGGATACTGTACGTCCCTTCTGAAGTTCTGATACTACGGACGTCGTTTGCTAGTCGCAGAACGGCAGGGGCATGCAGGGCAGCGCCTGCGTCTGCTGTTATGCAACGCCATTCCGTTCTATTCCATTTGGTTTTGCTGCCGGTGGCTCTGGCTGCAGAGGGGGCCCCAAAAGAAAAGGTCGCAGAGGGAATCCAAGGCGCCGTGCACGCCTCCATGGTCAAGATTCATGACACGACAGGCAAATTTTTTCGAGGGCTGGGCCTCGGGGCTCAGGCAGTCAAGCTGCCAGCCAGTGTGGTCCAGTTCATGGTCAGTGTCAAAGGCTCAAAGCCTGCGAGTACCGCAGGCCACGCCGGAAGATCCATCCGGTACAGCACGTAGCAGACTGTACACACTTCGTGTACACAAAAACAGTGTTGAGACGGTGCCGGAACATGAAATGCTTGACATGCGAGATCAACCCACCTGTTATGATTTATACCTGTCCAAGAGAAAACGTTGTACAAGAACAGGAGATCTCGTACAAGATCAGTCTTATTGCTGGTGCGCTGTCAACAGAGGAACTTATTCGAATAAAGTACATGCTTGGATCACATGCTGATACAGTCGCTTATTCAGATCGACGTACAAGTGAGCGCAGGCAGAGAGCAGGAAAACAGGCTCCGTGCATCGCTCGGTGAACAAGGCTAAACTGAAACTGTTAGCTATGGCTGCTGCCACTCTTCAACACCTGATGGGAGAACTTCAGCTACGACCTCCCATCAGCTTCGCTGGGAGTTTTGCCGTTAGTTTGCAGCTCTTGATCCCCTCAGGCAGCTGCGCTATGCTGGTCAAGGATCTGCGTCCACTCAGCTGGCCACCAGTCCGGTTTGAACGCCTGAACCCTCACGTCCCTGTTATCGCTGATGCGAAGGGACGAGCCTTGTTTCAGTGCTTCTTCAAGTCTCAACAGGCCCATTCCGCGGGAGCCCAGGGCGGTGCTTACTGTGCCTATTTTCTTGCCTGAAGCCTCGTCCACGACTTCTGAACCTGGAGCCACAGCCTGCTCGAGTTCTGATAACACAGAGTTTCAGAATTAGCATCCGGCAACAGAATGGCGATATGCTTGTGTCATTTACCACGAGAGTTCGTTATACCTTGCCCCTTTTCGTCAACAAACTTCATTGGCATCAGGCGTTTCCGAATGACACCACGATGGTGCGTCCGTGCAATAAACTCCTGCCCAATGTAGCACCCCTTCTCAAATGAAATGGCGCCCAGGCCAGCAAAATTGTACTCCAGTGGGATTGCTTCACCTGAATCACAAGAAGACAGCTTCATAAAAAGGAAGGAACAATCTAAGCCACCTTGAATTTGATCAGGAAAAACACGTTTCCCAGTAGTTGGACAATTCCCAAAATCATGTTAACCCTGCTTTTTTTGTTCATGTATAATGTAATCTAAAGTTTCTTCTAAATAAAAGTATAAGGCCTATAGATCTTTCAAATACGTCTTTCCATGCTCCACATGGAAACTGGGAAGCTGGAAGGTACTCTAAACCTCTAGGCTAGATTTTATAGACATCAAGATAAACCACAAACTCGACACCATCTCACGAGTTAATATTTTATCAACTCTAATCAAGTTGTTTTAGTGCATACATAGCATGAATGGCATCAGCAGTAGCAACAGGGATTGCATTCCTATTGTATTACTGGCTTTACCTCTTTTACAGTCAACATTTCATTGCATACTGCAGTTATAGTTTACAAACAAATTAATCGAACTAAATTGATAAGTGAAACTTGGAGTAGCTTCTAGTAAAAATACAAACTAGAGATAGAGACGAGGAAACTGCTAGGTGATGTGTGACTAAGAAAACATAAAAGCTGACTTTTTAAATACATGAGATAAACAAACCCTATACAGGAACTAAACCTTCTCCAGAAATGTGCTAAAACTCTAGGGAAGCAGAAAAATGCAATACATATCGATGTCAAATTATCAAATATTAACTATGATAGCGTTGCATAGTCATGACTTGTGACCAACATGCTTGAAAAGAAGATTACCTTTTGGGATCTCAGTTGAACCTTCTGCAATTCCATTTTCTATCCGCCAAAGCTGATAATGCCGTTCATCCGCTTCTTTGTCAGACTCAACTAGTGGTGCTGTAAATACAAAAGCAGACTAAGTGTTCAAATGGGTCATTATTCATGTTAGATATTGAACATTATATCAGAGAGGCTTTATGACATGCCAAGAAAAAAAACTACTTACGTATTGTGTCCGCTGGGAAAATTCCTCTGTAACCAAGGTAGTCCAACCTAGGATCTTTGAGCCATTGCCAACCATGACCATTCCCTTGTGCAGCTGACTCACCAGCATGATCAACACCTTGTCCCCATCCAATGGATTGAGCCTCAGGTTCTTGAGTAGATGGTTCAGTATGCACCACATTGCGTCCAAATCTTTGCCAACATGCAAAGTTCTCACTCACATTATCTATTTCAACCTTGGATCTCAACCGATATCTGAAAACAGGAAAAGGTTGTCAGATCAAAAGACATGAAATTCATTGGAAAAGGTCATTTAGGGGTAAGATTGGTTCCCCAAATGCGGAGTAAAGCTGTAACACAATGTTATGGATCTTTCAGCTACAGCAAGGGTGCAAATTCTATGTTCTCAAACTAGAGCTTACCAGCAACACAACAGACAATTAGTTCAAGAGAAGCTGCTTAGGCCAAGAGCTGATTCACACTAAGATTCTTACTTGACTAAAAAATCACCAACTATGGCCTATATTATCAAAGTGAGCCGCTTAATGGTCCACTCTCCTAGCAGCAAGCTGATTAATGATCAAGAATTTTGGCACTAAGTTTTGCTTCACAGTTGGGGCTCCAAACTATGGCACTAAAATACCAAAGAAAGTGTGCATCAAAACAAATATGCACAATTTAACTTCAAACTGTTTATCTAAGAAAACACCAATTCAAAGATATTTCCCACATGAGTTGATTAATTTGTCTTTCTTTTCCTAACTGATCTTACTCTCCAGCTCCAGTTGCTGTTTAATCACAATATCCTCACAAAAGAACACAAGTTCTAGAATACATTGTTATTCTAATAAATTAAATAGCCAGCATTAACTTTGCCGGAGCTGTAGTGCAGTGTATAATTTTATTGTAACTAGTGCTAACATAATAACGTATAACAACCGCAATTATTCCCAGGGAGGCTGCTTTATTCAAGACTACAAGAGCATTTCACAACTACAGTTCCTTACTGAAAACGAGCTAGCCCCAAAACACATCCAGTTGTACTGATCCGTAGGATTTTATAGTGCAAGTACAGGGCATAAACATGCAACACAATATTCAGCAGTCTATCTAATCACAGAAGTAGGGAGCATGCTAAGTTTACAAGGTGTCAACAATGTCACTAACAGAAGCAATTGAGCTAATTCCCAGCTGCAGTGAATGGACTAAAGCCAATGCATCGGTAGAATAAATGCAGAGACTGGGCCAGAATTTGCTGGCATAGCCACATGCAGGCTCTTCATTTTAATTCACATCAGCAAAAATCTTCAAGCTGAAGGGCAAAACAACTCAGGTGTACAAGGAGGCAGCAATTTCACTAAAACAGAAGAGTCAACACTGACTTGGCACTAAACTCCAACTATGTCTACAATGCGGATAATGTACTGCAAGCAACACATCAATTCATTTTCAGCTGAAGTTTGCAACACTCAATTAGACTCCCAACAGCGGGTGCCCAGCAACATGTGCGTTGACACATGTACACACCATCCAGATTTCCAAGGTGAACCTGGATTATCCTGCAAACATCTAAGAATCAATAAGCCTACTGTTTTGTGTTAAGGAACTCCCTTTTGCATTGATTAGCCCCTAAAATCCTCCCAACAGATAAACAGGTCTCCGACTGAAATGCTTCTATAGCATCGAAACTGAAAGCACTGAGCATCAAGTTGGGCAACCAATCACCTCTTGAAGCACGCGACGAGCTCGTCGACCTCCGCGGCGTCGACATCAGCGAGCACCTCCTCTGGCTCCCCCTCCCCCTCCTCCTCCCGGGGTTTCTCCCCGGTCTCCGGCGCGGACCCGGTGCGGTCGAGCATCTGCGACCGCGGGGGCGGGCGGTAGAGGAAGAGGTCGTAGAGGAACCTTCCCTGGGGCGTGAGCAGCGCGGCGTAGGCGGGCGGCGCTGGCCCCCGCGCGGGCGCGTTGGGCGTGGGCGCGTACCGCTGTGGCGCCGAGGACCCGCCCGCGGCGAAGGCGCCCGTGAGGAGGTCGTTGGTGAGCAGCGAGTGGAGGAACCGCGCCGCCTCGGGACCGGCGAAGCGGACCACCGCGCGGGACCCCAGGCGGCACGCCAGCACGCCCGGGTCCGCCGGAGGGCCCGTGTGGAGCGCGCGGGAGACGCGGGCGCGGTGGAGGTGGAGGAGGCGGCGCGCGAGCGGCGGCATGGCTGGCTGGGGACTTCAGTTGGGAGCCCAGAGGAGTTGGACGCTGGGTTGGGTGTCGATGGGTTTCGGCGTTTTGGGTGGGTTTTTGGGGGAAATCGAGGAGTTTTGCGGGGGTGGCGGGCGGCGGAGGAGGTGACGGTGGCAGTTGGCAAGCGGCGGGCGGCGGGGGGTTGGGGGAGAGGAGGGAGGGGTACGCGTGGGGAGAGACGTGGCGGGAGGCGGGGGGTTTGCCGGGTCCGCGTGGCCGTGCGCCGTGTAGGTGGTGGTGGGAAAGCCGGAAAGGCCTCGTGTTCTCGACGAGAGATCACGGCCGGCGCGGGGTAAAATAGTTGGGAACTTGGCGGCCGGTGCCAAGCGGCGGAAGGCGGATGCTGGTGGGTGGTGGCGGCGGGTGAGAACTGAGAAGCGGTGACGGTGCGCGGTTCACGAAGGATCCGAGACGGGCGACACGTTTGGTATGGAATTTTCTTCAGCGAGGGGCACATCGGCCGCTGCGTGGCTCAGGCTCAGCTGCCGCCTGCCGGAGACGGGGGAGCCAATGCAAGGGCCGAGCACGCTCTGACGGAGGCTGCGCAACTGCCTTTGCTGATGGGCCGAGCACTCGTTCCACCAGGTCGTCCATATGTGTGGACCCTTCACCTCTCTCCCCTCCGTTCCAGGCTCCCAGCAACACGCCGCCGCCGCCGCTTCTCCCTGCTCCCTTCTTTCTTCTCCACGAAGCAAATCTCGGCAGCAGCTTGACCTTCCTCTCCTCCCAGCTCAGCCTGTCATCTCCTTTTCTCTTCTCTCTCAACAAAAGCACCAATCGGCAACTAGCAGGTAGCAGCTATCCTATCCTCCTCCTTTCCAATCCGATCACCAAATCCACAAAGAAAACAAGCTCTCCATCGATCTCCGCTCCTCCCTGCACTACTTGCAAATCCAAGCAGCAAGCCAAGAACCACCCACCCACGCCATCCCCTTCCTCTGAATTACTTCCAATCCAAGCAGCTTGAGCTCCTCCTCTCTCTCTCCCTCTGTTTCCTCTCTCCACCGAAGAAATCAGCAGTTGCAGCCATGCGCCACCTCTCTCATCCCTCCTCTCTCTGCTCCACCGAAACAGGCAGCCAACAACGTTAGCTACTCAATCCGGTTTCCACACCAACCATTCATCCACCTGCAAGCAGTGACAGCCTGGTAGCGGCACCGCTGTGCCGATGTTGCCTGCGGACGACCCGTTGCCGCCGACGGACGGAGGGTAAATGACGCGAGGGAGAAGAAACCAAGCGGGAGGAGGAAAAATCGGCGGGACTGGCAGGATTGGGAGTGCGAGCGGGCGGCGCAAAAATGGCTCGGATTGCCAGCGGGATTGGGCGTGCGGGAACATTGGGCAATGGTTTGGGCAATTGTTTTTTTTGAGTTTGTTCCCAAAATAATTTTTTGGGTGTATATTTTGGGCACTATTGGAGATGCTCAAAATCCCAAAGCTGCCGTTTTCCAAACACAGCAGCAGATCGCTTCACATAAATGCATAATCACGTCCTTCAGCGACCCAAACAAGAACACCGCCAACAAAGCAAACACAGGATCAGGTTTTGCAATATACACGACGCTTTTACAGCAAGGCTCGATGAGCCAAATTGTTCACATAAAGTGGTACACAACTACAGAAGCTTCTGAATTTGGGGCTTCTACGTTTCCATACATTCAGAGTTTCAGACAACAGCGCGTCAGGCGCTGGGCACGTTCGGACTTTCTCGGGTTACTTGGATCCTATTCATTTCCTTGAAACGAACTCGGACCTGAACCAAGCAGATCTCAACAAACCGGCTGTTTATTTATCTACTTCTGCAAGATACTCTCTTCAGGAGATTGGGATGACCCGTGATTTCGGCTTCCCGTTGCGCCTCGGATCACGGCCTTGCTCTGTTCCAGGAAGCGCCCAGCCCCACGCAGATCGCCGGTCACGTCCACTGGAGCTACGGTTACCTGAAGTACACCAACAGGTAGGTGAAGAACTGAAGGTTAGAGCAGACGATGTAAAATGAGACCTCGATGGACTGACATGACTTGCGGAGGGCCATCTTGACAAATCATGCGTAAAAAATCTTAACATTCAGAATTGCAACAAAAGACTTCAGGCTTTTTTTATTTTAAATGTAATTTAGTTATTAAAGTACGCTGCACTTTTGTTTGCTAGACAGAACTTTGAATTTCTTTTATGGCTGTGGTTTGTAAGGTTTAGCCCTGCGTAGACCCTCTGTTAGAAGGCCCTGTGTGCCGTTCTGCTTGAGGTTTCCTCTGAAGTTGTAAGATGTTAATAGTGACGGTTGTCTCTGCTTTTGGATTAGGTTCCTTTTAAGTAGGTGGTGGTAAGGTCTAGTCCTGTTTAGAGCCTCAGCTAGAAGGCCCTGTGTGCCGCTATGCTGGAGGTAACTTCTGAAGCAGTTGGTCGCTATCAGTATCGGTCTGTGTTTACAATCAAACTTTGTAATTCTGTTGCTGCTCAAGTAATGAAATTCGGGTGAGGCCCTTAGTGGAAAAAAGACAGACCTTTGAACCAGTAGCTACTAAGCAGCAAGCACCTAGAAAACCAGTCAAGAAGGAAGCATGACTTCAAGCGAGTGCACTCAGGAAACATGTTCATGTTTACAAGATGACCTTCTTGTTGTCAGGTATGTACGCTAAGTAACATTTCATCCTACTATTAAACCATCTCTGGAATCCATATGAGTCATTAATGTTGCCATGGAAGGGATAACACTGTATTCTATAATTCATTCAAGGCTTATTCTCCAACTATCATAATTTGTTATTCTCCCATGTTGCATATGAATGAAACATGAAATACTATGCAACATGCGGGAACAATACATTGAAACATAGTAAATTAACATCTGTAACATCAGGAGAATCTGCCACATTTTCTCCCCTAAAATCACGAAATATTTTGAAACATCTAAGAATAATGTTTGCAACATCAGATTATAACATTTGCAACATAAAAAAAAATTGAAAGATTTTCTTCCAAAAATCTGTCGACAGATAAATAGCAAAACTCTAAAGAATAGTGAAAGAGTAGTAATACCCACACATGTCCACTCAGTAAATGATGTTCAAGCAATAACAAGTTCAGCTTTCCGGTGTTTCACCACAGATTACACTAGGTTTACCAAATGAGCAACAAAAATGCTTTGGTTTTATAGATTCATACCACTTCAGATTTCAGCATCTACTTGTTGATGTACACTGTAAGTGGCATCCCACTCAGAAGGTGTTCACATGAGTGCAATCTGTTATGATTTTAATTTGGGGTATTTAAGCATTCACTAAGGTTCCCACTTGGTATAAATAAAGACACATACCAAACGCAAGTGCATGGATTGAATTTTCTTCCACGAGGAATAATGCCAAGAAAAGCAATTATCTCTTCGGAAAGAAAAATACCTTGGTTCACCAAGTCAATAAATGAGATGGCATTTGCATAAATTCTTACAAATATAAAAAGCTGCTTACCAGAATTATCACTATTAGGTGCACCAGCATTCTGATTCCAGCCAGGCAAGGGATGTCCAGCATTACCCTTCCATGATTCCTCAAATCCAGCCAGTTCATCTACAAAGTATAAAGTACTTGAGTTAAAAATGATAAAATTCCATTCTGGGCACACGAAGGAAAGCGAGATATATCATATATCAAACAAACCTTCATTCAGGTTGTGCAGTGTCTGTGTGGTGTCAACCTTTCCATCTGAATTCAGTTTCCTTGTTAGGGAATGGCCCTAAAACGTACAAGGAATAATTTGTTATAATATACCCAGATTGAAGTCTTTTATTTTTGCCTTTTTGGCATTAGCGATTGATAATTCAAGTCTGTACTAGGTGCACAATCGTGTGTGCATCGGGTTACTCAACATAAATTTGATTGAAGAAACATAGCAAAGGATTGTCTACCTTATCATGTATTCCTCGTGATATTCTATGAGTGGCCTGTTTGGTTGTTGTATCTGCTTCCTTGCTTTCTTCCACAGTGATCTGCAAGAAGCATAATTATTTTCACTTCTACCACCAAGCACTGCGAAAAAAAGGGGCATCACTTGCAATCTCCTAAGAAATTAGCTTACCCCATCACTACCAGACCGCCTAGTCTTTGAAGCAGTGTAGTAAGCTCCATTAATACCACCATAGGTGACAGAAGAGCTCTGATATGTGAAAGTACGAGCTTGCGGCTGCCCTCCACTATTAGCCCTATTGAGTTCCCTCCGCAGCTGGACTTGACCACCTTCCATCCCTACAAAGAAGCAAATCAAAAGATGTGACCTCTATATATGATTCATGCAGCATCCACATGAAACTGGACAGGTAAATTGAATCAACCCGGCTCCTACCATCACTTGTATCATCTGGCTCCTGAACATAAGAATCCTGGTTCGACTGCTCGTTGCCGTGCTCCGCATTTTCTCCTTCCTCATCAAGCTCTGTGATGACAGGCCTTCTGACGTTACTTCTAGGAGGAGCTTGCTCGATGAATCCATCATTCCTCATGTCACCGAACGGCCCT
The DNA here is from genome assembly GCF_005286985.2 of Setaria viridis. Lineage (NCBI taxonomy): Eukaryota > Viridiplantae > Streptophyta > Magnoliopsida > Poales > Poaceae > Setaria > Setaria viridis. The sequence continues at coordinate 1,718,789 of NC_048266.2, forward strand.
CCCATCGGCCCGAAAGGACTAGGTCCAAACATGCCAGGGCCACCCATCGTCCGACCCCCAAATGGCTGGGTAAAGAATGGATCATCAAAAGGATCCCTCCCTCCAAAGAAGCCAGAGATCAAGCTCCTTTGGGGACCAAAGCCACCGAACCCAGCAAAAGGATCCCTCCCGTTCTGCCCTCTATCCATTTCGCAGCAGTTAGTTGGGCCCTGCAGGCTGCAACAGTTATGGTAGCAGTCACAGTCAGTAACTTGCAATACTAAAATAGAGGAAGGATCATAGAACAAGAAATTTCTCATGCAAGCATCCTTCCATCCCTTCCCGAAACTAAATTTTACTAACTCCATAGGTAGTGCGCTCGTCAAACAAATGCACTGAGCTTAAGCATCACTGAACCGGTGTAATCAAGAAAGAAATTTGGGTCCATATGGATATCTAGCTCTAATTCCCCCCTTTCTAGGCACAAGACCCAACCAATCGATTGTTTCTGGAAAGCTAATACACCATCGACATGCATATTCCTCCACCAAAACAATTTGACACCACCACCAATCAGACCGGCAAGATCAAACCGAAATGCGCAAGAAACAAGCACCACAGGCTCACGACTAGCAAGAAATTAATCGAACAGTTATCTCTGCCACCCTTACCTGGAGAATCTCCTGGAGCGCAGGGACAAGGAGACGGCCGTCGAAGGGAGGGATCGCCGGAGGAATTCCCGGGTCTGGTGGCCGGAGACGGCTTTTATTTTGGGTTGGTGAATGGGGTGGCCGGATTGGGGAGAGGACAGGGAGGAGGTGAAGGCGCTGCGTGTGGTCTCTGGAATTTTTGCCTTCACCCGAACGTTCGGGTTGTGGAGGTCCGCGAACCCTCCAGACGGGTCAGCAGGCAGCCTTCAACTGGGCCAGTTCTCTGACTGGGCTAGGGCCATTCGCCTTGGCCCGCCCGATGGATGGGTGGGCTCTCTGAAAAGTTCGAGATTTTCCGGCCCGTCTATCAAATTCCGAAGCGACCTGGACCATAAAGATTCTGCTGGGGAAGGAAACTAATACGTAGTATTGAAAATCAGTTATTCCAAAAAAAGGATGAAATCCATCCTATTGAAAAAGAAATAATTTTGATTGCTCAAAACAAGTTTCGAATGATGCATATTCATAGTGCATCCAATACGTACTTTGTCGTAAAAGTTGGAATGCTAACTCGTTTTTTAAAACCTTATACGAAAATGAAAAATTTCTTGCGATAGGAGATAAAAGAAAAAGAAATGTCATCTAGGACACATGCACATAAAAGTTGTTATTGTTGTACGGGCTTTTTATATTAAATTTGCATCGCATATGGATGCGCATTGTTTCACAATCTCACAGGTCCGGATCAAGGGATAGGGAGGGGCAGGCATGGGATCGATGGGCGTCTTCGTTTGAATTGAGCTCATCCTCAAACCGAAACGGTGAAACCAAACTGATAAAATTTTGTTCTACTCCTTCCATTTTAAATTGTAGTCATACATAATTTTTGCTATATATCTAGACATAATTTATATATATATATATCTAGGTGCATATTGAAAAATTATGTATATAGAAAATCTAAAACGACCTATAATATGAAACTTGGAACGGAGATGGAGCAGTTGATAAATACTCAATACAAAGAAAATTATAAAAAAAAGAAAAAAGGTTAAAGATCTGGTCCATCTCCATTCAATTTATATGGGTCTATAGTTTTAAACACACATCTACGAATGCTCAGGGATCATCCAAAATGGTTGGCGTGATGGCTCTGCAACACCTTTGCAAGTCTCTCGCACATCGTGATCATCAGTTCCTGTTCCAATGTCACACACGTGCAAGAGCTTGTCCTCCGGGCTCATCCAGTACACGGTGTTCGCCCGCAGCCCGAACTCGGCAGCCGGACACCACCCTCCGAAGCAGCTGGTGGAGCCCGCAAGGATGGCCCGGTCGCCGATGCTCGTCACCCTAACCGGCTTCTTCCTCGCGAAGTCCATCCTGTAGACGCTGACGCTGTCGACGGAGTTGGCGTCGTGGCCGCGGTGCACCACGCTCGCCGTGTAGAGCTCGCCGTCCATGTCCACGGTGTACATGGCAGCCATGGCCATGAACTGCCCCGTGCGGTATTGTATCGGCACCTTCTTCAGACACGGGCACACACGGCCTATATATACATGGCCAACGATTCCGCTCTGATTTTCTTCTGACAATCAGAGCCTTGCCGCTCTGACACTCATGGCGACGTCGTCCGCACCGACGACGACCTTGCCGTGCCTTGTCTTCGACTACGGCGGCGGCGAGCAGCAGCGCGCGGCGACGCTCTTCAGCGTCTCGGACGGCGCGCACCGCGCGTGCGAGATCGACGAGCTGCGGGACAAGCGGAGCTGGCCCACCCCGCACGGCTGGGTGCTCGCGTGGGACCCGGAGACCACGGCCACGTTCCTGTGGAACCCGCCGCGCGCTCCGGCGCCAGCCCCCGCCGACAGGATCGCGTTGCCGCCGCCCGCGTCGTCCCTCCGCGCGCTGTCCGGCAGGCCCACGGACGCCGCCGCCGGCGGGTGCACGGTCCTCCTGGTAGAGCCCGGCGAGAGCACCGTCCTGTGGTACTGCCACGCCGGCGGCGGCGCGGCGGCGTGGACCAGGCACGAGTACGACCTGGGCAGCTACAGCATGCCGATGCCAGATTGCGACACCGCCTGGTTCAAGCGCACCGTGGAATCGTGGATCGGCTCACGTCGTGCCGGGGCAGGTTCTACTACCACCACTCGTCGACCCACTGCGGCGTCATCGACTTCCCGCCGGCAGCAGGGCCGCCGGAGTTCAGCACCGCGGCGATGGAAATGGTATGGCCACGTGTCCCCGAGGGCGACTTCATAGTGGCAGCGGACATGTACATTGTCGAGATCGACGGAGAGCTCTACACGGTATCCGTGTTTTACCACGGCATCGACTTCAGCACCGTCGCCGACGTCGGCGTCTTCAGGATGGACTTCGCGAGGCAAGAGTATGTCAGGGTGGAGAGCATCGGCGATCGGGCAATTCTAGCAGGCTCCGGCAGCCACTTTGGAGGGTGGTGTCCGGCCACCGAGTTCGGGTTGCTGCCGAATAGCGTGTACTCGGTCGACAAACGGTTGCATGTGTTTGACATCCAACTAGGAACGGAGGAAGTGCTTGAGCCGTGCAAACACATTGCAGCGCCATCACGCAAGCCATTTTGGATTATTCCTTCGCATCGATAAGCCTTATACTACCTAAGTGAAATTCTAGTTTCATCATCAGTGAAACATTTTTTTGCAAAATCGATCAATTTTTTTTCTATTATTCTCATCGTCAATAACAACACCAAAAACGAAGAAAATGTTGTACACATGTCTCTTATTTTACATCCTGATATGCATGCCAGCTCACTTCCTCAATTCAAAAATAAAGAAGAATAACGTGTGATCAGTTCGACAGACATCAGTCATTGGTGACAATTGACAACATCAACCTGATAAGATGCAGAACTATCCATTGGCCAATTATGTCTGCTGTTAGCTGCCAAAGCAAACCCATTAACAAACATACTCCGAACTGAGTAATATAACAGAAAGAAAGGGAACCAAGAAGAAGAAGAGAATGTACCTTACATCGAGTACTATAAGGTGAGAGTTCATTCCATCGCTCAGCATGCAAACTAGTTGTTATTGGCGCTACCTATCGACTTCAGCTTCTGCACTTGGCAGAGTCGTTGCATGAACATAGCAGGCTGAACTTCAGCAATCCAGTGGAAAGATTTGATGAAAAAGAAAATGATAAACCTTAAGGAAAATCGAATTTTACCGAAATAAACTGCGGAGGATCGTCGATGCTAGAAGAGCCCAAAACGATTTCACGCTTCAATTTCGTTGTAAGCTTGTGCACTGTGCGCAGCTGATCCATTGAAGTATGAAAAGATAAACATCTATACGACGCAACGAGAAGTGGAAATTAGTGTTTTGCGGTAAAAGACGTGACGTACTTCGGATCTAGTGGCTCCACCAATCATGAAGACGAAAATCCGGTTGCCTAGCCTTTTGAAGTCACCAGATGAGTGCCTCAAGACTGAGGAATCACTGCCAATCCAATTTATCATGATATAAGAAAGTAGCTAAAGCTTGAAACCGTTTGAAGTAGGTGTGTTACTCAAAAATAATAAGGCCGAGTAGGTCCAAATATAAAATTATGTTTAGTCGCTACCTTGATTGAGAATCGCCGGAGTTCCTAGACTTTGCCCATGTTGGTGTCCGCCTTGATCTCATAGACATTGGCTGTGGGTTTTGTGCGGGTGCTGCCGTTGATGCAGTTTGAGTGGTACCTTGGGGAGCAGAACTTGGCTCGCTCATAGATGGGTATTCTTTCAGAGGTAATTCACCTTTGCTCAGTTTCTCAATTAGCTCCTATAAACAAAGCATGGAACTCCAATCATTACAACTGATAATTCAACATGCAACGAAAATTCAGAAGAAATAAATTGAATATAGGAAAGTACACACGCACTTAAGAAAAATTCTAAAGAATAAAGACAGTATACTTAATCATACATTTTAAATAATAATTTTATTGAAGACAAGGGAAGGTCATATAATTCTGACATGAGGTTTTTGTTGAAGACAAGGGAAGGTCAGTAGTCACATGCCTCAATAAGTGGGAAAAATCGTGATAATGCCCATGTTTCCTCCCCATCCTGTTTTTCTGTCCTGGCAGCATTTTTCTTCTGGTATAAAAATTAGAAACATGTTAATACAGTGGAAGGCTGTAGAAAGTATTTTTCTACAAAGTCATGAATGTCATCTCTGTACATGGAAAAGAAAGAAATCATGAGATCACCTTTTGCGCATCGAATTTTAGAGAGAAAGTACCAGTCCTTGATGACTTTTTAAAATCTGAGCCTTCCAAGTATCTTAAACACTTAATTACATCCATATCATCATGTGGAAGCTTTGCTAGCTGCATATCAGTAAATTAGCTCACTATCATATAGCTATAGAACCATTAACATAACATGAAATTTGTCAACAGAAAATGTAGATGCTATTTTACAAATTTGTTCACAAATATCTAATGACAGAATAATCCTTAGCTTGTGAGGAATCTTCTGTATTGCAAGTTGAAGTTAACAGTCTATATATATAAGGCCCTATTATGGCCTAGGGCCTAGGCTTATCCCAATCTGGGTTAATGGATTTTTTTTTGCAGGTAGCACTATAAGATGTCTTACAAGGGGAAAATATTTTAGATGAACTCGGATGGAAGTACCTAATTAGAAGATGTAAAAGCTACACCTTACTAGCTTTAACCTCCTTCAGATTAAACTTATTTTAAGACTATTACTAAGTTGGATCTATGTCCCAGATTTACTAACCGCATCAATCAGATAGTCAAAATAGTCGCATGTGCATTTTCTACCTCACAAAAAAGAAGGATCATGATATGGTACCTTTAGTTATTTCCATGCAGGAGAGTTGTTAACATGTTTAATTTATATGGAAGCAATGTGCATTACAATTTTATTATTTCCTATAAATAATCAAGAGCTGATATGAGCTTAGTCTACCATCCAGAGTGCAAATAATCACATGATAATTCTAAGAACAAGTTGCTTTTGTATTGACATATACTAATCCGAGAGAAGCATATAGGAATTATGCAGGAGTCTGCAACTAGAATAAGGTATGACATATATGTTACATTCTAAATATCTAGTCCCTACTAATAAGCCCTATATTCTGATGCTCATAATTAGTGCAAGCAGAGGTTTACTTCCTATGTGATTGTACATCTTTGCATCTTGAATAAGGCCTGCATTGTTATACAATCAATAGTTCATAACCAGTGGAAAAATTGTTGTGCAATACCTGCATCAACTTTTCGCCTTTGTCACCTTCAAACTTTTCTGGATATATGATTGCATATATAATCAGCAACCTCAGTTTGTTTTCTGGACTCATATCCTTGATAGAAGAACAAGCATGTCAAGCAAAGAATAAAATCAAACTAAAAGGGACTTAGCAGAAATCCTGTTATTCGTTTCTCTTTCAGAAACAAACCTGCTTTGACCTAAGGATGCTGATCACCTCCTTTGCTCCTGCATCTCCAAAAACCAGGTCCTGCTCTAACTGCCCGATGTCACGCAGCCCATATTCCCTGATAAACCTGTTAATTTTTCCAGCAATCTGAACAGGAGAACATTGATAGTTTTAGTACTCATCATTTGAAATTAGAGGTAAGTATACCAAAGGATGTTGTTCAAAGTAAGCAGTTGGGGCTGTAACCTAACAAACTTATTTCTTCTATAATAAATGAAATGGCACGCAACTCTCCTGCATGTTCCAAAAAATATACCAAAAGATGTTGTATAATATAATATGTGAACCATCCTTTGGTGCCCCTTTATGATTATGTACCATAAATACAATAGTTTTAATGATAATAATTTTTTCTTCTTGCATTTGTATGAAAGTCAACTTCCTGATTCCCGTAAATTTATAAATATAGGAAATGTTAAGTTATGACTAGTAAAGATAAAGATTAAACATCAGAACATAAATCATATAGGGTAGATATTTTGTTAGAGCAACCAGCTACCTCTATATGTAGAGTCAGTTTCTCAACTTGATCACTATATTGAGGCAAAGCTTGAACAATTTTCTGCAGATCCCTTGTTGAGATTTCACCACCATCTCTAGTTGAAATGGAAACACCACAATCATTTCTTATGAAAGGATTTGGAAATATAATGTATTTTGTGGTCTGGCATCACTAGCAAATGCCATGCCAACACCTAGTGAATCAGTGATAAACCTTTTTTTTTACCAAATACAAACTAAGGCTACAATTTAACTTAAACTCAAGTGTTTTAGTATCACTTGTCTTTGCAGCATTGGATCTAAAATTAGTTGTTCAAAAGAATGATGTATGCTAATGAGATGCATATGGTCATATTTGACATTTGAATTATTGTGCCCCAGATAAATATCCAACACAAGGGGTACCCGAAAGGTGAGATAGAATATGACTAACATCAGAAGCCCAGAATCACAAATAACATTATACTTTCAAAAACCATCATTATACTAAACCATAGATAGCACTAGTAATAAATAATATGAGGCATTCTTATGAAATATTGTACTATGATACATCTTGCCAAAATAAAAACATTCGCAATTACATTCAACATTGAGAAAGGTTATGCACCTTGAATGTAGTTGCGCTGCTTTATTCTTGGAAACAAAATTATTCATCTTTTCATACAATCTCTCACTAGCCTGCCATTTTAGCTAGTGTTAGGAATAATAGGCCAAAATATATTTAGGTGATCAAAATGCACTAATGTAACACATATAACTCACGTCAGCTATGTGAGTATGGCGAAGCTCAAGCCAAAGAGGATCATGATCCTCCAATACAGCCTCCTTTTGTTCAGGTTCCGAACCCGCCTTTGATACCTTCCAACAGATAATAACACTGAGAATAAGGAAACTAAAGAGAATTTGTAGCTCGTTAACAATATGATATTACAATTACCTCGTATGTGTATTTGGTACCATCCATTTCGAGTAGATCGTGGCACATTGCATCATAGGTCCATTCATGAATAACAGGTGCTATCTTTGCAGTCATATGAAATTGTTGTAAGCTGTCATGATTATATTAACGATCTTTGCTATACTTTTAAGATGAATAAACGCTTAAATTCATTTTAGCATTAAGGTTATGCTTTAGCACCTGATCTATAGGCCTGTCAACAATGAGCAGTTCACATGTCTCCTTCTGGGGAAATTCAGGAATTGATGATTTATATTTTGACACAATATCCCAAACAGCAGTAGCAAGCCACTTTGGAACCATGTCAAATTTAGTTGTTGTAGAAGCATCTCCTTTTGGGGCCCGATACCGCACACATGGAAATTCCTGTAAAGTACTTAAATCAGCTTTCATGTTCAATAAGAAAATGGAATAATACGGCTGTTTATTCATAGAATAGGATAATAGAGATAAACACTCTAAATAAGGAGATACTCATAACTGCAGGAAATCTAAAGTTAGCATTGTAGCCTAGTCCCTCCATTCCAAAATGTAAGAAGCTTTATTACCCTAAGTCAAACTTCTTTAATTTTGATCAAGTTTATAAAAAAATGTACCAACATCTATGGCATCAATTTAGTTTCATTAGATCCACCATAAAATATGTCTTGATAGTGCATTTATTTGGTATTGTAGATGTTAATATATTTTTCTATAAACTTGGTCGAAGTTAGAGAGCTTTGACTTAGGACAAAACTAACATTTTACATTTTGAAACAGAGGTAGTATATTTTAAGATGGTTTGTATAGCCTGCAAGATGAGGCTTGAAGAGATTGCCAAAATCATGTATTTCCACTTAAAACATTTGCAATAAATATATCTATATCACTGTTTTAATCAAGGTCCTGTTATGGCAAGTGGGCTGGCTATAGGCCTAGGCCCACGAGTACTGTAGCTCGTGAACAGTACCACGAGGGGAATAAAATTTGTTTGTTAACAGATCATTAGAGATAAGGTTGTTAGAGAGATAAGGTTATTTAGATTAGATTGGGCTTGTTACATAGCTGACTATATAAGCATAGCCACACCATCCATTGTAATCAAGCAAAAAGAATCCTAAAAGTAGTCAAAGCCTCCAAGGGAGGGCAACGAATAGGTTCTTTGGGCTATCACTAGTTCTACCATATCAGTTCCATGTAGAGTATGCTGATGTCATACTATCTGCATTTGAATTCAAACCACCTGCAAGTTTAGTTCAAGTGAGGAGGTTCTGGTTTGGAACTTCTGGCTTGTAGTTGTCCAACACGAGAGGTGCATCCACGTAAATTGTAGTGCAAATCAAGGAAAAACATGCTGGTGCAAACAATATTTAGGTAAATAAGCATATACCAAAATGGTACCATCCCACTATCTAACATGTTTGTCAGTAAAGATTCAAACAATAAGTATGACTGCTAACTATGAACAACACATGCTGAAACTTAGTGCCATTTCTAATAATTTTACACTGCTTGCCTTATGGAAGTAGATATAGTACCTCAGCTAGCTGTGTAGAAATTAAAAAAAGAGAGAGGAATTTTCTGCTAATTAGCAGTGGGCATGAATAGATTATAGCAAATGGAGTTCACTAACATACTTTCAATGAAGCAAATGTGGTCGCAATGCGAGTTGCCATCGTGCTTATAGTATCGTTGAACACTTTGGAGTTATTTTCACTTCGGCCATATAAATCATTCAGCGCCGTATCATGGTCGGTTACGAAGCCCTGCATATATGACCCATAAAGTTAGTAGTAGAGTGATCATCATATCGTAGACAATGAGCAGGAGATAATGGCATGCAAATATAAGTGCATCCAGCATGTTTACTGTAATTGATTTCCTATGCTTTTCACTTTCAAGAAAATCGTGAATATTTCCACTACGCTAGGAAACTTTAAAACCATTTAAAGTTCTTTCATAGTGCAGTGCAGAAGTTGCAAACCAACAAAACCAACGACAGCAATAGTTTGGTGTCAGCCTTGGCTTGCTTCCTATAACCTATAAAGGCTCACAGCCCCATGCATGTTATTAATTAATTATTTTTTTAGAATTCATTGAAATGATGTAGATTGAAAGCTGAATACCTGCATGTCAATAGTAAAGAATTCCAAATTCATCTGCAATCAATGGAATCACAGCATTAGAATTTATTAGAAGAACTTGTGCCATATACCTCAAAGCAATGAACGATATATTTGCGAAATAACTTACCTCCCGTAGTGCACCAATGCGTGGTATTACACTGCTGTCATTCTTTATATAAGTTACCAGCTCTTTAGGAATCGGTGAGCTAAAGAAGATGTATGCCCTAGTGTTTGAAGTGAAATCATCAACGTGCTTCTGGAAATGGAATTCTAGCTACAAACTGAAAGGCAGTTCAACGTACTTCCTGTACAATGGACATCTCCCAGACATATCGGAAAGAAGCATTATGACACTGCAGATTGCAGAAAATATGCATGAGAGAAGGGAACTTAAGACGAATAACGTATGCAGTGTGCTACATGGTGAAATAGCTGGTGCCATGGAGCACATCAGCGCCTACTGAAAATTACTTTTCTTTTAGTGGCTGCAGAAAGTAGATAGCATCCATGGAAGGCATCGGCTCCCTTCTCTTGAACAGATCTTCGACCACTGCGGGATAAAACGATAAGATTATAGATATCTTACTTCTACCAATCAGCTTTGCCCAAGAGTTATTGGCTACAAAGAGGTGTCTTCCGAGGAAATGCAGTCAGAAGAAGATGGTAATCACCACCCATTTACTATATTCTATATGATCATGTATCCAGGTCTGGAAACTTACACGAAATCCCTGCATCTGTAATTTCCGCCATCTTGCAAGCATAACCCATGATCTTCACTGTAAATTTATCCATTATAAGAACCTGCAAACGTGACAAAACTAGTAGTGCTCAAACTGATGATGGTCCTTCCATAGCAACATGTGTCAGGACCATCACATGATTTGGGGGAGGAACAGCCATCATGCTTGTTGCGTTAAAAAAGGAACAGTAATGTGATGTAAGGATTGGCTTCTCGACCAAATCGTGCATTGTGCAACGGGGAATCAGGAATGTGAACTTTTTTCTTCTTCAAAACGGTATACACTGCCCGAACAGATTGGCAGCAAGCAGCAGAGTATGCATAAACCAAACAAGCACCCGTGCGCACGCATGAAAAGTACCTTCCATGAGCTTTTGGTCTCCTTATCCTTGTCCGGCTTCAGCAAGTCCTTCAGTATCCCTGCAGGACACAAGGCAGAGAGAGGTCGTGAGCCATTGATTGAAGGATCACGCGTTCGCGAGATAGAGGAGAAGAAGCGATTCAGATCGAAGAGCGCTTGTGTGTGGACGTACGGTCGCGGCAGATGTTGCGGAAGACCTTGGGGTCATCCGCCGGGGCGCCGAAGTCCATCGACATCTCGCCACCGCCGCCGCCGACTCCGAATCGCTCCGATCGACGATCATACACCACCACCAGCACCTCCTCCTCTTCCTCCGCCTCTTGTCGCTCCCGCACTAGCCTATATCCTGATTTAGCCGGCCGGAAATGGCGACGAGCGCAGTGGTGGGTGGGTGCATGCGGGGTGGGGAGGAGGAACGGAGGGGGCAGGCGACGCGTGGGGCCCGCCGCGATCCCCGCTGGGGAGTAGAGGAAGGCGACGATGCACAGAGGCTGGAGGCGACGCCATGGGTGTTGCATGCACGTAGTGGCGCGCGACGCTCTGCATCACAAACGGCTCCTGTCGTGTCAGATGTTCAAACCTTATGCAGGTCATGCAGATTCAGCGTCGTTTTGCTTAATCCGTGGTTCCAGCCCTGGTACTATGAGCACAGCCAGCAATGTGTTGCAGACTGTGAGACGAGCAGACCATCCCCAGAGCGACCAAATCTTAAAAAGTCTCTTCTGTGCCTCTGCCAGCAACAAGCATGCAAAATTACTGGACCTGAGCCATGCAAACACATTCCAACCTTAATGCTCTTGCATTCTGCAGTCTGCACAGATAAAAATTCACACCCGTGTATAATCAGTTCAACCACACTTTATACATTGTCTAAAAGGGCAGACACTATATGACTAGCTAGAAAGAACATGCAAACATACGTACGGCCTGAACATTATGTCGTACAAAAATTCATCCACACTAGTTTCAGGGCCACATACAACTCCAGATGCCAAGCCGAAAGTCCTAGCACTCGTTATTTACCACTAACAACCTAATAATGATACTATAAACAGATTAGCTCAAGACTCATCCCGAACTGAAGCGTTCGTACGCACACATGTAAAAAGTGATTTACACGTTGCTGCTTGAGGCTTGCATCATGCCGTCCCGGATCTGCTCGCTGATGTCCTTCACGTGGCCCGGGCCGTGGGGGATGAACACTGTGGTGTTCTTCGAGCCGTCCCCGAGCTCCTTGATGGTGTCAAAGTACTGTGTGACCATGATCAGGTCCATGACTTCCTTGGCGCTAGTGCCCGACACCGAGTGCGAGAAGTTCAGGATGTTCTCCCTGAGGCCGTCGGTTATAGCTTGCCGTTGCTTGGCAATGCCAACGCCAGAGAGATATTTCGCCTCTGCTTCTGCTTCGGCCTTCTTCACCAGAAGAATCTTCTCTGCTTCTCCTTTGTAGACGCTTGCCAGCTGAAGCCTTTGGGCTGTGATAGAAGTAGATCAGTTAAGTGAGCACAAATGCAAATGGTAGAGAATGCTACTTAAAGCTGGACGTTAGATGAAAACTGAAAGGAAGCATGTCTAAAGAAAGATAGCATACACGCATAGCAAAAACAATATGTTTTAACTTCACGAACAGTGTTCAGTAAGCATTTCCCAAGCTGTATAACCTAGAAGCAGTTCTACATGTATAAAAACAGCACAATACCTGCGTTTATATCATTCATTGCTTTGCGCACAGCAGCATCAGGGATGATATCAACCATGAGGATGTGCTCAATGCTGTAACCATAATCTGCCATCACCTGAACAATAGCATGAATTTATTGGTATGCAAAGAACATTGGATTGACCTCAAACTAATTTCAACATTAAATGATGCAGAGGAAACAATGTTTGAGAGAAACTAAAGAATACAAATCCAATCAAACATAGGGTAAATATCAACCAGATAAGGTTCCGATTTTATCAGAAACAAGCATAGTGTTGAGAATCATTAAGCATGTGGTTCATCTAAGAATCATTGCAGTACTTGCAGTACTTGTCACACAACAAAGTTTCATGAAATGGTATTATGGAACTATCCTCCTTTTGATAGACATATTAAACCCATACTGAAAATAAAATGGGCCAGAGGCAACAAAATAGCATGTTTAGGATGTACTGAACCAAAGCCAAACTGAGAGCATACACATAAATACTGCTACAGTGGTCAATGGTCAGACAACCAATTGCTAATTAAATGCAGAGTATCATCAGAATGTATTGAATCCATGAAACTATGCATCACAAATGCCAGCAATACATGTAAACAAGTGAAACAAAAACAATGGCCAGATGAGTCACTGCAGTAATATGCGTCCAGAATCTATGTTTTGAGCCCATCCCAGACTACAAGTAAAATCTGGCCTTGAAATTACCTTTTCAAGCTCCTCCAGTACAGCTTTTGCCACATCATTCTTTTGCTCGAAAAGATCGTCCAGATTCATTCTTGGAACTATGGCCCGAACAACTATTTATCAGAAAAATAAAAGTGTCAGCTTATACTTCAGAGAAACAGTACCAAATAACTATGTTCAGTATTAATAATTCACCGTCGAAGACATAGGCCTGAATTTGCTGTTGGGGATTCTGCAACTCATAGAATGCATCATCAGCATTTTCCCTTACAACACGATACTGAATTGTGCAAATCAGCTGGACGAAGACATTATCCTGCAAAGGGGAAGGTCGGAAGGACGTCATCGGGTGATTCAACATGAAACAAGCATCATAGACAATACTTCATCTGTCAAACAGGCTACACAGCTGGCCCAACACATGGTGGCGTATGTGATTAACAATATTCTTCCAATATCTCACAGCCCGACACTAATCTACAGGGGGAACAGGCTACTACTACAGTCTACAGAGACACCATGTAAAGCAATTTCGATTCCCTTTGTGCAAACATAACCATCATATCCTGGAGTTCTGCAAGCAAAATTCCAAAACCATGCCCCAGATCCCAGCATGATGCAATTTCACATGATCCCAAAAATTAAACCACCAATCTAGCACAAGTACTGATAGGAACCGGACACAGTTGGGGCAAATTCTTCACCGAGCACAGGTGAATTCCAGGACTGAACCCCATGCGCTTGATCAATTTCAATAATCTAACACAAGCGATCGGACTAGAACAGGTAGAACGAAATCAATCTAGCAACACAGCGCGCGATCAGGAAGCGGGAAGGGAGCTACACAGGTAGCCTAGAACAGAAAACAGATGGGGGGGGGGGGGGGGGGGGGGGTGAGGAACCGGCGAACCTTGGTCTTGGTCTCGACGCGGACGTCGAGGGACTGGACGCGGGTGGTGAGGGACCCCGCGACGCACTCCCCGGCGAAGGGGTTGAAGAAGTGGAGGCCCGGCTCGGCGAGGCGGACGAAGCGCCCCCACTTCTCCACCACCGCCACGCTCGCCTGGTCCACGCACCCGCAGAACACGAAGAACGCGCTCACCATCTCGACCCTTCCCTCGGCTCCGGCTCGGCCCCGGCGGCGGCGAATCCGGCTCGGCCCTCGAACGGCGTCGCGTCAGCGTGGGCGGGGGGATCCCTTCGATCTCGCGCTGGCACCACCGCCCTTGCCTTCGTGGAAGAACGCGAGGCTCCAACTCGAACGATCGATATGCGTTTACGCGGCGCGATCTGACGTGGCTGGCCTGGAGGGTTAAAAAAAAAATCGGAACCGGACTTGGATGGAAAGCGGTTTCGTATCGCGGTCAAAACGGCCAAGAATATCTCCGATTCAAAACCAAAACGGCTTGAATATGATATTCATCTTGACCGAACGTGATCATACTTGGCGTGACGAGACCCTGCTGCGGTCTCCCGCTACCAATGGCGCATTCATATTGCCAAGACAATTCACAACTGCCGATTCAAAGTGACTCGAAATCTTCCAAGATTTGAAACAGAGCCTCAAAATCGTCCAAGATTTAAAACAGAGACAACTGCCGTGCCAAGACAAGTTGATGGAAAGAACAGCGAACCAAACCATATAGTACACAGATATATATAATGCAATTATTATGCAAATAACGAGTCAGATAACCCACACCGTGCATACGCATAACTGATAATGATAATGTTAATATTCTCTTCAGTTCTCACAGCAGCGTCATGGATCCGCATGGAGATACTAGCTAGACGCTAGTAAAAGATGTCTGCAAACATGGAAATATGTCTGCAAAAGATGCACAGCCGCTTCTTTAGACTGGTGACAACCTGGCCAAAACTCCCACCTTCAATTTCCCCTACAAGCTAGGCTGCAAACAGAAAAATGAACATAAGGTATAATCAAGCCTGAAAACTGGGCGATGTCATTGAAAAACTTTCCTAAAAAAAAGCATGCTGATGAAATAGTTTAAATATCAGAACTAGCATCCTGATAAGCACCAAATAGAAATACTTAATATATTCAAGTACTATACCCACAACAATGTTGAAGCACTTCCACAATCAGCATAACATATTTCTTCTAAAATCAATTATAAGTCGGTGTTATTTGAAGAACATGGAGGATTATTGGCAATCAGCACACAACTGGTCTTATCAAAAACAGTGTTGGGCAAGGCGTACAGAGAAGTAATATGATACCCCACAATTACCATGCTAACGTCCTATAGATGGACACTTATTAGTAGCAGCCAGTATCTTTTACACTGATAAGTGTGCCATGACATGAGTACATATTGATGTAGAACTACAACAATTATCCAACTTCAGTTCTGATGGTACAACACAATGCCAACGAGACAAGACCCACTGGGAGAAGATTGTTAGTAGGTCTAACCACTGGGAGAAGATGGTTAGATGGTGTTGAGGTCAAATCACCAGCATATGAGAAGGTTAGTAGGTCTAAGAAATCTAGGAGACAGCAGCCACAAAAGTTTCAGGGAGATACAAAGCTATCCAAGCATGGTGTGGAGATTCATTGTTTGTATTGCAGAGACCCTGGTCACAACAAGAAAGGATGTAAAATTGTAGGTCATGCCTAATGTCGAAGTCAGCCCAATCAATTATTCTGAGCAGAGCCACTCTTTCATCTCATGACGAGGTTTGAATTTATTAAGTTATTACTTATTATCCTTAAATGAAATCCAGCAGCATTGGCTTTAAACTATTGGGCAGGCCACATCCAACAGGTTCCTAGGGCACATCAACCAAGTTCATAGTCCTAGGGCTCATGCAAGACCATTGCCAGAGCCTTTCTTTCACATAACGATGGAAGTGCCGCAGCATCCACTCACCACAGAAACAATAGAGGGGTGAGCAACAGCCAGGAAAAGAAAAGCAGCGCAAAGGACAGCGGCACCAAGAAGACAAAGAACTGAATACTCTCCTGTATTGTTTCAACAGCACTGTTCTTTCTTTTTCTTCAAAGATTACGACACAAATTATTTATTTTGTGGAGTTGTTTTCTATTTTGTGTCTCAACTATCAAAATTATGGTTTTCATCATTTCATTATGCAGTGTAAGCATGCAGACCGTTTTGTAAGCACTAAGAAGGACCTACATAGCACTGCTCTGTATTACGTGCAGCGTCAAATCTTGTCCATGCGCGGCACCTACATAAAACTGATCTTAATTTTCTCTTATGGATTATTAGGATTCCTATGTTCAGAGAATTACAGAGCACCTCAAAGCTAGTACTACACCAAGTGCAGGCTGAGCCTAAAGGATAAACTTAAGCAAGGTCATGTGCGAGCTTGCACCATTGTCAAGTTGTTGGACAGATCCACACCCACCTCACAAGTTGTTGGACAACCCGTGCAATTTACTCTCTTTTTTTTTTATCTATGTAGAAGTAAGTATTGTTGCATAGTCAACTAGTAGAAAATTGCCATTAACCAAATGTTAGCCAGTGTGTGAAATGAAAAAAAAATACAGTTTTAGTTATACGAGGGAATACAGTTCATTGAAGATTCAAGCATCAAAGGCATGAGTACCTCCAATTGTTGAACACGATCTTATTATGGCACATGTGAGTATAAGGTTACTAAGAGAGCACTGGTAAACGATCCGGGCATGGAAAATAAAGATGGCTTAGACAGCACACTCCCTAGTTATTAGAATGGTATAAGCAATAAGTACCTTGGGATATCCAGAAATGTCTACTCATCAACAGAGGAGTCTTCCTGTACGGAAATGAATGAGTGTAATGTAATGCAAACAAAAAGTTCAAATGTAATGGAGAAAAATGAAAGGCTTTGCGAAATGAAAACACATACCGTATCAGTGCTTGCTTGACAATCAGCAGTCTGGGCATTTAGCTCAAGTTCTGAAAAAAAGGATAATTAGCTTTGCTCTTATTTTCAAGGAACAGTTACATATCAAATTAACATGGTAGAAAAAAACTTTATGATTATTGTGCAACAGATCAAAATTGAATGCACCTTGCGCATGCTTCATCAAACTTAACATGATAAACATATTTTATGGTAAATTTTAACTCAACTTATACAATATATCTAAACTCCAAAAAAGCAAAAGAAAGTGAATCATCATCACCATTCAAGTTGGAAACAATATATACCTGTGCTGTTTTTGTTGAAATATTTTGAAAATGAACTTGGATAGTAGGCTGTCGAGAACCCAGGCAAACTTGCTGCAGAAAACGTTGATCCTGCTTCCAACCTCTTAGAGTTTATGTCAACAGCAACCACCCAACCTTTGGTGTCCCCGAACTTAACAAGAATCCTGGGCAGTTCGGAAGGTCACCAGCCTTGGAGACTAAATCCCATAAGTGACTTCGGAGCTCGAAACTCAAAATGGCGCCAGGGAGCTCAGCACACAGCACTGACCTCCTCCTTTTTCGAATGGTCGTTAGCTGACCTGGATTCGTTCCCTTCCCCCAACCTTTATCATATTGATCTTCGTGTTCACCAAGGCAATCCAAATGCGCGCCGGCCGGAGACGGACGACGGGAGCGCTTGTCAATCGTCAAACCACCAAACCGTCCGGCGAATCAGATCAGCTCTGGACCTTATCCTAAACGCAGCAGATAAGGGATTCCCTCACCTAATCCCGACCGATAGCAACGCAGCGAAGCCTTCTCAGAGTTCCATAACAGAGATGGAATGATTCGCCATTGCTCCGGCGCAAGTTCAGCGAATTTTCGTTAAGGGAAAATAAACTACACCCGACGGCCTCAAGAATGCTCCCGGAAACTTCCCACAGTTCAATTTCCGCTCATTCAGCTTGGTCGATGCACCGTACCTGTCCCTCGTGCATGTCCGATCCTGTTCAACGGAAGCTGGGTCGGCACACTATATAATCCCCACATTGGCATGGCCTCTAGGTTCGACATACTCACACGCCGACACAACCATAGCGTCAAGCTAAGATGTGCCCATGGCGTCTAGCTCCTCGCTACTTGCTCGCTCCAAAGCATGCCATCTCAGTTACGGCCGGCAGGTCTCACGAGCTCAGGAGCCTACGAGGATCATCTAGTTCACAGCCATCAGGTGCCAGAACCCTGGAGCGCTTGGATTGGTGATCCCATCGGTGCGCATCTGCTCAGTAATTCATCAAGGATCCTGAAGCCTGCAGTCAGCGGGGATGATCATGGAAAAGGTGAAGCAACGAATATGGTTTGGGACGGAGTCAGCGTTGTCGTCGTGTTCAGCTAGGGCCATCGAGCGTGCAGGCGTGCAGTGCTTGCCAGGACAGGCAAGAATGGCGCAGCGTACAGCGTTTCCGTTTGTCGGGGAAGCTGCACAGCAAGTATGATCAAGTCCATGGCTCAATTTATTAAGGGAATAAAGGAGGCAGCACGTTAATTATCAATGAGAAAATTCTAGTGAAGTTTGGTACGCCAAGGCCCAAGGGTGTCCTCGACGCATCGATACAGGTGTGCCCTGTTACTCTACCTCTCCTTTTTTTAAGTCTGCCATTTTTTTTGGGAGATGTTTGTTTTCAATTCTGTGATTTTTTTTCACCGTAATGCAATGGTGACCCAATGGCCCTCAATTTTCCTATGTCCCAAAACAGCTTAAAGTAGAGATGAGAAATAGAAAAGGTTGCTTCATTGGCTTCTCTCCTTCCCCCTCAAGCAATAAGTAAAGTATTCTTAAAAAATTACCACACTGCTATTGACAACCTGTTGTGCTAAACATTTTCTAAAATGGTTTTAACTCCATAAAAAATTATTTCACAATTGATACCAAAGTCAACCATTTTAGAATGAGTTAGTCATGCCAAACAAATCCTTACTCGTTGGAGCTAGGGAGCTGGGCTCCTCGTGGCGTGTTGGATGAGGAACGGAGTGAGACGTGGCAGCTGCCAAGCCAAACCTTATAATTCCACTACAACACTACCTAACCGACAGGATTGCCTCATCTCACCGCTCTAGGCTATCATCTTCTAATCTACGACAAACCTCTGAATTAAGTCCCACCACACATTGTTGAAATATAGAATGCATATTTGGAACATCCTAGAAAGTTTTGGAAATCACAAGAGGCTTTGACATGCATAAGGATAAGATCATGACAAAGTATGAAGGTTCTAGAAGACTTTGGAGATGTCAAGATCTTAGACTTTGGAGATGTCAAGAGCTTAGACTTTGGAGATGTCAACTTATGAATACTTAGAACAAGATATTTATATGGTAGGATAGGGGTGAGAGAAAGTTTTAGAGTTAGATATTTGTAAAGAAGAGCGTGGAAGTTGCACCATGGCAACACCACAAGGTTCATGAGCACCTATAAATAGAGGTGTTCCCCTCCCTCGTAGCTATACCATGGCATAAGAGGTCTCGAGTAGCAGATTACAAGGTAGCCATATAGTGTAGTGGTGTTATGGTAGGATAATCACACAAAGAGTGTGCAAGTGAGTCTTGTATCTAATTAAGTAGTGAATAAATGTCTTGCATTCAACTATTTCTGGGGGTACAATTTGACTATTGATCATAGCATAACTGTAAGCAATATATAGCATAAATACTTTATGAGACTAATGCTAATGTTGGGGCAAAGTCCAACAATTTGGCAGATATACATGGGGTTACTGAAACGGCATGCTTCATATGAAGAATTTTAAAACCAGGACAAGTTGCAATTCACTCTAAAACAGAAAAATAGGAAATAGCATAAAAACAACAAATACATTGTTAATTAGCATAATGTTGTGGCTCCAAGTTGCAATTCACTCTAAAAACAGAAAATCAGGAAATAGCATAAAAACAACAAATACTTTGTTAATTAGCATAGTGTTGTGGCTTTAAGGACAAAGGGTAAGATACCTATCAGGTTCCGCTATCAAGGCATATGCTGGCTGGGGGCTGTATTTCTTGATGTGCAAGTAATCGACCCTGAGCTCCGGAGTCTTCGGGAGATCCATCGATGCGAGCTCAGCCTTGTAGAACTTCAATTCATCCTTGTCCTCCTTGAAACTAATCCAGCAGCATTACAGGTTAGGATTGACAGAATCCCAAGAATAGAATGTGCGCGCGAGAAGTTTAATAATCATGAAGCAAAAGAAGGTTGTGAACTGAATTCCGAGGGAGAAAACCCATTTTTTCACCGATGAAACATACCTATCGAAAAAGGCTAAAAAAAGTTCATCCATGGGATCTATTTGATCCACATTGGCGCCAGCCGCACCAGACGACGAATCCTCCCGCTGCCAAAACCGAGGCCGCAGCCATTTGGCTGATCGAACGTGTTCCAATAAAATAAATAAATATCTCGAACAGCATCTCATCTCATCTCACCGAATGGGCCGCCAGCGCCATGACCCATCTAAAGTCTCATATGTTACACCACAATGCGTCTTTGCAATATGTACGTTCACAATACAAAATGCAAAGCCATTACAAAATGTGGATGCGAACTAGATTTTCAACAAATACGTAACAAAGAGATATTCGAGCTACTCCAGCACAGCATCACCAGCTTGACATTTTGTGAAAGAACCGTTTGAAGAGTTTTCTTCCTTTCAACCACAATGTATTGTGAAATGAAAAAAAAAATTATATTTGCTGTGCAGATCATAGTCAACTAGTAGAAAATTACCATTAACCAAATGTTAGCTAGTGTGTGAAATGAAAAAAAAATATAATTTTAGTTATACGAGGGAATACAGTTCATTGAAGATTCAAGCATCAAAGGCATGAGTACCTCCAATTGTTGAACACGATCTCATTATAGCACATGTGAGTATAAGGTTACTAAGAGAGCACTGGTAAACAATCCGGGCATGGAAAATAAAGATGGCTAAAACAGCACACTCCCTAGTTATTAGAATGGTATAAGCAATAAGTACCTTGGGATATCCATAAATGTCTACTCATCAACAGAGGAGTCTTCCTGTACGGAAATGAACGAGTGTAATGTAATCCAAACAAAAAGTTCAAATGTAATGGAGAAAAATGAAAGGCTTTCCGAAATGAAAACACATACCGTATCAGTGCTTGCTTGACAATCAGCAGTCTGGGCATTTAGCTCAAGTTCTGAAAAAAAGGATAATTAGCTTTGCTCTTATTTTCAAGGAACAGTTACATATCAAATTAACATGGTAGAGAAAAAAAACTTTATGATTATTGTGCAACAGATCAAAATTGAACGCACCTTGCGCATGCTTCATCAAACTTAACATGATAAACATATTTTATGGTAAATTTTAACTCAACTTATACAATATATCTAAACTCCAAAAAAGCAAAAGAAAGTGAATCATCATCACCATTCAAGTTGGAAACAATATATACCTGTGCTGTTTTTGTTGAAATATTTTGAAAATGAACTTGGATAGTAGGCTGTCGAGAACCCAGGCAAACTTGCTGCAGAAAACGTTGATACTGCTTCCAACCTCTTAGAGTTTATGTCAACAGCAACCACCCAACCTTTGGTGTCCCCGAACTTAACCTTGCTCATCAAGTACAGAACATTGTTACAGTCACCCAAAGTTGGGGTGCCGATTGGCATTTTCTTCAAGGATGGGGTTCCATTCTCGCAGAACTGAGGCAACAAATCTGTACTCCCGTGACAATCTTCCGAGACTGTTATATTCTCAATGTTGACCACATGGTTTCTTATCCACTCCCTTGAATCAAGCCTCCTAGACCCAATGACAGCCGTCCATCCATCGGGTGAGTAGCAGCTGGGATCTGTGACTGGAATGTAATGATAATCATACTCCATCTCAACGAACGTGATCATATCCTCACAGCCAGTGACATCTCTGAAATATGATGGCTCACCCTCATCTTGAAACCCCTCATTGCTTGGCATGGGCTTAGGCATCGGTATGTAGTGGAGCTTGGGGTTATCGGAAAGAACATCGCACACCAGGATACCCCACCACAGATCGACCCAACCCAAGAGGGAACCTTTTAGCGGGATCACCTTGCTAGAAAAGAAAGGGACCTCCAAGGGGCTGCAACGCGATCCCAACGGCTCCAACAGCTCCAGCGGCAGTAGCCTTGCGGAATCCAAGTGGCTGCAACGCGATCCCAACGGCTCCAACGGCTCCAGCGGCAGTAGCCTTGTTTCCCACACCCCAGTCTTGGAATCGAAGACAGCCAACTTGAACATGTCCATGTTTTCCCGGACGAGAGCAGCCACCGCGAAGTGGTCGGCGCCGCAGCACACGATCCCCGTGTTGCGGAAGCCTGAAATGTAGGGCTCCGGATCCGGGATCCGGACGAGCGAGGGGGTTTCCGAGCCAGCCTTGTAGATGAAGTAGTCGCTCACGTCGCCGTTGCCAAAGCAGACATCAAACAGAATCAGATCCTCCCGGGAGATGACCGCGGGATTGTAGCTAAACTGTTCTTCCCTCCCAGGGCTGTGTACGCATAGGTGGGAGACGGCAGGCGGGGTGGCAGCAAAGAGGGAGACCTGGATGGGGTGGCCGTCGCTGGTGTGGCTGTGAGCGACGGTCGCATTCTTGCGGTCGGAGATGTAGGCGCGCGTCGCGAGGAGGATCCAGTCGGGGTAGCGAGGGCCCATCTCGGGAAGCTCGGGGGCAATGAACTTCATGGCCGGGGATGGGCGGCGTTGCAATTGGATCGCTCCACTCGCCGGCAGTCCTTATGTGCTGGGAGCCTGGGAGGATCGGAGGAACGAAGGAGGAACCCTAAAAAAACGCTTATATAGTTGTACAGGGTCCACATGTCAAACATTACGTAACAGGTTTGCGGGTTTTGCGGGCACGGTAATTTTTTTTGCTCGCGGGTACAAACTCAAACCCCCACTCTTACCTGTAGCCATAAAATAGAATCCGTATCCTTGCCCTACAGGGTTTTTGCTCGCGGGCACGCTGGTAATTTGTGCCTGTTGACATCCATAGTTGTCCCGACTCCGTAGATGGTTTTGCTTCTCTCCTTTTCTTTTCCCTTTCTTTCTGAGCTGTGGGATGGTTGGTTTTCTAAAATTGTTCGTCTTCGATTCCGATCTCGAAACCCTGCAACCTTAGCAATTCATTTTACTCTGTGGGCCTTGCAGACCTTCTATGCGTGGGCTACCTTTTTCTTCTACCTAGATTATTTTTCAACCATATTATTTAGTACCACATTCAAATATGCATAGCCAGTTTTAATATCGTCTCAAAATTAACGAGATTGAACATGATATTTACTATAAATTTCTTAAACCAATGGCATTGAAGCCCTGCAACTGTTACATAACATGTCCATCTCATAAAAATAATGATGAAGAGATTACTTCTCCAACGATTTGTCTTATAACACATTGCTCAAAGCATATTAAATCTCACATTCATAAAGTAAGGAGCTCATTTTCCCTCTGTAAGCTAGCTCCCGAAGAAGAGATAGTACACTTTCTCCTGATCTTCTCTCTTCCATGTGAGTAAAAGAATGAGTACCTCTACGTGATCTTCCATGTGAGCAAAATGATGAGCTGGACTACTATACTTCTATGTCCTAAAAAAAAGACTACCATACTCTATAAACTAGCTGAGTTCTTGATAATGGCTGAGGTGTCCCTTCGTCCTTCAGGCTTAACCAAATCGCGGATGGGCTAGCCGAGACGGTCACCAATTCTCCTTGTGGAGCCGTAATTTAAGCACGGGAAGCCGAGCTTCAGAGACTCAAGGGTCGTTAGTCACACCAACTGCATACCGAAGCACGCCATACAAGACTCGGTACCGACTCAGCCAACCACAGATCCTTAAGTCAACGGCGGGAGCGTAGGAATGCGCATTAACAAGTGACTAGTAAGCAATGCAATGCATGGCAAAAACTAGCAGTGGATAAAGATGAAGCTCGTCTACCAGCTACTTGACATTTGTCCGCAAGAGACTTCATAGTAGCTGCACAGCCTCCGCTATCTCATACAGTTACATAACCATAGTGCAACTTGCATTGTAGCAAGAATCCTGGGCAGTTCGGAAGGTCACCAGCCTTGGAGACTAAATCCCAGAAGTGACTTGGGAGCTCGGAACTCAAAATGGCGCCAGGGAGCTCAGCACACAGCACGCAATCCTCAGAATCCTCAGAGACGCGCTTCAGTCCGCAGAGATCCTAACTGTACAAAAATGATGCCAGCCATGTGGCAAGGTTTGGGTATTACCCGGCAATAGGGAGCTCAGTAAAAGAGCAAGCAATTCTCTCGGCGCACTTCAGTCCGCAGAGTGCAGAGATCCTAAATATACAAAAGTGATGCCAGTCGCCTTGCTTAAGTCAAGTTTGGGTATTACTCGGGAATCATGAGGTAGCTGGTTAGGTTGGTTGTTGGTTAAGCATCCTGGTCACTTTCCAATGGCTCTGGGTCAAGTAGTCCTGTATTTCTTGGAGCAAGCCAAAGAAATGCACACCCGTTAATAGAGTTCCTTCCCATATAATAACAAAGTAAAAGAAATAGCTCTGCATGCAAGGAAAAAGATAAAAAAAAAAGGACACATACAGCCCCTTCATATCAAATCGATCAATAAATCGCTTCAACATCTCCACCAAATACTTATCAAAGTGATAAGCCAGAAAGTAATCAATTTCTTCCAGTGTGATAATTGTGGGGTTTCCATTGACATCTTGCTCAATGCATGAAATTGTATGATTAGAAATACAAGATTGAATGGGGATGCATTGTTATTTGTTGTACAAAAAGAAATCAACCTCAGTAACATTTTACAAACAGAATGTCTACCTAACAAAGAAATTGTCTTTAACTTGGTTCGAAACCCACAGCCTCCATGCCTTCTATTAAACCTTTTTTTCCTCATTAAAACAGTAATACGCACTTCAAACAGGTGAAATTACTTTCTATGGCTTTTGCATTCGTGGTATAGCAAAACAAATAGGATGCATCGATGAACAAACCCATCAACACAGGATGCAAAGGTGACTCGATCACTGAGACTTAGTGCCTTGTACACTCTCATTAGGTTGAAAATGAGATTAGACCGGCTCATTGATGAAAGAAAAGCCATGTGTTTGCAGATGAACATGGTGAATTTATCCATTGACTGTGTATTTGCAGGAACATCAGAAGGGTTGTTGCGCAAGGACTTGCAAAGGTTTGTAAAGAATGGTGGGTCGTTCTGGTTGGTACTGGTGGTCAGCGTGTATTGTTGTAGAAGGATGCCAGCGAGGCGTTTGAAATCTTGGCTCATGGCATCATGATTCAGACCGGGAGAAGGTTCCTTAAGAATGTGGTATTCGTAACTCCCATTGACCCTTAACACCACCATGTCAGACGCCTGGAAATTGCCAGCCCAGGTGAGCCCACTCTTGTGCCTTGTCACCACATAGTCAATGTAACCTTGCAAAATGTTACTTCCCTCTGTTGTACACACGGGTGTGTCAACATTGTCGTGAAGCTTAAAAGCAACAACAGGTGGGTTGCTCACCAAAAACTCCAATAGCATCTCTTTCCTGAAATTATTATTAACAGTTTAAATACTCACATATTGAGGGAACAGTAGACACATTTTCAATGAGGGAAAAAAAATTTACCTTTCAAAGACTGGGAAGTTCAAACAGTTGACAGTAATTTCTATTCCATGAAGGTAACTGTCAGTAGGGATAAACCTTCTGAATGCATTGACAATGGAATTTTTTGTCCTGACAAACAAAAAGAAAAGGATATTAAGCGACTCAAAACTCTTGAGAGACAACAGAAAAGTCAAGTTTTGGGGCAAAGTCCAACAATTTGGCAGATATACATGGGTTTACTGAAACGGCATGCTTCGTATGAAGAATTTTTAAAACCAGGACAAGTTGCAATTCACTCTAAAACAGAAAATCAGGAAATAGCATAAAAACAACAAATACATTGTTAATTAGCATAATGTTGTGGCTCCAAGTTGCAATTCACTCTAAAAACAGAAAATCAGGAAATAGCATAAAAGCAACAAATACTTTGTTAATTAGCATAATGTTGTGGCTCCAAGGACAAAGGGTAAGATACCTATCAGGTTCCGCTATCAAGGCATATGCTAGCTGGGGGCTGTATTTCTTGATGTGCAAATAATCAACTCTAAGCTCCGGAGTCTTCCGGAGATCCATCGATGCGAGCTCAGCCTTGTAGAACTTCAATTCATCCTTCTCCTCCTTGAAACTAATCCAGCAGCATTACAGGTTAGGATTAACAGAATCCCAAGAATAGAATGTGCGCGCAAGAAGTTTAATAATCATGAAGCAAAAGAAGGTTGTGAAGTGAATTCCGAGGGGAGAAAATGCATTTTTTTCACCGATGAAACATACCTATCGAAAAAGGCTAAAAAAAGTCATCCCTGCGATCTATTTGATCCACATTGGCGCCAGCCGCACCAGACAACGATTCCTCCCCGCTGCCAAAGCCGAGACCGCAGCCACTTGGCTAATCTAACGTGTTCCAGTAAAATAAATAAATATGTCGAACAGCATCTCATCTCATCTCACCGAATGGGCCGCCAGCGCCATGACCCATCTAAAGTCTCATATGTTACACCAAAATGCGTCTTTGCAATATGTACGTTCACAATACAAAATGCAAAGCCATTACAAAATGTGGATGCGAACTAGATTTTCAACAAATACGTAACAAAGAGATATTCGAGCTACTCCAGCACAGCATCACCAGCTTGACATTTTGTGAAAGAACCGTTTGAAGAGTTTTCTTCCTTTCGACCACAATGTAGTCCCCTTTGCACAATTCATGTCTTGGAAGTTGGAACAGCAGTCGGGCTCACATATCTGAGACGGACCAAAGATAAGCCTCTTGCTCCATAGCTTGCTTCTCATTCTTTAGCTTGAACATGTCCTTCTCAAATCCTGGAAATAAATGGGAAATGATTTTAGAAACAACAGCTAGGTTCATAGTACAGTTTCTATCAACAGTTTGTACAACAAATTGGACAGAAGGTCAATAATTTGAATGTACACGATATATTTGCTGTGCAGATCATATATAAACACGAAAAACACAGAAAGAAAATATTTTCAGAGGTTCCCTTCTCTTCAACCATGTTCACCCACTCCTTAACAGGAAAAACCAACTTTTAAACAACTCACAGAGACAAACATATATTGTTTGAAATTTAATATTCTGCCAATGACAGTAAAGAGCTCTCATGTTAATAACTCTACCCATTGGCATTCATTAATGGCATAGGGCCACATTCTGCCAAGGCCAACAGAACCCACGGATACAATCATACAAGCAAGTGTGTTGATAAGACCGCAAGATATGCACAATGAACATATTAATTGTGTGACGTAACAGACACCTAGCACATGATTTGTTAGGCAGGTTACAACGATGAAGTTTCACCTACTCTTGTAAAATGACTAATCTAACCTTTCAAAAAAATGACTAATCTACATGTTTTTAGAAAATGGTAATGTTCTGGCCTCTACAATAGCACACAGCCATGTAAAATGACAAATCTACATATGCAACAAAACTACATTCTCTTAAAAGAAACATTAAGAAAGGCTCAACGGAAGTGAGAAGTGAAGCAGCCCATGCTACAGTTGTTTTAACAATACACTAATACCAGCCTGCATACGTGATAGATGACCCTCAGCAGTAAGGTGTTCATATCACAAATTCAAACCCAGATCCTCTTTCGCCAATTACATGCTGCATGAGCTGATAAGATAAAATTGATAGTGCTATAGAGGCATTGTAAGGTACATACCATTACTGCGATCCACGCCATCCCAATGACGACCAGGTTTTATGCCATAACGATTTGGAGGAGGATCCACTCTACGCTTCAGCCAACTGTGGATAGGTATATTTTGGGGAACTATGAAGCCAGATTCTTTCATCTTCTCGTCATCTCCTAAGTCTTCAAGAAGATATTCTGGATCTTTGTGCTGCAATGCATTAGCACAAATATCAGCAATTCTTCAAAAGAAATAGACAAATGGTGTTCAACAGGTTCAACCAAGCCACTCCAAATCAAAAGTCAGAGTTACCTTGACAAGATGAGCCATAGGATCACCCCATCGGATTCTATCTTTCAGCATAGCATCAAGCTCAGGATCATCTCTACAAGCAGAAAAAGCTCAGCGTTAAATACACAGGGGAAGTTTATACAGTTATACACCTAATTAGACAAAGAGTTGAGAAAAAGACAGATAGGCACCATCTGCCAAGTACCTTGTTCGAGCAAATGGTTTACTCTTCTCAGCTTCAAGCTCTTTTACTCTAGCCTCAGCTTCTCGTTTCTGCACCAATCCTTTACCCCATTCTATATGTATTTCCTGCCAATAAGCACAACATTGGTCATTAAAAGCTAAAAGAAGGAACTCATTTGATTAGAGATAGTTACAACTAGAACTAGTATGAGAGAGGATAAATTTGTCATAACACCAGCGATAAGCTTCAAGTCTATTTGGATTATAACACTAGGTGGGGATAGTTTGTGCAAATATGTCAATTAATCAGTAATTCGATATCCTATTGTATATTCTCGCTCATATGAACAGCTGAAAGTTGGGGCTTGTTTCCTTGGGGTCCTGGAAAAGCTGCCGGGCACAGGCAGTGCCCCCAGGTGCATGATTTCATCAGCCTGGGGTGGAGATGCTGCTTGCTAGCTCCAACCAAACAGCCCCTTAGAGCTTAGAAAAAATGCACTTCACAGTACTGGTGGAAGGAAAGAAAAGTTCCATGATAGAATTCACTTTCTCAAAAAAAAAAAGAATGCAAGAAATATGTCCTAATTTACACAATGTCAAGGCTCAAGATAGATAAATAGTGGAAAATTTTGTTCACCAATCTATATAACTGTATGGTTGAACCACAATAGAAATTCCATGAACCATAGAATATACACACTGTAAGATAAAGACACAGATGACTAGAATATAGAGATTCAAGAAGAAACATCTATCTACCTTCGGCTTCGCAGAGTCCTTTGCCTTGAGCATCTCTTCTTCACTTATCCGCTTCCCTGACAAACATCACAAACAATGTTAACCCAAGAAACTAGCACGGCTATATGGTAAACAGACAATAAAATAACCAAAACAAGCTGTGCATACTGCCTACACCGTACCTTCCTTATCTCGGAATACAGCCTTTGCCCCTTTCCCGACCAATGAGGGATCCTGCCCTGCGAACCTAATAGCAAAACAACAAATAAATATATTACAAATCTACACCAATGGGCAAGCATCTCTATTCTTAGATGTGTAGTCGTCACTCACATGAGCATCTCATCCTCCTTGATCTTTCTGATGTCCTCTTTAACTTCCTCTGCTGTCATCAGTCCAGCTTTCCTCGCCTGTTTTGGGGCTCCTTCCTTTTTACCCTTCCTTGGGGGAGAAAGATCTCTCTCCTTACGAGGAGGAGATAAATCATCTGATGCAAATTTGCGACCCTTCCTTGGTGGAAAAATGTCCCCATCCTCTGGACTTCGCCCCAAATTTCTCCTTCTTGGAGGCGACAGATCATCCACCTTTGTAGCGTCCTGGTGCTTCCTCCTTCGTGGTGGTGACAAATCTTTTGGCACCACTGAGTCATGCCGTGTCGGTCGCCGAGGTGGGGATGTGTCTTTGGGCTCCTCTGAGTCATGCCTCATGCGCCTTCGTGGTGGCGACATGTCCTGAGGCTCCTCGGAATCATGCCTCATGCGCCTCCGTGGTGGCGACATGTCCTGAGGCTCCTCGGAATCATGCCTCGTGCGCCTCCGTGGTGGCAGCATGTCCTGGGGCTCCTCCGAATCATGTCTACGCCTCCGTGGCAGCGAGAGGTCCTGAGGATCCTCTGAATCATGTCTCACACGCCTCCTTGGCAGCTCGAGGTCCTGGGGCTCCTCGGAGTCATTGCGAGCACGTCTCCTTGGTGGCGAGGAGTCTTCTTGCCGCCTAGACTTCCGTGGCGGTGACATATCATCCTGATCAGCCGCGCCATTTCCCTTTGGTGACGGCGTGTCCTGGCGCCTCCGCCTCATCCTCGGTGGCGACATATCCCTCCCAGCAGCATCTCCAGGCTCAGGCGACGGTGTGTCGCGCCGCTGCCGCCGCCGCGGAGGAGAGAGGTCCTTCCTCCCAGCACCTCCCCGCTCCGGCGACGGCGTGTCGTTCCTGCGGCGGCGGGCCACCCCACCACCACCCTGCTCCTCCGGGGCGGCCACGGTGACCCACCCGCTGCCATCCTCCGCGATGGCGTTGTACGGCCGCGCCGCGCGTATCGCCTCCAGGCGCCGCATCCGCTTGACCTCGATGTCCTCGTCCACCAGAGGCCTGTCGTCACCTGCAGCCACGAACCCCAACCCCCAAATTCAAAATCCCTCACCAATCCATCCAGAACTCGCACTCCAACCTAGGGTTTCGGAGCTCAGGAAGGGGGGCAGCGTACCTGACGACGCGGGCTCGTCGTCCTCCACCTGCACGGGCTTCTGCCAGACAGGGTCCTCGTCGACGATGAGCACCCCGCCGCCTCCCCCGGTGGCGGCGGGCTTGGGCTTCTTCTTCGTCTTCTTCTTCGCCTTCTTCTGGTCCCCGTCGGCGCCCGCGCCCGACTGGTACCTCTTGAGGTACTCCTTCATGGAGAGCCCCGCCGCGGGCTGCGCGGAGGCGGACGACGGCGCCGGCTGCCTCGCCGCCATGGCTGGCTACCCCTTTCCGGCGGTGATGTGCCGGATCCCCAATCCCCGAAAGCCAAGCCGAAAGACGGAAGGGAACCAGCTGACAGCACCGGCAGAGGCGCCTGATTAGACGAGCGGCCGGTGGTAGTCTGCTCCGCCGACTTTGCCGCAGTAGCTGGGCGCGACGCGCCGTGCGAGTCCCTAGTGGCCGCGGCGCCGGCGGCGACCGGTGCCTGTCGCCTGTCGGGGGGGGCTCGGAGATGCGAGAGGAGCGCGTGTGGGTGGACTCTTCGGATGGGCTGGGCCGGATTGGTTAAGTTGGAGTGAAAAGGTCGGCTGGATCGTATGGGCCGTGGTCTGAAGCGGTCGGTTAGGGGGCTTTCATGTTTTCGGCCCATCACACATACTAACTACGTACTGTACCGTAGTAGTATACCTTTTGTTTTTTTGGGGAAAAAAATAGTTTCGTTTCTTCCCGATTTGGAATGGGAAAGAAAATCTAAGGTCGAGACTAGAAATTTCTGATTAGACCAGCGTGATCATTGTAATTTCTGATTTCGATTTGACTAAAGCCTGTCAAGAGCTCAACATATGGAGGGGATGCATGACCGCTCAACAAAAACATGTAACCTAGTTTATACATCACCGTGCTGTCCAAATTCGTTATGTCTACTACAGATTACTGATACATCATACATTTTATTAGGCTGAAGGTAAGCAATAAGGCACTGAGCTTCAAAGTTACATCCCAAGTGATTCAGATGTAGTGTTTGCCTGTTTGAAGTCTTCTTCGGGGTATCGATCAAAGCTGGGGACCTCCCTATAATCATGAAAATACTATGTTACAGATGTACTCATGCTATAAAGTTGTGAAATTGCATGATAATCTGGCACGTACCTATGAAGTAACATATTTGGGAACACAACAGGTTGGCTAACAAAAAACAATCTGATTAGTATCCCGTGTTTTGCTGATGGACGGTTATTAATTCTCAAATCGGTGGCAAGGAAAAAATGATTAAGCACTTATAGTGGAAATCTTAAATTTCCTTAATACAATTTTAATTTGTTTTAAGACAGCAAAATTGAGTAAACAAAAGTAAATGTGGAGCTTATTCAGTTTTGGGTTTTGAAGATGGCAATGTCCTATATTCTAACACAGATATCATATGAAACGGTCAGCTCCTTGCTATATATAGATCTGAGGTTCATGAATACTTTTAAGCTTAAAATATTGGGCAATGATACCTGAAGAAATAGCAAAATATATGTACATAGGAACTGCTCACCTACACCTATGCTGTATTTCTGATAATGACAAGAGCAGCACTGGCAGTACCATGACAAACTACAGCGCTGAAAAATAGGATTGTATAAAAACAAAACTTTGCAAAATTAGTGGCTGTGACACATTTTTAATATAACTTATCTTAATCAGTCACTTTAAATTAGGTATAAGAAACACTTCCAACTGAAAGCTCATTTCTCTTGTCAGTTATTAGGCATCAGCAATTGGTGTGTACAGCATCATATCTTCAATTCCTTTTACATGGAAAGTATCCTAAATATATAAGTATGGGCTGAAGGTTTATATAAAAACTTTTAGAAAAAAAAATTAATATAGGATACATCATAAAGGAGTTCGTACTGATGTATCACCAGTGACATTAAAATCACATAAGTTTTTAACATGTCAAGTTCATCTCATATTGAATCTTTGCTTGAAAACATACTCTAAATGTAATTATCAGGTATCAGTAACACTTCACTATTTGACCACTTTACTACCAAATAGAGGCATCTGGCTTGCTTTAGCTTATGTATAGCAGAATTAGCAGGTATTGCATATGAAAGGTGGTTGATTACCAAATAGAGGAGTCAATCGATGAGTCCATGGTTGATTACTAAATGATGTTCCGAATAGTAATTATTATTTTGGAAGTCATTCTAATCAATGCATTCGTTATGAGCACTAAGCAGGATGGAACAATTATTGAAATATGTTTTGTACACTATATTGTAGATAACCCGGTCACTCGCTGCTATATCTGCCATCTCCAGCAACCTGCACCCTGCAAGGCTGCAACTGCAAGGGACATGGGGGAGAACTGAGAAGAATAAGCAACATCAGCCCTCGTAGGCAAACTATCGAGCACATGGTGTGCATGTCCTATGAGCATGTTATTTAAGTGATTTCAACTTAAACTTCATGCCGTTCACCTCAAATCAACAAACACATCCATACCATTCTTCTTCTCATATATCATACTTAGTAGACATACATTTTAAGCCCCAACTTGCTTCAAACGAACAGATAGAGAAGTGCTCTGTATGACAAAAATATTAACCCTGAGTATTGAAATAATCTGCCAATGTAATCAGGAGCGAAACTGGAACCAATGCAATCCTTACTCATCATGCATTCAACCCCATTCATAAAAAATAAGTGAACTGAAACGAAAAGGGGATGAGCACGGGAACAGTTACCTGTGAGCTCACTATGACCGGATAGGGACAGAAGAGGAGGCTGTAGTGCCAGGGATGTTGCTGCCGTGTTTGAGTTCAGCAGCGCCTGGGAGGAAGCCATACGTACCGCGAGCTGTGCAGTTCCGTGCACCGCTGCAGCAGTGAGTAGAGGGCTAGCTAGCAAGGCGCCCAAGAATTCCTGAATCGGCCGCCTGGTTCCTGGGTCCTTGAGCCCCGGCGGCGGAGGCCGCGCACGTTCGCGATTGCAGCGGGGGTTTTTGGCCGCGCCGCCGGCAGCGCGGGGCGGACGCCGCGTGAAGCATCGAGAAGATGGACGGAGAACGGCTCCGCTCATGCGCCGTTTTCCACGCTGGATATAAGATCTGACGGTTAGGAATTCGGGGCGACGTGGCCCAATACTTGCTCGAGAACCGTCCGCAGGATTCACGACTCGAGAGCTGCCGAGATGGAATCGAAGCAGCAGGACGTGGCCGGAGCCCACAGCCGCCGGACATGGTGCCTGCTGCACTTGGGTGTCCCGTGCAGAACTGCGAACCGAACTCCGTGCAAACCCACGGCAGGTTCGACACCGTTCGAGAGAAGTCGGGGCCATCCCGCCGGAGGGGGTGGGGCAATAAAAGGAAAGCAACGGCATCCATCCATTCCGTTGCGAGAGGCGACGGGAAAGGACAAGGCCCGTTCGGCGCGAGCGCGACGCGAGCGGTTCGGGCAATCAGAGGCGTCTCGCTCGTCTCCTCCTCGGCCACCCGCGACTGGTGGTTCCCTCGCTCGCCGCCGTAGACCGTTAGGCAGGCCGCGCCTCCCCCGGGTAACGCTTCACCGGCGGGCACGAGCCTACTGCCGCTAGATGGCCTCGTGGCACGTCCCGTCCCCGTCCTCCCCTCCCATGAAGGTTCCACACGCGAGAGCGCAGAGTCCAAGCTTCTTTCTGCAACACACATCTCTCTCTCTCTCTCTTGTTGTTGAGGAATCAACACTATCTGCTGATGATTCTGTGCCCATGCAATGAATTATTACGTGCAGTAACTCACTGTGACGAGCTGGTTAATCAACCGGCCACGTAGCTTAGGCGTGTTTGATATAAGATGTTAAATTTTAGCAGGGTCTAATTAGAAGGATTAAACATGAACTAATTACAAAACTAATTACGTAGATGGAGTTTAATTCGTAAGACGAATCTATTAAAACTAATTAATTCATCATCAATAAATGGTTACTGTAGCACCACATTGTCAAATCATGGACTAATTAGGCTTAATAGATTCGTCTCGTGAATTAGACTCAATCTGTGCAATTAGTTTTATAATTAGACTATATCTAATACTTCTAATTACTATCAAACATCAAACATCCGACATAACAGGTGATAAAAGTTTAGCAGAGTATCAAACAACCCTTTAAACCGTGTCTCGTCCCATCGTGAAGCCATCACTCAATTGGCCACGGACGGACGCAGGCTGCAGGTATCTGGTATCGCCTGCAGCCCAGACCCAGCCCACGTGGATGAGATACACATCATCTCTGCTCAGCTGCGTCACTCGGTGACTGCGACCATCGATCAGCCGTGCCTGCCCAACGAATCAAACAATATCTCCCTGCCCAACACGTATCTATCTTCTCCTACGCCTATATCTTCCCGCGCCCACCCTCACCTCCACCACCACAGCACCTGCACACACGACCTCAGCTTCAGCTCATCTCGATCCATCTCGCGTTCCCGGCCATCTCCAACCAACGCCAGCCATGCCGGCGAGCGGCTCGACGCAGGCGCTGGCGCACCGGGGCGGCGGCGGGGACCCAGCGGCAGCGGAGCACCCGCACTGCCTCCACCACCTGCTGGAGAGCGTGGCGCCGCTGCGCGTGGCCGCCGAGGGCGCGGGCGCGACCGCGCCGGAGGCGGACAGGCGGCTGACGCGGCTGCTGGTGAACGTGACGGTGGACCGGAGCCTGTGGCCCGTGCACCTGGTGCTGAGCGCCGACGCCACCGTGGCCGACCTCGTGCGCGCCGCCGTCGCGGCCTACGTCCGCGAGGGCCGCCGCCCGCCGATCCACCAGCACCCCGGGGGCGCGGCGGAAGGCGGCGACGCGGCCGACGGGTTCGAGCTGCATTTCTCCAAGTACTCCCTCGAGAGTACGTGCACGGACAAAGTCAAGCTTGAATGCTCGTTCTTGAAATCTGAATTATAAATTGCCGTAGTTTTAAAACTGATCGATCTTGGTTCTTGGGGGATTTTGGACAGGTTTGAGGCCCGAGGAGAAGGTGCTGGATCTGGGGTCTCGCAACTTCTTCCTCTGCGCCCGGAGATCCGCAGCCTCTGCTTGAGCTTCTGATTCCATCGAGCACATGCGTCGCCGCCGTTGTAAACTAGTAGCAGTAACGTCAAGTCGATCTTGATCAGCAGGTCGAGGCACCTTCATTTGCCTTCTGAAACTAAACTTTGTAGAGAACGGGTGGACATGTTGTTCTCATGTGAGTTGTTGTGCTCAAGCTATTTCCTGGCATCTGTTTACCTGACGCTTGCTAGTGGCTCCCGCACGCCGACGCAGCGGCGGCGCCCTGGCCTGGACTCGCGAGACGTGTCGGTCATGGAATGGATGGACCTGCAGCGGGGAGTTGTGGGCAGGCTTCGTGCGTGTCGTGTATCACGCGACGCCGCGTGTGCCCGGCCGGTTTCGCTAATCGCTACCAGAAGTAGTCAATCGCTAGTGGTGGTTCAGCAGCGGCGGCATGGAGCCGTGAAAACGTGCCGGCCCTGCCATGGCCATGGATTCAACTGGTGCGAGCGTGTCGTCCGCCGTTTCCGGCCGGCCGGTGGCCCCCACGTGATGTGAGCGGAGCGGCCGTGGCAAGCACCCGACACCCGAGCCAGTTGTGTGCTCTGCCGCGCGAGCGCGCGGGCGTCGTCTCGGTTGTTCGGCGGCGCGGCGCGTCGTGAGCGATCGACTCGGCCTACGAATTCAGGGCCTGTTTGATATAGGCTCGTTTTTAGTACCTGTCATCGAATGTTTGATACTCATTAGAAGTATTAAATATAGTCTAATTATAAAACTAATTACACGGATGGAGTCTAATTCGCGAGACGAATCTATTAAGCCTAATTAGTCCATGATTTGACAATGTGGTGCTACAGTAACCATTTGCTAATAATGGATTAATTAGGCTTAATAGATTCGTCTCGCGAATTAGTATAGGGTCCTGCAGTTAGTTTTATAATTAGCTCATATTTAGTCCTAATTAGCGTCCGAGCATCCAAACACCCCCTCAGTTGCCGCGGCTTTACGTGAAAAAAAAAAAGGCTTTTCAGCCCGGCCCAAAAAGCAGCACGCGCGTGGCAACGACACCCTGCCGGACGCGTAAACGATCCATACGATAAGCGTTCAGCCCCATGATTATTATTTTGGAGAGAAATAATTCATGTTTGGTTATCTATATGTTCTATAGTTTTGAAGACAATCGCTTTGTTCCTTAATATGCACCAGCTATTTTCTCCCTGAACAATGACCTTTTCAGGAACCAACCCATGACCCTACATGGGACACAATAACATTTGCTGAAACTTAGTACCACTTCTGTATTCCTCCTTTCGGGAAGTCACTATGTGTTCTACTAAAGTGCTAATCATGTAGAATTTTCTCTGATGTGATTTAGATGCCAGAAGCCCCAATTCACCAGCACGCAAGAATCCCTATCATCAACAGCACCAGTTGATTAAAGCTTTATTGGACCAGTATAATGATTATCACAACCGTTGCAAGGTGCTCCCCTCCCCCTCCTTTTCCCCAACACATGCACACAGTCACACAGGATTATGCAATGCTCGCTTTTCTTCTTGTAGGATCTTGCACATGAACTCAAAGATCTTCTCGTGTGGAACTTCTCTCTGCTTATTCTTTTTTTTCTCTCTATATATATAGTTCGATCGATGCCAGAGATAGAGGGCACGGATGCTGGATGCAGCTGCTTATGCCCTAGCTCACCCGGATACGTACATGTCACTTCCGGGCTCCGGCATGTCCATGATGGCAATTTGCATGCCCTCCTCTTTTTTTTTTTCTTCTAATGGTTCTGCTGAGAATACGGGCCGGTGGGCGTAGAGCTGCCAGAAAAGCTCCATACTCGTTTATAGTTTTGGCTCGGTTTTCTTAACGAAACGGAGCCAAGACTCAATTTCAACTTATTTTCTTAACGAGCTAGCTCGTGAACTACTCATGAGCTGCTTGATTGGCGTGCTTAAAGTTATACAAACACGGTCCGAGGGCGGATCCAACCCTCTAATCCCCCCTTCACAATCATGCACGTAGAGGCTAATGAATTCTAGTGAAGTTTGAAGTTGTGAGTTCACTTTTAGGATATTTTTACGACTTGTGCATCCAAACATGAGTTCTAAAAGTGCACTCCTAAACTTTAGGAGGACCATTTTCATTAGGAGGGCCAAGGGGTCCTAAGAGCAACACCAAGAGTTTCCCAAAAAATTCTTCCCCAAAACGAGGTATTGGGAGCTATGCTAAAAAAAATTTCCCCCAAAAACATATTAGGCCACAGCAAAACGCTAAAAACTATCTCCCAATAATTAAAAAAAGATCACGTCATCATAATTTGGCCAATATACTTGGCCTGCTCACCTTTCGACCCATGACATTGGGCGTCCGGAGTCCTCCGGGTGCAGCGCCATGCACCGGACCTCCTCGACCCCTTCTGTTTTAAGTAGTGTTGTTTGATGTTTTAAGTAGTGTTATTTGAGCTTTCAAGGGATCTACATAGAAAAGGAAACAAAATGCAGAACAGCGTTTGTACTTGGATTATCTGTTAGCGGTATAGCCCAGTTGATATTAGTGAAGTTCAAGGTACGCAGAATCCAAACTCTTATAGCACTATAATTACCGACAATCTTCAAGAATTATGAGCACTACAACATGTAATATGGGAGCAGGAATAGTTCAGTAGCTGAGTCCCTGTAAACACCCATTCACTACTACAGTATTTTTATACTAATTCAAGAATTTCTGTTGCTAGAAAGAATGTTCCTCCAACTCTCCAAACACTAAAATTGGAATGTTGTAGAGATCGAAGCCTTTCAGCTTTACTTGTCCAAAAGTCTCTTCATACTTCACCATAGCTATCTTCAGTGTGTCTTTGTCGCACTGCCTGAAGCTCCATGGGCATTCTCGAGCTTTGTGCTTCTACTCTATCTCCTCGAACCTGAAGTGAATACAAATATGAGGTGAGTATTATGCAACTGTAAGAATGGGAAGTTTCTAAAGTTGAACTGAGAAATTAAGAACTTATGCAGAAGAAAGAAAGAAAAATTGAACAGTGGTGTAAGGCTAAAATCTGTGTGAAAAATTGACCGCGTGCTTCAGGCGCCACCGGAGCGCAGCAGGTGAGGAGCCGCCGTCGTCGTCATCGAGCACTCAGACCTTGAGCTGCGCGCCGTCGCTGGCCACGTAGTGCAGGCGCCCGCCGTAGTGCGCGAGGCGCGCATCGCCGCCGCCCGCCGCCGATGCTGCCGCCCTGCTGCTCGTCCTGCCGGATCTTGAAGCTACAGCTACATCAAACCTCAGCAGATCTTGAAGCTCCGGATGGACACCACTAGCGGCCGTCAGCCTGCCCCGGTGCCGCCCGCTCGATGGAGTCGCCGTAGTCC
Source organism: Setaria viridis (assembly GCF_005286985.2). Lineage (NCBI taxonomy): Eukaryota > Viridiplantae > Streptophyta > Magnoliopsida > Poales > Poaceae > Setaria > Setaria viridis. The sequence goes on from NC_048266.2 coordinate 1,757,725, forward strand.
GGGCACAGCACGACGGGAAAAAATGCGCACGGGGAAGGGGAGAGAGGCGGATTGGGGAAGACCGGCCGACGCGAATATATGCGGGGCGGATGGTGTTTTTTTCGCGTTGCTAATATTTGGGGGAGTTTTTGGTGGACTGTTGGAGTTCTTTTTTCTCTTTTTGTCCCTAAAGGAGGTATTGGGGATAAAATTAGCAGTCTTTTGGAGTTGCTCTAATGGATCCTATGTCTCCTAAAAGTGGTCCCCAAGTCCCCCTTTACCCCTATTGCCCTCACATGTATTAATGACGTGAACAGTGCAGGGGTAGTTTAGAGGAATAATTGAGGGGTAAAAATGATATTTTCCATCTAAGGTCCTGAAGATTAGTAGTCCATCCAAACAGCCCTGTACTAAACTTTAGGACTAGCAATTTGAGGGTTCTAAACTTTAGTACACTACTAAACTTTAGGAGTTTGTATTCAAACAGGACCTCAGCAGGCTGATATGTCATGCTTGTTCACAAAACGTTCCGTCTGCTGGCTCGCTTCCTTCGCGATTTGATCTGTGCATGGACACCGACGGCATACAGTAGTTAAGCCCGGGCCATGGCCGATTTATGGGTCGGCTCCTGGCAAAGACTTAATATAAAAGAAGAAATGATATAAAAGATAGCAAAAACGGTAGAGTTATCATCCGTACGTCCGACGCAGTTAAAAAAAAATCGGACGCACCGGCTGTTGTCCCCACGATGACGCATCCTCTGCTCCTCCTTTTTTTCTCCACGTGAGCGGACCCCAACATAGAACATCGCTTTTTTCCTTCCCTTCCTTCTTCCCCAACCGTTCTCTTTTTCTCCATTCTTTTTAACAAGTAGTTTGGTGAATTCGGCAAGCACTAGATGCACCGCCAATCGGACATCGCGCGGCGGCGATCGCAACAAGCAGCCTATGAAATGGCAGACTTCTTGTTGATGTTGCATGCTGTGTTTTTGATATTTCAATAGCTAATTTGCAGAGTTGCTTCTTTGACTAAAATATGGAGATTTGGATTGTAAGTTGCATGAAACATCTCCATTTATTGTGGTGAGAAATTTTCTTAGTAAACCATTGTCCTTTTAGGTTGCACAAGGTAAATTCTGATGTTGCATCCTGCCTTTCTTCATGCTGCAACGGATCGGATGTCCTAGCAGTGCCGATCTATCATTCATTCATGACATCCGCCTGGCTTTATTGAAAGGTTAACAGGGTAGATTAAAAAGGAATGGGTTAACAGGGTACTAGCTATCACGTGCCGTGCAACCCCTCGCAAACTGCGCATCTGACTGACCGACCGACCCGCTCGCCTTCCACCCCACGCGTTCCAGCTCACCGCCCCCGCCCCCGCCCCCCGACCACCTCGCCGGCGGCCGCAGCGGCGCCACGGTGCTCCGCTAGGGTTCCGGCGACGCCTTCCCCCCTAGAGAAAGCGAGAGCGAGGCATCCGCGCCGCCCGGAGGGCCAGGTCGTTGGGGGAAGGCAGAGATGGTCTTCGTGTGGCTCACCGCGTTCTTCCTCGTCGTCGCGCTCATCGTGCTCGTCATCTACCAGGTCAGCCCCGCCCCCGGCGCTCCGCATCCCTAGCCGCGCCTGGACTTCTGTAGGATCTTTCTCTGGCCAATTCCTCGCGAAATTGAAGCGGATGTGTAGAGAGTGGGTGGCGGATTTACATGTCATTTCGGTCGAATTTTCAGTGGATTAGGTCTGGAGCGAGTAGCTAATCCGAATGATTTAGTTTTTAGTTTCAATTTGGCTGGTGTAGGAGGAATCAGGATGTGGTTTCGATGTTCTTGTGTTCTAGTGATGGTTCCAACTGGTTGGTGATTGATGCGCGATGTATTTGTCAGATCTCTGATGCATATATTTTTGTTTTGTGTACAATTTTTGACCTTTGGTAGGAATTTACACCAGGTTCATACTTAGTAGGCTTTCTAGCCTTGCAGATGTTGCCTTTGGACGAATTTGGATGGTTTTTCTTCTCACGTTTTTTTACTGACAAGCATGCTCAGCCTGAATTATCCCTAATAATTTGGTTCTTCCGCTTGTTTTTGCAGTTGATGTGCTTGGCAGATCTTGAGTTTGACTATATCAACCCGTTTGATTCATCCTCTCGAATAAATAAAGTGGTTATGCCAGAATTCATATTACAAGCACTTCTGAGCGTATTGTTCCTCTTATCTGGGCATTGGGCGATGTTCTTGCTTTCTGTCCCAATGGTGTACTACAATTATACGCTGTAAGTGCCGCTTTTCTCGTAACTACCTTTTAAAAAAACTAATATGATCCTGTAGGCTTTAGTAATGTGAAATCATGGAGTCAGCATCTTGTTGATTGTACATTGTTGCTAAATTATCAACCTAATATGGATAGAGTGAACCGGCAGTCGAAAGTTGGAAAATGTGTTGTGCTGGCTAGTCATACTGAGAACCAATAGAAAAGAGGAAATAGGTGCTCTGAACTAATTTATCTATTTTTGTGCTGTTGAGTCACAAATTCTTGGATTGGAAAAAAAAACATATGTCAAGGTCTTGTGTCTGCTGCTTCTAACTCTAATCTTGGTACTTTGCACATGACATCCTGAATACGGTTACTTGATTCAGGGGGTACCACAGATATTTTTTTTGTATATTTTTAACCCAAATGGAAAATGCTACTCATATGCTCACTAACTGGCTCAAAGTGCTACAAACTTAACACCTTTTGTTAATAGCACTAATTAGGAAGCATAAAATTTTTAATGTGTGTAGGGCACGGTTTTACATAGGTAATAAATTAAATCATTCACTTGTGCTTTACCTCTTGTTCTGTTTTGTTGAACATACGTTGGTTGTGCTTAGTGAGTGATCTAACAAACTGTGAACATGTGTATATACCCTGTTTTAGTTGAACAGGTTAGGTTGCACTGCTGGTGATATATGCTATTTGGTATGGGAAAGTCTAGAATGCATTTAGTGAATAGCCTATAAATATAACACAGTTGGATGGAATCACATATGTCTTCAAAGTGACCATGCTCTGCAAGCAATTAGCATGAAGAAAACATAATTTGTATGTCTGACCAAAAATAGAGTACCTCATCTGAGAAGAAAAGAAGACCTCTTTTGCAGCCAACCTAAACCTTACCTTTGGTAGACTTGTAAAGCTTAGAAGATTCCTTTTTCATTCCCCTAACTGCCTAAGCCACAGAAAAGGTGCAAAAAGCAACTGCAACAAAAGATACAGTACCATGTCAATGATTATTAGCATTTGATATAGTTGATGTAGTTTCTCCTTGCTGTTTGTGGTTACTAAGCTGTCCAGTTTTCAGGACCTTTTCTGGTTGTTAAGACAGTGACCATGAACTAATTATTGAACTACTTCGAGCAAGCGACAATCCAGTTTACTTCCAGCATTTGCAATGAATAAGTTCATATGTTTTATGGCCTTTGCAGGTACCAGCGGCGGCAACATTTAGTAGATGTGACGGAGATATTTAATCAACTTGGTCGTGAGAAGAAGCGACGTCTTTTCAAGATAGTCAGTCTCATCGTTCTCCTATTCCTGTCCTTGTTCTGGTAAGGATATAATGGCTACCTCTATTTTTGACAGTTATTGCAGGTCTGCAACTAGCACATGAGAAACTAATCACCACGTATGGTGTTTCTCTGCAGGATGATCTGGAGTGTATTGTCGGAGGAGGACGAGTAGGCTGACAAAATTGCTGTGGTAGCTCATTCTGGTCTTGCAATCATTAGTTAGGCAACACCGCCCCATGGCAGGCTGACTATGCCATCGATTTCATGTGTTAACTTGAATCAACGGGTTGAATGTAGGTTTTCTAGTTCAGTGAGGCAAATAGACAACATGCCCCCCCAAGGCCCCAACAGTAAGGTTGGCATGCCATGCTGTTTGTTGCTCAATCTAGTGAAGCTCCTACTGTTACCATGTTTATCATGAGCCGCCATCGCTATTTGTTGAATTGGACTGTGCATCAGCTCTCATGAAGCAAAGGAGCACTGCAAGTTCCACAGATTTGTGCATAAATTTGAGTTGGCCTCTTCTTTTTTTTTAACATCATGTTTGATGGTTCATCTTTGTTTAGCCTTCACTGCTGGCCTGTTCCCTACATCCATATCTGATGTCACTGTCATCCCTAGTCTGTCGTCTATTGGAATCCCTAGTCTGTCCTCTGTCGTCTATTGGAAGCACATTTGCTGATTCTACAGCTCAGGTCCCCGGCACTCATGGTTTGCCCAGCCGTAGTATTCACGCTAGCAATGAATCGATGGACTGCGACTGCAACGGTTCCATTCTGTATTCGCGAAAATGGTTCAACGGAGTACAAAATGGTTCAACGGAGTACAGAAGCTCGCATTCGGCAAAACACAGCTTTTTGACATAAAAAAAAACAAGAATTCAGTTTGGACAGCAACACTACGACGAGTGCAGATCGCCACTCAGTGACCAGCTCAAAAAAAAAATGTAGACATTTTTTATCCCGCGACAAAACCACCACTAGTATGAAATAGTCCAGCCATTGGTGATATGACGTAAGCAAATGACCCAGCAAGCTCTCATGGTACACAAGAACCTACCCTTATTTTACTTGTACAGACTCGTATCAAAATGACCCTGCACCGAAAACACCAGAACACATGCTCATCCTCTCCAGGTTCTAAGCTGGCAGGGTTTAGTACGGCTCCACTGGTGCCCTGAAATTTTCTCCGGCATAGATGGCCGCGGCACCGAGCTCTTCCTCGATCCTGAGCAGCTGCAATTGCAAACGGGCAATGGCAATGTTTGTTCAGAATACAGACTCTAACCAGGTTTGGAAATGCTTCGCATGGTTTCAGTAACCAAGAGGAACTTCCAAGAAGCCTTGCGCAAGTGCTCACCTGGTTGTATTTGGCCAGGCGCTCAGAACGGCAGGGGGCTCCTGTCTTGATTTGACCCTGAAATCAATACATGGGAACGATGTTACGAGTGAAGATAATATTCACAAGTGTCTGATGTGTATGTTACTAGGTTAGTTGACAGCAGTACCGTAGACAGGCCAACTGAGAGGTCAGCAATGAAGGTGTCCTCTGTCTCACCACTGCACAAAGAGAAGATACATAAGTGAAACAGATCAAATTGGAATGCTAAGTTTTGAAAAGTGCAGAAAGCACTACAACGCCTACCTCCTGTGGCTCGCCATCACTCCCCATCCAGCACGCTTGGACATTCTAACAGCCTCAATACTCTCAGTCACCGAGCCGATTTGATTCACCTGTCACCGTGTAGTGATGGCATTAGTCAGTAGTTAAGTCACTAACAATACAGGTAATTCATACCCAGGAAAATATTTGTAATAGAAAATAGCAATGATTCTACCTTCAATAGAAGAGCATTGCAGGTCTTCTCACTGATGGCCTTGGCAACCCTCTGTACAGGTCAAGCAGGTAATGTCAAAAATTGTATTTTGCAAGGATTAGTAGGAAAATCAATTCACTAAGTGTTACTTACGGTGGGATTAGTAACAAGAAGATCATCTCCTACAATCTGCACTTGCTGTCCAATCTCATCAGTGAGTTTGGCATAGGTGGACCAGTCATCCTGGTCAAACGGGTCTTCGATGGAGACAATAGGGTACTCAGAAACGAAGGACTTGTACAGATCTTTCAGGCTGTCTCCTGAAATTTTGTTTGAACCATCGTTGTTCTGCGCACAAAAGTTAATGCACATTAATATAAATAAAGAGTCATTTATTATCATAGGCATATGAGTAAATAAAAGCATAATAATAAATTGCAGTTCTCACATCCTCCTTGAAGTTAAGATCATAAGTCTTATCCTTCTCACTAAAGAATTCAGAAGCAGCAACATCCATTCCAATGACCACCTGCCATAGATGAGTTGAATTAACAATATGCAAAGGTTGAATTGTGAGCAGAGTAGAGAAGAGAGGGGATACCTTTCCAGTGTATCCAGCCTTTTCTATAGCTGCCTTCAACAGCTCAAGGCCCTCTTTGTTTTCCTGCATACATTGGTTGATAGCAATTGGATTGTTAGACAAATGAATGCTATGATTATTTTTAATACAAGTAGCAATTTTTGTGCCTGCCTATGGCAGCAGCATGGGAAAGCGTATGGACATTACCTGAATGTTAGGTGCAAAGCCACCTTCATCCCCAACATTTGTGGCATCTTGACCATACTTCTTCTTGATTATGCTCTGCATACAGAAGCTACATTCTGACTACACACTCCCAAGGGTCCAGACTTAAGATACATCAATAAATGCATTAGTTGCTCACCTTCAGGTGGTGGTACACCTCAACTCCCATCTTCATGGCCTCCTTGAATGAGGAGGCACCGGTTGGGAGGATCATGAACTCCTGTTTCAGTTAAAAATGTTCAGAGAGGATAGTTGAAGCATGTGTTGAGAAAATTACATTTCTGAAACTAAGCTACCTGCATGGCAAGCTTGTTTCCAGCATGCGATCCTCCATTGATCACATTAAAAGCAGGTACAGGCAGCACCAGAGTTTTGTTTCCAGCAAGATTTGCAATGTGCTGCCAATATGTAGACTTTCAGAACCTTCTAAATTGTGTATACAAACATAATATGAATCATGGTTGCAACATTGACAGACCTGGTAAAGAGGAATCTTCTTCACCATGGCTCCAGCTTTGCACACAGCAAGTGACACAGCAAGAATAGCATTTGCTCCAAGCTTTGTAGATTCAAAGCAACATGAAAGGAAATCAGTAAGAATAGTGCAAGATGCAAGTCAAGTTTATGAACATAAGTATCTCCTCCTTACCTTTTGTTTACACCAGCCCCAGTCGTTGGAGGTTCCATCAAGCTGCTGAACCATGAAGTTGTCAATGTCAACCTGCTCAGTGGGGTCCTGGAGCACAATTCACTGGTAAGCTAGCTATCATGTGTTTTGGGTTCACATCAATGAAATAATCTCACTTGAGAATTGAGATGCATACCTTTCCAATAATTGCTGGTCCAATAATGCTATTTACATTGTTCACGGCCTAACAAAAGATAATTCAACTTATTAGTCCAATGTGAACAGAGAAAACAACCCATAAAAAACAGAATGGTTGCAACCACAGGTCAACTGTGGAAGCAAACTTTAAGCCACAGGCTACCTAGCAACACTTACTCAACTGATTCCGCTTGTACTGAAAGTGCTTCAAATGGGTTTCACTAATCAATTTATTGCAAATACAAGATGGGCGTATAGTGCTAATATAATGCACTCACAATGAATGGAACAATTGGCAGGTCAACTAACCTTAAGAACACCCTTGCCAAGATAATCAGATCCTCCATCCCTCAACTCCAAGGCCTCATATATTCCTGAGGCCAATTTTCCAAAAATAAAGAGTCAAAATTCTGCATATAGATGTAAAGAATGCATGTGGAACTTTGAGTCAACAACAGAAGCCACTCTTCTTCAAAATGTGAAAAAATGGTGGCTAGAGCGAAAGCTGACATACTGCAAGAAGTCATATTGCTAACGTGTCAAGATGATCAAACATGGCATGGTATCACACATAAATCTGTTTCATGAACCATAAGACAAGTACTCTTCAGCCATGGTCTCAATGGCAGTGCATTCTTTCTGTATTATTTGAAAACAACATCATGCTTATACTTGACGATTGAAGTATGTTTCAGAGAGGTATAGCTTAATTAAGATCAATGGATAAATAAATTATATTATATGGAAAGCATACTTGTAGCGTTCAAAAGTAGAAGTCGTCTTCTGTTTCATTAACAGATCCACACAGTTAGAAATTTTCAGATCAGCTCACCATGTCATGACGGTGATGATTCTGCTGACATGTTTTCTAAGCAATTTTAAGCTCTATACTTGAATCGAAGTTGCTTTTTATAAAGCCTGAAGACAGAAATTTTACAGGAAGTATTTCAATTCCTATAGTAAAAGCACTAGCGTTCCAAATAGGCATCCAGCATCATAGCAGCGCAGAGCTGCAGAACAGACTCGACAACAACAATTAGAATATACCATTCAAATCCAGCAAAAACAACCACGCACACCTCCAGTCCCAGCCAATTTAGGGTGTAGCCAATTTAGGGTGTATTTGGTTGAGCTGTGACTTTTGAAAAAATAGTTGTAACCTTTGAGCTGTGAAAAAGTAGCTGTGAGGTGTGAGCTATGGAAAAGCCGTTTGGTGGAACAGCTGTAGCTTTTGAAAAAAGTAGCGAGCAGACCCCACATGTCATTCATAGTCCCCCTCTTCCTCTCTCACTGACGAGCAGACCTTTCTCCGGTCTCTCCACTGCTCCACCCCACCTCCCATGCTCCTCCTCCTCCCTCTCCACGGCATCACAGTGGTGGGCGCGGAGAGGGGTGCTGCGGCCGGAAGAGGAGGAGGAGGAGGGGCGCCGCCGTCGGCCGGGAGAGGAGGAGGAGGAGCACTGGCACCGCCGGCTAGGAGAGGAGGAGGAGGTGCACCTTCGGTGGCGGCTGGGAGAGGAGGGCCGCCGCGGCTGGGAGAGGAGGAGGAAGCAGGAGCTGAGATGCAATGGATTTTGTACTGAGGAGAAATCTGCTTTTGCCCAAAGCACCTATGAATTAGGTAGCCTTTTGATTGGCTTTTAAGAAGCAAAACAGTCCCAAAATCCTAACCAGGCACCCTTGACCTCACATATTGAAAAGGGATAAAAGAGCTCTTCCTTCCGCTAAATAACTCTCGTGCTATCTTTTTCTTAGATGTCGTTTTCACCTTTCTTCTTCTCGATCTTTTCTAACCTCTTTTCTTTCTTCCTGTACAGTTTTTTTTAACACTATTTCAATATATTTACCACAGTAGGGCATCCCCTACTGTATTTACTAAAAAAATGAATATAAGCCACGCCGCATGCAGGACCGAAGCAGCCAATCAAAACGCACCGTTTATTGCCACACAACCACAGCATCGAGTAAATTTCACCAAAAAATTCGCCCCACATCAAGCGATGCAAGCATCATCGCAGCGAAACAGAGCACTCTCGTGTCATGCAGGGTGGATCAGAACACACGTACCAGTGGATGCGCCGCTGGGCACGGCCCCCCTCGCGAAGCTGCCGTCGCTCAGACCCACGTCCACCTGTACACACAGCACAACCAATCAATCCACAGATTCGGACGGTAAAAAACCCTTCAGCGCAACGACACCACGCCATCGAAAACACAACCAAATCGGCTCAAATTTGGGAGCCCTTTCCCCTCGATCGATCTCACCACGTACCTCGACGGTGGGGTTGCCGCGGCTGTCGAAGATCTGCCTCGCCTTCACGGACGTGATCGTCACCGCCATCTCCTTCCGCCGATCCTTCCTTATCTCCAAAAAGGTCTCTCTCTCTCTCTCTCTCTCTCTCTCTCTCTCTCGAGATGTTCGTGTTTGTGCTTTGCCTCGCCACTCGAATCGGGGGCCGCCAGCCGGCCGGGCTATTTGTAGAAGAGACCGTGGAGGAATGGGGCGGGACCACCTGGCGGCGCCGGATCTCCAACACGTGAGCAGGTGGAGCCCGCCCGTCAGCCTCCGCGCATGGGTTTGCTTGGAGGAGGGGAAGCTGCGATGCGCCTTTGGTTTCCACGAGAGTTAGCGCATCTAGGCATATTCGATTTCTTGTTCCACGGTGCAAGTACTGCGGGGTAATAGTTTTTAGTTCAAAATTAAGAATTTAATTTTTTTGCAAAAAACACAGTACGAAAACTTAAAAATTAAGAATTTATTTGTTTAGTGTCCTCGAGAAAAAGACAAAGAAAATTAGTGTATGGCGTCACATAAAATCAAAAAATATCGCTTCAAACGAAAAAGAAGGGAGTGGCCGAGGGCGCAGCAGCCTAATACAGAAAATGCCTCGCAAAAAACAAACCCACAAAATGCCAAGGCAAACAGAGATAGGGTTGGGCCAATTAAAAGATTGAAAAATACCATTTCGTCGACTACGATGCTCCTCATTTCGTCGGTTACGATGCTTCTTATCTGCGTACAGCTTCTTATTTCGTCGCGTACAATACTTCTCATCTACATACATCCTCTTATTTCGTCGTGTCCAATGCTTCTCATCTGCGTACAGCTTCTTATTTCGTCGCGTACAATGCTTCTCGTCTGCGTACAGCTGTAGTATCCATTCATATATGCACACCAACTCAACACACGCACACCCCACTCGCACCACACATACATAACCAGATCTACAACTACACACAGACTTAGGAGACCGTGTCCTTAGAGCGATCATTGGAACCATCCATGACTCCGTAGTTGATGGGTAGCGTAGTTGAGGATGAGTGAGGGATAAGGGTACCTATGGATCCTCATTGACCAGGATACTGGTCAGTCCTGACAAGTGGTCCGCTTGATCATGCCGTGCGAGCCAAGGTATGAAGATACGTGGAGCACAAGTCCGGATGCCGGGTGAACGGATTCTGTCGGGATATCACGGGATACTTGTTGTTAACCGACTTAGATTGCTTTCCATGTAACAAACCGACTAGGATTAGATCCTAACTAATTGTAATCTTAGGCCATCAGCCTATATAAGGCAGTTAGGGACGCTCCCGAGGGTAACACATCCTGTCTCAACTCTCCGCATACCATACTAGCAATACAATCCACAAGAACACAGGATGTAGGGTATTACTCTCCGAAGGTCCGAACCTGTCTAAACCTTGCGCCCCTGTGTTACCATTCGAGTTCTTGGTCTCACGATCTCCCCGTCTACAAATTTACCACCCGAGTAACCCCTGGTGGACTGTCGTCACTAAATCCGACAATAAAGGATGGCACATAACACATGGTTCGAGGTGGTATTTTCCAAAACCAGCTAGGTTGGCGCACGAGGAGCGCCGATACTAAAGATGTTAACCTAAAATAATGATGAAATGCAAATTTGTTATCTAACTATGCTTAAAGTAGCATCGATGGACTATGCTTAAAGTAGCATCGAACCAAATAAAATATATATAATCTACAATTAAATTGATCGCTCACAATATTAAACTTAAACAATTTTTTATCATAATGATCATCTTAGCATTGTATAACTTTTTGCTTAGGAATTTATTGACTTTTTGGTGTCAGTAGATATAGCTGACGGATTGACGTGCTATGTTTCACTGATTATATTTTTGATTTTGATAGAAGTAAAAGATAAAATTAGCAATGAATGAATAATTCAATCTTATTTTGTGAGTTATGAAGTGAAAGTAAAGTTCAAAAAGTAAGTAGGGTTACCATAAATGAACATAGTATACACGTAATATTGATGACTCCTTTTGTTGTGGCTCCATCTTGTTGCAAATCATCGTAGTTATTCATAAGCATTGAGTATCGTAGATTTAAGCACTGGTTCTTGATTTCAGCTTAACTTTGAAGCTGTTAAACTACACTGAAAACTAATGCACAAGAGGACGATCAAAGATTCAAAAGCACATGTTAGGTACGCAGGGGAAAAGGAGGAGGCCAAGTGGCACTTTGCATCGCCACCTTGGTCACCATCTGGCTCTGGTGCAGTATAGAAAAAAATATATGCTTGTTCCAAAGAAAATTTCTAGTCCAATCAAACGTGCAACTCTGTCGAGGAAAGTAACAGTTCACCCAGGAGCACGATGCTTTTCAATCTTCCTTACCACCTGTACAAAGCCACAAACACATCTGCCTTTGTCTAGAAAACAGAGGCACTTGGCACCGTCCATTACATTATGGGAAAAAAGGCTACAGGTGTTTATGCGTATAAGATCATTCTCAAGTTATCAGCATGATTAATCGTTTTCGGATAAAGATACGCAGCTCTTCTACATGTATTCTCATCCTGCTTTTAGGGACGACTTATCATGCTAGATGATGGCAGGAGTCCTACTTTTAGAGACGACTTATCATGCTGGATGATGGCAGGAGCGAAGCACATTTCCATTTCCACTTTAATTGGTCACACATAAGTGTCATCGTAAGACGTTGTTTGTTCCAAACACTAGTGCATTTTCTTAATCGAAGCGGCAGGTATACATTTTTTTCCCGTTTAGGAAGATCTCCTTTTTAATATAAAAAATTGACAGCTCTCCTGTTCGTTTTAGAAAAAAAAAATGTAGTCCAGCACAACCGCTCACCAGCAACTTCCTTTTGAATTTCTCTTGTTACACGTCCCATTTGACCCGTGACATTGGACCCGACCCGGAATTCAGCGATGAACAGACGTATCGTACGATAGGGACTCGATTTGGGGTTGTCAAAACTTTGTCAAAAATGCTTTGGGCATCTGGCAATCTTTTTCCATTACCGTTGGCCACAGGTCGTTCTCCACGGGCATCTCATCAGTCTCAGCGTTGGCCACAGGTTGTGGTCCACGGGCATCTCTCAATCTCAGCACTGGAATTCCCCTTGTTTTTTTTTCTTTATGCCAGTCTCGCAGACAGCACTGTTTGTGCTATGCCAACAATAATGACACCATTTAAAATCGAAATAGTTTAGTCGTGATAACGAAATCAACTTTGCCTTTGCAGTTTTATAAACATCATTATAACGATGGTGATGCAAGATGCCACTCTTACATGGCATGAATCTTTTTATTACAACAATAATCAAAAGTGCTCTTGTGCTTCGTGCGAATCTGCGAACGCATGACGTCACTCTCAAAAAGAAATGGGCTGGGTCACTGAGGATGTGAATACTTGTGATCAGGCCTGCATCCATGCCGAGCCCAAAAACTTTTTAGGCCCTATGGCTAATATTCGGAAATTCTCACATCTGCTTGGGTCCCGTTTGGTAGAGCTGTAGCTCGTGTCAAAATGGCTCCGGCTCCAGCTTCTATAGTGGAGTGGCTTCTCTGATGGAGCTGAAGTCATTTTGAATAATACTTGGTAAAACGGCTTCTCAATGGCAATAAAGTAATTTTATGGTCAATGAATACTTGGAGAGGGAGGAGAAGCTGGTGAAGTCACTTTCTTTTAGCTCCTTAGCTCCTGCTCTTTAGTGTAAGTCGTTTTGTGACTTCTTTCTGACTTCGACGATGGAGCTATTTTGAAGTTACTAGGGCTTCACAAAAACCGGTGGAGAAACCCTACCAAAGGGGCCCTTCATCTAGCATTCTTGTGTGCCCACAACAACATAATACGATGAACAATAGAGAACCAACATGTGGGGACAATGTATCATATAATATCTTGCAGTTTCTTTGAACAGCAAATTCTGAAGTTTGGTGTTGTTATTGCACCTGAAGCACTGAGCTCATAACATGCCTGATTTTTTTTTCAAAAAAACTGATAGTATTCCTAGACACATAGTAGCAGGCTACCAGCAGAGGAATCGAGAGGGGAAAAAAAGAGAGGAACAGAAAACATCTTATTCATGTATGACAACTACTCTGACAGACCCATGGCACTCATTTCTTATCCGAATAAGAACCGTTCTAAAACATTGGCATATTGACTCTTAACTGTCCCATTTATATCTGTACAACATCGATTTGAGAGACAGATCTTGACACCAACGTCCGATCAGAAATTCAGAAGCACATGCCGAGCAGAGAAACTACCCTCTGGATAACTCTGATCATCTGCACTAGCTCAATAGGATGCAGGAATCCACCCATTCCATGATCTAGTGACCAAAAACAAAAGTATAGCTGTAAATATCGTATAGCATGCACATACGTTTGGCAAACAGAATGGAAAGCAAAACAGCACGAGCGGATACAAGGATAAGTTGCAACTGTGTACTGGCACACCCTATAAGATGCATCCACCACGCTTGCTTTGAGACCCTTAACAAAATCATCAAGTAAGAAATAACACCGGACAGAAAACTCAGTTGTCATCAAGTAAGAAACAACACACTACAATATAGTACCTCCAGAAAAGTAAACTAGATATTAGACACGGAAAACAAGTTGTTTTCCCAGTCTGAAACATTATGTTTTCTTGACACAGAAGATACAAACCTACCCTACCTCGAATGCCCTTAGTCATCGTCGTCGTCGTCCTCCTCCTCCTCCTCATCATCGCCATCACCATCCTGTACAAGAGAGGGGGAGCGCATGCAGTTAGCAATATAGTAGCAAATATGTTATCCTGGAAAAAAAAAACAGGAAACTGAATCGTCATACGTTATCATCAGAACTGCTTAAATCATCACAACCAAATGGCAAATATCCATCCAAGTGACCACCAGTGTATGCATCAGTCTCAATGGGGTGCTGCATATCAGGACTTCCATTGTTTTTACAACCAAAACAGTGACCACCTTCATAAACAAAGGATGCAAGAGACAGCTATATCACCGATCATGCACAAACAGATGTTAATAAGAGCCGAGTAATTGAGGGTAAAGAACAGTTTAAGATAGTGCACAAACATAAACTGCAAGGATCATATGTAGCATGAGACACACACACAGAAAAAAACATCTAGCAAAATAGCTAGCACCAAATTAGCAACCGTGCACGATAAGATGGTAATACTGCCTAAGTAATTTAAGGTAAGGGAAATTGTATGTATGCAATCAGTGCACAATCATGTGCATGAAACAGTTTGAGATATTACATTATCGTACACTGCAGTGGTCATGAATGACATGAAATATTCGAACATAAGACAATGGCACAAAACTGACGCCACTATAATAAAGAATTGGAAATCATATACTCACCAACGAATTTACAACTACATCTACCCGAAGTGCTAGCACAAGCAGAACCTGTATTTCAACATTTTTTATGCGCCAACATAGCTATTGTCAAAATATACATTCAAGTCTCTTGATTAGAGTTGCAAAAAGTGTATGACTATGAAATATATACAGCATAAGCACTAAGCAAAAGGCCGCATGAAGTAAATGACTTCAGTATATATGTATGTAAACAAATATTCCTTCAGACTACAATAGTTGAAGTTAAAATTGTAACTGTACAACCTTCTCTATCAATGAAATAGGCACCGTCTCGTGCCCATTCGTTCAAAAAAAAAAATTGTAACTGTACACTTAACCACTACGATGTAGAAGTTAAGTAAGATAAGAGTTTGGGATACCCTCAGCAATTGATTTGATCATGCGGCAACAGTTGACCTCCAAGGCATCTTTTTCTTTAATATACGACACTTCAGCAAAGAATAATTTGTTGCCAGTGCTAGGGTTATCGTCAGCCTTTTGCTTTGTTGTGAAATTGAAATGATAATACCACCTGAGATTCTCCAAAACCCATTGCTTCCTCAAAAGATCTTCCAGTTCATACGCAAGATTCTGAAATAAGAAACACAACAAAGTGTAACATCAGAGAGAGGGAGAGAGGGGGAGAGTGAGAGGGGGAGAGGGTGCACACCCCGGAAAGATTATTTTCATCATTAAAATGGTCCAGTATAGCTTGAACCAAATACCACTTTTCACTATAGGTATTCTCCTTTGTTGTGCCAGTCCTGTTTGAGTACAATAATCCACCACAGTTGTTTGCAATGGAGATAAATGAACTAGAACAAAGCCAAGAAACTTTACCTTGCTTCACACTGCTGCATATCAAGAAAACTATTGATAGCCTTTTCAGTTTCATCTATGCTCTGAAATGGTCCACCCAGATTAGGGTACATCCAGAAAGTTCCCCTCCGGTCAATCCTAATGTAAAACACCTCAAAGGAATTCGGAGGCTGCCGGATCAAAATGTTAGACCCAAGAGATGAAGCTGATGGCAGAGGGCCATCAATGGTGTTGTGGGGCACCATCCGTGGACTGGTACTGATTGACACTTCCGATGAACTGTCACAAAACTCGTCCAAGGATGAAACAACTGGCTCTTGCAGAGTTAGTGCTTATGTGGACTCAGCAGCACCTGTCACAAGCTTGCCGAACCTGGATGGGAATGTTCTCAATAAGCCATCAATGGTGTTATGTGGCACTGTCCGTGGGTTGGCGGTGATTGATTCTTCTGATGACGTAGTGTCGAGCAACTCCTCCAAGGATGAAACAGCACCTTCCACAAGCTTCTCCTCCGATGAATTGTCAGGAAACTCATCAAAGGATGGAACATCTGGCTCTTGCAGAGTTAGAGCAAACATGTAATCAGGAACATTTGCCAGAAGCTTCTGACATCTGGATGGGAACGAGCTGGATGAGCCGCCAATGGTTTTATGTGGCACACTTTGTGGACTATCAAAGATCGACTCCTCCAGTGATGCAATGTTGAGCAACTCCTCCAATTCCATGGACTCAGAAGCACCTGCCGCAGGCACCTCACACCTGAAGAGGAGAAAGCACAAAGAATACAATCCAACAAATCCGTATCTGAGAACCATCACTATTCAATCTCCAAGTAAACAGAGGTCAGGAATCATAAAACCTCTCATATCAATTTAGGACATTTTTCCTGTTGGTACAATTGAACAACTCCTTTCCACCCCAGGGCAATGATCATGAGGTCTTTCGCTACCGATCTCAACTCTGCCAAAGGAACCACCAATCCCTACTTGTATCCGATAGAAATTAGAAACCCACTGCCACATCCTTCAACAAAAGGCCTAGGACTAGATCGACCAATACATAAACCTAACTAACACTAGATCAACCAATATAGCCTGACACAGGATCCTCACAATAGAACATGATAAACGCGAAAGAGGCCGTACGGTTTACGCGGCGGCTGCAGGTCCTCCGTTACGACGGGCGACGAGGCGTGACGCGTTCTGCGGGGACGAGTGGCGGACCTGCCCTGCTTCACCTCCGATGGGTCGGCGAGGGGAAGCTTGATCTGCCTATGGTGCCGCCGAGTGCCCCCAGCCTGGTGGGGGCGTGGCATCGCCGGCGGGGAACGGAGGAAGACGGTGGTCGCTAAGGAACTCGCGAATGAGCGAATGATGAACTTTTTAATAAAAAACAATACTGTTTTAATTTGAAAAACAACACCTAATTCAAAAACTACAAAAATAATACATGTAGCTCTACTATAGAGAGAAATTATATTTTTGGTAGCGAAAATTAAGGTTGGTGCCTTTGAGCGAAAAAAAACACATAACATTTTCGCAGTGCAACTGTGCAAGGGCTACCCAGCAAAAAAAAGTACAAGGGGAGAAGAGAGCGAGATGAAAAAGGATCTTTTTACTATCTTTTTTTTCCTTTCAAATTATTTCTAAATTTATTATGACATGATAGGGGAGCCACAATACTTTTAAAAACAAGACTAGAAAATAATATCATTTGATCATATGAATTATGTTCTTTTTAAATTAATATATGTTCATGAAAGCATAGGTTTACGTGCCATCAGTGTACGGTAGGGCTCTGACTTCTTCAAAATATTTAGGCTTTGGCTTCTCTACTAGATAAACGTTTGGTAAAAATATTTTCCTTCTCTCTTCCGGGAGGTACGAAAAATTAGGAAATCAGAATCGGTTCATGGTTTTTTTTGAGAAAACGGTTTCAAGATGCTTATGGACAAAATCCGTTTTTACGTTTTGCATTTGATATTGCTTTAGGTTCGAATTGGTGAAGAAGCAAGTGGAGATGCCTGATAGAATTTCATGATTATAAGGAAACTGTTCTCCCTTCTAAATAAGATAATTCTGTGTGCACCAACTTCACTAAAAAGTCCTCACAGTTTGCTTCAGTTTTGTAAAAGGAAGAAGTCCATATTACAACCCCATCTCTTCCGGTGGTCTAAATTTCAACCCCTAATTACAAAATCGTCTAACTAACCTCCCGAAATGCACAAACCAGGGACACGAACCCCCCGAGCCCGCTCCACGCCGGTTTCGATCCGCGCTAGCGTCCACGTCACCCACCATCCATCCACGTCAGCACAACCCTTCACGCCGCGTGTTTTTAATCCCTCATCTCTCTCCGTCAGTAGCTCTCTCTTCCTTCGCGGCGGCTGGGTCACGAGAGGGTCCCTGCACAACACCATGCCCTTCTGAATCCTTGCTCGCTCGCGCATCGCGACGATAGTGGCGGCGCCGCTGAGGCTGCCCACTCGCCCCCTCACATCCACATCCGATGGCCCCCGCACGCCGCCGCGCTGGCGCCCCGCTCCCGCTGCAGTCGTCGCGGGCACTGGGGACTCCACGCGCGTGCTGCTTGCGCTAGCCGCGCTCTATGGCATTCTCTCGCTCCTCGCCTACCGCGTCATCCACATATCCCTCGAATCAATCAATAGTTTCCTGACAAAGGGGTGGTGGTGTCATCAAACGGCAATAAAAAATCATAGAAAAATCCAACCTGCACAGCCAAATAGCTTGCCGATCTAGAGAAAAATCAGACAAATCGACACCATCTTGGAAACTAACCTGGCACGGTTCAGCTCACTGAAATAATACATCTCGGTGCCTTCTTCTCTAGCACTCAAAGGTGACGGGCGACACCGCCCCTATATGGAATAGGGCCCAAGAGATCCCCTCGTCTCCGACACCATGGATCGACGGCGAGCTCGACCAGGATAAACTCCTGCTCCCCAAGCTCTCCATCTTCCTCTGTCAACCTCGCCGAGAGGATGGTCGGCGGGGACTAGTTTTGACGCGAGAGATGAAGAGAGGGGAAGAGAACCACCAACGGGTAGAGAAATAGGGCAGGGGGTTTGTTTTAATCAGGCCTCTTTGCCGACGTGGACACCAAAACTAGACTGGCATGGGTCGGGATCCTGATGTCCGGTTTCATAGATTAGGGTTGTATCTTAAGGCCTGTTTGGTTGTTTAGTCCAAAGTTCAGTTCCTATCCCATCGAATATTTAGATACTAATTAGGGGTATTAAATATATGTTAATTACAATTGTACATATGGAGGTTAATTCGTGAGACGAATCTATTAAGTCTAATTAGTCTATGATTTGATAATATGATGCTACAACAAATGTGTGCTAATCATAGATTAATTAGGCTTAATAGATTCATCTCGCGAATTAGTCTCCATTTATGCAATTGATTTTGCAATTAGTCTATATTTAATTTTAATTAATATCTAAATATTCGACGTGATACAAACTAAACTTTAATCCGTGGAACCAAACGTCTGGCAGGGTTCGGTCCCATTCGACTGCTGGCAGGGTTCGGGGGTAACGTGGACTTATTCCTTTGTAAATTGACGATCCTTTCTGGACAAAATATGTTGCGGAGAAGGGGCCCGGTGTAAAATTTACACCACTCCGCCGTCCGCCCCTCTCCGGTATCTGACCGACGGCGGACGGCGCCGTCGCCTCCGCCACCACTCCCCGCCGTCCATGGCCTCACGTAAGTATTCCTGAGGTTCCTACATCTCTACCACCCACTCTAAATCGGCTCCCTAACTCGCCCCTATGTTCTCACGCGCAGTCCTGCTCGAGCAGCAGGAGAAGCTGCGGCGGCACGTCGACGAGTGGCGCTTCCGCTCCCGCGCCGCTCTTTCGGAACTCAGCTCCGGCTCTGGAACACCCTCCCCCACCCCGTCCGCGCCCTCCGGTCCCGTCAGGCTCCGCGTGGCCCCCGCCGACCCCGCGGGGGCGGGCGCTGTGTCCCTCCTCCTGACCGCCGCTGCGGCCGACGACAACGTCGCGGTCGCCAAGTTCGTCGCCGTGCTCTCGCACTCCAGCGTCGAGATATCACGCCTTTCTGATGCGGTATCCTCGCTGAAACCCACTCATTTCTCTGTATTGGGATCACGCTGCTGAAGCCCACTCTTCCATTTCCAACTGTAGTTGATGAACTGCAAATTCGACATTGAATTCCGGGGTTTGCTTGGACGCGTTTAGTAAATTGAGCCTATTGAGATTTAGAGGCTGTTCTGGCAAGCATCTCATAAAAAAATTAGCATGCCTGTTCGATTCACAATGTGCTCCATGAGCAATGCCGGTCCTGAAATAATGTAAAATCTTGTATCATGGGTACATGTCACTACTTTTGTTGTTGCTTACACTGTCGTTTTTGGTACAGTGTAACACACTGACACCTTCAAGCACATACCTATGTACACAAGCTGCTCAGCAGTGGGTAAAGCTGCCAACGGTTCGGTGTAAAACCAGTTTTCTCGGTTTGGTCTTTGATCTGGTTGAGCCTGATTTGGTGGGAATCCGTTGGCCCTGAGAATTAGTTTGTTTGGGTTCAGTTTCTAGCTGAGATTGGTTTGGGGCAATTTAGATTGGGTTTCAATGGTCTGCGCACGTGTGGTGAGGAAACCCTTCCAGATCTTCACGCCCGTCTCTCCCACCATGCCTGACGCTGCTAATTTGTTGCCAGATGATGCTAATTAACGCAAGGATCAACTTTCCATTGTGACATCGAATGGCATGGCAAGCGTAGGTTGCTGCTTGGTAGACAGTGAAAACCATGTTCAGGAACTGGTAGGAGGTAGTAGTGGTGGTTTTGTTCGGTTGGAAGCTGCTCATTAGTTTATATCAGTTTGGTTTTAAATGAGCGTCGGTTGGTCTGGTTGGGTCCACCTGCTGTGATTAATTAGAAATGGTTTGGTGCAGCTTTGGTTTGGATTTCAGACCATTACCAACTTTAGCAGTGGGAGGCAAACATCTTTCTTCTCTACACAAGGCTCCTGGTTGTGCATTCTACCTTATCTATTTTTCTTTTGACTAATCTAGGCTTCAAAGGGTCTCTATCGGCAACTGGTCCTCTTTGGGCACGATGCGGGGGTTTCGGGTGAGGCACTTCTGGAGGGGGAGCCACAAAAGTTGTTTGCCCACTCAATACCATTGTTGCTCGAGCTGTATGAAATCATCAATGGGCTGATAATGATCCTTGGGAACCTGCTCCGGCAACTTGATGTGATCTGCTCAGTCCGGGACAAGAATGTTCGGCCATTGAACTCATTCAGGAATTTTGATTTAAGGACAGTGTTTGGATCGCTTGGTGAGGGGCTTACGGTATTCCTGTTATTGGATGAAATCTTGAGGCACAATGGGCATGTCAAGAGCTACTTATCCCTGTTCTCAAGGTACTAACATTTAGTAGTTTTTAAGTGCATTTAGTCTGGATCATTCTACTCAGGTAATATGGGGAGTGTTTACTGCGGATGTTATGCTGAAAGCACATCTTCTTAAGGGAACATTTGAATCAACACGGTTAATGTTTGTGGGATTCATTTGTGATCTGCTTAAATAGTGAAAAGTGGAATACTGCAGTGTTTAGTGAGTGATGACTGAATGTATAAATTCAGAAAAAAAGAATTGGAGTAGAGAGTACAACAAAAGAATATTTATGCCTTGGAAACTATAAAATTAATGTCAGCAAAATGAATCACATCTATATGCAAAGTAATTAAAAAATGCTTCAGCTGTGGGTCAGCGGCCACTCATGAAAAATGGGGAACTTGGTAAACAAACAAGCACGTAATTTCATAACGATAGGCAAAACTCCGATAACTTTCTTTTTCATTGAGAAAGTTTTAACACCAGGGTATACTTTATGCACTCATGTATCTTAGAGACCACCTTATCCAGCCTTATTAAAATGGATAAACGTGCTTTTGGTTCCGTTTTCGTAGGATGATGAGTAAAGTGAAATCAGAGGTCGATATAT
The DNA here is from genome assembly GCF_005286985.2 of Setaria viridis. Classification (NCBI taxonomy): domain Eukaryota; kingdom Viridiplantae; phylum Streptophyta; class Magnoliopsida; order Poales; family Poaceae; genus Setaria; species Setaria viridis. Next base: position 1,779,203 of record NC_048266.2, read on the forward strand.
TTGGTATGTCCGTTGAAGATGTAGACTTCCTTGATCAAGTAGTCCACAACTTGCAGAAAATATTCGACAGTGGCCTTTTCCACGTAAGTGTTAGTGCATTAACTTTCTTCTTCACTCATTATTTTCCTTTTGGAACACCTTTCGTGAAGTGCTGTGCTGTTTGTCTCACTGCATATTTTTTTGCTGCAGCGACTACTGCAAGTAGATTCACCTTTGCGCTCCTCAATAGACCTTGTTAGGTCCAATAAGAAACTTCTAGATGCATTTCATTCTTGCTTCGCTGAAAGCAGTTCTGAAATCATTCTACGCATTGGTGAGCAACATGTACTTGAACCTAATTTAGTAATTTATTCAATAGATTTACTTTATTATGTAACTGTTTTGTTTGCCATTCTCCCCCTCAACATTGAAGTTTGGATTTCAGGATCTTCAAAGGAACTCCCATATGATCGAAAGACTATACTCCATCTTGTAGCTCTTCTTTTATTCTTCATATCAGCAACTGGTACTTGGTCAACATTCTTGATTGTTTTTTTTGCTTTTGACAAAAGACGCCCTAGGGCATATTATACCTGATTTATATTAAGGAAAACATGAACCAATACAGAATAGACCATGCCAAAAAAGAAAATTACATGTTTGATTGTTGATGTAGATATGGATGATGTTATTCTATTACTGCTGTTCCTCTAAACATACATTTCACTTAGTATTTTTCAACTAAATTTCTCACCTTGCTTTTTAGCACAAAAAAATGATTTAAGTTAGAGAATGGTCCTGTGTTGCTTCTCCCATTCTGATTACCCTATCAATGTCTTCCTTTTCACATAATGATAGTATGCTACAGCTTATATTTGCAGTGGTCTAACTTTTATTTTTTGAATTATGTTTTCAGATGAAACTCCTGATAAGAAATCCATGAAACTACTAACAGAGATGTTTCAGATGGTTCCAGTGATCTATATTGAAGGTGGAAAGCGCATCGTGCTATCTGATTTAATGAAGTGTTATTGCCCTCCAGCACTATCCTCGTTGCCTCCCATTAAGGAAGCTTGTGAAGCTTTTGAAATCATGAAGAATAACTATCTTGCACATTTAAATGAAGTGCAATCAAGGTGTGCATATTTTTCCCTCTTTTCATGTACAGCTCAGCAGTGCCGTACCAGGATCCCTAATGTCAAACATTTTATGTCTCCATTGTTACTATTCTGTTTCCAGATTATCTCTATCTGCAGAGTTTTAAATCTGGTAATCGTAGTTCTGGCTTACTTAGATAAGTACACTTTTGGAAGAAGCATCTGCTAAATACTGCATTAAGCTTAGAAAGAGAAAAAGGGATATGATGGTTAGAAGGTAGCTTATCATAATTCACTTTTAAAATTTGAGGTGTTTACTTTTCCTTTCTTGAATGTCATATGTAGCTCCATTCTTTAACATGTTTTTGTAGATAATTTAATTGAAAGGATTACGAACATGTTGGTGTCATCTGACTCTGCTTCATATCCACACGTCTAAGCACTTTTATGGGCTTGTGCTTATCACTTTGACAATGCTCAGTCTTTGATTTACTTTTGAAAATTCACTTTAATGTAAATGTTATTCGGTATGTGCAGGGATATTCAAGCCATAAATGATACACTTTCTTGTTGGTCCGTTTCATTCCAGTCAGCTGTTCATCCATCGGTACTATACTACATTCTGAGTTTTGATTTACTTGGCTCTATAATACATGCTGAGTTTTCACTCGTTTTGATTTCAGTCGCAGATGTTGACTGAGGAGTGGGTTCGACATCTCCAGAAGCAGATTTTGCAGGTCATATTTTAACTTCTACTTATTCTGCTTTCTAGTTGACTCCTAATGAAATTTTCTTACTTGTTCAATTGAACTGCCAAACATGTAAGGCATATATTGAGGTTGAACTGCATAATACCATGATCTGAAAGTGGCTTCTTGCTTTGGTCAAATTGTTTGTATTTTCTTTTTCTTAATCTGTGTTGGCAAAGAAGTGAAAACTTTTTGAGCCTGCTACTAATTATCTAACTTTTAGTTTTTAAAGCAATTGATACTACTTCCTGATGATTATTTCTTTGAAGTGTTTCTTGGAGCAGCTTTTCATCAATGTTGCTGAATCTAAAGTATCGGCAGAATCTTATTGCATGGCATTATAAGACTCAGTTCTGTAGGCATATGCTTATTTTCTTTGCTTCAGTGCAGGGAGTAGTTCTTGCAGATAGAATACACATACTTGTTCAATCTATGCTCGACCTACATATGCATCTTAAGGTACTTTAGGCTTACACTTACTAACTTCCCTTTGCTTCTTGTATGCTTTGTATTTTGTTGACCTGTATGTGGTCTCTCTTTTTTCTTTATCATATTGGATTTTTTGATAAATGATTTTGCCTGATTTCTCTAATGCTCATTTCAAGGTTCCACTGAGAAGAGAGAAAGCCAAATCTCTTTGTCAGATGATTGTGTCTCTGAAGGTACAAAATACCGCTAAATTTTTCTTGAAACTCAAAGCACCAGTTTTTTTTTAACACTACTCATTCTAATATATTAGTCCATAGGAGACTTGTTCAACACAAGAGGGTCCAACATAGTACGCAGTCTTCCTCACATTATCAACATCATTCAATCAGATATTGAACTACTCCTAGTACCATTGAAGGTTCATTTGCCCACTCCCTAAACTTTATGTTGTTTTCCCTTTATTCATGGAGCTGATGTTCTGTTACTTTGTCCATTAAGCAGACTAGACTGCAAAGCGAAATAGCCAAGGCTGATCAAGTTAGCAAAACAGGATTTCTTAGCTTGTTGAGACGTGGTATGTGAGACTATCTGTTTGTTTCTTTTGCCCAAGAGAAGGATACAATTTTGTTCCCTGAGGCTTCATATAACTGAAACAGAGCATAAGGCACAATTTGTACTGTTTTGTGCACTCCTGTCTGTTGGAAGATGCTGTTTGCTTGAGAGGAACTATCTGTTGTTTTTGTACACCAATCCACTGTTTAGAAACAATCTTTCATTAGTATGCACATATACAACTAAATACTCTTCTTCCCTTTCTTTAAAATGCTGTAATGGATCATATACAGTTTTATGGTTCTTAGCTTGGTGACTGATTGTGTTCAAACATACAATTATTTGCACAGTGTAACACTTTGTTGTGCACTTTATTTTATGCCCATACTTCTGACATGGAATAGTATTGGTATAGGTAGTGCGGAGATGGAGACAAAGCTTCTTGATTCACTTTCACTGGTAACACACCTTCGAACAGTTTCTGATACAAGTATGCGAATTGTTATCTTTGTTTGTTGGCCAGTTTCTTCATTGTGTAAAACTGGTAAAAGAATATGCAGCAAATGCAGAAATCGAAAGTTCACTGATACAAACTCAATTACTTTTAATTGCATTTATTTGTTTAATTGAAAGCATCTCTTGTTAATGGTATGCATGATGTGTTTACCACTCTGGCTATCCTGTTTCTTATTGCAGCTATTTTGTTATCGCCATTTGTATGATTAGTTAAAGAGGGAAATGCTTCAAAATTTTTGCTGGTGTTTAATGAGTTTTAATCACTAAGAAATGAAAACAGATTGACTTGAAGGTTTCCTGTAGCTTTGCCGTCTCTGAAGGATATACAAATTGGCTAGGTATTGGAGTTGGCATTTAATATTTGTGTGACTAGTAATTGTTGTGCCAGTAAAATTGTAGAGCATGCTGGATAGCCTATTATAAGATTATGATGGTTCTTTTTCAGCTTAGTGTCGGTTACAAATGTGAACCATTTTCTCTGTAAGATACAAACGTGATGTATACATGTTATTAATCTCTTTAGCTCGACAATTCTATATCTAGAACTGACAATACTTATTATTGCTTTTCCTGAATTACTCCAGGTTCTGATATCCTTGCAATTGCTTGAAGGGAGTGGAAGTTCTCCAAGGCAGCTGACACTTTCTATTACTGTGGATATTCTACACAGTCTGGTGTGTTAGACATTTATTCAATCATTATTACCATCTTGCTGTAGCTGGCTTGAGGGTCCTCAGGAAATACTAATTTTAGTGCTTGTGTGGTACTGTGCAGCACAAATGTAGCCTAGCATGTTTAGAGATAACATGGATCCCGATTCCCAACAACATTTGATGCTAGTTTCCTAGTGTTTGGTCAGTTTGTTTGCTTGTGAGCTTGTGATAATGCTTGAGGGGAATGTGAATTCATAAAACTGCATCTCAAGACATTTTTAACGCAAAAGGTAGTATGATGACTAATTGAGTTAACACAGATTAACCAAATTGTGGGTATGGTTGAGAACTTGAGATGTGGTTATGTTGCTTTTGCTTGCGTACTTCAAGATTTAGCTTACTATATTGTGAAGTCTGAGTTGACAAGTAGATCTGTCCAATCTTCAAGAACAGGTGTTAAATGTTGCGAATTGCATACTCTTGATTTTCAGTTCAATGAATTATTGTTATTATCATCTTGTTTTTTTTTCTTAATAGATTATCTGTTTTGTTTGATGTTTGTAACACTGATATGCGTAGCCACAAAGCAGGGTCACTTGGATGTTGAGCTGTGTAAAGTGAGGAAGCTTCTATCAAAGTTCAGAGTTCTTTCAAATTTCCAGTCTCTGATTGAAGAAAGAACAAAATGTTGCTTCTTGTATTGGATAAAAGAGATGCTTTCGACTTGGTTATCCATGGTATACGGAGATGCTTGCAAATTGTCTTGGCTACAGTAAGTGTTTAAGATATCAGGAAAATTTCATAATGTTCTTATAACCACATGGCTTAGTATGAACCATTAGCAATAATGCATTTTAAGTTTTCTGCTCTATTTTGTGCATGAATCTTATTCTTTGATTGGGTCTTCTGTTTGATGTTTGTAACTTCTTTATTCTTCATTTTGTTTGTTTCCTCAGATTGTTACCTTAAATACTTTTCAAAAGCATTCTCACTAAATCTTTTTGAGATTTGAGAAGTCTCAGCCACAACTGTTCTTTTCCCTTGCATTGATTATTTTTGAGTTAACAGAAATATCGTCGATGCATTTTCTGATGGAACGTCACTCCTCGAACTTGGGAACATGGGACCAGTTGCTCTTCAGAGTTATGAGGAAGACATTGAGAATGCTTTGAGGGAGGTGAGATTTTTTTTTTTTGGCTCACATATACTACTGTTGATGATATTTAGGAAATCCATTTTGAGTAGGAACCAAAGAAAGACAGCTTCAACCTACTTCTGTGAAAGCCTAATTCAAAACTGAGCTGAAGTACACTAGCAGAACAACGAACTACTGCTTGCAGGAAAAAAAAACAAATGCTCAAGATTGTGGTCATTTTCTTTTTCTGTAGGAGGTTGTTGCTCCTTTGTGCAGGGACATTGAGACTGATCTCCGACTTCATGTTCATTCTACTCGTTTGAAAGGAGCTGTTGTTGTGAACCCAACAAAGGTAATAAGATACATGGTAGGAATTGAGAATTGTGCTGATCGGTCTTTTAGTGCTGACACAGACTGTACTTGTGCTGATGGGCAGACTGGGGTTCGTAATCTTTCATGGTACTTACGAATGAAGCCCTTGCGATTACCTTTCAAGTTTGTTGATGTTAAATTGCTTGTGGAAAACCATCTAAATTCTGCGTTCTATACTTACTCTGTGATGCCTAACTATGATAATAAGGTATGTACCATGCTCTTCCTATTACAGATAAGAAAGTCATACGATATTTTGTCAAATGCTTGCTTATGATTGTTGTGTTGATTATACTCTAGATATATGCAGAGATGCATGAACTAGGACAGCTGAAATATGGCGTTGAACTGGAAGATTTCCATCTTACTGTGGATACTCTGGATCAAGGTTTTGATTTCAGAAATACTATCCAACATCTTGATTCATTTTGTGAGAAATACTCCTACAGCATTGCCAAACAGGTGTGTACTAAAATTGGTTGCATACAACTAGCGCATTTTAGTGATCATTCTCCATGTTGTGTACTAAGATTGATTGCATAGAAATAGGGCATTTCAGTGATCATTCTCCATGAAAACTCTTCTCAAGTCATGGGAACCTAAAGAATAATCTCAACTTTTTCTGACTAGAACAGTCAGAATTCAAAAAATTTCCTTTATGTCCTGAGAAGCAAATTTCACATATTTCAGCAGCTGTTTTGCAACATTCTCAATTAACGTGTACCTGACTACTTTGCAGCTGTAAGCTCCAACAAAATCTCCCTTATGCTTGTGGTTCAGACATTTAAAGCAACTAATCTTCCTTTTTTTTGGTATTTATGCAGATGTTTATCGAGAATGATCTGGATGGTCAAGGCCGAAAAAACTTAGTTTTATGTGTTGAACACATTGCATCGTCAACTGCAATGTGCAGTTTGCAGCAAATTTCTGCTGCTTTGGACACCATTTTGATGTTTTTGGACAGGATGTTTTTGGATCTGGATGCATTGCTTCAAAGTGACACTGAACTTGATTTCTTGAAGGATTTAAAACGATTAGAGGTAAAATTTCTCTTGAAATGTTCTATGTGCTAATTATGTGCTGTCAGAGTGATGCATACTTGCTCTGGTCCTGCATATTTGGATATTCACTGTATGGCTCGCATCATATTCTAGTAATCTAAACTATCTTACTCAGTTAATTATTTGTATCAGAACACCAGGGTGTCCAGTGTACACCCTGCTATCCATGGAGAACTAAAAGTTGCTTTTGGGAAGCATGGACTTGGAGATCATACTCTGGACTTCCTCGGACAAGTACAAGCTGTTGTTGCTAGAATAGGAAACGCACTAGGCCTAATGAGAATACTTGCTGCTGGCTGTACCCGCTATTCCAACAGCATCTCAAGGTGTGTTGTCTTAAACTTCCACAGTTTGAACTTGTGATCACATATTTTGTTCACAACCGGATTTTTCTCATGCTTGTAGATATGCAAGAAAATCCAACTATGACTTAGGCTATTCTGCAAGTTGCAAGAAAGTGGGTTTAGTCGATGACATTGCTGAAGTTGGGAAGATGCTGGATACGGAGGCAAGAAACAGGGAAGCTTTGGATGAGAGGATTCAAACCTTTGCAATATTGGTAACCCACATTTCACAGGTACCATCTTTCACTTACTAGTCACTGTTTATTATTAGTTTTAATGTTTCCCCTACAAGCTAAGTGAATTTATGATTTCAGTGAACTACCGAATGTCAATGTCTGTCTTGCTATACACTGTCTGTTACCTTTACACAATGGCAACTTTCCTTTTGTGTCGTAGTATAGGTGGAAAGTTCAATATTTTGAGTTGCATGGGATACCTGCCTTATTCTCCTATTATGCTAGAGTTACTTTGTTTCACAATGATAAGGAAACTTAGTTACCATCTTGTAACCTTAGTAGTTAGGACTCAGGACTAGTACCACTGGATATTGTGTTGCTCAAAAGTATTTTTCTACTGGTAAAATATGGTTACTAGTTCAATATCGATATATGTGCCCTCCCATTTTCCAGGCAAAAGGTACATGCACATTCTGCTGCAAGTTCAGATCAACAAAAAAATTATATCACATATAAATATGATCACAACTGGAGCTCAGACAATAAGCCACAGCAAATTGATGATTTCCATTGTGCTGTTAACTCCTATGCAACCATTAAATATTTTCCAAGCTAGGTTGAGCTTGGCAATACAGCTTTGCTACGTGGGGTGGTTTTGTTTTTTGTTCTGCTAGGATTCTATTGGGCGTGGGCTGGGCTTTATATCATATATAGTTTTGCCAAACATTATAAAAAAGGTATGGCAAGAGGCCTTTTTTGTTTTCTGACTTCTTAACTTTCCTTGGATGATTTGTAGAAGCTTCAGAGCAATGAGCTTAAAGCAATGAAGGACTTCTTCCAAATTGTTCCATTGCTTATTGGCAACATGGTGGACCATAGACTTCTTCACAAGGATAAACTACTGAGACGGGGGCATGACGGCAAGAGTGTCATTCATACATACGACCGTTTCCTTCTAGGAGTTGCTTTTGTCCTGAAGGTATGTTCTCCAGTGCCATGCTTGTTTTGCGCTATTTTGCTTTACCAGGACTATCTATGTAGGTGTTCTGGTGACTGGCAGTCTACCTTTCCATTCCATTCTCAAGGTCTGATTGAAGGCCACATTCATGTAATTTTGCTTTAACGTTCTTTTGTTGTGCTTTGTCTTCTGACATTATTTGTAGGTCTTGAAACAAGAAAGCTCTTTTGATGAACTCAATTGGTTCGCTTCCACAAAAACAAAATTTGAGGGAGTGTCAGAGGACGAAAACAATAAAATGGATACGAGCCCAAGCAGGGTTGCTTTCACCAGTCTGAAACTTTGGCGTGCGGCTCCATCAGTTAGGACAGAACCACATAAGGTACTTTCACTTTGGCTCAGCCATTCTCTGTGCCTAATGATAAGTCCATATCGCACTGTATCCTCCATAGCAAGTGCAAAGGGTTCCCCTGTTTCGGAGGGCTAAGCGTTCCTCATTTCCTTGACAGGGTGTTGACAAGGGGAAGCGGTACCAGCAGGAGATCGAGCTTATAGAGTGTACCCTGAGGCTGGCTAGAACAGTGTTAGGATGAGATCGTGTTGTTGTACGATAGTTTCCTTCGTTGCCGGCTGGCTGGCGTTTTTTTGCCTAGCCTGTGGAGTGTCTTTTGCGTAGCACATTGGGAACATTGGGGGATGTCCTATATACCCTTGTGGTTGCGAAGATGTTAAACATATGATATTCACATGCGATCGAGCAAAAGAAGTTTGGAAAAGTCTAGGGATCTGGAGCAAGATTGAAGAAGCCTTGCATATTGATCGGTCTGGATCAGTGTTGCTAGGGGAAATAATCCGAAGAGGAGGTAGGGAGCCGAATCTGAATAACGTGGGATTAGTGGAGCTAATTCTAACAGGTGGCTGGTACAAGAGAAGGCAGTTTGTACATGAGAATCAAATTCGATCTCCAAATAGATCAACCTTATCCATTGCAACACTGACACATAATTATTTGTTGGCAAGAACGAAGTCAAAAACAAAGATGAGGGAAGGATGGAAGAAACCACCAGAAGGAAAGCTGATGATCAATGTTGATGCTGGTTTTAACGTAGATTCAGGGAGTGGAAGCACAGGAGTAGTGATAAGAGATACAAGTGGTGCTTGCATTGCAGCAGCTCAAAGATATCTTGCTCACGTTGTAGACGCACCAATGGTGCAGGCTTATGCTTTTAGAGAAGGGCTGATGATGGCTCAACATATTGGAATTAATAATTTTATTATCCAGACAGATTGTCTACAAGTTGAAATCGTGAAGGCAGGGGGATACTCGGCGACGGCATCTGCTGCTATATTTGATGATTGCTGCGTCCTGTGGAATGGTTTTGATAATGTTCCGCTTGAATATTGTAATAGGGAAGCCAACCGGGTTGCTCATGAACTTGCTAGGTCTGCTTTCTCTTCACGAAATTCCTGTATTTGGGACGATGAGCCCCCTAGTTTTATCCTTGGCTTAATGGCAAATGATGTAACTATCATGACAAATCAATAAAGGTAGCCACATGCTTTAAAAAAAAAACAATAACCCAAAGAATCGAAGCCAAAGCCTTCGCACAGAAGTTCATATATTTTAGGCAGCTTCTCGACATACAAAAACTCGAAAAGAAGCATGGAGCTGGTTCAAGACTACCATATTTGTTGTAACCTCAAATTTAGGCAGAACTCTGTGGTCGGATTCAGTAAAAACATCAAGGTTTACATTTGTGACATGTAAATTCTGAATTCAGAGAATACGGGCATTTTGCCTGATGTCTCAGCAATTGAATTGCTCTTGTTAAAATTCTTGTAGAATTTCTACCTCAAGTAACATGATTTCGATGGGAGAAGAAATAGGAGAACGGGTGTTGCTGTCCTAACCAAAAACGTTAATGTTCGTTTCTTCAGCTGGCCACGTCATCAGCCTAAGTTCAGCTTGTCCGCACAATCATCCACGTGGATCGCGTGCTGCACGAATCTTGATGCAAGGGCGCCCGCCTCTTCGTCTCCCGTTATCCACCCGGTCACACACTCCCCCCTCCCAGCTCTACTCCCCTTCCCCGAGCACTCCGCCGCCCGCTCCAATGGCGGCGCCGGCCAATTCCTCCTGCTTCCACGCCCGCGCCGCCGCCAGCCAGACCTCCTCTCTCAGGTTAGCCGTCTCCTCCCCGTCCCGCCGACGCCCAAACCCTACCCCCCCACTGACCCCCTGACTTCTCTGTTTTTTCCCCTCTTGCAGCGTGGGCACCAGGGTCTTCGTCGGGCTCAGGGCGCAGACCAAGCTAGGTGAGCGAGAGCCGACCAAACTCGCTGAAATTTGTGCCGGGTTCATCTTCCGTGTTTGATTTTTTGATTTTCTGGCTGAGGATGCTGATTAGGTTCGTCCGAGTCGTCGTGCCCGAATGTCAGCGCTGGGTTCTACACCGCCGTCAACCGGAGGATCTCTCTCGGGTGAGTGCGCCGATCCGTGTGCATTGGCACATGATCCTTCTTTCGCTGGGGCCGTGCGCTCAGGTTGGGGGAATGAGATTTTACGCCATGATATGATGCGATACTATTACTATATGCCAGTGTTAAAGTTTGTTGCTGCTCCATTTCCGGTGGCTGTTATGCTTGTTGGTTTTGTTGCAGTGCATTTTTGGCTGTGGCAGTTTACTTGAAAATGCCAGTGCCTATGTTAGTGTGCAGGCAGTGCTTTTGATTACATTAAGTAACCATAGTCCATAGACATGGCGGGCTAACCTTTCAAGTCTCATGTTGAGCAATGAATATTCAATCTGTTAAGATGAGATATCCCATCTGTTAAGGACCAGAGAAATTCTTCCCATCTTACTGTTTTAGTAAGAAGCCACAGTCCATAGGTTTGTTAGCGCTTGAGGTAGCTGAAGAAGAACAGAATGACTGACGTTGTTTGTTGGACACAGTTGACACTTGAGTATGCTAATTTACCTTTGATAGGTTGTCAAACAAGAAGGCTACCAGAGCTCGTATTTCGATGATGCCTATAGGTACTCCACGAGTGCCTTACAGAACCCCTGGTGAAGGAACCTGGCAATGGCTTGACATATGGAATGCTTTGGTAATACTTCATAGCACCTGGTTTCATGCTTCCTTGAGTTGATGCAATTTTGTTTGCCCACTGTACATGGATAACAATTGAATTGCCCATGTGCAGTATCGTGAAAGGATTATCTTCATCGGGGACAATATAGATGAAGAATTCAGCAACCAAGTGTTGGCAAGCATGTTGTACCTTGACAGCATTGATAATACAAAGAAGATTCTTCTATACATTAATGGACCTGGAGGAGATGTAAGGACCTTCCAACACCATGCCTGTACTTATGTTGGTTGTCTTTTCTTATGTTACCGGTGTTCTTCTTTTTGGTTAAAAAAATTGGGGCCATGATTCTGTGACTTGGAAGCAGTACCATCATCAAGAATTTGAATTCAAAGTACATTTTTATGCTTCAAGTATTAAAAATAATTGTTCAAAGAGTCCACGAAAATGAGGTTACCCCAAAACAATTGATGTTACATTCTAATCTGAACTCATCCCTGGTTTTGCAGCTTACTCCATGTATGGCACTATATGATACCATGCTAAGTCTAAAGAGTCCTATTGGTACACACTGCTTGGGCTTTGCATTCAACTTGGCAGGATTTATTCTTGCAGCTGGTGAAAAGGTGTAACTATTTAATATTGGTTTCTTTTTGGAGCCTGTGTGTCTTGAATATGCTCTAGTATAATACATATATCTGTTCTTCTGTATTGTCCAGGGTTCACGTACTGGTATGCCTTTATGCCGGATTTCACTTCAGTCACCTGCTGGAGCTGCTCGAGGCCAGGTTTATAGTCTTAACAGAAGGCGGATTTAATATCGGATGCCTGCATCTTAGAGTCTATTATTTATTATATATTCTTCTGCAGGCTGATGATATTGAAAATGAAGCAAATGAGCTTATTCGTATCAAGAACTATCTGTATGGCAAGCTTGCGGAGCACACAGGTCATTCTGTCGAAAAGGCAAGGGATTCTGATTGCATGAACCAATTACCTTTTTCAATTATGTGTGCTTAAACAAGTTTTTTTTGTTGCGTCATGTACCAGTCTGGTGCATGATGGTTTGCATTGCTCTGGTTTGTTGTATTGCATAACAAGGTCCAAAATCTGATTCAGAATGCCATATTACATTACATGCTATGGTACCATATTCTGTTTCCTTTGAGACTATCCCATAGAGGATTTTGTTTTTGAATCTTTTCACTTGTGATTCGATACGATTGTATTAGCGTTTTCAGTCCTAAGAGTCCCATTCATCTCAAGCATTTACTCCTTGCTTTGCAGATTCATGAGGACCTGTCCAGGGTGAAGCGCTTTGACGCTGAAGGGGCTCTCGAATACGGGATTATCGATCGCATTATCAGGCCTTCTCGGATCAAGAAAGAGGGGTCCACTGGTCACAGGAAGGATATGCGAAATCTGGGACTTGGCTAGTAGATATGCTATATTATTGTATCAGATCTGTGTGTTGGATTGCATTACCCCAAACTTCAGTTTACGATCTCGAACTCTAGGATTTTCTACTAGATAGCAAGATAAGCAGGCATGGTGGCTGAAGTGAAATGAAGGACCTATTCTTCCATTTCATCATATGCGTCGGACGCAGCATGTGCTCTGCTTTTTCCCGAGAACGTTCTTGTTGGAGAGAAATGTACTGTCCAAAATTTTGCACAAAGCTTTCACTGAATCTGCAGCTCGCCAGTACCTAGTATGCTTTTGCTAACTGCCAGTATCATTCTTTAGTGAGCTGCAGAGCAAAGAAAAAGACCAAGAGGGCTCTAGCCTCTAGGCGCCCCGTGCACTGCTTTTGTATTGTACCATCAGGTGCCCATGTTTTGGATTGGGACTACAGTTACACAAGCAGTGCCCTTTTCCAGGCTGTATGTTGGTTTTCAATAATGAAACCAGGTGCCCATGTTTGCTGTATCTCTTCGTATCAATGTGACGGACTGTTGGGAGAAGAGGTAGCTTTCAATGGCGGAGCGCCACACTGGTGGTGTTGGTGACCAGCCACCTCACATACTGTGCATAAACGTATAGAATGTGTCTTCAGAGGAGAAGATGATGCCCTGAGAAGGATGCCGATTGGGTAGGCGAAGAATGTTACCTGCAAGTCCAAATGCAACGGCACATTGCACTCACCACTCGCTGATCGGCATGTGTTTTGACATGGTCGCACAGATGCCACAGATACTGTTGACGGAACAGATGAAAATGTGCAACAACTCCAGAATCGACAGTCCAACAGATACGAGTCCATCTCCTGGCCGTTACCACTCACCAAATTGGTACAGTGGCAGCCCACCGTCTCCCTATTTGCAGCATCACCGCACGAACTCATACCAGTGTGGCACCGCTTTCACCGAGCTCCGACTATTGATGGTTAATTCCTATGTATATTCCCCTCAGTAATACTTTTTTTAAGACGGGCACGTTTTCATTAAGGAGAAGAGAATTACAATGATGTAATTTTAGGAGAGATCCCAAAGCGCAGAATTATAAGAACCATCACCTATGACCAACACCAGAAACACAACAACAGAAAAAAGGAACCACAACACCACCACCACACTAAACACGACCTAAGACGCCTGAAACCTACAGGAGATAAGGACACCATGAACACACGCCCATCACCGATTGCCTAACAACCCGGAGCCAGCGGAGGTAGAGCGAGAATGTCATGCAAGACGATGCCTCCAGGGGGGAGTGACGCCAACGCTGCCATCATCCGTCTGTCCACGGAGGAGCAGACTAAGTCTTCACCTGGCAAAACCAAATGGATTTGGTGGCCACAACAACGCCCCCAGTGAGGTGAGCTACGTTAAGGAATGCAACCGTTGTCGGCACCAGCGAATGTCAGGCAAAGCTTTCGCTAAGGCCTCCAAAACCAACTCCACGCAGCCGACCACCAAGGCCTGGATGAGAGGCAAATCGATGGGATGGCAGCGAGCAATCCACGGTGACGACGATGGGGAACATCAGCAGACCAGCGACCGCCATCACGACAACCAGGGGCCTCTAGCCTTGTAGCCCATGGAGCAGAGAGACGAACTTGAAGAGAATGACCGCGACCTTATGGGGAAAGTAGTGGTGGAGAACAACCTTGGGGCTACCCGGGCACCCCTGGACAGCGGATCCGAGGACCGGCGGCCTGAAGCTGCCCCTACCGCCGGAGGAAGAGCGATGATGCAGTGTGAAGGAGTGACCTTGCGCCACGTCGGCCATCGGAAAGAGTGAATCCGGTGACTCCACCTTGCGGGCCACGGCGACGCCGTCAACCCCCCGCCTTGGCCAGCGGATCTGGAGGAGGGGGGAGCGACCTTGCGCCACGCCGTCCACCGGGAAGAGCATCCGGTGACCAGCGGCTAGGGGACCACTACCACTCCCGAACGGCAAGCCTCCCAGCCCGGGACGCGCGGATCAAGACCCCAGACGGCGGATCCGGCGACCGAGCCGGCCAAAGGGAGACTGGCGGCGGTCAGTGACGGGCAAGCCGTTGGAGGCGACCTAGGGTTTGCTGGGGGAGAAGAGGAGGTCGCCGCCGACACAGCTCGGTGGGCGCATGTGGTAGCGGCAGTGACCGGACGGGCGGAGCGGGGGGTCCAGCGGCCCACGGCTGCCGCCCGCCGCCCACCGAAGCTCCTCTGATGGCAACCATGGCAGCTTCGGCAAACAGGAGCCAACCCCGGTGAGTAGGCAGATCCGGCGAGAGGTGTGGCAGATTCAGCCTCCAGCGCCAGCGGCGACCTCTATCGGCGAAGGGAGACACGACCGTGTTGGGGTTGAGTGGGGAGAGGAGGCGAAGGAAGAGGGGAGGAGGGCCTTGCCGCTACCATCCTCGCCGCCGCACAGGCTTCCGGCAGCTGGCTCTGGCGATAGCGTGGCTGGGAGAGGGTGGGGGAGCTTGTTGGCGGCGGCAGCTAGGTGCCGGCCGTGCCCAACCTTCGCTCCCTAAGCAAACAGTTCTGGATGTCATGTTTAAACAGTTAAATTTCCCCTCAATAATACCACAATTGGAATTCAAGTAAAAAAAAAGGTCATGCCAATGTAAGAGTGATAATCTTTCCCAACAGTTTTTATTTTGAAATGGCCAAGCATTTATAGCCCTATAAATTAAATTGTCTATCGTAACTGTTGGTGTTATGTTTGTTGGCAATTTGCCAAAACTGATTGAAAAGAAAAAAAAAGTACATACTTGCAAAGATGTTGGCCAATCATGGACCTGTTAGGAATCCTCGTCATAATTTGTATCGATGTAAATAAAATGATGCATTTGTTCATTTGTGGGTCTTGGTGGTCTAGACTATTAAGATTGTCGTGGTCGCTCTTGCTTCCCTCTTAATAAAAACATGCTAAGAAAAGTTTGAGGAAAAAGAAAAGAAAAATGCTAAGGACTAACCGTTGTTCACTCACAAAATAACCGTTGGGAAATATTGGAGCTCTTATAGTGTGTTTGGACATAACTATCATTTTATTTGCCAATATTTGACTCTTGATGCCTGCTTCCCATTCCCCCACAACAATACCGTAACCGGAACTTCACTGAAACAAAGACGTGTTTGGCCAAGCTCAATTATCTTTTTTTCGGTAATCAGAATTGAAGCCATCTAGCTCTACGTCCAGTTTGACCGAGCTTCAGCTCTTGTTTGGAAATGAAAACTGCTGGAACTGGAATTGGGATCACCCAGCCCCATCACAGTTCCTTCCTGCAAATGAGAGCAGCTGGTGGGGTCCAATTCCACAAGGAAAGGAAGAGTGGTTTGGGTAAAAAACCGTGCATTGCCTTCGATCCCGGCTGAATAGCAGAGGCCGTGCATGTCCGCATCTGTCTGTGCAGCCGACCGGTAGAGCGCAGGAGCGGATAAGCGCACAGTTTGTTAGCGGATAATGACACCCAGGTAGGGCCTTTTGGCCACACCAACTTCAAGAAAGCAACCATCAGGGAGAGAGGAAGGCTTTAGGCAATAAACAAGGCATGGTTTACTTTGGGCCATTTGGGGGCGGGCCCCAGCGCCGGTCAACATCATCATTCATCAGAGTGGTTGAGAGAAGCAGGAAGAGGAGGCCTCCTGCAGGGCATGCATGCTCTCTCTCTCTCTCTCTCTCATGATACATATCATATGCAGACAGGCACAAGCAAGAAAGAACCAACCTTGAGCCACTCCTGCCAGCACTACCTGCACGCAGACAGCCCCTCTCTGTGTCTCTGTCTCTCTCTCTAGAGAGAGGGATACATGGCAGTAACCCCTAATTCACTTGCCCTTGCAGTGCAAAGTGATGGCTCTCTGAGTCCTAGGATGTACTGCTGCTGCCTCTATCACCTAGGTAAGGTAGGCTATCTCTTCTCTGCTACTGTACTAGACACACTCTTCCAGCTTTGGATTTCTTTTTCCCATCCTTGTCCTGGTGTGTGCCACATCATCATCAGTCAGTCTCAGATAGCAAGAAACCAAGAAGGGAACAATCCTGCTCGCAAATATTCTTAACGCTCCCTAACTTACCGAGGGGGCCGGGGTTAATGGTAACCATCCAATCAAGATCAACCCCTGTCAATTCAGACAAGAAGCCAGTTGCCTGTAGAGCGAGAAGACGCCACAGAACTACTACACTACACAGCGTGTGTTAGTTTTAGAAATATGCGCGCAAAAGGAAATTCTGTTACAGACAAAAGCCATCAGGTTACTTGCAGAGACAAATAAAGTGGCAAGTACGACGTGAGGGTCTTTTTTTCAATTTTCATCGCTTAGCACTGTCACATTCACATGCATGAGCTACTGCACTATATTGTTTGGAACTGAACTGAACTGTCTCTTCTCGAATCCCTGAAAAATTCACATGTACAACCAAACAAAAAGTTCAAAAAGGGTTTGACTGAGTGACTGTTTGAGTATGTATACGGGAGGACAGGACTCTCGAGAGGTTTGCTGGTCAAGACACAAAGATTTCGAACCTATAGCCTAGCCTGCTGCCCTCGTTGTTAGAATCACACGTACACACGTTCTGTGCCCTCGTTTTCAGCACTCGTGTGCGCACGCATACAACGCAACATGTATGACGTCGTCTGTATACAAAGACGCAGGAGGAGGAGTACCCGTACCAGTACAGGAGCTACGCACTGACAGCAACATTCTTTTCAGTATTTTTTTTCTCCTTGGGAGAGCTCGGAGATCTAGTGATGAACAGACGATGACTAAGAGGGACGTTCTGACACTTCACCTGTCAGACCACCAGCCATCGGTTGCCCTCCAGCGTCGTGTGCCTCCTGCCAGCGCAGCGTTGACCGATCCACCCACCGGCGTGGAACGAAACGAAACGTACGTATCGATGAGCTCTCGGTCAGGTTTGAAATACCTGCTACCAAAGTACGCGTACGTAAAGGTGAAAGGGACACGGGAAATGGATGCTGTGCACAATCTTGTCGGACATGGGCATGGAACCGACCGGCCGGCGACGGCGACGTGAATCAGCCGGCCGGAGATGAGAGCGAAAGGCATGCAGCAGACGTCGCCGTCGAGGCCATGGCGTGGCGTGGCAGTCGACGATCAGGCAGGGACAGGCACAGGTACCTTTCATCCTCCTCCTCAGGAAATCAGGAGCCAGCAGTCGAGCACTCGCATGCAGAGAGCGGGGAAGCCAGGGAGATCTCGGACCAAATCTCTTCGGCCTCGACGACTCGATCGTCTTGTACGACGTCGCCTCCTCAGGGATCGCAGCATATGGTCATCGTTCTCTCCAATACCGGTCGGCACCCCTCTCTCTCTCCGGCTAGGCATGGAGTTGGATTAAAACCTCTCTTTCACACGCACCGTCACATAACCCGGCCTGGTCCCCGATCCCCTGTCCCGCTGTGGAATTTTATAACGACCGTGCGTGACTCGCTCCCGGTCGCGCCTGCCACCGCCGGCCATGCATCGTCGCCTCGGGTGCGGCATGCATGCGCTGCGCTGCGCACGCATGGCCGCCGGCCGGCCGGGACGCCTGTGCCACGGCAACACGACGCACCGCGCGTGCAGTGGCAGCTCGCTCGCCAGTAGCGCCCTCACTCCCGTCTTTTGGCCGTCCCATCCCATCATCTCTCCGGAATTTTTTTTACTTTAACCCTTTCTAATCTAAAATTTTATAAATAATCCCTTCCAATCTATATTTACAAGAACTAGCTCTTTTGGTCACGCCAAGAGGCATGCAATGGCGTGATCAATGTACACGGTGGCATAGGGAAAAAGTTAACCACGACGTGGTGCTGAGGTGGCGAAGCTAGTCACATCACATCGCGGTTAATTTTTTTCCTATGCCACCGTGTACATTGATCACGGTCATTGCATGTGGCATGACTCAACTAGTCGCGCCACGATACTTGGCGTGATCAAAAGGACTAGTTCTTCAAATATATATTGGGAGGGGTTATTTATAAAATTTTAGATTAAAAGAGTTAAAATAAAAAAATTCTCCGTCTCTCCCAGTCCCAGCCAGCAGCTTGCAGCTATAGCTTTCTCTCTCTAGCTGTTGCGCGCCATACCTTCCCAACTGTTGCTGCCTCGAAAAGGCGCCAGGTGCACGTGTGCCCCTGAGGCCCTGACCACCACCACACACTCTCTCTCTCTACCCCTCTCTCTCACATCACACATATCACACCCACACACATCGCATCACACGTCACATCGTCCCCACCCCTCTCACTCTATCTCTATCTATCTATCTATCTCTATCTCCCCAAGAGCTTGCATTGCATTCTAGTTTCTCTCTCTAGGTCGAGGGATCGAGGCCTCCCTCCCCCTCTCCTCCTCGATTCAATTCCTCAGGTGGCCCATACCTCACCGCCGGCCTCTGCAACTGCATCCATGTCGTCCATGCCTGGTAATTGCCTTGCCACTGGAGATAGGCAGCCGCTGCCGCTGCACTGTTCCTTGCATCAGCCTCGAACTCGCCGCTCCCTCGCAAGGTATTGCCTTGCTCCCCGTCGTTCGTTGCAGTAAAAAGGCAGACAGGCAGGCAGCAGCTGCAAGCGACCCGCAGATGGTGCCATGCCATGCCATGCATGCGACCACCGGAATCATTTGCCCCCTTCCCTTTTACTCTGCGGCATGCATGCCCGCATCCGCCGATCCATTCACGATCCCTGCCTGCATGCATGCAGATGCCTGCCGCTGCGATGCGCGCGATGGCAATGAGCAGACCCCCCCCCCCCCCCCCCCCCCCCCCAAGCCATGCATGCATGCCACAGTGCCTCCCTGCCTGCCTCGTGCTTCCAAAGCAGGCCGAAGGAGAAGGTAATTAAGGGCCTGCCTGCCTCGTGCTTCCAAAGCAGGCCGAAGGAGAAGGTAATTAAGGGCCTGATTGGTTCCCCGCACGGAGGTGAACCAAGCTCGTGAGATGCAGAGAGTGCTAGTTTGGTTGACTGCTCAAGCTAGGCTCTCGGCGTGCAAAGATGCTCCCGCAGCCAGGCTCCAGGAAACGTGAGAATCGGCCGTTTCCAGCGAGCCTGGCTTGTGCGGTGCAAGAATGAGCCGCTTGGGGAAGCGTGCAGAGGAGAAAAGCTGCTGGAGTGCTAGTTGTGCAGCAGCTCGGAGCAACCTGCATCCATGCATACATGCAATCAATCACATTGCGTTGCATGCAACCGGCCTGACTAGGGGCGGCCTTGGCTCACGGATGCGGGGCAGGTTGGGGAGGCCCAGCCATCCAATCACGCCCCGATATAATGCTCGGATTGGATGCAGGTAGCAGCTATACTCGGCAGATGATCAGGCGTGATCAGAGGTTAGGTTGTTCAATGTTTAGGCACTCATGGTTGCTTAGAGAGCGAATGTTCAATGTGGTCATGTCACCAAAGTAAATCCCTCCAATGCAAACTACATACCTGTTCCGTTCCAAATTATACATCTTTTGACTTTTCTAGATACATAGTGTTTACTATGTACTATCTCGATATAGTTTATATATCTATGTGCATAGATAAAGTTATGAAACTAAAAATACCAAAACGATATAACTAACAGTTTGGGATGGAGCTAGTAGTGTTTAACACAATCGCCTAGAGTAAACGACTTGGGCAAAAAATGTTCCTTTTTGCCTCAGCACCGTGTCTGAGCACCTCTATCGTACATGCCACTAGACGTGCACGTGTGTATATATAAAGTTAATTTGGAAGACCTACCGTTCTCCCAAAAGTTCGCTTCAACTTTCACATGGCTTTTAGTTTCAAAAAAAAAACGAAAGAAAAGCTTTCACATGGCCGGTCCTGGAGCAGTGTAACCAATCGGTCTTCGTGCTGGACAATGTTGTCCTAAACGTGTGGGGGTGTTTTTCTGGAAATTTCGACCAATTTTTGCAAAATAGATTTTGTTCAAAGAAAAGGATAATTTACCCCGAATTATGAACAAGGAAGCCAGATGAGTCATAGTAGGTGAAAAAATATTGACGAAAAGCCTGGTTTTGGAAGGAAATCTGAAATGTAGACATGAAATCTGGTGGACTATTTTTTTAAAAAGGTAAAAAATCTGGTGGAATCAAATAAAGATTTTAGTAGTGGTACTAATTAAAGCATACATGACTGGATTAATTATTGAACTTCTAAGTAGTGATTTCTAATACAAAGCGCACAAGACTAGATCTACCGATATTTTTCTAGTTAATGATTTATAATACGGAGCCTACATGAGTAAATCTGTTAGCGATTTTCCTAACAAATGAGTTTACTTGACAAATTTTGTATTTCTTTGGTCTGAAGCTTGAGCAAAAGAAAATGAAAATTGATGATCAGTGAAAGTTCACCGTATCCTTACCTAGCGAGCACCCACTAAAATAATACAGCATAAGTTCTGAAATTCCTTATTAAGTTCTTCAAAACTTGTTAAAATGTGCTTAAAAATGCTGAACTAGCAGGAAGAACTGATGTTATCAGGTTTTCAGCAATTGTTAAACTTGGTGCTGGATATGGCTGACAGGGCTTCTGGAACTTCAAGCAAATTTTTAGAAGTGTTTGCCAATATTATACTTTAGAAATTATATTGAACTATTTTTCAAAAACTATTGCCCGTTTGTCAGGAATGTGAGGGGGTGTTCCCTCAAGCAGCATGTTCACCAGTTTTTTAACGAAACCGACACCAAACGATGCCCGTTTATATTAATAGAGAACAAATGTTCACAAATTTGAGAAAATAAAAAAAGGTCAGTAAATCTCCTAATTGCTGGCACTGGCACACACCTATAGCAGGGACCTGTGTGTGTATACGCACCAACAAAAGCAGCTCTACTTTTACCTCGGTAATTTGATTAATATAATCCCCACACCCTGCTAATCATCATCATGGGTTTAAGTACTACCACAGAGACTGGGAAGAACTAACCCATGTACACATGGCCCAAAGATGTACATGGCCCAAAGAGAGAACGAATCATCAGCACACACCTGTGGTCTGATCAGCCTGTGACAAACAAAGCTCTCTTTTTTTTTAAGACGTGCATAGTACGTTTGTCATTAAGAAGAAGAGAATTACAACGATGCAACTTTAGGAGAGACCCCAAAGCGTAGAGTTACAAGAACCACCACATACGATCAACAACAGGAAAAAGGAAACCACAACACCACCACCACACTAAACAAGACCTAAGACGACTGAAACCTGCAGGAGATAAGACACCATGAACACACGCACATCACCGATTGCCTAACAATCCGGAGCTAGCGGAGGTAGAGCGAGAATGTCACGCAGGACGACACCTCCAAGGGGGGAGCACCACCAACGCCACCATCACCTGTCTGTCCACAGAGGAGTAGACCAAGTCTTCACCTAGCAAAACCAAATGGATTTGGTGGCCGCAACAACGCCCCCAGCGAGGTGAGCTACGTTAAGGAACGCAACCGTTGTCGACACCAGCAAATGCCGGGCAAAGCTTTCGCTAAGGCCCCCAGAACCAACTCCACGCAGCCGACCACCAAGGCCTAGATGAGAGCCAAATCGATGGGATGGGAGCGAGCAATCCATGGCGACGATGATGGGGAACATCCGCAGGCCAATGACCGGTATCACAACAACCCAAAGACGACCAAGGGCGACGGCAACGACCAAAAGACAACCACGGGGGAGGGGGAGCCAAGGGCCCCTAGCAACACTCGACGACAATGATTGGGGACGATCCATGGTAGCGGCAGCCGCCGTGGGGTGGCGGTGACCCGAAGCACCATGGGGAGGATGAAGACCCATTCTCCTATCCCTACTAACGAAGAAGACGGCTGGAGGAGGCATGGCCTCATGAGCAACAACCATCGGCAGGAGCGTCCCACCGCGGTGACCACCATCACCAAAGAGGGCAGCTATGTGGTCGTCCCTAAAGCAATTGAAGCACAAGCTGACGAGGTCAGCTGGCATCGGGCGGCGAGGGGACGGGCCAACGAACGCGTCGCCCTCCTCTTGCGCAGCATGGTAACCTCCCCAACGTCTTATTCCATGACCATGGCACCGTGAATGGGGATGTCGTGCCGGGCGTCCGCCATGAAGCCATTAGTTGGAGACGGCGGCAACGAAGTAGTGACCCGCTAGGGGGAGCTAGGTGACCCGACCTGGAAAGGCGCGAACTTGGATGTCTCGACGACATCCTGACCTTGCCGAGGGGAGTGTGGTGACCCGGCCTATAAAAGCACGACCTTGGATGGGCCAAGACATCCCGACCCACCAGTGGCCTTGACGGCAGGGAGGAAGCCCGAACCGATCGTGCACCGGCAGCAATAGAGGGAATGCCGGCGCACCGTAGTTGGAGGGCCCAGGGAAGCATGGATTCGAACGTGCCCCGTGTGTGACTGCAGGAGACCCACCGCCCCCGCTCCAAGGAGCCCTGGGCAGTA
This sequence comes from Setaria viridis, assembly GCF_005286985.2. Lineage (NCBI taxonomy): Eukaryota > Viridiplantae > Streptophyta > Magnoliopsida > Poales > Poaceae > Setaria > Setaria viridis. The sequence continues at coordinate 1,802,163 of NC_048266.2, forward strand.
GACGGAGAGCGTCGTCCATGCCGCGGACGCCTCATCGGGTGGTGATGCCAGGAGCAGCAGCACCGCGGGGATAGGTGTGGTGGGAGGCCGGCGGCCTAGAGCCTCGCAGCGAGGCGTGGGAAAGTGCTTGGTGTGGGGCTGGCTACCGCGGCGGTGGCGGTGGCGGCCGAGCATGGGTTCGTGGGGGCGGCGGCGGGCGCTGGATGGGTCGCCCCCGAGTCGCTCCTCGGAGCGACGCGAGGGAGGGGAAGATTCTCCAAACAAAGCTCTCCATTCCATCGATCCGGTTGACACTCGAGACAACATAAAATATAGCAAGTGTGTGTTGTAGCGTGTGTCACATACGGTGGTGAAAGTGGTTGTGCGTGCGCTCGCGAACAGAGGCGCCGTCCGTCCCGTTCTGTTCGCCCGCTGGCGAAGTGGTTGGCTAGCTAGCTAGCTGCTCATGTGATACCACCACCATCCATCACCTGCTTGGCCCGGCCGTGACCATTCCCCTTGACACATCTGTGTGCACGGTATGAACAGACCCAAGAGAAACAACAGCGAACTCGCCCATCACCTCCCATAAAATACGCATCTCCTTCGTTTGATTTTGCACAAAGCTCCCTATGGTTTGGTTTCGATCTCCGGCTCGAGACTGAGACAAAGGGAAGGACTGATGGAGACAGATTAAAACAATTTTTAAAAGCTCAATTGCTTCTGCTGGCACTACTACTAATCTCCTTTTTTTCTCGATCTCCTACAGAGATCGATCGATGGATCGGTGCATCATGCATTGCTAGCTCATCAGGTGAAGGTGAAAATGGAAGTGAAAGAAAATTAACCGCAGATTAACAGTTCCAAAGCACTACGGGGAAATTACACTACTACAGGCAGGGGTGGGTGATTAACCATCCATGGCTGATTGATTACACCAAGGAAGAACAGCAAGAGAAGAGAGGCCGGGTAATCAGCGGAAGCGGGAGAGAGATGGATGAAATAACTCTTAGCTTCGATCGATCGATTCTACCATGCTGCATGTCGATGGCGATGACGACGAAGCTTGCATTGCAGCGCGCGCTTGTTTGCTTTGCTTGCTTGCTTGCTCTCCCTGTTTCCATGTCCGGCGATCGATCAGTACGGGGCGACGCGGCCGGCGCCGCCGCCGCCGCCTCCGGGGCCGGCCCACGCGTAGGCGTCGCCGGGGAGCGGGAGGCCGTTCATGAGGCTGTGAGGGAGCTGGTCGGCGAGGGATGGCGGTGGGTGAGGGTGCCCGGCGCCCATTGGCAGCTGCGGAGGCGGCGAGGAGGAGGACTGTCCGCCGGCCAGGCCCTGCGGCGTCTGCTGGTGCTGCGGCGGCTCGTCGTCGTCGAGGGGGAGGCGCTCGTAGGCGGCGTTGCCGAAGCAGGCGGCGACGATCACGACGGGCCCGGAGGCGACCAGCGGGCCGGCGACCGCGCCGCCGACGATCTGGCCCTGCCCGCCGGAGAGGTAGACGGTGAGGCCGGTGGCGGACGGGGGAGCCGGCGGCGGGAGGAAGGAGCCGCAGAGCGAGAGGATCTCGAAGCGGCCGGCGAGGTTGACGGCGGCGCCGGGCCCGGCCCCGGGCTGCCGGATGGAGACGTTGGCGACGTTGCCGGCGCCGCTGAGGACGCAGACGCCGACCTGGCGCCGGCGCGAGAACCCGGCGACGCTGTCGACGACGTCGCACCCCGCGGCGACCTCGAGGACGTGGGCGCGCAGCGCGCTGGCGCTGTCCCGCGTGATGATCACCGGCGGCTTGGGCTTGTTCTTGGACCCCGCCGGGCGGCCCCGGGGGCGCCGCATCACCATGGGCTGCGGCGCCTGCTCCTCGCCCGCCGCAGCCGCCAGCTGCTGGTGGTGGTGCTGGTCCGCGCCGCCGTCGCCGCCGCTGCCGTTGCTCCCGGCGCTGTTGATGGTGTTGCTGTCGTCGGCGAGCTCCTGCTTCGCCGGCGCGCCACCCGCTCCCATGAGCTGCTCCTGGAAATGCTGGAACGCCGGGTGCTGCCCCGGGAAGTGGTGCGCGAACGGGTGGAACGGCGCCGGCGGCGCGAAGTGGTGCCCGCCGCCGTGCGCCGCAGCAGCCGCCACGGGATCCATCTCAGCCGCGCGGCCGGCCTCCTCCAATCCCCCCCACACGACCTCCTGGCCGCCGCTGAGCAGGTGTTCCGCCGGCCGGTGCGTCGCGAGACGGTGGCGCGGGCGGTCAAAGGGGAAGCTTGCGGCCGGCCGGGAGGTGTGGTGGTCTGGTGCTCTCGCTGTCTGGGTCTCGGGCCGACGACGATGCGCGGGGGGTTAAGACAAGCGCGTAGATTGGGGGCGGGGAGGTGGGACCCACGAGGTGTGTGTGTGGGGCCCACTGGGGGTTCGGGGGAGTCGTCCCTGTCTGTCCGATCCTGATCGCGGCCGGGCTGCTGGTGCTGGCCACGTCTCTCGCTGACATGTCTGATTGCGCCCGGGCGTCGCCGTGCCTGCCCCTGTGTTGACCCACCCGGCCTCGAGGCACAGCGCCTGCAGCCCACGCCCGGCGTCGGCGTCGCCCGGCCCGTTGTTTAACCGTCCTCGAATTGTTTCTTTAATTTGTTGGGCACATTGGCGCCGTCATGCCAAAACAGATACCTTAGAGATAGAGACAGAGGGGGCTTATTCTCAAAAATGCTTATTTGATGCTTTTTGGAAGAACGAGATGCCATTGAATTAACTCCCATAGATAGAGGGCTACAAGATGTGTAGATGAGATAGACTCGCAATGCATCGTATCATCCTTTTTAGATAAGTGGACTTTGTTGGAGGTTGCCTCAGAGATACGTACGTATCCTAACACACATAAGTATCCTAACGTATATCCTTCTTAGAGATATGGGAGTTTATTCCCTAAAAAAGAGATATGGGAGTTTCAAATCCTAAGCCGTTATCTAAAGTGTGAAATATACCAGAGGGCTTGGTCTTAGAGATAGACGCATATGATGGAAAAGATCAGTAGAGATACAGTGACAGCCCACCCCAATCTTAACCAACCGTTAAAGATCTTTATATATTTTTTATCATCACGTGTTAATATAGTCATGTGAACATAGGGCACTAAGATTTACATATTTTGGAATGCTTGGCTCTCCCAAAAGAGGTTTACTGTGGTGGAAGTTGACAACTTTAGAGATAGATACACAAGGTGGCTGTGAGATTATGTGGAGAAAGGGTGGTGATACATCCCAATGTTAATGAACCGCTCATTAACCATGCCCGAATCATTTTTGCTTGCAAATCAGTGTAAGTTAAGCAATGTCAAACAAAGCTCTGAGAGATAGAGATTTCGGAATACCTATTCAATATAAACATGAATTACATTGGAAAATGACCTTACAGATAGGTAGGCCTAATCTTTTGAGATTAAGATAGATAGGCCGAATCGTCTGAGATCGAGATAGATAGGCCGGATCATTTGAGATCCTCTGATATGAATCGATGATACTACCGTTACAAATATTTTTTTTCCTATTTTGAAAGGGCATACATAAAATGATTTTCCATTATAAACAAGATTATGACTAGCACCCGCAAGTTTTAGTTTATATGAGACATTGATGCCACAGCACCAAAAACCGAGTGCTAATCGATAGGGGGTTTTGAATGCTCTTGTTATCTCAAAAGACTCTGACCTTGAAAATAGAGAAGCATAGGTAAATCACACTAGAGGTAGGGTGGACATATCCATATGATACATGTTATAAACAATTCCATCTAGAAAAGATATGCACGGATAGTGCAGCCCACTAATGGGAACAAAACCTTAAAGAGAGTCTAGTATTGACTCATGGATCGGATCATCTATCCAGAGTGACATTACTTGAGGAATGACTCATACGGATGTCACTCCACTTTACTCTAAAGTTGCATGTTGAGTTTGAGCCATCGATACCAAATGCATGATCTACATCATTTGTTGATCCTCATACATTATATTGTTTGTTGTTTGCAACTGTTTTGCATGTTTTTAGATTTAAGCGATTGCATTTCACAACACATGTATAGTTGTGAAATATAAGTATATCGCAACACTCTTGCGTATCATATTGACCTGCTATATGACATATGCACACATTACAAAACCGAAATAGTCAAATAAAGATATTGGACATTATATCACAAGTATCACATTTTCACTATTATCTTTGGTTTTCAAAAGGAGAGCTTTGGAACGTGATCAAGGACACATGCATGTCAAAATGGCGGTATGGGCGATGATGAAGAAATTACTGAAATACACTAATTCTATGTCCAGGTCAACTGTCCAAAATAAACATTTACTTGAGAATTACTATATATATGTTTGTGCCATTTTTGTCAACAATGATACACTATAATATCAGTGAATCGAGGAACATCTGACAAGTGTACAAATAAATATCAAATGCTAGCTAGACATGAGAGTGGGAGGAAGGAGTTTTGCATTGGAATGTTCAATTCTCTTAGAGAACTAACTCCACACCTTGGATTATAATTTTTTTTCGATATAGATGCTGGGCAATATATACAATGTGTGATTGTCTATTGTAGTTGTTTCTTGTTTGTTTCTTTGTGGAGACCAAGGAAACTTTTTAAAATAAATCAAGTGTTCATGGCATAGAAAAATTAAGCCTTCAAGCATTTTCATAGAAGAAAAACTTGAAGTTGACTATCAAGTCTTTGATCATTTATTCATAATAATGTTCTAGACACTAAGGCACTAATTAATGTTGAAAAACATGTTTTGTATTCAGTTATGTGTCTTTCAATATAAGCATTCTTAATTTTTAACAAAAAATATGTAGTTTTTAATATGAATTATTAATAATAAATTACTTTATATAAGGCACCTATAATAAAACTGCCCTAGCTAGATTTTCCCTGTGTAGAGCATGGGAGAGAGTTTAAATGTTCAACTCTTTGGTGTATTTTTTTCTTAAGATTTTGATCTTTTTAGAAATTGTTGATATAGATTTGTTGATAATATTATGAGGTTGTCTATTATATCCTTTTATTCCTATGAGGAGTAATGGGGAAAACTTTGCTTGAGAATACTCATGGGGATGCCATTCCTTGTTGAAACTAATAAATATTCGAAAACAACACTCTTGATAGAACATAGATGATCCGTGATGTACTCCATCTAATATGGACCCTTTGGGATATTGTAATTCATCTTTGTAATAAGCTATTCAATATACCATATGATGGAATTTCTCACATGAACAATTATTACTTTGGAATTTATTTTTTACATGAGAAAGAGAGATTGAATAACAAAGATCTAACAAAGATCTTGTGATACTGTTGCGATTCTTCTTTGTTTCATACGGAGAAATGGGGGAGTGGGGACTTTCTATGTGAAAATGGCACATAAGCCACAAAACACATGTTGGCGTGCTTGTTGGCATAAGAAACTCTTGACGTACCTTGTTGATTCAAGAATTAACAATCATAAATTAAACATTCTTTAGTTGACGAAAATTCATAGGATATTATGCCATGCTTGCCTGATGGAGATACTCCAGCATGTGCTACTTTCGATCAGATGGCCTGGTTGACTATATCTAGTTCATGTGGGATAAAGTCTTGCTCCAAATAACATGCCTGATGAAGTTTCTTACATGACCTTTAGGCACGAAACATAGTTTTATGTACTACACACAAAAGTCTTTGTCCATGGATAAAAGGCATAGACGTCGTGAGATCAACATTTGATAGTAGTCTGCAAGCTGATCCTGGGAGAAAGATTCTAAGCTGACTATCATCTTAAGTAGGAAACCATGAATTTTACTTAGGAAATGACTTGATGGAGTTAATGTCATTTCACTCCAACTGTAGTATTTTGTCATTCAGTTGATCACCAATAAAAAAAACATTGGTTGGCCCCCCTTGCACCCCCCACAATGGTTGTTTTCATGCATGTGTTGATGCAACAATATGTTGAAGCTGACAACAATTCTTGAATTCGTGGCTTCCCAAGTTCTGGTCAGCATTTGCTCAAGAATGACCACTGTTGCTGTCACCCTTTCCCCATAGATCCTAAGGCATCACTTTGCACATTGGGATATTTCTGATTGTTTTTTCTGTTCGTTAGGTACATCTATTAATTCATACACAGAAAAATGAAGTTCAGGATGCAAACATCTCATGTCTGAATAATAGCACACATGCGCCACCACCATCACATTGACCACACTAACAAACATATGTAGCATGAAAGCATTGTTCACGGCATTATTAATTATAGCTTCATATATATTATATATAGGGATCAGGGAAGAAGTCCTCCAGGGCTCAAAAGAATCTTGGTGGTGGCAGAGGGAGTACTGACAGGAGCCCTCTATTTGTACCTTGATCACTCATGAAGATGGATGTCTGCATCAAAAGGCCCCACCTAGCCAAGTTAGAGACTCAAACTGGTGCTCTGGCCTTGCTAAAAGGGATGGCTGATTTGGACCACTGGAGCTGCATGCTTTGATTGAAAAGTAAGAAACTTGGTTACAGTTCCTTCTGATGATCTTCCGAATCAAATCCGGAGTCCGTACAGGCAAGTGTGCACGGCCAAGTACGAGGTCTGATTCGTACGACGGATGGTCTCTGGTTCTCACAATCTCACCCATGGTTCAACAGAAAAGCTGTTGTTAAAACGGGCTCTTCCTCCTATGACACACTGACCTATGGGAGGGTACAGGGTAGGCTAGCCATTAGCTCGTGGTTAATGGATTGCTATTGATGCTGCCATCGCCCAGGACAAGCAGCTCGATCCAACAATCCAGCCACTAATCCCCATCTGCGGCGAGGACGAACGCACGCGTGCGTGCACGGCGCGTCCGTCCCAAAAATGGGTGAGCCAGCGGCCTGGCGGGGTATCACAAAACAAGGCATGCTTCATGCTTGTCAGTAGCAGTGGCCGCCTGCTGCTGCGGCATGCCGCGCTGCAGTTTTGGCGCGTCGTCAGCCACGCCCATGGTGGCCGGCCGCGGGCGGGCTCTCCCGGTGCCGTATCGGCAGGCGCGCGGCCGACCAGGCGGGCAGAGAGGGGCCGGGCGGGCCGGCCGACGTGCGGTGGCAGGCCGGCCAGGCCGGGGATAGATAGATCGGGCGGCGGGCCTACAATGAATGACGATGCGTCGTCGGTCGCGAAACGAACAGTGGCCTCGGCGGCCCGGACCCCTACCCGCCGGCCGGCCGCCCGGCCACTGCATGCGATCGAAGTGACTACAGGCAGGCCGCAGGCAGAAGCAGGGGCAGGCAGGCTCCATCGAGCGATCCGATCGCTCGCTGCTGCTGCGTGCGGTCTCAGCGGCTTTCGGGCAGCAGCGTACGAGAAGCGCGTGCGACGCATTCATGCCTTGCGCGCGCACGCAAGCAAGTACGTGTGCGCCTGCAGGCGTCGAGAGGCCGGCCGGCCGTAGGGCTTTCCTTCCGTCCGTCGTCGTCCTCGCATCGTGACGCGGACAGCAGATGTCGTCCCGTCTCGTCCCGTCCGGAGAACATGATCGGCCGGCGTCGCACGGAATTGAAGCAGCAGAGACCTAGCTCTTCGATGTCCGGACGCTAGCTGGTGAGGACGTACGGCGCCTGCAGGCTGTGCTGCCATGGGGAGAGGGAGATCGTGCGTGACATGTAACCTCGGTCAGAAGCTGCGTGTTGCCTGCATATTTGTCTGTATGCACGTACGCCGCGCCGGCCGCGCCTGCTAATAGGCCGTAGTCTACTCTACATACCCTATCTCTGCTGTTGCGTGCAGGTAAACGATCGAACACGATCCTCCATCCATTGGCGCACGCGACGCCGCCGCGCAGTTGACTACTACTCCATCCGGCCGTCGCACTCGCATGCCGCTCCCCGTCGCTTTCCCAGCAGACGGCGGGCACCGCTAGTTGTTGGGCTCGCGTGGGAACAGCGGCCACCATATCATCGTGACAGTGTGCCGGCCGGCGAGGCACGCATCAGCTCGTACCCATCCATCATCCGCGTCTCTGAATAATCCTGAACCCTCCGATGCCGCCGGCGCGCACGACGTCGTCGTCCAGCGCGCGAGATCACGGCTCGTTCCGTTGCACGGGTCGCCGGGGGTCGGGCCAGGCTCGGGACGCTGACGGCGACGGGCGAACCCGCGTGCGGGATTGCGGGATGGGAGGTGGGTCATGCGCGGGCGGCCGCGCGGCGCGACGTGACGTCTCCACCGCCGCTGCTGCGTGCCACCGCCCGGCCAGGTTCGTTGGCGGGGGCCGGCCACGCCTACGCGCGTGCGACCCCGAAACACCGGGCGCTGCGGGGCTTGGACGCGCTGCCTGGGTGAAGCCGTCATTTGAGGGGTTGGGTTTGGTTGGTCTTGGCCTCTTGGGGTCGTCCGCTTGCTTGGGCCTGCAGCCGCGGGGCGTACGTGCCGACAACGCCCGCGGGGTGGCGAGCCAGCTCAGGGTCGTGTCTCTTGGGTGGGTGCTGGAGCCGATCGCCCAACGCCAGGACACGCCAGGGGGAGGCGACCGAATCTTTGACGCGATCAGGGATTCGGCCGGGACCTGTCGCCTGCCGGTGCCGGGAGTGCGACACCACTCTGTGCGCTCGCTACCTCCATGCTGCTATTGACGTCGTTTAACTTGACTTCTCTGACCGAGGGGCTGCTTGTATGTCGTCGGTGTGGTCGCGGCGCGCGTGGAAGGAGACGACGCACCAGGCCATCACAGCAGATCCGCGATGATCGCGATTGCCACTTAGTTGAGTTTAGATGCATGCCTTCATCAGTACAATTTATCAACCACGAATGTTGATGTTGTAACTTACAATAAGCTAGCTCTTGGTATAGGTGTCTCATTTCTTATCTGAGGAGCAACCATTTCTTTTATATATAGCTTTAACTAAAACAGTACTTCTCCAAAAAAACAAATACATGTCTAGACAGGATAAGCTAAAAACAAAATAACATATGAGATGTTCCAGCACTGACTAGCCATCTTCAACCGCACTGAGTCTCTCCTCGGACTCACAACTCAAATCATCAAGTAATTAGCATTATTACACTACAATGAATATCGTAGAAGATACGGCTTGTCAATACCTTGACTCTAAGCTAATCTCCTCACACTCACAACTCATCTAGGATATGTCTACCCATGCATGATGTCTAACATAGGCCACCTTGGTCTAGTTTACTCCACATCGTTGTACTCATCATCACGAGTAGCAAAGTCATCCTCCTATACAATTGGGGAAAGCCACGTGCAGTTATAATTAGCAAAAATGGAAAGTGAATCATCTTACATAATCAGATTTGGTAAATCGAAGCCTAAATGGCGAACGTCGTCCATCCAAGTGATCACATGTATATGCATTTGTATTATTAGGGTGCTGCATACAATGATTCCCCCTATTTCTACAACCATTGCATATGGACCACCACTACTGGAATCGGTTAGGTTCCCTACCGTTCATTTTGTTGTACTGGGATTGTCAGCTAGTTGTTGTTTTGGACCTAGGTTGACACGTTCATTTTGCTGTGCTAGGATGCTAGCTAGATTTTTATCCAAACCACTGGACGTGATAGTGGTTGTAATCATAGATGCAACTACGGTCATGAATGTGATATATCAGTGTAACTTTAGAAGTAACATATCCATGAATGAATTATTCTGTTACTATTCGTGTGATGTGATTTGAGCTCAAATTTGAATTCGAATTTAATTTAAATTAAATTTCAATTTGAATTCAGATTCGAATACAATGCTGTACGCGGATAAGAAGATAAACTGCACCAACAGTTTCCCTAGAAAATGAATCCTTGGGAATGTAGCTTTATATGTCGGATAGCCTTGCATGTCAGAAAGTTCCCTGGGAGTTTAAACCCTAGGGAAACTTTCCCTAGGAATTTCATCTGCAGATCATAGGGCATTCTTGGTTCCTCGTCAAAATGCTCCCTACCAAGGTTTCCCCACGAAAACGGCTAGGGAAATTGTTTCCCTGCAGTTTCTTTGCCTTTCCCTAGGAATTGGGATCCTAGGTAAACTTGAGCTTTCCAGTAGTGCACCACCTTCATAAAGAAAGAACACATTCGTTAAATAACTGTCAAAATCATCAACCATGCATGAATAGTTGTTAATAACAACAGACTAATTGAAGGAAAAAATATATTATAAAAGCCCATGCATAAAGCAGTTTAAGATATCACGCATACGTATGTGTACAGCATGAACAACCAAACCATAACATAATGGGAGAACAAACTGTGATGTTAGTGTAATAGGGATTGCAGATGATTTCTTCATTTAAAAAAAAAGTTTACATCTAACAGAAGGGTTGGTGCCAAATTGGAAACCATGCACAAATAGATGTTAACACTGGTTGAGTATAAGGCAAGGAAAATTGTATAAATGAAGTGTAGTCATGTGCATGAAACCGTTCATAAGCATAAACTGAAGGGTCGTCGTGTCAAATAAACTAATCTCATTTTTATAATAATTGGACATTTTATCCTATATTCAGCAAAAATCTGTAAACATTATTGGAAAAAATATATTCAAATTAAAAGGTTTAATGATTTGCGTGGCAAACTCTGTGTGACCATACCATATATAGAGCATAAGCACTAAGGAGAAGACCACATCCAACATATGAATCCCGTATAGGATATAGATAAATATTCCTCCGTGCTAATATTTGTGATATAATTGTAACCACTGTGATGAGTATGTAAAAGATAGTTTATAAATAGAAGTATGAATACCATCATTATCTTCAGCTCCAATCTTGCAGCAACATTTGACTTCCCATGCCTTCTCTCCTTGCATATGCGATACTTCAGCAAAGAATAGTTGATTGCCAGTGCTATCATCAGCCTGTTGCTTTGTTGTGAAATTGAAATGATAATACCACCTAAGATTCTCATAAAGCATTTGCTTCCTCACAAGATCTTCAAGTTCATGTGCAAGATCCTAAAACAAGGATATCAGCAAAGCGAGATGCTAGATCAGAGGGGGAGGGGGGGGGGGGGGTAGGGCAGACCCCAAAAGTTGTTGTCACCATGCATTATACTGGTCCAATAAAGCTTGAATCAAATATCGCTCTTCATCATAGGTAACCTTGCTACTTGGTGAATTGGGATATGGTGGACCATTAAGTATCATCCTATCCAAGTAAGACAATTCATCTTGCTCCTTGCACTTAATTCAGATAAGAACCCTCGCTATTAATAGTAAATGAAGGGTAATGTATATCCATTGCATGAACCCCATGAGTAGAAAAAAGGCATGAAATACAAAAGGTTGTGGCTATCTAGTGCTTTGAACATTAATTAATCATTGTTTCTTGCAATGTGGAAATGGACAAGTTAGAACAAAGTAAAAAAAAAACTTACCTAGTTCTACGCCGCATATCTTGTGTATCAGATGTGCAAGATCTTACAAGCATCTTGTAAGATCCTAAAACAAGATCAGCAAAGCATTGTATCAGTGTGTGTGTGTGAAGAGAGAGAGGGTGAGGTGGAAGGGAGGGAGAGAAAGCAGACCGCGAAGAGATTGTTATCACCATTATACCGGTCCAGTAAAGCTTCAATCAAATATCGTTCTTCATCATAGGTAGTCTTACTCCTTCGCAAATTGGGATCTATTGGTGGACCATCAAGAAAATATTTACAATCCTGCTTCATCCTATCCCCATGAGAAAATGCATCTTGCTCCTTGCACCTGGTTCAGGCCATAGCACTCCACATTAATAGTACATAAATGGTAATAGATTAGGGTATATCAGAAATAAGGCATAGAATACAAAGGGCTGCAGCCATTTAGTTCTCCGAGAACACTACAACAACCATTGTTGCTTGCAACGTAGAAATGGTCGAGCTCAAAGTAAAAAATAAAAACATACCTTCCTCCATGACGCAGTTCATCGAGAAAGCGCTTAATAGCATCATCAGCCTCATGTACGCTGTGAAAAGGTCCACCCACATCTGGGTAAGTACAAAAAGATCCCCTCCGGTCCATCCTAATGTAAAACGTCTGAAAGCAATCTGGAGGATGCCGGATCAAAATGTTAGATCCAATGGATGAAGCTGATTGCAGAGAGCTGCTGGTGGTGTTGTGTGGCAATGTCCGTGGACTAGCAGTGATCGACGCTTCTGATGAACTGCCATGAAACTCGTTGGTTAACTTGCTGAAAAGCTTGTCCAAGTCGTCCTGTTGGGTTACCGTAGGTATGGACACAAACTTATCACAACTGGATGGGAAAGCACTAGATGAGCCATTAACGGTGTCATGTGGCGCTGTTTGTGGACCTGCAGTAATCGATTCTTCCTTCGATGATGCAACATCTGGATCTTGCAGAGCTTGTCCAGATGCAAACTCAGCAGCAGCTTCTACAAGCTCCTCACAGCAGGTGGTGGAAAATATCAATGTGCTGTTCCTGAATGGGCAGTGATTAATACTTCAGATGATGTAGTGTCAAGAATCACCTCCAAAGTGAAACATCTTGCTCTTGAAGAGTTGGTGCAGACGCAGACTCACCAGCGCCATCCACAAGCTTCTCAGACCTGAAGGGGGAAAGGCGCAGTGAGCCTATAGATTAACAAATTATCATCCAAGAACGATCAATTGAAGTAATGTCCAAGTAAGACAGGTCAGAAATCTGTGAACTTCTAATATCATTTCAGTAGAAATCTACAATAATGCCTCCATTTAGGACTATTTCGTCCTGCTGTACTAGGAAACAACCAACCTTCCACCCAAGTCAAGGATCACGACTTCACGAGTCCTTCCCTCCCACTATCAATCCCAATCCCCAAGGAATTGACAAAACCTAGCATTGATACGTAAGCCTAATACCGACTAATATGTAAACCTAACACTAGATCGACCAATATGGAAGTCTAATGGTAGATCAACCAGTAAGTAAGGAGCAATGGATCGCCAACAAAAGAAAAAGAAAGCGAGACAGGACGTACTGTACAGGCGGCGGTGGCGGCATCACCACAGGCAACGGCGGCGGCATCACTACCGGCCGGCCGATTTCGGAACTGAAGCCTCGCCGATCTGCTTGTGGTTGACAAACAGAGGAGAGGACGGTCCGTGAAGTGTCGCCCGTCCCGGCCCTTCGTACTCCTAATTAGATACATAACCTTCGTAGATGACATTTAAAGTCAAGAAAATATATGCCAAGCAAAAAAATAACCTTTGTATGGCATGTTTAAGTCAACCTAGTTGACGCTAGGCGGCGGCGTAGTGGCTGCCATGGCTTTGCGGTCGCTGGGCTCTCTGCTTCGGGGGACCATCCGTGCACGGACCTGTTCCTCCTTGCCGGGGATCGCTACCCAGGGGACGCTCGGATCGGCGGCGGGGAGGAGCGAAGCAGATGCTCTACACGGCCTGGTATACAACTCGCGCATCTCATCTCTTCTTTCTTCGCCTGCGGCTCATAATTCCCTTGTGGCGCAGAGGAACCTCGCCTACCTTGTGGGTGCTCGTCCCAGCTCTCCTGTCGCGGCGGCGGCGGCGGCGGCCGTTTCTGCTTTTGCAGCATCCCATGGCCTGCACAGCCGGGTAAATCTGACGGCGCAGAGCGTCCGTGCCCGGGCCAGTTACTCCTCGCCGGGGATCGTTGTCCAGGCTTCGACGGGGTCGATGATGGTGAAGGGAGCACGGCGTTTCCACACCTTGGTAATTTCCGTTTGTCTCAGGCTCTATGCAAGACTTGTTCACTCGTGGCTCACCTTGCTTCGCTCCTCGTGGCGCAGAGGGGTCTTGTGGCCGAACATGCCCATGGCGCTCCTGCTGCTCTAACTGTCGCCTTTCTCTGTATTTGCCGGAATTCTGTATGTGATTCATACAGATGGGTCAGGTATATATGAACTTGCCTTCAGATTTCTTGTCTCTACTCTCTACTGCATGCTGCATAGCCGACAACTCTCACATGTTCATACCTCCTGCTGCATGTTAAAAAGCCTTAAGATTTCTTGCCTTCAGCATTATTCCTGCATGTTACATAGCCCTCAACCCTCCCGTATTCAAACTTGCAGACGGATCCAGGACAGAGAAGGAGGACATTGAGGAGGACCCCTCCATGAGGACGGATGCGTACCTCTCGTTACATGCAGGCGCTAAAGGACATGGAACGCGAGACGGCGTCTTACAACAAAGCATTGCCTGATGGTAACGAAGCTTTGGATCAGGAGGGCATGAAGAGTGATGACGAAGCCATGAGAGCAAGGTTCGAGGACTGGATGAAGCAGTATGGCCGAACGTACCAAGACGAGCAGGGGAAGGCGAGGCGGTTTAGAATATTTAAGGCTGTTGCAAGGTTTGTTGATGTCGCCAATGCTGTGGCTGACGAATTAGGGTCTGATGTCTGTATGGGCCTTAATGAATTTGCGGATTGGAATGACCAAGGACTTGCTGGCATGTGTGGCACCAAACATATGAGCGAAGATCAGTACCTCAGCATGGTCGGCGTCAATGAGGCATCTGATAAGAAGGCCACGAAGCAGGTATGTGTAAGCTGTAAGCAGTTAGTTATATAAATAAACGGCACTACTAGCGTCCGGACATCCGATAGAAATTTTTCCATCGGACGTTCCGTTGCAACATCGAAACAAACACATCTGCAACATCGAAAATCTATAGTTGCAACATCGAAAAAATATGCGAAAAAATGACTACGTCGTTCGACTTCGGGATAGAAAATTCCCGCCGCAATATGAACATATTTATTGTGAAACATGCGGAAACAATAGTTGCAATATCAATATTTAACTATTGAAACGTACGTCGGAACGTCTGTACTGTAGTGTTACCGATAAATAAATTGCATTCCATATGATGATTACTTTCATGTATTGGTACAATAGCAGTACGAAGGTTGATTTACAACCGCTCAATTTTAAGAGTAAATGCAAAGTTGGGTGCTTCTTTTGTTGTACTTTACAAATTACAGACGCTGCAAAAGCAGGAATCTAAAGATTGAGAAGGCGCGGCTGGCGATCATAACAAGCTGGTGCTTACCTGAAGCTCATGGATTGGAGGAGAAGACGAAGATGGAGATCATCCTGAAACTCTCTCGGGGCTAAATGCCGTCTGATTAGCTTTCTGAAGAAATAAACCTGTATAATCTTAGAGGTATGGAGTATCTTCGTGATGAGCTCCTTTTGTTGTCATTGTCTGGCTTAGAGGTATGGAGTATCTTTGTTTTGTTTTCCTTTATATACAACGATAATCAGCGAGCAGCTCTGGTAAAGGAAATGGCAGTACGAGCGTTTAAGAGAAAGAAAGAACAGTTAGTACATACGACTCATCAGCGGTAAATAAAGTTAAACCTCAAAGGGATCAGCAACTATACAATGATAAATACAGGTATACTTCACAGCCAAATGTTCTTATCTGCAAGCTCGCTCACCCAAACACTGAACCCGCTTCTTTTGGCCTTGATATTTTTACAGCAATAATTTTACAAACACTACATAAGGAGGTAACCTCATATGCTAGGATTCAAATAAATGAATTGCTATCAAGATTTTCAACTGCCACCTCAAAACAAGAAAAGTAAACTCTCGAGGAGAAGATGGTACAAGATCACAATGCCTCTCCTGATTAGTCAGTCTGGTGCCGTGTTTTACGCCTGCAAAAATTGGGTAAGCCAAGGGATGATGCACTTGATCACCAGCATTGAGCGCAATGGCATCACCTCCTATGTGCACGAGAAATGTAACTTCATAGCGTGTGAGACCCAGCTGCACTTTGTTCTGTTATCACATTTTTATTCCCAATCTTCTCATCTCTGCTTGAAGAGTGGGGCTGGATGTCAATGTCCGATGTGCCAACATCCTTATATCTTCTCGAGAACAATCCCTTGAGATTCGAACAAGTTCCCATAAGGCACCTTCACTGATAATGTCTTTTGAATTTACTTCTGCACAAGAGAGCAAATTCAAACTGTAAGCATAACATTATGTGTGCGAACGCGAGAGAAAGAGAGGGATACCATGTTGTGCCAAATGGCAAAGTGCAAGTTCAATGTGGCGCCTAATTGGAGCGGCTTCGTTATTGGCATTTTTTACAATCCAAGGAAGTGCTCCATCATCAATTAATAATGATTTTCCCACCTTATTTCCTGAAAAAAAAAGGGTTATGCATGGAACAGCATTCAGGAATTGCCAGATCAAAACACACAGATAAAAGTGGTCTCAACAAAAACACATCGAACCGCATTATCCATCATTCTTCCCAATAACATGTATGGATATATTTCTAAAAATTATTTAGAACATGAAGCATTTATACTTAAAATTTCACATAAAGCATTTGAATTTCTAATATTGGAAAATGCATAATAGATAATGTCAGAACACCATATCAAAGCATTGTAACATTAAAATTTCAGTTTTTGGTTGTGCATTGATAATTTGATGGTATAAAACATTTCTCAGGCAATACAAAAACTGAAGATTCACTCTTAAATGTAATGTGTGTGTTTCTGAAAGCTCCTATTTCTTGTGCTGCATTCATAGCATAGATAATTACCTTGAGTGGCTGCTCTAGATTCACATTTTGCAAAATTTGCAATGCCACGTGCAACTTGTGCAAGGACATCAGGGTGCCCACACCTAACCATTCCAAGCAATGCTTTAATTCCACCTTCTCCCCTCAACCGAGTTTGCAGTTTGTCTGGTAAAAAGCAAAAGATTAGGTCTAGGATATAACCTCGAGCATAGAAATACACTACTACTTTTCATATTAAAAAAAATGTAGGCCTTCATTTTGTGTTTTGATAGAACCCATGAGGGAGTAATGAGGATATCTTAAATGTTACGATCATGTTCCTCACATAGCCTGATAGCCATCAGCCAAAAAAAAAAGGAGGTTCATCCAAAGTATTAGCTTTCTGAGGAATGTGTCCTTCAGTGACACAAATTTCTTACTGGAGACCAAACTTTTGAATAAAAAGCAGAAATTTAGAGTTTACCGTTGCCACAAAGGTTAGCAATTGCTCCAGCAACCATTCTTAGAGTTTGTGGATCCTCTGCATCAGATGCTGTCATAGACAACAAGGTTACACCTCCTTGCGCCATGATAAGGTCTTGATTTGTCTCTGCATATATGAATTTTAACAATGAGACCAATAGTCTACCACTGAAATAAGCTCATCATCAAAGCATCTCTGTCAAGAATTATAAACACTGCTGGCCCACTGACCATTCATTGCAAGATTAGCAATTGCTCCTGCTGCTACTCTGCGAATTGTCTCATCCTCAGAGCTCCTAAGTAGCACAAGGAGGGAAGTAAGGCCACCTGCTTCTACAATCTTTTCCTGATTTGCCTCTGAAGTACACAAGGATGACTGTGAGATTAGCTTTAAAGACACAATGCTGCCAGCTTATCAAGTAAAATCAAGTACTCCAGATATAGGTAAGAGTCTTTGTGGGGGCATTTGTACAGCAACACTACTCCAGCAGTATGCTTCCAAGTAAAACTTCTTATGTATATTGCCAAAACTCTGTAGTCCACTAGAGCAATACTGTTTTATTCTAGTACAAAATATGTTGGGAATAATGAGACCCCGTTGATATGCTTTCAATCCAAAATAGTTATACATAGGTAGCCATGGACACCCTAGCATATAAAATGCAGACTGCATACGTTGAATGAAGCAGATAAGTGATGCTTAAAAATTATGCATATGACCAGAAAACATGCTCAGGTAGCAACTCCATGGACAAACAAAGAAAAGAAAACAATCTCTATATCTAGCTAGAAAGCATTATGAAAATGCAGCGCTCACCTTCAGCAGCCAGATTTGCAACAACTTTCACTGCATGAACACGAACATCAGGTTCTTCAGATTCGAGCAACGACAATATCTTCTGTAACCCAACTGAAAACAGAGAAAGGAAAACTTTAAGCACATGTTTTGCTGAGATATCAGACATCAATAGTTCGGGTGGTAGGACTGCAAAAAAAAGGCAGAGGATGTTTTACAAAATTCTATCTTAAGTTATGATCTACCATTTTCACAATGTCATCTTAATCCCTGGTGATTTTACCATTCATCACATTCATATATTTGCGAATAGAATGTCTGCACAGATATATTGGCATCCAAATACGCTACATAAAGAATCACGGTAGGGGGTAGTATTTTTAGCTTGTGAGAAAATGGAAAGGGAACACCATAGCACAACAAAACAGGTCCTTTTGCACACCATTTCTTGTAACCTAAGGAGTTCACCAATCACCATAATTAAATTTACCCTAACAATTAGCTCACTTTTCTTTTGGAGATTGCTTACAGGAACTAGAACTAGACAAGTCAAACACAGCAGAAATTGGAATTCAGGCTATGACTGTGATGGTGGGAGGTGGTAGATGTAAAAACATAAAGAAGAATGTGAAAACTGGACCGTGTCAGGGGTGTCAGGTGTGAATTGGTGCCCCTAGCAGGCACTACCAACCCTCTTTAGTTCAATTAATAGGGCCAGCTTTTCAAAATGTGGCACAATTTGAAACCTAGCACTATTAATTGAAATAAAGAGGGTGGGTCCGTGTTAACCCCTAGGGGCACCAATTTTCACCCCTAACCATGTGAAATTTACTGGACTTTAGCTTGATTTCAATTTTTTAAATAAATTGATAAATGAGAAGCAAATACCTTGTTCAAAGAGTTTGGCAATCGGCTGCTTAGGTCCATTGCTTTGCTCTCTGGGTTGTGAACCTCGAGTCTGAGACACCAATGAATCTAAACCAGGAAATATTTTTCCTGGCCCGTCTCCTTTATCAAGACTCCTCCTTGTCTGATACAACCAAATCAAATAAAAGAAGAGAAAAGAGCACCGTTATGTTTAGGTTAGCAATCATAATGCAAGCCAGCAATGCAATTCAGCAGCTGCCCACAAAAAACTAGCAATGGCAGTAACACCTACCTCATCGGCTTCCATACTCATCTGCAATAACTGACTTCTCAAAACACCAATTTCTTCTTCAAGTTTCTCTTTCTGGCTAGCTTCAGTATCTAGCATTTTCCGGAGTTTTACTACCTCAGCTGTAGCTGTAGCCTACAAGATTGAGGCAATAATTTGCTATCAGTACATTGAAGCAATAATTTGACAGAAAAAGAACAGGTTTTAGCCATCAGCACCTCCAGCTTTTTCCAGTGTGACACTTGATTCTTGAGGTCACTGGCCTCGTCTTCAGCAGATTGGCGGAGCATTTTCTCATTCTGCAGTAAATTTTGCACTTCCCCAACGTCACTGGATGTGGACTCAGCCTCTTTAATCTGCAAAATGAAAGGAGAGAGAGAAATCACATTGGAATTAACACAAAAATGTGACTCCAAAATTCCTTCCAAGGAATAATGGAAAAAAACAGCATGGCATTGATTAATTCATAAAGCTGAATTAGAAGTGTACTTGTTTCTTGGGTGATTGTTGATGTATTTTCCACTTCTCCTCCAGTATTTTTATTGAGTCTAAGTATTCTTGATGGTACTTCATTTTCTCATTCTGCATAAAAAATAAAAGATAAATATAGCTTCAATCAAGCATGTTAGAGAGAAAGTTACTAATTTAGGAATATTTAAACTGAAGAAATTCACTCCCTATCATAAGAATATCCAAACAATCTATGAGACTAACATAGAAAGCTTTGAGCGTTTGCATATTAATTTTAGAGAGGCAAACGTGACTTCAAAATAATCAACAAAAGGATACAAAAACATACGGTGCTTTTTTCATTGTTTTTTTAGGAGTATTAACATGCTACATGCTACAGTTTTGCCAAGCAAAATACAAAACAAGTTTGGATCACAGAATTATATTGGCATGTGGACTGCAAATTATAAAGAAATGTGACACCAATATACAGGACAAAAGTGAAAGGGCTAATTAGTCTATAAAGGTATGTAGAAGATGAGACAGAAAGCAAACCTCTAACATGATTTTGCACTCTCTTTCAGCCTCAGCAATACGACATTGAGCTTCAGCTCTTATTCTTTCAACTTCATCATCAAAATATTTCCTCTGCCTTTCATTTTCTGCTATTAACTTATCCAATTCAATATCAAGTCTCCTGCACAAGCTTTTGTAATCGAACTCTTCCTTCAATTTCACCATGTTCTCAACTTTCATTGCCTAGACATGAAACAAAGCAAACATTAATCACCCTCTTGCAATTATTTTTGCTAGTTCTGCGAAATCAGAATTCAGAAATTGTCACTATTGCATAACTTGAAGATGAAATCCTAAAACCATTAAATATATCTGCAGACATACCCTTTGTCCAAACATTATTGTACTGGTAGTTTCCCCCCGATGTCTGGGAGATGGACCAATTGTCACAACCAATGATGTTCTTGCAGTACCTATGACATTTAATAGCAGGTTGACCTTGATCAGAGCAAATAAATGTGACAGGCAACATTTTTATTAGGTGAAACTTTTTTATTTGTCATTGTTTCCCTAGCTACGCCAATGGCTCAATGTCATTTTTACTGTATACAAATATACAATGCCTCAATACCTTGTGTCATTGTCAAATTTCAGGGGAATAATGTTCAACCAAAAGACATTTGACATGCTCTTTCCAAATATGTTCTTAAAAGATTCTTCTAGCACAGTGCTTCATTTTGTTTTTATATTAAAATAAAGAGCATATGTACAATGTTCTTTTTGTTAACTTATGTTGCAGGCCTAATTGCTCTCCTAGAATAAAAATGAAGAAAAAAATAGAACAGTGCACTTTAGAACAGATCATAACTAACTGATTTCTAATGCCGCTGTTCATTATAAGATAGCCCACTGGTTCCCTTTGATGCCACACATGCAAATGTAATAACTTTGTAAAAAGAAGTATAAAGAGCATAACAAACCTTACCTCCAAATGAATCTTTAAGCAGTCTAGTAAGCTTAGAATCACGAACAGGTACATGAGGACTGTTTTCAGCAAGTGCATTGATGCATTTCCCTAGAGCACTTAAGGACAAGTTGATAGACTTTGCCTCTTCTAATGTATGACCCTCACTTCCTGCAAATAGTAACTCAATATTCAGAGTTGCAAATTATAAGAGACCTATGAACATTTACATGGACATGCAACTGCTGAGAGAACAAATGTAGCAATACAACATATCATTAAGAAAAGAAGACTCACCTGACTTGTCTATGCGCTCTGATCCAGCCAAGTCTACAACTACAAGCTTACTTTTCCTAATAACAGGTGGTCGTAAAGACCCCATCATGGACGATGAATGGCCATTTTCACCAGAAATGCTGACATCCATTTCAGTTCTACCTTTTACAGACCTTCTGACATTTACCTTCACAAAGGATATCACCATATCATTTCCTAGAAATGCTGTACTGTAAAGGCATACAGATAGGTAAGAGAACTCATGGAACATAAGAATACCATGAGGATCGCGTGACTTCGAGATGACTCTGTGTTTAACTTCGTGTTTGCAGCAACGCGATGGGCCTCACCAACCCTTAGAAGGTCCACAAAGCTTTTCTGATCTCTAACTTCAACTACCGTGGCTCCAGGCAGTGAAACATCTCCAGTCCTTGGGTCTTCTACAATGGCTATATTGTCATTTACAGGATCAAGGAGGTCTTGTATCATTTCCATGTACAACTGTAATAACCATCCCAAAATGCATTGTTACGACCAAAAAGGATTCCAAAGATACTAGATCAATAGATAAAACTGCAAAAGGCAAACCATCACAAACCTGTAGATATGATACTGACACAGAATCAGTTTCAGGTGTTATATCTGCTAGAATATCCTCCATTGCACGAACCATAATTCCCCTAGCAGCAGTATCTTCTTCACCAAGTCTTCCCAACGTAAAAGTCTTCCCAGTACCAGTCTGGCCATATGCCATAACTGTACCATTATATCCCTCCATAACACTCTGTAAAACACGGAGAACTCTACATTGGTACAGACATTGCCAAGGGAGCAACACATAACAGTAATCAAACTAATGTTATTGCTAGAACAAAATATTTCAGGGTCTGAACAGTTGCTTTGTCCTTTCTAGTCAATATAAACTATGAACACAAATTCTAGGCAATTTCGAAATTCCTTCCGCGTCTAGAATCATCACCACAAAGCAATTTGCAATACTATGTATACTCACGGAAAAGAAAACGTGGCATTAAAAATATTAGCAGCACGTAATATGCAACCTGAGTTTATGACTACCTCGAACTGAGAAAAACAAAGGACAGAAAGATTACTCCAAAGTAACGAGAAAGATCGAGTTTCATATACCTCCACAACTGGTTTTGCAACAACTTCATACACTCTCTTTTGTGAAGAAAACTCCGTGAGCAATTCATCGAATTCATATGTTTCCGACTCCCAATTGTTTTTACGAAGCTTTAACCTTTTGAGCTTCATAACAAATTTTCATCAAGTTAGAAAACAAAATTATGTTACCTTTTTCCATAGCATGCTAAAGAGAAAGCGA
Source organism: Setaria viridis (assembly GCF_005286985.2). NCBI lineage: Eukaryota > Viridiplantae > Streptophyta > Magnoliopsida > Poales > Poaceae > Setaria > Setaria viridis. Next base: position 1,824,621 of record NC_048266.2, read on the forward strand.
GCCATACCTCTGGCTGAAGTTCAACACAGTCACCGAAATCCGCATCTGCCGCCAACTCTTCAGCATTCCTAGGCCTAAGCCTCACAGCAACTCTTACTCTACTAGAAACTGCTAGGAACAGGGAGGAATGAGATTCTTCAGTCGACCATACAGGTAATCTAGATCAAATGAAAATTGCCAGAAAGAAAAACAAGCCCAAAGCATGATCCATAATTTCACCATTAGACATGATGCCAGCTGATAATTTAATTCTCAAATATTTGGAAAGATAATGTTAGGCAATGCACAGCATGCAGCAAAGAATGATTGCTAGGTGCACAATCAAAAAAACAAATCTAAGAAATGAGGCATTTTAATCAGCTCAATAAACGAATTACTAGGAATGATCGCATTGCATATAGTAAACAATATAGGCACAGAACAATGCATATTGTAATATACTACTCGATATCATTACCACCAAGTAATTCTTCTGAAACATCAACCACCATGAAGCAATTTTCCATAGGGTACTTTTCCAGGCATTGCAGTAGAGTTAACAGTTAACTACTTGCATTACGTAGAACGGGAATATCAAAATGCCACACAGAAGTTTCAGAAGCAACTTTGGAGTTTTTTTTTTTAACCAAAACCAAAAAAAAGAAAGCTGTTTTCAGCATGCAGTTCACATTAGAACGTTAGCAATTCACTAGGACTGTAAAATTACACCAAGTAAAACTAAGAAAGTGTTACTGCTACTGGTTGCATATGGAATCAGGACAATCTCTTACATTAACGACTGAATGTCTCAATGTAAATTGTAACTCTACACATATTAACATTCATCCAGGTGTCATCCTTTGCAAGGTAACTCCACAACTAACCATGAGATGCAAGCACAGCCAGTAGGAAAAAGCATTTATTTACCAACCAGTGCTCTTCATTATTCTCTACAGCTACGTGATTTTTGCAGGGTATATTGTGATGGTTGGATACTTGGGCGCAAGGGGTGCATGGTCATCATGACAATGCAACAAAAAAGACGCGAAACACACCATCATATCAAAACCAAGGCACCCCCCACGGCAGTTTCGAGATGGTGCAATTGCTCGGTAGATACATTACACACTTGCACCCACGCAAGCAAATCGTTAAACTAGCCAGCCCAAAATCCAGAGGATTTAGCCAGGCCGATCGCACCAAGGCCAACCGAAATGGTACCGTACTAGCGATCTGCAGCTACATTTCGGTCAAGGAGCAAAAACCCCCAGCAAAATCGCGCGAGATTCAGCAGCAGCGACCTGGAACAGCAAAGCAGGGCGAAGCTAACCAAATGCAAATCAGCCCAGCTCCAAATCCCCAAACCCATCCAAACCCCGCGGAACCAAATCCGAATCCGGATCCCGCCCCCGCCACGATCGAAGCCGAGCTAGAGCGAGCCGCACCCACCCACCTCCGTCCGACGACGCGCGCCCGCCCGCCGCGGGGAGCGGCCCGGAGCTGGTCCGCCGGTACGCGCCGCCCGCCGCCGCCGAGGAGAGGCGCTGCTTCCCCGCCGCCGCCTTGGGCGTCGCGCCGGCGCCCTGCCCCCGGTCCAGCTTCGTGCTCATCCTGGGCCCCCCGTTCCTCACCCCGCTGCTCGCCATTTAGCGCCCGCCCGCTCCCACCACACCACACGGGGGGCTCGTGCGGTGGGAGAGAGAGTGTGTGCGAGCGAGACGGCGAGATCACGATTCACGAGGGGGACGTGAGGGGGGAGGAGGGCAGGGACGCCGAGGAATAAATGCGGGGAGAGGGGAGGAGGGCGCCGCCGGGCCTACCGACAGCGAGAGAGAGTTTGGGAGGGGGGGGGGCGCTGGCCGGCGAGCGAGTTGGTGTGGTGTGGGGGAAGCGGAAGGGGAGAGGAGGACGACGAAGGCGAGGAGGGGTGGGGGCTTGGGGAGCGCAGCCTTTACTGTGTCGTGTCGCCAGCTGTGTCCCCGGGTCTTCCGCCCCAAGTCACTGCACCATGGGCCAGGATTCTCGCGGGACCCGGGGGTCAGTGGGGTGGCCGGGTGGGTAGCGCCGACGTGCGAGGCTGTTCCGTGCTGCCGAGGCATGTACCCGTGCTGGCTTGGGTGTGTGTAGGTGGGCCCGGAAAGTGGGGCCCGTTTAGCGGGGGCATTTGAATTTGGTTGGCAAGCGTTTTTTTTTTTTTTTGAAGTGGGGGAAAGAGAGGTGTCAAAAGCTGTGACGACTGTTGCTTCTTTATGCGTTTGGGCCCTTTCTCCATGGGATTTGATCAGTTTATAATCCGAGCTGGGAAGGGTTTCAATTTTCAAATGGAGGGGAAATGGTTCGAAAATTGGAGCAACTTTTTTGAGATTCTTTTCCAGGCGTTACGAACTTTGAAGTCATATCATCAATCATTTTTATGCTGACCTTTTTGAGAGACTAACAATAGCGCGATGTGTCATTGCCGATGATAAACAGTCAAAGTGTGTGTAGCACAAGTTAAATCCAGTTGGTGCCATGTTTCCATCGATCTGCTGGTTTCGTAGGGGAGTTCGCAAGCAAGAAATCAGTTCCCTTTTTTTTGGTTCAGTTTCCTTCAGAACAACCATGAACTTAATTGTACCGTCCTTCGCGGTGTCATGAATTATCCCTGCGTCGAAATTGCAGAGAATTTGTAGCAGAAGGGCTGGTAGACAGCCTTGAGCTTGCTTGGCTTGCAATGTAGCTTGAGCTGACTAGCTGAGGGACCTGTCGTCCGTACTAGTGTCACAGCGAAAGGTTTATCTGCCTTTGAGCGTTTTTTGAAGGAACAGGAGGGAGGGGCAAGCCCCTTTATCTGTCCTTGAGTTGGTTGCACATACACCATCACGAGTCTCATCTGGTCATTTTCTCCCAAGAAACTGAGGGTCTTCAGATAATGATGTTGAACGCAAGAGCACATCCCTTTCGGATTTGAGTTCGTCGGTCCCTTTAAATTAAATCTCGAACGATTTTATGCTTACCATGCACAGCATTTAAGTTTGCTATGTTCACATCACGATCATGCTTGGTTTGAGCGCTGATTAAACTGAAAAACCTATGACTAGGTCCTATAGTTTTATGCACCTATGTGGTTGAGTTAACCTCTCTTGAAGGTAAAACAAAACTAGCTCTCTTATTTTTTTCTGAAAAGTCAGGATACAGTTCGCCAAGATGGAAAATAGGGCTAGACAAAATGCTCTTGGCTCGTTAGCTCGCAACTGGCTCGGCTCGGTGCAATTCTCTAACGAGCCGAGCAGGACTTTTTGCTTGTTAGTATAACGACCGAGTTCGAGTCGAGCAGGACTTTTTGCTCGTTAGCTGCTCGAGCGAGCTCACGAGCTCGACCGAGCCGAGCTGAGCTGGCTTTTTTGCTCGTTAGGATAACGAGTCGAGCCGAGCTAGCTCGTTATCTTTACGAGCTAGACCGAGCCAAGCTGAGCTGGCTCGTTATCCACCCCTAATGGAAAAGAAAGGGTGGTTTAACCTTTGAGGCAATGCTTAGTGGACTGGAGCTTCGCTACGTCCGGTGGTTGGGGCGACCTGATCAGGATCTCAGCAAAAAGCAAAAGGGGCTTCGCTACGTCAGGTAGAATTATCACCTGCTTTATTTTGCCTTTCTTGTCATGAACGAATTATTCCATGCTCTTCTGCAACTTAAAGAGTAATTATTTTTTCCGCGACGATGGACTTGATTTCTTCTAAAATGACGTATATGATGGCTGCACTGCCATTGTTTTTGACAGCTTCCAAAGCTCCATCTGATATTCTTCTTATCAGAGTCGCCTGCGTGAAAACAAGAAGAAAATGTTCTCTGGCTGGCTGCCCCACTTTCAATCAGAAAAAAAAATTTAAACGTCTTTCTGTGTATCATGCCTATACTTTCTTGGACGTGAGGGCCGGCGAACCAACAGCGCAGGTTGTCTACAGGGTGTTTGGATAATAGATGTTAAACTTTAGCAATGTCACATAGGATGTTTGATGCTAATTAGGATCACTAAACATGAGCTAATAATAAAACTAATTGCAGAACCCTGTGCTAATTCGTGAGATGAATCTATTAAGCCTAATTAATCTATCATTAGCAAATGGTTATTGTAGCACCACATTGTTAAATCATGGACTAATTAGGCTTAATAGATTCGTCTCGCGAATTAAACTCCATCTGTACAATTAATTTTGTAATTAGCCTATATTTAATACTTCTAATTAGCATCCAAATGTCGTGACAGGTGCTGGAGTTTATATATGCAGCGTGCATTGCTGGTATCTCCTTGGATTCTTCCTGGCTCATTGCTCGATACTGGCAGCAGCATGCTACTCGCTACTGTTCAGCTAGGTTAGAGCAAAGATCGACGCCAGAAACAAAAGTTGCCTTGGATCCATCCGTTTGTGCTTCGGCTGAAAACTGGTGCTATCCGGAATGCCAAGACCGTGTCTTGGACAAATTCCAGCAGACCAGACCTGCGCTCTGGCACCTGTGATCAGGATTCACCGATTCTGGAGAGTCTTGGGCTCTTTGGCTCATGTTGGGTGAGTTTAGCAATGCAACAGTGCACAGAATATGGCAGACTTAGCAGAGGAGGTGTGTGTGCTTATGTGCCTGGTCATGAAGGGCTCTGGCGATATCTCCTGGAATCCAAGAGCAATGATCTTGCAGGGCCGGGAGGCACCAAACCACACTTCGCCATGCATGCACACGTGCACGGTCGGATCTGGAAAAAGCACGCCTAAATTATCACATGAAAAAAGGTCGTTAAAGAGAAAGAAGGGAATCCATGATCAGGTTTGGGATACAGATAATTGCAGTTGCGTGGGCGTGTACTTGAGCCCATCACATGAGAGGAGAGAGAGATATAAGATGGTGGGCGTGGCTCGTGAGGGACCAACGCCACCAGCGGCGGCAACAGCACGGCATAAAAATGCCCCTCACCGTTGCAACCTTCTTGCATAATTGCGTTCCAAAGTGGATTAGATCAGGAGAGATAGAGGAGATGTGGTCATGTGAACTGAGAAGATACCACCAGGGTCCAGGTACATGACCTTCGGCACATGAAGCTGCACATAGAGAACAGCGAGAGATCGTGTCATGTCATGTGGACCTCTCTGCAGTCCCGGACGGATCGCTACGTCCGCCATGAGCATGACATTCCCTGTCTGGTTGCCTTGATTCCTGATATTATATCCAACCTGTAGAGAGTAGTGGTAGTGAGACCTGAGACCCATAACCATCTCCAGTTCTCTCCACTGCAACTGCAATATTGGCTATCGGCAGGTCAGATCAGATCTACAGTATGCTCTGGTCCATGGGAACCCCGGTCTGGTCCACGTACTCACAACGCTGTCGCAGAGGGTCGTCTTTGGGAAAAAAGGGGGAATTGGATGTCCGAATTGAAGGTCCTTCAGATTCAGTTCAGTTCAGGTTTGCAATACGAGTAGACATTAGCTCCTGCAGTTTAAAAGAGACTCTGAATCTCAAGCTAGTTCTAGTCCTGAATGGTGCAGAATTTGCAGGCTAGCTGTGCCTCAACTGTTCCTGCTCGTGTACGTGGCTGCTGCGACGGCTGCAGAAGAGAGCAAGAAGCCATTTCTTGATTGGTTAAGCAAGTGCCAAGCGCACGTCGTTTTCTGATCCCTTTGCAGGATCTTGCACCGCGACCTGAACTCGGCTGCTGAGGCAACGACGACGACGACGCCCCCCTCGGGGTTGGGCAGCACGTTGCGCGGCGCGTGGCGTGTCGGGGCGGCGCGGGCAGGCACGACGGCGACGGCGACGGATCGGTCCCGTCCCTTTCTGGCCGGCGGATGGGCCATGCGGCTGCAGGCTTGGCGGCCAGCAGCAAGGGCGTGCATTATTAGAGCTGCAACTTCACTGTTCCATTATTTTTTCCACACCAACTAGGAGAGCTGCCGATTATATTAAAAAGAAGGAGTTCCGGACTGTAAAGATAAAAAAGAAAAACAAAACAACTCGCTCGATTGGATTCTGATATCAACGTAGATAGTCACTCAACTCAACACTCCCAGATCCAACCGATTTCACTCCACTCGCCATAACGGCACCCACCAACCTCCATGCTCATAATACGACGAAACCTCCAGGCGTGGCTCGGCATCGATAGGTACAGATAGAAACGGACCGTACCGCACCGAAAAGGCCACTGCCATGCGGGACATTCTGCGTAGTATCACTGCAACACCACACTCCACCTGACAGGGTGAAACCACCGAATTCGGACCTCTCACAGACTGTCTCGCAGTCACCACCGCGATAACACAACGCTCGGGGGTCTTGCCACATCCGTCGTTGGACTCCACCTCACTCTCATCGTCTCGAAGAAACACCACGCGTGGGGGCCTCCCCACACCCACCATAGTACTCCATGTCACAGGTCTGTTTCTTTTGTCGTTGTTCGAGTGGTGAGCAAAGTTGCCCCGCTCCACAAGCTCTCTGTCGATCAGCCAAACTGGCGCCACAGGGTTGACCTCGCCTTGTTGCATCACCCGCGCAAAAGCCTCTGCCGTCATGTCAGCAAGCCAGAGAAGTCGCTTGCCCCGTCTTCCGCCAATGTACCGCACCGGGTAGCCCAGTCAAGCTAAGCAACTCGCCGCGATCTGCTGCAAGCCTAGTTGTCCCACGATGCCGATGCCGCAAGCGCCGACCTCTGACGCAGTCCCACGCTGCACTGACCGTTGCAAAACAATGTAAGCCACCATGGTCCGCTGCAAGCGGCCAAGACCGACATCATGCAACAACCCCTGGCCGCCACTGTAACTGCGATAGTCTCCATGTGACCTCGGCAGCACCTATCCAGCTTACCACACAGCTTACCCCTCCACAACTCCTTCTCCGTCGGGCCACCTCTGATGGGCTCCGTCCTCCACCCGGGCCGGGGCCGCCGCCACACCCACCAACCTTCACCCGGGCCGCCTCCACCGTCGCGTGTCCTCAGCCATGGCGTCAAGCGCCCAGTCGAGCTCGTCGATGGAGTAGGCCTGCTGCTCAACGCAGTCGCACACCACCATCTCCTCGCGCACGTAGTTGGATGGCGAGGCGAGCCCCCTGACCGCCCCCGCAGCACTCGCAGCCTCACCGAGCCTGCTGCGTCACCGGCGAGCGTGGTGGGCGGTGCGGCACCACCGCACGCGCGCACTCCACTGTGCCATACCCGTGGCGCAGGAGAAGCAACAAGAGCTCGGGTCCGTGACGCAGAGCGTGCGGCCCTAAATGTGGCCCGACCACGCCAGAGGCGCGTCCACGGAGCGGGAAGAGTGGTGGTGACCCCGCGCTGATAGGAGCCCCCCGGCGTCTTCACCTGAGCTGTCGCCGCCTTCGCGCGACCGCTTGCCGGGGTGGTTCGAGGGTGGCGGATTCGGGGGCGAGGAGGTTGGATCTGCCCACGACGGGGCTGGATCCGAGCCGCCACCGCTCCGGCACGCCACCGGCCGAGGTTCTTGCACCGCCCCGCCCCGGCGCATGAGTCCCAGACCGACCGATCTACCCTACCGCCGTCGTCCTCGGGAGTCGGACGGGCTTTTGACGGCCTCCTCCGGTGGCGGCGAAGTGGGCACAAGGGTGGCGGGGAGGGGGGGTGTTGGCGGCGGTGGCGTGGGCGCCGCCTGCGTCACTTCCGGGGGTGAGCGACACGGGCATTAGTATCCGGTAAAATACTTCACTGTTCCATTATGGCATTATCAATGTATACAAGGAGTTGGTTACCGTTACGATGGTCATTTTTTAAGCATCTCGTCAGTTGAGAGATTGCAGGATGAATCAAAGCAAAGGCATTGTGAACTGCGGTAGTAGGGTCTTTGCTTTTACAATGCGGTGATGCATTGTTTCCTCACATTTCTTCATTTTTTAGAGGTGGTAGCCACTGTAATTTTCTTCTTCTTCTTTGAGAGAGAGAGAGAAATGGGCCTGCTAGGACCAACAAGAGCCCACTTCATATTTAATGGGCTGGGCCATCTTTGGCCCCACTCCAGTGCTGTCCCCATGACTTAACAGCCCAACCACCGCCGCGAGCTGCTCCAGGCCGACGCGTCGAGCCCACCGTAACGCCCGTGACCAACTCGACGAACTCGCGTCGCCGCCCTCCTCCTCGCTGCCGAACCCTAGCCCACCGCCGTCCCCATCCTCACCGCCGGCCGGCCCTCCGCCCGCCCGCGCCGCGGCCGTCGCATCCGCGCGGCCGCTCGACTCCTTGCCCCGCGCCGCCGCCCGTATCACCCTCGCCGCGGCCTGCGTGGTCACCGGCGGCGCCATGGATGCTTCCAAGGTGCGTCTTCTGCTTTGCATTGCCTCTCCTTCTCTAGTGTCTTGGTTGGATGATCTCAAATTTATTAGTCAAACGTCAAACCGGTTGCCGACCCCCACCATACTAACCTTCCCCCCCCCCCGCTCCCTCCCGAGAATGTCCATCATGCTATTTCTCTTCATACATAAATGGCCACTCGGTGTCTATGTTCCAATAGCATAACTGAGAATTCACAAAAGTTCATCATCGATTAATTGAAATACGCGACTGAGATTAGCAACCCTGCAGGATTTGAGCATAGAAAACATTCCATTTTTAGTTGTTGTGTGTGCCACTCTATGTTCTTTGTAGTTGTTTGACCTTACTGCTTAGTAAGCTCTGATATGAACCGGCAAAATTTATTTGAGCAGAATAAAAAGCTCAAGGATGTGGAGATCAGTTTCCCCATTGTCTATGGAACCATTTCTTTCTGGCTTGGTAAAAAGGCGAGCGAGTAAGTACTAGCTTCTGGGAATAAGTTTAGTCATTTTCACATGATGCTTCAACGCTGTTGTTAATTTGAAATGTAGGTATAGTTTCTGATCTTATATGTTTACCTGTAGAATGAGATCTAACGGTCGTGTGTGGTTTCATTTTCGAATCTTAGGTACAACTCTCACAAGTGGACTGTTTATGTCCGTTCGGCAAACAATGAGGACCTGAGTGTCATAGTTAAGCGTGTGGTGTTTCAACTTCACCCAAGTTTTCAAAACCCAACAAGAGTTGTAGAGCAGCCACCTTTTGAGTTGTCTGAATCTGGATGGGGAGAATTTGAAATAGCTATAACCCTTTATTTCCACAGCGATGTCTGTGAGAAGCGCTTGGATCTGTAAGTTGCGCTTGCTGTTTCCAAAGTTGTTTGCTTTTCTGCAAGTTGATAGTTAACTGTACAAGTGATGTAGGTTTCATCAGCTTAAGCTGTATCCGGAAGAAGAAGCCGGACCTCAATCAACCAAAAAACCAGTTATTGTGGAAACATATGATGAAATTGTCTTCCCTGAGCCTACAGAGGCCTTTTTTCAGCGTGTGCAAAATCATCCAGCAGCTAATGTGCCCAGGCTCCCTCCTGGCATAACCTTGCCTCCGTCAGGTATGTTTCTTTATAACTTGTATTCCTTTTATTTCACAGTAGGAAATGCCAAAGTAGCACTATTAACTACCAGTTATCTAGGCTCCATGGAAATTGTTCCATATGAAAAGAAGCGTGGTGACACTAAGGATCATGCTTTGAGCCAGTGGTTCTCGAATTTCTCTGAGGCAGATGAGCTTTTAAAACTAGCTGCGGCTCGGCAGCAGGTGAGACTTGTAGCTAGCTGCGACTGTCTTTATTTTCTGATGTGCATAAAAATGGTAGGTGTACTGCTTGAATGCCTTCTTTACTTTCTATGCACACCCGCCAGCTATACACGCAAGCTTTAAAAGGTTTATGAAACTATCCTGTCTGTTTGGACTGTTTTCTCCTGTCCTATAAGTTCCAGTTGGCAAATATGTAAGTACAGAGTTGAGGGATCTAACTAAACTTCCTCTCGTTATCTAGTTATCTGCTACTGCTTATTTCTTCTAACATCAGATTTTTATGAGCAAGCAAGATTTTAAAATTTCACATTGGAGATCATTGCACAAGTAGTTTTCATTTCAGTTACTTTTTTAGCTGTGCAATTTCGCCAAAAAAAAAACCCCTATATTGACTGTGTTGGGTTTGCGTGCACATAAACAATTAACTGGGGGGAAAACAAACATCCAGCGATTTGACATTGTAATTCACCCTCTCCAGGTTCAGGCTCACATTGCCAAGCTGAGAAGACAGTTAACCATGATGGAAGGAATGCCCCAGCAATCAAAAGTTCTTTCTGGTATGTACAGTTGATCTTTTCTTTTTTGGATGATGCCTATGGGTTAACTGATGATGAACTTCAATAAATCTTCTATGTTCAGGTCCTGGACAACAGTTTGGGCACATCTGATGTAGCATACTATGCTTCAATGTTAACGTACCTGGTTGTAAGGAAGATGTTGCCTGTTGGGAACTGAACCTCACAACAACTGCTTAGCATACGGGATGCGTATCTCTGTATCTCATCGGAGACCCGGACTTAGGCTAGCGACTGGACTAATCTGTTTGCTGTATATATTCTAGAATGAGTACTCTTCTAGAATTCTAGTGGATGATGCTTCTTAAGAGAACATTGCTCGTGTCTACAGTCTCCTGCTCTTTTTTCTTTTTTCTGTATCCTGACCTCCTAGTCGTACGGAGAAGGCATGTCTATTATCACTGGCCTGATGGTTCTAGCATCTTTTTGCTACACGATGATTGTCATGCATTATCTGCAAATCTGAAGGATTTTGGTATGGTTTTCCATTCTTTCTTAGTTCCTTTATGAAATGTTGGGTTCATAATACAACTCTCGATCGATATTCGGCCAGAGAAAACAATAAGAACGTATGCATTGCCTTTTACCCTGATATAATCATCAAAACGAGGTGACTGCACAACTAACTGGTGGGCGTTAAGCAACATATGAGAAATAGTTGGCTGACAGCAACCACAATGATCAGCGTGATGGATCGAGCATCAAGGACACAGCCAGCAAAGACGACCGCGCAAGCAAAGAATTCGAACGCCTTGCACACAAGAAAAACTGTCAGCTGGAAGATTGGGCCAGCTCACACACTTCAAACGTCTTGAGATTGGGCCCAGCCCAGCCCAGCCCATGCAACTCCCTCCAAGGCTTCAACCACTTTTTCCTATTGTTCCATCTTTTTGCTACATGGTGAAAGAGAGCAAAGACCTACGACCTTTGTTGGCTCTACCAACTCTCTTTCGACACAGTTATTAACTGTTGATGGATGCTCAATGTCACAGGGTCAGTCAACAAGCATAGCACGATTCCTAGTCAACAAAGCCGACAACAGGGAGGCCCATTCACCCTCAACCTGCTGTGATCCTTTTATCTTGCGTAAGTTTCCTTTCCTTTTTTCTTTTTATTATGTAATCGTGCATGATGACATCTTCCAGTCAATGCAAGATACATTGCTCAAATTTGCGTTGTTTTGTCTGAGCGAAGTAAATGCCGCAAAATAAAAGTTCTGCCGGGACAAGTCTGTGAACTGAAGCTTGGTGTATCGGCATCTTCCATATTTTCTGAACTTATACACAAGTCAGTAGAGGAATCTGAAGATATGGGTGGACTTCACTGTTCTCTAGTCTTGGACTGGCCTCTATAGGTGGTTTCACGAGAATTGTAGTGCACTGTGCAAGATTATTTGCCTTGTCTGGGGATAGCAACTGCATATGGATGCTACAATGGTGACTGCAAACTTTGTGCTGCCGACAGAAACTTTTACATTTACCAGGCAAGGTTTACTTTCTAAACCCATGTCCAGGCCTCCAACATTTACATTTCCTTGCAAGTCATTTGACTGAAAACTGAATAGACACAATTCCGGATGCTGAAGTGTATTAAAAAAACTCACTGAAACATGAACACGCAGGAATTGCGCGCTAGTTTCTACTTGAATTTGACACGACACCTTCCAACTTCTCATAAAATTCTCCCCAATGCAAACAGAGAAGATCAATGGACACCACATTTACCGTTCTACATTGGGACATTTGCAAATCTACGCGGGAACCGAGAAGATCAGTGGAGTCGCATCACAGATGCCAACCACCGGCCTAGCCTAGGAGCCTAGGATGGGACCCTTGTCGAGTTCGCTCGCTCGCCATGGCTCAATCCATGCATGGCAATTTGCATGGTCCTGGTCTTCCAGCCTGGTTTGCCTGCAAGGAGGACAAGAGGAACCTTCACAAGATTTCCCCTTGTCCCAGAGCTGAGAGCCTTCAACAATCATGTGACAAGTGACTGACCTGACCAGAGAGCCTTTCCGCGAGTCACGTCTCGATGATGCTTGGTGCTTTGCTTTACTCCATGGCTGCTGGAAGCTATCTAGCTGAGGACGAAACGGCCATGATTAGTCGGGGCGATTAGTTGGGATGGCTTCATTAAACTAGTTCGTGGATGATGATGACGATGGGGCTGCGGCGGGTGGAGGAATCGGAGCACGCCATGCGTGTACTTGCGAGCTCGCGACCGGACCGTCGCCGCGCGCGCGCACGAGGGGGCCTGCGACTCGCTGTCCGGGCGCTGTCTCACCTGCAATGATTCCCACGTCAACGTCGGCGGCGAGCCACCGGCCGAGTTCGCCATGTGGAAGCTCAGACGTCGCCGTCGACGTGGGCATGCGCGTCGTCGCCGTCTCGCCGATCGGTCAGGCGGTGCCCAAGGACCTGGTCGCGAGCAGCAAGTGGTCAGTAAGTTCAGGGCTCCAGGCTCTGCTGCACCGGCCAGGCGATCGGCCGGTTCAGAATCTTCAGATTGCGTGCACGCCTCTTCAGAGTTCAGTACTCAGTTGTTCACCAGCTGCTGCAGTCTCTCTGAACAACTGCTCAAAGCAAGCAAATTTGCAGGGATTTACAGGAAACTTTCCTCTGCTCCAAACGAAGATTTGGTGTTCTTGCAATCTGCAGCTACCTTCGCTTCTTGGCACTCTTACCCGTGGGCCGGTTTGGTGTCCATTGTTCAAAAGCATCCATCGAAGCTTCAAGCATCTGCACGCGGTGTCGTAGTCCCAGTGGCCAGTGGCTGCCGCGTGCCCGTCTTTCCCGGCGGTGACGACGGCGACGACTCCACCGCACTCGCTGTCGACCCCAGACACCAGAATTCGACGGATCCGGCCTGATTTCTACGTCCCAACCAGCTTCAAGTACTCAACTCCTCCCCGTCTCGTATCTGACAACCTGAAAAACGAGGACACGAACTGAATGTTCTAACCGCCTGCGATTACATTCACCTGTAGCTTTCTATGCCCGTCAGTGATCTGTAGGAGCACACTGAAGAACTGCAGCTCTGAAGAACACACATCCCTGGCATGCAATGCAAATGCAACGATCGCAAGGACGCGGCTCCTGTTTGGCCAGCTTCGTCAGTTATTGGCGTGCCTGTCGATCTGTCTGTCTGCTTGCTTATTGTTACTATCGCCTGCATGCTAGTGTACTGCGCAGTACTGAAGGACAGTGGTCTCGCAGCTTTGCTTGCAGGCGTGCGATCTTTCTGAAGATCTCGCCGGCACTGTTGGTCCTGTGGCCGCTGCGAACTGTGCCATGTACCTGCTGTCTCTCTCGGCACGCTCGCCATTGTTTGCTAACGCAGGCCACTTGCGAGTTTGGTGAAGAAGCCAGCCAAGGGAGGAAAGGCCAGGCAAATGCATCCAAGCTTTGGATCCCAGATGGTTTGGCTTCATTTTACCAGTGGTAGCAGCATCAGCATCATTGGAAAGGGTTGTGCGAAGGAGCTGATTTCAAGCTCACTTTCATGGTGATTAGGGGATTTAAAAATTGTAGAATGGAGAGATTTGTTAATGTGTTGTATGTGAAGAATGGTGAGTGATGAGTGGGCACCAATGAATCGAATTTTTAAGTAAAATTTTTATTATTCTTGTACATGCCGGCCATTTTGTGAGAAGTCGGAAGTGCATGCCAACATTGTGTTGGGTGTGCCCATACAAGCTTGTTGAGCAACTGAAAGACAGGACGGCGCTCGTGAGTGCTGACTTGCTGTACCATCACTAACCACAGACCAAAAGTCACACACACACACACAAAGATTTATATATATCTGAGAAATATCCAAATATACACCTGGTATTGAAAGAGTGTGCTGCCATGATATTAATTTGTTGGGTGTGTTCTAAAAGAAAAATTGTTGGGTGATGATCATTGTTGGACCATCCATGCCTTGGTTAATTTTCTGGCTGAGAGCAGTTCTCCTGCTATTCATGATGGTCTTTTACATGGAATTTTTTCCGCTGCGGTTTCTATGGCGACTTTGATATTATGACTTGTAGGTTGCGAATTATGATATTACCGGATTGTCCCCAGCTGTTCCCATCCGGCCTGTTTGGAACATGGGAATAACTTCTCGAGGAACTGCTAAGGATTTTATTTCGATCCTAGCTAGTCCTCCTTTTCCTTATAGGTCCCCGAAAAAAAAGATATCTGTATATAGGTGATTGATTAGCCTGGTCATGTGATAACGTAGGAGTCTTCTTGATCAGCTAAATAATTAAAAAAAAAGACGCGCACAAACAAGGGCTAGCTAGTGTGGTGCATAATTGAGGTACTAAAATACCAAAAGCAGCGGTTGGCATGAGCCCAAATGCTGTGTATTTTGGCTCAATCATACTCTGATGCCTTGCAAACTTCAACGGATGGTAGCAAAAGCTAAGCTATAGCTGTAGCTGCGGAGACTCGTCTCCTGCAAGTCATGCGACCTTTTTTTCTCTCTCTCTCTCTCTGTCTTCCTCGCGTAGTGAGAGCAAGCAGCAAGTGGGACATCCATCTTTGATGGCCCAACGCCAAGCTCAAAAGATGGCCACCCGTATGAATTGCAGCGTAGCATCATATCCTCCATCTGTCGCCTATCATGAGATGCAGCAACAACTGGAGCAACTAGTGATGACTGCCATAGGCTGCCACTGCAAGTGCGGTTCTTTAATTTCATTATTTTTTTTTCTGTGGCAAAAGATTGTACATTTGTTGCGATGTGCTTGCGCTTGATCTGCCAAAATCAAGGCTCTGAAAAAAAGCAGATTCTGTGGTATGTTCTTGGCTGAATAACATTCAGAAAATTGGGTACACTCGTATCCACTAACCGATTAAGATTTCATTGTGTGCTTCTGCATGTGATTTCCTTTTCATCTGATGTTATCCTTAGAAGATTTTTTTAAAGAAGTTTTGACTACTTACTGAAAAAGCATGCATAGCAGATTCCTCAATAGTATGGTGGACATTTGAATCCACAAAAAAAGATGACACAACCAGAGTAAACCTTGTACCTGAAACATGTTAACAGTTTGGTTCCTTATCTCTAGGAAATAAACTGAACCACACAGCCCTCTATATGCAGAAAACAAAATGAGGCTACCATTCAGAAAAACATACTACTGCAGCAAGTAAATTAAACAAACTTGTTGTATTGCTGTCAGTATCTCATTTAAGGGGAAACCAAAAATGGAAGGGAAAAAACCATCACTCCAAAAGTCCAAATGGACCAAAAAACCGACAACTCAAACCAACTCCTATTTGGAACACGACAACTCCATAAAAACAAATAATGATAAAAAACTCTCAGCTCCTCTAGAGATTCAGGACGAGGAACTCCCACGTTTGAGAGGGCCTTAGATTTCCGACAAACCGATGGATCTCCCGTATGGGCTTCTTCTATCTCAAATCAGCAGCTAGTCCTGCCAACACATGGCATCGATCTGCATTGATCTTGCCTGACCAGAAACCAGAAACGAGAGGCGTGTGGCGGAGGAGGTGGAGACGACGGCACGGCCGCAACAGTGGCGATGGATACGTACAGGGCAAGCGGGATACGGGGATCGTGGGTCGTGATCGGCCGTGTCTGCCCACTGCGTGGCTGCATTGAAAACCGTGTCTCCGGCGAGTAGGCGACCATGTTGCCCTCCTCCATCCTTTTTCTGATGAGCACTTTCGACGATGGATGAACTGGGACTTGAGTTCTCAACCCCCATTTGCTCAAATGTCAACGCGCTTGCTTGATTTTTTTTTCTTTTTTGAGTCTTCTCCACTAGGGGCCTAGCTAGGGCCACTAGCGTTGCGTTACACCTAGCTAGCTCGGAAAATGGTTGACCCTGCGGCAGTCTCTTTCGTATGAACTATGCAGTGCAAAGCCACCATACGAAAAAGGGGTGTATGATTTTTCTTTCCCCACTTTCCGTGATGGCCTTTTTATATGCATTATTGCATGGTGTAAAGTTAGATTACTGTTGAAATCAAACATCCTCAGTCCTGATAATAAGATTACCGCTGAAACGAAACATATCCCAATCTCGATAAGAAACCGGAAACATTCTTGCGTTCCAAACGGGTCCTAAATCAAAAGGTATTATTTTGATACCAGTATGTTAGAAAAGGAAGTGTAATCTTAGCTTAGAAACCACTGTAGAGAAAGATGAAACTCAGATAAAGTGGGATCATAATTGAAAAAGATATAAAATTATAAAGGAATGGGAACGAAACTAATGTAGTATTCTGTTATCGATGTGTGGTGGATGAAGTTTAAAGGCAAAATAGGTATTTTGGTCATGAACTTTGCACAAGGGTCAACTTCGTCCCTCAACTTTCAGATTGACCAATTTAGTCCCTCAAGTCAAACTCATCCTTATGATGATATGTGGCTCCATATTAGCATGAAACTAATATGAAAAGTTCTTTTTACCCTTATCTCTTTTCTCTCTTCAATTTTCGCCTTTAGAATGCAATAATGTATAATCCAAAATAAATATAAGGATACATATGTTTTGTCGAGGGGTATGAATACATACATGGAGCATGTATAGCGTATCATGAGTATGTGAGCACATATCGATTTTAGAGCATGCGTAGACACATTGATTTGTATATATACCAAAAGATTATGAGTAAATACTTGTACATATATTTTTGCCTATCAAATTCGTATGAGCACACAAATGACTTTAAAGAGTAGAAGCAGATATACTTTTCAGAAACCATATTTTGTGTTAGTTTAAAAACATATTGTTGTGAGTATGTATTAAGGAGTACGAGTACATACATGTTTGACCTATATGAGCAAAGAGCAAAAGGAACTTTTTACATTAATCTTATGCTAACATAGAGCACCACATCAGCACAAAGGACGGGTTTGATCCAAAAATAAAAGTTGGAGGACTAAATTGACCAATCTGAAAGTTGAGGGACGAACTTGATCCTCGCCGCTGTAAAGTTAAAGGACCAAAGTGGCTATTTTGCCAAGTTTAAACCTTAACTTAGAGGTTAACTTCATTCGCAAAAAAATCTCTAAGTGTAATGAGAGAGGGAGAGAAATGGTTCGGAGGTCCCCTAGGTAGGCAGTACGTACGATCAGGTACCCACCATCAGATCCGGCCGGTACACCATTGGATCGGACGACTGCTCATTTCACCACCCCCACCATGAATACCAACTTGACCTCCTCTCCGGCTCTCCCCCTCCTTCCTACCTGCACGCAGTACACGCAGCGTACGGTGAAAAACATGGGACAGGTGGTGCGGGCCCCAGGGCCCGGCAAGCCCACGGGCTCCCGGGCCCACCCTGCCGTCCCCCCGCTCCCTCGTCGCCGTACGCCTCCACCCCCACCACCACCACCAACCATGGCCGATGCGTTGTAATTCTCTCGCCCGTCGATCCGTCTCCTCCCACTATATATACCACCCTGCCCTCCCACACTCGCCGTCGCCCACCAGCCACCACCACCGAGTGCTCATCAGCTCGCTCTCCGTCCGTCCGTCGTCCAGCTAGAGCTCGCGAGCGGACCGATCGATTAGAGGATATATACAATGGCGATCAAGAAGGGCGGCGCGGCGGCGGCGGGGCTGAAGCAGATCCTGCGGCGGTGCTCGAGCCTGGGTCGCCGTCAGCAGCAGCAGCAGCAGCAGCACAGCGGGTACGAGGAGGAGGAGGAGGAGTACGGCGAGGAGGAGGCGGCGGGGCTGCCGTCGGACGTGCCCCGTGGCCACTTCGCGGTGTACGTGGGCGAGCGGCGGCGCCGGTTCGTGGTGCCCATCGCGCTGCTGGACCGGCCCGAGTTCCGCTCCCTGCTGCGCCGCGCCGAGGAGGAGTTCGGGTTCGCCGGCGCCGGCGCCGGCGGCATCCTCGTGCTCCCCTGCGAGGAGGTCGCCTTCCGCTCCCTCACCTCCGCACTCGCCTGCGGCGGCGCCCGGTGAGAGCGAGCGCCGCACGTCTACGTACGCCAACCCACCGCCGGCGGTGCACGCGCGCACGTGGGTGGCTATTCGTTCGATTCAAAGATTCATTGATTTGGCTGGCCCTCGCCGGCGAAGTAATCAGTAATCACACGTGTACGGTGAAGAAGGTTAATGGATTAGAGGTGCGTGTAAATATGGAGGATTAGAGGAGGAGGAGGAGATCACGAGGAGTGGTGCATGCGCGCGGAGGATTACATTAGCGCGCGCCCGCCCTCCCCCGCCATTGGAGAGAATCGTCGAGCTCGAGGACGGAGATGAGACGATCGACGAGACCTGCTTGTAGCTTTGATTGGCTAAGTATTTGCTGGCCGCTGCTGCTGCGTGTACGTTGTTTGTGATGTGTTCTACTTCCTGGCCGGCCTGCTGCTAGATACGGTTAGGCCAAGTGAAGGAACCATCATTATTTGGTTTTTTTTCCCTGTACATGCAAAGATGCTGGCCGGCTAGCTAGCTACCAGATCAGAGCTTGCACTGCAACGAGATCGATCAACCAGATGTATTCATGCATGTGTGTTCCTGCTCCCCTCCTGAATCATTCAATTCTTATGCCCAGAAACTGCATGTGTACGTGTTCCTGTTCCTCTCCTGAATCCTGATTCAATTCTTTTGCTAAAAGACTGAATGATTGGTGATGATGATGATGTGATGCTCCTGTGTTTGGTACGTTGCTCTTACGGTCCTACTACGTGCCTGCATGTGTGTGACAGTGAAAATCAGTGGCATGCAGCTTTCAGCAGGCGGGCTTGATTGAGCGCCCGGGGCGGGTCAGAGATATCGGAGAACGTGGGCGGTGTTAACTCGACGATATCGGCAGTGTCGCTCTCCGGGCTGTTTTCGACCGGCGATCGTACGTCCTGTGTTCATACTGGCCACGATCTAATAAGCATGTAATGCATGCAGCTGGTTGCCTACGTTGTCGATCACACACATTTCCATGTGGAGTCGCTTTTCATCTCACCAGCAAGCACAGCACACAACTTTCCCGAGACGCGCCTGCACCGCACAAATACCGTCCCCTAGCTCCAGCGGCGCGCGATCGAAAGGAACCGACACTAGAAAAATTCAGCATTCGTCTCTTTTGTACCGGTTGCGATTGAGGGCTTTTAATATCAGGTGGAGACTTCACCCGGTACTAATGAGTGACCTTTAGTACTGGTTGGAGCCCCAACTAATACTAACTTCCCTTCTATAAATCAGGCGTCTTCTTGCTCTTGCCCAAGCCATTTCCTCCAGCTCGGACTTCATCCATTCATGGTGAAATAGGGGAGGTGATGCTGGATTTTTGACCATTTCGTGGGGATTTCACTTATTTAAGTGTTCTAAAGGTTAGAAACTCCATCCTTCCTACATGATTAGTATACTAAGTTTATACTTTAGAACTAGAGCAATTTGTGATTTTTAAAATAAGGTACAATGGAGAATATTTTCATTTATATGATTGTGTTATTTAGAGCTCATATTTGTGATTTTTAGAATAATCTACAAATTTTTGGATGCTATGTTTTGTATTAGTCAAAGAAATTGATATGAGGTTAAAGGAATAATTTCATAGTTTAGTCCTTTACAAATATGAGCTAAATAAATTATGGGGAAAATATAATTTGCTCATATTTTAGTCATTTACAAATATGAGCGGGTACATAGAAATAATAAGATGAAATAGAGGTATGTAATTAGTCATTTTTAGAATAAGCTACAATGGAGAAAATTTTCATTTATATGTTATGTTTGAGCTAAATAAATTGTGGGAAAAATATAATTTGTTCATAGTTTAGTAATTTTCAAATATGAGCCAAATAAATTATGGTACATAGAGATGGCTATTGCTGCTGGAGGTAGTGGTGATGGTGGGGACGATCGTCGTTCCTATCACAGCAAGGGGAAAACCATAGTTGACCCTCATGATAAACCGAAGAAAATGAGCATGTGGCAGAGAGCGATGCTTCATTATTTGGTCATTATGCTCCACCGCCAGTCCCGAGGGTTTCAGATCCACCGAGTACTACCATCACAGGAGGCACAAATAAAACACAGGATGAGGCTGAGTCAGCGAAACCTTCGTCTGCACCACCCAAGGATGCTTAAAGTCCTCCTTGATAGTACTCAATGGATGGTTTGTTGTAGTGTATCATGTTGTTTGGGTCTAAAATTGATATTTGTGTATTTCTATCGAAACTTTCAGCAACATTTGAGTTTGTCATAGTATATCATGTTGTTTGGGTCTGAACTTTAAATTTGTGTATTTATATCTAAACATTCAGCAGCATTTGTGTTTGTGGTAGTGTATCATGTTGTTTGGATCTGAAATTTAAATTTGTGTATTTGTATCTAAACTTTCAGCAACATTTGAGTTTAATGAAATTTGTATCATGTTTGTTATGTTTCATGTATAATTCTATGGATGATCAAAATATTTTTGGTTCGGTAATACTTTGTAGATGGATCGGCAATGGATGTACAACACGGATAAACGCTCTATGGAGTACATTAGTGGCTTGCGTAGTTGTCGCGATTCGGCAGAGTCCAATAGGCCGCTGTCTGGTTTCATTTGTTGTCCATGCCGAATTTGCAAAATGTAGAAGGATTACTCATCCAGAAAGACCTTATGTAGGTTCAACCTTCCGCACTGGATGTGTATGAAGCAGAAGTTCATTATGATGCTGATAATTATCCAAGGTCCAAAATAATCTGGCAATAATATTGATGTTTACCTAACACCGTTGGTTGATGAACTTTTACTGTTATGGAAGGAAGAAGGTGTACATATGTGGGATGAGGATAAAAATGAGACTTTTAATCTACGAGCATTGCTGTTCGTAACCATCAATGATTGCCGGCCCTTGGTAATTTGTCCGGATAGACGAACAACGGATATCGACCCTACATGCACTGTTTAGATGATACTTGCATTCTTCCTGGTAAGCACCCGTTAAGAAATAAAGGGAAGCATTTTGGGGGGGGGGGGAGAAAAACGTACTAAGTCTATTCACCGTAATGATAAACGTGTATTTTCTATGATAAATGATGTGAGGGTAATCTTTGGCAAGGGCTCTGGTAGCCAACCTATTCCAAACAACGAGGATGGACATGCACCCATGTGGAAGAAGTCTATATTTTAGGAGCTACCTTATTGGGAAGTTCTTGAGCTCCGTAATGCTATCGATGTGATGCACCTAATGAAAAATATTTGCGTGAACGTGCTTAGCTTCCTAGGTACATATGGAAAGGTAAAGGATACAATTGAAGCACGTCGGGACCTGAAACACATGAAACAACGAGATGGCCTACATCCGGAAAAGAGAGATGATGGACATTACTTGCATCCTGCCAGTTACACCCTCAACAAGGAAGAGAAGGATAGTATGTTTGAGTGCTTGAATAGTATTAAGGTCCATCGGGCTACTCCTCGAATATACAGGGAATAATAAATATTAAAGAGAAGAAAATTCATAAATCTAAAGGTTCATGACTGCTACATCCTAATGACACAATTGCTACCTGTTGCACTGAGGGGTATTCTACCAGAGAATGTGAGAATGGCAATCGTGAAGCTATGTGCATTCCTCAACATGATTTTTCTAAAGACAATCCATCCAAAAAATCTACTAAAGCTGTAGAATGACATGGTGCAATGCCTTGTCAGCTTTGAGATGGTCTTTCCATCTTCCTTCTTTAATATCATGACCCACCTTCTAGTCTACCTTGTTGAAGAGATTTTTATTCTCGGTCCTGTATTTCTACACAATATGTTCCCTTTCGAGTGGTTTATGACAGTTGCTGAAGAAGTATGTTCGTAATCGTGCCCATCCAGAAGGAAGCATCGCAAAGTGATATGGAAAGGTCATTGAGTTTTGTGTTGACTTTATTGATGACCTGAAGTCCCTGTATCACGCCTGAGGGGAAAGACAAAGGAAAGGGTACACTAGGGAGGAAAGCTCGGATGTACATCGATGAGAGTACATTTCATAAAGCACACTTCATGATTCTGCAACAAACATCCCTGGTAGCTTCATACTTAGAGGAGCACAAGACCATTTTACAGTCCTCAAACCAGGGGAAGACTAAGGACTGGATTACACATCATCACATTAACACTTTCGTCTCTTAGTTGCGGCGACGATTGATGGGTGATGACATGATTGAAGAGTAACTATCATGGTTGGTTAGGGGTCCATTTATCTCAGTATCGACATTCTAAGAATACGAGATAAATGGGTACACATTTTACACAACAACCCAAGTCCAAAAGAGAACAAACCAAAATAGTGGTATCCGTATAGATGCAATGGAAAAAATGATAGATACTATGGTGTCATTGAGGAAATATGGGAACTCGACTATGGGCCTTTGAAAATTCCTCTATTTTGGTGCCAATGGGTGAAACTTACTGAAGGAGGCGTAATGATAGACAACTATGGGATGAAAATAGTAGACCTCAACAAGATTGGATACTGAGACGAATCATTCGTCCTAGCCAATGATATGATTCAAGTTTTCTATGTGAAAGACATGTCAAGTAAACCAAAACAGAAGGGTGATAATAATTTAGATGACCAGCCAAAGCGCCACATGGTTCTTTCAGGGGAAAAAAAATTGTTGGAGTTGAGGAGAAAACTAATATTTCAGAAGATTATGATCAATTTGATGATCTTCCTCCATTTTCAGTCGAGGTTGACCCAACCATCCTATTAGCTAAAAAGGACGCTCCATACTTACGCCGCGATCACAACTAAGGGACGTTCGTTAAGAGGAAGGTTATTAACGTTCCATTAAATAATGATGTGATAAAGTAATGTAATAAGATATTGTAATGATATGTAATGTATTCTATGAGTTTATTCATAATACTATTTGTTAAAATCTCACCCTATTAAACAAGAACTATATTTGCATAGTTAAAATATTAAAGATTTCATTTTATTAGCACCATTAAATATTAAATAATAAATTTAGATACAATTAAACAAGTACATGTTATAGTCATGATAAACATGGGCACTATTTTTCTAAATTTTTGCATGATCGAAATATTTATTTTTTCCAATTTTTAAGTTAACATAAGTATTATCAGTATTTATGACCTATTACTAAATTCAAATTACTAATGTTACTATATTTGATATTTAAGTGCTTCTAATATGTATATCTAATCAACATCAAGCTAACAAATTTTATTTTGTAATTTTATAAACTTTATTTGATTTACTACACAATAAATAAATATAATAGTAATTTTAAAAGAAAGAAATAAAATATTATCTTGGTGGGAACGAAAACAGGAGGCTACAACCGTCTTTAGTATTTCACCTGGCACTAAAGGGGGCGCAAATAGTACCGGGTGGGAGCTAGGCCCGATACTAAAGGCCCTTTAGTATCGAGTGAAGGCTGGGGGGGACATAAAACCCCATCGTCTTCCTCCCTCTCATCCCCCAGAATACTTAGCCGCTCCTCGTCGCCCTCATTGTCCCCGCTGTCGTCCACGGCCGCCACGCGTCGTTCCCGCGCCACGCCGCCGCGTCGTCGTCCGCACGGCGCCCCACCCCGACAACGACATAGCTTTGTCGCCATCCCCTCCCACGGTCGGATCCTCCGCCACCGCCGTCGTCCCCATTGTCACGCGCCCCTGTACTGCGCACCCCTACCCTGCACGCCCTGACGCCACGACGCGCCCCACGACCCCCGGCCCGGTCAGCCCGCCGCCAACGCCATCGACACGTCCCCACCTCGTCGCGCCTCCGCCTCCATCTCCAACGCCCCGCGCTCCCAGCGCCGGCACCAACGACCTTGACGCCACGCGGCCCTCTTCCACCGGCACGGCGCGCCCCCTCCAACTAGCTTCCGTCACCTTCTTTGCCCCCCGGCGTTGGCCCTCCACTGACGTCGCGCGCCTTCCTCTACCGGCCGTGGCCCCCTCCTCCACCATACCGCCCGCCGCTCCTCGCGCACGGTCGCGGGCGTCGTCTCTTCTGACGTAAGCCCGTGACCACACTGACGTCATCTTTTTTTAATTTATTTATTTATAGGATTTAGGATAAATGTTATTTAGTTTAAAATATATTCTAGGAAAAGTATAGAAATAGTGTTAGGAAAAATAGAAAAAATTATAAGTAGTGTCGGTGAATATAAAATTGTGTTATGAAAATTAGAAAATTTATAAATAGTGCTAGGAAATTAATGTACATTGCTATTATTTTATTAGTGGAATACTAGAAATTTAAACTACCTACTACTTAGAAGAATTCTTTTATTGCTACTTAGAATAATTCTTTTATTGCTACTTAGAAATTGTAAATTGCTACTACTTAGAATAGAGCATGGGCTCGCTTCCATCAACATCACTTTGGTGAGTTCAAGGAGCAATGCCATATCCACTCTGAATTCTAGGTATGTATTAAATTTTTACATCTCGTGTCACTTCCTTGAACACAACAAATATTTTATAATTTTTTTTGCCATATATATAGTGTTTGAGACAGAATCCGGGGACTAATTTCTACGGACACTATTTGAGTTCATCCATAGCTTTGTAGGTCCCAACTGTATAACCAACCACGAATTCAGGGTAATTTCTTAACAATAAATTAGGTATAATTGTGCAGATTCATTAATCTAATATAATAACCTTTGCTAATGACATAGATTATGCACATGAAGGATGAACTCCTTGAGATGAAAAAATCAGGGCAATTCAAGAACAACTCAGTAGATTTACTCAGTAGATTTCTTCTGAACGAGGTAGTAAATCCAGCGGAAGAGTTCCATAATGATGGATCAAATCTGCATTACCGTCAGGACTTGGGTTCCGAATAGTTGATCCAAAATGTTGAACTTGGAGTGTTGATGCAATGTAATATCATTCATATATGTTTAAGCCCAATATGTCTATGTATAATATTATCTCAAATGTAATATTATAGATCAAATACAACTTTATATATATTGCGTATTAGAACTAGTATATGTAAAAGAAACAAATACAAAATACTAGTATAGAATAAAGAAACAGAAAAGAAAAAAGAATTTAGTGCCGGTTGGGAAGACCAGTACTAAATTAGCCTCGGTCACGCGCGACGTGGCAGCCAATTTAGTACCGGTTAGTCTTCCCAACCGTACTAAAGGATCCTTTAGTATCATCGACTTAGCAATATCGGTTGCACAGCCAGTACTAAAGGGGGGTTTTGAACCCGGTACTGAAGTTACTTTCCCCAGGTTTCGAGCGGCGACCCCGCGCACGCGCGGCCACTGGTGTCGCCAACCTCCAGCCGATCGAGCGGGCGTACGGCACAGCCGGGCCAACGCGGCCGGCCACCAGCAGCCAGCCGATCCACTGCACGCACCGACCGGCCCGGCACCCGGACGTGCGGGTGCCGCGAGCGAGCGTGGCGAGGGCGCCCGAGGCGATCGGCCCTGGTTGGGCACCGCACGGGTGCTGCAAGGGCGGGGCGGGCACCAGGCCACATCCGGGTGCACGGGTCACGGGGCGCGCGGCTGGTTTCTCGCTCGCTCTCTCGCCGAGCCGGACGCCGAAACCCCGGGCCGGCCGAGGCGGCAACTTGGCACCACCACCTGTGCGCGACCATCACGCGCTGTCGCTCTCAAGAACGTCACCTGCGGCGAACCGCGCACTGCACTGCGCTAGAAGGTGGTAAAGAATCGCCCACGGTTTCGCATGTCGAGCGTGGGGCGAGTGGTGCACCGGATCGGAGTTGTACGCTAGCTAGCTGATGGACCAGCAGGGTCTGGGACTGGGACTCTCGCATGCCATGGCCATTTTTCCACCGATGCTGCCGTGGTCGTATGGTTGCCAATCTGGAGTGTTGAATCTGCAGGCCTGCAACGAGATCTAGCTACGAAAACGCAACGGACCAACGGTTTCCGTATTCTGCTGCTGTCGCTCTCGTGATCCGATCCGTACCCGTGAACGGTTTACGTCGTACTACTGGGACGTACCAATGCCGTTCCATTGAGCTCGATAGTCCAGGCCCGGCACTGTGGCTGCCCGTGCTGGGGTCGGCCTCTGATGAACCGCATTAAGCGCTGGGTCCGCCCTGCCCTCACAAAAGCATCATCATCTGCATGACTGCTGGTACGACGTCAATTCGGTCTCAACACTGAAGGCGTTCGATGATCAAATCAAACCACGGCAGCAGGCTATTGCCGTCCGTCGTCTCAAGTCCAGGTCTCGTTGGCATGATGACACTGTCCAAGTGTCCATGGAGTAGCTCACGTCCTTCGATTGCGCCGCAGGAGCTCTGCTGCCTAAGCTCAGGTAGGCTAATCGACGAAGGTAACCTAGGCGAGCAGAGGCTGGTGAGCAGAGAGAGGAGAGGAGCAGAGGACGACCTGACGAGGACGAGGCGTCCGCCAGCGCCAGCCATTGAATCCCATCCCCATTCCGGCCAGGTAACGTGCCATGCCATGCCCAGCCGTGGGGCACGGGGCAGCCCATGTGCGGGCGCTCGTGGCCACGGACGCCCGGCCGGACCACCACTGACCACCCCAAAGGGAGGAGGAACAGGGGAGGCGGGTGGCAATAACTGACGCGGCCGGCGCATCTCAGGTCGCTCGCTCGCTCGAGGCCATCATGGCCACCAGGCCAGTCAGTTTGCAAGGGTGGCAGACCGCACGCGCTGTCGTACGCCCCGGCCTGCACGGATGTACGTGCGCCCATCGCCGGCCTCGGAAGTGTCTTGGACCCCTCCATGGCCCCATCTTGTGTGGGCAGCATCTCATCTCATCATCTACAGGTACAAGTCATTGTTAACTGACTTGGCGATGGCATTGTTAACTTAAGACGATGCGAGTTCCTTAGCTTGGATCATTCATTCATGGTGATGCAGACTTCGTAGACAGGGCCCCAGGCCGGGAGGGAATTTGATCTCGGGCAGCAACCGCGCCGTGGAGCCAGTCGAGCTGACAGCAACCTCCTTTAGGGTTCTTGGCAACAACATGGTTGCGGGCGGGCAATGATAAGTTGCTGATAGATGGTGAAACAATGAGGTGTCATCCCGCTCTTGGATTTGGATGGACGACGATAACGACCATTGCGTGCACTAACTTGTGGTCGGACAAAAACAAGGTGCCCCTTTTTTGCAACATTTCACCCCAATTGTTGGATGGAAACAAAATTCTATTAGATCATCTGGGTTGGATCCACAAAATTGCTTCGACAGGCATCAAAGGCCCGGCGGTGGGGAAAACCACCCCTCAAATAAGCTGCACAAAAATGAAAAAACGCTTCCCTAAAAAGCAGGTTTGATCCAGCTTCTGCATTTTAGTACAAATGGAAGCGGTGGGGAGAAACACAGCCAGAAAAAGCTGAAAAAAATGAGCCGTTTGCCTACTAGTTTCAGATTATATTGACCATAAGCAAGATTTAAGCTTTAAACTGTTCCAAACATGGCCAAAGTCCGTCACACCGATTTATGGATTCTACGTGCAAAGCATCCTCTCTACACAAATTTCAAAGACTCAAAAGAACAATTCCACCCGTTTGGGCATCCACGCTCCATCACAAGAAGAACCTTCTCCTGCTTGTATCCATGTCCGGCTGTAATTCGAGCAAGCATTTTGTTTATATCAGCAAAATATCAGAGTCGTATCGTGTGGAAGTGAGATGGTAAATAAGCAGCAGCAGCAGTACCTTGTGAACCCACTCGTACTCCCCGCTTTTCGTGTCAAAGGTCCCATGTTGCAAGGTGAGCAGCTTTAGAGTAAAGCGAGGACCACATTCCTGTGCCATCAAAAACAGTTTGGTCTTAGCAGTGAGACCAGTGGGGCAGCAATAATGCAGAGGATTAGAGCTCGCATTTGCTAACATCTAACTGGCAGGATAGTACGATAGGCAGGAAATCATAACATACAGTGGCTATTAATAAGTCTTGAAAAAGGACTGGCTAGCATGCTCAACCCCATGCTGATGTTTTCAGAAGATTTTTTTTATGAGGTGTTTTCAGAGAAGTTAAGGGGACAGATGAGGATGCATTGTGGTCTGTGGATATTGTTACTTTAACATATTCCGTTTTCTTTTATTTTAAAAAATGAAGCACAAAGTGATCATGCAACGAAGAACTGAAGCAGTTGGGACTTCGCGATTGTTTGATTTCTGATTCATAAATGAAAATGCTTACAGTAAAACTGTCACATACTCTTTGGTGGAGAGCTATAAGCTGTTACCTGAAGGCGACAAATCACTTGCTTCTCAGGTTGGCTTTTGCTTTCAGATGTCTTAGCTTTCTTGTCCTTCGAAGCAACCTTGCTTTCTTTTGTCTCAAAGATGTACCTAGTGCATGTTCCACAAAAAAAATTAAGATGCTAGCTGTAACACATTACGAGGTACTCCCTCCTTCCTTTTATATATGACGTTGATTAGTTCATTTATTAAAAAAAGAAAAGACAATCCACAAATCAGCTTGCCTACGAGCTAAGGCAATGTCAAATTAGTGTTTACTAAACATTAACATTTTCATAATATTTATTCATAAATGTAGTTTGCTAGATGACTAGACATACACCCAGGAACCCTGGCATACAACAGTAGTGTAGACATACTGAAAAATTTTCAACAAACAAAACTCCCAGTCAGGCTTATTTGTAATTGCATTTTGATAAGTGCACCTGTGATGACGGAAAAATATGTAGTCTCGCTGATTATGGAAGGTCACAACACGGCGCCCACGGAAATTGGGGTCTTGGGGAAAAAGGGATTGTATCATCCTGAAAAAATAAATCAGGAAAGGAACACGTGTAAAGAAAATAGAGAAAAACCCAGATAGTAGAATAATGGAAAGGGGCAACAGGCCACCTTTTCATTTAAAAATGGGCTTAAGTTCTGAAATCACCTTCCAACACGATGACCAAGGCGTGTGGTGAAATTGTTCAAGACTAGCTCTGGCTTATGACTGGTAGGGTTGCCATGGTTCTGTAATGTAAGGAGAAGATAAAAAAGGTAAACCAACATAACCAAAAATGACATCTAACAAGGGTCCTATTACACTAAATTTATACAGAAAAAAGGTAATTTTGATGGACCAAATGCCATTTAAGAAGAGCATAGTAACAAGGTGGCATGAATGCAGATTCCCCCATAATAAACACGCTGATCACGTATACATAACAAACAGATCTAGATATACAATGTGCTACTGAGATAAGTAGGCTAGCGAAATCCAGAGGCAACATTCATAAATATGTTCCTTCTGATAAAAAATTCCAGCTTGACATCGATCTAGAAGGCATTGGTTATCAACCACTTCATCCGCGCAATAATTTCATAAAATGCTGTAAAGCATGGAAAATTAAAACAAGGACATGGCATGTCAGAAAGAGACATGGACCAGCCTATAGCAGACATGCCATATGGCACCGAACATAGCCATATGCATGTTTGATTTTTGGGCACAAAACTCATATGCCTAAGGCAAGCTAGGGACAACCTAGAGACAAGTAAGATGGGGTAATTGATTGCAGCTTGATTGGTGTTCATTTCCCTTGCACCTTTTTGTCTTGAAAGTTAACGGTGTGATGATGGCAAAGCATACTGCTATCTGAACCACATGAATAAATAATTCGATATGATTCATCTGTGTGCCATGCATGATCCTTGTTCGCTAATAAGCATGTAGCATATTGAGTTCCACATCACCTTTATTACAAAATAATGAAATAGAGTTCAAAATAAAGGGGTTTATATAGGACTTGTCTAGAAACAATCCTCTTCTTACGGTGTGTAACTGTACTGTGCCCTTTCTCCCAACAAAACTGAAAATTTAAAAGACTGTTATCTAAGGTCTTGACGATGAAACAAGGGAGGACATCTACAATCTTCGGTAGAATGTAGACCGTAATAAGTAATAACTTGTAAAGGCATTTGAAAAAGAACACACTAGGTTGTGGCCTTTGACAGGTGTTACCACAATGTTTAATGAAAAGCCAAGGAAAAACATGCTTATTGGGTCACAGTTCACAACACGAACACTCAGAGGCTGTTCCAATTAAAATAGCAAGCAAACAGTTTTTGGGATTTGAGATAGTACATAACAATTCATGTATAGATCCTCTGAATGACCAAGGAGCATTACTTTGCCCTTGTCTGTGATAAGGGCAGCAAAATTCAATCACCATTTCTACATTTCTGTACCAAAGAAAACTTTCATGGGCAGCCTGATCTGCTCTGGTTTATGCTGGGTTCAGACCTACTCGCCTGACCAGCCCAAAAATATGTATTTGTATTTATGCACAAAATTAATATTTTTATTTGGGTTATAATACACAGTTCTAATATAATTTATTAAAAACTAAATGTTATAATAACATTTTTGAGCTTTTCAAGGGTTCATCACAGGCTCTGGTGACAGTTTTCTTATGGTAGAAAGTGGCTTAACTGCTCAAGCTATTCAACAAGTTCTTTAAAAATTGAACACATGGGCACTTGTAATAGAATCAAGTAGTTCAGTAACAAGCAAGACTTAACATCATTAAGCTCACTATTTGACTAATGCTTTTCACAAAAGGTTTCAATTCAACAAAAGTTGATAAAATGTAGGTGTTCAGTAAGTTGCCATGACCAAAACTACTTAAAACAAATTACAGATATGACAATAACAAATAAAAGGAAATAGAGCACTGAACAACAGATACCTTTATGTCCTTCCGTAGAATAAGTTTGGATAGTTTGAAATGTGCAGTGGGGCCATCAGGTAACCCCATGATAAGTAGGGCATCTGACATAAAAACCAACCAGATGTCAAAAGAAAGCTTAAATTCAACAATTTTTAGCCCCAAAATGATGAATTCGTACCAGGTTCTCTTCGATTTGTGTGGACAACAATAAGTGAGGTGAAGTCCCTATTCTGTGCATATTCCACAATCTGAAAAGAAATGTGTTTGAATGCATGTGGAAAGGTGCCTCAATGAACCAATTAAATCGAAAATTAACTCAGTAAATGGCATACTTTCTTGAGTTCATATGTTCCCCTTTTAACATAATGAGAATTCGGTATCACTTGCATTAACTCCTCAATAAAGGCAGGTCCCCTCTGGACATATGCAAGCAGAAAATATATTGTTAAATCGTGCAACATTACAAGAAAAACATGAAATAATGACAAAATGAGTACCAGCAGAATAACATATGGAAAAGAAAGCTCAAGAAGCAGGGATAAGAAGCACAGAAAACAAAATACCCCTGAATTGAAGCGGCATGTGGTAATCAATACTTTTGGGATTATGTGCTGTTTTAGAACTGCATTGAATTCATCTGCATCATTTCCTGCAAACAACTGCAGACAAAAAAAAATCCCATAATTCACAAATCTAGAAACTGTAAAGTTGATATGGTCCAGCGATCAGCATGACTCCCAAGATTGAATATAAAACTTTAGATTGAGTAAATGACATGGCAATACAGTAGACTAACAGAGATTCCTAATACATCTTAATTGGTATCAAAGTAGCCTTATGTTATATAAGCTTGGCATCACTTGTGCTTGGCCGAATCCTACTACATGCTTACTTTCTAACTGATCTAAAAGGTTCTTCAGGGGAGCAGCCTCACAAACGAATGAAATCTTTAACTTTCAGCAATGCACAATATCTTAACCATATAGCTAAGTTAAAACTCTGAAAACAACTACGGATGCTTAATAAATTTCCTTCAAATTCGGTAAAACCGACAGTTCAATATTTGATTGGCTCACAAGAATCAAATGAATAAGGTAATCAGATATGATATTCGGTTGGCTCGCAACAGTTCAATACGAACCTCCTGGTCGTCAGGCCGGCACACAGTCTCATCGGGCTCCCTGGTGTTCTCGATCGTCCGCGGCACCTGCCTCTCCGGCGGCTGCGAAACACCCGAGACAATCAGAACCAAACCAAAACTCCAAACTCTACAGGGGTCGTGGGCAGTCCGAGGAGAGCCTGCTTGCCTGTTCCCCGAGCTCTTCGGCGCGGCGGATGGCCTGGCTGCGCTCGCGGGCGAGCTTGCGCTTCTCGGCCTTCTTCTCGCGCTTGAGCTTGGCGTGCAGCTCGCTCCGCTTCTCCTTGTTCTTGATCTGCGACGGCAGTATCGCCTCCGCCTTATGCTTCTTCGCCTTCTTACCCTTGCGCTCCCTCTTCCCCTCGCCCTCGCCGCCCTGAGGAGGCGCCGCGTCGGAGGGAGGCTCCTTCCGCTTCTTCTCCTTCGCCATCGCCGCCGAGAGGTCGCTGCGGTTAGTGCGGCGAGGGTTTAGGCGTCGGTGGCGGCGGCTAGGGTTAGGGGATAGGGAGGCGGGAGAGAGCGCCGGTGGCTGGCTGCTCGTGGCCAGGTCACCCGGGCCCTTCAAGAAGAGGATTGTGCTTTTGGGCTTGCTTATTCTGTGAGAATGGGCTGGGAATTTTGGGCTTAATCCGTGACAACGGGCTGGAATACGTAGTGGGCTTAGATTCGGGATCTGTTCTCATTGCCCATTTCACAATTGGTAAATTACTCCTACAGCATTTTTGAAAAAAAAAACGAAACTTTCAAAATGTTTTTAGAATGGGGTTTGCATTAAGAGACTTTCTCATGAAATTTTTTGAATCTCCATAAGAATAAAAAAATCACAACGGCTTAGTTATGTAGAGATGCTCTCACATAAAACTTTGGAGGCCAGAAAGAAGGAATAGGTGAAATCTTGAAGAAACTTTGTGCACTACTAAAATTAAAAAAAAACTTTATGTACTTGAAAGGAAATTGTTCAATTCGAGAGTTTATTACCTATCATTAGAAAAATCAAGAGTTTATTTGAAATATACTATTTAAAAATGGAGTAAACGATAAAGATATTGTCCAACCCGACCCGACAACACTATCCCCTTCGCCGCTCCCTCTCCCACGCGCGCTCTCCACCGATCGAAGCTTCCGGCCGCGATGTTGCCGTGCCGCCCGCTGGCGCCGCCGCCCCTGCCGCGTGCTCTTACCTTCGTGCGGCTCCCGCCGTCGTCGCTGCGGCCGCCGCCCTCGTCGCTGCGCGTGGTGCGGTGCATGGCGAAGGAGCGGCGGGTGCGGATGGTGGCGAAGCAGATCCAGCGGGAGCTAGCCGACATGCTCACCCGCGACCCCGTCCTGCAGCGCGCGGTCCTCCCCGAGGCCGCGCTCGGCGCCGACCGGTACCTTTCGTCGCTCACAACCATCGCCGACGTCGAGCTCTCCAACGACCTCCAGGTCAGGTCACCCGCCGCTCACGCGCGCACAAATGACGATCGGCTTGCGCAGGTGATGCTGAATTCCGGTGTGCGCAGGTGTGCAAGGTGTACGTGTCCGTGTTTGGAGACGAGAGGGGGAAGAAGGTTGCCATTGAGGGGCTCAAGGCCAAGACCAAGTATGTTAGGAGCCAGATAGGCAAGCGGATGAAGCTGCGCCTCACGCCAGAGATACGGTTCATCGAGGATGAGTCCATGGAGCGCGGAAGCAGGGTAGGATACATATTTATCTATTTCTATGGATTCGAATATACCTGTTTCTTTTGCAAAAAAACAGAGAGAGAATATACCTGTTTCTGCATGCTGTGAATTCCGTTATTCCATTCCTTTTCATTACCCTATAATGACTTTGAACATACCTTATTTTCTGTACTTGATATTTGTTCCTTGTTCAATTGCGATCGCAGACCAAAATCATCAGTAGTTCTTTACTTTGAACTCAGATATGCTTTTGTGGTATATGATTGTTCAGTATTGAGGAATTTGTTTCCCAACATGTGGCCACCACAACATGTGCCACGGAATATATGCATATATTATCCATTCATCACTGCATTTATTCCCCTACAAATTGTGACACGGGGTAGTAGTTTGCTTCTTTTTTTTGAACTTCAAAGAACAAAGAGTATATGCATTCTAATTTATATGAAAATTAGAATCATGTTTATGCTTTATGGGGATAAGAACCATAAGGCCTGTCAGAGGCAATCGTACATCGACACAAACAATTTGATAGGCTGCAGGAGGTGTATTGTCACAAATGTTTTTTTAATATATTTGTATGTAATGGAACAATATTGACTAATTATTTTTGTATTTATAGATCCTTGCTATACTCGACAAACTAAAGGAGGAAAGGGAACAGCAAGAAGGAAAAGACGGGGAGGAAGATGCAGAAGGTTCATATGTATCAGAAGAAGAAGAAGGTGACTGGGATGCAGACGAGCCAGATGAGGAGGACATCATTTACGTGAAATAGCCCATCGCTTCCTAGGAACTTGGTCATCATTGATCCTACCTCAAAACACTGCAGGTGTGCTTCTAGAACTTGGAAGTTTCGTGATTATGATGCCTTTTACCAAGCGCCACAATTAGCTTAGAAATTTTTATGATGCTTTCTGCTTTCAAGTGCATGGGTTTGAACCCAGGTGCTTGCAGGTTGTGTGATTACCTCCCTAAAAGGGTTCAGTACTCACCTCCCTTAAGACAAAGCCAAGGGAATGTGTCCCACCATGGTCAAGTTTTTGTTTTTCTGTGTTTGTAGGTTGTCTGATGTCAAGTTCAAGCACTTCCAATGCATATTAAACTATTGTGTGTGCCATGTGGAAAAATTAGGTTGGAACAACTGTTGTAATTTTTTTTAAAAGTAAACAAACTAAATTGGGTCATCAGAGGACAAATGGCCAACGGAAACTGATATGATTTTAAAGGAAACCAATTTTATTTTGAAGAAAACATTTAGACCAGGACCAACAAATGGCTCAAGAGTCAGAGGACAAGACATGATAATGATAATGATAATAGAATTGAGCTTTTGTTTGTTATTCCAAGTTGTGCTAAGCGCATTTGGTTTAAGCTGTTTTAGTTGTTCAGCAAACAGATGTCTAATGCTGGTACAAGATAAGAAAGTGTAGAAGAGATGCATCTTTTCTTTTCAACTTCATATTTTAACTTTGAAGATATGTATGAAAAATTGTTCAGGTCCACCACGTATTTCTTTTCTGACCGTGTTGGAGTTTGCCAGTAGTACTGGTGTTGTTCTTTGTAAGCATGATATATAGAGTTATGCGTCCTCAGGCTATCATTTTGTCTTCTTAAAATTATTTTCTGATGCATAGTACCAGTAATGTTCTAAATGTAAATGGTATAACTAAACTGTGCAGTTCTCTTCGGAGTCTAATCCAGTGAAGTTCATAACTCACTGCTCATCTGCTTGCCGAAGGGCTTCAAGGAATCTCGGCACTTGAAGAGGTTTGCAGAGACACCTCTTTTTGCCGATTGAAGCAGGTCATATCACACCCCTGCTGCCGATTAGAAGCTGGTCATATCCTTTCTTCATGGCTCGTCGATACAGAGGATATTCTAAAGAGGAATTTGGAAGATATATAATCATCTTTCTGCCACTAGATAATGATATCTGACCATCGGTGCAAGACAGTTTTGACTGATGTTCATTCCTGTCTTATGTTAACTAGTACTTGTTCAATGTGTATCTTTCCTAGTTCTTTTTTCAAGAATGTTTGCCTAGTTATCTTGCTGTGTTTCAGTTTCCATTTTCTTCTATGGTTTGGGTACAGTCTTTACCTCTTTCTCATCATTATGTAATAGAGTAACATCAGTTTAATGATAAAAGAGCACTTTGTCATCTGAGCT
Organism: Setaria viridis; assembly: GCF_005286985.2. Classification (NCBI taxonomy): domain Eukaryota; kingdom Viridiplantae; phylum Streptophyta; class Magnoliopsida; order Poales; family Poaceae; genus Setaria; species Setaria viridis. The sequence goes on from NC_048266.2 coordinate 1,860,356, forward strand.
AGTACAAAAAATGATCTGGACAAAGTTACAAATGTACCCTCCAGCTGAGCTGCTTCTGGAAATTAGTAGTCCTTCAGTTCCTAAGGTGGTTTGTGCTTTAATTGAATTGATCTGCTGTTCTAGTACAGCTATGGTTATTCAGGTGACCATCATGAGAAGCATGACTTGCCTTTTCAGCTCTTAATTTTATGCGCTGCAGCAATTCTATTTAGTTTCAACTTTTCACCAGCGAAAATTTTCATTAGCTAGAAGAGGATTGTGAAAGCTGAAGAGTACTGTGGTGAACTGGTGATCCAATCTCCTGCATGTGCCTACTTATTTTGGGCAGGCATTACAAATACTGAACAACACATTTTGCCATCGTGAAATTGCTGATGCTAACGGCTCATCTGGTTCAAGCAATCTGCTGAACACACATCTAAAGAGGATGAAGTCTTGTTACAAGCACAAGTAACTCAACTGATCTGGTAATTCTTTCAATACTGCCTTTTTTTGTGAACTTCATATCATCTTCTTGAATGTTTTTCCTTGTACATCAAGAGATATTTCTTAAGTGCATTTTTTAAATAGAATATCTAGGGACTGGGGTCATCAGGAGCTTCCTGCACTCCATCACATCCTTCAGTACCCCTGTTCTTTTTTCCTGCTGTTTTGCTAGATGTCTATTGCTCTGTTGATTCACTGAAATACAAACACAAACTCTTTCCTAATCAACCTAGGTTTAAATTCTGTGTCTTTCAAGTTTTACAGCGTATCAAATGTGTTTACCAGATGCTATAACTTATGCACATGATAAAGAATATGAATTAGGCCTACTCATCTATGCATTTTGTTTCAGGAGGAAAGAGTGTCTACAGAAGCTATCAGTAGAGTATCAGCTGTTGTCTTTGGATGAACAAAGTGCAGACTGCAGAAGATACTGAATGGCTTTCCACTAAGAAATGTGCACCAAACGCGGCAGACTGCACTGTGTTAAAAAAAGGAGAACCAAAAAGGTTCTGAGAAAGATGGTAACCAATGGAAGAACCACTGCATGTCCTATGGTTGGTCCCTTTCTTTCAGAACGAGATCCGTTGACCTCATTTATGCATAATGCAAGCCTGAAGAAACTAATGAAGATCGAAAACCTCATGCTGACCTTTAGAAGGACCATTTCTCTTGAGTTGATGTTGAAATGGTAGGATTCTACACCTCCAATGGTGTTTATTCTGTCCATTCAGTTATCAGATTTAGGGGGGTTGTCGCTGTTTTTACTCCTGTCTGGCTGCTCTGTGTCCCACTAGGATTCACATCTTTCTGCGGCTTTTGTAACTAGAAATAATTTGAACAAGGAAAGTAGATGATCTCCCTTGCCTGTTTTGCAATGAAAATGAGTCTTTTTGCCACCTCTTTTTTGAAAGCTTGGTGGCCAGAAACCTTTGGAATATCATCTCAGATGCTTTACAGGCCCAGGTAGGGGCTGATTTGTCAGCTGCTGGTGAATCAACAATAAAGGAAATGCAGTATTGAATTGTGTTTGTGCTGCCTCTCTTTGGTCCTTTTGGGAATATCGAAATGCAGATATTCTACTCTATTTTGTCAATCAGTCGCACAACTCAAAGCTGTGCTAGAAAACATGTAAACCTATGTCAAGTTGTCAACCCGACACAACTAAAAAGGTTTCAAACAGCCCATATTCCTGCAAGCATTGTAGCTACCATCTCACAATTTTCAGTGGCTTTATCATACATTGGAACTGCAATGTGATTCTAGCTTGATAGGTGCTGATGTAATGTTATGGAGAGGATGTTTACAAATCAAAGACAAGCAAAATCTACAGTCTGAATGCAAATTCTGCTACTTCCTCTTGTTGAAACGAAAAAAAAATGCAAGTCCGCTACCTAGGAATGTCACTTGTAAAACTGGAATTGCTCCTGGAGCTAAGAGCACCAGTACATTGGTTTCAGACTTCATAGAGCAACAGAAATACTCTAGTGTACAGCGTTTCTGATGGCACTGCAGAGTTTGCTTGACAGCTGGAGTCAAAGGAGTTTCCTTGACAGCTCAACTGTCGGTGATATCTACAAAATAAAGGAAAAGAAAAACAATCAAGTTTGAAAAAGAAACAACACCTTGAAAGACAGGTTCAAGACGCAAGTACAGCATGCCTTTATTGTAGGAAGCATGTATACAATCGTGCGAGTGAAATGTAAGGATTTATAGAGTACATTCCCATGAAGTGTGTTAGATGTAGTGCTTCTTTGTATATGTTCACAGCTGTCCCTGGAATAGAGATTAGAGTTGCTCATTCCTCTCTTCCAGCAAAATCCATAGTGAGGAAGGTGTTGGTGGGGTCTGGAACTCTGGATGCACGGAATGACAACTTGTACAATTGCATCACAGAAGCGGCAGCGATGCATGAACTGAAAGATGGAAAATTCTCAAAATTTCTTACCAGAAGAACCACGAGCAGGTGTGAGCGTGGTGCATTACTACCATCCCCAAAGTATAATTGTGCGCAGAACATCCACAGATCAATGTGCAACATGGCATCTTTCCTTGACCCTCAAAAGTGGAGTATACCTTCCTTTGCCTTCCTGTTATGCATGCATGGAGTCTCGTAGAATTGGGTTCTTTCTTCCATTAGCTGGGTTTAGGAATGACTTCCCACTCAGCTAATACTGAGTACTTAACTCGTCTGTGTAGTTCAGATCTCCGGAACAGCTTTCTGTAATTCTTAAAGCCCTGATGGCATTTGATGGTCCTTTCAATTGCTTCATATCATGCCAACTTGTATCAGCTTTCCTGCTGTGTCTTAACTGTTTGAGATCTTGCCATCTGAGTGACACTGATACCTTTGATGCTTGAACCTTTTTAACTATTTGAAATTTTGTGAAATATGGAGTGGCAAACTTATGAGCAATAGCTCTTCTTGAAATCCTTAAAATCGAATAAAAAGCAACAATTTTGAACCCCTAAAACATCAAATAACATGGAACCAGGGGAGTAATTAGTCAAAAAATAGCATTGTATAAGATTGATAACAGCGACAAAAGGAGACTACAAGACTCAACTGTTCAGGTCAATGCCATTCACCATTTGATAAAATTACAATGATATCGCTTTTTTAAGTGTCATTTCACAATATTTTTGGTACCAAATGACCAATCATCAAGTCTAGAAATGTAGCTTTTTCATGATAAAAATAACAAACAGATGATGTTCATTTACCTGAATGGTTTTCAAGGCCAATCATGTTCAAAAGCAAACCCTTTGAGTTGACTCAGGTTACTGAAAACAGAAAAGGAAAATGATTCTATAACCCAGTCTCCAGCTTAAGATTTCAAGTAAATCTTGAACACAATCAAATGTACACAGAAGATAAATTCACAAAAATCTTTTTCTTTGGTGCCCATAAGTTGGGTTCAGCATAGACCGCTTTCTTCTGTTCTTCCAAAACTCGTCTTTCTTTTCCTTTCTGGGTTTTAAGCCAGACTTGCCTTTTATGATTCCCTGTATGGCACTCTTATCCTTTATATTCTTTCTTGCAGCCTTCACATCCAAAGTATTCAACAGCTTTCTGTATGATCTAGGATCAGGTACTTGCCCACTTCGAACCATCTGCTTGTGGTAATAGAATGCCCTTGAAAAGTCACGAACACGGGCATATGCGTATATCATTGTACAATATGTAATGGAGTCTGGTTTTAGTTCCAGAGCAGCCATCTCTTTCAGGAGTTGGGGCAATTTGTAATGCTGTCCGCCCCTTCCATAAGCATTCATCAAAATGTTATATGTCATGACAGTAGGCTTTAAACCAATCTTTCCAAATTCATATATAGCATCTCTTGCCTGAAGGTACAACCCATGTTTTGCTAAACAATCAAGTACCATGTGGAATATGACTCTTGTTGCTCCAATCTTCTCATCGATCATAGTTTTCCATGTCTCCATTAGCTTCTCTGTGTCACCAGCTCCCCTAAGAGTGTCAAGTAAAGCTGTATATGTTTCTAAGGTAGGTTTAAGTCCTTCTCTTTTCATATCTACATATATGCTATGAGCTTTTGCATGCAGTCCATTAACTGCATATGCACAAAGTAGTGCAGTGTATGAAGAAGATAATGGCTTAATGCCATCTGTCTTCATCCTCAAGAAAGCATCTTCAGCCTCTTTACTCCTTTTCTTCTGGCGCCCGTAAGCGCTTATGAGACAATTGTATGATTCAGGACTTGGTCTTATACTTAAATCTTGCATCTCCAGAAGTAACGATTCAACAACTTCTGGCTGCAATCTTCTACTGTAAGCATCCATAAGGATATTATAAGTTGCTTTTGTTGGTTGCAAACCTTTTTCTTTCATCTCAACAAAGAGCCCCTCAGCTTCTTCAATTTGGTTAGATTTGCAGTATGCTTTCATTAACGTGTCATATATCCTTGTATTTGATACAATTCCTCTCTTCTCCATTTCTGACTGGATGATTAAAGCTTCCTTTTTGAGTCCCTCACAACAAAAGATATTTATCAAAGCAACACCAACATCCAAGCTCCAGTTTACTCCTTTTCTGTTCATCCGTTGCAAAAATTCCCATGCATCCTTGGCAGATGCCCTGGTCTTCTTCATAATATTAAGCATCATTGAAGATGTCCTGTGATCAGGTTGGACATTGTTCTTTTCCATAAGCTCAAAAATTTCCCAGGCACCATCATATCTGAAGGAAAGTATAAACATGCTCATCATATATTCAATATTAAATAACGAGTACAAAGAAGAAATGCAGCACATTTTCTACCACTCCTATTCAAACCCGTCATTAAACAATGTTCTTGCATGCAGTTTGTTATCACCAGCTATATATTTCTCCATATATATTGTTCAGATTCTAAAAAAATAGAAATAGTGAGATAAATCAAATGGACTTGAATACCCTATTGATTAGTTAGTAACACCAATCTGGACTTCATTATAATGTTTCTCCAAGCCATCCAACAGGTACACCACCAGCAATTATTAATACAAAATGCTTTGGGAATAATCAAGATTTTCATAAAAGAATGGCTTGATTAAATAATACACCTAAATTCATCCTCAACTTCCAAAACTTTTTGAAAACTTGAACACAACTGTCTACTTAGAATCCCATCCACTTGATCTGAATATATAAACCAATTGAAAAGGAAAGAAAATGTCTGCAGCTAAGTGTATAGATAGTCCTAGTTATTACCTATCAAAATTTTCTTTCCCAACATTCAACAGTACTGACTAGTTAGCTGTCATATTTAGCCCCACAAAATCTTCATCTAAGTGATTATCTAAATGCACAGAACATGTGCTAATAAACCTTGAACTAGTCATTTTTAAATGGTATGAAATATGGACAATGCATAAAGAATAGCACTATGAATCCTCGACACAAATTAAGACAATGCTCACCTCTCACAGTAGGCAACAGCAGATATCGCGGCATTGTAAACAACTGCCTCGCGGAACTCCCTCTCAGAAGGTAATCTTGCCACAATCTCCAAGACCTCATCAGCCATCCGGCACCGCCCAAGCGCAACAATACCTGCCAACCATACCTGCGGTGACACCGGCACCGGCTGCTTCTCCCGCAACCACTGGAACAGGTGTGCACAGTCCAATTTCAGTCCCTCTTCAGACATCCTCCTCAATAATTCCACGCAAACCTCCTCGTTGAGGTCCCCATGGTTGTAACCGGCCAAGAACTCGGTGAAAGCTGAGTGACCCGCCGCCGCCAGGCTCCTTGCGAAGGAGAGGATTTCCTCCATGGCTGCCGTGGTGGTGGTGCAAACGCCGCTCACCCCTTCTTGGCTTGGCAAGAAGGAGGTCGGGTCCAACCACTCGCATCCTCCTCCATTGTCGACCTCATCCTCCTCTTCTTCTTGGTAGTGCTGCTCCTCGCGCTGCTGCGCTCGGAAGGGGCTGACAGGCGGGTCCCACTCACCCACCTCCTCTCTCCCTTCCGTCTCATCCTCGTCGGAATCTTGGAGCTCTTGTTCGTCCTCCGAGGCATACCGGCCGCCCTCCCCATCCGTATCATTCTGGGAGCCATAGCGGAGGTGAGCTCGGAAGGGGCTGGTGGGTCCGCCCCAGCTTCCCACTGACTCCTCCCTGTCGTCGTGGCCTTCGTTTCCTTGTTCTTCCAAGAAAAGATCCGGAGGGTAGGCGGCTTGGTACCTTCGCCGCCGCGGGGTGTCGAATTGGGAACTAGAATGAACGAACCATCTGGAGGAAGGAGGCGGGGATTTGATGGGGCAGATAAGGCGGAGGGTCCGGAGAGTCGGGGAGGTGACGGAGAAGGAAGGCAGCTGCTGGGCCTGCAGCGCCATCTCCGGCGAGTGGCAAAGGACGGTGGGTGGTGACAACGGCAACGGAAGGTGCGCGTGAGCACCAACGGGGCTCCGCTAGAGAAGCTGCGAGGACCGGGGCAAGGAATGGCGGCAGGAGAGAGCGCGGGCCAAACCAGGGTCAGTTTGTAAATTCTTATCCAAAATTAGGGGGTATTTGTCCAAACCAGGGGCCTTTATAAAAATGTTCCGGCCTCCGACATGGCGGCCGCCGAGGTCGCGCTGCCGCCGGCGACCTCTGCTATCCCCGCCGCCGAGCATCCCGCACTCCACCTCCGTCAAATCCACGCGCCGGACGCCTCCGCCCTCGCGTACGGATCCTCCGGAGATGCGGCCACGGTCCGGTAGGAGACGAAGACGCTCAGCTCCTCGTCGCAGATTCATGTCAGATTCTGCTGACTGCTGGCAGGAGCCGTGCGGCCCAGGCAGCGCTGGCGGTGCAGGCTGGCTGGCTTCGGCCTCCCGGTGAGCGCGTGGCGGAGCCGCCGGAGGCGCAGGCGGCGGGTGCGGCCGCCGGCCGGGGAAGGAAGGCACGGCATGCAGAGAAGGATGATTCTTTTCAGTTCAGACTTCTCTCAGTAAACATTTTCATTAGCTAGGAAGAGGATTGTGAAAGCTTAGAGCATTGTGGTGATCCAGTCTGCTAACTGTGCCTGCTTATTTTGGATTTGGACAGGCATTCAGAGCATTGAACACCATATTTGCCATCGAGAAATTGCAATAGCTGGTGAAGCAACCAGATGAACACACTTCTGAAGAGGGTGGCATGCTTGTTATCAGCCCAAGTAACTCATCCGAACTGGTAATTTTCTCAGTATTGTGATTTGCTTAACATGTGTGCTTTTGCATCAGCTTCTCGAATGCAATTTCGTTGTTCATCAGAAGAGAGCGTTTTTTTAAAATGTTTGTTATCTTGGGGGTTACAGTTATCAAGAGCCTCCACCCGCGCTGCCTCTCTTCTGTTCTCTTCCTGTTGGCGTGCTAGATATGTTACTGTGTTGATTCGCTGAAATAAATAAAAAAACACGTTTTTGTATCAGGTTCATACTTCATAGTTATAATATGTGTCTGTTTTAACCATTATAGCTTATCATAGTTCAGATGTGCTTACCTGACATTATAACTTACAGATTTGGCAAACAATATGAGTGATCCTTAAATTAAATTGCACCTAGCACTGCACATTATTGAAGAAGAAAAAAATAGGCAACTGATCCCAAAATTTCACTGATGATTCGACCCCAACAGCCACTGGATGTTCTACTTTCAGCCCTTATTTTGCCAGAACAAGATTGGTCCGGTCGTTTTTTTCAATTTTCCATCTTAAAAAGTTCACCTGGTTGATGCAAAGCAAGCATGTAAGCCTGAAGGAATCAATGAAGGTACTAAAACTTCTCCAGAAAAGGAGATTTATATTTTGATGGGCCTGCTACTAGTGCAGAACAGAATGCTGCCTCAACTAACCACCGACGATAAAACTGCTTCCATGACAATTGATTTATCTTTTTCTCATTACTGAATTTCACAGATACCAAGCCCTTTCTCTACTGAAGCATTTTTCTGGATTTAAAAAAGATCTCTAGTTTGCAGTGCATGACACATGAGCCAGAAACAATAAATTTAAAATAGCTAAGAAAATGTCGAGCACCAAGCAAGTAGCCCCAAAAGCATCACTGTCATCAGATCTTAAACGGTGCAAGAAAAAGTGGGTAAGCTGATACAAGTCAGCATGATCTGAAGCAGTCGTCTTATATCTGATAAGAATCAAAGGACCACAAAATACAATCAGGGTCTAAAGAATTACTACAGAAAGCTGACCCAGAGATCTGAATGACACAGACTGGCTCACTAATCGCTAGCGGCTGAGTCTGGTGTCATTCCTGAACCCAGCTACTGCACACGGAGGACCCGGAATCTACAAGACATGCAGGCAGTTCTATTCCTCCACAAAAGAATGGTTACAGGCATGCATGAAAAGGGCTTGTCGCTTGAGATTCAAGGAAAGGAGCACCCTGTGCTTGCACGTATGGTTTTTTCTTTTCCCTTCTGTCACCGACAGTTTGAGCTGTCCGAGAATGAAACTCTTCCGTGCAGTCAGAAACGCGCCTCCTCCGATGGTACGACCTAGCTCTAAACACTCTCAGAGACAACTCTTCCAATAATTTTACTCTTAGCACATAACTTGATAGAGTCGGAGTGCCCGATCTTTCGGTGAGTGGAGATAAATTCGACTTGGTGGAAGTAGACCCTCACGATCCGACTACGACGAGCGAACCCGAAGCGTCAATGCAATCGCTGAACCAACTTCCTGTGGTTACCAACCTTGCCAGCGCAAGATCAGCCTGATCACGAAGATCGATTCCTGTCCGCAATCGAAGAACGAACAAGAAAAAGAGGCGAGCAATCTAAATATCACTCGAAGGTGGAGTTCTGAATCACACAAGGACAACGCGTATTTGCGCGTGTTCGAGAGTAGCTAAAGCTAGATGTAAAACAAAACTCAAGTCGTAAACAAAAGGGACTCTGACTAAATAAAGGGGGCGCAGCCCCTAGAGTCCGGAGGAGGCGCGACGGCAGGAGGGGGGCGCGCGCGACCAGGGGGAGGGCCGCGGTTCCCAACCCTAGGCGCCCCAACTGGGCTGCCCTGTTGGGCCGTCTTCTTATTTCGCTAGGCCTTCGTTCCTTAACAGCATGATGAAATTTAATTCTCTCGCACGGGCCCGAGTGATTGGCCCAACTGGATGATCAACTGTAGGCGCCTGAGGTCGAGGAGCAACCGGAGGCTCCTGAGGTGCTGCTGGTGTAGATGTACTCGTGGTGTCCTCATCATAACTCATAATATGAATAACCTCACACATCATCTCCGCGTAATCTTGAAGTGCGTATATGAGACTATCTCTTGATCAAGATATAACTCTTCTCTCTCCTATTAAAATATGAGAAAATATTTTATAAGCTACATGATATGCAACTATTGGAGGAGGTCTTGATGGGCTCCTGAACTCTGAACCAGGATGGTCGCCTGAACTTCGTTGAACAGCAGGTGACTGCTTGCATTTGCATCTCACCACCGACGTTAGAATAGATTGATGGATGCCATGGCCATTGCTTTGCTTGCTTCGAGCATTCTAACATGGCACGTGCCAGAGAACGGCATTGTCCAATCCAACGCCCTGTCCAGACTCCAGTCCAGAGGGTACTGCAACTGCAAGTCTGCACTGCCCTTTTTCACTTTTGTTATCTTCAGCAACCGGCGTTGCTTTGAACCTTCGACATGGCATGTTGGGATGCAAGCGGGGCGGTCCCGCCCCGCGTCCGCATGAGCCGCAGACTTCCCCTCGCGGGGCGATGCGGCAGGCTCCGTCGCTGACTTCCTCGCGGGGCGATGAGCCGCAGACTTCCGCTTGCACTGCACTAGGTCTCGCTGTTGTACTCCGTCGCTGACTCGCTATGGACGTCGGGCTTTCAGGCTTGTATGCTTGCGTGCGTTTTAAAGTGTTAGCTTGTTCAAATTAGAAACCATCGAGAACTTTTTCTCTAAGATATGTAAAAACAATCAAAAGAATACACAAGGGATTATACTAACATTGAAAAATATTTTCTACAATGATGAATACAAAAATGGTGCAGAACCTAAATTTACATTGTGTCACGAACAATCTTCCATCGACATGTAAAAATCTGATGATTTACTGGCTTCTCGGCTTCCAAATAATCTGAACTCATGGCTCAGAGGTTAGCAGCGATAATTCACTTCATCTCCCGTGTAAAACGGTTCGGTTCAGACTGCAGAGCAGGGTCCTGACTCGTGATTATGTGCAAGACTTAAGCGCAAGTCATACAGATACCATCATACCAAAAGGTGAGCTGAATTCTACAAAAGGTGGCCACTGAGTAGTCATTGGGTTTGTTCACGCCATAAAAGCCATCGTCATGCAGGTTAAGGGTCCTGCTGAACAAAGCTCTTGTTTACTTCCCACAAAACTCCCAACTTTGATACTATGCAAAAGGAAGATTCCCCATCATATCAAACTTACGGTACATGCATGGAGTACTAAATGTAGATGAAATCAAAAACTAATTGCACAGTTTTGTTGTACTTTACGAGACGAATCTTTTGAGCCTAATTAGTCAATATTTGGACAATAATTCACAAATACAAACGAAACGCTACAGTGTCACATTTATGGCAAAATGCCAATTTGGCACCTCCCAACTTCCCAAGTAAACAAGGGCAAAGTGAGAATGCAAGGCAGCAAAGCAATGTTCTCAAGAGGAGAATGCATTCTGCGGCACCGAAATTCCCTGAAAAATCAGATCCCATTGCATGCAGATAGCTAATGTGGCAATCTGTATTGAACTCATATGCAGTAAACAAACTATGCCAAACAATTGAAGCCACCCCGCTTTGCATCCCTAATGGCTAATGGCATGTGCCCTTCTTGGCAATGCTGCCATCAAAAGTCGAAACTTGTGTTTGGTTTCCGCAACCGGCGTTCTGGACTTGTATAGGATCCTGTGCCCTGCCACCATTGTTTAACTGTCGGCGGATCTGATCTGATCTGATCGACCCTTCTGCAGTTTGCAGGTTCCAGTTTCCTTTCGTAGGATCTGCGTGGCCCGGTTTGGGAAACGGAAATCAATGGCAGTAGAAAAAGAAAAGGTACAAGCGACGACTCCTACCAGACTAGACTACTCAACCGAACGAACGGTCAAAAACGGAACGGAAGCCAAGTCCTAGAGCGTCGCTCCAGGCGGCCGGTCAAATCAAAGGCCTCCACCTCCACGCACGAACGGTCCCACTTGCAAGTGCCTTTTGCATGTCAGAAACTTCAGCTGCTCTCATCTGCCGACTGCCGTTTTGTTTTGCTGGCAGTAGATCAGATGATTCAGATCGTTGCAGATAGCCAACGACCTTTCTGAGTGACGACCTTTCACCGTTTCACGCACCAAACTCAGGTGTTTGCTTCTTACGGGCTAAAAATTTTATTTGAATTTAAATATAGATTAATTATAAAACTAATTGTACATATGGAGACCAATTTACGAGACGTATCTATTAAGGCTAATTAATCTATGATTTGATAATGTGGTGCTACAGTAACCATTTACTAATGATGGATTAATTAGACTTAATAGATTCGTCTCGCGAATTAGTACAGGGGTTCTGCAGTTAGTTTTATAATTAGCTCATATTAAGTTCTACTAATTAGCATCCGAATATTCGATGTGACAAGAGCTAAACTTTAGCCAAGGATCAAACACGCACAAGCAAGCACCAAATTTGACTACCACTATTCTACGAGAGGAGATATTTGACGTTCCTTTTTTTATTTGTAGCCTGCTAAATCTTACTTGCTGTTTCAAATCTTACTTAGTTACTAGGAGCGGGGTGCAGTAAAAGGAAAAAGGAAAAGAAACTTCACATGCAAGCCGGGAACCCATTGAAATAAAGACTTTGACTGATAGTGATACAAAACTACTAATACATTTGAGGTATAGGAAACCGAGAAAATGAACGTGTTGTCATCTACCACTCCTGAAAACAAAACGGTGCAAATCAAGCAAAAAAGAGACTTTGCCGTGGGTTTGAAATTTCAGCGCGCACATTTAAAATGACAGATCATGCGCCCCTGATCTGTGTAGAGACCCGGTAACTGGTTAGATGATTGACAACGAACATGAGTGATAGAAAAGCCATCATCCCCAAAACAGTAATTAAACACATGCGTTAATTATGCTTATCAACCAATGAGCAGATATCTAACCTTTAATTTTTTTTACCAGCAAATTAATGAACCTTTGAATTTTCCGCACTGCTAATTGCAAATTAGTGAAGTGACGGTGAGCTTAAAAGGTGTGCTACACGTGTGGGATTGTGAATCACCCTGCCTAGAGAAATAAATTGTGAACCCCTCTTCCTCAAGAAATAAATGCAGCAAATTGTTACGATTCAAGAACGGCGGCTATTACGTATTAAATCCCATTTGGATCCACCTAGCTAAATGCTAGAATAAGGACTGTTTAGAGGATCTGATGGAATTACTTTTATAGATGCAACATGCCTTAGCGATGTTGAAGACGTGATGGCACCTATGTTATGTGTAGGTATGTGGTAAGTTGTTGCTGTTCATGCGTGCGCGTGCATTATCATAGGACCTTTCATATAAACCCTCCCAAACAAACTTCCTGGGAGATCCTCTTAATCGTGGTGATTATCTTAGCATGATAATCAACTTTGCATTTTTTTTTAGTTCGATCGTTAAGCCTGAATCCATTGAGCTCGTGGTGGAATACAGTCACCGATACAAGTCGAAAAAAGAAAAGATTAATCAATAGTCCTTTTTTTCCCATTTGGCACAGTGACCCCTCGTCGTTCGGCTCTGCAGGCGGGCCCTACAAATACTCCCTGCCTCCCCTGCTTCTTCCCCCCAAATTTGCTTCCCATCTCCGCTCAGATCTGACCCCCCCAGCCCGCAGCAGGCAAACCCCCCCTCCCCCCCCTCCCAAATGGCGCATTCCAACGGCGAGGCCGCCGCCGCCACCGCCACCGGCGACGGCGAGGTCGCCCCGGTGCCGCGCCCCCTCGCACCGCCGCGTAAGGTGGCGCTGATAACGGGCATCACGGGGCAGGACGGGAGCTACCTCACGGAGCTGCTCCTCTCCAAGGGGTACGAGGTGCACGGCCTCATCCGCCGGTCCTCCAACTTCAACACCCAGCGGCTGGACCACATCTACCACGACCCGCACGCCGTGCCCTCGTCCCCGCGCCCCGCGATGCGCCTCCACTACGCCGACCTCTCCGACTCCTCCTCCCTCCGCCGCGCGCTCGACGCCATCTCCCCCGACGAGGTCTACAACCTCGCCGCCCAGTCCCACGTCGCCGTCTCCTTCGAGATCCCCGACTACACCGCCGACGTCACCGCCACGGGCGCGCTCCGCCTCCTCGAGGCCGTCCGCCTCGCCCGCAAGCCCATCCGCTACTACCAGGCCGGCTCCTCGGAGATGTTCGGCTCCACGCCGCCGCCGCAGAGCGAGGACACGCCGTTTCACCCCCGCTCCCCCTACGCCGCCGCCAAGGTCGCCGCGCACTGGTACACCGTCAACTACCGCGAGGCCTACGGGCTCTTCGCCTGCAACGGCGTGCTCTTCAACCACGAGTCCCCACGCCGCGGGGAGAACTTCGTCACGCGCAAGATCACGCGCGCCGTCGGCCGCATCAAGGTCGGCCTGCAGACCAAGGTCTTCCTCGGCAACCTCACCGCCGCCAGGGACTGGGGATTCGCCGGGGACTACGTCGAGGCAATGTGGCTCATGCTGCAGCAGGATCAGCCCGGTGATTACGTCGTCGCCACCGAGGAGTCCCACACCGTGGAGGAGTTCTTGCAGGCTGCCTTTGGGTATGCCGGGCTCAACTGGAAGGACCATGTGGTCATTGACAAGAAGTACTTCCGCCCGGCGGAAGTTGACAGCCTCAAGGGGGACTCGACCAAGGCGAGGAGGGAGCTCAAATGGAAGCCCAAGGTCGGGTTCCAGCAGCTCGTTGAGATGATGGTTGATCATGACATTGAGCTCGCCAACAAGGAGAAGGTCCTGGTGGACGCTGGGTACCGTGATCCCAAGCAGCAGCCATAGAAACAGCACAAATGGCTTCTTGCTCTGTTGGAGCTTGAATTTGGGGATTGTTGCCCTGTAGCTCATACATTGTGGCTCTCAAAGTAGAGGTTGACTGAAGTTACTATTGCTATGTTTCTTGGATCAGAAATAAGGATGCTTGCAGTTTGATCCTACAGTACTTCATTTACATTTTCTTTTGACTATGCTACGCGATTAATCAAATGAATGAATGAATCCACACAATTTTCGAAGAGGATCATAAGCATGCTTGATTTCTGCTGCTGGTTTTGAGAGCAAAATTTCATTCTGACAGCAGGTGCTTCAATTTGTATTGTTCTACTTCAGCTACTTCAGCACATGTTGTGTTCAATTGAAATATGGGTGTTTTGGTCTAAACTATTCATCAAGGATGAGCTCTAGCCTGCGGGAAGGTGAATCACCATTGCTCATTTCCTCTGGCCTGAGGTTCAATGGAACTGTCAAATCAAGCTCCTATCTCATGACTTAATCAATGGTAGCCCTTATCCAGTTTAGCACCCAGTCTTCTTGCTTGTCTGCATTATGGGAACCGGAGTATGTTTCCTGATCCGAAACCAATAAGAAATCAATAATGTATATAAGTTTTTTGATAAAGCCAAGAGAGTTCGGATATGGTCCTAGCACAATGGGCGTCATGACAAGCACTGAGTTTTGTATTACCTTTCGATCATATTGAGCTGCTGAGATATCTACAAATATCGGTGAAGAAGCATAATTTGTTTTCCCTGAAAGTATGATGCTAAATATACTGAACTGCAAATTCTTTTCTTAAATAAAAGGCAATGTTTTGATCATCCCACGATGTATTCTGTGTCCTGGGTTTTCAGTTATTTATGAAGGGACATGGTGCCATAGGCTCTTACCATATCCTGGGTGTAATTTTGCAACACTAGTGTTGCTTGGATATTTTTTGTGAGTTTGCCTATCAAAATTTTTTGTCTGCATAGCGTTTCAGGGCTGACAATTGTGTGTCATTTTTAGCACCATAGTTTCAGTCATTTGGCAACTGCATCGTTCTGTGAGTTTATCTGAAATATTCTTTTGCAATGCAACTTGCAACTTTTTCTTCGAGATGATTCTTGAACTTTAGTTTTATAACATGAATCATGTAACTGGAGTTTTATTAAACCCACCGAGGCTATACTGGGATAGTGGGATGGTGCAATATCTGCACGCAGGTCCAGTGTCAGATCCATTGAATGTGTCTATCGGCAATGTTCTTTTCTTCTTGTACTATTCGACAATACGGTAGTACGATGGTACAGGTACTGATGTACCTCATCCTTAATTCAGCTTCTTGTCCAAAATGGACTGTCAACTTGCTGCCGTACGCCCAATAATTTTCACGGGCCAGCATTTTTCCTCCCACGGACAATGATGTATACAGTATCTGGACCTAGTTTCTAGTTGGTACTACCATTGACTTCATTGACTTCTTTACAGGGCGTTTGTAAAATTCTTTAGAACCAACACATTACACATTTGTTGGGTTGTAGAGTTGGCGGATGCACGACTCGATCCCAATATTATTTGTCTTATATTTTAAACAATAAAACAGTTACGTGCATCATGTTTGCGAAATCACACAGTACAGACGTAGATGCTCACATACATGACACACACTCGTCTCTACGAACACACGCACGCAACCATATCTCTATGAGCACCTTCGAAAGATTGAGCTGGCAAATTCTCAAGATTGACAAAGTCACCAGCACCTTCGAAAGACTGAGCCGACAAATTCTCAAGATTGACGAAGTCACCACTAGTGCTTCGCTGTTGACGGGCACATCGCCTACCACCGAAAGAATAGCGCCGGTTAAATCCTGGAATAAATTTAGGAAAATGCTAGCACCAGGATCGAGTCGAGGACTCGAATCCTGGTGGGCAAGTTCTACCATAAGGAACCTTACCAGCTGAGCTACACTAAGTTCGCTCGTGCATCCTACTGTTAAATAGTTATCTTGCTAAGCGCATTGTTTAGATGAGATAAATAGCATGTCCATGCAAAGATTTATACAAGTGTACTTTCTTCGAGCAGTAGCATTCGATTGACACTACCAGCTACTGTACAATATTGGATGTATCTCATTCTTAATTCAGATTTTTTGGAAACTCGGGGTGTCATGTAGTCCTCCGTTGTGGATTCTCTTACTTCTTGAACGAGAACAACTACTGTAAGTACTGGACTGACTTCTTAAACGAGAACAGCTACTGTAAGTACTGGATGTATCTCATTCCTAATTCAGGTCAGGATGTCATGTAGCAATCCGCCGTGGATTCTCTGACTTCTTGAACGAAAGTTAGATAACAGCAACTTCAAGTACCAGATGCACCTCATTCCTGATTCATGTTGCTTGGAAACCCGGGGTGTCATGTAGCAATCTGCCGTGGATTGCATGACTTCTTGAAGGGAAGTCAAGTCATTAGTAACTTCCCTCCAAGAAGTCAGAGAAGCCGAATCGGTAGGCGGTACTCAAGGAATCAGGAGCTTGTTTGGTTTTTGCCCGTTCTCACTTGGCAACGAACGACCCGCCAATGATTTTGCCGCCCCCGACTCGCCCACGCGCGGGCGCAAAAATGAACTAGTGCGGGCGTCGCTTAGGCGTGGGTGTGCGGGCGTGCTAAATCATCGGCGTCGAACCCAATGAGCGCGAATGAGGGCTTGGCTTGCCAACTATTGGCGCGGCTGTTCTTGGCGTCAAAGCAAACACGGCCTAAAAGCCAAATGAAATTCAACACTATGACACATTAATGTTTGTGATATATTTCATGGATAACCATTTATTATTTATACAACTATATTTGGGATCCATGATGTATTCCCTTCAGTATTATATCAGAAAAATGTGGCTTTGGATTGCTTGAACGCGTAGTCACCCACTTTGATTTTAATTACTCCTATGCGCTGATTGAATATGTAAAAAAAATAAAAAAAAATCTTAAAAAAAACTATCCCACAAAGAATGAAAATTTTCTAGCTAGTGCATGCACATTAATTTGTCTCAGTTTGATGACAGGCATGTTTACTTGACTGGAGGAAATTGCTTCTATGATTCGTGACTACCGCATGCGCATTAACTTATCTTGGTCAAACCAAAGGCAAGTAATGTTTTTCAAGATAGAATAACTAAAACAAGAATAAATTCCTTCTATGCCACTGAAAGCTGTACCTATCCCTTCTATGCCATCCAAAATTATAGCATACCCACAGTGACATTGATTCTAATATCTCATCCCCTACCCGCCACTGCCGTCACTAACTGTTGTCTGTTGATGTAGTTTCTCCTCAAGAATCAATTATTATTTTCTTTAGGGAAAATCATTATTTTTTTAGCATTCAATTCCAAATTTCTGACTGCTCTACCCCACCACGTTTCGGAATCAGGTCTGTAACACATTGTGCAGCCCATCTTGTCATGTCCAGCCCACTCGTATAGCCCATACACAGCCCATTCCACCGCTGCGGCAGGCCCATATGCTCATCATCACAGACATCGACATCATAATTCATGCGCCGTCACCAGAAAGAAAATAAAAGAAAAGAAAATCTCGTCGGAGCGGCGCAGTCGGCTGTAGTCGCAGGCGGCCGCCGGCCACGCGCCCGGCCGTGAACCCTAGATGACGCCGGCGAACGGTGCAGCGGCGCCAGAAGCGGTGGCGGAGGCAGGGCTGGCCCCCGAGGTGGAGTCCGAGGCCGACGCGTTCCAGCGCCAGGTCGACGACCTCGTCTCCAAGACCGACGTGGTAATCCCCCTTGCCTCGCCCCTAATCCCGTCTCACCTAGAGTCCAAGCGGCGATTCCGCCGCGGGGGAAGCGTCGTTCTTAATGTGCTTTAGGGTGAATTCGGGAGAATCCGTGAGTTTCTTTTACGCGGGAGAAGAATTGGGCGCAGCAGTTCTCAGATTGGGGGTTGCTGCGATGTGTGCTGCAGCTGGAGAGGCGGGTGAACGAGGTGGTGGACTTCTACGATGGCAAGAAGCACGGCAGCGGCGGGCGTAAGGGCGGCAGGCATGGGCCACACCCGAGGGGGATGCCCGACCTTATGCGCCAGTTCGGCGTGGTTTTACGAGAGGTGATAGTTCTCGAATTGGTTCTCTGCCCCCTTTTTTTATCTTAAGTGCTTGTTAGTTTAGCTCTGCATTCTTGCATCATGAAGCAAGCTCTAGAAATCTAGTCAATTTAGAACTGTAAATGACCTGAATGTCTGATAGATCAGACCATCCAAATGAAACATGTGAGCACCTAGATTATTATCATTGTGATGCCTGAACATACTCAGCAAAATCTCTGTTAATAACAGGTGTCTTGTAATTTAAGATTTAGGTTAGAAGTTTGCTTCTACTGTCTTTGGCTGAACTTGCAAATAACACTCCTGGGACATACATACTAATGGGGTTCTTCTAATTCCATCTTCAAGTTCTCAAGTAGTGAAGGGGGTATGCAATTGCAGCTTTTGGAAGTGGTATGGGTAAGATCATATGGGCAACTAAAAGACATCTTTTATTGAGGCATAAACGCATCTTTGTTAATTGTTATTGACTGATTGTATTCAAGGTCAATTGTGTGCATTAAGTTAATACCTGATATCTCTAGCTTATATATACTTTGACAACGTTTATGGCTTTCTATTCCATGGTCCTTTCAAATTTTTATTTAGGTATTATAGGAAAGAGTTTTAACATGTGATTATTTTGCTGCACAAGAGTTCCCATTTCTCCCTTTGTAGTTCGCACTCAATCTTCTTGATTTTCATCTTTCCAGATCACCTCAGATAAAAAGGCATGGCCATTTCGTGAGCCAGTGGATGTCGTAGGCATGAACCTTCATGATTATTACAAGGTAACAACTAAGTCTGATAATGCATTTTATCCCTTATTGTTGTGTAGTTAATTCCTAATGTGATAGTAATTCTGATTACAAGGGGATATTGTTGTAGGTTAGTAAAATGTAAGTCACTATTGATGTTTTACGTCTTAAGTGTAATTCCGGATATTCACCAGCGATAAAAAATCGTAAAGAGGTATACGGACTCTGACCTTGATCCACTTTGGCTATCGTTTGTGTTCTATTGCAAGCACATGTATATAAATCTATGCTGCACAGAATACATGGGGTGGGTGGGTTGGGGGGGGACCTCGTATCCTGTATTCCTGTATCGGGTACGCATCCGATATGGAACGCACTGGATATGGGGCCGATACGTATCCATGGACTATCGGGAAAGAAATAAATATGAGATAATTCGATATGTGAGCTGATGCGGCCCAGCTCACCTGAGCCCATTCGTACCCTGGAGGGAGGGAAGGAGAAAAGAGAGGAAAAGCATGAGAACCAGGCAAGGCTGCCTGCCCGCACCTGTCCTCGCTGCCATTGTCGCTGGCTTAGGCGCCTGTGGCCATCACAGCTTTCTTCACCGGTGGCCATCACAGCTTTCTTCACCGGTCAACTGTAGAGCTCGATCTGGAAGGGGGGGGGGGGGGGGTGGCAGCCACACTCTAGATCTGGAAGGGGGGTGGCGCCGGCACTCGATCTGCATACGAGTAGAGCTCGATCTGGAAGGAGGGTGGCACCAGTGCGGCGGTGCTTGATCTTGGGGGCGGCTTGTCGCTGCTCCATCGAGGGTGAAGTTGGGAAGGAGCGTAGGAGGCAGCATCCAGATTAGGGTTTGAAGGGGGAGAGGGGAGGGGGTTGCTTTATAGGCTGTGGGGTTTATTGTGCTTTTCTTAATTAGTGGGCTTGCTGGTAGCACATATTGTGGCCCATTAATGCTTGTATTTTTCTCTTATTCTCTATTATACATATTCTGTGCTACACATGTTTACATGTGGCTTATTATTTCTTTTAAAAAAACTTTTTTTGGAAAAATGGCAAATCCACGTATCCGTACCTGTGCTACATAAATATAGCACCTTAGAAGCGAACAATTGTAGTATGTGTTTTTTTCTTCAGCAATGGTATGTTTTTTTTTTCGTTTTCAGAATTCCATCAATGGAATTAATATAGCAGTGTACGTTCAGTTTTATGAGACATGAAATCATGTCTTCAACCTATATTATCTGTTAAATGGTTGGATCACTTATTATTTTTCCCTGTATTGCTTAGTTGAATTTGTGGAATCCTTGAGATTTAGCATAAATGTCTCTATATTTACTTTCTCCTTGACTGCTGGTACGCTGCCCTGAGTTAGAGCTGCTTCTTTGGTTTGACTACCATTGTATCCTTGCCAATCAATCTTGTTAGGGACACTTAATATTTATTTAATTATGTTTCCTGAAAGTTATTAGTAGTAATTTTCATGTATTTACTTTCTCTTCTTCACAGATTATTACTAAACCTATGGACTTCTCTACTATTCAAAATAAAATGGAAGGGAAGGATGTTACAACATACAAAAATGTTCGAGAAATATATGCTGATGTTAGATTGATTTTTGCCAATGCAATGAAGTACAATGATGAAGAAAATGTTGTCCATTTGATGGCTAAATCGTTGCTCGAGAAATTTGAAGAGAAATGGCTCCAGTTTCTTCCTAAAGTTGAGAGCGAGGTAAAATTTTCTATGTGTACATGTTTCTTTCTTTTTTTGTTTTGGTATATGAACATGAGTTGCCTAGCCTTTGATAAAAGCATGTCGAAACCTTTTGTCCGTTGTATTATATTTCTCTACACACGCTTGTAGGAAAAAAGACAAAAGGATGAGGAATCAAAGGGTGCTGTATCCACAAGTACTTCTCGAGAAGCAGCAATTGCAAAATTAGCAAAAGATACTGATGATGAGGTATGATGCTCCGACCCATTGTTCGTGGTTAACATCAGTTCAGTTATGCAGTTTTAGAAGCAATACGTACAAATGTTGATTCATCTTCATTGCCCCATTCAGTATTAGATTTCATTATTTCAAGGATCTTGTTCTATTTCCCAATGGATATTCAGGACTTCCTCTTCTTTTGTCCGCAGCTAAATCAAATCAATAAGCAGCTGGAGGAACTCCGGAAAATGGTGGTCAACAGATGCAGGTTCATCTTATATTGCCCAATTTCCTTTTTGATTGCTTTGATTTTTTATGTTATGATGCCATCATACCTGCATATCTGAATCTAAATCTTAATTACATGGTTGCTAAAATATTGATATCGTAGGAAAATGACCACAGATGAGAAGAGGAAACTGGGTGCTGGTCTCTGCCACTTGTCTCCAGATGATCTTAACAAGGCGCTAGAAATTGTTGCGCAAGACAACCCTAGCTTTCAAACTAAAGCAGAAGAAGTGGATCTTGATATGGATGCTCAGGTAATGTTCTATGTGTTTACCTAACATTCATCCCCTTTTTCCATTCAATGACCATGGGCCATAACTGGTTACTTTTATCATGGATTAAAGTTAAGGAAAGAATACCGCCCTCTGCGTTTCAACTTGAGAGTTCCCTCATACCATTTTGGTTGTTTCTTCTGGTCCGTTTTAACTATGCTCCCTGCTGCAGAGCGAGACAACCCTATGGAGGCTGAAATTCTTTGTGCGGGAAGCGCTGGAACGACAGGCCAACGTTGCCTCTGGGAAGATGGATGAGAACGCCAAGAGAAAGAGGGAGATATGCAATGCGCTGGCCAAGACTGCTTCAAAACGAATCAAGAAGCAGCCGTAGGGATCCAGATCTTCTTTGACTCGTGTGCTGCCTCTGATTGTTCAGAATGTTTTTGAAGTAGGAATAGCCGCTAGCCTTGATATACAATTTCTGTTTTTTTGTGTGTGTAGTCGTCGTGTACATAGCATGCTTTGTTCAGTAAATTGTGAGTGTTTTAAATTGCAAAAGGCCTGCTGATTGCTTCCTCTTCGAGTGTCTGAAACCTACAACTAACATTGACTATGCTGGCTAGAATAAGAGCAACTCCAGTAATAACACTCGAACCAAAGCTCCCAAATGTTAAAGAGGGTTATCTCTATTTTTTTTACAGGTCACAAAAATGTTTTCAACTCTAACAATAGCTCTCGTGAATAGAGGGTTTATAGAGACTTTCTAGGAACAGAGGGTGCAGGGAGGGTGTAGGGAGAATTTGGAGCTCAAAATGAGGGGCCAAGTAGAGGGCCTGCTGAAGTTCGTTTATTTGACTTGGCCCTCTAAACTTGTAGAGGGCACTAGTGGCTCTGCCTGCCTATGTGAGAATTTGCCAAGCTGGGAAGTTAGGCCTGGTTTGGTTCCATTTGCTTATTTTTAAGCAAGTGTCACATCAATGTTTAGATACTAATTAGGAGTATTAAACGTAGGCTATTTACAAAATCCATTACATAAGTGGAGGCTAAACGGCGAGACGAATCTATTAAGCCTAATTAGTCCATGATTTGACAATGTGTTGCTACAGTAAACATTTGCTAATGATGGATTAATTAGGCTTAATAGGTTCGTCTCGCTGTTTAGCCTCCACTTATATAATGGATTTTGTAAATAGCCTACGTTTAATACTCCTAATTAGTATCTAAACATTGATGTGACACTTGCTTAAAAATAAGCAAAGGAACCAAACGCCCCCTTAGGCTAACTGCAAGTGACAGGACATCAGATAATCTGAAAGTTCATCAGAGAAAACAGGACATCTGATTATCTGAAATTTCATCAGAGAAAGCAGTAACATCCAAAATACGAGTTCCCATACAACTTAAAAAACACCACTTGGCCCCGCGTCACCCCTGCTCAGGCGACTCGTGCGGCGACCGCGCACCCTCGCCACCGTCACCCCTTCCTCTCCTTCCCTCCCCTCGCCACCGCCAGAGGGGTAGGTCGGAAGCCCGCATCGGCCCCTAGGATGGCGGCGGCGGGGTCTTGCCCAATTTTGGCCATAGGTGTCTATCCTTGACGGGGAAACGGGGTTGGGCGGCCATGGCGGATCCACCGGTTGTGGTGACGGCAGCGGCTAGGGGAAGCGAATCCGGCACCTTGAGGTCGGATCTACGCGGAGACAGGGCAGCAAGCCAGCGGACACCATGGGTGAGCGGCGGTGGCTCAGCCCAGCGACGCACCGGCGTGGGATGGAGGACGCGGCATGACACCTGCCGGCGAGGGCGCCGACCAGGCTGCCCTGGGGCGCGGTGCTCTGGTCGCGGGTCGGCGGTGTCGTGCCTGCTGCGGCGGCTGGATGGTGGCGGCCGGCCAGATCTAGGCCGGCGCTTCCTCATGGTGGGTGACGACTCGGCAACTGTTTTCTACGGCGGCGGCGTGGTGTCGCGGCCGAGGTGGCATGTGCGAGGCGTGCCGATGATGCCATGGGGGTGCGATGGGGATGCCTGCGCAGGGATGCACTGGCAACAACGAGGTGGTGGTGCGGGTGTCGTCGGGCCACCTTGAGGAGGTGGAGACGGAAGAGGGAGGCGGCTAGGCGTTGGAGGAGGCTTGTGCGGCAAGGAGGCTGCGCACGAGGCCCGTGTGCGGAGGTCCACGTGAGGTGATAGTGCAGCGGCGTGATGGCGCGCGCGAGGACCAAGGTGGTGGTTGGTTGATGGCGGGGGTGCTGGCAGGGTGGCGAGTCTTGTTGATGGTTGCCATGGCGGGCAGAGAGGCTAGTGATGGCTGCAGGCTGAGGGGCGCTAGGCGAAAGCTCTGCTCGGTGTGTCCAGTTGACAACGGCGATGTCTTGGGTGCTGCAATTCCTGTTGGGGACGTTGTCATGGCGCTCTCCTCGCTTCGGTTAAGGGAACTCTAGGTGAAAACCTTGCCTAAGATCTCTTGGGCGGGTGGCAACGGTGCATCTAGCGTTGTTTTCCTTCTTGAAGGCGTCGCCTTTGGAGCTCCCGTTCTGCCTCCCCGTCCTCCCGATGACCTGCTTGTTGCTTGGTGTTGACGACGGTGGGCGGCGCGCCGTTGCTCTCTCTGTTTTGCTTGGTGGCGAGCGATCATGCATTGCGGCGATCGTTTCGGTACTTTGCTCTTGCCATGGTGGTTTTGGGCCTTGCGGTGGAGATCTAGTTGAAGACTCGGGGGCGGATGGCCGTGGCAGTTGTTGGCGGCCAAGAAGTGGATGCTGGCAAATGGCCGTGGCAGTTGTTGGCAGTCAAGAAGTGGATGCTGGTGCAGCGTCTAGAGGGCAAGACTTTTGCTTGGAAGTTGAGGGCGACGGTTTGGAGGGGCCATGTGCCAGTGGTGACCACAAAGTTGGCATGACGTCGGCGTGGTTGGTGATGGCCGTCATATTTGCTTTGCTTAAAAGACCTGCATGTTGAGACATTGGGTGGTCCCGCAGAGTGGTGGCTGCTTCAGTGAGAGGCTTCGGTGAGAGGTGATCCTCCGATGGTTGCCGGTGGCCCCATGTGGCGTCCTGCTTTCTTCGTTGACGCAACTAAGTTGCTTGGTACTGCAGTATACATCCTGAGCTCGGTGCACGCGGTTAGATGTTGATATCTGGAGGCAGTTGTTCTTATGTCGGTTCGATGGTTTGTAGCGACTTACGACGGCTAGCCCTACTTTGCGGGTGTTAGTTCGGTGCAGGTCAACTTTGTGAGGAGGCGCAAACGGACCTGATAGCATGACGGCTACACGGCTTGCAGCGAATCACGGCGGCTAACCCTGTATGGCAGTGGCCGGCTCGGTGCGGGACATTGTCGCATCGACAACGCTGGTGACGATGTACCCTCTAAAGGCCTTGTATCCAGGTGACGGTGCTATTGGTATACGAGTAACAGGGTTGTGGTGTGTCAGGTGGTGTCGCTACCTGAGTGCCTGAGGTGTATTGAGGTCGGTGTATGTTGATGTCCCAATCCAACCTGCCGGAGTTTTTCTTAATTGTTTTTTTAGTTTCTTTTCTTTAATTGGTTATGGCCTTTCAGAGTATAATCTTGTATTTTTTCTACTATATCAATAGAAATGCACACATCGGGTGCCATTCATTAAAAAAAAAACGAGTTCCCTAAAAACGCCTGAAACTGAGGGAAGATGGCAGGTGGTGGAGCTGATGGCACGGCTCTGAGATAACTCGATTTCTTTTTCTACTTTTTGTGTGGCTGCCTCAACACTAAACTCAGCCTTTGTTCGCCGTTAGTTTATCGCCTGCTAGTGTGAATTTCATAAAAAGTTTTTAGTTTGGAACCAAAGATTGAGGCAGTATGCAGTTTAGCCGTGCAGCGAAACATGAAACAGAGCACCGACAAGCCTGTTCCAGAAAGCACTTTCATGCAGCGGATGCATGCGGTCATTGACATCACCGTGCAGCCGCCCACCTCCTCCGATGCAAAAACACCCGGCAACCACCGTCCGCACGACCACCAGGACCGACTTCTCTCCGTCCATCCCTGTGCGGTCCGAAGCGGCGACGCAGTTCGTCGGAGCTCCGACTCCGACGCCAGCGCTTTGCATCGTCCCGGGGTGCGTCGCGCGCTGCTCGGAGCCAAAGCACACACACCGTGGCGTTCCGGGAGCGGCGCCGCGGGGTGGTGCTGCCGGCAAGCTGAGAAGTCTCATGTCTCTGGCGCCGGAGCCGGCGCGTCGAGCCAAGGGAGCGGCGTCGCGGCCCTCCGGCGGGTGGCGTTGGCCATGACGAGGGGGAGGACGGGGTGGACGGTATTTCATTTACCGTCCACCCCCTGTGTGGCTGAGAGCCGTTCGATCCGTTTCCAGTGGTCGGGATCAATCAGGGGAGACGCCATAGAAGCGCATGGATGCCTCCGGAACGCAACGCTCCATCTTGTCGTCCTGCCGCGCTGGCGCTGCTCCGCCTCCGACGGCCTCGCCGCCGCCCTCCGGTGATCTCTTCAGTCCTCGTGCGCAGGCATCGCCATGACGCCGCCGCCCTCCGGTGATCTCCAGTCCTCATGCGCAGGCATCGCCATGACGCGGCCGAAAAGCCTATACATTTTTCTGAAATCCGATTTGCAGCGAACAGTGATGCAAACATGATCTCTTTTCCTTAAAATGTTCCGAATTCTGGTTCAAGAAACTCTTGAAAGCAACTTTGTTTCTGAAAGCGTTTGCCGAGCTTGGAAGAAGTTGGGACCCACTGTATCTGACAGAGTAACATTTGAAATTTCGTGAAAAAAGGGAAGCAGGTTATCTGTAACTGACAGGAAGTGAAATCATGTGATGATCAGTGAAGCTGATGGTGCACCTCCAGGAATTTGATTTGCTTTATAGTATCCCATAACCAGAACAAAACAGTACCCTGGTCATGATCTTCTTAACTTTTTGCAAAAATGTCATGCGCTTCTTACGTGATGGTCATGCCAATTAACCCTGCTGTTCTGCCTGCTCATGAATTATATCGCTGACAGTATATTCCTACTATTCTGCTTATTTAACTGAAGTTTTGGTCTCCGTCTCCTTATATAATCCCATATCTTGCAAGCATATGTATGAGCTTGTCTTTCTTGCTTCTAGTCTACCATATTGAGCTACCACTCCATTCGGTCTCAAAACAAACTTGCACAATGAGCATGAGTTGAGATATTAGAGGACACTGAAAATGTAAGCCACCTGCGCTAATTGCTTGACTGTTGCATCGCTTGGCTTTGTTTTCATCCCATCATAATAGGATTATTTAATGTACCAAGCGGGGAGCTGATCCGTGGTTGGCTCACAAGGCAGCTTTTGCTCAACATCATTACAACTTGTTTATGTTCATTCTGGTTCGCATGTACAATGATGTAACCCTTTTTAGAACATGTCTAGCAAAAATCTTTTGATAATGGATAATAGTTGTGGCTTTTTGCATCCCCCTATCGTTTGGCCAAGAGTACCGTATTGCAAAGTCTTCTTATGAATAATAATTGCGCAAACATAGAGGCGAAAAGCGCAAGAGGCAATATGGATCATCCACATATCATGAATATGACTAGACCGCCACCTATTCTTGGGGAACATTTCCATAGCAAGCACCTCCAAACTGTGGCATGACTTCAGAAAGTCTCTAGCATAGATTACTTTATACCAATTCTCCTTAGATAACCGGCTGACAGCATTGGGTCATTAGGTTATAGGCAAAAATAACTTGCTGAACCGCTGAGGAAAAATGAACAGAATTTTAAGAGAAAATAAACTAAAAGACTAATTTGTAATGATGACTGCAGACTACCACTTGGTTCTTCCATTCTTCAGTTGCACCTATGGGACATTGTCTAAGACATGTTTCCATGTAAAATATACTCTCCAGCATACCTGAACTACCCATGTCTAAAGCCTAACTCAGCAGCCTTTTGTTACTAGTGTTAGTGTACAACCTTTCCAAATCAAGTGTCTAAACTCAATCTTTGTTCGCCGTTAGTTTACCCCCTGTGCTAATATAATTTGAATTTCATAAAAAAAAATTTAGTTTGGACCAAAGATTAAGGCAGTGTGCGATGCAGCCCTGCAGTTCACATTGACAGAGCTCAAAGCACCACCAATCCTGTTCCAGGAATCAGTTTCCTGCAGTGGATGCAATCATTCTGTGCAGCCGTCCGCCGGCTCCTTGAACGTCCACCACCGTCGACATCTCCGTCCATCTGTGCAGTCAGACGTGGACGCGGTCCGTCGGAGCTCCGACGGCGGCGCTTCGCGTCGTCCCGGGGTGCCTGCAGCCGCTCGGACCGGTCGCCTGAGTGCTGCATTAGAAATAGTAGGGGATTGTTCTTAGTGATTACGACCGGAAGGGCGGCGGCCGCCGCCGCCGGCGGACGGGCGGGGCGGCGAGAGCAGAGACCGCCAAGATCAGGGGTGTATGTGTAAATAATTTGGATCGCGATTAATAATCACGATCCAAAACAGAGGCTAAATGTAAAATCTAGGATCTATCTAAAAATATTCGGATCGTTATTATTAATCGTGGTCCA
This sequence comes from Setaria viridis, assembly GCF_005286985.2. Taxonomy (NCBI): domain Eukaryota; kingdom Viridiplantae; phylum Streptophyta; class Magnoliopsida; order Poales; family Poaceae; genus Setaria; species Setaria viridis. Next base: position 1,888,144 of record NC_048266.2, read on the forward strand.
ATTGAGGGGTGTATTTGTAAACCTTTTGGGGCTAATTTGCCCCGCCGGCGAGGCGGCAACAAAGACAACCGCGGCGAGGCCACGGGCGACGTCCGCTAGCCTCGCTACCATGCGTGCTGCGCTAGCCCTCCGTCGGATCCACGTGCCGCCGGCATTCCTCTCCCACCGCCGCTCGTTGCCTCCGCGCGACGTCATGCTTGTACGGCTCCTCGCCAGAGTACTCCGCTCGCCTCGCTCGTCTCCGGCGAACCTCCCCCTTACTCTATCCATCTATCGATATAAATGCCACCGTCACCCTCGCCTCGCCTATTTGCGTCTGGGCTGACTCGCTTCGGCATGGGCTTCAGGGTACCACCAACCGGTCTTCTTAGAGTTGTGCCAAGTCTGGATGTATTCTTCTTTTTTAATACAATCAGTAGCTCTCCTGGCTGGTTCGTTGAAAAAAGAAAGTTTTGTTAAGAAAAGTGGGAAATAGAGTCTATACAAGAAAATTTTGTGTGGCTACTCTGCAGTTGGGGCATGACGTGCCCCCGTATTATTGGCCCTTGCTCTGAATAATGCTAGAAGTGAATAGGACACATATTTCGAATCACTTATAAAAAAATAGTACCATTTTATTCATTCAATCATGTTGTTTTCATTTTGTGGTCACCATCTTTGTTGTTTTCACTTATAAAAATGTTGAATAATGTTGTTTTCACTTATAAAAATAGTTTGGGCGATGCTACCTAGGGCCTAGAGCTCTCGCCGTCCGCAAGGCCGGGCAGGGCCCTCAACGTTCTCTGGCTCCTTGAGCATCCACAACCATGAACTTCTCGGCCCATTATGACACGCCCGAGGCGGACGTGGTCCTGGCCCGTTTCAGCGACAACGCCGGCGCGCCACGCCGTGGTTGCTGCCCGCCGGGAGCGGCGCCGCGCCGCCGTCGCGCCTCGTGGGAAAGAAGCTGCGACGTGTGGTGCAGTGCTGCAGCGTCATTTGAAGGCTGCACTCCTCTCTTCATCCGTCGCTTCCCTATCCTCGCTGCCTTCGGCGGCGCGGCGCTCCGACGGTGGCGTTGGCCGCCGGACGCCACGCCCAGGGGGTGGACGGTATTTCATTTACCGTCCACCCCCTGGGTACTTGACAGCCGTCCAATCAACATCCTGCGGTTGAGATTAAGCACTAAAGACCCATTCAAAGCACTTGGATTGGATGCCCCTTCCGCAAGAGCCGAGCGCTCCCGCCGGCCGCCGCGCCGCTTCTCTTCCCCCGGCCAGCCTCGCCGCCCTCCCCTCCGGCGGGCTCCTCCCGAGTTCTGCGTGTGCACACAATTGGCAATACCACGTTGAGACACTTCTCGTTTCCCCGTCCATGGTCGATCCGACGCCATGAGTTGCCACTTGCCATGGGGCGAAAGAACTAGACATGAACCGTCCCTACTCTCTTTCGAAATGGACCGGCCATCTGTGATCCTGTCTCTGAGTTTGCGATCGACGTCGAGGGCAGGGAGCGATCCATCAGGCTTCGACGTGCGTGCTGCACTGCTGGCCGCCTCTGTTTGGCTTGTTTCTGACTTGCAATCTGCAATGATGCATGATTTATTTTTCCACATAAAAAGGTCCGAGTTCTGGTTCAAGATGATCTTGATTCTTGAAAACAACTTTGTTTCTAAAAGCTTTTTCTAAGCTTGGGACTTGGGACTAACTTTGTAATTTGTAAGTCCCAACTCCCAACCTTAGAAAAAGATTTAAGAAACAAAGTTGTTTTCAAATGACGGTGCAATGACAGTTGTACGAAATCAACCAATTGTATGGCATTGCTCATGAGTCCCACCATCCAACATCACACCTGACGTAGTTGCTCCAACTGAAATTGTATGGCATATGCATGCTAATTGACCCTATTGTTCATGAGTTATCTAATGATTTGCATTGCGCTGTTAACTAACTGAAATTTTGATATTTGGCTTGTTATATAACCTAGTGTGTTCTGCAGTACTTGTTAATTTCATCAAGACATGAGATGCAACTCCACCCCAAGGAACTTGCGTTACTATTTCATCTGGTCTCAAAACAAACTTACACCATGAGTTCAAGTTGAGATTTTAGATGGAACTGAAATTGTGTGCTGCTAATGCGCCCTTTTGGATTGCCACCTAGTCGGGGTTTGCTTGCAGGCCCAGTCCTCCAATGGTGTGGGAGTTAGGAGTTCGCAGATCATCTAGGTTTGGTTTGGAAGTTTGACGTCGGCTCTACAAAAGGCAGATTTTCTATAGATTTTAGTTCCATCAATATTTATGTTTGGGTCAGCAAGTGTATGTTTAGCTGTTGTAATTCTTTACTGAACTAGTAGGCAGATAAATGCATTTGAGGCTGCTTTTACAGCAAACATAGAGGCTCTTTTTCTGTAGACACATATATCATTTATGGGGGAAACAAGTGCCAATGCAAGAAAGCAAGAACACTGGTAAGCTCTGACGCTCCGTAAGCTCTTTTTGATCAATTTAATCGAGCACTCTTGTGCAACAATCGGTTTGAGTCCTGGATTTAGTATGGGCTAAATTCCCCTTGAGGCTTGAGCATATGCATTCTCTTTTGGGTATTATGCATTCAGCTTCGCAGCTACTAGCCTACTAGTAGTGTTGATGTCAGGAGCTCCTCCTCTGGCAAATTCCCAATCACACCTGTTTTACAATGTTCCGATTCGGTTGCTCGATTTCTAGGCCGCCTCCCCTTCCCCGCTTTCCCCTCCTATTAAAAAAATCAGCAACCTCTCATCAATTTCTTCTCCGAAGGAAAAACCAACAAGGCCCTGCGTCTCGTCAGATCAGGATTCCATCTAGTCCGGGAACACGGACACAGATTTTCGCTGAGGGAGGGAGAGATCTCAAGAGAGGAATTAGGTCAGACGGCGGATTGCTCGACGGGGACACACGCGCCGCCGCCGATGGTGCTCGACCTGCTGCCGGACCTGTCCGACGACGAGAAGCGACTGTTGCGGTTGCGGGGCTGCTTGCCCGAGCGCGACGAGGACATCCCGAGGTTTCCACCAGTACCACAGCATCAGGTGCCCCCGTACTGTACGGTACGTCACTAGTTTTAGCTAGTTTTACTGACTGAATGGAGGCCCAGGGTGATTGCTTTTCGCTAATTGAATTGGTCCACATATGCTACTGGCTCCCTCCGTTCCGTTCCAAATTGTAAGTTATTTTGGAACCGAAAGAGTAAATCCATGTTGTAGAGTTTTCGACATTGCCATCCAAGCAACATCATATAATTATTAATCTGTCTTTGCACATGATCATATGCCGAAACCTCATGTTTTGTAACTGGAAAACCGTCCTTCGATCTGTGCACAATTAGTTGAACATCAAGTAACTTATTGGTCGTACATTATTGTATGCGCTGCAACACAAGTCTAAAATATGTTGAAATGCCTTCTTTATGCTGTATTATCTAGAGTAGGTTCAGTTACTTTGTCTTTGAAAGTCTTGGCCTAAACAAAGCAGCAAAATTTTTTGAACTGAAGTGCTGCTGTCTCTTCAGCTTAGACTCGTTTATCCTAACTCTGATGTGTCTCATTCTCAACGACAGCTTATTGAGTTCTTGAAAACTGCGTGTGGAGTAAAAATGGTAGCAGTCTCAGACACTTGTGCCTTTTCTTTTGCCATGCATCAATTCCTCTTACTATTATTGCACATCGTCACAACATCCCCAATCATGCAGTTCCAAAAAAAAAATCAAGATACTATATTATGATGGAGAAGTGGATTATGGGGAAAAAAAGTTTGTGAGGTTACCTGCCAGCACTTGATGATTTGGCTTAGGACCTGTTTGCACTCAGCAATAGAGTAGAATGATTCTATTCATGTTTGTATGTACATACACCGAACAACCACCTTATCAATCACATTAATCCGATTGTATTGGATGCAGATCGTACGACAACACTATCATGCCCACTGTCCTCCACGCTCTACACCATTACAATGCCAGACACCCAGTACGTTCATTTCACTCGAGCAGTAACTTACAATCTCTGCAGGGTGGCGAGTTTGATGTGGCGAAGCCTCTGATGGAAGACGGCGTGCATTACAGGGATGAGGCCTGGTCACACGTCAACTTCTCTGGGCTCGCAGCCGCAGCAGCAAGAAGATCAAGCGTTTCTTCGCTGAGGTGCACTACAAGGCTCCCGAATGCTCAGACCCATCGTTTCTACCCCCGTGTATTGCCACTGTTGAAACATGCCCCATCATTGGTACGTATGCACATGCAACTCCCTTCCTTTCTTAATCACTGTTCAATACTTTTTCATTGATCAACTAATGTTAACATGCATATGAACCCAGAAGAGCCACTTGCGCAGTACAAGAGGAGCTGTGCATTCTGTCACAGTTACTTGGACATTTTACACCCCGTGGATGACAGCGAGTTCGTGTGCGGGAACGGGAACGAGGAGGACTGGAATGTGCAAGAATGGTTTGGGCTGCGATTCATTTGTCGCAAGGGTGAGGCCTTCCCCTTCGATGAAGAGTAAGGGGAGAAGAGGGAACCTATGGATGCTCCCTGACGACCTGACCATGCCAATGAGGTCAGGCATCAAATAAAGAGAGTTGTATGCAACCATTGTAAGGGTGCGATCTTCAGATAATGTTTCTGTGAGCTTGATGGATATTTGTGTATGTGGTTACTTCGTATTACGTTGTGTTAGCTAAACAGTGCAATGGTTGTTTCATGCCTGCTGTCGTTGAGATGCATGTGCGCATTTCATTTGCATGTGGTTTGCACAAATACACTCATGTATGTTCAGAGAACTGGATTCGAGCCTTATTTTCCATCTTCACCTCAGAGATTTTGGATAGTTTATTGTACTTTGTTACAGTTGTTGGACAATTGGGGTATTCCTTTTTTTCCTACTCAATTTGTTGCCACTTAATCACAAACGGATTAGCAGCACGTTACATGCTCAAATTTCAGTTTTCTGTTGGAAAACATGCATGTAATGTTCGGTTGGTTTACATCCAGTGTCCGGAGTCCGGTTGCAACATGCCAAGCATTTTCTTGGCACGAGAACAACTGAACAAGAAGCCATTGCATCCGTGTCTCTGACCAACTAGTCAACACTCAACAGACCTGCATAAATTCAGTAGCATCAGGATAGGATCCATGAGACATAGTCGGAGCCAGTTGCTAGCAGTATTTGCATGTCATCCTCCATATCTACCTCCACATTTCACATAAAAGCGGTGCCTGTTTCTTTCTTAATTTCGCTGCTGAATGCTGATGCAGCATCATGTACTCAACAAGCATCCTACTCCCTCCATTCCAAATTATAAGTCGTTCCAAGAATCTTGGAGAGTCAAAGCATCTCAAGTTTGACCAAAATTATAGAGAACATTATAAAGATTTATGACATCAAATAGGTATACTATGAAAATATAATTGATGAAGAATCTAATGATACTTAGTTGACACCATAAATGTTATTACATTATCATATAAATTTGGTCAAACTTGAGATACTTTGACTCTCCAAGATTCTTGGAATGACTTATAATTTGGGATGGAGGGAGTAGATAAGAACGAAGATCATATATTTTCCTACTCCATCATGGGAGATATGACCAAGTTGTGTTAATTCTGGAGGAATGGCTTCTACTCCATCATATATTTTAATGCTAAGTAGTGGGAGCAGTAATGAAGCATATATATTTAGAGTAAATATCAGAAACCTACATCTATTTTGACATGTGTATAAAAAACAACTTATGTGGCCCATTTCAAGAAAACTATAACTATTTTGATAGTCTCAAAAACCCACATGACAATACGGCTCCACATGCTGGCCTCATGGAACCATGCTGAATGCCATGAGGCTGTCATGAAGTCACAAAGCTGTAGCATTTTGGTACATGTCAAAATAGTTGTAAGTTTTCAAAATAGGATCCAGAAGTTCTAGTTATTACCAAGCATGGAACATTACTACGTAGCTGACTGAGGAGGCATCGTCAATGCTGCTGTATTGCTTTAGTGTAGTCAAACCTTATCCAGAAGCTATGACACATTTCCTCATTCCAAATCTACCCCGCATCACTTGCGCCCACTTACATTTTGGGATTTTTTAGAGGTATCGAGTAGAAGCTAGTCATGAAAAATTAACTAGCGTAACTGGAAATTATACTGGTTATTTTGCCATTTTCTCATTTAATTACCAAGCAGTAATCGAGCAGCTGATGATGGAAAGAAATCCATGAAGATGTACACAATAAGGATGACCACACAAAAGATATGTTAGATGGCTTACTTTTTGCTTTGTCCATATATATAGGTATCTTATATCATATAAATTTAACAACAAAAAAAGAAGCAAAACATGGATTCTTTCGATATTACTGCAGTAAAATGAAAATACTGTGATTACACTCTTTTCCTCTCTCTCTCAGATTCGCTAAAGCTATTATCTGAACTATCATGAATATGAATTGCAATGATGTGAGTAGTCTAAATGCTTGCACCCGGATAGAGTTGACAATATTCTGGGCTCATGTATTTTATAACAGGCTCCAAAAAGGTGGCACGCCAGATTGTGAAATTGATATAAAGTAGTTAAGAATGAACAAGATCAATCTACTTGACGAGTAATACTAACACAGAAATCATAAGGTCGACACTCAAGACTAGAGCATACCAGCATATGGATCCGTAGCAGCATCTGGATCATCGTATCGCTGGGGCTAACTCACAGGGACACACCAAGTACCTGTGTCATGGTTCTTACATTCAGCAAAGAAGAGCGTTGGATGCTCGCCTTCACGAGTCGTCAGAAAGTTCATGTGAGAGTGCAGATATATGTGAGGTGTCCATGGATTGTAGCCTCCAGGAACGTCCAAGCTGAACTCCGGGCCAGATACGAGCTCATTCACCCCACAGATAACATGAAGCCTATAGTGGGGTTCCTTCATCCAAGGAGAAGAAGAATGTTAAAGCATAACAGAGGAGTGGATCTAGCAAACATTTCTTTAAGGTTCAGATACAAGGAAGCCACTGCAAGAAGAATTAACAGCGCCGTGTTATTAATGGGTCATGTGCTTCAACTTTCCCAGAAGAAGGATTTCACAATTGAACTATCCCATAGCGAGCTCTCAGTCTGAGCCTCACCCTTGAATATTATTCCAGGTTAACTGTAGTTGCTTGACTCATTATTATGATGAAAGCGAAAGCTTGCAAACTAATGAAGAACCAAAGCAAGGAAGGATCAATGTCAAAGTGTTCAAATATATATTCAGTATCTACTTTCATATTCAAATATATATTATTATCTGCCATATGCTTGTTTTCTCCACATATACTAGATTTCATTAAAAGCAAACGAATTATTGGTATAAGAAATTTATTTGCAGCGAACTGAGGGGCAAATATATAAGTGAGGAATAGAAGAAACCAACCGCGGTCTCGTTGAACTTGCTCAATGCAGCTGCCATCATTCTTCTTGCTCGCTCCTGCTGGCCCCGGAACATGCGACAGCATTCAGATACGTGGGTGTAGAGAACAATGTTCACCTTTGTAGGCTCTGGTTCCGGTTGCTTGTGTGACATGCCAGTAGTGAAGGGACACTTGGATGATATAAGCATGCAGAGGAACTCAAGATCCTTAGAGGATAGCAGGCGACCGTCCTGCAGATGCAGCACCTTCGAGGCAACCTTAAGATTAGCCACAGTATCCGATGATCCAAGAAACTCTTTCTGTGCAAGCAGGTTGGGGCGGTGCGCTGCGGTGGCCGCCGCCGCATATGCTTCTGGGACAGTAACTGACGGGGCTCCCTTCTTATGAACCAATCCAATTTGCAAGCCTTCACACCAGTACAGCTTCCTAGAGTCTCGTTATGGCATGAAAAGTTTGGGATCGGCATCTCTCAAGTTAGCCCCTGTCACCATCAGGCGCTGCAGGGCTTGCTCAGGTGTGAGGTTTTGGTAGCGGGTGCACAGGAAGGATACGAGGCCATAGAGTGACCTGGCCGCCGCGCGCCACAGGCACTGGGTGCTGATCATGTCTAGCTTAACCTGTTTGCTGGCCAGGAAGTTCTGATCGTACCAGACGGTGTTGACGATGATGTTGGAGACAGGGTCCAGCGGGCCGTAGCAGGAGTCGCCATGGAGCACGCTGCGGTGGAGCCGATCGGTGAGCTCGCGCTGGGGCAGGCTGCCCAGCGCCTTCAGGTAGGATCGGTGGATCGCGGCGAGGAGCATGCGCTTCATGGCCGCCCGGGCAGGAGGGAGCTCTCGGCCGATCGGTTTGCGCTGCGCCTGCGCGAGCCTGCATCTGGCGAGTTCCCAGGGCCCCTCGAGCTCGAAATCGGGTGCCGTCGCCGTCGCGATCAGGCGGCGCGCCTCGCGAGTTCCGGCGGCGCTGGGGGTGAGGCCGGCGGCGTGACAGTTCGGCGGCGAGCTCCTTGAGGCCAGGCGAGAGGCTCTTCCACCCTAGCACGAGCCGCTGCGGGTTGGGGTGCTGGGCGGCGGCCGCCGCGCATCCGAGGGCGGCCTCCACCGCGGCGACGGTGGTGCCGGAGCAGAAGCCGAATTTATGGATCCCGCGGCGGTGAATGATGAGAAGGGCGGCGACGAGGGGGTCCAGCTCGGCGGCGTCGAGGTACCTGACGGCCTCCGCGTCGGGGAGGTAGGGGAAGAGGCAGGTGAGGAAGGCGACCAGGCCGTCGAGCGACCGCCTGGCGACGCTGTCCGACGACGATCCTTTGCCGGGCGGCGCGGCGGCGGCGACGTCGGAGATGAAGCCGTTAACGCGGATGTTGGCGACGGGGTCCAGGAGGCCCAGGCAGCAGAAGTAGCCGCCGTCCACGGTGGCCTCGTCGTCGAGGTTCGCATGGCTCTGTAAGGCGTCTTCAAAGGAGACACGGGTTAAGACGTATAGGTTTCCGTGTCTCCAAATTTTCGTGATAAGTTATTGGAGACGTGAAAAATCCACGTTTCCAATGTGACTCTTATAGGATATACGTTTTGGCAAATCCGCGTCTCCTATGAGGGTCTCCAATGACTCTATCATAGGAGACGCGGATTTGGTAACCCTCAACAACTGAAATACCGTACTATAGCCATTTAATTCTTAGTTTCACAATTTTTAAATAGTATGGATAATTTTGACATGAGTAGACGACTTACAGTAGTTTGTACTATCTCCTGATCTTTTCTCTTGATGTACATATAGGTTGAAACTTTGTACTCCTTTCATCCCAATTTATAAGTCATTCTGGGATTTTTAGCAGAAACTAAGGTAAGGAGGAGAATGTCACTTCTGCCCCTCTGCCTCTTAAGTTAATGCAGGCAACTTATGGGTGACAGCTAGCACATCAACGAAGCAATTACATACGCACACCAACAATTTCAAATCTCTCTGTCTCAGCTCGCTCGGAGACACAACCTACGGTTTCAAATTTCTCTCTCTGGCGGATGCAGAGCATCTCGCCACCGGTGCCAGGAAGCCATCAGGCCAGCGCGTGATCCACTTCTTTAAGTCAGGCTACTCGCCCATGAGCCTAGATCCCCAGCGCTGGCCACCCAACCACACTGGATAGCAGAACTACAGCTACATGAACTTGATCACCAGGTGAGCTCCTCGAGCGAGATGACCCTCGGCCAGCTGACCTTCCTCCAGTTCTCTGCATCGAAGCCAACTCATCAAATGTTGCATCATCTGCATCAATAGGTGTGAAATTAAGTGGTTCAATCTGCAATTCATCTCAGATGGCCGCAAGTGTTTTGCTAGACCTTAATTGTACACCTCCAGAGGACTCAAACAGTGGAATCATACCTAGAGAAGGCGATTCTGCAACCCACGAGGATGCCAACACTCTAGCTCAAGATGGTGGTGACTATGTTGCTGCAAGTATAAGTTCTGCATCTGCCTCTTCCTCGCTCCTCTGTTGGCAGGCTTGATGTGTTAAAAATATGCTGGAATGTGGCTGATGAGTTAGAAATTTTGATCTAGCCAACAAATACAAATCCAATATGCTCGTGGCTAAATAACATCATCATGTTGTCCATTTTCTTGTGCTCTTATAAAAATAGCAAGTTGGCTTATCCATGAGTGAGTTCTGAATAGCATGTTGACATGTTGTTGATTACTGTAAATCTTTTAGTTGTTCAATGTCATAATTTTTTTTAAAAAAACAATTAATTTGAATCAACTAAATTTTTAGACAGCAGAATCATACCTGGAGAAGGCAATTCTGCAGCCCACCAAGATGCCAACACTCTAGCTGAAGATGAAGGTGGTGACTCTATTGCTACAGGTATAAGTTCAGCATCTGCCTCTTCCTCGCTCCTCTGTTAGGTGGCTTGATGAGTTAAAAATATAGCTGGAATGTGACCGATGAGTTAGAAATTTGATCTAACCAACAAATGCAAATCCAATATGCTCATGGCTAAATAACATCATCATGTTGTCCATTTTCTTGTGCTCTTATAAAAATAGCATGTTGGCTTATCCATAAGTCAGTTCTGAATAGCATGTTGGCATGTTGTTGATTCAATCTTTTAGTTGTTCAATGCCATGAATTAAAAAAACATTAATCTGAATCAACCTAATTTTCTTCTCTTATTATTACACTTGCAGATGTGGTACCACAAATGAGGTTAAGGAGATGGTTAACTGATGCTCAAAGATACGTTGTGTACACATCTTTGCATGCCAAGAGCAGAAATGGGAAACTACCAAAGAATGCATCAAAGGAGGTTGCTACTTTCTTTCATGCTCATATTCAAGTTATCCAAAGGATCTGGAAATGTGCGTGTGAGCAGATTGCACTAGGACAAGAGGTTGATGTTTCTAACAGAAGAATTGGTCAAGTGGGTCGCAACAAAGTTCAACTTGATCTCTCTCAAATGGCCACAATTCCATTGAATAGAAGATCCACCTTAAAGTCACTAGCTAAATCCTTAGACGTCAATGTTTCGACATTGCACAGGAAGTTCAAGATGGGTGAGATAAGATGCCACTCCAGTACATTGAAGCCACACTTGAGAGAGAGCAACAAAAGAGATAGACTGCAATTCTGCATTTCAATGTTGGATCAGGAAACTCTAGGGGAAGCAGAACTCAAATTCATTGATATGCAGAATATAGTGCATATTGATGAGAAATGGTATTTTATGACAAAAAGGGAAAGAAATACTACCTGATGCCTGAAGAAGATGACTATGAACGCACTATTCAGAATAAGAACAACATTGGTAAAGTCATGTTCCTTACTGCTGTAGGTAGGCCAAAATATTGAGCAAGGAAATTTGACATTTTCTGAAAAACTCGGAGTGTGGCCATTTGTGAAAGAGATACCTGCGGCAAGGAGGAGCTGGAATAGAGAAAGAGGGATCTTAGAAACTAAATCTATCATAGTCAACAGGGAGGTCATGAGACAATATTTGATTGAAAAGGTTATCCTAGCCATCCAAGACAAGTGGCCACAAGAAGATAGAGACAAGATTATTTTCATTCAACAAGATAATGCTAGAACCCATGTTCATCCATATGACCTAGCCTTTCTTGAAGTTGTGGTGGCTACTGGGCTAGACATTAGACTAATGCAACAACCAGCAAATTCCCCAGACATGAATGTTTTGGACCTTGGTTTCTTCAACTCTATACAGTCCTTAACCGACTGTGGCAGTCCAAAAACTATTGAAGATCTAATTCATATTGTGGAGGAAGAGTTTGAAGATTATGATGAGGCAATCCTAAATCGATATTCCTAAGTCTCCAGTCGTGCATGAAAGAGATCATGAAAATTGGAGGAGGGAATGGGTACAAACTCCCACATATGAATAAGCAACGTCTAGAAAGAGAAGGGAGACTACCTCATTGGTTGTCATGCGAGAATGGTCTCTATGCTATCGTGCTAGCCCATCTAGCACAATTCGGTTGAGTATCTTAGTGTGTTGCTATAGGTGATTTTGTAAAGATTATGCTAGCACATTTTCAAAGATTATTTTTTATTTAAAGAGAGGAGCAAAATCATTCAGAACCTATATACTGATAGTATGAGTGACAATACTTATCTGCAATGCTACTCCAAGGTGGTCTCATTCTCACTGATCTCATATTAGCTTGCACATGCAAGAAAGCAACATTCCACCACCACCACCATAAGTTGCAAGAAAGCAACTTGATCTCTCTAAAATGGTGCACTCAATTCAACCTACTCTTTAGCCTAGTCAAAACACAAGCAAGTCCAAAAGAACACCACCACCACTGTCTTAGCGTCTTGTGCGCCGCAGCGTAAGCCTAAGGAAAGTGACAAGAAGCTTACGATATCTTGGGCATTGTAGAATGGACGCCACACTGCCTGTACATGGAAGCTTACGGTGCAGATGACCACCTCGGTGCGCTCGTCCGATCCATAGTCTGCTGCAAGAGCACGCAACACGCACGAATAGAGGATCAGCATCAAAAGGAAGGGGAGATGATAGATTCGAGGCATGGAATGAAGCACGCACTGGTAGAGTGGTGGAGGGCGAGGAGGAAAACGAGCAGGAGCAGACGATGAGCACCGGCACAGCTGCCGCCAACGCGCTGCGCGACGCTTGCTGGGACTTGTTGAACGCCACGACGCTGTTGATGACGAGGTGGAAGCTGATGGCGCCAGGCACCACCTCAGCGAACCACGCGTCGACTGGACCGACGCCGTGGAGAGCCTCCCCCCAACAAGGGGCAACTCCTTGAGCAGCAACTTGATGACGCCGAGCAAGTTTGACGCAGCGCATATTAACCAACCAAATCAGGAAAAAGATGTAATTTTTATCGAACAATACAAGATTCCTAATGAAGATTTTGGGGAGGAGGAGGTACATACACTAAATCTAGACGGGTGCCACCACCGCCGCCTTCTGCCCTTCTTCTTACGCCGCCCTAGATCCAACTCGCGAGTGCACGAGGTGGGGCTGGACAGCGCGTGGGAGATGAAGCGGAGTTGGCACCATGCGCATGGCCGCGCCAGCGCCTTCGAGTGGGGACCTCACCGAGGGTGTCGAGATCGTCCTAGCAGTAGGGCATCGCGGCGGGCAGTCTTTGGGGAAGGTTCGATCTGGATCTGGGGTGGAGGGAGCTAAGCAGTCGACTCGGCGAAGGAGTGAGGAGCGAACTGAGCGAGCGGAGGCGAGGGTAATTTCGGAATAGATAGATGCCAAATGACTACGGGATGGTACGACGACTTACATTTTTTCTGAAAAAAGTAAACAAGCCGGAACGACTTATAAATTGGGATGGAGGGAGTATTTGATATAAAATTAATTTGAGTTTTTTGACCAGTGATTACTGAGTTTTTCGTGTTATCACGTAGAACCTACTGTAGCAGCATGTGTTCCAAAGCATCTGTCAAGTTCTTCCACCTAGCTACACCAATCTTGCATGTTATTCTATGCTACAGGTTATTTCAACTGAACTCATGTTGTTCTATTTGCAGAGTGTAAAATTTTTAGAAAATGGCTGGCTCTGAGGATATACACACTCTTGTCTGTGAGAATGGAACTACAATGATCAAGGTCAGGAACTCAATATGTACTTCCCCTCTTCTTATGAAATCAAACATCAATATGTACTTCTCCAAACATTGGTGGATTCAGTTTGCTTAACACCGTAGAGCTGCAGTGTTTGACCTTTTCATGTTTGCTTGGTGAAGTAATGAATATTTTTGGTATCATGTTTATGGTTTCATATGTATATCTACAATTGAATGAATATCTCATCCTTGGTCTTCCATTTTTCTGATTGATATAATTATGCTTGGTTGTTTTCTGTTTGATTTGTTAAGTAATGAATGTTCTTCTCATGTTTTAGACTGTACAAGACAAGTTGAGCAAGTTTAGAATGATTCTGTGCATTAGTTATTAGTTAGTTGACACATGGGAGAACTGGATGTAAATTATGGAACTAGCACTATCTTTTGATGTAAATGAGAAACTACTGCAATATCTATTTTTTTCTTTATTTTTTGATGTAAATAAGAAACTACTGCAATATCTATTTTTTTCTTTTTTAATTTGTCATTGGAGATGTGGGTTGGCAAAACGCGTCTCCAACAAAGAAGCTAGGCAGGCAGCTCGGCAGCTACGCATGGAGCGAGGGAGGGTTTAGGATTGGAAAATACATTAATACGCAATGATCTGTATTGGCCGTCACCGCGGAGACAAAACAAGATTTATATTATCACCACGCTACTTTTGTCCACGTAAAAAAAAACGCTACTTTTGTTTCCTTTCTAGCCGATTCAGGCCGATTTTCACGGTGACCTGCCATTTCGATCCTCAGCTGCTCGGATTCCGATTTTCACGTAAAAAATGGGGAAGGTAAATTGGACTCCAAGCATAAATTAAAGAATTGCTAACTTTTATCCCACATAGTACTAGTCCAAGATCAGCACAAGCTCTGCTGAACAAGAACGAAAATCTATATTTTCACAAATGAACAGCCAAATTTACAATAACGACTCGTCTGTTCAGTAAGCTTGGGCCATAAATTCGGGTTACAAATGGGGTAACACACACAACTTCTGCAGTCACGAACTCAATGAACATGCTATGAGCAACTATATAATATGTGAGCAAACTGAAGAATGGATGACTGAGGTCATCATGGTGCACTGAAATTCTTCTCTGCGAAATCATGCACCTGTCTTGCGTTGTGTCTACATTGCAACAGTCGATTTGAGTCCTGGGTCTAGTATGAGCTAAATTTCCCTTAAGATGGGCCATCCTTTCTTTGAAATCTCATTAATCTTGGAGCTAATTCTCTTTTGGGTATTTGCAGGGCAGAGCTCAGCAGCATATGCATTAAGCTTAGCAGCTAGTGTTGATGTCAGGAGCTCCTCCTCTGGCAAATTCCCAATCAATTGAAGGAGGAATGGCTTGCGCTTCAGTTCAAATTTCTAGCATAGAAATTCAGCTCATATAAATACAAACAGAAAATTGAAGAATCATAATGCATTGTATCTGGATGCTCAAAGGGAAGTAAAGTGGAATTGCTACCTGATGTTCTGGTTCAGCAGGATGAAACACCCCCAATGGTTGGATCTGTGTGGTAATAACGCTGCTGCGATCCTTAGCTTGTTCTTTCTCTTTGCTAAGAGCAGCCAATCTGGCCTCAATGGTTCCATTAGTAAAGATGACAGATCTGCAACCATATCAGTGACTCCACAATTAGTTATAATGTCTCTTGGACCTATCCAATCACAAAACAACCATAAAGTTCATTCATGATTCATGAAAATCATTTGCTTAAGATACTAGTGCCATGATACACCACAACACAAATAGATACTTGTCAACCCAATCAGTTATCAATTCCGATACCATGATTTAAAGGAAAAAAATGGTGGATTTAATCTGATAGAAGCATCATACAAGCACTGCAACTAAAATTCACCTAACATGAACAGGGCACAGGACGTTTATTATCAGTTTCACAATAACATAATTAAAGGAAAGATAATGGCTTTAGTCTGACAATAGCATCACCGGGGCAACACAATAAAAATTTACCTAACATGGAATGGCCACAGGACACCACGCAAAGATGATCACAAACTTACTAGACGAAACGTTCATGACAAGTTATGCAAAAAAGTGCCAATTTTGCTAGAAAGATGATAGCTCAATTACCTGTACTGGTTGCCAACATCTGGCCCTTGCCCAAACACCTCCCGTGGATCATGACTTGCCCAGAACACATCCAAAAGCTGCCTGTAGTGAATCAGCCGGGGATCATACTCAACCTACATGATTCAAGAGCGGAAACCTGTCATTGCCAATCATCAGTTGCTCAGAAAACAATTCAGTGCCTAGTAGTTCCAAACTTAAAACGCAAACAACTAAATCAATTAAATGACCGAAGCAGGATCAAGCATGTCAGCACGCAAGATAAAACAAGCCTCAATTTCTTCAAGTACACGGCTGCACTGCACATGAACTGAGTGAACCATTTCAATGCATATGAGAAGTGATAGAGAGATCTATAGGCTACTAGAATGGGTGGGGGTTTGCACCTTGACGCACTCGGCGTGGTCGGCGAGGTTGCGGTACTCGGGATTGGCCTTGGAGCCGCCGGCGTAACCAACGGAGGTGCGGATCACGCCGGGAAGGCAGCCAAACGCCGCCTCCGACCTCCAGAAGCTCCCCAGCGCGAACACCGCCGTGGCCGGCGCTCCCCCGCGCGGCAGCGGCGCTCCCCGGACGGCGCCGCCGCGGGCCGGGAGGCGCGCGCCGGAGACCCCCGCGACTAGGAGGATGAGCGCCCCTATTACGGCCGCGACGCCAGCGGCGGCGGAGGGGGCGGCCATGGCGTCGGCCGGAGATCGGGATCGGGGAGGAGCGTGACCAACCGGCGAGTGGGCTTGGGGGTGGTTGCTCGTCGGTGTGGAACTGACTATTCGAAGGGGATTGGACGGTTGGTGATGGTGGGCTGGTGGGCTGAACAAGTGGTCCACTAATGGGCTTGAAGGCCATGTTTGGGCCTAAATGAAGGTAAAGAAAGGCCTTTTCGGTTAAACAATTAAAACAACTCCAAACGAGAGTTCTCTTAAAAAAACTTGAAATGAGAGTGGCCAACAAATACCTATTACAACTCAGTTCAGAGCCTTCCAGGTTAGATTTTGCTACTTAAAACCCCAGAAATAATCATACAACCCGCAGCACAGACCAACTCACACAGTTCAGAACCGAAAGGACCTCCATTTTTGGCCTGCGTGCAGCAGCAAAAAAGCTTCGTCATCTCTAAATTGGAGCACATCCAGTTTTGCCCGCCTCCTTGAGCGCAAGCAGATCCATCCTCTTGCAGCAGGTGGCCAGCAAGCACCAGCCTCCTTCCACTGTATCATCTCCGGCCTCCGGACCTGAAGTTCCGGGTCCAAGGAAAGCTCTGCCCCCAGCGGGACATTCCCGAACCTTAAGAATCGCCAGGTTCCTGATCAGCTCAGTCCATCTGGCATCGGCAGAAGTTCTGGGCGTGCACCCAGGCTCTTTGATGGGCGATGCTTGCTTCGAGGGATTCCAGGTGCCGGGTGGGACAACAACACCCTCCAGTTCTTCAACCCCATGCAGAATTTACAATTACAAGCAGGTACACACCATCTAAGACAGGCACTTGATAAGTTGATATACACTATCACCAATGAAACACGCACCTTGCACAAAGTATTTGTTCATGCATAGTGTGTTGTAGTAGCATTCTGTCCCCAGCACATGCGTTGAAGAACCAGCAACAGAGCAAACATACCCATACCCATTTCTATTATTCTGGCACATCAAATCACCTTTTCCTCCTGAACACCAAGGCTAGTGCTCCGGAACTCTCTGGTCCATGTTTGAGACTTGCAAGTTCTCACCTGATAAAGGTTGCCATTTTCGGAAGTTATTGCCAGTACTGAGTTCACTGCTACCACAGAGATCTGCAGGAAAGCTTTTAGTTATTGCCAGTACTGAGCTCACTGCTACCACAGAGATCTGCAGGAAAGCTTTCGGACCTTCGGGTGTCTCCAAACTTGTTTTGACAACTGAAACCTGAGAATGAAGGCTTGGTAGACATGGTATGATGGTGCTCTAACTACTAAGAAAAGCACCTTAGCAGCTTAATACTCCTAAGCAACCTGTTTCCAAGGACTTTACAGCAAAGATGAGTCTGAGATCGAAATCCATGGATAAGGCTGAAGAAAAGTTTCTTGGAGGACAATCAGACAACCTGCAGGAGAGCACCAGTGTTAAACAATAAATCAAGAATTAACTTGACTGCCACCGCTAAATACTTCTATTCTTGTAAGATAATTGTACTGTTAATCTAAATCAAAATAGTAAAAGTTCATTCGCCAAACTAGTGCGAGAAGTGCAAAAACTACAAATTAAAAAATCAAAATAATAGAACAGGCAAAAGTAAAAATTTAATTTGTTAGCAGTGAAACTTAAGTTAGGAAGAACCATAACCTGATTGGCAAAGTTAACAAAGCAAATGTGATCCAGAACCGAGGAGTCAAGATTCCTGCAAATTGGCACTACTACTTAGTGACAGGACAGCCACTTTAGCCATATGTGTAACACCATGGCATGGACAGCAAACATACTCTAGAAGGTTGGATTGAATGATGGAGGTTACTTTGTTTGACTGACTCCTTGCGGTTCAAATGAAAATACTTCAGATTGTAACTAAATAGCCACTACCTCCTCATCAAAAAGCATATTGTCAGTGGGAACAGTTCCAACAATCCTCATCATGTGATGGATATCTTGCACCAAACCGTTGATCAACTCAGATTCACTATGGGACTTATCACGTGATACAAATATATGAACCTTATTTGCCACCTCAATCCAACTGCATCCTGGTTGTTTCTTAAGTCCTCGGTTGTTCATCTCTGACCTAATTTGTGCTGCTTCTTTCCACTTACCAGCAGAAGCATAGATGTTAGACAGGAGAGTATAGGTGCCAGCATTATCAGGTTCTGCTTCTAAAAGACTTCTAGCGGCCAAATTGCCAATGCTCACATTTCCATGTGCATTACACCCACCTAGAAGGGCACTCCAGACAGAACCTGATGCAGGCTTAATCTTAAGACAGTGAATTAACCTTTTAGCATCATCAAGCCGTCCTGCTCGACTACAAAGATCAATCAAACTAGTATAATGTTCATCACGCACTGCAACTGACCTATCTTTAACCATGGATTCAAAGATCTTAAGCCCATCATCAACCAAACCAGAGTGGCTACATGCTGAGAGCAACACCACATAGGTAACATCATTAGGCTTATATCCATTTCCTTGCATCTTATCATACAAGCGTATAGCTTCTAAGGCAACACCATGATGCGCATATGCCGCAATAATTCCATTCCAAGAGATCAAGTCCTTCTCCCTAGAAACATCAAACAACTTTCTTGCCAATCCAATTTCACCACACTTGGAATATACATTCATCAGGGCAGACTCGACAAAAGTATCAAACTGAAATGCTGTTTTGCATATCATTTGATGCACCTGCTGCCCTTCACAAAGCGCCGCAAGATTGCTGCATGCATCAAGAGCACCTAAAAATGTCACTTTATTTGGTGTGACACCTTCGGTAAGCATGCCATTAAATAACCCCAGTGCCAGTTCACTCTGCATGCCTTGCAAATAACCTTTCATCATGGTGGTCCAAGTGACAACATTCCTTTCAGGCGTCTTATCAAAGAGCTCACGTGCCCTCTTCAGATCTTTGTTCTGGATGAAACCGTTAATCATAATGTTCCAAGAAGCAGTATCCCTCCTGTTCATCTTCATGAACAAATCCAGCGCTTCATCAATCCTGTGGTTACCTATGTACCCAGAGATCATGGCATTCCAAGAAACTACATTCCTGTTGGGCATGGCATCAAACAACACTCGAGCCTCATCAACATTACCGTACCGTGCAATGCCGGTAACCATAGTTGTATAAGCCATCACATCCCTACCTGGCATTCTCTGAAACAGCTTGCGCGCTTCATCCACTCTCCCTGCCCGCACCAACGCGGCCAGCAGAATGTTCCATGAGCCGGCATCCCTCACCGGCATGCGATCGAACAGCGTGCAGGCATCGTCCACACGTCCCGCCGCGACGTACGCCTCCAGCATCGTGTTCCAGGAGACGACGTTCCGCTCCGGCATCCGCTCGAACAGCGCCTCGGCCTCCTCGACGCGGCGGGCGCGCGCGTACCCGGAGAGGAGCGCCGTCCAGGTAACCACGTTCCGGCGCGCGTCCGGGTGGTCGAACAGCGCCCGCGCGTCCCGCAGCATCCCCCGCCGCGCGTACGCCGACACCATCGCCGTCCAGGCCACCACGTCCCGGTCGGGCGTTCCCTCGAACAGCCTGCGCGCGTCCCACACGCGCCCCTCCGCGGCCAGCTCCGCGATGCAGCGGCTCGGGTCCTCCACGCGCTCGAGCCCCACGGCAGCCGCGGAGGCGCTCGCGCCGCCGTAAGAGGCGCAGGTGGCGAGCCGGAGCCGCGGCGAGGAGCGGAGCCGCCGCAGCGCCGCCGAAGCTACCATACCTTCTTCCCGTGGGCTGTGGCCGACGAAGCGACACTGCCAGTTTCCAAGCCGTCAGCCCGTCACATCCGTTACCTTCTTTCCGTCAAAGCTTTAGATCTGACCGTCTATCCAGCGGCCGACGGCTAGGATTGCTTGTCCCACCAACCAGAGCCCGACGCGGCCACCGAGGCCGTTGCTCTGTACAGCAAAAACGCTAGGCTATCTAAACGGAAGCGCACCCGAAACCTTCCCGAAAGGCCAAGGCGTCGTCGAATCGAATCGAAATCGAAGCCAGCGAGGCGGCGGCGAAGTGGGGATTGGCGGCGGGGGCCCACGCGTCAGAGAAAGAGAGGGGGAGTTCTCCGGCGGGCGGGGCGATGGCCATGGCGTCCTCCTCCTCCGGTGGCGGCGGCGGCGACGGCGACGGCGCCGACCCGATGGCGCTCGTGCAGGGGTACACGCCCGAGGAGCTCGCCATCGCGGGGGAGTTCCTCACCACCTGGCTCCCTTTCCTCTCCGCGAGCCTCTGCCCCTCCTGCGTCTCGTCGCTCCGCGGCCGCGTCGACTCCCTGCTCCCGCGAGGTAACCGCCGGCCGGTGCGGCCCGGCTTCTGTGTGGCCGTACACTTGTGCTACTAGGGTTTCTTGGTTAGTTCTTGTGCCTGACGCCCAGCCAACCCCGCGCAGACGAGGAATCGCCGCCGACGCCGACGCTCCGGATCGATCAGATTGAGCCGTCGGGGTGGGACTCGGATCCCGCGCCTCAGCAGCATCCGCCTGTCGAGCCCACCGGATGGGACTCGGATCCGCCCCCGCCGCCGCCGGCGCAGCAGCAGCCGGCGCCGGCGCCGGCGGAAAAGCCGAGGATGTCGTGGGCGGACATGGCGCAGGAGGACGAGCTCGCCGCTGCGGCGGAGGAGGACGCGGCGGCCACAGCGGCCGACGACGGGGAGGAGGGGGGCGAGGTTGGGAGGCCCAAGGTGCAGCTGACAAGGGAGCAGCGGGAACAGAGGAGGTTCAAGAACGTGGTGCGGAAGAAGGATTTCATCTGCCTCGAGAGAGTTAATGGCCGCCTCGTCAACATCCTTGCGGGCCTTGAGCTTCATTCTGGGGTGTTCAGCTCAGCTGAGCAGCGGCGCATTGTCGAGTGCGTGTATGACCTCCAGGAGAGAGGCAGGCGTGGGGAGCTCGGAGGTGAGTCTCACTCATTGATTCCTATATTAGGCCGCGATGTGTTTTGCTGCAGAAATTGAGGATCAAAGTCACTGAATTTTCATAATGACTAGGCATTGGAGAAATGTTTGGATAAATTAGCTCAGGGCTGGTGACAATTCAATTCAAAGTGCACAATTATACGTTACCATATGAGGTCAACTCTATAGTGCCAGAACTATCCCCTCAAGTATGACTATTATCGAAAAGCCTAGCTGATAATAATGTAGAACATCATTTCTCTCAGCAAATGCCACCTATATATTAGTTTTATTGCACACATTAGCATGGTTTTTGAGGTGCTGTGGCATCCGTTGCCATTGGACCGCTTGGCGACAAGGTGTAATTAGTACCTTTTCCATGTCCTGTCATCCTGTGGCATTGGGAATACACCTGGACATGAGTCTACTACACCAGTGTTTACCTGTTTCTATAAACTGTAAGCCTTACCATTTTAGCATTACTAATTCTGCATGATTTAGTATTGTCCACACATTTTTCTGGTTTCCTTATTTATGTGCCTGTAGATCAATTGTATTTATTCACATCAGCATCCAAGCAAACAAACATGCACACCTTACTGTATTTCTTCCAGCCCTGGATCCAAGTCTTACAGGACTGCAGTATATTAGTAGTGAAGTGGGCTGTCCTCGACTTTGGTTCAGACAAATCCTTGAATGCACTTTGTTCTTCATAGTATTTCAGAAAAAAGAGATCTTTTGTTGAAATCTTACAGAAATTAATTATGTAGAATGGAATATCCACAGTCGTCCTATCCTGCAGCAGGATTCCTGCTTCTCTTATTGTGGGCTGATTGCACATGCCATATTTTATTGTAACTGATTCTGTGGATCGCCGAGGCCTTTTAACATATAAAATATTGCGCAAACTTAAGCCTTTATATTACTACAGTGCTAGACTGCGTATAATACCATAAGGTCGAGATGACTTTCGTGACTCCATGCATTCACCATGAACAGGCATGTAATCACTGCTTGACTTTGCATTGCAAGCTTTGAGAAGTTGATTGTGCAAACTTCTCAGTGACATGTCAAGCTAGTGGATGTTATAAATTCCTCCTTAACTTAATCAGATTATATTGATTTCAGTTTCTCCTTTGTGGGGCTGGATGGTGTCTTAATTGAATCAATAAAATTTTATCAAATGATTGCTATTTCAACTTGATTAACATTTTAGGTGAAAGCATAAATGGAAAGTAAATAAATTATGCAATTTTAGGACTGTTATACTTCCTATATCTCAAACTGTATAATAGTATTAGTGTATTACGCTTTGTTTGCCATATAGTATTGTTGTAGATTGTATCAAACTGTTAAGTTGCAGTTGTTTGTTTGCCATATTTAGCTTTCTATTTTGTGTGTCTGAATCCCTACGTTTCCTCATGCCAGATCGCACATACACTGAACCCCAAAAATGGATGCGTGGTAAAGGCCGGGTAACAATCCAATTTGGATGCTGTTACAATTATGCTACGGTACTTTCCTCTGAGAATTCCATCATCTTGTAAATTACATGTAACATTGTTGGACATCTGTAATCTAAACGAAATATTCATGGCAGGACAAGAATGGAAATCCACCAGGCATTATACGAACCATTGTTTCTGATCCAATGCCTGATCTCTTTAAGACTATGATTAAGAGACTGGTGCGATGGCAAGTTCTGCCAACAACTTGTGTACCGGACAGCTGCATTGTAAATATATATGAACCTGCCGATTGCATCCCACCACATATTGATAGCCATGATTTTGTTCGGCCATTTTGTACCGTTTCTTTCCTCAGCGAATGCAACATTCTTTTTGGATCCAACCTGAGAGTTTCTGCCCCTGGAGAATTCACTGGTTCAGTTGCGATCCCTCTCCCTGTCGGGTACATATCTTGCCATGTTCTTTCCTTCTGCTAATTGATTTCTTATTATGGCAATTGCACTTTGTTATTGTTATATACTATTTGGATAGCTTGAAAATTGATTTTATTCCTTGTCATTTCAAAGTTGTGAATATATATGATTTTGAACTGTTTAGTAGCTCATTTGACTTCTGTAAATGACTTCTTGCTGCATGGTACAGTTTTTCCTGCTAAGGTTTGTTTTCTAATGATTAGTTATTGCATATCTTGTTTTTGCTGCAGATTGCTGCAAAGATCTATTTTTAACAGTTCATTTTTGCTTACCTTGTTTCCATAGTTATATCTTTAATTTTACATTATTTGCGAAGTTGTATCTTTGTTTTATAGTGGTACAGTTCGTAAATGTAGTATTTATTAATCATAAGGCCATCAGTTTAACTGTGGGGTTCTTCTTACTAAATATGAACATTCACAGGTCTGTGCTTGTCCTGAATGGCAATGGCGCTGATGTAGCAAAGCATTGTGTTCCTGCAGTCCCGACCAAAAGGTAGCGCTTATCTGTTGTATTGTTTTTCAGAACTTATTGAACTGTCATATTCAAAATCTGATGCATTTACTTTCTAAAACACAGGATATCCATTACCTTCAGAAAAATGGACCCAGCAAAGCGTCCATTCAAGTTTAAAGATGATCCAGAACTGCTTAACCTTACACCTCTAGGGACAGTTGTGCAAGAAGCTGGCAGATCATCAGATGAAGGCAAGGGCAAGCTACCTGACGTCCAAATAACAAACCTGAGCAAAGTATCCAGAGGCAAGAGGTCTAAAGGAAGAACATCTGCTGGGAAAATTGGAAGCGGCATTCTTGGAGAGCAACCTCCTGGGCATGAGCAAGCCCCTGCAGTAGAAGTTCTGTCACTGCAAAGTCTTCATGGCCAGCGTCCTGTCTCTGCCTCAAGTTCTGAGAGAGAAAGTTACTCTGGTGGTAGATCAAGGGAACCTAGATATCAAACTAATGCTCTTGGCATGCAGCCTCGGGTGGATAATATCAGAGAGTGGCCACGCCGGTTGGCACAAGATAGGCGGCATGGCAATGGCGTGAGTTCGAGTGAAGATGGTGCGGAATCTGGGGAAAGGAGACCACGGGTGGAGCATCGGCAGATCTCGTTGATAAACAGAACAATAAACGATGACATAGATTCGCTCTCAATCTCAAGCCGTGAATCAGGGGACCAGCCTCGTGCGAGCGTCCGGACCTTGTATAACAAGCCAAGGAGGACCAGAGTAAGCCTGGATGATTGAGCCATGCTCTTTCATGCCCGCGAACGGAATCTTTTTGTGGAAAGAAGCCCTGGACATCTGAAAGGGTATCTAATCTGTATATTTCATTGGGTGCTATGAAAGCACCAAAGAGATAGCGTAGAGCCTCTCGTGGTAGACGTGTATTGAATGGACTAGGGACGAGGGTTTGTTGCACGATAATCAGGCTCCTCTTCTGTAGATAGAGAATCTTTTCGGGATGTTGTAATTTTGACTGGTGCATTGTGATTGATGACTGCTCAATAATTTGATCGAATCCTAGCTGAACTCGAGACATGAATCTTGCGTGTTTTTTGCCTGTGCCGTTGGTGATGGTCGCAGGTTGGAAACCCTAGACGAGTCCGGTTGTTCATCGGGCCGCGGTGGTTTGTGGTTTCACCGGAGATTCAGAGGGGGAGAAGAAAGCAGGGTTGGAGCCGAGTTCGGAGTCCGAGTTCTGGTCCGCTTCGGCAATCCGAGGTCGGCACGCCCCGTATCGTGCGCCGCCGCCACCATAAAACCAGGACGCGGCCACGATCCATCCAACCCCACGAAGCGAACTTGACGAGCCGTAACCGCCGAGCCACGAGACGATGCCCTCCCGCGACGGCGGCCCTGCCGTCATGCGCCCCCATCACCCGCCGCCGCGCAGCTTCGTGCACGTCGTGCCCGAGTACCACCACCCCACCCCCACCCCCACCGCCATGTTGCCCTACGCGCAGAATCCCGCGCACCTGCTGTTCCCGAGCGCCGCCGCCAAGGCCGAGGTGCGCGACGTGTGGGCCGGGAACCTCGAGGAGGAGCTCAGCGCCATCGCGACGGTGCTGCCCTACTACCCCTGCGTGACCGTGGACACGGAGTTCCCCGGCGCCGTGCACGACGACCCGGCCACGCCGCGCTACCTCCGTGGCCCGCGCGAGAGCTACGCGCTGGTGAAGCGCAACGTCGACGACCTCAAGCTGCTCCAGGTCGGCATCGCGCTGTCGGGCGCCGCCGGCCGCTTCCCCGTCGCGTGGCAGTTCAACATCCGGGGCTTCAACCCCGCGGTGGACCCGCACGCCCCGGCCTCCGTCGCCATGCTCCGCGCCCAGGGCATGGACCTCGCCGCGCTGCGCGAGTTCGGCATCCGCCCCGCCGACTTCGCCGACGGCTTCTACCGCTGCGGCCTCGTCGGCTCCGGGCACCTCACCTGGGCCGCGTTCGCGGGCGCCTACGACTTCGCCTACCTCGCCAAGGCGCTCATCGGAGGCCGCCCGCTGCCGGAGACGCTCGGCGGGTTCCACGCCCTGGTGCAGCAGCTCTTCGGGCCCAAGGTGCTCGACGCCAAGCACCTCGCCAAGTGCTGCGGCGTCCGAGGCGGGCTGAAGCAGGTGGCGGCGGCGCTCGGAGTCGAGCGCGCCGCCGGCCGCGCGCACTGCGCCGGCTCCGACAGCTTGCTCACCGCCGACGTGCTCCTGGCGATGCTCGATCGCTTCTTCAGGAACAGCAGCGTGCTCTCGCACGCCGGCACCATCGTAGACTTGGCATAGCTTGTACCTTGTTGCCGTAATCTTATTAGTGTAGTTTGTACTGCAGGCGTGCAGTGTTCAGCTGCTAAGTTGTACAAATTACTGTCATTAGGAAGTTAGCCTTTGATTAAAGACTTAAAAGGGGTTGCTTTTCTTTCTTTGCTCTGCATGTTGATTGTATGCTTTTTTATCGACTCTCAATAACTAGAGCAACTGATGATTCAGTAATAGGCACAGGTCGATGACCTGAACAATTTTTACAAGTACTGTCAGACAGTATTGCCTAGAGCATTACAGAAACATCAGTCTGCATTACAAACCGGCCAGCATAACATGCACCTGATCCTCGAGTGTCTATTTGCACGAGGAGAAAAAAAATTACAGCAGAGAAGCAATGTATAACGAAACCTGATAGATTTCTCTTTCAACATATTGAGCTCTATGTTCTGTGAAATTTGCCATAAGAAACAGAGTACAATTTTTCTCTCAGTGCTACAGAAGACTTCCATATTGATCCTAAAAGAAACAGTGATTACAGAGTCTATTTCACGAGCTTAATGTGTTTAAGCACACTGCCATTGTAGATTACCAGGTGCAGTGTGCAAACAATTTCACAACACCACATAATCCTATAACACGCATTCAGTTATCCACATATATATCTACCAATTCAACAAGTATACCACTAAAAGTAGAAGCAGTAGCTATATACTATAATCAAAACTTGGGTTGTTCCATGCATGCTTCTTCTGGAATTAAACAATTGGATAAGAGTAAGCTACCCAACTGAGTTTGCACATGGCAGATCTTTAACCCCATCTTCAAAACTTCATGTTCCATCTAGAACCCACTGAAAACAAGTCATATGATGGACAGGATTGTCAGGAGAAAACAACGGAATCTAATTATGTTTGAACTTTTGCAAACTGTACAGTATTTTCTTAACAAAAACTGTAATAATCAAGCATGAGCATCTGGAGATGGACAGTTCTAGGAGTGTTTTCCCCCTTAAAAAAAGGTTCTTTTATTGTTTCCCAGTTTTAACAGATCAAAGGTTCTAGTTGGCTAGCAGCCTAGCACTAGATAAAAAACAAAAGAAACCTATGTAGATCCTCAATTATGCAAAAGACCAAGTCCATTTGCTATTCGAAATAAGCTCCAAAACACACTATAGGCTAAACTGACACAAAAATAATAGCTTCGGATAGGCAAACAGAAGATAACACAAATAAATAACTGAAAGAGACCCCTTTACTTTCCTTTTCTGTTCGGAATAGGAATTACACATCATTGGACTACTTTGCAGTCCCTCAGTTGAGCAACAAATCCTACCTCATATGTTTCCCACCTAACAGCAGCCTATATTACATTACATGATAACAAAAGTTGAACAATTGTACTCCTTTCACTTTATTTTAAGTTGCTATCTGAACAAACAATAGAATCAACCTAATCCACGGCATCTATTCGGCATGCTCATTTCTCAAGTCAAATCCCCTGAACAATCAGAAGGTACATTCATACCTCAGATCAAGAAGAAAACAAATAATCCATCCATCCATTCGATTTCAACCCCGTGCCGGCTTTTGCAAAACCGCAGAGAGATACATTGCCGTCTTTGTGCTCCCTGTGCCAGCCTTCTCTCCTGTAACCCACTTCAGCTTCTTGTAACCAAACCTGCCAATGAGCCTCACAACCACCTTCATCCGTTCCTCGCTGTGGCACATGTAGCTGTCAACCCAGAGCAGCCCACCGACGCGCAGCACCCTGTCGACATCGAACATGAAGAATTCCAGTGCCTCCTCCGTCCCCGCCTGCCCCAGCGCCGGCGCCCCGCCTTCGTCCAACGCGGTGGTCCCGACGTGCACGAGGTCGAACACCCCGTCGTAGAAGGGGAACCGGTGCGCCGGCGAGAGCAGCAGCGGGAACAGGCCCCTCGCCGCCACGAACTCGTTCATGGGCTTCCCGGCGTTGTCGAGCACGGTGGTGACGACGGTCACCCCGCGCTCCCTCATCCGGGCGGCGAAGTTGGCGGCGCCGCCGGCGACGTCGAAGCCGATCCGGATCTTAGTGGAGGCGGCGCCGCCGAGCCGCAGGACGTCGTCGATGAGGAACTCGTGGTCGTGGCGCGGTTTCACCCAGCGGCGGCTGTCGACGCCCATGTTGGAGGAAGGGAGCGGCGCGCGGGGACCCCGGGAGAGGCACCGGCGGCGGGGCAGCGGCTCGCAGCCCTTGGAGAGGAGGCGGTGCGGCAGGGTGGCGTTGCGCGGGCAGACACCGCGCGGCTCGTAGGAGGCGAAGGCCGACAGGAGCGCGAGCGTGGACGGGGAGCGGAAGCAGGCGTGCGCGACGGAGGCCGGCATGTGGGTGAGCCCCGTGCGCGCGTCGCGGCCGAGCGGGAGCACGTGCGGGGAGAGGAAGAGGAGCAGCTCCGGGGGCAGGGCGGCGCCGTCCGCCGCCGCGCGGTGCGGGACGAGGTGGGTGGCGTCGATCTCCCGCGCGATGGCGGCCACCTGCATGGAGATGGCGGAGGCGGAGAGGTTGGCGGTGGCGGCGGCGGGAAGGGGGTGGGCGCGCGGGGAGAGGAAGGCGAGGAGCGCGAGGAGGTTGGTGGAGAGGAGGGAGAGGAGGACGAGGAGGTTGAGCAGCGCGGGGGAGCAGAGGCAAGCCAAGCCGCGCCGCCCGCCGCGCCGGGAGGACGCCACGTTCAGGGACACCGACCCCATGGCGCGGCGTCCAACGCTGCGCCGGCCGCGCGGGCCGGGGTGGGGCGGGGAGGCAAAACGCCGCCGGATTCGGACACGCGGGGGCAGAGGGAGGGCCCCGGACTGCGCCGGCGCGGCGGGCGGGCTGGGATCTCGGCCTCGGGGTCGGGGGCCGAGGGGGTTCGGGCTCGCCGCCTGCGCGCCGCCGGCCCGCGTTGGTTTTTTGCTCGGGGAGTGGAGAGCTTGAGCAGGGAGTGTCAAGCGTGCGAGCTGGGGATTGCGACAGTGAAGGTGGTGTGAAAGCTAGGCTTGTCGGTTCTCGGATGGCGAGGCTGCGGCCCATAATCCCGTGCCCAACATCCGGTTCAGCAGAACGATTTAGGGCTCGTTGGGTACGATCCAAATTCTCGTAGAAATGATTCAGTTCCGGATTCTCGCGTGAAACGTTTTCTAGGAGAAACAGAATCACATGTTGGAGTTGTTTGGCTGTCTGCCTAGATTCAATGCTGAAATGTTGAGAATACGGTGGAATAGACCAATATACCCTTAGACATCTGATTTCTTTTCTTCTGAGTAATAACAAGGGGAAATAAAAATATAGAAAAATATTAGCGGTATTAATAAATCCATGGATCCTTTGATGGCCATCTAAAATATTACTGGTGTCATAATAAACTCATAATACATGCTTGGCCGCGTGAACATGTGAGATAAGACCAGTGGCATGGCAGACCCATAGGGGAGGTACGTAAGCAGGAACTGGAATCGCTGCGAAACTGAGTTATTGCCGTTTCGCGTGCCAACGAAGGAAATAAGACTGCGTTTGGCGCCGGTTCTGGTGATTCGCATGAGAAACGGAACCGATTCTGTCCGCCAAACGTGCCCGTAGTTTAATCAGCTATTTCATACGGTCTCATCCACGGTATCCATAAGGCTAGCCTCGGCAGTTTCATTGCACAGTCTGCATAGTTATCGAGACTGAAAACTAGGTAACTCTATCAGTTGAGTATCATGAGGATAAAACTCCTATCACATATGATGAACTCCTTCTCTCTCCTTATAAATACCTTGCTAAGTCAGCAAAATTGATGATGTGGCATGGAAATTAATACTATGAAACTCTCCATAACACTCCCACTAAGACTAGCCTAAGTAGTGTTAATCTTGCTAAATCATCAAGACATCAGCTCTAAAAACTACACACCCAACCCATGATTTGTTGATGTGGGACCATAATAAATTTTCTCTTCTCTCTCCGCGTGGGACATTGTAAAAGTGGTTTTGTGTGGAACACACCGCACAAATCAATATTGTCTTGGACCCATCTTAAAAACGCAGCTTGGTCTATAACATACACACCCAATAAAATAATCATTTTCGGTTTAGAGAAGGTGTACAAAGTCTATTTTACCCTTCAGGCCCACATGGCATATTCTTCTTCCTCTCCTCAATCTTTATCCATTCTTCCCCTCTGCTGGCCTCTCTCTCCTCTCTCTGTGCGCACGCTCTCCGTCCGTGCGTGATGCTCTGCTTTTCTCTTGTTGGCACGTAGTCGGGCTATCAGCTCCGTCGGGGCTGTCTCCTGCGGCACTGAGATTAAGAAAAAAGAAAGAGAGGATGAGAACTTCTACCAACAAGCAAATCGTACGTTGACGAGTACCTACATGGTTCCGTGACAAAAAAAAATTTCATCTTTGATGTGGACATGTTGGCTTTCTCGGTGACAAGGAATTCAAATATTTCATGAATTATTCAATGTCATTGCGATTGCTTACCAGGGCTGGAGATATTTCCGAGTTTCCGACTGTTGATGGGCATCGGTGGACGCAGTGACGATGCCGGCAGCAGCGTCCGACGCGAGTCGGCCTGGTGCCTGTCATCGAGGAGGTGCTGGCTCATGGGGATCTCGTTGCAGCTGAAGCGGAAGCCCAGGTCCGCGCAGGCCATAAGCTCCTCGAGGTTGCGATCGTGAGGCACTGAGGCTCCTAGAGCGCAGGACGGGCCTAAGGAAGAAGATAACAGGTGGGTCCGAGGGCAAAATGATCTTTTTACACCTCCGCTCAACTAAAAATAATTATTTTACTCAGTTGAATTTGTTGCAGATCAAACCGCGCTCTCACAGTGTCTTGAACACAATCGAATTTTACAATGCGTTCCACACAAATACATGCGAAATGGTGGAGAGTTAGGACTAGCCTAAACTTAAACTTAGGATTCCTGAGTCAGATTCTATATTCGTAGGGCTTGGATTTTCTTTCGGTAGTTTCTGTATAACCGTCAATTTTATACATTTATACATTGTTCTTATATGATTCCACTACTTTTTATATAGGAAAAAAAAACCATCTCCCATTCTACTTTATAGATGTTCTTTCGGAAAACCATAACCATAATGTTATTCAAATTCCGTAAGACATGCAGCCGGACTTTGTAGGTTTAATTTGATAAGTGCCATTAAGCAACACAGATGTACGCGTGTCTACATGTCAAATCCTTGTGGAGATTTAGAAAAATTCAAACCGTTGCTGAGAAGGTTTGTATAGTTTTTTTTTGACGGTCAACAGGGGAAAAGGCTCCCCCACTTGATTTTTCATTGCATCTTCGCCAGCAAATGGCGGATAATAGGGTTACAGCATGTTTTGGGGTTGGGAGGTATTGTGTTGTGTGCTCTAGCTGTGATTACATGGGATTGAGAATCATACACCAGGTCTCAACTACGTGTGCATCTGGATGTGAGAGCCGCGAGGCCCAGAGCCGTGGGGTCCTGTCCATCGAACACGACGCTGTTCCGGTGCTTCCATATGTGCCAGCAGCAGCAGAGGAAGAGGAACACCGTTCGGTGCAGCTGGGGGAGAGTGGACGGTAGTGGCGTGTTCCAGAGCTCCTTGACCTGAGCTCCGTCCAGGCTTGTGGCGCCGATGCGCCTCCAGAAGGCCGAGGCAGTAGGGCAGGTAAAGATGATATGGTCGGCCGTCTCATCGTGGTGGCCGCACAGTTCGCAAGACGCATCCTGGACGATGTTCTTCTTCCTCAGGTTGTGGCGGCATTGTATCCGTTCCTGGACGAGCAGCCAGACGAAGAATTGGACGCGCGGTGGGGCGCGGTTCCTCCAGATGAACTTGGCGAACGGGCACGGCTCCGTCGCTGCAGCGGCCTTTAGGGTGCGGAATCGCAGCGATGTCTTCAGCTGTCCTTTCGCGTTCTGTAGCGGGCAGTGCCGGATGTTGTCGCCGTCGCCCAGCCGGGCGTGTTCCAGGAGCTGATCAATTTTTTCACGGTCAGCAGCCCCTGTACGGGTGAGCCTTGGCTGGAGGAAGGCGTCGATGTTTCCTTGTAGCGCATCTCTCACAGAGACACTTGGATGGGTGGCGTGGCTGTGGAGTGCAGGCAGGCTTTCTGTTAGGGGTCCCGTGGCGAGCCAAGAATCTTCCCAGAAGGACGTGCTGGCACCGTCTCGGACTTGAACGGTGGTCATGGTGCGGTAGGCCGGGAGCAATGCACGCAAGGACGCCCAGTGACTGCCCACGACGTCGCCCTCCAGTGTGATCATGTTGATGTGCCGGCGCACCCATTGTGCCCACGCCGAGCTCGCCGGATTGAACAGCCGATGCAGCAGCTTGAGAAGGACGCACTGGTTCTGGACGCCCAAATCCTTTAGGCCAAGGCCACCTTGCTCGCGCGGCACACAGACATTTTCCCAAGCTACCAGGCACTGCGCTCCGCTTGCCTTCTCATCCCCAGTCCACAGAAATGTTCTGCGTTTCGCGTCGAGTGCCTCCAGGGCCCCTTTTGGGAGCTCCATAGTGCACATAGCATATATCAGAAGGTTGCCCAGGACGGCATCCGCAAGCACCGCTCGCCCCATGGTGTTCAGCAGGGCTGCTTTCCATCCGGCTAAATACTTGTCCGCGCGGCTGATCGTTGGTAGGAGCGCGGTTAGCCGCACCTTATCATGTGACAGTGGCAGCCCGAGATAGGATTGAGGAAAACTGTCTTCTTTGCACTGGAGAGTGGAGAGGCAGTGAGTACCGTGGGGTCGACGTGCATTGGCACAACCGTGCTCTTGCTGGTTGATCTTGGGTCCTGTCGCCGTGGCGAAGGAGTCCAAAAGAGCGCGCAGGCGATCCACTGATTCTGTGTCTGCTCTCACCACGATCAGCGTATCATCGGCGTACTGCAGCACTGGGCAGGGTTCACCAGGTGACAGTGGGTGTGCAACTCCACCGTCTGCTTGTATCAGTCGTTGCAGCACATCAGCCACGAGCAGGAAGAGGTAGGGTGAAAGGGGATCCCCTGCCGTAGCCCTCGCCGGCAGGGGAACCATGGACCGGGGCATCCATTCACTAGTATGGCGGACCTTGAGGTGTGCAGCAAGTTGTGGATCCATGAACACCATTGTTCCGGGAATCCTCTGGCTCGCAGGACATCCTGTAGCTGCTCCAGTTCACTGTGTCGAATGCCTTGGCGAGTTTGAAGACGAAAGTTGGTGCCCGGCGTTTGTGGCTGCACTGTATGATCTCCAGGGTGTGAATGAATGCTTTTGATATGCAGCCGTCAGCGCCAAGGGAACGAGTTCCCCGATAAGGCACTTAGAAGGTACTTACAAGCAGGGTCCGCCTGCTTAAAAGGGGCTTCCCTCTTTGAGAAGCCCAAATAAGAAGGTAGGTTTGGGAACCCGAGGCTAAGGAAGGATCATGAAAATATCGCGCTTGCTTGGCGAGACCCACAAATGATCCACATAGCAAGAATAGGACGCACCTGGTGAGGCCTCCCGGAAAGGCCCCCGGAGGCCCCTGGGAAGGCTCCCTTTGAGGCGAAGCAAGCGGTAGCGTATCCTGACGGGGGAAGGGAACGGCAGTCGAGGCAAGCCGTTAGTAGGCGCCCTGTCCCCGTAAAAACATCATAATCACGGTTGATGGGACGCTCCTGAGAGCCTCTGGGACCAATGGTCTCACCCGTCCCGTCCCGTAGGCGGCTGGCACCGCCCAAGAGCGCCCTACCACGCTCCCGGCCACCCTCTGCCAAGGAGGTGGGCCCACATTGAGGACCTAGGAGGTGGCAACTGGCCTCCTGGGGACTCTGTCAGAAGGGTAGACCCTGCACTAGGGACCCGGGAAACGGCGAAGGGCTCCCGGGAAGGTCCCTGGAAGCTTCCCGGGACGGTGGGTCCGAGCTGAGAGAAGCAAGGATTACCAAAGTAAGATGGTAAAATGTAAGATTGACATATAGAGAACTTGGACGGGATGCTCCGACGCTGTGTGGATCAAGGCAAAAGGCAAAGTAGCGTCAGGGCAAATGGATGGCGCGTCAGAGGAACTGTAGCAAGGAGGGTGGCCATTGGGCCGCCGCGTTCACACACACAATGTAAAGGGATGGATTGGGATGCAAGGCTCATCCCAACCAGTCCCCCATGGGCCTAGCCTATAAAAGACTGGCTCTTGTACAAACAAGACAAACAACTCTAGCAACACAATACACAGGACGTAAGGTGTTAAGCTTTCGAGCGGTCTGAACCTGTCTAAAAACTTTCTTAGCAAAATAATATACTAATTCCCATAAACGCCTCTCGAACCCCTACGCACGAACTAACCCCAGGCCGTATCTCTAAAAGGGGGTCCCATCGGATCCCTGCTCTCGGTGCTTGACCACCATCAGCAGCGCCCTTGTAGGAACCCCGTCTGGTTGACGATCAATGCAGGGAGCTGTCTCTGAAGGCGTGTGGTGAGCATCTTCGACGCAATCTTGACATCACAGTTCTGCAGACATATGGGTCTGAACGCGCCCACCACTATTGCTCCAGGTACCTTCGGCAGGAGGACAACATAGGCGCGGTTGACCCTTTCCAAAGGTTTGTATAGTAATGTCCCTTCTACTTCATCCAAGTTTTAAAAAGTATAAGTATTAAGATACGATTGTTTACCATTACAATTAGGAATTGTCATCTCTATTGTAATTGTGGTAGTATGAAAGAAGGTACTCCCTTCATTCTAAATTGTAGGTTGTTTTGGCTTTTCTGATGTTTGCATGTATCTAAACATACAATATATTTAGTATGCCTAACAAAAACTACGCACCTAGAAAAGCTAAAACAACCTACAATTTGGAACGGAGGGAGCAGTCCACGAGGGTTTCATTAGCTAGTATTTTGATGAAGACAAGAGTTAAATGATTCTTGATCTTAATAAAATCAAGGTAAGTACGAAGAGCGAAGTTGCAAAGGAATGGTTGTTTACGGCTTCGTGATAGTCAAATATATGGTCATGAGGGACATGGTTTCACGAGCCTTTTACTGCATGGTAGCAAGAGAGCATCATCTCCTCCATATTTGCATATTGGATGACTGCAAATGAGTTGCTGACAGGATGAGCCTTGTATATGCTAGCAGCTAAATTGTGAAAAGAGAGACGATGAATCAATATCCTACACGATCTTTTGGAACCAAGAGACGCATGTGACGATGTAAATCAGTTTTGTACAATGTTTACCTCCATGCCCAAGGACAAATGCTAGCCTTTCCTCTTTGCTGATGAGAGCAGGAGAAGTCACGCTCTCGCCGACCCAGGATTTACCGTCGCTGGCATGCGGCAAACTGACCGCCGCCGGTGCGCGTTTCACCCAGCCGCCGGCCGAGCGTTCACGTGACCAACTGACCCGTGACCACCCTGACACCGACCGGTCGGACAACGTCTTGGCTGGGCTTCGCTGGGCCGATCGCGCGCGCACGCTTTTCCCTCACAGAACCCCCCGACCCAACCGGGAGCCGAAGCCCACTCGAACCGCACCATACTCAGGCCCAACCCAGTCGCCGCCCAACGCCTAACCCACCGGCGGTGCCCAAATCCTCTCGATTTCTCGAGCCCCCCCGGCGGGGACGCCGCGCCACGCATCCCCCCACGGCAGCCCGCAGCAGCCATGGAGCCCGCGGCGATGGACCGCATCGCCACCCGCCTCTCCGCCGTCGAGGGCCTCTACTTCCCCTCCTCCTTCCTCTCCTCCTCCTCCCCCTCCTCCGCCGCCGCCCCTCCCTCCCCGCCGCGTCGCCAGGCGGAGCTCCGCGCGCTCCTGGCCCGCGACGCGCCGCTCTTCCTGGAGCGGTACGGCGCCGCGCTGTCGGCCGACGAGCTCTCCGCCTTCGACGCGCTCAGCCCGGACTACGAGGTCGACTGGCACCTGCGCCGCCTCCGCGCCGCCGCGGCGGGGGCGCCCCCGCCCGCGGCGCAGGTGCGGAACCGGCGCCGCGCGTACCTCGACCGCCTCGTCCGCGAGGGGGAGTACTTCTCCGAGGAGGCCATGCGGGAGCGGGAGCCCTACCTGCACCACGAGTACGTCGGGAGGTTCCAGGACCCGCTCGGCAGGGCCATGGCGCGGCCCGGGGAGAGGTGGTCCGAGACGCTGATGCGCAGGGCGGAGGAGGCGGTCATCGTGGAGAAGATCCGCGGGGAGCAGATTAGGAGAGGGGTTGATCCCAGCGAATGGGTCGGTGGTGGCCCTGAGGAGGCGATGCAGGAGCAGGAGGAAGAGGAGGAAGAGGAAGAAGAAGAGGAAGAGGAGGACGAAGAAGAGCAGAGCATGAAGGAAAAGGAGACAGAGGTCGTGAAGCCCATTGCGACTGAGGTTTGCATCCTGCCGATTATGATATTGTCTAAATTTTCTACTTGATTGTACTTGTTCTATTGGGGCTGTAAATTGTTTGTAGTTGATTCAGTGGTCGGGGGATTGCATGCTTGTGTACACTAATTCGAAGTCGATTTTTTTTATGAAAGGATGTAACACTGTTACTGATATGCTTCATCTAGGGAGTTAACTACAAATTTTGAAAACAAAAAGCCTATCAGCCCATCCTTGTTATGAAGGAATGGAAACCTAGTCTTGCTTTGCAACTTATGCTATGTGAATTCAGACACTAGTTTTCATTTGCAACTTTGGGCCACGTGGAGTACCATGATCTGGAAAATTATCTAATTTAAAGAAGCTGGTATGCACCCAGATTGATGATAAGTTGCGGCTGATTATTTTTTTCCATATCAGTTTTAGATTGAAGGCTTTAGCTTTTAGCCATAAGTTATGTGTGGTAATGGTGATCATTGTTTCAATGGTGAATGGTATTCTTTTGACAGACAAGATGCTCTGACTCTGAGGTTTCTCTAAATAGATGCCTATCATGCTCTTTGTTTCATCTGATAGAGGAAGAAATTAAAAAAAAAATGGAAGACACCTTTTTTCTTTTTGAAGCTGTGTATGGCAGATAAGTTCTCTGAATTCCCCCTAAATAGAATCCACCATGTATCTGAGTGCTGGCTGTAATCGTACTCTATGTTTCATGCGATAAGGAGGAAATCCAGACACACACAAAGCTGTGTATGACAATGTCAAACTGCTAGTTGTTCAACTCTTGTTGTACACGATAAAAGTGCTTTGTAAGAAGCTTAAATTACTAGTTTTTTTTGGTGGAATATTATACACAGATTCTTGCATTAACCTCTGGTTTTACTTGTGATCCAACTTCTGCCTCGGAATTCCTTTTGCGCTGAACTCTGTGTTGACTTTACTTCTTAGTTTTGTGCAATGGTGTTGGCCTCTATGGCTTGAAGGAAACATGCATAATGATATAATCTTTCTTGCCTATGGAAAAACATAGCCTGAGGGTTCAGGTTCAGTTTCATGGTTTTTTTTTAGCCTAGTATGCATGCTAAGATAACATGATGATACATGTGTAAAGAAACTGTTTGCTCATGTAGAAACTTGATTAATGCAGTTCATAATTAAAGCATATTTTGTGACCTCTATGACGTCTGGCATCCTCCATTTCTTATTTGACCTACTTAGAAGTCAGGATTGCCTCTGAATTTAGTTATCTCGGTGTGGTTCTTCCTTTTTTATGCATTGCCCTAGCATGATATGAATTTCTTCCTTGACATATTTGCAGGTTGTTGCCAATGAGTCTGCCCCCATGGACTCCAGCAATGGTAGAGGTTCGGCTGCAGGGACTTTCAACCAAACGTTGTCTTGTGAAGAAATGCAGGATCAGCTGGAACAATTCACATATGTGATGCAACAAAAGTTCCTGACTGGTGAAGACACTGAGCATATGGACTATTCTCAGATCGATAATGATGAGATGCTGGATGACCATTGGTCCAGGGAAGCCAACTACGATGCAGAGGAGAAGTATTTCGAAGAAGATTAGCAAACGACAGGATGCTGTTGCTTTCAGAGAAGCAATGCAGCAACATCTGTGCTGTTCGTGTTGGGACATCTTACACTCTCTTAGTTTGTACATACATGTATTGTCTTTGATGGTGCTCTGTTCTGTCCGTGCAATAGTTAAATCTCATAACCTATTTCTGATCAGAGCCAGTTTAGTTTCATGCGGACATGGAGCAATTTTGTCATTTTCACTTCTTATAGAGATAGCTTATGTTAGTTGTTTGTTGGAAAAAGTCCATTTTACTCCCCTTACCTATCCACTTTGTCCGCTTAACCCCCTGAATAAAATTTAGGCTCACTTTACTCCCTTAAACTATTTCATTTGGTCTAATCTACCCTCTAATTTGGGTCTAATCTACCTCTAATTAGATTTTTTTTTCTCCGTGTATGAGTTGAATCTTGAGTTCAAATTTTGTGAGCGGATACAAAATATAATGCTTTATGTTAAAAAATTATATTAAGAATTTTTCATGATTATTTTTATAGGTTAGGAATATTTAATATGAAATTGATCTTAGATATACAAAACTGTATAAAAAGTAATAAAATTGCTAATGTATTTTTATAACGTAGAGCATCATGAGTCAACTAGCAAAATCTGAAATTAAAACTGAATGTGCATGTGAAGAAAAAAAAAAGAAATATAATTAGAGGGTAGATTGGCTTCCGGAGCCAGGTCATCCCATCACTCGCGCTAATGTTGGCCTCGTCGCCTCTGGCTCCCGCGGCGGTCGCTATGCCGTGGTCACTCTCAACCCTGATCCGAGCGGCAAGCGGTACATCCTCCGGTTGCACCACGAGAAGACTGGGCTGTGGCGCAGGAAGATCGTGTCACGGTCACGGAAGATATTACATGGCAAACATTGCCTGGATCGATCTCCGGAG
Organism: Setaria viridis; assembly: GCF_005286985.2. Classification (NCBI taxonomy): domain Eukaryota; kingdom Viridiplantae; phylum Streptophyta; class Magnoliopsida; order Poales; family Poaceae; genus Setaria; species Setaria viridis. The sequence continues at coordinate 1,926,849 of NC_048266.2, forward strand.
GGCTGTTGTGGTCTGCGACGTGCTTGACAATGACCCTGTCGCCTGTTGAATGATCTCCCATTGCCTGAGCCATTGAATGATAGAAACAAGGGGTACCTGGAATCACCTGCCGATCCCTGTTTTTTCCGGGATATTATAGGAGGACAAAATTTGATAAAGTTTGTAGAGATTGAATATCGCCATGAGCGCTTCACTTCTTCTGGTGGATGGAGAGCTGTCACATACAGCTGGACATTTGGTTCAAAGAATTGGTGCACGGATAGCGTGGTTGATTTTGAAGATGTATTAGAAAACAGTGGAGGTATGCTGTCATTGCTAAGTCCGGACAGGAGGAGGGGGGAAGAGTCGAAGAACATCCCACCACTGTGTGTCCCTGTTCTGTGCGACAGTGACAATGTTTTGTACCTGATGTCCAAGCCAAACCACAGAGGACCCAAAGGATCTGTGGTAGTTGTTGACACATCAAAGAAAACACTGAAAGCAGTGACCCCGATGTCTGACGAGAGAGTCATAGGATATACACTGACCTATGTCCACTGTACATTCTCCAGCTGTTTCAATGGCATTGCAGGTATTTATGTCAAACTTTATTTGCTTGTTAGTGCTGGCAACTTGTATGTGGTCTCATTCTCAATTTAGATTATGTTGGTATTGGCATATGTCGCATTTGAGATATAGCAGTCTTAAGACCGTTTGATGAATCATGTTATAGATGCGTGGCCCAAGATGGAAGACCAAACCAGCAATGCATTTCTCAATCTATATTGGAAGGGAGAATTTGTCAAAAGCAGTTGATAAGGATGTTATTTTGTCCTAGATCAAGGGAGACATTGATGCTTCTAACAAGTCTGTATTTCATGTAACCCCTTTCCAGTTTGTTTTTGTTCATAGTGTGATCGATGTTTGGTTTGCTGTGTCTACCTTGTGTAATCATTGAAACCCTGGTAAATCCAGCATGTCTAAAGTACGAGCTTTCTGATGCTTGTCTGCCATCACACTCATGTATTAGAGTAGGCTAAACTCTTGCATCAGCAAACTGGCAGAAATCTACAGTTACTATTGCCACAACGATTAGCTAAAGCCCCTAAATTATAACTACGTTGAGATTAATACTCTATGACACGAAAAACTTTACTATCAGTGTATCTATGTCGTGAATTATATGATTGTAATGGCTTTCAGCTTGCTGATCATTTACTTATGAATTTTTCTGTTCATATCAGGTCAAGACATTTGATTATTGAAGGTTTCATTATGTTTACGAATGATACACAATTGGATTGCTCTAACCTGAGTGGAAAAGAAATTATCTTAACCATTTGCAATGTGGAATTTGAATGGTAAGCTATAAATTGAATGGTAATGACTCTTGCTGCTTCTCCTTTAACTCAATGATATAGTGGTGCGGCCTAGAGGGATATTATCACTTAAATAATCTAATTTTTTTTGTTAAATAGTATCCCAATGGAAGTGTGAAGGTTACAACTCTGAAAGAGCCAGATTACTTCCTTGGCTTCCATTTCAACGGATTTCTAGCTCATGTCACGAAAAATCTGATGCTCATGGAAAACATGTCAGGCTTGTAGGTTTCCTTTACCCTGCACCCTACGTTTCCCTACCCTTCATCCTACAGGTATGCTGAATGTATCGGATGGATGTATTTAATTTACGCATTGCATACTTTTTTCCTCAGGCTTGAAGATGTATGGCTGTCGTACGGGCGAGTCAATGCAGTGAACATCCGATGATCAGTACCAAGAGGGCTTTGACCCGGCTCAACGATGTCTGGAGTTTGGCGAACCTGCTTGCTGCTGCATGTTTTGTTTTCCAAATATGTTGATGTGCATGACATTAAATCCTCCCATCTGTGATGCGCATGGCATCAGACCCTTGTAATTCGTTTCTGTTGGCTGGAGAGTTGGAGAGTGTTTCAAATCTGAGCCTTTGTAGGTGCAATGAACATCAACTTGAGCGATGCAAAACTGTAATGTCCGGTGAAGACACTGAGCACATGGGCTACTCTCAGATCGATAATGACGAGACGCTGGATGACCATTGATCCAGGGAAGCAAACTATGATGCAGAGAAGTATTTTGAAGAAGATCAGCTCACGACAGGTTGCTGTTTTCGTATCTGAGAATCTTTGTCGCACCATCTGTGCTGTTCATGTTGGACACCTGTTACTGTTAGCATGTGCATATATGTTTTGTCGTTGATGGTGCTCTGTGACTTTGTCCGTGCAACAGTTGCATCTCATACCGCCATCCGCTCCTCCTCCTCCGACCCCTTCGGAGAAGAGATCTGCTACGACTACTTCGTCTACAGCGCCGACGGCACCGGCGGCTCGTCGCTCGACCTGCTCCCGGAACCAGGTCATCCCATCACTCGCGCCAATGTTGGCCTCGTCGCCTCCGGCTCCTGCAGCGGTGACTCTCAACCCTGACCATGAGAAGACTAGGCGGTGGCGCAGGAAGATCGTGTCGCGGAAGATGTTTCCGACAGAATCAGCTGGTGGCAAGGGGCTGGAGGAGGACGAGGCTCTTGATTTCACGTCCACCAAGGTAATCGCGCTCCAAGGCTCCAACATTGCCTGGGTCGACCTCCGGAGCGCTGTCCTGCTCTGCGACGTGCTCGACAAGGACCCTGTTGCCTATTACATCCCATTACCTAAGCCATTGAATGATAGAAACAAGGCGTACCTGGAATCACCCAGTGATCCGTGCTTTTACCGCGATGCTATAGGGAGACAGAATTCGATAAAGTTTGTAGAGATGGAATATCGCTTTGGTGCTGACTCCGCTCTTGCTGGATGGAAAGCCGTCACATACAGCTGGGCAATTGGTTCAAAGAATTGGTGCACGGACAGCATGGATGATATTGAAGATGTGTTAAAATGCAGTGGAGGGATGTTGTCGTCGCTACGTATGAACAGGAGCAGGGGGGTAGAGTTGGAGAACATTGCACCTCTGTGCTACCCTACTCTGTGTGACCATGACAACATTCTGTACTTGATATCCAAGCCAAACCGCAGAGTCCCCAAAGGATCAGTGGTGGTGGTTGATGCATCAAAGAAAACACTGAAAGCTGTGATCCCTATGTCTGACGAGAGAGGCATAAGATATGCACTGACCTTTGTCCACTGTACATTCTCCAAGTGCTTCAATGATGTTGGAGGTATCCATGCTGAAACTTATTTATTTGTTAGTATTGGCAACTTCTATGTCTTATCATTCTCATTCTCAATTAGATCATGTTGGTATTTGTCGCATTTGAGATATATTAGTCTTAATACCGTTTGCTGAGTCATGTTATAGATGGGTGGCCCAAGATGGAAGATCAAACCAGCAATGCATTTCTCGATCTGTATATTGGAGGGGAGAATTTGTTAAATGCAGTTGATAAGGTATGTTATGTTGTCCTAGATTCAGGGGAAACATTTGATGTTATTTGAAGACAGTTGGAATGTCATTAAATTCTGTTTATTCCTTGTAATAGTATTCTAATAATTATGTCTATTTCAATTTTCATGTAATTCTTTCCAGTCTGTTTTTGTTCCTCATGTGGTCAATGTTTGGTTTCCTGTGTGGGCCTTGTGTGATCATTGACGCACTGGTAATACCAGCACGTCCTGATTCATTAGTCTTCATTTTGTAGCAATAAAACTTTACTAGTCCTTTATCAAACTATCTAGATAGGTTGCATGCTGCATTGTGAAGCAACAATGCTTACATTTTGTGAGCAAGGAATGCCTCTTGTTATCACATAACTCGCTTAGCCATCATGCTGAATCACCTGTTATCCTCTCTGTTAGTCTGAAGGTGGTTTCTTTCCACAAACATTTGCTTTAAACATTCAAGCACTGGAACTGCATAAAAGAATGCTTACACAAACATTTAATATTGAAGTTCTAAATTTACAATAAATTCGGCTCTTTGGCTTGGAGCATATTCTAGAATCAGGTGATGTTGCATTGTGCCTTATTTTAGCACAGACTAGGTTTGGCAATGTCTTTTCCGTATGCAAAGAAGTATTGGGATTCTTCCACAGCAATGTGTCAACTGTATTGCAAATTGATATAGCAACTGCTATGGTTACTCCTGCTAAGATGAATTGTAGTCCTGCTATCAAATCCTCGAATTGCAGCATATATATGGTTTTCCCATACAGTACCGGCGCTATCTGATCCAATTCGGCGTGCAAAGGGAGTGCGTTGAGATGCGCTTGCAGACTGGACCCCAAACCAGCCATTGGCGTGTGAATTTCACCTGTGTAGCAGGGTTACAGTCCTAAAACAGCCTAGTGAATCAACCTTTTCACATTTCTTGACTTTGGTTGTCTGCTATTCCTTAGTGTGGGTTCATCTTGATTGGAAATGTGTGCTACATGCATTTGTTATGGCACCGCACGATTTAAACGTACATTTACCTACCTGAAAATTATATGTATGTATGTGTCTAAAATAGCTATATACATAAAAGTGTCCTGTGAGTAATGTGTGTCCTTGTACCTGTTTTTTTTTATTGTATTACTGACACATTTGCTTTTTATTTATTAGGTTTCAAGAAGATGCCCGTGATACAATGCCCCAACTCTTGGGGATGGAAGCAACGGGGAATCCCAAGATCCGTTTGGACTTTCAACACTTGAAACAGTACGATCTAATGCCATCACATCACCTGGGGTAGGCAGATTTTGTTGTTGATAATTTAGGAAGGTGAGTCAGAACTAATAGAAGCAACTTGATTTGGCATTTTCATGATTTGGAGTTGGCAGATGTAGTTGTTATCACTACCTCAAGAAGCTAATTTTATGTCTTAGAATGACCTTGAGTAGCTGCTAATAAGGAAATAAACACCCATTAGCATGAATGAAATGGCATAACAGTTGATCCCTGTCATGAATTGTATGATTGTAAAGCTAATTTAACTTATGCATGTAATTTTTTCTCAGACTTGAAGATGTATCATGTATGGCTGGACTGCACAGAGAGTCAATGCAGTGAAGGTCTGATCGGCACTAAAGAAGAGAGGGGGTCATCAGCTGTTGGCCCGGCTGGACGTTTTGGAGTTGGCAGATGACGTCTGGGAGCTGTGTGCTGTGCTGTGCTCCACGTTTTTCTTTTCTGTTGTTTGTTTTGCTTGTTTTCAGTTTGGGGAGTCTGGCCCGGCTGGATGACGTGTGGATGGATGGATACCTTGACGCGGATGACATTAGAGCCTTGTCAATGATGCCGCATGGAATTAGGCACATTGTAATTCCTTTCTGTCGGCTGGCCGCTGGAGGGTTGGAGAGAGTGTTTCGAGTCTGAGATTTTGACTTTTGAGGTGTAATGAACATCAACTGGCCCAGCCCGACGTTGTTACATTGCTGACAGAGGGAACTGCCACCTATGTTGATCATGTTAACAAGCTAGATGACCATTGGTCCAGGGAATGGATTGGAAGCCAACTAGGATGCAGACAGGAACAGGATGCTGAGAATCAGTGTCGTACCATCTGTGTTGTTCATGTTGGAAACCTGTTACTGCTAGCATGCACATACTCCATTGTCTCTGATGGTGCTCTGTCCGTGCAACGGTTCACGGTTGCATCTAATAACATATTAGTGATCAGAGGGCAGTTTAGTTTCATGCAAATATGGATCAATTTTGCCATCCCCCTTCCCCTCTTAAATCGGAGGTATATGAGAGCTTGTTCGAAAAAAGGTATATGAGAGTGTTTGATCGCATCATTCTGATTTATGAGTAGTTCTGTAGTACTTGTGTTGCTGTTGAACGAGACACTCGGAAGCAACAATTTCAACCCCAACCCGAGCTGCAAGCGCTACATCCTCCTCGTGCACTGCGAGAAGACCGGGCGGTGGCGCCGGAAGATCGTGTCGCGGAAGCTCCTGCCGCCGGGGGACGAGGTCCTCGCCTTTCACCTCCACCAAGGCGGTCGCGCTCGGCAGCTCCACCACCGTCGTCGCCTGGGCCGACCTCCGGCGGGCCGTGCTGCTCGCCGACGACCCCGTCGCCCAGTACATCCCGCTGCCCGAGCCGCTGAACGACGGGAACAGGAAGCGCCTCGACACTATCTTCGACCCGTGCTTCTTCGGGGACCTCGTCGGGAGAGGCGACTCGATCAAGCCCGTGGATCGAGATGGAGTATCCCCAGACCCCATGGCGCTGCTGGCTTCGTCCCCGCCGGATGGATCGGAGAGCCGTCATGCGCAGCTGGACGGTCGGCTCCATGGACTGGAGCACCGACGGCGTGGTGAATTCCGACGACGTGACGAACGAAGAGCGACAGCGCAGGTCTGCTGCCATTGCTGTGTCTGGAGACGAACAGTGGAGTAGAGGTAGAGCCGGAGGAAGAGGACGTGCCATCGATGTGTGTCCCTGCTCTGTGTGATCGTGACAATGTTCAGTAGCTGATGTCCAAGTCGACGCGGAGAGGTTTCAAAGGATCGGTGGTGGCTGTTGACACGGGGATCGGGGAAGGGGACCTTGGAAGGAGTGGCGCCGATGTCTCACGAGAGAGTCCTGGGATATGGGCTGACGTGTCAGCGTGTTCGGCTGGCTGCTTCGCAGCTACTTCAGATATCGTAGGAGGCTCTGCCTGCTGCTGCTGAGCAGCAGCCAGCCGAACACGCTGTATTGTCTGATCTGCATTATTCTCCAAGCACTAGCACTAGCTAGCCTAAGATGGATGATGCTGGTACTTGTGCGCATGCCCATCTACGTATAATTCTACTTAGTACTTCCTCCATTCCAAAATGTAGATCGTTTTGATTTTTTAATATATAGATTTTGTTATGCACATAGAAAAGGTAAAATGACCTCTATTTTGAAACGGAGGAAGTAGCATTCATGTAGTACTTGTGCAAATATAAGTCCATAGCAACTTTGAGGCATACCTTATTTGCCTCTATCTAAAATATGGTACTCTATGGAAAAATCATGCCAATTATATTAACCATGACCAATTAGTAATAGACAATGCAATGGACTCATTTATTGTGCCACCCACCTTAGTTCATGGACGTGAGTCCAGATAGACTTATATTTAGAACAGCAGGTACAATTACCATCCCACATTGTCGTTGAAAAGGACATAATGATGATCTTAATAATGCAGTCAAGTCTGGTGCTACTACTGATGGGCAGGTATACATAGCCAAATGGGTCGGGCTAAACGGGCTGCACGAGGCCCAGCCTGTATTGGCCCGGCACCAGCACGGCCTGGCCTGTTGTTACACGGGCCCGTGCTGGCACGGCCTGAGGTAGCAGGTCGGACCTAGGCCGAAGAGGCGGCACGTCGGGCGGCTCGTGGCACGGCCCGTGTAACGGTCGGCACAACTGAGACCCGTTAACTCCGCAGCGTATAACCCCCCCTCCCCACCCTCCGGCCCCCGTGCACCAACCCTAATCCCCTCCCTGGCTCCCTCCCTCTCCGCCGCAATCGCCACTCGCCTCCGTCTGTCTGCCTCCTTCCTCTCCCTGGCTCCCTCCCTCACCACCAGTCACCGCCAGTCCGCCACCGGTCATCGGCGCCGTCCCGCCTCTACCTGTCCCTATCCGCCTCCTTCCCCTTCTCGATCTAGATCTCGCTAGTTCGCCACCGGTTACCGGCACCGCGTCGCCGCCTCCGTCTGTCTGCCTCCTTCCCCTTCTCGATCTAGATCTCGGCGTACTCGGGTGCTCCGGCAGCGCAGGTAAGATCTCCTCCTCTGACCTCTTATGCTCTTCTACTATCATGTTCTCGAGATCTCACATCTTGTTCTTGTAGGTCGTTGGCCGAGCACGGTGCCATCGTGCTCGCGTGGGTGCGGCGCGCGCCGTTGAGGAGCCTGAGCCTCTGAGGAGGCAAGGATGAGGGAGGTCGTTGGAGATGGATACTGATCGCACTATTTGCGTCGCACTATTTGTGTAATGAACATTTGGACATGTAATCTTAAGACATTACAAACTCTATGGTGCTGGGTTGTACTCTTTTTTTCTTTTCTAGGGTTTCTCACGAGGTGTGAGTTTTACCTAGAAAGGTTTTTAATGAGGCAGCCATACTAAACAGCTCAAATAAAATTTGATCTTTGATCTCTATGTCTCTATAAGTTATGATTTTAATAATATGCATGTATATGTACTGTGCATTCCCTATTTTCCTGTGATCTTAGCATTCCTTGTTATCTTGGGCATCTGTTGGAGGGTTTTTTGTTTGGCGGACCGATGGGCGGCCCGGCCTACTTGACCTGTCGGGCTATCGTGTCAGCCCAGCCCACATAAGGTATAAAGAGGTCGGGCCTGGGCATGTAAGACGGCACGACGAGAGGCCCAGCCCAACATGACACTATAGCCAGGCCGATACAGGCTGGGCCAGGATGGGCCCGTGCCAGGCTGGGTCGGGCTGCCCGTTTGGCCATGTATATAGGCAGGTAATAAAATCGATAATGACCCTTGTGCATACATAATGGAGTTGAGCCTTTGCTTGGCTTGCCTCACTTAGTGAGGATATAAGCGTTGCTAGGGCGGGTGTGGGGGCATATGCTCTCCTGATCCTTTTTACTAGCTCGTTTGTGCGGCGGAGCACCGACTCATGAACGCTTGCTATCACTGCTTGTCAGCGGAAAGGCAACATCACCGATGGCATTCAAGGTATTTGTGACTCAATGGCTTGGTGCAATTGTCGGCTGTAGAAGCCCACAGACCTATGCAGGAGCAGATCAAACGCTCTGCATCTACTGCTTTCTGCATTTGATCCACATGAGATCTTAACTTCACTGCAAATATCAAGCTCAACATTAATTATTGTATGGCCATACTCTTATAAATATATGTGTTCCATACGCGTGCAAGTTATTACCATAAAATAGTTGTCTTATATTATGTAAAATATGGTGCAACTTATATTATTGTCTAAATAAAATGGTGTGGGATGGAGAACAATGCGTATGTTTGTATAACTCGACTACGACTTGTGTGGCAAGCGACTTTACGGTATGTGCTATGTTTATCTTTATTCTTATACTATTGGTGATGATATATATTTAAGGTGTACAATATTTCTATTCAAATCCACGTGACTTCTTTCTCTCTCTCTCTCAAATCTGAGTTCTCACATCGCCGGTACGCTATACGCACACGCGGCGGCAGCGGCAGCTTAGCGCCCGGTCGCGTCGGAATTTCGCGTGCATTTACATCCAAAAAAAAGAATTTCGCGTGCAGCCTTGCGGTGGGTCAAAAGCTCCAACACGCGGGCCCGGAGGTCATCCAATAGACGCGGCGTGGAAGAGCACATGCCTATTCCTTAAGAAAAACAAGAAGAAGAAGAAGACCACATGCCACGTCAGCGGCGTGGCTGGGTCCACCGCGCCGGCGCGCCGCGGCCGGCCAAGGCAGCGCACGCCTCGCACGGAACGCGCCAAGACCTTGCCCCCCGCCCGAGGCCCGACCCGCGCACACAACCAAGCCAACCCGTAGCCGCCACGTAACCACCGACCCCATGGGCTTGCCCCACCGCTAAGAATCCTCCTCCCTCACATTCGAATCCCACCCTCTTCCGCTCGGTCTTCCCCTTTCCCCTCCGCCCCCAGGCCCCAGGCCTGCGAAACGAGATGCACGCCGCAGGCCTCCCTACTTAACCTTCCCCCCTCACCTCCCGCCGAAGCCGCCGGAGCCACGCATTCCCCGCTCCCCTCCTCCCTCGTCCTCCTTCCCAGCTTCGCCTGCCAGCCGAGACGCGCCCCACGCCACCAACCACCGTCCACCGCCTCGGCTACCTATTTACTGCCCCCGACCGCACGCCTTCGCTTCGCCCCGCGCCAGCCCCGCCCCGCCCCGTCTGCGCCCGGCCCCCACGCGGCGGCGCATCGGCGATCGACCCGGGCTCCCGCGCGCGGCCGAGCGGTAACGGCACGCGCGTCATGGCGCGCCGCGGTAGCGGCGGCCTCGTCCGCCTGCTCGTGACGCTGGCCATGCTCCTCGCCGCTGTCGCCGAGGAAGCCACGGTGGCGCCCGCGGAGATCGGAGTGGAGCATGCGCCAGCCGCGCCGGCGCAGAGCGCGTCCGAGGAGGCGCCGGCACTGGCTTCGGAGACGGAGGCGGAGCAGCACAATCAGCCGCCGCCGCAGCACCTCCTGCCGCGCCCCCTCATCATCGAGCTCCCGTCCGAGGCTGCGGCGGCGGCGCGGGAGGCTGCCGCGGGCGAGGGGCAGGACGAGGCGCCGGCAGACGCCGTCGCGGCGACGCTGGAGCTGGAGGTCCAGGTCGACCTGGTGCCGGCTGCGCCGGCGCAGGACGCGTTCGAGAACGCGGCGGCGGAGCAGTACCAGCACCTGCCACGCCCGCTCGTCTTCGAGCCGGCGGTGGACGACGTGCCGGCGGACGTGCGCTGCGCGAGCTGGCGGCTCGCGGCGGAGGCCAACAACCTCGCGCCGTGGAAGGCGGTGCCGGCGGGGTGCGCGGCGCACGTCCGGGACTACATCGCGGGCGCCGCCTACCGCTCCGACCTCGACCTCGTCGCGCGGGAGTCCACCACCTACGCGCGCGCCGCGCCGCTCCGGGGCGACGGCCGCGACGCATGGGTGTTCGACATCGACGAGACGCTGCTCTCCAACCTCCCCTACTACGCCGAGCACGGGTACGGGTGAGTCAGACCTCTCGCCCCACGCATCTGCCATTGCCATCGAGGAAAAAGAGAAGAAATTTAGGCGGCACGGAATCCCGAATTGTTTAGGCAACGAAATCCATTGCGGTATCCAAGCCTTGTTTGGCACCACATCTCACCCAAAATGATAAAATTCTAGGCAGGAGTGCAGGACAGGGAAAGATTAAGGCATGAACTTGCTACTCCGTTCAATATTGTCTCGTTCTCACATGGTGCTCTTGATTTCGAACCGCAGGCTTGAATTGTTCGACCACCAGAAGTTCGACAGGTGGGTGGAGAGGGGTGAGGCGCTGGCCATCCCCTCCAGCTTGAAGCTGTACAATGAGGTTCGCGAGCTGGGGTTCAAGACCTTCCTGCTAACGGGCAGAAGCGAGGGGCACCTAGACATCACCGCGGAGAACCTCAAGAAGCAGGGGTTCCATGATTGGGACAAGCTCATACTCAGGTATAAATCACAGATTACTTTCAGTCGACTGCTACCTTTTGGTTGAATGCTGAAATTGAAATCTTCTAAGCTCAGTCAAATTTGTCGCCTGCGCACTTTGTATGACCCACTGTTCTTCATCGTTCATTGTTAACTATGAAATCTGAAATGTGTCTTTTCCGATCTCCAGGGAAGCATGTGACTGCAAGAAAACTGCAACAGTCTACAAATCAGAAAAGAGGAAGGCAATGGAAGAAGAGGGGTATAGGATCCTAGGCAACTCTGGCGATCAATGGAGCGATTTGCTGGGCTGGTCCATGAGCGCTCGCTCCTTCAAGCTCCCCAATCCAATGTACTATATCCCATGACAGAAACAGAAAATAGGGCGGGTGATGCAGTGTTTATTTGATGCATTGTGCACCCAGGCCCAATTGAACATAATGCTGACTGATGGAAACTGAGAATAATCTGGCAATGGAATTTAAACTGTACAAAAGCTTCACTAACGCCATGTAGTGTACATTACCTGTAAATCTGAATGTAATGGTTGAAATGCGAAGAGTTAATCTATGAGTAATTGAGGGTTCAGGGATATGCCTTATACAGAAAACTACAGTTTCTGCGAAATTACGCAGCTGCTAGAAATGGAGTTTAATGTTCCCGATGCAACTCTCCTTAGCTTCAGCAATGTTGTTGTCAGTTCCTTGATACTCCATCCGTTCCAAATTGCAAGTCGTTTTGACTTTTCTAGATTTATAAATATTATTATGCACCTAGACATACACTGTATCTGAATGCATAATAATAGCTATGAACCTAAAAAAGTTAAAACGACCTACAATTTGGAACGGAGGGAATATCTTCAGCAATCAGCATACATGCTGCACTGAATGAATTTTCGGTGCTTGCAATTTGGTTATGTTTCGTAATGTTCAGGTCATCCCTTTTTCCATCATCCCTTTTTATAAATTCGCACAGCTGTCGCATTTTCACTATAGTGTTTCGACGAGTAGGGTTGTGCCCTATAACTTTAAATGGTAAGACAGCAATGGTAACTAGCACCATAGCATCAATGCCCATACATCATATAAACACTTGAATCAGGTCTAGCTGACATGCTGCACGAATAGTCTCTAAGCAAAACTGCCCAGCACCAGAAAGCAATTTTCAGATTTTGAGGGTTTGAGGGTCATATTTGTTCGGACGGTGCCCTCGCCAAATGGCTTCTAATGGGGAAGGCATTAATGATACCGATAGGCGATGGGCTCATAGACAGCTTGTATCTGCATCGCCTTACACGACCACTAGGCGTATCAAAAGATCATATCCTCATCACAGTAACATCCAACCATTTAACTAAAATCACAGTGCTCTGATGACACTAACCACACCTCAGAATGGCGATCAATCTGCCGAACAGAAATTTAGTAAGGTGCAACAACATCACAACAATAAGAAAAAAGTAAACACTTTCGTGCGGCAGCAGGAATTGTTTCAAATTCTTTAGTTGAAATCTTGAACAAGTCATACAGTAGGAAATTTCACAAAGGAAGGTGAGCGGCTGGAGGGCAAGTTCACTGCACCATGGGATCAGGGTTCCCAGCAGCAAGAATATCGAGCAATGAGTTATGGGGCTCCAGCTCGTCATGCCACAGTGGAAGCTTGTCACCAGGGTAAAAGTTTCTCTTGACACCATCCGCGTTTATCTGTGACATGACCAAATCAGTTAGTTTTGAGCTCAGGAAAAAAAATCAGTCTAAAATATATGTGCCCACCAGACGCAGAACACTAGCAAATAAAGTGGACCAAAAAAAGGAAAGCTGAGAGAGCAAAGGAAAAAAAAAACAAGCATTCACTACTTTGAAGTCCCTTCGTTCTTACAAATCGAGTTTTTTTTTCCAAGGCAAAACCTCAAAACAATATGAAAACAGAGCTTACAGATAGAATTCATTTTAAGTGAATCAAGTAACAAAAGTTGACACATCACTTAGATGAGGCATTCCAATTGTTCTTGTAACACCATCTCAATTCATTTCAGGAAAAGCTACATGCATACTCAATTTTGCATGATGAAAGATAGAGAATATTGCACCATGCAAGACGTTGAATGGTCAAACAGTTACAATTTTCAATCACAGTTCATTAAGTTTCACTTCTGAAAGATATCACAAGGCCCATTGTGCAAGATACAAGTGCCAAAAATAACATGACAGAGGAAAATACATGACATCAAGTTTAGGTGTTTCCAATGTTTCAGTATTCCTCAATAAAGGGAACTACAATATGCAAAGAAAAAAATAGAACTTACGGTAACTGTACGAACAACTCCTCCACTAGCACCATCACGGGCCATAGCAAGGGAAACTACCTTGACTACAAATTTCTGTAAATATGGACATAAAAGAAACAGATTAGGAAAATTGATTTAGTTTTGTATTATAGTCCACTTTTAACATTTAATAACATTTTCCTATTATTACATCTTATACTGGAGAGTATCTCAATGGTGCTCAGACTAAGAATTAAGAAGGAACTTTGGTGATATACCTGTGCCTCTTCCTCGCTCATTCCCTCTCTCCACTCATGATCCATAAGCGCATAAAGGTAACTGGAACCTGAACCTGAAAGTCAGAAATAAAGATTACAAGTGTCAGAAATAGTACCTGATGTACACCGAAGAGAATTAGGAAAATAGTATGGACCATATGCTTCAGCAGGCAAGTTTTTTCATAACCAAATTTGGAGTATGAAAATGTCATCATGTAATGCTCAAACACTAAGTGAGTTGAGTACTAAGTCATTAGCTCACACAAGGTATGTCACAGGAAAGAGAATACTGGAAGTTGCGTTGAGACGCCAACTTGGAAAAAAGGGACCAATGTGACCCTATGTGAGAAAATATACCTCCAATTGCAAACGGTTGCCTCAGAATCGTTCCACCAAGAGGGACCGAAAAAATCTGGCCTCCCTCATATTTGTCCCATCCTCCAATAATCATGCCAGCTTGCAACATGTTCTGGAATTAAAAAAGAAATATTCAATTTTGTAATTTAACAAGAGTTTAATATCAAATCTGACAAACAATTCCAGATGACAGGTAATTAATGAGGCAAGTAAAGAGCATTTTAACATACCTTGTTCTGGTAGGCTAGCAACCTAATCAAGTTGGCCGCAACTTTAACAGTAGCTGGCTGCCCAGCCTGGATTCTGCACAAGAAGTCTAACTTTAGCATCAGCTACCTTGCATGTCAAATATTTAGGTAACCATATACCAGTATTTATCAAAGATATCTGAGTCTCATTTAGTTTATTGATTTCTCCAATGAGAAGATTAAACATTCTTAGGTCATGTATGAAGAACCAACTTACGTGTGTTGGTGGAGGAAATAACGTACATAGTCCGAAATGACTTGTGTATCAGCAGCCTGTGAGAAAATAAAAACAGCAAGAAGTTTACATGTGAAGTGAATAACGTGCAAAAAGGAATGTCCATCTCTGGCACTTAGACTGCAAAGGAGGAATTTCTTGCTACTAAGAAAGTAAAGACAGGGCAGCATAAAAACAGCAACATGAGTATTTACTAGCATGTATATTGTTTAACTGGTTCAGATTCAGATCAACAGTGAAATCTAAGCCACTCTCTAAACTAGGTGCCGTCAAAGATGTGCATTATTAACTTGTCAAGGGACAAACTTAGCAGGATGTTTCTACTTAAACATCTTAATACGACAATAAGTCAATAACATTAGAAAACCACAAGGAAAAGGCTTTCATCTTCAAAATAGATGGGTACTTACAGATCCAGAGCGGCAGACATACACATTGTCTGTCAGCTGAGTAATTTTGTCTGAAGCACGGTTGGCCACATACATTCCTACAAATTAGAGCAGCAAAGAAATATTAAAATTTAGCATAAAAACAAGAATACAACAGCCTAATATCAAATTTATTTGGCGGAAGCAGGAGAAAAAGCATTTTCTGGACTACTTTGACCGACACTACATGAACTTTAAGGAGGCATGTTTTCCAGTAAGAAGACATAAGTTAATCAAAAGGATACATGGTTCAAAAAACACCAAAGACATCCTTGAAAGCAAAGTGAGCACATAATCTCATCGTTCATTGTCATCACAACCACTATCATGGGCTCATGGCAAAGACAATTGATTGTATGCTAAACAAGAGTTGGACTATTCTATATTCCATCAATGATCTGACAATCCAAACAGGAAGCAGAGAAGGGCCAACTTCCCCGCAACATCATTCTATCTATCCTACTGCTAGTACCCAAATAAAGTCCTCTAATCTCGCAAGCAATCAAAAACAAAACCAAAAGGCCATCACAGCGGCCAACATCACCAGCTACCTCTCAATTCCCAACGATCCAAGCGAAAACCTAGACCAACCCCATCCCCCGCGCCAAATCAACCCTCGCCCGTGGTAGGATCTCCCGCGGCACACACAGATGGAGAGGCGTCGGATGCCGTACCGGTGCTGGTCCTGGAGTCGGCGCCGAGGATGACGCCGCCCTCGTAGCAGACCCCGATGATAGTGGTCCCCATCCGGTGCTCCCCGGTGGTCGGGGCCTCTCCGGCGGCGGAGGAGGAGCCCGGGTGCGCGGCGGCCATGGCGGGCGCGGCGAGATCAGCGGCGAGCACCCTAGTCGGGTCAGGTGAGGAGGCGGAGCGGAGCGGAGCGAGAGGAGGTGGTGTGCTTCGATTCAGCAGCGACGGCGAGAGTTGTATCGTCCTGCCTGGCCTCCCTCGCAAGAAAGAAAAGAGGACACAGGAGAGGAAGAGAGAACATGTTGGGCTCGTCGGTGTCTTACGAGTTGGGCCGCAACCTGCTCGCGGCGCGGGGTTGGCTAGTTGGGCCGGCCCAGGAAGTGGGATTTAGGTTCATGAGAATCGGAATTGGCCCAATTGGGTGCTTGAAAATCGCGTGGCCGCGGCGGCATCAGGAAACAAAATGATCGACAGACCAAAACAGAATGGACCTTGTAGCTGGAACAGTAATAAGAGGCAACTTATATCAAGTTGAAGCAAGTAGAAGCAAAAGGTTGCATAAGCTTATAGATGGGCAACACCCAGATAACCTGTTCTTGTTTCAGTGAAAGGAACTGTTGGGATCCAATGCTCGGTGGTATTTAAGGTTGTTCTTTGAGAAGTCCAGCACAGATGCTCTTGCAATCGGTTTCCTGCAATTTGGGAGTGCACCTGAGGCCAATCCCAATGGAGGTTTCTTCAAGAGTTTCATGACTATTAAATAACATACCACATCAGCAAAATACTGACATGGTAAGGTCATTATGAGGAGAAAGGAGAGGGAGTTTCATTATATGTGAGTAGATTTATCACCATGAAATCCAACAGGCACAGTTAGGGCAGTCCCAACCCAAGGCACTAGTCATAGTTTCCATAAGCTCCACATCATCAAGAAACTGGGACTAGACACTACTCTTCCAATGCAAACATTACTATTCCATACTTGAATTAATACTAATCATCTCTCATTATATCTTGGATGGTGTGTAGAAACTAGGTTTTCATGCAAGACCTAATTTCCTTCTCTTTCTTCATTTACTTCCTTACCACATCATCTTTTATCCTAGGTGGCAGCTCATTTAATTCTACGGACACCATCCTAAGGGTTGTGACTGCTCTTACCAAGTTCTCAGTCTTGGTAATTGTACTACTGAGTCAGGTCTGTTGCTGACATCAATGCAATTTCGCAGAGGTACACAGGTAGTATGCTTCATCGCTTCAGCAATGAATGCCTACTTGCCTAGCGTTCAGGCTCCAGCAAGCAAAGAAAAAAACCACAGGCGAATGCCATCAAAGGTTAAATCAAGTGAGAACCACTGTTTAATTATTGCAAACACTGTTAACCAGAATGTCGAAAGCATCACACTGCTTAATCCAACCATGTACTCACGGTCTCACACATATTATGTACAGACCGTAGTAGTTCCCGTTCCTTCCAGGAATTGAAGTGCTCAAGGCTTCCAGAATTTCTAGTTGAAATCTTTACAACAAATGCTTCTGCTAACCAGAACGCAGCTGTGGATAACATATTAACAGGAATCTGCAGAATAAAGTACCACTATTGTTATCCATGCATCAACACTCCATCTTGATCAGACATTCTAGTTCAGACTTTGCGCTACTTTGTTCTTTGGACACATAGGCAATATAAAGATTCAACACAACGTGCAAAAATAATTCGAGATTAAAGAAAATTACACATCGTACATAGGCACTCTCAACATCCATCTTGATCATGCAATGCAAATTCTTGCTTAACCATCGCAGATGCACTGGCTATGCAGAATGAGAAGCAAGCATCACTGCATCAGCCCACTTCTGGCCAGTAGTTCAAGCAAGTTCGATTACCTGGGTTCTAGATTCTGGTTTCTTCCCATCAATTTCACGTTTGCCTTTATCTTCTGTAGTATCATCCAGTCACAGATTTTCTCACCTACGGAGTCAACGAACTGGAAGTAGCGCATGCTCACTGCCTTGCTGAATATAAGTAGCCACCATACAGCTGCCAATCCAATTCCAAAGCCGACTCCTGAAAATGCATACAACACGACATCGTGGCCATCTGTGTGTTCTTCATGATCAACTGGATTTCCCTTCTGTTCAGAACAGCTATCGGGAACAAGAGGGCTGCAGAGATAGTTGTTGCCTGCATATATGTATGGATCTTGATCACCAAGTGTTTGAAGCTGAGAGCTTGGAGGTACCTTCCCAGAAAGATTGTTGTAAGACACATTGAGGTGGCTTAGCAAGTGCAATGATGCCATGCTCTGAGGAATCACACCAGAAAGCTGGTTCCATGAGAGATCAAGGGACTCCAATGAACCCATACGACTAACTGTCTCTGGGATATGTCCACTGAGGCGATTTCTTGATAGATTCAGGTTCTTGAGTTGCAAAAGAGCTCCAATTTCAAGAGGAATTTCTCCCATTAGTTCATTGTCAGAAAGGTCAATGCTCTTCATCAGATAAAGGATCCTAGAATATATTCTTTCTTCTCCTTTAGTTGCAATGTATAGACTCTCATTATAATAGACAACACCGTAAGAACCAAAAGTAAAAACCATCAATGGTATAATGGGTTCTGGTTTCTTTGAAGCCATTCCGATGAAGTTTCCAATACTTCGCAGGAGGGGCCCTGAGAGCTTGTTATTGGCAAGATCCAACACTTGAAGTTCTTGGAGTTGTGACAATCCAACAGGAATATTTCCCGAGAACTGATTCGATCGCAGCCTAAGCATTTCAAGGAGTTTTAGACTAGTTCCTATCCATTCAGGTATAGAACCCTTGAAAAGATTCTCTCCAAGATCAAGTAAACGCAACTGGTTGCAAGATCTTAGAGAGGTAGGCAACAGGCCAGATAACCTATTCTTGTTTAAATGCAAGGAAAGAAGTGAAGTAAGAGAGCCGAAGCTCGGTGGTATTTCTCCCTCAAGGTTGTTGTTCGAGAAGTCCAGCCTAACTAATCTTGAGCTTTGCTTCCAGCAATTAGGGAGTTTACCTGATAAACTGTTGTGTGACAGGTATATTACTGACAACCATGCCATGTCGCACAAATACGAAGGTATGCTTCCATTTAGATGATTATTTGACAAGAATGCGAAGCGCAAGTCGTTCCCTAAAATATGGGGCAATGGTCCTGAGAAAGAATTGTTGGAGAGATCCAGCACGTCAGTACTTCTTGGCATATCAGGAATCTGACCTTCTAGTTGGTTTGAATCCAGCCTCAAGAAACGAAGTGACTTCATATGCACCACAGAGGCTGGTAGCTTGCCTGTGAGCAGGTTGTTGGAGAGATCCAAGCTAGAGAGAGACACCAATGAAGTCCCAAGCCAATCAGGCAATGGGCCTATAGTTCTCGTGTTGTGCAAATCTATAGTCTCCATTCTGGTCTGCATCCACAGCCACTGTGGGAACTGAGATTCTAGTGGGCAAGAATGTAGTTTGAGTTCATACAGCTGAAAGGGTGGCACCCAGTTTGCACCCACAGAAATTCTCAAGGAATTAGAGGACAAAACAAGGCTAGATAGCTTGGATAGATTGGCTAGGTGTTCTTCAGATAAGATGCCTTGGAGCAAATTGTAAGAAATGTCAACCTCATTTAAGCGTACAAGCTGACTAATATTGGAAGGTACAGGACCTGTTAATGAATTATAGCTGAGGTCAATTGACAAGAGTCTGCTGAAGGACCCCAGCCATCCAGACAGACTTCCAGATAGATCATTACGCCCAAAGTCGATCGTAATTAGTTTCTTCATGCAGCCCGCCATGGCCTTCCCCAAGTTGTCGATATCACCAACAAGATTGTTATCGGACAAAGATATGATCTGCAAGTTGCACAATCGACCTATTGATTCTGGAATTGCCCCTTCCAAACTGTTCTTGTACAAAAGGAGGTCCGTGAGGGCAGTTAAATTTCCCACAGCTTTAGGAATCGGACCATGAAGCCCACAATAGGCCAACTTGATCTCTGATACAGTTTGTATGCTAGTTAACCAATATGGAAAGGTAGAACTGAAGTTGTTGCTTGACAAATCAATTTTATCTAGAACCGTGAAGTTGGACTGGGATAGAGAATTAAGGTTTGTGGGCGGAAGACTGGTATCAGCCAAATGAAGCTCCTGAAGGGACGCAAGCATGTTTAATGATTCCAGCCAGTCTGTAGCAGCGGAAAGGTTCCACCAATACATGCCAAGGTAAGCCAGTGAAGAAAGGCGAGAGAGCCAAAAAAGGTTATCAACAGAGCTCCTGGAAGTAAAGCTGCCATTAGGAAGAGCTAATATCAAGGTAATTTAGCTTTGACAAGTTTCCCAGTTGAGGGGGGATTTTTCTGCCGAAGTTAGCACCATGCAAGTCAAGATGCCTCAGGTTCTTTAAAGATCCTATGAACTCAGGAATACTTCCACCACCAAAATCATTCCGACTAAGATCAAGGTACATCAGATGAGTTAAATGAACCAGTGACGGACTGATATCACCTGTCAGAGAATATTCCCGACTGAAATTAGGATTGTGGAGGTCGAGCTTGATAATGTGCCCAGTCTTATTGTTACATGTCACACCGTACCAGCTGCAACAATTTAGACCCCTCCATGATGACAGTAAGCCCTGAGGGTCTTTAAGGGTGGCCTTCAAGTCGAATAGCACATTCCTTTCTTTTCTTATACACCTGCTTGCTGCTGTAGTTTTGGTGGACACTAACAAAAGGAGCAACAAAGGGCGCAGTGAAAGGCGCATGATGCTCTTCATGTTCGTAGTTTTGCAACTTGGTGGTGGTTTATATGAGACACAAGGTTTGGAGAAGACCCCAACATTAGCAAGAAAAGATGGTCAGCAATAGCCAGCTCTGTCATATTTCAAATTAGTAGTTAACCATAGTTTGTGGATGTATTTTAAATTCAGGCCTAGTGTAAGCAAGATAAGATTCATTTTTGGAGGAGATAAGAGACCTGAGAAAAGTCTGTCCTATAAAGTATTTCATGGTTGAAGTACCTCACAGTTCCTTACCTTTGAACATTATGGCCGAGCATAATCTATAATCTTTTTCTTGGAGAGGGAAAATGCAACGCTGCCAGATCACACTATCACAGGGTACAAAGTCAACAATGATAAACTGATACAAGCACTGGAATGATTCCTTGCGATTGAATACTGAAATACTATCCAAGTCCGCAATCCTCTGCTTAGTCTAATCTCACCATGCATCATTCTTTATGGGTGTGTTTCATTCTAATCAACTGAGTTAATTATCATGCAAAAAGGTTAATGCATAGAATGGTCACTAGACGATGTTGGCGACATCAAGATTTTGTCAGATAATAATGGAATGAACACAAGCCATCTTTTCTACACTCCTTGTTCTGATAGAACCGTATGCAATATATGATTCTACACACAAGGAGATAAGCTTTTGATCTATGAGTTTATCTGCCGCCACCCCAATCCCGGAAAAATCATCAAGAAAATGACGCCGACGCACCACACTGCCACAGAAACGAGAATATGCAAGGATTTTGATTTGTGGACCTGAAACAATGGAGGCCCCGGCGCGGCGTCTCTATCCGCGGGTCCGCACGGGCTCTTCCGCCAACTTCCGCGCCTGCCTGCGCGGCCAGGGCCCCGACGACCGCCGTTCGCGGAGTGGAGAATTTGGTTGATCCGCCGCCGCCGAAGAGTTTCCTTGTTGAAGCTAGCTCTGGCGGCCGCCTTCCGGAACCGGGTGATGAAATGGATACTGCGCTGACGCGCATTTCCATCTCCATTCTCATGGCCGCCACGGGCGGGGCTCACCGGAGCTCCGCCGGCCGCCGCCGTGACGACACGGGAGGAAGGTGAAGACTGAAGAGCAGGGACTGATACAAACCATTGTTTTCAAATTAGCCCCGGATTTGATCGCGATCCGAAATTTTACAAAAGTAACCCTTATATTTTACAAATAAGACCTTGGTTTGGATCGCAACTATTAATCACGATCCAAATATTTTCATTTCAGTCCTAATTGGGTCTCGAGTCCCGGCCGACACGGGCGGCTCGTCGACGTGGGCCCCGCCCAGGCGCCACCGCCGCCGGCTGCCTCATCCTCGTCGTGGCGGACGGACTCTCAACGGCTGAAGGCGGATCCTTCCGTTGGTCCATCGGGCGTGGGGAGAATGTTGCTCGCCGACGCCGACCGAGCCCCCGTCAGAGCGTCGTGTGACCGGCGGTCGCCCGCGCAGCTGCCCTTTCGGAGCCCTGCCGCCGGAGCCAGTAGAGGAGCAGAGAAGCATTGGAGCTTCGCAGGGGGCATCTTCGTCGTCTTCTCCGCGATCTTCGTGGCGCCGCCGTGCCAACGCTACCGACCAGCCAACGCAGGAGCTTCTTCCACACAAGCAACAGGAGCGTTCAGTAAAATCTGAAGCTAAACTTTTGTCAGTGCGAATAAGGATCATGCCAGCACCAAATCTGAATTTGCAGACTACATAATAGAAAGATCGTGCAAAGAGCCAGCCAGTGTGATCGATCAGTCGATCACAGCTCACAAGCTTCCAAGGGGAGCCATGCCTACAGTCCCTGCACCTCGCTCCAATACTTCAGGCAAAATAAAAGCTTAATGAAAAAAAATGAATATGTAACAGCATAGCAAGCACTTTACATGGTTAATCAGAAAAGGCTCGCAATGCGAGCACTGAATACTGATGGCTTCCAGAGTTTCAGTTTAAATGATAATATCAGTTTACAAAGTGCCGCTGGTAACCACAATTAAAAGCCATCATCGGCGACATAGGTCTTGATTCTTGTGAAGCCATAAAGGTGAAGTTTCCAATACTTGTGGTACAGGCCCTGAAAGCTTGTTGGTAGCAAGATCCAACACTTGAAGGCCTACCAGTTGTGACAATCCAGCAGGACTACTTCCGGAGAACTAATTTGACCGCAGCCTAAGAAGCATGAGGAATTGCAGAGTATCTCCAATCCTGAAAGTATGGAACCATCACTCCATCAAAGTCGTTCTCTCCAAGATCAAGTAAATTCAAACGATTGCATGAGCTTAGAGAGGCAGGCAAGACTCCGGATAGCGTGTTCCTGCTTAAATGCAAAGAAAAAAGTGAAGTAAGAGAGCCCATGCTCGATGGTATTTCTCCCTCAAGGTTGTTACTCGAGAAGTCCAGCTCAAATAGTCTTTTGCTCTGCTTCCACTGATTAGGAAGTTCACCTGATAAGCTGTTGTTTAACAGGTCTATCGTCCACAACGGCACAACCATTCCATGTCGCAGAAGTACATAGGCATGCTTCCAGTTCCAGACGATTGTTTGACAAGAAAACGAATTGCAGGTCGTTGCCTCCTAGCAGGAGACGTCAATGCAGTCCAAATCCAATCAGGCAAAGGGCCAACAGTTCCTGTGTTGTCAAGCCCAAAACCGTAATATGGCAAAAATGTCAAAACATCCTACCACAAGACCTGAACAGCATAAGCACTACATGAGAAACCCAATTCCATCTCACCAGAGCCCAAGTTTCCCTCCATATAAGACTTTTAAAGTAGGTACTCCCTCCGTTCCAAATTGCAGGTCATTCCTATTGGAACCTAGTAAAGACAAAATGACCTGCAATTTGGAACGGAGGGAGTAGTTTGGTACAGATGAAATGTAACTGAAGAGACTTGATACTTCCAGTTGATAGAATGTGTTTATCGATCTACAAACATATACACAACAGCCAGCCGTGTGACGTTTACTTTACGATTATTGGAAAAACACAGCAAGGCTACATGGTTTGAAGTCAGCAACAATTAACTGATATCAGCAGTGTGTTGATGATTCCTTGATTAAATACTGAAACGTTGTCCAGGTTAGTCTGATCTGACCGTGTACCATTCCTTATTGGAGTGTATCATTCACAACGAATTTAGTAAAATACCATGCAGTAGGATGGATGGATGGAATGAACAGAAACCCACCTGCATAAATTGGTGTTCTTATCGAACCGTCTGAAATCTATAAACAGGTTAACATTTGCTCTATAATCCCATCAAATCGGTAGGATAACGCACAGCACTGCAACAGAAATTGGAACATTTTATCTGTGGGAGCTTACCTGAAGTTAGCGGGAAGACCTGAAACAATGGAAGGCAACGGCGCGGCGCATCCACGTCCAGGTTCGCCGCTCGACGTCCCCATCAGCGTCTCCGCGCGTCGTCCTCCGCGAAAAAAAAATGGGATTGCTCCGCTGCCGATCACTTTGATCCAGGAGTACTGCGGCCTTAGGGTCCCCTTGTTGAAGCTGGTGCCCTCCTGCCGGAACATGGAGACGAAGGGGATCCTAGGCGGAGCGCATTTCCTAGTCTAATCCCGTGGCCGCCTCGGATGGGGGAAGGGCTCACCGGAGCTCCGCCGCCGTGTCGAGGGGAGGGGACGAGAGCGAAGAGGACTAGAGGAGGGGCCCATATACAAAAGTAAACCGTAGTAATTTTTCAGATTAGCCCCTAGACTGGATCGTGACTATTAATCGCGATCCAATATTTTGCAAAAAGGACCCTATTTTGGAGCGCGATTAATAATCACGATCCAAATTAGGATCCTTTATGCAAAATACTGGATCGCGATTAATAATCGCGATCCAAATTTATGCAAATTACCCCCTATCTCGATCGTGATTTTCGCAGATAAGTCCTCCATTAACGGGCAGCTCTTTGGCCACCGCCTGGCCGCCACCGCCGACGCCGCCGCGCCGTCGCGGACGGACTCACGGCTTCTGGAGGAACCCCTCGCCGACGCGGCCACGATGTTCCTCGCCGTGGTGTCTGGGTACGCCCTCGCCGCCGAGCGGTCCCGTTCGATCCGCGACGGCCGCCGCCCTGCCCACCCTGTTCTGCTGAAGCAGCGGCGAACTGCTCTTCCTGGCACTCGCACAGCCGCCATGGCTGCACTGCACCCGGCCACCACCATTGCGCCATTCCACTGAAAATGCCTTCCGCTTTCGCATTACATAGCACATCAAACTTAATTCTGAATTTTGTGATCACAATTTCGAGGCTACAGTTCTGAACTTTGTGCAAACACTTCAGTAATAAATGGTTGACACGGTTTAGGCTCCAACAAGGCACATGCATCGAATAGAAAACCGCGATAAAAATGGCATCAAATGGTTGGTGTAAGATAGAAACCGTTCTTCTTCTGACAAGGAACACCGTTCAACTCTTGCCAAAAGCCACTTAACAGTGGCAGTAGGCATAGAGCAACGGTGTTCAGTTCAACAATTCACTTGCACACACATAATGTACACAAGAGTAGGCACCGTTCCTTCTTACAAGGAAAATACTAAAACGACAAGCACAGAAGACTTACAGAATTTCTAGCTTAAAGGATCAGTTACAATAGGTACCACTGCCAACCACAATACAAGTCCAAATATAATGGCATTAAAGCGCGTAAATTACCACTAGTACTAACTATGCACCATATGCCACTCCACTTAAACTAAGTTTCAACACAGGGAAGTATAAAGTTTCAAGACTCCTTGCAAAAAGAATTCAAAGTAGTAAATAAAAAAACATTACACATCATACATGGGCACTTTCAACTTCAATCTTGACCATTCTATGCACATTGTTGCTTAACAATGGCAGATGGTCTCTGCAGATAAGAAGCAAGAGCATCACTGCATCAGCCCACGTCCGGCAAGTAGTTCGAACAAGTTTAATCACCTGAATGCTGGTTTCCTCCCATCAATTTCAGTTTCATGTTCACCTTTATCTTCTGTAGGATCAGCCAGTCACAGATTTTCTCACCTACGGAGTCAACGAACTGGAAGTAGCGCATGCTCACTGCCTTGCTGAATATAAGTAGCCACCATACAGCTGCCAATCCAATTCCAAAGCCGACTCCTGAAAATGCATACAACACGACATCGTGGCCATCTGTGTGTTCTTCATGATCAACTGGATTTCCCTTCTGTTCAGAACAGCTATCGGGAACAAGAGGGCTGCAGAGATAGTTGTTGCCTGCATATATGTATGGATCTTGATCACCAAGTGTTTGAAGCTGAGAGCGGTACCTTCCCAGAAAGATTGTTGTAAGACACATTGAGGTGGCTTAGCAAGTGCAATGATGCCATGCTCTGAGGAATCACACCAGAAAGCTGGTTCCATGAGAGATCAAGGGACTCCAATGAACCCATACGACTAACTGTCTCTGGGATATGTCCACTGAGGCAATTTCTTGATAGATTCAGGTTCTTGAGTTGCAAAAGAGCTCCAATTTCAAGAGGAATTTCTCCCATTAGTTCATTGTCAGAAAGGTCAATGCTCTGCATAAGATAAAGGATCCTAGAGTAGATTCTTTCTTCTCCTTTGATTGTAATGTGTAGACTAGCATTGTAACTCACGATATAACCACTATTAGTAACAGTCATGAATGACGATGTGCTGTACTTTGACTGATGTGAAGCCATCTTAGTGAAGTTTCCGATACTTTGTGGCAGGGGCCCTGAAAGGTTGTTGTTAGCAAGATCCATCTTAGTGAAATTCTCGGCAACAGGATAGTACTCAGCAAAATCTGCCTACGAGACTATGTTTATTGGGTCTACTCGCTTTAGGCCTTGTGAGAGGATTTAGAAAAGTTGGGCCCCGGCAAGTGCAAATTTGGTTGCACACAACAGATATTGGACAGCCGACCGACTTACCAGAAGGGGTCTCCCACATCCTGAACGCTGTCCTCTTTGTGACCAAGTGGATGAAACAATTGATCACTTGCTCGTTTCTTGCGTCTTCACCCAGCAAGTCTGGTTCAGACTGCTTCAAAGTGTGGGCTTGCATATTCTTGCCCCACAACCTGATGAAACTTCCTTTGATGATTGGTGGGAAAAGGTGAGTGAGAGAGTTTCAGGATAGGTCAGGAAAGGGCTAAATTCTATCATCATTCTAGGTGCATGGTCAGTTTGGAATCATCACAATCATTGTATGTTCGATGGAGTTCAACCTGACTTGAATGGAGTTTATAATGTGATAAGAGAGGAGCTGCGTTTATGGGCCAACGAAAGGGCATAGTATGCGCTTACGCTTTCCCACGTCTCGAGCACCTTTCAATATCCAATTTTCTAATATTTATCTGTTTAATTAATCTGAAATAATAAATATGGTTGATTTTGAGTGTGTATACAATTTATATTGAATTTTATATATTTTCTCTTTAGCCGGTGACTTTTTCTCGCGGCTAGAGGTGGGACTTGGACCGTACTATTTATAAACCACTTGAAACACAATATGTTAGCACCGTATAATAAATTAGTAAGTTGTGCGTGGTAAAAAGTGCTATCCGAATCCGATTACATCCCTACTCTGCAACACGCCAACAGTAAGCCAGTTTGCACCTTGATAATTTAATTAATTGAGTAGAGGAGGTAAGGGCAATAGAGCTTAATCAAATTAGTCAATTGACAATTATTTTTGTTTTGTGATTAGATTGAATAACCGTTTGAGAGGTAAAGTAGGTCAATGAAAACAAATAAGAAATAAATGGGGCATTTGTGTTATTACCCCTGCTTTGAAATATAATTGTGATTTTACCTTAGTTTTTTTTAATTTTGTGATTATGCCCTCAACTATTCACAAGTCAATGCGATTTTGCCCCTAGTCAACAGTTAAAATAGGGGCAAATATATACAAAGACCAAGGGCAAAATCACAAAGTTTAAAAAATAATGGTAAAACACAATTGCACTTCAAAGTAGCGGCAAGAGATCACAAAAAACCATAAATGTATGATTGATATCTCTTTCTTTTCTTTTTTTCACCAAACCCATGTTTACGCTAAATTATCCAAGGTTTTTTTTACTATTGCTTGATCACTGGTCACAACTAGTAGCATTTCGTTGTATAATTAATCTATATACATAACCACTTTTATAAGACAACACATGGGATGATCCATTCTTTGTATAGAGCTAAGTATATGGTCTGGTAGATCTGTTTTTAGACTATCATTATTATCCATGTCATATTAGAGTCATATTGCTCGATAAAATCTATACCTTTTCTTTACTTGGCGTCTTGCAGCCCCCTCCTCCTTAATCAAATCCTAGCTCCACCCCTAACCACGTCCAACGTTTTGACTTCATGTATGCTAACTATTTTCCTTTCTTATATGATGATGTCTAATTTCGGTTCTACTTCTATTTTGTTATTTTCTACCATCATGCTAGTACGAGATAATGTGCGCCGAAACGCTAACAAAACGTGTAAACACCTAGAATTTCCCTCATTAATTTTGGAAAATTATGCTTCCTTTAATCTGCTCTCATCAGCCACCACACATGGTAAATTAGGCATAAAACCTATGATCGGCTCTTGGTATGAATGTGACTACATACGCGAGCGGACGCGTGGCCGAAAAAGACAAGCACGCGTATTTCAAGAACCGTGCTTGGACTAACCAGGTACAAAGGAATGCCACTGTCTTGGCCATGTATGCAAAGTTGATCACGTCGGAACCTGCACGTTGGCTCATCTTGGAAGAACCTAGAGTAACAAGATTTTGAACCCAGTGGGCCCAGCCCTATTGTCTGACAATGATTTGCATATCCGAACAAACAAAAAAAAAACAAAGATTAAGCCAGTGGGATCACATAAACTTGCAAATTCCAAAATTAATGAAACGTGCACAACATAGTACTGTATACTACAGGCATATATATCATCACAATCTTCAAACTTTCAAAGTGAGCAATGGACTTTCTTCAGACCAAACAACACAGCGTCATCAAAGGTTAAATCAAGCACAACGTTGAAGACTCACACTTCATTCACAACAAAGTACCTCTGATGTACTCTTACAACTTCTAGTTTAGAACGTATCAGTTTACAACTGCTGCTGCTACCAATGAAAGAAGAGGCATAAAAGACACTATTCCTTGTCGAACCCAAAATTTTGAAATATGCCCTAAAAGTGAGTTGTTAGCTTGAAACACAACTGTAAACTGACGGGACGAACTGGACAAATGCAATTTCATAAGAATGGTATGCTCTACTAACCTCAGCATCATTGATTCCATAAGCCACACAATAGTGTTCCTGATAGAAGAAATTGCAAGTTAGAGCACAAATGCATTTACTTGAAGTCTTGAACTACTTTAGAAATAATTCGTACCTGCATCATATGCCACTCTTCAAACTCATCAAACAATTCTAATCGTTCAATCCTGCATCCAGAGCAGGCAGTCTTATGAGTTGTGACATCAATGGAAGGCGCAACATAACACAAGCTAAAATGCTTCATCCAGAAGCTGATATTTTAGAGCAGTTAGCACATTTTCAATGGCGGTGAGAACTCCATTAAATAGGTAACATGCTTTCTCCAGTTCATATAATTGTACCAATCAGGATCACCCAACAAAATATTTTAAAGAAACAAAAAAAACACAAATCCTACTTTAGATTCAGAAGTCAGAACATTATGTTTGTGTTTCAGTACATTTTTCAGAAATACCAGAAATATTACCTGCGTCTTTCTTGACTGTCGATGAAGTCATTATAGATTTTCAGCATATCCCATGCAACGGCTCTCTGAAAAAAATGATCATAAGAACCACAGGAACTTTTTTTGACATGTTAATATTTTATTCATGTTATAGATACAAAAAAGTTCTTGTAATTGGAATGTATTTTCCTAAACCACCCATAAGAACCATATTCTAATTCTTATGAGTTTAGTGAATATCCAACAAGAGGTTCCATTGAATGAATAACAGATCTAGATCCTAAGAACAATAAAGCTTTCGAATAGGCATGAGTGATCAAATGGAATACCTGCCATCCATTGTCAAGGAAAAGTTTCTCTTTGTGACTCAAGGTCGGTGTAGCATTTATACCGAGGAGGGGGCATCCTCTACTCTGCGTAAGCAGGAGAAAAGATGGCATCAGTGATATGCTAATGCTGTGAACAAAAAGGTATCCCCATATCTATACTGAGCAGTGCAGATAAGAACAGAAGATAATTAAATACAAGCACCAACTGTGTTATCATGCAGTATCATGCAAATTTAACCAAGTCTTCGACCGAACATCAAGCCAATGGTTCATGCGCCACTACGAAATAAAGTTCACAATGTTTCATGGAAATACAGAGTGTAAACAGGTACCTCAAGGTTTCTAATCATTTGCTCCCCAAATGCATCATCAGGATGAATCTGCACCAAAACATAGTCAGTGATTCCAAAGGCTACATATAAGAGGCAAAATAAAGCACCATGGATTGATTTGACCTGCTCATATAAGAAAAAGACGGCAGTGGTGAACTTTTCAGAAGCCCAATTAACAATGGCACCCGTGGCAGTTGGGTCCAGGTAAATAAGTACACACTCTGCAATTATAAAGGTCGGCAAGCTGATGACAACAGAAAGTTATATCAAACATTTGAAACTTTGGTTTACATTAAACTATAAGAGATAAAAATTCCATAATGCCAGTATCCAACTTGAAGGTGACCCTATATCATGCAGCATAATTTCTAGTTCCACGTGCTTTCATATCAGATGAGATGGATTAAACATATACATAGTGTAGAAAAGCTTACCTAGGATCCATTTCAGCCATGCGAATAACTGAATCCAGTTTTGGTATGTCACGAATATCGGCAGAAAATAGCTTGTAGTGCGTACTTATAACTTCACCTTTATCTGAAACAGATGGATCAGTTATTGCACAGGCTACAGTCACATCAAGGAAAAAAACGCCGAATTCTGTAACATGAAATCGTAACTTCAACTTACAATTCTGTCTGAAATCAGAAGCAGTATTTAGAAAAGCCCATCGTCCCTTCAGTTTAACTTCTAAAGTTCTAGCGAAGAGTCAAAGAGAGTTTTCTTCCAAACAGGATAAAAGGACTACCTCTAAATCCAAATGAAATGGGAACTTTTCTACTATGGCAACTAGTATGGCATGCTTATCCAAGAACCCTTACTTGCTACAAATCAATGTATACATGTCAGCCAATGGGCATTACGACAGATCCAAGAGCTTTGACAGAAACGTCGAGAAGAAGGTACAGAAAACATGACAAAAAGTTGACCTTTCCGCAAGGAATGTAAGACTTGATTATTACTACTAATCAGTAAACAACACCTCTTTGTTCGTGTTTAAACACAACTACATCTACTAGGGGCAATAAAATAGAATACGAGTAAGATAGCCAGTGAACAAATGGACAAATAGATAATTCTGAAAAAAATATTTTACTAGAGTCAATGAAATAGTTTAGAAGTTTGGACCAATTACATTACAAAAATGTGGTGGTACAAAGATAGTAAATGAGAGATATACCGATCGATATTGAAGCTTCTGAGCCTAACTTTTCCTTCATTTCACTATAGTGGTTAATGATGGCGGCTTTTTTGCTGGTTACCTGCCAAACATTAAAAGTTGACAGACATCACTAACATGCACAAAGGTAAGAGATGCATGTGGGAAGGATTCTAAAATTACTAGAATTCTTAATCTCAACGAATGCATTACATTTCAGAAATGAGAAATTCCAGTACCTCCTTGAAATCCAGCTCTACATAAAGGTGCGGAGCAATCCCTTCATCCTACAAAAACAAATGCAACACAAGAACGAAAAAGGATCAATCAATCGCATAAACACCAATTGAAATTTATGATCTGCCGGAGTAATATAACTAAAATACTAACTTGCAACTGGAAGAATGTTGTGTCAAAGCCTGCACCAAGAGATAATATTTGCTTCGGCTTCTCGTCATTGCTATTCTTCCCCGCATTAAGGAACTGATGCAGAAGCTTCCTAAGAACAGACCAACGTGCATAGTACCCTTTGCAGTAATTTGGAAAGGAAAAGGTTCAGATTTCCCAAATACTTGATATTTCAGAGCACCAGACTAAAGAAAATACACAGAGGCAGTCCCTACCACGATTGATTATTGGCGCCCTCCTTGTTGCACGCCTGACAAAAAAGCGCACGTAATCATCCTTCATGTACCCTTTGTTAACACAAGACCTGCAAAGTAAATCAACATGTCATGTTGGTAACAAATATTCTGGCAAATGCCAAATTTGCAACTAGAATGGCATCTATGTTTAGAACCAAATATCCCACATTTTGCTGCATAGGTTGCAGAGGACATGCAGGGTTCTCTAAGATTGATTTCATCCCCAGTATCTAAATAGCAACGGCTACAGCCGTAAATTAGCCTGCTGAAGTGTTCAGGGTTGACATTTTAGCCACGTTGCGTATCAAGGCCAGCGCCAGCCCACATAAGTTCTTGAAGCCGTGGTTTTAACTCACTATCAACTAGCTACCATGCCGAACATAAATTCACTCAGAAACTTTATATAAGCCGACAACCAGCTAAACGACACAGTTGACAACAAATCGGTAATTGGCGCATAACTGTTTTCTCACATTTACATTTATTTCTTATAAGGAGAAAAAATTGGAATGTTTCTATAATAGTGTGATCCTTAGCAGCAACGAGACATATAGAACTTCATATGAAAATTGGATTGACAAGCAAGCCTACTTCGTCTTCTTAAGAAGAGAACTGCGCATCGTGGTACGTGCTTGTTAATCTGCCCCTAGTGATTTTCAGTAGTTACCTCGATTCATTGTAACAGAAAAAAAAAGAGCATAAAGCACAAGTATTAACACGCGAATCGGCACAATACGCCAACCGCGCCCGCCGCCTCTTGTACGCACCGGCCAGTTGCAAAGGGGAAAACGAAACGAAACGAAACAGCCGCACGACGCACAACAGAAGCCATCCCTTACGGAGATGGAGGGGAGAGATGCGGGTGTCGGGGAGGAGGAAGGGGGATTACAGCTTGCTGGTTGCGGCATCGTCGTTGGTGGCCTGCACGGCGGCCGGGCTGCTCCGAGCGGCGGCGCTGCCTCCCCCGCCTCCTCCTTCTGCCGCTGCTGACGCCTCCATCCGGCCGGGGCACGGCGGGGGTCGATCGATCACGGCGCCGCCGGCCGCACGCACGCACGGGCACGGGAGTACGGGACCTAGCTAGCCTGCTGCCTGCCTGTACGCGACGCCAGCACGATTCGGCTCCACCGCCGAGCAGAGAGAGAGAGAGGAAGAGAAGAGACGGGCCCTTATCACTCGGACCCAACCTGCTGAGAGAGGAGGCATCAGAACGGGGCCCAAGAAACGAGGGCTGCGCGAGCGGCCCAAGAACCCAACGGAATTCGGGTCCTGAAGATGGGCCTGAAAGCCTGTTTACTCTTCGGGTCCGCGCGGAGTTGATGCCGCACATGCTGAGCAGACGACTTTTTGGTCACCGGGAAATGCGGAGGCCCACGAGGATTGGGTCCGAGGACACGCTTGGCTTGGTCGCCATGTCGGCCCGTGGGTGTTGAAACCAAAATCGTGTGCGCTACTCGCTCAGGAAAGAACCAAAAATCAACAGGAAAGAGGCAATGAATCTCCTTGACATCCCAAAACAAGTGAAGAAACTGCCAGTTTTGCAGCCTCTCGAGCTAACATGTTGCGAGCCCTGCAGTGCCAACGGTGTAGGAGTGTAGCTGGCCGGGCAGCAAGCCTGCCAATACAAATTCACAATACTCTCGTTTTTTTCCCCTTGTGAAATGCTGTCGACACAACTACACAAGTGACGACAAGCCTAGCTATGTAGCTAGGTGATGAAGAGTATAGAACACTAGCTAGCGATGGAGTGGGGGAGTGACCAACCCTATCTCCGACGATACGGAGATCACCCGCCAAATCCTCGGAAAGCATTACAGTACCAGGATCGAACCCTTCTTTTCACCGGCACGATCAGTCATCAGCCATTCTCAGCCTGTGCCCTGTGGAGAGAGAGCTACCAAAATCCTCGGCTGAAAAAGAAATAGTAAACAGATCATTGGAGATGCCTCGCTCTGACCGCACGCACGCACAGGGAGATATACGACGATGATGATGGGGGTGCAGTGGGTCGCCGTCGTCGTCGTACGACCACCCACCTGGCATGTCGGGCGATCCCGCCCCCCGCCCACATGCGCGCTCGCCAATCACGGAGCCGCATGCCCCTCTCGATCTGGCAGTGTCCCTCATCGATCGCCTTCGCGGCTTGCCCGGGCGGTTGCCCCGTGCGGCCGGCAGCGCGGCAGGCCGGCCATCACCGCCGCCGGCCGTGTCATTGAACTGCAGCGGGCCGGGGGCAGACAGATCGGTCGGGCGCGCCCACATGACCAAATGATTGTAATAGTAGAAAGGATTGTATTCAAGATAAATGTCTTCGGGTATAATCCTTTCTCCTCGAAGAAGAAGAAGAAAAAAAAGAGATTTTTCATGCAAACCCAGCAGCCCCTCACATATATGTATGCATGTTTATTCCTATAAGCACAACAAATACACACACGGCACAACTTACTCCTACGAATATCTCTGGAAGTCAATAAGCGTAATATGCTTGGCCAACTATTTTAGCACACAAAATATCACTTGTAAACTAGCCTTTAGTCCCAGTTGGTAGGTAGCAAATCTTTTGTCCCTAACCAACTTTAAACCAGGACAAAAGGGATGTATGGAAGGTGAGTTCTCTACTAGTGAATCCTTTTATCAATGTCTTAGACTAGCTTGGATTTGGAGTCCAACTAAACACATATTCAGAGTCCAACTAATAAACATGTATTTCAAATACCATGGGCAAAAATAGAAGTACCATACCAAGGTCCACCACATCCCTTTAATTGGTTTTTTTAGAAAAAAAAATTAAGAGAGACACAGGGAAAAGAACTCCTGGAAAAAAAGGTCAAGTTGCTGACACAACCTCCGATCCATTGTGCAACAGTATATATAGTTGTGTGTGGGCATTCTGGGGAATCGTTCGTGCAGGCATGCAGCATATATCCATTCTAGCAGCACAATCATGAGCAGCTGCACCACCGGAAAGCCATGTGCAGCCACCATGCATCATTCAGCAGTTAGCTCTCGCGCCACCGATCGAAGCTGTGGTCTCCCTCTCCGACCGATCAGCTGGTAAAGCCTGCCCTGCCAGCCCCTGCCCTGATCAGAGTTAGTTAGTTAGTTAGTTAGTCAGTTAGTTAGTTTTAGTGCATGCATGTCCTAACTAATAATTAAGCAGAGGAATTAAACTGTATTTGACCGCACCGTTGCCATGATTTCGATAATTAACATGCCCCTGTCGGGCGGCCAAATGATCCTATGATACGTAGGGTCGGTACCATCAAGGTGAGCTAGCTTAGCGAACGAAGCTACGAGCGAGCTACTAGGGTTATTGCTAATTATGCATTATCGCGTCAGATGGGGCTAATTACCAATAACGGCCTAATAATCAACCGGTTACATATCATGAAGTGTGTCCGTGCAACTTGCAACTGAATCTACTTGCTTTCAGGTACACATGCTACAACGACTCTGCTAATAATATGCTCTCGAGATGCTTAATCGATTCGGCTAATAAAGCAAGGCAGTCACAAAAAAAGGTAGCCCAGCTGGACCAGAGAGGACCATCAGACATGTTGATCAAGTGATGAACACGCATCCAATTAGCCATGAACAGTCATGGTCGAACTGTGTCACATTCGGTTTTTTTTTTCGAGATGGAAATCTACCGTTGGTTTCATCATCATGATCAGCTAATCATCGTACAAAACTTGGGTTTAGTTTGATCCAACGGTCGTACGTACGTGACTGCCCACGACGATGAGCCGCCGAGTCATCAGATGGCGCGAAATTAATTAATCTCACTGGTCATTCTGCACAAAACCAGTCGGTCAAGTCGGTTACCAACCTACGCCATTTCTAACCTCTCGAGTGCGCCAGGATTCGGGGCTTCCCGGGCCGGCTGGTCGGTCGTGACGTTGACCGGCGACCGGGCCGGACTTGCACCTGCACGTGCGCGCGACGCGGCCGTACGCCCGTCCGCGCTGGCGTGCCTCGGGATTCCCCGGCGGGCGCATGTGCGCGCCACGCCGGCCGGCCGCCGAGCCATGATCCATCGACTCATCGTGCTGCTGCCGCGCCATGGCCTGCACGTACACCTAGCTCGATCACTGGCACGGTGGCATGGCTACCTCCTCCGTCGTCCAATAATTGCCGGGGTACTATTGGTTAGCTACTCATCGTCAGCTACTAGCGCAGGCAGCAACGACGACGAACAATGATTAGAGCTAGAGGGGAGATAGCTAGCGTGTCCTTGGCTGTCGCGGGCGCCTTCAGTCCAATACCCCTGCTGTCATATCCAGATCTGGACTGTGGATTAATGGATCCATCGGAGGCCCAGCCCAATGATAGTATGGTATGTACCTAGAGCACACCAGTCAAGTACTAGAATATAGATATAGTAATATTTTTTTTCATAGGATTCCTAGATAATTGCTGAATTATTAAATTTTCAGAAGGGAATCATTTGCCATTTGGTTTTTGCATTGGTACTAAGTTCATCAACACACATATATATCTATTTATTAATAAATACATTGAATTATTAAATTGCTGGAAAGTATTATATACATTTCCTGCAGTACTTACTTAAACATAATTGAATTATCAGTTGCACGTCTTTTTTTCAAGTTCTTCTGTTTCAAGCTCTTAACTAAGTGCACCTAGTAACACATATGGTACTCTATGATTAACCCAACCGGCGTCTGATTACTGGCATGATTGATTAAACGAAAGTACACTGAGAACGAAGAACACAGTGGCCGGTCTGAGCTTTCAAGCCGGACAGCCCCGGAACCGTGCATGTGAGGTGCGAGCTTCCCTTGCCCGGCCGCGCGCAATGATTCGACGGAGGGCGAGACTGACAGTTTGTCGCCGTGGGCCCACACTGACCCGTCGAGCTTGATGCTAGATTAACCAACTAACACAAAGCTAATACTAACTCGCTAACTTTCCATCATCATCAGATATATTACATAAAGCGTTGCATGCATGCCCACACGCACGTAGCGTGGTGGTGCTGCTCGCCTTTAGTCGCTGCATCATCATCTCCACAGCATGGCCCTGTCGGGCAATTATGCGGCTCTCATTAGCTATTAGCTACTATAGCCGCATGCATGATTAGTTCAGCATCTAGGGCATGATTAGTTCAGCATTATGTTGCTTAGGATCCACTACTGTTGATGCATGATGCCCAATAAGCTGGGGTGCACCTTTAATCCGGGAGAGCTAGCACTACTCTTTGTCCACCTGATCATCAGCTAGGTTTCTTTTCATGTTAGTACGTACTGTGTACAACTGTGCGCGCGCGCAAGTAACGACTAACGGAAGAATAAGAATAAGAATAGAATCTCGCTCGTACGTCCAACGGAAAGATTATTGGAGCTGATTAAACAGCTAATAACGGACCACTTGATCATCATGATGTGGTGAGGTGAGTAATAGGGCTGCATTTGTGGTTCTGCTGCCTGTTTATTATGCACTAGTGGAAAGAATATGCGCAATGCATGCAAACAGTGCGTGTATGCACATCCATCGTTAGATTATGGCCCCAAGTTAAATTTTGATCTGTCACAAGAAGAAATGCTAGCTACCTATCCCGACATTTTATTTTAAATGAGTGCCAACAGCTTTAGTACTTTTTCCTTATTTTCTCTCGACTGACAGACATTTTTTCTAGTATAATTCGCCCCAACAATTTTATTAAATCATCAACAACATAATTTCCAACAAAAAACTAATTAGCCATAGTTATGGTATGTAGTTATCTAAATATACTAGGAACCATTGGCCACTTGTAAAGAAACTATAAGGAAATGTTAGTAGTATTGTCCGTTGGAGTGATTTTGCCAGGAAAGCTACCGAAATAAACCTTACTCCCTCTGTTCCAAAATACATTGTGCATTTTTTATTTTGAAAGAAAAGGTCAAACAAAAAATTATGTCTATAGCTAGATTCATTCTTGAAAAATATTCCACGCTACATTGATTATGTAGCTGTAATCAGCACATTTTGTGAAAAATACAAAGATACAAGTCTAACATTGAAGATCGCAAAATAAAATACACGTTTGCATTCTCGAACAACCGAGTATGTGAGTATTGAAGGTCATTGGCCAAAATAAAATACACGTTGTATTTCTTGAACAGAGGATCCTAGTATGAGTATGTTCTGACTACTACTAGCACCACCTCGTAGCAGTTAGCACTAGCTTCTAGTATTGCAGATTTGCAGAACCGGCAGGCAGCCCTACCAGTGCAATCACGCAACCGCATTATTGCATATATTTTTTTTTCACGCAGATCGAATGATCTGCCCCGCTACAATCGTACTGCGCCCTGCAGAAAAATATTCCCCTTGGGTCGCCTGACACCCACTAGCCACTAGCGCAGCACATGGAGTATATCCAGCGTAATCTCACCTGGGGACCTGGATTAGCCAGCAAATTACCCCAGTTGATTACTCCGGCGACGCGCCCCCGCTGCGCCCTCAAGGGTCAAAGCCCGCCATCTCGAGCTCCCTAATCAAAGAATCCCCCCTCCCCCGCCGCGGAGATGGAGATCCACCCCCACGAGCGCCCAGCTCATCATTGTCGACCACTTGCAGTACCATCCCCTCCTCCAACTGATGATGATCTCGGTGGTCGATCTCGGGATCCCTCTATTTATACCCCGCCTCTCCCGCATTCCTTCTTCACCAACTCCGGCGGCCAGTGCGCAGCGGCGAACTCGATTGCACTTTCTGTCTTCCATTCCATCCCCAGCTAGCTTAGCTATCTAGCTTGGTGATTGGTGTAAGCATGGCGCCTCAAAGCTTGGATCTTGGGCTGAGTCTTGGCCTAGGCCTAGCGGCGCTGCAGCCCAGCTTCTGCTACTCCGGCAATGCCGCCGTCGCGGCGGCCGCCGAGCGGGAGGCGAGCCCGGCCGCGGCGGAGGAGAGGGAGAGGCGGTGCTCACCCGCCGGCAGCCCGGTGTCGAGCGGCAGCGGAAGTGGAAAACGCGCGGCGGCGGAGAGGTCGGCCGGCGCCGGAAGCGGCGACGAGGACGACGATGGCGCCGCGCGCAAGAAGCTGCGCCTGTCCAAGGACCAGGCCGCCGTGCTCGAGGAGTGCTTCAAGATGCACCACACCCTCACTCCGGTACGCCTCGACCCGCGGAAATAATCAATGGATGGATATATACACATATATAAATATATATGCTGCAGAACGCAATGGCTGATCGATCGGTTGCTCGTTCTGATCTCGTGCAGAAGCAGAAGGTGGCGCTGGCGAGCAGCCTGGGCCTGCGGCCGCGGCAGGTGGAGGTGTGGTTCCAGAACCGCCGCGCCCGGACCAAGCTGAAGCAGACGGAGGTGGACTGCGAGTACCTGAAGCGCTGGTGCGAGCAGCTCGCCGAGGAGAACCGCCGCCTGGCCAAGGAGGTCGCCGAGCTCAGGGCGCTCAACGCCGCGGCCGCCGCGCCGGCGCCGGCGCCCCCGCTGACCACCCTCACGATGTGCCTCTCCTGCAGGCGCGTCGCCTCGTCCTCATCGAACCCGACCAACGTTCCCGCCGCGCACCCGCACGCCCACATTGGCACTGCCAATGCCGCCGTAGCTTCTCCGGCGGCGCCGGCGACGACGTTGCCCGGGCACCGGCAGTTCTTCTGCGGGTTCAGAGACGCTGGCGCGGCGGCGTACGGGACCTCATCTGGACTCGCCGCAAAGGCTGTCAAGGCGGCCAGATAGATGGTGAAGTTACAACTGCAAAGCAAGTGTAGCTGAAAAGTTTAAATCTTTGTGTATCTTTCGAGGGAAATGCAGATGTAGTTTTTTAGCAAAGTTAGGATCGGTTGTTGAGCTCCCTGAGGATCGATGTAAATCCATGTGAAAAGCTGTGGAGATCAATGACAGTAGACGTCGAAGCTAACCAACAACCGCTCTGTATCAGAGTTGATTATCTACTACTAATGGAACGCCCCTTTTTTGTGCATGCCCTTGGATTCTTTTTTGCTTTGTTTGAGATACCTTGAAACTCAAGCTGCTGAACCATTTCGATGCAAATAATCCCTGTCTTTAGCAGGAAATGCAAGTTAGCTTTACGAGAAAAACTAATCATTGTATTCGCTTAGATATCGTATAGACGGTGCCTTATTATAAGATTGAATACACACCCACCTACTCTCTCCCCTCTCTCTCTCTCTCTCTCTCTCTCTCTCTCTCTCTCTCTCTCTCTCTCTCTCTCTCTCTCTCTCTCTCTCCAATTCTCCATCGACAATGTATAAAAGGATTTGACCAGTGATCACACAAGTGTGGATTGAAATTTTTGTTTTAAACCACTAGCTACATCGACTTCGGACACAATCAACATTATTGGAAGTTGGTTTAAAACTAAGCAAAACTAGAATGTACGTATCATCTATACTATACGTGTGTCAACTTTAAGAAAAATGCGTGTTAAAGGTAACTTATGACTGTAGTTAGTTGGTTCATGTAGCTTGACTTTTATAGTTATAGTTAATGTTGCCAGAAACGGTCATGTAACCCGTGTACACACCGTACACGCTACTCGATAGGATACCGTGCAGTTTAGGGTATACATGGTCCATTACACATGGCTAACCCGCGTACACGGTCATACGCCGTGTAAACGGCTTATAAAAAATGAGAGTAAATATTTTTACTCAGCGTGCAGCCCGTGTAATAGGCCGTTTTGGCCATGGTGGCCCTTGGGCGGGACGTGGAAAATTTTGGGCTGGACTGTAAGAACTGAGAAGTGAGATTAAACCATGTCTGAACTTATGTATTCGGTATTTAGTGATGTATTGATGTCGTTTAACTTTGAGAACGGAAAATTATTAGTTTTCTGTCCATGCCAATGTGCTAATGTGTGATCTTGTACACGTACTCCACTAATTTATATTAACATGCCATTTTTTATTGGTTCATACAAAAATGTGTTGTCCGTGTACACGCCGTCTACACGGCCTACTCGCTACTCGAAGGGTGACTGAACGACTATCGTTTAGCGTTTAGGTGAATATTGGTTATAGTAGTTATCCATTTATGTATGGAACCAAAACCAAACGCATATACAACTAGAGTGATTCAGCAAATAGAGTACAGCAGGTCAACTCGTTCTGGTTATCGGAAATTACTCGGTCCAAATCAGTATGACTAATACTAGTATGTTGTGAACTGAGATGCTGCCAATATAAGTGAAAAATGGGAAATCCCTGCATCAGTTGAACACAAATAGCAGCATACTCCGTTCCCATCCCCCTGTCGACTGAAAGTCCCAAACCCGCCTGCAGCTTGATGTCTTAACCTTTCAAGTGATAATGATAATTGCGTTCGCACAAGAGGACTCCTGCAGCATTTCAGATTCAGAAGGTACGGCCAATAGCTGATTATTATTACATTCATGGCTGCAGGTTACACAGTATACACATGACATGCCTGACGATAATCTTGCATGGCTTCATGATGATGGCCCGGTGACCCCCAGCATGCACAGTCAGAAGAGACTCATGCTGTCACGCCGAGCTATGGCAGCGGGATCGGAGTGGCAAGCAGGTGGCTGCAGACGTGGACGTCGTGGCCGGCCACGACCATGACGACGTACCCGCCGGTAACATGCCATTGCCAGCCGAACAGGAGCTGCCCCGCGTGCAGCCGCGGTACGGCGGATCGTTGTAAATTCCGCGCGCACGTGGACGGATGCCTCTGCCACCGTTTTCATCAGTCGTGAAGACGATGAGCTCGCCAGAGACGATGATGACCGGCCGGTGAACACATGACCGGCCGAGCGAACCGGATGCCGGCGGGGCGCGCGCACGAGCGCGCATATGCGACGCCGACGACGACGCACGAAGCCGCCCGGAAACTGGCCATGTGTTGAAGCGCAAAGCAGCAAAGGTTTCTCTTTTATTTCCCCTTTTTTTGTTTCAGAAAAAAAAACACCTAGCTAGCAAGTTGGTCCTAATATAATGTAAATTGCTGTCCGCTGGTGTCTCCTTGTCGTTTATGGCCCTGCAACCATATGATCGCAAGTTTTATTTCTGGTCAATTAAGGTTGCAAATATATATAAAGCAAGAACACATATACTTTGATAGAAAAAAATCTACCAAGCATCCCATATATAAAAAAAGAGAGAGATAAATTTAGTAAATTATTTCTTTGTGTAAATCTAAATGTTTTTTTGTGTGCTAGTGCTATGGTCTTAAATGAGATGATTACGCACATTATATTTTTTTGTTAAAAGAAAGTTACGCGCGCACATTACGTGGCAGACTATATAGTAGTATATTCTATTGCTACTTGGATCGGAGGGCATATATAGTAAATTAAATTAAAGAAAAGAAAAGAAGAGGCTAGCTAGCTAGGGGCCGTGATGATAAAATAGTGCGGTGCTGACAGGACCGAATGTTGAAATGCCTATGTGTTGCTACAAGTTTTTACTTGCTCTCACGTTAATATTCGACTGCACGTTAATATTCGACTGCTTCTAATATGTTAACTTCACTTCATAACCACCATTCCGCCATTCGTGAGCCCGAAAATATCTCCACATCTTCCATCTCCACCAATCTCGCCTTCGCCTAACCCCCAAACAGAGGTGAGGAGAAGTGAAGCCCTCGCCAATCACCAATTCACCATGGCCGCCACCGCTAAAGGGACGAACTTGACCCTTATCCTAAGTTAGACCTAAGGATAAAGTTGAGGGATCAAAATAACGATTTTACTTTAATAGAAACCGCACAAAAAGTTCAAAATTTTTTGGTTCAGCCGGCTCCCAAATGCTCCCAAATAGGTCCTGCCTCCTGGTCCTGGTACCACCGCCTTCTCCAATTCCAAATCGCAGCGGGCCGGGCCTGCACCTGAGCCGTTGAGCGCGGCGCTCCGTGACCACCGTTCCGTCCCGTGCTGGGGCGGCGCGGGCGGCCGGGGCCGGGGCCGGGCGGCGCGGCCGTGGCGGCCGGGCTCCGCGACCACCGTTCCGTCCCGTGCGCACCGCCGACCCCGCCGACTCGGCCGGCATCCAGCGGGAGAACGCGATCCCCGATCCGATCCAGGAAGCCGTTGGTGGGGGTTCCAGTCCCAGGCACCGATGGACGCGCTCATGGCGAACTACGCGTCCGACTCCGACTCTGACGGCGGTGAGCCGGCGGCCGCCCCCGCCGGGGCCCCGGAGGTTCCAGAAGCCTCGGCTTTGCTCCCTCCACCTCCCCTCGACCTCCTCCAGCCCCCCAACTTCGTAGGCATGGTTCCTCGCGCCCCCTTCTCTTCGAACCTTTGCTTCTGATTCGGTGACGGTATCTGGGGACCATATCTGTTGCAGATTACTCGGCGATGGCGCAGGGGAGTCGTGTCCGGAGCTTCCCACATGTGGAAGGCAACTACGCTGTACATGTCTATATCCCTGGTATGCGCTTTTGCTCTTTGGCCGCGCTACAAGTGCTGTAGTCCTTTGATGTAATGAATGTGCAATAAGATATATAAGATCAAATTAATAGGATGAATGAGGAAATAAAAACTTGGCAACATATTTTGTTACTGAGACGTCTAGGACAACATTACAATTACAACAGGGAGGTCTGCTATTAGTCACACAGTTTGGCTCAAAATTGTGCTCATCATATGGTACTACTGCCACAACGTTTACTGAACGCACTTGTAGAGCTAGGATTGCAACCTTCATTTTTAAAATCTAGAAACTGCTCCTTGCTAATGCATAAGCTTTGTCCTATGCAGTTGTCATACCTTCAGATGCAAAGAAACAGCTGGCCCTTGCTATGAAAAGAGCTGCATCTCTTGTGCCGGATCTTTATGCTGTTGATGCAGACTATGCACTTTCTGAATTGTGCAAGGATGAACAGAAGCTTGAGAAAGTGCTTTTGAGCAGGGAGTTTCATGTAAGCTTAGGAAGACCTGTTGCAGTTCAGGTGCATCAAATTGACTCCTTCGTTGCAATGCTTCGCCAAAAGTTCCAGTTGCAACAACGGTCAGTCGTCTCTAAGAACTTTGCTGCTTAGTGAGTAATAGCTTGTCCCTTCTGTGGATAATCTCCTGTGCAGAATTATGGTTGCACTTGCACAGTATTCGTTTTTGTGCTTATTTGTCTCATTGTCACTTATGGAGATGCTTTATACATTTGGAATGAAGGTACTGGATGGAGTTCAATAAGTGGGAGCACTTTGTCAATGACGATTGTACGCGGTCATTTCTTTCATTAGAAGTTACAAGAACTGGTTTGCCAGAGGTATATATTAGTACCATCTTGTGTTTATATGCATAATGCCTCAATGTATCTTTGCTCACTACCCTCAATTTTCTTTGCAGATAAGTAAGCAGATACTTATGGTAGATGAAGTATATCGATTGCATGGTCTTCCTGAGTTTTACAAGGTAATGGATATAAGTTATGCGTTTTTTGAGTGTTTAGGATGAGCGATAAGATAATATGGAACATGTAGCTTTCCTTGATTTCACATAATTTCATACGAACTGGTAAATCTAGCACCTTGCTTCAAAAGAAAGCTTCAATTGCCAATTCATCCCTATGGTGGAATTGTCTGACATTTCCCTAAGGCTAATGGCAATGGAAAAATGAAGCTGGTGCTTTTTATATGTATACTAATAGTAGTTACTTTGAAATATCAGTAATGAAGAAGTAATCAGGAATCTCTCTGAGACTAAAATGACTAGAACTTTATAACAACACTTCTAATTCTGTCACCAAATTTAAACAAAATTATTTTATTATCATTTGATCATTTGGCAGAATCCACGGCCACATATTTCTTTGGTGTGGGCATTGGGTGATATCAGCAGCAAACTGAAGCAGGCGATAAAGGACATTGAAAAATATCAGAGCAGTATGAGCTCATTGCAAAAGTGTAATGTTCGATGCAAGTTCAGTCGTGTAGTCTGTAAAGTAGGTAAGAAGGTGTACGATATCTCTAATGTTGCAGACTGAAACACACATGAATTACAATTTATAAAGCTCTGAGGTACTGACCTCTGTTAGTTTGGGTCAATTCTTGTGATTGGAACAGTGAAATACAAAGTTATGTTTCAGCACATTGCCATTACTGTTAAGTTTTCTCATCCAACTTACACATTTATCACAATGATAGAGCTCTATTAGAATCCGGTAAAATGGTTTTAGCTATGGTACAAAAAAGACCAAACTGTGTAATTCTTCTACCTTTCTTAGCTTTCCCCAACTAGAATTCCTTCTATAGCACCCACTTCTGCTGAGTTCACCTAAGCAAATACAAATGGTTATAATATCTGATCATCCCAAAGGTTGCAGTTTTGA
The DNA here is from genome assembly GCF_005286985.2 of Setaria viridis. Taxonomy (NCBI): domain Eukaryota; kingdom Viridiplantae; phylum Streptophyta; class Magnoliopsida; order Poales; family Poaceae; genus Setaria; species Setaria viridis. Next base: position 1,971,651 of record NC_048266.2, read on the forward strand.
GATTCGCATCTGGCCTTGATCTGCCAAAAAAAAATACATATCACATACTTCTGAAAGTCCTTGTTCACCTTCATCCACTTGAAGCCTTGCATATTCTGTGCCATTGGCATTTGGGGTTTACACAAAGATGCCAACAGAGCCCTGGGGCTGGGGAAGCCCGACATGTTTTAGCCAATTACCTTTACCCACTCAAAACAGCTAATGATCACACTACTAAATGAACAAAGAAATCTAGAATAGGTTCACTGGCGCTGTTGAATAATTTTCTGCAAGAAATTCAGGTTTTGGTTGCCCTAGGGATGGTTCCATGCAGAAAGTCTTGCAGATTCTGCAGTATTCCAATTGACTGAGAAAGGTAGTATGCTTAGTTTGAGGTTTACATTATGATTAAGCGAAATAAGTAACACCAAGTCAAGTAAATGGTAAAAGAAGTATTTGTTCTTGTAAAAGAAATATTTGTTCTTGCACATTTTTAAGAAGTGTTTGTTCTTGTAAAACTTTTAGTTTGCTGACAGTCCATTGGGAGTCTCTGCTTTCTCCTGTAGCTGCCAGCTTGTTGATTCAGAGAAAAGATGCGTTCGTTCTAGAGCGGGAGCTCAAAAAGATGGTCATCCTATCAAGTCGGCCAAACGGCCAACCTCTCTGGAGACTGCAGTTGCCACAATTAGATGAGCAAATGGGTTTTGGTTAAAAGCAGTCACCTTCACCCAATTATTTGCAAAGGCTCTGTCACTCTTAACTCAGGAGGTGCTGAGGGGAGCCCATGGGTCATCCCCCAACCCTGTCATTCAAAACACATCAGGTAGATATGCAATAGACAACTTAGCTCTCTGAATCTGCTTCCTTGACTGTTCCTAACGATGGCCATGCATGTGGTTGTGGCAGCCTGTGACTTAATCAATGCTACAAATGCTCGATAGTCGATGTCCGCGAAAGAGCAATTCAGGCAAATAAATTTGGCAAATGGAACAGGCAGAGGAGACAGGCTAATTCTTATTGTCGGATATTAAACAGCAGTTACCTGCCCCATCGCAATTAACTGAAGATATTTGGCCACCCCAGTCTGGCTGAGGTCTATGGCACTTTGTATACTCTAATTCATAGCTAAATGAAAGGCATTACTCATGCCAATATCTCAATAAAAGGTAACCGTTGAGTGCATGGGGTGGAACCATCTAACTTAATCTGGCTTACGTACGCCTAATAGCCTAATCGTTCAATTTAAAGGCCGGAGGAGACGGTAGAGGGTAAGCGGCCAAGGTGGTGTGAGCGCAACACGTAGGGAGCTTCGGTGGAGAGACAGCAGCTGCGTGGCGGCCAGGCGAGGGAAGGCGGCGGCGCTGTCGGCAAGCAAGCAGGCGAGCAGCTGGAGCAACGCGGTAACAAAGCACATATGGGGGAAACCGGCCTGTTCCTTGATGAAAATCGACCAAACCATTCCTCAAATCGTCCAGATCCTTTAACCAAAAATGTATCTGGTTCACTCAGCTACAAGTGATAGATAGCACTTTTGTTCCAACGATCAAAGGATTGAGAGATAAAGGCCTCTGAACTTTGTTCGAAATCCACGTTTCTGTTTAAGGTTCAGTGATCACTGGTTGGAAAGATATCGAGCTATGAATTTCAGTAAATTTGAAACACTTGCAGCTCTTCAATGCTTACTTTTTCAGTCCAAAATCAAACACTAACTCACCACGATCCTTTAAGAAAAGTTGTAGATGAATCAGAGGGCTACAAGTTTTAGATAGGACTTTTCTTCAGAAGAGCCACGGTTCGAGAGATAATTATCTCTAACTTTCCTGTCCATAAAGCACATTTCTGTACAGACTTCAGTGCAACATCAATGTCCTGAACCAGTACCTCCTCTGTTCGCAGCCCATCGCTCGCACGCCGCGCCGCGACCCACGATGTTCGCCGGCCGTCACGTCGTGCCCCTCCTGCCCAAATCCATGTGGCCTGCTGGGCAGCGCCGACCATTGTCCCATGACCATGACCCTCCCCGCTGCGCCGTTCTCCCCGCTACGTGGTTCGTGAGGATTTCGCGAGGAAGAGAGAGAGGATCGAGAGATGAGAGAAGGCACGGGAGAGGAGAGGTCAAGCAGGGGAGTCACATGAGATATTTTAGATGAGTCTTGCATTTTTAGATGACATGCCTTTACAAACATATTTTTTCAAAGAAAGGTCCTTTAGGTAGGTAATAAGGGCATTGAAATAAATTAGAAGTTTCAATGCATATTCAACACACAAGACATTATCAAAAACAAGGTAATGCAAAAATCAAATTTGTGATTGATAACCATAATTTATAAGTCCATACATTAATTAATTAATTTGCAAACATCTAAATAGATATTAGTCTTAGAACTCTCAAGTACAGCCATTCCGATCCTCAACCTAATAAAACTCAACTATAGCTATTACTCTTCTCTAAATTATCCAAATATAACATCAAAGTACATATTAAGTCATACTAAAACATGATTACTATCATATTAAAACATGATTAGCTACATATAGATCATATTGTATATAGTATGGTAATATATCGATGTAGTTTTCATGTACCCGTAGCAATGCACGCGGATATATTTGCTTAGTTAAGTTAAAGAAAAGAAAAAAAAGGCTAGCTAGCTAGGGGCCGTGATGATAAAATAGTGCGGTGCTGACAGGGCCGAATGTTGACTGGCAGATAAAGCTCGGGGCCGGGCCGCTGACCGGCGTTGCACGTGTGGGCGACATGCCCGTACGCCGGGCCTCGCTGGCGCCCCCGCCTTGGGATTCCACGCAACGGCAACGCCCACATGCACCCCTGCGTGCCCTAGCTAGCTTGCTCATCGTAGTCGATTGCTTTCCTTATTTCCTTCTCCCCGTCGATCGATCGCCGCCGCCGTCTTCGTCGTCGCGTCGCCCGTGATTTGTTTAGGGTTTGATTAGGGCCATGTTGTCGCCTACTTTAATATAATCGCCCCCGTAGCTAGCTAGCTAGGTCTATTGCATTGCTTGGCAGCGACGACGACCTTGCGCCATTGCGCCATTGGCCATTGCTCAAGAGAGCTAGCAGTCGTCGATCGAGCCGGCCTCTCCTCGTGAACCGGGACCCGGATTTGCCGCGGCTGTCCAAGATCTCGCGTGCTGTGGCTGCTAGGGCAATGGCGACGACGTGCGCCAGGAATGGGTGCGCTGGTTTGGACGCTAGCGGGACCGAGACCAACGGCCTGGATGCGCCATATGCATCATCATCTCCAGTTGCAGTCCTCTCCTCCGATCCCTCTGCAAGTCTGCATACAGCCATACAGCACCATTGCTGATGTGCAACATTTACATCGATCTCTACGACGGTGCAATATAATAATGGTGCATTTCTTGCCGTGTCTCAAATAAATAAAGTACACACTAGTACTAGTAGTGCGATGCATTTTTGTAGGGGGGACGGAAATAAAAAGGGAAAAATGCATTTTTTTTTTCTTGAGATGCACTATTTATTTTCCTTTTCTTGTATGCAATTCTGCCTCCGTCCTACAAAGATTGTTCGTTTAGAAAATTTTAGACAAGATAGTACCAATGCTAAAAGTCCAAAGTACTCCTAATAACTCTTCTTAATCGGATGGATTACCGAGTAGAATTAATTATGCATGCACGCTTGCAGTAATTATCGGGCCTATTAGCCTTCCTTATTTAACGAGTCTAGCTCGGGCATCGATGGTGGGAGTAAATGATCGATTTGTTAACTAGGTCAGAAGGTATTATGAGAGCTTTTGTTGGATTGTGTGAAAGTTATATGGACACCCTCAGTCTTTGTGGGACAGAGGGAGTATATCATTAGCACATTATTAGTTTTATAACCATTTGAAGAAAATACATTCTCTATATATCTTCAAGCACCGTTATCAACTCGGCAAAAATAATAATAATAAAAGCGTAATCATCATGCTGCTTAATAATTAATTAAGAAGAAGTGCATGAGCAAATTATTCGGTCCAAGTAGCATCGGTACTAAACAAAAACAAAGGGTGAAGAAACAGTCATCAGGGCATGTAGCTTCCCACGTACACAATTATTGGGATACGCATACCACACATGCATCCTGTCCTCCTCCTCCTCCAGGCTCCAGCATACATACCGATCCATATGATGATCCGTCGATCTCGTTCAGGTTCAGGATGGTCGAAATGATTACCGCCAGAGGGGTGGCCATGTGCACCCCTGCAGGAACATGCTTGCAACATGATGCATCAGTTAACCGACCGATCCATCGATCCAGCTGCCTAATTACATGCCGCAATAATTTACTAATCATCAACTTGCATTGATCGATCGCCCGCACACCACGGTCGGGCCGGCAAATCAAGTACTACTAGTAGTACACTCTTGCCTTGGTTTGTAAATGTAAGCCGTCTCATACATTGACACTGTTCCTGTCCACAAACAAAATGTACCGCAGTACCGCTTCAATATAATATCTACCTAGGAGCCTATGATGGTAATTTCTTAGAAAAAGGAACCTATATATATGATGGCAGTATATATGTACATGTCATTGTAAATTTGAAATGTAAACTTTTAATTATAAGAATGTGCTATATATAAATCATGGCATCAAATTTTTTAGATTGGTACCTTTTCGACGCACCCTTTGTAAAAGAGAAATGTTTACTACGTATCGCAATCTCTAACAAAGGCCTACTAGCTAGCATTTTCGTTATTATTGGCAGGAGCAAGTGGAACATATCATGCAATATAATGCAATGTGTTACCACACACACTCCATGTGTGTGTGTGTGTGTGTGTGTATGGTGTGGAGAGCACAAACATGTTCATATCCGGTACTATCATTGTACTCTCTAATCCTCACATACAGTTCGCGCCAATAATTCGATGGTGGTTTTCCAATTATTTGGATCAGAATATCAGATGAGGTGATGATGATGATATGTACCGATAGATGCATGGATGGACTGGTCCGGCTCTGTACAACTGTACAACGACCCCGGCCCCCAGAGAGAGAGCATTGCACGGTTCGTTCGACCCATCTGCTCGGTCGTTACCGCATGCTGCTGCATCGGTCGGTCATTCATGGTTGCAACTGAAAGCTAACGAACGCCCAGCTGGCCGTCACGTTGCTCTGCCGGCACTCCGGCCTGCTGCATCTCTGCATATGACTGCAGCATGCTGTTCTACTCTACCACCGGCCAGGCTCGCACTAGCTACCGCCTGTAGCAGGAGTAGGTCGCAATTTATAGCGTCGTGTGTCTTCTTGTTTCGTGGTTTTTAAAAAAAAATGAAAAAAATGCTAATAGCAATGTGTTTCACATACCTTTTGTAGCAATTTACACATTCTTAACAGCATTAGCTTGACAACGTTGCTTAGATTCAACATCAATCTCGGCATAGCTCCGACTTGCATTGTAGGCATGCTCTAGAAACCATATAGCTTCTAAGAGTAGTAAACAAGTTTACACTGTCAACTCGGCTCCACCACCATTTATTTTTTAATTGCCAGCAAAACTTTTGTGATATGATCCAACTGTTTCTCAATTCTTGTAACAAGCACTCCCTCCGTCTCAAATTATAGGTCGTTTTAGTTTTTTAGATTCATAGACTTTGTTATGAACTTATATATAGTCTATGTCTAGATGCAAAATAATACTTATGAATCTAAAAAAATCAAAATGACCTATTATTTGGGACGGAGGAAGGGGTCCTTTCTCCCGTCGCAATATAAGCCTAGTTTTGATCCACATGAAAAATAAGATTGATGGGAACAAATTGACGATTTGACGAGTACCCTTTTCAACAATAATGTGAATGATGACTCGACATACAAACCTGGAAGTAGCTAGCTAGATTTAGATCTGCACACCACATGCACGTCAGAAAAAACACCAACGAACGAATGAATTAACGTAACCAACCAATAATCAAACAGCCAGATAATCAGCAGCGGCAACCGTCGATACATCGGGCCCCATTGCAAGTAGTAGTGGATGTCCAACCGATGAGGCAGGCCATTGCAGGTTGCAGGGGGAGGATCATATGATTGGTGAGATCCGGGACCTCACAATCATAAGCTCGCTGCTGCCTGCAGTGCAGTAGGTGTGGGTGTGTGCCTGCCCAAGTGGAGCGTGGGAAATTTTCGTGATGCCGAGACTACCCCCGAGTCCCGCGCGAGCACGACCGGAGCAGGAGGGCACCGGCCGCGTCGCGTCGCGTCCACGAGGGCGGCACATGGGGAGTCGGGTTCCCCCTCGTACAGGTGGGCCCGGGCCCGGTCGACACCGTCGCGAGGGGCTTCGAGGAGGACCAGACCGTCGCATGATTGGGCCGCACGTGACCCCCAGCTGGCCTGGCCTGCCAGCCCAGCCTCACCACCTTTCTTTGCCCGTGTGCGATCTCGAGCGAGGGAAGAAAAAAAAAACAAGTTAACAAACTGGGAGGAAATACTGCTGCTACATCCACGCACGAATGTACCCCTACGACAGTGCAAAGGAACAGTACTGAGTACTCTACTGCTGTTTGAACTCATTCAGGATTACAGGGGCGCTCCAGTGGTGGTCTCGTGCTCGTGCAGCTGAGAACTCATTCATCTTTTAACCTTTCCTCACAAAAAGGGTGGCGTTTCTGCGTGAGACTACAATCAGTCTGGCAAAGGAATTCTCTTCCGCCACAGCAAAGACAACAGTACGAGCCGATTAGCGATAAAAAAAAGAAGAAGCGATAATGACACAACAAATGGCGTTTAGTTTGTTTTACGGATATGTTTGAATCTTTGCATCCTCATTTTCGTTGACGTGGACATTACCAGCTGAATCACGTACCAATTATTGGCGCCTCATGCTAATCACGTCGTGCATAACTTTTTCGAATAAACATATTTAATTCTACATACTTAGGGATAGATGCCCCATTTTTTTCGACCAACCATTTCATCAGCACGATGCCATATATCCTTTCTCAACAATCACATCTCAGCTAAAATACTCTTCCACAAAACGAAATGTGCTCTGACCTTAAACAATACTAAATCATCATGAAGCTGCAGCATATGCCATGCATGAAATTCATAGGTAGGGTCAGCTCTAGCTAGCCCTTGTGTGACAAGTGCCGATTAAAAAAATATAATCTTAACCGATAAAATAAAATAGAGAGGAGAGAAGGAATTATAAAAAGAAGGGCCACTTGACCCGACAACAACATCTAGGGGACTTGAACGCCACCCTAAGTGCACGTCCTACGCCATTATTCAAACACCCCCCCACCTGCTTAATGCAGCTTTCAGCGAAAGGTCGGTCCTATCCTCCCTGTCATGTCAAGATACATAAAACATGGGACCAATATCATTGTATAGATGACATATATGTTTGTATGATCATGCACCAATAAAATAGTTAGTTCCCTCCGCAGAAAGGAAAGGACCAATTCAAAGATAATGATGCGAGGATCAAAATCAGCTAACCTTGCATAACTTTTTATTAATTTATTTACTGAAAAAAAAAATCTTCCCTATATGTAAATTTGATCAAATAATAAACACTATGTGTCTTTTTAATTATTTAAAAAAGTATATAAGCTAATGAAACTTCATCATGCATCTTTTAATTTACCAAGATTCTGAATACTCTTGAGAAGCTTCATCATCTTTTACCAACTTGGACATGATATATTATAAGGTAATGAAACTGATTGCAGATATCATACTACGTTATCAACAGATTAAAAGTTCCTAATTGACGATTAACTTTTCTAATCCTTCTCCCCCATAGCAAGACCGACCACTTAACCTTAATGATGGTCGCGTAGCATATATGTAATCAGTTGATCAAGTGTAACTCAGTTTTGTTGGCTTGCTCCAAGTTCTGATTCTGATGTCTGGTTTTGATTCCGCGGTCATGTTTTCCTGTTGAACATTCCCAGGTTAATTTAACTAAAGCCGATGAAACCTGATCAGGCTGCACCTTAAATAGAACAGAGATTGTATATAGTACATTATCGACGAAAGCTCCTGATTCATGACCAAATTCTCTATTCCTTTTCTCTTACCAGACCACTTAGCCTTAATGATGTGGTGCGGCTTACAATTAGTAGACCAACTTGTAACTCAAAAGTTTGTTAGTTTTCTCTTATACTCCCCAAAATTCCGAATCTGATGTCTGGTTAGACCGCCCAAGATATGTCCAGACTTGTTTAACATTCGTAGACTTGATTATCAGGAAAAACAAAGAGAGAGGAGAAGCTAGAACAAGTTCAGTGAGAGGAAAAGGGAGTAAAGCTCTCGGCGCAATCATTGAGTGCATCAAGGAGAAAGTGCAAGGCCCCACGGTGCAAAGAATGGAGGAACAAGCGAACAACCACTGATGGAGCTGGGAGGCAAGCATGACCCAGCCAATAATTCCTCCAACCTGGGGTGAGGTAGGTTGGACTGATAGATCAGTTAGAGGAGATAGAGGAACATGGGGGGCGGGAAAAGGCTGGAAAAAGGGTGGTGTTTTGTATAAAATGCTAGGAACATGTACAAATAGCATGTCGTTTTTTTAGAATCAACGCTCACAATCACCTGTTGTTACGGCAGTATGCCATCAATATGAAGACTCCAACACTCCATATGCGGTGGGCGCCACCGCCTATCGTGGTCGAAGATGCTAGCGCGGGCGCACGATCCTTGCAAATCTTTCCCACCTAATGGTTTCGGCAACGGATGGCGTGATGTGTCGTCGTGCTTATCGCTCACTTGACTATCTCCGTATGTGCGCTGCAGAGTCAGTTTAATTACTTTGCTACAAAATGGAAAGGGTGTACAAAATAGAAAAAGGATTGTGCGATTTTGTTTTCTGTTCTATAGATGGGGGAGGAAAAAAAATACTGGAAAGAGGAGGGAGGAACGATGGGGCCTGCTGGCCTGAGGAAAAAAAAAATTTGGTGAGAGGGAAGGATATTGTGGGGAGGAAATGATGAGCGGGCGCATAGTTTAAGCAGTGGAGCATGGGGTTGGGAAGGAGCCCCCAATGATTGCGGGGGGTTTGTGGGGGTGTCAGGAAAAGCCCCGGCAAAGCGAGGCGCACGGCCGGGCCGGTGGGCCACCCCTGTCCCTGCCTCTCTCTCCTCCACCCCGCGTGGGCCCCGCCTCAGGAGGGCCGCGGGCAGCAGCTGCTGCGCTGGAAATCAAATCATGGGCCGTGCCTCCGCGTTTTCTCCCCGGCTCGGTCGGACGAGCCGATCGGGCGGGGGGAGCCACGAGCCGGCTCGACGTAAGCCAGCCTCGTTAATCATGGGCTGTGCGCTGTTATAATTTTTATACACGGCCTTGCTTTAAACCGTGTCATGAAGATGAAAACAGCTGGATTAGAAGTCAGCGTGAAGATTCACAGTTGTCCGGTCATCAGGCATCAGCGGCCAGTTTGCATGGACTAGAATCACCAGTGGTGCAATCCCATGCATATTTTTTTTTATTTCTATTTGCTCGCGTAAGATGTGCTTTGTTGCGCCCACGTTTTTTGAAATGGAATGATTATTACGTCTATCGTAGGTGATATTCAGAGATACTCGATTTGAATGAACTTTTACAAGCAACAAGAGTGCAATTGGCAACTGCCTATCTTACTACAAGTAATAACGGATAATCTGAACTGTTAGCAGTAGATCGAGTAATTCAGGTGATGGAGAGCTAAGTACTCACGCAGGGCAGTGGCGCCGATCGATCGCTAAAATTAACTGCCATATATGAACAATACTACACAACTGCATAACGTAATGGGGAGAATGCAGCGTAAAGCTAGATTCACAGCTGTCGGCTCAGCTAGCTTTTCTTTGGGTTAGATTAATCACCGCAGTAGGATAATAACCTTATACTACTAAATAATTGCTATTATTACCATGCATGCTTTTATTGGTTGGTGCACGCATAGAGATGTGCTCGATCTTGCAGGGCGGCTCTACATTGCGAAACGGAATGATTGTTAGTTCCATATTTACTCCAGCTAGGAGTAATCGTCACCAGACGGCAGGCAATGAATGGTGAATCTAATTAACTAACTTCGTTGATCGTACCGCCTGGAAAACCGGGAGCAATGTTGCCAATTAGCAGGCCAGCGGCAGCTAGCTAGCAAAAAAATCAAAAAAATAATCCGATCTCGTCTTGCTGCTTGTAAACTTACAGCGATTATATTATCGCTCGTAAACACGACGACGTGGATTTGCATTGGAAGCTAATGGGCGAGGGGCCGGTGTTGCTTGTTGGCACGGCCCGGGGGGGACACCGGCCGGCGAGCTACCGGAGGAATTCCGGGCTTCGTACGTCGTGTGCACCATATCATCAGTTGCCGCGTCGCGCCCTGCGTGCGTTGACCTCTTCCCCGTTCCCGTGGCGGTTTTTGGCGCCACGCATGGATCCACGCGATCTTGTCGCTAACGAACTCGCGTACGTGTACGTGCGTACATGCGCTAGAGGCTGCATGCATGGCGCCTTTGTTGCTTGCGGGTCGCGCGCGCTTCCTAGGGATCATCAGCGCCACGCACTGGAGGGGAATCGAAGCTAGAGACCAGCGGCAGGGACAGGTTGCACGGGTGGGGAACCGGTCAGCGACTCAGCGTCGTGCGCGCAGGAAAGATCCAATATTCTCGTAGAGGATTCCAAAGCTAGCAGAGAGCCTGTTCCGGCCGTAGCATTCGTTCCTGGCCAGCCGCCACCATACATGCATGCATCATGCATGCGTGCGAATATACTGCTCCGAATTTGCTTGTCGTACTGCCTTCTGACCGACTCGCTCCCTGTCCTGGCTTTTTACATTTAAAGACCGGTCTATAATGGGCCTATTAGGATATCTTTACTAAACTTTAGGGTTAAAAGTTGCTAAACTGTAGTTGCTAAACTTTAGTCATGACCGTTTGGTTTCATGGGCTAAACAACATTTAATAAGGTAGGCAATAACCTATTTGCCCTTAATGAGAGGGGAATATCTAGACAGGCGGGGGGGCAAAGGGTGTCCACCTCACCTTTTAGCAAGGTTTAGCAACCAAAAGATTACTTATAGACTAAAATTTAGCAACCAAAGTTTAGCAAGGAAGTTTGGCAAATTTGGGACTAAATGGGACTACACTCTAGTTGCTAAAGTTTAGCAAGGCAATATATATAACCCGTGCAATTTGTGAGCGTGTTGACGTGCAATCCACACTTGCTAATTCTAAGCTACCTACGACAGCTAGAGATTACCCTAATGCTAATCCTTCAATAAAACCATCCTAGCCGGACCAGACCAACCAAATTAAACAAGGAAAGCGAAGGCACCGGACAGACAGACAGACAGACAGCCGAACGCACGCACGCGCGCGCCAAGTCCCAAGGCGGCTGCTGCTGCTGCTACACGCCTACCCCTACCCCGCACGGACGGACGAGCCGAGGTGAGCCGAGCCAGGGTCCCCGACCGAGCCAAAGAGAGACACAGCTCGGCTTTGGGAGCCGAGGGAGATCGCGCCGGGTCAAAGCGGCCGGAGCAGATCGCGATGATGACCTGAGCGATCCGTCCATCCTCCCTCCCTCCCACCATTAATAATTGCAGGAGAGAGAGAGCTCACAGGTAGCTGAGCGGAGATCCACTCCACCCGCACGGCACAGCTCATCATTTGCATCGCTGCGCTGCGCTGCCCTGCCACCACAGCCACCCGACCTCCCCCGCCCCCGCCTATTTATACGCCTCCTCCTCCACCACCGCATGCCATCGCCATCCTCCAGCGCCTGCTCTCCCGACCCACCTCGCCGCGCCGCGCCATTCCCTCCCACCACTCCGCCGAGGAGACGTATACCCACCTCGTCTGCCAGACGATTAACGATATGATTCCCCAGACCGCTAGCCTCGACCTCGGCCTCAGCCTCGGCCTCGGGCTCACCTCCCAGGGCAGCCTCTCCTCCTCCATCACCACCGCCGGCTCGTCCCCCTGGGCCGCCGCGCTCAGCTCCGTCGTCGCCGCTCAGCCGCACCAGCCGCACCACGCCGCCGCCGCGGCGGCTGTGGATCCCGACAGCGGGGCGATGCGGGCGTCCACGTCGCCCGACAGCGCCGCGGCGCTCTCCAGCGGCACCAGCGGCGGCGGGGACAACAAGAGGGAGCTCGAGCGCACCGGCTCCGGCGGCGTCCGCAGCGACGAGGAGGACGGCGCGGACGGCGCCGGGGGGAGGAAGAAGCTCCGCCTCTCCAAGGACCAGGCCGCCGTGCTCGAGGAGTGCTTCAAGACGCACAGCACGCTCAACCCCGTAAGCACCTTCTCCTTCCTCTTCATCTCCTTCTTCTTCCTTTCTCTCTCGTGATCCATCATGGCGGAAACAAAACAACTGATCAAGATTTCCACCATTTTTTTTCCACAGAAGCAGAAGGTCGCCCTGGCTAACCGGCTGGGCCTCCGGCCGCGGCAGGTGGAGGTGTGGTTCCAGAACCGCCGCGCCCGGACAAAGCTCAAGCAGACGGAGGTCGACTGCGAGTACCTCAAGCGATGGTGCGAGCGCCTCGCCGACGAGAACAAGCGCCTCGAGAAGGAGCTCGCCGACCTCAGGGCGCTCAAGGCCGCGCCCTCGACCGCCGCGCAGCCCGCCTCCTCCCCCGCCGCCACGCTCACAATGTGCCCCTCCTGCCGCCGCGTCGCCGCTAACCACCAGCAACAATGCCACCCCAAATCTAATGCCTCCCCCGCCCCCGCCGCCGCCACCGCCGTCGCCGGCAGCGTGGTGCCCAGCCACTGCCAGTTCTTCCCGGCCGCCGTTGACCGGACAGGACAGAGCACGTGGAACGCCGCCGCCGCGCCGCTCGTCACCAGAGAGCTGTTCTAAGAACGGTGGATCGGATCCATCAATCGATCTCGATCGCCATGGCCGCAGGGTGATGGATCGACCGATGATGGATGATTGATTAGAAGAATGAACACAAGTTCTGATTAGGATCTCGCAGGTGGTGGCCGGAGTAATTAATTAATCAGTTAATCAGGAGAGGAGATTTTCTTTTTTCTTTCCCTTTTTTTTTTCTTTTGGATTAATTCATCAGTTGGGTTTCTGAAAACAACAACGACGACGACGAACGAACAACAAACAAAGATGGCTGTCCGCTTTTTCCTGGACGGCGTGTAAACCAGTTCACCTAATCTGCTGGTTGGTGAAATAACAGCGTGATTGATTGTACTAATTGATTGGTGAAGAAAGTTAATGCAAATCAAATCTTTACTAATTTCTTGCCCAACAAAGCATCACCGGCGGCCATGCTGTCGATCAATCCTCATTCTTCTTCTTCTTCTCTCTCTCTCTCTCTCTCTCTCTCTCTCTCTCTCTCTCTCTCTCTCTCTCTCTCTCTCTCTCTCTCTCTCTCTCTCTCTCTCTCTCTCTCTCTCTCTTGCACTGCTTCAGTGTAATTTGCATACCTGACCTAACATCTTGCTTGCTGTTCTTGAGTCTCAACCAAATCTTACTAGTACAGTGACGCCTGAGACTGAGATTAGGTGACGGTGATGCACGATTCATTAGGCTTGATGAACAGGAAAAGCTGGTAGTAACTGCAGATAAAAATATGAGCAAGTTCATGTTCTTTAATCGAAAGCAAATCTGCAGAGCAGTGACACACAGGTTAAAGTCGCGGTCAGAGCTTTAAGTGGTGTGATTAGACTATGATCCTGCTTGATTGGATTTGGCCCGGGGGGGAGTTCTTTTCAACCGGCAATTGTATCTTTACGCGATCTGCAGGGATCAAAGTTATTTGAAAGCTTGCTTCCAGCTTTTGAGTCCTCCCATGAACAACTTGTGCTTCCAATCAGTGGAAGAGGGAGGGCTGACCTAACGCAGCTACTGTACTCAAGATGCCTAGAGTGCTCAGGAACAGCACTAGAAAGATCCTGTTCAAAACTTGGGAAATACATACTTTCGATCCCTACGAAAATCGAACGGTTTCCTGTTATTCTTGCAAAATTAGTTTTGGTGAAAATCATGGGTTTCAAACAATGCCTACTAACATGTAAAGCTGTTCTTTGAGCCTTCAACCATGCCCATGCAGCTGATTTGTTTACTTTTACCGTCTTCTGAAAAGTTGTTTACTTTACTTTAACCACTGTTCCATTGCTTTAATACTTTGCATCCATATTGAAACTGATGCATGTTGTCATGAAAGGTTCACCTGTCCCCTGAATATTTTCAATATCTACTCCATCTTAGTTGTGCTCCTTTTATGTTGTGCTCCTTCTCAACAACTGGTACCATTACCGAAAGAGGGACAGTCTAACTGAACATGACAACAGTTCCTGTCGAGAAAAAAACAGCGTAAAACAGCAGCAAGATGCACAATTCAAAGCTACTGTCAGAATCAAATGATGAATCATGACAATCCGTATTAACTACAGGCATACAAAAACAGCGAGGTAGCTGTACATATATGCCACCAGACTATTTTTTTACATTTCACTTGAGCTGCATAACCTAAAACCCTTTTCTCAAGACTACTTCCACATAAGATTTTCCAAGGGGAAAAAAATGGCATCTTCATTGTGAGTGAAATCAGCCATTGCTGCATCACTTGCTTTTCGATCTCCAGTCCATGATTGCAGAACGAAGAGAATGATTTGGTATCAGGCCCTTGTTCGGTAAACGCAGATTGGTCATCGGGGACGTGTCGTTCGTACTTAGCCACAACTCAATCGCCTTACGATCATAGGTGTAACCATCTGATGCAACATATGGATCGATCATCACTTCCTGAAACATTAGTGGTGAGAAAACAGCTCAGCAAATCGTCCTATGAAATGTTCACTACAGTTCACAAAGAGAAAATGCTGAGTTCAGACCTGAAGTATGGGGCAAATGAAATGGCTTGGAGGTGCCGTGTGGCCCTTAAGAACAGACTCCCTGGCCTTGGTTGCAACATCCTTCAGTCGCTCCAGTGTCGGAAGAACATGCTCGTTCAAGTCAGGCCGGTCTTTACGCCTCATTTCAGAGCACCTGAGTGCCAGAGCAGCCAATTCTTGTGTCTCATTCAAAGGCCACTGCCCAGCAGTTGCATCCAGGATGTCAGCAAAGCAACCATCCTCTAGTGCGGTCTCCACAACATGCGCAAGGCCCATCGGTGATCTCGCTGTCAGCAACTGCAAGATCACAATGCCTAGTGCATAAACATCGGATTTCATGGATAGTACACCGGTCCTTTGGTACTCTGGATCGATGTAGCACAGCGTGCCCACAGGTGCAGTATTCTTGACCATTGTAGACAGGTACTGGCCCATGCTTGGAAGCAAAGTTGATAGGCCTACATCACCTATCTTGCTAACCAAGTTCCGGTCCAGTAATATGTTTGCGGGTTTCAGATCACGGTGGATGATAGGCTCCGGTTTGGAACTGTGAAGAAACATCAGAGTGGTGGCCACCTCCCAGGTTATTCTGAAACGGTCAAACCAGGTCAATGGCGGTGTATTATTCCTGCGTTGCAGCATGTCATCCAGGCTACCATTTTCCATGTACTCATAAACCAGGCAACCATGTTCAGGGCATGCTCCAAGCATCATCAGCAGGTGAGGATGCCGGATTTTACCAAGGACCTCGAGCTGAAACAAGATGAGTTATTACTGCCTTTAGATTTTGATGTAGTAGTTTTGGTCAGGATGATGAGCGAACATAAATAATCCAAACACTAGTTAACATACAACAAACAACATATGTGATTGCATTAGAAAGTTAGAGGAATGTTCATAAATTGTGTGATAGAAGAAAAGTAGTTTTTACTACTCTTTGTATAAGGTGCACTTTGTCGAGGAAAATGAGAATACCTCCTGCTGTAATTGTTGAGTTCCACAGCCTTCAGGGGAGTTCAATACTTTGACAGCTGCTACTGTATGGTGGAATTTCGCCTTGTAAACGGTGCCATATGATCCCTTGCCGATCATAAGAGCAGAAGAGAACGATGAAGTCGATGCCTGAATCTCCTCCCATGTATACCTATTATAGTCATCAAAACAGCGTCCTGCAATCTTCTTTCCCGTTTCGTTCTCATTAGCTTCCTGGCCACTATAGCTGTGTTTTTCTTCAATTTCACCAGAGCATTGCTTAAACTCAGCTTCTCTCCCGGCTTCGTGTTCTTCCATCTCCTTTTTTCTTACCAATCTTCTTACCCTGTCCTCTGTAAGTTCAGTTTCTTTAAGCTTGATTTCATCCTCAATGTGTTGAGTGCGCAACTTATGCAGCTAATAGGAAAGACGCAACAGGTAAATGTTAGATCATTTATGCTATATATACTTTTGAATACTGCCTACAATGAAGAGATAACATTACTTTTTGAGTGGTGTCAAATGATTCTTGCTGAGCACATTCATGTAGCTTATGAAAATGTTGTAATTTGTCCCTCAACCTTTCAATCTGAAGCCTGAGATCATCCTGCTTAGCACGAGTTGTTCACAAACATTAGTTTCTTTTAATGTGGTACTCCCTCCGTCCCAAATTACAATTCATTTTAGTTTTTCTAGATGCATAACTTTTGCTACGTATCTAGACATACATATATCTAGGTCCATAGCAAAAGCTATGTATCTAGAAAAACCAGACCGAATAGTAATTTGGGACGGAGGGAGTATGTTACTAATCTTTTGAAGGAAGCAATTTACTGTGTTCTTTGAAGGTGTGGGAATACCTGATCATTAGAATGATTTACATTTTCTGATATTTCTGAAACTGATGCACGATCAGAGTTATCAGTCAAATTATCTCTGTGGAAGCTCTTGTAGATAGAATTTCCACTGCTACCACTACTGAACTGCATCTCAGATATGATTGAGTGTGAACTCGTCAGGGCTGGGTCATCATTGTTAGAGATCTCGCTCACAACACTGCCTGAAGAGCTAGCTCTCCTATTCGATAAATTGTTTATGATTGCCAATGCTTGATCATGCTGCAATGGCAGGGAAGGTTGGCGGAATGATACATTTGCTGTTCCATACGTATCTCCCCATTCTGCAGTTGGTAGAATCATTAATACACTATATTTTAGAATACAACATTAGTACAATAATATGAATGCAAAGAACAAATGACCAAATGCATTGCTCTTTCTGAAAGTTTTCTTTTACTTCTGATCAAGAAATTTGCTGATCTAGGGTGATTGAAATTCTAGGAATATGATAGACATGTTCATTAAATAAAATTTCATCTTAACTATCAATATTGCGACATTGTGCGAGTCTGTATGTTTAGAGTAAAGTACTTCCAACAGCACCAGAAATTAAATGTTTTGATATCCAAACACCAAACAATACTCAACCTCAAATATGCAGGCAGAGACAAAACTAGAATTTTCTTCATCGACTTAGCTCTATAGAAGATTATAAGTCAAACTCATCATATCCAATTAAGTAGCTGTTAAAACCAACATATTTTTTTTTGGAAAAGGACATGTGCAAACCAATTACTTCACATTAACATCAACTTTTGTACTTGTATATTACCTGAAGGTGTACAGGAGGAAAGACTTCTAGAACTAGGAGAAGAAACAGTTGAAGAAGATATGGATCGAGGTGTTTCAACAATGTCGGATGTAGCTGAGCGTACAAATGATAGTTTGCCTTTCGAAATAACAAATGCTGTACAGAAGCTCGGAATGGACTCAGAAATTTTTGTTGCAGTCTTACTTCCTTTGAGTTTCCTGAAAAGCGATGCATCTTAGAAACACTTAAGACTATCATTTTTATATTGCCATCTACATTTCCTCTAGTCCTTAGTGTTATTTACATGAGGTGTAAGGATTCAGCATTCAGGGTTCAGTTTTATCGCACCACTCTTTTTGGTTGACAGCTATGGTTTAACAATGGCGACAGAAACAAGTCACTGGTACGGTCCTCACATATCTGCCCTATATTACTCTTGCCCTTTAGCTAATTATTTGTTAACTTTGCATTACTTTCTTTGCCAGTTTCTTCAAAAGCCGTGTGACAAGAAACTTGTAAAGAACCCGCAAGTGGTGTAGCCTTAGGCCTTACCCTGATTTGTTCAACTAGCTCATCTATATTAGCATGCGTTTGTTCAGAGATCATGATCACAGGGAACGTCAATGCATCTGTACTAATATTTAAACTTCATACAAGGTTTATCATGGATAGAATATCACGTGTCAAATTTTATCACTGGCCTCGCAACTTTGGATTTGTTCATGCTTGAGTGCCAGATCCTCTTGTTCACGTAATCAAAATCATGCAGCATGACTATAGGACTGATTAACATACATATGTGCTCATCTATAGATTGATCAATAATATGCAGTAAGGTAGACATTCGTTCAAATAAATACTGAACATTAATAGTAAGAACTTACCTTCGGAATATATTCTTTGATGAAGAACCTAAAACTAATTTGCAAATATTGAATTTTCCTATTTCTTCACTTATAGCAGCAGCGACATCATCTGATTCAAGTAAAACAGCTTCCGCTTCTACCTGCTCATCAGATATAGAGTAAAAGTGGAGTAAAATATGCTATTTGATCCATGAGTATACTAAGTAATTCCTAAAAAAACTGCATGTGTGGAATGCATATACAATTTTGCAAGCCAACCTTTTTCTGAGCACACATTTTCTTGAAAGGAAGAAGCATATTACTCGCTTGCCATTCTGCTTCTTTCCTGTATGCAGAAGCTACGTCTTCGCGTACTTGTGAGATTGGGATAAAATTACCCACTAAGAAAAGGAGAAAAGGGAACCAGTTAGTACTCTAATGATTTGGAATTGAAGCAAGAAACAGGTACACTCATAATTACATATTGTTGGCACCTACAAGGCTACAACAAAGGTTCTGGAATCATACAGCCTAATTGTGCAGTGCACCGAGTTCAGTAGCTGGTGCACAGTTGGTGTGGCGTCGCAATAACAAAATTTGTTCATAGCTGGTGCTGATGGCTAGTAGTGGATCTAGTCTCCCTAGTCCCTACCATGCATGAATGGATACCTAATAGATTATGGGTACATCCCTCAATGAAAAGAGGAAAATTGAGTATCCTGTATTAACTAGCCAGTTCATAAGCTATGTTCTCCTTGAGGACTAACACAGAAGGTATTGGCATCGCTATATCTAATCTCCATAACAAATAATAATCTGAAGGTTTATTCTGCTACTTTATCCAATATTGCGACGCAGAGTCCACATTCAGTGCACTGACCTTGTAAAACATTTTAATTAATTCATTTTTCTATTGTCATATTAAATTGGTACCTCCTCCTGTTAGAACATCCTAAATCATAATCCAAATCTCCTCTCAATTTCTCCATTAAAAAAACACATAACGCAGATACTAGAACTTCAGACTAGCATACAAAGTTGAGTTCGCATACAAGAACTGCGTTCTTCTCTGAAAGACTACATGAACTGTTTTCTTTAAGAAGAAGATTACATGAACTGCTACTGCATATATGGAGTTGAAATCAGTGGGGCAGAGGGTAGCTCACTTGGGGTGGGCACCATGGTGATCGCCGGCCGCACGTGCAGGATTCGGAAGAGGACCCTCCCTTCGGGGACGAACTTGTCGAGGGCCCACTTGAGCGCGTGCCTGCTGCTCCTGCTCCCGCTGATCGCCACCGCCACCGTGCTGACGGCGGGGGCCTCCATTTCCCCCATCTCGCCGGCGTCCTCCTCGATCTCCATCCTCCCCCCTTGTCTCTCCTCTCCCTGTATCACTTCCTCTCCCTAGGCACTGTTACAGAGGACCAGAAGAAGAAGAAGAAGAAATCAGTTTCCTCCCTGCCTTCAGTCAGTGCATCGTATCTGGCTCATCCCCAAATCAATTATTCCGAAAAACACGCAAGGAATTGAAAAAAAAACTCAGAAACGGTGGCAACTCCGAGGCGGAGACTGAAGACGACGAGTACAACAACAACGGAAACCGCGGAACAGAGGCTAAGGGAAACGCGAAAAGGCGGCAGCTTTCCGGCGATCTTGGTGTCTCCGATGTACGGGACGACAGAACCTTGAGGCCTGAGAGGGCGGAGGGAGTTACGTACCTCTGAGCCTGAGGAGCCATGGCGAGAATGGCGTCGGGCGGGGTGAGAGCTGAGAGGGAGAGGCAATGAAACCTGCGGCAGAGTCGGTCAAGAGGAGCCAGCGTGGAATCAGGGGAGGGAGTGGCGAGGGAGATCGATGGCGAGTCGGCAGGGCGGATCAGCGGCTAAAGGCAGCCCTGCAGTTAAGTTAGTTGGTAGGAACCGAATAATTACACGCGGAAAAGGAGGTGTCGTGCATGCAGGCGAGACGAGACGAGGCACAAAATTGCTAGGCTCACTGATTAACCAAACAAGATATCTTCTTTTCTTGAAATTTGAAAATGACCTTATATTTATATCGTATTCGTCTTTGTCGTTATGAATTTAAAATATGCTATCTTTGGCGGTCAATTTGCTGAGGGGCTTTGCTTCTGAAGGATTGTCTGAATAATCATGGATCATTATGGTCCTGTTGCATTTTGTTTATCGTTCCATGACTCCTGCGTGAGCACGGCGACGGCAGACATGATTGGCAACTTGCTTAAATTTTATTTCAAAAAAATGCAGGAAGCAGCTGCATTTTTCAACTGACAGCAGCCTGCGGATATTCCAGGAGAGGGGAATTCGGAGTTTCAGGCGACCGCGAAGTCTTCGCGAGGAATGGCCGAATGGGACAGTTACAGTAGGGATTGGTATCAAAATGTTCTCACTGCGAGATTGCTTGGAAGCCTGGGCGAAGGGAGGCCTCGATTTGATGGCAAGGTTTGGCAGGTCGCGGTGGGCAGCGACAGCGATCAATGCCCTCTCGTCCTTGCCCACAGGTGTTTCGTCGTCGTCGACGACGACGACCTGCCGTCAGTACCTGCACCACGTAGACTGACCCGCTGACCGCCGTTCAGCTCGTCGTGGGAACTTATGGGTCTCACAGGATTCCCGCTGTGATAAACTACTGTTTTTTTTTAATAAAAATTATGTAAATTTTATTCGCCAGATGACAAGATTTATCCTCTGGAAATCGGGACAGGTGGGTCGTAACGGGCCGCCAACACGTTCTGGGCCGAAGGAAGCCTTCTAGGCCAGCCAGCCCGACCTTTTCGGTGAGTGTGCGTGGTGGGCTATATGGTTTCCGTTTCAAATGGGCTGATATTTTCCGTCGGCCCATGTAGAATTGATGATGGCAGCGACACACTCCGCTAGTCTAGTGATCCAATCCATCTGGCTACCCACCCACACCCCTCTGCCGGAGGAAAGAGGCTGCAGCTACCAGACACCCACCCGCCATGGCCATCCACCTCCGCGCCCACGCCTTCGCGGCGAACCCGCTGCGGGGCGTCTCGGCCTCCACCACCGCCGTCTCCCCCTCAGCGGCCGTCGAGGCCCTGCGCCCCCTCCTTGACCCCAGCTCCCCCGCCGACGCCGCCAGTCCCCTCCCGCCGCACCTCTCCAAGATCCTCCCTTTCCGCCGGGGCCGCCCGCTCGCGCGCTCCCCGGACCCTCCCGCGCCACCCCCCGCGGCGCCAGCCTGGCGCCTCGCGTGGCTCCCGCCCTCCCGCGTCCCCGGGGTGGCCCCGGACGCCTTCGTCTTCCTGGGCGCGCACGCCGAGGGCGACGGCAAGGAGGCCGCGGCGTACTGGGCCGTCGACGTCAGCGAAGGTGAGGGCCCGAGGGTCGACGGCGGCTCGGGGGACGGGGATGGATCGGCGTTTGTCGACTTGAGGACGCTCATGGTGGCCACGGACTGGAGCGATAAGGACGCCATGGGGGACCTCGCCATCGCTGGGCATGTATGCGCGCTTCTTGGTTCTTCAACTCTTGTTTAATCATTATTACTTGGTTACTCCATTGTTATTTAGAGGCATCCTTTTGGCCTGACGACTCGAAGAACAAGCTTGATCTCATTTCTGAATTCTGATGCGAGCAGGCTCGAGCACTGCTGGAGTGGCACAATACGGCGAAATTTTGTGGAGCTTGTGGGGCAAAGGCGGTCCCTAAAGAAGCTGGAAGGCGTAAGCAGTGCAGCAACGAGTCTTGCAAGAAGAGGATATACCCTCGAGTTGATCCAGTATGACTTGTGCTCTCTTCGTGATAATGTTTGCATCATGGTTTGGCCATTAGGGACTAGCAGTTGTGCTGCTTATCACCATGAATTTATTCTGTAGTAATATTCGCACTAACAGATGGCATTCACTCTTCTCATGTACACGTGGTATTACAGGTTGTGATCATGTTGGTCATCGATAAAGAAAATGACCGTGCACTCTTAAGCCGCCAATCAAGATTTGTGCCTCGTATGTGGAGTTGTCTTGCTGGTTTTATAGAGGTGCAAATAACTGCTTATATATCCTTTCTTATTTTCAGCTGTGTGCAATATCACGTGCCTATTATTATGTGTTTCTTGCATTCTCTATTCTTGTCACGATTTATTCGTGCTTTTTTTTTTCTAAAAATATGTTTAACTCAACAATGCGCTTGTTTACTGTTAAATTGTTCAACTGGCATTCCAATAAGCTCGTGGCATGTTTGGGTTGCCACATTAATCATGCTTACATGAAAATGGTTGAGGCGATTTGTTAAAAAATTGCTTGATAAAATACCCAGATTGAATTTTAATTGCAAGGGGAAAATAACCCTTCAGTCATAGAACATGACTACCGAACTCTACAAACATGAGAACTGAGATGTTGGTTTGGAACTGTCATGCATCGAGTAATTATTTATTACATAATGAGGTGACTTTTAAATATCCAATGTTTCTTACTACAAATATATTTCTGTTTAATGATCTGAACCAGGTAGCTAGGACTGGGTTCAAAAGGTTGGATTTGATACTTTATTCTTAAGCGAACGGCATCACTGCTATAAGCATAAGAGTAGTGATTTTCTATGTAAATCAAATCCATTTCAGAATCTAAAAGGAAACTGATTTTCGCTTATTCTCCCTGCAAGCTATAGTGTGTATTGGAGCCAGCAAGTTCATCATCTTCTTTTCAAAAATCAGAGAAGCTTATTTACACTGCATCTGTTCTGTTAGTAGCCAGGAGAAAGCCTAGAAGAGGCAGTGAGAAGGGAAACATGGGAAGAGACTGGTATTGAAGTTGGTCAAGTCATATATCATAGCTCTCAACCGTGGCCTGGTAATGGTCTTGCCATTGTTTTTTTTGATGAAAATCAGTAGAGGAGAATGCTACTGGAAGTATTTTTATTTTTATAATTATTCTGTCCAAAATACAGGAATATTTACACAGTGGTACAATTACTTAAGTTATCAGTTGCACTGTTTTCTTGTACTATATCCGATTCTGATACTGTTCAACAATGCTGTTTTTCAGTCGGGCCAAATACTATGCCATGTCAACTTATGGTGGGTTTCTTTGCTTATGCTAAATCATTGGAGATTCGTGTGGATAAGCAGGAGCTCGAAGGTAAAACATTATTAGGAAATCAATGTCAATTATTTTCATTGCATTCTGTTAATTCGTTTCCTATTTGCTACCATGACTGATTGGTCTGTCCATTTATCCTGAATTATTTACATAATTTTCTTCATGTGCAATACCATACACTATTGATGCTGAGTAGATTACAACCCTTTCACAACAGTTGCTTATTCCACGTAAACCAGTTGGTTCATGAGTCATGACACTTGAGTACTTGACACACAAGAATATATGCAGATTATAGATTCCAGATATGGAACTTAGTTAAACTAGTATGCTGATTTTCTGTGCTGTTGATCGTTTTTAGGAAAATGAAAACTTTTCCAGATGTTAACCCTTTAATGACTCCAGGCAAACCACAAAGCTTCATCTCTCTCTCAAATTCTACTTTCATCATGCATGTAGATGCCCAGTGGCACAGCCGTGAAGACATCAAGAAAGCTCTGACATTTGCAGAATATGAGAAAGCTCAGAGAACCAACGCTCTAAAGGTCAATCAAATGTGCAAGGGTGCTGAGAAAGGGCAGAGCATCACCGATGACTTCAAGGTAGACAGTGGTGAACCTGTTCCAATGTTTGTCCCTGGACCCTTTGCCATTGCTCATCACCTAATATCGGCATGGGCTTTCGAGGGAGCACCAAAGCTGCCTAGTTCCTTCTCAAATCTATAAGCGTGTACCCTACAATAGGGTTCCTATTGTTCAGATTCATTCGATGGAAGGTGGTATAGTGAATTGGAATCCTTTGAGGCACATGTATCGTGCCTTGCGTCCTTGTGAGTGTAGATGTGGTACTTTTCATAGCCAACTGTAATAAAAGGTCAAGAGGAGTACTAGCTAGGTAAACAGCAGATTTGCCAAAGGATTTGGGCGTCACTGGACATTTATATCCATTGTTTGTCACATTTGGATGGTTTTTGTATTCGGTATATAATGTGCATATATACAGCACAAATACACTTATGTATAGTTATTCAGAGAACTGGAGTGAAGCCTGATTTTCCATCTTTACCTGAGATATTGGATAGTTTATTTGTACATGTACTTTGTAACAGTTGCTCTTGGACAATTGGGTATTCCTTTTTTGCGACTCAATTTGGCTGCCACTTAATATCGCAGGAGAATATGTAGTGCAAACACATGGGTAGATGGAAACGTGAAAACTTACATGGTGGACTGTTGAATTAGAGATGTGCGGCAAGAGATGAAGCAGACGTTCCAGCGGTAGATGTTGCATTAAACACCCTGCCAGGCACGGTTCATTTTGTGATTAGCACCCTGGGCCAAAGAACAGATGTGCCTCCTCCTCCATTTGAATCGATCCCCAAATTTCGAGCTGAGAAAGCTAGGTAGCCATGGCGGGCGGCTGTGAGCTCTATCAATCGACGCATCCTTTGCTGGTATTACAGGTACTTCCTCGAAGCCTCCGCTCAATTTTCTCCTAATTTCTCAGTCCTAACGGCGGACCTCTATTGTCGTGTTTCCCCTAATTTTATCGTATCTACTGATTTTGATTTTGAATCGCACAGCCATGTAATCTGACTGGGCCGTGGATTCCTCTACTGCATGCAGTTAGCAATCCCTCCAGAACGAAGACTTTTGCTTAAAGAGGAATCATGTTGTCAGAATGTGGAAGTAGACGATCAATTATTTCTGCCCCATCTGAGACCCTGCTATGTGTCCATTACGAGTAGATGGCAGATCAGATAGGTGTTGTATTTTCAGATTGAACGTTGGTAGTTGCACATGTAATTGAAGTCGCAGACTAAACGAACCTGCTTAAAAAAATAATCCATGCTAAAATGGAAAAGTATCGCATTTTACCATATGAGTTTGCTCCATGCTTTGGCCCTGATCGCTAAGATGTAAAAGCTAATTGTATTATCTCTATCACATGACACAATTCAATTAAATTCAATGGATCGACAGAAAAAAAAAGCCACACTTGTATCAGATTATTGGCAAAATTTTGCTCGTCCATTTCATGCATGTAAGTTCTTTTGCAAGCACGGTGTATGCTACAGGTGAGCTGATTAGTATGTCTTGATTCCTAAGCAAACAGGCTTGTTATACCATTTGTGTTTCCCCTGCCTCCAACCTTCCTTCAAACAAACAAAGTGCTTCGAAGGAGATGGCTGTCAGACCGCCGGAGAGGAAGGAGATGAGAGAGATGTGCTTCAGCTTCAGCAATAGCTCTCGAGACAGCGAGCTCCTCTCCACTGCCAGAGCCTTCGTCTTCAAAGAATAATCACCTAGCTTATCATATATAATTATCATGAGAACAAAGAAAAATGCATTCAGAGAATAATTGAACAATACTGACTATTGATATCAAATTGGCAAATAGGCACCAGCGCTCATGTCAAAAACTTGTGGTAGTGTGATAAAGTTGTGGTAAAGCAAACCCTTGTCAAAAAAGAACAGCAAGTGTACCTTGTTGTTATCCATTTTTATCTGGAACATCTCCGCACCTGATTGTGGTGCATTGTGTTTGCGGCCATGAGACCCAGTACTAGATGATCAGCCTGCAGAAGATTTGCAAGATTAACATGATGGATGCAAAAAAAAAACCTGAAGAATTAAACAAAAAAGCTATCGATGGTCGAGTTTCCATGTTTGCATGTACTGTTGGGTTTGAACTACATATTTTCCCTAATATCGCAGTGGTGGTAGCTCTAATGCTCTATGGATGTAAAATAACTGGTTTGCTGGTGATGGTTGCAAACACGAGCACCATATAACAATCGATGAACCGACGACACCCACGTCGCCATTCAGAGTTGAATTTCTTCTTTCTTTTCTTTATTTGAACGAGACCAGAGTTAAATTTTGAAGCACGTGATGTGCCCGAATTTCAATTTCCTCTTGGAAAAACATGCATTTCGTGCCCGGTTGCAGCAAGCCAAGCAATAGACCTTGACTTGTCTAGCGCACAAGAACAAGAAGCAATCTGCACCATCAGCGTCCAACTAGTCAACACAAACCTGCAGAAATTCAGTAGCATCCGGATAGCAACAGCCATGGTTGTATCTTCTATACTGATTGAGCGATTGACACCGACGTCGTTCAAATGAGGACGAGGATGGTCTCGCATCGGATCTCCGGCCAGTCAACGAAAACCAGTCGTCAGCCATGAGTGCTACAAGTCACCCTACTGTAAATATTTGATCCTCTATCTGCAGTTCTGCACAGACCACGGCTGCACTTGAGCTCCACTGCGAGTGCGAGCAAGCAGCTCTGATCAGTGATCAGTGATCAGCCATGGCGGTCGTCGCCATCGAGGGCCAGGAGCGCCACTACGGCGGGCGGATCACCGCCTTCGTGGTGCTGTCCTGCATGACCGCCGGCATGGGCGGCGTCATCTTCGGCTACGACATCGGGATCGCGGGCGGCGTGTCGTCGATGGAGCCGTTCCTCCGCAAGTTCTTCCCGGACGTGTACCGGCGGATGCGCGGCGACACGCGGGTGAGCAACTACTGCAAGTTCGACAGCCAGCTGCTGACGGCCTTCACCTCCTCGCTCTACGTCGCCGGCCTGCTCACCACCTTCCTGGCCTCGCGCGTCACGGCGGGCCGCGGCCGCCGCGCGTCCATGGGCCTCGGCGGCGCCGCGTTCCTCGCCGGAGCGGCCGTTGGCGGCGCCTCGGTGAACATCTACATGGTCATCCTGGGCCGGGTGCTCCTCGGCGTCGGGCTCGGGTTCGCCAACCAGGCCGTGCCGCTGTACCTGTCGGAGATGGCGCCGGCGCGGCTCCGCGGCGCGTTCAGCAACGGGTTCCAGCTCAGCGTCGGAATCGGCGCGCTCGCCGCCAACGTCATCAACTTCGGCGCGGAGAAGATCCGCGGCGGGTGGGGGTGGCGCGTGTCGCTGTCGCTCGCCGCCGTGCCCGCCGGGCTCCTCACCCTCGGCGCGCTGTTCCTGCCGGAGACCCCCAACAGCCTCGCGCAGCGGGGGGCGGACCGCCGGGACGTGGCGCGGCTGCTTCAGAGGATCCGCGGCGCCGGCGTCGACGTCGGGGACGAGCTCGAAGACATCGTCGCCGCCAACGCCAACGCCGCCGGGGAGGGCGACGCCAGCGGCCTGCGGCGGCTCCTCTTCGAGCGGCGGTACCGGCCGCAGCTGGTGATGGCCGTGGCGATCCCCTTCTTCCAGCAGGTGACCGGGATCAACGCGATCGCGTTCTACGCGCCGGTGCTGCTGCGCACCATCGGCATGGGCGAGAGCGCGTCGCTGCTGTCGGCGGTGGTCACCGGCGTCGTCGGCGTGGGCGCCACGCTCGCGTCCATGTTGGCCGTCGACCGCTTCGGCCGCCGCACGCTGTTCCTGGCCGGCGGCGCGCAGATGCTGGCGTCGCAGGTGCTGATCGGCGCCATCATGGCGGCGGAGCTCCGCGACGCCGGCGGCGTGGGCAAGGGGTGGGCGGGGGTCCTAATCCTGCTCATCGCCGTGTACGTGGCCGGGTTCGGGTGGTCGTGGGGGCCACTCGGGTGGCTGGTCCCCAGCGAGATCTTCCCGCTGGAGGTGCGCGCGGCGGGGCAGGGCGTGACGGTGGCGGTGAGCTTCGCGTTCACGGTGTTCGTGGCGCAGGCGTTCCTGTCCATGCTGTGCCACATGAGGGCCGGCATCTTCTTCTTCTTCGCCGCGTGGCTCGCCGCCATGACGGCGTTCGTGTACCTCCTCCTGCCGGAGACGAAGGGGGTGCCCATCGAGCAGGTGGCCCGGGTGTGGCGGGAGCACTGGTTCTGGAGCAGGGTCGTCGGGCACGAACCTGACCCGGACGACGCTAAAATCGTGAAGCGCGGCTCTGCGCAAAAGCCGGAGGAATCTGAATTCAGCAAGGGGGGAAGCTAAAATGTAGCCCAAGTGTTTCTATACTCATCAGTATACATTTTAGCCCAAGTTTAATTTATCATTTTCTTCTGCCTCTCTCTTTTTATGCTGAATTTGATCTTGATACAGCTGACGAAATTCAAATGGTAATAGCGGAGAAGCTATGCAAGCTCTAAAATTTTAATTTGTAGGATCGGGATCATATTTCATATCAAAATCTGACCGCGGCCCTCTTCTTCTTCTCTACATTAACGGGCCGTGCTTAGGCCCAGCCTATTCGGCCATGTCATCGTCCTATCCGGTTTTGCTTCCCTCTGCCACATTAGTGCAGTGATGAATCGTGATGTCGTTAGTATCCAATCAATCTTCAACATATTCAAAATTCAGATATCAGAAATTTAGAGTTGATTCAGAGGTGCATCAAGATTCAGTGACCACTTGTAATTTACTCCATCCGTTGGAGCTCAAAAGTGGCACGGTCCGGGATATATGAGGCTAAGATCAAAATTGCTTGGTACTAACTCTTGATATTCTGCAAGTTTGGTTTGAATATGAATTGTGCATGACAAAAGAGTCGTTCTGGATGCTCTGGACTTGATTTTGCTAAAAAGGATGAATCATCACCTGGAACGACACCAAAAATAACAGATACGGTTGATATGACAAAGCCATCCGGTCTGACCAGCCTATTGAAGCGGTCTGACCGGTTATTAATCCTCCAACCAATTCGGCAAACCAGACCGGTCACCCAACCGGTCAGGCCGGTCAGATAAAAGTGCTCAAAATGCAGATTGGACTTCACCATTGCGTAGAGCTCGTCGAGACTATCGAAATGCATATGTGGAACACCTAATTTGGAGTCCGGATGAGAGAGTTATGGCTTCGACAAGATTTAGCCTTGGGTTGACCGGTCAGACCGGTTTGGATGGGCGGTCTGACCGGTCTACCCAGCCTAGTCCGAGTTAGAAGTTGTATTGTGACATGGGATTCATGTAATATTCGATCCTCATTGGGGCAAGACCTCCCCACCCTAATTGAGAGTATCCCAATCGAATCAATCTACAACTTACTTTTGTCTTCTCAACCCTAATACTTTTCCAACCTCCATGTTGTTCATCTACTGTTCTCCACAACCATAGATGGCATTCTAGGCTTGCTAGTCAACGTAGGGTACGCCAGCGACGTCCACGCCCTGACGGGGTCCCTCCCGAGCGAGAGCTTCAACGGCCTTTGCTAGTTTGCTCGTAAACTAGTCGTTCTTCGCCACGTAAGTGCGTTGGTTATCCCTTTGCTGATTTGCTCATAAACCTAGCCGTCCTCCACTACTTAAGTGTGGCGGTTGTCCCCTCGAACGACCGGCTCAAGCTGAACCCTGGGAAACCGGTCTGACCGGGTTGCCAAACCGATCTGACTGGCCTGTGCAGCCGTCGTGCTATTCGGTATGTTCGCGACCCGCACGATCTAGCGTACTCGTGATATGGCCGAAAAAGACGCCAACACCATCCGTAATTTATTTTTGGACAGTTGGATTCCACCGACCGCGTGAGACACGTTGCCAATGCCGTGGACCAGGAATCCAGTGTTAACGAGCGTAGCGTAGGACGACGAGCAGTAATGGACGACCGACTGATGGTCCGCTCGCCGGCCCAGCTGGGTGGTACGCGAGACCGTGAGTTCAGAGAACGGCGGCGTGAATCACAGGTGCTCCAGGCTGACAGCCTCTGAAGCAGCTAGATCCAGAGTGCCATTTGCGTCAGTGACTCGGAGGTCGGACTAGACACACGTACTCCTAGATTTTTCGTATGCGATCAAATCCATGGAATTTCAGAGAGTGACAGTTTCTAGGTCGTTCTTCGGAGTCTGAACCATTCAAAGGCCGGTGTTTAACAGACGACAGGGGGCGTGCCTTTCGCAGCAACAGCGATATGATCTGTAGGCGGCAGAATTATCAAAAATGAGATCTCCATCACGAGGTCAGGTCAGCATCCAAGCCGAGACGCAACAATAATTTGAGGCGACAAACCAGGGCACTGCCTAGAAAAACACTCGCACACAAATGATGCGTCGCCATTTGTCATCTTCTTCTCATGCCATCAGCTTGATTAAAGACAGCTCCCCTTTGCTCCCACACGCGCTCAGCCGCGGCTCCGGATGTTTTGCAAAAACGCCCTCCGGTTTTGCTATACTTGTCTTTCAGTATCGCATTGCAAAATCGTATAATCTAGATGTTCTTCAGCTATTAGCCACTGTCATTGGATGCTACTGTTGTCATTTATGATTAGTTTGTGTGTGAACGTGGAAGGTTTACTGTTTTATGCTGTTTGATGCATTTAAAACGGAAAATACAAATGGTGAACCTCTGTTAGTATGAGGAAAAATTCCCATCTCTACCTGTTGGATGGTTGTTTTAACTGACAGTAAATTTCTTTAAATGTTTGTTGGTGGGTGCAGGTTAAAGACAGAAAATCTGATCTGGCTTTGCTTGAGACACTTGATTCCGGGAAGCCTCTGAATGAAACAGATGCAGATATGGTAGCTTCAATTATTTGCACTCTGATCTTCAGTGTGCCTGAAGAAACAAGATGATCCATGTTTTAATCAATGTCGTTAAATTTTATCTCAGGAAATGCTGTCAGTATCAATTTAACAATTTAACTGATGGTCTTTGTAGAGTTTCTAGGACTAAGGTTCAGATATCCTGGAGTGGTTCACGGATAAGAGAAATTCAGAGTTCGCGGCCTGCTTTGCTTGGTCTATATGCTCCTGAGTTTCAGTCAATATGGTTGTAGTACTAATCTGTATTTGTTAGCCTCAGATTGATGTGTTAAGATGTGGGTTGCATTTCGATTTGTTGGTTATCTTAACGAATATGTGATTATGTGTTGGTCTGATGTGAGTTTGAGATGCCCGACACAACGCTACTGCTATCAAAATTATTATGATTCTTGGATTTGTCTTTGATTGTAGAAAATGAAATGAATTCAGGGATACATGTATTGAGATGTCCATTTGATGAATGACAAAAGCATAGTAGTAAAGAAATAAATATTTGAAGTGTTGGTTGATGCACTATACCCATTCGGATCGCATTTCTATTATTCTTGATAGGGCGAGCATCGCGCGCCAAATGTTCAAGTTATCCATTTATCCAAGCACATACTGTATGCATCAACTGTCGTCAACGACCAGAGATATGCATCGAGGCCCTTTAATTTGTTTAATTTCGTCTTCCTCCCTGTCTGAATGGACGAAGAAAGAAACTAGCTGAAAATATTCAGGGGGAGAAAAAAAAACTGAGCATCCTCGTCAGCACGGTGCAGAGATTGATGAAGCTTGTCTCTCGCCATTGCCCTGGTGGCTGGTGCCTGAATTATTGGGGGAGAAGAGCCATCTGCGTGGTTGATGCCTACGTCTACCTGTCCACGATGGCCAATTAAAACGGCGACCGCGCTCTTCTACCGCGCATGCTATGTCCCCAATCCCATCCGATGTGGCTTGCCAAGCGGCAGGAGCGCTCACTACTGCCTGGTCTACTGATTCAGTGACCGCTTTGGGGTCAGCTACCCTGCCCTGTCGCCTGTCTGCGTGGGGGCAGGGACATCGTCGGCAAGGAAGCATCGAAAGAACTCGCAGTAAAACGCCAAGAGATGAATGGCACCTGTACGTCCCCAGGGCCGGCCATGTGTAGCGTTGCCGGCGGCCAGGGGCAGGGAGGATGGATCCGTCATCCATCCAATCCAAGGCGCGTACGTGCAGGCAGGTAGCACGTCGCCGCAAGCCGCTGCTTTCCCGTTCCGGCGACCAGCAGCAGCAGCAGCAGCATATATGCATATATATAAAAACCTGTCTGCCCTGCCTGTTGATCCCATCCGACGTGGGCTACTCGCTGCGCTCGAGGCCACCGGTGCCCAATCATCACGCTCCCGCCATCATGCCCACAGCCCTCCTCTCCTTGTAGTTCCCATTTCCAACGAGGACGGAGAGAGATCGATCGGTCGGTCGGCGGTTGGAGCTGGGAGCTACCGGGATTCGAGGAGGAAGAAGAAGGAGCAGGAGGAGCAGTGGGTGATGCTGATCCTGGAGCTGGGCATCTGGGTGCTGCCCTTCACGCTGCTGCTGGCGCCGGCGCGCCGGATGGTGCGCCTCGTCGCCGAGCTGCAGCGGATCTTCCTCGCCGTCGCCTGCCGACGGGCGCCGCCGCCCACGCTCGGCGAGGTCTGGAGCCGCCTCGACCGCCTCGACTCCGCCATCGTCGTGCCATGATCAGTAACCGCTCCTGATCCTTCTTCCTCTTCCTCTCCTCTTGTACATGGCGATGATCCGCCGAGCGCCATGAATGCGGTGTTTCTCCCTGGAGAAAGGGCGCTCTGCTCTCTTGCTGTAGATTCTAGTCTCGCCGCCTGTCTAGTGTCTACTCTTCCATTACGGTTTCTGCTTCGCCATGCATGATCCGTGTAAATCTCTGTAATTGCGCGCCCCCAAGAGGATGCGAAATGAATTTCAGTTCAGCAGTGGTAGGTCGATGGACAGGAACAGTTCATCAGAGGGAAATGGATCCTCCTCTGCCAGTCTGTTGTACAGAGTGGACGAGATTGTTAAGACAAAAAAAAATCTCCATTTTCTGTTCTCAGATTGTCCTGTTGATCCATAACTAATTTTGAGCGCATTTTATGTTATATGCGCGGATAATTTGGAACCGAACAGAGGGATTTCTGTCGGGAATTCTCCTCTAGAGACAGGGTGACACGCAAACTGAACATTTTTTTTTCTGAATCGCCACAACTTCAGAAGATGAATGCCAGGTCAACGGATTGATTTGCTTCCTGATACTCTCTGCGTATCCGATCTTCTGACGTTCGCTCTTCTCCCTGCATTAGAGATTCTAAAGATTTCCCACTCTCTCATCAGTATAACAAGCACCAAAAATAAAAAAACATCGCATTATTGATACGCTGACAGGCTCCCCCGAACGTCGGAATCATCCACTTGATATTGGATAGTTTCAAAGATAATTCAGGACAACAGCGCATTGCCTTTAGTTTTTTTTAGTGAGATTCAAGGACAATAATGCATTGGCTACCATGCAGAGTTTTTTCTTTTTGGCTGAAGCTGGATACCAGAAAAAAAGAAGATGAATTGCTGTCACTGGCCCACACCAGAAATATAATCCCAATTGTTCAGCAGCATGCTGGTGCTTTCATTAGAACTTGGAACCACACGGTTGGTGCAGGTTTCCAGTGATAGAAGAAGAACATGGGTAGAAGTGCAGTGGTTGGGCACATAGGTTCCTGAACTTTTGGGTCCGGAGGCCCCTGCAGGAATGACGGTTGGTGCTGGTCTGCCGCTGGACGCTTTGCCTTTCCGTACTTGGACTGATGCTGCAGTGGCGCCAAATTCTCTCTCTTTTCTTTTGAGATGACTGGCGCCAAATTCTTGGCGAACTGGCTTTTGGTGTTGCTTGGTCTGCTGCTCTGGTGTGGAGCCAAGACTCAAGAGTAGCCAAAGAGGTTTGGTAAACCTTTTTTTTTTCTGGTGACGACTCTGGTAATTCAGAGGTTATGTTCTGAACTTCTCTTCTCTTTCTCCCCTTCCTTTTGAAAGATAGAAACTAAGGTCTTGTTTGGCACGGCTCCACTCCTAAACTTCAGCAACTCCATCAAAAAATTCAGCCAAACACCCTAACTCCAAAACTCCATGGAGTTACCAACTCCATGGAGCTGTAGTGCAAATGGAGGTGGAGTTTTGGAGCACCTCTTTTACTGCTCCAGATCTCTTTTGAACCTCCTCGTGGAGGTGGTGGGTAATTACCCACCAATGCCACTGGTTACACAAAAAAACGTTTCATTCTATTCTCCCTTCTATTCTCCCGAGCCCCCCTCGCCGCCAGAG
Organism: Setaria viridis; assembly: GCF_005286985.2. NCBI lineage: Eukaryota > Viridiplantae > Streptophyta > Magnoliopsida > Poales > Poaceae > Setaria > Setaria viridis. The sequence goes on from NC_048266.2 coordinate 2,005,772, forward strand.
CCCCGCCCGTCGCCGGCCGGCCCCGCCGCCCGTCGCCGTGCCCATCGCCGCCCGCCGCCAGCCGCCCACCCCGCCGCCCATGGAGGGTCTCCCGTGTGCGGCACAGTACAGTGGAAAAAGGGGAAGAAGAAGAAGAAGATGGGATAGAGAGGATGACAAGTGAGGCCTTAATTGGGGAGCAACAATGGCAATCCACACTGAAAATCGATCTTTTTTGGAGCTGAGAGCACCCATTTAGCCAAACACCCCATTTTTGTTCTGGGGTTTTGGAGCAGAGCTGGCTCCATGTGGAGTTCTGGAGTGGAGCAGCTCCACCCGGAATTGGAGCCATGTCAAACAGACCTAAATTTTGGCGAACTTCGCATTTTGAGGAATCCCAGTGATATGGGCCTCGCTTATGGGCCCAACCACTGGAATTAACCCAGTTTATCTCTCTCTCTCTCTCTCTCTCTCTCTCTCTCTCTCTCTCTCTCTCGTGGGCCGGCCCCCTATTCGATGCTGCCGGAGGCCCAGTATCACCTCCTGGCCCAGCAAGTCGCGGCCCGGCAAGCCCCGACCGGCCGTTGCCGCGCTGCAGCGGCGAATCGGCAAGGCTCGCCGTCGGCGGCACGTCGCACGGCGAGGACCGACATGCCACTCTGGTGAAAGTGAAACAATCTGCTCCCAATTCAAAGCGGGCATGGCCGCATGGTGGAGCTCTTGAGCTGCATCTGAAACAATTCGCTCGAACATTCCAACTGACGTTGACGATTCGTAGTGAACTTTTGCCTGAAACGGTGAACCTGAAAGAACTAGTCCGCCACCTTAAAATTGACCTGCGTTTTCTTTCTTGCATCTGTTAGCTGTTGCCATCATTGACGCTGGTGGAACGAAAATGCTTGGAGATCTCAAGAAAAGCCTACACAGGAGCATTCTGTATTCAGGTTAGAAGAGCAGGGGCAGCAGCCCATTTGATGAAGATATTTGGCTTCAGAACCTCTGCCATCTGTCTGCCTTTGATGGCGATCTGCGTGCCATCAAGAAATTGGGAGATGGAATGGACATCGTTCCAGTTGGTCGGCCTGAAACGCACGTTTTTTTTTGCACGTTAGCAGAGGCGTCGCCATGAACTCGAGGTCGAGCACGATGTAGAGGTGGCGGCGAGGATGACGAAGCCTGTCGAGAACGACGCGCCTGAACACATGAATTTTTTTTAAGATAATGAATGAACATTTCTGACTTCAACCTCCTCAAATAGAAGGAACTAGTCCAAGTTGCCAAACGCTACACACCCTTAAGATAAATGTTTACAACGATACAAGCTTTGCATGCATAAACAAGATGATCGTGTCATGATTCATACTAGTGGACCATGCAGCTTCAAATTGTTGAAGCAAAAAACAGGTTTCAAGGCAGCAGAAAAACTGAAAGTAGGGAGACATGCATGCACCAACAGAGTAAATAAGCAAACATTTAGATAATTGTATATATGATGTTTAACATCAATACATAATGCAAGTGCATCAAGCCGCATCATTCAGCAGTCACTGAATCAAAACACACACACACACACACTAAAAAAGATAAGGCAAACAGCAGAGGTAACAATTGAAAAGCTTGGGTACTTCTCCACCCTCGCTCACAGCCGCGCATGCAGCAGTAGTGCAGTACTGGAACTTGGCAATCAACAATATAATCGTGTACGTAGTAAACTCATCCTTCCTCGACGCCTGATGGTGAGTGTGTGACAGCAATCGGTTCCATGCTCGACCAGCTCGTCACATCTCACGGTCTGGGTCACCTCAGTCGTTTCTTAATTCCCGGTGCCTACTACAAAGCAGAACAATTCCTTTTTTAGGACATGGAGCATCGGCAGATCGATCATGGCTTAAAAGACTGATTGAAATGAAAATCTGGATCCATGTATGGATCTGGTAGATATTCATTACAGGATTTTGAGCGCTTTTATTTGGATTTTAACCAAAGATGCATCATGTATATATTCCGATTTGGAGCGCTTTTATTTGTATTTTTAACAAAGATGCATCATGTACATATTCGTCAGAAAAAAACCGTGACAGGAAACGGAAGAAGACGTGTGTACCTGCGTCCCTTGGTGCATTGCACCTGTAGCACTCAGTCCTGCTTGCAAAATTGTGCACGTTGCAACCGGGCCTGGCAAAATTTGATGAGCACAATGAATAACTGCTTGTTTCAAAAACTCATTCAAAACGATTCCATGAGTTCAATCTTTAAACAACGAGGTTGTTTAATTAGCATTATATTCATCATGAAACAAGCATGCATGCCACTGTTTCTTGCCATGCACACAGAGGCACTCATCTGTACTTGAAGCAAACAGGATAGTTAGATCACCTTGTGCATATCCAGTCGCCAGCTTTCCACCCAGCGCGAACTGCGGCGCTGTCACGGCCACGAGCAAAGTCACCCTCAGCACCGGCTGCACCTTGCCCCCCAGGGAAGTCCCTAACAATAGTGCCACACTTGAAGCAGCTGCTGCGGCTGGCAAAGTTATGGTAGCCGCAGCTGCAGTACCAGTCGCCTGGGCGTATGTCGAGGGAGGTCAGGACACCACCAGTGCTGTAGCCGTCACTGAACTGCAAATCAGGGCGTGGATCACGGCAGCGCTGACAGTAGTCACGGCGGCTAAAGTTGAGGTGCTGGCAGTTCTTGCAGTTCCAGTCTCCAGGCTTCCTCTGGATGTTCATTCGCAGTAAACAGCTAGCTCTGCACGCCGTGCATGTGTCAAGATGATGTAGTGATGTGTAGTTGAAAATATAACAAAGCAAAAATATAACAGAATTAAAGATACTAGTTTCTTCAAATTGTATGATAAATGAACAGACATTACAGAAATAACCTTGTTGTGTTGCAATATTACACACACACACATATGAATATATCCAGGCACCTATGCGGTAAGGCCCATGACGCATGACAGTCAAGCTAGATAGAAGCTAGAAGAATGAGACTCTGTACGAAACCCTTTGATTCTTTTAGCTTTTGTTAGATGCTTGTACTACATGCAATCACAAACTAAAAAGAAAGAATATTTTAAGGCAAAACAAGACAGACATGGAGAAAGTGATTAAGCAAAGGCTGCCTTAAATTAGGCCAAGACGGCACTCCAATCAATCATTTGGACATGCAGGTCAATCATTTATAATTTTAAGTTAAGAGTGTCCCAACTGAAAAGGAAGCAAAACACCATGCAAGAGAAGTCTAATTATTCTTATCTATGCCGGAAATTAGTAAACCATCAATTAAATTGCATATATCATGCATGCATCATAGGAAGCAAACTCACCCTTGCAGATAACTAAAATTCAGAGCTCATTTTTAGACCAATTGAACTAAATTTAATAGCAACAAAAATATCTTTTGTTCTTTTGAAGAAGAATGAACAATCAACCAAGCTGTCTGAGTCTAATACAGGGGGCACAAATAACAAAGGGAACAAGAAGCAAAGCATACCCTGTGAACTTGCAAAGCCTCTTCTTTTTCTTGGTCCTAGGGTTTTCAGTTGTTGTGCTGCTTTTGTTGTGTGCTTGCTTGCTGTGTTCATTCCTTGTGGATGGTTCCCCTTTTATAGTGGAGGCACTTCAATAATTGCGAATCCAGGGTTTGCTGTGGAGGCACCGAGATGCTTTGATCTTAGCCTTTCTAACTGAGCTATCCAAATCGAACAAGAGTACGAGACGAAGGCAGAAACAGGAAAGGAAAATATGCAAGAGGAGAAAGATGCTAAAGATAGGAGGATTTCAGTGTTACTGTTACATCTTGGATGTACGCCACGGGATATTAATTACTTCTGAATATGTATTAACAGCTATATAAAATGTACTCAAAAGAAAATAAAATATCACATCCATTTCCATATACTTGGCCATTTTGACTTTTTCGTTCAAACTCTTGAGTATCAATTTTTGACATATACATAGGAAAATGGTTACATAACATTCTTAAAGTACCTTTCATGACAAATCTATCACTAATATTGTTTCCACTCAAATTAATCAAGTATTAAACAAACTGTTATTAGTCAAAGTTCTGAAACGGATGTAGTTGATTCAGTTATCACAATTGAAGTATCGTCATTATGAGATATGGTAAGGAACTATTTGTGATGAGAACATTTAGTAAGTGGTTAGGCAAAACATAAAGCAGTTAAGTAGCTTCATATAACTAAATGCACCCAAAATAGCTTTGCATTGGCATGTATAATCCAGTATAAAGTTGTGAATGAGCACGCAGGGCAAAAACACAAGTGCAATGGGACCTACCACACACGACGCCAGCATGGTGTGCATATGCCAAACCAGTTAAGACTAAAATATGATTGTCAAATTTATAATCCTTCAAAATAAATATCTAAGTCGTTTCAAGACTTGAAATAAGCACAAGACAGAAGTCGATATTCCGACATGAGAGCAACAATTTCCATCAATTAAATGACCTGATCAAGCAGATGTTCTCTCTGCTGTGTGTGCTCCCTTTTGTTCGCTTTTCTGGAAGAAAATATCGTTTAAGCTATCCATGGACAATTACTTTAATAATTTCCACGCGACAAAGGTGCGAGGATCGAGGAACATATTTCTTTATACTTTGATTCTTCACCCAAATATATACTGGTGGAGGTGCATATCTAGCAATGATGCACACTCCGTGTGGTTAATAGAAATCCTGATGTTCCCAGTTCTGACCAAAATGCCACATCACGGGAGCTCTCAACCGGGGGTAACAGGAGCTCCTCGAGGACTATCCGTTAGATTCGGTACTAATGCTTATATCAGTATCATATCAAAATGCAACCGGTACTGAACCTCGGGATGAATGCTGAGTTTTCTAGTAGTGAAAATGCTACATCACCTGAAAAATTTAAGAACAAAAGAGGAAGATAAATAAAAAAGAGCGACCAACAATGAAACGGGGTTTAAGCAATGTAGTTGAAGTTTTGAGCAACACCGTTTCAAAAAAGAAGAAGTTTTGAGCAACACGTGTTTGCAAAAGATTTAAGGCAATCGAGTTGGTTAAAATAGCCTTTTCTTTAGTCTCTCTTATTTTCCGTATTATGAATTGATGGTCTGCGCTATACACAATGGGTTCATTGAAAGACACAATATAAAATCATTCTGTTAAAATTCCTGTACATCAGTAAATCATCTTCTCGTCAAACTAACATCGCTAATAACAGTAATGGATTTTTGCTAACCTCGGAAAAGAAGTTGTTCTCTTAAGAATGCAAAACAGATAATATGAATAACTTAAGAAAAATTTGCCAACAAAATTACGGTGAATCGATGATCAAATCAACAGTTTGATAACAAGTCTATTACTTAAAGGCAAAAAAGCGAAGACAGCCTATTACTTAAAGGCAAAAAAGAGAAGACAGGTTGAGTTTCTTTTATCTTCAGTAAATCTTTTGCCCTTTTACTAATTTAATTAATGATTTGCATTGCTTGTCCATTCTAGATGCCGAGCTGCCCCCAAAAGATAGCACTAAAGTTGGCTAAATGTTTGATTATATGCTAGGGGCTGATGGACATAACTACAGATTGATTGTATTATTGGGCTTAAATATATATAGCCTTTTGAGAATCGATTCTCCACATACGTGCATGATCTTTAGTCATTCACAAAACCTATTCTGATATACAAATATTCTCCCAAATCACACTTTTACACAATAATTCAAGAGATTCTATGTTCAACCCTAGTCAGCCATCCGTACTGTTTCATTTGCTAGAAAAGCATCTACTTTAATTGTCCTTTCTAGGATTTAGATTAGTACTTCTGTTCATCTCCTGCTGTTGCTATTCAGAACCAAAACCAAAGTAATCATATATCATGAATGAACTCTGTTTCTAAGAAGCAAAATAAGAACAACAGGGGAATATACTATACAAGTCGAATTACTGTGATTAAATATTGTGTTCATCAAAGAGGGAATAAGTATGACTGATAATCAAGTGATATGGCTCCCAAGTCCCACCACAGCACAAAGCATTTATGGGCTTCCTAAAAAAGGGTCTAGTTCTCAAACTTTCAAGTTCATACAGATTATCTAATTTAGAATGAATATGCTAGAATGAATTATTCCTACCTGTCACAGCTTACGGATGCATGCAGATGTATTGCATGTCTATGCAGAGCACGCATTACGAAGGAAATTAGGCCTGATTCCGAGGCTCCACGTCCCCCTCCCACCAATCGCACGTAGACACATCAACAGGGTGTTCCCTAGGTATTATAAAAGAGAAAAAGAAACACTCACATATCATTATCACAAAACTTTATTTTCCTGTAAGTTTGATTCTTTAGCCCCCATCTACAAATGCTAGAGCAAGTTTATGCCGACGCTTCTCGCGTTTCTGACTTGGGGAGGCATCAATTGGACGCGGAAGCGAAAAAGGCAAAGAGATGCCAAGGTTCTAATTCCAGATTAATTTCGATTTGCAAGTAATTATTCCCCATGTCGCCTGACACCCTGTTCCCTGAGAGGGAGCTCACATATGCAGCGTCCAGTCTCTGTTTTCGTAGCGTACAACCGAATTTCTGCATGTCAGCGGTCTCTTCTAAAGATGCATTAGTTGCTGGTTTTCAACCCTTGGACGCGTGATTTCCCTTGAATTGACAAGTTAATATAAACCTATGGCTCCAAATTACAAAGGGGAGGGATCCCATGGAAAGCAGCAAGAACCGAAAAAGCAAAAAAAAAAAAAAAAATGGCAGCACAACTTTTGATGGCACCGTGCTTTGCGGCGGCCACTTGCTGCTCCAGTCCCGTCGCCGCGCCGCCGTGCACCTGGCAAGAGATCCGGCCGCGCTGCCTCTGATTTGCCGCCGGCCTTGGCGTCGCGCACCATGATGTGGTAAAATCTCGAGCCACGTTCCTCCTCCTCAGCCCCCCTGTTTTCTTCTGTGATATGGAGCGGAGCAGTAGATCCAGCAGATTGTTAATCCTACCCCTTCCTGACTATGCAAAAGTTTGTCTTTATTTTTCGTTTAGCTAGTAGCAGTGGCTGCTAGGCGAAGTGGATCGGGAGCACTTTTCTTGCGGAAATCAATTTGTTCATCCTAGAATTTGTTTGCAAATTGTTCTCTGTCCAGGACTATTTCAGAAAGCTACAGAGCAATCGAGTGATGATTGACTCAGAAGTGTCGTCTCGTTGTTGTGCAGGCTGCCGTGTTGTCGTCATGACCGGCGGCGCCGCCGCAGGTGCTGTTCCGGATGGAGGATCTCGGGTTCCTGGTGATCCACTCGTACGGCCTGGCGGCGGAGACTTGCGGCCCAGCGACGGTGTGTCAGTGTTTGTGTGTGGATAGGCGCACCATGGGGGAGGTGATGTTGTGGGGCAACACGGTGATGAGCGGATACTGGACGCCTCGGCGATGGCCGGACGGTGGCTGCAGTCGGAGGACCAAGCGGTGCGGCCTGGTGATGGGTATGTGAGGATCCTGGACCGGTTCAAGGACATCATTATCTTGGCCGGGGAGTCGGGGAGATTGGAGAACGTCACAGCACCATCGAGGTGGAGGCAGGCTGCGAATCCCTGTCCAGCCCCTGCTTGTGCGCCTTCGATTCATCGTGGAGCTGCTGACTCCATTCGTGGCGACCTTGACATCAAATGTGGAGCGCAATTAAACGAGGGCATACAGGACAATTGCATCAAATGACATGCGGATGACTGACGTGGAAGGCTTACGTCGATGTCCAAGTCGGAAGGATGAGATTGGATCAGAAAACTAAAGTTGAGAGAGTAAATTGATTCATATGAAAGTTGAGGGACGGACTGTAGTAAAAAAATAAATGGAATCTAACCCCTTCATGCTTTTCCTAAAAGCCAGGATAGGTTTCTTTTGCAAATGATCTGATCTAACAATTGAATGAAAGCACATGGTTTTGGATCCAAGCACATGGTTAGCAGCTCTGGGCAAGGGATGCTGTAGTTTTCTCTGAATGTTCTAACGAATGTTCTAACTAAGAACTGTTATTATTCGCTCCACAGTTGCAGAAGAGTGAAAAAAGCGGATGGAAGCTAGGCTCTTCTTTACAGTCCATCAACAAGTAGAGGAAGTGCAAAGGCCCGACAACCGTGCTGGAGATTTTTATGGCCAATAAGCAGGATTCCCTCCTTGCTTTACTTATTTTTTTCCAGCGACTGCTACTGATTCCTTTATACGTTTGCTGGATTATTTGGGAAAAAAAATTAGAGTAAGAAATTAATCAGTCAGTTGGATATTCGGGAGAAGTAATTTAATCGTTTTATTCCCTGGGCGTAGATAGAATTAGGTAAGATAAAATTGATTGGAAAGCTTCAAATTAGATCAAAGCAATTCTGTCTGCTAGAATAACAAAAAAGCGCTTCCGAATTGATCTCATCCTTTATATAATAAAATACCTCTCTTATCCATTTAGAGCATATTGATCAATTTATAAGAATCGAATGTTTTGTTTTTATGTTATTTTGTGATAGAATGAAAAGAATTCTATATATAATGGGTTGGGAATTATGCCTAGACCCTTGTATAAATGGAAATTTCATTGATAAGACCTTGATTGTAGCTAGTATCAAATAACTTTGACAATGGAAAAAATTTGACCCATAAGTATTTACTTCAGGAATGGAAATGCTTACTTTGCCTTCGCTGAAGGTCTCCGTCACCGGTGGTCTGCAGCTCGACTAACCGGCCGGCAAGAGAAGCGCTTTCCACGACGAGGAGCAGAAAAGAGGGCAAGGAGAGGGCTGATCCGGGCACGCGATGGCGTCTGTCTGATAAAAAGAACTGACAGAAACGCGTGCGAGGGGGTGTTTGGATACGAGCTGCTAAACTTTAGGAGGGTCACATCGGATGTTCGGATGCTAATTAGGAGGACTAAACATGAGCTAATTATAAAACTAACTGCAGAACCCCTATACTAATTCACGAGATGAATCTATTAAGCCTAATTAATCCATCATTAGCAAATGTTTACTGTAGCACCACATTATCAAATTATGGACTAATTAGACTTAATAGATTCGTCTCGTGAATTAGACTCCATCTATGCAATTAGTTTTATAATTAGACTATATTTAATACTTCTAATTAGTATTCAAACATCCGATGTGACAAGTACTAAAGTTTAGGAGTGTGTTCCCAAACACCCCCTCAGTTGATGTTGATCGCCCCCCCACATCCTGACGTGATGATGAGAACGAGCGAGTGCTAGGCAGAAGAGAAGAGTGAGCACCGACCAGCGCGATCCACATGTGTGTCAGTGTGTGCACTGTTTACACAACACATGGCGTAGCATCGAGCATCGTTGGCGGCAGACAGAGAGCACAGGCTTCGCGGCAGAAGACAATCTGTCAGTGAGCCCATCCGGATCTGTCTACCAAGCAGAAGCAGCAAGTGCAAATTAGTAACATTTTTTTCAGAGAAAATATTAAAAGGCTCGTCTCCGATGCTGGATCAATTCACCGAACGCTGGATCAGATCAGCTTATCCTTGGCTGTTTGGCAATATGGTGTTAAAATTTAACACCCATCACATCGGATGTTTGGATGCTAATTAGGAGTATTAAATATAGGCTAATTACAAAACTAATTGCACGGATGGAGTGTAATTCGCGAGACGAATCTATTAAGCCTAATTAGTCTATGATTTGACAATGTGGTGCTACAGTAACCATTGCTAATGATGGATTAATTAGGCTTAATATATTTGTCTCGCGAATTAGCACAGGGTTCTGCAATTAGTTTTATAATTAGCTCATGTTTAGTTCTCTTAATTAGCATCCGAACATCCGATGTGATACTGTTAAAGTTTAGCACCTCGTATCCAAACACTCATGAACATCCTCTCTCTCGGATACCAAACCTGCCAGCTCAAACAATGTGACAAAACAAACGTGAAGAAGAAACATAAATGTCCAGATACATTGTGCTTGGCAAAACCAACTGGCTGGTATGATCTACTCCCTCTATCCCTTAATAACTGTTACTTGGTAAGTATGCTTCCCAAGCGACAGATAAAAAGGGACGGTGTCAAACATGTGAATAGTGTTCTGTTTTGAAATTTAAACCAACATGACCTCCATTTACTGTAGATAAATGTCCCAGCTCGGTGATGATTGGGACGGCAGACTGCAGTTTTTGTCAGTGGAACCAGTTTCTGATGGCCTTTCAGTGTGAAAGCATGGACCACATTGATAAACAACATTCAGACATTCGGTTCTTTATCACCATGAACTCGAATATACGTCCTTCTAAAAAAAGAATATACGTCGCCGACGGCTACTATTCGCCGCGATTCGAGTAGTCGTATGTGGACTCAGCCAGTGGTCACTGTCAAGTGCCAAACTGTATGGATCATGTGATCATGTCATTCGTGTCAGCCGTCAGCGTGTGGCCGTGTGCATGATTGATGGGGCGGGATAAAATAAAAAAGGAAAAAGAAAGGAAGCGATCGACCGCTGCATTGCTCAAAACCGTCGGCGGTGACAGACTAGTTTGGATCCTTATATAAAATTTGGCCCGGATCACAGATGTTTCGGATACTTAATTAGATGTAAGTTAATAAGTTAATGATAAAAATAATTGCGGACTAATTCACGGTAGTAATCTATTAAGTCTAATTAATTCATTATTAAGTCTAATTAATTCATGATTAGCACATGTTGACTGTAGCATCACATGTGCTAATTATGGACCAATTAGATTTAATGGATTCATCTCGCGAATTAGCCCTCGCTTATATAATTATTTTTTTATTAATCTATGTTTAATACTTTATTAATCTATGTTTAATACTTCTAATTAATATCAAACATCCGATGTGATTCCAGCTGACCTTTAGCCATCCAAACACCCTATGAACCGCCACCTTTTTGCACCTTTGTTTCCGTCGGGAGTTTGATGCCCGGCCTGCGTAGAACCAGCAACGCTACCCTTTAGCCTTTAGAGAGTAAAAAATGACTGGGAGTGGGAGACTTTCTTGTTTTCTCTGTAGAGATGGGGATTTTCTTGTTTTATTTCACAAGGAATGGAATTTTTTTCTGCATGTTTTTTTCCTCAAGTGAACAGTCATGTACCAAGCTTTAACAAAGTATACATACATGACAAGAACTAGTAGTATTTCATTGCCGTGATAGAAGTTACACTGACAGTATTCAAAGACTACGCCGCTCTGCAGAAGGCAGAAGCTATGCTATTAAGCTTAGCAGAGGTCTGCACTGCAGGGGCCTGCTTATTGTTGCATCCAAACATACACGGCAGCACAAGTCTTGGTTGTGACTTGTGAGCCCATCAAGGCCTGAAGAAAGCCGGGTGGGGACGGCCGGCGCCCTGGTAGGAGGTGTTCTTGAGGTGCTCCGGGGCGTTCTCGAACGAGTGCCGCCTCGCCAACGACAAGATCTTCTTGTCGGCGGCGATGAAGTATGCCATCCCAGCAACTGAAAGAAGCCATAACCAACAAACGAATGATTCAGTGAAGCCTGCCCATGTCAAGAAGCGAGAGAGGAAGATGCAGAAGCAGAACAGACCTGTGGAGATGATGAGGGCCTGGCCGGTGGGGTTGATGTTGGCCTTCGCCCATGGCAGCATCCGCACGCTCGCCATCTGAAGGAAAGGATACCAATCAGCAGAATGGTAAGGTACTCGCTCGCCATCTGAAGGAAAGGATACCAATCAGCAGAATGGTAAGATACTGCAGACTGATGCTGTCACATTTTAACACTTGTGGAGGGATCAGAGAACGAGATGAACTCACGGTGGGGATCGCAGAGGCGATGGTCGCTACAGCTGCTGCCTTGGCTCCTGCGAGTGTCGCCTCTGCATCATATGCAGGCACGTAATCATCAGTCAGTCTCAGTCAGTGCACAAAAAGCATTAACAAAACTAATGTGCAGAGTTCAGTCGGATCAACTCATCAACGTATGCTGTATCTGTGCATTTTATTTACCTCTCGAGCAGCGCTTGGCGAGGGCGAGTTTCTGGTCAAGGGACGCGGCCGACATGATGAACGACTGCTCCTGAGGCTAGAGCTACCGAGGACGAAGCGGATCGGCGGGTGGCGAGAGTGAGCAGCTAGCGGCAGTGAGAGTGAGACTGAGAGCGATGAGTGAGCGAGGATTGGGATGGATGGGTTGCGAGGAGAGGCCGTCAACTTATAGCATCGGGAGGGAGCCCAAACGACCGGCGGGGGCAGAGGGGAACCGGCGGGCGGGGGCGCGGAGGCCGGACGTGGTTTTGTGGGCGAGGCCGAAACCATGTGTGCCCGGGGCGCAGGCGAGGTGGCGATGCGTGAGAGCCAGGGCCGGGGCGCGTCGCGTGACGCCACGTCCTCGGGTGATCACGCGTCCCTATCCGCTAGTACTCCGGACTCCGGAGGCTTGGAGATGGACGCTATCGGCATCTGCATGGGTCTCCGCACCTCTGCCCACACCTTCTTCCTGTTCTGCCGCTCTACTGCTCTGCTCTGCGCCTCGTCACGACGTCATCACCTCGTGCAGTTTCACCAACAGCCGGAGAACAAACGGGACGGATCCACCGCGTACCTGAGCTGTAAGAAAACGTGAGCGGCGTTAGCAATGGATGGAAGAACGTTCATGGAAAGCTAGTAAAAAAGGGCCTTTTTTTTTTGTTCTGATGACAGTGATCTGATCCGGGTGGCTGTGCACTCGGTTTTGGGAGTTCGGGACCCAATCAGGGTGTCGCTCCCAGTTTTCGGCAGGAGGGCTGCAGGCACCAACAGCAGAGACCGCTCCGCCGGCCCCATCGGCCCCAGTGTCTCTCTCTGTGGGCTGATGAGCTTTCGAGCAACCCGCTTATCCCCTGCGGAGATGCTGGGCGTTCTGGAGAGACGGCTGTGCTAAAAATACGATAACTTGGTGAGAATAAAATTAAATAATACTCTCCTATATATTTTTATTTATTCCGTTGCACTCAAATTAACCCAATTTTTTTTATGTTTTTTCCCTTGGTTTGTTTGTCCAAGATTGATGAAGGAGATGTTGGTTTATTTAATTATCTGCTGAGGTTATTCCAGATAATCAGATGGGATCCAGCTGTGTGCATGGTGTTATCAACTGTGTAGATATTGCAAAAAGAACATAATGGTAACAAACTAATTTGAAGAATTTTTTGAAAAAAACATTTCAAGAAAAAAGTTATGTGAAGAAAGTTTTGGTAAAACATTCCAAGTTTTCGCGAAAAACTCTAGTGAAAAAGTTTTCCGCAAAAGTTCATCATGGGAAGTTCTGAAAACGGAATGTTGTGGTGGAGAAATAATAATGCATAAAAAAGTTTAGCATTTTTGTCGCTTGTTGTCGGAAGGGGTTGCGCGTGAGCCTCCGTCATCATAACGGTTGCAACTATAATCATAAGCGACATTCATAACCGTAATCGTTGTCGTATTGCTAGATTCAACGGAAGAATGGTACCAGTTTGCATGCATGGGTAGGATTCACGTCTCAAAACTTATGTGTGATGTCTTGGTATTTACAAGGTGTTCAATGCTATATGGTGTGTACCCTTTTTCTTGGAGTTGTAATAATCGATAGCTTTGTCCATCATATCCTTCGCTAGCTAATGCAGTGTGTTTGGAATAATTTTACTATTTTATCTAGAAAAAGCTATAGTCATACATGGAGTACTTTCGTGCCTGTTTTATGTTCATTTTTAATTATTTTATTTTTTTCCATTGCGAGGAGATTGAGCTTTTGCCACTGCCTTCTTGAGGTGTTGGCTATGTTTTAGTGGATGGCACAGTACAATACAACGCTACTTCGTCCATCATCGATCTGAAGAAGGAAAGTTTTCTGACAGCAAGTTTTTCATGGTCATGTAGCACAAAGTTGCAGTACTCTTAATAAACTGGGGTATCGAATATATGATGGAAATTCATAATTACAATATAAACTTGAGCACCACACACTATATATTGTAGTTTCTCCAAACACACATCTCAAGTAGTAGGTTATTTGGATGGACATCGACGGCTGAGAACTACTGGTGCTCAAGAGGTAGCTTCTTGTCCAATCATGGCCTGAAGAAGGACGGGTGGAGACGACCGGTGCCCTGGTAGGAGGTGTCCTTGAGGTGCTCCGGTGCATTCTCGTAGGAGTGCTTCCTCGCCAGCAACAGGATCTTCTTGTCGGCGGCGATGAAGTACGCCATGCCAGCCACTGCACCATTCAGTTTCAGTCGAGCAAATCATGTGTCAGTTATTGCAATTACAATCTTGTTCATCAGTTGAAGGAAGAAAAGCCATAGAGATCGATGCATGTAGCCGCTGTACCTGTGGAGATGATCAGGGCCTGGCCGGCAGGGTTTATGTTGGCCTTCGCCCACGGCGACATCCTCACGCTGGCCAGCTGAACGATAGGACACGTCAAAATTGTTAAAAAGACACACGATTGCACGTTGCCGGAAGAGCGAGAGAGATTGATAGATGAACTGACGGTGGGAATTGCAGAGACGATGGTCGCTGCAACTGCTGCCTTAGCCCCTGTGAGAGCCGCCTCTGCATGCAGATTGCAGATCAGTATGTACTCGATCAAACATCACTTTACAAAGCAATCATCGATCAGAGACAGGTTAATCAAGCAAACGAAAATATTCTGACTTAATTTGTGTCAACGGTAGCTGTATACGAGAATGTCTAGCTACCTCGGGAGCTTTTCTTAGCCATGGCGAGCTGCTGCTCAAGGTTCTTGCGGTTCACCGGCGCCGGCATGGTGATCTAAAGCTAGGGGCTAGGGCTAGTTTGATGTGGATGATCGAGGAGGACCGGAGGTTTTCACTTCACTAGTGACCACCGGAGCCGATGGAGATGAGGTGAGATGAGATGCAGGATGCCGGAGGAGCCCTGAATTTATAGGCAGCGCTTGGGCCGTGGCGGTGGCGGACGTGGTTTTGGGGGCGAAGGTGAAACGCACGCAGGGCGGCCGGCCTGCGCGCGGCGCATGATCGAGCAGGTGATGACAGCCCAGAAGGGAGAAGGGGCTTGCAGGGTAGGGTGCCGTTCACACCACCACCTCCGCCTCGTCATCGGCCAGGCCACGTCGGCAGCCGCTTCACACGTTCCCTACCGCGCTCACGGCTTGCAGACAAACTGTTCCTGGCCGGGCTCTCTGCATGCCTAAATTCTCACGAAACGAAAACTGTACTAGCAGTACGCCAACTGTGGGCATTCATGGACAAGTTAAGAGGTGAGGATTTTTCTTCATACCTTTTATTAGAGGAAAAGGATAGAGCTTTTCTGCTGACGAGGAATTGAAGATATATGTGGTGGCTGCGCCCTCACAAAAAATATGTACATTTTTTAAAAAAGCTATCGACAAAACGTTGGGCAAAAGTATAAGAGAATAAATAAATTCAATAATAATAAAATTAAAAGTACATCGAGTTTCCTAAAAACCAAATATAGTTTATGAAAGAGAGATCAAGGTTGTGCCACCATCTGCAGCCACCCGAAACCTCACTGTAATGACATTCTCCACTCAAGGGAGGGAGAGAGATAGGGCATGGTGGAAGTGAACGGAAACAGAAGAAGCAGGGGTGGCAACAACATTGTCCGTCTCTTATTATCCTAATTTTGGGAGGGATCTATTTAAAAGATTTAGAGGCGAAGAGGGGTTAGAGGGAAGGAAATATTTATGCGAACAAAGACTATGATAGTTTTCTAAAAACATTTTCCAGACAAGTTTTTGGAGAAGTTATTGAAGAAGTTTTCGGTAAACATTTTAAGTTTTCCAAAAAAAAGTTTAGCAAAAAGATGTCTATAAAAGTTCCCAGGGAGGTTTCCAAAAATGGAATGTCGCGGAGGAGAAACGCCGCAAAAAGAAGATGTTTGATGTTTGGCGGGTGCGGATGGGAGTGTTGTTTGTCGCTTGTTGTCGGAAGAGGTCACATGTGAGCCTCCATCATTATAACGGTCATAACTATAATCATAAGCGATAGTCATATAGTCATAACCATAATCATAACTTGTTGTCGTTTTGCTAGATTCGGATGAAAAACGGTACAAGTTGCTTTCGATCTTAAACCGTCAAATTCCTTTTCGCATATGTTTGATGATTGGCTTAATGAGGTCAGCAACCGAAGTATCAGATTCTTTGTTGAAACCAGTGACTTAGGTTGGGCGATCTGGCTAATTCATAACAAAGTGGTATTTGACAAATTAAAACTCAAGTAAAATCCCATATGCCGATCATTTTCGTTTGAATACATTGGACTCACTGTTGCACATTTGCTACAAAAGGAGGAGGTCCGCCACATAAAATGGTGTGCCAACATTGGAAGCCACGGTGATGGACATCTTCGCCAAGCATGAGTGGAGGTTCAGGATCCACATCTCAAACCTTGTGTGGTGTCTTGGTGTTGAATTATGAGGTGTTTTATGCTATGGTATGTGTATTTTTTTTGTTTGGAAATTACACTAATGGACGGCTTTGTGCATTCTTTGTTGATGCAGCGTCTGGAATAATTTTATCTGTTATCTAAAAAAGCTATAGTCATACATAAAGTACTTTGATGTATGTTTTATGTTCAGTCTTTTTATCATTTTAATTTTTTCCTTTGTAGGGAGATTGCATTGACAGTTTGCCCCTGCCTTCTGACAGCAAGTTTTTCATGGTCATGTAGCACAAATGTGCAGTACTCTTAAACTGGGGCATCAACAATATATGATGGAACAAGCTCATAACAATTACGATAAACTTGAGCACCACACACATATATTATAGTTTCTCCAAGCACATCGATGTGTACAGGTGTAGTACTAGCTAGTAGATAGTATAGACTAGTACTGGCTGACAAGTATAGCATATGGTAAATTATTTATTAGACATCCAACGCAACATCGACGGCTGAGAACTACGCACTGCTCAAGAGGTAGCTTCTTCTTCGATCATGGCCTGAAGAAGGACGGGTGGTGACGACCGGTGCCCCGGTAGGAGGTGTCCCTGAGGTGCTCCGGTGCGTTCTCGTAGGAGTGCTGCCTCGCCAGTGAGAGCACCTTCTTGTCGGCGGCGATGAAATACGCCATGCCAGCCACTGATGAACCATTCAGAGTTTCAGTTGAGCAAATCATGTGTCAGTTATAGTTTTCTTCAGCTGAAACCGAAGCCATGGACATGGAGATGCATCTAAACCTAGTAGAGGAGTGGTGTACCCTACCAGTGGAGATGATGAGGGCCTGGCCAGCGGGGTTGATGTTGGCCTTCGCCCATCGCGACATCCTCACGCTCGCCAGCTGAACGAGCAGACATTAAAATGGTTAGTATAGAATTGTAGATAACACGATTGTGCATGGTGGCGGAGAAGAGAGAGATTAACTCACGGTGGGGATGGCAGTGGCGACGGTCGCTATAGCTGCAGCCTTAGCGCCTGCGAGTGCCGCCTCTGCACGCAAGACATGTGTACTCAAGAATCAGAGACGAAAAGCAGTGGATAAGATCGGCTAAAAGCCTAAACCAAACGAAAATGCAGAGTCTTTGTGTCCACAGTGACAGTGTAGCTGTATGTGATACTGAGTGTGTCTACCTCGCGAGCATTGCTTGGCTAGGGCACGCTGCTCGTCAAGGGACTTGCGGGTCGCCGGGGTCGGCATGGTGATCTAAAGCTGCTAGGGCCTAGGGCTAGTTTTGTGTGGACGACGACCGAGGAGGAGGTTCTCACTTCACTAGTGATCACCGGCGCTGATGGAGATGAATGAGATGCAGGATGCCGGAGAGGAGCCCTGAATTTATAGGCAGCGGCAGGCCCGGGAAACGGCGGCGGGCGAGGGGAGCCGGTGGGCGCGGACGCCGCCGTGGCGGACGTGGTTTTGGGGCGAAGAAGAAACGCATGTCTTCGCCGGCTGGCCGGCCGGCGGCGTTGGGCGCGTGAGCATGCAGGTGAAAGCGCGCGCCTTGCAGTTGCAGACAAACGGATCCTGGGTCTCGGCCTACTGCCTAGCTTTGTTTCCAGACTCACACGAAACTGTACTGGCAGCACACTCCAAACTTTAAAGTTTTGAAAAGAGGATTTTTCTTCGTATTTTCTAGGGGAGGATACGTTTTCTGCTATATAATGACGGTATTCGGTATTCCGGGGTGGCTGTGCCCTCAGTTTAGGGATTTAATCAGGGGTGGCGCTCCCGGTTTTGGGCCCCATGGACGTCATGGAGTATATGCCCGTCTGCGTGTACATGATGTAGGGATAACAAACTAACGTATGAGAGAACAAAACTAAATATATATCGTGTCTTCCCCGTTTTCTGTAACAAAGTTTTGCTAGTTTGTAATGGTATGGTGGAGTTTGTTATATGGTGGAGTTTGTTAGGTAGAGGCGCATGGAGAGAAAAAAGTCTCTGAACCTTGTTAGTGGTAATATACAAAGTACTCTGCTTTTTATAAAAAGTATGGCCGAGCGCCCGGGCCTTTGGTCTGAGAACAAAACTAAATATGCTCCATTTTTATTGGAACGCGCTAATTCACACATGTGTGTGGGGGCCAAGTCACGTATGATTACGACAATGTATTTCTTTCTTTTTATTTGGACGACTCCATCATCCGAGTTTTCTTTTGCTAGTTCTTTCTTTAGATGAATCTCTAATGGGAGGTTTGTTATGTTGGTTTTCTTTTTCTGGACGATTCCATCATGCGAGCTCGCTTTCGCTACAACTCGTTTAAAGTTGCTCCAAAATCATTGGTTTCATACTAAATTATGTTCCATTTTTATTGGAACGTGCTAAATCCAAACATGTGCATGGGTCCAAGTCATGTACGGTTACGATAATGGCATGTTGTTTCCTTTTTCTATTTGGACGTCTCCGTTCTTTGAGTTTTCCTCCGTTAGTTTGGATGATTCTGTAATGCGAGCTTTGTTCTGCTAATTCCCCCATTTTTTGGACGATTCTTTCCTGGGAACTCGCTTTTGCTGCAAATCACTCTAAGTTGCTCCAAAATCATAAGTTTCGCACTAAAATATCTTCCATTTCTTTTGGAACGTGCTAAATCCAAACATGTGCATGGGCTCAAGTTATGTACGGTTACGATAATGGCATGTTGTTCCCTTTTTCTATTTGGACGTTTCCGTTATCCAAGTTTTCCTTCATTAGTTTGGACGATTCTGTGATGCGAGTTTTGTTCCGTTGATCCCCTTTTTTGGACGATTCTTTCATGCGAGTTCGTTTTTTCTGCAACTCACTCTAAGATGCTCCAAAAACGTAAGTTTCGCACTAAAATATCTTCCATTTCTTTTGGAACGTGCTAAGCAAATCCAAACATGTGCATGGGTCCAAGTTATGTACGGTTACGACAATGGCATGTTGTTCCCTTAATTTTTCTATTTGGACGTCTTCGTTATCTGAGTTTTCCTCCATTAGTTTGGACGATTTGTGATGCGAGCTTTGTTCCGTTGATCCCCTTTTTTGGATGATTCTTTCATGTGAGCTCGCTTTTGCTGCAACTCACTCTAAGTTGCTCCAAAATAGTAAGTTTTGCACTAAAATTTCTTCCATTTCGTGCTAAATCCAAACATGTGCATTGGCCCAAGTTATGTACAGTTACGACAATAGCATGTTGTTCCCTTTTTTCTATTTGGACGTCTCCATTATCCGAGTTTTCTTCCATTAGTTTGGACAATTTTGTGATGCGAGCTTTGTTCCGTTGATCCCCTTTTTGGATGATTCTTTCATTCGAGCTCGCTTTTGCTGCAACTCACTCTAAGTTGCCCCAAAATTGTAAGTTTCGCACTAAAATATCTTCCATTTCTATTGGAATGTGCTAAATCCAAACATGCATGTGGGCTCAAGTCATGTACAGTTACGATAATTACGTGTTGTTGCTTTTGCTACAACTCATTCAAGGTTTTCTGTCATGCGAGCTCGTTTTCGCTGAAACTCGCTCAAGGATTGTCCCAAAATCATCAATTTCATACTTTTTTGGATAAAATATTAAACAAAAAATTATTTGGTAAATTTCCAAAAAAATAATTTCAGTAACTTTTTTTTACAAAAAAATATATGTAATTTTTCAAAACATTCATCACCAAAAAGTTTTTGTTAGGAAAAAGAGGACTAAAAGTGACAAAAATAAAAAAATCAAAATTAACAAGGGTAAATTTATTAAAATGATTGAATTTGAAGTCTTTCGCATAATTTATTCAAATATGTTACAAGAAACTTATTTGAAGAAATTTTCCGAGAATGTGACCAAGGCCCGCTTGAGTGGAGCTGTAAGTGCATAGGAGTACCAGGCCAATTTTTTTTACACGCTCACTATCTTTTCTTTCTTTCTCCCGCTCTTTATCTGATTCTCCTGAAGGCATTGACCAGATTGACCGGCGGTGTCCTGGAAGGAGGTGTCCTTCAGGCCTCGTTCAGTAGCATAGGATTGGTGCTAGACCAAATTTTGATCATGGTCAGGATCGAGTGGATCCTGGTTTCTCATTGAAACTTGGTGATTAATCATTCCTCCCCAGGATCAAAACCATTGATTCAAAAGCAGTGTTCAGCTGGAGAGGAAAGAAAACAGGGGATCAAATAGAGCTATATTAGAAAGCAATGAACAGAGCTGGCTAGGATCCAGAGCCATATATAGATGATGAGCTAGATCGATCGTACCAGAGTTGGAGACGATGCCGGGGGAGTTGGCGCCACTACTGGTGGTGTGGATGGGGCTGCTGCTGCCGGACGTCAACCCGTAGCACTAGATCTCCACAGTGCAGTCGGAGGGGAGCTCCAGCCTGAGGTCGTGGCACGCGCCGACCTCTTCCACGTCCATGGCCATGCCGTCGCCGCCCACCGCGCCCGCATGCTAGGATCGGGCTGGCGAGGAGTCGCTCGCACCTCCTCCTCTGCCCGCGCCCGCCCCGCCCCCGCCCTTCCCTACCACCACCACCACCACGGTGGTGTCCGCGTCAGGGGCAGCGCCATTGTCCTCGTGCCAGCTCCGCTTAATCTCCCACGCGCGGTCCAGCCACACCTCCCACGCCGCCAGCTCCACTTTGCCGTAAGCCCACAAGTGAATCCGTTCTGGACCATCGACGAGCCGTCTTCATTCCGGGCCAAGGACGGAAAGAAAAGGACTAGATGGGCCCGATTCAATTCCGGACAAGGTCTAAATGAACGGCTATTTCGGATCGGATCCGATTTCAAACCGGGCCAGGCCGATCCGAGTGGAACAGGCCATGTTCCGACCTAACCGAACGGGGCCTCAGTCGTCGAGTTGGTCAGGTGGGTTCTACAGCCAAACATACGTTGGCCAAGGAGAATCAGTACCAGTAAGGAATGCATTGCATGCGTTACTGAAGATGCACATGGAACTATCCACTTCCGGCTTGCAGACAAACGGTGCCTGCAACTGCATGGTGCAGATGCTGTTGCTGGGGGTCTATCTTATGCCGCTCTAGCTTCTGGGTGGCTACCATGGAGTGAGTGAGTATCTCACGAAATTGATTGCTGGTTTCTGGTTGCCCAAACGTACGGAACCATGCATGTGCATGTAGTAGGCAGGTAACCACAGTTTTGAAAACAAGAATCTTGTAGGTTAGGTTTGGCTCCTGAGCTAGTTAGCGTCAAGAAAAAAATTAAAATGCGGCACCAGTATAAGTTCGACACGGCGCAGGATGGATCCTGCAGGACACACGTCAACAGCCGACAGGTCAAGCTATTGTCGCTAGCTGCATCTCCATGCACGTGCCGGTATGTACTCAGGTCACTGGTTTCGACTCCGATCTGCAATATAGTAATCAGCGCTGTAACTGCATGTTGGAAGAACTGCAAGATAAACGTGAGCGGTACTCAATCCGGGCGTCGCTCTTGCTCACCCAGTTCATGGAAAAGGAAAGTGAAAAGAAAGCCTTTTTTTCTGGTGGTGACGGTGCGATCTTTGTTGGCTGTGTGCGTGCGTGCCCTCAGTTTTGGGACTGTATCTGTGTTGCGCTCCCGGTTTTCAGATAGGCACCCGCCGGGTAGCAGCACAGACGTCATGGCGTCTCTGTCTGTGGGCTGCTTGCCTGCGAACGTACGTGCGCACCTCTGAGGAAGGGACACGATATAGCTTATCCCCCCTTCAGATTCAGAGACGACGGCGTATAATTTTCAGCTGAGATTTCAGATATCAGAATATCAGATGGGGTCCCCCGGTCCCGGGATGCGTAGTTTTATCCGCTATGAAGATCTCGCCAAAATAACCTAATAAGAACCAAGCTAAATATCGTATCTTCTCCTTTAGCTGCAACAATTTTACCCTGTTGTTTTATCCGCTGTGTTTTACTTACTTGGCAGTGGTAGGGTTATTGTTTGGTAGATCGAGGTGTTCAGAGAGAAGATTGCTAGTTACATGTGGCGTTAATATAAAACTTAAAAGGGAAAAGATAAGGTTGCTTGGGTCCATATGCAAATGTATTAATGGGGAAGGAGCATCTATATACTCAGATCAAGCGCAGAAAAATAAATCGTTCCTGTTTTGCTTGGAGAACGCTTTAATTTGTCTTGAATCCAGAATTTTGTTGTACGCACGATTGGCATGCGTGCTGTCCTTATGCGTTATGCCTAACACAAATCGTGAGATGGGAGATTCACACATGGGGTAACACCAACACATCATATGGGCCATTTGTCACAACATATATAGTCAGACGCAACAGTGTGTGAAGCGCTTTTGCATGCTTGGAGGTGGACTAAGCACAAGTTGGGTGCTGATCAGGAACAGCAAAAAGTTGCATTCGTTTTGAATTGGATCGGATCGAGCACCGATGCTACAAACTAATTACAGTGGCCACTATTACATCGAGGATTAGGGGGCTAATAGCTGAGCGAAACTGGTAGTTTATTCGGACATCTATCGACGGCATATAGTAGCTAGTAGTGACGAATAGATCGAGAGGTAGCTCGACAAATGTCTTGTACACTATTTATGGCCTGAAGAAAGCTGGGTGAGGGCGGCCGGCTCCTTGGAAGGAGGTGTTCTTGAGGTGCTCGGGCGCTTCCTCGTACGAATGCCGCCTCGCCAGCGAGAGGATCTTCTTGTCGGCAGCAATGAAGTAGGCCATGCCAGCAACTGCAGGATGATCAAGACATGTATCATCAGCACTAGGTTACAGAACATGTTTTCAGAGGTCAGCGAGGCCGATGATCTTTCAAAGTGACAGAGGAGGTGATAGAGATCGATCAACTTGTAAGAGATGCAGTAGTGCGTCGTACCTGTGGAGATGATGAGTGCCTGGCCCGTGGGGTTGATGTTGGCCTTCGCCCATGGCAGCATCCGCACGCTCGCCAGCTGAACAGCAGCAGCAGAACGATGTGTGTGATGCTTACTATCCATCTTATAAGGAAAACATTGATATGATGATGGTGCTGGTGTGGAAATAGACTCACGGTTGGAATTGCAGAGACGATGGTTGCCACAGCTGCTGCCTTAGTTCCTGCAAGGGTTGCCTCTGCAGGCATGGAAGCATCATCAGTCAGTGTACATGCCTTCAAGACAGACTTGTTTAGCAGTAGCGAGCGCGCACGCACACACACACCTAATTGTATGTGTTTGCAGCACTTGCACAGCGTACACGTATCGCATACCTCGCGAGCAGCGCTTGGCCATGGCAAGCTTCTGGTCCAGGGAGGCACGGCTCACAGTCGACATCTTGCTTTGATCTTGCTCGATCTTGTGCTTGCAAACTACTGTGAGAGAATAACTCCGAAAGATAGTCTGCTTAAAGCGCTAGGAAATGAAGCAGATCGATCGCCTGGTAGTGAGTAGTGACTAGTGAGTGGCAGTGTGGGACAGATGGGATGCAAGAAGAGGCAGGGGGGAGGCCATGGATTTATAGGCAGCGCCGGATGATGAGGACCCAGAAGATCGGCGGACGGCCGGCGAGAAGCGGCGGGCGCAGCGGACGTGATTTTGGACGGCGAGAACCTTTGGCTTGAGCCTTGAGGGCACACATCGCCGTCGGTTCCTACCCACCATAGCTTGCAGACAGACGGTGCATGGCAGCATGTGGGTGGTACGATTACTTGTCAAGCAACCGGCCTTTTGGGAGTTGGATCCTCAAGAAAATTAGATTAATATAATGGCTTTTAATAAGCCTAAACCGTGTGTGCAGCAGATCGGTTTAGATCAGAAACCCATGGTCCATTGGTGTTATGTGGGCTCTAGCTAGGTTCGGCATGCATCTATGTGCTACTCTACTCAACAAGGGTCAAAAAGATTACCAACCTACCACACCCACGAGGCACAAGTCCACAACTATGGTTACTTTGACACACTAACTGGAGCCATGACGCACTGTCAACAGGCAGCAGGGTCAAGCCTTTGACGCCGCTGCATGTGCAGACCAAAGGCTCAAGTCACTGGTCTCAAGTTAAACATGTGGCAAGTGCCTGTAGTTTCAAGGTATAACAGTGATGTAACTATGCTGTGAAACCGTAAATTGTACTTACTCCATAAAACAGAAAGAAGTAACAAGCAAGTAGAAGCACCAAAAGTGCTTTTCTGAAGATGGCGGTCTGGTGTGGCCGTGTGGGCGTGCCCTCGGTTTTTTGGGGCCGGAATCTGCAGGCCAGGGACTCAGGGTGGCGCTCCCAGTTTTCAGCGAGAGGCATCAGCAACAGAAACGGCAGACGCGGTATGGCGTTTCCGTCCGTGGGCTGCAGGCGTGCGCCCCACAAAAAAAGTTGTACGAATAGATTATCTCTGCTGCGGTTTTCAGGGTTTTCAGATCTGGTCTTCCTGCATACTTACTACGGAGTATACTAGTACCAGGAGTGTGGGCTTTATCCACTGTTTCTCAAATAATTTCCATAAGTAAAAAAGCTGAAAATAAATTTGTGTTTTTGTTACGTCCGGAATCATCATCAGTGTTTAACATTTTTAATTGTCCCTGCATAATAAGGTACATGAGCCTTTTTATGGTTCATCAAAACATTATAAATTGAATCTCGATACCTAAGAGGTATTAAAAAATGTTACCTCCGTTATCAAAATCTGACCTTCCATGTTTTAATTAACCGATAGCATCTCTTATTCAAAAGGCTCGTACTCCCTCCGTTCATGTTGTAAACAAGGCGCATACGCATATCAAGATTCAAAGTTTACAATCTTTGACCAATAATTTAGCCAATAATTTTTTACTTTTATAATATAACTTTAACATGGTTGGATTTGTAATCAAATGCACTCTCTAATGATTATAAATTTATAACCACAAACAATATAAGATAAGATAAATGAATGGTCAAATTTTAATTAGGAGATCGTGTTGTGTCGTACCACGCCTTATACTATTCACTACGGGAAAGCATAACGTCGCCGAGTGTAATTACTTCGCCGAGTGCTTTTTTTCGGGCACTCGGCGAAGCACCGTTTTGCCGAGTGTAACATAAAAAACACACGGCAAAAACAAAACACTCGGCGAACGACCGGTTTGCCGAGTGCCACCCAAAAAACACTCGGTAAACACCCAACAGGCACTCGGCAAACTTTGACACTCGGCAACATGACGCCCACGTGACTTCCTCGTGCCGCCGGCGGCGCCCCTCCGTGACGGCCGTTAGTGTTTGCCGAGTGTCAATATAGGGCACTCGGCAAAGGCACTAGTTTGCCGAGTGCCATGATGGGACACTCGGCAAACTATAGTCTGTGCCGAGTGTCTTGATAGGACACTCGGCAAACCCTATAGTTTGCCGAGTGCTAGGGGGTACACTCGGCAAAATATAGGGTTTGCCGAGTGTCTTTTCACACACTCGGCAAACATAATTTTTTTTTCCCTCTCCTCCACCCTCCAAACTTTTTACACTCCACATGTATGGCATTTGGCACTGCATGGTAGAAGATGGACTATTTTTTGACCTGTTTGCTATATTTAATCAATTAATTTCATTTAGAGTAATTTTTTGATTTAAGTCAAATTTGAACTGCAGGTGGTTGGAATAATGGAATAATATGAGTGAAAAAATCATATTCATGTTAGTGAGTCTAAATTGAGGTCTCACCCAGAAAATGAAAAGAAATTTCGAACATTTTGCTAAGGAAACACGACTACGAACGTGTGGCCAAATGATTGTTTAATTCTCAAAAATACAAACGAAGTTTGAAAATCATGAGATTTTGCAAGATGCTTTGATTTCATATGCAGAGGCCGTGGTAAAAAATTGATAAGGTTTCGCACAAGTTTTGACATATGATGTTTACAATTCGAAGCATCTCCGGAGAGGTTTCAGAGAAGTTCAAAGGATCCGCTAAGATTTAGAGATGAATCGATAAATGTAATTCTCATTGAGTCCAAATTTTTTTTTATAGGCTATAGAGAACATAGATAGGTTCATGTCAAATTTTGGGAAATTTTCAGTTCCGTTTGGTAATTTTTATTCATTAATTGGACGTATATGAATTTAATAGATATAAATTAAATATGAGCTATAAATCCATGAAATAATGGTACAATATTACTTAAAAAATGGAATACGCAATGTTTAGTGAATTGGACTAGGTTTACACAAAGTTTACGTACTTTTAATTACTAAAAGTGTTGTTGTACATGCAATATAGGTAGGTGTTTGCCGAGTGCTACGTAGGGCACTCGGCAAAAGGATGGTTTGCCGAGTGTCACAAATAGGGCACTCGGCAAAGTCACCCCGGATCCACGTCGCAGTGTCAGTACGAAATTCGGGGAAAAAAATACCCTTTGCCGAGTGCCCCGGATCTAGCACTCGGCAAAGGGTATGCCGAGTGCTAGATCAAGGGCACTCGGCAAAGGTGACACCGGGTCCACGTGTAAGCCTCAGTACGAATTTCGGTAAAAAGAATATACTTTGCCGAGTGCCTCTAATCTAGCACTCGGCAAAGGGTATGCCGAGTGCTACATCACGGGCACTCGGCAAAGCCCAAGCCCCTGATCTACCCTTCGAATCACACACACGCCCGGCCACACACTTAGCACGCCAACACTTAGCCGCCGCAGCCGCCCCGGCCCCCGCGCCCGCCCGCGCCGCCGCCCGGCCCCCCGCGCCCGCCCGCGCCGCCGCCGACCCGCGCCCGCCGCCGCCGCCCGGGCGCCCCGCGCCGCCGCCGCTGCCCGGGCGCCCCGCGGGGCCGCCGCCGACCCGCGCCCGCCGCCGCCGCTCGGGCGTCCCGTGCCGCCGCCGCCGCCCGGGCGCCCCGCGGGGCCGCCGTCGACCCGCGCCGCCGCCGCCGCCCGGGCAGGGATAAGGCCCCGGCCTCCCCTGCGGCCCCGGCCGGCCTCCCCTGCGCCCCCGGCCGGCCTCCCGCGCCGGCCCCCCGCGGCCGTCCTCGTCCGGACGTCCGGCCGCCGCACCGTCCCCCGGCCGCCCCTCCGGTAAGTTGAAAATATTAGAGAATGCATGATAACATTGCAAAGAATAGAGGAAGAGTAGAAATTAGAAAATGTTGATTCTTCCTTGAATGGAAAAATATTAGAGAATAGATGAAGAATAGAGGAAGAATATTAGAGAATGCATGAATGGAAGAGAGGTGTGGTTGGTAATAGAGATGTGTGGTTGTGGTTGTGGTTGTTGGCCATCGTGCCAACTCTTTAGTGGGATTGTGGTTGTCGGCCATCGTGCTGTTTCTTATGTTGCAGGTTTTGGAAACCTCCCCGTGCAGGGGAGATGCTGCCGAAATTTTGTCTTAAACAATGCTTTGTTTCTTTTGTTGCAGGAGAGGCTTACAAGGACCGTCCTCGACTCGTCACTTTGCAGGATAGCAAGGTGAGGCATGCTACACCTCTATTTCCGTATAATGTTCGTATATCACGTAACCTAGTTAGGCGTCTCCCGTTCGAAAGAGATACTGTTGGAAATATGCAGATCTTTGCATATCTATAATCGTATCTGTTTCGAATTGTCCACGTTTTTTGGACAGCCCGAGGATGTGTAGGTGGGTTTAGTATCCATGGTCTACTCCGACCCGAGATAAAATTTCGGCAGCACCTCCCTGTTGTTCTCTAGATACACAATCTCCTATCAAGGACGTGTATTTGGAGAACAGCGGGGAGGTGCTGCCGAAATTTTATCTCGGGTCGGAGTAGACCATGGATACTAAACCCACCTACACATCTTCGGGTGGGATTAGGACCTATCTTTACCTAGTAGACAATATAGGAGCGTGTATATGCCATGTGAATTTTGTATTACTTATTTAAATGGTAGAGGATGGAGGATCGTCAGTGGATGTACACGGGTCGCACTAGTCAGAATACGTTGACCAATGAATGGCTTGACAAGACGGATGCTTTCTTGGAATGAGCGTTTGCAAGTGTCAATGGAGCTCGATCGACTTGGTATCCGTGCAGCAAATGTGGAAACATGCGTCGGCAAACCAAGCTGGAGATGGGCAAACATCTTGTGAAGAACGGATTTACGTCAGACTACACCAGGTGGATCTACCATGGTGAATCTGACCGTGGGAGAGAGGAGGTCTTGAGACAACGAATCGAGGAATTTGATGATGATGCCGGGGTGGGAGACATGTTAAATGACTTTCATGAAGCACACTTCGAAGAGACACGTAGGGAGGAGGAGCCAGAGGCTACCGCTAAGGCTTATTACGAAATGTTGTCTGCGGCACAGCAACCCCTTCACGGCCATACCAAGGTTTCTCAGCTAGATGCCATTGCACGCCTAATGGCTGTGAAGTCTCAGTTTAGTTTGAGTCGAGACGCGTTTGATATTATGTTGACAGTTTTTGGAAGCCTGCTCCCGGTTGGTCACATCTTGCCAAAGAGCATGTATGAGGCACAGAAACTCCTTCGTGCACTTAAGATGCCATACGAGCATATACATGCTTGCCCGAAGGGATGCATCTTATTTAGGAAAGAGTATGCGGAAGCAAAATACTGTGTGAAGTGTGAATCATCTAGATTTCTGGAGGTTGACTATGGTGACGGTCAGAAAAAGCAGCTCGCAATTCCTGTGAAGGTTCTACGGTATCTTCCTTTCATACCGAGGATCCAACGGCTTTTCATGACTGAAGAATCCGCGAAACAGATGACATGGCACAAAAATGGCCGTCGTTATAATCCAGAGAAGCTGGTACACCCAGCCGATGCTGAAGCCTGGAGAAGCTTTGATGCGATTTATCCTGCAAAAGCTCTAGAGGCCCGTAACGTACGCGTTGCGTTGGCAACTGATGGGTTCAATCCCTATGGAATGGCGGCCGCCCCGTACACCTGTTGGCCCATTTTCGTTATCCCACTGAATCTCCCACCCGGCGTCCTATTTCATCGACATAATATATTCTTGTCGTTGATAATTCCAGAGCATCCGGGAAATAATATGAGTGTGTATATGGAGCCTCTGATTGATGATTTGCTCCGTGCTTGGGAGGAAGGGGTATGGACCTATGACCGATCCACAAAGACAAAATTCAAGATGCATGTTTGGTACCAGTACTCACTGCATGACTTGCCGGCATATGGGATTTTCTCCGGATGGTGTGTTCACGGGAAGTTTCCTTGCCCAGTATGTAAAGCATCTTTGAAGTTCATTTGGTTGTCGAAAGGGGGCAAATATTCCTCGTTCGACAAACATCGACAATTCCTCCCTCCTGACCATCCATTTAGACGAGACATGAAGAACTTTACCAAAGATGTTGTAGTTACAGCCCCCGCACCGCCGATGATGACAGGGGCCGCAGTTCGTGCTCAGTTAGACGCTCTTGAGTTCAATATTGAAGAAGGTGGTTTTTTGGGATATGGCGAGCAACATGCTTGGACGCAGAAGTCGTGCTTGTGGAACCTTCCATATTTTGATGATCTCCTTGTTCCACATAACATTGATGTAATGCACACGGAAAAAAATATCGCCGAGGCAATTTTTGGTACAATAATGGACATTCCTGACAAGACAAAGGATAACGTTAAGGCTAGGGTGGATCAAGCGACATTGTGCAACAGACCACAGCTAAACATGGCGCCTCCAAGAGCTAGCAAGTCATGGAGGAAGCCTAAGGCCGATTTCGTTCTGACGAGGGCCCAAAGGAGGGAGGTTCTAGAATGGTTCCAAACATTAATGTTCCCTGATGGCTATGCAGCGAACTTGAAGAGGGGAGTGAATTTAGCAACTATGCGAATCAACGGGCTCAAGAGTCATGATTACCATATATGGCTTGAGCGTCTCCTTCCGGTGATGGTTCGAGGCTATGTCCCTGAGCATGTGTGGCAGGTGCTAGCGGAGTTGAGCAATTTCTTCCGCCGGCTTTGTGCGAAGGAGTTATCTCGTACCGTGGTTGCAGAAATGGAAACAATGGCGCCTGTGTTGCTTTGTAAGTTGGAGAAGATCTTTCCTCCAGGCTTCTTCAATCCAATGCAGCATATGATTCTACACCTCCAGACTTGATTGTGAACAATGTGGAAACTAAATTGTGAGAAGAACTTGGATTTGTGGATTATTTCGTGCTTATGTTGAACTATGCCTGTGGTGTTTATGAATTATGCCTGTGGTTGTGAATTATCCATGTGGTTGATTATTACAAATGCCTGTGATACGTGTATTGTGAATTGAGAGGGGTCCGTTATACATGGCAAAATATCGAAAAAGGGGCGGTTCTGGTCACTTTACCGAGTGTTACACTCGGCAAAGAGGGTCCTTTGCCGAGTGCCTTGACCATAGCACTCGGCAAAGGGGCATTTCCCAGGTGTAGGAAAGGTCCTTTGCCGAGTGCTATGGTCAAGGCACTCGGCAAAGGGTGCCGGTTTGCCGAGTGCCCGGGAGCCGGCACACGGCAAACAGAGCCGGCTTTGCCGAGTGCCCTGGTGCCGGCACTCGGCAAAAGTTCTGTCTCCCGTAGTGATTTAGACTATTGAAGCATACACATAAGAATTATAGTAAGTAAATATGCAACAATTGACATGAGGTTGAGTTGCCTAGTAGGTGGAGCATTAAGCAATGTAGCATGAGGTCTTGAGTTCAAAGACCCATCACTCCAAAAAATTGGTCTTGAGTTCAAAGACCCATCACTCCAAAAACTACCAAATTTTTGGTCTTGAGTTCAAATACCCATCACTCCAAAACCTACCAAATTTTTGCAATATATTTCTAGTCACGTTGAATATAGAGACATAATATTGTGCCATTACGAGTTGTCTTAATATATATATATATATAGGGACACTTATAAAAATATCTCTTTATTCAAAGCGACACTATTTGTAGTGGCACCTCTATGACATAATGGAAAATAACTGTGTAGGGACAGTATAAAATGTCTCTACAAGACTAAAATAGTGTCTCTACGTATGATTCTGTTTTGTAGTGCGTGAGCGTAGTAGGAAGAGGGGGAGAAGGGAAGGTTACGTATAGGCGTGAGCGTGAGAGGGTAGAAGGGAAATGTATTATATAGGCGTGGTAACCATATACTGTCGAAAGCCTACTAGCTAGGGCGTGGAATAGAATTTCCTTTTTTCCCTTCACTGAGAGTTGATCCGAGTTTGATTAATAACGTGAACATGTTTAAAATGGTGCTACTCACAAATTTCAGAGAATACTTGAGAACATGTGGTAACCGTATACTGTCGAGTTGAAGCATACGTACTACTGTGCTAGCCATCGGTGGCTGATCATATTGAAACTTGAGAATACTTGGTAGCGTTTGAGAGAAGAACCGGAATTTCAGAGCTGATCAGTAACATCAAGTTGCATTCCTTTTGAACTGGATCACCAGTAGTACAAATAAACTAATTACAGTGACCGATTGAAGCACTTCGCCATTACATCGATGATTAGTAAGCTAATGGTAATATTTTATTCGGGCATCGACGGCATGAAGTGCTAGCAATTTCCGAAGATGTTTCATGGCCTGAAGAAAGCCGGGTGTGGGCGGCCGGCGCCCTGGTAGGAGGTGTTCTTGAGGTGGTCGGGGGCTTCCTCGAATGAGTGCCTTCTCGCCAGCGACAGAATCTTCTTGTCGGCGGCGATGAAGTAGGCCATCCCAGCAACTGCAAGCAGCCATCACCAACAAAACAAATCAGTCAGATTATGCACACTCTGTTGGTCGAGCTGCGACTCATGCCAAGCGGTGAGCAAGAAAGATGTTTGAGCGCACACCTGTGGAGATGATGAGTGCCTGGCCGGTGGGGTTGATGTTGGCCTTCGCCCATGGCAGCATCCTCACGCTCGCCAGCTGACAACAGCAGCAAAACGATGAGTGTGATGCTACTACAGACCTAGGATTGCATCTGATGAGGAAAAAAACACTGATGGTATGGAAATAAACTCACGGTTGGAATCGCAGAGGCTATGGTCGCCACAGCTGCCGCCTTGGTTCCTGCAAGGGTTGCCTCTGCAGACATGGAATAATCGTCAGTCAGTGTACGTAGCTTCGAGACAGGCTTTGTTCAGCACAAAAAAAAAAACCCTGAGAGATTCAACTACTGCTAGCTGTTCGTGTTTGCACTTGCAGATCGTGTATGTATTGTGTACCTCGCGAGCAGCGCTTGGCCATGGCAAGCTTCTGGTCCAGGGAGGCACGGCTAACAGTCGACATCTTCGAATTCGATCTTGTAGCAGCGAAGAATATAATGGAACTGAAAGGAGCGATATTCTTGTAGTGTTGGTAGCTGATGGGTGGGACTGAAAGGAGTGGAGGGTGATGGATGGATTGCAAAGACGCAGGGAAGGCCGGGATTTTATAGGCAGCGTCAGGGGCGCCAAACGATCGGCGGAAGGGGAGAAGCGGCGGGCGGGCGCAGGACGTGGTTTTGGGCCGGCGCATCGGAAACCATGTCAGTCAGTGTGGCCGGCGCAGCTCGATGGTTCCGGCTTCCGGGTAGGTGCAGTTCACCTCCTCGTTCCATCGATGTGGCTACTGGTATGGTTTATCCTAAGCAACCTAGCATTATTGCTGTTCCTCATCCACTCGCAGCTTTGCGGAAAGGGACAGACGGTGGATGTCAGCATGTGCAGGGGGCACGCACTTCACTTCACTGCTAGTAGCTCTTGTCGAGTCACCGGCCTTGGACTTGGATGTTCGATCATGATCACGAGGCTTGGTTAGTGCCCTTAACTAAGCCTTTGGCCTTGCTGCTTGTCTCAAGCCATTGGTCAAGTCAAAACATTTCACCAAAAAGGCTGCCTGTAACTTTTTTACAGGGCTGTAAACCTTGCTACTATGGAGCTGTATATTGTACACGTGCAGGGCATGCATGGAAAGGTCCTTTTCTGACGTAGTAGGAGTACACCTGTGAGCTGGCCCACACGGCAGCCACCAAGACCCAGGGTCTCGCGGAATTATTGGTGGCGCTCCCAGTTTTCGGCTGCGCAGAGGCAGAAACCGCGGACGTCGCACGCAGCGTCTCGTCTCGCTCCGTGGGCTGCACATCTGCAGCACCGTCACCCTGCTGTGATTTCACTTTTCAGATCTTTTGTCTTTCTACGTCAGTACGCAGCAGCAGCAGCAGCAGCAAGCAGTACGTAGTATAGCCTTATCCACTGTTTAGGTTGCGCTCAAAACAATAATTTTAGACAAAGCTGTACAAAAACTATCAACTGTGTTAAATACTTTTAATTAACCTAAGTTAATTACCGCAGCTGCGTCGATATTATGATGGACATACCTTTTTCATTATCACAAACTGTACGGCAAAGCAAATTTGAAAAGATTTTCTCATTCTAGATTGTTCTATATCTTGTCAGGACAACCAAGATGCAAGATGTTTTCGGACAAGTTAGTGGACTCTAATATATTTTGATTATGCTCCCGATTGCATCATGTGTTTATTTTTCCTTTTTTTAGAAAACTTTTTGAGAAAATTTAGAAGCAATTTTTTTTAAATATTTTCTTATTTTTGTAAGTATTGTAAAAAAATTCTAATGGGGCTAGAATATTTTTCTCGTTAAGTTGAAATACTTTATTGTGAAATCGAAATATTTTTTAGCTGTAACAGTTTTCTCGTGAAGTTAAAATAAAATTTTCTGAACCTATAATAGATCAATAGTTGGTGGGCCTCTTCCCATGTGATGTCAAATATGATACATATTATTCGAGACCGTGAAAACATGTACTCCCTCGTACTTAAATTACTATTCATTTTGACTTCTCTAGATACACATTTTAACATGCATCGAGATATATACTTATATCTAGATATATAGCAAAAGTGATGTATTTAGAAAAGTCAAATCGAATAATAATTTGGGTCCGAGGGAGTACAATATGGTCAAGCTAAATATGGTGCTACTTGAAACAGGGTTGATATGATGGTCAAGTCATCCTAATAAGCTGGCTCTTTTTTCTTACAAGAAAAAAAGAACAATTTTTTGGGTGTCTGTTGAAGTTGAAATCTGATAGCGTATTACAGTATTTCTGCATAGGCTACACTTATACGCATCGCCTCCCGATGAGGTTGCAATGCCCTATGGCTACTTTTCAGGGAGAAGTAGAGAAAGAGAACCAATCTGGCATGCAAGTGGCCACAGGGGTCGCCCCATACGAGTGTGACAGCAGTGTAGCAGCTTCAGTTTTAGCTCCCAAGTCCCTGCACTCAAATATTAAGCCCTCTGAGCCAGTTCTCAGATCTTAATAACCATATACTACCTCCGTCCTTAAATATATGACGTTTATGACGTTTAGTTAGTTCGTATGACGTTTAGAATAAGCAAATTGGTTCATTTTTGAACTACTAACTTGTCCTAAACGTTATATATTTATATTTAAGAACGGAGGGAGTATTTGTGAAGAATGATACGATGATGTTTGCTGCTTAATTAGCCAAGCTGTTATACAGATACACGAAGTACAGGGCGGAGAAAAGCTAATACAAGCTAGTTACAATGGCTCAAGCACTGTTTCAAATTTGCAATTTCCCTCTGAGGCTGTGAGCACATCGGTTGCTTTTGGAGTTATTGACTGCCGGTAGTACTTATTCATCAACTCCATAGTAGTAACTATTGATCAAGATGCAGCTCGATCATGGCCTGAAGAAAGCCGGGTGCGGCCTGCCGGTGCCCTGGTAGGAGGTGTTCTTGAGGTGCTCGGGGGCTTCCTCGAACGAGTGCCTCCTCGCCAGCGACAGAATCTTCTTGTCAGCAGCGATGAAATAGGCCATCCCGGCAACTGAAAGCAGCCATCACCAACAAATTAAACGGATTATAGTCAGATTATTCGGCTGGTGTTGGTCATCCCAGGTGTGGAAGTAGCAAGAGAGGTGCAGAAATAGAACAGACCTGTGGAGATGATGAGGGCCTGGCCGGTGGGGTTGATGTTGGCCTTCGCCCACGGCAGCATCCGTACGCTTGCCAGCTGAAGCATGAACAAAATATTAAGACATTGACGTGGTTTATGTTACCACGATTGCACACTGATGAGGAGAAAGGGATGAACTCACGGTGGGGACCGCAGAGGCAATGGTCGCTACAGCTGCTGCCTTAGCTCCTGCAAGTGTCGCCTCTGCATCATATGCAGACATGTACGTACTCAAGCATCAGTGCACAAAGCAGTTGCCATTCAGACCGGCTAAGGAAACCGAAAATACTCTGAGGATGTGCCTCCAGACTCCAAAGTGCCTTGTATGAATCCATACATACCTCGCGAGCAACGCTTGGCGAGGGCAAGCTTCTGGTCGAGGGATGCATGGCTCACGGTCGACATGATCCTGTTCTTTTGCTGGAGAAGATCAGAAGAATGAAGCAGACGATGGGCGAGTAGCGATGGCACTGAGCAGCTAGGAGGAGGGACGACGCTGGATTGTTGCAAGACGCTGCAGGGGAGGCCGAGAATTTATAGGACGGAGGGCGTTGTTCCGGCGGGCGCGGACCTGGTTTTGGGCGAAAACCGGGTGTGCCTCTTTCCTATCCACTCGCGGCATGGCCTGAACCTGAATACAGACAGAGGATGGTGCATGTACGACGGTGATATTTAACTATTTATTATCGATTGGTATTCCTTCCGTTGCCATCCTTACGGATACATCTATATATTTACAATCCCTGTACGAATGAAGCAACAAAATTACCATTTTTGCATATGTAGTGAGCCAACTCATCAAGCCAGCATGTATCGAGCATGGTAAATGACTATGATGCCCTGCTTTGCTCCTATTAGATATCTCTTTCCTTCCCTCCCGCGCACTAATGTATGGGGCCCCGCGTGTTAGGGTCATCTTCAACCTCTGGCCACTTCTTGCTTGCGAACTGAAGGAAGGCGGCGGACGGCGTCCGCTAGGGGCACGCTTGAGGGTGACGGCGGAAGAGAGCACGCGTGTGAGGTCGAGCTAGAGGTAGCGGCGACGGATGGTTGAGGGGGGGGACCACAGCACGGCGGCCAAGCTCGAGGAGGCGCGTTGCCGCTCCCCTAGGGATGGCACTTGTTAGGGGCCGCCACCGCTTGCTCGTGGGGCGGCTCTCGCTGGGCCGCCGCCGCTCACCTCTAGGGGTGGCACTCATCGGGAGGCCGCCGCCGCTTGCCCCCTCCCCCCCCAGCCGCTCCCCCCGTAGCCAGCGCTCGCCGGAGCCTGCTGAGCCCCGCGGTCCAACGAGCCACTTCTTGCGGTGGAATGTGGAAAGAAGGAAAGAAAGAATGCTTCGTTGAGAAGGAGTGAAAAGTGGAGAGGGTGGGGGTATTTTCATCATTTCACGTTTCGAATCCATGCTGGCACGGTGAGTTGGCGCGTCAGGTCTGCAAAAATGACAAATATATTGCTTCGTCTACAGAGGGATGACAAATATATAGCCGCATTTGTAAGGATGACAACTGAAGGGTAACATCCGCAAGGATCCTTATATCGTGGGGTCTATCGATCGATTACTCTGCTACCAGCTTGTCACCGGCCAAGAGTAAAAAGAAGTTAAAAGTAAATCCATGCACTTGATGAAGGCAGTATTTTAATTTGTGATTGCCGATCCTCACTGAACTAGATTACTGAACTGTTGGATGCCCAACTCCCAAGCCTAATCACGCGTAGCGCAGTTTTAGTTTACTGCGGGAACCAAGAGAAAACCCTGCATGGGACATGTCGTAGGTCCTGGCATCTGTGTGCTGCCGAAGGGTCAGAGAGTCCCAACTACTGCTGGGAGTTTGACGTGTCAGTAACCATAGCTGTTTTAAAAAAATTTGTTTCAAAACTTTTTATTCTTTTTATTGCTATAAAAAAATTGATTTTTTTTATTAAAATGTTTGCTCCAGACGGCGGGATGGGCCCACGTGCTGCTGTGGGACATCAGGACGCTGCAGGGGTGTGGGAGCGGGACGTTGGGGCGTCCACGTGCGTTTGTCGGAGATCGATCGGCGACCGTAAATTAGAGATGTTCCAGACGGGCATGCATGATAAGGTGAAATGTGTACGTAAAATTTACGTAAAAGAAAAGAGTGGTAATCAAGTAGTGGCCGACACAACGGATTTTGCTTTTCTGATGATTGCGGCCTGGCATGGAGCGGCTGTGCCCTCAGTTTTGGGGGGCGGAATCGGGGTGGCGCTCCCAGTTTTCGGCTCGGCTCTGTCCTGCAGCGGAGACCACGGACGTCACGGCGTCTCGGTCCGTGGGCTACCTGCTGCCTGAGTTTGCGCCGCACTCAAGCAGGAAAGGATAGCTTATCCCCTTTCTGTCTGCCGTGGTTTTCAGATATAATATTACTGCACCTATGCCTTTATCCAGTTTATATGTTTATAATTTTATGTCTTCAACGAGACAGCTTATTGACAACAAAGCTAAACATAAACTACTTTTCAAATTTGTTTCGCTGCATCTGAACTCATGGTGTATGTGTTTTATGTGCTGCTTGCCCCGTTTTCAGTTTTCATAGGAGGAGGAACATATAGAGCTCAGCAACAAAACGTGTTCGCTGGTTTTGATTTGTAAGTAAACACAAACATTGGGCTGCATATATGCCTGTAAGAATTATAATTCACTCGATCTTATCTTAAGTCAAATTATTCTATTTTAACAAAAAAATTTATAAAAAAAGTATGTTAGCATCTATGGTATTGAAATAAATGCGCTATCCAAATATATCTCATGTTGGATACATTTAATGAAACAAACTGGATCTTATAAATGTTAGTACTTTTTCTTATAAGTTTAATTAAAATTAAAGAAGTTTGCCTTAGGACAAAGTTAAAATGAACTACAATTTAGAATAGAGTGAGCACTTTTATATTTGTGTGGGGGTTGATGCCATACAAGATGAAATGGGTCTATCTTGTCATCTAATTTGGTGGTGCCCATGTAGATTTTTACATTTTACACCCATATGCATGCATAGATAGCAGGGTAAGAGCATTAGCCAGGAAGCGTCTATGTAGCCTCTTTATCTACAACTCTGTTTTTTCTGCGCCTGCTGAAGGTGCAAGTTGAAAATGTTTACTGCTTTGTTTTTTTCTGAAAAAAAGAGATTGCCTACTGCATAGACAAGGTACAGATCCCAAGAGATAAAAAAAAGAAATTGTCTACTGCATAGCAAACTCTGAAAAATGGTAATGCTGGGATGATTCCAAGGCTTTGTATTTTTAGTTCATCGCCACATACTATTTTGCTGCAATCTTTGACATGCTTATTGTTTTGACATGCCAAGTTCAGGGTTCAGAAACACAAAATATTTCACTATGCTTATTATTTGGAGGTAGTTACATTACAATGGCCCAAGTACTGTTACACACTTTGTCTGAGAAGATTTGAGCCGGGGCCACATCACTAGCGATCAAGAGGTTGCTCAACGATCAAGGCCTAAAGAATGCCGGGTGCGGGCGGGCGGCCCCCTGGTAGGACGTGTTCCTGAGGTGCTCGGGCGCTTCCTCGAAGGAGTGGCGCCTTGCCAGCGAGAGGATCTTCTTGTCGGCGGCGACGAAGTAGGCCATCCCGGCCACCGTGCAGATGATGAGAGCCTGGCCGGTCGGGTTCAGGTTCGCCTTCGCCCACGGCAGCATCCGCACGCTCGCCAGCTGAAGAGAACAGAGGTAAACAGCAGGTTAATTCAGTTATATCACGAGTCCTCAGGTCATGATGATTATCTCTATCAGTTTCATCTCGCTGTAAGACTGTAACTGCAGCAAAGATGTAGGTGGTGACTCACCGTTGGGACTGCAGATGCGACGGTGGCGACGGCCGCCGCCTTGGCTCCGGCGAGCGTCGCCTCTGCAATTTTTTTCATCACCAGTGTCAGAAATAAGAACCAACGTACTAGTACACGTCGAACTGACAGTGGTAGAGCGGCAGCGGCTGTAATAGGCACGCTTACCTCTGGAGCAGCGCTTGGCCATGGCGAGCCTCTGGTCGAGGTAGGCACGGGTCACCGTCGACATGGCGAGTCTGGGATTCAGACGTGCAGCAAGATCGCTGGTGATTGGTGAAGGATCTGTCGGCTACTCGGGTTGTACTGGTGGAAGTGAGAGTGAGATGAGATGTGCTCGCAACGAGGCCGTGTATTTATAGGCTGGGATCGGTGGAGTAGTGGATCCTAGAGGAAAAGGTAGTGGTTTTGGGGGCCACATGACAAGGATGGCGGGCGCTGGAGGGAGGGAGCGGCCATGGTTTTGATAGATATCGAGGCGGTATATTTTAATTTCAAATTAAACATGTAAAACAATAATATTATCATATTAAAGCGAGTGAAACAGAATAGGTGTGCGTGTTCATGTTTAACACAAACATAAGTATAAATATGAACAGAATGAAATAAATAGATCTCAATTTGTACTCTGGGTGGGGCCGGTGCCGGAGACACCGGATGCGCCATTACCACCTGGATTAGTCATACTAATCGAGGGATGGCCTCAGGCGATGTCGTCATACAAGCTGATGTAGGTAGATGTTCGCAGTACAGTCCCTCGAACGGCATCAGGAAGTAGGCAAAGTAGTCGTTCAGGCCACCAGGAGGTAGACGATGTAGTTGTTCAGGGAGTGAGCAATCGTGTGAAGATGCTCCCCAAAAACCTGATTGCCCGCTATCCGGTTCAGAACCTTCAGCGTGCATGGCTTCGAAGGCCTGTTCTCAACAGTACTGTGCACGCAATGCTAGCAATGGGAATGCAAGATTGCTGTAGAAAACAGTGAGGGAGAAAGAGATAGGTCTCTTGAACAGGAGTACTTGAGAGTATTGGTGTTTTGCACTTGTGAGAGTAAGAGGAGGTGCCTCTCTTATATAGGCTTCAAGAGGTGAGGTTCATTGAACCTGGACATCATAATGCGATGGAAGTTACTATTAACTGATGGGAAGAATGGTCATCAAGAACTAGTAGCTCTCAGCATTTTATTGGCTATGTTAATTGAGTGAATCAATTCTCATAAACAGCAATAATCACCTCTCCTCAACTTACCATGCAAAATTGACCAATTAGCAACTCATAGCATTTATCATGGACCTTTTAATTCTTATTATTTGATTAATTGAAATAAATAGGTCTAACCCAATTAATCGAACAATCCCCACCAAGAATCAGTTCCACTGTAATTTTTGATATACCAATATTTCGGTGGAGCCTGTTAAGTTGAACATCCACCTACACTTATTTACAACTGAATAATCGACTATACCAATATTTTAAAATGGAACATTGAAATGGAGGGAGTGCGTAGCTAGGTACTACGAGAATTGACGTGTTTCCTGCTGGAGCATAGAAGTGGATAATATAAGTAGTAGATTCCTTGATGGGATCTGAATCGTAATCAGCGACGTAGAAAGCGCCAAACTGCCCGCCTGCATGCCCAAACGTAAAAACATCAGTAGCCCCGTCAATTTCTGGTTTTGCAGGGATGGGCGCTCGCTCCTGTACTCTGCTCTCCAACGGCTTCTGTCCTCTCATCCGATGACATCACACCGTCGGCACTAGCGAGCGCTTCTCTCTTTCCTGTTTTGGGTTCTTCCCTGGAAAGACAGCCGAGGTGACAAAACCATAGATAGAATAGGGCGGTTCCCACGTCCCAGCCGACCGGCCATCTACCGCACCTGTAGAGTCTGGTGCGAGTAGCTGCATATGCTGTGGTCATCTAGTGCAAGTGATAAAAGCACTTTGCATGCTCAACCATAGGTTGATTAGTTTCCTGGCAACACGGGCTTAGTACTTGTTACTGTACCTCTCATCTTTACATCCTCCAGCAAACACTTTGGCGGTTTGGCCTTCCAAAACCTGGCTTCTGAGATGAGTCCAGCTCTGGTACGGTCTAGCTAGAGCACAAAAGGAGAATTACTGTGGAGAGATCCGAAGCCCTTAACTTGTTTATTAGCTTTCAGCCTTCACTTTTATAGTTTTATGGCAACTTTGAGCCTCTCATCGGTTTCCTTTCACTCCGGCCGCGCACGGGCCAACGCTGAGGAACCTTCTCCTCCAGGCCGCAAAAGGATGAGCTTTCTTGCATGGGTCTAAACAAATAATGCGCGCGAGTCTTTTGTAGTTCGACTGGACCGCTGCTTCCATATACCTGAGCATTTTTCATCCAGCCCACGTGTCCAGCCCAAACCTGATCGGATTTGGCCTGCCCACGATGACTGGGACCGGACGTGAGCAGTGAAAACCAAGTAAAAAAATCGGGCTGGCCTGAACCTGTCCAGACAATTTATTTAATTTATTTTTCAACTATAAAAAAGAGCGGGAAGCTCGAGCCCAACCCGGACCTAGCTTGAAAAATCAGCCCGACAACGTCCATGAGACGGTCGTAAGTAGGGCTGTAGATGAGCCGAGCTCGAGCGAGCTCATCGCCTCAAGGTTGAGCTTGGTAAAGCATCAAGCTGAGCCCGAACCGAGCCTCAAAACCATCCGAGCTTAGAGCTAGGCTCAAGCTTGGCTCGAGCTAATCTCGAGTTGAGCCTTCATATTTATATCATTTATAAACATAGTTTAGCAAAGCCTATATAATAATCGGACTAGATTCATTCCATTACTTGTATACCTTGAGATTTACGTAGTACAATTAAGCAAGAAAATTAGAGTATATATATGTATACACCTCATAGGTCATGGTGAATCGTAGTACACGAGCTTACTCGAGTTTTTCGATCTCGAGCTCGAAAAGCTCATGAGTTTTGAGTTAGGCTTAAGCTTAGCTCGTTTAGAAATCAAGCTGATCTTGAACCAAGCCTAAGACGAGCCGAACACGATCGAGCAAGCTTTTTTTACAGCCCTAGTCGTGAGCACGGATTTTTGACCCAAAATGAACCGGACTTTGTTGGCCCGCTCGAAAAATGCACAGGTCTACTGCTTCCTAGGCAACTTGCCTGCTGCACTTTGCACTACTAGTCTGTAGATAACAACCAGAGCGTCGCGCACAGCAAATCGAGTCCTACACTCCTACAGCTGTGGTTGCAAGTGGGGCGGCTGCGGCGTGCGGGCGGCCCGCCCCACGTAAGCCGCAAGAATTCAGTGGGCTTCAGCGGCGGTCTGGATTCTGCCGCAAGTTTAATGCGGGATTAGCCGCAACCCGCGCACCACCGCAAAGCTTACCTAGCTAGCTCTCGCATGCATACGCGCGAGCGTCTACGCGGAGCATGCATTGGCGAAAGCCCTCGCTGATCCCCAGAGCACGTTGATCTCGTAATCCTCGCCGATTCCCAGTGTGCGTTCATCTCATTACCCAGCTGTGATGCTTTCTTGAGCAGCTCCGCCTGCACATCGGCCTGCGCGATGAGGTCGTTGAGGATGGAAGCCGAGGCAGCGGCGGCGGTGGAGGCAACGGGATGAGGAGAGGCAGCGGGAGCTTGGGAGGCGTGGGGAGTGGGGCAAGGACGCCGAGGAGCTCGGAAGCGAGGTCCTCCCAGCAAGAGAGTTAGCACAGGCGCTTGATGCAGAGGCGGAGTGCGGCAGACTACTCATCAAACCAGCAAGAGAGTTGGCCGGGAAAAGCGAGGAGCGCGCGTCGTCGTGGTCGTCGGACTCCTCGTCAGGTGGGAAGGCGGTAGTAGGTGAAAAAATTTTATGCTGACGGCTACGAGAGGTTTGTGCTGGTGGGTACCGCACCTCGCAACCTTGAACCAGCATAAATGGCTATTCGCTCTGGTGGGCTTCTTAAGCCACCTGCCAGTACAGATACTATTTGCGCTATTTGTGCTGGCGGATGGTTAAGAAGCCCACCAGTACCAATAATTTTGGGAAAAAAAGTAAAGATAATTTTGGGAAAAAAAAGCTGACCGTAGTTGTCGTATTCGTAGCTGCGCTGCAGCTCACGTCGTCGTATTTGATGCCGAGAATAAGCGTTCAAGAAGTAGGCATACTCAAAGTAAATCAACACTTGCTCAGTCCCAAGCAAATCAACACTCACACAATCCCAAGCCAATCAACACTTCCGCCATATGAATTCATCCACATGTCAAATTTAGTTACACATTCCAAACAAATCAGCAATTCTGGGATCGAGGTGAGAAGGACGGAGACACAAATACCCAATCCAAACTGCTGCTCATCCGCCCGCATCGTCCACTGCTTGCCGACGCTCCTCCACCAGCCTTGGCCGCACCTCCTCCACCTCCGCCGTGCGTAGTTGCATCGGCCGCAGCTCGTGCTAGCCCCCCACCGTTCGAGCCACACCGGACCTGCACCCATTGGCCGCCATTGCTGCCGCCTAGGCACGCCGGCCTCAGCCCTCGCGGGCCCAACCGTGTTGGCTCCGCGCCCACCAGATTTCAGCCCCGTGCAGCTACGCTTTCATCGCCGAGGCAGATTGGTTCAAATTCGATCCTTTGTATGTCACCACAACAAAAATTGCAGACCTCTCTATGGGCTTCTGAGCTCAACGCCCGGGGTTCCTTTGGTTCTGGATTGGGTTATTGGTAATGAAACTTGCATCCAAACCACAAAAAGTTCATCCAAGCCACAGCGTATGCATAAACGTGACAAATATGGTGCTGGGTATCGCTAGCTGCAGTTGCTCTCAAGGTTACGAGGGCAATCCTTACCTAGACGGGGGCTGCCAAGGTCAGCATGATGCATCTCCATCTCCAAAATCATTAATCGCTTGTTTTCTCTTACTTTGCTCTGATCCGCTTTGTCGTATTATATAATGTTGATTCTACTCACGTATTCGTTCGACTGACATAAATGAATGTGATATCCCATCACATTGCAACGGTTACATGCACCAACACCATGGGAAGCTACAAATGCACGAACCAGCAGCACCAGCATCAAGCCATAGGTACATTTTAGCATCGCGATTTTCTTTTTGGGTGGAGAGAGAAGTTATTCAACAACACCCTGTCCACAAAAATATTAACTGCTATGTTTGCTCTAATTAAACAGATCATATTAGCATGAGTGCAACCATACTACAAAATATTTTATCACTGCTTTATATACACCAACCTAATTAGATTTATATATCATATAATGAGATACTCCATCCGTTCCAAATTGTAGGCCGTTTTGACTTTTTAGGTACATAATTTTTGCTATGCATCTAGAAATTATGTGTCTAGAAAAACCAAAACGACCTAAATGATGGAGTATATAAAAAATAATTATATGTATGTATGATACACAGCTGGTTTCTCCATGATAAATCATCGTGTCCCACCCCGATAAAATGTGATCAATGATAACAAAGCTAGCTACATATTTTTATTCAAACGTTTTATTGAATTTTCCTTCCTT
The DNA here is from genome assembly GCF_005286985.2 of Setaria viridis. Classification (NCBI taxonomy): domain Eukaryota; kingdom Viridiplantae; phylum Streptophyta; class Magnoliopsida; order Poales; family Poaceae; genus Setaria; species Setaria viridis. The sequence goes on from NC_048266.2 coordinate 2,050,270, forward strand.
TTTGGTTATTCAGAAAGTATCATAACAAATTATACGCTTTCAGGTTTAAGCATCATTATAGGAGTTGGTAGCGCAGCAGGCTTTATACTTTTGGTTGTCATTATTGTCTTTATCACTCAAAGGTTTAAGCAGATGAGGGCAATGAAGCTAAAACAAAGAAACTTTGAGCAAAATCGTGGACAACTGTTACAACAGTTGATATCCCAAAGGACAGACATTGCGGAAAGGATGATCATAACATTGGATGAGCTTGCAAAGGCAACAAATAACTTTGACCCAGCCCGTGAGCTTGGTGGTGGAGGGCATGGTACTGTCTGCAAAGGGATTTTGTCGGACCTACATGTCGTAGCTATCAAGAAGTCAAATATAACAGTCCAAAAAGAAATAGATGAGTTCATAAATGAGGTCGCCATCCTCTCACAAATAAACCATAGGAATGTGGTAAAACTGTTTGGATGTTGCCTAGAAACTGAGATGCCATTGTTGGTTTACGAGTTTATTTCCAATGGAACCCTTTATCACCATCTTCATATTTCAAGATCACTAGCATGGAACAACAGGTTAAGAATCGCGACTGAAACTGCTAATGCAATTGCCTATCTTCACTCATCAGTTTCAATCCCAGTCATCCATAGAGATATCAAATCCAGTAACGTGCTCCTTGATGATACGTTGACATCAAAGGTGTCGGACTTTGGAGCTTCAAGGTACATTCCACTTGATAGAAGAGGGTTAACCACAGTTGTTCAGGGGATTATAGGATACTTGGATCCTATGTACTTTTACACAGGTCGCCTTACAGATAAAAGTGATGTTTATAGCTTTGGTGTTCTTCTTGTGGAATTGCTCGCTATAAAGAAACCATCATATTTGTCCTCTAACGGTGATGGCCTTATTGCCCATTTTGTTAACTGAAGGATCGGGATGGGCGACCAGAGGGGAGGTGAATGGGAGGCTTTAAAAATTCTCTTCGAGAACAAGGCTTATATCCCGATTGCCACCTCAAACACACCTCGCGTCGATTCGTCAAGATGACGCAAGTCAACTCGTGACAAGCTCATCTTAGAAATGATTAGAGACGCTCAAAGCGTAGCGGAAGCAAAGCAAGGCGCAAGCTGAAAAGCTTGCACACGAGTTTAAGCACAACCACTAGTAAGCACGCTCGAATTGATTTCTTGACAGATTGATAAAGCACTTAAGTAAACAGATCTAACTGCATACAAGCTAAATGGTTAAACAAGTGCTCATGTACTCAGTTCACTCGACATGCAAAGAAAAGCTAATTAGCATGTAAAGATTAAACAATTCAACCAACAACTGTATCACTATAGTATGAAAGTGACAGTTCACAAGAATTAAATACTCGTTGATCTGGTTCTGTGAATCAAACTCGAGAGGGACTTGGCAAGTACAGACCTGAACTGAAACACTACTGTCCTTGCTCACCTGCAAAGAAAATGCAAGCTGCTGCTGAACGCTGGACTGCTGCTGTTGAAGGGCAGAACCAGCAACATGGCTGGGCAGTCCGTGCTGGCTTGGCCTGCTGCGCGCTGGCTCCGGCCTGCTATCCAGGCCGGCCTGGTCACAGCCTCCCGCCTGGGCCAGCTGCTGCTGAGTCAGCCGCTGGGCCGGCCTGGCTGCAGTCCAGCGGGAAACTTCCCCGCGTTGGGCCGCTGACTGCCGAGCTGGGCCTCTGGCTGCCAGGTCTCGCGTGACGAGCAGCACGCACGCGTCCGCTGGCTCTCCGCGCGTGCGCAAGCTGCCGCAGCACGTGCTACTGCCCGACGCTCTTCGGTACCTTCGCCTGCGCGCGAACAGGAACAGAGAGAAGAACGAGGCAAAGAACACACCCAACTTCAACTGAAAAGTCCTCTATCAAAACACCACGGATAAAAACAAAACTTAAGCCATAGAAGCACATGGCTAATAGATCCAAGAAAAAGATATTGAAAAGCTCAAGTATTCATCGCGGATTTTGAAGAAAACCGAACGCACAACAAAGACACGGTTTAGTGAAAATTTCAAATTCACACGGAATCCGTGAGTGATTTGATGGGGGATCATACCAAAGTTGCTCATAAGGATCCTAGCAACAAAACCCACCAACAAATTTCACCGGATTTGAAGCCAAACGCGAAGAACGAAAAATCCTACGAAAATGCTTCCGAAAAATCTGAAAAAGATAAAACTCAGATCTTGAGATGGAGAAGCAATTGAGCACGAAATTAATTCTTGGATTACTCCACCATGTTCGGTTACAAGCCACTCTTACCAACAAAGCTAAGATGGCAAAAAGATCAAATCAAAGATCCCTCATCTCTCTCCCTCTCTCTCCCCTAAAGACTCTCACAAAACCAAATGAGAAGCCACCACCAAAAAGCCCAAGAGATATCTGCCCCAACAGCCCTCCCAAAAATATATAGTCATCCGAAAAATGACCAGAATGCTCTTACATGAAGCACACAACTCAAATACCCACAGGGGTAAAATCATCCAACTTTTTTCTCGTACATCGGATGGACTCGGTGCCTCACGAAATCGCTTTGCCTCGACGCAAGCTTCGCAATGGCGCCATGCATCCTCCAACTCGATGCTGTCCAGCCGCACCGGACTCGTCCCTCCGGGTTTGAGGCCAAACCGGTCAAACCCACTTGCACACCCTTTAGGCGTGACTCCTCCCCGATTTTGAGGCCAAACCGGTCAAACCCTCTTGCACACCACGCACGACGTGACTCACCGATGTTGACGTGTGTCCGGCATCCGCCAAGCCTTCGACGCCTCCAAATCTTTCGCTCCCGACTCCCGATCCGCCACTACTAGAAATATGACCTCTTGTCCCTAGCGTTTGTACCGGTCACATTTGGAACCGGTACTAATGCTAGCATTAGTACCGGTTCCAATGGATACTACCTGTAGCGCGCCTCGAGAACCCCTTTAGTACCGGTTGGGGCAACAACCGGTACTAAATGGTGCACATTAGTACCGGTTGGTGCCCCCAACCAGTATTAATGCTCCACCCACCCTCTAGTACCGGTTGGTGGCAACAACCGGTACTAAAGGGGTACCCTCTAGTACCGGTTGCTGTCCCAACCCGGTACTAGTATGGCACCCCGGTACTAGTATGGCACCCCCCTCTAGTACCGGTTGTTGCCCCTAACTGGTACTAATTTCCATTCTATAAATACCCTTCTTCCTCCTCCAGACCAAGCCAGATCTTCTAGCTCAAGCTTCACCCTATTCATGGTGAAATAGAGGGAGGTTTTGCCAGATTTGTGACCATTTTTTGGGGATTTCAGTCATTTAAGTGTTCTAAAGGTTAGAAACTTCATCCTCCCTTGATACATGGTTAGTATACTAAGTTTTATGCTTTAGAGCTAGAGTAATTTGTGATTTTTAGAATAAGGTATAATGGGGAAAATTTTCATTTATATGAATGTGTTATTTAGGGGATTTCACTCATTCAAGTGTTTAAAGGTTAGAAACTTCATCTTCCCTTGATACATGGTTAGTATACTAAGTTTTATACTTTAGAGCTAAAGTAATTTGTGATTTTTAGAATAAGATATAATGGGAAAAATTTTCATTTATATGAATGTGTTATTTAGAGCTCATATTTGTGATTCATACTAGTCAAACAAATTGATATGAGGTTAGAGGAATAATTTCATAGTTTATTACTTTTCAAATATGAGGTAAGTAAATTATAGGTAATGTGAGCGAGATAAATTGTGGTACATAGAGATAATTACGTTATCAAATTGTAAGAAATAATGTTAATTTCTTGCTAATTCAAGAATTTTTCTATATTCTCTAGATAATTAACCACAGCTCGAGCTTCACCCTATCCATAGCGCCATAAGGGAGGTGCTGCTGGATTTGTGACAATTTCTTGGAGATTTCACTCATTCAAGTGTTCCAAATGTTAGAAACTTCATCCTCCCTTGATACAAGTCGGGGGCTGTGAAATGGCAAAGGATGGAAGATGACCTAATTGCCAGGGGAATAGTACCATATACTCTCGAATGGCCTGAGCGAGCAAAGAATTGGTTTTATGCTCATGGTGGCAGGCTCAATCCCGAAGATGGATCAATTGTGTTCGGCAATGAAATAAGAGAAGCGGCTACGAGAGTTGATGACTTAGTAAAGAAAACGACCGATAAGAATGGTAGCGGATCGGGTTCGGTGCGGATATCTGCAGGTTTCGAGTTCCTGGGTTTCGGTTCCTAGTTTTTGCTCACGGTTTTTCGGGTTCGGATACCCGAAATACTTCGGATTTGGGGCGGATTCTTAAATCCACCCGTGGAGCTCCATCGGGGCCCGAAACATTGAGCCCACTAAAAGCCCACCTAGCAAACCCTATGTATATAACACCCTCCGTCCCGCACCCAGGGCCCCCCGACCCCCTGTACCCTGCGTCCCCGCCGCACCGCGACTGTGAGGCCGCGACTCCCGGTCTCTCGCACGGAGACAGGGGCAACGACGGCCGGGCGGCGTCGGGGGCCTAGCGTGGGCGACCTCTAGTGGGGCGGATGGGTGGCAGATGACGCTTGTTGCGGGCGGCCTTTGCGCGGGGTCGGTGCAGAGCGATAGTGGGCGCGGGCCCGAAAAGATGGCGGGGAGCAGGACGGCGAGTGCGTGCGGGCACGAGCAAGATACGGAGACGGCGAGGGTGGGTTCTGGTGAGGTTGCCATGTTGAGGCAGACGGGGGCGAAGCAAAGCAGCCGAGCCAGCACGTTAAGGCGAGACGGAGCGAACGGGCTGGCGATTGGCTGCAGCCGCCACGGGCAAGGTGGAGTGCGCCGGGGCTACCAGCATAGGGCCACAAGAGCAAGTTGTGGAGGGACATGGACGACACCGTAGTTGAGCTCCAACGTGGTGCTCTCTGCGCGTGGTGGGCGGAGCTTCGCCGCGGAGCTGCCGGCGTGCAGCGAAGCCGAGCAGGGTGGGGGCCAGCATGGTGGGGAGTGAGCCGGTGAGCCGTGGAGCCGGAGCTGGCCGGCAAGTGCGGCGGCGAAGGAATTGAGATATGTGGACCTCACATTATATTTAAGAATTTTTGTTAAAGCAGGATCAGGGTGGGCGACAGCGGGTTTCGGTTAATCCGTCGGGTTTCGGGTATCCGCGGGTTTCGATTTCAGGGAGGGATTTTCATCCGAATCGGTGTTTGGGCGGATTCGGGTTTTATGTTCAGGTTTCGGTTTTGGGTGCCCAGACACTCCACCCGATCCGAACCCGCCCCGTTTCCATGCCTAACGGCCGATGGATCCTTCGTGCCTGATCGAGAGAGGGACGAGCTGACAATGGCACTTGAAAATCCCGAACACCCTGGAAGATGCCGAGGCAAAGGACTCATTCTGTGGAAGTTTGCCTTTCGTGAACACGTTGAATCATATAGAAGTCAGCAAAGAAGCAAGGCAGACCAAGCACGATAGCTGTGAGAGCTGCAAGAACAAGTAGCAGCATCAGAGGTAAGAATGGAGGAAATAATAGACCGGCGTGTGGCCCTAGCTCTGAGCAAACAAGCTAGTGAACAAGCAGCTACTACAGCATCAGGGCCACATATCGACGTAAGCCCGACTCAGCATCGAGGTAGTGTCGCTTCCACAGAAGCCCCAGCTGGAGGATCCACTGAGATACTTAAGGAATGCCACCTTGTGGACAACATCACAGGGAGAGCTCCTTATGAGCTCGTTACTCCCGTGAAAAACAAGCTCATAGTGGTGGCTTATGGTGTGGCTGAGCAACCGATGCAAGGCCAAACACTACATGGCGTGGAGATTCAAGCTCACTATGCCAAAGTTGGGGTGGACCAAGTGGTCGACAGTTGGGATGACCTGGAACTGGAGATCCCTAGAGGTGACATGGAAAAGAATCTAGGAGAAGCTATCCATGGTTGGATTCAATGGTCCAAGCGCTACATAAGGATTACGCAGCCGAATCCCCCGATCTTGGGATCATCTCCTCAAGGCTCTAGGGCAAGATCACCTACGCCATCTGCTAGGGCACCCTCTCCACTACCAGACAGGTGTCCTAGCATGAGTCCAGTACTAGAAAGGGATCCAAGCATGAGTCCACCTCCCATTCCTATGAAGAAGCATTCAGTACCTCCTTCACCTCCTAAGAAGAAGGAGAAGAAGTAGAAGGAGAAGCAACCAGCTGAGAAATTACCATATGATATGACAGATGAGGAATGAAAGGCTGCAGCGGATGCTGAGTACGAAGCATGGAAAGAGGCTCGCAAAGAAGCATGGAGGAAGAAACAGAATCCGGAGCCACCACTTGATAAGCGTAAACTTTGGTCTTTCATCAGAAGAATGGAGGTGGAGCAAAGGAAAGAGCCAGAGAAACCTCTGCTAACTGAAAAGGCAGATAACAAAGCATGCAGCTAAGAAAAGGAAGCAAAGTGGGAAATCTATTCCTCAACTTGGACAGCAATCCAACCAATCGGTTGCCCCGTTTGTGGTGCTTTCTGAGTTTGACAAGAACCTGCTGGAATTCGCTAGAGATACAAGTCTGACAGCAGCACAACTTCGAGGGGAGGATAACATCCCAATGCACCTTGTGCCTGTCAAATGGAAATATGAGTACGGTAAACTGCTCGTGTAGCCCAAGTTGGTGAAACATCTCCCAATGAAGATGTACAAGCTGCACGAATGGTACATGGAGGCTACAACACATGGTTTGATCGCGATGGAAGTTCGGGTTGGTGATCAACATTACTTCCGTGGGAATGACATCATAAATGTGGATCTGGAGGAACTATATATGCTATTCAATCAAGATGCACTAGAAAAGTCACTGATCAATTGCTGGGTCATGTAAGTCTTAACTCCTATTCAATTTTGTATCATGCAGGATGGAGATTCAAACTTGTCGCAGGAACGGATACCATGACGTAGACTTCATGAACCCCGAAATTATACACCAGGCAAATCTAAGGGATAGACCAAATCGGACCTTGAAGAATATATTTAAGTTTCTCAACAAGCATTACTACAAGAAGTACATATTACTACCGTGGAACTTCGAGTGAGCGTTTTTCCCATCTCTTTTTTTTTCGAACTTGCAGTTAAACATAATACTAACTAGCTTCAATTTTTAGATGTACAACTTCCATTGGATACTCCTTGTTATTGTGCCCGATATGAGCATGTTGTATGTCTTTGACTCTTTGAGAAAACCAAAAGAAAAATACGCTGACATCATGGACGCTGTGAACAACTATTGGGCTCGATTTCGTCGAACTCACATAGGTGAATTCAAGGAGCAAGTTGTTTGGAAGACAGATTTCCCGGTATGTGTTGAATTTTCACATCTCGTGACACTTTCTTTAACACAACAAATATTTCATAACTTTTTTTCCATATATATAGTGTTCGAGATAGCCGGAGGGTACTAATTTATGCGGATACTACGTTTGTGACTGCATCCATACCTTTATGGGTCCGAACCGTATCACCGACCACAAATTAACCGTATGTATACAAAATTCTCAACAATAAATTAGTTCATGTGTATATTCTTCAAAAATCAATTCATTTGCTTGTACTTAAAAAATCAAATCATGTGTATATACTGAGAAAAATTAGATTAAGTATTTCAATTCATATGCTTATACTTCGAAAACCATTTCATGTGAATATACTTAGAAAAATTAGATTACGTATTTCAATTCATATGCTTATACTTCAAAAACCATTTCATGTGTATATACTTAGAAAAATTAGATTAAGTAATTCAATTTATATGCTTATACTTCAAAAAACAATTCATGTGTATATACTTAGAAAAATTAGATTAAGTATTTCAATTTATTTTCTTATACTTCAAAAACCAATCCAAGTGTATATACTTAGAAAAATTAGATTAAGTATTACAATTCATATGCTTATACTTCAAAAACCAATCTATGTGTATATACTTAGAAAAAATAGATTAAGTATTTCAATTCATTTGCTTGTACTTCAAAAACCAATCCATGTGTATATACTTAGAAAAATTAGATTAAATATTTTAATTTATTTGCTTATATTTCAAAAAGTTTCAATTGTTCAAAAAATTTAGATTAAGTATTTCTAATTCATTTGCCAATGACATAGATAATGCCCAGGAAGGAAAAACTCCTCGAGACCCAAGTTTTCAGGGGAATACAAGAACAACTATGTGGATTTCTTCTGGAAGAGGTCACAAATCCTGCGGGGGAGTTTCATAATGACGGATCTAATCTAGTGCACCCTCCGGAGTCGAGTTGAGAATAGTAAATACGATATGTGTATGCACAATATGTCTATATATATGTGTATGCATAATATATGTGTGTGTATATATATATATATAAAATAGTATCTCAAATGTTATATTAAAGATAAATAGAACTTTACATATATTAGCATATTAGAACCAGTATACGCAAAGGAAACAAATACAAAATACGAATATGGAAATAAAGAAACAGAAAATAAGAAAAGAAAGGAAAAATAAAAATTAGTACCGGTTGGGAATAGCAACTGGTACTAACAAGGGCACCCCCACGCGGTGTGGGAGGCCCTTTAGTACCAGTTGGTATCCCCAGTTGGTATCCCCAACTGGTACTAAAGGACTCCCATCTAGTACCGGATTGCCAGTACCGGTTGTACAACCGGTACTAGAGGAGGGTTGGGAACCGATACTAGAGGCGATTTTTCTAGTAGTGCGCCTACTCGACTCGCCTCCGTCCCATTTGACTCGACCGATGCCATCTCCATCATCATCCCTGTACTCTTGCTCTTCTGTGCACCATGTGGATCGCCCATGACTCCACTCAGACTCCTCGGGTCCCTCGGTCCAAGCCTACTCGTGTCCACCCTTCACAGCCCTAGTACATCAGCATGAACCTTTCGCTTCACCTTCACCTCATGCCGTCGACTGCCATGTTGCATCCTACACCTGCACATCACAATCCAAGAGACACAACACACAAGATATGTTTTACACAAACACCACAACACAACGCACACAACACAACACCTCCGGTTAGCCGTTAGCATAATCATGCACATATGAAATATAGACTCAACCGGTAAAGCCTCAAATCATCCAGTCAATCACTCATCATAAATAGACCAAGACACATCTCAACTTGCATTAGTCTCTCATTAACTTACATGATGATGGCAACCTGGACCAAATACTAGATCCTCAAGTTATGGATGAGGGAGGCAAAGAAGTCCAAGAAGTGATTAAACTTGCAGTGTCATGCGTACGATTAAGGGCTGAGGACCGGCCAACCATGAGACAAGTGGACCTTACACTAGAAGGCCTTTTGTCATCTGAGAATCATGAGGAGAATAATACATTGGCAGAGGGATTTGAGGATATTGGTAATATGCAGATGGATTTTCCGTCGATTGATGAGGGGCAAAGCACGGGGGAGTCTAGTAAATGGCACAGTTTGGGACAGGATCCCTTGATGTTTTCTGGTTCTCGGTAGACAATTTCGTGGCATGCCTACTGTTTTGATATGTTCAATATTTTTTACTCGTCTAAACCAAATAGGAGCTTTATCTACAATTTTAGGAATTCTTTTTACAAGAATGTGTGATGTATTACTTTGGGAATCTTCCAAAAAGTCACAAATACTTATGGCTGTGGGGTGCTATTATGCATGCACATGATCAATAGAGTTGAGACAGTTTTTGTTGTACTTTATAAGTATAGTACTTATAAATCTTGTTATTGCCTACTTCCCCCATCCTAAATTACTATTTATTTTATATATATATATATATATATATATAGCATTTGATATGCACCTAGATGTATACTATACCTAGACACATAGCAAAAGTTATGCATTTATAAAAGTCAAAACGAATATATTTTGGAGCGGAGGGAGTATTAGAACCTGTTTATTTGAGCTGCAGCTTTTGAGCTTTTCTGAAAAGCTACTGCTGGCTTTTTGGTTTTGAAAAGCCATCTCTAGCTCTTAGAGGATGTGTTTAACTTCCTGAGCTCAGAAAGTTACGAAAAGCTAATAAAACTGAGTTTTTCAGCTTTCCATACAAGCTCAATTTTTCTAGGCTTCCAGCTTCCGAAAAGCTGCACAAGAAGTTCGTTGTTCTGACTTTTTACGTCGAGAACCTGTCAGAAAGCTCAAACAAACATGCCTCATAAGCTAAGAAGCTGCCAATAGCTGCATGTAGGGAACAAAACAGGAACAGCACTACGGCAGGACTAAGGGGCAATGGATGCAAATCGAGTCGATCCTTCGCCGTTACCTTTGGAGCAGTGCTTTGGCAAGGGCGAGCCTCTGGTCGAGTAAGGCGCGAGCCCACCCAAAATTAATGATGTATCTTCTGAAGTTTTGATGGTGGAATTCATCCTTGCTAAGACGATGGCTAAAGGAAAAGGAAGTGTTGCAGTCTTGCAGAGCGTGTGAATTGCAAAACGTTGGACTGAATGGCTGGATCAGTAGCTAAAAACTGCCGCATTTGCCACCTCTCGCTTTTGCTGAGCGAAAAGATCTTTTCTCCTGCCGACCAATCGAAGTGGATGATAGTCGGGCCGGGTGGGTGCAAAATCTGGGCCGCATTGGGCCGTGGGCGGGTGGGATCCTTCTTCTTGCTTGTGTCACATGCACGGGCTCAACGTCCCGCTGCTACGCTGCGGAAATCCTATCATCTTCCGGAAGAAAATATTTAAGTTATCTTTCACTGTTTGAAATTTGAGCAAACTTCAACCAACAGACGAGATCAGAGTTGAGGGAGAGGGCACCGTGAGCATGCATGGCTTTGAGGTGGATGTGGACACGTGTCAGCATTTGATTTGCTCTTTTTGTATGGGTGGGATGGATAGAATCTTTTAGGATTTAAAACTTTGATCTTATTTTTCTCTCAAACTGTAAATGTGTTTTGAATTCCGTTTAAACTACTGTGTTTCTAAGAATTAATGTACACAATGAGATCCAATATGACTATGTTTTATTGTATTTTTAAAAATCAACATTTTAAATGAACTATCATTTTTTAACTAAAAAAGGTTGGTGAATGCTAAAAAATGTTGAGCCAAAAAATATTGGTGAATGCAAAAAAAGTTGGTACATGTAAAAAATGTTGAGCAAAAATATTGGTGAATGTAAAAAAATTAGAGAAAAATGTTGGTCAACGTCAAGAAATGTTGGTGATAACTTTTTAAAAAATGTTGATAAACACCAACAAATATTGATAAATATTAAAAATATTAAAGAAAAATATTGTATATGAGTTTAATATGGACTTTAAAGCTAGATACATTGGTTATCTACCTTCCGGTAGGTATATAGGTACCTGCGTGTCCTGTTGATTCAACGCATTGCCTCCTGATTCCTTCTTGAATTGGATGCAAGTCGTTGGTGGAAGATTCCTTCAGTAAGCTCTCCCGAAGACTGACTTTTACGACTAGGAATGGAGTTTTGGCAAAAAAACGGAATAGATGCACTATTGCACGCGCAGCTAACTTTCCTTGATTGACTGACAGCAATTAACCACGTGGGAATAAGCGTGTGTGCAGTCACCACGTCGCGACCATGTATCGTCTCGAAGAAGAGAATACAACGAAACTCACGTCATAGCGTTGGAAAATAGATCAAAGACGACCCAGTAGATTTTGCAGCTTTCACCCTTTGTTTTATTCTTTGAGCGTCTTAGCTTCATCCTTTCCCGATCAAGGTACGTATATATAATACTCCCTCCGTTCCAAATTATTTGTTATTTTAATTTTTTAGTTCATAGATATTATTATACATTTAGATATAGTGTATGTCTAGGTGCATAATAATATCTATGAATTTAGAAAAATCAAAATAACTTACAATTTGGTACGGAGGGAGTAATAAGGTGCATAATAAGCTACAAACTCGTGTACTGCGTCATCCTCACGGTTCGAAACTCGCGTCATCAAGATCTATAGTGAATCTTGGAGTCTTCATCCTTTGTTTCTCTTTGAGCGAACAGTCTTCACCCTTTCCTGATCGAGCTGTAAGTTACATCAGCTGCATACTCGTGTACGTCGTCGTCAGAGCTTGTGATGGCTATATATGGACCACGTGAAAGAAAGGCAAAGTACAAAACATCTGTCAAACTCTGAAGCTAGCACGATCCACTAACGCAAGGGTAAAAAGGAAATACCAGAGGCTGGCAAAACGGAGTGCAAATGGAAGTTTGATTTGATGGAAGCTGCTAACTAAACTGTAGCAGCTACTAATGCACATGGTCACAAGGAAATGGACTAGTCACGTACTACTTCATATGTGCAGCTAAATTTCCTAGCCGTAACCTGGATTGAAATCAACCACACGGTTTGTGCAGTCACATCACATCTCGCAGTCGAAGCATTAGGTCCCCCTTTTCCCAACTTTGGCATTATGCAAAAAGAAGATTCTCCATCACATCAAACTTGCGGTACATGCATGGAGTACTAAATGTAGACGAAATAAAAAACTAATTGCACAGTTTTGTTGTACTTTGCGAGACGAATCTTTTGAGCCTAATTAGTTAATGTTTGGACAATAATTCACAAATACAAACGAAATGCTACAATTGCGCATTTATGGCAAAATGCAAATTTTGCCACTCCTAATTTGGGAACTAAACAAGGCCTTATATACAAAAGAAACTCTGTGTCCTGGGGTTTACACCAAACCAAGAAAGAAGACCTAGTAAATTTTGCAGTCTTCACCCTTTGTTTTATTTTGGAGCGCGAACAGTCTTCACCCTACCCCGATCGAGCTATAAGTTACATCAGCTACACATACACACTCGTGTAGGTGTAAGTCGTCATGGTTCAGGATGACTATATATATGGGAGCATGTGAAAGAGAGGCAAAGTACAGCACAATCGTCAAACTCTGAAGCAGCATGATGCAATGCCACCCACAGTGACGGTCTGCTTCAGTCAGTCTTCCCTTTTCTAGATCCGGAGACAAGGAATTGTAGTCCAGTATACCGTGAAATTGTATTCTAGATCAGGCACTATATGGAATTTGCAGTATACTGTGGTAGTCCAGTATACCGTGGAATTGTAAGAGAGGCAAAGTAAAAAACAACCGTCAAACTTTGAAGCAGCACGATGCAATGCCACCCATAGTGACGGTCTGCTTCACTCAATCTTCCCTTTTCCAGATTTAGAGACAAGGAATTGTAGTCCAGTATACCATGGAATTGTATTCGAGATCAGGCATTGTATTCTGATCGAGCTATAAGTTACATCAGCTACACGTACACACTCGTGCAGATGTAAGTCATCACGGTTTAGGATGACTATATATATCAGAGCACGTGTAAGAGAGGCAAAGTACAGAACAACCGTCAAACTCTAAAGCAGCACAATGCAATGCCACCCGCAGTGACAGTCTGCTTTAGTCAGTCTTCCCTTTTTCAGAATCCGGAGACATGGAATTGTAGTTCAGTATACCATGGAATTGTATTCTAGATCAGGCATTATATATGGAATTTGCAACATACCGTGGTAGTTCAGTATATTGTGGAATTGTAAGAGAGGCAAAGCATAGAACAACCGTCAAACTCTGAAGTAGCACAATGCAATGCCAACCGCAGTGACAGTCTGCTTCACTCAATCTTTCCTTTTCCAGATTCAGAGACAAGGAATTGTAGTCCAGTATACCGTGGAATTGTATTCCAGATCATACATTGTATTCCAATCAAGCTATAAGTTACATCATGATAGGAACCCGCTAGGGTTTGTTCCCGATCTTTCGATGAAAGAAGGTGGATAACTTGATTTGGGGATGGAGACAACATTCACAGTCCGACTACAACCATCCAAGGATGCTGTGCCTTAGCAACCAATACACCACCTTCAATGGTCGTCGCGATCTTGTGGAGCACGATCAACCAAACCACTCGGGTAATTCCTACAAGCAATTGAGGAACAAGCAAGAACAAGTAGAACAAACAACTCAATTGCAAATATGGAGATGGAAACCAATTTGAAATCAAAAAGTTGGGGTTCTGAATCGAGTAGAACGGATGGTCTAGTCGACACACGCGTCTACAAGGAAGTAGCAATGGCCAAACTTTCAACAAAACAAAATCCAATCTGTTTGTGGTGGCTCTAATCCTTATTAATACCTAGGAGAATGACCAAGAGGGGTGTTCAGGTCATGCTCCAACCCTAGGACATGTCCCTAATGGACCCAACTTGATACACGGCCCATCGGGCTAAAATAAGGCGACACAGCACCTTTGGATAGAAAACCTCTTGGTAGTAATTCGGTTATTGCGGCCGCCTCAGAATAGATATAGACTTGAGTCCAAATCCATATGAAAATATACTTCATAAGGATTCCAAGGAGTACTTGAACACCCAAAACAGAGTCCGAATGAGGTCATGGCGGCCGTTACAAATTGGCGCAGAGCTACAGTCCGAATCCAGCCCCAAAACGTATTGGATTGGATCTATTTCTTTCCTTGGGCCAAAAGTGACGTGGTGGCCTGGTGGAGGATGTTGGGAATACTTGGACTTGGCTCTCAATCTACTTCTTTGGTCCTACATGCCTTCCATGTGTGTTTAACACTATTTTTGATCCACGTATGTATTTCTAAAATTGACAACGAACACACATCATGGTGCAACATCAATTCATCAAATGTATCAAATACAATCATGGTAAAGAATTGTTTCACCTATGAATCAAAAGTTACTAATGTGATTGTACCCGAGCTGGTGATATCCTCATCATTATCCCCTTCTTGGCTGCAAGTCGTCCTCAACTTGCTCCAACGGCATTCAAAGGTGCTTGCTTTGATGTTGGAACATGGAGCGACGGCTATGCTACACAGGCACAACCAGTAATATTCCCCTTCTTTGAGCTTACCCTATTACATATGGGAAAAACTATGAAAATTTTGCAAGACATTATTAGTGTTAGTGCAGCCCCCTATTTGATCATGGTATTGTAGCCCAAAAGGATATTTCAGATTAGAGCAAATATAAACTTTATGCACCAAATATTCTCCTTTGCTGGCATATTTGTCAATTGCTGAAATGAACAATTATTAAAACATGGAAAACTAGAATCAAATTTAAGTTTCTCTTTTAGACAATTTAGATTGCACAGAATATCAAATTCAATATAACCCAAAGTATTTAAAGAGGATAGCAAATTCAGTTCATCTTGTGCACAAGTAATAGGATGAAAAAGCTTATCTTCAGCATATTTGTATGGTTCCAAACTAAAATTATCACACTTATTCACTACTTGTGGCATAGGATTAAGAGAATCATCAGCACACAAGTTTTCTTTATGATAAGGAACAACAAGTAAATCATTTTGTGATAAAGGAAAACCAGCAGTGGGTTCCACTATTTGTTGGTCTTCATTAGCATGGAGAGTGGACAAATTTTGGACATAATGAGTCACATCATTCTTGCAAGTATTCACAGATAATAGAATCTCCTTTTCAGCATTGAGAGCAAGACAAAATAATTGACCAATATGGCTATAAGAATTGCTAATTAACAAGGTTCAAATTTCAGAATTGAGCCCTCTCATGAACCTACTCATAACATCTTCCATGCATTCATCTAATCCACCAAACATGATACAAATTTTAAAATCATGGAAGTATTCTTTCACAGTCCTACTACCTTGCTTCAAGTTGTCTAATTTTGCAAGCAAATAATTAGCATAATATGCAGGAATGAATGCATCTCTAAAAAGAAATTTGAAGTCTCTCCAAGATTCTAGAACTTTGTTGTGTCTACAATTATGTTTCCATTCTAGCAAAGTAAATTCAGCCAAAACATTAGAGGTAATATAAATCTTTTGTTTCTGAGACAGGTCATGCTCATCAAATTCATTATCTACTTTTTGCTCCCAATCAATATAAGCTTTAGGATCAAACTTACCATCATATAACGGCAAGTGTTGAATGATATCCTGAATATGAGGGTCTAGTTTCATCAGCTCAAAAATCTCCGTATCACCTACCATGGTGAAGCGTCCCCACATAAGTAGAGACTAAATGTGATACAAATATCAGTCCCAGGAGGCTGATAGCACATTTATTCGACATATAATTCAGTCACCGTACAACTCCCGAGGGAGTGGGCGTGAAAGCCACGCAGTAAACAGTAAATAAATAATGGCGGCTAACCAAGCGACTGCCAAAAGACAGCACTCGGGACTACACGGCAGCAGCAGCATCTTGAGCAGGCCAACACCACAGGCAGCGTCGGGTGCGGACACAACCTCTACTCGAGGTCCTCGGCGACGAAATCGGGGTCTTCCTCTGTAGCAATGAAGCAAGGGTGAGTACTATCGTACTCAACAAGTCCAACCCCATCCACGGAGGGGGATACAAGCAAGTTCATGCACAAGTATAACAAGGATAGGCTAGAGTTTATTTGCGGAAAAGGTAAATTTTAACACATGCAGGGGATCGTTTCGAAAGGGTTTTTGTAAAGTTTTCCTTTAATACCCGAACATTGAGTGGGATGGATCCTACACAAAGGATCCAAGTTTTTATCGCTATCGGACTCCTCGTCTGTCATAGCGCACGACACAACTGCCGGACTCTTCCAAAATCCCCCCCCCCACACACACATGACATCCTTGCCCAATTGCTAGTTATGTGTTCAAGCCGTAACTCGTCCAATGCCGTGGACACGGCTACCCGGATAGGTTTTAACTCTGCAGAGGGTGTACACTTTTCCCACAAGTAGGGTACCGTAGCACGATCACCTTGGTGATGGTACGGATCCTAACAAAGCCATTACCCACCCTAGCTAAGACTGGCTAGCCCTCGCGGAGACACCCAAGGGGTTCACGGCTCGTCCATGAGACCGTAACCGGGACCTAAGTCACCAAGATCTTACTCCTTTTCCATGGGTTCCCGTTGCTCACCAGCACCCCTGAGGACTAACAGTTCAGCTAGTGGGATTTATGCTAAGCCGTTGCCCATACAACGGTCGAGTGGTTGCACGATGGTGGAATTAGGCAAGATGACACATCAACTCGGTCCTTAATCATGACAGGATGGATATCTCCCGACATTGCTCAACCACCAAGGTACGAGCACAACAATATGGCATCCCACACAAGGAACACCCATCCATCCCGTCTACACATCCTCTTTTCCCGATCCCAAAAGCCATTTCTCTTACTTGGACACACACACACATTTATTTTCCGAATACACCATTGTAATAATGATTGCAGTTGAGTAACCAATTCCTAAGCGTTCTAGCAGTGGTTATCATCTAAACAGAGCGAGTCATATTTAGAGATAAGCATAGGATAACAAGGAATGTTTATAACAATCAAGGGGTGGCTATCCAACCATGTCTTGCGATGAAATAATATGCATTTTGTAAAACAGGCCAATAGGTTGTGTTTGAAAAACTAGGTATTAAGTATGCATCAAAGGGTGAGATTGGACTTGCCGTCTTCAAAGCCTTCCGGGAGTTCCGGCTCGCGGTACTGGTCCTCAGGCTCGGGCTTGCGGTCAAACTCTTCCTCGGGCTCCTCCTCGGGCAATCCGCGATCTACGGCACACACAAACAGACACACAAATAAATAAAAAGGAAACGGTTTTTAACCGTGAGCTCCGAACAGGAAATGCGAACGGAAAATAGGTAGGAGGATTATTTCTGGGAAATTTGGATATAGATCGGCGAAAGTATTCTGGAGGATGACGTGGTAAAATTTGGGATTAATTGGAGGGAGTTTGGCGCATGAAATGACGGGTTAAACACGGATTAGGGGCTTAAACGGAGGTTTAGGGTTGATTTATAATAAATCAGGGACCTATTTGTAATTTCTTTCGGAAGTGGAGGGGCCTATGTGTAATTTGGGGAAACTTGGGGGTCGGATCTAAAATCAAAGGTAATCTTCTCTTCTTCTCCAGGAACTTGGAGAGAGAGAGGGAGGGAGAGGATGGGCCGGCGGTGGCCGGCCGGCCGGGCGTTGCCGGCGGCGAGCCGGGGGCGGCGGACGGTGGAGGAAGAGGAGGGGGCCCCATTTTGCCCCTCACCTTGGGAAGGAGTGGGGAGGGGCGACCGGGCGTCGGTCTTCGGGCGGAGAAAGGGGGCGGCGGCAGCTTGTGGCGGCGGCGGCAGCTTACGGCGGCGGCGGCTTGTAGTAGGGTGCGGTGGTGGTGCTGGTGGATGGGGAGGTTGGCCGTGTGCCGGGCCTTTTATAGGCCGGCGAGGGGGAGGCGGCCGGCGTGGAGTGGGGCCGGCGATGGCGTGCGGCGGTGGCGGGCGGCACCGGGGAATCGGTAGGGGCCGGCGGTGGCGTGCTCCAACGGGTGGCGGGCGGCGCCGGGGATCGGTAGGGGGCCGGACGGTGGCGTGCTCCAGCGGGTGGCCGGGGCTGGCGGCCACCCCGGCGCTGGCGTCGCACGGCGCCCGCTGGGGCCGGGCGGTCGGAGCTGGCGGCCACGCGCCGGGCGCCGGTACGGCCGGCGGCCGGAGGAGTTAAGGCCGGGGGGGCCCGGTCAAGGGAGTGGAACCGGCCGGAGGGAGTGGCGCCAGTAGCCAGGAAGAAGAAGGAGAGAGGAAAGAGAAGAAGGAAGGAAGGAGAAAGAAGGAGGAGGAAGAAAGGAAAAGAAAAGGGGAAAAAGGAGAAAGAGAAAGGGAGGGACCGGCGGTGATTTCGGCACGCGGTCGGAGCACGCGCACGGCGGTCAGACGACGGCGCGCGGCGAGATTTACGGCACAGATAACAGGGATAGGTGGGGGTCGGTATGGTACCGGGACGGCGAAATCGTCGGGGAGGTTTCCGATTTCCGAGAGCTCAGCGGTAAAAAGATTTTAAAGACGGTTTTTAACGGGTGATTTTAGTTAGTGATTTCTGCGGGCGTTACACATGGTTAGTAGGAAACAAGAAACACAAAAATAATATGTATCCTCCTATCAACTACTAGGATGTGTCAGATGTAATTCTCTGAAACTCAAATTGTTTCAAACAAGCCCTTACAAGTTCTTACCAAGCCAAACAGGAGGTGACAACAACCAACAAGTCTACAACCGTGGCGCGAAGTGTATCGGTGCCGCAGCAACAAAAACCTGTCAAGCTGTAGTTGAATATGTGGAGCTGTAGGTGGGCTTAAGCAAGAAAATATACTAGCACCACGTTAGTCACAAAAGCAAGTTGAGTAATCGTTCAACAGCGGTACTGTGCTGGTCCTAGGCTAAACCATGCTTGAGACGTGAGCCTAGGCACAAATGTAGTCACTGAAAAAGAGCAACTAGCACAGCACGAAGAAAACAACAGATTCAGCCCCTTCTTTCTTCTCTTTCTCTTGTCTTTTTTTTCCTTCTTTTTCTTTATTTTGTTTTTTTGCAGAGGTCTAAATCTTTTATTTGGTACTATGACAACCCAAACAATAAGGCTATTGAACACAACCTCTTCGAATTCAAATTTAACAAGTCTTGTTAATACAGCAGATGCAGAAATCTCTAAGAAGATTGTGGAGCGCTTAGATCAAATTTTGTCGCAAGGTCGGATCCATTGGAAAGAAGACAACTTCAAGTCTCCATATTGTATTCAAACTCCAAATCGGACATCATATGGATCCGTTGTGGCAAGAACACAGCAACGATGTATATGGTGATGGTGGATCTCGTGATGACCAAAACGTGATAGAACTCAAAACTCTAAAGGAATAGACACTAAGACCAGCAACTCGACACAACCGATGCTACCGAAAACTCTACAAGCCCTAACTACGCAGCACTAGTAAAAGGCTAAAAGGGTCTTTAGGATTAAGGAAAACTAATCTACTAATTTTTTGTGGGCTTTTTCTAGACTATAGGAAATTAAAAACAGCAAAGAACTAGAAGTCTCTCACCGATAAACCTTGCTCTGATTACCAACTGATAGGAACAAGCTAGGGTTTGTTCCCAATCTTTCGATGAGAGAAGGTGGATAACTCGATTTGGGGATGGAGACGACGTTCACGGTCCGACTACAACCATCCAAGGATGCTGCACCTTAGCAACCGATACACCACCTCCAATGGTCGCCGTGATCTTTTGGAGCACGATCAACCAAACCACTAGGGTAATTCCTGCAAGCAATCGATGAACAAGCAAGAACAAGTAGAACAAGCAACTCAATTGCAAATATGGAGATGGAAACCAATCTGAAATCAAAAAGTTGGGGTTCTGAATCGAGTAGAACAGATGGTCTAGTCGACACACGCGTCTACAAGGAAGTAGCAATGGCTAAACTTTCAACAAAACAAAATCCAATCTGTTTGTGGCAGCTCTAATCCTTATTAATACCTAGGATAATGACTAGGAGGGGTGTTGGGGTCGTGCTCCAACCCTAGGACGTGTCCCTAATGGACCCAACTTGATACACGGCCCATCGGGCCAAAATAAGGCGACGCAACACCTTTGGATAGAAAATTTCTCAGTAGTAATTCGATCATTGCGGCCACCTCAGAATAGATATGGACTTTAGTCCAGATCCATATGAAAATAGACTTCATAATGATTCTAAGGAGTACTTGAACGTCCAAAACAGAGTCCGGATGAGGTTATGGCGGCCGTTGCAAGTTGGCGTAGAGCTGCAGTCCGAATCCAGCCCTAAAACATGTTGGATTGGATCTATTTCTTTCCTTGGGCCAAAAGTGACGTGGCAGCCTAGTGGAGGATGTTGGGAATACTTGAACTTGGCTCTCAATCTACTTCTTTGGTCCTCCATTCCTTCCATATGTGTTTAACACTATTTTTGATCCACGTATGTATTTCTAAAATTGACAACGAACACACATCATGGTGCAACATCAATTCATCAAATGTATTAAATACAATCATGGTAAAGAATTGTTTCACCTGTGAATCAAAAGTTACTAATGTGGTTGTATACGAACAGGTGATGTCCTCATCACATCAGCTACACGTACACACTTGTGCAGATGTAAGTCGTCACGGTTCAGAATGAGTATATATATGGGAGCACGTGCAAGAGAGGCAAAGTACAGAACAACCATCAAACTCTAAAGCAGCACGATGCAATGCCACCCGCAGTGACAGTTTGCTTCAGTCAATCTTCCCTTTTTCAGAATCCGGAGACATAGAATTGTAGTCTAGTATACTGTGGAATTGTATTCCAGATGTGATGTGCGTGCAGTCATATCACATCTCGCAGTCGAAGCATTTTATACAAAAGAAACTCACATCCTAGGTTTACACCAAGCCAAGAAAGAAGACCCAGTAAATTTTGAAGTCTTCACCCTTTGTTTTTATTTTTGAGCATGAACAGTCTTCACTCTACCCGATCTAGATATAAGTTACATTAGCTACACGTACACACTCGTGTAGTTGTAAGTCATCACGGTTCATGATGACTATATATATGGGAGCACGTGTAAGAGAGGCAAAGTACAGAAGAACCGTCAAACTTTGAAGCTGCACGACGCAATGCCACCGCACAATGACAGTCTGCTTTAGTTAGTCGTCCCTTTTCCAGATCCGGAGACATGGACTTGTAATCCAGTATACCGTGGAATTGTATTCCAGATCAGGCATTGTATATGGAATTTGCAATATACCGTGGAATTGTAAGAGAGGCAAAGTACAGAACAACCATAAAACTCTGAAGCAGCACGATGCAATGCCACCCGTAGTGACAGTCTGCTTCAGTCAATCTTCCCTTTTCCAGATTCAGAGACATGGAATTGTAGTTCAGCATACTGTGGAATTGTATTCCGGATCAGGCATTGTATTCCGATCGAGCTATAAGTTACATAAGCTACACGTACAGACTCGTGCAGGTGTAAGTTGTCACGGTTCAAGATGACTATATATATGGGAGCATGGCAAAGTACAGAACAACCGTCAAACTCTGAAGCAGCACGATGCAATGCCACCCGCATTGACGGTCTGCTTCAGTCAATCTTTCCTTTTCCAGATCTAGAGACATAGAATTGTAGTCCAGTATACCGTGGAATTGTATTCCAGATCAGCCATTGTATTCTGATTGAGCTATAAGTTACATCAGCTACACGTGCACACTCGTGCAAGTGTAAGTGGTCACGGTTCAGGATGATCATATATATGGGAGGGTGACTATAAGTTACATCAGCTACACGTGCACACTTAGTGCATGAATGCATTCATCCTGATTTTTGAGGCTGAGGCTGGCGGATGCTAATAAGACCGACGGTAGATGACGTCTATGGTGTAACCGTGCTTCGTGTTGCTGCCTGGTCGTCCCGGCGACGATGACTCGGAGTCTCGGACAGTCGGACGCAGAAGCTTCCTGTTGTGCTGAACAGGACCGGCGTGCGGGCGTTGGTCAGACGTGCTCATGCTGAAGAAGATGATGCGCATGCTTCTGGTATTTAGCTAGTGTGTCCTCTTGCGAATTGCGATAGCTCCAATGCTTTGGGAGCATACGAGCTCCATACGTCGTATGAAAAAGGATGGACGTACGTAGGGTTGTATGGGGCAAAGCTAGTTATGAAATAACCAAAACGTCATTTTTACGGGTCCTTTTCCCCTGCTGGAGCAGACGGGTCTTTGTTTTACTGGAGCTAGTACATATACTACTATATCGTGGTGTGCAATCGTCGTTACTTTTTAACCATGCATTATTCTTCGTCGTCAGCCGCTCCAATTTTCTCAAAAGATAGTTTGTTTACTTGTAAAATAATGGTCTCTCTCTCCCACTTGTGGCCTGTCCAAAACTCCAAATACGATCGTCGTTGTTACAGTCTACAGTAGTGGAATCTTCTTGTTTGAAATCTCAACCTTTCGTGTTCAAAGTTTGAAGCATTTTTTGCCGCTATCTGTCGAAAAATAATTAAGTCGACGTCTCTGGACATTTGATCTGAGAGACTCTCTCTTCTCCATCTTACTGTTTTATAGTATTTCTAAACTGATACCCCTTTTGATAGTGACGAATGAAAAAGAAGACTATGTGATGCACTGAACTGTGTCAAAAACACCCCAATGGTACGGTGACTCCATCCTCCGTCTACGTATGATGACCGCATGTATGGTTTTTTTTTTTGAAAAGACACATGTATGGGTTGTGATCTGTGTGCAGAGAGGTAGAGAAAGTATGGGTATAATAAAAAAATAGTAAGGGAAAGGATTATATTATATTACCGGAACTATCAACCAAAACTCAAATTGATTCTTAAAGTACCAAAAATGCCATTTTAGTCCTTCAACTTTCTCACGCGGCTCAATTTTATCCTTTGTCTTAGGTGTCGTGCCGCGCCATGTTAGCATGCCTCGTCGGCAAGCTACAAGCATGTCCATGCACAACTTATTATCATCTACAAGGAACCTCCTTCCACTATGAAAAGTTGCGTGATCCTAGAGATGGCCCTTAAGCTCTAGGATTGATATTTTACCCTTATTTATACATGGGACTCCCAAGTGTCCATTGTAATACTGGACCTGTCACTCATCAAGAACAGAAATCCCCATTGAAACGAAATGTAATAGTTAATGCCTCAACATCTAACATATTATTTCCGCACTATAGATCAAATATATGACAGTTGAGCTGACGAGGCATGCCAACGTGGCATGACACGTAAGATGGAGAATGATATTGAACCGTCTGATAAAAAGTTCGAGGACTGAAATAACTGTTTGGTAGTTTAAGGACGAAATTGTAGTTCAGGGGCGAAAACGACTATTCCACCCTAGCTTATCATATGGCTCACATCTGTGAATGAATACGCCAGTCCGGTCACGTCAGCAACCATTTCGTAGACAGGAGGCCAGGCCACACCTGCCAGCAGCTAATAATAATATGCACCACGTCCCTCTTGCGAATTGCGATGAAGCAAAACCCTTGCGATGAGAAAAGAAGTGTAGCCCCCGACGTCTGTCCGGTGACTCTCGTAGTCGTCGCATAAGATGATATGAACATATGATGCCTCGAAGTTGAAGTCAAGTCTCCTCTGGGCCTCTGCGCCTTTATATAAACGGGCAGAAAGGCCGATTCGCCTTACGGCGAAGTGGCGAACAACGGCTAGACTAGAACCGAAGACTCAGTAGCTTTTCCTAGCTAGGAGCTCTCTGTCTACTCAAACATAGGTGGTCGGTGGATGCCGTCAGCAAAAATACGCAGCTGCAGAAAACTTAACGCATACAACATGGCGTCACCGCTATGTGCAGGTAAGAGTTTCTTGCTAATACTCCCTCCACCTCCAGTCAAGAACAAGTGCACGAGTTGAATTAATTGTTTTGTTTGTTAATTAATCTAACTACCACAAGCGTGAATTTCTCTAATTGCGTCTAGGATTAAATCCATTGTTCCCTAGGACTTGAATCTAGGCTTCTACGTGTGTAAATGAGAAAATAATAATTTACCATCTGAGAAACGAAATCACAAACTTGTGTGGTTTGGTTGATGTTAAGTACTTCCTCCGTCCTAAATTATAATTTATTTAATTTTTTTAGATTCATAGATTTTTTTATGCACTTAGATATATATTATTTTTACATGCATATTAGTAAATGGTATGAACTTAGAAAATTCAAAACAACCTATGATTTTGAACGGAGGGAGTAGAAGCTATGGTAGAGTGTAGAGATATAGAAGGAGATGGGAAACACTACACACCTAATGAGAGGTCGTGACTTTCATATATGTAGACATGTGCAACTTGTGTTACAAGAACACAATAACCCTAAATTAAGAGGCAACGGGTGTCATGCTCTAAGGGAGATTATTTGTCGTCTATCCTTCTTCTAGTATACCTACTGGGATGCATATACCCCTTAATTATTTGTGAAAAGTAGACAAGAATTATGTATAGGTATTCCTAGTTCAAGTCAACATACATAGAAAAGTCAGATGGACTTTAATGATTAGAGAAAATATAGGTTTACTTTATGTTACTACAGACCACATAAATTTAGTAATCCAAACTTGCTCATTAAAACGAAGCCAATATATATGACTTGGTCGATGCCTATATATAGGTGAAAGGTACGGTTGCTGCCTATATATGACTGCAACTCGATCGTGTGGCTGTGAAAGTCAAGTACTTTCATCGCACGAAGATGAGTAGTGGATTCACTACAGAAAACAATTTGTGATATTAGTTTTTGATGATTTGTTAGAAAAACAAAATGTAATGATCATGCTCACAGATTGTACACTAGTAACACGTAAATCTTTGTTGTGGATGCAAGTAAAATGGAACTGAGTAGCAGAAAACCAAAATGAAACCAACCCAGAGTCATTCTGATACAAACCTCTGGCATATCCTTACAGGTAAGAAGAATTTGATGCTAATTATGGCGACCATGCTGATACTGCACCACAGTGCGGCAACGACTGATGCTTCTGGAGAAAGCAGCCAAGCGAAGGACAGCTGCCAAGACAAGTGTGGCAACGTCAGCATCCCCTACCCATTCGGCATAGGGAAAGGCTGCTCCTTGGAAGGCTTCGAAGTCAACTGCACCCGAGATAATGTCCCTATATTATTATTAAACGATTCCAGCACACCTTTATTGGGAATCAATCTGACCCTCGGCGAGGCTCGCGTTCAGAATAGCGGCATAGCACAGTACTGCAACTTCAGAAATAACACCGTCGTCTTCAGAAGTTATACCTTTGTTGCTGGCCCTTCCTTCACGGTTTCCGGAGCCAAGAACAAGTTCACAGCAATCGGCTGTTCTACCGTTGCATCAATCTTTAGCGGTCCGACCGAGTCCTCCGTCACCAGCGCATGTGGATCTTTCTGCTACCAGGAGAACAGCATTGATAATGGCACGGAGTGCTTTGGCAGGGGTTGTTGTCAGTCTCCCATACCAGAAAGGCTGCACGAATTCTCCCCCACATTCTACACTCTATCCAACGACACTGGAGTTCAAAGTTTCAGCCCGTGCAGCTACGCATTCATTGCCGAGGAGGACTCGTTTCAATTTCATCCTTCCTATGCGAAATCGCAGGACTTTGAAATGAATTATGGATACCCCATGGTTCTCAATTGGGTTGTTGGTCAAGATTCATGTGCGGAAGCCAGGAAGAAGGATAATGGATTAACATATGCCTGCAAATCCACGAACAGCATATGCATCGACATGCCTGACCGAGGGTATCTCTGCAACTGCTCTGAAGGTTACCATGGAAATCCCTACCTGGTCGGAGGGTGCAAAGGTCAGCATGTTTCCACATACATACATACACACCCATCTCTATCTTTGCAGTTTGCACCTCTGCAATTTTGGAATTATGAATTTCCGTTGCTTTGTATTATTGATCTCCCTATCCGATTTGAATGACAGACATTGATGAGTGCATAGCATTACCACAACCTTGCAAAGGTGGTCAGTGTAGTAACACGATCGGAAACTACACATGTACGTGCCCCCGAGGAACTCACAGCAACGATCCAAAGAGCATACCTTGCACTAGAACCGACAATGGCCCCAACACGAAGGTCATAGGTATATCTAAGTCATAATCAAAGAAGAGATTTTTTTAATAGTATTCCATATAAATACAATGCATGCTTGCACTGTTTCTGCATTGTCATCACTCCCAACTGCATGCTTCTTCTCCATGGGCTAATAATTATTTACCTTGACCTCCCTTTCATTTGTGAAATATTCTAACACAATACTCAGTTGGAAATGTATTTATGTATTTACTTTTGCCTAGCTGTGATATACTTAGTAATTACTCTATACACATTTTACGTCCATATTCGTAAGGTTTTTCACTTTGCATCATACATCCATATATATATGTATTTAAGTTTCATTAATCCCTCCTTTTTCCAGGTGTCTCCATCGGCCTCATATGCCTTGTCGTTTGTACCTTCACTGTGCTGAACGCATGTCAAAAAAGGAAGCTGGCAAAAGAGAAGGAAAAGTTCTTCAAACAGAATGGTGGTCAGATATTATACCAACAAATCCTCTCTAAAAAAGTAGATACAGTGATACTATTCAGCATAGATGACCTCAAGAAGGCGACAGACAATTTCGACAAGAGTAGGGAACTGGGCATAGGGGGGAATGGCACCGTGTACAAGGGCATTTTAAAAAAGGATAACAGGGTAGTCGCTGTGAAGCGCTCGAGGTTTAGCAATGTGGAAAAAGCTGAAGAGTTCGTGCAGGAGATTGTTATACTTTCACAGATCAACCACAGGAACGTGGTCAGATTATTAGGTTGTTGCTTAGAAGTGGAAGTGCCTATATTGGTGTATGAATACATCCCGAATGGCACTCTCTTTCAGTTTATCCATGGCAACCATGGCAGCAGGCCACCTGTTTCGTTGGAAGCCCGTCTCAAAATTGCCCAAGAATCTGCTGAAGCATTGTCTTATCTTCACCTCTCCACAAACAGCCCCATAGTCCATGGAGACGTGAAGTCTCTAAACATTCTCCTAGACGAAAACTACATGGCGAAAGTCACCGACTTCGGAGCATCAAGGATTCTCCCCAAGGACGCAGTTCAGCTCATGACAATGGTGCAAGGTACTCTTGGTTACCTAGACCCTGAGTACTTGCAGGAGCGTAAACTGACAGAGAAAAGCGATGTTTATAGCTTCGGAGTTGTGCTTCTAGAGTTGATTACAAGGAAGATGGCAATATCATTCGAGGGCCCTGAGGAAGAAAAAAGTGTTGCATCATCCTTCCTGCGAGCATTGAAAGAGAACAGAGTTGAAGGTATGTTAGACAGTAGCATAATGGGCGTGGGAATGGAGGAGCTCTTCCAAGAAGTTGTTAAACTAGCAAGCATGTGCTTGAGTTCCAAAGGGGAGGACAGGCCTTCCATGACCCAAGTGGCCGACAAGCTGAAAGCTATTCGAAGTACATGGAGAGAGGTGTTGCTCCTACAGCACCAAGAAACTGAACATCTAGCTGAGGGGTTGGCAGCTGCGTCTTCGAGTTTTGGCCTGCCGCCAAGCATGCACTGGACGGCGGGAATGATGGGGTTAGATATTGAAGCACCACGCTAGACCACATCGGTAAGCATGGTATAGGGACATCGGATCATAGGCCTCGAGTTTAGCTTCCAGCACATGGATCATTGTACTACAAAATAATTTCCGCGTAGTCGTGCTGCCAAAAAAATTCTCATTTCATCACGCTGAGTCTTGCGTTGGCATGTAATCACGTTATTGTACCGCAATTACTTTCTCTGTATTGTTGTTTACACATGTTTGTGTATTATTCCTGATTAAAGTGAGGGCTTCAAAAGTGCTCGTTAATTTTCTTTGCACCAGAAATGCTCTGATTATGATTTCGCGGTCGATATGAATATGATAAACTTAAGTGTAGGAACGCTAAAGTTTTCAGAAGCGAGGATGAGTCCAATCACCACCTCTCTCCCGACGATGCCGCGATGATCTTCTTCTTTGGTCCCATAGATGCAGTAATCCCCTTGACAGAGGGAAGCTCACAGAGTGGAGTAACTTTTTCCCTGTAATCCCCTGTGTAATTCCTTTTGCTTCTTTTTCCTCTCCCCTTTTTCTCTAGACTCCTTGGAGATAAATGCCATCTCTATGCTTGTAATTAAACGCCTGTAAAATCTTTTTACCCATATCAATAAAGTTCAGGCAACCCAAGGGTTGCCGTAGATTTCCTAAAAAAATAAACTTAAAGTGTAGGGGGTAAAGTACCAAAAAAATAAAGAACACCTAATGCCCGTGGTCGCGGATGCACAAGGCGCCATCAGCGCTACTAGGGATGGGGTGCGCTGGTTTTCAGCTTTCTACGCCATGTCTTGGAAGAATATAATCGACTCTGTGCGCCATTATTTCCTGGTAATCTGCTGAGTCCACTTCGTAGTTTATAACAAATCTTGGAGATGAATAGTAATTTGGAATGGCGAGCATTATATATACAGAGAAACAAAGCGCAATGGAAGCAGACAGGGAGAGGTGGGAGGCATTTGCAGACGACGCAACTGCACCTGAGAAGGAAAATCTTCCATCGGCACCTTAGCTTAGTGCATGAATGCATTCATCCTGATTTCTGAGGCTGAGGCTGGCGGATGCTAATAAGACCGGCGGCAGATGACGTCTATGGTGTAACCGTGCTTCGTTTTGCTGCCTGGTCGTCCCGGCGACGATGACTCGGAGTCTCGGACAGTCGGACGCAGAAGCTTCCTGTTGTGCTGAACAGGACCGGCGTGCGGGCGTTGGTCAGACGTGCTCATGCTGAAGAAGATGATGCGCATGCTTCTGGTATTTAGCTAGTGTGTCCTCTTGCGAATTGCGATAGCTCCACTGCTTTGGGAGCATACGAGCTGCATACGTCGTATGAAGAAAGATGGACGTACGTAGGGTTGTATGGGGCAAAGCTAGTTACGAAATAACCAAAACGTCATTTTTACGGGTCCTTTTCCCCAGCTGGAGCAGACGGGTCTTTGTTTTACTGGAGCTAGTACATATACTACTATATCGTGGTGTGCAATCGTCGTTACTTTTTAACCATGCATTATTCTTCGTCGTCTACCGCTCCAATTTTCCCGTAAGATAGTTTTTTTACTTGTAAAATAATGTGTTAGTGCAGTTAGCGTGGTGGCAACAGACGGACAGGTGAAGCCGGATGTTGGACCAAGAAGGGGAGACAGGAAGGTGAGTTCGCGAGTTAATGGCCCGGACTGGGTTTAGCTATCGGTGGCGTGCATGTGTGGTGTGCGTTAAAAGCGGCGAGAATGAGCACTGAGGAATCATCTGAAGATTATGTAAAACACTCTGTGTTTTTCAAGCAAACCTCTTTGACCTGGACACCTCTTCCTCGTTCTTGCTTCCTGCCTGAATTCCCTGCTTCTCCTTCATTTTCCCCGCTATCCTGCTACTAACATCTGGTATCAGAGACACCAATTCCTGGGAAGTGTTTTGCGGCCGCTCTGGAGCCGCTTCCCAGCCACGAGCACTTCACCTGTCATCAATGCCGCCTTGGAGCCATGGATCCCAACACCAAATTGATCCTAGATGAGATGGATAAGATGTTTGCAGCGATGGACTTGAAGTGGGAGAAGAAATTCGATGACCTCGCTCAAGCTAAGGACGAGCGCCTCGGTGCTTTGGAGCACGTTAGTGATGAGCTCGTTTCCTGGAAGCCTACGGTGGATGCTGCCATGGATGGCATCAAGCTTGAGCTCAAGCGGCTCAACAAGAAATGGGATCAGTCGATATTGGAGAATGCGGTTATGGATTCAGGATTGCTGGTCAAGCCCAAGTCGGTTTCCACGCGCCCATCTGCCGGGATTCCCACCGACAGCCCAATTGGGCACCGTGAAGATCTTCATCACTGGGATCAGGGGTTTAGGTCTATGACGACCTTTCTCCCAATTGGGCCAGCCTGATTCTGATTATTGGGTGAAACCGGATTCTAAGGGCCCTCTTCCTTTACCTGCACCATCGGTATCATCTGGAGCTGTTAAATAGTCTGTTTTTGATGACAAGCGTCCGTTGCTAGCTGCTCGGTCAGTTGAGGACAAGCTGGCAGCTCTAAGGACTTTTCATCGTGCTAAAGGTTTATGTGACAGGTGTGCTGAAAAATGGCATCGGGGACATACTTGTGCCACTACTATTCATCTTCAGGCAATGCAAGAGGTCTGGGAGTTGTTTAATGTGGAGGAATTGGATGCTAGGCCTGAGTCAGATCAACTTTTGGAAGATCAGCTATTCTTAGCAATTTCTTCTGAAGATGTATCTGGTGGTGAAGGAAAAAGATCTATGCAATTGATGGGAGTGATGCAAAATGTTCAGGTCCATATTTTGATTGACTCTGGCAGTACTAACTCCCTCATTAGTCAGCAAGCTGTTGACAAGATGTCTGGTTTTCATCTCTGTCCTGCTCATGTCCAAGTTAAAGTTGCTAATGGAGGTCTCATGTCTTGCTCTTATGCTGTTTCTGAGGTTGAATGGGCTATTTAGAGATGCTTGTTCAAACAACAACATAAGATTTTACCTCTGCAGTCATATGACATCATCTTAGGCATGAATTGGCTTGAGAGTTTCAGTCCCATGAAAGTACATTGGCATCACAAGTGGATGGTTATCCCTTACAATGGCACTTCAGCTGTGTTATAGGGCATTTTGCTAGAATATGCTAAAGAACTCCTTAATCAGATTATTTCGGTTCAAACACAGTCCTCCATTGCACCTGATGCTGAATTATCTTCAGATATTTCCAATTTAATTGTGCAATTTCAAGTGGTTTTCTCTACTCCTACTTCTCTAACTCCTGCCAGAGATTGTGACCATAGCATTCCTCTCATTCCTGGTGCTAGACCTTTTAATATTCGACCCTACAGGTATCCACCTTCTCTCAAAGATGAGATTGAAAGGCAAGTAGCAGACATGATCCAATTGGGCATCATTAGACCTAGTTCTTCAGCCTTTTCCTCCCCAGTGTTGCTTGTCAGGAAGAAGGATGGTACTTTCAGATTTTATGTGGATTATAGATCTTTGAATGCTTTGACTCTTAAGGGCAAATTTCCTATTCCTATCTTTGATCAACTTATGGATGAATTAGCTGGGGCTAGTTGGTTTACTACATTAGATCTCATTTCTGGATATCATCAAGTTAGGTTAAATCCTGGAGAGGACCTTTCAAACTCACCATGGGCAGTTTGCATTCTTGGTCATGGCCTTTGGTCTCTTTGGTGCTCCTAGTACTTTTCAAGGAGCCATGAACAGTACTTTGGCACCTTTGCTTAGGAGGTGCGTCATTGTATTCTTTGATGATATCTTGATTTACAGTAAAACTTCTGAGGAGCATGTGCTTCACTTGAAGGAGGTCTTGACACTCTTGCAGAAGGATCATTGGCATGTGAAGCTGTCTAAGTGTAAATTTGCCCAGAGGGAAATTTCTTACTTGGGTCATGTGATCAGTCAAGCTGGTGTCTCTACTGATATGGCAAAGGTAGAAGCTATTGTGAACTGGCTTGTCCCTACTTCTGTCAAGGAGGAATGTTAGTGCAGTTAGTGCGGTGGCAATAGACGGATAGGTGAAGCCGGCAACAGCTGGACGGGCAATAGAGCAAGGTCGCGATGTTGGGCCAAGAAGGGGAGACAGGCCCAGGAAGGCAAGTTCGCGAGTTACTAGCCTAGACTGGGTTTAGGTGTCGGTGGCATGCGTGTGTGGTGTGTGTTAAAAGCAGCGAGAATGAGCGCTGAGGAATCATCTGAAGATTATGTAAAACACTCTGGTGTTCTTCAAGTAGAACCTCTCCGATCTAGACACATCTTCTTCGTTCTTGCTTCTTGCCTAAGTTCCCTGCTTCTCCTTCATTTTCCCCGATATCCTGCTGCTAACATAATGGTCTCTCTCTCTCTCTCCCACTTGTGGCCTGTCCAAAACTCCAAATACAATCGTCGTTGTTATAGTCTACAGTAGTGGAATCTTTTTGGGTTGAAATCTCAACCTTTCGTGTTCAAAGTTTGAAGCATTCTTTGCTGCTGTCTGTCGAAAAATAATTAAGTCAACATCTGGATATTTGATCTGAGAGACTCTCTTTTCTCCATCTTACTGTTTTATAGTATTTCTAAACTGATACCCCTTTTGATAGTGACGAATGAAAAGGGAGACTCTGTGATGCACTGGACTGTATCAAAAACACCCCTAATGGCACGGTGACTCCGTCCTCTGTCTACGTATGATGACCACATGTATGATTTTTTTTTGAAAAGACACATGTATGGTTTTTTTTTTGAAAAGACACATGTATGGGTTGTGATCTGTGTGCAGAGAGGTAGAGAAAGTATGGGTACAATGTTAACAGCGATATAAACGGAAGGTATAGGAAAAAAATTTGATGTAACATGAGGAGCGAGCCCCTACTGATTATAAATAGAAATGAAACAAAGAGTTAAAAAAAAAGCCATAGCTGAAAAGGTAGAAAGGGAAGGATTAAAGAAAAACAAACAAAGGAAAAGAAGAGAAAAGAAAAGACAACGGAAAACTTGCAATTACAGAAAATTAAGCCAAGCATCCATGGGCTGCCATCTAGATTCAGATTTTCTGTGTTGGAGTAACCCAAACTCATGGAGAAAGGTCTCTTTGCATTTTATAATGCTGGGATCTTCTTCATTAAATATCCAGTCGTTTCTTGTTGTCCAGATACTTCACATGAGTAGGATTATGATTTCCATGGAGAAGGGTTATGCTAGGCTTTGTTTGATGTTCTTGATAATTCTCAAAATTGATCTTGTGGGTGTAAAACTGATCCCTATTGAGTTCCAGCATGCTCTTGCAAAGTTACATCTAAAAAAGAGGTGTGCGGTTGTTTCCCTTCTTTGTAGGATGCATAACTCGCAGGAGTATGAATCCAAATTCATATTCTTTCTTCTTAGTAGGTCCCTCATGCTTATTCTGTCTTTGAAGAGAAGCCATTATGTTTTGCTTGACATTTAGATTTCCAGATCCATCCATATGCCGGGTGTACAATCCTTTGACCCATAAGCTTCTTATATGCCTTTGATGTGAAGAACTCCCCATTTCCCTAGATGTATGACCACTGATCCTGTTCTGCTCCAGGCCGAATGTTTTCAATGTTGTATTGCAATTGACTCAATTGTGCATAATCTTGTGATGTTAAAGGTAAGTGAAAGTTCTGTATAAATTGCGGCTTGCTTAGTGCACTTTTGATGGTGATATCTTTGTCCATGGCAAAGGATAGCAGTTCAGGGTATTCTTGTGATGGTATTTGACCATTCCATAGATCATTCCATAGTAGGGTTGTCCTCCCATCCGCCACCATTGCAGCTGCTATCCTTCCAATAGCTTCACTATATCCTTCCATCAGAAGGAGCCTTTGTTCTGTTGTCCCGACAACTTGCCATTCTCATAATAATTATCCCAAACTAGCTTAACCCACGGTACGTCTGAATTGTTGCAGAATTTATGAAGGAATTTTAGCAGCAGGGCTTCATTGTGTGTACCAATGTTTACCACCCCTAAACCCCCTTGTTTCTTTGATACATATACCATTGGCCAAGCTACTTTTCCAGGCTTCTTAAAGTTTAAATCTTCCCCTCTCCAGAGACAGTGCTTTCTGAACCGATCTAACTGTTTTATGACACCCTTGTGTAGCTTTAGCGTTGCAGCATAGAACATCACTGACGAGGAGAAAACTGTGTTCACCATCTCTAATTTTCCTCCTTGGCTCAAAAACATTGAAGTAGACCCTAACCTTTTCTCAATCTTTTGGATTAGAGGCAGGAAATGTTCTATGTTGGGTTTGATTGTTCCAAGAGGCAGACGCAGATAGGTGAATGGCAAAGAGCCCATTTGGCATTGAAAGGTGTTAGCTAGGCTCTGAAGTTTGGAATCTGAAATATTTAAAGGGACCATGACCGACTTGTTGTAGTTCACTCTGGGTCCTGTTGATGTAGCGAAGTTATTAAGCAGAGCCTTGAGATGTAGAAGTTGACATTGGCAGGCTTCCATGATGAGCAAAGTATCATCTACATATTGGAAAATTGGAAAGTCTTCACCTGCATTCCTAGGTAAAGGTAGGTTCAGGTTTCCTATATTCTTCTCTCTGTTGACAATTGTTTGCAGGAGGTCTACTACCAGTACAAACAAAAGGGGAGATAAAGGGTTCCCTTGTCTAACCCCTCTTTTGCAATGGAATATTTTTCCTGGCACCCCATTGAGAAGTACTGATGAAGTTCCTGACTGCAGGATATCCCTTATCCATTAAATCCATCTGTTTCCAAAGCCCTTGTGCTTCATAATTTCCAATATTGCCTGATGCTTAATTTTATCAAAAGCTTTCTCAAAATCTAGTTTTAGGATGACCATTTCTTTTTTGAACGATTTGCATAAGTGTAGATACTCAAAAACCCATACTAGGCAGTCATGTATTGTCCTGAACTTGATGAAGCCATACTAGTTTTTGTGAATAAGTCTCATGATTACCCGCTGCAATCTTTGTGCTAGGATTTTGGTGATGAGTTTTATGGTGGAATCGAGGAGGAAGATGGGCCTATAATCTCCTACAAACATAGGATATTCTTTTTTGGGCACCAATGTGATGTAACATGAATTTATGCTCTGTAAGCACATGTTGCCTTCAAATAAATCTTCACATAATTTGTAGAAGTCTTGTGCGAGAAGATTCCAACTTTTTTAATGAACTCTCCATCGAATCCATCAGGTTCTGGGGACTTATCATTTGGTAGATCAGCAACTATACTATCAATTTCTTCTTTTGTGAATGGTTCCTGCAGCCAATCTAAGTTTCCATCTTGTTGCAGGATGGTGCTAAGGTCGAAGTACATGTGACTGAATTCAGACCTTCCCATCTTATCTTTATATTCATTCCATAATAAGGATACCTTGGCTTCATGATAAAAAAAAACTTGGCCATTGCTATCTGTAATTGAGGAGATCAAGTTTTTCCTATGTCTTATGGAGGTATTTGCATGGAAGAATCTGGTACACTCATCACCCAGTTTAACCCAATTAACTTTCCCTCTTTGCTTCCAATACACTTTCTGCTGATGTAGTAGCTTTTGAAGATGTTCCCCCAATATGCTTCTGAAGTTCCATTCCTGGAGGGATAAATCTCTACTCTCTTCTATCAAGTCTAAGAACTGCAAGATATTTTTGGTGTTTTGTATTGTTTTGGCTAGATTTGGAAGCTGTTTTTTTCCAAATATTGAAGACTCTTCGTAGATTTTTGAACTTGGCCGTGATTACTTTTGCAGAATCTATGAGATTGGTGGGGATGCTCCAGCCGTGTTGTAGGACTTGAGGGAAGCTGTCATGGTTGAGCTTTTGGGACATTCGTTGAGACCGTAATGGAGCATGGTGTGTGATCTGAGTTATGTCTAGGGAGACCCGTAGCAAACGAATTCGGAAAGGCCGTGGTCCAAGCATTGGAGGTGAAGAACCAATCCAGTCGCTGGAGAAGGGGATTAGCTTGCTTATTTGTCCAGGTGAATCTGCAACCTCTTAAAGGTAGTTCTACTAACCTTAGGCTGCTTATGACATTATTGAAGGCCAGCATTTCTGTGATGTTACCCCCAGACTTGTTTCTGTTTGCAGGCTGCCTGATAAGGTTAAAGTCCCCCACTATAAGCCATTTATCATCATCTGGTATTGTCATAGTTTTGAACCATTGCAAAAAATCACGCTTTTCTTCAGGGGTACATGGTGTATATACATTAGTTAGGTACCATTCTTGACCTGTTAGTTTGCAACTAAATTGTGCCATCTATGCATACTGGTTTTGGAGAACTTCGTTCACAGAGAACTTGAAGCTATTCCAGACAATAATGGATCTTCCCGAAGCTCCTATCGAGGGTAAGAACATGAATTCATTCATAGCAGGTGGACAAAATTGTTTAACATACACTGCATCAAAGAACTCCCTCTTAGTTTCTTGGAGGCACAGAATGTCGCAATTCGATTCAAGAAGTTTTGTTTTGATGGTGTCCCATTTCCCCTCCGAATTTATGCCTCTGATGTTCCAAGATAAGATAACCCAAGTCCTTTTGATATTTGTGTGATTCATTGAGAAAGAAAAAATAGAGCCCCGGGACTACTTGGGGGTAATAAAAGCCCGAAATAAATCACAATCCCAAGTCCAGTTGAGGATAGCAAAAGATCCAGAGAAACCACACCCCCATAGCTTGTCGAACTTCTTAAGAAGAACACTAATGCAACTGATAGTGTCATGATAATAAGAAGCTTGGAGCAGTTCACACAAAAGGTAATAAAACATATCCACCACCTACTCATATTGTTCATCATTAAAACTGATAACAAAATAATGCAGACAAGCTTGATAGTCTCTTCAGTTCTTGGTCTCCTTCATGGGTTTCCGAGGTTCCTCCTCCATCATCTTGTTCTTCCCCTTCGCCCTCTTAGAGGAAATGGCCTTCTTGGTGGAGTTACCATTCCCAATTGTTTGCTGGTCGGGCTTCTTAGAGGATAGAGCTTCTTCAGAGATACTTCCCTAACTGACCTTGCATCCTTCTTCTCCATTAGATTTGAGGATTGTGGTTGACAAGGTTGGAGGCATTGCCACACAAGCAAGACAGTTCCTGCTAGCACAAGAGGTGTGTTTAAAACCTTCATTTCGACTCCTTATTCTTGGGCTTCTTCTGGCTTGAGTTTCAACTATTGGGGACACATTCTTGCTCTTTTTCTTGCTTGGTTCAGAGGAATCAATCTGCTCATTGGAGGTACTTCCCTGGAGTTCAAGCTTCTGTTGACAGATCATTTCCAATTCTTGTGGACACTGTGTGGGTAAAGCATAGGAAAGACATTCAGGATTCTCTGCACACGACAATAGCAAATCCCAGACTTGCGAGGCTAGAAAGTTCTTGGCCCAATCAAAATGAGTTGGTGATAGCAGCATTTTGGTGAAGAAGGGGGCCCAATCGAATAGAATATTGGCTACCTATTGAGGGTATCCCACTGGGGAGAAATGCTTGGCCCACAGCCTGATCACATCTGGGTTATGATATTTGGCACCTTTGTTGGAAGTTTTAGCCCAACCTGGATTAGCCCACGTGCTTGAACCCCTATTAGTGATAGCCACATTGATCTGGATATTTAAGTTATCCATGTCCTGTTGGTCATTGTTTAACTGCTCCTGGATAGGGAAGAGGAATTCTAGCAGAAAGTTTTCCCCCTCTATGGTTGCATCTCCTTGGCCTGCTCCCATAGGGTTACCTTACCGATTCTGTTGATCTTGAGGATCTTGCTAGCCCACATGAATCTAGTTGTCCTATGGTACTATTTCATTTTCAATGTTTAAAGGAGGGTTTTCATTGTTCAGGGGTTGAACTGCCTGCAATGCTAGCACAATCTGCTAGCCATTTGGTGCCTGAAACTGATTGTGTTCTTCTGACTACTGTTGCTCCTGGCCACTATTCTTATCAGGACCCTACACGCTCTCATCTCCCATGCTAGGAGAGGATGGTAGGGGTGCTGACAAACTGAGCTGAAGGTCTAAATCCACTTGCCCTTCCTCCTGTTGCTCTTACTCAGGTCCTTCTTCTTGATCATCTGGAATCAGCAATAATTGGTCAAGGTCCATTGGATCCTCATTGAGATCAGGAAGGTGGTCATTCTGCAGAGGATTATTATTTTGCTGTGGGTTGTTAATCTGCTCCTCCTCCTAATGCTGGCCATTGTTGGGTTGGATCTGGGCATTAATGTTGCCAAAACCAGGGTAGATGAAATTATCATCAAAACCCGGTGGTGGGATGTCCTCATCCTGCAGTTGTCCACCCAAAAGTGTCTACTGCATAATCTCCACTTGCACAGTTGTTGACACACCCTCAAAATCATCCCCCTCTGAGAGCACTAAGTAATGAGGTACGTCTTCCAGGTTTGTTACCCGAGCTTTAACTACCACCCTTGCCATAACACCATCTTTCTGCCAGCAGATTAGTCTTCTAAATGACTTAAATAGTGTCTCTGATGTCCTCTATGTTACGACTGTCTATGGGGTATCCAATAAGCAACAGCCAACATTCTCTGTTGAAAAGGACCCTTCTTACATTAGGACCTCTATTGTGATTGACAAAGGATAGACTTAATCCCTGCCACTAGTGGGGGCTATGCTGGACCAACGCGTCCCTATCAGTTGCCCAATTAAGACGGACAAAAGCTTGTGTGCGGTGAAAAGGACAGCGCTAAATCTCCTGGATTCTAAGTTCATACTCTTCTTCTACTAGACCAAAAACTGTTGCCTGCACATCAGCGAAGGGGACCTCATCTGGGGGAAAGTTGGTGACAGTGACGATCGCGAGGTCCTCGTTGGCCGGAACAGTTCTTGGGAAGATGACCCTTGCGAACTTTGGCCTTCCCTAAACCAACACCCTTGAGAATCCAGGAAGCATGAGGGGAGCCGGGTCGATGTTCAGGAATGCCATGGCCGCCTTAGTGCGGGCTTCTTTGTTGTCGTCGCCGTTAACAGTGGCGTTTGGGTTTTCTTGGGAGAGAGTGTGAGTGGAGTGGCTAGAGAGGAAGGGGGTGAATGAAGCCGAAGGGTCGGCGTCTTCTCGAGTGGTATTAACTGCCCGTGCCAACTCAGAGAGGGAAGGATAGAAGGGCGTTCCAAATTGATTTGGCCCAAGAGAGGTCTTTGGGCCCAACCGAAACCAATTGCTAGTATCCGACTTTAGCTAGGCGGTTGGCTCAATGCAAGAGGAGAAATTACTGGTGGGAGGGGTCGTAAAAGACTGCACAAAGTGTTGGAGGGCGAGAAAAGGTAAACAGTTTTTACTCCTGTGACCTCTTTGATTACCGAGCCCACAATTGTAACAAGCGTGCTCCGGGTGGTTGGCAGGTGCACAGTGATCCTAGCGAGCAGTAGGTTTAGGCTTAGATATAGGTAGCTTCCACTGCGGACCAGAAAATCTGGGAGCCAGAGATCTCCGTTGACAATCTTCAAACTGACCAGGCTGCTGGTTGCCCAGTCGTTTGAAAACAGAACCACTGGGAGATGAAAGCCTAGAGAAGACTGACCTGCGAACTGTGGAAGGAAGATGATAAGCCTTATTGTTAACGGTAGGATCAGATTCCAATCTGGTAGAACTAGCCCCTGTGAATTGATTATTGTGCTTAAGGTTTACTCCCTGAACAGACCCAGATGAGTGGCATTAGCCCCTATCAGCGGTGGAGGAGCTGATTTCAGAACATCTGCAAAGGATCTAGAGTTTTTGACCAACTTATCCGTCATCAGATGGTACTTTGTTGCACCAGAAGAATTGCCATAGGAGGAGACCACCTCCCTATTCTTTCTAGGATGGACAACTTGCCATTTGAAGGAGGGACCTGAATCCTGCTTGGCAAGAAGAGATGCGGCTTTCCACCAAGCACTGAGTGCAGGCAAGTGCTAACTGTTTCACATGAAACGATTTCGACTAAAAGATACCAGCAGGTGAAAACCTGATCCTGCTGGCTTCCCATCCACATTTATGTGAAAACCCCAATTATCCAACAAATTCTGGCTGAACTCTCTGCCCAACTGGTAGTTGAGCATCGAAAGATCCATAGAAAAGGAAGATTAAGCGAGCAAGGGCAGAAGAAGGACAAACCACAGCATGGAAACCCGAGCAACCTCAATACTTCACCAATTTTGAGGCACCAGGTAGGAGAACTAGGTAATCACTGCCATCTTCAGAAGAACCACCAGAACGGGGCCAAAACTGAGGCTCGGAGGGTTGGTGGTGCGAAGAGAAGTTCTGGGGCACGGGTGAGGGTGGCCGGCGGGGCCGGAGTGGCCACCACTGGGAGGCTGTGGACGCCGGGACCGGGGTGGTCACCAGCAGGGAGGGGGGGAGCTCTCGCTCAGCTCTCACTCCTATCGTCGTTCCGAATTGGAAACCTTAAGGTACATGAAAATTAAGCTATAGTCATTTTTAGGTCCAGGTAAAATGTATTTGCAGGGATGGATGTAAGATAGAAATAGCGTGTTTGCAGGAGAGATCTCAAGCTTCACCGTACGCTCATGCCTATGCACAAACACAAAGTAATAGATAAACATAAGACATAGGTGGAGCTTTTCTTTCTTATTCCCTAATCATATTTCTATTACAAAATGAAGTGCTTGTCTTGTATATATAGACCCCTGTGTGGAGTATAAGTTTTTAGTATGAGCTCACATGTATATGGACTGGACGAAAGTCCGCCTAATTCCATATTTCTCCCGGTCTAAATCGGGCAAGACTTGTATGGAGAATCGTGCTTTTTACTACAATAAAATAAAATAAAAGAATAGTAAGGGAAAGGATTATATTATATTACCGGAACTATCAACCAAAACTCAAATTGATTCTTAAAGTACCAAAGCAGCCATTTTAGTCATTCAACTTTCTCACGCTGCTCAATTTTATCCTTTGTCCTAGGTGTCGCGGCGAGGTTAGGCTAACAGGTAGGTGGTCACAATAGACATGGATTTCTCATTGCTTGCAGGTCAGATTTCTTACTACCCCTCTAATATAGAATAGCTGAAGGTTTAGGATGTGTCCAGTTAATTATTTTTCTTAGCATAAGCAATTGCAAACGATTTAATAGCTTAAATATAGGTATGTACATTCACTATACAAAACTCTACTGACGATGCATAACAAATACAGTTTTGTTTAGTATACAATCGTATTTACACATGTATATGTTTCAGAGGAAATAGAGGACATTCAGATGCTCTTTTCCACTGTCACCAATAATAATGAAATCGATTTTAGAACATGTTTACTTTTATTCGGTGAGTAGTTTAAAGTAGCAACAATTTCATTGCAAAAGAAATTAACAATAGTTGTAATTAATCTATGCTGCTGTAGTCTATCCTCCACAATCCAAACTTAGTTTAGTTTGTGCCTTTTATTGTGTCATTACCTGCAGGAAAGAAGTTGCTTTTATCACTGCTAGTTGTGGCGGCCATCCTGACCTTGGAGCATGGTGCTGATGGGGCTGACACCGGCAGCCTGGTCTTGCCCGGCTGCCAAGACAAGTGCGGCAACATCAGCGTTCCCTACCCTTTCGGCCGGCTTCGAGCAAGGCTGCTTCCGGGAACCCTTCCGTGTCTACTGCCAAGACCAAGTGGTGTCTCTCCAGCAAGGCAAGAGGCTCATGGTTTTGGAATTTAATCTGTCCCAGGGCGAGATCCGCATTCAGAAGCGAATAGCAAATAGTTGCGATGACAGCTCCCTAACGGCCGGCTTTCAGTGGATGGTGATGGATGGTGGCATGGTAGCCAACGACATTCCTTATTTCTCGGTTTCCACTGTCAAGAACAAATTCACTGCAATCGGGTGTGCTACCACTGCAGTCATCCAGGACTGGAAGCAGAATAACAATTACACCAGCGGATGTGTATCATTCTGTAATGAGGACAGTATCGAAAATAGCACAGCATGCAATGGCATGGGATGTTGTCAGACTTCTATTCCAGGTAATCTTAGGTCTTACCAGCCATCATTCTTAAGAATAGG
This sequence comes from Setaria viridis, assembly GCF_005286985.2. Taxonomy (NCBI): domain Eukaryota; kingdom Viridiplantae; phylum Streptophyta; class Magnoliopsida; order Poales; family Poaceae; genus Setaria; species Setaria viridis. Next base: position 2,092,159 of record NC_048266.2, read on the forward strand.
CGGTGTGGATTACTCTGCAGTCCGAAAGTTCAGCCCATGCAGCTATGCTTTTGTTGTCGAGCAGAATTGGTTCAAATTCAATGCCTCCTATGCCAAATCTAGAGAGTATGGAGAAATGTATGGAGTTCACGGTCGTGGGGTCCCGTTGGTGCTCGATTGGGGCGTAGGTAATCAAACTTGCGATGAAGCAAAAGTGAACAAATCATCATATGCATGCGCCGCCACGAACAGCGAATGCATGCCCGCACGCAATGGCCTAGGGTATCTCTGCCATTGTTCTTCAGGTTATGATGGCAATCCTTATCTAGACAGTGGCTGCCAAGGTCAGCATGCATCTCCAAATACCAAATTTACATCTCTCAACTTGAAAGTTACAAATTTCAATCACTTCTTTTTTATTCCCCTATCTTGTTTCATGGGCAGATATCAAAGAGTGCGACAATCCATCATTGTATCCTTGCAAAGGTGGCCACTGTCGTAACACAAATGGAAGCTACACTTGTTCATGCCCATCAGGAACTCAGAGCAAAGATCCAAAGAACATACCCTGCACTGCAACCATAGGTATATTTTGCACATTCGTTTTTTCTATGTTGTGCATAAGTTGTGTATGGAATAATAAACTTTTCATGGGGAAGGCGCATGCAAAGTCTTGCAACGGCTTTGCAGATAAAGAAAGTGCAATTTAAATAGATATGCACAATCCAATGTACATTTAAACTTTTAATAATATTGTTTAGGTATGCCGTGCGAGAAACAAAAAAGGCATCCATCACTAGTGATGCTTTTTATTTAACTATACTGGTTTTTTGTTTAGAACATGCTGTCCCAGCCCTGAAAGAAAGCTATGTAGGACAAAAGGCCCCTGAACATGGTTGACAGGCTGACCTTTTCCAAATGAATATATAACCTGTGATCCCTCATGCACTTACGTACACAGACTGCATCTTAATATATTTGGCGATCACTGCTACTGTGAGGACGTTGGTGATGTTGCATGGACCCATTGGCAGTTCAATGTACATTTCATATAAGCTCATGAATTCGAAAAGAAAACTCAAACCAACAGTTCAACAATTAGAGAGGAGGGAACAAGCAATCATAGTCTTTCCATGCTAATCTACATTAACCGGTAACCACCGTCAACAGCTATAGAGGGAGCTAGCCTGGAAATGATGACAATATTGGTTTCTATTTTGTTAGACAGACAGGAACATGTCTTCCAACTCTAAAAATTAAATAAATGAAGACATAAATTAGAGTTGCAGTTTATTATTTTGTTTAAATGTTTTCTGTATGCTTACCTGAATTTTTGTTATTGGCAAGTGGTAGTGAAAATATCCATAAACTTTCAGGTTTAACCATCGGCCATTGGAGTTGGTAGCGCAGCAGGCTTTATAAGTTCTGTTACTTTTGGAGTTGGTAGCGCAGCAGGCTTTATAAGTTCTGTTACTTTTGCAATATTCCTTACCAAAATGTTCAAGCGTAGGAGGACAAGAAAACAAAAGTTTTTCGATCTGAATCGTGGGCAACTAGTGAAACAATTGGTATCCCAAAGGGCAGATATTGGAGAAAGGATGATCATAACATTGGATGAACTTGAAAAGGCAACAAACAACTTTACAAGGTTGAGGATTGCAGCCGAAATTGCTAGTGCACTTATCCTATCTTCACTCATCAGTTTCAATCCCAATAATTCATAGAGATATCAAGCCCAGCAACATACTTCTTGACGATAATCTCACATCCAAGGTATCAGACTTTGGAGCTTCAAGGTACATCCCGATTGAGAAATCATGGCTAACAACAATGGTCTGCCTGCATTTTCCCTGTCATGCCAATTCATTCTCAAATACTGTGACAATGAATTAATGTGGTTACCAATGTTACAAGTGACATGAAAAAGAAAAGAAACAAAGAATCGAAATCATATTTGACGTTTAAAAAATCAAAAGAAGATACTGAATCAAATTTGAAAGTATTCCAGTTTCAACTACTGAACCAACACCTGCTGACCTGCATCTCAATCTTCAGAGGCAGGCATCGATGCAACCGAGCTGAAGACAGAATCTGCACCTTCGTTTGGAGCATCAATGATGAGACCCTGTACAGTCTGTCAGACTGTCGCCACTCACGAAACCATCATGAACTCCTCAGATGTTGGAGCATCCTGGCGTGCGGATCGGCTGATCGCTACGCGATGCCGCGCGCTACCGCCCGGACAGGTAGGAGAGCGCGAACGAATCGCTCATGCTCACCACCGACGACGCCGTCCCGGCCGATCCCGGCGGCAGCGCGGGCAGCCCGAACGGGCCACCGCCGCCGCCGCGGTGCGCGTGCGCGGCGGGGTCGAGCGCGAGTAGGTTGACGATGATCATGTCCGACGGCGGCGGCGGCTCCACGGAAGCTCCTCCCCTGGCCTCCAGCATCTCCACGACGCGCGCCATCGCCGGCCGCGCGCCGGCCTTCTCCTGCGTGCACCACAGCGCCACGTGCGCGAGCCGCCGCACCGCCGCCTCGTCCACCGACGACGGCACGAGCTGCCGGTCCAGCACCTCCATCACGCGCCCCTCCCGGACCTTGTCGGCGACGAGCTTCGGGAAGTAGGACCACCGCCGGGACCCCCCCGGGCCGGGCTCCGCCTGCAGGTTCCGCCGCCCGCCGAGCATCTCCATCAGCACCATCCCGTAGCTGTACACGTCGGACTTCTCCGTCACGCCGGCGCCCAGCAGCCACTCCGGCGCCAGGTACCCCGTCGTGCCGCGCACCGTCGTCACCACCCGGCTCTGCTCCTTCCCCATCAGCGCCGACAGCCCGAAGTCGGAGAGCATCCCCCGGAGGCGGTCGTCGAGGAGGATGTTCTCCGGCTTCACGTCCAGGTGCACCACCTTGGCGCGGCAGTCGTGGTGCAGGTACGCCAGCGCCTTCGCCACGTCGACGGCGACCTGGTACCGCTGCAGCCACGTCAGGCACCGCCCGCCGCCGCCGCCACCGTGCTGCGGGAAGATCCACTTGTCGAGGGACCCGTTCTCCATGAACTCGTAGACGAGGAAGCGCGGGCCGTTCCGGACGAGGCAGAAGCCGAGGAGGCGGACGAGGCTCACGTGCTGCACGCTGCCGATCGCCGACACCTCCGACCGGAACTCCTTGTCCACGTGCGGCGACCCGTCGATCCGCTTCACCGCCACGGCCGTGCCGTCGTCGAGGATACCCTTGAACACCGTCCCCGACGAGCCCCGCCCGATCACGCACTGGAAGTCGTCCGTCGCCGCCGCCAGCGCCTCCAGCGAGAACCGGCTGGGCAGCCCGGCGACCTTGCGGAAGAAGCTGTACTCCACGCGCACCGACACCTCCGCGCCGCCGCCGTCCATCGCCGGCCGCCGCGCCATGCGCTCGGCCCGCCCCTGGTGGCACAGCAGCGCCGCTACGGTGCCCGCCAGCACGGCCGACAGGATGACCGCCGTCGAGAGGTAGAAGGGCCGAGACAGGCGGAAGCAGAGGAACAGGGAGAGCTCGAGGGCCGCCAGCACGACGGCCGCCACGCCGGCGAGGATCTTGGCCGTCTTGCCCTCCATCGATCACGCCAACGCCATCACTTCACCGCCCGGCGGCGGCGACGCCGCTCAGCTTCACCAGTTCACCACTCGCTCTGACTTGGCGTTCTTGCACTTCGTCGTCGCTATCCGAGCTAGTTTTGACGCGATGCTTGGTAAATATACACATGGGAGATGAGAGAGATGACATGCAACTCTTTTGACGAATTTAACGACAGCGATGTCTCAACCAATCCTTGAGGTTTGGTTCTTAACAGTGGCTGTGTCGCAATATTCTGACTTGATCAGAGAAAGGATACGGTAGGTAGGGGGAGAACTGGAGAACGGTTCAGATGAACAAATGGATCAAATGGCAATGCAGTGCAGATGGTATCCCTGTCATGTCGAATTCAACATAAATTTCATGTGCAGTGAAGAAACCATCACTTGAATGGTCAAACTGAGGAAAGAGCACACTGATTCAACGGCTCGGGTGACATCAGTGTGTAGTGGATTTGTGTGGTGTCGGTGTCTCGGTGTCTGTACTTTGGCCAAATCCAAAGTTGAATGTTTCGTCCATAACGGTTCAGCATTTAAGCAACATCAGTGATTCAGCCACGTTGGCATTTGGAAACTATAGGAGAAACAATGTTATCTTGACTGTTTCGTTGAAGCCTCTGCTTATCTGATAAATTCTCAGAGACAGCAACTGCAATTTCAGCAGACCAAGGTGTGAGCAGTATTCACTATTCAGACAACAAATCTTCCATCAGCGGATTTGTAAAGGCGAACGGGGAACATAGAATCAACCAGACAAATATGCTTTTTTTTATCTTGATTCAGCACAACATCTGATTGAATAGCAAAAGTACATTGTTGCGTAACGAATTCCATTATTTGTATAGCCGAGTTTCTTAAGTGATTACTCCAGCTTCCAAGCTATGGGATAATCAGGTTGACATGGTCTACTGAACTCTATAAGGCCCAAAGGCTGAAGTTTTCCACAGCTTCACAACACTGCGACAAAAACTGTATCAGGCACCCATTTATTGCCATGTCCTACAGAACCTTACTGATGGTGGTCGTCGTCATCATCATGTCCATCAGGTGATCCTCCTTCTCCAATCACATTAAGCTGCAGAGATAAAGATGGAAGCTTGTAACTCAGCAAACGTTTGCTCTTGGAATGCAAGGACCTTATCAGGAAACCAACGTACCGTGAAATATTGAGTACAGACCGGGCATTCATGTGGCTTGCCTCTCTCCAACCAAAACCACACCACATCATGCTCATCTTCTGCAGAAGGTCAATAACAATTGCAGTATAGGCCAATTAGATAACTGAAGGGTTCATGAATGTTTCTAAATAATTCATTTTTTATCTAGATAAGATACAGGTGAGGATTTGAATTCTGGAACCCTCTTGGTTGAAACTTGAAAGACTCAAGGGATATTTAGCATCAGCAGTAGTGTACCTCCTTCACCGCCAGGACAACCAACAATCCTTTTGTTGTAGTATGACTGAATCACAGCAGGAGCTTCCTATTCAAGGAACAACATAGACAGATATCAGTTTAGCTGAACACTTAAACCACACAAGAATCAAACAAATCTAACTAAAAAATTATGCAAATGACACATGTAAGCAAAACCACAATTCATATAGCACACTACCAAGTGATTCACTGAATTCCCAACTGATGTCAGTCAAAAGACAAAGTCATGACAATAATAAACACAAAGAAGAATCAGTCATACAAAGACCATCTATGCAGCGCGTTACAGAAATTCAGGATAGCCTACGTTAGAGTCTAAGAAATACAAAAGACAGTCATCTAAGAAACAGCAGATTCCACTTCAAGAACAGAGTGACTTCTATTGAGTCTTCCATAACGAACAGGAAAGCGTCATGGATTGTTGAACTAGAGCTCTTCACTACAGTCTACAGCAATGCTTATTTGGACAGGGAACACACTGAAGAAACATATGTAACCTTGAGCCATAGAGTTTTTCAAATGAAACTACAGTTGCATGATAAAGTCTTAAATTGAATTCTGAAACAACACCAGAAAGATAAACAGCAGTAAACAGAACAAGAATCACAAGATAATCCAATCAAATAGCAAAATCAAGATGCCTGTAGGTATTGAAATTCAATAGGTGTTCCATAATTGGTGCTTAGAAATTAGTATGCTAAAGAAAACCTGAAAAGTAGATTTAACATGCTAATACAATTGATCTACTAAAGTTAGAGCAAATTCAAAATGATAAAAGCTTCCTTTTTTGAAAATGCATTTGATGAAAGTGTGTGAGCCAACACTATTATATGCCGCAAAGAATGACCACAAGCTACAAACTTATATAGGCCCAGAAAGTCCAAACAGAACTGGATAGTTTAAACTTAAGAACAATTCATTGGTCTCATAATTATTGCCATAAATCTTCCACAACTCAAGAAAAAAACACCCAATGGTGGAGATCAAATCCATCTACATATGTGAGTTGTGACACATTGCCCTGAATAAAGTAAAGAAGACCAGTGATTGGTCAGCTCTTATCCCAACATCTGAAAATATACTCTGTATCTTCACCTATTCCACGGAATATGTTCAAACAAGCATCTCATCTCACGCGGACAAACAAATTAATCTAAACGAACACATATCACATCCGCAACCGCAAGTCAGATGATTGCACATTGACATTTCAACACATATTCACAAGTCACAACCCCATCCAAAGCAACCGATTCAGTGGTCCCAGTTGCTCACGCATCAAAGGGAATGTAGAAGAAGGTATTAGACGGAAAGCCCTCACCTTGGTGCCAAAGGGACCGACGGGGGCGTCCATGTCGAATCTCTTCTTTCCCTGTACAGAAAAAAAAAACAAATCCAACAAAATTTAATATTTTTTACCAACATATGACCTGTAATAAGAAATGAAGCGGCTGCAACCGGGCAAAGCGGCCGTGCGGGGAGACCTGGAGCTCGGCCTCGATCTCCTCGCGCTCGAGCCCCGTAGCGATCGGCATCACGTCCTCAACCCTAGTCCTCGTCCGGGCCGCATCTGAAGAAAAACGCAGCCTTGCCATCAAATCGGGGCTACGGCCTGAGCTTGTGAGAAACGGGAAGGGTCGTTACCGAGAGTGGAGAAGACAAGGGGCGCCGGAGTACGGCGGAGACCAGGCACGGTGGCAGCGGAGACCGCCGGGGATCGGGGGAGCAGGGCGGAGCGGTGGTGGCGGAGGAGGAGGGAGGTGGCGCGCTTCCACATGGCGGCCGGTGAAGGCAGCGGCGGCACGAGCGGACGGTGGAGAGAAGATGGAGAGGGTGCCTACAAAACAAGAAAAGGCTCCTGCCAATTTAGGATATTTAATTATTTGCCGTTGAGAAACCACTTTTAAAATGACACCGGCATATTTGCCGCCAGAGACGTTTTACTAACAAAATTGCCAATTTTGCTGACATGTCAAGCCACGTCCTCACGCCAGGATGGATTAAGCATGACAAATGACCATAATACCCCTGCATTTCTTCTCCAAGCATGGGTGCTTTTCCTCTCTTCCTCCCTCTCTATCTTTGACCGGTGGGACCCACCCTCTTCTTCCACCTCAAGGTGAAGCTCAACAAGACCAGGAGCACGTGCAGTGATGACCTCCAATGGCAGGTCCCAGGCGCCGGAGCATCGCAATATCTTGGCAGGCGCGGAGGGCCCCTGAAGGTGTGGCCCCAGGCTTCCTCGTTGCCGGCCCCAGCCCTATCGACGTACCTGGAGCTGCCACCGCCGCACCCCGCCGACGCGGCCGCCCGCCCAAGCCGCGGGACCTACACACGCCGCCCAAGATCCCACACCCGCGCGCTCGCCCGCGCACGACCCCCCGCTCCGTGACGAGGGTGAAGGCACTCTTCGCGACCCACTCTCTGTCTCGTCGGCGCCGCCGTCCCGAAACTACTTGATCTCCGCCGCAAACCCGCCTCCTGCACTAGCACTACCTGGCTGACCCACCGGCCCACTGGCAATCTCCATGAAGGCGTCGATCAAGTTCCGCAACGACGACCGGCCGCTGATGCAGGCCAAGGTCCCGATCGGCGTGCTCGGGCTACCGTTCCAGTCGGGGCTCACAGCAGGGGCAACCCGCGGGAGCTCCGCTTAAAGTGGGGTGTGTGCTGTCCCTATTGGGCTGGGCCCTTCCCCATAAGCCCTCATCGTCGGGGCATAAGCGCCCTTCTTCGACCGCTCCACGGCCTTCGCGTCGAGCCCATCGCTCCGCCTCTCGTACTGCCCCAACAAACCTGGCCTCCCCTTCGCGCTCACCGTCCGCGCGGGGCTCGGCCTGCTCGGCTCCCTAGCGCACGAGCCCTTCGCACTCACCGCCGAGTTCAACCTCCTCTCCCCCAACCTTTCCACGCCGGCCTTCTTCCTCCAGCTTCAGCCCCACCTCGGCGACTTCTCGCTTTCCCACACGTTCCGCTCCCCTGCCGCCGCCGCCTCCCCGACGCCCCGTAAGGTCAGGGAGGCGGCTCCCGACGGTGACGGCCTCGGCCACGAGTGAGAGTTCGTGTACAAGTTATCGTTCTCGTTCACCGGGAGCGGGCTCGCGGCGGACGTGGCAGCAGCGGGGACGAAGAAGAGGGTGACGAGGGGTATTATGATCATTTGCCATGCTCAATCCACCTTGGCGCGTGGACGTGGCTTGACACGTCAGCAAAAATGGCAAATATGTTAGTAAAACTTCTCTCTGGTGGCAAATACGTAGGTGTCATTCTAAAAGTGGTTTCTTAAGGAGTGTCATTTCTAAGGATGGCAAATAATTAAGTATCCCACCAACTTGGGTGTTTGACTGTTTTCGGCCTATAGACCGGTATACGGGCCCGACGCCCCGACTTGGGTTGGTTGTAAAATTTTACAAATTGAAACAAAGTAACTAATTTGAACTACTCGAAAACAGCAATTATATGCACTCACTTTGCACTATTGTTAAATCTAAGAATTGTTTTTTTTGACAAAATATAGCAATTGATGACTGGGCTTGAAAATGACTAAAACATTCTACAAACAAGTGGGCTGATGTCGATGCTGAGGTTTCGTGCTTAACTCAAAATAACACCATAGGATGGCATATGGTTCTTGCCAAAGACGGTGAATCCACCAAATTGTGATGTTTGTAAGCATTAAATTACTTGATTAATATATGCCCCCTTTTTAAAAAGAAATACCATGGGATTTGAAAAAAGCATTTGTTTATTGCATACATTGTCAAAATTGCTATCATGCTGTACCAACTACTTTCATACGAATAGCAATTATGCATTTTTTACACTAATGAAATTCAAATAAGATACAAGAAAAATTGAAGCAAATAACTTTTTTCCCTTTTTTCTAAGGATGGGACATAATAAGTACCAAACATTATGAAATGAGCTTATAGTTTTTTTTTACCGAAGTCAGCCCTAAACTATTTTTTTTATTTTTATTTCAGACCAAAGTACCATCCAACAAGCATGAGTACGACTCTCTATCAGAGCGAATTAACAAATGAGCTTATAGTATTACCTAGTAAAAGAAAAAAAGAAACTCAATAGGTAACTCTATCTACATTGTAACGCTCTAGATTTCTGAATGGAAACAATCACATGAATTGATCCAAACTTAAAGTTCATCCGAAGTACAACTGAATTTCAACTGGCCGGTTGAGCGTGAGCTTCCAAATTTAGTAACACATCAACCAGAGCACGAAAAACAGAGAAGATCCAAGGGCTGACATTCATCCAAACCACCCTTTAAAAGACACACCTCCATAAACCCTAGCAATCAAGCATCTTTCCTCTCAAAACTCGCGAAAACCCCCTGTCGGCTACCCCCCACACCCGCCTCCACCCATGGCGTCCCTCCCTAACGGCGCCGCCGCCGCCGCCGCCGGTTCCTCCGGCGCGCGCCCGGTGGACAAGGAGGTGGACTTCGCCAACTACTTCTGCACCTACGGCTACCTCTACCACCAGAAGGAGATGCTCTGCGACCGCGTCCGCATGGACGCCTACCACTCCTCCGTCTTCCGCAACGCTCCCCACTTCCAGGGCAAGGTGAGGAATCCCTGAATCCCCTTAAAAAATCGTTTTTTTCCAGCAATTTGGGTGTCTGATTTGATGAATTTGGCGGATCTGTCAGGTAGTCCTTGACGTGGGTACCGGGAGCGGCATCCTTGCCATCTGGAGCGCGCAGGCCGGGGCCAGGAAGGTGTACGCCGTCGAGGCGACTAACATGGCGGAGCATGCGCGCGAGCTCGCGCGCGCCAACGGCGTCGCGGACATTGTCGAGGTGATACAGGGCACCGTGGAAGACATTGAGCTGCCGGAGAAAGGTGTGCCTTAATTTCTTGATTCTTCTTCTTACTGCTGTTCCTGAATCCTAAGTCGATGGTAAAATTAAGTAATCTATGTCCCAATTGGAAAGGCATTCCAACTATATGACTATATGAGCTACATGCTTTTTTTATTATATCAGGTGAAAATTTCTAATTTACACGAAATCTGGAAGTTACGATGTGTCGAGTGTTGACTATGTTTCTGTATGTTGTTTGGAACTGCAGTTGATGTCATTATATCAGAGTGGATGGGCTACTTTCTTTTGAGAGAATCCATGTTCGATTCCGTCATTTGCGCGCGTGACCGCTGGTTGAAGCCAGATGGTGTAATGTAAGTGTATGCTGCAAGTTACGTTAACAAACACTATCAAAGTTCTTCTTAGATAGAAAACAAATCCCCTTTTCAATCTTTTGTTCCTGCACACAGAATGCACATTTACTTTGTGTAAGATCATTCTTTTTGCAGGTATCCTAGTCATGCTAGGATGTGGCTAGCACCCATAAGAACTGGTTTGGGTGACAAAAAGTTGGAAGACTTGGATATTGCTATGGAAGACTGGAGTCTATTTGTTCAGGACACTCAAGCTTATTATGGAGTCAATATGAATGCTTTGACAAAGGCATATCGTGCAGAACATGAAAAATACTATCTGAAGGTATGTTATCTTCGTTTCTCTTCTCATGCTGCAGTCATGGAATTTAAAATTCAGGGATTTTCTTAGCTTGTGAACACCTTATATCTTTTCATAGCAAATTAATGTGTCTCCTTTTAAGTAAGTATAACAAATGTGTTGCCACGCCCTTCTGAGTAATTGGAAGAATCAATATCCTTTTCACTTATTTTGAAATACTTGTAGTTATACAAGCCTATATTATTTTCTCCATTGAAATTTGAGCCCTGTTATTTTAATTTAGCCTTTTCATCCTATGAAGCATGCCCTAGGTGTTTATCCTAAATCTGGGTATCCTAAAAGCTCTTGCTAAGAAATCAGCATGCAAAGAGCAGCGAATGACTAAGCCTGTATGTTTCATGGGCCTTTCCCGCTCACTTAATGTTCACATGATTGTATCCTTCTGCAGTCTTCGATATGGAACAATCTCCATCCAAACCAAGTTATTGGCCAACCTGCAGTTATTAAGGAAATTGATTGCTTAACAGCCACTGTTGATGAGATTCGAGAAGTTAGAGCACAAGTTACGTTGCCAATCAGCCTGGATGGAACTAGATTATCAGCACTGGCTGGATGGTTTGATGTTCATTTTCGAGTATGTGAGACTTAATTGCAGCCCACTTCATCTTATGACAATGTTACGACTTATGCAAGGTGCTCATTATGTTTTATGATAATTTTCAGGGTAGTGCGCAAAACCCTGCTGTGGAGGAAGTTGAGTTAAACACTGCTCCAGTTGAGCATGGGGGAACTCATTGGGGCCAGCAGGTTGGTTTCCTGGAACCATTGTTCTTTGGTAATTCCTAAAATATGTTACGAGATATAGCTTATAGTTACAAATTGTTCAATCCTATTTTCTACTTCAACTTGTAAATGTTGACCCATAACGTAAAAAAATTGTGTGCACTTAAGGAAAATATGTCTGTTTTCTTCTTTGAATTTTTAGTATAGGCAGGAGCAGGGAGCAAACCTTCTCTTGACTCCTGCAAAAAGAAGTCAAGATGTTATGGATGCTCTTATGAAGAAAGAAACTTGTTTTAAGATACATATTTATTTCACCGAAATCAGTATATTATGGGTGCTCTTATTTGAAGTGATAACTTTTGCAAAACAACACTCTTTTTCAATTGATTGTGTCATTATTTTAATGCATGCCATTCTTAAATTAGTAGCTGGTCTGGAAAAAAAATCATCAGTTTTCTTTTTTCTTTTCAAGGTATTCTTGCTGACTCCACATCTGAAAGTATCTAAAGGAGACAATGTTAATGTTTCCTTCTCGATGGTTCGCTCAAAGGAAAACCATCGACTTATGGATATGGAGTTCACCTATGAATTGCATGAGTTCTCTGGCAGGAAGCACCCAGCAGTCACAACCAAGATGTACTTGGAGTAGAACAAGGTTCAGTTCACAAAACTATGATTTGCTTATGAATTTCGATTAAATTGGTTTTGTTATTATATCATATGCAAATGCATTGGGTGATAATGAAGATCACTATTCACTATTGTTTGACAAAATGCCACTGATTTATGCTTTGACAGAATGCTGACCTGATTCGTTCGATGAAAGATGGGACACCGATAACCATGTGTCCTGCTGTCGCGGTCGCTGAACCTTTAAACCCTTGCTCAGAAGCTGAGCAACTGTAATCCTTAGTATGATGTGTGGTATTATACATAGCATGGGCTTTAAGGTCACCGTGTGCTATACCCATGATTTGTACAATGAGACCATTAGGCATGATTTAGTGCCAGAGATTTTGTTGTATTGGTAATATCTTATTGTTTGATTATTCGAGTAGTGGGAGCCATTGCTTCTCAATGTTGATGTATTGGCCGGTGTTGATCCACATTATTACGGTATTTATACTCTTTGGTGGAGCTCCTGGGAAATACTGTAGCAGCTGTTTTGCACTGTAGCGAGAAGCAGTTGCGCAAATTTACTGTAGAAAAGCTGCTGGATTATATCATTAAATTTCTGGAATCTGCTGCCAACATTTGCTCAATTCATCTGTTCTTTTCAGTGTCTGCCCCCTCAAATTTGCCATTCCATTTGATTCAGATTGGAATTGGTGCATGCGAAAGTAACCTTATTGACTAATACAAGGCACCTCAGTGTAGCACCGGCATTTTAGTATTTACATCCAAAATACATTACAGCGTAGCGTATCGTCTTGTAAATGCTTTACGGGGTCACCTAATCACCAGAATAGCACAGGCATTTTAGTATTTATATCCACAATATATTACAGCGTAGCGTCCTGTAGATGCTTTGCGGGGTGTAACACCCTAATTTTCAACTTTTGCAAATTAATAAAATTTGTTAGAATTTGCTAGAATTTAATGGTGTGAGTTTAAGGATTTAAGAATTTTCTAGGTTTTATTTAATTTCCTAGGCATTCAAATATTTTTCTGAAATTTAATTAATGAATCATAGGAATTTATTGTTCCATTCATGCTGGTGCATTGATTTTGCTTGTTTGAATTCAAATTTATATTTGAATTCATTTGTTTGATCCTTTTTAAACAATAGGAAAATATTTCTCTTTCTCTCTTTTGGTCCGTTTCTCCTTTCGGCCGGGCTCCGCAGCAGTAGCACCGCGGGAGCCATCCCAGCAGTGCCTCCTCCACGCCGACTCGTGTCCCACAGCCCAGCACAGAGCCGGCCCGCTCCTTCACCCGTCTCGCTAACACGTGGGGCCTAGCCGTCATCCCTCGGCCTATAAAACCAAGCCGCCGCACCCCCCAACCTCACCAAACTGTAGCGCCCTCACCTCGCACCCAGCATCGCCGCCGCCCGAGCTCAAACCCGCCGCCATCGATCTCTGCTCTCACCGCCTTGCCGTCGACAAGAGCACCGCCCGGAGGTTCGCGTCGTGGTAAGGAACCCGCCGGAGGTCCTCTCGTGCGCTCCCGTGCCCTTTACCACATTCCCAAGCTCGTTGGAGCTGCTGGCCCACCGCCGAGTCGCCTCTCCGAGCTTCACGTCGCCGTCACCGCTCTAGCTGCCGCTCCAAAGACCTAGATCAGTTCGCTGTGCACCCAGCTTCGTCCCGAGCCAGCCCCATCGAAAACCGTGAGCCGCCGCTCAAGCTACGCTCGATTCTGGCGAGGTCCCCTGCGCGCCGCCGTTTAGCCGCTTCCATCCCGGCCGTCCGCAGCCGTCCGATCGAGAGCCGACGGCCACGATCAGATCCGACCCGGGTCAATACCGGTCAACCCCGCCGCCGCTCTGTACTTTTTGCTAAAGAAACCCTGAATTTTACAGTTTTTGCACTTGAGGCCCTGCACAGTTAAAAAGTAATTAGATTTAGATCCTTTTACTTCTGTTTAGGCCCCTCCTCTTTTATAAAATCCCACCCACAATCCTGGATCTATTCTTTTACGCTTTAGACCTTCTGTTTATATGTTTAATTAGATTTTAGCCCTCGATTTCTTTAAGTTTAGTCCCTGGAAGTTTAGTTTTCCCTCACTTAAACCCCTAAACCTTGTTTAGCTCATATCTTTAGTGTTTTAAAATCCGTTTAAAGCATTTCTTGCACCTATGAGTTCGTGCTGATGCGTAGATTTGTTGTATGATTTTGTTTTGCTCTGTTGCTACTGTTTGATGTAATGTTTTCTTTTTTAGTTCTTTGTTTGCTTGTATGTACTTGTTTCCTGCGTATTTGCTGCGCATAGAAGGATCGCAGTTCGAGGGATTCGAATAGCAAGGCTTTGAGCAGTAAGAGCCAGTTCAAAAAGGCAAGCCGTGCCCTTGATCACAATTTGATCCTATGCAACCTTTACTTTTATGTTCAATACACATATGTTATATGTTATGCACTTTAAGTATATAAACATGATTGGTCCTATTTAAGGTGTACCTAGTTTTATCCCTACGCCTTGATCAACCTAGATTTACTTTAATGTTGGGTAGTGTCGGTGCGGAATCTGGCCGACTAGTAAATATATTAGTTTTGTCGTGCGTTAGATCGGATGTGTCCTAGCACTCAATGACACAGGATGTATACTGGTTCGTGTACCGGGCCCTACGTCCAGTTCGGGTCGGTCGGTCGACTATATTCCTGAGCCCAGGTGCTCGAAATTTGTAGTGGGGTTACAAACGAGTGAGAAATGAGAAGGGGATGTTTGAGACCCGGTCGTGCTATGGCCCAAGTGGGAGAGAGTGATAGGGGCTCAAATGTGCGCTATATGTTCGAGAGTGCGTTCGTCTATGTTTCTCGTATGTCAGAAGGTTTCTGATGATGTATTGCCTATCTTAGATGTGGAGGGCCCATCCCCTTTTATAGTGCAAGGGGACGGCCTTACAAGTCAGAGAGAGAGAAAGAGTGTGTGCGGGTGCCGTCTAGTCTTGTCGATGCCCACGTCGTCGGGTATCATACCGCCGTCCTCCGTCGCTATTCATCTCGTCAGTCCACTCCATTGTAGCGGGTAGGTTGCAGCGGCACTGTGCGGGGCGTGCGCAGGGCGTGGTGTGGTACGGTCCTTTGTACGGTGGTTGACCTGGGCGCTTTCCCTTATTCGCTCCACCTACTCCCCGGGCCCTAACCGAGCGGGCGTCCCCGGTCAGTTGTCCCGGTCGGTCCCGACCGTGTCGGTCAGGGGGAGCGGTGTGCGTTGGTACGACACATCCCCAGTTGGGGGGACTCGGTCGGAGTCGGACTGTGGTCCCGGCGCCATCCAAGCCTTCCGATCGGGGCGCCGACCCGGCCTTCCGGTCGGAGGCGCCGGTCGGTGGCCGGATCTTGGTCTCAGCCTAGCATTGCGTAGCTGGGCCGGCCCTAGGCGCGCGTCGCCGTGCCTCTTGTTGGCCGAGCGTTGCGGGAAGGCGGGCCCTTTGGGGACCCCGGGTCTATGGACCCATCAGGTAGTTCTTGCTTAGTTGTTCTAACTGGGTATGGTGGTATTAATGACCTAATGCTTAAACTTATTTTATTTACGCTATGCCTTCCATTAATACAAGATCACCATGTTTAATTGGAACATGGAGCGACCACCCAAGAAAATAGTACAACCATAAGAATTACATGGCTCTGGTCTTGGCTAATTAATTAGAGACTCTAGTTTGGAGCGGTCTTACCGAAAGGGTAAGAGGGGTGGCAGCAGATGGGTATAACTTAACCCTCAGACTGATCTGCTATATAGTAGCTTCGCAGTCTTGAGAGAGGTTTATGCTCTACTACTAATCCGGAAACTTTAGCAGGCTACTTCTTATTAGGGAATCTTTATAAAGATCTCATAGCGTTCCTATACAATCACACCTCGAAAGTGTGGTATTGTGCCTGGCCCGCACAACATGGTTGGGTCTAAAGTTCTTTTCAGCTTTTACGCGACTTGTAGTGAAAGTGTACAACTTCTGCAGAGTGTAAAACTATTATAACAGCCGTACTCACGGTCAAGAGCGGTCTGGTTCCTCGCATGATTAATTTATTGAAAGTTGAATTAAATTGATGTTATTTATTGTTGTTATATTTATTTATGTATATGCTTAATGTGGGGTGGTGTAAACTTATACTTAGTACAATTAAATGCTGAAATGCTATTAAACCATAGCCTCCTTGAATAGCCTTACACTACATATTTCCCCACACTTATTGAGTACCAACCAATTAAATGTTGAAATGCTATTAAACCATAGCCTCCTTGAATAGCCTTACACTACATATTTCCCCACGCTTACTGAGTACCAACCATAAGTGTACTCACCCTTGCTAAAACCGCTGCTCAGACCAAGTCAACTTTGAGGAGGTTCTGGAAGACTTTAAGCCACCAGTCAACTGCTTGTGGAGTCGTCGTCATTGTTGGAGTTCCGCTGCTAAAATAAAAGCTTGTTTTGCTATTCAAATTTAATACTTTCAGTCATGTAATAAATATAATACCCTCTCTTTACGTTTTGGCATTGTCTATGATATTTACTGAAGTCGTTGCATGTATGAAACTTGATCCTGACGCATATATAATTTATTCATCTAGTTTTGCCTGTGACACGGATTCACCTAGTCCCCAAAATGGGATTTACAGTATGTATGTACACCGCAAACATGATGCTGGCTTTGCCGTCGCTCTTCAGAGTAGTGCATTTGGCCAACTCCCAGGACAGGTTCAGTTCTCCCAAAAACAATCATATAAGGAGCGTTCTTCGTGCCAAACTTTTGCACAGTACAAATTTCTTTAACTTTTCTTCTTGTTGGCTCCTTTTCCCTACTTCATCAACAAAAGTGCATCTCGGTGACGACCTAGGAGGGTCAATGCGGTTGCAGCTATGTGGTGAGCAGTTAGGCCAGCCAAGTCGAGTTGCTCAGCAAGTGAAGCATGTTCGATATACCTGTCTGGTAGCACAATGGGTCGCCACTGCGAGTTACAAAGAAAAGTAGACCTTGAGATTAGCATACAGAAACAACAAAAATTACCAAACAGTAACCTTGAAGTTACTACTAATGAACACATCAAGAGGGCTGAAGAATGTAGCTTGGATGCAGCTGGAGGCTCCATTGCAAGAACACATATAAAGCTTTGGAACCTAAAAATATTCCTTGAATTGAATAAAATCTGGAGTTGTATTGTATAAGTGAACATGAATTTATTATCATTCAATGAGCATCTTGTATTTCATAGAAATTGGGGGTTATATAGTCCTTACGTAAGGGCCAGCCTATCCAACTTTCAGGCATTAAGATACGTTTAAGACGTGGATGATTATCATAAGAAATTCCCACCATATCATAAGATTCGCATTCTTGAAAATCGGCACTTCTCCAAACACAGAAGACGGATGGGATTCTAGGATTATCTTTTTGGGCAAAGACTTTTATGTGCTGGGTACAGAAGTTACAAACAGCAAAGTGAACTGGTGAAGGTACCTTTATTCGGCCATCAAGTAGACCATCGAGTGAAATAAACTGAGAGACATGCGATCCAAACCCACCAACTGTTCCTTCTTCCACTGTGATAAGAAAACTATGATGCTGACATAGCGTTCTGATCAGATCAATGTCAAGTGGTTTGCAAAATCTCGCATTTGCAACTGTCGCCTGAATGCCAAAGTTGGATAAAAGAGAGCGAGCAATCAAGCATCTCTGGACCACCTCACCATAGCCAAGAAAAGCTATCTCTTTTCCCTCAACAAGAATCTCTCCTTTACCAATCTGAAAAAGGGCACAGAGACCAGGTAGAAAACTGCACTTTTTTTTGAAAACTAAAACTACACTTCTTTTAAAAAAATGTTAATGATAAAAGGAACAGTTACGTACTTTTCAGAAATAAGCAAATCCTTTTTTTTTGTCAAAGCAATGATTTTTTTTAATATTTAATGTTAAGAATACATACTACCTCTGTTCTTAGGACAAGCAAATTAGTTCAGTTTTGAGGCAGTAAAGTTGTATACTGTTTGTAACAGTTTTCCTTCCTGGTGATAAATTAAATGTTGAAATAAGAACATGAGGTTCTTAGCTATGTTAGCAAGCAGCTCAGCAATACAGCAGGTGTGTTTGAAATATGAGAGCTGTACTATTTGCAAGTTATGTCAACGTGGCAAAATAAATTGAAGAGAACCTACCTGAAGTGGATTTCCATATGTTAAAGTGCCACTAGTCCCAACAATGGCACCCCTAGGATACCGGATGCAAATAGGTCTGTCCTCAACCATTGCAGCTGTTGCCACCATGTCAACAAGTTCATCCTCGTTAGATGGTGACATGACAATCATGTTTGGCAAGCAGGACATGAATGTAATATCAAACGGTCCTGAATTAGTTGGGCCCTCAGACCCCACCAGACCAGCATTTGTGATAGCAAATCGAACTGGTATCTTTTGCATGTCCACATCTTCTACTATCTGCCATACATGTGAGATCTATGAAATGTAGTGTAATAACAGTAAAGCAGCCTTGCAGATTTACTGAACTAAGAGGAACTTATGCCCACACTAACTTAGCAGCAGTATGTGCTGGCACCTGATCATATGCTCGCTGAAGAAATGTGGATGGAATTATGCAGAAAGGCTTTAAACCTCCACAGGCCAAACCAGCGGAAAAGGTAACAGCATGTTGCTCAGCGATGCCCAAGTCAAAAAATCTGTCTGGGAAGCTGGACTGGAATAAGCGGAGTGATCGATCCATTCCCATGCCACCATGAACTACCACAATGCACTTGTCATTCTCTGCTTCTGCGGTTAATGCTTCTACAAAGCAGTCATTGTATGTCCTAGAAAGTCCAGTTTCTAAAAATTTAAGAAGATCATGGCTTGAGTTTGAAGGCCCTGTCATCAGTTTTTTTAAAAAAAGTTAACCCATAAAAGATTCATCCAATTCATATCGCTTATATATGCAAGAACATACAGTTTGCAATGAATCTCAAAGAACAATAATATCACAGTCGCAGAAGGATAAGTACATTAGCACCAGTAGACTCCTAGTGTACTTATTGGAATACGGAAACTTAAACGAGCATGTAAAATTTGCGACTGACATTGAGTCCAAGTTAAATGCTAATTATGACTTATATACATATGTTTTTTAAGAAATCTCTGAAAATTCTTTAGCATGAGTACTGCCATTTCCTTGTCTTGCCATGTTTCTTCCTCCCATACAGGAGGAACCCCAGTGCAGTGGTAACAGGGCAAGAGAGCTAAAAATGAAAAACACTAAGCATGCTTCCTAGCTCAGCAAAAGAAAAGTAAAACAGAATGCATATTTTGATAGTGACCTGTATCACAGACCTTCCTCATTTGGAGTTATTTCACTGCTAATATTTCCACCAGTGTCGTTTTCAGTCCCAGTAATTACATGTACAAGTACTGGACCAGTTGAATCTAGAGTTGCAACTTCCTTTAATACACAGATGAGATCATCAATGTTATGCCCATCAATAGGACCGATATAATATAATCCAAGTTCTTCAAAAAGAGTTGCTCCATGAGGACCTATCATACCACGAGCATACTCGTCAACTTTGGCAGCAAATTCATGCATCCCTTTGCCAAACCATTTGGCAAGTCCCTAGGAAGAAAAATTCAAATATCAAACTAGGGACATTAATATAGCATAAGACTAGACCATAAATCTCAAAGTAACAAGGGTGAAGTTGTTTTTCTAAGAAAGAAATCAGAGTTATAAATTACAGGCATTCAAAAAGTCGAACGCTGTGTTCACAACACATTCTAAAGGGATATAAGCATTTACCTTTGCAGCCTCCCTAAACCTCCTAAATCCTTTGCTGGATTGAATCTTGCTGAGAGCACTAGAAAAGGCATTGACTGACATCTTTGGCCGGTCATCAGCTTTAGGAAGCAAGGAGTGACAACTATCATTTAGAATAACTACCATGTTGGAATCGAGGAAACCAGCATGACCCATTGCCTCGTACACCTGGCCAGCCATGGTTGTCCAATTACTTATAACTGTCACTATTCGATTTTTTCTCCCATTTATATCCCTTGCAACCGCCATCCCTGATAAGAAGTAACTCTCAAACTATAGAAAGGAAAGGATACTTTAAAAGACTACGAAGAAGCAAGATTTAGGAAATTCTGAACAGGGCTTGGATTTTATTAAGCTGTGAAACTTTTGTGATAATTATTAATTAATCTGTCTGTAAACATTTTATACTGTGAGGATTCCATGCAATTTCACAGAAAAAAATAGAATAGGAACTGATAGCACTGAACATAACAATTTGTATCAGGTTCTGTAAATAAAAGAAAAATCTTAGTGTTGCATGCATAATTGGATTCGAAGCTAAATTCAACTTTCTTGAATTTCTCATGTAGACAAACCATCAATTAAATGCGTATAAGTGAAAACAAATACTAAGAAAATAACTCCTGCGGATCTTGTCAATTCCACATGCATAGAATAGGTCTCTTCAGTAACATACATACAATTTGACATGCAAGAAAGTAATGAACGAAGAGGCAGTACCAAGGCCAGCGGAAAGACTATTGCATCCATGTCCAGCACCAAAGGGATCATACTCGCTCTCAAAACGAGATGTGAAACCAGAAAGGCCATTTTTTTGTTTAATGGTATGAAAGAGAGAGCGCCTTCCTGTGAGAATCTTGTGTGCATACGCCTGTTGTAAGAAAATTGTTGAGCGAAAAAATATAGAAGATGAGAAAGTTGAGCAGAAATGATATCTGACAGTTCAAAACAGTAACAGAGAGATGTCTTACATGCTGACCAGCATCCCATAGTATCTTATCCATTGGGGCATTAAACACATAATGTATAGCAATTGTCAGCTCCACAACCGAGCGACCAGGACCACACGGCTGGCATTTTCTGGACATTATGAAAGATATTTCGGAACGAACTTCATCAGCTAACTGCTTGAGCTCCTGTTTTTTTAGGTATGCAAGTGTCAAAAAATTCTCAAATCATATATACTTATATACTAACTAAGAAAGGAAGGGCGAAGGAGTATGACTCTGACGACCTTACTAGATAGATTTTTCAAATGAATGGGCGCATCAATTGTGTCCAGGATTGGAGTAGGATCCTTCTCCCAGAAAAAATCATCGACATCAGGTAGCGCGGCCACTCGCTGAGTCACGCCCTGCACAAGAGTTGCCCTATCAGATCACAAAACTTGGAATTTACTCCAGGTCAATAACAATATACTCAAGTTTGGAGCTAAGCATCAACTCTGAAACTGAAAAGTTCATTTTGTGATTTACACATTGCAACGCTAGAAAGAGCATACCCTTAAAGGTGAAGCAGACAGTGTTTGGCAGGGCCTTGAGTCTGTCGGGTTGCATCTCAAATATCGCAGAGGATGGAAACGGTAGCTTGTGGAGTGAAGAACAGCAAACTCGTCATAAACTAGATTACGAGCAAGCGGAGAACGCAGAAACGCCGTGTCCATGCTGGAGCCGGGCGTAGCTGGTGCCCCAAATCCTGCAATTTGACGATCAATTTAAGAAGAAAGTAAAAAAAACCTGAATTGGAGGAAGACAGCTAGCTGAATCTGACGAGCAAGCAGCTTCTTCCCCACAGCCAAAACCACCAGCTGCCAATTAGCTTAAACACAAAACGGAAATGACCGCGTCTACCTCAAATCCAGCCTCCCCAGCTACTCAAACCGGCAGAAGACGCCGCCGCCGCCTCTCCTCGCGTGGGACCGGCGGCGACGCGGTCGGATGCGGCGGCTCCTGGCGCCTTGCGTGGGGGGCAGCAAGGCCAGCAGCCCTAGCTCCGATTTGGGTGGATGCGGAGTGTCGCGCTGTACTGGCGACATGACAGAGAGGCTAATCCCAACGGAAATTTCTAATCTTTTTGGAGTACAAGTTAATTAGTCTTGTCTCGTAATGATTCCCTCCACGTCGGCTTCGTTAGTGCGGTGAGCAGTGGCCAAATTGCGGCGCCTTTTGCCTGCGCGGGGGCTAATCTGCGAAAACTGCGGCGTGGAAATCCAAATAGGGGCTAATATGAAAATAAATTGGATCGCGATTAACAATAGGGTTCTTTTAAAGATATCCGTACCAATTAGGGGCCCTTTTGAAATAACTTTTGGCCTGATATGCAAGGTGAAGGCTTCGACCCCCCGCGCGGTGGATTGGATAACGCGGGACAGAAAGATGGCGGCTTCCGCTCTCCATCTCCGCCTCCTCCCCTCGCCGCCGGCCGGTGTGAAGCTCCAGCAGCGGCGTCTCCGCTCGGTAAGCCCCGCGGAACACCAACTAGCGCCCCCTTCTTCAGTTCTTCTCCCTCCTGCATCTCGCCGTATTCCTGTTTCTCCGTCTCGTGTGTGCGTGTGTGCTTTCGTGGTGCTCGAGCATATGCCCAACAGTGTGTGAGCATTTCAATTAGTTATTTCTTTCTGATAGTATTCCTTTGTTTGCAAAGTGAGCATTGTACTGCCCTTGACTCATTGCTGCATTTAATGGGAACTGAATGTGACACGTTCAATTGCTGGTTTAGTTTAAGGCTCTAAGTTGCAGCATGGACATGCTAGATTCTGAGGTTGTGTTTGTGCGTGGTGTTTGTTGCAGAGAATACTGAGGCAGGGTGGTCTGTCTCGTAGATATTCAAAAGTAGTGTGCTATTACGGGCTCACAACTCCACCATATAAACTGGTATGTACGGTCAGCTCGTTGATATCGGTCTCAACAGATTTTGGTTCTGTCATTATGTGAGTGACAAACTTTTATTGTTTTTGTGATGTGGTGATCAGGATGCTTTGGAACCTTATATGAGCAGGAGGACAGTTGAACTTCACTGGGGTAAGCACCATCATGATTATGTGGAGGGATTAAATAAGCAGCTTGCTACCAGCCCACTGTATGGATACACTCTGGAGGAGCTGATAAAAGAAGCGTACAACAATGGCAATCCATTACCAGAGTATAACAATGCAGCACAGGTAATTTTTCGGTGATTTATTCAATTTTGTTTACATATATCATTTGCTTCATTTCACTTATTTTCTTTCAGGGGTGGGTGGATTACAGATTGTGCTTGTGCTTTCACCGATTTATGGATAGACTCTAGAATTCAACCTTCTGTCTTCTGACAAGCAGGTCTGGAACCATCACTTCTTCTGGGAATCAATGCAACCAGAAGGCGGTGGCTTACCTGAGGGAGGTGTGTTGCAGCAGATTGAAAAGGATTTTGGCTCGTTTACCAATTTCAGGGAAGAATTTATTCGCTCAGCCTTACAACTTTTGGGGTCTGGTTGGGTTTGGCTTGTCTGTAAGTTTCCTTCCCATTTTCTTTGATGTACAAGCACTATTGAAACTTGCTGATTTTCTGTTGTGCTCTTTCAAAAGCTAATTTCTAAGTTTAGGCTACATTTTGCTGATGTTTCTTGCAGTGAAGAGAAATGAGAGAAAGCTTTCAGTAGTTCATACACGAAATGCTATCTCCCCACTTGCTTTTGGCGATATTGTATGTTTACTGGACTCCGTTTTTTTCCCCTTGATGCGTTATAAGTTGAAATGTTTAGAGTAAATTTTTCAGTAAAAACTTTGCAATGACAACACATTCTCTTCTTGTAGCCAATTATCAGCCTAGATTTATGGGAGGTAAGGATATTGACTCTTGAGTTTTAAGATCCTACTTTGTGCTAAATATTGACATTTCTCCTTTTCTGTTCAGCATGCTTACTACTTAGACTACAAGGTATGCTCTAGCTCTCTTCCTTTTTTGTGCTTAACACTTTTGAAATTTCACAAATTAGTTCTTAGAAGAAAACATTTGCGATGCTTACTTTTCAACTTTGCAGGATGATATGCTAACATATGTTACAAACTTTATGGACCATCTCATCTCTTGGGACACTGTCACTCTGCGCATGATGCGTGCTGAGTCGTTTGTGAACCTTAATGAGCCAAATATTCCAGTGGCATGAGATACAGATCACCCTGGTTATCAGGTAAGAATTCAGGAATTTGAAGCAGCCTGGCATACGTGCAACTTAATCATGTAATTAGACGCAGAAAATGGGGGCGCTATTAGTTTATCTGTTCTTATTTTTCCAGCTATAAGTAACCTTCAGTAGTTGCAGTAACTGAAACGCTCAATTCAGAACATCCAAAGATTATGTAATGCTCTTTCTCATGGCACAGCAAGGATTTTTTTTTCGATAAGGAAGCTTTATTAAATTTCAAGGGCATTACATCGATGAGGAAATAGAATATCAGTATTGAGATTCATGCTCATGGAATATCAGGTCACGTGGTGGTTTTATGCAAACATTTGTCTTTTCTCTATCTTTAGTTAAGATTGGGTTGTGACTGGTACCGGGGCTTAACCTGCAACTGAACTGAGAACTTGTGTGATCTGGGGCTGTCTTTCTAACACGAGAAACACCAGATTGATATTTATTGACAAGGAATACTGCTGTAAAGCACCCCACTTCCTTACAAACTAGAATAAAACAATAAAGCATCCTACCTTAAGCTAGTTGATGCGATGTTCTTGCATCCACTATATGTGAGCATAAAATTATTCAGGCCTAGAGGCTACGTAGGATAGCAGATGGCCCAGTTATTTTCCCTTTTGTCAGCTCATATAAACACAACTATTTAATATCTCCTATCATATTCTTTGGTGCGCAACTGTTTAAAGTTTGATCTCTTGTTTTCATCTACTGAACAGGTATCCTGTGAGCTAGACGTCGGGTCAAATCCTGCTGGAATAAGCAGAGAGTTGCAAAAGACTGCATAAGAGATGCTTATCTCTCTATTGCCATCTACATGGTGAACTTAAAGATAAGCTGCTGAGTTTGCACCATTTCCATTGGCTATTGCTACAAGTTGGCATCTAGTTTCAAGATATGCAACAAAGCAGCTTTAGACACCTGGGAGCACGTAGATTATGATGTCCAACTTGGGCTTTGAAGCCATGGCACTTTCTCTAGGCAGCCATGCTTCATTACGAGCGCCCATAGTGTTGTTAGAATAGATTAAGATCTCAAGTTTTCATGACTTAATCATGCCAGCGTCTTGTTGTAGTGGAATGGAACCGTATTCTTGTTTTACTGGTTGAGGAATCCTAATAATTTTGGATTGTAGATTGTAGGGAAATCATGTGCGTGTCGAACACTGCAAGTGTGAGTTTTAGCCAGAAAGAAATTAGAGTTTGCGGATTGGAATGCAATGCTCTAGCAATCCAAAGCTTGCAGACACCACGGTTGATCTGCCAGAGTTATATGCATTTTTAGTTTTGCAGAAACAAACTCACAGATTATTTTCAGTAGGACTCTCTCCTTACCGCTGCTGCACAAGACTGTAAACACTGGAAAACTGCAGAATTTCTAGCAGCACAGTAGTAAGCCAATCCAGTATAAATTCATTTGGAAATTCCTAACAAATGGGAGGCCAGTTAGAAAAGCATTAGGACCTTTGGATCTTGAGCTGACATTCTCGACGAATTCAGCACGAATAAAATGTAATTGAGATCATCTACCTAACAAAGCATCCATACTCATTCCCAGTTGCTCTTGAGCAGACATTCTCGACGAATTCGGTACGAATAAACCGTAATTGTGATCATCTAGCTGGCAAAGCATCCACAATCATTCCCAGCTGCTCTGTTTCCGTCATGTTAACGTCCATATTGCTCCCGTCATGTTAACGTCCATATTGCTCGTTCGTCCGACACCGAACCCGTTGATGGATTCTATGTTCTCACATCCATTATAAAAGGTGAGGTCCATTGTTCAAGCTTAGTGGCCTTTCCCCAGATTCTCAAATGATGCCCTTGTAAGCTGCAACCATAGACGATTCTGCAGCAAAGGTGCTTTTGGACCCTTGTGAGAGCAGTTAGGAGTATGGGCTCGCAGACATGACAGACAGTTGCACTCAAGTCCTGACAAAGCTACCATACCATGGTCTCAAATCGTTGTTGATCTACCTTGTCTTGTGTAGGTACAATGCCAACCAGAATTTTCTCTTAGATCATACAGTTAGTTGCACCAACTGCAAAAGGACTACAAAACACACCCAAAAAGAAAATCATGTATTTTATATTTCTGGCAAACTATGTGCATAGTCCAAGGCTCCAAGCAGATGAGCAAGGCAGGTCAACCTGCTCAACCTGTCCCTTGACCTGCCACAACAGTTACACCAGACTGTGCTGGTGGTGGCAATTCATCAGTCACAACGTGTTCTCTGAACCTGTACTCTCTTCTTTCGAAAGGAATCATCGGAGTACGCATAGCTGGGCTGTACAGATAAAATTTACTCGAACAAATACGGTGGCTTTAGAATCGGAACCAGATGCTAACAATACGATGCGGCGGTTCAAACCATGGTTACAGTACCAGTAGAATCTTTGTTCAGGACACACGAATGCTCGCTCATACTGACAGAATAACTACGACATGGTTTATTATGTTCTTCACAACCAGAGTAAAGCAATCAAGCAGGCTACTGAATCTTCTTCATCTCCATCCGGCCTTGTGGAGCTGCAGGCAGGCGGCGGCCTAGTTGCAGCAGCAGCAGAGGCAGTCGAGGCAGCACTCGCAGGTCTCGTAGCAGCAGAAGCAGCACAGCGCCGTGAAGATGCTGCGAGACAGTTAGAACAGAGACAAATGAGAGGAAGCAGAGTTTAGTTCAGCAGAGAGAAAACTTCAGGAGAAGGGTGAGAGAAAAATCAGGAAAATGCCTTCTGGCAGAGAACGATGTGAGTGAGCATCGATTTCACGTGCAAATAAATAAAGTCAACGAGAACTTGAATAATAGTAGATGTAAGGGCATGTCAGGTGGTGGTTAATTTGATCTTTCTTGTTCTACTTATATGTTGACTTTGGGAGATGTGTGATTAGCTCGGTTGTCTTCAGATTCTACTCCCTCCGTACCAAATTACTATTTTTTTTGGATTTTTTGATACAAAACTTTTGAGACATGGATCTAGATGTATGTATATCTTGATACGTAGCAAAAGCTATGTATCTAAAAAAATCAAAGCGAATAGTAATTTGGGATGGAAGGAGTATAAGTGTAAGTTCTTCAAAAAACTGAAGTAAAAGCAGAGAGCATATTGTCAAAACCAAGGCTATCATACTGCAAAGGGATCAGAGACATGTAGTGAGTAGTTTTAATTCCTTAGCTCGGGGGAAAAACACGGACGAATGAATTCATGATAATTTGCAGGAAGATTGCTCCATGAAGCTGCAAGTATTTGCAGCGTCATATTTCTAGGAAACTGAACCTCCAAAAAAAGCAGTGGAAAATGAAGTTTTGACGGATAAAGAGGGAAAGAACTGCCAGCTGAAGCTTCAGGCCGTGCAAACTGAAACTGAACTGAATATCTGGAACTGAATCGGATTTTACCATGCGTAGAGGCAGCCCTTCTCCTCGTGGCGCCTCTGCACATGGTCGTAGTAGGACATCTCCTGCGCGGATGGGGCGTCGTACATCTTGCCTGGCCGGCTGGTGATGAACTACTGAAGAAGGGCAAGGGTCGTCTCGTCTCCCCTGATCTTGTTCTCATGGAAAGGAGTGGTGGATAGCATTTATAGACCAGGAAGAAGAAGGGATGTCATGTGCTCTGTGCTGTTATCCTTTTCTGCTCACACATGTGTCACGAGTGCACGGACGAAAGAGACGGTGTCTGACAGTAGGACTACATGTGCCCACTCTGCCAGCGATTGTTTGCTGCTGAATCCATGTCACTTTTTTTTTCCACCACAAAGCCCCGTTTGCAAAGCATGAATTTCACACAAAAATTGCTAGATTTTTGCAGGAATACGGAGAAATCTTGGCGTGTGTGTGTTCACTGCTCGTGTTCTAGATAAACTTCTAGTCTTTGTTTCCGGCCCACTGTTATTTCACTCAGGATATTTTGGTAGACTTTTCTTGGAACAAGAGGTAGTCTGTGAGTAGACAGATCAGTTCTCTAGCTTCCGGTAGGCTGGAAAAAAGTGCAGAAAAGGTGGAAAACCGCCCAACGGCCAACTAGTTCGTCATTCATGTCACAGGAACAAGATCCTTCTTCCAACTTGCCTCTAGAGTAGAAAAATGGGGATCATGTCTACCTATTTGTTTCAGCTTCTCAGATCAGCTTTCCGGCTTCTGGCAGCTAGAAACTGGAAAGCTGAAACAAACAATCCAGGGTTGGCGTTCGGAACGCTGGAAAGCTAAAGGCCTGTTTGGAAGGGGGTGCTGAACTTTAGCATCCCACTTTTAGCATCTGGTTCCCAAATAGGGGTGCTAAAGGGAGGGTGCTAAAATTTAGCCCCCCATTTCCTTTAGCACCTCCAAGGGTTGCTAAAAGGTGCTAATAGGTGCTAAAAGTAGTCCCAAGGACCACCTTTCCCCCATTGCCCTCCCGCAACCCCCCCCCTCTCCTCCGCCGGCCAAGCCGCCTCCACCCAGCACCTCCACCGACCACGCCGCCTCCGCCCAACCCCGCATCCTCCTGCACTGCCACCTCTTGCTCTCCGCGGCCCCTGAAAACTCAGGTCTCGTTGCCGCTCGCCGACACCGCGCCGCTGCATGCCTGCCGCTCGGCTGACCCATCGCCATTGCCGTCGCCATCCCCTTAGATCGTGCGCATCAACCAGGAACCAACCCCGCAGCCGGACGGCACCGAACCAGCAACAGTCGCCGCCCGCAACTACCACAGCAGCAGCACCAGTCGCCGCCGCATTGGATCCGTGCACGGGTGCCGCCACAGCGATTTGGCGTGCGTGCATGTGGCGGACGGGTGGTGGGAGCGGGGAGGATGAGGCCACCCCTGCGGTGGTTAGGATTTGGGGCCTCTCTCGCCTCGAATTTTCGCTTGCCCCGCCTGCGGACGGAGACGGAGGTAGTGGTAGCCTGGTGGGTGCGGGTGTGGTGCGTGGTTGTCGCTTCGCTCGGCTCTAGAGTACGCGAGGGGGAGAGCACATTCACACGCTCCGGTGCTCCGGCCGCTCTGCTTCTGCTTCGCCCCGCTGCGCATGCCAGCCGCGCGGCCACCTCTCCACGCTGCCGCACGAGCCAGCCACGCCGCCCCCGATCTACTCCATCGGAATGGCTGGCCGCACTGTGCCTACTCCGCCCCGTCGCGCAAGCTAGCTGCACGGCCCCCTCTCCACACCGCCGCTCGGGCCAGCCACGCCACGCCCTCTCCACCCTACCGCGCAGGCTGGCCGCATTGTGCCCTGTCCGCACCACCGTGCGAATCGGGAGGGGAAGCAGGCAGGGTGAGGGAAGGAGCGCCACCCAGATCTGCTGGGGAGCTCCAACGCCGTGGGATCCAACGTGCGGGAGCAAGCAGGGGTGAGGGAGCGCCACCGTGCTTGGGAGAGAGAGAAAGGGTCGGGGGAAGAGAGGAGCGCCGAGGACAGAGGAGATGTGAGGGAGAGAAGGGGCTATTGCGGGAGAGGGGTAGCGCGGGGAGAGGGCAATGCGCCAGCCAGGGAGGAGGGAAAGGAGGGGTAATGTTGTCTTTTGCCACCAAAGGTGCTAGAGTTTAGTACCATATCCAAACACTCCAAGGTGCTAAACTTTAGCCCTCCATTTGAGGGTGTTAAAGTTTAGCCCTGGTTCCCAAACGCAGCCTAACTTCTGAGGAAATAAACTGAAAACTGGAAAGCTAGCTGAGAGGAACTTTTTCTAACTTTTGGTGTGCTGAGAAGATAAAAATTTATTACAAAAGCCAATAGCAAAAGGCCAGCAACCAAAAAATCAGCTTCCGAAAAGATAGCTTTCCAACCAAAAATCCAAAAGCAGAACCTCAAACGGCTAAGAGGTCATCGCAGCACATTGCTAGTACTCTGTCTATGGTACTTGGAAGCATCAATCATGCTTTGCAGAAAGATATCTACTATCCAGTGGCTCTGAACATAGCCAATCCGAATCACGAGTCATGAAAAAGGGACTGAATCCTGCTTTCAAAAAAAAAAAGGGACTGAATCCTAACCCAAAACAATAACAAAGAGCCGCATATATGCAGATGCATGCTTTCCTAAATTCGAAATTTTGATGAACTAGTTTTGTTAAACTACTAGTGCTCGGAACCCATGCAGTTCCCAAGCTCCAAACCCGGTAGGCGGTAACCAAACGGAATTACAGAAGGGATCAGGCACTGTTACTCCATGACAACACGACTGAACAAACGGAGAAGAAAGACGGAGATGGTCTCACTCACCAGGCGTAGAGGCAGCCCTTCTCCTCGTGGCGCCTCTGGCAGTGGTCGTAGTAGGACATGTCCTGTGGCGGCGGCGCGTTGTACATCCTCGCTCCCTTCTTCTTCTCCTTTTCTCCTCTTCTCTGCGGCCGCAGTTCTACTGCTTGTACCTCAGTTCTCTTCTACCTTGTGCAGCGCAATGGATGAAGATGGGCTCGTACTTATAGACCAAACGCAGGAGAAGACACCAATTGTCAATGCCAAGGTAGTCACCTTGGAAGCACCCTTGCATCGATCACAAGTAGACCAAATAAAATAACAAATAGTGGTTTTATTTTATTTCTATATCTGCATATGCATCCATGACTTAGTTTCCTTCACATCGAAGATTTGTTCGCAATTGTCATTTATTCAATAATTAATGAGAGGAATCCTTTTAAAATATAGATTGTATATGCTCCTTTTGTTGCAAATTATAGGTCGTTTTGGCTTTTCTCATGTCACATTTTCACCAAACCTGACCCTGTATTCTCATCTCGATCATGATGTCATTTGCTCTGTCCCAATGTTAAAAGCGACCATATGGTGGAGCCCTCTGCGTTGGGAAGGTTAGTAAGTGGGTTCAGTATCACTTTATCCTCAGTGAGATTTCTTTGTGATGAAGTCTTGAAGACATGCCTGATGATCAAGGCTGCATCATTTGTCGCATGTAGTCCAGAGGTTTGTTTCAGTTCACATGTTGTTTTCACCTAACCTTGTATGCCTCATCAAGTCATGATGTCACTTGCTAGAGCTGTCCTTATCAAGATCATGAAGATATGGCTGCCCAAGGTGGGAGCCGAGCTTGCCATGTGTGTGTCCTGCAACTTGCACATGTGTACTATGTGCTAGTTTGGCATTTGGCTTGCTCGGAATTGATGGCAAAAGTCCAGGATAGACGTCCGTGAATCCTTCCTCTCGTGTATTTTTTGGAACGTGTTAGCTTTTCTTCTAATATTTTATTTGTTTGCTGCTCGCAGAGACTTGACTGATGAGATGATATCTCCAAGAGATATATACAAATTATATATGGTATCTCCAAGCTACACTAATTTGCAAATTATATAATTTGTATGTGTTGGGCTGGCACTGGCAGTTGGCTTGCTCGAAATTGATGGCAAAAGGGCAGGATAAATGTCTATGAATCCTTCCTGTTATTTTTGGAGCTTTTCTTCTGATACTTATTTGCTGCTCGCAGACTTCACTGATGGAGATGATATCTCCGAGAGAGAGATGAGCGTTGCCAAAAAAAAAACAAAAAAAAAACGCTGTCGAACTCGGTGAAAGCTACACGAATTTGCAAAATATGCAATCCGAGAGAATCTCTCCTGATACGCTTAACATATTCCTTAGCGCCTAAGAGATGAGAGAAGACCAAGCCTCTAGACTAGTAGTACATCTACAGAGCTAGAATTATTGGCAGCCGAACGGTAGCTTGTGGTCACGTCCTACTCATCGCGAGAATTTCTCCGTCCCGTTGCTGACCGCGACCAGCGGATCGGACGTTGTTATACGTCGTAATGAGCTAGCATTGTCTGCATCGACATGGAGACTGTGCTCAGGGGGGCCATTTTTTTTTTTACCAGCGTGGAATGCAGCGCGTATCAAGCAGTCAAAGTAACTCGGCGCCGAAATTTTTTTCCCCAAAAAAACAAAAACTCCGCGCCGAATTAACATGAGGTAACTGAGAACTGACGCGTGCTAGTACGTATCATAGCATACCACCACGTATGTAATATTCAAAAACTTAAAATATTAAATTGAGTGAAATTTTAAAAATTTAAAACTTTTTGTTTGAATTGTGTGCTCATTTAAAAATGGAAGTCAAATTCTACTCTCATCTAGAAATTCCATAATAAAATTAAATCTCAATTTAATTCCAAACACGCGTGCTAGTTTGATTTGGCTCTTTTTGAATTTTGTTGAATTTCAAATATGAATATGTTTGAATTTTGAATCCAATTCTAACCTAACATAAAAACCAACCCTAAACTAACCTATCTAGCCTAAACTAACCCACCAGGCCGGCCCGCAACCAACCGGCCTAGCCTGCTAACCTATCTCTCCCTGTCCCGCGTGCAGCCCAACAGGCCGGCCTGCATAACCGGCCCATCGGCCAACCAGCCACCGCACCCCTCGCCCTCTATTTCTGCCGCCTCCCCCCTCTCTCCCGCCTACTCTGCTCCACGTTGCGCGCCTCGCTAGCAGACGCTCCACGCGCCCGTGACCTTCCGGAGCCTTCCACGAGGGGGAAATCCCCACCGTGCCCCTGTAGCTCCCGCCGGCCGCGCCCAAACGGGTACTGATGCTGAGTATGGCGAATGCCACCACAGAAATCATGTTGGTGCAAACATTGTTGAGAGAACTTGGAGTTCAAAGTCCCAAGGCAGCAAAACTATGGTGTGACAATATAGAAGCTATATTTCACGCCAGGACCAAACATATTGAGGTGGATTTCCACTTTGTTCGAGAAAGAGTATCACAAGGAGTTTTGCAAATTCGACTTGTATCAACAAGAGACCAGGTTGTAGATGATTTTACAAAACCAATAACAGCTCGGCAATTAGAAGAATTCAGGCACAATCTCAACTTAGACAAGTTGTGATTGCTAAAATATCTAGAGTAGAGTTTGAGCTGTTGAAGATGTATATTTTGTTTGTTTTGATCTCTAACCTGCTACACGCATTGTAACAAACTCAGTATCCGTAACCTGGTCTGTTGATAGTTCCATATAAGTACATAACCCGGTCCTGAAAAGGGTGACAACGCTTATACAATTTCCACGCTACTGATAGCGACGATTTGTACGCGAGCTAGGAGGATTAGCGGCCAACGATGCTACAATTGGCAGTAGCAGTTTAGCAGACTGTCTGCTACTGGCGATTACGTGGGAGGTGCCCAGAGTTTTGCATCCGGCTAGACGAAACCATTGGAAAGCGAAAGATGCTACTGTCTGTGTCTGGCGGTCAAATGAGAGGTGGCCACTTGGAGGATTACAGAGGCGTACGTACTCCTAGTAGCTTTCGTATTGGTGGATTGGGTTGATCGGGCGGGGTTGCTGCAGCTGCTGCATCGGGATGCGCGCCGGCAGATGGGTTAGCACGGCGGCAGCGACGCCGGTGTGACATGAATGGCAACGGCAAAAATTTTGTCATTGCTGCGAGGTCGGTGTGGGCCGTAATGAGCCTTATGCGGCTGGGCGCATGCAAGAGATCTGTGTGGTTACTTGTATACGCTTAGCTTGGATGCATACGCTTAGTTTGGATGAGATTAGATGATGTTTTGTTTTCAGTACGAGTACACGTAAAGAATATAGAACTACTAAAATAACAATAAAAAATGACTATTGTATGATATTATATTATAATAATATTTACTTCATCTTACCAAGTCTTAATCTGCTTTGAAATAAATTAAAACCACTTAATATGCATTAATTATATGCTAATAGCATCATTAAATGGACTAATGTCCGCATTCCGCGAGCCTGGCTCACCAGGAACGGCCGATTCTCTCGTTTCTTGGAGCCAGGTCCAGCGGTGCTTTTTGCATCCGGCCAGCCAGGCCTGACGCACCGTCGCAGCAGAATGCGCGACTAACCAAACTCGGCCGCAGGCCGGGGTGGGCTGCGCGAATTCTACTACCGCACGCTAGCTAGGCAGAAGGCAGGTGGGCCGTAGAAGCTGGAATTTCCGTGGCAAATCCGCTTGGCTCTGGGCTGGGCTGGGCTCTCAGTTTCAGCGACGCGACTCCTGCATTTGGCATCTAAAAAAAAAGCAGCCTGCTTGACGACGACACCTGTTGTGTCAGACGACAAATACACAGATACTCAGACAAGATCCGTCCTTGGAACTCCCGACAGCCAATCCAGCGACCACGATGCTGCTGCCCTCCTCGGCCAGTCGGCCATACCACTTGCCATCCGTCCAAAGGGCTCCAACTCCGTGATATTTGATATTCCTCCATGCATCGGCCCTTCCTTGATGCGGTGACGCCTGCGTTCAGCCTGCCAAGAACTCAACATGTCCTCCAGCACCTGCCACTACCGAAAAACTAAACATTCGCCCCAAGCTCACTACCGGTTGTGTATTGATCCGGTACTAATATGAGCATTAGTATCGAGCCTAACGGTTAGTCCTCGAGGAGCTCCCCATGACCCCCTTCAGTACCGGACGGAGGTTTCACCCGGTACTAAAGGTCACAAATTAGTACCGGTTGAAGCCTCCAATTGATACTAATATGCCTGAGGGCCTTTAGTACCGGGTGGAGCTTCCACTCAGTATTAATTGGTGGGTGGGGATTCGAAATTTGAACTTCCCTGTATTGAAGTTCGCACTCGTCTGCTCCTCTCTCCGTCTTATCCGCTCCTAACTCTCCCGAATGGCCTCCCTCTCTCTCCCTTCTCTTCCCCCAGCCGGGTCCTTTCTCTTCCCTCGGTCCTCTCCTCACCGGATCCCATTCCAAGCACCCCTCCCCTCTCCTCACGGCTGCCCCCTCCCCTCGCCCCTCACTGCAATGCCGGTGATGAGCGGCGGCAGGGCGAGGTGAGGCGCAGCACGGCGGTGGGAGGAGAGCACAGGCGGAGTGGCGGGCGACAGCGCGTGGAGCAGCAGCGGGCGATGGTGTGTGAAGCAGCAAGATCTGCTACATGACACGGATCTGTAGGGTAGCGCGGTGGGAGAGCGTGGAGGCACGGTGAGGGCGGCGGGATCTGAGGGGTGGCAGCGCGGCAGGACAAGTGGAGTGTGTCGCGAGGACGGCCGACCGGGCGAGGGGGCCAAGCGCGAGGCTGCCGGCAGGGGGTCGCGGGGGAGGCGAGGTGGCGGGGACGAGGGCCGAGACCAGGCTCAGCCGACAAAGGAGGAAGGGAGGCTGGCGATGTCGGGGATAGATCCCAATTACCCGCAAGGAAAGAAGAAAACAAACTCCTACTAGGATCCTCTGTAATCCTACTATGACTCATACATTGTAACCTTACTAGGACTCCTACCTTGTAACCGACTAGTCATCATTTTTGTGTTTCTTATTTTCTACTAATCATGGTAGGTGATACGAAGATTTTTGAGCTGTTGAAACTAGACCCTCATATTCAAGATGTCATTCAACACTTGCCATTATATGATGGTAAGTTTGATCCTAAAGCTATATTGATTGGGAGCTAAAAGTAGATAATGAATTTGATGAGCATGACCTGTCCGAGAAATAAAAAATTTATATTGCCTCTAATATTTTGATTGAATATGCTTTACTAGAATGGAAACACATTTGTGGGCACAACAAAGTTTCAGAATCTTAGGAAGACTTCAAATTTCTTCTTAAAGATGCATTTATTCCTAAAATTAGACAATTTGAAGCAAGATAGTAGGACTGTGAAAGAATACCATCATGTCTTCAAGATTTGTGCCATGTTTGGTGGTTTAGATGAGTGTAAGAAAGATATAATGAGTAGGTTTATGAGAAGGCTCAATTCTGAAATTCAAACCATGCTAATTTCTAAAACTTATAAACACCTCTCTATCTTATTTTTGCTTGCTTATAAAGCTGAAAATTAGATTTTATTATCTAGAAATACTTGCAAGAACAATGTGACACATGGTAATACTTTTTCCTCCACTACACATCCTAATCAAGAGCACAAAATAGTAGAATTTGCTACTGATTTGCCTATGTTGCAACGTGATTTGCTTGATGTACCTTGTGACAACGAAGAGTTGTGTGATATGTCTTCTCTTCACCATAATTAGTGATAGAGCACTCTCTTGTTCCTTTTATTGTCCATGACACGGAGGATGGGAACAATTTTATTGAGTGCATTGAGCAAATTGAGCAACTACACCCACTGCTAAACTGTGAAAATAATGATTGTGCAGCACCTACCACGTCGGAGGAGAGCGAGCAAAGCAACACATTCGATGCTGAAAACACTCCCTGTGAGTATGCTTATAATACTCTGCAATTTCCCACTACTGGTGCTAACCTCGCACGGGTTTTAGTATAACATCCTACTGAGTATGCCTTACCACGAACCGAACACTTTTCTCATAATGATAAGGAGTTGTTTAAAAATGTTTCTTATATACTACAAACACAACTTAAGCATGAACATGTTAAATTTGTTTTGAATGATGTACATGTCATTTCTATACATGTTCATTGCCTTGCTAGCAAGAAGGAAGAGCTGAAACTTCTGTCCTATTTTAACACATTAGGTTATATTGAATTAGAAATTCTTTGTAATCTAGATTGTCTAAAAATGGAACTTAAATTCGATTCTGGTTTGCCAAGTTTTAATCATTATTCGTTTCATGCAATTGGCAAATATGATAGCAAAAAAGAATATTTGATGCATAAAATGTATATTTTCTCTAATCTGAAATATCTTTTTGGGCTACAATACCATAATCAAATAGGAGGCTGCACTAACACTAATAATATCTTGCAAAATTTTTCTAATTTTTGCCTTATGCAACGAGGTAAGCTTGAAGAAGGGGAGCATTGTTGGTTGTGGTCGTGCAGCATAGCCGTTGCTCCGTGTTCCAACATTAAAACAAGTATCTTTGAATGTCATTGGAGCAAATCAAGGATGACTTGCAACCAAGAATGGGAGAATGATGAGGACATCACCTGCTCGGATACAACCACATTGGCAACTTTTGATTCAAAGGTGAAATAATTCTTTATCATGATTGTATTTGATACATTTGATGAGTTGATGCTGCACCATAATTTGTGTTCATTGTTATTTTCAGAAATATATACGTGGATCAAAAAGAGTGTTAAACACACATGGAAGGCATGGAAGATCAAAAAAGTTCATTGGGGACCAAGTCTAAATATTTCCAATGTCCTCCACCAGGCCACCACGTCACTTTTGGGCTAAGGAAAGAAAGAGATCAAATCCAACACGTTTTGGGGCTGGATTCGGACTGCAGCACTGCACCAACTTGTGACAGCCGCCAAGACTTCATCTGGACTTCGTTTTGGACGTTCAAGTACTTGATGGAAACCTTATCAAGTCTACTTTCATATGGATCTGGACTCATGTCCATATCTGCTCTGAGGCAGCCACAATCGTTGATTTACTACAGAGATCTTTTCTATCCACGGTGCTGCGTTACCTGATTATGTCCCGATGGGCCGTGTATCAAGTGGGGCCTAATAGGGGTGCGTCCTAGGGTTGTAGGATGACCCCCACCATGTCCTGATTGTCCTCTACCCTCTCGTATACCACCATAGCCGCCACAAACAGATTGGATTTTGTTTAGATGTAAGTTTAGCCATTGCTACTTCCTTGTAGACGTGTGTGTCAACTAAACCATCCGTTCTACTCGATTCAGAACCCCAACTTTGTGATTTCAGATTGGTTTTTATCTCCATATTTGTAATTAAGTTACTTGTTCTACTTATTCTTACCTGTTCCTCGATTGCTTGCAGCAATTACCCTAGTGGTTTGGTTGATCGTACTTCACAAGATCGCAGCGACCATCGGAGGTGGTGTATCGGTTGGTAAGGTACAACATCCTTAGATGATTGTAGTCAGGATGTGAACGTCATCTACATCCCCAAATCAAGTTATCCTTGAATGATCCCCTTTAGCACCGAAGACTGATACTAAAAGGGGTTTGGACCTGGTACAAAAGCGCACACCCAGCAGTGTGCGGCTACCTACCTACCCATCCATGTCTTGTCCGAACCTAGCTTGGCATAATGCCATGGACATGCATTGTTTATTTGTTTTGTTGCCCGGCTCGTGCTAGCTCTTCCGTCGTCGTCTCGACCGTCATCGACAGTGTCACTGACGGTGTGTCTGCTTGAATCGATAGATCATAACGATCACTGCCCTCGTTATTTGCACACACGGCGTGTCGTCTTCAAAGTTAACAAAAATACGACATCTCCTCGAACCAATGCATCATTAGGCAGGCACTTAGCACGCACGCATGGTTCTTCATAGTTTTTCTCCCCGTATATATGTACAGGCACGTACACACATGGTTCGTTAAGAATCATGCAAACTACGAGCGCATCCATCTCGTATCGTACGCCGTCCATCGTCCGGGGTCCGAGGAGCTAGCGACCAAGCCAAGCAAGCCCATCGACCTTGGTTCCAGCAAAAGCTTTCCATCGTTTTCTTGTTTCCTTCAGCCTACGTGCGGTAGCATGTGTATTGTGTACTTCCCACTCGCGTGGAAATTCCAGGCATGTTTTTTTTCCCGTATAAAAAAATGTGTGGCTCTTTTTTTTTCTTCAGGAAATTACAAGGGCCAGCTAGCAAAAGTGAAATTGAAGGAGGAGGGAGTACTCTTACACAGCTATATGGTACTACGGAGTACTATGCACGTGTGCAGTAGGAAATTCTCCGATCAAACTTTGATCACCGCACATATATTATTGCAGTTACCTACTTGTCCTCGGAACCCAACAATTTCCCAGTTCACGTTTCTTCGGACAGCCAAATTAGCCTATACGTAGTTCGCTCTGAATCAGAACTATATGTAATCAAAATTCTTACCTTTACTCTCCCTAGCTAGTTTGTTTTTA
The DNA here is from genome assembly GCF_005286985.2 of Setaria viridis. Taxonomy (NCBI): domain Eukaryota; kingdom Viridiplantae; phylum Streptophyta; class Magnoliopsida; order Poales; family Poaceae; genus Setaria; species Setaria viridis. The sequence continues at coordinate 2,130,857 of NC_048266.2, forward strand.
TATTCTGATAGATTGTTCTTTTTTTTTGTCAAAGATTAAAAAAAAGGACCAAGAGCCGTTCCACTCAACGAAGAAGAATATATTAGGAGCACTTGAATTCGAGCTAAAATTGACCAAGTAGAGCCTCCTAGTCTGACTGCATTTCCTACCACCTCTACTGCTTACTAGTATTTGTTCATTACAGACTCCATAATCGCGCGCCAATTTAGACGAAACCAAAACACCAGTTGCTACAAATTCTCGCCAGCTAGCCTTCCTACTTGGACATGTCCGGCCGCTCAGCCAGCACGGCGTACGCGACCTCGCTCCGATCTGAACATTATTGCATTGTAAAGAAAGACGGCCCGCCCTAGTTCATGGAGCTGGAAGCAATGCAATCGTCGTCGTCGTCCCCAAGAAAGCAGTCAGTCACCTCCTTTTTCGTAGCGACAACACCAACAAAAGCAACTGACAAGACCACGGACATCATTCCAATTTTCAAACTCGACGGGCACCTGCGGCCTCCAAGTTCAAACGTTTTTTTTAATCCCGTGGCCGGAACGGATTGACTTTGACTTTCTCTCGAGTCTCGATCGTGGCAGCAGAATGAATACGACCATTCGTGTTGACACTTGACAGCTCCAGTATTCACTTTTGGCTTGCGATAAACTTCAAGCAAACGCGTCATGGAATCCCGTCCGTCCGTCCTGCACGGCTCTTAACTATTCGCCTAACTCGTATGCTTGTTTTCTTCCAAACTTAGCAACAAAAAATATAAATGGAGCGCCTAAAGCAAGATTTCCATGCGATTTTCGGCACATTCCGAATAATCCTGATGCCCTGATATGATATGATATTACATGACGCGAGAGTGCAATTTCAAGCTGCAATCCAGAGCTCGATCAACGTAGCGTGCGTGGAAAAGGGGAATTGGAAAGAGACGCAGCAGCTCGATCGATCGAGCACTCCAGGTCTACAGCGTCCAGCTCTTTTTCAAGGCTGGAAGGCGAGGAGGGAGGTACCACGGTTTGGTGCAGGTCGTTGGGGCCCGACCTGAAAGCCGTCCGGCCACCAGCCCCGGAGCCGTGCACGTGGCCACCGCCACCTGCCACGGCCAGCCAGCCAACCACGGCGTCCTCTCTGGCCCTCTCCCTCTCTCTCCCCCGGAACAAGAAAAAGAAAAGGAGGCAACCCGCCTGCTTCGCGAAGCTACCACCGGTTCCCAAACTGCCCCTAGAACTGTCAGCATCGGCGGGCGGGGCGCGTGCCGACGGGCGGAGGCGGATCACGGTGGCGCCGCGGCCATCTGGCAATCTGGCATTGCCTCGCGACAGCGCGGGTCAAAGGCAGCCGCGACGACGCGCGCCGCCTGTCACCTCGGACGACGAGGGAATTCGATTCACCCCGTTGGCTGAACCAGATGAGACGAGATGGGATTTTTGCGTGCGCTCCGGCGTGTTGCCGCCGCGCGGCATGTGGCCGCACGCCGGTTGCGACGGGCGGGCCAATCGTGTGCTCCCCGACGTTGAAGCTTTTGGTTAGCAGCGTTCTGACGTCGAAGGCTCGAAGCTGACGCTACATATTGCATTTGCAACATATAAGTTTTTTTAATAAGTTTTTCAAGGGAAACTTTTCTCCTTTTCTTTTCCCCCTCAAGGCGTAGGGCACCCTTTCAATTGTTATAATGGGCAAAACATAGCACTTTTATTTTGCTTGTTTCTCCAGGAGTTCAAGGTTAGCATTCTAGTATTTTTCTATTCTAAGAGGGAATGCCCGTGGTTTTCTTGATGAGATCGAAGCACCTATTTTTGTCTTAGTTCATGAGTTTCTAGTTTTCCAATACAATTTTACTACTACTTAAAATATTCAATTGACATGTTCCAATCGTTGCATCATAAAGAAGGATGTGCCTTATCGAAGTACAGTGTTGGTAAATTTCTAATGAAATAAATAGGAAATGTTAAAACATGTGAATTAAGGTTCCCATATGTTCTACCATGTTTTTTTACTTTTTGCAGAATGTTCTGCCATGCTTATTAGCCTCCAAGTGGTTGTTGAATGACAATAATCAATATCTGGACAATAGCGAGGTGAGCACATTTCAGTAGCATTCTAAGAAATTGACGGGTCTTGTTGTTGCTAGTAGCTAGTAGCTAGAAGAAGCGGAAGAATTGGAGCTGATTGCGAACCGTGCCCCTATTGTTTTTGCAATGTCTTTTGTTGCATGGAATTGTATTTATGTGGAGAATTTTTTTTAGAAGTCACGGGACGAAAAGTTCCCACCTGAATTTCATTAAACCACAGATGTCGGAGTAGCCGGTGATGATTTAGGTGCAAGGCACCTTACAAGCATTGGACGGCTGAGCAGCCAGATGAGTACAATTTTAGAGAAGAGAAAGAAACAACAGGGTGCAACACCAAAACAAAGCTCACAAACAATTCAAAGACGAGGTATGACACAGTTGAGAGACAACCATTGATTGTCAATTTGCGCCACCACCGAACAAAGTACTCGCCGCTTGCACCATGGCCATTGCACCCTGCACCACCCCTCGTAGCTACGCCGCCCCGCTGCTGCCCTCCATCTGAGTGACCCAATGGAATGGGGACTAAAGGTAGTGAAGGACACACAAGCCTAAGATCACCGAAAACGACGGTCTCCTTTGAAGCCGATGAAGACACCGAAAGCACCTCCGGACTCCACGTACCATCATCCAACGCCGTCCAAGGGGAGGGATCCTTGAAGGGGCATGGCGGAAGCGGTGGAAACACCACCCGACATTTGATTTTCTATCAACCACCAACAGGAGCACGTCGACGAAGCAGAGGTGTCGAGGAGTGACACTCACTGAACCACAACAGCAGGCAACCACTAGAACCAACCTCACCAGTGAGGTGCAGGGAGGAAGAAGAAGAAGGCACAATGCACTTGTACACTTATGTACACAAGGCACTGAATGTAAGTGTGGCACTTGTGTTCTAGAAAGCCTCGTTTAAAATGCATCAACATATTTACTAAGTACTGGCTACTGCCATGACAATCACCAATCATTCACAGCCGTTTCACATCAGAAACATCGCTTTCTTTAGCTTTACCATCCACGAGTATATGTGTGGTCGAACCAATTTCGCGTAGAACCATCGGACCGAGAACACACAAAAACCTGGACCGGTGGTGGCCGGGGCCCACCCGCGCTGCCCTAGGCTGACAAAACTGCGCGCGCAGGGGTATTCCCGTCCTTCGGCCACGACCGTATCCCATACGCACACGTACCCCGTGAGGCCGTACCCCGTGTGTATATATGCTGCACGCAGCACCGCGGCTTCCACTAACGGCTCTGCGTCGTGGCCGCGTTGCAGAGAAACAGAGGGGAGACAGGAGAGGGGAGGAAAAAAAAACTCGTGTATCTCTCTCTCTCTCTCTCTCTCTCTCTCTCTCTCTCTCTCTCTCCCCCCGTCTCGCGTGTGAGGTGGCGAGCCCGAGGAGCGGAGGCCACAAGTCCAATCCGCCCGTATCTAATCCGCTCGAGCGCCGGGAGGAGGAGGGGGAGCGGGAGCGGCGGGGCGGGCCTTCTTGATTCGGGGCTCGTTCTCCTGTGCTTCGAGGTGAGTTCCCGGCGATCTGCTAGCTACGAGTTTATCCGGTGGGGTTTGGGGTGGCGGATTCCTGGCTGCATTCCGGTTTCGTGGGTACTTAGATCTGGCGGTTTCTCGCGTGGAGTTCTGTCCGTGCCGGGATGCTGGGGATTTCTGTTACAATCCGTGTTTCTTCGGGTTCAAATTCGCGGGAATCGCTGGGGCTTGCGTGTAATGTTTGGTTTTTAGGCGGTGTTTTGCTTGGCATGAATTGGTCATGAACAATGCTACGGTTTCGGATGTCGGGTCCGTGTGGATTCGCCGGCAATGTGCCTCTGTTCTTGCAAAAAACAAACGGAGCTTTTCTGCGATGCGTTCCGTTTAATTGGATTGGGAACGTTACCCAGCTGGCTTGAGCTGTATTGTTAGAAGAAAAGGTGAGATTTCTCTGGGCTAGCGGGCAGCTGTTTGCCCCCAAAACACATCCTGGCCCCAAAGTTGAAATGTTTATCTAATGGAGGGGCATTGTCCCTCACTTCCGAATTGATTCGTGTGGGCTCAGCTCGTTTTAATATCCTTTGATACTCGCCTTCTTTTGCCCCCTAAAGCTACATCTTTTAGCAGCTGTATGCCTGGATCCGGTGGCTTATGGCTGAATTTATGCCCGTCTAATTTCAGAAAATATTTGTGTTCTCATATTTTCTGTATCACATATTGAAATGTTTATTGCTTCTTTCTGTAGCTATATCGATTCTGGAAGCCCCAAAGTGGGAATTTTTAGCCATCGTAGTCACACAATAGTTGTGTTCCCTTAAGAGATCCTATTCACGAGAATGCAATGGAAAATAGGGGGAAAAGCTGCACATGTTATATCTTCTCATGAAGCTTTTGTTTCTGTTGATTCTTTCTTCAGGTTGGCACTTTGGGTGTACAATCTCAGCTTCTTTGAATTCCGAAGCACGGTTGAACCATGGCCGGGTCCCTTGCAGCCTCAGCTTTCTTCCCTGGCCCAGGGGCTTCCCCGGCAGCGGCCGCCAAAACATCGAAGAACATGGCTGGCGAATTACCGGAGAATTTGAGTGTCCGTGGTATTGTCGCAAAGCCTGGCGCCCCTTCTGGGAACATGCAAGTGAAGGCTCAAGCACAGGCCCTTCCCAAAGTTAATGGCACCAAGGTTAACCTCAAGAATGCGAGCGCAGACAAGGAGGAGGTGATACCCTACAGTGCTCCCAAGACATTCTACAACCAACTGCCAGATTGGAGCATGCTTCTTGCGGCTGTCACTACCATCTTCCTGGCAGCAGAGAAGCAGTGGACATTGCTTGACTGGAAGCCCAAGAAACCTGACATGCTTGTTGATACATTTGGCTTTGGTAGGATCATCCAGGACGGGCTGGTGTTTAGGCAGAATTTCTTGATTCGGTCCTATGAGATCGGTGCTGATCGTACGGCTTCTATAGAGACGTTAATGAATCATTTACAGGTGACATGATTACACCATGAAATTTCAGTTTCTCTATTAACTATCGGTGCATTTGGTTTCTTTGAGGCTCACACTATCTTGAATTTTTCAGGAAACAGCTCTAAACCATGTGAAGACAGCTGGCCTTCTTGGAGATGGTTTTGGCGCCACGCCAGAGATGAGCAAGCGAAACTTGATCTGGGTTGTCAGCAAAATTCAGCTTCTTGTTGAGCAATACCCCTCATGGTACGTTTCTGGAAACCGTAAATTACCTTGTCCATTTCTTAGAAAGCACGTATTTGTCTTTGCTTTCAATCAAATTTGTAACCGTTACTCTTTACGATCTTTATGGAATTGTTTATTTTTTATCCTTTGGCATGCATAATTTCTAAATTAAGTTCTGTGTGTGCTAGAATAGTGTTATTATATGTTAGTAAATTAGCTCAAGAAAATGCCCTAAAAAATAGCTCAAGAAAAATGTTCTATAGCTCAATTTTTCTGGACTGATTGTTGTGCATTTTGTAGATAGATCGATCATGAAGCTTTATACTACATAGTGTGAAAACTTCTTAAGTAATTCTTGCGGTATGCACTTAGCTTACTGAAGATTAGCAACACAAATAGTGTTCGATTGCTCATGATCCACCCTTGGTACAACTAACATGGTCAAGTCTGCCAATCTGTGGTTTCTTGATTAAAAGAGCAGGACTCTGGAGTTGTGCCTCTTTAATCGATGGATTCAATGTTTACCTGAAGATAAAAATGTGCACGTGGTGTGCTTAAGTTTTACTAGTAAATAGAATAATACTAACTAGCAATTAGAAGCTTAAGAAAACAACTTCCCTACCAATTTGCTGATTTTATTGGCCTGCAGGCTGCACAGATGAGCAAGGTTATTGCTCTCTTTTTCTTTGCCTGTTACTCTCATAGCCTGCATAATGCGGCACCTTAAAATGATCACTGCGCCCAAGCAAAACACTGTTAGGTGTCTTATATTAGTATAAAACTATTGTTCGGCATGATTGAGTCTGTACTCAGTGAACAATTTGGAAGTTTTTTGGTTAAAAGAAACATCTAGGTGTTGGAAGTTCATTTGTTTGGTAGGGTAATATATTAATGGCTTAGGACTGCTGAATTAAGTGGCATTTGTCCATGCCTCTTGAATGTATGAATAAAAAAGATCCGATAAATTGTACACCACAAGAGATCTGAAGTGGCCTTTATTGGTGAATCATCGTAAGAAATAAATGTTGTGGGCTGCCATTTCCTTGATCTGGATCGTAGACTCACTGCATTTAATTCGCTATTTAATTTGAGTCCTCATAAAATCAGTAGCTGCTACAAATTTCTGTAAGATTGTGTATAATGCGTGGGTTGTATTGCATTGAGCCTCGAGGGCGAATATATAGGGGTACAAGACTTGAGGGGCAAGAAGCCTCCCCGAGATATTTCCTATACTACCAAATATAGTCTAACACTTTCATTTGTTCAACTGGCAAGTCATCCGATTCTAAGTATACCTTGTTGAAGAAAAGGAAAAATAATTTCAACAGCAGTTTTTGTGGTTCAGATATAGTTTCGGACGCTCTTTTATGGGCTGCAAATTGCATGATATTTTTTAAAAGAAAACTTTCTGTAATTTTAGGGGAGATATGGTTCAAGTGGACACATGGGTAGCTGCTGCTGGCAAAAATGGCATGCGTCGAGACTGGCATGTTCGTGACTACAATTCTGGCCGTACGATCTTGAGAGCAACAAGGTCTGGAATTTTATCTGTTTTTGCATTTATCGGTTCTCTTTTTGATGAGGAAGGGCTCTCAGATTATGATCTGCTCCTTACCTTTTGAATTTTGGGTGCAGTGTTTGGGTGATGATGAATAAGAACACTAGAAGGCTTTCGAAAATGCCAGATGAAGTCAGGGCTGAGATAGGTCCATATTTCAATGGTCGCACAGCCATATCAGAGGATCAAAGTGAGAAGTTGGCGAAGCCAGGAAGCGCATCTGATGGTGACGCTGCGAAGCAGTTCATGAGGAAGGGGCTCACTGTAAGTTACATCCATGCTTTCTTGCTTTGCTGCTGTTGTACCTCGGTTATCATGATTTTTCCATGTGTTAAGATTTCTCATGGAACTCCATTATGTGTAACAGCCTAGGTGGGGAGACCTTGATGTCAACCAGCATGTGAATAATGTCAAGTATATTGGTTGGATTCTTGAGGTAATTTCTTCCAGCCCTACCACTTTTCATCTTATTTAATGGCCACTGCCCTGGCCATGTGATGGTTGATAAGATCTCACTGGCATGACTTAAAGTTTATAAAGTTTTGTGCAATTGTTTTGTAGTATAACTGACTGCTAGCACATAATCAATTGGCTACCTGTACCTGTAAAGTAGATTTTTTTTAATGAAGTGATCCATGCATCGATGTTCTTAATCTTTGCATATTCCTGAGGTGATCAGATGCCTGAATCCTTATCATTTCACCTTTTATTCCCCCCAGAGTGCACCTATTTCAATCCTGGAAAAGCACGAGCTTGCGAGCATGACACTGGACTACAGGAAGGAGTGTGGCCGCGACAGCATCCTGCAGTCACTCACCACCGTGGCAGGTGAATGCGTGGATGGTGCAGATTCCACCATCCAGTGCGACCACCTGCTACAGCTGGAGTCAGGGGCCGATATCGTGAAGGCACACACGGAATGGCGGCCCAAGCGGGCGCACGGCGGCGAGGGGAACATGGGGTTTTTCCCAGCCGAGAGCGCATGAACATCCCCCTGAAGCTGAACCGGCCGAGCAAGAACGTGGTGGGGGCTCCTGTATGTGAAGCGCGGATCCTAAGTTATGGCTACTAACCCAGAACGAGTGTTTGGTCGTGAGAAGTTTGGCTTGCTGGGGAACGCCGCATTACCCACCCAACCTGGGACAGTGTAAGGACGGAAGCTGCGAGAGGATTGGAGGAGGATGGTGAAGCCCAGGAGGAGAGGATGAGAAAGGAGCTTGTGTTATTAGGACAGCAAAACGGGAGGGTGACTGAGTTGTGCTGTGATACGCCGATTGCTGAATCAAGGAGCCAGGAGCTGATTTGGGGCCGGAGAGCAAAAGATTGTGCTGCAGGGGACTGTTAGTAGTGGTTTTAGGCCAGGTTGGGCGTGTAGGAGGCATTCCCTTTTGTAACAGCCTAATTTGTACATTCTTACCATCTTATCCTATCCTATTGGTTGGTTGAATCGCAGCCCTCCTGCGCTTCCATCCACGATGAATCCAGGACCATTTCGTGTACCGTTGTGTGTGCAGAGTGGGGTCGTTCGTCTATGACTGCAGATCGCAGTGCCACTAGATCTGCATCCTCCCTGAAGCTGCTTCGTCAAGCTAGTCTTCCTGTCCTTTTTCTTTATTTCTCATGGATGGAAGGTCTAACCGTGCGGTTCCTGGATGGAGCAAGGTACAGCGACGTGTAACCTGGCATGGGTTTCTTCACACCGTCTCCGGCTGTTGGCGTGCGCGCTTGCAACGACTTGTTTGGTGAGATGCGGTGACGGGGATCATGGATTCATGGGCAAGGGCAACGGCACTGCACGGCAGGCCGCGAAGAGACCTGGAGAGAAATGGAGGGGGGTGAGGAGGTGTCGTGAGGCGTCAGGCAACGCGAAAGGTTGGGTCGCGGAGCTGGCGGTGGTTGTGGCCGGCCGTTTGGGTGGCGCCGGACGGCGGAGGCACAGAGAGCTGGACGGCCGGGCGGGCTGCCGGACCGAACCAGCCAACCACCCGCATTTGGTGCGCTGAGCTGGGCTGGGCCCCGTGACAGCAGCAACGCCACCCGGGCAAGCCAAGCTACTGTGTGGCTGTGATCGCCGGCGCCGCCCGAAAAGGGTTCTGCCCCCGTACGAGGATGCTTCCGTTTCTGATCAAAGCATCGCACGTGACTGAAGCCAAGCAATGACTGTTAATTAGTTCACCATGGGTCTTTGGAGTTGGAGGTAAAAAACTCAAAAGTGACAAGCATCCGCATAGGCGCAGGCGCACAGCTGGTATCTGTTCCTGGCGGCAAAAAAGGCACGCGGTACCGCCGCCGCCGCGCCGGCGTGGCCTGATGGATGATGGCGACGTACGGCAGCAGTTCTTGTCCGCTGGCCGCCATCAGCGCGCGGCGGGAGGCTGATGGCGACGGGCGCCGGCTCGATGGGTCTCTCGCCGGAGCGGGGATCGCGAGCCCCAGCGGCCGGCACGCCGCGCGCACATGGATGGGATGGGAGTGATGGACCGCTCCGCTGCTGTCCGGTGTCGCGCGGTAGCTAGCAAAGCTAGATCGCGTGATGGCGAACGACGGGGGGACCCCGGCCGGGTGGGCTTCAAGCTCGCCGTCCGTGTCCGTCCCAGGCATTGAATCCGATCCCCGGTGGCCTGCGAACGTACCCGCGCTGCGAGCCTGCGACGCACGGACACGATCGGATCGGCCGGGCAGCGGCTACTGTTTGCCCCCCAGCGACCCCTGCCACGGCACAGGAATGGGTGGTTCGCGCATTCATCGTCTGCCGGCTATGCGCCTACTGTCCTCAGCTCACTGCTCGCCGTGATCGGGTGCACTGGTGCCGCCGCCGCTGGCCATGCTCATGGTGGCATGCTAGTAGGGTCCCAACCGGACCATGAGGGGTGCGTGCCTCGCGCGGCTTTCGTTCTGCTTACACTTTACAGGCTGCTCGTGCGTTCCTTGCCCACAGCAAGGTCAGCAGGTACAGTACAGTGCGCTTGTGTGTGCAATTGTGGCGCAACGGAGGACAATGGGAAGTGAGGGATGCTGAGGAATCACTCACGGCGATGCTAATCGCAGCTCAGACTGCATTCAGGATTATGTGGCCTGACCGACCGATCTTGGAGCAGTGAGTTTGCTTTGGCCCTCTGTTGACAGGGATCTTCAGTCCATCAGGACACAAAAGAACTAGTGATAAAAAAGGAACCAAAAAAAGATGGCGGTCTGTTGCAGTAGGACTTTGGGCCTACAGCGGGCTCATGGTGCAGCAGCCTGTTATCCTCCCACCGTTGGAAGCGGGCAGTGATCGCTGCTCTGTGAAGCCAGCCTCACGCTATTCCTGCCACTTTAGGCCCAGGGAGGCCCAAGACATTCGTCTAAGCCCCACCAGCCACTACAAACTTGGAACGGGCAGGCCAGCTTAGGCACAACCACGGGCCCAGGACCAAATTCCGCACCCAACATCCACGCCACCTTGATGCCCCCACTTGGGTCACAAGCTCTCGCTACTGAGCTCGGCGAGGGTGGGTTGCCGGGGTGGGAATTTAATCTGGTTCTGCGCAGTTTGGGTTGCCGAGGTGGTACTAAGCTTAGGAGCTTCCTGGCTTCTCTCGACAAGAAACAAGATAATTTTTTGAAACTGATGAAGAAACATGATATTCGTTAGGGTGAAACGGTGTTACGGCTTCAAAGGAGCACGTTAGAGTTTGGTGATCGAGATGATTACACATTGATATGCGGAGAATTTGGTTGACAAGAATCGTGAGCCTGTCAGTTCTGATTAACAAGAATCGTGATCCTGAATGAGATGAATCGAGTGAAATGCAAGGCCCACTGCTGCCACCTTCCATCATCGGCAAGACAGCGGCAGCGGCCCGGCGGCGCAATAACTGAGGCCGCGTTTTCCCTGGACCTGGGCCGTTCCTCCCTCAGCACAGCAGCAGCAGCGAGCAGCTCCGGCATGCGTACCGCGCGCCGCCGCGATGCCGCAGCTTGGGGGTGGCGCGAGAGGTGCCGCGCCGCGCCAGGCCTCCCGCGTCGTCGTCGATCGCGGACGATGCAGCTAGCGCGTGGCAGCAATAATCACGGATCGGATGATCATCGAACAATGGCGGATCCCTACACGGCAGCAGCAACCATGGCGGAGGAGGTGTTGGTAGATCGCTACGTGCTGTTCGAAGACGAGCTGTCCGAGGTAACCGCGGAGAGGGGAGGGACGCCGCCGTCGCTCACCGTGGAATCGGTCCTCCAGCGCATCGCCGCCGCGGGGCTCAGCGGCGACGAGGCGGAGGCAGCCGTGGAAAGGGCGTTGGACGCGGTGATGTCGCGGTACCGTGCGGAGATCGAGGCGCCGGCGGAGGCGATCCTGCGCGTGCGCAAGGCGTTCCGGCCCAGCGCGGTGGAGAAGGTGGCGGCGGCGGCGGCGGCCCTGGGCGGCGTCGACGCCGCCTCGTACCGCGAGGCGCTCGAGGGCATCGAGCCCCGCCTTTGTCGGGTTGCCGAACCCCCCGGGCTCACCTCGTTGGCCCTCCGGATGTCTTGGCCGGGTGACTCTGCCCTGCGCCACTTCCCCGCCGGCGCCTTCGTCTCCGGCGCCGACCACAACATCCTCGCCCTCTACGTCGGCCCCTACCGCCCCGGCTTCGCGGAGGCGGGGTTCTACCTGGTCTACGACGCCTGGGCCAACTCCGTCGCCGTCGTCCCGCCGCTGCCTCCCCGCTCCGCCACCATGTTCTCGCACTGCAGCATCGGGACGGGGGTCGCCGTCCTGCGCCACGGCCCGCCCAGCGACTACGTCCTCGTCGAGCTCCTCCCTCGTCAGGACGACCGCGGCCTCATCTCAAACACCGCGACCCTCTTCATGTGGCGGTCGTCCGGACCGGTCGCCGGCCGGTGGATCCAGAAGGAGGCCGTGCTCCCCCTCCCCACCGAGCCGCCCGACGAGGAGGAAGACGACGAAGACGATGCCTCGCCGGAGCAGCCCAGCTACAGGTTCTGCGCCGACACCGCGTTCGCCGTTGGAAGCACTTGCCTCTGCTGGGTCGACCTCCTCCAGGGCATGTTGGTCTGCAACGACGTGCTCGCCGACCACCCGGAGTTCCGCTTCGTCGGATTGCCGGAGGGTTGTACCGTGGAGCCTGAGCATGGCCGAGGGGACCAGCACCGCTCCACGTGCTGCGTCGAGCGCGGGGAGCAGAAGCATACCATCAAATTCGTCTCCATGGACGGCTACGGCCAAGGCCGCCCCATCAGCGAGGTGGCCCTCATCACATGGACCCTCGACGAACCCCAAGATCCGAGGTCAGAGTGGAAGAAAGCCACGGCGGCGTCCATGTGCTTCGGAGACCTCTGGGCTGACCCAACCTAGAATGACGACGATGGCCTGGACCTGCCGCCGCTCCCACCCAGCTGCCCTGTCCTTAGCATGCTACAAGACGATGTCGTCTACCTTGAGCTAGTGGACAACCAACGGCTGGAGGAAGACGAAGCTTCTGGCATGCTTGGTGGACGCTGCTATATGACATTCGACGCCGGAGGGTATTGTCGGTCTTCAAGTTCTCTCCTGGAAGCAGATGTTTTCCACCCCCTGACATCTTTGCTAGCCGCTTCACCATGTACCTCAACAACGGTACTCCCTCGTCCCAAAATATAAGTCATCATAGGAATTTTAGGACACATTAACAAGAAGATAAAATAACTTTGATTGCTCCTATTTATTAGCCATATTTGACTCTAATTGATCGCTGCATGCCCACATGCATATGCACACATGCTAAATTGCATATAATGATTTGTTTTTGAACAAATTTTGAATCATGGAATGACTTGTTTTTTGGATGGAGGGAGTAACTAGGTGACTTTGGTTATATATACTGTGCTCAATTTTTGGATTCGAGCAATGTTTGTTACATCTTAAAATTACACCTAGCTTGATTTCCTCCTTCCTTGTCCACCTATATTAGTAATCACAACTCGATCGAGTTCCTTAATTGTTTCCACGAATTTTTAATATGCATTATCGTTTCTTCCAAGTCCCGGGACAGTAGGTTTGTACATTGTATCCATCCTTTCAACAAGCTCATCTAGATATTTAAAAATTAATTGAATTGCATTAGAGCTATGCTGCTGAACTTTGTCACGACTCACGAGCGCATAGTAGCCATCATGAAAAAAAGTGAAATATTTACTTCCTCATAAACTCATAATGACCAGTAGTAAATGCCATAAAATGCAGTGCTGAATGGCAATTACGTTTGACAGAAACTTTTGCTTTTTTTCCCCTATGTAGAGGAGGCAGTGGGACAAAGCAATTCAGCAGCAGAAGTGCGAGGAGTAGATTACTCTGGCTGTTGATCGAGAATCGTGTTCCTTTGAATAAATGAATGTATTTTCGAAGCAAATGATCAAATTAGCCCATCTGTTTTGTGTCTTTCATACACCAGATGATCAAGTCGATGGAAATTTATCAGCGTGAATTATTTTGAGCTAGCATGGCTACATTATAGATACACACCTATGGTTATTTCATCATTCTCATATGCTGGCTACAATAAGCCCGTAAAGATTTGTACTTATACAGATGTAATGCAAGATGCAGCAAACAATCAATCACACTGACGCGAGAAAAACATTTTGCAGCATCAATCATGAGCTGATAATCAGAATTGCCTCCACAGAAAAAGATTAACACCATAATGGCGAAAAAAACCTCCCAGGTAAATATTGGAAATCCCATAGTGCGAGACAGATACAGCCCATTACTCTTGGGTCATTTCTGACAAATATTGATGTTAGTACAACAAGAATTCATGGGCCCAGATGCAGTGTCGGGGTGTTCCTTAACATGAGAATGAGATTCACCTCCACCTTGCGCCTCCCAGTCGGATTACCTCCTCAGTTCCAGAATCCCTGTGAGCTCGATCATCACCAGAATCATTCTTTGTGTTTGTTGCATCACCATATAGATCCTTCAGCTTTGCCAAGTTGGATGATTCTGGTGCCTTACCAAATGGGCTAGAGCGATGTTTGTCACCTTCAGTTCTGCCACGGACTGGACTCCTGCTCCTGCTCCTGCGGGTGCTTGAACGTCCACTTCTGTCAGAATCCCTGTCCCTCTTTTCACGGCCTCGCCTCTCACCATCCCTATCTGAATAACTTGATCGATGATGGTCCCGGTCACTGTGATCACGAGCTCGTCGATCATAGTCCCTATCCTTGTACCTGCCACGATCACGGTCTGAACGGTCCCTCTCAGAATCATGATCACGCTCACGGCTCCTACTTCGGCGCTTCCTTGGTGGTGATCTTGCACGGTCACCATCATAACTTCTTTCTTTTTCCTGTTTGGAAGGTAATGTTCTTCGGACTGGGGATGAATCTCTTGTAGATGCACGGTGTGGAGCACGCTGACCAAAAGAGACAGACAAAGAAGCCTTTACAGAAGGAGGCCTTCGGGCAGTATCGTTTGATTCATGTCTATTGGAATCCCCTGTCATTCCTGACTGCTTTGTTGGAAGCTTCAGCTTCTCAAGATGGCTAGTGACCTGCCGCAGAATTGGGAGAGGCACTCGTGGAAGAAGACTGTCGAAATAGTACTGCCAGAAAAATAACAAATATCACTGACACTTTGTTTCAAAATGTAAGAAATAATAATTCTCAATTGAAAATCGTTGTAATAGAGTAATATATAAAAAAAATACTGAGCAATTGGATCAGAGTTGTCATTAGAAAAAAAAAACAGAATGATAGGTCAATGTGATGGTAATTTTAATAAGCAAGGATCTCTTGTGGCATTTATGCATGCAATTGCCTGCAGCTCTAAAATTACTACATAAGATTAGACAACCAAAATGGTCGGCAGGATTGCAGGGAAAAAATAACAATTTTGCCAACTTTTTTGTGATTGCTTTCAGCAAACTGAGTTAACCACATTGATGTTTAGTGCATCTGTAACGGCTGGACCAGTAAATTGAGAGAAAGGACACATCTGCTCAAGAGTAGCAACAGGCAACAGCTGACCAAACCATAAGATCTTAATTTTGTCACCGTTCCCCTATCTAGCATGGCAATTAAATTGGTGAACTATTGGACCATGGTTAAATTATAGATGAGTTAAGAGAGATTTGCAAGCAATATCTCAGGAGCATCTGACTGAGAACAAATGCCGAGTCAAGCAGCAAAAAAAGGGGGAAAAAGTGATTGACAGTTAACTATCAAATAGGTCTTTGGCATTACTCAAGTCTTTTTTGTTGCTAGTAGCATTCCCTAAACAATACTGCCATCTATAAGATATTTAACGCGTTGGAACCATTTCACATTTTTTTCAAGAGAAACGGTCTTATTTCCTGATAACATATAACATACACCTTCAGGTAAGCATCAGAAAAAAGAAAAGACTAGCAACCTTGCCACAAAGGACCAATATGGGCAAAAGTTACACCATTTCATGTGAAATAATCCCCAATAAGTTAAAAAATAGACTAAATTATCTCGCAAACTAATAAGAACAAACCATTTCAGATGTTATGAATCCTTCAACCACTTGAAACATAGGGAAGGCTAGCGAAAAGAGTGAAAAGAACTTTTGAGCATCACATCATGACAAACCTTATACAGTGATGTTACTGGCGGAAGAGATGATGTCTCCTCTTAAAAGCAACTCCACAATTGAAATTTCCCCTCAGTATGCCAAATCAACAGGTGAGTGATTCAAGGAAGACTAATTGCGCTTAGGTTCAGAAAATAATATGGTTAATGATGTCCGCCCTCATATGTAAATTGGTAACTAAAGGACACTGTGATAGCAGCTTAGAATACCATTTTGTTATATGGCAGAAATGTCAAATAAGTTCAAGAGATATACCTGACCAAGGAGGAGATCACGCACGTAAACACCCATTGTAGTCATTTTACCATTTGATCCAGGGGAAAATTCCTGAAAGAATGACATTAGATTTGAGACTTGGACACTGGAAAGAAGTACAAAATGATTATTTACTACTCCCTCCGTTCCAAATTATAAGTCATTTTGACTTTTCTAGATGCATAGATATTATTATGCATCTAGACATGGGGTATATCTAAGTGCATAGCAAACTTTATGAATCTAGAAAAGCCAAAACGACCTATAATTTGGGACAGAGGAAGTACATCATAAAGAAGCATAAATAATTAAATATTTGACAGCTATAAACACAGGAAAAGTCAATGTTACTGTAGGCATAAAAATCATTTTCACAGATAGACCCACATGGCTAAGCAGTCAGTTCATAGATGTGCACATCGTTTTATTCCAAAGAAGAAAATGCTAGGACATGAATGGTGGATTCCAGAGAACCACCAATTTGACCTCCCATTGCACATTTCGATCATATCAACATCTTCCTTCAGTTCAGAATTTTGGTCAGTTCTTCCTGAGTCTAGAGTATAGATACAAATATAAGAACCATCTTTTGTTCTGCCTCTAGCTTTTTTAGAACTATATCTGATTTGCTACAAGCACAGCTCTTACTACATAGCAGGTGTCAGTATTAAAAGAAGATCTTTGTTTACCACAAGTTTAACATACCACTTAAGTGGAAACAATGCAGAAGTTTGTTGATAAGCAGTTGTTCTTTTGCTGCTTAAATTTAATATGAAACAAATGCAACGGAAGCAGAAGGGCTAATGGAAGAGCAACAATACCTCATCATCCTTGATGTAGGGTTCATACCAAGCCCACAGTGTCTTTGGTTCAGCAACATATCGCAGGTAGAGAAATCCAATCTGAAATATAACCGACTATTATTTTCTGATAGCCAAATTCATTTGTTTGATAGACTGAACATTTGAGATGACATACAAAGCTAGTACCATGTGCTAATGGGCATATCACTTGATTCCATGTTAATTCAAACAAAAGTCTATCAGTACTCCAAAACAGACTTCCAAGTTTCCCCACTTGTTACACCTACTCCGGAGAAGCTTCTACTCCCTCTGTCCCAAATTGTAGGTCGTTTTGGCATTTTTAGGTGCATAGTTTTTGCTATGCACATAAATATAGTGTATGTCTAGATGCATACTAACATCTATGAACCTAGAAAAACCAAAACGACCTACAATTTGAAATGGAGGGAGTAGCTAATAACAATACTCTGATTCACTGACTAAATTCCCCTAAATTGTAACAGTCTGCATGCAATATCTGTTGCTAAAGCCGGAAACGGAACAAAAACATTGAATTGAAAACCAAGAAGAGGCCAGAGGTAGACTTACAGCTCTGATGTAGGGGGAGTCCGGGTGCTTGAGCAGGCCGTGCATCTGGTTGACGGTGAGCTTCATGGTGAAGAACTTGTAGAGGAGGCAGAAGGCGGAGGAGGGCCCGCGGCAGTTGCCGGTCATCCAGGGCTCGACGTGGTCGACCTGGTGGTAGATCTCGTCGACGACCTCGTGGTAGGTCTTGAACTTGTAGAGCTCCTTGAAGTAGTCCGAGGAGAGGATGTTGACGGACAGCACCTTCTCCATCAGCACGTCGATGGACCGGCCGGACGACTGGATCTCCATTCCCAACTCTGAAAAGCAACGAAGATCAATTCGAATCGCACCCGAGGCCTTGAAGCGCAAGCGGATATATAGCAAAGAAAAGATTCGGTTTTTGCGGCGTCAAGATCCAAGCTTTCGCCTCGGAATCGAAAGGTTACCTCTTGTCTGTCCCACCGGAGCGCGAGCGGAGCCACGGGCGCGCTGGGAGACGCCGCCTCGGCGGCGCGATCGGGGCGGCGGCGGCTCGGAGGAATCGCTTTGGATTCGGAGGATTTGGGGGAGGAGAACCTGGACGAGAGGCGGAGGAGCCCGTGCCGTGGGTTGGGTCAAGGACTCAAGGCGGCGGGGTCACGCCGACTCTGCCTCAATCAAATCACAGCCGTCCGCTGGATGATCTAGGGTTAAGGATCGTACAGGGCCCGCCTGCCCTAGTTCAGGTAAAATTTCTATTTTTTAATTGATTTTTATTGATTGATTGAAGCCGATAGAAACAAATTCTACGTGAGGTTCTACAGTCTGAAATCGGGACACTGAATATTCTCCGAGGCAATTGAGCTACTCTGATGTCGAGACGGCACACGAACGACAGCCTTGTGTGAGAGGGCAAAAAGGAAAAAAGAAATCATCTCGACTGTTCCACTTCATGTTTTACGCCTCCATTCCCAAATTTTGAAGCCAAATACTCCCAACTCCATCAACTCTTGCTAACGAAAGCGGGGGGTGATCAGTAATGCACAAGCATCGATCCATGGTTCAGCTTTGCAGAAGATGAGAAGAACCAATCGAAGACGACGTCGCTATGTGCACTGGCAACTCGGAATTTTGACTTGAAAAGGAAAGCTCCCATGTATAAAATGTGGCATTTGATAATTCAGTTGATAAACATGGTCTCCTATTTCTATTATCCTTTCCGATGATTCCCACTCAATTTTCCATTCATCATTTCTATTAGCCGGACTGGTTGCACAACACACCGATAAGCCCGACCACCATCATTGACCACAAGTATAAATTACAAACTGCACCCCAAAACAACAGACAGCACAAGGAACCAAATCCCTTGCTGTTAACCCAGCATCAACATGCGATTCCAGGATGTCACCGTGCAGCAATAACATACTACAGTTGTGTGCTGGTGCATCAGTGACAGGAGGACGCCAAGGAAGAACCAGTGGCACAACGTACACCGTTGCATCATAGCTGTTACACAGCGAGGCATAATTCACGCTATACTGTACGATTCCAGGATAACTCCAACGAATCAAACAACAGTATATATAGTTTACAGTTACCTACCGTATAGTAGCGTACAGCTATATAAACTACTGCCACTCCAGAGTCCAGAGAGCCTCTGCCTCATTTCATTTCGCCCATAAGGCTGTGTGAATTGGCAAAGCCATTTCCATTTCCAACGGGGATCGCGGCAGGACAAAGACTGGCACCTTCGCCCTGTCCGTTTCATTACGTTTGTCAACCAAGACACACCTAACCCAACACAACAGGTGAAGGCCAGGACAAAATCAAGAACCCCCAATACCAATGATGCATGTTCACAGCACTGTCCTAGGGGACTCATTAAATTAAAAAGGTAATCCAGTTATCACCCAGCAGTACAGCCTGCGAGGAGCTTGCCAACGATCCGTACTTTGCCTTCCTACGGCAATAACAATGCTTCTGCTCCGGCCATCCGTTGAAAGCAAAGCTGACAGACATTTCCTTCTCGTCATCATACCATGGACTTCACGCAGCAGCAGCAGCACCGAGCGGAGGGCACCATCATGAAGCCAGACCCTGAAGATGAACCACCGCAGCAGCTGGAGGCCAAGCCCAGGAGGCTCTACCAAGCCTGGAAGGGAAACAACGTATGCACGACTGCTGCTCGGTTCTCCTCCTCATCTTTTTTTTCTCCTTTAACAGCAATTTGTTCTTCAGAGGCAAAGCTTTCGCCCATGAAAGAACTGTACAACTCCAGCCCTACAAACTTCAACTGATTTGAGAGTTCTTCAGACGTTGCCACCAATAGAGCAGAATTTACTGACAAACAGCTTCCTCAATCTGCAGATATTCCTGTGCGGTGGCCGGCTGATATTCGGACCAGATGCCGCATCCCTGCTGCTCACGGTGTTCCTCATCATTAGCCCGACCATCATCTTCTGCTACCAGATGAAATCCAAATTCTACTACTCCAGTAGTACTGCCCAACAGCATATGCATCGAGCAGCGGTGTTGATAGTCATCATCACCACAATCATGGTCAGTATCCATGCTGCCATCAAGCTGCTACTATCTTTTTAAGCTGTTCCTGAATCTACAGAGTGATATCAGCCTTTAACAGAACCATCAAATTCCAGAGTGATATCAGCCTTGATATCTGAAACTGTGATCAACCAGTTCTTCAAGATTAAACATTCCAATTGCCACAAGAGCCTAAAGCTGAAATAATCTGTGTCAACTTGGCCTCAAATGCAGGACCTGGTCTTCCTCTTCATGACATCAGCCAGAGACCCAGGAATAGTGCCAAGGAACACTAGAGCACCACCTGAAGCTGATGAATTACTGCTTGGCTCTAACACACCATCCATGGACTGGAGCGGTGGGAGAACCCCCAGGATGAGGTTCCGCCGGACCAAGGACGTCATCGTGAATGGCTTCACAGTGAAGGTGAAGTTTTGCGAGACCTGTCTGCGGTACCGCCCGCCACGATCCTCGCACTGCTCCATCTGCAACAATTGTGTCCACAAGTTTGACCACCACTGCCCATGGGTTGGTCAGTGCATTGGACTTGTAAGTAAGCCAATCGTTACTATTAAGCAACTGTAGTAAGCACTGTGGAATGAATCTTTGCTTTCAGTAAGAGACTGCAAGGGCCCAAACCTAGCTTAGTTTCCTTTAACAGCACCTTGTATTTATCTCATTTTAAGGTGTTCCTGAATCTACAGAGATCAACAAGCAATTTGTACTTATGCACAGTTGCATACAGCTCTAGTTGTACTATTAACCAAAAAAAAAGATCCACTTAGTCGTCTTAGACCAAAAAGTTAGTGGGAGCTTATGCTATCAGTTTATCACAAAATCAACAGGGAAAGCTGCCAACTCTAACTCGGCCTTTTTACCAGATTAGACGCCTAACTAGGAAAGCAAACTTCCAAAATTTTAAAAGAAGTAATGAACCACACCTAACATATGTCTCACTAGCTGACTTTTGAGGCTTCAAGGACAAAGCATGGTTAGCATTAAAAATTGATTAGTCAAACATAAGCCAAAGTTATTAAAAAATAAATACAATAATATCATACTAATAAACACTGCCTAGGTAAGTTTAATCAATATTCACATTCTTAAATAGTTTCCAGGCTAGTATAATCACCATTCTTTTTCATGCTTCTTGCAGAGGAACTACCGCTACTTCTTCCTTTTCATAGCAACATCGACTTTCCTGTGCATATTCGTCTTTATTTTTGCATGGCTTAGTATCTACAACCAGATGGAAGACAATGGTGGCTCTATGTGGTTGGCCATGCGCAAGGAAGCATACTCTTTTGCGCTAATCATATATACTTCCATTGTTGTTTGGTTTGTTGGTGGCCTCACAGTATTTCATCTCTATCTGATTGGTACTAATCAGGTGATTTTACTTCCTTGCAATAAATAATTACAAATTCTGATTCCATTATACAATATCCCAAGACAGTTTAAATATCTTGAACTAGTGGCAGGTGATAAATCAATTTCTTGCTCTGCTACTGGAAGATAATAAGATACAGTAAAAGCAACAGGAATTTGCACTGACCAAATATGTTAATCGGTTTCTCTTTTCTTTTTGAATGGGATATTGCTACTAAAAATTTCACTAAACGCAAAGACTGTACAAGCTACATAAAGAAAGAAAAGAAAGAAACAAGTATGGTTTTAGTACAATGTCGAAACAAACATATGAAGGTTGTAAGTAATACATTGTCCAAATTGAAGTATTCTTATTGGCCTGCAGGGTAGCATAAAGTTTCCAACAATTGCAACGTCTACTGTAATCATATTAGTACTTGTTACATCCCATAGTTTTAGCGATACTAACTGCATATCTTACAGACAACATACGAGAACTTCAGATACCATTACGACAAGAAAGACAATCCCTACCGAAAGAAAATTGCGGCAAACTTTGCGGAAGTGTTCTTTACCAAGATACCTCCTCCAATGAACGATTTCCGTTCACGGGTAGGTGAGGGTGCACTTGAAGCTGGATTCTACACGCCATACATTGGGCTGGACGTGACAACCCCAAGAGAGAAGATTGATCTAGAAAGGGAAAACAAAGTACTTGTTGGGGGTATGCAGATCCCAACAGTACTTCAGAACATAGACTATGGTTACTTTGAAGATAGTTCAGATGAAAAGAACAGGAACGAGAGCGAAAAAACAGTGCATTTTCCTTCAGCTTGGGCACATGGAAATGAAGGTGCTGGAACATCTACAGCAGCTACCGCAGCATGCAAGGATGAAACAAGTGAGGACGATCTTAATGAAATTGATAGTCCAAATACAACTTCCACCCAAGCATCAGCAGAAGCTAACACAGAACCACCAGGTGAGGGTTAAAGATAGTTCAAACAGAACTGCCCAATCTCCATGAGACGAGCAAATAGCTTCCTTTAGCTGTATATATGTTATCTCTGGGAACTTGTTTGTAGATAACTAGATATGGCCATTGTGATTTGTGATTCATATGATTCTTTATATCACAATGATTTCAAAGAGAGTTTATTAAACTGAATTAATTTCAGTATCTACCATGTATTGTTCAAAAAAAAAGTGGATGTATCAAAACGAGTGTATTAAACTGAATTAATTTATGTATCTCATTATTTTACGAGCATGTTGACCTTGGAGAGAAAAGTAGATGTATCATAAAAAAAGTATGTGCACTGATGGAGTTTCCTGCCTTTGTAATGCCAGGTCAGACTTATAAAATGGAAGGGACATCGGAAAGGAAGAATCAAAGAAGTAACACAGTCTAAAATGCTTTGTGAGTTACAGCAAGAAAGCAAACATATGGCATGGAACAAGACATCATTAACAGACAATTGCAAGTGCTCCTTATTGGGAAAAGAGTACATTTAACAAGCTGACATTTGCAGGGCAAATAATTTGCGACTCAAAGCAAAGTCTTGTAACTAAAAACAGTTCAATGGGTCACACATACGTGCACAACAGAAGCACTCAAGGCTGGTAGACATCTGGAAGTTGAAGGCCTACACTGGCAGCAGATTTGTTCAATATCTTCTTCATTTCATCAGATCGGTCCACAGCAATATTGTATGAGAATAGCAGGTCCTGGACAATGAAAAATGAACTAGAGTTAATGGAGTACATGAGAAGCCTGCAGTATACTACGAACATTAAACTGATGCAAAGAACTTGCTTGGTGTAAAGTAAAAAAACAATCATGCGTTCAAATTGTGGTTAAAATGAACGGACACATAGTGCAATCTGTTATATTACTCGATGCATGGGTACGAGACAGCCAATTAGCGCATAGCAAATGATCTCTGAGGACTCTTATCCAGATTTCTCACAACAATGATCTCTCGTGAAGTAGCATCTCATTCTCTATAAGCAACACATAGCACATCAAAAGAAAGGCAGTCAAATCAAGTGGAGGGAAGAGAGAGAGGACTCTTCTTTGGCATTTCATCGAATACTTCGAGAACTCCCCCGTAGAACAGGGTGGATATCATATTCTTTCCAGAAGTACCAACGGAATCGAAAACACCGCGCTTAATCCCCTACCTTGTGGTGATGGACGCTGGTGAGGAGGTAGGCGTAGTCCCCGGCGAGCCGCAGCCTCGCCCTGGCGTCGGCCTCCGTGCCGGCGGGGGCGCGGAACTCGGCGGCGATGAAGTCACGGAAGTGCTGCTTGGAGGCGTCCCCGCCGACGTGCTTCTGCACCGCCCTCAGCACCCGCCGGTACACCGGCGCCGCGGCCGCCATCGATCCGTCGTCTCCTGCGACTGGAATGGAAGCAGCGATGGCCGGAGGCGAAGGAGCGCCTGTTCTGTCTCTCTGACTGCCTGGCTCGCTGCGGGAAGAGATCGAGCTTACAAACGGGATGGCACTTTATCAGAAAGCACCCCAAAGGATTCCGCTTTTACTATAAACATCTCTCTCGAAAAGAGATCAAACTGCATCCTTATTTTTCAACAGGATTATTTTCAAAAAAAAAAATCAACAGGATGTTGCGTTGCAGTCACAGCATTCATTGTTTGTATGCAGCTGTACCTGTATTCTGAAGGACCTTAGTTCTGCAGATTGAAAACAATTTGCATCGAGTTCAAAACCTTGACAAGTTGTCTTAACAAACAGACTATTGGGGAACAAAAACATTCATCGCAACAGAATTTTCGGCTGTGTCATCATCCCACGAAGCTGTCACTGAAGATGACACAAGAACAGTTCAATCACCGCAGAGTGTTTCTTCTTGCAAATAAAAAACATACCACCATCAGAATTCAGAAAGCATTCATTGATGCATGGGGCAAGTTAATACCCCACAGGCCACAGAGACATATCTAAGCACACCAGTAGCAGGATACGAGTTTGAGCAACTGAATAAAACATCATTTACAGGACCTTGATCACTTGGACATTGCACCCAACAAATAATTTAGTCAGAGCTTCAAAATGCTACTATGCCACACCACCTCTAATCACAAATCTATCCTGGAGCAATTACAAAAAAGCGCCAAAAAATCGATCAACTATACCACACACTCAGGTCCATGTTTACCTACTGACTAACAGTTTAAACACTGACCATGAGAAAATATTATCCAAAAGCCTAGCAGTACCGAATAAGATGGGCCCAGAATCTCGGAGGGCAACCAGAGTTGAGCACAGCTCACCAATTTCCCAAAGATCATTCACAAAACGAATCATGTTGCTGGTATCCTCAAGGATCGTTACACGGCACTTTGTGTGAAAGTGAAACCACGGAACAGTAAACAGTGACAGTGATCCGATTGAGGATAGCAGCAGCAGATTGCTATTTTGGAAATACCCTTGTTGAAGAAATGGCACAAGACGAAGACAATACTATGAGCTATGGACCTTTCACAAGTAAATTATCTACAACAACAAAAGGTAATGGGCTGATCACTCTTGATCTTCCACATTTTGGATTTGCAAGAAGATGTGCTGCGGTATTAACTTGATGATGTATCGACCTCCTTCCCATGATCTTCATTTATTGTTCTTCGCAATCTTTTCAACCATATCTCATAGTCCATTGGGTATGGGGTCCCACAAAGGCTGTCAACATAATCCGCAAAGGCTTTTAACAGTGCTGAGACGTCACCCAACTTCTGCTGTATAACTCTTCTAGACCATGACGTCTCCCTCCATTGAAGTGCACTTTCAACTGAGTCAAGCTCTGGGCAAACTCCACCACAAGAGAAATATAGAAGATAAATTAAACTTTCAGCATCAGATGCTGCACATAGCTTGCCTTCCTGGAGCGCAAATGTAGATGAGAAGAACAGATTCATCACAGGTCGATCCCTATCTTCTAGGATAGCATGACCCCATCCAATAAGCACAAAATATGGATGCCTTGAACCATTACTCACACGAATCACATTCTCTGGCCGGATATCACCATGACGGATTCCTGCAGATGCTGATGCAGCAAGAGCAGATAAACAATCATGGCAACATCTCAGAGCCTCCTCAACACCGAACAATCCATTCCGTATCAGATTTGAAATGGTCTCACCAACTGGTGAGGTGACAAGGATTGGAGTACTGCACCATGGATGACCACAACTTCCACTTGAGTTTGGCTTGTTACATGGACCTGGATGGATGGCACGCCCAGAAGATACCATCTGTGGTATATATCTGCTAGAAATGCCTCTTTGCTTCATCAAAGTCAGTACTTTGGTCTGCCTTTGTACTTGGTACCAGGAATTCATATCCTCCCACGCAGGCTCCAGATGAGAAGGGCTGGAGCCTACATACAACAAATAGGTTTTGGTAGGCTCTTCCACAGGAGTAGAACTATAAATAGGAGGATCACTGTCTGTTAGAATGTCATTGATCTGGAAACCTTTCTGGCTGTAAGCATCATCCATCAATACAACAGATCCAATTTCAAGCTTCAAGATTTCCTGTGGTTTCACATCAACAGCTGTTTCCTCCTGTACTTCGACAATTTCAGGAGAATGACTTCGCTGCTGGTATCGAGATAAACCATTACCATTAGCTTGTCTGTCAACCAGATGTCTTTCCGATCTTCGACTTTGTAGCCGTGAACTATGTTCCGTTGCTAGTTCATTAAGAGAATACTTAGGGTCTCCATAAAATTGGATCATTGAGTGGAATATTGCAATAAGAACTTGAAGAGTCCCAATGTCTCCCCAGTTAGCATTCCCAAGTTTGTTCCATACTCGATCTATGGATGAAACTGAAACTCTGGCATGTTTCTTTATCCACTCAGCAGCACAGTCATAAACATTGTTCAGATCAAAATCCAGCTTGTTCAGATCACCTTCGACCTTTACCACTCCTCCAAACTGTGAATCCACAAGAAGCAAGTAAACACAATCTGAATTGCGAAGAACGGTGGAAGATCTGCTAAGGCTTCGAGATAGTAGAACACGCAAAGCAAAGAACAGTGCCTCCCCCAAGACAGCAGGAGATGGCTCCTGGTCACCCTGCGCGGAAACCATTCCAATATCAGGTCTCAACAAAGCCAACACAACAATATGATCCCATCTTCCTTGTGAATGCTTCAAATTCTTCAGCAGTACAGCCGTTGCACAAACACCATCGAGTTTTCCACTGCTAATAGCCTTCTCAGCAGGATAAAATTTGGAGCTTGTGCTATGTATACAGGCAACTGAGAAAGGCATCGCTTCATCAGGACCCCAGAAAGTCTCCCAGAGTCCTTTAATGCCTGCATGAAGGAAATCCTCCAAAGCAAGATATGCAGTAGCTTCAAAAACATCTGATGTTGATGCATAAAGAGCATTTGGCATCCGTACTAGTTGCTGAAAAGTAACACCCTCCAGAGCATAATCAAAATTCTGTAATTCAGTAAGGTCGAAAGGAACATCAAATGCTGGCTTCCTGAAACCACAATCTTCATTGTGACCAGAGAACCAATCCTCTAGGCTTGAAGTTAAAAGTTCATTGTCCACAAACTTCCGGAGAAAATCTTTGCATGTCGATGATGAGAAATTACGGTGTCGACCTCGTGATGAAGTACTAGATTTTTTTGGTGCTGAACCAACTGATATATGGTCAGGTGATTGGTCTGCAAAATGGTGTCAAATCCCTCAATTACTAAGTGTGAAGTTCAAAGGATGTTCAAGTAAATGAATGTGAATGCTTCAAGAAATTCTGGGATTCAAGGTGAGTAATCAAAAAAGGAAGTAATATATAAGCACTAGGATACTGAAGGTAGAAAGTGTAGCATGAAACCATATATATGACAAGAAAAACTGAAACCTACAAGTTAGCTTACAAAAAGATTATCCACTAGGTTTAACTGATACCTACATGCCAATACCAGAACAATCTTATGTGGACATGGATTTTTGTGATTTTTTTTATAAATGTACCCAACAAGCCTATACAGATCAAGGAAAAAGCCTAGAAGCAAAAAAATATGGATATGATGTTCAGGACAATTAAGATTAGAGAACCAACCAACCAATCTACTAACAAAAAATGACTTCTCAAGTTAACCTGATTTTACCACAATGATTACCCATGAATTACTGAAACAAGCAAATACAAGCATTAACTTTATTTTACTCTGGATAATAGCAGAAAGTGCACAGAAATTAGCTATTGGAGTAACCAAATGTAGTAATCCCATCCTATCCTTCATTCCTTGTACAAAACTCTACATCAACATAATGACTAGATAGATGGATTGTTCTGTGGAAATTGTGCTCATGTGTGCTTGCTCTTAATACCTCAATAAAACCAGGCATAGCAAATCAGCAATTGGCAAGACAGTCCAAAACAGGGATGGATGGAGGGAGGAAGAGAGAAACATGGTAGCCTATCAGCGCTAAAGACTTTACGATGGTAGCCACCAATGCAAGCGAAACATAGATGTTTACTGTTTCAAGACATATGATAACCGCTTCTTTTATAGATCTACAATGATTTAATTTCTAAATCGGATGAATTGGCATTGCTGCATTGTGCAACCTTCGTTTCATTTATATTCTGTTACCAGGGGGGGTGGGGGCAAGAACATGGCATTGCCATGCTGAAGAAATTATACATGGCATCTAGTGGCACAAATGTGCAATGCATATTGTTATTCGTTACATTACCAAAAAAAATGCCAAACTCAATTGCGCTTCCTCTGCAATATCATTTCAAAATAAGCCCATGGAATTGCTTTTTTTTTTCTGCATGGTAACGCGGTTGCTGCTCCATACCTATCTTAATTTTCCTCACTAATTGCACACATGATTTGCTTTAGTGGTGTAACCTTAAAAGTGATTTTGCCCTGCCTTGTAAAAGGATAATCATATCGACTAGCACAAACCACCAACAACACATGAAACACAAAAGCCTAAAACCACCATATATGTAAAAGAGTTCCATTTCGTCCCATAAACATGAACAAGACCCTGGAGAACCCAAATACTCTAATGGACAAGACTTGAATCAAGCACCGCATTCAGAGCTAGAATAAAGGTTGGGATCCAAGGTCTTGATGCATAACTTCGCAACACAAAGTCAAACCTTCGCCTGCTCTCCCAAAGAATCAACCCAAAATCAGAAGCAGCACAAACAATCTACCCTGAATTTTTTTACGCACGTATTCTACTGCTTCGGCAAAGGAGAAGGCCCTAAAGGCAAAACAAAGCCGCCCAGCAAAACAAACCCCGCGCAGATCTAGAACAGAAGCTATGTACCCTCATAAGGAGACCAAGTCCAGCAAAGAGAAAGCTCGTACCTTCCATGAGGCGGCCGGGTAGCCGTCCTCCTCCCCCACGTCCGGCGGCTGCGGGCGCTAGATTGGCGCGCTGTCAGATCCTGAAAGACCAGACAACAATTTTGATAGGAATTAGGGATAAATCAGAGGTTTAAGGGGAAGAGAGAAGGGGAATCCCAGTTACAGCAGTTTAACTCGGTGCCAAATCATCGTTCGAACAACTAGTAGTAAGCGAAATCATCCAGCAACTACTAGCCAAGCCATCAATAGCTCCATAGCCAAGTCATGGGGAATACCTACCTATAATGGAGGAGCGGAGGACTAGGCCGAGGACGACGAGCCGAGCCCTGGTTCCGTGGTCCCGTGCGCAGAGAGGACGAGGACGACGAGCCGTGCGCGGCGGGAGAGGACGAGGCCGAGGACGACGAGCCACGCGACGAGCTCGTCCCAGGCGTTCCTTGCGAGCCGGTGCGCGCCGTGCCCGTGCGGCGGCGATTTGGGGGTGGAGAGGGCGCCGGCCGTGCCGCCCCTGCGACGGCGGAGCGGGCTGGGAAGGCAGGCGGGAGAGGGGGCGGCGGCGACGGGCGCGGCGCCGCTGCTTGGGTGTGGCGGCCGGCGTGTCGCGTGCCGATGTGTGTGGTGGGGTGGGGGGGTGGACTGGTGGTTGCCAGGTTGGTGGATGATGAGGGAGATTTTTTTTTTTTTTACTGGGGGAGTGGGAGTTGGGAGGAGGGGAGCTCACCTTTTTGTGCGTGCAGGTGCAGTTGGAGGTGTGTGCTCTGCTGTAGCTGCGCTGTGCTGTTTTGGGCTTTTGCTCTTTTCTCGCCTTCCATTTGGTGGTCTCTGTTTGTTTGTTGGCTCTGCCAAGATGGCATGGATTTTAATTGGCCAGAGAGATTAGTAGCTTTTGTGCCCTGCTACGTGAATGATGAAGGGCATCAGGCTTGTTCTCATCTTCTTCATGAGGTGAGATGGAGACAACCTCTAGCTTGGATGGAGCTCATTATTTCAGTACACTCCAAGATACACGACTGTGTCAGAACTTTGGCAGGTACAAAACTACCTGAACTATATATGTGTACCACTGGAGGATGAACTATGTGCTGCAATTGCAACATGACCAAAGTACTCCCTCCGTTCCAAATTGTAGGTTATTTTAACTTTTTTAGGTGCATAGTTTTGCTATATGCACTTAGATACAATGTATGTCTAGATGCATAATAATATCTATGAATCTAGAAAAATCAAAACGACCTACAATTTGAAATGGTTGTAAAAATCAGGATCTTCTAGGTTTGACCAACTTCTCACATAGACCATGCACATTTTCTCATATCCTCTGCGTAACATTCAGGGTGTCATGGTTCTGCTGTGACTGTAGTATACTTTCTCCCGGAAAATATTCGTCATTTATGGAAGTAGCGCAGTGCCCACTCGCCACTGCGCTGCCGAGTGCAGCTGCAGAGAGGAGGCTGAAATCAGGAGATGTATCTTTGGATTGGATGCTCGACCGACCTCCTTCTCTTTACTTAATTTGATTGGACCTTTCAGGTGCAGCTGCTATATATGACTTCTTGTCCTAAACCTACATATACCTATTTCTTCCCATGGAACCGAATGTACAAATATTGAATCACTGACAGAAGTTTCGACTTTATCTTGCATCGGATGAATAAAATTATGTATCTGCACGGCCTATTACAGTAAGCAGACAAGAGATAGGTTTAACTAACCACCTGATCCCTGTCCTAGGTATTAGCAGCCATAGTCACTATCAGATGTGCTACGTGCCTGCTGATGGCGCCCATCTTTTTCCCATCAGCCTGACCAACAAGCTAGTAGTAAGATTATTTTACAGGTGAAGCAGTGGAACTCCTCCACACTGGCCGGCACTAGACTGGGAGAGCTGACTAATGTAATGTGACAGAAATGACACTGGCGATGGAATCGATGGAGGTGTACGTAGCGACAAGCATGCCGTTCCATCTGAGGACAGCATGATAGGGGAGGGATCGATGGCAAGCAAAAGAGACGGCACGCGCTTGCTAGCTAGCATCTCGTTGCGTTGCCGTTGCATGCGCGGCTAACGAAAAGTTGCGTGACCGCATGCATGCAGGCAGAGGCATCAAAAGCATTTGCCTTTTGATCGAGCGCTCCATAGAGCTAGGATTATGTGATCGGAAGCAGCTGTGATCTCTGTGATGATGGGTCGGGAGTCATGGGAGCGGACGGGACCATCGAGTTGCATTGTGAGCGTGTCGTGTTCATGTCATGCCGCGCCGTCATGGGACCATGGTCAGTATCATTATGCGGAATGCTACAGCTTAGCTGCAAGCCATGCGTTATTATGCTGGGACAGATAGAGACAGGTCGATCGAGATCACTTGGTGGCCACGCTAGCTAGCTAGCTAGCTGCAAATCTCTAATGCTCCTCCGATCATATGGAGTGAGTGATTAATCTATCGCCAACCCCAGACCTGTTTATTCCTTTGTTCTGCATATGATCGATCAGCACTTGGAGCTCCCTTTGATTTGATTAAAGTCTGTTTGGATCCCATGACTAATGAATGAAAGTACTAAAGTTTAATACTTTTATGTATTAGTCCATCCAAAGGGGAAGGCTAATTTTAACCCTCCTTAAAAAAGATGAAAAAGCATTAGCCGGTGGGAAGGAGCTACTGGATGCTAATAACATGTGAAAAGACAAAAATAGGAGAGAGAAGGGAGAAGGTGAGGAGATA
Organism: Setaria viridis; assembly: GCF_005286985.2. Taxonomy (NCBI): domain Eukaryota; kingdom Viridiplantae; phylum Streptophyta; class Magnoliopsida; order Poales; family Poaceae; genus Setaria; species Setaria viridis. Next base: position 2,161,843 of record NC_048266.2, read on the forward strand.
AAAGGGTAAAAGTGACTTTTCATGAATTTTAGCTCTATCCATCATATCTCCAAACGGGAGTGCTAATAGGTGGAAGTACATGGGCTAAACTTTAGCAATAACACATCCAAACAGATCATAATTCCACATTTCCACGTCCACGCAACTGTCACCGCAGGAGAATAATGGAGAGGATCGCTCCCATCGCTACTACTACGAGGAGCACTGGCCGCGAAGGCAACACAGTACGCACACATGCCTTACGACAATTCTACCATCCCGGCTGCGTAGCATACGACGGCGGGCTGAGCAGCAAGCAGAAGAGAACATCGTCCGTGTAGAAGAGCAGCAAGCAGAAGAGAAACATCATCGTGCGCGTACAAGAAATATCGAGTCTAGCAATGCTTTCGGGTTTCGGCCCAACCCAGTAGATCATTTTGGCCCAGTTCAGCCTACCATAAAGCCTGGGCCCAGTCCAAGAGTTCATTGACGCCTCATTAATTTTTCTAATAAGTTGTTAGTGCAGCTTCAAAATAATTAAGTGAAATCCATCATCTAAGAAAAAGTTAAAATCCGTAGAAAATTAGGTATCAACTTATTATACAGAGATATCACAACAATAATTGCCAGCACCATTTTGTTCACTACTTTGTAGACTAATAATTTACTCCTATATTAAATTATTTGTTCACTTCGTAAATTACACTATTCACATAATCACATGGTAAGAATATTTTGCCTGTGATGTGGACGCATTTGTTATCTACGTAGTGATGTAGACGAATTTGTTATCTATGTAAAGCATTTTGTTTGCATCTAAAAACCATTTTATTCATTTTGTCCTTCGACCGAGCTAAGATCTTTGGCTAATGCAATCAATCCGGTCACTCTATTGTGCGAGAGATTTCATGAGGTCGTGCTTGCTTGGTGTGTAGTTCCATTGCTAGTGGAGTTGTGTGAACGTGGAAGAGCAGCAGTATAAAAGACCATAATTTTCACCAATATACCACTCTTCTCCTCTACTATGTCACTTGAATTGTGCTTGCTTTACAAATTTATTTTGAAGTTTAACCTGAAGCATGCACGAGTGCCTTGAAGGAAGACATGGGAGAAGTATACCAATTTGGCTACCTTCATGGGTCATATCCTTGTTTGGCTTTGGGATCATGGTTGCCCTGCAGACGGGCTATGACCCGTCGAGAAAGTGCTCGGCAACCTTCTCATAGACTTCAATCCTCCACCAGTCCAAGCTCATAAGCTTATTGGGGGCATATGCCCCTTCCCTCACTTCTTCTCGTTTCCACTACAATAAGCAGATGAAGTTCACAAAACATGATCAATTCAGTTAGGAACAGTGGTACTTATTTTTGCTATGAACAATATCTTCCTCTCCCCCAAATCGATCTACTTGTAGTCGACAATGATGTGGAGCACCATCGCGGCGGCATCAAAGAGGCCAAGCTCATGAGGTCAATGGGGGGCCTTCCCTCACTTCTTATCATTTCTACTAAAATATAAGTAGAAATTCACTCTTCCTCTAGTGGTAGCATTTGCTAACAATGTCATTGTCCCTACATAAATCCACTCTTTTACTTTTAGAGTATATGTCGTTACAAACCTATCGTAGTAGTCCAAAATCTTATATAATGGTATCATATAAGTACGCCAAACCTACACTAGTAGTCCAAGACCGTATATAATAGTATTATATAAGTACGCCAAGTGTCTAAAACTAAAAGGTAATAAGATGCATGAAAGGAGTACTTATATAAGTGACAAGGTTAATTGATTTGAGAACTGTTGGTTAGTTCCCAATAATTTTTAGCAAACTCCCAAATTATTAGTTTCTTTGGACTTTATTTTTAGGTATTATGGAGAGCGGCAAAACCCTTTGATAACAGGTACCAGCTGAGCCCTGACCGGCCTGATGATGGCACGCTCGGTCCTCGGATAACTAGAACGTAACATGAGCTGCTTGATTGGAATTTCTCCTTTTGACTTGTGCACACACATATCCGGGCTGATCCGAATTAAACACTACTTCCTCTGTCTTAGAATATGCTCCCTCCATCCTAAATTAGTCCATCCTTGTTCGTTTTAGCTTTTCTAGATATATCTAGAGATACATATTTATCCCAAATATAGCTACGCTTCGAGTTCCAACTAGTTACAAAATAAAAAAATGGTCCAAAATACCCTCTGCTGGCCACGTCCTTACAAATCCCTTCTCCCGTGCTCATCTTCCTTCTCGTCAATCCCCCGTCTTCCTCCTCTCTATCAATCCCAAACCTTCCATCTAATCCGCCCAATCCCCAAGCGAATCGCTCAGACTCACCATATACGCTCCCATCCAGACTTCGAGTTAATTCTTCTGTGTAGTAGCCGAAAGAAGCTCGCACGACACGATCGATCGTCCGTGCATGCATGCGCGTGGACAACATGGACCCAGAGTCGCGGCTGGCAGCTGGCAGCTGGCGTCCCATGTAGTAGCTCCATCAGATGATCAGGTGATGAATCCGGATCGAGGTGGAGCTGATGAACGTGCGCGAACTGCTAGTAGCTGCCGTACGTACGTGCAATAGCAACTCGGCTGGGACTGGGCAGCGGCAGGCCAGCAACGCAGCAAAACGGTGGGGGTAGGCTGCGGACGGCCGGGCGACGGGCCTCGGACGGCTGGGACGGTGGACATTGGAATGGCAGTGGGCAGCGGTCGGCGAACGGCCGGGTGGAGGCGCGGAGGTGATGCCGCGACGCGAGCAAAACCAAACATCGGACGTCGAGGCGGCGATGATCGTATGCAGAAGGGTTTTGCCGATACTTTTCCTTGTTTCCTATGGGCTATTGGACTGTATTGTTGCTCTTTGGCCAAAATCCATGAGGTATGCCCTCCCAACAGTCAAAGAGTGGTTAGGGTCCTTTGGTAGGGCTTTGTCTCCCCCGACTTCAGCTTTGCACTGCAGTGTTTCGATACTGGTGGGTACTGTAGCGTGAAGCTACTACGCAGATCGAGGTAAAAAATGAACTGGAAAGAGGGGAACCAGTGAAGCCGAAAAAAGTGGTTTACCCGACTTCGGCTCCACGATACGTTACAATGCCGAAGCCGAAACCCCCTTAAGCCCTACCAAAGGGGTCCTAGTTAGGACCAACCGGCTTGTCACATAGGTGACATTAGGCGGAAGCGGCAAATGGAAAAGACATCTCCAGATAGTTAGAGCAGATTTATAGCCAGTCTAGTGTGGCTCCTTGGGGCTCCGGCTCCTCTACCATTTAACTATTCGTACGAGCTATTTTTCTCTCTCCTCTTCCTCCCCTCACAAACCGGCGAGGAGCTTCGGCTCCAGCTCCTCCGACCCCTGCCACGATACAGTAGCAGGAGCCGCAGGCACAAAAGCCCCACCATACTGCTCCTTAGAAGTGTGCAGTTTGACTTTAACTATTTGAAGTGTGAGCCTGAAATTGTGGGCCCCAGTGGTCACCTACGGGATAGCGTCAACTGCACCTAAGGGGGTGTTTGGATACAAGGTACTAAACTTTAGGAGGGTTACATTGGATGTTCGGACGCTAATTAGGAGGACTAAACATGAGCTAATTATAAAACTAACTGCAGAACCCCTATACTAATTCGCGAGACAAATCTATTAAGCCTAATTAATCCATCATTAGGAAATGGTTACTGTAGCACCACATTATCAAATCATGGACTAATTAGGCTTAATAGATTCGTCTCGTGAATTAGACTCCATCTGTGCAATTAATTTTATAATTAGATTATATTTAATAATTCTAATTAGTATCTAAACATCCGATGGGACATGTCCTAAAATTTAGGATGGGACATGTCCTAAAATTTAGGATGCCGCATCCAAACAGGCCGTAGATGGATAGGTGCAGGTGCCCCGCCGGTCATTCACTCCGGCGCCTAGCTCTCCCCTGTCCAGCCGCCGCCGGCTGCTGCGCCCTACAGCTGTGCACTCACGTTCTCCGGCGTGCAAAGCAACCTCACCGATCCGGCGATCTGAAATTGCAATCCAGAGGATAACAAAAAAGAATCAGAGCTCAATCGAGCCGACTGGTGATGCATTGATTCCAAGCAGCGGCAGCAGACCATGTGGTGCTCTGCGGCTCTGGTGGTTGAAGGCTGCGGAGGGCAAGCTGGCCGTCAAAGGAGGGAGATGGGAGCATGAGGACGGGCGGGTCAGCGGGTGCTTCAGGTAAGTACATTGCTTTTTCTAAGTACAAAAGTTAAAATGAATGTTAATTTGGAACGGAGGACGTAGTACACAGGCACACGCGTAATTCAGCAGGTAGCAAGTTCTTTGGAAACTATGATAATCGTGCACCTGTTTCGCTTTCGGTAACATGAAGCGGACGCCGGCGACGATCCACGAGGATTAAGGACAAACACAAAATTCTGCACTACCGACAACAAGTGCCTGTTGGAGCAATACAAACACAAACCCCTGTTCAAGCAAAGATCCATGAACTAATGATAAATAAAACCTGTAAATTGCCAAAACCACGTGGTACGTGAACAAAAATAGTCTATTATCAGCTTGGTGAATTGGGCTATACCAGGCCCATAATTGAATGCAGTCCAATAAGAATAGGGAGGCCCGTCACTTTGTGGACGGCAGAGCAAGCGGTGGCCACTCGCCGACTTTTTTATTTTTTAGCTCTTTTTTGAAAGATTCTCGCAAATAGACTCCCGGAAGAAACATTTCGGAAAATAGACCCTGAGCTTGGCGCCAAGCATACACGCCTCGGCGCTAGAGCCGCTGGCGCCTAGATCCTTGCGCAGGTGCTGACCTGGATGCTGACATGACACAAGCGCCAGGCTGGGTGGCGCCAAGCTTGGTGCCGTAGATCTTGGCGCCAAGCGCGGTTACACAGGTACGGGAGGTTTTCTTTCTCTATTTTGCATTGCACATTTTCCCGCCGGCCCGCCGCTCCTCCCTGCCCTCCCGCCGCTCGTCCCCGCGGCCGCCCGCCGCGGGTCCACACGCCCGGCCGCCGCCGCTCCCCGCGACCGTCCCCTACAAGGTAATATAGGATAGTTAGATATAATTTAGGTAGATATAATTTAGATAGGTATAATTTAGATAGAATAGGTAGAATTTAGATAGATAGGTATAATAGTTAGATAGAATAGTTGGACAGATGGTTAGATAGAATAGTTAGATACAATTTTCTCCATATATAATTTTCTTTACAAAGTTATATAGTTAGTATGGTAGTTAGTTAAATAGTTATATACTTAATTACATAGTTAGTTAGTAGTACTTAGTAGTAGTTAGTAGTGAATTTGATAGTATCTATTTAGTTAGTTATTTCGTACTAGAGATCTTGTATTTAGTATGGTTCATTTATGTTTTACTAAATGAGTTGTGCGTCGTTATGTGTATGGACTAGATGGACAACCTCGTTAGCATCTATCATGGAGGCACCATGGAAAGAGATCATTATGGATATGTTTAGCTTGTTGAGATGCAAAGCGTGGCTGTGTTATTCGATGAGAAGCCTTCATTTTGTAAGTTGGTTACAAGGGCTCGGGAGGAGCTACATTGCCATGGAGATGATGGCATCGTAGTGGAGGGTGTACTTCACCTAGGTACCCGTCCCAACCTTCTAAGGAAGATGATCCCAATTTAGTGTGCAGACCAGTGGGAGAATTATGTGAGATCGGTTATGAAGTGCCAGTTCCAAAGTTTGGACGTGGTTGTGCGTCGGGTGTCAGTTGATCCCATCCCTCGCAATCTTCCCCACCAATGGGTCAGCAGGCACACTTCGACCCTCCTGTCCCGGAACCAATTATTTCTCAAAGGCGGACGGTCCGGCCCTAGGCGGCGGACGGTCACTTAAACGTAGACAGAAACATGTTTTCAGGCCGTCTAAAAGGACGGTCCGTATGTGTTTTATTCGGACAGTCCGCTTAGGTCGGAGGGTCCGTCCTACAACACTCCTCTAGTCGTACTTCTTTTTATCATCGACTGTACTTAAAGTGCATTACATGACAACATAATGAAAAGTCCAACAGTAATGGAGACTACTGTGTGCAACGAAGCCACTTTCCCTTCCTCAGGGCATCGGGATTCTCCTCAATCGCTGCTTTCGCTCGGCGTGCACGCTCAAGCTTCTTCTCCCTCTCCTCCCTGTTCGCAGCTACACGCCTCCTTTCCTCCTCTTCCTTGTGCTCCTTTTCTGCAACCTCCTCTCTGCGTCTCTTCTCCATTGTCTCCTTCTTCTCTGCCTCCCAACGCGACATTTCCTGCATCTCCTCCTTATCTTCAAGCTTGATCTCAGTGTCAATCCGCTGCTCAAAATCACAGAGCGGTGGAGGGTCTGCAACAAATACAATTATTACAAAATAAAAAAAACATGGAATATGTCATACGATACAAATTAATTACTAGACAATATCAATTTCTCACCATCTTGTTAATGTGCTGCCGACGAAGTGTAAGCTCAAACGCAAAATTGAAACACATCCAATACCTCTGCCTATACGTGTCCTCTGAATCGGACTTGGCTACCTTGCAAGAATCGTCGTAAAAGTACATGGGCACTGGAACACCACTAGGCAGAGGTAATGGGTCGAAGGCATTTCCGGTCATCCGGCCATAACTACAATTTAGTCATTTTCGTTGTAAGAACCGAAAGCAATTAACATTAAACCTATACCTAGGGTTTCCCATTCGATCCACAACAATAAACCCATAACATAACAATGTGCGTTGCTGAGGTTACCCTGGTTTCCTAGCTTTTCCACGACTTGACATCCTACGGTTGCATGAAACACTAAGTTAAAAAATCCGACTATTATATACTAAATCGATATGAAAAAAAAGCTATGAAGGAGCGAGGATACCTTGCAGAGCAAATCAAAGTTTCTAAGGTCCCATCCACAGAGCAAATCAAAGTTTCTAAGGTCCCATAGGCCGATTTGTGATGTATGACGAAGTGGGGAGATAGAAAAAACGAGAGGGAGGAGAAAGAAGAGGAGGAAGGCTCGGGCAGGAAGGAGGCGGGTGGTAGAGGTTTAAAGCTGTGCCAAGCGCGTACGCCATGTAAGTATCCAGGTCAGCGCCTGCGCAAGGATTTAGGTGCCAGCAGCTCTGACGCCAGAGCGTCGAGGTGTGTATGCTTGGCGCCATCAATGCTGACGCCAAACTCAGGATCTATTTTCCGAAATGTTTCCTCCAAAGATTTATTTGTGAGAATCTTTCGAAAAAAGGCTAAAAAATAAAAAAGTCCGGGCCACTTGCCACTCCAACGCGGCACGCGCTCCTCACTCACCTCCCTACTCAGCCCGCGCCGAGCCCTCCTACCACCCTCCTCCGCCGACCCCAGTGCCTCGGCTCCGGGCGCTCTACAATGGCCGGCTATGCTCGCAGGTGCTCTGGCGAGCCACGCACGGAAGCTGTTCGCCGAAATGCCCGACCGGGACTTGTTCCCCTGGAACGTCATGGTTGGTGGGTACGGGAAGACCGGCTTCACGGAGGAGGCGCTGGATTTTTTACCTGGCCTCAGGATGAATCGATGGCGTGGGCAGTAGTAAGTGACTCCGGATGTGTGGACGTTCCCCTGCGTGCTGCAGAGTTGTGGTGGCGTCTCGCACTGGAAGGATGGGGGCAGGGATGTTCTGCTGATCAGAAGCTGTTTTATGGAATGGCCGTGATGGGCTGCATCTCATGGAATGTGACGGTTGCCGGGCACCATAGAGGATTGAGGTGCAGCCTAACCTCATGACGATTTCCAGTGACCGCTACATCGGGGATTCAGATTATTGTCTGACATCGTTTCTGCAAACGAGTTGCATGATTTGCAGTCAAGAGGGGTTTGCCGCTGATGTTGCATTCGACCTATAACCCTCTGATTCAAATGTGTGCGCAGGCTCGGGATGATGGGGCAAGCAAGAACAGTATTCTAAAGAGTGGACAGCAAAGATGCCACGTCATGGACAGCCATCTTATGTGGGAGTGAGCAAAAGGCTTCCCAGATAAAGTTCTCGACGGGCATGCACTGATGAAAGAAGTTCCTGATGATATTACTTTCACAAGTGCCCTTGCTGCTTGTGCTTGCTTGGGGCGCTTGGATGTTGACGTCAAGTTGCATAAGCTTGCTTAGAGCAATGGATTCATAGGTTAGATGCCCGTTGCCAACACACTTCTTGATAGTTATGCTAAGTCCAAGCTGCTACTAAAGCCCCGTTTGGATACCCCTACTAAAATTTAGCACCTGTCACATTAGATGTTTGGATGCTAATTAGGAGTATTAAACATAGGTTAATTATAAATCTAATTGCATAGATAGAGTCTAATTCGCGAGACGAATCTATTAAGCCTAATTAGTCCATGATTTGATAATGTGGTGCTACAGTAATCATTTACTAATGATGGATTAATTAGGCTTAATAGATTCATCTCGCGAATTAGCATCGGGGTTCTGCAATTAGTTTTATAATTAGCTCATGTTTAGTCCTCCTAATTAGCATCCGAACATCCGATATGACACTGCTAAAATTTAGCACTGGTATCTAAACGCCACCTAAGTGTCGAGTGCATGCCCGACAAGAATGTAGCATCATGTAGTTCAATGATAGCCGCATTTTTGCTTCAACCATGAAGGCATGAACCATATGAACTGTTGAGTCTTACTGTTTCCGGCTTATGCTGGCAGATATTAAAAAAAAACCCTACTTCCGTCACTTTTATCACCACTCTCTTGTTCCTTGTGATTGTGGTGCTACGGGAGCTTTGAGGAGTAGTAAGGTCTGTGCGCATGTTTTAAGGTGTGGTATTGGATCTGAAGGTTATTCCCCCATCCCCTTGTAGACTTGTATTGTATGTAAAGTGTGGCCAGACAGGCTATGCTTGCACGCGGTGGAAAGGACACTGTGTCTTGGAATGTCACAAGTTTGCTGGTTTTGCCGCACATTGTCATATTACTACTTTGTCGTTCTTCGGTCAGATGGTAAGAATCGGAGAGCATCCAGATGAAGGTTAGATTTATTGCACTATTGTGTGGTGTCACCATTGTAGTAGGGGCTGAATGCTCAATCGCGAAAGCAATCAGTGCTCGTAGTTTAAGAAGGGAAGGGGGTGAGTTAGGCAACTTAAAAACTAAACCTATGGCTTTCACTACTGGATCATGCTATCTAGATGTGCAATCTACGATTGATCTAGTGTGAAATTCTCATCCTAAAATAAGTTTTGCAACCTATAGCCAATCCTATCAAGATACTACTCTAGAAAAGTAAAGGCACACAAGTTGCAAGTATGAAATGTGGAAACGTAAGGAGGGGATAAGGGGAAGCAAACTCTTGATACAAGGATTTAACCCATGGTATCGGTAGGCACTAAGCCACCACTAGTCCACGTTGTTGAAACACTCACACAAGAGTATTGCTTCCCGGTCACCAAGTCTCTCCCAAGGTGTCCCTTGACTTGCCACAAAGGCTCGGCCACTAAGGCTCATGCTAAGTCCCTCGGTCACCTTGATGTCGTCTCCACTAAGGAGCTTTTCCATAAAGGAAGGGGGTCTCCACGTTGCCCGCAAAAGGTCGTCGACGCCGCTCCACACCAAGCCGGAAGGTCGAAGACTTGGTGGCTCGCCACCAAGGCTCCAAGGTGTCGGCACACCTCTTGTACAACGGTGGTTCACTCTAGAACCTGATCACAAGGTCGGCACACCTTGCACTCACTCCACTTTGGGCCTATCCTAGCACTAATCACTCTCCTAAACTTGTGGTAAGCCTTTGATGGATCACTTAAGCACTTTTGGTGGCATGAATGTATTCTTGATGAGTCTTGATTTTCAATGCATCTCTGGATACTCCAGCAACTCCAAATGGATGAGTGGTGGGGGTATAAATAGCCCCAAGGGCTCAAAGAGCTGTTGCTTCAAAGGTTAGTTAAAGTGTACCACGGATGTTCCGATGGTATTCATTTTAGTAGCATCAGAGCCCCTCCGTATTTTGACCATAACTCTCAACTCCGAACTTCGATTTCGATGAACTTGTGCTTGTTGGAAAGCTTATGAAATTCTACACAAGGTTCTCAAAAATCCAGATCTTTCAATCACTTTTTGAGCACCGGATGAATGCTAAAATTCCGATAGTACCGTCGGACCTTCCGGTCACCACGTTGCTACTCTTCGTATTTTGATCATAACTTTTTACTCCGAACTCCATTTTTGATGACCTTGTACTTGTTGGAAAGCTGAAGAAATTCTACACAAGATTATCAAAAAGAATCTAGATATTTTGATCAACTTTTAGCATCGGATGAAGACCTAAAAATCCGACGCATACAAATTTTTAAGCGTCGGACCTTCCTGTGCCCCCCTCACCCGTTTGTCAACCTCTCTAGAGATTTTGACAAACTAAATATGCAAACTCTGATGGTAGCATCGGATGATCCGGTGCGTGCCCTTGCATGTTCATCAAATTATCTGTTGAGTGTATTTTTTAAGCACCGGATGTTCCTCTGCTTAATCCGATGGTATCATCGGAACTTTCTGTGTGCACATCTTATTTTGGGCATAACTTTCTCCTCCGGAGTCTGATTTTGATGATCTTGGACTCTATGGAAAGCTTGTGAAGTATTATACATGATGCTGTAAAAATCCAAGCTATTTGATCAACCCAAAAATAATTATTCATGGGACAAGTCCAATTCATTCCTCTCTTTGTCCCGGCTTCGGTATCTTTCTTTCTGATGCATCCATGGAACCTATGAAACCCTACAGGTTCTCATTCTTTATACACATGTTAGTCCCAATAATAAATATTGTCATTCAATCACCAAAATCACAATCATGGTCTAGAGAGCCATTTTTCTTATAGTTGAGAGCTTTTTGACTAAGAAATACTTGATTATTCAATCCTCAGGTACCATGAATGGCATGATAGATCTACTAAAGTCATGTTGGGACTTGGGAGACTATCACAAAAGATGCTACTGTTTGGGGAACCTTGTAATATGGATGCCAGATGCAGCGGCCTATTGAACTTTGGGAGCTTGCTGCAAAATTGGAGCTTAAAAATGTTGGATACTTGGATGTCATGTTCTTTGGCTAAATGAGGAAAATCATGATTGTGAAAGGATTGGATCATGACTCTTGATGTATCTGGGTTGTGGTTAAAGGAGTACCCCATGCATTTCTTATGGATGATGATTGACATCCACAAATCAGGTAAGTGAATGTTGTTCTACATGGCATATATGAGTGGGCGAAAGCATCTGATTTTTCTTTTGTTGAATCTCATTCTTCAGAAGATGAAGGAAGTATCTAAGGATGATATCTTTTGTGGCTGCAAGGGATGACATCACACAGAACTAGTGCACTTGGCAAGCATGATAACTGTTAGGGACATTAACAATTCCACCAATTGAAGGATGGAAGTTGTTCATGTGAAGATGAAGGATATGGGTGGAAGCTCGCAGAAGGAGGCTAGCAAGCCACATAACATGTAAGTGTGTAACCTTGTCTATTTTTCATCCCAAGTTCCGCAACCACTAGAACAGAGTCTTTGAAACAATGCTTGTCAACTGGTATAGCAACAAAGTCACTCCAAGCAAGTAGCAGGGACACGGCTACATGCTCTATAGCAACATTGCTTGGGTCAACAGAAATAATATTTTACGTTTTATATAGTAGTTTTTGGGCAAGCACCTAGCATAGTACTACATGGCAAACGGATATTAAAATTTTAGTGAAAATACTGAAACTTCAGTTTCTGACATCTATTGACCCCATAGATATAACATTTTTTGGTTTATTTTCTTTTCTCTGACTAGTATTAGTAGCTGGTCCTGTTGTTTTTCTACAGTTTTGCTTATGTTCGTAGTTCCATACACTACCCTGCAGCATTGATTCTTCGAACTGATTTTTTTCCTCCAACACTTGCTGAAAGAAGTGTCAAATAATCCTGAGATATATAGGATAATAGGTATATCTAATTTTATGATGTTTTGCTGAATTGGTCCATAGTAATTGTACTGCCTATTGACTATTGTATATATGGAGATATCAAACTGCAACTGTTGCCTGTCAACTATTGTATAGATGTTTTGGTTTGTCTTGATTGCTTTTGATGAGCCAGCACCAAATATGAGATGCATTGGCGCCCATTTATCCATCCTCCCTCACAAACGGCCGAGTTAATCCTGCAACCACTGACTGGCTAACCCTAGTTGATTTGCACATCACAGGTGCAGATTTTTTCTTTTGTGGACGCAAGATAAATACCTGTTTATAAATGAATTGCTGGTCTTGATCAGGCTGTTCTTGCTGGACCTGTTTCTAGTTTTTGGACGGTTCATGCAATCATGCTAGCCTTGTTTCGATGATGCAAGCTGTGAGAACTCTCATCCCAGTTTGCTTTGCAAGCGCATGGTCATACAATTCACAGTGTCCCTGTTTGTGTGGTTCGGTCTCATCTCAGAGGCAATTCATACAGGCATACACTTATCAATGGTAGTGGTAAGACAAGCATAATAACGACCACAACAACTACATGACCATGCCAAGCCAGTTGCACACAGACACGCACAAACCGAAGTTACATAGTTGCACACAGACACACACGCACAAACCAAAGTTCAGTTGTCTAGGACTTGCTGATGGTGAGACGTGCCATGAAGGCAGATTAGAAACTTGAACTCCAATCAACGCTAGGCCTCTTCCCCCTGGAAAGACAACAAACTGACACTACCAGTATCCAACAGACAGCAAACTGGCAATGAGACAACAGACAGCACGAGCTCAGTTGGAGAAGATCGCTGCCCTCGCGAACCTGAAGTAGACGTAGGCACAGATGACGATGGCCACCGCGTAGCTCGCAACGAGAGAAAGCTGGGAGCTGACCGGCACACAGGCAAAGACGGCCACCTTCACCTGGAACACGTATACGTACGTGGCCAAGCCCATGGCGGCCGTGGCAGCGGATGTGACGACGCCGAGAAGCAGGCAGGTGCGCAGAAGCCACCTCTTCGTCTCGTCCATCTGCGCCAGCTGCTTGCCCTCCACGGCAGCCACCTCGACCTTCACGTACCCACAGAGCGCGATAGAGGAGACCAGCATGGCGACCAAACAAGATTGCAGTGTTGCAATCTTTTGGTAGACCGGAAGCTGTGCGATGCACACACTAGGCGGCGTCAGCGACGTCGGCACCGGCACTGCCAGCCCAGGGCCGAACATGAACATCCCGATGAAGCCCAAGTTGATGGCCAGGACCGTACCCGCTGCCTTCCCGAACGCAGCCATCTGCAAATTAACACAGAAGAAGGATGTTCATACTAAAATCAACGTACGAGGCAGGACATAATTGGTCCCTGTTCAAATTTTAGCAGTTCGCTTCGGCTTTCACTTAAGAAGGATAGGCAACACTAACATGAATGAATCAGCAGGAAGAACTGAGATCATACATGATGAAAGTAGTATAAAACATGAAGAAGACGGGGAACTGAGCTCAGGGTCATGATGCCTTTACCTGCTTCTCCTCCCTCTTCATCCTGTTCCTGAGTGAGCGTGCTTGAGGGGGGTGCCCTGGAAGAGGAGAGGGGTGATTGTGGTTTGTAGATCAGCTGCCTCTTGGTTCTTATATAAAGGTGTACATGTAGTGTTTAGCATGCGGGTTTGCAGAAGCTAGCTGCTGATGGCGTGCCTAGCTTTGATGGTCAAAAGGCAGCTGCTACTGAAATTGTGGTGTGGAGTAAAGTGTGGAGACAAGCGATGCCAAATTGGCAATGGAGGGAGCATTGCAGCAGCAAATGCGTGTGCTGATGTAGAATTTCTCCCATGAACTTGTTACAGGTCCACTTGGCCCGTCTACAAAAACAGCATGCCTAAATCAAAGCCCTGCGCTAATTGTGAACTCCATTGTCCCAGTTGACGAGGATGCCAGTTCGTCTGTACCAGAAGGAAGAAATATCACTTGGATGCTGGAAACTGAGTTGACAAGTAGAGTTGTCTTGTGGCAATCTGATGGGTAGGTTCTTGTGTGTTTTCATTTGACAGAACCTGAACTATTCAATATAATGACAACTTCTGAATAATATGGCATGAGTTCATCAATGTCATGATAGCTCTTCCATTGTCCTCGCCACATGGTGTAGGTGATCCCAGCCAAGATTCAAATTACTCAACCAGTGTGAATTTCCCTTCTCGGTGGAGTCTAAAGGTAAAGGATGTGGCACATGTAATAAGCAATTTGGTTTACTGTCCTAGCCATGTACGTGAAGTGTGAATTACTTAACGCTTCTGTTTCAATTCAGGCCAAACAGGTGCCATGCAGCAGTCCAAGGCATCTCCAGCATTTCTGTTTATATTTAGTTTTTGCAGGAAAATGGCTTAGAAGTAGACTTGTAGTGCATTGATAGGTGCAGCATCTACATACTGCATATAGGATCAGCCAGCATAGCAGGCATCTTTTTATTATTATTCTTGTTGAACAATCCAAGTTTATGTTTAGAGTGCAGCCAATTGTGACTTGTTTCTTTTTCACTGCACATGTACAAAGTGAGACATATTCTGGGATGTGGCAGGTAACAAGCTCTAATTTGTGTGCGATGTGGCAGGTAACTAACGTCCTGCAAATGTGGGGTTGTGTTGTGTGTCCAGGGAATCAACAGCAAATGCGGGTTCCTGATTTTGGAGGAACTGTTCTGAAACTAAGTCTGGAAGAGCTCGGTCACAGCCTAGCCCGGTAGAACTGCAGCAGCCGCATCACAGTTCACAAGTCAGGTCAGCTGGCTCTCGTCATCAAGTACGGGCGCACGCTGTTAGTGTAGCCTAGCCTGCAAATGGAACAGCAGGAGGAGAGAGTTGCTCTCCTTCCCGGCCGGAGTCTAGAGAGATAGAGGCCACTAGGCCAGGCCAGGATCGGCGCCTTTGCCATCATACGAGCCGGCCGTGTTTTCATGATGATCCTTCTCCACTTGTTTTGACACCTTTTTTTCATGGATTAAAATCAATAACTAAATTAAAATAGCAACCAAGAAAAGATTAAAAAAAGATGGGAAAAAGGAGAGAACTTCCTGCACCACATCACATCACATCACATGCATGCTCATCCATGCTTGACCTGCCTATTGCCTGATTGGGTATGCATGCGCACATAGTTTTCCTAGTACGACTCGCATAGGAGGTAGAACAAGGTAATTAAGACACTGGCACTAACAAGTGTCCCGATAACCATCGGCTAATTAACACAGACGACGGCGGCACACGGAAATCAGTAGAGAAGAAAATGACAGGCGGCAAAGAAGACGAGCGCCCCAGCTCCAAGAAGGACGTCGCGCGCGCTGGCGACGACGAAGCGGCTGCCGGCGCTGCTGTGCAGGAGCACCGGCTCCCGCTCCGCCGGAATCGTAGAAGCTGGATGAACCACCCGGCGTCGGCGTGGCTGCACCTCCGCCGGTGCTGGGGCATGCACCGCCTCTGGCGCCCCGGCCGTCGCTCCCTGACGAGGCCGCCCTCCCGGCGGCAGGAAGGGCCCGAGCCGCACGGCTGCTGGGCCGGGCGGCGGCAACGGCAGCGCCGCCTGGGCCAGCGCGGCCAAGCAGGCCAAGACCAGAAGCAGCTCCTGCGCCGTGCGCGCCATCCCCGGCGATCGCCGACGCTTGATCTTCTTGCCGCGCGGCGCTAGCTGCTGGGGTTGCAAGCTCGCGGACTCGAAGTGGAGAGGGCTTTGGCCGGGTGAAGAAGCTAATTAGAGGGAGATTGATCTAGATCCTGCGAGGTGAAGTAATAAGGGGAGATCTGGCAGACGGGGGAGAGGAGAATGAGATACTCCTGTAGTCCTGTGGCACGTACACGACCGAGATTTTGGGGCTGACACTGTGGGGGTCACAAAGTCTCAGCTACATCGGTGATCTGTTGATCGTTTGCGGGGGCCAGCAGCAGCTGTGCTTAGGGATTGGCTGGCTCCACAAGCAAACAGGTATTTGGAGGAAGATGCTGCTGGTCTGGAGCAGGACCTGGTGCCTGGTGGTGGCTGGCAGCAGCCAGCATGGGCGCCCCGATCTTGGCTAGGCTTTTGCTTGGCTGAACAAGCCATAGCATTTGGAGGAAAGGTGGTTGCATGGCAGTAGGCAGAGAGCTCCTAGTACTAGGTACGGGAGCTGGTGGCAGCGGAAAAAAGGTAGCCTGCCTGCGTCGTCATTTTCCAAATCTTTTTCGCAGCCGCAGCAGAAGGGCTCGGATCGGATCGGAACGTCAGCACCAGCATTGGTCAACCAACGGCCGGCCTGGTCGACGGGTTTCGATCGATCGATCCCCGGCCGGCTAGCTGTTGAGTGCAGTGCGGGCACCAGAAACTAACCAGAAACTTGCTTGGGCCTGAATTTTTCTTTTTTCTGCAGTATACGTGCCATTAACATCGGATTCAAAGCCTGATCCTGCTGACGGCATCAAGAACCAAGCTGCGATGTGGGTCGCTGTGGGAGCTAAACACTTGGGAGACTTTCTCTCAGGTTGAGTGTTCCGTTTTGTACTAGTTATCATAGCGGAGTTCTACCTCCTCGTTTCGGGAATGTGAGTGTACAACATGTATAGTACGTTTCGGTCCGTTGGACTTTTTCTCTCTTTTAATATATTAATATAGCAGCAGCAGCTGCTGGCTCCTTCAAAAAAAAAAAAGCCTGGTCCTGCGCCTCAATGCAACATTGCAACCCGCCTCCTCCCCTAGGGCAGGTGCCAGGTGGGACCCAGGGCCCTGCGCGTCAGTGCGTCACCCCATGCCGTCCGTTGCCGCCACAACCGAGACCCGACCGGCGCGACGGCCTGGGTGTAGTCGCCTTCGACGTGGGTCTGATGGTGATGCGCGATCGATCGGACGAAACGCCGGGAGCGGCGGCATTCACGCATGGCCTCACGGGGCTGATTCGGAGACAGCAGAATCGAATCGATGGCCTGTTGGGCTTGTTAGCCTTGTGTCCTGCCGGCCCGATGGGCTGCCTATCAGCTAAAGTAAAAAAAAAAAAGAAAGAGGGGCCCCTGTTCCATCGCACGGGCCGCACGCCCATCGTAAAGTGGGCCGACCCGTAGGCACCAGGCCGTCGCGCGATCCGCGATCGTTTGTTGGCGCTACAGGCCGGTCACCAGCACAGCAGATCGTTTGTTGGCGCAACATGTGTCACACACACACACACACACACACGGCACCAACTTTAGGTGCCCAATTTTGCAAAAAAAAAAACTTTTAGGTGCCCAATTCGGAGCCAGGTCCAAGTACCATCCTTTTGCGACTTTTCCGGTCAGGCAGTTCCGAGCATCCGAATCTGCCGGTGCACTCCGGCAGCCGGAACCCTAGCGAGCGGTAGCGCTTCTGTCTTCAGCGACCGAGAGAAAGCAACGGGATAATGGCTCCATCCAGATCCTATCGGTCTATAAAGGGAGGTCAGGAGCAAAGATGTCCGTTCAGTTGGCTTGGAAAAGGAAAAGGAAAAAAAAATCCCGAAATCATGAAAAAGGGTCGAAATCCCAAGATTGAAAGAATTCACGTGCCAAGGGTTATATTTTGAAAGGCTTGCGAATTGATGGTTATATCGCGTGAGGCTTGCGAATTTAGTGTCTAATATCAAAATTTCTCCTAACTAACTAATGCTGCTGGTTGCGGTGTGGGGCTGCCGGATCGAATCCCGGACCAATAAGAAGTCCAAGTCCCAGCTCTCTTTTGTCAGTTTCCTTTTCCATTGGATTAGTAGCAAATAAGTCCATCTCCTTTGTCGATCAGCTTCCTTTTCCATTCAATTAGCAGTGGCAATTCCTAGTCACCAAATGCAAAGAGGAACGCAAATATGCTTAGGGAGGGTTTTGACCTAATCATGCAAAGTCGCCAATTAGTAGCAAAAAAGTGGCCAATTAGTAGTATTATTCCTAGCAAAAGATGATCGTATTTATCCTCAGCCGCCAACCAACCTCGCTGCTCACTCACACACTCACTCACACTACTCAGGTTTGTCGCAGTAGATCCCTCCTGGGCCCCCATACGCAACGTTGTACCCATTAGCCCTGGTTGGGTCGGGGCCCAGGGGTTTGGCGCCGTAGCAGCTGGGCGTGGTGGTGACGGTCCGGTCGGCCTTGTCGTTGACGAGCACCCCGGTGTAGCCCACCGCGTGGTAGTCCATGATGGTGGCCGCGAAGCGGGAGCCCGCGCACGACGGGATCCCGTTCCCCATGGGCGTCGACGTGTGGTTGCCGCCGGGCCGGGTGTCCAGCACCCGCCCGCCCATCTCCACGTAGAAGGCCTCCGGGAAGGTCGTGTCGAACACCGTCTCCGGGTAGTAGCCGATCGGGTGGTCCGACACCGTCACCACCCAAATCTCCCCGGTCGGGTCCTGCGGCAATCAATCCATGCATCGGTGGGTATCACTTACTAGCTGCATGCTTTCTCTCCTCTCGTTCGTCCATTTCATAATTCAAATTTCTTTTTGAAAATCTCTCATAATTCGAATAATATTGGAAAGTGGATGGAGGTCACGTACTCTGTGTATGCCGACCGGCACGCCGTACCTCTCGCCTCCGACCTGGGAGTCGGCGTTGCTGACCGAACTCCCAAGAGCGTACGAGCTTGGGTAAAGATGGAATCCTGCACAGTCCAGGTTGAAGCAGTTATTGTTCACTCCACCGTCGTTCTGCATGCAGTAACATGTATACGTGCAACGACATCTCTCAATGCAGGGTTCATTCTCTTATGCGCGTAATGCATATGGGATACGTACATGTGCAACCGATCACATCTAAACTGATGGATGAACACACTTACACTGTAGTATACGAACAATCTTGATAGGGAGTCACCGTAGAGCGCAGGCCAAGCCTGCGACGACCGCCACATGCATTAGTGTGTGCGTGTGTATGTACAGAGGTTAATGTACACTACGAAGCAACGTACCACGAGGCCAACGGCAATCTGATTGTTAAGAACTGGGGGCGGTTGGCCCCCTGGAAACGGCCTGAAACGATTGTCCAGCGTGTGCCCAACCAAAAGATAGTTCATGGAGAGCTCGTCGGGATGGACGTCAACCTTCCAGTACGGCACGGTCGCCCGGGCCCCAAGGTACGCCTGGTTGCAGGCGTACGCGGCGGCCACCTACCAAAACCGTACCATGCATAGACGACGTAGTACGTGTCAAGACTTTGTAAATACGTACGACAGAAGAAAACAATGCATCTATACCTCCACTTTGCCCTTCATATTGTCCATGTACAGTTCGGGGAGCTGCGGCTGCATGGACGACGAGCCGGCGCCGGCGGGGCGCCGGAACGGCGAGGCCCGGCGCGCGACCTCCGGCCTGGCGTGGGGCGAGTCCCTGCGGATAGCGACGGTCCCCGGCGGGCAGCTCCCGTGTTTCCGCCACGTCGGCTGCCGCTCCTGCGTGTGATCCGAGAGAGAGGCGGCCGCTGCCATCGCTCTCATGCTCCGCTCCGGCTCCGGCTGCCCATGCAGAGACAAAGAGAGATCATCGCCAGCACTCCAAATCAGCAAAAGATTAGGGGATCTTTTCGAGGGAAACGAATCGACGATTGAGAATTTGAGATCGATCGAGACCCGAAGTACTTCGGTCCCCGGCAGAACATGCTTGAACGCCGGCTGCTGGTAGACGTCGACGCAGTCAATCACGTCGCCGTCGTCACTCTGCTCGCATGCACGCGACAACGACACAGAGTCAACTCCATCGTCAGTCGACCAGAGACATGACTATTGACTATTGAGCGCTGAGAGATAAACGTGCGTACCTCGATGGTTTTATTGACGGCCAACGCGCAAGCTCCAGCTGCCGCTACGAGCAGCAGGGTGATGGCTCCGAGGGCAGGCGCCACTCTTGCTGCTGGCGCCATGAATCGCTATTCGATCTATCTGGTCGGGTCACAAGAGAGAGAAGAAGATGGTCGCAACTCGCGAGGAGGAGGAGATGATTGTATATACCAGCACATTATACATGTGTGTATATATACACTTGTCAGGAGGAACGTAAAAGGAATCTCATTATCATCCAGATCACCCCGATTCTTATCCGTTGTAATATTCCTACCGTAGTTGGCAAACTATCCGATGAACGAGGTACAGTATCGTGTCTGGGTTCATCCTCTCCACCTGGCCAGACGAACACGCTTGGACTTGAACTCATCTTCTCTTCGATACGTCCATTTGACATTTGACCATGGGTCAAGATGGCCCATTTAAATGTTACAGCTAGACTCATTGGACATTAAATGTTACAGCTAGACTCATGGATGTTCAATGGCCATTAAATTTTACGGCCAAATCCTGACAACCGAAATGAATGGCCACGACTAACACGACGTAGAAGCCGAAGCAGATCGCCGGACTTGCAGCCGTCGTATAGATCTTCGGCTCCGGCGGCGGCCGAAGATGCGACGAGCGTTGCGATGGCCGGGAGGAGACTCTGCCGGAGCCGGACGAACGCCGGTGCCCTGCCCCTGGGGACGATCGGCGCTTTCCGGGCTCCTTCCGCGGGAAGCTCCCCGCGCTGGGCGCCACGCAGTCATGGGAGCCATGCATGATGGCGAGACGGGCAACACCACGTCACCACCCCCTACTGCATCCTCGTCACAGTCCAATCCCTCGACTATCGAGTGCCGCCCCGCATCCCTCCCACGTCTCCCGCTCCACATCCGCCGCTCCGCGCCCCGCCCCCTCGCCTTCTACGCCCTGCATGGCCGACAGGGCGCTCCCGCTCCATTCACCCCGTCCTGGCCGACTGATAGGCGACTGAGCCATTGAGCCCAGCTCTATTTAAACAATCCCCTTGAGCCATTGGTAATCCAGGCAACACCTTAGGCGAACACCTGAGCGAGATGGATCCAACCAGTTTGGGTACCTGCCGCGAAACGAGCATCAGAAGAAGACGCCGTTCGGAGGCGAGCCGGACATGGCCGGCGACGTGCTGCTACCGGTCACTCATCAAGTAAGAGAACCATAATCCCTCTTGTTTCATTTTCCTCAAAGGGCAGTTTGGTTCACCCCCTTTTGTTTTATGATCGGACACTTTTGGTTTTGTACTAGCGCTCGGGTTGGAACTGCTATTCCATGTGACAAAATTGACAGGCAGTTGTTCAGGGTTAGCACTATAGTATGTGTTGGAAATGGAACTAAAGCTAAATTCTGGCAAAGTAGCTGGCTGGCAGGAAAGGCCCCTATGGACTTTGCTCCAAATCTATACAAGCTAGCTTGGAGGAAACAGAGAACAGTTCAAGAAGAGTTAACTAATCACAATTGGACTAGAGGCTTATGGCGTATGACCACTGTCCAAGAGATGTCTGAATTTGTTGTTTTATGGGACCTGGTGCAAAATGTCCAGCTTTCTGATCAAGGTGATTCAATCTCGTGGAAATGGACAGCAAACGGTCAGTACACTGCCAAATCAGCTTATCTAGCTCAGTTGCAAGGTACTGTCTCAGTGGTTCAGGGAGATAACATATGGCGAGCTTGTGCTGAAGGGAAGTTGAAATTCTTTGCCTGACTTTTGCTTCAATCGAAACTCCTGACTGCTGACAATCTTCTAGCCAGAAGTTGGCCTTGTTCTGAAACATGTGTGCTCTGTGATCAGAAGCCTAAAAATGCTACTCATATATGCTTACAATGCTTTTATGCTAAACAAGTTTGGTTTCTGATGTCAAACTGGATGGGGTGGCCTCCTGATTTCACGGCAGCAAATGATGGGGACATTCAGGAGTGATGGGATTCAATTTTGAAGCCTCTAAAAGGGAAGCATTGTCGATCGGTGGCAGCAGTAATCATGTACACTACGTGGAACATATGGAAAGAAAGGAATCGACGAATTTTCGACAGCAATTCCATGATAGCTGTTCAGCTTGTTCATCTCATTCAGAACGACATCCTCCTAAGAAGAACAGCTTGTGGCACACCTTTCATCCGAGAAGATCCTATTGGATCCTAATGCCTTCAGTTAGCTTTTGTTTGTGTATGAGAATGAGCGTTCTTTCTTTTATGTAATATTCTTGTAATGTTAAACTTTAAACTTCTTCTCCTCTTAAATGAATAGGCAGAGCTCCTGCCAATGTTTAAAAAAAATCAAATCTTACCGGCCGTAATCAGAGTTTGAACTTTAAACCCCGGATTAACACCACCATTTTCCAAATCTTCTTTCTTCTAATGAGCTCAGTGTGGCATCCCACCCCCCGGGGCCAGGCCCGCTTACACCTGGCAGCTCTCTAGGATATCAAGAATTCCCTCACGGACCAACACAAGTCTTTTCTGCGTACTTTGTCCTCACTCGTGCGCACCCGGGAGAACTTCCTGGTCGGTCGCCCATCCCGAAATTGCTCTGGGCCAAGCACGCTTAACCCCGGAGTTCTTTGAGGATGAGCTTCTGGAAAAGAAGTTGCAACTTGTTGGTATGAGTATTCTATCAATCTTATTAAGCCTTGGGCCAGGATGTCACATACTCACCCCCTTAGAAGACCGACGCCCTCGTCGGTCAACCCCAAGCCAGGAACGCCGTGTGACCACTCTGGACCCACACCAGCCATGCACACCATGCCTGCGCAACTGCAACCGCACGCGCCCGTGAAACCGCGAGAGTCGGCTCTAATACCAACTGTGGCATCCCGCCCCCCGGGGCTAGGCCCGCTTACACCTGGCAGCTCTCTAGGATATCAAGAATTCCCTCACAGACCAACACAACTCTTTTCTGCGTACTTTGTCCTCACTCGTGCGCACCCGGGAGAACTTCCCGATCGGTCGCCCATCCCGAAATTGCTCTGGACCAAGCACGCTTAACCCCGGAGTTCTTTGAGGATGAGCTTCCGGAAAAGAAGTTGCAACTTGTTGGTATGAGTATTCTATCAATCTTATTAAGCCTTGGGCCAGGATGTCACACTCAGTGTATACACATGTTTCAGACCATATATAACAAGGTTTGGGACATCCTACAAGCCTCGCGGAACAAGGTCGCCGGCGGCGTGCTCTCCGGGCACGCACGAGGCTGTCCTCGGGTCGTTGGGATCATGGCCGCCTCGGTGGCGGTCACGGGTCACTGGCCTCACCGGCGGCACAGCTTCGGGTTTGGGCTCTACACACTGCTGCTGGGTGGTCTCTCCCTGGTTACCTCAGCATTTCGCCGCCCTGCGCGACATCTTCCCGGCGGCGAGGCTGCTCTCCGACGACGAGCTTACAATGGTGGCTCAGCAGGCTGCCTAGTTTGGAATGTGCGCGTGCTTGGAGATGCGGAGTCGTAGAGGTCATCTCCGATCCATTGTGGCTGACGCCAATGCCTCGATCGTGTTGATCTCTTGGACCATTTGGCGGGAGCGGAATGACAAAGTTCTTGGACGATCGACACCACAATCGGCTGCTCAGATCGCCACGGCCATCGCTCGGCAAGCACAGCTCCGGAAAGAAGCTGGTGCTACACTGATGACAGTCTAGGATGGCCGGCTGCAGTCGAAGGAGCGCGAGCACTTTAGCTCCCTGATTGTGTCTGTGCTCATTTCTTAGGCTAGTCCCAGTGCAAAGTTTCATTGCAATGTTTCTAAGGATGCTACATCATCCCATGAGGTGTATTTTCATGAATGAAACAGGGAGTCCCAGTGCACAGTTTCATTTCACGATTTCATAGGATGTCCATGACATTTAATTGTGAGGCATGTGATTGGATATGGTTAGATGAAATGAAACTCTATAGCCCCCAATGCAAGTTTCAATAGGTTTCATAGTCTTGGAAACAGTGTATACACAGTTTCATCCTGATGAAACTTCTTCCCTCTCTCACTTCATAACTACCATGCTATGTCATCACATATGCTGATGTGTCACCGTATTTAATGTGCATGAAACCTCTATGAAACTTCCACTGGGATTAGTCTTAATTGTTTTTTGTTTTTGTTTTCATAATGTAGCATCACAACATGTAAAACATCTGTGTGTGTATGCGCCCGGAAAAGTCCGCGTTGTTAGTCATTTCTCTTCTTAAATGAAAAGGTACGCAATTCTCGAAAAAAAAAATCCTTACAGCACGATGGTAACTGGAGTAATATAAAAGAAAGCTAGATGCCCAGTACGAGTGCATCTCATCTTGTCATGCGTTAAATAATTTGGAGCCGCGGTTAGATCCGGCGTGTGTTGGATTCTGGGCCCGGCTGCTCTCGTGTGTGTTTGTCTCGATTGAATATTCCTGTAAGCCAAGTATGCATGCTCTGCTTGTCAGCAAAATTATATGTGAACTGTTGATGAGAGCATTTTAAAAGACTTTTCAGAAATTAATTTTTTAGATCATTTCAGTACCAGTAGAACAACGCTCATTTCAGTACCCTGCAGATTCGCAGAGTCTTCAGATGCCGAGCTTGTGAGCACAGAACTCCAGTTTTGTTACTACTATATCTTTTAAAAAAATAAAGAATAAGCCTCTTTTTGACCAGTAACACGGCTGGCTGGGTGCCGACCTGAACAATTTCTTTTTTTTTTTGAAACGAGACCTGAACAATTTCATTGATATATGCAGTTGTAGTATACAGGATTTAAGAAAGTTTGAGTAGGGAAGGAGAATGAGCTTTGTTACTGCTATTGAAGAACAATGCCTGATCACGACGCCCATATCATTCAGTAAGCACTACAGATCTTTCGTTCATTTTCAGAAAATTCTGAATTGGCAGTTCAATTCTGAAATTACTTATCACTCAGAGGGTCATACAATACGATTTAATCTGTTCCAACTCCCAAGCACAGCCATGGTAAAAAAAAAAAAGGGAACGTAAAACGAAACAAGAACTATATATGTTGCTCCAGTTCTGTTTCTCTCACCATTCTCTCGCTGGTTCCACACAAGCGTATTCTGCTTTACCGTGTTGGAAACGAATACTAGGTGGCAAGTGCAAGCAGCTAGCAGCCGGAGGCTCACTTCAGGATGCCAAGATCCATGTAGCAAATGATGCTGTCCCGGATGGTTTCCTCCATGGGCCTGAAGGCACACCCTAGCTTCTGAATCTTGTCCGTGTCATATGTGAAGTCGTCTTGCACTTCCACAAAGCTGCAAACCATTGAAAGAGAGGAGGGAGAGCCTGGGGATTAAGTTTCAGGGTCTGGCAAAACATTGTCAAAATCTCAAAGTCTAAAGCTGCAAACTATTCACTAGACAGTGCAGAAAGTGCCGAAATTTAACATTATAGAAAACCTCACACCTTTAATTTTCGGATTGTTTTTTAAAAGAAAGAGGAGTAATGGAGCACATTTGAACACTTTGTATTTTAGGATGCAGAGAACAAAATCAGTAATCACACATGCAGAGGCAGAAGAGAATTGCTTCGTCAGGAAGGGGCTTACCCATTACCTTTTGGGCCAACGGGATGTTGGATGCATAGTCCTTAGTATGTCCATAATATCACGGACCCTTATTGGGGTTGAACTGCAGATATATCGTCCAGATGCCTTTGAATTTTCATAAGCCAAAAGAAGAGCATCAGCAACATCACGGACATCCACTAGATTTCTAAGTCTATTTTCAATGGTCTCGTGATCCCCTGCAGAAGAACAGTGTTTAAATCCTCCACTAATACAGTGAGTAAAGCAGCTTGAGCTTTAATCAGACTTCTGATTAAGATGCTTAATTTACTGCTTTATAATGAAACAAGTAGCAGAGTCACACGCTAATATGCTTTTATACTCCTATAGACTGTTCAAGTTGTCCATTTTGCTTAGTCAGGGTCTAAGAGGCTAATAAAACTTGGAATTCTTTACATAAACGACTTTTGTGCTTAGAGGAAAGTCAATACTCTGCTTTACATTTCAAATAAGAGAGAAAATGACAACTCTAATATTGTTTTCTTCGTATAAACTTATGTCAATGAAGAGACCAGCAATTAACTAATTAAATACTCTCACCTTTGATATAATCGAGGAAGATTTTAACACTTGTATTTAATGTAGATTGCATCAATGGCCCGATTACCAATGATGGGCAAATGGTTACCATGTCCAGCCCAGTTTTTGCTGCATAAGCAGAAGCCTCACGCTCTGACAATATTTTAGAAAGCAAATACCATTCCTGCAAGACAAAAAAAATCAGATGATTTATTTTCATGGAATCCAGATTATCCTGTGAATTATAAAATATGACCAAACATAGTCTGTATGGTTGATGGAAGAACATTAAACTATTAAAAAAGGTGCTTTAAACCAAGCGTTTGTAATAGAGCTTCATTTTCATTATCTTAAAAAAAGCTTCATTTTCATGGAAGAAAGAACCAACATGAAAAGATTAATGATAGAACGCATAAGCAAAAATTGCCTATGAATCAAGACAAAGCACCAAACATCAGCATGTCAAAAACCTGCATTTGAATCTAGATCAGCAAGGGGTGCCTAGCCATGCAGTAAAAACAATGAGGGTATGGTTGTGTAATAATATACTAATATCAATAAGTTGGCTAGAATGCCCCTGTAAAGTGTATTCCATGGGTGATGAGATAAGAAGATAAAGCATGCTTCGTTACAATAACACTTCACAGAAGAACATGACTACTTTACTTGAAGGATTCAGTATGGAGTACCTCATTCTTTCTGCAATAATCTTCATCTGACCAACTGTCTTCATCAAAGGCCTTGCCCTTGGGCCACTTAGGATTATTGAACACAGCAGCAACTGAAGAGACTAACACAACTCTCTTAACTTTTGCCTCATAGCAAGCTTTTAATACGTTCAATGTGCCAGTAACAGCAGGAGCTATTACGTCTGCCTGTAAAATATTTATTATTGTTGAAAGGCACCAATGGCCATGTGAATAGAATATCCCAACTACTGTTTGTTTCTCAGTTGTAACAATTGATCAGCTCTTGTTTTTTAAAAAATTGACTAGCTATCTTGTACTCAATTACAAAAATGATATATGATTCTCCATAAAGATATGACACATGATGTCAGATACTCAGATGCGGGTTGTAAAAGAAAAGAAAACAGCTTATAAAGTATGAATCCTGCTATAAACTAAGTAGCAAAAATATGGCAACCTTAAAAGAATGGCCACAATGCTATACATGTGTATTGAGGCAGACAATGAGCTCACCTAATATCCTAAGAATCATTGTTGCTAGATTGGGGGATTATAAAAGTTTCCCCGATTCATTAAACTGAAAACTGGTTCATCGAGAAAATTCAATGGTCAAGTAAACCTTGCAGCTGCAAAGTTATTACTTGCAGTTAGGCAGTCGCTATCAGTTCTATATACCAAATACATCGTACTGGAGGGGCAGGCCCCTAATGATTAGTACTCCATGGTGAGAAAGAAAACCAAAGAGTTCAAGAAGTACATCAAGAAACATGAAAATAAAGAGAAAAAATCACAGAGCTTCTATCCATTCACTTTACTGTATCACCTTGGATCACCTTGTTCAACTGCGTCTCGGTATTCCACCTTGGGGGGGGGGGGGGGGGGGGGGGGGGCGGGGGCGGGGAGGGGGGGGGGATAGGGGGGGGATCTTCTCACGGAAGTCGAGAAAAACCCCAACCCTACCCCCCACCCTTACACAGCCGCACTGTAGCATGACTACGAACTAAACCATGTGCTTGTAAATTGTAATAATCACCTCAGGATTGGAGGGCTGGCCGTATGGGACAGGGCTGGCGACATGGAAAACACCCTCACAGCCGGCGACTGCGGAGGCGACGCTGCCGTAGTCCAGCATGTCAGCCTTCAACAGCTGCAGCCTCTCCCCAGCGTTTTCCAGCGGCATGAGGTGAGCGTTCTTGCCATCACCTACAGACTTCTGGTTGCTCAGTCTGCTGGGAGCAAGCAAGGAATCGGATCGAGCAAGGTATGGTGGATATACCAGGATCGCGCGCCGTGCCGCGGACGGCGTAGCGGCCGCTGGACAGGAGGAGCTTCACGAGCCACGACGCGAGGAAGCCGCCGGCACCGGTCACGCACACCGTGCTCCTCGCCGCCGCCGCCGTCTCCTCCATGCGCTCGCCTGCTTCCCCCCCTGCTCGGCTCAACTCAGCGCAGCTCTCTTTTGCGGTTGTGGTCGGTCAACCACGGAGCGATTGGCCGGCATTTTTTGGCGGTAGTGAAAAGTTTCTATCCGGTCTTCTTTCCTGGGAATTTTTCCCAATCTCGTCCTCAGCGCCGTGCCTTATGGGACTGATGAGGGGAAAAAAAAACGGAGACTTGTTAGAATAGGTGTTGAACATGTGTACCCTCCAAATATTTCGATGTTTATCCTACTAAGTTAAACTTTTATAGCTCTGACCATCAATAGCAAAAAATCATAAATGTTCACAATGCAAAAGTAATGGTACTATGATAGTTGGTTTCACGATGAACCTAATATCATCGTTTTTTTGTTATTAATCTAATTTTTATCATTATTGATGGTCAGAGCTAAAACAATTTGACCTAGAACAAATTTAGAAATATTTATATTTGTAGACAGAGGTAGAAGTTTACCAATAGAGAGTTTAAGTAGTTAGTTAGGACTTGATATAATCTGTGGTTACATATAAAGTTTAATTCGTACTTTATATCATGAGGGCTCGTAAATATGAGGGCACCACCGTTCCAACCATGAGATAATTTGGTGGCAAGTTTGGGTGGCGGTGGAGGCTATGGTGATACTATATACCAGGGCAGCTGCTGATCACTGGGGAGGAGAGCTTAGAGCTTGTAGTCATTGCCATTTCTCGGAGGATATAGGTGCTGGAAGGCTGATCCTTGTTAAAAAAAATTGTGTCTCGTTGTCATTATCTCAATCTCAGGGATTCTTTGATAAACTTATTCTCGTCCAATAAACATGGATTATTAGAGTGCAAAATAAACTAGTTTTTTCTTCCACTCCATCTCAATCCATATAGATTGAAAAGGAATAATCTCTATCCAGACAAGACCTCGAAGGGGGGATAATTCATTATTTGAAGCATATATATAGGACCAGATCAGAGGTAAGCTCGAAAGATAGAATTATTTGGTATCGCTGAGTATGTGGAGCTATGGGGGCTTATCGCTGATGTGCAGCTAACGCACGAAGAAGATAGAATTATTTGGTATCGAGCTATGGGGGCTTATCACTGGGTATCCTAACTAGCCACGGTAACTACACCGCCAAATCTGCTTACCCAGTTCAGTTCAATGATGCGCCAAATAAAAAATAATCCGACGTAATTGTTACGGCTGGACCTCGGATGACTTGGGCAGGAGAAGCATCGTTTTTTCTTGGGCTGAATCTGAATGGCTTGCACCAGCAAATTATCCATCAGGTTAAGTTAATCAGGGAACCTTTGCCCATGCCACCAAGCGCCGCCGGTTCAAGGCTGGGCAGGTGTTCATGTTACGGTTTAGCTTCCACTGGTAGGTGGGGCCTGTGTTAGAGCCCGGATACTTGGCATCCAACCAGCACTCCGCCTGTTGACTTGTGGGCAGCGCTGACGTGTAGAGTGGATCATGTTTGATTATCCCAAGCAACCGGATACCACCAGCCCAAACTTAACCCAATAACCTCACAAGGCTGGGTGCTTATCAACCCAACATTGAAGTGATGACTTTTGAACCTAATACTAACTAAGCCCACAGCCTGGATCGAGCGACTAGCATAATTTGAAAGGTGCATTACATTTGCATGAACGCACACAGACGGTTCTTGCATACGAGCAAAGTCCACATTACAGCCCTGAACTCGTCAATGTGTCTAACTACCGAATTCCCACAGTTTATTTGGGTGGCAGCAGGAAAAGAATGGAGACGGCCATCCAGCATCCTTCCTCTCCTGTTCAGAGTTCAGAGGAAGGACGCACCTCAACTAACCTAGCTCAGTATCATCCGCATAGCCCAGGGAGCTGTCTGCAGGCGAGATCAATCTCTTCCTCTGTCATTTCTATCGTGTCATCACTGTCGTAATGATCATCACTCGATTTTGTCTTCCTGCGGTGCTCTGTTACCGGCGAGCTGCTTTGACGCTTCTTCCCCTTCTTGTTGTCGCTGTCCATGCGCGCGAACTCGGCCTGATAAATCTTCTTACATTTGATTGCTAATTGCGAGAGTTGTTCTTTAGGCAATGATGCATCTTTTCCGCTTCCATCCAGTTTCAGCAGTTCGTTGACAACATGGGGGACGAAGCTCCACTGCTCCGCCACTCCTTTGATGTCCTGAAAACAGGTTTATCATGGTCACTCCTTCGGTAAGAAAAATAACAAACTAACATGGAGAAGATATTCCTCTGCTGGATTTGACTATTCAGTCAAGCTATTCAGGATCTCAATGGAAGTATAATCACAGTGACAATTAACCCAGATCATGATTGGCCACCTAGAGCATAGGCAAGTATTTCTATTTTGATCTTTCAAGATAAGTACTTAAGACCAGTGCCTCACTCTACATGCATTCCAATATAAATCAGTCATACATAGCACAATATTTGATGATCAGTAGTAGATAATCAATGCAAATGCATGCACTTCATAGATGAAAAAGGAGATATTGCAGTGCTTACATTGCCTTGCTCGAGGGATTCTATGGCATCTTGCAGACAAGTAATAACCCCTTCAGCAGCTATTGCCTTCAGTTCACTTGGCTCTGGCTATCAGGAAGAAGCAAGAGATAGACAAGTCAGTCAGCAAAACAAGCTTTAGATTTATCTGTTGAAAGAAACCTTGGGCAAGCAGACAAAGATGTACAACATAAATAGATGCAGTTTTTTCACTAGGCACACCCACCTTCTCTTCTTGGCTCTCCAACCATGACACAGTCTGCGTCAAATCATCCATTGCCCATTGTTTTATTTTTGAGGGAGAGAAGTGTTTGTTTCCAGAGTCTGAATGTCCTGCCTGTAGAAAAAGGGTAAAAAAACCCCCAGAAACTAGTGTGATGTTTTTTTGACCAAAACATGCAGCAGAATCATCAAAGCTATTTATCAAAAGAGTAAACAAGATAATACGTTCACAGGAACTCAAAGTTCTCTGATTTATGGCATTTCACAAGGAAACAAGTAACACTGAGAAAAATCAATGAGCTTTGGCAAGAAAAAAGATTTAACTGGATTTCCTGTCCTAACAAACAATGAACTACTTATTAATTAAAAAGATACAGCTCCATAACTGTCATTATTCTCTTTGATATTTGGTGGATTCAACGCTTAACAAACACATAAATTTGTTTCATACATACTGATGTTCCTTAGCAAAACGGAATACTTTACATAGACATTAAATAGCTAGAGGAGCAGCTGAAGCCATCAGATAAGTGAAGTATTCAGGTTGCCTGGAAGTATTTTACCAATATGCTGATATCATATTCAACTAGCCAGCTACAGTAGTTACTAGGTAAAATTCAGAAATGATATTTCATAAATAAACAAACCTTTGAGGTATATTTCATAAATAAACAAACCTTTGAGGTAGCAGAGGTGGATGGCTTGACGTGAGACTGCCGAACTTGTTTTTTATGCTCTTTATGCATCTCTTTCTGATCTAAATCAGCAGGACCAAAACAATTTACAAATAAATACATTTTAGTTGATTGATTCCATTCGAATTTACACAAGGAAAAATGATAAGCACTCAAATCTGCAAGGCTGATTCATCTTTAACAAATCATTAATGAGCATCATGTGGTGCTTCTTTTTTTTTTCTCGAACTACGCAGGAGAGCTGTGCGTCATTTCATTAAGGTAGAAAAAGATTACACGAGTCTGGAAAGACCCTCCCCGAGTACAGAAACCCCACACCCACACCCACCCACACCTCAACTAAAAAAACAGCCGCGCCACAGGTTAGTAAAACTGCAACAGCAGACCACAAACCTTACAGGATCTTATGTGGTGCTTCTTTGAGGATGCCAAAATTACAAATTCTTACGACGGCTTTAGTGAACTGTTAACTTGAGAAAAAGCCAAAAAAGCATATTTGTCCATTTAAAAGGTGTACATACACGTCTGGTTCTGGCATGTATGCCTATGACTAAATGAGCACCCCTGAATTACTGCAATTGCATGACAAATGTGAAGTTGAAGTTGAAGCTATATATGGTTGATTTTAAAATGGAGTTTCCAAAAATACCATCCTTTGAAATGCAGGAGAAATATGAAGGATGGTTAAATTAATATCTGGAAATACTTACTGAGCAAATGGGAAACACATTAGGAACATAAACGCTGATCAAATATGACAAGAGTAAGCTTAATTCGCTGGGCAGAACATTATTGGCGCAACAGTTATACACCTAGTAATGTTCATTGAGAACTAGATGATAGAAACATATAGGTACACAACGAACATCTTTTTGGGCCACCTAAATACCTAATAAGTTACAAATTATTGATGTGCTGACATGATCACGACCTCCATAGAAATATGCAACTATCAAACTTTTGGGGTTAATCTAGATACTGAGTATGTATATCAGACAAAATTCATGGACATGCAGGACAGCACCCAAAAATGATGTGCATCTGAGTAAACGCTAAAAGGCAGTATAGGATCCATTGCCTGTGATACCTATTTCTGATGAAAGTATCTCTTACCTTGATCAGATTCAACTGGCTCCTTATTTTTTCGCCATGGCTTTCCAGCATGCATAAGGTAAGGTTCAATGTCCACAAGTTTTCTTTGCTTGTGGGATTCACAGATCCAATCCTGAGAGAAGGCAAGAAGACCAGAAACAATTACTTTGT
This sequence comes from Setaria viridis, assembly GCF_005286985.2. Lineage (NCBI taxonomy): Eukaryota > Viridiplantae > Streptophyta > Magnoliopsida > Poales > Poaceae > Setaria > Setaria viridis. Next base: position 2,194,462 of record NC_048266.2, read on the forward strand.
AGTTCTGAAAGTTTATGGGAAAAGAATTGTTGCTTGAAGGAGCTGGCAAGAAATTCACAAGAAAGACAATAACTGAGAACAAACCTTTGAGATAATGGTTCCATTATCCGCCTGAACTTGTCGGAACTTGGGGGTGTTAGCAAATGCACAAACAAGAAGGGTGCAATCCGATGTCCAATCGGGCCGATACTCTGCCCCCATATCCAATGCTTGTGACCGCAGCATGCCCCTCTCCGGATTCACAAACCCTGACAGCACAAAGACGACCCCGTCCTACCCAGATACTCGGAATCACCACAGGTATACACACATACAGAACAGTATACTGTATACATCTGAAATGTAGCAGTGGCCAATTGCTAGGTACCAGAAGTTTGGAGAAATCAGACCCCTTCTGAGCCTTCTGGGAGGTGCCTGCATGTTTCTTCTTGCTTGAATCGTCCTCTCCATCTTTAGAAGAACCCATCCAAGAAGGGAGGCTTCTCTTGGACATTTTATTGGAAAAACGAACTGCACCCACTCTTCGGTTTCAATTTAAAGCCCTACGGTGTCAACTGAGACCGACGGATCTTTATGCTCGCTGAACGCACCACCAATGCAACAAGGAATTAACAAATAATTAATGGCTATTAACAAACTGAATTCGAGCAATTAGGGTTCCTTACCAGCTAAAGGAATCGACCCAAGGCCGGATGAATCGCCACCCCACACCAATCCAGTACAGCGGATAGGAAAGGGGAGGACTGCAACTTGACTACCAGGGTGGCTGCCGTGCTTTCGTCCGGAGGCGGACACGGCGGCGTGGGAGCGGGCGCTGGACAGACGGCGACGAAGAGCAAGGAGGTGCTTGGAGAGTTGGAGGTTTAGCGTTGGGCCGGTGCCGGGCTGGGCTGAACCTGATTTTGGCCCAAGTCTGGCCGTGATGGCTCCAAATGAAAGCATTAATTGTCCTTAAAAAAATGAAAGCATTAATAACTTCGTATAATTCTATATACGGAAAATGACGAAATGTTTTTCAGATCAAAAATAATAAAACATTCGTATAAACATCACTAAAATATTATTGCTTTGGATAAACCAAAATTAAATTTTCAGCTCGTTTGAAGAACATGTTTTTATTTGAAAAAAATGATAGTGTTATGATGAGTTGATTTTAGAGGATGAACCTGCCTCAAAATTTACATAAAGTCACGTAACAAGGCACTTAAATATTTTACTTAAGCTTGAGGTGCACATACTCGAGGTTGAAACGGAGAGAAGAATGAAAGGAATAAAAAAAAGATAGCTCCAAACTAATAGGTTTCTTATCGTAAAATTTACCCCTACTTTAAGTTTCTGGTTCAACTCATATTTTCGGCTAATTGTATTTTTGGTATCGGTAGTAGATGATGTAACCATTTCCAGTGGAGCCTCCCTTGATAGTAGGTTGTGTGTACTTATACATGAATTACTGAATTTTGTAAAAATAAAAATAAATCAGATTACACTGGAATAAATCCTAAATGGTCTTATTGTAACCTATAGTGTGACGTGATAGTGATACAAAACTTTTTTTAAATGACAATGTTTATATTAGCGTATAATACTCCAAATATTGACCAAAATTTCCACTTGGGGAACACAAAGATTTCCAGGTGCTATTTTGAATCAAAACTAATTAAATTACACACAAAACCTCCCTCATCTGTCAGTGCCTTTTTCCACCCCTCGCTCGCTCCTCGCTCCGCGCCTCCGAAGCTCGCGATCGGATTCGCTCCCTCCTCGCCGCGCCCTACCACCCCGTCGGCGCTGGGGATCTCTAGGGTTTAGCCCAGTCACTCGGCTCGACCCGGCGCCGTCCTCGCCGTCGCCACCATGGTACGCGGATCTGACCCCGCCCGCTCCCGAATCTCCAATCCATTCGCCGGTTTTCCTCGAGCCCAGCTCGCGACGTATGCGCAGAGATCTGACCAATGTTGTTTCCTGCCTGTGTTTTCTGCAGCCGCTCAGGTTGGAGATCAAGGTGCGCCTGCCGGACCTCACTGGATCTCGGCCCCCACGTCGCCGGTGTATTGTTCGTGTCGCTTTGATTTTGCGCTGATTTCGGTTTCATTTTGTTTTCTGGTGCTGATTAGCGGAAGTTCGCGCAACGGTCCGAGAGGGTCAAGTCGGTGGATCTTCACCCCACGGAGCCATGGTAAGTTTCGGTTCCGATTTGGGGCCGTTCACTGATTTTCAGCCATTTCTGCTGTTTGTGCTTACAGTGTTAATTTACTTCTACTTGTTGCTAATTTTATGAGGTTTTGCATTGTGCAGGATTCTGTCGAGCCTCTACTCGGGGAGTGTCTGCATCTGGGATTATCAGGCACAGGTAAGGCCTCGAGCTGAGTTTCATAACCGCTGTGTGCTTGAATTCATACTGATGCCAGCAAGTAAAGACACAAACCAAACATAAAGCTGGGCCTCATACTCTCAATGCTGGAGCCTTGTTCCAGACATTTTTGCTACTGCAATGATCTATGAAATTGTAATCTTTGGTTCAGTAGAATTTTGCATGTCTTGGATTCAGTTATGAGCTTTAAGAATTTGATGATCACCTAAGTTGCTTATTTGTTGCTCTCATTACATATTGTCCAGTTATGCAACCTGGAGGCTGTCTATATGGTTTGAAACAATAAATACTTGTTCCTGGGTTCCTGTAGGTAGTTTAACTCCATCTGCTGCTCAGTGGCCCATCAAATTACATTCATTCTCCTTTTTTAGTCCAGTCTATGTTTCTGTGACCTGATTGCATTATGATTTATTGACCTAATGACATTTTACATTGTTCTATAATATGACATGTTTCTGTTTCATAGCTGTCACCAATATCACCATCGTAATTATGTGAATGTGAATCCGAACCAATATATGTCTGAGTCTGCATTCTTGAACTACTTGGACAGCATGTATATGCACCTGCAGTCTTGCGAGGTCTATATGCTTCAGTACAAAGCGGTAGATTTACCTTTAGGTACAGTAAGAAATCAAAATGATTTTATAAAATTATGAGTACGCCTTATGAAATATTATCTTGTTACTGGGAAAGTAGGATACAACTATATGAGTTATATGTATTTGTCACGAATGGAAATAATTTATACGATTTACTATTACAATTTTAGCATTTTACTTATAGCAGATATTTATGTATTGTTCTCTCACAAAATAAGAGTTGTCTCCTCAGAATTTTATTCCTTAATATGTTTGTTTGTGTGTATCTTTACAGGCTATGGTGAAATCATTTGAAGTTTCGGAACTGCCAGGTATGCAGAACGCTTATGTTCACATGAAAGCAGAGCTTACATGGTGGCTGGACATGATGCTAGTGTATATTTAAACTTATTTTCAGTGCGGTCGGCCAAATTTGTTTCAAGGAAACAATGGGTTGTAGCTGGTGCAGATGACATGTTCATTCGTGTCTACAACTACAATACCATGGACAAAGTTAAAGTTTTTGAGGCTCATACTGATTACATCAGATGTGTTGCTGTCCATCCAACTCTACCATATGTTCTGTCATCATCTGATGACATGTTGATAAAACTGTGGGACTGGGATAAAGGGTGGATGTGCACTCAAATCTTCGAGGGACATTCACATTATGTGATGCAGGTTACTTTCAATCCAAAGGATACCAACACCTTTGCAAGCGCATCTCTTGACCGCACTACAAAGGTATGTAAATCTGATATGCAGCATCATGCTAGTTGTGAATGACTCATGGTGTGATCTGATTCATTCATACTTTCATATATGAAATGACAGATATGGAGTTTGGGTTCTCCAGATCCAAACTTTACACTTGATGGACATCAAAAGGGTGTTAATTGTGTTGACTACTTCACTGGTGGCGACAGGCCCTATTTGATCACTGGTTCTGATGACTCCACTGCAAAAGTATGTTTTTGTACCCCACTGTATATTTTGAATGTTTGGTTGTTCTATGTGGTCCTAAGGCGCTACATTTTATGGCAAACTAGGTGTGGGACTACCAAACAAAGAGCTGTGTTCAGACACTTGAAGGGCATACACATAACATCTCTGCTGTCTGTTTCCATCCTGAACTTCCTATAATCATTACTGGATCAGAAGATGGCACAGTTCGTATATGGCATTCGACGACTTATAGGTTGCTTTTATCTCTATGGTTGCAGTTAATTTAACTAAAACTGAAGTACTATTTGTTTTGCTTACTGAAATCACAAATGTTGTCTGTTTGTTAAATTATTTATGCCTCTGTGATAATCTGGAAAACATGTTATACTGATTAATAAGTCTGAACACTACTTGTGTTACTCGTAGAATTTTGTCAATGTGAGATGTTCTTGTTCTTATTTCATTAATTTTTTTGTAGACTTGAGAACACACTAAACTATGGCCTTGAGAGAGTTTGGGCTGTTGGATACATGAAGGGATCAAGAAGGTAAGTGTAGGATCATTTGCATTCTACTGTTTCTCCAATAGTGCCGTCAGTTATAATGGAGTAATGGATGCTAACTATTAATATAGTACTTTGTACTTTTGATTAGAAGTGTCATACACAACGTGTTTCTTAATGGTGGATATGTAATAGTTGTGTAGTGCTTCTTGTAAATGAACTCGAAATACTCTTTATCAATTACGTTATGTTTGATTTCGAGAGAGTATCATTAAAGTTGGCTGAGACCTTCACAGGCAACGTGGTATGGTTGATTGCATTACCATATCTGTTCCACACTTCATCAAAACCCAATATGTTGACTGATGGCAGTTGCTATAATTTCATGTCTTCTATCCTGTTCGCTTTTTATCTTTCTTGCAATGTTGATGCCAGAAAGTCATTCACATTCTTCATATATTTGGATAGCTAGGAGATCCTATTTATATGCATTCTCTATTTTTTCCCCAATTTTGTGCTACTATGTATTTTCTGATTTTGAAAAGTATACTGTTTGGCTATCGTCTAGGATGGTGATTGGATATGATGAGGGAACTATTATGATAAAAATGGGCCGTGAAGTACCTGTAGCGAGTATGGATACCAGTGGGAAAATCATTTGGGCGAAACATAATGAAATACAAACTGTAAATATTAAGACTGTTGGTGCAGGCTTTGAGGTAAGTTGGTCTCTTTCATTATAGAATGAAATAACTGAAAATGCACTTGCTGACTGATTATTTTCTTCTGCAAATCAGATCACAGATGGAGAAAGATTACCCCTGGCTTTAAAGGAGTTAGGAAGCTGTGATCTATACCCGCAGGTACTTTCGGATGCTACTATGCTCTTTTGCACTTAAAATTTGTTACTACTATAGATTTATAGTGTGGTTAAATGGTTGAACTTGTTTTCCTTTTTATTTGGCAGTGATCATTTTCCTTTAATCTAATTTTGATTAATCTTTTGGTTTGGTCAGAGCTTGAAGCATAACCCTAATGGCCGATTCGTTGTCGTATGTGGAGATGGCGAATACATAATTTATACTGCATTGGCTTGGAGGAATAGATCATTTGGATCTGCATTGGAATTTGTTTGGTCATCAGATGGAGAATACGCAATCAGGGAAAGCACATCAAGAATAAAAATTTTCAATAAATCATTTCAGGTAGGTGGTCTACTGAACTTCTATAATGAATTGCTTTCTCAGATGCAAGTGTCTCATTTCTTCCATAATTACCTCAGCCCTACTGTTTTGGCATCTGCAAATATGCACCCTGCACCTATGCACCTGACTCTTCTAGTATTCTTTCCTTCCATTAATCAACTAAGGTTTCTTTACTCTGGAGTCTGGAGTTAATTTAGTAGGCCTATTAGAAGTAGAAGGTGCTCTGGTGCAATCCTTACCGACAGAAAAAGATTGCACTCGGGTTGATAATAATCGAGTGCCATTACTTCGTCGGTCCGAACCAAGGAATCCGTTAGAAATGTTTTGAAATGGATATTGTTCTCTCTTTGATTAGGGATTGCTATATGAAAAGAAGTGGAGTTTGAAAAAGGGAACGGAATGGTCAAACCGGAACTGCTAGAGGAACGAATTTTCAATAGCATAACTTGGGCTCCTTTTCGTGCTTAAAATAATATCTTTCAGTCGGCACACTCTTCGTTCTCGAGCGAATCAATTTCTCGGAACTTAGCCACCGGAATTCTTATCGACCAAAGAGAAACTCTACACATGCTATTTGATTTGTGCGCTTAGTTTGTTTGCCCATGATTTCTTAAACTAAGGCTTGCATTTTATTCAAGATCTATTATTTACACTCCTTTAGTCCTATTGCACTGTCATGGACAGTCGGCTGGGCCAACTGTGCCTATTCGCCCAGATCCATTAGGGTTAGGGCTGGAGATAGGATTAGATATATTGCTTAGGGGTTTGGGCCTATTTATGCTCCATGTATTGCACCTTGTCCGTCCACATTCATAAGCCATTCAGCTGCCCTAGACATTGTAGAAGTGAAGGTAACATTGCTATGTGATCGAGGTGCCTTTTCTTGTGGGTTTTCCAAAAAAAAATGTCTTTATGGCATTTTCATTGTGTCCTGACTTGAATTATCTGATTTTCAGGAGAAGAAAAGTATCCGCCCTTCATTTTCAGCGGAGCGTATTTTTGGTGGGGTATTGTTGGCAATGTGTTCTAGTGACTTCATTTGCTTTTATGACTGGGCTGATTGCAGACTAATACGTCGAATTGATGTCACTGTTAAGGTGGGTCAATTATTATTTTCTTTGGTGGGAATTTCAAATGTATGAGTTTACTATTAACCTTTCTATACTATGCACTTGTAGAACCTTTACTGGGCTGATAGCGGTGACCTAGTTGCAATAGCAAGTGATACGTCATTCTACATCCTCAAGTACAATGTAAGATATTGTATCCTTAAATTATTGTTTTGCTTCCTTCTCCAGTTCTCCATTTTGCGATGGATGGGGATGATGACACAATAATTGTTGATTTGTGCTCTGCAGAGAGATGTTGTTGCTTCTTATCTAGAAGGTGGAAAGCCTGTGGATGAAGAAGGTGTCGAAGATGCTTTTGAGCTGCTTCATGAGGTCAATGAGAGAGTGCGAACTGGGATTTGGGTTGGAGACTGCTTCATATATAACAATTCATCTTGGCGCCTAAATTATTGTGTTGGTGGAGAGGTAAAGATAGTGTATTCTTCTGTTGTTTTCTCTATATGGGCACATTATGTGTCGTAACTTCATTTGTTTACATAGTTATAAGCTTTACATTTACAGGTCACCACAATGTATCACTTGGATCGCCCGATGTATCTGTTGGGATATCTTGCGAACCAAAGTCGAGTTTATCTAATTGACAAGGAGTTTAAGTACGTTTGTTTGAAAATATTACTTCCTTTACTCTGTAGCATCTGTTGTTGATTTCTGTGACTAACTATATACTTGTTGCAGTGTCATTGGGTACACATTACTTCTCAGTTTGATTGAGTACAAGACCCTTGTGATGCGCGGGGATTTGGAACGTGCAAATGAAATTTTACCATCCATACCAAAGGCACAATATAATAGGTTTGTGGTTATTATTTTGTGCCAAAATGATTAATTAATTTGTTTCTATTCTTTTTTGTTTTCCTAATTTATCTTTGCTTTAGAGTTTAGACACTTGTTCTATTTTAAAATTGTCATACATGCTAAACTGATATATGTATTGTCACATCTAAATAGACTCCTTTTGGGGTACGTACATATAGTCAAGTTGTAAAAACTACATGTCGACTTTATGGTGTATCTTCATAATTAACTGACTAATGAAAGTGTCAGACTACTGAATAAATAAACTTAGCTTTCATCATCGGTTGTGTTTTTTGTCCCACTTTATTGTCTGATCTCCAGTTCTGGTTTCCCCCTCATGTGGCAGTGTCGCTCATTTCTTGGAGTCTAGAGGTATGTTGGAAGAGGCTCTTGAGATAGCCACTGATGCTGACTACAAGTTTGATCTAGCTGTGCAGCTTGGAAAATTAGATGTTGCAAAGGTACTGAACAGATTGTCTCTTTTTTCCTCTTAATGTTGTAGAGTATATTTTGAGGTATTATATGCTTTGTTGCTGCAAGATTTCAATCTAAGTAACATACATGGTAAAAAATCGTGGTTATTTACTGTACAGGCTATCGCCACAGAAGCACAAAGTGAATCTAAATGGAAGCAGTTGGGCGAACTCGCCATGTCTACAGGCAAGGTAGGCTCCTAAACGGCTAAACCTTATGCAATGGTGTTGGTACTGCAACTTGTAAATAACTATTGCTAGGGAATAAATTTTCTTGATAGAATACCACTCCTGTAGTGTGAGATGTGATCTAATGGTTTTGGATTGGATTTTTTTGTCTTTTCAAAACTAGACAAAACATAATTTTCTTGCCAAATCTCTCTAGGTAAGTTGGGAATAGGTAATGGCCAATATTGCAACTAGGGATGCAAGTCACCCAATGGGGAGTTTCTGGATCGCAGCCTCAGTTCATTTGCATCCCATTCCTTTTAATTGAAACCTGGATTAATTTAATTGAATGTTTTTTGGTTGGGTTGACCTACATAAATGAAAACTTGCATCCCTAATTGCAACATTTTATGTCAATTGAGAAATAACCTATATCAACATATTCCATCTGTATTAGCTCATGCATGCTTACTGGTGTGACTTTGCCATTACAGCTAGAGATGGCGGAAGAATGCCTTCTTCAAGCGAAGGATTTAAGTGGCTTGTTGTTATTATACTCATCTCTCGGAGATGCTGAAGGAATCGAAAAGCTTGCTTCTTTATCAAAAGAACATGGAAAAAACAATGTTGCTTTCCTCTGCCTTTTTATGCTTGGTAAATTGGAAGATTGCATACAGTTGCTCATAGACAGGTACATCTTGTTGGCTCTGATTAAATCCTTGTGGCGTGCTTCCTTTCAGAGTGCTAAATTTACATTATCTTGTGTATTCTACAGCAATCGTATACCTGAAGCTGCGTTAATGGCGCGTTCATATCTTCCTAGCAAAGTCTCAGAGATAGTAGCAATTTGGAGAAATGACCTCTGTAAAGTAATTTCTTAATCTTCTGTTCTCAGTCTCAGTTCTGAAAAGCATGATGCCATTAAAAGAATGATATTATCTTAACTCCGTTTATCTGTTCCTTGTATGCAGGTTAATCCTAAAGCTGCAGAGTCTCTGGCAGATCCTTCTGAGTATCCAAATTTATTTGACGATTGGCAGGTTGCGCTAACTGTAGAAAAAAATGTTGCATCTCAAAGGTAATAATTATCACACAAACTGTTCTAAAGTATTTGCTTATAATTATCATAGAATCATAGCAGTTGCTCATATTTGTTCCAGAGTAATGTCACAAATATATCATAACATCTGTGCTAACTCATAGTTTTTTATTAAGCAAACTTTTTGCAATACTAAGGCTTTATGTGCAGGGGCCACTATCCTCCTGCTGATGAGTACTTGAACCATGCTGAGAAGTCAGATACTACTCTTGTGGAGGCTTTCAAAAGGATGCAGATAATTGAGGATGATGAATCTGTAGACCCAGCTGAGGAAAACGGAGAGCCTGATCAAGAGGTATAGCATGTGAATTTGGCTTATTATCAACTCTCAACTATGTGCTATGGTGTTAAAAATACTTGTACTATTATGCCGATCCATTTTCACATCAGCGAGTTTTCCTCAGGTCTTGATTGATATACTGTTGTCTCATTATTTAACCTTGTTGATGACTGTTATACCATGTTTGTTAATTTTTTGCAAAAAATTAATATCATTGTTCTCAGGCATTGGAAGAGAATGAAATGGAGAACACAGATGAAGCTGTCCCAGTTGATGCTGATGAACATGAAGAGACATCTCTTGTAAATGGAAATGAGGATGAGGACCAGCCGAGTACAAATAATGAAGGAGCTGCGTCAGCCTAAAAGAATAGTTTCGCAAATGTGAAAACCCAAGTTTTGTCTATGGTGATTCACTAGCTTTGCCTCCGAGTTCTAGAACAGTTAAACCCAGTGTAGCCCAAATTTCAGATAACAAACCCAATTATCTCAGTAAGCACCTTTGGCATTTGATTAGGATGTTAAAATGCAATTATATATTACCATCTTGTCAACTCACCTCTCCTTTTTTTTGACCTTTTTAATATTTGTGCTCCTTTAACTCCTGCTTACTGCAAAAAACCTGATTAGTTTTGCAGAATATAATGTCATTGGGACCTTAGAATTTGAGAATGCCTACGAGCAAATGCCTAAAGACATAACACACTTTTAGATACTTTATTATTGATTCCAGAATGGACTTTTTTTTTGCCATCAGTAATTAGTTCTTGTTTTTCTTCTTGCAGTGAACATGAACAGGGGCAGAGGGACGCACAGCTCATTGGGTGCACATATTCTTTCTGAGGGTGCCAGCCAATTCAGAAGCACTGGAAACTGTTGATGCTAGTGCCATCTGAGCTACGTTTTGCTTGTGGACCAAACTTGACAAATGGAAGCATGCTAGATACCTGATGTCAATCTGACCATCCTGGCAACGCTTCTCCTGGCAACAGCATAGGCAATTCTTCTTGCAACATTAACACACCCAATTTCCATGCCCTGAAATCATTAGATCGGGTGGGAGAACCAGTTGTAATGAATAGCGGTTTGAATAATTCTTATAGAGATATGTAGTATATGCCAGGTTACCATAGCCATGCCTTCTTCTAGGAGATCACAGTTTTTGCTAGCCATTCAATGTAATTTGATGTTATTCGATAAGGTTACATGTAGTATATGATTGCGGGCTGAAAGCTTGCCCATGTATGATTCCCTTGGGGGTTTAGCTTCGGATTCTGTTTTGCTTGTTTACCAGTGCAGGTTCTTGCAAGGTTTCGAAGGTAATAATGTTCTGTTTTATAAGGTTGGACTCAGAAGTGCACTTCACTCTTAACACCAAGTGCATGGGTTGTTCCAAATATTGACAGCTAAGAATATGCTCTGGAGCAGTACATGTCGATGGTTTTCAACCATGATCTTCGAAAGTTATTCTGGTACTGGTTGGGGCAACATGCAGCACTAACTTCCCTGCTAGGTGACTGAGTACCTGCAGAGTTGAGACCGTAGAACATGCTGAAAGTCGTTCGCAGAAGGTACGAGAGATTCGGATCATTTGTAGTGCCACAAAAGTAGATCTAGCTATGGCCCCTTTGACTGGGGAGCAATGGAGCATCCGATCTGATCCACAGGCAAGGTGCATTCTGACGAAATAAACGGAAAGGTAAAACTTATTGGTCAGCATGCTTGGAGACCTGTGTCAAACGAAATGCATTTTGAGCCACCAGCCCACAATCACCAAAGAAAAGAGGATGTCACTACCTCGAAAGGATTCTTCGTTTCCATGAGAGTTTCCACAACAAGAACAACGACGACATTGGAAAGGAGTGACTTATCCATGTGAGGTGAATTTTAAGGTACTGAGCACTGACCCTCCAGTTTACATGATGGATGCTTTTGAAGAAGAGCTTCATTTGACTCAGGAACTGTCATACGTGTATGGCACTTGAGACTAATAGCGCCCGATCATCATCAACCTTCTCCTTCCTGTCAGCCCAACCTCTCCTTTCTACTCCCATGGCCATACTGTCAACCCAACCTCTCCTTTCTACTCTGATCAAGCCAACTTGAGATACGAACAAAACGACCCTGGAAGAAAGTTATGATTTGAAAGCAATGTGATCCCTGACGAAAAGCATGGGAACAGTCGAAAGCCAAAATCCTTTTTTGCCGTGTTGGTGACAACGAGGTTTCCTCGAAACGAAAACGGCAGGCACAGGGTTGGATAGCGAGACCCCACGTGTATCTTCTTGTATACCCTTGTCGTACTAGTACAAGGATAGCATGAGTGTATGGTCCCTGCTCGTCGGCAACTAAATGCACCTTCCTGACGCGTTGGGTTATTTTGAGAGAAAAAAATAAAGCTACTAGTAGCATCAATGGAGTACGTACACTACATGTAAAGACAAGTCGCCAATTAAATTTGGTTATCTAGGAATTAGGAATCTGTAAGTAGGTATAATTAAATTTGTAGGGTTCTGCATGATTAATTTCCGAACTAAATTTATCATAACCAGAATAAAATCTAGCATGCAATTCTCTAACATACTAGTTAACAACAAGCATAACTTCATGATCTTAGAAAAATGCTGAAATAACAGACCGAATCACGATGTACGTATTTAGCGGGTGCAGCTGTGATGACAAGCGGTGTTGACAGAATGACGATGGTGTTGCAAACGGAGCGTAGTAGATGATGTCGAAGACGATGGTACGCCACAACGCCAGACTTGGACGGAGGACGAGCCGTGGTGAAGACCTTGAATAGTCACGCGGAGCGCTTCCCAAAAACCTTATTCGCCCTCTTCCGATGCAGGATCACAAGAGCAAGAGGTTCCGGAGACCTAGTCTATCGTTCGCCGATGCACGCCGGCACTCAAGATGGAGTAGACTACAATGGCGGCGCAACAACGAGAAGAGGCAAAAACACTAGCTCGATTAGATGTATTTTCGGTACACTCTTAAAGGCCAAGTAACAAAAAAACAATAACGCAAGTGTCACATGCCCGCGCACTTCGCACACGTGTGGAGCTTTCCTTCCCTCCCCCCATACATAGCGTGGAGGAGTGGAGACAGCTTCCATATTTATATTAGCCATCATTCTCCTCCATTAGCAATGTGGGACTAAAGATTTGGACCACTCCAATCACTTGATCATGTCCACATGATCCTTTGAGATTTATTAGAATTTGTGAAATTGCAATGCATGTGGTTGGGATTGGAAGCAGATAATATCTCATTCTTGAAGCGAAATGATCGTAGCTCTAGCACGATCTATAAAACAATATGCATGGCACTTTTAGATCTCACAATGTCTGCTGAGACATAGACGTCGAGTGGATGGCTCGTGGAAAACTAATGGTGACACGAGACCAAAGCAAAGGCAAAGCCACAAAGGAAGGCAGCTAGGAAGAAACCTCCGGACCGGCGGAAAGGACGACGACGACGATGCACGATGCCGTGTCGGAGATTAGAAGTTTTTTTTTCTGAATATGCAAGACAGCTGCGCGTCTTTTTTATAAGGAAATAGTCATACAACGCAGGTCTTCGGAGCGCACGCACACAGTTCTAGTTACGAAACTTGCTAATACATAAAACCTTTACAACCAATAGGTGCAAACCCAGCTATAGAGTTCTAAGCGTGTGCCGAGAACAACAGCGCCATGTTTGGTGTCCCTGGGTTCCCTGGGCAGCCCAGAGCTACTAGATGCTTGGCACCTACCGCGCACCACCTCTCACCTTCTGCTGTGATCTGTTGGACTAGTGCAGCGACATTCTTGGCCTGGGAACGATTGAAAACTCTATCACTTCTCTCCTTCCAAAGGTTCCAGGAGATTAGCATGAAAGCTGAATCAAGGCCTTGGCGCTTGTTTGCAGTGCAACCAGCTCTTTTTTTTAGCCACCAATCCAGCAGTGACTGATGCTGTAACGGTGCAGTGTTTTGAATGTTGATTGAAGCGCTGACTTCATCCCACACCTGCAACGTGTAGGAGCATCTGGAGAACAGGTGCTTCGCCGTTTCCAATGCTTGATCGCAAAGGGCACAATCGGCCTGATCCTGCAGTCCTATTCTTTGTCTCCTTGCCGCCATCCACAACCTGTTCTTGATGGCCAACCATATAAAAAACTTGACTTTGAGAGGAGCCCATGATTTCCAAATTGGCTTTGCTGCAGCAAATGTGACAGCTGTTTTGAAGAAAAATTGGTACGCCGACTTCTCTGAATATTCGCCAGAAATGTTCCATTTCCATTTGACGGTCCTCCCTTCCAGCCTGAAGCTGCACCCCTTGTAAAACATGCCAGATAGTGACATACTCAGTTAGAGCTAGTACCGTGAGCCGTCCGACAATATCATGTATCCACTGTTTCTGGTTCAGCACTTGAGCCACTGTCCTCCTCTTCTTGATTCTCAACTGAATTAGTTTGCATAGCTCAGGAGCAATGATGCAAGGCGATGATTGATCAAGACATTTGTCAGTCCAAAACAACGCCCGGTTCCCATCCCCCAATTGTACCTCGATGCAAGCTTGGAAGAGATTTTGTAGCATCTGGTCCTGGGCAAAATCAAGCTGCATATGACTCCATGGCCTGTCCATGTTCGTCTTCTGCAACCAAAGCCATCTCAACCTCAAGGAGAAGGAGGCAATGCGTAGATTTGGGATGCCCAGCCCACCAAATTCAAGTGGTTTGCATGCTGAAGGCCAGGAAACTAGACATTTCCCTCCATGCGCTTTGCTGCTACCGGCCCAAAAAAACCCTCGACGTCTTTTATCGATTTCGTGAATAACCCAATCCGGCACCTTTAAAGATATGAATGTGTGCACACAAATGGAACTCATGACAACCTTTACAGTAGTAAGCATGCCTGCCTTATTCATCAAGGGGGCCTTCCAAGCCGGTATGCGTGCCGAGACTTTGTCAATCAGAGACTGAAAATGAGATTTCTTGAGCCTGGTGACTGATAGAGGCAATCCAAGGTACTGGATAGGGAAATCAGAAATCTGAGCTGGCAAGATACCCTGGATGTTCTCAACCTGATCTGCATTGCAAGCTATAGGAGCTACCAGGCTCTTCTGCAAATTAGTGTGTAGGCCTGATGTGTTCCCGAAGAAGCTAAGAATTTTTCTGATTGTTGTGATGTCCTGGACATCAGGTGCAGCAAATAATATTACATCATCGGTATAAATGAAGCATTGGTGGTGTATTGTAGTATCTGCCGGTGGTTTGAGGACACCTTCCCGCACTGCTTTCCTCAACAGCCGGTGTAGAACTTCCATTGTGAGGATGAAGAGCATTGGGGATAAAGGATCCCCTGCCTTAAGCCTCTAGCGTTATGAATCACAGGGCCTGGTGTACCGTTGAGCAGAACTCTTGTGGTGCCTGATGATGTCAATGCTGCTATCCAATTCCTCCATCTTAATCCAAAACCCATGACTTGTAACAGCTGCAGGAGGAAAGGCCAACATACACTATCAAAGGCTTTTGAGATATCCAATTTAATCAGCAAAGTGGGCTTCTTTTTCCTATGCAATATTCTTGCAGCTTGCTCGACAAATTAAAAGTTGTCATGAATAGATCTATGTTTAATGAAGGCACTCTGGTTAACATAAACTGAGCTCAGGTGCAAGTCTGTTTGAGAGTAGCTTTGCCAGTAACTTTCCAAAACTGTGTACGAGGCTTATAGGCCTATAATCCCCTGGCATTTTGGCATCCTGCTTTTTGGGCAACAAAGTGATTAATGCGCCGGTGAGCTTATGCAGCTGTGCAACTGTGTTCCTGTAGAATGCGTCAAATGCAGCTATCACATCTGGTTTGATGATTGACCAAGCAGATTTGTAGAACTCCGCAATGAAACCTGGGCCAGACGCTTTTTCATTTGGTAGATCTTTGATAGTATTCCAAATTTCATCCTCAGTGAAAGGAAACTCCAAATGGCTCAGATTTCTCTATTGAAAACCAAGAACAGACACCAAGAACAGACAGGTTCACTGTCTCATTCCTTTGCATGGCAGTGCCCATAATAGCAGAGAAGTGGCTGAACATGACCCCTTCTTTCTCCTCCTGTGTGATTGCCACCCCACCTTCGTGCTCTAGCCTTGCAATAAACTTCATTTTAGCTCTGTATCCACACTGCATGTGAAAAAGTTTTGTATTTGCATCCCCTTCACGAAGGTGGATCAACCTAGATTGCTGTCTGACCATGATCCTTTCCAGCGATGAAAGTCCCAGGACCTTACATTTGAGTTGTTTCCTGAGTTGGCTTTCCTCCTCAGCAAGCTGCCTCCTTTGCTGAGCCCTGCCTCCTTTCCGGAGATCAGAAGTGGGGAATCGGGTTTAGGGTTGGACTCTCTCTGCACGAGTCGGCGAGATCGTTTCTCTGGTCTCGCTTGCGTACATGTTTAAATCGACAAAGGACATGAACACAGCTAGTATCCCAGCCGATAATTGGGAGCTTCGACCCTTGGAGTGGCACGTACAAGGTGGCCAGGCCCTTGTTGCGCTTGTATTTTGTGACTCAAACAGGAGGAGGTGGCACAATCACACACTGCAGCGTTGGCCATGAGACCTTGACTCTTGGCTGTGGCAAAGAGGCTTGGAAATGGAAGGAAACCATGGACCCTCCTCACCCCATCAAGTCCAGGACTCCGATTTGTTTGCCAGGATTCTTCTACTGGAGCGCCGTCACATCTGTGGATGACGACCATGCCGATGATGAGGTCTGCTCGGATGTTATCCTTCGATATAGCTTGCGGGATGAGACGTTCACCGTGCAGGGGTGTGCTAAGCATCAACGATTCCTTGTGCGAGCTAGGTGGCAGGTTGTGCTATGTTCACTCGGGTTCGCCGTTGGAAGTCTCCATCTGGTTAGCAGAAGAGGTACCGGACTCCGGACTTCACCTGGTCCCTATGTTGCCGTGCCAAGGCATCTTCGTGTTTTAGCCTGTGCATCTGCTGATAAGGACAAGATGTTCCTTATAAACTTTGTATGCACCCTGTTTATACAGGATCAATAAACTTTGTATTCTGTTTCGACAACTCAGAATATACTCTGGAGCACTATCCCACTGAACTTATATCTGTTGATGGTTTTCATCCGTGATCTTCGAAAGTTATTCTGATACTGAATGGGGCAATATGTAGCACTAACATCCCTGCTACATGACTGAGTACCTGCAGAGTTCAGACCGTAGAACATGCATGCTGAAAGTTGTGTTCACAGAAAGTAGGAGAGATTCAGGGATCATTTGTAGTGCCACAAAAGTAGAACTATTGCCCCTTTGACTGGGGAGCGTCCGATCAGATCTACCGGCAAAGTGCGTTCTGACGAAATAAACCGGAAGGTAAAACTTGTTGCTCAACATGCTTGGAAACAACACATCTCCTGCAGGGACCGAGGTCATTAAGGGAATGCGTTTTGAGCCACCAGCCCACCATCACCATAGAAAAGGGGATGTCACTAACTACCTCAAAGGATTCTTCGTTTCCATGACAAGAACGACATTGGGAAGGAGCGTGAGGTGAATTTTGAGCTACTGACCCTCCAGTTTACATGATGGCTGGTTTTGAAGGAGAGCTTCCGTTGACTCAGACATATGTGGATGGCACTAGAGTTTGATCATCTCCAGCCTCTCCTTCCTGTCAACCCAACCTCTCCTTTCTACTCTCACGGTGCCCTCATGTCCGACGATGACACGGCCCATTTCCACAGAATGGATGATGGCTCTGAATCCGTGCAAGCCGACTTGGGATCGGAACAAAATGACCCTGAAAGAAAGTTTGGGTATGATATGAAAGCAACGTGATTCCTGAGGAAAACAAAGCGAACACCACTCTGCATCTGCGAGGAAAGAATCTTGAAAGTTTTGATTTGAAAGCAATGTGATTCCTGAGGAAACCAAGGTGAGCATAGGTGGTGAGAAGCATCATATGGCTTGGCGATGGCGAAAGCCAAAATCCTCTGGGTATGGTGACAATGAGGTTTTCGTGGAAACGACGGCACCGCAGGGTTGGATAGCGAGAGACCACGCGTATCATCTTATGCCCCCTTTCTCGTATGATAATGATATCGCAAATTCGCAAGGCAAACGGTAGAGAAATGCTGTTCGGGAGCCGTGGCGTAGCACCTTGTGTGAAAGAGATGCCAGCCGGCCGGTCACTCACTCGGCGCCCTGTCAGGAAGACACGACAGGTTGCTGTGCGTGTCACTGACGAAGCCACGCGCAACATCCCGATCGAACGCGCTAGCTGTTCTTATCCTTATTTGCCAGGTTGATCATGTGGCGTTCTATTTGGTCTTATCTAGAGGTGGTTCTGAATTATTTTGAGATTGCTGCTGGTGTCACTTGCCGTGCCTTGCCTATGGCCGTAAAAGCCTCTGCTACGTGACTCCGTTCTTGCAGAGTTGAGATCACAGAACATGCGGAAGCCTCAAACTTGTGTTCGTCTTAGAGGTTGAAATAAATGTTCAGAGTACATCTATCATGCTACAAAGTAGAAGTGGTTATTGCCCCTTTGACTTTGGCATCGGATCTGAATATCTGATGTACCAGCAATGTGCATTCTGGTGAAATAAACCTGAAAGCAATCAATTTTTTTTCCTAGCAACAAAAGGAAAATCATCAATTGGGTCAATGCTTGGCAACCATCCACCTGCAGGCACACCAGCAAGTGCGTTTTCGTTTTCGTCCACCACCATACTCCGTAGAAAAGATTGAGGCCAGTGCCTTAAAAGGATTCTTGACTTCCATGAGAGGTTCTATTCCATAACAAGAATGGCAATGGAAAAGGGTGACATACCCATGTGTGGTGAAATTTTAGCTAAACTACTTTGCTTGGCATGATAGCAGCTTTCGAGTAGATCGAGCTTCAATAGACCCAGGATCGGAACTGATGATATATGCGGAGGGCATTTGTTCTTATCGTCTTCGCCATCATGCATCTTCCAACCGATCGATGGACCGAGAGCAACCCCTTTTCCTACTTCACCATGCCTCCTCAAAGCATGCATGAGGGTGACCGTGTGTGAGTGCCGTTGCCAAGATCTTGTCGTTCTGGGTGTAAGAATGGGACTACCTGGTGATCCAGGCAGCAACTCCTGTTGCGTAGCCTTTCATGGCTCTAGTGCAAGTATAGCAGGTATAGCGCATAGTTCCTGCTCGCTGGCAACCTTAACAAGTCAAACCTGTACGTTTGTGCGCCAAAGTGCCAAAGTAGCAATGTCAGACTATGTGGTAGGGTGCTACTAGTCAGACTATGGGTGGCGTAGGATGCTAGCATCATTGGAGTACGTACACACTAGCTACATGTCAAAACAAGTCGCCGACTGAATTTCTTTTTCTTCTTTTAAGAATTAGGATCTGTGTGCACGTATATAATGAAAATGAGAGGAGTTTCAAGTTTGTTATGCTTTGGATCGGAGCAGGGGAGCAGATAATGTCATTCTAGAAATGAAAGGCAAGTCCAACACAAATACCCAATCTATTGATGTACTCCCTCCGCTCCAAATTGTAGGTCGTTTTAGCTTTTCTAGATTTATAGATATTATTATGCATCTAGATCTAAATTATATCTAGAAAAATACCAAAACAACTTACAATTTGGAACTGAGGGAGTAGAAAAGAATATGACACACTTTAAGATGTCACAATGTGCTTAATCTAAAAAGATGCCACAATGCGCTTAATCTAAAAAGATGTCATTAGTGGCTTAGTGACCTAGACATGGTGGTGCAAGGGGCACCCTAGGGTGGACCCGTCTAAAGCTCAAACTTTTGAGGTATCCATCGGTGGGTACGTGAAACGCACAGAGAATCTACCACGAATATGCCGTCCGGTGCACTACGTACGTACTGCTAGCCAATGGAGGCAAGCCCACGATTAATGGACAAAGCGAGGTCAAACGCTAGTACTAGGAGTAGATGAGATGATCATTTTCTCACTCTTTTCTTTTTTCCAGATCAATAACAATATGCTACACGTGGTGGAGGACTAGTACTTTGCAGTTCCGAGCACTTGATTTGTTATTGCTGGACCCAAATATACGCTCACACACTGTTTTAACTCGAATTGAACTGCTGATCGATGACCAACAACAATTCTAATCAACTACTCACTCCATCTCAAATTATAGGTCGTTTTATGCATCTAGACATATGATATATCTAAGTGCACAATAAAGTCTATAAATATAAAAAAAAGCTAAAACAACTTATAATTTGGAACAGAGAGAATAGTTCTTTTTGGTGACCAAAGACAGAGTAGAACAAATGAACCAATTGGTTAGCTAGTTCCTCTGACCATATAAACAGCATGCAATTGCTGATGGTTAGTGGAACTGGGTTTCTACATGAATTCTTCATAAGACTGATCACTCACTTGGCGAGTCTCGAAGAAACCATAGTAACTTAACTTCCTTTAATCACAAATTAAATTCAAGTCCATCTAGTTTTGTTAATAATACTATTCTTCACCAGGTTAATCAGGAGGCCATTCAAGGCTCATGACTCTCCACCATGCAATTAAAGGAGCATGCTTCGAAATTAAAGGAGCCAATTCAGAGCAGCACCGCCAATGATAATAAATAGTATAATTAGGAGCTGCTTTATTTATGAATTAAGTATTATGATATGCTTGGAACTTGGATAGATGCTGCCGAGGACGGACAGAGAGGCCGAATCGATCAAGGCCGCCCGCGTCGCCTACCACTCGCCGCTTCCCCAAAAAGAAAAGCGTTTCATGATCAAACTATTGGAGCAGCAGTAAAGGAGATTCGCCTCTCCTCCTCGATCTGTCTTCTCTTCGTCACCACGTCCAATCCAACGGGAATATGGAGCTCTCGAATGGCTCACTCAACGCGTTGGGCCTCTCCTTTTCCCAACACCCTTTTTTTCTCCCAGGCCGGCCGGCCGGCCGGCCATGGACGGAGATGATCGATCACTGCTCTTCTGTTCATGCATGCCTAACACAGCCATTTTTTATTGCACACACACTCTTCTGCTCTTCTGTTCATGCTGATTCAGGGATTATGCATGCCAGATGGACGCACGCATTCTGCCGGGTGGCTGTCGTCCTGGACCGGCCTGACACGTACGTACGGGAACCGTGCTCGATCTCCGCGAAAACGATGCATCACCCGTGACACTTCGTGGTTAAGCATCAATCTGCGTAAACAATAATCCATATACGATTCCCACACATGCATACTGACTGTCATACATCACGTTCATCAGTTCCTTGGAGCGATTAGCATTATTCAGTGCTCAGTAGGAAGGTCGTCACATGCTTGGCAGGAGAATGGTAGAGCAGTGTAAGAATGACTTCTCTGCGCATGCTGTAACGTGGTCTGCCCGTGTTGAGACGTTGAAGAACGAAAGAGAGATTTGGAAAGTGGGTGGTTCAGGAGGGGTAAAAGGGTGAACAGCAGTACTCACCATGCATGGTGAGCCCGAGCACGGCTTCCAGGGTCGCTAGAGTTTGTACAGCGCTCTTGGCTTTTCTGCCATGGACAGTGATGTAAACGGATAGGAGTACTATGGATATCGCCCCCCAACAAATGACACTTTTGGCACAAAGATACAGATGATTTGCCTTCTGGCACATAGTTTGCATTGGTTTAGTTGGGAAGTATTGGCCTGATGAACACATATGGCCATTCTAGGTAACTCAACATCTACCTTTTCCTACACCAAGGGAAAGAACATTTTCTGCACACCAACAGAGCCCCAAATCGAGAACCCAAGCTGGCTGGAAGACAAAACACGTGACAGGTCCACATGGCAAATTTCAGAAAAGAAACACATGGACATCGCTTACTAGTTATTTACCAGTTTTGGTGCTCCACTCTTCTATCTATTTGAGGGTGCATTTGCTGGCCGACAGTTTCATGTTGCCCAATTGGCCTCTAATATCACATCCTCACCACAATTAGGGCCGGCGATAGGCGCTATAAATATTGCATTCACATGGTGATCCACTAGGGGCCATTCTTCTCTGCTATATTCAAAATGTTCCTCAAGATTTGCAAGAAAATTGGTTACCTTTGGAAATAAAGCTATAGGCTATGGACTCCATGGATATAGATGCATGCAAGTTCCACTTTAATTGCTGTAAGTGATAGACTAGGCCTTTATCATCATTGAAATATAGCTGCTGGTATCATGGCTTTGTTTTCTTTATTTGTGCTCCTGTCACAACTGACGGCTCAGAAACTACTAACTTAACATGTGTCAATAATGTGCATTGATTATTATTGCACGCAATAATGGCTCTCCTTATTTTGTTTCAGTGCCCCATTTGTATTTGCATTCCCCTAGCTTTTTCCATGGCATCCTGAGCTTAAGGATAAGTTAGCATTTTTGCTTTAATTTCTTATGCTATATGATGTGTGGCGGAATCTAGCTAGTTAGTTAAAAGGTTGAGTAATTTGATGAATTTTGTTTTTCCAATCGATAATGGGCATGCTCAAAAGTAGAAAGTTGGAACATTGGTATGTCTAAACAAAAGAAATTCCTTCGGGTTTCTCTTGTTGTCAAAGTTTACTTCTTTTAGCAAACTATCATGCTCTCTGTGAATGACTTGATCACCCACCATGTTTAGCATCCATATCCCATTATATTATTCTGATTTGGTGAATGAATGCCTTTCATAGTTTTATTTGCATTGCTGAGTAGCAAAGCCCTTCCTCAAAGCAACTCTGGATATGGCACGCTCCATTCAGACATCATATATCTACACATATTCCTTGCCTTGAGGTCCATGTGTGGGCCCGCCAGTGCACACATGGCACACCCTGCGCTTATACTAATCAAAGTTTGTTTCATGATAACCATGCTCACCGGATATACACAAATTGAAGTGAGCTTATTATACTGATCCATGTTCATTTCTTAGCATTTTTCATGATCAAATTTGACCATTTATTCACCAAGTACAAAGTGATCCAGGGAACATACATACCCCCGCCAATTGCGTGCAACCATGAATTATGGATTCCAAGATCCATCCATCACTCAGGGGGGAAAGATATTCACCTTCCACCAGGTGTTCTTTTGCTTGATGAGTGATGAATCTGCATCTTGGGTTTCTTTCGAAACTGGGACAGAGTGGATTCTCAGACAGAATCTAGAAGAGTTGTCACTATTTTACAATGCGGATTCGAATTTAGGAAAGAGACTGACAAGAGACAGGAAGTTCTTACAAAGGTGAGACGAGAATCGTGACTTGATTTTATTTCAGTATTTATGGAAACACTTATTTTACTGGTAATTAACGTGAGGTTTTGGCATTGTAACCAATTTTGCTTTGAGTCTTATGTCTTCAAGTTTTTGCCAAGCAAACAACATAACAGAACTATGCTGTTGGTAGGTCTCACATGTCATATATAGTGGTGTGACTTGTGAGAATCAAACTCTAGTGGTCCAGTGACATCTTCCCCTACTCCTTGCTAGTACTAGACATGGCCTGGTTTGGCACAGCTTATCCTGCCTTTCTCACAGATTAGCAAACAGTAGTATTCTGCAGCAGATTATCAACACGCAGAAACCAAAAATTAACTGAATAAGCAGAATAAGCTTTTCAAAAAAAAAGCAGATCCTGACAATCTCACCCAAATTAACCCCCATCATTTTGTCTCCCAGCCAAATCCCTGTGCCTCCTGCACTTCCCTCTTCCCACTCCTTGTCATATACACTATATATACCGCCTGCGCTTCCAACCGTTGAATTTATCACCTACCAATGATTCTCTCACCCACCCATGATTTATCTCACCATTGATTTCAAGATGGACGGTGCAGATAGACCATGTAAAATGAGAAAAATTCATGTCCTACACTATACCTGATATCATAGGATTCTTCTAGTGAGAAAGGCCTGAATTGCTACAGAACAGAACCATTCCTTTTTTTTTTCCATTACTTGAGAGCAACAACTACAGCAACAGCTACACATTCTGCGGGTTACATCCTTCAAAAACTCTTCCCTTCGATGGGAAGAGGCCATAACATCAGCATGTCGGCGTCACGTTATTCCTGCCCCTATCGGTCTCATCAGTCTCCCCCTAATTATCCAAATTATCCAACACAAGAAACACAACTATTTTAGCCTCCTCCGAGAAGCACCTTGCTCTACTGCTTCTGCTGGTCAGAGGACCCGCGAGTGCCCCATGCATGCGTCTATGGCATTGGGGCACCTGCTGCTGGCCTACCGCCCCGGCGCCTCCTCCGGTCAGGGCTGCGCTTTGCACGCCCCCGCCGCCACCGCCTCCGCTACGCTGAAGAACAGGCGGTCCGACCCGAACGTCTCGCCCACCGCTGAGTTGAACATCCTCTCCGCAACGGAGCCGACTGGGTTGGCAAGAACCAGCTGCAAGATTCATGAACACAAACAAAGCTCATGTTAGTTACATGCTGACACGTTTGGCAATACATTGATGGGCAGCTTGGCAGATGAAGTTGAAGGCTTGCAGCAACATCGATCAGCTGTTGTATGTGTGTGTTCCCTACCTCGATGTTTCTTTTGTCGAGGATTTTCTTCAGCTCCGACAGCGCGTCCAGACCGCTCGTGTCGATCGCCGCGACGGCTGCAACAACAATGTGATGATTCGTCTCTGATCAGCTGATTAATCCTTGACAAGAATTCTTTCGCCGATCAATGATATAATGGCACTCACCGCTCATGTCGAGGACGACGCATCGGATGGAGCTCTGGTTGGACTTGAGAGCCATCTCCTCCTCGTCGCGGAGGTACCTCATGACCCTCTCGACGAGGTACATGGAGTTGGTGAAGTAGATCGCCGACTCGACGCCGACGACGAGGAACGCCGGCACGCGCACGGCCTCCCTGTACTGCACCACGCTGCGGTAGGTCTGCGTCCCGGGGACGAGGCCCTTCACCACCATGTTGGGCCTGGTCACCTGGAGCAGGATCTTGAACAGCGAGATGCCGACGGCGATGGCGAGCCCCATCTGGACGGACACGAGGAGCACGCCGAGGAACGCCGCCATGCAGGCCAGGAAGTCCAGCTTGTCCACCTTCCACAGCTTGGCGGCGCCGCGGACGTCGATGAGACCGACCACCGCCGTGATGATGATCGCCGACAGGATCACGTTGGGGGTGTAGTGGAACAGAGGCATCAGGAACAGCAGCGTCACCAGCACCGCCGCCGCCATCACGATGTTCGACACCGCAGTCTTGCACCCGGCGCTGTAATTCACCGCCGACCGCGAGAAGGAGCCCGTCGTCACGTAGCAGGACGCGCAGGAGCCGGCCATGTTCATGATCCCGATCGCCATCATCTCCTTGTTGCCGTCCACCTGGTAGTTGTTGATGGATGCGAACGTCCTGCCTACTGCAATCCCTTCCTGCATTGCATCAAATGTTTGGATGCTCAGATTGAACTCACAGCACTGCAGACTCATTGAAATTTACTAAGTTTATTAAAAACACATTTGCATGCATGGTTCTTCTTACAGTTAGGGACAAGATGCCTGTCATGATCCCTGTCTTGATCGTCAGCGCCACGTAGGAGCCGTTGAAGGTGAGCATGTTAGCTGAAGGAGGGTTCACTCCCCTGGGGAGGATACCAATCTGTGTTTGCAAAACAACAACAACAACAAAAAAAAAAGAGTTACTCACAGATGAATTTGAATAGTGACAACTGTTTAAGATCTGAATGTGGCAAGCTGCTGCTGGTTCAGACAGGCTGTACTGAAGATACTTACAACGCTGATGCTATGGGATTTCCAGATGAAGGAGAGGATGGTGGAGATGATCACTGAGGCCAGGGGAGCACCTGCTGATATCCAGAAAAG
Source organism: Setaria viridis (assembly GCF_005286985.2). Lineage (NCBI taxonomy): Eukaryota > Viridiplantae > Streptophyta > Magnoliopsida > Poales > Poaceae > Setaria > Setaria viridis. The sequence continues at coordinate 2,219,853 of NC_048266.2, forward strand.
TTTTGGATTCCTCGCACTCTGAAAAAAGAACAGCGAACAAAGTTAGCACTTGATAAGTCAATCCGCCTGTTATTGCTTGAATAATTACATCGAGGAACATAATATTTTTACTGTAAATTACTAGTAGATATATTTACAGAAGAAATTAAAATTTAGCTGAATTTTCGAGTATTGTTTTTTTTACATTTTAATGCTAAAAGCAGTTGATTTTTGAGCCCCTGGTGCACCATCGTCTTTTGAAGATTTCTCTGGCATGGCCCCAGGAAAGTGGAATTCTCATACTGACGCTTTAATCATACCAAGTGACTAGGAACAGCGTCATTCCTAATCAAATCCTCTACAAAGTTATTTGCCCCACCAGAGCAAAAGACTGATGAAATTAAAGCCACTTGTCCACCTAATGGCGCGTCGTTTACAGTCTCAAGGCGGTGCTTGTCAATCGTTTTCTGGAGATATTGGAGTTCGGAAATGGTGAAATCTCATGCACAGATGGCCATGGCCAACTTGCTCATCCAGCAGAGGTGACACATCAGCCGGCAGAGGCCAAATCAGATGCATTCTCCCCAAAAGGGGGAAGGGAAAGGTTCCATTGGACACCTGCTTTATCAGAATAGATTCTAAAGCCACACACACGCCTTATTTTATTTGATGCATGTGGTTTAGTCATGAATTCTAAACATTCTATACACATGATTATTGGTGTTTGTAATTTCATACCAGACTAGAACTATTCAAACAAGTGTTGCTTCAGAATATGTGTGCCATCAGCTATAATAGTCCTTTTCTTCAAAGTTCAAAAGAAAGATGAAGAAAATGATTGATTTAAATTATTCCCAATCCCAATTTATAAAAGCACAGCCTCAAAGAGGACACACTTTTTGGCACCATGTGTTCAGTCCATTAGTTAGATAACATGGAAGATTAGGCCTGGGGAAGGACTGGACTTTTCTTTGCATACCAACTGCTTAGTTGACTCGAGTAACTCTAAAACATAGTACTATATTTACCTTGGGCAAGTAAAACAGTTCAAAAGATCTTCATTTAGTTAGAACATTTCTTTTCCTACCTCTATGTATTGCTCCATCAATACATTATATTTCCATGAACTAAATCAAGTGAATGGTATACCTTTTTTTGGGGAAAATATCTTAACATTATAAGGTCCCAACAAGCAGGAGGTAGCTTAATCTCTCCCCCATGAGTTATCTGCCTTTTTGTTTAAACCATTCAGTGGAGTCAAATTCCTTGTTAGTGGCAGGCACCCTTTGGGCCCCTCCATGAACTCCCAAGCTTGAATCACCACCCTCCCTTTTCCCAACCCCATCTTTCCTAGAAGCTAAGCTAAGCTACACCTGCCCATAACCATGGTCAAATAATTGTAAAGAATTTCGCCGACTGGTGATTTACAGAAAAGTGAAAAGAGATGAGATGCATATGCATCCATTCTTCTGATTCTACCCGGGTCTTGCAACGGTCTGTGTCGCTGGAGAAATGCCAAACCACTTGTGCAAACGGTCGACGTCACCTTCTGTACGTGCGGCCGTTGTTACTCTACCTTTGTTTGTTTCTCTCTTACTATTTTGGCGCCTAGCTAGTGGCATCTGTAACTCTTTTCTACTAATAGTAATTGCTTAAGCTTAATGATTTTACTTTTTTCTTATTAGATGAATGATGATGGTAATTTGGTAAAGAAGAAAGGTGAAGGAATATAACCAAGCAGATGAACTTACGATTTGGCGTGTGAGGAGGAGGATGGCGAGGAAGGCGGTGCCCATGACGATCGTCTGCCATTCCCACTGCATCATCATCACCATGACAGCGTTAGATTTGTAGCGTAGCTGGCTTAATACATGAGAGAATTAAAGCTCTGGGCTTTGTCGTTGGTGCTGGATGGATCGGCAACCGGCAACCGCGCATGCCGAGGTCGTACCTCGTCGTGGCGCTTGAAGACGGAGCGCATGACGTCGATGAAGCCCATGTGGGAGGTGAAGTGGACGATGCCGAGCAGGCCCTTGAGCTGCTGCAGCGACACGATGATGGCTGCGCCGCCCATGAACCCGGTCAGCGTCGCCTTGGACAAGAAGTCCACGATGAAGCCCAGCCTGCAATGGATGCGTCATCCGTAAGCTATAGCTCTGGCCTGCGGATTGAAACCGATGGAACAGTGGAGAATGGATAGATGGATTGGGAATGTTATCCGATCCCCGGCGGCGGTGGTGCCGCCGCGTACCTGAGGAAGCCGAGGGACGCCTGGAAGACGCCGGCGAAGAAGGTGGCGGTGAAGGCGAGCTGCAGGTAGAGGATGGGCTGGTCGTCCGGCGAGACGGCCTCCCGGAGCATGGAGCCCATCACCAGCGACGCGATGGACACCGGCCCGACGGCCAGGTCACGCGAGCTCCCCAGCAGCGAGTAGATCAGCGGCGGCACGAAGCTGGAATCTGCTCGCAATCACGAACGCCGGCCGGCGAGCCAACAAGATTATTAGCAATCAATCATCGGCCAAACATTACCGATCAGCTAATAATTAAATTCTTGATCGATTTGCACGAGGAAGAAGAAGAGAACTCACATAGGCCAATGATTGGGGGAAGGTTGGCGAGCTTGGCGTAGCTGATTCCCTGCACGGCGAGGACATGAACGGTGTTAGTTATTGCGCGCCGCGCGCCGCCCGGCTATATTTTGGGCAGTGCCATAAACAACCGTGCCAAAAGTAGCTAGGAATTGAATGAAGGCGATGGAGGAGGAGGAAGCAGGGGAGGGAGGGAACGGGGGCAGAGAGGCACGTGCCTGCGGGATGGCGAGGCTGGCAATGGTGAGGCCGGCGATGAGGTCGGAGCGGAGGAGGCGGGGGCTGTACGCGGACCCCCACTGGAAGATGGGGAAGAAGTACTGGAGCGCCAGCACCAGCCGCCGCGCCGACGACTGGTTCTTGAACTGATGCAGGGGGTCGTCGGGGAAGAGCACCTCGGCGAGGCGCTGCCGCAGCGCCTTCACCGTCGACCGGCGCTCCGGCAGCGACACCTTGTGCAGCTCCATCACCGCCGTGCCCTCACGCATCACGGGCGCCGCGGGCGCATGCGCATGGTGATGGGCCGGCGCCGGCGGTGGCGCAGCCGCCGCGGCGGAACCGGCGGAAGCGCCCTGGGGGGGCGGCGCCTCGACGTCGTACGACAGGCTGTCCACCTTGTTGTTCACCACCATGCTGGTGGCTGGTGCTATCGATTAATTCCTGCCTGCTGGTCGCGCGGTCGGTGAATCGATCGCCGGCAGCGGCGGCGACCGACGCGGCCTTGTCGGCTTGGCCTGTTGCGCCCCTCGCTGCCTACAACGGCGTGGGCTGCAGGGGGGGGGGGAGTGAAGAGGAGGGAGGTGTTTGTTGCCTTGTTGGCTTGCTGGATGGATTCCTGCGGAGGAGGGAGGAGGAGCCTTTTATAGGGAGGGAGCGGGAGGCGGGAGAAGGCACGCGCCACGCGGAGCTTTGGTTTGGACGACGACGCGACTCGATGAAGAAGATACTGTGGTGGTGCTTAATTTGGGTGCGCCTATTACTGGCCCGCGAGCTCTCGTAAACTCGTCTTGCAGGGTCATCTTAGAGGCACACCGGACCTAATACTCTTCGGATTAGAGCTAAATCCGTGTTGCCTCTTAGTTCTTCCTGGGTATCTACCCTCAATATTCCTTTTAGATACTCCCTCGATCAGTTTTACCATGTTTGACTTATGTTTGGTTGTAAAGCAGCTGCCATGGCATTTATAAGGGAACTATTAAATCCAGAAGATATCAATGAGGAATGACCATTAACATCCTTCTTAAGGTTGTGTTTGGATCCACCCCGAGCTTGAAAGCTTATAGCTCGTGCAATTGTAAAGGTCGAACCAACACCTGGCATGTTTCCATCATCTAGAGCTTCTAGAAACCTCAATGCGCAGACAGAGGGTAGATAGCTTGTGGGATTATAAAAGCTGGACAACAAAAAAAAAATACATGTTTGGATTAGATAGAGTTCTAAAAGCTGGATCCCACAATCTGAGCGGATCGAAATGACCCTTAAATGAAATGATATGTTATCATTTTCCTATTCTAAAGCATTAATTAGGAAAATATAGTGGATACATTTCAATAAATATGTTCTAGCTTTTCTATCGACAAGCATTTTCAAATATCTCTTGAGGCTACGGACAAACATAGCAAAACGAATGAGCAGCAGAAAATTAAATCCTAATATCTACAATCTTCTCTTAACATGATTGCCTTTTCTTCTCTTTTTCTTAAGGGTAATTCTTATTTAGTTTTTAAGATGAGTGATCTCTAAATTCCTAGGTTTTTAACTATCATAATGGCGTAAAATCCTTGATTTTGCGGACTATGGAATCTAACCATAATATTCCTAGTTACACACGTATACTTTTGGGGTGAAAAAAAACTTTATTTGGTACCCACCAACAGTATAGCTTTCTACATGCATGTTGTCCACTTTTGGTACACTTAGTCCTAGTTCGGCTCCTTCTGTATACACATCTATAAAATCAGGGGTCACTTAGTGCTAAATTACCTAATAATCTTGTCAGTTTCGACAGCATTGCAAAAGTAAAAACATTGCTGATATTCTTATTAGTCTCACCTTTGTCAGAATTATTTCTGCTGGCTGCTTGTCAGCTTCTTTTTATTTCCTGTAATAGAATCTACATGGTAGTACAATATGAAAAGCATCACTCTGCTCTAGCAGTGAATCTGTCTCAAATCTAGTGCCGCCCCAAGTTAAAAAGAAGCAGCAGATGCACCACTCTAGTAAAAAAGAAAAGAAGAAACTCCTGGTGGAAGGTGGGTACCTTTTGGACCTTGGATGATGGATGCTGGAATGGTTGCCCGCAATTGGTGGGGTAAGTTCTCTGGATCACTTTGTGCTCATGCTCAGTGGGGTGCCCAAGTTTAACGGTTGTGTATATCCATCCGGTGACCATGCTTAATTATGAGCTCAGCTTTGATTAGTGATAGTATTGGGGAATGATTCCGGACGGCATGTCCGCGCCACGTGTCACTGGTGGTAGGCTCACATGTGTGGTGAGGCAAGTAACATAACATGTGTAGTCTTAGGAGTTAGGAGTGATGTTTGGAGCAGACCATGCTTGACCCATCCATGATTACTTTCGGAAAGGGTGTGTTATTAAAGAAAAAAGCAAAATGATGGTATCCATTCTCCAAATCTAAATAATAAATGAGAATAGAGAACTGGGTTCTAAAATTATTTGCAGATTGATCTTATCATTTAATAGAGCTTGATAATCTATCGGCTAAATTCAAACACATACACACTATTGGATAGTTTTCACACGTCACGTAGACACTACATATAGAAACTACATTGTACCGCTACAGCATCGTTTTGCTTATACGACGTCCTAACAAATGCTATATAAACTATCCTAGTCACCCCTTTTGCCACTTAATCAGGGGAGATTATTTAGACTTATAATCGAGCAAAGATAAATGTTTGTGCATGTAAATTGACTAGTAGAATTACTGTTAGAGATCTGGTACTAGTATATATCAGGAAATCAGGATGACGAAGGTGACTGTAACTTGCTAGCTAGGTCCCACGGCGCATCACAGCATATAGCATTGTAATGCGGCCCATAATCTTATCCTTAGACGACTCAAAACGAAAGGAAGAATAGTAACTGTTCGGTGCAATATTACATTCACATTTTGAGAGATCTTGAGCTAGTACCTTCTGAGCCGTCAGTTGTGACAGGAGCACCAAGAAGCCATGATACCAACCGCTATATTTCAATGACAAGGCAAGTCTATCACTCACATACCACATTGAGTGGAACTTGCAATTGCCCATCCCTGGAGTCAATAGCCTATACCTTCCTTCCAAAGGTGACCTACGTGCCTATTGTCCTAAATTTTCTTGCAAACGTTGAGGAACATTTTGAATTCAAGGAAAGACGATCGACTAGTGGGATGAGGACGATGACCATGCGAAATGAATACATATATAGGCGTATAGCGCCTATCGCCGGCCCTAATTGTGATGAGGATGTGATATTAGAGGCCAATTTGGCGACATGAAACTGTCGGCCAGCAAATGCACACCCTCAAAATAGATAGAGAGTGGAGCACCAAAACTAGCAAATGCTAGTAGAGTAGTACTAGGCATTATCCGTCTGCTCCTTTGCTGAAATTCGTCTTGTACATCTGTCACGTTCTGGACAGCTTGTTGGCCTCTCAATTTGGGGCTCAAGAGGTGTGCAACAGACGTTATCTTCGCCTTCCTTTGGTGTAGGAAAAAGGAGTTGTCGAGTTACCCAGAATGAGGTCGATAGCCACATATGACATATGTTCCTTTGGTGTAGGAAAAATGCATATGCATGTATCTTTTCTTTGTATGCATGGTTGATGTCAGCGGATGTGTGATTGTATCTCAGGTATTAGTTTGCAGGATGTGTGTTTAGGTCGCTAAACATTCCTCGTTCTACACTAATCTACATTCCCTAAAAACACTGGTAGAAAACTCACCTTTAGTTCCGGTTGGTAGGGAGCAAATCTCCCGAAAATTCATTCGGGATAAACCAATCGAAACAAAAGGGGGGCCTTTTGTCCCGGGTCACTCAACCGGGACTAAAGACCCCCTTTTATCCCGGTTGATAATAAAAAGGGTCGCCACACCAGGCGCAGCCTAAAACCTCGCACGTAGCTTCCTTGCCATCCCACCTACATAGCACATCTGACTATATAGGGGATGCAATCCTTTTGTATTAACTCGTGGGGGACCCGTTTATCCCGATTGGTATTACAAACCGGGATAAAAGGGTTAGAGGGATTTAGTCTTTTTTTAGCCATCTTGGGGGACCCTTTTATCCCGGTTGGTAGGGGGTCTTTTATCCCGATTGATGTTTCAAACCGGGATAAAAGACCTCTCAGGACCTTTTTTTTCCACTAGCCTTTGCAACCGGGATAAAAGATCCCGGTTGGTGAGGCCACCACCAGTGACCGAGCTTTAGTCCCGGTTCGTGAACCTTTTGTCCCGAACCAACTTTAAACTGAGACAAAAAGGAGTGCATGAAAGGTGAGTTCTCTACTAATGAACCCTAAATTGTCATGACTCACGTGCTTGCTGTCCAGTGTCCAGTAGTGCCTGACAGTGTCACCATCATCATCCCAATCCCTTGCTGAAGTAGCAGTGTAGCACACCAAACATATATTGAAAGTTGCAAATTCTATCCAAATCTGGCACGTCTGGGTTTCAGATCAACTAACTCTGGGTGTTCGGTGATTTAGAACTCTAGCCGATTTGTAGAAAAATTGAATAATAGATTTATGCATAACGTGTACCCCTTTTGTCTCACTTTGCTAAAGGTAAGTAAACGTTGAGAAATGAAGTTCACATCTTCTTTTATTTTTATTTTTATTTTTTTAGTATGCAACCTTTTGCTTTCTCGGACTTCTGGCATGGCACTACTACATGATAACACGCGAGATTACAGAGTATGCATGGTTTGGTACAGTTGGAGTAAGTGGGTTGTATGTTTGGTGTATCAGCTGTACTAGGCGTGGAAAGAGAAGAACAACTAGCAGGTGTGCACAGAAGAAACGCGAGACTGATCGAATTAGCGCGCGTGCAAAGACAACGACTTGCAGCACCAAGAAGAGTTTGGATTAGATGCGATAAAGAGGTTTAAAGCGCATGGATTTGCGGCTAAATGCATGCGGATAGGAGTCAAAAGCCACAGCTTAAATAGTAGTACTATATGTTGGAGTACCAGGGTACTTTTAGTTCACGGTTTGGCAGCCCATCGATCACTAATCTAGCTGGGGAAAGGAATTGAACATTGCAAGTTCGTTTTGTTTAAATTTCCAACTTGTTAAATTTGTGAAAAAACTTTTTTTACGGTCTCTGCAAAGTTGCAATAGGTACCACAAATTTATGCCTACACAGAAGTACTAAAATTTACAGATGAAATGCAGGATCACGGTGCACCACTGGTGGTGGTTGCAGGTCTTCCTTTTCACCCTCCCTAGCAGGCTCTGAACCACCCTTTCAATTCTCAACCTGCCCCTGGACCAGCCCACATCTCTCCATCCCTCGTCAGCCACGACACATGCACAAACATTAGCTCGTTCTCGACTACTCTCTGCATGTCAACGTACCGTTCCATCAATCGATCCCTTCCTTTTGCTCCAATCAAGATGGAAAAATGTCGTCGTTGAAACTGGAGTTCTGGTGCGGTTATCTTCCCGGCCACTACGGACGAGCGAGGTCAACGACAGCGCTAGCTAGCTTTGTGAATTGTGATGGACGCAGCTGCAGATAGCTCGCCTGACCTGTTGGGCCCTCGTGGTCGTGTGCTTTTCAGTAGGTTAGGAGATTTGGCCACTGCACACTGAGCTAGCTCAAATGATTGGCGCCACTCAGACGCACAACACTTTGGGTGCAGTGAGTGATCGGCCGTGATCTGATCATCGTTCAGGATTTCAGGCGGATTCGTCGACCGTGGCATGCGTTGGAGTGACCAGTATCGGCGTACTCGTGATGCATGAGCTGCTAGCTCCAGTTTTTCTCAAAACAACCTCACCATTCAACTCATTTGCGTCCGAATATTGTTGATTCGCTATACTAGCTGTGCCAGATTAAGAGGAATGTGAGATGTACGAGAGAATCGTGCGTAGATCGATGCTGATCGAGCTTAAGTATCAAGTGTCACGGGTGATGTATCATTTTCTTTGGAGAATACGGTTCTTCTCTCATGCATTGCCAGGCTAAACCGCCAAGCTACGAGGACAGTGATCCCCCACAGAACAAATGCACACAAGACGACGGTGTCCATCCATCACGGGTCTTCATCCACGTAGACAGCACGTGCTCTGTGCTCATCTTTTCTTCTTCCTTATGATAATTCTCTGACCGATCGAGCGCACCACAACGCATTATAGCCAGCACTCAGCAGCATACTATTCCTTTCGTTACAAACAAGTAACAGCAACTAATCGATCATCATCGGAAGTGTTACTTGTACCAAATTTAAAAGAACTCATCATCTGATGAGGAGTATGTAACTGAATAAGTTAGGCAGGAGCAACTCTGCGAGATCGATGGATCCATCAACATCGTCCATGGCTGCCCTTGACTTCGGATGTGCATGGGACAGATATATGCTGGGAGAGGAAAAAGATCGATCTTGGAGCTAGGTACCGGTAGAAAAAGGAGAGGCCAAACGCGTTGACACATGGGCGACCAAAGCAGACCACCATTCGATGTGACAGCAGCTAGCATGCGTAGAAAAGAAAAGAGAGAAGAGAGAGAGGGGCAGCCACCGGCGGCGACCAATGGCCGCCGAATGGGGAATCTCCTTTACTGTTCCGACCAAATCCGGCGCTTCTTTTTCGTGGGGAAGCGGCGAGTGGTAGGCGATCGACGCCAGCGAGCGGCCTTTGCTCGACAGTTCCCGCCCGCGTTGGATTCGGCCAGTCGTGGAGGCGTACATGCCTCTGCAAATTCTATTCTCCGCTGGCTTGGTCGCTCCCTTTCTCTAAGCTCATGTTCCGTGGTCCTCGCAACAGCCCATCGCCGGCATCTAACCTAAGCATCACGTAAAGCTCCGTCGTTTTGAAAGAAGGGGACAACTCTTATACTAGTACTAGTACTGATACATCATTGGCAAACGATGTGCTGAATTTGTTCCCTCGAGCTAGTGCGCCAGAAAAATCTAGCCTTAATTTTGCTTTTGGAGGAGAGTCTCCATTTGGTGCTGTGGTACTTGCAGCTAAAGAGTAGCCGTTGTGTACCTTGTAGAAGCTGGGATAATATTTTAGTCTTGATCTAAAATATTTTTTTCTTAAATTCAAACTTCCTTATTATCTCGGTGATGCTTGTCGAAGATTGGTAATCTTGGCCAACAGGGATGCTCTACTGACTAGATTTCACAATAGACTATGGATCTATCGTTAAAACGAGAGTACATGGAAACTTATGTGGCCTAGCTAAAAACATTACTTTTCTAGTAATATGTTGTGATCAGCTTATTAAGAATGTGGTAAAAAAAAACACGATTGTGCGCGGTTGCAGAAGCCAGGGACTATTCTTTTTTCGGCAATGCTATAGAACATACGTCCGGAATTTAAACAAAAAATTGAACGCTCCAACATATGTTGCAACTATTGTTTCTGCATGTTTCATAGTGAATATTGCATGAAAGATAGTGTTCATGCTATGGCGGGATTTTTCTATCCTATAGTTGAACAATGTAGTCATTTTCACACATTATTTTTTATGTTGAAAACTGTGACCGTTGATGTTGCACTAGTTAATTTTTAATGTTTCGTCGAAGCGTCGGAAAATTTTCCATCGTACGTCCGGGCGCTAGTAGCGCCGTTCTTTTTTTAGAAAAAAAAAACTAGAAACGTCGCTCATTTGTGCCTCGGAGGGAGTAATGTTCAGGTGCAATGCCGGAATGCCATACAGTGGTACTTTGCTTTATTTTTTCCATAATAATAAATGTTGCTATTTAAAAACGTGAGTACTTTTTTCATAATACTATAGTAAACGTGAGTAATTTTTTTTAAAAACGTTTGATCCAATTATATTATTGTTATCAATGTGGTTGCGCCACCTGTTGGCTCTTCAAAAATGTTGGAGTATAAGTGAATTGCCCACCTCTCCCCATCAACTTAAGTTTTTGGGTTGAATTGGTTGATGCATGCAACTTAATAAAAAATACTTCTTTCTATATCTTGCGTGACCAAAAGTAAGAATTAGTGATGGTACGCTCCATGGAATATCTCTGGCTCCTTCCGCCAATTTCATAACTCCACTGATTTGTTAGTGAAAGAGACCTAGCGCCTTGTTAAAGCGCTCCATAGCATTCGCATTGGTTCTAAGCAGTTCGATCGTCATGTCGAGTCAAACGAACGGTACCAAAAGGATCCACTCCACCAAACAATCATTCGCGTGGAACTGCAAAGTTTCTCCTCCATGTTTGTGTAAAGAAAGGTTTCGTCTTGCATTGACCTTATGCTTTGTGTGCTTTAAACATGGATTGTACAAAGCTTGCCTTTATCGGACTGCTATGCATAGTGGAGAAGGGAGGTACTTTGCCGTGGGTGGAATATTCTTGGTAGATCCTCTTCTCCAGCTTAGGTTTTCACACTTTCACTCACCAATCAAAAAAATCGGAGCACTCATACATGTGTATAATCATTATTAGCCTACCAGCTGGATGGCTCTCGTTGAGTGAGAACATATGCGCCGTGAACAAAAATAAAAAAGGCAGAGGTCTGTCATGATTTCAAGTTTTCGTCCGGCAGTTATAGGTGATGGTGGTCATAGTGCAACGACCATCGAGCTGAGCCAATGCAACGCAAGCAAGATGTAGATCTCCACAGGAGTTGGATTCCAATGTTTTGATGTCCTCAAGACCTCAACCCAACCCCACATGCAAAATGGCAGTGACTAGAAAAGAAGAAAAGCAGATTTTTTTTTCTTACTTGCATCCCTGATGAAATGCTCAATCATTTAGTACGTAAAAAAACATTTTCTGGGAGGGACAAAATGAAAAAAAATTTGGTACCCATGCGCACCGGCCATCATTCCCTGGCAGAAAGCCAGAGACCGTACGCAAGGCAAGATCTCCTGCCCGATCGGCGGCCTGCGGCCAGGCTCGAAGCTCTGGCGAAAAAGGCTGTGGCGCACAGGCGTTTCCCGATCCCCCGACACGTCGGTGCGGTGAGCAGACGTGCAGTGCAGGAGCGAGCAGCGTGCTTGGTGGGCGCCGGCCGTTCACTGTGCACGTCGCCAGCAGGGCGGACGGAAATAAAGCAGCGGCGGCGAGGGAGGGTGGCGGTGGCAGCGGCAGCGCGGCCTAATTTCTAGTGCAGGCAGGTGAAAGCGAGCTAGCTGGGCCCCCGCCCGGCGGGTGACACGGCGGATGGAACTACCCAACCCAACCAGAACGCGCGCGCGCCTCTTTGCTAGTTCCGCCGTGCCTCTGTCATGTGGCTCCACGGAGGTGCCGGGGCGCCGGCTAATCACCAGTGGCAGTGGCACGCAATGCCTGCCGCGGCCCAGCGGGGTTGCCGTCGTCGTCAGTGGCCGCCTTCCACTAGGCCGGCCGGCCGGGTCGCCTTTTCGCTTTTCGGCGGCCGGACGCGGGAGGAATGAGGATTGTCGGCCTCGGCGGATGATAGAGTCAACGGCAGCTCCGGCTCCGACCCCGATGTCAGATCCGATCCTGGGCGTTTGCGCGTGCGAGAGGCGGCGGCGGGGGTGGGCGACGAGCCGACGACCGGTCCAGGACCCCGTGGGTTACATGCGGGAAATGCTACTACGACCACGAGTGGGTAGTGCGCGGCGTACGTGATGGAGCACCGAGCCGCCGCAGCAGGCGGCCGACGCGCGGGCGGAGCGCCGGAGCCCGAGCGAGGGAGGGTGACGGCAGGCGAGGCGAGGCGAGGCGAGTGCGCGGGGGGGCCGGGGGCTGCCGGGCCGCGTGAAGAGAGCACACCAGGGACGCGGGCGGTCGAGGGCGTGGCATCTCGGCGGCTTCGGGCCCCTTCCTACAGGCTCCGGCCGGTTTCCTTCAGCTGGTTGGCGAGGCTCCATTTTCCAGTGAAAAAAACAAAGGTACCTTTCGAAATGTACGTGCAAACAATTAATGCACCCATTTCAGTTTACAAGATGGAGATTTTTACCAGAAATGCAAGCGCAGCATCTATATAGGCAACTATATACGCAACTCTTGCGCTTTTGGTTACGAACGGAACAGAGCATATATCCTCTTCTCCAATTGGCCGGCCCCGACACTGCACAGTGAGACAGATCTGACGGCGAGACGAGTAGCCATCCTGTTACATGTGATGCGGACCATGCAAAAACACAGTGCGTAGTTACATCGCACATGTACGTTACGTACCATCACCATTCTGCAGCAGCTATAGCAAGCAGGGCATGCTGAATCAGCCTGTCGACAAAGGCATCATCAATGGCGTCGGCATGCATCGCCGTCGCCGCTGGGGCTCTCCTCTCTGTCTTGGATGATCTCCTGCCTGCGGCGACCAAGCTAGACGCCGAGCGGATATTCCAGGGCATAATCCCCGACACGGCATCATGCCGGTCTCATCGTCTCTCCGATTGACCCCTCCGCTTTCCCGTCCGTTTCGACATCCTTTCCGATCCCGTTCCTTTGCGCTTTGTTGCCCTTTGCTTGGTCTCGCCACGAACCGTCCTCCACTCATCAACCTCATGATCGACCTGCTACAACTAGGTAGCTTGTTTTGACTGCTGGCAGCATTGCGTTAGTGCCAAGCTGATAAAAAAAAGGCTACGACTTGGAGGTAATAAGAAGAAGAAGAATCATCAGAAGCGATAGCCAAAGCTCTGGTATGCATGGTAAGGTGGTAGGGTGTTGGTAACTGGTAACGACGCTAATGGCCGTTAGTCGGTTCCAGTGGCGTAGCCAGGATTGGCCATTAGTCGGTTCCAGTGGCGTAGCCAGGATTTTTTATAGAGAGGCCCATAAACAATACTTAATAGATTACATGTAGTATATGAGTGCCTGATTTCAGTTTAAATTTAACTTAACAGACTACATGTTTTTATCAAGTGCACAAACAAAGAAATAACCAATATTTATTCAATCAATCACTGTTTTGTGCGCTTACCTACTTAGGGGGTGTTTGGTTCTTTAGTTCGGACTAAAATTCATGTCACATCGAATATTCGGATGTTAATTAGGACTAAACATGAGCTAATTATAAAATAAATTACACAGATGGAGGCTAATTCACGAGACGAATCTATTAAGCCTAATTATCCATCATTAACACATATTTACTGTAGCACCATATTGTCAAATCATGTACTAATTAGGTTTAATAAATTCGTCTCGCAAATTAATCTCCATTTGTGCAATTGGTTTTATAATTAGTCTACATTTAATACTCCTAATTAGTATCTAAACATTCGATGTGTCAGAAATTTTAGGAGGTTCTAAAGAACCAAACACCCTGTATACAGTAATTAGTATATATTTGCATGTTTGCACAAACATTAGAGGGGGCCATGTCCCCTGCCAGTCCCCCTTAGCTACGCCACTGGTCGGTTCCTCTTACGAGACAGACTACTATCATCGTTGCATGACAACGTCACTCCATGGATCAGCTCTCCGCGCTAGTGCTCGATTACGATTAGCATCTGACTGTTTGACGTACTGATCATCTAGTTAAACATTCCAGGGTATGGCCGTATGGGTTGCACCTTTTGTGACGTGCCTCTGCCTCCTCGATGGGCAAAGCACTTGCCTACAGGCTACAGCCTAGCCTAGCTGCCTGCAAGCTACACAGTTCTCCCTCAGTCGTGCTTCATATCAAAGAGGTCGATATGCATAGAAAAACTATTTTCATAACAAATAGATATGCATACACAGTTCTCCCTCACTCGTGACTCTGCCTCCCTCTGCTTATTACTCACGTCCCGCAAAGAGTGTCCTTTAGGCTTATCCTAAGTTAAACTATTTTAAATTTGATCAAGTTTACAATAAAGAGTCAATATTTATAACACTAAATAGGTATGCTATGAAAATATATTTCATAACAAATCTAATGAAATTTATTGGACATCAAAAGTATTAATATATTTTTATATAAATTTAATCAACATAACATGGTTTGACTTAGGACAGAAGGGACCCTCTTCTCGGAACGGGATTGCAAGCTGCTGGATATGCAGAGATATTTTGCTGCAGGGTGCGGTGTAATGCGACTACTGCATGCGAGTGTGTCACTTGTCGCTGCCAACAGCTTTCATTATTCCTTGCGAGGTTGTGATGACGATCAGCGAGCATATTGCTGCGTCTGTCAGCCAGGGCCCATGACGATGGGACTAGTGTTGTGGCCAGTGACGACCCGGTCTTCTCTTTCTTTTCTGTTGCCGCCGGCCGGGGAGAACTGGGCAGGCTCGATCCTGTCAGCTGGCTGGAGAGCTAGCTGGGGAATATATACGACGAC
This sequence comes from Setaria viridis, assembly GCF_005286985.2. Classification (NCBI taxonomy): domain Eukaryota; kingdom Viridiplantae; phylum Streptophyta; class Magnoliopsida; order Poales; family Poaceae; genus Setaria; species Setaria viridis. The sequence continues at coordinate 2,234,856 of NC_048266.2, forward strand.
CTAGTACAGAGCAGAGGGAGTGAAAGGGGAACGAGATGACGGTGCAGGTAGGCTTACAGATCGACCAGACGGACATCGCGCTCATCATGGCCTGCCAAAGCTTTTTCATAAACAATATCGCGCTCGGCCCAATGGAGAATGGGCTCTAAGCAAGATGGCGAGGAGAGCACAGCCGATCGATGTGTGGACCTCCGTATCGGGCCGGGCCGGGACTTCGTTGGCACTGGCTGTGACATGCGGCCCATTTCGGCCAATCGGCCCCCTTTCTCTGTGAAGATTGATTTGCTTGACCGATTAGATTGCGGACGTCAAAACATACGTGCATTATTCATTTCTTGTAGCTGATGAAAAAAAAATCTCAACGTATTTTGTCAAAACATACGAAATTCCCCTTTTGATACAGCATCACCTCAAGTAAATAAACATATTCAAAATAAACCTGGTAGAAAGAACAGTTAGCATAATAACAGTACTGCATGCAGATAACAAATGCTATGGAGGAACACTACGGATAACTAAGCTGGGTTTGATTACATCGCATCATCAGCGGGGAACAACCAAGTTGGACGCCACAGACCACCACGATGCTGCGGCACAGCTACGCCCTCTGACAACGGGGGTGTGATGATCCCATTCCTCATGTTGTACGCATCAGAATCATGAAGAGGATCAACAGGATGGTGACGTTAGTCGCACATGAAGTATATACAGTCCTCTTGAATCCCAGTGCACCCTCCAGCAGGGAGCAACTTGGAGCAATGCTTCCCAACAAAGAGCGCTTGCTGGCCACCCAAGTTAGAGAGACATCTCCATCAGCCTGGTTTTGTGCTCAAATCTGCCTCACAGACTTCAAATGTGGCGGTTCTCACATCGGACTCAATCCATCGCGTCACCATCAATAGTCTACCACAACATTCAACTAGATAGTTCTGGATCAAGTATGACTTCCCACCGGAATAGGTGTTGGGAAAGACAGCTCTTTTACTAGGTCTCTAGTTATGCATTCGACGCCTGATATCTTTAGTTTACCATCAAGGCCATAATTCATCTCTAATAATGAGAGTTGCGTGTCCGTGTGCTTGCCACTACCAAGACCATACATCTTTCCATTGAAGAAGGCGATATCAGCAAGCATGTTGAACCAAGATAGGTGCCCCGTCCCTATGGACAAGCTGGATGCAATTGTTGGTGGCTGGCACATACGAACTATCCCACCATTGACCAAGATCATGGCAACAGCGATGATTCCGGTTCTAGGGGCGAGGAAACCACCATCTTATGGAAACTAGAACCAAACATGGGGCTTGCATCGAACCACTTGACGCTTACCTTGGGAAGGTCCAGTGTGGCCTTGGAGAAAGGGTTCACCAGTGAGCACCTGCCATCACCATGCACAAAGAACAACGAGCTATCAACGGAACCGCAGTAGAAGGCACCATCTGGCGCCGGCATTTTGATGAGTTTCCTGTCGGGGATGCTTAGGGAGGTCCCGTCGAGGAGGGAGAGCCACGGTAGCGGAGGGGGCAGCGCTGCAGCCGAGCGTTGGAGCGCCATGATCGGCACACTGCCCAAAGTCGAACACGGTCGATTAGGGAGGGAAGCCGCAGGAGGACAAGTCCCAAGAGTTCTGGCTGGAGGTTTGGCCAGGACGAAGATCGTGCCTGCCTCTTCATCGTGCAAATTGCGCGCAGGTAGAAGGCGCCGAGTAGGATCAGGGTGCCCGGAATTGGTGCCCCCGGTGGCTCGATCTTCTCCGGCGATGGTTAAAGTGCCGAGGATGCGTGGCGCTTGTCAGACCTTGTGGGCTTCATGTTGGTCTAGACTAATACAACACCATTCCTTCGATATATATAAAAGCGGAGCCCATGTACTCACCCAGCTAGGACTAGGAGTCCTTTCTCTTATTTGCCTTCCGTGTCTGGCGGCTGGTCCGGTTGGGACTTCTTCAATAGTTCGGTTTCCTCCTCTTCAAGACTTCTTCAAGGTTCTCATAGAGATTTCCAATCGGTTCTACAACAGCTAGTACATCCAAGTCTACCGGTGAAAGTTGCATCCATTGTTCCATCACCAATGATCAGGAATTTCCGTCACTAGCAGCGATGTCTCTGGTAGCATGTGTGGATGAGAAATCAAGTACTAAAGAAGTTAAAAGTGTAGGAGGACAATCACAAGGATGCTTTTATGCAATTCTGGTGTTTTAGAAGGCACCCCTGCGAATTTTGCCTCCGAGGTGAGGTTAATGGCATCTACACCAGACCTGAAAGAGACCCATCTCTGCCACAGGTTATGACACAACACCTCTGAAAATGGCAAAGATATCAGCTCGTGCAAAGTTGTTCACCAATAAAGGGTGCAAGTAGTATGTATGGAGCTTGGAGAGAACCAAAGTGCTAGCTACTGATGGCGATGATGAGTAACTGAGTTTTCTTCCACAAAATCTCAATTTCTCCTTCAATCCATAAGTCCTTGCCACTATGACTACAAAGGCTGAAACAGGTTCCAAACCTTCTCATAACTGCTCAGCTCTGATAATCAATCTCACCATAGTACTGGGGAAATAATATGGCACACATCACAGATAATAAGCCACGAACCATAAATAAAGTGGTTCTAAGCATGACAATCAACAGATTGAAATTGCCAAAGAAAACATTAAGGATAAAACATTTTGATTTCAAGAGTTACTGAGTTTACATGTAACATGTGAATGAAAAACAAAGCATATACTCAGATAAAAGATGAAACCTGATGTAAAGCAACACTTGCCTATTAAACTATATATATGTAGATCCCATGCGGATCATACTTGTCTTTGAGGCATATATGTAGTAGCATTTGACAACTAATCAGCAAAACACAAAGAGGCAGCCTCCAATTCAGAATTATATTTATGAGAAATCCGAAATAACAAATTAAAGCATATTTCAACGGACAGCATATTACATAGATTCAGTTGGGAAAAACCATGTTCAACAACTCGGTCTGACTCCTTGTGTCTGCACCACCACGGTCTCTGGCAACAACAGGGTGATCGTCCCATTTCTCATATTGAACACACCAGAATCATGGAGAGGATTTACAGTGGGAGTTGACTCATCATAGTGAGAAATGAGGTAGACACAATCCTCCTGAACCCCACATTCAGCAGCAGGGAGGGACTCGGAGCATTCGCCAACAAAGAGTGCTTGGCCTCCCAAGGTACTGACACTTCTCCACTTCCGGCATGAATCTGTTGGCACTTCCGGCATGAATCTGTTGGTAAGGTCTGCCACCTCAAAGATGTCAAATGAATGAGTACGCGCACACAACACATGCTCAACTGGAGTCAAGTATACATCTGATGGCTGATATTTATGGCTAACCTTTGTGACCTTTGTTAATCTCCATGACATATAGATGTGTGTGTAAGTTGAGAACATACAGCTTTCCATCAAAGAATGCAACATCAACAATGTTCTTAATATCTTTGTTGCTAACTGTGTCAGTGGCAAGTGGGGGCTGGCAAATGCAAATTGTACCAAGAAAAATGATATCCGTGATCAGCCCCACAACAAGGGAATCTGGTGTCAAGCTCACTGATGAGGGCACCACAACTTATAAAAGAGTGAATCTCTAGTGTAGGCATACTTCATCTCATGATGCCAAGTAGTGGTCAGGTTAGGAAGCTGTAACGCAGCCTTGGAGAAAGGATTCATCAATGTGCACCCACCATCATTGTGCACGAAGAAGAGCCAGTTGTCCATGGAACCATGGCAAGAAGCATCATCCAGTAAAGGCATGTGATGAATCTCACCATCTGCAATGCTAAGAAAGGTTCCATCAAGGAGGCCCACCCATGTAGGTGGTGGGGGGCAGGGGCTCAACTCGAGCATTGTAGCGCCATGGCCGGCATAATGCTCGGAGTCGAACATGATCAGCTAGGGAGGGGAGCCTCCTGAGGACAAGGCCCAGAAGTTCTGGTTGAATGTCTGGCCAAGGTGAAGATCGTGCGGTTGTCATCATTCAAGAATGCATGCCTAAAAGGAGGTGACATAGGATTCAGATTTTAGAGATTTAACAAATGTTAACAGTAAACAGCAAACGTAACCATTTTTGTGTTACTGGTCTGGTAATAGTTAAGCAACACACACAATTAGGCAAGGCAATTGCAGCTACACTTAGGCCCAGTTTGTTTGAGCTTCTGCTTTTGGATTTTTGGTTGGAAAGTTGGCTTTTTGGTTGCTGACCTTTTGCTATTGGCTTTTGTAATAAATTTTTATCTTCTCAACACACCAAAAGCCAGGAAAAACTCCTCTTAACCAGCTTTCTAGCTTTTAGTTCATTTTTGAAGCGTCCCCATATAAGTAGAGACTAAATGTGATACAAATATCAGTCCTAGGAGGCTGATAACACATTTATTCAACAGATGGTTAAAAAACCGTACAACTCCCGAAGGAGCAGGCGGGCAAGCTACATCCAAAGGATAACTAAACCAACAACGATACAGATCCAAGTTGCAGTCCAGTCGGACTCCGGGCTGCAATTGGAACTAAGCGACAGCGGAAGCATTCTGCAAAGGCCAACACCACAGGCAGCGTTGGGTGCGGAAACGACCTCCTACTCGAAATCCTCGGCGACGAAGTCCGGGTCTTCCTCTGAAGTAACAAAACAAGGGTGGGTACAAAAGTACTCAACAAGTCCAACCCCAACCATGAAGGGGAAAATAATCAAGAATATGCACAGGATATATCAAGGATAAGGTTAAGGTTTATTTGCAATAAAGCTAGATTTTCAACACATGCAAGGGTTCATTTTTAAAAGAGTTTTCGCAAAGCATTTCTTTTAGTAACCGAATCATTAAGTGGGGTTGATCCTACACAAAGGATCCAAGTTTTAATACTACCGGACTCCCCGTCCGCAGTAGCTCACGGCACAACTGCCGGACACTTCCAAAATACAGCACACGCCATAAAAATCATCCATTTCGAATTACTAGTTATGTGACCAAGCCGCAACTCGTCCAATGCCGTGGACACGGCTACCCGGATAGGTTTTAATTTTGCAGAGGTTGTACACTTTTCCCACAAGTAGGTACCGCAACACGATCACCTTAGTGCCGGTGCAGATCCTAACAAAACCATTACCCACCTTAGCTAAGACTAAGTAGTCAACACGGAAGCAACCAAGGGGTTAACGACCTACCAACGAGGTCTTAACCGGGACCTAATTCACAAAGATCTTACTCCTTTTCTATGGTCTCCCGCTGCTCACCAGCTCTTCTAATGACTAGCAGACTAGCTAGTGGGATTCCTGCTAAGCCGTTGCCGCATACAACGGTCGAGTGGTTGCACGATGGTTGGGTTAGGTAAGATGACACATCAACTCGGTCCTTAATTTGTAACAAGATGGATATCTCCCAACCTTGCTCAACCACAAAGGTACGAGCCCAACTTATTGGCATTTCACACAAGAAACACCCATCCATCTCATCTAAGCATGTTTTTCCTTCATTTCCGAAAACCTATTTTCCCTTTTTAAAACACTCACATCTTTATTCTTTAACAAAACACATTGTAGTCATGGTTGAATTGAGTAACAAGGTCCTAAGCATTCCAGCAGTAATTATCATCCAAACAAAGCAAATCATATTTAGCGATAATTATAGGACAAGCAAGGAATAATCATAACCATCAAGGGGTGGCTATCCAACCATGTTTCAGCAGTAAAACAATATACGATTGATACAACAGGCCAATAGGTTGTGTTTGAAAATTTAGGATAAATATGCATCAAAGGGCGAGATTGGACTTGCCGTCCTCAAAACCTTCCGGGAGTTCCTGCTCGCGGTGCTAGTCCTCGGGCTTGAGCTCACGGTCAAACTCTTCCTTGTGCTCCTCCTCGGGTACTCCGCGATCTACGGCACACACAATCGAGCACACAATGAATAAAAGAAAATTAAAGTTTTACCCGTTGAGCTTCGAACAGAGAACGCGAACGGAAAATAGAAGGGATGAATATTTTCATGAAATTTGGAGATGATTCGGCGGAAGTATGTTGGAGGATGCCGTGGTCGAATTTGGGATTAATTGGAGGAAGTTTGGCGCATGAAATGATGAGATAACCGTGTATTAGGGGCTTAAAATGAGGTTTAGGACTAAACTGTGAGAACCAGGGGCCTATTTGTAATAATTTTTGGGAAGTGGGAGGGCTGATCTGTGAAAAGAGTTTGAGAGAGGTGGGAGGGTTATTCCGTGAATAGGAAGAAGTAGGGGGTTAGATCGAAATTGAATGGAAGTTTTCCCTTCTTTTTCTTTGACTCGGTACAGGAGGTGTGTGTGTGTGGGAGGGGGGGGGGATGGCCGGCGGCGGGCCAGCCGGCCTAGCTCGCCGGCAGTGAGGCCGGACGGCGGGGGAGGGTGTGGGGGGACCCATTTTGGCCCTCACCTTGGGCGGATGGTGATGGGAGAGGGGGTGCCGGCGGTGGACAGGGAGGCGGTAGCGGCGTTCCTGGTGGCGGCGCGCAGGGGTGGTGGAGCAGGGGGCAGCAAGCTGGGAGGGCGGCGTTGGTGGTGTGGAGGAGCGGCGGGGGCTCTTCCCCTTTTATAGCCGGCGGGGGCTCGATGGCCGGCGGGCCTTCAATGGTGGCCGGGAATCTCGACCGGTGGCATGCCGGAGCGGAGCTCCGCGTGGAGGGCATGGCGGGGCCGGCTCGATCAACGAGGAGCACAAGGGCGACGACCGGCATGGGGAGGCGCGCCGGGGAAGGGGCGGCGTGCAGCGGCCGGCGCGCGGTGCGGGACGACAGCGCACAGGGGCCTGGTGGTGTACAGCAGGGGGCGACCAGGCGAGCGACGTGGGGCCGGGCGGGCCAGCGGGCGCGCGGGGCCGGGTGCGGGGTGGCCTGGGCGAGCGGCGCCAGGAGATGCGGGCGCAGGGGCGTGCGCCAGAAAGAAAGGAGGGAAAAGGAGGAAGAAGGAAGAAGGAGAAGAGAAAAAGAAGAAAAAGAGAAAGGGGAAAAGGAGAATGGGAAAAAGAAAAGAAAAGAGAGGGAGGGTCGGTGAAAAGTGCGGAAAGCAGTCGGGCACGCGTGACAGATTTTGACGGGCACGCGGCGAAATTTGCGGAGGGAGAAAAAGATGACTGTCGGCGTTAGGTGTCGGGACGGCGGGGTCGCCGGGAAGGAAAAGATTTTGGGGAGCTCAACGGTTAAAAGATTTTTGAAAATAAATTTTTAGTGGGTGATTTGAGTTAGTAGATTTTACGAACGTTACAATTTCCTAAGAAGCTAGCTTTCCAGCTTTCCGAAAGCCAGTCTAGCAGTTGGACTGTTTGTTTTAGCTTTCCAGCTCCTGGCTACCAAAAGTCAGAAAGCTAACCCGAGAAGCTGAAACAAACAGGATTTTAGTCTTCTGTTAAAACTTAGGGTGCATGATTAAATAAAATTGTGACATAGGAGGTGCTGGTGTACAGACTTAGGATCTTGTTTACTCGAATTTTGGGCTTTTTTTCTATATAGCTACTTCTTCCTAGGTATTCTCGTTTTATTTGACATAAAAGGGGGATTATATTGACAAATCAGTAGCAGAAGGGCAAGTTTAAAGTTTACGGCAGTATTATAAAAGAATTGGCGTTCTTTTCCCATGTTTGTGATGTATTTGGGGCACTGGAATTTTGCAAGATCCTTAGAGGATTTCTACCTTTTTCTTGAAGAATTAGAATCCCATCGAAATTTCTATGTTACAGACAGGGATTTAACAAGTAATGACCTGGATACCCAGCAGTGGTATACTACGCCTAATATCAGGATTTGATATCAACCGATTTAAACTTTCTTTCTTTTTTCAGAAAAATACCGGAGCAACGAGAATTGTCGTCCTATGTCAATCAAACCCACACCAAATTAATTAGATGAACTCAGAAGGAGACAGAATGTTCTAAGGAAGGAGAAGGGAGTAGGGGCTAGGACTCGGGAGACTGACAGGAACACGGGGAAGGGGGAAACCGACTCGTAGAGACCTGCGGCGGCCGCGTGCTCGTGGCTGGCTGTGCAGCTGCCTAGAGAGAGTTTTCAAAGGACAGGTAGACGGCCATCGAGGAGAAGCAGGGTGCCGGATCGGAGATTCGATGACTTTCCCTGCAGGGATGGCAGTCGGGCGGGTTTGCAACTGAAACCTGTGGGTTTTGGACCCGGCAGGAGCGGGGGCGGATTTATTTTTGCACCTGCAGGTCTGCGGGCTCGGGGACCCGAAATAGGGTGGGGTGGGGCGGGTTTTAACTTTCCCCCGCGGGTGCCCATTGGGGTCCGAAGTTTATTTCTAGCCCACTGGAAATGCAGCCCAACCCACGTAAGAAACCTAAATATATAAACCGGAACCTCCCCGTCTCTCCCGTCTCCACCCCGCGCCGCCCCCGCCCTCTCCCTCGGTTCCTCTCTCCGCCCGCGGCCCGTCCGCCCCCGCCCCCTCCCTCTGCGGCCGTCCGCCGGCCCCTCCCTCTCCGCCCGTCCCCCGCCCCCTCCCCGCACCGCCCCCTTCCTCTCCGCCCGTCCGCCGCACCCTCCCCGCGCCTCCCGAAACCCTAGCGCACGCACCATGGCGGCGGCGGCGGCGCAGCAGAAGATCCGGTGGGGGGAGCTCGAGGAGGACGACGGCGGCGACCTCGACTTCCTCCTCCCTCCCCGCGTCGTCGTCGGGCCCGACGAGAACGGCTTCAAGAAGGTCATCGAGTACCGCTTCGACGACGACGGCAACAAGGTCAAGGTCACCACCACCACCCGCGTCCGCAAGCTCGCCAAGGCCCGCCTCTCCCGCAGCGCCATCGAGCGCCGCCAGTGGCCCAAGTTCGGCGACGCCCTCAAGGAGGACGCCGGCTCCAGGCTCACCATGGTCTCCACCGAGGAGATCCTCCTCGAGCGCCCCCGCGCCCCTGGTATGGATCCCCCCTCCACTCCTCGATCCGCCGCCTCCATTTCTGATCTGTTGCATCATGTTTTTGTTCGTCACCTGTTCTTTCTATTGCTAGCAACTAGGCGCGATCGGTATCTCGAATATTTCGATTCATTTCTTAGTTCTGTAATTGCAGATAGATGCAGTTGCTGTGAAATTGGGGGCCGTTGGATGGCTTTGTGTACATGTTCGTCTATTCTAGATAGACAGGGTTCGCGGTGTTGAACATTTCTAATTAGGCCTTGTAGGAGCAACAAATTTCGTCATGGTTCTATTCATCCCATTCCAATCGCCTCTTGAGTGATGCGATAATTGTGTCACGGAGCACTTAAAATTACCATTTCATTCTGGCTGATCATCTTCGTCATACTGGTGATTCCTGCTGTTGTTTTAACTGAGCTACAATTAGCAGCCATTCAATAAAATTTTGGCAGATCTATTTTTGTTTCATATCAAAGACTCGAATTGCATTCCATATTTCATTGATTGCGATCTCCATTTGATGCAGTTGTACCACTGACTGCAAGTTATCTCAGTATGAAGAATTATTTGTTATGTTACAACTTACATGAGCTCCTGAATGCTCACATGCCGCAAAAATAACACACCATTTCTTCTTGATGTGCTTACTATTTCTCTTTCCAGCATTCACAAATTCAGGCATAGTTAAGTTACATTTGTCTATCAATCTGCCAAAGCATTTTTCAGCTAAATAGTGTACATCTTACGGTTACAGACCTGTCAGTTAGCCATTGTAAATGCTCTGCTTAATGTATTCATCATCTTTTTTTTTGTGGGTTATGGGGCCTCTAAACTCGCCTGTATTAAACTTTGGTAATCTTATTATCTTCATGCCTTGTGCTTGCATATTTGCTAACTGCCCACTCATTTGTAGGGAGCAAAGCTGATGAACCAGCTGCATCTGGTGACCCACTGGCTGTGGCAAGCAAGGGAGGTGCTGTTCTCATGGTTTGCAGAACCTGTGGCAAGAAGGGCGACCACTGGACCTCAAAGTGTCCCTACAAGGACCTTGCGCCACCGACTGAAAGTTTCTCGGACAGGCCTCCGACGTCCGATGGCCCTCCTGCTGCAGGCGGTCCTGCGAAGGGAGCATATGTTCCCCCTACCTTGAGAGGTGGCGCTGATAGGAGTGGTGGAGATTCGATGCGCCGTAGGAACGATGAGAACTCAGTCCGTGTCACCAACCTCTCAGAGGACACCCGTGAGCCCGACCTCCTCGAGCTGTTCCGCGCGTTCGGCCCTGTCAGCCGTGTCTATGTCGCGGTGGACCAGAAGACTGGGTCAAGCAGGGGGTTCGGCTTCGTCAACTTTGTTCACAGAGAGGACGCGGAGAAGGCGATCAGCAAGCTCAATGGTTATGGTTATGATAACCTTATCCTCCGCGTTGAGTGGGCGACGCCAAGGCCCAACTAGTTTGTTCGCTGCTACCTACTTACTAGAGTTGCATATTTTCGCAAAGAAGTGCTACATTGGTATGTTGTTTGGAATAGCACTTGTGTCATGCGCATATGCTGTGTCGTAAAAACCTGCTGTTAAGTGTTAATTTTGGTTGGACGCGGATAATTACACTCGCTGCTGTTTTGTTCTGCTGTCTCTGCTGTCTTTATTCATTTTGTTTGGTGCTCGGTGCAGTCAGAAAAAGGTTTGAGGATGGGCAAGGAATTGGTGTTCACATGACGGTGCCCGAATGCATTGCTTTCACTCTAGTTTCGTTTGGTTAGGATAGGATGAAGATAACTTTTGGTTTGCCAATACGAGTTATGCTATATGTGTGCTTCCAAATACTGAAGTTTGCATTTGGGACCAGTAGTAATCGGATGTCTTAGCGCATTCAGTTGTTGAGGGAACGCATAAAAAACATGCAAATAATAACATTCAGTTGTTGAGCGGATTATTCTTTGTTTTGGATAGTTTTTGACAGATTTCATCAGAAATTTGCTAAAACTTTCTACGTATGAACTCAACACAAGATGAAACAGGCAAGCCCCTGTAACCAGTATCATGATGCCTAATTAGAAGTGATGGTTGCCGTTGGTTCGGATCAGACAGCAAGACTGGCGAACTTGGCAGCTGAAAACTTGTCCAGTTACATCACAAATGGAACCCATCCGCCAATTGATCACAGTTTCGTGCCACGTGGAGATGCATCAATTCAAACATTCAGGTTCCAATCGTGCAAACATTCAGGTTCCATGTGGAGATGCATCAATTCAAACATTCAGGTTCAGTAAGGAGATGATGAATCGATAATAGACTTTCAGGGTTCCAATCGTGCACCTGGAACAGCAACAGAAGCTGTTGGCCATAACCATACACAAATAAAATCTATGATACAGGACTAATCACTCTCCTAAACTTGTGCTAAGTCTTTGATGGATCACTTAAGCATTTTTGGTGGCTTGTATGTGTTCTTGATGAGTCTTAATCTTCAATGCATCTCTAGACACTCCAGCAACTCCAAATGGGTGAGTGGTGGGGGTATAAATAGCCCCAAGGGCTCAAAGAGCCGTTGCTCCAACGGCTAGTGAAAAATTATACCATCGGATGTTCTGATGGTATATTTTTTAGTCTGCATCGTAACATCCAAATTCTCCAGAAATTCATCCGACGCTTTATCCGATGCCCTCATCGGATCATTCGGTGCCACTGGCCACGTCACATAGCCATTGGATCCCCTGACGTAATTGCTCCGACACTTCCTCCGATGATGCCATCGGATCATCTAGTGATGAAGACATTCTAGCCAAAATCTTCTGTCAAGGATCAAAGAAAACATATTTTGTCCGACGCTGCTTTTGTGCATACCATCGGATCATCCGGTGCTATTGTATTTTCTTTGTCTTCCAAGCCTGTCCCTCAGAATTCATCCGACGCTACTAGAAAAGTGACCATCGGAACATCCGATGGTTGACTTTGCCTGGTTTTCTCCGTAGCGTACCAATTACTCCGATGCTTGCTCCGACACTTTCTCTGGGGGGCCATCGGAACATCCGGTGCTGAAGATATTCTGGCCAAAACCTTCTGTCAGGGATCACAGAAAATATGCTTTGTCCGACGCTATTTTTTTACATACCATCGGATCATCCGGTGCTATTGTATTTTGTTTGTCTTTCAAGCCTATCCCTTAGAATTCGTCCGACGCTACTAGAAAAGTGACCATCGGAACATCCGATGGTTGACTTTGCCTGATTTTCTCCGTAGCGTACCAATTACTCTGATGCTTGCTTCAACGTTTTCTCTAGGGGGTCATCGGAACATCCGATGGTAGATGGTACTATTTTCTTTGATTTATTTGTTTCCATGCAAGCACCAAAGATACCGTCACTTGGATATACCTATGTCTAGATTAGAAAAATCAAAACGAATAGTAACTTGTAATGGATGGAGTAGAAGGGAAGATAAGCATTTGGATGTGCGATAATATATTGGGATTGGGAGAGGAGCTAGGGCAGTAGATCAAAATCGAGAGGAGTAATGCCACTAGAGCGGCTGTATCGATAGAGCAAAATTGGTACAGGAGAAATCGTACCTGGAGCAAATTTCACGCGTGTGTAGAAGACGTGCATACGTGTATGCGTGTGGAGCAGCAGGGTACAGTGTTTACATATTTTTAATTACTATAATCTTAAAAATAAATTCTTTAGAGCTTTTCAAAATTGTGAGATGGCTAATTTTAAAAAACACCAGAGTGACCAAGCCACCATCTGTGGCTCTTTCGGTAAGTTAAGTCGGTTCGAGACCCAATTCGATGCTCAAAGCCCACGGAAGATCTGATGCAAGCCCATAAAACCAATTCGGGCCACCCTACCCATTTCCCAATCCCCATTTACTTCCACCGAGCTGCATCTGCCACTGACGGCCCATTAGACTCCCCTCACCGTCGAGCAGGGAGGGCAGTCGGGCGGGTTTACACCCGAAAGCCGTGGGTTTTGGACCCGACAGGGGTGAGGGTGGGTTTATTTTTGCACCCGCGGGTCCGGGGACCTGAAATGGGGCAGGGCGGGACGGGTTTTGACTTTCCCCCGCGGGTGCCCATTGGGGGTCCGAAGTTTGTTCCTAGCTCAATGAAAATGCAACCTAACCCACGTAAGAAACCCTAAATATATAAACCGGAACCTCCCTATCTCTCTCGTCTCCAACCCCGCGTCGCCCCCACCCTCTCCCTCGGTTCCTCTCTCCGCTCGCAGCCCATCCGACGGCCGCCCCTCCCTCTCCACCCGTCCGCCGTGGCCCATTCGCCGCCGCCCCCTCCCCGCACCGCCCCCTTCCTCTCCGCCCATCCGCCGCACCCTCCCCGCGCCGCCCATCCACCGCCCCCTCGGCCGCGCGCGCCGGCCGCACCCCTCGCCCACGGGTGTCGGGGATCCGCTAGGTTTCGGGCACCCACGAGTTTTTGGGTCGGGGCAGCATTTCCACCCAATTGGTGTTTCGGGTTTGGGGTGGGTTTATTGTTCGGGTTTCAGGGGTGGGGAATCAGTGGAAGCTTCACCCGCCGGCTCCAATCCGCCCCGTTGCCATCCCTATTTCCCCGGCAAGGTTTACATCACCGAGGACGAGCACGCGCAGCGGGTGGCGAGGGCTGGTGGAAGGAACAGAGAGACTGTGAAACGTATTATTGGGCCGGGCCGTGAAGGGTTACAGCCCAGTTCGTTGTAAGGACTGGCCCATGCCTCGTCCAGCTCACTCACCATCACAAAACCTGTTCAGTTTTGGTTGGATTCCAACTTCTTCCGTTTGCATTTCACATGCAGCATCGGGGATCCATTAGTTTTCATCCCAGAAGGAATTCAATGCAAATCTGCAGAGAACTCAACCGAATTTTGGGACAAAAATCCCGTTTTCATGCTGTAGCTGCACAGCGTACCAGATTTAACAAACAACAGCTATGACTCTAGAAGTATACCGAGCAAAAAATCGTCAAAATTCATCTATACTATAAAGCATTAGTGTCTAAGAAAATATTTTTCACCCAAATGAAATAACACGCACGCAACGAGGGAAAGCGATACGAGCAGATTACAAGAATGCATGCATAATTGCTCCCAAAAGGCAGAGATATCAGGAGATGCCAAATAGCAGCAGCATGACACTTACCGGACAGTCTCAGAATTGGCCATTATGATTAGTACCAGCAATTATATAAACTTGAATGTTTCTACTAGTTTGAGAAAGAATGCCACACTGAGCCACTCACCGGTACTAGGAGCTGTGAAATGGTTCTTCACGTGCAGCCACATGCAATCCTCATCAGATTTAGTTTTATTATGTGATCTCATTAAGTCTATTGTACATAGGATAGCAGCACTTGACCGTGAAATTTTTATTCGAGTGTCTTCTTCCAAGGTTACAACTATCATAATTTTTGTAGCTAATCTAGCCTAATATCCAGCACTAGCTCCCTAAAACCTCCTACACGTAAACTAAATAAGAAAAGAAGGAGAGCCCCAGCTCATGCAGCTGTTCAGCTCACACCTCGTTAACCAATCTTCTTTCTTCACCCATTGCATTGCCGTTTTGTTCCTGATTTCTTGTGCAACCAATAAAGGTACCAACCTTCTCACCAACAATAGCCTTTGCAATGTTTCCTGGCTTTTGCAAGTTAAACACGACAACTGCAAAATGACTTGCCAGATTAAAAATTTTAAATAGGAAATAAAATGCAGCACAAAGTGGAGGCTGGGATCTAAAATAGTATAAAAAAATGATAGCATCCTTACCAGGAATGTTGTTTTCTTGGCATAGTGTGATGGCAGTCATGTCCATTACCGAGAGATCTCTTGTAGTCACTTCATGATAGCTCACTGTCTCAAGAAGGTGAGCATTTGGGTTATGCCTGGGGTCTGCATCGTACACACCATCAACATTTGTTGCTTTAAGCACTACCTCTGCATTAACTGTTTGCATAATAGCAGGAAGAATATGTCAGTCTGTTAGGTTAAACAATTTTTACTGAATGAAACAATGCTGTCCATCTAAAAAGCCAGTCTAGGAAAGGTAAGTTTAAGCTCACACTAATAGCATGTTTCTACAGGCAAACTAGACCTTGTGATTCATGATTACTTATGTAAATATGTGACACGCAACTCTCCTGCGGCGTTCGAGATTACTTATGTAAATATGTACGAGTTAATGAAAATACACTCTAACACAAGTTTTGTACAAGTCCCAGCTTGTGGCAGAAAACCGGCTTAAATAGGTGCATAACTATTGCTTAACCTAACAGTTACATCCACTGTTTTCATTTTTAACTCAATCTGCAACTGGATGTTCATCATTATATAAACTAAGAGAAGAGAGGTAAGTAGGTAACTGCTGTTGCGAGAGTCCTTCTGAGTCAACTTACCTGCAACTGACTACAGCTTGACAGTAAAGCAAGAACTTATTTAGGAATGAAACAAATACACATATCTGCAAGCATATTTCTCTAGATTATTTTTAGCAAATGCAGTTCGTTTGATGAAGAATACAAGATGAACTCACTTTCTGCACAACGGAGAGCAGCAGCTGTATCAGTTGTAAAGAATGGGTTCCCTGTCCCGGCAGCAAATATAACAACCCTTCCTTTCTCTAAATGCCTGACAGCTCTTCTGCGTATATATGGTTCTGCAACCTCTGACATACGGAAGGCAGTTTGGACACGGGTAGGTATTCCAATGCTCTCCATTGTTGCTTGAAGAAATATAGCATTCATCACAGTGGCCAGCATGCTGAATTAGGAAACATGATCAGATGTAGTGTTGAACAATTTTTTATGTTAAGAAATCATACTATTGCTTGTCACAATAAATGTCTTTCAAAATGAGCAGCAGAGACACAAATATTATGGACAGAGAACAAATAAAACATTACAGGTGATCTTCAACTTCGATAAAATTGCAAGTTTCTTAAAAGAATTGTTCATATTTCCACTCAGTAAACTATTTTGATGGAATACGCCAGCAAATTTAAATGTGGTTTGTATATCACAAATGTTGAACTGCTAAGAAATTAAAATAAATGACGTACAATGCATGCAACTACCAAAATGGGTCTGATATTGGGCTTAGGTTTCATTTCATTACCTGCTTTAACTACATCACACTTTATCGTATTTCAACTTATTTTAAAATGCCACATAAAAGCCGAGCATAGGATGAGCGAACGAAAATACATCAAGCATTGGACATATTACCCGATGTAATCCGCTGATGAGCGATCAAGCCCACTACATCCAGCCCAAGAGGCCCCACGGAAGATATTGCCCCCACCAACAACAATAGCAACCTGCAAGTGAACATTTTTAATACGCATAATATAGTTATACACTTATACTAGAGAAGACGAGATAATACAAGGCACTCGCTTCCAAGGCAACGGAATCTAACCATTAAATTAATGCCTACTATCAAGTATAATTATGTGCATTTTATTTCACTAATTCTAAATCTTGAAACAAGTATATACAATTAAGAAATAAATGAAAGACAGTAGAGAGGGCACACCTCTACACCTAGCTTGGTGACAGAAGCAACCTCTCTTGCAATTGCCATTGTAATCTGCAACACAGCACACAGTTAAATTAAATAACATGACCTGCGCATATTAATTGTTTACCGCTTAGATTGAAAGATGTTCCAGCTCCACCGAAAGAAGACTCACCTTTGGGTCGATGTTTTCGGTGCGATCTCCAGCAAGAGCTTCCCCACTTACTTTAAGCAGTACACGTTGCCATCTGTATGGCCTTTTCGACCTAGAAGAACCTTCATCAAGCGTAAAGCTGAACGGCGGCAACAGTGATGTTTGATTCCTGACAAATGGAAGAGGCATGAGATGCATGCTTTAGAAAAGGTAATCCAGAATTACTTCAGGTCTTCAGCATCAAAAGGAAGTACTACAAAATTGGCTGCAGATATGATGAAACTGATAGGCAAGCTGCCAATTACAAAGAATCCAACCACAATTCCGCACTTGAGGACCTCTACCATGGATATGTATAGCGCGAAAATTTCTATTTATGTCACACAACACTACAACAGTCGTCAATCGTCATAGAAAAAACTGCCCTTTCTAGGCTACACAGCTAAGATTGCTAGCTTCCTCTGTGTTGTCCGTATGCCTCCTACCAAATCATGAGTCGGTAGGGGCGAGACCCAATCTTTCAATTGCGCAATTGTCGTCTAACGATCTAGTGCTTGAGGAAAACAAAGAGAAATATAGAAGCATTTCATCGAACACCTCAACCCCACCCCGTCGACCTGACCCAACAAATCACGTCAAACATCATGCATGGAGAACGTGAAGGTGTTCGTACCCGAAGTTGGAGGAGTCGGAACCGGCGGCGGCGGCGGCGGTGGCGCGGGCGCGCGGCTTTGCGGAGAGTGAGAGGGGAGTGTTGATGCGAAGGGCTCTCGGGCGCGAGGGGAGCAGAGGAGACAGGGACGGTGGCGAGGAGAGAGCCGGCACCACGGCGGCGGAGGCGGCCATGGTTGGAGTAAGCAACCGTCGCTCCAGGAAGTGGGGGCACGCGGGAGGAGAAGATGATGAGGTGGGCCCGCGACTCGATACTCAGCAGCCGAGCTCTAGCGGAGCCTGCAACCTCAAGGCTCGAGCTCGTGAACGATTGCAGCTCGAGCCGAGCTCGATCCGAGCCTGAGATCTGACCGGGGCTCGAGCTCGTTCTCAAGCCAAGCCTCGAGCCCGACTCGAATAGGCTCGTTTGCCGCAGACATCTTGTAGATGCTGCTTGTCAGCTTGAACACTTCAATCCAACAAACAAACTAAAGCGTCCATTAGACCACCGAGCATGACTTGAGAAGCGTTTTTTTTTCACAAGGGTGAGAAGCACATTTGAGCGCCTAGATGAATAATTGCAAATCTTTGTGTGTACGAGATTAGAATAACTTCAAAATAACTTCATCTACCACACGATATGCCTTGAGATTTGTGATATTCTCACAGTACAAAATTTTCCATCGATGCAAAACTTACACATCATTCAGCTTATACAACAGACCATTTTGGTGAGATTCTCTAAGTTACAAAACTGTCCTAGGGTGTAAAACTCCTCTTATACAGCAACAGGCCGTCTGGGTGAGTATCTGAATGCCAGCAACCTTGATGCCGCTTTTCTCTTGAAGACCAAATAGAGGGCCAGGATACCGCACACTACAAGAAGATACAGCCAGAGGTGAGCTTCTCGAACATGGAACATCTTGTCATTGTCGCAGCGGCAGTCGTAGTCACTACGGAGCAGCTTCATCTGCCCATCAACTCCGTCTGGGTCCAGGATGAAATCAAGGCTGACAGCTTCCTGCTCCAGCACAATGTGCGTGGACTTTGATCGGAAGCCTTCCATGGATGCCATAACTGCAAGAAGCATGAACAAATGTCACACAGTTGGATAGAGAAAGCGACCGTTTTGCTTTTCGGACTACAGGTTTTGTCAGTCTATATATACAATGGATGGTCAACTTGATCTTAGTAGCTAAACATGGAAAAAGTTGGGGAATATGTTGTTTCGTATAGGTGGTAAAACTTGGCTGGTTCCTGCCAAGCACAAATTGATTTACCTCTGATTGATAGGCATACAAGTCGAAGAAAATTTCAGAAAACCATGTCAAGAGACATGCCAGTCTGAGGATTCCCAATTGCTTTTGCAATTGCAGGTGATATAACCATATACATAAATTCTGAGGAAAAAGTGACGTACCTTCGTATTTCTTACCAGGCACAATAATTCGGTGGTAATCTCCAAAAGCTCTGCTTGCTCTTACCTAAAAGAAAGAAAAAGTTAGGGAACTCCTGGAAACATATAACAAGAACTCCATATTTATCAATTCGTCTATTCTAACATAACTGAACTAATGCTACCAAAACAAACTAACCTTGGAATCGATGCCCTTTATCATCACTGAGCCAGGTATAGGCCTGCCAGTATCTGCTGCAAATATCCTTCCATGAACTCCTGACTAAAACTAGAGTTAATATGACAGAACAGACTGATGAACCAAGCCACAATGCATACAATGATACAAACAATGGGAATCGGAATAACTGTAGTATTGTTTGATAAACTCTGTTCTCTACCACATAAGAGGAAGCATATCCCACAAATCCTGACTAAATAGGCAGTCGAGCTCTTTGGGTACAGTAATCCATTGCAAGCCATGAACATTTGTTGTAAAGGAAAAAGGATAAGCTTCCTAGTGTGCATGCCATTGTGGTGACAGTGAACACGAATTATGATAAACACTGATTGATCTTGTTCAGAACTCAGACCAACTAGCCAAAATGCCCCACCCTGAAACAGCTTCCTTTCTGGAAAAATATTGTGCCCGACATTTTCAATTATAGGCAGTAACTGGCTTGGTGCATACATTACTATGAAGCAGTTAGTACATGAAAACACTGGTATAAACATGAGCAGTTATGTGCCTCAACTCACTAAACAACTA
This sequence comes from Setaria viridis, assembly GCF_005286985.2. Lineage (NCBI taxonomy): Eukaryota > Viridiplantae > Streptophyta > Magnoliopsida > Poales > Poaceae > Setaria > Setaria viridis. Next base: position 2,254,234 of record NC_048266.2, read on the forward strand.
ACACCATTTCATTTCAATCAGTGCAAAAGTCACCCTTTGTAGTGCATAAGGAGACAATTGATTACCTTTATTAAGCTTGCAAGAAGATTAAGCATACTCATTCTATTGTGTTCCCAGATGACAGGAAGCTGTAGCAAAACAATAGAATAAGCAACAGAACAAAAAAAAAAATAAAGATCTGCAAAACAGAAGCAGAACCGTAGAGAACTCGATGCAAAGGTACCTCAGCTGCTTTTGGCCATTTTGTGTCACTAATCTCCAGAGTTAACTCAAAGCAGCCTCCATGTATATAATTCCAGTCTTGCATTCCACCATATATTGGATACCTGAATCACAAACAAGGATGTTGATTGATGCAAAGCCCAGACATACACAGAAAGTCTCATATGCAGTATGAACAAAATGCTACTGTTTGTTTACCAGAAGGCTCCATTTGTTATCCCTCCTTCAAATTCTTTGCTCAAGGACATGTTGTAGTGGGACTGACTATACACTGATGCCATGTGCCGGAATGTCTTATCATCAGGACATCCGTAATAATGTTTGCTGTGAGAAAGTAAAATCTTTGTTGAGAATGCTAAACTGTGAAATCAAGCAAGTAAAATTGTGGCCTTAAAGAGCAGAGGTGAAAAGCAGCAAAGAAAGAAACCACACATAGCATTGAGGAAATAGGTGTATCATCACATCACTGGATATTTTGAGAGGGAGAGAACATCCAATTGGTAGTGAGAACAGTGGTGGTTCTTGAGGTCCAAAGTGAGCTTTATGCACTCCACCCCCCCTCCCCCCCACCCCCCAACACACACACACACTAGAGAAATCATCAAAGAAATATTTCATTTCACCATTCAATTACAAATAAAATACTAATCTGGCCTCCTCTTTTCTTTGGCCATGTTAAATTGGCCCCCTCTATAATCCCATCTAAGCTCCGCCGCTGAGTGACACACACACACACACACACACACACACACACACACACACACACAGAGAGAGAGAGAGAGAGAGAGCATCATTCATAGATGGCAATGTGTTAATCAGCTGCTCATAAGACTAAGTCATCCATGCAGCTAATCTGCCTTGACACTTGACGGTCCTTACCTTGACCATTGTACAAAATTCTGATCTTGTCCAATTTCAACTCGTTTTACTAACCCAAATTATTATTAGTCTAATTCACCACCAAATGATTTTTTTTTTGTTTCTCCTCACACACATTATGTTTTAGGTTCAAGCTTTGTGGGTGACAACCACCAACAAACCTGATGTTACAAAAGTATATCAGATCTTTTTGTGATTATTCATAGGTTGGAAGCCACTGATGCTAATTTAACCATCAATATATGAAAATACATTTTGCCCCAAAAAAGGTGAAAATACACGAAAAAGAACATGAAAAATTCCATAACTGTTTTTTTTCCGATGTACATCTGATAAAGTTTGAACTTAAAACTCAATTTGAATGTGGATAAACAAAATATAAATATGTATAAGGGGGTGAATGGACCCAGTTTAAAATAGTTTGGGGGAGTGTCAAAATTTTGGTCATGAGGTCAAGAGGACAGACCGACAAAGTGACTTGTTTGGGGTAGTAAAATGGAGTTTGTCCTATAAAGAATTAAGAAAACATAAACCACTAGCTGCAACATCACATTATAACAGATTAAAGCACCTATATGCAATCAAAACTTTAAATAAACCATTTGCAACCACAAGAATCCATTGTACATCCTCTGAACCATACACTACCACACTAGCAACACTATTAGTTGAGATACTTGAAAGTGAATTTAGGTAGAAGAAGGAATCACCCTGTATCTCTAGTTCCATCCCATGGATAATTGGCAACAAGAGCACCCTAAAAAAATTCAAATAAGATGATAATATAGAACCTCATTTCAACAAGATAAGTAATAGCAGATAACTGTGGGTAGGAGAGAATAGTTACCCCATGCAAACTAGCAGAAGCTGTGAAGTGTTCTTGCTTTACCCAGTTCATAATGGCTCTAGTTTCAGGTTGTCTAGAGTTGATATCGTTGTTAGCGGAGAAGAACTGTCAATTTCAGTTAGTGTCAATTGAATGGCTACAAAAAATAAATAAATAAAGGACAAAAGGGGCAGTAGAAGCTTCCATAAGGAAAAGAGGTGCAACGTAAAGGAATACTCACTTGGTCAGGAAAATCTCGGTTGAGATCAATATCATTTGCATTACCACGCCATCTAAGAGCAAATCCATCTGGGTTCATTGTTGGAAGTATATGAAGGTGCATATTCTCCACAATTAGAGTTGCCTACAGAAATTAGTTCACATGTTGAGTTTACCATACTGGCAGCAGTTTTCATAGATTAGAGAAAATACATGTGCCAAACAGCACAGTTACATTGAACATGGTATCTTAATGTTGAACAATATATTGGCAAATAAGTAAAAAAAAGCATGCTTTAGAATTTAATTTAATTTAATTTCAAACTTCATATTTCAAATAATATTTCATGAATTATTATATTTTCAACCCCTTTATACATGATAGCTTCCGTTCAAAATTATGATATCATCTGAACAACTCAAAAAATACTAAAGGTAGCCATAAAAAATCTAAACCACAAGGGGCGGGCCATTGGTAAACTGCACCGTGACCAAAGAGCAAGTAGCGACAGATGAATGTTTGATTACCAATGGATCCTTCAGATAGTTATCACACAGCCAATTCGCAAGATGCATAAGAACCTCTCTTCCAACCGGCTCATCACCATGAACATTTCCAATGAACTGCATGAGCAGCACAAATTACATCACAGATAAATTCATGGTGCCTTTAACACTGGGATTAGAATTAAGAACCCCCGTCAATTCATCATCAATTGATAGTTGAATAAGAACAGAAGTATGAAATAACTAACTCAAGCAACAGAGCAAGCCAGCAGAATAATTGTTAACATGGCAATTTGTCACAGGAAAACCATGTGTTTAAGTATGGACCTAGTATAGGAGAGTGAGCTGAGTATTTGACAATGTGACATTAAATGATTAAATGTTCACTGCTACAGAAAAATGTGTGCTAAGTTTGAGCATACTAATAGCTTACTTTATGGTCTCAAGATATAGGGGAAAGAGTTAGTCCCCCATAAATTAATAACGAATGAAGAAGGAAAGCAAGGATATGGGATCAGAGAAATCGAATTTAAGATTGAAAAAAAGGAATCGCATCGTCATTGAACACATCCCACATGTGTGAATATGATTCTGGCACAGAATCCTTTTAGATCACAAGGGCTAGATGAATAAAATAATAAGATGAGATGATCATTCATTACAGAAAACTTCCAACCAAAATTTTAGTTGCATTCTCCAAATTTTGAAAAAGAACAGCCCCAGTTAAGAGTCATTAAGAAAATGGTACCACAAACCTTGAATGCTGGTTCAGCTTCTTTTTGCCTTGGCTTGTCTGATATTTCAATCACCCACTACAATCAGCACAGTTACCAAGTACATAAATTTGGCACTAAGCAAGGCATATGAAATGTACTGCAATTGAAGTTACGTACCAATGGAAAATCATTCACACTCTTTCCAATGCTGATAACAGGTTTGTGTTATCCCTCAAAGAGAGAAGAAATAATAGGTAAGTAAATTTTAACATATGAGAATACTGGAGGGAGGAAAGTAAAGGAAGAAAGAAAAAAATGCAATAAAAACTGAGATAAAGACAATATCAGAGTAGTATAACAAATAAACAGAAAAGATTCAAATCAAATATTTTATTATTTAGATAATGCTAAAAAAATCTGAGCATGTAACAACTTAATAGTATAAACAAAGACAGAATTATACAGGAATCTTATGAACAACTTATGTTCAGAAGTGGCATTTCATGATTAATTTTCTTTTGAAATCTACATATTTCATTGTAACCATTTGCTATTGCCCATCAATATGACCACATATGGATCGGTGATTCTCTCATGATCGGCAAAGACTTTGTATTATACCGTATACCATAAATGAATACCCACATGTGTACATGGCTTAAAAGAACTGATGGTCTTGTGGTTGTTTTAGAAGCTCTAAATATAATGGTCACAGAGAAGTAAAGTATTATACATCATGTACCTGTATATCCTGGAGATATTAGAACAACGACTTCCAAAGGCATGTACAGCAATCTCAAGCTCAGCATTGCTCATATATCCACGAGCCATTTCTTCTCTGAATTTAGTCCAAAATCATACACAACATGGTCAACCAATAATATCAAGCATTATAGACACACATTGTTTTCTTTCTTAAAAACAAAGTTAAAAGTTCTTATTTTAACATACGTGATATGAGGCTTTTTTTGAAGCAGGTTACGTGAAAATAACCCACGATCTCCATCATCTGTACATGGTTAAAAAATTAGTATATGTATCAGTAACTGGATAATAGAAATAGGTACCTATATGCAGAAAGCTATATCAAACGTGTGTGGACATGTACAGATAGATGCTGAGGCAGCCAATATAAGAATACATTGACTAGAATACTAGATCAGAGAAGGGCATGGGTATCGATACGTATTGGATAGAACATGAACATAGCAATCCATTACAAAATTCCAGCTTCTTCAAGATTAATCCTCATGATTCCATCTGATGGCAAGTACGCCCATTTATACCAGTGTTTTAATAAGCTGAATACATGATGGACGGTAGCCTTCAACAGTCAACACACTCATCACGTATTCAAGAGCATGCAATTTTTTATAATTCCAATTCGTGCTCGCCATCACTGTGCAGTGTGCACTGTTCCTCCCCAATCAGAAAACACTCTAGTACCCAAAACGAATTGATTCAATCAAAGCAAAAATTCTATAAAGCCCCACAAAAATGAAACGAGCTACCGGATCCGGAGTCTCCGAAGATCCCCAGCTGAAACCAATCCCACCGCTCCCACACGGACGGGAAACGCTCCTCAATGAAATGCACATACAAACCCGACGGCCCGACATCACACGGAAGGGAAGAGCAGGGAGAGACCTGAAGGACCGTGGCTGCCTCTCGCGGCAGCCTGCATGGGAAGCGAGGCGAAGGCGCGGAGCAGGAGGAGGACGAAGAGGGGGTGGAGGCGCGAGATCGCCATGGGCGCGCGAGGACGCCGCCGCCCACGTGGTGTGGTGGGGTTCGGGGAGTGAGCCGAGTGGGCTTTGGGTTTGACCTGGTGACGGACCGCGGGCCGATGAGACCGGGAGGGAGCACGATCCGCTTCGACGGAAGAGTTGTAAATTAGAACAAAACCAGCTGGGCCATAAGCACACAAGCACCAGTGGTCTAGTGGTAGAATAGTACCCTGCCACGGTACAGACCCGGGTTCGATTCCCGGCTGGTGCAAATCTTTTCTTTTGTTTTGCTCTACGATTTCCAGTCCTCGAGGTCTCGTACATTTTGAACCATTTCTTTTGTACGTTTCTCGTGTGTTCAGCCAAACGATCCTCCACCCTTCCCATCAAGGCGTCAATTGCAAAGAGAAGAGAAAGGCCAACCAGGCACGATATTCTCCAGAAACATGAGATATTTTTATTCAATTCACTTCTTTTAACATGTACGGCATTGTTTCAGTGAACATTTGAGTATAATCTATTTCTTCTGCTCGAATTATCTAAACAAAACGAAGCGTAGTGTGATACGGCAGATGCTCGTATCATGTCAGAACAAGGCAGCAGCAAAAAATGGGTTCAGCAGGCACTCCAGGATGGTTCTCCATCAATCAACAAATACAACGACTGCGTCTCTACTGCAGTGCTTTCGGGATTTGTCTGCACCAGCTGAGAAGCCATATGTATTCACAGAAAGAACTTGCCCTCCGCACTGCTCAGCTGTCAGCTCAGCAAAACAAGGCTGCAGCACTTGTGCTCCTGGGAAAAAAAATTAGCAGGCGCCATCATTATGTATTCAATGAAATAATTGTGCCAGGACCTGTAACAGGAGATGACACATGAGACTCAAAGTTGAATAAAATCTCACCTTTCAGAAGACGACTAGAAGGGGCTGCCAGTCATCACCACACAGCTACTTTTAAATTTGGACAGCTACAAAAACTATAATTGCAGTGGTCAGTGGATTCATCTATTTTGAATTGGACACCTTCAGTAGCTCATGGAATGCTTCTTGAGGAATGTCGACAGATCCCACTCGTTTCATGCGCTTTTTGCCTTCCTTTTGCTTCTCTAGCAACTTCTTCTTCCTAGTAATGTCACCGCCATAGCACTTGGCCAGCACATTCTTCCTCATTGCTGACAGGCTGGAAAGAGAGGAATATAAGCAAAACCCATGTGACAGCAATGCATATTCAACTATTTACCTCCTAACTAGATGGCTTTTCAGATACAGTTAACCTGATAATGAACAATATATTTAGTTGTTTACTGTGCAGAAGAACATTGCTGCTAAAACTAGGGCAGCTTCCTACTGGTTGAAACCTGAACGTTTTTGGTGGCCAAGATTGCAGCTGATTTCCCAAGGCTGGCTGGTTAATTTATATATATACTTTACAGGTAGATCTTTTAGGCCAACAGAAAGGCTTACTTGGAAAGTTTTTGAAAGTGTTTCCAGCTGTTGTTAGTTGCTATTAATTTGCATTACTTTCTTACAGAAAATGCTAAAAGATAATGACTAAAATATTCTGTACAAGTAAACAGCAATGCTGTTATAAACTCAGTGAAATGAACATAATAACTTCAAAAATGTGTTGATAGAAAAAATAATCTTCAATCAAATCAAAACGGTAAAAAATAGTAAAGAGAAATGCACTGTGGTCCTTAAACTTTTCCTGGATTCTCACCAGGTGAGAATCCAGGAAAAGTTTAAGGACCACAGTGCATTTCCCTCAATGGTGATTTAAAAAACTAATAGCAGCTTCGAGTATCTTACGTTTCCCTAGCGATAACCTTTGAACCAATTGCTGCTTGTATGGTGATCTCAAACATTTGTCTGCATTACCACATACAAAAATAAGGAATAAATTATGTTAGACCACAGAAATGTAAATCATGTCGCCCTCAACATGAGCCCATAGCAAAATTCTGTTCTAAGCCTTGCAAAAGCCACCAAAGAGAAAAATGCCAAATATTTTATTCTCAGTTAAGTGTTTAATCCCTTTCCAGCAAATTACACAACTTTTTGGTGTAATTTATATATTGAACTAAAAGTAATGTGTTCAGAAAGAGATATTCTCATGTCTCAGGCACAGTTCACATGTCCAAAAAAGAAGGTTGATGAATACCTTTCAATAAATTTCTTGAGCTTCTCCACTAATTCCCTTCCAACCCGCTGAGCCTTCTGGTTATGCACTATAGTTGCCATAGCATCAACAGGTTGACCATTAAGAAGGATGTCCATCTTAACTAGATCAGACTGTTCGTATCTGTCAAGGAGAAAAGGGGAGGAAATGAATAAATAAACTAAACAAATTTTTGGTACTTTTTTCTTCCTCCTATCAGCCATTTTACTATTGAACAGATTTTTGCATGCCACTTTACGAGTAAGTTTCACAAAATGCAAACTATTTCAGATATTAATGATGCTTGCCCTTAATAAGTCAACAATCCCAGATCTGATCAAAAGAATGTTTCCAAAACCTTGTATACATAAGACAAGCACTTTCTGTTTGTAAACACTAGACATGTGCTAGATTTCAAAAAGAAAGTCCACTCAAGGAGTTACACTGATCAGAAAGTTGTACTGACAACTTTAGAATATAAAGCAGTGAAAATAAAATATATAATAATAATAAAAGCATATGAGGAAGTGAAATAAACAACATAATATTTTTCTCATCTGCAAATTCCAAAAGGAAAAACAGTGTAACAAGACTATGCCTTGTTACTGCATTCACAAAGGGACTTACTCGGAATCTTCATAGTCAAAAGTAGCATAACCAGACGTAATGCCTTTCAACTCATTATAAAAGTCCACAATTATCTCCTTCAATGGTAATCGGTACTTCAACATAGCCCTTTGGCTGCATAAAAAAAATAGCCATGAAAAGCAAAGAAAAAGAAGAACACTTGATAAAACAGAGAGATTTGGAGGGAAAAAGGTTTACGCATCAATAAATGTATATTCCAGCTGCTCGCCCCTCCTTTCTGAACAAAGCATAATGACAGGTCCAACATACCTGAAAAGGTGATTGAGCATGATAATAAATTTCTACTTGTAATGCTCAAATATCCCAAAAAAAAAGTAGAAAACAAGTGTGATAGGAAGCAGATCTTACTCACTAGGGATAATGATTGTTGCAATAACTGTGGGCTCCCAACAGGCGGTTATACGCTTTCCAGGATTAGAAGCCAAAGCAGCAGGGTTCTCAACTTGTACCTTGCTGGGAAATACAACTTAAGTTTAGTTTTCTAGCAGAAAACAAATATAGCAAATACAATTGTGAATGCACACCTTCCATCACCGTATTCAAAAATATAAGGTACGGTTGGTATGGTCGATATGACTTGAGCTCCATATTCCTAAATAAACCCAGTGGCAGAATCAGAATCTCAAGGCAATTAGGTCACACAAATTATTTACATTATATCACATCTGATAATTTCCTCTTTTTCACATTATATTCCATTTTTCCTCTTTATAAGTTCAAATGAGCGGAAGAGTTTCTGGATTGACACAGGTATTCGATGCACTTAACCTGATGATGAAAGATATTCTCTACCTTTTTTTCTGCTGAAACATTCCATACTTCTAAAGGCATCCCAAAGAGTCAAAGTTACAAATTTCCATGAGATACTAGCATACTAGTTAAGAACGATGCTCTTTAAAACTAATTTTTAAACATCAATTGGTGTATTATGTATCTTGAGCACGTATTATGTGACTAAACATAAAAAAATCAATGAATCAGAATTATGGGAAAAACTATACTTGCTCAAGCCGTTGGTGGAATACATCCATGTGTAGCAATCCTAGGAAGCCACATCTGTACAGAAGACAGTCATAAGAAAATCAACAATAGATTACAGCAAATTCCACACTCTGTAATGAAACTATAGGGAACTAGTTCACATACAGAAAATCTGGTACCTGAATCCCATGCCAAGTGCATTGCTTGACTCTTTTGTAACAGAGACACTGGCATCATTACATGTTAGTTTCTCAATCGCATGGCTAAGAGCTTCGAAGTCAGAACCATCAGCAGGATAGAGGCCAGAGAAGACCATGTGTTTTGCAGGCTTGAAACCTGAAAGGCTATTCTGTATGATGTCGCACCGCACGCAACCAAAAACTAAGGAAAGAGAACACGAAACATGGCTATGGAACTGCAATACATCATGCATGTTCTTCTCAGGCTAAATCGGACTAAATAAAAAGTGAAAATACATGAGGACATAAAAAAATTTCAAGAATGGGACTCCGTACCAGGAAGTGGCTCAACAATGCTCTTTGCCTGATGAAGGGTATCGCCAATGCGTGCTTCTTTAGTTGAACGCATTCCACTAATAACATACCCAACTTGTCCAGTGTAGAGCACTCCAGTAGGTGTAAGCTCAGGGTGCATAATGCCAACATCCAGAACTTCATATGCACGGCCAGTTGCAGCTGATGCTATCTTATCACCTTTACGCAGAGCACCATCAACAACAGCAACATGGCAAATCACTCCTTTGTACTCATCATAGTAGGAATCCAGAAGCAACATCCGTACAGGTGAATCACATTTCCCAGGTGGGGAAGGTATGCGTTCAATTACAGCAGGTAATACATGTTCAAGGCCTTTCCCAGTCTTGGCAGAAGTGAGCAGGGCTTCACTTGGATCAATATCAAATAACCTCTTCAATTGATCCTTTACATTATCTGGATCAGCAGTCGGCTGATCAATCTTGTTAATCACAGGAATGATGCTCAAATTTGATTCAAATGCAAGGTAAAAGTTTGCGATTGTTTGAGCTTGTACTCCTTGTGCTGCATCAACTACTAAAAGAGCACCCTGGCAAGCTGCAAGGGACCTGGATACCTCATAGCTGAAATCCACATGGCCTGGTGTATCAATCAAATTAAGCAAATATCTTGGTGCATCTGAGTCCTGGGATGCAGTAGTGTTCCTATAGAACATAGTTGCTGTTTGTGCTTTGACTGTAATTCCCCTTTCTCTCTCAACCTGGTCATCACATACATGGACGTTACAACAGAAGACATGCAATATCAAACTACACATCAAGGCCTGATACAATGTCAAAGCAATTTTCTGAAAGCAATGTCCAGATCAGAGTACAGGGAAAAAGGAGTTAAGGTTGTGGAAATAAACATTCTTAGCTAAATGTAGTTGAATCATATAATATTAAAATCTAAACGTAACAATTATTCTAAAAATAATGCAGTCATCAATACAGTTCCAGAATCTAATCGTGAAAACAGTAAGGAAATGGTGGTTTAACTGAACTAATCACCAATGACCATCCAATAATTGAACGGTAAAGGGCCAACATTTCGCTAATTTCTCTAAGTTATCTAAGAAAGGGGGAGTGAACGGGGAGAATTGGCGCCGCACTTGCAACTTGTCGAGGTACTGGGGCTGGCCATGGCCCTTCTGGATGGTGCCGGTGAGCTCCAACAGCCTGTCCGCGAGCGTCGACTTTCCGTGGTCGACGTGGGCGATGATGGAGAAGTTCCGGACCCGCTCCGGCGGGTACAGCGCCAGCTCGGACCCGGACACCGCGCCACGCGCGCCGTGCTCCGGCGACGCCTGCGACGAGAGGAGGCGCTCGGGCTGCTGGAGCGCGTTCCGGGACAAGGAGGTGGGGGCGGCGATATGCCGCGCAATACCGCGAGCGGATCGCCGGAGCACGGCGGCGCCGGCCATTCCGAGACGCGGGCGGGGGCGGCCGGCGGCGGGGGCTAGGGTTCTGGGAGGGGATTTGGCGGAGGAGGAAGATGGGTTGCGTGGAAGCGGTCTATGGACTGGAGACTAGAGAGCCAGACCATGGTGGTGTCCGTGCGCCTGTGACGTGGCAATTTTAAGTTCCATCGTGGTTGCGAAAGGCATTCGATCTGCCATGGATTTGTAAAAAACTGTCACGTTTGTGTGGTGCTTGGCCGGTGCAAAATGTCCTTGTAGTGTACAGCTCGGATAGAGTTTTCTTTTTTTTTTTACTTGTACACTTCTTCTATATCAAGACATGTAGGAATCTACTTTATTATGAGCTGCTTCCAAAACAAAGAAAAATGAAGGTAAAAAGATTGTCTTTGACTCGCTGGTGCTCGTCATTTACGATTATGAATGTGACCATCAATCTTTCTCGGTTGGCTCACAAGTTGAGCTTCCTTCCTTCGGATCAGTGACATATAGCATAACCTACTCAATCCTGCAAGCACAATGTGGTTGAGCGCGCTAGCATTTGCCGATGGCCATACATGTTCCTCACTTGAATTGGCCTACCAAATGTTTCCCACGATAAAGGCAACGTATTTAAATGTGCCACCGGTCATAATCAAGCAACTACGCAAGTGTTTGATGCTCTTTCCGTTCCATATTTATATATCTAGACATATGCTTTATTTAGGTGCATAATAAAAATTATGCAAAAAAATAAAACGATCTACAATTTAAAACGGAGGGAGTACAGCTCTCGATCAATACCGAACCGAGAGTTTCATTACTGCATAGTAGCCATCTGAGCATCAGATCGAGGGGCATGGTAATACAGTCATCGGTTAAGTGCGGCGCCGTTACACATTCTCAATCCAATATGCTAGCTTCGCCAAGGTCGTGCCGATCATCAACCCATCGCCAATTTGCCTTCCTCTCCATCACCACGGGATAGAATGAATCACCAATCGCTTGCCATCTTGAGCCATTCGGCCATTCCCCAAATGGCCAAATGCTCCCCGGTTCTGCCCGTCCAAGCCCTGCAATGCAAGCGTCCACGTCCATCCATGCACGCGCATCGGCAACCGCTGGCTGAACGAGCCCCTCCCCCTGTCCCTCCCCGCCCACGGCCGTCTCGCCGCTTTCCCTGCCAAAGAACGCTCGCTCGCCCATACCCGGCGCGCCCCCGCGGAACACGGCGAGACGCACGTCCGCCTCCTCCGCGGCCGCGCCGGCCCCCGCCCCCGCGCGCGCTATAAGAACACGCCCTGGAGCGACCGCGAGCGCCTCACCGCGCCGGCTCTCCCCTTTCCCGCACCTCGCCCATGTCCGTTCACCCGGGAGGGCTCAGCATCCTTCGGAAGGACTAACACTTCTTCCCGAGACCTGAGCCCGTCCCCGCGGTGACCAGCCGAGCCGGCGCACACGTCGCCTCCGATCCCGGGGCTCTCACCGCCGAGCCCCGACCCAATTTAACTAACTACTAGGATCCATCGGTAGTAGCAGCACCGTACCACTAGTGCGGAGCACAATGGCGGGCTCCGCCGTCGTGTCCGTGTCCATCCTCCTCTTCGTCCTCCTCGCCACCGCCGCGGCCACGCCGACCGACGTCGCCATCGACGAGGCGTACGCGCACCTGGTCAACGTCACCGGGGACCAGGAGCACTGGGCGGAGCGCGCCGAGGTAGCGCGCGCGTACAACCGCGCCGCCTACATGAGCGACCCCGTCGCCGTCATGGACCGCTTCGAGGACGGCGGCGTGCGCACGGACGAAGCGGCGACGGTGCGGTCCCCGTCCCTGCCGCGTAAGTTCCGGGCCGGTGCACGGCCACCGACCCCATCGACCAGTGCTGGCGGTGGTGCCGCGGCGACTGGGCCCGGGACGACCGGAAGCGTCTGGCCAGGTGCGCCATCGGCTTCGGCGGCCACAAGGCCAACGGCGGGCTCGCCGGCGAGTTCTACGTGGTCACCGACCCCACCGACGACCCCGCCAGCCTCGTCGCCCTCCAACCGGGGCAACCTCCGGCACGCCGTCGTCGAGGACCGCCCGCTCTGGATCACCTTCGCGCGCGACATGGTCTGATGGTCATCTAGCTCAGCAACGAGCTCATTGTCACCAGCGACAAGACCCTCGACGGCCGGGCCGCGCAGATCACGCTGCAGCACGTGAGCAACGTCATCCTCCACAACCCTCCGCATCCACGGCGCGAGGCCGCGCCCGGGGGCGCCGTCATCAGGGACGGCGCGAGGCCGCCACTTCCGCGCCCGCGGCGCCAGCGACGGCGACGGTGTCTCCGTGGTCGGGTCCAGCAACCTCTTGATCGACCACGTGTCCATTGCACGGCTGCGCCGACGGGCTCGTCGACGTCATCGGGGGATCCACCGCCGTCACCGTCTCCAACGGCCACTTCACCAGGCACGGCCGCGTGATGCTCTTCGGCGGCAGCGACGATAGCCCGCGGGACAAGATCATGCAGGCCACCGTCGCCTTCAACCACTTCGTCAAGGGGCTCGTGCAGCGGATGCCGCGGTGCCTCTACGGCTTCTCCCACGTCGCGAACACCGACTACACGCACTGGCAGATGTACGCCATCGGCGGGAACAAGAACCGTCATCAGCCAGGGCAACCGGTTCAGGGCCAGCGACGACGGCAACTTCAAGGAAGTCACCAAGAGCCGTTGCCCTGATATGGAAACCTCTTGGCAAGAGAGAGCACGCGACCTACAGCGAGTACAAGGACTGGGTGTGGAAGTCGCAGGGCGACCTGTTCCTGAACGGTGCCTTCTTCAACCCCTCCGGCGGCCAGAACGAGCGCCGGTTCGAGAAGCTCGACCTCATCCAGGCCAAGAGCGGCCAGTACGCCGAGTCGCTAACCAAGTTCGCCGGCGCGCTCAACTGCCGCGTCGTCAAGAAGTGCTAGCCAGCCCGGATGACGATGTAGGTGATTGATTGGGTTGGCGATCGATACTTTGGTTCAGGTTGAGTAGAGCTCTTGTGTTTGGATGATATCTGTAATGGTCAACCACTGCTTGCCAGCTGCCAGCATGGTCCTTGTGACACATACGGCTTGGCTTTTTTGTGGTACTCATGGTGGTAATACTGAGGGTGTGGCAGTGCTTCGCACAACTAAAATCATGTGTCCATCGAAATCATAATATGAGATTGTGGATTTGTGACGAGGTAAAAGAGGTTATTTGGAAAGTAGCGATTGATATGTTCTTAGGGCTTGTTTGGATATAAAGGGATTGGAGTGGAACGAAGGGGACAGAGTCCAAAATGAACTAATTTGCCCTTCAACCCCTCCTATTCCACTGCTATCCAAACAAACCCTTAGTGGGGATTATCGCTGGAATCCTAAAAATTCATCGAAACCGAGCCTAAGAGGATGCTTGTTCATGTCCATAACTTGTCACGCCACAAGTTGGACGCACCACAAGTTATGTCGGGCGTGGTAGTGCTTTGCACAACCAAAATCATGTGCCATGGGATTGTGTTGCATGTGAGCGGTTGTTTGAAAAGCGATGATTGATATGTTTTTAGTGTGGACTGCAATCCTAGAAAATTCAAATAAACTCGGACTAACTGTTGGGGATCTATAGGTAATATATAGGCTATAGGTAATATATGGGTTCCTTCTTTGTATGCACACGAGTGTTTTAGCTTTTAGGTGCTCTCAATGTTTGATTTTTGAGCCATCCATCAGCTTAGCTTTGTAATAACAAAAAAAAGAGAATGTTATTAGGGGGTTCTTACACCTTAAAATTTTAATTGTAGTATTGAAAAAAACCACCACACTAGTTTTTGAAGAAATTAAAAACACATTCATTTGGAGGATTTGAAACTAGCCATTTTAATCGGAAAAATGGAGGAAAAATTGCACTATTCAATTTAATGATCATCTAACACTCTAAATTGAACCAAAAGTCCATGCCAAATACACGTGATATATGGCTTAATTTAGAATTCAAAATATCGAAAAACTAGTAAGCAAGCCTAATTATTGGGGATCTATGGTAGTTTGATTTTGATGTGCATTTAAGAATTATATATCACTCATATCAAATTTAGCTTTGTAATGATAAAAAAACAATTGCTATTGGATGGTATTACACCTTATCTATTTTCTTAACATTGTAGTTTAAAGAAAAGACACCATGTTCTTCTAGCGAACTAACCACATCAACGAACAAAAACAAAAAAATCTAACATTTTATTTTAAATATTATTAAACTATCTAAATTAAACTCAAAATTCCGTACAAAATATGATTAATATATAGCTAAATTTGAAGAATACAATAACAGAATATATAGAAATATATAAGATTACAATTCAACTTGTATTACAAGATGATTTGCTTTCATTTATCAATGAAGACTGCATGCATATGAGCAACTAAATCAATCTATTAAAGTAGTGATGTAAAAGAAACATGATCGAAGTTGCAGAGACTTAAATAGGGGTATTTTATGTGTACTCACATCAATATCCATGATTTTATATAAAGTTTAATATGTGTATAATATAGTTGATAAAAAAGAGTATATGTTCATTTTTCATTCTTATTGGAATTTATAAGGGTACAATGAGTTTCCATTATTTTCATGTTGATATTTGTATTATTATTGTATTAAACTTAAAAACACAATAACGAACACCCAGGTCCAAAAGACTAGTTATGCCACTCATAGGTTGGGTAAAGATGTAACGGTATGAAACAATCACCATCAGATCTATATCGTCGGACACAATCAATTTATAATTATTTTTTGGTCAAAACTTTGCATAAAAAATGATCTCTGAGTCTAAACTAATTTCTTGCAACTTATGTATGATGTGCATATATGTTGATTATCATTTTGTTGAAGCACAACAAAGTAGTTGGATAATTAGGATGTGATTAGAAAAAAGAAAGCATCTTCCATGGTGTGTGTAATAATGTTTATTATACATATTTAAGTAATGTTTCACATCATCATTAAATTGAAATATATGTGTCCATGACTAGATTGATTGACAAATATCCTTGGACCTTGCTTAGATAGGAATCAGAAAGTACATCATACGAAGCACAGAGATTTACAAAGGTTCGGGTCCCTAATGAGTTAACCCTAGGACATGATGTGTGTGCATCTTGTATATATGATTACCATCGTTTATGGGCACATTGATTATCATGATATCTCTTTTCTCAATCATAACGAGATATCTGGAACCACCATACCCTTGTACTCGATAGATATTTTTCAACACATATTATATAATATCTTTCAATTAGAAACATTGGGCTTCTCATAAGAAATGCAGTAGTTCAAATAGTCTATTATTTAACTCCAAAACTGTATATTGTCTCAAGATACGTGCAAATATTCTAGCCACTTTTTGTTCTTGAGTAACATTTTGAGCTAGTTGAACAGACACTTGAACTAGTCACGTAGATTAGTGAAAAATTCAAATTCTAGTCGGTTTACTTGCTATTTGTTAGTTTGGTTGGCACCCATGACTGATGGTTGCCATCTTGCATTGGTGCACACAGCATACACCTAGCTAGGTTTCCTATTGGATGACTAGAAGCCTGTTTGGATACACCCTCCTAAAGATTAGGAGTCCACTTTTAGGACACTTTTAGAACTTGTGCATCCAAACATGGGTCCTAAAAGTGCACTCCTAAACTTTAGGAGGGCCATTTTCATTAAGAGGGCCAAGGGGTACTAATGTATCCTATTTCTCCTAAAAGTGGTCCCGAAGTCCCCCTTACCCCTATTACCCTCGCATGCATTAATGATGTGAACAGTGCAGGTGTAGTTTAGAGGAGTAATTGGGGGGTAAAAATGATATTTTCCCTCTAAAGTTATAAAGATTAGTAGTCCATCCAAACAGCCCTGTACTAAACTTTAGGACTAGCAATTTGAGGGTTCTAAACTACTAAACTTTAGAAGTTTGTATCCAAACAGGACCCAGGTACGTCATGCGCCTACCGGTTCGAATGCAAGAAATATCTTCCTGCTGCCTACTTGGCAAATGGCTTTGGACCTTGTGCACTGCCTACTTGGCAAATGTCTCTGGACCTTGTGCCTGTGCACCAAGCTAGCTGTATTTGGGTTCACCAGGACAGGCCCTGAGCTTGCCAAAGTGAGGGATGGAGGGAGGTGACACTGTGGTAGTGATATGTTTTTTTGAAAGAACTGTGGTAGTGATATGTTGGGTCCATCAGTTGAGATGTAATTATTGGAAAGAGGAGCAGGAAGATTAGTTGTGGAGACGATTAATATATGGAACCATCTGAAATATTGGGCTACCACTGATGTTTCTTTAAACCGAAAATTTGGTAGTAATGTATAACATACTTTTAAAAAAACACTATCTGAATATTGAGTTACCATTGATGTTTTTTTTCACCATGTTGTTGACTTTAGACATTTGGCTACAAACCAAGTGCGATAAGCATATTCAAGACGGATTTTGTTTGCAATGTCTTGTATGTATTAGCCTGGCGTAGCGCTCTCTCATATTACCATCCTCTCCCTAGCTCGTGCCGCCACCAACACGGATGCGCTATCCTGGTGAAGCGGTGTGCCACCTCCTCCTTCCTCGTCTCTACGATCTATTTCCACAGTGCCATTTCCCACTCGGTCCTCTCTTTCCCCGTCTCCACCATTACCTAGATCCACTAAGACGATTTCACCTAGCCATCGCTGCAAAGCCCCCAATGCTATCATCACCATGCACTATCCATGGCAATGGCGGTGCCACCAACACCTCGCCACACCGTTGGAGCTTGTCTTGAACAGAGAAGAAGGCTAGTTGGTTGAGCATGAATCACTAGATGCCTAGATGCGATGGAACCATCCAAAATTAGGTGTCTTCATCCTCTGTTCCATTGTTTTTTGGATGAAGGAGCTGAAGCAGGGTATATGCGTGCACGTACTCAGGGACGATTCAAGCAAAGCAAAGCAAGCAAGCACGCATACAGTTTGTGTAAAAATCAGCGCTAAAATGTACCAATCGATGTATAAAAGGCCATGCACCGCATTCCATCCTTTGCACACACAAATTCCAGAAACGGCCATATAATTAGTTACATGTCCATCCAGAACCTATATGTGTATATGGTTTGGTTTCTCTCCTGTGTAGTCCTTGATCCCACAAATGCAGAGTATGGCGGCCTAGCACGGCTTGCCGGCGCGGCAGTTGAGCGTGCCGGCGAACTTGGTGAGCTCGCCGACGTAGCTTCCGTGCCTTGCCGGGATGAAGTCGAGCTGGTCGTACTTGCGCTCGTTCTGTCCGCCGGACTCGTTGAAGAAGGCCCCGTTCATCATGACGTCCCCCTGCGACTTCCACACCCAATCCTTGTACTCGCTGTAGGGCGTGTACTCCCTCTTGGTCACCTCCTTGGCGTTGGGGTCGTCGGGGGCGATGAACCGGTTCCCCTGGCTGATGATGGTGGGGTTCTTGTTGCCGCCGATGGCGTACATCTGCCAGTGCGTGTAGTCGTTGTTCACGACGTGGAAGAATCCGTAGCGGCAGCGCGGCATCCGCTGCACGAGCCCCTTGCCGAAGTGGTTGAAGGCGACGGTGACCTGCATCATCCTGTCCTGCGGGTTGTCGTTGCTGGCCCCGAACAGCATCACGTGGTCGTGCTTGGTGAAGTGGCTGTTGGAGACGGTGATCCCCGTGGACCCGTTGACGACGTCGATGAGCCCGTCGGAGCACCGGTACATGGACACGTGGTCGATCCAGACGTTGCTGGACGAGAGCACGGAGATGCCGTCGCCGTCGCTCCGGGTACGCAGCCCGTAGTGGCGCTTCGAGTCCCGGATAATGCCCCCCGAGTGCGGCGCCGAGTGGTGGATGTGCACGTTGTGGATGATCACGTGCGACACGCTCTGCAGCGTGATCTGCGCGCCGGTGATGTGGACCTGCGCGCCGCGGCCGTCGATGGTCTTGTTGTCGCTCACGATGAGCTCCTGACGGAGCCGCACCACCATGTCGCGCGCGAACACGATCCACAGCGGCCGGCCCTGGATCACGCCGTACCGGAGGGTGCCCTTCCGGGGGATGATCATCTCGTCGTCGCTCGCGTCCGTGACGATGTAGATCTTGCCGCCGGCGCCGCCGGTGGTCTTGTGCCCGAACCCGCGCGCGCACAGCGCCAGCCGCTGCCGGTCGGTGGCCCAGTCGGCGCGGCACCGCCAGCAGCTGTCGATGGGGTTCGTCGCCGCGCACGGGCCCTGGTACCTCCGCAGCGACCGCCGCGTCGTGGCCCGGAGCGTCTCCGTGTTGAAGCGGTTCATGGCGGCGATGGGGTCGCTGACGTAGGCGGCGCGGTTGTTCGCCCGGGCCTCCTCCGCCCGCTCCGCCCAGTACTCCTCGTCGGAGGTGACGTTCGACGACGCCGCCGCCGCCGCCGCCGCCGCGACGGCCGTGGCGAGGACGTAATAGAAGAGAATGGACAGAAGGGGGCTCCTGATTATTAGGGCCGCCATTGTAGTGTGTGGACGCCGGCCCGGCAGCCGCCCGGCGCCTCGATCGCCGCGGGGGAAAGGCTCAGGAGATGTGTATGGTGTAGAAGGTTCCTGAGCCCTCCCCAGCGGGTGGACGGCGGCGTGCGGCACCGAGGCGCGGGTCTGAGGTGCGCACGGTTGCGGTGGCGGTGTGGCGGTGGTTCCGGTTGCGGGTATATATAGCGGCTGCAGGCGTGACGCCCCCTGGGCTTTGGCTGGACGTCGTTGCGGCTGCTCTGTTTGGGAGTTTGGGGCGCGAGGAGAAAGGCCGGCCACAACCCACAAGTTCTGTTTGGTCCTGTGACCTCCTGCCATTAGTTAGGGAAGAAATGAACCGTCGAATCTTGGCAGGTAGTCAAGGTCAAAGCTCTGTCCCAATCGAAAAAAGGAAAGCGTGAATTTGCTGCCATTCTTGTGATTGGAAAGCTGGCGACATTCGTGCAATCAACGGCGAGCAGCACCCCTTCTTTTCCGGCTCGTGACAGCACTGTGTCATCTTCACCATCGCCGACGAGAGCTTCGCAGCCCGGCGGAGACGCGAGGCTTCCGAGAAAGGACCGTGGGCCCAAACACGATAGGACGCTCATTCACATGCAGTCCAGCCCAGTAACCAGACTTCAACGGCCCGTGAAGCCACGCGCTACCCTTGCCGGCTTCGCGCCATCCGAAAGATACGCATCCAAGTCCCGAGTCCGAACTCGACTCATCCTTCACGACCAGCAAACGGATTCCGATCCTTCCCCGACTCGAACGAACCATGATCCCCGACCATCGATAAATCCCCACGCACGGATGTGCCAACCACAAACACGAGTAGAGTCATCCAATCTTTCCCTTCGCCCTCGCTCGCTCGATCAACAATGGTGAAGTTTGACGTGGACGACGATGGAGACTTCCTCGACCAGCAACCAGACCAGGGTGACTGCAGCTTCATGTCCGATGATGACGACGATTACCTGGACGGGCAGTCGGACCAAGGTGAGGACGGCTTCATGTCCGGCGATGACGACGATTCGTCTCTCCACGAGCAATCATCATCAGACCAAGAAGATGACTGCAGCTCCATGTCCGACGATGCCGATTCGTCTCTCGACGAGCAATCGGACCAAGAAGACGACGACGACGACTTCTTCGACCAGGAACCAGACCGCCAAGCTAACCTCTTCATGAAGTTCTTGATGGGGGCGATCCGCAGCTACACTGACCGCGGTTTCCACTCGCCCGCCGGCGCCGGCGGCGAGGACGGTCCTGTGGGCACGTTCTCGCAGCATTATTACGTTGTCGACTTCACCGGCCGACGAGTACCACGTCTTCGCATTCGCAGGTTCCTGACCGCCGAAGATTACGCCGTCGAGCTGGACGAGGACGACCCATTCCCCGTGCAGGCGCCGCCGGCCGCTGCGTCGGAGGCAGCGGTCGCAGCGCTGGAGGCAGCCGAGGAACCAGCCGACGACTGCTGCCCGGTCTGCCTGCAGGATGGTGCGGCACCGGGCGCCGCGTGGACGCGGGTCGCGCCGTGCGGGCACCGGTTCCACGCCGCGTGCGTGGCGCAATGGCTGCGGGTGAAGCTCAGCTGCCCGGTATGCCGCCGCCCGGCCGCCGCCGCCGCCACCGCTCCCACCGCGTGCCGCCGTGATGACGCGGCGGAGGAGCCCTCACGCTCGCTCCCGATCCCGGACATCGTCGAGGAGATGTTCTCGATTGGTTACGAGGAGTCTTTGGTGTTGGAGTGCACCTCGCGTTGGATGGAGTTCATGGGCACCTTCCGCCTGCCGTCGACTGGGAATTCTTCGGGGGTATCAGGCGGTCCAGCATGAGCCTGGATGTTTTCTGATCTACGAGCATGTAAGCGATCGATCAAGAAATTCAGCATATGCGTTCAGCATGAGATCTTAAAATCTAGGTAGAAGCAGAATCAGTGGAGACTTGCACAAGACAACCAAGAGGAACAAGCCTTTTGTTTTGGACATAATTTCTTATTTGATATCACATAAATAACCTGTTCTTTCCTTGGTTCTCAAAAAATTTTAGCTCTCTATTTGACACCGAGTTCAACTTTCATTCCTTATACGACACTCTGTTGGATTTTTCGTCTGGGAACCGTTAAATACCTTGCGAAAAGATGATTTTACCCCTGTAGGTCCCACCACCCTCCTCCCTCCTCTCCTCCCCTCCTCCCTCCTCTGCTCCACACTGCACGGGCCTTCTCCCTCCGCCCAGACACACCGTGTGGCCGTCCGCCTCACATGCAGCCCGTCCTCCGCCCACGCCATCCACCCTGCGCTCCGCTTCCTGGACCGCCGCTGCAGCTCGTATGCCTCGCCGGCGACGGCGGCGGCCAGGGCGTCACCCCCGCGCCCGCAAGAGAAGGATTTGCAGCGGCGTAGGTTCGGCAGCATGGAGCTAGCGGAGCCCAAGGGGCCACCTCCGACGGCAACAACAACGTTGAACAGTCAGGAGAAGAGGGAGCGGATGGAGGAGGTGGACTTGCGGCCCGACATGGCGGCCACGACGGCGGAGGCCTCGAGCCCGGCCAGGCACTCGCGGAGGCAGGCGGCGCAGAAGCCCATGAAGGATTCCCCGGGGTCGTACTCCTTCTGCACCACGCATCCCCCTCCTGCTTCCCGCGTCGCACTCGCTCGCGCTCACCCTCTCCCTCGCCCCCTTTCCCCGCACTTCTTGTGATGCCGCCTCCCGCCGCGTGGTCCCGCCCGACCGCCACCTCGCTAAACGGCGCACCTCTTCGCGCTGGCACCGCCGCACCTCTACCCTGGCAGCGTCCGTCTTCCCTCCACTCCACGGCCTTGGCTTCCTCACTGCCCCCTCCCGTGTCCTCTGCCTCGCTGTGGGCGCCGGCCACGCGGTCGACGCGCTCCGGTCCACGGGAGTGGCGGACGTGATCGGAACCAACCTCGTCGACTTCCCACTGCTCGTCCACTGCGTTGACCCCCACCGTCTCCCATTCTCGAACGCCGCCTTCGACCTCATGTTCTCGGATGACCCCTCGGCGATCTCCAGCGTGGAGGGAGAAGGCCCGTGTGGTGTGGAGCAGAGAAGGGAGGAAGGGAGGAGAGGAGGAAGAAGGGTGGTGGGGTCCAAGGGGCAAAATCATCTTTTCGTAGAGTATTTAACGATGGTTGGATGGAAAATCGAATAGAGTGTCAATTTGGGAACGAAAGTTGAAGTCAGTGTTAAATAAGAAAGGAAATTTTTTTTGAGGGCTAAGGAAGGAACGGGTCATTTATCTGGTGTCAATTATCTCAGGTATATTTTGAGGTAGTATAACACTAGTCCTGGTAGGAGTAACTCTACCATCACCAAGCTTTTGTAACTTTCGTTTGTGATTGTACTTTCGATCTTATTCATCTCGCTTTACTTGTTGATGAACACGTACACTTGCTGTTGGTTACTTGGTTTAGTTGTCTGTTAACTCTAACTGAAAAAAACACCGGGCACCTTTGGAGTGTCACTGACATTTTGGACCATCTGAGCTTGATTGTGAGCACCACAGTTCACCTAATCCAGCACCAGTCACTTGTCAAAGCTGGGATGATCTGAATTTCTGAACACAAGGATTCACCTAATACAGTACCAGAATACCAGACACTTGACTGAGATGGACTAACCTAAACACCACAGTTCACCTAATTGCAGTACTAGATTATAGATTATCAGAACCTTGTCTGAAACTCTGAACCACTCCAACTAGCAAACACACTAGCTTCATCACCACCGGCACCGCCGCACCGCCATGAGCTCCCGCGTCCGCGTTCTCAGCGTCACCCATGTCCGTCCCGCCGAAACACCCAACCCGCCGCCGCACGACGCCGACCACTCCATCAAGCTCTCGCTCTTCGACACCTTGTTCATCGCCCTGACGCCAATCCGGCGCCTCTTCTTCTACGAGGGCGACGACCTCCCTCCCTTCCCTGCCCTGGTCCGCACGCTGCGGTCCTCCCTCGCCGCAACGCTCGCTGTCTTCACCCCGCTCGCCGGCAGGGTCGCGGTCTCCCCGTCGGGGGAGGACGTCGCCATCGACTGCTCCCCGGGTACCGTCTCCCGGGGCGTCAGGTTCGTCGAGGCTGAGTATGCCGGCACCGCCGACGACGTGCGCCGCATGGCCGGTGCCGCGGAGCACGACGCCGAGGCGTACGCGCAGCTCGCGCCGGCGCTCGAGGTCAGCGCTCTCCCTGCCCCCGCGCTCGCCGTTCAGGTCACGAGGCCCGCCGCGGATGTCTCGGGCGGCGACGGCGGCGGGGTCGGAGCCTTGGTGGTCGGGGTGTCCGTGAACCATGTCGTGGCCGATGGCCGGGCGGTGTGGGAGTTCATCCGGGCGTGGGCCGCCGCGGCGCGCGGCGGCTCGACGGCCGGAACGGGGTTCGTGCCGCCGACGTTCGACCGCGCGGCGATCAACGGCTGCCACCCGAAAGCGGAGGAGGTGGCGCGCAAGTTCCTGCGCACCTTGGCGCCGGCATTGCCGACGGTGAGTGCCTTCATCGTGTCAGCCGTCGTCGTGTCGGACTTTGAAAATCGTCGGACGAATAGTGTCGATTGTTGTCACGGTGGAAAATTACAACTTTTCCACATCAATGTGGCCACAAAAGTCAGATAGTGAAGACAACAGAGTTCAGTGTCAGCGTCACAGTGAAGTCTGCTCTCACTGTTCTCGGAGACTCTGCGCACGGGAGAAGACGACGAGGATCAAAGTTGGTGGAGAGCAACCTGACATAAAAAAAGAATTTTGGTGCCCTGGATTTTCCCGACTAATTTTTCAGTTGAATTCACTTTTAAGACGTCAAATTTGGCTGCCTTCCATTTTCAATTCAGTTCCATTTCTTACGAGTTTGAAAACTTCGAGTTTGCATTGCAATCACATCATTTCATCACCGCATTTCCCTGCACAGCAAGATCCGGATCAGCGCCAGGCCAGAAGAACTTACCTGCTCAGCGCCAGCCAGATCCGCTCGCTGAAGCACCGCATTTCCCTGCACAACAAGGGCGCCGCCGCCGCCACCGCGCCGGCGTCCGCCGCGAATCCCCCTACGACCAGCACCTACGCCGCCGTCGCGTCCCTGGTCTGGACGTCGGCCGTCCGCGCCAAGAACGCCCTCAACCACGCCGGCGACGACGCCTACCTCATGTTCGCCGCGGACTGCCGCGCGCGTCTGCGCCCGCCGCTCCCCGACGCGTTCTTCGGCAACTGCGCCAAGGCGTGCTACGCGAGGGCCACGGTGGGCGGGCTCCGCGACGGCGGCGGCGAGGCCCTCGCGCGCGCGGCAGCGGCGGTGCGGGAGGCGGTCCGGGAGCAGCTGGCGGACCCGGTGGCCGACGCCGGGCAGTGGCTAGAGCGCCATCGGGCGCTCCCGCCGGACAGGACCGTGCAGGTCGGGGCGTCGGACAGGTTCGCCGCGTACGAGACGGACTTCGGGTGGGGCAGGCCGGCGAGGGTGGAGCTCGCGTCGGTGTTTGTGAAGGAGTTCGTGGCGGTGGTCGGTGCGCCAGATGGCGCGGTGCAGGTGTCCGTGGCGCTCGATCGGGACCGCATGGACGGCTTCGAGGCCAACTTCTTGTCGCAGTTGCAGTTGCAGGCTTCGTCATGACTCTGTGCTAGTATCACTGTCTTTCTACGTGATTGCACCGTATTTGACAAATAAGCGTTCCAACGTTTGTCTTTTTTTCATTACAATCCCGACGCCTTCCTCTTCTCCACTTTTCTTCACATGGTTGGCAGTGTGCTGAGGTCCATGTTTGTAACAAAGAAATACAAAACATAGGCAAAAGGAGAAAATGCGGGAACATGAACTAACTGGAGTGGAGAAAAATAGGGTAGGAAAAAATGCATGAATCTTGTAGGAATGGGTGTTTGGAACAAAGGAGCGAGAAGCTTATAAGAAATTTGGAAAGTGGACGTTTAATCAAATCTGTTTATGCATCTTGCTTCTCAATCTCGTTTATCGAGCTTTGCTTCCCACTTCTAAACAACTGGCATAGGTTCTGTTTGTTTTCGGTTCTCACGACCGCGCGGGCGCGGGAATCGAACGCGGCTCGTCCACTACGTTTCGCGTTTCGCGGTGCTCTGTCGTAAATGACGCGGGTTATGCCGCGCGAGGCGGCCGCCGCCACCGCGGTCCCAAACAGGGCCATATGGTCCCGTTTGACTGCTTGATCCAAGTAATGAGCATGGGAGCGTAGATTGTTTCTTCAAATTGAGTCATCGCCGGTGATGTATCTGCATGTATAAAAGTATTTTTCTTGCTTTTTCAGTACAATGTGAAATTTCCATGGTGCTTAAGCAAGAGTTTGCTTGTGTCCAACCGCAGGAAATTTTTCTTTTGACTTTAGGTGGATGTTTAATTTCCTCCAAAACATACATGCGGTGAAAACCTTCGAGACAAAGGATTTGCTCAATTCTTTGTTCCAAATACCATGACTAGTGCTAAAAATGGAGGATCCCTAACTCATGTTCTTTTCTTTTGGAATTCCTTCAATCCAAAGGATTTAGGATTTTTGTTTGTGTGTGGGTGAGCCATGAAATTGGATTGGGTCAATTTCTAGACCAAATTTGATTTTTAACAAAATAATTAGGGGTGATCTATGGAGCAAACCTTGAGCATTGGGGGCATCGCCCCCCCCCCCCCCGCCTTCCCATGGTGTTTGTAGGATAGGATTGAAGGGACCGACACTGCGAAGCCTGCTAAAGGAGGCTATTACCAAGGTAGGGCCGGCCTCACTGGCAAAGTAGTATTTCGTGGGAGGAGGGGTCAAATTGTGTTGCGCGAAAATGGAGCTTTAGGTCCACTCAAGAAAAAGCGTGTCCACCATTTTGGAAGATATAAAAAATTCTAGCCATGACATCAATACAATGAGATTCATATAGATGGATCCTTAATACTCCCTGTTATTACAAATATAAATATTTTTTGTCCAAAGTCATATTTTTACGTGACTACCGATATGTAAAAGTTTATATAAATTGATGACACAAATTAGTATCATGGGATTCATTATTAAAAATATATTTATGATATATACTCCGTTTGTTTTGAAATGTAGGTTCTGTTATTTTTGTTTTAAGTTAAAGTTCACTAACTTTGATCAAATTATAGAATAATGCACCAACATCTATTTGATCAAATAAATCAGGAAATACATCTAGTAACTGCTAGTACATTTATTTGGTACTGCAGATGTTAATATGCTGCATCAATTCCAGAATATAGCCACATTTATATTTTTCAAACCTTTCTAAACTTTGACCAACAATATCTTTAAAAATAATTTATTTTAAATAGAAAAATATTATATATTATAATTGTTGGTTTCATGTTAAATCTACTAACATTATATTTATATAATTAGTATTTATGATTATTTCGTTATTCATAGTGTATTAGTGACGAATTAGTGAATGATATAGCTTGGGTGGAAATGTAGAAGTAACAATATCAAAGATGGGACCAATAATATTTTTGTGGTGGAGAACATTATTCAAACGTAAATTGGGTCATTTTCAGGCATCCGAAAATTCCGTGTTCGAATTCTTTTCTTCCATCCAAAGCAGCTGATCACCGTACGTAACCAATTTCGGTGGCTGCTACCCATCCATATCCATACAATTTTTGGCAAGAGGTAGCACTCGCCAACCTTGTTCTTGACTCCAGCTTCCACCATGAGCTCACGCGTGCGAGCTCTCAAGATCACCCATGTCCACCCCGCCCGAACCGGCGATCCGTCGCCGCCGTGCCACGGCGAGCACAAGCTCTCATTCCTGGATCTCGTACAGATCACCAAAACCCCGATCCAACGGTTGTTCTTCTACGACGGGCCGGACCTCCCGCCGTTCCCTACCATGGTCGCTTCCTTACAAGCCTCCCTCGCCACCACGCTCGCTGCCTTCCTCCCCCTCGCCGGGAAGCTGGCGTTCCGCCCCGCATCCGGTGACGTCGTCATAGACTGCTCCCGCGCCGCCGTGTCCTCGGGCGTCAAGTTCGTCGAGGCCGAGTTCTCCGGCGGCGCCGACGAGATGCGCAGCCTGGCCAGGGCGGACGAGCACGACACGGAGGCGTTCGCGCAGCTTGTCCCGGAGATCGAGGCCGCGCAGCTGCCCGCGCCGCTCCTCGCCGTCCAGGCCACGAGGCCCGCCGGGGAGGACGGCCACGGTCGCGCCGTGGTGGTCGGCGTGTCCATGCTGCACGCGGTGGCCGACGGCCACGCGGTGTGGCAGTTCATGAAGGCGTGGTCAACGGCGGCGCGTGAGGGATCGCTCGCCGCCGCAGGCCTCCCGCAGCCGACGTTCGACCGCGCCGGCGTTCGGCACCCCAAGGCCGACGAACTGGCCGCCACGGTGACATGCGTTTTCGCGCCAGCCCTCCCTCTGGTAAGCACTGCTGTCACTTCCTTTTATCGTGTCAACAGCTACACACTTGCAAGAGTCAGGAGTAAAAATTTCTCAGTTCACTTTCTGATTTTTTCTTACCTGAACCACTTCTCATACATGGGCGCGTGAACTAATACGCAGCTTAGGCCACGTTCGTCGCCTTCCGCACTGGACGTCACTCAGCAGAGCAGGAGAACCTTCGTGCTCTCTGCCGGCGAGATCCAGTCTCTGAAGCAGCACATTCACCAAGGGATCAGAACCAACACCACCGGCGTCGAACCGTCGAAACCGCCGAGCACCTACGTCGCCATCTCCTCCCTGGCCTGGACGTCCATCGTCCGCGCCAAGCCCGCCGTGCGCGACGCCGACGACGCCTACTTCATGGTCTCCGCCGACTGCCGCCGCCGTCTGCGCCCCCCGCTCGGTGACGGCTTCTTCGGGAATGCCATCCTGGCGATCTTCGCGCGCGCCAGCGCGGGCGACCTGCGCGGCGAGGGCGGCGCCGGGCTCGCGCGCGCCGCCGTGGCCATCCAGGACGCCGTCCGCGAGCACCTGGAGGAACCCGAGGAGCCGCTGCTCGGCATCGAGCGGTGCATGGCGGTGTACCTCGCCATCCCGCCGGGGGCCCTCACGGCGATGGGCTCGTCGCACCGGTTCATGGCGTACGCGACGGACTTCGGCTGGGGCGCGCCGAGCCGTGTCGAGCTGGCGTCCGTGTTCGGCGGGGAACTCGTGACGCTGCTGGACTCGAGGGCCGGCGGCGTGCAGGTGTCCGTGGCGCTCGACCGGGCGGTCATGGAGGCCTTCACGGCAAACTTCGTCGTCCCGGCTTCCGGTTCCGGCAGCGACGAGTGATTCCGGCCGTGGTCAACGATAGGAGAAAAAATAAGAAGAAATTGTGCTCGGAAATAGAGCAGCTGTTTTAATTTTCACGATAGAAACAGAGCAGATGTTGAAGAACGAAATCCCGATGCAAATTGCAATGTGGATTCAGTAGCCACATTGCCTCGAGCCCTCGATCATGTCCCGTTCGCTCGTCCTGGAAACTGCCCGGAACGCCATGGCGGACGGCCACCGCGGAGCGTCATTGCGCACGCGCAACGGGCCAGGCAGAGGTGGTGCATTGCCGCGGCGGAATACCTCGCCGGCGATCTGAGCGCTTATTCCAGAGCGGTGTCCTGTTCCTGGCCACGATTGCCGGCTCGCGGCTTGCCGGCGCGGTGGACTTGCCGCGGGACACTGCAACCGGGGGTGGACGGTATCTCATTTAGGGTGTATTTGGTTGCAGATGATTCTGGATGCGGTGGTTCAATTAAACGGTGGTTCAACCAATTTGATTGTAACATGTGGTTCGCTCTAATTAATAGAATAATGTATTAAATGGGATGGCCTCATCCTGAATACAATTCACCCAACTAAATAAAAAAATCATTTCATACATGAATCAAATGATACGACCAACAAAACACACCCAAAGCGTCCGGGGTGGTCATTTACCGTCCATCCCCAAGGCAGCTTAGGGCCGTCCAATCCGCAACCGACGGCCGTCCCCTCGTCCTGAGAACCTTCCGAGGTTGGATGCGAACGCCTCCATGTGCTCCGGACGGAGCGTGGCGGTGACCTGCACGCCGCCGTCCTGGGCGCCGAGCAGAAGGACGAGCTCCATGGCGAAGAGCGACAAGAGCTCCACCCGAGACGGCGCGCCCCACCCGAAGTCCGTCTCGTACGCCATGAACCTGTTCGACGACCCAGTGAACGTGAACCTCTCCCTGACCCTCGGAACCGTGCGCAGGGACTCGAGCCAGGCCTCCATGGCGCGCACCGGGCACTCGGGCTGCACGCGGATGGCGTCGCGGATGGCCGCGGCGGCGCGGGCGAGCCCGGCACCGCCGCCGTCGAGCAGGTCACGGACGGCGGCCCTGGCGACGCACGGCACGACGCAGTCCCCGAAGTAGCGCTCGTCGATGGGAGAGCCCAGGCGGCGGCGGAAGTCCACGGGCACCAGGAAGTTGGCGTCGCCGCCGGCGAGGTCCCGGAACTTGGCGCGAGCGACGGATGTCCACACCAGCGACGACACGGCGAGGTAGGTGCTTGGAGGCTTGTCCGCCTGCTCGCCGGTGGTCTGGCTCTGTGCCCGTATGTGCTGCTTCACTAATTGGATCTCACCAGCGTGGATCAGAAAGGTTCTCCTCAAACAGTCTGGTGGCAAGCACGAAGACGACGAGCTGATCTGGTCAATGGTTAGTTCAAATTTACAATCTCGCTTCGAAAAATTGTCGGGAAATGTGGTGTGATGGGAGTGAGGGAGAGAGATTACCACGGGCAGCGCCGGCGCAACTGTACGCAGGATCTTGCGGGCAAGCTCATCGGCTTCGGGGTACCGAAGCGGCGTCCGGTCAAACGCCGGCGGCGCGAGGTCCGCCCCGGCCCGCGACGGCGACACCTCCATCCGCGACAGGGCTGCCCACGCCCTCATGAACTGCCACGCGGAGTGGCCGTCCGCCACGGCGTGGTGGAGGGCCACCGCGACCACCGCCGCGCGCCCGACGGCCGGCCTCGTGACCTGCACGGCGAGCACGGGCGCCGGCAGCCGCGTCGCGTCGAGCTCGGGCCCGAGCTCCGTCAACGCCTCCCTATCTCCCTCGTCGCTGCCGCCGCCGGCCACCCGGCGCATGTCTTCGATGCCGCCGCCGTACTCGGCCTCCACGAACTTCACGCCTGACGACACCGCGGCGGGGGAGCAGTCCACGACGACGTCGCCGGCGGCGGCGGACGGGCGGTGGGCGAGCTTCCCCGAGAGGGGAGGGAAGAGGGCCAGCGCGACGGCGAGGGAGGACCGCAGGGAGCGGACAAGGCGCGGGAAGGCCGGGACGCCGGGGCCCTCGTAGAAGAAGAGGCGCCGCATCGGCATGACCCTGTCGACGAACAGGACCTCCATGAATGAGAGCTCGACGAGGCCGTCGTCCGGTAGCGGCGGCGGCGGCGAGTAAGCGGCGGCTCGGTCTCGGTCCGGGAGGACGTGGGTGAGGCTGAGGATTCGCAGCCGTGGTGAACTCATGGCGCGTAGGCGGTGGGTGAGCTTTGGGTTCTTGGCTTCGGTGGCTACAGTGCAAGAAACAGCAAGCTGGCCAGCTCGCCGACGGCGGAGCTGACGTTTGTAGGGTGCAGGTGACTGCTTATCGACATTTTATTTGTATTGATGATGAAGGACTCGGGAGTGATGAATATGGGAATGGGATGATGCTATCTCGTTTTTTTATGCGTCTCGTGAGCCATGATGACAATGACATTGGCTTGTTTTGGGAAGAAAATTATGTGGAGACCGGATGCAAACCACGCTCCCTGCATATCCGACGCTGATGTGCGCCACGTGGGCGTCCGAGGGATCCAAGGGACGCGGCTCCAGGTCACGGACGCGGCTCCAGACGCAGATGCGGCTCGGCAGTGCGTTTTGCGAGCGTGACGAGCGGACGCGAGCGGCTGCCTCCTCCATCTGCACCCGTCTCGCCACCGTGATCCCAGGAGACGGACTTGCCCGCCGCCGCCTTCTCCATCTACCCCCGCCGCCTCCCCGACATCTTCGGCTTCGTCTCGCGCCTCCCCGACTGAATGCACAAGGCATGTTCGACAGTTTGCCTCACACGAACTCCAGCTCGCCGGGCCCATGGAGCTCTGGATGCAGGACGACAACGATGTCAGGCTCGCATTACCGGTAAGCGTAGAAGTTCGTGAGCAAGTATGCTATACTCATTGCTAAGGGTAAGGCCTGCTCACCCGAAGACATCAAAATTGAAATCGGGATATAGCTCTGTGTATGCTGTACTTCACTGCTTTTTCATGTGAGCAAGTATGTTTGATACATGCAAATCAGTTTTGCTAGAAATAACTTGGATAATTCTGATATCCTGATAGTTAACTTAGAAATTTAAAGTACGTATTCTCTGATGTACATATTCTCTGATGCACCAGCTGAGAGGCTGAGATGTTGGCAACCGGTTGGTTCTCATCGCCAAGGATGCAGTACACCACAGCCAACTCCTTCAGTGCCGGCGCCACCACGGTGAGCCGCTGCAGGCCACGCAGTTTCCTCAGCTCCATTTGCAAGAGAGACTCAGATTGGATGGTGAGATCCTCCAGGCCCCAGGCGCAGCGGACGGCGAGCATTTGCAGCAGGCATGGGCACCGCGGTGAGGAAATGGCGTCGCCGAGGCTGCACGGCCCGTGGAACCGGCCGATGCTATCCAGGGTTAGGTTGGTGAGCCGGGCGAAGACGCCGGCAAGCGGCATGGTGACGGCGAGAAGCGGAGAAGGCCTAGATCGAGGCAGACCGCGGCGGCGCGCTTGTTGCAGGGCAGCTCGAGAGCCCTCTGCCGCGCGGCCGCCTCCCCGTCTTCGTCGTCGTAGTCGCTTCCCCCCGTGAGGTTCTAGAAGAAGATCTTAATCGGCCGTAGAGGCGCGCGTGGCGGCAGGGAGCCAGGCCGCCACGAACTCGGGGGTGGCGTTCATGGCCCCGACGAGGGGGTGGCGTTCGCTCGTCACGCTCGCCCAATCGAGCCACGTCCGTGACCTGGAGCCGCGTCTGCGTCTGGAGCCGAGTCCGTGACCTGGAGCCGCGTCCCTTGGATCCCTCGGACGCCCACGTGGCGCACATCAGCGCCGGGTATGCAGGGAGCATGGTTTGCATCTGGTCTCCACAGAATTTTCTTCCTTGTTTTGTTCCCCAGCTTCAGCGAGTATTGGGCTATTTGCCGGTGGTGCTCGCGCGTGAAACGACAAACGAGACGATGAGGCCCACGGTCGTCGCCCGTTCGCGAATTTATTTTATTTTTAGATTTTTTTATTTTACGCACAAATAAATAGTTAATCGAATTTTTTTCAGAAATGAATCTATGCCGCCGCTTGAAACGGCGATAGCTCCACTACCGCTAGTTAAAACGACGGTTGTAGGGTGGCACCGCTACGCAGCCTCCTACCACCATGTGAGACGGCGGTAACCTAGTTCCGCCGTTTCGTACGGCGTTAGCTGGTCTACTGCCATTTCAAACGGCAGCAGGCTCCAAGTACCTCGTTTAGCTGGGTTTATTTGGGTTTAACCAGGTTTATTTGGGTGTTGGATGCAATAGTCGTTTGAACCGACTATAACTCTATTTTAATTTTTTATTAGTTATTTTTCGTGTAATTTTGTCTGATATTTTTAAAAGTGACCGATGTAGTTTCATTGCAATATGTAACTTTGTAATTTCAGAGAGGTAGAGTGATTGAACCAAATATTTGAAAATAACTTAACTCCCGACCATTAAATACATAGCTGTTTCCAGCGAGATTACAACGACTCTAGTACGAACAATTAATTATATATTGTAGTGGCATGTGCGGCACGGATGCTATCCTAAACCAAGTGCCGCATGCCTTAGGTAATTGAAGTAGCCAGGAAAAGAGCCATACCTACTTTCTAGTAGAACTGGGTCTACAAGGACTGCGACGGCCCAGCTTCATAGTAGCTAGCACCCCCAGAGGATAGCAGAGACGGGGGCGATCTTTGTTGTGGTGGTAGGGACACTTGCATCATAGATAGGTACAAATCAAGTTACCTGCGATGTCAACCGGCCAAGGATTTGCGTCAACTTCGGATTGAAGATCCTTGACCTTATGCTCCAGGTTAAAAATCTTGCACTTCAAGTAGTGTATGTACTCCTGGGTTGGCTCAGGAAGTGGTGGATCAACCCACTTGGCATAGCAGCAATTTCCTTCATCGAGATAAGTCTGAACGTGATGTTAGTTTGTAGCACGAGAAGCTTAGAAAGAGTAATGAAGTAATAACTTGACTCACCAATCCATACGGGCATCAAAAGAAACGGTGGCTTCCATCACCGTAGCCGTCATAGAGCTGGACGACACAAGCCACGCTATGGTGACACATAGACCACGCATCATGGCGGTCGTCATAAGGCCTAAGGGAGTTTGGAGGGGCGTAGTTAGCCTTGTCGTCTAGAGGGAAGTCGTCGAGGGGTGTCTCATACTCCGTTGGACTAAAAGAACCTGGCCAAATGATAGTTGGAATAGGAGCACCCCTCCTCTTCCCCTCCTCCCACGACCTCTCTCTCTTGCGGATGCCATAGCTCTTACTCATGCTGAGTGGCGTGAAAAGATATGGGAGTCTTACTTGTTCTCAGTGGCATGGAGATATGGGAGAGGGGGGTTCAATATAAGGAGTGATGGGATGGAGATGCATTGCGCCCCATGTGCTCAGTACCCAGTCGTGTTCAATCATCCTGAGAAATGGTACATATAGGCTTTGCAGATGCAGGGATGTAGGTGTAAGTGTGGAGTTCCATCCACTGAGAAGGCTTCGCGTTGAGGGTCCTTGCCATCTATAGTGTAGGCTTTTCAGTGATGGTTCACGTCAACAGTTTATAGTGTAGGCTTTTCAGTGAGAGTTCACGTCAACAGTCTATAGTGTACGCTTTTCAGTCAGGGTTCACGTCAACAGTCTATATTGTACGTTTTTCATTGAGGGTTCACGTGAAAGTGGAAACCACTATTTCAGTATTGTACTGGCCGCAGAGCATTGTAACGGGAATAGTGTGGAACTCAGTACTCACTGCATGAAGACGAAATGTTACAGTATGAAGACGAAATGTTATAACAGTACAAGCAACAGTACAATGACATCCGAGGCGCCCAACATGACAAACTTAAAAGAGCACCGTCGCTAGGATAAAATGTCTTAAGTAATGTAAATCGGTGGAGGACAAGTAACGTTCTACTAGGTGAACCGGGGAAGTTTCCCCTTCCTCGCTATTTTGGAGGAACATTCTGCCTCCTGCTTCTTCACCTTATTCTGTCGTTCTTCTTCCTGGAGGAGCTACGCCTAGAGGTGGTAAAGGGCTCTCTAATTTAGCCTAGCAAATTTAAGGATCGGGCTCAATAAGGACCGAGCCATAAATTTATATGATTTTGAACTAAAAATAGATAGGGCTAAGTTGGATTGTGAAGGATGCATGAGGGTCATGATCCATTACCACCCCTAGCTACGCCTGACGAGCTTCGAATTCTTCCTCCTGCCATTTTAGTGCTACCTCTCGAGCACCTAACTGCTTGCGCCGTCTCTGCAGTTGATCCTCCTTACCCTTCAGATGGATTTGTTATTGGCGGACGCGTCGTTCTTCCTCGAGCTGTGCAGTACGTGCCGCATCTCGAGCTGCTTCCATCCTTTCATAGTATCGGGTTTTGGTCTCCAGCACCACTAGCCAAATGGGCACCCCCTATAGGTCTAGCGTCGATTCATTCCATGAATGTGCATGCCTGCATATTCATTTATTATTAGTTCAAGGAATCGGTACATGTAGAAAACATATGTAAAATGTTTACGAACGAATAGGCTGACTTTGAAATCATCATCAATGTCGGGACACTTGAAGTACCTACACCCCTTCTTTCCCCTAGGTCAATATTCGCGAGAAGAACAAATGTACTAACTAAATCTAATAATTCCAACTAGCCATGAAACAACTACATTCTGAATACCTATACATAATATAACCCTAGCATTGCAAATAATATTCATCTAAAATTAATCTACATAAATCAACAAACTAATTTTACTGTCAACTAAATACCTAACTAAATCCACTAAACCGACTAAGCTACATTTTCCTATGTCTCAAATCCACTACACTAACTAACCTACATTTTTCTATGTCTCAAATCTACTAGACTAACTAAACTAACTGCTAGATCTATCTACTACTAGATCTATCCACTAAACTAAATAAACTAACTAAACTAGGGGATTAGAAAAAATATCTCTAACGACACGAGGAATGGGCCTTCAACCCTCCCCTCCTTCCTCCCTTTATTTCTTTCCCTTCTCCTCCCTCCCTTCCTTTCTTTCCCTTCTTCTCCCTCCCTTCTTTCTTCTCTCCCTCCCTCCCTTCCTCTTCTCGCTGGCGCTCAGGCTTGCTCGCTCTCAGGCGCAAATGAAGGGGCAAGTGCCCGGGGCGGCCGTGCGCCTGGTTTTATAGGGGAAGACACCGCCACCTCATTTGGCGGAAGCTTCCCGCTTCCACCATTTCAAAAGGTGGGGCAGACTACCACCAAATGAGCCGATGGAACTGCCTCCTCGTTTCTGTGTGCAGCCCGCCGGATGGGAGAGTGGTAAGATGGCAGTAGCTACCCTCACCGCCGCTTGAGACGGCGTTATCCTGCTATCGCTATTTCGTACGATAGCATAGGTATATTTCTACAAACTTTTCGATCCACAATTTATTTATGCAAAATTGTAAAATAAAAAATAAAAAAAATTCCCAGTTCGCCGCCACCAGTTGTTTTCATTCATGGGCCAACGGTCGGCCTGTTTCGCTAAGAGGTGGCCCGCGTGTACCTTCCTAGCAGGCTGGCAAGCTTAGCCCACCGGCACAGTTTCTGACAAGCCGCATTCTCATGTGGCTCTTCCCGTAAAATTGTCGCATATTATCCCCTTTTTAGGTATTTTAAATTTGAATCCCTAACAAAAAAATTCTAAAAATTGACCCGAATCAAAGCCATATGTTTTGGCAGTGCGACACCATTATAATGTGTCTGACATGTAACCGATCCAAGACACCCATTAAAACGGTGCTATGTTAAGAATTTTTTTCCTTTTTGATAAAGGAAGTTTTAATTGCGTGTTTGTTTCCTTATAGATTATGGTCCTGTTTGGGAAGAAGGGGCTAAATTTTAGCCTGGGCTAAATTTTAACCCCCTCAAATGCAGTGCTAAACTTTAGCCCTTTGGGATGTTTGGGAAGGAGGCTAAAATTTAGCACATATGTTGACAAAAGACTCATTTACCCTGCTTTCTCTCTCTCCTTTACCCCTCCTCTTCCTTCTCAACTCCTCTACACCGTGCGCGAGATCTGCCACTGGTGGTCCTGGTGCTTGCTAATTCTCGCGCTCCGAGCGTGCCGAGGTGCAGACGGGGCTCGCGCCCTGCTACTGCTACGCCGCGACAGAGGAGGGAGAAGGGCGTGGGGGCAGCTGGAGCGGAAGCGGATCCAGGCGGAGGCAGCTTGTGCGGCGGGGCCTGACGGATGCGGCAGCGGGGGCTGGCCGGAGGTGGTGGAGCCGACGGAGGCCTCGGGGGCCGGCTGGAGGCGGCGGGATCGGCGAAGGCTGCCCCGAGGCGGCGGGGGCTGCCCGGAGGCGGTGGAGCCGGCGGAGGCAGCGGGGGCCGGCCGGAGGCGGCGAAGGTCGCGGAGGCGGCGGGGGTGTCGCGGGGGAGAAGGGTGTCGCGTGGAGAGGAGAGAGGAAAGGGGGTAGGGGTGGAAAATGGTCATGGGGGACCACTTTTAGCCCCCTTTAGTCCATTTTAGCACCCCTTGGAGGCGCTAATGGATTATGGGGGGCTAAACTTTAGCCCCTCCATTTTAGCCCTCCTATTTGGCATGGAGGGGCTAAAATCTGGCTAAAATGGGGGTGGGGGGCTAAAGTTTATCCCCCCCCCTCCCAAACACCCCCTATATAAACTGGACTATGATCTAAAGATAGCAGGGTAAAAAGTCATCATGGGACCACATATTGAAACAGACATTTAGGCGAGGAAATATTAGATTGATTATATAGGAGCACAGGCTACAACCATATATAGGCCTGGGGGACTAGGCGTAGGGGCGCTAGAGCCGGCGGCACCCATAGACGGGCTACCTGCCAGCTCATACACGTAGCAGGGCCCGTAGGCCGACTAGTGTACATACAGGTAAATACAATCTAACACCCCCAGTCGGAACGTCGGTGCAGCGAACGTTTAGACTGGACCTAAACTCAGTGAACACTGAAGACGGCAGTCCTTTGGTGAAGATGTCGGCGAACTGTGAGGACGTCGGTACGTGAAGGACGCGGGCGTCTCCAAGAGACACGCGTTCCTGAATGAAGTGCAGATCAATCTCCACATGCTTGGTGCGCTAGTGATGGACCGGATTAGATTCCATGTACACCAAGCTGAGCTGATGGTGGGGCGCCCAACTCGAGCAAGAGTTGACGGAGCCAGGTAGCCTCAGCGATGGAGTTGGCGACAGCATGATACTCGGCCTCAGCACTGGAGCAAGAAACAGTGTGCTGGCGTTTGGAGGACCAAGACACCAGATTGTCGCGAAGAAAACCGCGTAGCCGGAGGTGGATCGACGAGTGTCTGAACAACCTGCCCAATCAGCGTTGGAGTAGACCACAAGCTCGGAGGAGGAGGACGGCCGAATATGGAGACACAGAGTAGCAGTGCCACGAAGATAGCGCAGGATGCGCTTGAGAGCAACCAGGTGGCGCTCCCGAGGATCGTGCATATGCAAACAGATCTGCTGAATGGCATAAGCGATATCCTGTCGGGTGAAAGTCAGGTACTGCAGTGCACCAGCGAGACTGTGATAGGCAATGGCGTCCTGGACAGGAGGTCCGACATCAGCTTATAGCTTGGCGCAGGTGTCAATAGGGGTAGCGCAAGTCTTGCAATCAGACATATTAGCACGCTTCAAAATGTCCAGGGTGTACAGATGCTGAGACAGAAACATACCGCTGGCGGTGCGCTAAACATGAACACCGAGAAAGTGATGAAGATTACCCAGATCTGACATAGAAAACTCCCGTTGTAAAGCTACAATAGAGCGCTGAAGAAGACTGGGAGTAGAGGCAGTGAGGACAATATCATCAACATATAAAAGTAAATAAATGATGTTTGTGCCCCGGCGATAGATGAATAGCAAAGTATCCGACTTGGCCTCATGAAACCCAAGTGACAGCAAATAGGAAGCAAACTGACTATTCCAAGCGCGCGGAGCCTGTTTAAGGCCATAGAGGGATTTGTTGAGCTTGCAAACAAAACCTAAACGAGCTGGATCCTCAAAACCAGAGGGCTGAGTGCAGTACACAATTTCAGACAAAGTCCCATACAGAAAAGTATTCTTAACATCCAACTGATGAATTGGCCACTGTTAGGAGAGGGCCAGAGATAGGACGGTGCGAACGGTGGTTGGCTTTACAACCAGGCTGAAAGTTTCATTGTAGTCGATGCTAGGACGCTGTGTGAAACCCCGAAGTACCCAACGTGCCTTGTACCTTTCCAGTGAACCATCGGCATGGAATTTGTGTTTGAACACCCATTTACCTGTGATAATGTTAGCTCCAGGAGGACGAGGCATCAAGTCCCAGGTGTGATTCCGAAGCAAAGCATCGTGCTCCTCCTGCATAGTTGACCACCAATGAGGATCAACAAGAGCGCTCCGAAAGGAGGTGGGCACCAGCGACAACGCGGCGGTGTGAAGTAGAGTCAGGAAGTGATGGCCGAGCTTGGACCGAGTCTGCATAGGGTGCTTATTTACCGCTAGAGGGCACGGGACAACACCCTTGGGCAGAGGGGCGGGTGGGTTGACGAGAGTAGGTGCTGGAGCACGCGACAGCCCACGGACGTTCGGCGCGATCGGGGTTGGGGTGCCAGGCGCGGTCGGGGTCGGGGCGGCGTCCAACGGCCCCCAACGCGTCGACAGTCCACGGGTGCTAGGCGCGGTCGGGGTCGAGGCGGTCGGGGTGGCGTCCAGT
Source organism: Setaria viridis (assembly GCF_005286985.2). Classification (NCBI taxonomy): domain Eukaryota; kingdom Viridiplantae; phylum Streptophyta; class Magnoliopsida; order Poales; family Poaceae; genus Setaria; species Setaria viridis. Next base: position 2,293,525 of record NC_048266.2, read on the forward strand.
GTCCCCCAACGCGTTGATAGTCCACGGGCGCCAGGCACGGTCGGGGTCAGGGTGGTCGGGGCGGTGTCCAGTGTCCCCCAACGCGTCGATGGTCCACGGGCGCCAGGCGCGGTCGGGGTCGGGGCGGCGTCCAGCGTCCCCTAATGCAGCGACGATCCATGGGCACCAGGCGCGGTCGGGGTTGGGACGGTCAGGGCAGCGCCAAAAACCGGCGCAGGACGGGGAACTAGCGCATGGGCCCGCGCAGGTGGCACCCAGGGAGCGGTAGGGGCCGGCGCGGCATCGCTAGAAGCCGACGTGGCGGCGCCAGGGGCCGGCGATGTGCCGGATGGGGAGGAACCTGCACATGGAGAAAATGGTGACAGACTAGCAGAAGTCAGCACCGGATCAGTAGAATCATCTAGGAAGTCGAACGCCGTAAGTGAAGGTGTAGAGGTCACGGAAGCGAACAAACTCATCGAAGACGACGTGCCGAGAGATGATGAGACGATTCGAAGAGAGGTCAAGGCAGCGGTATCCCTTGTGATGCGCCGAATAGCCGAGGAAGACACACAGTGTGGAGTGAGGTGCGAGCTTGTGTGTGGCTGTGGCGGATAGGTTGGGGTAGCATGCTGACCCGAAGACTAAGGTGGTCGTACGTGGGTTCGGAACCGAAAAGTGCAAGGTGTAGTGTACAAAACCGAAGAGTCGAAGTGGGTAGGATGTTGAGGAGGTGGGTGGCGGTGTGGAGGGCCTCAACCCAGTAGGATGGAGGGGCACTAGCCTGGAAGAGGAGGGTCCGAATGACGTTGTTGATGGAGCAGATCATACGCTCAGTGTGGCCGTTCTGGGAGGAGGTGTAGGGGCACGACATGCGAAGGTGAACTCCATGGGAGAGGAAAAACGTGCGCGTGCTAGAGTTATCGAACTCACGACTGTTGTCGCACTAAACAACCTTGATGGTGGTGTCGAACTAGGTGGAGATAAAAGCGAAAAAGTTAGACAACGTGGAGAACGTGTCAGACTTAAGACGCAAAGGAAAAGTTCACAAGTAGTGTGAGCAATCATCGAGGATGACAAGATAGTACTTGTAACCAGAGATTCTAAGAACAGGAGATATCCATAAATCACAATGTATAATGTCAAACTTATGAGACGCTCGAGAAGTGGACATAGCAAAAGGTAGGCGAACATGTTTGCCTAACTGACACGCATGACATAAGGAGGCGTTTGGTGAGGGAGTAGCAGCAATCGATGACTGGGCAAGTCTGGAGAGTATGGCGGCACCAGGGTGACCAGGCACCAGGGTGACCAAGACGCCGGTGCCAGACAGACGCGGAGGGAGGCCTGATCTGGAGAGCGGTGGCAGCAGGGAGGTGCAACGGGTACAGGGGTCCGGAGCTATTACACCGAACGATCTCTCTCCGGGATGGAAGATCCTTCACAGAACAGCTAGCAGGATCAAACTCTACAGAAACATTATTGTCAGTAGTGAACTGGTGAACAGATATAAGATTCTTAATAATGTGGGGGGAAACCAAAACATTGTTAAGACGAAAAGGACTAGGAAGATGTGCAGTGCTAGTGAGAGAGACGGGAAGTAACGTGCCGTTGCCGACAAGGTTAGATTAGATTGATTATACATGAGCACAGGCTACAACCATATATAGGCCTGGGGGACCACGCAGGGGCAGCTAGGGTTCCTTGACTCGCTAGGGCCAGCGGCGCCCACAGGCGAGCTGCCTGCTGGCTCATACACGTAGCAGGGCCCGTAGGCCCACTAGTGTACATACAGGTAAATACAATCTAACATATATAATATGAAATAAGCTACCTAACACTAACTTATTTGAGATTATTTTGGTCCAATGTGGTCCCAAGTTGATCTTTTACCATAGTACCCATGACCCATAATTCTGCTTATGTAATATAGATGGATTATAATATCAAACAAATAGAGCCTTTTTAATTTCAAGATTGTTACGTCGACTTGATACAAAATTCTTGAAATACTCCTAATCTCTGCATATCTAGGATGCACATTGCCTTACAAAAAGAGACACAAAGAAACCGGCACACGAATGTCACTCAATTCGACGACTAGACTGCCACCTACGTGTGAAAAAGCTCCTTGGTCACCTGCGCCGAGCAGCATTGTGATGCCGCAAAAACATATGGTGCAATGACACTTGATGAAACAGTTCCTTGTTATGAACATAAGCCATTGTGACCGTAACAAACGATGCCTAATAAACAGAATGAGTTAAGGATCGAAGCAAGCGCAACATGGACATCTTGTTGCTGGCAAGTGGCAAGCATGCATGTTGCTTGGCTTAGGCTCCTTTTGGTTGGGTTTTCCAATCTGCTTTTATTTTTGCAAAAGACAAAAGCTAACTAAAGGATCTAAAAGCCACATATGCTTTAGATCAAAAGCTACTTTTGTTCTAGTACAAAACTAAAAGCACCTTCCCCCTACTTTCAGCTACTTTTGGGGCAAAAAATTACCCACCTGCCACTACTTATAAAAGATATCGGTTCGTTCTTTTTTTTCTTCTTCGTTTTCTATTTGCATCCGTCGTGTGTGGGCTCTCGAGCAGCAGCAGAGGAAGCTGGTGAGCGCGAGCCAGCAGAGGAAGCTTCGTCGCGGCGATCGTTGGGCGCAACCACCACCGCGAGCGCGGGCGCTGCTGTGGGCACGGGCTCCGCCGCCGGGCGTGACTGCCGCCGTGGGTGAGAGCTCCGCCGTGAGGTGGATTGGCCAGCGGGAGGAAGAAGAAGGGGACCCGCTCGTCAGTGAGAGAGCGAGGGAGAGAGTTGAGTGGGGTGGACTGTGGATGACATGCAGGATCCACTCGACAGTTTATTCAAAAGCCACAGCACATCAACCAAACGGCCTTGTGATTTTTCTACAACTGCTTTCCACAACTGCTTTTCCACGGCCCATAGCTCACGGCAGCTTTTTTTTTTAGTCACAGTTCAACCAAATAGACCCTTAGCCCACTTGACCCAACATAGTTAGTGAAGGACCAATTAAGAACAGCTGCACGACGGGGCGCAACCATCCGTGACAAAATTCTATAGAGCTAAGTGGGGCACATGTCCCAACTCAAAATTTGGATTTCTAAGGATTTAAATCTCACTTCGAGAAAAGCTACAAAGCCGTATACTTTGGCACACGCTCACTTAATTTTCAAGCTAGGTTCGTCCCATCACGCACCATGGAACTAAAAGCATGGCATGTTGCGCAAGATGGAATTTTAGCTTGGTTTGTAGCTAGCAACATTATTTCCATACATGTTTGTGTATATCAATCAATTGTGTTTCTCATGCATCTGAGTCACTCCCGGTGTAGCTACGGGAACACTAACACTTGCGCTGACCAAAACTCGCTCGAACATGAATTCTTCACATATGCATGTGGCCACATGAACTATCTGTATCATTTATTTTGAGATCAACGGTGAGATGAATCATATATGTAGATGAAAAATTCAACAGTTTGATGAATATTATGTAAGAGGAATGAAGGGCAAGAAAGCTTGTGGAGCCACATTTTCCACACTCCCTCACAACAATTTCATTTTCACACATCTCCTACCATGCTACTCCATCTAACTACTCTATGTGCGACGTGCATACACACCGCCGCCCATGGCTATCTCCAGGAATCCGTGCTTCTCTCTCCCCGTTTCTTACAGAGCTCGAGTTCCTGTAGCCATGCATAGCCATTAGCCACACACCTCCTTTGATCTCGTATAATGATGCACACGAAATTACGCAAAACCCACTACGCTTGTGGCGCGCTCGGTGGTTATTCGATCGATCTCATCAGCCGTTTGATCAGATCCGTCAGACGGTCACTGTGACAGGCAGTTCCAGAAGGATTGCTCGATGCGCGCGAAGCTGTCGTCGATGTCGTACATGGAGCACGCGAACGCTTCCTCCGCCGCCCCCGCCGCGCCGTACATCTCCTCTCCGATCTCGCCCTCCTCGTCCGGCCGCCCGAGAGGCTCCTCGTGCTCGACTTTGGCGTCGAGGACGACGTCCGATACCGCCGCGCCATGGTCCCCGGGCACGTGCTGCTGCTGCTGCGCGGCGCCGGCGTTCCGCGCCACGAGCTCCTGAAACACCGAAGACCGCAGCAGCAGGCTGAGCGCGGTGGTCGACGAGGACGGGGACGGCCTCCCGCACACGGCCGTCGGGCTGGGCCCGGCGGCGTAGACGGAGCCGACGTCGTCGAGGCCGGAGAACGAGGACGCGCCCTGCTGCGCCGCCGCGAGGTGGCCGCGGTAGAGGTCGACGTCGACCTGCAGCATGCCCGCCGCGGCGCCGGCGTGCGGGTGCTGCAGGAGGCCGCCAGCGGCCTGGAGGCACAGCGACGGCGGTATGTTTGGCTTGACGCCGGACGTCGGGGTGCCGCCGTCGTCGCCGGCGGCAGCGGCGGGCTTGAGCCAGCGGATGTAGGTGCTGAGGTCGAAGTTGGTGACGGCGTTGATGCCGCGGTACTCGATGGCGGCGATGTCGTAGGCCCGCGCCGCCTCCTCCTGCGTGCTGTACGTGCCCAGGTACAGGTACTTGTTGCCGAACACCCGCCCGATCCGGGCCTCCCATCTGCCGTTGTGGTGGTGCCTGCGACCGACGACCCAAAATCACTAGGTTTTTAGCCATGCCAACGATCAGAATTCAGAAGTTGCATCGGCGGCTAGATCAGACAAGCTGTCCATAATCGATCCGTGCGTACCGTGCGACGCCTCTGTACTTGGAAACTCCGCGAGAGAAGCCGTTGCTCTTCCTGCTTGGAACAGGTCAGCAAAAAAAAATTGGATCATTCAGTCTTGGATTTTTGTTCATTTCACTGGTTTCTGAAAGGACGAAACATTTCCCAGAAAAGAAAATTCTTGGTGCGTAGGGTTTTGTATGCTCACCTTCTTATTGAGGCCAGGTACTCTTCCTTGGACACGTTCTGCATCACTTTGAGCTCTTTCTCGTAGTCCACTACCTGACGGATATACGAAAAAGGATAAGTTCATCATGCTCTTAAAAGTATTTCATTTCATGATCTATTCATTCAATCAAGTGTGGCGCATACAGTTGCACATGAAATGATTCATATGACCATGCAAAAAAAAGTTCTGTAAAAAGACGTTGTCGGATATGCAACAGTTCCTGCGCTGGACAGGGAACCACAACACGGCGCTTGCATCACTACGGCGCACAGGCGCAACAACAGTCAACAAACAGTCTACCAGTCATTGAGTCCAACAGTTAGAGTACAGATCTTGCATTGGTGATCTAGGACAATATGGTAATTATCTAAAATTTTAACACAGTTACTCTTCTTCTTATGTGTTTCATGGAGGGCTAACACGTATTATACTAGTAACTTTGTGCTCCAAACTGCATCAACAAACATACCGGAAAGTTGGTGTAGGTGCTAGGTCCCCAGTACTTCAGTGCTGCCAGATCATATGCCCTTGCTGCAGCCTCTTCCTCGTTGTACGCTCCAAGGTAAACTGTTCAACATCGTGTCATGCACACACATACAACGTGAGAAACACATAGGCAGCTTGTTCATGCTCTAGCTCATTGGGTGGGTACCCTGTACGACGTACCTTGCTTTCCTTTCTTCTTCTGCGTAGGGTTCCACGTCCCTTTGTCCCATAGGTGAGCTTCGAATCTGCCCGTCCAACGATGCCTGATTGCAACAACGTTCCAACACACGTTCAGATCGACATGGAAACCTACAGCTTGTGTAGTTGTAGTCAGATGTGTAAATGAGCACAGGGAGTTTAGCCGTTTACCTGCTTACGCCTCTGAACCTTGAGCTCCTCTTGGCCGCATTGCTACCCGCCGCCTTGTCGCCACCGGCGGCCTCCTCCTTGCCGTTGCTCACCGTCACCACCGACGACGGCTCCCTCTTCCTCCTCTTCACGCTCTTCACAACACCATCTCTGGCGCCGCCGGTCATCATCGCCGGTGCCGCCCTCGGGGTAGCACCGCAGTACAGTCCCTGCCCTCCTCCTATGCCGTGGAGCTCATCCTTCACTAGGCCGCTGTAGGTTTCCATGCCGATGAGACAACAAGAAGGATTTGGCTCTAGTTTCGCAGCTGCAGCGAAGCTGGGCATTTGGCTTTGGAACCAAAGGGAGGTAACTACGACGATCGTGTGAACGTTTATATGCAGCCAGGGAACAGATGGCAGGGCTGGCGTTCGCCCTTGTTTCCATCTATGCGATGAAAAAGACAGGAGGGCGGCGAAGTTCTCGGTGCCAGGCGCCTTGTCCCGTTCTGGTCTTGACAGCAGCTTACACACCCGTGCATTGTGTTGCCACTGCATACATGGCACAGCTTTATTGGCCGGCGAAAATTAATCCATCTCTAGAATAATGCAAAAGTACACACATGGTATGTGGTTTCTTGTGGAAGAAATAATCAATGACATATGATGGTTTTCCCTTCAAACTAAAGAACTGTTGGTAAGTCCATTTGGATGATATGCATGACTAATATATAATATTGGCCAGAAAACCTCCTTGCAGGTACAACCTGCACTATATATCTTGTGGAAAACTAATAAATGACCTGTGGATTTCTCTTCAAAAAAAGTGTTGGTAAATTCATTTTGATGATACAGCCAACACTTATATTGGGATTTGGGGAAACTCAATTGAATGCATGCATAGTGTAAAGTTGTTTATTTAGGGCTGCATAATGTAATTATATTTACATACATATTAAACAGAAGCTGTATTTTCATTTACCAGCCAGGCATAAATTACCAAAGCATTAACAATGCAGAGCATATGCTACATTCTGGATGAGAGTTAGATTCTTTTTTTAGTTGTGCCAATGGAATCGAACTGGTTAGTTCTATAATGGTCATTACTGTTATAATGCAATGCAAGCCTCTATTAGTAATTAACCATACATAGTAACTATATTTAGTTCTAGAAAGTTCATTATTATTCAATATGCAAGCCCTTCATAAATAGTTAATGCTTGACCAGACATAGTAAATCATATTAAAATTCTGCAAGCATAGTTGAGGACGAGCAACATCTGAAGATGAGAACCGCAAGCTGTAAAAGAGAGGGACTTGCATGATTGGCCTCGCCCACTCAGAAATATACCATCTCTTTCAAGACCATGATAAGATCAAGGCACTCGTATATTCTTTATATTGTCTCATTACTTGTCCTTGTGAAGGAATACTGTACTTGTTGCACTGCTACCATACGTTTTCGCAGAAACTTTCACCGCATCTCCCTGCCCTTTTCAGCGCGTATGCATGCTGTACACATCAAACCCCGTGTGTGCACCGACGACTATGCCCGTTATACGCGTGTTGCAGCCCATTGGTGTGTGCTCTGGATTGGAGAAGTTGTGTTCTTCGTCTAATTTTCCTTTTTATGAAAGCAACCGATAGCTAGTGGTTATATTTCAGTTTTTTTTTTGTTTTTCACATCGGTGGTAGAACAATGAGTGGCTTTAATTTTGACATCTCACCAATTTTGTTGACACATTTGAGATCCTTAAGTTTTCATGATTATTCAATCTTTGTTGTATACACCAGATGTATTAATTACAATTTTTTTTGTTATGCAGTGCATTATTTTGCCTCACTGAAATCCGTTGAACATAATAATTAGGAAGATAGATAAACTCAAATTAGGGATCAGATGTATTTTGCCTGGCCATCCGACATAGCATGATGATAATCCATTGTACGAAAGTTCAGTAAAATCCAGTTTCACAAACCCACCGGATTTCAAAGACAATGACATTCTCTCTTTCAGAATATAAATTGCTCCCGGCAGGCGCTGAACATGACCACATGAAAACGATGGCAACATACTTCTCAATTCTCATACGGTATGCGTGTGCTCACCAGACTAGCATGAACATCCCCCAAACCGTTAAAAAGGACTGAAAAAGAACATTCTCCATCTCTGGCGTATTCTGTGGCATGCACTCAAATCTCAGGGAACACCTTGAGCTGGACAAATCAGGACGTAACCCATCTTCTAATGAACATTGAGCTAGCAGCGCCTAGGGACGCATATCCGACAGACGACAAACTAACCTTAGTTTTTATTAGACACACCAAATTATTAACAATTAGCTAGCATATGCAGCTCCATTTTCGTCGCTGCTGAAAGCCTGAAACTGAAGGCGTCTACTGGAATCTGTCTTTCTTCCTCATTATGTACAGTAGGATAGAGTATATGCAAAGACCAGGTATAGCAGGCTGGCAGACACAGGTTGGAATTCTGATCTCTGAAGAATTGCAACTGGTAATCCTAATTTGACCTGCACCTGCAGTGAAGTCGGCAGCAGGCAGAGGCAAGGAGGGGGGCGGCGACAAAACTGGGGAGAGCATCGGCGGCCTTGGGTTCTTCGCAGGGCTTCGTTCCTGCCGAGCGCGCGTCGCACGAATCCTTGACTCCACCTTATTTTAGGGAAAAGCTAACCAACACTCGAGCGTTATTTCGGCTACGTCCAGCACCCGATTTTTACTCCATGCAGAGTACAGTGTCACTCATCACCTTTTTCTAAAAAAAAATAAACCAGTTTTTAAGAGAAGATGGCTGATGGACAGACAGACAGACAGGCCGAATGCAGCGAGTGCGATGGCGGCACCACGCTCACTCACTGGGGTGGGCCATGTAAGAATAGGCCCAAGGCCGATAACGTAACGGCCCGGGAGCCCGACTTGCCGAAGCCTCACCGGTCACTGACCACCACCACAGGATAAACCCCTTCGCCGGTTGGCACCCCACCCGTCCGCGCCGTCGTCACCTCGTCCGCAACCCGTTCGGCGATATGCCGCCGCCGGCGCCGCTCTTCCTCTCGCTCCCCTCGCCTCCCCCGCCGCTCCTGCCCGTCCACCACCACCCCAAGGCCCCGCAAGCCCTTTCCCTAGCCCCGCCGCTCGCCTCCTCCAGGAAGGCCGCCCTCCCCGCGTGCCCCGTCGCCTCCTCGCGCCACTCGGACTACTTCGACCCGCGGGCCCCGCCGCCGCCTCCGCCGCCGCGCGGGGACGGCGGGTACGGGCGCCCGCCCAACGGCGCGCACGAGGGGAGGGTGTTCACCAGCTACAGCATCTACAAGGGCAAGGCCGCGCTGTCCTTCGACCCCAGGCCGCCGCAGTTCGTGCCGCTCGATGTAGGTAGAAGGGGCATCTTTGGTGCTGTCTGTGTGCAATTGCCATTTTTTCTTACTCCTGTTGCTTTAATGGAACATTCCGTGCGTGTGCGAATTTGCAGTCTGGAGCGTACAAGGTAGCCAAGGAGGGGTTCGTGCTGCTGCAGTTCGCGCCAGCCGTGGCCACGCGCCAGTATGACTGGACGCGCAAGCAGGTACGCTCCAATTGGTTCAGGTTTTGCGTTCAAGTTATCTTCTTCTTTTTAGTATATACCAAGTCACCAATTTGAGAAGCTACTGTATTGCTCATTTCATTAGATGTGAGGAGATGACCTCTGGTACTTGTAGTGTATGTGTATCTACAACTTCTAGCTAAGTTAGAAGCTCAGTTTTGGAGCTGCCTGGATAGTTGCTGGTTTCTAAGCTTACCCATGAAAGCTTGCATTAGTCTATTAAACAATCATACACTTTCTTTGTGACCTTTTATGGTTCCTATTGCTTATGTGCTGTATGTTCTAATAAAACTATAAAATGTGCTGTATGATTTTGTAAATTTCATAATAGGTCTGGTGACTACATATAGTGTTGCTTACACGAACATTGTTTGATGCGTTGCTTTACAGGTGTTCTCATTATCTGTGTGGGAGATAGGAACTCTGCTTACACTTGGTCCGACGGATTCATGCGAGTTCTTTCATGACCCTTTCAAGGGGCGGAGGTTGGTCTCATTCAATGTATTGTATTATCTGAGTTCTTATGCTATTGAATCTTCCCTTACCCAGAGTTTTCAGAAAAGAAAAGGATGACAGGATGTGGATCATTTTAAACTTTGTTGTATTTTTGTTATTTTCCAAGCAATCACACATATCTTAGTATCTTATGTTATCTGTCTAGTGGCAATAGTATCAGCATCAAACTTCTTTAGTACTATCTGTGCCAATATGGTTTGAGGACTTATCATTGTTGCTTATGAATTCCATCTGCCCTATCTTATGCTTAAAAAGAATGACAATAGGACAACAAAAATCTTGCTAGCTAATGTAATCCCAGTTTCATTGTACATCTCTAATAAAGGTTGCTCAATGAGGCTTCCAGCTTTCCTTGATCAGATTGTGTATAGCATAGTATATCTATACTTTAAGCATCTTGACATTCTTAGGTTCCTCATATTTTTATTCTGTTATTTACTGTTTTGATATGGGTGCAACCTTGGTACTGTGCATCAAGAAAACCTTGTTCTTATTATCATTTCATCTTTTCATGAAAACAGTGAAGAAGGTAAGGTGCGTAAGGTTCTTAAGGTTGAGCCAACACCAGATGGCAATGGTCGCTTTTTCAACCTCAGTATGTAGTTTTCAACTCATTGTTCATATTTTGGTTTCATCAGGCTCTATGTTCACAAATTGATCTGATGATCATTATTGCTGCTAGGTGTCCAGAATCGTCTTCTCAACGTCGATGAGAGCATTTACATCCCTATAACTAAGGGAGAGTTTGCTGTCATTGTATCAACTTTCAATGTAAGTAGAATGTCCTGTTCAATGATCAATCCTCCTTCAGGGCTTCTTTATAACTCGCAGTTTTTGTTTTTATAGTTTGAATAATTACATGTGTTCTAAACTTCTAGTTGGCTGAGTACTTTCCACTTGATTCTACTTCAGTTCTGGATATTATATCATGTTATAATGATCTGTCAATCTATTCTCCACTATGTTTTTGGCATGCAGTAATGGTTGAATTGTCCTGAACTCCTTATAACACATGAATTCGATTGCGTATGACTGCTGCATCATGTAGTCCAATACTCCGTTAGTCCTGCCACCTTTTTGGTTAAAGTTGATGTGCCACTCTGCCATGGATATTCAATTTTTAAAATCATGTTCATGACTTCAGGTCTGTCATTTTAAAAGTCGTGTCTAGCAGTCTAGGTCTACATTAAAAATAAGCTGAGCATTCGTTTTGCCTTTTATGTTCTGAGTTTCCGTGTTAGTAGCATGCAACACCTACTTGCACAAGTTGCACTCATGAAAATGATACCTAATCATATTATTAAATGTGCAGTACATCATACCACACCTGATGGGCTGGAGCACATTTACAAGTTCTATCAAACCCGAGGATTCACGGTCGTACAACAGGCCACAGTCCACGCCTGAGTATGAGTGGCGAAGGTGACCGATGATGTGCACGAGGGAGATGGCTACAGCTCAAAGGGTGGAATCGATTGATTTGGTGCATAATTCGGTTGGGTAATCTCTGAAGAATGCCTTTTGGGGTTTTACTCGCTTTGTTTCCTTTCTAGCAAAGCTGGACTTGGTAGCACCCCAGCTATTCAGAATTTCTCAGCTATGTAGAAAAGTTTCACGGGGCATGGCAATGGCATGGCCGCATGGGATGGGGGCCTTGTTTTGACTTTTGAGCAACAAAGCTCAGTTCTGACTAGGGGCTGCCGCAGCAGCAGATACCCCGTTGTTGGGCCTGTTCGCTTCAGCTTATAAGCCAGCTGAAAAGCCGAAACGGCTGATTTATTGTGAGAGAAAAATATTGTTTGGTGGCTGATAAGCCGGCTGAATAAGCTGAAGCGAACAGGCCCCTTGATGTTGAGATGCTTAGCACGCCAAAGCTGCGAAGGCTTCGTGTCAGTCTGCCCCTAACCCACAGTTCTTAGTGGTACAAACTGAGAAATGACTTGTCCTGCCACTGCCAGAAAAGGAATGACCTTCCATTCTTGAAATACTCACCTCAAGTTATTTGTACATGTAGTGTTTGCTGCAATCTACTGCCTCGTTCCTTGATGGATGTTTTCCTTTTTCAAATTGTGCTGTGCGCTTCCGGTCCAAACCTGGCTATTTTGCCTAGTTTTCTTCAAATTGTGTGCTCAAAAAAATAAAAATCAATTACCTTCCACGCCTGGGCCTTAAATTCGGCTCGGCCCACAAGAGAATCGAATCCCGTGGCCCGTGGGCTGCCCATACTATCCTGCCCATACTATCCTTTCCAGCGGGCCAGTGCGACGAGAACCTGCTAGAAACCTCCTGCAACTTTCCTTTCCACCGCCACAGCGCCGCCTGATTTGATCAGCCGACAGGCGACAGCCGAGTGCCCGAGTCCTCTCCCCCGCCGCCGTCGGCCGCGCATCCCCATCTCGCAGCGCGCCGGCGCAGACCATCTGGTTGGTCAGGTCAGTCTCCTCACCTCCCCAAAGGCGGTGCCCCCTTCCTTTGCTTACAGATGGACCATTTCACCGTCGTCAGTGTGGACGTACACCCGCAGTGCAGTAGAATTAGGCTGTTCTCTTTTCACCGATCGGTCGTGTCACCTGCTAAGATTCCTTCCGGAGTTTTCTTCTTGGTTGTTCAGCTTTCAGCTCCCTTGTAGTCTTGTACTGAAGGAACCCAAGGCCTCCCTTGAGAACCGAGGTAGCGTACGTGCTACCACGAGGCGAGGCCATGACGATTCCATGGTCATGGCCTCATGGGCAGACAGCAAAATTCAGCCGCTTTGGCCGCTCTGCTGTGTTGAGTAGCAGCAGTTTGAGCGAGGGGTAGGGCTTACAGTTGCAGGGACAAGCTCCAGTCCATTTGCATTGCCATGTAGAGTTCAATGTTGACAGGGTCCTGCCAGAGGTAGGCAAATCAAATAGTCCTATGTTGGTGAGTGTGGCTCTCTGACTTCAAAAAACACAACTTGCAATCTTATTTCGTCATCCATGCCGTACTTTGCTTTCCTTGGTGTTGGGACGAGTTGGGTGGTTGAGGAAAAACTGACCCAAGACAAAAGGTAATCCCTAGGGTGGACATGAAAATGACAATATCATTGACATCTTGTATCCGCTGCGCTTTCTTGTGACTTGTGAGGACAGCTAATTGTGCTAAAAATTTAATCTCAATGTTCCAAACACTCTTAGAAATCGTCTGAAGGAGGATCCATGAGTTAGTCAACTAGGAAAATCTTTTCCTTTTTTGCAATTATGTTAGAGGGACATAAAGTTTATTTTTCTCTGCCCTCGTGTACTAAGTTTTCTGCAAGTTATGCCTTTGTATTTCATTTAGTGGGATTTAGAATCAGTTCACCATATGCATGACTTGTGATTTTCTTGGACTGAGGTGAGATTTTGTGATTTGATTGGTTGAGCTCATCATTTACATCACATTACTGATACAATAATACGACAGCAATCAGAATCCTTCAGAAACAGAGACATTTTGTTTGCATAGATGAGCATGAAAGGTAATACTGACGAATTAATTGGACCATTTTGGCCAACACTCTTTCCCAAACTTATGGATAAGTGTAAACACGTGAGAAAAATTACTGAGTCAACTTGAAGATAAAGGCAAAAACAAGAAACTCCATAAGAGGATGAAAAAGGGACCAGGTCATTTAGGACATTTACATTTCTTTGGTTTTCTTTTGCATTTTTCTTGTTTGCTTTTCCCAGTTCAAAGTGCGGAAATTTAAGTTTAGTGATTCCCTTCCAGCAATACTTGAACAGTGAACATGCATTTTTAGCTTCATTGTTGTGTGCTCTGACTGATTCTATTTAGTTTGTGTCGTCTCCCTCTACGAAACCTGTTACATTCTCTTTTCTTTTTTACTTTGTAGATGGACAGTAAGGATGACTCATTTAAGTGTTGTGCATATCCCTGAAATGAAACAATCCTTTCCTTTTTTATCATTTCAATGGCGGCTTTTAGATAAGCACATGGACTGTATGAAGATGATTTGACTTTTTTGCATTATTGAAGAACAATAGAGAGGCTTCCAAGAAATAGGTTCAATGAGATCTTAGCTGTTTTATGCTTGCTGCCATGGTTATAAGTCGATTCCTCAAATGTTTAACACCCAATTGTCATTATCGCCTGCATATAAATATTCCATGTCAATACTAAAGAGCCAATGAGATCTGATCTTTAATAATTTAACTGCAAGGAACCAAATTTTACTTCTAGGTCTTATGCAATGCGTCGTAAAGGGGAATAAAGAAGTTTTGTGTTCTTGGCATGCACGATCCAATGCTTGATGAAAGCATTGACCTGCATCATTATTTTAAAGTTATATGGCTGCGCAAACTACTGTGATGATATGCTAACAAATTCAATTTTTCAAAGCTTGGACTTGTTACTCCCGAGTTTCAATTGCATGTTGGCGTTTGTTTAATTTGATCGCGGTTGAATTACGAAAATGAAATGCTGCAGTAGCATTCCAAGTACAATGCGACAATGCACCTCTTGTCCCTTACATATAATCCCTCAAAGTCAAAATTCTTGAAAGCAAAACAGTTCTAGTTGACATGTTTCAGATGTTGATTTTTTTCTGCAACAGCATTGCTGCATTTTTTTTCTGAAGTTATTTAGGATAGATGCTAAATTTAGATGTAAATACTCATTTCTTTATATTTTTATTTTTCAATTTGATCTCACTTCTCCTGCAAATTTTCCCATCTTCTGACATTGAATGATTGGATCGTTCTATATGTTTGTGGGGAAAGTGCCCTTCTCTTGCTTGAAGGTTTATATTCCATTCCCTTGCTTCATTCCCAAATTCATCTGTGGAGATGTATTTTACTGCACTTGCAGCCGGAAATCTTTTATTCAATGTGGCAAGTTTAAAGAAGTTTCAGTTGGCGGCAAGGATCAAGCAGCTTTAGAAAAAAAGAGGATCAAGCAGCTTCTTGACTTTACATCATTGACTATTTACTTGCTAGGTAAACAGTGTTGTACAAACTACGAGCTGCAAACAAAATGAGAGCCTCTGCTTCTGATTAAGTAAAAGATGACATAGGATGAGTCCTGTTAATTGTTGAGGCAATGGTACCTCAAAGGCAAAAGCGTTGAAAATCATGTCTTAAAAGCACATGGAGAGATATCCTGTCACCTAGAAACCAGCAGCTAAAAGGCCTCTTACCTATTCCTCTGTTGTACACCAGAGACCGTATAAACTATTGTTTGGTCATGTTCGCAATCTAATCTGCTAATATTGATGAGATAACTCTACTGAGAGCAATTGACCACCGTGTACGTGATTTTAAAGTCTTGTTTTGTATTCTGAACAACCAGTTGCTCTCTCCATTTTCTTCTACGAGTGTGAGTTCTGTTGGAATGTGAATCCAGCCAAATTTTGGTGGACCTAGTTTATTCATGCAAATGTTATCCACTTTTGAAGGAAGCCCTGTGTGGCTATGTGCTGTAGTTAGAGGTCAGATGCAGCTGGGAGGCTAGCATCAGCTACCAATTTGTTTGATGCTTACTAAACTACGTGGTTGCAATGCTAGCATAGGCAGCTTGACCATTCCTCTCCTTGATGTAAGTCTCAAATCTTTTTTAGAAAAATATGCTCAAATAGAAAGTACTAAATTCTCTTAAGGTCAACAAGTTGATTGATGACTGACAATGATGCTTCATTGAATTTTTTAAAGAAAAAAATAGATGGAAACGGATAGGTTCTGTATAACCAGCACGTTTGGTCCACGTCCTGAGATGATTACGGACGCCAGATCCTAGTCTGTCTAGGACAAACAATTTCCGTGTACTTGTGCGTTGTAGATGGTCAAATACAAGGTTTGGATAGTCTCCAGCTGGTAACCCAGTACCAGAGCTTCAAATTCAACTTGTAATCTTTTTTTGCCAACCAAATTCTACATACAATCTACGGACTACCAAGTCGTACCGGCCCACGTGGCATTTGAAAGAACCAAGCCAATAGAAATGAATAGTCTCTGTCAGGAACGTAACGGAACCAAAAAAAGTTGTAACACCAAAAGAAGAGCATGTTTGAAAAGGGCTCGTGTACTGACCTCACCGGAAGTACGCCATCGGAAGAGCCAAAGCTAGCTTGACGAAAGTATGCAAGAGGTCTGCTGCCCAATCAGAATTCAGAGATCAGACTCAGATTCTCTCTCTTACTGCAGCTCAAGGTTTTCAGACTAACCAAATGGCTCTATGCAGCGCCAAATAGTGTCATATAGCTAACATAGCCCTACAGATTTGGTGTAGAAAGTTTTCATAATCAACTGGAGAAATATCTAAACTTGAAAAAGTAGAACATTCACCCTTCTATTCGAGAGAAAAAGAACATTCATGTTTCAGACCAATTACTATGAAATTGTGTCACTTGTGGCTACAAGTCAATGGACCATCTTTATCACGAGCACAAATGCACAGCCAACTGAACTAGAAGCTGTGTAACACCAAAAGAAGAGCATGTTTGAAAAGGGCTCGTGTATGACCTTACCTGAAGCACAACATGAAAAAGGTAGAGCCCCATGTTTGACGCCATGGAAAAAGTGGTGGCACAACGAGGTGCGTACGGACCGTAGAAAAGTATGCAGCGGTTTCCCTGCCCAATCAGAACTCAAAGTTCAGACGACATGCTCTGTCTTCATGCATGTCAAGGTTTTCAGGTTGGCTCTATGCATGTAGGCCCAATTATATGTCAACATAATCCTATCAAATTGAGGTAGACAATTTTCAGTAATATTGATTTGCTTAGCAAAATGAACTGGGGAACTTTCTCAACTTGAAAATGTTGTCATGTGCGACTACAAGTCTACAACCATGCGACACCACTTGCACCTAGTTCAACAGCAATTCAAGCCTTTCATAAATACAACAGTGCACCGTACTTAGACTTCCATAATCCCATCGTCAAGAATTCTAATATCAGGAATAGGAAATTCTGAACTGGTGATCTTGACCCCCCCGGATACCACTTGCATGCTCACAGTTCAATGGAAAAGCTCAACCGATATATAGGAGAATAATAGTGGGCACAAGCTAGGTGAGGACTCTCAAGTCCCAATTCTGAATAGACCACGAAAGTTGACGGAGCAATACAAAAACATGCGTGGGAATTCACTTCTCTCAAGCAACCAGTTTGAAATTCGATTTTTCAGGATTTCTAATTGGTTCCCGTGCAGTTTCAACTTTCAACCAATGGCAATGAGTGGCCTCTCCATGTGGATGGCGACAATATTAGGCACCGCTTTGACGGGATCGTTGAAAAGCTCAGCCTCATATGCTGCTTCATGATGACCACTACAGATTATATGGTATAGGTTTGTTTGATGGAAATATATGAAGGATGCAAAGGTTATCCCTTTTTCTTTTGTGCATACACAGACCCGTGGAACTTGACTTCTTCTCAGAACTACGGCTTTCTAGTTAAAAAATAGCAAGACAAAACAACAGGACAAATTCCTACTCCAAAAATGTTACCAATTCACAAAGACACAGCTAAGCTTGACTGCATTTGGATCATGACACATAAGCATGACACAAGTCAGACGTCAAGTTGATGCTTCCTTCTATCCTTAATATTTTCAATTAACTAAAGAGACGTACTTCCAGTCTTGTCGTTGTGCTCGTGTGATCGATCTAACAACCCTATGTGATATACCTGTCAAAACTCTTGGTGACCAAAACCTAATATTTCTAGCAACCACTTAAGCTAGCTCCTAATTACATGATCACCAACTAGGTTATTTCCATAATATCCAGTGGCCACTGATTATTCCAGCATGTCAAACTACCCACTGTCTGTTATGTACTGTGCTATTACCCAAACCTCTGGACTCTATTTTAATTTGCAGCCAACTCTTCATTTCACTTTATTTAGAGTTTAAATATCCAAGGAAAACAGTGCATTTTTGCACTCTAGTTGCAACCATTATTGCATCTGAACAAGATATCAGCCGTCGACTTTACTTATATACATACAACTGATTAGATCTGACCAGGCACTTCTTTTTTAGTATTCATGCTACATTTATGCATGTCATGATTGCTTTACATATGTTTATCTTCTTATTGAAGAGCTAGATCCGCAGATGCAAGCGGCACCATTGCTTCATTTGTATGTATAGGTTGATGGATTCTAGAGGTAATTAACCAAAACACATGGCCTCATTGTGTAAACTATAAAAAGATACTCAGTGAGGTCAACAAATACATACACAAACGCAAAAGGCAAGCCATAGTCAACTGTAAGGATGAACCTGCATTTCAACAGAACATGGTACCTGTACCGTACAAACACATATACTTCTAAATAATCAACATGTCAAAACACCTTACAAATCGTAACAGCTTAGCAACATTTGTTTACCTCTTAACAAAAAATACTATACTTCAGTTGACTTCTGGTCCATGAATCCAGATCAGAAACAGGTGAGCACTGGAATAAGGGCATATGCATGTATGGCTATCACACTGCTCATCTTGTAACTTCAACAGGACTCAAATTATAAGAGCTAGAAAGCAAGTTGCTTTTCTTTCTTCCAAGTCAAATAAGCGTAAGCATGTGACTTTGAGAAAGATCAAAGAACAGTACTCACAATTATTAGCTAAAATGATACTCTGATCGTAAAGAAAATACCACATTAGTTGATAAGCTAAATTAACAGATACTGTCATAAGTTAAATAGCGAGACAGAAGGTAAAGCAAACTTGAAGTGAACTAACATGATGGTACTGTTGAGTTGAAATCAGACTGGATTTTAAAACTACGGTTTTATACCTACTTCTTAAATTTCTGCAAACTTCAAGCTCTGAGCTATATCTAACATAAATATGTAAAGTCCAGCCGGTTTGTACACCAATTCAAAGTGAAAGCTTGAACGGCACTGCGCATAATAGCTGATTACCTCAGCTACGAGCTGAGAAGTACAAGTTTCCAACGCCAGCTATGGGTAGCATAGATATATATGTAATTTTCTCTGGTAATATATGAGCTAGTTATGAAGGTCCAAAACGGCAAAGAAAAGAAAGATTAATTTAGAGATTGTCCTTTTCTAGCTGGGTATGTACTGATTTCAAAAAAGATTTATAAATATACTGCTCTTTCTAGCTGCCTATACAGTCAACTATTCATAAGGATTTTAGATTGGCAAGGCAATAATCTCTGTTACTAATGGAAGACTAGCAGAACCATGCATGAATGCAAGGCAAATGGACAATAGTAAATGGAAGTTTCAAAGCATTGGGATCTAAAAAGAACGAAATCCATGGACTTAGCCTCTAAAAGAGCACCAATGGTGTCACCAGAAGAGGCAGTCAGAATCTCAAAGACCACCCCAGCTGAACCCACACGATATTCTAGAAAAATGGTACAGCTAGCTTTGGATCACAGCACTGCATCGTGTTCTTAATTTCTATAAAATTAGTTATGATTAAGGTCAATGGTCTTGCGATTGATTAATGTATAGCTTTGTTGATTTCCCAAAGAATACCATACAAGTGGACCATTGATGTGCCTGAGGAAGTGGAAACCTTGGATCTAGGAGATATATATAGTCACAGTCCAAGCTTTGTAGATGAAGCCCAATCCTTGATAGATCTAGCTAGCAACAAATCATTACTTTTCTTGAACCACGAATTTTTCATTCAGATGAGTCTTAGATTGTATACCATTTTATCAATAATATCCCCTTTGTTTTCTTTTGGCAGAAGTTGCTATATACTTGGTCACTCTTTGTGTTCTGCATGTTCTGAGCATATAGATACACCAAAGACTTGGAAACAAATGTGATATTCCTTCATTTTTCTTAAACCAGGTTACACTTTTTTTGGGGTCTAAATGGTAAACCCATCAGAATTTTTTTTTTCGGTGGTAGACCTTCCACTGTAATACTAGTACCTATTTCAATCAAATGATACATGTTGAAGTCCATGACATGTGATTCAGAGATTGGAGAACACAACTTTAATTAGAAAACTTAAATGCATGTACAATGGCTGTTCATATACGCACCCAAAGAAATTGGTTTGATTTGGAAGCTATTATCACCATATCACATCATGCATGTAAATATAGCTCGTGGAATGCAGTGGGCTTTTCTCTAAGAGCAATACTGACTTCTGATAAAGACACATGTGGTCCTCTAGTCTACCCAAATAGCGATACAGATAAAAAGACGTATGCGGTCCCTCTACTCTCATCAAATGACAATACTAGTTTTCCCTAAAAAATGTACATATAAGCCATCACTGAACTATATCTTAAGAAAACTTCCACCATTTCTCTGTAATCTGGTAGTTTCATCTAAACCAATAGCTTCCCGCCATCAGAGGATTCCAGAAAAAACGCATGCTCATTAGTCACTTAAGCTGTTTCCAAATTCGGCATGAGTTATCCATACTTTACAGCCCCACATGGTCAGAACTCAAATGCATAAGGAACCTTTATGGATACTATCCTACAGATACCAGATTACCATCCTACTATTCTGAGGTCCTATGTTGAAGCTTTGAAATGCAAGGTCTTACGTGAGGATAGCTTTTTAATAGTTAGCTGACGTGATGACTCGTGGGAAGCTTCACATGGACATTAACAGTGGACCCGCTCCTCCAGCTGGACGTATTCAGTCTGGACGCACATCTTAATTGGCCAAAAAACAACAGCAACATGTTGCACACGTTGAAGTCCACATAAATCTCAGTCGTCTGTGCCTGTTTTTTTTTCCTCTTTTTTCTGTCTCCAAGTCATGGAAGAGTGCGGCGATATTTGACATATCAGATGCTGACCGCCTAACATAGGTTAGCACTGGGTTATGACTTCGTTTATGCCAAAGTCCAAATAGGGGAGAGAGAAACAAGAGGCCACGGCCTGCCTTTATAAGCCATAGACTGATGCAGGAACAAAGAGATCCGAAGAGATAGAGCTGCTGGACCTAGACAGAAGCTAGAAAAGTAGAGAAGAGGGATTGCACCCCCAAAAGTTTGCTAGCTGCTGTCAAAGAGGAGAGATGATCAAGGGGGAGAAGCAGCTTGGTAGCCATGAAGAGCAGTTAACAGACGAGGTTTGGAATTTCTCTCTTCTCTTGTTCGCCTCTAGTTTTCTGAAGGGTTTGTGTATTCGATTATGTATGATCAGGACATAGTGACTTTTTCTCTTTCGAATTCTTTTGTTCTTGATCTGTGAAAAGGGACTCTTCAGAAATGCAGTTTTTCTGGAATATATAGATATGATTAGAACTAAGATTAGGAAGATGTTTAGGGGCAAATTCTGATGTCCACAACCAGTGTCCATCTTTTTACAAAATATTAGGAACTACCAGTTCCGCTGCATGTATATATAGCACACAGAAAACATGAGGATAAACTAAGAATTGGAATAGTCTGTGCTCATGATTTTCTTTGCTGATCTTACAAATAAATACAATTTTCCATGTTACTATTGCAGATCAAAGATGATGATCACATCCCGGAAGGCTACCTGTTTAAGTCCTTACACAAATCAAGTTCAAGAAAAGAGGTGCCTAACTATTAGTACAATATTCAATAATTCATTAACCATGAAAATACTTTGTGCATGGATGACCATGAGAGGATAAATCGTTCTATTTTTCTTTAATTTCAGAATAGTTAAGTTCCTTATCCTAAAACCTTTAACCTTGAATTTTCACGGAGAAGACAACCTTAGTTTCATGAGCTCTATGCTTTACCTCTTATCTACTACAGTATTCTGATCAACCTTCTTTTGTGTGTTTGTTACTAGGCGTGCTCGCCAAACCCAAGGGAAAGGTCTCAAATGGACGAAGCACCAAATCAAACTTCAACAAAGTTGAATGCTCATAGCAAGGTCAGGATGCATTATGATTATGACAATAATCTTCTGAAGTTTACAACCAGAGACAAAAGTCCATTATCATATGTGATTAGGTTCGAAATGGATACATATCTCATAGTGGTGCATTTCCATCTTCAGGTTGAGGAAGATAAACTTGCATCCACAAGGGCAGAGATGGGTGAGGTAAGAGAAGAGAACAATAGGCTAAAAACAATGTTGTCACGCATTGTAGAGGACTACCGATCTCTTCAATTGCACTTCCATGACGTTCTTCAACAAAGACAAGGCAAGAAGCTTGCAGACCCTACAACTGCCATGCCCACCAACATCGAGGAGCCTGAATTCGTCTCACTAAGCCTCGGCACGAGCACAAGCATGCGCAAGAAAGAAGGGAAGAATACTAGTGTTTACGAAGGCGAAGGGAGAGAAGACTTCATGGATACTAAAGAAGGAGGGCTCTCTCTTGGATTGTCGGACTGCAAAGTTGGTGCAACTAACAATGCAAAGATACAGCCTGATGAGCTGATCTTGAGCCCTCAAGGTAGCTCTGAGGACGCCAAGGACGACGCCTTGGAGGCAGCAGATCAGCAGTGGCCACCAAGCAAAACGCTAAAGAACTTGAGGAGCGTTGGCGCGGAAGCCGAGGATGACATAGGTCCAATGCAGCAGGCCAAGAAGGCAAGGGTGTCTGTAAGGGCAAGGTGTGATGCACCAACGGTATGTAGATACATACATCTCAGAGAAAGATATAATGCATGCTTGATATGTAGGAGCAACTAATGATACACGTTGATGAGATGAGCTGAACAAATTGCTAATTAATATGCTTTGGATTGTTGATCAGATGAATGATGGATGCCAATGGAGGAAGTACGGGCAGAAGATAGCCAAGGGGAACCCATGCCCCCGTGCCTACTACCGGTGCACAGTGGCAGCAGGATGCCCCGTCAGAAAACAGGTACATCATGCGTGATCTGCATCAAACAATACTGCTCAATTCTCATCTTTGAAACCACACATTTCCAGTCCAAAACTGCAATGCTACTGTCTCTGAACATGAAAACTCGAACACTGAATCTAAGTCTCCTATACTATGCCAATTTATTTATTTAGTTGAAAAAGATATGGGACTTTATTTAAGATGAGCATAATGTAGTTGCAAGAGATTGACTTGGGGCTGGTAGATGGGGACTGAATCTAAGTCCCCAACTAACAAAGGCATCATTATACAATTGATAGAGAACATGGGTTTGGAGTCAATGGATGACCCAATTCTGCTTAGTTTGAACTTTGAACAAATCATTACTTATTGTCCAGGAGGAATTTAAACTGCAAGTGACTGGTTGACGTGGACCCGTTAACCAACAAACAAATGCTGTCCTTAGTAGTTACTACTAAGTACTTATTAGGTCTTCCAAATCCAGTTAAACTGATCCAATGGCTTCCGAAGCCTCTGCTTAGTCTATGAATGGATTCTACCAGTTGGCGATAGACGAGCGACCGTTAGGTCCTACGAACTCATCAGTAAACACGATCGGAATCTCCAAACAGGATGCAAACAAAAAAAGAACACGCATCTAATTGAACTCGTCTTCTTTTTCCCCGAACGTTATCTGTTCGAACTCGTGAATCAAACAATCAATCAAGCACTTGCGCCAAGCACAGATCGAGATGTACTGGAGACTGGGGACCCGGAGGCTTACCCGCGAGGAGGGCCGCGCGGGCGCGGGAGCGGTAGGGAAGGCGACGCGCAGCCCGCGGTGTCGACCTCCAGCCTCCCTCTTCTCTCTGTCGCATTGGGGCACTCCGGCGGTGCCGGCTAGCCGCGAGGAGGAGTGTGGCGGCGCCGGCGAGCCCCGAGGAGGAGCGCTCCGGCGCCTGGTGGGGGCGCTTGCGGCCTCGCCGGCAGCGACGGGCTTCTGGTTCGCGCGCTTGCTTTGCTTTGAGGTTTCGGGTGCGCCTTCCCATGCGGGCATGCGGCCATGGCCCATGGCGATTTGAAGAGAACCTGGGCCTTGGAAAGCTTGTGTTCGGAAAGGGCTGGGCTGATTCGCAGCCATTTTCAGCCCAGAGGGGCAGGATTACGATAAGTCCATAATTATTAGTGCCTCTTTTATATAAAGTTAAAAAAACAAAGTGCATAACTGGCCCCCAACACTTGGTTCTCAATACAAAATTCCACATTATTTAACTCCATTGAGATATTTAAACTGAGTTAATTTACCCTTCAGTAAAATTGTCTTTGTTTGTGTATGGTAGTAGTGCCAGTTGTCTTTTGTTGAAACTTTTTAGGTGACAGATGGTACTATACGCTATGTTACAAAAACATATCAGATCTTTTCGTGATTATTTTCATAGTTTTGAGGATCTAATGCTAGTTCGATATATACTCATAAAATTCCTTGAAACTTTTTCCGGGTATATTTGGTCAGCCATTTTTAGTAAAAGCGTTACATATCCATTACTTGCTATATAACATTTCACATTTCCTATTGGTTAGCCAGCAGGTTCGGATTTGACTTCCCGTGGGAGTGAATTAAATAGGTATAAAATAAAACAAATTATAAAGAAATAGGTAGAGCTTCCCAGGCTTCGGTAAAAAAAAGCATTTCCTAGAACCTTTTTCGGGTATTATATTTTTGCTCGGCCATTTGTGGGAAAAGCGTTACATATCCATTACTGATGGAACACGAATTGAAGTTTCATCTTGAAAAAAAACAATAAGTTCATGTTTTACAACATGTCACGAGAGGGATAACTAGCCAGTGCCGCTTGATTATGGGCTCGGTGAATTTTTTTTTTACAAGCATCCGTCCTCACTCATCACAACGTGTAACATTTGCAGGTGCAGAGGTGCGCGGACGACATGTCGATCCTGATCACCACGTACGAGGGCACGCACAACCACCCGCTCTCCGCCTCCGCCACCGCCATGGCCTCCACCACCTCCGCCGCGGCGTCCATGCTCACATCGGGCTCCTCCACCTCCCTCCGCTTCCCCGCCGCCTCGTCCGCCGCCGGCCTCAGCTTCGGCTTCCCGTCGGCGCCGCACGACGCTTCCAAGCACTTCTTCCTCCCGAACGGCGGCGCAGCGTCCATCACCTCCACCCCGTCCTACCCGACCATCACCCTCGACCTCACCTCGCCGGCGGCGGCCACCTCACAGGCCTTCTCGCTGAGCAACAGGTTCTCCTCGAGCTTCGGGCACGGCGCGACGAGGTACCATCCCACGAGCTTCTCCTTCTCCAACTCCGGCCCGAGCGCGCTGTCCGGCGCCGCATGGCCGGCGGCCGGCGGTGCCGGGTACCTGAGCTACGGGTCGCCAGCTGCGTCGCTGTTCAACGGAAGGCAAAAGGGCGGGGAGCTCCCGGCGGTGCTCCACCAGCAGCAGCAGAAGGCTTCCGCGAGCGGGAGCTCGCCTCCGGCGGGCGTGCTCACCGACACGATAGCGAAGGCGATCACGTCGGACCCGGGCTTCCACACGGCGCTGGCGGCGGCCATCACGTCGTACGTCGGCACGCAGGGTAGCAAGTCGCCGGCTGGAGGAGACGGCGGGAGCCAGACGCAGGGGCTTTTAAAGTGGGGGCAGCACCTCGGCCTGGGGCCGTCGCCGTCGAGCGCGGGCGCGGCGTGCTCGTCGGCAGCGATGCTGGCGCGGTCATCGCCGACGACGGCAGCGGCGGCGGAGCAGAAGGGTTCGAACGGGCATCGGTCGTTCTTGCAGCCGTCGCTAGGGCTGTCAGGCTCTCACAGTGCCTCGACCTCCCCTGTGGAGAACAGGGAGCACTGATCGCGTCGCGTCAGCTGAAGATTCTGAACGATGTTTAGTTCACTTCATTCAAATGTTTGTCAAAATTTGGTTGTTTCATCATTTTGGTGTATATATGCTGGGGATAAGCGTGCCATTTCATAGGATAGATATCCTGACTCTCACTGTAGGATAAAGAAATTGTTTCGGTTCACAACATACATGTAAAACAGAGAATTGAATTTATGTTCGTCCAGCCTTTCCTTTCCTGAGTTAGCACTTTAGCAGAATGTGTGTTTATGACACATGAACCCAATAGTGAATTGCAATTCGAATCTCCACTGCTTCCAGGTTAAGGAATTATCTACAGAGATTTTTCTGGGTACACAGTTACATATACATCGGAGTTGGGCAGAAATTTGATAGCTGCGCTGAAATGCCAAACCATACTGGCTATAGCTCCAAACAGCAGTACCCATGGTGTTGCAGACTGAAAACAGCAGGGATGCAACAAAACTATCGTCTGGCATAATAACTCAAGATTCAAGAATAAACCATCACCGTGATTATCAGCGACTTCAAATGTCCATTTTCACCTGGAGATGACCCTCATAAACCGGCTCACGGAACTAAACACGCCCATGACATTGTTCATCAACGACGGTGACTCCTCAGATTGCTCGTCGGCACCTCCAAATATCCTCTGCAAAATAGAATGGCACCAGTTTATTCTTTTATAAATGTACTATATTGACAGTAACAGCTTTATTGCTGACTACAAAAGCATATGTAATCCAGCCTTTTCCTAAACAGCGAACATATTTTCTCACAAAGAAAAAGGAATTAACGTTCTCCAGCTTGAGTTGAATGCCAATAGTTTTGCTGCTTAGTGTGTGTGTGTGTGTAGCCACAAAATGCAGCTTTTGGGTGCTTGCAGTTTCTATAGCAGCCGCATGCTTTGACTCATTTTTTCAATAATGCGCACATTGAATTCAGCATAATTACTTAAATAAGTACTGATCAAAGATAAACATAAACAACAAACAAAATATTAATTAGTCACAGTGCCTTACCTCAATATCTGTGGCATCAGGTTTACTTGTGAGTTCTCTGGCAAGCAAATACCTATTTGGTCTGCTTGGATCATCATAAAATACTTTCCACTTTCTGTAACACAAATAAAAGAAACATATATCTTTATCTTTTTGGATCATATATGAATGGAAAAGACAACAATGCTCTACGCACCCAGGATAGCATCTAAAGACTGCACCAGTTGGCAATGGCCTCATTGAGTAAACAGTGGTAAAAGTACTGCAAAGTGAGTGATGGGTGTTAGCAAAAGAAAGGGACAAACCAACATGTAAGAAGAGAACATGCTCTAATTCAATGGGATGTGCAGTCAACGGCAGAAAATATACGCAATTAATTTATAAGATTGAAAAAGATTGCTCAACTAAATGTGCTCATCTTCGCGACAGAAAATACTAGATTCATTAGAAAATATAATTGTCCAAAATAACCAAATGATGTACATGTACAACTACCATAGTTTAGACAGTATACTTCAGAAAACATATATAACTAATGCTTATCAAGGCCAGAGCATGGACTCTGTCCCTGAGACACTCTTGCCAGTTCAACAAGAACAACAACAACAACATAGCCTTTCAGTCCCAAGCAAGTTGGGGTAGGCTAGAGTTGAAACCCAACAAGAGCCACAAATCAGGGTTCAAGCACATGAATAGCTGTTTTCCAAGCACTCCTATCCAGGGCTAAATCTTTAGGTATATTCCATCCCTTCAAATCTTCTTTTATTGCCTCTTCCCATGTCAATTTTGGTCTTCCTCTACCTCTCTTTACATTACTATCACGCCTTATGGTTCTACTACGCACCGGTGCCTCCGGAGGCCTCCGTTGGACATGTTCCACTACACTCTTGCCAGTTCAAGAAAAAAAAATGTTTTCTGAAAGAAATAGTTACACAATGACAGGCAACAGTCTACAGATGTTTCCGAATTACCTTAAGAAATTTCTGCGTAAATTCCGAACATTAAAGCCTACTCCAACATCTCCACTAACAAGTCGTGGGTTCCACATGACAAGGGGTCTTATCTTCAAAAAAAAAAAGAGTAGACACTGCTTAAGGATACAATATTGAATGGAATATATATACAAAAACCAACAATAGAGAAATATAAAGATGGTTGCCGATCAAATTCAATCTTAAATCGATGTGAATATGGATGGATGGTTTTAGGCATGAAAACTCATATGAGTTCTTTTATGAAATGGCTAAACATGTAGGTATAGAGACTAATCTGATAAGAGCAAATGCATTTAGATCTTGCATAGGTCCATGCACAGCCTTTAGCCTAATACTCTCTGTTAGTTCATGCAAATGCTATTCTACCAATTCTCCATGGAATACTAAATGGAATTCAATTTTTCATATGTTTCAATGCAAGATCTACAGAAAGTTGCAGCTTGGTCAGGCATAAGTCGCATACAGGATCATCCGAGAGTTGAGATGCGATGCGCTCAACAGATTCCAGCATCTGATGATCAGGAATAATCATAACAGCAACCTCATCCTCAGGACCAACTGGCTTCCTGTCACTTAAGCTGCAGGACGAATAAAAAACAGATTTTAGTTACAATCTGTGTACTATTTAATGCCATAGTGTAGAAGCATCCAATAATGTCATAATCTAGAAGGACTGATCACATTGATATCGGTAGCATGTCACTTGTAGTCAGAAAACCATGAGCTACAACAAGTTACATCAGTTCACTATGAAATCATCACTCTAAGTGGACAGTACCTGGCACACTTGAATTCTGCATCTTTCCACTGATACTTGAGAAGGGCAGCTGCTCCAGCATCGGGAAAAATGGCAGTAACTTTCTGTGAAGCAGCAAATCGAATCAGAAATGAACAATAAATAAATCACAAGTCACAAAATTACAAAGTAGTGATCTGTAGTCTCAAGTATCAATCAGTGCTTGGTAGGAGCTAGAGTAATGCAATTGTAAGCAGGCAAAAAAGGGTAAAAGCCATGACTATAGCTAAAACGACCTTGTATCCAAACCTGTCCTGTCTCTTGTACAAGTGTGTCCAGGAAAATTTTCGATAACGCCCAGAGCTCAGCTTGTGCTCCTTCCTCGTTGAGGAATTCCAACTGAGGGATCAGCAGCTCTGCCTGCAACCGTGATATCACCAAGCATAAGTACTCTAGAACTGTATGGTAAAGATGCATAGTCAGTGGTTCAGCACAAATGAGGACTTTTATCACTTTGTACTTTGTATACAGCATATAAGATTGAACAGGATTATAGAAGATAGACGCAATACGTATATGAACAATGTGAATCATACGATAGCTCGCAGGCCTCCTGAATTGACGAAATCGGCGCTCGCCTTCCCCGACTGCCGAATCGCGCCCTCCAAATCCGACGGCAAGCAGCTGAACCACACAGCACCAAACGCAAAATGGTGCACGGCCAGCGTCAGAAAGCGACCAACCTCTCCTGTGCTCAAGCACGGGTCTGGGGGTGCAGTGAGCCTAACCTGTCCTCCTCCTCCGCCGGCTGCGCCTGCGCTACCTCCGCGTCCGCCACAGCTTCCGCCGCCTCGGCCTCCGCTGGGGCGTCGGAGGCGTCGAACTTGCCGAACTTGGCCCCACACGGGGGCGGCGCGCGGCGGAGGCGCAGCAGCGGCCGCAGCCTCGCCGGCGCGTGGAGTGGAAAGGCGAGAGGCGGGGTCGGGAGGAGGCGGAGGTGGCGGCCAGGGCGGGCGCGCTGGTGCGAGAGCAGCGGCGCCGTGGTCGCCATTGCTTCGCCGCGCGGTGCAGGGAATACGTGGCCGGGAGCAGCGGACTGTTCAGTGTTCACCAGCTGCTTGGATAACGGCTTGGTCGTTCTGGGAACAGGATTCCATCCACGTGAGCCGTCGGATGGGAATTCAACGCATCAGATTGATTGCCACACGATACGACTGCAGAGAACTGAGAACATAAATCTGGGATCCATGGTTATGGTAACTATCTTTGAATTCCATTGAAGCATACAGGTTTACAGCAGTAACAAGTCCCACTGGATGCTGAATACATACTAGACTGTCGAATGTTATTATAAATCGTGTCAATCTTACAGTCTTGTGTATGCATCTGTGGTATAGCCACCAGACTCCAACAGGAGCAAGTTATATGTCATGTTACAACACTGTTTGACATGATTATCGATCTATTTTAATTGTTGCAAGCAGTCGCTGCGCTCTCAGTTTCTTTGCTGGTCGCAAAAGATTTGCCACACCCACATGTTTTTGTCGCATTTGGATTCTGGAAGGAGAAGCCACCGCCAATGAGTGAGTCGCTGTAGTCCAGCTCCATTCCGAACATGAAGAGAAGGCTCTTTGGATCACATACTGCAGAAGCGCATAGGCTGCTGTTAGAACTAGTTCATTCTGAATATAGTCAGTCAGAGTCAGTTCTCGGTGAAAATTCTAGACATTGTACTATACATCAAAATTCAGAAGGCATTCAAAAGTAGAACGCTAAGACCGGATGCCTATTGAGCAGCTATGCAAGTGATGTCAGGTTATCCTGCTGACCCGTGACTGCATTCACTTATCACATCTTTCATTTTAGTCCAAATAAAGAATGCATATTTCTTGGGTTCTTTTTTGTAACACACATCTCCAACAATCCAACTTAACATCAATAACGATTTCTTGACCAACTATACTTCAGAGTTTAGCCGAGACAGAAGCAGCAAAGTAGGAGAGATGATATTCAAAAACTAAATCATAGAAACAGTAGTCATTCCTAAATCCTAACACAGGTACTGCATAACATTTTTTAGATGAAATGCTGCATAGTTAAGATAAGGTAGTTACCTATTGCAAAACCATCATATTCTACAATGGAATCGTCAGGGCTGGCATTTGCTCGATTTTCAAACTCCATGGTGTAAGACATGCCAGAGCAGCCGCCCTGTCTCACTCCAATTCTCAAACACAGATCTTCATTCCGTTCAGCCCTCATTTTGTTCATATGTTTCAAGGCCTTTTCGGTCAACGAAATAGCTGGAGCGATGCTACCAGATGCTGCGGCGGCTGCAAAAATATGATCAATCAACAATCATTTAGTCATTTGGTATTAAATGTAACTTGAGCCAAATTATGTCCACTCCTTGGATTTCTTTTTTATACAGCATTTTGATTCCCAATATGCACTATGACAGAAAATTCAGTATTAACAGTTTCCTCAATATTCCCTGTTTCCTGCTAATACAGGAAAGATGAACCAAGGAGTGATTGTTGTAGGATAACTTACTGAAGTCCCTTCAATCTATAGCTCCGCAATCATGTTAATTGGTAACAGAAAAAAGCTTATAATCTGATGTGCGTTCAGTTCACTTCAGCCTACCACTTCCCAATCATGAACATTAGAAACAAATCCTTATGGGGGTAACAGTGGTGACAGGTGTAATGAATAAAAACATGCAAGTTGATAGTTTCCCAGGTCATGAGTGGGCTAGCAGCAGCATATTTGTAAACTATGCATAGCTTTAGGAAAAGAGCTGTTTATTTAAAAGCCTTGAAAGAAAAAGGGAACAAAGTCTAGGAATGTGTAACCCGTAAATAAGAACTATCGTCTACCATGGTTCTTGGGATTTATAAGATCTATAATTGGGGATTATGTCTGAATATAAGATTTCTACTTTCTCACATAGGAGATTGCACGGTTTAAACCTCTGATCGGGGAAAAAATATACTACATGGATTGGGAATTTGGGGCGGCCAGGTGACGATAGCAGTTACTTAACCGAAAAGACAATATAGGCAGCGATAGCTCGATATATGACCATAGTCGGAATTCTGCAGAAGAAAATTGCTTATACTGCGGGTTATCCTCATTAACCAAGCATTCGATGGTTGTCACGCTTATTAAAAAATAGGGACTAGTCCTGCACGGAAATTATCCCCCCATCCATAGCTAGAACAGCACGAATCAGTCCCAGACTTCAAGTTATAAGTTTCTACAATCCAAATCGATATCTTCTTTTACAGGAAACGTAACCCCCTACTGTTTCCAATTGCGTGGGGAAAAGAAAGACATCTGGGTTGACCAAGTACCTGGAGGGGAGGAGATGCGGAGCGAGACGGCCCTGCCGCCGCGGCGGGGGAACCGGATCGATGAGGCGGCGGAGGACGATACGGCGAGGTGGGGCCGAGCGGTGCCGGCGGGCCGGCCGAGGAGGGTGCTGGACGTGCCGGAAGCGAGGGCCATGGCGGAGGGTTGGAGGCGTGCCAGAGAAGCCGGAAGCGAGACGGAAGCGGCAGGGAGGGGAAGGAAAAGATCTGGCCCGGATTCTTGGAGCCACCCCCCACGGCCCCACCCCACCCACTCGGGCTATACGTTCCGAGGAGCATTCAGTTTGTGTGGTTTTTTCTCGATTTTCTTAAATAACTAAGCATTATGCGGTTTGATAGTGCTCCCTCCGTATCGAGTGTCAAAGTGTTCGTTTCGTTTTACCTTTTCTAGATATTTTGATATGCATTTATATATATACATTACAAAATGGATGTTTGTAATTTAAGAGGGAGGGAGTATTTTCTAAATAACTTTTTCATAAATGATTGGTAGTGCTACTGTCTCCAGTAGCAATAAAAACTACTGTTGTACCTCTTTTTTCCTTTTAGGAAAGATAAATCAATCCTCATCTATTACAAGCTAGGTGGTGAATAATCATGATAAAATCAATTCCCCAAAATCAATACAAGATTTAAAATTTGGACGGTAAAAATAAAGTGAATATTTACTCCAAACTAACATCATAATTTCTCAATCAAATATATTCAATGTACCATGGCTTTAGCTGGGAAGATGCCAGCTATAAAAATTCTTAAGA
This sequence comes from Setaria viridis, assembly GCF_005286985.2. NCBI lineage: Eukaryota > Viridiplantae > Streptophyta > Magnoliopsida > Poales > Poaceae > Setaria > Setaria viridis. The sequence goes on from NC_048266.2 coordinate 2,325,878, forward strand.
GGTCAGAGCTGTGGCAACCAGACCTTTAGTTACTCGGTATGACACTACCTCATATTGGCAAAAGCTGAAAAGTTTGGTCTCTATATGCTGTAGACATTTTATTATTAGTATATAATGAATTCATATGGAAAAGTATTTCACTCTTCTATTGGTACCATGATAATATACTCATGTGCATTTAATTCAAAAAAATATACTCATGTGCAATTGGCCAAAGGAATGGTTAATTGGTTATTAGACCAGTAGTAGCCATTCATTTATTCAATTAATCCCACACCACTTACAAGAATATACAGCGTGCCCTTCCAAGGAAAATAAACATACAATACGCGAATGTTTCGTTCAACACGGTCGAGAGGCGAGGTTGTGCGTACAATGACAATTTGTTGCAACCAAATTAAAATTTACAATGCTTAAATAAAACCACACAACCTAATAAAAATCTATTCTTTTCCACGCTTTGCAAATTGCACTCGTCCAACATCCACAATCTTCACTTCTGTATAGTACGTAGCAAGCTTGAGCGACGATAAATACACCATGATGAATGACTTAATTCTTCCGCTTGCAAGTCACTTGTAGCATACTCGATCGACCGAAACTGTAGTTTTGTAGGATAACCTCTGAGCATGATGTGTACCTGCAAGAATCAATCGTGAGGTATGTCTTATAATTGCAAAGTTTTAAATCTCAGGCTACTACCGCTATAGGCCGCTGTAAGAGTACTTAAGGTATGGTACCGCTATTTGTAGAGTACCTATTTGTGCTGCTAATGTACAATTTAACTGTTATAATCTCATTTAACTCCGTTATTAACTGTTTTAGAATTCAACCGCTAAATTCCTCCCTCGTTCCGCTATTTAAAACACTGCAGAACTGTTAAATAATTAATAGTCTGAAAGAATTATTTATAGTTTACGGAGTGTTCTTTCCTTAACGTCGTCACGGGCCATGGAACAAGGCTGCGTAGCCACCGGCCGTGGTGAGGACCGCCATGGCCCACACGGCGGCGGCGACAGGCCAGGACGGCATCGCCGCCGCCACCTTCCACGAGAACAGCACGGTGAGCAGCGTGCACAGCGCCCACACCTCGCGCCTCAGCCGCGCCCTTTGGTCGGCAGCTTCCCAAGGCGGCGGCAAGCGCTCGTACGCGCGGAGGCTGCGAAAGAGCAGCAGTAGCGAGGCGTAGCTTACGGCGACGAACGCCGTGGAGGCGAGGTCGCCCGCGGCGGCGGCTCTGTATGCGGACACGGCGGACGTCAGGGTTAAAGCGATCAGCCCCGTGCGGACGAGAACCGCCGTGCCATCAGCGCCGCCTCTTTGTTCTCGTTCCATATCGAGCTATGATCGAATCGAATGCTCCCTGTTCTTACGGCAGGGGGAAATGTTGGGTATATGTGCATATATATAGTAGCAGAAGCAGAAGCTTAAGGCATTAGTATTCGTGCGACGCAAGGAACCAAAGTCTTCGTGCATTAGTACAAGAGGCAAGCTGTCAGTGCTGTCGTCACAGTAGCCGCAGGAGCAGGTCTGACGAAGCAAAGACTCTAATCTTTGGCGTGGAAACGATTTCGAGATTCGTGCAAGAGTAAACAAAGAAAAGGATATACATGCCACTGTAGAAGGCATTCTGGCAGCGTACGCGATGTACACACGTTCGCTGATCACGCGTGCAGCAAAAGAAACAGCACGACCGATCAAAAGTCTCAGACGTCTGGAATATTAAATTAACAGGCGATTCAGAAGGCAACTTGCAACCCAAGGCATTCGAAAACGACATACGTATCTGGATGAGCACTTGCATCATCAGTTCAACATGAGATGCATCATATTCCATAATACATATATCCACATGCATGAAAAGTAAATATTAAGAATTGTCAAGAAGTAAGGAAATGTTTGGATCTATGGACTAATTTTTAGTTCAGATCACATCGGATGTTTGGATACAATTAGAAGAAGGTATCTTTGCTTGTCAAGGAAGGTATCTTTACTTGCCAAGGAAGGTATCCTTGCATTGCATGACAAGCTGCCTCTAATGAAAAGCACGTGTAGTGGTCAACGACAACAGTCTCGTAGCTTGTCGTCTCTTGATTGTTTATACTCCAATGGACAAACCAGCATGCTGTACTAGTCTAAATGGGAATGTGGTTTGCTTGCCTCAGAACACGGAATTTCCTTGCCAGAACGACTTGACGTGGACTACATTCCTTTCTATCTTGAGCCCAAGTTGGCAGCACTGATTTGCACGGTCTACATGCTCCTGATCACATCCATGTCATACAAGCGCTTCTCTTTTGATGGTGATTGGCTGATTGCCGATTGCTTCGTGTATTTTGGACTCACCGATCAGGTTCACCCTCTAGCCGAGAGTATCCGGCAACGGACAGAAATGCCTCAAAAGAATGCCGAAAGAACGTAACGACCAAAACACTGCAAAAATGCCTAACCGATCGGCATCCAACGTACGACTTGTTGCTTCCTATTTATTGTAAAATTTCAGGATAAATAATTGACATGCCAAAGCTCATCTTTCGTCGATGATGCATGCAATTGCAATTAAACTCAAACTTTGGGTGCACATAGAAACAGGTTTAGCTGGCCAAGTTAGATGCTAACCTTGTTGTTTTGTAGCATATTCTCGAAAAAATCCTGAATTCTTACGAGCCTTGTTTTATACGTATGAATGCAATTGTCAAACACAATTGTTCGAAAAAATTTGCTAACACAACTGCTGATGCCATTGAAGGAAAATGACATAAAATAAAATAAACACCTTAATACGCTTCGATGTGAACTTGAAATGTGGATGTTTTATCAAACGTTTTTCTATACAGACAAGTCCTGCCACACAAGCTCTAAGTGTACATGCACATCATCAATGAATTGAGCTCAGCTCAGTCTCTCTTTATGTTTGGTCTTTTTTTTTGGAAAGAAAAGAAATTTCATGGCATATGCATTTGTTGCTAATTATGTGTTTAATGCCCTTTTCACTAACCCTAAGCTAAATTTATTCTCTTGTTAAACCAATATTTGGTAGTATTTCCCACTAACTCGCTAATAATTAGAGGGCAACTGTTTACAGCTGCTCGGTAAGTTGGCTGCAGCCAAAGTTTTCCAAATGGGCCAGGCCCACTGGGCGGCCCGAGGCCCGACACTAAAAAGCCCGACATGAGCACGGGCCCGGCACGAGGGGAATAGTGCCAGGGCTGGCCCGGCACGATGATAGTGCTGGTCCTAGGCCGCATCCTCGGCACGTTGGGCTAGCACAGGCACGGCACGGTTATTAGGCCGGCCCGATGCCGGCCCGACACCCCAGCGTCCCCTTGCCTCCCAACCTGTTGGATGAGCAGACGCTCCCCTTCTAACCGTTGGATCGCATTGTTAGGAGCTCAGTATATAATAGAGAAAAAACCTAACTCTCTATCCTCCTCCACTCCTCCAAGGCCCCAACAGCAACCGCCGCTCCTCCTGGCTCCCTCCCTCTCTCGTCTCTCCCGTAACGCGCCTGGAGGGCGCCCGCCGCCGCCGCGAGGTGCCGCGGCCGAGAGCCGCCGCCCACCTCGGCCGAGACGCGTCAGCCCTTCCTGGCATCGTCGGACCGCCGGGGGCCACCGCGCGGCCTGGAGCCACGCCTGCCCTTCCACCACCGTCGGACCGCCGGTGGCTGCCGCGCGGCGGGAGCCACCGCCGAACAGGGGCCGTCGCCTGGGGCCGCCACGGGGGGCTGCTAGAGGTGCGCCGCGCACCTGCTGTCGCCGGGGGCCGCCTGGAGGGCGCCCGCCGTCGTGGGGGGCCACCGCCGAGGCCGTTGCGGGGGGCCGCTCACTGGCCGTTGCCGCTGCTAGTGCCTGGCCCGGCATTAGCACGGCAGGGCCCGTCGTGCCAGCGGGCTGGCCCGGCCCGATAAAAAGGTTGTCGGGCCGGACCTGGGCCGCCTCCTCGGCACGCAGTGCCAGCCCGGCCCGGCACGAAAACCCTTCGGACCTATTTAGTGCCATCAGCAGCTGCAATCGGTAGTGTCTAATACAGAAAGTGACTCACAGCTGAGTCTGCAGCCGAGCGGCTGCGCTGCTATGCAGCAGCTACAAAAATAAGCACAAGCGAGTAAGCTGTTAGTGAACAGCGAAAATATTTAAGCCAATCCTAACTATATGTAGTATTTGTTTGTTCTATTTTTGTTGTTTGGTTTTATATTACAACTTTATGTTTTAGCTTTATTTTCTTTGGTTTTTTATATGGTGGGAAAAAAGAAACTGATTCATGGAATCTAGTTTTTCATTCATTTCCATTGGAGGAATACTCTCCTAGCCCCTCGTCTCGGTGCCTAGCATAAAGAGGCTCTCATGCAACCCCTTCGGAGATATGATCAAAGATCGGATGGGACCAAATGATACTCTCTAGCTATCTCATGTTGGGGAAAACGCCATAGTACCGGTTTCTAACCCCCCTTTAGTACCGGTTGTGCAACCGGTATTGCTACTTTGATACTAAAAGGGAGCCCTTTAGTACCGGATCAAATAACCGGTACTAAAGGAGTATTAAAACATAAAAAAAATCCCGCCGGCCGTGCCCGGTTGCCCCGCCACCGTGCCTCGTCGGCGCTGGCTGCTCCTCCCCAGCGACCCGCTGGCCACACCTTCTTCCCGGCCGGCCGCTGCTCCTCGCCTCAGGCACGAGGTGAGGGGTGAGCGGAGGGGGGAGGAGAAGGGAGGCCGGGGAGGGAGGGAGGAAGAGGGTCGGCGGCGGCGGAGGGAGGGAGGGGGCCGGTGGAGGGGGTCGGCAGCGAAGGAAGCGAGGGGGCTAGCGGGATAAGGAGGGAGGGAGGAGAGAAGTGGGACTAGGGAGAGAAAGGGAGAAGTGGTGGAGGGAGGGAGAGAGGAGCGCGGCCGTCAAGCGCGCTTAATTGAATTTGAAAAGGATTTCGGGTCCGGTCGGACCGGTAGTCACCCATTAGTACCAGATGTACTAATAGGTGACCTTTATACCGGTTGGAGCACCCAACTGGTACTAAGGGGGTCATAGGGACTCCTGAGGAACTAGTCGTTAGATCCGGTAAACCGGTACGAAGAGTTAGGACCAATGTTCAATTTTCCAGTAGTGATAGTACCGGGTGTACTGATAGGTGACCTTTAGTACCGGTTGGAGCACCCAACTGGTACTAAAGGGGGATCACAGGAGGATCCTGGGGAACTAGCTGTTAGACCCGGTATGAATGCTCACATTACTTGTACTAAAGGGGGTCACGGGAGGATCATGGGAACTAGCTGTTAGACTCGGTACGAATGCTCACAATAATACTGGTTAAAAATTAACCGGTAATAAGGGCTAGGACCGATGTATAGAAAAATCAAGTGCCTTAGTTGACAATATACCGTTGAAATATTAATGTTCCGAATATCAGAAAATAGCATCCGTGATGTATGAGTATCAAAAGATACTTTGTTCGCCCCGCGACTTATTGCACACAACTTTGTACTTAGAAGAATAGCCCCAAGTGCATTTTACAGATTCAAGTACATTTTCAAAAGTAGTTGGAAAAAAAACAAATATACATAAAGATTTCTTGCCTATGGGATCTCTGAAGAAAACTGAGATAACGCTACTGAAGAGAAGAAGATATGCTTCACACCTGTCGCGGTGTTGTGTATGAATGCAGATGCCAGCATCATATCTCTGGATCGGATGAAGTGCAGTGCAGACCTACAACCACACAAGCCACTTTAGCTGCAGTCAAACAAAGTTGAAGTCAATGACCGCGATTCCATGGACAAACTCATTTTCACGGAAACAGCGAATCATCAGTTTGGCAGGCCGCATATGTTACCTCTTCTCCGATCCGGTAGAGAAATTATTGGCACGCCGTACTCTATCTTTGCGCTGAGGGCACAAGTTATTCACAACTCTGCTTGATAAGGCGAGGAAATCAGCAGGTCACTGGTGGAGAAACATGGACCAGAAACCTGCGCCGGCGGTTCCGGCGGCCATCAAGTACACCAAGGAACCGACGGGCGGCGGCATCAGCGGCGCGACCCTGGAGGCGAACATGGCCGTGAGCAGCGTCGTCAGGAGCCAGACGGCGGCCTTGGTCCTGCCCCTGTCCCCCTCCCCGCGCTCGAACCTACGGAGGAAGTGGAAGAGCAGCGCGATGGAGGCGTAGGCGCCGGCGACGAACGCGACGGAGCCCGGGTCGTCCCGCGATCTGTAGATGGCGAGCGCCGAGTTGCCCGTCAGCGCGGCGAAGCCGAGCGTGGTCAGCAAGCCGTGGCGGTGGAAGTCCATCCGCTCTGCCTAGTGCCGAGCGTGTGCGAGCTTGGCGGCCACGACGTAACCACGCTGCTTTTATAGGCCCATCCGCCGCCAAGGAGATGGAAATTATATTGGTCAGATGGGCAAAGAACAAAATCCGCCGCCAAGGAGATGGAAATTATATTGGTCAGATGGGCAAAGAACAAAAGGGTGTTTTCTTCCGGTGACTTATTTTTAACACGTGTCACGTCGAATGTTTAGATACTAATTAGGAGTATTAAACGTAGACTATTTACAAAACTCATTACATAAGTGGAGGCTAAATGGCGGGACGAATCTATTAAGCCTAATCAATCCATCATTAGCAAATGTTTACTGTAGCAACACATTGTCAAATCATGGACTAATTAGGTTTAATAGATTCGTCTCGCCGTTTAGCCTCGACTTATGTAATGGGTTTTGTAAATAGTCTACGTTTAATACTCCTAATTAGTATCTAAATATTCGATGTGATGGGTACTAAAAATAAGTCAGTGGAAGAAAACGGGCCAAAGAACAAATGGCACGCAGTGCGCTACGTCACCTCCAAGATATAGTATTCTTCGTGCTTTTTTTAAGCGAAAACCTCGAAGGTCCGAGCATCAATCATTTCATTGGAAGTAAAGTCCTGGAATTCTAGAGAGTTGTGAGGATGTTTCCGGAACAAGCACGCAGAGACAAAGGTCGGCCAAGGCATCCAGCGGATTATGACGTCAGCGCCGATGTGGCGTGACTGTCAGCCGTGACTTCACAGGCCATGGCCATGGCCCGAGGGGAGTTGCCGGATTTTGGGACACGGAGGGAGCATGGCGGCGCCGCGGTTCGCTGCGATCTACTCCAGGACGAGGCGAAGTCCTCTACCTCCGACCATGGTCAGCGGCAAGCCGCCGGCGGCGCCTGTGGGCTGCTAAATTACAACGAGGAGACGGAACTCGACTGGAAATTCGCCGGTGCGGCTGACGGAAGTCCCCAGTGTCCCCCAGCATCACATATATGCCCGTTCTGTAAGGAAGACTCGAAGTGCGCATCGACCTAGGCTGGTGTTGCTTCTCATTCATAATGGAGATTCGATGCGATTCGATTGGGAGAGGGCCGTAGAGGAGAAAAGAGGCAGCAAAGCAGCTTCCAGGAAATCCTAGAGGTGGGCGTTTGGACAGGGGCTGGGAAAGGGAATGGGAAATGACGTGGGATCAAAAAGGAAGGGTTATGGTTAAGGATACGTGCTTCAAATCCGAACCCACGTTGGCATGACATAGGATATGAAATGGAAATAAAATTTTAGATGACCATAATACCCTTGTACGTGATATAAAAATACAAAACTGCAATCTCACGGTTATCCTCAACATGCTCACATATGTGCGCGTAAAAAAACAACTGGGCAAACAATATTCGGATTAGCAATGTTTCTATTCGCTTCAGTTTATCAGCCATCGAACAATGTTTTTCTCTCATAACAAATCAGTCATTTCAGCTTTTCAGCCGGCTTATAAGTCCAGCCGAATGCTCCCAATCTTAATGACTTTATGCATACGCATGCAAACTGCACACTGTACATATTCATGATTCAGTGACAACACAAATTTCACAGCTCCAAGTGATAGGAACTCAAGTTTGTTTCTGACAGCACATGGCAACAAAATAAACAACTAACCCAATGCAAAATGAACTTCACTGTTTCGGTCAACCATGGTTGACGAGTACCTAGCACCTGGGCATCATGGCAATACTTATACTACAGGAAACATTTTCTTAGGCCTTTTGAGCACTTGATGAACAAACTCAGATTTCAACTCATCAGGCGTGGTAAAGAACAGATTCAACCGTTTCTCATTTTGACCAATCACTAGAGCAGTCTGCATGACTTGATCACGGCTAAACCCAGATAATTTCTTAAGCACACTGAACAATTGCTCCCTCCTTTCATCAGTCCGCTTCTTAGCCTCAAGTTCCTGGGTAAATGCAGACTGCATTGCGTTCATAGCAGCTGCGTTTGCTGTTTCAGCTTCCACAACCACAAGAGTGTTCAATGCTTTTGAAATATTTGAAAACTCCGAGGCAAGGACATTATCATCCAAAAGCACCCTCTTACCACCAGCTAAAGATTTAACTCCACTTGATGAGTTGCTACCATGGCATGGTGGTTGTGAATGGGAGTCAACTGCACTGTCCATCTGTTGGGTTTGTTCAGTCACATCTGTAGAGGATAGCTCTTCATGCAAGTCAAATTGATCTCCAGGTCCTTTAGCCTAGCATAAATCTCAAATAACTTATCAAAATTCACAAAGGGCTTCCCATACAAAGCTGCTGCTCCAGGCCGACTCTCCAGACATATTAGATTGTCATTATCAAAAAGACATTAGAACAAAATTATGAATTACGATGCATGTATGCATGACCAACTGTACCTTTGCCCAGCCCATGAATTGGTCTTTGTCTCCAACAACCATTTTTCTCTCATCATCCCAGCCAAAGCCACTAACAGGCTACTGAATATCCAAGATATAAGACAGTAGCTTCTTCAGTGTCTTCAGTTTAGATTGAATATGAGTGTCAGCTTTAATATGAGCATTTGGTAGTCTCTTAGCAAGCTCCTTTTCAATGAAGGAAAGGTATCCAGACTTATGGCCTGTGTCCACCTTCCATCCAGAGTCATTCATTTCATACAGTACATCAGTAAGTACCTTTTCCTCTTCTGCAGTCCAGGGCCTCTTGTCTCTCTTCTTCCTTAGCCTTATAGGTTTGCTTTCCTTGTTTGTCTATTTTATACCAATAAATTAAGTAAAATAACAAGATGTATACAAGTGATTACTTAATTAACAATCAACATATCGGAAGTTCAGTGTACAGACATTGAAAGTATATAGAACCACTAGAATAAAAGATATATATTGATACAAAAGCCATGACACTCAGTCCATTATCTAAACTTCAAGTTTAGAGCAGCATTGCAAAATAATTAATCAAACATAACAAAAGAGACAGCTACAAAAGCCAAGCTACATGCATGTAGATGTAAGCTAAAGCACATCTTTCACCGATGTTTTGCTTTCCATGCATCCCACATCTTACTTGCTACACCATCTCGAAATTCTGTCCACTCCGTTGATGATTCAGTACGGTCAATCACACCTGTGGTGCTGCCTTCATGTTCCAGAAGGCATCCACTTGTGCCTCAAATGGATCGGAACTCATTTGTTGTCGTATGAGATTGTGCAGGTAGCAGCAAGCAAGGATTATACCGTTTTGGGTATCTATAGGGTAATAGGATCCATTTCTAATTATACCCCAACGTAGTTTTAGTAACTCAAAGGTTCTTTCTATCACATTTCTTGCTGACGAGTGCCTCATGTTAAACAATTCCTCCTTTTTTTAGGTGGGTTACTCCATTCTTTTAGGTGGTAGCGTTGTCCTCTATATGGAGCAAGAAATCTATCGTAATTCTTGTACCAAGCATCCATGAGATAGTAGCAGCCTACGTTGCACAAAGCACAATTTATTTTCTTATAATCATTTCGTGTCTATTGACAGTATTGTGCACTTAGTTAATATCGCTCACCACGAGGAACCTTGACACCATTTGGCCTTGCCAAGGCATCTCGGAGCACCCTTGCATCGGCAGCTGACCCTTCCCAACCAGCTAGTGTATATGTGAATTGCATGTCAGGCGCACAACATGGAGTGCCATCAAAAGCTTTATTCTATGCGGTCCCATTTCTTGGCATAAGACTAGCTAGGATGTCTCTCTTTCTTGGACGACGGGCCATTTCTGTGAAATAATATTTGATAAGTTATATTGACATAAAATTTTGGTTTGGTACAATTAGAACACAAAGGCGCAACTCAAAATCATCGCAGTTGGACGACATACATACACACAATCAAATATTGCTCAAATAATTGTTGAGTAAAGTACATTTGACATCCAAAATTAAATGGAGTGAAACATATGTAATACATCATCAGTGTTGTCTTGTTGGGCGGCATCACCAACAGTTGGATAGCCGCTAACATCATGTTCGTTATGCTGAATGTAAACCTCTAAAAACTTAGCCCCGTTTGCATACTTCATCATTTCAGAAATAGAAGTGTCATCTTTCAGATGGTCTATACCACCTTCATCAAGACTACGACCTGGAATGGCATAGTAGAGATTGTCGCCATCCTTGAAGCCTACAGTTTTGGACAGCTGTACTAAGGGGCTGTTTGGATACGAGAGGCTAAACTTTAACAGTGTCACATCGAATCTTCGGATGCTAATTAGGAGGACTAAACATGAGCTAATTATAAAAATAATTGCATAACCTTGTGCTAATTCGCGAGACGAATCTATTAAGCTTAATTAATCCATCATTAGCAATGATTACTGTAGCACCACATTGTCAAATCATGGACTAATTAGGCTTAATAGATTCGTCTCGCGAATTATACTCTATCTGTGCAATTAGTTTTGTAATTAGCTTATGTTTAGTACTCCTAATTAGCATCCAAACATCCGATATGACAGGTGTTAAACTTTAATAGGGTGCTCCCAAACACCCCCTAAATGATAGTATGATAATTCGTCCTTGTCAATTTTTTGAAAAGGAGTGATACCACCTCCATCGTAAGTTAGTTCATCTTGTTTTGAAAAAGCACCCCCATGGTGCATCAAGATATTGACACATCCTGGAGCCATCATCTGTGTAATGGTGGAGTTAATGTTAGCAATACATAATTTCTTATTTAACAGAATACTAGATAATGATGTATGCTATTTAAACAAAGGAAGTTATGTTAGTCAAATAAACCACTGAACTAAGCAAACTAACATGCTTAAATAGAACCTCCGAGGTTTCTATCTTTTTAAAGTTATGTTATCTTTTTTTTCTTTTGTTATTGAATAAATATAACCTCCGAGGTTCTTCGCATACCTACTGCCCTGCTATTCTTTTGCCCGAGCGGTTCCTGACGCTCGGGGGCTGTCCAACCTGTTCAGCAGCCCGCTCGCTCTTAAGCTCGGGGCTTCCCCCAGGCGCCGACCTCTGGGTCCTACTTCCTTCTCCTCCCCCTCTCGAGGCTATACGACGAACTCGTATGGTCGGCGTCCTAGCTCGCGAAACCTAAACAACCTTACGTTCAGCCCTACTACAAGCTCGAGATCCGGTCTCAGCAGGACGCTGGTCAGGCAAGGCTAGACGCTTAGCGGCTACAGGCATCAGCTACACGTTATCCTGTCGTATGCGTCAAGGGAGGGATGGAGCATCTTTTTCTCAAACCACCTACGATTAAGTTCATTACATCACATATTTCATCACACAGATTGATACACCGCAAGATTTATTTTACAGGTCTTGACTCGGTGTACTTCGACGACTCGTCCAGCTCCCAAGCTCGGGGGTTGGGCACCGACGACGACTCGGCGTGCCTCCCGTCGCCCGGCCAACCTCTCTAGCTTAGTGCGGGAGGCAACTCGGTGTGCTTCGACAACTCGTCTGGCCTCTAGGCTTGGGGGCTGGGTGCCGCCGATGACTCGATGTGCCTCCTGTTGCCCGACTGACCTCTCTGACTCGGGGCAGGAGACGACTCGGCATGCTTCCACGACTCGTCCGACACCCAGGCTTGGGGGCTACGTGCCGCTGACGACTCGGCAAGCCTCCCGTCGCCTGGCTGACCTCTCTAGCTTGGGGCAGGAGACGACTCGACGTCCTTCCACGACTTGTCCGGCCCCCAGGCTCAGGGGCTGGGCGCCGCTGATGACTCAGCGTGCCTCCTATCGCCTGGCCGACCTCTCTGGCTCGGGGCGGAAGACGATTTGGTGTTGTTGACACCGGATTTTGACCAATCCTATAAATTCGGAGTACAAGATAATTGGAGTCACGTACAACAATAAGAAGCTAGCATGCGTGTATATGGGCACGGAGTCCAAATCGGCTTCATTGGATTGATCGGCAAGGAGAGGCAAGGATGATATAAAGGAAAGGCCAGCACGTATGGATAAAAATGATTAGAATATACAACATGGATTCTGGTGCACTTTGCATGCCATGCGTGGGAGGCTTCCAGAATAATTATGCATGCGGCCGATCTGTGCATGTATGGGAGGTTGTTTCATAGAATAAAATATTTTAGAGATAGAGTTGGGTTAGTTAGAGATAGAGTTTTTTTATTAGAAAAGATTGTGTACGTGACTTGCCTTGTGCGTGGTTAGATGCCAATTATGTAACGTCCGCCCTATAAATATAAAGGGACGTGGCCATTGTAAAGGATCATCACACGATCAATAATACAACATATTTACCTTTACCTTTCGGCTTCACGCCATTGCCCTAGGAGTAGGAGTAATGTAGATTCTCGACGAGTTCCTTCTAGCAAGCTGGGCTGCATCGACCTCGATCTCCGGCGAGCTGCAAGTTCCGTCACCAGGTGTTCTAGGCTTTAACCACCGGGCGCATCGCTGTGGTTTCGTCTAGTTTCATCTACCAGTTATCGAGTATCTTGGATCTTTGACTTACGGCGCATCGCTTCTGTCTCGATCTACGGTATTCACCAGTTATCCCGCCTTGATTAAGCTTGCATCGGCTGATATTTATCTGTTCTTTCATCTTGCCGTTCAGTTTGCTTTAATTAGCTTTAGATCGGTTCATCATAGACGATAGATCATTTAATAGCCTGTTGCATCTTAATCTTGGTTACCCCTTCGAGTGCTGTTGGGAGTAAGTTCCATTGTGATTGGATTCATCAGCTGGCGGGGTTCAGATTAACGTCCTGCTAAATATTTCTAGACTGCAACTACCGGGCGCATCGCTGTAGTTTCACCTAAAAATATTGGTGGTGATGTTAGTTTAGATCTCATCGGCTTGTGGCTCTAGCTATGGTGGAGCAACAACTCAACAGCATCGTGTTTCCTATCGGCCGTGATGGTTATTGTAAATTATATTAAATCGGCCCGATCGGCCGACTCCATCGAACTTCGAGAGAATTATCTCCACCTTGTCAGTTGAATGGTCAAACTGACTGGCACGCCCGCGCACACCATGCGCGCCGATTTGGATTCTGCATTGGAGTTAAGCAGATCTCCCAGGTCCTCATGTGGTGATGCAGGGTCCACCACCTTCAGGATTTTGCGTCAATAGGTGTGCTTCCACAACTCGTTCGGCTCCCAGGCTTAGGGGCTTGCGCCACGCCGACTCAGCGTGCCTCCCGTTGCCCGGCCGACCTCTCTGGCTCGGGATGGGAGGCGACTCGGCGTGCTTCCACATTCCACGACTCGTCCGGCTCCCAGGCTCGGGGGCTGGGTGCCGCTTTCGCCTCCGCCGGGCTTATAAATCTGACACCACCCCCTCCGCCGGAAGTGAAAGCTAATGGAGGAGAGAGCTGGTAGCCAGAGAGGAGGGGAAAGGGAAAAAAAAGGAAAAGCTAATGGGAGATGGGGAAGCTGAGCGGCTGCTGGTGATAAGGTTGCAGTAAGCCCCACCACGTGCGGATGAAAGGAGAACGGGGAATGGAGGTTCGCGTCGTCAACCTGACAGAAAGAAACGACCGGTCGACCATGAATTCAGCATTGCGTGGAGCTGGTTTATTGGGCTTCACCGGCTCCCTACCATAGTGCCTCAATGGTACGGTACAGCAGCCGAAACACGTGAAGCGGTGCCAAAGACGTCCAAAATATCGGTGGTGCTATGTGATTCACAAAATAACTCTCTTGTTGCGTTTATTTCTACAAATGGACGCAAAATATAACGTGCTGGAGAGAGGCGAGTGATCCGCGGTCATCCTTTTGACTTCGACATTACTCTGGCGCCGCAGGTTCAAAGTATCGATCTTCCTCACTGCTCCTCACTGCTGATGACGTTCTTCTTTATGAAACGGACGCCTTTATTCTTTGACGCACCCCTGGGAGTGACGCGACATCCGCGGACGGTGCATAGGATAAGCAGTAGGATAATTTATGAGCGGTGGTGGTGGTGGAGAGCGGCCGCCTGCCGGTGGGCTTTTTACTAGGTGTTGTGGGTTGGACGGTGCGCAAGGCTCAAGGTTTGGCTACAGAACTAGGAGACGAAGAACAAAATGAGACAGGCACTCACAGCATAGGGCGTAGGCTAATCCAACTAATAAACTTTTTAAAGATAACAATAGTTCAATTTGATTGGTATAATGTTCTGAGATTGGAACCGGCCCTGTTTTTTTTAATATCGAAGCACCAGGTCAGTTTTCTCGCAGTGGGACACTTGTCGTGGTTATTGCCTGGACCCGGTCTAGCGCAGCCCATTGATTCGTGCCGGCCCTTTGGTGTTTCTTCTTTTTTTGTTTCTCTCTTTTGGAGAGAGAGAGAGGGGATGACGACGATGCGTGATGGTTTGAACATTTCCGCATTCGGCGCCCGCCCATCACGGTTCTCGGTCTCGACTCTCAAATATTGATTTTATTAGAGCCGTTTGCTTACTTTTGCTTATTTTTAGCACGTGTCACATCGAATGTTTAGATACTAATTAGGAGAATATTTAGATACTAATTAGGAGTATTAAACGTAGACTATTTAAAAAACTCATTACATAAGTAGAGGCTAAACGGCGAGACGAATCTATCAAGCCTAATTAATCCATCATTAGCAAATATTTACTGTAGCAACACATTGTCAAATCATGAACTAATTAGGCTTAATAGATTCGTCTCACCGTTTAGCCTCAACTTATGTAATAGATTTTGTAAATAGTCTACGTTTAATACTTCTAATTAGTATCTAAACACAGGTGCTAAAAATAAGTAAAGAAACCCAACCAGGTCTTAGGCCAACGCAAAGCATTTGACAATGAAAATAAAAAATTCGGTTGGGCTGGCCAATATGAGATGTAAATTATATATAACAACTATTACAGCAATTAAATTGTACTGACTACCTGCCACTACTACATATATTGGTCACTTTTTTTTAACACCATCGCAGTGCAATTAGCAGCTGCTGCCTGCAGCATCTAATTTCTAACCAGCAGCTCCCTGACACGACGACACCGAAGCCAAGTCCAGCAGGCAGAGCGGCCTCTCCTTACTTTTGCTCGATCCATCATCGGTGACTAAGAAAGAACGCCCAGAACCCGCCGCCGGCCGTCGCGGCCGCCATGGCCCAGACGGCTACCCCGACGGTGGGCGGCATGAGCGGCGCCACGCGCGACGCGAACATCACGGTGAGCAGCGTCGAGAGCGCCCAGACCTCCGCCTTGGCCCTGCCCCTGTCCGCGGGCGGCGCGCGCTCGAACCTGCGCAGGGAATGCAGGAGCAGCAGCAGCGCCGCGTAGGCGGCGAGCACGAACGCGAGGGTGCCCGGGTCGCCGCGCGACCTGTAGGCGGCGAAGACGGAGTTGCAGGTGAGGGCGCCCACGCCGAGCTTGGTGAGGAGGGAAACGCCATCGCCATGGTGATCCATTCGACGCACGGTGCGCTAGCGAAGTGTATGCAGTACGCTCCACCACGATCACACTTGCAGAGCTATATATATACTACAATTGTTCGAGACTTGGAGGTTGACTTGGTCAAGCTAGCAACGGTCATCTTACATCTGCCGCTGTGCCCAACATTGTTGTCCGCAAAAGACTGGGTCGGTGCCGGCCGCCGGCCGAGCGAGACGGAGCTCAGAAAGACAGAAATAAAACGCAGTACGCACCGACCGGGCCGCCGGCCCAGACAACGCGAGTGGGCCTAGACGCTCCAGCGGCGGAGCCGGATTACCCGTTGTAATGTGGTCGGCGATGGAGTCAAATGAGACCGTTGCAGGGAGTCGTGGGAAAAGTATAACCAGTAGTATCCGTTATGATCTTTAAAAAAAAAGGGAGTATCACTATTCACACTAGTATCGAAAGTGATGCTACCAACGGTCGATAGAGAAGCTGACGAAGATGGTGAGCAGCGTGCAGGCTGGACAGTATATGCTGGTGAAGTGGTGATTGCATTGCCGGGTTTTCCTGGGTAGGAAACGCATGCCCTATATTTTCAACAAGTTCTAGATAATCCATCCGTAGTTGTCTCGTGGTTGGTCGGTTGAATCTCTTGAGGCTTTAACCATGGGCGGTGAAGTCAGATAAAAACCGTTGGTTCAGCTGATTTGTGACCTTAATTTCGGCCTGCTACGCTGTAGATCCAAGGTCGTTCGTCTTTGGCCCTTTAGCATCCCTGTTTGGGAGCCCAAGTGCTAAAAGGTGCTAAAAAGTGGTGTGCTAAAGTTTAGCATCTTCATTTTCTTTAGCACACCCAAGAGGTGCTAAAAGGTGCTAATGGGGGCTAAAAGTGGTCCCAGCTCATTTTTTCCCCTACTGCCCCTCTCTCTCCTCTCCACTTTTCCCCAAGCTAGTCATAAATGAGGGCAATGTAGTCATTTCTCATCCAATGTGCTAAAATTTAGCACTGTATCCAAACAACCCCAAGTGCTAAACTTTAAATGGAGTGCTAAAGTTTAGCACAAGGTTTCCAAACAGGGCCTTTGACAGTAGCAGCACCAGCGCCGAAAGCGACACTGGCAAGTGGCAACGGTCGATGGATGGAGAAGCTGTGAGTATGTGACGCAGATGGCGAGCAGGGAGAAGAGTGGTTTGTGGTTGCTGGCCCTCCTCCGTGGCTCCGTTAGCCAATTTTGGACCCGAAATGCTCTGGAATTTCAGCAAGTTCGTTACCCTTAGCCCCTTATCGGCAGCAATTAAGTTCGTTTTATTTTATTGTACCACTGATGTCACAAAAATTTACAAGCAGGGCACACTATGTACACAGCTGCAAAACACGACAAAGGGGAATACCATACTACTTATATACAGCCATATACACAGCACCTCTGTACACGACAGCTTCACTAAAACATCCCAGGCTCACTGTACAGAGCAGATAGGCCACCTCCTCTGAAGGCTGAATAATCTTATCCACCTTCAGGGTCAGCCGTGCCCGTGCACGAGCAGAGCAAATCACGGAACCTGGTGGCGGCGGATCCTGATCCATCCATCCGTGCCGGTCTTCAGCCGGCGACGAAGAGGGCGAAGAAGCCACCGGCGGCGGTGGCGACGGCGAGACCCCAGACGACGGCGGCCGCGGCCGGCGAAGGCATCACCGCGGCGACCTTCCACGCGAACCCGAGCGTGAGCAGCGTGGTGAGCGGCCACACGGCGCGCCTCGCCCGCTCCCTGGCCGGGGAACCGGGGGGCGCGCGCTCGAAGGCGCGGAGGTAGCCGAAGAGCAGGAGCAGGGTGAGGTACGAGCCTAAGACAAACAAGATCGAGGCGGGGTCACCGTTGGCGCGGTAGATGGCAAGGCCGGAGTTGAGCGTGAGGAAGCCGAGGCCGGCCGTGGTGGCCCAGGTCGGCGCGAGGTTGCGATTCTCCGCCATGGCAGCGCAGAGGTGCTTTATGGGTGTGTGTGGCTCGGGGGGAGCAGAGAGATGGCCAAATGGGAGAGGGAAAATCTTATCCGCGGTTGACGGACCGACCCAAGTCGCCGGTCGGGTCAAGTGGAGCACCTCGCCGTTTATAGCCGGCAAACATGTGGCTAGCGTTTGTGCCACGCACGGGTCTGCGATGCAATTTCCTCAGAGATGTGGACACGATCACCGGAAGTCTCCGTCCACGCACCGGCATTCAATGATACAAATGGAGACAGGTGGGCTGACACGCTTTATAGTGGGCCACGGCCACGACACGGCAGCCTCTGGGCCGTCTAGCCTTAGCCCTGTGGGCTTCAACGTCAAAATTTGCTTCTTTGTCGGTACGGGACACCCAAGAGAATGATGGACATCGCCGCTGGCCCGTCGCGGCGCGCGACGTATACCCAACAACGCGGCGGCACCGGCCGCGCCACCCACGACGGAGTAGCTGACAAGGGCGGTGCGGCGCATGCCGCCGGCCAAGCCAACGTGGTTCATGAATCATGACGAACGTGCCCACCGACCGACGTATCGGCTATCCACTGATATTTTTATCCCTGCGAAGCATAGAGCGTGGTGTTGAAGCTACGCACGTAGGCAACTTCACCCAGTCACGCGACTAAGACGTTTTCCTACAGTCTACAGAGGCTAGCTGGCTTGCTCACAACAAATCCAACCTATAGAAATAGGATATTCCTACAGAGGCAGATGCATACGGCTCCTGAGCTCTGACTGCGAACAAGGGAGGTTCAATTCAGGAACAAGGCCCAGAACCCCCCGGCGGCCGTGGCGACGGCCATGAGCCACACAGCCGCGCCCACGAGCGGCGCCACCCTCGACGCGAACATCGCCGTGAGCAGCGTGGACAGCGCCCACACGGCTCCCTTGATCCTGCTCCTGCCCCTGCCACGGGCCGCGCGCTCGAGCTCGCGGAGGCAGAGGAAGAGCAGCAGGAGCGCGGCGTCGGCGACGAGCACGAACGCCACGGAGGCCGCGTCGCCCCAGGAGTTGTAGATGGCGAGCCCCGAGTTGCACGCCAGCACGGCGGAGGCTATCACCGTTAGCGCCGCCGAACCCTGCTGCCCGTCCATGAGGAGTAGTAGTGGGACCTGCTGTTGGAAGTTGGAACCAGCTTTGGACAACAAAGATGTACTTAATATTACCAGGGTTTCGGAGTACAAAAAATCTCAGAGGAGACACGCTCCACCCGGGCCGAGTTGTTGCAGACTTGCTAGCGCAGGAGTAGCTATTTGTAGAATTTTTACGCCGACATAGCAAGGTCATTACCGACTGTACTACAGGAGCTAATAGAGCCTTGCAATGTACAGCCTAGAAGCTTTTACCGACATTGATCAACCGACATTGGTGAAGTCTCGAGAGAACAGCAGCGTCAACAACTCGTTGCCGACACGCGCGCGCCTGCACTTCAGTACTCAGACGGACCTCTGAAGATCTTTTAGGCGGCGAAACAGCGTTGCAGAGACTCTCTCGCGTTTCTTCACGGAAGCTTCGCAATTGGGCCTGCCTCTAACATTCAGTCGGTAGCCCGAGTTTTATCTCCAAGCTTACGGGCCTCACTGGCCCACAAAAATCTGGGCCTTCAAAGCTCAAATTGCTAGTGAGATTGAGGTTGAGGGTGCGTGCCTGTAGTTGAGGTTGAGGGAAGTTGCTAAAAGCTTTCCATGGCCCTAGCTTACCTCATGTTAGTAGTTAAGTAGATCTACTACATGTTTGAGAAACAAAGAGTGTTGGCGATGACACGTGTAGGGGCTGGAGGCAGTTCAACCCGCATGACTTTCTCCCATCCTGACGCACAAGGCATTTTAAGTTCGAAACAGTTCTCGCCACATCTTTTGTGAAATATTGGTGGCATATATATTTACTCAAGTTGGATGAGTTGACATGTAATCATATGTGTGTGCTTTGATATGTTGATAATAGCATGATAGGATTGAGGTATACTACGTATATATTAAAGACGTGGCTAATTATACGGCAAGACGTATTTTTTTCCGCCCTAACGATCTCCACTTCCCCCCGCCTCCTCTCCCTCGACACCACAGCCCCCGCCCGCCCTCCGCCTCGCCATCGTAGTCCCCAGCGCCGGCAAGGCTTGCCGTCAAGCCTCCGCCTCCACCACCCTCCGTCCTCCATCTTTCGTCCTCCCTCCTTCTCCTTCTGCGCCGATGGCCTATCGCCCCCGCCTCCGCCGCCACCCTGCCCGTCTTCGGTGGTGGGGCCGTGGGATCCATCGCCGCTGTCTCCACCGCCGGCCGGCGAGCCACCCCGAAGCCTTCTTTAGACTTGCAGTCCACAGGTAACCCCCAACCCTCAACACTAAACCTGGAATCCCGAATCCTAAGACTCGCCGGTGCCATTGCTGGAGCTAGGGGAGAAGAACGTATAACACGGGCCGGCCGTTTCAATCGAGGAAAATACGGCCGGCCGTGTGTAAGTCATTACCATATATTAATCAGTTGTGCCAATTATTCTTGCAAGTATTGTGCAATTTTAGACAAACTGCCGCGGCAGGCACCACCCTCGACGCGACCATCGTCGTGAGCAGCGTCGTCAGCAGCCAAGCTGCGGCGCGCGCGGGATCGCAGGATCGAGCGGAGGCACACCAAGAGCATAGCAGCAGCGCCGCTTAGCTAACGGCCGCGAACGATGCCCGCGACGCGTCCCCCTAGTCTGGTTGTGTAATTTCCAAAAGACGACGCCAATGCAAGGAGACTTGCATGCCACGTACATCGTTTTCAAAAAGGAAAAACAAACAAATGTTGATACTTTAATTTGATACCATATCGAAAAGGCTTGCAGTTTTTATTTTTTTTAGAAACGAGGGTCGCCGTCGGTGTAACGTGCATTTGCCAAGGTCGCTGTGACCCATGAGACGCGTGCAGATGATCCAGACACTAGGTGTGAGACGCTCTATTTCGGCGCGAAGAAAGCGGCAGGAGGTCGGGGCAGCGGTGGAAGAGACGTACACGTACCCCCTTCCTATGGGCACCGCTCTATAGATGGCCGCCGCCCGCGGGGCAGGTCAAGATAAGGCTTGCAGTTTTTTTTTCAGAAACGAGGATCGTCGTCGCTGCAACGTGCATTTGGCGGGCGGGCGGGTGGGCGCGGTTAGTCATGGCGTCGTTCGGTGGGCACGTGTCGCCTAGACTTTAGGAGGAAGAGGAAAACAACACGCGATTATACTCATGTTAGATTTATCTCCGTTCCCGTGTGAATTTGCAGAACTCATGAAGTAATTTTAAATTATGCATTCCTTTAATTTGCCGCAAACTTTCTTAACGGAAGAATAGTTTCTTTTTAAAAAAATTGACGAATTTTTATCTGAAGAAGAGAAAACAGGATAAAAAAAATAAGAAACCCCTAAAGAGGGGACGACTACCTGGCGGCAAAAAGACCACCGACCGCTCGCCTTAGCCTATATCACGACTCGAAAGAGCGAAAAACAACTAAGCGAGGGATAAAGAGGGCAACTAAGATGGGTTGTGGCACAATCGTCCGCTGCGTTTCTCGCACGGTTAGATTCACGCATAGTTCCTCTCCTTTTTGTTGGTTAATTGGATCGCCCTTTCACTGATTGACGTCGTGGCTCGTGATCGTTACCGGAGGCTCCTATGAAGGCAACTTTATGTTCTAGTAGGATTTTTCAATCCAGCTTCCACGTGAACGCCATGGCAAGTGGAGCGACGGCGAACCAGCCTCGGTCGCGTTCGTGGATCCGGGCGTGGGCGATGGCCATTCTCTTCTGGCCAGCCGGCTGGGCCTCAACGTCCTGAATTGCACCTCCGCCGTGGCCGCGTACACAGGTCATGTGGGGCACCCCCGCGCTCCTGCTGAGTCGGCGCTGCTCACTACGATGTTCCCGTCACAGGTGGCCCCAACCCCACTCATGCACCGGTCGTTGGTTTCGTGGTCATGATCACGGCATCGTACTCGTCGTTGAGGGCACACACATCGACCTGTAGTACCTGTAGTACCAGACTAAATGCTACCAAAATGCTCTACCTGCAAGCCACGTTGCACTGTTTTGGAAAGCAGTCAGTACCGGTTGATTTGATTGACCAGTAATAAATGGTTAGTCCTTTTCTTTTTTATTCCTTTCATTTTAATTCGTATTCGTGTACAATACCTATTTGCATATAGTAGTAAAGGTTATATATATTATATTTATACAATTTATACACTTCAAAAGTTACAAGTACGTGTCGTCATCCAAGTTCCTGATTGGATGAAGTTGACTCACACTTGTTCCATCATAATAAAATTCTTCCTATGGATTTACGACCTCCTTCAAAATAAATCCACATAATTGTTCCTGATTGCCCTGTCACGTGCAAATTAACATCATCATTTTAAAGCAATATATGTGCATAGTGAAATTGTTATGAATTGTGTTTACGTACTTTGTATTCTTGGGCCGTAGAATACTAATTAACAACTATAAAAAGCACAAATTTCTCTAGCAATAAAGCATAAAACATAGAATACTAATTATAAGAGGAGGGAGAATGAAGTTCCTAACCTTTAGAGCAGTTGGAAGAGTGAAATCGTCCCAAATCGTGGGAAAAATGGGCAGCACCTCCCCTAGGTCGCCACGAGAGTGAAGAAGCCTGAGCTCTCGGTCGAATGTTTGAGCTCGGGGTCGGGGAGGAAAAAGAAGCTTATTTTATAGTTTGTATGTTAGTACCGGTTGGTGACTCTTGCCAGTACTAAATTGTGACATTTAAGTACCGTCTGAAGCTAACAGCCGGTACACACGTGCGTGAACACCATTTAGTACCGGTTGAAGCTACCAGCCGGTACTAAATGGCTTACAGGGGAATCTAGCTGTTGGCCACTTGGTCCCATGCTGCCATTTAATACCCGCTGAGGCTCCAAACCGGTACTAATGCCGTATGTTAGTACCGGATGAAAAAATGTAGAGTACTAACATGAATTTTCTAGTAGTGCAAATGCGTTTTCAGTGTAGGGCATGAGTTCGGGTCAACAAAAACTCACTCCTCCTGGTCTCGTGTCGGGTCCAAACAAGCATAACCTTTATGCTAGCAATCAGCAGGCACGCGGTTTGGCCTCACGTGCCCATTTTGCCTCAGGAGGATTTCGCTTCACGTGCCACCACTTTCACAAGCATAACGTCTCTGATCTCTTGCAAAAAAATAGCACAACTGCCTGGACTCGCGTTTCCAGTGTTTCAACTCGTGACGGCGATTCAAGGAAGGAGAGAACCACGGATTTTTTTTTCTCAAGAACTATGCTACACATCTGACACCATATTTTACTGTGAATCTGTCGATTTTCATACTGTGAATCTGCCGAAGTTTCATACGTACCTGTCGAATTAGGATTGGGCATAGGTTGGAGGCTTAATAAAAATGAAATCTAGGTTGCAATATAGTGTGAGGGATGCTTGGATTATTGGTGATCGGATGATTGGATCGCAGTAGACGACACTCATCTGATGGAGTCATGATGTGACTCACAACTAACTTTTCCTCACACGACAGCGGGATTCGTCGCCGACATGAAGAAGTTGACTCGAGTTTCCGCAGCTGCGACGGAGCCGACGAGCTGGCCTTCTTCGTCGTCTTCTCCCACATCAATCTGCTGCTCCTCTTCGAGCACTCGTCGGTCGGGTCGACGGTGCGCGACCGGGCAGGCGTCCGCCGTGTCGGCGAGACCGCTGCGCGGTCCCCTTCGTCGGATTGTCACACCTCAATCTGCTGCACCTCTTCGGCGCCATCGGCCGCTTCTAGGTCTCGCCGGACGGGTCCCCGGCGTGCGGCCGTGCCAGGCTCGCCGTGTGGCTACTGACCACGACCCTCACCGCCGCCTTCACCCTGCAAGATCGGCGCGCTGCTGCCTAAGAGCATCGCGATCGCGGTGTGGGTCATGGCCGCCGAGACTGTACGTCCTTGGAGGATTCTACGTGCTATTCGTCCATGATGCTTCGACTCTATTCGTCCGGGTCGGCGGCGAGCGGCAGGGCCAGGCTCCCCGTGACGACGACCCTCACCGCCTCCAGCGTCCCCGGCGTGCGGCCGTGCCAGGCTCGCCGTGTGGCTGCTGACCACGACCCTCACCGCCGCCTTCACCTACAAGATCGGCACGCTGCTGCCCATGAGCTTCGCGATCATGGTCTGGGTCATGGGCTCATGGCCGCCGAGACTGTCCTTCGAGGATTCTACGTGTGCTGTTCGTCCATGATGTTTCGAGCTCGTCGGCGGCGAGCAGCAGGCCCAGGCTCACGAGAAATGAGAAGAGAGATGCTTTTTATATTCAAATAAAGCAAGCAAACATGTTTCAGCTTAACATGCAGATACACGAGAAATAAGCAGAGAGTGAAGCGACGGCGGGCCACTTGAACTGAACGCGTTACTAAAGAACAAACCACCCACTCAACCCTAGTCCAGACGAACAGCGTCGACAGCGGTCACACCGCGGCCTTCATCGTCCTGTCCGTGCCCGACCCCGCGCGCACGGCCTGCGAACGCACGGAGGAAGCGGAAGGTCAGCGCCAGGAGCGCGGCGTACGCGACGAGCACGGCCGCCGCGGAGACCACGTCGCCGCCGCGGGCGTCGTGGACGGCGAGCGCCGAGTCGCAGGCCATGGCGCCGAAGGCTGCCATCATTAGCGCCGCGACTTGCCGCTCCATGGGATGTCCAGCTCCAGCAGCTCCAGCTCGTGGAGATGAGAACGCCGCCGTGAGCAGCGTGGTGAGCGGCCACACGGCGCGCCTCGCCCGCTCCCTGGCCGGGGAAACGTGGGGTGCGCGCTCGTAGGCGCGGAGGTAGCCGAAGAGCAGGAGCAGGGTGAGGTACGAGCCTAAGACAAAAAAGATCGAGGCGGGGTCACCTTTGGCGCGGTAGATGGCAAGGCCGGAGTTGAGCGTGAGGAAGCCGAGGCCGGCCGTGGTGGCCCAGGTCGGCGCGAGGTTGCGATTCTCCGCCATGGCAGCGCAGAGGTGCTTTATGGGTGTGGTTTGGGGGGAGCAGACTAGTGGGAAATGGCCAAATGGGAGAGGGAAAATCCCAAGTCGCCAGTCGGATCAAGTGGAGCACCTCGCCGTTTATATAGCCTTCAAACGTCTTGGTCAAGCTACCTAACGGTCATCACATCTGCCGCTGTTCCCCACGTTGTTGTCCGGAAAAGACTAGGTCGGTGCCGGCTGCCGGCCGAGTGAGAGGGAGCTCAGAAAGACAGAAATAAAACGCACTACGCACCAACCGGGCCGCCGGCCCGGACAACGCGAGTGGGCCTAGACGCTCCACCGGCGGAGCCGGATTACCCGTTTTGTGAAATATTGGTGACATATATCCATACCTCTATGCCTAGGGTGTTTGGAGACGAGAGGTTAAACTTTAGGAGTGTCACATTGGATGTTCGGATGCTAATTAAAAAGATTAAATATAAGCTAATTATAAAATTAATTGCAGAACCCCTATATTAATTCGCGAGATGAATCTATTGAGCCTAATTAATTCATAATTAGCACATATTTACTGTAGCAGCACATTGTCAAAATATGGACTAATTAGACTTAATAGATTTGTCTCGCGAATTAGACTTCATCTGTGCAATGGGTTTTGTAAATAGTCTAGGTTTAATACTCCTAATTAGTATCCAAACATCCGATGTGACAGGTACTAAACTTTAGGGGATGTTTGGAAACACCCCCTAATCTATATCTATATCTATATCTATATCTATATCTATACCTAATATTAAAGAAATGATGTTTCTTCCAACCGTCATGGTCATTTTGCGAGAAACCCCTTCAAGTTTTTGGTAATCAACCCGCAGTCCTGTGTAGAGCACATGTCTTTTTTTTCAAAAAAGTCCATCAAGGCATCCATCCGTCCGTGTCTCCCTATCTCTTCCGTGCGTTCCTTCATCTTGCAGTCGCACCGCCGCCAGCTTCGTCTCCCATTCGCAACGCCGCCGTTTTCCTCTCGCGGAACCCCCAGCCACAGTGCGACGACGCGCACTCGCTTGCCGCAGACCACGCCCGGATCTTCGACATGGACAGGCCCTGTTGCCCGCTTGCTCTGCTTCCCCTGGTCCTCTGCCTCGCCTCGCTTCGTGCCGGCTCCGCCGCGTCGATCACCACCAGCACCCCCGACGGCTCGGAGCGGTGGGCCGCCACCAGGTACGTCCGCCGCTCCGACTGCTTCTGCGCCGCGCGCGCCACCATCGCCAGCCGCGCAGCCTCCGCCTCCGTGTCCGCTTCGCCAACGTCCGCCTTCTCCTCGTCGCCGGCGGTGTCCTCATCGTCGTCCGCAGATGAAGTGTCCGTCAGAGGCGACGCTGCTAACGAAACATGAGGACGAAGCCACCCGCAGAGGTAGCAGCGGCCGCGGCCCAGACGCCGATCGCGACAGGCCACGGCACGACGCCGGCGACCTTCCACGCGAACATCGCGGTGAGCAGCGTGCAGATAGCCCAGACCTTGCGCCTGATGAGCCGCACTCTATCGTCGGCGGCCGCCTCCGGCGCCGCCATCACCAGCTCGTAGGCGCGGAGGAAGAGGAGCAGCAGGAGGAGCGCGCCGTAGGTGACGATCACGAAAGTTACGGAGCCGACGTCCCCTGCCGCCGCCGACCTGTAGCCGGCCGCGGCGCAGACCACGACGCCCGCGCGGACGAGGCCGCGGGCATCGGCAGGGCCTTCTTCTCTCCGGTTACCCGTGTGGTCTGGTTCGAGAACTGGGCTTTGCTCGGAGCTCGATCGAGAACTTGCAACTTTGCTAATAAGGTCGTCAACTGAGGTTGAGTGCGAAACCGACCAAGGGCTAAGATTGAGCTAGCGTCTTTGCTTGCCAGCGAAGGCAACGTGTTGCCTATTGCCTTATCTCTTCTCTTCTCCATCTCTACTCCTAAAAAAACCGAAGAGGTGACAAAACTTCATACGTCGGCATCCTCCGCTCGCTTCGTCCCACGGTAAAATAAATCGGCACCCTCCGATTCTTTTTTTTTCCGCCCATCTGCTTCCCTCCGTCCTATCCGGCGTCCGCTTCCCTTCCCGCTGTACACGCCAACCCGATCCCACTCTCACCGTCCCTGCTGCATCCCCACCAGCCCCGCCCCTGCAGCCTCCCCTTCTCCACCCAAACCGCTTTCTCGCCGCCCCTGCTGCCACACCACCCTCCCCCGCACTTGGGCGCTCGCGGTTCGCGACGCGTGGGATGGTCGCGACTGCCGCTGCACCTCGACCCTCAAGGAGGCGACCAAAGGAGGCCGCTTTGGGCGCGACAGCCGGGCGCACGCCAGATCTAGGCCGGATGGGGGCTCCGACCGCCGAAAGGAGGAGGGTGACAACGGCGAGATGAAGTCATCACTGCAGAGCCGGCAGGAGCCGCGGTGTCATCATCGCTTCTCTATCCTCGACACACCACCAAGGCATCCTATGACACCATCCCGATGAAGGGTTCAAGGAGATTGGATCCACGGGACGTACAAGGAGAAAGACGAATCCACGTAGATCAGGGTGGATTCCACGCATAAATCGACACGGCGGCGGCCTCTCGACGTCGAGCGAACTGGCATCCGGCGAAGGCCAGGAAGCCTTCAATCTCGAGCTGTCTCCATCATCCGACGTGGTACATCCCTCAACTGTGTCAGACACCACTCGCGCA
The DNA here is from genome assembly GCF_005286985.2 of Setaria viridis. Taxonomy (NCBI): domain Eukaryota; kingdom Viridiplantae; phylum Streptophyta; class Magnoliopsida; order Poales; family Poaceae; genus Setaria; species Setaria viridis. The sequence goes on from NC_048266.2 coordinate 2,353,193, forward strand.
TCGACACCTGTCCATAGCTCCACCTAAACCGCTCGTGTGCTGGCACCCGCTCCAATTTGGTTTGGAAGATCGATAGGAATTCTAGGTTTGATCTGATCCTCAATATGGGCCGAAGTTTTCGTTGTAGCCTTTTTATTTTCCTCCTGAGACGACGATGACGACGACCTAAAAAGGCTGGCAGCAAAAGCCTAGAAGAGGCCGTCGGCACAGCCTATTGGAAACACATAGGTAACCGTGTTGTTAGGAGTACGATTTTTCTTTCTTCTTTTTCGAGGGAAATGATTTTTCCTGCTCGTTCGTGGCCGAGAAGAGATCCTGCTGACTGTTGCAAATATATGCCTAAAATACAGTCCAGATTTTATTTAGAGAAAAATATATAAACATAAAATGATGCAATAATATAACACATGTAAACAGGTAACATACTGACTAGACATGATTGCGCAAGGAAATTACTCAATGATCCCGCGCAGAACGTAGTCGAACACATTAAAGTAGATGTTGCAGTATCACCAAGCGGTCGTGTGTAGACGCTGCCCAAAAAACCTGATTGCCGCCCCGTGCAAGAGTCTCACGGCAGTGGTTTCGGAGATCCTACTTTCCTTCAAATCCGGTGCATGCCTAACTCAAAGGTCGATGAGGCGCAGTAGCAAGAAGTTCAACACAACGAAAATGGAGTGCGCGAGTGGGGAGGTGAGCGTGTGACAACATGCCTTTCAACTAGGACATCTGCTGTTGTTATAGGCCTTCAATTCCCCTCAAGAATAGCCTGTTGTACACGTACGCCTTCCGAAGATCTATCTCTTCCCTTCAAGTTCAAGCGCAAGCAATTTCCCATCCGGCTTAGCTTCGCTATGACCATTAACAAAAGCACAAGGTCAGACAATAGCAAATGTGGATACCTACCTCCCCGAGCCTGTTTTTTCACATGGACAGCTGTATGTGGCTCTATCTAGAAGTGTTTCTGATGAGACGACATGGGTTCTTGCTAGAAAGAATAAAGATATGGATCCCTCCGGAAAAAAGCACAAAGAACATTGTTTATAGAGATGTCTTGGAGTTGTAAGGTGTGTTAGTTTTATTTTCATATTTTATAATTTGTCTTAGATCACATGTTTATTGAAAATAACACTAGATGTGCCAAACATCGTGTAGCAGGCACGTGTGTGCCGCACGTGCACTTCCACTAGTTTACACTAAAATCAATCAAAGTCCATGTCCTTCACCGTACCATCTGCACACCGCAAACCAATCACATAATTATGTTCATGGTAATTAACCTGCCAAAAGTAAAGCTTAAAACTCCATGATCATGATCGAGGCGATAGGATGGATCCAATAATCCAAAGTACCATACAATTTTTTTTAAAGAAAACAAACAGGTACCATGGCATCCCGTGTATGCATTATTGCAGCTTAATTCACACGGTTCCTCCATTGATGCCCAAACTAAATACCCTGCAGCATAGATCGAGATCAGTGTAATCGATCTTCTCAACCATATACTATACGATAATTCTCAGAAATGAATTTAGCTAGAAATATAGAAAATTCTTCAAGTAGCTAGAAATTATAGAAAATCCAGTTCATTCTTAAAAATTATAAAAATAAGTGAAAATTACTTTATACTTTTAGAAATTACCAAGTAATTTTACGATGTTGTTATTTACTGTAACAAAATTCATCAAATAGTTTAATGTGCAATTCACTGTAAATAGTTTTGTAGTCAATTATTGTATAAGTGTTTTTTTCTTTTTTTTATCATTTTCTAGCAATTCACTGTAGTCATTTATTCTAACAAAAATGTAGTTACCTGTGATGGATCAAATATTTGTAGTTCTATTAGTGTTGGTATCCTGAACCATATATTTTTTAGTCAATTATTGTATAAGTGTTTCATTCCTTTTTTTTATCATTTTCTAGCAATTCACTGTAAATATAGTTGGTAGTCATTTATTCTAACAAAATTGTATAAGTTCTAGTTATTCTTAGAATAAATCCTTCTATTTCTTAGAATAATTCTTTTTATATTATATTAGTCGTTTATATTGTAACAAATTGTATAAGTGTAGTCATTTATTGTTACCAAATGTATAAATATTAGCAATTGTATAAGTGTTTCATTCTTTTTTAAATGTATAAGTATTAGTCATTCATTCTAACAAAATTAACAAAATTGTACAAGTTCTTGTCATTCTTAGATTAAATTTGTACTATTTCTTAGAATAATTCCTTTTATATTATACTAGTTACATACATAATGCAGTTGATTGCTGAAGGCGGCACAAATGATCAACCAAAACGAAGAGGTCGATCACAACCAAACTGACATCTACCTCACAAGTCATGCGAAAATGCGCGTGAGCTGCGCGTGTAGCAAGATTCTCTTTCTCTCTCATTTGCACCTATTTTGCATAGAGATGAGACTCCCATATTTAAGCAAGACAACCTCTCCTTGAATTAGTAATATGGAACTAAAGGTTATGCATGCTTTGAAATTTTTAAGATTGAGCCACACATGGGCCTAAATCCAACACTACCTTCGACGCAGTGCCTCCCGTTTCTTCCACCGTCGCTTCCTCATCAGATAGATATAAATGTTCCATCTGTCTCAGGTTCTGCTTTTGAAAGTGACAGCCTAGTGAATACTTACTGATTAACTTTCGTTTCTGACCATGTACGTTATTTAGGGGTAGGTTGCCACATTCTTTAATTTGGAACAATTTCTTGCCCTGTTAACTTAAACTTTTCTGTTCCTATGGTCGATGGTCGGAGCAGAGAGCTCGTCGAAGACCTCGGCCAGGTGACTGCAGGCCAGCGCCCTGGTGCCGAGAATGGTAACGGGAGAAGCAAGATAACAGGCAACAATCGACAATCAGAGAATGGTGCCGAAATATCAGGGCAACTTTATTCCAAGATAAAACAGACAATCAAAGGGACCATGCCCAGTAGTACATATACAACATTAGAAATAAAACACACACTACCTGAGTACAGGCCGGTTTCATTCGGCAACCAAGTGCATGCAGCAGATCTAACATATCAGGGATTGAGGAAGAAGGCCCAGAATCCACCGGCCGCAGTCGCCGCCGCCATCGACCATACGACGGCGCCGACGGCCGGCGGCATGAGCGGCGCCACCGTGGACGCGAACATCACCGTGAGCAGCATCGTCAGCGTCCACAACGCGGCCTTGAGACTTAACATGCAGATACACGAGAAATAAGAAGAGAGTGAAGCGACGGCGGGCGACTTCAACTGAACGCGTTACTAAAGAACAAACCAACCACTCAACCCTAGTCCAGGCGAACAGCGTCGACAGCGGTAACACCGCGGCCTTCATCGTCCTGTCCGTGCCCGACCCCGCGCGCACGGGCTGCGAACGCACGGAGGAAGCGGAAGGTCAGCGCCAGGAGCGCGGCGTACGCGACGAGTACGGCCGCCGCGGAGACCACGTCGCCGCCGCGGGCGTCGTGGACGGCGAGCGCCGAGTCGCAGGCCATGGCGCCGAAGGCTGCCATCATTAGCGCCGCGACTTGCCGCTCCATGGGATGTCCAGCTCCAGCTCGTGGAGATGAGAACGCCGCCGTGAGCAGCGTGGTGAGCGGCCACACGGCGCGCCTCGCCCGCTCCCTCTCCGGGGACCCGGGCGGCGCACGCTCGTAGGCGCGGAGGCAGCGGAAGAGGAGGAGCAGGGCGAGGTACGAGCCGACGACGAAGAGGACGGAGGCGGGGTCGCCCCTGGCGCTGTAGATGGCGAGGCCGGAGTTGAGCGTGAGGAAGCCGAAGCCGGCCATGGTGACCCAGGTCGGCGCGAGGTTGCGATTTTCCGCCATGGCAGCGCAGAGGTGCTTTATGCGTGTGGTTTGGGGGCAGCAGACTAGTGGAAAATGGCCAAATGGGAGAGGGAAATCCCAAGTCGCCGGTCGGGTCAAGTGGATCACCTCGCCGTTTATATAGCCGGCAAACATGTGGCTAGCGTTTGTGCCGCGCACGGGTCAAGTGGAGCACCTCGCCGTTTATATAGCCGGCTGCCGGCCGAGCAAGAGGGAGCTCGCAGAAATAAAACGCACACGCACCGATACCATGATTCAAATACCATGTGGAAGTTTCCTTCCCCGCCCCTAATTTCCGTCCACGCACCGGCATACAATGATACAAATGGAGACAGGTGGGCTGACACGCTTTATAGTGGGCCACGGCCACGACACGGCAGCCTCTGGGCCGTCTAGCCTTAGCCCTGTGGGCTTCAACGCCAAAACTTGCTTCTTTGTCGGTACGGGACACCCAAGAGAATGATGGACATCGCCGCTGGCCCGTCGCGGCGCGCGACGTATACCCAACAACGCGGCGGCACCGGCCGCGCCACCCACGACGGAGTAGCTGACAAGGGAACGGGACTAAGACGTTTTTTTCTTTCTTCTTTTTGCTACGGGATAGCTAGTATGAATGCAAGGGAAGAAGAAAAAAACGTGGTGAAAGCAATGCAATTCTTATGTACAAACACACAGTAGCTAGCTGGCTTGCTCACAACAATTCTTATGTACAAACACACAGTGGTGAAAGATGCATACGGCTTCTGAGCAAGGGAGGTTCAATTCAGGAACAAGGCCCAGAACCCCCCGGCGGCCGTGGCGACGGCCATGAGCCACACAGCCGCGCCCACGAGCGGCGCCACCCTCGACGCGAACATCGCCGTGAGCAGCGTGGACAGCGCCCACACGGCTCCCTTGATCCTTCTCCTGCCCCTGCCCGCCGCCCCGCCACGGGCCGCGCGCTCGAGCTCGCGGAGGCAGAGGAAGAGCAGCAGGAGCGTGGCGTCGGCGACGAGCACGAACGCCACGGAGGCCGCGTCGCCCCAGGAGTTGTAGATGGCGAGCCCCGAGTTGCACGCCAGCACGGCGGAGGCTATCAACGTTAGCGCCGCCGAACACTGCTGCCCGTCCATGAGTAGTAGTAGTGGGACCTGCTGTAGGCCGAGTTTTATCTCCAAGCTTACGGGCCTCACTGGCCCACAAAAATCCGGGCCTTGAAAGCTCAAATTGCTGGTGAAATTGATGGCGCGGTCGCTGTCTCCTCTCCTCCGCGATATTATACGTACTCGTGCCGTCGTGGTGCGTGCCTGTAGTTGAGGTTGAGGGAAGTTGCTAAAAGCTTTCCATGGCCCTAGCTTACCTCATGTTAGTAGTTAAGTAGAGCTACTACATGTTTGAGAAACAAAGAGTGTTGGCGCTGACACGTGTTAGCTACGACGAAGAGGACGGAGGCGGGGTCGCCCCTGGCGCTGTAGATGGCGAGGCCGGAGTTGAGCGTGAGGAAGCCGAAGCTGGCCGTGGCGACCCACGTCGGCGCGAGGTTGTGCTCCGCCATGACCAATCGAAGGAGTACAAGTGTATAACTACCAGCTAGCTCTCTTCTTTGAATGTGGCGCTCGTCGCCGCTAGCTCGAGCGATGGGGTTTTGGTGTGGTTTTAAGCTGCGTCTTCCTTCGGGACGCGAGGCTGCTTTGCTTTATATAGGGATTAGCTAGGGATCGATGAGGGACGAAGGACCGCATCGTCAGTGATTGTATATTGCCGTCGTTTGGACGACGGCCAACACACGCAAACGTGGCTGGATTAGCTTGACAAGAAATTAAGCTACCCCCCGTACGCTGTAGATCCAAGGTCGTTCGTCTTTGACACAGTAGCAGCACCAGCGCCGAAAGCGACACTGGCAAGTGGCAACGGTCGATGGATGGAGAAGCTGTGAGTCTGTGACGCAGATGGCGAGCAGGGAGAAGAGAAGAGTGGTTTGTGGTTGCTGGCCCTCCTCCGTGGCTCCGTTAGCCAATTTTGGACCCGAAATGCTCTGGAATTTCAGCAAGTTCGTTACCCTTAGTCCCTTATCGGCAGCAATTAAGTTCGTTTTATTTTATTGTACCGCTGATGTCACAAAAATTTACAAGCAGGGCACACTATGTACAGAGCTGCAAAATACGACAAGGGGAATACTATTACTACTTACATACAGCCATATACACAACACCTCCGTACACGACAGCTACACTAAAACATCCAGGTGTGGCAGAACCACCCAAATTAACCTAGCTAAATTGTACTCAATTTCACCTCACATGCGAACCGACACTTTAATCAAGTTAACATGGTAGTCTGTCAGGTTTCACCCGATAAACCACTTGGCATACGCACATGAAAACGAAAGATTACACTTTAATCAAGTTAACATGGTAGTCTGTCAGGTTTCACCCGATAAACCACTTGGCATACGCACATGAAAACGAAAGATTACAACAATTCAAGTAGATTAATACAGGTCCCAACTTCAATTATTACATCACAAAAGTTCGAAATGCATAAAGTAAAGTTTTCAGAGTTCAAGCAGTGGAAATAAAGCGGAAGTCTAGACGTCGATACAGTAATGCCATGATGAAGCCTATCATGACATTAGTTACCATGATCCTCGCCGACCGAGAACAGGTTCCACTCGACCGTCCAACCCGGAGGGAGCTGGGTCGACCAACTCAAGCTAGCAGCACAGTCATCAACATCTACCATATTACTTGAAAAATAAGCCACAAGTAAGGTTGAGTATACTAATACTCAGCCAGACTTAGTGTTGGCGCTAGAAATCGGTCAACCGAATCCCCAGCGTCCGACACATGACCCGAGAGAATCTGCTTAACTCCTGTTCGGGTGATTGCCCTGGTGCGGTTCGCGCGGCGTGCCAGCCAATCTGACCTGTTGATTGGCAAGGAAGAGTACGTGTCAGATTCAAAATTCACGATCGGCTAAATTTCCGATCTTGAGGAAGCTTATCAGCGAATCGGCCGATTTGCCGTAATAAAGAAATCAGCTATGAAGCAGCCGACTATCAAGCAGCGTGCTAGTCTGAAGTAATCGGTACAACGCTACAGTAGCAACACTAGGAATAGATCTAATCGGCTATGCGTGGGATAAATAAATTAAATAGCGGAATGTGAGAAAAGCCGAAACTACCGATTCCTAGCTGGATAACTGGTGATAAAAACTAGAAGAACAGGTAAAACCTACAATTCTAGTAAATATCGATAACTGGTGAATAAATCTAAACGAAACAACAGCGATGCGCTCGAAGTTAAAGCTTAGAATTTACTCGATAAACGGAACTTACAAGATCGGCCGGAGGTCAAGTTGATGCAGCCCTGCCAACCCGTACGAACTCGTGAAAAAGAAGAAAGTATTTGGCGAAGTCGCCTGTTTGAAAGTAAGTGCGAGGAAATAGTAATTTGGTTGTATTGAATAGTTGATGATTACAGATCTACAAAGGTAGCTATTTATAGCCCCGTACAGACGACTCCTTATCTGACTAGAACTCTATCCCTAATTCAAATAGAAAACGAATATTTACAAGTACGATTCGTACTAGGTTGGTTATTATACGCTTCACGGGCTGATCTCCCCTTCATCCTTCTATTCCTTTCCAAGCCCATACCGGCCCAATTATTCCAACCTCCTAATCGGCCGATTCCTCATCGGCAAAGGGTAACCGATCGGGAACCTGGCGTGTCCGATCCGAACCCCAAGGGTTAAGCGAGGTAGAAGTCATCGGCCGATCCCGTACTGTAGCATCATTCGGCCGATTTCCAACTGTACTTTCCCATTTCCTCTTCTCCTGGCGCCGATTTCACTTGTGACGAAATCTGGCGTCAACACATGCCCCCCAGTTTCGGAGTAAAACATAGTCTTTTACTTCGAAATTTTTTTCAACTTCCCCTCCGAAACAGCCGCAATGAAAATATCCTTCCGTTTCGCGGTTTTCCAGCTGATGATTGCAATCTTTTCGAAACGGGCGCCCACGACAACCACTACTCCCGAAAAACTCAAAACGCCGGCGCGGTAAAAATTCCATTTTTACCCTTCATCAGGCACCCTTTAAATATCAGTTCACCCCGCACCTCCTTCTCGAGCTCACGTCCTTCTTCCTCAGCGCGCGCGCCTTCTTCTTTCCCCAGCACTTTCCCTTAGCTCCGAAGCTTCCTAGCGCCATCTTCCTGTTGCTTCTCCTCCTCCCATCCAATGGCGGCACCTTCAGGCAACTCTCCGGCGCGCAATGCCCCAGAAGTAGCGTCTCCGGCGGAAGTAGCGACAGTGGTGGCTCCGTCGTTAGAAGAAGGAGCTTCATCGGTGGTCCCAATGGCGATCCCCATAGCGGCCTCATCCTCCGCAGCTGCACCGGCGGTCACGCCGACTACAAGGAACTTCATCCCAGAGGTTATTACCGAATCCTTCCTCTATCGGCAATGCATTTACTTTAGATCTATTTCTTACCTTTGCACCCCCCTTTCCTTTTTAGGCGGTTAGACATCGCATCACTATCCATCTTACGGGAAATCCTGGCCTTATCTGTCTCGGACCCATGGGGAACCCAGATCCAATCGAGCTCATCAATTTAGAAACCCACAGAATCCCGTTCAAACAATCCACCATGGACCTGGATCACTGGTTGGGCACCTTTAGGTCTTGGCCGAATGAAACCCCTGGTTGGAGGGAGTGGTACCAACGGATAGCCGAATCGAAGAGGGTCCAATGGGACGAGCTCAAAATCGGCCAATGCATCAACCTATCTTTGTCCCAGATGGAGCGAAATGAACCATTGGTGATAGCTGCCTCTTACTTTTGGTCTGATGCCCTCAATGCATTCTTGTTTGGGCATGGACCTATCACCCCCACACTGGCCGATGTGGTTCTGCTGACCGGCCTTGACATCTCCTCCCCGGACACACCTTTCCGCCTCTTAGCCGCAACGTCGCATCGGCTGGACACGAGAGGAATCGGCGGGTGGAAAGGATTTATCAGATGCAACAAAAGGGCCGGGTCTGTTGAGAACAGGGAGCACACGGCCTTCTTAATGATGTGGTTGGAAAAACATTTCTTTTGCGGAAGAGCAGCCGGCCCATCAACCAACACCCAGGCTTTAGCCGAAGCACTATTGGCAGGAACCCCTGTTCCCCTTGGAAAACACTTGCTAGGGGCGGCCTACCACATGCTCCACCAAATCGGCACCAAACTTTCCAAGGGGGAGCCGATTGGAAACCCAGGCGGACCCTAGTGGTTCATCAATTTGTGGCTGAACCTTTACACGAGCAAGATCTCTCAGCAGAGGGTGGAACACATGATGTTCCCCAACATTGAATCGGCAGAAGATCCTACTGCTCGTCGCCGATGCACATCTTTTGGTGAAGCGGCGTCGGCCTTCCCGGGTTGCTTGTACTCTGCTACAAAAGTGGCCGAGTACTTTCGATGCTTTTACAACGGCTTTAATGAAGATGCAACCATCTGGTTTCCTTATCAGCGAGATGACCCAATCTTCGAACTCCCAACTTGCTTCGACTCGACCACTGGCCGATTCGACGAAGAACTCACCGATGAGCTAATCAAGCTAGGAATCCTGCCAGCCAACTTCTTTTCGGGGAAAGATGCCCCTACATATGAGTTCTACAATCCATCTGCTGCAGCACGCCAACTCGGCATGGGTCAGCTGCCGATTCAAGTATATTTTGCTGGCCGAGCCAAGTTCAGAGATGGGCTCACAAAAGGTCTGGACTACAATCGGCTGCGAGATCGGATCCCAGACTCCACCACCATTGACTTGAACAACTGGATAGTGGCTCCCTTCGCCGTCCAGCCATTCAAGCTTTGGTGGGCCGAATGGAAACAATTCCTTTTCTGCAACTCCGCATCGGCATACTGCAATCTCCTGGACCCAACCAACATCGACCCCAATGCCGAGGTATTTTTCCTTAGCCGATTTTTTATTCTTTTATCAACGCGGCTGAACACTAATGTTTTGCTATTGTTTCAGTCTGAGAACCGTGTCCCCCCCACGCACAGTCGGAGTGGTCGGCTAATAGAGGATCACCATCCGTACACCACCTTCCCTCTCATCGTCTATGATGCTCCGTCCGTGGACGTGATTGCTGGCCGATCGAAGCAAACACAGAAGAAAGTCACCAAGAAGACCAGCCGCCGAGTCCGGGCCCGTATAGAATCGGCGGATCCTCCCATGCTCGTATCGGCAGAGACTTCGGCCGCACCACCCCCTCAAGCTACTAGAGAGATCGACACTCAAGTCGTCACACAAGCTAGGGCAGCCGCCACGTCACTGCTGTTAGAGGCCGTGCAGGTACACTTATGTTTAACCCTTCCGATTGTCGTTTCGATATTAATCCTTCTTATCTTAGACGGCATAGACTACCCCCATGGACACACAACAATCGGCAGCAACCCAATCGGCCATCGACGCGCCCCCGCTTCCATCCGTTGAGGTATAACACAATTTCACCGATTCCCCTAGTAATTGAATAATATGCTTACTCAACCTTCTGACACAGGTTATCGGCACGCCAAGCGCTCCTCAATCACTGGTCCCCTCTCGGGAAGCTGGTCCAAGCACAACGCCAATCATCGTGGAGTCTTCCTCTTCTGATGAACCCATGGCACCAGCCCCTGAGCCGAGGATGACGGCTTCCCAAATGCAGCTTGAGGAGATTCGATTCAAAGAGGCAAGAAATCTTTCAACTTTATTTAGCCGATTTGCTATCACCATCAGCCGATTTATTTTTCTTCTTTATTATTTCCAGGAACAGGACACCCCTGACAACAGCCTCTTCTCTTTTGCGGTCACCCTCTCTGACGACGAAGAAGTCGCCTCCCGCCAGATCACCTTGAGTTCCATCCCCAACGACGTCCGAGCCAAGCTTACCAACATCCGATCCCTTCTTCAAGGAGACATCGGCTGATTGGTAGAAGATGCCTCGCCGATTCGGTAGCTCTTTGGTGACATCAGCGGACGAGTGCCAGAAGAAGCGGAGGAAGCCTTGGCGTCGGCTGCATACATCGAGTTGATGAGGATCCCGGTTTTCAGAGCCCTTCGTCACATGGCCGATCGCGCCAAGTTGGCCAAGATTCGCGAAGAAGAGGATGCGTATAAACGTCAGGCCCAAGAGGTACACCAACGCATTCACTTTCTGGAGGACTCCCGCCCAGGGATCGTCGGTGAGATAGAATGCCTCAAACACCGAAGGGCAGAGCTCGCCAAGGAGATGGAGCAGGTGACCAAGGCAATAAGTGCTGAAGAGAAAAGACTCCAAGAGCTCCCCTCTGTCATCGCCGATCTAAAATAGGAGAGGCAGCATTTGGCCCATGAAGCCCTGAAGCTCCACCGTAGCGCGTCAGAAGTCCCCGGATCGGCGGATGATGACCAACGGGTCTTGGACTCTGCCGATCAGATCCGGCGTCGAGCGATTGCGGCTATCGATGCCCTTCTGGGTAATCTGTAAAAGCACTGACTATTTTGTACAAACATTTAATGACCGCTTTGACCATCCCTCGTGACGTCTCTTTTATTTATTACCTTTCCCACTTCCGACGGGGCGTGCCTTTACGCCTCTTTTTCTTATAAATGCCGGCCTAGACCCTCCTTCCGAGAGTACCAGTTTGGCTCGGCTTTGTTTTCTCAACCTGCTCTCGTCGACGTGACCTTCAGCTATGTCTTCATCATCTTCTTCTTCCTCTGTCAACGAGGTGAAAATCTGGCCTTGATCCCTCTTTTCTTATTTAACTCTTTTGAAGGGGATCTTCTTTTTAATTGTCCTTTTCTTCAGCCACGGCGTCTTAGTCCCGAACTTGAACGCGCCATCGAGCTCCTGCACTCTGATGAACCGCTGTCGTCAGAAGACAAGGATTTAATCAGGTCTCATCGTGACGAACTTCAAGAACATGTCCCTGCTGACATTCGTCACATCTGGGACTTCCTGGACGGCAACGCCCGCCGGTGACCTCAAGCCGACCGAAGTCATCCGCTTCCTCCACGAGTCGCCCTTGAAGATGTGGCGGTAGGAACTTCGCGCCCGGCCATGGATCGGAGCCACCCTCTCCCCCGTCAAGTCGAAGCGGAGGCTTCGATGAAAGAGACAGAAGAAGAGTACATTCGTCGTATGATAGAGTTAGGTCGGGCTGAGAGAGAGCGTAAGAAAAAGAATGGTGAGGCTTCAATGAAAGAGATGGACGAAGAGTACATCCGTCTCATGATAGAATTAGGTCGGGCTGAGAGAGAGCGTAAGAAGAAGAATGGTTAATTATTATTTTTGTTCTAAGGGCGACTTGTACCTTGTCGGCCGTGTAACCCACCGTCCGTACCGAATGAACACATCGGCTGATTTGGATGATTACATGTTTTTTTCTAGACGAACCGTTTTGTATCGGCTGTGTACCGTTGTTTTGTGGTCAATCCTTTATGCTCCGACTCATATACTAGGGTAGTATCTTTTCAGGTACCTTCCGTTCAGAGCCCTAGTAAACTCTTCTCCCTCGATTATTTCCAAAATATAAGCATTTCCTGGAGCACATCTGCCGATTTTATATGGCCCTTCCCACGTAGGGGACCACTTTCCGAATTTAGGATCTTTCGACCCAATCGGCAATACTAACTTCCAAACCAGGTCCCCTGGGGAGAATTGTTTGACTTTGACCTTCTTATCATACCACCTGGCTACTTTCTTATCAGAGCTCTCAATCGCTGGCCAGCCAAGTCATCAAGTTCCCTTTTCATGAGTGACGAGTAGTCGTCGGCTGTTAGCTGGTCTTGGAGCGAAATGCGCCTTGACCCCGCCCTTGACTCCCACGGTAGTACTGCATCGTGACCGTACACCAACTGATAAGAGGATAACTTGGTGGCCCCATGACAAGCCATCCTGTACGCCCATAGGGCTTCAGTTAAACATAGGTGCCATTGTTGGAGGTATGCCCTAGAGGCAATCATAGAGATGATGATATTCCATTTGTATCCATGATTTGTATGTTGTGTTTATTGAATATCCATTGAAGGCTACTTGAATTGATTTGCAATTATGTGAATTGTATGTGAAACTCTTTACTTGTATGGTTATTCTAAAGTTGTCCCTAGTCGGAGTTCATGTGAGGACACACATGAATATTAGACTAGCACATGTATTAGTTGATGACTATGTTTCACAAGTCATGGACATGGAGATGTTGAACTAATAATGTGGACACATGTGGAGACATGTGCTAGGACTGACCCAACACGAGAAGTAGTTCTCTCTTTAAACAACATATACGCTTTGTCCTTAGACCTGAGATTGTCGCATGTATTCTAGATGTGGATCGACCTACTTAGGGGCTATCAAACGCTACGCCGTAACAGGGTAGTTATAAAGGTAGCTTTCGGGTTTGTCAAGAAGCATGCTATGAGACATGGTCAATCAAGATGGGATTTGCCCCTCTCTGATTGAGAGTGATATCTCTGGGCCCCTCGAGTGATCGGATCCGAAAATGCATGGCCATGCTACGTACGGTTAAGAGTTAACCTACAAAGGGATTCCGAATCACAGGATCGAGAAAGAGCGGTCGGCTTGAAGCTAGACCAAATATCGTGAGGCAAAGGGAATAGCATGTATATTATGTTGTGATGGTTCGTCTGATATGATCTTCGTGTGCGTATAGGAGTTGGCACGTCTTGCTAGAGGCCGCTGCCGACTATTGGGCCGAGTAGGAGTACTCAGGCCATGTCTATACGTGTTCGAACCCATAGGGTCACACACTTAAGGGGCTGGAAGCCCAATTCGGATCAGATCCGAGTTGGATTAGGTTTAGAAGTACTAATGGGCCTCGGATCCAGAGGCCCGTCAGAAACCTCTATAAATAGAGGGGTGGGGGCGCCCTAGGGTTTACACCTTTTTGGCGAAACACACCTGCCGCGCCTCCCACGCCCTCGCCTGTTGCAACTCGCGGATCTAGCAGTCCGGCTTGCGACGTTTCCTCCCTGCACGTGTGGATACCTTGGTGGTGTTGCGCCTGCAGCACTTGGACGAGCCGCCGACGAGCCAACGACGAGCCGCGGCACCGGAGGCGATCTTGCTGCACGTGGACGAGCTGCTGAGGAGCTGCTGGACGTTGACGTGATCAACTACGTACGACTACGTTGATCGACTACGTACGACTACGTGATCGTCTTCACTGCATCGACGCATATCTACATCTTACGCACCAGTAGTGCGTCGAGTGGTAATCCCGTGATCCTTATACGGCAGTTCTTCCTGGTTTTACGTGGTAGAAATTTTATTTTGCGCTAGTGTAGCCTACCTCGTATCCCTACAGTGGTATCAGAGCCGTAGCTGCTTAGTTTTGGATTCGGGATGTGTGCATATGGAGATATGCGAGTTTTCCGTTTGATCTATGTCCTGGTTTCGTGCCCTTGCTGCAATGGTAGTGTAACGACATACTCCTACCGGTCGGTTTCCGCCATCGGAGTTAAGTGATACACGTAAATCCAGTTGCAGTGAGCGAAGATCAATATGATTGGTCGAATCGAAATCCAGGGTCATACGCCAGGCGCATTAGATGTGCAATAGTAGATGAGATCTACTGCCGGGGTCGGGATTTTTGCCGTATGCGTATGCTTCGGTAAATCAGCCGTAACTTTTCGGTACGATCTCGGATCGGAGCGAATTTTATATGAAAATTGATCTACAGAAAAAGTTACACATGAAATTCAACGGCTTCACCATTTACGGCGAAATTAGATTTCCCAAATTTGGCTTGGAAGATGGAGTTTCGGGCATCCGAAATTTGGAACGTTAGGGCACCTAACTCTGTTTTGCAGGATGTATGTATGTATCTTGTGATCAGTATGGCCCCCTTGTGTATGTGATGCATGTGTGTAACTCATTCGTGACCTGCGTGTCGCGCGTACGGCAACACGGCAGGAGCCATATGTGTTGTCACTTTATTGTATTTAATGGTCTGCGTATCAATCTGTGATGATCCAAGCAACTATGTAATCTTCATTACTAGATTCTTTACTAGCTATTAGGCATAATAGCATGCTCTAGTTCTTGGAGGACTCATCACCAGGAGGATGGCGCACATGGAACATGGAGATGGAGATCACCATGGTGAACAGGTTCTATGGAGATGGAGATCACCATATGAAAACGGGCCATACTGTGTCACAACTGTGTGAATGCTATTCTGTTTATGTTTTACTTTCTGCATGCTGTGATGTTAGAAGTAGAACGATCCCTCACAAAGTTTAAGTTAGTATGCCCTCCCAACTAAAACTTGCACCGTCCCATGTCTGGTACAATTAGTGGTGGGTCTATGAAATTAGGGTACCACTAGTTTTCCTTGACTAGACGGGTTTGTGTCGGACACTTACACGCATAAGGGTTGGTTTGCTTAACGAGGTCATCTTAACGGTTAAGGACCTTGGGGCATAACGGTTGGGCGCCGAGATATGGAGATGTCACCCAACAACAGTAGTCATATGTGATATGATTAGCAAAAGTTGCTTACCGATCTACCTTGTTTGCTAGCGGTGATGCTAAAGCTCACCAGTGGACTTGTTAGTTGTGGATCCTGAATCACTAATTTTCAATAGAGGGATATTGATTTTAGTGGGAGTAGATTCTATTAAAATAGTTTAATGTGATTTGCTCTATCATGGATACGTTTGTCTTAGTGTATTTTGCATTACTTTGTTGTAGATTAAATGGCACCTAGCAGCACTACACCGTTTGCTTTGCGTTCGGTCCTTGAGAAGGACAAGTTGAATGGAACAAATTACTCAGATTGGATCCGTAACCTGAGAATCGTTCTCAGGGCTGAGAAAAAGGAAGATGTTCTAGACAACCCACTACCAGAAGAACCTGCTGATGATGCACCCGCTGCTGCTAAGAATGCTTACAAGAAAGCATGTGATGCTAACCTCGAAGTAAGCTGCCTTATGCTTGCTTGCATGGAACCCGAGCTGCAGATGCAGTTCGAAACAAACCATGAGGCGCACGATATGATCGTGGCGCTTAGAGACATGTTCCAAACACAGGCCAGGACTGAAAGGTTCAATGTGTCTAAGGCCTTTGTTGAGAGCAAGCTAGCAGAAGGCGCAGCAGTAGGACCACACGTAATCAAGATGGTTGGTTACACTCAACGGTTGGAGAAGCTAGGCTTCCCACTGGGCCAAGAGTTGGCCACCGATTTCATTCTTTCATCTATTCCGCCTAGCTATGGGAACTTCATCTCGAACTACCATATGCATGGGACGGAGAAGGGTCTGAATGAGCTGTGTGGCATGCTTAAAGCAGCAGAGGCTGACATCAAGAAAAGCGCTAGTACCAGCCATGTGATGGCGATACAGAACAAGCCTAGCTTTAAGAAGAAGGGTAATTCTTGGAAGAAGAAGGGCAAGGCTGGAACGTCCAAGCCAAACCCACCGCCCAAGGTTAAAGCTGGACCTGGACCTGCTCCAGACAAAGAGTGCTTTTACTGTCATGAACTTGGTCACTGGAAGAGAAACTACAAGCAGTATCTAGCTTCCTTGAAGAATGGCGGAAGTAAGAGTAGTTCTACCTCAGGTACGCTTGTTGTTAATGTTATAGACAACATATTTCTCGCTGATACAATTATTAATTCTTGGGTATTTGATACCGGATCGGTTGCTCATATTTGCAATTTGATGCAGGGAATGATAAGAAGTAGAAGCGTGGAAAGAGGAGAAGTTGATTTCCGCGTGGGCAATAATGCAAGAGTTGCTGCGTTGACCATCGGGACGATGCAACTCCACCTCCCGTCAGGATTTATTATGGAGTTGAATAATTGTTATTTTGTTCCTAGTTTAAGTCGAAACATTTTATCTCCTTCATGCTTGATGAAGGATGGTTATTCATTTGCGAGTGAAAACAATGGTTGTGTGATCTCTAAGAATAATATGTTTATGGCTTTTGCACCCATTGTGAATGGATTATTTGTTTTAAATCTTGATGGTTCACCTGTCTGTAATGTAAGTGCTAAAAGGCCTCGGCCTAATGATTTGAGTCCTACCTACTTGTGGCATTGTCGCTTGGGTCATATAAGTGAAAAGCGCATGAAGAAGCTCCATTCTGATGGACTTCTAACTTCGTTTGATTTTGAATCATACGAGACATGTGAGGCTTGCTTGCTAGGCAAGATGACCAAGACGCCTTTCACAGGATTTCCTGAGAAAGCAGTAGACTTGTTGGAACTCGTACATAGTGATGTATGCGGACCAATGAGCACGACGGCTAGAGGAGGATTGCAATACTTCATAACTTTCACTGATGATTTTAGTAGATATGGCTATGTCTACTTGATGAGGCACAAGTCTGAAACCTTTGAAAAGTTCAAGGAATTTCAGAATGAAGTTGAAAATCAGCGTGGCAAGAAAATAAAGGCCTTACGATCTGATCGTGGAGGCGAGTATTTGAGCCACGAGTTTAGCAATCATCTAAAGAGTTGTGGAATTGTTTCACAACTTACGCCGCCTGGAACACCTCAGAGAAACGGTGTGTCCGAGCTTCGTAATCGAACTTTGTTAGACATAGTTTGATCAATGATGAGCCAGTCGGACCTACCGTTGTCATTTTGGGGATACGCTCTAGAAACAGCAGCTTTCACACTTAATAGGGTACCATCTAAATCCGTAGTTAAGACACCATATGAGATATGGACTGGAAAGGTTCCTAGTTTGTATTTTCTAAAGATTTGGGGATGTGAAGTGTTTGTCAAGCGACTTCAGTCGGACAAGATCACACCCAAGTCGGATAAGTGCATTTTGGTGGGATATCCAAAGGAAACTTTGGGATATTATTTCTACAACCGATCAGAAGGCAAAGTGTTTGTCGCTCAGAACGGGGTTTTCCTAGAGAAAGAGTTTCTCAAAGGAGAAAAGAGTGGAAAGACAGTCATCTTGAAGAAGTTCAAGATGAGCCGATCGGGCAAGAATCAATGAGTGATGCTAATGTAGCAGAACAAGTTGAGATACCCATGGCAAGAGAAGCACCGCCACAACCACGAAGGTCGGCAAGGCTCCGCGAAATGCGGGAAATATTATTGTTGGACAATGATGAGCCTGCGACATATGCAGAAGCAATGATGGACCGAGACTCCGAAAAATGGCAGAATGCCATGCAATCCGAAATAGAGTCCATGGGAGACAATCAAGTTTGGAACTTGGTTGACTCGCCTGATGGTGTTAAAGCCATAGAGTGCAAGTGGATCTATAAGAAGAAAAAGGACATGGATGGAAATGTTTACATCTATAAAGCACGACTTGTCGCAAAAGGTTTTCGACAAGTTCAAGGAGTTGACTACGACGAGACCTTCTCGCCCGTAGTGATGCTTAAGTCCATTCGGATTATTCTAGCTATAGCTGCATATTTCGATTATGAGATATGGCAGATGGATGTCAAGACAGCTTTCCTGAATGGAAACCTAGCTGAGGACGTGTATATGATACAGCCCGAGGGTTTTGTCGATCCGAAAAATGCTAGAAAGGTATGCAAGCTTTAGAGATCCATTTATGGATTGAAGCAAGCATCTAGGAGTTGGAACATTCGTTTTGATGAAGTGGTCAAAGGGTTTGACTTCACCAAGAACGAAGAAGAGTCTTGTGTTTACAAGAAGATTAGTGGGAGCTCTGTAGTATTTCTAATCTTATATGTGGATGAGATATTACTGATTGGAAATAGCATTCCTATGCTTGAGTCCGTAAAGACTTCACTGAAAAATAGTTTTTCGATGAAGGACTTAGGGGAAGCGGCATATTTTCTGGGCATTAAGATCTATAGAGATAGATCGAGAAGGCTTATAGGTTTAAGCCAAGATACTTACATTGACAAAGTGTTGAAGCGGTTCAGCATGAAAGAGGCAAAGAAAGGGTTCTTGCCTATGTCACATGGCATACATCTCAGCAAGACTCAGTGTCCTTCGACTGCTGATGAGCGGGATCGCATGAGTAGAGTGTCATATGCCTCGGCTATTGGATCTATCATGTATGCAATGATAAGTACTCGCCCAGATGTTTCATATGCGCTAAGTATGACAAGCAGACACCAATCTGATCCAGGTGAGAGTCACTGGACAGCGGTGAAAAACATTCTTAAGTACTTGAGAAGGACTAAAGATATGTTCCTCGTCTATGGAGGTGAGGAGGAGCTCGTTGTAACAGGTTACACCGATGCTAGTTTCCAAACCGACAGAGATGATTCAAAGTCACAATCAGGATTTGTGTTCACGCTAAATGGTGGTGCTGTTAGTTGGAAGAGTTCCAAGCAGGAGACGGTGGCCGATTCTACGACAGAAGCTGAGTACATCGCGGCTTCGGAAGCCGCGAAGGAAGGTGTTTGGATAAGGAATTTCCTCATTGAGCTTGGTGTGTTCCCGAATGCGTCCAGCCCATTGAATCTCTACTGTGATAACAATGGGGCAATTGTGCAAGCAAAGGAGCCAAGGAACCACCAGAAGAACAAACACGTAATGCGGCGATTTTATCTCATTCGAGACTTCGTTAACCGGGGTGAGATCAAGATATGCAAAATACACACGGATCTGAACATTTCTGATCCGTTGACAAAACCACTCCCGCAGGCTAAGCATGATGCGCATGTAAGAGCTATGGGTATTAGGTACCTTCTAGATTGACTCTAGTGCAAGTGGGAGACTGTTGGAGGTATGCCCTAGAGGCAATCATAGAGATGATGATATTCCATTTGTATCCATGATTTGTATGTTGTGTTTATTGAATATCCATTGAAGGCTACTTGAATTGATTTGCAATTATGTGAATTGTATGTGAAACTCTTTACTTGTATGGTTATTCTAAAGTTGTCCCTAGTCGGAGTTCATGTGAGGACACACATGAATATTAGACTAGCACATGTATTAGTTGATGACTATGTTTCACAAGTCATGGACATGGAGATGTTGAACTAATAATGTGGACACATGTGGAGACATGTGCTAGGACTGACCCAACACGAGAAGTAGTTCTCTCTTTAAACAACATATACGCTTTGTCCTTAGACCTGAGATTGTCGCATGTATTCTAGATGTGGATCGACCTACTTAGGGGCTATCAAACGCTACGCCGTAACAGGGTAGTTATAAAGGTAGCTTTCGGGTTTGTCAAGAAGCATGCTATGAGACATGGTCAATCAAGATGGGATTTGCCCCTCTCTGATTGAGAGTGATATCTCTGGGCCCCTCGAGTGATCGGATCCGAAAATGCATGGCATGCTACGTACGGTTAAGAGTTAACCTACAAAGGGATTCCGAATCACAGGATCGAGAAAGAGCGGTCGGCTTGAAGCTAGACCAAATATCGTGAGGCAAAGGGAATAGCATGTATATTATGTTGTGATGGTTCGTCTGATATGATCTTCGTGTGCGTATAGGAGTTGGCACGTCTTGCTAGAGGCCGCTGCCGACTATTGGGCCGAGTAGGAGTACTCGGGCCATGTCTATACGTGTCTGAACCCATAGGGTCACACACTTAAGGGGCTGAAAGCCCAATTCGGATCAGATCCGAGTTGGATTAGGTTTAGAAGTACTAATGGGCCTCGGATCCAGAGGCCCGTCAGGAACCTCTATAAATAGAGGGGTGGGGGCACCCTAGGGTTTACACCTTTTTGGCAAAACACACCTGCCGCGCCTCCCACGCCCTCGCCTGTTGCAACTCGCCGATCTAGCAGTCCGACTTGCGACGTTTCCTCCCTGCACGTGTGGATACCTTGGAGGTGTTGCGCCTGCAGCACTTGGACGAGCCGCCGACGAGCCAACGACGAGCCGCGGCACCGGAGGAGATCTTGCTGCACGTGGACGAGCTGCTGGACGTTGACGTGATCAACTAGTTGATCGACTACGTACGACTACGTGATCGTCTTCACTGCATCGACGCATATCTACATCTTCCGCACCAGTAGTGCGTCGAGTGGTAATCCCGTGATCCTTATACGGCAGTTCTTCCTGGTTTTACGTGGTAGAAATTTTGTTTTGCGCTAGTGTAGCCTTCCTCGTATCCCTACAGCCATTTCTTTGGCTGCTCCTCTATTTTCCTTTTGATTAACTTTATTATCCCTTTGTTGGAGGATTCGGCCTGGCCGTTGGCTTGGGCGTAATACGGAGAGAAGTTTAACAATTTGATCTCGATATCGGCTGTGAATTCTTCGAATTCCCCCGATGTGAACATTGTTCCCTGATCGGTTGTAATAGTCTGGGGAATGCCGAATCGGTAGACGATATGGTCCCTTACGAAGTCGGCCATGGTAGCCGATGTCACGGCTCTTAACGGAATTGCTTCCACCCATTTGGTAAAGTAATCGGTAGCTACCAAAATAAATTTGTGCCCTTTGCTTGATGGAGGGTAAATTTGGCCGATAAGGTCTATTCCCCATCCTCTGAACGGCCATGGCTTGATAATGGGATTCATGGCCGATGCGGGTGCACGTTGGACATTCCCGAATTTCTAACAATCCTGGCATCCCTTATAATATTTGAAACAATCTTCGAGGATCGTTGGCCAATAATACCCATTATTCCTGATCATCCATTTCATCTTATGGGCCAACTGGTGGGCTCCACATACCCCTTCATGGATTTCTCCCATCAGAGTCTTAGCCTCCTCTGTTCCCAGACATTTGAGTAGGACGCCGTCAAGTGTTCGGTAGAACAAGTCATCTTCAAGCAGTACGTATTTAGTAGCATGGAAGCGCACTCGTCGATCCACTTTCTTAGACGGATCTTTCAAGTAGTCGGCAATTTCTTTTCGCCAGTCATCGGTCGCCAGTTCCAGAGCCATAGCGCCTAGAATTGGCCGATATCCAGATGCGTGCTGGGCGAGTTTGTTGGCATCCTCGTTGTGATCTCTTGGGATGTGCTCGATTACTGCCGATTTAAATTCTTTTAAGAGCTGCAGGCAATCTTCATAATAAATTCTCAATACATCGTCCTTGCATTCGGACCTCCCGATTAATTGATCCACAATAAGCATGGAATCTCCGAAGACTTCAACAGAATCGGCCTTGACTTCTCTTAGTAGTTGTAAACCCTTCAATACAGCCCGGTACTCTGCTTGATTGTTAGTGGCGGTGGCTTCAATCGGCAGAGAAAAATCATAATTTGCCCCCCGAGGCGATATGAGGACGATGTCGATTCCTGATCCAACCCCACATGACGATCCATCAAAGTATAAAGTCCAAGGTGCTGGTTCTACGAAGGTAGTCTCTGGCTTGCAGTGTTGGGCGACGAAATCGGCCATGACCTGTCCCTTGATGGCTTTCGCCGATTCATACTGCTGGTCAAATTCTGACAAGGCTAAAATCCATTTGCCGATTCGTCCTTTCAAGATCGGCAGTGACAGCATGTATTTTACTACGTCGTCTTTGCATACGACCACACATTCCGCCGATAGTAAATAGTGTCTGAGTTTGGTGCATGAGAAGTAAAGATATAGGCACAATCGCTCCACTGGAGGATATCTTGTTTCAGCGTCCAGAAGTCTTCTACTGACATAATAGATCACTCGTTCCTTTCCTTCGAATTCCTGGACTAGAGCTGACCCAATAGCCTTTTCATCGGCTGATAAGTATAATTTGAACAGCTTACCAGTTTGAGGAGGGACCAATACCGGTGGTGAGACCAAGTACTGCTTGATATCTTCCAGTGCCTTGCGTTGCTCCTCCCCCCATATGAACTCCTGGTCGGGCTTCAACTTTAATAGTGGTGTGAAAGCCTGGATCCGCCCAGATAGATTAGATATGAATCTTCTGATAAATTCACCTTGCCAATCAAAGACTGTAATTCAGTTTTATTCTGCGGGGCCACGACTTTTTTAATAGCCACTATGGTCTTCCGATTGATTTCTATTCCCCGCTCGTGCACCATGAATCCTAAGAACTGTCCGGCGGACACGCCGAAAGCACATTTATTCGGGTTCATCTTCAGCCCGTGTTTCTTAGTGCATTCCAGCACTTTTCGCAAATCGGCCAGATGCTCCTCGTGTCCTCTGGACTTAACTACGACGTCGTCGATGTAGATTTCTACCAGAATGCTGATGAGTTTTTGAAATATGTAGTTCATGGCTCTCTGATACGTGGCGCCGGCGTTTTTCAAGCCAAAAGTCATCACCACCCACTCGAATAAACCAAGGTGGCCCGGGCATCTGAAGGCCGTTTTGGGTATGTCCTCTTCGGCCATAAGTATTTGATTGTACCCAGCGTTTCCGTCCATGAAGCTAATAATCTTGTGTCCCGCGGCAGCGTCTATCAGCACATCGGCCGTTGGCATGGGGTATCCGTCCATCGGTGTGGCCTGATTAAGATTCCTGAAATCAACGCACACGCGTAGCTTTCCGTTCTTCTTGTATACTGGTACAATGTTGGAGATCCACTCGGCATAACGGCATTGCCGAATAAATTTTGCTTCGATTAGCCGAGTTATTTCGGCTTTTATGTCTGGTAGAATTTTAGGATTGCACCGCCATGCCGGCTGTTGATACGGCCGATATCCTGGTTTTATGGGTAGCCGATGTTCAACAATAGAACGGTCTAATCCAGGCATCTCATGATACTCCCAAGCAAAACAATCCTTAAATTCTCTTAACAAATTTGTCAGTTTACATTTGTATTCCGGGTCTAAATTTGCACTAATATAAGTCGGCCTTGATTTGGTGCCATCACCTAAGTCTATCATCTCTAATGAATCGGCCGACGTGAACCCGTGCCCTAGCTTCCCATCTTCTCGGGCGAACTGATCCATTTAATCTGAGTCCTCGGAGCCGACTGCTCGGATCGGCTGTAGGCCAAAATCGGACACCTTCAGGAAGTCAGTATCCCATACTCTTCCGGATATGCACTTGACGGTTTCGCAACTCCACTGTTGCGTGTCGGCTGCCGCGATGTTGTACGCGGAATCGGCATTGACCACCTCGATGTTGTCACCGACCCATTGTACAAGACATTGATGCATCGTCGATGGGATGCAACAATTTGCGTGTATCCAGTCTCGGCCGAGTAGCATGTTGTAGGATCCCTTGCCATTAATAATAAAGAAGGTAGTGGGAAGGGTCTTACTGCCGATGGTGAGGTCGACGCAGAGGGCGCCGCGAGCGGGAGACACGTTGCTCTCGAAGTCTTTGAGCATCATGTCTGTCTTGGTCAAGTCATCATCGTTTTTCCCAAGCTTCCGGAGTACGGCATATGGCATGATGTTGACCGCGGCTCCTCCGTCTACCACCAACCTGGTGAGGGGTCGGCCGTTGACATGCCCTTTAAGGAACAACGCTTTCAGATGTTGACGTTTGTCGTCTTCGGGCTTCTCGAACGTGGCTATCATTGGCTCCAAAGCCAGTTGTGCCATCTGTTCTTCTATCGCCGCCACATCCTGTCGGTCGGCAGGGGTCATGAATTCCATCGGCAGTATGAAAACCATACCGATGTCGGCTGCCGATTCATCGCCCGCCGATTCGTCGCCTCCTTTGTCGTTTCTTTTGGGGCGCCACACCTGAGACCTGCCTTCCCTCTTGTCCGTCATGCATTGTTGTTCCTCCCCCTGCTGCTCCCATTGGCGGAGACGTTGGATCCTTCATTTTTGTGATTTGGTCAATCCATCGGGACACCACCTAGGGTTTACTGGTTTGGTTCTCGGCCTGGCACGTTCCCATTCCGGCTCACGTCCCAAAGGGTTTTCATCTGTCACCCGAGCATCGGCCATCTCTTCAAGCCGGCTATGAACGTTGGCCCTGTTTTCTGGCCGGTCATGTCGATCAAACCTGCCCCCCGGCCTGTTATGGCGTCTGTCTTCCGACCGGTCATATCGGTCACTTCTGCCCCCCAGCCGATCACGCACGGGAGGGCGCCGGTCGTCTTGGTCGTGCTGGTTCCTGTTGATCAGTTCTGGTCTCCCGTCTCTGGAGCGAGATCTGTCGAACGGCCGATTGTTACGATACGGGCCGTTGCATTCAGGGCAATTATCGGCCGAAGGTAGCCTGAGGTTGCTCTCCCAACAGTGGATGAAGAACGGGTATCTCCAGTGACCTTCGTGTCGCCGCATCGCTTCTTCTGGGATCTTGAGTGTTCATGTTGACGCTGATATTTTTGGAGCAGGAACTGGGAAGTAATGCGTGGCTCATCTGATTCGCCATCGTCATCCTCCATCCGCCGCTTCCCCTTGACGTCTTCAGGCGTCGCTTGATTTCTGGGGTCTACGGCACACTCTTTTTAGCCGATTCGGACGTCAGCACCTTTGTTTGGAGCGAGTTCTTTCCTGTGTCAACCATGTTGGTGGGGAAGGGGTGCTGATCGATCTTCATCGGCTTGGCTGATTTTATTGGCACTTCAAATTTAAGTCTGCCCTGCTCAATGGCCGACTGTATCTGCTGCCGGAAGATTTTGCACTCATTAGTGTCATGGGATGTAGCGTTGTGCCACTTGCAATATTTCACCTTCTTCAGTTGTTCGGCAGAAGGTATCGTATGATATGGCGAGAGCTTGATCTGTCCTTCCTGGAGGAGAAGGTCGAAGATTTTATCGGCCTTTGTCGTGTCAAAGCCGAACGTTTCTGGCTCTTTTTTGCCGAACGGGCATGATATTGGCTTCTTTCCCTTGACCCACTCTGCAAGACCGACCTCAGCATCTTCTTCGGCTTCAACCTCTTCCAGGAACGCCACCTTCTTCTGGAAGTTCCTCCGTGGATCGAAAGAACGTACCTCCTGTCCAGACAATCGGTGGACGATTTGTCTTAAGCTCTCGAACTCCTGTGAAGCGTACTTTTCTTTGATGTGGGGCAGGAGACCTTGAAAGGCTATATCAGCCAGCTGTGCGTCGTTTAGAGCCAAAGAGTAGCATTTGTTCCTGATTTCCCGAAACCTCTGTACATATGAGGATATCGGCTCGTCGCTTCTCTGCTTGAGGCTGGTCAAATCGGACAGCTTCATCTCATGCACCCCGGCGTAGAAGTATTTATGAAACTGTATTTCCAAATCGGCCCATGTTATAATCGAGTTCGGCGGTAATGTCGTGAACCACTGGAAGGCCGACCCGGACAAGGATGATGAGAATAGCCGCACCCGTAGAGCATCTTGCGCAGCTGCCTCTCCGCATTGGATGATAAATCTATTCACGTGCTCCACAGTTGAAGTGTCATCCATCCCCGAGAACTTGGTGAAGTCAGGAACTTTATACCGATGGGGAAACGGCAGTAGGTCGTATGTAGACGGGTATGGTGTCCTATAAGTGTAAGTCTGTACCTTCGGCTTCAAGCCGAATTGTTCCTGAATCACTTCTGCTATACGTGCCGACTAGTCCAGTTGTTGCTGGTAAACTGTTGGCTGAGGGACTGGCACATGCTGGTATATTGGAGGTGGAATGGCCTGATGCTGAGTGAAAGTAGGTGGCATCTGAGTGAAAGCCGACTGTGTATTCAGGGTCGGCTGTTTGAATGAGCCACTCATTTCATCGTATAGTACGAGCTCTGCTGCCTTACTCATCTCTGGTGTGACAGGCTGGTACGGCGGCATGGTTGGTCGAGTGGCTGCTTGGAAAGATGCCTGGAATTGGGGACTTCCCTGACCGGCCGATTGATCTTGAACGGCCGTAGCTGATGGTGCCCCCCAAGGCGTTGGGCTAACTGGAGGGAACGGCGAAGAGGACAGTTGGACGGGGTGTGGCTGGAGGTGTTGTGTGCCACTATACCCCATAGGAACTGATGATGATGAAGCGCCTGAACCCCCAATAGGAAATTGGATCGGCTGAGAAGCCGAATTTAGATAACCCTTGTTCGGTGGAATCGGCTGAGTATAAGCCGGTCCCTTGTATCCTTGAGGTACCCCGTTAGCGAAGGAGCTGATGACGGCATTGTACACCGTATTTGCAAGCATCGGGGATTGATCAATGAAGGCGTGGTAGACGGACTGTTGAACCATCTCGGCCATCCTGTCCGAGTCCTCGGTGATTGTGATCTGGCGGGGAGTTGGAAACGGAGACTTTTTGATAGTCTCCCCGCTTCTGGTGCGACTGAAGGACTGCAGGCAAACTTTCCGGTATTGTGCCGTCTGCTTCTCGAGTTCTTCCTTCTGGTCGTCCCTGAGATCTGCCTCTGTTACTTCGATGACGTTATCTTCGGAGACTTCAGCAGCTTTCGACATGGTGGCGGTTGTATTGGTCCCACCGGGCGTGCCAAAAGTGTGTTGGTGCTAGAAATCGGTCAACCGAATCCCCAGCGTCCGACACACGACCCGGGAGAATCTGCTTAACTCCTGTTCGGGTGATTGCCCTGGTGCGGTTCGCGCGGCGTGCTAGCCAATCTGACCTGTTGATTGGCAAGGAAGAGTACGTGTCAGATTCAAAAGTCACGATCGGCTAAATTTCCGATCTCGAGGAAGCTTATCAGCGAATCGGCCGATTTGCCGTAATAAAGAAATCGGCTATGAAGCAACCGACTATCAAGCAGCATGAACGATGACTAGTCTGAAGTAATCGGTACAACGCTACAGTAGCAACACTAGGAACAGATCTAATCGGCTATGAGTGGGATAAATAAATTAAATAGCGGAATGTGAGAAAAGCCGAAACTACCGATTCCTAGCTGGATAACTGGTGATAAAAACTAGAAGAACAGGTAAAACCTACAATTCTAGTAAATATCGATAACTGGTGAATAAATCTAAACGAAACAACAGCGATGCGCCCGAAGTTAAAGCTTAGAATTTACTCGATAAACGGAACTTACAAGATCGGCCGGCGGTCAAGTTGATGCAGCCCTGCCAACCCGTACGAACTCGTGAAAAAGAAGAAAGTATTTGGCGAAGTCGCCTGTTTGAAAGTAAGTGCGAGGAAATAGTAATTGGTTGTATTGAATAGTTGATGATTACAGATCTACAAAGGTAGCTATTTATAGCCCCGTACAGACGACTCCTTATCTGACTAGAACTCTATCCCTAATTCAAATAGAAAACGAATATTTACAAGTACGATTCGTACTAGGTTGGTTATTATACGCTTCACGGGCTGATCTCCCCTTCATCCTTCTATTCCTTTCTAAGCCCATACCGGCCCAATTATTCCAACCTCCTAATCGGCCGATTCCTCATCGGCAAGGGGTAACCGATCGGGAACCTGGCATGTCCGATCCGAACCCCAAGGGTTAAGCGAGGCAGAAGTCATCGGCCGATCCCGTACTGTAGCATCATTCGGCCGATTTCTAACTGTACTTTCCCATTTCCTCTTCTCCTGGCGCCGATTTCACTTGTGACAAAATCTGGCGTCAACACTTAGCCATCAGGTGGTAACTACTCCACCGACTTCTAGACATACATGACTTTTTGGCTGAGGGGTTATTTTGCCAAAAGGATCTAACCTCTCAGGATAGACAAACAGGGGATATCGAGCCTACACCCACTGTTTAGAAGACACAAACAATATGTATTTGAAACACTATAGGAAGGTCGTGTATATGGGCCATTGTCGATTTCTTCCTGCTAACCATTCGTTAAGAAAGAAAGGGATGCATTTCAAAGGGGCACCAGACCATCGTAAAAAACCTGCACACCGTAATGAAAAGCGTGTATTTATGATGATAAAGGATGTAAGTGTAGTCTTTCTAAAAAGTCTTGGTAGCGAACCTGTTCCGAACGATGATAACGGATGTGCACCCATGTGGAAGAAGAAGACTATATTTTGGGAAATCCTAGAGGTCAACAACACAATAGACGTGATGCACCTGATGAAGAATCTTTGCGTGAATGTGCTAGGTTTTATGGGTTGTTATGGGAACTCAAAAGATACATTGGAAGCATGCCAGGACCTGAAACATATGAAGCAACGAGATGACCTACACCCGGAAAAGAGAGATAAAGGACAACACTACTTACGTCCTGCCAGTTACACTCTCAGCAAGGAGGAGAAAAATATCATGTTTGAGTGCATGAATAGTATCAAGGTTCCGTCTGATTACTCCTTGAATATAAAGTGAATAATAAATATGAAAGAAAAAAGTTCACAAATCTAAAGGCCCATGACCGCCACATGTTGATGACCCAGTTGCTTCCGGTTGCACTGGGTATACTACCAAAGAATGCACGATTGGCGCTTGTAAAGCTGGCTAAACAAGTTCTTCGGGTTTTTGATGCGCGTTTCTCAATGCAATTTTGTAGAAGGCAATCAATCCAACCAAGCTACTAAAGCTACAGAACGATGTGGTACAATGTCTTGTCAACTTTGAGTTGGTATTTCCACCATCCTTCTTCAATATTTTGATGCACCTCCGGGTTCACCTAGTCAAAGAGATTACTACTCTTGGTTCACTATTCCTGCATAATATGTGACCTTTCGAGAGGTTCATGTCAGTCCTAAAAAACTATGTTCTTAATCGTGCCCATCCAGAAGGAAACATCGCCAAGGGATATGGAACAGAGTAGGTTATTGAGTTTTGTGTTGATTTTATTGATTCAATTAATTCGATTGGGGATTAACATCACGCCACGAGGGGAGGCTATGGGGACGGGCACTCTTCGAAGGAAATCAAGTTTGAGCAATGATAGTGATTTGTTCTAGAAAACACACTCCACGGTTCTGCAAACAATCATCCTTTGTGGCTCCGTATATCGAGGAACACAAGTAGATTCTATTTTTCCAATACCCGACGAAATCTGATGCCTAGATTATACATCATCGCATGGATACTTTTCCCTCTTGGTTGCATCAGCACCTTATGGGTAACTCCACGATTTACAAAAAACCCGCTTGGTTAGTCAGGGGACCTTCTAGCACAATCGTGAAATTCCAAGGTTACGAGATAAATGGTTATACAATTTATACGAGAGCCCAAGATAAAAAAAAGCACAAACCAAAATAGTGGTGGAAAAAATAGAGTAAATGTGTTTATAATATTTAGTCCTTGCAATAAAAATGAGATAAATAAATTATTGGTCAAAGAAATAGAATTATTGTTAAATTAGAGTGACATGAAAAATTGTAGCAATGACCAAATTCTATTTCTTACACCTACAATTAATTTACCTTAATTTTATTGCAATGACTAAATACTAAAAACACATTTACTCTATTTTTTCCCATACCAAATATTGATCAAGTTCTTTATCTAATACGAATTATATATGACAAGCAAGCTATCTATCAAATTCTACCTCAAAAACATGTATAGATAAATCCTCTCCATTCTCCCTTATTCTAAAAAACTCATTTTTCTCTATCTCAAAAGCATAAAACAAAATATAATAAAAATAAATGAAGAGAGGATGAAGTAGCTAACCTTTACAACACTTTGAATAAGTAAAATCCCTATAAAAATGTGGGGAAAAAATCAGGCTGCACCTCCCTAAGGTTGCTTGCTCGCCTTGGAGAAGGAGTCTGGAGCTCTCGATCTGAGTGGGCTCGCGGAGGAAGAAGGTGAATTTATAGGTGAGGAATTTTTATCCCAGTTGGAAACACCAACGGAAAAAAAGCCCCCCCTTTAGTCCCGGTTGGTTAGTGCCAATTGGAATTACCAACCGGAACCGGGACAAAACGTTCCGCCAAATTTTTTCAACCCACTAGCCGTTACAATCGGGACTAAAGAGGGGCTTTAGTCCCGGATAGTTTTTCCAACCGGGACTAAAACCCCCCATCGATGGCCATCGGTGGTTTATTTTTGACTCGGGATTAAAGACCTTTTAATTCCGGGTACAAAGATAATCGGGAAAAAAAACTTTGGATGGGAGGTGAGTTCTCCATCAGTTATTGAGCGGCTTAGGACAGCGAACCAGGCAGCGGCTTAGGACAGCGAACCCGCGCAGGAAACGCAGGAGCAGCAGCAGCGCCGCGTAGGCGGTGGCTACGAACGCTCTTGGGTTGCTAGTTTTTAACGTTGTTTGGACAATTGGCCCAACACTACATTCCAAATCTGAGTATTTAGCTGCAAATCAAGTACAAAAAATGACTGAAGAAACCTTGCTTCCTAGGGAAAGTTTACGAAACCGTAGGGAAATACCCTAGTTACGATGTTTTACTTTCCAACAATTACATGAATTGAATTGACACAAGCAACATTACAGCACCACAAATCAAGAGTAGCTTATATTGATTGTTGCATCGAAAACACTACATTATCACGCCATTTTGCACACGTACCCCCGGTTGTTCGAACCACCGTATTTACATTAAAATCAATCAAAGTCCATGTCCTTCACCGTACCATCAGCCAATCACATAATTATGTCCATGGTAATTAACCTGCCAAAAGTAAAGCTTAAAACTCCATGATCATGATCGAGGCGATAGGATGGATCCAATAATCCAGAGTACCATACAATTTTTTTTAAAGAAAACAAACAGGTACCATGGCATCCCGTGTATGCATTATTGGAGCTTAATTCACACCCTTCCTCCATCGATGCCCAAACCAAATACCCTGCAACATCGATCGAGATCAGTGTGATCGATCTTCTCAACCATATACTATACGATATGATAATTCTCAGAAATGAAATTGGATGATCGATAGGATTGGATAAATTAAATAAGTTGTTGCTCAAACGATTACTTTCCGGTACTACATACATACTGCACGTACCTAAATCTTCACCAAACAGGAGACTGGAGACGAGATCATGCTGCTAGCTCATCCACCAACAAGACAACAAGCAAGATACTTATCGATCGATCGAGGGGCATCTTACTACTTGCATGCAGATGAAGTGTCCGTCAGAGGCGACGCTGCTGACGAAACATGAGGACGAAGCCACCCGCAGAGGTAGCAGCGGCCGCGGCCCAGACGCCGATCGCGACAGGCCTCGGCACGACGCCGGCGACCTTCCACGCGAACATCGCGGTGAGCAGCGTGCAGAGAGCCCAGACCTTGCGCCTGATGAGCCGCACTCTATCGTCGGCGGCCGCCTCCGGCGCCGCCATCACCAGCTCGTAGGCGCGGAGGAAGCGGAGCAGCAGGAGGAGCGCGCCGTAGGTGACGATCACGAAAGCTACGGAGCCGACGTCCCCTGCCGCCGCCGACCTGTAGGCGGCCGCGGCGCAGGTCACGGTCAGGAGGACGACGCCCGCGCGGACGAGGCCGCGGGCATCGGCGGGGCCTTCTTCTCTCCGGTTATCCATGTGGTCTGGTGCGAGAACTGGGCTTTGCTCGGAGCTCGATCGAGAGCTTCTTGCAACTTTGCTAATAAGGTCGTCAAGGGTTCACTGAGGTTGAGTGCGAAACCGACCAACTTTGCGTCTTTGCTTGCAAGCGAAGGCAACGCGTTGCCTATTGCCTTATTAAGAAGAAAAATATAGAACCGGCCTACGAATTTGATGGTCGGGCTGCCCCACTAGCTAGTTACTGATTCGTGCAAAAAAGAAAAACCAGGGCCTTACGTATAAGTTTCAGACTTCAGAGACGATCACAACATGCAGATTCACATGGTATATGCATGGAGCACGTACTCCATGGACGGTGGAGACGAGCCCACAAGCAGCCTCCTCGCTGTCTGCTAGCCCAAATCAAAAAACACAGTCGTGGTTGCCTCGCTGGGCCTGGCCCAGCCACCGATCATACGCGATCACACAAAGTTACACGTGACTTGCCCGGGGTCCCGTGCTGTTCAAGGCTGCCATCGAAGCCCTCCTATCCATTTGCGGGCCACGGATAACGCTAGATGGCTAGGCGAAGGTTCCATGTCTATGGCTTGTGATATTTCATCATCTTCCAGGGACAAGCGTCATTCTTCGTCGCCGCTGACATAGTTTACACTTACACATAGTTTACACTATATATGTGCTTCCATAGCCATGGCTGCGGTGGCTTGATCGGGGCTCCCATATGTCTTCCGGAATCTTTTAAAGCTCATACTAAGTCTATGCATACTATTTTTTTAACATATATAAACATTTGTTGACATTCGTCAATATTTTTTTAAATATCTAGCTTAATTGTTACTAACATTTTTTGAGCTGGCCAACATTTTTTATACGTACCAACATTTTTAAATTTTTTACACTCATCAACATCATTGCTCAACAGTTTTTTCAGCACCAACTTTTTTTTCATCCACCAATATTTTTTAGCTCAACAATTTTTTGATATGCACCAACCTTTTTACTAAAAAATGTTGATATAGTTCATATAAAATGTTGATTTTTAAAAATACAACAAAACATAGTCATATTGGATCTCATTTTGTAGTATTGATTTCAACAAATATCATGGTTCAATCAGAATCCAAAACACATTTACGGTTTAGGAGAAAAATAAGATTAAAATTTTGAATCTAAAAGTAATCTCACACATCCACCACCATGCAAAGGAACTAGCCACGCATGCAAGTATCCAATCCACTCGCGCACCGACACCTGTTCACAGCTCCACCTAAACCGCTCGTGTGCTGGCACCTGCTCCAATTTGATTCGCTTATTGTACTACACACGAATCTTAAACAATCAAAGATGATTTGAATACTTTCTTTCCGAAATAGATAGGAATTCTAGGTTTGATCTGATCCTCAATATGGGCCGAAGTATTCGTCATAGCCTTTTTATTTTCCTCCTGAGACGACGATGACGACGACGTAAAAAGGCTGGCAGCAAAAGCCTGGAAGAGGCCGTCGGCACAGCCCATTGGAATCACATGGTGGGCCAACAAACAGGTCGTGGTCGCGGCTCCTGGCCCAGCCACACCGACCACACACACGGGTTACACGCGGTCTAGACGTAACCACGTTGTTAGGAGTACGATTTTTCTTTCTTCTTTTTCGAGGGAAACGATTTTTTCCTGCTCGTGCGTGGCCGAGAAGAGATCCTTTCAAAACGAAAGATACATTGTCTCCTTCACACTAGCTACCATGGTGCAGCCGCATGTTGACTATAAGGTTTAGGGTAGTAGCGACGATGCAAAAAAGGATCTTTTTTGGGGCTGAGGTACAAGGGGGAGGAGGTGTCGGTCGACCTATGGCGAGCAATGGCTGGATTAACATCACCGTCATGGACTGCCAAAAATGTGTGGCGAATTAGTTGTCCACAATGTTCCTAACCATGCCAAAAAAGTTTTGGCAAGACCAACTTCACGTTAGACAAAAATGTGTGCCAAATTAGGAGGAGCAGATCAGCGAGCGTGCGTGTGGTTACCTGACGGCAATGGTGGGGTGCCTGTACCAAAACGCGACGCCAGGGGAAAGGAGACGGCGGCCACGATCGACGACGAGGTGTCCGGCTGCATCCTGCATCTGGAACCTGCAAGAGGTGTGGTCGAGCGGGGAAATTGCGACGGGGACGACAAAACCGCGCCGCTGCCGGTGTCAATGGGCAGCGGGTAGACGACCATGTTCGAGCTAGGCTTCCAGCGCCTGTGCAGCTGTGGGATGTCATGCAAACCACGACTCGTCCAAGACCTCGGCCAGGTGACTGCAGTCGCCCTGGTGCCGAGAATGGTAATGGGAGAAGATAACAGGCAACAATCGACAATCAGAGAATGGTGCCGAAATATCAGGGCAACCTTTTATTTCCAAGATAAAACAGACAATCAAAGGGACCATGCCCAGTAGTACATATACAACATTAGAAATAAAACACACACTACCTGAGTACAGGTTTCATTCGGAAACCAAGTGCAGCAGATCTAGCATATCAGGGATTGAGGAAGAAGGCCCAGAATCCACCGGCCGCAGTCGCCGCCGCCATCGCCCATACGACGGCGCCGACGGCCGGCGGCATGAGCGGCGCCACCCTGGACGCGAACATCACGGTGAGCAGCGTCGTCAGCGTCCACACCGCGGCCTTGAGACTGTTCCTGCCCCCGGCGCCGGCGGCCCGCTCGAACCTAGCGAGGCAGATGAAGAGCAGCACGAGCGCGGCGTCGGCGGCGAGCACGAAGGTGACGGAGCCCGCGTTGCCCCAGGAGTTGCGGATGGCGAGCGCCGAGTTGCACGCCAGGACGCCGAAGCCGACCTTGGTCAGCGCCGAGCATTGCCGGCGGTCCATGCGAACGCGTGAGGTGTTCGCCGCGTGCGTTTGAGAACAGTGGAGCTTTAAAAGCGAAAAGTGCCGGGGCCTCCATATTTATAATATACACACGCGCACATCAAAATGTGAACAAGCCGGCAAGCCGTCTTTTTTTTTTTGAAAAGGTCCAAATTAATCCCCCAGCAAACCTACGCAGCAGTATTCAAGCCCCCGCGTGCACGGAGCATGGCCGACTAGTATCGCCCCAGCCTATCGGTGGCAGAGCCGACAGCGCCCGTCGCTAGCTTAGCACAACTATGATTTTTTTCCCCAAAGACAATCTTCACGAATCACGAGGGTATCATGGGCTGAGGGTTGGGTCCCTCAACTTTGCTTCGATTCGAGGGTCAAATTCGTCCCTCAACTTTTAAATCGACCAATCTAATCCTTCAACTTTTATTATGACTTCTTAGTGTCCAAAAAATAGACGCCCGCCCCTGGCGTCGCCCCAGGGGTGACTCGAGCGGCGCCGCCTCCCTCGCTTAGCGCCGCTCGCCCCTCCCCTCCAACTCGTCGCCGCCGAAGCTCTCACCGGCGGAAGTCCGTCCGACTGCGATGAGGGTAGCGGCGGGCATCTCCTCCCCCAAGAAGCCCCCCTCCTCCTCCTTCTCCACATCCTCCCCCCTCCTCTTGCTGATGCCGTGCAAGCTCTCCCCGGCGGCAGTCGCCCTTGGGCTGGCGGTGCGCAGATCTGGCACCGGCATGCCCGGATCTAGCGCCTCCTAGCCTGTTGGGGCCTCCCCTGCCAGATCCATGGGAGGGCGTTCATGGGGACGGTCCTTGTCTCATCGAGCTCAAGCTTCACAAGTTTTGCTGCTTCGTCGGCTCGCCGGATTGGGCTTCCACTTCACCAGCGAGGCCCTGCTGCCCTGCGTCATCCCGCGACGATCCATGGGTGAGTAGCCCGTCATCACCGGGACGCGCTGGGAGTGAGGGTCCTGTGGACTCTAGCGTTGTTTTCAGCAGTGTTGTGTGCGCGCGACGTTCGCGGAGTGCCATGGGTGGATTCCTGGCTCCATTGCCGGCCACCATTGGGGATGACCGCGGTGGCGGCATAGGTACTTCCAATTTCTGGAGGTACTTTGTCTTCCCTATTGATAGCAAATGGTTGGGCTTCACCATTTTGCTTTGCAACGAAAGTGCCACGCTCGGTGCGTGGGAGGTGCCCTACCTCTGCTTGCAGGGCTGCTGAAGCCCTAGGTGTCCATGGCTCCATTCATTGCCTCGCAGCATTTTGTCTTGTTGGTGGTCCTGCAGTGAAAGCGTTGTGCTCGGTGCGCGAGGAGGACACTGACCTCCGCACGGTCCACTGACAAGGAAGCCTGTGAGTTCACCCTAAGCTACAACGTCTTCTTCTTTCCCTGGTCATGGCCTTGACTTGTGTGGCTGTTTGGCTTCATCCACAATTTGATACGTGTCCGTGTCTGGCGCCTCTGCTTCGTCATTGCCCTCCTTGTTAGTGGTGTCATCAAACTAAATGTTGGGTGCGCTCATTGTAGCCGACCATCCCTCCTTAAAAGGTTTCCTCCCCTTGTTGGGCGTTAGATAGTTGGTAGGTGGGGGCCGGATGTGCGGCGAAAGGTGCTGCCATTAACTACAAGGGAGGTCAGTGTTTCTGGCAAAACTTTGGTTGGCATTCTCTTTCCACTTTTAGTCCCCTTTCTGTTGTGGCGGTCCCTCATTCCTTCAAGGTTTCCTCCCTTTGTTGGACGTTGGAGGGCGGCAGCAGCGAGGCATAGCTACGAGGGGTAGTGGGTAGCACAATGGCTGTGTGAAGCTAGCAAGTATGTTGCTCGGTCTCGGTACTAAGTGGAGAATGGTGGATCAGTTTTGACCTGTACAAATCGTGGTCTTTGCCTTCATTTGGGAGCTATGCTCCTCTTTCTTTCTATTGTCTTCTTTGTTTTGTTGGGTTGTGCTCACAACTCAGGATGTAATCTTATGTACTCTTCCATGTTTGAGTTGCGCTAGGAGTTGCTGATCTAACCCGTGGTTTTCCACACCCTTTAATGAAAAAGTTCAGGCTTTGCCCGCCGCTCGTCCATGTGCAGATACGACGCTTCATACGCATGATGAGACTAATGCGAAAAGTCCTTTTCGCTCTTAGTTTCTTCTTCCCTTCCTTAATTTCTTACGTCGTGTAGGTTTGGCAAATTTTCTGGCTACTGGATACTCATTCTAATTTGCAATGGGTAAGCTTTGTAGCTAGGGTAGATTAAAGCAGTGGAAAAAGTTAAACACGTACACGTGAAGCGATTCCAAATTAAAGGAGTACTGGTAAAAACTCCGCGATGCCGCGGTGGATGTCTCCGACTTTTTTGTTTTTTAGCCCTTTTTGCGAAAGATTCTCACAAATACGCCTCTGGCAGAACCAATTCCAAAAATGGTCCCTTAGCTTGGCGCCATCCACGCGTGTGTTTGAGAACAGTTTGAGCTTTAAAAGCGAACAGTACCGGGGCCTCCATGCATACACACACACACGCATACATCAAAATGTGAACATGGCGCCGCAGCCATCATGTGAACAAGCCGGCAAGCCATCTTTGTTCTTTGTTTTTTTTTTGAAAAGGTTCAAATTACTCCCTTCGTGCGAAAGGTCAGATAACTATGCTATATTTTGGTTCAATTTACCCCTAAACTATGCTATTTGGTTCAACTTACCTCATAATGTAATTTGTTATTTTTGTTTCTTCATACACAAGTTGAATTTTAATTTGGAACTTTGCAGGATGGTAGTGAACATCATAATAAATATTAAAAATATATTTTGTGAATTTTTCATCATTAGTTTTTATATAATTTTGTATCTCAATGATAAATTTTATTATAAATATCCTACCTAATAAAATAGTGATGAAAAATTCATGATATATTTTCTAAACATGTGTTATATTGTCTACTATCATCCTGCAAAATTTTGAACTTAAAACTTCACTTGTGCATGGAGTTGAACCAAGAAATACTTTAGGGGTTATCCAGACTTTGATTATACTTGAGGGGAGTAATTTGGACTTGGAAGAAGTTCATTTTTGGTCATTTAACTATTGTCTTAGTTTGGTTTTGACCATCAAACGGCAAAACTAGGAATCTTTGGCCACCCAACTATTAAAACCGTTCATATTTGGTCATCGAGTAGTTTTGGTGGATGGTTTTGCTGACGTGGATGCCACAATGGCGACGTGGACGCCATGTTAGCCCTCCTCTCTCTCTTTCTTCTCTCCTCTCCCCCTCTCTCCTACGTTGGCCATCCCCTTCCTCTCTTTCTCCTACGCCGACCATCCCCTCCTCTCTCTTTTTCTTCTCTCTTCTCCCTCTCTCTTATGCCGGCCATCCCTACGCCTCCGGCGACCGCTGTCCCCCGTGTCTCCCCTGTCCAAGTCCCATCGGGGAGAGGAGGAGGTAGGAGGGGCCAGGGAGGCATGGGTGGATGAGGTCGACTGAAGGCTGGCACGGTGGAGGCTTATGTAGGGGCGGCCGCGCATGGGGGCTGGCGGCTGTCAGCAGAGGAGAGAAGAAAGAGAGAGGAGAGGAGAGAGGAGAGAAGAAAGAGAGAGGAGATAGGAGGGCTGACAAGTGGACCCACCGTCATGTGGCGTCCACGTCAACAAAACCACCCACCAAAACCGTTCGATGACCAAATATGAACGGTTTTAGAGTTGGGTGGTAAAACATTCCTAGTTTTGCAGTTCGATGGTCAAAATCAAGGTGAGGTGAGGTTGGATGGACTTCTTCCTTCGGACTTTTTCCTTATTTCCCCCCTTTCTCTAGGTACCTCAGCTTTATCGTTAGTTCGTTAGCGTCGGGCACCACACGTGCACCACACTTTGGTACTAAAGGGAAACCTTTAGTACCGGATCAAATAACCAATGCTAAAGGGTATTAAAAAATAAAAAAGAAAAGAAATCCCGCTGCCCTCCCACCCTCCCTCCTGCCATTGCCGCCCTCCCACCGGCCCCTGCCGCCACCCTCCCTCTTGCCACCCTGCCACCGCCGTCAGCCTCGAAGCAAAAAAGAAAAGGAAAATACATGTGCGCCGCCGCACCCCTGCGCCCCTCCACCTCCGGCTGGCCGCCGCTCCCCCACGCGCCGTTGCACCCCCGTGCGTCGCCGAGCACCTCCGTGCGCCCCGCACCTCACCCCGCCGCCTAAGCACTGCCTTGCACCTTGCCCTGCTGCCGATGAGGGCGAGTAGGAGGAAGGG
Source organism: Setaria viridis (assembly GCF_005286985.2). Taxonomy (NCBI): domain Eukaryota; kingdom Viridiplantae; phylum Streptophyta; class Magnoliopsida; order Poales; family Poaceae; genus Setaria; species Setaria viridis. The sequence goes on from NC_048266.2 coordinate 2,392,228, forward strand.
GAGGGGCAGGGGTGGCAGGAGAGGGAGGGGGAGGGGGCGGGGCCGGGGCCGAGGCTAGGAGAGGGATTGGTGGTGGCGGCAGGAAAGAGAGGGACGTGAGAGGGAGGGAGAGGTAGAAGGGAGAGAGAGGGGAGGGGGAGTGGATAAAAGGAGGCGGGGGAGAGAGAGGAAGACGGGGGTGGCGGAGGATAAGGTTGGGAGCTCCTTTAGTATTGGTTAGGAGCTCCAACCAGTACTAAAGGTTACCCATTAGTACCGGTTGGATCCTCCACCAGGTACTAATGTACCGTTAGACCGGGTACTAATGCTCACATTAGTACTGGGTAAAAAATCAACCGATACTAAGGACTAGAACCAATGCTCAGTTTTTCAGTAGTGTCGACAAACTTTTTTTCATAAATAGATCGGGCTCCGTTGTCAAACCAACCAAGACACCCCCTTGCGCTCAGATCTGGCAGCACCATCACCACACCACCCTCTACCACTCCTGGTCCTAACCACTCTATTGACAACATAATGCTCGTGCCACCATCTCTACCCAATAGATACCCACCTTCACCACGGCGACCGGTGACTTCTCTCGACGTCCCTTCATGTTCAGTTATCACAAGTTACCTTCAAACCCCCAAACCCCTGCTCGGAACTCCTAACTCTAAAGCTTGTCATAGTTAATAGAGGTGATTGGAGGTCCGCTGGAGATGAAGTTGAGTATGTATCTCGTAGTCAAATCCTGGGGCGAGAAATTTGACATATTTCCTCTGTGAAATCCGGCCACGGCAAAAAAAAAAAAGCACAAATTTTATATAGTATCCAAGGAATAAAGTGGTTTGACGTCGATCGTGGATATAGAGTAGCTGATGGAACAAATACATAAACTTTGAGTGCTAAAAAAATAAACTAGCCTAATAAAACAACATAATTATATAGAGTAACTGAACGGGTTGCAGGAACCCTGTGCTGTGGAGTGCAAGATGGCGACGAGAGAAGATCGGGTGCTCCGGGGGCATCTGGTGCTCCCGTGCACCTGAAAAATGCGAGCCGTCGGATGCATCGCGGACGCACCAGACGCACCCACGGCTAGTGAAACATATTTGCATTTTAGCCCCTTCACTTTAATGAAATTGTGCCCGCCGTCCAACATCATCACCAGCCGTGGGTGCATCTGGTGCGTCCACGATGCATCCGACGGCTCGCATCCATCGGGAGCACCAGATACATTCGGAGCACCCGATCTTCTCTCAGATGGCGACTCCTCCTCAGGGATTTAATTAAGAAAAAAAGCCCAGAAGCCGGCTATCGCAGTCGCCACCGCCATCGTCCACACCGCCGCTGCCACGACCGGCGGCATCAGCGGCGCGACCCTGGACGCGAACATTAGCGTGAGCAGCGTCGTGAGAGCCCACACGGCGGCCTTGATCACCCTTCTCCCGCGGGCGCCGGCGCCGCCTCGGTCCCGCTCGAACTGACAGAGGCAGAGGAAGAGCAGCGCGAGTGCGGCGTCGGCGCCGAGCACGAAGGCGACGGAGTCCGGGTGGCCCCAGGAGTTGTAGACGGCGAGCACAGAGTTGCAGCCCAGGACGGCGAAGCCGAGCTTGGTGAGCGCCGGTTGCCGGTCCATGTCGTCGAACCTCGAGCGGGAAGAAGAGAGAGTGGTGATTGGTGAACCATTGGGCCACGCCGGGAGGCTCTGGTTGCTGGCCGGACGTCGCTCCATATGCCCTGTATTTATAGCAGTGAACCTGAGTACTCCTCAGCCATGACACACACAGCGACGTTACGTCTTACCTGTAAACACGGGAACCATTTTTTTCACGAGAAGACGCGTGCAAACGGAACTTTCTTTGACTTGTGCTTTGTCCGACGCGGCCCCGAGGTACTGTAGAAGCCGTACACACCTGTCGGCATCCGAGGAAAGGAGGCACGAAACGAGCATGCCGTCCAGGACGTAGCTAGGCGGCCAGATCGTCGCTCTGCAGCATGCCTTCCACCTGCGCATGGACAACTGGCAACGGCGTCGGCGTCCATGTTCGTGCCGGAGATCTGCCAGCTGCAGCGGTCCGTCCGATGGGTGGAGCTCTTGCATCCATAGTTCCATTTCCATACATCCCCTGATCTCTCGCCGCAGGACGAGCTGCTCGAGCGTTTCTTCATGGCGCCAGTCCTCATCTGCTTGACCTGAACCGAAGAGTCACCAATCAAGCTAACCGGGGCGTGATCGCACAGGGTCCCTGGAACTGCACCCATAGGCTGGTTGGAAGACTAGCTGGAAAGATCGCTGCCTGTTTGCAGCCGCCACCACAATCACAATAACAATAGGCAACGGGTAAAGACTTTTGGAAGTTACCAACTCTGGGAAAGACTGAGGCGTGCAACTCATCCCTGATTTGCTGGATTCAATCGTCTGGAAGTTCACCAAGCACGACGAGTACACGACAGCATCGGCCTACGAGGCTCAGTTCATTGGATCAACAATCTCACCCATGGAACACACACTTGATCTGGCGCACTTGGGCGCCGCCAAAGTGCAAGTTCTTTTCATGACTAGTGTTCCAGAATCGGCTATGGACAGCAGATCGTCTGATTAAGCGAGGATGGCCGAACCAAAAAAGTGTACATGCTTTGCCATACCCAAGATGAGAACATACTTCACATTTTCACCTAATGCTGGTATAGCTTGACTGTGTGGAACAACATTTTCGACTGGGTCGCAGCCCACATCTCCTCGAGAGGTGATTGGACGGCCTTCACGTGATCACGTCCATAAACGGTTGGTGGTCAGCCGTAGGCTCCATGACCGGAGTTCCTCTAAAGGGATGGCAATCTCTGATAATTTTGGTATATTGGGAGTTGTGCAAGGAACGCAACGTGAGAGTTTTCGAGCGAACATTTCTTCAGCACGGCCAACTACTCGGAAAGATAAAGGATGAAGCATGATGCTAAGTGCTAGCAGGAGCCAAACACTTCGGAGCGATCACCAATTTTGAGGAGTAATAGTCTATTTTAGCCTTAACTGTGCAGAGTTTTTTTTAGGCCTAGGCCACGTTAAACATCTTCTCTATTAATTAATAGAAATTCAGCAATCTCTGCCAGCTTTACGTTAAAAAAAACTAGCTGGAAACGACTGGGGGAATGGAAGAAGAGCACACCCGGGAGGCGAGGCCTATGCCTGGTGGCGGCCGGACGCGCGCCGCCGGCTGAAAACAGGGTATTTGATCGTGGACTGCCTCGCAACTGGCATAGTGGTGGATTTTTTTCTTAAGCAACTGAAGGGATCGCCCCCTACCGATTATAATGAATAGTACAAAAGAAGAGGGAATCAAGGATAAAACAAATAAATTATATAAAGTTGTCTTGTCATGCCTCAATTTAAAAAAAGTATTTTCTCCTCCTTCAAAATTGCTTTGCAGCTTGCAAGACTTGGCTGAATGCCCACATTGCCCAACTCTTGAAGATGATGACTTGCATTAAGAATGGAGGTATGCAGCTGCTGTCTGAATTTTCAAGCGTTTCAAAAGGGGGCCTATCATGGGCTGAGGGGAAGAGATTCAGAAGGGCCCGTCCCTCTTCCGCAAATGCACAATTTAGAAACGGATGCTTAAGTGTCTCATCTGTTTTGCTGCGAAATTGCACAAAAAAAGGAAAATTGAAAAAAGAAAGCCGTAAATGGGTTTCTCATGTCGTCTCGTTTCTTAATTTCTTTAGTGTTTTTATAGGCGGTGTGTATCTTGGGTTGCACACAATAGAATGCACAGAATCTTGGAGAAACAAAATGCCAATGAAGTTGGCATATATTGAACAAATGAGGTCATATTTTCCATTTCTTCTATGATGCACAGGTGGCGTATTCTGCTGTACAGAGGCGGACCTGCGGCTAGGGTCACCCGAGCCGTGGCCCTAGTCGCGGCCCAACAAACTCCAGGACCTCCCTTCAGTTTTGGCCCAAACAAAAGAGAGGCCAAGTCCACCACCGCACGGGAGAAACAATCTGATTACGGGACTACCGCCGTTCCACTCGTCCTCCTCGTCGATTCTTCGCGAGTCGGACGGCGCATCACGCGACTGGTGCCGCCGCCACCGCCAGCTGTCGGAGCCGGAGCCTTCGTGAACTCGCCCCTGGCTGCTTCCTCCTCAGCTCCTTGCTCCTCCAGTTCTCTCCACGCACCGGCTGCGCCGCTGGCCGGAAGGAGCCAACAAGCAGGCGCCCCGGTAACGCTGCCGATCGGAAGGAGGCACCAGGCGGCTGCCGGCCTCTCTCCGTTCAAAAAAAAAAAAAATGCAACTCTCACTTTTCGAGAATTCAATCACTTTTAAATTTGATCAAATTTATACAAAATAGTACTAATATTTATGTTACAAAATAAATATTAATAGATTAATCATGTAATATATTTTCATACTAAATCTATTTGGAGACGTGAATGTTAATTTTTTTTATAAATTTGGTCAAACTTAAAATTATTTGGCTCCTCGAGAAGCGAGAGTTGCATTCTTTTTGGGACGGAGAGAGTAAGGTGTCTATTTTCTCCATAATCCCACCCTTTCTTATTTCTATTCAGTTCATTTATTAGATTTTTGGATTGGAAGTTCAATCATGTATACCCTATTTTGCATTGAAATTTCAGACTAGACTAGACTTGCAATTGGTACTGCAAAATGAAGAGAGTGTGACTTTAGTATCTTATTTCCCTCGTGTTCCTGCTACACAATTGAATGAAAGATGAACCCCCTCCATTTTCAGCTTCAGCTGAACCAACTTGATTTTTCTACACAAAAGAGTTAGTGCTACAAAAATACAACTGAACAAACTTGATCCCTCTTCACTTGCACAACAACGAACAGTAGAAACTATATGACATTATTAACATGTAATTTCATATGCATTGTCTTAATTTGAACTACTTCTTGTTATACTTATGTTATTCTTCTATATATATATCTTCTTCTATATGTGATATATATAGGGTAGCTTTTGCCCCTTCAAGTTTAGTCCTAGTCTTGGCCAAAAGCTCGGTCCACCACGCCTGCTGGAGATGTCGGATCGTAGCCTTCTAAGGGCACGTACATCGGTTAGTCGGTCGTCATCTTTTTAGCACCACGTCCGCAAGACAGGTCGATCGTGGGCATCATCAAATGAAGAAACAAGAGGTTGCCAGCGTCTTGTTCGTTGACGGCGTGGGCACGTGCTTCGAAGTGAGTCGCCCCTCAAGCTGCGCGTTGTACGGCCCGCTGCAAGTCGTCGTCGGCACCGTAGATCCCTTGCACGCGAGCGGGATTTTCCCACGGGATAGCGGTAAAATCTCCTGGAGCGTGCCTTTTCTTCCTCCTAAGGGTCTGTTTATAGCACTATGCAAAAAGAAAATTCCCCATTACATCAAACTTACGGTACATGCATGGAGTACTAAATGTAGACGAAATCAAAATCTAATTGCACGGTTTTGTTGTACTTTGCGAGACGAATCTTTTGCGCCTAATTAGTCAATATTTGAACAATAATTCACAAATACAAACGAAATGATACAGTTACATATTTATGGCAAAATGCAAACTTTGCCACTCCTAATTTAGCAACTAAACAAGGCCTAAATCCCCCACCTCAACAGCCACAGGTCCAACATTTGCAGCGCGAGCGAGCAACATGCGGCAGGAGAAGTAGGCGGCGCGTGAGCTGCTTGATTTGGTGGCAGCGCAGGAGCGGAGGGCCACTGCAGCACATGCGTGGAAGGGCTCGGCGTCAGCAGGGTAGCTGAAGGGTAAAGCGGCAGCAGCGTAGTTATGGAAGGGCGCGGGGAGCACGGCGGCAAGGGCAAACTTAAACACGGAATGGCGCGGGGAGGGCTGCTGCTGTGCTGGAGCGTGGTGGTTGATTTACCGCAGCTGCTTCACCAACGGGAGCAGCTTCTTCCCGGCACCTTCTTCCCTAACGCTGAACATAGCCCACTGTCTCAACTCTCAACAATTGATGTTTTCTCAATCTTTAGATCCAGCTACCTGGTAACAAATCGTTCCCAATTTCTCTTGAGATTGTTCATAGAAACTAGTGATTGTAGGGGTTTGCAATCAATTTTTACTAGTAACACATCTCTGCAGATACAAGTACATTTGATCCATGATTAGGCCCCCAAGATGCAAGTACATTTCGGAGATGTTTGAGTTCAGTTCTATTAGAAGGTATAGCTTGAGTAAAGCTTTTATATTGCTCAGTTGGGCGAATTAGTTCAACTTCTAGTTGTCACGGATGATACCGCTAGTGAGAGTTTATAATTACCTCTATTAGATAGTAGGTCTGGACCATCCATTTACATGTGCAAGATCATGAAGACTAGGAATAAAACTACTGAAAAAAAACCCTGAACATTACAACAACTTTGCTGAATCTCAACATGTTTAGCACAAGATGACATTGTTCGATCATTATTGGGAAACAGAGTGTTATTTACATCCATTGTGATCTATGCTGCTATTTTTTGCTTGTCTGTAATATATCATATTGCTTTTTGCATAGTGTACACTTTTGCAAGGATAAAGATCCAGTCTCCAGTCAATGTCGCCAGGTGATGATCCTGCTCCGCCCGGTGATGAACCAGGCACTCTTAAAGCCACTGGTGAAGACACAGAAGAAATGGATGCTACTGATGAAGCTCGAGTCTGAAGTCATGGAAGAACTTGAAGATTTTGATCCACAATTGAAGATTTCATCGCCGAGGATGACACATTACAAACGTTTGGAAGGAAGATTGATGAGGAGCTGAAGGCCAAGATCGACATATTATACATCATCTGAACCATCTCGTTGGCTACATAGATAGCTACAAATATCAAATCTATACTTGATTACCATGTCAATGAATAAATTAAATAACTTACAAACAGCTAAATAGACGACTCACTGTACAATCTATCTTTTTAACTGTTTACGTGTGATATAACATACAACTGTCTGAACTGTTGTCCATGCTCTGACAAAAGGACCGGGAGCAGTAGCCAGTAGGCAGGGTATAATTTGATGCTTTCGTAGGTTTGACCAGCTCTCTGAAGAGCACAAAACGCCGGACGGCAGAACGAGGAGACTGAGCGCAGTCTGCAATATGGGCCCGAGTACACACACGTGGGTCACTGACGACGACTCATGGGCCTGGACGCCTGGTGACCTTGGTGGATCCACGAAATCACTTGATCACCCCAACCAATCACACACAAGCAACAAGGTGGCGGCGGCCACACCAAAGATCAACCAGTCCACACGTTCTTGGACCAGATCCAGATATTTTTTTCCTTTGCTAAAAAAAAGATATTTTTCCTTCCTCTAGAAAAAGATATTTTTCCGTTTTCCTTTCTTTTTCTTTGGTTTCAAGGAAGTATATTTTTTGGTGAAGCTGGCAATGAAAGTGCAAAAGCTGATAATGAAGCTTCCCTGACTCCGGTTCATGCATAATGCGTCTACGCGCTAGCAAACCTACGCAGCAGTATTCAAACCCCCGCGTGCACGGAGCATGGCCGACTAATATCGCCCCAGCAACCACCTATCGGCGGCGGGGCCGACAGCGCCCCGTCGCTAGCTTAGCACAACTATGATTTTTTCCCAGAGGCAATCTTCACGAATCATGGGGTATCATGGGCTGAGGGTTTGCTCTCTCAAATTTTCTTCGATTCCAGGTTAAGTTCGTCCCTCAACTTTTAATCGACCAATCTAATTCTTCAACTTTCATTTTAGCTTCTTAGTGTCCAAAAAATAGACGTCCGCCCCTGGCGTCGCCCCAGGGGCGATTCGGGTGGCGCCGCCTCCCTCGCCTAGCGCCGCTCGCCCCTCCCCTCCAACTCGTCGCCACCGGAGCTCTCACCGGCGGAAGTCCGTCCGGCTGCGATGAGGGTAGCGGCGGGCATCTCCTCCCCCAAGAAGCACCCCCCTCCTCCTCCTCCTCCACCACATCCTCCCCCACCCTGTCCTCTTGCTGGTGCCCAGATCCAGCACCGGCATGCCCGGATCTAGTGCCTCCCAGTCTGTTGGGGCCTCCCGTGCCAGATCCATGGGAGGGCGTTCATGGGGCCGGTCCTCGTCTCATGGAGCTCAAGCTTCGCAGGTTTTGCTGCTTCGTTGGCTCGCCGGATTGGGCTTCCACTTCACCGGCGAGGCCCTGCTGCCCTACGTCATCCTGCGGCGGTCCATGGGTGAGTAGCCCGTGGTCACCGGGACGTGATGGGAGTGAGGGCCCTGTGGACTCCGGCGCTATTTTCAGTAGTGCTACATGCGCACGACGTTCGCGGAGTGCCATGGGTCTTGGCCACGATTCCCGGCTCCATTGCCGACCACCATTGGGGATGACCGCGGTGGCAGCATGGGTACTTCCAATTTCTGGAGGTACTTTGTTTTCCCTATTGGAAGCCAATGGCTGGGCTTCACAATTTTGTTGTGCAACGAAAGTGCCACGCTCGGTGTGTGGGAGGTACCCTACCTCTGCTTGCAGGTCTGCTGAATCCCTAGGTGTCCATGGCTCCATTCGTTGCTTCACAACATTTTGTCTTGTTGGTGGTCCTGCAGCGAAAGCATTGCGCCCGGTGTGCGAGGAGGACGCTGACCTCCGCACGGTCCACTGACAAGGAAGCCTGTGAGTTCGCCCTAAGCTACATTGTCTTCTTCTTCCCTTGGTCATGGCCTTGACTTGTGTGGTTGTTTGGCTTCATCCACATTTCGATACGTGTCCGCTTCTGACGCCTCTACTTCGTCATTGCCCTCCTTGTTAGTGGTGTCATCAAATTAAATGTCGGGTGCACTCATTGCAGCCGACCTTCCCTCCTTAAAGGTTTCCTCCCCTTGTTGGGTGTTGGATGGTTGGTAGGTAGGGGCTGGATGTGCGGCGAAAGGTGCTGCCATTAACTACAAGGGAGGTCGGTGTTTCTGGCAAAACTTTGGTTGGCATTCTCTTTCCACTTTTAGTCCCTTTCTATTGTGGCGGTCCCTCATTCCTTCAAGGCTTCCTCCCCTTGTTGGACGTTGGAGGGCGGCAGCAGTGAGGCGTAGCTACGAGGGGTGGTGGGTAGCATAATGGCTATGTGAAGCTAGCAAGTATGTTGCTCAGTCTCGGTACTACGTGGAGAATGGTGGGTCGTTTTCGACCTGTACAAATCGTGGTCTTTGCCTTCATTTGGGAGCTATGCTCTCTTTCTTTCTATTATCTTCTTCTTTGTTTTGTTGGGTTGTGCTCGCAACTCAGGATGTAATCTTAGGTACTCTTCCCTGTTTGAGCTGCGCTAGGAGTTGCTGATGTAATACGTGGTTTGCCACACCCTTTAATGAAAAGTTCAGGCTGGCATCTTGCTCGCCGTAGTTCCCAGGATCAAATTCGTCCATGTGCTGATATGACGCTTCATACGCAGGATGAGACTAATGCGAAAAGTCCCTCTTAGTTTCTTCTTCCGCTCCTTAATTTCTGAGGTCGTGTAGGTTTGGCAAATTTTCTGGCTACTGGATACTCATTTTAATTTGCAATGGGTAAGCTTTGTAGCTAGGGTAGATTAAAGCAGTGGAAAAAGTTAAACACGTACACGTGCAGCGATTCCAAATTAAAGGAGTACTGGTAAAAACTCCGCGATGCCGCGGTGAATGTCGACGGCGGCGCCCAGGTGGCATGGAGAGAATAACTTGACTACTCATGGGGTAGTCAGCCGAATAATGGAACACCATTGGCCGACCACCCCGCCTGCGAAAACTCGATTGCCAACTTTTTATTCCAAGTTAACAGGGACATACAGGCGCCGGTGTATAAAGGAAAATGAAATCAATGCACCCGACGACAGCAAGAGACAGACTCTCTGACATGGACTCTCAAGAATTGATAATTAATTAAGGAAGAACGCCCAAAACCCCCCGGCGACCGTGGCGACGGCCACGATCCAGACGGCCGTGCCGACGACGGGCGGCATCAGCGGCGCCACCCTCGACGCGAACATCGCGGTGAGCAGCGTCGCGAGCGCCCACACCGCGGCCTTGATGATATTCCTGTCCCTGGCCGCGCCGCCGCGGGTGCGCTCGAACTCGCGGAGGCAGAGGAATAGGAGGACGAGGGCGGCGTCGGCGGCGAGCACGAAGGCGGCGGAGCCCGCGCCGCCCCACGAGTTGTAGAGGGCGACCACCGAGTTGAAGGCCAGGGCGCCGAAGCCGAGCTTGGTCAGAGCGGAATAGCGCCGGCCGTCGTCCATAGTATTACGCGACGTCCGGTCGATCGATCTTCGGTGGGAACTCAACTGTGAACTCGCGAGTTTCACATTATTTATAGGCCTCCGATTGAGCTGCAAAGCCGTAGCTTTTTTTTGTGTCCACTGATCGATCCTGCCACGCACGCGCTGCGTGTGATGTCGTTTCTATATAGTACCATTCGGTGTCTTGCAGAGGAAAAGTCTGAATGGTCGTGTTAGCAGATGTGCGAGCGCAATTGCATCTTAGCTTTCTCGACGTGGTCTCCACTCGGCCTTGGTGGTGTGGGATGTCGCAGGATGCAAAGCAGCTCAGATGGCGCAAGCCAGGGGGAACGAAGAAGCATCCGACCGCCAATGAGGCAGACAAGGCCCCTGCTCGGCTGCCCCAATGATTCGGTCTCAAGTTAAGAATCGCTGTTCGTCGGGGGCGAAAAAAATCAGAATCGCTGCGCTCTGGCATGTGACCTGCTTCTCTGCTCTGCCTCATACGCATCTTGCTATCCGAAGAAATCTGTGCGGGTTTTAATTCCGGGAGGAAAAAGGAAACCCGCTTCTCAGCGGGTGGTAACTGTCGACATTCCACTGAACTCAGTTCAGGACTCGGGAAAGGATAAAAGAAGAGAAAAGCAACAGCAACAACATGGAGCACAGGGCCGAGGAAAGCAGAGAAAACAAAACCTAGCTAGGCAAGCAAGACACGGGCCGGCCCATCGCGGCGCAGAGGCAGGAGAAGAAGAGAGCAGCTGCTGCACGGACCACGGATCAGGGATCTGGATAGTTCAAATTTCCTCTAAAACATACTGTATAAAGCTGCCTATCACTTTAACACCCCCCCACCCCACACACACATCGAGTGAAGTTATTAACATCTTTCGGAGAGATGGAGATGCATGTGAACCTTGTAAAGAGTCGATGCAACTTTCGAGGTACATCGGTGAGAAGTAGCCTTCAAAGCAATTCCAGCGGATCCTGTAAACAGCCCGTGTCACGAGTTTAGAGGATTAAGTTAAAAAAACACACTTCAGTAGATTCAGTAGATCCTCTATTATTGGTCACCCTATTTTGAGCAGGCCTCTAAATTCTCTCCTCTATCCTCCATTTCTGAGAGGTCTCTACAAAAGTCTCTCTCCATGAAGTTATTATTGGAGTTGGAGATACTTTTGTAGCCTTAAAAAAATAAAAAATAAAGAGAACCTCCGTTTCATCTTTAAAGGCAGACAGCAGTGCACGTCGTCAAATCAGAGTATCATATCAGACAGCAACAGCATGATCCCGTGGTTCGATGCTAAGGCCAGATACAAATATGCGATGTGTACGTCTTGTGCAGTTGCGCCCAAGGATTGTCGTTAGCATGGTGGACAAGCAGACCTCCACAAGGCCGACCTGGCCCCCTTCATGTATTACGGCACGTAGGTCCGTCGGATGATTCGGCCATGAACTAAAATCTGTAGTTATAAGTCACACGGCATAGGCTGGTCACCGATAGGCATATAGCTCACGAACAACGTCCGTGAGAGTGTGGCCTGACGAACAGTCCGAAAGACAAGGCCAATGCTCTATGGCTGAAGAACGGTGGCCGTTTTGAAACTTCTGAGCCGACGGATGAACATTGCATATCATCTGGAACTCTAGTTTCTAGAAAAAGAGGCCTAGGCCAGGGCCAGTTGAGAGAGAGAGAGTCATGCAGCCTCAAAGTCGACCAACCAAACATGGTGACCGTTTCTGATTCTGAACGAATTCGTACAAGTACCGGTTCGTGCAACGAACCAAACACTACCTTATTTTCCAAAGGTTCGAGACGGCGACCACGACCTGGTCCGAGAAGTGGTTTCTGGATCATGACCAAGACTGCGAGCCGCCTGTGGCCGTGGATTATTCCATTCCTGCGTGCGTTTCCCACACGTTCTCCTTTAGGATCAGAATCAGCACGAGACGACGTACAAACGTCTCTATCTCCCAGGTGTCTATGCTCGCGCGGCTGTCCGGAAATTCCCGACAGCCCTGAAGCTGAAGCCCTGAAGAACAGAGAGCAACATTTTTCTTGTCTCGGAAGATTATGAGCGCGCATATGTATGTGAACTTTCGAGGCAAGAGAGTTGAAGAAGCCAAGATTTTGTTCATCCTCCAGGATATATATATATAGAGAGAGAGAGTACGGGGGGTAGCTTAATTTCTTGTCAAGCTAATCCAGCCACGTTTGCGTGTGTTGGCCGTCGTCCAAACGACGACAATATACAATCACTGACGACGCGGTCCTTCGTCCCTCATCGATCCCTAGCTAATCCCTATATAAAGCAAGCAGCCTCGCGTCCCGAAGGAAGACGCAGCTTGAAACCACACCAAAACCCCATCGCTCGAGCTAGCGGCGACGAGCGCCACATAGACAGTATATGGCTTCAAAGACGGCCACGTACCTCGGCTTCGTGCTCCTGACCGGAAACTCCGTCCTAGCGATCTACAGGTCCCGGGGCGACGCCGCGGCGGTGCTCTTCGTCCTCGCGTCCTACCTGAGCCTCGTCCTGCTCTTCTGCTGCCTGCGCCGGTTCGAGGCGTCGGCCCCGGGCTCCGCGGCCAGGGACAGGGCTAGGGTTGGCGTCTGGCTCGCCACCACGGTGCTCACGGCGCTGTTCTCCTGGCGGGTCGCCGCTGTCATGCCGTGTCCGGTGGCCGCTGGGGTCTGGTTCATGGGCGGCTGCACGGTAGCGGGAGGGTACTACGCACTGTTCCTTCTTCCGAGGGGAGAGGGAGATTATTGAGCAATGAGCATCAAGGAACCACGCTACTCCAAGGAATATTAATTTGTCAACAGATCTCTCCGCACGAGCTGTTTCATTTCGCCCGCTGCATGTGTAAATTTACTCCAAATTTCATATAGGTTGTCGTACAGTGTAAATATGTTAGATTTTCTTTGAGATTTTTACTGATATACAGCGCATCATGCGCATAGCAACATAAGTGTTGTGTACTAACAGATTTATATATTGAACATATAAAGAATTTGCATTTTTTTTAGTAGTCCTTTCTAGAATATCTCGGTTGGTGTTTCCAAATGGGACAAAATGCCCCCCTCGTCCCACTAGCTGTTACAACCGGGACTAGGGGGCTTTAGTCCGGTTGGTCTATCCAACTGAGACTAAAGCTCCCTCCTTCGATGCTTTATTTTTAACCTGGGACTAAAGCTACTTTGTCACGGGTCCAATATTCACTACGGGAAAGCTAAAAATTGCCGAGTGTATTTTTTTTGCCGAGTGTTTTTTTGCGAGCACTCGGCAAACAAGCTCTTTGCCGAGTGCCAAGCTAAAAACACTCGGCAAAAAAAAAACACTCGGCAAATCGGGGCTTTGCCGAGTGTCAAATAAAAAATACTCGGCAAAGAGGGGGGTTTGCCGAGTGTCAAAAAAAACACTCGGCAAAGAGGGGGGTTTGCCGAGTGTTTTTTTTGACACTCGGCAAAAAAATAATTTTTTTCCCTCTTTTCACCATGAAATTTTTTCTACTCCCCACATACAACATGTGGTACTCCATGTTAAAATTTGATATATTTTGGATTTATTTGCTATATTTATTTAATTAATTGCATTTCAAGGAAATTTTTGGTATAAGTCAAATTTGAACTGCAAGTGATTCAAAATATGGAACAAAATGAGTAGAAAAATGATATTCATGTTATTCGACCCAATTTGAGACCTGACCCATGAAATGAGAAGAAATTTCGAACATCTTGTTCAGGAAACACGACCACGAACGTGTGGCAGTGGTATTTCTAAATTATAAAAAAAACAAGCAAAGTCTGAAAATCATGAGATTTGTCATGATGTGATGATATCATAGGTGGAGGCTGTGGAAAAAAATTGAGAATATTTTGCACATTTCGTCACGTACGATGTTTACAAACCGAAGCATTTCAGAAGAAGAATATTAACGTTGACAAGGATTGCATAAGATTTGGAGTCAAAATGATGGTCGAGTTTTGATTTGACTACAAAACTTTTTGTATAGTCAATAGAGAATATATATTATTTTATTTAAAATTTTGACAATTTTTTAAAACTGTTAGATATTTTTTAAATTTTTTTTTAAAATATCTTTGCCGAGTGTCCTAGGTTAGACACTTGGCAAACAACCGTTCACCGAGTGTCACCCTAGGACACTCGGTGACCTTTTGTTTTTCCCAACCAAACCTTATCCCCGCACCGCACCCGGCCCCCTCGATCTCTTCCGCCACTCTCCCTCACCTCTTCCTCTCTCCCACCCCGCCCCCGGCCCCGGCGCCCGGCGCCCCCCGCCCCTCCGCCCGCCGCCCGGCACCCCCGGCCCCGCCGCCGCCGCCGCCGCCCCCTTCTTCCCCTCCGGCGCGGATCCGGCAGCCCCCACCTCTCTCCCCTCCGGATCTGGCGCGTGGTGGCGGGCGGTGGCGGGCGTGGCGGCGGGCGGCAGCGGCGTGGCGGCAACGGGCGGCAGCGGCGTGGTGGCGGGCGGCAGCGGGCGTGGCGGCCGGTGGCGGCGTGGTGGCCGGCGGCCGACGGCCGGCGGCTGTTTCTATTTTTTTTTTCTGAAAATGTTTGCCGAGTGCTTTTTGACACTCGGCAAATCATTTGCCGAGTGCTCGATGTTCGACACTCGGCAACTCCACCGTTTGCTGTAGGAAAGTTCGCCGAGTGCCGCTCGGCGAACTCTTTGCCGAGAGTTTTTCGGCCTTTGCCGAGTGCCTCAGGCACTCGGCAACCTTCCTGTTTCCGGTAGTGATTAGTCGGAATTAAAGTGGTTGGATGAAAAGTCAGTTCCTGTAGTGTGTTAAAGGAACGCTTCAGAGAGAAATGGCTAGCACCTTGACTATACGCCGGAGCGAGAGCCACACGGTCCAATTTGCCTAGCACGGGTGCCCAAGTAAGCTCCTAGTGCCAGCGGTTAAAAAAATTACTTCATCTACACAAACCTTGTAGTAGTGGCGGGACCCAGCAACTATCACACCACCTTGCTGAGGCTGAGGGAGCTACACGCTGGAGAGGGATCTGAAGCACTGCGCGTACATGACGTGTCAAGCGCTAGCATTACCTCCTGAACTATACGTCTGCTGCTGCTGCTCTAAGATATGCATGTATTACGTGGGAGAAGAGATTTAGGTCTTCATCCAACCATCGAAGAAAGTGGATGGAAAGATACTATGGGGTTTAAGAAATCACCTAGGTTTATCCTAAATTTTTCGTGAGATGACTCATCATTTATGCTTATTCATGTGCTTGACAAGGATAAGGTGGACCAAACCTATATATTCCGTTGCTCGAACCAAACAAAAATACGAGACGAAGTGAGAGGATGATATATGGATCGATTGTATAACTCAAAGCACAATTACCTCGTGCATAAGTTTCGAAGCAAGTGATGAGATTTTGCTTTTGGAGGGTAAGGAAGGCGCTCTGAAATGCTAGCGCCTTAATTTATCTTTTGTAGACCCTCTGTCTTATAGACCAAGGTCTTAGAGCGTTCGGAAGACGCTTTTCAGATCACCTAAAAGCTTATCATATCGTTTGCAGAACTGTATATATTCCCTGCCCATGTGAAATCAAAAGACTACACCAAACTAGCAGTAGCATTCCGTTTCCACCACCTTTGCGTATTGTCTACGAAGTCTTTCAGGTGAAATCGATCAGTATCAACAAACTGCATGCAGAAGAAATTAAATCAGATAAGGAAGCAGTAGCGTAGGTCTGTTTCCCACCTCCTAAAATTTTAGCTTCTAAAAAAAGTTTTAGTCAGTTTTTAGTCTATGGTCTAAAGCATGTTTGGTTCCACCTCCTAAAACTAACTAAAAGCAATAAATGTTGTGGTAAAATGATCATACTGCCCTCCCCATGCCCCTGCTCCTTCTTTGCCCGCCCCTCCCCTCCTCCCGCTTCCCTGCACACACGCACCCGCCCGAGCCCTCTCTCTGCCCCCGGCGGCGGCGGCCGGCGCCCTCGTCCCACCGGTGCCGCCCCCTCCCCTCCTCCCGCCGGCGCCCTTCCCCTCTCTCTCCTTCCCCTAGCCGCCCCCCCTACCCGGCCACCGCGCCCCTCCCCTCCTCCCGCTGGCGCTGCCCCCTCCCCTCGAATCCCGGCTGCCGCGCCTCTCCCCTCCTCTTCTTTCCCACCACCGCCGCCCCCCTCCCGGTCCTCCCTCACCCGGATTCAGCGGCGGGGGGGATCCGGCGGGAGAGCACCCGGCCAGCCCGTGCGGCGGCGCAAGGGAGCGGGGGCGGCAGGGGTGGGGTTGCCATGCGGCGGCGGCGGACGGCGGGAAGGACGCCGCTGGCGGGGGCCGGGCGGAAAGGGACGCCGGCGGCGG
Organism: Setaria viridis; assembly: GCF_005286985.2. Taxonomy (NCBI): domain Eukaryota; kingdom Viridiplantae; phylum Streptophyta; class Magnoliopsida; order Poales; family Poaceae; genus Setaria; species Setaria viridis. The sequence goes on from NC_048266.2 coordinate 2,408,743, forward strand.
GTGGAATGGCGGCGAGGGGCTGGACGGGAGGGAGGGTGGGAGAGAGAGGGGGGTAATAAATGAGGGGCAGTGGGGATCCAGAATGGGCTTTAGGAGGTTTTAGAAGGGGTGGAACTCCTAAAGAAATTGAAGCCTTCTAAAAGTTTTTAGTCACTTTTAGTCATAGTGTTCAGCTCTTTAGTCACTTTTTAAGAGCTAAAATTTTAGGAGGGTGGAAACAAACACCCCGTAGTTTAGTTATTATTAGGTCCAAACGGATAGCGGGATAGGCTTTAGGTGACCAAGCAGGAAATAAATGCCCCTTCTCATTTGCTTCTGGGCTCCTTGAATACTTAGTATTTTCCTTGTCTGCTACTCTTTGTTTGGTTGAAGTAGCAAAAATAATTCGTGACGACAACGTACTAGTGCATTCCTGACGTAACCACACCACACGTTCAGTTTTTTGGCTGCTTCATCTCTGCGCAACTACTCGTTCAATAACTTGCTCGCCACGGTCCTCAAGCTTATAACTCAAGGCAGATAGCGGGTCGCCGCGGCCCCCGGCGTTGACTCTTGTCCGACACGTCTACTGTTCCATATTCCCCGCAACTGCTAGCTTTTTTAATTAAGGAAAATATCTTGTCTTAAATATTCACAGGTCAATGTCTACGACTATAAAGAAAACAAGTTTGGCATAAATACTTAGATTTGAGCCTCAAACCGAGAAAAAAAATAAGAAAAAAGAGACTAAGAAAGAAAGCTATAAAGGCTAAGATTAACCCTTCTTCCTGTATCCTTGCTTCAACCTTACTTTAATCCTTGTGCAGCAACAAACACCTCGCATCAGTTGTTTTCTTAGAAACTTTTCGCGTTAGGTCCTGCCTGACAATCATGTGCTACCTTGTAATCTTTGCCACCTAGAAATCGCACTGAGTCGATCTCTACCACGAACTCCAGCAACTCCACTTCAAGCACACTGAAAATAAACAGGGTACCACCATCTCTCCAAGTTGGCGATGATGTCGGCATCCCAACGATGCCAAGACGACGCCCCAAGAGGAAAACAACGTCACGACGCTGCCACCATCCAAACCAGCGAGTCGGTTCTTTGGTTTTCACTTGGAACTATCCCTTGAGGTTGAGGTCATCACGGCAACGCCTTCAAGAAGAAAAATGATACCCATGGCACCGTCGTCGCCGGCAAATGGTCGAGAACCGAGCCAAGCTTTCACCCGATAACCTGCACACCTTGATGACCACCAACCTTTGTCGGTTGCCGCTGTTGGCACACCACCATGAGTTGCTGAGTGCCCGTGCCCGCACAGGCACCGACGCTCGCCACGCTGCCTGCCCACCTCTCGAGCGGCGTGGTGCCAAGGACTGTGGGCGGACAGGTCAGCTTGCGGGGCGCCATAATACGCCCGACGGGGGGCTGGATTTGGCGCCCCATGACCTAGCCGGTCATCGCCGCCGCCATGGAGCGTCCGGGCGGGAATGAGTCCGCCGCTCACCAGAGGCCGTCATGGACCGTGGGTAGGCATAACCACTCGTGGGAGCGCCGGAACCGACCAGGGCTGATAAAAAAACTATTTGATAAAGTTTTTGCTGGATTCAGCAAAGAATCAGCTCTGTAAACTCTGCCAAACAGAACCTGAGATCGAGCTGCTCTACCGTTCACCTTGGAATAATGACTTCTTTTCAAGGCGCACGCGAGTAGTGTGAGGCTTGTCAGGCCGTCACACGTTCTGTCACTGCACGCGAGTAGCAGTTAAAGTCATGTGAGGCGGTGCCCCCTCTTGACTGTCCATCTATCAATCTAGCTCTTCCGTATCACTACTGTCTTCGCCCTTGTTTAGTTCACCCCCAACTCCCAACTTTGACACTATGCAAAAAGAAGATTCCCCATCACATCAAACTTGCGGTACATGCATGGAGTACTAAATGTAGATGAAATTAAAAACTAATTGCACAGTTTTGTTGTACTTTGCGAGACGAATCTTTTGAGCCTAATTAGTCAATGTTTGAACAATAATTCACAAATACAAACGAAACACGACAGTGTGCTACAGTACTGTAACAGTAATTTGATGCCTCCTAACTTTGGCAACTAAACAAGGCCTTCGTTGTGCCTGTCCTCACAAACTCGCAACTACCACCCTCCAACTCAAAGTTTCCAACACGCTGTGTCATCAACATAACCGCCGCTCTGCTGCCATCCACCCACGCACCTCCTCCTACAACGGGAGCCTCTAGCTACTAGTCCATGCTGTAGTTCTCAATCAGCTAGCACTCAGACTATGGCCTGGTTTGGTTCGTTTGCTTATTTTTAAGCACCCGTCACATCGAATGTTTAGATACTAATTAGGAGTATTAAACGTAGACTATTTACAAAATCCATTACATAAGTGGAGGCTAAACGGCGAGACGAATCTATTAAGCCTAATTAGTCCATAATTTGACAATGTGTTGCTACAGTAAACATTTGCTAATGATGGATTAATTAGGCTTAATAGGTTCGTCTCGCTGTTTAGCCTCCACTTATGTAATGGGTTTTGTAAATAGCCTACGTTTAATACTCCTAATTAGTATCTAAATATTGATGTGACACTTGCTTAAAAATAAGCAAAGGGAACCAAACGCCCCCTGTATCAGAGACTGGTGCTGCTCTTCTGTGCCATGCATCAAAAGTCAGAACTCCTCAAAACCAACCACGGAAGTGTTGTTTCATCAGGAACAGCCCGTTTGACGTCATCAGACTTCAGAGGGAATATCATGTTCCTGGAGAAAACTTGGAAAAGAAATACTAGGTTCCTCGGGAAGAAAAAAAAAAAGACACAGCCTGACCCTATGCCAGGTGGAAAGTTAGATAAAACAGACGTCGCCCTTCCTGCTAAAACATGTGATTACCAGTACAACACACGTTGGAGTTGGACCATAGACTGTCCTGACGATGGTAGGCAAAGCACATGCCTTGGAAGCTTGGGCCTTGTTTAGTTGGCCAAATTGGGAGGTGCTAAATTACTGTGCTGGCACTGTAGCACACTGTAGCGTTTCGTTTGTATTTGTGAATTATTGTCCAAACATTGACTAATTAGGCTCAAAAGATTTGTCTCGCAAAGTATAATAAAACTGTGCAATTAGTTTTTAATTTCATCTACATTTAGTACTCCATGCATGTACCGTAAGTTTGATGTGATGGGGAATCTTCTTTTTGCATAGTGTTAAAGTTGGGAGTTGGGGATGAAGTAAACAAGGGATTGGAAGAGAGAATTCCACGCATCCCTAGGGTGCAGTGATTGTGGACTTGTGGTGTGGAGTTGTGCGGCACGCATTTGTTGCTTTTGGCCACGCGGCCAAAGTATTGTTGTTGTAGTTCTTTTTTTCCTTTATTGTTGTGTTTTTTCGACCGAAGTCAGTAGGGAAAGTCCTTCCCTATTTTTTTATATTTTTTTTTATTTCAGTCTCGTTTAATTCGTTCTTATAGGAACTCGAACTCGGACCTACTGAGTATTAGTCAAGTGTTCTAAACACTAGACTAGAGACCCTTTCACCCTTTATTGCTGTGTTGATCTGGAATTTCTTCATCTTCTTTTCAAGATAATCAACAGCTCTTCTGCCTCATTCATTTAAAGAGGAATGATTTATAAATGTACTAGGATTACGGAGACTTACAGCTGCGCCAAGTAAATTAGACAAAAAGAATAGCAGACGCATAAAATTATGGGAACGTATCTGGTGCAAATCATCTATCCCGTGCAACTTTGGAAACTATGAATCAAGACCACAAGATGCTAATCTAATGGATAAGGTTAGTGGTGAAATTATTTTGCAGTTAAGTCCCCCACCCGCCGGCCACTCGTGATGGAAGGGACAGGACGGGTTAGAGGTGAAGGGGCAGGGGGATTCGCAAAAGTGGCCGGCAGGTAGGGGGCTTAACTGTAAAATAATCCTACTACTATACTCATTGGAATAAATAATCCCACTACTAACTCTATCCATTGGATTAGTATCTTGTGACCTTAATTCATAGTTTTCAAAGTTGCACATTGGCACCGATACGTTTCCTAAAAGTATACCAAGGACGATCCCTTTCTACGATCTGGTCAAGGCTTGCTACAAGGAATCAAACTCAGCTAACGAAGCACTGGTGCTTTAGCATTGCAGAAGAAATAATCCTACACGCGTATTCTGAACAAAAGGATTATTAAATGTACCAGGATTCTAGGATCATGGAGATTTAGCTCCATCGAGTAAATTAAACAAAAAGAATAGCATCGCTGTAAAAAAAATGTACCAATGATGCTAATTCATTTGATCCCTTTCTACTATTTATTTTATTTATTATTATTTCCAGGTAAAGAAGGCGATGCCACCCCCTATATATGTTGCATATACTTCCACACGAATCAAATCGAAATAAAGTTAATATTGCGGTGAGAGAACAATTAATCTACCAAAGGAAGATTTCCCTTTCCAGCACCTGCCATCTGTTTCGAGTGCTCCAATCTGATCTTGATCTTGTTCTGCTAAAGAGAGATGCAGGAGCTAAAAGGTGAAATCGATCTGAAGACAGTAAATCAACAAAGCGGACAAGGTATCAGATCAGGTCATGGTGATCGTCACAGGTTCAATCCATATGGAGTCGACGCACTTTTATTCACTTTGCAGTCTGCAGTCTGCAGAAACGCTCAGTGCGCTTCTAGCAAGAAGTGTTCATCGACCATACTCACCATACGAGGCTAGTAGAACTGCAGCGCCATCACGATCGAATCACTTCTCGCCATGGAGGAACATCATGTAGAACCCGCCGAGGACGGTCGCGGCGGCCATGATCCACGCCGCGACCGCGAAGCCCAGGGGCACCATCGCGCCGATCTTCCAGGTGAAGGCGGCGGTGAGCGTCGTGGTGAGCAGCCACACGGCGAGCCTGGCGCGGCCGCGCGCCGGGGACCCGTGCGGCGAGACCTCGAAGTGGCGGATCGCGCCGAAGAGGAGCAGCAGGTTGAGGTGGGAGAACCCGACGAAGGCGACCGCGCGGCGGTCGTCGCCGCCGACGCGGCGGACGCAGAGCGCGAGGTTGACGGCGAGGCCGAGGAGGATCGCCACGGTGACCCAGGGGAGACGGCGGTTGCGGCGTGGAGTGGCCGCCGGCGCCGCGGGATCGCGCTGGGGATCAGAGGATGGTTTCGGCGGATTGTTGGCCATCGTCCCCGGCCGGCTGCTTGGAGTTGGGGGCTGCAAATCCGGGGCTTTGGAAGTAACGTCACGTGACTCACGTCACGTCTTAGTCATGTTCGCCTCGAGATGTATGTACTATTTGTCGCTGTCGTCGGGGGCATGAAAGTTCTAGGAAACACCCGTCAATTACTGACTTTCACATGTAGTAGTCATTTGCGGTCAAATGTATAATTTCTTTTTCAAATTTACTGCTCCTCTTTGATTTTTAGCTATATCTCGATCACCTAAACTTTTGTACTTGAACTTAAACTTTTGTACTTGAACTTGAATTGGGGATGGAGATTCGGGGTTGGATGGTTACCTCCATGTCCAGCTGTCAAGGAAGCTGCGGGGCGGCTTTCCGACCGACGGTGGAGGCGGAAGAGACGGTACGGAGTGGAGGTAACGAGAGCGCTAGTGGGCAGTGGAGGCAGCAGGGACGTCTAGTCTAAATGGGATAGCGTCGGGCAGTGGAGGAGGATGGCTGCGGAGGCGGTGGAGGTCGGCGGAGGCCGCCGGAGTAGCCGGTGGCGTCGCAAGAGCTAGGAAGAAGATAAACAGGAAAAAGATGCTTGGATTCTGACCGTTGGATTGGTATCCAATGGCCACGAGTGGTGATTGATAGAAGACATGTTTTTTCCATCGATTGCTAACTAGACATATTTTTATTTTTTAGACGGGAACCTGAAATCAATCGATCAGGGCACAAACCCAGTGTTACAACGGTGGCACAGGGATAGCTGCTTGTAGTGTGGCCACTCGCACGCGCCGCATCCCGTGCGTGGGCCTTCCGGTGGTCCTCGCCGGCCTTGCCGCCCGCTGCACACTACGGGAAAGCTAAAAATTACCGAGTGTATTTTTTTTGCCGAGTGTTTTTTTTCGAGCACTCGGCAAACAAGCTCTTCGCCGAGTGCTAAGCCAAAAACACTCGGCAAATAAAAAACACTTGGCAAATCGGGGCTTTGCCGAGTGTCAAATAAAAAATACTCGGCAAACCACCCTCTTTGCCGAGTGTAAAAAAAACACTCGGCAAAGAGGGGGGTTTGCCGAGTGTCAAAAAAGACACTCGGCAAAGAGGGGGTTTGCCGAGTGTTTTTTTTGACACTCGGCAAAAAAATAATTTTTTCCCTCTTTTCACCATGAAATTTTTTCTACTCCCCACATACAACATGTGGTACTCCATGTTAAAATTTGGTATATTTTTGGATTTATTTGCTATATTTATTTAATTAATTGCATTTCAAGGAAATTTTTGGTATAAGTCAAATTTGAACTGTAAGTGATTCAAATTATGGAACAAAATGAGTAGAAAAATGATATTCATGTTATTTGGCCCAATTTGAGACCTGACCCATGAAATGAAAAGAAATTTCGAACATCTTGTTCAAGAAACACGACCATGAACGTGTGGCAGTAGTATTTTTAAATTGTAAAAAAACAAGCAAAGTCTGAAAATCATGAGATTTGTCATGATGTGATGATATAATACGTGGAGGCTGTAGAAAAAAATTGAGAAGGTTTTGCACATTTCATCGTGTACAATGATTACAAACCGAAGCATCTCAGAAGAAGAATAGTATCTTTGAGAGGATTCGATAAGATTTAGAGTCGAAGTGACGGTCGAGTTTGGTTTGACTACAAAACTTTTTGTATAGTCAATAGAGAACATATATTGGTTCGTGTGAAAATTTGGTATTTTTTTGAAATTGTTGGATATTTTTTTTTCAAAAAAAGTTTGCCGAGTGTCCTACGTTGGACACTCGCCAAAGAAACCCTTTACCGAGTGTCCACATAGGACACTCGGCAAACCAGACGCCCCCCCCCTCCAAACACCCCCCACCCCCGCCCCCCCCCCCCCCCCCCCGCGTAGACCGCCCCCCGCGCCAGAGACCACCCCCCGCGCGCCCCTTCTCCTCCGCAGCGCCCCCCCCGGCCCCCTCCCCTCCCTCTCCTCCAGCGGACCCAGCGCGCCCCCCTGGCCCCCTCCCCTCTCCTCCGGTGGGCCCCTCCCCTCCCTCCCCTTCGCCGCGCCGCCCCTCGAGGCCGGATCCGGCGGAGGCCATGGTGGGTGGGGGGCGTGGTGGCCCCTCGGGGCCGGATCCAGCGGTGGCCGGCCGCCACACTCCTTCCCCCGGCGGAGGCCATGGTGGGCGGGGCCGTGGTGGCCTCCCGGGGCCGAATCCGGCGGTGGCCGGCCGCCCCTCCTTCCCCCGGTGGCCGCCCCCTCCCCGCGTCCCTCCTCGGCGAGATCCGGGCGGCGGCCCCCTCCTTCTCCCTCTCACCGGCGAGATCCGGGTGCCGGCCCCCTCCTTCTCCCTCCCCCTCCCTCTCTGGCCGCCCCCTCCCCACCGGCGACATCCGGCGGCCGGGGCCGTCCCTCCCTCCCTCCCTCTCTCCCCCAACGGCGAGATCCAGGGAGGGGGGAGGGAGACGGCGGCACGCGTGGGCAGGGGCGGAGGGGGCGGCGGCGGCGCGGGCCGGGGGAGGGAGACGGCGGTGGCGCGGCGAGATCCATGGAGGAGGAGGGAGATGGCGGCGTGGGCCAGGTGGAGGGAGATGGCGGCGCCGCTGGCCATGGGGAGGGAGATGGCGGCGAGATCCAGGGAGGGCTTGGGCCAGTGACGGTGGCGGCATGTGGCCGGCAGTGGTGGTGGTGGCCGGCAGTGGTGGCGGCGGCGGCCAACGACTGTTTTTTTTTTTTATTTTTTTTCTGAAATTGTTGCCGAGTGTTTTTTGGGCACTCGGCAAAAGCTTTGCCGGGTGCCCGGAAAAAACACTCGGCAAAATTTGTTTGCCGGCAGGTTTTTTTCCGTGTGCCCACTGCCGAATGTTACGCTCGGCAAAGGGTTCGCCGAGTGTTTTTGAGCTTTGCCGAGTACCCCAGGCACTCGGCAATGTTCCTGTGTCCCGTAGTGGCAGCCACGGCCGTCGCATCCTCGCACCTCAACCTGATGCTCATCTTTCTGCGTGGTCCGTCGCTACGAGCGGTACGTCGCATCGTAGCTGCAGCTCGAGGTAATTACACGGTCAGTTAGCACTTAGCAGGGACCGGACGGTCTGGCCCCATGGACGGGGTCGATGCAGGAGGTCGTCGTCGGTCTACCCTGGATTGCACGGCACGACATCTGACACCCTAGGGTGGTGTGTATTTCTTCCGTTTTCTCGATCGAAATGGATAAGGGTGGTCATGTAAAATTCTTACAACAACGACTCGACGTCAGGTTCCATTCGTCGTCGTACGTGCATGTCGCGGAAAGAGGTGACAGAAACGCAAGAGAAACTAACTAACGGATGGAATCATAGAATTGAATAGAGAGTGTAAGAAAAAATGAAAGGATGTTGACACCTTTCTTACTTTATCACAGCATGCATATCTTGAATTGACGTACCCGTAAAGCTCCCCTTAGCTTCTTCCCCGACCAAAAAGGTACACCGGCAAGGCATCATGAAAGGGTCAAAAGAAGACCTCTGTTGACTTCATTTTCCTAGTGTGTACGTACAACTGTACAAGCGAGAATGAATCAACGAAATGTAAATACGCGCCCGTTTTGTTTTATTAACCAAAAAGAATTCAACAAGGCCTTTTCTTTCCTTGCTCGGAACTTCATTGGCCATTTACAACCTAGCTAGTACCTTGGACCAAATCTTCGAGGGCTTGTGTTGGTTTCGAAGCCAGCGCGTTGGCAACGCCTATACATACACTATCAGATAGTTGCAGACAATCTAACAACACACGTACGTAGCATAAAGACGTTGAGCGCTAGCGCTATGGCGTCGGTCGTCACCGTCCTCGGGTTCCTTCTCCTCACCGCCACCTCGATCATGGCGGTCATCAGGTCTCGGGGCGACACCGCCGCGGTATCCTTCGTTGCCGCGTCCTACCTCATCCTCGTCCTGCTCTTCTACTTCCTGCGCCGGTTCGAGGCGGCGCCCGCCGGATCGGTGCTCAGGGACAGGGCGAGGGTTGGCGTCTGGGCCACGACCACGCTGCTCACGGTCATGTTCTCTTGGCGTGTCGCCGCTGTCATGCCGTGGCCTGTGGCGGCTGGGGTCTGGCTGATGGGCGGTTCCGCAGTGGCAGGGGGATCATACACGCTGTTCCTTCTTCCACACTGAAGATTGATCCATGCTAGTAGTATAGTACTTACTCCCTCCGTTCCAAATTGTAAGTCATTCCAAGAATCTTGGAGAGTTAAAGTATCCCAAGTTTGACCAAAATTATAGAGAAAAATATAAAGATTTATGACATCAAATAGATATACTATGAAAATATAATTGATAAAGAATCTAATAATACTTAGTTGACATCATAAATGTTATTATATTATCATATAAATTTGGTCAAAATTGAGATACTTTGACTTTCCAAGATTCTTGAAATGACTTATAATTTGGAACGGAGGGAGTACTAGATAACAAATGTTTGATGGGAGGATATTGTTCGTCGTTCTTTGTAAATACGTACATTTGTGGAGGTAATAATATACAACTTGGGGTGTTGAAATTAGGTATGCTAATTTGGGATAACAGATAGAATCGTCGATCAGCTAATATGATTGGGGCTGGGAACGAACATGGTGTCCTAGAAAAGCATGCACGTAGTCATCTGTCAAAAGGATCCCAGATGCTTTTTGACCGGGAGTTGCTTTCATCTATCTGACCGGCTATTGATCAAGGATGACGTGGAATTGGTCCGATTCACCCACCAAAAATTCTCTCAAGCTACGTGATAGCGCTCCGGGACTGAGGTCTGACCGTCTGAGGAAGATGGAAGTGGAACCCGCCACTGTTGAAACGTACGGGCAAACCGTCAAAGTTTCTCTAAACTTTAGTTTTTATATACGATTCCGAAAGCTATACTCCTACAGTACTTTATTACCAATAAAGAAAGAAAAGTTTCTCCAAGATCGAAGTGGTCATCATTGCATCAAAGCGTTGTTCACAATTCGTGGCCACTACTCCATCTGTTGACTGTTGCACATTCCTTCTGCGTACAAGTAACCAACATGCATGCGGTGGCACCAACTAATAATGCTAAAGGCCTTCTCTTTGAACTGTCTCGTTCTCCGAGATATGGTTTGAATATATTTATATCTACTAATCTAAACTGTTTAAGATATCTAAGGTCTTATTTAGTTCCCCTTTTTCCAACTTTAGCACTATGAAAAAGAAGATTCCCCATCACATCAAACTTGCGGTACATGTATGGAGTACTAAAGAATCTTTTGAGCCTAATTAATCAATGTTTGGACAATAATTCATAAATATAAATGAAATGCTACAGTTGCGCATTTATAGCAAAATGCAAACTTTGCCACTTCCAATTTGGAAACTAAACAAGGCCTAAGATTTCTTGGAGCTGAAGCTAGAGCTAGCCACACAAGTCACTTCTCCTGTAAGCAAAAAGCCATCCGGTTGCAATTCTTCATTTCTTCCAAGCGACTTCCTTTCAAAGTCAACGCGCTAGTTTGTGTCACACAGTGGTCCAGCGCCATTTCGACCACACGGCATCGTTTACCCCCCCCCCCCCCCCCCCCCCCCCCCCCCCACACACACACACATATATAGGCCTCCTATTCCATTCCATAGCGTCCATCATCAATCGTTGCACGCAAAATTAAAACATTACGTAACTCCTCCAAAAAAAAATTACGTAACGCTAGCACCACCGGCGACTGGTGGCGCCATGGGCTCAGCGGCTACGTCCCTGGGGTTCCTGCTCCTCACCGTCAACTCGATCATGGCGATCCACAGGTCATGGGGCGACGCCATGGCGGCGATCTTCGTGATCGGGTCGTACGCCGTCCTCGTCCTGCTCTTCTACTGCCTGCGGTGGCTGGAGAGGGCGCCTCCTGGTTCAGCCGCCGAGGACCGGGCGAGGGCTGGCGTCTGGGTCACCACCATGTTCCTCACAGCCATGATTTCTTGCGGGGTCGTCCCGGTGATGCCGGGGCTCATGGCCGCCGCTGTCTGGTTGATCGTCCGGTGATCGGCCTGGGGGATTCTACGCGCTCTTCCTTCTCCCCATGGATGACTGAAGACTTTGTAAATAATTCAAGGATATTCTCATGATCCTCTCCGCCGTGTATAATACATACTCTGATGACAGACAATGAGTTGTTTGAGTTCGTCGGTTATTAGTTGACTTGTTGTGTATGTAATATGTATACACTTGTTTATATATCTGATGACTGGTTGTTGTTAATCCATTTCTTTTTTGCCATTGATATTCTGTAATAATACATGCTCCCACCGTTCCAAATTATAAGTCATTCCAACTTTCTTGGAGGATCAAAGCATCTCAAGGTTGACTAAATTTATACAATAAAGTACTAACATTCATGACAGCAAATAAGTACCATTAGTTTTTTCATTAAATATATTTTCATAATATATCTATTCGGTGCCATAAACTTTTGTGATCCTCTCTATAATTTTGGTCAAACATAAAATGATTGACTCTTCAAGAAATTTGGAATGCCTTATAATCTGGAACAGAGGGAGTATATGCGAGTATATTTTATTTTAAGCCACTAGTCCATCAACCCATGCTCCCACACGGGCTAATATTTTTAGAAGCTATTGTATTTGAAAATTATTTAAAAATTAAATTTCTAGCTAAAAATCAAAATTGTTTACCTACTACTCTCTTATTTTTCAATACTTCAACATAATACTTATGTAGATATGTACCTATCTTTATCCAGTTGTGATTGATTTTTAATTAATAATTACTCTATGCACGTTTTCATCCATATTCGTACTTTTTCCATTTTGTATCACACCTCGAATCCTCCATCCATTATGTTTAGCATACAAATTAATATTTTTCATCGATTCCTCACATACATGTGTAAATGGTCTAAATGGTGGCACTCGTCATGTGTATATACTTTAACTTAGTATTTTATATTAACAATGACATAAGTAGATAATTTAGAATTATATATTAGTTTACTTTTTGATATTTCTGTATGATGCACATGAAGATAATTAGATTAATATTTAGGTGTTTACTTTAGATTATTTTTAATAATGACACACGTGGGTAACATAGATAAAGTTTTAGAATGATATTTTAAGTTATGCTTTATAATGATGTGTATTAGTAAATTGGACGAAGATTATGGGGTTACTTTAGATTATTTTTTATAATAGCTGAGTTCGGTAATTTAGATATAGGTTTAGAGCTCATTTTTTAATATTTTCACAATGACAGTGGTGGATAATTTTTTAGAAAATATAATAGATCAATGACTATGATGATTATAGTTTACAGGATTGGTGTTTGATGTTTTTAATTTTTACGAGAATTTGTCTCTTTTTTCTAGCTTGTCTCGTGGGAACTAATGCGGAGTCTCCAATGGAAAAAAATGAGACTACATTGCTATAAAACTATTACCATAAGCTACCTCTTGTTTGTTAAATATTTGAACACAAGCTACCTCTTGTTTGTTAAATATTCAAACACAATACTTATTAGATATATATTTAATATCTTCATCCAATTGTGATAGATTTTAGTTAGAAATTACTCTATAATATTTTCATCCACATATATAATCTTTAACTTTTCACTTTGCATCACAGTTATGCGCTTGAATTTGTTTAATGAACACTAAGTTTGAGATAAATTTTAGCATAGAAATATATTCTTATCATTTTATATCCTTATAAATGATGACACACATTATGCGTATAGACCTTAATTATTATATCATATACCAATAGTGAAAGATATAGATGATTTAGAATTATATATTGTTGTATGTTTTTAATTAAGGTTATTTGATTCAAACGTAGGGTTACCTCATGTTATTTTTAATAATAGCATGTGTGGGTAATATAGATGCAAATTTAAGGGGTTACTTTAAGTTTTTTAAGTAATAGTGGTAGGTACTTCAGTTGCAAATTAGGGGGTTATTTTAAATATTGTTTATAGTGGCATAAGTGGGTAATTTGGATGAAGATTAGGGGGTTAATTTAGTTTATTTTATATAATGACAAAGGTAGGTAGGGGTTACTTTAGGCTATTTTCATAATGGCATTGGTGGGTAATGTTTTAGAAAACATAATAGATCTAATGGCTATAATGATTCGAATCTATCGATTGATAGTCGGATGTTTTGCTTTCTTATAAGAATTTCTAGTATTTCTCTCTTTTTCTAGAGTGTCTACCTAGGAATCATAGGTAGCTTCACTGAAGGCTTCAAAAGAAGTCTCCAATTAGTAATAGTAAGATGGAAGATGGAACGCCCACTGTTGGAACCTAAGGGCAAAGGTTAACTAATCACTTGAGTTTTCTTATTTACATTCCGAGAAAGTTCCAGAACATAGCTAGGGGTACGTACCAAGGAGTAAATAAAGAGAGAAGTTTCCCCCTGATCAAAGGGGCATCAAAGCGTTCACAATTCCTAATGTGTACAAACCTGTTGTAGTTCTATCTTCTATCTCTAGCAGGTGATTTATCTTCAGAATTAAGGTTTTTTTTAAAAAAAAACTTGCAGGCCGCACTGTGGAAACCTTTGCTTGAGCGTGAGAACGTAGAGCAAGTGCGATTGCAAATCCAGTGGGGATGCCATTAAACGTCTTATGACAGGCCATCCTACACATACTCATATGGTTCTGAAACACCACACAATGGCCGAACTCGTAGAAGGGGCAAAGATCGCAACATCAACAGTAATGCAAGCCAAATCAGGTGGTGATGAAGCCCATTTCTGGACCTGCTTTGGGGCTGCACACCTAGGATGCTAACTGAATTTCAGATAATGCATAGCAATCATAACCGCATAAAAGCAAGCACTTTCTTAGCTATTGTTGTCAGGAAAGCTTTAGCATTAGAATTCCTAACATCACTCTCATCCACTTCGGTTGGATCCGCCCGCTCAATGATATATAACCAACCCAGCTCCTGACAAAAATATTGGATCGTGTATTTTGTTAAGGAAATTAAAGGCTAGGTTTATAACTAGCAATGAGTGAAATTTTTTGCAGGTTCAACCCAGAAATCATGCGAATAGAGGATTATAGATCATTACTCAATAGACGCATAATACAATGGAAGAAGAGTTAAAAGAAGTATGGTCCATCAGTGTAGTAGTCGGCAGCACAATCAGCACCACAACAATAGCAGCAGAATTCATGTATATATACGGGTTTTAAACACCACACGTAGATGTGCTCCTCACTTATGTTCATAATCTAATGACGATTGATGGAGGAAGGCACCTTGCGTAGAGGGTGACATGAGACCACCGGAAAAGACCCGGTGGGGTGATTGTCCCAGCCACACTTGCTGATGGTGATCCCATCTGTGTTTTAAGCCCCTAGATTTACCAATTGTTTTGCTTTTCCGCCCCTCCTAGGTTTTAGTACTTAGCTTTTCACCGGGGTGTTGTCAGCTGAACAACTGTATGTGCTGGATGCTCAGACTATTATAGGGACAGCCAACAACCATGTTCCTCATCGCAAAAAAGATGATGGATCTTGATCATGCATGACAACCCCACTAGCAGAGCACATGGCTCGATCAGATGGCAGAAAGTTGCGCCCCTGGCGGAGTTTCGTCAGAATGATCGGACATCACAAATGGAGAAATGTGGTGGTGATAAAGACAGGCAGTCAGAATCAGCTAGCGAGCGCGTTGAATTGGTGCCACATCGTGTCTTTGCCTATTCCTAATGTACCAGGATATCGAGAGACTTGACAGATCCAGAAAGAGTGAGATAGAGAGAAAATAACATTGTTGTGACAATTTACCAAGGATGCTTCCCCTTCTACTATTTTGGTTCCATGATACTATTTGACAGCACAAAAGATGAATAATAATCAGATAAATGATAGGTAGAATTAAAAGGTTTTCCATGCAGAATATATTATTGTAGCATATGTTTAGTTAAGAACAAGGTGGGATAAGGTTAAAGACACCCATACTTTTAGGGACAGGACGATCAGTTTTCTACAAAGGGATGGAAGGATCCTAACTTTTTATTGGGTTTGAATGATGGGACGGCCTATCCCACAGTATGGGCGAGACAAAGGAAGTGGGACAGCATCGTCCTCCAGATTTAGCTACTGAAGATGAAACTACCTGCAGTTGTACAACTACTGAAAGTTACTTATCTACTGCACTCAAACTTCGCCATATACTGCATATGTATTGGGAGGGGATGATGCTATCCAAACAAAGCTCTGATTCAATTCGACTGACCAAAAGGAGAAGCGTTAGTATTGTGGCGAGGGACGAATCCACAAATGACAGAATTCCCTGTCCGCCATTTTGCATCTGTTGAAGCCACTTTGCATCTGCTCAAGTGGAGCCACAAATGAAATTTTCCGTACTGGAAATAAAGCAGATGTTCTCGTAGAGCGGTGAAAGCGACCGAGAAAGATTTGTTTCAGGTGAAATCAACAGAACGCAGAAGAAATCAGACGAGGTACTAGGCTACTACCAGCAATCCTCATAGGTCAAATCCCTGGATTTTTTTTTTACTTTTATTTATGTTGTTGCGGATGTGACTCAGCACGCGCATAAGAAGAGAAGCAGGGTGGATACTCACAACTTACAAGCAACGTTAGCAAAAGGAACACATCCAATCCACGGGCGCTGATGATGAATTCACTCTCGCACGGGATCACTTCTCGCCATGGAGGAAGAGCATGTAGAACCCACCAATAACTGTGGCCGCCGCCATGACCCAGGCCGCGACCGCGAAGCCCAGGGGCAGCATCGCGCCGATCTTCCATGTGAATGCGGCGGTGAGGGTCGCGGTCAGGAGCCACACGGCGAGCCTGGCACGGCCGCGCGCCGGGGACCCGGGCGGCGAGAGCTCGAAGCGGCGGATCGCGCCGAAGAGGAGGAGCAGGTTGAGGTGGGAGGCGCCGACGAAGGCCACCGCGGCGGGGCCCTGGTGGTGGTGGCGATCGGAGGGGTCGGCGGTGGCGGTGCTGCCCGCCATCGGGGCGGCGGCGGCGGTGGGGAGCGGGCTGGGGTTTCTCGAGGCTAGACTAGGTCACTAGAGAGTCACTCACGCGTCTCGCACCGTGCACTAACTTTTGTGACCCCCCTCAAAAAAAAAAAGTTACTTTCGTGACAGGACAGGCTGACAACACATCAGCACAGGAAGGACTGTTCAGCTTGCAGCTAGAGCATGTGATTCGCCAAAAAAAAAACTTGCAACCAGAGCTGTAAGCTACAGTAGACTTCGCGACGAAGCATTTGACAGATTTGAGCAAAGGAGCTGGACTGCTGGAGGACCCAGAAAGTTGAAGCGAAAGCAATCCAACTCGGGAGCGACTTCAAATGTAGACGCTGGGATATGGAAACTCAGCCGGCATATGGAAACGAGCAAGAACATCAACAGAGAAAGTGGCCGCCGACAAAGCCAGCTTACGTCCCTTCACACGGTTTGCACGTCGCGCTGCGCAACTAGTCGGAATACGTTATACGTGACGTGGGAGATCGATGTCTCTCCTTGTCATATATATGATGTGACTTCCATCGAGATAAATATAAGATATAAAAATGTTAAAAGAAGCACTACTTTCAGGTCAAATCAACAACATGCAGCTTGATCAATACATTAGATTTCAGGTGACTCTCACAATGTGCATATGACAGATGAAATATTGAATGATCACTTCAAGGTGACAAACTAACTCCAGGGGAAACCAACATGTTGCAGCTCAATACAATCACTTAATTTCAGGTGGATCACACCGTGCATTTCTGGACCTATAGACTACTACCTGAAACGCCACTTCAATGTTGTACAGTGTAAATTTAGGTGAAACCAACACAATGCAACTTGATTGGAACACAGAATTCCGTCAGTTGAACATAATGTGCATTACCGGAAATAAATCTACGCCGAAAATGACATCTAGTGTCAGAGAATTAAGCAGAGAGAGTGCAACAAGCATCATAGTACTTGCGTATCTGCAAACACCACACGCAGTGGTCAGATCAGATCGCTTCTCTGAGTAAAACAATAACAGGTTGAGCCCAGACCACGAAAATCATCACTTGAAGGTGACGCCTAATTTCAAGCGAAATCCAAAAGCGCAAATCAATAGAAACACTGAATTTCAGGTGGCTGACCATGTGGATTACTGGACCTATGAACTACCTGGATCATCACTTCAAAGTGACGAGCAATTTCAGGTGAAACTAACAAGATTTAAATCAACTGGAATACTAAATTTCATCAGGTGGCTCACACTGTGCATTTCTGGGCTACGGAATATACTACAGGATAACTACTAGAAGATGGCGACTAGTTTCAGTTGAAATGAGAAGGAAATCAGATGAATTAGTTCTTGTAGTTAGGTCCAATGCATAAGCATTTCAATTATTCCACATACATCATAACGTGCAAATGGATCATTGGTTTCAGTCCACGAATCTACTTGCAACAAAAACATCTAGCATCAGAGAACTAAGAAATAGTGCATCACACTTGCTAGCTCTGAGAATGTAAAAGTAATATCACTTTCTACTATTTTGATCTTATGCTATGATTTTGGAAACAGCAAAGTAGACCACCCAGATGGGAAAGGTAGGGCCTATAGTGCAGATTTTGAATGTAGATGGTCTTTCTTACACAAAATCATTGCGACAATGCTAACATACTTCTGAAATCTCACTCGGGTGCATGCCAGCTTGCTTCAGATGGCTAATATTTGCATGATAGATTTCCATGGAGATACACTATGGAAATGTACCAAGTTTAAGAGAAAAAAACGACTAGTTTCAGGTGAAATAAACAAAATGCAGCTCGTTCGAAGCACAAAAGTTCAGATGGTTAACAATATAATGTGCATTACTGGACTACATATGAAATATTGAACCATCACTCGAAGGTGATGACAAATATTTCCAGTCAAAGCAACAAAATGCAGCTAGATAGAAA
This sequence comes from Setaria viridis, assembly GCF_005286985.2. Lineage (NCBI taxonomy): Eukaryota > Viridiplantae > Streptophyta > Magnoliopsida > Poales > Poaceae > Setaria > Setaria viridis. Next base: position 2,426,853 of record NC_048266.2, read on the forward strand.
TAGAAAAACTTTGAATTTCAGGTGTCTGACAATGTGGATTATTGGACCCCATGAAATACCCGAATTATCAATCATTTTCAGGTGACGCTTGCAAAACTGAACTCGATCAGAACGCTGAATTCCATCAAATGGCTCACATGGTCCACCGCGTGACAAATGGAATACTGAACCAGTGAAACATTGCTCGAAGGTGGAGGCAGTTAAAGTGAGCAGGAAATCAGATGAACTAGTTCTCATAGCATTTCAATTCTCCGCATAGCTCATAATGTGCAAACGATTAGTGGTGCCACGAATCCAGATACGATAACGACGACAATATCTAGCATCAGAGAATTAAGCAGACAGCAGGGAGAGCACGTACGGCGCGCAGCAATCCCATCGCCCCTTCCTAGTAAAACACGAGCAGGTAAAGCCCGCCTCCGACGCCCGCGGCCGCAATGCCCCAGATCACGGCCTCGAAAGGCGGGGGGCCGACCAATCCCCAGGCGACGCCGACGGTGATGGATGAGGAGAGGACCCATGGCGAACCTGGCCCAGCGGCGCGCCTCGGAGCCGGGCGGGGAGTGGTGGAACCAGAGGAGGCCCAGGACGAGGAGGACGAGGTTGAGGTCGGGGAAGGCCACCTCGGCGAGGCCGGCGCCGCGGGAGAGGCGGAGGGCGATCCTGACCGCGGGGCCCATGAGGAGGGGAAGGAATGGCTCGTAGGCCCAGAGAAAAACATCAATTGATCTATGCATTTTTAAAACAGTTTTTTTACTGGTGTGAGTGTTGCTTTAATTAAATTTTACTAGGAGCTAAATGAACACTCTTTGTGAGATAAAATTTAAAATCTAAATGAAGACTTATTTTAGGATGGAGGGAGTATGCAAGAGGAGTTTCATCATCATGAAAACCCAACAAACATAGTTACCGAGTTTTAAACCTTGATAACTGTGCTATGAAATCAAGAACTGAATGGAGCCGCTTGCCCGGTTGCTCTCCGGCAACGGCGCGACCGCGAAGTGGCGGATGGAGCGGAAGAGCTGGAGTTGGAGGAAGTAGGATAGCAACCAAAAGGCCACCTCGGCGCCGTCCCGGCTCTGCACGACGGCACGGTGGAGGTTGACCGCGAGGTAGCCGAGGATGGCCAGGAGGAAGAGCCCCGAGTCCCACGGAGCGCGCGTCGCCGTGGCCTGATCGCTGTGCGAACTGGGGAGTGGCAATGGCTGAGTGAGCAAGTGGGAAGTGGAGACTGGCACTGCAGGCTTGGTGAGCGAGTGGGAAGTAGGGAGCGGAGAATGGTTTTATCATCTTTACTACTCCCACCGTTCCAAATTGTAAGTCATTCCAAGAATCTTGGAGAGTCAAATCATCTCAAGTTTGACCAAAATTATAGAGAAAAATATAAAGATTTATGACATCAAATAGATATATTATGAAAATATAATTGATAAAGAATCTAATGATACTTAGTTGACATTATAAATGTTATTATATTATCATATAAATTTAGTCAAACTTGAGATACTTTGACTCTCCAAGATTTTTATAATGACTTACAATTTGTAATAGAGGGAGTACTATATTGTGGAAGGTAGAGTTGGTGATCACGGTGGTGGTAGGTTGTGTCATGGTTATCGTACAGGTTACACGACCTTTTGTAAATTGGTTTTGGTGTATACTTGAAATACTTACGTGAGTTATGGTACAATTTTTCATTTAAATACAGACATCATGTGTGATAGTTAATCGAGTAATAGTATTTAAGAATTGTCCTGTATGAACCAATTCGGAACTCAAGAAAATGCTCCAACTTAGAATCCAATTGGTATATTATCTAATATCTCTGTAAAATTTGTGCGTTAAAAGTTCAATTTTCAAAAGTAAAAAGCATAAAAAGTAGCTGGCTAAAGTAAGGGATACTCAAAGCTTATAGATTGTAAAGACGAAACTTGATGTCATTTGTGAGGTATAATAAAAAATGAAGACACAGTAGAGATAAGAGCATTCAGGATGCATAGTGTTTTGTGCTGAATTGCCCTTTATTAGTATTCGACTATTTGTCAATTGCATATCCCATAGACGAAGTTGACTTTGATCCTTTACATGTTGTAGTTTTTTTTAGATGTTCTCGTAACGTGTTGGTATCTCTCAAACTTGTCCTGCAGGGACATGAATCCTGATCCTGGAAATCATGTTCATCATCAGCAGCACGTCCATCTATCATTTTACCGGGCACTGGCTGGCAACCGCGTCTCGGTGCCTCCCGAAACAGCCATGTGATCGCGAGCAGCGCCACACGCGCACCGCCCGCGCCGGCCGTCGTTTTCCTTCGTCTTTCGATGACGACGCGTACACCTGCTGGACAGCAGGAGGCCTGGGCCTTTGGAAAACGGAGGGCAAAGTTGCACGGGAGGAGGAAAAAGAGGTGCAAAGCTATCTCCTGCACCACGTTGGAAACAGATGCACAGGAGAGGCAAGGTGCAGGCATGCACGCGCGTCCTTAGCTTGATCAGTCCTGGATCGCACGCACGCACGCACGCATTGGTTGCAGTCGTCTCAGCTCACAGCCAGGGCCCAGCAGGGCGTTCCATGCCTGCAGCTGCAGGGAAATGCTAGCTTTTGTGAGATCTGAAGTTGGAGTCGGTTCATGTTCACCAAGCAGCGTTGAGGAAGAGCGTCTCTAAACTGATGAGAACATGGCTCCAGCAATTCAAAGGTTTTAATTCAAGTAAGCAACATGGATGTATAGTTATTTTGATGGCCTAACGGAGAGGTTAGCTGAAAACATCCATGTCAATCACAAATGATAAATAACTAAATTCAAAATTAATATAAAGGAAAAATAGCGGTTTAAGTTTGATACGGTCTCGGAAGTAAAATATCGAAATAAGGATCTATGTTAGATCCAATTAATAAATAAATAATTAAATTTGGACTAAAGCAGACTAAATATAAATATATAATACTATTGGACTCTCATATGCTATAGGAACAAAAATATCGAGCCCATATAAAATAAGAAAAATTATCTCGTAGCCCAACTTAGTAGTTAATTGGTAGCTAAACTTTAGAATAAGAAAATCCGTACAATGTGGTGGGTGAAATTATCTCGTAGTTCTATGAAAAATTCGTTTTATAAGAGGGTGTTTCACGAAACAATATCTTTCTCCGACCTTGCTCTCTTCCCTTCGCATCGACAAAAATACTATGTAGCATTTGAAATGGCCTACGTCTAGCACTATACCTGCCCGAATAGCTTCCGAGTTATTAAGACTTTGTTTATGGATGGCAACGGGCATATTGCCCGCGGGGAGAAGGTTTACAGAACCGAGCCCGCGAGGCAAATCCTGTACCCATACCCGTACCCACTGCCCGTCACGGACAAGAAGTTGTGCCCGTACCCATCACCCGCGGGCACACCCGTGCCTGCCAGGCAACCAGCCGTCTATCAGCCTTGGTCTGCCGTCTGTCAGCCTACTCGTGCTGAGGATGAAATGTTTGAACAAATACAAGGGCAAAAGTTGAACGAATGGTGTTTACTAGCCAACATCACGTATTATCCAGTATAAAGCATACTGATTCGAACAGCAGAAAGCAATCAAAGCATTAGGGCTATGTGATTCTCACTAGATAGACCATTTCCAAGAGGTACAGCAACTTTCAATCAACAGAACAATTGAAGACGAACACGAGCATGAAACTGAACAATAGCACACAAGCCTTGATACGGTTAGGTGAGACTAATATCCTTCGCAGAAGCATTCGGTCGAACAGGTTGCAGGCGTCTGCAAAGCTGTCCTATCCCACAGGCGGAAAGTCGGAAACACCTCCACGGCGCGGAAGCAGCAGCCGATCTGCGGTGAGGAGGAAGCCCCGGCGCGGAGGCGGACTCATGGCTTACGGCAGGCCAAGGCTGACAGACGGGTGGGATCTAAAGAGTGACAGTAGTGTAGTTCATGGATATATCATTCATTCATTCTACTGAAGACTGCCTACTAAACTAAATAGAGAAGGAAGAAGACTGACCAGCGGCTTGGGGTGGCGACGGGGTACCGGGCGTCGGGACTCGGGCGGCGGGGAGCGAGGGCGAGCGGCAGAGAGGTGGCGGCGGGGAGGTGGGCTGGCGGAGAAGTGGCGGCGGGGAGGTGGCGGCGGGAAGCGAGGGCAGGCGGCAGGCGGCGGGGAGGTGGTGGCGGCCGTTTGGGCGCCTGGTGCGCGGGGTACGGGAGCGGCCGAGCGGGACTGTGGGCGTACGGGACGAGAAGGATAGGAGGCACCTAGAAATCGATTATATACGGTTGCACATGTCAGGCAATACGTCGCAGATTTGCGGGCTCACATGTATGGGTAAGATATTTTTATAGACGCTAATTTTTTATCCGCGGGTACAAATTCAAACCCACACCCGTACCCGTGAGTATAAAATAGCATCCGTATTCTCACCCTACCAGGTTTTTGCCTACGGGTAATTTGTGCCCGTTACCATACATAACTTCGTGCAGCGCGCGTGAAAAGGCAAGTAAAACATCGCTCTCTATCCTAAGTCATCCTAAGTCGAAAAGGCAAGTAAAACATCGCTCTCTATCCTAAGTCATCCTAAGTCATGGATGATGTCATGAACGCTTGCAGTCTACAATTGTTGGTCATCAAGATCGCAAATTGCCTTCTCTTTCTTCCCAAAACCGACGAAGATACCATCTTGTGCTTATCGGCCCGTCGCACTCGGTAGCCGACGACCAGCTCGCCCCCTCGGTGACATCTCCGGAGCCACCAGAAAGCCCAAGTGCGTGATGGCAAACTAACTGTTGCCATCGAATGCTCCAATGGCCGCCGGCCGCTACAAATATATCGACTCCCACACGAGCCAAATCTGAGCAGCTTTGCAGGTAACATCGAGTCCGTTCACATTCCGATGGTGATGGCAACAATGGCCGGTGGAACCGGCGGCTTCGTCGGCGCTGCGCTCGCCGTGGTGCTGGTCCCGTGGCTGTGGGTGGCGCTGGTGCACCTGGCTTGGCGTCCGTACGCCGTGGCTCGGGCGTTCGCGCGGCAGGGCGTCCGCGGGCCGCCGTACCGGTTCTTCGTGGGCAACAGCGGCGAGGCGAAGGCGACGCTCGCGGCGGCCGGCGGCGAGACCCTGGACCGGAGCTCCCACGACATCATCCCGCGCGTGCTCCCGCATTACCGCGCGTGGGCGTCGCGCTACGGCAAGGTGTTCCTGTCGTGGTCCGGCGCGACGCCGACGCTGTGCGTGGGCAGCTACGACATGGCGAGGCGGGTCCTCGCCGACAAGGCCGGGCTGTACGTGAAGCCCGACCCGGGCCCGGCCATCCTGGCGCTGCTGGGCATGGGCCTGGTGTTCTCCGAGGGCGAGGACTGGGCGCGCCACCGCCGCGTCGTGCACCCGGCGTTTGCCATGGACAAGCTCAAATCGATGACGGGCGCCATGGCGGCGTGCGCGGGGGAAGTGATCCGGGCGTGGGAGGCGCGCGCGGCGGCCGGTGAGGTGACGGTGGAGGTCGGGCGGCAGTTCACGGAGCTCACCGCTGACGTGATCTCGCACACGGCGTTCGGGAGCAGCTACCGGCGGGGGAAGGAGGTGTTCGCGGCGCAGCGGGAGCTGCAGCACATCGCGTTCGCCTCCATCAACGGCGTCCGCGTCCCCGGCATGGGGTACGCGCCGACCAAGGCCAACGTGCGCCGGTGGCGGCTGGAGCGCACGGTGCGGGACACGCTCATGGCCATCATCGGCGAGCGCCTCGCCGCCGCCGGGGAGGCCCGTGGCTACGGCACCGACCTGCTGGGCCTAATGCTAGAGGCCAACGCCGCCGGCGCCGGCGGCAAGAGGGCGATGAGCATGGACGAGATCGTCGACGAGTGCAAGACGTTCTTCTTCGCCGGGCACGACACGACCGCGCACCTCCTCACCTGGGCGATGTTCCTCCTCGGCACACACCCTGAGTGGCAGCAGCGGCTCAGGGAGGAGGTTCTCCTGGAGTGCGGCGGCGCCGGGACGGCCCTCCACGGCGACGCCCTCGGCAAGCTCAAGCTCGTAACCATGGTGCTATACGAGACGCTCAGGCTGTACGGCCCGGTGAATATGATCGCGAGGGTGGGCACGGCGGACACGGACCTCTCCGGCGTGGAGGTGCCCATGGGCACCATCCTCACCATCCCGATCGCGATGCTGCACCGCGATGAGGAGGTGTGGGGCGCGGACGCCGGCGAGTTCAACCCGCTCCGGTTCCGCGACGGCGTGGGCCGGGCGGCGGCGCTCCCGGGCGCGCTGCTGTCCTTCTCGTCGGGCCCGCGGTCGTGCATCGGGCAGGACTTCGCGATGCTGGAGGCGAAGGCGACGCTGGCGATGGTCCTGCGGCGGTTCGCGTTCGAGGTGGCGCCGGAGTACGTGCACGCGCCGGCCGACTTCCTGACGCTGCAGCCCCTGCACGGCCTCCCCATCGTGCTCAAACTCTTGGACTCCTAGATGCAGTCTATACTATACTTGCGAACCAGCTTATACTATCTAAAGCGAAAAAAAAATTGTCACCTTCTTTGAATCAAACATATATAGTGGGGTTGAGAGATTTGCTGAATGCTGGCTGATGCATTTGCTTGCAAAAAAAGGCATAAGAATCATGTACTAGGATTATGGAAAATTAAATTCCTCATCAAGTAAAGTCACCACTACTACTTTGAATCAGCAATGGTCCATGATTTGATAACAGAAGAGCTAGGTCTCAACTCACTAGTCAGCCAGAGTTGTCAGCGATCGTATAGAGAGCATCTGATGCAGAAATTTGTGTATAATTAAGTTAAGTCAGGATCAGCTAGCGAAACATTGTCCCTTGAGCATTGGGGATGAAATCCTAAATGCATGCAGCTTACGAACGATTTTTTTTTTTTTGCGTACTTGGAAAATGTAAATTTTGACAGTTCCATCGAGTAAAAGAAAAGAGAGATGTACTATGACTGCGAGAATACAACCAATGCCACTGCTCTTTCTTGTACTTCTAGTCCTATGAAATGATTTTAAATATATATGTATTGAGAAGTTTTTACACAAAGGATATATCTGCCTATTGGAAACCATCGTTACCATTATTAGCTAACAAAATCCTGAATTTCGGATCATGCATGTGTCTTCTTGCCCCTTGGTAGCTGATGCTGCCATTTCGCATATACTCTAAAGCTTAATACGGGTAAAAGAAGAACGGCATTTTAAGGTTAAAGTGAAACCAGCAAAACCGCAACTCGAAATACTGATGATTTACGGAAAGATAGAGACTAATTTCAGGTGAAAAGCACAAGAAATCAGATGAATTAGCCAAAGCATTGTTGCATCCTTTGGTATCTCTGGTCGTCGTCACTTCTCCTCCCCTGGCGCGTGCAGCATAGCTATATTTCAGCGTACACAACTCTCCTCAGGCGGACAGCGCTTAGCCAGGTAGCAGTAGAGCCCAACGGCGTAGGCTGCGGCGGCGACCCAAGCCAAGATCGCGTGAGGCAGGGGCACCAAGCAGCTGCAGAGCGCGAGGCCAGCGACCGTGTGGTAACACGCGCCGAGCTTGGCCCAGCGCGCGCCGCGGAGCCGATCGGCGCAAGCACCACGAGGCGAGCGAGCAGGAGCGCGAGGACGAGGCTGAGGAAGCAGACGGCGCCGGAGGCCACCCAGGCGTAGCGGCTGGGGGCGAGGGCGACGGCGGAGGCGGCCGCGGTGCCGATGAGGGCGGTCGACGAGAGGACGGCGCACGCCAACTCCATGGTGGGCGCGCCAATGGTGGAAGGATCGCGGCGGGGAGTAGAGGAAGGTCAGTGAGCTTGGGCCTTGGGGGAGTGGGGGTCTTGCAAATGCAAGCTGCTGATTGCCTCCTTCACACTCGAGGCAAGTAGTGCTATATAGAGAGAGAGACCTGGTGGATGTAGCAGGGATAGAGGACGCTCTCAGAAAAAACATATGAAGCCATGGATCATATCTTCTCATTATTGATCCCTGGCCGTCCTTGGTAGTGGTAGTTGGCTTGGTAGCTAATGCCTAATGGCATGACTACCTCACACTGGCTGTCGCGTCAAGACATCCCCTAGACGAGAAACGGCAATGGCAGCCGTGTGATCGCGAGCAGCCTTCCTTCCGAGGACGGCATACAGGGCTGTGTAAAGAGGCCAGGCGCCAGCTACGACTCCTTTGCTTCTTTGCAAAAAACGGAGGCAAAATTACGCGGCAAAAAAAGGAGAAAAGGTGGAAGAGCTATCTCCTAATTTCCCCGCTTCCAGATTTCATAACAAATGCACAGGAAAAGGTAACGGCGCGTGCACCCGTTTCGATCGTCACAGTGATGCGTGATGTGAGTTCGAACTGGTTCTGGTGTGTGGCCATGTTCTGATGCATGTTCACCATGCAGTAGCTGACGGATGACCATGCTCACCAGACTGTGTCACTGTGTACGCTAAGCACGTTGTCCGGCCAACTAGATCAGAGCTATATGCATGATTGCTCCAATATGAGCCATGTCTGCTTCTTTGCAAATTAAAACGGAGAATAAAAAGGTGGCAAGATATCATATATGTTTTGCCGCGCTTCCAAAGGAGATACACAGGAATAGCTACAGCGTGCACACTTGTGTGAGATATATAGATGGCCAGATGGGCCAGGCTCACTGGGCGGCCCGAGGCCCGGCACTAGCACGGCCTGGAATGAGATGAATAGTGCCCAGCCTGGCCTGGCACGATGCGTCGGGCTGGGCCTGGGCCACCTCCCTGGCACGCTGGGCCAGCACGAGTTCGACACGATTTTTGGGCTAGCCCGATGCAGCCCGACGGCGTACTGGCAAGTCCACACACACACACACACACACACACATATATATATATATATATATATATAAAATCATAACTCTTTACCTCCTCCCCACCCCCAACATCCAGGCCAGCAGCCGCCGCCCCTTCCTTCCTCTCCCGCGTGATGCCTCCACCGCCAGGGGCCGCCGCAGCCGGGAGGGGTGCCCTCTGCTGCCGGGGTCCGCCTCTGCTGGTGCCTGGCCCGGCACTAACACGATTGTGCCCGTCGTGCTAGCGGGCCGACCCGGTCCAATAAAAAGGCCATCGGGCTAGCTTGGGCCAGTAGTTCGGCACGCAGTGCCGGCCCGGCCGGCACGAAGAATCCTTTGGGCCTATTAGTGCCTGGCCTAATAGTAATGGGCCATTCCGGGCTAGTGCCGGGCGGCCCATTTAGCCATCTATAGTGAGATATGAAGGTAGCAGGAAGCGCTGCAACTTGTCGAATTGATGATTCACCAAGAATCTTCGAAAATGGGACGATGAACATGAACTTGCTGCTGCATTTTTTTTTTGGAAAAAGGCTTGCTAAACTTTGCCTGTTGGCACTTGGCGGGTGCGTACACTGTAAGGATTTCGCACGAGGATCTTGCTGCAGTAAACTAGTAAATAATTATGATCGCAATTAGGTAGCAGGTTTATCTGAGTGGAAATTCTCACACAGGTAGCAGCCTGAGAGAACTCAAAAATTCAAGAATGCCTCCACTGACATGAAGTCATATACTCATATGCATGGCTCATGTGATTTTGTTAAAAAGAGGAACACCTAATTTCAAGTAAAATCGACACAATAATGCAACTCGAAACACTTAATTTTAGGGGGCTCACAATATGTATTGCATCATATCAGACCAATGAAACACTGAAACATTCCATATCTAGTACTTGAACATGGTGGCGGATTACAGGTGAAATGCAAAAGACATCAGACGAAATAGTCCAACACGTAGACAGACAGTTGGACATTATTACACTGGGAGATCACAGTGTAGGTGCAACAGAATAGGTGGTATTAGTCCACGACTCTACCATACGGTGGTTTCATACAGCAACACCATTAAGCAAAGTGCATCGTACTTAGTAAGATAGCCACACAGGCAGCAGAATTACTGTTTCATTCTCTCATGATCTGGTCACTCATCATGCTCGCGAAGAACGAAGACAACGTAGAGGTAAGCGGCGACAGGCGGCGCGGCGCCCAGGACGCAGAGGAAGGCCACGAAGGACAGGGAGTGCTCCGCGCTGGCCTTCCAGCTGAAGCCGGCGACGAGCGACGCCGCGAGGAGGGACACGGCGAGCCCTGACACGCGGCGCGTGGTCGAACCAGCGAGCGGACAGGGCGAGGATGACGATGTTGACTTAGGCGAAGGCGAGGAAAGCCACCGCGTCGGCGCGGTCGTGGACGGCGCAAGCGTTGAGGCCGATGATGACGGTAACGCCGACGAGGGCGGTGTAGAAGGACGTGCCGTCCCATGGACGAAGGCGATCGAGGGTGGTCGCAGCCGGCGCCGCGACGGGGGCGCCGCCGGTGTGGTCAGGGGAGGCCTTGGGGCTCGCCATGGGCGCTGGCTCTGGCTGATGCTGATCACGGTGGAGAGTGGCTGTGTCTCGCTGAGCGGTAAGTGGGGGCTGAGGATGGGGAGCTGGGGGTTTTATAATCCGAGTCCACAAGACAAGATAAGCAATCAAGCATACCTTTACTGGTATTGAGGGGTGTTTGTTCCTGTCACATCGGATATTTGATACTAATTAGAAGTATTAAATATAGGTTAATTATAAAATTAATTGCACAGATAGAGGCTAATTCGCGAGACAAATCTATTAAGCCTAATTAATCCATGATTTGACAACGTGGTGCTATAGCAACCATTTACTAATGATGAATTAATTAGGCTTAATAGATTCGTCTCACGAATCAGCCCAGGGCTTCTGCAATTAGTTTTATAATTAGCTCATGTTTAGTTTTTCTAATTAGTATCCGAATATTTGATGTGACAAGGTTAAACTTTAGCGCAAGATCCAAACACGCCCTAATAAAGAGTTAATGGCAATGAGAGATCCTACTATATCTGCTGGTGGTTTCTGGTTGTTCTAGATTCTACCATATCTTTATAGTCTACTCCGTAGTATAGTAAAGAGGAAGTTGGTTGTCACAACTCACAAAGGCTGTCATCTTTGCCTTGGTTTTCACAGTTTTATGTAAAATTGATTTTTACACTGTAAACTAACTGCAAAGGATAATGTACGGAGCATGATTTATCACTGCACATGTCATTATTCTTGTGGCTTGTGATATTGATAAGGGTGGGATATGGATTTTCTACAATTGTTTTTTTATAATAATGAATTAATGAGAAGTATTTATAATTTTTTTGAACTAATGAACTCATTTCAACACAATGTGATGAAAAAGATATGTGTTAGTCTAGTGTGTGATGAAAAGATTATTGCCACAAGTCACTGTCAAAACTTAGAAAATTAAATTCCCCCAATTCAAACTTCACTTGGATTTGTGTAACTGTATCTAAAATATATGTGTTTGAATGGTGAATTTAATGTTACATTTTTTTAAAAAAAAAAAGGTAAGTTGATATGGCACATTGAGTCGGCGACGTGCTCCATGCCGTAAGCTAACGAGAAACAGGAGCAGGAGGCCAGGAGGGCTTGATATAGGATTGCTCCGATTCTTTGCAATGCAGCTAGGCCCGTGCGAGTGCTCACGTGGTTGCACTCAGTCACTCACAGACAATGGGGTGAAAAAATGAAAACCGGCTGCAAGTAAACAGTTAAAAAAAGAAGATTGCAAGTAAACTCAGATAGTTTTTCTGACTTCTCAAAGAAGAAGAAAAAAAACAGTCCTACTGCCATGTGGGCTGCTATGCACTATAGCTCTCTTCTATGATCTTTGTTTATGCAATTTTTTATTTTTATATTTATTTACGATTTTGCAGAAATAAATAGTCGAATGAAAAATTTGCAGAAATAGACCTATGCTGCCGTATGAAACGGCGGTAAAGGTGCATCGCCGGTTGAAACGGCAGTAAGGGGTGGTACCGCCGGGTGAAACGGTGGTACCTTCCCGCATACCGCCCCCCCCCCCCTCCCCCACCCCAAATCTGGCGGCACAGGATGCAGTGGCATGGGGTCAAGGCTGTTCCGCCACGTGATTTGGTGGAACTGGCGTGTTGCCGTTTGAATTGGCGGAAGCAGGCCACTTCCGCCAAATGAGCCGGTGGGGCTTCCCCTTATAAAAGGAGGTACGTGGCCGCCCCGGGCTCTCGCCCAGTTCATTTCCACGCACTCAGCCAGAGCTAGAGCCGAGCCAGGCAGACCGAGAGAAGAGTAAGGGAGGGAGGGAGAGGAGAAGGAAGGGAGGGAGAAGGGAAAGAAAGAAAGAAAGAAAGAAAGAAAGAAAGAAAGAAAGAAAGGAGGGAAGGAAGGAAGGGAGCGGAGATTGAAGGTTCGTTAGTCGTTTCATTAGAGGTATTTTTTCTAATCCCCTAGTTTAGTTAGTGTAGTGGATAGATGTAGTAGTAGATAGATCTAGTAGTTAGTTTAGTGGATCTGAGATATAGAATAATGTAGGTCAGTTAGTGTAGTGGATTTTAGACATAGGAAAATGTAGCTTAGTTAGATTAGTGAATTTAGCTTAGGTATTTAGTTGATAGTAAAATTAGTTTGTTGATTTATGCAGATTAAGTTTAGATGAATTTTATTTGCAATGGCAGGATTATATTATGTATAGGTATTCAAGATGTAGTTGTTTATGGGGTAATTGGAGTATTAGATTTAGTTTTGTTCTTGTCGCTGTATTGACCCGCTGTTTAGGGTTACATTGATGTAGTAATATTTTGTAATGGCCTATCATAGTATCATGTATATTGATCGGGTAAAATGAAATTAATTATTTCGTAAGATTGGACCGTATATTGAAATGTAGGTGTCGTTCGAGTTAACTAATTTAAGTTATTGAGAGTAACTTGCACTGTTCATGTCGTGTGTATTGGTAGACATATCGGAAAGTTTATATTTCCAAGTGTTCTATGGTCCGAGGGAGGTTAGATATGGTCCAAAAGGGGTAGATTTGAGTGGATTTCAGTCTTTCTGCAAGTATTTACCAAGAGCAATAGAGAGGACTTGGGGAGGCATATGCAGGTGGCTTTGTAAGGATTTCGGTCTTGATAGAGATCAAGTGGATGTGTTTGTTAGGGCTGTAGTAAAATGACAGCCTGACATAAACTTTTAGGAGCTGATCCCGCTGGAAGGAACCCAAAATTACCGAACTTATATAAATAGTTGCACAAAGCGTGGTTTACCGCTCATATTGTATGTTCAAGTGTTCACGAAGCCTTGGTCTAACAGTCAGATGGAAGAAGATGTGGGAGATGCTGAAGTTGAAGTCGAGGAAGGTGTAGAGTACTAATGGGCAAAATGAAAAAGTTTATGAAGATGGAGCAGAAGAAGGAGACGCAGAGAAGAGTTACATATTGCGATATTATACAAAATTACATGAAAAATAACTAAAAAAAATTAAAACAGAGTTACAACCAGTTCAAACGGCTATAACTCTGCTATAGCTGTTTGAACCGGCTATAGCATCCTAAACCCCGCTAAACCCAACTAAACCTGGCTAAACCAGGCAGTGGGAGCTTGCCGCCACTTGAAATGGCGGGAGACCACCTACCGCCGTACGAAACGGCTAAAGCAAGCTTCCGCCGCTTCGTACGGCGAAAAATGCCTATGCAGCGCTCCAAGCCTCCTACCGCCAATCCAACCGGTGGAAGCGGATCTACCACCATTTCGTACGACGCCATAGGTCTATTTCTGCAAAATTGTAAAAAGAATATCAAATAAAAAATGTTTATTTGTGCTTCTAGGCCCATCTTCTCTTCTCAGGACGTGATTCCGAGTTTCTGGCCCACTAGGCCGTTTAGAGCCTCCGTGACACCATTGGTCAACTCAGAAAACCTATCCATCTTCCGGAAGGTAGGAAGAGATTGAGTCTTCTGGTGTTTGAGATTCGTGCAGTCCCTGTGGATCGCACGATCTCCTTCGTCCTCTCACGATATCCTTGTCCTCCCTTCCCCTCATCTCACATCGCCGCCTGGGGAGGTTGGGGATGGAGCAGCTCGCCGGAGGGGTGGGAGGTGAGCGGGGGCGCATGTTGATGCTCATTATTGATACATTTTTAGTGCCATTTGAATTGTGTTTTCATACATATTCTTATTCTAACCCACCACTTGACACCTGAAATAACCTTATATTCGCATGTATGTTATGTTTTGGACCATATTGCTCAATCATAGGAAATACGACATAAATGAAGGGTTTTTCTACAAGTTGGATTTGGGCCCGAACTTTGCTGGACCAATTCACCGTCCAAATGAGTCCACATTCGATGAACCATCATTCCAGATGACTTAGAAGTGAAGTATGTGGTGATTTGGCAAGACTTAGAAGTGAAGTATGTGGTGATTTGGCAAGTCAATCTCATGGTCAAGCTAAGGGAAACCCAAGATTGGAAGCTCAGAAGGCCCGCATAAGTAGCAGATCTTGCACAAGGTATATCTCCCTCGTCCGGACTCCGAATGGGGCGAATTTAGTGTCTAAATTGCATGGCTCAAAAAGATCTACAACTTTTGTGTAGAAAGTTTTGGCGTTTGAGGCCGGGAGGGTAGAGAACTCGCCTAGACCGATCGGCCCAGCGGGCCCGAGCTGATTAGCCTAGCTCGTTTCTAGCCCCGATCGACGTGATCTTTGCCCCACGGTACCTCTAGACTATAAATATTCCTAATTTTCATCAGCATATGGAATCCATCTACCAGAACTCGACGAAACCTAGGGTATTCACCAAAGGGAGTTGACAGCCGCCGCAAGTCTTTAGAGTTGTCTAAAAGATGGCTTAGGCTAGACTAGCCGCCATGGCCTCCCTGCGCGGTTGTGCTATGGTGGAGATCAGGAGCAGGAGCAGATCATCGATGGTATGAACTCGGAGGTGATGATCTAAATACATCTATTATATAATCAATGTTCTTCATGCCATCCAATCTGTTAGCAACTCATTGCCTCCTTCTATGCTTTCTGCCTATCGTGGATATGCTTGTTCCTAGTCTAGTTCCGGATTAGAGTATCTAGAATGATTGGTGTAATCATGGTGATTAGATCTAGTATGTCGATCCTTCATGATAGTTAGACATGTTCACCTATGTTCGTACTCTTAAACTGCCTGCGTGTAGGGTGGGGATTTTCGGGAGGTTGACCGGATGTAGTAGTTTAAAAATTGTTTTGGATGAGATGCATGATTTGCTTGCTTATTAGCCAGATCTACAACTAGAAGATGATAGGTCCTTGTTACCCATGGTTATGCTATCTCATATGAATATGTGGATGTGATCAATCTATGCTCTATCATTCATATATATTAGGTTTACCCTTCTTATGCAATCCATGCTTCATGTTAGGATTAGATCCGTTGAGTTAGATAGAAAACTCTAGTTAGTTCCTGCCGATCCACGGATTGATTAGCTTTGGACGAATACTCTAAGGAAAAAGCTACGATGATTTATGCTCTTGCGGTTCACAAATTGGTGTGCTAACTGCTGTAGGCTCGACGGCGAGGTCACCGCCGGCTGCGGGCGGTGGTCGAGGCCGGCGGACTTAGGGTTAAGGTTAGGGTTAGGGGTTCGGGTTTCGAGAGTTCTAATAGCCGCTAGCCTTAGAAGAGGAGGAGGTTGGCGGCGGCGGCAGGCCCGGCGGTGGTGGCGGTTTGGCCGGCATGGGAGCGCCACTGGCTGGGCGGGGCTAGACAACCAACGAGCGGTTGCCGTTAGAAAAGGTGGGGTGGAGGATGGTAGTGGATGGTGGGCGAGCGGCATGGCAGCTGCCGGCCGGGGTGGTGGAGGACGCGGCGAGGGGGGGGTTCGCCGTGGAAGGAAGGGAGAGGAGATTAACGGGCGGGAGGTGGGCTGAAAGTTTCATGTTACACAAGATTGGCGCGCCTGCAATAGAGCTGCAGAAGGCGACGCCAAACAATACGAATGTACAGGCTCGAATACTAGAGAATTCAGAATTTTTAGCAGGAAAGGCAAATTATGTTGTCCCGGCTATCTACAGAATCCCATCAAGTTTGCAGACCAAGAGAAATTTGGACTGATATTTTCTCATGCCAATGATAACAGAGATCGATCCTGTTACTGCAAGTTCAAGTAACTCAAGTGTTAAGGTCAGAAGTAATGCATTACAAGAAAACAAATAAGAGAGGGCAATTGTGCTATACAGCAAGGCAAGAATACAGTACTAATTGATCCTAGAAAGTTCGTGTAAGAATTATCTGTAGTGATGGAACCAGCCACAAACTTTTGCCGCTCGAGATAATACCAGCCCATTACACACCACAAACCTTGTCCAGAAAGGAAAAAGAAAATGGTCTCACTTGTCGTCACATCATTTGCCAGAGGAGAGGTAGTTTACAATATGATTTCTCATGGACTAAATAAAATTAGCTCGAGAATGACCCTAGTATATGTATGTCATATATGTATAGTGATGGAACCAATCACAAACTTGACACAGACGAGATCATTACAGCTCATTACACACACCCAAGCCTTCTCCAAAAAGGAAAACAAAAAAGAAAAACTCAGAAAATCCGCGTCAGTAAGCTACAGCTCTACACCTACACGTCATGAATTTCCAAAGGTTTTATCAGTCCTTCCAGCAGATGACACCACATGCTTGCATTCAGTTGTCTTGCCTAAGGAGGACAGTGATTTAGAGTTGCCTGGAACTGTAAAAGAAACTGTGTCACTTCTGTGCGCAAATGGATACAGAGAAACGATAAGGACATTGTTATTACTTGAAAGTGGCGAGGGGAGATCCTGCGGTAGTGAAGTAAGAAGCAAGGTCTACATGCAGGTCATCATACATGCTCAGGTATGGATGGTTCTGCATAGAAGAAAACAGGTAGGGAAGAGTAAGATAAGTGGTTTAGTGCAAATGATACCTGAAATGACATGAAGATGTGAAGCCATTTCTTCACTTACCAACAAGGCTTGTGCTGATGACCTATCTTTAGCATCCTTCTGGGTACTGAAAATCCACAACGAAAATATACACATCAGATAATAGCCTCCTCTGAACAGATCACATAGCTGAACAAATCCACGGATAGAGAACACAAATATACAATAATAATAGATGGAAACAAATGATCTAAACTTTATTGACGTTACCTTCTAGATACTTTTACATGCATATGTAAAATACAAAGCAGGCAATTCGACTTGAGCAACAAAACCATGAGCTAGAGAAATGGCGGAAGCCTCTACGATGGCATATTAAATTACGTTCATAATTACAAATGAAAAAAATGCTAAAAAGTAGCTTAATAACAGGTAATGTGTCTATAGACACCATTGGAATGGAGCAGTATGATTTACCATGCAGAGATGAATGAGCAGAATTCTGGTGAAAACTGGTCCGATGGTGCAGATGGTGGCGGTTGATTAACAACAGCTTCGAGGAGTTCATAAAAGCTATCACAGGGAGGAAACGGAAAATTGCCGGTTGCACATTCCAGTATTACTAGGCCCAAACTCCAGATATCACTCATATAACCATGTTTCTTTGCATTGATTCTTTCTGGCTGTCAAGAACAGGAATCTTGCTTTCGGTCATCAGAACAAATAAAATGCACAGTATTTCTCGCCAAACTGGAAGACACAATTGTGAGCTGAAAAACTTGCACTCACCGCCATGTAGTAGCGCGTGCCAATAAATGTATCCCTCTGTCCAGAGGAGCTAGAAATAATGGCACTTACACCAAAGTCTGATATTTTTACTTCACCCCTATGATTTATCAATATATTTGATGGTTTCAGATCTCTGTGTATAATGTGCCTCTCGTGATGCAAGTATATCAGTCCTTTTAGTATCTGCAAAAGAAAGGTGTAGTTTCAATTATAAGGTTCATGTAGTGCTAATGTAGCAATTTAGTTGTAGCAGAGAAATGATGTGTAGCTTCTGCCACATGTCACTGGCCTGCTTACAGATAGCAGCAAGGTAGTCCTCTGGAATGGTTTTAACAGTCTTCAGGAAATCTGAAAGGGAGCCACCGTCCATGTATTCCAAAACAATAGAAATGGCACCATTGAAATAAAAACACTGATAGAACACAACAATATATTGGTACTGTGTTGACAAGTTTATTTTCAACTCCTTGGCAATCTGTCTGCGTATACTATCCTCAATATTTAGTTGAATAACCTGCAAATACAATGGTAGACTGATGGAGATAAAGACCCTTTACAAAATTACAACAGTTTGTAGACGATTACACGAAACAGATACAATGCAGAGATCATTGCGAAAACTCTTAACTTGTATCTAGTAATAAATTGAAAAGAACCACATGCAGAATCAGACAATGAATGCCTCGGAAATACCTTGAGAGCAAAAAACTGCCCGGTAAATTTGTGGCGGACCAATTGCACATTTCCACTGCTACCTTTCCCGATCACTTTGATTACATCTAGATCATCTAAGCTCAATTGACTATCCAGTGGCTCTATAGGAGGAGCCTGAAGAACATTTTGAGCAAGTCAGTAGGAAGAATGTGGGAACAGTATCATAAACTTTTACCAAATTAAGTAAAAGAGTACAGCAACCAACAGTGACATGAGACAACATTTTTTCCCACTATAAGCAAGTAAATATCACAATTCGGAATAATTCAGCAGATGGATACATCATCAATGATTCCCGTAGGCCCAAGCATGTGCAGATATTTGTAGCTAGTGCCTTATTTGTGTCTCACTCATCAAATCGGAAAAAGACATCAAGAGCCACAAAGGTACATATCGTTTTGCTTAAATCAGTATCTTAATCAGATAAACCAATGAATGGAGTCCCACTCATCAAAATGAAAAAAAGGCATCAATAGCCACAAAGCTACATATCGTTTTCCGTAAATCAGTATCTTAATTAGACAACCAATGGATTGATTCCCACTCATCAAAATGAAAAAGTCATCAAGAGCCACAAAGCTACATATAGTTTTCTCTAAATCAGTATCTTAATTAGATAATCAGGGGACGGAAACAACAGTATATGCTACTGCAGAACTTTTTCTCGAAGTTGTTATAAAAAAAAGAAACTTTTTTAAGTAAAATGCTAGTATCGCATAACTTTTCCCAAAATATCTGCAAGTTTGCCAACTGCTTATATTGCCGTGAATAAATATAAGAAACGCGACGGAATTATCACTGGGCAACATCCTAATTCCCGGAGACAGGGCGTTCCAAATTCCATGAACAAACAGAGCTCAACGACAATTTACTAAAATGTGACTCCTATCTGACTATCACTACCTGCCAAGCCAATCACATCCCAATTGCTTACTCCGTTCATCTCATCATCAAGAGAAACCATTGCAACAGCCAATTTCATGATCTCGGTCTTAAGATTTCTAAGCGGATGATGCAAAGACGCAAATTTTAATCCTTAGTCCAGGTGGTTTACCTCGCCTCCCTCGCTCTGCGGAACTATGCGTAGGCCATCCTTGTTGACGAGCAGATCCCCGTCCCTGAACGTCCCGCTGTGCGTCCTGGCCGGAACCCAAATCCCAACAACACCGGGAGATAAACCAGCCGAACAAGAAAGAACCGATAAATAAAGCGAGGGGGAGCTGAAGCCTACAGGAATTTGCCCATGGTGGACTCGGGGGGCGGCAGGGTGAGCTTCATCGGCTTCCGAGGCGTCGCCATCGGAAGTCCGGCGGCGGCGGGCTCTGTCACCGGAGCTCTGAGGAGCGGCGGGGGGAAAGGAGGGGCGTCTGACGGGCTGGCTGTACAGAGCTGGTGCAGCCGTGGAACTCGAGTTCTTGCCTTCTTGGTCGTCCCTGCGAGGGAGTGGTTGGCACCTTCTGTCCAATTCTTATTTCGTCTCCTTTTGATGCTCTACTTTTCTGCATTTGTGCTTACTTTTCCTTGCAGTATGTTGCAGATTTCGGTCCCGTTTGGTTACTTTTACTTATTTTTAGCACGTGTCACATCGAATGTTTAGATACTAATTAGGAGTATTAAACGTAGACTATTTACAAAACCCATTACATACGTGGAGGCTAAACGGCGAGACGAATCTATTAAACCTAATTAATCCATCATTAACAAATATTTACTGTAGCAACACATTATCAAATCATGAACTAATTAGGTTTAATAGATTTGTCTCGCCGTTTAGCCTCCACTTATGTAATGAGTTTTGTAAATAGTCTACGTTTAATACTTCTAATTAGTATCTATACATTCAATTTGACAGGTGTTAAAAATAAGCAGGGAAAACCAAGCCGATTCTTCTCAAATGTGGTCAGATGTGAAAGGGCCACATAATTGGGTGCCGGCACGTGTGTGATTGGTCAATGGCTCCATGCCATTGAAAAACCTTGTGCACACTAGGCTACACGAGGAGCGCAACGTGGATAGCGGCACCTTGCAAGGACGGTACTAGGACCTGGAAATGTGATTGGGTCATGTGGCGTCCTAAGCTCCAGCCGCAGTTCATATGGCTGGGTTCGAGCGACAGCTGCCCTGACTCTAGAAGCCAATTTTGAAGAATTTGACTTTGAAAATATTGATGCTGTAAAATCTGATGTTTTTGTTCTCAAAGTCCATTTTAAGCTCTAGAAAGGCTACAAATCCAAAAGGTTTATCGTGCTAAAACGCGTAGCTAAGGTTTATCGTGCTAAAACGCGCTAGGCTTTGACGAGCAGCAATGAACGTCGTTGCCACGTAGTATTGTTTAGTTGCAATTTGCATTGAAACTACCAATCCAGTGCATTGAATTCATGTGGTTTTCCTCGTGCTAGCGCTAACCCTTTTCAGGGAGAACAATAATTAGAGCAGCACCTGTCAAGAGAGAATGAGTTGACTAGTTTTCCAGCCTTGGCAACCTTTTCCTGTGATTTAACAATACGTGCACAAGCTATGTACAGTGCGTGGAAGCGTCAGTGTGCCCTGGCAGTGAGGGCACCAGGGAGCTTTCGTGCAAATGACGGGGCCGCACGATGCCAAGCCCCAAGTTGGGCGGCCCAGAGCGCCGCCATATCTACAGGACAGAACCAAATGCCCTGGATTATCCACTGTCCAAGTGGTACCTTCATCTCCTCCAACCCAAGTTAACCTCAGTAACTGCAGCTGCAACCACGGTTAGCAAGAGCAGCGGAGTGACCTCACAAGGAAAACGTCACTGAGCCGCAGCAACTCCGGGCCACGAGCCCACGACGCCTCTGGACTCCGTCCGGTGACAGCGGATGCGCCGGACAAGCAGGTCCTCGCTGACCCAGGGTCGTCGCTGAACTCTCCGTCGTCGGCAAGCACTTCAGATTCGACGGAGAACCCATCGACGCCGAGGTGAACGATGACGACATCTGCAAAGGCTTTTGCGCCGGATGCAAGGCTTGGACAGCAACCTGGCAGACATGACTCGAGGCGACGAGGTGCCATTCTTCTTCAGTCTTCACAAAAGGCAGGATACATTTGAAGTCTTCGGCATTTACCTGCCGTCATGTCCCAATTGTCCACAGAATTGCTCACCACCAGTTAATATATGCTCATTATCCTAACATAGTTGATGGTGACGAAAAGTGCGTGATTGATGCGGAAAAAGGGGTGAACTGGGCCAAAGAGAGGCACATCACAGTATCACACCATTCCGTGTTGGTGTCACGCAAGACTTTCTAATGGGCATCTTCAGTTAAACCGCTCATTACTCGTACATACAGGCTGATCACGGATCATCTGAAGATTCCGGCTGCACAGACGACACTGGTAGCTAGAGGGTGGCAGGAGGCAGTGGTCAGCGCCCAATGAGGCGTTCCCTATCGTCGTGGGCGGCAGGCAGACGGAAAGGGAACCTTGCGAATTGGATCTCAAGAAGCGGGGAGTCGGGCTTCCGGTCGTCAAAGCGGTATGCTGCAAAATGATCAGGTGGAAGTTCAGTCTCTGCAGATCTATCTCAAACTCTTTTATACATGGTTAAAAAAATGGTAAAGGGCACTGTCTAGTAACTGCTGGAGAGAGAACAGGCAACAGTGGATAGCAAGTATTTCAAGACTGATTCAGGATGGCATTAATATAAAGTCCATGAAAATTTCCCATCCCTGCAAGCCCTATTCAAACTTTATTTTTACCATGATTATTCTAAATCAGGATGAATAATGCCTCGAGTCCACCCAAGGATATGCACGAACATGAAATGAACATATGCATGAAACAAATCTAAGGTGCAGGAACAAGGACCTCGGAGTTTTTCCATAGCAGTGCGTGCTCTTTTTGCATCATCAAACTCCACAAAGCACAGGACATAAGCCTTGTCACCGCTCTGCAAGTAACAGCAGGAAGCAATATGCAAGAAAGTTTAGGCAAGTCAAACGAATGCTAAAATGAACACACACAAAAAAGGAAAGAAACCCACTAATACAGTAATAAGGGACTATCACCAAAGCATGGATTAGGAGTTCTGTGGTGAGTGATCTCAATGCCATGGATAATCCACCATGGACTCCCTGAACATTATATGTAAGCCTTGGGCACCCTCGAAATACAAGCTCCTTGCTTGGCTAGTAATCCAAGTCAAGATATTGTCAGCTGATAGGCTACTAGCCAGGGCAGGACCCGACAATTATTTTTTGCCCCGTCATGCATATAATGCATGGCAACAGCCGATCATCCTGTGTGTGGGGTTTGTGTTTGTAAGGGTTCCTATACCCTCTTTTCTTCTTTAAAATAATGATACGCAGATCTCCCGTGTGTTCAAGAAAAGAAGACAGACGACCATCTGTTGTTTCACTGCAATTAGTCCCTAGCTGTTTGGACTGCACTAACATACTGGCAGCAACCACCTTTCCGAGAAAACAACCAAGCCAGAGAAAACACCTCCAATTTGGTGGACTCAAAATGCAATAGACCTATGTACAGTGGCCATGAAGCAGGAAATCAATCTCTAAGAATGGCCCATTTGGAAACTGGAAACACTCTAAATTTGATGGACACAACACAATGGATCTATATATGTCAGATGGTCATGACAAAGAAAATCAGGTCTATCTACATCTAATGGCCACTATCTGCAAACTATGTAAAGAATAAGTTTTTCATCTTTCAAAGAAGAGAATGCAGGATAAGCTCCAGAGCCTCTTGCATCTGGGCATCCCTTTATAGTTTTTCCTGTTTTCTTCTCTCTCTCTGTAATTGCACGCACCTCTTAATCAACGAATGCAGCTCTCTTTTTTTTGAAATTAGTGCACTATAAATTTCACCATATCTTAACATAAGCCAAGTTCAAAAACATGAATTAATGCAATACACAGCTAGCAAAGAACAATTAGACCATTTTTTTCAATAAGAAGAAATAATGCATTGAAAAGGCAAGTACATACATGCCTGGGCTCCTTGTGCACTACTCTGATGTCCTTGAAGCCATCGAAGAGCCGAAACAAATCTTCAAGCAAAAGTTAAGGCTTGCAAAAATGAAACTTGCAAGGTATGAAAATATGATGCAAAAGAATGCCAAGCGCGAAGGATACGGGCTACTTCTCTCCTCGTGCAATCAGTAGGGAGACCATCAACAAAAAGAATGTTGGATTCATCTTCTGAGGGCCCATCAAGGTTTGGAAGTGGGCTGTGGTGCTCAACATTTGGAATACCAGCAACTTTGCCTAGAGACGAGCTTCTCCCCACGACAGCCGGTTCTTCCAAAAGACTAGGTCCCAGTGCCCTGGCTGGAGCTAGTCCACTCATCCCAGCAAAAGACGGGTCTTCCAAAGGACTAGGTCCATGTGCCCTAGCTGCAGCAGGTAGTCCATTCATGCCAGGCAAAGTAGGATTAATCACTCCTCCTGGACCATCCAAAGCATAAGCCCTTGGTTGCAACACTACCTGTAGATCAAGACAAAGTGATATGTGAGATAACGGTGGTCATTTTCCTCTTACTAATGAATCCTCCAAAAGTTAGGGTTTTATTACATCGTTTCTAAGAACATCTGGTCCACCCGGTAGAACAGAAGGTCTTGAAGCATAATAAGATGCTATTGAGCCATCAGATGGAAAATACTCGGGATAACCACCTCGTGGATCTGCTAATCAAATGAAGTTAAGAAGTTAGCCAACAAAACATACCCTGATCAGTCGTAAGGCAAGAATAGACATCGTTTTCAAAACTCAAGAAGAAAAAAGGGAAAGGAAGGAATCGAAAAAACATGAAGAATACCTCATCAAGGCATGTGCTATCAAAGCATACACATATTTCCATATTCATCTTTGCAGTGTATAACTCTGCCTGAAAACTAGCCACGCATTTTTTCCAAGTATAAGCTACAAGTAATTAAATTTATCCAAATCACTCCAACTGACATGGAGAACATGGGAAATATTTCACTAACGGTTCTACTGCAGTTTGCTAATAGCAAATTATTTAATCAATCACACTCAAAAGTCAAAACTTAACACTCATGATGGTTATGTATTTTAATAGTAGCTTTTATTGCAATCAGATCTCCAATGTCACTCGATCATCACGTCACATGACCTCTCACAACAAATTTCCAGTAGCTATATAACATTCTGGACATCTTAAGTCTTAACATCTTACTGGTAAGGCTAAGAGGCCAGGAGTTATGCTTCTTAAAAAAGGGAGGTCTTACACTAAAAAATATAAGGAAAACTGGTCTGCACTATACTCCTGCAAGGGCACTACATACAGCTGGATTAAATTTGTTCTTACACTCAATCAGCACATGAAAAGTTGCAAATATGATGTATTCTCAGAGACATAATGGGCAATACAGTGCCTACTGCCTACCAAGTGAAACCTAAATTTCAGTACTAATTTGGTCGGGGATGATACTCACTCGCAACTGGCTAGAAAACTACAACTAAACTGCCCCAATCGATAGCTCCTGGACCCTGATAACCCTAAATTTGGAATTTCCTCTACAAAGTTTGTAGATTACAGACAATCAACAACAAGCACAAATCTGCCACAAATATTTGTCCGCGCAAAACGAACGGTAAACCATGCCGGGTTCGTCGGGTCAGAGAGAGCGGGCGTGCACCTCTGTCGTGGGCGTAGGGAGCAGCGTAGCCGCGGTAGCGGTCCGCCATGTGCTGTCGGGAGTCCGGCGAGTTGAGACGGTGGACGGCGGCGCCGCCGGCGACTTCCTCACCGGGAGAGCGAAGTGGGTACAGAGAACAGATTCGGGACTTTGTGTTGTGGGTAGGGAAGCGGACAGATTGGTGAGTTGGGTTGAGACTAGACGAGGAACTTGGGCTGGGCTACTGGGCTGATTCTCGGTAGAGAGCTCACGGCCCAGTTTGTTCCAACCAAAAAGTTAGTCAAATTGATCTTAAAAAAAAAAACTAAGTTAGTCAAATGTGCCAAATTTTGGTTTGACTACTTTGGGCACAAATCAAACAAAACAAACCTGCTTCTAAAGTTCTAATACTAGATCATTCCAAAAATATGTAAAAAATGTTCTAACTAAAGTTTTAAATATAGAAACAAAAGAGCGTTTGGTTGTAGGTCGAGTGCCACAAGTTTCGTAGATAAAGTTTAATCATATTGGGGTAGCTTTTTATTCTTTTGCCACACATGTGTGCACTTATGGAGTTGTGGCAAAGATCCTCTTGGTCACAAGTTAGCCAAGTTTGCTATTAATGCATGACAACACTAGGATATCTTTGATCATAAACCAAACATACCCAAAATGTTCCAATCATCGTCTCATCTCTGATTCACTTCCGCTGGTCTTACTTCTCAAGAGTGATGTTTGTTGTGCAGGCATAGCGTCAATGAATCACTTATGAGTCCACTTCAAATACCAGACACATTATAAACACAATATATCAAAAATACTAGACCAAATACAAATTAATTTAAATAGAATTTGATTAAAAAAATATTATATTGGCACCCATCAATAAACGTATAACATGGCACATGTTGGCAGATTTCAGTGGCAACAAAACCTAATGTAATTTCGCCTTGACTTAAATTTCTTAGGTTTTAAATTTTTTTTCACTAGTACCTGAAAGTGTTTTTGTTTATTTGACTTATGGTGCAAATTGGTCCTTGTCCCATTGTTTGAAAGGCATTTCAATTTGAATTCGGCAGAAAAACTGTGAACCGGACAGCCGGCGAAAAACGAATGAAATCTCCTTCCTTCCCTGGCAATCTTCGCCGCACCAACTGACCGCCGCCCGCACTCGCCCTCGGCCCTCGCGATGCTCTCCAGCGTCGCCGCCCTCCCCGCCGATCGCCGCGCCTCCGCCTTCCGCCAATTTCCGCGGGGCTGCGGCCGCCACCACAATGCCGCCGCGGGGCTTCCCCCTCGCCACCCGGTTCCCAAAACCGCCGCCGCCACCAAACCCCCACTTCCAAACCCCTCCCTCGCGCGTGTGGCTAACAAATCCATCCCCTGCATCTCGGCCGTGCGGAGGTATCCGCCGGGCTGCGGGCGAGTCGTCGCCGTGTCCAAGCCACTGGCCTCGTTGGGTGAAGCGGGGAGTGAGGCCGACGCGGGTAAGCCGACGGCGGTGGAGGGCAACGTTGACGCAAAGGCGAGAGCTTGTGATCGGGAGGTGATGATGCCCGCGTCTGCTCTTGATCTTGGGGAGTTCAATTCCAATGGTGGGATGCAGAACGAAGGCGGTGGTGATGCTGGTGCGCAGGAGGAAGCTGGTGGGAAGCCTTGGGTGGTGACTGGCCTCATGGCCGTGCCATTCTTGCCATGGGCGCAGCATGGGAGGAGATCACAGCGGCTGAATGCCTGAACCTGCTGTAAAGCATGTGCAAAACGTGGTGCTTGGTCTTTTTGACAGGTTGCGTATGAGTTGGATTATTTTCAGATCGTACGTGTCTTTTTGGATGATGATCATAGTGACAGTGAAAGATTTGCTCACTTCTAGATATAGCATCAGATGCTTTATTGTAACTATCATAGCTTACAGTTGAAACTGCAGAATTTAGTTACCGATGGACTAGTTGCTGTTTCAGTTCAGACCTTAATTGGTAATATCTACGCCCAGAATGCTGATGTTACTAGTCAGTTACTTATTTTGTTGAGCAGTTAGTAATATATATAGTAGTGGAACCTACCTGGCACAAAATGGTTGTTGTTTCTGTTGACTGCCATAGTTTTCAGGTATCAGTAACCAGATTGCCGGCTTAAACCACCCAGTAAAGAACCTTTTGTGTTCAATCTTCATTATGTTATGCCAAATGTGTTCATAGGAAAGTCTCTTTTTCCTCTTATGAGTGCATAATTAGAGGTAACCTGATGAGGAAGAAAGCTTGTGTTATGCATTTTGGATAACTTTTATGGCTTTTTCTAGTTTACTGAACCTTAGTATGTGCAATTATTCTCTGTACATCAAAGCACACTTAATAGCAATTCAATGATGATAAGGACAGCTGAATGCTCGCATTGTTGACTCATTTCTTGATAAGGACAGGATATTTCATTCTTGTATGTTTCATGATGGTAGCTGCTCTGTCACTGTTTCCACAAATGTTCTGTCCATCGTATCTAAGAGTTAATGGATCCTGTAAGTATGTAAGTGCCAGTTAAGACAGTTATGATGGAACCTGTATAGCTGATTCATAACTCTGTTTATGATGAATGACCTTTTATATTTTTTTTTCCTTTTTTTTGCTCAATGCAATGAACTGTATTGCACTGTTTGGAAAAGAAGAAGATTTTCTTCTTGTAGAAACTTGTAGAAATATGAATGCAACGATGTGACATCCAACTAGTTTTTCTGCTAATTAAACATTGTCATGTATGTCCCTGTTAATGTTCGTTGTTCCACATGGGATGATTTGAACAGTTGGTTAAGGTATCTTTTAACATTATATCACTAAAACTTCTATTGCATGTTACCTTTTCATTTAGACGTCTCAGTTCTTAACTCTGAATATTTGCCAGTAATATGTTCATGATTTAGGGTGCTTGTCAGCTTGGAAGGGGAGGTATTGGATAAACTGAAAACATGAAGGGATGCTGTTAGTTATTTTCTTAGTCCAAAGTCCATCATGGAACATTTATTTAACAAGAGCACTGTTGCTGTTCTATGAAGCAGCAGAATCTGCTTTGGATATAGTTTACCATTCCTTGTCCTTCCTTGTTTGATGTCTTTGTTTCCCATCACTCTAAAAGAGTAAACGGTGTGGAAAATTTTCATATCCACATAAACCTGGCCCACTGTCTTAATTCAAATTCATTCTAAATTGTTTTTTCTTGTTCTATCTATTTTCTTATGAATTTTCGTAACATTACGTTAGAAAGAGAGCAAAAGCATCCGAGTATGTACTTGCTGAGATTTTTGACATTTTCAACAATGTCTCTTCTTCTCTTTGGGGTTATCCTTGTGAGTTGTGACTCATGCATTCAATATTTGATTTCAAGAATATGAAAGATGATCATTTCTCTAAACTTACAATGGTCCATCAATGTCCAATATGTAGACATTTACTCTTAATTATGTTTTGAAGCAACTCTCTTTTGCAGGTCTGATCCCTCTTCGGGAGTATTTCTCCTTTTTCCCCCACAGTTTCTAACCCTTCCTCCATGGCCTTTGTCTAACCCTTCACCTGAAGGATCTCGTTCCTCACATACAGGTTTTTAACGTTATTGCAGGGTACAACATGCATCCAAGCAATGTTTGTTGCCTGGTGACGAGCGGAGGAAGACTATGTAAGTAACTATGCTAAGAAAAAAAACAGAGGACCGATATATGGAAAGGGCCACTTTGCAAATTTTTGCAGTCGCATGCTTGTTTACTTGGATGAAGACTTGTTGCCTTCATGGCACTCCACCAAGTCAACTTTTGTGACTTGTTAGACCATCGTACAAGTTAATGACTTGTACCTATCATGCAAGTTGTTGTGTGTATTCCGCTCCTTACTACTCCCTTCGTTCCAAATTATAGGTCGTTTTGACTTTTATAGATACATAGATATTATTATGCATCTAGACATAGGGTATATCTAAGTGCATAATAAAGTTTATGAATCTTATAAAGTCAAAACGACCTATAATTTGGGACGGAGGGAGTAGTATATTATAATGTAGTATATTACCTTAGTTTGGTGATTTACTCCCTGCCTCATTTCCATCTCAGCTTCTCATAGTTGTCCATGTTCTACTTCTTCCATTTTACGGCTGAAGTTTGTTTCCAAAAACCTCTGTTTGAGTCCAACTGCTCGTTGATATTAAATTAAGTCACATGGTAAGACCTATCAGGAATGGCATGTGGTGATCATTTAATATTGCAAATAAAGTGCAATAAATGATTTATATTTATGACTTCGCGTGATATTGTTGCTGTTGCTGTTGTCACTAGCTTTATTTTGTCATGTTTCTATTTAGTTTCCCCAATTTTACATAAAAGTTTTGAGCTTTTCTTTTTCTTTTCTATAGGTTCTAGTACATCTTGAAGCCCATTGTTGGTACAGTCATGGTTTTTATTTCATATAGATGAACCAAACTGATGAAATAATGATGATATCTCCGTGGTATTTTTCTGCTAATTGCCATCTGAGAAATTCTTGGCGTGATATCACCTAGAACTTTACAACTAACATGATGATCATACTGCCAGCTACCATATAGTGGACAGGAGGGCAACTTTAAAGCCATAGCATTTACATAATACAGTTATGCGTCGAAATCAACAAACTAGCAGACTAGCTCGAAATCAACAAACTAGCAGACTAGCTCCTTGTTAGGTACCGTAAAAGCTTATCTTAGCTTTAAGGAAATAATGCCATATGTTAGGTTCTGTTTATTTCTCACCCCAGATTATATTATCGAGCTTACAATTTTTAAACTAGATTGTGACAATTCATATGCCAGACATTATAATCCAATAAACCATCTCCATCAGCTTATAAATTATAAGCTGGATTATATAATCTGGCATGGCCGTGTGGGACAAAAACATGCCCTTAGCTGCTTCTAGGAAAGCTCCATCAGTCCAAGGACAAGAGTAGTATGCACAGTACCAGGCCACTGCATTCACCATTTCAATGTACATTCTCAGCACCTGAGCTCAAAGCAATCAACCAGTACCACACTACTAGAAACTTGCCACAATCATTTACCAGGTCACTGGATTCTGCCCGCATCTCTGCAGAGTTAACACATGGCGCATTCAATCTGACATGTTCAATATCTGATATCTATGAAGAGATATATGTCTGGTTGCCAGTATAACCACTGGCATTGAAGGAAGCCTAGGGCTGGGGCAGCATTGGCCATAGGAGCATTTCAAATTCAATGATGATGAATTCTTCCCCGCTGGCACCCTGCACTTGGAAGATCTTTAAATCCATCCTCCATCCCAGTAGCTCCTCTGCATGATATTGTGGTGTTGTTGTTTGTCACTAGCTTTATTTTGTCATGTTTATATCAGTTTCCCTAATTTTACATAAAAGCTTTGAGCTTTTCTTTCTATAGATTCCAGTACATCTTAAAGCCCATTATTATTGGTACAGTCATGGTTTATATTTCATATGGATGAACCAAGTCAATGATATATCCGTAGTACTTTGCTGCTAATCACAACTGAGAAATTCTTGGCGTCCTATAACCCGGAGCTGCAGAAGTAATGTAATGAGCATACTGCCAGCTATCATATAGTGGACAGGACAGGAGGGCAACATTTAAAGACATTGCATTTAGAAAATACAGTTATGCGCCGGAATCAAACATACTCGCAAATAGTTCATCCTAGCTTCGAGGAAAACACGAACCTTTTCTTCTAGGAAAGCTCTTCATGCATCTATGCATCTTAGCCTCCATCAACAATCTACAAGGACAAGAGTAGTATGCAATGCACTGTACCAGGCCACTCCATTCACCGTTTCAAAATAGATTCTCATCTCAGCACCTGAACTCAAAGCAACCAACCAGTACCACTTAGAAACTTGCCACAATAATTTGGTCGCTGGATTCTGCCCCTGCTCCCTCAGCATTACTGAATGCTGAGTGGTAACACATGGCGCATTCAATCTGACATCTTGTTCAATATCTGATCCTGGTGAAGAGATATGTCCGGTTGCCGGTGTAGCCAGATCATTGGCATTGAAGGAAGTCTAGACTCTAGAGAGCTGGGGCAGCATTGGCCATTGGGGAATTCCAAATTCAATGTCGATAAATTCTTCCCCGCTGGCACCCTGTACTTGGAAGATCTTCATACCTATCCTCCATTCCAGTACCTCCTCCTCTGCACCTGTTTCTTCTTCAGCAGTTGAGCACAGACCATTGTTCCAATCCAATGCAAGCCCCCAACCGCACCTGCGTAACTCAGTCCCAGCATCCCCAACATGTGCAATAACTCACCAGTGGTTGCGTGGTGGCTGTTGGTGCTTTCCCTGGTTGCCCTCTCAATGCTCTCATCCTGTTCCTGAACACTTCTGGCCTAGTTCGTCACAGCGTCAGCAGAGCAGAGGCACCGCCTCAACCACCCCTGTGTGTTGGTGCTTTCGCCATCACCCTAATAAATAGTCGCCATTGCAGATGGGGAGAAAGAAAAAAATCAATGGCGGGTAGGATAGCCATGGCCCCATGGAATGGAATGCAGTGCGAGGCAGGGCAGCGTGGACTGGACTCGGCGGGTCGCCATGAGCGCGTGCTATCTTGAGGCTTCTTGGCACGGTGTCATCATGGCCGATGCTGCCCCGTGCGTGCCCTGTTCTGGAAGAACAGCCGCGAGTGGCTCCGGATGACAGACAGCTGGGCCCTGCAAAATTAAGCTTGGGTGCTTGTCAGGGCAGCATTGTTCACATGCCTGTGGTTTATGGACTCGTAACAAACTCCATTAATCACTTCATCACTAGTATAAAGCCCACAAGCCACAACGGGTTCATTACACTACAACAGGTTCAGAACACTCGTCAGAGCTCAGAGCACTCGTCGTCAGAGTTGAGATGGCTCCGGCGACGACGTTGCAGGCGAGGTGGCTGCTAGCCGTGGCGCTTCTCCTCGCCGTGGGGATCCACGGCGGCCGGGCGCAGCCGCTGGTGCCGGCGGTGATGACGTTCGGCGACTCGTCGGTCGACGTCGGGAACAACGACTACCTCCACACCATCATCAAGGCCAACTTCCCGCCCTACGGCAGGGACTTCGCCAACCACGTCGCCACGGGGAGGTTCTGCAACGGCAAGCTCGCCACCGACATCACCGGTACACTCTTTGCTCGGACTCTGTTCGTTTTCTGATGGATATGAGGTCGTGTGTCACAACTTCTCGTCTGTGGTTTGCAGCTGATACACTGGGGTTCACTACCTACCCTGCTGCGTACCTGAGCCCACAGGCGTCAGGGCAGAACCTTCTGATCGGCGCCAACTTCGCCTCTGCAGGATCCGGGTACTACGACCACACGGCGCTCATGTATGTAAGTATAAATGCATCTTCAGTAACATTCCCAAGAATTCGAGCAGAAATCTATCGCCATCGATCTCGATGCTGGTGGTACCTACCAGTGGTACTTGATCTGATTTGCAATCCTGCATGTGAGTGTGAATGATGAGCTGATCTCTGCTAACTGGACCAAGCTCTGGACTGTGACTGTGTGATCGATCCAGCACGCGATCCCGCTGTCCCAGCAGCTGCAGTACTTCCGGGAGTACCAGTCGAAGCTGGCGGCGGTGGCCGGCGGCGCCCAGGCCCACTCCATCATCTCCGGCGCGCTCTACATCATCAGCGCCGGCGCCAGCGACTTCGTCCAGAACTACTACATCAACCCCTTCCTCTTCAAGACCCAGACCGCCGACCAGTTCTCCGACCGCCTCGTCGCCATCTTCAGCAACACCGTCTCGGTAATTCAGCAACACTCATCACTGATCGATCGACA
Source organism: Setaria viridis (assembly GCF_005286985.2). Taxonomy (NCBI): domain Eukaryota; kingdom Viridiplantae; phylum Streptophyta; class Magnoliopsida; order Poales; family Poaceae; genus Setaria; species Setaria viridis. The sequence continues at coordinate 2,459,576 of NC_048266.2, forward strand.
TGTTCCAGATCATCCAATTAAGCTGCTTCAATGGTGTTCTGATGATCATCTTCAGCAACTCTACGGCATGGGGGCGCGGCGCATCGGCGTGACGTCGCTGCCGCCGCTGGGTTGCCTACCGGCGTCGATCACGCTGTTCGGGCACGGGAGCAACGGCTGCGTCTCCAGGCTGAACCGCGACTCCCAGAGCTTCAACGGGAAGATGAACGCCACCGTGGAGGCGCTGTCGCGCCGGTACCCGGACCTCAAGATCGCCGTGTTCGACATCTACACGCCGCTGCACGACCTCGCCACCGACCCGCAGGCGCAGGGCTTCACGGAGGCCAGGCGCGGGTGCTGCGGGACGGGGACGGTGGAGACGACGGTGCTCCTCTGCAATCCCAAGTCGGTGGGGACGTGCCCCAACGCCACGTCCTACGTCTTCTGGGACGCCGTCCACCCGTCGGAGGCGGCCAACCAGGTCATCGCCGACTCGCTCATCACCGAGGGATTGAACCTCGTCACATGATCAAATCACTCGCCGGAGCTCGCTGTTGAATCTGTTTGTGTTAGGTCGTCAGCCGCCGTCGACCAGTAGTACAGTGTTCTTAGGTGAAACAGGCTGCGTGCATCCTGAAGAAAGAAAATAACGCTGGTTCATCGGGATGGGGGGCACGGGTTCTAAGGCGATATCTGTGAAATTGTTACTTTTTGTTGTGTTTCAAAATTTAACTGTATGATGTTGATATTTTCGGAAACTACTATAAGGCACTTAAAAATGAACTCATTATTTATCAAGTTTATTAAGTTGTCATTTGTGTGTGCCCCTTCATCAGGAGAGGGGTAACTTAAGTGTGAGTGTTTGACTATAGTGTAAAAAAAAAAGTAAAAAAGGTTACTCATTTGAGATTATATAAACAAACTCATTCCTTTTTTTATTGAGGAGGGGTAAAATGAAAATATATACATTTTTTTTACTACGGTAAAAGTGAGGTGAGGACAAGGCGGCTTCCCCCTTTCCCCTTCCCCTTCGCCTACACCCATCCGCCGATCCGCCATCACCATCGGTGGCTCGGCCATGTGAACCTCGCAGCGGAATCACCGCCACCACTCGGACGCCCTTCTCCCCCGCTGCGGCCGCGCTCTATCTCGCCTCTCCGACACCAGCAGCCGGGCACGACCACCGCTGCTGTTCGCTGCACTTATTACGACCTCCCCAGGTCTCGCCGGCCAGCCATTAGGCCCCGCGTGTAAGCCTTCCTCTTGGGCCAGATATTGCTAAATTGCTTGCTCGTATGAACCAAAATTTCACTGTTTTTTAGTAACGTTTTTTTAGCCAACACACAAATGCGCTAGATCGCGCGGATTGTGAACAGACCGAATAGCCAAGATGCTGCACAGGCCGGTCAGGTCGGTCCAGCAACCCGGTTAGACCGGTTTCCTGAGGTTTGGCTCGAGTCAATCGTTCAAGGGGATAACTACCACACTTACATGATGGAGGATGCTTAGGTTTACGAGCAAACCAGTAAAGGGATAACTAACGCACTTACGTGACGAAGAACAACTAGTTTACGAGCAAAGATCGTCGAAGCTCTCGCCTGGGAGGGACCCTGTCACGGCGTGGACGTCGTCGGCGTACCCTAGGTCGACCATCAACCTAGGACGCCATCTATGGTCATGGAGAACAATAGATGAACAGCATGGAGGTTGGAAAAGGATTAGGGTTTAGGAGATAAAAGTAAGTTGTAGATTGATTCGATTGGATCATGCCCCTCAATCGGCTATGGTCCTTTATATTTATAAGGTGGGAGATCTTTTCCCGTAAGGAAGTCCCGTTTCAACTGCAATTTGTCCAGGACTCCAAGATTCGCTTCGGACTCAGGATGACCGGTCTGACCACGCCAGCGACCACGCAGACCGCACCAGCGATTGCCCGATCGCACCAGCGACCGCCCCGACCGCTCGAGACTGCTCCAACTCCTCCGACTGCTCGAGACTGGTCAGACCGCCCATAGAGACTGGTCTGACTGACTGGTCCAACCTAGTCGGCATTGCTACTATTTTTGGGCTCCAACAAATTTTTTTAAAATTTCTGAAGATCCTATTGACGTTTCATTTATGTTTAATTTAGCCAATGTATGCTGTTTTACTAGAGAGTTGGGATTGCAGTTGTTCAATAAATTGCGATCAGGTCATCGTACATGGAAAGAAGCCATTTTCTTGACAGTGTCATACCTTTCATAGTGATTCTTCTGTTGCTAGATGAAGGAAGGATTTTGTTCGCATACACTTTTGAACACAAAGTTCAGTTCTAGCTACACCGTCGAATGTTATCGAATCCATACTTCCCCCGCCCCGAAGCGAGATGGGTGTTTAGATCTTTAGTCCGGATAAAATTCATGTCACATCGAATATTCGGAGGCTAATTAGGAGGACTAAATATGAGTTAATTATAAAACTAATTACACAGATGGAGGCTAATTCACGAGACGAATCTATTAAGCCTAATTAATCTATCATTAGCACATGTTTACTGTAGCATCACGTTGTCAAATCTTGGACTAATTAAGCTTAATAGATTCGTCTCGCAAATTAGTCTCCATTTGTGCAATTAGTTTTATAATTATTCTATATTTAATACTCCTAATTAGTATCTAAATATGACAGGAAGTTTAGGAGGGACTAAAGTACACAGATGAAGGCTAATTCACGAGACGAATCTATTAAGCCTAATTAATCTATCATTAGCACATGTTTACTGTAGCATCACGTTGTCAAATCTTGGACTAATTAAGCTTAATAGATTCGTCTCGCAAATTAGTCTCCATTTGTGCAATTGATTTTATAATTATTCTATATTTAATACTCCTAATTAGTATTAAATATGACAGGAATTTTAGGAGGGACTAAAGAAACAGACACCCCTAAATATGTAGAGTAGTGCTTACTGCATATTGTGATTGATGCTGCTGTTATCAAGTACAAGCTGTTATTCTTTTTTCCGATCTCGTGGAAATAGGTGGTCCCAGACTCCCAGCACTAGTTTCATTGGAGTCCAAACTTTTTCCCTCATAGTAAAGCTAATCTGATGCTCTCCTGTCTTGTTCTGTAGGCTCGCACAATGTCGGCTGCACCAGCATATTATCCACCTTGGTCATAAATCCAGCCTGAAATCCTGGATCTTTTCCTGCAGCGCCTCCCCTCTCTAGCTGATTGTGTTCGTTTGAGAGCAGCATGCCACCCATGGCGATCAAATACCAGGGTGCAGTCACTTCCCCTTCCATTCCCATGGCTCACTCTGCCCGATGCTCAGCATTTCAGGTGGTGAAATACACCGCATACGTGTTCCTGATGGCGCTTGCTGTTTTGGCTCCATTGATGAATGGCTCTTCCTAATGCACAGAAATGGTGGTTTCTCATTGATGAACCCTTTCTCCATGGCCACTTTAGTCCTGGAGCTTCCTAGGCTACCTACTGTTTTTCGTTGCTGTGCCGATGGCTGCACTGCAGTTAAGCTGTGCGAGTATGACTATAAGCTGGTGGTTTCCTCACGCCTGGAATTGTCACCACTTTCTCTCATTGCTGCACTGATTGGGGGTAGTGGTTTTGACCCTAAAGTTTCTATTTGGCAGCCACCGATTGCCTCTGGCTTCGCAGCGCGGGAACAAATACCGAAGGGTTGTGGTTGCCTGGTTGGGCTCCGGGCGGAAGGAATGTGGTGTTGAAGGCCAGATTCTGTTTCGGGTTAACGTGTGGCGCGATAAAAATCGGCGGCGGCGCGGCGTGCAGCGGCGAGCAAGTGAAGCGGGCGAGCTGCTTGCTGCAGGGCTAGCTCCAGAGCTCAAACGTGCACCGAGAAACAGGCCCCCTTTTTAAGTGAACTTGATCCAAAACAAACTCCAAAAGACCAAAAACCCTTACTAAGTTTTGAAGTCCGTTCATAGGCCTACAGGTTCTGTAAAGGCTGTAAGCTCAACGGTTGATTTGTTTGAGAGATAAACATCTCTGAACTCTGACCAAAATACACGTTTCATAACAATCTTCTGTGCGGCCAAAGTTCTGAACTCGATCACTTCCTTGGTGAAATGTGTCCAAAACACAATCCAACTCACCAGATATCCTTACTAAAATTTGAAGTGGACATAGGGCTTTAACTTGCGTACGAGGTTTGTGTTTAAAGCTTGCACGGTTTTGAAGATCTCTAACCCCGAACCTTGGCCAAAACTGAAAGGTTCAGACTCAAAATTAAGTTTCAGTGCACTGTGCACAAGCATCCATCTGTACTGGCTGAGTTGTTTGATGAATTTCGACCAAACTTGAATGTTACCTCCCAGTCAACCCTTTAGCAAAGTTGTAGAAGGATTACAGGGCTACAGCTTGTAGAAGAAACTAGGTTCAAAAGATCCATGCTTTGAAAGATATTTGGCTCTGAATCCCGAGTTTCAGAGTAACCTGCAAAGTTCTGAGATTCACATATACAGCTGGTCCTAGATGATGGTGGGTTCTTGCTATTAGGTTTAGTCGATCACTTTAACTGTAAGCATCACTATGGTATTGGTTTACATGCTCTTCTTTGTATTGAGATGAGGACATCAATCATTTATTGCAATTTGCAAACGAGCTTTTCAAAAGGGACTATTCCTTCAAGCAAGAGAAAGGAGGCAAACAGGGTTGAAGGACTGGGGAGCGAACTGAAAGCTCCCTTTCGAAGAAAAACTGTCGTTGGAAAGAGCTTCATGCATACGATCTCCTCGCGCCATCACCGCGACCGGGCTGCTCGCCACGTATCTGCCGCTCGTCCATGTTCCCCTCGCTGGTGGCTGGGAGGACGTGCGGGTCGGCGATCAGGTCCTCGCCTTCCGCCACGCCGTGTTCGCCGCCACCATGCCGGAGCCTCCGGCGTTCTCGACGACGGTGGTGCCTTTCTGGACCACGTGGTCCACGCCGCGGTCGCGGATGACCATCTTATTGCCGTTAACCTTCTCATCCGGGACGAGCGTGCCGGCGCGGCCAAGCAGAGCCCGCCGTTGCCCTTGGTGTCGTTGACGCTCTGGCAGCGTTGATGAGTGGCGAGGGGTCGCCGCCGTACAAAGGACACCCCTGTGATGTTGTTGCCGTTGCCGAGGACGAAATAGGCGGGGATCTGACGGTCCAATGTGCTGGCGCCCACGGTGGTGAGCCACGGCGCGCCGTTGGCGAGCGTGCCTATGCCCGCGGCCCCTTGTTCTCGAATCTCGGAGGAGCACGCGACGAAGATGCTCTTTACCGTGGCGCTGCTGTAGACCGACGACGTCGATGTCGAAGCCGTTGAGACCGTACTGAGCTGAGCAACGCATTCGCGGACAAAGGCCGAGCAGCAGCAGCTCGAGTTCAATTTCGGAAAACCAGGCAATGCAAGCTCACGACGGCAAGGTGGCGACGACACGGCGGCACCCAGGCTGCCGGCGACCAGCTGTCGTAGGGGCGCCAGCGCCACCCGACCTCCGGCCTCCGCGGGATACGAGACGACTGAGTCAGACTCCGATTGCGCCGAATTCGATCCGCACGTTTCTGATCGAACGGTCCCCAAGGACCCCCGGGGTGGACGGTAAATGAAATACCGTCCACCCCCGGTACAAGCGCTTCCTCTGCTTTGGTGCCTTGGTGCCCTGGCTCGCCGGAGCGCCGCTGCGTTCCAGCCGCTACCCGTCTCCGTATCCTTGCTCCCATCGGTCGGCACCGCCGCGGCGCCGCCCCCTATCCCGGCGGGGATCGCGAGGCCCCATCTCGCTCAAGGGGTAGCACCAGCAACATTTCCTCCTCTGCTCCCGCAGCTACGACCGGGCGCCGCCGGCCGGAATCAGTTGCTCCACGTGCCTGTGCTCGCGCCGGCTGGGCATGGACGACATGGTACGCGGCTACGCGCCTCGCATTGTTCTCCTCCCAGGCTGCGCCTCATGTACGAAGGCGAGCACGTGCTGTGGCTGGGCAGCTGCAGGATGCTGATGGACATGGCTCGTCAGTGCGCTTGCTTCAGATCTTACCACCAGTTTTTTGTTCTGAAGAAACCTTCTTCGTGCTTCCATTCCATTCCGCCGGGCAAAATTCCAAGTGCGTTTCACAATGCGTAATGCCGTCCGCCACCGCGGCCTCCATGGCCGCCACTATGTCCTTGCTATAGGCTATAGCACCCGCCCGCCCAGCACGCCTTGTTCGCCGCGATGCGCGCGCGGGAGCGGCGCCATGCTCCTGGCCGTGCCGACCGGCATCCCCCCGAGCCCGGCGCTCCGCACGGCGTGCGCCGCCGCCGTGCTGGCCGTGTGCGTTCCGTGCCCAACCACGTCCCGCGGCGACCGCGCTTCCTTGGTCCCGTCCAGCCCGGCGCCCTTGTTCGCCGACGCGGCGACGCCTGGTACGACGCCGCGAAGCACCGCGAGCCAATGAGCTTGTTGTTGCACGCTGACGCGGTGAAGTTGGGGCCGTCGTCCCACTTGCCCCGCCACTTGGCCGGCCCGGGGCTAGACGCCGGAGTCGACGAGACTGATCCGCTGATGACGCCGTCGCTGCCGCCGCCGGCCTGCGCGAGGAGGCCGTTGACCCTGTCGAGGCCGAGGTACTCAGGCGTGCGGGTGGTTTGGAGCACGTAGCGGCGCTGGGGGCTGACAACGAGGACGATGGGCTTGGAGCCTTGGACTCGAGGCCTCGAGCTGCGCAGCCTGCGCCGGCATCATCCGAGCGGCAAAGCCCTGGACGAGGGTCTGGTAGGAGTAGAGGATGCCGGCGAGTGGTGCCACGGAGCGGAGCTTGGTGCTGTACCACTCGGTGTTTGTCGGTGAAATCGAGCGGCCGCATTTGGTTGGCAATGCTGACGATGCACGTGTCCATGGCGGCCGCCTCGTCCCCGGGTGGTGGCGGCGCGGTGGAGGGCAGAAAAGCCGCCGCCGCCGCCTTCGGAGCTGCGTCTTTGGTGCACTCTGTCGGCGGATGTATCCGCCGATTGCATCGCGACGGACGCCGGTGGCAGCGCGGCCTCGTCGGCCTCCGCCTTGCTGGCTTGCATAATAGGGGGTTTCCTGAAAATCATTGGACCAAGGATTTTTCATTAACACTCCTATTTTGGATCGCGATCCAATTTAGGGGTTTTTATGTAAAATATCAGGTGGCCATTTTATGTAAAGACCCCTGATTTGGATGGCGACCAATAATCGCGATCCGATATTATTCATAAAGCTTCTTGTTGTTTTATAAATAAGCCCTTTCCTCCTCCCGATGGGCAGCCGCTCCTTCTCCCCTCTCAGCGATCCGCCGCCGCCGAGGGTCGCCGCCCTCTGTCCACTGCAAGCGCAAGGCTCGACCAATCCATGCCCTCCCCATCCTCAAGCCCCAGCACCATCTCTTCACCCACCCGCCGCCGCGGCAAGGACCGAAAGCTCGCACATTCGCCTCATTCAAGCCCAGGTACGCATAGCCGCATAGGCCTCGCCGATCCGCCTTGCCGGGACGAGATGAGGCCTCCGGTGGCGACGTCCGGCGGCGGAGGGGTTGTGGTTGGACTCCGGGCGGAAGGAATTCGGTCGGTCGGCGCATGCATGCTCCGTAAGCCCAACAATTGATTCGGTTGAGAGGTAAACATCTCTGAGCTGTGATCAAAATACACGTTTCATAACAATCTTCAGTGCGGTCAAAGTTCTGAACCCGATCACTTCCTTGATGAAATGTGTCCAAAACAAACTCACTCACCAGATATCCTTACTAGACTTCGAAGTACAAGGTTTATGTTTAAAACTTTCACGGTTTCGAAGATCTGTGGCCCCGAACCTTACCAAAATTGAAAGGTTCAGAGGTAAGTTTCAGTGAACAAACATCCATCTGAACTGGACCATTTGTTTGATGAATTTCGACCAAAATTGAACCTTAACTCCCCGGTGAAGCCTTAAGCAAAGTTGTATGTGGATTATAGGGCTACAACTTGTAGAGGAAAATCAGGTTCAAAAGATCCATGGTTTGAAAGATATTTGGCTCTGAACTTGGCAATTCCTCATACTACTGTGGCTGCTGTTTCTCTTTCTAGAAATAATCGTCCTCCTCTATTTTACTCATGCAACTTGAGTTTGAAAACAAGGCTAAGCTCAGTTGCAGTTTATCATGTTACTTGTCATACATATGGTGTTTACATCTTAATGCCAACTGGAACTGCTAGTGCAGGAAAGTAGGAGTTATGATAATCAAAGTTTATTTCAGACCTTATTGCTTGCTGGTATCCCCCGCACTTTTAAAAATAATTTGACTGTACTCTGAAACATTTTGTTTTGAAACGAAATTTGACTGTACTCTGAAGTTCAGTTTGGCTATTTTTTGGCACATAAATTACAAGAAGCATACAGACCTTCAGTTACAAGGCTTTCAGCCAAGTATTTTCCGAAACTCTGAACCCTATACCTTGTAGGTTGGACCATGGAGGCTGCATGTTCTTCATCCTTGTCAGACCTCCCTCCAGAGCTCCTAGGCCTAGTCCTCAAGCGCCTCCCCTCCCTACCTGATCGTGTCAGATTGAGAGCAGTCTGTGGCCCTTGGAGCTCCAATGCTCGACTGCAAGCCCTGCCTCCTCCGGTCCCGTGGCTCACTCTCCTCAATGGGACCTTCCTGACTGATCATCCCAGGTGGTGAAATTATCAGGGTTCCTGTACCAGGTGAAACTTCTGTGGTTCCATTGACAATTGGCTCTTGCTCATGCAAAATGATGGTGGGTGCTCATTGATGAACCCTTTCTCCAAGGCCAAGCTGGACCTTCCTAATCTAGCCACTATTTGCGCCGTGACTGGTTTAATGCAAATGAAAGATTTAATCTTCTTTTCTCTAAGCTGGTGGTTTTCCCTCACCCCTGGACTTATCACTAGATTGCCTTGTCACTGTGCTGATCTCGGATGATGGTAATGGCCGTACAGTTTGTATTTGCCAATCACCAATTGCCACTGACTTGTCGAGAGGAAGGTATGGAGAACTAGCATACTACCTTGAGGAGATTGAATTATTTGATGGCAATCTGTATGGTATTGCCTCATGTCACAAACTCTTGATCTTTGAGATTTCTGGTTGCCCTGGAAGTAACCCAAAGATCGCATCCGTAAAATCCATAATTGACTCCATGGATCATGAGATGCCGGGGGCTAGCACCTTGGTGATGAGCGATTGACAACACGGTGTGCGTGTGACGTGTCTCTTGGTAGGTTGTGGTTGCAGGTGACAAGTGGAGACAAGGTACATGCGGCGACGAGTGAAGAACGAAGATAGGATGCCGCGTTACAAAACCGCGGGGGCGGAGAAGGGCGGATTGAGGCTTGCGTTCGAGGGACAGGCGATCGTGCGGTGTACGTCTACTGTACCTGGCTACACGGCGGGAGGACGTCGAGGGAGGTTTCCGGATTATGCCACAAAATCCGGGGTTTGCTGGTTGAGCCACAAAGCCATGCATCGTACCGGGACGCCCGTGCGGCAGGCGTTGGCCGAAGATGGTAATTCTGACTATCGCGATACGATTTCGGATGGTCGTGCGGCGACATCGCGAAGATCACGTCATAGAGATGGAGGGATTGCAGACATCGCGGAATTTACCATGGAGGACGTAATTGGAATTTACACCCCTACGTTAGATTTATTTAGCGTAGGGGTTATGTGTAAATAGGTCGTGCCACCCTAAGGATATAAATATGTGGCACCTAGGGTTGAGAGGGCTCTCTTGCTTTCTCGCTTTTTGGTCTAGCCTATGGTTTCAATACTAGGATTTTTGTTGATCTCTCCAATTAAGAGAGGGAGGACGATCGGGCGGAGGCTAGATGCACTTTTGTAGAATAATTACACTTTAATCATTCGTCCTTGTGATTTGTTCTTTGTTCGTGCGAGATCCGATTTTCCTCCGTTCCCTTTGTTTTCGTTGTTTGCGCCGCCAGTTTGGTTGTTCCTTTTTTTCTGTTCAGGGACGCATCGTTGCGGGAGGACAAGGTCTGCTCCTGGCGGTCAGCCATGGCTCGCAGCGTCGCACCAGGGCCGGCCGCCGATGAGCTCGTACGATTAGTCCGTACGCTGCCTGCTCTACTGAAGCGCATGTCTCTGGATTTTGCTGTGTGTACCCCGTACAAGGGAGGTGACCGGCCAGGAACAACGTTCTGCTTCCGAACAGCGCACGCATGTGCCTGCAGGTGACTTGCAGGTCGTGTCTCTGCCTTGCAAATTTCCTTCTCATTAGCACTTTCAATATTACACATTAATATTGTTTCTAGAAACATCACTCACGCATGCACCAGGGAAGGTGAGGTCACTTTCTAGGAACAGTAAACAACCTTTTTGCAACCATGTGCTCTTTTGTTTAATATTTTGTTTAGTGGGTCTTTATCACGTGATTTAGCTTTTTGCTTACCCTTGTCTTTTTATCTGTGTTGGAAATTGCAAATAAATTTTATTCTGATTTTACTCAAATTGCTTCCGCGAATTTTTGTGAGGCTCCCATTCACCCCCTGGTCACCAGTTTCGGTCCTTCAATTGGTACCAGAGCCAGGTTAAGGTTTTCTATATCTTAATCGGTTACGAAAACCATGGCGACCGCCGAAAAATACAATACACGCGCTCCGCATTTTGATGGTACTGATTATGACTATTGGCAGTCGCGTATGAAAGCTTATTTAAAGGGGAAGGGGATGAATCTGTGGAGGATCACACAAAACTCTACATATGCGATTCCTGTAGAGGACCCTACTGATCCTGCTGCTGTTGCTCTTCTTGAGGCAAATAACCGGGTAGTTGATATTTTGCAAGCTTCTCTTTGTAAACCCGAGTATGATCGTATTTCCAGTGAGGAGCTAGCCTTTCAGATTTGGGATAAGTTAAAGAAATATCATGAAGGCTCCAACGCTGTGAAAACATGAAAATTCGAAATTCACAGAAAAGAGTGTTATGCTTTTTCTCAATTGCCTGGTGAATCCATTGAAGATCTTTTTGCAAGGTTTCAAGTGATTGTAAACAAAATGAAAGCCCTTAATAAGGATATGCCTTATGATGACCATGTAAGGGCTCTCAGATTGTTGCATTCACTTACTGATGAGTGGGATATGAAAGTAGAGGCGATCGTTGAGTCCGCTAGCTATGAGACTCTTACCACTGATGAGCTTTTCAGTAAGCTCAAATCAAAAGAGATTGATGTCCTCTCCAAGCGCAAATTGAAAAATCCCACTGGTGTTTCTTTTTCTGATGTTCCTATGGCTTTGGTTTCTGGGAGTAAGACTAACATTAACACTAATCCAGTTTCTCCCAGCTTTGCTTTGTCATCTTTATGTCATGTTGCAGATGATGAGTTGGAGGCGCTAGATGATGATCAGTTGGTGCTGCTCTCCAACAAATTCAAGAGAGTATATGAGAACCGACGCAACAGAAGACGCTCAGAAGGATGTTTCAGCTGTGGTGAGCAAGGCCACTTTGCTGCTGATTGCCCGAACAAGATGAGAACATTTGAGTAGGGCAACAACTCTAGGCGCCAGGAACAATCAAGGGAGAAGAATAAAAAGAAGGGTGGCAGGCGCATGAAGAAGAATGGCCAGAAGTACACTGATAAACAAATAAAAAAGACTGCACATGTTTTGTTTTCTTCTCTTGGTGATTTTGTTTCAGATGCCTCTTCGAACTCGAGTGATTCAGACTCCGAGGATGAGCTGCCCAAAAAGAAAACTGACGGACTCTGCTTCCTCGCCGACATCAAGGGAGGGATGTGCACCATGGCCTTGGATGACGATGTGGCTTCTGATCGCAGTGACAACTCTTCTGACAATGAGGTACAAAATTCAGCAGAAGAAGAAATTAAAGAATTGACAAAAAATGTTGATAAACAAAATAAAATTTTAGCAAAATTTAAGGCTGAGTATGATAGAGTCAATTCTGAATTAAAAGTCTTAAAAGATGCTACTCCATTTGAAGTAGAATGTGAAGAGTGCTCTGCGCATATGGTTTCACTTTCTGAGTTGCAATCTAAGTATGCCTCCATTGTTGATAAATTTGAAAATGCTAAGTTTGAGTTGGAAAAACTTCACTCTGGTTCTGCTTTACTTGATGCTTGTGTTTCTTGTCCAATCCTGCAATCTGAATTGAATCTTGCTAAATCTCGTATTACTGAGTTGGAGAAACATTCTTGTCCTGTTTTGCCTCCCTGTTTGACTTGCACTACTTTTGTTGCTGAAAATAATGATTTGAGGGTAAAGTTTTCTGCTTTGGAAGAAGAAAATAAACATTTGAGAGTGATTCTTGGTTGGTGCTCTATTCATGAACCTCAAATAGGTATGTCTATTGCTCAAATTAAACGGGGTGAGCGTTTTGGACCTGGATACGATTTGAAACATGTTTTTGGTGAAAAGAGTGGACCTCCTGTGGATGAAAATAATCCACCTTTGGCTAAGTACACTGGACCACCTCCTAGGAAAGAGGGTTCAGGTGTCACATCTGAGGGGTTGTTAGTTGAACCATCCAGATCGGTTCCTAAAAAGCAGGTTTGGGTGCCTAAACCTAAACACTTCAATGTTGCACAGAACGTTAAGCCATCTGATTCGCCATGTGTTCACGCTGCTATGCCTAAGCCTAAATTTGTTGCTTCTGGTTCTAAGGCTAAGGTTTCTTTTGCTCCTTCACATAAGCATTACCATTGTGAATTTTGTGATCGTGATGGTCATCTCTATGAGTTTTGCTTCCGTCGGAAGCGTGCTGAGAGACGTGAGCAGTACCCTGCACGTGGTACTCATGATCGTCCTGTTTTGGGTCGTAAGCTTGCTGGTCGTTCTTTTGGTTTTTGCTCGCATACTCGTGCTCCTGCACCACGCTGGAATGACAGGCTACATTTTCCCCCTCGTGGTTCTCGTCATTCTTTCGAGAGTTTTGATTTTGCTAATGCCTCTTTTGAGCAAGTGGCCCAGCACTGGTTTTCTCTGCATTATCCTAACCCCAGTGTTGAGTCATTAGCTCACTCTTATGCTCATTGTTGACTGCAGGATGGAGGCGAGGAGAACATATGGATAATGGATTCCGGTTGTTGGCGCCACATGATCGGAGATGACAGATGGTTCTCCAGCCTCACCCCCGCGAGTGGTAAGGAACATATTACATTCGGAGATAATAGTAAAGGTAAGGTTTTGGCGCATGGCTGCATCAATGTATCTGAAAAATTCATGCTAAAGGATGTCGCGAAGGTACAAAATTTGCATTATAATCTGCTTTCTGTCTCGCAACTCCTTGAAGACGATTTTGAAGTGCATTTTAAGAAAGGCAATTCGCGAGTTCTTGATTCTGCTGGTGACCTTGTTTGCAAGATTTTTCCCTTTGGACGAGTTTTTAAGGTTGATTTTTCTAAATCTTTTAGACAGACTCGTTGTTTGGTTGCTCATGGTTCCCCTGATATTTGGAAGTGGCATCGTCGCTTGGGCCACCTGAGCTTTGATTTGCTTTGCCGCTTGAGTTCCATGAATTTAATTGCTGGTTTACCAAAACTAAAATTTGAGAAGGATTTGGTTTGTGCTCCCTGCAAACATGGAAAAATGGTTGCTGCTTCTCATGCACCTGTGACTCAGGTGATGACAAGACGACCGGGTGAGCTGTTAGATATGGACACTGTTGGTCCAGCCCGTGTTCGGTCCGCTGGTGGGAAGTGGTATGTGCTCGTCATTGTGGACGATTTTTCTCAATATTCATGGGTGTTCTTTTTGGAATCTAAGGATGAGGCTTTTTCACATGTTCATGATCTTGTTCTGAAGCTGAAAAACGAGTTGTCAAATAATGCCGTTAGAGCAATTCGCAGTGACAACGGTACGGAATTCAAGAATTCTCGTATGAAAGCTTTTTATTCAGAACAAGGTTTAGATCACCAGTTTTCCTCACCTTACGTTCCTCCCCAGAATGGTGTTGTTGAGCGTAAAAATCGTACGCTTGTTGAGATGGCTAGGACAATGCTTGATGAACATAAAACTCCTAGTCGTTTTTGGGCTGAGGCGATCAACACCGCTTGCTATGTTGCTAATCGCATTTTTCTGACAGCTTTTCTAGGAAAAACATCTTATGAGTTGAGATTTGGTTGACCTCCCAAAGTTTTCCACTTTCGAGTCTTTGGCTGCAAGTGTTTTATATTGAAAAAGGGAAATTTGGATAAATTTGAATCGCGTTCTTCTGATGGGTTATTTTTGGGGTATGCCTTGCAAGGGCGAGCGTACCGTGTGCTTAATCTTGATACTAACCGCATCGAGGAGACATGTGAGGTCACCTTCGATGAGACAATGCCTTGTTTTTCTTCTGCTTTTGAGTGTGCAGGTGATGATGAGATCGGGCAGGATATTTTTGAGGATGAGAAAGAGGAAGATGGATGCAACGACGATGACGACGATGACGCCCAGCCTGCGATGCAGGGGGAGCCTGGCGCCCAGTCTGAGCAGGCGCCCTCCACCACTTTGGAGGATGGACCGTCACCGACACGTACATCTACAGCAGCGCCTGCAGCTTCACCGACTGTTGATCAGGTGCCGGCTGCAGTTGAGGGGGAGGCGATTTTAGAACGTACAGCACCACGACACATTCAGAATCGTCATCCTGCAAGGAACATAATAGGTAATTTGGATGAGCGCACGACAAGGAACAAAGGTATGAAAAATAAAAATTATTGTGTCTTTGCGCATACTGCTTTTGTTGCCTCTTTTGAACCCCGAGATGTTGGACATGCTTTATCTGATTCTAACTGGGTCAATGCCATGCATGAGGAGTCAGAAAATTTTGAACTGAATCAGGTTTGGGTTTTGGTTGATCCTCCTCCCTCTTGTAAACCAATTGGGACTAAATGGGTCTTTAAGAACAAACAAGGGGAAGATGGTTATGTTGTTAGAAATAAAGCTAGGCTGGTTGCTCAGGGCTTTTCTCAAAAAGAGGGTATTGATTATGGTGAAACTTTTGCTCCTGTTGCTCGTTTAGAAGCCATTCGTATTTTGCTTGCATTTGCTGCTTCACGTGGTTATAAGCTTTATCAAATGGATGTGAAAAGTGCTTTTCTGAATGGTTTTATAGAAGAAGTTTATGTTAAACAACCACCTGGTTTTGAACATCCCAATTTTCCTGATCGTGTTCTTAAGTTGCAAAAGGCTTTATATGGTTTGAAGCAAGCACCTCGTGCTTGGTATGCTAGATTGAAAACTTTTCTGCTTAAAAACGGGTTCAGTTGATAAAACTCTTTTTCTCCTCAGGCAAGGAAATGATACTTTAATAGTTCAGATTTATGTGGATGATATCATTTTCGGTGGTTCCTCTCATGCTCTTGTGAAAAAGTTTGCAGATGTGATGAGCAAAGAATTTGAGATGTCTATGATGGGCGAGCTGAATTTCTTTCTTGGCTTACAAATAAAACAAACTTTGGAAGGTACATTTGTGCATCAGGGAAAGTACACAAAGGATGTTCTGAAGAAGTTTGCGATGGATGATGCGAAGCCAATTTCTACGCCCATGCCGACTAGCGCAGCTTTGGATGCTGATGAGGACGGAGAGCCTGTAGATCAGAAGGAATATCGAAGCATGATTGGGTCGCTGCTGTACTTGACTGCTACGAGGCCAGATATACACTTTGGTGTGTGTATGTGTGCTCGTTTTCAGGCGTCCCCCATGACTTCTCACCGTCAGGCGGTGAAGCGCATAATGAGGTATCTTCGATTTACTCCTGCATTTGGCCTTTGGTACTCTGCTGCTTCGACTCTCAGTTTGTGTGGTTATTCGGATGCTGATTTTGCTGGGTGTCGTTTGGATAGAAAGTCTACATCGGGTACTTGCCAATTTTTGGGTTCTTCGCTTGTTTCTTGGTCCTCTAGAAAACAATCTAATGTTGCTCAATCTACTACAGAGGCTGAGTATGTTGCTGCTGCTAGTTGTTGTTCTCAGCTTTTATGGATGATAGCTACCCTTCGCGATTTTGGTTTGTCGTTTTCTCGCGTTCCTCTCTTGTGTGACAACACTAGCGCTATAAGTGTTGCAAAGAATCCTGTGCTTCACTCTAAGACGAAACACATTGAGGTTCGTCATCATTTTCTGAGGGATCATTTTGAAAAGGGTGATATTGATCTTAAGCATATTGATACTAGTCAGCAACTTGCTGATATTTTGACTAAGCCACTAGATCAAACCACGTTTGCACGTCTGCGTGGTGAGTTCGGGGTGTGTTATCCATTCTAGTATCATTGTAAGTTGCTTCAGTTACATATGCTTTATACTTGTTTTGGCTAGTTTGCAATCGATGCTTTTGGAGAGGTTTGAATGCTTTGCTTGACCAATTTTTATTTTGAAAACAACACAGATATATACTTAAAAAATTATGTTGGGCTATGCTTGCTTTTCTGGATCTAGTGACTTGTTGAATACTTGACATATATCTTGC
Organism: Setaria viridis; assembly: GCF_005286985.2. NCBI lineage: Eukaryota > Viridiplantae > Streptophyta > Magnoliopsida > Poales > Poaceae > Setaria > Setaria viridis. The sequence continues at coordinate 2,475,963 of NC_048266.2, forward strand.
TCATGGTTCGGTAGTCAGCTTCTTTTAATGGGTTTTCACTGCAAATGTAACTCACAATACAAGTTTTAACTCGGGAGTACATAGTATGGTTGTGAGCAAAAACTCTGAATTCCCATCTCTCTGCTATTTAGCTCATGATCTGCTTGCCTTACTGAGAATTTAAATATGGGCGCAACTCTGTTTTTCCCATGTCCCTGCTGGTTCTCGCTCATAAACAAAATTAAACAAACTGGCTGGGCACAACTCTTGCTTCCCATATCCCTGCTTATCATGCTCACAAAAGTCAGAATTAAATATGACAAGTGAATGCATTTGTGGGCGTTGCAGTGAACTTTGACTGAAGCTGTGTATCTGTCGTGTGAGCTCGCTATATGTTTTGTCTTCAGCTTTGCACTGAGTTTGGAATGTGCACGTTTTGCCTGGCACATTAGTTTTCAAACAGATTTCAGTTCTAAATTTTTATTGGTCATGGCATTGTATTGTTCCTTCTCTGGATAGCTAGTGTTGTTGGTTAGCTTTGATAAGTATTTGGCATATGTCTCAGAAGCTTCAACTTGTGCTTTCTCACATGCTTTTCTCTAAATTGGTTCCTTGCCTTTTATCTTGATGGAGTGCTTTGTCAACAAGGGGGAGAGTGCGTAGCGCACAAATTCATTCTTGCTGGGGAAGTTCGTTCATTCTTGCAGGGGGAGTTTTGCTGAAATTTGTGAGTTTTGCTGCTGAGATTGCTTTTGGGAGATTGATATGGCTTTTGATTCACTTTGGGGAGAGTGAATTTCTGTCTTGATTGTGTCGAGCCTAGCTTTTTCGCTAGCCCATGTCTTTGGGGATTAAGATCGTTTCTTTTTCTTTCTTTTTATTTTTCTTTTTCAGTACGAATAAATTTGTGCGGTGTGGTGTTGTCAATGCACTCATCAAGGGGGAGATTGAGATGCCGGTGGGCTAGCACCTTGGTGATGAGCGATTGACAACACGGTGTGCGTGTGACGTGTCTCTTGGTAGGTTGTGGTTGCAGGTGACAGGTGGAGACAAGGTACATGCGGCGACGAGTGAAGAACGAAGATAGGATGCCGCGTTACAAAACCGCGGGGGCGGAGAAGGGCGGATCGAGGCTTGCGTTCGAGGGACAGGCGATCGTGCGGTGTACGTCTACTGTACCTGGCTACACGGCGGGAGGACGTCGAGGGAGGTTTCCGGATTATGCCACAAAATCCGAGGTTCGCTGGTTGAGCCACAAAGCCATGCATCGTACCGGGACGCCCGTGCGGCAGGCGTTGGCTGAAGATGGTAATTCCGACGATCGCGATACGATTTTGGATGGTCGTGCGGCGACATCGCGAAGATCACGTCATAGAGATGGAGGGATTGCGGACATCGCGGAATTTACCATGGAGGACGTAATTGGAATTTACACCCCTACGTTAGATTTATTTAGCGTAGGGGGTTATGTGTAAATAGGTCGTGCCACCCTAAGGATATCAATACTAGCGAGGGATTTTTGTTGATCTCTCCAATTAAGAGAGGGAGGACGATCGGGCGGAGGCTAGATGCACTTTTGTAGAATAATTACACTTTAATCATTCGTCCTTGTGATTTGTTCTTTGTTCGTGCGAGATCCGATTTTCCTCCGTTCCCTTTGTTTTCGTTGTTTGCGCCGCCGGTTTGGTTGTTCCTTTTTTGCTGTTCAGGGACGCATCGTTGCGGGAGGACAAGGTCTGCTCCTGGCGGTCAGCCACGGCTCGCAGCGTCGCACCAGGGCCGGCCGCCGATGAGCTCGTACGATTAGTCCGTACGCTGCCTGCTCTACTGAAGCGCACGTCTCTGGATTTTGCTGTGTGTACCCCGTACAAGGGAGGTGACTGGCCAGGAACAGCGTTCTGCTTCCGAACAGCGCACGCATGTGCCTGCAGGTGACTTGCAGGTCGTGTCTCTGCTTTGCAAATTTCCTTCTCATTAGCACTTTCAATATTACACATTAATATTGTTTCTAGAAACATCACTCACGCATGCACCAGGGAAGGTGAGGTCACTTTCTAGGAACAGTAAACAACCTTTTTGCAACCATGTGCTCTTTTGTTTAATATTTTGTTTAGTGGGTCTTTATCACGTGATTTAGCTTTTTGCTTACCCTTGTCTTTTTATCTGTGTTGGAAATTGCAAATAAATTTTATTCTGATTTTACTCAAATTGCTTCCGCGAATTTTTGTGAGGCTCCCATTCACCCCCTGGTCGCCAATTTCGGTCCTTCAGATCATTTGAGTTGCCGTCCTCACCACATGTCAGCAGGTGAGCTGTTTTCCATCAGAATGTATCTAGTTAAATGTGATGGCAGACGGTTGATTGTGGAACGATGGTTTCGCAACGTGGCCTGTGACCGTCCAACGAGTCATGGTTTCCTTGAGCATTTCTGTACAGTTTCATTTCTGGTATTTGAGGCAGACTTGAGTACCAACCCTGGTCAATGGAAAGTTGTCAATAAGTTGGGTGGCCATGCACTCTTTTTGGCCAGCATTGCTCCAAGTCTTTTCCAGCTGGAGAGTGCAATGGAATTCAAGAGGATTGCATATATTTTTATGTGTGACTATGCTCGGCTGCACTGTGCTGCTGATCCTCTCCGTGATTCTGGTGTGTACAACATAACAAATGGGCTGATCATGGCGTTGTAGCTGAGACCACAACAATGCCGCCGTATCGTGTTGGTTAATGGCGTCCTATATGGTTTTTCCCTGCTGAGTCTATCTAAGCAACCCAGCTTAGGTTGTTTATTGCCTTGGGTTCTTCTATGTACTCCTAATTGTTATCTGAAGTCACCTTGTGTCTTAGCCTGTTTGGATAGAGGGAATTGGGACCTATATTTCCTTGAATTAAATCAGAAAGATTTCTGAAGTTGGCCTTCCGATCCATACACCCTGGAGCTCATTTATCGCCAGATGTTAGTATAGAACCTCCTTGGGCTCAAGTACTATATGTATGCTCTATATTTGAATGAAGTCTTTCCTTGAACTAAGCCTATCTTCTATCTGTTTACTTGTGCCAATATTTCGATGAGAGAGCATTTCATTTCTGTTCACAAGCATGCTATCAGCAACATTGGAGTTACATTCATTGATTTAACCTGTATGTTGTGGGATTTTAATTTCCTGCCTTTTAATACTTTATCGAGTACTTTATCCAGCAAGCGAATGTGATGTTATTATTGTTAAAAGTTCTTAGAATTTATTGTCTGATAGATAAATTTCACGATGCAACAGTGAAATTGATATTGTTATCCTTCTTATCACAAACCATGAACAGGGTGGCAAATATCTAAGGATCAGATCATGGGGTTCTGGTCATTCTTTTGCTCGGTGTCCTTTCCGTCTTTATCCTTATTAGTCAAAGCAATACTCTCTCTACCCTAAAAACAAGTCATTCTAGGATTTAAAATTTATCTAAAAAAACAAGTCATTTACCCTATTTGGTAGGTGCATGTGCATGCAGTCAATTAGCTATAAATATAGCTAATAAATAGGAACAAATATAGCTAATAAACAGGAACAAGTAAGATTATTTTACCTTTTTGTTAATTTGTTCTAAATTTTAGAATGATGATTTATTTTTTGAGATAGACGGAGTACTCATTATCATCAATTCCTTTTTTTCTTGCTGTATAGTGTTAGTTATGACTTTTTTTTCTAGAATACGCAGGAGAGCTGCGTATCTTTGTATTAAGAAGAGCGAAATAAAAATTTTACAACACGGACCTAACCGGGCGCACGCACACGGGATACCTGACACACTGTTACATGATTGAAACCAACGCAATCCACATTACAGTTACAATGAGTGTAGATGAGCTAGCTCGATGCAGGAGGCCAACTGAACACACCGATGTGCTTGGCGCTTGCAGCACTTCAAAGGTTGGCCTCCTCAGCGATATCACGGGAGAGCTGTGTTGGGGTCTTCTGTGAATCTCTCTGGAAAACGCGGTCGTTTCGTTGCTTCCAAATTCGCCAAGAGACCAACATGAAAACGGAGTCCAGGCCCTTTCTTTTGTCAGCGCTGATCATCTCCCTTTTGTGCAACCACCAATCTGACAGAGTTTGGCTTTGTGAAGGCGCAATGTTCTGGAGGTTCAGTACTGAAGTGAGGCTTTGCCAAACTTCCTGCGTGAAGCAGCATCGAGCTAGCAGGTGTTCTGCTATTTCAATCTCTTGGTCACACAGCATACATTCCGCCCGATCTTGCAGACCATGCCTTTGTCTCCGAGCTGCAGTCCATAATCTTTCCTTAAGCGTTAGCCACATGAAAAATTTTACTTTCAGCAGCGCCCAGGCACGCCACACAAGACTTTGCTGCCGGGGCTCTTGTAGATCCAATGAAGAACGCTTTCTAGGCTGATTTGGCTGAGTATGTGCCCGTGCTTTCCCACCTCCAGGACACCCTGTCCTCGACTTCGGGTGTTAGCTGAACCGTTGCCATCGAATGCCAAAGAGAAATCTACTGTGAGATGGCATGCACTGTAGCACGTCCGACAATATCGGCAATCCAACGTTTGCCGGTGAGAGCGTCTGCTACTGTCCAAGTGTTTCTAATCCTTGGCGTGATGAGCTGACAGAGGTCTGGGGCAAGTATGCAGGGAGAGTTCTGGCCAAAACCAATTGTCCACCCAGAAGAGCGCAAGGTTGCCATCCCCCAACTGAACTTGAATAGAAACTTGCAGCATTTGTTGCAGACTCCTGTCTTGGGCAAAGTCTGACGGTAGGTATCTCCATGGCCTGTTACCATCAGTCTTCTTCAGCCAAAGCCATCTCAAACGCAGAGCAAAGGAGGCCAGCCTGAGGTCCAGAATTCCAAGAACCCGCAGCTCAGTTGGCCGACAGGCCACCGGCCATGCTACCATGCATTTTCCCCCTTGAGCTTTGCTTTTGGCTGCCCAAAGGAAACCTTTTCTCCTCTTATCAATCTCGCGTAGAACCAGTTATGACTTGCACGCATTGAGCCTTATCGGATCGTTCTTTTCAGACTATTTATGCAAAAAAAATAAAATGAAAGCGCAGCAGCACGATGGCACATGAAAAAAAAGAAAACACTAGTCGTTTCAAAACATTTATTCACCACTAAAATAATGTACTATGCTTTTTTTGGGTAATGCGGTGTGGCTCTTATTCACCACTAAAAATAGTAAACTTTGCTTTTCTTATAACGTGATACGGCTCTTAAGTAATTCTAGCATGATATTTTCTCACGAAGCTAATTAAATGTCTTATTTAAAAATACATGAAGATTCTAGCTTTATGCCTAAGCGTTATGAACAATGTAGTGACTCAGTTCTTATGTTTAAAAAGACAGGGAGCGGGAACGTATCTGGTTGCACAGGGTAGATAGTTTGCAAAACAATCCCACCACTAATCTGTCCATTGGATTAACATCTTGTGACTTTAATTTATAATTTCTAAGGTTGCACAGGGTTCTTTTATGAATTAACCCTACGGATATGCATAGACTTACACGGTCAAACCGTGATAACTGACCTGCCCGCTTCGATCCGCCATTTCCTCCAATTCCCCCCTCCCACCCACGGTCAGGCCGCGACTCGCGCCCCCTGCGCTCCTCGAGCCACGCCGGAGGAGTGAGCTCCGATCGGACGCCATCCTCTCCGCTGCAGACGTCGGGCTCGGATCCGCCTGTTCCCCTCTCGCCGACCGGCCATCTGGCCCTCGCGATGAAGCTGTGAGCGGTAAGCCCTCGTTGGCTCCGGCCCTGCACGTTCAGGTTCAGGTATCTAATTTCATCTGCAAACTGCTGTTCACATAACCAGAATCTACCAGTGGTATCGTGTTTTTTGGGTTGTAACAGTAGTTTGCTGTACAAATCGATCCTTTCTTCAGATTTATGTTCTTCTCATCTTCTGTACAATGTCATCTGGATATTGCATTTAAAACATAACTGCAACAGCAGAATTGTATTATAATATTCTATCATTAACAATTCGCAAGAATTATTACTCAGGGGAAAGCAATTTCCTTGCAGTTTGCCATACTCCTGGTGCTACATATGTTGTTTCTCATCATCTTCCCTATTTTAGCATGTAACTCCGAATTCTATACAGACTCTAGGCTTAGTTACGGTGTTTACTGTATTATCTGCATGTTCTACCCTTGGCTAGAGCAAGTAGCGTAAGTAGAGGGTAAGCTTCTTTCTGGTCTGAATGTCTGATGACTTCGTGGAGTTCATAGCATCTTCATGATTTAGTTGTACTGTAAATCTTCAGCTTTGCTAGCCTTTTGGCCCAAAAATTAGAAGTATATACCTGGTAGCTATATATGCCCATCTACCAAGTTATACTCTGAAACCATGTGCCTTCTTTTGCAGACTTGTGGCGACTGCACGGCCTATGTCTTGGTCGGACCTCCCTCCGGAGCTCCTAGGCCTTGTCCTCAAGCGCCTTCCATCGCTAGCTGATCGTGTTCGGCTGAGAGCAGTCTGCCACCCGTGGCGTTCCAATGCTCTGTTGCAACCCCTACCTCCTCCGCTTCCATGGCTCGCCCTCCGTGATGGGACCTTCCTCAGCATACCGGATGGTGAAATTATCGAAATGCCTATGCCAGATGATGCTTTTTGCTATGGCTCTGTAGACAACTGGCTCTTCCTTGTGCATAGTGATGGTCAGTGCTCACTGATGAACCCTTTTTCTGAGGACACCCTGAAGCTTCCTGACCTATCAACTGGTTGGCATGTACGGTTGCCTGGTTGCCCTGAGTTCAATCCCGTTTTCTGCAAGTTATCGGTTCCCTCACCCCTGGAGTCGTCACTGAATCCGCTCGTTGCTATCATGCATGAGTCGTGGGGTCTTTGTATTTTCCAGCCACCTGTTGTCACTGACACAATCCAAGGAAGGGAACCATTAGAGGCCCTTTTAGAGATTTCATTCTTTGGTGGAAAGTTGTTTGCAATTGTCTCCAGGAAGCTCTTAAACATTGAACTTGTCGAGGACCTTGAACATAAGCCAAAGATCTCATTGTTCAAATGCATCATTGAGTCCTCTGATGATTTGTTGAGCAGGCCTGAACCCATGTCCAGTGATGAGGAGTATATAGTCAAGCCATACCTTGTTGAATGTGCTGGTAAATTGTTGATGGTGAACCGATGGATTTGCGGCTTACACCCTGCACCGTGTCTTGATTATGATCGTACTCGTAAGTTTGATGTTTTTGAGGCAGATTTCATCACCAAGCCTTGTCGGTGGAGAAGGGTCAACGATTTGGGTGGCCATGCGCTCTTTGTCAGCTCCAGTTCCTCCAAATCTTTTCCAGCTGGAGAATGCAGTGGAGTTCAAGAAAATTGCATCTATTTCATGAGTGAGCTTTCTGGGTTGAAACTTGTTGCAGATCCTCTTCATGACTCTGGTGTGTACAACATGAAAAATGGAGTTACCATTCCTTTGCTGTCAGATACATCAGCTGTGCCATTGCCATCATATCATGTTGGTCCATGCCGTCTGACATGGCTTTTCGCAACTCAAGCTCTGTGAAATGTGATACGCTGCCCAATATAAGTTTCCTTTGCTGTTTTGGCATTCTTGCACATTAGTAGACTGGTCTCTGCTTGTATGCATACTTTTGTCAAATGTTATTGTTATTTCACAAATATGCTCCCTCAGTAAAACTGGAGCAACTGCTATTTGAGTATTTGATTTAACATAAGTGCTGTTTTCATCTGTTTCTTGTGTTATGCTCAGAAACTGGAGCAACTGCTATTTTAGTATTTGATTTAACATGAGTGCTCTTTTCATCTGTTTCTTGTGTTGTGCTCAGAATATTTTAGTCGTGGTTGAGTTGTGGCCTATAATTTGCGGTGAATCTATTTCCTTTCCCAATCCAGAGTGGTTTATTACTAACCAGATTTGGATGGTTTATCTGTTTACTATTTTATTTTGGAGGTCCCCATTTCTATATTCAAATTTCCGTGTGATTGTAGGCTTGTAGCTATGATCTCGAACATGAGCTTTTTTTTTGTTTCTTTTTCAAGTTTTACAACACTGTCAATAAGTAATCAACCTGTTTTCATTTTTTTAGTAGTATTGAAACTCAATTTGTAGCTGACTTATCTTAAGCCCTATATCTAGGAAGTGTCTATTAAAATGCGGAAATTACTTCATGGGTTATCCGAAGACTCCTCTTCCCCCTTTCCACCCATTTTAGAGTTTTAGACTTTAGTTACCTGAGCAGACTGCTATTCACCTGATCAGTAGCATAATTTCTAGTGAGTAGTATTAGCGACGCTTAAAATGCTAATTCACCTGGTTATTATTAGTTGCTTCTTCTATGCTCAGAATCTTATTAGTTTCTGATCTATAGTTTTCCAACTTAAAGATGATTGGTAACCGAGTTGGTAGGTTATCTGTTGTCAATCCCTTGTTTTTTTTTTCAGTAATTTTTCTTGTTTAGTATTGTTCTAGTCACCCTGCTGTTTATATCCTCAAATTTTGTGTGATTTGTGGCTATGATCTCAAACATGAGGCGTTTCAATTGCCTGGTGTCGAGTTTTGAAGTTTCCATATCCTGTCTATTAGCCATCCGGTAATAGATGCGTTACAAAAAAAAGATGCGTTACAAAGAGAACAGGTTTTCCAAAATCCAAATAGGCATGGAAGTTTCGTATAGTAAGTTATTTCGCAGAAGTAGACCGCCGGATAACTTGTGAAGAAAGAAGATGAGCTCCGAAGGCTTTTCTCCTGAATCCATTCACTCATAAGCATCCAGATTACTGCAGGAAGTTGCAGTTACAGCAGCAGCAAAATGTTCTACGCTTTCGCGATTGGGTCGCGCCTTTCGGGTGGACGCGTCCTCCCCTGTTCTGCTTCTGCCGTTCGTAGCTGCTGAGGCGCCGCGTGCTACAGCAGCATTTCGTGAGACATATAAATGCAGGGCTCTTCTACCTCCTCCATTACTCCATTCGCCACCAGCCCACCTGCTCTCTCCTCGTCCCCTCCCCTCCTTCCCAGTACCAGGTCACAGTACTGCGCCCAGCCGCCCATCGAGCCACCACGCCGGAGATCTCCAGCGGGGCCGCCTGCCGTCCTCCTCTGCTGCGGCAAGGGACCGGCGGACTCGGCTCCACTTCCTCCCCTGTCGCCGGCCGGCCAATTACGCCCTCACCAGTCACCAGTACGCTGCAGGACCTCGTTTCTCCCCGTGCTCTGGTTTAGGGTCATAATCACTGGCGAGTCCAACTTTATGGGCCAAAACTAGGTTTTTATTTTGTCTGGCAATGGAATCTATCTGATCTACTAGTACGCAGTTTAGATTCGCGCCTCCCACTGCTTGAGCATGTTCTTGAAAAAAGTTGCGCTTATTTTTCCTTAAAAAAATATTGAGGCTATGTTATATAAACAAAATAAATGGCGTACGGCTTTTGCATATAACAATGACTGAAAAATTATTGGTCTCATTAACATTAGGCGTTGCACATTTTAAGGCATTTTCCTCACAACTCGTTATACTCCTGTTGTTGCTGCTGGTTCCAGTTAGAGGAATGGAGACTGCCTGGTTAATTTCACACCTTCAGTTCTAAAAATTATTACAAGTTCAACTGTAATTAGCTTGTCGAACATATGAATGTGGTGCTTGCGACCTACTTCATGTGTGACTACTATCCTAACCTAGATCCTCTTCGTGATTGGCGTGTACAACATGAGAACTGGGATCATCACACCGTTGTTGACAGAGACCGTGGCAGTGCCGCAGCGTCATGGTAGAAAGTGGTGCCCGACATGGATCTTTCCTGCTGATTATATGTAATCGACCCATCTTCCTTTGCTCAGCGCCTTTAGATTATGTAGTATATATGTACTCTTAAATATATTGCCTGATGCCTGCACATTGTGTCATAGTTATGTGTTGAACCATATGTATTAACCAGTATTAAGGGGTGTTTGGAAAGGGGTGCTAAACTTTAGCACCTCACTTTTAGCACTTGAACTCCCAAACAGGGGTGCTAAAAGGTGAATGCTAAAGTTTAGCACCCTTGTTTTCTTTAGCACATCCAAGGGGTGCTAAAAGGTGCTAATGGGTGCTAAAAGTGGTCCCCAAGGTCACTTTTTCTCTAGTTGCCCCCTCTTTCTCCTCTCCACTTTTTCCCAAGCTAGTCATAAATGAGGGCAATGTAGTCATTTCTCACCCAAGGTGCTAAACTTTAGCACTGTATCCAAACAACCCCAAGTGCTAAATTTTAGCACTCCATTTAAGGGTGCTAAAGTTTAACACTGTGCTAAAGTTTAGCATTGTGTATCCAAACGGGGCCTTACCTACTCTCCAGGACCCAAATATCATTTTTTTTATATGTGCACTAGCTCTATTTGATGCTAGTATTTCTTTGGACCGATTGGATCTTCATGTGTTCATTCGTGACAATACTGCAGCAAGGGCCAAGGAGCATTTCACTTCACAAATCACAAATGATCTGTCATCCAGGATCTTGTGGAGCCCTCATTTAATTTCTCTCTTGTTATACCTGACTCTGGTCCATCCGGTATATATGTGTAAGTTCCCGCCGAGCATAACGGTCTAGTAGTCGTCTAAATGTGCACATCCACACACGTGTAAGTGTGCAACTTCAAAGGCAAAGGAAGCTGCTATATGCCATTAAGTAAATCCAACGGCGCATGATCTTTCTTTCTCCTTCTGCTCCCTTCTTCCTCAGCACTCCCACCTTTTTTGTTTGGTATGAACACGTCCACCGTCCCACCTCATAGGTCATAGCCATCCTCCGGTATAGTTCCATTGACAGCTCAGCCATCGCTGCTTCCACCGTGCTAACACCTCCAAAAAGCTTCACCGTCGAAACAACGGGAGATATCCCGGTTCTCAATTCCCTGGAAAACTGGACGCATGCGAAGCTAATGGAAGACACCGAATATATATGCATCATTTTTTTGATAATGCCAAATATGCATCATGACGATTGCATTCATGAAGCAACTGCGCCGCTCCAACGGGCATTGCTCAGCACGACTCATTTAACCCCAGCCCGCCTTGCTGCTCTAGTTGCCGCCTAAGCAAGTAGCCCACCAAGAACATGGTATCCCCCCACAGCAACCAACACCATACCTATCACATGACTAGGCGGAGTGCAGCCACCTCAGCATGTGACTTAGTCTTGACAGCCAACCCAATTTGGATGTGGCTCATTAGTAGTCTACGAGTGTTGCTTACACGTGTTTAGTAACACCTTAATAGTTGAGCAAGTATATTATCGACTTATATGTCTCTGATCCAGCTATAGAACCTCCACGTTAACCTTTTTACACGCAGCATGGATAAAAGTTTAAGCAGGGTGTTGTGTATGCATGCCCGCTTCTTAAAAGGACTGGGCAATGCGGTTTTAGAGGATGAGGTGTTACAGTCAAAGGGGAAGCGTGGAGTGCGGATCGACCAATGGGAAGTTGTTGCCGTTCACGCCGACTCTCACTGCCCACTCCCATCCACCCATAAAAGAGATAGGACTCACAAGATGAGCTCCTAGGGTCGCTTACACGGAAGAGAGAAAGAAGTAGTCCAAGTCATTGGATGTCAGTAGCACTAGCGAGGAGGAGGCCGAGGGGCACATTGTGTTCAGATCATCAGATGCCATTAGTAGCACCGGAAGCAGCACAGTCAATGGAGTGGAGCAGAGTGTGTTGGAAGAACAACTATTGTGCCTGAGAAGACGTACTATATATGATGACCTCGATGTGGTACATGAGATCAAGTTGCAGTTTGAGAGTGCCTCAAAGACAGTCAGTGATATTAGCAAGATGCTTGAGGTTGACAATGTGCCTTACTACAAGAAGAACTCAGGATTAAAAGGTTGATGCATTACTCAATTTGTTGTCTAAAACACTCTTTTGTTTCTTCAGGTGTTTGTTGATAACATATCGAGACAATTGCCAATTGTTGTTGTAGTGCCTATGCTCTCTCTCTCTCTCTGTGTGTGTGTGTGTGTGTGTGCGCGTGCGCGCACGCGTGTGTGTGTGTGCGTGTGTGTTTTGCAACTATTCTTAAACATCTTTAACACTAGCACCTAAGTCACCATTTGGATCCTAACTTGATGCTTTGAATAGATCATTCCTTCCGACTAGAAACTATTTTCAAGTTCATGCAAATGTGGCACACCATGTCAGAATGCCATAAGATGCAATGTCATGCCTTGTCCCAAGCTAAGAACATAAGCTCAACTATAGCCGTTGAAGGTTCAATGATGATCATATAGATTTAGTCAAGCAACTATAGTTTCAATTGTTGAAAATGACTACCAGTTTTACTAGGTAGTTCAATGCCCATAAGAACTATGCTACCTCTTTGAATGAATGGCTCAAGAAGGGAATTCCTCCGTTTTCACTAGGACACTTAGGAACAACCCCTATTTTCACCACCTTTAATAACTGGGCAATCAACATGGTGAGGATATCCGAAATTGTAATAACAGTGTGCATGCATGTGTGTGCGCGCGTGTGCGTGTGCGTGTGCGCGCGCGCGTGTGTGTAGGGGCGAAGCTACGCGTAGGCGGGGTGTGGCGGCCACCCCAGCTACCGGCATGCTAGCTCCACTACCCCCTTCCTCCTTTGGACCCTAGCCTCGCCCCCTGCCCCTTCATCTTTTTGCCGAGCAGGGCGTTGGCTGCCATGGACGAGTGAGCGGAGAGCGCGAGAAGAAGATGGCCCTCCGTCGCTCCCCCTGGTATTGTTTTTTCTTGGGCTGGTCAGGCCAAAGCATCCTGCAGCAGCCTGTAGGAATATGTGAAGGCCCAAGTAGCCAAGTCATAAAATGTAATGTAAGCTTCAATTGATCACAAGTTTTCAAATTTCACATCCAATTTCCGTGCGTCCGCTTGCCACGCTGCTGGTGCTCATGCTCCCAATCATAGCAGTCTAGCCAAGCTTGCTGCGTGAGCACGAGGAGAGTTAACCAGCGGCGTGCGGCTGCAGTGCTACATGGAGCGTTAACCAGCGGCGCGGCTGCAGTGTGAATTAGTATGCGAGCCGTGAGCGAGCCAGCGAGGCGTGGGGCGGGTGATGGAAGAAGAGGACTAGCTACAACTCGGCACTAGGCATATGATAACATTTTTATTACTTGTTAATTTATTTTTATATAATTTATAAATCATCTATTTGTGCAAGAAATATAAATTTATCTTTAAATTTGAGGTAATATCTTAAAACTTCACTTTTGTTATCATCCATTTTTTTTTACCGTAGTTTGTAGCAATTGCAATATATGAACATGGTATGAATCAGTACATTTGGGTTGAGTCTCTAGCCAGAAGTCGCCCCACCTATATATTTTTTTTGCTCAGCCAGTGTGTGTGTGTTTTGCATTCTTTATTTTCTTCTCCTTAATGCAATGACTAACCTCTCCTTATATTTGATCAGAAAACTATTCATTTTGCTGGTTTCTTGCAAGTTTCTTTTATCTTTTTCGGTTTCCTAGTAAATTCTTAAATCCATTTGTCTAATGAGAAGATGTGCTGGGCCTCAATCTATCCTAGTAGTTTATTTATTTTGATAGTGATTCCATGGCTAAAGGATATAATATACCCTTCTACATGTTGATAACCTACCACTACCATTATAGAAAACTAGTCCAAAACTAGTCCAATGACTGGTTGATCTTTACATTCGTGATAAATCTGGCAATACAAATTGGCGATCAGGTGTCTCAATTTCATGACACAGGGAATTTTGCAATAGACTGAGCAGCCAGGTGTCCCAAGAATACTAATTGGTTAATGAATCTTTGTTCTCTGTCCTCTCCGTGACCAATGTCATCTGCCTCGTAGTCACTTTGCTTGTGACCTACTTGTACACAAACAGACTGAAATCAGACCGTGAAAACAACATATTGAAACATGTGGGCATCTAAACAATACTACAACTTTTTATGCATTGCACTACAAATTCCTGGTGTCTTAATCAGAAGCAGACCATAGTGAGCTCATTGCAATCTCCGTTAGTGTATTCGTTCCTGAAGTTTGCTTGTGACCTCGTTGTACTCACTACCGCCCGAGCCTGCAATAGAACATGATAACAAAAGGTTGCGTATAACAATGTCACATGCGGATAGAAAAGCTTATATGAATGTGTAATTGTAAATAATGAAATATAGGTGCAGAAACCTTGCTACATTCCAATTGAAGTGAGTGAATCCTTGAAAATGAAATAACCTTGCCACAAGTGGTGTCATGTCAGACTCTGAGAATAAAAATTCAATTATATGCAATGTAGTATAACCTCATCATCTTCCAAATGAAGAATGGACCATAAATTATATATCACTGGAACTAAATCATGAATCAAGATAGGTTCCTTGTGGCAAATAGTGGCATATTATGTAAAAATCTTGCTATCTTCCAAAATGAAGCGACTGAACCATAAGACCTAAGTTGTTTGCAACCAAACTGGCCTGACCATAAATAGTATGATGTGTGACCAGAAAACTTTAATTACACGCAGTCTTGGTTTCTCGTTCCAAGTTAGATGTACATGCAAAAGCTTCACTGTCTTCCATATAAAATGGATTAACCATAAAAGCCATTTTGGAACCAAAGTAGCCTGAAGGCAAGTAATGTCATATGCAAACACACAAAAAATAGATTTTATGTAATCTGGCATTGATTTAGTTTTTCTTATTGCAAATAATGATGTATTTGAATGCAAATATCTCTTCACACACAGACCATGTTAGAATGAAACTAGTGAACAGAAGTCGGATTGCAAATAATGTTGTGTGAGCACACAAAAAATTCAATGATATGTAAAATTATGCAAGTATTTTCTAACTCAAATACAACAATCCATGGCACTCAGTTAATCTCAAATTGTTATCATAGAAAGCTGGGTATATGGCATACTAGTTTACTAGCATACAATATAAAAAAAAAACTTAGTCTTCAATTAGAACACCCAACAGTTCCTAGTACTTTTCTCCTGCCGCCAGGATAGAGAAACTGTATAGATTGACTTATTATTAAGAGTAGTGCCAACCAAATCGAACAAAGCAACAGAGATTATTGGATGCCATCTCACTGCAAGGTGTCCTAACTCCTAAGCAAACAATTTATAAGCTGTAAAATCCAGGAACCTTAAATCTGTAAAATCGGCTACCACATACATAGATATATCAATATTGAAAGGCATGCGTAAAGTTCAATACGAGCAATTTAAGAATACTGGATACAACTACGGAAGTGGCACTCTGGTCCGCCCTCTACTACATAACTTTAACTAGTAATCAATTTAAAAAATATGTATATTAATATCAAGAAGAAAGAGTTTGCAGGACCCATCTCATGCAAGAGCTAAAACAAAATGAATGGGAGTTGAAGAATAGAATGGGGAAAATGGGTAACCAGATCAAAGCTGCAGGCAGGAACCTAATCTCAGCACATGGAAGTTTCACAGGAAGATGGTCCTGACGCTCAACACCTGCACAAAGGATGCTCCAAAGGTTGTGTTTGGGTTGGAGCCAGCAGAGGTTGAGGAATTCACGTCACAATGTTGGCGTTCTGCTCGCCGCCTACAGCTTGACAGTAAGAATGGGCTCGGCAGCAGGACCCATCCTGTCATCTCTGGAAAAATAGCAACCCACAACATGGGGGCTAAAAAAAGATGCCAATCGGGCATACCATAATCATTTCAGATTAAAAAAAGGCATATTGATCAGGCAAGCTCATGAACCACAATGTTTTCAAGTGCAAAGCTTCAAAAACATCTGGAATGATTAACAAAGTATATTGATCCAAATATATTAACTCATATCAGGTGATCAAACCAAGCCTGCACCTAGCAGCAAATTTGGATTGGCAAATCAGATCAGCATCTCTTGGATGAAATGAATGCATATCAGCCAGTAGGAAGCATGCACATCTGAACATTTACATCACTGAATGAAAACAAGTTGCATATCTGAATTTTGAACAGGAACTCATCTAGACATATTCACAAATAAAACTCATCAATTTGTTTATAAGAGAAAAGGGGAAATTAATAAAGCTCTAGTTATCTGAACAGGAATCCCTCAACCAACAAATAAACATCTAGTTCTTATCTGAGGAACCTGCAGCATCCCTCAGCCATCAAACTGTGGATTCTACAATTCCCAATCCACTCTTTACTGCAAACCATAGCTGCCGGCCAGCTACTTCGCAATCAAATGATCCAATCCTCCCCGCTGCCGAATTCGCAGGAACCCAAGCCGCTGGCCGCCGCGCCCCAAGGCCTCGGCGTCGGCCCGTCCGTCCGGCGCCCGACGACAACTGCAGCGCCGCTGCCGAATCTTGTCGCGACATGAGCACCACAAACACACCGCCCAGGCACAGGCACCCACACGAGCGCCGGGCCGGCGCCACCACGACCGCCAAGCCTGCACACTGCCTCTGCCTTCACTGTCCAGAGCTAGCGTCCTCTACCTCTAGTCCAAGCTATAAACACTCCACAACCACGGTCCTCCAGTGAACCCTTCGTCCGCCGCCGCAACCCGCAACCTCCTCTCCGCTCCAAAGCAATCTACACGTCCACAACCTGTTCACGGGCGAACCCGTCCCTCTGCAACTACTCTAACTCCCATCCACCTCCTCCTGCGTCTCGTCCTATAGTCTCCGCTTCTCCGGCCCTCGGCGGTCTAACAACGTTTTCTAATTCTCACCGGAGAGCTGCTACCCCGCCGAAATTCTACGATCCAACACCGAACACAGTGGAAGCGAACGACAACGAACTACATGATTCCCACGAACTTAGTGTCCTATAGCAATTAATCCAATAACCAAAACAAAAAAAAAACACCAGCAAAATCAGAGCTTGAAATCCCATGACAACCACATCCAAATATCCAATACGGGTACAAAAGACGGTCATCTCATTGATCATTGTCTTGCCAACCCAAGAACCGCAATTATTCACAAGAACAGGAAAAACAACAACCTCTCTAGTTCCCTTCCCCAGCCGACGTGCGGCATGTAGAAGTTGTAGGAAATTCACTTGGTGTTGAAGACGAGGGCGGCGGTGATGGAGCTGAGCACGCCTGTGACGAGAGCAGCTGCAAGCGTCATCGTGTTCAGGAGCTCCACAACCGCCGGGTACTCCTCGTTCCCAGCACCGCCGGCGGCAGCGGTGGCGGCGCGCACGTGCACATAGGTCAGCACCAGGGATAGGTAGAACGTTGCCGCGCCGGCGTACGGGAGGAGTTGAACGGCGGCCACTCTGAGTAGTACCGGAGCTTGGACTGGGCCTGGCTGTATGCACAAGAAAAGCTCCACGAGCGCCACCGAAGTGCATAGGATGAAGAACATCACCTCGGGGATCCGCCAGTCGCCGGCGCTGGCGCCACCGCGGCTGCCGGTGCGGAGGTGGACGTAGATGATGGTGATGGCGGTGAAGAAGGTGGCGACTGCAGTTAGCATCCCATGGGGAGCGGGATCGAACTGTGCCTGTGCAGCAGCTTGAGCGGCGTCGAAGGCACCCGGCGGCGACTCGCTGAGGAAGGGGGGCAGAACGGCGGCGCTGATCCCCACGCAGAGGCCGCTGAACGCGATGGGCGCCGAAGCTGCGGGGGGCATGGTCCCTGTTTGCTTGCAGCTCGCTTTAGAAGATGGGGGTGGGCTTGGGCGAGCTGGGATGCTGATTGCTGTGTTAGTAGGGGGGGTGGGGGGTATTTATGGAGGAGATGCTCTCTCTACCTCTCTCCCTCTCTCACTGTTAGGCAAACCTCTCTCTCTACCATTTTAATAAGCGCTCTCTGTGTTTGTTTCTCTAGGCCGTCAAAGCTTTCCTCTCTCTACCATTTTTTAATAATAAAAACGCCATCTCTGTGTCTCTCCCTCCTCTCCCTGTCCCTTTCTCTCTCCCTCCCTCCCTAACCGGCTCTCCCTAAGACCTAAACAAAAGCGCAATCTGTCCCTGTCCCTCCCTATCCCAGTTTTACCAATTGGAGCAATGTCCCAGTTATAGTCCCAGTCACAGTTTATGAGCATGATTGGGGTACCAGGGGCAGCGCGTACGGTCGCTGGCTCGTCGGCCCTCAGCTTTGGCGTACGTGGCACAGAGTCCCATTGGTGGACACTCCCACTCCCGCCAAGGTCGCGTCGCGCACATCACCTGACACCCCGACGAAAAAGTACTCGGTCGTGGAAGCGTTCGCCCCGTTACCGTGAGGATTGGCATGAGATGTTTAGTGCACTGATTAGGGGTGTAGGGATCATTAACAACTGCTAGTGGTAGTAACCCTGGGAGGGATGCGGGCCCAAGGATGTTGACTCTTCATTAGACAACGAAATACTCTGCATTTCTGGTATGTATATACTATAAGCTAGGATCCAAATGAAGAGGAGACAAGGGATGAGCGATTATATTCTTCTCCAAGAACCAAAACTAATCCGGCCTCTTCCTCAGCAAACAATCAGTCACTAGTAATTTACTACTGATTAGCTGCACTTCCCGATGCACGATTTTGCTTCTCTCCGACGGTGGCGGTGCCATGCCGGCCGGTAGCCCCACAGGCGAGCTGACGTCAGCGTCCCCTTTCCTTTTTCTATTTTCTTTTGCTCTTTTGCCTTTTCTGGACAGGTCCTTTTCACTTGCAATACCCCTTTGTTTACACCAACGAAGGATGCAATATATTCTTTGGGCCTTGTTTGGCCGGGCTGATGGTACTCCAGCTCGGCCATTGTAGTGCGCAGTGGTGTTAGAGGAGCTGGAGTTGGAGCCGAAGACGTCATAATTGTGTGTGACTCCTCCGGCTCCTCCGTCGGATGTGAGAGGGAGGAAGAAGAGAGAGAAAAGAGACTTCATGCTATTACAATGATGCAATACTGAAATGCTAGGGAGCCGAAGCCCCATGAAGCTGCACCAAAATGGAGTTTTTAGGTTTGTGTTGCTCTATTCAACTACTTGAATCGTCCTAGTATAACGAAAGCTATACTTTCTCTTTTCCTTTTGTAGCACAAGCTCTCTTATCCTTTTTCATGGGCAACAGAAACCTAGATTGTGATTATCCCTTGAAAGCATCGATTATGTCGAAACTTATGGCAATTGGATGATCGAATTCAAACAAGCCACGGGCAGTATATATAGGAGTATCTTGCTGGACATATAGAAGCCAAAGATAAAGCCTCCAAACCTCACCATGTAAAGAGGACAAGGAGGAAGCACAAGTGAAGTTGAGGCCTTTAGGGGGTGTTTGGATACACCCCTATAAATTTTAGTACCCATCACATCGGATGTTTGGATACTAATTAGGAGTATTAAATATAGTCTAATTACAAAACTAATTACGCAAATGGACTCTAATTCGCGAGACGAATCTATTAAGCCTAATTAGTCCATGATTTGACAATGTGTTGCTACAGTAAACATTTGCTAATGATGGATTAATTAGGCTTAATAGGTTCATCTCGCCGTTTAGCCTCCACTTATGTAATGGGTTTTATAAATAGCCTACGTTTAATACTCCTAATTAGTATCTAAATATTTGATGTGACACTTGCTAAAAATAAGTAAAGGGAACCAAATGATCCCCTAAGACTGCACAATCTGTCCCTGTCCCTGTCCCTTTCTCTCTCCCTCCCTCTGACCCTCTCCCTACCCCTTTCCCTCGTCAAAACTTCTCTCCCCGTCTCCCTGTCTCTCTCTCGGCTTATCTCGGGTCTACTTGGAGACCTCTCTCTCTCTTTGGGCGCGTCCGCGCGCGTTACTCGGTCTCTAGACCTGTTGGATGTCCCTATCAATCGTTGCAACTTGCAAGCTCCTGCTGCGAGATCTCTCTCTGTGCGCGCGCGAGGGTTGGAGGTTGGAACGTGGGGAAAGGAAACATCAGAATCTTGTCAGGACCACAAAATGACGATCACATGTCTTTTTCGATCACAAAACTCCGGGCAAATCGATGGGCAGGGCGGCGTGTGTGAACAGGCCGTAGACAACAGGAAAAGGCTGTCCGATTCTAGCGGAAGCACGGGAGCTTCTTGGCTTGCTTGTAGAGTCCAGCCTAGTAACGCGTAAGAGGTTTGGGATTTGCTTTGTGCAAACACCGTAGAAGCTTGAGCCCCCCTTTTGTAAACCTGGAAGGTTCATTGGTTCAAATAACTGAAATCGTATTAGCGTCCGGTCCGTAGGTAAACTTGCGCAAACATTTTGCTTCATACTCTTGATGGATTGTGATGAACCTATAGGAATAGACGTCAATCTTTTTAACATATGAGCAAAGTTCCACTTTTAGCTCAACCAAGTTAAAACGGTAGTAATTGCATGGCCACCAGGAACGCATGGTGCGGAGAACATGCCAGTAATATCAGACCAGATGTCTGCAGAGCTGACTTAGGGCCTGTTTGGATCACTACAAACAAATTATACAATCCGGATTAAAAAATCACTAGCGGATCCAAACGGGTTGGATTCTAGTGTGGATTATTAGATTGCAGCCCTGTAGATTCCAATAATCCCATTATCCACTTCAACCTAGCTAGAAAGGACGATTGTACCCCTACCACATATAGGCCCCATTTGGTTTGGATTTAGATTATAAGAATCTTTGGATTATTGATAGAGATTGTAGAATCTGAATTCTAGTTAAAAAAAAATCTGGTTTGTTTGGATACATGGATTTTAGGTGTTCGGATTCTTTGCAGTTGGAAGGCACATGTCCATATTTCCCTTGTCTTGTGCATCAGAATGGCAGTGGATAAGGATTAGAGCAGGGGCAAAATTGTCTTTTTATAGGCCAGAATCCCTCATAAGCTGGCTGAGAGGAGATAGTAGATTATGCCTAGGGATTCTTGAAATCTCTAGTACAACCCAATCCATTTGGAATAGATTCCGATTCTCTTAGCTGGATTCTGATAATTTAATTAGATCCAAACGGCCCCATATTTTTCCTACTCAAACTAACGGCATTATAGATAATTCATTTTCTCAATCAACCCACTATCCAGATTATAAACCTAGGATCTAAATATATTAGATTATTACTATCCAGAATCTGAATTCTTATAATCTCCATCGACTATCTAGATTCCCATAATCCCAACGGGATCCAAATGGGACGGATTGGATTTTGATTATAAGGATTTTGGATTATAGATAGAGATTTTAGAATCTGAGATTCTAGATGATAAAAATCCAGACTGTGTGGATCTCAGGATTCTAGCTGGTAGGATTTTTGGTGGTCAGTTGCTACATGTCCATAATACTCCCGTCAATCTCTCCTCAAAGCCAACCCAGGTCCAAGCCCGAACCCCAGCTCTCTCTCCTGGAGTGGCGACCCCATCTACGACTCTGCACGGCTGCACCTGTGCCCCAATTCAGAGTGACAATTTTTC
The DNA here is from genome assembly GCF_005286985.2 of Setaria viridis. NCBI lineage: Eukaryota > Viridiplantae > Streptophyta > Magnoliopsida > Poales > Poaceae > Setaria > Setaria viridis. The sequence goes on from NC_048266.2 coordinate 2,497,287, forward strand.
CCGTGGTGCGGATCCCTGCGGGGACCCGACCCGATCGGGGCAGGGATGGGGGACGAAATCCCCGCGGGGGCGTCGGGGCGGGGCCCCGAATTCCTATCGTGCCGGGGGCGGGGGCGATTTTTGCCCCGTGGGGCTCCACGGGGACCCGATATAGCAGTATAATTTGGGCTAATTCTCCTCCGTAATGGCCCAACAATCCAGCCCAATAGTATAAAAGCTCCCTCTCTGAAACCCTGGAAAATATCTCTGTTTCCCCGATCCTCCCGGTCAAGCGGCGGCCGCCGCTCCCTCTGCTTTCTCCCTCGCGTCGCATCTTTGCACTCTTTGGCTCCATCGCGATTCCTTCTTGCCGTTCTTGGCGCCGACGCAAGGCCACAGGCCAGGCGCCGTCTCCTCCGTTCCTGCAGCTGCTACCACTACCACCACAAATCCACAATCGATTGATCCCAGCGACTCGTTGCCACCAGCGAGCCGCACGACCTCATTATTGGCATCGTCCAAAGATTATTCTCTGAATTCACATGCTTGTGCCTGTAAAGTTAGCTTGTTGGCTATTGATTAGCCGTGACTTGTTGCCCTTGTTGGCTTGTGAAGCTATTCTGTGGAGTAATGTTTTGTTTAACTGATTTGAACCGCTAATTCTTGAACTGTCATATACGAGGGGGTATCCTCCTAAAGTTTAATACCTGTCACATCGGATGTTTGATACTAATTAAAAGTATTAAACATAGACTATTTACACAACCCATTGCACAGATGGAGTCTAATTCGCGAGACGGATCTATTAAGCCTAATTAGTCCCTGATTTGACAATGTGTTGCTACAGTAAACATGTGCTAATCATGAATTAATTAGGCTTAATAAATTCGTCTCGTGAATTAGTACAAGGGTTCTGCAATTAGTTTTATAATTAGCTCATATTTATTCATTCTAATTAGCATCCGAACATACACTTCTAAAGTTTAGCACCTTGTACTTAACCACTTCCGAACTCTAAAGCACGGTCGATTTCCGACCAGGTTTCACTTTCCCTTTCTGGTATCGATACCCGCGCCATTCCCTTTTGGGATTCCGCGGCAGCCCGCCCCCACCATTGCTCGATCAAGGGTTCAAGGGTTCAACTAGTCACCATTTGCCATGACAAAGAAAACAGCACGGACAACTAGTCGGAGAAAAAAAAAAGACTTAAAAGGAACACATAAGCAAATGCAGAGTTTGTTATTTTCAGAGTTATTGCTTTTATCCATCCAACGCATTCAGTCTACTTTAGCAGATATCTAACCTACTGAGTTGTAGCTCAGTGATCCTCTCCCTTTTTTCCCCTTACAGTAGCACCTAGAATACTAAGGGGGCGTTTGGTTCCCTTTGCTTATTTTTAAGCAAGTGTCACATCAATGTTGAGATACTAATTAGGAGTATTAAACGTAGGCTATTTACAAAACCCATTACATAAGTGGAGGCTAAACAGCGAGACGAACCTATTAAGCCTAATTAATCCATCATTAGCAAATGTTTACTGTAACAACACATTGTCAAATCATGAACAAATTAGGCTTAATAGATTCGTCTCGCCGTTTAGCCTCCACTTATGTAATGGATTTTGTAAATAGTCTACGTTTAATACTCCTAATTAGTATCTAAACATTCGATGTGACGGGTGCTTAAAAATAAGCAAACGAACCAAATCAGACCTAACTCTTCTTTCAAACTGCTATTTAATCTAAAAAGCATTCAGGCCTAATTCATCATTTATAGGTTACTTCTGATCCTACCATCAATCACATCCATAGAGGGGATAGAGACATCCAGACTGGTGAAATTCTTGCACTGGAGGGCAAGGAGCAGAAGCCCTAAACCTATCATCCTTGTATATTTGGTGCATTCCCTTCCCTCTGCCTAATGGAGAAATGTACAATGTGTCATATAATCAAACTCAATGAGCTACATAAGCAAAGCAATCATGGACAAAAAGGAGGAAAACATCCAACACCAAATTTATAAAAAGCAAAACGAATTGCAATTTGCCTCACTTCCAGAACTAGAATGAACCAAACCGCTTACAAACACTAGTTAACTGCCATAGGTTAGACTACAAACAAATACACACACAGACACACACACACACATATGTATCCATTATTGTCAAATGACTTTGATAAGGATAAAGTGATTCAATTGATAAATCCTTGCACTCAACTTCTCCAACTAGTATAAAACTTTACATGCAACATTTTCTACATATTTTTCCTATATAACATTTCCACATAAGCTTGAAAGTTTTGGGAGAGAACTTTTACTAAAAAATGTCCGAGATAACTTTTCTATATAGTTTTTAGATACATGTTGTACAAATTTCATGCAGATAACTTTAGCACATAACTTTTCTATATAACTCTTTTGTATAACTCTGTGACATAAAAGCTTATCTAGATAATTCTTTTACAACACTTATCACTAAGCAACTTTATGTAGATAACTTTTCAGAATAAGCTTCCATAAAAAATTCTATAAACTTGATTAGTCATCATAATCTCTCTAACAAGTCTTTTTTGAAGCAAACATAGGTAAAAAAAATATGTAACAAAACATTGAAGGTAAAGTTTATCTAAAAATATCCGTGTAACAAAATTTTGAGCAAAACGTTTGTACAAAAGATGGAGTAACGAAAGTTTTGCAGCAAAAGATTGTACAAATATTTGTGTAACAAAATTTTGAAGCAAAACTATTTTAAAAAATCGTTAAATTTTGAGGAAAACTATATTTATGTAACAAAAGTTTTAGAATAACTCCTTGACTAAACTTTGATGAATAACTTTATAGCTTTTAGGAGAAAATTTGTTAATTGCTCTTGTATTAATCTAAACTGGAAATATCATGAAGATAACTTTTCAAGAAATCTTATCAAGAAAAAACTTGTGTTAGTACCATAGCAGCTTCTCAAGATAAAATTTCTAGAAAAATTTGGCAGAAAAATATCTAGAATACTATTCCTAAAAAGCTACCTTTGTGCACAAGTTATCTAGAATTTGGATTTCTCTAAAAGTTATTTGTATAAAACAATTTTTAAGTCTAGAATACTATTCAGAGCTGTACTAAAAACACTACGAGAGGGTAGAAGAACTTATAAACCCAAGCGAACATAAGTAGGAGATTGGGATATAAATTATGTGAGTGCTAGTCATTTCATGATTAGAGGAAAAAATATTGCAACATGTATATCTAGGAACATAAACGACAAGAATGAGAAAGAATGAGAAATCATCAGTACAAAATAACAGGGAATAGGTGAGGTAAAACATTACATACCATACTTTGGTGCCGACCTGCGTCTTTGGAGCTTAAAAAACAAAGGAAATCCATCTGCCAACCAAAAGGCCAAAATCAGTTACGCACTAACTTTTGCCGCACCGGCACCCCACTCTATTACTTTTGAATTCTAATTTTTAGCACATGACAGTACACAAAAAATTCAACTCTAGAGGTAAGAACAAGTAACAAAAAGCACCAGACTCATTGCATTTTAGTGCATTCCATTGGCTCATTGCATTTTAGTGCATTTCGTTGGCCATGGCCAGCCAGCCAGAATACATAAGATTCGTAACTTATCCATGCATTTGGTTGGCTCAGATTGGGAGTTCGGGTTTCAACCATGACACAAATATTCTAAGAAAAATCAATCATGCATGTCTGTGACAATGCACTTATGCCTACTGAAAATATATGCGTACCGTCAATTGTTTCATACCATCTGTATACATTATAGCCTAAAACCACAATACTTCTCTCACAATACAAAGGTTTTTTGTTTTAAGTTCTCGAACAAGATGGTAACTTGGACCTTTAATCAATGTATCTGCATATTGCTTCCTGCACATGAATCTGTTTATTAGCATATCAGACGATGGATAGTTATTATAAGATAAAGTATTAGTAAATGTAAGTAGTCAAGTAGTACTACATGACGACGGTCTTTTTGCCGACTGCTTATCAGCATCTCACAACTGTGGCAACATATGGTGTAGTGTGTAGAGTAATCCTAGAGACCAAGTAATCAGGCATTGTGTTTACTTTTATGCGACACAGGTAAAGAACCAGTAGCTTAAACCATAGTGTTTGAGACCAAGAAGCAAAGAAAAACTATGGGATAGACAGCACAACACATGAATCATTGAGTTCTTTTTGACGAATCAGTATCTGCTAATCCAAAAAAGGCCTAATCAAGAGAGCAGCATGCATGAACACGACCAAAAAGAAAGAAAAACTGGCCAGGTGAGAAGGTACCTGTACCTCGAAAAGGTAGCTATACTCTTGGTGTGTAGATGAACTCCATCCGGTCCCCATGGCGGCAGGACGCAAATGTGCATGATGGCCACAAACACAAGCACCACAGCAGGCACATGCGACAGCAACACTGTCCCATCGAGCCCCTGGTGGTCATCGTCGCCTATCGAAGCCGAGGTCGTCATCATACTCATGGCGGGCGCGACGCAGTCTTCAGGAAGCCCGGCAGTGGCTCAAATGTATCACCTATCACGCCGTTAGTTGCCAAACTCCACCGCACATGGACCCATCACCTCCTCTTCAATCTCCGCCACTGAGCTACGCTCCGCATGAATCCGCCGGTCTCCTGTTCGATCTCCGCCACCGAGCTTCGCCATACACGGGACCCGTCGATCCACCTCAAATAGGAAGACCACAGGAGGAAAACCAATTCCTGATCTAGAGAAAAAAAAACTTAGGGAAATGGAAAAAGGGTATGTGAGAGGGAAGATGGAGAAGGATAAGGGAAGCAAGGAGCAGCAGCCGCGTGCTCACCAGAGATTGCGTCCGCTGCTGCGGTTGGGGATGTCGCCACTTCCCCGTCGACTGCCACGCTCGGGGTCGTTGCCCCGTCCCCAACCACCTCCGGCCTTGAGGCTGTCGCCCCTTTCCCGCCTGGATCCAAGGCCGTTGGCTCGGGACCTGCGGCCGCCGGCTCAGGACTCGCCGCGCGCGCGCGAGCTCCTCGCTTTTCTACCTCCGTAGGCTGCTGCTCGGATCTCGCAGGAGGGAAACGAAACGGAGAAGAACCACCGGTCGATTGAGGGCGGCCCCCGCCCACGCCACCGCGCTCCGACCACCGCTCACAAACTGACATACCGTGGCTCACTGACGGTGGTGCTTCCTTATCTTTGTACGAAGACTATCCTACGTCGTAGTCTCTATATTAAATACGTTTCATGTCCAATCTTATATTGAGAACTGTTTAAAAGATAAGTAATTTATTTTCTCTTATTTGTATTTTATTTATTTTATTTCCGAAAACGTACTAATCCGTTCAAAATATAAATATTAACCTAAAGATTTATGATAAAAAATAAAAAGATAGCAAGTCTACGAAATGTCATACTAGGATGCCGTAGTATCTATGAAATGCATTACCCTAGAATTAAGACCCAAATAAAGAGGCTATATAAAATATAATTAATTTAAACTAAAAATAGAATTAGAGCGTAAAAAATATTTGAGCCGAGCTAAGTAGTATAAGATCAATTTATAGTATCCCGGTAAGGCCAAATGATTTCTCAAAAACATGTCTACTGGTCGGATCAAGATGCTTCAAAAGGAAATGAACATCATAATGGATATGCAAGCAAAGCTCTCAATGATAAATGGGGAACATGGGTAGCCAGCAAAACAAGCGGGAGCATGTGCACTCTGTAGAGAAGAACCATAACAATAAGGCAAGAATAATAATGACACGTCGAAGCCTAAGGTTAGCGAGGCAAAAAGCACAAAATAAGTACTACTACAAGGTATGAGGGCTAAGGTAAATATAACCAGAAGAGCTACTACAAGGTATGAGAGCTAAGGTAAATATAACCAGAAGAGCTTGTGTCAAGGTGAAGGGAGAGGTCTATATCCATTCCGGACAAAAAAGAAGTCCATTAGAATATCAATGAGGAGAGGTTTAGTTCATGATGTCAATAGACTACACATGCATAGAGATAGTGATCCTTAGTAAGGAACTCGAGACATAGAAAAAGAAGATGGTACATTGGTGTAGTTGTCGAGAATGATAGCGGGAGTATATCACATAAAAAATCCTAGACAAAAAGGATAAAAATTAGAAGGAGAGTATCAAGTCAGTCCAGTTCAAGAGATGTCTATAGGCTTTAGATACCGAGCTAAACACACTGAAAAGGGACAAGTGTGATATCAAGTAGCATAGGTCCATTTCATTATGTCCATGGATCAGATGTGCACCAAGATCTTAATCGTCAAAGAGAAAATTAGTTTGCTCAAAAGAACTATGAGAAAAATAAGACAATTGTCTAGAGAGAAAAAAGTTGCATGTTGTTATTACTAATTAGTACTATAGCTGAAACCATGCTAGCGCGGGCCATCTTGCTAGTTCTTACATACAAAAAACAGTAAACGAGAGCCCCTACCCAAACAGAAAAAGCCTGGTGATCCAGTCCTCTCATCCAAATCCAAATTCGTGCCAAAATGATTTCTATTGGATTTGGATCATACCTGTACATACCACATCTACTACTATCTATTATCTTAATACAACAGTGTTAAAAGAAGTCACCACATTCGCCGATAGGGTCTAGAAATTCCCACATTAATCTAAAAAAGAGAAGAATATACACCGTTAAATTTTATGATGATCTAACCGTCTACATTACTCACAAGATTTCATATCGAATACAGCTATAAGTATATAATTGGAATTTTTTCTAAAAAAGTAAATTAGCACATTGTACCCGTATGTGATACAATCGGAAAGATACGGACTTCATGCAAGAGGTGCCAATTAATATAATTTTTATTCCCTCCTGTTCGTTTTCTATTGCATAATACCGTTTTGGAAAAACACCGATATTTAGGGCCGAGGCAGCGTGATGGAAATTCATCGTGCGATAAGAATTCGAGTTAACATGCATGTGGTGCCCCTGTGATAACAGCCTTCCGTCTAGCACGCATGCATGCAGATATTGTACTAAGCGTAAAATGCAGCCATCAACGTTGCATTAAAAAAGTAATTTTTCTTTACGAAAGAAACACATGCATACACTCACCCTACGACGATCATAGCAGATATTGAGATTGACAAAGTTACCATAGACGTCTTGAAAGATCGAAAGGACGATCAGAGGAGGGTGAATGGGAGTCTATAAAAATTCTCAACGAGAACTAGGCTTATGTTCCAAATGCAACTCCAAAGCACACTGCGCGTTGTATCGTCAAGATGACGCAAGTCAACTCGTGACAAGATCACCTAGGAACTATACACGTATCGAAAGCAAAGCTCATAGTGATCTGAATACGTGCATGACATGGCGGAAGCAGAACGTAAAGTGATTCCAACAAATTTGCACCAAAGAGATTAAGCAAGGTTACTACTAACAAATTTCTCACCTAAGCATGGAAGGGAAAAAGATTACTTTAAGTGCTAAGCATGATTAGCAAAGAGAGATCAAAAAGTAGCTAACGCAGTTAATCACTAATTAGCTAACTAGTTTCAAGGATTAAAAAGTAAACTACCATAAATAACGGAGAAAAAAAAACCAACCTCACTGCTTGTACGCACGACCTGCTGCTCACCTGGACTTGCGCTATTGGGCTGCGTGCCCCTGTTGCTCCCTGCAAGCCCACCTGGGTGCTGGTACGTGAGCCAAGCCAACGCTGCTGGGCCGCACGCCTGCTGGGCTTCTCGGCAGCAAGCTGGGCCGCTACACTCGCGCCTGGTCAGCTGCTTGCTCCTCGCGTGCGCTGCGCCTGCAGCCTGCTCACCTCGACGCCCTGAAGCCTGCGGATGAACAGAGGCAAGGAACAGGAAGAACAAAGGAAGAACTCGAAACTTCAACTCTAAAATCCTCACTCAAAACTCGACGAAACTTGAGCCATAGATGCGCAACTTAAGGGTTAATAGATCCGTGGAAAAGATCTCAAAAACCTCAAGGATTTATCGCGGATTTTGGAGAGAACTGAAACCCTAACTCAAGAATACGATTAGGGAAAAACTCAAAATCAAGCAGTCGTGAGGGATTTGAAAGGGGATCATATCAAAGATGCTCTCCAAGGTCCTAGCAACATTTCTCTTCAACCAATCTCACAAGATTCGGGCTCAAACATGATGAACGAAAATTTCCCAAAAAATAGTTCCGAAAATAGGGAAAAAGAAAAATACTCGGGAGTCAAAGATTTAGCACGATTTGAGACAACAAATAAAGCTAAATCATGAGAACATCTTCTATACAAGATGAGGACTAGCCTCCTCCCTTCATCCACCCACTAAAGATGAAGAAATCAAGAAAACGAGAGCAATTACCCTCTCATCTCCCTCTTTCCTCTCACTAAGCATATGACTAACCTCTAAGCTAAAAGATAATGAGTTGCTAAGCAAAGAGGTGCTGAAATAACCGGCCCCCCCATCCCTATTTATAGTCCAGGATGAAAGACAATACTACCCCTATAGCTACAACTAGGATAACTACCCACGCAGGGGTATTTTGGTCCAAGTTTTTATCTGCGCATCGGACGGACATGATGCCTTCACGACTTTGCTTCGCCTCGACGCAAGCTTCGTGATGACGCCACATTCCCTCCTTCTCGAAGCTCTGGCCGCACCAGGCTTGCCCCCGGTTTTGAGATCCAAACCGGGAAACCTGCCTATGCGGTGGTTTTGAGGTCCAAACCACCCAAACCGTCCATCTTCGCTTGGCTGCCACGCGACCTTCTCAATGTCGATGCGTGTCTAGCCTCTGCCAAGCCTCCCGCTCGACTCGACCGACACCGTCTCCATCCCGTTGTGTCCTCTCGCCGTTCCGTCCCGTGACTTCGCCCGGACTCCTCGGGTCCCTCGGTCCAAGCCTACTCGTGTTCATCCTTCACCGCCCTTGGTCCATCGGCATGAACCATTCGCTTGACCTTCACCGCATGCCGTCGACAGCCATGTCGTATCCTACACTTGCACATCACAAGCCAAGAGCAACATCAAACCAACACAATGTTGTCAATCACTCATCATCCAAGGGTGACCACCATTGGTCCTCACGTCTCCTATCGCCTACCCGCGGAAAGCATAGAAGCTTTAATTCGTAGAATAAATCTAAATATAGGCATCCGTGCTAAGTCGAGAACTCAAACTTGGATGAACAACTTCTATCAAAAAGATCTAACCAACTAAGCTATGCCACCGACCATGTACCACCAGCTATATCTTGGTAGGCTTCAATGCCTCTCCTTTCTTGAAATGGCCAGCCTATGAAAGAAGTGAAGTAACATGGGGAGTAGCTGGTCAATTTGAAAATCAAAGCAGCTAGCAAACTCTAATGTTATGGTGGTCAACACAAATCCAAGACCAATGGCTAAGGAGGAGGCGGCCACATATTCTTCCGTCCGATCAGTGGGTATTCAAAGCTGATGTGGCCGCACTACATGAAGTGTTTGCACAATAGAGCAAGTCGAGGGTCAACTAAGCGAGTTTGGACACATTTTAGAGTGAAAACAATTGATTGACTGGCATAAGAGAGCAGTAGTTCACGTCGAGGTAGAGCACACTTCGTGTTTCCTTCCCTTTCCCCATTTGTGGCCACGTTGGCTGGCGCACCAAACACCATGAGGACACGGAATCGTGCTGGGACTATTAGCACTAGCCGAGCCAGTAATTCTCAACATATGCATACACTCTTATCTATGTGTGTGGCCCTAGCAGTAGCCTCACGGTCTTTAATCAATTTTGATGCGAATGTATTCATGCATCTTGATCGATCGAAGATCACTTTTGCTGGAATGTCTGCATGCAACTCGATCAATATATGGTCAAACAGGCCCGAAATTTGGAACCATGAGGCCGTCCATCCATCCATTGCAACTCGCAAGCAACATAGATCTTGGATATGGTGGTACCAAAGGACCCAGTAAAGCATTTGAAAATAGAGATATGATAGTGTTATAAACAATGCGTCATTTATATATCCATGGTATGCACTTTGACAGTGACAATATACTCAAAGCACAGGGCACCTACCTCACCCCACAGTAGCTTAATGGGAAGAACTACGACCGAAAGGAGAGAAAAACGTTAGCACATCGGTCAGATTCTAAGAGGGTGAGAGCTACCATATATGGAGAAAAACTTGGGCTAGTCATGACTCATGACGAAGTTTAGCCAGATAGCAGAATATGGAGAACAAATGCTCAATCAGAAGATAGAAAAGAAGATTTGCAAAGCTAAGACGCGATTACGATTTAGAAAGCCACGAACATTGATAAAAAATTAGGGACACAACAATGAAAACACGGTGGTGCTGTCATGTCATAGCAGCCACACAATTCGATCCCCACCCAATCACAATGTTGAGTATCACCCTAATGTGGCCACAGAGGCATGGTGATCAACACCGGCGACAACGAGAAGTAGTGAGACGGTGATGTCTTGGTGTGCATCATTGTGATCAGCGGACCATCGAAGAGTAAAAAAAAATAGGAAAGAAGGAAGAATAGATGATGCAGTAACACGGAACGCTGAAGTGATCCAGAACAAAGCAATTTGGAAATTGACGTTTGATATGCACGCCCATCCATAGCATGTTGGAGGTAGTGTTCAACAAGAGGAAATGACCCGCACTGTCCAGTACGTGTGTGTCTTCAGTGACAACCGCGGTATGGTGAACAAAACTCCTTGGGAACAGAAGTAGGAGAGAGGGAACGAGCATAACTAAGAAGGTTATGTCTTGCCAACTGCAACAATGATTTTGTTGACCCATGCACGGTTCGTGCTGGAAAAAGGTGCAATAACCGTAAGACAATATAGAAGCATGCATAGGGCTATAGCAACCTGAGATTGAGAAATAAAGAATACTATTACTTCTGCTGATATACATTGAACCACTCACCTAGATCTTCTTCTAAAAATCTAAGGATAATTTATCATGCATCCAAAACTCTCAAGCAAAAATATACGTTGCCAGTCAATTTTTTTTTAAAAAAATTATATTCACATTAAATATAGTATTCTTTCTATAAATGTATAAAAATATGTTTCTATACTTACACCACGGAATATTACTTTTGAGAGAAAGACCATAGATGGTACATTGATTTGGCTATTAAGACAACAATTATATTGACATCACCACACAAAACTATTTGCGTACATTTTTAAGTAAAAAATAAAAGATTGAAAAAACACTACCTACCTATGCAATTTGCACGGGGCACCTTGCTAGTTGGATTGGATCCAAACATCAGAATAACTGAGATTCTTGCTGCAAAAGTATAGTACTACTAGTACAGTACTCGGCTCACGGTACAATTTTACACGAGCTCTGGATTCTGGACCACTCATTCAGCGTACAGCCACCTACCAGAACCGCGTCGGCAGCAGAGCGTGCGTGCTTCCCGGTTCTCCCCATGACCCCATCCGGCTCGCGCCCGGGCGGGGTATATTCGGGATGACGACGTCGACGAGGAGGCAGGCGAGGGTGAAGACGGCGACGACCACGGACGTCAGCGTGCTGAGGGCGCAGGGGCAGCGTCGCCGCCGACGGCAGGGGCCGCATTACGCGCCCTGCGGTAGAAGCGGACGAGAACTAGAAGCGTGGCGCCGACCGCGACGGCGACGGGCGTGTTGGTGTGGCCGGGAGAGAGGCGGAGCGTGCCGAGGCCACCGCCCGCACCGAAAGGGATGGCGACGAGGAGGGCGCAGACGGCGGCGACGACCAGGGGCAGGCCGATGCGCGTTCTGCAGGGGCAGCGCGGCCGCGAGCATTCCGCGGCTCCCGGAAGACGCGGAGCAGAGGCGTGGAGTAGAGGAGGGCGGCACCGGCGGCGATGACGATGGGGTAGCAGTACTCGGCGGCGAGGTTGACGAGTGGGCGGACCGAGCCCGGGACGCCGGGGCCGACGACGAGGCTCGCGGTGACGAGGGACGCCGCGGCGAGGGACAGCAGCAGGGTGATGCAGGCGAGGGGATCCGCGGCCGGCGCGGCGCCCGGTGCGCCACGCCCCGCGCCGGCTCCTCCTGCGGGCGGCGGCGGCTTGCGGACGTAGCGCGCCAGCAGCAGGATGCCGAGAAGCTGGGCGGCGAACATGCCGATGACGAAGACGCAGATGCCGATGTCGACGACGGGGTTGCGCCCGGCGAGCGCGATCAGAAGCCGGAGCATTTGGTGGACTCGCCGCGAGTTGCAGAATCATGTCTTCGAGTGGCCCAATGTTTTCCGCCCTCGTGGCGCACCTGGCACGTCGGCACGTGTCCCTGGTCACTACTGGATATGTCACATGTCTCTGTTCCTGGTGGATAGATCGATCGATGGATATCAGCATCACATTCGCATACGTTGTCTCCATCCGGACTAGGCATGCACATGATGATGGATCCCATGCAGGCACGCATGGATCGCCCGCAAACTCTGCGGACCAGTTCCCTTGGGCTGGTTTTGCCCGGCCGTTTGGAGGCCATGCTGCAGGCTGGTTGCTGGCAGAGCGCCAAGAAATTTAGAGGGTGTGCGAATCCCTCTCCATGAAACTTGTCTTTCGGGCGGAGTTTTTTGGCAACCTTTTTGCCGTTTTGGATATGCTGCAGTTCTCTGCATGGCGTACGGCGTTCATAACCGTGCCTGGCACTGCTAGTGCAAAACTTGACTTTTGCATATCCCAGCAGCAACTGAAAAGCTGTTCGGTTGAGATTGCTGATGCAGCTGCAGCTGCAGCAGCCAAGTGAGGCGTTTGAGACTGGGTTGTGGGCCTTTGGCCTTATGCAGCTGCTTGTGCGGCCAGCAGATCGAAGCCAACACACCGAACATTGCAGTTGCAGGCCATTGTATGGGTCCTCGAATTCTAGCCCTTGTTCACTTCCTACAAAACTCCCAACTTTGGCACTATACAAAAAGAAGGTTCCCCATCACATCAAACTTGCGGTACATGCATGGAGTACTAAATGTAGACAAAATCAAAAACTAATTGCACAGTTTTATTGTACTTTGCGAGACGAATCTTTTGAGTCTAATTAGTCAATATTTGGACAATAATTCACAAATACAAACGAAACGCTACAGTGTTGCTACAGTAATTTGGCACCAGCCCTTGTTTACTTTGCGAATTTGGGAGGTGCCAAATTACTGTAGCAACACTGTAGCGTTTCGTTTGTATTTGTGAATTATTGTCCAAATATTGACTAATTAGACTCAAAAGATTCGTCTCGCAAAGTACAATAAAACTGTACAATTAGTTTTTGATTTCGTCTACATTTAGTACTCCATGCATGTACCGCAAGTTTGATGTGATGTGGAATCTTCTTTTTGCATAGTGCCAAAGTTGGGAGTTTTATAGGAAGTGAACAAGGGCCGAGCCTCAATGGAACATGAGCACTGTAGGACTCGGAGGTCTTGAGCCCTTACATATCCTTGCAGCGCAAGAAGTCAAGAACAGCTTCAGCTCTCACCTCTCAGTTCCCCTCACGTAGCCATCTTGTGCTGGCACCGCGGCACCGGCCCAAATCCTCCGGCAACTGCTTCCGCGAGACTTTCGGTGCTCCTGCCGACCAAGGTTGCCGACGATTCCTCCGCCCGGGCAGAAACTTTCAAGCAAATCATGGCCCACAAAGAAGCTTCCCTGAAATTTCCCCTTTGAATGTTGAACCTTAGTCGCTAAGCAAAGAAACTTCTGCGAGCCTTCGAGAGCATCGTTTTTCTCCGATCCGGAGCTGCCCGTCGTCGCCCTGTCCCTATCCCACCAGACTGCGCCATATCGCTCTCGGAACCTCTGAGTTCACACGCCTGACGCCACTATATATAGACGACGCATTGAGGCCCCATTGTGCCTTGCCTCCCAGCCCGGCTGAAAAGCTTGAGGAATCCCTCCAGTGTGGTATGTTCATGCCACACAAACATACACATAGCTCGGTCTAGCTCATTTTCCAGTTCATGCAGAAGTGTAGCTAGTTTGCAATGGATCAATGGTTGGAGCAAGGCTCAGAGGGGTGTGGATGACCGGAACAGGTGCAGGCAACTCGGATCATACTACTACACTACTACAGGCCACAGGGAGGCTATATGAGCATGGAAGGCTTTTGGGCATTGGCAGTGAACTACGGAGCTTCTGAAACAGACAAGTGTTTCCCTTCTTCGACCTCGCACTTGTTTGCCGGTGGTCGAAGCATCTCCCTGGCTATCTCCCGCCGTGGCCATGTATCACAGGATCATGCGTCTGACATAGCATCATGGGATAGAGTCTGCTATCAAGGATTGCGCCGAAAAGGGGAAAAGAAAAGAAAAGGAAAGGAAAAAGAGGTGCCAAGTATCATAATAGATTTTGGGAGATCTTAGGTGCGCTACACAAGTTGGAGTACACAAAAGGCGATTGGTACGGTTCATCAGCCTGTAAACCTTTTGCAAGCTATCTTGCCCACATAAATCCCATCGTCTTGACGGTTACTTTGTACTCCATTCGTTCCAAATTATAGATCGTTTTAACTTTTCTATTATTATGCATCTAGGCATAGAGTATATCTAAATGTATAATGTTGACGTCAGATTTCGTCACTAGTAAAATCGGCGCCAAGAAGAGAGGGAATCGGAGAAGCACAGTTGGGAATCGGTCAAATGGTGCTACAGTGCGAGATCGGCCGATGACTTTTGTCTCGCCTCGGGTCGAACGTGCCGGAGTCCCAATCGGTTGCCTTTTGCCGATAAGGAATCGGCCGATTTGGAGGTTGATTTAATTGGGCCTGTATGGGCTTGGAAAGGAATAAAAGGATGAGGTGGAGATCAGCCCATGAAACGTAGAGTAACCAACCTAGCACGAATTGTGCTTGTAAATATTCGTTTTCTGTTTGAATTAGGGATAGAGTTCTAGTCGGTTAAGAAGTCATCTGTACGGGGCTATAAATAGCTACCTTTGTAAATCTGTAATCATCAACCAATCAATACAACATACTACTTTTTCCTCATACTTACTTTCAAGTAGGCGACTTCGTCAACACTTTTCTCTTTTTCACGAGTTCGTACGGGTTGGCAGGGCTGCATCAGTTTGATCTCCGGCCGATTCTGTAAGTTCCGCTTATCGAGTAATATCTAAGCTTTAACTTCGGGCGTATCGCTGTTGTTTCGTTTAGATTTATTCACTAGTTATCGATATTTGCTAGAATCATAGGTTTTACCTGTCTTTCTAGTTTTATCACCAGTTATCCAGCTAGGAATCGGTAGTTTCGGTTTCTTTCACGTTTTGTTATTAAATTCATCTATTGCCGATTAGATCTATTCCTAGTGTTGTTATCATAGCTTTGTATCGATTACTCTAGTAGTTCTCTATCTACAAGGCTACAGTGATCGGTTGCTTTATAGCCGATTCCTTTGTTAAGGCAAATCGGCCGATTCGCTGATAAGCTCTCTCGAGATCGGAAACTTAGCCGATCGTGATTTCTGAACCTGACATGTATTCTTCCTTGCCAATCAACAGGTCAGATTGGCTGGCACGCCGCGCGAACCGCACCAGGGCAATCACCCGAACAGGAGCTAAGCAGATTCTCCCGGGTCGTGTGTCGGACGCTGGGATTCGGTTGACCGATTTCTAGCGCCAACACATAACAAAGCCTATGAATCTAAAAAGCTAAAATGAGCTATAATTTGGAACGGTGCCTAGCTGAACCTAGTTGACTTTTCTGTTGCCTAATCAATCAATTATTAGCACCGCCGTTGTTTCTTATTTCCCCACCAAAACTACGCATTGATTTGATATCCAACTCAGAACACTATAAAATCGGACTTTTCTCCTTGCCTTTCTCCTTCTCCAGCCTTTTTATTCGTAGATGCAAACTTTTATACCAATGAAAAATGAACAGCTTAAGTTTCGATGCCTGATTGGCTGAAAATAAGTTACTTTTACCAAAAGCCAGACTCAATTTAACAAAGAGCAAGTACATACATGATAACATGGCACACTTTTGACACACACGTGCGAATCAACTGTTACAAATTGTTTCAGGGGATCGCCGATAGCGACGCTGCTCTTCTCCGTCATCCCATCTTCCACACCGTAGAGCAGGAAATGATCCGGGAAAAGCAACCGGAACGTTCCACTTCCTGGACAGGGGATAAGCACACCACCGTGGTGTACTGATGAACTTGCAGTTGTTCACCGGAGATTACAGCGAGCCTCTGCCACTGACGACTTATCATAAGACCTCACACAATGTCATAGCACAGTAAGTATTGGATTTATTTTTTGACTTGACCGACTCAACTTTTCTCTCGAATCGATTTGTTCCCACGGTGTTGATTAATGTCGTCACCAGCCGTCAGTTAGGAACAGGACGGGCACGAGAGGCGTCGTGGGGATGAGGAGAAGCAGGGCATAATGGCAGATGCAATGGCGCGGGACAGGGCGGCGAACCTCTCTAGTTCCCTTGCCCAGCCGACGTGCGGCATGTAGAAGTTTTAGGAAATTCACTTGGTGTTGAAGACGAGGGCGGCGGTGATGGAGCTGAGCACGCCTGTGACGAGAGTAGCTGCAAGCGTCATCGTGTTCAGGAGCTCCACAGCCGCCGGGTACTCCTCGTTCCCAGCACCGCCGCCGCCGGCGGCGGCGGCGCGCACGTGCACATAGGTCAGCACCAGGGATAGGTAGAACGTTGCCGCGCCGGCGTACTGGAGGAGTTGAACGGCGGCCACTCTGAGTAGTACCGGAGCTTGGACTGGGCCTAGCTGTATGCACTCCACGAGCGCCACCGAAGTGCATAGGATGAAGAACATCACCTCGGGGATCCGCCAGTCGCCGGCGCTGGCGCCACCGCGGCTGCCGGTCCGGAGGTGGACGTAGATGATGGTGATGGCGGTGAAGAAGGTGGCGACTGCAGCTAGCATCCCATGGGGAGCGGGATCGATCTGTGCCTGTGCAGCAGCTTGAGCGGCGTCGAAGGCACCCGGCGGCGACTCGCTGAGGAAGGGGAGCAGAACGGCGGCGCTGATCCCCACGCAGAGACCGCTCAACGCGATGGGCGCCGAAGCTGCGGGGGGCATGGTCCCTGTTAATTTGCTCGCAGCTCGCTTTAGAAGATGGGCCGGGCGTGTGCGAGCTTGGCGGCCACGACGTAACCACGCTGCTTTTATAGGCCCATCCGCCGCCCAAGGAGATGGAGATAGTTTATATTGGTCAGATGGGCAAAGACAATATTTTCAAACAAAGAACAAATGGCACGCAGTGACTTCACAGGCCATGGCCATGGCCCGAGGGGAGTTGCCGGTTTTTGGGACACGGAGGGAGCATGGCGGCGCCGCGGTCCGCTGCGACCTACTCCAGGACGAGGCGAAGTCCTCTACCTCCTCCGTAGACCATATATGGTCAACGGCGCGCCGGCGCGGCGCGTCGCCGTGGGCTGCTAAATTATAAAACTAATTGCAGAATTTTTGAGCTAATGGTCCCACAAAGAAGCTTCCCTGAAATTTCCCCTTTGAATGTTGAACCTTGTCGCTAAGCATAGAAACTTCTGCGAGCCTTCAAGAGCATCGTTTTTCTCCGATCCGGAGCTGCCCGTCGTCGCCCTGTCCCTATCCCACCAGACTGCGCCATGTCGCTCTCGGAACCTCTGAGTTCACACGCCTGACGCCACTATATATAGACGACGCATTGAGGCCCCATTGTGCCTTGCCTCCCAGCCCGGCTGAAAAGCTTGAGGAATCCCTCCAGTGTGGTATGTTCATGCCACACAAACATACACATAGCTCGGTCTAGCTCATTTTGCTTCGTCGATCAACTTCTCTGCTTTCTCAGTTCAGGTCATTGGCATAAGTTGCAGGTGCCCTGGATTCAGTGACTGGAGCTAGCAAAGGTTGTTTCCAGTTCATGCGGGACTGTATCTAGTTTGCAATGGATCAATGGTTGGAGCAAGGCTCAGAGGGGTCAGAGGGGTGTGGATGGCCGGAACAGGTGCAGGCAACTTGGAACATAAATTACTCCCTCCGTTCCAAATTACATGTCATTTTAGCTTTCAATCGTTTTAGCTTTTTTTTAATGCATAGAACCTAGTTGACTTTTCTTGTTGTCGATCAATTATAAGCACCGCCGTTGTTTCTTATTTCCCCACCAAAACTACGCATTGATTTGCTATCCAACTCAGAACACTATAAAATCGGACTTTTCTCCTTGGGAACAGAAATAGGAGAGAGGGGAAGAAGTAGGATAGAGGGAACGAGCATAACTAAGAAGGTTATGCCTTGCCAACTGCAACAATGATTTTGTTGACCCATGCACGGTTCGTGCTGGAAAAATGTGCAATAACCATAAGATAGAAGCATGCATAGGGCTATAGCAACCTGAGATTGAGAAATAAAGAATACTATTACTTCTGCTGATTTGAACCACTCACCTAGATCTTCTAAAAATCTAAGGATAATTTATCATGCATCTAAAACTCTCAAGCAAAAATATAAGTTGCCAGTCAATTTTTTTAAAAAAAATTATATTCACATTAAATATATATATAGTATTCTTTCTATAAATATATAAAAATATGTTTCTATACTTACACCACATAATATAACTTTTGAGAGAAAGACCATAGATGATACATTGATTTGGCTATTAAGACGACAATTATATTGACATCACCAAACAAAACTATTTGCATCCATTTTTTTAAAGTATAAAAAATAAAAGATTGAAAAAACACTAGCTACCCGTGCAATTTGCACAGGCCACCTTGGATTGGATCCAAACATCAGAATAACTTCCCCATCGAGATTCCAGATTCTTGCTGTAAAAGTATAGTACAACTAGTACAGTACTCGGCTCACGGTACAATTTTACACGAGCTCTGGATTCTTGAATACTAAAAGTAGAACAGCTAGTAGTATATGATACCAACCAGATCCGCGTCGGCGCATGCACGGCGAGTCTCCCCATGACCCCATCCGCCTCGCGCCCGGGCGGGGTATATTCGGGATGACGACGTCGACGAGGAGGCAGGCGAGGGTGAAGGCGGCGACGACCACGGACGTCAGCGTGCTGAGGGCGCAGGGGCAGCGTCGCCGCCGACGGCAGGGGCCGCATTACGCGCCCTGAGGTAGAAGCGGACGAGAACTAGAAGCGTGGCGCCGACCGCGACGGCGACGGGCGTGTTGGTGTGGCCGGGAGAGAGGCGGAGCGTGCCGAGGCCACCGCCCTCACCGAAAGGGATGGCGACGAGGAGGGCGCAGACGGCGGCGACGACCAGGGGCAGGCTGATGCAGCGCGCCGCGTGGCGCGTCGTCGCGGCGCGTTCCGCAGGGGCGGCGCGGACGCGAGCATTCCGCGGCTCCCGGAAGACGCGGAGCAGACGCGTGCCGTAGAGGAGCGCGGCACCGGCGGCGATGACGATGGGGTAGCAGTACTTGGCGGCGAGGTCGACGAGTGGGCGGACCGAGCCCGGGCCGCCGGGACCGACGACGAGGCTCGCGGTGACGAGGGACGCCGCGGCGAGGGACAGCAGCAGGGTGATGCAGGCGAGGGGATCCGCGGCCGGCGCGGCGCCCGGTGCGCCACGCCCCGCGCCGGCTCCTCCTGCGGGCGGCGGCGGCTTGCGGACGTAGCGCGCCAGCAGCAGGATGCCGAGAAGCTGGGCGGCGAACATGCCGATGACGAAGACGCAGATGCCGATGTCGACTACGGGGCTGCGCCCGGCGAGCGTGACCAGGAGCCGGAGCGCGTCCGGCCCGCCCAACGCCCCGGCGCCGAGAGCCAGGACGACGATCCCCGGAACAGCGCCGGCCATCGCCACGGGCGTCGTCAACCAGGCGACGCTCTGACTCTTTCGCCGATTGCGTTGCTCTTGCTTTATAGACAGTACGTGTACGGGCACGGCTAGCGAAGGCCCAAGCGTATCCAACACGGACCATTTCTTACCTTCCATCATATTGGACGCAAGAGCTGCGGCGCCGGGCGACGCGTCGAGAAGAATATCGCCGTCGCCGAGCAACGGCCCGCGCCTGCGCCCTGATGTTCTCCCTAGATGTAAGATCGGACGGTTTAGAAATGCAGGTGATGTGGACGAATGGGATGCCAGAGGCTGTGGTGCTGATTTCGTTATTAAGAGATAGATATCCTCCTAATTAAATTCTGCATGACGCATGCTCTCTTTATTTCATTACCACGGTAATCTAGCTATCAAGATATGATACTCCTAGTTCAAAAGCGACGCAAAGATTTTTGTTTGGTTTATCGCCTCATAAGCAGCTGCAGTCTTGCAGAGGGTGGTCGGTTTCTTCAGTTTCAGGGGCAGTAAGGAATTGCATCTTTTTAGCTGTCGAGAGTGAAATCAGCATGTCTGTATTTAGGCGCTGACGTGGAACAACCGAACAAGTGGGTTAAATTGTAGCTCATGTCCATTCATGATTTGCATGATGTAAAGACTAGAGGGAGGAGGGATGTTTGTGCACTTGGAAAAGATGGGCTAACACGTGACGCTCATCGGATATGTAACCCAATGTTTTCCGCCTCGTGGTGCACCTGGCACTTCGGCACGTGTCCCTGCCTCCCTGGTCACCACTGGATCTGTCATATGTCTCTGTTCCTGGCGGATGTGTCGATCGATGGATATCAGCGTCACATTCCTCCGCCCGGCCATAAACTTCCAAGCAAATCATGGCCCACAAAGAAGCTTCCATGAATCCCCCCTTCGAATGTTGAACCTTGGTCGCTAAGCAAAGAAACTTCGAGCACAAAGAAACGGCGAGACAAATCTATTAAGTCAGTAAATGTTTACTGTAGCAACATATTATTAAATCATGAACTAATTAGACTTAATGGATTCATTTCGCTGTTTAGCTTCCACTTATATAATAAGTTTTGTAAATAGTCTACATTTAATACTCCTAATTAGTATCTAAACATTCGATGTGATGGGTGCTAAAAATAAGCAAAATAACCAAACAACCCCTTCTTCCGATCCGGAGCTGCCCGTCGTCGCCCTGTCCCCATCCCACGAGACTGAGCCATGTCGCTCTCGGAACCTCTGAGCTCACACGCCTTTCTCCAGTGTTCACACGCCACTATTTAACGGCACTCATACGCGCCATCGTGCCGCCTGCCTCGCAGACCGGCTGAAAAACTCGAGGAATCCCTCGAGTGTGGTATGTTCATGCCCCACACACACACACGCATAGCTCATCCTAGCTCAGTTTTCTTCGTCGATCAACTTCTCTGCTTTCTCAGTTCAGGTCATTGGCATAAGTTGCATGTGCCCTGGATTCAGTTGGTTAATTATCTCAGTGACTGGAGCTAGCAAAGGTTGTTTCCAGTTCATGCAGGACTGTAGCTAGTTTGCAATGGATCAATGGTTGGAGCAAGGCTCAGAGGGGTCAGAGGGGTGTGGATGGCCGGAATAGGTGCAGGCAACTCGGATCATACTACACTACTACAGGCCACAGGGAGGCTATATGAGCATGGAAGGCTTTTGGGCATCGGCAGTGAACTACGGAGCTTCTGAAACAGACAAGTCTTGGACCCGTTTGTTCCTTTTCCCTTCTTCAACCTCGCACTTGTTTGCCGGTGGTTGAAGCATAAATCAGTCGGATTTTTATTCAGCTCAATCACTTTGAAAAGTCAATAAATGATAATAAATTTGAAGAATGTTGCACTAAATTTGTAGAAACTTTTGGTTCATCCGATGTTGAGGTATATCATCTTATTTCCGAATTAAAGATTATGAAATTCACTTTGCCAGATGGTGTAATGTCTGCTATGGAAATTTTCGAGCATGCCGGAGATATGGATTGTTATCCTAATATCTTCATTGCTCATCGACTCTTATTTACTGTGCATGTGACTGTCGCATCGGTTGAAAGAAGCTTTTCAAAGTTGAAGTTATTGAAGAACTATTTGAGGTCAGCAATGACTCAAGAGAGGTTAAATGGTTTGGCAACATTATGCGTCGAAAAGAAATTGTTGGATAAGATTGACATCAACCCTATCATAAGTGATTTTTGCACCGAGAAATGTTAGAAGAAATTTTTAAAATAATATGTATAAATAATTTGATATGAATATTTCTTTTAGATACATTTAAGTATTTATTGTTTATTGGTAACATTTCATATATATATTTGTTATAATGTTTATATTAAAGAGCTCCGAGTTTTACTTTCGCCCCAGGCCTCCCAAATTAAATTTCAGAACCGGCCCTGAGCAATTCTCTCCCTATCGCTTTCAGAAGTCTAACCTACATACTTAGGGATACCATAACTAAAGTTTAAGAAAATTAACGATACATATGACGGAGCGGCATCTTCTTCCATCGCTTGATTAGGGAGTGAATAGTTGTATTTCCCATTGCTGAAATCTCCATTTTGGCACTCCTTTAATCTCCCCTTATCCGATCCCAGATCAACGGGCAGCAAGCTTAGACATCAATTCCTTGATGAGGGATGGGCAGCTGACGGCGAGATGGTCAAAGTCTTCAGTTGCCATGGCAGCGTTTTAGTGCCCCAGGAGTCTTAAGGAACTGAAAGCAAGCTTCCTTTAGCACCTGGCAACGGTGCTGTTCAGCAAGCGCCAGAGTGGTCGCTGCATTGCTCACCTCGATGTGCCTGCACAGAGTGTCCTCGTAGATCAACTTGAGCCTCTCCATGTCATACCTGTCTGCAGCCACGAGCAGGTGCTGAGCCATCAGGGCTTCCTCGTGGTACGGCTCTTCAGGCTCCGGCAGCGAGTCGGTGTACATGAAGTGCAGCAGGTTCTTGAACACATCATGTAACACCCAGTGTTAATGACAATTTAAGTATGGCATTAAGAATTTAATGGTGAAATTTGGATTAAAGGAAGGTTAATTGAGCTAAAATCAAATTTGAGCCGAATTCGACCAAATTTGCAATTTGGAGTTTCAAATTTGGATAAATTTGGCAAAAATATGAAATCGAGTCTTGAGAGTATTCAGAACTCAAGGGAATGAATCTTGAAGTCTAAATCAAGTCATAAAGCTCTCAGAAATACAATCGAAAATGGAATCGATGAAGTTACTATGCATCGTCCGAAAACGCGCAAGTCTGGAAATGATATTGAGTACACAACTTTGGAGCCAACTTATGGAGAATTTTTCTTGTAAGTGAGCAGATGTTTTTGGACATTAGTGAAATATGGACTATGGAGAAGGAAAATGAAATGTTGTTGGCCAGAGAAAGTGGAAGGTTTGAATTTAAAATGCAGCCCAAAATCAGCAACTAAGCAGATTTCAGCCTTCTCGCCAAGAAAATCCTAAGTCTGAAAACAGCGTTGACTAGCAATGTTTGGAGTGAATTTTAGAAAAATCCAGTGTAAAATATATATGATTTCATGTGCAAAATGGAATCTTTGTTAGTTGTAGAACAAGGATAGGCAAGGTTCAAGCTGTATGGAAGGAGTTTAAGCAATCTAAATTGAGCTCAAAGTAGGGAAGAAGTCTCTGTTTTGGAACCTGACGAGACTGAATGACCAAGGTTGAGTTACAAAAGGTTCTGGTCGAACTTCGAGCTTCAAAATCTCGGTGTTAAGGTGCTCATCTCGGGTAGAGGCCAATCTATCAAATAGAGTACTTGAGATACTCTACAAGTTTGCTTAAAAGAGTTTTACGAGTTGAGATGGAAAATTTTGAGCAATTGAGGCCTGAACATGTCGGTTGGGAAGAAAGAAAGGAGAACAGAAAGAACAGAGACGGCAGGAGCCGTGCCGCCGCCAGCACTTCTGCCCGTCGGCCAGCACGACAACCCCATCAGTGCCACGCACGCCCGTAAGTCGCCGAGGTGGCCTCCATGCATGCGGCAAGAACTTGTATTTGTACCGCTCCCGCCCTCATCCGTTAACCCCGCCGTCCTTTTCACCACCGCGCAAACAGAGCTCGGGTGGGCAACACACCGCCGGCCAATTCCACCGCACCGCCGCTCTATTCCTCGATTCCATCCGTCCTAAGCTCCGCCAGCTCCTCCTCAACGCCCCACACCACTCCGTTTCCCAGTTTCCCACCGGCAAGCCCCAAGCCGCCACATCTCCTGTCCGCCGCCGCCACCACTGCTTCTCTTGGTGAGCTCCTCCATGCTGCCCTTTCCTTTCGATTGCTGGGTTTTGGGAACTTAGCTAAGCCTTGTAGAGGCCATAGGGTGCGCCGCTTGTCGTTTTGCGCCACCGCCGGGCCTAGAGCCGGTCGGCCGCCGCCCGTAGGGGGCTCGGCTCAGGTTGCCGCCGGAGGGCCTAGCGCCGCCCGTGGGTGCGTCGTGGCCTGGGGATTCCCCCCCAGCCCGGCCACGCGGCCGGGGAGGCCACCGCCGGTGAGACCCCGTCCCAACCTGCCGAGCCTGTCCTTGGCGCAAGCTTGAAGGAGGGCCTGATCGAGGGGGCCCACTAGGCAGAGGCTAAGGATAGGAGGGAGGGGGCCGGTTTGAGGGTCTTTGAGAGGGGGAGAGGGGACCGGGCCTTGGGGCCCGCAGGTCAGTGGCGCGGGGTAGAGAGGAGGTTGGTAAGAAAAGGGTTTGGCCGAGGTTTGGATAAGGTTAAAGTTTTTCCTATAGCAAATAAATAGCTGAAATCCATTTCTAAATGATTAATTCACTATAAATCGTAGAGGTATCAAAAAATAGTGAAATAAATTTTAATAGGTTTGTTTTTATCTCCTTTACACATTACAATTGTTAAAAGCTTATTTTTTTATAGAAACTTTTTGGGTATTTATTTAGTGCCTTTAATTAAAGGTATTAAATAAATACTTAATAATTTCAAAATACATAAAATATGAAATAATGCTTTTCGAATTACAAATTAACATAATCTATAGTAATTAGGAGTTTAAGATTAGAAAATAATTATGATGTTTTTCAAAATAAAAGAAAAGGCTTGCATATTTAAATAAAAAATAAAGATTAAGTACTTATTTAATGTTTTTACTTAAAATATTTAAGTAAATGCTTAAGCTTTTTAAATAAATAAAATTCTGAATAATGTTTTGATTAATTCCAAACAAATATTAATCTATAGTTTTACATTTTCTTTTACATTAGAAATTATTTCAAATGCTTTTCAAAAATAAAAAGAAAAGTCTAAAATGGGTTTAAATAAGGGAGTTTAAATCGCGAGTTAGACGTTTGGGTAGAGTTTTGTTGGCCTGCAACTTTATCATGAAAGAAGTTGTAGAGTCCTGTGCTTAAAAAGTTGCATCTCTGACTCATGCATACACTTTATCGTAGATACTGAAGCTCCAGAAGCGGAATTTCTAGAAATTTCTGAAGAACCTCCGGAGTTTGAGGAAATTATTGAGTTGATCCCTTGTGAAGCCGGACCGTCGGACAACGCTAACATTTTCATAGATCAAGGCAAGCCCCGGTGCATTTAAGCCTATCTAGTTTTGGAGTTATTATTTCATGTGTCCAACTATTGGTTATTTCTTTATGAATGCATTAAGTCTAGGAGTTGATTGAAAACTTACTTTTATGCATAATCCAACCTTGTTATTAAGGACATCTTTGCCACTTGTTCAATAATTAGTAAGTATCCCATGCTTAGCAAAGCATAGTCGTGCTACCTTTATCATTTCTGAGTACCTATGGTACTCAGCAACCTAAGGTAACATTGTCATACACATGTATATCAAGGAAATGACCTATTTTGGAAGATAGTGGACGGAAGCTTGGATGGAATCAAGAAAGGAGTCTTGAGTTCCGTAGTTCCGTCTACTCGGTTAATTTGATTAAGGACCGATCGTTATTTTAACCAATGATCAAGTGATATTACCTGGTTACTTACTGCCATATGGGAACCAGTAAGCTCGGTAGGTTAGTTGGCTCTTTGATCGGAAATATTTCATACCCGTGCTTGGCGTGCAGTGGAAGGGCAGGGGCGTAGCTTGAAACTCACATTGGAGATCGCCAGACGTGGGGTTCCATGTGGGGGTGCGTCCCTGGGTTCGAGTAGTCATATTTCCGATCGTTGGGTACAACTAATCGAAAGGTTGTTATGTGCAACCCGGACAGTTGTACATAGCTAGTGGTCGGGTATCTCCTACAGGATGTAAAACGGTCTGGATCGCCGCAATTCTCGGATATGAATGCACTTGATCATTGCTTGAGCATCGTAGTGTAACAAAGAGAAGGGAACTGTTTGCTTTGAATAAATATGTTATATGACTTAGTTCCATCTGGTTGCTAAAATATTTTTCAACATCTAGACTGGTCAGGTAACAAACTCAATCTAAAATAAAAGATAAAACTAAGGTTTCACTTATAGTAAGCTCTTTCTGCAAAATGTGAGTCAGCCAATACACCATAAAGCTATCATACAGTGTATCAAAAATATTTATATTGGTTAGACGGGTCAGACTTGCTGAGTACTTCGTACTCAGTGGATCCTTTGTTGTTGTTTTCAGAAACCCAGCAGGGACCCACCGAGGAGGAAGCTTCGAAGAACTATGGTATCTTATGAGTCTCATGATACCCTAGAATAAACTTAGATGTTTAATTACTTGCCCCGGACTGGTTTATATTTTAAACTCTTAGCAATGGGTTAACTTGCACTGATAAGTTTCTTCAATCTATGGTTTGTAATAAATCGTACCTCTGTTATGTATGTAAAAATGTAATATTTGTTGATGCTATCCCATCGCGGAAGCGATCATGATATATGGCTATGGAACACACCGTGGAGGTTTTCAAGGAGTTCTGGGAACAGAACCCTTGACGGACTACCGGACTTACACTGTTTTAAGTGCATTTTGGATGATTGTTGTTCTGACAGCAATTAGATGCACTTAAGCCAGTTTAAGTTGGGCGGTTCCGCCACACATTAGCCCTCATATCATGTATCTCCACGCATTGCGCCTCGAAGGAGGCTTCCTTCATGGTGCCGAAGAGCTCGGCCTGGAACACCAACGAGCGCACCGCGAGCACGCACCGGTGCATTGGGAAGTCCTTGTCATCGACGTGGAAGCGCCATCGGCGCCCTGCTCGTTGAGTAGGAGGTGCCCGAGGCGCCGCGACAGGTTCGGAGGCGACACCGCGACAAACACGGGGACGGCGGTGGCTTGCACGGTGATGGTGGCGGTGTCCTCAACGTGGAACTTGGTGACGACGGTGATGTCGTGGCGCATGTAGAAGCTGTCGTACTTGAGGTTGAGGTGCCTCGACTTGTCGAGCACCTCCCTTTGGATGAAGCCGGGGAAGGCCTAGTGCGTGTTGGGGCGCTGAACTGGTTCGTCGTGCTAGTCCTGGTGTAGGTCGACGCCAGCCTTCCGGCACAATCGAGCAGGTTGATGGAGAATTGCGCCAGCACGAGGCCGCCGTTGGCGGTGCCGTCGAGGACCAGGTATATGGAGATGTAGTCGGAGCGCTCGGCGCAGTCGCCGTTGGGGAGGTAGGCAAGGTGCCAGGAGTGGTCGTACACGTCGAAGGAGTGGGACCGGAGGTGGACGCCGACGGTGAGGCCCTTGGTGCGTGAGTAGCCATTGATCTTGAGCACGTGAGAGGGGGACGCTATGCTGGCGACGATGGCGGACGTGGTGAACGCCGGCTCCGCCGACATTGTGGTGGCCGACGGTAGGAATGGATCGAAAGGGACTAGCTTCTCTATGGAAGATAGCGATGGGACTGCTTTTGCTTAACCAGTCGGCAAAGACTAGCTATTAGCAATGCATGTCCCTAAGATTGTGGCTTTCTTCCACATGTTCAACAGGCTCTCTCTGCGATGGATCATAGAATGAACACTTGGCGGGTTTTTATAGATGCTTGAATCCGAGAGGAGCGTTGGGTATGGTGGCGCGGGGTGGGTCCGAGAGGCGACGCGATGGGGTATGGCGCGAGGAGGGTCTGAGAGGAACAAGCATGGATGTGGGCTCAGGAAAGAATCCCATTAGAGATAGATCAGAGGATTGGAGATAGATGGTTAAGCAACAAGCCTACCTCTCTACCTTGACCCACCCGCAGGGGCGAAGCTAGAGCACGGACAACTTCAGTGCACACTTCAATATGTATATGTATAAAAATCTATGTCTAACCTATACAATGACAAAATAGTAACGGTAAAAATACTTACTAAAATGATATATCTGACCAAATATGTATTTGACTAAAGTTTATCCTAGCTAAAACTTTTATATCTTTTTTGGCTTAACTAAAGTTTATCCTAGCTGATGCTTTTACAGTTTTTTGGGTTTAACTAAAGTTTAGTCAACCGATTAACTCTCTTGTTTGGTTGAATTAGTGCTAAACTTTAGCCTTTCAATGCAAATATAGTCATAAGCCCAAAGGCTTTTGGTAGGTCCTGTCTCTCAGCTGACTGTCTAGTATTTATTAATTATGCTACGTTCTGCATGTATATGCTAATAATTGGCCTCGCCCACTATTGATAAATCAGCTAGGAGGGAGGAGAGCTCCTCTATTTATAGGTGCTCATGATCATCATGGTGTTGCCATGTAGCAACTTTCACACTCTTCAATACAAAATATCTTAACTCTAGAACCCTCCTCATCCTTATCTAGTTTCTTATATTTCTACCATGCTAAAATATCTAGTTCTAGAGTATTCTACACTTCACCATGAAGCATGACAATTATGACTCATGCATTCTCTCCAATTTTATAGAACCTTCTTACCTTGCCATGATCTTATCCTTATACATGGCAAAGTTAATCTCTTGAGATCTCCACAATCTTCTAAAATGTTCCAAGTATGCATTGCATATTTCAAGACTCACCCCTTGCACGCACTGCATTGAACCAGCTGCATGCAACAAAAGACTTGTTGGATCATATATTTATTTTGTGTCTGACTTTGCAGCAGCTACGAGCTCCCAACCCGCACCCCGTGCCAGCCCCAACGACATTGTGGCATCAGTGGGCAGGACACCAAAAGGAGGTATGCAATTGTTTCCATTCCTGGCTAATAAACAAGATGGAGTGTGTAGGATCGGTATGCAATTGTTCATTACAGTAGTAGTAGTTTATTCTTTTTGCCATGGATCAATGAAAGTAGCTAGAGTAGTTGGTCTACAGTTAGTTGGTTTCATTTGAGTTAACTATTACCCACGAACACAACACATCTATCTAATTAATGTAAATGGTAATGACATGCATGGGCAGGAATGGTGTCGAAATGCAACAGCTCTACTCTTACGGCAAGGCTGGTAGAGCAGTGTACACTCTTGACAGCTGTTCCTCCTCCAGGCTACTGCTTGGCGTTGTTGGACACTATAGACAACCCGAACCACGGATGTCTCTGCAGTGTCAGCAAGTACGGCACCTTCGTCGAAGCCAACCTCGGCATCGACTTGGTGTGGATGCTTTCAGCACGTGCGAGGGCTGCAAGGAGGCGGTTCCAACTGCCAGCTGCTGCCCCTCCTCCCCTCCGCCACCATCGTCCCCAACTCCTCTGCCCCGCCAGCCGCCGCTGCCTAACCCTCCGCCGTCCGAGACGTAGCGGCCTGCTGGACCGTCTGGTGGGGTGTTGGCTGGGATCATGGTGGGGAGAATTGTCGGGGGCACCTTTACGATTGCTGGCGTGATGTGGTTAGTGCATAAGTGGTGGGTAGCAGGTGAGTGTGACGACCGACCCCTAATCTTCCGAGTTAATCTTAATCGGAGCCCTTGATCATAGTCATCTGTTTTGTTTACCGTGCCTAAGTGCTCAGCCTTCAGCCGATCCCGACCCCGGAAACCCGACCCCTCTCCGTTTCGCCCCTCTCCCGACCTCGGCAAGCTCAGCCTACCGTCGGATCCTTCTAAATCTTCCTCAAGCGTCCGTTCTATCCGCCCGGTGGACCCGCGAGATCTTTTCCCCAGATCCTCCGCGACAGGCGCACTCGAGTTGCATGCCCGTTTCAGAGTCTCCCTGCCGCGTGGCTCGTCTTCTCCGACGCCCGCCGCGCAGTTTTGTCTCTGGCTCGCGACCAAGTGGGTTCTCGCGCCCCCTTCCCCAATGGCAGCGGAAGCCCCTCTGCAACCTTTCTGCAGTACCTCGCCTCCCGCGCCCATCATCACACCGCCAGATCCCGGCCCCAGAGCCCGATGTCGCCCGTCTTTTCCGTCACTTCAACCACAGTCGCGCCGCCTGGTCTCCGCTACACGACGATGCCCCCATCGCCAACCCTGACCGCGGCAGCGACAGCTCCTTTCCCCGCCCTGTCAGAAGCCGCCCGACAATCTGTTGCTCCGCGCTCGCCCGCGCGCCCGCGGCCGCCTGTCTTCTCACCTGTGCGCCCTCGATTCTAGCGCCGTTAAACCGGTCGCTTCTATCAAATCTTCCGCACGACGATGCCCGCCTTCCACCAAATCTCAACCACCGGTCTACCCGCTCCTACGCCGCCCTGACGACAGAACCCAATGATCGCTGGCGTCACCCCCGGAGCCCTGCACCACCACACCCTTCGCTCAATCGCCGCCCCGGCAGAGCACTCCATTGTTTCTTCCCGGCCTTCGCACCGCTCCCCTTCTCTCTCCCCCGCGCCGCTTCCTTTCTCAGTTCCA
Organism: Setaria viridis; assembly: GCF_005286985.2. Lineage (NCBI taxonomy): Eukaryota > Viridiplantae > Streptophyta > Magnoliopsida > Poales > Poaceae > Setaria > Setaria viridis. The sequence continues at coordinate 2,527,727 of NC_048266.2, forward strand.
GCAGCTATAAAAGGAATGCACCAGCCGCCGGAGTTCCCTCCGCCATTGTTGCCTTCAACCATTCTCTCGCTCCCTGCTCGAGTTCCTAGCGCCACACACCAAGTTCTTGAGGAACTCTCCTCTCAGCCCCCCCCCCAGTTTTCTCCATGTCGCCCGGCCGCTTGCTCCTCCGTGCTGCGTAAAAGCTTACTTGTGATCTGCAAGAAGCACCGCCGCCACCGTAGCATCCCCAGTCTTAGCCGTTGTTTAAGCTTTAGTTCCTCCGCCCAAGTCTGCTTCTTCCCGACCCCAAGCTTTCCTTTCAGGAAGATGGTGAGTTGCCGACCCCAGTCCGCTTCGCCCGACCCCTCCTATCCGCCTGACCCCGGTTCCGTCTCGCCCGACCCTGTCTGTTCCGCCGACCCTTATCCGCCTCGCTCGAGGGCTCGACTGTGATCTTTTCTTCAACCCGAGGGTGTATGTGTAAATTTAGGAACCCTTCAGCGCTTGCGTCTGAGGCTTCCTAGTATACCACATCCTCTAGTTCAAGGATCAGATCATAAGTTCCTTTCTGATCCTTACCTTTTGATCATCACCAGCTCTCTTGAACCTCCATACCCTCCTGCTCTTTGTCGCGAGTTTCTAGGCTCAGGCGAGCCAGTGTTGCTGTTGAAATAACCGTCTATGCTAACTTGTGCATTGCATTCGTGTAGAGCTGCACCTCGCCGACGGCTTCTACGAGCTACACCCGGCACCAGAAGAAGAAGGTGTAGCCGAGCTCCTGCCTGCTGAAGCCGAAGTCGCCCCAGAAGTCGAGCAGTTTCCTTCCTCTTTGCTCGAAGGCAAGCCCCGGTTGCATGAAAACCCTATGTGTTTTACCAGACTTGCGCATGCCTTCTGTAACATGCTTGTGCATTTACGTATAGGAGTTGTTTGAAACCCTAGATGCATGACTCAGTTACCCCCATGATCTGAGCACTAGCTGTTGGACCGAGTAGTCGCATTGCTTAACTAGGAAACGGTAAAAGCCGAGTGATTCCCTGTCACTCGCGAGTTGTAGGAGTTGCATGTCTACCCTTTCTGTTACAACTATAAGGACGAGGGACGGGGCAGGGTTTTGGTAACTCTTTGGTGGTCGGATGGTTGCCCCGTCTGTCTATGAAATCTTGCTAAGGCCCGACAGTGGTGGTGTTCGTGATCAAGTGTTTGAAAGTACTAGCCTCATACTTAGTATGGGATGAGGAAGCCTAGTACCGGATTGAACCTAGACGTGAGCGGTCGCCCCATTGTTCTTGGAACAGAGTTTCCCCTGCTGGTTGTCGCACGTGGTGGCAAGCGTGGTCACAGGACGGCAGAGGCCGGGCCTGTGGAACCTTGCACCAAAGGAAATGGGCCCGACACGGGTTAGGGGATTGATAGGGAAGGCCGACACAGGAAGCGACCTCCGGGTGCGCGGATGTCGTGAGGCTAGGTTCACCATGCATGGTTAAAGAACTCGAATCGATTCGTCTGCCTCTCACAGTTTGAGATTGCTTGATCGCTATGTCACCCTGAGTAAATGAGGAATCTGATGATGACATGTTGGTTGATTTATCTTCACGTCTTGTTTGGCTCTATGATTGCTTAGAATAGGTTGCAAAACCTAGATCAGCTAATGAACTTAGAATCGGAGCTAAAATTGGAAAATAGGGTTTTGCTTAGTGCTTTGGCAAACAAACCCCTCAGCCAAAAGCCTTGCATGTCTAGAAGGAGGAGTAGTTTTACTCCCATCGGTTAAGTCTTGTTGAGCTTAGTAGCTCAGCCTTGTTGTGGCTCCTGTTTTTCAGGTGAAGCAGTTGCTTCCGACCCCTCTCTTGCTGGCGCTTGGCCGCCCCAGCTCCCGCCGGGCTGGACGGTCGAGTGGGATCCTTCCTCGGACGGCGAGGAGAGGAATCAGTGATGTCCCGGTTGGCCTCACCAGGGATGTCCGATCCCGACGATTGCTTCCGCTAGTGGTTTTACCTTTTGTTGTTTTCCTTGAACCTTGTAAAAACTCTGATGTGGATTTTATGGTTGAACTAAATGGGTAAACTTGCTTAACTCAGTGGACTCGTTGTATTCTCTGGAACCACTCACCTTCGTGTGGGTTTGCTAAACTCGATCTTGTTCAAGTGGTTAAATCGGATGAAATCCGATGGCACTTCGTGTTAACTTGGTTTAGGCAGGAGTGTCGCATGTTAGGCGGCTTAACCCTGTTTAATCAAGCTAATTCGAAGTGGATCCGCCACAGTGAGGCAGTCAATTTTGTTATGCATGCTCTATTGTATTCGCTTGCATTGCTTTACTTTACTTTATGGTGCGTGCAGAGGAGGTGACGCCCGCTGTCAGGGACGAAGCTAGAGCACGGACGAACTGAGTGCACACTTAATATGTATATGTATAAAGATATATGTATAACCTATACAATGACAAACGGTAATGGTAAAAATGCTTACTAAAATGATGTATCTGACCAAATATTATAGGAAAAAGTGTTAGGATGGGGATGATTAGTGCATCGATATAATAAATTAAGGAATTGATTTGCACATGAGGGACACTTCCAAAATACTTGAGAGATGAAAAATACATATTTCCAATATTATTACACCAATTCCCCAATTACATGATTTTGTATATTACTCCAATACCCCAAGTCTCAAATATCAATGAATCCTTTCTTAGTTGCCTATTTGTTGCAATTTGCAAAAGCAAAACCTCTAAATGCAGACTCTAACATTGCAATTTAAATGAATGAATCACAATTGGTGACCAAAGAAATTGAAACATTACCTTATTACTTCAAACAAATTGATTTGCACCCAAAATATTTGTGAGAAAATTAGTTGCATACCATTGAAATTTGGAGCAAAACAAGATTCTGGAAGGATGCTGTAGCGGAGAGAAATAGAAAAGGAAGCTTACGAGCAGCTTAAGACCGTGGGCACCGATATGGCAAAGAGGCATGTTGCAACAATCGGCGATGAGCGAATGATGCCTCCCCATCTTTTACGACTTGCAATTTGGAACCTGGACGATGAATTTTTTGCGTTTTGAGCAACCGCAATTTCGCGGGTGTTGTTTTCCCAATTGGGACTAATTAATCAGAACTAAAGGTCTCCATCTTAGTCCCGGATCTTTCACCCAGGACTAAAAACCTCCTTTAGTCGCGGTTGGTAACACCAACCCGGACTAAAGGTGTCTCCATGGACCATAAAATTTAGACCCAGTACTATCTTTAGTCCCGGTTCCAAAAACAACCAAGATTTTTGTTGAGGATGGAAGGTCATTTTTCTACTAGTGCAACTCTTGCTCGTCATACGCGCGACACACTTGGCTTGTTAGCAGACGACCACTGGCTGTCCATGTGGGCTTTTTCTGATACAATGCTTTGAACTGCCCTGTTTGTTTATTGTGCTGTCCTGCCTGCAAAGAAAGTATGCAAGCGCAACAAGCATGGGCTACTGGGCCGGATGGTGGTGCACGCATCAGAGTTCAGGGAGTGCACAAATGGTGGAAATTAAGTTCTAATCTCTGGAATTTTGTTTTTTTCCCTGGTGCTTGTGCACTCGGCAAGCCTAACACGGCTTCACCCCTACCCACCCGGCCGCACCAGTGTGTCCCTGTTGCGGGTAGTATTGCTCTGACTCCGCTTCACTCCCTTCCTTCCCCGTAGCTAGGGCTGGTTTGGGCCCCAGGCCCCCAGATCTCCGGGCCCCACCCCACGTGTGCTACTTTTGACTAAACCTGTCGGATTTTTATTGAGCTCAAGCACCTTGAAGTCATTAAATGATAATGAACATGAAGAATGTTGCACTAAATTTGAAGAAACCTTTTCTTTTGATGGTTCATCTGATGTTGAGGTATATGATCTTATTTCCGAATTAAAGATTATGAAATTCACTTTGCCAGATGGCGTAATGTCTGCTATGGAGATTTTTGAGCATGTCAGAGACGTGGATTGTTATTCTAATGTCTCCATTGCTTACCGACTCTTATTTAGTGTGCCTGTGACTGTCGCATTGGCTGAAAGAAGCTTTTCAAAGTTGAAGTTATTGCAGAACTATTTGAGGTCACCAATGGCTCAGGAGAGGTTAAATGGTTTGGCAACATTATGTATTGAGAAGAAATTGTTGGATGAGACTAACATCAACCCGATCATAAGTGACTTTTGCATCGAGTAATGTTAGAAGAAACTTTTAAGGTAATAATTTGGTATGAATATTTCTTTTAGATACATTAAAGTATTTATTGGTAACATTTCATATATATTTGTTATAATGTTTATATTAAAAGGGTCAGAGTTTTACTTTTTACTCCGGGCCTCCAAATCTCATGACCGGCCCTGCTCCCTGGCTACCTCTGCTCCCGCCGTGGCCATGTATCACAGTATCATGCGTCTGACATAGCATCATGGGATAGAGTCTGCTATCAAGGATTGCGCCGAAAAGGGGAAAAGGAAAGGAAAGGAAAAAAAATGCCAGGTATCATACTAGATTTTGGGAGATCTTAGGTGTGCTAAACAAGTTGGAGTACACAAAAGGCGATTGGTACGTTCATCATAAATCTCATCGTACGGTTACTTTGTACTTCCTCTGTTCGTTTTAGCTTTTCTAAAGACATAAATATTATTATGCATCTAGACATAGGGTATATCTAATTGCGTAATAAAGTTTATTAATCTAAAAAAGCTAAAACGACCAATAATTTGGAATGGACGGAGTATTTGGCTGAACCTAGTTGACTTTTCTGTTGCCTAATCGATCAATTATTAGCACCGCCGTTGTTTCTTATTTCCCCACCAAAACTACACATTGATTTGATATCCAACTCAGAACACTATAAAATCGGACTTTTCTCCTTGCCTTTCTCCTTCTCCAGCCTTTTGATTCGTATATGCAAACTTTTATACCAATGAAAAATTAACAGTTTAATTTTCAATGCCTGATTGGCTGAAAATAAGTTACTTGTGCAGAGTTGGTATTTTTGCAAGAATTATACCAACAGCCAGACTCAATGTAACAAAGAGCAAGTACATACATGATAACATGGCGCACTTTTGACACACACGTGCGAATCAACTGTTACAAATTGTTTCAGGGGATCGCCGATAGCGACGGTTCTCTTCTCCATCATCCCATCCTCCACACCGTAGAGCAGGAAATGATCCGGAAAAGCAACCGGAACGTTCCACTTCCTGGACAGGGGATAAGCACACCACCGTGGTGCACTGATGAACTTGCAGTTGTTCACCGGAGATTACAGCAAGCCTCTGCCACTGACGACGTATTATCATGAGACCTCACACAATGTCATAGCACAGTAAGTATTGACCGACTCAACTTTTCTCTCGAATCGATTTGTTCCCACGGTGTTGATTAATGTCGTCACCAGCCGTCAGCTAGGAACAGGACACGCACGAGAGGCGTCGTGGCGATGAGGAGAAGCAGGGAAGAATGGCAGATGCAATGGCGCGGGCCAGGGACATCGACGAGGAGGCAGGCGAGGGTGAAGACGGCGACGACCACGGACATCAGCGTGCTGAGGGCGCAGGGGCAGCGTCGCCGCCGACGGCAGGGGCCGCATTACGCGCCCTGCGGTAGAAGCGGACGAGAACTAGAAGCGTGGCGCCGACCGCGACGGCGACGGGCGTGTTGGTGTGGCCGGGACAGAGGCGGAGCGCGTCGAGGCCACCGTCCGCACCGAAACGGATGGCGACGAGGAGGACGCAGACGGCGGCGACGACCAGGGGCAGGCCGATGCAGCGCGCCGCGTGGCGCGTCGTCGCGGCGCGTTCCGCAGGAGCGGCGCGGCCGTGAGCATTCCGCGGCTCCCGGAAGACGCGGAGCAGAGGCGTGGCGTAGAGGAGGGCGGCACCGGCGGCGATGGCGATGGGGTAGCAGTACTTGGCGGCGAGGTCGACGAGTGGGCGGACCGAGCCCGGGCCGCCGGGGCCGACGACGAGGCTCGCGGTGACGAGGGACGCCGCGGCGAGGGACAGCAGCAGGGTGATGCAGGCGAGGGGATCCGCGGCCGGCGCGGTGCCCGGTGCGCCACGCCCCGCGCCGGCTCCTCCTGCGGGCGGCGGCGGCTTGCGGACGTATCGCGCCAGCAGCAGGATGCCGAGAAGCTGGGCGGCGAACATGCCGATGACGAAGACGCAGATGCCGATGTCGACGACGGGGTTGCGCCCGGCGAGCGTGATCAGGAGCCGGAGCGCGTCCGGCCCGCCCAACGCCCCGGCGCCGAGAGCCAGGACGACGATCCCCGGCGCCGAGAGCCAGGACGACGATGAGGAGAAGCAGGGAAGAATGACAGATGCAATGGCGCAGGCCAGGGCGGCGAACCGCCTCACAGCCGCCGGCGACATGAGCGCCGCCGGCGCCGGGGCGACTTGTAGGTAAACAAGCATGACGCCCATGTTGTATGCGGTGGCGAGGGCAAGTGGCATGAAGAGGCCGGCGATGCAGACGAGGACGGGGCTGTGCGGGGAGACCGCGCGCTGCAGGGATTCAAGAAGCGGGTTTAGAACGTGGAGGCCGGCGACGGCAACGCAGAGCACAAACATGGTGATCTCGGAGAGGACCATCCTGAAACTTGTGGCGCGGTGCGGCGGGAATCGATGTTAATTGTTGAGGTAGAAAGGTGTGGGTGGATTGAAGGAAGCTCCCTGTGGTATGGTATAGTCGCAGAGATATATGAATAGCACAGACCACCGAAAATGGTAGCTAGGTCGCTGTAGGAGGAAGAAGAATATTTTAGCCTAATCTGTGAACTGAAATCACTCGAGAACTTGAAACACGCGAGGTCTGGGAGGCAAAACCGGTCTGTTGATCCTGAAACAGACGAAATCTCGGCAAGAAAACACCTGCTAATAACCTCTCTCGAGACAACCGAAGAACATGGCAAGGGGTAGAGAAAGAAGGAGAGGAAGAAGGAAGAACATCAACCAACATCCCGCGGATGCTTTGGCTCAGCGCATAGGCGTGGATTTATAGAAATTTTTAACGGGTCGGCGGGTTAACATATCGTGGTCTTTCGCTCCGGAGGCTACACGTAGGGCCCCATCCGTTTTGGTGTATACGTGGTGAGACTCAGCATGACTATTTGATTATCGTCAAAGGTCGCTGTCCCAGGAGATGACGCGTTCGGCGCAGCCGGCCGGCTCTGTTAGCACACAGGATGGAACATGAGGCACGAATTTAACTGGAAAAATCTTCGCGGGAAAAAAAAATCACGGAAGACAATCATTATTGAGGGAAATTTATGAGCAGGGACGGTAGATGACTTATCTAATATATCTTACCTTGCAGTCTACATCGAGCTTACATATGTATAAGGGTGGAACATAACTCACGTAGGAGTAGTACTCTATCTATCTCTAGAGTAGGTTTCCTAAGGGTCTCTCCAATGTGTGGTCCTTAGCTGCTCCTATGTTTTTCTCTCTTATGGAACCAGGTACTATACACTGTGAGGCTAATTCAATATGGAACCAGCTCCAATGCATAAGATCAAGAGAGAGATAGAGATGCATGAATCCCATATTTATAGATTCAACCCGATTGTATACATTTGAGCTAATATAACATGTGATATCAAATCATTGTAGGATCCATATTAGACCAAGTACAGTACCATACATCGCTGTTGTCCTAAAAGATTAGGAATCCAGTACTCTATTTTAACAGGCTCGCTGCGGGGTGCGGGCTGACGACAACAACGACCCGACAGCACGGGCGCGCGCCCCTGCTCTCCCGCTGCTATTTCCTTCGATCCCCCTTACGACTTGGCGAGCGAGACCGGCTGCTAGCCATTCTCGGCGACGTCGCCTGGGATGGGGATGAGAACCTGTCCTTCGGCGTGATTTCGTGATGGGGATCGCGCTCCGTCGGTGCTAACACTGCTGACTCTCCCTTTCATCCTTCGTCTTCTGAACAGTCCAGTCCTTCGTTCCTTTCGTCCTGCTCCGATCCCTATGCTGTTGCCTGCTCGCCTTTCTTGGCTTTTCGACGAAGCCACGGTGTGGATGCCTCCTAGTCAGCGCCGAGCACGGACGAATGAAACGCAATGCTGAGATTAGACTTCACCGGACGGGAACGTCCTTGCGATCGATCAGCTTCCCTCCACGTGCACGGTCCCCACAACACCCCTATCTCTATCCTCCCCTCCTCGTTCGCCAACCAGCGCGCTCCTTATCCCCCACCAACACGGCGCGGGGCCCGCTTCCCTGACGAGCTACCGCCCGCGGGGAGCGGCCTCCCCGGCGAGCGACGGCGCCCGGGAGCGGCCTCCCCCCCGGCGCGCGGCCACCTGCCTCGCTCGTAACTCGTAAGCGCGTCACGAAGTTTCTCTCAACAAACTGCTTCCGGTGACGTGCGGGCTTTCCGTCAGGGACTCGCCGTTGCCCACCTCGTGATTTCGTGCACGGTTGATCACTGCACGCCTCGTGCTAACTGCTTGTACTCTGCCCAAATAGGACACGCCAGGAAGGTTGGACTGCGATGCAAATACGTGTCTGCCAATCTGTATTCTGTATCATGAATTCATGACCAGTGCCCAAGAATTCGGTGTCCAAGAAAAGGCAGACAGTATATTTAGGGCATATTTATTCTGTTAGTTGGAGAACAAAACAAAAAGGGACTTCGAAATAGTGGGAAAAGAAAAGCTTTTACTGGTGGAATCCGGAACGGATCACTCCACTTGCGTCGTGTACTGGCCCGAAAGCAACATGCAGCGCATGCAGATGTCAAAGGAAAGGACCCACCGGGTGTACTTGACGTTGACATGTGATAGCTACCGTCTTGCAAGTGTGGAGAACTGGAGATGTCTTTCCAGATTATCAGGCTGCTGCTGGTCAAAAGGGACAACGTCAACTGGGCTAAAAATAGTGTCCCTCCTAACGAATATTTAGATATTAATTAGAAGTATTAAATATAGAGCTAATTACAAAACTAATTGCACGGATGGAGACTAATTTGGGAGACGAATCTATTAAGCCTAATTAGTCCATGATTTGACAGTGTGATGCTACAGTAAACATGTGCTAATAATGAATTAATTAGGATTAATAGATTCGTTTCGTGAATTAGCATCCATCTGTGTAATTAGTTTTATAATTAGCTCATGTTTAATCATCATAATTAGCCTCCGAATATTCGATGTGACATGAATTTTAGTCCGGACTAAAGATCCAAACACCCCCTAAGTTGACATCCAACCTGCACCCAAGTGAGATTCAGCTAAGCTTTGTACATCTTCCAGTCTTGGATTACTCTGGTGGGATTTGGTTAAGCTTTTCCCCTATTTTTTTTCTCGACCGAGGTCGGTATAGTCTTTAGGCTTTAGCCCCCACGAAAAAAACACAGTTATTCCTTTTTGTTTCGATTCAAGGAAGACTCCCTTGCGCACCACACTGAACACCGTCTCACACACATCGCTACTACGTTTTTTAGGGAAGTGAAAGTACTCCGTCGAAAACAGGCTAAGCCATCTGGGCTGGTTTCTATAATCGATAAACTTGCAAGAGAAAAACAACAGATTCCTCAACTGAAAGAAGCACAACAAATTCCTAAGCTGGAAAAGGTGCTAAACTACTCGTTTTGTCATCTATATACCATGGGATGGATTAGGAAATCAGTAGTCCGATTTAGTGCATGAGAATCTTATCCAAAGCAACCAGATGCAGGTATCCTATAAACACGGTATAAATTATTCCACAAATAGTATTAGAATCTCTATTCCCTGTTTTATGTTTGCAGATAAAAGAACTGTTTGCAATAAAAATTCACTACTGGAGAAGTTCATTTTTTTTTATAAAATAAAATTGAGGCGCCCAATTCAGAAGTCATCGCAAAATGATCCTAGCAGACCATTCAACACTTCAGACAGATAAACAATAAGCAGATTCGCAGGCAGAATACAGGGAAGAAGGTACGTGGCAGAAGAATTACAGCTCGGAATTGGCAGTAAACAAGAGCAGCTGCAGTACAGTACTAGTATCACCTGTAGGGATCTATCCTCGAAGGTAGTAAAACTGTAACGGAGGACCGGGCATACGTGGACGGAGGACCAGGTCAACAGAATTGGGGTGCGTGGGCGTAGCAGGCAACGCCGCAGCCGCTCCAGAACTCGGCCGCCGGCGTGCCCCGTCAGGCGGAGCAGGAAACGGCGACCTGCGGGGGCGGCGAGGAGGCTTGCCGTGACGAAGAACATGGCGGCCAGAGCCACCGCCACCGTCATCTTCGCGAAGCGCTCCGTCGCAACTCGCACGGAGAACCTTTTGTTTATCATCGGCAGGGCTGTTCCGTTGGGTTTGACCGGCGCGTTCCAGGGCAACAACGATGGTGGGGTCAGCGCGGCGGGAGGCAAATTCTCGGCGACGTCGCCTGTGGGAATTGCCGTTAGTGCGCAAGCGATCAATCAGGCATCATGGTCTTGATGACGTCCCTAGATGGCGAGAGTTAGTTGCCGGAAAAAATAAGGGTGGCGCGCGCGACGCGATGGAACTCATGAACCACTAAATAAAGCCCAACGAGACAGAGAGTGACGAATCATGCATCATGTATGTCTACATGCGCAGAATCATTCACAAGATTAGTTCCCTCTTCACCTTGCATCCTCAGCACCTCTAGGGATGCTGCTACGACCTACTACGCACAACTTCAGAGGTGAGGTGACAATTTTTTGAGGATGCACCTCTAGACATTCCCCTTACCTGGCCAGATTCAGGCAACAGAAAGCGTCAAAGAAATTTGGCGGCCGCCACTACTGCCACCTATCAGCTCCCAGGACACCACCCCCCTGCGTGCGTGGCAGCTCGCATCCGTGCATGCAGGTGCCGTGTCCCGTGTCCCGTGTGTGCACGGCGGCCTCGCACGCGTCCGGCCGTCCGCCACACGGGGCATGGCTGGGCCAAGATCCAGGCGAGTTCCATCCTGCATCAAGCAGGCGTTTCTCACTCTCACTCGCACAGTCTCCGTATCACACTCTACAACGTTCTTCAGTAGCGGTGCAACCTCGGAGCAGCAATGGCGTATGAGATCGAGCACACCCACCTCCCCATCCGCGGGCTTAACCTCCACGTCGCCCAACTAGGCAAAGGTGAGTCTTTGGCCCAAGCATTGCTGGCCCCTGGCCGGCCGTGATCGATTCACCGATCATGAGTTCACGACTGTGATTTGTTCTTATTGGTTTCTTCGTTCATTGCAGACAAGCTGGGGACGGTGGTGTTCCTGCACGGCTTCCCGGAGATATGGTACTCCTGGCGCCACCAGATGCGCGCCGTGGCCGCCGCCGGGTACCGCGCCGTCGCGCCGGACTGCCGCGGGTACGGGCTCTCGGACCAGCCACCGGAGCACGAGGAGGCCTCCTGGGACGACCTCGCCGCCGACGTGCTCGCCATCCTCGACGCCCTCCACGTCCCAAAGGTAACTACTAGTTAAGCAATCGCACATCAAACCGATCCAAGGAGCATCCAATCCAACAAATTAAAGCGTGTTCCCGGCCGCGCGTGCAGGCGTTCTTGGTGGGCAGCGATTTCGGCGCGGCGCCGGCGTACGAGTTCGCGCTGCGGCACCCTGGCCGCACCCGTGGCGTCGTGTCCCTGGGCATCCCCTTCAGCCCCGGCCCCATTTCCTTCGACACCATGCCCGAAGGCTTCTACATCAAGCGCTGGCGCGTACGTTGCCACTGACCGCATCCATCATGCATTCTGAATTTAGAACATTCAGCTCCTCTCTTCTCAATTTCTCATCAAAACCGCTGCTCTGCAACCGGTGTTCTGTGTTCAGATCATTGCTCGTGAGACTTTTTGTGTTCTGCAGGAGCCTGGCAGGGCGGAGGCCGACTTTGGCCGGTACGACGTGCGGCGCGTGGTGCGCACCATCTACGTGCTCTTCGCCCGCGCCGAAATCCCGGTGGCCAAGGAAGGGCAGGAGATCATGGACCTCGCCGACCTCTCCACGCCCCTCCCGGAGTGGTTCACCGAGGAGGACCTCGACGCCTACGCCGAGCTCTACGAGAAATCCGGCTTCCGCTACCCTCTGAAGATGCCATACAGGTAGGACTAACAGACTAACAGTCACCACGGCAGAGTCTGAAATGCGAGGGCATGTAGTCAGTCAGGCAGGCAGCTGCGCCAGTGTGTGTTCATCGAGCTTGTCGCTTCTTCCATGGATTGGGCAGGGCTATCCACAAGATACCGAACAGGATGGACGCCAAGTTCCAGGTCCCGGTGCTCATGGTGATGGGGGAGAAGGACTACTGCCCCAAGTTCCCGGAGTTCGAGGCTGCGATGAAGAGCGGCATGATGGAGAAGTTCGCGCCGGACCTGAGGATCACCTACATCCCGGAGGGGAGCCACTTCGTGCAGGAGCAGCTCCCGGAGCAGGTCAACGAGCTTCTGCACGGCTTCTTCAAGGACCACCCTGCCGCAGCGTGAGATGCCAATGAGACCGTGAGAGAATAACATTTTCATCAGTTGCTTCAATACTGCCGTTGGTAATGTAGCTCTGAATTTTCTCGGTAAATAAAATGCACGGTACTAGTACTTGATCATATTTTTACGCACGTAGAGAAAGAATCAAGGAGTTTTCCTAAGAGCTGAAAAGGCCCCCCCCAAATTTACACTGTAAGAAAAGAACACTGGTTAGCTGTTTTATAATGTTGGAATTTCATCAAAACTGTGCAGGAGCCAGTACAGATCCTACAAGAATCCTATGAAACCCAATCCATGTAGTTACAAGGCCTAAACAGTTGCAGTCTTGGAATATTTAGTTAAGCTTAGGGCTCGTTTGGTTTCAGGGTGTTAAATAACACCCGTCACATCGAATGTTTGGATCCTAATTAGGAGTATTAAACATAGGCTAATTACAAAACTAATTGCATAGATGGAGTGTAATTCGCGAGACGAATCTATTAAGCCTAATTAGTCCATGATTTGACAATGTGGTGCTACAGCAACCATTTGCTAATGATGGATTAATTAGGCTTAATAGATTCATCTCGCGAATTAGCACAGGGATCTGCAATTAGTTTTATAATTAACTCATGTTTAGCTCTTCTAATTAGTATCCGAACATCCGATGTGACACTGTTAAAATATCCTATTAAAATATTCGATGTGACATTGTTAAAAACTAATATTCGATGTGACACTGTTAAAGTTTTGTTAAAGTTTAGTACTCGTATCAAACACCCACTCAATTCAGAATCGAGAAGAAATGAAAGAAGAAATGAAAGGTAGGGCCCACTTTTCCCCTTGCCCCTATTCGTTTTCCCAATTGTTTGATCGGCATTAGCCTGTAGCCATTGAAAAAGCACAAGTATGTTTCGATTACAGGGAAGACTATATGCATACCGCACTCAGCATCACATACAACATTACTGCGTTTTTTTGGGGAACTGGGCTAGAATTATATTTCTAAAAGGCTGAGCTGCGGCAGGAGCAACGCTTCAAGTTCTCGAGGCTGGACGAAAAGTCCTAGCTGTTAGAATCTCTATTCCCTGTTTTATGTTTGCAGATAAAAGAACCGTTTGCAATAAAAATTCACTACTGGAGAAGTTCATTTTTTTTATTAAATAAAATTGAGGCGCCCAATTCAGAAGTCATCGCAAAATGATCCTAGCAGACCAGTCAACACTTCAGACAGATAAACAATAAGCAGATTCGCAGGCAGAATACAGGAAGAAGGTACGTGGCAGAAGAATTACAGCTCGGAATTGGCAGTAAACAAGAGCAGCTGCAGTACAGTACTAGTATCACCTGCAGTAAACTGTAACGGAGGACCGGGCATACGTTGACGGAGGACCAGGTCAACAGAATTGGGGCGCGTGGGCGTAGCAGGCAACGCCACAGCCGCTCCAGGACTCGGCCGACAGCGTGCCCCGCCAGGCGGAGCAGAAAACGGCGACGGCGGGGGCGGCGAGGAGGCTTGCCGTGACGAAGAACATGGCGGCCAGAGCCACCGCCACCGACCACCGTCATCTTCGCGAAGCGCTCCGTCGCAACTCGCACGGAGAACCTTTTGTTTATCATCGGCAGGGCTGTTCCGTTGGGTTTGACCGGCGCGTTCCAGGTCAGCGCGGCGGGAGGAAAATTCTGGGCGACGTCGCCTGTGGGAATTGCCATTAGTGCGCAAGCGATCAATCAGACATCATGGTCGTGATGACGTCCCTAGATGGCGAGAGTTGCCGGAAAAAATAAGGGTGGCGCGCGCGACGCGATGGAACTAATGAACCACTAAAAAAAGCCCAACGAGACAGAGAGTGACGAATCATGCATCATGTATGTCTACACGCGCAGAATCATTCACACGATTAGTTCCCTCTTCACCTTGCACCCTCAGCACCTCTAGGGATGCTGCTACGACCTACTACGCACAACTTCAGAGGTGAGGTGACAATTTTTGATGATGCAGAAGAATGTCTCCCGGGCTCCCTTATCTGCACGCACTTCTTAGTGAATCAAGTGGAACATGTATGGGATGTATAGGATGGTTCACCTAGATAGGATGATTCTGAACGATATGATACAAGTTGGATGTTTGATTGTCTGAATGAGATGGTACATGATTTTGTTTGGTTGCTTGAATAGGATGATATAGGACGGTACAAGATCATGTTCAGGGTTAGGTGTTGGAGGTGAGGCGGGTGGTGAAAAAATTCGCGCGACTTGGTCCTGTATGGGTTTGTTTGTTGAATTTTGCCGCACAGGATGATTCAGGATTGTATGAGAATTTCTTGGAATCTGGATGAGTTTATCCTGTACCGTTCGGTTCAATTCAATTCTATAATCGATAAACATGCAAGAGAAAAACAACAGATTCCTCAACTGAAAGAAGCACAGCAAATTCCTAAGCTGGAAAAGGTGCTAAACTACTCGTTTTGTCATCTATATACCATGGGATGGATTAGGAAATCAGTAGTCCGATTTAGTGCATTAGAATCTTATCCAAAGCAACCAGATGCAGGTATCCTATAAACACGGTATAAATTATTCCACAAATTGTATTAGAATCTCTATTCCCTGTTTTATGTTTGCAGATAAAGGAACTGTTTGCAATAAAAATTCACTACTGGAGAAGTTCATTTTTTTTGAAATGTTTGACTCTCCAAAAAAAAATTAGAATGAAATATAATTTGGAATGGAAGGAGTAGATTTGTGTGGACGGTGGGTATGTCATAGTCAACAATGGAGGGCAGCGAGTTTCAGAAAACATCCATTTCATAGTAGAAATCTCTCCCATGGATGGTCGGACGGCAGGGATGAAATCGTCGAGTGGTTGGCACTTGCCAGTTGCGTCGGAAAGGAAGAGAGAAATATGTTCGTATGAAACGGGGTAACAGCATCGCAAGCATGCTACTTTGCCTGCTACCCGATAGGTACAAACACGCAAAGCATCATTCAATATCTTGCTCGCAGTTTCCGCGAAAACATCGTCTTTTTTAATGGTCACCGGAGGCCCCGCCTGCGCTGAGATGAAGAGGCCTTTGGCACGGCTCATCCTAAAACGACTTCACCGGTGAAGCCAAAGCCGGTGAGCCAAAAAAACTGGCTTCACCTGGCTTCGAGCTTATTTTAGTCCCAGCTTACAAAACGGCTTCACGCTACAGTGTCTCGATTTGCGTGAAATAGATGAAGCCAAAGCTGAAATAAGCCGTGCCAAAGAGGGCTGAAGACACGACAGCCCCGCCTACGCTGTTGACGGTCAGATCCGGAGGCCCTGAGGCGGGATCCGGCCATGGAGGACCGCACGGAGAGTGCTTGACGTTGCCTAGCTGATTTGCATCTTGTAAACTGAGAAGAGATTGGGAGAGGGAGGAGGCAAGACAAGGAGGAGGCAGAGCGTGGGTCCCAGCGAGCGCCGGCTTTGGCGCCGCCGCCGCCGCTCGCCGTCGGGCGGTGGCGACGGCCAGGGATGAACTTCGCGCGGGGGCTTTGGGCTGGCGACGGCGGTCGCGGAGGGGTACGAGCGGTGTTTCTTTTTTCCCGCGAAAACATTGTCACGGAGAAAATTGAAACAGGCCTCGCCGAAATGTTGGACCAACGGAGGGAATCGTGGAAACTTGGCGAGGTGGGCAACCAAATTACCTATGTTATCGTTCCACGATCTTGCCGCATTCCAAGGCACGCCTGCTCCGTTCTACACGAGCCGCGTCATTCCGTGGACCATTATATTGTGGACGCCGCGCTATATATGTGTCTCTGTGTGTATGGTTACACACATCTGTAGCCTCCCAATACACTTGCTTCTTTGCATCGAGCAGCGATGGCATTCTCCGTTGTCCATCGCAAGACCTGCAGTATGTCCAGGACTCAGGTTGCAGTCTTTCTGCTAGGCTTGTGATCACCGGAGTTGAGATGAAGCGAGCTGGTGAGCCAGGGACAGCATCTAGCTAGGCGCTAGCTGCTTTGCGATCTGCACTTCCGCATGGTTTGGTTAGGCGTTGGGGACCAGGAGGATTGGAGGAAGGATCAGCGATCAAGTGTACGGAGCAAAGATCTGCAGCGGAGATTATGGATGGATTGAATGGAACACGGTTACAGGTACTCACGTTATCAGGAACAGGAAGGATCTGCCATCGTTCAGGGAGGAACAGATCAGGATGAAGATAAGCACAGGGGTACGGTGCAGCGCGTGCCTCGGCAGTGTTGCATACTTCTATGTATATGTCTGGGATTAACGGAGGAGCAAAAAGGATGTCGGGAACTCGGGTTGCTGTTGGACCTGGACAATGGTTGAGTGAGTTATGTGCCGAAGTGACGAAGAGGTGCTAACGTGCCATGTCTACAAGGATGGCAGCCTGACAGGCCCACCGGGTATATCTGCCTGGTACGTTTTTACTGAACAATATCTTTATTGCAATCTTTTTCTAGCGTACTGTTTATTCCTTATTATGGTAACTATAACTATGTGGGTCTAGCTACCTTTGCCCTTATTATTGTGCCCTGTATATTGAACTTAGCTTGGCCTGACCATCGGGACCGTGAATTTGAGATCCACGATTGTGCGCTCCGCTAAGTCATGCAAATTTCCACTAAAAATTCAAATCTTGATTAAATTTTAATATTATTGGCACCCCTAGCAAGGTAAAAATTGAGTTCCCCGCTCCGCCACTGCTTTGTGGTGATGTCATTGAAGCGTTGTAAGCAAATACAGCGGAGTTCAGAGTTTGAGGTTTGAAAGTTGAGGGAAGGTTAGAGGGCTGGGGACGGGAGGTGAGGGCGCCACCGATTGAACAGCAGAGGACAGCCAATGCCAAGGGTGGATAGTGGGGGTGATACCTAAAACTTGTTTTAGGTATCGGAGAGAGAAGATTTAGGTAATAATTTTGTGCTTCTCTTCAACAGCATACCTAAAATTGGATATTTATATTTCCTTCAGGGACTAAAATGTAAACATAATCTTTTTTCTAGGACCGATCTGCAAAATTGACTCATCTTCTTCCCCAACCTCTCTTCTCCTCCCCCCTCCTTCATCCTGCTGCTCTCCTTGCGCTGCTGCTCCTCCACTGCCCTCCGCTTAAGTCGGCGGTGGCCCCGCTCCTCCACTCGAATTCACGCGTCTCGCCGCTGAGAATCGACACCGGTCGCGCTCCTCCGCCTTGCCCGACCGCTTCGGGACGGGCGGCACACATCTGGCGTGCGCGCGGGCCGCACAACGAGGAGGGTAGTGGGAGATGGGAGGTGAGGTCCGGCCGGGGCACGGTGATGGATGGAGCTCGATCTCCGACCGTGTTAGGATGGGCGGCGCTCCTCCGAGCTCAGGCGCAGGACAAAGCTGCGAGCTGCGGGAGAGCCGAAGCCGGCCACGGGCATGCCGTGGCCAGCCATCGACGGACAGGTGGAGAGCCCTAGATGTTGCGGCTTCTTCTGTTTCTGGCGGAGGGACTAGCCAAAGCCGTAGTGGAGCGGGCGGCGGGTGGCATAGGGGTAGTTGGAAGGGAGCTAGGCCCTTTCCATGGTGGTGCCGGCAGCTGGACACGTGAAGGAAGGTGGTGGAGCGGGGATGGCGCGGCGGCGGCTCGAGCGGGAAATGTCCAGCACGTGGTGATTGTTGTTTCCCGCTGTAGATTCCAAGTTTTAGCAATCAGTGTTTGGATTGGTATATTTAGGTCATGGAGAGAGGAATTTAGGTTATGACTAAAATAGCAATCCATATAGGTATGTTGTTGGAGCAAATTTTTTTGGTTGTTTTTAGGTATTCTTGCACTCTTTAGGTATAACAATCCGGTTAAGGTAAGCTGTTGGAAATGCTCTTAAGAATGGGATAAAGGGTAGGCAGAATAGCACTGAGCGGCGCAGACACCGGCGGGGTGAGAGGTTGGCAAAATTTGTTGTTGTTGATTAGATGCCTAAATTAGACTACACAGTTGGCATGCACGGTTTAGAAAGATCCAGTCCCAATAAAATAAGTTATTTCAGGATTAGAATTTGTCAAAAACAAATTGTTTTACTGTGCATACGCATGCGTCAAACATAGTTAATAAAAAGGGTAAAAACATATATCATTTTATCTTATTGTTAATCTGTCCTAATTTCTAGAATAACTTATAGGACCGAGGGAGCAGTGACTAAGACTTTAGAAACTACTCCCTCCATTAGTTTATTAGTTTATGATGTACGCATTTGCTCGGAAAAAACATTCTGGTTTGATCTGCGCATTCGCTGGGGACGCCAAACCTCTACTCGAGTTCTTCTCACGTGGGAATGTGGCTGGAACTATAGCCTACGACTCCTTTAGCTAAGTGTCCTCGGCAAAGAGTTTTTCTCATGTTGCCACAGGCAAGTGATGCTGATTAGGCATGCACACGCACACGGGGCTTCATTGTTGATTTGCACAATAGCCGATGTAACCACGTAAGGCTTGATTGACAAATGTTGTGGGGACATTTGAATTAAATTGATGATGTGAATATATATTAAATGCATAGGATTTCCCTGTTGGTCTACACCGTCAGGAACCTGACTGATCAGTTGTATCCTGACGGGAGGCTGCTGGGGAAACATGTTTATTCCTATCGGTGTATGATTCTTGACGGTAATTCCTGTCAGTTGTTGTAACAGTAGCTCGATCTGGTCGACTCCTCCCGTCAGGAACTACCAACGGGAATTGTTTCCTGTCGGACAACCGTCAGGAATAGGAATAGCCGGCTTATCAGGTACCAAATAGTATTTTTCTCTCACAACAAATCAGCCATTTCAGCTTTTCAGCTGGCTTATAAGTCCAGCCGAATAGGTTGTAGGTCTTTCCTAAGTAGCTGTCTCTGTCGGTGGGTTCCTGCCGGGGAACTGTCAGGAAACCTATTCCTGACGGTTTTTGGGCTGTCTTGCCGTGTGGAACCTCGTTCCCTGTGGTAGTGTAATAGACTTATGCAATTATGCCAAGAGGTTGGGAAAATAAAATAAGAGGGACAAAGATAGCATTTATATATAGTAAAAAAATCGTAGTGTAACAAATTTAGCCTTTGCTACCAACTTGGTAGTTCTAGTAAGTTGTTTTCTTTTAGCAAAATACTACGTTTTAACGAGTCGTTTTCTTCATAGTCACGGTTGTTGAATTTGGAGGCCCGTTAACAAATCCGGGCTGTCAGGCCCATCCTGGCCCAAATATGAGGGGGAAGTGAAGCCCAGATTTGTCGTATCTATCGGCCTTTCTGCATCGCTGTTTGCCGTGGGCCGTAAAGCGCGGCACATGACAGACCAAGGCCCGCCCCGCCCCGCAGGCCGCGGTACCGCACCCACCCGAGCGTTGGTTCGTTCCTTGACGATTTTGCTTGCGCGACCGACTCTATCCTCGCTTCTCGGAATGGCGTCGGCGACCGATGGAGTGCGAGATGACGGCGCGGACCCTTTCGTGGCGTACTGGCGTGCTGCAGAGAGCAGTGCCTGCGGCAGACGACGACCTACCGCACGTGCTGGCGCACCATCAGTGTTGGTCAAAAGTCACAGGTGGTGAAAGTTTTCGTATGCCCACTTGTTCGCTTTGATCGGGTCGCACGACGAAAACGGGGCAAATTTACTATCCACAACATGGGCTTTAGCAGCTAGCAGGTATGCGATGTGCATGCCCATTCGTCGTCTCGTCTCTATCTGACCTTGACTCTGGATGCGCAACGGACAAACCGAGAGAACGAGTGCCCTTTTATAGCTTTCTAATCTTTCTAATCGTAGCGGGGGGGGGGGGGGGGTGCGGGGGCGGCGTCTGTTTAGCTCTTGTTTAGTTCATCACCAACTCTCCAACTTTGGCACTATGCAAAAAGAAGATTCTCCATCACATCAAATTTGCGGTACATGCATGGAGTACTGAATGTAGATGAAATCAAAAACTAATTGCACAGTTTTGTTGTACTTTGCGAGACGAATCTTTTAAATCTAATTAGTCAATATTTGAACAATAATTCATAAATACAAACGAAACGCTACCGTGGACAACTAAACAGGGCCTCTTCTCCTGTGATGAACCGCTGATGGTTGAGAAGAATAATGGAACACGCAGACGCAAGCCCTCAGGTCAAACCTGGCCGCGAGCTTGTGCTTTGTGGGCCCCAAACTGATGCTTTCACACTATTGCGCTGTACGGTCATGAACTCTGTGGCTTGCCCAACGTTTGTCGCCCTGGCTATTATAGTGCGATAATTTTTTTTATTTGTATATATTCTCCTTTTTCCTGCTATCTGACTGCGGTTCTTCTCAGAGAAACGAGTTCCTGTCCACAAACTGGAAAAAAAAAAGGGAAAAGATGAAAATGACTAAAAACAGGAGGAGAGCTTGAGAGTATGCACCTCAGTCTCACGAAAAGTTCAATCTAGCTCCCACATATGAAGGTTTTTCGAGAACGTGGGGTATATGAACTTTATTTCTTGAAAACTTACAAACAACCAATTTAAATAGTGCCACAGAAGTTATCCACAGTGCTCGATTTTAATAGGGAGACAAATATAGCATACGTAGATTCCCATAGAGGAAAAAATAACAGAGAACTCTAAGTGGAAAATACCCTGTGTTGAAAAGGAAAGGAAAGTGCCAGGATAAAGGAAGAAAAGGTACGAATAAAATCAACTTATATGCGGTAAGCCAGTCCTTTATCTAAAAAAAATGCAATCAAGCCATGACGCGAAGGCAAGAATTGAAATCAAAAGGCATCACGCGTATTTTCGATTGATTGAGAGAAAATCCGAATCAGCATATGTATGCCAAGAACAGAACTGAAAAGACAAATTCGGTACGACGAGATCCAAGATCTTTTCTTTATTTTTTTTGGACCAAAAGGCACTTTGGCCCTGATTTTTATTGAAATCAAGAGATCCCATTCGCTGCCTTACAAAGTTCTCGAACCTGGGAATCACAAGTGAACCGTCCAGAAAATACACCTCTGAATGCTACCTGATACTCTAAAACTCTACCAGAAGATTCAGTACAACATCTCGAAAACATAGCTGGACCCTCCTGAGCTCAGACGCTGATGAGCTAGTAAACGGGGCAGAGAACATGGAGGACTACTAGAACGCCTACCAGTCTTGGCTACTACAGGTTGCAGGAGGGCCGTGGGGTGAAGAGATCAATTCTTACTATTTGTTGAGGCACCGGACGTCGTCGGCGCCGCCGAGGTATCAGTCGGCGACGAAACCCATCACAGCTCCGCCAAGCAGAGCCGCCGTCGTTGCTGCTGCGAGCGTCGCCTTCGCGAGACGGTCCAGCTCGGCTGCGCCTGCTGCGGCCGGGTTCGCGCGGCTGAGCGCGCGAACGTGCGCGACCAGGAGCAGCAGAGTGAGCCCGATGGTGGCCAGCACGGCCGGGAGCAAGGCGCTCGCCGCGGCCCGAGCGAAGGCACTCGCCGAGGTCTGGAACTGGATCTTGGCGGCGGTTTCGAGGGGTTCGATGCAGACGAAGACGGCTGCGAAGCCGAGGAGAATGGTAAGCGTGGTGGGGGAAGCCATGGCGGAGCTTTGGCGCAGTGGCTTCCCTTTTTGGACTCAAGGGAGGAAGAGGAGATGGCTTGTTAATGAATCTTTGCCTCTCCAATGTCAGATGGGTGATCTTATAGGCTCCTGGCTGACAATGATTGGCTGGCTCATGGGGCCAACCCATGGCCCATGGCCAGGCTCATTTCGAGCACACTTGCTGCACGCTTCGCTTTATCTTATTTAACCAGCTTATCAACCATCAAATAGTATTTTACTCTCATAACAAATCAGTCATTTCAATTTTTGAGACACAAAAATCGAGAACCATTCAGGCGCTCCACCATACTCCCATACTCCACATCAAAATAATCCACCAAAACATGCACGAAAAATTCAATCGAAAATATGAGTAGATGCACGATGTAATGATGCATGTTCATGCAAAATTTGAAGCTGAACAAAATTTTGTGCAAGGAGAAAAAAAACAAAATCAGATGAATAGGTGCGGGTTGTGGCTCCAAACGAACAGTACATCCAATCCGATTAAAAGCTGAAAAGTCTTTTTTTGTTTCTCCTTATTTTGCATGAACAAATTTTCGATTAAAAGCTGAACAAATTTTGCATGAACATGCATCATTGTATCGTGTATCTACCCATATTTTCGATTGAATTTTTCGTTGCATGTTTTGGTGGATTATTTTGATGTGGAGTACGGGAGTACCTTAAGGTGGTGTTCTCCACGAAAATCCTGACCGAATCCAAAGCACTACCGATGCATGGGGGCCCTCTGAATTATGAATCCCGAGCCAAAAGGGAAAAAAGGGGGCCTTTGCTTAGATGGAACCCGTTGGTTCTTTGTGGTGTGTGGAGGATATAAATCCACGAGGCAGGATATGAAAAAGTTCCTTTTTTTTTCTTCATGAAGAAATTGTCCAATGACAAGCGAGATCAGTTGGCGTCAGATTCCTCTGGCCTAATCACCCCATCCTAATCCTCATGGTCAATCCGACCCAGAACTATCTTATTCGACGTGCCTGTGCGCAACCTTGGCGGGGTGGGGTATTTTGGTTTAGTGAAAGAGATTGCAGTGGGGTGGAGGACAGCCAGGCAAGGACGCAAAGCGCAGACCATTCACGCGCTGAAATCAGCACTCGAGTCTTTGCTTATTTGTCTATCCATCGATCCATCCTGGCAGTGTTTTATATTGTCGGAAGAGCCAGTGTTGTAATAACCTGATTTTCCTAAACAAACTAGATGAAGGCTCCATTTACAAATGGTGGAGCGAGGGTAGAGCCAAGATTGACGAATCCCGGAGTAGGCCCCTGTACAGTAAGCAAATTACAGCTGAATCACCATCCCTGATCACTTTGCCTGCAAACCAGAAACGGATTCAATAAACCGCGACTGAAAGGGTACTTTTCCATTTATGCCTTGGTCGTCAGCCGACCTTCTTCTTTTTCGGATGGTCGTTAGCTGACCTGGATTCGCTCCCTTCCCCCAACCTTTATCACATTGATCTTCGTGTTCACCAAGGCAATCCAAATGCGCGCCGGCCGGAGACGGGCGACGGGAGCGCTTGTCAATCGTCAAACCACCAAACCGTCCGGCGAATCAGATCAGCTCTGGACCTTATCCTAAACGCAGCAGATAAGGGATTCCCTCACCTAATCCCGACCGATAGCAACGCAGCGAAGCCTTCTCAGAGTTCCATAACAGTGGTGGAATGATTCGCCATTGCTCCGGCGCAAGTTCAGCGAATTTTCGTTGAAGGAAAATAAACTACACCCGACGGCCTCAAGAATGCTCCCGGAAACTTCCCACCGTTCAATTTCCGCTCATTCAGCTTGGTCGATGCACCGTACCTGTCCCTCGTGCATGTCCGATCCTGTTCAACGGAAGCTGGGATCGGCACACTATATAATCCCCACAATGGCATGGCCTCTAGGTTCGACATACTCACACGCCGACACAACCATAGCGTCAAGCTAAGATGTGCCCATGGCGTCTGGCTCCTCGCTACTTGCTCGCTCCAAAGCATGCCATCTCAGTTACGGCCGGC
Source organism: Setaria viridis (assembly GCF_005286985.2). Taxonomy (NCBI): domain Eukaryota; kingdom Viridiplantae; phylum Streptophyta; class Magnoliopsida; order Poales; family Poaceae; genus Setaria; species Setaria viridis. The sequence continues at coordinate 2,551,689 of NC_048266.2, forward strand.
AGGTCTCACGAGCTCAGGAGCCTACGAGGATCATCTAGTTCACAGCCATCAGGTGCCAGAACCCTGGAGCGCTTGGATTGGTGATCCCATCGGTGCGCGTCTGCTCAGTAATTCATCAAGGATCCTGAAGCCTGCAGTCAGCGGGGATGATCATGGAAAAGGTGAAGCAACGAATATGGTTTGGGACGGAGTCAGCGTCGTCGTCGTGTTCAGCTAGGGCCATCGAGCGTGCAGGCGTGCAGTGCTTGCCAGGACAGGCAAGAATGGCGCAGCGTACAGCGTTTCCGTTTGTCGGGGAAGCTGCACAGCAAGTATGATCAAGTCCATGGCTCAATTTATTAAGGGAATAAAGGAGGCAGCACGTTAATTATCAATGAGAAAATTCTAGTGAAGTTTGGTACGCCAAGGCCCAAGGGTGTCCTCGACGCATCGATACAGGTGTGCCCTGTTACTCTACCTCTCTTTTTTTTAAGTCTGCCATTTTTTTTTTGGAGATGTTTGTTTTCAATTCTGTGATTTTTTTTCACCGTAATGCAATGGAGACCCAATGGCCCTCGATTTTCCTATGTCCCAAAACAGCTTACAATAGAGATGAGGAATAGAAAAGGTTGCTTCATTGGCTTCTCTCCTTCCTCCTCAAGCAATAAGTAAAGTATTCTTAAAAATTACCACAATGCTATTGACAACCTGTTTTGCTAAACATTTTCTAAAATAGTTTTAACTTCATAAAAAATTATTTCACAATTGATACCAAAGTCAACCATTTTTGAATGAGTTAGTCCTGCCAAACAAATCCTTACTCGTGGGAGGAGCTAGGGAGCTGGGCTCCTCGTGGCGTGTTGGATGAGGAACAGAGTGAGACGTGGCAGCTGCCAAGCCAAACCTTATAATTCCACTACAACACTACCTGACCGACAGGATTGCATCATCTCACAGCTCTAGGCTATCATCTTCTAATCTACGACAAACCTCTGAATTAAGTCCCACCACATATAGTATGTTGAAATATACGATGCATATTTGGAACGTTCTAGAAGGTTTTGAAAATCACAAGAGGCTTTGACATGCATAAGGATAAGATCATGACAAAGTATGAAGGTTCTAGAAGACTTTGGAGATGTCAAGAGCTTAGAGTTGCCATGCTTCATGGCAACTTATGAATACTCTAGAACAAGATATTTATATGGTGAGATAGGGATGAGAGAAAGTTCTAGAGTTAGATATTTGTAAAGAAGAGCGTGGAAGTTGCAACATGGCAATACCACAAGGTCCATGAGCACCTATAAATAGAGGTGCTCCCCTCCTCGTAGCTATATCATGGCATAAGAGGTCTCAAGTAGCAGATTGCAAGGTAGCTATATAGTGTAGTGGTGTCATGGTAGGATAATCACACAAAGAGTGTGCAAGTGAGTCTTGTATCTAATTAAGTAGTGAATAAATGTTTGAGTTTCCTTGTAGAGAGTTGGTCTCCCGCATTGGTGTCAGTGCGAAGGTCTTCTCGAAGTAGTGTGGGTAAGGGTCTAAAAAAATGTGGTAGCACGCTACTTTGGTGCCACTTCTAGGAAGTCGGTGTTAAGTTCGAGGTGCCGATTTCTCAACATAGTACTAACCTAAAAGGTAACTGTGGTGCGTATCTGGTTCTTACCTACGACTTAGATAAAAAAAATTAATTGTTATCTGGTTGCACACTAACTAAGGTGTAAGCGTAACACAAATAGTTGAAGAAAGGTGAGTCCCAAGAAGTACGACTAACCAGAAAGTTGAGGCGAACGAGGACACGTGCCCCACTAAATTTCAATTCGTTATTTGATCTCACTTATAGAACTTGCTCTAAAACCAAACACATGTTAAATAAATTTGCTTGAGAGCGTTGTGACAAGTAGAAGCCAATGAGAAAAGAAGACAAGATCTTGGCCGTTGCATCACGATTCAGTGTATTGCATGAAATACCAAATGTGACACAAATGAGGCTAAAAATAGGATGGCTAGCTAGCTGAAAAATAGGATTATCTTTATGATTTGACACTCGTATCACAATAATAATATGTGAGATTACTTTGGATCAGGATGTCAAATTCTAAAAAGCTCGCAACCCAAACTGATTTTTTGCCACAATTTGTAAACATCTATATATCCGGGACAGCACTGTTGTCTGCTTGTTGCATGCTAAACATAGCTGATGTGACAAGTTGTTGGAAATAGAGAGATCCGAAGCGGCCGGGTGCAGCAGCTGATGTGGTCGCCCCGCACCGCTCGGGATGAAAGCTGACCGGGCATTTCTGTCTAAATATAGATAGCGCTGGAAAAGAATTCAAACCTCCCTCGGATGACGAACATGCCATTGCCACCACACATAGCCCGTGAAGCTCGCATGTCCTCACCCTGGTGTCCGAATCCTTGCTATATATACGCACGCGCGCGCGTCTCAGTTCCACCACCACCATCACAAACAACTAATCAACCGCGCAACAAGTTAAGGAAGAAGAAGATAGCAGCAGCAGCAGCTATGGCCGGCCAGCAGAGCACGAGGATGGTGGCGATGCTCCTTGCCGCCCTCGTGGTGGTGGCGGCGTCCCTGCCCGCGGCCACCGCCTACGGCTGCTACGACGACTGCTACGAGCGGTGCGCCAACGGCAAGGTGGACCCCGCCTGCACCAAGATGTGCAACCAGGCGTGTGGTCCCGACGGTGGTGCCGCCGCCGCCGCTGGTGGCGCTGCCGCCGCGCCCACAGCTTGATCATCATCATATCTGCTGCCGCCTGCATGCGTCCACACCATCTGTCTAGGATATGATTCGTCATCGCCCAACAACACCCTGCTATTATTACTAGTTTCCTTATTCATGGATCTTGTCGTCGTTCCTTTCTCGATCCCACTGTTGATTTCCTATTTTTCTTCTTATATTTCTTTCTTTGTTCATTCATGTGTTCCCATCCATCCATAAGTCGTTTCATTACTCGTGCAATTTGCCAGTGAATGCATACTTTCTACGTGACAAAATGGACCAAGAAACTGTGTGGAAACTAATTTGATCTCACTCATAGAAATCATTGTTCAGGTGTCCATAGCAAATGCGACACCTGAGGAACGAGCATGTTGCGATGGAACCACAATCATGGCCCGCACACAAGGAATTATCGGAAACTCACCGGCGCGCAGGCAGCAAAATTGCCTCGCTAGATCGGCGCTCCCGCCCGCCCACCCGCCGCCGCTGCATGCAAGCTCGCGTCGCGCTCCGTGGGATCTTGCTTACGCTCACACTTTGGGCGTTAAAACAGGATAAGAAGCCGTAGACGCAAACGCGCGCGGTCCCAAAGAAAGCTCGTGCCTATCCGGTCAGTTTCCAGATTTCTAGATGGCTGAGAGAAAGGGAAAGCGGCACCCAACGCGCGTCCCGCTCGTCACTCGACGATGTGGTGCACATCCTCTGCCTTGTGGGCTAAGGCATATTGGCATATGCCCGAGCGGGCCCTGTTCCATGGCGGCCGGGTCGCCGCCCGGTGCCACCCAGGAATGGAGGGCTCCCAGCCGGCCGGTGGTAGTGCCCGCCTGCCCGGGTCAAGGTCGTGCTTACTCTTAGCTCCTTTTCCATTAACCAATTGCACTGCGACGTGTCTCTCCTCTGGGCTCTGTTGAGTGGCTTCTTCTCCAACGGCGTACAACACAACCAGAGCGCAATAGGAATCGGCTGGACAAAATAACAGATCAAATCATTTTGTTTTACAAAAATAAAGAATCATCTCGTTACATATCAAGAACGGGTCGAGAATCTGAGTTTCGCCATGTGGGTTGGGTTGGGGCGGGGCGGTCCAAGTAATTGAGTTGTGGTTCGCCTGGAGCAGAACAACGGCATGAGCCCCTGTAGCTAGGTGGTGCGTGGAAACGGCAAGTCTTTGCCATCACATGTCAACGGTCAAAACAAGAAAACATCACCATGCAACATTCACGATTAAATCAATAATTCTTCCACGTTTCGGCATAGTGGATCCTGAATGATTCAATCTGCTGTGTGTACTTGTCAGCAAAAGTTTCCAGAGACAGAGAGCCAATCCACAGTTTACCCTGGAAGATGAAGGCCTTGTTTAGTTGGTCAAATTGGGAGGTGCCAAATTACTGTGCTGGCACTGTAGCACACTGTAACGTTTCGATTGTATTTGTGAATTATTATCCAAACATTGACTAATTAGGCTCAAAAGATTCGTCTCGTAAAGTACAACAAAACTGTGCAATTAGTTTTTAATTTTATCTACATTTAGTACTCCATGCATGTACCGCAAGTTTAATGTGACGGGGAATCTTCTTTTTGCATAGTGTCAAAGTTGGGAGTTGGGGTGAAGTAAATAAGGGCGAAATCATCGTGCACGCATGTACGTGTTCCCAGTTCCCACTGAGAGATTGATTGATGGACTACCAAGTACGCTAGTGGAATTATTGGATGTCTATACTCCCTTTTCCTGTTACTGAATCTTACTCTTCTTTTCCTTGAAAAAAGAAAATCTTACTCTTCTCAAAAGAGAAGGAAAAATAAAAACAAAAGAAACAAAAGAAAACGAAAACGAAAATTCATGTGTGTTCTATAATCTTAAGGGGATATATAGTTCAGTCCAACTTACCTATCTCAAGGTTGGTGTAAACAAAAACCTAGTAAAGCGAGTTTAATACGAAATGGAGATAAGAACTGTTCACAGTAACAGTGCGGGTCAACGCACAAGGCAGCCTCACTTAAAAGCCTTGAATTCTCCACCAGGAAAAATGAGGGCAAAATATTTAGGACATATATTTTGATACTGCTGGTAGTACAGAAAACTTAAGTGGAAAAGTAAGCGTTGAAAAGCCCAAAGAAGCTTTAGGCCTGGTTTGGTTTCTCCTGCTTATTTTTAACACCCGTCGCATCGAATATTTAGATACTAATTAGAAGTATTAAACGTAGACTATTTACAAAACCCATTACATAAGTGGAGGCTAAACGGCGAGACGAATCTATTAAGCCTAATTAGTCCATGATTTGACAATGTGTTGCTACAGTAAATATTTGCTAATGGTGGATTAATTAGACTTAATTAGGCTTAATAGATTCATCTCGCCGTTTAGCCTCCACTTATGTAATGGGTTTTGTAAATAGTCTACGTTTAATACTCCTAATTAGTATCTAAACATTTGATGTGACATGTGCTAAAAATAAGCAAAAGTAACCAAACAGAGCCTTAACAAAAAGGGGGGGGAAGAGAAAAGAACTTAGGCTAGCCTTCTTATTAAGAAGAAGAAAAAATCAGTAGCAATCCATTTATGCTTTTTGCATGCGTATTAGGCCATGACTGTTTCTATCTGAGTGAAATCATCAGTCCAATCTCTCCAGCTTCTCGTTCAAGGGAAACATGAAACACATGCTTCTCCTTCAAGTAAGAGCGAATCATCAAATCAAAATTAGCATTTGTAGCATACAAGAAAACAACTGAATGACTTTACAACAGCAACAGAACAGGATCCAAGATCTGGGCGGGAGCAGGTGGTGGAATCAAATGGTTGACTTATTTTAGGGGACGTTTGGATCCTTAACTAAAGTCTAAGTACATGTCACATTAAATATTCGTAGACTAATTAGGAGAACTAAATATGAGTTAATTATAAAACTAATTACACAGATAGAGGCTAATTCGCGAGACGAATCTATTAAGCCTAATTAGTCCATATTGTTATGCTACAGTAAATATGTGGACTAATTAGGCTTAACAAATTCGTCTCGCGAATTAGACTCCATTGGTTTTGTAATTAGTTTATATTTAATACTCCTAGTATACACAGGAGAACCAAACACCCCCTACCACAGATCCAACCGCGCAGTACACACCACCATTTAAGGAGGGCCAAAAAAGCGTCCTCTTTACTGGCCTCAAACATTTCACATGCGAGCATACAAGCACCCGATCCCCCTCACAGACCAGGCCAGTCAGACACGCTGAGCTAGTGGCCTAGTACTCCTTCCTACAAACAGAGCAGAGGCCAGAGGACCTGAAGGTTCTTACTCGTCGTTCAGCCAAGCCACCCAACGTCGTCCGCGCCGCCGAGACGGGGAACCTCACCGGCGCCGAGGCCGAGCCGCACCGCGGCGCCTGAAAGGAGAGCAACCACCGCCGCCAGAAGGGTCGCCTCAGCAAGGCGCGCCACGAAACGGGCGCCGGCGCCGCCCGCGTTGGCACGGCCGAGCGCCCACACGTGCGCGTACGTGAGCAGCGGGGTGAGCGCGAGGGTGATGAGAACGGCCGGGATGAGAGTGGCGGTAGCTTCTTTGAGGAGGTCGAGGCAGCAGAAGACGGCGTAGAAGCCGAAGAGAACGGTGAGGGTGGCTCGGGACGCCATGGCAGTTGCCACAGCAGCGGCGGACTGAAGGGAGGGCGAGGCGGTGAGAGATCAGATTAGTCTCGGAATCGATCTCGGCCTCGACGGATCTTTTATAAGCCAGTGGACGGCAGAGATAGGAGCGGTCGATTCAAATCGGCCTTGCGATTCGTGCCCTCTATATCAGGTGGTATTTGCATTTTTAGTTCGGATTAAAATTCATGTCATATACAATATTCGAAGGCTAATTAGGAGGATTAAACATGAGCTAATTATAAACTAATTATAATTCACGAGACGAATCTATTAAGCCTAATTAATCCATCATTAGCACATGTTTACCAGAGCATCATATTATCAAATTACGAACTAATTAGGCTTAATAGATTCATCTCGCGAATTAGCCTCCATCTATGCAATTGATTTTATAATTAATCTATAATTAATAATTATATTAGTATCTAAACATTCGATGTGATAGGAATTAACACCCACCCATTCTCATTGGTCGTGGCTTTCAAAAAGAGGAAAATGTTCACGGCTCAGGGCCGCCAGCTCAAGTACAGAGCACACTTGGGTCCTCCTGTCTCCTGACAGGTTGCTACTTGCTACCAGCCACGTATGCGCGGCGTATGCTTGCCGTGTGTCGACTTGTTCCCGTGGGGAGGGACGAGGGAGAGAGTGCAGGACAGCTGGATAGGGAGGAGGGACAGTGCAGCGTCCATGACCGATGACCACGAGCTCGTGAGAGGAAAATGGCGCCACAAAAATCTGGGCGAATGGGACAAGGGAAGTAGGGAACCACCTCAAAAGCACAGCGTGCAATCTCTGAAATCTTAACCCCAAACAAAAAAAAAGGCGCCATTGTTTAAACGCAACACGTTGAATCCTACATAACCATGCCTCTAGATTAAGCCTTAAGCAACTTCTTTGCATTATTTTATCGTGGGAAGAGTCAACTGGCCTATTTCGGATGGACTTATACTCGGCTGAAAACCTGAAACGGCTGATTTATTGTGAGAGAAAAATATTGTTCGGTGCCTGATAAATTGAAGCGAACAGAGGGAACATCTACACCTCCTCTGGGATGATGGAAATCCGTCTTCTTTTTCAACAAGAAGAAGCTGTCAAAATGCCCTGCTATTCGCTGCCCTCAGGATAATGGTCGATTCCCCAAGCCTAATAGCCTAATCAATCAGTAATCACCTCATCATGTCCTCGTAGCCATTGGACGACCCGTCACACGTTCTGCCTGCAATTGAAAATTGCTTGGCCGGCGCATCCACCACCAATGGTGGAACCGTGTCTTTGTGGGCTACAGCCTACAGCCTTAGCACACAAGCTGTCCGTAAACGTCAGCTGCTAATGCCATCGGATCGTCACCGTCCTCGGGGTAACGGGAGCACACGAATCCTTGTTTTGTGTCGATTTTTTTGGCCGAGAATGCCAGTACCTCTGAATTCTCCATTCTTGTTGGTTTTGCCGGTCAACCAAGAACAGGCACCTGACTCCCCAGTTCCCTGATCCACCCTGCTGCAGACTCACAGTCACGCGCATCATCATGCACGAAAGCCTTCACCATGTACCTGACGGCATCAGAAAATCGATCGGTCGGTCAAGGCTTCTTCCCCGAGTTGAGTTTCGTTCGAGCACGGAACCTCTTGGGCGGACATTCCATTGGAACATTTTTCCGTGCCACAGCCACGGCCAGTCCTGCGAAAAAGTTTGGTACGCCGAAAGCTTACCGGTGCTACGGTTTCTTGTGCGGAAAAGTGCTAATGATCTTGGGATCACACTTTGTTTCCTTCATCCACGCTATTAAGTTCTTGTAACAGCGCCACGCACGGGGTCGCGGGGTGATTTGTTTTGGAGAAAGGAAAGCGAGTGGAGGAGTGGGACAGGAGAGCTGGGACTGGGAGAAAGCGCAAGCACCATGGACACATGCAGGTGCCGAAATCTGGACCATGTTTGAGCGCAATTGTTTAACGGGATCCACTGAACGTGAACCATCTTGTCATTGTGCCAGGATAGTTCTTGCCAACAAAGCTAATTTAGAAATGCAGAGTATTTCGTTGTCTAATGAAGAGTCAACATCCTTGGGCCCGCATCCCTCCCAGGGTTACTACCACTAGCAGTTGTTAATGATCCCTACACCCCTAATCAGTGCGCTAAACATCTCATGCCAATCCTCACGGTAACGGGGCGAACGCTTCCACGACCGAGTACTTTTTCGTCGGGGTGTCATGTGATGTGCGCGACGCGACCTTGGCGGGAGTGGGAGTGTCCACCAATGGGACTCTGTGCCACGTACGCCAAAGCTGAGGGCCGACGAGCCAGCGACCGTACGCGCTGCCCCTGGTACCCCAATCATGCTCATAAACTGGGACTATAAACTGGGATTATAACTGGGACACTGCTCCAATTAGTAAAACTTTTTCTTGTGTGCCTTTATATGGTCGCTGGTACGAGTTGACCTGCCGATTACCTTCGTCTGTCGATGACGTTCTTCTACCGCTAAAGTTCTTTTCTTCAGATTTTTTACCGTATACGTATCCCCACTTTTAGCAGGACAACGACAGCCATGTTGATCTCATCTTCCGTGCTGACCAGGGCAATCTCGAAGGAATATGATCCGCTCTGCCGGAATTCCTTATGACATGCTGTCACAGGCGCGTGCCAAACCATCAAACCGCCTGCCTAGTCCGAGCTCTGGCCTTTGGTGTGAACTGTGAAGTGCGAACCGATGACATCCATGGGGTCGTCTCGGCCGGTGTGACCACCTCCTCATCCTAGACGGATTACACGAGGATCTCCACCTAATCCCGGTTGATAGCAACAAGGCAAAGACTTGTCGGAGTTCCATTCGAGCACGGAACAATCCCGCCATTGCTCGGGCGCAAGTTCGTCGAATTTTCGCGAGAGATTAAAGTAACACTCGGCGGCCTCAATAATGCTTGCAGAAACTTCCCGTCGTTGAATCCCGATGGGGAAGACGCATCAGACTGCGCTCATCCCGCTTATTTTCCTGCCTTATATAAACCACACTCTTCTGTCGATCGACGCGCCATGTCGATCATACATGTCCTGTTCAATGGGAAGCAGGATTCGTGCACTATGTGTGCAGCCAGGCATGTCGCTCAGACTTGCTCGCTCCAATTCTCCAAAGCAAGCCATCACCTTCGGTTACGGCAGAGGTGCACGAGCTTACGAGGATCTAGTTGACAACCATCAGGTGCAAAAACCCCGGAGAGCTTGGATTGGTGATCCCATCGGCGCGTCTGCTTGACTAGTTCATCGGGAGCGTCGGACAGAGCAGGTCACAGAATACGCTCAAGGCTGCAGTCAGCAGGGATGATCATGGAACAGGTGAAGTAACTGCTTTGGGAATGAACCAATGCCTTCGTCTTCAGCTAGTACCATCGAGCGTGCATGGATGGGCTTGCACTTGCTGCACGCAGGACAGTCAAGAATGGACAAATGGTGCAACGTACTTCGTCTCCGTTGTGGGGGAGAGGCTGCACCTGCACAGCTAGTATGATCCAGTTATCCATGGCTCAATTTAAGGGAAAAGAGGAGGCGGCACAATTTCAAGGACGAAATTCCAGTGAACTTTGGTATGCGGTTGTCCTCGACTCATCGATACAGGTGTGCCTTGTTACTCTGTATCTATTTTTCAAGTCTAACATTTTTGGGAGATGTTACTTTTCAGTTGCTTGAAAAAAAATGTTTTTTTTTTCCCGTCGATGCATCTCAACCCTTACTATCTCGATCCTATGGCCATCATTTTTTCCTTCATCCTCCATTCATGTGCCTACGATCTCAATCCTATGACCAATTTTTTTTGTCCTTTGCCTCCATCATCCATGTGTCTACGATCTCAATCCTAAGATCATCATCCTTCGTTTTTGTAAGGGATTCATTTTTTTTGTTCATGGTAGTTATATTATGAGTGGCCAATAATTCAGTTTTCTTTAGAGTCTACCGGATTGTTTTGTGAAAATTTCTACAATTCATCCTTTTTTCTAGCGTGTCTTGTAACCTGTAAGGACTAACGTAGATGCTCTAAAATGAACCTTAAACCATGTGTCAATAGTAATAGTAAGATTGGTGGCATGCATCAATTTTCGACTTCCCCGACCATGCAGAAGCAGCTAGCACGCACCTTTTCCGGTTTGTGACATCTCCACCGAACCCATGTCTTGGTGCTCATCTCTTCCACCGAGTTGCCTTCTACTCCCTTCGTCCCAAATTGTAAGTCATTCCAAGAATCTTGGAGAGTCAAAGCATCTCAAGTTTGATCAAAATTATAGAGAAAAATATAAAGATTTATGACATCAAATAGATGTACTATGAAAATATAATTGATAAAGAATCTAATGATACTTAGTTGACATCATAAATATTATTATATTATCATATAAATTTGGTCAAACTTGAGATACTTTGACTCTCCAAGATTCTTGGAATGACTTACAATTTGGAACGGAGGGAGTATTTATTTTGACTTTTTTAGGTACATAGTTTTTGTTATATATCTAGACATAATATATATCTAGGTGCATAGCAAAAATTATGTATATAGAAAAGTCGAAACGAATAGTAATTTAGGACGAAAGCAGTAAATTCTAAATAGGAGTAGCTCCTTATGCTCGCGGACCAATAAACCTTTCCATTTTAGGAGTTACTGTGCTTTTTAATTAGGATATCCAGCTGCAACACTGAGCCGTAGACGAGACGAGGAATCAGCGTCCTGATTTGGCACATCACTTGAGCTTTTCATAAAATCGTTGCGAATTCTGACAAGTTTTGGCATAAGCGTTGTCACAACAACAACAACAATAATAAGAGCTTGTTGGGACGGTAGGGGGGACGTCAACCTCCCCTGTTTCTACAGCCCAAGGAGAACAATTTTACGCGTTCCTTGCCCCTTAAGGCTGGCTAATATTCTCTTGGAGCACTTAGGAGGACTTGATCAAACTGGATCGTCGTCTCATCCGCTCCGTTCCAAAGAAAAAGCATGCGTGGACCGAACGAGGCGTGACAGTGTGAACACTTGCCAATCGGCTGTTTGCTTGTAGCGCTTCCCTTCCGTTTTCAACCATTGAACCACCTCCTCTAGCGCATCAGTCTCCCTTTGCTCCTGTCGCCATTTTATTGTATCGTCTTTGACAGCTGAAATTGCACGGTTGCTGCTACTATTTTACTGTATTTGTTTTGGGATTTGAAAATCTACCTCCATCTCCAGCGCGTGACACAGCTAAATTTTGGGAAAGAAGGCAAGATAAAGCTGCAGGGTAGGTAACTCAAACTCGACTAGAAATGGTGAGACAAAATACTATACACCATACGTCATACAGAGGTTACAGCTTAGTTAACTGCGAGTCTACAGCATGCTTATCCAAACAGGTGCTCTTCGACTTCTTCATCAGGCCAAGCAGGACACCGAGTTCGGTAGCTGAACACCCGCCGGAGCGTCGACACCTCTGTGTTGTAACTGGAACAGGAACTGGGACTGTCCAGGTGTGGCCGTATCCTGGGCGTGTGGTGGAAGATTCCAACGACTCCATAGACCAGTCTCACTTGGCTCTAGCTGGATTGAAGGATTCGTGGTCAAGAACTATCCTGGAAAAAAGTATATGATAAAATTGGCAAGGATCTACAGAGATATCATGGAGAATCTAGCTCGCCGCCGGGATGAAAGGAGAAAATGTCGCAGTGAGTCATCTCCACATAGCTTAATTTGGTCGGTGCACGGTTTTGTTGTCTGCCTTTGCTGATGTAATCGCCGTCTCACCTCTGGCCGCATCCCGGCGGCGAGCAGCCACCGCCTACGGCGCCAGCGAGGAACATGAACGCGACGAGTGGCACGGCGAGCACTGCGAGCAAGGTGGACGCAAAGGTGCAGGCCAGGCCAGCGAGCTGCCTGGGGGTCCCCGGTGGCATGGGCGGCGCCGGGGTCACGTGGAGAAAGACTAGGATCACGCCGAGGAGGTAGGTGATCGGGAGGGTGACAAGGACGACGGCGACGGCCGCGTCGAGGACGGCGCTGCGCGGCGAGACCCCGTCGAGGAAGTCGAGGATCGGGGTGAGGATGTAGGCGCAGCCGAGCGCGACGGCGAGCGCGAACTTGGCGGCGCCGGCGACGGAAGCCATCTCTGATGGGTACGGAAGAAGCGGTGCGGATTCGGAAGTCGGGGGAAGAGCGAGGCCGCCGGTGCCGTGGTACGGGGCGCGGGCCGGGAGCGGTGCGTCAAGAGGAAGAAAGCCACCTAGCACGAAGATGCTGTGTCACAGTAAGAATTGAGGCAAGAACTCGAGAGAGAGGTGGAGGTTGGAGTCATGGAGAAGATGAGATCACCTGAGAGCTCGATGGATGGACGATGGAGTGGCTCTCCTCTTCGAGCCGCGCTTGCTGTTGCCGTTGTGTGAGCGGAAACGGAGGAGAAAAGCAGAGGAGGCAAGGAAGGGAGGCGGCAGCGGTAGGCCGCCAGGCGGGCCAATATATAATGCAGGACAGAAAATTTACCGCCGCGTCCACGAGACTGCAAGCCTAGTTAACTGGTCCACTCGTCCAGGACTAACCTGCCGGCTGCAAGACTAGTTAAGTGGCGCGAGGTTTGGAAGTCGATTTATTAGTCATCAACAGTATTTTTCTCTCATAACGAATTAGTGTCGTCAAGGTTGAAGAAGGATGATATGGAATTAGCGGCATCACGCGAGATAAGAATAATGCAAGCGAAATGCCCGGTTTCAGGCGCGCCGCGTCGTGCTCATATGACGCGGCAAGTTGCCAAGCGTCGGCTTCCGCACAAGGGGACGTGAGATTATACCATCATCTGCACTTCCCATGCCCAAATATCTTTTGGAACGAACGGGGGCGTGAGCCAATGGGCTGTTTTGCTTGCAGCTCCCCTCTTTGAAAAGTAACGACCGGCAGGCGCCAGCCCTTCCTATCAACCTTTGTTGCTCCGTTTGTTTATGTTGGCATGGTGCGCGCCGCTCATCTTTGACCGTTGAAAAGAAATGGCACAAATTAGCATTTGATTGATTTCGGATCTAACAAAACCATCTCTAATAAACACACCCAAAATTCAGCCAAAAGGAGACTCAGAACCAGGCAGATCATGTGCACAAGAAACGCAACATACTCCGTCGTGAATAAAATAGAACAAGTATTTTGCTTATGGATATGAGCACAAAAGGGAAATAGAAACTATGAAAACCAAAAAGGTTGAAACAGAGGCTAAAGTGAACTATAGAAAAAGAATTTATGAAACGGGACGGGTAATCTCCTACTGATTATATATTAATAAAAAAGAAGAAATGACTGATTGTACAAAAGTGAAAGGAAGAAAGAAAATTCTTCTCCAATTTGTGTATATATACATACAGCATTACGTACGTTACAGCTGCAATTTCGCCCGATCCAGACCAAACAAGGCACTTAGAGAAAGAGAAAAAACTCAATGAATGGAATGGTGAATTTTGGTACATCGTGAAAAGCTTGCACAGGTACCATAATAGGCGACTCGCTAGCTCATAACCTCACAACAAAGCTACAACTAGTAGTAATTTGATTGGTTCATCTGGCCAAACAGGACTGCGTCGCCACCTCCCTTCGCTTCATCCGTGCGATGAGTCATTTGCAGCTGCTGCGGCACACTGAACTAGGATTCCTGGTCAGGAATATAGTTCCTTCAAAAGAAACACGCACGCACGCACGCGCGCACACCCACGGCATATCGATCTGGAAGGAGAATCAATTGCAGTGGCTTATCTCCTCCAGAGACTTGCGTTGGCTCACCTAGCTCACAGACCACCTCGCGGCGGCCAGCCGCCAGCGAGAAACCAGAGCGCGATAAGAGGCACGGCGAGCACGACAAGCACCGCGGCCACCATGGTGCAGGCGAGGCAGGCGAACCGCCTGGCCGGCGCCGGGTCCGGTGGCAGGGCCTGCACCGGTGCGAGCCGGAGCTGAAGGAGCACGATGCTCATGAGGTAGGCGAACGGGAGAGCCACGAGGACGACGCCGACCGCGGCGTGCAGGACGGGGCCGAGCGGCGTGGCGCCCTCGAGGAACTCGAGCAGCGGCTTGATGATGTAGGAGACGCCGAGCGCCACGCAGAGCGCGAACCGGGGGGCGTCGTTGAGCTCAGCCATCAGCTCCTCCCCTGAGAGCACCGGGAGATCCAGCAGGCGGTGAGAACAGATCGTTAGCGACGGGGAAGAGGAGGGAGAGGCGGCCTCAATTTTTATTTGAAAGAAAAACTAGAACGAGCCAACGAGGAGAGACCGTACCAGAGAGTAGATGGTGAGTACTCCTACCTCGAAGTAAGCTCGTGCAAGAACTCGATCAGCTCGATCTCTTGCTCGCACCGCTTGTGGTTGCCGACTTGCCGTTATCTGCTCTACTCCGCTCCAGAGTCCAGACGACGGGTAGGCAAGGGCCGGTGGTAGCGGAGGAGTTGCGAGTTGCCGAAGTGGGACAGCACCGCTATGTAGGCCTCCCAAACGACCGCCGGCGCAAGGCCAAACTCAGAAAAAGAAAAGAAAAGAAAAGAAGACCCAAGCGAGGAGCCGAGCACGGACTGGATGGATGGATGATGGGAGGAGGAACGCGGAAAAGACTCGAGGAGTTGCGCACCGTAGCAGCCGATGTGTGTCCTCTCCGCGCGCTCTGATTCTGCATCCAGTGGCGCCTTGCCAATAGGCCCGTCGGCATCCGGCCTGCTCGCTTTAGCTTATTCAATCGGCTTATCAGTCACCGAACAGTATTTTTCTCTCATAACAAATCAGCCGTTTCAGCTTTTCAACCGGCTTATAAATCCAGCCAAACATGCCCATCGGCTATGGGCAACCAAACGTATAGCACAAGCCTCGACAAGAAAACCATCCCGCTGCTGGCTGCCTGGCTCTGGTGACCCAACCAGACGGTGAGACGGATGACTCTGCTCAGGCGGTCTTGGATCCGGGTGTTGTGTACAAGGCGGTCGACGTTGACCTCGCCAGCGGTCACCGCAGACTCCTGCCGCGCCGTTTTGGCTCTTCCTCGCCTGTATCTCCTCCCTCCACGGGACTTTAATTTCCAGGCGCCAGACGAAGACGGCGGACAGCCCCACCGGCTGTGCCGACTACCGAGCTTGACGCCAGAGAGTCAGCTTGGGACAGCATATCGTTCTGTTGTTCATCGATCTCGGTGCAATAGGGTGCCTGCCGTCTCCGCCACATCACTAGTGCATGACCGTATGACACATGCTTCATGGAGTCGAGATGGGTGTGGGGTCCGCAGGCTCCACGCGGACCCACAGTTTGCTGCTTGCGCGGAACAGTTCGCACAAGTGGTTGGCGCTAGCTGCGCCACGTCACAGATGGTGGCTCACTCAGCAAATAGAAGGTAAAGGCTAAACCTCACACGACTTTTTTGGCTGTTGGATGGCGATCTGGCACTCCAAGTTCTTCCCACACCACCATTTTACTTTGTCTCTCTGACTTATTGGTCATTGCGCTTTATTTTAGTATCTAGTCTTCCCCTTTTTGGCTATTTGGATTCGAGGAAATGAGCCGAGAATTAGCTAGTTTACCGCAAGCTAGCTAGTAGCAACACCACCAGGGCCAATAAACAGTGTTGCCTGACTAGCTTATTGGTCATCAGTGGCGTAGAGGAAGAACACCACCAGGGGCACCTCGATGAAGACGAGCAGCACGCAGACCAGGATGACGCCCAACGCGACGTACCTCCAGGCCGCCGCCGGCGGCGAGGGCGCGGCCGCCGCCTGCACGCTCGGGGCTGCGCGCGGGGGATCGCTCCAGGAAGTCGAGGAGCGGCTTGAGGAACATGCACATGCCGATGGCGACGCGGAGGGAGAAACCCTGGATAGGTCGGGGTGGGCGGTCGCCATGCTCGCAGAAACTGAGCAGGCTGCTGAGCCGAGCTGCTGGCAGGCGTGAGCGTGAGGTGGTGGCGAGAGATGAACCTGCAACGGGAAATGGAGCTACTGATCGAGCTCGCAGCAGGTGCGGGAATGGACGAGTGGTGATGGGAACGGAGGGGACAAAGAGGATGATGCTGGTTATACAGCCATTTTCGGGTCGGGCCTAGGTTACTGTTTTTGTCTTGAGCTAGGTGTTGATCAACTGCGACATAAATGCCATCAGATGGCCCTGGCATCACTCCGGTGTGGCATTCCTCGGGCCCACCAGGGCAGTGCATTAAATGGGAATCTTCTTCCCGGTTGCCGAGCCCCTCCGACGACAACGGGCAACGACGGGAGTACAAGCTGTGTGTGAGAGAGAGGCTGACGGAACGGGCCGACCTGTCGGTGACTGAGAAGGAGCGAGACGGTGGCGCCTTTAGCCGGGGCGCCTCTGGCGTCACCCCCTCGGGCGGAAGGGGCCGGCGTGGGCCGTGTCCCAAGCAAGGCGGTGGAGAGTAATTTGGGCTGATGTGGATTTCGACCCAGGGCGGGTGTCGGTGGTTTTGAAGGCCGGAATTAAATAATTCTAGAACATATGCTTAAACCTTAAATTATTTGCAGAAGATCTTACTCCTATCGAAGTGCTAAAAAACTCGGAAGGATTGAGACGAAACAAATCACGTATTTGCAGGCTTGCAGCACAACGGACCTGTTTGTTGGTTGTTATTAGTAAGGCACTATGAGTCTATGACAGGCCCAATAGGCACTACTACCTTGTCACTTGGCGCTTGGCAGCTCAGCTTGTGTACATTACGAAAACAAGGACCAAGGACGTCCAGTATTTGAGATTGAGCTTAAGGAAATGAAAAACAAATCTAGGTTGCACTATTAAAGTTCCCCATTGCAACGTGCCGAATGATTGGTAGTCTTGCACACCCTACTTTTCAAAAAAAAAAAAGTCTTGCACACCCAACAGGAGCATCCCATGCTTGGTGGCCCCGTGTTCCGTTCTTCCTCCAGGCCTAATGACAAAACTGGGGTCTGATAGCATCTCCAACAAACTACCTATTTTTAACTCTCTATTTAACTCTATAACCAAGTTGATAAAAAGATTTTGTTGCTCATTCCAGCAGACTATCCATTTTCCATTCTCCAAATCCCAACATCTATTTTTCTCTCTAAAAATCCGTACTCTCCATCCACTCCAACAACCTCTCTATTTTGTATTACAACATCTCCATTTTGCACTCTCCATTCTATCAATTACTGCGCGTGGGATCCACACTTTGACTTGTCAAGTTTGGCAAGTGGGAGGTGAAGGATGGCAAGTGACATAGGGGTGTTGGACGAAAATGTACGGTAAGGGTTTATGCGTACAAAATACTGTACAGCACCTACAGGATCATTGAATGTACCACCATTGCTTGCATTGTACGGTGTACCAACCGTGGAGTACGGGCAACTAGGGCATTTGCACGGGGGTGTTTGGATCCTGGAGTTAAAGTTTAGTCCGTGTCACATCGGATATTCGGATGCTAATTAGAAGGACTAAACGTGAGCTAATTACAAAACTAATTGTAGAACCCCTAGGCTAAATCGCGAGACGAATCTATTAAGCCTAATTAATCCATCATTAGCGAATGTTTACTGTAGCACCATATTGTCAAATCATGGACTAATTAGGCTTAATGGATTCGTCTCGCGATTTAGCCTAGAGGTTATGAAATTAATTTTATAATTAGTTTATGTTTAATACTCATAATTAGTATCAAACATTCGATGTGACAGGAGCTAAAAGTTTAGCCCGGAGATCAAACACCGCCGCAGTTTCGGAGTGGTGGTGCCAACACATGGACACAGGGGCGCCGGGCCGTTGGCGCGGTCCAGCACCGGACGGCGGACGGTACGGGCCAACGCCCAACAGTATGCTGTGCGCGAGCACGTAGTAGCTACTCGTAGGCTAGACTGCTAGTAGCAGCAACGAGCGCGCGCACACACAGTGGGCCGTGTGTGGGGCTCCGGCTCCGTCCGGCCGTCGCACGGCCGGCCCGGCACGGGCCACTAGTGCGCCCAGCAGCTCGTCCTGGCAAAAGCGCAGCGGGCTCGCGTCGACCGCGTCACAGGCTCCACCGGGCTCGCGGCTCGCCACTGCCGCGCCGCGCTGCCCCACCAGTCCAGTCCAGTCCACGGCCCGTCCTCGCTCTCCTGTGCACATGCCACTGCGGCACCAAGCGCACGGTTTGACCTCCCACTCCGGCCTTAAAAACTTGGATGATTGGTTTTGGAAATCCAGAGGAGATACTCCTTTTGACATCATTATCTAAAAAAGTACCTGGTGAATGTTAAACCATCGAAACTCGAGCTGAAGTGGGCATTTAGCACAAACCAAGCCAAGCCAAATTTAGGATTGGAATGGCCTTGCAAAGCCAAATTGGGCATCTAGAGGAGTATACGATTTTAGCCCAAAAAAATCACTAAAGAACACACGTCAAATTTGAGATTGGAATGGCTTTGCAAAATTCTACGCACACGTCAGATTTCGGAAATCAAATTCAAACCAAATATGCATGGGACTAGTGACATAACATGATGATATTTCAACAACATTTTTATGCCATTAAGTTGGTTACAAAGACTTTTGGGCTAGGCTGGTGCCAATTTAATGGCATTTTTAAGTGGTAGTTTCATTACCACTTTTGTCTTCAAGTCACCTCATTAATTAAGAATGAAATCAGCATTGAGGCCGGTCTAACGTCGTCTAAGTATCTTTATTTTTTGTTTCTTAGGAGGTCTCGAAACTATTTTTTGCTGCGCCGCGGGTGCGAGGGCAAGATGCCACCCGCGGCGCAGCAGCGGTAGAGCGACCTGCGCCCGTCCGACCTCATGTTCGTCCGCTTCGAGTTCCTTATCACCGACGCCAGCCGCTACTCCTACTCTGCCGCCGTCTACTTCGACAGCGCCAGGAGCGCCATCGGCGTGCAGAGCATGTCGGAGCTGGCGGGCGTGTGCCGCCTCCCGCCCATCCGCGCCGGGGCGTGCGAGGGGGGCGACGAGCCCCGAGCCGGCGGCGCGCGGCGGTGGCCCGGGTCGAGCTAGGGGGGAAGGTGGTGGCGGGTGGGGGAGGCGTCCGGTGGCGCGGACGGCGTTGGTGGCTGGCGGCCGACGACATGGCACGGAGGATGTGGCCGGAGAGGAGGAGGACGGCGCGAAGCGGGAACGCGGCGGGGATGGCGGTGGCCGGGACTGATGGGGAGCCTGGCGGGGTGGGCGCCGCCGGGGTGTACGGCGGCGGCACGGACGACCTCACGCCTCGATCCCCCGCTGCTCTAGCTCTGGACCTGGGAGTTTCCCAAGGTGGAGGGTAATTTCTAGCTCTGGACCTGGGAGTTTCCCAAGGTGGAGGGTAATTTCGTCCTTAGCTGGTTTAGGGGGTGTTGGGATACACCCACTAAAATTTAGCACATGTTACATCGGATGTTTGATGCTAATTAGGACTATTAAACATAAGCTAATTACAAAACTAATTGCACAGATGGAGTCTAATTCGCAAGATAAATCTATTAAGCCTAATTAGTCCGTGATTTGACAATGTGGTACTACAGTAACTATTTGCTAATGATGGATTAATTAGGCTTAATAGATTCGTCTCGCGAATTAGCACAGGATTCTGCAATTAGTTTTATAATTAGCTCATGTTTAGTCCTCTTAAATAGCATCCGAACATCCGATGTGACACTGCTAAAGTTCTGCACCTATTATCCAAATACCCCCTTAGCTGGATTAGCTGTAGCTAAAGTTTAGCTTGTCACCTTCAGCTCTCACTTCTTGATAGATGTGTTGGGGCTGTAAGACTAAGGGGGTGTTTGGGAGATAGGAGCTAAACTTTAACCCTGTCACATCGGATGTTTGGATACTAATTAGGAGGACTAAACATGAGCTAATTACAACACTAATAGTAGAACTCTTAGGCTAAATCGCGAGACGAATCTATTAAGCCTAATTAATCCATCATTAGCGAATGGTTACCGTAGCACCGTATTGTCAAATCATGGACTAATTAGTCTTAATAAATTCGTCTCGCGATTTAGCCTAAGGGTTATGCAATTAGTTTTGTAATTAGCTTATGTTTAATACTCCTAATTAGTATCAAACGTCCGACATGACAGGAGCTAAAGTCTTCCCAACACCCCCTAATTATATAAATTAATGCTCACTAACACAGGCTCGTTATGGAGATATTTTTATTTACACTTCACTAAGCTTCGCTGCACCTACAACAATGCTATGATAATGTTATAATAATACCTGCAATTGTATCTTCAGACTTGGTGGTCGGTGGAGCTTTTCTTGCATCCCCCGGGCGCATGTGTCTTCCAATTCCAAACTCTTCGAGAGTTCCTTTCCACCTCCATTCTGCACTTCCTTCTCTCCTTTTCTCCCCCTCACACCTTCGCTACCGTTAACTCCTTAGCCGAGTGGTAGTGCTTTCAGCTTTCTATCTCGCATATTCTTCTTTGTCGTGTTGTTATGTGTAACGTCAACAGGTGCCAAATGGTACAGTAGGGTGGTGTTTTGGATCCATGGACTAATTTTTAGTTCGGGTTACATCGGATATTTGATACCAATAAGAAGGATTAAACGTGAACTAGTTATAAAACTAACTGCATAAACCATGGTTAATTCGCAAGATGAATCTATTACGCCTAATTAATCCATAATTAGTTGTAGCACCACATGGTCAAATCATGAACTAATAAGGTTTAATAGATTCGTCTCGCGAATTAGCCTTCGTTTATGCAATTGAATTTTATAATTAACCTATATTTAATACTTCTAAATAGTATTTAAACATTCGATGTGACGGTACTAAACTTTACTCCAAACGCACCCAAGCCGGCTCCTGCACTTGATGGGACTTCGTGTCCCAGGAGAGAGACAGAGACAGGGGGACGGCAGGCCATGCACAGCATAGAATAGAAACTTCTAAGTGCTATCATGTGATTTCGTGGGGACAAAAGGTCGCACGTCCACGCAGCTCCTCCTCGGCTCCACGGATGTTCTGATAGATTCTTTCTCTTTTTTTCTCAGAAAGATGCTGGCCTTTAACCAATGGTCAAGTTAAAGAAACAGGTCAAGCAATGGCCGATGCATTTTTTATCTTTTTAAATACGGGGACCGCGCCTTTTTATCATGTACATTTTCGGACTTCTTAGTCCACCAAGTGGGAAGTATCATTGCCATCTGTGCAAGAAAAAAAAGAGGAAAATAAAAACCACTTGTACAGAAAGGGTCATGAGGAGATCTTTTGCTAGGGTGATAACAAAGTTGTCCTAGCTGGAGTGGGAGCCTAGGCTGAAACCCCTGTACTTGTTCTTGCTTTTCTTACTTGTACTAATTGAAAAGCACTTTTTTTTTTCATTTTGCAGGATTCTAAGATCGGTTTGTGGCATGCCAATGTGACATAAAGGACTAAAGGATGAATTATCTTTGCACAATTGTTTTCATTTTGCTTATGATATAAATCTCCATGGATAGATGATTCTTTGGTATGTAATTTCGAGGCTTAAAGATAATTATTTCTGAAATGGTGAATGGGTTAAAGGGTGAAGTTTAAGATTTGAAACAATTGTTTTGAGGTCCATCACAGCACATAGGCACCCTGCTTGCATCCACATGGACCACATTGAGGCCGCATTGTATCATGCATTCTTCTTATGGACTGCTCTTGTTTTTTGTGATTTTCTTTGCTTAGTTCCTCATAACCACACAAGTGCAATATTATGGACCGCATTGTGTAAGAAAATTATTTATAAAACATTTTATGTAACTATGTAAGAGAAGGCTAAAGAATTTTGTCTTACTCCCTCCGTCCCAAAACCCAAAATAAGTGTTCGTTTAAAAAATTTCAAACATTAATAGTTGTAAGAAATTTACATGTTGCTCCAAATAACTGATACTAATTGTGATTGAAAATCGTACTGTCTATTTAGTTTTCTGGATCCTGAATAAATGCACATGCATTGGAATCAGAAAAATTGTATCAATAGATCATTTGATTGGCTCTATGCACTTTTCCATACGTTTTTTTATTGTTGTGAGTGTTGCTTTAATTAGATGAGGTTTACAAGGAGCTAAAAGAACACGCTTTGTAGGATAAAATTCGAAGGCTTAAAGCATGCATTTTGGGACAGATGGAGTACTTATTAAAAAAGGAGAAGAGAAGTGGGGCCTTCAATAACATGCAGTATATATGTTCTTTGATTTTCTCATGCTTTTTCTTCACGAAAAAAAAAGAGAGCTGCAAGCACAGGCCAAATTTAATGATGGAAACAAGGGACAAAACAGCTTCTCAAGCAGGCAGCCCCTGCTCTAGACCGCAGCAAACAGTCTGTCTCATTCCTTCCAACAGCTCGTGCACCAATGATGTTTCCTTTCTATTGAATATTCTATCATTCTGTTCCCTTCAAAATATGCAAACTGAAAAGAACTACAGCCAAATCATCAGATTGCTTTTGATAAGAAAGCCACCAATCCACTAAGACTAAAAGAACCAGCAGCACTATACCTAACTACCCACCGGTTAACCATACCCATATGCTAGACAAAAAAAAAAGACAAAGGAAATGGAAAGAATTTACTTTTTACCCATTCATAACCAGCTCGCGCTACTCTCCTCTCAATCTCTATCTCTCGACGATACACCAAAAGAATGGTTAAAAAGAGAGAGACGAAGTTAGACTTGAGACACAAATTTGTGGTTAAATAATGGTGCAATTGTAGAGAGAAGCTAGATTGCATACATACTACTACAATGGCATATAACAGTTAAACACCCGTTGACATCTCTAGCAACAAATTGAAGATGAAGGTGAACAACGTGACTACTCCTTGACCAACAGAGATTAAAGTCGTTCATGCTCAAATACGAGCTACTCCTTCCGTTCCAAATTATAATTTTTTGGAGAGCCAAACCATTTTATGTTTGATCAAAATTATAGAGAGGATCACAAAGATTTATGGCACCAAATAGATACACTATAAAAATATATTTAATAAAGAAACTAATGGTACTTATTTAGTATCATGAATGTTAGTACTTTATTATATAAATTTAGTCAAACTTGAGATGTTTTGACTTTCCAGGAAAGTTGGAATGACTTATAATTTGGAACAAAAGGAGTAGTGTACTACTAGCGCGTTTTTCTTTTTACAGCCCTTGGTAAGGTAGGACTAAGATGTATCAAAATTATAACTTCACTCGGGTACCTGCGTATGATTTTTTATTCCTCTCGAGTTATAATTCATGGGGTCTCTTAAAGAGGACAAAAGTGCTTGAGAGAAAAAAAAAAAGAGCTTAAGTTCGAGCGTTGTGTTAGGGTATCTCACAACAGAGAGATTTACATTGCAGTAACTTCTTCATTACAAATTTACACTCAGTTTACAAGATTACAACTTCACCTTAGCCTTCTAGCATACAGAAGAAACCTTTGATGGCCTCATTTACAGGCCATTGCTCTTTTGTTCCTGCGGGCAGCCTGGCCAAGTAGCCACTCACCACTGCAGCTCACCAGAATGGTCGTCCACATGTCGGCTTGCGCCTAGTGGCGACCGGAGAATTTCGCCTCCAATACAATGCCCATGGACTCAGCAGTGTCACGTCGCAGAATCTTGCATCAGCTGCCACAGCCATTGTAAAACTGAGGCGTGACACTTTATTTTCTCATAGTAGATAGGACCTACTCCCTCCGTAAAGCCAAAACGATAGGGAGTAGTATCTTTTGACCTTTTCTGGATGCTTGTTTTAGGGGGATCATGCCTGGATTTAGCTTATTCTAAGCTATAATCCTCACCAATCTCTCACCAAAACAAAGCACTCCCTCCCTTGCCGGCCGGCTACGCGGTGAGGAACAGAAAGGCCACCAGAGGCACGGCAACGAAGAGAAGCAACAGTGTGAAGCCCAGAACAACGGACCGCCAGAACGCCCCTCTGGAGAAGGGCGCGGCCGGCGGCAGGGTGACGTGGAGGGCGACGGGGAGGATGACACCGACGACGAAGAGGTAGGCCGTCGGGAGAGTCAGGAGGACCGCCGCGACCGCCATGTCGAGGACGGGGCCGCGCGCGGCGGCCCTGTCCAGGAAGTCCAGCACCGGCTTCAGGACCTCGCGGCAGCCGAGGGCGATGTACAGGGCCGCCATTGCCACCTCCGGGAGGTCCGCCGCCATGTTTGCACGGGAGGGGATGGAGCCAGTTGCTGTCAGCTGTGAGCAGGCAGCTAGCAGCAGGGGGAGGAGAGCAAATGATTGGGGGGTAATGATCGGTTACAAGAGCCTAGCTCTGCTTAAATAGAATTAGCCGATGGAGACATGAGGCGATTGTGTGCTTAAGTAGAATTATCTGATGGAGACGGGTGTGAGTGGTGCTCCAAATGGCAGGTGTTTCTTTGGTAAACCTGAGGAAGTGCTCACGATTCCGAATGATCTTTGGGTACTCTCCTGCAAAATATCAACAAAACTTCTTGATTTTTCTTTGTAAAAAATATGTACCACCTTGCGAGAGCAGAGTTTGATGATCTGCAATAAGCAAATACTAAATTGTAACAGTGTAGAACTGCATTAACGTTGGCACAGCCCCAAAGTTTCAGAGCTGCATGGATTCCAGCAGCTGGTACTGACGTGCCGTGCTCCTCCATCCAGGCGGTTAGCATTCTGTGCTCTTCCCTTGATCTTCAGTAAAGTTGTTGTGCTTCGATTGCAATCCAGTACAGGAGATTTTATCATCAGTCAAAAAGATTACTAGGCTGATGCCCTCGCCAAAACAGAAAGGGTGATTATATACCAAAGTTACGAACCAGAACAAATGACGAGGGGCAAAAGAAGAACTAAAAATTGCAATTCAATGGTGTTACCTTAATTCTTACAAGAGCGTTGAATTGTACAAACGTGGTTATACTTGCACACTGAAGAAACGAATTCTCAGGAAATACATCAGGGTAGGGACTAGGGAGAGTAAAAGAATGCCAATCTGACAAAGGTTTGCCTATATGCTACAGATGAACATGAGAATATGTACCAAGTGTTTCTATCTCCTTACTTTTAAAAAAGAAGTGTTTCTATCTCCTAACATCCTATATACCATGCAACAAGTAAACTTCAGCACACCAACAGTGCTAAACACAATCAGCAATAAACCCAGTGGAACCAACTCCAAGTGTACCTGAACCCCAACAGTGTCAAAGACAATCAGCAATGGGGCCAGTGGAACCAAGTGTACCTGAACCAGATTGTCTATGCTGAACAATTGTTCCTACATCAATGTAGTATAACCTTCAAATTTTAGAACCCAAAAGTATGCCTCAAACTCCCAAGTTGACAATGAGAGAAATCAGTTCATTTTCCTGTTGACTTCTCAATCTTGACAATCTAGGAAGGCTCCTTTAATTCTCTCAGGTAGGAATCTGGAAAGTTTAGGAAATAAAATTCTTTATGGCTACCAACTATATTCTGAATTGCAGCCTGACTAGAGTGGTTACTGTAAAATAAATGCATAGCACTGGTGGAAGATATGGTTGCAAAAATTAAGTTGCAAGGTAGTATAACTTACGTGTCAATTCTTTCTGAAATTGCTCGGCGCACAGAAGAGTTGATAAGCAATGGAATTGAAAAGGCCTTAGATAAAATGGAAGCATCAGGATATCCACAGAAAAAGAAATAAAAAGCAATGAAAAGATGGAATATACTAGAGTTTCAATTAAATTTAAAATACTTCTATGCATAACTCACTGACTATAGGGAAATAAATGGGCACAAAGTTCAACTAATCTTAGAGTACATAAGCCACATGTGCACTTATGAGGTCAAGATTACATGATGATTTTTTTGACCGAAATCAGTAGGGGAAACCCCTACCTATTTTTTTATAATTTTTTTTTATTCTGGACCTATTGTAATTCGCTCCCACAGGGAGTCGAACCTGAGCCTGCTAGGTGTTACTCAGGCACTAGAACTACAACTGCCAGCATCCAGAAACAAAAGACCACGAGCAGAACTACTGCTATCAACTATAGGGACTGTCCAATGATGCGACAACTCCAGGCGGGAAGGACAGAGTGCAGCCCTCCAATTTTGAGCTTATTACTTATGGGACAGAAGAAAAGGTGAAGCCATATTGAAGCCTCTTACTCAAACCCCTCTACGAGGAATTATTAATTATGACCACACTATGTGAATAGATTTAGTTTATGCACAAATTTCCTATGTTTATGGCACCGTATTTTAGTAACATCTAGGATCAAATACACAAGCATCAAGATACTCACCATAAGTCAAGCAAACCCAACATCAAGAAAGGAGAGCAAAAATATCTTGTGTCCGGGATTGGTAAAGTCATAAAGTCGATTGATAGATGCAAAAGCCCGTGAACGGATCAAAATTAGAGGGTAATAACCCCATTGATTAAATGCCTGCAAAACACAAAAAACAGTTAGTCTTGCATGTGCTCAGATAAATTTTTAACCGCCTGTTTTTGTACCATATAATGAATCTGTATAGAGGTAATACAATAGAAAATGAACATATATAAAATGTTGAATACATTCAATAACATTTTCATCCAAAGAACAACTTTCATATTGTTTGTTCTCAGTTTATCTACAATCCAAGATATATAAATTTTAGAAGAGCAAGTTAGCTATCTTTGGAAGTAAATAACATCAGTAACTCGACCCTTGGGGAGGACCTCCCCTGAGGTATTGCAGTAAGAGGAAAGTTTCTCGAGCTGCAGGAAGTGCCTGAAGCACATAACTCTGAAAATAGCCACGGGCGAGGGCTCGAAAGAACTTTCATATTGTTTGAAATTATTGGTGTACTTCTAATTGGTGTTACGTATTTCTAATTGTGTTGGTATTGTTATCATAAACAAATATTTGGTTGTATTTCTAATCAAGATGGAAGAACCAGTAAAAGACATTGCATGCTACTAACATGTCAACATATCCCAAAATGTTTGCTATAATTTTGTTTATGACAATTGGTGTACCAGCTCAATTTTCCACGAAAACATCCAATCCTCAGTGCTCATGAATCATATACATGCATATTGTTTATGACAGGAGTGGTGGAATAAAAAAAACTATTATCACAGCAATAAAAAAATAAATACATGCGCACCTGACAGCCTATTATTGGCCATAGGAACTATCCAGGAGATTTGACATGCTACTGCAGCCTGTAAATAACAAATCATTTTCATAAAATAATTTTCATCCCTGGACTGTACCAACCATAGTGCGCGGTGGAACGGCCATTTGCGACTGCTGATACTTAAGAACGGTCCAGTGGAAAACATAATCAAAATGAAATCCTACAGGTAGAAGAAATTTCCTGTTAGAAGGGTCTCCAATGTAGCATTTCATGAAACAGCATGCTGAAAAAAATATCAATTTAAAATAATAAACAAGAAACAAACCTTGCTATGGGATCTTGAAACCCATGTGATCTGAACCATTTAGTCTCCATGGGTTCAATGGGTTCAAACCATTTGCAACAAACCAGACCAAACTCTATCCACTGGAAACCAACTGGATCAAAGCAGCAGCGACCCATTCCCACCCCATCCAAAAGCAAACCAAACTAAATCCAAACCACTCAACCTGTTCTAACCCAAACCATTAGCACCTTCAGCACTAGGTGTATAAACTGCAAGCTGGGCAATTGGAATTTTAGATACCAGATAGTTTGCCAAACAAACATCACCATCACAGAATTTGTCAACATGCATACGATACATATAAGTTGCACAATTGCCAAAAAAATCTTGCATTAGATCTGATTTTGTTTGCAATAGGCTCACCTTACATGAAAAAAAAAGAATCCTTGAGGTGTGGTTTGTGCCACTGCTTGCAAGTCTGTGACACATCAGCAGTCTGGAAGTAATCCTGCAATGCAAGAGTCTCGATCGATTTGTCCTTCAAGCTCTTGATGGCGTCCATGGTCGCTCGTGCCCCGTCCACGGTTGTGATTATAGGGACCTTGTAGGCCAAGGCCAGCCTGCGGAGTTGGATGCCGTCTTTTGAGTCCAATGCATCACCAGAGCTTGTTATTACCATGACCTGAATCTGACCGTTCTTTAACATGTCTCTAGCATCCGGTCGCCCCTCGTGTATTTTCAGGACTGGCTCTGCTGGGATGCCCTCAAGCTGGCGCACTTTAGCTGTGCCAGATGTGGCGATGATGTTGAAGCCAAGGTCACGGAATCCACGTCCAATTTCCCCTAGGTGTCTTTTTGTCAGGTCGTTAAGGCTAAGGAACACAGTGCCACTTAAGGTGAGCTTCTGTCCAGCAGCAATCTGTGCTTTCGCAAAAGCACCAGAAAACTCATAGTCCATGCCCATGACTTCGCCAGTGCTGCGCATCTCTGGTCCAAGAAGGATGCCGCAGCCTTGAAACTTCTCAAATGGAAGAACTGCCTCCTTCACGGATACATGCTTAGGAACAACTTCTTTAGTAAAACCAAGCTCTGTCAAAGTCAAACCAGACATAACCATTGATGCATACTTTGCCAACGGATGGCCAATTGCTTTTGAGACAAATGGGACCGTGCGTGATGCCCGAGGGTTGGCCTCAAGCAGGAATACCTCTCCAGAACTAGATATAGCATACTGGCAGTCCATTAGTCCACAGACATCCAGACGCTTTGCTAGCTTTATGGTCCATAGACGGATAACTTCCAGACACTGGGCTGAGACTGTTCTAGTTGGAAGGGAACAAGCTGAATCACCAGAATGGATACCTGCCTGCTCAATATGCTCCATAATTCCACCAATCACAACGTTCCCAGCTGAGTCAGCCAACGCATCAACATCAATTTCAACTGCGTCAATTAAATATTTATCCACCAAAACAGGTCGTTCCGGATCTACTTGCACTGCAGTTGCAAGGTACTTGATCAGTTTTTCATCATTGTACACAATCTCCATTGCTCGTCCACCAAGAACATATGAGGGACGGACCACAACAGGGTACCCTATTTCTGAGGCAATTGCCAAAGCATCAGGCTCGCTTCTTGCAATCCCTCCTTTAGGCTGTTCAATTCCAAGCTCTTCAAGAATTGCATTGAATCTTTTTCTATCCTCAGCAGCATCAATTGAATCAGGTGATGTTCTCCATATCTTCACATTCCCAATGCCTGAAGCAGGCACCATTTTGTTCTCCTCTATATAGTGTTGTATTGGAAGTGCAAGCTTTAGCGGAGTTTGACCTCCGAATTGCACAATTATACCATCTGTGCGCTCCAAATCAAGGACATTCGATACATCCTCGATTGTCAATGGCTCAAAGTATAAACGGTCACTGGTATCAAGTCCGTTGAGACTGTTTCAGGATTGGAATTCATCATAATAGTCTCAAATCCAGCCTGTAAAGAGATGAAAAAAGAGAACATATTAGTATCCTCAAAAGTTTGGACAACACAACTAAGAAAAAGATTAGTAAAAAAGGAAATCAATTATGCAGAAACAAACCTCTCGAAGTGCAAACGAAGCATGACAACAGCAGTAATCAAACTCAATACCCTGGCCTATGCGATTAGGTCCACCACCCAATATCAACACCTTTCTATTCGTTGGAGCAGACTCACATTCATACTCACATGAAGAGTACATGTAAGGGGTGTTTGCTTCAAACTCAGCAGCACAAGTATCAACACGCTTATATGTCGGAGTGACACCTAATGCCATACGCCTTAATATCACATCACTTTCTGATGAAGAAGTCGCAAATGCAATTTGCTTGTCGCTAAACCCCTCCTCTTCACCTGATATAAGTCATCTTTTGACAACTGATCTAGGCTTCTTGACATGAGGAACTGCTCAACATCCACAAGATCCTTAAGCTCTGTGAGGAACGATTTGTCAATGAAGCTAATTTCGTGAATACCTTCAACCCCCATGCCTTTCTTGAAAGCTGCATAAATGGCATGGATACGATCCGGATTTGGTACCCGCAAACTATATTTTATCTTCTCCCAGTCCCAATCAAGTTCCTTGATAGGTCCACAACCCCATCCTGCAAAGCCAGTCTCTAGTGAACGTACAGCTTTGTGAAATGACTCCTGGAAGGTACGACCCAATGCCATTGCCTCACCAACAGACTTCATCTGTGTGGTTAATATTGGCTCAGATCCAGGGAATTTCTCAAACGCAAAGCGTGGTATCTGCATAATAAATACAAAGTGGATTAGAAAAGTATATCATGAAAGTTGAATAGTACATCCCATGCGTTGATCATGTCAGAAGTATAAATACAGGCTTGTAACAAAATAATAAAACAGGTTTAGTAAGTGACTAGAATATCATTTGATTATCCTAAACTGTAAATGTTTATATACAGCTCGAATAGCAGAGTAGCTTTGGATAGTATGTGATAATGACAGAGAATATAGCCATGAGACTGAGAAATACACAGATAAAGACAATGTGACTGATCTCAAGTAATGCTGAGAAGATTTATCAAGGGAAGGTTCAGTCAACATACAGATCTCCAAAATATGCACGTATCATAGAAAAACTATTGGATGTGATGTTTTCATCTTTATTTGACAAACATGTGAACAAAAAAAATTATTGTTGCTTAACTAAGATGGCAATGAAGCAACACTGAGCAAGCATGCAAAACAATTAGACCCTGGACACATATGTGCTTGCAAAATGCTACTGCCTTCACCTTGATATAAACAAACAATCTATTGTACTATTTAGTAGGTTGATGCCAGAGCATATGCCACAATCATTCATTCAGTATACCAACATACTCAACAGTCAAACTATGCATGAAGATCAGGATAAGCAATTGGATAGACTTATCCAGTTCAATTAGTTTGATTACTTGTGATATCAATCATTATGAGTTGATAGGTGACAACTGATGCAGAGGAGCAAGCAAGGGAGATACAGAAAAGTCAAATATATACTGTAGGTGCATATTTGCAGGCATCATGTGCACAACTCTAAACAGGCTGAGAAACGGTGATGTAAACCAACTTTGTGACCACATAATCAATGGAAGGCTCAAAGCTTGCAGGAGTCTTCTTGGTGATATCATTGGGAATCTGGTCCAGAGTGTAACCTACTGAAAGTTTCGCGGCCATCTTGGCTATGAGAAATCCTGTGGCCTTTGATGCAAGCGCAGACGACCTTGACACCCTGGGATTCATCTCAATGACCATCACCTCCCCGTCAGCAGGATTGACTGCAAATTGCACATTGGAACCACCGCACTCCACACCAATCTCCCGGATGATGGCCACTGGGTAGTCCCTGAGCCTTTGGTACTCCTTGTCAGTGAGCGTCTGTGCAGGCGCCACCGTGATAGAGTCCCCCGTATGCACGCCCATGGGGTCGATGTTCTCGATGGAACAGATGATGACAACATTGTCGGCCATGTCGCGCATGACCTCCAGCTCGTACTCCTTCCATCCGAGGAGTGACTTCTCGATGAGCACCTGCCGCGTGTGTGAGTGTGATGCGGCAAGGCCAGCCCTGCAGATGTCCTCGAATTCGGCCCTGTTGTAGGCGATGCCGCCGCCTGTGCCACCGAGCGTGAACGCGGGGCGCACGATGAGCGGAAACTCCCCGATATCCTCAGCAATGGCGAGGCACTCCTCGAGCGTGGTGCGGATGCCGGAGGGCGGCGTCTTGAGGCCGATGCGGTCCATGGCCTGCTTGAAGAGCTGGCGGTCCTCGGCGGCGCGGATGGCGGAGAGGGAGGCGCCGATGAGGCCCACTCCGAGCCGGTCGAGTGCGCCCGACTCGGCGAGCGAGACGGCGAGGTTGAGCGCGGTCTGGCCGCCCATGGTGGGGAGCAGCGCGTCGGGGCGCTCGGCGGCGATGATGCGCTCGACGAGCGGCGGCGTCATGGGCCCGATGTAGGTGCGGTGGGCGAGGCCCGGATCGGCCATGATGATGGCCGGGTTGGAGTTGACGAGCACCACCTCGTATCCCTCCTCGGCGAGCGCCTTGCACGCCTGCGTGCCGGAGTAGTCGAACTCACCCGCCTGACCGATCACGATGGGCCCCGCGGCGAGGATCGATCATGATCTTCTTGACGCCCGCCAGCCGGCCGGCCTTGGTCGGTGTGGCCGGGAAGCGGCGCACCGTGACGGCGGCGTCGCCATTGGAGGAGGCGGCGTTGGCGCGCACGGAGAGGGCGCCAGCGCGGCGGGGAACGGAACGGCGCGCGACGGAGACGCGCCGGTAGGGGTCGAGAGTGACAAATTGTACAAGTGTTTAATTATTTTTTATTATATTAATTACAGTGGGACAATTAGAGGATGAGCAAGTTGATCCTCAAAAAATTTTAGTTGCTCATTTGACATCAAGTTCAACTTCCATTCCTTATACGACACTCTGTTGGATTCTCCGTTCGGGAACCGTTAAATGCCCTACGAAAAGACGATTTTGCCCATGTGAGCCCCACCGCCTTTCTCCCTCCCCTTCTCCCTCTTCTACTCCACACCACACGAGCTCGTCTGCACGGGCCCACCCCGGGGGGTCGCCGTTCCTCCGCCTTACCAGCATTGGCCCACCCTCCCCCCGGCCGCGACGACCTCCACGACTTCGGCGTCCACCTTGCCGACCTGGCACACTCTGTGCGCGTCCACTTCTCCTTCCACGACATGGCCACCAACCGCCTCAACGAGGTCCACCCCTAGATGCTGCAAGTGTCGCAGGACGAGGCCATCGCCGTAAACTCCGTGCCCCAGCTCTACCGCCTCGTCACTGACCCGACTGCGTCTGCCGATGACGCCCGGGTGCCCATCGACGTCATCCTCGACTGCGTGTCGTCCATGCGCCCCAAGGTGTTCGTGGTTCACGGAGGCGCTCTTCTACTACTCGGCGGTGTTCAACTTCCTGGACACGGCGAGCGGCGGCGCGGGCGACGCCGTGGCCGAGGCGTACCTAGAGCGGGAGATCCGCGACATTGTGTGCGGCGAAGGCGCGGAGCGCAGGGAGCGGCACGACCCGCTGCGGCGGTGGCGGGATAGGTTGAGGTGCGCCGGGCTGGCCGGCGTACCGCTGGGGGCCAACGCGTTGCGGCAGGCGAGGATGCTAGTGGAGCTCTTCTCTGGGAAGGGCCACTACATGGAGGAGGTGAAAGCATCTTGGCCCCTAACTTGTGTTTTGGTAATTAATGACGGCTTTAGTGGACTAACAATTTCTTTGATAATATGAGTATAGGTTAGTCCCGAAGTTTAAGTGAGCGTCAAAGGATGCTATGGTGATAACTTGGATGGTTTGTACGTTGGAAAGCTCAGGACAAAAGTATATGATAGAGTTTTCTATTTTACCGGTCAAGAGGTACTTAGCGGATGTAAATTGACTAGATTAATAGGCTAGATAGCCGTACGGGTCAATTTCATTTACTTGACGGTTCTATAGTGCCACTTTACTCAAACAATTGCATTGCATGCATATGGATTAACATAGTTTGAGAAAGTGAAAGAAATGAGAAGAAAAACATGTTCTAAAAGAGTGCTGACTACATAAAGGCGGACGGTCCGACCCTATATGGATGGACGGTCAGCCTAACTTAGACAGAGATGTGTGTTCAGGGTTAGAGGCTATTTTTGTGAGGTGGACGGTCAGCCTAACTTAGACAGAGACGTGTTTTCAGGGTTAGAGGCTGTTTTTGTGAGGCGGACGGTCCCCCCCCCCCCCGTAACGATACAGTCTGACACGATTAAATGCTGAAGTAGCCGTTGGACTTGAATGGCAGACGGTTCAACCCCTGTGAGGCAGACGGTCCGACCCCTGTGAGGCAGACGGTCCGACCCCTGTGAGGCGGACGGTCCGCCAGTCCCCTGTTTTCACGAGTTTTGAACCTAACGGCTAGCTTTTGGAAGAGAGCCTATATATACTTCACCCCCAGGCATGGGTGAGCTATCTTGGCACTTTGGAAAGCATTTGTGACATCCTTAAGCCTTCTTCCACCTCTCACTCACTCACTTTGCTTAGAGATTACATTCTTGTGAGATTGAGAGCATCCTAGTGCATTGCATCAAGAGTTTGGGCTTTGTGGCACTAGGGATTCTTCAAGCAAGTGTTATTGGCTTATTACTCTTGGAGGTTGCCACCTCCTGGACGGCTTGGAGATTGTGGAGCTGTCGAGCCCTTCAAGGAAGATTGTGAAGGAGCCTCGGCTATTCTTGTGAGGGGTTTGTGCTCACCTCACCGGAGCGGTGAGAGCAACACTAGTGGAATCAAGGTTTGGAGAGGTTCTTTGATTCAAGTTGGCTCAAATATTAAGTGGTGTCTTGATAGAGGAGTGGTTGAAACATTGAATCCACCTCAACGTGGATTAGGGGTAATCGGCAAGTCATCGATACCATGGGAAAAATTCGTCTCTTGTGTTCAGTTCTTTCTTTGCTCAATTTCATTATTACAATTTACTTTGAGCAATTACATTCTTAGAGATTGAATTATTCCTTATCACCCTAGGTTGCAAACCCTCACATAGTTGTAAAGTAGCTAGAAATAGTTTTCATCTTATGTTACTAATTAAATTTATTTAGTGTTGTGATTTTAGTTGAAACCGCCTATTCACCCCCCTCTAGTCGGTATCCTAGATCCTACAGGAGGCCGACGGGTGCGTGATGTTGGGGTGGCATGGGCGGCCGCTCTTCTCGGCGTCCGCGTGACGGGCGGAGGATAACAATTAGTGACAGCAACGCGGACGGTAGCAGCGGCAGTAAGGAGAGCAATATCAGCTGCAGCAGCTAGCTAGGACATGGCAGCTACTGTAAATTGGTAAGAAATAGTGCGGACGAGCCCGTGTGGTGTGGAGCAGAGGAGGGAGAAGGGGGAGGAGAGGAGGAAGAAGGGTGGTGGGGCTCGTAGGGGCAAAATCATCTTTTCAGAGGTTATTTAACGGTTCCCTGATGGAAAATCCAACAGAGTGTCGTATAAGGAACGAAAGTTGAACTCAGTGTTAAATAGGGAACTAAAAATTTTTGAGGTCCAATAAAGGAACTAATAATTTTTCTGATGTCAAATAGGGAATTATCTCCTCCTTTAGGGTTTTTCGTAACGCGGCGACGGATTAGCGTAACTCAGGTTTACTCCCGCCAAAGCCAAATTTGCTAGGACTGCAGGTGTAATCGTATCTGCATACAGATATTACCCCTACCCCTACCGTATTTGTTTTTATTTTCTTTTTAGTCGGACTACTCCCTCCGTCCAAATAAAGTCGCTTTAGAATTGTCCAAGATTATGAAAAAAAAACTACATATATTTATGGTATGAAATAAGTGCCATTAGATTTATCATGAGATGTTTCTTATAATGTACCTATTTGATGCCATAAACATTGATAATTTTTTCTATAAATTTGATCAAAGTTGAGAAAGTTTGACTTAAGATAAACTAGAATGACTTATTTTTGGGACGAAGGGAGTAGAAGATAATTGTTGAATACTTATACAAATGCAGATCGTCTTGGCCACAAATACGAATAAATGCATATCAAATACGGGACAAATCAAATGGTCACGAATATTTACTTGGATGTTGTGTAAAAACAACATCCATATACATCACATTTGTCGTAACTGCTCACCTGCTACATGAGAGATGATTTCTTACATTTGAATCATTTAAGCTTATGTAGCATGTGACATCCAATGTGCCAACTAGACATGAGATCATCAATTTTTTTCCTAAAACAATGACGATCACACGTCCAATTGGCACATTGAACCGTCGTGGAGGTGGAGTTGGGACCTCGGGGATGATGAGGAGATGAGAAGGACGTGAATAAATGACTTGAGGAGGCGTCCAATATTCATCGTTTTCTTAGCATGTGGGCTTACGAGGAGTTTTTATTTTTCGGTTGGAATGGTCCAACTCCAATGCAAGTGTAAAATTAGTAGCCTCACAAGTCATCCAAACAACTTTTTTAAGTTTGAATTGTAAAAATATTCGGTAAAATATTTTAACTAAAATTGCACATGAAGTAATTGGTTATAAACTTTTAAACAGCTTACCTAAATTTAGAAGGAAAAACACATATTCTATAGGATAAAATGCTATGAGGTATCCAATGTTACCTCACCTATATGAAACTTTTGCAGTTTATACTCATATAGTCATATAAGAAATAACACCGCGTCGCTCAGTTATTATACTAGCTAGTACTTTCTTCGTTCCAAATTGTTAGCTATCTTAGCTTTTCTAAATTTATAACTATAGGTTTAGATATAATATATAGAAAAAAAACTATACTTATAAAATACCAAAACCAAAACGACCTATAGCAAAAATTTGAACTGCACCTGCACTAAGCTGACACTGCACTGTCACATCCCGATCCAATCGCCAAAGTCCCTACTACCTATACACTATTCCATATTGTCAAGGGGTCGTGCTTGCTTTTCCGACTCTTCGCATATTTGGCTGATGGCAAGCTCCAGCAGGCCATTGACCGGGCTTTATTTTTCGAAACCAACTTGACCAACCCTCATCATCTTGTGCATACTTAACGCATTGACGACGGAGCATCAGATCAATGAAGAGAGAAATTCTTCAGATTATTATATGTTCCGTCTGACAAATCATGATGAAGATTGCAATTAGTTTAAATAATTATGCGATTGTATTTTAGCCTCTTCTCGTGCATTATCTTGCGGAGTTTATCTCTGAACAATAAAAGAAGGGTTTATCTTGGAAGGCGTCGTCATTCGTCCAACCCCCAGACTCTTGCAATCATATGCAGACATACGCAGTCGAGTTCTTAAAACCTCTCTGCACTTACTCTCTCATACAATAATTCCATGACCTAAGCTCGTTGATCGATTGCATGACATCTCCTTCCACATTGGCTTGACGAATCAAACCACCTTGCCCTTTGTTTTAGACGAACGGAGCCATCTGCTGCTGCGCCCGTCGTCATAGAATACCTGCACCCATGATAAACTTTTGCGACCCTTTAGCACCCCATTGGACACTGCCCTTCCAATGAAAGAAACGTCTCGTCTTGGAAAATTAAACAGCAATATCGTCGTAAACTAACCATCTTTTATATAGTTCAAGTATTGAACTGAGACAGTTTGCACTCACCTGCAGTACAGGAATACTATAACTAAACGCATACCTGCAAGCAACGCTAGCCAGCTTATATGACGCCGAAAGCACCTCACACGTAGCTTCTTCCAACGGCAGACAACAAGATCGAGGCAGGAGCGAACCAGAGATCAATCTTCATATAGTTCGATCTGCTAGCTAGACGTATATCGAGGCAGCAAGGAGATCAGACCAGCCATGCAGTTCCGCCTGGCGTCGTCGCGGCGGAGGGCGGCGCCGCCGGGTGCGCAGGCGACGAGCGGCGGCCGGAGGAAGAGGATGGCGGTGGTGAGGCTCGGTGGCGGCGGTGATGGCAGAGGGAGGAAGAGGAGGCTCTTCGGCGTGCTGCGGCTACGGCTGCGGCTGAGGTGGCCGTGGCTCGCGGCGGCGTACCGGCGCGCGCTGCGGCGGCTGAGGGCCAGCTACGAGCACGCCCTGCGCGAGCTCGTCGAGGGCACCGCGCTCGTGGGCGCGCTTCACAAGCCCGCCGGCGTCGACTGCGCCCAAGCCGCTTCCTTCGGGCCCATGGCCACCGTTGGGTTCTGATGAACTCCGATGGACCTGTGGTGATCGTGCGCGGCGTTGAATCTTGAACCGCTGTGGTACTTGCTTTTTATATGTGGACAAATATGTGGTGCAGGTATTTGTTGAGGCCACCTTGTGTACGAATGTGCATGTACATAAACACGTTTAACTACGTTTGAATTTGTGAATTTAATTTTCTTCATTTCTCGGATTCATGACTATATCTTTCCTCTCCCTTTCGATGAACACTTTCCCTCTTAATTGTACTAACGTAAAACAGCTGATGAGGGTGTTCATTTTCAACTTTCTTTCTCTAGCTTTTGTGTGGCTCGTTTTTTCTAGAAAGACTGAGACTAGCTTATTCGAAGTCTCAGCGCAAAATCTAAACTTCGTGTGTTTTCCCTTTGTTGTTTTGGTTTCTTATTATCCCTAAGTCGAAAATTTTGAAGCCAGTTAAACAACCAATTCATAACAATCATATTAACCGATTGTCCAGTGTTTTTGGCTGCCAGCCTGCCACTACACTTCACTCCTGAAAATTTGAGGTCCAATTCTATTTCCCCAACTCCAAGCTACCAAATACATAGCCCCCCCCCCAAAAAAAAAAAATGTTCATAGAAGTAAGGTATTAATAAAAGAAACTAATTATAAACATGAGCCATGTTTGAATTTATGGACTTGGCCTATTAATAAATATGTAAATTCCTAAATAAATCTCAAAATCCCATGTATAATAAGAGGATCGGTAGGAGTGGTGGAATTTTTAGTCCCACTGTTGGATGAACTTGTAAGGTTCTCTCCACCGGATGAAGTTAGGGCGGTCCCAACCCTCCAACTAGGATGGTTTTCATAGCATTAATTGTTTTTTCACGTATGACTTTTAGCTTATGTGGCACTATATTAAATGAGAGAGAGAATGGAAAGAGCAAGAAACTGGGTCTCATGCAAGATCCGGTGTCAACATGAGAACCTATGCATAGGACATTACCAAATTTTGCATTGGGAGAAGATGGTGTCTTCGTAATTGACGAGGAATAAGTATGATTGGTTGAGAGGAGAGATGGTGAATTTATTAAGGAGCCATACTAAGAAATCAGGGTTGTAGAGTGTAATGTCTAAAGTGATGTTTTGCTTACGCGGCAGTATAGACACTACCTATCAACATCATGGGTTGGAACTGCCCTTATAGTGCGAGGAGAGAAAGGAAATACCACATGCAAACGCTCGCCTCGCCTCACCTCATGGGACTTGGGCTAGGGTAAAGGGTGTTGTGTTTTGTTGATGTCTTGTATGTTAGAGAATTGCATGCTATTTTTGTTTTGATTATGATTTATTATATTCAAAATTTAATGCTGTAATTATCTAATTATTTGACAAGTCTAGACACCTTTTTATAACAAAAATAATATTTTGGTTAGATTATGAGACTTGAAAATTACTATAGAAAGAAGATGGAGGAAGTAGAATCCGGTTTAGACCATGAAACTCATGCACCTTGGCAAAAAAGAGAAAAAAAACTTATTGCATCCCTTCTCTCATTTTTTTCCTTTTCAAAATCGTGGATGTTACTATGTTTAAAACCATCAAAAGGTTTATTATATAGATATTTAAAATTAAAAACTACAATATAATTTAAACTTTATTAATATATTTATATGAAGTAATATTTGTCAGAATTTATATAATCTTAAAAGCACATAAAAGGTAATCAATTGGTACTATTTCCATTCTCAAATAGTTGGACCGCTAGCTTATCCTAAATGTCATATATTTAACAGCTGAGGGGTTATCTATTTAGCTGCCCCTCAATTCTTAGTCAAAAGTAAAATGCATGGCCGATCCTTAACAGTTGAGCAGTTGAGCGATTATCTATTTAGCTGCCCCTCAATTCTTAGTCAAAAGTAAAATGCATGGCCGATCCTTAGAGTTATGTGACTGTGTCATTTAGGTTCCTAATATTTATATCTAAGTTCCTAAACTTAGGCTCGGGTGTCACTTAAAATCCCTATGCTTTCAAAATGCATATTTTACTTCCTAAAAGGGTGTTATATAGGTCCCTAAACTCTTGAAATGTAGCACATGATAAGATAAAAGTTTATACTTTCAAAGTAAGCCATTATTTTTATTGGCACATTTTCTGACTTGTTATAATGCCCTTTTAGCTTCTTCTAATATTCATCTAGGAATCTATCTTATGAACCCCTTATTTTAGTTTAATAAATGCAACCACGAGTTATTCAAATTTAAACACATTTTCAAGAATAATAGTCAAAGTGATATATGAAATAGCTAGACAAGTTTAAGTTAAGTATGAGCCATGCACTTCGATCTAGTATATGTGAATAATTTGCAAACGTACAGTAGTAGAATTTGAGTGTACCGTGGATGGAGTTGGGTTTGGCCCACGATGATGAGCTGATGAGATTCAAACTTTTTTTTTTTTGATAAGATGAGATTCAAACTTGACAGAATTCAATCCTTCTCCGTCGACAACCTTTTGCAGAGCTCACCCCTTTTCTTCAGCCGGCTCCACTCCGCACTCGATCCTGTCCACGCACGCGGCAACGCCGTCGAGGCGAGCAGCGACTCTGCTTTCGCTCGGCGAGGCCAGCAGCAGCTACCGCGGCCCTCGCGTCGGGGAGCATCTCCGGCGGCCTGCGCCTCGAAGCGAGCAGCGGGGGATCCGGCGGCGCCCACGCGTGCGAGGCGAGCCAAACCCCAGACCTAGACCGGGGCACAGACGGCCACCAGCCGACGAGGCCTCCCGCCGGCGCCACTCCTCCGTAAACCGCCGCTGCGCTGCCGCGGTGCTGCCCACCACCGGAGATCCATCAGGTCGAGGGCTGATTCTCCTTTTTGTTGGTCAGTAATCCTCCCTTCCTGCAGTGAATCCCCTTGTCCCAAATCAAATCCAAGCCTGCTCCTTCTGTTCGGTTAGTAGTGGATCTATGTGCTACGTGGTGCCCCTACTTGCTGCTGCCGAATTAGGGTTTGGATGCGGTTTATTTCCAAGGATTGAACCCTCATGCCCATAGATTTTGTCCGCCCCTGTGTTGAGCCTAATTTATTCCTTCGAATAAAAGGGGGCCGTTTCATAGTTCGATGTCCCAATGCTTGTAGGGAGTTTACGAAACTGCTAGATTTATCTATTAATTACGATCATGTTGTGGGATACTCAGACCTCTACCGATTGGGCAGCTCATATTGAAGTAAAAGTTTAGTTGGGTTAGACTCACTTGGGCTATTTAGGGACAGAAACCAACGGACTTCACTTTTGTTTTTTTTTTCATCTCACTGGTTTATTATTAACAGATTCACTTGTTCATACCTTGTGGCCTTGATAAAGAAAGTACTGTGTGCGTATCAAGTTGTTGCAGCAGTCAGAATTTCACATTATAATAAATCTTCACTGAACTCTGCACAACCATCACATCGTCTACTTTTGTCAAACTGTAAATTTGTGCCTGGTGTAAAGAAAAGCACTTTTGTTGAAATTTAGAGCACTCTGATTTTCCATAGCAACATTAACAGAGTTAAGAGTTTGTAATGCAAATATACTCCCTTTGCGATGCAAAGATAAAATTATACTCCCTTTGCAATGCAAAGATATAATTCATGGCCACAAGGAGTGATGCACAATGTCTTTTCTTTCTTATTTGAAACATACTCCAGACCTTGCATAATTAATTCTGTACCTGCACAAATCATCTGAATTACT
Source organism: Setaria viridis (assembly GCF_005286985.2). Taxonomy (NCBI): domain Eukaryota; kingdom Viridiplantae; phylum Streptophyta; class Magnoliopsida; order Poales; family Poaceae; genus Setaria; species Setaria viridis. Next base: position 2,593,292 of record NC_048266.2, read on the forward strand.
GTAATCCTGTGTAGTTGAGCAGTTCAAGCAGAGCTGATGGCTACATCAGAGCCAGTACAAGAAAGTTTGATGCTGGACTACCCACAACCTAGTAAGCCTCGGGTCCTTCTTGCTGCTTCAGGAAGTGTAGCTGCTATAAAATTTGAGAGCCTTTGTCGTAGTTTCTCTGAGTGGGCGGATGTCCGAGCCGTGGCCACCAAATCATCTTTGCACTTTGTTGATAGATCATCTCTACCTAGTGACATTGTCCTTTACACTGATGATGATGAATGGTCTACCTGGAAGAAGATAGGAGATGAAGTTTTACACATCGAGCTGCGGAAATGGGCTGATATATTGGTGATTGCACCATTATCAGCAAATACCCTGGCTAAGGTATCTTTTTTTTCTTCTTTGTGTAGATAGCAAATTGGCAGTTTCATTGCATACGAAAAGTGATGCTAAATTGTTCTGTACAGATTGCCAGTGGGCTATGTGACAACCTCTTGACATGCATAGTGAGAGCATGGGACTACAGCAAACCACTCTTTGTGGCCCCAGCTATGAACACATTAATGTGGAACAACCCATTCACAGAGCGTCATCTTCAGACGATCAACCAACTGGGCATAATCTTGATCCCCCCAGTTACCAAAAGGTTGGCTTGTGGCGATTACGGAAATGGTGCAATGGCTGAAACCTCGCAGATCTATACTTCTGTGAGGCTTGCATGCAAAACACAACCCCATGATTCAAGCAGTTCAGTTGTGATTCCTGTCAGTAACAATCAGCCGTCTAGCTGATTCAGCTATCAACCTCACCAACTGTTAAGCTTAGGAATTTCTTTTCTCTGCAGTGTGCATCTTGATGTTAGAATTGAAGAGCATTAGATATTAATCGGCAATGTTTGTACCAACCAGAGTTGTAGTGTTGTACCTTTGGATCAAAGTACTTGTGATCTTTGCATCTGGTAGATTGTTCAGATTGGGCAGAAGCTGTTGTTACAGCCATAACTTCCTCCCTACTTAGTAGTTAGTAATGATAGTGTTGATGAGTCTGTTCAGTTTATGTTGTTTGTGAAAATACTCTTTACGCAGCCGTATCAAATGCTGCAAACTTTCCTATCATCTTTCATGTCCTGCTGCAAACACTGGAAATTTGGAATGATTGTCTGACCATATGAGTGCTTCCTAGTTCCTACTGGATCTGCCATTGATGTGCTGTTTTCGCTTCTTTTTTCTCAAATTCTTGCCTATCAGTATGTATATCTCAAATTACCTGGTGTCGCTGTCTCATACTTGGACAGCATCGATGTATATCTGTTCAATTAATTCTGGTCCTAGGGGCATGTTGATAATATTTTCATGGAGCCGCACATCTGCAAGCTCATGATTGTGCATGCGAGCCACATAAGCAGCTGCACAGATAGACATGACGGTCTACCTGTGGCTTTCTTTGCACCCATGTTTTTTTTTTTGAAAGATTATTTGCACCCATGTTTTTTTTTGAAAGACTATTTGCACCCATGTTTTCATGTCCAGCGACTTGTGGATCACTTGAAGCAGGTATGAGACATGTGCATTGGCATTTGGCAGGTGCAGGAGCAAAGTGAGAATGACATGGACAAGCAAAGGCCAGAAGAACCAGAAACTGGTGGCCAACAAAAGATAACGCAACTCGCCGAGCTCCTGTGAGGAGATAAGCATCAGGGGTGGACGATGGCAACAATCAGGGTCTTGGTCGGCAGTTGGGTCGTCGTCTCGTCTCTCCAGCTCACTCTAGCAACGAAGGGACGTTTTGATCTGAAAACGAAAAATATAACTGTCGGTCATTTTGGATAAGTACGTCCATTTTACCACATAGAATTCAGAAATGCGTGACAATCAAAATTCATGCTCGCTACAACTTAAACAGAAGAGCCAATGTCAGGTACGCAATACAGTGACCTGACCACAGATGTCTGCTGCAATTGAACTGCACCTGGCACCTTGGGTCCAATTCTAACAGATAATTTTGGAATAAAGTACGGGTAAAAAGAAAAAGGAAAACGGCCACGGGGTAAAAGTATAAGAAAAAAATCGTCGCGCTTTTCGCTTTAGGATGGCGAAGGCGCGCGGCGTGGGCGTTTCCGTCGCCTCAGAATAATCAAGATGGCAGATTGGAACAACGGAAGTTGTTTGCTAAAATCGCCGTCATATCACCGTTTCTCTTTCGTAGCTAGCGAAAATGAGTCGGGTTTTTATTGCACGTACATGTGCGCTATTTGTTTCAAGAGAATTCGATTAAGACGTGCAAAACAAAATTGACTGGTTTTTAATGAACATACTATCAGCCTAATAAACTCAGATATTGTTCTAGCCACAGGCACACAGCTACAAAATCACGACTAGAACTCAAAACCGATTTGGGTTTGGAGATGCTAGAATCACAGGCCAGGCACTGAGCATTCGTTCAAAGGAATTCTGGCCCTGAATTTGTTTCATCCCTCCGATCCACCAGTCCGAATTGCGACTGTGATCCTGGAAGGATTGGGAAATATCAACGGTGACGAAACGGAAGTGTGAACCAGGCCAATGGGCAGCATGTGTAGTCCACGTCGTCGTCCTTGTGAAGAGTTGTAGCCTACGAGCCGGTACATTGAAGCCGACAGGAACAGGCACACGGTGCCGTCGTCAACGTAGCGTGCTGGTACTGTACCGTCGTACCAGCTGCTCTCGTCGTGCGCCGGTCGTTGCAGCACCTGTCACGCTATTAACCACTGTATCCGCTATGGGCCATCCCCGGGAGATTTACCCCCCACGAGCCCCGTCGCCCTCGCCCCCACGACGTTTCACCGTCAGTGTCCGTCGCAGCGTCGTCGTCACCCTCGTGTCCGGCCCGCACCCGGGGGCAGCCAGCCAGCAGCGAGACGCACGGCACCGTGCGGCGCTGCCGGCTCGCCGGCGCGGGGCCGGGCCGGCGCCCTTGCGGCAGCACGGATCAGGACGGGCCAGACGCCGGACGCCAGACGCGACCTCTACTCCGGCTCCGCCGCGGCGTGTCGCCCGGCTCGTCGGCACGTTCGTCCGGGTGCCGGCCGTGTCCGTTTCGTGCCTACGCTTCCACGGCACGCCTGCTCGCCTTTTTCCCGGCGCGCCGTCGTCTACGCGACGTGTGGGCGGTGCCATCCATCCTAGACGGCCACGGATCGCTTTCGCAGGCAGCTACAGATCCATGGCGCTTAGCCAGCACGAATCCGGCAGGAGATCGCAGCATCGGGCGATGATGCCACATGGACAATTCGACATCGGCGTCGCTCATGTACCCACGTGAGCCTCGCTTTTGTCCCGTTGCGGCGCCTGCTTCCAAATGCACAGTGGCTCACGGCCTGCCTACAGTGTACGCGCTGGTGCAGTCGCTTGATCGGACGACGGCTGTCGCTTCCTACAGTACACTCAGGCAGTACTGCAAGCCCATGTACTCTCCCTGGCCTCATCTTCAACACCAATCGCTGTGCTCGATTTCCATCACGTTTGCTCAATTTTCCTTCCCACAGATGTGTTTGTGACGGTCATGTCGGCTTAACCTCCCATGATTATGTTTTTTTTCTGGAACTGGAAATGCCTGAAACAGTGAAACTTGACGCCGTGATTATGCATGCCTAGAGCTCACATGATGAACCGTATCTGCTGTCATCGTACGCCCGTCACATGTGTTGTGTTGTGTACCGTGATCATGGGCGTACGAGACGATCTGCGTCACATGATCCAGCCAAAGCATCTTTTCTCCCGGGGTAGGGTGATGACCACAAGGCCCACAAAATGGCTGAAACCTTTCTCTTTTTTTTGTTTGACGTGGGAATGCCTGATACATCACAGGTGTGCAGGGTGCTGATCAGTGATAGCAGATGGTGAAACTCCTTTTTTTTCTTTACGTGCTGTCCAGAATGCGTATTGTACTTGGAGATGTCCGAGAGGCAGAGGCTCTTACGAAAATAAAGTCGATTTGTCTTTTTTAACAGAGCACGATCTGGAAGCTACTAGCGAACTGAGATTCGAGTCCTCGACTCAATCATTGGTTAATCATTGGTGCTCGCATTTTTCTAGATTTATTTTAAAATTTAATCTAGATTTATTTTACAATTTAATCGGTTTTGTTCTTTCAGTGGTAGGCGACTTGCCCGTCGACAGCAAGGCGTCAGTGATGCCTTCGTCAATTTTGAGAATTTGCCGGCTCAATCTTTTCGGAGGTTCTCATAGGAGTAGAGCTGCGTACGTCTGTTCGTAGGGGCGAGTGCGCGTGCGTGTATGTGAGCGTCCTGCGTCCGTACCGTGTGATTCAAAAAAAATCTAGAAGTCACTGGTTCACTCTAACGAAATACTCCCAAAAGTAAAAGAAAAGGAGCAATGCAAGAAAATGACGACGTTTCACTTTCGTTTGAATTCTCCGAGAGTAAAAAAAAACGAGTAATTCTCTATATACTAAGATTACGACGGAAGGCACCAACCCAAAGACAAAACAGCAGGGGCGACAGAACTGTTCACCTCGTTTTTTAATAAAAAAATTGGTTGAAAAAGGCACGAAAGCTACAAGAAAATGGCGAGCTGTGAAATGGCTGAAATCTTTTCTTTTCTTTTGAGAAGTGGGAATGCCTGAAACATCGCAGGTGTGCACTGCGCAGGGTGCTGCTGATCGCAGATGGTGAAAGTGAAACTCCTCTTTACGTGCTGGCAAGAATGCGTATTGTACTTGGAGATGTCCGAGAGGCTCTTACGAAAATAAAGCCGATTTTGCTTTGTAAAGCATGATCTAGAAGTCACTAGTTCACTCCGACAAAATACTCCCAAAAGTAAAAGAAAAAAGAGCAATGCGCAAGAAAATGACGACGCTTCACTGTCTTTTGAATTATCCGAGAGTAAAAGAAAATCGAGTAATTCTCCGTATACTAGGATTACGACGGGAGGCACCAACCCAAGACAAAAACAGCAGGGGGCGACAAAACTGTTTTCCTCGTTTTTTTATATAAAAAAATTGATTGAAAAAGGCACGAAAGCAACAAGGAAATGGCGAGCAGGGGCCCAGCGACAGCGACGGCCCAGCCGAACCTGCACCGAATCCACCCAACCGGAGAGCGGAGAGAGGGAGAGGCCGAGTGGTGGCGCGGCGGCCGCCGCTCCCCTCCACTCGCTTCCGCGCGGGGCCCGCCGTCGCCAGCTGTCACGGTCCACACAATGAAAAGGGCGGGCGCGCCTTCCAGCTCGGCGCCGTGACGTGGACGGCCCTTCGCGGCCCCCGCCGCCCTCCTCTGCAGACCGCGACCTGCACGGGGGGTGCAGGAACCCACGCCTGCTGACCAGTGGGGTCCGGGCGCCAAGTGGCCCGGCGTGTCGCTGGGCGCTGGCTGCGGGTGGGGGCGGGGTCGACGGCGGCGTTGCTCTCGCGCGGGGGCCCGAGGCTGCCACGGCGTCTACGGATAAATACACCTGGATGGAATGGATGGAGAGACCACAGGTTGTAGGAGCAGGAGATTGCGCGGCCGGGGAAGGAGGAGAAGGTTGCAGCGGCGGCGTGCAAGCCGAGGAGGAGGGAGAGAGGGAGAGGGAGACGTCACCTGCGATGACACCGGCCTCATCCGCCGCCGAAACCGTCGTCATCGTCGCAAGCGTCCCGAGCGAGCAGAGCACCCACCGCGCCGCGGCGCCGTCCGTCCCGTCGTCCTACGCCGTCTGGGAGAAGGAGCGGTAAGCAACAGAGCTGTACGCGTGGCCGCGTGCTGTCTCAGAGGAAGCTGCTGCTGCAAGGGAAGGAGATCAAGGATTCGAGAGAAAGAAACGACGACGGTGGCATGGAGGTGGAGAAGGCCAAGTGCGAGTGCTGCGGGTTCACGGAGGAGTGCACGCCGGCGTACATCGCGGCGGTGCGGGCGGAGTACCTGGGCCGCTGGGTCTGCGGCCTCTGCGCCGAGGCGGTGGGCGACGAGATCCGCCGCGAGGCCGGGACGCTCACCACCGCCGAGGCGCTGGACCGCCACGTCGCCTTCGCGCGCGCGCCCCGCGCCCGGCCCAGGAAGGCCTCCGCCTCCGACGACCTCGTCGCGGCCGTGGCGCGGCTGCTCCGGCGCTGCCTCGACTCCCCGCCCGCGTCGCCCGCCGCGCCCGCGCCGCCGCATGGCCGGAAGGTGGCCGCGGGGCCCGGGTGCCCCGACGGAGCCGACGCCTGAAGCAAGAGCTCTCGCAGTCGCAGCAGGCTCCGCCGCCGCGCAAACTCTAGCTAAGCTACCTGCTTGCTCGGCGGCGGCGGCGGGCAATGATTGGGTCATTGGTTGGTTGGAGCTGGTGGTGGAATTGATTACTTGTAGCTGTACAAGAATAAAAACCATGGCGGCATGTGGGAGCAGCGCTCGTGTAGGTCGCCTTCATTCGTGATGAGGAAATAATAATTTGGTGCCGTGATTGGTTGATGATTGCTCGAGAGAGAGGAGCGAATCGGGCTCCGAATGATCATCGAGCATGAAGTTAGTTATTACGTATGCATTGCGTCTGTCTAGCTATTGTTTGTACTATCTGGAAATTATGGTGGAGGACAAGGACTGTTCCAGTAGCTCAGTATACTGCTATATACTACGTACTCAGCTAGATACTGTAGTCAGGTTGCATGAACACTGCACTGGGCTACCGGGGTTACCCTTGTGCTTGTGCTTGTGCTGGCTTTCTTGGAGGATAGATGCAGCTGTATCTATGTAAATTTAATATCTCTTGTAATTTGCTATGGCTCTATACAATAATTCATGTCTCACATCGACATTTGGCACTGTTCAGGATGAATGCTGCTAGCACGGAGCTTCGTGAGTGAAAAAAGCTTGTCCAATTTTACCACACGAGTGCCACATGGCTCAAGTAAAATGAGCAACTCTAGCTAGCTGCAATGCTGCATCATTTTTTTTGAAATAAAAATGCTGCGTACGGTTTGCTATTTTCGGTCACCCAGCTACTATGACTGCGTCCAGGACATTGGCTCAGCCAGCGCGGGAGCGACCAGCAACAGAGAGGCAACCCGGCGCACGGTACCACCCTATGGAGAGGAGGAGTTCCAGAGATTTCCCAGCTCGGCAACCGCATATTCGCAGCGCCCGCCTGCGTGCCCGTCCCAGCCCCCCGGATCCCGAGGCCGCCGCGCCCGCCCGCCACCCACCCACCGCGCCGCGCCCTTCCCCTCCACGCCACCGCGCGCCCCACAAGGCCACAATGGCCTCGCGGGCCCCACCCCCGCCGCGTCGGGTCAAACTCCACCACCCCCTCCCTCACCTCACCTCTCACGGCCTCACCCATCCATCCATCCACCCACCCACCAGCTCGCCCGCCTCCATCCGCAGCGGCCAGACCAGGCCCCCTCTCCTCCTCCCCCTCCCTCCTCCCCGTTCTCCGCCTCGGACGCGGCGCGCCCGACCGTCCGCCTCCGACTCCCCTTCCCCGTCCCCGATCCGGAGCCGACTCGACCTTGTTGAGGAGTACGACCCCGAACCGCGGCGGGAGGGAGGGGGGCGGCCTCCTTTTAGCTTCCCCCCGCCGGAGGCCAGCCGCCCCATGGGCCGGTCGCCTGCGCGCGCTACGTATCAGCTCATCGACCGGCGGAAAGGTACCACCGGTTCCTTCGCCTGCTGACCCCCAGATCTGGTGAAATTCAGCGTAGATCTGGTTCGGATCTTAGCACTGGGTTTGCTGGTCAGTAATTCGCCGGTGTCCTGTCGCGTGCGTGCGGTGAAAAAAAGAAGGGGCCGTCGTCTTTTTTCTTTCCCGCCGCTTTAGCGTCGGCCGGAGAGCAATTAAGCGAAGCAAGGTGCACTGTTTGCTCGCTTTATTTATTATTATTTTTTTGCTATTTTGGCTTCGCTTGAGTATAATTAGTGTGGTTAGAGCTGCTTCGGTTTAATTAAGCGAAGAATTGTTAGGGGAAGGTGGCTGATTTTAGAACGGCTAGCATAGCAGCTTTCCCGTTCGCTATTTCTTGTCTGCCTCGTTCGGTGGCGGCAAAAAAAAAAATTCGGTCTTTTCTTGCCTCTTGTCTGCGTCGCTTGCTGTTTATGTAGATTCAGCTTCGGAAGAATACTTTTTTGAGAAGAAAAAAATGCAGAGTAATGAATTTGGTGAGTGCAAACTTACACCATGATGGGAAGGTGCACATGTTAGGATGCGGTACCATGCTGCAACTTTTAGTAACGGAGGAGGCATGTATATGAGTGACGGGCACAACTGCTTTCATTGCATCCGGGAACACACTATCAGTTTTGGGAAAGAATGCATCAATTCTTTGGTCTTTTGGGATTGTGGGAATTATTACCATTATAAGCTAAGCTATTGGTGGTGGTGGTATAACTGCCTGACACTGTGACTGGGATAATAAGGAAAGTTCCTTTTCAAGCAATAGTGTGAGGTTGCTCTTCTAACAAATTTTGACCACTTTCTGTGGCCTGATTTGATAGGGGTTTGCATTATAGGAATCAGGAGGTCTGTTGATATGCTCTGAATATTATCCTAATATAAAGAGCTACTAATAAGAGCTATGAGATGTTTTGCAATTACACCTAATCGTGTACGAATGAGTGGCTTTAGTAGAGGGTCCATGCTTAGGAATTTAATTTATAGATTAGCAAAATTCTTTTAATGTTCATTCTACTGACAAAATTACAACTGTCAATACTAGAAAAGTATATTATTCAGTATTTGTTGAAGGATTGGCAGCCCAACCATGCCTTTGCATAACTCTTCCTCTTTTATTTCTTTGCAGGGCTTGGGTAACTCTTTGTTGAAAGAATCTCTCCTGTACATGTAATATTGCATGTAATTTCTGTTAAAGATGAGTTCTCTGAATAAAGTTGTTTCAAATAGTGGAGACACGTGTTCACTGTTACCTAGTAAAGCCACATCATTAAATCCCAATGCAGCAGAATTCGTACCTTCGTTTATTAAACCATCTCTTGGAAGTAGCACAGTTCCAGATGTAACGAAGTCAGATTTTAGAGGGTCTTCTGGAAAAACAATCTTAGATAGGTCCGAGTCTTCAAAGTCTAACAACTCGGATGATGAGGCACACCAGTTTTGGCGCAAGCAGCTTCCAGATGACATTATTCCAGACTTCTCTTCTTTTGAGAAAGTTGAACAAGGGCCTGAAGAATTGTCCCTTGCTGGACTATCCTTGAATGCGCCACCCTTTTATGGGACAACTTCCAGCCGCTTCTCAAGAGAACATCAAGAGTTATCTTCTCCAGCTACCAAGGGCCTGGAACTGGAACATACTAATCTACTTTACGAAGACAATTATTTGGGGTCAAGCAACTGGGAGCAAAATTATATTGGTGATCTTCGCATTGCTAATGGGAATCAGGACCTTCATTATGGCTCTGAAAGCGCTGCAGGCTTTTCTGACAGTTTTGCTAGCGAGTATGCTGCTGCATCTGATGGCGTTGTTGACCCCTTGGAATACTTAGCATCACAGTTTCCTGGTTTTTCAGCAGAGAGCCTTGCAGAGCTATACTATGCAAATGGATGCGACTTCAACCACACCATTGATATTCTCACCCAGCTAGAGGTAATCTCCTTCTGTCTTGGTTTACATGTAAATCATCTTGCTAGTATCCTTAAGAGTCTCCTGACTTTTCAGATGCAAGTTGATCCTACCCCAAATCACGCAATGAATTTGACCCCCAGAGCACCGAACTTTAGCACAGGGGATTTCCCTGCTCTGCCAACAGCTGAAGACCAGAATGGTTTCAGTAAGGGGAACATGGATGTCCTTGGCATCTTCAATGGGCGCGGGTCGTCCACCGTATCAGGTGGACCAGGTGATTTTGTTTCAGCTGTTCGCAAACTTGCATCACAAAATTCTAGCCACTGGAAGTTTAAGAAAGGTCCTGAATACGGGAATGGTGTTTCGTCTCATTCTGTACCCAAGCAGTACAGTTCTAGCACCAAACAATCATCTGGGAACAAATTTCAAAGTGTTAGCGGTGCAAGAGTTGCTCCATGGCTTGAGACTGGTGATGCAGTGGGTAATACTCGGATATTCAAGTTATTTTTAATGCAGATTGCACACTTACTCCCTGTTTAACGGTGTTGGTAATTGTTATTGATTTTTCATAAATCTACTTATACTATGCACTTATAAATTAATAATCACCTGGAGAGAATAGATCATAGGGGGTGTTCGGATGACTCCTGGAACACTATTGGTACAAATTTAGATCTGAATCATATATTTTTATTTTTGAACGCCCCGTCCAAATAGTCCGTATTCTCGTAAGTTTGTTATGCTTTGCAAATCACAATTTGGTGTGGAACATTGGAAGCATAATTTTTTTCCAGAAATAAGAGCATAGGTTTGTCATAAACTTCCTATTTTGACAGTTTGACTTGGAGTTGTGGGAAAAAAGGACAAGTATATTGAATTATTCAGCATTTGATGTTCGTTTATCTACACTCTGCTCCAATTGTAAACTGATCGATTATCTTTGTATTGAATCTGCCAGCAAATATGTACTCCGAATCAAGGGGGGAAGCTCGTGATTATGCTAGGGTCAGAAATGCTTGCTTTGAGCAGGTAATTTTTTTAATTGTTGCCTTACACACAGGCCACATGCATCGATGAGCATTGTGACATGCCACATTTTTACATTTGCATTTTCCTTTGCTCATGCTATTAGTACATGCTGCTTGAGCGTGAGTAGAGTTGGCTGGCTTAAGGCTATCATCCTATTTGTTACATGGATCTTTCATGTGTTTGTCAAAGTATTCACATAAAAATATACCTGACAGGCTAGACAGGCTTACTTGGTTGGCAACAAAGCTCTGGCCAAGGAACTGAGCATGAAGGGTCAGGCGTACAATGCGCAAATGAAAGCAGCTCATGAGAAAGCCAGAGAAGCTATTTATCGACAAAGGTCTCCTATCTTAGGCCTTTCACTAGATTTAGATTGAATTCCTTCTTATGCAGTTATGTTATCACACCTAATAGAGTTCCAAAGTTTAATTGTTTGGAATCATGACATTTTTTTTCTTTTTGAATCTGTGTTCCACAGTGTTCGTAATCATGACATGTTAAGGCCTAACTCAGTTGTGTCCTGAGCTTGTTAAATTGTGCAGGAATCCTGTTTCGCAACGGGGAGGTGATGGTCTGATCGATTTACATGGACTGCATGTGAGCGAAGCAATCCACACCCTAAAGGTTGAGCTTGCTGCCATGAAAAGCGCAGCGAGGGCTGCGGGGGAGAGGATGCAGGTCATGGTATGCGTCGGGACAGGCCACCACACCAAGGGCTCACGCACCGCAAGGTTGCCCATTGCAGTGGAGCAGTTCCTCCTGGACGAAGGTTTCCATTATTCGCAGCCTCAACCAGGTCTTCTCCGCGTCATGGTGTACTAACATCTCTTAGGTAAGACACCATGGAGATAGAAAGGACCACCCAAAAAAAGGAGAAAAGAGATGTATGAAAAACACAAAAAAAGCGTCGTTGGAGAACGCACTGTAATTTCCTTGTAGCTGTATATTAAAAGAGGCAGCAGGAGAATAGCCTGACAACAGAATACAGTGTAAAATTATACATAGCTTCATTCAATTCACATTCCATTCCCATATCCACGGCTGTGCGGTCGAGGTAAGTCGTATCTGACTTCTATTGCTTGGTGCTGAACACTGTGATACGTTCACTTGTGAGTTGTGATCATTTTATGCTACTGAAGTCGACAGCAACTGCCCCTTCAAAGATTTGACCGAATTCATGAGACATGCTGCTGTTGAAAATAGTTGATTTTCTTTCCACCTTTGTTCAGATAATCTACTGTTGCGCCTTTATGCTTACCACTTATTAGCACCTTGTACCCGTAGTAGACAATGTTTTCTACCCCTCCGTTCCAAATTGTCATTTTGACATTTTTAGATTTATAGTTTTTACTGTCTAGGTACATAGAAGTACCATAGAAATGCTAAATGAACTACAACTTGGGAGACGGATGGAGTAGCTTCATGAATTGAAGCAGCAGCACGTTGGAGGTTCGGATCATTATTATGCAGACATTCATTTTATGATCGGTAGAAAGCTCCGCAAGGTGGCTTCGATTATACTTTTTTTGCTCCCAGAAAGTATTTTGTTATAGTATTCAATCGCAGAGAAGTTCGTCGGAGGCGGGAATTCATGGATCTCAAGGCCGGGTTCGTGTAGCTCGTGCTCAGATCCACCGGATCCTCTTATTCCCCACCATCCCTTACCAAGGAGAAGCAGCGCCCAGGCTTACCCAATCATGTCAACGCCGACATGGTGGAGGAGCAAGTCGAAGCCCCATGATTCATGGTGGGTAGGAGGCAAATCCAAGGAGGAGGTGCCTGATTCCACGAAATCTGTGGAAGATGGTGCATGAGGGCATGCACAACGATTTGGACGGTTGTTGTTGGAAAGTCACGTATAGACAGTGAAACCGACAGTTTGTACAATGATTTGACTTTTAAGTGTCTGCCAAGTTATTTAATTCATTCAAATCAAGGTGATTAGATATAAATATGATCTATGTATGCTATTTTGTTTCATGTTCACTCAATGCAATGCATGCTGCCTCATATTATGGACACATGAATTTGACATAGAAGCATTAATATAATATATATTTATAATAATTGATCTTTGCAATACATAATATGATAATATAATAAAGACTCAATATATTAGTCATAAAGACTCAATAGATTACTCATGTAGGTCTAGATTTTCCTGCGGTCATAATGCTGCCAAATATGCTCAACCAAATCGTTCTTGAGCTGCGTGTAGGGCGAGCACGGATAGCCTTATTTCTCCGAAGTACCTCTACGACGTATGGGTTAGGATCATCACTTGTTCTCACTTCCGGTGGTAGCACAATTGTTGCACTCGGATTGTCATTCAAATCCAATGGAATTTTGACCAACTCCTTCTCATCTTTGACTATCATATTATGGAGGATAATATAAGCTTGCATGATGTTAACAACATCATCATCCCGTTTCCATAATCGTGCCGGACGTTTAACAATATCAAAACGAGATTGCAAGACACCAAATGCGCACTCGACATCCTTCCTTGTCCCTTCTTGATGTTATGCATATAATTTGTGCTTCTCCGTTTGAGGTTTTGATATTATCTTCACGAAGGCAGCACACTCTGGATAAATCCCGTCAGCAAGATATTATCCTGTGTCATATTGCGTTCCATTTACAATATATTATACTCTAGGGGCTTCTCCTTTTATCGCTTTAATGAATAGTGGTGACTTATTTAGCACATTGATATCATTATAGGCCCCAGCAGTACCAAAAAATGCATACCATATGCGAAGATCTCGTGATGCAACTGCTTCAAGGATCATAGTAAGAACATGTTTGTTTCTTCCACGTCCAGTGCATACAGCCAATGCTTCCTATCATACCTGGAAAACCACGGGACTCATTATCTTGTAGAATTTTTTCTAGTTCATCACTTTTCGGAGAGCGCATGTACTCCGCACCAAAGCACTCTACCACTCCTTGGGCAAATTTTCCTAAGCACAGTAACGATGTGCTCGCTGCAATCTTCAATACCTCATCAAGTTGGTAAACCGGTGAGCCATATGCTAGCATTCGAATAGCTGCAGTACACTTTTGAAGGGGTGAGTGTCCATCTCTACCAGTTGCATCCACTCTTCGGGTGAAAAAAGGATCCCACTTACTGAGCTCTGACGCAATTCGGAGGAATAAAGGTTTCGACATCCGGAATCTCCTACGGAACATTTCATCGGTGTAGATAGGATTTGCAGAGAAATAATTTGCAACAAGATCATCGTGACCAGCTTCTCGATTACGTGGTATGTACCTTCTCGGCCCACTTTGGCGACGGCGACGGCGAGGTGGTTCAGATGATTCCCCTTGAAACTTAGCCTTAATCTTGTTGATTTTCCTCCGAAATTCTTCTAATCTTGCATCCTCAGCAATAAAATCTTCAAGCGTGTATACCTCCGCTGGATCAAAATCTTCATGTTTAGCGGACAGGCCCTCATCATCTTCTTCGATGGCTTCATCACTGGACAGGGCTTTAGGTTGCAGGGCTTCAGGTTCCGGATCTTCACCAGTGGATTCAGTCGACATTATCAGGAATGTGGAGAAAAGAAGCATCTATGCATAGTGCCACCGATCTTTCAAAGAACCATATCTTCCTAGTGTCTATAACTTTAGCGGCCAAATATGCTTGCAAAATTATAAGTACCAGAGGTGCACCATTTACAATACAGAAAGTATAGAACATATGTTTTATAACTTGAGTTTCAGTTACAGCCAATGTGCCTTCTGGCTACTGCTCAAAACAAATGCTTATGCAAAGAACAACCATGAACCATATTCAGACATCGACTTTGTACAACTTTTTAGAAAAGAAAACAGACAAAAAGAATTCAGATCAACATGGAAAATTCAACTTATGATTTATAAAGAAAAAGTGCTCCAAGCACCTAGAGAAGAGTCTTACCTGTACGTTAGCAATATTATCACGATTCCAGAGAGGCAAAACTAAGCGGTTTGCAAAACGAAGCACGAGCTGAAAATATGGCAATATGAGATATAGTTGCATATAGGAAGGCTATAGAGTTCAGTGTTCACTCTAAGTCACATAGTTTACCAAGTTTTGGACCAGCTCTTTTCCTAAATAGTGGTCAATTCTGAAGAGTTGTTCTTCTTCAAACAACTTTCCAAGTTCGGCGCTTAGTTCCTCTGCAGAGTCCAAATCCTTTCCAAAGGGCTTTTCAACAATAACTCTTGTCCAACCAGCATGTGAAGCTGAAAGTACAACATGAATTGATTCTTGACATATTATGGAATTACACACACATATCTGAAAGAAAGTAATTCATGATCACAAGAACTGAAATGTATCTGAAATAACTCACACATGTCTGAAATGCAGGTAATCTGAACTTTAATTTTGTACATAAAAAATGAAAACTGAAAGGAATAGGATGGAGTAAATAAATTACAGAGTGCTATGATGCTGTTCAATCAACACTTACTGTTACTTATCTGACTCAATTAACAGTTTTCAATTCTATGCGTAAGCTATATGTGATTTCTAATGGGTCTATGGATAAAACCTTGATTTTCAACTGTATTGAAAACTGCAGATCTACGTGAACTCGTCCATCCAACATCCCCGAACCAATGGCCATTCACCTGGCTAACACACTATGCGTATTCGATTCGTAGTTTCCATGCCAACACAGCAGTGCAAAATGCTGCGGAAATCCACCAGTCTCACCTTACTGATTTTTCTTCACTCACTTTCGCCGTGCTCGTCGGCGCCGGCGCCGTCGCAGCTGGGCGCCGGCTCCACCCTCTCCGTGGAAGACCACGCGCGGCCCTTCCTCGTGTCCCCCGACGCCACCTTCTCCTGCGGCTTCCTGGAGGCCGGCGAGAACGCCTTCTCCTTCTCCGTCTGGTACACCAGCTTAGCGGACAAGAACGCCGTCTGGACGGCGAGCCCCGGCTCGATTCGTAGGCGGAGGGAGGGGCGCGCCAACGTGGGTTGGAGGCGGAGGAGGGGCGCCGCCGGCTTTATGGGGGATTTTGGCGCGAAGGGAAGGGGAAGCGCCATCTTCCCGCGCGGAGGGGAAGCGCCGCACCGGATCGAGCGCGGATCGACGGCGAGTCGCACAACGGTGCTGGAGTCGGCGTTTTGGCCTGGGAGCACGAGTTGGGATCGTCGCCTCGCGAGACGACGAGGAAGCCGTCTGCAGGCCGTCGCGGGGGGCTTTTTGCAAAACTACCGGCTCCAGACGGCTCGCAACGGCCCATTGTACCTGCCCTGATGTTGCAATTGGTATTCTCGGATGTTGCAATAGGTAAATATTGATGTTGCAATAATTGATTGATTTTTTCTCGGGTGTTGCAACGAATGACTCGGATTGTTGCATTGCTCTTTCCTTTTTTTTTTATTGTTGATGCATGAATGATGCTAATTTTTATGGGGCTTATTATTTTGGCAACGACCCGATAATGCACAATTGCTACTTTTCATGGGATTTGTTACTGTGGAAGTAGGCACCTGTTGCAGAATTGCTACAGCCGATTAAATGCTTGGCCCAGCTTTGTATGAGCAAGCCACGTGCCCTGTTGCCTTTGCCAACTAGACGCGTGAAAGCATGTTGAGGACTCAGATAGTTTGAGAGCTAGGCTTCCAGCTTTGCTCAAGCAAGGGAGTCCGGGGTGGTAAAAAAATCCGGTCCAGCCCCAGGTACATTATAAAATTAATTCGGACATCAGCTATGACTATCGCATTTTCCATGCAACCCTCTATCCAGGTAACCATGCAGCAGGTATGCTGGAGCAGGTGGAAAAAAAATATTCAGGGTGCATGCAGCTAAACATGTGGGGTATACATTGATAAACAACACAGTTTTCACGCTATCCATTTTATTGTTGCTGCATGAATGATGTTACTTTTCATGGGATTTTCTCTCCTAAATGGTTGGGAGTAAGTTGTTTTTTTTTCATATTTGTTAATGTTGCGAAATGTGTTTCAACATGTTGTGGAAGAAATTTTGTGATGTTGCATACTGTAGTTTTGGATGTTACTAAAACTTCAGAATGTTGCATGCAACACGACACTCATGTTGCGGCGAGAATTTTACGGTTCAACCACCGTCCGATGCAGACGTCTGGGCGCTAATAACTCCGGGGTGTTTGGATACACCTCCTAAAGTTTAGTACCCGTCACATCGTATGTTTAGATACTAATTAGGAGTATTAAATATAGACTATTTACAAAACCTTTGCACAGATGGAGTCTAATTCGCGAGACGAATCTATTAAACCTAATTAGTTCATGATTTGACAATGTGCTGCTACAGTAAACATGTGCTAATCATGGATTAATTAGGCTCAATAGAGACACTCAACTCGTATTAAACACCCCCTCTGTTTTGAAAATAGGCAGAGTGCATACAGCGCCAGAAAAATCTGCTTGAAATATCTTCCTCAATTGCCCGCCCGAACTGACCAACGTTATCGTCTCCACGGCCCACGGGGACGGGAGCTCGCCTCGGAGCTCTCCCTTCTCGGAGAAGCCACCCGCAATCCCACTTCCACGGCTCCACCTCCTCCATGCACGCCTAGCTCCCTTCCTTGCCATCCCGAACCCCATGTCTCTGATGGCCGCCGCCTCCCCACCATTCCCCTTCCCCTCCTCCTCGTCCTCCTCCACGCGCCACCTCCGCCGTGCGGCCACTACCACCGCCTCAGCGGCTTCGTCTACCTCCGACGAGTTCGACTACCCCCTCGTCGATCCCTCAGTCCGATGGCCCCACCTCCGCTTCCCGCACCTCCCCGCGCCGCGCTTCCCCGCCGCCACCGTCCCCGCCGCGCCTCCGGCCCCCGCCAGGCCGCCCCGTGTGGAGGACGACGACGACCCCGCGGAGACCCCCGCCTCCGCCTCCGCACTCGTCGAGCCGCTGGACGCGCGCGCCCACCGCGGAAGGGTGAAGAGGCTGAGCAAGCTCGCGCTGCGGAGGGCGCGGGACTGGCGCGCGCGCGTCGCGGGGCTCGCGGACGCCGTCCTCGCGCTGGCCCCCGGTGCGCCCGTCGACGACGTGCTCGAAGGCGCGCGGGCCGCGCCCGACGAGGTCTCCCTCGTCGTGCGCACCGTCGGGGAGAGCTCCTGGCGGCGCGCGCTGGACGTCTTCGAGTGGCTCGCGCGGAGCGGCGCCCCGGCTCCCCGCGCCGTCGCCGTCGTCATCGGCGTCCTCGGGCGCGCGCGCCAGGACGCGGTCGCGGAGGAGCTCTTCCTCCGCTTCGCGGGCGAGGGCGCCACCGTCCAGGTGTTCAACGCCATGATGGGCGTGTACGCGCGCTCTGGCCGGTTCGACGACGCACGGCAGCTGCTTGACACAATGCACGAGCGGGGGATCGAGCCTGACCTTGTCAGCTTCAACACTCTCATCAATGCCAGGGCCAAGTCCGGGTGCTTGGCTGCCGGCGTCGCCCTCGATCTCCTGTTTGAAGTCCGGCAGGCTGGGCTGAGGCCGGATGTTATCACTTACAACACGCTCATCAGTGCTTGCTCACAGAGTTCTAATCTGGAAGATGCTGTGACAGTGTTTGAGGAGATGATGGCTTCGGAGTGCCGGCCGGATTTGTGGACGTACAATGCGATGGTGTCGGTGCATGGCCGGTGTGGGAAGGCTGAGGAGGCTGAGCGGCTGTTTGGGGAGCTGGTGGAGAAGGGTTTTATGCCTGATGCAGTTACCTACAATTCTCTTCTATATGCTTTTGCAAAGGAAGGGGATGTCGACAAAGTGGAGCGCACCTGTGAGGATTTGGTTAAGGCTGGGTTCAGGAAGAACGAGATAACTTATAACACCATGATTCATATGTATGGGAAGATGGGCAGGCTTGATTTAGCAGTTGGTCTGTATGATGAGATGAGGTCTGTGGGCTGTACTCCAGATGCTGTGACGTACACTGTCTTGATTGATTCTTTGGGGAAGATGGATAGGATTGCTGAGGCAGGTAAGGTCCTAGAGGAGATGGCAGCTGCAGGATTGAAGCCAACTTTAGTAACTTTCAGTGCTTTGATTTGTGCATATGCCAAAGGGGGGAGGTGGGCTGAAGCGGAGAAGACGTTTGATTGCATGGTCGCATCAGGTGTCAAACCTGATCGTTTAGCATACTTGGTTATGCTGGATGTTTTTGCTAGGTCAGGTGAGACGGAAAAGTTGTTGGATCTGTATCGAAAAATGATGAAGGATAGTTATAGACCAGATGATGGCCTGTATCAGGTCCTGCTTGCTGCACTTGCAAAGGAAGATAAGCACGAGGAGATTGAAGAAGTTATCCAAGACATGGAATTACTTTGTCAAATGAATCCAGGAATAATATCTACAATACTCATCAAGGCAAGGTGCATTTCTCAGGGCGCTAAACTATTGAAGAAGGCATGTCTCCAGGGATACAAGCCTGATATTAAGAGCTTACGGTCCATAATGGATGCATATGTAACGACAGAAAAACAGGAAGAAGGCCTCTCATTGCTTGGATGCATCCGGGAGCATGTATCCAGTTCCCATGATTTGATATCTGAATTTTCCGTCATGCTTCTATGCAGAAAACAGACGAGCATCGCTGCCTATGAAGAGTACAATAGAATGCAAATGTTCAAATATGAATCTTTTGGTCGAAACTGTAACTTGTATGAATACTTGATTACATGTCTTGAGGAAGCTGAGTTCTTTTCTGAAGCTTGTCAAGTGTACTGTGACATGCAGTTTATCGGCATAGAGGCTTCTAAAAATATTTACGAGAGTATGATTTCCACCTACTGCAAACTGGGATTCCCAGAAACAGCACATAGGTTGATGGATGATGCTTTGCAATCTGGTATTCCGCTAAACGTTCTCCGTTCTAGAGTACTTATAATTGAAGCATATGGGAAGATAAAGCTCTGGCAGCAAGCAGAAATCTTGGTGAAAGGGCTGAGGCAATCATCAGGTATTGATAGAAGGATTTGGAATGCTTTGATACATGCATATGCAGAGAGTGGACTTTATGAGAAAGCAAGGGCAGTATTTGATAATATGATTAAAGCAGGTCCTCTACCAACTGTTGATTCTATTAATGGAATGATGAGGGCATTGATAGTTGATGGCAGATTGGATGAGTTGTACGTGGTTGTGCAAGAGCTTCAAGATATGGACTTCAAGATCAGCAAAAGTACAGTACTCCTTATGCTTGATGCTTTTGCAAAAGGTGGTGATGTATTTGAGGTAATGAAAATCTACAATGGAATGAAGGCAGCGGGATACTTGCCAAATATGCACCTCTACAGAAGTATGATTTCCTTGCTTTGCCGTCACAACCGATCAAGGGACGTTGAGTTGATGATTGCAGAGATGGAGGCAGCAGGGTTCAAGCCAGATGTTGCCATACTTAATGCTCTTCTTATGATGTATACTGCCACTGGGAACTTCGATAGGACAATACAAGTATATCAAAGTATTCTGGAAGCTGGCTTAGAGCCTGATGAGGACACATACAATACATTGATAGTCATGTACTGTAGAAACTTTAGGCCAGAAGAAGGTTTTACACTATTGAATGAAATGGGCAAACGAGGTCTGATACCAAAGTTGCAATCCTACAAAAGCTTGCTTGCTGCATCTGCAAAAGCGGAACTCAGGGAGCAGGCTGACCAGCTTTTTGAAGAAATGCGATCGAAGGGTTACCAATTAAATAGATCTATCTATCACATGATGATGAAAAATTACAGGAACGCTGGCAACCACTCCAAAGCTGAGAACTTGCTATCAGTAATGAGAGAGGATGGCATTGAGCCAACTATTGCTACTATGCATATCCTCATGACTTCTTATGGGACTGCTGGGCACCCACGTGAAGCTGAGAATGTATTGAACAGCTTGAAATCTTCCAGTTTGGAAGTCAGCACGTTACCATACAGTACTGTCTTTGATGCTTACCTGAAAAATGGTGACTACGAGCTTGGGATCACAAAACTGCTGGAAATGAAAAGAGATGGTGTAGAACCAGATCATCAAGTTTGGACATGTTTCATTAGGGCTGCTAGTTTGTGTGAGCAAACTGATGATGCTATTCTTCTTCTAAACTCTTTAAAGGATTGTGGATTTGAACTCCCCATCAGGTTAATACTGTACTTTATTACATTGAAGAGATGGACACTTCACATGCCATTTTTCTTCAGTCATGGTTAGGTCTGGTTGTTAGTTCTTGAATCTTTTGCAGGCTCCTGACTGAGAGGACACCTTCAGTGTTAAGTGAGGTCGCCAATTATCTGGAAGAGCTAGAAGCATTAGAAGATTCTGCTGCTTTGAACTTTGTAAATGCACTGGAAGATCTGTTGTGGGCATTTGAATGTCGAGCAACTGCTTCGTGGATTTTCCAATTGGCAGTAAAGAGAAACATATACCGCGATAATGTCTTTCGGTATGTATGTCAGTCTCTTCTGTGCAAAATTTCATTTGATGCTGTTTATCTTCCCTGGGTTGCAATATCTGCATTTCATGTCCATATACAAAATCGTGTAATCAGTGTAGGCATTACTTCTCAAATCACACAGGAAGCTTTGGCTGAAACAAACAGAACATTTCGCAAAAAACAAGGTGATAAACTGATTAGTACTAAGGATGATTTGTAAATAGAACTATTAACATTGTTCCAAGAAATATACATTAAAAACAATATTCTAGTGATGTTTTAGAACTTTATTCTGATCATATACGAGCCAGTCTCAAAATACCTATGGACAAGTTCTGCCTTTAGTTGCCCAAGAATGGCCAGTAGTATGGCCCTGGGTTTGAGCTTATGTCTGCCAAAGATCCTGATTTTTTTTTGTGGTGCTACAAGATTTAGGAATTCGAGTAATAATAGTTAATATTTTTTCTATTTTTGTTTATTTTCATTTATTCATCTCTGAAGATCTTTATGACACATTATCTCATCTTGGCATTCTTGTTTACGATGTTCTACTTATGATTACGATAAACTGCAAAGTGGCAATGCGGAATTAAATTATCTATCAGTTAACTTTTTATTGGTGAATGGCTCAGTGTGGTAGAAAAGGACTGGGGAGCTGACTTCCGGAAGCTGTCTGCTGGAGCTGCACTTGTTGGTCTTACATTGTGGCTTGATCACATGCAGGTATGTGCTTAAATATCTTTGCATTTGTAGAGAAGATAAAGATACATCTTTGCTTTACTCTTCAACAAAATCGGTTTACCATCAGTTTTGGATTTGTTATCTCATTCTCTGAAGTTTTGTCATGTAACTGGATACACAGAGAATCCCACTAAAATTGCATGTCTATTTTATGCCCAATTGAATTTTCAGCTTTCATTTCAGTGTTGCCACGTGAGTTACAAAGTAAGAAGAATGAAATGAACAAAGTGAAGTTCAAAATAAGGATGGACATATGCTATTTATTTTCTTTGTTAGTTCCTATTAAGCTAGCACTGGTGATTTTCCCCTTGCAACCATTTAAATATGCCAAACTGCTGTAGGTATTGGTAATTCCTGCAATATGCATCTAGGACTAGGAGATAGTGTGGGAAGCCGATGCATTTATGTGACATTTTGATACTTTTCCATGTTGCGTGTCATTATAGGTTTTCTAGTCTATCAGCTTTTAGGTCAAAAGTAATTGGAGACATCAATTAACACCTAAAAGTGCCCTAAAGAAATTTGAAAAGAACATCTTTGAAGGTTTGCAATAGGTTTCTGAACTTCATTAAATTTTTCTTAGTCCTGCTACAGCCAAATTTTTTGTTTCAATGAACTTCAGTTTCATTTGTTTATGAAAATGCCACCTGACCTGCTCTACTTTTAATTCAGGATGCTTCACTCCAGGGTTCACCAGAATCACCCAAATCTATTGTAATGATCACAGGGGAGGGGGAATATAACATGGTATCCTTGCGTAAAACCATTAGAGCCTACCTTTTGGAAATGGGCTCCCCATTCTTGCCATGTAGAGTCCGGTCTGGTCGCTTTGTGGTAAAGGCCTACTCTCTTAAGATGTGGCTGAAAGATTCTCCTTTCTGCATGGACCTTGAGTTGAAAGACGTTCCAGCTCTTCCTAAATTGAACTCAATGAAGCTGATTGATGGATATTTCATGAGAGCTGGCCTTGTATCAGCATTTAAAGATATACATGAGCGACTTGGGGAAGTATGGCCAAAGAAGTTTTCCAAATTAGCTCTGTTGTCAGAAGAAAGTAGGGATGAGGCTATCAAGGCTGATATACAAGGAAGGAAAGAAAAACTGGATAGAATGAAAAAGAAGGATCTTGTCACAGCAAGAAATTCTAAAAGAAGACCACAAAGAGCAAAATTTGTTAGGGAACAAGGACAAAGCATGAAAGCAGTATCGAAGTAGTTGTGTCAATGTTTGCTTCATCATGGCATTTCCTTACACAGCATCTGGCATCTACATGATAACCAGCTCATACTGGTAAAACTATTGTTAGACCATCTCTTCTTTTAACTTTATGACCTGCAACTTTATACATTTTTTTTCAATCATTCATTTGCAGAGATGAACAAACTTTGGATATAGCATATTTCACTAATGATGACATTGTTGAGTGAAACCAAGTGCAAACCAATCATGCTTCACATGATATTGAGGTAAGCTCTTTCAAGTGTTAAAGTAGCTGCATTTTGAAGTATTTGCTTTCCTTTTAGGAATTTATCCAAACTGGTGGTGTGTCTAGTTACTAAAATTGCTTTGTGTCTTTGTCCAACGAACATTTCCTTCGATAGTACTGTAACACAGTGTGTTCTGCAGTTCTGGAGATATTCTTCAGATTGTATGTCTGGCTGATCTTATTGATGAAGGGTGGTAATGAATGCTAGCTATACTTAGGATAAAAACCACTTTCAATTTAGTTATACTTGCTTATGTTGCACGAATGTTGTCAGGAATGTGAGAACGCATGGTTTAAATGTTTAATTACAAAAGCAAGCAGGGAATCAATTCTTACTTCTAAGGTGGGGCTTCTTTTCACGATTATTGTTGGTGTTGTATCTGGTTTAGGACCTTCCGGTTTTGGCATTCTGTTTTTTTTGCTAAATTTATTTGGCACGATTAACTTTGTTGATTTCATTGTTTAATGGTAGCACGCATAATTAGCTATCAGCGATGAGAGTATGTTGCTAAGTGTTAGTCAATAAGCTGAGAAACTAGATCAGTAATTTCTGTAATGTTCTTATATAGTCTCTACATTGGGTCACATCCTTTTTGACTTGGCTGACTTTTTTTTTTGACAAGCTGGTTTCTATCTGACTGTTTGAAAGTGTTTTGGTACTAGTTTGGCACTATTACAATCTAGGATTTACATAAAAATCCTGAAACCATCATTTATGCCATTACTAAAAGGAACTTAACATTCTACATGTTACTTCTGAAACAGTAACAATTTGCACTGTTGTAACTTGAATGGACCGCCCCCAGACAAAAAAAGTGAATAAACTGGCTAGCTCAGCGCAATATTTCTTGCACCTCATACCAGTGGTAGATATTTCAATATCAATTAGAGCTTCAGATATGATTTTAAGTATGGTGAAGAAATGGGCTACCATGAAGCATTCTTGAATCCATGTATTGTCCATGTGAACCGCGAGCTAGCCTTTATGTATATTTCCACTTGACTTTATGTAAAGGTTATCGCTAATTAACAAAATACTGCCTTCTCCAATATACTTTTGGCAATCTGTTTTCCCGCCTCTCATCTCTTTCAGCAACTGTTAAATGGACGAGAGGTATACAGTTCACAACTGAATTTGTGGAATTTGATCCTGGGGTTTGTGTAGGTATACAGACGAATCTTCAGAAAGACTTAAATTTACGTTCTGATATACAGCCAACATCATGAAATTGCTCGAAATGAGTGATTGTTATGCATAGGACAGGAAGTTGGACTCCAAGGGAAGCATTCTGTAAGGACAGCAGGCGCTCCTATCGGGTTTGCAGTCACAGTCTGTGTTACTTGCACAAGGTAAAACAGATTGCCCTTCTATATCTATACATACTAAAAATCCAAATCCGATGGTTGTATATTTGCATTTTGTGCAGGTGGTGCAACTTGTGCTGAGAACTTGGAACTTATTTTGCCAAGGACTCGTACAGCTTTCGCATCTTCGGGCGTCCAACACGAAAAGGTTAGTACCTCTGATGGATAAATTGTATCCTTTTTACACGGTCAACTCACAGTAATACAATTACTTGTCCTCGTGCAGAACCCCTTCATGATTCACTTTGGACTCTGGAGTTCTGCAACCTGGAACTAGGGCTGTAAATGAGCTGAGCTCATCACCTCAAGCTTGAGCTTGTTAGAGCATCGAGCCGAGCCTCAAAACTGATCCAAGCTTAGAGCTAGGCTCAAGCTTGGCTCATTTATAATTCGAACCGATCAGTCGAGCTTATAGCGGTTAACCACGAATAATTCACGAGCTTTGAGATTTATATCATTCCTAAACTTAGTTCAGCAAACTCTACATAAATAATTGGTACTTTGTAAACATTGAGGATTTGCACAATGCAATTAGGCAAGAAAATTAAAGTATATGTATATACACCTCATATATCATGGGCAATAATAGTGCACGAGCTTACTCGAGCTTTTCGATCTCAAGCTTGGTTTGTTTAGAAATCGAGCCGATCTAGCCGAACACGAAGAGCCAGCCCTACCTGGAACCATGTCAATAGTTTCCGAAGGTCAGCGAAGTTCTGATTGAATTCACCAAATGTTGAGCAGGTGCATTTTGTACTAGTCTTTAGTTCTCAAACAGTATTCCATTATGCCCCGGAGATATCTCCCGTTTGCTTCATTTGCTCGTGCATCATTCTGAAATTCCAGTTCCGTTCAGGCATCAGAAGTTCCAAGGTGTTGGTTTGTGCTTTACTAGCCGGCCACTATTGTACTCCAGTTTTCAAGTTTTCCTGACCAAAAAATAAAAGATCCAGCAAGCCAGCGACAAGTTCGTCAAAACTTTCTCAACGTTGAAGTGAAATGGACAAAAAATCCTTCTGACATTCCTCATCTATCGTCATATTTTGAGTTTCGTCCCTCACCTGTAAAATCAGGTAATCATGTATTTTGATCCTCAACTTTAAAATCCGTTTATTTTTATCCCTCAGCTATTTTAAAAGTGGTTTCACGTGACTAAGAGTGGTTTCACGTGACGTAACGTTAGGTCCCACATATCTGGCAGTGGGTTCCACATGTCACGTGGCTTTCTTCCTCCCCTCCCTTCCTCCTTCCCCTCTCTCTTCTGCTCGGTCCAGCATCAGCTCGGTCGTCGGCGCCGCTTTCCTGCTGCCGTCTTTCTGCTTCTGCCCGAGCCCGCTGCCGAGGCTGTTGCTGCCGCCGTCCGCCTTGGGGGATCTCCGGGCCGCCAGGCCGCGCCCCCACCCGCCTCCGCACCTCGGGGACGCGCCGCCGAGTGGCTGGCCCCGCCGGGCCTCCGCTCCCCCACCGGACCACCGCAGGCCGCCGCGCCGCTCCCCCGCCAGACCACCGCCATCCGCTGCAGCTGCACTGCCGACCGAAGCCGCCGCTAGGACTCGCGCATCCTCTGCCGCGCCGCTTCCCGCTGAACCGCAGCTGGGCCGCGCCCCTACCAGGGCGGAGCTGCCGTGCGCGTCCCACGCCAGGCCGCCGCCGCACCGCTCCCCCGTCAGACCGCCGGCCACGCTTGCCGCCGAGCTGCTCCCCCGCCTGGGTGCTGTTGACCTCCGCGCCGGGGGCCAGCCACCCGCGCCGGAACCCACCGCGCGCTGACGAGCTGCTCCCTCGCTTAGCTGCTGCTGACCTCCGCGTCAGAGACGGCAACCTGCAACGCTCTCTCATCACGATGTACCTGAAATGTGGAAAGTGGGGTGCATTCAGCTGTCAGTTTCTTTGACGGGATCTCTGAGCCAACCATGATTTCTTGGACGGCCATGATTGCCGGGTTGGTGCAGAATGGCGTTGCCATGGAAGCGGCCGTCTTCTACTGACGCATGGTGAGGGTTGGGGAGAAGGGGAATGACTTTTGCTTCACTAGTGTGCTCTCAGCATTCAGCACCCTTGCGAATCTGGAGCATGGTGAGATGGTGCATTGTCGCGCTGTGACGGCTGAGTTTTGTTTCGATGTGATCCTTGGGAACACCCTTGTTGACATGTATGGCAGCTCTACAGATGCTCAATTTGTCTGACACAATGCGAGCACACGGCGTGGTGTCGTGGACAGCTATGGTTGTTGGGTAAGGGCGACATGGTGAGGCCAGAAAAGCAAACGCTAATTATCAGATGGGACTGCAACTCGATTCATTTGAATGGGAGTCACTTCTTGGTGCTTGTGGAATACATGGAGAAGTTGGCCTGGGTAAGAGGTCGGCAGGGAAGGCCATTGAGCTGGAGCCACGGAAAGACAGGCCTTATGTTTTGCTGTCGAACATGTCCGCTGAACAATGCCAATGGTGCGTAAAGGAGATGTTGAGAGAGAGGCTTGGATACAGCAATGTCAGGAAGGATGCTGCTCTCAGCTGGTTTCCAGTTTCTGAAGCAAATTAACAATCTCATATGGTTCTGTGTGGTTTCTCAGACATTTGTGGGAAGATGAGGAAACAGAGGGGATGAACACCATATATACTTGTTGAATTCACAGAGCTGGAGCATCAGGAATCGTCAGTCAGTCACCTCGTGAGGTTTTGCAGATGCAAGGGCACGAGCAGTCCAAGAAACAAAAGTTACAATGATCAAGGTAACAATGCTATTCCCTTCTACGTATGCAAGGGCGAACTCTTCATGCAAATGGAATGAATCAAGATCAACCCCCATTAGGTGAACAAATCAAGAAACTTTCATGCGACCCATCCTACACATGGAGTTAGATTACAACCGCGCACATATACAGGTGATGGAATGCGCCTCTGATGCGACGAAATTAAGATCAAAGGAACAATTAGAACTGCTTAACCCTACGGATTCCTCCCCTGTTGTCAGGAATAACCACCCTATTTCTCCAATATGCACAAAGCCTTCCCTGTCCTACCTCCCTTGTGCCCTCCCTGTTGATGGGCACATGTGCGTGTTCTATTTTCGCTGCACAGCCGCCGTTCCTCCGCAGCCTAAATGAACAAGAAAACCATGCATCGTTAGAGACCAATTAATATGTATTGGAATCTCAGGCGTGGTTCAGCCTCCAGGTTTTTTTTTTGCCAATTGTTATTCAGATACACAAGCATGTACATTTTGTTTTTAGTTGTTGATTCAGATCGACAATGCGAATATTTTGATTAAAAACTGTGCATTTTAGTGAATGTGTTTTTTCGTGAGGATTGAGCAATATTCACTCCTGTTTATTAATTGAACATTTTTAAAGCTACATTTGCAATATAACTAGTAAGTTATACGTACAAGTTGAACGAAAAGGGACAAATTGCTGAACTTACAAAATCTGATCCTGGCCAACTAGCTGCCCTGCCTGCCGTCTCACGAGATGCCGTACGAGTAGTCGTCGCTGCCTCGCCGCGACGACCGCTCGCCGATGCTCGTGATCCGCTGTATCGACCCTGTTCGAACGTACTCGGCGTGCGAGCTCCGGCTGGCCGGGTCTTCGCCGCCTCTCTCCTCTTGCCTCTCCCTCACCGTGGCGAGCGCCGCGGCCACCACCTCCTCCACCCTCGCCGCCACCTCCTTCATGTCCGGCCGCTTCTCCGGATCCGCCTCCACGCAGTCCACCGCCACCTGAATGAGCCGCGTCATGTCTTGCTGGGCGAACTGCCACTTCGCCATGATGGCCGGGTCGAGCAGGTCGCGCTCGAAGCCGTCGGCCATCGCCGACGTCGCCCACATGACGAGGTCCGTGCCGCCCTTGGCGTTGTGGAGGTACTGCGCCGGGAACTTGCCGGTGAGGAGCTCGAGGAGGACGACGCCGAGGCAGTAGACGTCGGACTTGGCGCTCACCAGGTGCCCGGCGACGCACTCGGGGGCGCAGCGCGCGAACATGGACGACTGCGTGGACGGCGCGTGGTTGATGAGGCCGGAGAAGCCGAAGTCGGCGAGGAGGGGCTCGAAGTCCGGGGCGAGGAGGATGTTGGCCGACTTGAGGTTTCCGTGGGGTACCTCGTGGTCGGCCAGCTCCGCGTGGAGGAACGCCGCGCCGCGCGCGACGCCGACGGCCACCTTGAGCCGCATCGGCCAGTCGAGCGCCGCGTAGTCCATGCCCCGGTCGCCGTGGAGCACGTAGAGCAGGCTGCCCTTGGGGATGTACTCGTAGACGAGGAGCTTCTCGTCGCTGCGGTAGTGGTAGGCGAGCGGCGGCAGCAGGTTGGCGTGGCGCACGGCGCCGAGCCGCCTCATCTCGGCCTCGAACGCGTCCTTGGTCGCCCGGTTCATGTCGCGGGCGCGCTTGACCACGACGGCCACGCCGTTGGCCATCACCGCCTTGTACGCCGACCCGAGCCCGCCGCTCCCGATCACCTCGGCCGCCGCCTTCATCAGGTCGGCGAGCCCGAACGCGCCCTTGCTGTTGTTCACCATGACTAGATCCCCGCCGGACCGGCTGCTTAGGTCGTCCACCTTCGCCGAAGCCGATCGCCGGTGCCCGAGTCCCGATGATCCTATCCTCCTCCCAAGCCACGACGCGCTCCGCTTCTGCGAGGTCGTCGATGCCTGCTTCACCATGTACACGGGCGGCTTCTCCTCGAGGCCCTCCATGTCGAGGCTGCGGGCGCGGCTGCTGGGCTGGCTGCTGCTGCACGCGCGGAGGATGATGACCATCACGACGGCCGAGACGAGCAGCGTGGCAAACACGACGGCGACCCGCACAGACGAGCTGGCCACGGTCTGCTCGCGCTTGCACTGCTTTGTGTTGGTCGGCACGTAGCAGAGGTACTCGTTGCCGGCGAACCTGCTGGCGTCGAACTTCCGGAACGCCTCCGGCACGACGCCCTCGAGGTCGTTCCCCGACACGTTTAACGACTTGAGCGCCGGCGGCGGCGCGGGCGGGAGCTCCCCCGTGAAGGCGTTGCGGTCGAGGTGGAGCTCGAGGAGGGACGTGGCCTGCGTGATGGACGCCGGGATGGAGCCGTTGAGCTGGTTGCCGTTGAGCCAGAGCTTCTTGAGGTGGCTGAGGTTGCCGAAGAAGCCCTCGGGGATGCTCCCGGAGAACTGGTTGTTGGAGAGGTACATCGACTTGAGCGCCTTGAGCTGGTGGAAGGCGGGGAGCGGGCCGGAGAAGTTGTTCCTGGCGAAGGAGACAGACCTGAGCCGCGGTAAGCTGGCCAGCGCGTTGACGTCGATGGTGCCGCCGAGCTCGAGGCCGCTCAGGCGGAGGCCCGTGACCCTGCCGCCGGAGCACACCACGCCGTGCCACTCGTGCGAGTCGGGCGCGCAGGGGGACTTGTCGCCGTCCTTGTCGGTGATGAGCCACGACGAGAGGGACGAGGAGTTGGTGAAGGACTTCTTGAGCTGCATCAGCGCCTCGGTGACGGGCATGTTGCCCTCCGCGACGATGGCCGCCGGGAGCGCCGCGGCGGCGGCGACGACGACGAGGAGGAGGCGGTGAGGAGGCGGGGCCATCGCGTGAGGGCGCCCGGGACGGGGAGGCCGCCGTGTCGGGCGCGCGAGCCTAAGGTTGGGGAGGATGGTTGCGCGGGTGGTTTTGCATTCTTGGGGCTCAGTTTCTTCGGCAGAGGGAGATCTTGCCCGTAATAGGCAACCGAGGATATCGGGATGGCGCATGCGCTCGTGTGAGGACCGGATTCGACCAGGTCTAAAATGTGCTAAAACTTCTTAATTCTAAAATACAAGAGGTTTTAGTTTTATATATATTGTACGTGACTTCTTTAACTTTAACAAAATTTAGAGAAAAAATACACTAATATTTATAATAGCAAATAAATGCACTGTTAATACATGTTTATGAAGAATTTAATAAAACTAATTTGATGTGTAAAATTGGTGTATTTTTCTATGAATTCTGTCAAAGTTAAAGATGCTTAACATAGGATAAAAGTTAACCTCTTGCGTTTGGGAATGGAAGGAATACTTTTGATCCGTGTGCCGTGAGCTTGCAAGCAAGATGCTATGAATGTTGGTGACCTTTTGGAATACATTTTTCTATAAATTTCGTCAAAGTTAATACATATTTCAAACTTTTTGTTGACTTTGATCAAATTTAGTGGAAAAATATACTAGCATCTATAATATCAATAAATTTCATGTTTAAGCTAAGACAAAACTAAGACCTCTATATTTTCGAATGGAGGAATACGCTTGATCTGCTTGCTTTGGATCTGCGAGCAAGATGCTATACTTGTTATTTGAGAATAGATGTTGTATATCATGTGTGAGAATAGATGTTGTATATCATGTGTCTGAATCTTGAGCTCACCTCCATCGATCTTAGTCACCCATTTGTGGTCTAACATCTCGAATTTTTTTTACTTCTTCCTTTGGCTCACGCCACATCGCGACACTCTCCCACCTCGTGTGTCCTCCTTGGGCCATCTCCCCCGTCCTCGAGCTCACCAAAGTCCGTAGGGCAAAATGTTGTATATCATGTGTCCCTCGATTTAGGCACGTCCCTCTTCCCTCTTGCACACGTAGAAACACTTACCCTCTCTTTATTCTTTTTAAGATGGACGTGCCTTCTACCGTAGATCGCTGCTCGTCCTGCTCTACGTGCACATGCAGATGCTAGGGCTAGCCCATAGCCGTGTAGATTGGGCCATAGAAATATAAAGCAGGCACTCAAATTCGGGACCATGCTTAGGTCCACAGCCTTAGGCTTTAGGATGAGCAATGGTGGTAGTGATGGAAACCGGAGCATCTAAGGTGAGGCCATGAGAGGATCATGATTTTTTTTTAAAGTGGGACCAACTCTTAGGACAGACTCGGTATCGTACATAACAAAGCTAGCATCATAAATATGTGGATCCCACCATAAACTAGCGTCGCCCTCAAACACTCTGGATACCCACTTTGACTAACAACTACTCTATGAGTATTATATTTTCTTTATGGGATACAATATGTAATGACATCAATTTTGTGTCACAAAAATTATGCAATGATAGAGTATTCGTTGACCAAAAGCTTTTCTTAACGAAACAAACTGAGGTAGTACTCCAACAAAAAATCTGAATTCCATAAGTTTGAAATTAAAAAGAATACTTTGGGGGCATAAGAATAATAGAAATATTTTACAGGAAACAAAAACGCATGGACCTAATCCTATCCCTCTGGAAAGTCCACAACTTTAGACATATAGATGGAGAGATCGTACAAAATTTCACATAAAAAACACAATAAAAAAGGAAGCTATCCGACGGACCTAAGGATGCAGAAATATGGGCGCAAGTTTCTCACTAAGCAGCTTGCTGACACGAGAGGTCAAAAATAGCCATGGGAGAATTCCAACCTACACCAGCAAGATGAGGGATTAGGGTAAAATAAAGCTTTCATTTTCCTGCAAAAAGAAACGGCTAGCCCAATCCAGGAGAACTGAAGGTAAATGATCCGCCAATAACTGAATTTACTAGACGGTTGTGTCACAACTAACACAAGAGGGTTAAACTCGTTAGGCTAGTCCCAATGGAAAGTTTCATGAGAGTTTCATGGCATTAAATTCAATGCCACATCAGCAAAATTGCTGACTTAGCAAGGTAATTAATCAAATGAGAGAGGAGTTTCATTCCCATGACACTCATCCGGCATACTTACCTAGTTCTCAATCTAGGTAACTGTAAAATAAAACTGTGCATTAAGATTGGTCTTACAACTTATAAATAAGACATCACTATGTCTTTTCTCTCTCTCGACCCATTCACCTAACCACCTTCTAATAGGAGTGACCCAAGACAGACTTCTCAATCTAAATGAGTAACAAAAATTAAGATGAACATGCATCTGTTCAACAGGGATTTATGTCGAACCAATCTATATACATGGGGGCCCTTGAAAGTTTGGTGAACCTTACCACAACACGGCCTGTAGCAGCATCTACACCTCTCCAGGAAAACAACCTTCCTGTGAATTCGAATCACGTGCAATTATTAACCTTTTAGATTATTCTTTGAGTATGTGAACAATGGTCCAGTGAAATAAAAAGGATGAAAATAAATACAGTTCTGGTCCCAAGATTCAGATCGTAGAACAACCATGCAAGTGCAAAGGAGCAAGCATTCATTAGTGAAAACCCCCCAAAAAATGTCATCATGACAAAACTGCAGTGTATCTTGATAACAATTATTTACAGTCATGATATATAATTGGCCTAACTGTTCTCAGTTAGGCCAATTAATCTTCTAAATGCATGAAATAAATTAGGGGAAAGGGGGAACACTGATGATTATTCTGCTCAAGGAACACCATTGTAGAAAAAAAATTTCCAACAAATGTCACAAGTACATGAAAGCAAAGGTCAAATTTTCCCTAGTAGTCAAATGGAATAGTGGACTATCCAAGAGCAGTGAGCAAACATAAGCATTCAGGCACAATACAATGTTTTAGAACAATATGATATCTGATAAAATTCAATAGCATACCGAAGGGCTGGAGAAGGTGCTTAGGAACAGTAGTTACAGGAGTACTCCAAAACCACAGAACGAGCGCACCATAGATTAGAACCTACCAGGTGAATTTGATGAGTCACTCCAGAAATTATACATACAAATAGGAATGCTAGAAAATAAAAACCACATGAATTACCTTGGTGATCAACAAAACTTTGCCATATTGTTCGTATAAAGATTCCTTCCCTTTAATGTTCAGATCTTGTACTGTAAATTGGACAAAAGAAGAGAGTTTTAAACAGTTGTGAATTGCAACTGCATTCCTTGGGACCAACTATTTGCGAGAATGGTACTGCCTTGATTTGATAACAATATATCAGTGAGAGCATGGGAATGCGGTAATATTGAAGGAAATTTCACTTTCCTGATTCTAAAGCAAGGCACTGTATCCTTTTCTTAGAAACACTTATACATAATCAATTAACCATTAGGGGACGATCCTACTGTTTCATAAAAAAAGGTGGACCGGCACATGAAAAACTTTAAGAGTTCAAGTATTTTCTAAAGCATTTACAAGAATTGAACTCTTACTCTTTGCCAGCTCCTTCTCTTTAGCAGCAGCCAGTCTTTTCAGTTTTGCGGCCTGCGCAAACGTTGAGGGTCTGGAAACAAAATCCTGGAAGGACTCAGAGATATTGAGGAGGAAAAAAGAATTTGGAGAAGAGGTACACCAAAATCGCTAAATCACAGGACGAGTGTATCCAAATTGCCTACGTGGATAGTGCACTAGCCTCCTTGAGAATTTGCGTGATCTCCATCCGTAGTTTGAGCTGCTCATCAGAAAGTGACCCCCTCTGGAACATCAACAGGTCAGGGCAACATTACTGGAACAGAAAAAACAGTCGGAATTGTAGCAGGTAACAGATCCAATAATCACGGGAGGCAGCATCTTGTCGATGCAGAATGATTCCTTAGCTATCCAGTTCGCTCAAAATCTAATCTTTTCTTCGGAAAAGAATAATCTGGGACAGGAAAAGAAAAGAACATTCGTGGTACCGACCCTTCTCGCGAGATCGAGGACGCCGTCGAGCATCTGCAGCGCGGAGACCAGGAGGAAGACGAAGATGGCCGCCAGGGACATTGTCGTCGTCGGCGATCTAGGCGGCGCAGCCGCGCGGGGACGGTGGCGGTGGAATAGTCCGGTCGGGTTAGTTCTGGTCTCCGCGTGGATACAGAGCCTGACCCAGGTCTCCTCTGCCCGTCTGGATATATCCTGGCCGTTGGTTCTGTAGCCTTGTCGCAGATCAACGGCCTAGATGAAACTAATTGGATTGTTATCAGACACCTGGGCTGAGCAGTGAGCAGAACGAAGGGCAAGGCGAGCCACCGGCACCAACCAGGTAATCCATGGCACTCTCGAGCACAGACGAGAAGAAGACGGCGGCGGAGATCGTCGCCGCGTTGGATCTGCAGCGCCACCCCGACGGCGGCTTCTACCTGGAGACCTTCCGCGACCTCTCCATCTCTCTCCCCGCGTCCGCCCTGCCGCCCCGCTGTAAGCTTCACGCGTTTCCCTAGCTTTATTGCCTTGTTGCTCTCGCGTTTCCTTTGGTTAGATCTAGTTCTAGCCGCAGAGATAGAAATTATAGAGCGGTAGAATCTTCATTCCCCATTGAAAGTGGCTCCTTGCTGTAAGTAGTTGTAATCGGTGTCTGTTTCGTGAGTTAGGGGCCGCAATTTGGTCGATTGCGGATTTCTGGAGCTCCGTGCTTCAGAGTTAGTTTAATTTAGATCAGGAAATGGCGAAACCGCTGTCGAGAAACAGGTAAATGCATGATTTGGTGTTCATGAGCTGTTAGCAGCACTTATAGATCCTCACCATGGTTGGAAGGCGGCCAAGTGAGCCATTTCTTTGCCTATGGAACAGCTGCAGTTTCTCAAATACTTTAACTTTTCTTAAAAATGTTGAAATAGTAAAATGTTAGAAGATGAGGCAGCTATTACTGCGCTCAGGGACTCAGATTCTCCCAACTGATTGGAAGTGCAAACTGCTGCTATTAGCTTCAAGATGGTTCCTTTTTTTAGGAACGGAGAGGAACATCAAGATAGTTCCTGACACTTTGTCTTGTCTGGAATAACTCTTAATCCTAACTTTAAGAATTCAACCAGGCCTCTCATTACATTGTTAATTCAGGCGGTGTGAATATTTATGGCTTTGCTGTTCCTCCGAACAAGATGATACCCTGAATATGTATCAATGTGCTCTTAGCTTATGGGAAATAACGAGTCTGATTTCCAAGCCCCAAAACTGGATGGTTACAAAATTTACTAGGATTCCCATGAACCATTAGTAACTCGTTGTTTACATAAATTTTGTGAAACCTTGCTGCTGGGTCCTACTGATTTCTGAACTATGAACTTGAGTGCTTCATCATATTTAAAAAACAACATAAAGCCTTTTAGTCCCAAGCAAGTTGGGGACTTGGGGTGGGCTAGATTCGAAACCCAACATGCCACCAATAAAAAGGGAAAGACACCAACAATAGTTATATTATTGGGGGATCCAAAGCCTGTTCATTGCCCAGGAATGCAAAGAACTGATTTCCATGTGCACCTATCCAAGGACAAATCTCTAGGTACATTCCATCCTTCAAAGATCATTTTTACTGCCTCCTCCCATGTCAAGTTTAGCAAGACCCTACCTCTTCTTACATTCTCATCCTGCCTTAGGATGCCGCTATGCATTGGTGCTACTGGGAGTCTCTGTTGGGTATATCCAAACCATCTCAACTATTGTTGGACAAGCTTTTCTCGGTGCTACCCCTACACTACCATGAATATCATTGTTTAAAACCTAGTACATTCTTGCATGACCACAAATCTGACACAACATATGCATCTCTGCGATACATAACTGTTGAATATTTTGCCATTTAATAGGCCGACATTCTGCACCATACAGGTCTAATATGCCATCCTATAGAACTTCGCTTTTAGCTTTTGACTTTTGAGGCATCTTCTTGTAACAGAGAATGCCCGATGCTTGGTGCCATTTCATCCACCCTGATTTAATATTATGGCTACATCTTTATCGTTATCCCCATCTCCATGTACTGCTGATCCCATATCTAATGGTTAGTCTGGATACGCAGCAGTGGTTTTCCTAATTCATTAATTTTGTGTTCCATTTTGCTACAGATAAGGTGGACAGAGCTGTGAGCAGTGCCATCTATTTCCTACTACCTGCTGGGGAGATTGCTCGGTTGCACCGCATCCCTTGTGCTGAAACCTGGCACTACTACCAAGGAGAACCTCTCACGGTCTGCAAACTTGTCTGAAAAATGACATGTTTTGATTCTTTAAGAGCGCTGCTCTGATCATGCATTCATCCAGGTATTTGAGGTGCATGATGATGGACAAATCAAAATAACAGTGGTCGGTCCTGATCTACGACATGGCCAGAGACCACAGTACACGGTTCCTCCAAATGTATGGTTTGGGGCCTTCTTGACCTGCGACATCGAGTCCTTTACTGAAGATGGAAGTGTCTTTGTCAAGACTCCTGGAAGAGACCCTGCGGTGCATTATTCCTTTGTTGGTGTAACCTGTGCTCCAGCGTTCCAGTTTGAGGACAACGAACTGGCAACACGTCAGGACATGAAAGCTTTGGCTCCAAAGGCTGAAGCTTTCATCAATTACCTTGTACCATCTTAGACTGCCTTGCAAGTGCAAGTAGCTTGTTCTTCATGAGGATCTTCATGTACTGATTTGCTCTAGTAGCTGTTGAAAATCACTGTATGATATCAAATCGGCTTGTAACTCTGTAAAATCAGTTCTGTGTGGATTATGGCAGTTAATGTTTCTGCTATATATGCTTGCACTAGCGCTAAGGACTGAATGTTCATGTGGTTGGCCTTGGCCATATAGTTTGTCGCGAAGATCTCATTCGTTGAGAAAATCTGAGCAGGTGGTGGATTAAACACCATGTTTAATCAGCTGTACCCACTACTTTTGCTAGATTTTTAACTGTGTGGAGCTGTTCCAACTTCATAGCTCGCGTTTCAGGTTAACAATGCAATATGATGTGTTGGTAAATATTCACTGCAGCCCTATTCGATGTGGTGTTGCAAGTGTAATATGAAGCCCTTTAATTTTTTTTTTCGATGAAGAAGATCAATTGATATTTTTCTCTACAAATGGTAAGCCAACTGAGATGGAAACTATGAAACTGAACACACATCTCACTGGTATCTTTTCAGCTATCGACCTTCTTTTCTGCCCAACACCTTCTTTTCTTGATGTTGCCAAGAACGACCTCCCTAAAAGGTAACTTACTTCCTTAAAAAAAGAAAGAGAGAGAGAAAATGAAACTACTTGAGAAAGGAAAGATTTCACTAAAAGGATGCATGCGGGACTAATTGACTGGTGTCAACGTCATGAGGAGGAGACTGACAGACAAGTGACACTATACCTCATCTAGCGCACAGAAGGTCCACAAAATATCACTATAGCTATAACTAGGTGACTAGGTGTCCAAAAATTTAGCGTTTGTCCAGTTCATCGCCAACGTGATCAGTGACGGCAGCATGAACCACCAGCTGAGTCAAGAAGCTCGATGGACACCTGCAGCAGGGTCGGCGGCGCCGCCGCACCTGACACGTGTCTGCACTGCTGCCACTGCACCACAAGCTGCGCTGCCGCGCTGCATGACGCAGATAGGTAGAGAGCTCCAGTGTTACAGGGTTTGCTCTGGTTTGCGCGCCGGATTTACGCGGTCCGGTTTGGCGCCGTGAAACCGGATTGGCCGAGTGGGACGGTGACGTGTGTACAGGGGCTTCCATTGCCTAGCTGTCCGTCCAACGTGTGCAGGGACCCGAGGACGGGACCACTTGGTCAGTTTCTTTAGTGAAAAAGAAATGTCGCCAACCTCTACGACTACGATTGCACATGGTTAAGGTAACGAGTTACATATGGATCATAGAATCCATTTACCTGACGATATTTGAGTCATTTACTGAAGATGTAAGTCTATCTATCAAGATGTTTTATTAAAAAAAAATCATGTCCTCACACGTTACCTGGCGATATATGAAGTCCGTTTAGTTTGGAATCTTGCTGTTTAGTTTGCCTTGTTTTGGCAGCATTGAAAAAAAGAAATCACTTTTCTAGAAAATATTCAAAGCAGCTAGCCTTATTTATTTTTTTACAAAACATAGTACAAACGCAGACGCTCACAAATGCACGCACAATCAACCCTATGGATACACGTACACAACCTTACCCTATGAGTACCTCCGAGAAACTGAGTCGTCAGATTCTCGAGATTGACGAAGTCACTACTGACGCCTCGCTATCGACGGACACGTCACCTACCACTGAAAGAATAACGCCGGTTAAATCTTGAAATAAATTTAGGAAAATGCGAGCACCAGTGTCGAGTCGAGGACTCGAATTCTGGTGAGCAGGTTAAGTTACGCTCAGTTTGCAACTAGCCCCTATTTATTGTGGTGCTCCAACCGTAAACTACTGAAGCACGCACTAGTATATCGGTATGAATTGTCTATGTCAACTGGGTTACTTATAAAAAATGAGATTTATTTTCTTAATAAATAAAACCAACTGATGTTTTTTTTACAATGAAGAATCAATTGAATGGAAGCTACGTAACTGAACAATGTCTGCCACGTATAACTGTTACTGACGTGACGGACTGTTGACTAATTATTGACAGTTGAGGGGTGGCAATGTTATGATGAGAAGAAAACCGCCAAGCAGGTGATCCCTCTGATGCACGAAGGATCCAGAAAAAAAATATCACTACTTCCTAGTCCTAAGTGACTACAGGTGTCGCGATCGTTCAAGGTCGCCAAGAAATGAGCCATTTGTCCGGTCTCGTAGGTACAGCTCCAGAAGTCTAGTCTACAGAGGGGCCGCTAGGTGCTAGCTGGTCCTCCTCGCCGGATTTATTCGGTTCGGTTTGGCGTAGCGAAACCGGCCGGGGTTGCCGAGTGGGACAGTGACGTGTATAGGGGCTCGCCTACCTGTCCGTCCAACGTGTGCGGGGACACGATGACGGGACCACGTAGACTACACGACGTGGTCAGTTTTAGCAGCATAGGTAGCGACTTACACATATGCTTCGTGGAATTCTTTTACCTTGCGATATTTTGAGTCCTGTACTGAAGATGTAACTGTATCTATCAAGATTCAAAAGCACTGGGAGAGACCCTACAGTGCATTACTGTATTATATTCGTTTGGCGAACTGGCAACATTTTGGAGGGCATGGAAGCTTTGGCTCCAAAGGTTGAAGCTTTCATCAATTACCAGAAATATTTCACTTCGGCTCCTAGTTTAATTTGGCAGCGTTGGGGGAAAATGAAATCACTTCTCCAGAAAATAATCACTGCAGCCTTATTGTGGTTCTCCAACTGTAAACTAATGAAGCACTGTGAGTATATCAACTGAGATTACTTATATAAAAACTGAACTTTAATTATCTTAATAAAAAAATCAACTATTTGTCTCTTTTTAAAAAAATGAAGAATCCAATATGGAAGCTACAAAACTGAACACACCAGTGTTCTACTCTCTGCTATTCCCAGTACGAAACCTATTTTTGCCAAGGCTTTCTCTCTAGAAAAGGAAAACTAGAAAAGGGAGTTGTCTTATCTTGAAATGGTAGAGAGGAAAGTTTTCACCAAACCTAAATGCATGGAGTGACGGACTGTTGACTAATTGACTGGTGACACATGACACTATCATGAGAAGAAAACTGACAAGGTCCAGAAAATATCGCTAGTCGCGATAGTTCAGTGTCGCCAAAAATTGAGCCGCCGTTGTCCGCTCTCGACGTCAACGTGATCAGTGACGAGAGCAGGAGCCACCAGAATCAAAACTCCAAAGGCCAGGGCATGGACGGTCATCGTTCTCGTCCAAGTCGTCTGGTGGCGCCGCCGTCGACGAGATCGGCAGGTACGTATGGCTTCCTGTCACGGTCGGCGAGTAGAGCGGCGGCGGGTTGGCTACCAGCTGCGACCAGTCGAGCCTCTGCGCGGACAGCTGCAGCGGGGCCGGCGCGGCCACACTTTCCACTGGCACGCCGCCGCGGTCGTGCTCCGGCGCAGCAGCGGCGCCGGCTGCTTGGCTGGCATGATGGGACGCAGCGGCAACGCGTTCCATTGGCGCGCCGTCGTCATTGGCCGGGGTGGTGGCGTGGTTGGCATGCCACACTGCGGCGGCGCACACCTCCCGCGAGTCGCTGGTCCGGCGGCCGACGTCCGGCGGCGAGCCCGGGAAGTTGAGCCCGTGCACGGCGCCGGGGCCGCGGAGGCAGACGAGCGCCGCGTCGAACGCGCGCGCCGCCTTCTCCGGGGTGTCGAAGGATCCGAGCCATATCCGGTCGCGGCTGTTGGGCAGGCGGATCTCCGACACCCACCTCCCCAGCCTGCGCCGCCACACGCCCCTGTACCTCCTCTGGCCCGACGGCGATGGCTCATTCCGATCCCTCGCCGGCG
Source organism: Setaria viridis (assembly GCF_005286985.2). Lineage (NCBI taxonomy): Eukaryota > Viridiplantae > Streptophyta > Magnoliopsida > Poales > Poaceae > Setaria > Setaria viridis. The sequence continues at coordinate 2,633,835 of NC_048266.2, forward strand.
TCGACGACGACGACCCCGTCGCCGGCATTATCGGTCACGAGCTAACCAACCAGCAGTTCAGCACGAGCACCGATCGAGCAACAGCTGCCACGAGCCCAAAGAGTACAAAGCCGCTTAGCCGCTAGCTGTGCGTCGCAGGTAGGTAGCTAGCTTGAGAGCTCCAGTCTGCAGGGCTGCTGCTCGAGGTGGTGGCTTCGAGGCTGGCGGCCGCGAGTTCGCTGGATTTATATACGGTTCGGTTTGGCGCGGCGAAACCGGGGGCGCCGCCGAGTGGGACGGCGACGTGTACATGGGCTTGCCTCGCTGTACGTGAGTACGTCCAACTTGTGCGGGGGTACGAGGATGGGACCCACTTGTGTGGTCGTGTCGACTGTTGACTACTTGACTGCCATCGTGAATCTTTTTTTTTTCTAAAACGACAGGAAGCGGGCGGGCCCACGTCGGGTGATGTGGGCCATGGTGGTCCACTGGTTCTTCTTCTTGGGTGGCGCGATGACAGCTGGCATTTGTACACCTTCGAACGGACAGCTCGGATTGGCGTTATACAGTAGCGTTATACAGTAGAAGCATCGAGAAGCTCCCTGCCGTCGGAAACCGCAAACGAGTAGGAATACGACGTTTCGGCTCCAATAGGTCCAGGAAATGAAGGCGCTGTGTTCGTTTGGAGTCTACTGTCGGCTGGGCACTCTCAGGCCCACCAAAAAATTTGTACAGACCCGCTTAAGGAAATATACCCGAAAAACGGATATGAAGATAACTGTGCGTAGGTTTCATGGACCCCCGAAGACTAGTCGGGTCCAAAGGAAACTACTCTACCGAATTAAAGTAGGACTCTGTAATGTACTCGACTAGAACTCCTGCCCTGTAACCCTATTCCCCGACTATATAAGAGCGAGCAAGGACCCCCTCCAAACAACAAGGGCAACTCGACACAAGTTCAATACAACCAACACACAGGATGTATGATATTACGCGATCTAGCGGCCCAAACCTTTGTCACCATCAACTTTCTTGATTCTCGACGACACCCACCATACAAAAGGCCCAAACTTGTGTCACCATCAACTTTCTTGATTCTCGACGACACCCACCACACAAAAGACCACCTTAGGTACTCCCTAGGCAGGTTGCCATTCTAAAACATCGACAGTTGGTAGCGGCCCAAACCTATGTCACCATCAACTTTCTTGATTCTCGACGACACCCACCACACAAAAGATCACCTTAGGTACTCCCTAGGCGGGTTGCCATTCTAAAACACCGACAGCTAGCGCGCCAGGTAGGGGCAGTCGTTGAGTTTCTCCACGCGAGATCGATGGCACCGGTCGTCATCAAGCTTGTGTTCGCCTTCAAAGCGGATGCAACTTTCGTCTTTGGCTCCTGGCTCTGCATCGCCGACGGCGCTGAATCTTTTCAACGCTACATTATTAACAACCAGGAGAAGAAGCGTCCTGACGAAAACTCTGATCGTCAAGAAGCAGAGGATTCCATCGGGAAAATAAAAAATTTCAACGTCAACGACATCGAGTTCGGCTACGCCTCGGACTAGCAAACGCCAGCTGGCGTCTAAGTCATCATGCAAACCGACTCCAACCCAAAGTCGGTTCCCAATTGGACTCCGCAACGCAGCCACAGTCTGCCAAGAACTCCTTAACCAAGTCCAACCCGAACTCGAGTCAGTTGAAGACTGTGACTACGACTCGGACTCCATCCAAGAGATCCTTTTATCATGCCCAGCTCAAGGCTTGATAATTACTTCAACTCCGAGAGGTAGATTTGTTTATTGGCCTGGGATGAAACCACCGTTCCTTACCTAAGATTACGAGTCACGCCTTGTCACTCACATGAACAACCTCCCGTATCAAGAGGGTATCCCGCTTACTTCAACCCACGAAGAAGGAAGCACTACGGAGATTGCAACATCAAGCTCTGGAAGCTACTACTCGGATAGAGAAATCTTCGTCATCACGTCACCAAACAACGACGCAGGTGCCAGCCACCAAAAAACTACTCGATGGGTTGGACAACTCGACGACGTCTCACAAGATGAGTTGTCAGCTAACGCCCTGCAAGGTGAAACCTCTGAACAGAGAAAAGAAGGGCACGCAATGCTGCCCGAGTAGATCGTCGCCGACTACTAGCTATGAACATTCCTATCGTGAACCTCGAAAGAGCATTCGATGCAGTGCAAGCTCGAGAGCACAACACTCCACTCGCAGCAATTGCCTCGATCAATCTCATATCAACTCTCATACCTCACGACAGAGACAACGAGTTAACAACACAACTTGCGAAAAGGGGCAACGAGTTAATAGCACAACTCGCAAAACAAGCTTACAAAGTACTTGATAAGGAATCACCGATCCCATCTATTCCTCGCAACTCGGCCCACCAAGATGGCAGCAGAGATGTTGCAGTTCACGGTGGCAATCACGAGGCTCCAAGAAACAGTCACGAAGTAGTCAACCAGCCAAGACAACACAGCCGAAGGCAAAGTAGAGATGAACGCGAGGCCCCAACGCGAAACAGGGATGTAGGAGAGGCTAGTTGCACCAACTCAGCAAAGAGCCCTCGCCACCATAGAGCTGATCACGAAGCCTCAATCTTCAGCAACCTAAGAGAGGTACTCAATAACAACTATCGTCGCGAACGCGAACACGAAGCCAATGACTATGATCACTTCCCCGCCTTCACCACACGGGTAATGAAGACTAAATTACCCTAGAAGTTCAAGCCGACGGGGATCACCAAGTACGATGGCAAGCAAGATCCAGTTCAATGCCTACGATGCTATTCACTAGCAATTCAAGCAGCTGGGGGTAATGATGATACAAAGGTCATTCACTTCCCCATATGCATGGAACCCGCGCCGTTAACATGGCTCGAGTCACTCAAGCCCGAGTCGATCGATTCCTAGGAAGACTTGACGAAGGCTTTCACTAATAATTACGTGGGTTTCATGTCTCGCCCAGGCAACAAAATTGACCTAAGCCAAGTCAAATAGAAAGAAAGCGAGACACTTCGTGACTACATACGTCGTTTCTTTGAAAAGAAGGTTATAGTAGTCGACATTTCAGAAGGGGACGTCATCGAGTGCTTTCAAAATGGCCTCTACGATCGTCAAACATACCAGGACTTTGGCAGACGTCGTCCAGCCACTGTCAAAGATCTCAAAATCATGGTGCAACAATGGGCAGATGAAGAAGACAAAGAGCGTGAGAGATTCGGCTCTCATCGCAACCGCAGTGGCGACAACAATAACAACAATCATGAACAAGATAGAAACCGCAACAATGACACTCGAAACAACTACTCGGGTAATCAGAACCGCAAGCGCAAACCTGACAACACTGTCGCGGCTATGTCCAACCCAGGCAAGAAAGGGTCACACAAACGTAATGATGGATCCTCCTTCACCGAGTTACTCAAAAAGCAATGCCCATGGCATCCAAACAGCAAGCACTCAGCGATTGATTGCTACAACATGCGCCGAGTAATGCAAGAATTAACCGCACCACCCCCTCCCGAAGACATTGGTCAAAAGAAGGACAAGGGTAAAGGCAAAGTCGACGAAGCTAACGAAGGTGAAGGCAAGTTCCAAACTGCCTCTAAGACAGTCAACATCATTTTTGGTGGAATCCCAGGTACCGCATCCAAGCAGTCCAATAAGCTAGTACTTAGAGAGATTATGGCTATCGAGCCAGCAGCTCCTACACCACTCAAATGGTCTGAAGTACCCATAACTTTCAGCAGAAAGGACCAATGGACAAGTTTCTCAGAACCAGGACGATTCCCTCTTGTACTCGATCCTATCGTCGCAGGTTTAAGACTTACCAAAGTACTCATCGATGGCGGAAGCAAATTCAACGTCATTTTTGCCAAGACATTAAGGAGAATGTGCCTCGACGTCATAGACATGCTTACTCCAACGGACTCACCATTTTACGGAATTGTCCCAAACAATGCTGCCATACCTTTAGGACAAGTTGTCCTACCAGTCACTTTCGACACCAAGGAACATTACCGAACCGACTACATCAGGTTTAAGGTTGCCGACTTCGAAACTTCTTACCACGCCATACTCGGAAGACCAGCCCTGGCCAAGTTTATGGCTATACCACAGTACGTGTACCTGGTACTATAGATGCCAGGACCTAAGGGCGAGTTGACACGACGTAGAGACTTGAGGCGATCGTACGAGTGCAACACGGAAGCTGTCGAAATCGCAGCGACTTCTCAAGCACCCAATTCCATGCAACAAGTCTTCACAACATCAAAGAAACTCAACCCCACAAAACTCGAGATCCCAGAAAACAAGTCGGGATCGACTAAGGTGAAACCAGCAAGCGAAAAAGACTTCAAACCCGTCGATCTTTAGACTAGTGACTCATCCAAGACAACCCTGATTGGAACAGGGCTAGACCGTAAATAGGAAAGCGCACTCGTCAGTTTCCTTCGGGCTAACCATGACATTTTCGCTTGAAAGCCAGCTGACATGCCTGGTGTGCCTAAGGAGCTGATCGAGCATTCATTAAACGTCGACCCCAAAGCTACCCCAAAAAGGCAATGACTACGAAGGTTCGCCGAAGACAGAAGAGATGCAATAAAAAAAACTAGCCAAACTACTCGCAGCAGGGTTTATCAAGGAGGTTTTCCACCCTGATTAGCTAGCCAACCCTGTACTCGTTCGCAACAAGAACAATGAGTGGAGGATGTGCGTCGACTACACAGACCTTAACAAGCATTGCCCAAAGGACCCCTTTGGACTACCCAGGATCAACCAAGTAGTCAACTCTACAGCTGGGTGTGGATTGCTCTGCTTTCTCGACTGCTACTCAGGCTATCATCAAATAGCCCTCAAAGAAGAAGATCAAGTCAAAACAGCTTTCATCACCCCGTTTGGAGCATTTTGCTACAAAACAATATCTTTTACGCTAAAAAACACAGGTGCGACCTATCAACGTGCCATCCAGATGTGTTTCGAGAAGCAACTACACCGCAACATAGAAGCTTATGTAGACGACGTAGTCGTCAAAACAAGAAAATCAGATGATCTAGTTGCAGACTTAGAAGAAACCTTTGCAAGCCTACGAGCGTTCCGATGGAAACTCAACCCTACAAAATGTGTTTTCGGTGTATCCTCAGGAAAATTACTCGGATTCATCATTAGTCACCGTGGCATTGAGGCCAACCCGGAGAAAATCTCTGCCATCACAAATATGAAAGCTCCAGCTATCATCAAGGATGTGCAGAAGCTTACAGGCTGCATGGCAGCCCTCAATCGATTCATCTCAAGACTTGGAGAACGCGGATTATCCTTCTTCAAACTACTCAAACAACAAGATAAATTTCAATGGATAGAGGAGGCAGACAAAGCTTTGACATAGCTCAAGGACTTCCTGTCGAAACCACCAATCCTCACGGCTCCATCTCCAAACGAGGACTTGCTCCTATACATAGCTGCTGCTACTCATGTTGTCAACACAACAGTAGTAGTCGAAAGGTCTGAACCAGGCCACGTCTACAAAGTCCAGAGGCCCGTCTACTTCGTCAGTGAGGTACTCTCAGACTCCAAAACTCGGTACCCACTGGTGCAGAAGCTACTCTACGCAATCCTGCTCACCTCACAGAAGCTGCGACACTACTTTCAAGAACACAGCATATCCGTCATCACCAACTTCCCGCTCGGCGAAATACTTCATAACAAGGATGCAATGTGTAGAATCTCCAAGTGGGCAGTAGAACTCGAAGCTCTGTCTCTAAACTTCAAACCCAGAACAGCTATCAAATCCTAAGCTTTGGTTGACTTCATGGCGGAGTGGAGGGAAAACCAAGTACCAACACTAGTTGAAAGGCCCGAACATTGGGTTATGTATTTCGACGGTTGCCTCAAGCTTGAAGGCGCTAGCACAGGAGTACTCTTGATTTCTCCAAAAGGTGAACAACTCAAATATGTTCTCCAGATCTTTTGGGAAGTCGCAAACAATGAAGCCAAGTACGAAGCACTTCTACATGGCCTTCGTCTTGCAATATCACTCGGTACCAAACGACTACTAGTATATGGTGACTCGCTAGTTGTCATTAACCAAGTCAATGACGAGTGGGATCGCAACAAGGAAAACATGGACGCCTATTGCAAGGAAATCCGCAAGATAGAGAATAAGTTCTCAGGCCTTGAGTTTCACCATGTCATCCGCAACAACAACGTAGCTGCTGATGTGTTATCAAAAATGGGCTCAACCCATGCAGAAGTTCCAGCAGGCATTTTTGTACACGAGCTTCGCAAGCCTTCCATACCAGAACAAGCTAATCCAGCAACTACCAACACAAAACCTCCAGAACCCAACCGAGAAAATATGATGATCGAAGTTGACTGGAGATCACCGTTCATCGACTACATCAAAAAACAAAAGCTACCTTCCGACAAGGACCAAGCTGAACAAGTCTCGCGACGAGGCAAGAGCTATGTTCTATTGGAGACAAGCTCTACAGAAGGAGCGCATCTTTAGGAATACTCATGAAATGTGTCACCCGAGAGAAGGTCAAGAAATCTTGGAAGAACTACACAAAGGAATATGTGGGAATCATGCCTCTTCACGAACGATCGTAGGCAAAGCTTTCAGAGCAGGCTTCTACTGGCCAGGCTGGTCGACGCAAAACAACTAGTCCGCAGATGCCAAGGCTGCCAATTCTTTGCCAAAGCAACAGCATGTCCCCGCCTAAAAGCTCATCACAATACCTCCAACATGGTCCTTTGCATGCTCGGGGCTTGACATGATTGGTCCACTCCCAACTGCGCCAAGAGGGTTCAATCGAGTACTCGTAGCCATTGACAAGGTCACCAAGTGGATTGAAATCAAACCCGTCACTTGCCCCAAGGCCGACCGAGTCCTTGACTTACTAGATGATATCGTACATTGCTACAACTTCCCTAACAGGATCATCACTGATTTGGGATCCAACTTTAACAATCACGACTTCTGGGAATACAGCGAGAACAGCGGAATTGATGGATGATATGTCTCCGTCGCTCAACCAAGGGCCAACGGCCAAGTCGAGCGTGCCAACGGCATGTTACTCGAAGCTCTCAAGAAAAGGCGGCATGACATTAGCAAAACGAAAGGTGGCAAATAGCTCAAAGAACTACCCAATGTTCTTTGGGGACTATGCACTCAACCATGCAAGCCTATTGGGTACTCTCCCTACTTCCTCGTATATGGGTCAGAAGCCATCCTCCCTACAGACGTAATGTTGCAATCTCTCACAGTTGAGCAGTATGACGAAGGAGTATCAGAGAAAACAAGGCGCCTAGACCTAGACAGTCTGGAAGAAACAAGATGTGTAGTACTGGTTCAGTTAGCCAGATATCTTGATGGGCTACGACACTATCACGACCGTAATGTCAAGGAACGTTCCTTTAACGTGGGTGACATGGTCCTCAAGCGCATTCAAGACACATCAGGGCTGCACAAACTCAACTCGCCATGGGAAGGTCCCTACATCATATAAGTCACAGGAACTGGATCGTACCGATTACAGGAACTCTCAGGCGTAGAAGTACCAAACTCTTGGAATATAGAGCATCTGTGTCGCTACTACCCGTAGCAGACTACAAGACATGTACTCGGGTCCTCACCCACAGTTTATTAAAAAACAAAGTTCTTTGCCGAACACTACTTATCTTTGCCTCCGCTCGCCTATTCACAGCCACTCGAGCTCTTCAGCTATGTGAGCCCCAGCACTCCGCCCTCGACTTGTTTTCATCAAGTCTCTTCGAGTTATCACAACTCGTCGGCTATTCACAACCACTCGAGCTCTTCAGCTCCGAAAGCCCCAGCGCTCTACCCTCGACTTGTTTTCATCAAGTCTCTTCGAGTTACACAACTCGTTGGCTATTCACAGCCACTCAAGCTCTTCAGCTCCGCGAGCCCTAACGCTCCACCCTCGACTTGTTTTCATCAAGTCTCTTTGAGTTATCACAACTCATTGGCTATTCACAACCACTCGAGCTCTTTAGCTCCACGAGCCCCAGTGCTCCACCCTTGACTTGTTTTCATCAAGTCTCTTCGAGTTATCGCAACTCGTTGGCTATTCACAACCACTCAAGCTCTTCAGCTCTACGAGTTTCAACACTCTCTCGTCGACTCGTCTCTACAAGTCTAAGCGGCTTCACAAAGCCATGACTCAAGTCATTCCACTTACTGGGCTACAACGCTTTACCCACGACTTATGATAACAAGCCACGACTACGGTGCTAGTCACTTGTTCTTCAAAGGCACAAGACTGCCGCAATCATCAGTCAAGGAATACTCAAACTCACTTCATTTCATACTTGCACTTTTCGCATTAACGAAACTCCGCAGGATTACAATCGACTACCCAATAGAGTCAGAATATACAAAGTAGAACACAATTGCACAACAATGACTGCAAGCAACTACCTATGGCAGTTACAACAGAAGTCCCAGGCCTCAACTTCATCACAATGGTACACTTGAGCCTGGTGACCGCTGGACTACCAAGGTGCAAGCAGTGTTAAAAGGCAGAACCTGCACACAAGGAAGCTGCACAATAGGCAGTTGTACCCTGGTTCCTCCTCCTGACAACCGGAACACCAGGTACTTCTTCACCGCTGCTCCCTCGACGGCGATAGGAAGGGTACCCGACACAGGATCAGGAACAAAAGCACCAGGAAGATGAAGCACACTCCCCAAAGCTTGTAACATTCTGTCCTCCAAAGCCGCACCGCCCAGCCCTTCCGAGGGGCTAGCACGTGTACACATAGCACCCTGCTTATACTTTCCTCCTTGCTTCGTGTAAAAGGGTTAACCCGAAGGTGCTATGGCTGGTTGACAAAGACTTATAAGTTGGCTCCACCCTTTCTCAACTAGTAAGGTGGTACTAAACATGCGCACCTGCGCTCATGAGCCACACTGGGCCGACCAAATTGGGCCGGGTGTCACATTCACCCCCCCTCAAAGAACCCGACATCCTCGTCAGTACCGTATGTCCAGTGCCGACGCCATATGCCATGCTGTGTGTTCCATCCAGAGCCCACACAAGTCATGCGTCATATGCCCGCACACTGACCCGTACACGCAACCGTGAGGGTCGGTCCAACTCACCCACACATGGGCAAATGTACAGGAACGTACTCTCTTAGCGCACAATCGTACGTCCAGTGCTGCTGCCATATGCCATGCCGTGTGGCCCATCTAGAGCCCACACGCGCAATGCACCATATGCCCACACTGACCCGTACGTGCAACCATGAGGGTCAGCTCTGATACCATTTGTAACACTTCGTCCTCCAAAGTCACACCGCCCAGCCCTTCCGAGGGGCGAGCACGCGTACACATAGCACCCTGCTTACACTTTCGTCCTCGCTTCGTGTAAAAGGGTTAACCCGAAGGTGCTATGGCTGGTTGACAAAGGCTTATAAGTTGGCTCCACCCTAGCTTAACTAGCAAGGTGGTACTAAACATGCGCACCTGCGCTCATGGGCCACACTGGGCTGACCAAATTGGACCGGGTGTCACAAAGCTGCTCCCTGGATAGCTTCAGCGCACAAGTCCTTACCATATGTCACACCTCCACCTCTAATCAGGCAGCTGGATAAAGACCGCGGAGCTCATCATCCTTCACTTGCGAGTTCCAGCACGAACTAAGCTGGATCACGAGTTGCAAGACGAGGCATGCGGCAAACCCTCATACGAGGATTCTTCTAGCATCGCAGCTATCCATACGAGCGTGACATTATGTGGAGGGAAGGTGGCACTAATCTACGAGGAATGTTGTAGCACCGGGACACTCATTGAAAGCTCTTTACTATTAAACAATAGCAACCTGAAGCAAGCCATCGCTATACTGAAGAGCATGATACTGATCGAGTACCTAGAGGCTCATTTATAGCCGAAGGGTTGCAACTGCTAACTGCACGCAGTTACTGCTCGCTCGTGACAAATAGCCTCAGACGCTGACAAAGGCCAGACAGACGACTTAACTCCATGCATGTGACTACACTGAGCACAACAGACAAAAGTGAACAGTGTACCCGTGCACCCTCTCAAATACAAGGCAATAATAGCTACAGTACCCTCATCAGTAACTCCAATAATCGAAGACCACACCGGATACTACAACTACTCGATTACTCGGATTTATTTTTCCAACTACAAGGTCAAGCAACAATTCTCCAGGAAAGATCATCAATCACACCAAAATTCAAATTTCTCGACAGAGCAAGATTTGCAAGACAATTGTTCGAGTGCATCCACAAGTATTCGGCAAAAAATACAACACGAGTTCAAATGACTAGGGTTCCTCCAAAGATATGAACTCGGTCATCCTCGCCGCAATGGGCTCAGTCTCTTCAAGATACTGCGCATATGCGTCCTCTGTGCAGTTCCGGGCAATACCATCTCCAGCCACCGACAAGTTTGCCCTCGGGTAATACGACTTGACAACTGCAAGGACTTGCTTATAGACAGTCTTGCACAGTTCAGCGACTCTACCCGGGGCAACTCTTAGTCTCTTGACCAACAAGCGAAGCTCAGCATCATTTCTGGGTGGAGCAATAGCATTGACTGCATCCTGAGCAGCACTAGTCAACTCTTGGAGATCACTCTTCAGCTTCTCCATAGTTCTAGCATGACCTCTACAGGACATCATAGCCAACGCCAACGCCAACATCACTCCCATCCGATGCTTTCTCTCCTTCTTGCACTCATAAGCCGCCTGATTTTCAGCCAGTGATGCCCTAAGGCGGACAGCCTCATCGGCTACCCAGTCGTGAGCATTTCTCCAGTCAAGCAGTTGGCTACTCGCAGTGGCCTACTTGCCTTTGAGCTCTGCGTCAAGCAACACACAAATTAGAGAAGAATCTACGACTACGATTAAACATACTCAACAACTACGAGTACTCACTCTGATATCTCTAATTCAAAGATCTATAGCGATTCTCCAGTCGCTCCTGAAGGACTTCATGATCGCTCCTCTCAATCGCAAAAGACTTTGCGGCCTCCTCATGAACTCTCAAGGAATCCGTAAGGCGGTGACACTCTTGATTGAATTGCGCCACTTTCTGTACAGCTTCACCGCGCTCCTGAAGAGCCCGAGTATTTTTCTAGGACTTATCATACAAATCCTACAACAACATAACACAAGCATCAAGACTTGTCAAAATAAAATTACTCGAAGGAAATGGGTTATATACGCACCTGAAAGCTCTGGATAGCTCTCTTGATCTCCGACTCTGGTGGCAGCTCGAGTACCGGACCCCCAGTGCTCTTGACGACTAGAGGCTCCGGCACTTTACTCATAACAGACCCTGACAAGAAAAATCAAGGCTAGCTACTGGGTATAAGGGAGCTCCCCCTCAACAACATCTCTGATCCAGTAACATACCAGTTGCGCCGGGTTCGCCTACTCCTGCCGCAACAATCAGTGCCAGGGCATCAGCACCAGTCACGCTCATAGTCGACGCAACTTCAGCCGTTGTAGGCGGCACACCTCCAGAACTCTCGGGGACTGTAAGGTCCCCCACCGAGCAGATGACCTCTTGCAGCATAGTCATGGTAGCACCCACGAGACTTGTGTCTTCGATCTCAGGTGCATCATCCATAGTCAAGCCGACTACGGGCTCAGGAACGGTAGTCGACAAACCAGCCTCAACCTCCACCTCCACCTCGACGGGAATTATGTCTTCGGCATCCCTGGATCGATCAAGTCACAAGATTATCATCCGGCTACAGATTACAAAAATCATCAAACAAAAGAAAAGACTACACAAGTCCTTACCGGGCTGATCGCGGTGGCAGACGAACACGCCTCCAGGGGCCACGGGAGGAAAGTCCTCCACATTCTCGCCAAGTCCTGAAAGAACCAAGGTTGAGACTACATATGCATGACTACCAGAACAGATCACGTACTCACCGCCAGTAACATTCTCGGGAACTGAGGCATTAGCAGCTACTTCTGGTGTCTTCACAGCGTTCGCCACTCCATCAGCCGATGGCTCTAAGACCTCGTTCACCGAAACTGTGGCCTCATCACCTACTGGGTCAGTAGCCTGCCCGGAGGCTCCCAGCTCGAGGGCTACCTCCTCGGGGGCTGCTGACCCTAAGGTTGATGGAGCCTCCTTCACGAGCAGCTCTTCAACGGCCTCGACACTTGCAGTCGCATCTCTAGCAATTGTGACTACAACAGAAGTAGCCTCGTCATCACCAAAAGTCAAGTCGACGGCCTTTTCAACATACAGACTAATATCATCAGTATTCTACAAGTAACATGACTAAGTCAACAAGAAACTCAAAGTACTCAAACAATTACAACGCACGACTACATAACTTGGTACCTCGCGACTCCTCGGGGGTCAAGTCCGAAGCAGTCGTAGTATGCTGAGTAGCGGGTTTCTTTCGCACTACTCAGCGTTTCTTAGCCGGAGGAGCGGAAGGTGCATCTTCAGTTTCATCCTCGGCTACCTCCTCATCCTCGGAAGGCGTGGTCCAGAAACCAGCCAGCACCCGGGACTACAAACCACAATACAACATTGTTACTCGGAAAGTACTACTCGTCAACAAAATCAACCGACTACATCTTCTAGCTACACAAATGAACAAAGAGAAGCAAACATACCTCTGCTGGTCCATACCAACCGTCGAAGTGTCGGAGGACTCCTAGGAGTACTGGCACTCCTCGATAGTTCTTAAAGAACTTACCCAACAACGCCTCCACGTCATCGTTGGATACATCTTCAGGGGACATATGCGACGGGTCATCAAAACCCATGTACTCGAAGCCCCATTGATCACGCTGCTGTAGGGGCTGTACTCTGCGCTTGAGGAAACCGGCAGCTACATGGATCCTAGTCAACCCTAAAGTTTTCAACTCGACAATCTGTGCCAACAAGTCGGTGATCTCACGAGTATCCTCAAGCTCCATTACCCAGTTGTCCGCATGTTTCGGAGCATGGCCGATGACTACTGGCAAGACAGGATCATGGTTCCCAATATAAAACCATCTTTTTTCCAATCGTCGTGGGAATCAGGCAGGTCGTACTCGAGATACGCACCCAAGTTTCTCAACTGAAACCTGGCTCCTCCAAAGTCTTCTGTCCTAGTCACACTGGGTTGTGGCTTACACTGAAACAACTTCCTAAACAATTCCAGACTAGGTAGAGTACTCAAGTACACTTCGCACAAGTGTACAAAGATAGCCATATGCAGCACACTATTCGGATTCAAATGGACTAGCTGAAGATTATAATACTCGAGAATACCTCTGAAGAAGTCTGAGGTAGGCACCGCCAGGCCTCTCTTGACAAAGTGAGCCAGCATCACTGTTTCCTTGGGTGTTCTTCGAATTGCCATGCATTTCCATATGCGGGCCTTCACTCAAGCTCCACCTTCGGTTGGAGCAGCTTCGAATTAACCAAGGCTTGAATTGCCGACTCCTTCATCACAGAATGCTGCCAAGTGGCCCCAGGAGGCGGCGGCGCAGTCTGGTTCGTCATGCCACACTTGGGCACCGGCAACTCAGGCTCCTTGCCCTTCTTGGATCTGGTTCTCCTCTTGCTGGTGGTTGTGGCCTCCCCTTGGATCTTCTTAGGCTTCTTGCCCATCTTTTTGGTGTGCATCAACTAATCTTGAGGAAAAAAGGGGTGAAGAAGGCCGCAACGATTTCTCTTCAAAGCTTGGGTGAGGCAACAATGGAAGCGACAATGCAAATAGAAGCAGCAACGCTAGTGTTGCAAAAGGGCGCAAATTGCAGATCTGCTGAAACAGGCGTGCCAAGAATTAGTGCTGGGCCCCCCTATTATATCAGCAGCATTTCTAGGATCCACCCATTAATCAAGCAACGGTCAGATACGACGTAGATTTACCATCAGATAGTGTCCAACAGCTACTCTGACCAAGACATTGATCCCTTCACCGACTACAAGTAGTCGCCCAAGTGCTCGGGGGCTGCGTATACTGTACCCGTTGGGTAAAGTTTTCTTTTTCTGAAGACTAAGATAAGTCGAAGTGAAATTACAAGTTTGACCCTCAACCTGATTCTTTGATTCAACCTAAGGCTCGAGGGCTACTTCATATGGAGTGCGATTGTCATCACACTACCATATAAAAAGTTTCAAGACAAAAGTTACTCGAAGCAAACGTCGGGAACTGCTAAGAGTACTTTTTAGTCACGGACAACTCCAGTACTCGAAAGTTGGCCGCAGCAAGAAGTACTCGAGGAGCACCAGGAGACTCGGGCGACATTCTTCAAGTACTCAGAACTGTTCCCCTCGACTACAAAGTACTCGGGGGCTTGTCGGCTGGGCACCCTCGGGCCCAGCAGAAGACTTGTACGGACCCGCTCAAGGGAACGTATCCAAAACCTGCTCGGACATGAAGACTACTCTGCATGGCGCGTAGGCTTCATGGACCCCCCGAAGACTAGTTGAGTCCAAAGGAAACTACTTTACCGAGTTAGAGTAGGACTCTATAATGTACTCGACTAGGACTCTTGCCCTGTAACCCTACTCCCCCGACTATATAAGGGCGAGCAGGGACCCCCTCCAAATAACAAGGGCAACTCGACACAAGTTCAATACAACTAACACACAGGACGTAGGGTATTACGTGATCTAGCAGTCCGAACCTGTCTAAATCGTGTTCCTTGCATCACCATCGACTCCTTGATTCTCGACGACACCCACCACACAAAAGACCACCTTGGGTACTCCCTAGACGGGTTGCCGGTCTAAAACACCGACATCTACCCCCACCTCCTCCACTGCAGCTTGCATGAGCGTATTTGATGCTAAGTCGTATACCGATGCGTTCATGCGTTGTGCTACAATGAAAAACACGTGGTGGATTTCTATAGCCGCCGGTAGCAATGGTTGTTGTTCTTGTCCATCAAGAGATACCTTCGATCCTTAGCAAAAATCTCGGAACGAATTGAAGCTGGGACTAAAGAGGCTTTAGTCCCAGGTCTAAATTTCATAGTCCGTGGAGACCCCTCTAGTCCCGGGTTGTAATAACAACCCGTACTAAAGATGACCCTTTAGTCCTGGTTGGTGTTACAAACCTGGACGGGTCACCTTTAGTCCCACTTGGTGTTATAAACCGGGACTAAAGGGTCCCTCACGGGTGACTACAAAAGGATAGCATACCCTACTCAGTCACATGTGCTGTGTAAGTAAGATGGTAAAGAAGGATCGTGTGATGCTTGAGGTTGTGGGTTCAAATCCCACGCACCATGGACGTGTATATTTGCGTGAAAAAACACATGCCTTGTGACTTCCGGAAATTTCTAATATTTTTTTTGCGCAAAACCCTTTAATCCCGATTAGTATTACCAACCAAAATAAAATATATGTCTTTAGTCCCGGGCAGAATAACCGGAACTAAAGATCAGGACCTTTGATCTCAAATTTTTATTCTCGGTTGGGAAAATCGGGCTCTTTCCACTAAATACCATTTCTCTGCTAGTGCGGTGTCACTCCACCAGCACCCAGTGATCATCCAGCATTGAAATGAGGCGCGGGTTATGGGCGTATATGATGCCATTTTGACTGAACAGGTACCCGTGGATTGTTGTATGGTGTCGGCTAGTGTAAATAAGTTTGGAAGTAACATTTTACAAGCTAATTAGGGGAGGAGTACATGCATGCCGGATTGGAATGGACACCACCGTTAATACTAGCCAAATTTCCCTCACAAATTGGCCTATATATCTAGGCAAAATATGTCAACGATGGGTTTGCACTATTTTACTTTTGTTCGTACTAGGTAGGAGTAGGAACACTACCGGCCTACATCGCTACACTGACAGGCGCGCCCGAACGACCGGACATGATGCGGTCGAGCACTCGTGGAACATTTAGCCTCTAGAAGAAAACATGCATTATGGCACCCTTCAGAAATTCACATGGACGACACGTAACATGCTGC
Source organism: Setaria viridis (assembly GCF_005286985.2). Classification (NCBI taxonomy): domain Eukaryota; kingdom Viridiplantae; phylum Streptophyta; class Magnoliopsida; order Poales; family Poaceae; genus Setaria; species Setaria viridis. Next base: position 2,649,776 of record NC_048266.2, read on the forward strand.
ATTGCTCAACAACGCAGAAAAGGAGCGGCAGGACCGTATATGTGGGGACTGAGGACTGAACATGACTAACTGGTGTTTCAGACACAGAAAACACAGTTTGTTTTTCTTGTCTGAATGCCAGGTAAACCTGACTGGAGCCTGGAGGTGGTAACATCAGAGGATAGAAGAACGAACACAAAGATAAATCTAGGAGATTCTGAGTCTTATTATTGTCTTTTTTTTTTCAGATGACATAAGTTTTTTTTTAGTATCTTTAATTCACCCTATGATATAATGCATTTGTAGTAGTTCAATTCCAACTACAAAAATTGAATGAAAATTTTGTTGAGAAAGTATATCCGCTATTCATTCTTTAGAAAGTTTGGTGCTATGTATTCCAATGTGTTTATACAAATTCAATTGTGTTAGCAATATCTGATTCCTGCAGCATTTGATGTGAGGGGCCTTTTTTGCATCAGTTTAAAATGCTAACTTTGTTTATAGAGAAGTTGCATTTGGTCAATCAGATGAGAGAATCGATTCCATTGTCAAGTCCTGGCATCTTTGTTTCCTGAACACAGTTCTTGTGATATTTCAAACATGGTTGGAACACAGAGCAAAGAGTTGCCAACGGTTGACATCACACTTGTTATTGGGAAATTTGCAATAATGGGAAAAGTGCTACTTGTAACAGTAGCATAGGATGGGAAGCTTTTGCAGCAGAATACTCCCGTTCTGGTGTACCAAACACCTGTCAGATGGTAAGCACCATCCTGAAGGATGGCCGCACCATAATGCAATTGATACTCTAGGTAAGCATGTATGAATGTATCTGTTCTATATTGTTGTATTTGTTTCTCGTTTCAGTTTTGTGAATCTGTGATGCTTATTTTTTTATATTTGTCACATGCACCTTTTTTGGGTCAGTTATATCCTTGACATATGAAACCGTTTATCACTACATAACGTGAATTAAAATGTATGATAGAATTGCTCTTCTAAAAAAATCTAGGACATGTGGACGTTTGACCTTTCGATATCGTTTCATAATTACTTAGTGGAGATGCTATTTGCTATCCTCATTCTTTATCAAAGAGTACATTGTGGTGCTGATGTATTTTTATTTTTTTTACATTGAGTAGTTTTTATTCATTGACGATCCTTTCTATATGTTAAAACTAGAAGTACGTGTTCTTGCATAGTATTTAACTATTCAATCACTGTTAAAATGCAGTCTGCTTACATGGTAGTCTCTGTTATATATATTTTGGTCCTTTTTGTTTAAACTAGAAATTACTGTTGGCCACGAGCTCGAGGGGAGTTCCTTGAACTCACTCCGCACACACACTCGAGCTAGACAGTAATAACTTGCATATGTAACGTATGCTTTTATGTAGAAGGCTAGTCTCACTGGAGTTTCATAAAAGTTTCATGTGTATTAAATTTTATACCACATCTACAATTTTACTAATTTAGCAAGATTATTATGAGAAAATATGACAGGGGAGTTTACCCCATGACATCAAGTAGGCTCAGTTACCAACATGGCGGACTTAGTGACATGCAATAAAATTGTGCACTAACTGGTCTTAATAAAAGGTTTTGTAGGAGTTTAATGAACATTAAATTATATGCCGCATCAGCAATTTTGCTGACTTAGCAAGATCATTGTAAGGAGAGAAGGGAGAGTTTCCTAATGAGCATTAAATTGTATGTCGCATCAGCAATTTTGCTGACTTGGCAAGACCATTATAAGGAGAGAGAAGGGATCGAGAGTTTCATCCGATATAAGAAAAGTTTCATAAACACGTAGAAAAAATAAACCAAAATAAAATAAAAAACAAAATTGCTCTCGGAGAACTAGTCAACTACTGCCAAACGTTAGCTGTAGGTAGAACGACAGTACCGCAATATGCGAGCTCATTAGCATAGTGACTGTCAGACTCGATAAATACTCGCGGGGACTCAAATCGCGCTGGCAATGCTAACCATCTCTCAGCTTCTCGGTGTGCATTGCATTATCGGCCGGCCACAGCGCTCACGTACGGTTCTCCCGGCGTTGCATACTGCTGTTTCCCAAGGGCCTACGACATGCTAAGTGCAAATTAATTAACATAAAAAACACGAAATGACAAGATGAAACTCAAGCAAATGCCATGGAAAGATTGAAGACATTTTTTCATCAAGAGGAAGAAGAAACAGCTACATCCTAACAACTGAAACCAGTACAGGACGACTGACCGGATCGGAATCGAAAAATTTCTTTGTCGCCGGGATCAATGCCGCGAGCTCGACTCACCAGAAACTAGGGCTCCAAAGTCCATAGCACGAGCCACTGTCCTCCTCCTCCATGTCGACGTCTTCCGCCGCCGCAGCCGTTGGCGACACCGGCAAGTAGGTATGGCTCCCCATTCTGATCGGCGACGGCATAGGCGGCAACAGCTGCGACCAGTCGGTGCTCTCCGCCTCCGGGGACACCTTCGGCTCGGCCGGCGGCAAGGTGGGCACACGCTCCATGGGCGCGCCTCCATTAGCCGAGGGGCTCTCCGTTGCTGCCGACTGGTTCGCGTGCGACAGTGCGGCAGCGAGAACCTCCTTCCGGTCGTTGGTGCGGCGGCGGACAGCGGGCGGCGAGCTCGGGAAGTTGAGCCCGTCCGCGCCGCCGGGGCCGCGGAGGCATAGGGACGCCGCGTCGAACGCTCGCGCCGCCTTCTCCGGCGTGTAGTAGGAGCCCAGCCATATCCGCTCGCGACTGTTGGGCAGCCGGACCTCTGACACCCAACTGCCCGACTTGCGCTGTCGCACGCCCTTGTAATTCATCTCCCCCGACGGCGACCGCCGCTCGTGTGGCTGCTCCGGCGGCAGCGACATGTCACGAGCTAACCACAGCTTGTGCATGCGGAAATAAAGTCCAACCCTGTAGTGTATACTATATAGCAGCACCTTTCCAATAAGCTAGGTATGAGCGCAGGACAAACAGATTTGACACAATGAAAATATCTTGGAAAAGCCGTTCAACATTCTCAGTCCCTAGTACAGTATTAGCGTATTACAATGCAATCAGTCTAGGTTAGATGGCGAGGCACCGAGAAACCTAGCGCCACACCTTTTTGAGCTAGTGAAAAGAAAAAACAAAACGGTCAAGAACCAAGGAACAATGCCTGGGTTAAGGCTTTGCGTGACAACATCACGTCTACGACACATGTTGAGGAATTTGTCTCGCTCTGGATTCGCCTACGGGATGTGCAGTTGCATACAGGGGCAGCCGACTCAATCACCTGTAGCTGGATGTGAGCTAGCAATGGACAATACTCCACAAAATCAGCTTATCATGCACAATTCATGGAATCCTACCGGCAACTCAAACCTCCTCTCATTTAGCAAGCCTGAGCAGAAAATAAGTGCAAGCTCTTCACTTGGATCCTAATCCAAAATAAAATCCTAACACCGGACAACCTAGCATTGCGCGGCTGGCCACATCACAGCTCCTGTGTGCTATGCAATGGCCCTTTGGAAACGGGCCAACATCTTTGCTTGCTCTGCCCTTTCTCCCAGGCAGTATGGAACCAAGTCTCCACTTGGGAAAACTTCCTGCTCTTCCAGAACAGCCTGCGCCCGACAATTACGATAGCATTGGTGAGTGGTGGGAAGCGATGGCAATGAGGGTGACGAATGACCAGAGGCGAACTTTCAATGGAATGGCTATTTACATCATGTGGAATTTGTGGGAAGAGAGAAACCGACATATTTTCGACAATGTACACTCGAATGCTCTGCAGGTGGCCGAAAGGACCAGAGAGTGCATAGAGCAATTCAAACATGCCTTTAGTTCAAACCTAGGGTGAATTTTTGAGGTGCTTTCATGTGTGTGTTGCCCGTTTTTGGGCAGAGGGTGTCTTGGTATTTTGGTCTCCATTGTGATCTGTAAATAAGTACTCTTTTTAGCTCTTAATTGAAAGGCAGAGCTCCTGCCACGTTCATTAAAAAAACAATGCAATCAGTCTAATTCAACCTGTAAGCTAGTTAGTGACTACTGGAAACTGACCCAGCTAGCAGAGACACAATTACGCTATTGGTACGGGAACGAATATTATCATGGTATGGAAGAGAGGAATAAAAGAACAAATTTAAACGTGTTAATATAAGTGGATGTTTTAAACAGAGATCAACCTTTTTAGTTACAAAGATGTACTAAAGTGGTATGCTTGCCCTCCAATCCTCTCGTTTACACACGTGTTTGATGAACATTTTCTTAGATGGTGCGGACGATGACAACCTGTAGTGTAGTAGTTAAGAAAACATGGGCATGTTTTGTGCTTGGCCGTATAAAAGTACTTCCTCGATTTCGAATTGTAAGGCTCTAGCAAAGTATGAAAAGTCAAAAGCTCAAACACTTCCTGTGCAGCTTTCAAAAAGCTAGAAATCTATAAAATTGAATTTATATGAAAAACTGAAAGTCTCAGAAAACCTAGTTTTTCGTAGTTTTTTAAGCTCAGAAAGCTAAATATATCTTCTAAAAGTTATTGTTAGCTTTTTCAAAACAAAAAAGTCGGTAACAACTTTCCAAAGAGCTACAAAAGCTGCAGCTCAAACGAACAGATTCTAAGTCGTTTTGATTGTAAATACATAGTTCTTGTTATGTATCTAAACATAAATGTACAACTAGGTGCACAACAAAAGACGTACCTAGAAAAGATAAAACGACTTATAATTTGAAACGGAGGGAGTAATTGGTTGTTTGTTTTCCAGTCTAGGTCTTCCCAAATATTTCGATGTAAGAAGAGGGCAGTCTGTGGTTCTACATGCATGTGTCCTCAGCCTCTATCTGGTGAACATTTAGGCGTTTAGCTTTGATTCGTTGCAACTTATATATCTTTCCTTATATAATTTTTACTTCCTCCGTTTCAATTTGTAGATCGTTTTGACTTTTCTAAATTTATAGATGTTTGTATGCATCTAGATATACACTATATTTAGGCACATATAAATATTTATATTTATGCACCTAGAAAAGTTACAACGACGTACAATTTGGTACAATTTGGACGGAGGGAGTACATATCCAGCTGGTCATGGGCTAATTCTCACTTATCTATAAGCTGTCAAGTGTGAGCATGCGACTGTCAGCGCATAACACCGTACCGGCCGATTTAGATCAGTTATCTGGTGTGTGTGTGGGCTGGGGGACTTAATTGAGCCTCGTCTTAGTTAGGGGTGAGCTAGCCTCCAGAGAAACAGTAGGAGCACGTGTTGGCAAGGAAGCCAAGGCCTGCATCGGGCGGACGAGTGGGGACACCAGCAGCACCACACCATATACATGCACATTAGAACGGATAATGATTCTTTCCTTTCGTTTAGTTTAAATGTTTTAAATAATATCATGCAGTTTCGTTGATTCTTCCATAATGCACAGTTGTCAAAGTCGTGCAAGCAGAATTCAAATTCAAACAAGCCTTTGCTTCAAATTCAAACAGAATTACTGTGCCTTATTGTGGGAGTTTTGTCAAAGTCGTGCAAGCAGAATTCAAATTCAAACAAGCCTTTGCTTCCTATAAACATGCATCACGCATGCAGTAGATGACCCGTTGACGACCGGCGTCAACGCGCTAACTATAATAAGAGGAAAACGAAACAAAAGAAAGATGGCCGGTCTGAGAATGATCGATTAATTATTCAGGTGTCGCGATCATTGGGCGTCATGAAAAATCAAGCGTTTGCCTGGTTTTCGTTGTCAACGCGATCAGTGACCGGACTAAAAGCTCCAAAGCCCCGAACCTGAGCCACTACCACTTCCGTTTTCCTCCATCGTGTTGGCGTCCGCCGCCGTCGGTGAAGCCGGCAGCAAGTACGCATGGCTCCCCACCTCAGTTGGAGAGAAGAGCGGCGGCAGGTCGGCCAGCAGCTCCGATCAGTCGAAGGTCGGGACGGACACCTGCAGCGGGGCTGGTGGCGCGGCCGGCGCCGGCGCAGGTTCCATTGGCGCAACGTCACCGTGCGCCTGCAGCGTGGGCTCGGGCGGCGGCTGGGCTGCATCCCACGGGTCGACGTCGGCGGCGGCCGGGTCGGCGTGGGACACTGCGGCAGCGTACACCTCGTTCGGGTCGCTGGTGCGGCGGACGCCCGGCGGCGAGCCCGGGAAGTTGAGCCCGTCTGCGCCGCCGGAGCCGCGGAGGCAGAGGTACGCGGCGTCGAACGCCCGTGCCGCCTTCTCCGGCGCGTCGTAGGAGCCGAGCCATATCCGGTCGCGGCTGTTGGGCAGGCGGATCTCCGACGCCCACCTGACCCACTTGCGCCGCCGCACGCCCTTGTATTTCCTCTCTCCCGCCGGCGCCGCCGCCGCGGCGCTGGGCTGCATGTCGCGAGCAGAAAACCGTCGTTCAGTCGTTGTGCTTGTGCGTTCGTTGTAGGTTGGCAGCTCATGCACTAGCTGCTGCTGAGTGCATGGGAAGCAGGAAAGCTCGAGGCCGCTCGTTTTACACGTTCAGGTTGCAGACGTGGGAGGAAGCTGGGGGACGCGGCGGGCCAGAACGAGTGGGATGGTGACACATGCGGAGACTGCCCTCCACAGCGAGACTGGGCAACACGTAGACTCAGACTTCTAACCGTACGGTCGTCCCGTGCATTCACATTATTACTACGTGTGTTGGCTTTGGACGGTTTGCTAGTGAACAAAAACATCGTCGCAAAAGTTGGCGTTTGGGACTTCTGCATTTCAAGTTTCCTTTTCCTTCTAAAGACTAGAACCAAAGCTCTGACCGTATGATAGACTGAAAATGTATTCAGGGAGATAGTTTGTGTATTTTGAAGATGTAATTCTGTAATTATGATGGCATATCAAACGATTTAGATGAGATTCTACAGACGTTTAAGATGATCATTTGTGTGACATAGCGGCAACGGTTTTTAGTCCCGCATTCTTCTAGCTAGAATATATGACCCAAGCTGATTATATTTTGTGGTTATTTTCATAAATCTCAATGGTAAATTCGAATAATATGGATGTACTCCGATTCCCCCGATTGGAAATAGATGTCGTTCCAATTGGAAAATTTTGACCGACACTAGTTCAACAATCTTATTGGAAATGACAAATTCTCACGAATGGAGGGAGTATCTCTTTAGTTTATAGTGTTATAGGTGAGGTGGATGGAGAACAACATAAGAAGAGTTATATATATACTCTTTCCCATCTATTAGGGTGGATGAAATCATAGTAGCAACACACACGGTCGCTCGCCTCATCATTACGTGCCAAATGGCGCATGCAAACAACATGGATACACATGAGTATATACACAAGTCACATATATTTGTTCTGCGGAATATGTAGGAGAGTGGTTGCTACGGTTTCAAACTTATGACCTAGCGAACTCGCACTGTATATCCTTTACCATCCCACATGTATTTTATTGATGTTACAATAGTAAGTTTATGAGAGAATTCTCTAAATGCCACTGAAAATTATACCACTTCCCTCATTGCTATTGAAATTCTTCAGTTCCCTTCACTGCCACCACATCAATTTTTCATTCCCTTCACTGCCATTGCCGTCAACAGCCGTTAACGGCCTTCTTATTGACATACAAGCCCCACAAATTGTAAAACAACTCCCCACCGTTTCCCCTGCTTAATTTGCCCTCCTCTTTCAATGACATCATGGCCCCACCTCGGACCGGCCTTACCTGTTCAACACCCCGGCATTGAGGGAGTCTCGAGCACCCGCCCGCCCCTGCACTCCCTTGCCGGCCGGGGCTCTCATCTTGTTCCTGAGCTCCAGCGATTTGCAACACAGATAGCGCTGCTCGTGCGGGCGAGGCTCCGCCGCCCTAGCTCCCAGGCAGGCGTGGCTCCACCAGTCTACCTCCGGCGATGATTTGGGGGTGACGGCTAGTCCATTTGGTGCCGCCACAGGCAAGCTCCACCGGCCTGCAACGCTGCCGGCCTCCCTCCCCCAATTGGAGCTTGATTCGTTGATCCTTTGCCGCCGAGGGACCTTGAGGGGCGAGCGTCACCGCGCGAGTGAGCTCTGCCGACCCAGAAAAGCCGCTGCGCGAGCGAGCGGTGCCGGCCCAGCCACGGGATGGGCGGGCGAGTGCTGCCGCGTGGACGAGCTCCGCCGGCCTAGCAGCGCCGTCATGCGGGCGAGCTCCGCCGCGCGGGCACGGTCGTTTTCCCTCCTTGGCGGCCCTTTGTACTCGCGCTCGTCATGCCGGAGCTTCCCTCCTCGGCGGCCGCGCCTCCCTATGACTCCTCAACGGCCTGTGCCTCCCTGCGGTGCTCGGGCGAGCACCGCCAGTGCCTGGAGGCTCGGGGGCCTAGCGCACGGAGGTGACTCGCCGCGGAGGACAAGGCGAGCCCGGTGGCATGGACGCGCTTCCCCGGAAGCCACCGGCCTTGCGCCGCGGCACGCGGGCCATCGCTGGTGACATCCTAACGTCGCACGAGCGCGACCAGCATACGCGTGCGGCCAAGCTTTGCCTGAGCGATGAGACGAAAGAACCACCTGAGCGACGGGAAATTAACAGCTAAGCACAAATTAAGCCTGGGAAATGGTAGGGAGTTGTTTTACAATTTGTGGGGCCCGTATGTCAGTGACAAGGCACTTATGATGTCAATGGCAGTGAAAGGAACGAAAAATTGATGTAGTGGCAGTGAAGGGAACTGAAAAATTTCAATGGCAATCGAGGGAAGTGGTATAATTTTTAATGGCATTGAGAAAATTCTCTTAAAGTTTATTCCTTTCGTCCCTATAATTGTCTAAAACTTCGGTTAGCTACTTACATATCTAACAAAAAAACTGGAAAAAAGCTAAATCGCGTCTAGTCACGAGGAAGCGCGAAGGTACAGTGGCGGCCCGCGGCCTGCTATTAAGGTGGTGGGCTGACATAGCCGATTTTAATATTGCATGGAATAGCTTGACATATACAACTTGATGTAGTCTTCGTGGGAGCAAGTTGAAATGTTGGAACCCGCATGTTTCTTTATTGATGTACCCCTTTTAAAATGTGATAACTTTCTTCTAGATTTTCTATTTTCAACTCCGTTTACACCATCTTGTTCTTCATGATGAGATCTATCAAACTAGATCCATGATACATATGTTTTAAAAAAGTTTTTATGTACTGGCAACTTATGTTATATGTGTAGCAGGTAGTTATGTATTAAGTGTGTGGCAATTTATATGTCACCAACCAATAAAACTATATACATAAATTGCTAAAGAATATTTTTACATGGCATTATTACCTATCTGAAATATATGTACAAGCTGCTACATTATCTCTATATAAATTGGTATATTGTTCCTATATAAGTTGTCTCATCGTCTTTACATAACATAACAATACAGAAGTTATCACAAAATCTCTATGTAATTTGATAATAACATGATGAAAGTTAAAGGTGTACTACACGTATAAGTTATTGCATTGTATAGATAAGTTGATATTCCTCAATGCACAATTTTCTAAACAAGAAGATTTGTTATCTTAAAAATACAATATAAGTTGCTACATAGTTTGTACACAAGTTAGCACTGTCCATTCAACATAAGTTGACAATAACCTAAAATGACTTCAAAACATGCTACATATAGATATGGATCTTATTTTATAGATCTCTTCGCAAGGAATATAACGACGCAAATGGATTTGAAAACTGTTACTTGATGAGAGAATAATGCTTGTTTAAAGAAAATACACCTATTTTTCCCACCAATGCCAGCAATGATGTCATCAAAAAGCAACTTCTATCTACTACATGCTACGACAAAGCGTGTGTGCGTACGCCAACCAAGTAGACTAAGAGACACATGGTGGCACCAGATGGGTTGCCCTACCCCATTGCGCGACTGGTGGCGCGTTAACTCAATCCATAAAAAAAATATATTTACTACAATATGTACATTTCATCAAAACATCCGATTTTCATATAAAATTTGACCTGCATCTGAATCTGTATGAAAATGTTATAATTCCGAAACAAGCTAAAATTCCAATTACTAATGGGAAAGTATTAGGTCTGTTATGAATAGTTATTATCTGCGTCAGCTTGTGTATGAGCTAGCATAGATACATTTGCAGAGCCAGCTTATAATAAGAGAATGTAACTGGTAAAGATAGTTTCTAATGTATCCGTATCATGGTAATACTTGAGGGACTTAAGTATAACGGATTTGCTCGTCTTCAAATGTTTGAAGAGTACAATAGTATGCATTGTATCGATGTTGGATTTCTTAATCTACGTCCAATGACGCGTTTGGAGGTATTACATTGTGGTAGAGGAGGAAAAACGAACCTTTACCTCCTATAAACATGGCATGCAGTAGCTGGCACGTTGTTGACGACAACAGGCGTGAAAGGTAGCTATAAGAGGAAATTAAAGAGACAGACGGCCGGCCTAAATGACCGATTATTCGGGTGTCGCCATCATTGAATGACAGGAAGAATCGAGCGTTTGTCTGGTTCAGTCGTCACTTGTCAACGTGATCAGTGATGGGACTATCCCCACTAGAATCAAAGCTCCAAAGCCCCGGGCATGGTGAGCAGCTATCGTTTTCCTCCATGGTGACGTCCGCCGCCGCCGGTGACACTGGCAGCAAGTACGCATGGCTCATTACCTCAGCTGGAGAGAAGAGCGGCGGTAGGTCGGCCAGCAGCTCCTCCGACCAGTCGAAGCTCGGAACGGACACCTGCAGCGGGGGGGATAGGGCCGGAGCCGGCGCACCGTCATCATGCGCGAGCATCTCGGACGGCGGCTCAGCTGCATCATCCCACAGAGCGGCGGCGTCGGCCGTGTCAGCGTGGGACACTGCGGCCGCGTACACCTCGTTCGGGTCGCTGGTGCGGCCGACGTCCGGCGGCGAGCCCGGGAAGTTGAGCCCGTCAACGCCGGCGGGGCCGCGGAGGCAGAGGTACGCGGCGTCGAACGCCCGCGCCGCCTTCTCCGGCGTGTCGTAGGAACCGAGCCATATCCGCTCGCGGCTGTGGGGCAGGCGGATCTCCGACACCCACCGGCCCCACTTGCGCAGCCGCACACCCTTGTACTTCCTCTCTCCCGACGCCACCGCCGCCGCGCTGGGCTGCATGTCACGAACTAGAGTGCACCGGGCAATGGCTGCGCGAATCGTCGTTGTGCGTTGTAGGTTGGCAGCTTATGGCCTAGATGCTGCTGCTGCTGAGTGCCTGAGTGCATGGGAAACAGGAAGCTCGAGGCTGCTCGTTTTATACGTTCAGGTTGCGGACATCGCAGGAAGGTGGGGACGCGGCCAGAAACGAGTAGGAATGTAGGATGGTGACACATACAGGGACTTTGGCTTTAGTTGTCCGCCCAACACCTGTGCACAGCGAGACTGGGTAACACGTAGACTCAGACTCTTCTAACCGTAGGGTTGTTGTTCCGTCATTTTACATTACGTGTTTTTGCTTTGGACGGTTTGCTAGTGAACCAAAACATCGTCGCAAAATTTTTTTTGCGATTGGGACTTTTGCATGCATGCATGTCGAGTCTTCTCGTTTTTCTTCTAGAACTAGCTGTATATTATGATGGCTTCGGAAACCATTTAAGCTAGATGAGACTCTCGAGACATTTAAGATGATCATTTGTGTAACACCGCGGCGGCAATGGTTTTTTGCCCCTTATTCTGCTAGCTAGAATAAATGGCCCAAGCTAATTATATTTTTTTTGTTATTTCCAATAAATCTCAAAGGCACATCCAAAGGTGTACTCCGATTCCTTGGTAGGAAGTGCATGCTATTACGACCAGAAGAATTTGATTGGCACTAGAGTTCAACAATCTTGTTGGAAACAAAAAGTTCTGGAGGGAGTATCTCGAAATATGTGGTCGAGTGGTCTCTGCAGCTTCGAACTCATCGCGTGTCGACCTTGCAGTATATATCTTTATCATCCCACGTATATTTTGTTGATGCTGCGATAGTCTGTTTTATTTCTTTTGTTCATTGTTGTATATAAAACATTGGTTAGCTACTTACATATCTAAATGACTTCAAATAAAGAAAATAAACTACAACTTGTACATTTCCTCAAAACATGCGACTTTTATATGCAATTTGGCCTGCATCTGAATCTGTATGGAATTAAGTTTAAAAAAAAGAATCCGTATGGAAACTGTATGGAATTAAGTTTAAAAAAAAGAATCCGTATGGAAAATTTAGAGACCGGAAACTAGGTAACCATGCAGGTTGAGTGTTATGGGGATAAAACTCCTCTCACATATGATAAAACTATCCCTTCTCTCTCATCATAAAGACCTTCCAAGTTAGCAAAATTGCTGATGTGGCATACAATTTAATGCCCATAGAACTCTCACTAAGACCGGCTTTATAATTCCAAAACAAGCTAATATTCCAATTACTAACGGGAAAGAAATAGAGCTATTATGAATAGTTATTATCGGCCTCGGCTCATAATAACAGCTGATGTAGATAGCTTACGTACGACTATTTGAGTCGTCTCATATTAAGACCGTGGAAATATATGAGAGACTTATCGCTGCTGGCCTTCTAGTACGAGTAACGACACGAATGAGGTAATATGGAAGTGTTTTTTGTATATATAGTGTACAGAGAGCAAATATTGTATTTAGAGTAGTGTAGTCGAGATACGTTGTTATATTAGGCCCCTAAATTTGCATAAAAAATGACGCTGCTAGGTGGTTTGAAGTTATCCATAAATAACCAAGGGAACTTTTCTTTTTGCTAGCAAACTACCAGAGCATTTAGAATCGATGCAAACAGTACTGCATATTTTTGTGGGAGTCTTGTCAAAGCCGTCAAGATAGAATTCAAATTCAAACACTAAATAAAGAGGATGCGTAGATGACACCCGCGTGTGGAGGTACCCTTTCGGTGGAGGAGAAAAAACGAACCTTTACTTCCTACTACAAACATGCATGCTGTAGCTGACCCGTTGTTGACGACGACTGGCGTCAACGCTAGCTACTAGAGGAGAGATCGAGACAGACGGCCGGCCTAATGATGGATTATTCGGGTGTCGCGACCATTGGATCTGTTGTGAGTAGCGATTCTTTAAAAATCTAGCTATCTGGAAAAGTTGTTATCAACAGAACTTGCTAGTAAGAGAAGCAGAATGTTTGGCAACCTGATTTTCTATTAGGAGATTATCTGTGTTGAGTGTGTAATGACATGTATGCCCCTGAGGTGATAATACCTTATTTACTTGCTAAAAAAGCGCATAATGCAATAATTGCATTAAGTTTTGACAGGTTCATTAATTTTTAATTAAGGCATCAATTGTCATTACTAGAGCCTATTACAATCTCTCCTCATACGTCCAAAATATCTCATATGTGCCTTCAACTCTAGGCTTCAACCAATCGTCTCGTATACTGATCTCATAGTCTTCTTTTTTTCCTTGGGAGAATCATGAGCAGGTCTTTTCCCTATGATACGCTGCTGGACAATGGGTGACGACTTGGGTGCACCATCCCCTTCCTCAGCCTGACCATCAACAATATCTACCCCTGCAATGGCACCCTCACCTTCACCTGTCGGGTAATCTTCAGTAGCCCCTGGTACAAATGAGCTCTCATTTGTATAGATAATTAAATCAAACATGATGCGAAGATCATCCTCATGCTTAAGGGGTGCATATTTAAACATCATGCAACCTAGCATAGCCTATATTAGAACAAGAAATAATATGGCAATTTTTTGCTCCACCAAGTTTTATCAACCACTATGCATCCAGTATTAGGATTCCTGCCCAAACCACTGGCCCTAAGATTCAAAGTCTTCCACTGTGTATACATCCTCTTCAATGTATTCCATCTATTCTTCATTTGCATCTGGGTGTACTGCCTCTTGGTTCTTTCAGTAAACTTCCTAATCATATTTGCATATCCTACGCTATGCAGATAGTGTTGCGGCCTATTTTTGGTATTGACTTCTTCCACACAAATCTGATTGAAAACCTTTGCAGCAAATGGATCCCACTTTGCAACATTCTTTTAGAGTTTTCCATCTAATCATATATCATAGGAATGCATCAATTTAAATGTATAGAAATATTTGACAGGACCCTCTAACTACAAGATGCACAGAGACATGGGATTCTTGATAAATCTTGCAGAAATCATGTAGAAATTAGTAGATCGATAGCATAGCACTCACATATGAATCATTAGCAACCCATTTTTAACAACAGATTCATCTTTTAGACAAATCAGAGGAGGGAAATTTGCTTAACTTGCCTCCAGGGAGGTGTCCAGCGTTTGCCTTGGGGCTCCTGGTGCCGGCCTCCGGTGGTGCTGCTCGCTGCAGATCTTAGGGAGGGGGCTGGCCACTGCTGGCTTTGCTGCTCGCGTTCCTCGTGGAGGAGGCTCGCTAGGGGCGGCGTGTCAGGGGCGTGGCGTAGGCGAATGGCAAGGGCTTGGCGGAGGCAGCGTGTCAAGTGGTGGCCGCGCCGGCTAGGGGTGCACGGGCCCCAAGCAGCGAGAGCGGCGGAGGCGGCATGTCAGGCGGCGGCCGCGCCGGCCAGGGGTGCACGGGCCCCAAGCAGCGAGAGCGGCGGCAGCATCACCCGCAAGGGACAGCGGGCTACTGAAGGTTCCGCTCGTCCCTGCCTGCGAGGCGGCAGAATGGGTGGAAGAGTGCCGATCGAACACTATCTCTGGGTTTATATGCAATGGCAGTTTTCGTGTAATTTTGTGTGAAGTTTAACGGCAAGCTGGTAACTCACTCGCAGAACCGGTGGGATTTTTCCCCAAGCGACGAGCCGAACGATTCTCAGCGCACGTTGTTTCTCTCGATGCTTGGGAATTGATTCCAATGGAAGCGTACCAGAATCAAAGCGTTTGGGGTCGTTTGCTCGATTAAAATGACTAGAATCCCTCTAGAATCGTATCCAAACACCCTATTGAATGACAGGAAGAATCGAGCATTTGTCTGGTACGATTTAGTCGTTAACGTGGTCGGTCATGGGATCCCACTAGAATCAAAGCTCCAAAGCCCAGGGCACGACGGACAGCCACTTTCGTTATCCTCCATGCTGACGTCCACCGCCGTCGGCGGTGACACCGGCAGATAACTTGGAGAGAAGAGCGGCGGTAGGTCGCGCGACCAATTGAAGCTCTGTGTGGGCTCCTGCAGTGTTGCTAGTGCTGGCAGGTTCGCCGCCATAGCTTCCACCGGCGCACAGTCATCATTCTCCCAAGTAGGCTCAGACGACAGCTTGGTTGCATCCCATGGAGCCACGCCAGTGGCAGTCCAGTTTGCGTGGGACGCTGCGGCCACGTACACCTCATCTGGGTCCATATGTGTCGAATATGACTTGAGTTGTAATTTGGTAGATTAGGGATAGAGTCTTGGTTGTACTTTGTATCCCTAAGGCCCATAAATATGAGGGCACTACCATTGTAACCGGGAGATGACTTGGCGGCTCGTGTGGGCGGTGGTGCCCGGATGCTGGTGTAGCTGCTTTTTATGGTGAGGAGCGCCGTACTCATGCCTTGAGGATGTAGGTACATGGCCGAACCTCGTTAAAAAAAATATTGTGCCTCGATGCCGTTCTCATTTGTATGATCTTGCGATTTGGCTTTGCATTCTTGGGGTTATCTCTTCCGCGCTTTTATTCTAATAGTCACTTGTGCGGCCGACATCGAGTGGCAAGCCAGGGAAGTTGAGCCCATCCATGCCGCCGGGGCCTCGGAGGCAGAGGTACGTGGCATCGAACGTCGGCGCCGCCTTCTTTGGCGTACAATAGGATTGTTAGAAAAGTAGGCATATTTTGGTACATTTTAATTCCAAAATTAAACACGTAAAAAATTATCATGAATATGTTGAGTGACTCGGTGACAAAATAATATGTGCCAGTGTTCAAGTTTAATCTTCTAATAAACAAGACCAGACATAACCAAAGGAGATTCAGGATGTACTTAGGGATGGGGCTAGTGCCGGAGGCACCGGATGCGTCGTTATCATCTGGATTAGTCATATTAACCGTGGTATGGTCTTAGTCGATGTAGTCGTACAAATTTGATGCCGTGAGGAGTCGATGCAGTGCAGTCCCACGAATGGCCTTTGGGAAGTAGACGAAGTAGTCGAACAGCAGTGAATGGCCTTCGGGAAGTAGACGAATTAGTCGATCAGCAGCGAACGGCCACCAGGATGTAGACGAAGTAGCTGAACCGGGAGCGAGCAGTTGCATTCAACACTCCCCAAAAACCTTATCGCCTGCCTATCACGAGCAGGATCTCAGTGGCAGGCGAGGTTCCGGAGGCTCTACTCTCGCTAGTATTGTGTGCGTAGGGCTAGCGATGGAGATACAGAAGCGTGGCAGAAAACAGAAGAGGGAGAAGAGAGAGGTTTCCTGAAAGGAATACCTGTTGGTACATCTTTGGGAGGAGGAGGGGCATCTTATATAGGCGAGCACGTGAGCAGGGGGGATGAACTTGGATGCCCTGCAGCACATCACATCACGTCACATCACTCATCTCGTCTCGTCTCGTCTCGTCTCGACATGCCTCGCCCACGCCCACGCCCTCGGCCCGGCCCAGCTCGGCGAGGCAAGCGAGCGAGAGCGTGTGCCACGCCAATCTCTTTTATCAACTTCACAAATGGTGTAAAAAAGTCCACCTTTTAAGTCGATTGAGATCCTCCTCAAATACCCATGTGGGACTAAACACATAGCTCTCAAATTAAATAAATGGGCCAAGCTCATATATTCCAACAGTCCCCACCAAGAATTTCAAGCCAACTAGAAATACTCTCAGATCCACTATAATCTTCGATATACCAGTATTTGACAGAGACTGTTAAGTTGAACTTCCATCTAGAGCTAAGGCTACACTTATTCACAACTGTTCAATGGACTATGCCTTGAATTGTCAGTCTTGTGCAAACAAGTTTGACCAAAGCCCTTCACTGATACTAGGTTGCGAAAACATCCTCGCGATTTGGAGCTTATAAGTCATACTCCAGGCTTTTCATGAGTTTCTAGAGATCACCCACATCTCGTAGACTATGACCAGTAGTCAGACTCATATAGGTGTATTCCTCAAAAGATGTTCTGTAAGACAACATCTTTGCTTCAAAGAAACAACTCCCTTGTTTCAAAGAGGCCACTTGGAACATATTAAAGTATAGGCCAACCTGCCATATAGGATTGAAGAGAAATACAACTTTCACTGGAATTAGCCTATTCAAAGGTTCTCTTCTCTCAGTCAAACTATAGCTTATTTCACCATCCTACTTCACGGGATCTCTGATCACATAGAACATGTTACCACTATAGAATAACTCACGTGGGTCTCAAGCCCAATTCCATAGATGCATTGTCTATCACATTTCGTGAAAGATCCTTTGTGAATTGATCTGCCAGATTCTTAGCTGTTTGAACATAGTCCAAAGTTATAACTCCAGAGTTTCTCAATTTCCTGACAGATTTCAACCGCCTCTTGACATGCCCCGCGGTATTTGTGCATCTTCAATAAGAAGCGCATGTGCCGCATGAACATTGTCTTCATAGATCCCTTAAGTTACACATATGATGTTCCATCCAAGTAAACTACACATGTTGTCTTACCTTTTACCTGACCCGTTTTGGCAAATAGGGTAGGATAATCATTGATGGTAACAAAGATAATAGCCCTTAGTGTGAAGTGCTCCTGTCTTTACTCATCTCACATCTAAACCCTATCTTCCCAAAGCTTATGCATATCTTCCATCAATGGCTCAAGAAAAATATTTATGTCGATGCCAGGTTGCTTCGAGCCTTGTATGAGAATAGTTAGCAAAAATAACTTTCTTTTATGATATAGGCATAGGGGAAGGTTGTATATGGTCATCAACACTGGCCATGTGATTTGCGTGCTGCTTCTTTCACCAAATGGATTCATGTCATTTGTACCCAACACGAACCGTACATTCCTTTTTTCATCTGAAAACCCTGGATGATTGGCATCGAAGGTCCACCACTGGCAAGCATCGGAAGGATGTCGAAGCTTTCCGTCAGCCTTTACTAGGAGATCAACATGTCAAGTCATTATTTCAGCGGTCTTTGGGTTTGAGAACAAACGTTTCAGACGGTTCACCACCGGCAAGTACCACATCACCAAGGCAGGGACTCTACGCTGACTCGTCGTGTCAGTACCTATACAGGACTCGTCCTCCACTTAAGCACCAGCACTTTTCTTTGCACCCTTCTTCCTCTTAATCCCGATGGAGGAACCAGCATGGTCCTCACAGTAATCAGCACTACTTTTGTAACGGCTAGCATTGCAATTTGGACACTTTGGACACTTTTCCAATGCTGCGTACTCACCATGGTACAATATGCAGTGGTTCCTGCACACATGTATTCTTTGCACATGTATCTTCAATGGATTGATAATCTAATTTGTTTTCGTATGTGTTTTAAGCACAAAAGTAGGCTTCGGGAGCAACTTGCCCAGCAGAGTAAAGAGATTATTGAAACTATTATCTGACCAGTCAAATTTAGCCTTCAGGATTAGAAGATGAAGGACGAAACGCAACACTGTCTACTCCTTCCCACATCCCTCGTACATATGGTCCTTTGCTGCCTTCTTGAGTGTCTCGAAATTCTCTAACCCTTTAGCCCTCCCTAGCAACACTTCCGGTTTAATGTTGCGCAACATGTCCTCCATATCAATATCACGTTCCTCGTCCACCTGTGGTTCCACACGCGCATCTGTTTGATCACCATTTTGATCTCCACGGTCATAATCATCGTCCATCATAACATGATCATTTTCATTTGCATCATCACCACCCACTTCATCAGAGCCAGTATCGATGTCTGTGGTGTTGAAAGTACCTCTTGCCTCACCATGGTGGGATCAAATTGTGTATCCATCCACAAAATCTCACTTTATCAAATGCCTCTTGATGACATCAGTATCCTCCCATACAATATTGTTGCTACACTCAAAACATGGACAACGTATTTGATACCTCTGACATGAATATATGCCAATGTCTCCGTATGCCATACAGACATGCTCTATGATCTAACTTTAACAACCAATGATAACAATTCTATGTTATATTAACTAATTTAATGAGCTATGGATGTAGTAACTAATAAGTAGGAAGAAATATAATAAAAAAATATTTCTATATTACCCTAAATGAAACTCAATTAAACCATGGATGTAATAATTAATAAGTAGAAGGAAAAAATCAAACTCAATCATATATTAAATTCAATCAACTCATTAATTAAAACTATGGATGTAATAATTAATAAGTAGGAAAAATATAATCAAAATCAATTCTATATTACATTAAAATGACAAACATAGCATTGTAATGGTTATAATATGACCATAGAATTTTATTTACAAAAATAATCCATCTCTAATTATGTTCTCTTTCTTCCCTCATCTCTCTTCTAGGTCTAGATCTAGATCTAGATGACAACCTAATGAAGCTAGAAATGATGGATAGAAGTTGAAAAAGAAGGTTGGAATGACACGAACATAACTTTTATAGCCACCTCCTCCAAAGAAAATAAGAGCAAAACATTCCCCCTTAGATTTGGTATTTTTGGAGCTTTTCTCGAGCTCCTCTTGGGCAAGGTCCAAATGGAAGGTTGGCTGGAGAAGAAGTTGTTCGCGGCTTTATCTGGGTGGCATTTGTGCTGGCGGGCCACCTAACGCACCCGTTAGCACAGATGCATCCCATCTATGCTAGCGGGCATTTAGATTGCTCGCCAGCACAGAGCCTGGCGGGCACTAGCTCGGCGGCCCCGGTCACCTTTATGCCGACGGCTGCCAATTTCGCCTGCCAGCACGCTAATTTTGACATGCCAGCACAAATCGTTTCTGGCATAGTGATTGATCTGTCACTACAAGAAACTATTTAATTAAAGTTATAACGCCAAATTTTAGGTCTCTAGAGTCTAGATCATGGAATATTTGCATCAAATCTCCTTTTATAATCTCTTAAAACTTTTGATAAAACTCAACTAGAAGTCATCCGGGCCTGGAGCTTTCTTCTGTTCCATCCCAAAAACAACATCTCAAATCTCCTGTTATGTAAAAACAGCTTGTTTTCAGCGGTTGTTACCTAGGTCACTTTCTCCCTCACATTCCATTGATTTAGAAATAAGCATAAGCATTAGCTCTCCCTATGTTTACCCTTGGCAATTATTATCCAAAGTGCATTTGGCTGAAGTTTTCAATTCACATAAACAGTCCATTCAATAGAATCTTTTTGCCCGTAGCAATGTGCCAGCATTTGCATTGACTACTCAAAATAAAACTCCTACTTAGCTAGTTTTAGACGTCGTGCCAGCCGCAAAGAAGCACCATGCAAAAGGTGTTAGTGTTGATCTCCACCGACTCGGTCCAACGACCGAGTCGGATCCTGATCCCACGCCCTGATCGGGGGAGCACAACCAACTCATGGTTGCGGGCCCTCATCGCGCAGCACTATAAAAAGAGAAGGTGGGGGCCGGGGCCACGCATGCCAAGGTTCGCCGTGCCCATCAGACCCACCATCAAAACCCAAGACCTGATCACTTCAGCGCTGAAGTGGCGGAAAGCTCCGCCGCCCTGCGCCGCGCCGTCACCGCCGCCTGCACTCACCACCATCACCGCCATGGTGAGCTCCTCCTCCAAGCTCGATGGTCGGTGACTCTCTCACTCTATCTCCCTGTCTCTCTCCCTCGGTTACTCTCGGTTACCCATGAAACGCGTTGTTGTTTATCCTAAGATTAAGTTGTTTACCCGCTAGATGCACGCCTAGAGATCCTAGAATTCTATCAAAAGATTATCATCAGCATATTGACTAGGGATAAATTGTCAAACTCCTGGTAACATCTACGTTTACAAGAGTGGGATATGCGCCGCCTGAAGTGTGCACGCGGTGCTACGACGTGGGACCACGTAGATGAACTTCCGATTGGATCACCTCACCGCGTGGTAACAATGTTTAAGAATCTTTTTCTGGGTTGTGTGATTTCAACAGGTGACACTAGTAGACAAAACAACATTATTTTCACCATGAAGATACTACACAAGGAGATTATCACCCACAAAGCAAACCACACACGCTGAGAGATAAAACTTTCTTTGGCTTGTTGCGAGTTGCAAACTGAGATGAAGCTCAGCCCAGAGAGGACAGCCATCGGATTTCGAGCCCTACTAAGTTTTGAGGTAATAAAAGCCATATAAGTAGGGGTAATAATAATGAATTATGGCTTTTATGCTTTCTTCACAATTCAACTTAGTTCTTACTCCCTCCATTCCAAAATGTAGGTCATTTTGATTTTTATAGATACATATACTTTGTTATGTATCTAGATGTAACCTTATACTTAGGTGCATAGCAAAATTTATATATCTAGAAAAGTTAAAATGACCTATATTTTGGAACGGAGTAAGTAACTATTCTTAACAAAATACATATAATATTGTAGTCTGGTCTTTATCGATCTCGATCTTTGAAATTGTTAAGCTAGATGTTTTAGCCCTTTACCACCCGATATATATAAGTAAGAGACATGATGTCTATGAAGTATAATAAGACAAACCTCTCCGTTTTGGTTGGCTGGTTGTTGCCTTTCTGGGCCTTCCCGAATCTCTCTTTTTCATGAAGCGCGAAGCTGGTGACGTTTTGCGCCTGGATCCACTGTATCTATCGTTGTCCTAGATTACTCCCCTAGGTGTGAGCACGTGACGCTGTGGGAGTAGAAATTAAGCGGACCGGTCCGAATCAGGAGTCAGATCACTTACTGATGATGATGAGCACACGCTTGTGGCCCATTTCTGCTGGACGACCGGCGACCGATTGGAAGGTCTTGTGCACCGCCAAAGGAAAGGAGTTGGACACGAGATCCGTTGTTGTCGTTACTGATTCCAATTTTGGAGCAGCACATTGAACGCTCACGCGGTGTCGTTGATACTAACAGTATTCTATTTTGATACGAAAGATGCTGGCAGCACGTACTTTATGCTGGTAATCTAGAAGACTAGAACTCATCCTGGCGGACTAGGAGTATGGTTCAGCAGCAAAGTTAAACTCGACAACAAGGTCCACCAGGACTTCTCAAACCAGGTCGCCAATTCAGGGTCCACGTTAACGTGTGAATTAACTTTCACATTTTTTTGATGAAATAACGCTTATGACAATCAGGAAAGCGATAGAAAAAACAGTACCAGAATGCAAATAGATGGTCTCACTACCAGCTGCCTACTAGCCTGACTGCTTGTTTATACCCCACAAGTAGCTTGTAAACTGTAACCACACAGCTCTGGCCCTGGGATTACCCGGAACATCATCTGCGCTTCTGCAAAGAGCAACGGTCTCCCTACAAATTAAAGCGATCTAACATCTTGCTACCGTCTACCGCGAAGGCGCGAACTCAAAATTTTGAACAACTACAATCTCATGAGGCCTTCAACGCACTCCCTACGTACTCCCTCCCGCTCATATTATTTGACGTTGGTCAGTTCGTTTTTGAACTAGTCGGCGTCAAATAAAACGACATGAAGGTAGTACTTGATATTACTTTATCCCTCCAGATATATAAATGCATAAAAATAACGACGAAAAAGATCGATTTATTTTTTCCGACATTAGTTATGACAAATAGAATCATCTCACAAAATTTGTACCCAAAATAGAACACATACGAGTTGAATTTATATCTTAATTGAAAAGATATATATAGACAGGCAAGAGGCAACCAACACGCACCATCATGTCTGATTGAGAAGATGCTGCTCAGCTGCTGCACCTCATCGCCGATGTCAGAAGGAGTGAGTGCTGGACTGCTGGCATATGGGCCCATTCTCCCGTAGTTTCTTTGTGCTACTGGGCTGGCCCAACCCACAGCCGACAGTCCCATATCCCCTTCGATTACTTCGTGTTTCCTCGAAGAACCGAGATGGCGGATACGGATTACGGAACGAATCACCTTAACGCCTCGTTCGTTTGGTCTGGACTGAGGCTAGGAACTATTTCAGCTGATCAATGTTAATACAAATAAGTCTATCATTTCAACTGAAACAGTTCCAGTTCCAGGGGAATCGTTCTAATGTAAACGAACGGGCCCTAAATCAGTGTCGATGCCTACCACTGAAAATATAAGATTTTTATTCTAAGTAAGAGATGGGGGAGTTGACCAAACTAGTTGCGGTATAGCTATAATCAGTGGCGGGTCCAGAAATGGAATAAAAGAGGTGCTATGCGTTGGTGCTACTACATGAGCATCAAAGCTCGAGATGTGCTATCTCGGCTATTGGTAGCTAGAAGGAGGGATTTGGGAAAGTGACAATGGTCGATGAAGAGGAACTCAAGAAGAGGAAGCATGAGTTAAAATCAAAGAGCAATAGTGTTCCATCTATTATAATATTGTGAGCTAATACATAAGGGTACTTATAGTAATTCTGGCTAAGGGGGTGCTGCAGCACCCCCAGCACGGGGTGCAGCTCCGCCCCTGGCTATAACTAACCCAAAGTTATAGAATTCAAAAGAAATACTCAAATTATTAAATGATACAGAAAAAATCATTGAAATAAAAAAGTGCCGTTTATATAAGCTATTCAATTTTTTTTTTGAAAAGTAATATAAGCTATTCAATCTCAGATACTAGTACCTCCAATCACCTTTACATGACGCTTTGGACAAGAAATTGAACTACACGCACGATCAAAAAGATGTCCGAAACAACATGTAAATTTGACTGGCGGCGGGAGTAGATCAATGTGAGTTTCAAACCCGCATGTTAGAGAGATATAGATGCTATATCCAGGATCGGGGCATAAATACCCAAAAATTATATATGCTTGCTATGCTATCTCTCAAAACATGAGAAATCAACATTGAAATGAAAATATTTTACCACCCATACATGCAAGGGCGTTCGTGGTCATATATAGCACTTGTACCGTCTTCTAGATAAGAATACATGATATTGCCTGCCGCTCTGTCCTAAAATATAAAGCATCTTAACTCCGTATTAGAGGGACTAGCAAAAGACGTATATCCCTGAATAATACGTTGAGAGCTATGTTGCATATTTGTTCTAAGAGCCCTGCTAAGGTACACCTCTTTACCTCCAAAGAGGTAAAATGTGACCCTTGATTATAAGAGGAAAAAAATCAATTATGGAAAATAAAAAAGATATTAACCCACTTCTCTCTAACCACAAGTCACATGCATGCGTGCATCCATCCATGCGGTTATTATCTCCTGAAGTACGGTCATATGCACGTGTGCATGCAGTTATATTTAAAAATTTTCCATGAATTACTTAACGAACTTTGAAAAGCTAAATTGTTAAACTATCTGCTTCTTGCTTCCCCACAAGATTTATTTGCATATCAACTAAATTAAATTTCAGTCAGCTTCCCTAATATAATTTGCATGGAAGATGTTACAACTCACCCATGTCATCACGTAGAAGAAAAACTGTTACAACTCACATATGTCATACTATAACATAAAACATCACGTGTCATCAATAAGAGCCTATATCAAATCTAACGTAAGGGGTAAAAATCACGTGTCGGTGTCACCCATGTCATATTTTTCTATCAATGCCATGTCGCCCATGTCATGGTTTTTTAACAAATTCATGACACGTTCGGGAAAAAAAAAAGAAATGGCACACAAGATGGAAAAAAGAAGCGGTACATAAGATAAGGAGTCACGGTTTTCACAGTCCAAAAAATAACATACACGTTGAGATCCACCTTGTTGCACATTTCATTCAAAAAAATCATTACAAAATTGGATCATACCTGCACGTCGCATGCATTTCAAAAAAAAAAACATACAGGTTAAGATCCATTTTGTACCTTGCAGCACTAAAACAGCAGTTACACATTTTGGATCCATCTTGCGCGTAGCATGCAAGTTGGATCTAACTAAAAGATATTTTTCCTACTTTCCCTCTTTCCAAAATAATAAATATGCATTTCTTCTATTAACTCCTAGGAGGTAATATGTGGTAAAAATTATCCAGATCGATGGTCCATAGTCATTTTGGAGTACCTTAGCAAAACCCTTGTTTTAATAGGAATTGCAGATAATAGGAAGTGCAATTTAACTAATCCATCAATCGGCCAAAATAATCATGCTAACTCCAAGAAAAAAACTAAATGAACAATTGTTCAAATACGTCTGGAATGCCTCATATTTGATAAATTTTGAATACGTGTATGCTTTATATTTTAGGATAGATGGAAGATTAAGTATGTTTCACAATTACAAGCTGTACTCCTATGTTCATGACCTCAGAGCACCTGTTTCACAATTTATATCCACCGTACTTTAGATGTTGATTTTACCTTTTGGATCGGAGAGGAATATATACACATATCGAACGAACAAATAAGTTTATAAGTATACAAAAGAAAATAATGACAAAAAGAAAAACCAAAGAGAAGGAAGCAATAAATTAAAGAAAATTGAAAAGAAATATGAACAAAATAATAAAATAAGGAAAAATTGCATTTTCATCCCTCAAGTAATCCAAAAGTGTGACATTCATCCCACATATTTCAGTTGGTGCAAACTAATTAAATCGGTGCATTTTATCATCTCCACCTGAGTTTAATAATGGTTTAGTGTCATATAACATCGGTTTAGACCATGTAATCATCTTAATAATCGCTGCGTAGTCACATCTGATGCTGAGTCAATCCCTATAATAGTTTGGCGTGAATCGGTTCCGTTAATTTTTTCGATTAAATTTTTTTGGATAGACAATTTAGAGGATTTACTATTTTTGTGGGCTTTATATCTTCAACTGAGCATATTGCATCGCTACACATGGATTAGTTAAATCATTATGTGGCATAAATCACCATTAGATGACACTGAATTATTGTTAAACTAAGGTGGGGATGATAAATGCACCGATTTAGTTAGTTAAAGGATTGATTTGCATCAAATAAAATATGAGGGATGAATGTCACACTTTGCAATACTTAGGGATGGAAAATACACCTTTTCCATAAAACAAAATGAAGAAAAGAATAAACGAAAAAGGAAAAGAGAAAAACAGTACATGGATCACACCTGGGCCGTGATTTATGTTTAATAATCCCGAAAGTGGCAAGTGTGTACCCCCCCCCCCCCCCCCCCCCCCCCGGATACACGTGCATGGATGGCCTTTAAATATATCCTCCCTACTTTAAATGTAGTTCGTTCATCTGACGCCGTTGTCAACGTGATCACCACTGATCAGGGAGCATCACCAGAATCAAAACTCCAAAGGCCCGGGCACGAGTCACTTTCGGTCTCATCCATGTCGACGTCCGTCGCTGGCGTCAGCGACTCCGCCGGCAGGTGCGCATGGCTTCCCACCACGGTCGGTGAGAAGAGCGGCAGTGGGTTGGCCATGAGCTCCGACCAGCTGTCGAAGGTCTCCGTGGACACCTGAAGCGGGGCCGGGGCAGGCACCGCCGCAGTTCCCGCCGGCGTGGGCTCCGCCCGCTCGGTTACCTCCGACGACGGAGCTCCGGTGAAACTGGTGGGGACTTTGTTTGCGTGTGACATTGCGGCCGCGCGCACCTCCTCCGGGTCGGTGGTGAGACCAGCGACAGCGGGCGGCGAGCCCGGGAAGTTGAGCCCGTCGGCGCCGCCCGGGCCGCGGAGGCACACGGCCGCCCCGTCGAACGCCCGCGCCGCCTTCTCCGGCGTGTCGTAGGATCCGAGCCATATCCGCTCGCGGCTGTTGGGCAGGCGGATCTCCGACGCCCACCTGCCCCACTTGCGCCGCCGCACGCCCTTGTACTTCGTCTCCTCCCCCGACGACGACCCCGCGTGTGGCTGCTCCGGCGGCGGCGGCAAGGACGACATGTCGCGAACTTTTACGAAGCGCGAGTAATGGCCGCGCTCGCCGTCGTACGCGGGGATGGCAGCTCGTCTCAAGTCTGCAAGCTACATGCATGGGCCCATGGGAAACAAAGTGATCTCCAGGATATATAACAAATCACCTTGCCAATGAACATAGGTCAAACAGGTGTGACTCGATGAAAATATCTTGGAGGCTGTACAACATTGGTCAGCTCCCTTGACCTTAGTATTACAATGCAATCAGGCTAAGTTAACTTGTACTTAGAACAGAAGCAGCGTATGCTCATTCCAGGAAGCAGCATCAAGTCAGTGACTAGCTGAAGCTGACCTGGAGGTACAGTTATGTTACGACTGCGGATACGGCGGAACAAATATACTCCCTCCGTTCCAAATTGCAGGTCGTTTTAGCTTTTTTAGTTGCATAGTATGCACTCATATATAGTGTATGCCTGGATACATAATAATAAAATCTATGATCCTATAAAAGCTAAAACGACCTGCAATTTGGAACGGAAGGAGTATGATGAAAGGAAGAATGTGAACGTGTTGAAGTAATTGGGTGTTTTAGACAAAGAGATCAATTTTTGTAGAAACAAGTGAGACGCAATGAAAAAGGTCAAAAAAAAGTTGTGGCGCAATCGAAACAATATAGTAAATAATATATGATGAAACAGAAGAACGTATAGTAAACGTGTTAAAATAAGTGGGGGTTATAAAAACGAAATTATGTTTTAGTTTGATAAAAAAAAGGAAGAGAAATTAGCAACCGAAGCCACATCTATATCGAGACCTTTTTTCGAAAGTGTACAGCAAAAATTTTATCATGGTAAAAAAGTCAAATGCTGCCTAGTGTTTAAGCGGAAAACCGAGCCCAAAAACAATAGCACTGGAAAGGGTGCGCCACCCATCGTGATCAAGTAACCGCTCGCACCACCACAAGCTCAGCTATGCAACACTGAGCCAATTTTATCAAACGCAATCCAACTAGACCTTAACTAAACTGCTATTTAATACTTCCTTCGTTTTAAATTATAGATCATTTTGGCTTTAATAGATTTATCAATTTTTCTATGCATCTAAACATATATTATATCTAAGTGTATAGCAAAAACTATGCATTTAGAAAACCCAAAACAACCTAAAATTTGGGATAGGGGAGCTAGTTTTTAGTGGGAAATCTTATGAAACTACTAAGCAGGGGCAACTTCCGCATTACGCTCAGAATGAGATATCAAATGCTTGGCTTAAAGGAGGCAGAAATTCTTCAATATCGTACGTAATCGTTGACGGCAATTTGGTTTGTCTTGCTTTCAAGTGTGATCATGTGACTGAATTACCTACGAATGAAACAGTCCAAATCAGTCCATTCATGTTCACACAACAAGCACACACAGGAGCATCAGTTTAGGGATGAGCCTCCAGAGTAGTACCTCGCCACGTGTTCACTTTTTCTCAGGTGGACTAGCTAGTTTGATTGCTTGAAGACTCAAAAGTTTTTTTTTATCAGGCGGGTTAGTACTAACAAGCAGCAAATTCAAACTCGTCAGCAATGACGGCCTAGCAGTTCCAAACAAACCGCAAATTCAGAAACTACTCGGAAGAAGGCTTGCAAGCCTCATTTGGACAATGCTGCTTATGACAATTAGCGAGGCGATAGGGAACAGCACAAAGATGCCGCAAGAAATTAAAATGAAAGATAGGACGGAGCGGGGTTTTAATTTATTTTTACCAATATACTACTAGATTTTTTTGACATTTTCTAGGTGCTTCTTGATGGTTATTGGTCCTTTTAATAATTGTATATTGGTAGTTTTTTGCTAAGCAGCTG
This sequence comes from Setaria viridis, assembly GCF_005286985.2. Taxonomy (NCBI): domain Eukaryota; kingdom Viridiplantae; phylum Streptophyta; class Magnoliopsida; order Poales; family Poaceae; genus Setaria; species Setaria viridis. Next base: position 2,678,393 of record NC_048266.2, read on the forward strand.
GTGGCTTTTCTCTGGTTGGGAATTATTGGTTGAGGATTCTTGAACAAGGTTTATTGCATTGCCAACTGGTGATACAATAATTGTGGCTCTGAATTTATTATCAAAAAACAATTATTGTGGCTCTGAATTACAAACAACATGGAGATACCGGGCATATTAAAGAAGTTTATCACCACAAAGGTGCCACCACTTACTATCTTTTGTTGTTAATGTAACATTTAGGGCAATCTAGTTAGTACGTCATGTATTTAAAATGAGAGAAATTTTAGAGTACAGCCATCACATTCATTGTGCGCCCTCCAAATTTTTAGTAGAACTTGGAGAAATGGGAGACTTGATGGCCTAAGACCCATTCAGTGCACGATTTCATGGCACAGTTACCAAGGTTTAAAACTTGGTAACTATGTCTGCTGGGTTTGTGGTGATGAAACTCCTCTCACATACTCCCTTCGTCCTAAAATAAATGTTCGTTTAGCTTTCAAATTTTGTCCCACAAAGAGTGTTCATTTAGCTCCTAGTGAGATTTAATTAAAGCAACACTCACACCAATAAAAAAACTATATTGAAAATGCATCGAGCGAATGAAATAATCAATTGATATTTTTTTCTCTGGTTCCAATGCATGTGCATTTATTCTGGATCCAGAAAACCAAAGAGATTGTACAGCTTTCTACCACAACTAATATGAGTAATTAGGGGCAGCATGGTCACTTCCACAACTACTAATGTGTCCAAATTTTTGTAAATGAACACTTATTTTGGGACAGAAGGAGTATGATGAAACTCACTCTTCTGTCTCGTCATAATGATCTTGCCACATCAACAAAATTGCTGAGAAAATCATACGAGGCCGTTGTTGAAGAGCACCAGAAATCTGAGGTTGGACAAATCACCAATGCAGTCAGGAAGCGCGCCGGTGAGGTTGTTGTTCACCGCGCCGAACGCCCACATCGCCGAGCAGTTGCAGAGGCGGCCGGGGATGCCGCCGTGGAGCGTGTTGTTGCCGAGGTCCAGTAGCTGCAGGCTCCTCAGGTCGCCGAGCTCCGGCGGGATGCCGCCGGTGAAGTTGTTGTCGTACAGTACGAGCTGCTCGAGCTCGCCGAGGCGGCCGAGCTGCGGCGGCACGGCGCCGCCGAAGTGGTTCGATGTTAGGTCGAGGACCTGCAGCGTCGAGATGTTGCCGAGGAACGGCGTGAGCGTGCCCCGGAGCTCGGTTTCCAGGAGCTGGATGGACGTGACGTGGCCGGCGCCGTCGCAGGCCACGCCGGTCCAGTTGCAGTGCGCCGGGAAGGCGCCACCGGCACCGCCTGCCCGCACCAGTATATGTTCCGATTCCGTCTCGATGCAGCCTCTATTTCTCGATTCCGTCTCCAAGCGCGCGGCGGGCCGAATCGGCGGGTGAGGCAACCGGGAGCAAACTGCGGCCGCCGCGGAGCGGGGATCAGGAAATACTGCCGAGATCGAGCGAGAACACGAACTAGAGGGACCCCATGGGCCTCCACCCTGCGCCGCCGCAAGCCCCCGCCCCCGCCGCCGTCCCCTTCGCTGGCCCTCCCCACGCCGCCGCCGCTGCTCCACGCCTCCACCACCGAGGTCGTCGGGGAGGACTGCACCGCTGACCTCCCCGAGGAGCTCCCTCGTCTGGCGCCAGATTCGTCGTCGCCTCCAGCGCCTCCTTCGCCGAGGTGAGGAGGAGAGAGGACCTCCCTTCACACTCTCCCTCCTCCTATTCTTCACGGCTGCGGTCGAGCCCAGGATGCCGGCCGCCGCACCACCGACGCTGTCGGCCGCCCGCGCCCAATCTCCCTCCGCCTCTATGTTGTGAAGAAAGGAGAAGTCTTTTTCCCGTTAACCCCCTCCCTTCCCTTCTTTTTCCACCCGAGCTCCCCTCTTTTTAACATTTGGACTGCGGGTTGATTACTAAAAAGTCAAGGGACTTTTTTGCAACATAACCACGACGGACGAAAATTGTTGGCAGAGACGTTGCTTGCTTTGAAAATTGCTGGCAGAGATGTTGCTTGCTTTAATAATATATAGATATAGATAACGTCAAGGAGTTTTTCCATATTTTGCATTTAGAGGGACTTGTAACGCTTTAGTTGTAACACTACTTTCTATGTGTTACAGTATACTACCATTTTTATAACATTTTATTTGTAACATTAATTTTGTGTTACTATAATTGTTTTTTAACATATAATTTTACAAAACAAAAGCTATGTGTCACAACGCCGTCTGTAACACATACATTTGTGTTACTACAAAACTTTTTTTAACACATTAATAAATGTGTCAAGAGTGTGTTACAATATCTATGTTTCGTAGTAGTGCAAGATTCTCTCTTCTTACGTTTACATTACAATCGCACCTTGGGAATCGAAGCTGCGTGAGGAATAATGACGGCGGCAGGTTCATGAGAGGGTGACGTGTGCCCTACACATGTACGTGGACGACTGTGACCTTCCCGGATCTTTCATGGAACAAGCTAAGAGCCGGAGGCGGTCAGTGTTGCGTCTCAGTCTCGGACTCTCAGGTGACTTTCCTTTTGCACCTGTCTCAGTCTTCGTCAACGTAAGTTTCATGTCGTCATGATACTATGACTACACTATATATCCAGCTAATGTAACCATGGACCATGTATTTGTCAAGTGTGAGCGTAAGACTAAGCGTTACGTTCGAATGAACCGGTCCCAACCAGTTCACTGATTTTTTTTATAGGACAGCCATCACATTCGTCGGCGCTATGCTATTCTTGAGGCCTACTCATACAAGTGAGAGGCGTGATACATGATGTAACTAACCCACTACGGCACCCATGTGCGTCAGACAGATTTTCTCTACTCATTTATTTTAGGGACTCCACAATAACAAGAGAGGTTTTATTCAAATATAAATAGGAGATATTAAGTACTTCATATGTCCCAAATTACTATTCATTTTTGTTTTCCTAGATACATAACTTTTGATATTTATACATAGATATATACTATGTCTAAATACATAACAAAAAAATAGTATTTTGGGATGGAACAAGTAGATTACAACCATATGAACATGTTACGAAGCTGATTGACGAGAGAGAGACTGACATGTTAAGTATTTAAAAAAATTAGCTTATGTTGTACATGGATGGGGCTCATCTGCAGTAATGAGTTGCAGCTCGGGGTCACTAACATGTGGACCTGGTCCCATGTGTCAGTGGTCCAACTGCACTCTGTAGTATTGCAGAGGAACAGCTTCCATACGTGCTATTTTGATGTCGGTGCAGGTTTGTTGGTAAATATGCATGAATGGCTACCTTGTTCGTGAGATTTTGGTGGTTATGTTGGCAGCTATCATTCTTTTTGTCGCAGTTTTGTGGCTGGATGGCATGAGTTGTGTTAACATTATAATTATTATTCTCCTTTGGGCAGCGCTATTCTAACCTTAGGTTTGGGTGTAGATTAGCACATGTATTCTCCTTTTTATTAAGATATATACGCAGCGCAAATCTGTTGCAGGTTATTTTTTAAAATAGCTTATAAATTTTAAGGATCAAACTTAAAATGGTAGGGCTAAAATTTTTATATGTTTTAATCTAAAATTAATTAAAGATTAAGTTGGATTGTGGAATAGCATTAGAGCCATGATCCATTACCATCATGTGAGATGATCAGAGGGCCTGTGCTATTCTATACGTCGTGTATGAACAATATATGGTTGGCTGCTGGTTCGTGGCCTGCCTTAATTGTTGCTCCAAATTACTATTTATTTTTGCTTTTCTAGATTTTTTTATATATACATAGATATGTACTATGTTTAGATACATAGCCAAAACAAATAGTGTTTTGGGATGGAACGAGTAGATTACAACCATACGAACATGTTGGGAAGATGATTGACAAGCGACTGACAGTATGTTAAGTATTAAAAAATTAGCCTATGTTGTACGTCTATGGTGCTATTTTGATGTCGGTGCAGGTTTGTTGGTGAATATGTCTGAATGGGCTACCTTGTTCGTGAGATTTTGGTGGTTATGTTGGCAGCTACTCCCTCCGTTCCAAATTGTAGGTCGTTTTGATATTTCTAGATTCATAACATTTATTATGTATCTAAACATAAGTGTATATCTATGTGCATAGTAAAATCTATGATGGAGATTTTGAAGTGTGGCTGAATTTGGTGGAGTGATCTTGCCGCTAAATTAACAGACCACGTGACTCGATCGACTCAGTATCGCTATCAGATGTCAAGAAAGATTGAGACGTGAACCTCAACTAAAACTCTAAAGGCCTGGGCACGAGCCACCTTCGTTCTCCATGACATTCGTCACCGCCGTCAGTGACACCAGCATGTGCGAAAGGCTCCCTAGTCCCCACAACAGTTGGCGGCTACGTGCCAGGTAGGCAGTCTAGGTGCTGCTCGTGCTCGTGATAGTGTAGTTGATATAATCTTCCACAAGCTTAGTCGAAGTTGGATAGGTTTGACTTAGTATAAAATAAATGCGACATGTAAAAAAAGAGGAAGTATGATTATATTCATATATTATAAAAAGTACAGCTAGAGTGCTTACAATTACACTATCAATATGGATCTAAATGTGTTATAATGTTTCAGTCAAAATATAATGAATTTATCTAAAGTGGAAACTTACAAAGTTCTAATTTCATGGGTATTAACATGTTGTTATTAGTATTGGTATGTGATTCAATAAGAAAATCTCTCTTATGATTGCTAAAGTATCCCCCCCCCCCCCCCGCCCCCGCATCAGGGATAGAGGCAGGATGAAATTAAACAATTGGGGGAGCCATTACCAAGATTTAAGTATAAAATTTAGCATATATATATGTATATGTATATGTATATGTATATGTATATGTATATGTATATGTATATGTATATGTATATGTATATGTATATGTATATGTATATGTATATTGATTAGGTTGTTGCATGCATGTATACCATGGACTTTCATCAACTATATAGGGCCCATGGCCCCTGCCAGCCACCCGCCAACCCTATATGGTTTCCGGTAGCCCGTTAGTTATATAGCTTCCATTGTTTGAGATTCGTGCAAATATTTTCATCCATAGGATCTGACCCATCTCCTCAACCCTAGCCCCCCGTTGCCCGCAAGCACCGCACGCGCCCCGCCGCCGTCCTGTGGCCGCCGGCACCCCACGCGCCCCTTGTTCCCTGTCTCCTTCTTATTGCCTGCGGCCGCCGGCACCCCACGCACCCCTTGCTCCCTATCTCCTTCCTGTTGCATGCCTATCGGGGGCCCTCGTGGGTCGGTCGCGGCCGCTGCAGCTTCCTCGTGCCCCGCCACCTCCGAGGCCACCGCCACGGCCCCCTCATGCCTGCCGCCGGGCGCGCCGCCACGGCAGCCCCCTAAACCACCGCCGGGCACGGCCCCTGCCTCCTCCATTCGCAGCTGCCGCTCTTGCTGTCGTCGGAGAAGAACACCGATTTTATTTTTCAGAATGTTGATATAGGTTTTAGTAGATGTTGAATCCATTCTATTGAAATGTTGGAATAGTTCAAGAAAAATGTTGAAAGTAGTTATTTTTTTCAAAAATGTTGAATGTAGTATTTCTAAATGTTGATCTATTTCTCAGAAAATGTCGAATGCAATCTTCCGAAATGTTAAATTTATTTATCTATAAATTGGGCTTATTAGTTGGGTCTAATGGGCTTTAAAGCCATGTTGCTTATCCAGCACACGCAAGGTGCATAGAAACCGCCACTAGTAGAGAGTAGGCCTTCCATCCAGCGTTTTTAGTCCCGGGCGTTTTTGGACCCGGGACTAAAGGGCGTTTAGTCCCGGGTCAAACGGCCACCACCGACGACCACCGACAACGGGAGCTTTAGTCCCGGTTGGTAATATCAACCGGGACTAAAGAGCCCCCTTTAGTCCCGGTTGTAACGGCTAGTGGGACGAGGGAATCTGGTGGGGCGTTTAATCCCGTTGAAAACACCAACTAGGACTAAAGGCCATCCATTTAGTCCCAGCTAGAATTACCAACCGGGACTAAATCTTTTAGTCCAGAATTCCAACCGGGACTAAAAGGATCCTAACTAGCGCTCCTCTCCTCTCCCTTATCTGCTCCTCTCCTTTCCCTCAACTCGCTCCACCCTCTGCTCCCTCTCCCTTCCCAACCTAGCTAGCGCTCATCCCTCTCTGCTCCCTCCCTTCCTCCCTGCCTCCTCCTCTCCCTCCCTCCCTCCTTCCCTCCCCGCCTCCCCGGCCTCCTCCTCCTAGCTCCCTCCCCGCGAGATGGCCCGGCACGGGCGGGCTGAGCTGAGCCACCACGGCGCAGGTGGGCGAGGCCCGGTGCGCGCGGAGTTGCGCCGCCCCAACGCCGATGGTCGAGGGCCCGGCACGGGCGGAGCTGCGGTGGGCGGGCGAGGACCTAGCGCGGGCGGAGCTGCCCAACGCGGCACGGGCGGGCGAGGGCCTGGCACAGGCGGAGCTGCGGCGGGCAGGCGAGGACCTAGCGCGGGCGGAGCTGCCCAACGCGGTGCGGGCGGGCGAGGGCCCGGCACGGCGTGGGCGGGCCCGGTGCAGGTGCAGGCGCAGGCGCAGGTGCAAGCGGTGGGAGCAGGCTGGACGGCGGGGTGGCCCATTTTCTTTTATTCTTTTGAACCTTTTTAGTTCTGGTTGGTAGTACCAACCGGGACTAAAGGAGAAGGTGAAATACCCGGGACTAAAGAGGGGGACCTTTAGTCTCGAAAAATTAGTCCCGGTTGGATTTTTGAGACCTATGCATCTCTCCAACCGGGACAAATGTTCACTTTTCCACCGGTGCCCCAGCCACCCCCTTGTCTCCGTTTCCTACCGCGCATGCATACATGCACGGTCTAGATGGTAGCATGCTTCATGCATATATAATGTGAGCTATTTTTTTTATAATAGTAGATGTAGGTAGTTAAGAAGTATATAAATAGAGGTACTTTGGATGATTGATTTAGAATCAAATTAGGGTGTATTTTGGTTACGTTTTTCTTACCACGTCATACCATCCACTATGAACTCAATGCTGAAGACATCAAGCTAAAGAGAGGATAACCGTCACATTTGATGCTCTCAATGTCACTACACAATTTCTATGATTCCCAATTGTTTTTTTTTTTGTGAATGGCTACTAGTCATTGACCTTCTTTATAATTTTCTCAAATAACCAATGCATTTAAGCCAAATTGTGGCAATCCCGGTGATTATTTATCAAGGGAACGATTTTTTAAAAAATATTGGTTGGGGATTTTTTTTTTAGTTAATTTATTTTGCCTATTGGGAAATAACCAAACTAGATTAGAAAACCCTTGGCCACTTTACTAGAGATCGTGAAGAACAATATCCCTTGTCCATTTGGGAATGCAGTGCACGACTGATGCCTGCATTGGGGTTGATAATCTTTTTTTCTCTAAGAAATATTATAACCGACTAATAATGGAACCGTCAGCCTAGTTCCTTCATTGTTCAAGTGGACGGGAAAATCATGTTATAGAAACAAGCACATCCGCTCATATTTTCTTTCGGCTTCTTCTCAAAGACGGACCGAACATGAGAAACTTGTTTGCCTAAATATTCGGTGCATACCACCTCTTCGGTGGAAACATGAAAACTCCTCCAAAAATCATACAACCACGTGTTCAAAAAAAATTGAAACGATGCACATCCATAGTGTGTCTACAGAATTTACTTTGTTGCAAAAGTTCGGTTTGGAGTTGATTACTCACAAGCAAATAAGGGAGGATTTCATTTCACCCCAAAAATGTCCTTTGTAAATCAACTCAGTGTTCTCACTATCAGATGTCGACATTTATATCCCCCACACTAGTTCGTAACTTGATCATACAAATTCTCTCCCCCACACTAGTTCGTAACTTGACCATACAAATTCTATCCGGTTGTCCCGAACAGTATCTGCATCGCCACCTATTGGTTGCAAACTAAAAGAAAACTGGAAACGAGAGGCGCTCAAGAGAGGACAGCCATCACGTCCGACGCTCTCAACACGATGTAGCCCGTGCCGTCAGCTCCCTTGAACTCGCTACCTGCGTACTTGGAGTACAGAACGGTGCTGCCAGCCGGCACTGACAGTGGCTGCCTCCTGCCTTCGTCGTCAAGAGAGCCCGGCCCAACAGCTACAACCTGGACCAGTAGAATAATGCGTTAGCTCATGTATTCAGATGGTAATGATCTTCACGCCTGTAACTTCGCTAGGGGCTATACTCTTATCCTAGCATCAAATCCTGCAAGCTACAACTCGCACAACCTAAAACGTTAAGACATGGCCTAGCAGCTTTTAGGTCGCGGCTATAGAATAAAGCCAATAATATAATTCCGGAAAGAAAATTGGTGCTAAGGACTCACTGTTCCAATGGATGGCTTCTCTTTAGTTGTTTCAGTAAGGATAAGGCCCCCAGGAGTTGTCTCTTCAGCTTCTGCAACCTGCCATGGCATGCAAAAAGAAACGTAACTAAGTGGCACTATTTCAGTACAAGAGCAGGATATAAGAACAATCCATCAGAAATCTCCAGGTTTACTATCCAAAATCAAAACATCTCTGACAACATTGTTACAACTAACAGGGAACATACTAATACCTTGATGAGGACACGATCATTGAGAGGCTTCATATCCTTCACATCATCGGTCTCAAGAATACCGATGATATCGTCCTCTTTTAGAATGAGATGCTTCGAGTCATTGAATTCAACCTCGGTTCCAGCATACTTCGAGTACACAACTTCTGCCCCAGTCTAAAAGACAAAACAGACATATTACTGCAAAGTATTTCATGGGCAACCAGAGGAAGGAGTATGCCAGATAATAAACATTTAGGCATGAGCAGTTGTGGAGCTTGGAGGAAACTTTAGAGGGGGACATACAGTATAGGGATAGCCATTTAACCAAGTTTTATTGGCAAACTATACCTAAACACTGTAGCATCTACTGGAGATTACACAAATGCAGGGGGGGGCCATGGCCCACCTTGGCCCCAACGAAGCTCTGCCCCTGGGCATGAGGGCACATGGAAACAACTGTATTGACAGAATTATTGCATCCAACTTCTCTGCTAGACATTTAGACATACTCGATATATTAAAAGGAGTCCAGCTCTAGCAGGAGTGTGAAGGAAGCAAGTTTGATAAAACAAACTCTTGCATACCCTGAGCTTAGATTATCCTAATCTTATTATGTTAACATAACTTAATCGCAAAGCAGAAGATAGCTGGTTGAGGAACATATTTGTATGACTGGACATTCAAGTTGTAAGCAACCAAACATGCATGTGCATATGCCAGATCTGCCTCATTTCCTTTAAATTAGACAACAGGCCCAAATTAACGTTATTCAGGAACATTAACTTCCACGTTGCAATTATGAACAGAATAGGATACAAGGTTTTATTTCTGTATCAGCACAAATAGACCTGGCTCGTGCAACACACTTGTTCCAGAAGAGATTTACAACTCTCCAAGGTGTAATAAATTGATCCTAAATAAGCAAAATTGCAACTTGTCAGTCGTTTTTTTCTTTTTAATAAAGGGTGTTCTGACTGGACCAGCCTGGGGATCAAACCCTGGATCTGGTGGTACCTGCCTGCACTCCATTACCCCAAACTCATCTGCGGATTCCCTAATACCAGGCACCAGATTAGCCCAAACTCACCTGTACTCCCTTCAACAGTTACCAGATAAAACATAGTACAAGCTAAGTGCACATCTAGACTGCAACCAAGTAACCAAACCAAATTTCAGCACTGACAGGTACAGGCATCACCAAAAAATTAGACCTCAACCAGACTATAGACAAAGCTTGGCAAACCAAAACTTGGTAATGCCAATGGTACACATGCCACTGTGGGATGATGGACTGAAAGTCCAAAACTGTCGAACCAAATTTGGGCAGGAGTCCTGCTAATGTTAATATTTTGTCACACTTTGCTAGTCCAAAATCTGATTGGTATTTTTTTGGGCACCGTTTGTGTGACAACATAAATTCAGCTTCATCGTAAGGTTATGGGAGGTTTGGACTTGATGTCATGTGGATCCAGGAACCTTATCCATCCACAACCAGGTGCAGTTGTATCCATGAAGTTCATGTATGGATTTTATAAAGATCTGGAGGATTCCAATATACAAACCATACTCCATTGGAAGTTACGAGTGCTATTTCCATATACAACAAATGGTGTGGCATTTCAAGGTGTGTAGAAAAAATGTGTGCAATTAGAGCCTGATTGGTTTGCTGCCAACATTTTGGCATGCCAAAGTTTTGGCAAGCCAATCTTTTGGCTAAATTATTGTTCCAAAGTATTGTTCCACAATTCATCCATAATCCATATACCACAACTCTAAATTGTACACCGTTTGGAACATATCAAAGCAGACAACCTATGCTTTTCAACAGAGTACCATTTGCAGACTAGACGCCTTAGACCAATGCAAATTCATCCATGAACTTGATGGACAGACCTGCACTGACTTGTTGACGGATAGAGGAAGACCGCAATGATGCCTACTTCAACATTTAAAAAGGGAAAAAACTGCAAGAGCTTGCAAATGTCCTATTCACAGTTGCGATTTACATCTAATTTACTGGGTAGGATGAACTGGAGACCATTATTGTCTTCTTGTTTTTAGTAAACTTGGTATGTATGCTGCAGAAAAGGGAAACCAACAACTATACAGTACAAACTTTAGGTGCATAGAAGAACTAGCCACAATAAGAAACGTAAGATTTTTATAGGTTCTGCACACGACTTTTCTCACAACCACCTCTGACCTCCAATTTTGTCATTCCCTTGACAATTTACCATTAAAAGTTAACAGTGTGTTCTTGTTTGTGCACTGTGAAGCCTACAGATGAGCATCAATTCTTGAATCAGCACATCTACGAGCATGGAACCTGATTCCTCCATGTCCATATTTCCCAATTATTCATAACAGAAGCATATGGATTAGACATATATCCACATCCATATGAGTTACTTACTGGTCTACCACAGGGAGCCAGAATTTACCTTTATGCTGACCTCTATTTTCTTATCCCCAATGGTCCTTCCCGCTCCAACAGCAACAACCTCACCTCCTTGCGGTTTAGTCTGCGCCGTCGATGGAAGCAAAATGCCACCAACCGTCTTCTCCTCGGCAGCGCCAAGCTTCACGAGCACCCTGTCTCCCAGAGGCTTCAGTGAAGTGTACTGCAACATGACATCATATCAGCTTAATGCTGCAAGCCATACACAAGCATACCTACACTAGATTCTACCAAAACAGTTGATGCGGAGCAGGTGCATTCTGCGAAAAATTGGACGCGTTCAGTGAGGCCCATATCCACGTGTCGCATACCTTTGGGGCGACAACGGTAGCAGCCCGGACGACAAGGCTACGGGCCGAGCGCCTCGACGAGCAGACCCTGAGAGTCGCCAGGCTCTTGTTCGTGAAGGCCACGGCGGCGACTCCGGCGCCAGAGAGCTGCACCGACGACATTCTCGTGTGCTCGCGGAACGACGGCTAGCTGCGGATTCAGGCAGGCAAGAGTCAGCCTAATAAATCGAGGTGAATGCCATAGCCATCCAAATCTCAACTGTGACGCGAGAAATGACGGAAATCGGAATAAATCAGCGCAAATTCCATCTAGATTCAGCGGCACAAATAAAAACAGTTGCAGTAGGTGTCAAGCAGAGCCCACCAAATCCACAAGGGGGAACTCAACTAAATCAAACCCGCCTCTTGCAGTACCAAATCTGCGGCTCGGAGCACACCAAATTCACCCCAATCCCACTCCTGAACCCGCCAAATCCAACACCCAACAAGCGAGAATCCCAGGGGGCTGGTACCTTGTCTTCGGAGCTGGGGCCTGAGGCTGCGCTTTGGAATCCGGCTGCCGTGCGCGAGAAGCGAGTTGGGGGCAGACGAGGAGGTGAGGAGATAAACCCTATGCGAGAGAGCAGAGCAGCAGCGGGTAAAGCGCCGCCGAGCTAAAGCCCAGCCCCCACTTTATTATCCCCAGGGCCCCCGCGGGCGGGTGCGATTAGACCGGATGGTTCTAGAATGTTGGAGGGGCTGCGCTTCAAATGGGCCGGACTGACGCTGGTATTATGACCCGTTGGGATTTTGGTCCATGGTGGACTAATTTGATTTTGGTCCATGGTGGTTAATTTCAGTTCCATTCCTGTTTGGTTCCATGGATTGAAGTGGACTAAAATTTATTAATGCAGTTGAACAAAAACTGTTTTACCCTCGCTACCCACATCCCGGTACCCCTCCCTCCTAGCCTCCCCTCCCCGTCGCCATTCTGGTATCTTTCTTTGCATCAGCTTGTGGCCATTCTGGACAAAGTGTTTGGCCTGATAGCTACACGCTCCTCTCCAGCCTCTCCTTCCCAAGCTTGCACTTCCAACCATCCTACTCCACCATTACCCCAAGCTGACAGGAAGGTAGAGGGCGGCGACGGTGGCAGGGGCCGGGCGGGAGGACGGCAAGGCCCGTGGCGGCGGGTGGGCACGGGGCTTGGGCGCCGCGGCAAGGGCGGCGGTGGTGGGAGACATGGTGGCTGGTCACAATCAGGCCTTTCTCCTCCTAGATCTGCGGTGGTAGGAGCGGGCCAGCCAGAGACGCCGCGGCGGAGGTCCTCCGGCTCACCGGCGGGTGGGAGAGCGGCGATGGTCGGGCGGGAGGGAGCAATTAATGAGGGGGTAGGAGTGTCCTGGGCATCCTTTAATCCAGTTTTGTGGACTAAAGGACTAAAGGTTTTAGTCCTAATTTTAGTCAAGTGTTTGGATGTTTAGTCCAACTAAAATGCACATTTTAGCCCAAATTTTAATTCATGGTGGGAACTAAACACCCCCGTTTGTTTCGTGCGCCACAGATGCGTTCTTGGTGGAATGATTACATGGCTGATGGGCTGCTTGTGACAAATCATAAATGGCAGTAGATGGGAAGTGTTTATACAGACAAGTAGTGATAGGTTTGCAGGTCTGAGTAAAGCCTGACGGATATAGATGTGCCCTTTTTTTTTCTATAGTCGGTGTCAATTAAATTTGTTGAGTGTACATATTGCAGGATAAAATTTAGCATTTTGAACTGGAGGTGCTAGCTTTTTAGTACCTACTACGAGTATATCTGGAGCAGAAACCTCTCACGGCTTCAGTTTTGTTGATATTAGGTAACCCTGCATTTGCCGGCATGACTGCCAAGTGCAAATACGAACATGATTCCAGAGTAAAATTTTAAAGCGTTACTACAGCCCATCTAACTGCAAAAATTAACAAGACTGAAGACTGTACTACGTCCGAGGTCCGACATTGGATCCGAGTTATCTGTTACAGATAGTCAATACAACTTCTACTACTTCAGTAGTGGAAGCAGCGCACTGGAACAATTACATGGGGCTTGCGAGTTGCAAAGCCAGAAGTTACAGGTTTACAGCACATATATACATTGTGACAATTGAACAATTTGAAGGATTACAATGAATGTAAGTCCCAATAAACAGAGGTAGCTTCTCAACTTCAAAGAAGTTTAGTATCCCAAAAAAAAGAAACTAATCTGATTATGTTGAGTAATTACCGGATTTTAGTGGAACAAAGCGTCAGGACCGCCAAAATAAGGCAGTTTGCTGAACAATTCTGCCAGAAGTATTTCCATCAGTTCTGTCAGTGAGTTGGCCCTAAGTAATACCTCGTAATAACATTAGACGTGTATTCCAATCCTTTATCCCTCACTCAGTATCCTTTAAATAATGGTAAGATGCACATTAGTATTTACGTCAGCCCCTCCACGCATTTGCGTCATCGGAAGCGCTACAGGCTTGCCCTTGTGGAGGGATGCAACCAAGGTCGCCATCCAAGCTCATTTGCTGTACTTCAGCAGATGATAATATTTTGATGCTCTTCACACAGCTTACAAACTCCCTGCAGGTGAAGATTTTCAAATCATCAGAAGGGGAAAAGTTTTGAAGAAACATTAGGGTAAGGATGGCACCAGAGAGATGAAAGGAAGGGAAGAACTTACTCCCAGGGGTCATCCCCAACGAGGAGGATGTCATTTTCATGATCAACATACACCAGCTTCCAATCTGTTCTGTAGGGATCTTCAAGCTGCCCCTGAATACCAAACATGCATGCGAGATCATGCCGAAGATCCTCATAACCTCGGTATCGTGTTATATCGATTGATCTCCCCACAGATCCACGCTTTTGAACCTGGACATGTAATAAAGTTAAGGTAGTTATGAAAGGTCATTTGCGCTATTTTTGGACAATTGCATCCTCTAATAACTGAGTCAAATATAATGAGCATAGTATTCAGCCTAAAACCAAAACAGAGTTGGAGACTGAAAATATTATCACAAACCTAACTAGTATAGAAACTTCATCATCAGGGGTTTTAGGCTTTTAGCTACATGCACCGTTCATCATGGAACAATCTGTCCCATTTATGGAACACTGGAAAGTAAACTCCAGGGTAGCATGCAAACATATATATTCCTTAATGTCACAAAATCAAATTTCTGTGCAAAATTAAACACTACATTAATACGCATAACACCTCTATGTTAGCTGATGAAGGCTGAGTTTCTCGTGAATTTGCAGGAAAAATGTCAAAATTAATATTTTAAAAAATATATGCCTAAGAAGATCAGCTTTTATGACAGCACCAAAAAATGTACTTCTAAAAGAATACTAGACTACTTGATGGTTTTGAGAGCATGGACACAATATATAGGTCAACAGGTGTGCAAACGTGCATTCTTAGTGAAGTATTACCAAGTAACTAACCTTAGTGAAAGTTCTCATCCGTTGTGTTTGACTATTCCACAAACCTTGGCTTGCCATTCCACCATCAGCAACAGCAACATCACTTGAACATCCAGGCTTAAAAGACATGTCAGGCACACCAAATGACTGGGAGCTGAATGCAGCAGAGGATAGCTCGTTCTCCACATCCCTATGATCCCTTTGTCCAGTAGGTAGATTGCATATACCCTTTCCTGAAGACATCCCTCTTGACAACAGGGCATCGGGCATTAATGTATCTACATTTTCCGCGATAAGAAAGTTATCTCTTGGATCAACTTGAGCAGTGCTATCTAAACAAACTGGAGGAAAGGAAAAGCCTTCTCGTGGGCTCTCATCTAAACAAAAGGAGGTTGCAGATGATGCGTCAAGTTGATCTGAAGCCGGATGCCGATTAGGTGCATGGACCGTTTCTTTACTGCCTTGTATGTCATTCTTAATTCGATTATCTGACTTACTTTGAATTTCCTGAAGTAAGTGCTCAATGTGTGGTGTTGATGGTATCTCAGGCAAATTTCTGCTTCCTTGTTGTGCTCTACTCAATGAATTTATTGGAGAGACACGGCTGCCAGATGGAGCTGTTGAGCTGGATGGTTCTTCGCTCTCAGCAAGTGCTGAGTGTGATCTTACAAGTTGCTGGGGTGTCATGGATCCTGTCATGTGGTTCAAAGGTGTTTGCTGCAAATGCTTGAGCTGGCCCATAGTATCAGCACCGCCTAACTGATGCTGAAGAACTTGTTGTTGGAGAATTTCCTGGCTTTTCTGAGATAGTTGTTGGATCAGCTGCGACTGATGCTGTGGGTTCAGCTGAGATAGCAAATTTTGTTGTTGAATCTTTTGAAGCAGCTGCAGCTGCAGTTCTGATTGTGATAGTTGTTGTAGTTGGGGTTGTTGACTTTGTAGGAGTGCCTGCTGGTATTCTGCTGTTTGTTGCAGCTGTGGAGTCTGAGTTAATTGTGGTTGTGGCAAAGAACCCATGGTCGTTAAACCTGGTAACCCTGGCCGTTGGGTAGGTGACTTGGGTAAACCTAACTGTTGTATCTGAGAGGACGATGGTTGCAAAATCTGGTTTAACAATTGTGCTTGCGAGACTGCTTGTCCACCTGAAGGCTGTTGCTCTTTCAGCTTGTGCTGGTCCATTGGCTGAAGAGATGCAGTGGCCTTCAACTGCTGTGGTGGCTGTGACTGTTGCCGTTGGAGTTGTTCTTGCTGCTGTTGCAAGTGAATGGCATTCTGCTGCAACAGCTGGGCTTGCTGTTGCTGTAGAATTGCAGAGTTTTGCTGCAGTGGTTGGACCTGCTGCTGTTGCAATATAGGGTGCTGCTGCTGTTGTTGTTGAGCTAATGAGGTAATTGCAGGGTGGTCCACTTTTGAACCAGCCTGTAAGTTAGGTAAGCCAACATTTTGGGCCTGCATACTCAATCTTTTTGCTGGATCTTCATTGACACCGCCAATCCCATCCTGCATACCCAGTGCATTAGAGGTCAAGTATTGAGACTGTACAGCAGGGGCAGCAGCTGTTAGCATCTGAGGATTTTGCTGCATAGCCATCCATTGAACTAGGCTCAGGCCTGGAAATAATGCATTTTGGACATCTTTCAGAGCAAAGTCATCACCAAGCCACGGCATCGCTCTTTTGAAAGCACTCTCAACCTCATTCTCATCATCTGCAAGATTCATTTTATGCAAGGACAAAACATATCTTCAGAAAAATGGAGCAGTGCAAATAATAGATGCATGATAAATAAATAAATAAGTCCAACACAAGGATCAACATAAGGCCACTATTCTTGTTCACAGTTGAAGTCTAGTTTATAGATAAGCAAGAAGAACTAAGTTCAGGAAAGGGAACTTCCATGTGTATGCCCACATATTTTTGGAACTTATATCGATGATCATCAATGAATGAGTCAAGGTTATACACATTTTTGCAACTTATTTATTTGCAACTTATAGCGATGATCATCAATGAGCAGCCCACATTTCTTATTGTTGATGTATCAAGGTTATACACAAGAAATAGTATGAACTAATTCAGGAAATAAATTTTCTCCAGCTTAAATATACAATCTGGCACATGAGGGTCAATCAGCTTAACAAGTGCATGAAAAACAGAGCTATAAAAGGATAGAAAGCCAAAATTTGAGACTGACAACATATCGAAGTATTTTTCCTGTATGGTAGAAACCATAATATCGCAGTATCTGTACCTGGCATTCCGGGCTGCTTAGGAAGCTTTGGCCTGAAAAATGGTGGTGGGCATATATAAAATGGTGTAGCAACTGGCTCAATCTCCCATATGGAAACACGGGTGCGCCTCTCAGATGCAGTTGATTCATCCCAACCAACCTAAAGTGGAAAAGGTAGATGAAATCAGATGAAGTTATCATCCTTTATGCTAGTCTTCAAATATCATCTCCATATAGTTTTATGTAAATCTTATCTAAAATCTGTATAGCATTAGGGTTGACTCGTGCAAGTGCAACTTCACTTCTTGACATGGCTAACTTTTTACTGCATGTAGCTGAAATAAATGGATATCACTGCAGAGTAAAAAAAAATTAATGACAAACCTGAAGGTTTCGCCAATGAGAATTCTTCCACCGGATTGGATCCAAGTCACCAATGCCTGTGATTGTGCCCATATATCTTCTTACCCCTGAATCCTCTGTCTCAAAGAGCATTCTGAATCGCATTCCAAGGGACACTTGTGTATATAGAGCCTTATTGTATTTTGCTAAAGGGATGACAAATTCTGATGGGCTTGCCCTATCCAAAGAATAGTATGATTCATTAACCTTATTATTGGCAGAAATTGCTTATAAGGTACAATCAACAAGTAAAATACCTTGGATTATAGAAAATAGTAAATGGGCTACTATTTGCAGCGGCATGGGCTGCTGCTGCCAGAATTCCAATGTGCATGCTGTCACTTGATAAAACTGATGATGACAGAGCTGGTTGGGGTCTGCTAGCATGCCGAATGCCCAAGAGAAGCTGAGATTTCTCATCCCTGTTAAAAGAATGCAGGATCCATGTTTTCCATAATTGTTTAGAATACACACATATGTTTAGATACACACACTTTTTCATGTCTGAAATTGATGGTATTACCTTATAAAGAGAACTGAATCACCAGCTAAGAGCCTTTTGGTACTGACGAAGACACTCCAACCAGTTGTCAAAAGATGCCTCTTTGGTTGACCTGCATGTGCAGATACAGTACAGTGATAAGTACAGAATGCTTCTAATTGAAAAGTGTCATTAAAAAGAAAACTCCAATAGCTGCAAAGGACCAAATATAAACAATGGGTTCCTAAAAATTGTGGCACTGAACTGTGGCTTCATAACAATTTGTATTCATACAGAGTAAAAGGTTCATCTGCATGTAATATTTGAGTGCCTGGCAATTGTCTGTACCTCGATAAATGTGTCGAAATTTCCATGAAATGTCATGAAGATCCTTCGCAATGAGTTCTTGCGCTGGTGGTTGCATCGTAAAGTCCTATCGAACATGTTACCCTGGTAAGGGAGGTACTTATTGCATCTTATAAATTCATAAATCCATAAACATTATTTCAGTGTTATAAAGAAATTTTGCATACTAGTGGTGGAAATATCTTCTCAGCTGCACGGCGTGGCACTGAGAATCCCCCATGTGTACTTGTGTCGCTTGCTGTCAACGTCTTGCAAAAGAATTCTGTTGGTTGCTTGTTTTGTTTCAGACCCAGTTCAGATGCCAGCATTGCGTCTCGATCATACTAGTCGCGTTGAGAAAGAAATATTTCATTGCCATTGAAGAAATCACAACGAAAAAGAATGTATTAAAAAAAGAATGCTCACATACTTTGTTAACAGGCTGAAGCGTCATCTGGGCATAAACTTCGTCGGTTTCAGAATCTGCCTGCACAAGAAATATTTTTCAAGTACCTAATTAGCAGAACATAAAAATGAATGAAAAAAAACAAGGGGAAACTAGCATTGACGTACATGTAAGGTGAGACTTAGAAGCTTGCAGATCAACTTAGAAGGCAGAGACGGGTAGCTGGGGATGGTGTCCAGCTCCTTATGCATTGAAGCAGCAACCTAAAAAAGAATTAGCAGAATAAGAAAGTTTTCAGAAAATATTCCCTGAATCAGCTCATTCCAGCAGTAAACTGATAAATCCTGCACCTGCTCGCTGTGGCCCTGCGGGAAGTACACGACGAGGCTGCCCACGGGCGGCAACGACACCAGGGGCCCGGCACAAGCATGCCACAGCTCCGAGTTGATGGGTTTCTTGTCCCCTGCTTTGCAAATAGACACCGAGAGCCAATTATTACACGTACTGCACAAATCAAGTAAAGAAGATTCATGAACTAAATTTCACTGCAATTAGCTGGAAACAACAACTAGGACAAATTGAGATCGCCAGACACCTAAATGGTGGCGATGCCCATGAATCATGAGTTTTCATGACAAAATGCTGACTGAATTCAGCAATGCTTAAGCTGAACTCTGAGCAAGCATGGGCAAGGAAAATCTCACCTTCTGCTGGGCTGGGCGTGACGCCGCCCGATCCGGGATCCTTCATCTCGCCGAGATCCTGATCCGAATCCCGCGTCCGGACACACGAATATCCACCCCCACCTTCTCCCACCACCACCACCTTTTATGAACCAGTAGTAGCTACTACTTGCTAGGAAGGCGTCGACCTCCTTTCCGGCGAAAGTGAGCGGCACGAGGCAATTCGGAGTAATAAAATTTGGAACCAGCGCAGGAGCTAGGCGAGCACCCGTGTGAAAAATCCGCGGAATGAATCTCCGCCGCCCACCACCACGCCGTCGCCGCCGTGCCGGGGCGCCAGCTCATCAGCAGCGCCTCGACTCAGGCGCTCTCTGAAGCCTCCACCGCCGCCTATCCCGAGCAGCAGAGGCGCCTACCAGACCTCCGCGTCCCGGCGGTTACTCAGGGCTTGATTCCGCTCGCCGAGGCACGGAGGTGGTCGAGCGCGCGTGGGACGTGGGGAAGCTGCGGAGTTGGGAGTTGGACTGGGACGCAAGGGGAAGGGAAGGGAAGGCGGAGGAGGGAGACAAGCGGGGGTTTAAAAAATGGGGACGGGGGGGCCGGGCCGCGCTGCGCGGAGCCGGGTGGTGGGGCGGGCTGGCGCAGTGCCGCGGCGGCAGCGGCAGGGGCGGAGTAAATTAATGGCCGCGACGCGCGCGCGGGGAGGAGAAGCAAGCTGCGAGCAGGCCAGCAGCAGGTGCACGGCGGGGTCGGGCTCGTGGGCGGGCGCTGCCGTGCCGCGCGCCGCGGCAGCGGCCGGTGGTTAAAAAAAAAAACTGCCGCCGCGGGCTGGCCGCTGGCGGCTTCCGTCCGCCCCACGGAAGGCGGAGGCGGGGCCGGGGCGAGCACACGCGCCGGGGCCCGCCGGGCGGCTGCTGGGTGGGGACGCGCGTGGTGCGGCGACCGGGACGGCGACGGGTGTGGGGTGGTGCCGGGCGCCGGTGCGGGCGTGTCGGGCCCGTGCCGCGCCGAGGAGGGGGCGGACGGCGACGGGCGTTTTTGTTGGCTCGTGCCGGTGCGGGGGCAGCGAGAGCGACGACGCGTCCCGTGGCCGCGTGCGGCTTTTTGACGTTGGCGACGACGGTGACGCGCGGTGGTGGGAAGGAAGGAAGTTCGGTCGCGGCAAGTCACGCCGGCGGCACGACGAAAGCGTGAGGGGGCCGACTGGCCGAGGGGCGAGGAGGAGCGGCGCACGGAACGGGCGTGGGGGCGGATGCGGTTGTCCTGGCGTGCGCAGCGCAGGCGTATCCCGTTCGTTTCGCTTGTCTGGGCGGCTCCGTCTTTCCGGAGGATACGTGTCGGTATTGCCGGAAGGAGAGTGGTGGCTGAGATTACTTGAGGCATCCGGCTGCCGAGCTGTTGGTAAAGGTTAAGGAAGAAGGCGGACAAGCCCACATGCTACGCGCCGTCGCACATGCGACAGAGACGAGGGCGAGACCGTCATTCCACAGCCGATTTGACCTACTGAAATTATGCCATGATAATGTTGCGGCAGTAATTAAGTTAGTAAGTTACTCCCAATCAAGATGACACTCGGTACGTGTCGTGATTAGCATGAACGAGGCGGCTGATTCTTCCGTGACAGACTGACAGTAATCCCAGGCTTGCTAGCTTCAGGTGCAGTACACCGAAAGGGTTCCCCCATTTGGATCTGTCGTCCCCCGCCAGATCAGGCGGGGCCTGGGGAAAGGACGGCGCGGCGGGCGCGGCGCTCGCCCGTCGCGCGTCATCCGCCCCGTACGGCGCGGCAGCCTCGGGAACCCGCGCCGTGCCCCCCGTGCCGCTCCTCGTGAACTGGCCCGAGTCAGCGCGTCCCGCGCGGCAGCGCCCACCACGGCCTCGCCGTCAGCAGTCAGCACCATCGACTAGCCCATGGCGTGCCGGCCGCCGTCCCGTGCGCACCGGAGCACGCGAGAGCATGGCGGCGGCGCTGCCCCGTGGGCCATGGTTTACTGCTTGCTTGCGGCTCCCGCAGGGCGCGCGCGGCGTTGGGCGGGACGGAAGCGACGTACGGTGGGGGGCTCCACTCCACGCATCGGTGCCGTGCGCCGGCGTCCGCGCGCGGCGGCTCCGGACCTCCGGTGCGCCTACCTTGGTCTCGCGCGCTCCCCCCTCGTGCACGCACGGGGCCGCGTGCAAGGCCCTCAGCCCGCGACGTTCCCGTGCTACTATACCGCTCGGCGACTCTCGACTACTCCAGCTTAGTTTTTTATCTTCTGCGCCAGCTTTCTTTGGAGAAATTCCTGCTCCAGCTTTGGTCGAGAGTAAACTACTTGCTAGAACGTGGCCCCTTGCAGTTTTCACCGAGCATGTTGCATGTATGCATGCGCCAGATGTAGCTTTGTTACGTAATGCTTCTGTTGATTCTCAATGCTGGGATAGGGGAGGGTATATCTACGTGCTAGTACTGCAGTAATTCATGTCTCACCTACTACTATCACTACTGCATAATTGAAGCCATGCATGATACTCGTTGACTCGACTTACTTTTTTTTTTTGCGTGAGATCATTTTAGCTTCCTGATTAATGCCGCGCCAGAGATCCTTTTGCTCCTAGCTAGGAATCCGAGTGGAAGTAGATGTAGGCTGATTGATTGTACCATGTGGGAAGAGATTAACCACAATCATTGAAATCTTTAACAGGTATATTTTTTTTGTTAGGTGCAAATGCAGAGGGACAAATTTTGTTACTCCATCCATTTCAACGTGGGTGCCGTATTTTGATAATACACTTTCATCGTTTTATTTGTATGATAGTGCTATATGTCCCATGGCACTAAATCGATCATAAAAAAGGTACGCCTCAATATGTATCTAACGGTACCAATTTTTTCACAGGACTTTAAAAATTGGTATAAGCTAATTGTTGACAAAGATAATGAAATTTGAGTCTATTGATAAAGATAAAGAAATTTGAATCTTAAAATGCATATGTGCTTAATAAATGAAATGGCGGAAATATTACTTGTACTTAATTAGAAAACATACTCTCAACATAGCAGGTCCAAGCCTGGTAAAGGAGAAGGGTTGTGATAGGCTTGGCGAGCCAACGTTAAACCTAGGCATTCTAATGGAGATGAAACCCAAGAATGTGTGGCTCTTGCTAGGTTTCAACTCTATCCTACCCCAACTTGCTTGGGACTGAAAGGCTATGTTGTTGTTGTTGTTAATTAGAAAACATACATGCACAGCTCGGTATATCTTTCAAATCTAAAGCCTGTCAAGCTCGAAGTGAACATGAAACATGCATCCAGGATCAATCATGGACCCACAATTTGGCCATACACCTGAGCACAAATTTGTTATATATATAGCAGTGTGGAAAAGATCTCTTAGGCCTGGCTCCTTCCTCGGAGTTTCTCCTCACATGCCCAACCCAAGCTATAGCCTAGCGAATCCTCAAGGTGGAAAATAGCTATAGGCTAGCTGGTCACAACAACAGAGGAGTACCAAATTAAACACCATTTTAACATACATGTCTTACGATCCAACAATCATCTACGTATACGCAATGCAAGACCAGTTCCGGGGTATCTGGTGCCTCCTAACTCCAAACCCCTCTTGTTTGGGTGCAAGGGCAATTGCAAGACAGGATGGTAACAACGCACACCGTGTTTAACTAATCCAAGTTGCCCAAATCATCATCATCATAAAAGAGATAACCCGACACATGATGATACTTATAACCACCCCCTGTACTGCGCCTGTAGTGGAATCTACGTACACACCCACAAAAAAAGTGCCTTTAGCAGTTTAGCCTGCCCTGATTGTTTAGTCCGATCAAGCCCCCAAAATGGCTAAACTTTCAGCTAGCTAGCACAGTCCCGCGAGTCAAGAGCCTGCAGCTACCACGCATGACTGCATGAGTAGAGTACTAGTCCATGACACATGCAACGATTCCTGGCTGCCGGCTACGCACTGTGCACGTCCGAGGAGGATCTTGTTTTCTCCCTGCAGCAGTGAAAACCCCGCGAGCTCGCATCGCATATGCAGATATGCCCGTGTCACCGTGTGTCCGGCCACGAGCCCGCAGGCGCTCAGAGCCCGTAGGCCATGTTCCGCCCGTCCCCGTCACGTCCGTGCAAATCATTGCCCCGTTGCTCCACGGCAAACTTAAACATGCGTGCATGCATTTGGCCGGACGGCCTGATTGGGGAAGGCGAGAGCCGAGGCGTAGCGGGGGCAGGGCCCCGGCAGCCGCATGTGCGGCGGCGTCAGAGGCCAGGCCAGAGAGGGATCGCTGGCTAGCTGCTCGATCGCCGATAGATCGCCATGTGCGGCGCGCGGACAGATACGAACTCGTCGGAAGCCACTTGGACCACGGGGCGGTTAGCTTAATTGAGCTGCGCTTTGGTTGGTCCGTCTATCCGCTGCGACGCCTACGCGCTCCCACGACCTCGTGTCGTGCCGCCGGCTGGCCGGCCCCGACCGGCCGGTTGCGGCAAAAGCCAGGGCTGGTAGCCTGCAGGTAGCTTTGCAGGGCCAGTTGCCTTGCCACCTCTGTGAGCTGTGACGACATCGCATCTCATCTGGGATCCGTCCGGCCCTTCGTTTCTCCGTATGCAAAAGCGGCTGGTACGGCTGTACGTGCGGGCATGTGCTCATGTACGTACACTTTATGTCGCGTACGTATGCCTTTTTGCCCATTTATTACATTATTATACGTTCTTGCTGACGAACTGACGATGGATATGATAAGATGTACGATTATTATACCGGGACGTACAGCAAGTGGTTAATTTTAGCATCATCTGTCAGGATGCTAAAATTAACGCGGCAGGTTTGCAGAAACTCTGCAGGCACGGGACGCAGCATGATCCGCGGGGGAAATCGTATAAAATCTCCCTGCGTTCCGATCAGCATCTACTGAGATCTCAGCAGCGTGTTCATCATCAGTTAGCTGGGCAGCTGGCTGTGTGTTGGTTTCGATCGACGACGAGGACGGATGCGATGAGCTCATGACCACACCGCACTGACTGCACCGTTAGCTGTTGACTTTGACCGGATCCATCGATCGCCATGCATGATTCGATCTTCTGACACGATGAACAGTACTAGCACACAGGGCGCTGCAGGTCAGGTAGTAGTAGCTGAGCCATCACGCGTCATGTGCCATGAGATTGTGGACGCGACGTACGTGGGTCCGTACGCGTGTGTTTCTGCTCTGACCATCCATCACGAGTCGCGCGAAGCACCCGGCAGATCGAACGGTCGGATGGACACGACGGCCGGCCGGCAAGCACGGGATGCAAGTACATTTGCCTGCCTGCCGCCCGGCCTGTAGATGGCTAGATGGACCTGTCTTGTCCTAAGCTTGATCGTCTGGGAACCTAAATCTCTATTCTCTGGCTGGCATTTAGTACTCGATGTTAGAGATTGAGTTTTAAATGTGTTGGGAGAATATCTGTTCCCGGAGATACGTCTGGTAGTTTGTTAGCTTGTACTTACCGTATACTCCAAGGTCTGTAACAATCTATTGTATTTCATACGTAAGAATCTTTGACGTTCATATAACACGAACACGTCGCTGCCCAGGGCAATGAACGACGTTCCTCCCACGCTTATTGCCCCCTGAATACTTTCATGGTATACAAAGCCAAAACCAATCTATAGCCTCACCTCCAAACCACCATAGCCAGCTCCTCCAACTTTAGCTTCTCCAATCCATTGGTGAGCCACACCATTACCGAGAAGCTAGCCAAGAATAATCACGTGCTATGGGAAGCGCACGTGCTAGCAGCGGTGCGAGGCGCGCGCCTTGAAGGCTATCTGACCGGCGCCATAGAAGCTCCGGCAGCACTCAAAGACACCAAGGTTCCCAATCCACTTCTCAATGATTGGAAGGCTATTGACCAGCAGGTCCTTAGCTTCCTTCTCGGGTCAGTTTCAAGGGACGTGCTGTCTCAAATGGCGTCCAAGAAGGCCGCTGCCAAGATATAGGGGGATCCAAGAGATCTTCTCCTCCCAGACGCGTGCACGAGCAGTGAACACGCGGCTTCAACTGTTGACCACCACAAAGGGGGTCCATGATGGTTGCTGAGTACTTCACAAAGATGAAGGCCTACGACGACGAGATGTCGGCTGCCGGAAGAGAACTTGATGATGAAGAATTGGTGGAGTATATACTGATGGGTTTGGACTATGAGTTCAATCCGTTGGTGTCAGTAGTGGTGGCCAGAACCAGTGCTATCTCCCTGGGTGAGCTGTATGCCCAGATGCTCACCTTCGAGACAAGACTAGAGTTGATGCAAGATGGTGGTCAGTCAGGATCATCCGCAAACATGGTGAACCGTGGAGGAAAAGGGAGTGCAAACCGTGGCCGAGGTGGTGGCCGCAGGCGTGCCCCTGGGTGTGGACCTCCCAGCCCTCCTGGTTGAGGGCGTGGACACAGCCCTGTTGGTTCAAACCAGCACTACAGCAACAATGCAGGAAGCTACAGCAACAGCAGCAACAACAATAAGAAGCATGTCTGCCAAGTGTGTTTCAAGAGGGGACACATGGCGGTTGACTGTCGGCATAGGTTTGATGAAAATTTTGTTCCTGATCAAAAACTTGTAGCTGCTGCAACAGGATCTTATGGAGTAGATTCCAACTGGTATGTTGACATGGGAGCTACAGACTACGTGACTGGTGATTTGGACAGACTCACAGTTCATGACAAGTACAATGGAGGAGATCAGATTCATACAGCCAGCGGAGCAGGTATGGACATTAGTCGTATTGGTCATTCCATTGTTAAAACCCCTAGTCGATATCTGCATCTTAATAATGTTCTTTATGCTCCTGAATCTTCAAAAAAATCTTGTGTACGTACATCGCCTAGTTTCTGATAATTATGCCTTCCTTGAAATTCACCCAAATTTCTTTTTAATCAAGGATCAGGACATGAAGAATACTCTACTTAGAGGGACGTGTCACAAGGGACTGTATCCACTTCCTTCTTCACCTCCATCTAAACAAGCTTTTGGAGCCACAAGCCCACGTTTGCAAGGTGGCATAGTCGTCTAGGCCATCCATCTTCATCTATTGTTGAGGAAGTCATTAGTAATAATAATCTCTCTTGTTTAGTCGAGTCTAAAGTGAGTCTATTTGTCATGCTTGTCAGAAAGCAAAGAGTCATGAGTTGTCTTATCCTAAGTCTTCCAGTGTATCAAAGTACCCTCTGGAACTTGTGTTTTCAGATGTCTGGGGTCCAGCACCAGACTCAGTTGGGAGAAAGAAATATTATGTTAACTTTATTGATGGTGATAGCAAATTCACATGGATCTATCTTCTTCATTTTAAGTCTGAAGTTTTTCAAAAATTCCATGAGTTCCAAAGCTATGAGATTGTATTTGTTCAAACTGGGGGAAGGGAATATCAAAACTCAATTCCTTTTTTAATAAAGTGGGGATAGCTCATTTAGTTTCTTGTCCTCACGCTCATCAACAAAATGGTGCAGCCGAGCGCAAGCATCGTCATATAGTTGAAGTTGGCCTAGCTTTGCTTGCTCATGCCTCTATGCCCCTAAAATATTGGGATGAAGCCTTTCTTGCAGCCACATATCTGATTAATCGGGTTCCTAGTAAAGTCATTCAGAATTTCACTCCCTTTGAACTTGTTTTTCATCAAAAACCTGATTACTCCTCTCTGCGGATTTTTCGTTGTACTTGCTATCCCAACCTACAACCATATAATTCACACAAGCTTCAATTTCGCTTGAAGCAGTGTGCTTTTCTTGGGTATAGCAGTCTACATAAGGGATTTAAGTGTCTCGAAATTTCATCCGGACATGTGTATATCTCACGTGATGTGGTTTAATGAAACAGTGTTTCCGTTCTCCCACCTTAACCCCAACACAGGAGCCCAGTTACGAGCAGAAATTTCCCTTCTCCCGTCTAGCTTGATAAATTCTAGACCAGCTAGCATTGGGGTGGATCAAACTTTGAATTCTAGTACGACTAATAGTCCTATCTCTGGTGAAGCTATTGTTGAAAATCAGGAATAGGTACTACCAGCTGGAGGTGCACGTAGCAATCCAACTGCTCATGCTGAACACGGAGAGGTTTCTGGTGCTGAAATCCAGGGCGAACCCTCCCCGGTATTGCATGCTGCAGGTGGCAGCGGATCCCCTCCAGCGTCTGTGTGGCGTACGGCTCCCGTACACACGCGTGGCGAACCGGGCAGCGATGCATGCTGCCCCATTCCACGAGCTCAAGCGCGGGATCCAGGGGGTGCTTCTACAACATCGCCTACGGGATCTGTTGCGCTGCCTTACTCTATTGCAGAAGATGTGGCGTCTGGGGCTGATGCTCTAGATGTGGCGCCAACAAAACCTGTGCATCAAGCTCCTCCTGCTGCAGACAAATTAAAGACACGTTTGCAAAGTGGGATCAGAAAACCCAAGGTATATACTGATGGCACTATTAAATATGGTTTCTTTACATCTACAGGAGAACCACAAAGTTTAGATGAAGCCTTGAATAGTAAAAATTGGAAAGATGCAATGGATGTTGAATACATGGCGTTGATGAAAAATAAAACTTGGCACCTAGTACCACCTCAAAAAGGAACAAATATTATTGATTGCAAATGGGTCTACAAAATCAAGAGAAAAGCAGATGGAAGTTTGGATAGACATAAGGCTCGCCTAGTTGCAAAAGGTTTTAAGCAATGTTACGGCATAGATTATGAAGACACGTTTAGTCCAGTTATAAAGGCTGCTACTATTAGGACTGTTCTATCTATTGTTGTCTCTCAATGGTGGTGTTTACGTCAGCTAGATGTACACAATGCCTTTCTTCATGGTTTTCTAGAAGAAAATGTCTACACGAGACAACCTCCTGGTTACGAGGACTCATTCCTTCCAAATTATGTGTGCAAGCTTGACAAAGCTTTATATGGTCTCAAATAGGCGCCAAGAGCATGGTATTCAAGGCTAAGTACAAAATTATGTGATCTTGGTTTTAAGTCATCCAAAGCAGATACTTCATTATTCTTTTATACAAAGGAGATGTTATATTTTTCTATTTATCTATGTGGATGACATAATTGTGGCGAGTTTATCATCCAAGGTTGTTTCAGCATTGCTTAGGGACTTAAATCAAGACTTTGCACTTAAAGATTTGGGTGATCGACATTATTTATTAGGAATTGAAGTTGCAAAGGTATGTGATGGTATACTCTTAACTCAGGAGAAGTATGCTTCAGATTTGTTAAAAAGAGTTGGTATGGCATATTGTAAACCTGTTAATACTCCCATGTCAACTAGTGAGAAATTGACCATAGAAGAAGGTTCTTTACTTGGTTCTAGTGATGCTACAATATAGAAGTATTGTTGGAGCTTTACAGTATTTGATTCTGACCAGACCAGATATTGCATTCTCAGTTAATAAAGTTTGTCAGTTCTTGCATGCACCTACCACTGTTCATTGGGCAACAGTAAAAAGAATCTTGAGATATGTCAAGTATTCTGTGCGGCTTGGTCTTAGGATTACTAAGTCAGCCTCTACACTGGTTAGTGGTTTTTCAGATGCAAACTGGGCAGGCTGTGTTGATGATAGAAAATCTATAGGAGGATTTGCTATATTTTTGGGACAAATTTAGTCTCCTGGAGTGCTAGGAAGCAACCAACAGTGTCAAGATCTAGCACAGAGTCATAATATAAAGCTATTGCTAATGCAACAACTGAGATTATGTGGATATAAGTATTATTGCGGGAATTGGGAGTCCCAAGTCCAAGAGCTGCTAAGTTGTGGTGTGACAATATAGGAGCAAAGTATTTATCTGCAAACCCTGTGTTTCATGCAAGAACAAAACACATAGAGGTTGATTATCACTTTGTCAGAGAACGAGTTCTTGAGAAATTATTGGAAATTGATTATGTTCTCTCGGGAGATCGGTTTACTAAACCCCTTTCTGTTCGACAGATAGAAAACTTCAAGAGCAATCTAAACTTAGACAGGTTAGATTGAGGGAAGGTGTTAGAGATAGAGTTGTAAATGTATTTGGAGAATATGTGTTCCTGAGAGATACGGCTTGTAGTTTGTTAGTTTGTACTTGCCGTATACTCCAAGGTCTGTAACAATCTATTATATTCCATACGTCAAGATCTTTGACGCCCATATAACACGAACCCGTCGCTGACCACGGCAATAAGCGACGTTCCTCCCACACTTATTGTCCTCCGAATACTTTCACTCCATTGTTGGTCGATCCTATGGCTAGCTAGGTCCCAACAAGTTGCCTTTTGATGAGTCCGGCTACAAGTTCAGGTTCGGGACCTCTAGATAGCTCCTTCCTCGCTCCGTGCGTGCATGCATGGGCTGTCGAGAAGAGCTGTGCGCGGAAGCGACATCTGAGCTGCTAGGGGGGACATCTGCGTCCGTGGTGTAAACGCTAAAGCTCGGGAGGACCTGCAGTACTGGTCGGCTCGGGAGGGCAGTATGCGTTGCTTTCGTCGTCGTAGCGTAGGGGCTACCTAGGGGCGATCGATCTAGGTGCGACGAAGAGACACCGATCGTGAGAGGGTGAAAGCTGATGTTTCGGGTCCCCGGCCGGAGATCTCTCAGGTCGTGTCACAATCAGTGTAGTGCGCAGACCGGAGAGATACTGACTGCTCCGTCTGAAAACGTGAGTTTTCTTCAGTCAGGAGGGTAGGGATGTACTTGGGTCCATTTTGGATTCTCGACCTCGCATTATTTTCAGCCCACAAAGACGGGATTCGGGGGGCGACATGCTGTATGATTTTGGGCCCCCTACTTTCGTTGTGCGATGGGCCCAAGAAGTAATATCGCATCCGTGCGGCCCATGCATCATGCAGCAGCAGGACCGGCCCACAAAGAAAGTTAGAGCTGCTGCAACTGTAACCGGTCCAGGTCCACAAAGTTAGGAACACTGTACAGCGGGGTGGCACTGCAGGTCTGCAGGCTGGCGAGATCGATGAGCAGCGGTTGGCCGCCTGACGCCCTGAACCCCTGACCCTGACCTGATCGATATCGTCCGCGGCTGTCACGTGCTGGAGATCCAAGGCCTTGTTTAGTTGGCCAAATTGGGAGGTACCAAATTACTGTGCTGGTACTGTAGCACACTGTAGCGTTTCGTTTGTATTTGTGAATTATTGTCCAAACATTGACTAATTAGGCTCAAAAGATTCGTCTCGCAAAGTACAACAAAACTGTGCAATTAGTTTTTAATTTCATCTACATTTAGTACTCCATGCATGTACCGCAAGTTTGATGTGATGGGGAATCTTCTTTTTGCATAGTGCCAAAGTTGGAAGTTGGGGGTAAACTAAACATGGCCCAAGTTGCAACACCGTAGTCCCTATAGTCCAGTTTGCTGGGTTCGTTCAGTCAGTCACTCACGCACTCACACTACGGTATGGTTTGGTTTCCCTGCTTATTTTTAGCACCCGTCACATCGAATATTTAGATACTAATTAGAAGTATTAAATGTAGACTATTTACAAAACTCATTACATAAGTGGAGGCTAAACGACGAGACGAATCTATTAAGCCTAATTAGTTCATGATTTGACAATGTGTTGCTACAGTAAATATTTGCTAATGATGGATTAATTAGGCTTAATTAGGCTTAATAGATTCATCTCGCCGTTTAGCCTCCACTTATATAATGGGTTTTGTAAATAGTCTACGTTTAATACTCCTAATTAGTATCTAAACATTCGATGTGATACGTGCTAAAAATAAGCAAAATAACCAAACGGGACCTATAACACAGGCGGTAGCATCATTGAAAAGGCGCGAAATCTTGGTGGCCACCCAGTACAGTACACGGCCGGGTCTGGTCGTGCAGCTTCCAGTTCCACCACGCGAAGATCGAGTCCAATCTTCCTGATCCGGCGACCGGCCTGCTCTCTTTATATAGGGTGCTTCGGCAGGACTTCACGAACGGCATTGGCTCATATATAGGGTGCTTCGACAGGACTTCACGAACGGCATTGGCACGAGCTTCTCGAGAAGCTCTACCAAACGCGCAAAGTCAAAACCGGCTTCGCATGCGAAGTCTATTTGAAGCCGCATACCAATTTGTACCGTCCTCCGCCCCATCCACACGAGCACTAATACCAAATTACCTGTGAAATCCACCGAAATCACACCCCAAAATGCCACCCCAACTCACTACCCTGCCACCTACTTCGCCCGTAGAGCAGAGCTGCGGCCAATCGCGTCACGCGGGGCGCGACGGTGGAGTGCCAAGATGAGCTCAGCAATGGCATCGCGCGGAGGCGGCGGGGCCGCTGCCACCAACCAGCTACTCCCGTGCACTGATTTCCACCGCAGACGAGCTCCCCATCTTTCAAACGACCGATTCCATCACGTCCCTATCTCATCCACTAGCTCCTGCGCCACTGAGCTGAGCTCTAGGAGCTCGACCATGGCTGGTCAGGAACAAAGAGCGGAACACTCTCTTCTTATCCACTCCTCACACTCTCTCAGTCATGTCTCTCTTGGGCCTAAAAGGCCGTAATTCTCATGTGAAGCCCACTAAATAATATGGACCAGCGTGCTCCGTGGTCCAATAACTCAGCTAGATAAATTATTTGTTAATCTAGAGTTCCTATTCTTATTTTTCATTTAACAGGGCAAACATAAAACTCGTATATGTACAAGTAAGGGTTATATTGGACATTTGAACTCTTCCCTCTATTTATAAAAGATAGAAGAAACCGTTCTGCCAAATATTTTTTTAAAATAACCTCAGCTCTACCAGAGAAGTTGCTCAACTTAAGGAGCCACAGCCGGAACTATTTTAGCTACAACCACAACCTTACCAAGAAGTTGCTCAACTTAAGGAGCCGCAGTCGGAACTATTTTAGCTGCAACCACAACCCTACCAAACAAGCGCATACTAACCTTTTCGTAGAGCTTACGTCCAACGCGTACTTTCTAGCTAGTTCCTTACACCAACGCTGCCCGTAGCGTCCCGTGGTCCATTGGGCCGTGCTGGCTCGATCTGATCTTGCAAGCTGCCGGCTGGCTGGTACCTCCTCGTTCTGTGGGGAGGAAGAAATGGCACATCATCAGCACGGGATGGGCACGGCAACTCGACTCCGTTCTTGCCGAGACAAAATGTCAGACGGAGTAACGTATGGGACTCTCACAGCAATTAGGTACCTCTCCTAATAAACATAAACCCAGGGTACAGTCTTCAGTAACCAGCAGCACAGTAGCAAAAAAACATCGTCTCCAAAAGCGCACGTGTTGACCAACCAGAGTAGACAAAACCTTTGTACTGCTAGGACTTTATAGTACTTATGGATCGATACTACCGGCTGTACAAAATCTGCAGGATTCATTCATTTCATTCAGTACTCCGTTCCTCGGACAGATTCCTGCCGAACCTACCGAACATTTCCTGCTGTTCATGACGCGCCGCCGCCCCGGATCCCCCTGGGCCTGCTAGCCAGGTGGCCCAATTGAATGCCGAGGCCGAGGAGGCAGCTCACCGGCTCGCGAACGCGGCAAGCGTCGCCGCAGCCTTCTGCTGCTCTCGCGCGTTCGGCTTCGAGGTTTCCAATTGCGGAGAAATCGAGGGAACCGGGGGCCTCACATGCGCCCCGTGTCCCGTGTCCCGTGTCCTCCGCTCATCTGACGTGGCAGCTCCCTGACCTCGGCGTCGAGACAGCGGTCGCAGGGAAACTTGGAGCTACGTGAAACTGGAAGCGGAACGTGGTGCGTGCACTGTGGAGATCTCGATCAATGAGTGAGTGACGACCGCACCCCGGAACATGATTTGCAGGTTTTTAAAATCGAAAACAAATCATATTACAAAAACATATGTACACGCACACTCTATCGTTATATGAAGTTACAATAACAACCTTGGTGTTTGCAAGCATTGCACGCACATCACAATTAAGTTCCTTAAATAAATTTAGAAAACTATAAAACTATTGCGCCGAGTCTACGACTCGAATCTGGTTGGACAAGTTCCACACAAGGTATCTATTGACTATGGGACTAAGCTCAGTTTGCTTAGACTTACTTTTTTGACATGCTCATTAGGGATGATTATAAGATTGGAGTAGAGTTTATCAACAATTTTGAATTGTGTACATGTGGGATTTGTGGTGCTTCAAATTTGAATAACATCACAGATTGTGTCATACGTGCACGTTGAGGCTCGCATATTTGAATATCTAAAAAGTATATTTTTAGGGTAACAGAAATTAAGTATTAAAAATCATGCATCGATGCTGTATGAGATATGAAAGATGTTTGGCATCTTCTATATAGTGATTACGTGTACACTGATTGAAAATCGCAAGTTCTTGCACTTGCCTTTCCTATTGCTTACCGCAACTCGCCCGTACAACTTTCAAATAAAGAGTCAAAATTTGCAACTTTATGTTATAAAATGCAAGCGGGCTTAAAATTTAAACATTTCAAAAAGAAAGGAGGGAAAATGTACGCCAACTTTTGACTAGCATCATATTACTTCTTCAAATCAACCGTACACAATGGACCATGGCCAAAATAGTGTGAAGCATTAGATTACCTAAATCCATATGCACAATGTTATAGCTGTTTTTTTGGTTAAAGTAAAGACAATACTACATGATTCCAAAGTAGACAGAAGCACCTAACCACTTTATTGCAGTGGACAAAAGGAGGGCTAAAAGAAGCGGTAATTAATTTGAAGCTTTAGCTTGATCAATGGCCACATTTTACTCGAGTGCCAAACTCATAAGTCGTAAGAATTATAAACTCTCGCTAACAAGATCAATTTAACAGGAAATTAAAGACAATTGAAAGTCATACCGTTTCCCACAAACGGCAGCCATGAACTTTGCAACATTGATCACAAGGCACGTTCCCTTGATGAAATACGTGGTCTCGGGGGCAGAAAATCATTGGTCACAAGGGCAAAGGCAAACAAGAAGTCCCATTGCAAAGTCCGCCCCCGTTCCGTTGAGAAAGAGGCAAACCCCGTTGCCCGTCTTCGGCTCCTCCAAAGTCCCCACAACACCCCCAAACCCCCTTGTGGGCCCCACGACCCCACCCTCCATACATACAGGCGGACACGGGCACCGCTCCGCCACCAGCACACCACTCGAACCCCTTCTTCTCCCCCCCTCCCCCGCCTCGTTTCCATCGCCGCCACCCTCTCCTCCTCCCTCCCCACCTCGCCGCCACCAACACCGCCGCCGCCATGCAGAGCCTCCTCCTCCCCACCGCCGCGGCGGCCCCGGTGGCAGCTCCGCGCGGCCGGCGGCAGCCCCCCGGGCGCGTCTCCGTACGCGCCTCCGCGACGGCGGCGGCGGCGGCCCCGCGGCGGGAGACGGATCCCAAGAAGCGGGTGGTGATCACGGGGATGGGGCTGGTCTCCGTGTTCGGGAACGACGTCGACGCCTACTACGACCGCCTGCTCGCAGGGGAGAGCGGCATCGGCCCCATCGATCGCTTCGACGCCTCCAAGTTCCCCACCCGCTTCGCCGGCCAGATCCGGGGGTTCTCCTCCGAGGGGTACATCGACGGCAAGAACGACCGCCGCCTCGACGACTGCCTCCGGTACTGCATCGTCAGCGGCAAGAAGGCGCTCGAGTCCGCCGGGATCGCCCACGGCTCCAAGCCCATGGAAAAGGTAGCTCGCACTGGAAGCACATCTCGGGTTGTTGTTTAAAATGCAGCACCTTTTCTGGCAGGTAAAGCTGTCAATTGGCAAGTAAAGCTGGGAGCTTTCGGTCAGATACAGTTTCTCGGGGTCTTGCGCTTTGGATAGATCAGGGGACGTTGGTTGGTTGATTGCGTGATGGTGACTACATTTTCGTTCTTTTTAGATTGAGATGTGGTCTCTGAGGATAGTGAGAATCATTACCTTAACGGGATACAGAGACGTGTGAACAGTGTGGTAGGATATGCCATCTTACTATCTTAGCTTGGTGTGCTTGTCTGGATTCTAAAGATTAATGATCTCAATGATACTGGTAGACCTCGAGTGGCAAGAAAGTAAAAGTGGCATCCTTGATTATCGATTGTAGTTGCATGTGGATGGGTTCTTCTAGTTGTGCTCTTTGATGCAGAACAGAGGATGAAGATTTTCTTAGGCATTGAAGCAGGTGAATATTAGTATTGGTTTGGGTAGTGTTAGTTGCTATAATAAGACTGTCTTGCTTTGTATGGAGTGAAGGAAAATAATTTTGTTTCGGTTGTTAAGGGTAAGTTGAATTCAGTTTTGCTTGCGACATGGGAACTCCTGAACTAGGAGCATTGCTTAATCTAGAAAACGTGACAACCTTCAAATTTTAGCAGAGCTACTCATACCAGGATTTGTTCAACAGTAAAAATGTATGGTATATTGTATATTTTTGGGGTAGTATGGTGCGCGCCATGCTATTGTTTGTCTGTACAGGCTAAATCATACATCAATTTACATTGCAACTGTTGTGGATTAGAGGATAAAAGTTCTTCGGTTAAATTGGCATTACATCTGCGTTATTTGTGGTGTGTGTCTGATTAACAACTTAGTGGGGATTGAATTGTATAGGTAACAAAGGTGTGCTTTGATATCAGTCAAAACCAACTGTGATGTATTGGAAAGTTAGGCTTGTGAGAGTAACATGCTTTGGGTTGGTTCTAACTGGACTGGTTTGAATTGCACCAAAGGAGCACTTTAATTAAAAAGATATGATTTGGCATAACTGTGGTTAGGCTGTAGTAACACGTGAGCATTGCAAAAAACCTGTTGTTTCATTTGATGATTCCGTTGTATTATTGTGACTTTTGTAGCGAATAAATAAAATTGCCTTTTAGCACATCAAATTTCTTTCGTTTGGACAGTGTTGATAGTTATTTCATTAGCTAATTTTAGTATTCTTACTAATCCTAAAAGATTTGCTTTTGCCGTTGACACTATTGTTGGCGAAAAGGATATTTGGTTCTAATTGGTAAAGCATTTTCTCTGGCAGATTGACAAGGCCCGGGCTGGCGTGCTTGTGGGCACTGGTATGGGTGGCCTCACAGTGTTTTCTGATGGTGTTCAGAATCTTATTGAGAAGGGATACAGAAAAATAACTCCTTTCTTCATCCCGTATGCTATAACAAATATGGGATCCGCCCTGCTTGGAATGGACATTGGCTTCATGGGTCCAAACTACTCCATCTCCACTGCCTGTGCTACCTCGAACTACTGTTTCTATGCTGCAGCAAACCATATTCGCAGAGGCGAAGCTGATATAATGATTGCTGGTGGCACCGAAGCTGCAATTATTCCAATTGGTGTTGGTGGCTTTGTGGCATGTAGAGCACTGTCACAGAGGAATGATGACCCTAAAACAGCATCCAGGCCTTGGGACAAGGAACGTGATGGTTTTGTCATGGGTGAAGGAGCTGGAGTGCTGGTATGATCTATTAACATTATCTGATCTTTTTGTGCTGCCTATAAACTGTGAAATAATTTATTCTTTCTCAACTCCGTTAGAATGTCTTTTAGCCAATTCATATGCTCAGGAATAATCTCTAGTACTGTAATCCTTCTTTTGTGATAAATATTTTCTGGCATTCGATTTATCACATTTTAACTTTGTCAGACATCTTGTGCCACGCCCAGAATATGACAGTTATATTCTAATTCCTTTTTCTGTCAACTTGAAAAAGGTCATGGAGAGCCTAGAGCATGCAATGAAACGTGATGCACCGATAATTGCAGAGTATTTAGGAGGTGCTGTGAATTGTGATGCTTACCATATGACTGACCCAAGATCCGATGGCCTTGGTGTTTCGTCATGCATTAAGCAAAGTCTCGAAGATGCTGGTGTGGCACCAGAGGAGGTAATACAACTTTTTAGCCCTTAAGATACACTCCTAATCGTATTTGTTCTGATTCTGCACAAGCTTTTCTATATTTCTAGTGTTTTTGATCCTTAAATAACTGTCCATAGTTGATTTTACTATTTTTGTATTAGGATTGCCATCTTTTTAACCCAATTATAGTTTTTACTTATTGAGCTGGTGCATAATTGTACGCTATAAATGTTAATTTCCGATATAATTCGTATTTTACAATTTTAAGGTTGATAAGGTACAAAATTAATTCTTCTTTTGGTGTCAGAATTATAATCTTTTAACAATAAACTTAGATTGTGCTTTAAAATTTGATGTACAATATTTCTGTCTTGTAAGTGCTGGTTTTGAGTTGACTAGTGAACTGCTCTAAAGAAATCCTAATTAAATGGATTATTTACATCTATTTGCAGGTCAACTATATCAATGCTCATGCCACATCCACCCTTGCTGGTGATCTGGCGGAGGTGAATGCCATCAAGCAAGTCTTTAAGGACCCATCTGGGATCAAAATAAATGCAACCAAGGTATTTCATCCTCCTATCTATTTTAGCTCAGATTGATTCATCGCCCCATCCTGATTTGTTGTTCCATTTTCAGTCCATGATAGGACACTGCCTTGGTGCAGCAGGTGGTTTGGAAGCCATTGCTACCATTAAAGCGATGACTACTGGATGGGTGCATCCAAGCATAAACCAATTCGTAAGTGTTGGTTTACCACGCCTAGTGAATTTAGCTAGCAAACAAGTAGAATCTGCCAGGTAAATAGTCACTAGAAAAACTGATCACATTCTCTGTTGATTGCAGAACCCGGAGGAAGTGGTTGAATTTGATACTGTACCTAATGTAAAAAAGCAGCATGAAGTGAACGTTGGTGAGCATCAATTTCCACTCACATTAACCTCCCAACCAACCTATTTCTCTCTCCTCTCCTTATATTTGTTGGTATATTGCTATGCAGGTATTTCAAATTCCTTTGGATTTGGAGGTCACAATTCAGTGGTAGTATTTGCACCATTTAAGCCATAAGGTGTTACTTGCTTCACCAATCTTGGTCAGAACAGTGAAGGTCATTCTAGGAATTTCCGCGTTAAATTTTCATGCGTTTTCTTTCGGGGGCAGATTTGTTAGCCAGCAACGTTACAAATGAACAGAGTACTGAGATACATTGCATTTTAGACAACTCGTTGTTCATTTAGATTGAGAGCGGCTGTATAACGTTGTTTGAATCATTTGTAATTGGTTGTACTCTTTTTTCATGTAATGGTAGAGGTGTCCTGTAGAAGCTCATTTGGACCACCTAATTCAATACCATACAGATGTATTGGAGGGCCAGAGTTGTGTTTGTACTACAGGATCTGTACTGCGTTACCATAATTTGTCCCACCAAATCAGCATCCAAAAGCTCTTGATGCATGTGATTCCTGCATTTTTCAATTGCTCTTTCATACAGTTCAACGCCAGGGTTATTGCCTAACAGTATTTTACACAGGCGGTCTAGGTTGTCTGCTAGCGAACCGCCTGTGTAAAATCAGGGAGGTAATGCCCGCATGTGAAATTCCTATGAAACTGGCGGCCCCAATCCACAACATTATGATGTGGTCATATTGCACTCCTAATCAAGTAATCAACAACTAAAGCAACTTGTAGGTGATTGAACTTACCCTATGGCTACGACGTGTAATCTGTTACATAGGTGGTTCTTAACTGATGGTATAACCATCAAAAGATGGTAATTAACTGTAATGTATCTATTTCTTTCAGACGTAGAAGCCAGAGATGGTAGGAATGTCAAAATTGAGGTCAGCAAACGAATTTTGTGCTACGAAAAAACGCCATGGAACATGCCTTGAAATAAATAGCTTCAGAACATTGGGTATGTCGTGTCTGACTTAAGCTATTTTCGACTAAAAGCACTTAGGAGGGTCAAGACTCAAGAGGATGTGCCTTTTGTTGCTGAGAGTCTGGTTGAGAAGGTATTCATGCTGGCTTCGGCTTCGGGGACCATGCTAGTCCCCAGCGCGCTAGGAGCAAACCCAGCCAACGATTTCCAATCGGAGCTGCTGCTTTCCCTTTTAGCTAGCGGCGGGGTTTCCTTTTTGAGGTGGACTGGTGGCTTCCGCATGCATGCACCCGCATTCTCTCTTCCGCGCGCGATAGTTGTTGTGTAGTCCATTCTCTTTCTTTTTTTTTTACGTTTTTCATTAAGAAGAAGAGAGTTACGACGATGTAATTTCAGGAGAGACCTCTAAACGCAGAGATACAAGAACCACCACCTGCGATCTGAAATAGAAATCAATAACAGAAAAAGGAAGCCACACAACCACCACCACACTAAACACGACTTAAACCTACAGGAGAAAAGAACATCGTAAACACACGCACATCACCGATTGTCTAACAATCCGGAGCTAGTGGAGGTAGAGCGAGAATGTCATGCAAGACGATGCCTCCAAGGGGGAAGCGATGCCAACGCCGCCATCGTCCGTCTGTCCACAGAGGAGCATATCAAGTCTTCACCTAGCAAAACCAAATGGATTTGGTGGCTGCAACAATGCCCTCAGCGAGGTGAGCTAAGTTAAGGAACACAATCGTTGTCGGCACCGGCGAATGTCAGGCAAAGCTTTCGCTAAGGTCCCCAAAACTAACTCCACGCAGCAGACCGCAATGCCTGGATGAGAGCCAAATCGATGGGTTGACAGCGAGCAATCCACGACGATGACGATGGGGAACATCCCCAGGCCAGCGATCGCCATCATGACGACCCAAAGACAACCAGGGACGACCGCGACGACCAAAAGACGACAGGGGGGATAGGAGTGGAGCCAAAGCCCTCCCTCCTCCCAGCAGCACTCAATGACGATGATTGGGGATGACCTGTAGTAGCGGCAGCCGCTGTAGGGTGGCGGCAACCCGAAGTACTATGGGGAGGATGAAGACCCATCCTCCCATCCCTTTGCCAGCGAAGAAGACGGCTGGAGTAGGCATGGCTCTACGAGTGACAACCATTGGTAGAAGAGCGAGCAACCCAAGAGCGAGCGACCCACAATGGTAGGACGGGAGGCACCGGCGGCAAGCGGGTCACCCCGGGCCGTCCTTAAAGAGTGACCGGAGCACGACCGGGGTAAGGTAGGGTGAAGGGGGCCGTCCATTTTTTTTCTGCATGCCAGCTTTCTCTTTTGGCATGCCCATCATTCCGGACTGTTGGATAGAGGGAGTAAAAGATGGGTGGAGAATTTACAGTAAAAGCTAGTTTCAATATCATTTTTATGCATGAAAAATATGTTTACTTATATGTAAAGAATACTCAGAAAAGCATTCAATTTAATAAAAAAATGTACAAGTTGTCATATATAACATTACCCCTTTCTTTCCAGGTTAGTGAATTGTTAGGTACCTAATGTGTTCCTTCCATGCGATTTGCCTTCTCCCATTTGCTCAAATACCTGCTTTCCCTACATCTCTTTATCTCGCTTATAAGCAACATTATCGCTGATGCAATAAATTTGCAACTTGAATGATGCAGTAGTGCCGAGTATTACTACACGGGCAGCTGATGGAACAATGCCACCCTTCCTGAGAAATCTTCATCTAATACACGTCGTAGACACAAGTGATCTAGCACAGATATCTCAGGTCCAGGTTAGTAAAATGTGTGTGTACATATTCCCTTTCCTCAAGGAAATGATTTCGCCACATGTTATTTTTGCTTGCAGAGGGTAATACTGCTAATGCAATTAGTGTGCGAGCCGATGGACCTAGCTCCAGCACTGTAGATGCCTTCCCAACAAGTTTCCGTTTGGCATCAAGACGCTCCGTACGCCGTCGTCTATCTTTTCTGCCTAATTGGTATGATCAACCTATTCTCTGTGCGTCTTTGCCTATGCTCCCTCCCTACATGTTTGGCTGGTTTGGTGTATGCAGTCTTATTTGGGTGTTGTTCGTCCAAACAAATAAATAGCAATCATTCCATACTTTTTCCTAGTACGTATATGGCATCTTGTATTTAGCTTCTCTTCGCTATTGCAATGCCAGCCCAAGGTAATTGCTCCCTTTCTTATAACCAGCGACAGGTTCACCACACAACACTCAACCTGTGACGGCTGCAGCTATTCCCCATCGCCGTGAGTTAAAACATACTGTGACTACTCTTTGCTCAGTTTTAATTTGTTATATTCCTTACAACCTATACTACAATTGTGCTGTTCACAGTCCATAACAGATCGGCTATGTAGGGTGGCGTTTAGCAGATCTCCCAGAGCTGACTCTTTGCTGAATCCAGCTGGATTCTAGAGAGAAGTGATTCTCTACTGATTCTGTGAAGTGATTCTCTGAAATGAACTAAGAGGTTAGGATCTGAAAAAAATAGCTTCTCCTGATTCTATGAAGTGATTCTCCATCTTGATTTTAAGTGTTTATGCTAGAGAATCAAAGAGAATCACTTTCAGCCACAGAATCACTTCTCTCAACGAATCAGCTTCCATAGAGAATCAGAATCAGATGGAGCTCTACTAAATATGCCCGTAATTCCTGCTTTCTCCTTTCCTTTGCACATAACTTCCTTTCATAACCCCTCCCGTCCATAAAAAATAAATCAGCTATGCAAATGGTGGTGTAAGAATGAGCAGCACAAATTTGTCTTATCAAAAGTTCATAGACTCTGGTTATGCAAATCTTTTGCTTAGAAACCGTGTCGATCAATGGCTCGAAAAACTTAGTGACATAACTTTCATGCACAATTTGCCGCAACAAATCCCTACTGACTTGTAAATTCCACCATCTGTTGCATGTATGCTGCGAGACCTATAATTACATCTCTTGTATTCTTATTTTTTTTATTTTTTGGCACCATTTACACGGCATTGAGGCTTGGGCCACCATCTCGCACGTGCCATTACTGTGGAGCATTGTTCTGGTACGAGGAGCACGTCAGGAGAACACGACAAACACCGCGTCACCAGTGTACAACAAATGCTGCAAAGAGGGGAGTGTTACCTTATTGCCACCTTATAAACCACCTCCAGAGCCTTTGCATAGCTTTTTCACTGGAATGGACAGATCGCTCTCTACTCATTTCTTTGAAAACACTAGGTCCTATAATTCAATGTTTGCCTTCAAATCTATGGGTGTGTTAGGGTAATTGATTCTGTCAATGATGGCCGTGGACCATATGTCTTCAAGATAAGTAGTCAGCTGTGTCATCGCATTGGTTCACTATTACCAAGAGAGGGAGAACAACCAGAGTATGCTCAGCTATATATTTTTGACACTGATAATGAGATTAGAAACAGGGTCCGTGTTGGTACCTACAAAAATAGCAATAATTTCAAACCCAATGAACAGATCCTTGCTTCACTTGTAGACATGTTCAATACTCATAATCCAATTGTCCAGCTGTTTAGGACAACCCGTGATAGGATCGCCAAAGGCACCGATGATAAGTACATCATAAGGTTGTTTGGTGAACCTGACGAGCATGGTGATGTGTTTAGTGCTCCTGTAGCCTCCGAAGTTGTTGGTTTAGTGGTAGGTGATATAGGTGAGAGTGATGGTGGTCGTGATTTATTGGTACAACATCAGTCTGGCCAGTTGCGAAGAGTTCATGAAATCACTGCAAATTCATGGCAATGCAATATCCAATTCTGTTTCCATATGGGGAGGATGGCTACTATAAGAACATTAGGTATTGACAGTGCCGTCGATCAGAAGCTATTAAGCGAGGTAATATCACTATGGTTGAATTCTTTGCATATAGATTGCATGATCGGGCTGGTGACTGCAACACGCCAATGCAATGCAAAAGAGGGGTACAAGCTTATTTGGTTGATGGGTATTGCTGTGTAGATGAATCAAGACTAAGTCACTGCAGGACCAAATCATTTCAACAAAAGTACAGGATGGCTTCATTCAAAGATATTCGTGATAGTGTAAACAAGGGTATCACGGAGGCATCAGAGGTTGGGTGAAAAGTATTGCCTTCTTCTTATGTTGGAGGCCCATGGTATCTGTACCAAAATTACCTTGACTCTGTTGCCCTTTGTCGAAGGTTTGGCTGCCCTGATTTGTTTATCAGTTTCATGGCAAATCCCTTATGGTCAGAAGTAACAGAAGCATTGGCTTCCATCTCTGCACAACACCCAAGTGACAGGCCCGACATTGTTGACCGTGAATTTCACATGAAGTTA
The DNA here is from genome assembly GCF_005286985.2 of Setaria viridis. Lineage (NCBI taxonomy): Eukaryota > Viridiplantae > Streptophyta > Magnoliopsida > Poales > Poaceae > Setaria > Setaria viridis. The sequence goes on from NC_048266.2 coordinate 2,721,703, forward strand.
GATCTCTTGATGGATGACATTGTGAAAGATTTTTTTGGCCCTGTCATAGCAGGTACATGGTTCCTATTCATACATTGTCCACTATTTATTCTGTTATGTCCATTTCCATTGTGTTTTTCATTCCCATTTCCTTCCAACTGTATACACTAACTCTTGCATAGTAATGTCTTCTTGCAGTTGTATACACAATTGAGTTCCAAAAATGTGGTCTTCCACATGTTCATCTCATAGTCTGGTTAGACAAGGTTGGATCTCTAACATCATATCGACAAACTAATATCAGCACAACTTCCAGATCCAACAATTGATCCAATTGGCTATGAAGTTGTCTCTACCTTCATGATGCATGGCCCTTGCGGTGCTGCAAATCCATCATGCGCATGCATGGTTGATGGTCAATGCTCCAAAAACTATCCCAAAGAATATTGCGAGAAAACTACAATCTTACAGAATGGCCATGTTGGTATGCCCGACCAAATAATGGTATAACTACAGAGAAGAATCACATTGACCTTGATAATAGTTTTGTTGTTTCCCACAATGTTGACTTATTGGTTAAGTATCAGGCACACATAAATGTTGAAAGAGTTAATCGTGATGGAATGAAAAAGTATCTCTTCAAGTATGTTGCCAAAGGCTTTGACTGTGCAAGGGTAGTCATTCAGCGTTGGCGACAACCTGCAGACTCTTCTACCTACGAAATTGATGGGATACGCACTTACCTGGAATGCAGATGCATAGCTCCCAATGAGGCAGCTTGGCGTCTACTCCAATTTCATATTCACCATACAAACTTTCTGTTGCCTACAAATGTTTCTTTCTATATTATGGCATTAAAAGAAAGTTTTGTCGTGTACAAATGATTTGTACGTAGTGTTCTATGAAGGTAGATGCCTTGTTTGCTGTGAAATTTATTTTAGCAAGAGAAGGTTGATGCGACTAATGCCGTGCTGATAGTGCAAACGCTAATAATTCATTTAAAATTTCTCTAATTTAATTTAGTTTTACCCGTTATTGTATTGCAGATTTCTTATATGCCATAGTATATTCTATATTGGATTAAGTCACAAAGACTAATGCTCCATGACTAGGTCAAGTTGGTATCTTACCATCAAAATAACACAACATACTACTCCATGACATAGTTACAATTGTGTCATTCAATTTCCTCTTTCGTGTGGTACCCGCAACAAGTACTTGCAACAACGCAAGAAAATATATATAATGATCTATTTGCCTAACTTGTTGGTATATACAAAATTTATGAACATAACTTATGTGTGAAAATATGTATATATAATAGTTTTCTCGCATCCTAACTTATTGGCATGGCACACATTTATCCACATAACTTATGAAAGGTATATGCACAACATAAGATAAAAACTTGAGGCCATAACTTACATAAGTTGATATGAAACAACGTCATTATATTATTGATGCATCTTATATGTATATGTATAACTTGTAGCTTGTAACTTATACACGCATAAGCTCAACTCTTATATAAACATAAAAATAAATGGCAATGCAAACACATAAAAAATTGAGATTGAGTGTCAGATTATATTATATTTATTGACAGACATGAGTTACGTGTATACATGGGTAAGGATATATTTAGGCTTATAAAAACATAGCCATCAAGATCTCCTCATATCTCTAACCAACCATATTAAGGGGTTGTCCGGTAGCCTCACGCGGACAGGATCCACACACACGTAAGACATACAACTACCTAAATTGTCTTATAACTCATATTTAACTTTTGTGCATAATTTATAACCGGTATATAACTTGTGACATATAAGTTGTGTGTATAACTTATAGTTTCCGTGCATAAACTTATACCATTTGTAAGTTATAATTCTATTCATAACCTATGTGCAACTCATACAAAACCAAACTTGTGCACAATATATCGTCCTAACTTACTGACATGATAAAAAAATTATTTACATAACTTCTGCATATATAAATGTATAAAAATAATATCTCAGACTAACTTATTGCCACGACAAAATTACATCATAATAAGGTTTGCAAAAATAATGTTGTTCTGTCATTACGAGTATTCAACTGTTGGGAAAAGAAATATTTACCGGCCAATTATTTGTTGATAACTATTATGTATGACTTTCAGTAACTAATCTATGTATCCTATACAATTTCATATTTCTATGGAACCTAGTGTGAAATGGACATCCAGAATATGTCTCTAATCATGAACTACCAATTCATCATGGCTAATCAGGCAAATGGAGGAAAACACTAAAAAAAGTTGGATGTGCAGTAAAAGCAATAACCTAAGTCAATAGGCATCGAGTCAAGATTGATTAAGGGAGGTTGAATTGCATAGCTGCTCAGGCCACCAAGATCTAAGTCTCTCTAGGACCTTGACCATGCATGAACACCATGTTTCCTGGTCGCAAAAACACCCTGTCGAACCATAATGTGCCTCCAGGCACTGATGACTTGATGTACATCATATTGCCTGCATGACCAAAATGAATGGAACATTGCTAAGTTCTTGATTTCTGCATGTGTAGCATGGTGGGGGAAACAAGTTCTGAGCAATCACATTCAAAAACTAAACCTCACCTTCCAAAAAGTAACTAAACCACTACCCCTCAACCTCGGCTATTCATGTTGATGCTGGTATTGCAGACTCATCAATTGATCCATCATTATTGTCACGATCATTCTCTGAAAACCTTCCAATAAAGACATAGAAACCATATTAGTTAAAGCACAAGATTATTCATTATTGTTTGACTTTTCTGGAGAAATGAAATCAAATACTAGAGAAAATGAATGCTCAACCATTAACACAACGCACATGAGGAAATCTATCATGCTGGAAAAGCAGAAAACCAAGCTAAACATGAAACAGAACGAACATCGTCAATCTCTAATACAGAGTAGCTAGGGGGTCACCACGCCAAAAAGTGATTATCATAGAGTAAAGAATTATACATTGAGATTGTAGAAAGTGAACACAATATTAGTACTAAACAAAGCATCCTAGAGAAGTCCTTTAACTTTCGGTCCTGTAAATATCTAGGTATTATGCTTCCTATCAATCAAGAAAATGGATGAACATGCTGATGGCACTGTAACGACCTCGGTTAAAATCTTTCACGATTAATCTTAATCCGAGTCCCTGACCTCCTGTCTCAGCTTTACCAAGTCTAAGTGCTCAACCTCCAGCTCCGGTTCCGACCCTGGAGATCCGACCCCTCCCCGTTTTCCCCAGTTCCGACCCCGCCGACCCCAACTCACCCGCCGGATCTTGCTAAGTCCTCCCACAACACCTCCCTTCAATCTGAGCAGTGGGCACCGAGACTGACCGGTGGACCCACGAGATCTTTCTCCCCGATCTCCCGCGACAGACGCACTCGAGTTGCATGCCCGCTTCAGAGTTCCCTTGCCGCGTGGCTCCACTTCTCCGACGCCGCCGCTCCGCCCTGTTGCCGGCCACGACCGGATGGATTCTCGAGCCCCCTTCCCCAATCACAGCGGAAGCTCCTCTGCTACCCTTTCTGCAGCACCTCGCCGCCCGCGCCCATCATCACCTCGCTAAACCCCGGCTGCAGAACCTGATGCCGCCCGTCTTTTCCGTTGCCCCTCCATAGTCGCGCCGCCCCGGTCCGCGCTACGCGACGATTCCTCCTCCGCCAACCCAGACCATGGCTGCGACAGCTCCTTTTCCGCCCTGTCAGAGCTCCACCCCCGACAATCTGTTGCTTCGTGCTCGCCCGCGCGACCGCAGCCGCCTGTCTTCTCACCTGAGCGCCCTCGTTTCTAGCGCCATTTTCCCGGTCACTTCCATCAGATCCACCGCACGACGACGCCCGCCTCCGCCAAATCTCAACCACCGGCAATACCCGCGCCTGCGCCGCCCTGTCATCGGTGCCCAATGACCGCCGGTGTCATCCCCAAAGTCCTGTTCCACCGCCCTCGTTGCTCAATCGCCGCCCCGGCAGCGCACTCCATCGTTTCTTCCCCGGTCTTCGCGCCGCTTCCCCTTCTCTCTTCCGCGCAGCTATAAAAGTGAATGCCGGAGCCCCGCCGGAGTTCCCCTTCGCCATCGCTGCCCTCCCGCTTTGCTCCCTATCCGTGCTCACAGCGCCACCGCCTAAGTTTCCGAGGAACCCTCCTCTCCGCTCAAACACCACCTTCCCCGATCCACCCAGCCGCTTGCTCCTCCGCGCTGCGCAAGAGCTTGCTTGTGGTTCACAAGAAGCACCGCCGCCGCCAGAACCCACCGGACCTCGCCGCTGTCCCAAGCCTTAGTCTTTCTGCCCGAGTCTGCTCCTTCCCGACCCCAAGCCTCATCTGGAAGACGAAGGTAAGCTACCGACCCCTTGTCCGCCTCGTCCGACCCCTCCTATCCGCCCGACCCCTATTCAGTCTCGCCCGACCCCATCTGTTGGCCGACCCTTTCTCCGCCTCGCCCGAGGGCGCGACTGTATGTTTTTCTTGAACCGAGGGTATATGTGTAAAATTCGGGGACTTCTCTGAGTCAAGTCTGAGGACCCCTAGCACATCTATCCCTCTAGATTAAGGGTCTGATCATAAGTTCCTTCCCATCCGACCCTTATATCTTGATCTCCACCAACTCAAGCGAACCTCCCCACCCTCCCGTAACTTGCCGCAAGTTTCTGGGCTCGAACTTGCAAGTGTTGCTGTTGAAATAACCGTCTAAATGCTAACCCATGCATTGCATTCGTGTAGAGCTGCGTCTCGCCGACGGCTTCTACGAGCTACACCCGGCGCCAGAAGATGAAGGTGTAGCCGAGCTCTTGCCTCCAGAAGCCGAAGCCGCCCAAGCAGAAGAGCAGCTTCTCTCCTCCTTGTTTGAAGGCAAGCCCCGGATGCATGAATCCCCGGTGTTTTACCAAACTTGCGCATGCCTTCTTTATCATGCTTGTGCATTTACGTATAGGAGTTGTTTGGAACCATAGATGCATAACTTAGATCCCTTGATCTGATCACTAGCTGTTGGACCGAGTAGATGCTTTGCTTAAATAGGAAATGGTAAAAGCCGAGTGATTTCCTGTCACTCGCGAGTTGTAGGAGTTGGTTGTTCCTCTTCTGTTACAACTATAAGGACGATGGACAGGGCAAGGTGTTGGGTAACTCTTTGGTGGTCGGTTGATCGCCCCGTCTGTCTATGAAACTTGCTAAGGTCCGACAGTGGTGGTGTTCGTGATCAAGTGTTTGAAAGTACTAATCTCATACCTAGTATGGGATGGGGAAGCCTAGTACATGATTGAACTAGGGCGTGGCTTATACCCCTGCTGTCCCTGGAACGAGGTTCCCATGGTGCATCATGTGGGTGCAAGTGCGGTCACAGTACGGTAGAGGCCGGGACTGTGGAGCATTGCATGCCAAGGGAAGTTTGGACCTGACACGCGCCTGGGAATTGATGGGGACGGCCGACACAGGAAGCGACCCCTGTGGTGCGCGGATGTCGTGAGATTAGGTTTGCCATGCATAGTTAAGAAACTCGAATCGATTCGTCTGCCTCTCACAGTTTGAGACTGCTTGATCGCTATGTCACCCTGAGTAAGAAAGGAATCTGATGATGACATGGTTGTGATGATATATATATACCTTTTGGTTGGTTCTATGTTGCTTAGAATAAGATGCTAACTTAGATCGGATAATGAACTTAGAACCTGAGCTAAAACTTTGAAAGTAGGGATACACCTAGTGCTTTTGGCAAACAAACCCCTCAGCCAAAGAGCCTTGCATGTCTAGAAGTGGTGGAGTAGGTAGTACTCCCTGTCGGTTAAGTCTTGTTGAGCTTAGTAGCTCAGCCTTGTTGTGGCTCTTCTTTTTCAGGTGAAGTTGCTGCTCCTGAGCCATCCTCTGTTGGCACTTGGCCGCCCCAACTCCCTCCGGGTTGGACGGTTGAGTGGGATCCCTCCTCGGACGGCGAGGAGAGGGATCACTGATGTCCCGGTTGGCCTCACCAGGGATGTCCGACCCCGACGAAGTAGCTTCCGCTTGTTGTTTTACCTTCTGTTGTTTTCTTATAAACCTTGTAAAACTCTAATGTTGTTTTTCGGAATTGATCTAAATGGTTAAGTTGGTTAACTCGGTGGACTTGTTGTATTCTCTGGAACCGCTCACCTTCGTGTGAGTTTGCTATTCGGTCCTGTTCAAGTGGTTAAATCGGATGAGATCCGATGACACTTCGTGTTTACTTGGTTAAGGCATGAGTGTCGCATATCAGGCGACTGAATCATGTTTAATCAAGCCAATCTGAAGTGGATCCGCCACAGGCACACTCGGAAAGAAAATTGGAAAAAAACATGAGTAGAGGATGACATAAGCAATAAGACTTTAAGAGAGTAGCACATCATGGCCGGTGCTTGGTGTGGAATCTAAGATGCAACTAGTTAAATGCTTCTACAAGCGCTAAACAGGAACCTAAAAAAATCCATACCACAAATGTTCGACACGAATGGACTTGTAAGCGCACGCATCCGCCTACACATCCATGCTCCAGCATATGCTCTCCAGCTCTAGCCTCCCTTTAATCTCATCAGTCTCAACCTCATTCATCCGAGCAGTCCGCTACCTACGACCTCTGCCACACCCGGGCCATATCGACCTAGGGATCTCCCTGATCTGCCACCTACTGAACTTCTGATATGGAGAGACGTGAATGAAATGGGAACCCGGGGGGCCTAGATGTGAAATTAGTTAAATCTTTTTCTTTTATAAAAGCTGAGAACTTTAGAAATGCATATAAAATCGCACAAAAATGATAAAATGACAAACTAAAATTTGCAGAGTTCCTGATGACATCTAGTTTATTTAAAAAATATTTTTGTGCATGTTACTGTTCTATATTTGGCGCTATGATTTAATTGGTCTAGAGGTCATTAAATGCTTTATAAATCGTATAGTGCTCTAAAAATTGTGGAACCACTTTTTTTAGCTTCCTTTTAACATGCATGTTCCAGATCTACAACTTGTGTTAGTAGGATCTATGGTATTCATACTATTTCAAATGCGAATGCTTAATTGCTGTCTTAAGAGTGTTATTTGCATGGTAATTAGTGGAAGATTGATAAAATGTTGGAACCACTTATGTTGGTCTACCTTCCTAATTTTGGGTCAGGCAAAAATTATATGCACTTTCAAAGATATTAGTTTTAATACTCAGATTTAATCGAGAAACGTGGATGCACTGAACTTGTATTTTTCATAAAGAATGCATTTGAACCTGATATTCGAAATTGCTACCTTGTGCATTGTGTATGTCTAAAACTGCTGGTTATATACATCCACCATTTGATGCCATAGAAACCATTTTCTATAATCATGAGGTGTTGCATATTACTGGGAAAAGATATTGCACAGATGTACTGATAGTTTTCATGTTCCATCATTAATGAGAAGTGTATGATGTCTGAAATGTTTTCTCTGTAGGGAACAATATGCAATTGTATAGGCACAAACTTGAATCCTAAAATATTCTTCGAATACGTCTTACCTGGGAGAAATCATGCTAGATTCAGTAGCTCTGAAACTTATTATGTAGCTCTACTATGCCCTGCCATCCCACTTAAAAATTTCTAACCAGCATGTTAGGATTTTTGTTCATGACCAAATGTGAGATTGGCCTTATGCCCAATTAATCACGCTAAAACAATTGTATAAAAAAGGGGAAAACTATGAAATCACTTTTGTTAGTCTACATGCATGATTGAAATCCTTAGTCAAATAGTCACACCTCCCAATGACATGAGGTTAGTCCTGTTGTTTCCTTAATCTTGTTCCCTTACGTTTAGAAATATGCTTGGTCATGGAGATGTGGTTGATATTTCCTACGTAGGCATATCTAACTTAGTATATACTTAGCTAATTGTGGAATCAAATCTTGATATTATATTTATACATGTTCTGTCAATTAAAAATAATGCCAACCATGTTATCTCAGGAATTTCTTTGGTAATCAGTTTGTGTTCATTTTCAACATATAGATTATTGGTGTTGTTTCTTTCTGTTCTGGACAGGCCTGCACTAAAACACTTATGCCTCATTAACTGTAGATATGCTGTTGTTGGGTTCCTGACTTCTTGCACTAGATATCCTCCCAAGTTTCATGCATTTCATGAGCATTTGCACTCATAGCATCATCTCTAATGCATGCACACATTTCATTCTTTTAGAGAGCAATTTACTGGAGAACATGACCCTTAAGCCGAGGCTAGCATAAAAGTCGAGTTTGAACCCGAAGAGAACCAAGGCAAGCAGCTAAACATATTTATCTCCTACTTTTGAAATGAAATTGTTGCTTTGCATCGCTATGGGTTATAATAACTTAACCTTGCAAATTGCTTAGCCATGCTTAGGGCCTGTTTGGAGCCGCTTATTTCCCGCTTATTGGTGAAAATAAGCGATAAACCCACCCAAACGCCTTGCTTATTCCCCACTTGTCACGTAAGCCGCTTAGTGGAAAATCTGGAATTGAACTAGGACTGGGCTTATCTCCTACGCGGGTCTGGAGACGCTTCTGGGGCAAGCGGAGCATTTTTCCCCCGGTACCCTCGGGCAACGCCGCCTCCAGGCGACCGCCGCCGCTCCTCCCGCAACCGCCGCCGCTGCAGATCCCGCCGCCGCCGCTCGGGTCGCCCGGCCCGCCTCCCTACCTTCGCCGGGCTTGGCCCCCACCGCGCCGCCCGCAACCGCCGTCGCCTCTCCTGCAGATCCCGGCGCTGCCCCCCTGCAGATCCCGGCGCCGCCCCTGGGGTCGGCCGGCCCGCCTCCCTACCTCCGCCGGCCGCCCCTGCCAGGCCCCCGCCGCGGGCCGCCCCACCGCCGAACGCCCCCATCGCGGGCCGCCCCGCCACCGGACGCCCCCGCCGCGGGCCGCCTGGGCGCCGCCCCTGCCGCCCCCGCCTGGGCGCCGCCTCCGCCGCTCGACGCTTGGGATCCGACCCCGCCGTCGGACTCTCCTGCCGCCTGGGCGCCGCCCCGCCGCCGGACGCCCCCGCCGCCGGACTCCCCTGCCGCCTGGGTGCCGCCCCGCCGCCGGACGCCAGAGCCGCCTCGGTTTGGACCATCCCCCCAACTTATTACGGGTTGCAGTAGCTGGGGAAGTTCGAGCATTGAATGGTTGAAATTGGACTTGGCAAGTTTGGGTAGTTTAGCAACTTTCTGTTAACTCTAGCTAATCTGAAGGGGGCTATATTGACCAGATGAATAGCATACGGTGTAATCTAGAGCATAGCAAGCAGCAACAATGGATGGACAATACCATTTCCCATATTATTGTAATGTAATTTCTATTTAACATACTCCAAAGGTATTAGAATTATTGTCTTCTCCTCAGATTCACAATAAAAATGAGCTATTATCAGCCTTAGGGACATTCAGGTCAATTTACCAACTTGGACAGACAATCGACACAAAATAATCAGGATTGCCAAACACCCTGCTTATTCAGACAGCAGATTCTCCAGGCAGCAGGCTTATCAGATAAGCTTGCTTGTCAGATAAGCGAGTTCCAGAAAAGCGTATACAAACAGGGCCTTAGTCATAGAATGATCACTTAGTAAAGGAAATGGTCATAGGTTAATCAACACCTTTTCTAATAAGGTTCTTTAATGTCGTTGAACAAATGAACATGGTGGGTAAATTTTGGATACGTGATTTGAGCGGTGTGTAGGAGTTGCAACCGCCAGAACTCACAGGTTAACACATGAGTCAAGATAAGTTAAGAGCGTCTTAAATAAACAAGTAAGTGGATACAAAATAACTGGGACGTGACTAAGATTGGGACAAAATTTGTATTCATTATTATTTCACAAAACTTCATTAATAGGGTTGAAACACTCAAGTAATAAGTAGGGTTCATTGAAGGTAGAAAACTAAGGAACATCGTTGTAAACCTCGAAAAGTTCTAAGTGTCATTTGGTAAAAGAGGAAACTCAAACTTGAATAAAATGCATTGAATTGGTTGAAACTTTGGAAATCCATATAAAATCATAGAAAAATGATAAAAATGTGAAATAAATTTTGCTGGTTTCCTAATGATCATACCTGACTAGTAAAAATACTTGTTCTTGTGATATAGGCATTTCTGTTGCTTAATAAAAGTACATGTTGTTTAATCTCCTTATTGTAGAATAAATAGTTTGCATACTCATAAAATCCTGATAATTTCATAGTAGCCTCTAGTAGTGTTAATAGCACTTCTGTAAAAGTTTCAGAGCCATATTGTTAATAAAACTTTAGTTAAAAATCAATCTTCATATTCTGCAAGTTAGTGTTGTTTGATTTTTAATAAATTCTGTAAAAGTCAAATGCATCCCAAAGTTTTACAGTAGACCACTTGTGTAGTAATGAGACTTCTGTAAAAAGTTCAAAACCATATATTAACAGATGCTTCCAGAAAATTTTATTCATGTTTAAAGGCTAGTTTAAATTAATAATAACAATTGTAATTAGAAAGGGGTAAAATAGTAAATGCTTAATTGTATTGTTTAATAATTCAGAAACAGGATAACTTTCCAAATGAATGCTGAGAAACCCCAAAATGACCCCACTTTTCTTTTGTGAATTCTAAGTTATTAAAACCTTATATGTGTACACAATTGCCATCAAAGTCAAACCCGAGTTTTAAATCACAAGACACCTTACTTTACGAAGAATTAAAGATTTAAAATCTTGCCTAGATGAATGTGGTCGAAAATGCACCCGAAGCTTTTACAATATTTGTGAAATGCAATCTACATCCTAGAAGATTATAAATGAAATCTTATGCATATGCATCTCGTGTAGAAGCTAATCTCGCTGATGGAACGTACGAGCTCGGCCTGGAACGCGAAGAAGGACACCCTCCTGCTGAGCTGAACATGATCGAGATGAACCAAGGTCTGAACCAAAGTTCAGAAGAGCCCAAGGCTAATTTAGGGCAAGAAGGTAAGCCCCAGAGCATAACCCTAATTTCTAAAGTTTATGCAATACTTCTGTTACTTATGTTTGTGCATTAAGTTTATAGGCGTTGCTTGAAACCTTAGTTGCATGATCCTAAGTACCTATGTTTGAATACTAGCATGATAAGTCATGTAGTTGCTATGCTAAATAGGGACACGGTAAAAGTTGAGTGATTTCCTGTCACTCGTGAGCTATAGGAGTTGCCTGTTTATTTATGCTGGAATCATAATGATGACGGGTGGGGCCAGGCAATATGTTCTAAGTTGGTGGATTGCCCCGTGTGTCTAGTGGAAATTTTGCTAAGGTCGAATCGTGTCCGTGTTCATGGTCAAGTGTTTGAAAGTACTAAACTCATACCTAGTATGGGATGGGGAAGCCTAGTACCTGATTGAACCGGGATGTGGCTTTATCCCTGCTCTCTCTGGAACTGAGTTCCCCTGCGGCTGCATGTGGGTACAAGTGCAGTCATGGTATGGAGACGTTTCGGGACTGTGGGGCATTGTATCGAAGGGAAGTGGGCCCTGTCCACATGCTTGGGGATTGATGGGGATGGCTGACATTTGTGGACCCAGTGTGGTACGCATATGTCGTGGGTTTAGGTTCATCTTGCAAGGTTAAGAAACTCGATTCGAATCATCTGCCTCTCACAGTTTAAGACTGCTTGATCACTACGCTGCACTGAGTAAGAAGTGGCACAAAGGATGATGATTAATACTGATACTTGAATTAATTTTTCTTGTTCACCATGCTTGCTTAGAATAAGTGCTTACTTAGAATGGATAATCAACTAGAATTTGCTGCTAAAACTTGAAAGTAAGGACCTACTTTAGATGCTTTTAGCAATACAAACCCCTCAGCCAAAAAGTCTTGCATGTCTAGAAGTTGGTGGATTAGATACCACCTGATGGGTAAGTCTTGTTGAGTATTTGTATACTTAGCCTTGCTTGTGGGTATGTTTTCATGTATGGATGTGAATGAGTTGGCTGCTAGTCTGACTTGGCCATCCCAACTTCTTCCAGGTTGGACTATCAAGTGGGACCCGTCCTTGGTCGGTGAGGAACGCAGTGACTGATATCATGGTAGGCTTTACCATGGTATTCTTGTATCGATGTTAGACTACCGTTTTGTTTCCGCTGCTTTGAACTCTGGAACTCTATTTTTATGCACTTGAACCTCTGAGTTGTAATAACTGAATTTGGGACCTGTAATATTTATCTGGATTGTTGTAATCTTTGGACTCGCCTTCGTGTGAGTATGCTTTGTTTTGATCCGAGACAAGTGGTTTATCGGGTGAAACCCGACAGACTACCATTTTAACTTGATTAAAGTGTCTGCTCGGATATGAGGCGACGTTGAGTACACTTTAGCCGAGTTAATCTGGGTGGTTCTGCCACAGCTAGCATCAGAGCCGGAAAAGCATACCCCAAAGAAAGCAACAAGCCCTAAACACCTTTTCAATAAAACTTGCAAGAAATTTGTGTTTGAAAAATGCGTAAGTTTGTTAACGATAAAAGTTAGTACAAGAAGCCCTAGGGGATTATGGGTTGATCAGGTGGCTAATTAACTATTGGTTATCTTATACTAACTCCCAGCACATTTACTTTCTGTCAAAACTTACTTTCTTGCACAACGGTTGGCGCATGGGTACGACGATTGCTGTAATGTACCCACGACACCATATGCAAATATGGTGGCGGTACCCACAAATATAATGGTTGGCGCAGGGGTACGGCGATTGCTGTAACGTACCCACAACATCATGTGAAAATATGATGGCGGCACATAAAAAGTGAATACGCTATCCGGCGTATGAACGTTGCCCATACAACGGAAATCGTGCGGGTGCTGTTTCTATAGTGAATGGTAATGAATGTGGACACTTTCATGGTATAAAAGGTTCAATTTGTATACGTGATCTTCTACAAGTACACTAAATGCACTTACGTTAATTTAACGAATGATTAGAAAATTCGACTAGTTATTATAGGGAGAGCCGTAATTGTTGCCTTGCCACCAGCACTAACCCCGTAAAGTCCAAGAAATTGGCAGTTGTTTTGATTTGTGAGGACGAATAGGTCATGCTTGCATCATATTAAAACTTGCAAAATGGGAATGAACAATAACCTTTGCATGAATAACATGTTAAACTAATGAGGTTCTCACAAAAATTCTTGCCAAATCACTTAAGGATTTTCTAGTTGTCATGAACTTCAGCTGCTCACTGTCAGAATTTTTCGGGCTAGTAAATGATCCTTGCTCCAGAAACCTCCTATAAGAAAGGTGTTCAACACTTAGCATGTGAGATACTATAAAAATTTCATAAAAGTTGGCCAAATGGAACTCGAGTTATGATCAAATTAGTAACCTACTGTGTGCTGGAAAATTCAGAATGCACAGTAGATAGAGATTGAATTTTTCAACCCCCTTCCACTCAGTTTCTGTCCAAAGTCATAAAAACAAAGTTGTAGACCACACAGTAGAGCACCTTCTGGTAAAATTTCAAAATTTTTGGGTAAATTCGGACCATAACTCTTAACCCCAAGGTCCGAATTGTGAAGCAATGTTGCAGAAAATTTCAGACTAAACCACAATGGAAAAATATGAGTCTATGACTCTTTTAGAGGCTGTTTGAGGAAAATTTTCAAATAACAAACTTGTGACTAAATACCTAAGGAATAGTCTGGTAAAATTTGGGAAAATTGGATGGTTACTTCTCGAGTTATGACCATTTTACTATCTATACAGAAAAATTAAAAGAAACTAAAGTACATAATGCAAGTTATGTCATGTTCTTTAAGTTGGTTGTTTGTTGAAATTTTTGTGTGAGCCCAATATATTGCTTAGAACGATGTGAGGAAGCGTCATGTTGCATCCATACATTGCATACATCTTAATGTACCTAAAAGATAACCCATATATACGTTTTATCTTTTGGAGCCATTTTATCATGGTTTTCTTGTTGTTTTGATGTCCAAATCTGAGCCAAAATCAAGTACTTTAGTTTAAACCATATAAACCGTTGTGCAAGAAAGTAAGTTTTGACAGAAAGTAAATATGCTGAAAGTCAGTATAATATAACCAATAAGTTAGTTAGCCACCTGATCAACCTATAATCCCCTAGGGCTTCACGGACTAACTTTCATACTTAGCGAACCAACGCATTTTTCAAACGCGACTTTTCTGGGCAAACTTTATTGAAATGAGTTTTTAAGGCTCGTTGCATTCTTTGGTGTATGATTTTAGCTGTGATACCAGCTGTGGCAGAATCACCCAAATTAACCCAGCTAAAGTGTAATCAACATCGCCTCAAATACAAATAGACACTTTAATCGAATTAAAATGGTAGTCTGTCGGGTTTCACCCGATACAACCACGTATTTCTGATCAAAACAAGCATACAACTCTCGTGAGAAGATGAGCCCAGAGATTACAACAATCCAGATAACATATTACAGAGGTCCCAATTTAATTTATTACGAACCAAGTGTTCAAATCATAAAGAGTGTTCAGAGTTCAAAGAAGCAGAAAAAGAAATTTATAGTTCTAACGATGATACATAGTACCATGGTGAAGCCTTCCATGATATCACTCACCACAATCCTCGTTCACTGAGGATGGGTCCCACTCAACCGTCCATCCCGGAGGGATCTGAGACGGCCAAGTCACATTGGCAATCATATCATCCACATCAACATTACCTGAAAACATAGCCACAAGCAAGGCTGAGTATACTAATACTTTACAAGACTTACCCATCAGGTAGTATCTAATCCACCGATTCGTAGACATGCAAGGCTTTTTGGTTGATGTGTTTGTTTTGCCAAAAGCTTATAAAGTGGATCCTTACTTTCAAGTTTTAGCATCAAGTTCTAGTTGATTAACCATTCTAGGTAAGCTCTTATTCTAAGCAAGCATGGTGAAACAAGCAAATTAATCAAGCATCAATATTAATCATCATCCTTTGTTCCTCTTCTTACTCAGTGCAGAAAGGCGGTCAAGTAGTCCCAAACTGTGACAAGTAGAGGATTTGTATCAAATTTCTTAACCTTGCAAGGTGGAACTAAACACATGACATATGCGTACCCCTATAGTTCACATATATTAGCTGTTTCCATCGATCCCTGGCACATGTCCAGGGCGCACTTCCCTTGGATATAATGCCCCAACGGTCCCGGGCGACGCCGTACCAAGGCTGCACTTGTACCCACATGATGCATTAGGGGAACCCAATTCCAGAGAGAGCAGGGAGTATGTCCATGCCCCGGTTCAATAAGATACTAGGCTTACTGATCCCATACTCGGTATGTGTCTAGTACGTTTAAACACTTGACCACAACTCTAACACATTTCTACCTTAGTAGTTTTCCTCTAAACAGACGGGTCATCCACCATTTCAGAACATATTGCCAAGCCCCACCCGTCAACCTTATGATTCCAACATAAGTAAACAGGCAACTCCTATAGCTCGCGAGTGACAAGAAATCACTCAACTTTTACTATGTCCCTATTTAGCATAGCAACTAAACGACTTATCTTACTAGTATTCAAAACATAGGTACTTGACAGACCAAGTTGAGAAGTGCCTTGGTCTATTTGTGATGAGTGATTGACAAGATGATTTGAGGCTTTACCAGTTGAGTTGATATTTCATATGTGCATGATTATGCTAACGGCTAACCGGATGTGTTGTGTTGTGTGCATTGTGTTGTGGTGTTTGTGTAAACCATATATTGTGTGTTGTGTCTCTTGGCTTGGGATGTGCAGGTGTAGAATACAACATGGCGATCGACGACATGAGGTGAAGGTCAAGCGAAAGGTTCATGTCGATGTACTAGGGCTGTGAAGGGTGGACACGAGTAGGCTTGGACCGAGGGACCCGAGGAGTCTGGGCGGAGTCATGGGCAATCCACATGGTGCACGAAAGAATAAGTGTAAATGGACAGGATGGAGATGGCGTTGGTCGAGTCAAGCGGGACGGAGGCGAGTCGAGTAGGCAGCCCGGGAGCTGGGAGCGAAAGACTTGGAGGCGTCGAAGACTTGGTGGAGGCTGGACACACGTCGACATCGGTGAGTCACGCCTTGCGGGACGTGCAAGAGGGTTTGACCGGTTTAACCTTAAAATCGGGGGTGAGTCACGCCAAGTGGGTGTGCAGAGGGTTTGGGTGGTTTGGGCCTCAAAACCACCGCGCAGGCAGGTTTGCCGGTTTGGGCCTCAAAACCGGGGGCGAGTTCGGTGCGTCCGGACGGCGCCGAGTCGGAGGACACGTGGCACCATCGCGAAGCTTGCATCGAGGCGAAGTGAAGTCGTGAAGGCGCCGGGTCCATCCGATGAACGAAGAAAAAGTTGAACGGTTTTGCCCCTAGGGGGTTTGGAGTTGTATGCTTCATGTAAGGGCAACTTGGAAAATAGCCAAGTGTCTATATATATGAGAGATGGCTGGTTGGGGCAGCCATCCCTTTGGTTGTTTTGGTGGGGGTTTTTCTCATTTGTTTTGTGAGAGCCTTTGGTAGAGGGAGAGAGGGATAGAGGAGGGATCTTTGTGTTGATCTTTTTGCCATCCAAGCTTTGCTTGTGCTTAGGATTGGCTTGTAACCGGACATGGTGGAGTAATCCAAGAATCAATTTCATGCTCAATTGCTTCTCCTTCTCAATATCTGAAATTTATCCTTTTCCCTATTTTCGGAGCATTTTTGAGTGAATTTTTGGATCTCATGATTGTAGAATATTCCGGAAATTTTCGGACCTCCGGAAGTTTCCGAAGGTTTTTTCGGAAATCTCTAAAAATCCGAAATTTTCCGAAGGTTTGTCCGGATTTTTCCGAACTGTGGTGTTGGTTTTCAAAGTCTTTCTTCTGATACTTTTTTGAGCTCTTTCTTGCTTCCACTAATCTCAATTTGGGCTCCTAGCATCATTCCTAGGTTCATTAGCTTGTGTATAGCTAAGTGGACTTGATCTTGCTAGATGAGAGGTTTGTGGTTGTGTTTGGAACTTTAGCCGAGATTCCTTGAGAAAATTTGAATCGGCTCCAATTCAGCTCCCCTCTGGTCACCTTTCTGGTCCTTCAATTAGTATCAGAGCTTGGTTAAGGATCATACCACCTTAATTGGCTTTGTGATCCATAGGGCGACAAGCGAAACGGCGATTTTGCTTGCGGATTTGGTTTTCGAGAGTTGAGCTTGCTTTCGGCTAATCCTAACTGGTGCTTTGAGCTATGGCACCAAGCTCTTCGTCTTGTGTTTCATTGTCCTTAGGTAGGAGGAGTTCGGAGATTGAGTTGGAACCAGAAGTGGAAGCGGTGATGGATCTCCTTGAGAACTACCAGGATGGTGATCTCACGAAGGGAAAGTTCTACCGTGAGCTAAGAGACATGAGCCAAGGTTTGCTTGCAAAATGCATCATGGTTCTATGCAATCGTGTTGATGATTGTGAAGATGAGAATGAGGGAAACATAGAGATATCTGATGCTTCTCGTAGGAAGAATGAGAAGATGAAATGTTCTCTTGCTAGGTTGAAATGTGGAATTGCTCATTGGAAGTCACGTGCTTTAAATCCTTGCAATTCTTGATGCCTTGCTTAAAAAGAATGATGAATTGAACTCTTCTTTTGATTGCTTGAAATCTAAAAATGACATGTTGAAATCCAATACCTCTATGCCATGTAATTCATGTGTTGCTTTGAATAATGATTTTGATAAGGCTAGAGATGAAATGACTTTGTTGAAGTTAAATGCTTCTTTACCATGTGTTTCATGTGAGTCTTTGCTTGCTAAAATTAATGAACTAAAATTGACTCACACCACATGTGTAGATCAACTTGAGCATGCTAGGGCTGAAATTTGTGAAATGAAGTCTATGCCTTGTATCATGTGCTCTTTGGTTCTTGATGATGATGCTTGCCTTACTTCTTGTGATAATCATGATATTGTGCTTGATGTGAATGATGATGTTTCTTCATGCGGTCTTATTTGCATATCATGCATTGAATTGGAAAATGAAGTTTTAGCTTTTAAGCAAATGCGTGATGATATTAGCGCCAAGTTGGTTGAGCACAATGAGATGAGTGCCAACCTTGAGAAAGAAAATGAACTCTTGCGTACCACATATGCTAAGTGCATTGAAAAGGAGATGGATAATTTGAGAGATGCTCCATGTGGTACTTGTGATTGCCTCAAATTTGAAAATGAGGTTTTGGCCACAAGATGCAAGAGTCTTAGTGCTAAGTCTTTTGATTCTCGTAATTTTTTTCGCTCTGATGTTGGTGTTTCCAAAAGTGCTTCTTCTCAATTGGAGTTGGCTTCTTGTGTTGAGCGTGAGTCTTTGGACGATATCACTTGTGCTAGTGCTTTGGATAGCTCTTCTATAGCTACTCCTAAGCTTGTTGCTTCTTCCGATATTGCCCAAGACAATTCAAGTGGCAAGGGTGCTTCTCACTTTTTTGGTACTCATACTCCCAAACCGAAGTTCCATTGCACCTTTTGCAAGAAATATGGGCATACTGTTGAGTTTTGCTTTCGCCGTGTCAAGCATGAGCGACGTGTGCATGCCAAAGCTTTTAGGAATCCATGTAGCCTTTCCCATGGCATGTGTGAACCTAATGTGGGCACCAAGTCAAATGGTGTTGTTGATGCTTCTTGCTCTAAGTCCCAAGGGACTTCTCACTTGAATGAGAATGGTGATTCGTCCTCTTGGACCGTGTCTCCAAAAAGGCCTTTGTACCATTGCTCTTATTGTGAGAAAGATGGGCATCAAGAGAGCTTTTGTTATCGTCGTGCAAGACAAATGCGGCGAACTCGTGCTTCTAGGCCTTTGGGTTTTCATAGCCCGTCTCCTGGCATGAGCACTTGTGAGCCTAGTAAGAAGCCACATTTCATTGATGGATTTTATGACTCCTTTTCTAGTGAGTTAGGTCATGCTCGTAGACATACTTCTAGTTCTTCTTATGTTGGTCCACGACATGGTTCTCATGGTGCTTGTGTTGGTTCTTCTCTTAAGACCTCATGGGATCATTGCCTTTTTGCTAGTGGTAGTACTTGTTCTTCTTCTCGAGTTGCTCCTTTGAGGCATAGTTCCAAGGGTGTTTCAAAATCATCTCATTTGAACCGGCATTTGCATCATGCTAACCCACATGATAAGTTGAGTGCATCTTTTTCCCGTGTGACTAAGTTTTGGATTCCCAAGTATATGCTTGCTAACCCTTTGGGATCCAAGACTCGGTCTTCTTTGTCCCCTCATGTGTAGGTACAGGGATGCGAGTGGAGGACATGAGCTCAAAAGGACTTGATCTTTTGCTTGAGGTGATCAATACTTGATAGTTCTTCGTACTGTTTGGATGTACACTTGTATAGTAAGTTTTTTTCCTTTCGTGTATACTAGCTTGTGGACTCTTTTGCATATTTTATCCTCGTATCATGCTGTGAATATACCATGGTAGGCTAGCCACTTTTTTCATGTTAGCATGTGTGATCTTCATGTATATCTTGTCATGCTAGCTTTGTAATATATCTTGGTGGATGATCCACATGAATATCGTGCTATGCTTTAGCTTAGTCTTTGTATTGGGTATGGCATATTGTTCATTTGGTATCATTTTAGCTTAGTATCTTTGTATAATCCTTTGCATCTTGTTGACATATTTGCTTACCCAATCTTTTATTCATAAATGTAGAATCATGTTGTAATGCTTTAATTCATCTCATTGGTATCATCATTGCATTGTGTGACATGAATTGAGCTTTATCTTGCTTTGGGCTTTCCTTGTCTTTGGATTGCATTTTCTCTTCTTTTTTATTGGAGTTAGAGCTTTTCTTTTGCCCCTTCTTCTTCTAGCTTTTCTTTGCTAGGTGTCTTTGGTTGAGGGGGAGTTTGGCTTCATTCGAGAGGGGTTTGGACCAAGGACTTGCTTTGATTTTTGATATCCGCTTTTGATCTTTTAATTGGTATCACATTTGATCTTTCAATTGGATTTCATTTTCTTCAAGTGATATCAATTTTTGATCCTTCAATTGGTATCCTTTCTATGGTACTCAATTGGGATCCTTGGCAGTTCTTCTTTTGCTCCGAAGTTTTCCTAGATTGGTTTGACCCTTATGTGCTTTCTTCATTTTGAGTCGAACCCCATCTCTTTTAGGTTTGCATTGCATTTGTATCATATTACATCATGTACACTTTGCACTAGATGAGCTTCTCCTATATATCTTTAGCGTTTCCTTAGTGATTGTGTAGCAATGTGCAGTTATGCTCTTGATGATATTGTCTTATAAACATGATGAGATAACTGTTTTTGAATCCAGTGCTATTTCTAAGCTATAAACTTGACTTGCTTATCACCCATGAGTAGTTTCTTGGTTATGCATTGTTCTTGCTTGGATGCTAGTTCCATGTTTAGCTTTTGCTTGGAATTCATGTTCTTTTCAATTGGATCAAAGATCTAGGTATCATTGCAAATGTTTAGCCCATGATGCACCCCTTGGGGAAGCATGGCTTCTTTGTGCCGCAAAGGCACTTCATGTGACTTGGTTAATGTGAATGAAAGAAAAAAATTAGTAATTCACCAAGTTTTTGTGCTTAATGTTGATATTATTGCTTGCTTAGTTGTTACATGATGTCTACCAAAAGAGGTAGGCACATGGTTTCAACAAGCCTTGACATGACTTGTGATGCATATGTGGGTGTTTGCAATGAACTCTTGATGAGAATGTATCTTCCTTGTATGAGCTCTGATGACCTAGTTTAATTCTTGCTTGAGTGATTCATGACGAGGTGCTTGCTCATGTGGTGATAATTTTATAAACTGCAAAACTTGACAACTTGCTTTTTCTTTTGCTTATGTCATAATATCCTCTTGATGGCGATGCAATTGCTCTTTATGATCTACCTGCTTGTGCATTGTCTCACTTGTAGCCTTTGTAAATGCATTGTCATATATTTGAGAAGCTTGGTAGGTTATACACCCATGGCATGCATTTTGTGCTCCCATGTGTATCTTATGTTTGCATTTAAGGGGGAGTCTTGTTATTTAATGGGGAGTTTTGCATTTGAGGGGGAGCATGCATTCTTTTGTTCTTGTGCATGCATTTCATTATGGCATGTTTTCAGGGGGAGTGTATGCATATTTTCAGGGGGAGTGCATTTGTTCAAGGGGAGTATTTGCGAGCTTTTCATGCTCTTGTGCTCGTTTGCCGGTCGTGTTTTTACCTCTTCTTGAGGAGCCGGTGTTTGATTTGCTCGTTTGTTGGTCACGTTGAGCTTTTTTACCTCTTCATGGGGAGCCGGTGTTTGGTTTGAACTTTTGATTTTCACATGATTGGTGTTGAGACCTTTTTACCTCTTCTTGAGGGATCATGTGCTTTCGATATTCAAATGATTGGTGTTGAGCCCATTCTGCCTCTTCTTGAGGGATCATGTGTTCTTTGTCTCGGTTGTGTCGAGCCATTGCTTATGTCTTTGGGGACCGAGACTTTTCTAAGTTAATTTGGCCTTTGTGATGTTTCTCATGCCGAGTGACTTTAATCTTTGCATTTACATGGGTTTAGATCACTTAGATGAGAGTTTTGCTTAATTGGTTTCACAACTTGGCTCTTATGGCTCTTCTCATCTCAAGTGACTTTGATATTGGCTTTTACTTGACGTTTGATCACTTGGCTGAGATTTTTGACTTTTGCCTCTCAAACCATTTCTTTGTGCTTGAATGTTGTGAACACACTCATCAAGGGGGAGATTGATAAAATCAAGTTGATATAAACCTTGATTTTATAGTGATGAGCATTTGACAAATGTTGAAATGGCTTTGACGACATTATGGTATTCATGAAGCTCTTGTGTCTTATCGGTTTCATCAAGGGGGAGATTGAGAAATGGCTTTGATGCAACCTAGAATTTTTGTTTGGAGCTTGCATGATCCCTTCTCATTTCAAGTGGCCTTGTGTTTTCTTTTACTTGGCTTTTGGGGCACTTGAATGAGTTCTCTTTTGCTTTTAAATCATACTTTGTCAATGCAATTATCAAGGGGGAGATTGAGAGACCAAGTTGAGAAGTGCTTTGGTCTATTTGTGATGAGTGATTGACTAGATGATTTGAGGCTTTACCGGTTGAGTTCATATTTCATATGTGCATGATTATGCTAACGGCTAACCGGATGTGTTGTGTTGTGTTGTGGTGTTTGTGTAAACCATATATTGTGTGTTGTGTCTCTCGGCTTGGGTGTGCAGGAGTAGGATGCGACATGGTGGTCGACGGCATGAGGTGAAGGTCAAGCAAAAGGTTCATGCCGATGTACTAGGGCTGTGAAGGGTGGACATGAGTAGGCTTGGACTGAGGGACATGAGGAGTCCGGGCGGAGTCATGGGCGATCGACATGGTGCACGGAAGAGTAAGTGTACACGGACAGGTTGGAGATGGCGTCGGTCGAGTCAAGCGGGACGGAGGCGAGTCGAGTAGGCGGCCCGAGAGCTGGGAGCGAAAGACTTGGAGGCGTCGAAGACTTGGTGGAGGCTGGACACGCGTCGACATCGGTGAGTCACGCCTTGTGGGGCGTGCAAGAGGGTTTGACCGGTTTGACCTTAAAACCGGGGGTGAGTCACGCCAGGTGGCTATGCAGAGGGTTTGGGTGGTTTGGGCCTCAAAACCACCACGCAGGCAGGTTTGCCGGTTTGGGCCTCAAAACCGGGGGCGAGTTCGGTGCGTCCGGATGGTGCCGAGTCGGAGGACACGTGGCACCATCGCGAAGCTTGCGTCGAGGCGAAGCGAAATCGTGAAGGCGCCGGGTCCATCCGATGAACGAAGAAAAAGTTGGACAGTTTTGCCCCTAGGGGGTTTGGAGTTGTATGCTTCATGTAAGGGCAACTTGGAAAATAGCCAAGTGTCGATATATATGAGAGATGGCTGGTTGGGGCAGCCATCCCTTTGGTTGTTTTGGTAGGGGTTTTCTCATTTGTTTTGTGAGAGCCTTTGGTAGAGGGAGAGAGGGATAGAGGAGGGATCTTTGTGTTGATCTTTTTGCCATCCAAGCTTTGCTTGTGCTTAGGATTGGCTTGTAACCGGACATGGTGGAGTAATGCAAGAATCAATTTCATACTCAATTGCTTCTCCTTCTCAAGATCTAAAATTTATCTTTTTCCCTATTTTCGGAGCATTTTTGGGTGAATTTTTGGATCTCATGATTGTAGCGTTTTGGGGTGTTTTTCTTGGGGCAAATTGGTGCTAGGACATGTGCAAGAACATTTAGGATGATCCTCTAGCAAACCCATGCACGAGCACCTCGGATTTTTAGATTTCCCAAAAATCCCCTGCTTGTGCCCTTCTCCAAATCCATGGAATCTTGTGACCAATTCGTGAGCTTTTCGACTTGAAACTTTGGGAATACCTTTGGTATGTTGTTGTGAGTCTATGATTCAAATTTCGTGATTTTTTGGAGGTCGTTTGATCGAGTTTCAGATTTTTCTTCCCTCCTCACGAAGGCTGAGTTTTGGGATTCCGGAATATTCCGGAAATTTCCAGACCTCCGGAAGTTTTCGAAGGTTTTTTCGAAAATCTCTGAAAATCTGAAATTTTTCGAAGGTTTGTTCGGATTTTTCCGAACTGTGGTGTTGGTTTTCAAAGTCTTTCTTCCGATACTTATGTGGACTTTTTTTTGCTTCCACTAATCTCAATTTGGGCTCCTAGCATCATTCCTATGTCCATTAGCTTGTGTATAGCTAAGTGGACTTGATCTTACTAGATGAGAGGTTTGTGGTTGGGTTTAAAACTTTAGCCGAGATTCTTTGAGAAAATTTGAATCGGCTCCCATTTACCCTCCTCTGGTCGCCTTTCCGGTCCTTCAGTACTAGGAGCATGCAACTAAGGTTTCAAGTAACTCCTATGAACTTAGTACCATAAGTATTGCATAATTTGGAAACCAGGGTTATGCTCTGAGGCTTGCCTTCTTGTCCTACGCTAGCCTTTGGCTCTTCCGTCACTTGGCTCGGGTCTTGAGTGGTGTCAATTAGGTTCAACGCAACAGCAGAGTGTTCTTCTTCAGCCTCCGGAATCAACTTATATGTGTCGTCCGCGAGATTAGCTTCTACACGAGATGCATATGCATAAGATTTCATTTATAACCGTTCATGATATAGGTTGCATTTCGTTAATTATTGCAAAAACATAGGGTGCATTTTTGACCACATTCACCTAGACAAATTTATACACCTGTCTTTCTTTTTGGCCACATTCACCTAGACAAGTTTTTAAGCACTTCTTTCCCTTTAGCCACATTGACCTAGACAAGTTCATCACAATTCTTTTCTTCGCAGAACAAGGTTGGTTGTGAAGAAAACATGAGTTTTACTTTGATGGTGATTGTGTACACATATAAGATTCTTACAAACTTAATATTCATAAAACAAAAGGTGGTGTCATGTGGTACTGATTAGCCATCTTTTTAAGAGTGATCATGTTCTGATGAAAAACATAATTAATCAATTGCTAGTTTACCATTCCTAGTAGCAATTATTATTAATAATTAAACTAGCTTTTAAAAATGAATAAATGTTTCAGGAAGCTTCTGTTAAGATATGAATATGAATTTTTTACAGGAGCTTTCCCTCTACACAAGATATCTACCATAAAATTTGAGATGAATTGGACATCTACAAAATTTACTAAAAATCAAACAGTGTTAATTTGTAGAACATGTAGAATGATTTTTAACTAGGTTTCTATCATTAGTTTGGTTCCACAAATTTTACAGAAGGTTTACCAATAGTAACATATGCTATTGTGAATTTTTTAGGGTTTTATAAGCATGGGAACTATTTATCCCATAATAAGGAGATTAAAAAACATGTATTTCATTTAGCTATGGAAAACACATATTTCACAAGAACAAGTGTTTTTACTAGTCAGGCATGAGCATCAAGAGCCTACTAGAATTTATTTTGCATTTTTATCGAATTTCTACTAATTATCATGCAAATAACAAGATTAAGACAACAATTAATCATTTGAATTTAAAATAGTATGGACATCATGGATTTAATTAACACAAGTTACAGATCTAGAACATGCATGTTAAAGGAAGCTAAAAAAAGTGGTTTCACAATTTTTAGAGCATCCTATGTTTTATCAAGCATTTAATGACTTTTTATACAAAATAATTTCTATTTCTACATGCAGGAGAGTAACATGTAGATGAACATTTTTAAATTAAACTAGACATCATCAGGAACCTTACAGAACAAGTTTCATATTTTTCTCATTTTTCTACAATTTCCTATGCATTTTCCTAGTTTCAGCCATTTAAATGGATTTTAAATCAAAATCTGAGTTTCACTTTTACAGAACGACCCCTTGAGTTTTTAAACCCTCAGAACCAGGCCCTTGCATTTTACACCTAAGACCCTAGGATACTTTTTGGCTTTGCAATATAGTCCTTTCGGGGCCGGCTGGCGACGCGGCGGCGCAAATCCGGCGAAGTCTGGCCATGTGGGTGCGGGCTAAGGGTGTGAGTGCGACAAGGGGCTCACCGCTGGGGTTTGCGCTGTAGGGGTTGAGGGTGGAGGAGGTCCGGCGAGGTGGCTCGGCAGTGGAGCTCCGGGCGTGGCTCAGGTGCTTCTTCTCCGGTGAAGGTGGCGGCGGAGAAGATCGGGGAAGGGGCTAGGGAGTTGCTGTGAGGCTCAAGTGGCACGAAGGAGGGTTTGGGCGGCACTGGTGTGGCTTGGGAGGGGGTGCTCGACGGGGCGGCTCAATGGCGCTCGGCGGAGCTTTGGTGCGGGTGAAGGATGGCGCCAGCGAGCTGGGGCTTGGCCCTTTTATAGCGGCAAAGCGACGCGAGGAGGAGTGAGATGCCAGGGTGAGCTTGTGGCGCATTGGGTAGGTCGGCGGTGGCTCGACACTGGCGGCAGGAGGGGGCGGCGCGTGACTGGCCAATGGCGGTATGCGGTGCACGGCGTGGCGTGGCCCGCGCCCTGGGGTTGGCCAGCGAGGATTTGCCTTGCGGAGGGGGAGATCGTGCACGCGAGGAGTGGGCAGCAACCGGCTCATGTTTTTTTTGTCATCGCCAGCGGTTGGGCGACGGGGAGGAGGTAGGCGGGCGGCGCCACGTGGCACCGGCGTGCTCGCCATGCACGGTCACTGCTCATTGGCGCATGTGGCGCGTACGTGTGGCGCGCGAATGTAGCCCCTTTGTGCCTGTTTTGCTTTCAAATTTTGAACTAAACTTTGAAAAATTCAAATATAAAAGTTTGAGGTTGAACTATGGACTCCAACTTCTACAAAGGCTGATGGGTAAAAAACGCAACAAATTTGGAGATAAAATTGTTGAAACTTTGGTGGAACGCCGGCAAAGCTGATTTGAATTTTGACTTGAATTTAACCCAATTTGGACCTAGTTTATGAATGCCTTCCACTCAAAATCAGAGAAAGTGCAAACTAAGAAAGTTGTTCAAATTGAAAAGTTATACAGCTTTTATGTTGGCCAAAATTTGAGTCTTTATACAAAAATCTGTTTTTAGATCCTACCCTAGTGAGTGCCATTTAGGTGGTGTTTTCAACACTTAGCTAGATTTTGAAGTGTTTTTGAATTTGACAGTTAGCAAATTTGAATTTTCACTTAATATCTTGATGTTATCTTTGATTTGGCCTTTTTATCACTAGGGATGTCACAAAAGTACCTGTCATTTTTGGTGCACCATCTGGAAGATTGGCGAGAGTGGTGAAGTTATGCCTCCCTTGCTTGACTTGGACTTTCTGCCTCTTGCCCTTGTTCTAGTTTGAGCATTGTCTCTGGTTTTGGGGCCTATTTTGTGGACACTCCTTAGCAAAATGATTTGGGCTGCCATAGATGAAGCATCGGTTCCCATTGCAAGTGCGAGCTAGTTGCGGAGCATTTGGCATTGGGCCCTGTGACTAAAAGTTAGGGAAACGTGGAGCTCCCTGCTGCTGAGGTGGCCTGATGACCCAACGTCTAGGCTGAGAGGTTATCTGAGGAATTCGAGGTGGAGCATTCGGAACCAGCGAGAACTTCAGAGTCGAGGCACTAGCTGATGGCATTGGAGCCTTCCTCTTCTTGTCTGCTCGATGAGCCAAGATACAGTCCTCTTGAGAGATCGTCAAGTTCACCAGCTCATTATAACTATTCACCTTAATGGGATTCAGCGGTTCCCTGAGCTTGGTGTTGAGACCTCTGTGGAAATGGTCCCTCTTCTTTTCATCGGTGTCAGCATGATAACCCGAGTACTGACATAAATCATTGAAGGCCTAAGCATACTGAAGCACATTGCGCGTGCAGTGAGTGCTAAGAACTCGTTCAACTTTCTCTCCATTAAACCCCTTGGGATGTGATGGCCTCTGAAGGCAACATGAACTCGTCCCAAGAAACCACGCGATTGGCTGGAAGCATAGCATGATAATGGTTCCACCATAGTCGTGCTGAACCACGAAGCTGCTGTGCCGTGAACTTCGCCTTGTTCTCATCAGGACAAGGTGCCGTGAGTAGCGAGAATTTGGATTCGATAATGCGAATCCAAGCGTCTGCATCTAGAGGGTCCTCTGTCTTGTGGAACAAAGGGGGCTGGGTACCCAAGAAATCCTCATAGCTCGCGATCCGAGGCTGGTGGAAGTTCCACCCACCCTGAGGTGGCTGCTGCTGCTGAACAAAATGCCGCAGCAATTCCGTTTGGGCAGCCAGTATCGCCTCCATAGAAGGCGGGGGTGGTGGTGGTGTTTGCTGCCTGCTGCCGCTAGGCGCAAATCCACCAGGGTTCTTGTGCATTCCCTGCACCATCTGTAAGGTTGAACTTTTCTATTAGTCACATAATTTTCAGACTTGCTCACAAGAAGATGAAACAAGGTAAATCATGTGCAGAATGTTAAAGTTCAAAATGCAGTTAAACAATGTGGGCAGAAAACTATCACTTAATATAAAATTCATATCTCCTGACTCAAATATCCATAAATTCTCATCTTTGGTCAGTGAGTAGGAAATTTAGTATACTACAACTTTGGTATTCAACTTAGAGACCAATTCAAGTACTATCTAGGCTGAAAAATTCCATATTTACATCTCTGTCCTGGCTGTTTTTCAGCAGGCCGAGCCGTGATGTTTTGCTCATAGCTCGAGCTGGAAAAGTCCAATGATGCTGAAATTTTGTGAGCACTTAGATTGTAAAATTTTGAACAACTTTGGTATGCATAAAACAATCATAGATTAAAGGAAACTTGGTTAAAAATTCAAAAACATTTCTCCTGCAGAAGTTGGTCATTCATATGCCAGGTTACATCGATGTCAAGTTTTCGGGAACAACCCCCATAATCAAATGTCACAACTGTAGCATCTGCTACACAAAAGAACACTTGACTCTAAGTTAGCCTATTACATCCATGTCCAAAATTAGGCTACACCGAGGAGTATACACAAACTATCGCAAACATCTATAAATCGTCGAAATCGTTGACCGAAGATACACTAAGCATGGGAGAGTGAGCTCCCCAAGGTGGTAGCTGTGGTGCTCCACTCTCCACATCCATGCTAGAGATACCCTCCATCTCCTCGGGATCCTCATCCTCCTCCATGACCGCTGGAGGGGCCTGCATAGCTGCCTCCTGCTCATGGTGTATCTCAATATGGTCATTAGCATCCTCCAACTCCATGTTGAGATCATGGATCTGATCCTCCAAGATCTCAATATCGGTCACTCTGTCATCCAACTCGTGCTGAAGCTCTCCCACCTGGGTCTCCAACTATGTAATCCGTATGTCTTTATCAACCAACTCAAGCGAGAGGTCGACCATCTGGCTGTTCCTTTCATTGAACGCGATTTGATTTGCTTGTGCCAGATCGGTCAACTTGGCCTTTGCCTCGCCTTGGAGAGTTTGCAGGTGGTATAGTGCATTCATGCACCATGCCGAAGTGAAGATAGTCTCGTGAGGGAAAATGAACCCTAAAAGCTCCATGTTGTCCATCCGGTCAATCCACATGGGGTCATTTGACTGAGGTGACGGAAACAACCCCATGGGAGCCATAGCAACCTCCTCGGGGTGCTAACTACAAAAGGTAGTGAGCCCCTGAAGAGCAGCCATCTCCCAAGTGTCGTCAAGGCGGTAGCCACGTGCCTCAACCTCCAAAGTTGGCCACTCGGGGTGTGCCTGGTCGGGGAGAAGTGAGAGGTGCACGCGGCAACGGGGCATGCCACACTCCTCGTACTCCTGTCTAGTGTAATGGGGAGGAGTGGTGTATCCTGCCGAGCTCAAGATGCCCCACAAGATGGAAGAAAAACCCTCCCAGTGCAGGCAGTTCGAGTGAATTCTCCCATCCAGATCCACCACAATGTACACAGGGTCAGCCATCTAGAAGAACAAAAACCGAGGGAGTGTGTGAGAGCTAGAAAGTCACTTATCCAAGAGTGAAAACAGATTTCTGGACAGATAAAAGAATGGCCATAACCTGGAAAGTACCCATCCAAAATTTCCCAAACTTTACCATAATGTTCCTCAGATATTTTTCTACAATGTTGTTATTCAAAACTTTTGCTAAAACAGCCTCTAAGAGGGTCATAGACTCAGATTTTCCTACTGTGATCTAGTCTGAAATTTTCTGCAATTGTGCATCACAGATCTGACCATAACTCTCATACCAATCACCCAAAAGTCATGAAATTTTACCAGAAGGTTCTCCACTATATTATCTACAATCTTGATTTTATGACACTGGACAGAAACTGATCCCAAGGTGGTCGAAAAATTCATCTGCGCACTCAGAAATTTTCAGCAAATAGTGGTTTACCAATTTGAGTCTAACTTGTGTTCTACTTTGCCAATCTTTATGAAATTTTTACAGCATAACCCATGATAAATTTGGAACATCTTTATTATAGGATATTTCTGGAACAAAGATCATTTAATAGCCCAAAAAATTCTGACAGTAGGTAGCAGCACTTAGTTGACGACTAGATAATCCTTAGGTGATCGGCAAGAGTTTTTGTGAGAGCGACATTAGGTTGATATGTTACCCATGCAATTTTTTTTCCAATTTCCAAGTTGTAGGTTTCTAACATGATGCATGCATGACCTATACATCCTCACAAATTCAAAGAATTGCCAATTACTTGGACTTACGGGGTTAGTGACGGTGGCATGGCAACAATTTATGGCTCTCCATATAATAGCTAGTCGAATTTCTAACCGTTCGTTAACTTAACATAATGCAGTTAGTGTACCTATAGAAAATCATTTGTACAAATTGAACCTTTCGTGCCAGCACTCATGAAAGCGTCCCTATTCCTTACCATTCACTATAAAAACGACACCCGCACGATTTCCACTGTATAGGCAATGTTCATAGGCTGAATAGCGTATTCACTTTTTATGTGCCACCATCATATTTGCATATGATGCCGTTGGTACGTTACAACAATTGTCGTACCCCTGCGTCAACCATATTTTTTTGGGTACCACCACCATATTTGCATATGGTGCCGTGGGTACATTACAGCAATCGCCATACCCCTACGCCAAACATTGTGCAAGAAAGTAATGTGCTGGAAGTCAGTATAATATAACCAATAAGTTAGTTAGCCACCTAATCAACCCATAATCCCCTAGGGCTTCACGGGCTAACTTTCATCCTTAACGAACCAACGCATTTTTCAAACGTGATTTTTCTAGGCAAGTTTTATCTAAATAAGTTTTTAAGGCTCGTTACTTTCTCTGGTGTATGCTTTTCGCTCTGATACCAGCTGTGGCAGAACCATCCAAATTAACCCGGCTAAAGTGTGCTCAACATCACCTCAAATGCGAATAGACACTTTAATCGAATTAAAATGGTAGTCTGTCGTGTTTCACCCGATACAACCACATATTTCCAATCGAAACAAGCATATAAGACTCGCATGAAGATGAGCCCAGAAATTACAACAATCCAGATAAAAGATTACATAGGTCCCAAATTAATTTATTACAAACCGAGTTTCAAAGCATAAAGTAGATCAGAGTTCAAAGCATAAAGAGTGTTCAGAGTTCAAAGTAGAGGAAAAGAACGATCAGTCTAACGTCGATACACGATACCATGGTGAAGTCGTCCATGATATCACTTACCACGGTCCTCACCCACCGAGGACGTGTCCCACTCGACCGTCCATCCCGGAGGGATCTGGTTCGGCCAAGTCTAGCAATCATGTCATCAACATCAACATTACTTGGAAACATAGCCACAAGCAAGGCTAAGTATACTAATACTCCGCAAGACTTACCTGTCAGGTGGTGTCTAATCCATCGACTCCTAGACATGTAAGGCTTCTTAGCTGAGGGGTTTGTTTTTGCCAAAGGCTTGTAAAGTGGATCCTTGCTTTCAAGTTTTAGCATCAAATTCTAGTTGATTAACCATTCTAGGTGAGCACCTATTCTAAGCAAGCATGGTAGATCAAGCAACTTAATCAAGTATCAATATTAATCATCATCCTTGTTCATCTTCTTACTCAATGCAGCACAGTGATCAAGTAGTCCCAAACTGTGAGAAGCAGACGATTCAAATCGAATTTCTTAACCTTGCAAGGTGGACCTAAACACACGACATATGCATACCACGGCGGGTTCACATATATCAACGGTTCCTGTCGATCCTTGATGCGTGTCCAGGGCCCACTTCCCTTGGATACAAGGCCCCACCAGTTCCGGAACGACACCATACCGTGGCTGCACTTGTACCCACATGATGCATCAGGGGAACCCGGTTCCAGAGAGAGCGGGGATAAAGTCCACGCCCCAATTCAATCAGGTACTAGGCTTGCTGATTCCCCATACTCTTAGCATGTGTTTAGTACTTTCGAACACTTGACCACGAATGCCGACACATTTCGACCTTAGCAGATTTTCCTCTATACAGGCGGGGCATCCATCATTTCAGAACATATTACCAAGCCCCGCCAGTGAACCTTATGATTCCAACATAAGTAAAAAGGCAAGTCACTCGACTTTTACAGTGTCCCTATTTAGCATAGCGACTAAATGACTTAGCATGCTAGTATTCAAGTCATGGGTACTAGGAGCATGCAACTAAGGTTTCAAGCAACTCCTATGAACTTAATGCACAAACATTAGTAACATAAGTATTGCATAATTTGGAAACAGGGGTTATGCTCCAGGGCTTGCCTTCTTGTCCTACGTTAGCCTTGGGCTCTTCCGACTCGAGGTGCGGGTCTTGGGTTGTCTCGACCAGGTTCAACACAGCAGTAGAGTGTTCTTCTTCAGCTTTCAAGATCAACTCGTATGTGTCGTCAGTGAGGTTAGCTTCTACACGAGATGCATATGCATAAGATTTCATTCATAAGGTTTCATGATGTAGGTTGCATTTCGTTAATCATTGCAAAAGCATATGTTGCATTTTTGACCACATTCACCGGGACAAGGTTTATAAACATTTCTTTCCTTTTAGCCACATTCACTTAGATAAGGTTTATAAACATTTCTTTCCTTTTATCCACATTCACCTAGACAAGTTGTAACCATTTCTTCTCTTCAGAATGCAAGCGTGATTGGAAAGAAAACACAGATTCTAATTTAATGGTGATTGTGTACACATATAAAATTTGTAGAAACTTATCATTCAAAAGGTAAAAGGTGGTGTCTGTTGGTACTGTTTAACAACCCTTTTAAGAGTGATCATGTTATTGAGGACAAGCAAAAATAATTACTTGCGGGCCTATAGGTCCTAATAGTAATTATTATTATTGATTAAACTAGCATGCAACATGAATAAGTGTTTTAGGGAGCATATGTTAAGATATGAACATGAAATGTTTACAGGAGCTTTCCCCCTACACAAGATATTTACTGTAAAAATTTGAGATGAATTTGGTATTTACAGATTTATGAAAAATCAAATTGTGTTAAATTATAGAACATGAAGAATGATTTTTAACTAGATTTTCATCCTTAGTTTGTTTCCACAAATTTTACGGAAGGGTTACCAACACTAACATATGCTACTATGAATTTTTCAGGGTTTAATTAGCATGAAAACTATTTATCCCATAATAAGGAGGTTAAACGACATGTATTTTCTTAAGCAATGGCAAACATATATTTCACAGGAGGAAGTATTTTTACTAGTCAGACATGGACATCAGGAATCTAACAAAATTTATTTTGCATTTCTATCGATTTTCCACTAATTATCATGCAAATAACAATATAAAAAGAGCATTTAAGCATTTGGATTTCAAATAGTATGAACACCATAGACTTTACTAACACAAGTTGCAGATATGGAACATACATGCTAAAAGAAAGCTAACAAAATTAGTTTCATAATTTTTAGACCGCCATATGATTTATAAGGCATTTAATGACTTATAGACAAGCTAAATCATAGCACTAGATGTAGGACAATAACATGCACATAAACATTTTTAAATTAAACTAGACATCATTAGGAACCCAACAAATCAAGTTTCACATTTATATCATTTTTCTACAATTTCCTACGCCTTTTCCAAGTTTCAGCCGATTTAATTAATTTTAAACCGTAAAGGAAAGACATGTTTCGTGACCAGGCCCTTAGATCTTTTGAAACTTCACAATGAGGCCTTTACGCATTTACAATAGGACCTTGGGACAAAACACGGCCTTGCAATGTGGCCCTTGGGGCCAGCCGGCGGCGAAATCCAGCAAGGTCCGGCCGTGGGGGTGTGGGCTAGGTGTGCGAAGGTGATTTGGGGCTCACCGCTGATGTTTCCGCTGTAGGGGTTGAGGGCAGAGGAGGGCCGGTGATGGGGCTCGACGGAGAGGCTTCGGGCGTGGCGCGGTGGCTTCATCTCTGGCGAGGCAGCAACGGATATGGCCGGCTATGGGGTCGGGAAGGTGGAGTGAGGTTCTGGTGGCGCATTGGAGGGCTTGGGTGGCGGCGGTGTGGCTCGGAGGCAGGAGCTCGTCGGGGTGGCTTCAATGGCGTTCGGCGGAGCTTGGGTGAAGGGCACAGGCGGTATGGGCGTGCCTTTTTATAGCGGCAAAGGGGAGGGTCGGGGCTGCTGTGCTGAGGTGAAGGCCCTAGGCGCATTGGCCAGGCAAGTGGTGCACTAGCAGTGGTGGCAGGGGGTGTACACGCGAGGTTTGTCGGCAGCCGTGTGATGCGCCGGCGTGCGGCGTGCGTCACGTGCTGTGGTTGGCCGGCCAAGATGTGGCGTGCTAGGGGCGAGATCATATGTGCGCGGAGTGGGCAGCTGCTGGGCTCGTGCTGTCGCTTAACGGCCGTGGGTTGAGCAAGACGGCGGAGCTAGACGGGCGGCGCCACGTGGCGCCGGCAAGTTCGCCGTGCGCGGTGACCA
Organism: Setaria viridis; assembly: GCF_005286985.2. NCBI lineage: Eukaryota > Viridiplantae > Streptophyta > Magnoliopsida > Poales > Poaceae > Setaria > Setaria viridis. The sequence goes on from NC_048266.2 coordinate 2,755,956, forward strand.
TGCTCTGGGTGCACATGTGTTCCTGAGTGTCGTGCGAGGACAAATTCTTTGTCCTGGTTTTCTCCCAAATTTTTAACTAAATAAGGAAAACTTCAAATATAAAAGTTTGAGTTCAAAATATAGACTCCAACTTCTACAAAGGCTGATGGGTGAAAAACATGCTGAATTTGGAGATAAAACCATGTGAACTTTTGTAGAACACCGGGCAAAGCTGATTTTGAATTTGACTCGAATTTGACCCAAGTTTGACCCAGTTTTTGAACACCTTCCACTAAAAATCAGAAAAAGCGCTAATTATGGAAGTTGTTCAATTTGAAAAGTTCTACTATTTTTATATTGGCCAAAATTTGAGTTCTTATATAAAAATATTTTTTTTATTTCATACCCAAGTGAGTACCATTTAGGGGGTGTTTTTAACAGTTAGCTAGATTTTGATGTGTTTTTGAATTTGACACTTGGCAAATTTGAGTTGTCTCTTAATCTCTTTGATGTTTCTTTGATTTAGCCTCTTGATCACTAGGGATGTCACAGGAACACGTAACATTCAACATTGTGGAGATGTGTTATCCATACTTCGCTATCTTTGGCAGGGGATTCATTAACAAGTTTGACGCAGTAATAAGACAGTTGTTCTTGTGTATGAAAATCCACAAACATTGAAAAAGGTGCAACACCAGGCTAGAAAAATGTACACCACCTAGCAAGCCCTGACGAGGCTGAGCTATCAGAAAAGAAAAACCATACATCGAGCCTAAAAGAGACAAAGAAAAGGTGAAAATGAGCGCCAACGGTGAAACTAAAAGAGTGCTGCTAGATGACTGTATTCTAGACAAAGCTGTAACAATGGGGGCCAACCTCGAGCTCGATGAAGAAAAGAAGCTAATTGAGTTCCAGAACAAAAACAAGGATGTCTTTGCATTGTCCGCAAGTGACATGAAAGGGATCGACAGGGATATAGTAGAACACAAGCTAGAAATAAACAAAGGCGTGAGGCGCAAAAAGCAAAAGCTTCAAAAAATGTCAGAGGACAAGATACAAGCTATTAAAGCAGAGGTTCAAAGGCTAGCTGATGCCAATGTAATACGCTCGGTCATGTACGCTGAATGGCTGGCAAACAGAGTCCCAGTCAAGAAGAAGAACAACAAATGAAGAGTGTGTATAGATGTTACTGATCTAAACAAGGCTTGCCCAAAAGATGACTTCCCACTAGAAAGGGTTGACAAAGTGGTAGATGATGCTGCAAATAGTGAAATGTTGTCACTACTAGACATGTTCTCAGGTTATCACTAAGCACGAATGAAAAAAGAAGATGAGGAGAAGACAAGTTTCATAACTCCATTCAGGACATACTGCTTTGTAAGAATGCCTGAGGGCCTCAATAATGCAGGATCAACCTTCTCAAGAATGATAGCAATAGTCTTGAGTAAACAACCTTGAAGAAACAGCCTAGCCTACGTGGATGATATTGTTGTAAAAAGTGGAAATGAAAAGATCATATTCATGACCTCGTGGAAACCTTTGCCAATCTTAGGGCAGCAAACCTAAAGCTAAATCTGGAAAAATGTGTATTTGGAATTCAGCGAGGCAAGGTTCTTGGATGCCTGGTCTCAACCAAGGGCATCGAGGCTAATCTAGATAAAATCCAAGCCCTCATCGACATGAAGGAACTAGTTTTAGTAAAAGATGTGCAAAAGTTGACAAAAAGAATAGCATCTCTCAACAGATTCATCCTAAGAGCTGCTGAACGAAGCCTACCCTTTTTCCAAGTGTTGCGAAGCTCCAAGAAATTTGAATGGGGGGAACAGAAGAGCAAAGCTTTCGCAGAACTAAAGAATTATCTAACAAACATGACGAAGCTGTGCTTGCCCAAGCCAAAGTCCCCCTTGCTGCTTTACCTGTTAGCCTAGAACTCCGCAGTCAGTGTCGCCTTGGTACAAGTAAAGGAGATCGAGGGCAAGCCAAGAAAAATGCTAGTATATTTTGCATCGAAGGCGCTGTTAGGGTCAAACCTGTTCTTCTTAGAGTTAGAAAAAATAGCTTATGCTGTAATGATGGCAGCACGCAGGCTATGACATTAGTTCGAGGGTCACAGAATAGTAGTGGTCACCAACCAGCCTCTTCACAACCTATTCACAAACAGGGAAGCCTCGGGAAGAATAACAAAATTGGCATCAGAACTGTCTGAGTACGTGGTGGACTTTGAAAAAAGAAGCGCAATCAAATCTTAGGTCCTAGCTGATTTCATAGTAGATTGGACATCTCCATGCATTAGGCAAACTGAGATCGAGGTCCCATGGATCATACACTGCAATGGGGCTTGGTGTGGCAAGGGGGCTGGAGTGTCCGCCATCATCACTTCACCATCGGGTGTGAAAATTAGATACGCCGCAAAGCTTGATTTCAAAAATGAAGTAAAGTCCACCAACAACACTACTGAATATGAATCATTGCTTTTGGGGCTAAGGAAAATGAGAGCCCTGGGCCAACAAGTATTCATTGTGAAATCAGACTCAAAGTGATACGAGAACACATCGAGAAAGACAGCAAGGCTAGAGAGCCAGAGCTCGTAAAGTACTTATCCACAGTGAGATCAATGGAGAAATATTTCAAGGGATTCATCATACAACACATCCCTATGGCAGAAAATGGTGAAGCAGATAGACTAGCAAAAGCAGCAGCACAAAACTAAGCCATGCCTCCTGACGTGTTCTACGATGTGATTCACTCACCATCAGCAAAGGAGCAAGACTCGTGGTTGTAAATGCCATCACCAGATTTGACTGAAGGGCTCCAATCATGGCATATCTCAGGGGACATTATGAGCCTCATGACAAGGCTGAACTAAGCAGAACAAAACAAAGGGCTAGGGGCTATGCCATAGTTGATGGATAATTATACAAACCTGGAATATCAGCTCCTTGGTTAAGATGCATAACCTCGGAGAGTGGTAAATAATTACTAGCTGAAATCCATAGTGGTTTTTGCGGTTCTCACATCGGAACCAAAGCCTTGGCGGGTAAAGCCATAAGGCAAGGTTTCTTTTGGCCAACTGCAATCCTCGATGCTCGATGCTTAGTGAGAACTTGCGAGGCTTGCCAAAAGACAGCCAGTCAACAAAAAGCACCTCCACTACTAGTACAGTTGATACTGCCAACTTGGCCGCTGCAGATATGGGGTATGGACTTGGTGGGACCACTGCCAACCACTCAAGGCAACTGCAAGTTTGCAGTGGTGTCAGTCGACTACTTCACCAAATGGATCGAGGCTAAGCCATTAGCAAACATAACCTCGAGCTCTGTGCAAAAGTTTTTTTGGCAGAACATCATCTGCAGATTTGGGGTTCCTAGAGAGCTAATAGTAGACAAAGACGAGCAGTTCGATTGTAACGATTTCATCAGTGCAAGCATAGGAACTAAGGTAAAATTTGCCTCAGTATATCATCCCTAATGCAATGGAGCTATAGAAAGAGCAAATGACATAATCTTTTCGAGCATAAAAAAATGCTTGTATGACCAAAAGAAAGGAAAATGGGTAGATGAGCTTCCAAGAGTCAGATTGTCTCACAACACCACAACCTCAAGAGCAACAAGCTTTACACCTTTCTGGATTTTGTATGTCTCTAAGGCAATGACACCTGAAGAAATCAAGACTGAAAGCTTAAGAATGCTAAAGATTGAGGTTTCCTCAGACAATGGAAAAATCGATAAAGACATGATAGAGCTTGACATACTCCAAGCAGCAGAGAACCTTGACAAGTACCAACAAGAAACAAGAAAGTGGAGGGATAAGAAGGTAGTGAAAAAACAAATCAAGGTGGGAGATCTAGTTATCAAAAACACAAAAAATTGGGAGAGCCTCGGGAAGTTACAAGAAACTTGGGAAGGGCCATATGTTGTCACTTGAAGCAACAGACCAGGATCCTTTTACCTCGTAGATAAGCTTGGAGTAGAGTTGCCACACTCTTGGGATGTGGACAACTTATGCAAGTATTACCCTTAGTCTCTACACTTACAAAAGCCTTCTACTTGTGAATCTATAAACAATGTCGAGGGCACAAAATTTACTTTATTGTATTTACTTTTCTGCAAACATACCGTACTCTTTTCCGTGCTAGGGGGGCTCCACACTGGAGGAAAGGTTTTCTAACAAGGTGGATCCATGTAAACCCTTTACATTCTAATGAAGTACAATTCCCCCTTTATCTTATGATTGTCAAGCCTCGAAGAGGCTATTAGCTTGCGTTTCTGCGCAAGATCCAGGCTAATGCAACAAGAAGTTGTGAAACCTCGCATTTCTGTGCGACGAAAAACTTGCATTTTTGCGCAAGAAGGACTTGCATTTCTGTGCAAGATCCAACCTAAAACAACAAGTTGCAAAACCTCGTATTAATGTGCGACAAAGAACTTGCATTTCTGCGCAAGCATGGGGCATAAGCAGCAACAAGTTGCAGCACCAATTTTAAAATTTTAAAACACTTGGAAAACTTGCATTTCTATGCATACAAGCCTTGCATTCCTGCATGAGAAAAAACTTTTATCTAACCTCGCAGGTTTACAAGCTGTGTGTAATCAACATTAATAAATTTTTTTCCAACCTCACAGGTTTATAAGCTTTACAGTCGAAGCAACCAAAAGTTGTAATTTTGACCCAACTTTACGTTAAAGTTTTTAAGTCCACAAAACTTGAAAACAAGTTTTTGTCGACTTATCATCAGAATACTTGAGTACGAAAACTTTGCTAGAACGGACTTCAAAAGACAAGGTGCCAAGGAAGACACAATCTCTAATAACCCAAGGATGACACAATCTCTAATAAAAAGAGGCACTGACCAGTGCATTTCACACAAAGGAATGGGGGGGGGGGGTTGACGTTTTTTTGCAACAGGGTCTTTTTGGCAGAACCACCCAAATTAACTTGGCTAAAGTGTTCTCAACTTCGCCTCATATGCGAATCACACTTTAAGCAAGTCAATTCGGCAATCTGTTGGGTTATACCCGATAAACCACTTGTCTCAGATCGAAACGAAAAGCATCTCACGCGAAGGTGAGTTCAGAGATTACAACATTCCAGTACTTAATACATAGATCTGAATTAAGTTATTACACAATCATTTTTCAAAAGTGCTTAAAGTAAAAGCTCAGAGTTTAGAGCAGCGAAAATAAAACGACAACTAGACGTCGCGGCAGATACATCATGGCAAAGCCAACCATGACATCAGTTACCACGATCCTCGCCGACCGAGGACGGGTCCCACTCAACTGTCCAACCTGGAGGGAGCTAGGTTGGCCAAGTTAAACTTGCAGCACGTTCATCAACATCTAGTTCATTACCTGAAAGCAACGCCACAAGCAAGGCTGAGTATACTAATACTCAACATGACTTACCCGATAGGTGGTAACTACTCCACCAACTTCTAGACATGCAAGACTTTTTGGTTGAGGGGTTTGTTTTTTCCAAAAGCATCTAAGTAGGTTCTTACTTTTCGATTTTAGCAGCAAGTTCTAGTGGATTAGCTTTTCTAGGTAAGCAACCTGTTCTAAGCAAGCAAGTTGAGCAAACATTTTATTCCAAGAATCATCATCATTAAGTAATCATTCTAAGTTCCACTTGTTACTCAGTGTAGCACAGTAGTCAAGCGGTCTCAAACTGTGAGAGGCAGACGATTCGAATCGAGTTTTTATACCTTGCAAGGTGAAGCTAACCCCATGACATTCGCGTACCACGACGGGTTCGCTTCACTTGTTAGCCATCCCCGTCACCCCAGCTACGTGTCGGGCCCACCTCCCTTGGATACAAGGCCCCACGGTCCTGGACGACGCTGTACCGTGATTGCACTTGTAACCACATGATGCACCAGGGGAAACTCCATTCCAAAGACAGTGGGGCTGTCCGCTCACGTCCCGGTTCGATCAGGTACTAGGCTTCCCTATGCCATACTAGGTATGAGATTAGTACTTTCAAACACTTGACTGCGAATGCCGACACCTTTTAGCCTTAGCAAGTTCATTACTAGACAAACGGGACAAAACCACCATATCGAAACCAATCCCGGTCCCGTTCGTCATCCTTATGGTTGTAGTATGAGTAATCAAACAACTTTAACTCGCGAGTGATAGGAAATAACTCGAATTTTACTGAGTCCTATTAGCACAGCAACTACTCGGCCTATCATACTAGTGTTCCAAACATAGATACCTAAGATCATGCAACTATGTTTTCAATCAACTCCTATGATCGTAAATGCACAATCATAAGAAGCAGAGATATTGCATAATCTTAAAGATAGGGTTATGCTCTGGGGCTTCGGGGTTATTCCTGGACTAGGTTAGTGAGAGGATCGTCGAAAGCTTCGGGAATCTCCTGCTCGACCTCGACATGGTGCAACTCTGTAGATCCTTCCTCAACAGCAGGCGTCAACTCGTATGTGCCATCTGCGAGGTTCGCTTCTACACGAGATGCATATGCAATGTTCAAGTTTCACGAGTTTGCGAGCAAGGTGGATTTCAAGTTAAACAACATAACCAGTGCAGCGACCATATTCACCTGGAATAGCATTTAAACTTAACTTTCTTTACTAAGTAAAGTGCTTTCGTGTTTTACCTCGGGGTGTATAGATGGTGATTGTGTACCCATTTATTAAGTTTATTTCTTTTAATTTCTAAAAAGAAAATTGGTACCATCCTAGGGTGGATTAAGTTAACTTTGGAAAATTATCCTATTTCTGAATGTTTTTCTGTATCTTAGTGTGTATTTACCATTTTGCCCTTCTCATTAACTACTTTGTTTTTATTCCTTTTTCTAAGTTTAACTTCCATAATTTATTTCAGTTTCATATGATCATATATGGGGATGAAAATGTTACAGAGACTTCTCACTATCATGACTGAGCTACTGTAAAATTTTTGGGCTTATTTGATTACTACAAAAATCCTTCAAATTAAAACATCATCCTAAGGTAGAGTGCACATAACTATTTTTATTTCAAGTTCTACAGAGGGTTTGACCTTGAAATTTCTACAGTGGGTTACACAGGTGTGACAGAGGCTTCTTTAATTGTTTCATGATTTTTGGTGAAGTAAATCTATTTTCCATATTTTTCCTTCATTTAATCTTGTATAAAAGTTTAAGCATGTTTCACTCAGTTTCTTTCAGTGGCCAATATTTTTTCTAGCAAGCGTGTTGCATTAGTGATCCAACAAAAGTAGTTTCATATTTTTCTCTATCTTATTCCATTTATTATGCAAAAAATTAGATTTCACCTTAGATTTTAAAGTTTATTCTTAAACAGTGTGTTAAACATCTAGACTAGGGTCAAAACCATTTTATTTAGCACAATCTTAACATAACAAAGCTAATAGAGGTGGTTTTATCATTTTATCATTTTTGAGTGATTTATGGTGCATTATTGGCCTAAACATAAAATAAATCCTAGAGAAATAACCATAACAGTGGCATGCAGAAAATAATTTTTTGTGAAACTTCTCAACTCAGAGAGTCTAACAAAGTTTGTTTTTTCTACACATTTTCAAAGTTCAGCCGATTTAAATCCATTTTAATTCAGAAAAGGTTAAAACATTTTACGTTGGGGTCCCTGAGGTTTCAAATTATCATAGAAAGGACCCTGAGAAGATTTCAATCTTCACAGAAAGGCCCTTGCCCTCACCGGCAGCATCTCCGGCCGATTGCCGGCGAGCGGCGGCGCGATAGGGGGCGGAAAGGGTCGAGGCGTGCTGTGTGGCTCACCAGGCAAACTTGCGCTGTGGGGATTGGCGGCGGAGGATGACCGGCAGCAGAAATTCACGGTGGGGACGAAAACTGCGGTGGCGGGCTCCTGCGCCGGCAAAGTGGCTATTGGAGAAAGCTTGGCGGCGGCTCGGGGAGCTTCATGCGGGCGTGGGTGGCGCTCAGGGTAGCTCAGCGGGCGACAGCGAGGCTTGGGAGGGGCTTCTCCGCGGTGAGGTGCTACGACGGAGCTGGGGCAGAGCGGCGCGTGGTGTGGAGCTCCGGCGAGGCGCAATAACGGCTTTTATAGGCCCGGAGGTGGTGCGGGCATGTGAGTGGGTGCTAAGGGCGCATGGAGGGGCGCGGGCACGCATTGGGTGTGAGGGGGGAGGGCTGGTGAACCATTGGCGGGTAGAGGATGACACCGGGGGTTGGCTGGCGAGGCTGCCGGCGCACGTGGGTGGCCTCGCGGCCATTGGCCATGCTAGATAGCGAAGCGCGGGGATGCTCTTGGTTGCGTGCAGTGAGTGGTAGGGGCGGGGATCGTGTGGTCTTGTCTCGACGGTGAGAGACGGAGCGCGAGCGCCGGTGCGGTGGCAAAATGTGGCGGCGAATGGCGGCCATGGTGTGCATGGCGCGTGAGGCAAACACGGTCATTGGCCGACGAAGATGCGCGGCAATAGGAAGGGATGCGCGCGCGCAGCTACTGGGCGAAAGGTCGGGTTGAAACGTCCCGTCGCCGGCCGTCATTGGCGTTCGCGCCTGTGCGAATGCGCGGTGGCAACGTGGCACGTCGCGACGTGGACGCGCGGTGACCGCGTGCTGGCGAGCGGGGTGGAACGCCGTGGCGTGCAGGGATAGGGGATTCAAATGGGTTTTCTGCAAAACTTTCAAATCAAACTCAAAAATTTTCATATCTAGAAGTTGTAGTCCTAACTCCAAACTAAAAATCCTATAAAGACCATAGGTTCAAAACTGTTATAAAATTGATGTTATGCTAAGCCAAAGTTCTCAGGAACACAGGTTTAGGGACTTAGCGCTTTAATCGGTTTTTGTGGGTTTTGCCAAATTTCAAACTGAGTTTTCTCCAAATTTTGTGGGAAGCTCCAAATGTAGAAGTTGTTGTCCATACTTCAGACTCCACCTCTTAGAAAGGGTTCAGGTTCAAAAATATTGTGGATTTTAAGATAAACACATACCAATTATGAAGAAATAGCTGTTTTTCAGGACTTACACATTTTTGGATTGAGTTTGAATTTTAACTGAACTTTGACTCAATTTTTTTGAAAGGGTTCCATTGCAAACTAGCAAAATCTCAAATAAGCAAAGTTGTGTGTTGTGAAAAGTTCTACAACTTTTGTAGTGGAAAATTTTTGAGTTGTTATATAAATTTTGAATTTATGAACTGCCCCCAATTTAATCCTTTTAAGGGCATTTTGGTCAATTTAAGTACTTGCTCTAGATTTCAATTTGGTCATTTGGGGTTTTTGGCATGTTTATGACAAATCAAACCTAGTGTGAGTGTTTTTCATACTTAGAGTTTGCTTTGACTCGATTTGATCACAATTAGCCCCTAATGTGATATTTCTTTAAGTGTTTAAGTGTGATTGTGCTCAAACAAGAATAAGTTTGAAACTTAGATGCTAATTACCCTTGAAAGCACTCTAATTATAATTTTTAAAGACTAACCCAAACTAGGGATGTTACACTCTTCATGCCTTTGTGTAAAAAATACGGCAAGGCAATAAATCAATAACCCCTCAAGGCTAACAAATGTTGAATAGGCACCCTCGAACTTGCGCATGAACAAAAACGCGAGAGATGCCAAACACGACCTTTAACAACTACATTTTAATAGATAAGGTTGGAAAGATACCCTATACAACAAATGTTTACAACCAACAAATATAACAACCACCAAATATTTCACTTATTGACCCTAAGCTCTACAACAAACTAAATCCGGCCTCTAGTCTACACCTCGTGTTGCCTAGAACCGCCAGCTTCATCTTTTCCCCTCGCTTACTCTCCCTTGGCCTGATAAAAAAAACAGTAAGAAAACAACTAAAAAAGGTACGGAACATAAAACAAGAAATAAGAATGCAAACCTTCGCAAGTTGATCGCGAGCAACCCGCCTCGCATGATCACATCCGGAAGCTGTCCAGAATTGTTTCAAGAAATTCTTCTTCACAATTTTAACACTTTTTGATAGCTGAGTGCCCCAAATTTTAGAAAATCTGGAAAGCCTTCACCCTCCAACAGCTTCAGCGTACCCTCGCAACAGAAACAGGTTGCATGGTCACTAGCTCCAGCAATGACTAAGGACAAGGATTCAAACTCTTGATCCATCCAATCAAACATCTCCTTGGCTTTGTTCAGTAGGGAAAGGAAGGGGCTCTGCACCAAACTCTGCCTAAGCAAGCTTATATCTGTCGTAAATCTCTGCAAATCTAGTTTTCAGCACCTGCTCCGCTCCATCAATAAAACCTTTTTGCTCCTCGAGGCTCTTGCCAAGTGTATGAATCATTGTATGCTTCTGAGCGCAGGCTTTTCTCAAAGATGAAATAGTTGTTAAATCTTTCTCGATAGTACTCCACAATTTTTCTAAAACTCCAAGATTGTCTTGCAAATTCTTCTCCAAATTTTCTACCCTTCGAACAATGTCACTGCACGTCTTCACAAGCAATTCTTTTTTCTTCTTCAAATCTATGTTTTCCTCAGAAAGTGAGGTCTTGAGATCATTTAAAGCCGTGTTCTCCTTTAACCTCACAATCTCAGACTCGAGTTCAACAATCTTGGTGCTGCAGCTAAGTGCGGCCTTCTCCTTCTCCTAAAGCCTGTCAATAGCAACCTTGCCAGCAATCACAACCTAAAAAGAGAAACGATGAAAAACAAGTAAAAAATTGAGAAAAAAACCACATTGCTAAACCACCAAAACCTCAGTAGTCGCAAAAGCAATACCTTATACCCGAGGGTAGCTGTTATTATTACCAGATGATCAGGGTTGTAGCACTGCAAAGACTTCTCGTACTCGTTCAAAACAATGAACATCATATAAGCAAACAAATAAACAAGAATCAAACAAAACAAGAGACATCATCAAAATACTAACCCTCAGGAAAAGACTTAACCCTCGCAGGAACCTCAGGACTTTTCTCATTTTCCTTTGCAAAATCCCCCTTCTCAGGAACCTTGAAAGAAATATCAGTTTTAGCCACCCCTAAAGCTACCCTCGCCGTCTCACCTACAATCCAAAGTGAGTCCCTCGATCTCCATAGAAGCGGCGGATTGAAAGGATCATCATCCTCACCTGACCCGGGCGTATGAACAGACAATAATCTTTCCTTAATATCCGTGCCAAAAGCCTTGTTGTAGTCGAGCACACATTGAGGTGGAGCGAAGCCCTCGGTTACATGATCCACTCTTAGAAGCTTCGAGGGCTCGCTGTATGGGTCTCCAGCTGCACCAACAGTATTTTGCAGTTCCATAAAAAAATTAATAGAGGCACCGTTGGAATCTACAAAGCTTAATTTAGGAGAAAATTTGATGATATTTTTACCTAGCTTAGCAGGCACCGGGTCAGGTTTAACACTCTTAGCAGTAACAACAGCCTCGGGGTGCAGCTCTTCTCGAGGAGACTTTCTCTCGGCCTTGAACTGCAGAGATGAAGCCAAAGACAATTCTTACTCCAGTCTTCTTGCTAGCTTTTTTCAATTTTAGCCTAGCTAAAGCCACGTAAGCTTCGAGCTTTGACATCATGGCATCCGGCCTAACCTGAGGCTCGCGCATTGTCAGCGCAGGGCTCTGGACAACCTCGAGCTTTTTGTCGGAAAAGCTCAATTGCTGATCGGCAGAAGAGCCCTGACCAAGCAAGCTTTTCTTTTTAAGAGCCTCGAGGCCAGAGGCCTTGGATTTCTTGCTAATCTTGACCACTGGCAAAGAAGCCAAGTCCTCAACTTTCTTCTTCTTCTTCCCCTTCCCCTATTCCCACCAATTTTAACAGAACCAGTCGCACCTACCTTGCGCATCCTCTTAGAGGGGTTGTGAGGTTTGGTGCAAGGTTCAACCTCTATGCCCATCTTGGACAGCACACAGTTCACTTGGAGACCGTGAGTATCAAACGTGAGCAAATAAAAACTCACTCTTGTGGCAAGGCCCCAAGATATCCACAGCTCACCTCTCAACCTCGTCAACAAAAAAAACAAGCATTAACTCCCCCCGTTAACCTCAATCCAAAAAGAGGAAATGGAACCGGTCTAGGGTACGATGGCACTGTCTTCATCACAACTTCCTTTGGCATATTTCCGCGAGAAAGGGGCCAGATGTCCGCAGCCAAGAATTCTTCAACTAAGTCTCGCCTGGCAACAGACGAATAAGCAAGAACAAAGGCATCCTCGCAAACCCGGAAAGCCTTTGTTTTCAAGAAAGTTGGAGCAGTTGTAATGTTGAAAGGATACATTAAGCTGAAGAAAGGGTAGAATGGCTGACCATAACTAGAAGCCTCGGACATATCTATCTTGATGTAAAACCAATAGCTAAGCCACTCGTCGTCCCATCTGTTCTTTCTCCGAGTCATGAATGTGCAACAGCCAAACTGCTTGCCACCTCCGCCGATCACATTCGAGCCAAGTACGTCGGACAACTTCGCCAAGGTTCCCTGCACCAGCCAGATGTGCCAGAGCGTGATCAAGCAGCAATGTGGCCCTGACCCCGCAGCGAACTGCACATACCTTATGCAATGCGATGACTACACCAACACGACCGGCTACCTCGGCAAGGACACGTTCACGTTTGGTCAGACTCAGGTCCCCGACGTGGTGTTCGGTTGTAGCGAGGCGAGCTACGGTGATTTCTTTGGCGCCTTCGGCATCCTGGGCTTCAGTAGGGGAAACCTATCCCAGGTGTCCTAGCTCCATCTCTCCTGGTTCTCCTACCTTTTGGTTTCGGATGGATCCGAGAGTGACAACCTCTTGCAGTTCGGCAATGACGCCGTTCCGCAGACGGAGAACAACCACTCAACTCCCCTTCTCATCAACGAGGCATACCCTAACCTTTACTTTATCAAGCTCACCGGCATAATGATCAACGGCCGGTAGCTCAACGCCATCCCAGCTGGAACCTTCGACATCACAATTCAAAGAAAAGTTTTAAATTTTTGGAAATTTCTCTCAAGTTAATATTTTTTTGAATATTACAGCCTAGGGCATATTGCACTTCTACGTATGTGTGGTCCTGGAGTCCTTGAGCTCAAGCATATACTGCACTACTGCATTAATTAGTCGCTGCTAACTTCACGTCTTGTTCTTCAAGCGCTTCACTCGTGATGTGCTCCACGACATCTTTAAGCAGATGCGCTCCATCGAGTTCACTGTCTATACCAACTCTACGACTCTAGCTCCATAGATGGAGGCTAACCTGAACCAATGGGTTGGCGTTGTCCAGCTTGATAGCATGTACCCTACCGTCGTATCTTCCTCTGCCTTGAGCAACTCTTTCTCAAGCATGCCTAGGCAAGCATGCTTGATAGAGAGGGATGTCATATCTTCGTTTGAGTTGTTCCGTCTTTCAACCGCCCAAGGCAAGCATCATAGCCACTTCAAACACCACATGTATGAGTAATGTTTCGGAATCATGTTTATCCTAGCCATTTATTTTGAGAAGTTGTGCATCAAAACACACCTTAGTTCTAGTTTGGCCCGGTGTTCTTGATTCCACTCTTAAACAGGACGAGCAAAGATCTAAATGTCGGGGTGTGACGGCCATTATACACCATTCGGACTGCCAACCATTGCAAATGATGATGGAATTTAATGTAGTTAGGATATAAATATTTATTTAAACTAACGAGTTCCACAAGTTTTGGTGGTTTGGGATGTTTTGCAGGATTATGCTCGAAAAATGCAAGAAATAATATTAGATGGAGCATATGCAAGGACGTGCACCATAGACATAAGATGGTACCATTTGTAACATTGTCAAATTCTCAATTGGACATCACCATGTTAAAGTGCTCGTCAAGATGATCAAAATGGATACTTTGATCACCCAATTTGGAGTCCGAGTGATTTATGTTTCTGCTGCTGGGTTCTCTGTTGACTATCATTTTTCGCCGTTAGGCTCCAGAACCAGGGTGTTAGGCTTCATTGCGGTTCTTTTTAAACCGGCAGTGATAGCCCTGTACGCAGTAATGGTTTTCAGTGAGGGTTGCCTATTCAAAGAATTAGTCGAGAGCAGACCTCGCTTTGCCAACCTTAGGCCAGTTTTATGAGGGTTTCATAAGAGTTTTATGAGTATTATATTCTATACCACATCTACAATTTTGATGACTTGCCAGGTCATTACGTGGAGAGAGGAGAGGGAGTGTTATCAGATCAGAAAAGAGTTTCATCCCCATGATACTCATAAAGGCTCGGTTACCAAGTTCTAAGTCTTGATTGTAATAAAATTATGCACTGAGACTAGCCTTATGAATGCCATCAGGTAGATACTATCACTGGTGGAAAACTCACCTTTAGTCCCGGTTGGTAAACCTCATAGCTCTCGAAAAATCAACTAGGACTAAATATTCAGAATTAAAGGTCCCCCTAAAGATCCCCTTTAATCCCAATTGGTACTACCAACCGGGACTAAAAAGTTTAAAAAAAATAAAAAAGGTGCCGCCCGCCCGCCCGCGCCCGTGCCGGCCCAACGCCACCCGCCCACGCGCTCGCCTAGAAGAATGGGAGAAGAGGATAGAGGATGAGGAAGAAGATAAGGGAGAAAGGGAGAGGAGGAGAAGATAAGGTGGAGAGAGAGAGGGGGCCGCATGGAAAGGGACCTTTTAGTCCTGGTAGAAAACACCAACTGGACTACCCCCCGTTTAGTCCCAGTTGGTGTTTCCAACCGGGACAAAACGCCCCACTAAATTTTTATGCCCCCACTAACCGGTACAACCGAGACTAAATGGGGTATTTAGTCCCGATTGATATTACTAACAGGGACTAAAGCTCCCGCGTCGGTGGCCATCGGTAATGGCCTTTTGACTCAGGACTAAAGGCCCTTTAGTCTCGGGTCCAAAGACAACCGGGACTAAAAACGTTGAATGAAAGGTCTCTTCTGTACTCGTGTATCAAGTCTGTGCGGAAATCCAAGACAGATACCTCATGCAAGGCTACAAGTAAGACCTCATTTGGATACCAGGAACTTTAGCCCTGTCACATCGGATGTTCGGATGCTAATTTGGAGGACTAAACATGAGTTAATTATAAAACTAATAGGAGAACCCCTAGGCTAAATCGCGAGACGAATCTATTAAGCCTAATTAGTCCATGATTTGACTCATGGACTAATTAGGCTTAATAGATTCGTCTCGCGATTTAGCCTAGGGGTTGTGCAATTAGTTTTATAATTATTCTATGTTTAGTACTCCTAATTAGTGTCCAAACATCCAATGTAACAGAGGTTAAAGTTTAGTCCCTATCTCCCAAACAACCCCTAAACGTAAACGGGCACAGAGAAGATACTCCCGTGTCATAGGTGTGAAAATGCGACTCAAATTTTCTCGGCCTTGTTTTCCTGTATCCTGTACACTAGCTGTAACCAACTCAGATCCAGCCATCGAAGTATCTTTCGAGAACTTTGTACTCTTGCCGCCCTCTTGCTTCGTGTATGTCTCTTGACTGACTCCAGTGAAGCATCGCCATCTGTAAGTTGCTTGTATGGAGACGTTCTTTTAATCTTCTCACACGGTAGCAGTGTCTACTCCTATGCTTGCTACCACAAAAATGACAAATAATATCATCATCTTCTTATGCCCGGCCTGTTGTGATGGGCGTTAGGTAGCAAACAAATACTGAGATGTCCAGAGTAAACGGCCGGTCTACGGACTATGGAATTTCGCATAGGTTTCTGGAACACAAATGTAAAGTGGAAAGCGTGTACCTGATGCTTCCAAGAAGAGCACGAATAGGTTATAAAAGCGTAGCATAATGCTGCAATGTATGCACCACACGCTACCGAAACTCCTTTAGTACTGGTTGTGCAACCGGTACTGATAATTCAGTACTAAGGGGCTTTTAGTACTGGTTGAAATAACCACCCTTTAGCACCGGTTGGAGAGACCAACCGGTACTAAAGGGCCTGCCATGCCGCGCGGAGGGGCGGCCTAACCGGTACTATTTTTTTTCTTTTCTTTTCTCATTTTCTTTTCTATTTCTTTAGTCTATATTCGTATCTCGTATTTATTTCCTTTACATGTACTAGTTCTAATATGCTAATATATATAATGTTCTATTTATCTTTAATATTACATTTGAGATACTATTATATATAGACATATTGTGCATACACATATATGAATAATATTACATTGCCTCAACTTTCCAAGTTCAATATTTCGTATCTACTATTCTGAACCCAAGTCATGACGGTGATGTAGATTTGATTCATCATTATGAAACTCCCCCACTGGATTTATGAGCTCATCCAAAAGAAATCCACAGAGTTGTTCTTGAACTTCCCTGATGCAGTTCGTGTCGAGAACTATTTCCTTCATGTACATCATTTGTGTATATACAAATAAATTGAACTATAAGCAAATAAATTGAAATACTTAATCTAATTGAAATATAAGCAAATAAATTGAAATACTTAATCTATTTTTTCTAAGTATATACACATGAATTGATTTTTGAAGTATATACACATGAATTGATTTTCTAAGTAGAACTAATTTATTGTTAAGAATTTTGTATATGTACGGTTAAGTCGTGGTCGGTCATACGCGGCGGACCTACAAAGCTGTGGATGAACTCACATACGAAGTATCCGCATAAATTAGTACCCGGCTCATGTCTCCAACACTATATATATTGAAAAAAGCTCATGTCTCCAACACTATATATATGAAAAAAAGTTATGAAATATTTTTTGTGTTAAAGGAAGTGTCACGAGATGTGAAAATTCAACACATACCGGAAAATCAGTCTTCGAATAAAGTTCCTCCCATTCACCCACGTGATTTCGACAGAATCGAGCCCATGCTTTGTTCATGGCGTCTATGATGTCATTGTATTCTTGTTTTCGTTTCCTCAAAGATTCGAATACATATAGTAAGCTCATATCAGGTACGACAACAATGAGTATCCAATGGAAACTGTGCAGCCAAATTAAAGCTAGTCAGTCTTATGTTTAACTGCTAGTTCGAAAAAGAAAGAGATGGGAGACATGCTTACTTGAAGTTGTACGGTAGTATTATGTACTTCTTGTAATGTTGCATGTCGAGTAACTTATATATATTATTCAAGCTCCGATTTTGTTTATCTCCTAGAGTTGACTCGTTTACAACATCGGGGTCCATGAAGCCTACTTGATAGTATCCTTTCCTCCCACAAGTTTGAATCACCATCCTGCATGATACAAAATTGAATAGGAGTTAAGTCATCGCACAATGACTAGAGTGGGGATTTTGAAGTTATAGGATATTAAAGACTTACAAAACCCAACAACTGATGAGTGACTTGTTAAGTGTGTTTTAATTGAACAAGAAATACAATTCCTCCAGCAGCACATTTATGATGTCTTCCCTATGGAAAAAAATGTTGATCACCAATCTGAACTTCGAGCATGGCAAAACCCTAAGCTGAAGCCTGCATGTACCATTGGTGCAACTTGTATATCTTCATTGGGAGACGATCCACCAACTGCTGCCACACAAGCGGTTTCTCATACTCATATTTCCATTTAGCAGCCCTAGGGTGCTTTGCAATATGATCCTCCCCTCGAAGTTGAGTTGCGGTCAGATTTGTATCTTTAGCGAATTGCAGCATGTTCCTATCAAACTCAAAAAGCACCTGGAGCGGGGCAACTGATTGGTTGGATTGGGCTTCCGAGTTGAGGAATAGTTGACCCACTTTTCTTCCTCTTCTTAGAAGCCTTTGTTATCTATCTGTCATAGTCAGATAGAGGTGGTTTCTCTAGCTATTTCCTTTGCTCTGCCTCCATGCTTCTGATGAAAGCCCAAAGTTTACCCTTATCAAGTGGTGGCTCCTTCTTCTATTTCCTTCGCTCCACACAACTTGCGTAGAAAGCTTTTTTTCAGCATCCACTGCTACTCAGAGTTCCTCATCTATCATATCATATGGCTTCTTGGGCGCTAGGTTCTTCTCCTTCTACTTTTTTTGCTTCTTCGTAGCCGCAGTAGGTAGAACTGAAGGCGTCTTTCACCGTGTAGCCATGCTCATAGGAGGTGGAGGTGAACTCATGCTTGGATCCCTGTCTGGTAGTGGACTCATGCTAGGATCCCTGTTTGGTAGTGGAGAGGATGCCCTAGCAGATGGCGTAGGTGATATGGCCCTTGAGCATTGATGAGATGATCCCAAGGTTAGAGGATTCAGGTGTGTAATCCTTATGTAGCACTTGGGTCACAGAATCCAACCATGGATGGCTTCTTCTTGATTCTTTCTCCTATCATCTCTAGGGATCTCCAGTTCCTGGTCATCCCAACTGTCGACCACTCAGTCCACCATAACTTTGGTGTAACCGCGAGCTAGAATCTCCACGTCCTGAAGTGTTTGGCCTTGCGTCGGTTGCTCAACCACACCATAAGCCACCACAATGAGCTTGTTTTTCATGGGAGTAACAAGCTCACTCTCCCAGTGATGTCGTCCATGGGGTGGCATTGGTTGTCCTCAAGTATGTCAGAAGATCCTCAAGCTGGGGCTTCCGTGGAAGCGACATTTCTTTGACGTTGAGTGGGGCTTACGTCGACATGCGGTCCTGATGCTGCATCAGCTGCTTGTTCACTGGCTTGTGGTCCTCCATATATGGAGCGACCAGGGATGATTATTGTAGGACCGTTAAATGTGCTTTACGAAATGTACTCTCATCGATGTCCATCCAAGCTTTCCTCCCTAGTGTGCCCTTTCCCTTCAATCTCCCCTCATGGTGCGATACAGGGACTCTGATCGATCTCAGGTCATCAATAAAGTCAACACAAAACTCAATGACCTCCTCTATTCCATATCCCTTTGCAATGCTTCCTTCTGGATGGGCACAGTTACAAACATACTTCTTCAGAATTGCCATAAACCTCTTGAAAGGGACATATTGTGTAGAAATAGAGGACCGAGAACAAAAATCTCTTCAACAAGGTGGACTAGAAGGTGGATCATGATATTAAAAAAGGAAGGTGGAAAGACCATCTCAAAGCTGACCAGGCATTGCACCATGTCATTCTGTAGCTTTAGTAGATTGTTTGGGTGGATTAACTTCTAAGAAATCATGTTGAGGAATGCACATAGCATCACGATTGTCATTCTCACATTCTCTGGTAGAATACCCCTCACCGCAACAAGCAACAATTGTGTCATCAGGAGATGGCAGTCATGTGCCTTTAGATTTGTGAATTTCTTTTGTTTAAAATTTTTTATTGCCTATATATTCGAGGAGTAGCCTGATGGGACCTTGATACTATTCAAGCACTCAAACATGCTTTCCTTCTCTTCCTTGCTGAGAGTGTAACTGACAGGATGCCAGTAATGTCCATCATCTCTCTTTTCTGAATGTAGGCTATCTCGTTGTTTCATACATTTCAGGTCCTGATGTGCTTCAATTGTATCCTTTGCCTTTCCATATATACCTAGAAAGCCAAGCACGTTCACGCAAAGATTTTTCATCAGGTGCATCACATCAATTGCATTACGGATCTGAAGGACTTCCCAATAAGGTAGCTCCCAAAATATAGACTTATTCTTCCACAGGGGTGCATGTCTATCCTCGTTGTTTGGAATAGGTTGGCTACCAGAGCCCTTGCCAAAGACAATCCTCACATCCTTTATCATAGAAAATACACATTTACCATTATGGTGAACGGGCTTAGTATGTTTTTCTTCCTCCCCTTCAAAATGCTTTCCTTCCTTTCTTAACAGGTGTTTAGCAGGAAGAAATTGATGATGGCTTGTATACACGACCTTCCTACAATGTTTCAAATACATGCTGCATGTATCATCTAAATAGTGCATGCAGGCTCGGAATCCCTTGTTTGACTGTCCGGATAGATTACCAAGCGCCGGCCAATCATTGATGGTTATGAACAACAATACTCATAGCTTAAATGTCTCCTTTTTGTCCTCATCCCACACACGTACCTTCTTCCTTCCATAACAGTAGAAGTTCTCAACCAACGGTTTTAGGTAAACATCAATGTCGTTGCCTGGTTGTTTTGGGCCTTGGATAATTATTGGCTTCATAATGAACTTCTGCTTCATGCACATCCAGGGCGGAAGGTTAAACATACATAAGGTCACAGGCCAAGTGCTATGACCACTGCTGAACTTTCTGAAAGAATTGAATCCATCTCTACTTAAACCAAACCGTATGTTCCTTGCATCCTTTTCAAACTTGGGAAATTCTCTACCAACTGTTCTCCACTAGGACCCATCAGCGGGGTGTCTGATCATTTCATCTTGCTTACATTCTTCTTTGTGCCAACGCATCAACATTTGCATGTGCCTTGTTTCTGAATAAACGCTTCAACTGTAGTACTACAGGGAAATACCACATTACCTTCATAGAAACTTTCTTCTTGATGGCCTGCCATTCAACATCACCGGGGTCATCTTGCCTGATCTTATAACATAGGGCTTCGCACACAAGACAAGCCTCCAATTTCTCGTATTCCTCACCGCGATAGAGGATACAATCATTAGGATATGCATGTATCTTTTGTACCTCCAAACCCAGAGGTCAAACAACCTTTTTTTCTTTGTACGTTGAGGACGGCAATTCGTTCCCCTCAGGAAGCATGTTCTTTATGATTTTCATTAACTCGTCAAAATCCTTGTCAGAAACTCCATTTTTTGCCTTCCATTGCAGCATTTCTAGTGTGGTACCTAACTTTTTGTGCCCCTATTTGCAATCTAAGTACAACAATTTCTTATAATCATCTAACATATGGTCGAACTTTTTTGACTCCTTCACATTCTCGCAGTCTTCCTTTGCATCTCGCAACATCTGAAATAGATCATCGATAGGACCTTCTGCCTCGCCCATCTCTTCTTCAGCTTCACCCATTGGAGCATCTGCAAAGGCACCTTCTTGAATCCAATCAGGAATGTTGTCTTCTTCTTCTTATTCATCATCATCCATCATAACTCCTCCTTCCCCGTGCTTGGTCCAAACAAAATAGCTAGGCATGAATCCAGAACTGTATATGTGGGCGTGAATAGTCTTTCTGGATAAGTAATCCTTCTCTTTTTTGCAATTTTTGCATTGCCAACAAATGAAACTGGACGGCAGTTTGTTGAATTTTGCCTGATCGAGAAAACCACGCAAACCATTAATGTACTCCATGGAATGTTTGTCTACGTTGACATCCATTGCCAATTCATCTACAAAATATTATCGAACCAAAGATATTCTGATCATCCATAAAATTATAAATGAAACATAAAAAACATGAAACAATTAGCACTAAACTGAAATGTTGCTGAAAGTTTAGATCGAAATATAAAAGTTTAAATTTCAGACCCAAACAACATTATACACCTACGCCCAAATCCAAATTCCAAACCCCTCTCCCTCCCGCCGCTCCGCACCCCAACCCAGATCCCCGTTTCTCAATCCCTCCGCTCCTAGCTCCAATTCCAATTCCCCACATGCCCTCGATCCTGATTGATGCAGCCGCGATGGTGCGCGAGCTGCGCGTCGACTCCTTCTACCACTACCAGGGGCTCAAGATCATGTTAGTTCTTTTTTTTTATTTCTACAATATAGGAATTAGCTACCTGCTAAGAAGAAGTTAGTGTTCAAGTTCAATTATGAATCAGGAAGAAGAAATGATACATGAGAGAAAGATGAAACGATACATTCGAACTGGGCTACTGCAGGCCTTAGAGAGCTGGGGGATAGAGCTTTGTGGGGGAAGTGTTGGAGGGTTAAGATCTTGGAGATGCAAAAGCTTGTGGCTTGGAGCGGGTACTAGGGTGGTGTGTATTTGTAGGTCGGATCGGAGAGGAGTACTGGACTAGTACATAATTGCTAAATTAACATGATGTAATTTTCACTTATTTTTATACATTTCTATGAATTAACATGATTTTATATAAATTCTAGCTACTTCAAGAATTTTTTTCTACATTAACATGATTTTCTACAATTTCCTATACAAAATGGTGTATATATTTAAAAAACAAATATGAGCTCTAAATAACACATTCATATAAATGAAAATTTTCTCCATTGTACCTTATTCTAAAAATCACAAATTACTCTAGCTCTAAAGCATAAAACTTACTATACTAACCATGTATCAAGGGAGGAGGAAGTTTCTAACCTTTAGAATACTTGAATGAGTGAAATCCCCAAAAATGGTCAAAAATCCGGCAGCACCTCCCCCTATTTCGCCACGGATAGGGTGAAGCTCGAGCTAGAGGAAATGCCTTAGGCAGGAGAAAGAAGGAGGGGATTTATAGGAGGAAGCCCCCAACAGGTACTGAAGGGTCCACATTAGTACTGGTTGGTGCTCCCAACCGGTACTAAAGAGCCTCACGGGCACTCCCTCAAGGACTATCTGTTCGGCTTGGCACTAATGCTAACATTAGTACCGGTACTGAGGCCGTGGGCGAAAGGTCCATTCCCACTTGCAGTGGTAGCTATAGTTATTTTTGTTGGGAATCGCCAAAACACTAAACACCCTCAAGCGCCGTTCCTAGGTAAAAACTCTTTAACCTCGCAAGTTCTAGACCAAGGAACAAAACTTAGTTAACCTCGCCAGTTCCTATAGGAACTATTCTGGTAGTAAAACTCATACCCTCGCATCTTTTTTGTTTTTGGAGGGACTCGATGCTGGCAACTGATAACTGATGACTGAACTCCAACTGAGCTAACCCTCGAGTGTTTGGAGTCAGTCCCAAACACCGAGCTTTTACCTTTTTACTCTTTACTCAGGAACGGAACATAGAGGGAGACTTTGCAAAGTTATAACTTCTCGGTGCAGCCTAATGAACCAGGTGCCACGAGGTTGAACAACTATCTCGGAACGAGGGTGGAGACACGAGGCTGGAGGGTCGATCTGGGACGAAGGTGAAGTATCATGGTTGGAAGGATGGAGGGGTGAGAAACATGACCACGTGGAGGAATTCAATTTGTACACATTACCCCCAATGACCTTTATGTACGGTATATCCTAGGAATGTTGTGGTTCAGGAAGGACATTTTCGAAATGTAAAGTGGCTCATGGGTCACTATAGAAGGGGAGCCCTACCTTGTTGTTAAGGGAGACCCATCATTTTTCTATTTTTCAAGCATTATTCTCTTTTATTCACAAATATATTCGGTATCAAATTCCTTTGAGACCAATAGGGCACCCACCATGTTCTCAGCCATAAAACAACCCAAGATGCCACAACCAAAGAAGAAGAAGATCACATCGCATGAAACCACCGAGGGTGAAAGATAGAAAGAGAGAGGGCTTGTCCCTATCGATCAAAACGACACAGACACCTTAGAGGGGTTAAAGACAGTTGAGGCCAACTTATGAACAAGAAGTGAGAAAAAGGAGCCGAGGCAGAGACAACAAACCAAACATGACCAGCAGCAGCCATACCCAGCTCAACACGTGCTACCAGATGAGGGTGCTCAATCCTCATAATAGCAAAGTCATAATAGACAACCCCAACAACAACAAACAAACAAACTATGATGCTCAATCCTCATAATAGCAAAGTCATAATAGAAAACCCCAACAACAACAAACAAACAAACAAACTATGGCACCGGGCAAACAAACGGTCATTCTGGAAGAGGGAGAGGACGAGGCAGAGGACCTCCAAGGCAACACAATCAAAACAATCAACCTCGAATGTTTTATTGCACATTTCATGGCAAGCAACTAGATCATGCGGCTGAGTTTTTCCCAGAAACAAAAAAGACCTTCGAAAGAATAGCTGAAGTAAAAAGAGTACCCGCAACACCAAAAACCATCCACCATACCTCTTTTTTGCTACAATAGCCATATTTCCAAGCTTATCCACAAACAAACCCAAATACTAACCTCGCAAACTCCTTTGCTAATCCTTCCTTCAACTTCCAACCCACCATGATGTGGAAACCTTCACCATAGTATCAACCTCAAAGTCAGCAAGCCTCGCAAACTGCAAGCTTCGCACCTTACCAGCCTCTACATGAGATACTACTACCTCCACCAAATCTACCCAATCAAATACCTAAGGCCAAGCCCAACAATGCCGAAAACAACAACCCAAAGCCCTACCCACCTACAGTATGATAATGACAATATCGGGAGGATCCTCACAAAAACTCAAAAATCCAAAAACCAATTCAAACGCCTTGCCCACCTACGGCATAATCATGTCAATAGGAGGTGGATCCTCTCGAGAGTTTGAGAACAAAAGACAAAGGCAAAATTACTTTAGACAAGTCCATTTGATCATCCCTAACAGGCCACCAGCCAAGTAAGAATGGGCACACATGCGCATCTCCTTCACGGAAGAAGACTTTAAACTCAAAACAGCCTCGCATAATGATGCGATGGTGATTGAGGCTATCGTTGCAGGATGGAAAATCAGAAAAGTGCTAGTTGATAACAGAAGCTCAGCGGATATCATTTTCGCAAGCACATTTAGAGAAATGAAAATTGATCCTCAATGCAACAGCCAATAGAACTAGCACTGCTTGGCTTCGGTGGAAAGCGAGTACAAGCTCTTGTGACATCCCTAGTGATTAAGAGACTAAATCAAAGAATCATCAAAGTGATTAAGAAACAAAAGAGCCACCCAATCTAGACAAAATAGCTATTTTGATAAGAGGAGGAAACCCTTGCAATTCGAAGTTGGTGACCATGTGTACCTTTGGGTTTCACCAACCAAAGGTGTGCAAAGGTTTGGAGTAAAGGGAAAACTAGCTCCTCGATATATTGATCCATATGAAATCACTGAAATTTGTGGACCCGTGGCCTATCAAGTGAAACTTCCACCTGAACTCTCAGCTATCCATGATGTCTTCCATGTCTCTCAACTTAAGAAATGTGTTCGAGTTCCAACCGATATTATCAAACAAGAGGAAATATGGGTAGAACCGTATCTTTCTTATGTTGAGTTTCCCATCAAGATTCTTGATCGCAAGGAAAGAAGGACTAGGCGACAAGTGGTAAAAATATTTAAGATACAATGGAGCCATCTCACCGAAGATGAGGCAACATGGGAAACCGAAGAATTTCTCAACAAAAATTTTCGCGGTTTCCTATTCGGACAGAAAGGTACACGCACAACCACACTAGTTTTAATGACCCAAATCTGTGGATGAGATTCTTGTTAAGGGGGGTCCCTTGTGATTAAGAGACTAAACCAAAAAATCATCAAAGTGATTAAGAAACAAATCAAAACTAACTCCAAATTTGCTAAGTGTTAAACTCAAAGACAAATCAAATTGCTAAGTGTTGAGCCCCTTTAATGGTGCTCACTTGGGCAGAAAATAAAAACAAATTTTGTATAAGAACTCAAATTTTGGCCAATATAAAAGTGGTAGATCTCTTCAAATTGAGCAACTTTCATAATTAGCACTTTTTCTGATTTTGAGTGAAAGGTGTTCAAAAACTAGGTTGAAGTTCGATCAAATTTCAAATCAAATTGAAAATCAGTTTTACCGACGTTCCACCAAAGTTCTCACAATTTTATCTCCAAATCCATCAAGCTTTTCACCTAGTGGCCTATATAAAAGTTGCAGTCTATAATTGGTCTGAAACTTTTGTATTTGGAGTTTTCCTTGTGCAATTCAAATTTTGAGACAAAATGCGCACAGTAGATCAGCCCCTCGCGCGCCACAAATACTCAGGGGCATAGTTGTTAGAATTTGAAAAGTCTGAGGGGGGTTCTGTAAAAAGGAAAAGTTAAGTTTGAATTAAATGCATTTAAATGGCTGCAAACTTGGAAAATACGTAGAAAACTGTAGAAAAATGATAAAAATGTGAAACTTGTTTTTGTTGAGTTTCTGATGATATCTAGTTTGTTTCAAAAATGCTTATGTGCATGTTACTATTGCATATCTAATGCTATAATTTATTTTATTCTAGAATTGTTAAATACCTTATAAATCATGTGATGATCTAAAAATTGTGAAACCAATTTTGTTAGCTTCCATGTAACTTCTATGTTCCAGGTTTGCAAATTGTGTTAGTGGAATCCATGCTGTTCATACTGTTTCAAATCCAAATGCGTAATTGCTCTCTTAATACTGTTATTTACATGATAATTAGTGAAAAATAGATAAAAATGCAAAATATTAGATTCTTGATGCTCATAATTTGTGTATCATTTATGTAGAGGGAAAGCTCCTTTAAAAATTTCATGTTCATATATTAACAGATGCTTCCTAAAATATTTATTCATGATTGAAAGCTAGTTTAATTATTAATAATAATAACTACTAGAAATTGTGGGCTAGCAAATGGTTATTTATGCTCTTCAACAGTAGCATGTTCGTCCCTAGAAGGTTGGCTCGACAGTACCAAAGCAGCACACCCTACTGTCATTTCATTAACAAATGTCTAAGGAAGTTATATGTGTACACAATCACCATCAAAATAAAAGCTATGTTTTCTTTCCAACCAACCTTCTTTTGTGAAGAAAAAGAAATGTTATAAACTTGTCTAGGTGACTGTGGCCAAAAGAAAAAGAAAGGTTTATAAACTTGTCTAGGTGAATGTGACCAATATGAAAGAAAAGATTATAAACTTGTCTAGGTGAATGTAGCCAAAAATACACCCTATGCTTTTGTACTGATTAACAAAATGAAACCTAGGTCATGCAAGATTATAAACAAAATCTTATACATATGCATCTCGTGTAGAAGCTAACCTCACTGACGAACTTACAAGCTAGTCCCGGAGCCTGAAGAAGGACACCCTCCTCCTGATCGAGGTGAATCAAGACCCGAACCAAGATTCGGAAGAGCCCAAGGCTAACCTAGGACAAGAAGGCAAGCTCCGGAGAACAACCCTAATTTTCCAATTTATGCACCATCCGTTTACTTATGTTTGTGCATTAAGTTCATAGGAGTTGTATTGAAACCTTAGTTGCATGCTCCTAGTACCCATGTGTTAAATACTAGCATGTTAAGTCGCGTAGTTGCTATGGTAAATAGGAACACGGTAAAAGTCGAGTGATTTCCTGTCACTCGCGAGCTATAGGAGTTTCCTGTTTACTTATGTTGGAATCATAAGGTTGACGGGCCGGGCTTGGTACTATGTTTCTGAAATTGTTGATGCCTCATCTGTATAGAGGAAAAATTGCTAAGGTCAAAACGTGTCGGTGTGCCTGGTCAAGTGTTTGAACATACTAAGCACATGCTGAGAGTACGAGGAATCAGTAAGCCTAGTACCTGATTGAACCGGTGTGGACCTTTCCCCCGCTCTCTCTGGAACCGGGTTCCTTTGATGCATCATGTGGGTATAAGTGCGGCCACGGAACGGCGTCGTTCCGGGGACCGGTGGGGCCTTGTATCCAAGGGGAGTGGGATCTGGACAAGCGCCGCGGATCGATGGGAACCATTGATATATGTGAACCCATCGTGGTACACATATGTTGTGTGTTTAGGTCCACCTTGCAAGGTTAAGAAATTCGATTCGAATCGTCTGCTTCTCACAGTTTGGGACTACTTGATCACTATGCTGCATTGAGTAAGAAAAGGAACAATAATGATGGCTAACATTGATGCTTGATTAAATTGCTTGTTCTACCATGCTTGCTTAGAATAGGTGCTTTCCTAGAATGGTTAATCAACTAGAACTTGATGCTAACACTTGATAGTAAGGATCCACTTTAGGATCTCTTGGCAAAAACAAACCCCTCAGCCAAAAAGCCTTGCATGTCTAGGAGTCGGTAGATTAGATACCACCTGACGGGTAAGTCTTGCGGAGTATTAGTATACTTAGCCTTGCTTGTGGCTTTGTTTTCAGGTAATGACGTTGATGATGTGGTTGCTAGTGTGACATGGCCGTACCAGCTCCCTCCAGGATGGACGGTTGAGTGGGACCCATCCTCGGTGGGCGAGGACCATGGTGAGTGATATCATGGATGGCTTCACCATGATATCATGTATTGATGTTAGAACTATCATTTATTTCTACTGCATTTGAACTCTGAAACTACTTTATGATTTTAACTCAGTTTGTAATAAATAATTTGGGAAATTTGTATTATTTTATCTAGATTGTTGTAATCTCTGGGCTTGTCTTCGTACGGGTGTTGTATGCTTGTTTCGATCGTAAATATGTAGTTGTATCCGGTGAAACTCGACAAACTACCATTTTGATGAAGCTTAGCACCATATCTATGCAAAATCTAAGGCAACATCTTATCATAGGGAAACAGCAGACCAACGGTAAAGAAATCCCTAAAGACCACAACCTCGCCAATATTGGGTTTTGGCACAAGCTCCTCGCCAGGAGGCCTCGCAACATCCTTGGGAAAATAGTCTTTGCTGACATAAAATTCAATAGTATTTTGTGAAACCAAAGAGCAGCCAAAGTGGAGAGTTGGTTTGAAAGTATCCTTGCCAGCCATAAGCTTCAAAGGATCAACATCGATGTTTGTAAGATCCTCCCCACTGTTAGTATCGGAAGGAATCTCAAAATGATCAGAACCTCGTGAGCCTCCTGTCCCTCGAGAGCATCACCACACAGTCTCACTTTCTTTGCTAAGGAGTCATCAACCTTACAATTTGTATATTACAAGCCAGCTGAACAAATAAAAGTAAATCAAAACAGCAACCAATAGAGCAAAAGGCAAAAAAGAACAAGAATAAGAATAATACCTTCGAAGCTATGAAGATCGACCCAAAAAGCCGATGAAGCGTGAATCTCAAAGCACTAAGCAAAATAGCGCACAATCTCTTAGCAAAATGCGAGGGTAGCCTCGAGCGACCCATCCCCCTGCCTTTTATAGGGAAGCTAACGGGTGCGAACGGATGCCTCGAACCTTGAACCGAAGTCGATGCAATAACCAATAAAAAATTGACACATTAGGCATAAAATGTCACCGTTGGCTCATCTCTGCTCCGACGCTCGAGGGTGATGTTTTTTATAGAGCAATCCTTTGTCACGGGTTCAGTCCATCGGAGTTGAGCCTCGCCCATGAGGGACTACTGTTGGGGATTGCCAAAACATTAAACACCCTCGAGCGTTGTTCGTGGTTTAAAAAGTCTCAAACCTCACAAGTTCTGGACCAAGGAACAAAACTTAGTTAACATCGCAAGTTCTTATAGGAACTGTTCTGGTAGTAAAAATCGTACCCTTGCATCTTTTTTGTTACTGGGGGGACTCAAAGCTAGCAACTGATAATTGATAACTAAACTCCAACTGAGCTAACCCTCGAGTGTTTGGAGTCGGTCCTCAATAAAGAGCATTTACCTTTTTACTCTTTACTCAGGATGGAACTTGGAGGGAGACTTTGTAAAGTTATAAGTTCTTGATGCAGCCTAATGAACCAGCTGCCACCAGGTTAAAAAACTATCTTGGACTGAGGGTGGAGATACGAGGCTGGAGGGTTGATCTAGCGCGAAGGTGAAGTCTCAAGGTTGGAAGGATGGAGGCGTGAGAAATGTGACCATGTGGAGGAATTCAATTTGTACATGTTACCTCCAATGACCTTTATGTACGGCATATCCTAGGAATGTAGTGGTTGAGGAAGGACATTTCAGAATATAAAGCAGCTCATGGGTCACTATAAAAAGGGAGCCCTACCCTGTTATAAAGAGAGACCCATCATTTTTCTATTTTTCAAGTGTTATTCTCTTTTATTCACAAAACTGTTCAGTATCAAATTCCTTTGTGACCAACAATATTTCCCCTCCTCATGCCAGCACCGCTTGTCTTGTCGACGGCCGTCCGGCTGCCGGTCAAGATTGGCGTTACTCCATATGATCAGCGACTTCTTGAAGAAGCACATCTTCGACATCATCAAGAACGTCCTGTCAGCTCCAGGAGGCCAAAAGCAGGGCGACAACAAGCTGGACACAAAAGTGGCCGACACCACTGGCCTCTACATCTTTAACCTCTCCGTCGGCACGTCGGTCCTGCAGAACATTACCAGCATCCTGGTCATCACCAATGAGCTCGTGTGAGCGTAGTGCGCGTGTAGCGCTGACGCCTGCTTGCCACCTCCGGGGACCACATTCGACCCAAGTACGTCGGACACATTCACCGGAGTTTCCTGCACCAGCCAGATGTGCTAGAGCATGATCAAGAAGCAATGTGGCCCTGACCCCACGGCGAACTGCACGTACGTTATGCAATACAAAGACTACACCAACACAACCGGCTACCTCAGCAACGACACATTCATGTTTGGTCAGACTTAGGTCCCCAACGTGGTGTTTGGCTGTAGCGAGGCAAGCTACGATGATTTCTTTGGTGCCTCCAGCGTCCTGGGCTTCAGCAGGGGGAACCTATCCATGGTGTCCTAACTCTATCTCTCCTGGTTCTCCTACCTCTTGGTTTCGGACGGATCCAAGAGTGACAACCTCTTGCAGTTCAACGATGATGCCATTCCGTAGACGGAGAATAGCCACTCAACTCCCCTTCTCATCAACGACGCATACCCTGACATTTACTTTGTCAAGCTCACAGGCATAATGATCGATGGCCGGCGGCCCAACGCCATCCCTGCTGGAACCTTCGATATCACAATTCAAATAAAAGTTTTAATTTTTTTGAAATTTCTCTCAATTTAATATTTCACATTTTTTGAATATTACAGCCTAGGATACTGTCTGGAGAGTGTCCTGAAGACCTCTTTAGTACTGCTTGGGGGCAACAACCGGTACTAAAGGGTGAGCATTAGTACCGGTTGCTACCTCAAACCGGTACTAATGCTCCACGCACCCTTTAGTACGGGTTGGTGGCATAAACCGGCACTAAAGGGGGTACCATCTAATATTAGTTGCTGCCACAACCCGGTACTAGTGCGGCGCCATGCAGAATAGGAGGGAAATGGATTATGGAGGGGGAAAAGAAGAAGGGAGAAAGGCAAATCATCAGCTTATTATCACATGGTAGATTAGTCTTTGAAACATGTTTAGGGCAGAGTACATTACCTTTATCATGTTTTGCACATCAACAAATGTGACCTTTGGAAAATAGCCCTCCAACTTTGCTTTGGTCAAACTAGTGCACTACTACAAGACGGTATAGCACGCTTCCTTTTTCCCCATGAAAATGAAGTTTTTAATGATCCGATAGCAACTAGCAAACCAAATGATTGCAAAGATGTTTGCATATGATAATGATACTTATGAGCACTCTAATGATGAAGATATAGAGGAACATTTGGCCCGTCAACGTATTTCAAATTAATACGTCAAATCGCACTCAAGACCTCTCACCAACTCCTCCACCACTTTCCAAAGGCAAATCAACTTATTATCACATGGTAGTGTCTTTGAAACATGTTTAGGGCACAACACATTACGTTTATCATCTTTTGCACAACAACAAATGTGACCTTTGGAAGATAGCCCTCCTCTAAAATTGTGATGCATTGTAATGATATGACATGTATGTCTCACTTGTATCATAGCTGTTAAAGTACCACGTCAAATCACACTCAAGATCTCCGACCAACTCCTCCACCACTTTCCAAGGCAAATCAGCCAAACTCCATGTTATATTCCACCTCTTGGTTGCATCCTTATATAGATGTCCATGTATACTCCTTTGTTTGTCTACTCAGCTTATCACATGGTCGTAGTGTCTTTGAAACATGTTTAGGGAAAGTCCATAGTGGAGGGAAGTAAATGTCAAAGGAAGTTTGTAAGGATAAGACACCACAAATTTTGTAAGGATATTCTAAAGCATCTGCTTCTAAACCATCCGCCCTTCACGGTGCTGGTCGAGATGAGCTCCGATTCTACGAGCACCTTGGAAAGTGAAATTAAGTGGAACCTGGACTCACTTGCTATTCTAGGTACAATTGCTGTCCTGGTAGCTCATGGAACAGATCATTTGAAGTCCTCATGGCAGTACTACTTGGGAAATTGGTTATCCATTTTGATTACGTAAGCCCAATAAAAGTTGATTACCAAAAATGTCCACAATGATGCTTTCTAGCTACAACTACCAACATCAGGGTTTGCCATGGATTTTTGCTAACTTCAAAGCTAGAAGGAATGTTATTCTTGCTGGTACAAGTACAATATATTGATAAGACGTGTATCAGTCATCTTTCCTTGGCCGAACTGCTAGTGGTTCAATGATGTCTTCTTATAGATCACTTTATAGATCTTATGTATTTGGCTGTGATGACAGTTATGGAGCCCTCCCAGCCCCTTCGAGCCGATGCCAAGCCCAATCTGAACTGCATATGGAACGTGAAAACTCTTTCTGCAATGAGCCAAGCTATCAATCCATTCCTATGAGGCAACATCTCAATTCTGTGGCTACTAATGAGGCATTTGTCGTAGAGTAGACCAATGGTGCAGCGGGGTTAATTAAGCTTCTTTGAATGTGAATAAGTCAGAATTCTTGTTCTTTCCCTTTTTCTTCGCTCTATTCTTTTATGTACATGGGACTCGGTTGATCCGCGAGACCTCTCACCAACTCCTCCACCACTTTCCAAGATAATATACCATCGGATTCCTTGTAGGAGTTTGTATGTTGGACCAACGGGAAGTTGACGAATGAGTGGGACAAAAATATGACTCGATCATGTCATTGTGGCCAAAGGTCCTAGTAGCTCATGGAACAGATCATTTGAAGTACACAGGATAGGGAGGCAATAGTCAGCACAAGGAGAAGCATGACCAGAATCTTGAAAGAGGTATAACCTTCAAAGCTAGGAATGTTATTCATACTGGTTCAATGGTGTCTTCTTATAGATCAGTTCATAAATCTTATGTATTTGTCCGTGATGACAGGTATGGAGCCCTCCCAGCCCCTTTGAGCTGATGCCATGCCCTTTCGGAATTGCACCTTGGAAAGTGGAATTAAATGGAGCCTAGTCTGACTTGATGTTCTAGGTACAATTAAGTAATGTCAGCCCAGTCTCCACTTAATCCCACTTTCCAATGTGCATGCACTGCAACCCTAGTTCATGTACATGTATGTAGTACAACGAGTCAAACACCTTACCGGGGGATCAAGCTCCACGAGGAGGAGAGCTACTTTCAGTTTTAGGGTATTAATCAAGAGCATGATTAAGTCATGGTACAATAAATTAATGTACAATTAAATAAGAACATGATTAAGTCATGGTAAACTTGTTAATAACACTAGAGGCACATTTATTCTAAATTTTTGCATGGTGAAAAAATCAATTTTTTTGAATTTTAAAGTTAATATAAGTATTATGAGCATCATAACCTATTACTAATTTAAAATTAATAACTTTACCATGTTAAATATTTGACCGCATCTGATATTTTTATAGTGTATCTCTAATAAACATGAAGCTACAAAATTGTTTTAATAATTTTTATGACTGTTATTGAACGTACTATGCAATAAATTAATATAATAGCAATTGTAAAAGAAAGAAAAAATAAAAAGATGGGCAGGAAATTGAAACAGGGGGACTAGAGGGAGCATTTCTCTCGCGCGGCGAGACCCTCTAGTACCGGTTTTAGTTTAAAACTAGTACTAGAGGGGCATTTTCATTTCCCGCGCGAGGAGACCCTCTAGTACCAGTTGTAAACTACAACTGGTACTAGAGGGTGGGTGGAGGATTAAGAAGCGCTCGTTGCTTGGCTCTAGTAAACACTTAGCCATTTCTAACCTCTGTTTCGTCTTGCTCCCGCGCGTCGGCCCCATCCGCCAAGGACCATCGCCTCTGCCCCCGTCAAGGACCGCCGCCACCGCCCCTGTCTGCCGCCTCCATCGCCGCCCCTCGACGTCGCGCCCCTGCTAACGCCATCCCGGCTAGCCTCGGCGCCGCCCCGCCCTGGCCAACCCTGCCCTGCCTCAGCTCCGACAGCATTGCCACCCTGACGCCACCGCCCCACCCCTGGTGCGCCCCAACCTCCCCGTTCGTGCCCCGGGACCGATGTCGCCGACCCCAACACCGCTCCGGCCGTGCCGGCCCCGACGCCTCCCCAACGACGCCGTTGCCGCCTCGCCGACCAGCCGCACCCCCGACACCGCCTGGCCCCGCGCCCCCAATGCAGGCCGCCCCGCCCCATACCTGCAGACTCGCGGCGACCGCGGGTCGCGCTGACGTAAGCCCGTGGCTGCCGTGACGTCATCATGCTATTTATTTTTTAATTTATGCATTAGTAGAGAATAGCTAGAAATTATAGAAAATTGTTGGAGTAGCTACAAATTATAGAAAATTGAAATACTTAGAAATCATGCCATTTATTTTTTTAGAATTAATTTTTGCCTTGAATTGAAATACTTAGGAAATAGCTAGAAAATTATAGAAAATCTGTACTTGTTGAACTTGCATACTGTGTTCATCTCGGCGAGCCTGTTCGCCGCCGAGCGGCAACAGACGTCAAGGAGGAGCTCTGATTCTACGAGGGAGAGCGGCAACGGTCATGGAAGACGGTGTCCCCTTCCTCGTAGAATTAGAGCTCTTCCATGGCGAAGTACGGTGCCGCCCGGTGGAGAAATGCTCGCCAAGATGATCATGGTCTACAAGTTCAACTAGTACGGATGGTTATTTATTTAAACATGTTTTTGAGCTAGTATTTGATGGATATTTGATAACTTCAAACCTAGGAATGTCATCTACAAATGTTACTACCCTCGAGGTGGCACGTCCTGCAGGAGTTCACTTCCCTACTCCCAGTATTGTCATGCCAGAAGGCGATCGAAGCAATGGAACAGTTCCGAACATAGTAATGTTATTTCCTTCTTCTAATTGGTTTTGTACTAAATATGAATAATCCCTAATTCTACTTACATACAATGCAGTTTATCAACAGTATTAGATGGCTTAAACGAGTTGTTGCTGAGCTAGGTGGTACCACTCCTAGAGTGCAAGCCGATGTAGTTGGTCCACTTAAAAGACTACACATCTCTTTTCAAATACCCATTCGAGGAGCACCACCAGGGCAGCCCAAGCCCATGGTTGCAATTGACGCACGGGGTCAAGCATCACCAATAAAGACAACTTTTGAAAGGACCACTGTGGACGCATGCCTACAACAGCTAAAGGATCATGGGTACTTTGCGCTAGACTACTCGTATTTTAAAATAAAGGCGCTTGAGGAGGGAAGCAGTAGTGTGATTATGACTGCTGAGAGGCTATGTCATCTGAATCGACATGACATGGTATGGATCTAATCATCCTTTTATCTTTAATTACGTTACATCTGTTAAATTTCATAATAATGTTATTCTCTTCTTTTAGGATACCTATAATCAAACCTGGGCGGCAATAAGCTTTGTAGCAATTCTGGAGCAAGCCGTGGAAATGTTGGGATATAGTTACAGCGTTGGATACCCGACACGCACTAGAGATTTCTTGCTCCAGACTAAGGTCTCTTTCTACAAGGAAACTCAAGCGAACACACCATTATTTGAGATTTATGGTTATCCAAATTATTATCATTCTGAAGCGCTAGAGAGTGTACTAGTCCATGCTCTAACTTATATTGATGACGTTCTAGACTTTAAGATTGGAGATATGAATTATGCTTCATATCTTTATAAGCTATCCAGACTAAGCCCGTAGTATGCATGGATGTAACATTTGTCTTATGTATTTCAACTTCTCTCTAAGACAAGTAGTGTTGTATCAAGTTAAATACTTACTTTTCTTATGTATTTGAATTATTATCAGAAGTGGTTCTCTCTAAGATCTCAAATGTAATATTATAGATATATAGAACTTTACATATATTAGCATATTAGAACTAGTATATATAAAGGAAACAAATACGAAATACGAATATAGAATAAAAAAATAGAAAATAAGAAAAGAAATGAAAA
Source organism: Setaria viridis (assembly GCF_005286985.2). Lineage (NCBI taxonomy): Eukaryota > Viridiplantae > Streptophyta > Magnoliopsida > Poales > Poaceae > Setaria > Setaria viridis. The sequence goes on from NC_048266.2 coordinate 2,791,601, forward strand.
ATAATTAGTACCGGTTGGGGATACCAACCGGTACTAATGAGGCAACCCCCGCGCAGGGCGTGGCAGGCCCTTTAGTACCGGTTGGTATCCCTATAGTACCGGTTGTTTCAACCGGTACTAAAGGACCCCCTCTAGTACCGGATTGCCAGTACCGGTTGCACAACCGGTACTAGAGGGGGTTACTAACCGGTACTAGAGGTACTAGAGGTGATTTCTCCAGTAGTGTAGCCATTTATTTTGAGAAGTTGTGCATCAAAATACACCTTAGTTCTTGTTTGGCCCGGTGTTCTTGATTCCACTTTTAAACAGGATGAGCAAAGATCTGAATGTCGGGGTGTGTTGAAGGCCATTATACACCATTCTGACTGCCAACCATTGCAAATAATGATGGAACTTAATGTAGTTAGGATATAAATATTTATTTAAACACGAGTTCCACGAGTTTTGGTGGTTTGGTATGTTTTGCAGGATTATGCTCGGAAAATGCAAGAAACAATATTAGATGGAGTATATGCAAGGATGGACCATTTGTAACATTGTCAAATTCTCAATTGGACATCACCATGTTAAAGTGCTCGTCAAGATGATCAAAATGGATACTTTGATCACCCAATTTGGAGTCCTAGTGATTTATGTTTCTGCTGCCTGGTTCTTTGTTGACTATCATTTTTCCAGCCATTAGGCTCCAGAACCAGTGGTGTTAGGCTTCACGGCGGTTCCTTTTAAACTGGCAGTGATAGCCCTGTATGTAGTGGTGGTTTAAGTGAGGGTTGCCTATGCAAAGAATTAGTCGAGAGCAGACCTCGCTTTTAAACCTTAGGCCAGTTTTACGAAGGTTTCATAGGAGTTTTATGAGTATTATATTCTATACCATATCTACAATTTTGATGACTTTCCAGGTCATTACGTGGAGAGAGGAGAGGGAGTTTCATCAGATCAGAAAGGAGTTTCATCCCCATAACATCCATAAAGCTTATTGGTTACCAAGTTCTGAGCCTAATGCTGTAATAAAATTACTCCCTCCGTCCAGAAATGATAGGCGTATTTGAACTAGGAAAAAGTCTTTTAAAGTAAATTTTGACTCTTAATTTCTCTTATAATATAATGTCAATTGCTAAAAACTCAATATCATCTCAAAATAAATTTAAGTACAAATATATGCAAAATTTATATACTAAATATGCTTATAATTTAACTAATTGTTAGTCAAAGTTTGACTTTTGATTGATCAAAATACGCCTATCATTTCTAGATGGAGGGAGTATGCACTAAGACTAGTATTAGGAATGCCCATCTGGTAGATACTATCAAGTCTGTGGAAATCCAACACAGATACCTCGTGGGAGGCGACAAGTAAACGTAAATGGGCGGAGAGAAGATACTCCCATGTCATAGGTTGAAAATGCGACTCAAATTTTCTAGGCCTTGTTTTCCTGTATCCTGTACACCGAGTGTAACCAACTCATATCCAACCATCGAAGTATCTTTCGTGAACTTTGTACTCTTGCCACCCTCTTGCTTCGTGTATGTCTCTTGACTGACTCCATTGTTACTGGCTTTCTTGTCCCACAAAGCATCTCCATCTGTAAGTTGCTTGTATGGAGACGTTCTTCTAATCTTCTCACACGGTAGCAGTGTCTACTCCTATGCTTACAACCACAAAAATGACGAAAAATATCATGATCTTCTTACGCCCGGCCTGTTGTGATGGGCGTTGGCTAGCAAACAAATACTGAGATGTCCAGAGTAAACGGCCGGTCTACGGACATGAATTTGTTTGGCTCCAGGGGGACTAGAGTTTAGCTATATCACATCGGATATTTAGACACTAATTAGAAGTATTAAACATAGTATAATTACAAAACTAATTACATAGATGGAGTCTAATTCGTGAGACGAATCTATTAAACCTAATTAGTTCATGATTTGACAATGTGGTGCTACAGTAACCATTTGCTAATGATGGATTAATTAAGCTTAATAGATTCGTCTCGCGAATTAGCTTAGGGTTTCTGTATTTAGTTTTATGATTAGCTCATGTTTAGTCTTTCTAATTAGCATCCGAACATCCGATGTGACAGGGCTAAACTTTAGTCCTGATATCCAAATACCGTAAAGTGGAAATCATGTCGTGTACATGATGCTTCCAGGAAGAGCACGAACAGGTTATAAAAGCGTAGCATATGCTGCGATGGATGCACCACACCACTGCAATAGCTGGAAGCCAGTAGGTTGTGCAAGCTGCAACACGATGGGTCGGTTCCTCCCACTTGTACTGGTAGCTGTAGTTATTTTCCCCCTCCTCATGCCAGCGCCGCTTGTCTTGTCGGCGGCCGTCCGGCCGCCGGTCAAGATAAATTCAGCACAGGCGAAGAAGATCAGCGACTACTTCAAGAAGCAAGCCTTCGACTTCTTGAAGGATCACGCCTTGGACGTCATCCCGAACGTCCTGTCAACTCCGGAAGGCCAGAAGCAGGGCACAAAAGCGGCCGACACCGCCGGCCTCTACGTCTTTAACCTCTCCGTCGGCACGTCGATCCTGCAGAACATTACCGGCATCCTGGACATCACCACTGAGCTCGTGTGGGCGCAGTGCGCGTGTAGCGCTGACGCCTGCTTGCCACCTCCGGGGACCACATTCGACCCAAGTACGTCGGACACCTTCGCCGGGGTTCCCTGCATCAGCCAGAGGTGCCAGAGCGTGATCAAGCAGCAATGTGACCCTGACCCCGCGGCGAACTGCACGTACCTTATGCAATACGACGACTACACCAACACGACCGGCTACCTCGGCAACGACACGTTCACGTTTGGTCAGACTCAGTTCCCCGACGTGGTGTTCGGCTGCAGCAAGGCGAGCTACGGTGATTTCTTTGGCGCCTCCGGCGTCCTGGGCTTCAGCAGGGGGAGCCTATCCCTGGTGTCCCAGCTCCAACTCTCCTGGTTCTCCTACCTCTTGGTTTCGGACGGACCCAGCCCCTTGCAGTTCGGCTATGACGCCGTTCCGCAGACGGAGAACAGCCACTCAACTCCCCTTCTCAACAACGACGCAAACCCTGGCCTTTACTATGTCAAGCTCACCGGCATAATGATCGACGGCCGGCAGCTCAACGGCATCCCAGCTGGAACCTTCGACATCCAGTCGAACGGTTCCGGCGGGGTGTTCCTGAGCACGACCGTCCCGGTCACGTACCTCGACGAGGCCGCGTACAACGTTGTCAGGAAGGCATTCGTCAGCCGGATCACGGCGGAAGCTGTGGACGGCTCGGCGCTTGGTCTTGACCTGTGCTACACGTTGCAACCCAAAGACGAAATGGTGGTTCCCAAGCTGACACTGGTGTTCGACGGCACGAACGCGGCGATGGAGCTCAAGAAGTACAACTACTTCTTCGCGGACAACAACACCAACCTGGAGTGCCTGACCATTCTGCCGTCCCGGGGCGGGTCGCTACTGGGCAGCTTGCTGCAGACGGACACGAATATGGCGTATGACATCGAAGGCAGCCGGCTCATATTCGAGACGGCATCTGCGCCGACGCCAGATTTGAAGGTGTCTCTGATGGTAGTAGTCCAATTTCTAGCATTGGCGCTGCTGTTTTAGGCCCGTGCTAGATCTGGAGATATAAGTTGCTGCATATATGCATCAAAGATTAATTGTCTGTTTACTTATGCCGGAAAGTTGCCCATGTTGGCATGCATGCATTTACATATTCTCTAGATTTCTTCCGCAAACCTATTGGCACCGGTTTTTCACCACAGTCAACCGAAGAACATAAGATTCTGACAGCATATTAGAACCAGCCTGTTGATGAATCTGCATTGACCAAAGCCCACCACAGGCAACCGGGTTCTAGAAGCCGATAGGAGACCGGGAGGGTCCAATTCGAAGCGAAACTGACTCCACCAAACATAGGCTATGCAATCAATCATCATTCAAACATCATAAATAAAGCACTAGCAACTAAGCATGCATAGGATCTATATGATTGGAAGTCACTTGACACCTTATCCGTAGTCGTTGGGATCCTCCTCGGTGTAGTCAGGGCCTTTGTACCTGAAAGCTCATGTTAACGGTCGGCCGATGGCAAAGATGCTGGTTGATGGTGGTGCTGCTATGAATATAATGCCATATTCTACCTAACGCAATCTTTGGAAGACTCCAGAGGATTTGATCAAGACCAACATGATCCTGAAAGACTTCGAGGGGAAGAGGTCAAAAGCTAAAGGGATCCTGAATGTCGAATTGACGATCGGTAGCAAAACATTGATTTCTACCTTTTTCGTCATCGATGGCAAAGGTTCATACAATATCAGTGCTATGCCTGGCTACAGCTCTATGGCAAACTCAATGTCCTTGTCTGGTGGCATTCATGGCAAGTCATCCAAAAATACATCTGCATTCTCGCACACTACTGGAATATCCTCTATCCGGGACTCAATTGTTGGAAAGGCACAAGAATTTACGCACTCTCGAGGAGGTAGGTGTAGGGTTAAGGGTCCTTGTGTGGGGGAATTTATGTGGATAGCCCGTGCTGCAATGTCTAGGGTGACCTTGTGCCGAGTCATCCAATCCATTCCCAAGATTATGTCTATCCCTTCCAAATCCAAGATAATCAGATCAGTTTTGAAAACCTTATTACCCATCCTGAGTGGTACAAAGCGATTAATCTGGTTGGACCCAACTTTACCACCAGGTGTTGAGATCATATACGATCCCTTAGTGTGACAGAAGTTCAACCCACATCTACTACCGACTTTATTCCCGATGAAACTATGAGATGCTCCCTAGTCAAATAAAATAAGGACGGGTTGATTGTGGATAGAAAATGTACCCATCAACACTGGTGCGGCCTCTGGGAGATCTGCAAGGTTGGTGAAGTTCAATCTTCCTTGCCTGACTTGCACTTTCGGCCTCTTGCCCTTATTATTCCCATTCGAACTCTGCCCCTGACCTTAATTCCTGCTCTATGGATAGTCCATTGCAAAATGGGCCGGACTCCCACAAGTGAAACAACAGTTCATGTTGTTCGGGCGAAGCAGGGGTGGAGCATTAGGCCTTGGGCCCTGCTGCGGAAATCCCGGAAAGCGAGGCGCTCCCTGCTGCTGCGGTGGCCGGATTACCCACCGTCCCTGCTGCGGAGTCCTCTGGGGAACTCACGGTGGAACCAGCCTGAACTTCTGCGCGAGGGCACTGGGAGATGGTATCGGTGCTTTCATCTTCTTGTTGGCCTTGAGGGTCATGATGCAGTCCTCATTGAAGGTGTTCACCTTCACAGAGTTCGGTCTCTCCCTAAGCTTGAGACTCAAGCCTCTGCGAAAATGATCCTGCTTCTTCTCATATGTGTCAGCATGATAACCGGCATACTGGCATAGGTCGTTGAAGGCCTGGGCATACTACAACACATTGTGAGTGCCCTGGGTGAGCGCGAGGAACTCGTTTAGCTTTCACTCCAGCAGACCGTCAGGGATGTGATGCGCCCTGAAGGCGATCTTGAACTCCGCCCACATTACCACGTGGTCGGCAGGTAGCATGGCATGGTAGTGGTCCCACCATAGCCGTGCAGATCCACGCAGCCGCTGGGCTATGAAGTTCGCCTTGTTCTCATCGGGGCGAGGTGAGGTGAGGAGTGTGAACTTGGACTCGATCGGGCAAATCTAGGAGTCAGCATCTAGCGGCTCCTCTGTCTTATGAAATAGAGGGGGCTGGGTGCCAAAGAAGTCCTCTTAGCTTGCCACACGAGGTTGGTGAGCATTTTTCCCACCGTGTGGCTATTGCTGCTACTACTGGCCTTGGACGATGTGCCGCAGCAGCTCCGTCTGAGCAGCGAGGATGGCCTCCATTGTAGGCGGGGGAGGTGGTGGTGGTGGTGTCTGCCACTGTTCGCCGCTACCAGAAGAGAAACCAGTGGGGTTTTGGCATGTACCGTGCACCATCTGCAAGAGTGAACTTCTTCCATTAGTCACACAATCTTAAAGCTTGCTCATAAGCAGATGAAACAAGATAAATCATGTGTGGAATGTAAAAGTTCATCGTGCAGTCAACTATTTTAGGCAGGAAATAGCCACCTAAAAGAGAATTTATTCCTCCTGATTCAAATGTTCACAATTCTTCATCTTTGGTCAGCGAGTAGAAGGTTTTGTATACTACGACTTTGATATTCGACTTGGAGACCAAAACGAATGTTAACAATGTCAAACAGCTTCACTTAACCGGGTCTACCGTGGCTGTTTTTCAGCAAGCTGAACCATGGAGTTTTGCTCATAACTCGAGTTAGATAAGCCAAAAAGGACTGAAATTTTACAAGCAGTTAGAGTAAGAAACTTTGCACGACTTTGGTATTCAAGTTACAACTCAGAAGTGAACAGAAAAGGGGGTAAAAACTCGAATACTAACAGCTGCTGGAAATTGCCAAGTTCATGGGAATTACAACATTGGTAATGTTTGTAAACACACCCATACCCAAGTCAATTTTGTAGCACATGCTACACAAAATAATACTCAACTCTAGGCTAGCCTATTACAACACCAACCAAAATTAGGCTACGCCAAGGAGTATGAAAAACCAACTCTAAACACATCTAGAAATCATCAAGGTCATTTACGGAGGTGATACTAATCATGGGAGAGTGGGCTGCCCACAAAGGTGGTTGTGGGGCTGCACTCTCAAAGTCCATACTGGAGAAACCCATCTCCTCGGGGTGCTCCTCCTCCATAGCCTCGGGAGGTGCCTGCATGGCTGCCTGGTCCAAGTGATGCATCTCAAGGTGCTCGTTGGTGTCGGCCAACTCCATGTCAAGGTCGTCAATCTGCTCGGCCAACAACTCCATATCGGCCTCCTGGTCCTCCAACTCCTGCTGCAACTCACTGCACTGGGTCTCCAACTCTGTGACCCAAACGCCCTTGCTGATTAACTCCACTGACAGAGCGGTCATCTCTCTGGTGGTCTCAGTGAGTGCTATCTGGATGGTCTGGGCCAGGTCTATCAACCTAGCCGTAGCCCTGCCTCGAAGCTCATTCAGCCGGTACAAAGCGTCCATGCACCTGGCTGAAGTAAAGATGGTCTAATGTGGACAAAGGAAACCCAATAGCTCCATGTTCTCCATACGATCTATCCACATAGCATCACCCCTATCTCATGCCGGAAATAACCCAATAGGGTCCAAAGCTATCTCCGATCCGTAGGGTGCTGTCGGCAAAACAAAGTCAGACCCTCCAAAGTTGTTGTCTCCCATGTGTCATCCAAGTGGTACCCAACTGTCACCACCTCAAGGTGTGGCCAGTCAGGGTGCTCGGGGTGGGGGCGCACACTCATGTGCACACTGCAGCGTGGCACTCCGTATTCCTTGTACTCTCTGCCCGTGTAGCGAGGTGGGGAAGTGTACCCGAATGCGCGTAGAGTGTCCCACAAGATGGAAGGGAAACCCTCCCAGTGGAGGCACTCAGAGTGCACACTCCCATCCATGTTCACAACAACATAGATCGGATCAGCCATCTGGAGAACAAAAGGAAAGCGATAAAGTGTGAGAACTAGATAATCACTTAGCAAAACCAAACAGATTTCTGGAAGGTTAGAGAAATATCCATAACTCAAAAAGTAACCATCTAAAAACTCTAAAACTTTACCAGAAGATTCTTTAGATAGTTGGTTACAAGTTTGGTATTCAAGGTTCTCGCTGAAACAGATCCTAAGAAGGTGATAAACTCAGATTCTCACAGTGTGGTGCATTCTGGAATTTCAGGAACAGTGCAACACTAAACAGATCATAACTCCCAAACCACTTACCCAACATTTTCTAAATTTTACTAGACGATCGTCTACTAAGTTCTTAACAACTTTTATTTTAAGATGCTAGACATAAACGAAACTTAAGGGGGTCGAAAAATTAAAATCCTAACAGGTGTGCAATTTGGATTTTTCAGCAAGCAGTAGGTTACCAAGTTAAGCATATCTCAAGATCCACTTGGTCAAGTTTTATGAAATTTTACCAGCATGTTACTTAGGAAGTTTTACAGAACTTTCTTATAGGAGGCTTTTGGAGCAAACCAAAGTTACTAGCTCGAAAGGTTTTAACAAGACAAGCATCGCTGAAACTTAGGCAGCAAGATAATCCTTAGTAAACCGTGAGAGATTTTGTGAGAACAAGATACACATGCAAGGTTGATTTACACTTTTTATGTTGCAAGTTTTAATATGATGCATGCATGACCTACTCGTCCTCGCAAATCAAATAATTGCCAAAATTTTGGACTTACGTGGTTAGTGCCGGTGGCAAGGCAACATTTACGGCTCTCTCTATAATAACTAGTCGATTTTTCTATCCGTCGTTAACTTATGTAATCGCGGTTAGCGTACCTGTAGAAAATTTCACCCGGAACCTTTCATGCCAGCACTCACAAAAGCATCCACATTCATTACCGTCCACTATAGGAACAACACCCACACGATTTTTGTTGTACGGGCAACGCTCATACGCTGGGAAGCGTATTCACTTTTTATGTGCCGCCATCATATTTGCACATGATGCCGGGGGCATATTATGGAATCACCATACCCCTAAATCAACCTTGTTGTGCAAGAAAGTAAGTTTTCCAACCGGTTATATATGTGCTGGGAGTCAGTATAAGATAACCAATAGTTAATTAGCCACCTAAAAACAATCCCAAAAATTCCCCTAGGGCTTTTTGTACTAAGTTCATCCTTAACGAACTTACAAATTTTTCAAATAAGTTTCTTGTAAGTTTTATTCGAAAAAGGTGTTTAGAGCTTGTTGCTTTCTCTAGGTATGCTTTTCCAGCTCTGATGCCAGCTGTGGCAGAACCACCCAAATTAACCTGGCTAAAGTGTACTCAACTTCGCCTCACATGCGAACTGACACTTTAGTCAAGCCAATCTAGTAGTCTGTTGGGTTATACCTGATAAACCACTTGTCTCTGATCAAAACAAAGCATACTCACATGAAGGTGAGTCCAGAGATTACAACAATCCAATAGATTAAAACATAGGTCCCACATTAATTATTACACCACAATAGTTCAAAAGTGCATAAAGTAAATTGTTCAGAGTTTAAGTAGCGGAAATAAAATGGTAAGTAAATGTCGGAGCAGCGATGTCATGGTGAAGCCTGCCATGTCATCAGTTACCACGATCCTCGCCGACCAAGGATAGGTCCCACTCGACCGTCCGACCCGGAGGGAGCTGGGTTGGCCAAGTCAAACTAGCAGCACATTCATTGACGTCTACCACATTACCTAAAAACAAAGCTACAAGTAAGGCTGAGTATACTAATACTCAGCAAGGCTTAACCATCGGGTGGTAACTACTCCACCAACTTCTAGACATGCAAGGTTTTTTGGCTGAGGGGTTTGTTTTTGCCAAAAGCGACTAAAATAGGTCCTTACTTTCAAGTTTTAGCATCAGGTTCTAGTTAATTAACTATTCTAAGCAAGCATGTTGTTCAAACATTTTATTCCAAGCATCATTAAGATAATCATTCTCTATTCCACTTGTTACTCAGTGCAGCGCAGAGATCAAGCAGTCTCAAACTGTGAGAGGCAGACGATTCAAATCGAGTTTTTAAACCTTGCAAGGTGAACCTAACCCCATGACATTACGTACCACGACGGGTCCACACATGTCAGCTGTCCCCATCAATCCCCAGGCATGTGGTAGGGCCCACTTCCTTTGGATATAATGCCCCACAGTTCTAGAACGTTGTCGTACCATGACTGCACTTGTACCCACATGTTGTACTAGAGGAACCAAGTTCCAGAGACAGCGGAGAGGTACGCCCACATCCCGGTTCAATCAGGTACTAGGCTTCCCTATCCCATACTAGGTATGAGATTAGTACTTTCAAACACTTGACCACGAACACCGACACATTTCGGCCTTAGCATTTTCATCACTAGATAGACGGGGCAAAACCACCGAGTCAGAACCAATCTCGGCCCCGCCCGTCATCCTTATGGTTGTAGGATAAGTAAGCAAGCAACTCCTATAACTTGTGAGTGACAGGAAATCACTCGACTTTTATCGAGTCCCTATTTAGCATTGCAACTACTTGGCCTATCATGCTAGTGTTCAAACATAGGTACCTGAGATCATGCAACTAAGTTTTCAATCAACTCCTATGAACTTAAATGCACAAACATAAGTAACAAAGATATTGTATGAACTTTAAATTAGGGTTATGCTCCGAGGCTTGCCTTCCTATTCTATGTTAGTGGGGAGCTTGTTGGAAGCTTGACTGGGCTCTTGCTCAGCCTCGATGTGGTGTAGCTTTGCAGGTGTCTCCTTGGTCGTCTGGAGCAGTTCGTAAGTTCCGTCTACGAGATTCGCTTCTACACGAGATGCATATGCAATAATTCAAGTTTCATGATTTTATATGCAGGATGCAATTCAGATATTCATGCAGAAGGATAAAGCTTACAACGAACACATGCACCTAGACAAGATTTAAACTTAAATTCTTCATGAGGTAAAGTGATTTCATGTTTTACACCCTGGGTTTGACTTGATGGTGATTATGTACACATATATTATTATTTCGTTTACTTAAACTCTAAAAAGGAAGGTGGGTTCATCACACGCGAAGTAAAGTACTTTCGTGATCCTAAACCTCAGGCTAGATTGATGGTGGTGGTGTACATATATAAAGTTTATTTCTCTTAAACTTCTAAAAAGGAAGCTGAGGTTACTCTAAGGTTGATCAAAGTTCATTTGGAAAGTTATCCAGTTTCTGAATTTCTTAACAACCTAGATGTACATTTCCCATTCTACCCTTTTTATTCAACATTTATTTTTATTCCAATTATCTAGCCATAACTTCAAAAATTTATTCCGGTTGCATCTGTTAAGATATGGATATGAAATTTTACAGAGCCTACTTGATATTATCAATGAGCTACTTTAAAATTTTGGGACTCATTTGACTTCTACAAAAATAATTAAACTTAAAAACAACACCCTATGGCAGACTTCACATAACTATTTTTAACTCAAGTTCCATTGATAGTTTGCCTCTAAGATTTTCACAGTGGGTTCTCTAGATTCAACAGAGGTCACTGTAATGTTTCCATGATTTAATAAGAAGGACATCTATTTTCCATATTTTACTTGTATTAAACATTGTGCACAAGTTTAAGAAAGATCAATCATGTCTCCAACAGAAACTAATATTTTTCCTAGGGAATCATTTGTAACAGCGACTCAACAAAAGTGGTTTTGCATTTTTACCTATTTTCTTATATTTCTAAAGCAAATAACAAGATGTAGCCTTGCATTTCAATATTTGATCCAAACCAGCATGCTCATCATCTACACTAGTGTCACAAAATTCATATCTAGAACAAGCATGACACAAGCATTCTAACAAAGGTAGATTTCCATGTTTACCATTTTTGTGTGATTTATAGGGCATTTAAAGGCTTAAACACAAAATAAATCCTAGAGAAAAACCTACAACAGTAACATGACCAAAACTATTTTTCAATGAAAGTAATCAACATCCAGAGTCTAACAAAGTTGGATTTGTATTTTTAGCATTTTTCTACCATTTACTATGGATTTCCAAAGTTCAGCCTATTTTAATCCAAAATGAAACAGAAAAGCTTAAAACGTATTACAGAGGGCTCCCTAGAACTTTTAAACATTCGCAGATAGGTCCTACCTTTTTACACGCTGGCCCTTAGAAAGAAAGAGTGCCTTGCAATCTGGTTCTCAGGACCTGGCTGGCGACTAGCCGGCAAAATTCCGGCGAACTCCGACGACCAGGGCGTCAGGAAAGGGCACAGGCGCGGCGAGCAGCTCACCATGAGGGGATGCGCCGAAGGAATCGCCGGCAGAGAGCGACCGGAGGCGACGGTCCATGGTGAGGGGGAAAGCGGCAGTGGTGAGGCTCTGCTCCGGCGCTGGTGGTGGCGCTGGTGGCCGACAGGTGGCTCGGGGAGCTTGAATGGGGTGTGTGTGACGCACCTGAGGGCTCAACAGGCGGCGGTGAGCAACGAAGGGCAGGGCTCCATGAAGAGGTGTGGTGGCGGGGCTTTGGTGCTCTGTATGTCGTGCGTGCGCCGGCGAGCTCAGGGTGTAAAGGCTTTTATAGTCAGGCGAGGGTGTGGAGGAGAAGATAAGGATGCCTCGGTGCTCGATGACGATTGGGGGAGAGCTTTAGGGTGGCGGTGACTGGCACAGAGCTAGCGAGCATGGCAGTTGGCAACGACGGCACGGACGCGCGTGGGCGAGCTCCGACGATTGGCGGGGCAGGATTAGGGCGGGATTCCCTCCCTTTGTCTCGCACGCGGAGTGGCCAGGCAAGGGAGCCCGAGTTGTCGCCTCACCAGCGGCATTGGCCAAGCAGCGTTGGCAGATGGCATGGCTCGACATGGTGGCGGTGCGCACGGTGGGTGGCAGGGGCGCGCGTGGGCATGTTGTGGTGGTTGGCCGAGAGAGATGCGCGGCCAGGGGATAAGATGGCACCGGCACAGGGTTGGGCAGTGTGGGGAGCCATCTGGTCTTGTTGCTGACGAACATTGCCAACGACACTGCACTGGTCAGGTTGTGCCACGTGGCACGGCGCGACGGGGACGCGCGGTGACTACGCGCTGGCTCGAGCGTTGGAACGCGATGGCGTGCGAAGCTGGGAGTTTTGAACCGCGTTTTGGTGAGATCTTGAAACCAAACTTGAAAATTTTCAAAACTAAAAGTTGTTGTCCTATGTCCACACTACAACTCCTACAAAGGTCTTCTATTCAAAACTCTGCTAGATTGGGAGATAAAAGGTTGAAAACTTTGGAGGAAAGCTAGTTCAAGGAGTTAGCTAGAAATTGAATTAAGTTTGAAATTTACTGAATTTCAACCCAACATTTGAACATGTTCAACTTCAAACCAGTGAAAGTTCAAATAAGAAAAATTGTTTGTTTTGAAAAGTTCTACAACTTTCATATTGGCAAAAAGTTAAGTTATTATATGAAAATTTGAATTTACCAACTGCCCCCAATTAGTGCTTTTTAAGGCATTTTTAGCCATTTAAAGGGTTTGCAAGGTCAATTCAAATTTGGCTTTTGAATTTTTGGGATGCTTTCTACATTTCCAACCTAGTTTGATTGTTTTTCACACTTAGCTTCTTGTTTGACCTAGTTTGACTTTAATTTCCCTCTTTTTGTGATATTTCATGTTTTTGGGTGCATTTTGAATTTCACAATTGGCAAATTTAGAATCTAGTGTGATTTGTATTCTTAATTACTCTAATTAACCCTTTGAAAAGCATACTAAAACTAGGGATGTTACACCTACACTACTTCACTAAGCATGAGGTCACGGTCGTCACCTTGTACCCACTGGACGAAATCGTCCGTAACAGCGATGCTGCGGGTCGGATCTTCAAGTGGGCATTCGAGCTCATGGGGCACAACATTAAGTACACCCCCCCAAACCGCGATCAAGTCTTAGGCCCTAGCCGACTTCGTTGCCGAGTGGACGGAGGTCCAGACCCTGACCCCTGAGGTTACCCACGAGTACTGGACGATGTACTTCGATGGGTCGGCCATAGGAACTGGCGCGGGGGCTGGAGTACGAAGCCCTCATCAAAAGGCTACGCATCATCGTCGAGCTCAGCGCAACACGACTCTATGTCCGAGGCGACTTGGGATTGGTGGTCGACCAAGTCATGAAGGAGTCCTCCTGCAAAAGTCTGCTCATGGCAGCATACTACCAAGAGGTGCGCAAGCTTGAGGATAAATTCAGAGGGATTGAGCTGCATCACGTCCCGCGAAAGGACAACGACGCTGCCGACACCCTAGTGAAGATGGTGGCCAAACAGGAGCCGGTCCCAAATGGAGTCTTCATGAACGACCTCCATGAGCCATCGGCCCGCGTCTGAGAGGTTCCGTCCCAAGCACAGGCTGGCCCCAGCCAGCTACTCGGGGGCTCTGACGCTTCATCACGGCCCAGCCCTGACCAAGGGCTCGGGGGCTCCGATCTCGTCATGGCGGTAATGGCGCTCGACACGACTGACTGGAGGGCACCACTACTCACCTACATCCTCGACGAAGTCCTTCCACCAAAGAAGACTGAGGCATGATGAATTGCCCGACGCACCAAGACGTTCGTTGCCATCGGCGACGAACTCTATAAGCGAAGTCCATCAGGAGTGCTCATGAAGTGCATCCTGACCGACCAGGGGAATCAGCTTCTCCTCAAGGTCCACGCCGAAATCTGCAGACACCACGCAGCCCCACATTCGCTGGTCGGGAAGGCCTTCCGTTAAGGCTTCTATTAGCCCACGGTGTTACGCGACGCAGAGGAAGTGGTCCGTAGGTGCGAGGGGTGTTAGTTTTACGCTTGGCAGATCCATCTGCGAGCACAGGAACTCCAGAGCATCCCCATCACCTGGCCGTTTGTGCTCTGGGGTCTCGACATGGTCGGACCCCTCAAAAAGGCCCCAGGCGGACACACCCACCTGCTCGTGGCGGTAGACAAGCTTACAAAGTGGATCAAGGTGAAGCCCATCACCAACATCCACTCGGAGGCGGTCGAGTTCTTCCTCGACATCATCTACCGTTTTGGCATCCCTAAGTGTACCGGCAAGAAGTTCCTAGATTTCTATGACGGGTACGACATCAGGGTCGACTAGGTCTTGGTTAGACACCCACGGACCAACGGTCAGGTCGAGCGGGCCAACAGCATGGTCCTCCAGGGACTCAAGCCGCGCATTTTCAACTAGCTTAGGAAATACGCCAGATGAAGGGGTCGCAGAGCTTCCAGCGGTCCTCTAGAGCCTGAGGACGACCCCGAACCAGTCAACGGGGTCCACCCCCTTCTTTCTGGTATACGGCTTCGAAGCAGTACTGCTGTCCGACCTCGACTACGGTGCCCTGAGGGTAAAAGCGTTCGGCCCTAACCAAGCTGCAGAGGCTCAGCAGGATACGATCAACTTACTCGAGGAGGCACGTGAAACGGCGCTCATTCGCTCCGCCCGCTATCAGCAAACCCTTCACAAGTACCACGAAAGGTAGGATTTGGGGGAGAACCCTCAAGGTTGGAGACCTCGTACTTGGAAGGACCCAGATGACCAAGGACAAGCACAAGCTTTCTCCGCCATGGGAAGGACCGTACACGGTGGTCGAGGTGATCCGGCCGGGAGCCTACCAACTGAAGGACGAAGACGGCAACATCCTCACCAACACTTGGAATATTGAGCAGTTACGTCGCTTCTTTCCCTAACTCATTTCCTTTCCAGTCATTTTTCTTTCCCACATTTGCTCTAACAGCACTCCAGCCCGAGCATACTAAGCCCGGGTCACTCAGGGGCTCCACGGGGGTGGACCACCCCCTCTTTACTTTTTGCATCATCATGCATCTCGCTCGAACGAAAGGGCGCGCCCGAACAAAAGGGCATCCCGTCCTCTAACTCACCCCGAAAGCAACTAACACTCTAACTTACGAACTGATCGGACCCTGCAACGACTATGGTTATGAGCAGCTGAACCTCGAGGCCACGCCCGAGTTCTTAAGGTTGCAGCCTACGTCAACAGGCAGGTCTGAGAAGAAAGGAGCGAAAAGGCAGAAGTTACCTAAGGCTGAAAACAAGAATGGGTGGGACCAGCTTCCCATTTTTCAATGTTATCACAAACAAACAAATTTTTGTTCACTTAGGGGTTCACAATCCCCCGCAAAAATTTTTTGCACATGAAAGAAAACTAACTACCCCTATCTCTACTGCTCCCTCTCAGTTGGGTCAGCTAGCACCGCAGCCGGCAAGGCCGAGGGCTCCCCAATCGCAGGTCGATCAACGCTCAAGTCTGTCGTAGTCTGCACCATTGCACTAAGATCAGCACCGTCCTCCTGACTCACTTGGCGAGACTCGACGACCCACTTCGCAGTGACGTGCACAATGATTGCTGGCGCATGTGGACCAAGCCCTGACCCAGTGCTCAGATCTCCTCGAAGCTCATCCCATCGGCATACCCCCTGCAGACCATCTTGAAGTCCAGGTCAGGGTAATGCATCACCACTGACATTAGCACCCCTGACGCTGCATGGAAGACACCATCCGAGATGAGCGTTCGGACCATGTCCAGCACCGCCGCAAGCTGGATCGCGGGCGTGCTGGTGCTCGATCCCGACCCCAGTACTTCGGTGACCACCACCCGTGCCACATCCTTGAGTGCGTTAAGTTCACCAGTAAGGGTGGACTGCTCCACTAGGGACTTGGTCAACGCTTCCCTGCTCCGATTGGCCATCTCCTGGGATGCCCTCAGCCCCCTCTTCAGATCTCCACGAGAAACCAAGTCAGCGGGAGCTAGAAATGAGTACAACCTTGACTCAAACTCCTAGGATGGCGGGACTTACTATCTATCGTAGCGAGGTCCACGGCATGGCCATCCTCCGATCGTTGCAGCTCTTGATGCAGAAGGGTATTACTATCACCCAGCTCCTGGCTAGCGTCCACAAGGATGGTTCGCTCCCCTTCCAATTGAGTCACCCTTCCCTGCAGACGAGTAGCCTCCTGCTCGGCATGCGCACGAGCCTCCTGCTCCACCCACACGGCCTCCTGCGCCATGGCAAGCGCCTGCTCAGTAGAAGTCACCCGCTCGGCCAACTGGCGTTCAACTTCCCATGCCGCGACAAGCGCTTGCTCGGCAGTGGCAGCCCACTCGGCCTCCAAGCACTCCGCTTCCCTGCGCTCCCTAGCCGTCACCACTGTTGGAGGTATGCCCTAGAGGCAATCATAGAGATGATGATATTCCATTTGTATCCATGATTTGTATATTGTGTTCATTGAATATCCATTAAAGGCTACTTGAATTGATTTGCAATTATGTGAATTGTATGTGAAACTCTTTACTTGTATGGTTATTCTAAAGTTGTCCCTAGTTGGAGTTCATGTGAGGACACACATGAATATTAGACTAGCACATGTATTAGTTGATGACTATGTTTCACAAGTCATAGACATGGAGATGTTGAACTAATAATGTGGACACATGTGGAGACATGTGCTAGGACTGACCCAACACGAGAAGTAGTTCTCTCTTTAAACAACATATACGTTTTGTCCTTAGACCTGAGATTGTCGCATGTATTCTAGATGTGGATCGTCCTACTTAGGGGCTATCAAACGCTACGCTGTAACAGGGTAGCTATAAAGGTAGCTTTCGGGTTTGTCAAGAAGCATGCTATGAGACATGGTCAATCAAGATGGGATTTGCCCCTCTCTGATTGAGAGTGATATCTCTGGGCCCCTCGAGTGATCGGATCCGAAAATGCATGGCCATGCTACGTACGGTTAAGAGTTAACCTACAAAGGGATTCCGAATCACAGGATCGAGAAAGAGCGGTCGGCTTGAAGCTAGACCAAATATCGTGAGGCGAAGGGAATAGCATGTATATTATGTTGTGATGGTTCGTCTGATATGATCTTCGTGTGCGTATAGGAGTTGGCACGTCTTGCTAGAGGCCGCTACCGACTATTGGACCGAGTAGGAGTACTCGGGCCATGTCTATACGTATCCGAACCCATAGGGTCACACACTTAAGGGGCTGGAAGCCCAATTCGAATCTGATCCGAGTTGGATTAGGTTTAGAAGTACTAATGGGCCTCGGACCCAGAGGCCCGTCAGGAACCTCTATAAATAGAGGGGTGGGGGCGCCCTAGGGTTTACACCTTTTGGCGAAACACACCTGCCGCGCCTCCCACGCCCTCGCCTGTTGCAACTCGTGGATCTAGTAGTCCAGCTTGCGACGCTTCCTCCCTGCACATGTGGATACCTTGGAGGTGTTGCGCCTACAGCACTTGGACGAGCCATCGACGAGCCGCCGACGAGCCACGACGAGCCGACGACGAGCCGCGGCACCGGAGGCGATCTTGCTGCACGTGGACGATCTGCTGAGGAGCTGCTGGACGTGACGTGATCAACTACGTACGACTACGTTGATCGACTATGTACGACTACGTGATCGTCTTCACTGCATCGACGCATATCTACATCTTCCGCACCAGTAGTGCGTCGAGTGGTAATCCCATGATCCTTATACGGCAGTTCTTCCTGGTTATACGCGGTAGAAATTTTGATTTGCGCTAGTGTAGCCTACCTCGTATCCCAACAGTGGTATCAGAGCCGTAGCTGCTTAGTTTTGGATTCGGGATGTGTGCATATGGAGATATGCGAGTTTTCGTTTGATCTATGTCCTGGTTTCGTACCCTTGCTGCAATGGTAGTGTAACGACATACTCCTACCGGTCGGTTTCCGCCATCGGAGTTAAGTGATACACGTAATTCCAGTTGCAGTGAGCAAAGATCAATGTGATTGGTCGAATCGAAATCCAGGTTCATACGCCAGGCGCATGAGATGTGAAATAGTAGATGGGATCTACTACCGGGGTCGGAATTTTGCCGTGTGCATGTGCTTCGGTAAAACAGCCGTAACTTTTCGGTACGATCTCGGATCGAGGCGAATTGTATATGAAAATTGATCTACAGAAAAAGTTACACGTGATTACGACTGACTTTGTCGGTTCGGCGAAATTAGATTTCCCAAATTCGGCTTGGAAGATGGAGTTTCGGGCATCCGAAGTTTGGATCGTTAGGGCGCCTAACTCTGTTTTGCATCTCATGTGCCTCTAGGCGGGACTCTGTTGTGATCAGCTCCCTCTTGGCAGCGGTCGCACGCTCCTCTGCAGCGGCCGCACGCTCCTCGGCAGCGGTCACACATTTTCGAGCCCCAGCCACCTCCGTCGCCCAGTCTTGGGACTCACGATGGGCGGGCTCTAGCTCGCAAGCAAGACCTTCAGCCTGACACAGCCCCGTCGCATCCCGTCCTTGACGACCATGCTCCTCCCGGAGGAACCAGGTTTTGTCAGCCGCTATCATTTCCAGCTCCTGCAGGATCAATGCAGATGCATCAGGTGATCGGACGAACATCAAAAACCAAGACTCAAACCAGGATCGTCGAGACCTACCTCTCCGACGCGGGGCAGATCGATAGACATAGCCCGGTTGACGAACTCGGCTTCAACCAGAACCTCCCTCATCTTCACCATGACAGAGGTGAGGCTGGAACGCACCAACGTCCCACCATTTCTGAGCAAGGCCCAAAGCTCCTTCTCCCGGCCAGCGTGGAGCATGAACTGAGCCTTCCTCGGCATGTCCGGATGAGGCCACACCAGGTCGTCGGCCACCTCTGACCCGCCTGAGGGTCCGGCCACTGCGGCGCTAGACGCAGGACCATCGCCGCTCCTGAGATAGCGGCACACCTTGTTCAGCCACCCTGGTCTTGTCCTCTCCGGAAGGAGCGAGATCCATCACTGGGACATCGCGACCCACCAGTAGCGGCTCTTCCTCTCTCCTAGTCGCCTCCAGCACACCGCCCCTAGGCGGGCTCAAGAGAGCACTCACTAAAGCATGGGCCTGGGCTAGCTCGGGGGACATGCGAGTCTCCGTTGCCTCGCCAGTGGTCTGGTCCTGGGCTCCTCGACTCCTCTCCAAATCTGACCAAGTGGGCGAGCTGAGGGTGTGCACTCCTCCACCGGGCAAAATCGGGAGCACAGGTTCCTCCCTCACCACGTCCGCGGCCGGCGCTAACGAAAGGGCCACGGTTACCTCTGCCGAATGGTCCGTAGCCACTTCAAGGGTCGCCATCGTCGGTGCAGCCGCCGCCGTACCTACGGCCGGCGGGGGAGGAACGGGTCCCAACATATGGGGATGGACCAACTCCAGCCTACTCCCTCCATTGCTCGTCGCGACTGGCTGTATAATGGCTGTCCACTCCGTGTACACGAGAGGCGGCGTGATGACCAATGAAGTTGACGGTGCACTGCGGAAAGACAATACATGGGATTAGGCTACCCCCACCAAGAAAACTTGTCCACACAGGCGAGGAAAGTTATGATTACTTACAGAATCGAGTGAACCCAAAAGATCTTTGAATCGGAACCGCTCGGGGGCTGCCACACGTGCCCCTCCGGGGTGACTAAGGTCGGAGACACCTAGGCCAAATCACGGACGGCCTGATGACAGCTGCGACCGCTAGTCCATGGCGGATTGCCCGAAGTGGCAGGCGAAGCGTCCCTCTGCCAAGAACCAGGCGTGTTTGCCAATTCCTGGACCATGGGAGCGCGACCACACTCTTCCGGCCGACCATCGCGCACCCTCACACCTGATGCTGGGGGCCGCGGCACTGGCGATGCCTCCGAATAGCGTGATGGTGAACGCGCCCGCTTTGACTCCCGCGCATGAGCAAAGTCCCTATTGGTGGAACGCTTCCTCAACTTGGGGGCCCTGGAAGGCTCCCCTGCACCATGCGCTCCTCTGAGAGACGCGGTGGCGGGCCCGCGGCACTCAGAAGAAATCTCAACGACGCCCCACTCGACTCGTCCCCTAAGGAGTCTGAGTCCGACAGGTCGGGGGACATGAGGTCCGCCTCCATGTCCAACGGGTTCTTGCTAACACGAACGTGCCGACTGGTTTCTTGCAACCTCCACTAATGCCTCTCTACCTTCGCGGCCTTCTTTTTCTTTCACTCGTTTGCCGCCCTCTTCTCGGCGGCCTACTTGGCCACGCCTTCTGACCCCTGCGGGAGGCTCAGTTGAGACCTATAGTGCTTGAGCCCCTGCAAGGCAAATGGCTCGAGGTTGAACGGAAGATTTGGATGAATGAGGAATAAGAACGCGAGGGAGAAACTTACCAAGTTGGGGCACTTCCCGGCATGGAAAGGCTCGGGTGTTCCCTCAAGGGTCATGCCGCTCTCCGAATGCAGAAGTTGGCCAAGAAGCTCCCAAACGTCGCTCTCCAGCAACTCCATCAATGACGCGCAATCAGGGTCTGCCGGACCGGAGTACTTCCACGTTGACCACGACCTTCGCCTTAGCGGGGTGATCCGCTAGCAGAGGAAGGTGTGGAAGATCCGCAGCCCGTTAAGGCTCTCGTCGATGCGGCCCCGCAGTGCCAGCTCAAGCACCTCCATGTGATTCTCATGCCTCCTGGTGGGCCCCCACAACCAGCTCTTCTCCTTTGCCGGCCTCCTCCCGGTGAACGACGGGAACGGCTCATCGATTGGATTCCAGATGTAGAACCAGTCACCGTGCCATTCCTGATTGGAGTACGTTAGGGGTGTACAACGGGTAGGTCACCTTGGGGTTCCTCTGCAACGAAAACCCTCTGACCGGGGCAGGTGGCCCCGACCTCCCCTTTTCCTCGGATCTGGGCTGCCCGGAGAAGAACTTTGCAAAGAAGTCCACATGCAGCTCCATCCCGAGGAAAGCCTCGTAGAGGGTGACGAAGCTGGTGATGTGCAGCACCCCGATGGG
Organism: Setaria viridis; assembly: GCF_005286985.2. Classification (NCBI taxonomy): domain Eukaryota; kingdom Viridiplantae; phylum Streptophyta; class Magnoliopsida; order Poales; family Poaceae; genus Setaria; species Setaria viridis. The sequence goes on from NC_048266.2 coordinate 2,812,906, forward strand.
ATTGAGGTGCTGCAACTCCAACTGCCAGCGGTTGAGGAGCCCGTGCAAGAACCAGTGCGCGGGATACCCAAGACCCCGCTCATGGAAGGCGAGGAAGGAGACAACTTCATCACGCCGAGGCTCCGGGAAGACGGTCTCGGGCTCCGGCGCCCTCCAACCGGCAACCGATTTTGGCGGCAGCAGTCCTCTTCACGCAAAGTCCTGCAACAAATCTTCACTCACGGTGGACTCCCTCCAAAGCGACATCGTGGACACGGGAGGCGGCGAACGGATCTGTAAGTTTTTTCCCTTTCCTCTACTCCTTTCTCTCCTAGAGCTAACTGCAGCGAGCGAGGAAGTTTTTGACGAAAGGTCCCTTCGCCTTTCAAGGCAGGGGAGCGGGGGGTCCCACCGATGGAGCCTCCACCGATCCAACGTCAACTGGTGCTCAAGCCGATCGGATGGAGTGGGGGACCCTACGCCAGAGCCTCCCCCGAACCAAGGCCGGCAGGCCACATGGATCGGTCAGGACGGATCGGGCACCCGGCGGGAGACCGGTTAAAATATGTGGAAACCTAACATGCAGATCACACGTCCCCATCACGAACGACAAACACGGATTCCACTCGGGTGTACCTCCCAAAGGTACCCCGAGCTGGTCGATCGAACCGCTGAGGTAAGCAACGATAGCTTGACCCCTACGATCGTGAAAATCACAAGAGGAGCGATGCTCGAAACGTCCGACCAAGGTAACATTACCAACCTCCCATCTACTTTCTTTGTGAACGAGCACTCATTCACCAATCCGCATCATGCATGCATGCATTCATTCAAGCATCATACATTCATTTCATACTTGCAACCGTTGCATCTCAATTGCATTGCGTCGCGTCACAAAGCAATAGCGGCTCATTCAATATGAGCTGCGACCGACCGAGGTTCGAAGGCCGGCCCACGGAGGGCTCGAGGCTGCCTTGCATCAAATAGAGCTAGGGGAGAAAACGCAAATGGAGCCCCAACGGCCTTCACCCGACCTGCTCAAAAGTAGTCAGGGACCATCTCGACCTTCTCGTTCGATCCCGACCTCGAGCTATTCCCATAGAATCCCCATCAAGGGGAGGCCAGCGGGCCACCTGAGTTGGTCTCCGAAACGACTTGGGCATCTGTCGGGATGCGGGCTGAGGAGGAACGGAATGCCCCATGCCGGCTATGCTGACCCCGTTATGAACGACGGACCCAGATTTCGTTTGAACAGGCCCATTAGCGAGCTCACCGAGCGCGTCACTCGAGCCATCAAGGCAAGCGGCGTTAGCTCAACCCCTCCGGTCACAGAGACCGAGGATAGGATGACGCATGAAACTTGACCAATGCCGACTGAGTCCAACAGGGTTCGGCGACTCAGGCCGCCAGATCCCATCCAAGGGATACAACCGACGACACAAGTCACGGTCAAAACGAACACGGGCAAGCATCCTAACTCAAACTTACATCCTCCCGACTGAGGGGGACACTTAGGTTCGTGGCCCCTGAAAAGGATGCCTAAGCGTTCAACCTCTGATCGACTCTCCAGTCGGCCGCAGGCTCGGGGGCTACACCCACCGGGTGCGCTCGCGCGCACCCGGCGGAAACCAGACTAATTGTCGATCCCCTCTTCAGGAGGCAAGCACGAGCATCCGTTCGACTCACCCATGGTCAAAGAAACACCCAAACATTCAGCCTCCGACCGACTCCTCAGTTGGCCGCAGGCTCGCGGGCTAGACCTAGTGGGTCCGCTCGCACGAACCCAGCTTAATACAGACTAAGGGCGAGTCCTCAGGAACTGGACATCCTACACGAATTTGGCGCGCCCCTGCATGCCAATCGTCGCCTAGGAAGTAGGGCGTCAATTCTCATCTAAGGCGCCTCTGTGACCTCTGCCAAACGTCCCGTCAAGAACTGGGCACCAGTACTTGCTCGGGGGCTAGAACGCTAGAACCAACTTGACTACCCTACGCAACGTGGCAAAAAAAAGGGAAAAATGTCACAAGTCCAAACAACAACCCGCCCCGAGGGCGCGATGCGCACACAAATCTCATACCAAAGACAAGTTTTTCATTAAGATGAAAACATAAGCCAGAGGCTTTACAATATCACACAAAGCATGCAAACACAAGAGCCCAAAGGCTTCACAATATCACGCAAAGAGTGCAAACACAAGAGCCCAAAGGCTTTACAATATCACGCAAAGCGCGTAAGCACAACCTAGGGACTACCCTACAACTCGGGACCAAAAGAAACAAAACGAGCGTGCACGATCAAAGAAGGCTGCGCTCAAAGCCTCGCTCGCTAACCCGTCCTCGTCACTTCTTCTCCCATCTCCCCCTTCCGAGCGGGAGACGCCAAGGGCCAAGGAAGATAAAAGAACTCAGTGAGCACAAGAGTGCCACCACCAAAGTTCTCTCCTCCCTTTGTTGCAGCCTGGTATAGGAGAAAAAGGCATGGAGGGAGTACGAGAACTGCACCCTAAACACCTAGGTAAATTGGCTTGGAGCCGCACGCGGCTACCGATGCCTACTTATCTTCACCTCCACCGTGGCCGTACACGTGGCAGATCAGGATGATGATCTTCGGTGGACGGCGACCCAGGGTCCGAGCGCGGCATGGAGGACAAGGAGGCCATGCCTCCCCTTCCTCCCAAGGTGGCGTGTAATCACCTTTCTATCCTTCTAATCGAACTTGAAATTGCAGTCAAAAGAAAACTATTGTGAAAATAAAAGAAATACCTCTTTCAGAATACCCTCAAGGAAGAAGGTTTTGTCTTATCCCAATGGTTCAGGACATCTCTCTTTCAAGGAGGCATTCTTGCTTCCGCTTCGTCGACCCCCACTTTCGTGTAACTAACAAATCAATAGGGGTTCTATTCTTGCTGCTCGCCCTAGCCAGATGTGGCTTACTTCACCTTCTCATCGAGCCCTCGAATGCACGACGGAGCCACGTTATGAGAGTTCTTCCCGGAGTATGGCTCCAAGACGTGCCGTGAGGGACTACGGTAGGAAGGTCGAACACCTATTATGAGAGTTCTTCTAGCAATCATGAGGAGTGGCCAAAGCCGCCTAGGGCAAAGAGCAGAAGTCTCAAACCTACCGGATCTACAACTTGAGCCATGGGATCTACAACTCGAGCCATGGGGGCGCTGGACATGGAAGCCCCCCTATTTATAGCCGGGCGAATGGCCATGATCCGAGAGCAGTTACGATCCGCGTCCACGGACGCACGATGATGGCGCTGACATCGAGGTGACGTTTCAGCGGCCCATGTTAAAGGCACCGCGCCTTGAAATGACGGTTCAATTACCGCACATCAAAAATCGAGGGGAAAGTACCAGGCCATGAGGTGTCGGTACAACTTCACGCGGGTTTCATCCTTATCGTCTTGGATACGGGGCCAGACCCCTCAATGCGGCCCGACCGCTTCCCAAACAAGACAAAAATGAATGACACCCCTGTGTATGTTTCTCCGCAACGGGACTTTCTGATCGACAGTCCCTTTACGACTTCAACAAATCCCCAAAGGGGCTCGGGGGCTCTTGACGGGTCCATAGACCCGAGGTCCCCAACCAGACTGCTTTCCCACATGTTCAGCCCAACAAAGGGCACAGCAACAACTAGTACTTGGGCCAGCCCAGCTGCGCACAGCCAGGCCAAGACCACGATCCGATCACTAACAAGCTCCTCTGACCAGAAGACCTGGACAGCGCCCCGACCAGAAAGGGCCTGCTAGAGGTGGGACCATGGTTCGACCCCAACTAGAGTACTCCCGACCAAGTGCTCCTGACTAGAGTACTCCCGATTAGGTACTCCTGGATGAGCGCTCCTGACCTGGTTCCCCGACTAGGGATCCGCCATACCCCTGCATCGAACTCCCGACTAGGGACGCCCACCCGGTGTGGGCCTAGGGAGCAGGTGGGGCGGATAACGAGGCAACTCCCGGGTCAGCCAGTCGTTCGCAGAGCCATACCGCGCCACGCCCTGCGCACGTTGCACAGTGGCGTTGTAAACCTACCCGTTACGACGTAATGGCCTGACGAGGAGAACAGGCACCGAGGACGGAGGCCATACTGTATCCACCAGTGTGGGATTCGACAAGACTAGGCAACGCCCGTACACTCACTCTGTTATCTTCTCCCGACTTGTAAGGCCGCCCCCTTGAACTATAAAAGGGGGCGGAGCCCCCTCCGCTTCAAGATCTACATGACCTTATGCTCTCGCACCTCACGTTATTCCGCATACACACACACCTTTAGGTTACTCATACTCCCAACACTTAGCGCATGCTTGGGTTCCTGCCATTCTCCTCCACCGTGATGAGAATAGGGCTAGGACTCAGGCACCCCGTCTCTTCCTCCTCTCGTTTGTACCCCCACTACAAACTTTGAGCACCTGGGCTCAGAAATAAAGTCGTCGACCGACCCCCGACTAGACATAGGGCGCATTGCCCGAACTAGTATAGATCCTATTTCATTGCGTGCTAGGCCATATCTGATTAATGCATGACAAACCTACAAATAATCACTTATCGGCCAGATTTTGCACCGACACTTACTTTATTCAAACTAAAAAAAATTTGGTTTTTTTATTTTATTTTCACCGTGAGACTTACTCAAGCAAGGCTGAATTAAAATTGCATCAACATAAACAAAAGAGGATATACTTATATGTACCTCCTTTGTATGTTGTGCAACATGAATCCAATGCCTTGGCTTACCTTCCCATTTGAATCAAGCTCAACGACTTACCCATTTGGATTTGAAAATTTTTGCAGGGGTTAGTCCACATATACAACAAAGATTTATGAAAGCATTAACTCTAAGGTTCATCAACCAAACTCAACACCATGTCTAGTTTGATTGAATAAGACTTTTTAACCTAACCACCATGCTTAATTTAAAAGGCCTATGAATGTACGTCTCGAGGCATATATTCAACGCAGAGCATATGATTATAGAAAAAGGAAGCATGAAAGTATGTTCAAGCTATTACTCAAAGGGTGATAAACATGTGTATATGATAGTGAACCTCGGGCAACCTGCCTTAAGGGCTTTGTTTAAAGTCAAAAGCAGGACATACCTGAAGGTACTTACCATGACGTTTTGGGTGACGAAGATTTCTAAATCGCCGCCGTGGTAACTCCTCCTTTCTTATTTTATTTTCTCTTTTTTTAGTGGGGGAAAACTGCAAGAACCAACACCATCTCCAAACCAAGATAAGAGTTGGCATGAGAGGAACTTTACTCAGGATACTCACATACAACCCCCACACTTGGAGTATAGGTTGCTAAGCAACACAACTCGAGTGTAGTTGGTTTCGCTCCCATGTTCTTAGGTGTCACCTGTCTGTCATTCTTTTTAAATTAAATGAAACTAAATTCAACAAAAGAAATAATTCTAGGCATCATGTAAGTAAGTTTCCATACCATTTTCTAATAATTTCAATGATTTCTACCAATTCATTATTTATTTTCTAATTTCTAGTCGCTGACATCATCATGGGGCTTGCTGACATCAACGATCGAGGTGGGGGGTTGGAGGCCTACGTACGCAGACGAAGGACCGAGGGTACGGCGGCGGAGGCCGGAGCACGCACTACTGGTGACGGCTAGTGGTGGCGGAGGCCGGAGCATGGAGTCCGTGACGAGGACAGAGGCGGTCAGGCTGGGGACGGCCGGTGCACGGCGAACGGACATTGAAGAGGAGCGTGGAGTGCGGCCTAGGAGCGTCGGGTGCGGCTGGATGTTGAGGAAGTCGAGGAGGAGCCGGGGCGGCGGCCGGCGGCAAAGGAGGGCAATTGGCTGGGGTGGCGGACAGCATGGACGTCGAGAATGAGCGCTCCGTGCAGCGGGACAGAGTGCGCCATGATGCTGTGGAGCGTCGGGCATGGCCGGACGTCGAGGAGGAGCTAGGGCGGCGGGCAACGGTGGACGATGACAGTGGGGGTGGCGGAGTGGCGGCGGGATCAGGAGAGGAACAAGTGCGCGGCTAAGTGTTGGAGAAGAAGAGGGGTGGGGTTTTTAGGTTAGGCCAGATTAGTACCGGACATAGGCCTTGCCCGATACAAAATGGCTTTTAGTACCATGCAACACTGCTATCTGGTACTAAAATGTTTCATTTAGTACCGGGCAAGGCCACTGCCCAGTACTAATTTGACCAAAAAAAGGTGAGACGCGAAACTAGGGGAATTTAATACCGGGCAAGGCCTCCGCCCAGTACTAATCTTCCCCAGCATTTCCGTTCTCGCCAGCACTCTATTTTCTTTTCTTATTTCTAAAATTATTGTTATATTAGTTTTATGCTTAATAAATGGAGTAAACTTAGGAAAATAATTGAAAAACATTTCATACCTTACTGTTGATTATCTCTACACCATACAACAATTTATTTATATAGTAAAATTAGATGTTTTTAATTACCAATAGGATATGAAATATTTCCATACTGCTGGTAATCCATAAAAAGGAAAAAACCACTATTTTGAACATGCAAAAATATTAAGAAATATTAGTATAATAAATTTGACAATTAAGCCATCAGTATACAATGTACTTGTATAATTGCCTCTAATTTAATGTTTCTAGACTTTTGATGAGCCAAAATAGTATCGTTAATCAGAGAAATACCACATAATTGTTCGAATTGTACAGAATACATTACATAGTTCATCACATGACCACATAATACCACATAATATTAAAGTTCTAAAGCTACTCATTATTATTCAATGGAACATTGATAATCTTCTTCTTGACGAACGTCCCTTGGTCATGATCGCGACGTAAGTACGGAGCATCTTCTTTGGATAATAAGATGCTTGGGTCAATCTGAACTGAGAATGGAGGAAGGTCATCAAACTGATCAAAATCTTCTAACTTTTTTGAAATGTCCTTAACTCCAACGATTTTTCTTTTCCCTAGTAGAACTATACGGTGTTTTGGCTCATCTTCTGACTTTTTACCGACCTTTGTCTTGGGTTTGCTTGACATGTCCTTCACATAGAAAACCTGACTCATATCCTTGGCTAGGATGAATGGTTCGTCTCTATATCCAATCTTCTTGAGATCCACTATTGTCATCCCAAAACAGTCTTTTGTTACGCCTCCTCCAGCAACCATTGGCAGCGAAATAAAGGGACCTTCAAAGGTCCATAATCAAGCTCCCAAATCTCCTCTATGACACCATAGTAATTGTACTTATTCATATTATTATCTATTGCAACTATACAGACACCACTATTTACTTTGGTACTCTTTTGATCTTGGGCTCTTGTATAAAATGTATACCCATTTATCTCGTACCCTTTGTATTGCAATATCGAGATAGATGGTCCCCTAGCCAACCATTGAAGTTGTTCATCAATCATCTCGTTACCCATGACGTGTCATCGGATCCATGTTACAAAAGCATCTATGTGATGCCATGTAATCCAAGCCTTAGACTTCCCCGGATTTTTGGACCGTACAATGTCCTTGTGCTCCTCTATATATGGAGCCACCAAGGATGAATTTTGTAGCACTGTGAAGTTTGCTTTGTGGATTTCATTCTCATGTATGTTCATATTATCTTTCTTTCTGAGTGTGCCCTTTCCCTTCACGTGGCCCTCATGTCGTGACACGGGGACCCCTACCGAACTAAGTCCATCAATAAAGTCAACACAAAACTCAATGACCTCCTCTGTTCCATATCCCTTGGTGATGCTTCCTTCTGGGCGGGCACAATTGCGAACTGTTGGGGGGAAATATTAACGATCTCCCCTAGCCCACGGAATCAACAAAACATGAAGGCCCAGGCCCAATTAAGGTGGCAAGATTGTTGTCAGCCCAATATGGGGGGGAGAGGTCACGTTCCGCCCTGCCCGACCCGGAGTCCTGGGGTCGGACGTTCCCGACTCCTTGAAGACTAATCTCCACCTCGCCCGACCCAGGGGACCGAGGTCGGGAGCGCCCGACCCCCGCCGCAAAACTCCGCCTCGCCCGACCCTGGGTGCGGGGGTCGGACTCGTTCGGGTCCACAAGACAAATATCTGCCTCAGGCGCAGATTGGAGGATCAGGGTGCTGATCCCGTGGGTCCCCCTATCGACCTCACAATAAATGCGCCGCGACCCTGGCATGCAGAAAAGGGGTGGCGCCCCCAACATAACCTATAACGAATACCTATGCGCGATCATGCGACGCGAGCTGCAGTGGCCGCGGCTCCCTCTGATTTGCCACAGGGTACTCATGGCCCGCGCCGAACGGCACAGGAGGGCGTTCCGCTCGTTCTCGCGCCCCGCGCTCCCAATGATAGGGATGCGACGTCCGCGTCTCATGGGTGATCAGCAGGGTAACAGAATCGGCCATCCTCCCCGGTGGGCATGGATGCCGAGGCTGAACATCATCATCGTGCTCGGCAGCAACGGCGACCGGGGAGATCATCGACAGGATCTGGAAGGAACCGCCCTCCCTCGACGGACGCGCTGACAGGGGCCGGAGGCCGGAGCGAGAGGCGGCGGCCCTGGGTCCCTCTCCTTATGTTATATTTTACTTAGCTTGTTTCTTTGACTTCGCCTCAGGCCTGGCTCAACTGTAACCCCGTGCTCCCCCTTGCGCTATAAAAGGAGGACCGGGGGTCCTGAGACAGGGGACTCTCTCAAGCGAACAGAGCACACTCACACCCACTTAGAGCCTCAGTGCATATCCAAAAGACCTGGGATCAGCTCCCTCTCTCGCACTCCTGTAACCCCTACTACAGAACCCCGCGTGGGCAACACGAGCAGCTCCCGATACTAGACGTAGGGCATTCCTTTGCCTGAACCAGTCTAATCCCGTGTCTCCCACACCACCATCCGAAGCCTTACGCGCATAAAAGAAATTTACTAGTCTAAGTCTTGATCTGCAAATCTTGACAACGATAGTTGGCATGCCAGGTAGGGGACCTTTGCGCGTACATCTCCAGCTTCAGATGGCCAGCCACGACACCAGCTTCGCTCCGGGCTCCCTGATCCGCTTCGGGAGTCTGAACTTCCTCGCCACCGGGGAAGGGATTGAGCTGATCCCTCCCCTCGTCTCGCCCACTCGCCCCACCATCCCCGGCTCCGCCGCCGGGACAGCGGCAAGCGACCAGGCGCGCGATGGAGGGCCTTTCCTAGGGGGTCGGCTCTTCAGGCTGCGCAATGCCGCGGTGACCTATGGTCGCCTCCTGACGCGGTCCATGACTATGTCACCCGCGAGAAACGAGCTCGCAGGCGTGGCGAGGACAATCTCCGACGCCGGCTCCGACAACGGGAGCCACCACCCCTCGCGTGAGTGCTTCATGGCCGACGTGCACTCCGAGGGGTCCAACGACGACGGCGCCGAAGGGAAGGCAGAGGACTCCCCCACCACGCGTCGCGGCTACGACTGGGGCCCTTGGCAAGGCCCCGGTGCGACCTCGGCAGCCGGAGGCGCGCGTGGCGTCCCGCCAGGAAGTCGAGCGCCCCCGCAATGAAGGCGGATCACGACAACGGGCGCGCGACGTCCAGCAGCGCATCTGCGTGGACGAAGAACGCCCTCAGCTCTTCGCTCGCACCAGTCAGAACATCGCTGCCGCGGCAGCCCTACTCCGGCGACTCCCCAAGCCAGCGACGCCCGAGGAGCGACAGGCGTGCCAAGAGGTGCACGACCTGCTCGAGTGCGCCGCCGTCCAGCAGGCGGAAAGCTCCGTGTCTCGGCGAAGTGGGCAAAACGCCAGCAGGGCAGCACCCGATGCGCCCCCGGAGAGGCGGGGGGAGTCTGTCCACCAACCTCCTCCTAGGGCAAACCAGGCCGTGTCTGCTCGACGGACACCACCGCCCGCAGGAGGCGGGGCTCGATCCGTTCACCGACGTGTCGGCCCTGTTCGCGACGCCCGCGACACCTTGGACGCACAGAGGTGCTCCCGCGCGGACAGGGAGGATGGGGTAGATCGCGGCTACCACGTCCACCGCGGCGGGCGCTATGACAGCGAAGAAGACCGTAGCTCAAGCCCTGACCCGGCGGGGCCCCGGGCCTTCTCCGCGCGCATCCTAAATGCGCCGTTTCCACCGCGCTTCAGGCAACCAACGAATGTGGCCAAATACTCGGGGGAGACGAACCCCGGGGTATGGCTCAGCGACTACCGGCTTGCATGTCAGGCCGGTGGGGCGGACGATGACTTGTTCATCATCCGCAACCTTCCACTCTTTCTGGCCGACTCGGCGCGAGCCTAGCTAGAACATATCCCTTCGGGTCGGATCCGCTGCTGGAACGACCTGAAGGAGATATTCATAGGAAACTTCCAGGGCACGTACACGCGCCCCGGGAACTCCTAGGATCTTCGGAGCTGCCGCCAGGGATCAGACGAGTCCCTCCGGGACTACATCCGACGCTTCTCCAGGAAGCGCACTGAGCTCTCCAACGTTGCGGACGCTGACGTCATAGGGGCCTTCCTGGCAGGAACCTCCTGCCGGCCCCTCATCCACGAGCTAGGGCGCCGAGGCCCGCGAACCACGAAGGAGCTCCTCAACATTGCCACCAGCTACGCCTCGGGCGAAGAGGCCGTTGGAGCAATCTTCGACCGCTCCAAGGGCAAGGCAAAGCGGGACGAGGATGCTGACGAGGGCACCTCCAACCGCCTGCAGAAGAAGAAAGGCAAGCAGTGGCGCGAGGCTCCCCTCGTGGCTGCTGTTGAGCGCAAGCGAGGACTGCCGCCCCCAGAGGGCACTCCCAGCTTCTTCGACAAGCTGCTCGAGGGACCGTGCCCGAACCACGAGTTCCCCACAAAACACGCCTACAAGGACTGCAACCTCATGAAGAGGTACTTCGTACGCAACCCGGTGAAAGGCGACCGGAAACGGAGGCCCGACGAGGAGAAGAAGGGCGACGAGGAGAAGGAAGACGGCTTCCCCAAGGTGGACGGCTGCTTCATGATCTTCGGCGGCCCGGCAGCATACGACTCCAAGCGCCATTAGAAGCTAGAGCGCCGCGAAGTCTACGCGGCCGAGCCTGCGACACCGGTCTTCCTCGACTGGTCGGGGTCCTCCATCACCTTCGACCGGTCCGACCACCCGGGACGCGTCCGGCATCCGGGACGCTACCCTCTTGTCGTCGACCCCATCGTCGGCACGACGCGCCTCACCAACGTGCTCATGGATAAAGGCAGCGGCCTCAACATCCTCTACGCCGAGACCCTCGACGCCATGGGGATTGATCGCTCTCGCCTCCGCCCCAGCAAGGCGCCGTTCCTCGGCATCGTACTAGGGAAACAGGCAATGCCTCTCGGGCAAATCGACTTGCCCGTCACTTTCGGGACCCCTTCCAACTACAGGACGGAGGTCCTTACCTTCGAGGTGGTAGGATTCCGTGGAACCTACCACGCCACCTTGGGACGGCCGTGCTACGCCAAGTTCATGGCCATCCCCAACTACACCTACCTCAAGCTCAAGCTGCCGGGGCCCAACGAGGTCATCACCATCAGCACGTCCTTCCAAAAGGCGTACAAGTGCAACGTAGAATGCTGCGAATACGCTGCAGCCATTACCTCCACAGGAGATTTGGCGGTCCAGCTCGCGGAGGGCGCCGAAGACCAGCCCGACTCCAAGCAGTCGGCCACCTCCTTCGAGGCAACCGAAGGCGTCAAGGAGGTCCTCCTCGACCCCAGCAGCTCCGACAGCCGGACCGTGCGGATTGGCGCCACCCTATCTCCCAAATAGGAAAGCGCGCTCGTCGACTTCCTCCACACGAACAGCGATGTTTTCGCGTGGAAGCCCTCGGACATGCCCAGCATCCCGAGAGAAGTCGCCGAGCACTCCTTGAACATCAAGGTCGGCTCCAAGCCGGTAAAGCAAGGTCTGCGCCGCTTCGACGAGGAGAGGCGCAAGGCCATCGGCGAGGAGCTCCAGAAGCTTTTGGCGGCCGGATTCATCAAGGAAGTGCACCACCCTAAGTGGCTAGCTAATCCTGTTCTTGTACGAAAAAAGAATGGGAAATGGAGGATGTGTGTCAATTATACCGGTCTCAACAAGGCGTGCCCAAAGGATCCGTTTCCTTTGCCACGCATAGATCAGATAGTCGACTCAACCGCCGGGTGCGAAACCCTCAGCTTCCTTGATGTGTATTCTGGCTACCATCAGATCACGATGAAAGAGTCTGACCAGCTCGCTACCTCTTTCATCACCCCCTTCGGCCCCTACTGCTACGTTAAGATGCCATTTGGCCTCAAAAACGCGGGGGCTACGTTCCAGCGATGCATGCTGAAGTGTTTCGGGGACCTCGTCGGGCGGACCGTAGAGGCTTACGTCGACGACATCGTAGTCAAATCCAAAAAGGGCGACCAGCTCGTTCCCGACCTCAAACTAGCCTTCGAAAGGCTGAGGGACAAGCGTATTAAGCTCAATCCCGAAAAATGCATTTTCGGCGTGCCGAGGGGCATGCTGCTAGGTTTCATCGTCTCCGTGCGCGGCATCGAAGCCAATCCGGAGAATATAGCAGCCATCAGCGACATGGGGCCAATCCGAAATATAAAAGGAGTCCAGCGCGTCACGGGATGCTTGGCGGCTCTGAGCCGCTTCATCTCGCGCCTTGGCGAACGGGGGCTCCCTCTCTATCGACTCCTAAAGAAGACTGACCGCTTCGAGTGGACCGTCGAGGCCCAGGAGGCGCTTGACCAACTCAAGGACCTCCTGACGAAGGCGCCAATCCTAGTCCCGCCGACCGACGGCGAGCCCCTCCTGCTCTACATCGCAGCGACCACCCAGGTGGTTAGCGCGACCCTAGTGGTGGAGCGAGAAGAGGAGGGACACGCCCTCAAGGTGCAACGCCTGGTGTATTTCATCAGCGAAGTCTTGTCCGAGTCCAAGGCGCGCTACCCGCAGATCCAGAAGCTCATCTACGCCGTCCTCATCACGAAGAGGAAGCTGCGCCACTACTTCACCTCCCACCCGATAACGGTTGTTTCGTCGTTCCCACTCGGCGAAGTGATCCGGAACCAGGATGCCACGGGACGGATCGCGAAGTGGGCGCTCGAGCTCATGGACCAGGGCATCACCTACGCCCCCTGCACCGCCATCAAGTCCCAGGTACTCGCCAATTTTGTAGCAGAGTGGACGGAGATCCAAACACCATCGGCGCCGGAGAAGCAGGAGTACTGGACAATGTACTTCGACGGATCGTTGATGAGGGCCCGTGCCGGAGCGGGCCTCGTCTTCGTCTCTCCTCTAGGCGTGCGCATCAGGTACATGATCCGCCTCCACTTTCCTATGTCCAATAATGTCGCCGAGTACGAGGCCCTCCTCAATGGGCTTCGCATCGCCATCGAGCTGGGCATCCGTCGGCTAGACATCCGGGGTGACTCTCAGTTAGTCGTCGAACAAGTCATGAAGGAGTGGAGCTGCCACGACCCCAAGATGGCAGCCTACTGCAACGAACTTCGCAAGCTTGAAGATAAATTCGACGGGCTGGAGCTCAACCACGTCGCAAGGCACTTCAACGAGGTAGCTGATGAGCTGGTGTTGACGCCAGATTTTGACACGTGTAAAATCGGCGTTAGGAGAAGAAAAGATCGGAAGATGAGGCGAGATACGAGGGCGACGATTGGAAATCAGCCGATTGCTGCTACAGTCAAGGATCGGCCATTTGATGCTTCAGTCGAGGATCGGCCGATTGGTCCTTGGAGTTCCGCCTCGCCCGACCCCTGAGGCTTGGGGTCGGACACGCCCGACCCCTCCAAAGGAGGATCTCCGCCTTGCCCGACCCCTGAGGCTTGGGGTCGGACGCGTCCGACGCCTCCAAAGGAGGATCTCCACCTCGCCCGACCCCTGAGGCTTAGGGTCGGACGCGCCCGACCCCTCCAAAGGAGGATCTCCGCCTCGTCCGACCCTGGTGACCAGGGTCAGGTTGGGTTTGAGCCCTTGACGTGTGAGTCCTGATCGGTTACCTCTTTGCTAAAGAGGTGATTGGGCCGATGTGGGCTAAAAAAGGATTATGAAGATGAAAGAGGAGGTCAGCCTATGAAGCGCATAAAGATAGTACGAATCGTACTTGTAAATATTCATTTTCTGTTTAGATTTGAGGATAGAGTTCTAGTCAGATAAGAAGTTTTTCTGTTTAAAGTTAGAGATAGAGTTCTAGTTGGATTAGAAGTCGTTTGTACTGGGCTATAAATAGCCACCCTTATGGGTCTGTAAAGAACAATCAACTCAACACAACATACTACTTTTTCTTCGTACTTACTTTCAAGCAGGCGACTTCGCCAAATACTTTTCTTCTTTTCACGAGTTCGTACGGGTTGGCGGGGCTGCATCAACTTGACCTCCGGCTGATCTTGTAAGTTCCGTTTATCGAGTAATTTCTAAGCTTTAACTTCAGGTGCATCGCTGTCGTTTCGTTTAGATTTATTCACCAGTTATCGATATTCACTAGAATTCTAGGTTTTACCTGTTGTTCTAGTTTTATCACCAGTTATCCAGCTCGGAATTAGAACTTTCGGCTTTCTTATATTTTGTTACTTAATTTATCGCTTTCCGTATAGCTGATTCAGATCTATTCCAAGTGTTGCACTGTAGCGTTATTTAGATTACTCTAGCAGTTTTCTTTACAAACGTTGCTTGGTAATCGGTTGCATTATAGCCAATTTCCTTGTTACTGCAAATCGGCCGATTCGCTGATGAGCTTTCTCAAGATCGGAACCTTAGCCGATCGCAACCCCTAGGAATTGACATATTTATGTCCTTGCCAATCAACAGGTCAGATTGGCTGGCACGCCACGCGAACCGCACCAGAGCAATCACCCGAACAGGAGTTAAGCAGATTCTCCCGGGTCGTGTGTCTGACGCTGGGAATTCGATCAGTTGGTTTCTAGCGCCAACACACTTTTGGCACGCCCGGTGGGACCAATACAACCGCCACCATGTCGAAAGCTACTGAAGTCTCCGAAGATAACGTCATCGAAGTGACAGAAGCAGATCTCAGGGACGACCAGAAGGAAGAACTAGAGAGGCAGACAGCATACTACCGGAAGGCATGCCTGCAATCCTTCAGTCGCACCAGGAGCGGGGAGACTATCAAAAAGTCTCCGTTTCCAACTCCCCGCCAGATCACAATCACCGAGGACTCGGACAAGATGTCCGAGATGGTTCAGTACTCCGTTTATCAAGCTTTCATCGATCAATCCCCGGTGCTTGCGAATATGGTGTATAATGCCGTCATCAGCTCCTTAGCTAGCGGAGTATCTCAAGGGTACAAGGGACCGGCATATGCTCCGCCGATTTCACCAAACAAGAGTTATCCGAATTCGGCTTCTCAGCCAATTCAATTTCCAGTTGGGGGTTCAGGCGCTTCCTCATCATCGATCCCTATGGGGTTTACTGGCACACAACACCTCCAGCCACATCCCGTTCAGTTGTCCTCTGCGCAGTTTCCTCCGGTTAATCCAGCGCCTTGGGGGGCACCATCAGCTACGGCCGTTCAGGATCAATCGGCCAATCAGGGAAGTCCCCAATTCCAGGCGTCTTTCTAGACAGCCACTCGACCAACTATGCCGCCGTACCAACCTGTCGCACCAGAGATGAGCAAAGCAGCAGAGCTCGTACTGTATGATGAAATGAGTGGCTCATTCAAACAGCCGACCCTGAATACGCAGCCGGCTATAACACATCAAATGCCACATACTTTCACTCAGCATCAAGTCATCTCGCCGCCGATATGCCAGCACGTACCAGTCCCTCAGCCAACAGTTTACCAGCAACAGCCGGATTGGTCGGCACGTATAGCAGAGGTGATTCTGGAACAATTCGGCTTGAAGCCGAAGGTGCAGACTTACGCCTACAGGACACCGTACCCGTCTACGTACGACTTACTGCCGTTTCCCCATCGGTATAAAGTTCCTGACTTCACCAAGTTTTCGGCGATGGACGACACCTCAACCGTAGAACACGTGAACAGATTCATCATCCAATGCGGAGAGGCAGCGGCGCAAGATGCTCTACGGGTGCGGCTCTTCTCGTCGTCTTTGTCTGGGTCGGCCTTCCAGTGGTTCACAACCTTACCGCCCAACTCGATTATTACATGGGCCGATCTGGAGAGGCAGTTTCATAAATACTTCTACGCCGGGTACATGAGATGAAGCTATCCGATTTGACCAGCCTCAGGCAGAGAAGCAACGAGCCGATATCCTCATATGTGCAGAGGTTTCGGGAAATCAGGAACAAATGCTATTCTCTGGCTCTAACTGATGCACAGCTGGCTGATATAGCCTTTCAAGGTCTCCTGCCTCACATCAAGGAAAAATACGCCTCACAGGAGTTTGAGAGCTTGAGCCAAATCGTCCACCGATTGTCTGGTCAAGAGGTACGTTCTTTTGATCCACGAAGGAATTTCCAGAAGAAGGTGGCATACTTGGAAGAGGTTGAAGCCGAAGAAGATGCAGAAGTCGGTCTTGCAGAATAGGTTAAAGGGGAAAAGCCGATATCATGTCCGTTCGGCAAAAAGGAGCCAGAAACGTTCGGCTTTGATACTTCAAAGGCCGATAAAATCTTCGACCTCCTTCTCCAGGAAGGACAGATCAAGCTCTCGCCATACCATACCATTCCTTCTGCCGAACAGCTGAAGAAGATGAAATATTGCAAGTGGCACAACGCTACATCCCATGACACTAATGAGTGCAAAATCTTCCGGCAGCAGATACAGACAGCCATTGAACAGGGCAGACTTAAATTTGAAGTGCCAACAAAACCTGCCAAGCCGATGAAGATCGATCAGCACCCCTTCCCCACCAACATGGTTGACATGGGGAAGAACTCGCTCCAAACCAAGGTACTGACATCCGAATCGGCTAAAAAGAGCGGTGCCGTAGACCCTAGAAATCAAGCGGCGCCTGAAGACATCAAGGGGAAGCGGCGGATGGAAGACGACGATGGCGGATCAGGAGAACCACGCATTACTTCCCAATTTCTGCTCAACAAATATCAGCGGCAACATGAACGCTCAAGATCTCGGGAAGAAGCAATGCGGCGACATGAAGATCACTGGAGATGCCCGTTCTTTACCCATTGTTGGGAAAGCAACCTCAGGTTACCTTCGGCCGATAACTGCCCAGAGTGCAACGGCTCGTATCGTAACAATCGGCCGTTCAACAGGTCTCGCTCTAGAGACGGGAGACCAGAGCCGATCAGCAGGAACTGGCACGACCTAGACAACCGGCGCACTCCCGTGCATGATTGGCTGGGGGGCAGAAGTGACCGGTATGACCGGTCGGAAGGTAGGCGCTATGATGGGCCGGGGAGCAGATTTGATCGATATAACCGGCCAGAAAATAGGGCCAGCGTCCACAGTCGGCTCGAAGAGATGGCCGATACTCGAGGGTCAGATGAGAACCCTTTAGGACGCGAACCAGAATGGGAACGCGCCAGGCCACGAACCAAACCAGTGAACCCCAGGTGGTGTCCCGATGGATTGACCAAATCTCAAAAACGAAGAATCCAGCGTCTCCGCCAGTGGGAACAACAGGAGGAAGAACAACAGTACACGACGGACAAGAGGGAAGGCAGGCCTCAGGTATGGCACCCCAAAAGAAACGATAAAGGAGGCGACGAATCGGCAGCCGACATCGGCATGGTTTTCATACTGCCGATGGAATTTATGACTCCTGCCGACCGACAGAACATATCGGCAATAGAAGAATGGATGGCGCAATTGGCTTTGGAGCCAATGACAGCCACATTCGAGAAGCCCGAAGACAACAAACGGCAACACCTGAAAGCGTTGTTTCTTAAAGGGCATGTCAACGGCCGACCCCTCACCAGATTACTGGTAGACGGAGGGGCCGCAGTCAACATCATGTCGTACGCCGTGCTCCGGAAGTTGGGGAAGAGCAATGCTAACCTGACCAAGACAAATATGATGCTCAAGGACTTCGAGGGCAACATATCTCCCGCTCGCGGCGCTCTCAGCGTCGACCTCACCATCGGCAGTAAGACCCTCCCTACTACTTTCTTTATTATTAATGGCAAGGGGTCCTACAACATGCTTCTCGGTTGAGACTGGATACATGCAAATTGCTGTGTTCCATCTACAATGCATCAATGTCTCGTATAATGGGTCGGCAACAACATCAAGGTGGTCAGCGCCGATTCCGCATACAGCATCGCGGCAGCCGACACGCAGCAGTGGAGCTGCGAAACCGTCAAGTGCATATCCGGGAGAATATGGGATACTAACTTCTTGAAGGTGTCCGACTTTGGCCTACAGCCGATCCGAGCAGTCGGCTCCGAAGACTCCGATTAAATGGATCAGTTCGCCCGAGAAGATGGGAAGCTAGGACACGGGTTCACGTCGGCCGACTCGTTAGAGATGATAGACGTAGGCGATGGCACCAAACCAAGGCCGACATATATTAGTGCAAATTTAGATCCAAAATTCAAATGTAAACTGACAAGTTTGTTAAGAGAATTTAAGGATTGCTTTGCTTGGGAGTATCATGAGATGCCCGGATTAGACCGATCTATTGTTGAACATTGGCTACCCATAAAACCAGGGTATCGGCCGTATCAACAGCCTGCACGGCGGTGCAATCCTAAAATCCTACCAGATAAAAAAGCCAAAATAACGCAGCTAATCGAAGCAAAATTTATTTGGCAGTGCCGTTATGCCGAATGGATCTCCAACATTGTACCAGTATACAAGAAGAACAGAAAGCTACGCGTATGCGTCGATTTCAGGAACCTTAATCAGGCCACACCAATGGACGGATACCCCATGCCGACGGCCGATGTGTTGATAGATGCCGCCGCGGGACACAAGGTTATTAGTTTCATGGATGGAAACGCTGGGTACAATCAGATACTTATGGCCGAAGAAGACATACCCAAAACGGCCTTCAGATGCCCAGGTCACCTTGGTCTATTCGAGTGGGTGGTAATGACTTTCGGCTTAAAAAACGTCGGCGCTACGTATCAGAGAGCCATGAACTACATATTTCACAAACTCATCGGCATACTGGTAGAAATCTACATTGACGACGTCGTAGTTAAATCAAAAGGACACGAGGAGCATCTGGCCGATTTACGAAAAGTGTTGGAATGCACTAAGAAACATGGGCTGAAGATGAACCCGAATAAGTGTGCCTTCGGCGTATCCACCGGACAATTCTTAGGATTCATGGTGCACGAGCGAGGAATAGAAATCAATCAGAAGACTATAGCGGCCATCAACAAAGTCATGGCCCCACGAAATAAAACCGAGCTGCAATCTCTAATCAACAAGGTGAATTTCATCAGAAGATTCATATCTAATCTATTTGGGCGAATCCAAGCTTTCACACCACTATTAAAGTTGAAGCCCGACCAGGAGTTCATATGGGGAGAAGAGCAACGCAAGGCACTGGAAGATATCAAGCAGTACTTGGTCTCACCACTGGTATTGGTCCCTCCTCAAACTGGTAAGCCGTTTAAACTATATCTATCAGCCGATGAAAAAGCTATTGGGTCGGCTCTGGTCCAGGAGTTTGAAGGAAAGGAACGAGTAATTTATTATGTCAGCAGAAGACTTCTGGACGCTGAAACAAGGTATCCTCCAGTAGAGCGGTTGTGCCTATGCCTTTACTTCTCATGCACCAAACTCAGGCACTATTTGCTGTCGACGGAATGTGTGGTCGTATGCAAAGACGACGTGGTAAAATACATGCTGTCACTGCCGATTTTGAAAGGACGAATCGGCAAATGGATCTTAGCTTTGTCAGAGTTTGACCTTCGGTATGAATCGACGAAGGCCGTCAAGGGTCAGGTCATGGCCGATTTCATCGCCCAACACTGCGGACCAGAGGCTACCTTCGTAGAACCGGTACCTTGGACTTTATACTTTGATGGATCGTCATGTGGGGTCGGATCAGGAATCAGTATCGTCCTCATATCGCCTCGGAGGGCAAGCTATGATTTTTCTCTGCCGATAGAAGCGACCGCCACTAACAATCAAGCAGAGTACCGAGCTGTATTGAAGGGATTACAATTACTAAGAGAAGTCAAGGCCGATTCTGTTGAAGTTTTTGGAGATTCCATGCTTATTGTGGATCAATTAACAGGGAAGTCCGAATGCAAGGATGATGTGTTGAGGATTTATTACGAAGATTGCCTGCAACTTCTAAAAGAATTCAAATCGGCAGTTATTGAACACATCCCAAGGAATCACAACGAGGATGCCAACAAGCTCGCCCAACACAAATCTGGGTATCGGCCGATTCAAGGCGCTATGGCTCTAGAGCTCGCGGCCGATGACTGGCGAAAAGAAATTGCCGATTACCTGAAAGATCCATCCAAGAAAGTGGATCGGCGGGTGCGTTTCCATGCTACCAACGTATTACTGGAGGATGACTTGTTCTATCGAACAATCGATGGCGTCCTACTCAAGTGTCTGGGAATGGAGGAGGCTAAGACTCTGATGGGAGAAATCCTTGAAGGAGTGTGTGGAGCTCATCAGTCGGCACATAAGATGAAATGGATGATCAGGAATAATGGGTATTACTGGCCAACGATCCTCGAAGATTGCTTTAGATATTATAAGGGATGCCAGGATTGTCAGAAGTTCGGGAATGTCCAACGTGCGCCCGCATCGGCCATGAATCCCATTATCAAACCATGGTCGTTCAGAGGATGGGGAATAGACCTCATCGGCCAAATCTATCCTCCATCAAGCAAGGGGCACAAGTTCATTCTGGTGTCCACTGATTATTTCACCAAATGGGTGGAGGCGATCCCGTTAAGGGCCGTAACATCGGCTGCCATGGTTGACTTCATAAGGGATCATATCGTCTACCGCTTCAGCATCCCCCAGACTATCACAACCGATCAAGGGACAATGTTCACATCAGGAGAATTCGAGGAGTTCACGACCGATATGGGAATCAAATTGTTAAACTCCTCTCCATATTATGCCCAAGCTAACGGCCAGGCTAAATCCTCCAACAAAGGAATAATAAAGTTAATCAAGAGGAAGATAGAGGAGCAGCCGAAAAAGTGGCATCTATGTTTGACTGAAGCCCTATGGGCATACAGGATGGCTTGCCATGGGTCCACCAAGTCGTCCCCTTATCAGTTGGTGTACGGTCACGATGCAGTACTACCATGGGAAGTGAGGGCGGGGTCGAGACGCACTTCGCTCCAGGACCAGTTGACGGCCGACGACTACTCGTCACTCATGAAAAGAGAGCTTGATGACTTGGCTGACCAACGATTGAGAGCTTTGATAAGCATCGAGGAAAACAAAAAGAAAGTGGCCAGGTGGTATGATAAGAAGGTCAAAGTCAAACAATTCTCTCCAGGGGACCTAGTTTGGAAGTTAGTGTTGCCGATTGGGTCGAAAGATCCTAAATTCGGAAAGTGGTCCCCTACGTGGGAAGGGCCGTATAAAATCGGCAGATGTGCTCCAGGAAACGCTTATATTTTGGAAACAATCGAAGGAGAAGAGTTTACTAGGGCTCTGAACGGAAGGTACTTGAAAAGGTACTATCCTAGTATATGGGTCGAAGCATAAAGGGTCGACCACGTTTAACAGCACACAACCGATACAAAAAGGTTCGTCTAGAGAAAACATGTAATCGTCCAAATCGGCCGATGTATTCATTCGGTACGGACGGTGGGTTACATGGCCGACAAGGTACAAGTCGCCCTTAGAACGAAAAATAATTAACCACACTCTTTCTTACGCTCTCTCTCAGCCCGACCTAGTTCTATTAGAAGACGGATATACTCTTCTTCTATCTCTTTCTTCGCAGCCTCCGCTTCAACTCGACGGGGGAGAGGGTGGCTCCGGTCCATTGCCGGGCGTGATGTTCCTGCTGCTGCATCTTCAAGAACGACTTGTTGAGGAAGCGGATGACTTCTGTCGGCTTGAGGTCGCCAGCGGGCATTGCCGTCCAGAAAATCCCAGATCCGTCGGATATCAGCAGAGACATGCTCTTGGAGTTCGTCACGATGAGACCTGATTAAATCCTTATCCTCTTGCGACAACGGTTCATCGGAGTGCATGAGTTCGATGGCTCGTTCGAGTTCAGGGCTAAGGCACCGTGGCTGTGGAGAGTAATGATCAAAAAGGTGATTCCCTTCAGAAGATCTAAACTAAGAAAAAGGATGAAGGCAAAACTTTCACCTGGTTAACAGAGGAAGAGGAGGAGGATGAAAAAGACATGACTAAAAGGCGCACCGACGAAAGCAGGTTGGGAAGGTGAAGCCGAGCTAAACTGGTACTCGAACGGGGAGCCTAGGCTGGCATTTATAAGAAAGGGAGGCGTAGATGTTTGGTAAGATGCGTCCCATCAGAAGTGAAAAAGGTAATAAATAAAGGGTGCACCGCAAAGGACGGTCAAAAGGGGCATTAAATGTCTATACAAGAGCTGCCAGTACTTTTACAGGTCACCCAGAAGGGCATCGATAGCTGCGACCGCTCGGCACTGGATTTGATCGGCAGAGTCAAGAACCCGTTGGTCATCCTCTGCCGATCCGGGGACTTCTGACATGGTGCGGTGGATCTTGAGAGCTTCGTGAGCCAGATGTTGCCTCTCCCGTTTCAGATCGGCGATGACGAAAGGGAGTTCTTGAAGCCTCTTCTCTTCGGCATCTATCACTTTGGTCACCTGCTCCATCTCCTTGGCCAGCTCTGCCCTTCGGCGTTTAAGGCAATCTATCGTGCCGACGATCCTCGGGCGAGAGTCCTCCAGAAAGTGAATCCGTTGATGCACTTCTTGAGCTTGGCGTTTGTACGTGTCCTCTTCCCCACGGGTCTTGGTCAACTTGGCACGGTCGGCCATTCGGCGCAGGGCCCTAAAAACCGGAATCCTCATTGACTCGATATATGCGGCCGGCGCCAAGGCTTCTTCTGCTTCTTCTGGTACTCGCCCGCTGACGTCGCCAAAAAGTTGCCGAATCGGCGAGGCATCTTCTACCAATCGGCCGATGTCCTCTTGCAGAAGGGATCGGATGCTTGCGAGTTCGGCGCGGACGTCATCAGGGACAGAGCCCAAGGTGACCTGGCGAGAAGCGACTTCCTCGTCATCGGAGAGTGCGACCACAAAGGAGAAAAGGCTGTTGTCGGGAGTGTCCTGTTCCTGAAAAAATAAAATGCCGAGAAGAAGGACAAGTCAGCCGATGATGAAAGCAAATCGGTCGAGTAAGGAGAAGAAGTCTCTTACCTCCTTAAAACGAATTTCTTCAAGTTGCGGTTGGGAGGCTGTTATCCTCGATTCAAGGGCTGGTTCCATTGATTCGTCATGAATAGAAGACTCCACCGTGATCGGTGTTGTGCTCGGGCCGGTTTCCTGAAAGATGACCGATTGGGTTGCTGCCGATTGTTGCAAGTCCACGGAGGAATTTGTGCAGTCTAAAATAAGATGAGTCAGTATGAGGATGGCAATCGGCAGGATGAGTCAACAAGTTTACCTGCATAGCTTCCACCAGTAATGATGCAGCGGCCGCTCCAGCTTGCGTGATGACTTGAGTATCCACTTCTCCAGCAGCTGGAAGGGGCAATGCGGCCAAAGTTTCTGCCAATGTGATCGTAGGAGGGTTGGCCGATTCTATACGAGTTCGTACTCGGCGACTGGTCTTCTTGGTAACCTTCTTCCGCGCCTGCTTCGATCGGCCGGCGATCACATCCACGGAAGGGGCATCATAGCCGATAAGAGGGAAAATGGTGTAGGGGTGATGATCCTCTATCGGCCGACCACTCCGACTGTGTGTTGGGGGAACACGATTTCCAGACTGGAATAACAGCAAGATGTTAGTATACGTATTTAAATACATTAATAAAGGAATGAAGATCGGTTAAGGGAAAATACCTCGGCGTTCGGATCGATGTTGGCTGGATCCAGGAGGTTGCAGTACATTGATGCGGAGGCGCAGAACAGGTACTGTTTCCATTCGGCCCACCATAACTTGAATTGTTGGACAGCAAAGGGAGCTACTATCCAGTCGTTCAGATCTATGGTGCTAGAGTCTGGTATCCGATCTCACAGCCGACTGTAATCAAGGCCCTTGGTGAGCTCATCTCTGAATTTTGCTCGACCAATGAAGTATGCCTGAATCGGCAGTTGTCCCATGCCGAATTGTCGCGCTGCAACAGAAGGGTTGTAGAATTCATACGTGGGGGCATCTTTTCCTGAGAAGAAGTTGGCCGGTAAGATCCCTGGTTTAATTAACTCATCTGTGAGATCTTCGTCGAATCGGCCGGTGGTTGAGTCGAAACAAGGAGGGAGCTCGAATATTGGGTCATCTCTCCGATAAAGGAACCAGATGGTTACATCTTCATTAAAGCCATTATAAAAACACCGGAAGTATTCGGCCACCTTGGTAGTAGAATACGAACAACCAGAAAAGGTTGATGCCGCTTCGCCGAAAGACATACACCGGCATTGGACAATAAGATTCTCTGCCGATTCGACGCTGGGGAATGTCATGTGTTCCACTTGCTGCTGGGAGATCTCACTCATGTACAAGTTCAGCCATAGGTTAATGAACCACCAGGGTCCACCTGGGTTTCCAATCGGCTCCCCTTTGGATAGCATATGGTACGTTGCTCCCAGTAAGTGCTTTCCAAGAGGAACAGAAGTCCCTATCGATAATGCTTCGGCCAGAGCTTGGGTATTGGTAGATGGACCAGCTGCTCTCCCACAGAAGAAGTGCTTCTCTAGCCACATCATTAGGAAGGCCGTATACCCTCTGTTCTTGACAGACCCGGCCCTTTTGTTGCATCTAATGAAGCCCTTCCACCCGCCGATTCCCCTTGTGTCCAACCGATGTGATGTTGCGGTTATAAGGCGGAAAGGAGTGTCCGGGAAAGTGATGTCCAGGCCAGTCAGCAGGACAACATCGGCCAATGTGGGGGTCATGGGTCCGTGTCCGAACAAGAATGCGTTAAGAGCATCAGACCAAAAGTAAGAAGCTGCCATCACTAACGGTTTGTTCCGTTCCATTTGGGACAAGGATAGGTCGATGCATTGGCCAATTTTGAGCTCGTCCCATTGGAGCCTTTTGGAGGCGGCTATCCGCTGGTACCATTCCCTCCAACCAGGGGTTTCGTTCGGCTAAGACCTAAAGGTACCCGACCATTGATCTAGGTCCATGGTTGATTGTTTGAAGGGGATCCTATGGGTTTCCAAGTTGATCAGGTCGGTAGGATCTGGCTTCCCCATGGGTCCAAGGTAGATAAGGCCGAGGCTTTCTGTGAGGCGAATGGTGATGCGATGCCTAACTGCCTAAAAAGGAAAAGGGGGTGCGAGGGTAAGAAATAGATCTAAGATAAATGCACTACCGATAAGGGAAGATTTCGGTAATAACCTCCGGAATGAAGCTCCTCGTAATCGGCGAAGTCGCCGGTGCAGCTGCAAAGGATGAAGCCGCCAATGGGATCTCAAAAGAGGCTTCAGCTTTCGCCGATGAAGCTCCTTCTTCCGCCAATGGAGTCGCCGCTGTTGCTACTGGAATTTCCGCCAAAGACGCCATTTCTGGAGCTTCGCGCGTTTGTGAGGTGCCCGAAGGTGCCGCCATTGGAAAAGTAGGAAAGAATGCGAAGAGAAGGAGGAGCTGGGGAATTGAAGGATTGAGGAAATTATTGGAGGAAGAAGAAAGCCTGTGTGCTGGAGAAGAAGGACGTGAGCTCGTAAGGAGTACGGGATGTGTTGATATTTAAAGAAGGTTGAGAAGGGGTAAAAATGGAATTTTTACCGCGCCGGTGTTTCGAGTTTTTCGGGAGTAGTGGTTGTCGTGGGCGCCCGTTTCGAAAAGATTGCAATCATCGGGTTGGAGACCGCAAAACGGAAGGATGATTTCGTGGCGTCCGTTTCGGATGTGAAGTTAAAAAGAATTTCGAAGTAAAGACTATGTTTTACTCCGAAACTGGGGGGCATGTGTTGACGCCAGATTTTGACACGTGTAAAATCGGCGTTAGGAGAAGAAAAGATCGGAAGATGCGGCGAGATATGAGGGCGACGATTGGAAATCGGCCGATTGCTGCTACAGTCAAGGATCGGCCATTTGATGCTTCAGTCGAGGATCGGCCGATTGGTCCTTGGAGTTCCGCCTCGCCCGACTCCTGAGGCTTGGGGTCGGACGCGCCCGACCCCTCCAAAGGAGGATCTCCGCCTCGCTCGACCCCTGAGGCTTGGGGTCGGACGCGTCCGACCCCTCCAAAGGAGGATCTCCGCCTCGTCCGACCCCTGAGGCTTGGGGTCGGACGCGCCCAACCCCTCCAAAGGAGGATCTCCGCCTCGTCCGACCCTGGTGACCAGGGTCGGGTTGGGTTTGAGCCCTTGACGTGTGAGTCCTGATCAGTTACCTCTTTGCTAAAGAGGTGATTGGGCCGATGTGGGCTAAAAAAGGATTATGAAGATGAAAGAGGAGGTCAGCCTATGAAGCGCATAAAGATAGTACGAATCGTACTTGTAAATATTCGTTTTCTGTTTAGATTTGAGGATAGAGTTCTAGTCAGATAAGAAGTTTTTCTGTTTAAAGTTAGAGATAGAGTTCTAGTTGGATTAGAAGTCGTTTGTACTGGGCTATAAATAGCCACCCTTATGGGTCTGTAAAGAACAATCAACTCAACACAACATACTACTTTTTCTTCGTACTTACTTTCAAGCAGGCGACTTCACCAAATACTTTTCTTCTTTTCACGAGTTCGTACGGGTTGGCGGGGCTGCATCAACTTGACCTCCTGCTGATCTTGTAAGTTCCGTTCATCGTGTAATTTCTAAGCTTTAACTTCGGGTGCATCGCTGTCGTTTCGTTTAGATTTATTCACCAGTTATCGATATTCACTAGAATTCTAGGTTTTACCTGTTGTTCTAGTTTTATCACCAGTTATCCAGCTCAGAATTAGAACTTTCGGCTTTCTTATATTTTGTTACTTAATTTATCGCTTTCCGTATAGCCGATTCAGATCTATTCCTAGTGTTGCACTGTAGCGTTATTTAGAATACTCTAGCAGTTTTCTTTACATACGTTGCCTGGTAATCGGTTGCATTATAGCCGATTTCCTTGTTACTGCAAATCGGCCGATTTGCTGATGAGCTTTCTCAAGATCGGAACCTTAGCTGATCGCAACCCCTAGGAATTGACATATTTATGTCCTTGCCAATCAACAGGTCAGATTGGCTGGCACGCCACGCGAACTGCACCAGGGCAATCACCCGAACAGGAGTTAAGCAGATTCTCCCGGGTCGTGTGTCTGACGCTGGGAATTCGATCAAGCGGATATCCTCCTTTGGAGGGGTCGGGCGCGTCCGACCCCAAGCCTCAGGGGTCGGGCGAGGCGGAACTCCAAGGACCAATCGGCCGATCCTCGACTGAAGCATCAAATGGCCGATCCTTGACTGTAGCAGCAATCAGCCGATTTCCAATCGTCGCCCTCGTATCTCGCCGCATCTTCCGATCTTTTCTTCTCCTAACGCCGATTTTACACGTGTCAAAATCTGGTGTCAACAGCTGGCAAAAGCAGCGTCCGGCCGAAAGCCCGTACTCGACGGCGTCTTCGTCAGCGACCAGTTCAAGCCCTCAATCCGTTACCAAGAGCCGGAAAGGGTCGGCGATGCACCCCCGGCTCCGGCCTCGGGCCCCGACCCAGGAGAGGTCGGCAGCGCGCCACCTGTCCCGGGCTTGGGCGCTGGCCCCGACAGGGTCGGCACCGCTTCGACTGTCTCAGTCTCAAAAGCCGACCCCTCTGACCACATGGTCATGAAAATCACTGCAGACCCCGCGGCAGGGGCCGACCCCCCGCCCAATTGGAGAGCCCCGTATCTCGACTACCTCGTCCGCGACGCGCTCCCAGCGAACAAAACGGAGGCACGTAGGGTTGCGCGTCGTGCCAAATCCTTCGTCATTATCGACCAAGAGCTCTACAAGAGAAGCCACACCGGCATCCTCCAGCGCTGCATCCCGATTGGGCAGGGAAAGGCACTAATTCAAGACATCCACGCCGGAGCCTGCGGCCATCACGTCGCGCCAAGAACCCTCGTTGGCAACGCCTTCTGGTAAGGTTTCTACTGGCCAACAGCGGTCGCCGACGCCATCCACGTGGTCCGTACCTGCGAGGGGTGCCAGTTCTTCGCGCGCCAAACCCATCTGCCCACGTAGGCACTCCAGACCATCCCCATCATGTGGCCCTTCGCGGTCTAGGGGCTGGATCTCGTCGGGCCCTTCAAGAAAGCGCCCGGGGGCTTCACCCACCTGCTTGTCGCCGTCGACAAGTTCTCCAAGTGGATCGAAGCCCGACCGGTCGCGCAGATCAAGTCCCAGCAGGTGGTACAATTCTTCACCGACATCATCCATCGCTTCGGAATCCCCAACTCCATCATCAAGGAAAATGGCACGCAGTTCACCAGGAAGAAATTTCTCCAGTTCTGCGACGACCACCACATCCAAGTGGACTGGTCGGCCGTGGCGCATCCCCGCATGAACGGGCAGGTCGAACGAGCCAACGGCATGATACTCCAGGGTCTCAAGCCACGGATCTTCGACTGCCTCAAAAAGTTTGCGGGACGGTGGGTCGCGGAGCTTCCCGCAATCCTTTGGGTCTGAGGACAACCCCCAGTCGGGCGACTGGCTTCACCCCGTTCTTCATGGTCTACGGGTCCGAGGCCATCCTGCCCACCGATCTGGAGTACGGATCGCCGAGGGTCAAGGCATACGACGAACAAGGGAACCAGGCATCGCTCGAAGACGCACAAGATCAGCTCGATCAGGCACGCGATGTGGCCCTGCTGCACTCGGCCAAGTACCAGCAGGCTTTGCGACGCTACCACAGACGCAAGGTGCAAGGCCGAGCCTTCAACGTCGGCGACCTGGTGCTCCGTCTCGTCCAGGATAACAGGGGTCGGCACAAGCTAACCCCTCCGTGGGAAGGTCCCTTCATCATCGCGCAGGTACTGCGGCCAGGCACCTACAAGCTGGCGATCCCCGACAGGCAAATCTTCAGCAATGCTTGGAACATAGAACAGCTAAGACGCTTCTACCCTTAGTTTTTGTCTCCAAGTTTTGTACATACATACTTCTATAACCTGTTAGTCCACAGAAAAAGGCAATTTTGAGTCGATCTCGTTCAAGTCTCGTCCCGAGCTCAGGGATATCCGACCCTGGCTCTGCCTCAGGGTCGCACATCCCTCGGGGGCTATCAGGGGCTCCGGCCCAAGTCACTTGACATCTTCTCAAAACGCCATTCTCTTTCTGAGCCAACCCTCTCTCTGGACTTTCGGGCATGAAAAGGAGAGAGCGCATGAACGATGTTCAAGCAAGACTAATCGGACTGCGAAAAACCTACGCCCCAGCAGCTACAGTGACTTCGCTCATCAACGCTTACTGACACGCCCGACAACGCGCTGTAAACTTTCCAAGTCCGAAAAACAAGAAAGAGGATCGGAAACTTTTTTACGACAAGTTATGAAAAAGGCCTCTATGGCCATCACACAAAGCAAGTCTTTCACTAACATATTTACACCTTGGGCGCCAGCCCGATACAGTTAACTCGTTGGGGGATCTTCGGGAGGGACGGCTTCATCCTCCAGGAGATTCGCCAAGGCCTCCGCCGAGTTGAACAATGACGCATCGATCTTGTCCAGCTCAGCCTCGGAGTAGCCGGCGGCGTATCCCCCGCTCATCCCGGCAAAGTTGATGCCAGAGTAGTGGGAGCCGAAGACCCCGAAGGCTCGCCGCACGCCGGTGTGGAGCGCTTCCACGGCGATTTCGCAGGCCCGGCGGTACGTCCCGAGGACACGAGCCATCAACGAGCTCATCCCCTCCCCCTGGACCACGTCGAGGCCGTCGCAGACGACGCGGACCGCATCCCGCAGGTTGCCATGCTCAGTGCGCTCCGCGTCAAGCACCTTCCTCAGTCGAGCGATTTCATCTGCAAGGACCACCCAGAAGGGCCCACCAAAATCAGAAACCACCGCAACACCACAGAGATAAAGAAACGAATGGAAATCTTACCCTCGGACCAGGCCTTCAGCTCACGCTCCCGGTCGACCCCCTGGGCAACAGCGGTCTGGAGCCCCTGCACTTGCGATTGGAGCTGGCCAACCTCCGCGCCAAGCTCGGCCGCCATCTTCTCAACCTTGCCCTTCCGGGCCACCTCGAAGTCCCGCTCTTGCCAGGCCTTTTGCCGCTCGCGCCGGATACGCTCGACAGTTTTCTGAAGGGCATCGAAATCTCCCCTCAGCTGCGTGAGCTCCTCGGCATCAAGGCGGGCCCTCTTGGCAGCAGCGGCCTGGAGCTCCTCACGGTCGAGGCGAGCCTGATCGACGACGGCTTGGAACTTGGCCACCGCCCGCCGCGCATCCTCCTGCGCCGCTCGCTCGCGCCTCTGCAGATCGTCGATGACCTGCTGGGCGGCGGCAACCTGCATGGTCAGCTCCCTGGTCCGCTGCCTCTCCAAGTTGAAGCGCTCCCAGAGCCCCCGCTCCAGCTGGAGGAAATCGGATTTCCTCCAACTGCATTCTTGGAGAGCCTGCAAAGCAATACGCCATCAGGGGTAAAGCAACGGAAAAGAGACAACCACCAACGGAAAAGGTATCGTACCTGGCTACTAGGGGGGACGACGCTGTCCAGCTCCCCCAATGCCGAGAACAGAGCCGCGCGGGCGTTAGCGAGGCCGCCCTGCATCGCCTGCCACCTGCGCCATTCCGTGGCGTCATCCAAAGTGAAGAGGTGTCTCGACGGGTCATCACGAGATGACCAATGCAGGATGGACCCTCTCCACGCCTTGGGAACGGGAGTGGCCGAGGCAGAGGCGGGAGCCAACCCCGACGCCGCCGTCAAAACGGGCTCCACCATCCCGAAAGTCGCCGGGCTCACCGACAGTCCCGGCGCCCGCGTACGTGCCCCCGTCGAGGCCGCCGCGGGCCCACCAGTCGGTGCCACTGCCTCCGACGCAGCCGCCGGAGCGAGCGTCCCCGTGGCCGCCTCGCCCTCCGTCGCGACCACCGAGGCAGGCGTCTCCGCCCCCATTGGGGCCTCTGGAGCAGGCACCTCCGCCACCTCCGCTAGGACTCCCCGGGTGGAAGTCCCAGCCTCCCTCGCGGCCGCCGTCCTCGCCGTGGCCGCGGGGGCAGGCTCTCCTTCTTCCGTCGCTGCCGCCGTCCCCGTCGTGACTGCTGGGACATCCGTCCCCATCTCCACCACCGCCGTTCCCTCCGCCTCGTCAGCGTCGAGGTCAATCACCTCCCCGGCCTGAGGGCCTCGGGGAACGACGCTCTGCACCACGGGGTCGGCCAAGGAAGCGGAAGGTGGAGTGGGGTTCGCGCCCTCTCCCACGTCCGGCGGCGGCACCACTCCACCGGTCGCCACCACGGGGGCCACTTCCACGGTGGGACCCGCGACCTCACCAGGAACCCCGCCGCTCGCGGCGGGCGGGCCACGGTCCGCTCCGCAGGGGCGGACAACACCCGCAACACCTTCTTGGGCGCCAGCTGCAAAACGAGGCCTCGAGGGGCAGCGCTGCGAAACAATCAACCAACGTCAGCGGAAACAAACGCAATATATGGGAAGGAGCGAGGTTCGCGAGGAAATCCAACTCACGTTCCTCTAGCGCAAGGACGGCGTGCGCGCTTCACCTCCGAACCGGACGCCAACCCCGGGGCATCCGGCAACGGCCGCTTGCCACCGCTCCTCTGCTCCTGGGCCACAGGCGCGGGGGCGGGGGCGGGCTCCGTATACCCCTAGGGAGCGTTCCGTGCCGACTCCTGGGGGGCGCTCTGCGCCAACCCCTGGGGCATGGCCCCAAAGCTTTGCGGGACCAAGCCCCGGGCGGACGGTCCGCCCGCTTCATCCCTCGCGGCCATCTGGGAGCGCGTCTCCCGAATAACGAGCGCGCCCGACCGGGGGGATAGGACAAGCTCCTCCTTCTCATCGTCATCCTCCTCCTCTTCCTCCTCATCGTCATCATCGTCATCATCGTCATTGTCCGACACAACCTGTCCTCATCGCCGCCGCTGGAACTCCGTGGCAGCCTTCTTCTTCTTCGTCGTCTCCTTGTCCTTGCGGCGCTTTTGCTTCTCAGCAAGGAGGAGGTTCTGCAGCCGCCGCTCGGCATCCTCCGGCACCGGCGGGCGCGAGTCCACGACCCGGGTCATGCTGCCCTGCAAACACAAAAAGGCCCCGCGTTAGAGCAGCGAACCAAGGAACACGAAAAAAGAAGGTCGGCACACAAAATCCTTACCAGGTCAATGAAGTTCTCGTCCGGGCGCATCGGAGGGTGCCCGGGCACCGGGTAGTCGGCGTCCCTGTCCTCCAGCGCCTCCCGGATCCGCTGCCGGATCTCGGAGGCGGTGAGCGCACCCGTCGCAAGGACGGTGCCCTCAATCGGCGTACCCGGAGTCATGTCGGTGAGCGAGCGGACCCGGAGCATCAGCAGCGCCACCCGCCAGGCGTGGTATGCCCCGATGACCCCAGCTCTGGTTAACCCCCTCCCCTTCAAGTGCTCGATGGCCTGCAGCAGGCCATGGATCCGCTTTTTCTCCTTATCGACCGGGCCGTACGCCCACACCTCCGGTGCTGCCTCGATAGTGCGGCCGGTGAACTTCGGCAGAGGGGAGTTCGAGTAGTTCTTCACATAGAACCACTGCTGGTGCCACCCCTTGTGAGGTGCCGCGGTCTTCATCGCCATGTACTCCTTGGAGCGGGTATGGTGGAGGTGGATTCTGGTGCACCCTATCAGCACCAGGGGCGACCGCTGCTGGCTCCCCTTCTTCTTCGCCTTCTGGTACAGGCTGACCACAAAGAAATACTTCCACAGCGAGAAGTTGGGCTCGATGCCCAGGAACCCCTCGCACAGTGCGACGAACACCGCGATGTGCTGGACCCCGTTGGGGTTGAGGTGCTGCAGCTCAAGCCCGTAATAATGCAGGAGCCCATGGAAGAAGAGGCTCAGCGGAGTCGCGAACCCCCTCTCGTGGAAGTGGGCGAAGGAGATGATGTAGCCGGCGGGCGGCGCCGGCTCTTGCTCCGACCCCGGAAGCTCCCACTCGCCCGCCTCCGTCCTCTCGCAGAGGAGGCCCTTCCTCACTAGGCCTTCGGCGTGCAAGGGGTTGAAGTGGGAAATCGCCCAGGACCCCATCACCGGAGGAGAAGGAACTCAACGGGGGATGGGGAGAAAGGGCGTGGCGCTGAGCGGAGGAAGATGAAGCGGGCGCAGATAAGCCGAGGGTGTGCGAGGAGACGAAAAGGCTTGAAAGCAGATGGTGGGCGGAACCAGCGAGGTGAAGTCCTCGTTTTATAGGGAAGGCGCGAGGGAAGCAGAACTGACACCCCTATCGCAATAAATGCGGCGCCAGGTACGCCCCTGTCACACCCGCTCTCTTTTCGGAAACCGTACGCACGATCTGCAGCAGAAACATCTCCTCCTCCCTCGATTCGCGGGTCGGCGCCCTCCACAACTTCGTCTCCCGGAAGACACGCACACGACGTCTCCCACGTTCGGCCCAAGACGCAACATCTGCTACGATTCAGCCCAAGGCCCATCACAAGGTAAAAAGGGATACAGGGCTGGAAACACCCCTACGGCCCATTACGATCCAGAGGTTCGAAGGCTGGCCCGCCGCGGGTTTGACAGCCGCCTCAGAATCACCCCGAGCGAGGGGTGAGAAGGGACAGGTCCGCTAGCGACCACACCCGGGTGCGCGACAGCCCCGAGCATCTCAATCTCACATTCGAGTCCGGACCAGCATCAAAGTTCATGGTTTTTCCCTGAAGAAAGGCAACAAGCCCCCGGATCCGACCGAACGGACTCGGGAACTATATGAACTAGCCGGCTGGAGCCTGGGGTACGCCACCAGCTTGGCCTAAGCCGGACCCCCCCCCCCGAACGGGGACGGGATCCCACTCGAATCAACCTATTAGTAGCTCAAAGAGCACCACAGTTCGTCCGACGAGGATAGCGTGGCACGGCTCACCCCCTCCATCCCAGCGAACGGACGCTTGAGGGGGAACGAACAAAAGTCGACCCAACCTCCGACCGGTCCCCCGCAACGCGCGGAGGCTCGGGGGCTGGCCTCGCAACCTAAGGCCACGCGGGTGGTCTCGACTTAAGGCTCGCAGACAGAAGGGGATGACAAGAAGTTCCCCCGCGCCGAGTAGCGCACAGGATGAGTCGCCCAATTAATCCCCTCGGTCAAACCATCCGAACAACTCCCCCTGTCCCGGGTCAACCGCGAGGATCCCATACTGGCGATCACAGCAGCCTCTGGAGGAGCATTCCCGCTCCCCCACAGGCTCGGGGGCTACTGTTGGGGGGAAATATTAACGATCTCCCCTAACCCACGGAATCAACAAAACATGAAGGCCCAGGCCCACCTAAGGTGGCAAGATTGTCGTCGGCCCAATATGGGGGGAGAGGCCGCGTTCCGCCCCGCCCGACCCGGAGTCTCGGGGTCGGACGTTCCCGACTCCTTGAAGACTAATCTCCGCCTCGCCCGACCCAGGGGACCGAGGTCGGGAGCGCCCGACCCCCGCCGCAAAACTCCACCTCGCCCGACCCTGGGTGCGGGGGTCGGACTCGTTCGGGTCCACAAGACAAATATCCGCCTCGGGCGCAGATTGAAGGATCAGGGTGCTGATCCCGTGGGTCCCCCTATCGACCTCACCATAAATGCGCCGCGGCCCTGGCATGCAGAAAAGGGGTGGCGCCCCCAACGTAACCTGTCACAAATACCTATGCGCGACCATGCGGCGCGAGCTGCAGTGGCCACGGCTCCCTCTGATTTGCCACAGGGTACTCATGGCCCGCGCCGAACGGCACAGGAGGGTGTTCCGCTCGTTCTCGCACCCCGCGCTCCCAATGACAGGGATGCGACGTCCGCGTCTCACGGGTGATCAGCAGGGTAACAGAATCGGCCATCCTCCCCGGTGGGCACGAATGCTGACGCTGAACATCATCATCGTGCTCGGCAGCAATGGCGACCGGGGAGATCATCGACAGGATCTGGAAGGAACCGCCCTCCCTCGACGGACGCGCTGACAGAGGCCGGAGGCCGGAGCGAGAGGCGGCGGCCCTGGGTCCATCTCCTTATGTTATATTTTACTTAGCTTGTTTCTTTGACTTCGCCTCAGGCCTGGCTCAACTGTAACCCCGTGCTCCCCCTTGCGCTATAAAAGGAGGACCGGGGGTCCTGAGACAGGGGACTCTCTCAAGCGAACAGAGCACACTCACACCCACTTAGAGCCTCAGTGCATATCCAAGAGACCTGGGATTAGCTCCCTCTCTCGCACTCCTGTAACCCCTACTACAGAAACCCGCGTGGGCAACACGAGCAGCTCCCGATACTGGACATAGGGCGTTCCTTTGCCCGAACCAGTCTAATCCCGTGTCTCCCACGCCACCATCCGAAGCCTTACGCGCATAAAAGAAATTTACTAGTCTAAGTCTTGATCCGCAAATCTTGACAACGACACGAACGTACTTTTTTAGGACCGACATGAACCTCTCGAAAGACCACATATTGTGCAGGTATACTGGACCCAGAATGGTTATCTCTTTAACAAGATGAACCAAGAGATGAGTCATAATATTAAAGAAGGAAGGTGAAAATACCATCTCAAAGCTGACAAGATATTGGACCACATCATTCTCTAGCGTTATTAGATTGTTTGGATCGATTGCCTTCTGCGAAATTTCATTGAGGAACGCACATAGCTTTACGATTACCAATCTCACATTCTCTGATAGAAAACACCTCAATGCAACCAGAAGTAGCTGTGTCATCAGGACGTGGCAATCATGTGACTCTAGATTTATGAATTTCTTCTCTTTCACATTTATTATTCCCTGTATATTAGAGGAGTACGCGGACGCGAACGGGACCTTCATACTATTCAAGTAAACAAACATGCTTTCTTTCTCCTCTTTAGTGAGAGTGTAGCTAGCAGAACATAAGTAGTGTTGTCAGTTCTATCTCTTTTCCAGATGTAGGTCCTCTCGTTGTTCCATAAGTTTTAGGTCCTTCCTTACTTCCAATGTATCCTTTGGCGCCTCATAAACATCGAGGAAGCCTAGCAAGTTCACGCAAAGATTCTTCATCAAGTGCATCATGTCAATTGCGTTGCAGACCTCTAGAACTTCCCAATAAGGTAGCTCCTAGAATGTAGACTTATTCTTCCACATGGTTGCACGTCCGTGTTGTCGTTCAGAATAGGTTGGCTACCAGAAGCCTTACCAAAGACTACATTCACATCCGTTATCATAGAAAATGCATGCTTTCTGTTATGATGCAAAGGCTTAGCACGAGTGTCGAGATCCCGTTTAAAATGCTTTCCTTTCTTTCTTAAAGGATGATTCGCAGGAAGAAATCAACAATGGCCCATATACACCACCTTCCAATAGTGTTTCAAATACATGCTATCGGTTTCATCTAGATAGTGGGTGCATGCCAGATATCCCTTGTTCATCTGTCCCGTTAGGTTACTAAGTGCAGGCCAATCATTGATGGTTACAAAAAGCAATGCTCTGAGAATGAAAGTCTCCTGTTTGTCCTCATCCCACACAAGTACACCTTCTTCCTTCCAGAGCAGGAAAACTTCATCAAACAACGGTCTTAAGTACACGTCAATGTCGTTGTCAGGTTGTTTTGGGCCTTGGATAAGGACTAGCATCATGATGAACTTCCGCTTCATGCACAACCAAAAACAAAGGTTGAAGATACATAGGGTCACAGGTCATGTACTATGAGCACTACCAAACTCACTAAATAGATTCATTCCATTAGTGCTTAAACCAAACCTTATGTTCCTTGCGTCCTTCTCAAAGTCTGGAAATTCCCTGTCAATGTTTCTCCATTAGGAACCATTTACGGGGTGTCTCGGCTTCTCATCTTGCTTTCATTCTTCTTTGTGCCATCATATCAACTTAGCGTGCACCTTGTTTCTAAACAAGTGCTTCAAAACGTGGTATTACAGGGAAATACAACATCATCTTTGCTGGAACTCTCTTCTTGACAGGCTGCCTCTCAACATCACCAGGGTCATCTCGCCTGATCTTATACTGCAATACCTCGCAAACAGAACAAGCATCCAATTTCTCATATTTCTCGCCGCGATAAAGGTTACAATCATTAGGACATGCATGTATCTTCTGTACATCCAATCCTAGAGGGCAAACAACATTTTTTGCTTCATATGTGGTTGAGGGCAGTTTGTTACCCTTGAGAAGCATGTTCTTTAGGATTCTCAATATCTCCCCAAATCCCTTATCGGTCACACCATTTGTTGCCTTCCACTGCATCAATTCCAGTGTGTTACCCAACTTTTTGTAGCCCTGTTTGCAATCGGGGTACAATTTTTTGTGATCCTCCAACATCTTCTCAAACTTCTTTGTCTCCTTCGCATTTTCGGAGTCTTTCTTTGCATCTAGCAACACCTGACCTAGTTCGTCAGCTGGTTCATCTTCTGCAAAATCTTCTTCAGCCTTGCCCATTTCAAAATCTGCAAAGGCACCGCCTTCAACCCAGTCAGCTGGAATGTTGTTATCCTTATCATTTTCTTCACCGTCTTCCATTACAACTTCTCTTTCACCGTGCTTGGTCCAAAGAATATAGTTATCCATGAAACCCAATGAAATATGTGGCCGTGTAGAGTTTTTCTATTAGAGTAATCCTTGTTATTTTTGCACATTTTGCATGGACAGCACATGAAACCCTTCGGCGACTTGTTGGCCTCAACCGCTTCGAGAAAAGTATTTAGGCCATTAATGAACAGCATGGAGCACCAATCGCCGTACATCCATTCCCGATCCATCTGCAAAAAAAAAATTAATTTACTTCTCCATTTGTAAAGCAACAAATGTTAAAAAAACTTTCTAAAAAATATTGTTGACCTTTTATATATGGACCACTTTCGATGAGCAAATTAAATCCCTACAAATTTTGTGGGGAATTTCGGCAGCAACTCCCTTTGTCCCGAATCGTCGTTAGCTTGAGCTCAACTATGTTATTTATGTAAAGCAACAAAATTAGTTGATTATTTTTGTTTCAATATTGTACTTATGTTATTTATGTAAAGCAACAAATGTAATTAACACAACACATATTTGTCAAGATCCAATATGAATTTCACAATATCGACAGACTTTCATAAGTAAAAATTCTACATTCTACATGCATGTATAAATTGAAAAACTCTCCATTCATCCTCACTCTAAAAAAGCAAAAATTTCTCCAGCTACAAAGTATAAAACATAGAATACTAATTATGAGAGGAGGGAGGATGAAGTTCCTAACCTTTAGAACAGTTGGAAGTGTGAAATCCCTCCAGATCGTGGGAAAAATGGGTAGCACCTCCCCTAGGTTGCCATGGGAGTGAAGAAGCCCGAGCTCTCAGTCAAATGGTTGAGCTCGAGCTTGGGGAGGAAGAAGGAGCTTATTTTATAGTTTGTACATTAGTACCGGTTGGTGGCTCTAACCGGTACTAAATTGTGACATTTAGTATCGGCTGAAGCTAACAGCCGGTACACACGTGCATGAATACCATTTAGTACCGGTTGAACCTACCAGCCGATACTAAATGGCTTCCAGGGTATCTAGCCGTTGGCCACCCGATCCCCATGCAGCCATTTAGTGCTGGCTGAGGCTCCAAACCACAACATGGGCTCCGGTGGCACTGTGCGTACGTTAGTACCGGACGAAAAGGTGTCTGGTACTAACACGTTGGACGAATGCTCAATTTTCCAGTAGTGTGTATTACTCCCTCTGTCACTTAATATTTGATGTCAGTTAGCTCAAAATTGAGCTAACCAACGTTAAATATTAGAGAACGGAGGTAGTACAATTCTATGTTTCACCATGTATGATCTTTGAGTCTCGATCATGATCTTTTTAGAAAACAAAATTTTTTCGTATCTAGTTTTTTAGACATTGAGGGTAGTATGATGAAGCATATATATATATACTACTCTTGTGGCAAGTTAACTCCCCCTTCTAAGATAGTGTCCTTAATCATCATGACTTATTCCATTACACAACTCTTTCATAACCTAACCAAACTTTTAGGTCTAAAAATGTTGAATGGAAAATGCCAATTTGCTATTGATGTGCATATTGGCGCATTAACAAACATAAAAAAGTATATTTTTAAACAAATTATAGAAGAATGACTCATAGTAGCAGCAATCTTTTATTCTACTAGAGATCAATTGAACACCACATAAAACTACAAATATGGCCATCACCAATACACCACCGGTTGACCATCACCTCAGCTTGCCACTAAGAGCATCTCTAAACTCTCCGTATCTCCATTTAGAGAGTCATCTCAGTGACATTCACTCTCTATATCTCTTACATCTCTAACAGAATCTCTAAATCTTAATTCTCTATATCAACCCTTTGGAGAGTCAGGGAGTTTCTCCAATATTGGAGAGTGAGGCCAACGATTTTGGAGAGCGAAAATTTTAAAAACCCATTTATGGAGAAGCTGTTGGAAGGGGATTTTTCCTCAGATTCCGTGAAGATGGAGATGGAGAGCTAAATAGAGATACTCTAAACCCGGCTTCGGTGAACCCTCTTGAACCCTAACCCCTTCTTCTCCTAATCTCGCCGCCACTATCATCTGAATACCATAGCCTAAAGGGGCACATTACAAATTAGGAAATACATAGAACACATATAACCTATGGTTAATTGATCGGCGACTACTGTCCCTGGTGATTCACTGGTACAAGTGTACAACACCTTCCCTGTTGGCCTGTTGGATCCCAAGCAGTGGAAGGTGTTTAAACTAACTTCCTTCTTGTGTGGAAGATGGATAGAAAATCCGTGCAAGTTCCCACTCTAAATCTACAGCTTCGATCAAGTTGGGCCTCTGAAAAATTGACCCAAAAAAAAGCTACCATAGTTTGGTGGCTGGAGACCTAGTTAATGCCGACCATTTCCAAAGAAGCCCATATGTAGCCGACGAGCAAACGGCCCACTAATATAAGCGGCTGACCCACACCACACCAGTCCACCAACACTAGCGAGCCAGACACGCCACGCGGTGACCCAACGCGCTCGCTTCCGCCCGGCCCCGGCCGGCTCGAGGCCTCGAGCAGGCGCCGCGCCGCGCCGTGCGGCCACGACCGCGTCCAACTTCCATGTAGAAAACTAACTCCAAATGCCCCCGTCACGTCGCGCGTATAGCCCCACGCGCTGCCTCGCGTCACCCGCCTCGTCGACGCCAAGGCAACGACGACGACCATGTCGTCGCGGGCGGCAGCAACCGCCGCCGCTCCGCGCGGAGCCGAGGGCGCGGCGGGGATGACGGACCACCTGTGGGCGAAGGCGGCCGAGCTGGAGCGGGATTTCGCCGGGTACAAGCGCCGGCTCGCCGAGAGGAGGGCGCAGACCGCCGCCGAGGTCGCCGGTGGCCGCGCCGAGGACGCCGAGGAGGAGCGCCGCGGCGGGGACGATGCGGCGGCCGGGAGGGGCCGGAGGTACGAGGAGTACGTGAGGAGGAGGGATGAGCGGCTGCGCCAGGAGTGGCGCGCGCGCATGGAGCGCAAGGAGGCCGAGATGCAGGCGCTCTGGGCGCGCCTCGACCGCGCCGGCTCGCGCGGCCGGCGCGGCGGCGAGCTCGCGGCCGCCAGTAGCAACGCTGGAGAGGTAACCCCTCGCATGCTCCCTCGAACCCCGACGCTTTCGCTTCCTTGCTTACAGTTGCAGCTGACATTGATCAATTATTTTCCCTCATAAAGGTACCATTTTCTTTGCATTTCTTGTGCCGATTTTTTTGCCCGAATGATCGATTTTCTCTTTCGCTTTTCCATGTTCTGGTGCAAAAAGGTTAGAAATCTTACGCTCTAGACAAATTTTTTCTCGACATTATTTGTTTTCTAAACCTTTTGGACGATGCAATTAACAACTGTCACGTTTCCTGCTGCTTCTTAATCCTTGCGCTGTAGGCATCCTTTTGTGCCTTTCTTGTGATCCGTTCTATATTTAGTTGAGCTATCGTATTACACAAGGCTTTTAGGTGAGAGGCATAACATGTTACACGCCATATACTTCTTTTTAGTTGATCTATGGCTATCCACTGAAAACTTAGCGAACGTTAATTTGCACTAGTTGCTTAGTTAGTCTTATTATATTACTATTTTAATATTAAAATTTGTGATTGTTAAGGAAAACTTTTGCTAAATTTTACTTGAATTTTGTCCAAATATTTCCAACAGATCGTATTTACGAGTGACCTCCGATTTTTTAACTGGTGAAATAAACCTCGTATTACATACAGATGTCGCACGAGTTCTTGAAAAATATTATATACTATTAATTGAAGAGTTGTGTATTCACTTGTTCAGGATCATGGTAATCTGCGGCAAAAGCCCGGGAACCTTGAGGTGAAAGTGAGACCAACCGCCCCTGTCACGCCAAGGTGCAGCGTGCCATCGTCACCTGCAACGAAGCTCTCGCGTCCGCGGACCAGCGTGCCATCGTCACCGGCGGCGGCGGCCAGCCCGAGGCTGTCCACCCCTGACCCCAGGCGGCGTCCGTCGCACCTGCACCGGGAGCAGCCGCAGGCGGCGGAGCCACCCGCCACGCCAAGGAAGGAGAACAGGTTGCCGCCGTCCACCGCGACGGCGGCATCGCCCGCGACGCCGAGGCCGAGGACGATGCTGTCACGGAGCAGGAGCTTGTTCAAGGACCGCGGGTCCTCGGCCGCCACCGCCAGGGAGAGCCTCAGGCCGCCGCAGCTCCAGCCCCCTCGGTTGAGCTATGACAGTGCCAGCAACGCCAGAGAACCGGCGCCGTTGCCACCGCACGCCGACGCCATTGCCGTGACGCGGAGCAATTCCTGTTCTAATTCCAATGGACAAGCTGTTCTCGCCGATCTCAAGAAGGCTTCTGCCGTTGCTCCCGAGCCGTTTCGTCTTGGGAGATCAGGCAATGGCAGCGTCGAGACAGTGTCGCCGCCTCAGGTGATTCCGAGGGACGAACCTGACAGCAGCGAGGCTGCTCCGGCTCGTGATGGAAATGCTGACAACGAAAGCAACCACGAACACGTCGATCAACCGTCAAACAAGGTCGGGAGTGTAGAGATCACTGGCGACTCTGACACCGAGCCGAGCTACGTGTACATCAAGAAGGACACTGGTGAGCAAACTCCGAGGCCCTGTCAGGCATCAGCTGGTCTGGGGACATGTCCAGGGGCCGAAGAACCACGGTCTGACAGCAAGGACAGCGACGACAATGCCGACGACACCATGGAATCAACTGGCAGCAACGACGTCGCCGGAGAAACCCCGGTGACTGACGCAGAAGACGCCTCCCGGAGGGAGAGCTCGGAATCTCTGTACTCAAACGTTCAGTCTTCGTTCTCCCCAAGATCAGAGCTAGACACATCGGCCGCCGATTCCCCGCTCCCCAGCGCCACCGAGCAATCGCCGGAGTCCTACGCTTCACCGCGGCCAAGGATGAAACCTGAAGTGGAGGGTGCCGAGAAGAGCATGCCGATCCCGACCACCCCGAGGAGCAGCGTTACGGTTTCCATCACCGTGCAGTCACCGATGGACGCGGTGACCGGGCTCAAGCGGTTCCTGAGCTTCGGCAAGAAGAACGGCAAGGGGAATGAGGCTCCTACCGCCGCTGTTGTTGAGCGCACTCCGCGTTCCATGGCCCCTTCCACTCCGCCTGGTGATGGCTGCATGAGTGGAGAGTGGTCGGCAGGTGATTCCGTCAAGGGGCGATTGGACTCCTCCGATGTTGCTTCGGCAGATGATCTGGACAACAGTTATCTCATCTCTCCACACGGTAATTATGATTCTTCTGGATTCTCACCTAGTCATAGAAGCATTCTGCAGATCAGATTCAGATGCTGTTTGTCTGAACAAGTGAACATCTTTTGGATAGTAACTGAATAATTTCCATGGTTAAACAAAAGAGAGTAACTGAATAATTTCAGTTAATAGGCATGCTCATCACCAATTCACCATTGCACATAGCACCAGGCTATCTGTTTTTCAATACCATTCGGTGATCTATGGTTATAAGAAACAAGAATGCTGTGTATCTGTTCGAAATTAGAAACATAGGAGATTGTGATGCTCCCGTTTGTCATTTTTTTAATTACCAACAAGCTTATTGATGTGATGATGTGTGCAGTTCGGTCTTTGCAAAGCTATGTGCCATCTTATCCTGCAAATCCTGGGCTGAAGGAACCGGCTCTGCACGCCCAATCACCAAGAGGTTTAGCACGAATTTGGCTTGCATCCATTTTCTTATGCTGGTGAAAGAGTATACACCTTGGTTCATTTCACCGGCCCTCTAATTATGTACTCTTTATTTTTGTTATTGCAGCACATCGATCGTTTTTCTCATTTTCATCGTTCAAGTCCAGAGCAATTTGATTCAGATTCGAGGATTTGCTGCTGTGCAATTCACATTACAAAACTTCTTGGATCACCTGATAGGGAAATCAGTGATGTTCAGAATTTATTGGTTCACACATAGCGTTGGGGACAACACAACAATTGGCGCTATATATGAAGCCTGAATACTGAGCCATGTCTAAGTTTACTTGCATGATACTACTTCTAGTGAAACAAGCTAAGTATAACAAGAACATGACCATCTGTACTAGAAAATACTCATATTAAAAGTATGGAAACCGTATGCATAGTTTTTTTTTCTTTTAACGTAAGTTTATAATATCACAAATGTGTGGTGCTTTCCATGTATGTATATTTGAATAGAAATAGGTGATCCAAGATGCACCTGTATCATCTCAAAAAAAAAAAAAAAGTTGACCAAAGATGCACCTTGAAGACTATGTCATTCTCCAAAGCATTATGCAATAGCAACCCAAGGATTTACCATTTTGGATGGAGAAAACATTATACGGAAATTGTTGAACTTGACAAGATGT
Organism: Setaria viridis; assembly: GCF_005286985.2. NCBI lineage: Eukaryota > Viridiplantae > Streptophyta > Magnoliopsida > Poales > Poaceae > Setaria > Setaria viridis. Next base: position 2,856,745 of record NC_048266.2, read on the forward strand.
ACAACTTAGTAGTTCACTGACTTTTCGTTTGAAGCCACCATAATACCAAAATGAACATTATATCAATAATTTTGGCATCAAGATGGCTTCAAGCAAAAATATTGCAAACTACAAAGTTGTAGATCTCATCAAGCTCTACAATTTTCATATGTGTGTTTTCTTTATCTGAATTTGGATGAAAAAGATTATGATTTTATAAGACGCACGACATATTGTCAATTCAATTTGCAGCAAGGTACATTCCGCCGATTGAAGGGGCTATAGCGGTCTTGAATGGTTACATGGATTTGCAATTTCTTGTGAAGGCAAAAGAAAACACTAAAATAAAAAATACTATTGCAGGCGCAATCCAAGCCAACGATATTATAAAAAGAGGATTCCTTTGATGCATATTTGAACAATTAGTTTCGGGTTGGGTTACAAATTGGGCCAACCTAAATTAGTTAGGGAAAAATCCTATTTAGCTTCCTGAAATATGGGCCGAGTCCATGTTTTCACCCGCGACTTGAAAATCGTCTGTTTCGACCCCTCGTGCTAACAAAACCGGCCACGTGATCTCCCCAACCTGATTTCATCCGAGTTGGCCACACGTCATCGCCACAGCGCCAATCTGACGTGCAACTGGACATCTAGGAGTGCCACGCGCGTCGCCGCCGCGATGGCTATCAGGCCAGCTCCGCGACACCCGCTCCAGCTCGCGGGCGCCATAGTCGGCGACGCCGGATGGGACCTGGGGGCCGCCGGCCGCGGCAGCGGACGCGCTCGCCTCCGACATCTCCGCGGCCATGGTCTCCGAGGCGCTGGCGCTCCAACCGGCGGGCACGCCCATCCAGCCCGCCCTCAGTCCTCGCACTCGCGGAGGCCGGAGGCCCAACTCAGCGCCTTCCTGCCCATCTCCCGCCTCCTCGTCTGGAACCGCACCAGGTCCAAGTCCGCTTTCTTGGGGCTCGCCGTTGCCGCCTCTGCTCCTGCCGTAACCGGGGGCTGCACGACCCAAGCAAGAAAGACGTTTTAGCAGCTAGCTAGATCCGCCGCCAAGCAGCCGAGCTACGCACGAAATTGAGCAGATGCCGCTCTGCATCCGGTGCAAGTCTATCAAATCAAGGCAAAATTGATTTGTTTTCTTATGGATCATGGCAGCAACGAGCATTCATTCATAGGAATATCGATTTGTTATTTTTGAGCTTCTTGCATTTTCTTTCGTGGATCGATGTGTCACTTCTAATCGCAACGGACGAGCGACAGGAGGATAGGGAGAGAGGGAGGTTGGAGTTTGGAAGCGAGAGGGGGTTGGGGAGGGACGGAGCTCGGGGAGGAAGAGATGTCCGGGCAGATAAATGAATGTCCCGTTTGTTGAATTCACTTTTGAACAAGTCTGTTGCTGCTTGGCTGCTGGTGATCATTGGAGAATGTCTCTGGGGCACAGATGTGCTCAAATGGAAGTGACAGGGCCAGGAACCACTTCGCAGGACCATTGCAGCTTGCATCCTCTGCTATAATGCATGTTTCAGTAAAACTTCGGTAGCAGTGGTCTTCAACCTTAAACCATTGGTCGGCGAATAGGTGGAATCTTGCTGCACAAGAGGAAGCATGTCCCCTAGGCCTGCACTCTGCAGGGAAGGCAGCCTACACATACACGCAGAGTATCAACAATGGTGCCTGTCGAGAGAGAGAGGCACACACGAGAGGATGATGTGACCGCTGCACTGGATAGATTTCCCTTGTGGCTTCAGTTATCAACCGTAATAGTCTTTCCTGCTGGATTTCCTGAAGCTACACCTGTCGAGTGTGGTTTTTGTACCTCTGTGAATGCACCGCACCCTGTAATTTGTTTACAACTTCCGTTCGGGTCTTTCTGACTGATTTCCTTTGTGATTTCAGCTACAACTGTAAAACTCTTTCCTGTCGGTGTTCCTGAAGCACACCTATGGAGAATCTTTGTACTCTGTAAATACACCCTGTGTTTACTACTTTGGATCAATGGAATGGATTCAGGTCTTTCTGCCTGATTGAAAACTACCAGTTCCATTTCAATTTCTGCAGCTTATATGTCCTGTTTCCCTCGTCTACTGCATGCATTGTTTCATTACACTGTTTACTTTGTCTGCCTTTGTGTAATGGGCATTTCCATTGTTTCATGAGAAGATGAAATTCATCAAATTTGTTGTCAACTGGCAAGTATTATATCAATGACCTTATATGACCGCATCAGTAAGTAAACCAAAATGCAATTCCACACCAAGCTGTTTCCAACAAAAGAATCACTGCTATATTCCATTCCAGTTAGTGCTGACAGCAGTTACATACCAACTTGCAACAGCAGTTTCTAACACCATGATCATGTAGAGACATCCTGAAAGAATTTACAACCAATTGTTTCACAAGGGCTTGCACCAATCAATTCAGAAGGGCGGGCACTTCCATCAATCTCCCGAGGATGTCCCTGCAGAAGCTGAACGAGAGTCCACGTAACTCACCACCCTACCGTAGGTCTCTCCGAAGCTGCGTACCATCTCAGATGTGCCGCTGACAAGGGCCGCCACGTCCAACTCTCCTGGGATAGGCTCGCAGCGATCGACGCCAAAACGCCTCAAGGTCTCAGCAGGCTGCTGATGTAGCTTGGCAGCTGCAGTCTGTGACTTGAACACAGCCAGCGCTACTCCCTGCTCGTTGTGCAAACGCAGCAAGTCGACCTCACCAAATGCATTCACCAGCTCTGAGCGCAGGTCTGGCTTAATGGTACCAGCATCTATCCCCATCAGAAGCACCACTGTGTCTGCGAAATCCTTGCGCAGAAGAACATCAGGTTTGGACACGGCAGCAAGCCTGATCAACCCTTCAGCAATCCCCTTGGTATCACCAGAGCTGCAGTGTGAGATGCTTAGCCTCGTCAACCTCTTCGCTAACTTGATTGCTTCTTTAGGCACTCCAGGGTAAGGCTTCTGCTCTGGTGGTGCTGGAGCCGGCACTGTCGGCTGGAAACACGCCTCGTCCAGATCCTCGAACCTGAGACGCCACCCGCAGAGTTTACCCCATGCTCTTGGCTTGTGCAGCCGCGCCAGATGAACATCGCTCTGACTCCCAAACACGGCGAACACTTTACGCTCGGCTCGGTGAATATAGAGAGCTTCCAATTTGCAACCAGTAAGGTAGTAGACGAGCTCCCGGGCGTCCCATTTATTAGCATCAATCCCTCTCAGCGACACTACCCGCCCCAAGTACTCTGGCTTGGTGAATAGCTCCGGAAGCATACCTCGCTCGGGCACCTGATCGGACACTCTGGTGACAACCTTGCCGGCGGGCATCGGGAAGAGGGATGAATCATACAGTCTCAGGGATCCCGCGGGCAAGCGCGACGCGCTGCGGTAAGCCTTGTCCGTGCTCTGTGAATCATCGTACACCAGAATCGCAGCATCCAGCGCCTCGCTCACCACGGCAGCACAGAGCCTCCCGGAGACCTGCAACTTCTCTTCAGCGACGCAGCAAAGGTGGTGCAGTCCTTGAGACAGGTCGACCAGACTCGAGCTCTTGAGGAGTAAGCACCGAAGGTGAAAATCCGTAGAATCACCACTCTGAAGATACTGTGGAGGAATCAGTGACCGCATGGTGGCAGAAGTCTCCTTCCTTCTCTCACGATCCTCTGATCCCTCCAGCACAGCCTGGTGCACATGATTGACAGAGTTTGCCTAAAAAACACATAATTCAAGTACGGGATCAACGCTGGCAGAAAGATCGCAATCAACCATGAAACTGTGACCAAACTGATCAGACAACGAGCGAAATGTCTCATCGTAAAGAGCAGAAACACTCACAAGAATGCATGTCCTGTATAACCTGGGCATAGGTTGCCTGTTCTTGACAACGGTAGCATCTCCGGCCTCGGCAAACACCACCATGCCCACACGCTCGGAGGTCTCGGGGTCCCGAATCATCACGGCCGCCTCCACATCTCTACCGCCAAAGCATCTCGTCGTCAGGTCACGGGGTGTGGTCTCTGAACTTACTCCAATCAGCAGAACTGATCTCTCGAGAAAGTTGAACTGGAGATCATCAGCTACTTCAGGGTTGACCGCGAAAAGAACTCCCATGAGGTTCCGCACATTGCTGAATCGGATGACATCCTGCATCCTCTTCGGCAGGCGGACAGCCTTGATCAGAAATTCTCGATTAATACCAATGGAATCGACCTGTTTATCCCATCAGGAAGACTAAGATTAGAACAACCTCCCAAAACGAGTTAAAGAATATTTGCTAACACAGTACAACATGCGACGCCGAATTGCCGAGAGAAATACTTCCAAGAAAACGAACGGACCGCAAGAAGAGATGGCTAGTTGAAAGAACTCACGGAACGGCCAAGAACTTGAACAACTCCCAAAAAACTAACCAAAGAAGCTTGCTGTCAAGCACGCAAGGCAAGAAAGGGGACCTCGAACCCGAAAAGAAAGGGAAGGACAAGAATTGAAAGAAAGAATTAAGAGGACGGAAATCACCCAGAACTCCAAGAAAGATAGCGAGGGCACTTGGCGTCCAAGAACTGTTGAGAAACGCATGGGTCGCCCAATGCAGCGGAAAACTTTGCAAGAAACCAAATCAAGGGCCCAAGAATTAGAAGAAGGAGAGCGAATCATGGTACTAACTTTGACGATGCTGTCGTAGTTGTCTGAGGTCTGGTTGGTCGCGGCAGAGCAGTTGCCGGCGTCGGGGAAGACGACCAGACCAAGACGCTCGCCGCGGTATCCCTCGTCTGCGACCACCGCGCGGACATCGCCGAAGGCTTCAAAGAATCTCCCCAGTTCCTCGTTCGTCGTCCTATCTCGGAGCCCGTCGACGATCGCGGCCGCCCGCAAGAAACCGTGGCCTAGGACGACGCCCGGGTGCTCGGAGTTGAAGGTTCTTAGAAGAACCTCGAGCTCGCTTGCAGAAACCCTCGCCATTGCGAGAGTGAGCGAGAGAGGAATGGGGTTGGTTCGGTGGATTGGTGGGGGAGAGGTGGAGGGCTCTCTCAGGTTGTTGAATGATTTCGGTCGGAATCGGAGAGGAAGGCGAAGGCGAGGAGCGGAGCAGGGGGATTTATGACAAGTGGGGTCAGCAACGGGGAGGCGGAGGCTGCCAGGTGAGGTCGGTGTGGCCCGGCCGTCAGAATTATTCCTGGGCAGCGCGCGGGCCAATTTTGGATAAAGTGGGCCGCATTCGGCCTTGTTACAAAGATCGGCCCACTTGTCCGGAGCCCGCCGCCGCACCCGGCCGGCGCCGCTGAGGCAGCCGCCGTTGTTGCCCGCCGTGGAGGCAAGGACACGCACAACCCACGGAGGAGCTTGAACCAGCAGGGGAGTGTGACCGGCCGCCGGCGGCGAGCGCGCGGCGGATCTCTGACCTGGCGGCATGGCGGACCCCGGCTCGGCGACAGCCTCCCAGGCGCGCGCGCTCGTCGACGGCCTCAGCCGCGGACTACCTCGCGTCCTCTGGTTGCGGGGCGAGGGAGGGCAGATCCGCAGGGGCGGCGAAGGAAGGAGGCGATGAGGGCGGCTGCCGGCTGGAGCAGGTTGAGTGGCGTGGGGTCCGCATCTGCCGCGGCGACGTCCATCGCCGGAGAGATCCTCCGATTCGATGCGGAGCGGTGGTGGTGGCCATGGCTGCAGCGCTCGCCGGCGTCCTCATTTCCCTACTTGCCGCAGCGTGGCGGAGCCTGCTCGGCGGAAGCAGGCGCGCGGGCGAGCGGAAGCAAAACGGCGGCGGAGGAAACGGAGCGGAGGCAGTGAATGAGGGAAGAGTCCGTGGGTGATTTTTTTTTACGTCGGGCCCACATTTGCTTTTCACGCAAGCTAAAAATCAATTTTCTACAGATAAGTTACAAATTAGTGTACCTGACACGACTGGAGTTAAGAGTGTTCCCTACACAGGGAGCTTAGGTAGGCAAGGCAATTTTACATGCGGATTTTGTACTTGATCGGCGAAAGTACGAATTCTTGCAAGTCGGCGAAGGGTATATATACATGAATTCTCGTCATGGCCTGTGGGTAGGTGTGGGTACACAACCTTATCCGTACCGATACCTATTAGGTACCAACCTTATCCGTACCGATACCTATTGGGTACCTAAAATACAAGTATTATGATCTGGTGAACTCATATATATGTAATATATATATGTAATGTTTATATCTCATTTTCATGTGACAGTGAAATATAAGAATTGATATATGAGTTTGCATGAACTTGAAATATGAGAGTGAAATCTTACTTTATAATACCATTACTTGTTGCACTTGCTCAAGAGGAAATGTGAACACTTAACAGGAAATTGAATGCAATTGCTTTCATCCAAGTATAAAGTAGATCATGAAGTGAAGATAACAAAATAAAAAATAAACTGTTTATTTCTCCTATTTTTACTATTTTATGTTAACTTTGTGTGGGTGGTATAATCTAATTATACATGTTTTTATACATAGGATAATATATATTTTGTGCTACCATGATTAGACCCGATAGGTACCAGAAACCCGTCAGATAGCTGGTGGGTATAGGTATGGGTATGAAATCTTACCCGTTAGACTTCGAGGGTACAAGTAAACCTTAGAGTTTGGTTATTCTTGCATGCAGCCATTTGCTCCACATCTTACTCGACCTATTGCCATCCCTAAGCTTAGGTCAAAATAAAATGCTTAGTTGTTCCTCCTATTGTTCAGCTCTAATTTATATCCAAAGTATATTTCACATTTAAATATAAAATTTAAAGGAAAAATCTCTCTCACACACATTGTACGAGTCACATTTTTTTTTCCAATTCTGAATAGTTATAGTTGCATGCGGAGGTGGGGGGCGAAGGGAGGTCGTCGGTGATGACGAGGCCCTGCGCGAGGGTGCGGATGGATTTGAAGAGCCAGGGGAGCTCGAGGTCCCCGTAGGGGCTCGGACTGGGGTCGACGGGGTGGGGTTAGGCCCCGACGGCCACTTGAAGCAGACGAGCGGGGGCGGCCTCGGGAACAGAGCAAAGTGGGGTGGGGAACGGGGTGGCCACCAGCAAGGGGTCTGGAGGACGGGGCGGCGCCGGTGCAGGTTGGTGATGAAGAAGCTAGAGAAAATACTTGCATTTTAATGACACCACCAATCTAAGTCAGTGGCGCCTGAGCATCTGACTGCATGGCATTCCATGGCAGCTTGATAACCGTTTGTAGCGGTGAAGGGCAAGCAGCATGTGGGTGCAAATGTTGTGCATGAGCATGACACTAGGCTCCAGGTGGACCGGTTTCAAGGCTTGAAGAAGCAGCTGAAGTTTAGAGTTAGCAACTAATACCATCCCAGCGAGGCGATTTTGGAGGTGAACGTTCCAACTTTCAACAACTAAAAAGTGCGAGCAACCAAATTAAAACCACACTTGTGACGAAGTTTAGCAAGAAATTGTTCCTTTGACATATGGGAATGTGGTGAAGAAATAATTGTGGCAAGCCAAAACAGTAAAAGTGAATTAAACAATAACCTAAGTAATTGTGGCCCACGTAACCTTTGGAACGGATCCTCCATACCACTATCCCAGCCTAGTGCCACTTGGTCGGTTTCCACCAACACCGACAATGCTGACACCTATGGCACCATATTTCTCATTAGAAACATTGTCGTTAGAGCAAGTATAATAACGTGAATAAGCCGGCTGGGAGAAGTCCACATCGGCAGAAAAACAGACCACGTCGAAGAGAGACTACGGAGCCGGCGCTTCCCATCTCGCCCGACTTGAGCGCAAGGTACGAGAAAAAATTAACTCTCCCAGCCTTCTCCCAGCCCGCATACGAGCGAGATGCCGCCGCTTCCGTCTCCTGTCCTTGTGAACATTAAATCACTGCAATCTGTACGTAATCTATGCTGTAGCTGGCCAAGCAGCTAGCTTGTTGTATTAGTTGGTTGTATAACTGGCTGCGAATGACATGGTATGGGCTTGCAGCCGACTGCTGGCTAAATTATTGCTCTTGCTCTTATGCTCCCCTCTCCTCTCCTCTAGGTTTCTATGATCTAAGATGGAGATATTTTTGAATGTCGTGCTATTCTCCGACCAACCAGAATAGAAACCTCCCACGCACCACACAAACCCATGCTGCTGTTATTAGCAATAACTAGCAGTGGCGGATGGAGGGGGCGGGCAGGGGTCAGACCCCCTATGTCTTGCAGCTTTTCACCGAAAAAAAATTAAATTCAACTAAATTTTAAAAACAATTACCACTATTGGCCCCAACAATGAAAAAAGGCTACGCCCCTCTAAGTAAGTTTGGTGCTGGAGACGACCCTCTCCCAAACGTTATTATGGTAATTTGATCATGCCAGCGGTGAACAACTGGGTGTGATGGCGGTGATGCTGTCTCCAACGAGCCATGGTTGTTGTGTCGTGTTGGTCGGATCCATTACGAGTCATCAATATCATTTTTTTCTACTTCTTCTTAGGCCAATCTTAGTGCAGTATTATGGATGGTTTCATGGGCATTAAATGTTACGTCACATCAGCAGTTTTGCTGACTTGGCAACCTAATTATAAGAAGAGAGGATATGGGAGTTTCATCCCATGAAACCCACCTGGCACAGTTACCAAGTGCCATGAAACCTGATGAAACTTGCAATGAGTATGTTATAATTTCATCACATGACACATTTGATCATAACTTCATGTAAAAATTAAATGATGCGAGTTGTCTATGAAACTGTGTAATGGGACGGTTTCATTTCATTGAAAAAATGACATGGTAATAGTGTGATGAAACCATGCCCTACACTAGCCTTAATGGCACTAATAAAGCCTGGTAGAACCATGCACCAATTAACTCATTTTAGGGAAAACGAGGCAAAATTTAATTTGCAGATTTTTCTATATTGTAAAATGTAAAAAGAATCGAACCGATTCATCTTCTGGTGAAAAAAAAAAGATAAAACAGGAGAACCACATCACCCAACCCAAGTAGCCAAATAGAACTAGAAGGGCCTGAACCAAATTGCGGTATCTGGTATTCCGGGTCTTCTCTTGTCTTTTGGAGGAGGATCGGTTTGCCTGACTCGTATCGACGCTCCTATCTGAACGTCGCGTCCATCGGCGGAGGTGATGTCGCCATACATCCACAAGCTGCCGTCGGCTCCTCGCGTAGGGCCATGGACCAACGACTCGCAGGACGGATCGAATTGCTCGGTGCCAGTCCCACAGGCGGCCTCGGCCGAGGGGCAGTCCAGGAACTCGATCCACGGCTTCGGCTCCGGTTCTGGCGGCGGCGGCGTGCATGACTCCAGGATCGGCGAATCTGGCATTATTATCTGGTTGCGATTGAAGCCATGCAAAGGTTAGCATGCACTACCGATGGAGGGGTCGATGAAGTACTGCTAGACAGAAGATCTTACCTTGACATCCGTAGGGCCGATGAAGGGGATCTCGACGCCCAAGTCGAGAGGCGGCACGGCGTGGCAGGACCTCCGCGCCGGCCCCCGCAGCGCGCTCTCGGCGCCGGCCGCGGTCCGGAAGACGACCACCGCCGCGACGAAGTACCCGCACAGCGCGACCGCCTCGATAACGGCGACGCCGCCGCCGGACGGCGCGAGCGCGGCGCACACCTCGTCGACGCGCACGCGCGACGGCGCGCAGTCAAACAGAACGCACCGGCGGTGGAGGTCGGGCTCTCCGCCGCCGCTGGGGAGCTTGCTCGTGACGGCGGCAAGGACGTTCCGCGCCACTGTCGCGTTGGCGGCCTCCTCGCCGAGCACGCGCCGCATGTGTACCAGAAGCGCGCTCATGTCTGCCGATCCGATCTATTGAGCTTCTCTCATCCTCCTCATGTGCTCCTTGTAAAAGATCATAACACGGTTGCCTAGCTGGACTCGCCGTGGTTATGCGTTTATATAGGGAAAAGTCCCAGATATAGGTTCAAATGGTGCAAAGATACATCAAAAATTCTATCTCTAACTACCTATCTATCAGCCGAACCAAACTATAACACCCAATATCTCTAAGATATACAATCTGAGTTACATACGATGATAACTTCTAACAGCCCCTCTCAATCTAAACTCCTTTTCCTCTAGAGATTTAGATTGTTCTTGAATGCTTCCAGCATCCCACTCGGCAAAGCATTGGTGAAACGATCTGCTAGCTGATCTTTAAAAGCAACTAGTCGCACCTGCAGTTGCTTATTTACAACACGCTCTCGAACAAAATGAAAATCAATTTCGATATATTTGGCCCTTGCATGAAAAACTGGATTCGCAGATAAATACGTAGCTCGTAAATTGTCACACCACAAACACGGTGGCTGATCCAAACGTATGCCAAGCTCTTTCAACAAAGATTCCAACCATATTAACTCAGCAGTTGCATTCATTCGCCATAGACTTATATTCAGCTTTTGTGCCTGTTCTTGAAATAGCAGCTCGCTTTCTAGCACTCCAAGAAATCAAATTAGGACCAAAGAAAACCGCAAAGCCTCAAGTTGATCTTCTATCATCAACACTTCCTGCTCAATCAGCATCGGAGAATGCACTAATCAAAGTGGAAGGAGACGCTCAGAAATTCAGTCCAAGATCCAAAGTAGACTTGATATATCAAAGTATTCTTTTCACAGCAGTCGAATGAGTAGTAGTGGGAGCATGTAGGAATTGACACACTTTGTTAATTGAGAAGGCTAAATCAGGCCTGGTAAGCATTTGGTATTACAACGCACCTACAACACTTCTATATCTTGTACTGTCATCTGAACTCAACAAATCTTCTTCATGCTTTGAAAGCTTTTCACTAGTAGACAACGGAGTATACCATGGTTTGCAGTTTACCATACCTACCCATGTTAAAATCTCCTTTGCATAGTTTTCTTGCGTCAGCAATAATTGGCTCTTTTCTCTCTTTACTTCAATACCTAGGAAATAGCTAAGGTCCCTCAAATCTTTCAAGGCAAAATCCTTTTTGAGATCAATTAGCAACGCTGCAACAACTTCACCGGATGAACTTGTGACAACAATATTATCAACGTAGATCAACATATAAATTATGACATCCAATTTTTTGTAAATAAACAATGAGGTGTCTGATTTAGATGCTATAAATCCAAGAGTAATGGGTTTAGAACATAGCTTCGCATACCAAGCTCGTGGAGCTTGTTTCAAACCGTAGATAGCTTTGTTCAACTTGCACACAAGATGTGAAGCTCCTTTACTTTCAAATCCTGGGGGTTGCCTCATATATACCTCTTCTTCTAGAACACCATGAAGAAACGCATTTTGTACATCTAATTGTCTAATACACCATCCTTTTGAAATAGAAATTGAGAGAACAAGCCTGACGGTTGCAATTTTAACCACTGGACTAAAAGTATCCTTATAGTCAATTCCATACTGTTGTCGAAATCTCTTTGCAACAAGCCTTACTTTATATCTGTCTATTGTATCATCTGATTTTCTTTTGATTTTAAATACCCACTTGCAATCAATAATATTTTTACCTTTCTTTTCAGGAACCAAATGCCATGTCTGATTTCTGATGAGAGCATTAAATTCATCTTGCATAGCCTCTTTCCACCTTGGATCACTTAGTGCTTCATGAAAATCTTGTGGTTCCCCAGTAGCTAAAAACAAACCATACTTGACCATGTCTTTGAATTGTTTTGGTTTGGTTATCCCACTTTGGAGCCTTGTCTGCTGTCTTGGAGCTAGATCAGGCGCTGAAGGTGTTGTACTAGAAGAAAACGTAGTATCCGCAGCGGATCCAGGGGTGCAAAAGATCCAGGCGTGTCCGCGTCCATCCCGGTAGCTGGCGGCAACGGCACGGACTCATGCGCCACGGTCCCGCCAGCGCCAGCGAGTGCACCATCCCCCCCCCCAACGAACGTGGAGAGGCGGGAACGGGCGCAGCCGGGAGAGCGCTCGCACGTGGCCGTCCAAGAGAGGTGGGAGCTTGCGCTATCGGGGCAATGAGAGCTGTAGGCCAGCGGTGGAGGCAAATCAGCCCTGGGATCCATGCCGGATTCACCGGGGCAACGCAGCGAATCGTGTTGGGAGACACCGCCAGGATTTTTTGTGCTGGCCGAAGCCCATCCAGGTAATGCATCTGCCTAAAAAGTTTCTTGCACATTGCTACTAGCCAAAGGATCAGTAACATTAGTAATATTGTCAATGCAACTTACATCCCCCTGATTATGAAGATAATCCGGTAAAAGAAGAATTCCTTTTCTAAGAAGGGCGCCTGCATTGGGATGTAAGTGAGCAAAGGGAAAAACTGATTCATCAAAAATGACATCACGTGAGATATAGATCCTGCCGGTTGTAGCATCTAAGCACTTAAATCCTTTGTGCATGGAGCTATAGTCAAGGAAGGTGCATTTAACAGATCGAAAAGCCAATTTGCGAGTACTATGGGGCCTCAAATTCGGCCAACAAGCACACCCAAAAATGCGAAGAGAGCTATAATTGGGTTTTTCATGGAGCAAGCATTCTATAGGAGTTTCAAAATTGAGAACCTTGCTTGGAAGTAAATTTATAAGATAAGTTGTGGTCAAGAAGGCTTGATCCCAAAATTTAAGAGGCATTGAAGCATTTGCAAGTAGAGCAAGGCCAACTTGTACAATGTGGCGGTGCTTTCTTTCAACTAAACCGTTTTGCTAATGAGCATGGCGACATGAGACATGGTGTGTTATGCCAATCTGTTGAAAGAACAAATTTAACTTTTCAAATTCCCCTTCCCAGTCAGTTTGCATAGACACAATTTTTTTGTTGTGCTTTCGCTCAACTAGATTATGAAAATCTTTAAAAACTTGAAAGACATCATATTTCTTTTTCAGAAGATAAATCCAAGTGTATCTACTATAGTCGTCAATGAAGCTCATGTAATAAGAATGACGACCAATAGACATAGGTGCAGGGGCCCAGACATCTAAATGAATAAGATCAAGAGGAGCTTTGGACAAGTTTATTGAACTAGAATATGGAAGCTGATGACTTTTAACCATTTGACATTAATCACAAACCGACTCGGGACTAGCAATGTTATCACAAGGGAGATTATTATAACTAAACTAAGCACACGATGAACAATAGGAAAAGCACGATGACCTAAGCGACTATGCCACTTAGAAGTGGATGGTTTGACAACACCATAGGCTTGCTTGCCGCCAGCCTCTTCTGAAGAGATGGACTCTAAGGGATATAAGCCTCATTTGCATCTACCTTGATGAAGGATTTTCCTCGTTTCCTAATCCTTAATGAAAAAGAATTTGGGATGAAACTCAAGGAAGGCATTATTATCTGATGCTAATTTATGGACTAAAACAGGATTCTTATAAGCACTAGGAACATGAAGAATATTTTTTAGATACAATTTTCTACAAGAGGTATGTAAAGTTGAATGACCAATATTACTAATTTTCATACATGAATCATTGGCTTTATACTTGCTTTAATAGTTAACTTGTCAAGCTCTCCATTAATGTGGTCTGTTGCGCTAGAATTTGCATACCAATTTGTATCATAACCATAGCCAGTAGCTGTAGCGCCGGCCATCTTGGTGTTCTCTTTATCATCATCTTCATATCTGTACCAGCATCTTGGTGCTTCATGACCAGCTTTCTTGCATATCTGGCAAACAGTTTTCTTTGGCTGATTTCCACAACTAGTGTTCCCACGGTTCTGACCACCACGGCCACCATTGTTGCGCCCATGGTTGCGGCCTCCATTGCCACGGCCTCCATTTCCTCATCCTCGGAAGCCTCCACGATATGCTGAATTTGCTAAGGACGTGTACTGACCAACTTCGTTGTAAGCCTCAAGACGCATCTCATAAGACATCAAGTGAGAGTAAAGCTCGGAGAGAGGAGGAGGATCTGCACGGCCAAGCATGGAGGAAACAAAGGGGCTGTACTCAAAATCAAGACCGTTAAGTATATGAGATGACATCTCATCGTCATCAATGATTATTCCTACCACGGCCAACTCATCCTTGATGGCCACCATCTCATTGAAGTAGATTGATGAAGTCATGCTACCCTTCTTGAGAGTAGATAGCCACATGCGTAGATTCATCACGCGTGCTCTTGATTGAGCTGCAAACATTGTCTGCAGCGCACTCCATGCTCCTGCCGAAGCTGTCTCTGCTGCCACTTGCACCAGAACTTCAATGGTGATGGAATTGAGTAGGTAACTCAGCAATGGCTAATCCTTGGCCACCCATAGATCATACTCAAGGTTTGCGACTATTTCTTTCTTTTCATCGGCCTTCACCAATTCCATGGTCCGCCTCCTTGATGGACCCATCTAAGGGCCCCAAAAGCTATGCACCACACACAGCAGGAAGAAATTGGGCCTTCCACAAGACATAGCCCTTTTGTGTAAGCTTTTCAGCAACAGGAGCTCCAAGTTGCGCCGAGGATGGGGTGGATGACGACGACGCCATGAATAATTTCAGTGGTGTAAATGTACTATGGAAGAAGTGCTCTAATTACTATGTAAAAGATCAGAACATGGTTGCCTAGATTGGCTCGTCGTGGTTACATGTTTATATAGGGGAAAAGTCCTAACAGATTACAATGCAGGATGTTATAGATATAGGTTCAGCTGGTGTAAAGATACATCAAGAATTCTATCTCTAACTACCTATCTATCAGCCGAACCAAACTATAACACCCAATATCTCTAAGATGTACAATCCAAGTTACATACGATGATAACTTATAACACTCCTTTGGTCGCTCGCTACCCCTCGTCAACATCGCGTATTGTCACCCTCTACTAAGCTCCTCTCCTCCTCATCTACCCGCGGTATGTCGGTTGCACTTTTAAGAGGGTCATGGTGGCCGTGGCTTTCCGACAACGAGCCATTGGTCTCGACGTTGATATGTGGGGGCTGGGCTGGGTGTCTGGGCCTTCTGCATCATTGCAACAAAAGGGTGTTGCATATTTAGAAGCATTAAGAGCAACTCCAAGAGTCTTCCAAAAATATCTCCCCAAAACTATCTATTGGGGGCTCTACTAAAAATATTTTCTCTCAAAATCATGTCATCCCATAGCAGGTCCCTAATACTAAACTCCCTAATACTTCAAAACTGACCACGTCAGCATGTGGACCCCTCTCGTTCTCCTTTCTTCTTCCTCTGCCATAAACAAACGAGCGAGCAGTGCTCCACCCACCGACCAAATCCGCCACCCCTACTCTACCAATTCCAAATCGCCGATGATAGGGACATCACCGTGAGCATCACAGACAAGGCGCATCTACGGAGCACATGTAAGCAGCTTTCCCTCGTTAACCCCAGAGCACACATAAAGAAATCTGAAGCTTAAGCCCTGCGCGAGCAACAACAATCAGCATCCATGGCTTCTTCCACCCTCCTCCTGCACACAAAGCTTGCAGCTTTCATCTTCTCCCTGTCCCTTCTTCTCTGCTCCGCACTTGGTAACCATGGCAGTATCGGTATGGTCATATTGTAGCATGTATGACCTGCAGGTTCTGATGGTTTTTGTTTCAACTATCCTGGTAGGAGCGAGGTTGGTGTGCGAGCAGCTGGTAGTGGAGCTCTGCGCGTTCGCCGTGTCGTCGATGTCACGGCGGTGCGTGCTAGAGAACACGCATTGTTGGTATTTTATACCCAGCAACCTATCAAGAGGGTACCCAAGATAGTAGATTTGTTGGTGGGGTATCGTCGGACCTGGAACTCGAAGGTAGAAGCGAGGACAGACACAGATTTATACAAGTTTGGGCCACCATAGTAGCGTAATACCCTACGACCTATTTGGGGTGTTGTATATTGCGCCCTGCGCTTGGGTGTTGCTTGGTGTTGAACCTCTTGGTGGTTCTGATCCACCGATCTAGGAACCCCTGCCCTCCTTTATATACTCCAGGGGGGTAGGATAACTAGTCGATTACAAGGAGGAGTCCTAGTAAGATTACATGGTATGAGTTCTAATAGGATTATAGTGGAATTCTAGTAAAAATCCGCATTCTTCTTTCCTTGTGGGTACTGGGGATTTATCCCCGACAAGCCCCCGAGCGCTTCATAGTCGAATGCAGCAGTCTTCGAGTACTTTTAAGATCCTCGCCGAGTAGTTTTAGTAGTCTTCGAGTACTTTATAGGTGCATGGATGATATGTTTGGTTTCCTATTTTTCCTAGCCCTATTTTTTCATGTCATTTATGTTATCAATGTCAGTAGTCATTTATTTGCTTTCCTTCTTTCCCGATTCTACCCGATGTTTGACGGAAGAGCATTGGATGACACTACCTGCACGGAGGAACCCAAAGCGATCTCACATGCCACAGAGGAGCTCGGGACGGCCGCGATTACGTGTCACCGATGCAGTTATCGCATTCTACAAATTCATCACATGTCGCCTCAAGGTTAGAACAGCGCATGCACCTATGACCTATATATTCTTATTTGGCCCACAAGGCCCAACTTTGTGAGAGAAGAAAAGAATCAAGCGAGGACAAGTTTAATGATATCATTCACGTGCATGCAGTTTAAGGTTTAAAAAGAGTCTTAACCCATAAATAAAGCATCTAAATTAAATTCCGGTTACACCATGAATCTTCTTACACCAAGATCTTCAAAATAAGACCACACTCAGACTATGTTTGGATGAAATTTATTTATGGATATTTTTACGAAGATGAAAAATATTTTTATGATATGTATATCTGGAACAAATTATATGAAGTTCCAGAACAAAACAACTATAAACATCGAACAAATTATATGAATACATAGAACATAACAAAAATGTATAGATCTGGAACAATTTGTATAGACTTATGGAATAAAAATTTGTATGTCTGGAACAAATTATATGAACTCAGTCCAAAACCAATTATCTGGAACAAATTATACAAATTTAAGGAACAAATTATATATACTGGGCATAAATTGGATAAACTAATAGAACAAATATTTATACACGCAAACTAAATTATACAAACTGACAGAACATGAACAAATATATTATGGACAAGAGATAAGTAAAAGGAGTAAAAAAGATAAGAAAATAAATAGTATTCAGAGTTTGTATAATATATTTGATGCGTATGATTATTTTGTTCCACGGGTTTGTATAATTTGTTCTATGTGTATATGTCTTACAGAAAATATGCAACCTTGATTAAAAAAGTGTGAATAAAAAAGTTCGTCCAAATATAGTCAAGTGGATCTTGTTTTGAAGCTTTTATTGTCACAAATCCAATGGTGTAATCAAAATTTAATTTTGATGCTCGCTGTAAGATTTATAGTTTTTTGAAGTCCTAAACGGTTCTGCATGTGGGATGACATCAACAATTTTATCTCTCTTACATGCATGCACCAGCGTTGTAGAAGACGCTATATGGGCCGAAAATCTCCCGCCCCCCCCCCCCCCCTAGAAGGTGACAGGATGCGAAACTGCAGCAAAATGTGACATATAGGGTGTGTTTGGTTGGGCTTTTCAACCTGCTTTTACTTTTGCAAAAGTAAAAAGCCAACCAAAGGGCCTAAAAGTCATAGGTGCTTTAGGCCAAAAGCTGTTTTTGCTCTAGTACAAAACACAAAAGCACCTTCCCCTTGCTTTCAGCTGCTTTGGGGTAAAAAAATTACCCACCTGCCACTGATTATGAAGATAACGGTTCGTTCTTTTTTTCACCGGGCGAATCGATCTGTTTGGCGTTTGCTTTTCGGCCGCTAGCTTCTATGGCCACCGTCCGCCCGTGCGATGGGCCGCCACCGTCCGCAAGCAAGAGGTGGTGTCGTCCACCCACAAGAGGCAACGCCGTCCGCCCGCAAGAGGCCACGCCGTCCACCCGCGTGAAGGCCGCCCCCGCCCACCCGCGTGACGCCGCGCCGTCCAGCATGAGGCGCCCTTGTCAACCCCGAGGAGCCGCCATCCACCACTGCAAGGGGGCCTCATTCACCCGCCACAGCCCCTTTCTCCCTGTCCTGCGAGCGGAGGTGACGCCTGGAGGCCCGCCGCCGGGCGCAGGCTCCGCCATGTGCTGCCACCAGACACCGCTCGCCGCCTCGTTTCTTTCCTGCTACCGCTGCAGGAAAAGAAAAAGAACTCTTCTCCGGGCGCGGGCTCCGCCGTGGGTGGACTGGCTAGCGGGAGGAAGAAGAAGGGGCTGGACCCGCTCATCAGTGAGAGAGGGAGAGAGTTGAGTGGGGTGGACACTGGATGACATGTAGGGTTCACTTGATAGTTTATTCAAAAGCCACAACTGCTCTAACCAAACGGTTTTCTACTTTTTCCACAGCTGCGCACCCACAGGTCACAGCAGCTTCTCCAAAAACTACGACCCAACCAAACACACGCATAGTATTGCCGGCTCAGGACGCCATCCCACGGCATAGTAGGGCCTTATTGGAGTCTTTTTTTTTTGTCTCGTCCTTCAAATTTGCAATAGGGCTTGCTCTCAATAATTTTATTCTCGTTGCAGACTGGTATCGTCGATATGCTGGGCTGAGGCGCTGAGCTTAAACCTTAGCTAGGAAAATATAAAAGATCTAGAAGTCCTTATTAAAAATTTCAGAAGTACTAGTAATAAACTTCCTCTAAAGCTAGAAAACTAGTCGTGCATAAACTTGGCAATTAGAGGATGTACAAACACAATAATGAGAAAAGTTTCCTTTCCAATTTCAAAAAAGAACCATGAATTAAGTTAAAATACCCTAATGAGTAGTTTAGTTTATTTTCTAAATCCTGGTTTTAAAGCCACCGCTCTGTTTTTTAGGTGTTCAGTAAATTTTTTGGGCTAAAATAGGAAGGGTTGCATGCCAGTGTCATGGGCCCATGGCATAGGAAGGGAAACCACAAAAGTTCACCACTAGTCCTGTTGCAAAAAAAAGAGTAAAAAAAACCTGGAGGACCACTAGTCCTCCGGCCCGTCGCTTTTCTGGCGGCGGAGGATTGGTTCGCCTGAGCCCCCGTATCGAGTCTCCTTGCTCCATTCGCATCCCGCGCTTATCATCATCGGCGATCATGTCTCGAAATGGTTTGGTGCCTCGCGGGTCGCGGCGGAAGAGCAGATCCATCGGCCTCGGCAGGGACCGAGGGCTCCCGGAACTCGATCCACGCCGCCTCCTCCGGCGGTGGCTGCGGCGTGCATGCTGCCGGCGTGCCGCACTCCGGGCTCCCCGTCGCCGGGATCCGTGAATCCGACATGATCTGTTCGAGATTGAAGTCACGGAAATGTCAGCACTACCGAAGATGTCGGCATCAAGAAAGGCACGGATTTTAGTTCACGGGAATCATGGGCACAATCATTTCCCGTCAACAAGAAACGAACACAGAATCTGCTTCACGGTAACAGTGTTTGGCGAGAGACCATCATCACCTTGACATCCGTGGGGCGGATGACGGGCATCTCGGCGCCGAGCTCGAGAGGCGTCACCGCGTGGCAGGACCCCCGCGCGGGGCCACGCAGCGCGCTCTCGGCGCCGGGCGCAGTCCTGAAGACGACCACCGCGGCGGCCAAGTACTCGCTGAGCGCCACCGCCTCGATGGCGCCGCCGGACGGCGGCGCGAGCGCGGCGCGCACGTCGTCGACGCGCGCGCGGCTGGGCGCAGTCGAACAGGACGCACCGGCGGTGGAGGCCGCCGCCGCCGCCGGAGAGGTGGCTCCATCACCCGTAAAGAGCGTCACGTGTTTGCTTACAGAATAGACGAGCTCCATCTCAATTTCACTGATGGATCCGCTCAACAGAAATTTTGCAAACCTAAATGGAGACTCTTCAACCTCTATAGGAATTCCGTAACAATTTTCCTCCATCTCGATTTTTCCATACGTACAAGTCCACAACCCATAAATTTTCATAATTTCCAACCATTGGGTGGCGCAGTTAACCACCCACGATATGGTCACTCTCCACCAAGCTTTCAAGTTGTTCAACATCGGGGATATTGGGTGCAATCTAATTCACCAACTTTTTACAGGGTTAACAGCCTATAGCATTCTAGTTCCGGATGGGCGCTGACTCAAACCAAAGCTAACAACAGGGCAACAAGCTAGCAGCAGTTGCAAGGCTATGCATATCTCTATGTTAAATGCAGTAGAAAGGATGCTGGGATGCATGTGAACATGTCTTCGTCATTGCAACATTCAAAAACTCACCATTGCGTTTGAAACGACAATTAAACCAGACAGGAATCCCACGGTAACCGTTTGGAAGAAACCGACTTAGTACCACTCAACAAAATTAAACGCCACACAGCTAATAGTAACAGTAACCAAAACAATTCACTAGCAGTCTAGTACAAGTATAAGCTAGCAAAACTGTCTCAAGAGGACCACGAGACAGCATGCATAAATAGCAGTAGTTCTTCGGTGCCAGTTAGACACTGAAGTCGAAGCTCCCTTTGTCCAATTGCCCGCACCAGAATTCCACCAGTCTTGTATTTCCTGCAGCACTGGACACGGAGCAAACTCGATATCAGCACACATCAGTAGCAAAAAATAAAAAAGACAAATATTTGGTTGCAAGAATGACCCACCTGATCCAGCGATGTGCTGCGCTTATCGCCTGCTTGTCTTCCCAAGGGTGCGTTTCCCAGAGAACAGATGCTTTGGCTTCAAAGTGGGAATGACACGGTCAGCCTCACCACGGCGAGCCTCCTTGTTCCTATTCCTCGTGGCGTCCTTGGCTTTCTTGATCGCCTTCTTCTTCTGCTCAGAGTCCTTGAATCCTTCACCTGGAATCACCTCCTCAGGAGCCCGGGACTTCGACCTGGATCTTGACCTCAGTCGCAGTTTCTTGTTGGATTGCTGTCCGTCGACCTCCATATCATCACCATCAGCAGCAGCTCTGCTCAGTGACCTCTCACGCTTGCGCCCTCTTGACTTGCTGCGAGCTATGGCTGCACTAGGATCCACACCCATGGATGAAAGCTGCCTTCCCATCCTTTTAGTTGTGAATTTCCTGTCTTTGTCAAACTTCCTAGGAACAATGGGACGGCTTTCTGCAGTTCTCTTCTTCATTCTATGCTCTTGGATGAGCAGTGCCTTCTTCTTCCTGATCTGAGACAAAATCTCCTTCTGTTCCTCAGTTAATTCATGGCCATCAATCTCAAAAGCATCTTGCGCAGCTTGCTCTTCCAGACGAAGCCCCTCCTCTCGTTCCAACTCTTCACACCTTTCGAGGATATCAGGATCCAGAAAATCAGCAACATTATGCCCATCCAGTATCTCAGGGAGAATATCCTCCTTCCATTCATCGTTGGCCAATATATAATGTTTCTTGAGGCTGGTAGAATAGACACCAGCTCCACCATTCTCCTGCTCAAAGTCCTTCTCAAGCTTCTTCTTTTCCTTCGCAGCAGCATTCGCCCTAGCTTCAAGGACAGCCGGAGGGATGCAAATAGGCCTCTCCTTGTTGTCACGAGGCTTTGGAACAGCAACATGGAACCTATTCAGGCAGTCAACCATCTTCTTTGATTTCATCTTCACATCCACCCTCTGTTCAAGAAGCCTCTCACATGCAGCATTTTTAACAGCCATTACACCATCATCTGTTAATGTGCTCATGGTCAACAGAACACCCTCTTCATTTGGATCACCAGCTTGGGTTATAGTCTTCATAGCCTCTGCCTTCATATCCATAACTAGCTTCATGTCATCCTCAGAAAGCCCTTCAAGCGGCTGCAAGTCAGTCTTGTTGCACACAATGACCAGAGGCTTATTCATGAACAGAGACTTTATACTGTGGAAGAGTGCAGCTTGCTGAGCAATACTGTACCCACAAGATCCAGAAATGTCCAGAAAGAACAACACCGCAGCCCTCAAGTGTGCCAGAGCAGTGATGCTGCACATTTCTATAATGTTCCTATCCTCAAAAGGACGATCAAGGATACCTGGTGTGTCAATCACTTGGTAGCGCAGATACTTGTAATCAGTATGACCAACAAACAGGGATTTTGTTGTAAAGGCATAAGGCTGGACGTCCACATCTGCCCTAGTAACCTTATTCATGAAAGAACTCTTTCCCACATTTGGATAGCCACAAATCAGCACAGTACGGGTGTTTGGGTCTATGGACGGAAGCCTAGCCATGTGCTGCCTGATCTGCTCCAAGTATGCCAAACTAGGACTGATCCTCTTCACAACAGTACACATGCGACCCAGTGCAGCCACCTTCAAACACTTGCACCTGTACAGGGAGTCTCCATACTTGAGCAGCCTCAAGTAGTCCTTGGATATCTTTGCGATGATGTTCCTAGCTGTGTTGATCTGACCCAAGGCAAGTTTGTAGTGATCCTTGTTGTAGAGCACATGGAGGAGATCACCATAGAAAGGGTGGATATCATCCAGTCGAGGGAACTCATCGATGATGGTGGACAGCTTTTCATAGAAGTTCTGCTGGGAATACCTAACCTTGCGCATATAAAACTGGCGGATGCGGGAGATTGCATAACCCTTGTGGACAACTGTCGGTGTCTGCCTCTGAGTGCGGGACAGGATTATGTCAATGAAATCCTTCCCAGGAGGTACGACAGTGATCTTCTTGAAATTGTACTGCACCATCTTGTTGATACAAAGCTCAGCTACCTATTCCTGTAAAACAAGAACGCATGTTAAACTGTGAATGCTTTAAAGTATAATAACAAGAATAAGAAAAATCTAATGTGACATAACAGAAAAACCAAACTAGCAACCATTAGTTAGTTTGAAATGATAATCACAAAGCATCAATATGCATCTTCACAAGACAGTACAGATTAAGTCAACAGCACAAATTTGACAATAAAGCCAATCAGTATTAAATAAACTAGAAGAAGTGAACTGCAGCTTTACAACACTCCAAGGCAAAAGATTGATGTAATCATATAAACCAGTTCAGCACCTTGCTACGACGCACAGCATCAATACAATCAGAAAGCAAAAACATATGATACTAAGCACCAGCATAACTTTTGCCAGGGCATCTCAACCTAACATATTCGATGCATTCGGGAAAACCATCAGCAGGCAAGCTTGAATTTTTCGTCTGAAGCTAATATTAAGAAAAGCAGGATGACAGTAAGAAATCATAGGCATCACTTGCACTGCTAAGGACAGTTGCAGTGGTCGTGTTCGAAACACCAAAGCACCCCGATCTGAACCCTAAATTTCGCTGGCAACATATCTAAGCAGCAGTTACTTGGTCACTAAACATCCATCGACCAAACAACTCCCGGACAAAACAAAGAATACCTATCTAGCCGATCGCTACGGATCAAAGGGAACAATACAGACTACAGAACAATCACAGAACAGGAAGACGCCAGATTCCTCAACAAAAATCCAGGCAGCTCCGACAGACAAACCATGTATAATCACAGGCACAAGCGGAGAGGGAAGGTATACGGGCGCAGTGCGCTACTCACCTTGCGAGGCGGCAGGAGGAGGAGGCCCTGATTTGGCGGCGGGAGAGGTCGCGCCCTCTCCGGTAGCGGCAGGTGCTGATGGAGGCGGCGCAGGCGTCCCCCTCTGGCGGCGGACGGGGAGAAGAGAGGGTTAGGGCGGGTTTCTCCGAGGCTCTTATAGCTAGAGCGGTGATGGGCTGGGCTTTCGTTGTCCCATTTAGATATTTCCGTTAGTGGGCCGTACGGCCCACTTGTTGCGGCGGCGGTGGTGGGTCATGGCCTCATGGGTGTGCGTCTCTTCCATTCTCCAGACTCCTCCACGGCACGGCGGCGCACGGCCTCACCCGACTCGTCGTCTTGCCCTCCTCCTTCCCGCCGTCGTGGAGAAGAGCTCCCCGCGGCTGGCGCCCGCCGCTTCCGGACCGTTCGGCCCCTCAGCTTCGCCCTGAGTTCGCCTCGGTCTGTGACGACGCCCAATCCCAACTGAGCCCTTGCTGTTTTTGCTCGCCCGGCGCGAGGTGGTTGTTGCGCTGATTCGTTGTCTCGTGAGCTGTTCTAGGGTTCGGAGGGAGCAGGGCCGGCTGTCGCGATGTTCTCCAGGATCTCCCGGCTCGGGGCGCGGCTCCTGCGCGAGGCTAGGGCCGAGACGAGAGCTGGTTGGTGTCGTCACTTCTCCTCTTGCTCCTTTCCCCCCTCTATTACTGGCATACTGGTTATTGCTCGTCAATGGGGGTGAAAAATGCTAAATTTTGCCCAGTTCTATGGATTGGGAGAATGTTAATCTTGTAGTTGAGACTCATGTTTCTTGCGTTTTGGCTTTGGAATACGCCTGAGTTTTGTATTGCTACTGTAGTAAAAATACTTGACTCAGTGCCGCCTCATTTGTTGTTGATTGTACCTTTTTTGTACGGCAGGAAACTTGCTTAGCAGTCGAGGCAGTTTATATCAAGGTCATGTCAGCCAGCATTCAACCCCTTTGGTTACTCCTACAGTGAAATCAATGGTAAGAACTAGAGATTGGTTGCTAGTGAAGAACCAAATTTTGATGAACATGTTCCCCGTTGTTACCCTCTGTTTCTGCTATTACTGAAGATATAGCTAGTTATTCATTTATGTAATCTATCGACACTGTTTTAGCCTGTATATACTGTTTTATTGAATTGGATTTTTATCCTATTTACCTATCTGTGCATTCAGCATTCTGAAATGGGCTTTTTTTTGCAATATGATTGATATTCCTTTTACTCTGTTTATTAGCCCTTCTTAGAGAACTGCGAACAACTAGCTTTTTTACCTGCGGAAGTGATGACTTGTCTCAGTTTATTTACTCATTGCTTGTTTATATTTTTTTCAGAGTAATGTCCTCTTTTCAACTGCAACAAGTGGTGATCAGGATGAAAGCAATCAGGAAAAGCAAGTGTATTTGTCTCTCTATTTTCATCCTTTTATGTATCATGAAATTAGAGCACGTAGTCATGTTTGCATCTTGGAATCAGGTAGTGGCTTAGTGCCTTAGTCCACATCCTTCTGTAACATGAAATTCTTTTGAGCTACTCCCTCCACATCTTCATGTTTGTGTGTGTGCGTGCACAATATTCAGCTTTCAGCAATTATTTTGGGTAGGAGGCAATCCTCTGATGAGCAATTTTTCTCTAAACTTCACAGAATCTCTGTGACATTTGTCAACAAGGATGGCTCAGAAAAGACAATCCGTGTGCCAGTTGGAATGTCCATGTTAGAAGCTGCTCATGAAAATGACATAGAGCTTGAAGGTACAAGTTCATATTTGGAAATTTGCAATTTTCCCACCAATGTGATTCCAGTTAGTGCCTGTAGTAACTTGATGCTTGCTGATAAGAACACGGACTTCTCTATATTACTCATAAAAGAACTAGTTATGCTCAATCGACTGGTTCCCCATCAATATTTAGTTCATTGTCTGCTCCATGATTTTACCATTTTTCATTTTTGCAGCAAGCATTTCAATCAGTCTTTTTTTATGTTCTATCAATAGATTTTTAGCCATAGTTCATAACCTTGATGTTTTTTGCTACTGTAGGTGCATGTGAAGGCTCACTGGCTTGTTCTACTTGTCATGTAATAGTTATGGTATGCTCTATATATACTTATGCAAATTTAGTGCTCTTTGTAGATATTGAAGTACCACTGCTGACTAGAATTTCCAATCTTATCCAGGATGTAAATCATTATAACAAGTTAGAAGACCCAACAGATGAAGAAAATGATATGCTTGACCTTGCATTTGGGCTCACAGAAACGTAAGTGAAGATCCCCTGATGGATTTTTTTTTTCTCTTGCTATCGCTGTATTGTGCAAACAAGAATTAAATATTTTACTACCACCTATGAGTTGTGCCCTGGGAGGCATTGTCAGAATCTCTACTGTATTTGACAACCTTGGTCGTCGAATTGTGATTTGAAAAAATGGCATAATTGGGGGTGTCTCCAGGTAGAGGGGGGAGAATTGATATGGGATTCAATCGATTCCATTATAATCTTCAAAGTTTTGTGTAGCTTTATGAAATAGCTTCTGGGGCAGTGGCAACTAGGCCTGATACTTTTGGTACAAAATAGCTGATTGGGCTGTTCCCATATTCAATATTTTTTAAAGGCAACCATACAATTAATTTATAAATGTGCAAATATCATACTTTCTGTTTTATACTTGTAGAACAAAATGTTGTTTCAGGTTTAATACATGAATCATAAAAATGAATCACAAAAACCAGTATGACTGAAGATGGATTGTGCTAGTTTCGTTGTTCTAATCTGACTTCCACTTCCGGAACTGTCTTCAGATCACGTCTTGGCTGCCAAGTGATCGCAAGGCCTGAGCTTGATGGCATGCGGCTGGCACTACCTGCAGCCACGAGGAACTTTGCGGTAGACGGCTATGTACCGAAACCACACTGAAGAGACTGCCGTCACCTACGGGGACACGGATTCTTACAGCAGAGTCAATTTTGTAGCCTACAATCTGTAACTTAACTGTAGCTTCGCTATTTGTAGTCCGGGTGGCATCGGACTTTGTTGTTGAGCCAGGATTTGTTCCTTGACAAGCTCCTGGGTTACTTGCAGAGACCCAGTGTTGTCTGGTCGAATAAACATCTCTGTTCTGTATGAGTATACTCAGAAACGTTTGCATCATATTTCCTTCCCAAATCCCAATATTTGGCCCTCTGCGGCATCTGCTGCTGTTCAAGCTTATCGAGGAGATGCTTTTTATTTGCATTTCACGCTAAACGCATGCCGCTATCACGATTCCATTATCAAGGTGAGCACTGAGCAATAGCTCCGGATGAATGTACTGTTTGGTACGCGACCTTTTATTCGTACAAGGTGATGTTCAGCTGTTCGTGATGGCAAGCGGTGCTCGGCCTTCCGTCGTCGCCGTCCGGCCAGAGGAGGACGGCTGAGGCGGCGTGCGCTGGGAGTCGCAGACGGGGCAGTTGGCGTTGCATTCTTCCCTTACGCGTAGCACACCCGTTTTGGGTACTTGGGATGCATTCCGTAGATCTATATGTATAGCAGAGTCACGTATCTACGTTGAAAGATATGAGCAGCTTGACCTGAACTGTATAGCCGTAATCAATTTGAGAGAGGCACATCGTTTGGGGCAGTATGAGCTGTTTGAATCAGCTAGGGCTCATAGTTATTAGCTGGCTAATGGACGGCCAGAGCTGAGCACCGGTTTGCTCCGGAACTGTGCAGCTTAATCCGGCCCCAGGTGAGGAACAGCAGGACGGTGGCCGAAGCATTGGAGGATAAGCGTTGGATCAGGGATATCACTGGCCAGCTTACCGTCACGGCCCTCTCCCAGTTTCTTGAGCTATGGCAGTTGGTCGACGGAATCCAACTCCAGCAGGGGATCGAGGATGTGGTGATCTGGCGATGGACATCGTCAACGACATACTCTGCCAGGTCGGCTTACCGTTCTTCGAGGGATCGACGAGGTTTGAAGGGGCTAAACCAATCTGGAAGGCCTGGCCCCGCTCAAGGTCAAGTTCTTCATGTGGCTTGCTGCCCGCCAACGCCTCTGGACGGCCGATCGTCGCAGCAGACGAGGCCTCCAGGATCCAACAGCCTGCGTACTCAGAGCTGGAATCGGCGGACCATCTTCTCTGTGCCTGCTCCTTCACCAAGCAAGTCTGGCACGCCACTCTCCGTGCTAGGCTACCGCTATCTCATACCAGGTGACACGCACTTGTTGGACTGGTGGTTGGAGCTGCGCAGAGGCTTAAACAACTCTCAGAGGAGGAGAGGCATGGATTCAGCGGTCATGTTGCTCTCCTGGAAGCTCTGGAAAGAACGAAACAATAGGGTCTTCCAAGGTCACGCTCTCTCGACAAACCAGCTGATTGCGGAGATCATCGAAGAGGGACAAGCGTGGATTCAGGCAGGGGCGAAGCATCTCGCTGGAATAGGATGGCCGGCGGCCCAACAGTTGATCTCTAGGGGAGGATAGTGGTAACACCCCTGGTGTTAATAATAGTTATTAACATTTAAATTAAATAAATAAATGTATCTCATAACTTTTGTTAGCATGTGAGCATATATATGTAGCTATGAATTATATTTTAAAATATGGTTAGGGGGTTTATTCTTTTTTATAGCTAAATATTAATTAAAAGTATAAATATGAAAAGCATGAAATTTATGCTCAAATATGGTCTTAAAATGTCACATGAATCCGGTCCAAACCTCGTCAATCCTCTACTTTCAACCTCATCCTGAATTTAGCCAAGTCACTGATTACGTGGCTGAAGCCTTCTGTTTTAGGGGCTAGTAACTTCTATTTTTTTACTAAACACATGGCCACAACCTAGACCAAAATGGGTTTCCTGAACTTTACATGCACATGGTTCTTGTCCGAGTTAGACCACGCATAGACTTCCAAAAATCGTGCCAAAGATGGCTGCATGCAACAACATTGCATGTGTTGCTGCTCTGAATTTTTTTTCAGAAAGCACATCGCTTTTCCTCCAAATTTTGGAGCGCTCTATCTTCCAAACCACGAACGAACTCACCTATGAACCTTAATAGATGTTGTAGCCCTACATTTCAGTCACAAAATTTGTTAAAGCTGGCCGTCGTGTTGCTACACGAAATCCTGAGGAAAATCGATCCAAAGTCGCTGCTTCTGCCGGCCCTAGTTGCTCTGCTCTGCTCACTCGACGTCGTCGCCGGCCACCCAGGATGCGTGACGCGCGTCGGTCACCAGCTGCTGGCGAGCATCGCTGCGCCCACGCGCCGGCCTACGCGTACAGCACTCCACGACCCCCTCGCAGTCAACCTCGTCGGTGCGCTCCGTCAAACCCCTGCGCCGCCGCTGTCCCGTCCTCCACCTGCTCCGCCGCGCGCCATACCGCCGACGTCCGCGCCAGCGCCGCCCGCCCCGTGCTCGCCCACTGCTCGCGTCGTCCTCGGCCGTCCTCGACCACTGCTCGTCAGAGCACGGCCAGCAGCCCCTTTTCCGCGGCCCATGCCGAGACCCCGCGCGCCGGTCACGGCGCCGGCACGCACCGGCCGCGCGAGCGCTTCGGCCTTATCCTCCCAAGCTGCCGCCGCAAGCCTTTCTCCCTCCCTCTGTTCTTTCTTGCAACAGCAAGCAAGCAGCTCTGATTCTTCAAATCGCCACCACAGGCAGCCTTGATCTCCCTGCTCTTCCTCGAATCAAACAAACAGGGCACCAGCTGCTCCAATCGGTCTCCCCTTCCTCTCTAATCTCTACCTCTCACACGTCAAGCACCAGCAGCACAAATCCATGGAGGCCAAGCCATCTCGGGCCCTCTGCTCCTCCCTTGCTCGAGCAGAGCAAGCAGACCAGCGCCCTCTCAGAAGCTCCATCCCCTTCTCTGATTTCCTCCACCAAGCAACAGCAGCTGCTCCCCTCTTCAATGCTGCACAAGCTAGTAGCTGGAGCTCTTCGTTGTTTTGTCCAGCGAACAAGCCGGCAGCAGCAGCACACGCACACCCCAGCGCCGCACGGCCGGTGAGCCCAGCTTTGCCTCTGCCCGAGGAAGATGCCAACCGGGACTGCATCCACGACACCAAGTGACCTGCTACCCCTCCGTCAAGCTGCAGCTGCCATGACGCCGACGACCTGCTTGCCATGACATTGCCTTTCTCGCCTACAACCCGTTCGATGGCGCACCCTCCGTCAAGCTGCAGCTGCCATGACGCCGACGACCTGCTTGCCATGGCATTGCCTTTCTCGCCTACAACCCGTTCGATGAAATGCGCCAGCCGGCGCCACTGTTATTTCTACACCAAGCTGCACGTGCCTGAGGTCGCCTTCATTCACTTGGTGCTTGGTGAGCATCTTCCCCATTTTCCCCCTGGGGCCAAACTGACCGACTAGTCCAGCTCTTTTCTGTGAAGGAGATGAGCAGTACATGCTAGAGCTTTTAGTTTGTACATGCATGTTTAAGCTCTTGCAAGATTGATAGGAACGTAATGTACGTCCTTAATTCATGAAGCATGAACATGTAGCTGTACAATAATTTGCTCTTTGATCTGAAAATACGGCGAAGCATGCTAGAGCTGATTTCATGCCTTGAACTGGATGTTGTGCTTATGTTTATTTAATTCGTATTAACATAACTATACAACTGAGAACGATGAAACCATTTCTGTTAGCGTACCTGTGTGGTATGCTACCAGGGAAAAATATACGAAATAATGAAACTGATGTTTGGCATGCCTGAACTAAATATCAAGTTTGGTATGTTCTCATGTGTCGTTTTTGCCCTGATTAAATTATAACTCTAAATGGTATGAAACCAAATCCTAATATTGTATTTATACATGTTCTGTCAATTAAAAACATTGCCAACCATGTTATCTCAGGAATTTCTTGGTAATCAATTTGTGTTCATTTTCAACATATAGATTATTGTAGTTGCTCCTTTCTTTTTCTGGACAGGCCTGCACTAAAACACTTATGCCTTAAGTTGTAGATATGCTGTTGTTGGGTTCCCGACTTCTTGCACTAGATATCCTTCCAAGTTTCATGCATTTCTGATCATTCTAGTTACCAGTTCATGTATACTCTTTGTGATGCATTTTTTTTTACTATATAGATAACGAACCACACAAAGTCAGTAATACTGTTTGAGATGGAAATTTTAGAAATGTCGACACAATTCTGTTAGACAACTGCTCATGGTACCTTACACTGGAGTCTGTTCTGCATTATCACATTTAAATAATAAAACAATTGCATACATGTAAATTCCGTAGCTGAGGACGGGGTGTACTTTGAAAGGACCAACAAGAGCAGCCCGAAGACCTAGCCCAAGGTCGGAAGGGCCCGAGCCTAGTTGACACTAACCCTCCCGCTTGGAAGGCAAGCTCCGGAGCATAACCTTTATTTTAAAGACTATACATGTTCTTATTTATGTATTTATGCAATTATGTTTCTAGGAGTTGGATGAAACCATAGATGCGTGATCCATAAGTTCCCATGGTTATTACTAGTATGTGTAGGTCGTTAGCTCTACCATGCTTAATTAAGTTCGGTAGAAGTCGGGTGATTACCTGTCACTCGCAAGATATATGATTTTTGGATACTTATATTGGCTCTATGGATAAATGGTTTGAATGGTAAAGTGAGAGACTGGGCGGAGAGGCTATTGGTTAAGAATATGACATATGGATTGAAAGATGTACCTCCGCCTATGTCAATTAAGGCCCGTTCGTTGTTGGCCCTGCTGACCAAGTTTGAATAGTACTAATCACATGCTGAGAGTAGGAGGTAGTCGAAACCGGTAAACCTAGTACTTGATTTGCTCCGGAGTTTGAACTCCTACCTGCCCTCTAGGGCAAGACGAGTGGTCGCGAAGAATCGGGTGTGTTTTTTTTTTGTCTCTTGTAGGGCTCGGCTGATTAGTGCTGGCGGGGCAGTTCAGACTTTCGATGGTGGAGATGGGAACGGTTGCCACGTGCAGCTTGACGGGGCATGCATGTGTTGTGTGGTTAGATTTTTCTTGCAAGGATTAAATCGAATCGATTCGCCGTATCTCTCGGAGAAGAGAACCTCGGTCGTAGCGTAGTAAATAAGTGGAATATGGTGATGATAATTATTGTTACTTGTATAATTAATTACTTTTCCACATTGAAGTGCTGTAGTCCTGCAAACTTAGAAAATAGATGCTCTCACATTTAAATTTCTAAAATTTTGAAAGTAAGAATCCACTCGTGGTCGTTTTTGGCAAAACAAACCCTAGAGCCAAAAGCCTTGCATGCTAGGAGTCGGGTAAATCTTGCTAAGTATTAGTATACTCAAGGTTGTTGTTGTGACTCATTTTCAGAAGGTGTCGCTTCTCTCTGATGTCATATTGGTGGGCTTGATCTGATATCCTTCGCTCGTCATCGCTGCCTCTTTAGAATTAGTTAATCGATTTTTGTGTTTTAAACTGTATTTCCTTTGTACCTCTTAAATGTCTTTATTATTCATGTATTTGAAATCTTTTGTAAATTTTTATACCACCCTTGTGTTGTATCATTTATTTTTGATTTAAAATCTATCATGTTTGTACTATCTGCGCTCACCCTCGCGTGAGACTATTAGTGTTTATTTCAGTCTGTATATTGGTGAATGTAGGCTGTCAAATAAAACAGTTAAGTTAATGAGCTAGATGTGTTCAAATGATGGCCATTACACTTAATTAGAGTTTTAATTTGGTGGTTATGTCACAATAATTGCCTAGCATAGGTCCCCCCTCACCGGTTGTTAAATTTCTTGGGTTTTGCTAAGGTACTCCCAAGTGAATGTGGTCCTATGAAGTAATATATTAATATTTATTATATAATTTTTAAATCCAAAAATAGGAAAAATTATATCTAACTTCCATGCAATTAGATCTAACATTTTTCCACTCTAACGTGATTACGGCCGGCCATTCAAATAACGTGTCATTGACGTTTGTTTTTTTTCCTCTAACGTGACAGTTTCTTTTTTCCTTCTAATGACGACTTTATTCCTTCTAATGATTTTAAAGAAGTTGTGACGTGCACATATGATCCTATTATAGATCTAAAAATGTGTATGTGTTTTTTTCCTCCCATGAGCTAACGTGGCGTCTTTTTCCGTAACGTGAGGTTACATAACATGATTATTTTTCTTCCTAATGTAGTCACACAGGTAATGTGAGGCTTTTTCCCCTTTGACATGGATGACATGTTACACATTAGATTTTATTTTTTTAAGGAAGTGACTGGTGCACTACACGTAACATATTTTAATGACATATGATAGGTATATTTTATTTAAAGAAGTAACATGTCTAATTTTTTCACGGAAGCGGTGACACGATAAGTGTGGAATCTTTGGATCAATTACCCGATAAAAAACATTCATTAGCATTGGGCTCGGTCACGTTGGTACATATTTAGTGGACCTCCAGCAAAAAGGGCGATATAAGCATATCAATTATTAATTTACAAAAAAAATCGTAGTTTGTTGCTTCGTAAGATCGATCCACGCTAATCTAATCTGCCGTGATTAGCTTTTCCGTTTTTCACGTGACTTTCCCTTGGGTTAATCATTATTTATCATCTTTTGCCTTTATTATTATTTTATTCTTTTCAAAATTTAATGGCTCAGATTTATTTGAACTCTTACCTCCTATGAGGTAATCGGAGTACCTTAGCAAAACCCAAATTTCTTGTATAATCACAACTTGTGAGCGAACCCGTGTGCGTGTGCCCAGTAGACCCGCCTTATAAAACTTTCATTAATCTTCTTAATACATTGAGACGCAGCTCTCCTGCGTATTTTCGAGAGCTGATTGTTAGTTGGCTAACCGATAGCTTGCTAAAATTAACCATGTGTTATTTTGATTGATACATGGACTAATAGTTAGCTGGAATCCTAGCAAAATTTTGTTTTGTAATCGGTGGGAGGGAGACAGCCGGACAGGGGCAGGTGGAACCGTGGAAGGGCAAAAGTGATTTTTTTTTGCTAATCATTAGCTCATTTTAACTCAAATTAGCTGGGTTTGGCCAGCTAATGAGCTAATAGTCAGGTTGTGCTAATAGAATAAAAATGTTCAGTATGCGAGAATGGAGTTGAAGCAATGGTTGCTAAGATGCATGGAAGGGGGAAGTTGTATTTTTTTTTGTTTTTCATTATATTTTTTTTATGATTGTAGTTCATGTGGTGTTGGTGATCCTGCTCGTTCTTCTGGCTTCTCCTTTCTTCATCAGATGTCCATCGCGGTGTATGCCTCTGTGGCCGCCATGAGTCATCAGCCGTGCTCCATGTCCACAACTTAGCTCCTCCACCACAAGCCATCATAAGCAAACTTGTCCCTCGCCGGAGGGTCCGAGCAGAGAAAGAGAAGCGGTCACCGAAAAATCCATGGAGGGGAGTGCCACGAACAGGCACGAGAATTGGATAGAATTGGGAAGATCTAGCAGAGAATTTGTGGTTGGAGGATAAGCGCACGGGAGGAACCGTGGGGAAGACAGGTTGTTCTTGTTCAGAGTTCTTCAGACCAGAGTTCAGGTATTCAACTCGTTACAGCCGTCGGGGTGATTTATACACCATCACCCGGAGATCACCTGGGCCAAGCCCAACTCACGACGGGTGTCTGCGTTGTATGCGGTGTAGGCGCAAGTAGAAGCGGCGACGGGCCTTTGCAATGGCGATGGAATGACGACGGGCGTTCACGGGTCCGGTTCTATCTATTGGTGTGGAAGGATAAGGTAGGGGGCAAAATCGTTTAGTCACATGAGCTAGAGAAAGAAAAGAAAACAGAAATTAGGAAATTGAAGAAAAGGGTGGTGACACAGCTAAACAGGAACAATTTGCGTGTGAATCCTAGAAGGCACGTGTTAAATATTAAGACCCAAATACTAAAATCTTTCGGAAAAAATCGTCCAATATTGAACATTGACAACCTCTTTCTAATTTTAGTTTCCATTCTATTTTTTATTAAAATATAAAATATATAGTAGATGAATGCCTCCAATCTATTTTATTACAGAATTGTCACATATATTCCTTGAAAATAATTTTATATAATATAAATGTCATATATAGCTTAAAAATGTAAATTTCGTAGGATCGCGAATTCACGATGCTATGATCCGATCCTACAAGCAGATACTGCTCGGCGAAAAACGATCCTACATAGTACCCCGATACTGATAACCTTGCGAGAGACTTGTACAGGGGAGCTCGTTTTCAACACGTCACAAGGAGTCACGAAAACTGGCAACTGTTGTAAGTAGAAGTAGCAGCATTGCGTTCCATTGCTCTATGACTACAAGTCTTTTCCGTGCTGGTGGCACCTGGCCTCACGGGCCAGCACCCCGGCCGGATCGGACAAAGAGGTGAGCCAAGACAAGGGGAATGAACAGTGTAGCCGATGCCGGTGCCGGTGCACGCCATCCACACAAAGTGTGTTCGGCTGACCGGCTGCCGCTGCGGCTGTAGCAGCCGCTACAAAAGTTGCAGCCAGCCAGCCAACAGCTATTGTAGTCCAAACGGAGTAATGCCTAAATTTGAGCAACTGGGAAGCAGCACCATCAGAGCGGCTTGTGCAGCCACAGCTGCAGCTGCAGTGAGGAAAAATCAGAAGCGACGAGACATCGATCAGTTTGCACCACGACGCGCACTGCCACAAAACAGCCCCCCTCACACACACAAAATTCCCTAGTGGTTACCTTTAGACTAAGAACAAATTACAAATTAGACATATTATTTAGGGTTTGATCTATAAATTAACATAGCTATGTATACTGTAATTGTTCAGATACGGTATTCATCTGTCCGCCGCGAGCATCAAAGCAAGGAGGAGCATGGAAGCAGCCGCTGCTGGAAGCTTCATCTTGCCGGCGGCCTCTTGCTCTTGTTTCTCTCGCGCGCGCGCACTGATGAGTAGTACTAGTTATGGCTCTTCTCTCTTCTGAGTCCAAAGCAGGGCGCGCGGCTATTTGTAGTTGAGCTCTTGACAGCAACCAATGCAGCTGTTGTGTGCCCTTGAGCTCGATCCAAGACAAATTTTACTCAGACGAAGTGACACCCGCTACATGAACAGTTCGTTCGGTAACTGGGCGATCCCGGATCCTATACGTACTAGGATAGTGCACGTGTCTTGTCTCTGTGAGCGACGCCGCAGTAGGCTCTAGCTCCAACCTCTGCACTCCCTCTCCGATCGAACGTGATAATACTACAGGTTAATCAAAGTGTACGTGATAGTTAAGCTATCAATTAAATGCGATCGAACATCATTGCATTATTGCCGTGGAGTATCATGATGAAAGATTTTTTAAAAAAGGTACGCGAGTACAAGAAAATTATAGGTTTGGTACATCATTAATAAGTACAACCAGTTTAACACTACTACTATTTGCCAGGAAGCTAGTATTTAACATCAATTAACAAAGCGACGAGACATTCCATGTCAGATCAACTTGCACCACGGCGCGCACCGCCACAAAACCTCATGACAACTGGAGGCTTGAGCAGCTAGCCTGCCCATTGGGGACAGAGCCCTAAGGAGGCTGGTAGGGGCCATGCGTCCCCCCGCGCGCACACACCCACCACAACACATATACAAAAATAATTCGCTATTGGTTACCTTTAGATTAGGAACAAATTAGACGTATTATTTAGTGTTTGATCTATGAATTAACATAGCTATGTATACTGTGATTGTCCAGGTATCCATCTGCCTGTCGCCAAAATACGCAAGCATCAAAGCAAGGAGGAGCATGGAGGCAGCCGCTGCTGGAAGCTTCATCTTGCCGGCAGCTCCTTGCTCTTGTTTCTCTCTCGCGCGCGCGCACACTGATGAGTAGTATTAGTTATGGCTCTTCTCTCTTCTGAGTCCAAAGCAGGGCACGCGGCTATTTGTAGTTGAACTCTTGATAGCAACCAACATAACTGTTGTGTGCCCTTGAGCTCGATCCAAGGCAAGTTTTACTCAGACAGAGTGGCGCCGACCACATGGACAGTTCGTTCGGTAACTGGGCGATCCCGGATCCTATACGTACTAGAATAGTGCACGTGTTTTGTCTCTGTGAGCGACGCCATAGCAGGCTCCAATTTCTACACTCCCTCTCCGATCGAACATGATGATACTACAGGTCAGTCAAAGTGTATGTGATAGTTAAGCTATCAATGCGATCGAACATCATTGCATTATTGCCATGGAGTATCGTGACGAAAGATTTTTTAAAAAAAGTACGTATAGATATGTATGCGAGTACATGAAAATTATAGATTTGGTACAACTACAATGCTAGAAATAAAACAATAATAATTCTGGTATATCACTAATAAGTACAACCAATCTAACACTACTACTATTTGCTAGTAAGCTAGTATTTAACCTCAATTAACAGAGCGACGAGACATCCCATGCTTGCACCACGGCACGCACAGCCACAAAACCTCGTGGCAGGGGGAGGCTTGAGCGGCTAGCCTGCCCAGGGACAGAGCCCTAAGGAGGCTGGTAGGCGCCATTGCCCCCCTCCCAAAAAAAAAATTCCCTATTAGTTATTTTTAGACTAAGAATAAATTAAACCTATATATTTAATGTTTGATCTATGATTTAACATAGTTATCTCCTCGCTCGCTTCGTCCCGTGGCCAGTATTTGCAACCACCGGGTACGGCGAGGTGAGGAGAGATGGGCTCCGACGTCACCACCGTCCAGAATTCCTGAGAGACGGCGACGTCGTCGAAGCGCCCGCGAGGCGGCGGCGGCGACCGTCCTGCCCCACTACGGGGCACGTATGGCCGTATGAGAGTCGAGAGCCACAAGCTCGAGTGCTAGAACGTGCACGTACGGCCCGGCGGCGGCTGCCCGACACCGACCCACGCCGCCCGGGCCATGCATTGCATCCTTTTTTATTTCCTGGCCATGCCAGTTTTTTGTATACGGAAGCTCATTTGACACAGCCGCAGGTAGCGGCAAGCCGGCAAATGGTCGTCGCATCGGCGTCGGCTAGTGTGACGCATACACACCGTACGCGTAGCTCAGTCCGGCGCACGGTCATGGGCAGAGGCTTCCGAGTTCCGACGACGTGCTCGCGACTTTCACGTTGCCGCAGGAGCAATCCCGTCAGCCAGCTAAATTCAATGTGTGGCACCGATCGACCAACCGAAGACGTCCTTGCTAGCGTCAGATCGTCTCCGGCGAGCACGTCTTAGCCCCCTGCACCGCACCGCCATGGCGCCGGAGAGGCGGAGACCAAACCCAAACCTAGGAGCGAGGAGGCTTCAGCGGCGGCGGCATGCGTGCCAGTGCCAATGTGGCAGCGTCACGCCCGCCCACATGCTCCGGCAGATCGGCACCAAAAAATTACCAGCAGCGCCGTGCGTGCGCGGTTGGTAATTTTGGCATTGTTGCGGCAAACGAACGGCGATCCGTCACGTTCGATTCCATGTTCTCAGGTCTGAAGCGGCTCAACGAACTACTGCCGCCACCTGTCGGTGACACGTCCCAGCTCGCAGC
This sequence comes from Setaria viridis, assembly GCF_005286985.2. NCBI lineage: Eukaryota > Viridiplantae > Streptophyta > Magnoliopsida > Poales > Poaceae > Setaria > Setaria viridis. Next base: position 2,894,541 of record NC_048266.2, read on the forward strand.
CCCACAGGTGTGCCGAGCTCAGAGATCGCCGGACAATCGTCAGCGAGCCCCACCTCGTGCAAGCTGCCACGGCGCCGGCCGCCTGGAGTAGTTTAATATCGATCGGTGAGCGAGAGGAAAGGGAGGGGACCTTCTGGAAGCCTGCAAAGGTAGGTGAGGACGTGAGGTGAGGTGAGGTGCAGCACGTTGAGGCGCGTGAAAGCGAGCCCTCCTGCTGCCGCCTGTCACGCTCGGTGGCATCGCCATTTCATCCCATAGGAACGTACGTCATGCTGACAGTGCTCCGCCCCCATCACCGTCACCGGCTCTTGATGATCAAGACGAGCAGGAAACATGGGCATAATTCAATGCGATGCCACTTGATTTTAAGCTGCCGGACGATTGAGTTGAATGCGATCGGGAGCTCATCATGCGCTTCAGGCGAATGCGGGATCGTATTTACATGTTGGTGGTACAGGTTTAGCTAGAGCGGTTAACAGCTGCGGAATCTTGTTTGTTTTCTTCCCCGACCAAAAATGCCAAATTTATTGCTACTTTTGATGGCTTCAGAAGCCCGGGGCGGCGGCGGCCACTCGGTTCCTCCACCGCGGGCTCGACGTCGGCGTCAACCCGCCCCCCGCGACCTGGTCCCACAGCTGCACCACGCTGCCGCCGAGCGCCGTCGGGCTACGGTACGGCCCCAGCCCCATCTCCACCTTCGCCGCCGACGGGCTGAGACTGAGAGGCAGCGACCGAACCACCTCGTCCCATCCGAAAGGGCCCGTCGTCGTCTTCGATCGAGTCCGATACGCGCCTGCGTCGTCGTGCTCCTCCGCTTCATCCTCCCGGTCGTCGTCACCGCGGGCGTATTCGTCGCCCGCGTCGTCGCAGCACCCGACGCGGCACGGGTCGCGGTAGTACGCCGTGTACCGCTCCTTGGGCGACGGCGCCGCGGCCGGCTCCGACGCGCAGGACGGCGCAGTCGGTGCCTCATCCGCGGGTGCCGGATCCAGCTCCAGAGGCTTCGTGGCGGCGGTGGCGACAGCGGTGGGCGCGGAGGAGGCACGGAGGCGCCAGAGCCCCGCGGCCGCGGCAGCGGCGAGGACCGCGGCGAGGCAGGTCCACGCGGCGGCGCCGGTGGCAGCGGAGGCCTCCGGGAGGGAGTAGAGGCGGAACGCGACGGCCTCGAACGGGTGCTCGAGGAGGTCCATCGATCTCGCTCGCCGGCGAAGGTGTGGTGCGCGCTTCTCGGCTTGGCGGACTCGCGGTTGCTCTGCTAGTCTGCTTTCTCTGCTTGGGTTTGCTTTGCTAGTAGTCGGAGTAGGAGGAGGAGGGAGTGAAAGAAGGGGGTATTTAATGGCTGAGAGGAGTGGGAGCACTGGGACGGGGCGCTGATTGAATCTGGGCCGTTGGATGCTGAGATGGCGAGGGGATCAGAAGGGAAGATGCTGGGCATCGGAGGCGCAAGCTGGGGGGAGATGCTGAGATGGATACCGGATTCTGCATTTTTGCTTCACATTTTTTGGTTCTCTTTAATTCGGTCTTTAGTTAGCTTTATGATCTCCCAAGAGAAATATGCTAGGTGCACCTACAAGACATGTACTAGATTCTTTTCAGCAGGTGAGCACCACTGCCCTTATTCCCTTGTTTGGAGGAAAAAGAAGTTTGGCCATGAGAAGCGTTGACAATGTAAATTTGGAAGAACAAAATTGCTGAATTTGGAAAGTTTTGACCCGATTTTTTTTTATGCGCAAATGTCCAACTCCCAATCAAACTCCAACAGAAATATGAAACGCCCAACCAAAATTTCGAAATGCCGCTAGAAATGTGGAAGAGAGCTTTCACGGTATCATGTTTCGATTGCCCGGCTGCCGTGCGATGATGATGACGCCCACTAGAACTGCTTGCAAATCGACCTCACCTCACACTCCAATTAGCAGCAGGCACTGCACGGTGAACTGTGTCCGAGTCCTTGCTGCTGGTGTCCCTAACGATTTTGGTAGCAACCACTAGGTCGGTGCGTCCGGTCCGGCCGGATGCTGATGGCTTTCGGCAACTCGGCGTGTCCGCTTGTGGCGAGCCGGAGATGCTAACGAGGTGGTGAGGCTGCCGGCGGCGGCCACCGGCAAAGTGACGGGGCGACCGGAACACGCGCGCGCACGGTTGGTAGCAGGCTTTACTGCGACGGATGGATGCGTGCACGATTCCAACTGCTTTTGGTTGATGATGATGCGTTGTGCTTGGTTGATTTTCCAATGGGCGTTCAATGTAAAAGCAGCAGCCGTAGGGCCGGGGGTGAATTTCAGATGTGCCTTGTAACTGCGTCCCAATCGTTATGTGGCGTGTCCGTCAGGGTTTCAGACTCTGGTGCCGAGAACAGAAATCTCCTGGTTCCGTCGAGAGAGAGGTCTGCTTCAGAAGTGCAGTTTCTACTGAAAAAGGTGAAATTGCACATGTGATGCATGCACATACAGAATATTTGAATTCACTGAGATGAACTACTACAACGAACGTCTGAGACTGCACAGAGCAAACACGAACAGACTGGCCGGTCAAACTGGCCGAGCCTGATAGACTGAAGAAGCCAGCTCTTCATATAGATATGGTCTCGCTACGTTTACAACAATGATGGATGCAGAGAGAGCAATGCCCAAGAACCGTGCCGCCGCCGCCGGCCGGCCGGCCGCGAAGCTAAGACTTTCAGAGGCTCTGCAGGATCTTGAGGGTCTCGCCAATGTGCTTCTCGGGCTGGAACTGGTTGTTGTAGATGTACTGGACGACGCCGTTCTTGTCGAGCACGTAGGTCTGCCGCCCGGGCAGCGTCCCGAAGAGGTCCCCCGGTACGCCCCACTCCTTGCGCACGCGGTTCCCCTCGTCGGCCAGCAGCGTGAACGGCAGCCGGTACTTCTGCGCGAACGCCTTGTGCGACGCCGGGTCGTCGCCGCTGATGCCGATCACCTCCGCCCCCGCCTTCTTGTACTTCTCGTACGAGTCACGGAACGCGCACGCCTGCACCAAGTTCAGTCAGCTGTCAGGAGTGATGAGAAGCCGGAGTATATAGAGGCAGCAAGCTCGCAGGACAACGGCTAATTGCGAATCTGCAAGCATCAATTTTCAGTTTCCCATTGGGACTGCTGCTGCAAGCTATGAGAAGATCTCTAGTCTTGCAAGAGCTAACTTTCTGAACAAGATCCTATACTGCATAACTCGCCACAGCGGAATGGTTTCAGAGTTTCAGAACAACTTTTTTTTCTGTCTGGAACAAAGAGGTGTGGTTTCAGAGATTCAGTAACATATCGTGCCTCGCATTTGCACAAGAACGAAGCTGACCTGCTTGGTGCATCCGGGCGTCTCGTCGGCGGGGTAGAAGTAGACGACGACCGGCTTGCCCTTGAACTTGTTCAGCGACACGGGCTTGCCGTTCTGGTCCTTGAGGGTGAAGTTGGGCGGCACGCTGCCCTTGGTCACCTGCAAGCGGACCACGCCTTACAAAATTACTACACGAATCCCACCAACCAACACCTACAGTATTCACGGATGCGCTCACGCCATTTTCGGGGGGAGCCGAGCTTTGAAGCTAGTACGTACCTTGCCGCATACGATGGCCGTGGACGACGCCGCGCGGCGCCACCGCGGGGCCGGCGCGGCGGACGTGGCCCCCCGGAGGCCGCGGAACGCGGAGGTGGAGGGCGTGCAGAGGAGCGCCTGCGCGCGGGCCGGCGAGCCGCGCGACGACGATGCCCGCCGGGGCGCCAGCAGCAGGGAGGGATTGCAGCAGGCCGTGGCGGGCGTGAATGCCATGGCGGATGGGGGCGTCAGGTGAGGCCTCTGCTGCCGCTCGCGACGCTACCAATGGCCTCTGTTCTCCAATGTCCGTCCTCCCCCGTGCTGCTCGTGATGGTTGGCTGGTAGGGGATATCAGGATGAGATGGGAGTTGGGGTTTTGTGCCGACGTGGCACCCCTTGCTGCCCTTTGCTGCTGGGGGACAGGTGCGGTGGTGAACTTTCGGAGTCCTCCCGTCCTATGCCATGGCCTGCTACCTTCTTGCAATCCCCCACAAACACTATCGAAACCTTACCTTCCATTCTGGTACTTTTGTCCGATTGACTTTAGACTTGGAACTAAAATTTCTTTAGTCCCAGTCAAAAATGAGTCATCGAAGGCTACCGACGGAAGGGTTTTAGTCCTGATTGTAAAGACCAACGGGACTAAAGCCCCCTAGTCCCGGTTGTAACGGCTAAAAAATCTGGCACCGATGTCCCCTTTTATTCTGGTTGGAAATTCCAACCGGAACAAAAGTCCTCCTTTTAACCCGGTTGATAATTCCAACTGGGATAAATTTTAAATCAACAGTCACGTTAAAAAAAACGTGAAGGGAAAAGTATGAACGCCAAGCAATTTTAAATCAATTTTAAGTGTGAACGGTCACCTAAAAGATCTCAACTGGACTTTTCCTTAAAAAAACAATTCATGAACGTAAAGCAATTTTAAGTCACAGATTCATCATAAGAGGTGGCGGATGATGGACGAGGATCACATTAAAACTCAAGAGGCTATATGGATGTGATGTACAATTTAAGATTTTGTGTGAAAGGCAAAGTAGCAATGCTAATGCAAGCTGTTCTTTTTTGAAAGACCGGACAAGTTCTGCCATATATATTAATAAGAAAGACACAGTTTTTACATGTGTAAGGTACGCACACAAGAAATCACCACACAACCGATTAAGTATGTCTCCTTTAAACTGAGTAGGTTGTATTTAAGGTCTAGGATGTACCAAGCTACCTAAAAAAAATAAAAGCAAGCCTTTAAAATCAAAATTGGCTTTCGGACTGGGAGGTTGGGCCTAATAGGCTTTGCCGGCCCATAGCGGAAGTTATATGAGTAGAAAACAGTGAAAAGGCCGTCTATTGGGCCAAAAATCTGCGGTCCGTCCACCCTGCCCGGAATTCTTATCAGGCTTGCGGAAGCCAGTATGTTACTTGGCTTCCCCTGCTTCAAGATTTGTGCGCGAGGTATTGGGCCGTCTGATCCCTTTCTTCTCCTCCTCTCCTCTTTCTCATCTTGTCACGCCGCCGCCGACTTCCATGCCACTGCCGCTCCCCGCGCGGGCCAAGTGAGTCTAGGGAGTGGGTAGGGTGTGGGCGGGGGTGGCTGGCGGCGAGGTCGCCACCGACCTCCGGTGGTGGTTGAGGCGGCAGCGAAGGCGAGAAGGCGCGGTAGCGCTGGCGGCCGGGCGGGGTCGGATGGCCGGTGACCGGAGGCGGGGGCGAGGATGCCATGGGGTTAGGAAAGGAGGACGAGCGAGCGGCTAGGGTTGGGGGGGACAGCGGAGGTGGGTGGAAGCGGGAATGGAAAACGTCGAGAGGAGGAAAAACATGGTGTTGGTAGGCTCCTGATGAGCCTAAGTACACGTTCAATAGTTTAAACGGCTGCCGTTTGCAAGCACTAGTCATGTCACATAGAGACAGCAATACGAACAACTTATACAATGGGTTATATGTTAGGAATCAACGTGATCAAATATGGCTTGAGAGCATGAGTCCCAGTCGTCCCTTCGCAAGGCGACAGCGTACAATGGTGCTGGAGCGGGCGATATGGGTTGGGAGCACGAGTCCCCGTCGTCCCTTCGCGAGGAGACGGCGTGCCCATCTCTTAGTTGGGTTGAGGAGGTTTTTGTAAAAATGGCATCTCCCAGACGGCAAAAAGACGGGCATTATACGTGCCCTAAGCCAAGCAGTTATCTGGGTTAATAGATAGGAGCCCCACACCCTGCCTGATCGCTCACGGATTTAAGCATTGCGCACTGCAAAGAAAGGCAGGAGAGGTGTGAGCTGAAGCTGAGGGACTTGGGTGGGACAAGTGAGTTAGGGTGCCCACATTTCTATCATGATAAATCTAGTTCGAAAATTAATCATATAGTTGTCTAATTTTCCAACAGTTGTCCGCGCCACTATGGCTGCGCTCGCCACGGGCACCGCCGCGGCAGCTCGCCCCACCGCGGCCCTACCTGCCATGTGCATCACCAACGTGGCTTGCCCGCATCTGCGCGCTTGCGCCACTACACGCGTCCGCTCGCCACAGCCGCTTCGGCCATCCGACCGCCTCGACCTCGCCTGACGTGGCTGCTTCATGCAATCGCACCCCTGGCCACCGCTTCGCATCCGCCGCGGCCGCTTTCCTCACCGAAAATGTGGTGGATCTACCACCGATAATTCCAACTCTTTCTCTCACTATCACTCTATTGACCGGCACAACACAGACTATGCAAGCATTACTCAAATTCAAGCTACCATATAAGCAACAAATGAATTCCGATCGAATTAAAACCTACATTCCTTGTTCGGTAATCCCAATTGTACATATTAAAGAGTAAGAAGGATTTCGAAAAGGGCAAAAGAACACATCACGTCATCACATGAATTAAACGAGCAATTCAAGAAAAAGCAAGTGGCAAGATAGAATTTTTGTCACAGTGCCACAGCTCAGCCCGGGATTGCCTACGGGACTCGATTGAGCGGCAGGAAAGATTGCGGGCGGATCGTCAATTCCTCCGGTTTCATCGTCTTCCGCTCCTTCATCGATTTTGCTGGGTGTGAGGCGCACAACGGCGCAAGGAAGCTCGGGTAGGGGCGGCTCATGGCGGGACCATCCATGGCGCGCGCATCGGACAGGGTTGGATGGGGAAATGACGCCGACGGTTGGGCGTGGGGCACAGGGACAGCTAGATCAGGTGGGACCTTTAGGGCCGGGACTAACGCTGCTAGTGAGAATGGCATGGTGAAGGAGGCGGCGGACCGGCAGTAGCGCGTGGGGAGCGGCGGCACGTTGCGAGCGTGAGGAGAAAAGAACCGGGGGTTACCTTAACACCTCACGAGCGCCGATTTGGGCCTGCACCGTTAGGAAAGACCGATGTTGGCGTTCCACGCTGCAAGCTAGAAAACCTCTTTTGCACCGCGCGGGTCTGGCCTGAGAGGCTGACCAGCTCTGGGCCTGGCCCAACCTCCATCCGGTCTACCAAATGGACCCATTGAAACAATCAATGGCGTAGATAATTAACGAGAAATTTGTATTTTTGATACCCAAACACGTGGTTTCGCATATTTGATAGTTCAAAGGTTGGCTTCGCAAATAAGACACCCACAAACATTAACACATTGATTTACTTAATATTATACCTCTTTAATGATCTTATTTCATCCTTTTCCATTTACTGGTTTGTGAAAGGATTAAACTACCCCTTGCTTTATGTACGTACCTCTCTATCTCTGGTTCGATCAAAGCAATTGCCTCGCTCGAGCATGCCGCCGCCTGCCCAGAACGCGTCGCGATTGCCTCGCTCGGACGCGCCCGCTGCCCGCCTAGAACGATGCGGTACTGGTGCTCCTCATCTCTCTCCAAACCAGCGGGCACTGGTAGGGCCGTGGAGGTCGAGCGCGAGGACAGGCAGGAGGTCGCCAGACGTGGAGGTGCGCTCGAGGGCGTGGATGAGGTGGCATCGCCCCTTCTGTTTTACTGGAGGTAGTAATAAAAAACAGGATCCCAAACAAGAAACATCCTTCGTGGGAATTAAGCTCCCTCGCTGTTCTTTTTTTTAGGGCGAGCGAGCGAGGCAGCACGCAGCCATGAGCGACGGCGGGGTCGAGGTGGAGGTCCGCGTGGTGGGCGGCGTGCGGAGCTGCTTCGTCGCGCTCCCGCTCCACCTCATCCACGCTCTCGAGCACACCTCCGCATCCGGCGACCTCCCGCCCGTCCTCGCACTCGACCTCTGCGGCCCTGCCGGTGGCCGCTGGTTTGGAGAGGGATGAGGAGCACCAGTACCGCAATCGTTCTCAGTGCGGGCGGCGGCACGTCGAGCAAGGCAATCACAACACGTTCTGGGTGGGCTGCGGCGCATCCGAGCGAGGCAATTGATCTCATCAACCAGAGACGGAGAGGTCCGTACATAAAGGGATCATTTAGTCCTTTCACAGTCCAGTAAATAAAAAAAGGAGAAAATAAAATTATTAAAGAGGTATAATGTCAAGTAAATCAATGTGTCAATATTGTGGGTGTCAAATTTGCAAAGCTATTTTTGAAGTGTTAAATATGCGAAGAATATTGTGGGTGTCAAATTTGCAAAGCTATTTTTTGAAGTGTTAAATATACGATGCTACGCTATCGTGTTTGGGGTATCAAAGAATACAAATTTCTCTATAATTAACAGCACTGGCTTGGCTCGGAACAGATTGAACAACGCAGCCACCCAAATTTTCTTTCTCCAGTGCGCCTATCAGAGCTCCTCCAACGACTGCCGCGAGCGGAAAAAAAAAAGGAAAAACGAAGAATCAGTGCTCTATCTGAAGCTGGGGGGCCCTTCATTGCCACCACGCTCTACTACCGCTCTGGCTCTGCGGAAAAGAGCGCGGCACCCCGTCGCCGGAGACGTCGCGGCTCGTGGACAGCCTCTGCTTCCTCCCGCTCCTCCTATCGCCGCCGCCGCTCACCTCGCACGTCCACGGCGCCGGCCTCTGCTTCGTCTCGCTCACCTGCAACGCGTCGAACGCAGGAGCAGTTAGCAGTCAGGCGCAAGATATTACTGGCCTCTGGCGATTGCAACACTAACAATTTTTTTTTTTAAAAAAACAATACATGTTTCACGACTGAAAGTGTCGCTGTGCAGCTCAACAGGCAACAAGATCTGCAGGACAACAAGATCTCAGGAGAGAATGGGAGATGCTGCCCTATCCTGAAGAATCCAAGCCGGTGGGCAGCACACGGGGCTGACAGGACTAGCAAAGCATTGCTGAACCAAGAAATCTCCTCCCCTGTGGTCCACCGTAGAGACGACCTATCCAGAACCTCTCCCCACTTTTTCCGTAGCTGGAAGGTGAGAGCAAGTCCTCACGGCAAGGACACGGCCAAATTCAGGCGACGCCGTGTAGAACGCAGCAGGTTCCTTCCATCCCAGGGAAATTCGAAAAATTCTTTGCTGCAAGGAAAACCATGTACTTTTGTGTGGCCGATGTGGACGGGAGAAAAGGCGCATCTTGGACGACCTCATGCGGTTACTTATGGGGCTTGTATAACTATCAAACTTCTTTTGACTTTAACCAAATTTATAGAATTTATAGAAAGCATATTTAATGGTGAACTTGACAAAACTAAATTTGATATCGCAGATGCTGCTATATTTTTAGAATTTATAAAATTTACACAATTGAGGTATACTGTGGATATCTAAGGGGCAACGGACAAGCAGTAGATTATAACCGTGGACTGGAACGAAGCGCGGACTAGCTTACCATGAAGCAGAACCCGGACAGGCCCAGGTCCAGTTCTAGACCCGGCTGGCCGGGCCTCGGCCGCTTCGCTGCCGAGTGCATCGCCGCCGGCGAAGAACCTCGCTTGTCGACGCCGTTACGTGCCGGTGTTGCTTGCGCACTGTTCCTTCCAGGAGGTGGCCGCAGCGGCGGCGAGGACGTGCTGGGCGGGCTCTGTGACTGGCCCCTGCGGCCCGGGGGAAGCCCGCTGAAGAACCCGGGGTCCAGGTCGTCCTGGAACATGTCCACGAACAGCTGCTGCAGCTCCTCGAAGGTCTCCTGCAGGGCGTACGGAAACACACGGTTCGCTCAGCCCACGGATCTAAACGCGGGATCGACGGTCCGGATCTCCAGCGACGACGGTACGAGAATATTCTGGATGCAGGGTGGTGCTTACCGTTGGCGTGGCCTGGCTCATCATGTCGGCCATCTCTCCGAGGAAGTCGCCCATCCCCGACAGCTGCGGATCATCACACACAAAGCCGGAAACCCGTCAGCAAAAACGAATTGCCTTCCACAAACCAAGCCTCTCATCAAGAAACAAATTGAGCCGGGTGTGGAGTGGTAATTACGTCGGCCTCGTCGTCCTCGCTGTCGTAAACGCCGACGTCGTAGAGGAAGCGCTTGTTGGAGTCGGAGAGCACTTCTCGCGGGTTCGGCACGGAACGCAATTAAGGAATTCAGTTTTGGCTAATCAGCGGTCAACGAACAATGGAGGATCGGGGAGAGGGAGAGATGGGAATTGGTAGCGAGTGATCACCGGAGTATGCGCCCTGGATCTCCTGGAACCGCTCCTTGGCCTCCTCGACGCGCGCCGAGCTGCCGGACGCCGAGCACCGGTCCGGGTGCCATATCTGTGCACACGATCCAACCAGAGGAGTAAGTGAATCCGGTGAAACATCCTCTCGATTTCGAAGCGGATGATCGATCGAGACGGAAGGAGAGGAGCCCAGCCGAACAACATTGCCCTGCAAGGATCAATGGACGGACGTACCATGGCGAGCCTCCGGTAGGCCCCCCTGAGCTCGGCGTCGGTGCACTCCCTGTTGAGCCCGAGCACGGCGTAGAGGTCGGCGCCGGGAGCCGCCGAGGCCTCCTCCTGGAGGTTGCCTCCGCGGCCGGCGGCCATGTCGGTCGGCGCTGGCGAGCGCGCAGAAGGCTGCTGCTGCGTGCTCTGTTCTGGGAGGAGGAGGAGCAGAGTGGCGTGAGGGAGGGAAGGGAACGGGGGCCACCCACGGCCGGAAGCAAAGTAGCAAACAAGCGGGCGCGAGGCGGGGCGAGGCGAGCAAGTTGCTTGGCCGGCCTGCGGTTCCACGCGACGCGCGAAGGCTGCAGAACCGGGGACCCTGACGCCGACGGGGCCTGGCGGGTTTTAAAGGCGAAAAGCGTGTGGTCGCATCGCCTGCTTAGCGGAGATATCCAGGTCATTTGGTTCCGGCTGTGGCTGAGCAGTTTTTGGAAAACGTACGGGAAAATGACTCATTCGGTAGGTGGCTGTGGACGAAATACCCATAATATTCTTTCTTTTTTTCTTCCTATTTATTTTTCCTTCTCAAAATTTTTCTTTATTTTGCTCTTCTTCCCCTTCTCTCTTCCTTATCCTGCTACCGGTCTTCTTTTTCTTACTCCCACGAGTCGCTCGACCTTCGGCTCCTTGCCTCCGCCGCTAGCTAGCCCCTGCCGGCGCGCCCCGCCTCTCGCCATCCCCACCCGCGCGCGTTGTCGCCGTCCTCCTGCCCCCATCGCCCGCGCCGTCGTGGCCCTCCGGGCTCTAGCCCTCGGCGTCCGCGGCATCGCCGCTCTCTGGCCACCTCGCACCAGGGCGGCAACTAGAGCAATGGCATCCTCCGCACCCTGCGCCAAGGGGTGTGGTGGGGATTTTGTCCCCACAAAAGGGGATGAAGCCGTGGGGAGCCAGTTTTTTGGGTTCTCCTCCCTCAACTGGCTCCTCTCAGCGGGAATTGCAGAACTTCTCCGGTGAAGCCATTTCATGTTTCCTTGTTTAGCAGGATTTCACGAGAAGCCGGTGGAGAAGCCGCTCAAGAAGCCCTACTAAAGGGACAGTAACAAAAGCAGGACCAAGCAAAATACCACTAATTAACTTACAGTTTCTGCTGTTTATTATAGATTCCAGCAGCACAAAATTACTTAGGCTCCTTTGGAACAGCGGAAAACTGAAGGAATTTTGAAGGATTTCTTTTGATATTCCTTCATTCCAAAAAAAAAAACTCTTAAGATGCGGCCTGCACGTGCCTAGCTGTGAAATCCGCTAACACCATTATATTCGAACTCTCGAAGCTAATAAAGTCACTTTAACAATTCCTTTAAATAATTAAGTGTCAAAAAAAAGAGAGAGTAACGACTGTTAAGACCAGGATACATTGAACCAGTAGGCGCACGTCGGCAAGGACAGTAGGACACGACACACGCGTGCATGCACAATTGCATTGGCTAACCAGATTCATTAGTGGCGAGATAATTAACAATTTGTCGCGTGACTCGTGTGGACCGGCCCCTTTCTCTGGAAGCATCCTTGTTTGGGCAAGTTGTTTAGGCGATCGGGGCAGCCAGAGGCAGGCAGGCCACGGCCGCAGTACGCGAACCACCCGACCACCTTAACCTTATCCCCCGGGCCCCCCGGAACACCCCCCGCCGCTCGCCGGCCGCCGGGCCCCGCCGCACACGGCGGCATCTGCCGACGATATCCCGATCGACCCCAGCTCCGGTGCACACTACTGTTCTGGAGAAACTTGATCATACATTCTTCTCGCGTTCTAGACAGGTGCCTACGTGCCCGATCCCGTGCTTTTGCTGGGCTAAACTTGCGCGCGGCCGCCGATCGGTGCGGCTGGAAAGATGGATCGAACGAGACCCCGAGATGGACGAGCAGGAACCAGGAAGGAAAGCCGCGACGCGAGCGCGACGCCGTGACCCACGAGCTCTCCCTCCTGGTTGACGAGACGGAAGGGACCCACGCGGACGCGGACGGTGAATGAGGCGCGCGCCGCGCCCGGCCGGTACCCCCGCCCCGCGGGGGCGAGGAGATATTTCCGGGGCCCCGCGCGCCTCTGGAGAGTTCGGTTCCGTGCTCCTTGAGGCGTTGATTTGACTGACGCCGGCCGCCGCGCTTTGCGGCACGAGGCCTCTAGAGAAAGGCATGGTGGCATCTACGACGACGTGGATGTCGTCAGGGCCGGCCGGCCACCAGCGACGCGCGCGCTGACGAGCTCAAAAGCGCAGGGTCTCGAGGGGGACCCGACCCGACGACCCCCGCCGCAACGCGTACGCGAACGCGCGCTCACGGCCACACGGCACCGTCGGGCCAGCCGGGGAAGCGAGCACAAGCTTTCCGTATCCGGCAAAAAAGGGCGGGGCACGGGAATGAGCAAACGAAGCGTCCAGAGGAGCACGCTTCCGTTTCTGGCATACGTAGGATCTCCGTCTGCCTGCCATTTGTGGAGATGCGCAGGAGGAGGACCGGAGTAGTAAATGCCGACTGGTACACGTAGCGACGTGGCGTGGGTCGGGCCACCCGGGGCACAGTGCTGGTGGTGGGCCTTTTGTTTATGCGAGCCGTCCCAGAGGCCAGAACATTCCGCGATCTGCTTTTTTTTTTTCGGTATATAAGCAAAGCAAAGGGGAATCCGGGCGGACAGCTGCTGTACCCAACAAGGTACGAAAAGACGAAAAGTGTTCGAGAGGGATCCTAGCGCTCGATTACTTTAGGGATCATAATGCCATGTAAGATTCGTGCGTCGCGTACCCAAAAATCCGTTCGAATTTTCGCGTGTTGCTCTTACGTGTGAAGTTTTGGCTTCACGGGCGTGCATGTGAATTGGTCAATCATCATGGCCATTGAAATGCACGGGCGAGTCAATTGATAGATGCCGGCGGACGACGAGAACGGTCAGGAAAACGAGTGCGCGCACGTTCACCGTACGTGGTTGGCGCCTCCTTGCAGCACGGGGAGGAAAAAGCCTTCAAACGCGGGCGTCGGACGGCGTCGGACCGGCGGCCGCGCCTGCTGCCGCGGGTGGTGGAGGAGCGCTGCCCTGACGAGGTGGGCGGCGGCGGAGACTCGCCGATGACCCCCGACGCGCCGGCGGGCGTGCCGCGCGGGTGCTGCCCGGTGTACGTGGGCTTGTTGGAGCGTCGGCGGTTCGTGGTGCCGACGGCGTACCTGGGCATGCCGGTGTTCCGGCGGCTGCTGGAGAAGGCGGAGGAGGAGTCCGAGTTCCACTACGGCGGCGGCGGCGTCACCATCCCCTGCGACACCGAGGCGTTCAAGTACATCCTCCTCGTCTTGGAACGCCACCGCCAGGGGCTCGTCGACGACGGTACGGCATCGCCTCGCATGCGGGCCGCGAGTTGGGCCGTGAACTCATGTGGGCCGTTTTGATTTAGGACTACCTTGATTTGGGTGCGGCCCGTGAATTCGGTTTCATCTCTTGTTTTCCTTTTCGCGTGCAGAAGGGAACGCCATGGACGGAGGAGAGCATGGCGGATCGTCGTCGCATGGTCAAGCTCAACCGATGACAAGCTCCGCTGCGGACGGCGGCGTTATCGGTGCAAAGGCCATCATCGTCCATGGGACGTAGGAAGCGGTAGCAAATAAAGAAAGAACTAGCTCAAGCGAGTAACACGAACAGTAGCGTTGTGTTGTGCCGTTGTCATTTTTCACTGTAAGTTTGTGACGGGGCGGCGCATGTGTCCCCGGACGCGGTACGGCGTCCACACCACAGTCGCTCTCGAACGTTCCCCTCGCTCTTGCCCTCTTTTTTATACTGGCAGTAGTACTCGATCACCAGAGCCCATGCTCTGCCAGCCTCGCTGCGCGTCGTGCGCCCACGCTGCCACGCAGCGTCGATCCGCACGAGCGGTTCCATTCTACTCCGCTGCGGGCCGCGGCCTCCAGACTCCAGTACTCTTCATCACGGGCCCACCGGACGCTGGTGCTGCCGCCGTGCGTGGCGGCCGCCGCGCGTCGCCAGCCGGCAGGTGACAAGTGTGCATGCCACGTACTCCGTATTATAGGGAGACGTCAGCGTCAGCGGCCGGGCCCACCCCGCGCCAGGGTGCCGAGCGCCCGAGCGTACGTGGCGTGCCGGCTAACCACCGGCGACGACAGCAACGACTCCCGTCGCGCCGTTCGACAGGCACAGCGCAGGTAGGCCAGCGGCAGCCAGGGCCCAGCGCGGGGCGAGCTCGATCCGCCGGCACCAATCCATATTGCAGCCCAACGGGAGGAAGGTGGGTTGTTGTGGCCCCCTCTCTTTTTGCTTTATTTTATCATCACGTAAAAATATGATAATTTTTTTATAAAGTATCCATTTTCAATTCCATGTGTACTGTTATCTTTCTTATGATAAATTTATAAAATAAGATTCATATTGCATATATTTTGAAATAGTTTTTATATACTGGCAACTTATACTTAAATGTGTTGAGCTACTATATAAATGTACATATATACATAAATTGCTACAAAACTAATTTTGGCCCTCATGTTTTTTTACCTATATGAAGTATCTAAATAATTTTCACATTATCTGTACATAAGTTGCTAGACATCCTGCACATATACAATTGTCACACAAGTTGTCACACGCATAAGTTGATAGTGCTACACACAAGATGTTGATTTAGTATGCATAAATCGACAGTGATCTCTTGATCACTACATAATATATGAATGAAAAATCTCTATAACTTGATGGTTCCACAGCTCGTGCCATACAAGTTAATTGTATAAGTTAGCATGCAATCTCCGCATAAGTTAGTATAAATTGTATACAAGTTGGCAGTACCTCTACACATAAGTTGTCAACACGAATAAAATTACACCAAAATATATGCAAGGGGATCTAGTTTTGTAGGTCTCGTAATAAGGAATACAATGGTGTAAACAGAATTAAAAAACAAACTTTATATGTGAGAGAAATGATATTTTTAAATGGGAGGAGCAACTTGTTGGTTCACGTCAGCATCTTTTTATTTTCTTTCAACTCTGTTTCGTGGTTACTGCTAGTGGGATAATGATGACATGCATGCTTAGAATACAGGATAAGTAATTCCCGTGCAGGTCGTGCGATTGGTTGAACGCGACCTGTCGCGCGTTAGCTTGGTCCATTCGGAAACGAGGCTGTGGCTTGGGGGCACGTATCTTGCCTGATCGGCGATAGAGATCCGTTGATTGCTTGGAGGCGTGACGGAGCTGACGATTCCTTCCTATTTCTTGTGTGGGGTATCTTCGATGCGCCGTGCTCGTGCAGCGAACAATTCGGGGGTCCGAGGAATCCCATTCCACGCCACGTCCGATACATATCCGTCCTTCATCCACTTTATCGGAACCAATCCATCTTTGTTTTTTTTCCGAATCCAATCCATCTTTGTTTTATCCGAAAATGTCAAAGCTTTTGTTGTGTCATACCCTTGGTACTATATCTCCGGACCTAGAGTTTTGCGTATTTGCAATTTGCAAGCACTAGTGTGGATAGCATCATAGCAATCCATCGACACATGGTTTTCGTTGCGTACGGAACCCTCTCTCCCGTCATCTTGAAAAAGATGTATGCGGACATATTTTAAAGCGTTGTAATATCAAGTTTGTTTTACGAGCTGGCCAGTTCAAAAAAGAAAATGATATGATGCTATATACACGTCAAGTAACTTGAAAACGGAGGTTTTATTCTATCAAGGAATGGCGACTACCTGATTCCAATAAGGCAGTCTAGGCCATATTCTTTACCTTCAAGTATCAGAGTTGAGTATTTCGCAACAAAAAAAAAAAAGAGCTGAGCGACCTATTTCTAAATCTACCTCCATTCTCCATCTTGATTCAAATTTAAGGTCTCCCGCCTCGATGTTGTACTATGGGCGGTCTTTTGTTGACGCTTGTTATTGACATACTTTTAGTGCCATTTAATTAGTATTTTCATGCATATTCTTGTACTAACCCATCACTTGGCACCTGAAATAATCATGTTTTGACATGTGCAAGATATTTTGGAGGATATTCAGTTTTGGTAGGAAATTAGGCTAAATATGCATTTTTCGATAGAGCCTCGAACGAGCAGTGGACCATAGGAAGACGAAGATCAGGAGGCACAAAAAGGGTCCAGGCTGATTGGCCTGAGGGCCAATCGACCTAGGGTCTTTTCACCCCCTCTCGTGCTCATTTTTGGCAAGCAATCCTCCAAGATGACTTAAAGGCTAATTTTCTGAAGATATGACAAAGATCACTTCGGGATCAAGGAGGAATCAAAGAAGATCAAGCGGAGATTTGGAAAGTTATTGAAGATCAATCTCATCCCGAAGCTACCGATGTGCTAGGCCCACATGCATACAAAATAAGGTTCCAGAACATTGAAGAAGACTTGACGACCAAGCTGGATGCGAGGGGGAAGGGCCAGGCCGATCGGCCTACCCCTCCAGGCCGATCGGCCTACCCCTTTTCTTCGCCCGTTCACCTTCCAATTTAAACCATGGGTCCTCCAGACTATAAATGTGCCCAAAATTCATCGACATAGAGGATCCATCCACTAGAACTCGACAAAACTAAGGGGACACACTAGAGGGAGCTGACGACCGCTGCAAGTCTTCGAAGTTGTCTAGAAGATGGCTTAGGCCGACCCTAACCACCATAGCCTCCCTACGCGATTGTGCCATGGTGGAGTTCAGGAGCTAGTTGGGATCATCAATGGTATGTACTCGGAGGTGGTGATCTAAATACATCTATTATATGAGCTTTGTTCTTCATGTTATCCAATTTGTTAGCAACTCGATGCCTCCTTTTATGCTCTTCTACCTATCATGAATATGCTTGTTCCTGTGTCTAATTCGTTGTTAGACTTCATAGCATGCTTTATGTAATCACAGTGATTAGATCTAGTATGTTGACCTTTCATGATAGCTAGACACGTTTACCTTGTGATCGTACCCTTAATCTACCTACGGTGATAGAGAGGATCGTGACGGGGGTCTTTCTTGTGTAAGGTGGGGGATTTCGGGAGGTTGACCGGAGGTAGTAGTTTAAAGATTGATTTGGATGAGATGCATGTTGTGCTTGCTCACTAGCTAGAATTGCAACTAGAAGATGATAGGCTTTTGCTATCATATATATATATATATATATATATATATATATATATATATATATATATATATATATATCTGTGTGTGTGTGGATGAGATCAATTTGTGCTCTTATGACTAATCTCTACAACAAGTTTACCTTTATATACAATCGATGCTTCAAGTTAGGACTAATCCATTAGATTAGATGGAAAACCCTAGTCAATTCGCTGTCGATCCATGGATTGGCAAACCTTGGAGGAATACTCTAATGGAAAGAATACGATGATCCGTGCGCTTGTGGTTCACAAACTGACGTGTTAACTGCCGTCAACAAGCTTTTCTGGCGCTGTTGCCGGGGATCGGCAACTCGAATCCTGGGGCAATCCATCTAATTTTTCGGACTAACCCTAATTCCTTTTTATTGCGTATACTCTATTTTCTTGTTTGCGTCCTTGAAAGCAGGTAAATACTAGACACAAGATGATCAAACATAGACTTCATCGAGTCTTAATTCACTCCGATAAGATGATAACTACATCAAGCTCAACTCTTTAGCAGTAGGTGCTAACTTTGTCGGTGGCCCAACATTTGCTATCGATTCCACACTAATGAAGACAATACGATTGATGATAAGCAAGGTATTCCATTGTGTCAATTATCTTTTAGACTAATTTTTCTTAAAGATTTTAGAGCACCTAAGTAGCACTCAGCAGGTCTAGGTTTGACTCTTCGTGGGAGCGAATTAACTGGGTCTGAATAAAAAAAATTACACAAAAAATAGGTAGGGGCTTCCCTGCTAACTTCGGTCAAAAAATGTTTCTTGAGATTTGTTTGTTCAAGTAGTAGGTGTTGGAAGCAACCATGTCAAGCAAAGAGAAAAAATTGGAGGACCTCTCTGCAACATAAGGTGAGGATTTAGAGTTAATCAAGACTGGAAGCAACAAGATTAGAAGCACCATGACACTACCAATTTTCTCCAATGGGATGCTTAAGAGATTCTAATTGTGTGATGCAATCGAGGAAGAAAACTGCTCAGATTATCGACACAAAGCGTAGGAGCCTCCTCTGATCCCAGCACCTTGGCTAAAGCAACAATTATGGAGAAGAAGCATCATTTCCACCATGCTACTCGCTGGTGCAACAATAGTGATGATGTTCAAGCTAAAGGATGTGCGGCATAATACCCCAAAGACCACAACATTAAGATCATCAACATCTCCGGATCAATTCGCGAGAAGCCACTGTTGTCATCAAGATTTTGTGCGACCTCAAAAGTAAATAACATAATATTTTTGGATATTTAGAAGCCCCATGAAGTCTACGTTCCAACGAATCAAGAAGCAAGGCAAATGGAGGTTCCTACAAGTGGTTATGGCCAAATCATTGAACAGTTGCGCGTCTTGAAAATCAGTTTTGGACAGCACACAGTGTTGAAATAAAATGGGCATAACTCTCTCATTTGAACTCCATTTTAGATGAATGACTACTCGTTCGAAAGGTAATTTCATAAACTTATAGAGCTATATTTCGGTATATGTTCTATTCTGAACGCAGGGAAAAATCTATGAAGAAGATGCAGCAGCAAGATGATGATAACAAGACAGAGGAGATGAAGATAAGAACAAGAAGGAGGAGATGAATATGACAACAATGAAGGGGAGCTTGGTCAATGCTTTCATTGAGTGTACATAGTCAAATTCAGAGGCTTAGAATAGAAGAAAAACCTCAGAGCATTGGCACATAAAGACACAAGCAGGCTACATTCAATACATGAAAATGTTAGAAGCGAACCACGAAGGATTGCAAAAGATGACATCAAGTTGCATGGACACTTTGAATTCTCGCACAATGGACCATGGCTTCACATGAACATGAGTATGGTGAGGAGTCTAGATACATGACTATAACTAAAGCGCTTTGCGGGAGGCAACCCATCCTTTTATTTATTTTTCTATATTAAGATGATGGTCTATATTGTGCTCTTTAATCGAACCCATCAAACCCATCAAGTAACATTGTACCATTGCTCTAACAAATTCTGCAACAATATGTTGTATGCTTTAAATAATATTAATGGAGCACTTTGTTATTTGATCTTGGAAAACTTATAGACCCTTTTTGGGTGCTTTTAGGGTTTAGAGTCTTTTTCTTTGTGTCTTTTTAGAGAGGAATATGAAGTATGGCACCACCCTTCGATTCTAAACTTGTGGCTAGTTAATTTAGACTAACTTCTATTTTGTTTTAGACCACCTCCATATCATGTCATTTCATGTTATTTTTATCAAAACCTTTTTCCGCCTAAGCCTACCTATCAGCCCCACAAAAAACTAGAGCCAACAGAGCTAGAATTAACTTGTGTTGATCGGCTTGTTGCACCATTCAAATCAGCCTGAGTTGCTTTTGCCTCTGTTCTAACTTAGCCTTTTACCTAGAGCCATCCTAAAACAATAGGATTTTCTTTTCCACCCAAAAGTAAGCCCTTTTTCCTTTTTATTTTTAAACCACCTTAGTTAGAATTTCTATGCTTGATTTCTCTTTCAAAATTCTTATTTCAAGCTAAAAATATAGGACACCGATGAACCTACCCTTAGCCCTGTTAGTTTGGTTGTTGAAGATTTTTGATGAATGATTTTCTTGTTGACATTGCTTGACTTCTTATGAAGTGGCCAGCCTTGCTTTGTCATTCTAAGCAATTCTTTTTGACTCAACTAATTGCAGAACAACATCGATAGTCTTTTTCAACCTTGTTAATCCCTATGTTTGCTAACCCTTTTGTATATGCATTTGCATTTGTTCCATCATTCATGTGTTAGTTTGGCTTTCTCCTAAAACTTTATGATGAATGGTTTCACATCTATGTTAATGCTTTGATTAGGCATTTCCCTTTGCAATCATATGTAAATGTGGTGTTTAAACTTGGTTGTAGACCATGATCATTCCGTTTTATAAACCTTGCTAGCTATTCATATTGTCTCCATATTGCATTGGTTGGTTCTTAAGCTTTCCAATGCGCTCTATTTTTCTTGTCCTGTAAAGAGTTATTGATCTTGGGATAAGCATGGTGTTTGTCCTTGATTAAAGATTTTTCTTATGGATATGGAGGATTTCAGCAACCTAGTTGTAAGCACGGTGCTTAAAAGCGCTTTCACGAAAGTAAAAGAGAAGAAATTGAAGGATAATAAAGGCGATAAAAGTGAAGAAGCATAAAGATAAGCTCCGGACGATGAGAACAAGGATTTCAATAATCACAAAATGTTTCATCTTCTTCTTCCATGCCTAGCACAATGCTAAGCATGGGGGAGAACTTGGCGGACGAAGAATACAAGGATCACGGTCACCAGAAGATGCTCATTTTTCTTCTTCCATGCTAAGCACAATGCTTAAGCATTGGGGAGGTTGCACTACACTTCATTACAAGCATCGAAAAGATGGTAAATTGTTTCTCAACCTTCTCTTTGTCCATCTCTTTTTAAATACCTGTGTATATAAGTCTTCAACCATAGACTCGTTGCAACCTTTGTATGTCTCCTGATAATAACATGGCTACTAGGAGTACAACCTAATTTTTGTTTTTGCTAAATCATGATCACCATCACCTTGTGCCCACCACGATGTTAATAATTTTGTATAATCGTGCTTATGGAAAAATGATGAAGGTTGCTGCCTTGTTTCACCTACACAATGTTGTATATGACTTGACTAATTGCTCCCTATTTAATGAACTTAAATTGATTAAATACCGGCTCTTTTAATTGTGGAGGTTAAATGACTAAATCCTAGACCCACAAACTCTATATTGCTCTTTGATTTAAGTTTACAGATGACCTAATAACTTGATTTGTTTTTATTTAAAATTAATTCATATGATGTCTACATTTGTGAATCTCTTACAAAGTTCTACCTACCAAAGCCTATATACATACATGATCTTTCATGATGAAACTTTTAGATTGCAAACTTATATTTTTATGAGTTGAATTAAGATTGATTTTTGTGGTATGAGACCTAGAAGCTAGCCATCTCCTTTGTGCAAACCTTTTTCTTGCTAGCCTTTTTGTCCATGCATTATGACTTTCTACACCAGAAATTTCACAAACCTCAATGGGCATCCAAGCTAAACCCAAATTATCATTTTTGTGACTACCTTCTTGACCGCAACCTATTATTAAGTATGAAAAAGTATTTTGATGACGTAGAAGATCAACGATTTTGATACTTACATCAGCAATTTGTCTTTCTTCCTTTTCATGCTCGAGGACGAGCATCGTCTAAGCATGGGGGAGGAGTCATCGCATTGTCTCTAACTACTGCTGAGTAAAGTATTATGTTGCAAGAAATTCTAAGGAACAAAAAGAAAAAGAAAGAAAATGAAAAAATGAGGAAACAGAAAGAAACAAGAATGAAAAAAAATATAAAGAAGAAAAAGAATAAAATGCTCCTCATTTTTTTAGGCTCATTAAAGTTCCTAGTGCTATCAAGATTAAGGATTAATCCATACTCATTTTCCAACCATGTGCAATCTGATTACGAGAACTTCATTTGTGTATCGCAATCACCCTTTGCTCTTGCACATGTCCACTATCTAAATACGTGTGTTTCATCCCTATCCCTCTCCAACATTTATTTTCCATAGCTTTTTGACAAGTCTCAGTAATTTCAATAGATCTCTCTCTTAATTTGACTATATTTTAGATATAATATTTTGTTAGGATTGTTTTTACCTACCAAGCTCCACATAAGCCTTCCACTTTCATATATGAGTAGAATAGGTTGAAAATAATCTAGTATTGGCTTGAGTGACTTGATGAGATGAGTGTTTCCATGAGCTTTTGCACGACCATCTCACTTGTGTTGGATTTGCATCTTTTTGAAAAACTCTTCACGATGGGACAAGGTCAAGTCTAAAGTTTGCTTAATTTCAAGAGCATTGTATTTATTTTGTTGTGGCATGTTCTTTATTACTAGTCTATATTCCATGATGAAAAGTAGTCGGTCACAACTTGAACTTTAAATACTCAACACTTGGGAGAGCAATATGCCTAGTTATGTATAAGTGAGTGCAGGGATGATATCAAGGGCAATCCTGATTTCCTAATTAAGCAAGTATCCTAGACTTATTCGAGGGCAAGTAAGGTTTAAGCATGAATAAAATCCGAGGATCGAGTGAGTTCTTTTAGTGTCTACCTTTGCTTGCTTGTGTTTTACTTTGCCCTTGCAACTTTTGATCATAAGCATTGTCTTGAATTCTAATCTTAGTTATGGAGTTTAGTAATTATTTTATCTTTGCAATACCCATACTTCTAATGATCTAATGCTTTGGTTTTAATTATGCTTCATGAGTAAGGCTTAATTTGAAGGTGATATGAAATTTTTATTGCTTATCTAAAACCTCTGCAAAAACGAGTTTGAACAAGTTCTCTACCAGGTTGAGAGTTTTTACATATCCTATCCAGTGCCTAATAAATAAATTTCGTACCACCATAAGCGGAGTTGATGCTTTGAACTGATTTAGGATCGCTCTCTCTTGGTTAAGATTTAATTCTGAGCATTGATCATGTCCTTGCTATCATCTTTATTTGCTAGCCTCATCAACATTCAGTAATGAGAGTTCTTCACTAGAACAATCATATGCTCTACTGAATTCCTAAACCTGAACAAAAAATTTCTCAATTTTATTACCTATTCCTTGAACACAACCCAATTTTCAAAGATCTGTTCCATTTCTAATCAGGGATTATGCAAAAATATGGAAGATATACGATATGGAAGAATCACCAGAAATAAGAGCTAGAAAATAAGGAAGAGGAGGCCAGGCCGATCAGCCTGGGGTCCGCTTGCCTTGGTTCGCATGCGAAATTTTTTTGGAAAGTCTTTGGAACATTCTAAAACCAATTTTTGTAGGGCGTTGTTCAGAGGAGGTTCGGAGAAGAGATGAAAAAATGAAAGAAGAAAAAAGGGTGGAATACATGAAAAATGGAAGAAGGAAAGGAAAAGAATTAGAAAGAAAAATAAAATAAATAAATGAGGAGTTTTTCGCTGTCATGAAGATCAACAAAAGTGCAAAGAAGGATTACCTTGTTCACGAAACAGATTTTCATTCCAACCATGTGCAATCCGAGGACGAGGACATCGCTTGTGCCTCAGAGTCACTATTTTTTTTCCTTTGCACATGTCCACCATTCTATATCTTCTCATCATTGAAAACTTCATACATTGTGTGGATATTCTCATGATCATTGGCTCGAAAGGTAAGCAACCGTTAGAGGGTTTTCTTATTTCAATAATATAAGTATTTTATCATCCTTGAAAAGCTCATACATTGTGTGATTATTTGAGAGATGAGAGCTTGAAAAATAACTAGGATAGCCACTTTTAAATTGAGCGACATGTAAGCACCTGGAAGAGAATTTTATTTTCAATTCTTGTTGCAAGGAGGTTATTTTATATCGAAAGAAAAATGCTCCAAGGCGAGCCAGAAAGTAAGTGTGATTGATCCATGGAGTTACTTAGTTCTAATAAAAGTTGTGAGGTAATTTATGTCTAGATAAATCTTTGAACACCCGTACTTCGATTATCTTTGCTGCTCCTCTGATCTTTTATTTGAAGGACCAATTATTTGACTCGCTTGCCTAGGTTTGGTTCAAGAACTTTGTTCGATCCTTTGGGGAAGTTTGTAGTCGCCTGACTTGCTTGAGGACGAGTAGGAACTAAGCATGGGGGATTGTTGACGCTCGTTATTAACATACTTTTAGTGCCATTTAACTAGTGTTTTCATGTATATTCTTGTACTAACCCGCCACTTGGCACATGAAATAACCCTATTTTTGCATGTGCAAGATATTTTGGAGGATATTCTGTTTTGGCAGGAAATTGGGCTAAATATGCATTTTTGGGATAAAGCCTCGAACGAGCAGTGCACCAAAGGAAGACAAAGACTAGGAGGCACAAAAAGGGCCCAGGCCGATCAGCCTGGTGCCCCTTAGGCTGATCGGCCTAGGGTCTTTTGACCCCCTCTCGTGCTCGTTTTTGGCAAGCAATCCTTCAAGATGACTTAAGGGCTAAGCTTCTGAAGATATGGTAAGGATCACTTCGGGATCAAGGAGGAATCAAAGAAGATCAAGTGGAGATTTGGAAAGTTATTGAAGATCAATATCATCCCGAAGCTAGCGATGTGCCAGGCCCACATGCATACAAAAATAAGCTGGACGCGAAGGGGTAAAAGGAAGGGCTAGGCCGATCGGCTTGCTCCTTTCCTTCACCCGTTAGCCTTCCAGTTTAAACCATGGGTCCTCCAAACTATAAATATGCTCAAAATTCATCGACACAGAGGATCCATCTACAAAAACTCAACAAAACCAAGGGGACACACCAGAGGGAGCTAACGGCCGCTGCAAGTCTTAGAAGTTGTCTAGGAGATGGCTTAGGCCGACCCTAGCCACCATGGCCTCCCTATGCGATTGTGCCATGGTGGAGTTCAGGAGCTAGTTGGGATCATCAATGGTATGTACTCAGAGGTGGTGATCTAAATACATCTGTTATATGAGCTTTGTTCTTCATGTTATCCGATCTGTTAGCGACTCGATGCCTCCTTTTATGCTTTTCTACCTATCATGAATATGCTTATTCCTGTGTCTAATTCGCGGTTAGACTTCATAGCATGCTTTATGTAATCATGGTGATTAGATCTAGTATGTCGACCCTTTATGATAGCTAGACACGTTTACCTTGTGATCGTGCCCTAAATCTACCTACGCTGATAGAGAGTATCATGACGGGGTCTTTCTTGTGTAAGGTGGGGGATTTCAGGAGGTTGACTGGAGGTAGTAGTTTAAAGATTGCTTTGGATGAGATGCATGTTGTGCTTGCTCATTAGCTAGAATTGCAACTAGAAGATGATAGGCTTTTGCTACCCGTGGTGATGTTATCATATATATATATATATATATATATATATATATATATATATATATATATATTTGCGGATGAGATCAATTTGTGCTCTTATGACTAATCTTTACAACAACTTTACCTTTATATGCAATCGATGCTTCAATTTAGGACTAATCCATTAGATTAGATGAAAAACCCTAGTTGTATCGCTGCCGATCCACAGATTGACAAACCTTGGATGAATGATCCGTGCGCTGGCGGTTCACAAATTGGCATGCTAACTGCCATTAACATCTTTATCACTATGTTAGCCTTCCCCACGGCCCCTCTCTTTTAAGCTTGATGCTAGTGAACAAGGGCGAATCTAACAATGGGGGGAGTGGGGATAATGGGGCCCAAGCCCCCTATCACTGAAGCTGTATGTAGGGAAGAGAGATGGATTAGGGAGAACATGAAGAAAGATGAAGGGAAGAAACAAAAGGAGAAGAAAGACGATGGAAAGAAAGAAGATAAGGATTTTAGCACTTAGAGCATAGACAAATAGAATTGTGACAGAAATATGAATTGACATCGATGCAATGGCGAATGGAGGAGCAAAAAGGCTTCTGTTGATTACAAGAAGGATGCTCTTCGTCTCTTCTCTTCGGGTTCTTATACATATTCATAGCTTGAATTATTCTGTGGTGGAAATACAAATGTTGGGCTAGATGACATGCTTCCTTCTTAGACCAACATTCTGCTATCGTAGCTCGATCCTGCTTGTTCTATTAGGAAGAGGCCAGCTAGAAGAAGAGAAAGGGATACCTTTTACTGTGGGGGCCTTACTCTAAAGGTCCTGATGATTACCTGTATTAGTTTTTGGATCAGTAGGCTAATACAGTTCTCATTACAGATTAGTATCATAAACAATAAAAGGTGCATAAAATAATAGAAAACAATTTTCACCTTAATGTAGTAGGGAGTGGAGCTGTCGCCCATTCCACAGAATGAACCATAGCACCGGGAATCCTAAACCTGTATAAATGAAAGTAAGACTGAGTACGCTTGTGGTTGGTACTCAGCAAATCCTAGCGTTGAAATTATATTAAATGCAGGGGATGATCAAGGAAATGATATGAGGTTTGATTCTATTATTAAACCTATATTATGCAAGGTGAGGTAAGTTTTGGAAGAGGAGGTAAAGGAAGAATCATTTTTATCAAGTTGTTGGTCTTGGAGGGGGAATGTTACCTCCCCTACTAGTTCCCATATTTTAAGGAGCACCAGAGATCATTTGGATCCTTCTGGGCCGGCTTACACCTTATTCCAAAATTTCTCTCTTGGGACCTCGGCCTCGTCTCACCAGCACACCATCTACAACACATGACTACTAATCAACAGGAGCTTTAACTATGTGGGCTCGTGACCGTGAACCTTGGCTATCCAAATAGATTTATAACTCTACTGAGTTTGTACACTTTACCCATACGTCCGATCAGCCTATACCATGGCCTAAGGCGATACTGACCTACAAGATCCATACCCGCCCGTACCTATTTCTAGGCAGCATTCCCTAGGTCCATTTACGGACATACTGGGGTCTAAACAGGGGCGACTATCATCCGCTATGCAGATATCAACTCAGGGAAATGTGCATAGAATAAACAGGGCCTCTGCCCTCAGGGTCTCTGACCCTCTCAATCAACCCGTGCCGACCAGAACTGGGACTTTGCGAAGGTCCTGCTCCAACATATCCGTTGCCCGTTGTGGCCCCTTGGAATGGATTTCTAGGTTCAGCTAGCGGGGTATGAACTAAGGCCTCACATAAACAGGCACTCCCGAAGGCTGTACCTTTTGGCACGTATGGTTGAACATTTCACTAGAAAGACTTTCCCGAGTACCGATCCTTATATGACCGGAGTAAGCATTGGGACAGAATCCTCCAATGAGGCTTTCCCTTACTCCCATGTCCTGTCCTTAATAGCTTCTAAGTCTTTAGTTGGTTCATTTTTTATTTACCCTAAACCCACGCCTTTTGGGGTTTTTATCAAAACATTGTATTTGTATATCTCTAAGGAAATTATATTTCTAAAATGATGCTCGATATCGATCCAGTCGTGATCAGGGTCATTTATGGGATTTTGGTTAGAAATGGCTTCAAGTCAAGGCGAGGAAGAAAATAGAGGTGGATTGTCCTTATCGTCCTATAGAGATATGCATATCAAATTATTATCTTCGTACATTTTATTATCTATGAAAAAATAGGGTAAAAGTATGATCAAGGTGTGGATGCTAGGACTTGGCTTCATCGACGTTTCCTAGGTTGACCAGGATCTTGACTTCTCATCTTCTGGATCTTCGGCTTTTCGTTGATGCTTGGTCACGCTAACGTTCTACTCACCTTCTTGACGGTTGGCCTTTCGGCTTCACATCTTTTGGATCCTTGGTTTCCGACCGGGTCTTGGTCGCGTCCTCGGTTCAGACAAACATATATGCAAACAATCAATTCCTAGCAATCAATATATGACTAATGGAAAACGAATGGATAATGGATATTTTGGGAATTATCGAATTTCTAAAGAATAATCCCTAGATAAAAGATGAATGGTTTATTAATTATGTAGAAATAAGTTTCTAAATAATTAGTGGAGGGAATTGTTGAATTTCTAAGAGAATTAGAAATGGATTTTCTAGGTTTTGGATGGGTGACATAATGGCTAGGTTTGGACGATATTTGGGGTTTTTAGTTGGGCAGCATAACAACTAGGTTTGGGCAAAAATTAAGATTTCAGTTGTGCGGTATAATGGCTAGGTTTCTTGATTTACAGGGTTTCAATTGGGCGGCATATCTGCTAGACTGGGTTGATATATAAGGTTTGGATTGGGCAGCATAACGACTAGGTTTTGGAATAGATTCTAGGAATAATTTGGGTGTTGGGTGGTGAGTGGATTTTAAGGCTAGGAAACTTGTACGAGAAGCTCAGCTTCGACCCTACGGCGGGTGGAGTTGGCCAGGTTTCCTTATCTAGGGTAGGGGTAGAACTTGAGAGCTTGTGCGACAGTTGGTCTGTCCTGATACTAGGGGATAGTACTCATGACTACAAACACAGTTGGGCAAGATCAAGTAGAAGCCAGAGAGCTTACACGATAACTCACTTCGACCACTAGGTGGAGCTCGGGCAAGATCAAGCAGATAGAAAATCGAGGGTGGAGCTTGCTCGACAGACTCATTTCGGCCACTGAGGCGGAGCCTGGGCAAGGTGACCAATGATGGGCATGGGAATTGTCTTAGGTGGCTCTAAGATATTTTTAGGAATTTTCCTAGGGTTTTTGGAATTAAAATGGGCAAGACGCGAATTTCTAGGTACGCTAAAAAGGGATTTTCTATTTATATGGGGATGATAGTTTGGAAAATGGCTTATATGGAATGATCTATGGGAAAGAAAGGCATGGATGGGTCTAGAATAATTCCTAGTTTTTTTGGTGAATTTTGGGAAATTTTTGGAATGAGGGAAGGGCTCTAAGTAAAGATGTGGGTGCACTTACCGGGTGCGCGGAGCGTTTTTGGTGGGGCTGATGCAAAGGGGGTGGTGCGGTGGATCGGGCGCACTGTGGACCGGTCGGTCTGTGGGCCTTCAGTCCAGGTGGACCACGTCCAGCCTGGAGAGAGAGGCAGCGGCCCCGCCTATCAGCCAGGGAGGAGGGAGGAGGCAGACGGCTGGGGAGTGACACCATCACCTCCGTGTGGGGCCCGCCTAGCAGATAAGAGAGGGAGAGGGACGGAGCTGTGCTGGGGGTAGACAGCGCCCCTGGTTTGTTCTACCTCTCGCCCAGGCTACCATGAGAGAAAGAGGGGGTGGCTCTTGAGCTTGGGGGAAGGGTGCTCCGGGCCTTCTTTGGCCAAGAGGAAGACATGGAGAGCATTGGGGGGAAGCGGGCAACTCATTTCGAGGGTTGGGGATGCGAGGCAGGGCCTCGGGATGGGGCTGCTAAGAGAAGATCGGAGCTTGGCCGAAGCTTGGCTTGGCGGGGTGTGACGGGGAGAGGAGACTAGCGCTGCGCGGAGATCCTCGGCTTCGACCCGGGGCCTAGCCCTTCGGTAGGTGGAGGAGACGCGGTGTGTTCCTAGAGTGGTGGTGAGGCTCGGTGTGGAGAGCGGAGGAGGGGACGGAACTCCTTTTATAGGTAGGGAAGGGCGCGGTGAGCTTGCCACATCATCGGGGAAGATATGAGGATAGTCAGCGCTTGCTTAGCGGCAAAGGAGGAGAGAGGGGGTGCACCGGTGGAGGTAAGGATAAGGGCGGGCGGTGGGGTGGGATGGATGAGGTGGTGGGGGAGATAGCTTGGCTGTCGCGGTGTCAAAGGAGGGATGGGGAGAAGAAGGGGGATGCACGGCTGGGTGGCGTGGATATTACCATGACAGCGGTGTTTTACCACGGCGCAAGGCTACGGCGGCGCTGGGGGACAGCGGCGGTGCGGCGCGGTGGTGGGCGCCGGAGTGGTGCCGGTGCTGGTGTCAGCGGGGCGAGGGGGAGTGGTTCTGGTGGTGGCGGCGCGCGGCGGTGCGGCACGGTGGCAGGTGACGGCGGCGGCGCTGACCGCGGATGGGTGGTGCAGGCCAGGCCGCGGGAGTGGGCCGAGGGAGGCAAGCCGGTAGGTGGGCCGAAGAGAGCTGGGTTGTGTAAGTGTGCCGGGCTGTGTGGGCCGAGATGAGACGGGCTGGAGAAGGAAGCTGGAGGTGAGACGAGCCGGGGTGAAAGGGGAATCAAGCCGTTTTAAGGGATTTTCCTTCTATTCAAAAGGAGTTTTGGCTTCAAATTTGAAATACATTTCAAATTTGAGTGAGGTTGGTGATGTGGGCCAGCTTTAGATATGAAATAGGACTTTTGGGATTTAAAAGTGTTTTAGTTGGTTCTATGGCTTGGATGGAATTTATATTTGAATAAAATTCAAATATTAATTTGAGGATTTAGAAGAAGGAATCATTCCTAAGGTTGGCAAAGAGAGGAAGCTAGAGCAATCAAACGCAACACATATGCTAGCATTTTATGCAAGATTTATTTATAAAAAGGTTTTGAATATTCAGGGTAAAGAGAATATGTTTAGTTTAAAGAAAAGATTTAGAAAGTCCGTATTTCTAAATATCCTAAAAAGCGGGATGTTACATTTACCTAGCTCGATTCCACCTGTCTGCTTTCGTGGCATTCACCAATAGTATAATTGGCAAGGGGCTAGGAAAAGAAAGAAAGGGGTACTTTTCACGTAGCTCGATCCCACTTGTTCTGTTTCTTGGCATTCACCAATAGCATTGGTGGAAGGGGGTATCGAAGGCATATGAGCACCCCCCCCCCCCCAAAAAAAGGTCCCTATTATTTGTATTGTATGTCCACCTCTAGCATTGTATTGTATTGCATTTCATCTGCAACAATTCGTCGTTACCTATACCATATGCACAAGACATTGGCCAAAGAATATCCCAACTTATCATTTTTCAAATCTATAGGGCGTGTAAGGAAAACTAGCAAATGTAACATAGCCAAACTTGATGCGGGGAAGCACAATATAGTAGTTTGTAAAAAATTGCAGGAAAATCGATGGTGCACCCACCCCGGCCTTTCTCAAGCTAAAAAGAATCCTCGCGATTACCACCGGGCCGTTTCCTTTCTCGAATGAATGCATGTCGCTTTTTCTAGGATCACGCGCATGGTGAATCCGCGTCGAGGGCACTCGGGATGCCCGATGACGATCGATCACGATCCAATGAACGCTAGCTGCTGCCGCTAGCCCTGCATGCTTAGGGCATGTACAACAGTGAGACAGCTGCTGTCTCTAAGTTCTTAGAATTTACAACATAGACGGCTAAATAGACAGCTCGTACAACCCACAGACAGCTGCTATCTGTTTTGGCTGTCAACAAATCATTAAATGTTTGCATGCCAGCCGGTGTCGACGAGGAGGCGACGCTCCGTACAACGCGCAGCCAGCCGTCTTCTTCGCCTGGGAGCACGAGCGCTTGTCGTCGTCTCCCCACGCGACGGCTTCCCTCTCTCTCTTCAGTTACTGCAGTGAAGCGAGGGGGATTTTGCAAAACTTCTGTCGTGAGACGACAGCTGCCACGACCATTGTACGTGCCCTTAAACGCTCTCGCTTTCACGAGCCGCGGGAAATTGAAGTCACATGAATAATTGAGCAGCGCGCTCCCATTTATCACGATGTGCTCGTGTTCGCTCGCCCTCGTCCGTCCGCGGCCCGTCGTCGGCTCGAGATTTCCAGCCGGATCCACCGCATCTCCCGGGGAATGGACGGCCGCGGTTGCCTCCGCCCGAGGGAGGCCTGAGGTCTCGACGCCGCCGGGCGCCGGGTGCCCTCCTGCCACGGTCTCTGCACGCATGCGCGGCACAAGCCTATCCGCTATCCACGGCCGGCCTCCTCTGGCAGGTCGCATGCAATGCAACTGGTAGCTAGCAACACTACGGTATGGCTCCCATGTCTCGTTGCTGGCGGCAGCAATACGTACTACCCACAAATCACGGCCATCGTGTGATATCCGGGAGGACTTTTTGTGGGTTCATGCACATACTACGTCTTTTCCCCCTCTTCTTCTTTGTTACAATATGTGCTTGCAAAGCTTTGTGTATTTTTCTAGGGAGAGTGGGGTATTAAATGTGAAAGCGACAATTGGGAGAATTCTCAAACTGTTGGATCTTTGATTACCATGCTACTCCCTGTCTCTCTCCGGTTAAAGATACTACTTGTTTTCTTCTTTTATAGGGAGTAGAGAAAATGTGAAAGCGACAATCGGAGGATTTGCGAACTGTTGGATCTTGATCTATGCTACTCTCTCCGGTTAAAGATACTCGTTGTTTTAGCTTTATCTTTAAAATACTTGTTGTCTACAGCTTCTAGACAGCCTCTACATGTCTTTTCTAGCCTTATCCCTCTATAATTGTATCATTAGCTAACCATTTTCCCGGTGCATGCACATTTTGGAGAATATTGAGGCTAATTCGGTCATTTCATATGCCTTATTAATTCTTAAGCTGAACTCTCAAGCAACTGTTATCGTGAATCGGAGGTAATACGCTACTAGCTCACGCACCAATTCGGCGACTCCAAAGGGTTATGTAAGCCTCATCCAACCCAATCAGTAACCACGAATCCTCTGCTGCTAAATTAGATGCCACATAAGCCAAAATTGTGACATGACAAGAAGTTTATGAACAAAGAGAAGCTAAGGAATGTGTTGCATCTAAATAAAATTTGTATCCGCTTACACTTAAGTCTTGTTTGGGAGCCGGGGCTAAACTTTAGCCCTTTGGGGTGTTTGGGTGAGGGGCTAAACTTTAGCACCTGTGTTGACAAAAGACTCATTTACCCCTGCGACCGTCTCATCTCCCTCCCATCTCTCCATTTCGTCCCTGACGCTGTACCCTGGTTCCTCTCTCTTTGTTCTTCCTTCTCTCGCAAGAACAAGCAGCAAAGCTAGCGCCAGCAGTTGGAGATCCTCCTACGCGCCACCACCTCCATCTGATTTTTCTACTCCATCGAGCCAATCCAGGCGACGCCTAGCTTCAACCCACACACCGCTGCCAGAGCCGCCGTCGGCCTCCCGCATGCGCCGCTCGCCGTCCTGGCCCACTCGTGCTGCACCTGCGCCATCGCGGCTGCGCCTTTGCTTGCCCCGAACCGCCGCCCGTTCTGCACGGCTCTGCTGGCCCGCTCGCCTACCCCTGTCGCCCTGGCCTCCCATGCATCCGCGGGGCTGGCGGAGGGGGCGGGGCCGGGCGGAGGCGATGGGGTCGGCGGAGGAGATGGGGCCAGGGGCGGGGTCGGCGGAGGAGACGGGGCCAGGCAGGGGGGCGGGGCCGGCGGAGGAGATGGGCTGGCAAAGGAGAGAGAGGGAGTGCGGGGAGAGGCGCAGTGGAGGAGAGAGAGGAGGGGGGCAACCAGGGAAAATGTGGACTAGGGACCACTTTTAGCCCCTTTAACTCATTTTAGCACCCCTTGGAGGGGCTTAAGGAATTTGGGGGGCTAAACTTTAGCACCCTCCATTTAACCCTCCTGTTTGGGATCAAAGGGGCTAAAGTTTGGCTAAAAGAGGGGTGTTAAAGTTTAGCCCCCCTTCAAACACCCCCTTATTTGTGCCTTGGAAACAAAGGTAAAATCGCACCGTGACCGAATTGTTTATCCTATATGCCATGGAAATGGATTGAAACCCCACTGTGACTGATTGAATCGTTTCATAACACGATGCAACAATTACACTCCATGACTAGACATGAAACTGCGAAATACAATTGTGCATGGGAGGCATCATTTCATTTTTATCAATCCGAACCTCTTCAAATGATATGGAACTCTAGGACCTTGCGAAACACCGAGAATGGCCTTATTAAGTTTGCGGCTAGGTCCAAATTCTTTTCTTTTTTTGAAATAAGCGGTCCAAATTCTATATTTTGGGTTTGTACCCAACACAAACCCAACCTAGCTCACCGATAAACGAAGGCCATCGCTGCCTCATAAATTAAACAATGCCGGAACATGGATCACGCTGAAAGGAAAAAAAAAAGATAATCGAAGCTTGAAACATTCAAGCACTACCAAGTCTCCCATCCTCTATTATATGTCCTGGGCGCTACCATCAGTTACCAAAAGATCCATTTCCCATGCCAATAATGCTTTGCTGAACCAGTCCCGTTGAGAATGTGCGATGGAGACTGACTAGACGATCGACTGACCGCCCGGGCAAATACTCTAGCACACTACTACTGATTACCGCTTCAAACTCCATGCCATCACGGCGAACTTTACAATATCTGAGCCGCCGTCGCTTGTTGCTAACATCCGCATGATACCCCTGGTGCCGGTGTTTCCTTGGGTTCCCAGGGATCGGAGGCCGGCCGGGAACGTGGCCCCGTGGACACACGTCGCTGTTAGCAGTGCGTCGTCACACTGGCACAGCTGTTGGTACGCTCGGCAGGCAACTCCACGATGCGTATGCTACATGGAGGCGCCGATCTGCCGCCGCATCAATGCACATGCGACAACCCCATGCTCTGCGTTCTCCAAGGCCTTTGACTCCGCGCTGGATAATCACAGGAAAAAGAGCACCGAAAAGATGTTGCAGTACTGTACAAACGTTGGGGGTCTGGAGACTGCAGCTGCCGCTGACAAAAGAAGGTACTCCTAGCAGCAGCATAACATAAAGGAGGCAAGGGCATTTTCGTCCGAGCTACTGCTGGCAGTTCTTGGCGTGGAGCCGTGGACGCCCCGGACGTGGCAGCGACGCCGGCCAGCAGCGGCAGGAAGGCGCCAAAACCCCACGTCGCCTGGCTCCTCTCCTGAAAGGTGACGCGCCGTTGCCTTGCGGGAAGAGCGCGCGGGCGGGCGTGGTGGACTGGTGGCGTGGCGCGCGCGCATCGGCCGGCGGCATTTCCCACCCTTTCCGCCCCTGTCCCCCCAATCATTGAGGCCCTCGGGCGGGGCCGGGCCGCCAGTCGCGCCGCTCCACGTTGCTCGCCAGTCGCCTCCGCCTCTCGTGGTCAACTCAACTCGCGCCACCACCTGCCGCACCCGCGCGCGCGCGCGCCTCCCGAGCTAACCGACCCTCCCGTCGTCCCATTCCGCGCGCGGGGGCGCACGCACGCCGCGTGCCGACGACGGGAATCGGGAAGCGCTCCGGCTCCGCCTTCCTTTCCCCCACTACCTCGGGGACGCCAGCAGAAATCGCCTCGGACCCGATCGTTTCCGCCGCCTGGCGCCTGCGCCGTCCAAAGCCGCGGACCGGTCGCCGGCGGCCGACGCGTGCTCGACGTCCCGAGCGCCAAGTCTACGCACGCCGCCAAACGCCGTGGCGTAAAAACAAGCGCTACCCGGCGGCAATATTCGCTTCTTCTCTTCGGCCAGTACGCATCTTGCGCTGCCCCTTACGTCGCCTCTTCTGCGTGGCTTCACGGCTCCGAGAAAGGAACCTGGCCGGCTGGCAGGTCGTCGGAGCCGGGACCAACGGCGGCGGCGGGTGTCGCCGGCGGGTTCGTGCGTGTCGCGCGGCGCCGAGGAGAGAGGGGGGCAGTTGCAGCATTAGCGGGCAGGTTTTCGGGCACCAGACGCACATCTGGATTCTAGAATATGCCCAGCACCACCAGCGCCAGGAGCTAATAATGCAGAGAGAGCAGCGGCATTATTTTTCTGTTTTCTTAAGAAGACTGCGGAATGTGCGACAACTAATTCCGGCACTTGTTTTATCGAACCATCGCTGTTCTGTCACCAAAAAAGAATTAGCGTAACCTAAAAAATACTCGTGTTTGAGGAATACTACAACATAATTTCATAAAAGAATGGAGTATGTCGCAATGCATTGCCCTGTCATCTCTAGAAATTGTAAATGCAGGAAGAGGGCACCCATGCCTTGTCAATTTTCAGGCGATAATTGCTGTAATGATCGATTGTCTCACCCATTCGCCATCATTTTGGAGCTAATGAGAAATGATAACGTATAAGTGCAAGGAAAAAACAGAAAGAAATCCCAAGAAGAAAAATGCTAGACGCGCAGGAGGAGCACTGTACAAGTGGAAATTCAAACAGAAAACGGACATAAATACCTCCAAGAACACGAACGCAAAATACTAAAAATCACAAAGGGAAAAAACATTAATTAAAAAATAATACAAAAACAGATCCCAATATATTCCCTCTCACTGAGGCCAGCTCGGCCTCCTCCCTCCTTCCCCCTCCGGGCATCCATCCTCCACGCCTCACGGATTTCGCAGGGACCCCGGAGAGGTGGGAAAAAAAGAAAGCGAAATCGACTAATCTCCTCATCATTCACGGCCTCGCTCTCCTCCTCCCCCCCGCAGAAATTTCCCCATTTCCTCCGCTCGCGATCGGCGCCGAGCTCCCCGGAATCCCCGGCTCCCGGATTCGCGGGACCGCTCGCCGCGAGCCTCGGGGGGACAGGTCGGTCGGTCCGTGCTCGGATTCGCGGGGGAGCCGTGGTCCGCGCGGGGAATGCTCTACCTCAAGCAGCCGGGCGGCGCGGATTTAGGGTTCCGGCGGGTGGCTGCTGCTGCGGCGGGGCTGTGATCTGCCCGCACCGGCGGATGCGAGATTGAGCCGGCCCGCGCGCCGTGGGATTCGGCCGGCCATGGCGGCTGCGGCAGCGGCGGGGGCGGAGGCGGACGGCTGCCTCCAGAGCTTCGAGCTCTACGAGGCCGAGTCGGTGAGCTCCTTGCCCCCCCGGATCACAATGCGCCGATGCGTCGTGCAGGGTGTTGCTGTTGTTTCTTGTCGCTGGGTGGTGGGATTGTGTTGTTCGTGGCGCAGCTCCTGCTGCCGCTTCGTGATTCCGCGAAGGTTGCGCAGCTACGGAGGTGGTCGAGCTTCCAGCGTCGCTTAGCTCTGGAGTCTGCGTGCCTGGATCATGCCATGCAACACGGGGATTATGAGTCATAATGATCCTTGTTCTTTTATGGCTTCTGGCGTGATTTGGGCGTCCTGGCGTGGGAAATTATTGTTGCACTTGTTTTTCAGGAGCTCTTAGCTGCTTATTTTGTTCCGTTCTACTTTATGTGGGAGACACGAGAAGAATCCTAGAATTCTGCCTCCTTTTGTTAGCTTTGATCCATTTCTCTATTTTTTTTGTTAGAAAAAGGAGCAACCATACATGTTGCAGTGCTATTAATGTCCATTTATTGGAATTTTGGTTAAAAAAGGGACCTTTGCGTGTTCCTTGCAATTATCAGTTATAACTATTAACTAGGATGCAGAAGCATTGAAATTTCCTTTCTCTGAATCCAGTTTCTAGCCTGATGCCCCTAGTGTTTGAATGATTGGTTGCAAAGTGTTTGGTTGATCTTTTGTGCAGCATATTTCTGGTTTTCCAAGTAATTGATGAAGTTCTCAGTCCGGATGCATTCTGTTACACAGAGGTCTTTGTAGAAAATGTGTTTGCAAACTCTTGTGCAAAGATGGAACCTTGCTGTTTCTCATGCCTTCTCTTATGTTTGTGGACTAGAGTATAGAAATCGGGCTGATATGTGCATGTCGGATGTGAGATTCCTGTAAGATTTTGAAACTGAAAACTAGAATTACTTTCTTTCACCATTCCACGAGTGAAAATGTAGAGTTATGTTTAGTTGTTTTCTGTTATCTCTGAGAATTAAAGAATCTTCTATTTGTGCAACAATCTGTTGCTTGGGATATTGCAAACACGAAAAGAAATTGGTGCAAATTTCATTTGTCAGTTGAAGAGGATCTGACAGGATATTGCTAATATGAAAGACTACTGAATATATTGGAACTTTTTAAAAACTAAGATCAGGCACAAGGGTGGGCTATGTGCGAAATTATAGTTTTGAGAAAGTTGGATGGAACATCGAAACTTAGAACAAAGAAAGGGAGTGGACTTGAACTTGGTGTATTTTTTTTTCTAGTATAGGCAACAAGTAGTGGGTCTGGTTCGTGTAACCTGTGGATGCATGTATCTCCGATCAAGCTTTAATGCTGAAATATGATTCAATACACATTGTGCCAAACCCTATGAGGAATCTCAAACCTTTGAATCATTTGTGACTATTGGGTGCCACCTGAATCTTGATCCTTAACTTGTGGTAGTTTTCATTTAATGAAAGGTGAAAGTGTGTCATTAAATACCTAGTACCATATAGCAGTTTGATATGTTTCATCACAATTAAATAATGAATTCTTATTTTTGCAGAAATTCTATATTCTTGGAACTAATACTGACAAGACATTATGGAGATTACTCACGATTGATAGAATGGAACCATCAGAGCTCAATGTAGATGAGGATTCCACTGTCCACTCACAGAGTGGCTATCTTGATCTGCTAAAAATTCTAGATGAAGACCATAGGTCAACTGGTGGAGTTAAATTTGTCACCAACTGTTTTGGAATCATCGGTAAACTATCCCATCTTTCTCTGATCATTTTTTTTTGCAAAGTTGGCAACATTTTCCTTGCAAATACGCATCAACAATGCATTTTCTTTGCAGGTTTCGTTAAGTTCCTTGGGCCCTATTACATGTTAATTATTACTGAGCAGAGAAAGATCGGGGACATATTTGGCCATCCAGTATACCAAGTTACTAAGACTGCAATGATTGAGTTATCAAATTCCAAGACTAGGCCAAAGTTAATTAATTCCAAGGATGAAAACAGGTGTGCTGCATGACTGCATGTCTGCATTCCACGTTCCTGTTATATTGTTGACATCCTATCCTTCACATTATCATGCACTGATAGTTAGATTAGTTATTTTCTAACTTTTTAATAAAATATTGTATCTTTTTTCTCAAAAATGAAAAATTCAGGAGCATAGCATAGTAACATGGTAAGCCGAATTAGTCGCACTCCATGTTGATCATAAGCCAACCTTAAATCATGCAGGTACAAGAAGCTCTTGCAGACAATTGATCTTAGAAAAGACTTCTTTTTTAGCCACTCGTATCATATAATGAGAAGTCTCCAGAAGAACTTTAGTGATCCACAAGAAGGGTGGGAACTATATGACACAATGTTTGTGTGGAATGAGTTCCTAACTCGAGGGATACGTAACATTCTGAAAACCACACTCTGGACTGTTGCGTTAGTCTATGGTTTTTTTAAGCAGGTACCTATGAAACTTATATCTTTTTATCCTGTTATGTGTCATTTAATAGTATTCGTGAAATATGAATATATGGTAGATTGCATCCAGAAAGATCTACGTTCCTACTCATTTCTTTTCTTTTCCTCCATGTTCATTATCTTCGCCTGCTCTCTTTACCGAGCTAAATTTATGTCTTATTTTATATTTGCTTGTGCTAGACAAGTAAGAATCCTACTTTCCTTGTCTTTTTGCCGGAGGAATAGTTGTGTTTTTCAGTCTATAATTTGTAAAATCATGATGGAAAAATTATAAAAACGATAGACTATTAA
The DNA here is from genome assembly GCF_005286985.2 of Setaria viridis. NCBI lineage: Eukaryota > Viridiplantae > Streptophyta > Magnoliopsida > Poales > Poaceae > Setaria > Setaria viridis. Next base: position 2,933,706 of record NC_048266.2, read on the forward strand.
ATATTAATGTATTAATAAGTCATGTATATGTTCCTGATTTTATTTTGCACTATGTTATGGTGAATGCTTATGTTGCTTGTTTCTTTCGGGAAAAAAGACTTAATTTGTAGAAAGTATAACACAATATCTTGTTCTGGAGTATATATAGACCATCCTTGAGCTTACTTGCCATCTAACTTTTGTGTTGCTCTTGGATATTCACCACTTCTGTTTATTAATTCAACCATTTAGAATAATATTCTTAATTCATTTATATCAAGGATAAACTTGCAATATGCGGGAAGGACATTATGTTGACGCTCATTGCTAGACGCTCGAGGCATTATGCTGGCACCAGGTTCACACTTGCCAAACTCTTAGCAGTATATACTCTTTTCTATCAATTATTGGTGTGGTTGGGTTTCATATGCTGCATTTTTCTTTTCTTATTTTTGATACTGTCATATAGGTATCTAAAGAGGGGTGTGAATGACGAGGGCAGAGTAGCGAATGATGTCGAGACTGAGCAAATTGTTTATGAAGACATGCTTGGACCAAGGCAAATAAGCTCTGTCGTGCAGAACAGGGGTTCAATTCCACTATTCTGGTCCCAGGAGACATCAAAGCTGAATCTTAAGCCTGATATCATATGTAAGTGTTGAAATCCTTATTTGATACGTAAAATAATGTTCAATCATTTGAGGTTTTTCTTTTTCCTTGCAGTGCATGAAAAGGACAAGAATTATGAGGCTACCAGACTTCATTTTGAAAATCTAAGGAAGAGATACGGAAATCCTATCATCATCTTAAACTTGATTAAGGTGAGCACACTGTTATGATGCTGTCACTACTTCTGATGGATCTTTTGCATACAATAATCCAGACTTTAATAATCACAACACTTGCAATTTACTTTCTGTTATCTTTGGAAGACACGTGAGAAGAGACCACGTGAAATTATTCTCCGTCGGGAATTTGACAGAGCAATAAAGATAATAAATAATGGTCTACCAGGGGAAGATCATTTGAGATTTTTACATTGGGATCTTCATAAGAACTCTCAAAGGTATTAATTTTTTTTGTTATGCACCTCCCCCCTATGTTCTGTTTGATGCATTTGGTGTACATAACTGAAGAAAATTTGTATTTTCAGCAAAAGTACAAATGCCCTTCAAGTGCTTTTGAAAGTGGCATTTGAAGCTCTGAACTTGACAGAATTCTTTTATCATCAAGTTTCCCCAGCTCGAAGAACAGAGTGTTTCCTTAATTTAAGCGCTACATTGTAAGTTTTTTGTTATTTATTATACTGGTTTTTCATTCCTTTCTAATTTGAATTCCTACTTTCTGGTACCTCATGGATGGCTTGACGCTTTCTTAATTTTTTTTCATGCTTGATAGGAAGAATGATTTTGGTCCTCACGTGTGTGATGACAACAGCAATTGTGGCAATGCGGACTATGTCAGTGATCTTGATGACATTTCCCAAGATGATACCTGTGGCAGTTCTGATCCGGGCAATGGAATTGCAGAAGATAATTCCGAGGTCAACGGATCTACCCAAACAAAGCCTCCAAAATTTCAAAAGGGTGTCTTACGTACAAACTGCATAGATTGTTTGGACCGCACAAATGTCGCTCAATATGCCTATGGGTTAGCTGCTCTAGGACACCAGTTACATGCAATTGGCTCTTTAGAATCTCCAGATATTCATATAGACTCCGGTTTGTCTCGACATTTGATGCACTTTTATGAACGGATGGGTGACACGCTTGCTTTACAGTATGGTGGTTCGGCTGCTCACAATAAGGTACTCCATTGAATCTTGCTATTTTAATTCTTCAATCTAATTCTCTTTTCAATCTGGCAGAAAAACTTTAGGTTCTCTATTCCTTCCACAGTATGCTTATGCACTGGCTGCTGATTAATTTCTTTAGATGGGGCCATACCATTCTAAAATGTTATTTTTCTCTAATCTTAATTTACAGAAAAAAAGTTGTGTCCATTTGTAGTGATGTTTCTTTTCTACCTAGAGAATGAGAGGAGAGGTTCATTGTTTTTTTTTTCTTTATAGAATTTACACATGAGATCTGCCATCTGTCAGTAAAGGAAATAGTGTGATGCTGCTGTGTCTAAATAGGAGTAACAGGATGCCATCTGTGCCTAGAATGATCTACCAAATAGTATAAAAAAGAATTGTTGCTTGCAATGGTAATACAGTGGACTGAAGTAGCACGTGTCAGTTGTCACTCCAATTATGAAGTGAAATGAAATTAACGCGTGCTTGTTCTGATCCAGGGAGCTTAATAATGCCTAACTACTGTTCAAAGTGGACTATGACACCAATCAGAAGTGAAAGATAACTTAACTGTAACCTTACATTAAGATGATAAATCAAACTAAAAGTTAATTTAGTTGTTGAGTTCTCCATTCATCTATACTGATAAAGGTGGTGGCTAGTTGATCCAATAATATATTTATTGGCATTTTGGCAAGTCATATATTCTTCCATGGCATTCTTTTCATGTTGAATTGTTCTTGCATGCTTCTCTGATGAGCTTGTCATGTGGTTTCATGTGTAGATATTCTCTGCAAAGAGAGGGCACCTGAAGTTTGCTATTCAATCTCAAGAGTTCTTTAGGACGCTGCAACGGTACTACAGCAATGCCTATATGGATGCTTACAAACAGGCAGCGATAAACTTGTATGTTTTATTAAGATTAGTGATCAGCAGTGATCTTCTTGTATCTTTTGAAGTTTCAGCAGGGAAATACTATGAATACAAACTAAGTTACTATCACTGTTTTTTCCCCTCAATAAAATTTCAGATTTTTAGGATACTTCGAACCCCAGGTGGGAAAACCTGCACTTTGGGAACCAGAATCTGGTGATGAGCATGTACTTGATGACGAGACAAGGTAACCTTGCAATATATGGCTGTTAGAATTTACTTGGTTAAGTATGGACGCATGCTAACAAGCTCTTAAAAATAATATACCCTTCTCTATGAATTGGAGCAATAAAAGAATAATTACAAGAAGTGGCCTATGAAGTATATATATTTATTGTCTTTCCCATTGTAACACATTGAATTCACACAAAATAAGTGATAGCGGAACCAACAATTGGCTACTGGTTTTTACACGAGAGCCTAAAGAAATTGCACTAAGAATATCTGATCCACTTGTTCTGGGTTAACCAGTGCTTTGAAAGTTCAGGTGGAGAAAGTTGTGTCATTCACCCCTTTACATTCTTCATAGGGGTAGCAAGGACTTTTTGAGTTATTTTGTATCTTTTACTTTTTTCTTAGGGGTAGCAAGGTTTTGTAGCGTTTTTGTACCATCTCATTTTAAGAATTAAATATCCATATTTTATTCTTATATGTTCGTGCAACTCAACACCAATCCATCTTATCAGTTATCTGATATATAAATATTTGTCAGTAAATTGATGAAGAGGGCAAGGTCAGATGGCAGCATTCTTAATAAAAGCAAACCATCGATGTCCAGCAAAGGACCAAATGGAATGTTAAAGTCAGCATTCACTGGTTCAAAAAAAGAAGGGCAATATCCAAACTGGAGTTCTGGATCCATGCACGGAATGTCTTCAACCTCTGACAATTCCGTGTCGAAGTTAAGGTTGGTTTGTGCTTTCTGTATTCTGAAACTTTACCTTTTTTGTTCTTCTGTTAGAAGCAGAGTGATTATCCAAAAGTATATGTTGAGAAATTAGTATCTGACACTGATACAAGTTATTGATTCCCCATTTCTCTTGAACATCCTGCAGTTATACTCCAACAGTGTCTCATGTGAAGCATATAAGCTGTGAACTAGACTATTGCAATGGTTCTGGTGATTCAAATTTCCTGGATCTTGACTGGCTTTCAGCTTCAAACAACGAAAGGTTCATACCATGCTTCCCTCTTTGGACTATCTTGTATCTTTAGTGCATCAGTTCTCTCGTTTGTTGCACATGGTATACTGTAGGAGGAATAGAATTGATATAATGGATGGATCGTATTGCATTGAGGCCTCGGCCGGTATATATTAGAGTACAGAGACTTAGGGGCAAGGCTCCCCCGGATACATATGACAACCTACGATACGTATATCTACAACTACCAAATATACTCTAACATCCCTTGCAGTCACAGCGGGAGCACCGCAGACGGTGAGATCGGAGAAGCCGAAGGCAAAAGCCGACGGACTGACATCCCCCCAGTGATAACATCAGTGCGGTGCGGATGCTGCGATTGGAGAGAAAACCGGCGAGTAACTCATGCAGATGACAACCTTTGTGCCGATGTCGAGGTAGCCAAGCATGAGGACGAGTAGCTGTGGTCGAGGATGCCGTGCGTAGAGTAGCCGTGGTCGACATAGCCGCACATGAAGCTGCGGGCGCACGAGGAGGCGCCGTGAGGATGGTGGCGCGTAGGGGAAGACACTAAAGACGAAGACGGTGACGCGTCGAGGCAATCGTACAGGGGGGTCGATGCCGAAGTCGATGCAGTCAAGCCATCAGGCGAGACATTCCTGGGTTTGCCAGGCCCGGGAACGCATCGGGGACGATGGCACGCATTGGCATTGCCAATACCGGACGTGCAAGGGAGAGTGCACAACTAGGCGTCGTTGTCTGAGGGACCAGCAGAGAAGGCCTCCACGGCGGTCGCAGGCGTAGAAGAACGGTGAGGTAGAAGATGCCGATGTAGCCCGCGGTTGCTGGAGTAGACGAATGAGGTGGAGATTAAACGGCGACGCTGGTGACGAGATGGGCACGGACGAAGCGAGGAGGTAGACCCGGACGATCTGATGCAAGGCCTGATGATCCGGATGACGCGGCGGCGTAGCTCGAAGGAGACGGCGAAGAACTCGAACAGCATGATGAAGACCATGCACGCAAGGCGTAGCGACTCGTAGTCGACGACGAGGTCGTTGATGTGGTCGGCGGTGGTGAGGATGCAATGGCGAAGGAGACCACGAGTGGCGCCGCTGTTGCCCGAAGAGGCGATGTAGCGGTAGCCCTCCATACTTGGGGAAGAGGCGCGCAATACGAGGACGAACGTCACGGGAGCTGGATGAATCACGCACATCGGCTGATCAGACCGAGTATGCGTGAGGCGAGACGACGATGGGCGAAGTCGGCGGAGGCGTCCCGATTGGTGGAGGCGACGATGAGCTGGCGGAGGTCAACATGCGGACGAAGTAGCGCGGAGGGCGGTGCACATGGGCGTCCCCTAGGGCGCCATCCATCTCGCTAAGCCGCACAGTCGAAGACAGGGCATGAGCTGGTGAAGTCGACACTGATGTCGAAGTAGAGGTGAGAGGTCGACGGGCAGTGGGTGACGCAATCCCGATCTCTGATAGGGCAAAAGAAGAAGACACAACAGCATCTCGTGTAGTACTTCTAGTTGCGCGTAGCACAGGCCCCTCATCCTTCTCTTATCTCTTTCCTTCTCTCACCAGTCACCATGGAACAGCATGCGAGAGAGGAATAGATAGAGGCTTGAGACGGCCGGCAGACGGCGATGGGGATGGGCAGGGCGGATCCGCACTGGGGTGGCGGAGTATTCTGGCAGTCGGGCGTCGCGGGTCCCAGCCGGCAGCGGTGGAGGATTCCGCCAGGTCGGGCGGCGCGGGTCCTGACCGGCGGATCCGCACCGGGGCGACGCGGGTCCCAGCCGGCGGCGGCGGAGAAATCCGCCAGGTCGGGCGGTGCATGTCCTGGCCGACGGCGGCGAGAGCCCGCGCGAGGCAGATGAGGCGGGCGGGGCCATACCGCCGGGTGCGGAGCTCGCCGGAGCAGGCGACGCGACCGGCGGTGGAGGGCCCCGTGCGACGCCGGATCTGACAAGGGGCTCGAGCCGCGGCCCGACGGGGCGGTGAAGATGACGGGGTGGAACGGAGGCGCCTCCACGCAATCCGTCGGCGACGAGGTGGACGCACCGCGCGGAGGCCCCTGTTGCCACTACGACAGCATGCAAGGGGGCGTGTTGGATGCGCGCCGTGGAGGACGGCCAGCGGCGCGCGGGAGGTAGGGGGGGACGAGCGGAAGCGGAAGGTTTGGCCTAGGATCTGAAACCCTAAACTCGTGGTACCATGTAGGAGGAATAGACTTGATATAATGGATGGATCGTATTGCATTGAGGTCTCGGCCGGTATATATTAGAGTACAGAGACTTGGGGGGCAAGGCTCCCCCGGATACATATGGCAGTCTATGATACGTATATCTACAGCTACCAAATATACTCTAACATATACATAGAAATTGGCAACCAGCAGTCATAGTTTGACCCTTTTTTATTAATTTCTTGACATATTTTTTCAGAAAAGAATAATAACTCCGCACATAGCTTGTGTTAGTGGTTTATTTGAACATTTTTCTCAAACACGAGGAGACCTGAACATCACTTTCATTAAGTAGGAAAGATCCAAAACACATACACCCACACTAAATAGTTGCGCAATTGCCTGCGGACACGAACACACACCGGATTCACTGGTTACCTGTCGTGCCACACTAGAGCATGTTCGCTGCAAGCTGTGAAAGCCAAGTAGTCCCCATGTCAAACAGAGTCAAGCCTCTTCCCTGGTCCGTCCCAGAACCTGTCGAATGCTTGGTGTTGCACCATTGACCATGCAATCATTGTGATGTTCTCCAAATCAATCGAGCTAAGGATCACTAGGGAGTTGAACCTTGAAACCTCTCACCAACTGTTTATTTGAAGATGAACCTGGTATTTCTGTAACAGACTTGCACCATTATCCATGTTGAGAAAAACAAGAAAGAATTGTTTGCAATGCCATTTATTTTCTAATCCTCCATTCTAGTGATGTGTCCATGGAACTGCAGGCTGACATCACACATTTGTAATTGAGATGTAGGTGAATGTTTCTAACCTCATTTTTTTTGTGTTGTGCATTATGCTTAAACAGGTCAAAAGCCATAAGCACTCCTGACGTGAATATTTCAACTGATAATGCTGTTGGTGATGTAAGCTCTGGGACAACGGTTAGTGCAATCAACAACCTTACTTTTTTCTACCACTTCACTTCATGCCCATTTTCTTGTGTGTGCTTTAATCATGGTTCACAAAACCTTTTTTTACCTAACTTTATGGACACAAGCCTAAAAATAACCCCGTATTTGGGTTCTTTTCTGACCTGCCATTTTATGTTATATTTTCTGACATTCATGCCAATTAGTTTTTACAAAAATTATGGTTTAGAAATCTCTTTTGGGCCTAATTTCCTGAATAAGCTTGAAGTGTAAAGCACCAGGTTCTGGTTACCTTCTGGTATGCCCTTCTGTCATTTAACACTTTTATGAACTTGTTCTCCATAGCATTTACAGGTTGCTAAAATCAGCATGACTGTCTTCATTCTGGGTCTTATTAGCATGGAATTGAGAACCCTTGCTTTTTGCCCCCCGAAATAGACAGTTTTGTTTTGAAGCTAATGACTATCACTGGCATACTACAATTGGTGACCCTTCTTAATATGTGATTCACCCAACAAATAAAACCAACCATTTCATTTGAATCTTTCAGGATGATCAAACTATTGAGATCGAGGCTCAGGGGTTATCTAAGGATTTTATGCGGTGGGTTAATCAAGGAGAGGCATTTTGGTACTGATTGATTTTGCAAGATGGCTTATCATGTAAATCCAAACTACGTGATGGTAGCAGTTGCAAAAAGAAAAAAAACAGAGAGGCTGCAAGACGGCGGCCCAAACTTTGTTCCAAAGCATCTTAACTCTTGAAGACCATCGCAAGGAGTCATCGTCATCGTATCGTTTATCAACCACCAGCAGGAGTTAGGGAAGTGTACCATTCTGTTCATTTGTTGAAGCTTGCTCACCAGGCGGGTAGATAGGGCATTGTTGTTATTTTTCTTAAAAGGAAAGAAAGAAGGTAGTTAGTAGTATATGATTATTCTTTCGGAGCTGTCCAGGCATCACCCCCACCCCCATCGTGTAAATATATATGTCCCAAGTGTTTCACCCCCTTTCCCTTTTCCCTTCCCATGAGAGTTGAGGTGGGCAGGAAAGCACCATTTTTCCCTCAACCTTTTTTCTGGATGGGACCTTTGGAAAACACAACTGTGTACATGTATTTTCCGTCACAACAGGAGAGACAACCCTTGTGTAATTCCCATTCCCTTGTACCAAACCCCTGTCCCAATACACATCTCTTGCACTGTTTGTTGTATCGCAGATTGCTGTAGCACCTGCTAAATCTCCGTTTTGTGTAACAAAAAAAAAATGCTTTACCTGTAACACTGACCTTTTTGTTCCTCACTGTGAATTGTGAACGCTGTAGCAGTCCTGTCGTCTTGAAAGGAAAGCACTTGAATGGCTTGTTTGAGGTGCTGGCCGGCCAGCTAGTGGGCCTGTTCGCTTCAGCTTATAAGCCGGCTGAAAAGTTGAAACGGCTGATTTGTTGTGAGAGGAAAATACTGTTTGGTGACTGATAAGCCGGTTGAATAAGCTGAAGCGAAGAGAACCAGTATCTCAATAGACAAAACAAGGGACACGTCCGTACTGGCCGGCCGGCAAGCAAATTCGGACACGCTGCCCGAGAGACTACGGCCATGTGCGTGTAGCCAGAGTCATGGTCCACGTCGATGGCTGGCCGGCATTTCCAAACCTCGTCGGCCATGTGACCACTGATTGAGGTCACAGGCCGCTGCTTCAACCTGGTTTGGACCATCCCATTCCTGCCCAATCTCTCTGTGGTTTCAGAAAGGCAGCCGTCGGCTGATCCCGAGATCAGTCAGGCAGTGATCACCAACTTGTGCAGAGGCAGCGCCTTCCTAACTAGGCCTTGTTTAGTTCGGTGAAGTTGGCGCCGCCAAAATCACTGTACGGCACTATAGCACACTGTAGCGTTTTGTTTGTATTTGTGAATTATTGTTTAAATATTGACTAATTAGGTTTAAGAGATTCATCTCGCAAAGTACAACAACCTGTGTAATTAGTTTTTAATTTCGTCAACATTTAGTACTCCGTACATATACCGCAAGTTTGATGTGATGGGAAATTTTTTTTTACATAGTGCCAAAGTTTGGATTCTGAGGAACTAAACAGGGTCTAGCTGATGCACGCTGAATCCATTGGGAGATTTGGGATGCTCTCGGCGATTTGGTTTCCTTGTTCTTTCTTTATCTCGAACGAGTAACAGGTTGATGACGCTTTTGCGAAGCGAAATCATTCACCCCATCCTGATGCGTATTTGTTTATATATATAACGAGATCCATCCTAAGAAACCATGCATGGTATCGGGTTGTCGTCAGTATAGCAAAGCAACGGCGAGGGGCTTCATCGTCACGGGTGATCCTGCTTTTAACGAACGGAACGAGGAGAGAGATCCCGTTGGTTTGTGGCTGTCATTCACTCGTTCTATCGTTAGCAAGCGACATGTCAAAGAGATGTCTATTCTAACAGTGGAGTGATCGCATAATTGGCGACGTCACACCCACCACGATAATTTATCCAACGATGATAGGACCACGGGGAAAAGATAGGGATTAGGAGCAGGGTTGAGTGCTGCTTAATCAACTACAGCAGTAGTTGACGGATTAGATTAGATAGGTTGTCACCTAGATCACTCGCCCTGCTTCAACCAAATGCGGTCTCCTATCGGGTGATGATGGTGTCTGTGTTGTCAAAGGTAGAGCAGATATAATATAATGTAAATTGGAAAAATAAAGGTTTATTCACTGTAAACATTTATGTAAAATTGGGAGTATTCAATTTCTATCTTTCTTTAATGTTTTGTTCGAAAAAGAAGAGAAATGGCATGAGGGTGATGGATTGAAAGTCTGCAAGTTATAAACGCCGACTTAAATTGTTACTACAGGTTGCTCAATCTCTAAGTGAAAATTGGAAACATATTCCTTCCTCTTTTTTTTTTTGCAATGTCACCTTTTTATTTGACTCTTCTTTTGTAAGCCAGGCGTTGATGCTTAGAACTTATTGAAATTGACATCCTATACAAATGTCAACCGCTGGTTGTGAAATGAATATAAACAGAAGCAAAGGACAACACGCATACGATTTGCTCGCTGCTGTGCCCTCATCATGTCCCACAATTTTCCACGTAAGAATCAAATTCCACCCACCAAAGTACACGCGTCTAGATGCCCTGTTGAATTCGTGGTCGCTTCAAATGGGCGAGTCCTTGTTAGGATAGATGCGCATAGACGAACAATAGGGTTTATTTCTGTTCTTTTTAACTGGATAGGATTAAACTACTAATTTGACTGAATTTGAATCGCAACGCAAAATAGTAGTTTTAATTTTTTTATTAAAGTACAACCAGGATAATCTCCAGCGCTTCAAGTAGAAACTTTTGTTGTCTCCTACATTGATAGCTCAAGTTTTTTTTATACTCCCTCCATCCCACAAAGATTGTTCGTTTAGAAAATTTTAGACAAGATAGTAGCAATGCTAAAAATCTAAAGTACCCTATTAACTCTTCTTAATCTGATGATACCGAGTAAAATTAATTATGCATGCACGCTTGTAGTAATTGTCGGACCTATTAGCCTTTTTTATTTAGCGAGTCTGGCTCGGGCATCGATGGTGAGAGTAAATGATCGATTCGTTAACTAAGCTAGAAGATATTATGAAGGTCTTTATTGGATGGTCTGAAAGTTACATGAATATTCTTTGTGGGATAAGTTTTTAAGGTCTTTGTGGGACGAAGAGAGTAGACACATAACTCACGCTCTATTCCTATGATACCCTTGAAAGACCGAGCCAGAGTATGCCATTTCTACCGAAAGAATAAATAATCATAAATGCGAGCATCCATTTCGAATCCCTGTGGACAGGTTTTGCCGCAATGAACCTAGTTTTGTTTAGTTCACATTGATAGCTCAAGTTATTGTCCATGACAAAAGCACTAGCACGAATCAAGAAAATAGTCATTTTGGGATCTTAAAGTTACTGAACCAAATGTTCGTTTTGCTTCTCTGCTAGTTGGTTTTTAATGTTGTTTTGCAATATAAAAAGTTGCTACCGATGTCGATCTGAATTCCTGTTTCTCAATTGATGCGTGTCCACAGTTGTTTTTTTTTTCCTTTTTGAGGAAACACCCTTTGGGTATTTTGGCTTCTAGAATTCTTAGGTTTTAAGTTGGCAGAAGAAAATTGACTCCTAGATCGGTCACTATCGTTTAGAGTTTTGTTTTCTATTTCCCAACTGTGACTTTGACATTTCTTTTAGAGACTTTGAAATGGATGGCATTTTTATATAAACCATAAATCATTCTGGCATATTAATCCTGGGATGGATGTACACGGTACAAAAGAAGAATTTTATTCACCTCTTAAAATTTCAACGTTTTTCCATTATGATGAGTCATTTCCATATGGATCTTAGACGCACTACACTGGCTGTTTGTTTTAACTTTAGATTGTGGATTCTAGTTCTAAAAGCTCAAATAGAACAAACAATATGCTTTTTAAAAGCAGCTTGTTAGAGTCCACCAATTTACGCCACAACCCACAAGCTATATCCCACTAGGTTAGGCCTTTATGCAACTTTAACATCTCACATTCTACGGCTAACCTTTGAGGATCCATAGCTAAAACAAACAGGACAACCTGGAGTGGCAATCAAATACTCAACCTAGGTCCTATTTCGATCCACCCAGCTAAATTTAGCTAGCTAAACATTAAAAACTTTCTTTTAGCTCGCTAAAATTTAGCTGGTATCCACTAGCTAAAAGATAGTTGAAGAGGTATTTGTCTATCCTATCCCTTCCTTCCACTTAGAAACTTTTCCCGAGGAAGGTGGAATGGCAATTTGATCGGTTTAAGGATCTTTAACCAGCTAAACTTTAGCTGGTCCTGTTTAGATCCATAGCAGCTAAATTTAGTTAGCTAAAAATTAGCTGTGGATCCAACACGGTCCTAATAGAACATGTGTATAGGATGCAACAGTCCTAATAGAACATGTGTATAGGATAGATGGTATTGTTCTAATGTGTGCGCCTTTTTATTGTACTCTCCTCTCAAAAAGAAAGAAAGAATGTGCACGTATAATTTCCCCTTTCTCGTACGCTAAAACCCTAAAACAAACAAACTTCACAGCATGTAGCAATCCAACCCGTTGAACTACAAAAGCAACCCTAGAAAAAGGAACTCCCATTCAGGGACATCCAGTCATTCACAGCACAAAAGGAGTCAAGGAGTTTCCTTTTTCTTTTCCCCGACGACTGATGATGGACCCTGACCCAACCTAACCTAACGTGTCGTGATCCAAATGAAACCACGCCCATTTGCAGACAGATAATAAAAAAGGGGCAAGAATGACAGCGTGATCGTGCAAAACCAGTAGCAAATCGCCTGATACTGGCGACGGATTTGGAAACCGGAGCAGCAAATGGAAGAACATGTTGCCGAGATTCCATCTCATGCTCATTCACCTCCCTTTCTTTTTCTTGCCGTGGGTCACAGCGCACATTGAATCGGAAAAGGAAACCAGAAGCGACCATGGCTTTGGCTTGTTTCACAAGCACACGAAAAGATTTATCTGCTCTCCCTGACGCTATAAATTGCTCCCGTTCTGCATCCCCAACCTCTGCATTGCGTTCTCTGCATTCTTGGCCTCCCGTCTCAGTGCTTGCAAAGGTATATGCATCATATCTTTCGGGGTTTTTTTTTGGATTATGTCATTCGTGTTGTTATTTTTTGCGAAACGTCATTCGTGTTGTTTGTACGTTGCAATGCTGGTTACTGTGTTTCTTAAATTCTGCTTGCGTTGGTTAGGGTGATCTGTTGGTGAAAACTCAGAAATTAGCTTTGGTGATGTCAGTGGTTTCACAAATTGCGGTATGCTCTTGTTTAGGTAGATTGCGACTATAGTTGGTTCTTAGTTCCAATGGCTCCAGACTCCCTCCAATTCAAAATGCTACTATATAAAAAATACTTGTTCTACAATGCCGAAGCAAAGTTGGCCTATTTTTATCCAAACTTACCCATACTTAATTGTATCATGGACTAACTCGAAAGAGAGTAAGTCTTGAGAGTTGGTGGGGAAGGTTGTGCTGTTATGTTATATACCTGGCACATTCATATAGTAATCTCTATTGTCCTTTGAATCCTAACCGCCGGAAAGTTCAAATGTTTTTGGAAGAAATAATTGAGACATTTACTTTTGTAACTCGGTGATTTAGATGTGTGATTGCAGTAACCACAGGTGGTTGCGATGTGACCCTGCTTTCTTGGATCTATAATTTTCTCTGCGTGAGGACAAAGCATCCTAATCTCCTGTCCCGTGACACGAGTGTTGTGCTCCTTTTTCCTATTCTTTTAAGGTAAAATAGGCAGCTTGGTCCCTCAACTTTGCCTCGAAGGTCAAGTTTGTCCTTCAATTTTTCAGATCGACCAATCTAGTTCCTCAATTTTTTTTATCAAACTCGTCCTTTGTACTGAAGTGATGCTACATGCTGCTATGAGGATAATGCGGAAAGTCCTTTTTACCCTTAACTTCTTCCAATTCAATTTCTACTATCGTGCGGCTGTGATCTATCAATCGTAGGATGCAACCAATCCATGATTTCATCTGCTGGCTTGCTGTCTCTCGTAGGTGTTGAAGTACCCTTACGTGTTTAGTTTGATCTAGACCACGCAAGAACAACATGCATATGTTTGCTCAACTTTTTACAACATTCTCTATGGCGTTACATATTTCTGCAGCAAGCAGCTTTTATTTCTACTCTCCACGCGTCCACGATACAATGCAATGCAGGGCCCAATAAAATTCTACGTTCCAAATTAAACACGGTTATGATGTACAACTCCCAAATGCATGCATGGCACTACACTGATTTGCTTGCATCAGCTAAATATTGGTTTTAAAGTAACAGGAAATTGCTGAGAAAGATGATGCACAACCAATAAAAAGTTGAGGGAAAGAAGCCAAAGGGCAAAATAGACTTTTCATGTTAGTCTCATGCAAGTATGGAGCACCACGTTTACATGAGGACAAGTTTGACTAAAAATAAAAGTTGAGAAATTAGATTGGCTAATGTGAAAGTTGAGGGACGAACTGGAATAAAGTTGAGGGACCAAAACAGCTATTTTGCTTTCTTTTAATGAAATTTTCGTGTTCTTTTAGGTTCGCCAAAAATGTTTCTTTTCGCTTGCAGTTCTTGGCATCGTCCTCCTTAATTTTCCATGTCAGCACTGCATAGGCTGGCCTGTTCTTGTTTTGGAACCTAGCCTCCTCGCGGCACGGCCGATGCAAGTGCCCTTTGGCTGCTCATCAAGAACCTAGCTGCATTTCCGCAAGAACCGAAGCTTTTTCTGTTCTTGAAACAAGATCTGCGCAACTTTCTTGTTGCCGCTTGTCCCTTGCGGCTGCTGACTGGATGCAGCTCTGGAGCAATTTGGATTCATTTTCAGAGTTGGTTATGCTTAATTTCGTAAAGAATTTGCCACTTGGGGAAGGGGTTCTTGGTGTTTCCCCCCGTTGTTTCTGCACACGAGCTTTCTGCTTACGGAGAGACCCATGCTTCAGAGGTCAAGCTTCTAGAAAGGATCAGAGGGAAAAAAATGTCCCACTGATCCAATAGGCATTAGGAAGGGGCGAAATATCTTCTTGCTTTTTTATCCGACAGTCTCATTGCGCCTGTTGATGATTGCAATGTTGAGCCGATCTTGGGCGTCTAATCACCAGCTTTTTGCTCCTCACCAAATCAGCTGCGAGATTTCGGTGGTGAAATTGGAATTTTTTAATATTTAATAAAAAGAGCATTTTTTTTTCCTTTCGTCTCTTGCTCGCCTCTCTCCCAGCCAATCCTCTGCACCTGCCCAGCACTGTAGTCTAGTATTCTGCTGCAAAAAGGTCAAGCTTTTTGGGAGCAAGCCATTGGTCTGGTAGGCCAGCATATGCTAATTGGATGCTTTTGCCGCACCATGACACAATTAGTGATACCATCAGGATTAGTAATAGGTTTTTGTTATAGTAAATTGGCATTATCCATTGCTTAATTCCAGCTTTGTCAGCTTGAGGGTGGCCCTACCATCAGCAGCCCACCTAGGTAGCTGGGTTTATGCAGCAGCTGCCCTCTATTTATTGGCCCCTCTTCAGTCCCGGAGAAACCCTCCTCCTCCATTGGACTGCTCCCCTGTTGACCATTGGGTATGTTTTGCGCTATCTGTTCATCTCCATGCTCATGCTAGCCTAATCTCTGTACTAATCCTGGGAGGGATTTCGCTTGGGTTTTGAGCTAATCTGGCCGGCCGCGGTAGAAAGATCTTTGCTTTGGCAGCGGAGGGTGTCGCCTTGTTCGTCGCCATCCTTCGCCATTTCGCGGGGTTTTCTCGGTTTTCGTGATGCTTTGGGTGCGTCATCGGGTGAATCTTGGTGGAGTTTTGCTGACATACTCTTGTGCTTATGGATTTCTCTGATCTAAATCGTTACGGATTGCGTGCAGAGCTTTCCGCTGTCCTTTCCTGAGCTTATTATTATTAGCGGTAAATTTCCCCCCAAAAACATTTTAAGTTGGCTGTTGTAAACTTGGGATCACATGTCTACAGTAAAATCCTCGGCTCTGGTGTTTTGCTTGGGATCTTGCTTTGATTGCGTGCTCTGCTCACCCTATTGCTTGCCGAGGAATGTATTGGTCCTTTTTGGTGGATTATTAGCGCGTAAAAAAGCATTTTTTTGAGGTTTTACTACGAAAAGTCATCTCGATGGATTCATCCATGGAGTTACAATCTTGCCTAATCTGCACTCTAGGTATTCGTGATATTGATATTTGCGGTTGGCTGTGGTTATTCGGAAGCCAAATCCTCTTATTTTCTTAGGATTTTGTCTGCCTCATAGTGGGGTTTAGAATCTGAATGGCATCGATACTCTTAAGCCAGCAAATTAATTTAATCAAGCTGGTTCCATTTCTCCTTTCAAAACATTATCCGAGAACGAAGTGCCTGTACAGAATCAGTACTTTTTGTTTGGTGGAGGATCGGCACTTTGTTTGGTGCAGGATAAGTGCCTGCTTTATCATGCATCTATGTTGCTGATAGAATTCTGTATCTTGTTAATTGTTTCAGTTGAGCATAAGCAAATAGCATACTGCATCCTACTTTTCTTTTAAAATTTAATACTTGTTTTGTGGTGCCTTTTGTGTTGCTTTAGCATGATCTACTTGTTCAGACTTTCCTTTATGTAAAAACGATCTACTTGTTTAGGCAGTCTTGTGATTCTAAGTGGTACCTATTAATTTCTTCTTCTAAGTAATTATGCTAAGTGTTAACTGTGTACCTCGCATTGCAGTAATTGAGTACTATTGAGCCATGGCTTCCAAGCTGACTCGCCTCCACAGTCTTCGCGAACGACTTGGTGCCACCTTCTCCTCTCATCCCAATGAGCTGATTGCGCTCTTTTCCAGGTGAGGATGCCAAAATTTGTTAACTTGCGTTTCAATTCTGGTACTGAAGTGTGCTAATTTGGTATTTTCTTCATCCTTGTCTTTACTTTAGCGCATCAGCTGTAAGCCTGTAAATGAGAATGTCACAGTTTTTATTTGTTTTTTGTTGTCAGTCAATGCATGATAAGGGTGTTACATAGCTCAACCTAAGACTCATGGTGATCATATATAATGCCTTTTATGACCTCCTTATGAAGTAGAACTGAGTTGCTGTTACTAAGTTTTTGTAGACTGCCTTTCTGTTTGTTCTTAAAGCAGAATCAGTGCAATTTAGTTTATAACTTATAAGACAATATCTTTTAGTTACATCATTTGGCACATTGTTTGTCGTACTGAGATCAGTTCCAGAGATGAGACAATTCCATTTCCACTGATAAAAGAAAAAAAGAGGGAACATAATATGAGGTCTAAAGTTGGTTTTGTTTGTGGTATACCATTCTTTACAGGTATGTTAACCAGGGCAAGGGAATGCTTCAGCGCCATCAACTGCTTGCTGAGTTTGATGAGCTGTTTGATAGTGACAAGGAGAAGTATGCACCCTTTGAAGACATTCTTCGTGCTGCTCAGGTGACACTGCCGATGTGCCTGCTTCACTGCTTGAGTGCTTGCGAATTGAAAATCAGCGAGTCATTCTAATTTCCTTTCTTGTCTGCTTGTAGGAAGCGATTGTGCTTCCCCCCTGGGTTGCACTTGCTATCAGGCCAAGGCCTGGTGTCTGGGACTACATCCGGGTGAATGTAAGTGAGTTAGCTGTGGAGGAGCTGAGTGTTTCTGAGTACTTGGCATTCAAGGAACAGCTGGTGGATGGACAGTAAGTTCTAAGATGAATTCTTAGTAATTTTAGGCTAATTTCTACATTTCTAGTTGTAGAAACTTGACATATACTAATTCAGTACCTCCTTTTTCATTACACCAGAAACACCAGCAACTTTGTGCTTGAGCTTGATTTTGAGCCCTTCAATGCCTCGTTCCCTCGTCCTTCCATGTCAAAGTCCATTGGAAATGGAGTACAGTTCCTTAACAGACACCTGTCTTCCAAGTTGTTTCAGGACAAGGAGAGCCTGTACCCCCTGCTGAACTTTCTCAAAGCCCACAACTACAAGGGCACGGTAAGCCTAAAAAATCCAGAATCTGCCAAGTGCACGCTTCAGAATGGATGGTGTCATTAATTTTTTAATCATCTAGGAACTTGACGTACCCTGAAAATGTCATTAAATGATGTGATCCAACTCTCATTTGTAAGTGCTGTTTTCTGGTTGCAGACAATGATGTTGAATGACAGAATTCAGAGTCTTCGCGGGCTCCAATCATCCCTCAGAAAGGCAGAGGAGTACCTACTGAGCATTCCTCAAGACACTCCCTACTCAGAGTTCAACCACAGGTGATTTCTGAATAAGTTGTCCTTACCATCTAACACTGGTTGAAATATGGCTAATGGATTGACTCCTTATAATGTCACCATTATCTGCATTAGGTTCCAAGAGCTTGGCTTGGAGAAGGGTTGGGGTGACACTGCAAAGCGTGTACTTGACACACTCCACTTGCTTCTTGACCTTCTTGAGGCCCCTGATCCTGCCAACTTGGAGAAGTTCCTTGGAACTATACCGATGATGTTTAATGTTGTTATCCTGTCTCCACATGGCTACTTTGCCCAATCCAATGTGCTTGGATACCCTGATACTGGTGGTCAGGTGCAGAAGCTAAACGATTATTTTCCTTTTAACTCGGATTTCTTGTTGGTTTTCTTGTTTCTGATTTGCAATGGCATTGCTTCTCAGGTTGTGTACATTTTGGACCAAGTCCGTGCTTTGGAAGATGAGATGCTTCTCAGGATCAAGCAGCAAGGCCTTGACATCACCCCTAAGATCCTCATTGTATGTTTGAGATCATGTTCCAACTTCTGAGCACTTTCATTGTTTAGTCAGTTACTGAGTAAATGTGCCTACATGCTTTTATTTGTTGCAGGTTACCAGGCTGTTGCCTGATGCTGTTGGTACTACTTGTGGCCAGCGGCTAGAGAAGGTCATTGGAACTGAGCACACAGACATTATTCGTGTTCCATTCAGAAATGAGAATGGTATTCTCCGCAAGTGGATCTCTCGTTTTGATGTCTGGCCATACCTGGAGACATACACTGAGGTATACAGACTAATTTTCTTACTGGATGTCGTACACAACCTAGATTTTTCTGTTAATACTGAAGTCATGCATTCTGTGCTACAGGATGTTGCCAGTGAAATCATGAAAGAAATGCAGGCCAAGCCTGACCTTATTATTGGCAACTACAGTGATGGCAACCTAGTTGCCACTCTGCTTGCGCACAAGCTGGGAGTTACTCAGGTCTGTTTGATTGTACATGAAGTATCTTGAAAATTCTTAAGTTTGCCCAGTGCTTAAGGTTTCGTTTTGTGCATTCTTGCAGTGTACCATTGCCCATGCCTTGGAGAAAACCAAATATCCAAACTCAGACATATACTTGGACAAATTCGACAGTCAGTATCACTTCTCATGCCAGTTCACAGCTGACCTTATTGCTATGAATCACACCGATTTCATCATCACCAGTACATTCCAAGAAATTGCGGGAAGGTAATTTTTGTGTATTTTAATAACAGTTGGCCATCACTAGGTAGCAGTAACTAAATGAGCATCTGATGTGTGGTGTTGTTTTCGCAGCAAGGACACTGTTGGGCAATATGAGTCCCACATTGCATTTACCCTCCCTGGGCTCTACCGTGTTGTCCATGGCATTGATGTTTTTGATCCCAAGTTCAACATCGTCTCTCCGGGAGCAGACATGAGTGTTTACTACCCATACACTGAAACTGACAAGAGACTCACTGCCTTCCACCCTGAGATTGAGGAGCTCATTTACAGCGATGTTGAGAACTCTGAGCACAAGTGAGTACTGAACTTACTGAACTTACAGCCTAGGTCTTTCTACCTATGAAGATATGCAGAGCAATTTCCATTTACAATAATTAACACCTGACATTTGAGTGCACCTTTCATTGCTTTGCAGGTTTGTCTTGAAGGACAAGAACAAGCCGATCATTTTCTCAATGGCTCGTCTTGACCGTGTGAAGAACATGACAGGCTTGGTTGAGATGTATGGTAAGAATGCACGCCTGAGGGAATTGGCAAACCTTGTGATTGTTGCTGGTGACCATGGCAAGGAGTCTAAGGACAGGGAGGAGCAGGCAGAGTTCAAGAGGATGTACAGTCTCATTGATCAGTACAACTTGAAGGGCCATATCCGGTGGATCTCAGCTCAGATGAACCGTGTCCGCAATGCGGAGTTGTACCGCTACATTTGTGACACGAAGGGAGCATTTGTTCAGGTATGTATACACACTTGATCTAATAAGTTACTTCCAAGTTCCTATAATGGTGCTCACTACTTTCAGATAACAACAGCCATAGAATGTGTGCAGGACTGAATTCATGTATCACTTTGTTTTTGTAGCCTGCATTCTATGAAGCGTTTGGCTTGACTGTTATTGAGTCCATGACATGTGGTTTGCCAACAATTGCTACCTGCCATGGTGGCCCTGCTGAAATCATTGTGGACGGGGTGTCTGGTTTGCACATTGATCCTTACCACAGTGACAAGGCTGCAGATATCTTGGTCAACTTCTTTGACAAGTGCAAGGCGGATCCAAGCTACTGGGACAAGATTTCACAGGGAGGCCTGCAGAGAATTTACGAGAAGTATGTACTTTTTCTATCCTGCTGTCTACAATAAAGATATAAATTGACATGAACTGAAGAAATTCAGATATTATAGAGTAACATGTGCTTGTTCAATGATGCCACAACATAAAAAACTTTCCATGATGTATTAGATATTTTTGTGTGGCTCTTCTCTAGCCGTGTAAGTCCAGATACTAAAAGTTTTGGATTGCTCAGGTACACCTGGAAGCTGTACTCTGAGAGGCTGATGACCCTGACTGGTGTGTACGGATTCTGGAAGTATGTGAGCAACCTGGAGAGGCGCGAGACTCGCCGCTACCTTGAAATGTTCTACGCTCTGAAATACCGTAGCCTGGTAAGTTATTTGATGACAGTTTAGAGACCACATCTCAAGCAATGAGTGTTCATTCCACCAATCTTAAATAACCTGATCAGCTAATACATCTCTTTCTTGAATCCAGGCAAGCGCTGTTCCATTGTCCTTCGATTAGTGCATCAAGCGGGAGAACCATCGGCTGCATTACAATTACAATTGTTTACCGCAATTCGCATTGTCAGTAGTGTGTTTGAGTTATGTGTACTTGATTTCCAATCACTTGGTTACATTTTCGCGAGGTTTTGGGCGGCGCAGGCTGGTTCCTGCTCTAGGATACTAGCTGCACCTTTTGCTTCAAATAAACGCCTGCTCGTGTCACCTGTCTCTCAGAAATCAATGCAATGTTTTGTTGCCCATGTCTTTGCTCCGAATGACCGTAATGCTCTGCTCTGTTACTCATCTGTTTCATAGCCTGGTGCTTATCTGCAACTTCGTATTATGAAAGTTTGCTATGCCAGTCTTGACTGCTTGAACAGAAGTGAAAAATGCATGGCAGAAGTTGCGCTAACTTTGCTCTGACCAGTGGACCATGTGGTCCGGTTATTGCAGTTGCAGGCCTCTCCTTCATGCCTGTATGTCAGTAGCATGTCTTGACAGGTTCGCTTGGCACTAAAACTTGTGCACAACACTAGCAGTATATTGAATTGAAGCAGATATGCTCCCTCCTTATATAAAGAGGGCAAGCTTGTTCGAGTGGAGGAACCATGCCATGAGAGTGAGAGCACAGGTAACAACTTAACAGAGCATGAACCGGTAGGGCAGCTGTAAGCAATTGGGAAATTCGGGGCAACTGAAAGCAATAGGGCATGCTGCGGGAGTAGGGCTGGAAGGTATTGGGAAATGATGCTAGGGGCATTGCAAAGCATGAGATCCTAAATTGGCAGTCATCCTAGGACTCAGGGTTCCTCTCATTTTTCATAGCGCCCGGCACATCTCGATATACTTCCATACGGCCAATAACCTAGGGATTCAACTATCTTTTTGATGTCCTTTCTCCATTCTTTTTCGATCGATGGCAGCAGATAATCTGATGGCATCTGCCATTTGTTTGTTTGTCCTAATCGTGGCAGTGTCAAGTATGGATTCCATTTCAATAATAAGTGCCTTCCAAGGGAAATATTGAACACATCTCAGTTAGATAAAATAGGTTAGGCCCAAATCTGAAACATTTCAATAAGCATTTGCATACACCCGAGACTAAATAACGAGTCTGTGTGATAATTGCATGTGCTAGGAGCCGTCAGATTGGAAAAAAAAAAACGAGCTCAGATCTAGTGATACAGTGCAAGTTGTGACATGTGAACACTGCCATCCACATTTCTGCAGCCTTTGCTTGATTTTAGTATCAGCTCAAATCGATGACATTACTTTTTTTTTAATGAAACAGGAGGGGAAAGCCCCTACTGAAATTTATTTCAAGAACTGAAGGCGAAACACAGGTACAGGAAGTTCGAGGCGATCAGAGGTTACAAATAAAAGGAAAAAAAGAACAGAGAAAGGCCCCAACAGAGAAAGCTACTCGAAAGCTCCATTGGCCCTGTCTCATAAACCTGGACATCAGTGCAGAGTAGCGTACAAGCACACATTGCAGGATTAGGAATGAGGGGCATTGAGGAATGCAGCAATGCATCTGTCCTATCTGGTACATATTTCACCAATCTGTGTTGCTGAAGAGTGGAGACACCTTGCTCGTCACCTAAGCATGCTGAGCGTCGAACATGCTCGGTTTGGACCTTACAGAATTCCTCAGCAGCCAAGAGGAGTGAGCTAAAAGGCATGATGTTGCTGTAACTTTGCAGCATAGCTAGCTTTACTTGCTCGAAGTACAAAGTGTCGATATCACGACCGGACGGCCGCAAGTCTGTTACAATTCATAGTAAGCTACAATACTTTGGAGTGCTACACTTACTCTATTGATCATAAATAAAAGAAGGCTCGCTGAACCTATTTTTGTTTGATCAAGTTGGCAAGTAACATCAATACTCGGTTCCATACGTTTCTTCAAGATATGGTGTTCATAATGCTATATCAATCTGAATGATCTATTCTCCATTTTAGAAGCGAGACATCAAGCGACTGATTGGAGATGCTTGGAAGTTAGTTTGAAAGTTTTTTTTTTCAAATTACATGGAAGTTGCAGAGACATCAATCAACCTGAAAGCTGAGAAGTGTTCCAACCATGCTAAATTGCTCGCAAATAGCTTGACTTAAATTGTTTGTTTAAACATATATGAATACCTTTTCTTTGGACCAGACCAGAGGGAAAACTCTGTTCTTGTGCTTAAAGCTGTTGCACTATGGTTCAATAAATTATGCGTACCCCATAGTTAGTAAGTAGCCTATAGCCATGCCCTGCCATACCATCGCTGGACAAGTTAACCAAAAGCCTAGTAGATATTGCAGCACTCTAGGACTGAGAGACATCGAGAAAGACACTGGCATCAAAATCTCCCAAGTCACCTGAGGCTTAGAACACTCATGTACTCAACCTATCATTTGAATGTTACATGCGGTGCAGTGCTGGCATCTCTCAGAAGGTGTCGTGTGTGCGCGGCTCAGTTCTGGGACGATGTCAGTCACGTTCTCGTAAAAAGAACATTTCAGTCATCTGCACTTTCAGATGAAATACACTATGCCGATCAGTGGTCAAGCAATCTTACTATTACTAATTATTACTAATTACAAAGGTCCTTTTAAAGCCTCCAGTGAAGCCACCTAAGATTCTTAAGTGGACACTCTAGATAAAGAGAGAAATTCTCACAAAAAAGCAAAACATCCGACCATCAATCGATAGATTCAAATCATCATAGCTATTGGATTTATTATGTTTTCTAAAAAATTACCCACCTATGCCATTATCAAAATAGCCTAAAATAACCCCCTAAATCTATATATAAATTACCCACCTCTGTCATTATATAAAATAAACTAAAGTAACCCCCTAATCTTCATCAAAATTACCCATTTATACCATTATATTTAAAATAACCCCCTAATTTGCAACTGAATTTCCTACCACTATTACTTAAAAAAGTAACCCTTAAATTTGCATCTATATTACCCACACATGCCATTATTAAAAATAACATAAGGTAACCCTACATTTGAATCAAATAACATTAATTAAAAATATATAGCAATATATGATTCTAAATCATCTATATCTTGCACTATTGGTATATGATATAATAATTAAGGTCTATGTGTGTCACCATTTATAAGGATATAAAGGGATGAGAATATAGATTTCTATGCTAAAATTTTATCTCAAACTTAGGGTTCATTAAACAAATTCAAGCGCATACTTGCGATGCAAAGTAAAAAGTTAAAGATTATAAATGTGGATGAAAATATTATAGAGTAATTACTAACTAAAATCTATCACAATTGGATGAAGATATTAAGTATATATCTACATAAGTATTGTGTTCTAATATTTAACAAACGAGAGGTAGCTTATGGTAATAGTTTTATAGCAATGTAGTTTCATTTTTTTCCATTGAAGACTCCGCATTAGTTCCCACGAGACAAGCTAGAAAAAAGAGACAAATTCTCATAAAAATTAAAAACATCAAACACCAATCCATTGATCTATTATATTTTCTAAAAAGTTATCCACCACTGTCATTGTGAAAATATTAAAAAATAAGCTCTAAACCTATATTTAAATTACCGAGCTTAGCTATTATAAAAAATAATCTAAAGTAACCCCATAATCTTCATCAATTTACTAATACACATCATTATAGAGCATAACTTAAGATATCATTCTAAAATTTTATCTATGTTACCCACGTATGTCGTTATTAAAAATAACCTAAAGTAAACACCTAAATCTTAATCTAATTATCTTCGTGTGCATCATACAGAAAATTCAAAAAGTAAACTAATATATGATTCTAAATTACCTATTTATGTCATTGTTAATATAAAAATACTAAGTTAAAGTATATACACATGATGAGTGACACCATTTAGACCATTTATATATGTATGTGAGGAATCGATGAAAAATATTGCTTTGCATGCTAAACATAATGTATGGAGGATTGGAGGTGTGATATAAAATGGAAAAAGTATGAATATGGATGAAAAAGTGCATAGAGTAATTATTAATTAAAAATCAATTACAACTGGATAAAGATAGGTACATATCTATATAAGTATTATGTTGAAGTATTGAAAATAAGAGAGTAGTAGGTAAACAATTTTGATTATTAGCTAGGGGTTTAATTTCTAGATAATTTTCAAATATAATAACTTCTAAAAATATTAGCCCGTGCAGGAGCACGGGTTGATGGATAGTTAGTAGAATGAAAGTATTCACAGAATTGCTTGCATATGAACGAAGGATTTCGTGATTCTTTTGTATTTTATTTACTTCTATTGAGGTATTATTTGATAGATGTCATCTGAGGCCATTTTGTAGCAATCAAATACTTTAAGTTCAAAGGGTAGCACGGTAATTATCAGTTCATCATTGTGCACAAAATGGCTTACAAAAGGGTTCGGTTCTAAAGTTGAACAGAGTATTGCATTTCGTAGTAGTAGGAGTCAATCATGGTTAAGGGCTTATGGCGTCCATATGCATAGGCCCCACATGTCTGGCAGTTAGCAGTAGCACACTGGATTGCAGGTATAGGACAGCTTCACTGTGCAGCTGAGCCGGTGAAGCTCTTGGTTCGGTACACTGAGTGATAACTGATAACCATAACCGGCACATGCTGCATTTTGGGACTAAACACATCTCTTTCCTGAATCCAGGCAAAAGCTTTCCCATTGTCCTTTGATTAATTAGTGCAGGACAGGACCACAAGGTCATAAAATTACCGTCTGCATTACTGTTGTTCACCAACATGCCCAGTTTCCATCACGGATTTGGTGACAAGCTTAGCAAAAATGCAAAATGGCAGGGCAGCTAAAGTACAAAGTTGGTCTAAAGTTTACTGCAGCTCTTGGATCACCAGATGGCTAATAAGACTTTGCTCAGTATCAGCGCAAGACTGAATTAATGATGCCACTCCTATATAAGAAGGAAGAGAGCAGAAGCCAGACGCACTAGAAGATTTCCGAGATACCAGCTTACTTGAGTGGAGGAAGGTCAAGAGGACACAAGGATACACACAAATATAGTGATGTTTGGTAGTGCTAATGAAGCCTGCTAATGGCACTGTATAGTGATGCACAGTACTCTGTGGGAGTAGGATTGTGAGCTATCAGGAAATGGAGAGTCACTGAAATCAGTTCATACTCAAGGATCCTTGAGTGGAGGTGCAGGGGGAGAAGGATCCTGGGAACCCTCAGGAGGTCGCGTTCCTTGACTATTTTGCCATTCCCTGACATACTAATGAGCAAGTTAGGGTAGATGTTCTTGATGATATAGAGATCAATGGAGTATTGCGAATGTTTGCTGTGCCAGGATTGACTGCTCAAACAGAAGTGAAAAATTCATGAGAAAAGTTGTGCAAACTTTGCACAGTCCATTGGATCATGTGGCCCGGTTATTGCAGTTGCAGGCCTCTGCTTCATGCCTGTATGTCAGTAACATGGCTGGATAGGTTCACTTGGCAGTAACTTGTGCACAACACTAGCAGCAAATAACATGACTGTCACTTTTTATCCCACCTAACTAAACAAAATGACTACTTTCACCAGGCCACAAAAGATTTATGCTGGCGGCTAAAAGACCTCTGTGCTGCCGGGCCGAGCACCCGCCAGCAACTTTGAGCCAGCACAAATGACAATCTGTGCTGGCAGGTGCATAGACTGCTCTGTGCCGGATAGCCACCCGCCGGCACAGAGAGTAGAGACTCTCTGTGCTGGCGAGTGGCATAACCACCAGCCAGCACGGAGGCTTTCTGTGCTGGCGGGTGGTTATGCCACCCGTCCGGAATATTTATTTTCCCACCCTATATATTATTTCCCATGATTTATTTATAATTTCTATTTTCCGTCAATTTTTAATCACAAATTTAAATATGAATCTCCAACTACATAACAACGAACTTAAATAATAAAAAATTCACATTATTAAAAACTGCATCGTACATAATAGATAATTCACATTATTCAACAAACTTGAATAATAAATAATCTACATAATTCAACAATTGGAATAGAGCTATTTGTCCATCTACGAAGACGTGTGCATTCATCCGCCACCAACACGCCATTTGGATCAAAGAATTCTCCATCCTCGTGACAAATCTCCCGTTGGATGAACCTCGCCATGTATGATGATGCCTCTGTCTTCGAGCGCCGCATCGCGAGTGTCGATCCTAAGCATCTGCAGGTATATAGTAAATGAAGATTAGAATATATTAACATTAGGAAGTTAGCACATGACAGTGTATAAGAGACTTACGTCTTCGGGGTTCGTCTGGTACCTCCCATTGTTTCTGAGGAACTCGCATACGTAATATCCGCATAGCACAAAGCCGGGAGGTTGCTTGTGGCACTGCAATCAAATAGAAAAATGATGAGTTGTTATAAATGACAAGTCTACATTATATGAAAAGAAACCAAGTTTTTATGTTCTTACCCATCTATGTGTTATTATTTTCATCGCTTTCTTCCTGTTTTCAAGGCATTCCCTACCTTTCAGTACATAAAGCCTGTGCGCACTTTAAGAATATAAAGACAAGAATTAGTAATACAACTTAGGTGCATAGAATCTCAACATGCATTTAAGTACTGCCAAGGGATGTCTTACTTTTATGCAATGCCTAGAAATTCCTTGTAACTATCTTTGGTAAATCTAGCCGAGTTGAGGATCATTGCAAATCCAAGCTTGAGGATCATTGTTCTTAGTTGTATTTGTTTGTTTGCTTGTATGCTTGTGCCGGTGATTGCTTCGAGTAGAAGGATGGCTGTGTGAAAGCTTTGAAGATTAAGAGTTTCAAGAGAGCAAGAGCTGAAGCAGTAAGAGCAACTTTTCTTTGGAGAAAGGCAAGTGTCCCTAACCATCCTTATGTCTATGCTTATTTACAAGAATACCATGCATTAATTGGAACATGTAGTGACCACCTAGGAAAACGGTAAACCATAAGAACTAATGGGCTCTGATCTTGACTAATTAATTAGATACTCTAGTTTGTGATAGTCTTACCGAAAGGGCAATAGGGGCTCATAGGTTGTGCAATGGCTTGTCCAGTCAAGGGGTGTACGCACCACTTGGGGGAGGGTTCATCCTCTTATGAGGAAACCTTAGTGGATTATCACTTATTAGAGGATCTTTGTAAAGGCCTCGTAGCATCCCTATGCAGGCACACCTCGGAAGTGTGATAAGTGCCTAGCCCGCACAACATGGTTGGGTCTAAAGTTCTTCTGAACTTTTACGCGACTTATGGTGAAAGTGTACAACCTTTGTAGAGTGTCTAAAACTGATATATCAGCCGTGCTCATGGTCAAGAGCAGCCTGAACCCTCACATGATTAATTTACTTGAAGTTGATATTAAATTATTTATTATGGTTATTTCTTGTGGCCTTGCTGACTACCAACCATAAGTGTTTTCACCCTTGCTTACTGCTAAGGGGAAGGTGTGTGAAGTTATTGAAGATGATGCTAGGTGTACGTGATCCCAATCAATTGCCTGTGAAGTTTGGAGCCTTCATTTTCCAGGATTAAACTATAAATCTCTTATATACTCTCTTATTCTTTACATAATACTATTGCTGTTGTTCACTGATGATATCACTATATGTATAAAACTTGATCATGGCATACATATAGGTAACACTTTGTTTTGTTTCAAAACCGGGTGCGACATATTTCAAACTTTTCCCATACCAAGTGTACTACTGTGGCTTGTTGGATTTTAGTTGATGCTCTTTTGGTTATTTTTGGTTTTTTAGTTTGGTGGAAGAATATGGCTGTGAATACGGACCTGTAATTTGCTCAAAGGTTATAAAATTTGTTACTCGCCACGCAAATTTTTTGTATGAAATATGAACTAACAAATTTGCCGCAAAACTTGTATAAGCCAAAATGCTTACAGCATTGATTACAGCATTGATTTTCCGCCCTTGAAAAAAAGGGGGCCTGCAGAACTTGTGGGCAGATCGAACTAAATACACCACACAATCTTGTCTTTATAAGTGGAAGGAAAGAGAAGCGGATACTTCTATATTTCAACATCGAGAAGAAGGAAAAGATAACAAAGTTAATTTCAAGTTTCTTTGGTATGGTTATTATACCCATTTACCTATTGACCACTGTATAAAGAGTGGCTTGTACGTAGGATTAGGACTGAGAGGTACCAGGAAATGCAGCACTTCAAAACGTGAATGTATTCGTTGAGGTCAGATTGTTCCATGCTCCTATGGCTTCCTCTTACTCACATAGATTGGCAGGTAATTTCTTGCTTTCACCCTACTCATTCGTTCTATACACAGTACTGGCATTCTGGCAAGACATAGTTATTTTTTTTAGTGTCAGATGAAGGTCTAATAGAAGGAATTGGAGCACTAGATCGATCTTGTGTTACAAGTGAACTTGCTCACCAGTGGGAGGACACTATTAGAATGCTTAGTGTCTTGTCTAGCCCATTCATTTAGTGTTATCTAGTGGTCAAAATCCATTCATAATATTGCTCATATGACAAGTATTTAAAGCTAGTATATATGAGTGTAGCTGTCGCGGAAATAAAAGCTAGTATGGGAGTATGACTAGTGCAATGGCATTATTAGGAAAAAATACCCACAGGCTAGTAATTTGCTAAATTTATTAGGTCAAAGTACCGATAATTCATTCGTTCATTTTATTTTTAGACCTATAGTCAGGCTGGTGGCTTGGGATAGGCAGGTTCAGACTGGCGGAACTAGGGGGCTTGTTGCATTTCAAGATCCGTGTACGAGGGTAATCAAATGTTCCCAATGAAGGCGGTACATATCGTCTTATCTTGTACCACCGTCCCGTCCCATTCGGCGAGCCATCCCAATGCCCATGCGTGCTCACTTTGGCATGCATGATGAAGCATGGACACACAAAATTCAAAAATGGATGACATCAACAATCTGTTTGCACAATTACTGCCTGGTTCTGTTGATGTCTTTAACTGACAGAATGACCATACTAGTAGGCCCATCAATCATTCAACACATAGTGAAGTGAAGTGCGTTGTTGAGTTCATGCATGTAGCTGAACTGCCTACAATTTGCTACAGTAACACAAGCTTGTATTTGCATGAAGATGAAACTGAAAATTTGCGCAGAACGACAAGAAATTGCTCGTTTATTTTAACTAGACAAGTGCATGTAAAGGAAAACTTTTTCCTCTTATCCAGGAAATTTGCGGTGATGTTTCAGTGCTTTTACCGAAGACGCGCCAAACACTTGCCTGCACTGATAGATCATATATACAATCTTCCTGCACCTAACGATTACATGATGAAGCTCCTCCTGGACCCTTGTCTGTTCTTATATTTCATGTATTCAAAGCGCTACATTATTACAACGTACATGAAAAAGTGAAGTGTTAATAGTCTGAAATGTGCAGCATTACTATATGCTTGTGTTTCCAAGACCAGAGTGTCATTATTCTTCAACATAGATCAAAGTGAAAAATCCAAACAAATTTGGGACAAAAATGTGTGGTCGTGACCATCGGCCTAATTATGGCCCTATGTGTAAAGCCCCACGTATCAGGCGCAACGATTTGGCAGGACAGCTTCAGGATGCAGTTGAGCTGGAGAAACTCTGGGCTCAGTACACAGAGTACTAAGTACTAACCATGTGGCTCTGCCTTTGCTGCCATCCTGAAACACTAGTCGCTAGATAGAACTAAAGACGCCACACACTTGTCCTTATAAGTGGAAGGAGAGACGAGGGAAACTTATATATTTCGAGGTAGAAGAAATAGGAGCACCAAGGGGAGGAAGGAGGAAAAGATAACCCACAAAGATACAGAGCAACATGCAGTGAGCTTCGAGTTTTTTTCTTAAGAATAATGAAACTGATTGACCTACTTATACCACTGTATTTAGAGAGAGATACATTATAGGTTAGGAACGAGAGCTACCAGGAAATGGAGCACTTCTAAGTATGAATGTACATCTTGAGATCTGATTACACCACGGTACCGTGGCTTCTTCTTTACTACGACAATTTGGCAGGTAATTTCTTGATTTGACTCTATGCTATTTTGTGCTCTACGCATTATTGGCAAGTAGATGTTTTTTAAAGAGAAATTTAACGGTGCTTGCCTGCTTCGACACTATAATAGTCGTTGCTTAGTTCAGATCCAATGGTTGAATTGAAAAGAACTTCAGTGGTGAGCCGATACTTAAAATTTGTAGGCTAGTAACTAACACTAAAATCAAATCCTCACATCTTATTATACCAAGAGAGTAATTTAGTACTAGCACATATGTAATCATCTCATCTTCTTTAATTCCTTCTGTCTCATATAATGGAATCTCGTCGCCGTCAGGTCCCCATCTCGCCCCTGATGCCGGCGTGTAACACCAGCTGCACATCCTCTCACGACAGGTTCACCAGTGCTGCCATGTCGCACACCGGAGAGGTGGCTCGAGCTCCTTGAAGTTCATGGCCGTGTTGAGGAAATGTGGTTGGAGGTGCTTCTTGACCTGAGTCGGGCCCAAGGTGAATGCCTCCATGATCTAGTCCATTGGCGGGGGTGGTCGTGACGTCAGCACGGTGTTGTGCTCGTAACGAAGGTACGCTGGCTTCAGTGGGCTGAGCGCGTTCAGGAGCTCGCGGGACCATACTGGAGCAACAGCATTGGTGCGGGCCTGCGGGGAGGCCACGGGCGAGCTTGCTGATGTCAGCCGGCAGACATGCCTAGAGGCTAGAGCATCACACATATGTTGAGGTTGAGGCGGGAGGCCAAAGACGAAACTGAGGATTTAATGCAATTAGTTACTTAATCTACCCACAATTACAATCCTCATTTTCTAGAAATGGGCCATATATATTTTAGAGCGAAGGTATCTGAGGTACTACCTCCGATCTCATGCATGGTAATTAACACGACAGAAATTAAGAAGGTTCATAGTAATGTCACTAAAGTACTAGGTCCTGTGGTAGAATTAAATTTGCTCTCCTTTCGGGGATTACTGAAGAAGCATGGACACCACGAATTAAGAAATGGATGCCATCAACAATCTTATTGCACCAGAGATATCCGGTCTGCAAATCAAAATTCGTGGATGATACTTTATCATCAGAATTGTTACTGTTCATTCTATAATTATAAAATGAATTTCAGTTATAGATGCGTGTTGTCCGCAACAGTGAAAATTTCATGAAACAATGTTGCAGAAATATTGCACTGTCCAGTGCACCACGTGGTCCTGGTTTTTGCAGTCGCAGTTTAGTGTGTTTCACACCTACAACGCAGGCAATTAACTGTCACCAGCTAGCAACATATCAGCACTACGGCTGGATAGCTTCAGTACAAAGTTGTCTGTCTGCAGCTGCTTATAAGAGGGAGGATCCGAGCAGAGTCACTTGATTTCAGAGAGGCAGCTTACTTCAGGGGAGGAATAAGGTCAAGGGAGCACAAAAGATAAAAACAAACATAGAGTAGATGAGTAACCACAAGTCTACTTGTTAGCTAGTGCAAATGAAGCCTAATATAGTCATTGTATAGTGAGGACACTGCCGGAGTAGGATTGGGTGGTAGCAGGAATGGAAAGCACGCAGCCTAGCTGAAATAGATTCCCATGCCTACCTCCTCATTCCGAAGCTATCAATAATCAAGCTATGATTTTCAGGTCATCAGGCTATGCCAACGAGTGCTTGGCAACCAAATGTTACAATCGTCCGCAAGAGTTCCGCAAGAGTGCTTGGCGGAATCCCTCGGTGGAGATGGCTCACTCTTTCTACTAATATGTAACAACTTCGATGTTATTTCATAGCCTGAGTTCTGTTTGGAGGTTTCCTCGACATGTCATCTGCTGGTATGTTCTTAGAACCATTTAGCCTCGAGTCAAAAATCAACGAGCTGAATGGCACGATGTTATCGTAGCTTCGCAGCATAGTATTGCTAGACTGGAGCTGAAAATATCTTTGCCGCTTCCAACTAGTTTCAAGAGCTTATTTGGTATCTTTAATATATCGTATTGTAAAGTTCACTATGTTAATCTCTTGATAATTCATCAAGAAGTTAGAACAAAGTCATGAATCTGAAACATGTGTTATGTAGATTACATATCTCAGCCATTAATCCACAGTCAACATCCAACAAATTCCGGTCAATATTATCGAAGATTATCAGAGGACACAGCAAAAGAAACGGATTAGTATAAACTCATCACCTGGATGGTTCAATTCAACAATATCTATATACTGCATATATATGAAGCTAATTCATGCAGGTAAATTGAAGGGAAACGGGTAGGCTACTCTGGCACATATCTACCGCATCACCTAGGAAACTTGCGAGTAAAGCAGTCATAGATCGTTACCACTAGACATGCAGCGCAGCGGAGAGTTGGAGCAGCCGGTCCAACGTAGATGTGCGTTGGTGTAGAGAAAGTAGTCGATCACGATCATCTCCTCCCCGTCCTCACACCAGCAGCTGCCTCGCGCCCCGTAGCCGATCATCACAATAGCAACAGCAGCAGCGCCTCCGCGGAGTCCACACGCACGGGGAAGGAACACCGTGCGCCGGTGTGCTAGCGTGCTCGGCAGGGGTCTCGGGTCCAGCTGAGAGGAGATGGCTGCTAGGGTTGTGGCGTGGTGGGATTAGTGTGCCCCTAGCCCCTCCCCTCATATTTATAGAGCACACTAATGGGCTTCCAGGCTGAAGTCCCATTAGTTACCTAATCCCTCATGGATGAATTATCCCGTGGGTTTTTAGTCCGAATTGTTATGATTGACTCTTTGGCACATCACCAACAATCTCCCACTTGCACTAGAGACAATCATATAGGTAAGGTTTTCCAATATTCAAACCCCTTAAGTGTGTGACCCATTAGGTTCATGTGCAAATGGCCGTGAACAAAAACTGTTTCCGAACCACAAGTCAACAGCGGTACCTAGCAGGACATTCTGACTCCCGAATGTACATAAAGATCTTTATTGGCCGGACCTAGGTACATTCATTCACATACTAATCCCTTTGCCACACGATACCAATCAAGCTCAAGGCGAGATACGGGCCACCTTTGTGATAGCTCGACCATTCACTCGATCAAATAGTGGATTCAATTCATGACTAACCTTTAGTCATCGTGATTAACTCCTGAATCATATTAGCATGGCCATGCACTTTCCAATCCAACTATCTCGAAGGGCCCAGAGATATCTCTCCTATTATTTAGGAGGGGCAAATTCCATCTTAATCCGCTCACATCCCATTCCATGTTTCATGATACACTCGTAGACTACTTTTATGACTACCCAGTTACGGAGTAGCATTTGGAAGTCCCAAAGTGCACCACTACACATAGTGAGAAACAATGGCGATCTTAGGTCTAAGGATCTAGCAAGTGTACCACTAGAGACCAACTGATGGCACATACAAAATAACAATCCCAGCAATGTCTCGAGGTAG
Source organism: Setaria viridis (assembly GCF_005286985.2). Lineage (NCBI taxonomy): Eukaryota > Viridiplantae > Streptophyta > Magnoliopsida > Poales > Poaceae > Setaria > Setaria viridis. Next base: position 2,967,716 of record NC_048266.2, read on the forward strand.
GTCAATCCAACACCATGTTCACTAACATGTGTTCACATTATTAATTTGATATCTCCATATCCATGATCCGTGAAACATGATCATCAATTAATACATGTGCTAGTCTATGTCATTATTGTCCCACATAATGATATAGACTAGGGATCATTTAGAATAACATCATAATCAACAAAGAGTTCCACGAACCAAGTCACATACTTGTTAATCAATGTAAATGATAGTTACTCAAGGAATGAATAACACTTTATTCAATAGTACATAAATATATTCATGACACAAGTCTCCCACTCACACTAGGATCACTGATGTAATTATCTAATACCCATAAATCTGGTGTGCGCCTCATGCTTTGGTTGTGGAAGAGGCTTTGTCAATGGATCAACAACATTCAAATCCGTGTGCACCTTGCAAATCCTTACTTCACATCGATCAATGATCTCGCGGATGAGGTGATAGCGTCGTAGTATATGTTTGGACTTTTGGTGTGACCTAGGCTCCTTTGCTTGTGCAATGGCTCCGCTATAATCACAATAGAGATCCACTGGACTGGACGCACTAGGAACAACACCCAACTCAGAAACAAACTTTCTGATCCAAACAACTTCCTTTGCAGCTTCAGAAGCTGCAATATACTCAGCCTCCGTCATCGAATTAGCTATCGTCTCTTGCTTGGAACTTTTCCAGCTCACTACCCCTCCATTGAGTTAGAACACAAAATCGAACTGTGATTTGGAATCATCATTGTCTATTTGGAAGCTAGCATCGGTGTAACCTGTTACGACGAGCTCTTCTTCTCCTCCAAACACTAGGAACACATCCTTAGTTCTTCTAAAGTACTTAAGGATGCTCTTCACAACTGTCCAATGGCCTCACCATAATCTGATTAGTACGTGCTCTTAAAACTTAGAGCATAGAAGACATCTGGGTGCGTGCATAGCATGGCATACATGATGGATCCAATAGCTGAAGCATAAGGAATCGCTCTCATCCTCTCTTGCTCATCAGGTGTCAAAGGACACTGATCTTGGCTAAGAGTAATGCCATGTGACATTGGCAAGAAAACTTCCCTAGAATCTTGCATATTGAACCGATTCAATATCTTGTCAATGTACGTGTCTTGGCTTAATCCAATTAGCCTTTTTGATCTATCCCTATAGATCTTTATGCCCAAAATATATGCCGTCTCTCCTAAATCTTTCACTGAGAAACTCTTTCTTAATAGAGATTTAACGACCTCAAGCATTGGAATATCATTTCCAATTAGCAATATGTCATCTACATATAGGATCAGAAAAACAAGTGCGCTCCCACTGACCTTGTAAATACAAGGTTCTTCTAAGTTTTTGATGAAATCAAACCCTTTGACCATTTCATTAAAATGAAGATTTCAACTTTGTGATGCTTGCTTCAATCCATGAATGGACTTTTGAAGTTTGCATATCTTCCCAGCATTTTTAGGATCGACAAAACCCTCAAGCTGTGTCATGTACACATCCTCACTTAGATTTCCATTAAGGAAAGCCATTTTGACATCCATTTGCCATATCTCATAATCGAAATATGCAGCAATTGCTAGGAGAATCTGAACAGACTTTAGCATTGCGACGGGCGAAAACGTTTCATTATAGTCAACACCTTGAATTTGCTTGAAACCTTTCGCCACCAATCACGCATTATAGACGTGAACATTTCCATCCATATCTGTCTTTTTTCTTAAAAACCCATTTGCAATCAATAGGCCTCACACCATCGATCGGATCAACCAAGTTCCAAACTTGATTGTCATGCATGAATTTTATCTCGAATTCCATGGCTCCAAGTCATTTCTCAGAGTCGGGTCCATGATTGCTTTCGTATAGGTCATGGGCTCATCATTGTCCAACAATAATATGTCACGTTGCTCCGTATTTAGGAGTGTCAACTTTTGAGTTGCGCAACGTGCCCTCATAGATCTTCGTGGGGCTAGTGCTTCAACAACAGGTTTAGGTTGCACGACATCTTGTACATCCTGTGTAGGTTCAGTGGGTGTTGAAACGTTTGCAGGTGTTTCTTGAATTTCTTCAAGTTGCACTTTGCTCCTACTAACTCTATTTGAGAGAAACTCTTTCTCCAAGAAAACACCATTACGAGCGACAAGCACTTTCTATTACGCTCTATTACAAAAATAATATCCTGATTTTGAAGTGAGTTTGTCTGACATCAAACGTTTGACATAAGCCTCACATCCCCAAACTTTGAGGAAAGACAATCCGGGACACTTCTCGATCCACATCTCATATGGCGTCTTCTCAACAGACTTAGTTGGAACCCTATTAAGTGTAAATGCAACAGTTTCTAGAGCATAACCCCAAAAAGATAGTGGAAGATCAATCTGGCTCATCATCGACCTAACCATATCTAACAAGGTTTGGTTCCTCTGCTCGAAGACCCCATTCCATTGAGGTGTTCCAGGCGGAGTCAACTATAGAACAATTCCACATTGTTTTAGGTGATAACCGAATTCATGGCTCAAATATTCACCTCCACGATCAGATCGCAGAAATTTAATTGTCTTGCCCAGTTGATTCTGTACTTCATTCTGAAATTTTTTGAACTTTTCAAACGATTCAGACTTGTGCCTCATTACATAGATATACCCATATCTACTAAAGTCATCAGTAAAAGTGATGAAGTACCGAAAACCACCTCTGGCTATAGAACTCATTGGTCCGCATACATCAGTATATACAAGTCCCAACAAGTCACTTGCCCTCTCACTTTGACCAGTGAAAGGAGCTTTAGTCATCTTCCCAAGCAAACAAGACTCGCACGTGTCAAGTGATTCAAAATCAAATGAGCTCAACAAACCATCTTTATGGTGTTTCTCAATGCGTTTCCATTTATATGACCTAAGCGATAATGCCAAATAAAAGTGGGATTCAAATCATTCAGTTGAGCTCTTTTTGTATTAATGTTACAGACAGATTTATCCTCAAGATCAAGAACATATAATCCATTCACCAATGGATAATGAGCATAGAAAATATCAGTATAATAAATTGAACAATGTTTGTTCTTTATTACAATCTCATAACCATCAACTTCTTCCAAGCATGGAGAAGAGATAATGTTCTTCCTCAAAGAAGGAATGCAATAACAATTATTCAATTTCAAAACTAATCTTGAGGGTAATGACAAGTGGTAAGTACCGATCGCTATGACAACAACCTTTGCTTCATTGCCGACACGAATATCCAACTCGCCTCTTGCCAACCTTCTAGTCTTAGTCCCTGCAATGATTTGCATGTGTGAATCATCGATCCAGTATCAAATACCCAAGATTTACTAAAGATGTAATAATATTAATTTCTTTAACACTTATACCTGAAGTGGAAGTCTCACTTCCCTTCTTCTTCTTATCCTCTAAGTACTTCCTGCAGTTCCTAGACCAATGTTCCTAGCCAGATTTGCCCTTTGGCTTAGTCTTAGAGCTTGGGGCTCATTGGGAACGACCTTTCCTTTGCCTTTGCCTTTGGGAGGTGTCCAACGTTTCCTCCTTTTATTCTCCTTTTGAACCATCATCACATGAGGGGGGTTTTTCTTAATGCTTTCCTCTGCTGTCTTCAGTATGCCATGCAACTCAGTCAACATTTTCTCCATGCCATTCATCTGATAGTTCAGAATGAACGACTCATAGCTCGCCGGAAGCGACTGGAGAATGACATCTATAGCCAGGTCATCCTTGAGTTCAGAACCACGTTTGTCCAGAGTCTTAATGTAACCAATCATCTTGATCACATGGGGACTAACTGGGCTACCCTCCGCCAGCTTGCACACAAACGAGGACTTTGAGATGTTGTGCCTCAGCCCTTTGTAACACCCAAATTTTTAAGGAACTTAAATTCACTAAAATTGGCTCAATTAGGATGTCATTTAAATTCTTAGGCATATTATCTCCAAATTAAATTAATTCACCATAGGAGTTTATTGTGCATTCATGCTGGTGCATAATTTTTGGTTGATTGTGTTTGAATCAAATTTGAATTTCAAATTCAATTTCCAATTTTCAAAACCTTTCCTTTTCCCTTTTTCTTTTTCTTTCCCTTCTTCTTCTCCTGGGCCGCATTCTTCTCTTTCCCCTTCTTTCTTTTCTCCTCGCGGCCCAGCGCCCTCAGCTCCTCCGGCCCAGCTTTCCTCCCCCGCTTGGCCCACCGCTCCGCCTTTTTCCTCCGCGGCCCGCGAAGCCGCACTGGCCCAACAGCCGCGCCAGCCTGCCTACCGCCCGCGGCCACCGACAAGTGGGCCCCGCCGTCATCTCCCACCTCTGGCCGGGACTCTTCCCGCAACCCGCGCGCCGCCGCCTTCGCAACAACCTCGCCCCCGCTCTGGTTCCCTCGGGTGTTTAAATCCGGGGCCGCCCCTATCTCCAAGCGTGCCGCCCCTATTTAAGCCGCCGCCCCTCCCCCCGGCCTCAAACATCTCGCGCCAGCACCCGAAACCCTAGCCCCGCGAGCTCCAGTGCTGCCGCCACTTCTCCACCGCCAAGCACTGCCTTCCGGTGAGCCTTGGTCGTCATGAACCACCCAAACGAGATCGTCTTGTTCTTCTCGTACTTTTGGTGATCTCCGCGCGCAAAACCGAGCCCCGGAGCGCCGTTTTGGCTAACTCCGGCGACCCCGCTGCCGCTCGCCGCCGCCGCCGCGCTACCGCCGACGACCGCGACCGTCGGATCCAGATCCGACGGCTCGCAGCGGGTCAACCAGATCGCGTACCGGTCAACCGCGCCACGCCGCGTTGCTTTTGCACTTAAGCCCTCACCTTTTCCGCAAATCAACCCGAAGTCCAATCTAATTCAAAAGTATTTGTGTTTTGGTCCTGTTTTCTTTCGGTTTAAACCCTGAGTTTCTCTAAAATCAACCCGCCGTCCGTTTTGGAGTTTTTGCGCGTTAAACATTCAGTTTATACGTGTAATTACGTATAAGCACTCGGTTTTTCGCAGTTTAACCCTAGAAGTTTGTTTTTCTCGCAGAAAAGTCCCTGGATCTTGTTTGAATCATATCTTTTGCATCTTAACTCCGTTTTTCGCGTTCTTTATATCCACGTGTTCATTTTAAAGCGTAGATCAATTTTACAAGCTTGTTTTCTCTGTTAATTGTGATTGGTGTACTGTTTCTTAGTTTTGCCCATGTTTGCTTGTATGTGCTCGTGTGACACGTGTAGACGTTCAGCAGTTCGAGGGATTTGAAGATCAAGCCTTTGAGGAGTACGAACAATAGGAGCAAGGCCAAGAAGGCAAGTCGTGTCCTTGATCACTACTTTTCAGTCCTATACACCTTTACTTTCTCGTACTCAACCATTATGCTATGCACATGTTAAGATTAAATCGATGGGTCCCAATTAAGGCTTGCCTAGATTGAATTTACCTTTGCCTTGACCAAATGGGTTTACCTTTTATGTTGGGTAGCTCATGCTTACGCTTACTTGGTATATGGTGGTTTAACTGAACTCAATGTTTAATCTTGCTTTACTTCTGTTATACCTTTCATTAATACAAGATCACAAGTGTTTAATTGGAACATGGAGAACCACCCAGAAAAACAGTGCTACCACAAGACTAAATGGCTCTGGTCTTGGCTGAATAATTAGAAACTCTAGTTTGAAGTGGTCTTACCGAAAGGGCAAGAGGGGGAGACAGTAGTTGGCGTATAGCACTCGTTCTCTTGGGAAGTGGGCTTGGCTAAGACACTGTACCACTAGGGGACTGCTATATACTGCGCTGATCATGAAACCTTAGCGGACCACTTCTTATTAGGGAATCTTTGTAAAGGCCTCGTAGCGTCCCTATGCAATCACACGTCGGAAGTGTGGTATGGTGCCTTGCAAACACCGCATGGTTGGGCCCAAAGTTCTTTTGAAAATTTACGCGACTTGTGGGTAAAGATGTGCCACCTCTGCAGAGTGTAAAACTGATCGATCAGCCATGCTCACGGTTAAGAGCGGCTTGGACCCTCACATGATAATACTATCGGAAGATGGACTTAAATTGCTGTCACTTTATGCATATATTGTTTACTTTATTTATGCTCGTGTTTAGTGTTTAATTTCGGGTGGTATAAACTTATACTTAGTTAATTGCTAATAAAATTTGACCAACTTAATTAAAAGCTGATGCTAATTAAGCCTTAGCCATACCTTGGTTAGCCTTACACTACACTATTCCCCACGACTTGTTGAGTACCAACAATAAGTGTACTCACCCTTGCAAAACCGCTGTTCAGACCAAGATAATCCGGTGGAGTACTTTGACGACTTTGAGGAGTTCTAGGCGTACGGTTCTTCATTCAGCTGCCTGTGGTGTCGTCGTCGTCTTTGGAGTTCCGCTGCCTAATAATTTAGGCTTTGTGTTTTATTGAGACTTTCGGTCATGTAATAATGGTTAATACTATCTTTATTTTATTATGGCACTGTCTTTGATATTCGCTTATGTCGTACATGTGTGTAACTTGATCCTGGCGCACATGTATTTAATGCACTCGATTTTGTCCTTAAAATCGGGTGTGACATTAATTCCGAAAAACATACAATTATTTTTCCTATACTAAATTTCCTGTAAAGAAAAATAAATGTTGGGAAAAATTTTAAAATTATGAGATAATCATTGTTTATTTATTCCTTTTATTCACATCCTGAAATTCGAAAATTTCAGGGTGTGACACGGGGTCAGACCGAGAGGTGATGGCGGCTAGGGTTGCGGCATGGTGGGATTAGTGCATCCCTAGCTCCTCCCCTCATATTTATAGAGCACATTAATGGGCTTCCAGGCTGAAGGCCCATTAGTTATCCTAATCACTCATGGATCAAATATCCCGTGGGCCTTTTGTCCGAATTGTTATGATTGCCTCTTGGCACATCACCAACATAAACAAGGAGTAATCACCCAGGTCGAGCTTCCATGTTAAATCACTTGGACTGCATAGTAAAAGAAGATTGAGAAATAAATCGGCAAGATTTTGGGTACTGCTAGCTGGTTCCTTCTACTAGGCCACTAGTTGCGCCTTCAAATAAAAACCTGCATAGGGCACTTTATTTTCCAGAATATTCAATGTATGTAATGTTGTTGCCTAAGTCTTTATTTTGAATAACAGTACTACTTTGTTCTGTTATATCTGTATCAGCTTATTTTCTATTTCTATTTCTTTTTTTCGAGGATATCTGTTCAACCTGGTACCCTGGTGCTTGTTGTGCTTATTACTGTGAAAGTTGTTGTCTCGGACGTGACTGTTCATATCAGGAAGTGAAACTTTCATGACAAAAGATTGCACACACATTGCACTGGCCAATAGACCATGTGGTTCTGGTCATTGCAGCCCTGCAATTCGTTGCTATACATTCCAGGCACTTTGATCGCCAGTTTAGCAATATGGGAGGACAACTTCAGTATACGATTGCCTTTGCAAAGCTGTGACAGCAGATTGAAGTGAAGCCACCTAAGATGCTCAACTCTTTTATATATATAGAGCGGGGAAGAGAAGAGACATTTATGAGATTTCGAAGAGATGAACTTTTAGAGTGCCTTATGATACCGGTTGGTGGAAGCATCTACCGTTCATTTGTGAGGACAAAGTTTTCATTAGTAAAAGATCTGAACTAACCCTCCTTTATCCTTTATTTATTTTCCAACCAATAGTTATATAACCATATATGCTTTCCACAAAATAATAAACATTAGATAGGGCCTCTTTGGTCATGTTTGGTCTAACTTGGCTTGCCAAAGCCATGTGGTCACGCACCAATGTGCCATGCTGTCTGCAGCCCGGTATTCTATTCATCTTCTGCAACATTTAAGCTTACATACTTTCCAGTGTTTTAGTTCTACAGTAGATGGATAACTGAGATGAAATGGGGGAACAAACCAACAAGCCATGTGGCAAACTTTGATTGGAGGGGCTTGGGTGGGTGATCAATTATTTGGAATCTCAAACTCAAACTATATTTTCTCAAACGTGAGTCGTTTATTCTCAAATTCCGTTGACCCACCATGTTATTTAGAATAAATACAACAAAATGAGATTTAATATGTGTACATTTTATATATTTTCTTAAAAATCAACATTCAAGATGTACTAATTCAAAGTTTCGAACATATTGTTTTAACACTTTCATATAAAATGTTGAACTAATTTATCTAATGTTGATTTAGGTTTTTCATATTATTGAATAAAGTTTACCAGAGAATGTTTAAACATGTATACATGTAAAAACCATGATAAATTGAACTCACGAAATAGTGTCGTAGTGACGATCAATTGCTCCACTGCGCCCCCCCCCCCAACTTTAATATGTACTTTTGACTCTTGTATTGAAAACAGGGGCAATATCCACATGCTTTACCTTTGTAAAGTAGGGGCAATAGCATAAAATAGTTTTTGAGAGGGTAAGCAAACAATTAGTGTCCAAACTCACAATAGGCCATCTAGTAAACTGTAGTAATACATAACTGACATGTATCATGAAAAGAATGTAGCAACATAAGCTACTGAAGCAAGAGTTTCAGTTATATTTGGTGGAAAACAGTGCTGCATAGCAATTTAGATTTCATAAATTATTTTCTCTAAAGTCTTGGTGAAGACGCAGAATATGAGTAAGTCTGCTGTTCGCTACAATTTGCATTTTGCTGGTCTGTCTTTGATGTACATACTTGATTCCAAAGCACTAGGCAATTCTGCAAGATTGGCAGAGTTAACTGGTTCCTACTAGGCTACTAGCGGCCCCTTTTGGTTCAAATAAACACCAGCCCGTGTTATTTTGTATTCCAGAATTCAGTGAAATGTTTTGTTGTCCCATTCTTCACTCGGAATGATCATTTTTTTCCATTTCTGTCATCTGTCGTAAACTCATAATGCGGTATCCTGATGCTTGTTTTTTGTGTGAAAGTTATATGTTTCATATATGACTGTTAAGTGGACCATGTGGTCCTGGTTACTGCAATTGGCGTGTTTCATAGGTCGCCAGCTTACTAATATGGCAGGACAGCTTCAATGCAAAGTTGTCTGAAGTTTACTGCTGCTCTTTATAAGGGAGAGGGTGAGAGCAGAGGCGCTTGGTAGAGGTGAGGAAGGTCAATAGAACACAAAGGATAAACATAAAAACATAGAGTAGATTAGTAACCTCAAGTCTATCTCTGTAGTGCCAATGAATCCTAATATAATATGGCCACTGTATTGTGGAGCACAGGGCGGGTGTACGTAGGATTGGGTGGCATCAGGAAATGAAGGCACACTGTACTGCAGCATGAAACCATAACGTCCACCTTTTCATTCCCAGCCCTGGTGCTTCTTGCAGCGCGAGGTGGGGCCGCCGTCCTACCAAATTCCTGCGAGGAGATCCTGACCCCCGACCAGCATCGAACCTTCAAAAGAACAAGCATATGCTACGTCGGGTGTCATGGCTTTGGGGAAGAAGAGAAAGAAGGAAGCTGTGAACGGGTAAGCCATTTGTGCCTTCTCAATAGGGGCTCAGCGCAAGCAGATGGAGCAAAGGCTCAGCGCAAGCAGATGGAGCAAAGGCTCAGCGGGCAGCATGGTGACACTAACTTCTAGTCATCAAACCCATCGAATGTTCCTAGAGCACTAACAGCTGGAGAGAAGCGAGCTGCGAAAGCACTGCCTTTCAAGAATTCACGACTAGCACAGTAGTACTTGCGCAGAGGTTGGGAGTGTTTTAACATTGTATCCACTCGATGTAATGCTTTTGAAATTAATAAAACTTCCATTATAAAAACACAGTAGCAATTGCGCAGCTGCACTATGAGTCGTAAGTCAAGCCTTCAGAGTGGCACGGGGTGAACGGAACGATGGGATCCGGCACAGCAACATTCACGTCAACGAGAAGCCATTTACTCGTTCAGCGGCATACCTGAAAGTGGCAGAAGAAATAGCAAATGGTGAGCACTGGGCAGGGGCTTCAAAGCATGGTTGGTACGGTGGTAAAATTAAAGCACAGGCGCAGTACAAATGGATGCCGATGCCGGCCGAGGTTTAAGTTCCCTCTACCTAAAACTATTTTTTTCTAGGGCACCACTGCTCCTCCTGATCGATGCTATTCAGAATATTGTTAGGTCATCATGAGGCGACGCTATGCATCTAAAGCTTGGCATAGGTAAAACGATGTGCTCGCTCGTTCACATTGCAGGTTAGGAACGGGAGGCGTTTAGGCATGCCGCAGTGAATGATGGTTGGTTTTTAATACTTGTGTTTTTCTTCAAATCTCTCTAGCTGGAGACGTCCCGCTCTGGGTACTAATTACTAACTTGTGCTAGCCATATTTGGAGATCTTCTGTTCTGATAACCACCACTCGGCCTTGAGGTGAAAATTATTGCAACTTTAGAGCGAACATGGTCTCATTAAGCCATAGTTTGTGATTTTGGTGATTGAGTGACAACATAGTCATTGGGACTAATACTTTATTTAGCATGTACCTTGTAGGTTTTCTAGGTCCCAAGAATCAAACCAAATCATGGCAAGGTCCAAATGATGGTATTCTTAACATCCAAGTCATGGTATTCGAGTATCCAAGCTATGGTATTTTAGTGACCAAGCCATACCACCAAAAGTGCTTAAGTGATCCATACCACAAAAAGTGCTTAAGTAATCCATCAAAGGCTTAGCACAAGATTAGGAGAGTGATTAGTGCTAGGATAGGCCTAAAGAGGAGTGAGTGTAAGGTTTGCCGACCTTGTGATCAGGTTCTAGAGTGAACCACCGCTATACAAGAGATGTGTCAGCACCTTGGAGCCTTGGTGGCTCGCCAGCAAGTTTTCAACCCTCCGGCTTGGTGTGGAGCGACGTTGACGACCTTGTGTGGAGGATGTGGAGACCCCTTTCCTTCATGGAGAAACTGCTTAGTGAAGACGACATCAAGGTAATCAAGGGACTTGGCGTGAGCCTTTGTGGCCGAGCCTTTGTGGCAAGTCAAGAAGCACCTTGGGAGAGACTTGGTGATCGGGAAGCAATGCTCTTGTGTGAGTGCTTCAACAACATGGACTAGTGATGGCTTAGTGCGTACCGATACCACGGGATAAATCATTGTGTCAAGAGTTTGCTTCCCCTCATCCTAACCTCTTACGTTTCCGCATTTCATACCTGCAACTTGTGTGCCTTTACTTTCTTAGTATAGTATCTTGCTAGGTTTGGCTCTAGGTTGCAAAACTTGTTTTGGGATGAGAGTTTCACACTAGATCAACCATAGAATGCACCTTTTGGATAGAATGATCTAGTTTACTTACATGCAAAATAGTGGAACCCATAGGTTAAGGTTTTAAATTGCCTAATTTACCCCTCCCCTCTTAGGCTGCGAGCACCGATTCGTTTCAAACTTTGCAGCAAGTATTGCTGGACCGAAGCTGAAAATATCATTGCCACTTCTAACTAAATTCATGAGATTGTAAAATATGCCTCAGATAACATACTTCCATCCACGCAGTTGCAGTTTTCGATCCATTTAATTGCTTGATTCATCCCATAACAGACTTCCATCCCATAGAGAATCAGAATTAGATCCTAATTAATAGAAGTTCCTTGATTTAAAAAAAAGCCCCACGTATCAGACACAGCGATTTGGCAGGATGGCTTGTTGAGCTGAAGAAACTATATACAATGTGGCTGTGCCTTTACTTTGCTGCAATCCTAAGACCTGAAATACTTGTCGCTTTTTTTTAATAATGGAAACACTAGTCGCCAGACAGAACTAAAGACATCGCAGACGTGTCCTTGTAAGTGGAAGAAGAGGCGAGGGAAGCTTATAAATTTCGAAACAGAAGAAAGAGGAGCACCAAGGGGAGGAAAAGATGACACAGAAAGATACAGAGCAACTTGTAGTGAACTTCAAGTTTTTTCGTAAGGATAATGAAACTGATTGACCTATTGAGACCACTGTATTTAGAGAGAGGTACATTATAGGGTTAGGAATGAGAGGTAACTGGAAATGCAGCACTTGCGTGTGTGGACGAACACCTTGAGATCAGATTGCTCCATTCTACGGTGGCTTCTTCTTTAGAGAGACAATTTGGCAGGTAATTTCTTGAGTTCACTCTGTACTATTTTAATTTGTTCTCTACACATTGCTTAAAGAGAGATGATTTTTTTAAAGAGAAACTTAACCGGTGCTTGGACACTATAATAGTCGTTGCTTAGTTCAGATCCAATGGTTAAATTAGAAGGAACTTAAGTAATTTATTACTTGCACATATTTAATCATCCTGTTCGTCTTCTTTAAACCCGTCCATCTCATCTTGTGGAATCTCATCGTCATCAGGTCCCCCTCTTGCACATGCCAATGATGCTGGCATGTAACACCAGCTGCGCATCCTCGCACGTACGGTCGGATCTCTAGTGCGGCCATGCCACACATTGGAGAGACGCCTCGATCGCGTTGAAGACAGTGGTCGTGTCAGCAAAATGCGCCTTTAGACCTCAGTGAAAAGCTGGCTGTGCCCAAGATGAATGCCTGCATGACCATGTCCCCTAGCTGTGGTGGTCGTGATGGTGGCACGGTGTCATACTCATGGTGAATGGAATGCTGGCTTCGGTAGGCTGCGCGCATCCAGGAGTTCGCGGGACCATGCATACTCCCTACCATAGCGAATTGGTGCGGCGAGGCCATGGACCAGGTTGCCGATGGCAGAGACATACCATGTTGTTGACTTGTTGAGCCGAAGCATCAAGATGAAACAGAGGATTCGATACAATTAATTACTAATGTACCCACAATTACAGTACCCAGTTTTGAAGAATGGCCCACATTTTTTAGAGAAAAGGTACCTTAGGTACCTCCGATCCCATGCACATGGTAATAAAACACAAGAAATTAGAAGGTCCATATTATTGTCAGGTGAAGGTCTAGAAGGCATTGAAGTATTAGGTCCTGTGATACAAGTAAAATTGCTCTCTTTTTGGGGATTAGGATTACTGAAGAAGCATGGAGACCACAAATTAAGAAATGGCTGCCATCAACAATCTTCTTGCACCACTAGGTTCTATAGTATAGTTCTATATTAATGCATTCAACTGACAGAATGACTGCATACTAGTAGGTACGTCTGTCATCCTAAGCTTGTAAGTGTAGCTGCATAGGCCTAAAATTTGCTACAGTAACACAAGCTTATGTTTGCATGAAGATTAAAGTTGAAATTTTCACAATACAACAAGAAATTGCTAGCAAGTTTAACTATGGTACAAGCCACACATGTTTGTTGAATAATAACAAGAGCCGCTACCAATTCGCCCAAAAAGTTAAAACAATGATGGAATATGTATACCAAAGTGCACACAATGGGTCGGTAGATTGCAGGATCATCCCTGCAGCAAATGGCTAATAATGTGTACTGTAAATCGGGTATAAGGCGACATGATGATCTTTGCATGCTAACAAATTGCATGTGCACACGGCCTCCTGTTCCAATCCCTTTCATACCGCAGCAGACGTGAAACTATGTAGCTAGCCAAAGACGGCTTCCACCGCCTCTCCGTTCGAATTTAATCTCATTACCAACCCATTCAATTTCGCCCAGATCGCAGATAGCCTGAAGATTGTATCAGGTTTCTTATTTTCAGAGATATTCCATCTGTACATCAAAATTTGTGGATAATATAATCGTCAGAATTGTCACTGTTCATTCTTATAATCATCAAAGGAATTTCAGTTATAGATGCTTGTCCACAACAATGAATATTTCATGAAAAATGTTGCACAAATATTGCACTGTCCAGGGCACCATGTGGTCTTGATTTTTTACAACCGTGTGTTTCATCCCTCCATTCAGGGAATTAAGTCACCAGCTTGGCAACATGGCACTATATATGGCTGGATAGCTTCAATACAAAGTTGTGTCAAGTTTACTGCAGCTCTTTATAAGAGGGAGGCTGAGAGCAGAGGCACTTGATTTCGTAGAGGCAGCTTACTTCAGGGGAGGAATAACCAAATAAGGTCAAGGGAGCACAAAAGTTAAACATAAATATCAAGTAGATTGGTAATCACGTCTTTTTGTTAGTGCAAATGAAGCCTAGTATACTATATGGCCACTGTATGGTGAAGCAAACTGTGAGAGTAGGATTGGATGGCATCAGAAAACGAAGGCATACTGCCTCGTAGTCATGGTCTGAGACCCTCATGTCCACTTTCTTTTTTTCTTCGAAAGACCCAGAAAGATTCCGACATATACTGATAAGGAGGTAGAAAATTTTACAGGCGCTAGAGGCGCCGAATGGAGTCCTGCTTAGTCTCCTACTCCAGCTACAAAAGAGGAAGAAAAACGTAAAACGATTACTCAAAAACTTGAGGGGCAACTAGAGTTGCCAAATGTTTGGCGCGGGCCGCACCCCATAATTTTGCTTCATCCTTGATCTCTTGGACAAGTCTTGCCACGTTCTTCTCCTGAGCATTGAAGGTCCTTCTAGTATTTCTCTCCCTTCAAATAGTCCTGATCATGTCCACTTTCTCATTCAAATGATATTTAGAACATTAATTGTTAGGTCATCAGGCAATGCCATCCAAAGTCTGTCATACGTACAAGGATGTGCTAGTGCACATTGTAGGTTATTACGTGAGGCGTAGGGCATGCAGCAATGAATGTTTTGGTTTAGGATGTGCCATTTGCTCCAAAATCTCTTGCTGGAGACGTCTCTCCCTTCTAATGTAATATCTTGTGCTATTGTTTCATGATCTCGTCAAGAAGTCATCTGTTGTTCTCTTCTGAGAACCACTCAACCTTAAAGTTAAAAATAAGGAAGCTGAAAGAACAATAATGTTATTGCAAATTTGTTTCGTAGTATTACTTGACCGAAGTTGAAAATATCATTGTGTAGGATATGTGGTCCCATGAGGCCATTGTTTGTGATTTTGTTGATCAAGTGATAGCATAATCATTGGGATTGACATTCGCAAGACAAGGGTACATAATTAGCTGTCATTTTGGACCTTAGGGGTAGAAAGACTGTTCTGCTCTTTGTGTGCCAAGGAGGCTAATCAGGCCCACTGCAAATATTTTTGGCCCTCCAAAAGGCACTGCTTCTGCTTTCTGCTCTACACTATAAATATATGCTCACGGTCTCATGATATAGGGGGTTCCTAATCTATTTGGCTAGACACTCGGGCACTGCTGCTGCTCTTCTTGTTCCTCCCTACGGTTGATCTTCATATGTTGAGGTACCCTCGAAGTACTTGTTTGCCAGCAGGTTTATACAAACATTCTTCCCCTCCAACAGTGTCGCCTTTAACTCTAGTGCTGAGAGATATTCAGACCTCACCCGTGTGCTTAGTCAATCTGACATTTTTTGGGAAACAAGTCGCCAACAAGATCCGGTCGTCAACACCAAACGGTGCACATTTTAGAACTAGGACTGAGAGGTATCAGGGAACACAACACAGTTCTATTCAGGGTGACGGCCGGTACAGTGTTCACTATACACAGTCTGTGCGAGTCAACTCGTCTGTGCGAAACTTCCATATCCACATCAAATCTAGCAACAAGCGATGCGAGAAGAAGCCATAGACCCAATCCCAACACGTGCAGACGACCTGCAGACTGCAGTAGGCAGCGATGGGAGAAGAACTGCAGAAGCCATATAGACGCAGATGGATGACGGCCTCACGGTAGGAAACCTGACGTGCACCTGTGTCAGGTCTTGGAAGCTCATCCTATCTCCCTGCAAGTCGTCAACGTAGGCAGCGTTGGGCGCCGAAGCCGAATCAGCACTCGGCAACGATAGGGGCATAGGGCTGAGGCCATGGCATGCTGGGCACAGCTTGCAGTGCAATAATCGTACGTGAGGGGACGTACGATGGAGTACTAGAAGGGGAATAGTGAAGTTTCAATAAATAAAATCTTAAATCAACAAGGTATAATATGGAACTGTCATTTTTATATACTCTTTCACCTGCCAGAGAGGAGACATCTGGTTTCCTTGCCCGTATTCTCTAAGATGAACTTTGTGCTGCGTTTGCGAATGCCTTGGTGCTTGATTTTTATGCAGTTGTAGGACGATTTGCAATTCCTTCAGACCATCTATTTAGTTTTAAGCTAGTCTGCTTTAACTAGTGATGGGCCACTGAGATATCTTGACTAAGATGGACAAAAAAATAACTCGGCCATGGGAAGAAAACATGCAATGCAAGCACCCGGGTCCGAGAGTATGAGTGGGCAGCCTCTCAACCGGGGCTAGAATAAGGATCAACATGACATGATCACACATTATCCCATCTTTTTGTATTATTCTCTCCAGTCAGATAAAGAAGTCGTTTCGACTGGAGGGGCTAGTTCAAATAATACTAATCCTGTTGGTCGAGACGTCTTTTTTAATTTACCTGACCTAAGGGATCACTATGCGATACTTTGTTATATGTGAATGCTTTAAATTAATGCACTGACATGGGATACCAAAAGCTGAAAAGGTATTCAATCTTCAGAAATTGCAAGGCTCTATAAAAACGTCACACATGGTTTGCAGCCTTGGCTAGTGGTGTTGCATTTGTGTATGCATGTAGATCATCTTTAAAAGTGGCTGCAAGAGGCGTCGTCCCAATCTCTAAGATGAACCACTTGGGCACAGAGGAGATAAATACAGAGTACCTAGTGGGCATTGAGTTATTGACAGAAAACATTATCCATGCAAGTCAGTATGAATGTTTCTTGGTCGTGCTGCGAGATCCATCTGCTACTTCTGAGGTGCAATTAGGAGTTAGGACTAGAAGGTATCACGGAATGCCCATACTAATTATGCTTAAGTATGGCAACTTGACTTTACCCTGATACAGCCTTATGCTTGCTTTCTTGCTGACAAGATTTTGTTTTTTTAGGCACGTATTTCATTAAGAAGAGAGTTTATAGCATGACACCATACAATTAATAGTGCCTGCCAAGATTTTTGTTACTGGTAATTTCATCATTTTGTTCCATTGTCAATGTATATATCATGTTAGTTGTTGAATAACTTGCCTAGATTAGGAATGCTAGCCTAGGATTAAAACTGGACGAATACAAACCTATACAACAAACATGTCCTTAGATTGCAAATAATGACTAATCATAATTATATATGTTTTGAAGTTTACATTGTTTCTACAGTACTTGCACTTTTGTAGTATCAGTTAAGTGGAAACTTTGAGTTCACACCACTACGGAAACAGTAAAAATGCCGAGTGTTTTCTATTTGCCGAGTGCTTTATTTCGAGCACTCGGCAAAGGAGTTGTTTGCCGAGTGTATTTGTGAAAGCACTCGGCAAACATTATACACTCGGTATAAATTCCCTTTACTGAGTGTCAAATGGAAAACACTCGGCAAAGTCATAACCGACACTCGGCAAACAGCTGACACTCGGCAAATCATCACCACGTGACCGGCACGTGCGATGTCCGTCAGGGGAGGGCGTGCCGGACATTAGTCCTTTGCCGAGTGTCCGTCACCGACACTCGGCAATGTTCCAATTTTGCCGAGTGCTTCCCTCGACACTCGGCAAAGCCAGTGTTTGCCGAGTGTTTTTATCCGGCACTCGGCAAACGAGAATGGTTGCCGAGTGTTTTTTCCGACACTCGGCAAAACCAAAACTATTTTTCCCTCCTCCACCCTCCACATTTTTTCTACTTCCCAAGTATGACATTTGGCACTGCATGTTAGAAGGTGATCTATTTCTTGGTCTGTTTGCTATATTTAATGAATTAATTTCATTTAGAGTAATTTGTTGATTTAAGTCAAATTTGAACTGCAAGTGATTGGAATGATTGGAATAATGGAATAATATAAGTGGAAAAATCATATTCATATTAATGAGTCCGAATTGAGGTCTCATCTAGGAAATGAAAAGAAATTTCAAACATTTTGTTCAGAAAACACGACCACGAACGTGTGGCCGAATGATTTTTAAATTCTCAAAAAAAACAAACGAAGTATGAAAATCATGAGATTTTTCAAGATGCCATGATTTCATATATGGAGGCTGTGGTAAAAAATTGAGAAGGTTTCGCACAAATTTTGACGTATGATGCTTACAAATCGAAGCATCTCCGGAGAGGATTCATAGAAGTTAGAAGGATCCGGTAAGATTTTGAGTCCAATTGACACTTGAATTTGGGTTTGAGTTCAAAATTTTTTGTATAGGCCATAGACAACATAGATCGGTTCATGTCAAATTTTGGGAAATTTTCGGACCCGTTTGATAATTTTTATTTATCAACTGCAATTATATAAATTTAATAGATATAAATTCAATTTGAGCTATAACTCCATGAAATAATGGAATAATATTAGTAGAAAATGAAATAGGCAGTGTTTACTGATTTTTACTAGGTTTTTTCAAAGTTTACGGGGAAAAAAATTAGTAAAACACATTATTGAAATTTTACACATGAAATATAAATGTACTTTGCCGAGTGTCATATCGAAACACTCAGCAAAGCAGCTGTTTGCCGAGTGTCAGATCAAAACACTCAAAGCAACGATTTGCCGAGTGTCCACAATTGGACACTCGGCAAACGATTCTGCGGGCCCACCCCCTAGGCGAAGCTACCGTTTGAAAATCAGAAAAAAAATAAAAAAAAAGGGGCCTTTGCCGAGTGCCGGCGATCTAGCACTCGGCAAAGTCTGTAAGTTAAGCCCCGGCCGGCCGCCCGCCCTAACTCACGCACACACGCACACGCTACACACACGTCGCTGGCCCCGCGCGCCCCCGGCCCCCGCGCACCGTCGGCCCCGCGCGCCCCTAGCCCCCAGCCCCCCGTCCCGCGCCACCCTTGGCTGGCACCCCCGGCCACCGGCCCCCCGCCCCGCGCCGCCCCCGGCCCCTGGCGTGCCCCACCCACCCCCTCGTCGCTCTCGGCCGGTAATTTTTCAATATCTGCTGTTCAAATTAATTAGAAATTAAATTAGAAATTAGAAATGATAGGATGAATTAGAAAAGGACTTATAGATTAGAAATTTGAAAAAAAAATTAGAAATTATAAAAGGGTAGGATGACTAGGGAGGTGATAGGAGTTTTTTTTAAAATTAGAAGAGGATGAATGATGTATGAATTATTTGCTTCCTTTTGAGCTGTGTGTGGTTGTCGGCCATCATGCTGTTAAATTGGAGTGGATGTGGTTGTCGGCCATCGTGCCGTTTGATTTGATGCAGGTTTTACAAACCTCCCCGTGCAGGAGAGGTGCTGCCAAAATTACGACTTGACAGTTCTATGTTTCTTTTCTTGCAGGAGAGGCTACGTTACCGTCCACGACTCATCACTTTGCAAGATAGCAAGGTGAGGCATCCTACACCTCTCTTTCCCTATGATGTTCGTATATCACATAACCTAGTTAGGCGTCTCCCGTTCGAAAGAGATACGGTTGGAAATATGCAGATCTTTGCATATCTATAACTGTATTTGTTTCGAATTGTCCACGTTTGTTGGACAGCTCGAGGATGTGTAGGTGGGTTTAGTATCCATGGTCTACTCCGATCTGAGATAGAGTTTCGGCAGCACCTCCCTATTGTTTTCTGGATACACAATCTCCCTTCCAGAACGTGTATTTGGAGAACAGCGGGGAGGTGCTGCCAAAATTCTATCTCAGGTTGGAGTAGACCATGGATACTAAACCCACCTACACATCCTCGAGTGGGATTAGGACCTATCTTCACCTAATAGACAGTATAGGAACGTGTAGATGCAACGTGATTTTTTATATTACTTGCTGATATGCTAGAGGATGGAGGATCGTCAGTGGATGTACACGGGCCGCTCTAGTCAGAATTCGTTGACCAATGAATGGATTGACAAGACGGATGCTTTCTTGGAACGGGCGTTTGCAAGTGTCAAAGGAGCTAGATCGAGGGATTCGAGGCCAAGGTGAAGTCTGTCTCTGAACTAGCCACCAAGAAGCTCGTGAAGGACATGCACTACGAGGCGCACATCCAGGCCATCATCGAATTCTACGCTCAATACAGAAGGATAAAGGTTAGAAAAGAGGAGGCAAGGACAATGAACCTGACCAAGGACCAATTCATGAGGGTAAGTAAAGAAAGTTGATACTTACTTTATTTAAGATTAATTAGGCTCAATTTTCTTTTTTCATATGTCACACGCTGCATGATGTAGGTGCCTCCGTGGTGGTGCCGTGCGCATATCCGGTGCTAGGGAATGATGGTGGACGTGTGGTTGGAGCCCGGGTGGTTGGAGAACCACCTTGCTTGCCGGCAGCGGCGTTTGCAGATGCCAAGTGCACCACACCATCAAGGCAGCCTGAGCCTTGATGAATATAGGCAAAAATGGGTACGCGACTTCAATTCTTTATTTTAACGTTCAATTCTGC
Source organism: Setaria viridis (assembly GCF_005286985.2). Taxonomy (NCBI): domain Eukaryota; kingdom Viridiplantae; phylum Streptophyta; class Magnoliopsida; order Poales; family Poaceae; genus Setaria; species Setaria viridis. The sequence goes on from NC_048266.2 coordinate 2,988,028, forward strand.
ATAATTCCTAATCATTTTGTATTTTTTGCCGCAGTCGTCGTCACATGATAGCCGACCTTGCTCCCAGCTCAAGGCATGGGTTATGTTCCAAAAGGGCAAGGCGACGGCCGACATCGATTTCGACCTGGAGGACCCGTCCGAGGCGTACAGCCATCCCAGCATCCACAGCCGCGTCACCCAGTATACAGCGATGGCAAGGGAGGTTCACGGGCCAGAGTTCGATCCGAGCTCCGAGGATATTGATGGAGAAATCATGATGAGGGTGGAAGGAGGCAAGAAGCATGGCCGGTATTGGATTGGCGATGGCGTAATCGACACGGCCTCTACTCCCACTCTCCCAGATCCGAGCAAGGAGCACGGACTCAAGCCTGGCGATACGGCCATGACCAACCACTGCACAGTTCCAGATGGAGGCTCTCCAGGTTCTTTCTCTTCCATTCATCGTTCGTTGGTTGTTATGTACTTTAGCTTTGCTTTGTAACATTGCAATGATATATTGTAGGCCCAGGTGGAAGCAGCAAGGAAGCAACAAGAGGAGATGGCGGCGAGGATGGAGCAGATGGTTCAGCAGAGGATAGAGGTCGAGCGGCAGGGGATGGAGGAAGAAAATCGGATGAGGATGGACCAGATGTTTCAGTACATGCAGAATTTTGCTTCGAGCATGTGTCAATCTTTGCCACCACCACCGATGCTGTTCCCTCCACCTCAGCCACCCACAACTACTCCTGAGAGTCACTTGAAATATTGTGCTTAAGATTGAATACTTTAATTTTGACAACTTTAGATGTTAGCTCAGAATGTCCTATCCTATGTGCAGAATCAATCGGCGGCTTCGAATAATCAAGACCAAGATTTGTCGTAGTGGTCTCCTTGGCCTCCACGGTTTTAGACTTTGCATTTGTGACTTGAACTTGGATGAAACTTAGTTGTGACTTGAACTTGGATTTATGGCTTGTTTCATGCTTACTTTGGATTATGTCTGTGATGTTTATGAATAATGCTTGTAATGGTGGTTGTGAATTATGCCTATGATTGTTTATTATAAATGCCTGTGATGATGTGTATTGTGAATTGAGAGGGGTCCGTTATACGTGACAAAATAGGTAAAAAAGGGGGGCACTATCAACTTTGCCGAGTGTAACACTCGGCAAAGAGGGGCTTTGCCGAGTGTTTTGGCTTTAACACTCGGCAAAGGGGGCAGTTGCACCACTTTCTGGTGCTTGTTTGCCGAGTGTATTGGCTTAAACACTCGGCAAAGAAGGCATAAAATGCTCTCGGTGACCCATGTTTGCCGAGTCCCACAACCCCGACACTTGGCAAACTATTACATATTTGCCGAGTGCCACGACCCAGACACTCGGCGAACTATTACGTATTTGCCGAGTGCCACGCGGCCGACACTCGGCAAACTTTAATTTTTTGCCGAGTGTCAGCCGTCTGACACTCGGCAAACTTGCCGTTAACCTAGACGGCGTTACCGCCCTTGTCGCCGAGTGTTTATCTTTGCCGAGTGTTTTTTTGACCTTCGGCAAACCTTTTGCCGAGTGCTCGATGTTTGACACTGGGCAAACACCTGTTTACCGACGCAAAATTTGCCGAGTGCTGAATGCCGAGTGTTACACTCGGCAAACCCTTTGCCGAGTGTTTTTGGTCTTCGCCGAGTTCCTGAGACACTCAGCAAAATTACTGTTTCCCGTAGTGCACGTACGTGAGTGATTTCTATGGGAGATCTAGTATTTAATGTAAATAATTGTTTGGCTTCGGTAAAGAATGTTCACTTCCTGTATCTCAGATTCAGTGGAAATTTGCAATTCACAAGTGGCCTAGGGGAAGCAGCAGTTTCCTCTGTCATGGACCTAGCCTTGATACAACAGAATTAAAATTATCTGAATGGTAATCGGACCAGGTAAAATAGGATGTATCTCCATTTCTATTCTTATAAATTAAATACCTGCAAAAAGATTTCATAGAAATATGACTGGGGGGGTCTGAGACAGAGAGATAATTCTTATTGTCCAGTCATCCATAAGCTTGAAGTGTCTTTTCTAATGCTATTGGTTTAACCTTGAAACCACTAAAAAATGAGCAGTCACTTTACCACCCACCTTAATTTTGTATAGCAAAGTCATGCAAAGGTTTTGGGCAACGCCAGCATAAAGTCTTCTGATTTTTTTGTGAGGCCAACACAATGTGTTTCTATTAACTGACGGTGCTCGTTGCTCAACTATGCCTGAGGGGCATCAGAGAATGCAGTGACATAGATCCAAAATAACGCTGGTAATCTTTCATAGAATGGGCTATAGGCTCGCTAAAGCAAAGGATGACTTGCTGTTCCAGCTTTTTCAGCAAGCTAGTTCCACAACAAAGAACAAAAGAAGTCGAAATGCATCCGAGAGAGTAGGCAGTTGTCAGATGAATGGAGCCTAACTCTGGAAATTGTGTTCTACTATCCTTGTTTCTATTTCGTACCCTTAATTAAATACTTTGAAAAGTGCACATGGTGTATTATAGATGAACATAGTAAAATGGATGGAGTACATTGATAGGGTAGGTCCTTTTTCAGGTTGGATGCAGTCCCCAACCAAGCTATGGTGGTGCTTCAATTGATACTATATAATTAAGAACCTGAGTTGCTACACTAGAAATTATTCAAAGTTCACAAAACAATTGGTCAGAAGGCTCCGATGGTGCCACATGGTTGCAGCTACGTGGCTTTTCTTTAGAAGTTGCAGGAAGCCAGGAACAACATGTGTGTCTCCCAAGTCACAACCTTGGCAAAGCCAACTTGCAGCAGGGCCGGGGCCTGCAGAGTTAATTACACATGTCCATATATATGTTCGTCATAGAGCTGTTAATACATGAATGTATGTCGGACCACAATTTCCAGTCCTCTTCAAGTCTTGTTATTGGATAGCACACAAGGGAGGCCTCATCCTTTCATCAGACCCCCATTGCTAGTGTGCCATATTATACAGTGAGTCATCCATGAAGTTGATTTCTGATATGTTAAAGCCACCAGAGTATTGAAGCTATAATATTATCTAGTAGTACAGATAGTAGGATGCTAGCTAGGAACGGGAAGTATCAGAGAATGCACCAGCGCATCTCTTTATAATTGCACTGTGGTCTGATTGCGCATGCGGCATCCACTGAAAATGCAGGTGAGCTGAAGCTTCTTAGATAGATTACTCCAGTTTGAAAGTTGGAGTTTGGAATTTCTAGCTATCAGAGAAAGAGATAAAAATATATCAATATCACTCTAACTTTAGCACAGATAGATCCTTTCGCAGTATAGCGAGTAATCCGTTTTTCTTGTTTTTTTTTCCTTTCTTGTTGGGGGCTATTCCGATGCTCCACTTGATCAGGATTGTACCTGATCAGTAAACTCGACGCTCCTGGTGCCTGTATTGCTCTTATTCTTATCAATTAACGCTGGCAATGTCCGGATCTTTCGGGAAAAAAACTTTAGCATAGATAAAATGCATCGACTGAAAATGCACAATACACAACTTGCTTGTGGAGTTAGATAGAGCTACAGTTTATCAATTTAAATTTGAACCCGAGCACTGTAGAAGTGAAGTTGCATGCAGATTTTACTTTTGGGATTAAGGTCAAAGTGCGTAAAACAAGGAAGACAGGCAGCCAAATGAACACCTAAATTTAGGTGATATCTTATTACACAGCATTGATTTAAATCATTAGCTCCTTTTTGTAATAAATAAGTATATTAGTAGAAGGAATTAATGAAGCTAGAGAGACGTGGTATGGATAACTCAAACAAATATTAGGTATTCATAAAAAAAATATTGGCGTAAAAAGAATGTAAGTTATAACAGAAAAAATGCATATTTTTTTGAGTAAATAAGTCAATAAAAACCAACCCAACCTAGTTGATACGAAGATACCATGTAAGTATTCGGACAAGGCTCTATTGCAACCACTGAACCACATGGTGCCTTTGCACGGGTTGAATGAGTGTGGCTCTCGAAAACAAAAAAAGAGAAATGTCCCAGCCTTTTGTAAGCGATACACTTATTTTTAAAACAGAGATAGACATCAAGAATTCATGTCAATAAAATGCCACCAGTGCAAGTAAGTATATCGGAAGTTTTCTTCAGCAACGTCAATGGGACACGTTTGGTATACCTGCTATTATCCAGAGGGTGCACATGGTAGGACCACGAGGCGTAGTCACGCAGTTGTAACATATTTGCTCTTGATCTACAAGATTTTCCTCGGTCTTTCTTAATGGCCGAAAGTCTTGTTATTCTTCACAGGTTTTCTCTCGAGTGGCTCATGATTTTGTTTAGTTCAATATGTATATATTTCCGTGAGTAGAAACAAAAAATAATAAAAAATCACCGACAAACAATTCCCAACAAAAAAGCATTATCGGCCAGTAATAATACTTGGGAAATGTCCAGTTTCTATGACGTGTATTGTGATTCTTACTAACTTTTAAAATTGCATACTTCTAAAACTTATGAAACAGCCGAGGACTAAATTAAAAAATCCGAGATAAAGGTTCCGCAAAAATATATCGGAGATAAAGCAAGGAGGCGGTATGGCAAGGATGGGACCAGTGGATTCCTTTACTTTTTTCCATACTGTTCTCTATAGCTCACTTAGATGCATTGACACGTTTACTGCATTAGCTGATTTGTTGTATGAGTTTTAGCGTGACTGAGGACTCTTTCATGACCATTGATCGAATTGGTTTCTACATACATAAACATGGTCCACTCGCTATGTCTACCTTTTGTCCCGGATCCGTCACTCCAAGATGATATGACTGTAGCATATCTGTTGCAACAAAACGAAACAAGATGAAACGCATATTTATATATAAGTACTCCCTATGGATTAGAAATTTCCTTCCGTGTTACGACTGGTCAAACGTTTGGTTTGTGATAGAGTAGCATGAAGGGGTGAAGTTTTGCAAGCCAGCAGAGTTAATATAATGAGGGCGTATGCAAAACAGGAAACTCAACCAATGGCATCAAATGAAATTTTCCTATCAACTAAGGCAAATTTTTTACTTCATGTATATTTGAGGGCATTTAGTAGCTCATTGAACTTGTATATACAGATGAAAGGTATTCATATTTCAGCATTATTAGCAACTATCAATTGTAGTCACATGGTTGCTGTCTTGCACCCTTTGCTCGGAGCTGTAGATAAAAACATCATCCATGCCAGTCCATCTGAATTTTTTTTTTTGTCATGCCGGTGACGAGACTCAAATGCTAACCATCTGGAGATGCACATTGCATAATTAGGACTAGGAGGTAATAGGGAATGCAGCAACTCTTGCCAAGAGACCAGAAGTATGGCAACTCCTCCATTAAAGAGAGACACACTCTACGTAAGAAGTCGTCAAAAAAGACACCATCATAGGAGACGTGGAAACAACACGCGTCTCCAATAACTCATAGGAGACGCGTGTTAACAACCCGCGTCTCCTATGAGTCTGCCGAAAACTCCCATGGTTAACCCACGTCTCCTATGTACACACATAGGAGACGCGTATTATAAACCCGCATCTCCTATGAGCTCGCCAGTCATCTTTGTGGAGCATCAAAGGAGACGCGTGTTTACAAAGCACGTCTCTGATGATGGCGAGATCATAGGAGATGCGCTTTGGAAACCCGCGTCTCATATGATTTTGCACATCAAAGACGCGTGTTGGAATCAAACGCATCTCCGACTTGGCGGCTTCGATAGCCATCTCTACTTGGCTGCAGGGCAAGCAGCTAGCCTGTCCGCGCCGCATAGCTAGCACTGCAGGCTGGCCGCGTGCCGCCCTATACCACCGACCGCCGCCAACCCCTCTCCTTCGGCCGGCCTGCTACTTGCTGCGCTCTCCTCACAACGCTGTAGCAGGCTGGCCGCGCGCCGCGCCTCCGCCTCCTTGCCGCTGCTCCGAGAGCCTCCTCGCCGTGCACTCCTCCGAGCTGCTGCCCACACATCCTACCTAGCTCGATCGCCGCCCGCACTGCTCGACCAAGAGCCACCTGCACCTCCTAGCTCGCGCCATGTGCGCACGTACGCGTGTTGCTGCACTTTCATCCTCAGCCTCCCTCACCAGCCTCACGCGCCACCGCTGGCCGTTCACAGTAGCCTCACACTCCACCTCCTAGACAACCAGAAGGTTGGCCTCCTGCATGTGCCAAGGTGATTTTTTCCCCTTTATGTGAACAAGCATATGTGAATTTAGATTGCGAATAAATTGGACGCAATTACTTCTGATGAGCATATGTGAATTTGGATTGCAAATGTAATTGGGTACAACTCATAGAGACAGCTCAATGAGAAACTTGAAGATAATAAATTCTATTCATCCTGACTTGTAAAAGGATAACTGAATTGTGAAATCTGAGTTCATTTTGTATCCAGTACAAGCTTGGATATTTATTATGTTCTTGCATGATTGTGTAGATGGCGGACCGCAGCTAGATGTATCTTCAAAACCGAACTTGTGGAGAGTACTTAAATGGTCTAAAGTCATTCATAATCACGGTAGAGGCGGACAAGTCGAATAAGAGCAAGTCTGCCATGTGTTGTCCATGTGTTGATTGTGAGAATGTCACAAAGTTCTCAAGTTCAATGCATGTGCATGCTCATCTCATCATCCGGGGGTTCATGGATGACTACAAATGCTGGAACATGCATGGCGAGGGCGGAGTTAATGACTGAGACCTCCAGGCTAGTCGTATGGGTCAAGACGACATCTCTGAAAATCAGAAGAACACTGGTGAGGATGGTGAGGAAGGACTCCTTGACATTCATACCTCTTAGACTGGTGAAGCAAACTGTGGCAATCAGACTACAGGCCATGATCTTAGTGAAGATGACCTAGTTGGTATTCGTGACAATTATGTCAATATAGAAAACAAATTGGAGGAGATGGTGTGTGATGCCCTAGGGTATGCTGGGTATAATAGTACGGAATTGGAGAAATTGAAAAGGTTGGTGGCAGATATGAAGACCCGACTCTATCCAGGCTGCAAGCAAAAATGGACAAAACTATTCACGTCACTTAAACTCCTCCAGCTAAAGGCCACCCATCATATGACCGATCGCGGTTTCAAGGCATTGTTAGATCTACTAAGGGACATGCTTCCAGAGAAGAATGAGATATCCATGACCACCTATGAGGCCAAGCAGAATGTTTGCCCTTTGGGACTGGAGGTGGAGAAAATACATGCTTGTAAGAATGACTGCATCCTATTCTGTGGTGATCATGCAGAGGCAACCGAATGCCCCGAGTATGGAGCTCCTCAATACAAATGAAGAAATGATGGGGGTGATGAGAAGAGGGTGCATGGATCTCCTCAGAAGGTGGCGTGGTATTTTCCATTAATACCATGCTTGAGGCATTTGTTTGCATCAAGCAAGGACACACAACTAATGCGTTGGCACAAGGAGGGGCGCAAGAAGGATGATTTCATAAGGCACCCAACAGATGGGACCCAATGGCATGTCATTGATTTTAAGTATAAAGAGCTTTCACATGATCCAAGGAACATTCGGTTTGCACTAAGCACAGATAGGATGAACCCATTTAGCCACATGAGTAGCTCCCATAGCTTCTGGCCAGTGTTATTGTCAATCTACAATCTCCCTCCCTTTGGCTCAACAACTCAAAGAAGCATGTGTACGTCCAGCATTGGCGTTTCCTTCCTCAGTCCCATGCGTACCGAGGCATGAAACATCAATTTGATGGCACAAGGGAGAGAGGAGATGCTCCAAGGCATTTCAACGGGGCACATGTCTACGACCAGGTCAAGGATCTCCCTGCTGCCCATGGGAAGAAAAGTACCCTTGGAAAGCAAAAAAGCAATCAAGAAGACGATCCAGATCTGAGGTACTAGAAAAAGAAGTCACTTCTTTGGGAGCTGTCGTACTGGATAGACTTAGCCGTCCGCCACAGTATCGATGACATGCATGTGAAAAGAATTTATGTGGTAGTTTACTTGGTACACTCATGAACGACAAGCATAAAACCAAGGACCATGAAAATGCACGAGCTAACTTGGAAGACTTGGGCATAAGACCTGAGCTTCGTCCCAATGGCACCAGTACAAAGCTACCCGAATCTGCCATAAATCTAAACAAGGAAGAGAAGCAGGAACTATGTGAGTTTTTACGTAGGGTGAAATTTCATTCTGGGTATTCATCAAACATTAGAAAATTTGTCCATCCAAAGGATCAGAAATTTCTCCCCATGAAGGCTCATGACTGTGATGTCATGCTCACCACTATGCTTGCAGTTGGTATTCGGAACATATTACCAGAGAAAGTACGCATGGCTATCATGAGTGTGTGCTTCTTCTTTAACACGATCTCTCAGAAGGTGATTGATGAGATGACACTTGATGATCTGGAAAAGAACTTGTTCGAGACAATTTGTCTCTTTGAGGTGTATTTCCCACCATCATTTTTTGATGTGTCAATGCATTTGATTACTCACCTGATTAAGGAGATAAGGTACCTTGGACCATTGTTCCTACACCACATGTATCCGTATGAGAGATTCATGAGCACTCTAAACAAGTATACAAAGACTCAGGTTCATCCTGAGCGAAGCATGGTTCAGGGGTACTCTTCTGAGGAGGTAGTTGATTGGGGCCTTGGTTTCATTGACTCTCAAAATCCAATTGGCATTGCCAAGTCTTGCCACAAGGGAAGGTTAACAGGGACAAAGATTCTTAGAGAGAAAACATTCAATCCTGACGTGAATTCATACCGACAGGCTCATTTTCTTGTGTTGCAACACACATCAAAAGTCTCCCCATACATTGAAGAGCATAAAGGGCACCTGCTTCAAGGGAACCCGGATCGGAGTGAAGCTTCGATAGGTAGGGCACATATGAAGGGATTCAACGTCTAGTCCAGGGACCGAATACAAACTTCATGCAAATTCACAAATGATGATATTAGAAGTTTGGTCGACGGTCCTCTGTTCACAAGTACTAGCTATCAAGGGTATGACATAAATGGCTACACATTCTATACGATTGCCCAAGACAAGAAAAGCACATACCAAAATAGCGGTGTTCGTATAGATGCCTTTGACAACAATTTGCAGAAGGCTGCATACTATGGACAAATAGAGGAGATTTGGGAGCTGACGTATGTGGACTTTAAGGTGCCAATTTTTAGGTGTCACTGGGTTCAGGGCACGAAGGGTGTCATAAAAGACAAGTATGAATTTATCACGGTTGACCTTGAACAAGTTGGGTACAAGGAAGAGCCATTCGTACTAGCGGGTCAAGTTTTGCAAGTCTTCTATGTGCCTGACACGAGAAACAAGAAGCAACACGTGGTTCTACCTAGAAAAAGATGGGTTGTTGGTGTTGAAAATGTTGTGGATGAAGAGGAGTACAATCCATTTGATGAAGTCCCTCCATTTGGTACCTGCAAACTTCCAAAGATCCTTGAAAGTGAGACCACTCCCTACCTATAAAGTGGCCATAAAGCATATCATAAAGGTGTCACCGTGCCAAAAGGCCGCAAAACATGGTGAAAACCTAAGGGCAAAAAAAGATGATGCATTCTTGCATCCTTAGTGGGGCTGCTATCACAAGAATGGATGTCTTTGTTGTAAGATAAATTATGTTTCAAATATTGTAAGATATTTGGCATGTCTCAAATATTGTAAGATAAATTATATCTCAAATATTATTGTAAGAAAAACTATGTCTCAAATATTTTACGATAATTTGTAAGATGTTTGGCATGTCTTGTAAGATAAATATGGTAGAATATGATGCATGTGTGTGAAATTAGTTCATTTGGGATGAGATGTCAACTCAATTTTATTTGGGATGTATGTTTTATTTTTTGCAATAAATTATGTTCTTTACCAAGCTTATTTGGCTGAGATCTCAACTAGAAGAGTTTTCCTTCACAGCCATATGGGATTTTCTATGAAAATAACTGGTTAGTCAACTAATCCGCGTCTCGGATGAGTCATTAGAGATGCGAGTTAGGCAATCCGTGTCTCCTTTGTTTCTATCGAAAGATCATAAATTTCCTCATCTGGAGATAGATCATTTCAGGCATAACACACATATCATTAGAGAGTTCATTTCAGGCACAACACACATATCATTAGAGAGATCATTTTACAATAGAAGATTATATGCAACAACAAAAATTAGATAGCCATATGCAACAGTATATATACATCCACATAGATATAGATCATTACAAGACTTAACTTGTCCATCACTTCCATATTTACTAGACTTTCTTGAATTAGACTGGTCATACCATATGACAATGCACATCAGCAAAATAAACATATAGCTAGCTTGATTTCCATATGACCAAAATAACCTAGCTAGCAGGCCGGATCAATTGGCTACCCTTTAGTTTTCAACTGGCTTCTTTGTTGTTTCTTCAAGAGCAGCCATCTTTGATTCTACTTTTGCAAGCGCATTAGACAGGGCAGCAATCTTCTCTTCTGCTTTAGCAAGCTTAGTGGCCATATCCTCCTTCTTCTTGTGCTCCTATTGAAGTGCAGTAATCTTAAATTAAACCTTTGCAAGTGCATCTACTAGGGTTTGGATCTTCTCTTCTACCACAACTTGTACTTCTTCAAATAATTAGCCTTTTTCTGGAGGTTGTTCACTTCTCCCTAGATCTGCTCAACATTAACTAGCCTAATGATTGGTTGAACTATATAGTCATTTACCAACAAAAATCCACCGGAGTGGTATGCAGTCATGGGCTATTTTCTTTCTTATCACTTATGCCCTGTAATTCCCGTGTGGTGGCACTACATGGTTCACTCAATCATCAGGATCAGTACAAACTGATTTTCCATTTGCTCTGATATTTTTGTTGGTCAGAATTTACAGTCTGAACAGTTAAAAGCTTTTCTCTGTTTGTCTAAAGTCTTAAAACTGATACCTTATGCTCTTGTTGCATGTACCCTTTATATTTTGTCCAAGTTGAACAACTACCAGATCGGGATCCCAACCTGCCAACCTCTGCCTCCTTAAAATGGTAAGATTGCCTAGCCTGAACATATTTTTGGTTTCTGAATTTTGCATTTTCATTATGGTTTACCATAGAACCAATGAGATGTTGTTGGACTAAACTAGTTATTATAATGGTCTCTTTGTTTTTATTAATTAGCAATATGGTCTTATATATAGTTTTGTGGTTGTTGATTAGATACATGCTAAGCTGTTCTGCATGTTTGATAAAAAATGCGATTTACTTGTCTCTAGTTGAGCAGTGAAGTAGCTACCAATCGATAACTTGTTTATGAGTTTGATCAAGGGGGAGTGTTGCTTTGTGCTTGCGCATTATTAGATTTTGCTTGAACTTTTTATGGTTGTGATGTTTGAAGTTCCTACTTAGTCAATGGACAATTCGACCCTTTGGCTATGATATCCTACAAGTTTTAGTTTGTCATTTCCTGAATTTAGTTCTGATACAGTACCATGGTGTTTGAGGCCTATGGTCTGTCATCTGTTGACAGTTAGATAGCAGGAATCTAATTTATGATTTCTTAGAAAATTAAGTCTGTTTGAAATTGGATAATGCGGTGTTGGGACAATTTAAAATTGTTTAGCTATTTTGATAGCATAAGCTACAGAGTTATACTCATATGCAACTATATTTTCAAAGTAAAATGGTGTGTAAATTTGAAAACAAGACTAGTGTAAATTTATTCCCATGATTGCACCTATTATGCTCTTGTATTGTCTAAATTTTTATATAACACTCTCATAATCCCTTGATTGTTAATTCACAGGTGTTCTTTGATGAATATTCATTATCTGGCGACGACCATGACTGCGAAGGGGATTCCAAAGCTGAGGAAGGTAATTATGACACTAATGGTGAAGAACAGCTACAGCAGGATGGGATTGTGCGCCGAGTCAGAAAGCTAAGGACAGCCACAAAGTGGCCAAAGGACATGATGATAGTCTCTGGGATTGAGGAACGGGGGATGCCAAAACCTTTGAAGCAAAAGTGCAGGTTTAGGGCGCTTGCTAGTCTCATTGCTAGACAAAGGCTTTCTTTGGTTATGCCAGGTTTCAATACTCTCAGCTGTAGGGAGAAGTGGAACTTGTTTGATAAATATGTGCAACCTCACTTGGAATTCTAGCTAGAGATGAAGCAGGCGGCGTTTAAGCTTCTCATGAAGATAACAGCTAAGGCATGGAGAACATTCAAAAGCAATTTTAGGCAGAATTATATCCAAAAAGATGTGAGCCATTTGTGCAACACCCGTATATCGAGCCGAAAGATTGGGTAGAGTTCATCTAGATGAAGGAAACTGAAGAGCCCGTAGCAGATAGTGGCAGATTCATGGCGCTTCGAAGACGGAACACACACGAGCACAGCATGGGTCCAGTTGGTTATGCTGGGAAACAAGCACAATGGGAGGAAGAGGACAACCAATTAACTGCTCTAGGGATCCACAACCCATGGGATGACTTCCTTAAAGGGCGGTCCAGGAATTGGCTGCGAGGAAGGAGTAGGCTAGAAGTGAAAGAAGGTGTTGCGGAGATCAAGTGGAACAAAGATTCAGCACTTAAATTGGCTGAAGACATTAAAGAAAAGAATGCACATGTAGAATCGTTAGGAATCTCATATTAGTTAAGGGAGAATGATGTGCTAACTCAGTGCTTGGGCCCCGAACAACCAGGTTGCGTGCGTGGTGTGTCCAGCTACCAAGGCTAGAAGTATGCATGGCCTCAGTACGCGGGTATGTACAGGAAAAGGAAAAGGACCAACTCAGTTGATATTCAAGTGCTAAAGAATGAACTCAGGGTTGAGGTGACACAGGATATCATGTACATGCTTGTAGCACAAGGATTGCAGCTTACACCAGTTTCCAGGAACTCAAGCCCTACACCCATATGGAGGAGCAGCGTGCGTCCGCCTCTAAGCCTGCAGGTCGGGAGGACGATGAAGAGCCATTTGCGCAGATGGAGTTAGGGGTCTGTCCAGATCTAGACCCTGATAGTATAGACCTATTGACTGAGCCCACACCGTGTGCCCTACTAATCAAATCAGGGGGTCAACAAATTGAGGCTGCATGGGGTCAGGTTTATCCAAAGCAAACTAAGCTACATATAGTCCCAATTCTTGATGACTGTGCAGTGGTCAAAGTGGAGTATGCACTTGGTGTCTATAAGGATCATGTGCTGGAACTCCCTCCTAATGATGAGATCACGAAACTTAGAGAAGCTGTCTTGCAAAGGATACAGTGGAAGAGGGCTTACATTGTTGTCAAGACTACACCAAAGGAAAAAGCTTCTTCACAAACTGTGGCACAGCTTCCATCCACACCACCCTACCCAAGGCCAAAGGACAGCCAAACTAGTGCATCTGGTGCAGCCAAGAGTTCTCCAAGTGTTCCTTCAAGGGAACCTGCAGCAACAGCCAAGAGTGCTCCCAGTGTCCCTTCAAAGGAACCTATAGCAGCAACCAAGAGTGCTGCCATTGTTCCTTCAAAGGAACCTGAAGCAGCAGCCAAAGGAACCTGCTGCAGCCACTGAAGCAAACACCTCAAAGAAGGTTTCTGGTGACAGTCCACAGAACCAGCAGCCCACCAAAAGCTCTCAAAAGGCTCTTTGTGAGTGCACAAAAATAGCAACCCACCAAAGCATTCAAAGGTTTCTTGTGAGAGTGCACAAAAATAATAACCCACAACAAGCTCTCAGAAGGCTGCCAGTAAGAAGCAACTTGCCAAAAGCTCTCAGAGGCAGCCTAATAGGTGTGGCAAGTGTGGCACCAGCGTGGACGCAGACAAACCCACATTTCAAATTTGGATAGCCAATGCTAACAACTGCTAAACTCAAGAGTGCAGGACCTGGAACCACTGCTCTTCATAAACACTAAATGAAATGTTGTGCGAAAAATAAGAAGGATGGGATGATGGTCAGGTACAAGCGTTCCCATCTTCTGAGATCATTGGACAGCGAGTGTTTCTTTGTGGGTTTCAATGACTTGTATGACCTCTTCAAGATAGATGGTTTGGATGTGTCACTTCTCCGCTGCTTCACACTGTAAGTTGCTTGAAACTTTAATCTGCTTCTCACTAATCATTTGTAGGATATATAGCTATCTAAATGTGCTTTTACTTCAGTTCATCTGCACCATGTAGTTTGCCTCACAATTTTTATTTCTTAACATTAGGTCCATGGTTGTAGAAACTAAGGCAAAGGCCGTGGCTGTGGGCTTCCTTGATCCCGAGTTGATGTCCTTGTCCACTATAACTTCTAACAAATCTTATGTGGTGGAATATGTTACAAAGGCCTTCCAACACTATGCTAAGAAGAAAATGGTCATATTTGCGCATAACATAGGTGGCCACTGGATTTCAGTGGTAGTCATTCCAAAATGTAGCAAGGTCTTCTACATTGATTCACTCAGGGGCAGAGGGCGTGATCATAGCAAGTTGAAAGATGTGCTTAATGAGTAAGTTCTTACCTAACCTCCAACTTTTTCCTCAACAAACTCTACAAATTTTATTGACTGTGACCTAACCAATGTTCCATGGTTTGTTGTAGGGCTTTTATTTCTTACTGCACCATTAAGAAGCTGGACAGTAGCAACTTGGAACATGTCACAAAATTCCCGGTATGGTACCTGGCTGTGAAAGCTAGTAATGAAGCTTGCGTTTCTTTCTTCTCACTACTTTTTTTCTTTATATATTTTTTTTGCAGTACCACCAGCAAACTCCTGGAAACTCCTACGGCTTCTATGCTACCTATCACATGGTGGAAGCAATAGGATTACTGGCTGTGGATGATGATCCTGAGGTACTTTCTTTTGAGTGCGTATACTGAGATTAATTTGCAAGAGGTGTTAACTATGGCAACACAGGCCTTGGCCTGGTTTTGTTTTATGGTACTCAATCTTAGATGCTCATTTTTCACAGTTAATGATGTGTTGAACCATCTGCGGTATGATAGATGTATGTTCCTCATTCTATGGCTCCAGCCAGCACCAGTTTATTGGCTATGGAAGCTTTTCCTTGTTTTGTGAATGGTTGCAGAGTTTTCTTTTTTCTTTTGGTTGCCTAGGAATCAAAGTTGATGGTGTAGGGCACTCTAGTGGAATGTATAATGGTTGACAAATCACTAAGAAATGGAAATATATTGGGTATATGTGTTTTAGCTTTTTGATGAGGAATACACTTGGAACTGAAAATGCTCAAATTATTCATCAGTTTCTGTACAAATGGTTGTTGGTCAATTGAAACACATACACTGTTTCAAGCTTTATTTTGCATAACTGTAGCTATTTGTTCTCAATTCCTAGAGTCCATGTGCTGTGGCTATTGCCTCGCTTTGTTCTACAAGGGGGATAGGGTGTCCAAACTAATGGTGCATAAAGCCATTTTGTATGTTTGTTTGGTAATCATGCATGTGTGCTGACTTTGTTATATTTTCCCATCAGGAATTTGAGGTGATGACAACCCCCCTCGACATCGATGAGTTGGTCCACATTCGCGAAAAAATTGCCTCGTTCATCGTCAACCAGGTGATCTCGACGAAAGGAGAATTTCACCACCCCAACCTAGGGATTGATATTTAATTGCTTAGGTGTTTAGTAATATTACTGTGAGATGATGAACAATATGCAGTGGATGATCCTGTGAACTTGTGAACCAGTGGTAGTCTTTCTTAACTTGTGAACTTGTGAATGTGAAGTATATGTAATGATTTGCCTGTGATGTATTGAACTTGCTCAGGTGTTCATTATTCTATGCCTGTGATGTGCCTGTTCATTATCCTGTGAACTTGCTGATTGTTGATGCTGGAGTGAGCTAATTAAAGCTGTAGGCGCATCTGCATCCTACCCATAGGAGTATAATAGGAGACACGTTTTATAAACACGCATCTCCTTTGATAAAGAATAACAAGGACGCGGGTTCTAAACACGCGTCTCCTTTGACACCGGCATGGGAGACGCGGGTTTTAAACACACGTCTCCTTTGACATCAGCATGGGAGATGCGGGTTCTTAGCACGTGTCTCCTTTGATACCAGCATGCGGGTTCTCCTTTTAACCCGCTTCTCATATAACTTACACAAGAGACATGGCTTGAAGGACTTCGGAGATGCGGTTAATCCGCGTCTCCGATGTCTCTCGCAAAGGAGACGCAGTTTTTCCGCGTCTCCGATGACTTGTCATCAGAGACGAAAATTTAGAGACGTGAACGTCTCCTTTGATTCTTGACCCGTGACTCCTTTGAAAATGCCTTACACAGTGACGGGCTCTAGCGTGACTTTTTGGCAGACATGGTGCCTGCTGAACGCCAACGGCTTGAACTTGGGGATGCTGATGATGAGCAATCAGCGGGGCCTGATGGTCCTGAGAAGCGGTGCAACACCTTTAATTTCAGCTACAACCACACTCGAGGAGGAGTGCGTGCTCCCAGCTGCACGTGCTGTGAACCAGCTTGACTGGGGAAGGTTTGAGTTCGCAAGGTATTTGCAACCTGTCTCCGGAGAACTGTCATTTTGGGTTTGGTGTAGTGATTGTACGACATGTGTGTACGTTAGAGCTGAATCTTTGCACAGTGGGGCAAAACTAATGAACTGTAATTGATGCAAACCTGACAAACCTGATGCAAAATAATGGACGGGTTAGCTGATTTGCTCTCTGGAACTAAAATAAATGTACATCTTGCTACAAATATACAAAGATTTTTGAACTGTAAGGATCACCCTTGTAATCCTTTTGTTATGTACAATGTAATAAGCACAAACAAACTCTGACACCTGTATTGACACAACACATACACATGCTCTTTCGATAGCTAAAGATAATTTTGTTGATGTTTACATGATTACAGTACATCCATTGTGGACAGTATCAATAATTAAGGCAAGATTTTTCGTTTCAAAAAAAAAATAATTAAGGCAAGCTTTTATGTTTGAGTGCTTACTCCTGAGACAATGGAAAATGTGCAGGCTCTCTAATGTGATTACATAATTTAGTTTGACAGAGTAGCTGCCTCTGCAAGCTACATACGTTGGTGCTTTAAATTGAAACGCTAGGTGCTTGACTAAACTGAAGACTATTCAAGAGTCCATAATATGAGTGAGCTGGGGTGGTCAAAACTCAGAAGGCTCCATATAGCCACCACATGGTTGCAGAGGCTTGCGGCCGCATAGCTTTCTTTTGAAAGTAGCAAGTAGCTAGACATGTTCCCCAACATTTTAGACAAACCATGCATACTTGAGCATGGTGGAGAGAGACATATCATACTTTTCTAAGAATAGATAGAGGTCATGTCGCCAGGAATACCATCAGTACAAATCAACTTTAAGTTGCATGTGGGCCACCGGGTGCAATTTCCTGATGATGCATGTTGCTGATCTAGGGTTGGGAGGTAGCAGAGAATGCAGCAGTGTAGTGCCCTTCATTGTGGCAATGTTCGCTGCGGCCAGTCTCTCCTGCAGTATGAGGATTCGCGGCGAAGTTCTTGAAACTGCTAGTCCAATCTTTCTTTTATTCTTATGTATCGATCTAGCATTATGTCAGTAAGTAGTCGACTAACCATCACCCAGAATTTTGTAACGCTAACATGATGACCCTGGATAATAAGACACCACCAGAGCGAGCTCACGTCGCATACACCTATGCCGGCCCAACACCATCGAGCTACCAGAGTAAGAAGCCATATGCACGGTGACGACCACGTACCAATTCAGTGGTGGAGTGAGCATGAGCCGCCTAGGCGCTGTGACGGTGACAGCAGGTCGCACCGTCAGGGTGTGGCATAGTGTATAGTGGCACGGTGACGCAGGGAGGTAACCTTCTGCTGTAGATTAGGGGCTAACGGTACAGCTATTGTGAACATAAATTTTCACCATACAAAAAACAGAAAATCCGATTTTAGCCAGTAACCTTCTGGATAATTAGGGGCGGGTCTAGGCTTTGAAGTATGAGTATTCAAAATTTTGAAGGGTAATTTTTTTTAACAGCTAAAATGATTCATAACACAAAATTAAGTACCAATATCGTAGATTCATAAAATTAACCCTAACTTGGAATTGTTCAACATGTAGATGTATTAAATGATAAAGTTTCAGACTAAAAATTAAAACCACTAAAGTTTCATAGTAATAATTTTTACAATTAATGCTCACTATCTGCTATCAGTTATCACGTTGTCACAATTCACAAATTCACAAAATTACAATCACAAATTGACAAACATTTGCAAACTGCTATAAAAATTCACAAATATTCGCAAATTTCCCACCTCAATGCTGCAATCCTGCAGTCTGCGGAACTGTAGCCGACTCCTTGCACCCGTGTGCCGGAGGCCGCGACGTCGGCCAGCCGCCGTGGCGCAGTGTGCCCACCACGGCAGCGCCCCTGAGTGCACCCGCGCCGACGCAGCGCCCAACGCCATGCCTGCCCCGTCGGGCCGTCGGACGCCGTGCGCTCACAGTTGGGGTTTCGAAAATCGAATGATGAAAGTGCAGAGAGGCGCCCGGCAATTTCACTGTGTGAGCAGCGGTGGAATTGAGCTAGGCGCGATATTGGGCCTTTGGCCAGGATCGAGGCAAAGGAGGAAATGACCCGGGAAACCTATGTGGCTTCCGGAAGCTTGGAAACTACTTAGCTTCCGGTGTTGGAGATCGTGCGGCCAGCGAAGGCTGAATGATCTCCATCGTCCTCCCATTGTAGTTGTCAGTCTTGGAGGAAGCATAGCATATGTCTCTTGTTAACAAAAAAAGACTGTTGGTAATGAACTAGTTGGTTGCCTAGAGTTAGCTTATAGTAGATCCTGCAATAGGAATACATTAGGCTGGCATTCACTTATGTACTGAAAAAAAAATGAGTTAGTCGAAAATGTACTAACCTCGTTGAACAAATCGAAGACCATGCTCCCACACCTTTCTGACTTGGATAATTTCATGGGATCACTCATGCTGGTATTATGTTCTGCAATGCCACAAGAAGTTCATATGTTATGCCACAAGGAGTCCATATGTTATGACAAAGACAAATGAAATTGGCAATGCACACTGTGCTTATTATACATGAAAGTCTGTTGGATTATCATATTTTTCCCAAATAACGCCATTTGTAACCTCCATATTTCCTCCTTAAAACACCTTGTTTCTGTTGAGCGCATTTGAAGTGCCCTTTCTTGTTGTGGTCAGCGGAATTGTAGATGCTACAATGCATGGTTACTCCATGTTTATTGATCATGTTCATGTGAGCATGTTCATGTGCTGACATCTAATTTTCTCAAACATTGTGAGCATAGGCGTATCCCTAACATCCAATATGTATATGCTATATCTTAGAACAACTTTTTAGACTTAGCCAAAATGTGCCCCCAGGATTATAATTTCTCATTCCCTGCCCATAGTCATAGAGAAAGTCATACTGATCCAAGACTTCACCATGCACCTCTTTTAGAGCTGCGCTTCTTGCCCTACTCAACTTGTACCTTGAAATATTTAGTTTGAATAGAGCAGGGGCTCGTCCCTGCCCAGGACCAAACCACGTCGAAGCTACGAACCACCCCGAGGCACTCCTCAAAGCTGTGGAGCCGTCGATCTGCCTGATAGGCGGGTCGTCCTTGCTGGAGGATCGACCCTGTCAAAGCTGGGAACCAACCAGGGCGCCCATCCAAGCTATGCAGACCCCATCCTCGCTGCCAGGCTTGGCGGAGATGCCGGAGAGGCCTTACTGGCAGGCTTGGCCACCGGCGAACCCATCCAAATATACGGGGTGGATATCTTTTTTCTCAAAAGAAACAAACGTAGAGTCCTTTTAAGTATTTATTTGCAGTAGTCACTGGCGGAGCTAGGTGGAGGCCAAGGTGGGCCATGGCCCCCCTTCTCAGGAGAAGGTTCTGAAGAAATGAAAGGCCAGCGCACTATCTTCTCATCCCTACGTTCTAAATTGTAAATTGTAAGTCATTTTATCATTTCTAGATTTATAGATTTTACTATACATCTAGATATACACTTATATCTAGATAGTTAAAATTATAAATCTAGAATTACCAAAATGATCTACAATTTAGGATAGAGGGAGTAGCTACTATTGATGCAGTGCTTTTGAAAATTTGCATGGCTGCAATGCATGTCTCCTTCTAGCGCTTGCTCTCTCAGCTAGCTTTATTGACTTCTAAGTATGTCAGCTATATGCAAATCATTGCCGATTCTTCTTGAGACCTTCATATATTTGATTGCTTTTCCATACTACTTATAATATATTTTTATGAAGTTAGTTTGCGCTTACATAATATAGCACTTGAGTTATAGGTTGTTGAGATCCAGAAGAAACCCCTTGATCTTAATCCTAGCTCCACCACTCCACCACTGGCAGTAGTCAATATGTGTCAAGCTTATTATAAAAAATATTCTTAAAAATATCATTTAAACATAGTTCAGTATGTTCTTGTTTTGAAGATCTTGTTGTAGAAACATAATGGTGCAATTGTAATTTAATTTTGATGTTCGGTTTAAGATGTATCGATTTTTTTAGTCCCCATAATTCTTGTATAAATGGTGATGTCACTAGTTTTATCTTTCTTGCACGTGCTCACGAACTCTATGCACGCATTACCTAGTACGGCCCAATCTAGATTAGTTGATTGGGCCAAAATATGAAAAGAGAAGGTAGCAAGCCTATGCGCGGTGGGAGACCTTTCATGTAACAACAAATTTTTCTACCAATTTAGGCTATGGTTAATCGCACCCGGAATCGAAGGCCTCCCAAAATATGGATTGTTGCAAGGGCCTTGTTGGAGTTCGTCTCGTCTCCTAAATTCGGAATATGAAATAGGGTCATGCTGGCGTTGCTTTTAGCATCCCATCAATGTCTTTTTTATATAGTCTTAAGTGCAAAATCAGACTATACTCAACAAATAGAGGGAAACTATCATTTCTTACTTGCATATCTAGTTATAATAACCTAGTTTCACATGTATTGGTGAATAAGTATTTTCAGGAACAAGTCTGCATAAGAAGAGAAACGTGCTAAAACGTCGGAGAAACGCACCAAAGAACACTCTACGCGAAGCATGAAGATCAAAGGGCCCACAGGCTAGGGAAAATCAGCTCAATCCAGCGGGGATCCACAAGGGACAGCGCCAAGGCCCACCTGACGCCCACCTTGCGAAGGCGGTCGCGAGGAGGCGTCACCTTGGGTCGGCCGAACCAAGGCAGTAGCCTCTCGTCCTCATCCTCCACGTGGCAAGCCCTGGTTGACTCCTGATGGCGGTGGAGGAAGATTTCCTGAAGATGCCTTTCGGAAACCGCCCTCTACCACCTATAAAGGGAGGAGGAGAGCCTCCTCTCTCACACACACCACACTTGAAGCCTCTCTCCCTCTTTCTCCAAGCTAGATTTGTAATCCTTAAGCTAGTGGAGCTAGGCTAGAGCTATCTCTTGTAGTGCTAAGCTATCTTTGGGTCGTTGTGGGATGCAACCTTCGGCCTTGGGTATGGTTTTGTACTCAATTTATCGGTACCTTATTCATAATATTGAGTATGGTTGTTATGCTATTCCTATAGTATATCATACCATGTCTTGCCTTATCACAAGTTATGAAACGTATGTGGTTAGGCTAGTTTATCTAAGTCACGGCATTGGTTCGTTGTGCTTTCGAGCTTGCTCTAGCTCTTTACTTGTCGATCCTTAGGATCAGAGTCCCGGGGGATCTAGGGTAGTTATCAGATACACGAGCGTGGTGCTCGGGTACTGCAGCAACCTCCGGATATGGCTGTACCCCACGGTTCGTTAGGGGTAGGCAGCAGGTGGTGATAGCCCTTTCCATCCTCGTAGTCCCCCACATTCGGGTATAACGTAGGAGTTCTAAAAGATATCCTGTCTTGGCAGATCAGGGAAGGATATTCTTCCCGTAATGTTGTGTGCTTAGAGCTAGTCTTAACCATGTATATGTATTTGTATAACCCTTACTTGTCTAATTAGGTACCACTAGGACCCTTATATGCCTTGCTCCCGCTAAGCTTAGGCTTATTTATTTATTTTTTATTTATGAGATTGGCTTGTGTATATATCACATTACCCTCATATCTTTATAATGACTTACCCATGTATGATCTTTGGTCTATTACTTAAACATATTGGTCTGGATATGTATCTGATAAACTCTTTTATACTAATGTCATCTTTTGAGATAATATAAATAACGATACCTTGAATACTTCCGGATGAAATGCAACAACGGTATATCCGTGCGCTTACGCTGTTCCCTTCCCTTCATGGCTATATCTTTCCACCAACCACGTGGAAATTAGAAATATCGTCTCCCATCATTGATATACAATTGCAACAAAAAGATCCCCATGAAGACATGCATATTCTAGTCTCTTCCATTTTATTTGTAAGTTTGTGTGCTCAATCACTTCTTTCTAAATATCTTGTTTTATTAGTTTCTTATACTCAAATTCAACATTAATTGATCAATTTGGATCAAGTTTACATTGATAAATCATTAAAATGGGTTCTTAACTTGTTGGATCAACGCGCCATACCAGACCTGGTTGTTTCGTTGATTTTAATAACCGGATCATCCTGCATATATTTGGAACTATTGTCTAGTTCACGAACTTATATACTTGTTTTTTGTTTCATGGATCAGTACAATTAGAAAATATGATTCTAGTTGTGAAAAACATAATAAAAATATTAAATAAAAAAGTGGAAGAGCTAACTCAATCATAGAACGAAGCTCTAATACATACTGGAAAAATTAAGTTATACATATTTATGTTGGTTATAAGTTTCTTCCTAAATCACACAATATATATATATATATATATATATATATATATATATATATCGTGAATATGTAGTTTGATCAATCTTACATTCAATTTCGTTAGTTAACACTGAAGCCAGCGTGAGATGGAGCAAGTCAAAGACTTCGACATGGAGCATTGGATGCAACATCGATGGGTATCTTTTAATTCCAGTTGCTTAACACCTAATATGTTTTAGCACTTGTTAAATAGTACTACTATTAATCTTTGTAATGCCTGGTGATGTGGATATAAGGCTCGCCAGCTGATCTAGTAGGTTATCGAAGAGAAAGTTATCAAACCCTGGTTCAAGAGTAAACTAGTTCATCCTGTATCTGGATCTATCGGTAGTGTATATTTGAATCCCGACCATATTTCGTGATGTTCTTTTGATATTCTTCCTCGGGTCCTAACACGATTTCTTTATCCTTAAAACAAATCTAGGATTTGAAACATGATTTTCAGACTCTAGAGACACAAGGACTGAGTGGTTAAATCCTGTTAGCCGGTTGAATGAGATCATCATTAGTTTCAAGCTTTATCAGGAACTATAACTGATAAAATTTTATTTCCACTAAATTAAGGATGCAATTTAGAAATGGACCTTCTATGTTGAAAAAAATTATGGGCACATTTCCTTCTAGGGAGAAGTCCAAATTACTCCCACCAACTATGGCCGATCATATAACCCTTATAACTAAATAAATGTTTACTTAACCTTCCATTTTGAAATAAATGTTTACTTAACCTTCCATATTTTCAAAACTAGCTCATATTTCACCTTTGACATCCAATGTACACATAGAAGGTGAATTTGCCTGTTTTAATGACCATGTCGTCCACCATCGTCAACATCTGCCAGCTTCTTCCTCCTCCTGCTGCTGGCTTACCTCTCTCTTCTCCTCTCCCCTCCCTGCCTGCCGCCCCCTCTTTCCTGTTCTCTTCTTCCCCACCACAAGCCACCACTGGTAGCTCTGTTTTGTCTTCTCTTCTCCTCCCACGAACAAGAAGCCTCCAGCTGCAGTTTATCCGCTTCCCTTCCTTCCAATCAGAGGTCAGAGCAGAGCAAGCATATGCTTGCACCAATTCAAACAGCATACGCAAGCCACCTCAATCTTGTTTCCACCGAGCAGGGCGAGCACATCAGCAGCATGCCACAGCCACTCTCCATCTCTCCCCACACAGCTGTCGCTGGCTCTAAGAATATCAAGTCATTTGTGAAGGTTGCTGACCAATGACAACACATCTCACAGCAGTTTTTTGGACAACGTCAACAGGGACCCAGGTGCTACTATTACCTAATGATGCTCATTGCGAAACTATAGGACCAGGAGGTATCAGGGATCTATTGCCATTCGGTATGGAGGTGTTCACTGCAGGTCTGCAGCCACTCTCTGCCACTGGTTATCGTGTTGGTAGTGGTCGATTTACTCAGACAAAATTTTGAAATGGTAAGAGATTACGCTTGCACCTAGACATTTGTGCGAGCCAACTCATGCTACCGATCGAGCTGCAGCATGAGGCAGCAGAGTTCGAGACTCGTGAGCCAACGTCCATATGTTCGCTCAATGAACTGTTCATAAGACATGAATGTCGAACCACATCCAGTGTATTGCCAGTGTGCTCTTTAAGTCTTATTAGATAGCACAAGGGAGGCTTCATTTCTTGCGGCCTGTTCGCTTCAGCTTATCAGCCGGTTTATCAGCCACCGAACAGTGTTTTTCTCTCACAACAAATCAGTCGTTTCAGCTTTTCAGCCGACTTATAAGTCCAGCCAAACAGCATCTTGCAGCTATTATATAGTAATACAAACAGTAGGACCCTGGGTAGGGACTGGGAGGCACTCCCTCCGTTTCAAATTGTAGGTCGTTTTAGCTTTTCTAAGTTCATAAATATTTGTATACATCTAGACATACACTATATTTATGTGTAAATATCTATGCACTTATAAAAACGTAGGAGTATCAGAGAATGCAGCGGCGAACTCGTGCTTGCGGACGCCACCATCTTCTCAAAAGCCACTGTAGTTTTTGGCTGCTTTCCCTTTGGTGAGCGAAGGCACCGGCAACCTAGCATCAACCTAATTCTGGCTCTCTATTTGACCATGAGCGAATGCTTGTTGTCCGAATGCTTCACTCGTAGTGTGGATTATTTGCTTGCTCATATTTGAAATTTGGACTTCATGCTTCCACTTTTAGCTTTCCATTCGTTATGTTGTGGTTCTTACTACCTTTTAAAATTGCATATCTTAGATTGTGGGTTTTACTCCCTCGGTCTAGAAAAAAAAAGGCATTCTACCATTCAAGATTTGTCCCACAAAAACAAACGGGCCACGTGAATTCCTTTATTTTTCATGTTGTGCTCTATAGCTGACTTAGATGCATCTATTAGTTTACCGTGTTGGTTGATTTCTTGTATTAGCTTTAGCGGACTAACGATGCGTTCACGTTCACGACAATTGGTCGATTCAGCTTCAACATACTAAACATGGTCCACTGGCCATGTCTACACTTAATTTTGTCCTGGATCCGGCACTCTAAATGACTGTTGCAACAAATTATGAAACAAGATGAACTTTAAATGTTTATATACACGTACTCCCTCGCGATTAGGAATTCCATTCTGTGTTACTGTATCAATTGCGCTTTTGACCGGTCAAACAGTTAATTTCTACTAGAGTGTACCATGAACAGGTCAAGTTTTGCAAGCCAGTAAACTTTGCGTTCATATATATAAGCCAGGGCAGGGCGTAAGCAAAACCCTGCAAATTCAATCAGTGGCATGGAATGAAATTTTCCTATCAACTAAGGCAATTTTTTTAGTTCATTGAGTGCATTTATTAGTTCACTGAACTTGGATATGCCGATGAAGGGTATTCATATTTCAGAATTACTTCCTCCGTTCCAAATTACAAGTCGCTTGGAGAGTTAAACCATTTTATATTTGACCAAAATTATAAAGAGAATCGGCAAAGGTTTATGGCACCGAACAGATATACTATGAAAATATATTTAATGAAGAAACTAATGGTACTTATTTGGTATTATGAATGTTGGTACTTTATTGTATAAACTTGATCAAACTTGAGATGTTTTGACTCTCCAAGAAAGTTAGAATGACTTATAATTTGAACGGAGGGAGTAACAAAGATCTATTGCATTCACATTGTTTTTGTCTTTCAGCCTTTGCCCGGGGTGTAGATACAAACATCATCCATGCCATGTCCACATCTGAATTTTGGTCAGTCATGCCAATGAGACCCAGATGCTAACCGTCTAGAGATGCGCATCGCAGAATTAGGACCAGGAGGTAATAGGAAATGCAACAACGCAGCGCAGCCCACCAGAGTATTGCAACTCCATTAAAGAAAGGCTCTATCGTGGCCTTTTGGCAGACATGGTGCCTGGTGAACGCCCACAGCCTCAACTTGGGGATGCTGACGATGATCAGGGAGCAATTAGCAGGTTCTGCAGGTCCGGAGAAGCTATGCGACAATCGGGAGTTCAACTACAGGCCCTCCGAAGACGGCCGGACGATATGCGTGCTCCCAGCTGCACGTATGGCAGTGAACCAGCTTGACTGGATCAGATTTGAGTTCGCAACCTGTCTCTGGAGAACTGTTATTTTGGTTCTCTTGTATGAGATGTCTGCGCGACTGCGCATTCTTGCCTGCATTTTTGCCCAGTGGGGCTAAACCAGTGAACTAAAATGGATGCAAACTATTATGTCCTGATGCAATGCCACGGACGGGGATCAAGCTGATTTGTTATCTGGAACTCAAAAAAAAAATCCACACTTTGCTGCAAAGATTTTTTTAACGAGTAGTATCATCCTTTCTATCCTTCTGTTATATTCACCGAAATAAGCACAAACAACTGACAAACTGACACCTGTATTGACACTCAATACATACGAGTAATTTGGATTTTTGTTGATGTTTACATTGTTGCAGTTCAAATTTGAGTGCTTACTCCTGGGACAATGGAAAATGTGCAGACTCTCTGATGTAATTATAAAATTTCGTTTGGTACCTCCTTTTGCAAAGGTTTGGATTTTCTATAAGATACGTACAGTGGGGCTTTAAATTGAAGCGCCAAGTGCCTGAAGACTCTTTTTTTTGCGAATAAGTGCCTGAAGACTATTCGTAGTCCATAATAGCTGGTGTTTAGAAGGCTCCATATATAGCCACCACCTTGCAGGCACGTAGCTTTCTTTAAAAATAACAAGTATATATGTGCCCCCCCAACCTTCCAGAGAAACCACTGAGTGAGCATGGAGGAGATGGCCATGTAAAGGTCACATTTTTCCTAAGAATAGATAGAGGTCATGTGTCATCCATATAAATCAACATGGAGTTGATTGGGCCACGCGGGTGCTATTATCTAATGATGAACATTGATGAACTAGGATTGAGAGGTAGCAGAGAACTCAGCGACCAAGTGCCCCTTATTGTGACAATGTTCGCCGCGGCCAGTATATGTGGATGAGTTGCGAGAAGAGAAGATTTTGGCCAGTTAGTTTCATCCTCCTTGTATTCTTACACATGTATATCTGGTATCATGTTGGTAAGTGGTCAACTAACCCGCACAGAATTTTTGAACCATTGTCAGATGGCTCTAAACAGGACAGCATTACAGGACAGCATTATGCACGAGGAGAGAGCAGTGAAAACCCACCTCAAGGATGCTGAAAGACCGTGAAGGAACTTCAATCATGTGTTGATGTTCTTGGATATAAGCTTGGGAGGTCAACTGCTTGCAGGGTTCGCGACATAAGGAGAAGCGAAAGAGAAGTGTGATTGAGAGTTCAGCATACTGCTTGAAATGTACATCTCCTGGAACTATTTGACTCTGAAATGAACTCTTGCATGCTCTGAAACTAATCATGTTCTAAAAGCTGGTCTGAAAGTGGCTTTTCTGAACTGTCGTATGCTGAAACTGGTCTGAACTGTATTGTAGCATGTTTTTCAGAGATGCGCTCTACATCTTACTGAAACCATTGCTCAGAATCTGTGCACAACGCGAATCGATGAGTGAAATTCTGTTTGAGCATCTACAGCAAGGACATGAGTCTAGGGCTATCAAGATTGATAATGGTGCATAAAAGAGGGGGGGGGGGGGGCGCTTTAATCTTCTGTTCAGATTGAAGGTACTGAAAGAGAAACAATGCAACGCATGATACATCTCAGGCTGCAACAGATGAACAGAACAAGGTCTGATTCATGCAGGACATGATCATTTTGGCAGGAGCTCCCAAGAAATACCATAGAAAAATTACAAGTATTTACAAGTATTAGAGTAAAAGTTCCATGTATATTATATGCAATATATAAGTTGTGGCTCATGATAATACTATACATTGGTTTCTTGCAGTAATATCAAGCAGGAGTTCATTGCAGGAACATACTACAGCAGAACCACACAGTTTATGGTCTCATCATTGCTCTATTTTTTGGCTGCATATGCGACCTTTTATCTACCAATTTTTTTCTTTTTTTCTTGAATATGCAGGAGAACTGCGTATCATTACAGTAAGATAGGAGAAAGGCCAAAATAGCCATACAACACACACTTGAAAGTGAAAAGCATTTTGAAAAGTCCAACCAAAAGGACCCTAAGTTATCTAACAGTTGCTAATGCTACCTGCAACATCAGCGCTACTATGTTTGCAGTAAATCGATCATGTGGCAGTGGTGGTGGTGCCTTATCAGCAGGCCCGTACCTAAGTTTACGAAGTCTTGGTGCGAAATACAAAATGGTAGCTCCATATTTCCAAAATGCAAATAACAAAAATGTATTTATACTTCATAATGTAATTACCATAAGCATTAATGCATGCTGCAATACGAGGATAATAAAATTGAAACCCAAACTGGCTAAGCATCCACTGTC
Source organism: Setaria viridis (assembly GCF_005286985.2). Classification (NCBI taxonomy): domain Eukaryota; kingdom Viridiplantae; phylum Streptophyta; class Magnoliopsida; order Poales; family Poaceae; genus Setaria; species Setaria viridis. The sequence goes on from NC_048266.2 coordinate 3,016,701, forward strand.
AACTATTGGGCTCGACGTGGAAAAGATTGGATTATAACATGCTTAATAGGCTAATTGCTGCTTAGAGTGGCTTCTGAAAATTGGAGGCCCGGCGCGGTCGCCCCCACTTGCACCCCCTAATGTACTGCCCTGCTTATCAGCGCTACTATCTGGTGGTGGTGTGTGCCTTATTTATGGATATATTCATGAAAAGTTTCTGAACGGAAGTAGCAGAATTCGTACGGTGTTTTTGAGGCTGCAGGAATGGCTCGTGCAATGTCACAGCAGGGGTAAGCATAAGCATTTGAGTTGTTTATGCTGCGCATTTGCCGACTTCATATTGGTAGTCAATTTCTCTTTAGTGTTCAACTTGGGCATCTTCACGGAACTTATTACAATTACCCGCTCCTGAGAACTCCTTGTTGGAGAGTATTCCTTTGATTTGGTGGTTCCAGTCAAGGAGTCTTTTTGTTTCTTATCAAAAAAAAAAAGGAGTCTTTTTGTTCTTCTCCATGTAAAGATCGGGTGTAACAACCCTCTGCATAAAATGAATGGCAGAACTCTTGCTCTTGGTTTCGAAAAAAACAAATCGTATACAGTAATGTGTTGTACATGAAGAATTGAACTCGTCTTGTATTTGCTAAATTGAGCATTAACAATTTATCTCTACAATTTTGAAAAATGAGAAGTCATCAGTTGCTACTAAAAAAGTATATCATGCAAACCACAATTTGACCAGCGTTGAAAGAGTGAAAAGACCAACTCTTCACCAACGAAGGTCCAATATTGATCAAAAGCTAACAGGCCAGCTTTCACCTACCAAACATTAGCAGAAAGTAATAATAAACATCAATAGTACCACCTGCTGAACAAATTACGTGCAGGTAAGTGACAGCAGGGAAGCTATGCAACTGTGGATTGAGAATATTCTTAGAATTTGTGCAGCTAATGGAAGGATTTTGTCTTCACATTTCCATTTGAGCGAAGTTTATTTGTCCTCAAAACTAATCTTCCTTTACCACTTTACCGGCCCAAGCCTGATTACATAGAGACAAACTTTGCAACTTATGCTGGCAAAACATCACAGTACACCATACATTTGATAATAGATAATAGATGATAGATTATATAGATAGATGGTGCTCATCCCCTACAACAACGGAAGACTACTACAAAAGACTTCCGCATCGTGGAGAAGTATATATGAACCACACTAATAGCAAACCAAGCACCATATTGGCTTCAAACTTACAATGTTTAGAGCCATTTGAAGTAAAGACATGAAAAAAAAGGATAGGTTGCTCCAGACACATAATAGTTGTCACCTTACATAGTAATAAGGTACATGTCCAGTGCCAATGACTACTTAAGAAAATAAACTGAACATCTATCTAACATATACTAGCTTCGCTACTGAGCGCCTGCAGTAGCCAGTCGCCTGACATGAGCGCTTCATTATCTCTGGAATATTATTCCTGAAACCCCGCGGAAAACAAAGAATCAAAGGAATGAAAAATTGCAAGTATCAGAAAGAGACGATCTTTATGACTGCAGATGCTTACCGAAGCCCTATGTACAAGCACCAGTCGCTAGGCCTCAAACTCAGAAGAAGCCACCACCAGGCATGGGCATGTCATCAAAGCTCCAAAGGTCCATGTTGCCACCCACATCCTGGGATCCATCACAGTCCAAAATTGGGTTGACTGGCTCATCTGGACTGTCCATCAGGAAATTCATATATGGCTCAAACTCAGGGAGATCAACACTAGCATCCCCTGTCACAGGAGGCACCACAGCTTTGGAGGTGCCCTGGAGGAATGCGGACTCATCAACCTCTGTCAAAGTGGGAACAGGTGCAAGAGCTGATGTTATGTCAGTGGTCCTGGTGTCATTCTCCAGGCTGAAGTCTGAGAAACTGAAGGAGTTGCTACCTTGGTCAGAGGACAGGTTCGCCAAAGGTTCCTGAATGGAGGCAGCAGTATTCACCATAGGAGCAAATGACATGTTCTGAGTCTGCATGATTGGCTCAGGTATGGTGTGGTTTGCATTCGCATTGGTCATGTTGTTGATAACCAGATTCTCCTCAGTGCCCATATTGGCCACTTTCACAGATGTAGGCTCAGCAAGGCGCTTCTGAGAAGCCACTGGAGCCTCATCTGGGAAGTTGACCTTGGCCTTCTTACCACGAATCCTGCGTGCCTCAACATCATAAGCTCTGGCAGCTTCTTCAGGAGAGTTGTAAGTACCGAGCCAGACACGAACACCTTTGCGAGGATCTCTGATCTCAGCAGCCCATTTACCCCATGGGCGACGGCGGATACCCCTGAATTGGTTCTTTTTCTTCCTAGCATCAGGGCCATCAACACCAGCTGCAATTGTGTTTAATTCATCTGAAGAAAGGAAGGAGATCAACATAAGGCATCAATCATTTCATGAAAAGTTGGAACTATGTTAACTGTACCACAGCATAGACTTAGAACTGAAGCATTAATGATGCACGAGAGCATGTCAACTCTACTTGACTGCCGCCAAAATTCAGACCGTGTTTATAAAGGACCTTCAGAAAGAAATCCCTCTATGTCCCTATCTTCATTCAGAAATATCAAAGCTTCCCTATAGCTAGTCTGTAATATAGGATTGACCCCTTTTTTCCCCAAGTTAACAGGTAAATCTAAACACAGGTAAAGGAGCCAAATCAAATAGGCGATAAAAATTTTCATGACAAGGTTAGGATCTACATAGCACCGATCATTCATGAAAAAAGGGGATCACTGCATTAACCAAGATTGGACGCGGAAATTAAAGCCCTACCAAACAAATGGACAAAAGAAGTACTAGTACAACTTCTCGAAGCACCCGGAGGGAACAGCAAGCTGTGTGAATTCAGTTTCTCACTTCTGATGCAAATCTGCATCCGGAATGCTAAACTAGGATAAGAAATCGTATGAATACCAAGCCAGAGACCCAAAAATCGCATCAATCTGCCGCCAAAACAAAGGAAAAATCGACGCCGAGCCAAGTGATTACCTCTGGCGACAACGCTCCTGGGTGCGGCGAGGGACTTGGCCTCGTCCTCGGACTCCACCTCCGACTCTCCGGACTCCACCTCGAACTCAGCGAAGGCGGCCTCGAATTCCTCATCCTCGCGGGCCCTCTTCTTCTCCTCTGCCCCGGTGCTCCTCGGCTTCTTGATTTCCGGCCAGAGCTGGCCCGCCGTGACCCGCTGGCCCGGCCTGGCCCGCCGCGGGATGCAGCCGCGGAGGACGGCGCCGCCGCACATGGCTGGCTGCTGGTAGTCGCTGGCTTGTGGGGCCGCGGACGGCCCGGTGCGCGAGGGGAATCTGAAGCTGGTGACGGTGGCTGGCGGTGTGTTGTTCTCTTGCTTGTCTGCGGGAGAAGACAGAAGAGATGTGGAGTGCGTGGAAGGAATGGGCTTGGGGGCAGGGCTTATTTATAGGCGTGAGAGTGGCGGGGCTGTGTGGTGCAAATCCTGGAAAATTATGGGCCTCTATGCAAAACTCTAAAACATCTAAACAGGATGCAAATACTAATGCTACCACATCCATCTCAAAAACAAGTAAACATTTAATACTAGATCAATTGATGCACGCATATCCGAGAAGCACCAAACTAATGGATGCACTTGTATAATCAATATAATTATTCAATAAAACTTGTAAAAACATGTTGGAAAAATAGAATGCTCTGATTTTCATTGTTGTCATAAAGGTACCGATCGACGGCCACTGGATCTCCTCCGTCCGTCTCATTGATTGATGGGTATTTGGGCACACGCCAAGCGCTACGTTATAGTGTCACGCAAGACCCAGAAAGCTTCGGGGGCAACCACGAGGCGCAAGAACGGAAAAAGGATAAAACGCCAAGAAACACCAAATGTCACCAAGACCCGCAAGGCTTCATAGCAACCACAGGACGCAAAAGAGAGAAAAAGAGCAACACGCCACCAAATGCAGGGGTCACACAAGACCCGAGATGCTTCATGAGCCGCAAGAGCGAAAAAGGACAAAAAGCTAAGAAACGCCAGAGGCCACCCAGACCCGCGAGGCTTCAAGGAAACCACAAGATGTAAAGAGCGGAAAGAGCAACACGCCAACAAACGCTAGATGTCACGCAAGACTCAGGATGCTTTTGTGGCAATCATGAGGCGCAAGAGCGGAAAAGGGGAAAACGTCAAGAAACGACAGAGGTCACCAAGACCCGCGAGGCCTCAAGGCAACCACAAGATGCAAAAGAGCAGAAAGCGCAACACACCAACAAATACAAGCTGTCACGCAACACCTAGGAGGCTATGGGGCAATCATGAGGCCAAGAGCGAAAAAGGATAAATGCCAAGAAACACCAGAGGTCACCACTCGCAAGGCTTCAAGGCAACCATGATACGCAAGAGTGACAAAGAGAAACACGCCAACAAACGTCAGGGGTCACACAAGACCCGAGACGCTTCATGAGGCGCAAGGAGCGGAAAGGACAAAACGCTAAGAATTGCCAGAGGCCACCAAGCCCCGCGAGGCTTCAAGGCAACCACGAGACGTAAAGAGCAGAAAAAGCAACACGCCAACAAACGCCAGAGGTCACACAAGACTCGGGATGCTTTGTGGCAATCATGAGCCGCAAGAACGGAGAAGGCAAAATGCCAAGAAACGCCACAGGTCACCAAGACTCGCGAGGCCTCAAGGCAACCACGAGATGCAAAGAGCAAAAAGCGCAACACGCCAACAAACACCAGCTATCACACAACACCTGGGAGGCTATGGAGCAAGCATGAGGCCAAGAGCGGAAAAGGACAAAACACCAAGAAACGAAAGAGGTCACCAAGAACCCCGAGGCTTCAAGGCTGTCATAATACACAAGAATGAAAAGAGCAACACGCTAATAAACTCCAAAACTCATGCAAGACCTGAGATGCATTGCGGCAATCACGAGGTGCAAGAGCGAAAAAGGGCAAAATGCTAATAAAAACTAGAGGTCACTAAGACTCACAAGGCATCAAGGCAACGACAAAACGCAAGATTGGAAAGTGTAACATGACAACAAGCACCAGTGGTCACGCAACACCCAGGAGGCTTTGGGGCAACCATGAGGCCAAGAGTGGAAATGGCAATATGCCAACAAATGACGGAGGTCATGCAATATCCAAGAGGCTTCAACGCAACCACGCAAGGAGCAAGAGAGAAAATGGAAACCCACCAACAAACTCCAAAGGTCATGCAAGACCTATGAGGCTTAAAAGGCAACCATGAGGTTCAAGAGCGGAAAAGGGGGCAACATGCCAACAAATGACAGAGGTCACTCATGCCACAGAGCCATAGCTAATGACAGATCAGATTTTGATTGGCAAACCAATCTCCTACCTTCATCCATGAAAGAAATTATTCAATATGTGTTGAATAATCAAATTGGGATGCAAAAAAATAAAAAAGAAGCCTACTATAGCTTTATACCAATGGAACTTGGTGGAGCCTGCACAGCCGCAAAAACAACACCTATCCAGGGATGGGCCTAGCCAGGATCGAGTGATTATGGCATGATAGGGCTAGAAAATAAATTTTCTTTTGGAGAATTTGCAGTTCTTCGTTGGATTTCGATTGCAATGTATTATCATCAAGAAATTTTTTATGGCATCTTGTGATCACAAAAATGTTCATCGATTCCCTTATGATAGAGAATTGATGAATTTTTGATATTATATGTATAAATCCAAAAAATCATATAAAGCGCACTTGTGTTGCTACAAAGGTGGAGAAGGACACTTTTGACTAAGATTTCAGAGATTTGGGTAGGAGTAGAAATGCAAAGAGGTAAGCCGGATCGATGTGATGACACATGGTTATGGCACCACCAGTGGCGGAACTGGCGAGAAAATTAAGGGGGACCAGACAAACATTTGTTGATTCAAGAATTTGACAATTAACTCTAATTTTTATTGTTCACCAAAACATACACTAGCTAGCCATGACTATAGTAATTAATTATGCAACGGCAATACACAAAAGCAAATAGCTTGCAAAAGTGATCAATATATCTTGTTCATTTAAATTTCACTATGTATTCTTCATTGTATCATCAATAACTGATTGTGTCATGAACTTTATTGCAATCTCTCTCTCTCTCTCTCTCAATATCAGATAAGAAATTAAATCGGAACCAGTTTAGGGATATGGATTAGGGAAATAGAGCTCGCTTTACATTGGTTTGAGTTGGAGGAACATCAAGAGCAGGACGTGTCGTTGATGTTGCCCTCCATCGTGACTGCGACCACCTACCTGCCCGCCGTCATTGGCATGATGACACCATCGCAGAGCTAGAGTCCACGGTACGGCGCTAGGCGTTGGCACTGAGTCCGTTGCGACTGCGAGATTGAAAACGAAACATCGCGAGGACAAGATCTTAGCATCTTAGCAAGCGGCTCCAGGCAGTTGTATGTGTTGGGCAGTTGGGCTTGGCCTCTGTGGCCTGTTGACCATTGACTAGCAAAGGGTAGTACTTTTTTTTATTTTTGTTGGGGTGGCCATGGCCCCTGCTGGCCACCCCCAGTTCTGCCATTGGGTGCCACCAACAAGTAGTGGAGGATTGGCAATAGGTGGTGCTGGTGGCAAGAGAGCAAAAGGAGTGGCTAGTGAATGGGAGGGGTTGCGGGAGGTGAGCGATAGGAGCAAGTGGAGGGGTGCGGAGCTCCGTCTAGGAGGAAGAAAAGAGTAAAAATAAGAATTTGAGGGTTGAAGAATAAGTGGAAAGGATAAGAAGGAAAGAGATAAAGAGGGGTGAGGCAGCAAAGCTGTTACTCGCCGTGGTGGTGGGAAACAACTGGTAGGCGATTGAGAAGGAAAGTGGATATAGTTGGCAGAATCTTCGTGTTGGTGGCGGTTTAGGAGGGTGGTGCCACCGCCAAATTGCGGCAGGAGGCCTTGGCATTAGGAGTGCTCAGTTGGAGTCCAAAAAGACAATGGCTCAAAATATATGTAGCTAGGGTGTAGATGTAAGCAAGAGGGTCCATCAGCACAGGTGTATAGTCAAAGGGAATGACAAGGCGGTCAGAAGCACAGGTGTATAGCCAAAGGGAATGACAAGGCGGTCAGAAGGACGTATGATAAGAAGAGGGGCTCTTGACCCAATGGTATCAAAAGAACTGTCTACCACTAGTCTCTCACCGAAAATAATAGGACATAGAACTAAAGATAATATCAACATTCTCTCAAGGCTATTTGAAACATGTAGATTTTCACGATAAGCTGTGTGCATGCATGCATTTGTACTATGTTTCACCAAAACAATCTGTCTAGGGTGGTCAATATGATTTTTTCCTAATCTAACATAGCAAAGTTGCAACAAAGAAGTAAATAGCACAATTTCAAGTAAAAAAAGTTTTGGTGCACAATTGAGAGGTCAAGTAATGCCTTTATTTGAACCTCTTAGGCGTCTCCAACAATCTAGCTCTAAGCTAACATACTCAATTTTTTTACTCATTAAATAGTGTAAAAGATAAGAGACTAGCGTGGAGTGGAGAGATAGTCTCGCTTATTTCCCGATGCACTACTTTCTCACAGCATGATATTCAAGGATGTATGTTGTGCTCTCTCTCCCCTCCACGTTTGCCGACTTAGAGTTAGTTCTAACTTACAATGTGGAGACGCCCTTATTGCACATATGTGCATCTAAGGCAATAAAAGATGTGCCTCGGACCGTGTGAAGAGAGATCTTTTATGTTATCTATAAGAATATTTTTAATAAATATTGTGGCATATTTTATAGCCATTTGTGATCTGCTATAATAATTATTGGAGATGTTCTTATAAAATATTGGTCCAACTAAGATATAATTGCTGGAGACATAATATTTGCCTAGATTTGGTCACTAATACATATTTAAATAATACCTCGAATCTCTTAGTGTATAAGATTTTCCTACATTTTGTCAATAATATCAGAAGGTCCATTAATGCCTTTGAACCTATGATTGCACCTAAGGGAGGTCCAAGGTAATTAAAAAACATGCCTGTCTTATTGTGTGAAGAGATACACTGCTTGATGGGCTAGCAGCCATTACTGTTGGAGATATAGCAAATCCAAGACTCTAGTACTATAATTGTTGGAGACGCAAACCTCTGATGATAGTTTTTTCTGCACTATGTTTCATAAAAAAAAATTCTGACAAGTGTTGAACATCAAACCTCTTTGCGTGGTAAGTGATCTAAAGTGGAGCTTGGAGCGCAATTGGACCCGAGCACTCGTGTATGATGCGGTTGAAAATGTACATCTCCTGAATTTATCCCCTTAAAAATAAGACACGTGACGAAACTTAAAGTTTGCAAAAAAGAGTGCCTACTTGCATTTTGACCAAATAATATATCGTGTGCAATGACAATGACAACTTTGATCTCGAACAAATTGTGTGGCGAAACTCGTTCTCAAAGGGACGCAAAAGTAGGTCCACGATTGTGAAGACGGTTCCTCTACGGTTACTATAGAGGGACTCATCACTGACAGGTGGGCCTGGTTGCGTTGAGGCCTAGGAGTACACACGTTAGTGGGCGTGAGGACCCTCCCGCTCCCTGATCGATCTTGGCACTTTGCAGGTGAAGGTACATGATTCTTGGCATCAGGAAGAGTTCCTCTGGTGTCACAAAATTCTAGGCTACCAATCCTCTGCCTTGTTTTATTTTCTAAAAGCAAATGTTCTTCTTTCTTTTTAATCAACCATGCCCTTCACAAGCTATAAACTAGCCCGTCATCTTCCAAAATATGTCAAACGGGCCGCTTAGCATCAGTTTCCTCCTGCGTTAGGCGAGGGTTGTTTAGGAGTTGGCTGTACCACCAGTGCCACCCAGAATTTCTTAGCTGTGCCTTTTAAGCCCTTAACTCTAGAGAGCTCAGAGCTGGTAGGCTTTGAAAATTCTTTGACGGCTCCATCATGATCATGGAATAACCCAATGAATCTGAAGGTTCACCGGATTTGATCATGGGCAATCGATCCGTCAGTTGAAAAGTTGGGACAGCCAGGTGACAACATGAGTCCAATAATGGAGGCGTCCCGGGAAAGAGAGAATCCAATATTTGGAGTCTATCATGTGTTAGTTGCAACAGAGGGTTGATTAGCACTTTAATTGAAGTCTTTGAGGAGGTTTTAGATAACATTATATTGAAGAAAAGTTCTCCTGTGATTTTCGATCACCCAAAAATCAGAGACTGACAGGCCCGTCAAGTTACCCACCTTGCTCCTGACGTGACATCTCTGCCAGCAAACAATCCGTAGACACGAGCCAACACCCTCGAGGGTCGAGGCCTTGATGCAACAAACAATAAGGTAGCACGCACTAGCAGGGGCGGACCCAGGAACAGACAAAGACCGGGGCTGATCCCAGCTTAGTACAAACTTATGGAGTATGTATTTGTTCTTTGATATTTAACTAATTTTTTCTAAATCACCATTGGGATTTTGGCCTTGGACCCAGGCTGCAGCCTCCTAGGTCCGCCACTGCGCACTAGTACTAGTAACCAGGTATGCCGTACATAGAAATTTATTTCGCTCCATCAGGGTAAAACTTTGTCCAATAATTGCTGTTTCAATACTTCATTTTCTGTGACACAATCTAAGTATTAACATATTGTATTGATAATAGGGGCTATAGTTATGATTTTGTACACCAATCAGACTGCTGTAGACAAATATCTGGACGCGGTGCTAAAAATCCCAGGAATAGACTGTTGCTCCGAACGCTGTACTCCACCTCCAGCCGCCGCATTCGTCCTGACTCCTGACCTTACTGCACTGCTCCTGCTCGGCGACTGAAGAGACTGCCGGACGGCTGCTACTTCGACAAGCGTCTTGGCTGCATGCAGCAGCTGACCGCCCGGTGGCCCGTGCTCCTTCGGCCATCTTTTTCTTAACAGCCGGTGGCCGGAGGCCGGAGCGACGCGCGCGCGTCGGATGAACATGATGAACCTGACTGCTGGGTGGCGACAAAACGTGTGGTTACACAATGCGACACGGCTCGCTCATCCGCTCCCTTTCTCAGGCTTTCTTTTATTTTTATATACATTATTCCGGGGGACAAACTCTCGCTAGATCGTAGGATTGACTTGGACCTGAAGTTGTGACGAAGGAGGAGGGGACAGACGACACGGCAGGTTCGGCAGGCACGCGCGCGGGCTTTGGTCAGGAGAAAACGAGCGAAGAAGGTGCATGAACCGAGGGGACCGGGGCGGCGGTGTGCCGCGGCGTCAGGGGTAGCAAGGAAAAGCTGCGCACCCGGGCTCATCTGATGAGTCATCTTATCACGGGTGCGCGCGCGCGACGAGGGCGGCAACCTGCAAGGTGACGTACGGGTTCGCGTGGCGGCCACGTGCCGCTGCCGCCGCCGTCCAGGCCAGCGGGGCCCCGCGCCATCCTGGTCCGGTCCGGGCCGATCTCGGCACGACTCGCGACGCGGCAGCGCGCGGTCATTAGCTTGCTGCTTAGCTTGCCAGCGGTGAGGATCACCACTGTCACGTCGCGCGGAGTGGACGTGTGCCGCCGGTGGCGGAAGCGAAATCGACCGTGAACTTTTACTCGTGCTTAGGAGTAGCGTGCAGGAACGGGAAGATCGGAGGAGATCCTCCCAGCAGGATCCGCATCCTTTGTCGTCTCCTTCTACAGGATCTCTGATAAGCCAGTGAGCAGTGCCGGTGGCAGTGCAGTCTGGTACCAGCGACGCGTCGAAAGCGGACTCGTGTCCGTCCCGTGAAAACGGCAGACGATAGCGGTCTGCAGGTGTCGCAACTTGCAAGAAGCGGACGGGATGATTCCCCGGGTCACCCAGCCAATCGTCCTTGACTCCTTGGGATAGCACCGTGCAGGGGCCGGGAAAAACAACCCAGCCGATTCGTACACCCAACCTGCTGCCTGCGCGCCGACGCACGACCCGGGCGCACGGGTCGCGGCGGTCGACCGCGCGAAACGTGCTCTACCCTGCCGGCCGCCGCGCCCATCGGCCCATGCCATGCCGTATCACGGTGGCAGCCCGCCGCGCGCGGGCTCTCGGTCGATCGATAGCCGATCCACCTGTCGACTCGACCGTCGGGGCGCCGTACGTGCGCGCCGTGCTTTTCGCGGCCTGCAGCGATGTTCCAGATCGGCAGGTCGCTGGCTTGAGGTAATGGAGGTTTCGTGGACGGACACGGGAGAGGGATAGACGGTGATGGGAAGGGCGCGCTGTGGCAGGTGGTAGGTTCTCGAACTGTTTGGTCGAGTACGTAGGGAGAGGGCTTCGTCACGTGGGTCATCCGCTCGCCCGTCGTCCTGCAATAACGGCGCAGAGGACATGGACTTGCCGAAAGCATCTCGAAAGACCGATGGCCGTGGCCGGGGTGTGATATGATCTGATGATGGCCGTGCGCTGTCCACATCGGTCGCCTAAATTCCTTGGAAGCGTCAGCGGGTCACTGCTGCGAAACTGAACATTCGTCCGGTCCGATATCAATGTGAGTACACCTAACGGCTAGTCTCCGACAAGATCCCTGTGAACCTTTAGTACCGGGTGGAGGCTTCACCCGGTACTAAAGGTTGCACATTAGTACTGGGTGAAACCTCCATCCGGTACTGAAGGTTAGTGAGGCTTCACCCGGCACTAATGTGCAACCTTTAGTACCGGGTGCAACCTCCACCTGGTACTAATTTGGACTTCACTAGATTGAAGTCCACCGCACGTGTCCACTTCTCACCGTCTTATCTGCACGCCTCCCTCTCTCTCCTGAACTGCCCTCCTCTCTCCATTCTCCCCTCACGGCGGCCTCGCTTCTCTTCCTCCCATTCTTCCAGGCGCGGCCCTCCCCTTCCCTCATGACTGCCCCTCCCCTCTCCCCTCCGCGCGTCCCTCACTGCGACGCCGGTGAGGAGCGACGGTGGGGCGAGGTGAGGCGACAGCATAGCGGTAGGGGAGCGCAGAGGCGGAGTGGCGGGCGACGGCGCGAGGAGCTACAGCGGGCGACGGCGCGTGGAGCAGTAGCGGGCGATGGCGCGTGGAGCAGCGGGATCTGCAGGGCGGCGTGGTAGGAGAGCGTGGAGGCGCGGTAGGACAAGGTGCGTGGCCTCACTTCTCTCTCTCTCTCTCTCCCTAGGCGAGGGTGGCTGACGGTTCGAGGGGGCTAGCAGAGCGTGTCGCGAGGGTAGCCGGTCGGGAGAGGGAGTTGGCAGGGGTCGCGGGGGAGGCGAGGCTACGGGGACGAGGGCCGGGACCAGGCTCGGCCGACAAGGAGGAAGGGCGGCCAGCGGTGAGAAGGAGGAAGGGCAGCTCTCTCTCTCTCTCTCTCTCTCTCTCTCTCTCTCTCTCTTCGGTGCAGGGTGTTGTGCGGCCGGAGCTCCGGCGCTCGGGCAGACAGCGATGGGGTGCGGTCGGGGGATCCGACACTCGGGCGGACAGCGGCGGGGTGAGGCCGGGGCTCCGGTCGACGGATTTCTTTTTTAATTTTTTTAATACCTGTTTAGTACGGGTTATTTGACCCGGTACTAAAGGACCATCTTTAATATCGATATAGCAGTACCGGTTGCATAACCGGTACTAAAGGAAGGTTTGGGATTGGTACTGAAGGTGGATTCCCCGGCAGTGGCTTCATATTAGTCACCCGATCAGGGCGTGGCTTCACCATGATTCGTGGTGAGTGGTGACTCTCGCGGCCTCGCCTCAACGAGGCTTGGCAAGCAACGAATGACGTCACGAGGAGCACGACGGGGTTCCTTGAGTCGGGCGTGGAATGGTGCATGCACCAAGGGGACAGGGTCCGGCGGTGCTAATTCAATTCGCCGAATCGACACGTCCGTCCGGCGGAGGAAACAAGAAATGGGAAAAGCCGCACGCTACACGGCCCGCTGCGGCGACACGCGCCGGGGCGAAGCCCAGTACTAGGACATGGATGCAGATGAACCCCCTAAAAAAATTCAGTGATTACCCCCACATCTTGGCCCTTTATGCACCGCCCTTGGGCCAACAAGCTGCACCCCGACGGCCCAGCTTCCCAAGCCAGCAGCCTGCAACCCAATTAAGGTCCTGTTTGGCATGGCTCCAACTCTAGGTGGAGCTGCTCCACTCCAAAACTCCAGGTGGAGCCGGCTCTGGGTGGAGTTGGAACTATCTGATGGAGATGTTTGGCTGAGAGGATACCTTCAGCTCCAAAAAAGACAACTTTTAGGATGAATTGTCATTATTACTCCCAACTCACGTCCCCACATGTCATCCTCTCCACCCTATCTTCTTCTTCATCAGAATGCCGATTGCACTTGAACCCGGTGGAGCTTGACACAAGACGTGGCGGTGCTATCCAATTGCGAGCAGGACGGGGTTGTGGCGGCCAAGCGGCGGCGCATGGCCGGGTCTCGAGGCCAGTGCTTGGCCGTCGCGGGGAGGAAGGAGAGGGGCGAGAGCATGGCAAGGTGAGCTCATGCTTGGACCCAGCGAAACTTTGCCGGTGAAGTGGAGGGAGCGAGCTTAGGGCATCGCACCGACGAGCTTGGGGCAGGCGGCATTGGGCAGCGGAGCGACGAGCTTGGGGCGGGTGGCGTCGGGCAGCGGGGCAACGATATTGGGGCAAGTGGCATCAGGTTGGGGGATGACGAGCCTGGCGCGGGCGGTGTCGGGCAGCTGGATCTGGGCGGCGTTAAGGGTTCAGCTAGGGCCGGGGAAGAGGTGGCGGGAGGTGGACGGCCGCGGGGGTCGGTGGCCAGCGGGAGCCACCGGCGGCAGCCCGCGGGTGAACAGAAGGAGGTGCAGGGAGGGGAGTCACGACGCGTGTGGGGAGGGGGTCTCTCGGGAGAAAGAAGCGAACCATTTTTTGTGTAATCAATGGTATTGGTGGGTAATTACCCACCAACTCCACGCGGAGGTTCATATTGGGTGGTTTTGGAGCTGCAAAAGAGGTGCTCCAAAACTCCACCCCCATTTGCACTACAACTTTATGGAGTTAGCAGCTCCATGGAGTTTTGGAGATGGGGTGTTTGGCTGGAAAATTGGCTGGAGTTGCTGAAATTCAGCTCCAGAGCCATGCCAAACACGCCCTAAATATGTCCATGAGAAAGCCAGGAAGACTAAACGAGCAGGCCTAGCATATTACCTCCGCTCATTTTTCTCGTCTCACGGTTATAGCGGTTGTCGATTGGCCTACCGCGCTTCTCCTCCTCACCCTCTTGCGCACATCTCGCCGCCAACAGGACGGCAGCTCGTGCTAGCTAGTGGCCGCCGCCTGGCTCCGCAGCACAGCAGCACGCTGACGTTCAGGGGCTCCAGACCAAAGCATTTGTGTTGTGCAGGCAGCTGCTCGCAATCTTTAGGGGCTCAAGGATCAGTGTATGAATAGATGATTAATGTTTCTTTTTTATCATTTCTTTCTCAATTAATCTGATTTGTTATATACATAATCGGAAAGCCCTAATGATTGGGTATTCTTTTTCATACTGTATGGTTTATTGGTACAACCGGGTTTCAATTTGGGAATTGGAGTGATCGCACAAGAGAATTTAGTCTTGAATCCTTAAAGGTGAGACTTAAACATTTGGCATGTCATCCTATTTCCAATTTCCCATAGGTTCTGTTCTTGATTCCTAAACTATGCAACCAGCAAATTAGTACATACTTAAATATTAGGTTACTAATGGCAGGTCAATTAATGGAATGATTTTATAAAAGGAAAGCACCAGAGCCGAATAGTAGTAATAATGCTAGAAATTCATGTTTGGATGATATCAACTGGAAGGAGGAGATTAAGTCTGATCCAGGATTAAGGAAACAAATTGATGATTATCATCCTAATGTTAGAGAGAGGGTGAGAAGAAAGTACTTGGAGAATGGGCCTTGCCAACCTCGCATAGTTCATTTTCCTGTGACAGAGATTGGAGGAGTTCCAAGAAGATTTGTTCCAGAAGGGTTCGATGAGTTTGGAGGTTGGCTTGAATATAGTGAGTCCAAAGGTAGAGCATATTGCTCTTATTGTTTCTTGTTTAGAGAAAAGAAGGATGGCGGATATGAAGCATTTGTTAAAAATGGTTGAAACGGTTATCGTTGAAAGAAAAGGCTACAAATTATGTTGGTAATGTTGGTGGCCCACACTATCTGGCAATGAAGAAATGTGATGATCTCTTACAAACAAAACAGCACATTGATGTTGCTTTCCGTGATGTGAGTGAATCTGCTAAGAAGAACTATTTTACTCGTTTGAATGGGTCTATTGATGTTGCTAGAATATTGGTGAAGCAAGGATTGCCGTTTTGGGGCCACGACGAGTCGAAGAAGTCCTTAAATAAAGGGAACTTTAGGGAATTTCGTAATTTTGCAGAGGAGCAAAATCCGACCTTAAGAAAGGCAGTAGATAAAAAGAAATTGGATAATAGCCTTTTGATTTCTCCTGAAATACAAAAGGATATTGTGCATTATTTTGCAAAGGAAGTGCTACACTCTACTCTAGAAGAAATTGGGGATGATGTTTTTTGCTTGCTAGGTGATGAGTCGAGAGATGTTTCTTGGAAAGAACAAATGGCAGTGGCCTTAAGATATGTAGATAAATGTGGAATTATTAAAGAGAGATTTGTTGGTCTAGTTCATGTGAATGAAACAAATTCTGCAAGTCTCAAGTCTACTGCTGATCTTAAGTTAAGCCTAAAGCAAGTTAGAGGCTAAGGATATGATAGTGCTAGCAATATGCGAGGTGAGTTCAACGGCTTGCAATCATTGATCATGAGAGAAAATAGTTCAGCTTATTATTTTCCCTGTTTTGCTCACCAACTCCAATTAGTTCTTGTGGCCATTGTGAGAAAGCATAAGGGGTTAGTGAATTTTTTACTATGATTTCTATCTTATTGAATGTGGTGGGTGGATCATCTAAGAGAAGGGATATGATTAGAGATATTAATCTTCAAGAAATGAGTAAAGCATCAGGACATAGTGAATGCTATTAAATGTGTGAAAGCAACTAAATGCCAATTGGATGAACTTAGAAGAGAAAAGTGGAGGAAAATATTAGATGATATGCATGGATTTTGTGGCAAGAATGATATTTGCAAATTGAAAATGGAAGATGAATATATTGATCCAAAGAAGCGGAGGCATAAATTTGGAATTACGAACAAGCATTATTATTATCAAGCAGATTGTTTTAATGATGTTATTGATGGGCTACTTCAAGAGCTTGGCAGCCGCTTCAATGAGACAAGCTCTCAATTGCTTATTTGCTCAGCAGCTTTTAGTCCAAGAGACTCATTCCATGATTTTAGTATAGAAAATTTGATGAGCCTAGCAAAACTTTATCCACATTATTTTGATTATGGGAATTTGAGGAATCTTAACCACGAACTTGGCCTCTACATGTATGATGCAAGAAATGATGAAAGGTTCTCCAACCTACAAGCTGTTGCCGAGCTTTATCAAAGAATGGTGAAGACTAGAAACCACGAACGTTATCCAATGGTTTACCGACTTTTGAAGCTTGTGCTAGTGCTACCTGTTGCTACGCTACAGTTGAGAGGTGTTTCTTAGCTATGAAAATTGCGAAAACAGAATTGCGCAATCGCATTGGTCATATATATATATATATATATATATATATATATATATATATATATATATAAGCAATAGTCTTATTTGCTATTTGGAGAAAGGAAGAGTTGTTGAAAGTCACCAATAAGACCGTGGTTCATCGCTTCATGAAAATGGAAGGTCGTAGATTTGATAATGAAGATTAAAGGTAATGTATTGTATTTTTTTTCATTGGTTCATTTTTTTCTCTTAAAAAATGAAGTTGAGTCACAATCTTTGTTTGTTTTTTCAGCATTGTTACATCGCTGAGGATGCTGAAGACTTGAAGTCAAGTCAAATTGACTTAAAGTCAAGTCAAATTGATGTATTTTGCCGATGTTAATATTATTTTGTTAGTGCCACACCAAGTCATAATAAATATTGTTTGTGGAATTCTTCCATTTGATAGATAAATTTATCCCTTCTTTATTCTTGCACCCCTCCATTTCGGTCAAGCTTCGACACTGACCATGAACAAGCGAGTACGAACGGTGCCGAGTACTAGGAGTGAGATGGCCACCAGGGGACGGGCCGGCAAGTCACGGCCGCGCGAACCCTGGCGCGCGCGCGCGCGCGGCACAGGAGGGCGGCACATGCCGCACATGCATTGACGGATGCATGTGTCTGTCCTGTTAAGATGGCGTCCGACGCCGCGCTCGACCGGCTCGCCGCGCGTTCTAGATCGCCTTGGATTCTTTGATCGGCCGCTGTCACCCGCGGACACACCACCGCACCAGGGGCAGGGAGACAGCCACTGGCGATTGGGTACGCCCTGCTCGCTGTTTTTTACTACCAACAGTGTGCGCCGTGACGAGGTACTGACGTGTGTACGCGCCTGAGCGGCGCCGCAGGCAACATCAGTCAGCCATTAGTTTAAACTAATTAAAGTTTATCTTTATTCAGGATTCAGGACGTACGGGTCGGGGGCCTGTCACGTGGATCATCGCCTCGACCCGTCCTATGCGATCGGGGCCAATGATACGGTCATGCCGAAAGCATCTCCAATACAATATCATTGACGGGACGATGATGATGGGCTGCTGGACAGGTGTGTGAGTGTGTCGATGACTCGATCGATGTCGACGTCGCAGCAGGCCAGCAGTAGCTACCGGATACAGACATCGGACTCCACTAGATACTCCCTGCTCTTCGTGTGGATTCAATGATTCATCCGTTCATTCATTAATATCTAATCAGCAGGCCGAATGATTAGTATGCAGTAGAGGAAGGAGGAGTTAGGTGAGCTTCAGGTAACTGTGACGGATAGATTTTATGATGATAAAACTTCTCTCACGTATAAAGAAACTTACTTTTCTCTCTCCTTATAATAATCATGTCACATCAGCAAAATTACTAAGGTAGCATGTTATTTAATGGTCATAAAATTCTTGATGAAATCTCCACTAAAACCGACCTTAGCAATAAATCGATTTATCACACAATATACAGTTCTCGATTGTTAGGACAGTATACTGAAAGATGGACACGCGAATAGGATATCTCAGCACTTCTTGTCAAACTTCGATAGCTATTACCTATTGATCCATCCATCCACATATATCAATCAGCGTGTCCCAACAAACTGTACGGAGGTCACTGTCGTCGTCGCTGGTAGCTTCAGCGTCACGTCCGGTGTGGCATCCCCCGGGCGGCCGGTCCCCGTTTCCTTCTAGGATTTTCATTGCCGTGGTGAGGCAACTGCGTGTGCGTGCGTTTGGGTCAGCCAGGTAGCTCTAGCTAATGCTAACACTACCATTTCATCCGTGAAACTCGAAAAGAAATGTGCATTCCGCACTAATTAATGGGCCGGCCCACTCAAGTAATGCTGAACGGACGGTTTCTGCCAAAAAAAAAAGGCTCTCGGAAGGGAACACACAGAACAGAGAGTGCTGGGCTGACCGTCTAGCCTTAGCGGTCCAATATGGCCCGTCCAATCCAACCAACGGCCCATTGTCAAAAAATGCAAAGGAAAGCGGAGGAAGGCCCATCATACAAGAGCCAAGCCCGTACAACAGAAAATTTGGACCCAGTAGGCCCATATAAAACAGCCTTCAAAGCTCGGAACACCTAATCCTAACGTGGCTGCACCAGGCGGACAAAAATTCGTTGCGCTTGCTCGTGTCCACGCCAACCAAGAGAGCTGTCAAAGCCAAGCGTAATGAAACCGCTCTAAAGTCCAAACTGACCACTCGGGCCAGCGGCCAAACCGAAACCCCACACCGTGTTGGACCTGTTCGCTTCAGCTTATAAGCCGGCTGAAAAGTTGAAACGGCTGATTTATTGTGAGAGGAAAACACTATTTTGGTGGCTGATAAGCCGGCTGAACAAGCTGAAGCGAACAGCCCTTGATTTTCATGATGGTCAACAGCGCAATGCGGCCACCTAGGCCTAGGCCCCCCCGTCTCCGAATGATGGTCAGTGGATCAGACGACCAAACACACTTATCACACATCTATCCATCGCTGACGCCGCAGCTCGTACGCTCGGTAGGGAAAAGGAAAACAAAAGAAAGACTATAGCTAGGTAATGCTTTGCTTGTAAGCGCTGCGATCGCAATTCCCGCGTGATTAGCTGACCCAAACCACTCGACATCATCCAACCCAATCCACCCCGCCTGCCCGCCCGCCGCCACTTGCCGCGGAACCCGCCCCTCCAGGCTAAACTAATCCCCCCCAACCGTGCCGAGTCAACAGCCAAGTGGTTAGTTAGTCTTAGCGGCTTATCCCCAGCGCGATCGAGCTCATCCCATCCGTTCCCAGGCCACGATTCCCGGCCACACGCCCGCGTCTCCCGGGCGGCCGGCGCTGCGAGTTTTTTTCACCCGGCCGGTGCGGTGCAAAGGCAACAACCGAGCGCCCCGCAGCCCGCAGGCAAAGGCAACCGAGCGCCGCGGTTGCCGGGGTAGAATGCGGTGAGGCGAGGTGACCGCGCGCGCATGCAGCAGGGACGAGCAACTACCGCTTCAAATCAAAGCCGCGTGGAATAACCAAGGCGGGGTCAAAGCCAGCTCCCGTTTTTCAGCCAGCTCGGGGCCAATGGCGGCCGGGCACGTGGCGGGACTCGGGTCACGGCCGCGCTTAATTTAGCCACCGCCTTCGTTCCCTCCCTCTCGTGCCGGTTCTTCTCCCGGGGGCCCAGTGGGATTGTTTGGAGATCAGAGATGGATTGCTGATCAAGGGACGGGGGGATTAGGGGTTGGTTGCGCAATGGCGATGATGATGAATTGGTGATGGGACGTCCGGGTGCGCGGCTTTGTTTGTTGTTTTCGGGTAGGGGAGCTAGAGTCTGCACGAGCAGTTGCAGGGACCTGCCGCTGCCTGCCGCAACCGAACCATGCATGATTAGCGAGGCTGTCCGGTCCTCTCCTCAGCTAGGCCCCGAACAAAACGGAACAGCGTACTGTGCACCGTAGGTGCTGCCAACAACTGCGGGCCCGGAGGGGATGCTGACTGGGGGGCCCACCCAGCACAGCGACGGCGCGGCCGAAACCTGGTCAGACAGGCAGACACAGAGGGAGAGCAGCCGTCGGCTCGACTCACGCCGTGACAGGGGAAAACAGGATCATATTTTTGGCTATACGTGTGAAGCAATATTGTTGGCTACCTTTTATATGCAACGTCGTCCCAATAAGCATGTCTATTTCGACTAAACTTATTTTCATATTGCTAATTATGGTAAATGCCCTACCATTTTTAAAAAATACACATCATAAATAACTATCCCGACATATTAAATTAGCAGCTTACTATAAATAGTTACAAAATTCTATAATTTGCAACTCAATAAAGTGGTTTCGCGCGAGACTATAACACACGGAAAAACCGCATGTCAATGTGTTCCGCCCAACTAAATCCATCCATCCAGCCCAAAAACACTAAAAAAAAAAGGATGCCTTCAGAAATAAACAAAAAGAGGGGGTACTGATAAGTAAAAAGGGCTGAAGCAAGCACCAACTGCCGTGGCTTTCCTTTATCAAAAAAAAAAAAAATGCCGTGGCTTTCCGGCTAGCGCTGCGCTGCACTGCACCCGCTGGCTGAGCGTCAGAAATTCAGCAGTCCAACGCGTCTTCCAGTCTTCGCCCCTGGCAAGCAAGACCGCAAAAGCCACTCCTTTTTCTCCTCCGCCCAAACCGCCCGCCTCCTCTCCTCCTCTTCCTCCTCCCCAGTCCCCTCCCCTCTCCTCACCCGAGTCACCTCCGCGCTTTCCTCCTCCAGAAGTCCCCGCACCGGCGGCTTCACTGCTGCGCTCATCGCAATTCCGATCCTCTTCTCCCTGGTAAGTGTTCAGTCTGCTTCTCCCCCCTTGGCGCTCCTACTTTCAGTACCACCGTGATCTTTCGATAGCGATTCACTGCACGTGTATGACCCTGCTACATGCTTTCCGTCTGCTCCGTCTTGCCTCTGTTCTTCGCGACCGCCTCTGTTCTAGATGGGGTTTTGGTCGCCCGTGGGGCGTGCGCTCTGTTGCGGCATGGTGATTGCCGTTTCTTAGTTGGGGTTTATTAGTTGTGCTGCGAAGGGGCAGGAACAATGCCAGAGATGGTCCAGATGGAGATGGACGGTCGCTTGGGGTTGATTGATGCGGGCATAATGTTCCGATCGTGGTTCGTTTTCTTTGTTCGTGATGTTTTTCCTAGTTCTCAAAACTTCGTAGTAGATGGATAAGGATGGTTATCTTCCCAACTGAAAATTATATCTTCTTGTTCATAGGACCTGTTCTTCTCTGCTTAAATTTGCAGTATCTGTTAAATCTTAGGGGGAGAGAATGGAAAGGGGAACACAAGAAGCGATTTTGTGGTCTCCGATTATGAATAAGGGTGTTGTGTCATGAATTTTTACTGTATGTGAGAGGAATTACAGTTTAGTTGTATAACGCGTGATGTCAGCCACTCTTGTTTGTATGTCTCGGTTTATTGGCTGACAGCGTTCTGTTTCTCAGTAGCCAGAAGACATAAATGCTTCTTGATAGCCTAGTTATGAGTTTTCATGGTGGACATTCAGGGGCTTTAAAGTGTTACTGTAGTGTCAGAGATAAATGATTATTGTGCCAGTTTAACTTTCTCTGACTACTGATCGACGAGAAAATAAACTGGTATGAGTATATAGCAGAATGTGAAGTACCATTTGAGCAATTGAGGGTAGCAAAAGTTGGCCTATACATTCAGTGGGTTCAATCATAAGCTCGTATATATTCAGTCGTGTCAGTGAGACAGTAACAAAATGAATGGTAATAATGCCTAATTATCGTTTTATTGTAATGAGTGAATGTCTGAGTCAGTAGTCACTTGTTGCTTTGTTCCAAGGGAATCGATGTCTAATTGACTGCAGAACAGAGCAGGGAAGTTGTGTTCACTTGGCACCACGATCAAAGAACAATTTATTTAACATGATTGCTGAAACCGCAATTATGCTTTTACTTGTCATATAGTATCTGTTTTATAATGAAGAATTGTATTCCTCTGTTCCTCTTTCCTAATAGTAATGAAGTACTATGTGCTTGATTTGACTGTTCATCCAAACTTTTCATGCTCCAATGGAAAAATTCCAAAATATTGAAGAATTCAATCACCCATCCATAGGTATGCTTGACTGTCATGAACATGACAGTGACGTGTGCTGAGGACCTTAGGGGCTTTGAGGGGCACCTGTCAACTGTATGCAAAAAACACGAGAGAATTCAAATTATTCAGGCATATTTTAATATACTAGCTTCCTTGAGTGGTTAACGCATGTGCCCATAATATGTTTTCTTCAAGATCTTTAAGCTCCCAAGGAACATTTGATTATATCTTTGCATTATTGGTCCATGCATGCAATCTGTGAATAGCTGACAGCTGTTCTTTTAGCATCATTATGTGCTGCCTTTGTATAAAAGGAAATATTCTGGCAATCTAAGATTGTCTTTCATAATTAACTGATTTTTTTTCTCTTTTTGAATGTAGGCATGACCAGCTTGTCAACTGTGGATACTTTAAGTCTCTAGAAGCCATTTTATAAAGAACATTTTGTTGCGACTAGCATTAGTGTTGATTAACATGGACTATTCTGCTGGTTCCTACTTCTCAACATGGCCTGTCAATTCTGCCTCTGAGGGCTACAGTTTGGCTGATGGTTCAGTGGAATCATTTGGAGGAGAAGGAAGCATGACACCTTCAAGCTATTTCATGACAGCTAGATCAGATCACAATTTAAAATTCAGTGGGCATGAACAGGATTCCGCTATGCTTACAAATGAACGATTGACCTATACGGGTGCTGGACATGCTGATCTGTTACCTGGTGAGCTTCTATCTAGGGATAAGCTTCCTGAAAATCTTCTGGAGCTGCAACGACTGGAGAACAATGGCAATCTGCAGAGTAATTTAGTGAACCCAGGGGTACTAAAGCGCACTTCAACACCGGGAGGGTTTCATCAGCAACTGAATACAAGCCTTTCAGAAATGCCTCATGCCTTATCCAGTTCAATTGATAGTAACAGCAGTGAAGTTTCTGCTTTTCTCGCTGATATCAATGCTGTTTCTTCAGCATCAACCTTGTGTCCCACATTCCAAAATCATCCTTCATTCATGGAACCAATGAATCTAGAAGCTTTCAGTTTTCAAGGGGCACAAAGTGATGCTATTTTGAACAAAACAAGCCATCCCAATGGGAATATCTCAGTATTTGACAACGCCGCCTTGGCATCACCACAGGTAATGCTCACTACAGAAATGGCTTTTTCTTTAAAAGGGAAAAACATACATATACAACTGCTACCTTACCTATCTCATTCAGTTAATTTTGGGTTCTTTTCGTAATACAGGATAGCAAAGAGTTCATCAGTTGCAGGCTTCCCTCGTTTGCTAATGTCCAGGAAACAAGCGTAGTTGCCAGTGGTTTCAAGATTCATAAGCAGGTTTCATTTTCAAACAGTGCCACTAAAGAACAGTATCTCAACTGCATCTTACAATTCATTTGAACTGTACCAGTAACTCAACTTCCACACTGCAGGAGCAAAATCCAATGTGTAATGTGCCTATCCCTACTTTCACTGCTCGTAACCAGATGACAGTCACCACAACACAAGGAGCACAGGTTCCTCAAAAGGTTTTTGCCTTTACTCTTAGAAAAAATAAACATTATCCTCAGTCACTGTATTCCTTTTGTGCTGCCTTTATCAGATTGTACCTGACATGGTGTTCCTATTTGCCAATGTTTAGATGCCTTCATGGGTCAATGAAAATAAAAGTGAGTGTCCTGTTAGCCGTCCTCCTGATGTGCAAAACCAAGCAAATTCAGCTGCAAATGGTGTTGGTGTGAAGCCAAGAGTAAGGGCTCGTCGAGGACAGGCAACTGATCCTCACAGTATTGCTGAACGGGTGAGTTCTTTAATGAAATCACACCTCAGGACAAATTGAAAAGATATGTAATATTTTTGAATTGTTTGTTTTGCTCGCTATCTGTAGCTTAAATTTGTAACTGCAATTTCTTATTTTGCTGCAGCTTCGCAGGGAAAAAATTTCAGACAGGATGAAAAATCTGCAAGACCTTGTCCCTAATTCCAATAAGGTACATTTTTTGTTTTTGTTGAACTTGCCATTAATTTTCAGATTGCAACTACAATTGAAGTTATTAGAATTAGTCATTGAGCTAATACTATGTTCTTAATACAATGACACACAACTGTCTTGCGTGTTAAAAGAAAAATCCACAGAGTAAGACAATAGAAGTAAGCAACTATTGAATTCCAGGTGCTTTCTGGAGTACATAGTTTCAAGTCTGTAATTCTACAAACATACTGGATCTAACTTTTGATCTGTTCAGGCCAACAATAGTCATTACCTGTTTCTGTTTAGCCATTAGTTCAATCCAATGTGGTGCAGCTTGAAAGAAATAGATGTTTAGGGCATGTTTATATTTGTTGTATTTCATTGGAGTTGAACTAAATGCTACATTCCAACAAAATACCACCATTCAAACTCCCTGTTGCTATTGATGCAGAACTTGTTTAATATGGATTAAATAACATACCAAAGAATATGACAGTTTACCTTTTGCTTCGAAAATAATTGTTGAATAAAATAACGTGACAAATCTTTTTTTGATGCAAGCAGGCAGACAAGGCATCCATGCTGGATGAAATAATTGATTATGTGAAATTTCTTCAGCTTCAGGTCAAGGTATGGTTGTGATTGTGAACAGATGTTTGAAACAAGCACTGGTAGCTTTGCCATTTCCAGATGATGAACATTCTTCTTTCCTATTGCTTGATTTCAGGTCTTGAGCATGAGTAGGCTTGGAGCTCCTGGAGCAGTGCTTCCCCTTCTCGCAGAATCCCAAACTGAGGTGCCGAACCTTTTTATTTTCTACAACTTCCATGAATCCTTGCATTCTTGTTCTATAATTGCTACTACAGACTTAACATCTTTTCATTTGCATATCAAATTGCACTGCCTCAAATAACTTGCGCTATGAACAGTTCTATAGTTCCACTTGCATTGTAGTTGCATTTGATATAGATTTGCCTTCTGATTTTTCATTGGGATACCAGTAATTCACTCAAATCCACTCATCCATGCACTGCCATGACTCATGTAGGGTTGCCATGGTCAACCTCTGTCAGCTGCAACCAATGCACAAGGACTGCTGGACACACAAGACTTGGAAGATGCCTTAGCCTTCGAGGAAGAGGTGGTCAAGCTGATGGAAACAAGCATCACGAGCGCAATGCAGTACCTTCAGAACAAGGGCCTCTGCCTGATGCCAGTTGCTCTCGCTTCCGCCATATCCACCCAGAAAGGCGCGTCCGGTGCTGCGACCCCTCATGAACGGTGAAGTGAAGACACATGCTCCTCCCATCAGCATGAGGAAACAACTGCTGGAGACAAAACTCAGCGGCTGAAGACGCGAGTATACCCCATGGAGTACAAAGATAGGAAGTTAGTCTGACCAAATTCCAGTTCATGGCTTAATCTACTAATCTGCTTCTAAGAACCTGCTACACATCAGTTGATGTGTAATTTTCCCCTTTCTGCTGTTCTTCTTTTTTGGCCGTATTGCATCAGGGACTCAGGGTGCACAGGGACAGGGGATAGTTGCTGTTTGGAAAGTTTGTATCTGGATCTACCAAGTTTCTCTTTTGTGCATACAAAATGCGAAATCTACCGGTTCAGTTTTGCTATGTGACAACTGTGACCAGACATATCCGAAGTGCGTGTTGGTGGTTGCTGCAGGTGATCATGTGCTACCATGAATCTTCAGAGCCATCATAAGGTGGTGACTGGTGAGCGACACACAGAACAACGGGACCAGACTGATTTTGTGCCGGTACGTGTGGGTTCCTTGCCAATGTGAGTTCTTGGCCGGCTTTCACTCTCGGTTTGTTAGGTGTAGCCATCTGCCATCAGTTCCAAATGATGTGATGTAAAGTTTTGGCAGCGAACGCTTGGTTTTCCAGGAATCTTGTCCTGGAAA
Source organism: Setaria viridis (assembly GCF_005286985.2). Lineage (NCBI taxonomy): Eukaryota > Viridiplantae > Streptophyta > Magnoliopsida > Poales > Poaceae > Setaria > Setaria viridis. The sequence goes on from NC_048266.2 coordinate 3,042,685, forward strand.
ATGATGGCGTCTGGCTTGGTGCGCACCTGTTGAGTGATGATGGACTTGCAATGAGGAACCCATGTGATGCTCAGAATCGACGCCTGCAGACTGCAGGGTAGTGAATGCCTGAATGGTGATCAAGGCATAGAGGCACTGATGAGTGATGACTGATCAGCTTACTGAAACAGTGAACAAGTTTTTTTTTGAGGGCACCCCGTCAGTCAGAAAGGTTAAGGCGCCAGACCGAGCCTGACATGACACGTCAGCCAACATGTCCTGACAAGAGCATGAAAGATTAAGACCATTTCCTGTGATGGTGTCACGGCTACTCGTAGCGTCGCAGGCATGTAGCAGCTAGCATCCGATTATTGAAGCTGAGCTGCCAGCCAGCATGATAAAGACATGCCTCAAGTCATCAGGAGTGAGTGCATTTCTTTTTCTCAATAAAAACTACCAAGTTTCTTGCTGAACAATGTAGAACAGTTCTGCAAAACTGGCCACCATACATAAAATCAGTTTGTGGGTGTTGTTATAGGAGACGAGATAAGTAGATAACACAACTTGTCTCAGATGCTTAGCTGATGATCTGGGCTGTTTCGTTCTCCACGATGAAGCTTAACCCCCATCTCTCAAGCTTATAAATTCTGTTGGAGAAGCAATTTGTTGTTAACCAGATTGAGGAAGAAGAAGAAGAGTAGAGGAGGGCATTGGAGGTCACTTTCAAAGTTCCAATCACTTGTCTCTCCTAATAAGTCAAAAAACTATTTGCCACTACGTGGAGTGTCTCCCAACCGACCAGAAGCTACAGCATTAGACAGTCCTAAAGCCAAACAACATCTTTTTCTTTTCATGTAAATCGGCATAAACCATAGAATTGTAGGGCTGTAGCCAACTATGTCAAATAACTTTTCATGTTTGACATGCCTCAACGTTTGTTTGTGACCAAGAAAATGCAGAGGTCCTCAAAGTGAAAAAGGTTTGCCAGTTTGCCACACCCTTCGCTTTGATCATTGGCCGTTGAAAATTGGATGGCCAAGCAATTGTTTACTGAGTCCACGTCACCAGATAGGATATCCAAGTGGTCATTGGTGCCTGGTCGATTAAGGAAAAAAAAAGCATTAACATACTATGATGATAATGTCTATGAGGTCAAGGTCGGGGCCCACGAAACGCAACGAGGCAAGATGTGTCATGCGGCGACAAAAAAACCATTAGCTGCTTAGATTACTCTTCCGAGGGTACAATGTTGAGGTCTAAACGAAAATACACTCTTATTGCACTTATAAGTAACACCTTCCTTATTGAGTCGTACAATAAAGTAATGGACCTTCCTCTACCCTGTCCATTTCCTATAAATGCATTCTTTTCAGCATAGTGGAGGCCCCGACACCTTTCTTCTCACCAGAGCCCAAATCAATGGCAGTCAGGAGCTCTTGGTATCACCACCCTTCTTCCACCATGGCCATGATCAGTCCAAGATTTGGCACAAGGAGTCCAGCCTTAAGGCTCAGCACCTCTGCTCATGGCAGTAGTTCTTCATCACACTTCTCCTTTGCTGCTGCAACAGACAACAAGAAGGTATGCACATGCACATAGAGTAGAACATGATCGAGGGAGGTATGCAAGTATGCAACTAGGGGCTCTGGTTCAGCTGTTCTGATTTGTTTTACAAATTGGTAGGTGTTTGAAGATCAGTTGAGAGGCATAGTATGCTACAAAGATGAGAAGGGGGAGATGATCTGCGAAGGGTACGACGAAGGCCCCAGGCTTGGAATGCAGTTGCTGGAGAAGGCCTGCTTCCCATGGTAAGAATCTGAATTCTGAACACTGCTTCTTCATACTTCGTATGTTGGCAAGAGTGTTGTCTGATTAGATATTCTACTGTCCTTCTTATGTTGTGAAATTGTAGGCCTGTGGGAGTTCAGGTCACTGATTTCATCCAGCTTACAACGCTCCCTGTTTTTCAAGAGTGATCACAAGAGCCAGCTCTGAACATGGAGCTGATCATGTAAGCATAGTTATCTAGACTCTAGAGTGATGATGTGTAAAAATAACTGCAAAGGTGTAGCACTTGGTTGCTTATATGGCTCCTCCTGTTCCATTCCCCTCTAGCTCAAAAGGGGATGGAGCAGGGGAATTGAAGCCGTGTATTGAAGATATGGCATTGCAGTAGCACGGTAGACTGAACATATATAGTTTGGTTCATTTATCTTCCCAATTTACATATATAGTTTCTGCAAGGATGAGATGGTATGTACCCTACTTTTGTTGGTACAAAGCGAGCAAAAGAGATCTGAATAATCAGAGCATGGCCACATGTCCACATGAGAGTTGCAGATGATCATGTTCCCTCATCTGACAGAGCGGAACTCTTGTTTGTCCAATGCATCTGAGCCAGCAATAACATCGTTAAACAATGGAAATGCACACACAAAAAGAAACCATTTGATATGGTCAACATACTGCAGTCTGTTGTTAATGCAACTCTCATGTCTCATGTGGACATGTGTGGTCTTGAAGCTGAAGGGCCTTTGTGCATGTCGACATCACCAGAGGCACAGCCATCTCAGTATCCTTTGATACCTTGTCAACATCAGTTATGAGCTTAAAGAAGATAGTCTCTTGGGCTCTTGGCCTTTAGCAAAGATTTTACTTTCCTAACTTTGCAGGAACCCCATCTTTGAGTATCCCAAATTCTTAATTTGGAGGAGAATTTCATGAGTAAACAGTTCGAACTTTAAGCGAAATTCCTAATATGAGGAGAGAGGACCATGAGGTACAAACAGACAGGGCATGATGACTTTGCAATTCCAACACAGACGAGTCTAAGCACAGCAGAGGACAGGGGCGGACCTAGGAAAAAGAGAGCAACAAGATTAAGAAAGATTTAACATGGTGAAATTTGCTAATTACTACAGCATCAAAAAATTGAGCGAGGGCCTGTGCCCTCACTCCCCTCAACGTAGGCTCCCCTGAGGGTGGAAGTGTGGCATAGGGTGAGCACTAGCTGGCAGAAAAACTCAAGGCTCGTGAGCCGACTTAGCTCGTTGATGGAGGTTCGTCTCGGCTCGACTCAGCTCTACTTCTTAAACAAGCCAAACCTTGATTTCAACTCATTTTCTTAATGCTCGTGAGGTGTTCGATTAACTCATGAGGCTGAATAATTATAATAATACCAAAATTTTATCTTATTATTATTATTATTATTATTTGGCTAAAATAAATTTGCTATTCAACTTTTAAGTCAAATATGGTAGTAATTAAGTCTGTTTTAAGTCTCCAAACGCCTATGTCATTTTAATTTATTGACTTATGTTCAATATTTTTATATATTATAAACATGATTAAATTATTATATATTACTATATTAGTTAACATCTCATTTGACCTTAATATTAATGTTGAACAATACTCAGCTCATGAGTCGAATGAGCCGGCTCGAACTTTGCTAACAAACCGAATCAAACTTAATTTTTAGCTTGTAATCCTTAATGAGCCCAGCTGAGCTAGCTCGCAACCAAACAAGCCATAACAAACCGAGCTGAATCGTTAGCCAACCGTAGTAAGCACTACCAAAAAGTTCTAAGGTGTTTGTAAGGTTTTGGTGTCGCTTGCATCAGATGAATTGGAATGAAAAATGTACCATCGGATGTTCCAATAACCCACTTGAGAAGCGTCGGAGCAACCATCGGAGTAATTGGTATAATGGGAAAAATAAGGAAAAATCTCAAGTGCATCAGATGATCTGATGGGTTAATTTTACAAGTGTCAGAGCAATTCGCTAAGGAGGCAGAGGAAACCCTATAGCACATGATGTTCTGATGCCATATGAAGTTGACCATTGGACAAAGTATATTCTCTTTGAGAAGTTCCAGAGAGGTTTTGGGCAAAAATCCTTCAGCACCAAATGATCCGACGGCTCCATCGGAGAAAACGTCGGAGCAATGACGTCAGGGGGATTCAATGGCTATGTGACGTGAACAGTGACACCGGAGATCCGATGGGGGCATTGGATAAAGGGTCGGATGAATTCCCGAGGAACTTGTGTGTGGGGAGCCAACGGCTAATTGCACATGATGTTCTGATGCAGGCTAAAAATTGACCATCGGAACATCCGATGGTATCCTTTTTCACTAGCCGTTGGAGCAACAGCTCTTTGAGCCCTTGGGGCTATTTATACCCCCACCACTCACTTGTTTGGAGTTATAGGAGTGTCCAAGGATGCATTGAAGACCAAGACTCATCAAGAACACATCCATGCCACCAAAAGTGCTTAAGTGATCCATCAAAGACTTAGCACAAGTTTAGGAAAGTGATTAGTGCTAGGACAGGCCTAGAGAGGAGTGAGTGCAAGGTGTGCCGAGCTTGTGATCAGGTTTTAGAGTGAACCACCGCTGTACAAGAGGTGTGTCGGCGCCTTGGAGCCTTGGTGGCTCGCCGGAAAGTCTTCGACCCTCCGGCTTGGTATGGAGCAGCGTCGACGACCTTGTGCGGGGGACGTGAGGACCCCCTTCCTTCGTGGACAAGCTCTTTAGTGAAGACGGCCTCAAGATGACCGAGGAACTTGGCATGGGCCTTAGTGGCCGAGTCTTTATCGCAAGTCAATGAGCACATTGGGAGAGACTTGGTGACCAGGAAACAATACTCTTGTGTGATTGTTTCAACAATGTGGACTAGTGGTAGCTTAGTGCCTACCGATACCACGGGATAAGTCCTTGTATTAAGAGTTTGCTTCCCCTCATCTCCTCCTTATGTTTCCGCATTTCATACTTGCAACTTATGTGTCTTTACTTTCCCAGAGTAGTATCTTGATAGGTTTGGCTATAGGTTGCAAAACTTGTTTTAGGATGAGGGTTTCGCACTAGATCAACCGTAGTTTGCACATCTAGATAGCATGATTAGTTGGAACTAGTGGAAGCCATAAGTTTAGCTTTTAAGTTGACTAATTCACCCCTCCTTTTTAGGCTACGAGTACTGATTCCTCTCACTTTAGCCAAGACTAAACTCCGTCTTTGAGAAAAAAATTGGATTTTTGCCATCGTAAATAATGGGCTTCGCATAATTGCCTCCGTAAAGATTGGTTTCGTAAAATTATCGCTCGAATCATTAACACATTGATTTCCTTGCCATTTTCTATTTTCTATTTCTTTTTTATTTACAAGCACAGGAAACGGGGAAAGGACCAAACCACCCTTTACTTATTTGTACGTACCTGCTTGGGATTGGGTCACTTGAATTGAACGGTTCGCATGGTGAACGCTTGTGCCGCCGGCAAGGACGCCTCGCGCTATCGCTGCCAGGTCCGGTCCTCCTCCTCCTATGCCCTCCCCCTCTTCTCTCCCCATCTCTCTCCAATCTGCAGGGCTGGGGTTTGTGATCGTGGTTCGAGGGATTTGATCGTTGTGTCAGGCACCAAATTTATGCCTCAGATTTTAGATCAGGTTGTATAGCACAAAGAGATGCTTTCTGAAATGTATACGTCACACCATACTATCCAATTCCATTCGAAGCCATGCCAGCATGCCAATACAGCACATTTTATCCAATTTCACTGCTGCATGCAGTGACCTCAATTGCATTGCGCACGGCCAGACATTTGGGTGAAATTGTTCAAGAGCAGCGATCAGATGCAGCGATGAAGGATTTCTCGAACCAGGAAGCAGACAGATAATGTGTGACTGTCCCAAGGGCACTTTGGTCATTTCCTGCGCTTGTAAATGGAAAAAGAAATAAAAAATCAATAAAAGGGAGGAAATGACAATGAAATCAATGTGTCAACGATTCAAGTAGCAAATCTGTGAAGCCAAACAGGGCATAATGATTCTGCAATTCTAAGCAAAGCGTCGTTGTAATTCCAACTAAAATTCCAATTCGAGCAAGAAGACAGGGCGCAATTGCGCAATTAGCTCATCTAACGCGGCGATTTGTCGATCTACTGCTCCTTCTTGAACATTTGGGTCAACTCGGACGAGCCTACCCCATTAGAGATCTTGGAATCCTTCCCGCAGGAGACGAAGGCGGTGCCGAGACACTCGTCGCCGTGCTTGTAGGCTGCAGCTGCAATTTCGTTGGACAAGCTAAGAACGTTGTGCCTGAATTCCCAATGCCGCACATTCCGAAGCAGCAGGTCATGCGTTCAATTAATCAGTCACTACACGATGAACTTGGATCCACCGGTAGAAAGCTTCGGCAACGGCACCAAAGAAGAGGTGGCTGGACCTGGTTGATCGCTGAGCGAAAGATAAACACTCCCATGAAGAAACGGCACGCCCCAAACCTTTCGAAAACCTTAAAAAACAAGAAGAGGATGAACGATTGGACGCGAGGGAGAAGTTAGGAGGGGAGACAAATAAGGAGGCACATGTATAAATAGGGTGCAAGTGTTAGTCTGGCTGGCCACTGGCTAGGTGCATGTACTCGTTATGTTAGTTGTTACACACTCCAGGACATGTGTCTTCCGGTTTCATTCCCCTCTAGTTCGAAAGGGGATGGAGCAGAGGAACTGAAGCCGTGCATTGAAGATATGGCATTGCAGTGGCACTCTAAACTCTGAACACATATAGTTTGGTTGATTTGGCTGTATTAGCACAGCGATTCAGCAGAATTACTGTTCTCCCCGGTTTAATACTTATGAAATGGAAAAAAAATTCTGCAAGGATGAGATGGCCTGTACCCTACTTTTGCTGGTACAAAGCGAGCAAAAGAGATCTGAATAATCAGAGCATGGCCACATGAGAGTTGCAGATCATCATGTTCCGTCGTCTGACAGTGAGGAACTCTTGTTTGTCCAATTCTTCTTAGCCAGCAATAACATCGTTAAACCATGGAAATGCACTCATAAAAAGAAATATATTTTTTTGAGGGCAACAAAAAGAAAATATTTGATATGGTAAACATACTGCAGTCCGTTCTCAGTGCATCTAACGCGGCAACTTGTCACCGGCAGCTCCTTGCCTATTTGCGTCAAGAGTGTAAGCACAGTAGGATTGCAGATACCGACATCCTTGCCATGGGGGTGATGCTGGGCTGCAGTTTCGTTTTACAAGACTAGAGTGTCGTGTCTGACTTCCCAAATTCCGAAGCACCAGCTCGTGTGTTCAACCAGTCATCACACGAGAAAAGAAGACCTCTGGAGCATGGAAGAAAATGACACGGTCGAAACCTTCGGAGAATCTAAAAAACAAGCAGGGATGAACAATGGAACGCACGGGGGAGAAGCTTAGGGGGGAGACAAATAAAGAGATGCATGTATAAATAAGGTAGAAGTGTGTGGCGTTCGGTGAGCACTAGCAATTAGGTTGGCCACTGGCTAGCTGTAACTCGCACATGGTAGGATGAACTCTCCAACACACTTAGGTGGTTGTACTCGTCATATTAGCTGCTACACAATTCAGGATATGTGGGGCCATCTCACAAGCCTCCCTTGCATACATGTGGGCCCATTGAAGGTACAGAAACTGTGAAAGGTGCTGCAGCCTCCAGGTGAAGTTATTTCTTCAGACCTGTACATCATTTTGCTCGGCTTTATTGCATACATAGGAGAGTAGATGCTTGTCTTGAGTCGATGAGTAACCATGGATAGGGCAACAAAAATGTTTTCATGTTTGGTCAGGACTAGTGACATCGGCCAGCACGAGAACGGGCTGCATTCTGCACGAGCACCCCTTTTTAGATAATGGATAACATCCGGCCTCTATATCCACACTCCAATCTCAAAACTGAGAAACCCAACAAATAAGAGAAAAAACAAAAGACTAAGAAAGAAAGCTACAAAGACTAAGTTTCGAAGTTCTTCTAGGTCCTTGCTTCGAACTTGTTTTGTACTCATGCAGCAACAAATCTTCACAGCACTCGTCTACTTAGAAACTCTGGATGTTAGAAACGTCCTGCAGTAAAATAGCCACGTGATGCTTGTCAATCCATGTCGTGGAGGAACCGAAACCGAGTTGATATCGATCATGGCCTCAAGCAATCTCACATCACACCCTCTTAACAACCTCCACAACCACCCAAAAGTGCCAGCAATAGCAGTGGCAACCGGCAGAGCTCCAAGACAACGCCTCAAGGGAGAGGACGACACCACTGCGCCGCCATCGTCCGACCAAACTAGTCAAGGTCTTCATCTGGAAAGCTCACCGGAGAGGAGGGAATAGGAGCTACAGATGACACCTTCAAGAAGGTAAACGGCGCCCTAGGGCGTCGCCGTCATGGGCCTGCAAACCGGCAAAAGGTTTCGCCTGCAACCTATCCCCTACAGCACACTGCCAACCCAGAGGAGTCGGGGCAGCAGGGTGACAGCAGGTTAGAGGGGCGCTGCCACCAGAGACAAGGCCCAACCGGGCCGGCCCCCTAGCCAATGGCGAGGTGGCAGCGCATCCCATGCCCCCCCCCCGACTCGGACGCTGGTAGGCAACAACAAATGGAAAGGACGTAGATTCGGCGGTGGGAGGCAGATCCAGCCAGGGGAAGCACGGATCCGATCTCTAGCAACCGGCGACGAGCCCCGCGTGTGGAGGCCGCCACGGCGCCTCCAACTGACCGGAGCTCTGGGGCCGTCCATCGCGGTAAGGCAACTGCCACCCTCACCACCTCGGGCTGCCACCATCGCCCATGCCGCCGCGGGCCGCCACCGCCACCCTTGGCACCGCCGCCGGCCGCAACTGGATCTAGGTTTTGTTGTGAGATGTGAGAGCGAGGGAAAGGGAAAAGGAAAAAAAAGAAGGAGTTGTGGCCTTGCTGCCTCCGTCCTTGAAGCTGCCGGGCTTCCTACAGCCCGCTCAGGTAGCGGCAAGGTGGAGGAGCGGCCGAAGTGGTGGTTGGTGGCAGCATGAGGTGGTGCCGCCCGAGCCGCTGAAGCCGAGCGACCCTGCACGAGCACCCTAGGATGACAAACCATTTTTGCGTTTAAAACTACCTATAACACATTGAATTTGAACAACCGGATTGTTGCATAATTCTCTTGCGATTGCTTACAATCGGTGTTTTGGAAAATTTGCATGGCACATTTCGAATTCAATGGATATGTTCGTTGAATACCACTCCTCGATCACACAGTCACACTAATTACGACACTATGTTTTTTTAGAAGAAGCAGGAGGGGGAGCATCCCCTATTGGTTATATATTAAAAGAAAAAGGGACCGACAAAGTACGGGTACAAAAACAGAATAAGTAGAAAAAAACAACCGAAGAAGAAGAAGGATAGAAAGAAAAACTGAAAGAGGAAGATGAAAAGAAGAAAAGGAAAAGATTTACAGAGTGTGCAGCCAGACTTTCATGCTGGAGACTAGGGCCGGACGCGCTTGATGTAGAACTAGGGAGAATTCAGAGATGAATTTCCTCTTGCATTGCTAGATTGATGGATCTATGCCATTAAGCATCCAGTCATTCCTAGTTGTTCAAATACACCAGGTCATCAAGATGATGATTTCCATGAAGAAGGGCACTACCAACTTATCCTTGATTTGCCTGAAAATAAAGTTAACCGATCTTGTGGTGGTAACTAAGATGCCAATTGAGTTCCAGCAGACTTTTGCGAAGTTGCATATGAGGAAAAGGTATCTCACTCGTTCTATCTTTTGTAGAATGCATAATTCACATGCGTATGATTCCAGGTCCATTTGCCTCCTTCTCAACAGATCACGTGTGCTGAGTCTATCCTTAAGCAGTAGCCAAAAGAATACCTTGTGCTTCATCTAACACCTAGATCTCCATAGCCACGAAAAAATTGGATGAACATTCATATGTCCAATCATAGCTTTATATGCCTTGGATGTAGAGAATGCAAGGTTGCCCCAAATGTAGGCCCATCTATTATCTCCTTAGAGGACCGTCATTTGTTCAATGGATTGTTGCAGGGGGATTAGCTGATTGTGCGCCTGTATTGAAATGGGCAGGTTGAAGTTTTGGCAAAGGAGAAGAGGTGAGGGCATGCTTGTGATTGTACGGAACCATTTCATAGGTCATGCCAGAAAAGCATCATGGATCCATCAGCAATTATAGGAGAGGCTCCTTTGTATGTATCCAACAATTTAACTGTGTCCCTCCACCAAAAGGAGCCCTTCCTTTGTTGTCCTGGCAGTTTGCCATTGTCATAGTAATTATCCCACACAAGCTTCACCCAGGGAATGTCTGCTTTGGTTTAAAATTTGTGTAGGAATTTGAGGAGCATGGCATCATTGTGTGTGGATAGGTTGGTAACTCTCAGTCCACCTTGTTTCTTTGGAACCGAAACCATGGTCCAGGCTACCTTGTGTGGTTTCTTAGAATGCAAGTCTGCTCCTCTCCACAAATAGTGTTTCCTATATTTATCGAATTGATGTATCACCCCCTTGTGGAGTTTTAATGTGGTTGCATAAAAGACTGCTGATGAGGAGAACACTAAATTAACCATCTCCAGTTTTCCCCCTTGACTTAGGAAGATTGAGGTGCTAGCAAGCCTTTTCTCTATCTTGTGAATAAGGGACAAAAAGTCAGCAATGTTGGGTTTAGTGGTGCCCAAGGGAAGGCCAACATAAGTGAAAGGTAGGGAACCTTTTTGGCATTCAAAGGCTGTGGCCAGGTGTTGCAGGGTTTCTTCAGAGATGTTTATGGGCACCATAACTGATTTGCTATAATTAACTTTCAACCCAGTGGAGGCTGCAAAAGTGTTCAGGAGGCCTTTGAGGTGCAGGAGCTGAGTTGGACAAGCCTCCATCACTAGGAGGGTGTCAACTGCATACTGGATGATTGGGAAGTTGGTTACTGCTCTTTCTGGAATTGGTAATTTAAGAAGACCTTGATCCTTGGCATTGTTAATGATGGATTGCAGTAGGTCGGCTACCAGAACAAATAAGAGGGGAGAGAGTGGATCCCCTTGTCTCACTCCTCTTCTGCAATAGAACACTTACCTGGCACTCCATTTAGAAGAATTGATGATGTCCCAGATCCTAAGATTGCCTGAATCCATTTGATCCATCTCTCTCCAAAGCCCTTGTGCTTTAGGATCTACAGAATGGCGTGGTGCTCAATTTTGTCAAAAGCCTTTTCAAAATTGAGTTTAAGGATCATAAGTTCCTTCCTAGTTGTTTTACAGATGTGCAGGTACTCAAATGCCCATGCTAGACAGTCATGAATAGATCTTGTTTTGATGAAGCCGTACTGGTTTATGTGAATGAGCCTCAGAATTACCTGCTGCAATTTGTCGGCTAGAATTTTGGTAATAAGCTTGATTATAGAGTTAAGAAGGGAGATTGGCCTGTAATCCCCTACCATTGCGGGGCAATCCTTTTTAGGGATGAGGGTGATGAACGAGGCATTAATACTGCTGAGATATATGTTTCCTTCATAGAAGTCTTCATAGAGTGTATAAAAGTCCTGACAAATTAAACTCCAACATTTTTTGAGGAATTCTCCATTAAAACCATCTGGCCCTGATGATTTGTTATTTGGAAGTTCTGCTATTATTCTTTCTATCTCCTCTTTGGTGAAAGGGCTCTCCAGCCACTCCAAATTGTTATCAATCCTCAGCAAAGAATCGAGGTCAAAGTACATATGTGTGAAATCTGAAACTCCCATTCTCTCTTTGTAGCTATTCCAGAGGAGTGTAGCTTTAGTGTCATGGTCAAAGATTTCTGTTCCAAAAGTGTCAATAAGTGAAGTGATTGTGTTCCTCCTATTTTTCATATAAGCATTAGCATGGAAGAATTGGGTGCACTCATCTCCCAATTTTACCCATTTGATTGTCCCCCTCTGTTTTTAGTAGATTCTTTGTTGGTGTAATAGGTTTTGGAGATTTGTTGTGACTATTTGTCTGAAATTCCATTCTTCTAGCATCAGATCCCTAGTTTCTTCCATAATATCAAGAAGTTGTATCAAATCCTTACAATTTCTGATTGTAGCAGCCAGGTTTGGTAGTTGTGCCTTCCAAGCATTTAAAACCCTTCGCAGATTCTTGAATTTTGCAGTTATTCTCTTAGCACTGTCCTTATGCAAATTTGGTAGATTCCATGCATGGTTCATTACAAGGATGAAGTTATCGTGCTGCAACCAGAAATTGTCGAATCTGAAGATTTTTGGTCTTGGGACATTGGTACTTGCTGAGATAAGATATGGTGTATGATCTGAGGTATCTCTAGATAAAGCTGATGCAAAGGAGTTTGGAAGTTCAGTAGTTCAAGAATTGTTGGTGAAGAACCAATTGAGTCTCTCTAGGAGGGGATTTTGCTATTTATTTGTCCATGTGAATTTGCATCCCTTTAGTGGCAGTTCAACTAGTTTTAGACTGCTAATAGTTGAGTTAAAGACCAACATTTCTTGGATATTGCCTCCTGGCTTATTCTATCTTCCGGCTTTCTCATTAGGTTGAAATCCCCAACAATAAGCCATTTTTCATCATCTGGCCTTCTGATGTACATGGCACATAGATGTTTGTTAGTATCCAATTACTTCCTGTCAAGGTGCATGAGAGTCTGACTGACTTAGCAAATTAGTTTTCGAACTCCAAAGCACTAGCAAATTTGGAGGAGTTCTAGATAATTATGCTGCCTCCAGAATTCCCAATTGAGGGTAGGAACACAAAATCATTCAAATATGGGGGACAAAACTTTTTGATGGTAGCAACGTCGAAGAACTCCTTTTTGGTTTCTTGCAGACAAAGGATGTCGCATTTGGACTCATAAATTTTACTTTTAACCGCATCCCACTTTTCTGTGGCGTTAATCCCTCTAATATTCAAGAATAGAATATTCCAAGTTCTTTTGTATTGATCTTGATTCATTGCCTTTGTTTGGGAGCAAAACAGATTGGTTGCATCATAATGTAGATAGTCCTCCCCGCGAAATTCCCCGGTATTGGAACCCAACCAAGAGGAGCAGCTCAGGTAATGTGATAGGCATTGATCATAAATAACCAGGGAGATAAAAGGGGAGCTAAATCAACATCCAACCCCATGATATCACAATTGACCAACCAGAGAAGTATCGGGGGATCCACAAAAACCAACCCAACAGTGCTGCGGAGTGTTAAAATAGTCCACACCCCCAGAACATTACAAAACGACCATAGTTCCATAACAACCATTAAGAAATAAAGATAAGTTGAAGGAAGGTTAGTAGACATGATCTACTAATACTTGGGCTTCTTGATCAGCTCCTGGGACTCAGCCTCCTCCATCTTTCCCTTGGCTTTCTCCTTTTTGGAACTGATGACTTTTCTTGTGAGCTTGGGGCTGCCAATCACCTCTTTGCCTTTGCCTTTGCTGGTGAGAGTATTGTCTGACACAGCTTCATTGCTAAACTTGCATAGATCAGATCCAATCTTCTTTATGGTTTTGGTGGATATGGTAGGGGGGTGGCAGCACAAGCAAGACAGTTCCTGTTGGCACAGCTTGAATGCTTGAAGCCTTCATTACAGCTTCTGATTCTGGGGCTTCTCCTAGCCTCAGTTTCAATATGTGGTGTAGTGCTTTTAGGCTTATCTTGAGAGGAGCCAGGGGTGGAGCTAGACCTGCCCATTGTGCTGCTATCAGTGTACGAGAGGCATTAGACGTCTTGGCTGACTAGGCAGGAAGCTGGGAGAGCAAAAGACAGCGAAGAGAAAGTGGTGGAGCATGAGAGCATAAATCTCCAGGCATGGGAGTTCAGGAAGTTCTTGGCCCATTCGAAGTGTGCTAGTGACATGAGCATCATTACAAAGAAAGCTTCCCAATCTGTTGGGATCTGAATGACCTGGTCAGGCTTCCCAACTGGAGAGAAATATCTAGCCCATAGTCTGTAAACATCAGGATAAGTTTGGTTACAGCTTTGCTTCTGAGTCATCCTATCAGTCCAACCTGGATCAGCCCTTGTGTTGCTACTCATACTTGTTAAGGCCATGTTGATGTTGAGGTTAACATTGATAGGGCCCTCATTGATGTTGTGCTGCTGGAGGGCTGGAAGAAAGTTAGGCAAGTACTCCTGGTCAACCACCATGTTAATCTCTTCATCATTCTCCACCTGTTGTAGAGCCATTTGCTAATCTTCCTGGTCCATGTCATCATTAACAATTGGAGCGGCCTGGTTATCCCCCTGTACTGGGTTTAGCTCCTACTAGGCTTGGATGGCCTACCCGTGGGCCTTCTAAACTACACTGGCTTTAGAAGCCTGGGATGCACTGCTATTCTCTGAAGTTGAATGTGAAGCTCGTGGTGCTGAGAGGCTCAGTTCAAGATCCATTTCCTCTTGTTGATCTTCATTACCATCTTCATCCATTGGCTCTGCAGCCTGGTTCAGACCCTGATGAGCTTGTTCCTAGGCCTCTTCAATTGGGTCTTCATTGAGATCAGGAATGAGCTCTGCAGCCTGAATATGCTGAATGTGATCATCTTGCTGAAGCTGTTGCTGTTGGTGCTCTACTTGCATTGAACCAATCCCTGGGAAGATGAAATTATCCTCAAAGCCCGGCAGTGGGATATCCTCGTCTTGAAGCTGCCCTCCTAGCAGGTTCTGCTAAATGATCTCACACTGAACAGTGATGGAAACCCCCTCAAAATCATCCCTTTCTGATAGCACAATGTAGTGAGGGCCGTCTTCCAAATCTGTGACCCTAGCTTTCATGATAACTCTAGCCAGTATGCTATCTTTCTACCAGCAGATTAGCCTCCAAAGGACCTGATCGTATCACAAATGTCCTCTACATTCCTTGTATCAATCGGGTAGCCAATAAGCATGAGCCATCATTCTTTGTTAAAGAGGACCCTCCGAGCATTCGGACCCCTATTATGATTGACCACCTTTATACTGAGATTCTAGAACTGATGCGGATTATGGTGTACTAATGCATCTCTGTTAGTGACCCTATTCATGCGAACATAAGCTTGTGCCCTATGGAATGGGCATCTCTGAATGTCCATCACTCGGAGTTCATATTGCCCCTCAAAAAGACCAAGGATGATATTCCCGACTTCAGCAAGTGGGATCTCACCAGGGGGAAGGTCGGTGATGGTGACGATCGCCAGGTCCTCATTAGCCGGTGTTGTCCTCTAATTGACCACCCTTGTGTACTTGGGCCTCCCCTAGATGAGCACCCTGGCGAATCCTGGCAGTATCAATGGTGCAAGGTCAACGTTGAGGAAGGCCATGCCACCTTGCTCGTGGGTATCACCGGCGTCGCTCTCTATAGTGGAAATGGGGGTTTTTTGCGCTGTTGGGAGTGGAAACAGAGGGGGCGAGGTAGCTGAAGGGTCGGGAACAATTTGTGCTCTCTGAACTGCTCGCCCAAGCGCCTCTAGGGAAGGGAAGACTGGTGGGCCTTGGTTGTTGGGCCGGGCATGCTACTGATTCCTCTCCCTGAACCAATGAAGCCCAACGTCCGAAGACCAAGCAGTGGTTGGAACTACTGAAGAGAAGTTACAGTTGGTGACAGAGTTAAACCGCGCCGTAAAACATTGAAGACTGTGAAAAGCGGCACACATCCTAAAGACGTGGCCTTCTTGATTGCAACACCAGCACCTGATCTGATTTGAGCACGCGGTTAAAGGGTGGTTGGGGGATAAGCAGCGCCTGCAGTTAATGAAAAAGCCTGCTACAGTGGGGCTTCGAAAAAGTTGGGCCTTCCGATCCAGCGTCCAATGTAGCTCTTTGATCCTTCCTGAATTTGAATTGATCCGGCAATACTGGATTAGGACTCATCCTTTCAAATACCGATTTACGGGAAAATTGCAATCTTGAGAACACCGAGCTGTTTGAGTTATGATTGCCCAGAATATTGGTTGCTGCTTTGCTGATGGGTTGATAAACTCTTTTTCCTAGAGGAATTCTGTTAGCACCTGAGAGGGGTGCAAGAACAGATTTAACAACATTGGCATAAGAGGCTTTAGAATTCCTAGAGCGAGGAAATTCCCAAGCATAAGCTGGGCCAGAGTCCATTTTGGCGAATTTGAGAGCCTTTTGAAAACCTCATCATTATACAGGAAGAAAGCCAGTTTGTAAAACTCACATTCAGCAGAATAGAGATCAGAAATCAGAAAGCCCACTTGCCAAGAATGAACTTTAAATTTGAATATTTGATCCTCCAGCTGCTCTACCATGAATTTTGTGGCCAAACCACCCAAAACTGATTGTAGACATATATTGACTGATTCCTCCGTCAATCGGAATCTATTTCGGCTGAAAGACACTAGCAGGGAAAAACCCATATCTGTTGAGTTTCCATCATCATTGATTCGAACACCCAGAAGAGCAAATAATTTTGCACTGAAGTTCTTTCCCAATTCAAAGTCCAGCTTAGAGAAGTCCATAGGGGGGAAGGCCAAAGATCAAGAAAAAGACGTGGGGTGCTCAAACAATCCCAGCAGGGGGGTTAGAGAAGACATCCATGATGAATCAGAGAGGCTTATTCATCACCTAGCGAGGATAGATAAAGAATCTTCGCTGCCAACTCGGAGAAGAATGCACTGACTTGGGGAGATGTTTCTTGAGGAGGAGGCCATCGCTTCAGCAGAGCTGGTTCAAACATCAGTGAAAGGTTGGGGGAGGGGAACGGTGGCCAGCGGGGTCGAGGTGGTCGTCGCCGGGAGGCAGTGGACGCCGGGACCGGGGTGGTCACCGGCGATGGTGAGTGTGTGGACGCCGGACCGGGGTGGTGACCGGCGGTGGAAGGTGGAGCTCACCGTGCTCTTCTGCCTGCCGGTCCTCCACTGAACATTGCCGCTCACAAAGCTGTCAACCTGGGCTTGGTACACGTAGCGTCCGTTTCGGCACCATGCTTTCACCGCTTAGCTCGGGGAAAGAGAGAGAGAGAGGACGCGGGAATCAGACATGACGACACTATGTACTAATATGTAATCTAACTTCCTCCCTCGTTTCGTGCAAAAGTTCATTTCATTTCACACTTGTTCGTAACTACTGCAGTCTCTATGGGAATAACGGGCATGTAGATTCTTTTTTTTTCGTTGGGACTGGATAATGGAATTTTTGTTAACTATCACCGTTTCCATAACTATATTGTCGTCAGCTTGCTTTTGGCCAATTTTTATATTTTATTATTTATACTTTTACAAAGCCTTTTGTTATAGAAAGCCTCCATTTCTACCACTAATGAGGATTCGGCTACCAGGAAGGCTGACCACGCTGCCAGGCTTCATAGACGATCACCTCCATGGGGAGAACTTGGCCGCCTCACTATAGGTCTTAAGCCAATTT
Source organism: Setaria viridis (assembly GCF_005286985.2). NCBI lineage: Eukaryota > Viridiplantae > Streptophyta > Magnoliopsida > Poales > Poaceae > Setaria > Setaria viridis. The sequence goes on from NC_048266.2 coordinate 3,059,825, forward strand.
TGTACATCTAATCAGCCTACGTGCCCTTTTGGAGTTGTGCCCGGCCTGCTGTTCCTGTACTCACACGAGTGCACTGCTTCCCAGCGGGCGGCTTCTGCACCGATCGCCCCACGGCCACCCGTGCAAGGTTCCACTGTCGACATGTCTGATTCCCAGATGCCACGCATTCCAAGAACTCGTTGCGTGGTCACTTGGAGATAGCACTGTGATGCTTGTGTTTGTTGTGTTGGTCTACCGGTTGAAAGCTTCGGCTATGGTAAAGAAGTCGATCGGTTGGGTTGGATGATGTATCGTAGATGGAGGGAAAATATGCTATGTGTGATCTGATGGATGGCACGGCCGAAGCCTTTGCAAAAACTAAGCGACAGGAAGAGAGATAATCCAACAATTGGACATTGGTGAGGGAGAAGCTCATGGTAGCGCGAAATGTATAAATAGGGTGGGAATGTGAAATGCATTATATTGATACAAATTGCAGACCTTTTGTTAATGCAACTCTCTAATGTCTCATGTGGTCATGTGTGGTCCTGAAGCTGCTGGAGGGCTTTTGTGCATGTCGACATCACCGGAGGCACTCGCAGACCATCCCATTATCCCTTGATACCTTGTCAACATCAATTATCTTACTATTACTAATTGGAGGTTCCTTTTAAAGCCTCCAGGTGAAGCCACCTAGGATTCTTAGGTGGACACTCTAGAAAAAGAGAGAAATCCTAGAAATTCTCACAAAAAAGCAAAACATCTGACCATTGATCGATAGATTCAAATCATTATAGCCATTGGATCTATTATGTTTTAAAAAAATTACCCACCTATGCCATTATGAAAATAGACTAAAGTAACCCCCTAAATCTATATATAAATTACTCACCTCTGCCATTATATAAAATTAATTCAAGTAACCCCCTAATCTTCATCAAAATTACCCACTTATGCCATTATAAACAATATTTAAAATAACCCCCTAATTTGCAACTGAATTGCCTACCACTATTACTTAATTTTAAGTAACCCCTTAAATTTGCATCTATATTACCCACACATGCTATTATTAAAAATAATATGAGGTAACCCTACATTTTTTTCCATTGGAGACTCCACATTAGTTCCCACGAGACAAGCTATAAAAAAGAGAGAAATTCTCATAAAAATTAAAAACATCAAACATCAATCATGTAAACTCTAATAATCATAGCCATTGATCTATTATATTTTCTAAAAAGTTACCTGCCACTATCATGGTGAAAATATTAAAAAATAAGCTCTAAACCTATATCTAAATTACCGAGCTCAGCTATTATAAAAATAATATAAAGTAACCTCATAATCTTCATCCAATTTACTAATACACATCATTATAAAGCAATCATTCTAAAATTTTATCTATGTTACCCACGTACGTCAATATTAAAAATAACCTAAAGTAGACACCTAAATCTTAATCTAATTATTTTCATGTGCATCATACAGAAATGTCAAAAAGAAAATTAATATATGATTCTAAATTACCTATCTATGTCATTGTTAATATAAAAATACTAAGTTAAAGTATATACACATGATGAGTGCCACCATTTAGACCATTTATACATGTATGTGAGGAATCGATGAAAAATATTGATTTGTATGCTAAACATAATGTATGAAGGATTGGAGGTGTGGTACAAAATGGAAAAAGTATGAATATGGATGAAAAAGTACATAGAGTAATTATTGATTAAAAAGCAATCACAATTGGACAAAGATAGGTACATATCTATATAATTATTATGTTGAAGTATTGGAAAATAAGAGAGTATTAGGTAAACAATTTTAATTATTAGCTAAGAGTTTAATTTTTAAATAATTTTTATATGCAATAGCTTCCAAAAATATTAGCCTCCGCACGGATTGATGGACTAGTTAGCTTAAAGAAGCAAGTCGCTCGGCCTCTAGCATAGACTATAAACCCCATCTCCTAGTCACTCACGTTCTTTAGTTGGAGGAGAGTTTCATAAGTCAATGATTCAATCTTCACGCCAAATGCCTACTGAGAGAGAGGTGCAAACAGGTCATGATGACTCTTCAATTCTAAACGGAGCGTCCTTACAGTTCCAATTGAAATTCTGATTCGAGCGAGAAGACAGAGCGCAACCGTGAGGTACAGCCATGATGCGCGTTACACAATTAGACATTGAACCTCAGCTAACGCGGCAACTTATCGCTGACAGTTCTTTCTTGCACATCTGCATCAACTCGCAGGTGTCAACGAAGTTACAGTTATTGGACTTGCCACAGGATACGAAGGCGGTGCCGAGCCACTCGTTGCCGTGCTTGTAGGCTGCGGCTGCAGTTTCACTTCAGAAGACGTTCACGTCGTATCTGACTTCCCAATGCCGCGCATTCCGAAGCAGCAGCTCATGCGATCAATCAGTCATTACACGATGTGGATCCACCGATAGAAAGCTTCGGCAACGGCGTCAAAGGAGGCGGCGGCTGGACATGGTTGCCCATAAAGAAATGGTACGCCAGAAACCTTAAAAAAAAGGAAGGAGTTGAACGATTGGACGCGAGGGAGAAGTTTGGAGGGGAGACAAATAAGGAGGCGCATGTATAAATAGGGTGGAAGTGTTAGGGCCTCGGAGTCATGGTGCATCACATGTATTATGCCAGAAGGTTCTCAGTAGTCTGGCTGGCCACTGGCTAGCAGTAACTCGTCATGTTAGTTGTTACACATATGTGGGCCTATCTCATTGCATACATATGGGTCCATTAAAGGTACACAAACTGTGAAAGGTGCTGCAGCCTCCAAGTGAAGTTATGTCGTCAGACCTGTTCATCACTTTGCATATGAAGGAGAAAAGAGAAATAAGTTTAGTTGCTTGTCTTGAGTTGAGTAGCTATGGATAGACCAATAAAAGTTGTTTCATGTTTGTTCAAGAAACTAGTGACATCGGCGAGCATGAGAGAATGGACTGCATTCTGCACAAGCACTCATGGATGAAGCTGTTTGAGATTGAAGATGGACTACAATGCACTGAATTTCAGCAATCAGATTGCTGTATAATTATCTTGCGGTTACTTGTAATTCGAGTTTTGAAAATATGCACATTTTAAATTCGAATATGTTCCGTTTGAGAATACCACCCTTCACACTAAGCACTTATATGTAATCTAACTTCCCTCCCTCCTTTTCTGCGAAATTGGTGTCATTTCCCACACCTCATAACTATTGCAGTCTTCATACGAACATCAAAATTGGTTTGCCGGAAAATATGTGGTCGTTGGCTTTGCTTTTGGCCAGTTTAGTTATTTTATTCTGAAATTTTGGTCAGTTTTAAATTCTCTAATACCAGTTGTTGAATACTTGAGTAGTAATTTTGGTGTTCAAATTGCTGGCTATATAGGCGTGTAGCTTGTATGGAACACCAGAAGAAGCGTCCGTATTGCATTGCCGTTCAATCCAAAGTCAATTTATTTTTTCCATTTGAGTTCCTTTGTTTTATGCTCAAAATTGAGAACATGTTCCGTGATAAGAACATGCTTCTGCAGCAAAACACATCGTAGAATCGCTCTCAAAGTTGAATCTTCGATATGATAAATACACATTAGAGAAAAAGCAGCACAATCGTACAAACACTATTCCACACAGTCTTATCACTGCTGGGTCCAAATCCCCCTTTACCACCATTTTTTTTTTGGAGGGGAGAGGCCCAAGAGGGGAATTTGGATTTAGGTTGGTTGCGATAATGTTGATTATCACCGTCAATTTGAGCCATGAGGCGACGGTGATAATCTTTTAAAAAATTACATAATCCTAACCTAAACTCAAAGAAGGAAGTCGACAGTGCCATTCCGCACCAGACGCCCCACAGCCGGCTGAGCAAGGTTCTGGTGTCGCCATGTTAGATTTCCGGGTGCCACGCATTCCAAGCGGTTCATACTTTGATCACACAGTACATGTGTGATCTTATGGTTATGGATGGCAACGACCCAAGCCTTTGCACAATCTTGGCGACAAGAATATAGATGAACAACTGCACATGGTGAGTGAGAAGCTCACGGGAGGCAAATGTGCATAAATATATGGTGGAAATGTGACGAGCATTGATAAAAACATTATGTTGGGCTACGGAGTCACATATAGTGCAGCACATGGCAAGAAGTTGACGAGCAGGTGTGTCTGGCTCGCCACTCGCGAGTAACTCACAATAGGCTTGCGTGTAGCTGGCTGTATTCAGTCCTCCATTAGTCATCACATTAGACGCACCGTTTTTCTTCTTTTATTTTTTATTTTTTGCTCGCAGCAACAGAGTTGGATATCGTCATGTTGCCTCATGCCCTCTTCTGACCATATATGAATAACACTTGAATTTTTGGGTTTGATTTTTCCCTTCATTTTCACAATTTTTCCCTTTCCGGTCAGACCACCAGTAATCTTGGTTCTCTATGAAGCCGTCTGGTTTTCATCAGTTCGATTCGATTGCATGCCCAGTGTGTTTAACCAGACTGGACCAGCGGAGTCTCCACTCTACAGTTCTGTTTTTTTTTTCCTAATCGGACTGCCTGTCTGAATCGGTCTTGATAACTATAACCTTGTTAGTGCCAATTATCAGCTTAACGAAGAAAGTATTTTTGGACTTCAGCAAGAGTTAGTATTTCTAGGATTTGTACCAACTCCATCTCTAAATCACTCAAATTCTTCATTTGAAGGAGAGCAGAGAAATATATATTATTGTACGGAATTTTTATAAGTAAATAGTTCCACTCCCACGTGAACAAGAAAAAAAATCATGTGCTTCCAAACAGGGACCTAATACTGCTTTTATGTTTTTTTTACACCATATGTACATACTCACACTCACCCCTCGTACACATCCAGACCTACAACTACACGCAGTTGAAGATCGTGCCCCTTCAGAGATCATGGAAACCATTACAGACCTCAGATGTGACGAGCACGTCACAATCCCCTTGTCACTCCACAATCCCTGATCACGTACCGTTGGAGCAATAGAGCGTGAAGGGAACCATGAGCTGCAAAGATGGAATGTTTTTTTTTTCCTTTTCCTGTTGAGATGCGGGGCATAATAAAGTTAGCATAACAAATTTACAGTTCCAGATGCAAATGATCATGCCTGACCTTAACAGCTTAAGACAATTCCAAATAGAGAGTTATTCGAATTATTTCACGCAGATCACGGATCCACGCCATGATGTATCAAATTACTCAAATACACCCTGGAGTTCCGAGCACGGTAACAACTTGGACCGGGTATCTCTCACCAGGCTAGACTCCGAGTACAACTTGTCATAGGTGACGAGAAGGTACGGTGGTGCCGAGCCACTGGTCGTACCTGTGGGCTGTGGGCGCTGTTGTTCCGTTCGACGGTTCGAGTGCTATAGCCATGTAATTTCTCGATGCCACTCATTTCGAAGCTTCTGATGCATCCATCACGTCGCAAGGAGAACTGGAGAACCGGCCAGATGCTGCATCGTGCGGATCCACCAATTGAGGGAGAGACAAAGGCGTGCATCCATGCATTTATAAATAGGTTGGAAGTATATGGCATTCAGATTTCTGTTAGGCCATGGAATCATGGTTAAGCACATGCGAAAAAAGGTTCAGCAGCAGGTCGGACTGGTCACTGTCTAGTAGTAACTCACAATAAGCATTTGCACCTAGCTTATTTGGCTGTACTTGTTGGCCGTTGCACACGCAGTACTAGATGTTACAAGCCATGTTAGCGCGTGTGCCGATCTCACCAGCCTCGTGTGCGTGTAAATAATCAGCTGTTCTACACAAACCGTAGGTGTTACTAGGCGAAGTCGTACTGTCACACCTTTTACATATGCTTTGCTTTGCATATGAATTGAAGGGAGAGGATAGGTCAGTTTAGTTGCTTGTTTAAGTTGAGAACAGCCATGGAGAAGGCAAAAAAGTTTGTTTTCATGTTCTTCATAGGACTAGTGACATCCACCAGCTTGAGAATGGACGACAACACATTATGTATAAGCACCCTTTAGGATGAATTCCTCTGAGACTTAAGACTACCAAGTACCAACAGCACACAGATTTCTAGTGAATTAGATGGCTTTATACTTCTGCAGTTAGTTATAGTAATAGCACATTTTTAAAGTAAGAGTTTGTCCCCTTGGATCTTTCGTGCGAGGTCCCCTAACTTCCTTCCCTCGTTTAGTTTCACAAATGTTCAAAACTATTCCATTCCTATTGCGACATCTTGTAGAGTATTTCTTTTCTTTTTCTTTATAAGGACAGTAATATAGAAATCTCAATAATAGTTTCACCAAATGATCTCTATTTTTATATGGAGGGGTTTGATGTGAAACGCATTGTCTTAGGCTTGCTTTTGGTCATTTAATGTTATTCTGAAATTTTGGCCAGTTTTCTGGTATTATTCGGACATTATGATTTTTCCCATTTAAAGTTCAACTATTTTTTCTACGAGAAAAAGAACTAGCGTCTCATTGGCAATAAGCATGTTGTATTCCACTGAAAAGTAGTCGTATCAATGAGAATACAATTGGATGTCAAACCTAAGGTTTGATCCTTGGTAGTAGGCACTACTAGACATATGAGCATTCGTCCTCGATCTTAGTGCTGGTTGCATTTTGACCCGACATTAGTACCGAGTCCAAATTGGGGAGGCCTCGGAGGCCTTTTAGTACCTGGTCATAACACCACCTGGTACTAAAGGGTCATTTTTAGTACCAGGTTATAACACCACCCGGTACTAAAGGGTCACTTTTAGTACCGAGTGGTGTTATAACCTGGTACTAAAGGTCCTAGAACTTTTAATACCGGGTGGTGTTATGACCCAGTAATAAAGGTCTCTCCACGGGTTACTTCAAAAGGAAAGCATATCTACCTCCATCACATGTGATGTGTAGGTGAGATGGTAAGGAAGGCTCGTGCGAGGCTTGAAGTCGTTGTCGGTGTTTAGATCCAGCAACCTACCGGGGGGTGCCCGAGGTAGTGTTTGATTTGTGGGGCTCGCTAAGATTAGGAACTCGAAGGTGAACACAAACACACAATTTAGACAGGTTCGGGCAGGGTTACAGGTCGGTTGATTTACAAGAATACTAGTCGGATTCGATTAGGCAAGTCCTACTCTGATTGCTACGAGTACTTTTCCTAATCCTCGACTAGTTCCTATCTTGCCATGTAGACTACGCGTCTTGCGCCATAGCCTCCATGTTAAATACGTCCCGGTGTCCAGCCCTGTATTGGGACTGTCCAAACCTTCTGGTGGACCCATAAATGTATGTATGACAAGTCCCCGAGTACTTTTTAGTCAGATACTCAGATGTAGCAGTTTCGAGTACTTTTGTAGACTTCACCAACTAGTTTTGGTGCTCTTCGAGTACTTCATCAGGTTGAGTCTTCAAACATATACGAACACTGTCATGTGACTAGAATGTGCTCAAGCCTCATTTAACTTAGTCATGAATCCTTTAATCTTGAAATTTTATATGGTAGTGCAATGAAAGTCACACTCCATATGGAGTAGCCCTCGAGCCTTAGGTTGAATCGAAGAATGAGACTGAGGGTCAATCTATAATTTGCATCATTTTCCCCTTAAAACATAGAGAAAAAACTTTTTTGCCGATGGGCACGTGGCACACATCCCCCGAACCTTTTACCGACTAGTTTGGTGGGTATAAGGGTCAACCTTTGGTCAACGTGACCATCTCTGGACAGTAACCTTATCTCTTCCGAAAATAGCGGTAACTGCTAATCAGGTGCGTAATCTTCGGGTCCATTAAACCTGAATATTCCTTTATTCCCACTATTGTTACTGCGTCGCAATTATAAATAACGAAGGAAAACATCCCTTCCATTTTACCTTTGCCATCTGCTCTTTCAACTTCCACACTATAGCCCTAGCGCCGCCGTTGCCTGATCTTCAAGCGCTAGCGCCGCCGTCCCCCACCACTCAACCCTCGAGCATATGCGAAAGAAGACACTTGTGACAAAAAGAATGGGGAAGAAGGCAGCTGCATCAAGGGCGATTGAGGGTGGGAAGAAGAAGGCGGAGAAGAAGAAGGAGCTGCAACTGCCGACCCCCAAGTATGGGAAGACAGATCAAACTGCGCCGCCAACCCCTGCATGTGCTTGGAAGCGATTATCACTGAAGGAAGAAGACATCAAGATGCGGGTAGCTGCCAACCTTCTCCAAGAGAAAGACATCATCAAATAGAGACCCGCCTACGACAACCCATGGCCACTGTAGGGGTACCCGGAGGAGACGGTAATCTTCACGCATTTCATTGAGCACGGTCTTCCATTGCCTGCCTCCGACTTCTTTCGGGGTTTATTGGATTATTATAAGTTGGAGCTTGTGCACTTGAATCCCAATGGTATTCTGCATGCCACAATTTTTGTGCATTTGTGCGAAGCTTTCTTGGGGATCCAGTCCTACTTCCAACTCTTTCACAAATTTTTCCGAGTGAAGCCACAGCCCAAGAGGGAGCACACCGAGGTAGTGGGGGGCGCCAGAATTCAAATGAGGGAGAAGCTCAAGGGCCTCTATTTGGATTATGAGTTGATTGACTCTCATTCTGGATGGAAAGAGAAGTGGTGCTACATCGGCAACCATGACCCCAAGCTCCCCAAGTTAACTGGACATCGTCCAACCTGGAACAACGGATGGCTAGACGAGCCATCCCATGGCGACTGAACTCCTGGACAGGATAGCCAAACTCAAGCAAGAAGGATTAACAAGAGTCGGAGTAGCTTTTAGCTTCATGAAGTGGCGGGTTCAGCCCCTGCAACTTCGATGCCGCTGGGACTACGAGCCGCCACCTATTGGAGACTATAAATACCCCCTCATTAATTACTTGAAAAAAGATTGGAGAGAGAAGAGAAAACACCACGCAAACACCATCCACCACCGCTAGAAAGAGGAAAACGGAGAGAAGATTGGATCTACAATAAGCCACGCGAAGCAGAGCGCCAGAGAAAGGGAAAACCTCCCAAGCCGATTGGCTTGGAGGTGCCCGGTCTGGGGCCTTCCTGCCCCGTTCATCGTTGTCTTCAGTCCAGTTGATCTACAGGGCGATCTTTACCCAGAATTGTATCAACATGTATAAGATCATGGGGTAAAGTCTCTGTTTGTCCTCAAGGTTGTATGGAAATCTTGATTTGTAATCGTTGAACTTCTTGTTTAAGATCTATTTGTTACCAATCATATCTTGATGATGCTCTTCATGTGATGGCTGGCTAGTGCTACTTTGGATTGCTTATTTACTTACCTAGAATGATCATCATGCCGTGCTCTTATTATCCAATAATTGAGTACCCTTGTGTAGTGACAACGTGCAAGAGGGAAAGTGTTGGGCATGGTTCACATCCACTCACGATAACACCTAGAACTAATTCTTTCATGCATGGCAATTGCATCTACAAGTGATCCTAAATTCCTAGGATAAGTGTTTTATCTATCTTGTTCGCATCCATACTCTCTATCTGCTTTAAACTAGATCGCTAGTTCTTTTGTTAGTTCAATCCTATCTTATACAAAGAATCTTTGGTTACATAGATTACTGCTTAGTTAAGCATGCAAATCCATTTGTTCCACGGATTGATAAACCTTGGGGGATTACTCTAAGGGAAGAGCTACAAATGATTTGTACGCTTGCGGTTCATAAATTGACGTGCTAACTGATGTCAACAACCAACAAATGGTAACTCACACACAATAGGATCGACTTCGCAACACCTAGGTTGTTCTACTCATCACAATAGTTGTTAGAACTCCAGGATATGTGGGCCCACCTCACAGCCTCCTTGCAGAAATGTGGGCCGGTAAGGGTGTGTTTGGATGGAGGGACGGGATGGGATGGTCCCAGTTTTGCATGTGTTTGGTTGGAGGGACGGTGGGATGAGGACGGCATCAAAGTAGAATATTCCTCAAAAAAGTGGGATGGATCCGTCCCTAGAAAATGGCCGGACCGATCCATCCCATGCGAACGGCGCTAACGTCGTCTCGCGCACTGGCGCGGGGAAGGGGCGGCCGTGCGCGGGGATGGGGCGGCGGATAGGCAAGGCTGGCGGCGGCGCGTGGATGGGATGGCGGCGAGCCCTGGCAGCGGAGGCGCAAGGGAGCGCGGTGGCGCAAGCCCTGGCAGCGGGGCTTACGGAGGCGGGCGCGCACGAGGTTGGAGGCGGCGGGGGGCTTGGGGAGGCAGACGACGTCGACGGGGCTTAGGGAGGTGGGCGGTGCCGCGGCTTGGGGAGGCGGCTGGCGGCGACAGGGCTTGGGAAGGCGGGTGCACGCGAAGCTGAGCAGCGAAGCAGGCCGAGGCGGCGGGGGGTGGAGCTGCCGGGGGCCGTGCAGGCTGTGGTGGCGGGGCCGGTGCTGCCGGGGCCAGTGCAGGCCATGGCGGGAGGGGCGGAGCACCAATTTTGGGCATCTGACAATGGGCCCATCCTCCTTTGAGTGAATGACAATTGGGACCCACAGTTAACGGCATGAAAACGCCATCCATCTTGTCCCTCGACCGTCCCTCCAACCAAACACGAATTGTACATCAACCGTGAAAAGTGCTCCAGCCGCCTCTGGGTGAAGCTTTCATCACGCCTGTACATCACTTTGATAGGCTTTAATTTACAAACGAACGGAGAGAAGAGAGATCATCAGTTGAGTTGCTTGTTTGAATTGAGTAGCCATGGAGAGGATAAAGAAAATTATTTTCATGTGTGTTCAGGGGAGCAGTCTAGGGACATCGGCAAGCATGAGAATGGACTGCCTTCTGCACAATCTCCCTTGTATGATGACGTTTGAGACTTAAGACTACTACAATGCACTGAATTTCACTGATCATCAGATTGTTGTAATTCTCTTGCGTTCGAGTTTTGAAAAAAAGATGTACATTCTGAATCCAACGAATATGTTCCCTTGAATGCCACCCTCCACACTATGTGCTTGTATATAATATAACTTTCCTATCTTCTTTTGTACGAAATTGGTTTATTTCATTTCACACTTGTTCATAACTATTGTAGTGTCCATGGGAACATAGGGAATGTAGATTTTTTTTTTGGGGGGGTTGGGACAAGATAAAAGAAATTTTGATACCTTATACCCTTGTTCATAACTATGTTGTCCTTGGCTTGCATTTGGCCAATTTTGTTATTTAATTTGTTCTAAACTTTTGGAAAGCTTTTTGGACTCTTACAAAAATTATATTTTCTTTGCTTTGCTGCAACACCGCCGTCCAGTCATTCGAATTTAAAAGTCTTTATTTTGAGGAGAAGAAACACAATCTTCTGTGAATACATGAATCTCATATGCCTGTAACAGTTCATCATGGGCGAGAAAAAAACTTGTGCATTCCAATTAAGACCTAGTGAAGCTCCACGCAGGCATTCCCTTCCCCAGTACCTAGCTAATTAATCCCAGTCTCTAATTCCTCTCCAACTGCTCCATTTACCACAGGCTCGGTTAAGGCTACCAGGAACTTACTTAGACTTGCTGTCCCTCCGACTGCTTTACACCAAGTTCATGACAGAGAGAACAAGGCTGCCTCACCGAGTCGACCGTAGACAGTGTCGTGTACCTGGCTAGCCCATGCTCCCGCTAGAGGCCGTGCCCGTCCTACCTTTACGGTACCCGCACGAGAGAGCATACGATACCGTGCCCTAGCGGCAGCCCTCCGCACCAAGGACTCCACACATAGCCAAGCAAGGTTATGGTGTCGCCATGTCTGATTCCCAGGTGCCACACATTCCAATCTGTTCATGTGTTGATCATCAGAGGTTACACCATGATGCTTCATTGTGGTGATCCGTTGGTTGAAAGCTTCAGCGACGGTGAAGAAACCAATTGGGTTGGATGATCTATCGCAGACGGAGGGGAAATATGCTATGTGTGATCCGATGGATGGCACTACTGAAGCCTTCGCAAAATTGTGGCGGAAAGAAGAGGGAGATGAACAATTGGATATAATGGAGGAAAAGCTAGCAGGAGACAGACTGCATATATATAGGGTGGAAATGTGACATGCATTGAACACAAACACTATGTTAGGCTACGGATCAGAGTAATATAGTGCAGCAGCACATGGCAAAAAGTTTAGGAGCAGGTATTTCTGGCTCGCGAGTACTTCACAATAAACTTGAGGATAACAGCTGCCTGTAGTCAATCCTCATTCATGCCACATTCCATGTCCCCTCATGCCCTCTTCTGAGGATAAACTTGAGGATATCACCTTGTGTGGATGTCGACATCACTGGAGAGACTTGCTGCAGAGCATCTCGTTTTCCTTTGGTACCTTGTTAGCCCCAATTATCAGCTTGAACAAGAATATCTTTTGGATAATGTATGCAAAGCCCAGACTTTGTGACATTGCCGCAATTCCATCTATGAGTCACTTAATTTTTTTTTTACTTGAAGGAGAACAAGTATATTGTTGTGCATGGACGCTGGAAGTTTCATGCGCTTCCAAATGGGGAACTGAAGTTACGTTACTTACGTATGAGATTCCTACTGATAAGAGGGAATCATGAGCTGCAAACAGTGCATGATAAACTTACAGTTCCAGTTGGCAATCATGCCGGGAGGATAAAAGATCAAGCATGCCACACAACTAAATATCTCATCGACTTCCCGGTGCAGCAGCAACAAGACGAATCGTGACACAGGAGCATTAGACCTGGTCTGATTCTCGTCGTCGTCGTGGAAGAAGGTGGTGCCCAGATCTGCGGCTGATGTTGCGTGCAATAGACAGTTCTGGTCATGTCTGGTTTCCAAATGCCCCGCATTCCGAAGCCGTTGATGTGTTCATCACGTCACATGGAGCAGGCCGAGCACCCAGATTTTCCATCGTGTGGATCCACAGATAGAAAGCAGCAGCAGCGGCGAGGCAGCTGGGATGGATCGCTGAGCGAAAACTATATGCTACCCATGAATGGTACAATCGAAGCCTTTGGGGAATCCAAAAACTAAAAAGAGGCGAACGATTGGAATGAAGGATCGGAGAAGTTTGGGAGATGCAAAGGTGCATCCATGCATGTATAAAAGAGATGGAAGTATGACACGTGGATTTTGTTAGGCTATGGAGTCATGGTGAAGCGCACAACTGAAAAAAAGTTGAGCAGCAGGTCTAAATTGTCACTGGCTGGTAGTAACTCACTCTAAATGTTACACTTTCAAGTCGATATGTGGGCCCATCTCAACAGCTTCACGTGCAGACATTTGGGCTCCAAAGGATCAGCTGTTCTACACAAACCGTAGATCTCTAGGTAAAGTCATACCCTCAAACCTTTACATATGCTTAGCTTTTGCATACGAATTCAAAGGAGAGAAGATCTAGGTCAGTTTAGTTGCTTGTTTGAGTTAAGAGAAGACACGGAGAAGGCAAAAGGTTTGTTTTCACGATCGTTCAAGAGACTAGTGACAACTGCAATCTTGAGAACGGACTCATTCTGCACCAGCACCAACATCACAATGATTTCCAGCGAATTACTAGATGGCTGTACACTTTTTTAAGTTATTTATAAGAGCATATTTGAAACTAATGAATTTGTCCTCTTGGATCCTTTTTGCGAGGTACTACTTTATATATACTCTAAGTTTGTTCCCTCGGTTTGTCTAACAAATGGTCCTAGCTATTACATTGCGAAATTTTGGTCAGCTTTCCTTGTGTTATTCGGACATTATGATTTTTCTATATCTCTGGTTAAAAAAGTTCAACTCTTTTTCTTCAGAAAAAATAACCGGACGCTGTATATCCATTCTTTTGCTGGTGACTACATAATCGGAATTGGCTTGTATTGAGCACAGGATGCAAGCTGTTACGTGTGAATCAAGTGACCACAGGAGGCCCTTACAGCTCCTATTGAGAAGGGACATGTCTCTCCAATGTCATTCATTTTATCTTGAATTATGTTTTTTTCTTTGCAAAACACAGTACAATCACAAGCGCTCAATGGACTCATATATGCACACCCTGCACGTATATTACCTACGTGAGCCCGCACTAATACTTACGAGAGATGGACAACTAGATCTTGAGATACCACTAAAAGAAGTAGCCATATCAATGAGACGCATAGGATGTTAAACATAAGCTTTTCAGTCCTCAACAACAAAACCGATCACTTTTAATTCGACCCTCAACCGTTCACACCCTATAAAATTTCATATTAGCTGCAAGAATCTAGCTAATATGAAATTTGCGAAAAGTACTTTTTTGCAAGATGATTATGGATTACGGAGAGCAAATTCATGCTTGAAGCCCTGCTCTGCAACTGTAGATTACATTATGGGAAACGTTTGTATTTTATTGTTATGTAATCTAACAACTCGATCCGTTTCTCCATTTGAGTACCTCTGTTTTATGCTCGTCAAGATTGAGTTCAATGTCGACAACTTCCTGGTGCAGTGAAATGCATGGACAGTTGGGACACATCTTGATATCTTTCTGAATCTTCAAGATGACCGAATACACACAAGTAGATAGAGGCGCTCTTCAAAAATACACACAACAGTTGTGCAAAGCTTCTATCAGTGGTTTCGTAAATACAAAGGAAGAGAGCTTCAATTCCTCCATGGCTCCTACACCAATTTACCCGATACACCAATTACTAGTAGCCAATGTCTGCATCTCCGATGACAGGGAGAACCATGTCCCCACGTCGAAGTCGATCTCGTGTGCCTGGAGCCCTGGACAGCCCATGTGCCTGCCGGAGGACGTGCCCGGCCTGCCGTTCCCCAATTTGCTGGAGTGCATCATGCCCCAGAGGCCGGCCACAGCACCGGCCGCCGGCGCCCAACGGCTGGCTGTTGAAGTTTCTTTTGTGGCCATGTCCGATTCCTGAGTGCCACACTTTCCAAGCAGCTCGTTTCTTGATCACACACAGAACAGGACGCAGCTAGCACCATGATGCTTCAGCTTGTGGATCCGCTGGTTGAAAGCTTTGGCGACTGTAAAGAAGCCGGTTGGGATTTAAGGTCTCTCGCAAGTAGGGAGGCGAAATATGCTAGATGTGATCCGGTTATATAGTAATTACCAGTCCACCTACATGCACTTTTCCATGGATGGCAGATGGCACATTGGCACGCAGAAGCCTTCACAAAGCCCTGGCAACGATGATGATGAGGGAGAAGCTTACGGGATTTGGGAGGCAAGCAAAGGTGCATAAATAGGGTAGAAATGTGTGCATTGAGCACAAACATTTTGTTAGGGTAACAAGTCATGGTGCGCCAGTGCGGCACATGCCAAGAAGTTGAGGAGCATGTTTGCATTGGCTCGCGAGTAATTCACAAGAGGCTTGCTCATAGCTGGCTGTACTTACCATCATTCATCAACATCATATTATTGGCTATGTGCCGTCGTAGTAGAGGCCGGAGACATTTCCATTTTCTAAAAAAATCAACGTCATGTTAAATGCACCTTTTTTACTTGCAGCAACAGGGTTGCGGATCATCATGTTGCCCCGTGCCCTAATCTGACCATGAATAACACCTCTTCCTCCAATAAAATCTCAGCTGGAATAAGAGCTAAAGCATGGAAATGAGAAATTGGTTGAACTGCTCAGCACAGTGCAGTCCGTTTCTAATGCAACTCTCTCTCATGTGTCCGTGTGCGTGGGCTGTGTGGTTCCGAAGGTTGAGGCCTGGTGTATATATGCCGACATCGTTTGAGAAACTCACGGACAATCTCACCATCCTTTTGGACTTGAGCTAGGGATAGCCTTTCTAGACTGTGTAGCAAAACTCCGTCTCTGAGCCACTTAAGTTCTTATGAAATTCGTAATGCGAGGAGGGAACCATGAGCTGCAAACAGGTTAACAGGGCATGATTTTTTCCCTTCTTGTTTTGAGATACAGGGCATGATAAATTTACAGTTCCAGCTGACAATGATCGTGCCTAACTTAAACATAGCTTAAACAATTCCAAACTGAGATTATTCTAATTCCATGAGGATCAATTATTTCACGGAATGTATACCACCTCAGACCCTGTTTGGATAGTAGTGAATTGAAGTAGAATGGGAGGGATTGGACGGGCATTTTAGACTCAATCCTCTTCGTTCTACTCCAGTACCTTTCTATCCAAACAAGCCCTCACAGATGTGCCGCGCGTATTAACAATTTGGGTTTTTTAGTGAATACTGACACGGTAGGGTTGGAGGCCGATGGGTAGGGCTGGTCGTTGGTTCCGTCGTGTCTGATTTCCCGATGCAGGGCATTCTGAAACCGTAAATGCATCCATCACGTCGCATGGAGAACCCAGATGCTGCAACGTGTGCATCCACCAGTGGAAAGCTTCGGCAGCGCCAAGGAAGCTGGTTGTTATGGATCACGGAGTGGAACAATATGTATTCACATCAATTAATCTCTCAACCCGTGAATGGCACGACCAAAGTCTTTGGAGAATTTCAAAGTAAGAAGTGGTGAACACTCCGAGTGACAACCATACCCGGCAATGATGGCTTTACAATTCCAAACAGGAGGTCAACGTAACCTCATGAGGATCAAGCATGCCACACAACTATTCACTGTCAAAACAAGGTGCGTTGACATGTTTGGCCAGGTCTTCCCTTCAAGATGGCTGCGCGTTCGATCTGAAACACGTGGAGGACGTCATTGATTGGGTGATTGTACAACAATTCTGGTGCTTGACTTGCTGCATGTAACATTAGGAGGGTATGGCCTGTATTAACCGCTAAGCATATGAGTTGTATTCTGCCGATGTTTAATCGACGCACTCGACCTGGTTCTCCATTTGGGTTCCTCTGTTTTAAGCTCAAAATCAATATCATATATATTTTAATTTCTTCAACGACAGCAACATGCTATACCTGCAATGAAATGCATCATGAAAATCATTCTGAATAATTGAATTATCAATATGATGAACGCACATGCACACAGGAGAAGGAAAGGTACAGATATGCAAAGCTGTGATCAAGCCTGCCACACAACTAAATGCATGCAATGTGGCAACTTAGCCTCCACTTTAGATCCTGTGCAACTACACAAGCACATCAGAATTAGGTGACACCGACTCGTCGTCGTACATCAAGATGTTGCCGGGCCGCATGTTGCCATACTTTTGGGTTGTGACTGCTGTTTCGTGCCATCAATGGAGACAGTCATATCGGATTTCCCCATGCCTCACATTCCCATGCAATTCATTCATTCATCACAAGGAGCACACAGATACTCCCATGATGGCCAAAGCCTTTGGAAAATCTCAAGGACAAGAAGGGATGAACAATTGGGCTTGAAGGGAGAAGAGCATTTTTGAGGAGACAAAGGCGCATTTGTAAATAGAGTGGCATGCAGTTGAGAGATTCACTAGTAAATACTAACATTTTGTTAGGCTAGCTGTATGGAACAATATGAGTACTCCCATGGGCATCCAACTGTAATTGTTAGTTTTTAATATTTTTTCTTTAAAAAGCAATCGGTTGTTGATTCTGATGTAAAATTTGCTGGTTACGTAGTCAGAATAAGCTGGTACGCCCGCGCATACATCAGGCTTCCAGCTTCAGAACCACACGGTAACTACTAACTAAGCACTTCTTTTCGGGAACTTTCAGTGACAACACGAGTGCAGATGAAGGGGAATTGAAGGAGGTGGCACGCTCTGGCAGCTCTCGTTCTTCCTCAAGCTTCTTCCCCTTCCGGTTCTTCTGCTCCTCTGACAAGCTCTGGTTGCTACCCCGCTAATCCCAACTCGCCAGGTCACGCACTGGTGTAGATGAAGTTCTCGACGGAGAGAATCCGGCCGCCTCACCATAGCCAATGTTGTCTGCTTGGACAGCCCACGCGCCCACCCGAGGCCACGCCCAGTCCACCGTTCCCATGCCCAACCATGTCCGAGCAGCGGCCTTCCGCACCGAGCGCCCCGTTGCTGGCTGAGCATAGCCTCAACGTTGCCATGTCTGATTCCCAGATGCCACGCATTCCAAGCAGTTCGCGTGTTGGTCACACAGAGCTACACCATGATGCTTTGTCGTTTGGATCTGGATCCGCCTTTTGAAAGCTTCAGCGACGGTAAAGAAGCCGGCTGGGGTGGAATGACTTTCACAGATAGGAGGAGAAATATGCTAAACATGTATGTGATCCAATAGATGGCACGACCAAAGCCTTTGCAAAGCAAAATCTTGGCAACAAGAAGAGAGATGCACAATTAGACATTGGCGAGTGAGAAGAACACCGAATGCAAGATGCATAAATAGGATGGAAATGTGACATGCATTTTTTTGAATATAAAGATTATGTTAGGCTACGAGTCATATTGCAGCACATGGCAAAGTGTTCAGCAGCAGGTCTGCCTCGTGAGTAACTCACCATAGGCCTGCTCATGGCTGGCTGTACTCATCCTCACCTTCTTTTTTTTTTGTCTCGCAACGACAGTTGAGTATCATCATATATTCTTGTTGCCTCAATCCCTTTTCTGACAATGAATAACACTTATCATTCAAATAAATCTACAGTTAAGGTCAACTCCCATGAGTGCTCGCAAGTCTGTTCAGCTTCTGTCAATGCTCACTAAAATGATCACTTATTATTAGTGAGTCCAAATGATGAGTTGTTTCTTACATTGAAAAGTAGACTTGATTAGCTTTCCAACCATGTGTATCATGCACCTCAAAACATCACTTGTTGGTATATACTTAGACGAGAAGTTGAAGCACTGTGTAACCCATCGTGTGATTCTGGTAACCCATCTCAGTGTGCGAAGCAACCTTGTTTTCCTTCATGTAATCCCTTCTTTCCTTGGCATAACCCTGCTCATCTTAGGAAGTGTTCTCCAGGTAACCATCAATGTCCTCCATGTAATCCTTCTCCAAGAGAGTAACCTTCATCTTCTCATATGTAAACCTAAGCAACACCAATGTAGAATGTTTCTTAGCTCGGCTACATATAATTAGTCTAAAGTTTACTTGTTCACTTGGTTGGGTTATGTCTTTTATGATAGCTTTGTCATGAGTTTGCATATCATGTTCTTGGTTTACATGGTATATATGGTGCACGGCGGCTGGGATTGTCTCATCAAATATACTATCAGGGTCTTTGCGCTTGCGATGAAACAGATGTTGACATATAAATAAAATGGATCCTAGCATAAACGTAGAATACAGCTCGCCGTTCCTTCTAGAAAAATAGGTGTGACAAATTTGTTGCTATCTACATTAGGCGGATTTGGTTTGCATGGACCAATAAGCAAACGCTCTGTGCGTTGATGTGTAACCCAACAACCGAACAACACACTCAATCTATTTTACCATTGAGATCCTCTCTTTTGCATTTCCTTCTCTGACGGCATCAACATGTCATGCAGGTGCAACAAAAACAACTAATAAAATAGTTCAAGAATTAAATTTTAGGATGATGAATACACGCAGGGAAAGAGAGGTACAGTTAATACAATGCTCAATCTTTCCACTCCTTCACGGCTGCATAATCCTTCTCCAGGGCCCATTTAATTAATCAACACAGAAATAACATGCAAACGTCTTTATTGTTGCTGTGTAAACTCAATGTGTTTCACCATCGAAGTTCCTTTGTTTTGCACTCAAAATTGAAAACATTTTCAATGATGACAACATGTATGCAAATCCAATGAAATGTAGCACGAAAATTGTTTCAAGAATCGATTTTTTGAGATGGTCAAATTAAGCAAGATAGAAGAGCAATACTGTCATAAACGGCTCGGTTTCTTAAATTTAATAGAGCTTCCATTCTTCCAGAATCCTATAAGCTAGCTCCTATACGACAACCCCACACAAATGAACTGAGGGAGGGCCATGAACTCATTAGTAGTATCCAGTGTCTCAAGTCTCCTTCAGTTACTGTGATGTCTAATTTCCTAATGCCGCACATTCCGAAAGTTGATACGTTCATCACGTCACATGGAGCACCCAGATGCTAGGTCTTGTGGATGATCCACCAGTGGAAAGCTCCGGTAGTGGCAAGGAATCCGGCTGGTATGGTTTGCTGAGCGAAAATTATATATGCATTAACATCAATCTTCCTACCCATGAACACGCCCAAAGCCTTTGGAGAATCTCAAAATAAGAAGTGGTGGACAATGCTATGTGAGGGTGAAGCTGGGGGAGACAAAGGCATGCATGTATAAATAGAGTGCAGTGTGATATGCAGTAGTAATGAACACTAACATTTTGTTAGGCTGTGGACTCATGAGGAAGCACATGGCAAAAACCACTAGGTATTACTAACTCACAATACTCTCTGCAAGAGAGTCTGATAAGACCATGACTTGCAAATGGGGCATGATAAACCTATGGTTCCGATTGACAGAGCGGGCCTACGTAGACGTGAGCAAGGACACATGTTATCTCTCAAATTTTTTATGCTAAGTTAACCAATAAATTTTCACCATGTTTAAGCTTTCTAAATTTAGTTGCTCTTAAGGTGTGTAAAAGATATAGGCAGGGGCATCACTGCTGACTTCGGTCAAACAGAGATTTGCATAGGTCTATCATGCCAAGTGACAATAAACAACCATGCCCCACCATGATAGCTTTACATTTCTAGACAAAGTGCCAACCTAATTTCGTGAGGATCAAGCATGCTACACGTCAGGTGATTAATTGTCTCTCCACACATATGCCGCAACAATGCACCACAGTTGCTTAGTTGATTCTAAGACTCTCCTCGGTCATCATGGTGGTCTTCGCCATGTTAGATGTTGCTACTGTTCCCTGAGTTTGTCAGATTTGTTCGCATCTAATTTCCCAATGCCACACATTCCAAAGCAGATTCACTCTAGCGTGGACAAGAATATTGCAGAGTGGATTGGGAGATCTAAACGACAAAAAGAGATGAAGAATTGCTTAAACATGCCTGTGTGTAGCCAGTGTGCTCTTCATTGCTTGTCACATTATTAGATGCCATAGTCCAAGATGTGCGGCCAAGTCTTCCCTCAAGAAGGATGCGCGTCCCATCCAGGAACACGTGGAGATCAGTAGAGGGGCAAATGCATTTCAGCCACTCGTGGTTGACTGATTGTACGGCAATTTTGGAGCTGAATTTGCCACGGGGCAGTTCTGCTCTGTATTGTGCTGATTTGAAATTCAACAATGCACTCGATCCGCTACATATGGCTATAGTGTTAGAGGAGGGAGGCTGCTGCCTGACGGGGAGGAGATTAATTGCCAATGGCTTAGAAAAAGGTATGGGGAGGTAGGGAATTGAAGATCAGTGGTGATGGCGAGATGGCAGCAGCACTGCATGGTTGATCGCTGGACGTTAAGGCAAGAACATTGGTGTTGTGTAATATGCAGTCTCATTCATTGCCAAATGATATTAAATAGACAATGGTGAGTTGCCTCGAAAAAGAAATATTACGAGTTGCATCATTGCATGAAAACAATTCATCCAATGGTAAGGGAGTGAGTGATCCCATAATCCAAAATTTTGCTTCGTCAGACAACCACTTTGTTGTTTTCTCATCTCCCTTTCTCTTTTCCATATCATCAAAAATCCTACTTGGAATTGCATAAGACAACTTATGACTGCTTACTTTTAAGGGCGATAGATGGCAGCATGAGTGAATGTGATGGTGGGGACATTGTCACGGAAAAGGGTAGAGCAGGGCCTAACGCCATAGGATTTGGCCACGAGGGAGAAGACAAACAGTACTGATTGGAGATTATGGATGACGCTTTGATCGTCCTATGCAGATCCAATGGTTGAGTTTGGTAGCTAAAGAAAAAAATACAAAACTAAAGTACCTGATCACTAATAACATCACCATTTTATATCTACAATGACGGCAACCGTACAAGTGCAACGAAATGAAATAGTGAAAATTGTTCTGAATATTTGAGTTATCAATAATGTACAAGAGGTACAAATATGCAAATAAAGCTTCAATCAAGCTAGCCACACAGTTAAATAAATGACATGGAACGCTGCAATTTCTGATTAGCCGCTGATCTCCTCATCAGATCATGTGTAACAACACAGGCATTGTAGGATTAGACGCTGTCGACTCATCGTAGGATACCAAGGTTGTGCTGAGCCGCTGATCGCCACACTTGCGGGAGGTGTCTGCTGTTTCGTGACATGGATGGGTTTGGTCATGTCTGGTTTCCCCATGCCGCTCATGCCGAACTAGTTCGTGCATTCATCACATGGAGCATGCAGATGCTCCCACGATCTAATTAAGGGTTTGGAAAATTTCAACAAGAAGGGATAATAAACTGGCTTGAGGGAGAAGCACAGGGAAGGAGACAAAGATGCATGTATAAATAGAGTGGAAGTTGATATGCAGTACTGAACACTAACATTTTTGGCTATTGAGCCATTTGGTGCAACACATGGTAGAAAGTTCAGCAGCAGGTCTGGTACGCCACTGGATCGGATAGTAGTAACTCGCAATAGTAATTGCGCCTAGCAAGCTGGCTTTACTGATTAAAGTCTGAATTCTGAAGTGGTTTGCTGGAAAGCATGTAGCAGACTTCACCTTGGTTAGTTTTATTATGTTATGGTCAATTTATTACTCCGATGTACGGATATTTTTTCTTATAAAATAGAATAACCTGTTGTTATAATTGACACATATCGAGATTTCAAGTATTGAAAGTGAAACTTCCATGGATATTTTGACCCAGGCTGAGAGCAAATTTTTGAGAAAATTGGAAAGCCTAATACATCAAAACTGATTTGAGAACGAGTTTTGATAGATTATTCCAACTCAAAATTGGGGCAAGACCTCCGATCCCCACCCTATAAATATAAAGAGACGTGACTGAATGAAACATAAGAAATTCCAATCATGTGGGAGTATCCAATTTATCTAAAAAGTGAGCTCTCAGGTTAGACTAAAATGTATTATATTGGAAGTTCTTGGGTTGGAGGATTCAACCAAAAATAGAGCTCTTGGGTTGGATGGTTTTACCTTGTGTTTCTTATCCTCTTTTCCTACACTTTCTCAAACCTCTATTGATGTTCATCTTTCATCTCTACAGTGGAAGAGAATGCCAATATTTGGATATGTTGGCGTGCACCCCATTTAGAATGAGCGTTCGATAGAGTTTCGGGGATATTGGAAGTTTCAATCCTAGATCAAAAACTCCGATTTGCATTTGAGGTGCTCAAGTGTGACCGACGTAAGACGCTTTTTCACATCAACACGGATAACAAATCATGATACTGAATTTGCTCACGAATACATCAAGCGAATTTTCGGCTTGCATTGAACACAGGAGCAAAACATGTGTATTGTTGCAGTGTAAAACTCGATCCGTTTCTCCATCTGAATTTCCTTTTCTTTGTTCTCGAAATTGAAAGCATTTTCAATTACGACAACATGCATGCAGGTGCCACGAAAATGAACCATGAAAATCGTTTCATGGATTGAATTTTCAAGATGGTGAAAAATCGCAAGAGTGAAGAGCAATATAATGTCGAACACGGCTTCCATTCCTATCAGAGTGAAAGTACAACAGAGCTTCCATTCCTCCATAGTCCTATCAGCTGCTACACGCCTACACAAGCCCCCACACAAACGAAATGAAGCAGGCGCAGAAATGAACTACGGGAGTCGGCCGATCCAAATCGGGGTCCGTATCCAAACGATCGCTGATGCATCGGCCAAATATTGGCCTGGCAGTTTGGGGCCGGGCATCCAAATGTACCCATTGTGCATACATCTCGTTTTCCTCTTTCTGTATCAAGGGTGACAAACTCTGAATATTTTCGCCAAAACAGAAGAACTGTCGAATTGGCTACACGATACAACATGCATGTCAGATCAAGAGAGCCTGAAAAAGGTTAAGACCATGCCATGAAAAATGATCAAATTATTTCCAATTATGCCAGCTGTGTCATTGAACATCCATTGGTCAGTCAATCAGTCAAGAGTCTTGATCTGTATATGCGCTTTCTGGAGGAATCGTTTATGGAAAGCAGGAAAGGAAACAGTATGGTTTTTATAGCTAATATAGTAATTTGTACGAGTTAGGATGAAAAAGAAAATTACCGCTAATAAATAGAGCTATCTGGTTCTAGAACTTTTTTTCTGAATTTATTCAGGGTCACTTTTCAATAATAACAGAAAAAATAAGACCGGTTTAAAACATCATCTATTCTTGACTGGAGGTAGTGATAAAATAACAACAAAAACATCAAAGTCCTCTCAGTCACGGACAAAGAAGATTGCCCCTGTTTTTGACCGCTACCCCGTTGGTAGTCCATGCAATTTTATAACGAGTGCTCCACGTCACAAGATAAGCCTAGTCACATAGCCATTGGCATTCGATTAAGGAGTATTAACAACCAACAACTGTGGTGATAATGTTTGTGAGGTAATGGCTGGCCCCACCGAGCCCAACGAAGCAAGAGATGGCGTGCGGCGGAAAAAAAAACATTAGCGGCGTGTTGTGATGTTGCCCCCATATTCTTATGATTGGACTTCTACTGTATTATAATTAATGTATCATGCTAAGTGCACTCTTGTGTATTCTCCAAAAGAGCAAACGCTTTTGAGACCACAAGTTAAAATTTAACTTTCCAAAACAGGGAAAAAAAGAGAGGCCCTTTCGCCGCCCCGGGGGGGGGGGGGGGGGGGGGGGGGGGGGGGTGAGACCCATTCATGAATAATCTGATTGCATCAATCTTTTGTTGCTAAACCGCAGCTAATGGTCCAAGTTTAAAAAGTTATACTTAGGAGTAGGACAAACCTAAAACTATATATATTTGTGATTGGAGGGGATACTAATTGTCAAATTAAAAAATTGACTTAGAATTAAGAAAAATAGACTTACACTTAGTGAAGGTAGTATATTCGAAATGAAATAAATAGCAGAAAATATCCAGGTAGTTATAAAGTATTGACAATAGTAATGGAACAGTAGATGCATTCAAATCAAGCCCTTAATGTGCCTTTTCTGTATGCATATTTACTTGTAAAAGATGCTATTTCCTTTGACATGAACAGGCCAGCAACAACCCAACCCTCGGGGTGCACCAAGCCTGACCTGCAACCAAAATAATTGACAGCTTTGGCCTTTTCCCACATATGATTGACATCTCCACCCTGCTCCTCTTCCATCAACAATTATGTGCTGCCAAGTACCAACACCTTCCTTGTTTGAGTCCTACAATAAAATGGCAGTTGTAGGTGCTGCCATGTCCATCTTCTATATATGTATTCTTCTCAGCCTAGTGGAGGCCCCATTTGTAGTTTGGTGAACACCTTCCTTTCCTCACTAGAAACCAAAATGGCAGCCAGGATGCCTTGCCATCATCACCCTTCTTCCACCTCCTCCTCCATGGCCATGATCAGCCCATGGTCTGGCACAAGGAAGTCGGCCTTCAGGTTCAGCACCTCTGCTCATGGCAGCAGTTCTTCATCAAACCTCTCCTTTACTGCTGTGACAGACAAGAAGAAGGTATGCGTGTCGCAGCAGTTCTTCATTGAAAATTTGACATGCAGGGATACATGATCAAGGAGGTATGCGTAGTGGTTTGATCTTGTTCTAATCTGGTCCTGTAATTGGTAGGTTTATGAGGATCAATTGAGAGGGATCATCTGCTACAGAGATGACAACGGGGAGATGATCTGCGAAGGGTATGACGAAGGCCCCAGGCTCGGAATCCGGTTGCCGGAGAAGGCCTGCTTCCCATGGTGAGCATCTGAATATTCTGCATCTTGGTTCTTGGCGTGTTGGCAAGAATGAGAAAAAGGGTGATCTGTTCTCTGATACGGTTGAATCTTTGTTCTGGTACAAATGATCCTCATGCTGTGATTTCTGAAACTGCAGGCCTGTGGGAATTCAGGTCACTGATTTCATCCAGCTGGCGACGCTTCAGGTTTTTGAGGATGTCGATGTTCTTCAGCTCAAGGATGATCAGAAGAGGAATCTCTGAGCATGTAACTAATCATATAGGCATAATTGTGTCAAATGATGCTATAAAAGAATAACTGCATGTATGCAAGGTGTTGCACTTAGTTACTGATAGTAGCTCGTCAGATTATGTTCAGAGTTTTGGGTTTTATATAAAAAGAAGTAGAAATGATATTGTTCTCAGCAATGTACTGCTGAAAGCAGACTTAATTGTTTGTACATAATCACTTTCTGCAAGTATTAGAACGTTTATAGCATAACTCCGTATGCATATAAAGTGAGGAAAGGAGACCTCAATATCTGATCAGGGAATGCCATAGGCAACAAGTTTGATGGATTGCAGGAATACAGTTTCGATTCACTGCAATTTTTTACCTCTGTTGCTCATCTGGCTGTGATTAGCTCCTTGTACCGATGCGTTTCTGGCTTCAGCCGGCAACAACATTCGCTAATTGATGGGAAGTTGGAAACACACAAGCAGGAAATAAATTACTTGAAAGAATGGTGTTTGATATTGGTTCATGGCCAGAATTTTTCTGTCCTTTGTTAATGCCAGACCCTCATGGGCCCATGTGAGTCTGAAGCTGGAGGCTTCGTGGATGTCGCCATCGTTGGAGACATCGGCGGGCCATCTCATTATCCCTTCATACCTTGTCAGCATCAATTATCAGTCTCAAGTGAAAGCCTTCTTGACTTTACTGAAGATTAGGCTTTCTATACTTGCAGGAATTCCATCGTTTAGTCATTAGAATTTGGAAAATTATGCAGGAACGTATAACTAAATCCTGTTTGGAAGATAGGATTTCAAGAGTACACAGTTCAGCAGTCTGGTTCAGAAAGTTTTCACGAGTTCCAGACATGGCCATGGCCTTCCTGAATGGAAGATGCAAAACCACATGTTCATTCCTATCCTATGGGAATCATAAGCTGCAAGCAGAACAGGGCATGAAAACTTTACAGTTGAATTCCCAAATGAGAGTGATGCTCTCCCAACAGAAGAAAACATTCCAGCTCTGAACAGGAATCCATTCCAATTCCACTAGACAAAAAACACAAGGAAAACTTACTAAAGACTGATGGATACGCATAGCGCACACAGTAACTTTGTGACTAACCGCTGCGTTCTTGAGATTTTACAGAGCAAGGTTAATCAGACGTCGTCGTCGTAGGGGAAGGAGGTGGCGCCGAGCCACTCGTCGCCGTAGATGAAGTTCTCGACGGCGAACTGGGCCGCCTCGTCGTAGTCCATCTGGCGCACGCCGGCCCAGCCCACCCGCCCCTCCGTGTCCGCGCCCGGCCCGCCGTTCCCGTACTCGCCGAAGAACACGGTGTCGCCGCGGCCGGGCTCCGCGCCGGGCCACTCGGCCCACCCTTCCCGGTCCACGATCTGGCCCAGGTAGGAGTCCATCACCACGGCGCGCGCGTACGCGCCCCACGGCCGGCCCAGGAACGTGCGCGTGCCGGCGGGCATGGAGGCGGCGGCCGAGACCGTGCAGTTGTGCAGGGCGATGCCGGTGTCCTCGTTGGGGTCGCCGCGCCCCTGCGCGGTGAGCACGACGAACTGGCCGGGGAGCGGCGCCCTGGCGAGGAGCGCGCAGCCCTGCAGCACGGCGGCGGCGTCGCCGAAGACGGCGTCGACGGTGCCGGCGACGGCGCACTCGCGGTAGAACTGGCGGAAGGAGTGCGCATACAGCGCGTCCTGGTGCGCCTCCACGCCGCAGCGGTAGAAGGCGGCGAGGTCCGCGCCCACCCGCAGCGCCACCGCCTGCCCACCGGCCGCGCCCGCCGTGTTGCGGAACGTGACGTCGCGCGCCAGGAAGCCCTCGCCGGACACGCCTGCCAGGATCACATGCACATTTTTGGCGTTAGCTTCGCGTAGCGAGCAGCCGAACACGATGGCACGGAGCGCTAGTCCTATTCGGTGATTCCGTCGGTCTGCGCCGGTGCCGGCGCTCGTGGACATGCATGGCCAAAAGGAGAGCTGTTTTGTCAGCGACTCGTTGTCTAATCGAATGGGCGAGTGATAGCCATGCCTCTTAGCCTCGGCGATAAAGGTCAGCATGGCTATGACCCATGAGCACGTCTCGGTCTCGCCAACCGAACCGAACGATGGACTAGGAGCGACGGCACCACATGTTCACGTGATCTGTTAGGAGAAATATCTGACTCAACCTCTCTGGAGCCGGACCCATGCATGCAACCCTGCTCCCACATCGATCTAAATCCTCTGTCACTATCAGACTTAGGGGCTAATTTGGAAGCCGGTTACTAGTTAATCCCCACCACCTGCCACTGTTTGGGAGATGGAGGAGGTCTGCAAGGGACAGGTCCAGCCAGTCAATCACCTGTTCTATATTTTTGTGAGCTCAACGGCGTTCTATTTGCGCGGTTTGTTGCATCGGGAATGGCTGGGACAGTGGTGCTCCACGGGAGAGCGACCATGGCGGGCCGACGGCTCGGGCGGCCATGGAACTCGAATCCCCAGCAGGGAGGAGCTCGGCTGGGCCTCCAGTGACGTCGAGGAGGTGGTAGGTGAGGTGAAGGATGTGGGGGTGCGGGCTATTGGGCAGCAATGGTGCACGGCCAGAGGATTTGGCTGGCGGGTGCTCAGGGCGGCAGCGGTCATGGCGGGTCGCGGGATCTCCAATCCCCGGCGGAGGAAGGCACGACGGAGGCAAAGGATTGGTAGAGGGGTAGCTGGGGATGTGACGGAGGTGGGAGCGCCGGTCATTGGATGGAGGTGGCAGGAGTTGGCCGGCGGCGGGAAGGCGGAGGAGCGGTGGCGCCTAAACGGAGGCTGGGTAACAGCACCCGGACGGAGGCGGAGCGGCGATGAGTGGCGCTAGCTCCCTCGCATCGCTTCGGTCGCAACGACGCTCAGAGAAGCACCGTCCGGATCCTCGAGGTGGAGAGGGCTCGTCACGTGGAAAACTTGCGAATCGGGTTAAGCGCCCCCGTCTCGTGTTCTCCCAAATGACGGGTAACTTGGCATGTGGCCAGTTCTCCGCGCGGGCTTCCAGCCTCGGGACAACAACGGGATTCCCTCGGGGTTCAAGGTTCCCGAAGGAACCCGATGTTAGATCCCATCCCTAATCTGGTCATGATCCATGGAAGACCATTCCTATAATTTACTCGCATTATCTAGCAGTCTGAAGACCACATGTCGTCACACTGACGCGTCGACCATGCATCGCAGAGACGCCATGCGTGCATCGCAACAAAGTTCACGGGGCGTTTGCAATGTAGCTGCCGTGCCGCCGGCGCCGGTGACTGATGGCACTGTCGCAGTGCGCAGCAGCAAACTTAGTATACTACCAAGAGACGCTTCGGAATTCGCGACTCGATCGATCGCGAGGTGAATCTCGGTGCATGTAAAATGTGATAAAAAAGCGCTAGCTAGGATGTTTGATGAAGTTGGATTACCGAAGGTGGCCGTGCGGAAGGTGGTCCAGCCGCCGCCGGCGCTGCGGCTGCCGGTGATGACCGTCGCTCCGCGGCCGTCGCCGACGAGGGCGATGTTCGTCTTGTACGGCGGCACCTCCACGTTCTCCTCGTACGTCCCGGCCTTCACCCGGATCACCGTCCTCGTCCGGCTGTTGTTCGGCGCCGCCGCCACCGCCTCCCCCACCGTCCGGAAGTTCCCCGTCCCGTCCTTCGCCACCGTGATCACCGTCACCGCCGGCTGGTCCGCGTTCCCACCGTCGCCGTCGCCGTTGCTGCTGCTGTCACCGTCCCCGCTGTCGCCGTTGTCATCGTAGTCGTCGTCGTCCTGGAGCAGATGCCGGTGGTGAATTACCTTGGCCACGGCGTTGGCGAACCCAGCGGCCGACAAGCCGCCGCCGGCCCCCCGGGCGACGAGGGCGAGCGAGTTGGAGACGTGCTCGTAGGCGCCGTCGAGGGACGCGAGGAGGCCGGCCACCCCCGGGCCGGACGACGCGCCGGCGAGACCGTCGAGGCAGGTGGCCTTGTTGGCGAGCGCGGCCGCGAGGTGCGCCCGCACGGCGGGGAGGCCCTCCCCGTTTCCGGGCGCCGCGAGCAGCGAGGCGGAGCGCGAGAGCGAGGACAGCGAGCCGGCGTGGAGCTCCTGGCAGTCCTGCGCGGCGCCGCGCCGGAGGGAGGCGCCGCCGGCGGGCGCGGAGAGCGTGGAGATAGCGGGGGAGAGCGAGGAGAGCGCGGAGGCCGCGCCGCGGAGGGAGGCGAGCACGACGGAGAGCAAGTTCGGCGGGAGGAGCTGTACGGAAACAGCGGACGCCTCGACTGCCTTCGCGCTGGCGACGGCGACGGCGTCCGGGTGCGAGGCCACGGCGGCGAGGCATGAGACCGGGTGCGGGGTCTTGTGGCAGATGGCGTGGTGGGCGGTGTCGGCCGGCGGGCTGGCGTCCGCGGCGGCAGCCTTGTTGGGCCTCCTGGTTCGGTCGGTATGGTGGTGGTGGCGCTTGTGCCCGTGGCATTGGGTTGTGCCGACGGTGGTGAGGAGGAGGACTGCGAGGAGGAGGAGCGGCGGCGAGAGCGAGACGGCCGCCATGGTCGTGGACAGTGAGTGTGTGGCGTGGAAGTGTGAGAGAAAACATCCAAGATATACGAAGTACATATAAGGTTGGGATTTGGGAACTATATGACCCATCTAAGGTGGCGTTTGGTTCCTTTGCTTATTTTTAGCACGCGTCACGTCGAATGTTTAGATACTAACTAGGGGTATTAAACGTAGACTATTTACAAAACTCATTACATAAGTGGAGGCTAAACGGCGAGATGAATCTATTAAGCCTAATTAATCCATCATTAGCAAATGTTTACTGTAGCAACACATTGTCAAATCATGGACTAATTAGGCTTAATAGATTCGTCTCGCCGTTTAGCCTCCACTTATGTAATCGGTTTTGTAAATAATCTACGTTTAATACTCCTAATTAGTATCTAAACATTCGATGT
Organism: Setaria viridis; assembly: GCF_005286985.2. Taxonomy (NCBI): domain Eukaryota; kingdom Viridiplantae; phylum Streptophyta; class Magnoliopsida; order Poales; family Poaceae; genus Setaria; species Setaria viridis. The sequence goes on from NC_048266.2 coordinate 3,090,593, forward strand.
GATGGGTGCTTAAATTTAAGTAAGTGAACCAAACCAGGCCTAACAATAAGGTCCCTTTGGTAAGGACCATTCAGATAGTTTTTCTCTAGGAACATAAGAATAGCAGATTTTGGATATAAACGTACCTGGGTTTGGAAGCAGAATCGGAAATGTTAGGATTCTACGAGAGACTTAGGGCCTGTTTGGGAGCACTTCACTTCACCAAAAATCACTCCACTCCACCAACTCCGCACTTCACTTCACCAAAAATCACTCCACTCCACCAACTCCAAAAAAATCGCATCCAAACGCGTTCGGCTCCAGCAAATCCGGCTCCAGGAAAAACGTGGAGCAGGGGGGTAGATCCACATTTTTGGTGGAGTACCTCAAGGGGTGCTCCAAAAATCTTGAATACAGACCTCGTCGTGGGGTTCGTAGTTATTTACCCACCATGCCATCCATTACACAGTACCCCTTCGATTCCGATCAAAAGAAAATAGAAGAGCAGACCCATCCGCTACTCATCTGCTGCGCCCGAGCCCATAGCCTCCGCCGATCCGCCGACCGCCGCCGGCGCTCTTCCGGCGAGATGGACGGGGACGGAGGCGCCGGACTGGGCGGCACGGCGAGGGAGACGCCCGCCGGCCTGGGCGCCGCGCCGAGGGAGCCTCCCGCCGGCCTAGGCGCTGCGGAGATGGAAGAGCCCGCCGGCCGGGGCGGCCCCCGCCGGGCTAGGCGTCGCATCGCGGGCGGCACCCGTCGGCCTGGCCGCCGCGCCGCGGGCGGACCCCGCCAGCCTGGGCAGCGCCTCGCGGGCGGCACCCGCCGGGCTGGGCGGCGCGCCGCGGGCGGCTGCCGCCGGTCTGGCCGCCGCGCCGAGGGGCGGCCCGGCCGTTGTGGGCGGCGTGACCGGCGCGACGAGGAAGGCATCAGGCATGGAGCAAGATCCGTCCAGGGGTGATTTCGGGGCCGAGGATGATGGTGACCAAGGTCTGGCCGTATGCGGACGAGGTCATGACCGTGTTGGCAATTTCAGGGGTGGCGGCCAAGGCCGTGGCCGTGTTGGCCAGGGTGGCGGCCGTGGTCATGGCTGTGGCGCCGGGCATGGCAGCGAGAAGGCATCAAAGAGAAACGCTCCTGACACGGTAATGGAGTGTTCTCAATTAGGTTAAGCTTCGAGTAGTATTGTTTTAGATGTATATAAATTTACCAGTGGCTTTGAGATTGTCTAGGAAGATTTTACACGTCGTGCATTTAGTTCTGATAGTATAGATACTAGCTGGCTTGCTGTAGTGCCATGACGAAGAATCAGAATATTTTTGAATTTTACATGAATGGGTCAAAATGATAAATCCTGAAATTTTGTCACCTATGGAAAAAAATTTCTGAAGCTCTCGTTCTCTTTTTCATGGGAAAGATGCATGCTTATTATCCCTTAGTAGCTGAAAATATATGACCCTTAGACACATGAAAGGTTAAACATGCCGCACAGGTCACAAGGGCCGCCTAAGCTACAAGTATCTGAACAGGCCAGCAGTTTTTTCACTATGGTTGTGAGGGACGAGTTAGTTAAGACATACACGAAAAATCAAATAAATAAAATATAGCAAAGATAAATAGTTTTGATTTATTGTGTGCCTAGTATCTATCTATCTAGCTACAAACCTTTTAGTGCGCAAAGTTTGCAATGGTGTTCGTACTTCCTAGGCATCATGTGGTGCATGCTAAACTCTCCTGAATAACAATTGTGGTTTTATCAACGAGGTCAGATTACTTTGAATGCTTGCACTTCAATGGACTGTCATATGTTATTCAGGGTGATTCAATTGAATGGACTGATGCAAACACGACGATCATATGTTCGTTGTTTGCCAAATAAGTTAAGAAAGGGAATAGACCGAACACTCATTTGAACTCAGTAGGCTATGATGAGGTCAGCAATGAATTTTTCAACCTCACTGCAATTCGTTTGACCACGCGGCAAATGAAGAACAAGTGGGATAAGTTGAAGACCGATTTTACGACTTGGAAAAAAAATCAAAAACACCACGAACGGTACTGACAGCCCGGTTACTGTAGCAGCAGGGAAAAAAATGTAAACAATGCTAAAAACTCAACCGATCCAACCACCAAGGGCAAAATAGAACATTCCCACCAAAAACTCATATTCCTGGAGCTGGAGCACAACAATATGCCAAACACGTTCAACAACTCCATATTTTTCTAGAGCTGCAAAAGTGTGAAGCTGGTGGAGTGGAGCTGATTTCTGAAAGGTAGAGTGCTGCCAAACACCCCCTTATTATAAGTACAAAACTAAGTAATATTCTTATGCAAAACGATATTTGTAAAACACATGTATGATGTGTTACGGCCTTACGGGTAACGCATGTTCATTAGTTGGGTGTGGATTTTGTTTTTGGATGTTTGATTTATTCGGTCAGGCAACAACAGGTTTTAGCAAGCTCATATCAATTGGTTTCGTACCATAGTGCACGATTATTTGAGTTGGAAGATAATGCATCAACAAAGTCCTAGGAGTTTGTACCTTGTTAAATTCCACGTGGCATCAGCTAACACATTCACATTACCTTCAAATTTCAGTCTTGAACCCTACTTTTTAGTCCTGTAAAACTCATTTGCTTTGGATACAAGTAGAGATGTCTCTCTTTTTTAAAAAAAATCCAAAATTTATTTTCTTTCACGCGGGAACGCCTTCAGTAGCTTTTACTCCCGTTGGAGAGTAAAAAAAAGTCAAAACGAATAGTAATTTGATTGGAGAGTAAAAAAAGTTAAAATGAATAGTAATTTGGTTGGAGAGTAACACACGAAAAAACCAAACGGGAGTCCTACGCATAGACCGCGTGCACCTAGCGTCCGCTCCGTCGGCGGGCTGACTGCTGCAGCCGGCCAGACCAGCTACGCCGCACCGCACGAATCTCCAAGCAGATCACGCGCCATTAAGAATCCGCTGGACGAATAAAAAATTCCCCACCCCATTAGACCACCACCCTTGGCTTGGATTTGCTTTGCTTTCTCCCCTCGCACCGGGGAACGCGGCCGCCGATCCGCTCCCGATCCCCTCCCCCTTCCCGCCGCCCGATCCCACCAAATCCGCTCCCGCGCTGCCCCCCGATTCGATTACCTAGCTCGATTGGCCCCTCCCGATCAGCCGCGGCACAGGCTGTTTCTTGTTTGATTAGATCCCCGTGCGGAGCTGTGGATCCCCAATTGAGCAGCCGCGTGCGGGCGGGAGGATTGCGCTAGGGTTTCGGCGGGCGCGGGCGCGGTCTCCGTGTGGGCGGGCGGGCGGGTAGGGTTTTGCCATGGCGGAGAAGGGCTGCCTCAAGCGGCTCCAGAAGGAGTACCACGCGCTCTGCAAGGTGAGCTCCGGTTGGATTGGGGGTCGATTGGCTGGGATGGGTCCGATTGGGCTGTGCCGTGGCTCGATTTCTGACGGGTTTTGGTTTCGCTGGGTTGCAGGAGCCGCCGCCGCAGATCGTGGCTCGCCCGCTTCCCAACGACATATTGGAGTGGCGTAAGTAGCCTCCCCTGACCCTACCAGTAGATTTGGGGCCTTTTTCGGTCGTTAATGTTCGGAGTGAACTGGCTGTTATTACACTTTATGTTGTCGGAAGCGGTGGTGTATGTGAAACGCATATCACTTACGGTTCATGTTGTGGTAGCAAGCACTTTTTGAGCTTGGTTTTGTCGGAAGCGATGGTGTAGTCGGAAAGCATGTCGCATACGGGTTCATGTTGTGGTAGCAATCAGTTTTTGGATGTTTCTGTATACATGGGATTGCTCTGCGCATTGCATGACATACTCGTAGCAATTTATGGTTAAAAGTTTGAATCATGGGATGTGAGCCTTAGTTCTGCGTAGTGTGTTGAACAGAGTATGAGCATATGATAAGCGGTAGTTCCTGTCAGGATTGATTTGTTTTGCTGATTCCCTGAAAATCAGTTGATACGCTCAACCTTCTTTAAGCTCGTAGTAGGAGAGGCAGGCTAAGGTCTTTGCCCATAGGGTGCTAGCCTACTGCTTGGCATCTAGTTAAGCTCTAGAATTTAGAACATTGCTTTACCGCTTACTGTTAACTTATATGGACTAGCTCTTGACATTACTGCACATTAGCAAGATTCAAATGTTCCTACTGGTTGTAAGGGTTGGTCATTTTGCGTGTGACTTAAATGCTCTGCAAATAGGGAACAGTTATGTGATTGATCTTTGCTTTGTTTTGCCCAAGGGCATGCGCATAGAGTTTGTCACCTGGCATGCTGGATGTCCAATACATATTTTTGATGCATTTGCTAGATATTTGTTTAACAATCATTGGAATATCTGATTTAGCTGCGCCATTGTCTCGTCTCTTCATGGAAATATTGCTTGTTCTGCTTATGGTACATGGCTCTGGACCCCCATATGTTTGTTTATATTTATATATTGGTCAGCGTCAGGATTTGCATTGACATAACTGCAATTATCTAGTGAAATAGTAATGGCCAGCGCTATACATGCTGAAAAAGGTTCCTGCTAATTATGTGCACCAACCTGTCAAATAGTAATAGATGAGATATGTTCTTGGTTAAATTTACTAATGACTAGTTGAGCACCATTGACAACTCATAGATTACAACTGCTGATGCTTATGTGCAGTTTTTAGTATAGTCCAAATCCATATGGTGCCTCAGATTGTATTTATCATGCTTGTTCCTAATGCAACGCCAATCTTTTTGCTTACTTTCAAGGCTGTATATTGGTACCAACTTATGTGCTTTCTTTACTTTGTATGCCAGACTACGTTCTTGAAGGAAGTAAAGGCACACCCTTTGAAGGTAGAGATCATGCAATACTGTACAGCATTTTCTTTATATTATCTACTTTATCCGATATTTGTTTCATTACTTAATCTCTAACGATGTTTTCATGTTCCAATTTTTCCCTTGCAGGTGGATATTACTATGGGAAACTTAAATTTCCACCAGATTATCCTTTTAAACCTCCAAGTATCAGGTGCAGAAACATTTAATGAATTGTGTTTTAATGACATGGTGCTTCTTATTAGGGTGTGAGGGAAAACTGTAGCTAGAAACTTTTATAGATATATAATTAATGCAAATGTTAATTATTCTGTTTTTGTTTCTAACTCATTTCATTGTGCAGCATGACAACCCCTAGCGGTAGGTTTGCGCCACACAAAAGAATATGCCTGTCAATGAGTGACTGTAAGTTCTGAACTGTTTCTGGATTACAGTTGCTTTTGCATCACATTAGGTATGAAATAATGCTCATTATTACTATGCTTTGCAGTTCATCCTGAGTCTTGGAATCCAATGTGGTCTGTAGCAAGGTACGCACATACTGATAACTAGCTTTTTAGCTTTTTACACGTGTGATGCGTTTTTGGAACCCAGAGCATGCTTTTCATGTTTCAGCTACTGTACAGTGTACAAACTCTTTAATAACTGCTATTCAAATGTGCTCTGTGGTAGTCTGTAATTATTTCAACTTCTTTTTGCCATGAGATGGGGGAACTTGAAATGGTAAATCGAGGTTTAGTTCTGCTGTCCCAGATCACTTTTCACTATGAGTCATCTATGTTTTCAGTTCAAACTGTTTGCATTTTCTTTCCTTTGTTGATCTGACATGTAAAACTTTGTGCTGCAGCATTCTTACTGGGCTCCTGTCATTCATGGTAAGTTGTTCCTTGCACGCCATTATGGGTTAGCCTTACCAAAAAAGAATATCTAATTTCAATCAGAATTTCTAGCGCACATAGAGATCTTGCCATGTTATAAGGTTACTTGTTGATCAGGGCTAGCAATTTAATGGTAACTGCCCAACATTATTGCAAATGATGCTTGGCATTTCTCTTGCAAGAACTCCCTTGGTTTAAGGTTTTATTTCTCAATATCGATAATTCTTGTAATTTCAGATGGATGATGCTCTGACAACTGGAAGCATCAAGACTTCAGATGCAGAAAAGAGGCGCTTAGCAAAAGCTTCCCTTGCATACAATTGCGAGAGGTAGATTAATTTATTTAAATGCTAATTCATTCTGATCGTGCTCTTTTTGTAGAACTGAAAGTATTTTTTACAAACTACCCCTTTAGAAACAGGGCTGAACAGATCCTGTAGGAAATTTACTTTTACATGAAAGTAACGACTTAATTTGGTCAGGATGCTGTGTTTTCCAAGTGCAAGGAACTCACATTGACTGTTAGGTTCCTTATTAAATTGTTAAACTATCACGCCACTTGTATATCTAACTTTTAGATACTGGCATTCATTTGCTCATAAGTACTATTTGTCCTATTCATATAAGTGCTTCTCTTTGCAGCAAAAACTGCCCACACTTCAGGAAGCTGTTCCCAGAGTACGTTGAGAAGTACAACCAACAGCAACAATTGGAGAATACAGCTGCAGAATCGGAGCCCCGGGAGAATCCTGCTGCACCTGCTCCATCTCCTGCAGTCCAGCAAGCTCCAGTTGTTGCCAATAGAGCACAGCCAGTGGCAGAGGCGCACCGCGAGAAGAACCAGAAGAAGGCAGTGCCCTTCTGGATGGTGCTGGTCATGTTTTCAGTTTTTGGTGCCGTGATGGCCTTGCCCCTAATGCAACTTTGACAATAATAAAGGACTATGAGAAAAGTGTGATACCGGGGCATAATTTTGTATAGTTTTCCATTGGTTTGTGTGACTCAATTGTCCTCTTGGAGTCATGTTGGTGAACATGTGATGGTAAATCTGTAGAACCGTATTCTCACTCTTGACAAGCAGCATCAGAAGGTCGCTCATTTTCATTCTTCTGTTTATTTTCTTCCTTTTCTTGCGTCCTCACTAGCTGGTCGTGCTAACTTAAAATAAGTCATTGTCTCGTCCTAAATTTGCATTATTTGCTCTGGATCTGCAATTTTGTATTTGTTCCAAGCCAAACTTTCTTACTTTTTGAGTTTACAAGAGACACCAACATTTACAACATAAAATTAGCTTCATTTGTTTTATTATTAAATCCACCATAAAACGTGTGTTGATACTGTATTTATTTGGCACTGAATTATAATTTGAAATGAATGAAGTAATTTGTATGCGCCACCGCGGGTTGTTGTGGCGTCGCACGACCTTTTTCGGTGAGCGATTCCTGTCCTAGATTATTTCACTAATGCATTCACCATGTGGTCTAATTTGAAGCTAGATAGCTTCTCACTAACACCATGACAAATTTCAACAAACATCATTAATGGGACCAGCACAGCAAAGCGACCTAAAGCTATGTTTCCAACCACAACCCAGAGTCAGGTTGGACGCCACAATTGAAGTAACGTTTCATCAAGGTTATAAAAGAACGTTTCATCATTCAACATAAAGGAATGAGACTTCATCGACATTGCACCTACTACCTTCAATGCATTCAATCTAGACAGCATGGGGATGGTTCATTATTAGCATCTCAATTCATCTTAGCCATATGGCAATGTCAATATATACATTCTACACCCAGCTTAGGGCAAAAGGATGGAAGAACCCGATCTTTGCCAACAGAAGCGTCTATGCTTTGCTTGACCCAGGGCAATGCTAAACTGGTTTGCCTCAACCAGCATGTGGCGATGAAACAATGTTCACTCGCCAGTCCCTTACTAAAGATAAGAAATGTCCTAGTTTGCGCTGACATCTTTGAGTATCGGAAATAAAGTTGTATTCACCCCTAACATGTTTCTTCATAAATCAAGCAATAGGAAGCACTTGTTGATCTCAAACAGTGCTTCTCACACCAGAAAAGAATGTCAGCTCTCAGTTACTACCCAAGAAAGAAGTTTCTCCTCCACTTCTTCCCAGTTGTGGACCTTGGTCACCAGCGGATGCGACTCGTCAACTCCAGTTTTGCACCAAGGGTATGAGTTATCATAATCGAAGAGCAGCACCCTCATGCCATCATTAGCACACTCCATAGCATATCTTGGGTTGTCATCTATTAAAACCTGAGCGCCAAAAGATCTGCAAGGAGGAATTGCCATAGCAAACAAGTTAAGTCTTATGAGCAGAAACAACTAAATGGTTTAACAGTTCTGATCAGACAAGATATGCAAAATACTGTTGAGGCATGCTGCCTCAAAAATAATCTAAACAGAAATGCAAAAAGGGGCAAGCCTGCCACAGTTCTAATCATTGCTGTTCTTTTAGTGTATGTGGAGCCGGATTACAATGCTACTACAGTCTCTAACATGATTGAGAAAACTATCCTCCCTCAGTGAGCCAGTGTTTTACCTGCAAATCTCTGATTTTGGTCTTGACTGACCCTCCAAAGCGAAATGATTACCGAAATGTATCTGCTCAAATAAGCCTGGATAATACCTCTCGATCCAATCTAACGTGTGACTCTTAATTGCATCCTGCCGAGATCTTTTCAGAGAAGGACACCATTAGGTAAACTCATATAAGGCAAGGCAAATTGAACGTATCTCTCAAATCTTATGAAGGACTTACGTTACTACTGACAAGCTACAGAAAGAAGAAAGGTTTTGGAGAGCATCTCGAGCCCCAGGGATGGGTTGTATACCATCTTGGAAGTAATGAGTTGTGAAGAACTCATGGACAAGAAAATTAGCTGCAGTGTTCAGAGCAGTGCTTGATTTCATATGGTGAATTGTATAGTTAAAACGACAATAGATGTAATTCAAAATGAAATAAAGGTAAATAGCATCAGGATATACCTCTTTCTCGAGAACAGTTCCATATCTGGATAGATTGAAAAAAAATATATTAGAACTCCCTGGTGGAGAAAACTGAAATGGAAATACGACTAACTAATGGATTTGAATATCTTTTACGGAAGGTCGGAGTGCATACTATTACTCACCCTAAAGAACTCGTACACATGGTATTCAGATACTGTGTGATTCCAAGAATAACGATCAGCGATAAATTTGTTCAGTGCTGCAAGAAAGCTTCCAAGAACTGCAACAAGATACAGCAAACAAAGTGGTAAGGAAGGATCAATTATAAGAAAAACACAAGTGACGTTACTCCCTTGACCTGTACAAGACAAGGCATGAGGGGACAATATTGTGATATTATAAGTTGTGGTCATGACTACATGTATGTTTTGGGCAAGATTGTTCAGTTCATTATTTGGTTCTAGACTAACCACCACATTGGCAACAACTCAAACAGGAACCAGTAATGCAACCAGCAGGGATAATCAGCTACCCAAAAGTGAGGTTTCAGAGATGAGCAGACTTGCACTTGAGATAGATTTCACAGTACCTTCATCCACATCAACAGCAACCACCATCTTAGCCGCCACAGCCTGCTCCGGGAACCCCAGCGGCTTCCCTCGCCGGCACGCGCCGTTCCCGCTCAGGGTCTTCGCGCTGGCGGCCGCCTCCTCCAGCGGCAGGACCTCCGGATCGCGCATCAGCTGCCGCTGCCTGGTGAGCACCTGCGCCTTGAACCCCGCCGCCTCCCCGTCGACCCTCCTCTTGAACCCGCCGCCGCCGCTGCCGCCGTCCTGCCACCCCAGGCACCCCTTCAAGCTGAGCGCGCCGCTCGGCGCAAACCTCCGCCCGCCCGCTAGATTAAGGAACCCCATCTTCCCCAGCGGCGTCGCGCGACCCTCGTTGTGCGCAACGGAATGGCTGCACCTGCAGAGGCAGGCGCGGTTGACGGCGGCCGGCGGCATGGCGGGGCTAGGGTTCTGCTTCCACCCCCGAGGTGGTGGCCGGAGACGATCCAACAGCGACCGCACGGCTCCGCGGCTTAGCATGTCGCCACCAGCATTCCTTCCCCCGGCCAGCCCAAGAAACCTGCACGCCTCGCATTCGGCAAATCAGATTCCGTCACAGCCCAACCGAGAAAAAGGAGGAGAAAAGAAACAAAGCCAGATGCAATCGCCGGCGGAATCGCTTGCCTGAACACGCGAGATCAGGATTCAGGGATGAGGACGAATCGAAACCCCCGGCGCGAGGTCGGCGCCTCGGTCCCTCCCTCTCCTCAGTCCTCACACCGTTCCTGTGATCTGGGGCATCTCTTTCAAGCGAGATCGCGGCGAGGGAAAAGCCTGGGGAAATTTCGTGTGGAAAATCTCGGGGTATATGCGGAAAGGAGATGGCAAAGCGGATTTCTTGGTTGCCTCTAGTATTTTTGTCCCTTTTTCTCGTTCTTCGCTTTTAGTATTTCTCTAGGGTTTGGGAATTGGTGTGCGATTTTTTGTGTACGTGGAGTGACGGTGGTGGTGGGCCGCCTCTTTTTCGGGAAAGGGAGCGGCGCTCATCATAGGGGTTGTGGCTTTTTCGAAGAAGTCCACACCGTTGCAAGTATTTAGAGTCTAAGGCCCTGTTTGGCATGGCTCCAACTTCGGGTGGAGCTGCTCCACTCCAGAACTCCAAGTGGAGCCAGCTCCACTCTAGAACTCCATAAATAAAATGGGGTGTTTGCCTAGATGGGTGCTCTCAGCTCCAAAAAAGACCGATTTCAGTGTGAATTGCCATTGTTACCCTCCAATTCAGGCCCCACTTGTCATCCTTGCTATCCCATCTCTTCTTCTTCCCCTAGATAGTTTTCGCACCGGATAGTTTTCGCACTACGCGTATCTGGGAAGATACCGGAGCATACTGGAGCTTCCCGATGGGGAAGATGCTGCGGATGTCGGCGGGCGCGGACCGCACGCCGAGGAACGCGTCGTTAGTGAGGCCGCCCCCGGCCGGCGGCGTGACGAGCACCTGCTGCAGGATCTTGGCCCCCAGAGCCACCAGGCTCCCGTCCTGGACCGCGATCCCGGCTAACACGGGCTGGAGAGCAGCATGCCTTCGCGGGAGGTGGTGACGGCGTCGCCGGGCCTCGCGATGGAGATGGGTGGCGTGGGCGCCACGGCGTCGACCCCAGTGACACCGCTGGGGAGGACCACGCGTCCGCCGACGAGGACAACCGATTCCTCCGGGCCGCAGAACTCCTCCGCGACGTCGACCCAATCGTCGTCCGGTGGACCTCTCCGATGCGCCCGACGACCGGTGGGTGCCGACGCCGCCCTAAGCTCGCGACGCTCTCCTGGGCACCCACCCGCTGCGGCCGTCGGCGGGGCGCCGCGGCCGGCGCAGGGGGCTGGTGGTGGGGCGCGGCGGCCACCGGCGGGCGTCAGCGGTGGGGCAAGACGGCCGGCCTCGGGCTTCGGCGGCAGGGTGAGACGGCCGGGCGAGACGGCCGGCGACGGGCTTCGGCGGCGGGGCTTCGACGGCGGGGAACTCCTGCGGCGGCGGGCTTCGGGGGCGGGACGCTGCAGCCGGCGGCGCCCTTCGGCGACCGGCGCGACGACCAGCGACGGGGCGCGTCCATATGCGGCAGGAGGCGGAGGTAAGGCGACCGGGCGGGGCTAAAGTGGCTGGCGGCGGGGCTCGGCTGGCCTGCGGCGGGGCCGGACGGCGGGTCTCCGGCCGCCAGCAGGGCCTACGGCGGCGGCGCAGGGGCGGTCGGCGCAACCTAGGCGCGGCCGGGCGTGAGTACTCGAGAATGAAGAAGGAACAGAGGCGCGAGGCAAGAAAGAATGAAACGTTATCTTGTGTAATCAGTGGCAGTGGTGGGTAATTACCCACCAACTCCACGAGGAGGTTCAAAAGAGGACGTTTTGGAGCAGCAAAGGGGGTGCTCCAAAACTCCAGCCCCAATTGCACTACAGCTCCATGGAGTTGGCAGCTCCATGGAGTTTTGGAGTTGACGTGTTTGGCTAGATTTTTTGCTGGAGTCGCTGGAGTTACGGAGTGGAGCCGTGCCAAACACCCCCTAAGTATTTAGGTCTGTTTGGTTTTTTTTTACGAAGTGGTTGGGTTGCGACCCACTTATATGGGCTGAAGTAAACCCATCTCATGTTTGGATGAGTGGGTTGGAGCCGATCCAGTCTTTTGTATGGTTGAGAAGATTGAGAGGGTTGGGATGGATGTCCTTTTAACATCGTTAATTGTGGACCCCACCTATCATCTGCGGGGCCACATGTCATCCTCTTCTATTTTTTTTTCCTCCGTTGCATCTTCTTCCTCCCGACTTCTTCCAGCAAGACCCTCCTCCTCCCGGCTCCTCCCTGCCAGTGCACCGGGCCCTGCCGGCGGATCCTCCCCGGCCGCTGCTGCGCCGGCCCCTTGTGGCGGATCCACCTCGGATTAGCTTGATTAAACATGGTTAAGTCGCCTAACATGTGACACCCATGCCTTAGCCAAGTTAACACGAAGTGCCGTCGGATTTCATCCGATTTAACCACTTAAACAGGACCGAGTTAGCAAACTCACACGAAGGTGAGTGGTTCCAGAGAATACAACAAGTCCACTGAGTTAAACAACTTAGCCATTTAGTTCGGCCATAAAACCAACATCAGAGTTTTACAAGGTTCAAAAGAAAACAACCGAAGGTAAAACAGCAAGCGAAAGCTACTTCATCGGGGTCGGACATCTCTGGTGAGGCCAGCCAGGACGTCAGTGATCCCTCTCCTCGCCGTCCGAGGAGGGATCCCACTCAACCGTCCAACCCGGAGGGAGTTGGGGCGGCCAAGTGCCAACAGAAGAAGACTCGGGAGCAGCAACTTCACCTGAAAAGAAAAAAGCCACAACAAGGCTGAGCTACTAAGCTCAACAAGACTCACCCGACAGGAGTAAAGCTACTCCACCTTTCTAGACATGCAAGGCTCTTGGGCTGAGGGGGTTTGTTTGCCAAAAGCATTATGTAGATTCCTATTTTGAAGTTTTAGCTCAGGTTCTAAGTTCATTATCCGGTCTAGGTTAGCAACTTACTCTAAGCAAACATAGAACCAAACAGAGGGTATATAACATCATCAAGACCAAGTTATCATCAGATTTCATCATTACTCAGGGTAGCATAGCGATCAAGCAGTCTCAAACTGTGAGAGGCAGACGAATCGATTCGAGTTCTTTAACCATGCATGATGAACCTAACCTCACGACATCCGCGCACCATCGAGGGTCGCTTCCTGTGTCGGCCTTCCCCATCAATTCCCTAACCCGTGTCGGGCCCATTTCCTTTGGTGCAAGGTTCCACAGACCCGGCCTCTGCCGTTCTGTGACCACACTTGCCACCACGTGCGACAGCTAGCAGGGGAAACTCCGTTCCAAGGACAATGGGGCGACCGCTCACGTCTAGGTTCAATCCGGTACTCGGCTTCCTCATCCCATAATAAGTATGAGGTTAGTACTTTCAAACACTTGATCACGAACACCACCACTGTCGGGCCTTAGCAAGTTTTATAGACAGACGGGGCGATCAACCGTCCACCAAAAAGTTAACCAAAACCCTGCCCCGTCCATCGTTCTTATAGTTGTGACAGGAGGAAGACAACCAAATCCTACAACTCGCGAGTGACAGGAAATCACTCGACTTTTACCGCTTCCTATTTACGCAAAGCAGCTACTCGGTCCAACAGCTAGTGTTCAGATCATGGGATCTAGTTATATATCTAGGGTTGCAAACAACTCCTATACGTAAATGCACGAACAAGATGCAGAAGGCATGCGCAAGTTTTGGGAACATAGGGGTTTCATGCATCCGGGGCTTGCCTTCGAGCAAAGAGGAAGGGAACTGCTCGACTTCTGGGGCAGCTTCGGCTTCTGGGGGCAGGAGCTCAGCTACACTGTCGTCTTCTGGCGCCGGGTGCAGCTCGTAGTAGCCGTCGGCGAGACGCAGCTCTACACGAATGCAATGCATTAGTTAGCGTAGACGGTTATTTCAACAGCAATACTTGCAAGTCTGAGCCCAGAAACTTGCGACAAGTTATAGGAGGGTGGGGAGGTTCAATGGAGTTGAGGGAGGTCAAGAGGTAAGGGTCGGAGGAAAGGAACTTATGATCTGACCCTTAATCTAGAGGATTTGGTATGCTAGGGGTCCTCAGACTCAACGCTGACAGGTCTCCAAGTTTTACACATACACCCTCGGTTCAAAGAAAAAGATACAGCCGAGCCCTCGGGCGAGGCGGAAAAGGGTCGGCGGAACAGATAGGGTCGGGCGAGACGGAACCGGGGTTGGGCGGATAAGAGGGGTCGGGCGAAGCGAACAAGGGTTGGTAGCCTACCTTCGTCTTACAGAGAAGGCTTGGGCGAAAGGACTAAGGGGCTTGGGACAGCGGCGAGGATGTCCGGCGGTGCTTCTTGTGGATCACAAGCAAACTCTTGGGCAGCACTGAAAGCAGGGGCTGGTGGATTGGGGAAAGGTGGTGTTTGAGCGGAGAGGAGAGTTCCTCAGATTTTGGTGGTGGCGCTGTGAGCACAAACAGGGAGCAAGAAAGAGGGCAGTGATGGCCAAGGGGACTCTGGCGGAGCTCTGGCATTCCCTTTTTATAGCTGCGCGGAAGAGAGAGGGTTGGAGCGGCACGAAGACTGGAAAGAAGCGATGGAGTGCGCTGCCACGGCGGTGATTGAGCGGCCAGGGCGGTGGAGCAGGACTTCGGGGATGATGCCTTCAGCTATTGGGCACTGGAGACAGGGCAGTGCAGGCGTGGACTTGCCAGTGGTTGAGTTTTGGCGGAGGCGGGCGTCGTCGTTCGGCGGATCTGATGGAAGTGACCGGGGGAACGGCGCTAGAAGCTAGGTTGCTCAGGTGAGAAGACAGGTGGGTTGCGGCTGCGCGGGCGAGCGCGAAGCAACAGACCGTCGGAGCGCAGCTTTGACAAGGCGGGAAAGGAGCTGTCGCGGCCAGGGTCGGGGTTGGCGGAGGAGGAATCGTCGCGTAGCGCGGACCTGGGCGGCGCGACTGTGAAGGGGCGACGGAAAAATCGGGAGACCTTGGGCCTTGCAGCCGGGGGGGGGGGGTCCGGCGAGGTGATGATGGGCGCGAGCGGCGAGGCACTGCAGAAAAAGTTGCAGAGGGCTTCCGCTGCGATTGGGGAAAGGGGCGCGGGAATCCATCTGGTCGCGGCCGGCGACGGGGCGGAGCGGCGGGTGTCGGAGGAGTTGAGCCACGCGGCGGAAAAGCACTGAAGCGAGCATGCCACTCGAGTGCGTCTGCACCAGGAGATCTGGGAAAGATGTTGTGGGCCCACCGGTCAGATTGAAGGAAGGTGTTGGGGGAAGACTTAGAAGGATCCGGCGGCGAGTTGGGGTCGGCGGGGTCGGAACTGGAGGCCAGCGGAAAGGGGTCGGGTCACAGGGGTCAGGACCGGACTGGAGGTTGAGTACTTAAACTCGGTAAAGCTGAGACGGGATTTGGGACTTAGTTTAAGATTAACTCGAGAGATTCGGGGTCGGTCGTCACACCCCTGCCGGCGGCTCCTCCCCGACCGACCTCGCCCCCGGTTTCTTCCCTAGCCACCCCCGGCTTCTCCCCGACCACCGGCGAGCCCCACGCGCCACCTGATCCTCCACAGCGCCGCCGGCAGCCATCCTGCGTCGCTGGCCGCCACCTCCCTCCGCGCGCCGCCATCCCACCCTCCTCTCTCCGCGCGCCGCCCCTGCCGGCCTCCACTCCCCCGCCAACGGCTCCTCCCTGCTTGACGACGCCGACACCTCCTTGCGCACCGGCGGCAATCGAGGGAGGCGCGCTCGGCGATCGAGGAAGGCGTGTGGGCAAGCGCAGACGGAGCTGAGGGAGGCGCGTGGGCGAGTGCCAAATGGAGCGCACGGTAGCCGTCTGGGTCCGCGCGGTCCCTTCTTTTTGGAGGGATCGCTCCGACCCAGATCAAGGGAGAATATTCCCATCTGGGTTGGACCCAACCCAGATGGGAATCCAACCAAACAGGGGTCGAAGTGGGTCGGTTCCAAACCGACCCACTTCGACCCCAGAACCAAACACTACCTTCGAGTTTGATTGGTTCTCTGCCAAAATTTAGATTAGGTTCCAATATTTGCCCAACCAAATTATAGTCATGCCTAGAAAGTTTGGTTATCACTTAGTTCCTTACCAAGAATTTGGTATGCCAATGTTTTTAACAAAATCCATGGCAAGTTACTATAAACTTCTTAAAGGAAAAGGTATAGGTTGCCAAATTTTATCACTAAACCAAGTGATACCCAAATTTCTTACTCTATCTTTGGCATGCCTCAATTTTGGCAAGCCCTGATTTTAGCATGCCCTCATTTTGGCTAGGCAAAAATCGGAAGCAAACCAAGCAGGCTCTTAGGCACGCCAAAAATTTTGGCAAGCTAAAATTTGGGCAAAAAATTTGCCAATATTTTGGTAAGATACATGTGAGAGGTTGCCAAATTTTGATAACAAACCAAGCAGTGGCCAAAAATTTGGCTTGCCAAAACCCCGGCATGCCAGAATTTTGGCAGCCAACCAATCAGGCCCTTAATGACATGATAATCACTGAATTTTCATCAATTGTACCGCATGGTGGAACATCGCTTTCGCCTTTCATGGTACTCCAAATATAATGCCACGAAAGTCAGCAAATATGACACTACTGATGCAGAGTGGAGCCTAAAAATCTTTAAATCCATGGTCCCGGATGAAAGCAGACAAAATGAATGTCTCAATAGTCCTTCGCTAGAGTTTGCTAAGTCTAAAGAAAAGTTAAAGTGCCACTTTTTGCAATTGGAAGTAAAGAAAGATAGTATTATCAATGATGGTCATTTGCACCGCTAACTACAAGAACTTACTACTAGATTTACTATCAGAATCACATGTGTATATTATTACTTTAACTTGAATATTAGTAGTAAAATGTGGGGATGGAATATCACATTCACATAGAAAAAACATGAAGGTAAATATGATTATCAAACACTGTATTGAATTCACATACTATCTAACTCATAATTTGCTACATCGGTGTTCAAGAATCAAGATATCTGCTACAACTTTGTATGCCTTGTTCTTTTTTTATGTTTTCAAAGATAAACATATCTCTTGTTTATCCTCTTATTTTAAGGTATACTATTTTCACATCTATAGCTCTAGCATAAGGTATACTGTTTGTCTTGTTTTGTTTTTTTGTGATTTGGGGAATTTGGAGATGCAAGTCAGTAAACATGCCTATTGTGTCCTTTTAAAGGAGAAAACCTCAGGTTGATATATATGAAACTGGTGCACTAGTCAGCAAACAAGCATGTTGTGTCTTTTAATAATTATATTTAACAAGCCTTTCAACATTCCAGACAACATGTTGATCTATAAAACTGTTGAAGTAGTATATTTAAAATGTTGGAGTTATATATTCGACATTTCTTGAAAACTACTTTAACATTTTGTACAGATAAGCTCTCATTTGTATATATAATTGAATCAAACATGATCTAGGGATTATCTTCGTGCTCAAGTGGTACATCTTTAAACATGATACAACCTTGCATAGTCTAAAAGTTTGAGATGACGAATATATGTTATATGTTACAACAGCAAAGAATATGGTAATTGATGTGCATTACAAAGTGGTGCAGTCTAAAAGGTTACTGATCACATTTTCCTATGTCCACCAATCAACACCAGCACTAACACATCCAGTTGTAGGATCCCTGCCGAAAAATTCAGAGTCTTCCACTGTATTGTGTATACACCCTCTTCAATATATCCCATATATTCTTCATTTGCATCTGTGCATAGTGTCTCAGTCTTTGGTGCTTTCATGAAACTTCATAATTAGATTTGCATATCCTAAAGTGTCCGCACAATGTTGCAGCCTATTTTTGGTATTCACATGTTCCACTTATTCTGGTTGAAAACAGAAAAAAGACTTGGAATATGTTGAAAAAAGGAAAGGGAAACAAAGTAATGCAATCAACATTTGAGCCTTTAGGCTGATCTTCTTCACTGTTTTTATTTAGGCCTCTGCTGCTGTCATTTGCTTCTCGGGTCGCACTGGGTCTGCAATTCCCACCATTCCCATCGCACGGAAGATATATATAGAGAGATAGGGACGCTCCTTCTCCCACTTTCTTCTCCGCTTTCTTCGGCTTCTTTTCCTATAAAAGTCAAGCCTTCTTTTCCTATAAAAGTTAAAATGAATAATAATTTGATTTGGGAGGAGCCCGCAGGAAAAAAACAAACGGGAGACCTACGCATAGACCGCGTGCACCTAGCGTCCGCTCCGTCAGCGTGCTGACAGCTGCAGCCGGCCAGACCAGCTACGCCGCACCGCACGAATCTCCAAGCAGATCACGCGCCGTTAAGAATCCGCTGGACGAATAAAAAATTCCCTACCCCATTAGACCACCACCCTTGGCTTGGATTTGCTTTGCTTTCTCCCCTCGCACCGGGGAACGCGGCCGCCGATCCGCTCCCGATCCCCTCCCCCTTCCCGCCGCCCGATCCCACCAAATCCGCTCCCGCGCTGTCCCCGATTCGATTACCTAGCTCGATTGGCCCCTCCCGATCAGCCGCGGCACAGGCTGTTTCTGGTTTGATTGGATCCCCGTGCGGAGCTGTGGATCCCCAACTGAGCTGCCGCGTGCGGGCGGGAGGATTGCGCTAGGGTTTCGGCGGGCGCGGGCGCGGGCGCGGTCGCTTCTCGGGCCGCACTGGGCCTGCGATTCCCACCATTCCCATCGCACGGAAGATATATAGAGAGAGAGATAGGGACGCTCCTTCTCCCACTTTCTTCTCCCCTTTCTCGGTCTCGGCCTTCGTTTCCTACCGGTGACGACAGGGCGAGTTGCGCTGCCCGCCAGTTCTTCGTCGGGCGGCGGGCGCTTCGCCGGCGACGGGCATCCGACAGAGGTATGCCCGCCCATTCCCCTCCCTTCCCGTCCTGCTGCGCGAAATTGAACACCCAAACCCCTAGCGTACGGTATTTGTATTTGGATCTGACCATGATTTTACCTACTAAATTCGATTCTTTTTGCAACAATTGTTGGGTGTACATGTGCACACCCATGTCCAATACTGTGTCCGCCTCTGTGGATGTTCTAGATCTGCTAGAATAGTTAGGGTTTATGTGGACTACTGCCGTGATGTGCTGGAGTGAAAGGAGGCTAGGCTATGCCTTCTGCAGCGTGAGGCTTGAACCATTTTGCATTTTGCAGCACCATTTTGTTTCCATCATCCATTTCGAGCTTGCAAGCTTCCACCTTTCCCATTTCTTACAATATGGCAGTAGCTTATTCAGTGCTTGTTGCCTTGTTGGGGGTTAGGGGTGGATTGTCTAGCTAGGGTTTGTGGTCAGATGATCTGCTATGCTGTGACCCCTTTAAGCGCACTTGAGTTGTAAAATTAGAATGGTCCAAGGAACACATGGAAAAGCCAGTCGGCTATGAGATTGTTCTGTTAGGTTAGGTAACATACTGTTACCTCGCAAGCCAGCCAAAAAAAATCTGATCTAACATGAATTCGATCCATTTCCCCCATTAGTAATAGTAATGATAGTAGTAACAGTAATGCAGACTGATCGCCTAGGTCATGGTTCAGCCACATGGTTTGCTGTTTCCATGCGCTCCTATTCAAAGCTAGTTCATAATTTGTTTGAATATTTTTGACAATTACTGGTCTGATATTTCTGCTGGAGTCTGATGCTTTTCACCTAATAGAATGAAAATATGCAATTGATAAGCATGCTTTACAAGTTTACATTCATATGCTCTCTTTTCATTTTTCCCGAACATACCTTTTCATGGTACATATTCTGTACTACTTTTACAATTCATGTTACAATCATTTTCCTGTGTATATTTCCATGCTGTAAGATCCCTCTAGATTTATTTCTTTCTATATTACTGTGTACTTGGTTAAACATGTATTAGTATAATTTCCATGTATAGGGTCCTGCTTTCTGCCCCCCCCCCCCCCCCGGTTCGGATTTTTTTTCATTGGCATCTCAAGTGTAAACAAGTGGCTGGGTTCATTTTTTACCATAAATGATTGGTCAATTGAGAGTTTCAGAACGAAGCATTACTACATTACAAACAGGACCATATCCTGAAATTAAGGGACCATAAATTTATATTTGAATTATGTTGAGCACCTCGCTTCACCACACCTTGTTGCTACTTGTTCTAGATGTGTGATTTTCTGAAATTTCATGTCTCTAAATAAAAAAGTTAGGTAACTGCTGTGACCTTTCCTGATCTATTTTTCTTGCAGTGAATTGCATTAAAGGCATTGAGCTCCTTCCTTTTGTATCTGGGTTATTCTTGAAGTATTAATTTGCATTCTGGAGGAAACATGAGTGGTGCTCCAAAGAGGTTGCATGAGGAGGGTAGCCACTCTACACCTACAAAACGGCCTTTGGATGACAGCAGCTTGTATTCGAGTCCTGGGAAAGCTATTCCATCGAGCAGCAGTGATTTCCATGGTTCTTTTGAACATGATGGTAGATTTGCCAAAATTCAACGTGTTGAGCCCCGTGATGATAAGAGGCCACCCCTGGCCCATCGGATGCCTGGTAGCTCCACCAACTTTGCTGAACACCCCATCTCATCTGACAGCAGATTAGAATCAAAGCAAAACAAAGATGCATGGGACACTAAGATGGATGATCGTGAGACGAAAGCTGATGGACGTGATGTCTATAGTGATCCCAGAATTGAATTTCCGGCTAATAAAGTTGAGAGTGATGCAAAGGTAGACAATAGAGCAGATGAAAGTGAAATAAGGACTGACAGGAGGGGTCATGCTGATTATAAAGGTGATACCAAATTTGACAAGGATAGTCATTCTACTGTTCCATCAAACTTAGGCTGGAAAGACAACAAGGAACATAGGGGTAAAAGGTATTTTGAACAGCTATCTGATAATGTGGATTGGCGTGTGTCCCGTCCTGGTTTGCAAGGCACCGATGAAGCTCCCAAAGGTCCAACTTCCATGGAAGAACGTAATTCAAAAGACGCACATGAATCTGCTGGTGACAACAAAGCTGAACCAAAAAGTGAAGATAAGTTCAGAGACAAGGACAGAAAAAAGAAGGATGAGAAACATAGGGACTTTGGTGCAAGAGAAAGTGATAAAAATGATCGTAGGACTGGTATACAGCTTGGAGGTAGTGGTGTTGAGCGAAGAGAAATGCAAAGGGAAGATAGGGATGCTGAAAAATGCGACAGGGAAAGAAAAGATTCCCTGAGGGACAAGGAAGTAAACGATAGGGAGAAGGATTCTTCTAAGAAAGATTCATCTGTAGTAATTGAAAAGGATAACACAATACTGGAGAAAGCTTCATCTGATGGAGTTGTTAAGAGTGCTGAGCATGAGAATACAACAACAGAATCTAAGGTGATTAAGGATGATGCATGGAAAACTCATGATAGGGATCCTAAGGACAAGAAAAGAGAGAAGGATGTGGATGCAGGAGACAGGCATGAGCAAAGAAGCAAATATAATGACAAAGAATCAGATGATAATGGCACCGAAGGAGATATGGAGAAAGATAAGGATGTTTTTGGAAGTGTCCAACGCAGGAGGATGGTGCGACCGAGGGTTGGTAGTCAAGCATCGCAGCGTGAACCTCGATTTCGATCCCGAATGCGTGATGGCGAAGGGTAAGCTTAATGCTGCATCTTGCTATATTCAAAGTTTTTTTTCCCAAAAGCATAATAATGTAAATGAGGTTTCATGGCATTCTCCATTTCTGGAAATTATATTAATATGCTGTTTGAGATTATTAATGAGTGATGACTAGTCATCAATAAATCTTATTTTCTTTGTTTTGTCGTGCAGGACTCAAGGTTAGTCAAATATTGACATTCTTTGCTGAATCAGTGAATACTGGTGCTTCGATTTGGAACTGGAGTAATTATAAGATTTGTGTCTCTGTATATTCATTTTATATTTCCTTCACAGAATACTTTACAACTCAAAACTCGCACTCCGACGTTGGAAGTTCCTTACATTTTTATGTTGGGGACAATGCATTTTACAGTGCATGCCTGTTTTAGTGCGCTTTTCCATCTTCTGCTGGTTAAACCGAGGTGGTGAGGAAAACGGGTACTGTTATGGAAACAATTTGTGCATCAGTACTAGGAAGGTTATTAGTATTAGGAGGGCTATCCTAGTTTTAGGAAGGTTATTTGTATTAGGAGGCCTATGCTAGTTTTAGGAAGGTTATTAAAAAAAAGGAATAACCGAGGCAAGCCTTTCCCCTGCATGCAGAGAGACCGCGTTGAACCCAGGACCTTTTGGCTCGGTGGGGTGACTTTAACCACTGCGCCAGGCCTGTCCTTCTTAGGAAGGTTGTTAGTATTAGGAAGTTTATTCTTAGGAGTCAAGTCGGGCGTGATATATTGGCTGGTGCCTAAACACTACAAAGGCAGACCATGCATCTGAGGGAGAGGAAGGAATCTTGATGGCTGAGCATCTTCTCGACAGGGGAGGCCTGAAGATTAGAGGTCGATCAGCTTCCATCTTGCTGTATTCACCTGGTTCCGTGATATTTGGTATCTCAGTCACCGTGTCTACCGCTGTCCACCTGTAAAAAATATCCACCACCGCTTCTCGTTGCCTGTTTGCTCGGCTCCACTCCTGCAGCCATTGTGTGCTTGCTGCCATTGCCCAGAAATCCTCAAATCGCCACCACAAGCAACCACAACCACCCTCCCTACCCTCAAAAATCGGCTGACGCCTCTGCTAGCAACCAAATTTTTGCTGCCACTCAACTTGCTTCTGCACTCATCCCTTCTCTCTGTTGTCCTAACTCTATTTGGTACGTTGCTCTTCTGCTCCGCTTCTTCAGCTTTCCACCTTGATTACTTTCAGCAGCCCTCAAATTGTCGCCGCCCGTACCCTCCAATTCCCTCCATTGCCACCAAAATTGACCCCCGCAGTCCTTCATGGTCACTTTTCACTGCAATTGCATCCTTTTATCGCTGCTCCACCTGCCCTCCCCTGTTATTACTGCCCAATCCGCCCTTCCCTGTAGCTGTGCTTATGCATCCAATTTATTGCCATTAACCACTAAAACCAGCTGCCAAAATCATCCTCTACTTTCCGTGAACTCCACTGCCAGTCCTATGTTTCCAACCCTCCAACAGCTATCTCACGGCACTAGGATAGCTTTGGGCTCCCAAGAATAAGTTTCCTAGTACTAAAAACTAATGCCTTCCTAGTACTAAATACCAAGGTTGTCAAAATCGTAGATTCTAGATCGAATCGGTGGTCTTCAGGTAAGATCGGAATCATAAGATCTTAAGCATAGGTATAGTAGAAATGTAGATTCTATCAAGTAGAATTGTAGAATTAAGGTCCTGAATCAAGATCGTAAACATGTAAAATTGGAGCACAGAATCACGATATTGACAACAATGCTAAATACTAGTACCTTCGATATTGACAACAATGCTAAATACAAATACCTTCCTAGGTACTAATAGCCTACCTAATACTGATGCATGCATGTTTCCCATAGCAGGTACAATGTAGAAACGATGAGCACCATGTTGCAATGTTCACAAAATGATTTATGGGTGGCTCTGTAAACTTAGGTTTTGTTTTGTTATCTCAGTCTCCTCTTGATTGCAGGTAAATCTGAGGTGCCTGCCATTGTTTATAAAGCTGGAGAGTGCATGCAGGAGCTGCTGAAATCATGGAAAGAGTTTGAAGTAACTCAGGATGCTAAAAATGCTGAAAGTCTACAAAATGGTCCTACTCTTGAAATTCGGATACCTGCGGAATTTGTTACTTCTACTAATCGTCAAGTGAGTATACCTAGTTGGCAGACAATCTCTATTTTGGTCACTTTGGCTATCTCCATGATCCATGTTGATACTGTAGCTCTGTCAGCAACTCTGTTACGTATAATATTATTGTAGCTTCCTTCAGTTTTGAATTCACTTGATTGTTCTGAACTGTGGATGTGGTTGCTATTTTCTTCCAGCTGCATTTATGCATACCAGCATGTTTCCATTTGTCTTGAACTTTCCTAAATTTATTTGCCATGCTTGCAGTTCTCATTTAGCTCCTTTATTCATTTGCTGAAATCTCTGTTGTGCAGGTAAAGGGTGCTCAGCTTTGGGGAACAGATATATACACAAATGATTCAGATCTTGTGGCTGGTAAATTCCTGCTTACTGTTCCAAATTTCTAAATAGTTCGGGATGTTTTTTATCTTCTAATGTGTGTTTGTTTTAGTGCTAATGCATACCGGTTACTGTTCACCTACATCCTCCCCTCCACCATCTGCCATCCAAGAGCTTCGTGCAACTGTTCGAGTTCTACCACCACAAGAGAGTAAGTTTCCATTCATTTTGTTACAGTTCTGTCAGACTTGGTTTGGATAGATGGTTGAATAAGGACTCATAAAACTTGGTATTTATCCCAGGTTATACTTCAACATTGAGGAACAATGTACGTTCACGTGCTTGGGGTGCTGGGATTGGCTGTAGCTTTCGCATAGAACGCTGCTGCATTGTTAAGGTATCAAGGGTCCACGGGATATATAACATTTCCATGCCTCCTGTTCTTGGACTCGTGGTTACCTTTTGAACCCTTTTACTGATCACTGTTTTATATAATGTTTGCTTAGCGTCTTTTACTTGCTTTGCAGAAAGGTGGCGGCACCATTGATCTCGAGCCGCGCCTTAGCCACACGTCAGCTGTGGAACCTACACTTGCTCCAGTTGCAGTGGAGCGTACAATGACAACAAGAGCTGCAGCTTCTGTAATTTTCTTCTCAATCTTTTTTTTGCTTCGCAACTTTATTCCCAATTTATATGTTTAAGTTTGCAGTATATTACATAACCAGAAACATTTTATCTATTCTAAACTAAGAATTTTCCAACATGGTTGATGCAGAATGCATTGCGTCAACAAAGATTTGTTCGTGAAGTGACAATACAGTACAATCTCTGCAATGAGCCGTGGTATGTTTCTGAGATCTTTGATTTGTACTAGTTCACTAAGATTTTTGTCCAGTACTGGTTTTCGCGTGTTGCCATCTCCATAGCATGCTTTAAATCTTCTCTTGGTAAAATATAATCCTAGTCGTTTGCTTGTAGTATCTCTCTTTTAGTTCTCTTGTTTAGTTTGAGGCTACTCCTATTGGCCTTTTTGTATGTTCTGACACTTCTTTCTTTCAGGTTAAAATATAGTATAAGCATTGTGGCAGATAAGGGATTGAAAAAGTCTCTTTATACTTCTGCTAGACTGAAGAAAGGAGAAGTAATATACTTGGAAACACACTTTAATAGGTATGAGCTTTTCCCACTATTTTTTTAGTTCTAAATGATATGTTCTTTGCATCTTGAACTTTGGTTGCTTTGCAAGTTGTACTTTCATGGAACTCACTGTTCTTTTAATTTTGTTACAAGTTTCCACAGGTACGAGCTCTGCTTCAGTGGAGAGAAGCCTCGAAGTATTGGATCAAATTCCAATGCATCTGATGTGGAACCGGAGAAACACCAGAACAGTAGTCACCATTCGCAAAATGGGGACAGAGGCTCTGTGGACCATGAACTCCGGGATGTGTTCCGATGGTCTCGTTGCAAGAAGGCCATGCCTGAAAGTGCCATGCGTTCCATCGGTATCCCGCTACCAGCAGACCAACTTGAGGTATTTCCGCTTCGTTTGTGAGACTTCAAACCGTTTTGGCAGGCGGAAACACACTTACATTGTCATCTGTTTCCTCGGTGACGATGCAGGTGTTGCAGGATAACCTAGAATGGGAGGACGTGCAGTGGTCACAGACTGGCGTTTGGGTAGCTGGGAAGGAGTACCCCCTCGCCCGGGTGCACTTCCTCTCTAATTGAAGCTTGATGTTGCAGCCAACAAGGCAGGAGCTTGTTACAAGCATTCCATTTTTTTTCTACCGTACATTGTATGATGCACCGTGACATGTGTATAAAGGATGCTCAACTGTTGTAGGCTGTTTGTGGTAGGCTACTAGTCTTGACATTAACCATACTTGGTAGGGTTGTGTGCGCCTGCCCGTTTGTTGGTTTTAGGTACTGATTAAATAATTGGTGGTTTGTAACTTAAAATTATCATTAAATATTATTTCAAGGTAGCAGACCAATTAATCTAATTGAGTATATTTCTATACTGATATGTGAATATGTTTTAAGGTTCGAAATGTACTGCCACTACTGGGTTCCCAGTTTCCCGGTAAATGATGTGCTGCAATGGCCTTGTGCCCTGCCTTTGATTCCTATGTAGCGACAATGCTCACGAGGCCACGAAGGTATACGTACATGAGGGCTGCAATTCAGGGCTGCAGAATTGCAGTGCCAATTAATGATCACATGTTATACAGATGATGCATACACAGCTTTCAGAATGATGAGTAATGACCAAGATGGTGGCAAACTGGCAAAACAATCAGCCAGCGAATGCAAACTCAGAGGCCACCCAGATATATGTGAATTGCTGAAGATTATAGCTCTTAAGGGAATAAGGGATAAATCTAACATGCGATTCAAGTCTTTAGTATCTAAAAAGATGCCATGCAAAAACTACATGAGTGCTACTGTGACCACTTTATGTGATGTATTTCACAGGGACGAGGCCATCAAAACCTTATGCAGAGAACACTTTGGGGTTGATTGGTTGCCCGCATACAACCTAAGCCAGGCTCTCATGATGCAAGGGTAGGGTGATTGGGTAC
Organism: Setaria viridis; assembly: GCF_005286985.2. Classification (NCBI taxonomy): domain Eukaryota; kingdom Viridiplantae; phylum Streptophyta; class Magnoliopsida; order Poales; family Poaceae; genus Setaria; species Setaria viridis. The sequence continues at coordinate 3,117,017 of NC_048266.2, forward strand.
CTCGAGCCTGCACGGAGGAAAAGCTCGTTTCCTCAGAGCCAGGCTCCGGCCATGCGACGATGAGCTCTTAGGAAGCGTGCACAGACTGAGGAAAAGGCCGGTCGATGCTGCTAAACAGGTAACCAATCAAATTCCCCACCAAACGTCCACCGAACAAAGGCCTGCTGCACCTGTAGAGCCTAGCCAAGCGGGAGCCCGCATCCGTGGAACGAGCCAGGCTCCGCTTGTACTGAAACCAATCACGCCCTTTGTTGCCTGAAATGAGACCTTTTCTCCGTCTGTGCAACAGATTTAGTACTATGAGCCTCTAGTCAGAAAATGAATGGAAGTTGTACAACAAATTTAGTACTCCTGTCTGCTTCCACGCCGCCCCCCCCCCCCCCCCCCCCCCCCCCCCCCCCCCCCCCCGGGACTTTTTTTTAAAGCCACTTGATCCGGACGCTTCGTTGATTTAAAGGTTTCAAAGGTGGAAACAACACTAAATTACAGCTCTGCTATTGCGCCTAGAAAAAAAATGTTGAAGAGGCGCACAGGTCTTATTGTTAGAAACTGGTATTCCTCCTGATATTCACTTGCCAAGACTTGGATGCGTCTTCTGTTTTGCATAAGTCAGCTTCGAAGACAAACTTCTGAAATTTAGAACTCAACATAGAACTCCCTAATTTCCCAGCTGTACGGAACATGCAGAATTGCAGATGCTGTGGATAAAAGAAGTTTTTCCGGAAGATCCTCTGGAAGAAGGTCGGAGACTATATGATATTTTGGAAAACAGCTAGTGTAGTTCAATGAGCACTTAGCCTTTTGGATGATTTACCGCAAAGTATCTTGGGTGATGTAGGCACGGTTTTGTACGACGGTGGGGAGAAGCGCTTCTCAAATAAGCTGCACAAAAATAAAAAAGCGTTCCCAGGTTTGATCCAACTTCTGCGTTTTAATATAAATGCGAACGGTGGGGAAAAGCACGACCAAAAGAAGCCGTTTGGCTGCTAGTTTTAACTTATTTTAACCATAAGCAGGATTTAAGTTGTTCCAAATATGACCGTAATCTGCATTTCACAATCACATCCATACAGAGAAATGCTACAGCCCAAGCAGAACTGCCACTTTACTGTGATGTTTGCAAACAGTAAACCTGTTTCACCGGCTTCTTGTGCTGAGAGATAATTATTTGTAAGGAAAAAAAAGAATGAGGCTTTTGAGAATTGAGACAGTGTATGTCTGTATGTCCTGTGGACTGTGGTGGTTACCTCATCGCGGATTTGCAGCGCTTAACGAACGGGTTAGGTAATTGAATTCAGTTCTTCAAGCCTGTGCGAATATTTGGCTGCTGTGAGAAAAGCTGGGTTGTGGCTGGGTTGTGCCTGTGCGAATATTTGTGTTTGGTTGGGCTGTGACTTTTGGAAAACCTACTGTGAGCTGTGAGTTGTAGAAAAGCAGCAGCTGTGAGAAAACCAGAAAACTGTTTGGTTAGACTAGCTGTGGCTTTTGAATAAACTGTCGAGTGGACCCTACATGTCATCCACAGTTCATCCCACTCAACTCTCTCCCTCTCTCACTGACGAGCGGTCCCGCTCTCCTTCCCTTCCTTCACGTTCTCCCTGCCAATCCGGCCCTCACCGCCGGCGAGATCTCTGGCCTCGTCGCGCTCTCTGGTCCCTCCATCGCCTTCGCCGTCAAGGCCACCACAGGCAAGCTCCCTCCCGGCCAACGCCACCTCCTCACCAACATTCGTCGCTGGCGCGGCGCTGCGCGTCGTCGTCGGGTGTGAAGGCCGGCGCGAGCGGGAGCGGCGGCATCCGCGAGAGCGGGAGCGGCGGCATCCGCGAGAGCGAGTTCGAGGGGCTGCGGCGAGACTGGGAGGCATTAGCGCTGGAGCTGGCGAGGTGAGGTGCTACAGCAGGAGGCCCGCGCGCAACTGCTGGACATGGAGTGCTGTGTGCGCGGCACAGAGCGGCGACAGGAGTAGTGCACGGCCTTCCTGGCGCGCGCCGTCGGGCACCCGGCCTTCCTCGACGGCCTGCTGGCGCGTCGCGGCCGTGCGCCCGTGGAGGCCGGCAGGAAGCGACGGCTGCTCGACGCCTCCGCCGCGGCCGCGCCGGCCGCGGCAGACGTCCTCACGTTCGAGGAGCTGGCGCAGGCGGCGGTGCGGCACAGAGGGTCGGGGCGCCGCGGTCGGCCCGTGCGGCAGCGCGAGGGAGCTCCGGCGGGGTACGGCGGGCGTCCGGGAGCAGCGGGCGGCGGGGCAGTAGCCGGGGGCGGCGGGCGGTGGCCGACAGCGGGGTAGGCAGGAGGCGGACCGGCGACGGGGGCGGCGGGCCGGCGATGGGGTAGGCGGGAGGCGGACCGGTGATCGGGGGTGGCGGCCGGCAACCGGGAGCGGAGGGCGACGGGCCACCGGGGGTGGCGCTCGAAGGATGACTGCGGGAGGCGGATGGTTGTGACGGAGGACTACGGGAGAGATAGATCGAAAAAAACGAACCGTTAGCTATGTAACCAGTAGCATGTGAGTAATTTTTTAACCTAAAAGTACTTGAAAGCAGGGGATAATGCTTTTGTATTAGAGCAAAAGTATTTTTTTTGGCAAAAGTACATATAGCGTTTTGGCCATTTAGTTGTCTTTTGGCTTTTGCACCTTAACCGTGACATGGTGGCATGATGAGAGGCTTCATCAGGATTGGTTTTTGTCCAAAAAAAAAGGATTGGTTTTTGTTATTAACAGCGCAAATGCGCAATGTATATTAGTATAGCAATTTTCAGAGTACCTGCTCGTGAAGGAGCAGTTTACTGTTTATGGTAGCTCACACACTGATATCCATGTTCTGCACTTAAGTTTTGGCGAGATCAAAGTTCTGATCTTGTGCTGAGGTTGGTCTCAGGATATTTTTCACAGATCGTGTTGCCTCCGCATTTTGCGAGGTGACGACGGTCGGTCCTTACGTAGTTTTGTCTGTTGGGTCTGTTTTAATGAGACATCTGTAGAAGCTGATGCGCAAGGAGCGAGCGCAGTTTTATCGCTGGTGGTGACTTACGGTTGGCAGCCGCAGAGCCCACTACTCTCGGCACTGTGGCGGACGTGCCGCGCCGCGCCTTCAAGTTCCTCCTACTCACTCCCCCAGCCGCACGACCAGGCTACGTGCGTCGCCGCGGCCACGGGCCACGCTCACGCCAGCGCACGGCGCGGCGGCTAGGCGCAGCACAGTAATCGCCTGCGGCCGGAGCCGGGAAGCCCGGGACGAACCGCACCTCGCCGCGCCGTCGCGTTTGCCAGCCGCACACCTAAACCCTTCCTGTTCGGCGAGAGAATTTGGGCGCCGGATTTAACACTCCCCGGGGACCCGGGGTAGGTGAGGTGAGGTGCTGGCTTGACGCAGCGCTACCGGCCGGCTCCGTACGCATACGCCTGCGGCAGCGTGGTCGTGTGACTGACGTGAGGCCATGACAAGCAAGCAGTTCCCTTCCCGATTTCGTGTAGGCAACTCCCGACTGTCCATTCCCCTCATATTCCTGCGCCTTCATTATTCCCAAGCACATACACAAGCCGGCCGCCCTAATCATACCAGAATCCCGGGTCAATCTGCGTCTTAAACAAACAAAGGCACCTCATCACCACTAAGCTCGATTAGCTTCAACTGACGCAGAGCCTTATCATGCAGGCACGAACAAATCCCCATCTCGCTAGATACAGTGCGTGCCATCGCATCCACACACGCGCGCGCGTCGGACTGCTAGCTCCAGAAAGCCACAGCACTAGTGCTCAGTTTAGTGTGAAATCGCGGACAGGTAAACACGGAAACAAACACAGAGCCAGGCCAGGAGAGCGACGCCCGACCAAACACCCGGCCTTTAAAGGATTCAGCCGGCTCCGACGACCTGTTCTGTTCCCGCGGGCGAGGCCGACCCGAGTGACTGACCTGTGCGGCCAAGAAACTTCGCATCACCGCTCGCGAGAACGCGACGCCGCCCCGATCGTGGGAGCAATTGCCCGGCACGACGACGACGACGACGTCGTCACGGCGATGCGTGTGTATATAATACGATGCGTGGTTGACCGGCCTGCGACCGCCGGTTGCTACTACGAAGGAGAAGATCGGGACTCGAGAGGCATCACGCGTGTGCGGCTTCTTCAGGTCAACCGCGACTTAATCTACGGCTCGACCCACGTTCCAACTTTTCAAACGCCGCGGCGACCGCCCGGCGGCGCCGTGTTTCATTCGGCAAGCGATCAGTCGGCGACGGAGCGGCGGAACTGGACGAGGAGCAGCAGCAGGAGAGTGGCTTCACGGAAGCGACAACCTTCAGGTTCAGGCCTGGCCTGGCCTGCCTCATAAAAGGTCTGGGATTTGTGGGGCGATGCTTGAAGCAACTGGAACCTCTGAATCTCCGACGCCGTCATCTGCAGGTGCTCTGGTCCGGTGAACCCAACAGTGCCGATCTGTTGGGGGGACAGGGTCCCGTCAGCACGAACCAACTTCCTTTGCCTGAAACGCGCAGACCGTGTCCCCTGCACGCTTGCTACTCCTGAATCGCCATAGGACTTTTTGTTAGGCGCATTCCCACTTTTCCAGTTTCCACTCGTCCTACCTTTGAGCCTTTCCGTCAATCGGGAACCACCTTTTGAGCTCCTGCTGCAGAATCTGATCATTTCTGAGTAGTATCCCGATCCTGACGAGGATGGTTAGCTTGTGACATCAGGTAGTGACAGACCTACTTTACTCGCACCTTGTAGTAATGTACGGAGTAAAAAACGATGGCTTGCTGAGGAGGAAGTGTTTAGCTGAAACACGTGATCCTCTTAACGAAGCGACAAGGGAGGAAGTACCCTGACGAGCAGGCCAAACAAGTCAAAAATGAAGTTCAAGAACGATCTCGTCAACATGTATGAACAAATTGGTCAATTATCCACCAACACCAGCACACCACCAACCAATGAACACCGACGTCTGCCTACTTTGGTTTACACCAGAATTTCGGGCCAAAATTCCTCTCTCTGCTTTTTTTTTTACTAATCGAGAAGGGAAGGGAAAAGGGAAGAAAGAAAGAATGAACACATGTCCGCACAGCTGCTCCGGTGATCGGCGAGGTGGGGCCAAATGCGACCCGGAGCTCGGAGATCCGGATCAGTTCGCGGATGGGGGTGTCTTGGGCGTCTTGGGCGGGCGGGCGGCCTCGGCTCCGGCGACGCCCTGCTCGATGTCGCCGCCGGCGGCGGCGGCGCGCGGGCTGTAGGACGTGCCGACCACGGCCTGCTTGCCGAGGCTCAGGAGTCGGCGGATGGAGCGGAGCCGGGCGGAGACCGGGGACCGCATGTCGTCGGCGGTTCCGGGCATCCGGCTCGCCGGCAGCGGGGAGTTCATGGGCGGGGTGTTTATGGCCACGCCCCGCGTCGGGATGTCGATGACCAGGTTCTCCTTCCGGCGGCCCGAGGCGGAGGAGCTCGTGGAGGAGGTGCCGGCGAAGGGGGGAGGCAGTGTCGGCGGCGGCGGCGCGGCGAGGCCGGCGTTGGTGACGTCGTCGTGGGTGCCCCAGAAGAGGACGTTGGTGGGGAAGACGGGGAACTCGATGGGCTCCTCCCTTGGCAGGGCGCCGAGGTCGGCGGCGACGGGGGCGCGGCAGAGCGGGCAGGTGTCGTGGGAGTGGAACCACATGTCGATGCACTCGACGTGGAAGCCGTGCGCGCACTTGGGAAGCGTCCGCACCTTCTCGCCGTCGGCCACCTCGGACAGGCACACCGCGCACTCGAGCCGCTCCCTCTCCTTCCCGGGGGAGGCGGCCGCGGCGGTGGCGGATCCGTAGACGGTGACGGGGAGGGAGCGGAGGGCGGCGGCGGGCAGGCCGCGCTGCGGGAGCGGGGAGGCGGCGACGAAGACGAAGCGCGAGGACGGCGTGCCGGGCGCCAGGAGCGGGTTGGCGCCCAGGTAGCGCTTGGCGTAGAGGTAGAGCAGGAAGACGAAGACGACGACCATGAAGAGGAAGATGACCGCGGCGAGCAGCACCCCGTTGCTGATGGCCAGCTGCTGCTGCCCCGAGCCGCTGCTAGTCGCGGCCTGGTACGCCGCCTCGCCGGGCCACGCCGGCGGCGTGTTCGCGCCCACCGGCGGCACCAGTGTCGCCGACGACGAGGACGGCGTGGGGAGCATGGCTGCTTCCTGGGAATGGCGGGTTCCTCGCGGGGTCCCTTGTCCGACGCCGAGGAGAGGAGAGGAGGCGACGAGGAGAATGGAGATGAGACTGGGAGAGGACAGAGGAGTGGGCGAGCTGGAGGGGGAGGGGAGGGAACGCTTCCGTATTTGAAGGGTGGGCGCCGGGGCGAGGCGGCGGCTTCGGCGCGGTGGCGGAGGTGTGGGGTTGGGATCCTCTGCGGGCGCGGTGATGCGGCGGGCGGGCCACGGCCTCCGTAGCAGCGGCGCAGAGGATCCCGGGGGGTGCGTGGCGGACTTTGTCAACTAGTGGTTGGGGGTCCGCGGAACGTGACGAGGCCCCGGTCGCGGGTCGCCCTGTTTCTTTGACTTGTCCGCCGGCCGCTTCCGCTGCCGCTGCGATACGAGCTCGTGCGCTTCTTTCTACGTGCCCCTGCTGGCCGGTCGCCGCGGCCGCCACGAGCGCCTCGTCGCGGAAGCATCCAACTGGCAGGCGTGGGCGTGGCGGCCGCCACGGCCAGGGTGACGGAGGCGCGGCCGTCGCCGTCCTCGGCGTGAAACCGCTCAGGTTTGGCGTGCGCGGCCGGCGGGGCTGGGTTCGGGCTCGGCGGCTCGCGGTGCATCGTGCACGGAGCCTTGCGTTGCCACGCATCGGACGGCATCGGCTGATGGATTTTTGGGGGTTCGGTGCAGGATACTGAAACGAGATTTGGTTCGGGATTTCTGTGGCGCTGGATGGCGTGAACTGTGAAGCTAGTAGCCAGGGCCAGGCGGGCGCCGTGCCGGCCGGCGCGGTAGCGAGGCCTCCCCCATGTGGAGGGGAACAGTGCGGCCGTGCGGGCTGGACGGGTGGGCGATTCGCCGATTCAAAGCCGAGTCCGTGCCGCCACCAGCGCCACGGCTGCGTGTGCGTTCGTGGAGCCCGGGGACACCACACGGTGACGCCAGGACGTGTCTGGCCCGTCCGGGCGAGCGGGCAGCGTTTTTCTTCCGGACGTGATTAGCAGCAGGTCGCCAGGTCCTGCACCGTGATGTTTGGAAACGCTTGACTGTCTATTGCTAGCTCGGCAATGAAAGGATGTTTTGTCATTCTTCTGGACACTTTTTGACCGGACATGGTTGTTTCTCCGGGAAGGTAGCAGCAGCCCCTGCCAGCACGGCGAAATCTGATGGTATCAGGTAATGACGATGGAAATTGAATGAAGCGAATAAGGGGCGCAGGTAAATTGGACCTTCTCCTACAGAAAAAAAGTGCTCGGGTAACATGGTGCGTTTGACTTCTTTGAGACACTTCTTTTAGTACTCCCTTCAGCTAAAAGGAATGCAATTTGGTTGTTATATATCTGGACAAACTTTTAGGTGGTTCTTCATTTTCACGCACTTCAGAAAATAACATTGCCCAGTTTGTGTTTAGAGGTAGTTTCGAAATTCTGTAGATTTGTTTTGCGTAGTACCCCTCCGTTCCAAATTGTAGGTCGTTTTGATTTTTCTAGTACTTCTTCCTATGCTGTTCCCGCACCTCGTACGCGCCGGCTGCCACAGCATGTTGCCCCGATGAGGCGGCGAGGGTGTCCATGCTCTACCTCGACTCGCTCATCGGCCCAGCGAGATCATCCGTCTCGCCTCGCACCGTCGCGCGCCGGCACCGAGATTCATCATCCGACGGCCGTCGCGTGCGAGTGGGCCCTGCTAGGCACCAGCACCTCACCTCGTAATAGTTCGAGCTTAGCGTGAAAATAGGAGATAGTTTTTCTTTCTCCTCCTCTTCTTTCTCCTCCACACAAGCAAAATGCTGAGCTGTATTCATATGAGCCAGCTGATGTGGAACCATTGGAGAGGGCCCAATTGATCGTCTCGTCCGTGCGTTCAAACTGAATGGAATTAGGGAACGCGTGCCGTGGCAAGACTATTGAAAAGTTCAGAGCAGGCGCTGGGGAAGTCTTCGGCGGCACGGGTGGTCGTCGCATCAGTCCCCCGTCCCCCGATCGACCCGTACGGCCAACCGCGGCCAATCACGGCCTCCCCGCGTCGTGGTGGCGCTCGTGCTCGTGCCTGCCTGCCGGGAAATTACAGGCGCCTCCACTAAACCAAGTCTCAGGTCGCTGCCCGTCATCACTGACCCCTGTGTTGCGAAGGTCGTCTGCTCGTGCGCGGGAAACTCGGTGCATGCTCGCTCCACGGCGAGACCGCGTACGTGAGCACCTGTGAGGCTGCGACGACGGACGAGAGCGTGAGACCTTGGGGGAAAACAAAAGTTTACCACGGCACGTCTTGTCCGCGCTACACACTACTGTAGGATACTGCTTTTGCACCATCAACCTGACGGAGGCGACATGCCTGGGAATCAGGACCTGGCACGTAGGCTCACGACTACGACGCCGCGAATTTACGCGCAACGCGCACCGCGGCGCACGCAAACGCTGTGGCAGTGGCACAGAGTTCGCGGGAGGCCATACGCACACGCACGCACTGGCAGCGGAACAGCCGGAAGCACACGACGCCTAGCTACGAGCCGGGGAGCGAGCTACAGGTACCAGTAGCGGTACACCGTCCCATGCTCTATAGCGTAGACGGTAGACTCACACTGTCACACACTCCACAGTTGGAAGATGAATGATGAATCCACCCACCAGAGGCCAAGCAGTCACGCACGGCAGCTGGCAAGCTCCAAGCTCCAACTGTTGTTGGTAGAGGCCCGATGGTGTCACCCTCCGGTCCGGAGGACCCGGTCTGCCGATTCCCACAAAAGGTTCTCGCTTTGTCGCGGTAAAGAAGCGGAGGTTGACAGGTTCTCGGGATCGGGATCTGCCGGGCGAGCGACGGACAGGGCGGGACACAAAAGCGCATGGCAAAAGGCAGTCACCGAGAGGCGGCGTGGGAGTGTGCGATGCGAGTGCGCGAAGCGCGGACCGGCCGCGGGAGACGCGGAGCCGGGGCTAGCTGCGGGGCACGGCCACCGCGGGATGCCGGGGCCTTTTCGCGCGAGCATCTCGGGTGGAGCGTGCGCGCCGGCGCAGCGAGAGCGCGAACGCGCGGTCATCCGGAACCCCCGGCGGCCGGCGCGGTGGGTGAAGCAGAACGAGAGGGCCGGAGCCACGACGCGGGCCGGTGGTGAGGGTGACGCGAGGGGGTTCCGCGCTCTCGAGCGGCCTGTGACGCGGGGTCATCGGTCAGTTACTACCAGGCAGCACAGCGTCACCTGTTGCCGGGTCAGCCGGGGGGAAGGGAGGGACGACGGGGACGAGCGCGCGCGCGCGCGGCGGTTTTGACGTTTTTGCTGAGGTGGTGAAGTGACGATGGGTTTCGGTTGGCGTTGGCGATCCCTCGCGCGCGTCCCGCCAGCGCTGCTCGCGTCGTCGGGGGGCGTTGCTAGTGCCTAGTGGAACCCGGGCACGCGGGTCTTCAACGATCGTCCGCGTGCGGCCCGGGTCAGTTACGGGGCAGCACGGCGTCACCTGCCGGGTCGCCGCGGGGGGAGGGACGACGGGGACGCGCGCGCGAGCCCGGCGGTTTTGACGTTTTTGCTGAGGTGATGAGCTCATGATGGGTTTCGGTTGGCGATCCCTCGCGCGCGTCCCGCCAGCGCTTCTCGCGTCGGGGGCGTTTTCTACTTGCTACTGGAACCGGGGCACGCGCGTCTTCAACGATCGCGTCGCGCGCTCCCCGAGCCCCGGCCCGTAGAGCGCCGCGCCGCTACAGCACCGCGCGGCGCGCGACCCGTTTCAATCGGGAAGCAGAATCCTGGCCCCGGCGATGGGGGGTACTCGACCAAGTCGACCAGACCACGCGCGCACTCAAGGAGCAGGAAACGTTACTTTGCTCGGTTCATCAGCGCTGTCGCACGAGCACAACGATCCATCCCCAAACCTCGGTACGCCTCCTCCTGCGTGGTGTCCACGTCTCGGATCGATGGTTCGTCGTGACATCCTGATCAAAGGACAAGGCTATCCCTAGTGTGACATTTTGAGTCTCGCGTGTCCCATCGTATTTGGTCGCGCAGGCCGGTCTGAGCACCTTTTCTCATGAAATTATTATGATGTTAAGTTATTTTTCCCTGTTTCGAAGTGGAATGATACGCTACGCAGGATCAATTTGGACCCCACGGCATTGCATATTGGAGAATGGAGATCCACGTTCTGCCGGATCTAGGGTACATTTGTTTCGTGAAAAGCTAGAAGCTCAAACAAATAGTCCCGTGCAGTTTTTGGAAAGCCAGAAGTCTAGAAAAACTGAAAAATTCAGAGTTTTTTTTTTAGCTTTTTGAGCCCATAAAGCTAAACACATTTTCTACAAGCTACCGTTAGCTTTCCATAAAAAAACCAGCAACAACTTTTCATAAAGTTTCAAGAGTTGCAGCTCAGCAAACAAATCCTAAGAGTACTTTCAAAACAAAATGGGACTCACCCAATGAGATTTCGAAATGTATCTGCTCTACTTTGTTGTTCGAATTGCTAGATTGGCATTTGCAAAAACATTTGACCACCCATTATAAACAAAATGAAAAAACGAGCCCAACCAAAAACCTCTTTCCCAAATCATCAATGCACCGCCTCACCTTCCTTCTCTCCATAAGATCAGTTTCAATACACAGTTTCCTTGCACCGTTACCAATACCGATAATTTGATAACTATGCCTGCTATGTTTCATTGGGATGAAACTTCACTTTCTCTCTTCATAACGATTGTTGATGTGGCATTGAATTTAATGTTCATTAAATTCCTATACAATTCCTATGAAACCTCCCAGTTTAACTGGTCTAAGACCATTCTTAGTGGGGTTTCATGAGCAATAAATGAGTTGACATGTAGATAATTTTGATGACATTGCACACTATTTATGAAGTGAGAGAAGAAACAAGTTTCATAAGGATGGAACCATGTGTACACTATTTCCAACCCAACTTATGTTTTGCATGTAGTTTTGAAAACAGCAAAAGATGAAACAATTTCATCCATAAACAAAATACTCTCTTACTTATATGACAGTCTCGGAAACGTAAATATGAAATATACTGAGAATAGCCTAACCGAAATGAATGGACCAACTTTTAATTCCTCACGCTGCGCCTCTCCTGCTCATCATCACTCCCAAAACCCTCTTCAATCCCGCTTGCGTCTCGCCGGCTTCCAAATCTTGTGTACCAAATAGATCAGCAATCTAATTCGATGGTTTTACTACAAGAAAAGGAAGAAGAAAAAAAAAAGGATTTGTAGGCTTTACTGGGCCACTTTCGGCCACTTGGGCCGAACAGAAGGGTGGTGATTCGAGAAGACACGGACACCGCCGTGTGTACCTGGACGGAATTGCAGGTTCAGACGCGTTAGCAGCGTCGAGCGAGCGCGAGGTGCCTCGCTCATCTTGCTCTAATCGTGTGTGAGAATGCGGCCAGCATTCTCTCCGTTTGCAGATGGCAGTGGCGGAGCTTCAACTGAAATTGAGAGGGAACCAATCTAACTTGATTTGCTAACAGAGGGGGCCACATTAGGAATTCCTAAGCACTAAACCTGGCAGATGACCTGCTTGTTGCTGACATTGGGCGGCCTTGCCGACCTCGCGTGCTGGAAGACTGGGAGTTTTTTAGATCGACATGCCAAGGAGACTGGAGGTTTTGCCTCCTCATCCGATCGGGATGGTGACTTGTTTTGCTCTGGCTGACAAACGGTCCGGCTGCGCCAAATCCTAAACGGAAAATGCAGACTTGCGTGGCGAGGGAGCCAACAAAATTCTCTACAATTTGATGATTCTCTACTGAGCCTTTGCTCAGTCATGCTCTGCCTTCGAAAGGAAATGCCACCGTAAAACAAAACGGGCAATGTGAAAGGGAACAATCCTCCTATTTTGATCTTTCAACGTTTTCAGTACAGAATACAGATACATACAATCCTGAATACATATTGATGCAAATGTTGCGAGTGGCGCAGAGAGGGTAACAAAAAATGAAGAACACTCGTGCAGAAGAAGCCCAACGAGGCACAGGGAACGAACGACAGTAAGACTGCTTAGTTGTACACCATGTACTTGGGCGTCGCACTGAACTTTTGGTAACCCTTGATGACCTTGTTTACGGCATCCAAGAAATCCTTCTCGGTGACGGTCTTCCTGCGCGCGCGGATGGCGTACATGCCGGCCTCTGTGCACACGCTCCTGATGTCGGCACCTGTTGCAGGACACATTGTTTGCTACATCAGTAACAGTTTTCTTTCTTCACCACAAACGGGCATGACACTAGCAAAATGATAAGAACTCAAGAAAGAAGGCCCTTACCAGTGGAGTTGGGGCAGAGGCGAGCAAGAAGCTCAAAGCGGATGTCCCGCTCGCAGTTCATGGTGCGGGTGTGGATTTTGAAGATCTGGGTACGGCCCTCAAGATCCGGCAAGCCGAACTCAACCTTCCTATCCAGCCTCCCCGGACGCAGAAGAGCAGGGTCCAATGTGTCCGGCCTGTTGGTAGCCATGAGCACCTTGATGTTTCCCCTAGCATCAAACCCATCTAGCTGGTTCACGATCTCGAGCATAGTGCGCTGAACCTCATTGTCACCGCCAACACCGTCATCAAAGCGTGCACCACCAATGGCATCAACCTCGTCGAAGAAGACGATGCACGCCTTCTTTGACCGGGCCATCTGGAAAAGCTCACGGACCATGCGGGCACCTTCACCAACATACTTCTGAACCAGCTCACTGCCTATCACACGGATGAAGCAAGCGTCTGTGCGGTTGGCGACAGCTCTAGCAAGAAGGGTCTTCCCAGTTCCAGGAGGACCGTAGCAGAGGACTCCCTTGGGAGGATCGATACCAAGCTTGACAAACTTTTCAGGGTGGAGCATAGGAAGCTCAACAACCTCCCGCATCTTCTCAATCTGTTCCTTGCAACCACCGACGTCATTGTATGTGACATCAGGTTTTTCTTCAACCGTCATCATTGTTACACTTGGATCAATTTTGGGTGGCAAAGGAATTTGAATCTGGTACTTGTTCCGATCAACTCTGTAATAATAAACAGGATGGAATCAGCACAATTTAATTAACTGTAAATGCTTTAATTGAATCAGTAACATACTGTGCGGTGGTGCAACTATGAAACTACTTGCTGATATCATGTGTACATAAACAGTTTCGATACTGGAGCAAATTTGCTTGAGTTAAGTTTTCATGTCTGAGTACATTGTGCAGCTAACAGATTAATGAAAACATAAATGCTCTAGCTTGCAATTTCTTCCTGGGAACTTCCTCAATCAACAAAATGTCATGAAATCAAACTAGCCTTATGAATGGAATATAGCCAGATTATATACATGTCATTTCTATTTTATTATGATGTTCCATATTACACCAAGCTGTAGAACAAACCATTTGATGGATCTTGCTGTGACTAAGTGAGAATAACTTTGGAAAAGGTTCCAACATCATGGTAAATCCTGATCACTAAAGTTCCGCTTAAAATTATCCAAAACAATTATCCACATTCACTGTATATATCATTGTCACTTTACAGGTAGCAGTTTAAACCAATGCCATTATCAGGACATTTAACTAAATAGAAGAAAATTTTTAAATGCAAATAAAGATGGTAGAACACTAAGAAGAGAACCAGGGACCTACCCAACTCGCATGCCTTCCTCAATATCAGTTGGTGAAACTTTGTCTCCCAATCCAACCACAAACTACATACCAAAAGAGAACATCGCAAACAATCAGGATTGAGCCTCCAGAAGATATGGTCAGTTTGGCACAATAAGATCATGCCATACCTTTGCAATTTGTTTCACGTTTATGACATATTTGGCATCATCAGTATTAGGACTGATGATTTTTGTGCACCTGGCAACCTTCATACAAAAACAAATTATTGTTAGAACAGCACCGATAAAGCATAAGAGCAGGGCACACTGTAACGACTAATCACTGTGCATTCCCATGCCAAATACAAGGATTACGTGAAGGTCATGGCAATTTACCTGCAACGGTTGCTCCTCCTGCATCATCTGCTTGTCTGATACAAGATCCCATTGGCTTGGTGGAGCCAATCCAGTATCTGACTCCTTGATGCCTGGAGAGTTACAGTTTAGAATCCAGATCAATATGATGCACTAATGTGACTGCACTAGCTTTTACGTATTCATAGTTGATAAAAATTGCTCAGAACTGGGACAGGTGATCTGCATGTTTTTGTCAATGAACTTGACATACAAGCAGCACATACATCCCTACATCTACAACAAAAATATCTCAACAATGACTTACCACAAAGGTCATTGATCTTTTTTGCCATCTCCTTTATCTCCTTCTCGACCTTCTTGATGCTGGTCGAGTACGGCCCGAGACCCTATTGGACAACAGAGCATCGAAAAAATTAGACTCAGCTAGGTCTAGCCAAATTGACGCATTGGGATTCAACAGACAGTGCATCTCTAAAATATAACCAACCAAACTTCTCGAAGCGAAATAAGCAAACAGGTTTAGTGCACTGAGAACAAATGAATAACCCAAATTTCCCAACGCACAATCATAAAAAAGAACTTCTTTTTTCGCAGCAAGTGGCCGATAGCCCGATACTTTCCCCAAAGTGTGTCGAAGGGAACGGGCAACCGGAAACCCTAGATCTACGCCCCGCACGAATCTACTACTGGAAAACACGAACCCTAGCCGCGAACCAACGCAGATCGACAAGAACGACAGAGGGAAGAGACGCCGGAGATCGATCCGGTCCGGGGGCACTCACGTAGGTCTTGAGGAGGGCGATGTCGTCCTCGTCGAGCGGGCGCGGGTTCTTCTCGTTGAGCACGTCATCATCGGGCTCCGGCGCCATAGCTTCGGAGCTGGCTCTTCTCCGGTGACGGCTGGAGTACCTCGCGGTGGTCTTGGACTAGGGTGTTCCGTCGAGCTCGTGCGCTGCGAGCCTGCGACCCGATTTATTACTCTGTTTCACCGGTTCGTGGCCGAGCCGTCCTCCGTTTCCTATCCTCCTCGGCAAGCCTTGGGAAATCATCCGGGCCGCCGCTTAGGCAGGCCGTGGGTCCAATCGTGTGCAGCCCAAGCCCAAGCCCAAGCGTGTGTTATTCGGGCTAAATGACTCGTAAAACTCGGCCCAAGTAGCTTTTTTCTTTTACTCTGCCAGCCCAGGTTATCGTTTTGGGCGTATCTCCTTTTTAATATTTCCTCATATGTGCTTAATACAAATGTACAATAAGTTTTTTTTACTACAGTTCATGAGTTTTGACTGTTCATGATTTGGTTCATCAGTTTCTACTGTTTATGAAAACACATTCACCTTATCTTACTGTCAGTTGTCAACCTTTTTCTTCATATTTTATATGCCATCAAGATTCATGAATTTAGTAGACCACCACAAATAACCCTTTATACGTAATCTAAATAAGTGGAACAATGCCCTGAGCTAGTAGAATCAGTTGTATTTCATTTCTGGAAGGAAGAAAACGTTCCAGAATGATTACAGAGGAACCACTGATTTGATTTGCATGTAGGGTGGGTCGAGCCATGTCGTCAGGCTGTTTCAACATGCGTACTGCACAACTCTCGTTGCACGTCAGGATCCGGAAAGATCAGAACTATGTCCATGGATGAAAATCAATCCTCGGTAGCGTAGTACTGCGGGGCCAGCTCAGCTAGCCACAATGGGTCGATCCGGGTCAGGTTTTTGACGTAATTCTGCGTCGTCCGGACCAGCTCGTTGAAGATGACACAGTCCGGCTTGGTCCGGAATAGCACTGATGAAGGATGGATCTGAACGCTCTGGCCTGTTGCAAGAGCCCTGCCAAGTGCCAGACGACAGATGAGAACGCAAGATTGAGGACCAAAATATGCATCATTCTTCAAGCTTTGGTTGATATGATCAAGTGCAGATTAGCTCGTGGCAGAAGTTTAGGATCATGATGCAGGGAAAGATGGTAGCAGTGACTTGCATGGATTGAAAATATGAGGATGGAAAACTACCTGTATGATCCATCTGGCTGTCGCATTGCTGCATTCAAGAAGAAGGCAGCCGTGAGGCATCTCCGAAACAAAGCCATGTCATCTCCACATGATGACAGGTTGAGCCCCATTTGTTGGACATGGCCCTGAATTTGACTGCAATAAACAGAAAATTGCTAATGTCAACTTGCAGCATGGTCAGGAAATCCTGAAGCGGACAGGCTTCCATGTTTTTTTAACATAATTTAGTAAACAAGTTTTTAATTCAAACAGATAGAACCTGTACAAGTATCGTGAAACAGATGGAGCAGAAACTAGAAACTAACCTGTGAACATCAAGAGCATGTTTTAGAGAGCGGTTGTTGATAAAGTTTTCCTTGCACCATCTGTTCAAAGCTTTTTCCATTGTTCTCTCTTTGGCATTTGCATTTTTGCTCTTCTCCAAGCATTCTGCAGCTGCTCGATAGACATTCACCAAGGTGATATGGTCGCCTTCCGAGCTTTCAAAACCCTTCCTAGCAGCTCTTGCCTAAACAACCATACCATCAGCTTTCAAATTAGTATGTTATAAAACTTAACATTGAATTCACTTCTAACTTCTTAGAACCTTTTGACATAAATATAAACAGCAGCCAGTAATTAAAACAGATACCTCTTCTAACTTCTCGCGTGGGCAGAAAAAAATTGATTCCACTGAAAGCATAGATACAACAATCAGCATTTCTTCCAAGCACTTGAATTCACTTGACACTATTAATGCCTTGGAGTACATTGGATCTAAAGGCAGCCTAGCCATCTGATGGCCAACTGGGTCTGACAGTTTATAATCATCGGTCAGAGCCCCTAGTAAGATTAACTGCTCCAATGATTTCAAAATAGCAGTCCTGTAGTAGGTTGGGCACCAATAAGCAGAAACTCAGCATTGATATTAAGCAACACAAGCTATTTAACTAATAATAATGGATATTGCTGAGAGCTTCTAGGAAACTTTTCTTTAGTTAAGCTGGTAAAGCGTAGATCATATAGTTCATAAACAAGTCCAGTTCAGGGGGGTTTTATTTACCTATGATGCCAAAGCGGGGTACATGTGACAAGCACTAAAATACATCAAATATAATAACATATATTGCATTGTCTCATCACAGATATTAATTTTCTAACTAAAGAACAATAGCACAAATTGAACGGAGAATGATTCTGAGAATATTCTTGAACATAGAAGCAGGCTAAGAAAATTCACCTTGATGGTTTCTCCATAAAATCAAAACCTATGATATCATCGATTCCAAGGGCCTTGAGTTGCAGAACAATGTTTGAGAGGTTACACCGCTTGATCTCAGGAACAGTAGAGTCCACCAGCTTATCAAATTCACTTTCTTGGAACAATCGGAAGCACTTTCCAGGCCCCTCGCGTCCAGCACGACCACTGAGTATAGAATGGTAACATCAGAAAAAAGAACAAAACTAAAAACAGGCCATAAGCCTTATTATTTAGTAGAACCATGTGCACCAGATATAAGCAGCAAGATGCTAAACAGTCAATCATCACATGGGGATTTATTCTACCGCACCCTGTGACATAGGATTAATTAAACAGTAAACCATGCCAACATGCTGACAAAGCACTTCTTTAAGTATATGGACAACAAAGAACCAAAACCAGGGGGCAAAACAGAAAGGGAGAAATATACCACATGAACTCTTCATTATCCCAAATATTAGGCATGAAAAGTGAAACAAGAATGATAGAATCTACCTCCTTTGAAGAGCCTGCGCTTTCGAGACTGGGATGATGATTAATGATTCCATTCCAGTCACAGGATTGTAAGCACGAGCTTTTACCATCCCAGGATCAATAACATATTTGATGCCAGTTATTGTTACAGAAGTCTCAGCAATATTGGTTGCTAGAACTACCTAGCATACGCAAATAAGCAAACAGTAAAACTTTACTTAGCAGAGTCTGGTGCGGGACTTTCAAGGGTAAGCGAAACACCGAAATGACTACAAAGGAAAAAGAAAAATTACTGAACGAGCAAAACAATAGAAATTAGAACATGCAACCAGAAGGTTTGTCTTTATTAAAAGCAATTCTTGTAGGAAACAGCAAATAGCCTAAGACTGGGGTAAAAAACTTCATCTGCACCTGATGATATGACCTTCAGTTCGTTGTGATTTTAAGGTGTGCTCTTTTCTCTTTTAGGGGCAGGCAAAGTGATCGAATGAAAGTTAATACATTTCCCTTTTAGTTCCTCTTGATTAGAGCAATGTTTACCAAGAGAACCAACAATAGCAAGATAGATCCTGTATTCCACCTTATAATGGTATTATTTGACAAAAGGTCACACAGATAGTATAGCAGTATCATGTTAGAATCAAAGGAAGCTTGCATACATTTTTGGACATATTTGAAACATGTTCAAACCTTTGTTCAAATCCTGCAGGGAATTTTCAGACAGACTATCAACATACAGGTGTTACAAATTCAAATTTTTTTCACATATCTAGATGAAACTAATTAACTGTAGAGAGATGACAAGATTTTCCTTAAGATCCATGTAGCAAGAAAGTTTCATCAACTAGGGAAACAAACCATACTAAACGCATGCAAACAAATAAATTATGCTATGTTATTCATAAAGAATTGGTTGAGTAATCCATGATATGCAAAAAGGGAAATGAAAGTATACAACTGATGTTCTTTGAGAAGGATCCTACTGAAACATGATAAATTCAGAACCATCAGTAACCAATCGTTGTCTACCTTGCGGGTTCCAGCTGGTGCTGACTTAAAAGCATTCATTTGCTGCTCCGATGGGAGAGATGAGTAAATAGGTGTAGTCCATATCTTACTACTTTCTGGTGGAAGTAAACGAGCACGCTCATAAATAATTCTCTCTAGTGATTCAATCTCCTCTTGGCCAGTTAGAAATGCAAGAATGTCTCCAGGCCCTTCCTCCAAATGAATCTAAAAAAACAAAACAGAGATCCAAAAATGAAGTTTATACAGAAAGAGGTTCTGCTGTGTGTTTGAGGAAAAAAAAACTTTCTAAAGCAAAATTTCCTTTCTGAAGTCCCATTTATGTATAGTTCAATTTTCTTCCTTTGTCACTAAACTAACTAGTAACTACATGTTGCATGCAAACAAAAGTCTTGCTTACCTGAAAGATAGTAACTAGAGTGGCATCAAGATAATCCGGCTCAGGCTGATACGTATATAGTATGTCGACAGGATGCTGCCGACCTTGAATATGTACAGCTTTAGCACCACCAAAATAATCAGAAAAACACTTGGCATCCAAACTAGCAGACATAATTATCAACTTCAGAGGAGCACATCTTGTTTCCTGGCATGCCTTCTGAGTTAAATTTTGAGAATGGCCCCATATGTCAGGCAAAGTCTTCCCATTCTTACTGGCATTGGCTCGGGAATGTTGCACTTTTTTCAACAAACCCAGTAATACATCAGTATGGACAGTCCTTTCATGAGCCTCATCAACCACTATAACACTATATTTAGACAAAAGTGGATCCAAAAGTGCTTCCCTGGAAATCCAAAGCAATGTTTCAATTAGAAAACAGAATGTCACACATCAACTAGATGGGAAATGCCAAACATATATGTTAGTAGGTAAAATGATATGGTATAGTCGAATGGAAAATTCATCTTAGAAGATTCAAACTAAAATATCTCGCACAAAAATATTCCACACAAGTAACATTATACAGGTGAAGAAGTCAAGCCTAATTGGTTACAAAAAGTGCAATGTAGTTACACAACAGCAATACAAAAGGTAAGCAATTGACAAATTCCACCCTTATGCTGAACAATCTCTATGCAGGTGTAGGGACGTCTGCCATCACAAAAGATAAAAATAGAAGAGATGCCTTAAAGTATATAAAAAGAGACATGTAATATTTACAAGAAAGAAAATGGAAGTGTGCATCAATGCCTTCTATTCTGCAGTACATCAACTCATATGACTTGACTGCTTTAAGAAACACGACCATAATGCTGCAAAGAGAACTTAAATGATCCACATCAGAGTGGATCAAAAGACTAACTTACATCCCAACAATAAACCACATGGTTATCAAATAATCAACAATGCAGTAAATAAACATTTACCTCAGAAGCAAACCATCAGTCATGTATTTAATCCTTGTTGCATTGGATGTGGAATCATCAAATCTGATAGAGTATCCAACCTTTTTGCCCAGCTGATCGTTACATTCCTCAGCTACACGCTTCGCTACTGTCACTGCTGCAACTCTTCGAGGCTGAGTGATGCCAATGACTTTACCATTTTGACAAAATCCACCATCGTATAAAAATTGTGGCAGCTCTGCATGACAATAAAAAAAATCTTTAAAGAATCAAAGTAGAATAAAAGACTGATCAGAAAAAATACATAGTGTGATATGTTTCTGTAACTGCAGATGAAAGATATATTTATGTAAGCAAACCAATTCCATAATATGCTAGATTTTTGTCAAAAAATCATACAAGGTTAAGAATAACTTTCCTAAAAAAGCAATCCCACGAAATATCTCATTTCACTTCTACAATGGACCTTTTCGTTAGTTCTGTAGACTGACTGAATCCAAATGTTTCCAAATCCACAAACACAAGCAATCCACAGCACCACTTTCTCTAATTTATGCCCAACACAGTTAAATTTGGATCAGAGCCTATCCACACTAACAATCAAAAGCATAGGAAAGACACAGGCTTCTAACAACAATTTGATCCAAACAACAATTGCAAAAAAGAGGAGAAATCATCAGAAACAAACTTACGAGTAGTCTTGCCACTCCCAGTCTCACCAACTATGATCAGTGTGTCGTTCTTCCTGACCTCGTCAACTAGCCTCTTCTCCACTGAACCAATAACAGACAACAATTTTCAGCTCCCCGAGCTAACACCCCCCAAAAATAATGAGAGTGAACAGGCATCTAAAGCTCGGCAGGCAAACCTGACGCAATGGGGAGCGACTTCCGCTGCTGCCGAATCTCCTGCCTCCGCCTGCACAAGCCAACCAAAAGCAAAGGCTCAATCCCCAGGCCAACGAATGAAACAATCGGGACAAAATGGCGTCGAGGAGGCAAAGAGCTGGCACCTCTGGTACGGCTGCTGCTTGTGCGGGGAGGCACCCGCATAGAAGGACGGCATCTCGGACGCCGCCTTCGACCCCCGCGCTCTAAACCCTGCCACGGCGGCGGAAGGGGGGACCCACGATTCGCCGGAACCCGCGCGCCCGCAGCGGAGGGTGAGGGGAGGCGGGAGGGTTTAGAGTTGGGGGTAGGGTTTTCGGTGTCGCTGGGCTGCGGTCGTCGGGTTCCCCTGCCGCACCAACGAGGCAGACCTTCGCTTCGACGAGCAAGGCTGCCGTATCCTAGAGCGCCGCCGCCGCCGCTTGATTGCTCGAAGAACGCAGCTTCCGTTTCGTCGGGTCTGACGAGGGCGAACCGGTCGGGGCGTCGGGCGCGCCTGAATTCGTCCGCGGGTAACGGCCCACTCGATTCCCTGGGTTTCGGAACGCCCATTCGTCCGCGGGGAACGGCCCACTCGATTCCCTGGGCTGCGTCGCCCCCCTCTGTGTGAAATCGGCTACTCAGCTCTTTTAGCCTAGCCGGGAGAACCATCCTAAAAATAATATCCTCTATAAGAAAGTGATTGTTCAATCTTATCATAGATTATATTCTACTAAATTAGCAATAGGAACTTATGGTGAAAACAATTTAAAATATAATTGAAAAACAAGAACTTTCGTCGCAAGAAGTGGACACACAAGAAATTGATAATGTCCCTGAGAGAAGAATATTACATCAACCAACCTTCAATTCTAGTGTCCATAGTGAAAGGGACTCTAGCCTGGTGGTTAGAGCATCTGAGTAGTACCCCAGCAAGTATGGATTTGACTCCTCGTGGGAGTGAATTAAACGGGTCTGAAATAAAAAATTATACGAGTTCGGTCAAAAAAAAATTCTAGTGTCCATATCGCGTAATAAAGGACATGTAGCATTTTTTCACTTGGTTGTTTGATATAATAAGGAAACAAAGTTCCAAATAAATCTATTTTACTAGTTTCTTGTTCCTTGAAGAGGTTGATTTTTCAAGAATTTTGTAACTCCATCCAAACCCCTCTAAATTAACAAATTAGTTAAAAATGAAGCTTGCATCCATAGCCAGGGTACATAGCTTAAGTGAGAGCTGAGCCTAAATTGGCATAAATAAATGGTCGTTTAGCCTTTGATAGATTCCCCAAGTGTTGCATGGTAAAACAATCAAAACCTACAAGAAAGTTTTCAGATGGAAGCACAAGTAACAGTGGAATATGTTCTTATCTGTAAACATTATCGAAGCATATATCTTAACTTTTTAGGTTTTAAGTAATAAACAACATTAGTTATGTCGAAGTCCACCCCTTGAGGTTGGGGTTGATGTTATCATTCTATTGTTCCGCCCAGTCCAAGCTTCTTTTTTTAATATAATCAGCAGCTTTGCCTAGTTCATTTAAAAAAATAGTCTCATATATGAAATTCTTACATTTCAGATAGTACCTAAAGCTTTGCCTTGTATTATCTCCAGGCAGGGCGGATATAAGCCTAGGGCCACTAGAGCCATGGTCCTAGGCGTGAGCCGATTTTTTCCACACCGTAGCTTAAAAAGGCTCAGGTTCAGCGAGCTCCAATTAACCCATTAGTGGCCCTAGGCGTCAGCTTGGCCCAGCTCCACCCCTGTCTCCAGGCATATGTAGCTACTCAAATTCACCTCAAACAGTTAAGTTAACCCCATAATTTCTATCCGCCCACAAAAAGTGATGTAAGAGAAAAATAAATTGAAAGCAATTTCCTCACCGTGTGGACCACATTCTATGTTCAGTGTTCAATTCCTTAAGCGTGTATCAAGATATGTGTCGGTTATACTTTTCTAGTACTTCCAT
This sequence comes from Setaria viridis, assembly GCF_005286985.2. Lineage (NCBI taxonomy): Eukaryota > Viridiplantae > Streptophyta > Magnoliopsida > Poales > Poaceae > Setaria > Setaria viridis. The sequence goes on from NC_048266.2 coordinate 3,140,034, forward strand.
AATTCGGTTCAAACCCCCTCTAAACAAACAAACTATGTGAATATAAACAGACCATCTTATCATCTAAGAACATTTGGTTTTCCACGGGAACAATGTCAAGTTGAACAAGTTTATTTGTTGGCTCAAGAACCATGCATGAGTGACGCCCCACCTGCCTGATCAAGTTGAGGTTTGAGAACAGGTAATTCATCCATCGATCCAACCATTGGGCGTAACCGTCTCTAGTTGTGTCGTCTCCTAGCATTTCCTTTTGTTTAGTTCGGCACCCACTTAGATGGCCCGTTTCTTTGTCTTGCGACCTTAAGAACCCTTGCACGTGTGCCCTATTTCTGTACGGTTCAAAAGAGTTGAGATTCGCGCGTCAGCTGAGCTGTAAACGTCTCCAACTGACATAATCAGATAATTAGTGAGAAGAGAAGTAGCGATGAACAAGGAACCGTGACAGAATATATTTTTTTTCTTCTAATTTTAATTAGATCGTCGCTGTCCAAAGTGATAAAATAAGTGGTGTGAAACACCCAGCTTGAGCCAAGTGTGCCACGCTAGAGTACCTTCACTAGTTCTTCCAACTTCCAAGTAAACGACCAGTTCCACGGTTGGCCGTTGCACGACGAATAGGCGCGACATTCAGAGAAATTCCATTTCAATTTTTGTATTCTTACATATGAAAACTATATGTCTACATTTATCTCAAACAAAATAATAGTATTATAACTTTATTAGGCTTTGCAAAACATCGATGAAATGCATGATAGTATTGTAACTTTGGCAAGTTTTGCAATGAGGTGAGGAACCTATCTCTTCGCCCCCAACATTTTTCTGTGGCATTCTGTTGCATTGACCAGGCATAAAAATTGAGTACATTATTTTGTGCATATAAACCAATGCAATCATATAGCTGGTCGCATGCTGACCTACAAGAATTCTCTAGCTTGCTACACATAACACATGGTATACTCAAGTACTTATTTGTAAATTAACCTAGAACATCCCATCCCTAGTGACAGATCACAAGCAACCGACACATTATACTTCCATTCCATTCCATTCTCTACTTTGATTATATATAGACACACACGCCTAGTCACTAACACAGAGCACAAAGAAGAACTGAAGGAGGAAGAAGAAGAGGAACTGAGGAAGAGGAAGAGGAGACCTCTTGATCGACGACAGCGGCAGCAATGTCGACGTATCTCAAGAAGCCACCCTCCTACTACACCGTCTCCCTCATCGTCCTCCTCCCTCTCACCCTCTTATGCCTCACCTTCCTCCTTCCGTTGTCCACCTATCTGAGCAACCCGCTCGCCACGGCCGCAGCTGCCAGCGGCGCCTGCGGTGCTGGCACTGCCGGCGTCGCCGCCAACCGTGCCGCACCAGCGGCCGAGGACGACGACGGTGTTGCTGCTGGCCAGCGCCGCCCGGGGCTGAGCGTCCTCGTCGGCGTGCACACGATGCCCGGGAAGCACTCCCGGCGCCACCTCATCCGCATGGCGTACGCGCTGCAGCAGACGCCGGCGCTCCGCGCCGCCGCGCGCGTCGACGTCCGGTTCGCGCTCTGCGCGCGCCCGATGCCGCCGGAGCACCGCGCGTTCGTGGCGCTCGAGGCCCGCGCCTACGGCGACGTGCTGGTCCTCGACTGCGCCGAGAGCGCGGAGCAGGGGAAGACCTACACCTACTTCGCCAGCCTGCCGGCGATGCTCGGCTCCGGCGGAGGCGATGCCCGGCCGTACGACTACGTGATGAAGGTGGACGACGACACGTTCCTCCGGCTGGACGCGCTGGTGGAGACGCTCCGCGCGGCGCCGAGGGAGGACATGTACGGCGGCGTGGGGCTCCCATTCCACGACCGGGAGTTCCCGCCGTTCATGCTCGGCATGGGCTACCTGCTGTCGTGGGACCTCGTCGAGTGGATCGCCACCTCCGACATGGTCAGAAGGGAAGCCATGGGTAGGCACTTGCACTCCTTTTTTCTTTTTCTTTTTAAAAACCTTTGGGTTATTGACGACTAATATAATACGGTACTGCATGCATTTCTCATGAAAATTAAATATTGTCGGAACATTATTATTATATTATATTTGTAACAATTTTTAGTAACTCATGCATATTCAGGGGTGGAAGATATGACCACAGGGAAGTGGCTGAACATGGGCAACAAGGCCAAGAACAGGGTGAACATTTTCCCCAGGATGTATGACTACAAGAGTGCCAAAGGTGAGGACTTCTTGGAGAACACCATTGGGGTGCACCAGCTGAAGCAGGACTTGAGGTGGGCGCACACGTTGGAGCACTTCAATCTCACGAGGTTGGAGCCCTCCAGCAAGCTACACCGTTTCTAGAGAGGGGACTCCTCAAATAGTCAAATGGTTTTGTGAAGAATATGTAAATTCATTGGGGGCATTGTTGATAAGTGGCGTGAGGAATTAAATATCTAGGGTTGTTGATATGTTTCTTGACATATATAAAATTGATGGCTTCAGCTCATCATTCTAAGCTACACAACCTACACAGTTTGCGAGAGCAACTTTTTACATGTAGAAGCCCATGATTCAAAGGTTATCCAATATTCTAAATGACAAGTGTGACGGCAAGTATCATGACACTGGTTTTGTTACTGACATGGCATCCTGCCGTGCTTACAACTAATCTTCAATATGAAGGTTAATTACTATCTATCATTCAACAATATTTACACGATAAAAACAAATTCGAACAAGCTTATTACATAGACATAAGTGGTGAAATCATACAGAGACGAAATACCAGATATGTCTTTGCAACAAAACCTCCTATAGAAGAATTTGTTTTTTTTTTTTTGAAACATGGGTGTTTTATCGTGGCTTCTGCAATTTTCCCACAAATTTATGGCTCTCGAGTCTCGCCACAACGTCAGGCGACCATGAACTCGACATGTACTTCTTCAGCACTGACTCAACACACAACATGAAGAGCAACGTGTCCCCAAACATGGAGACAAGTGCTACAAAATTGCCCATGCATGAAAAATGAAAAAAAAAAAGTGCCACGGAGAAGTAGCACAATTTCATCAACAAAAATACACGACAATACATGTTGTGTTGGCTCGATATTCATGGGCCACTTATTAAATAAATTTTATTTGTGTAAGGTGGCGTTCATGATCTCATACGGTGCCTGACCTCCCATCGGCGTTTGGAAGGAACGACGCTGATGAGGCGTGCGCTTGGACCTGCAGACGGGGCAGTTGGCTTTGCACTCGTCCTTTGGAAAGAAACATGGGGGATTTCGCCCTTCAGGCTCGCAGCAATAGCAATGTACCCCCGTAGAACATCCCGTCTTGGTGCAAAAAACGAGGTCACAGCTCTCAGTGTCATCCCGTTGCTGTTGTTGAGGACGACCTGCGGCTACGGCAATTTCTTTGCATCTTCAGGCCGGCCATCAACCCATAACACAATGATATGATGTGTATCATAAATTTGATCACTTACACTGGCCAGTCGATCCAAAGAGGACGATATGCAAGAAGAATGTGGCCATCAGGTACACCAAGCTGTTGCAACGACACCTCCCCCCTCATATTGGATCGTTTTAGTGAGTTGAGCTGTGGAGCAAGATCCAATATGTTGCACACAACAGGGTTGCATTTTCATGGGTCTATATACAAGTAGAGTTGTGGGTCTACATTGAAACGTATAACCTGCAGCCAGCTCGACCTAATCTGTGCAACCATGATCAAGTATTTCCTTGTTTTGCGAGGCATGTGATCAATTGTTCCTTGTTTTGTTCCTTGTTTTCTGCAAGGCAAGATGATAAATTATTTCTCGTTTTGCAAGGCAACCATGATCATCCAGTTACTCCATCCAGCCACAACTACTTGACTCTATTAACTTTTTGATCTTTGAGTTTAACTTTGTCCACTACTTTTTTCTTATTAGAATTTAGTTATAGAATCTAACAAATACAATGTTATGACAATACTTTTTAAGATAAATCTGCACATGAATTTTATGTTTCCAAACTGAATATTTTGAAAACAATTGATGGTAACAGCTTCAAAAGTTTGACCTGATTTTAGTCAAAGTCTCAAGCTTTTTTTTTTCGCTGGAGGTTTTTTTACTAGGCAACATGATCAATAACACTGTTTTGCGCGAGCATGGTCTCTCCGTGTAGCAAGCTCTAAGTTTGTCTGATGTTTGCAGTGCCTGGAAATTATGTGTTTCTTGAATGGGCAGGCATATTGATCAGTGCCAAAATGTCGATGGAGCACAAAGAATTAACACATCACTTCCACTAAGCTTGGATCGTTTATCTATCATGGAATAAACTTACCCAAAAAGCCATTTGAATGGCACGAGAAACAACATTATTCAGCTACTGCTAGTGGCACATGGATTGAACATCAGTTCAGTCTACAAGCAAACGTTGGCTCACAAGATATACATTTCTATTCACCCCCACTTGAAAAGAGAATCCCAGATGACGCACATAGAGATACAGTCATCTTTGATGTTAGATACAAAACTTGTTTGCGTACTAGGATGTAGGATCGATTAATCCATGTGCAGTTTAACTCCAACGAGCAATGTCAAGTTGTTTCAGTCCACTGCCTGCCTCTATTTGTCGACGACCAATACAAAAAATTTCCAGGTAGCAGGCCTGGATACATTCCTCTATTCACAGTTACACAGAATGAACGCACATACAACAACCAACCTGTATGGTTGAAATTACAAGGCAACATTATTGGCTAACGTTACAATTAACCTTTAGGAAGTCAAGGTACAGAACTCTCGAGTCCATCTGAGGAATTCAGCTCTCATCCCATTGTGCCCATCATGGTTGTTTACCTTATTCCATGGGGATGCTTTCTCAACCACCTGATTTGCAAACATAGGCTCACTTCCAAATGGTGGGCCAAGATCACCACTTCGGTCTTGGTATCCGACTGCAGAAATCGATAGATCTGGCCCCTTCCTCTCGCTGCTCTATTCACACGACAGTTTGACCTAAGGGACCGCAGAGGTTTAATAGGTTCCTTTCTCCAGCATGCGCCGATAGTTGTTGGTCATAATCAACTCACCATGTGAGTAACAGATTGAATTGAGCCATTCCAGCTTTGAACTTTGGCAAATGCAGCACCGGAATAGAATGCTAGATCCTAGATGGACCTTCATCTTGGGGCTGGAGTTTTTCTAGTTCTTCTTGAATCATTGGGCTTGCGTTCAGCACTTGACTGCCCCTGCGGCTGTTTAGAACTTCTGGTTTTGCTCCGGCTAGTTTCAGTTGTGCGAGAAGAGGACGAACGTTGGTTCACCCTAAATCCTGTGCGCTTTGCAGTTTCTGGCTTCAACATAGCCCTCGCTGACCGAGAAGAAACTTGCAATTTCTGCATTGAACTTGTACCTTGTTTATCCATTTGAACAGATCCTTGTTGGATTTGACTCTGGTCATTGTTAACATGGAATTCCCCACAAATAACTGATGCTGAGATGCCCTGAACAAGGAAATATCTAAACGCATCAGCAAATCAGAAGAAAAACAGAAAATTGAAATAAAAAAAAGTGACAAGCAGAGAAGAAAATTTCAAACAAATTAACTACAACCAGGAAAAGAATTGTGACTTCTGCAACAATCATCTATCATATAACATTCAAGAAATATGCCTTTTTAAGTAGATTACTCCAAGAATGCAAAACCAATCATGTAAGTTTAAATTCCTGGCATGTTAAAGCAGAATAAAGCAATAACAAAAAAAAAAGAACATCGTTAACAATGGGATGTCAATTTTTTTAAGAAAAATCCATAATACAATGGCACACTAGGATCATGAACTATAATGCTAACAGATGTATCTGTAATCATCACCTTTTTCTGAATTGGAGAGGCTTCTGTACCCTGAACTTGCTCCTCTTCAGAATCATCCATTTCCTCACATTCAAACTCAACATGCTGGCTGTCTTCCTCAGAATCACTTAATTCTTCTTGTTCCATCACAATCCCTTGCATTGATTCTTCATTAGGCTCTTCAATGCAATGATGAGAACAGGAATTTAGAACCTCTAGCTCTGGCATACCAGCTTTGTCCTTCCTAGAAACTTCATCTTGAACATTTGATTTGCTAAAAGTACCTCTTAAGTCATTCGAATCTTTTATCTCCGTTGGAGAACATAAATGAATGTTCAAGTCAATACTGGTTTCCCTTTCAGAAGGGCTTGTGGATGCTTGCCCAGGTGTTGACTGGTCATCTACTGGTGCTTGCCTCATATTATACTCAGACTGATTAACAGATTGATGGTAGTCACCTTCTGGTACTTCATCATGCACCTCAACTTCAGTTCTTTGCAAGAGAGGATGGAAGTCAATAGTGTTAGCATTTGCAGTACCGTTTTCAGTGGAACCTGAAATCTGGTTGTTACTTCTCTCAACTTGAACTTTCTCAAAGGGGAAAAGATCATATTTTCTTGACTGATTAATAAGATTTTGGACTGGATGACTGTATGATGAAACCACATCTTGAGGATACTGAAACAGCAAAGGATGCATCTGCAAATCTTGCTCAGCACCATCTTCTGTAGTATTTTCATTAGAGATCCCATTCTGCTGCAATCTAGAATTAGCTCTGTGATCAGGAAACAGATTTAGCTGTCTGTAAGCACTTTCGGTATAGGTTAGAGGTGGCACAGGAGCTGCATTATCTGAGGTGCCATGAAAGTGGGTTGCATTTGGATGAAATGCCACCTGAGATAGGACACGGACAGAAGGAGGAAGGTTCACAGGTGGCAAGTCTGGAGCCAACTTGACCACACAACTACCTTTCTCTTTACTCACTTGGGAAGCTTGAAGTTGATCCAGAGAGCCACATGATACCACTGGAGCTGTAGTGGAAGGTGCTCTCACATATGAAGGGCCATCAGAGGGGCAGAACATTAAAGGTATATATGAGGTGGTTACATCAAGGCGTGTACCACTTCCTTTCTGTGGTTCAATGTAACCACATGTAGTGCCACATTCTTCATCGAGGCCTGTGCCTGACTGCATCATCATGTTTTTTCCAGCATTTCTTGGTAAAGGCAGCTGACAAGGCATCATGTTAATGCTTCTACTATCTGTGTCTTCCAAAAATGCTTCATTGACATATGAATCATCATCATTTTCAACATCCTCAGAAGCATTGTAATCAGCCTGTAATGAAAGCATTACAAAGTATGCTCAACGACATAATCGTAGATGGATTTTAAGATATTATTTGAATATCTTTCGAGTTAAAAAAATACTAACCTCTTGCCCACGGACTACTCGTGAATCAGGCATTGATGCTCTCAGCTTTCTCCTCTTTGCTTCATATGTTCGCCTTCTTTCTTTTTCAGCATCACTTTTAGTGTAAGATTTCTGAACTCCACTTGCAACTCTCCATTGACGTTGGAGAAGTGAAGGATCCCTATGTGGCACTACAAACTTCCAAACTGATGTCCAATCATTTTTGAAGATCCTCAGTCCCTGAAATCAACAACAGGTACAGAAGAAAATAAGCGATAGAAAAAAAGATGAAAAACAGAAGATAGCCTGTAGTCACAAATTATCACCTCCCGGATACATTCCTTCTCCTCAACTGTCAATGGAGATGTCTTCATACGGCGCACCTCCTGAATTAATTCAGATAAGAATATAGTTAGTTTGGAAGGCAAGTTAGTTTATGCTGATGGCTTCTATTCAGAGATTACTTCAATGAGCTCAAAATCTCCCCTCCTGATGGCTGAGTATAAAGAAACACTAACGAAGGAACACGTAGACAAACTCTTTTACAACATATATACATATTTGAAAAATTTAGTAGCTTGAATCATATAGCGCCATGAACAAGAACAAGCAGAGTAACATGCATCCCTGATAGAACTGGTTAAAAATCATGTTTCAATTTTCTACTGAATATGATATTAAATAAAATGTATGGTCCATAATATCAAAGTTTGTGTTTCCGTAATCATGTCAAGAAATTTAAATAACATACTACTGTTTTGTTGGCACATAAGCAAAATGGTATAGAAATCAGAACGAGAATATATCAAAATTATCAACAGGTTAAGTGCTGCTGCAGGAACTTCACTACCTACACAACACAGGGTTCCATAAAAGACTCACTTTATTGTTTACAGACCAGTTACGAACCAGAACTTCAATATACTACATGATACAGAACAAGAATAACATACTACTATTTTGTTTGCATCAACTATTACACTATACTATGCAATTCGATAAATACCTTGAACACACTGTTTGAACCAATCAGTTAATGGAAAAGGTCAACATACTTACCTTAACTGGATTATCAGGGGCTTTGGAGGAGCTACGATTCTTTTGTCTCACAAATATCTGCACCAAAGAAGTTATTTCACTCAGCAAGCATAAAACACAAGTCCACAACAAGGAATTCTCAAAGATTATGAGCAACTACCAACTTAAGACAATAAACTAAACAACAGGCATTACTTGTTTGTACAATCAAAGTTAGCAAATTAAATTGGCAACCAGACCTTTGTGACAATAAAATGTATTTCAGAATCTTTACTGAAAGAAAAAGACCTGCTTTGGCAGTACTGAGAACATACATGAAAGTTTAGGCCACGAGTAATGCCAGCAAGGTGAAAAATGTTGACACGTCAATTAAGTCAAAACAACACTTTTCGTAATACAGATTCCTTAAAAGCATTTCATGCTCTTCATTATCCTCATAAATTTTCACTAGATTGAGTAATGCAACCACAATATTCACCAAACAAATCATAAAAAAAATTAAAGCATACCAACTATTGATTATGCCTGACAAATCATAAAAGGAAATAAAAATCTTTTGAATCTTGCAGCAAAATTTTGCAAGTGCAAAATGAGTAACAGAAAAATACCTGATGATTTGATTTACAAGGAAGAAAGCGCTTTTGTATTGCTCCCCAGTCATTATTATATTCCTGAATTCCTAGAGCTAATAATCTGCAGGCAGATAACATACTATTGAAATAACCATGAAACAAAAGTGATAGGCATCATATCAAGTACATAATTGAGAAGGGTAATACATGACTTTTATGCAGGTGGTAATAACAATGCAGCAACCTTAATACCATTAACCATACAAAAGGAAAGTAGAACATAAAGATGAAAGGAATAGCAATGGTAGAGCAGCTGGGGAAGTTAAGAGTTTACGACACAAATTGCATAAACCGATGCCACTAATACAGAATAAAAAAAAGGTGTGCAACTCAACAAACTACAAAAGCTCTGCATTCAGCAATCTTGATTTACTATGTTCTGAAGTCAAGGTGGCATGGAAGTATTCAAATCCACGGCTATGATAAAATTAAGAGCATGATGGACGCATTTCAAAAGAAATGTTGGAGAAGATGTAAAGCGCACCTGTCCTCTGCATCAGTGAAAAGCACTCTATTGGCCATAGCTGCAGGAGGTGGCTTATGAGGAAACAATGCAAAATTGAAAAGTGAAAAGAATCTCTGTGCTAATCTTGCAATGTCAGCTGGAACAAGAGCAACTGTGTCCTTTTTAGTATTCTCAAGCAGGGTAGCAGCTAATGATTTCTTCTGCTGTAACTGCCCAGATGAAACAGATGTATCTTGAGAAATGTTGCTTGCTTCTTTGCAATTGTTAATCACTGGTGAAGGAAATAGAGGCTCTTTCCTGCGATTTTTGTCAGCAGTGCCATCCACATGACTTTTTCTATGCTTCACGACAGCTGTACATTCAATATGAAAGCAAAGTTAAAGTGGTGGCAAACAAAATAAACAGAAGGTAAAAAAAGGAGCCATGTAGCGATCTTGAACTTACCTGTTGCCACATCACTTAAATAACCGAGGGCGAACTGAAGCGGTGCGACATCAAGGATAGATATAACAGGACTCTTGATTAATGGCATCCATTGGCATTGTGAACTCTCAGAAGAAACAAGACTAGATGAGAGATGCTGCGATTCAAAAAAGATATGCCGATGAGGAGCACTCCTAGCCAATGCTTGATCACGAGAGCCAACCAACTCAACTATCATCTTTTTTATATTATTAGCCACATCTTGTTTAGATGGATCAAGAACACATAGGGAAAAGGTTTGGATCAGGAGCTGAGCATGCTCATATATCAATACATGCAGTTGGCCAAGTTGCTGATCAGTAAATCCACAAACTAAAGGTGCACAAGTTACCAGTGCCAATGATGAAGGGAAAAGGGCATTCTGGGTAGGATATTGCCATCCAAAAGCATGTGCAGGAGTCACCACTGCAGTTGGAACATATGGCAGAATTGGTCTTAAATGAGTTTTATTGGATTCGTAACGATAGCTACCTGCCCCAGGCAACTCGGTGAATGGCCGCCTCTGCCTAGTCTGAGGCCTACGGCCATCTTTCCCCTTTTTACCATTTGTGTCATCATAGTTCTCAGTATTTTCATCACCATCACTTTCTAAGGCCTCCTCAATCTCAAGCTCAAAGTCTGCATCATTATCATCTTCATCCTGGTTTTCGTCCCCCTGGCACGCCTGTGTGTCATCGCCAACACCAGACAGGACAGATGCAAGAAACTTGCGGTATTCCTCTTCCTCATCGACATTCTGCAGATCACCATCATCATCTGACTCCTGGAGAAAGGTCTCTAATTCCTCAAGTGAATAGTTTGCTAGTGAGTATCTTGCTCTCGTCCGTCTGCAAATTGCATCTTCCTCACTAGCTTCCAGAGGGTGATGAGAGTTTTGCACTGTTGGAGAGCAAGTGGCTTCGCCTGGTAAAACATCCTTTTCCAATTCATTCAAGCGACCTTCATCATTCTCAATATTAACCTGGGTTGATGTTTTTTCTGGAAATATTTCTTTGACAACATCTTTAGATGACAATCTAGTTTGAGGAAGTGCACAGTCACTTGTGTTTTCATTAACTATGCTATTCTGCAGATACATCCCGCTACTTGGCCGCTTGTCAGAACTATGTTCCTCGCATTCTGCTTCTGAAGTAAGGCTTGATGAGGTCTCAGACGGAGATCCTTCCCTAAGAAAAGGGTTAAAATCCACATCATCATCCTCAACGTCATCGTCAACTTCCATATTTGATTTGCTACAGTAGGATTTCCTACAACCTGCCATCCACAATGTCTAAATAGTTGTGTTAGTGATTTATGTGTTGCACTTTGTAAGAAAAAAGGGGACAAGAGCATACAATGGTAAAACTATAGCATAATACAAAGATATGAACAGGCACCCATGTAAGATGGTATTGCTCAAAATTTGGGTTACACTAAGCACCCACATAACCAATGTTTTATTGGCACATAGCAACAACATAATTGTGAGGTGTTTAAATGGCCCCTTTATAGCCGAATAGCAGGCATAACGCACTCATCTATATTTGGAAAAATATTAAGTTTTCAAATAGGTCTAAGCCAAACATCCAAATATAAATTGTAAAGAGATTACATCATAGATATGACAATATAAAACCATAAAGAGAAATATCACCAATACTATTTAAGGATGAAGATGATGACATAAAGCTTCAATATTGGAGAATGTATTGTGCAAAATTATGAAAAATAAATTTAAATGCAAGACGGTAAGATTATGCAGAAAGGAAGTGACTGCTTCATATTAAAATTTATTTAAAATACATTTGTACAAATGAAAGCAAAGGGTGGGCCTCGTGCAGTGGTAGAGTTTCTCCCACTTGTATCCTGGGGGTCCGGGGTTCGAATCAGCCTCCTTGCAAAATAAGCGAGGGTCTAACTAGAAATTCCCTTCCCCAGACCTCGACTTGTGTGGGAGCCTAGGTACGCCCCTTATTTGTATGAATGGCACTACATACTACATCCTATGGCTGATGCAGCGGGCTCGTTGGTTACACAGCTGTATCGAACACTTTAAAAGCTGCTACCAGCAACACAAACGGAGTTCGTTTTAACACGCTTTAATGCACAATCCAGGTAACGCAGTTTGTGAAACAGAGGACAAATTAAGACAAGCATTCCAGCCTATCCCTTTTTAGGTAATAGTTATGTTCTGACATGACCAACTTAATATATGCTAAACTCAAATGAGAACCTAACAACGTGCCAACTGAATCCACAACTGGTAATCTTCGTGCCCTTCCAAATGCCGCAACTCTCTAACACAATAAAATGCTGTAGCACAATAACATTCCAACAACCTTTTCTCCAAATAATAACAGCTAAAAGCCACCAGAAAAAACAGGGGGCAGACAGGGGATGAGTGGCAATATCGCTCGGACAAAGGCCGGCGGGGTGCAGACTCCAGTTAGATGAGCAGATTGCGGCCAGGGGTGGACTCAGGGTGAAGGCCCATTTTTCCCCCGGAGAAAAAACTGAACAAGCACCTCAACTGGGAGCCAAAAGGCGTGGCATCAACTGACATTGATCGACCTTGCACGCTAAAGAGCAGGAATACGAACGTAATCGAACCAAGGATCGATGGGTTGGCCTCCTAGGGAACGACGCGGCACACAATTCGGCAACCAACAGAATGGAGACCGAATTTTTCGTACTTGATAGGGAACAAGAGACATCCACCCCCAAGAGAGCTAGGGTTACTTACCCACGGAAGAAGAACACGATCCACGCCCGGATGGGTCTCAACTCCACACCACTAGAATACCGGAGGAGTACGCTGCGGCCGCGGCGTCTGCGGACTCAGGAGCGGCGCCGGAGGGAGGCCACACCGGCGTCGAGCTCGGCCGCGCCGGAGGGAGGCTGTGGGTGCGCGCGTGCAGAAGTCGGAGGGAGAAGAGGGCGCCCGCTTCGGGTGTTTCCTTATTTTTTTTTCACTCTCCTTCTGATTGGGATTCTGACACGACAAATCGGTGCCTGGGACCACTGTCAGTGACACAACACGGGATAAGACATCCGATTTGCAATTGGGCCCATCATATATTGCCGAACCGGCCCATATTGGCCCAGATGGGAAGACGAGAAAAGGAAGCCCATTAACGAACCGGCCCGTTTAGCCTCGCGACCTTAAACCCTAGCTTCCCCCGACTCTCCCTTTGAGACATCCTCACCGTCCATTTGTGTCTGCAAGTTGATCCAGGCCGTTGGTCTCTCCGTCCTCTGCTACATATAAGCCGCCTCCGGCGCGCGCCGTCCCAGCGTCTACCCCCAACCTGCGCGAGCTCTCTTCTCCGGCGGCGGAAGCGGAAGGAAGCAGGCGGCAACAATGGTGAAGGGACGCACGGGGCAGCGCGTGAGGCTCTACGTCCGGGGCACCATCCTCGGATACAAGAGGTGAGCTCCGCGTCTTCCCCGTCTCCGGAGCCCGGATCTGGCCATTTCTTGGCGCGATTTCAGCTAACTGTGGTGGTGGTCGTCGTCGTCGTGCAGGTCCAAGTCGAACCAGTACGAGACCACGTCTCTGGTACAGATCGAGGGGGTGAACACCAAGGAGGACGTCGCGTGGTACGCCGGGAAGCGCATGGCGTACATCTACAAGGCCAAGACCAAGAGCAGCGAGACCCGCTACAGGTGCATCTGGGGCAAGGTCACCCGCCCGCACGGCAACTCCGGCGTCGTCCGCGCCAAGTTCAAGTCCAACCTCCCCCCGGAGTCCATGGTCAGTGACCCGCTCGCTCCTGCTGCTCCCACTATACGTTGTGTTATGTGTTGCCTCCCAATTGATGCTCTGTGCTGATGCTGGTTGCTATGTGTTGGGTGCAGGGGCGCAAGGTCAGAGTGTTCATGTACCCGAGCAGCATCTGAGGTTAGTATCGATCGATTGCTGATCATCTTGTATTTGTTTTGATGGTGGTTGATAGTGAATTTCTTGCCTGTGGTCTAGTGATGGGAGAATGTTCTATTTGTGTTTAGATTGCGTTTACCATTTTGCTCTTAGATCCTTGACCTAGGACAGTAGGTTAAACGCGTGGTAGGTTTTGATTCTTTAATTTTTGTTGTTTAGGAGGCACACTCCTATTTAGTTTTTTTGTAGCAACAAACGTTGTCTATTATGCTCATTTTGATTTTGATCATGACTTCGATTTTGAGTTAGTTTCTTTGCTGATGAAGCATCGCTGAGTATTGTTTGAACATTTAAAACTGTTTGCTGATTTAGGATGGTTAGGTTTTTGCTGTTCTTTAGATGTCTTACTGCTACCATGTAAATGCACAATATCAGTGGCTGATTTCATAGTTATTATTACACTTGCATTCTGAACATTGTTTTTCCAGTTGTTTTCTTTCACGAAGTGTTTATTTTTGCCATTTGGTTATGTGATTTTCTTTGCATTTGCGCTCGTCCATGTTGTTTAGCATCAGTTCTATTGTTTTATCTCCCTGTATAGGATATGGTGGTGCCTGTTTCAAACAATTTAGGCTTATTAGTTTTCTTTGTTTTATTTATAGTAGTGCAAATAATATTTCTGGTTGTAGTACTGATGTTTAGATGATGTTATATGTTTTTTTTAAACTGTAGACTAGTTGTAAACTTGTAGGGTTACCAATGTGCTATATTCTATTTTCTTTAATGAGTGTCTGAATTGCATGGTGTATCATGATGTGAAATATTTCAGCTACATGGTGTATCCCTTCACTAATAATGCTTTCTGTTCTTGTTTTGTGAAATGCAGGTTCTGTTGGAGTAGGAATGGTCATGCTTATTTCTTCCCTTGAGCTGAAAATGCCATGTTTTGGTGAACCCGTGACGTGTTGGCACCTTAGATTGTTCATGTACTGAGAACCTGTGGAAGTTTTGCCAAAAATTTGTTATGGAACAGATGGACCATTGTCTTAATGTTATGCTAGCACCAGAGCTTATTTGTCCATCAGTTGGTTATTTGATTCTGTTAACAGCCTTATTTTCCCTCATGATCTGCTTGCCGTGTTCGTGCACCATGTATCCACTGCAGTATGGATGTGATGTTTTCGTGCCTGAATGTTTCTGGTTGCTGAAAGGCGTTCATTCAGTGTGTTTAGAATCTATTGGTGCTGAGGAATCTGGTTTTACTGAAAAAAGGATTTAGGATAGTATTCTTATAGTTGTATTAAGCAAAATTCATAGAATAACAATTAGATCTAATAATGGATCCATGCAGCGGCAACCACACTCGCGTGGAGCCGTGGTTCCTGTCTTGTGCCCTCCCCTGACCGCACACTCAGCACAACAGGGGCCTCGACAGGACCGTAAGACTCTTCTATATAGCCTGGCCAGTAGCCAAAAACAGAGTTTACCAACAGACACAAAACCAGCAAGCTCAGCAGCTCACTACTCCAGTATCATCTGACACGCCACCTTTTGAGACCGTCATCCAACTTCCCAATCATCACGTCCATTTTGAAAGCCGCCTTCTCTGCTGGGTACAGCACCTTCCATCGCCGAATCAAGTCACCAGCTTGAAGCCTTGAACGGCACCACTTTCGAATTATTTCACATTATTAGACATGTATGATTAGATTATAATCCCTCTAGATTATATAAACTGAGGCCCTGTTTGGGAGGAAGGTGCTAAAATTTAATCCTAGACTAAACTTTAGCCCTCCTAAATAGAGTGCTAAATTTTAGCCTTTGGGGTGTTTGGGTGAGGTGCTAAATTTTAGCACATGTGTTGATAAAAGACTCATTTACCCCTGTTTTCTCTCCTCTTCTCTACCCCTCCTCTGTTTCTTCCTTCTAAGTGCAAATCTTGCCCACGCCGTCCCGTGCTCGCGCCGGCATCCCCGACTCCGCCGTCCGCACCGGCCTCGGGCGGCGCCAGGGGCGGCAGCACGGTGCTCGTGACAGAGAGGAGCTTGAACCGGCCCCGGAGCGGCGCGGCGGCGCTGCGCACGGCGACGTCCGCGACGACGCCCGACGCGCCCAGGACGCCGATGCCGCGGCCACGGCGGCGCGCGTCCTCGGCGACGCACGCGGACACGTCGGCGCCCGACGCCACCTCGAGGACGCCCTGCTGCTTGCCCTCCGGTGAGGCGCCGGTCGCCGCGGCTGCGGGCGCCGACGCCATGGCCAGCGCCGGCATGGCCACCACTGGATCCGGCCGGAGGAGGCGGGGGCTGGCGCGGAGGCCACGGGGGCGGGTAGGGCCGGCCGAAGGCGGCGGCGGCGGTGAGGCGGAGGCGGAGGCGGCGGGCGGGTGGCGCGGGGCGCAGGGGCGGGCGGCGCGGCGCGGGGCGCAGCGGGCAGCGCGGCGGGCGGTGGGCGGGCGGCGCGGGGCGCAGAGGTCGGGCGGAGGCGGCACGGTGGCGGGCGGAGACGGACGGCGGCGGGATCTGGCGCGGAGGAGAGAGAAGAGCGCGGGGAGGAGAGAGGAGAGGGTACCGGGTGGAATTTTGGAGGAGGGGGACCACTTTTAGCACTTTTAGTCCATTTTAGCACCTCTTGAGAGGCTAATGGATTATGGGAGGCTAAAATTTAGCCCCTCCATTTTAGCCTAGGTGTTTGGGAGCACTAGGGGCTAAAAGTGACTAAAATGGAGGTGCTAAAATTTAGCACCCCCTCCCAAACACCCCCTGAATTATGGTCATTGGTACTACCATAAAAGATCACATTATTTATGATCCAATCATGGTGTTTTACCCTACTACCCATAGATCATAATGCATATTATATAATCTGGGAGGGAAATGAATATAACCTTAGTCCTGCACAACCCAAAATAAAAAAGGGCTAGTTGGATTCATGCCATTACAATTTTCAAAAATTGGAAATTTGCCATCGGTTGTGTCACTGACAGGTGGGAGCCACCTCAGTCACTGACAATGGCATTTTTAAAATTTTTGAAAATCGTAATGGCATGTATGGAATTATCCCGAATAAAAACGTTTATATTTCCAATTTCTACCCAGCACCCACAGGTAAATGGTAATAATCCTCGAGGGTTATTGGGCAGATCAAGAAATTCTTTCACAAAAACCCACACAAAGACTGCAATGGGACAAAGGAAAGAGGATATGATCGGTAGATTAAGGACTGACTACAAAGCTTGTATTGTACTTGACCCTTCCATTTCCTTTTCTTCAAAACTTGCACGGCAGCACGGCTGATTGTTTTTTGAGGAAATGCACGGGTGATTGTAATTTGTCACGAAAAGCCATCCACAAGAAAATCTCTACTTGTAGGGGAATTTTGCACTTCCAATCATCAGATGGGCGATCGACTGTTAGCACGTCCAAAAACGAAAGAAAACCGAGAGCTCGATTTGCATGCCCCCAGGAAGCTCGTCGCCATGACCGGACTTCACCAGGCACACAACGTGTGACATCGACTCCTAGCTGACGACCAGAAACGGAACGAGCCATGGTGATATAGGAATGGCCGTCAAATGACGACGAAATGGTCCAGGTGTACATCCACAAAGAACTGAAGCAGCATTCATCTCAACATTCTTCAGATGACTTTCACGCGCGGCAGACGATCTCCACGAACTTGTCGAAGTTCCTCCTGCACGCGCCGCCGGGCGCGAACGCGGCGGCCACGGCGGCCTGCAGATCCCGCGCCCTGGCCCTCATCCTCACCCCTTCCTCCCCGCGGAGCAGCTCCCCCACGGCGGTGGCCACCCCGGCGCGCGTCATCGTGGCGCCCTCGAAGGCCGCGCCGAACCCCCACACGTGCGCCACGGACCGCGCGTTCATCCGCTGGTCCCCGAAGAAGGGGCGGCACGCCATGGGCACGCCGCTCGCCACGCCCTCCATCACCGACGCCCACCCGGCGTGCGTCACGAACGCGCCCACGGCGGCGTGGCGCAGCACGGCCACCTGCGGCGCCCAGGGCACCACGAGCCCCCCGGACCCGGCGGCGGAGGCGCGGTCGAGGAAACCTGGCGGGAGGAGCGGCCACGAGTCCTCGCGGAGGGACCACAGGAACGGCGCGCCGGAGGACTCCAGCCCCGCCGCCAGCTCACGGAGCTCGTCGGGGCGCGGGGACGCCACCGTGCCGAAGCTCACGTACACCACCGAGCGCGCCGGGTGGCGGTCGAGCCAGGCGAGGCAGCCGTGTGGGTCGTCGGCTGCAGGCGCGGCGGCGGCGGCGGTGTTGGTGTCCTTGGGGAGGAGGAGGTGGTAGGGGCCGAGCGGGAGGCAGTTGGGGAGCAGCTCGGCGAGGGCAGCGGTGACGTCGGGTGGGTCCAGGCCCGGGAAGGTGTTGAGCGCGACGGCGGCGGCGGCGGCGCGCGGGAGGACCTGGCCCATGCGGTGGACGAGGCGGCTGATGACGTAGTTGAAGTCGCCGGAGACCACGCCGTCGGGGAGGTCGCGGACGCGGTAGCTGGCGAGGCCCGGGTGCGACACCAGCAGCTCATCCGCCCTGCTCACGGCTGCGACGACGCAAACGCAAACTCAAAAGCCATTCATCAAGACGAAACCTTTTTGAAATTTGAAACACGATGACGACGGGAGAAGAGAAGAGAAGAGAAGAGGATAGGAGAGAGTCCGGCGAGCGCACCCTGGTCGCCGACGTCGGCCCGGAGCGCGTCGGTGCGGAGGTGCGCCAGGAGCGCGCACGACGCGGCGGTCCACACGGGCACCCACGGCGCGCCCGCCGCGGCGGCAGCCTCCGCCGCGGGCCACACGAACGCGTCGCCCACCACGCAGCTCACCCTGACCCCGCCCGCCGCGGCGCGGGCCGCCTCCAGCCCGGCCTCCACCCCTCCGGCCTCCGCGGCGGCCATGAACAGCTCCATCTGCCGCGGCACCGGCGCTGCAGCCCTCTCCGCCGCAGGAGGCGGCGCCCCGTCCGGGACCTCCACGAAGCGCAGGTTCCCCGGCATCCCGCCAGCGCCGCCGGCCGCCCCGCGGAGCTGCGCGATGGAGGACGCGGTGGAGAGGAACGAGATCGTGGCCCCCGCGGGCGCCGCGGCGGCGGCCAGCGCCCGCGCGAAGGCGAGCAGCACCGCCGCGTGGGAGCTGAAAGGGAACGCCACCACGGCCACGTGCGGCGCCGGCGAGGACGCGGCGGGTGCCATATGGACTCGGGGACGGCGGGTGCCTGATGTGCGGCTTCTGTTGCGGGAGCGGCGCGGCGTGTTTTTAAAGTCGGTGGAAGTGGTTACGCGCGGCGCACCTTCCGGTCGCCGTGAAACGGGCGCTGGAAGTTGAGGTAGCCTGGTGAGCCGGCGGTTAGGTGCGGCGCGGGCACGTGCGATCGGGTGGCGGATCTGTGCGGTGGGGAGGCCCGGCACGTCGCGTGCCCGCGTCCATTTCAGCCACAGAGACTACCAGAGCGCTTCTGCGCGACACTCCTTGGCAACTTGAGTGCGTTGATGGACCCAGCCATGTCTGGCAGACTGGCAGCATGGCACGGGAGTGGGAGGGCGTCTTGGCACGAGCTGGGCACTTGGCAAATGTACAGGATGCTCTATGCGATGAGGGGGAATCACGCAATCAGGCTATACAATTAGCAGTTGATGCCCGCGAATTCTATCCATCTTGTGGAAGGTGGAAGAGCCTCCAACTTCCAATGTTGGAGATTCGTGCAAGCATCCAGAACCGTCCATTGGAGCTCCTCCTCCGCACAACGGAGCTCCCGACGGCTTGAGCGCACATCGCATGGTGGCCGCCGTCACGGGTTCTTTGGGTTCGGGATTGGGGGTGGGGGCCTCTCCGGTGTCCGACAGGTTAGAAGGGCTCGGGGTGGCTAGTTGGCCTAGCAATGGAGACGAGCGAGATGGCAGTGGGGGACAACCGAATGAGTGAGGTCGGCGAGCTACGTCGATTAGCAACAGGCGAGGTTCGGACGGGGTGATCGAAGCTGGGTGGTGGAGGGAAACGGCAGGAGCGTCACCTACCTTCCAGTTCGCATGGTGGGGGTGGTGGCTGCTGATTCAGCGGCGGGACTGCTGCGGAAGACGGTGCGAAGGGAACGTTGTAGGAAGAAGAAGAGGAGAGGGTCGATAATGGACCGTGTAACGTCTAAGCCTGGACCTTCCGTTCGATGTACATGACTTCTTCCGTTTATGCCTTATGCCTGCATCGATCACTTCGTAAATGGATGCCCCCGTCATCTTTTTGATCTATGTGATGTCATTTTTTTTTATTTTTTAAGGGGATTTCTATAACTGCTAGTTTACAACATTAAGCATTTCTAGGACCGGCTAAAATGGGTTTCTAGGGCCGGTTGTTGGAACTGGCACAAGGTAATTCTGTGTGCAAATGAGGCATTTTTAGAGCCCCTTGCTTGCGTGGTCCTGATAATCCATTTCCAGGCGGATCAGCTTAAGTCAACCATCCATGGAAATCCATTTCCTGGGACAGCTCGTTTGTGTTTCTGGCCAAATTTTAAATATTCATTTCCCGCCTAGAAATCATCGATAACATTTGATATGTGTGTGTAAAGTATCAATCACCAAATTTTAGAATCGTTGACATTTTGAGGGTCAGTCCGTTGTGCTGATTCTGTTTTCTCCTTGAAAACAGCTCTCTTTGATTAGGAGAACTTTGCGGAATCGTTTGGCTAGAATGACTGTTTCGGATTCTTGAACGGGTGTTCGTGTAAGGAGGGAGGAGATTTTCATGAGAAACAAATTTTTTTTTATGATTCTCCTATTAAGAGAGGAAACATTTCTCCTGTTTTTTATTCAAAACACTTGCAAGTTGTATCATTTGGCTGGGATTTAACATAGTAATCTGGAATTCCTACCAAACAAGGCATAAGCCTAGCTACTGTAGGAAATACTGCAAGACCCTGCTTAGCTGCTGTAGGGAAACCATCTAACATTTCTCTGCTTTCTGTCAGTCACAAATGCTAGCGGGTTTTGGTTTTATTTTCTTTGACCCGCTGAAACAAACAAATCAGCTATCTATTTTGTACTACACATTTTGGTTGCTAGAAGTAACAACTGGCACCATAACGTGGCAATTTCTTATTCGCTCAAAATGTGACAGATTTTGAGGATAAAAATCTATCAACAAATAACTAGAGGGTTAATCAAGGAAATTTTATGATAGCACTTTCCCATTCAGCATGAAAGACACGAGCAATAGCCGTTGTCCAGTGGCCGGCCGTTGAACGAGGTTGAAGCCCCGACGAAGACTCTATTTTGGGCCGGCAAACAGCCACCACATTCCTGAAATGGCGTGCTTAATAACACAGGTCAATCTTTTAGCAGGAGCCGACGACGACGACGACGCCCCCTCCCCGCCCCTCGGCGTCCCCCGTCCTCCCCCCTTTGATCGATCAGGCCATGGCGCAACACTAAGTTCCTCGCCGTCGTGTTGCGGCTCGTGAGCCAAACGATTAATCCGGCCGGAGGGCGGCCATCCCGGCGGAGGACTACGTGTGCGTCGTCGCCGGCGACAGATACATATTTATATATATAGATGGGGCGGTCGTACCATGAGGGGAAGGACGCGGCGGCGACGGACCTTGGCTACCCGCTGGTGGCCGTGTGCATCGACAAGGACAAGAACAGCCAGAACGCGCTCAAGTGGGCCATGGACTCGCTGGTCCACAAGGGCCAGACCCTCGTCCTCGTCCACGTCAACACCAAGGGCACCTCCGGCGGCCTCGAGGACGCCGCCGGCTTCAAGCAGCCGACGGACCCGCACATGAAGGACCTCTTCATCCCCTTCCGATGCTTCTGCACCCGCAAGGACGTACGTGATCGATCCATGCCGTTGTGAATTGATGACCCGCACATAAATTGATGTGAGCTGTCAGCTGTGGCATCTGTGTGTGCAGATCCATTGCAAGGACGTGGTGCTGGACGAGCACGACGTGGCCAAGGCGATCATCGAGTTCACGGCGCACGCGGCGGTGGAGAAGCTGGTCCTGGGCGCGACGGCGAGGGGCGGCTTCGTGCGGTTCAAGGCGGACATCCCGACGACCATCTCCAAGGGCGCACCGGACTTCTGCACGGTGTACGTCGTGAACAAGGGCAAGGTCTCCTCGCAGCGGAACGCCATCCGCGCGGCGCCGCGGGTGTCGCCGCTCCGATCGCAGATCCTGCAGGCGCAGGCGGCGGCGCAGCAGAGCCAGGCGGCGCCCAGGCCCGAGCCGCCGTCGTCGCACCGGTGGTCGTCGTCGTCGAGGGGCTCCGACCACTTGGAGACGCCGCGGGTGGACAACTTCCGGTCGCCGTTCGCGCGCGGGGGCACCGGGAACACGCGCAAGTCCTACGCCGACCTCAGCCACATGTCCATGCCGGACTCGGCGGACATCTCCTTCGTCAGCAGCGCCGGCCGCCGGAGCATCGACCACCACCCGGCCATCCCGCCGCGGATGTCCAACAGCTCCGCCGACAGCTACGACCACAGCTTCGAGATGTCACGCACGCCCAGCAAGTGGGGCGGCGACTCCTTCGGCGGCATGGACCACACCACCTTCTCGCAGACCAGCAGCTCCTCCTTCTGCTCCCTCGGCATGGTGGCTTCACTTACTATATACTTATATATATAATTATATATTGAGAGTGAGAATCGATGAACTTTTTTTAGCAGGACGACGTGGAGGCGGAGATGAAGCGGCTTCGGCTGGAGCTGAAGCAGACGATGGACATGTACAGCACGGCGTGCAAGGAGGCGCTGACCGCGAAGCAGAAGGCGATGGAGCTGCAGCGGTGGAAGATGGAGGAGGAGCAGAAGACGCAGGACTCGCGGATCACGGAGGACTCGGCGATGGCGATGATCGAGCGGGAGAAGGCGCGGGCCAAGGCGGCGATGGAGGCCGCCGAGGCCTCCCAGCGGATCGCGGAGATGGAGGTCCAGAAGCGGATCACCGCGGAGAAGAAGCTCCTCAAGGAGGCCGAGGACCGCAAGTCCCGCGGCGGCGGCGGCGGCATGTCCCACGAGGTCCGGTACAGGCGCTACAGCATCGAGGAGATCGAGCAGGGCACCGACCGCTTCAACGACGCCCGCAAGGTCGGCGAGGGCGGGTACGGCCCCGTCTACAAGGGCTTCCTCGACCACACCCAGGTCGCCATCAAGGTGCTCCGCCCCGACGCCGCCCAGGGCCGGTCCCAGTTCCAGCAGGAGGTGGAGGTTCTCAGCTGCATCCGCCACCCAAACATGGTGCTCCTCCTCGGCGCCTGCCCGGAGTACGGCTGCCTCGTGTACGAGTACATGGCGAGCGGTAGCCTCGACGACTGCCTCTTCCGGCGCGGCGGCGGGCCGGTGATCCCCTGGCAGCACCGGTTCCGCATCTGCGCCGAGATCGCGACGGGCCTGCTATTCCTGCACCAGACCAAGCCGGAGCCGCTGGTCCACCGCGACCTCAAGCCCGGCAACATCCTCCTCGACCGCAACTACGTGAGCAAGATCAGTGACGTCGGGCTGGCGCGGCTCGTGCCGCCGTCGGTCGCCGACACGGTGACGCAGTACCGGATGACGTCGACGGCGGGGACCTTCTGCTACATCGACCCGGAGTACCAGCAGACGGGGATGCTCGGGGTCAAGTCGGACATCTACTCCTTCGGGGTGATGCTGCTGCAGATCATCACGGCGAAGCCGCCCATGGGGCTGAGTCACCACGTCGGGCGCGCTCTGGAGCGCGGGGCGCTGCGGGACATGCTCGACCCGGCCGTGCCGGACTGGCCCGTCGAGGAGGCGCAGTGCCTCGCCGAGATGGCGCTCCGGTGCTGTGAGCTCCGGCGGAAGGACCGGCCGGACCTCGGCGGCGTCGTGCTGCCGGAGCTCAACCGGCTGCGCGCGCTCGGCGAGGACAACATGCAGTACTGCGGCGCCATCAGGGGCGGCGGCGGCGGCGGCGGCGGGATGTACAGCTCGCCGTTCTACAGCAACGTCTCGCGGTCGAACGCCGCCGTAACCGCTCTCTCCTGATCAGTCTGGAATCACCAGCACGTCGACAGCAGACAACCCACCAAATCTGACTCCATTGTTTTTATTGCAAAATTCGCAGGAGATGATGAGCGATTCGTCACAGTACCCAAGATCAGTGTTCAGCTCGAGAGCGAGCGACTCGCCGATGCCGCCGAGGAGATCGAACGCCTGACGCGTGGTGCAGAATTTCTTTGCACAAGCTGTGTGTACTAATACAGATTAGTGTATGCCTCTGCCTGTCTGCCATTGCCGTGTACCTGTTCGTGTAACTTGTGAGCTTCCTGTTTTGTGTTATGGATCCTGGCAGTGTTGGAACAGAGTTGTTTGGATCGAGGGATCGGATGTGCCTACAATTTTTTAGCTCCCCTTCTCTGTTCTTGGTTGTCTGCCCTGCCCTAGGTGTAAATCACATCGTGCATGATGTTGAGCTGTGCGGGCACCATCGTGTATTATTGAGGAATGCAAGGACGACGACATTGTAGAGCAGAAGAAAGTAGGGAAGCTGAAATGCAGACGTGCAAGAAAATCAAGGGGGGTACGGAACAACGGAGGAATTACATGTACGAAATGACAATCATTTCCCTGCACGTAACTGTACGCGTACCGCTTACGATTTCACAATCGAGCCAAAGATTTGAGATATTCTTCGCAAGAACCATATTTTTCAGACATGTCTCGTACTAGCTCGAAAACATACGACTTTGTTGTCCCCCTTGCAGCGTGAGTCAAAGAAGATGAAATCGCTATTCCTGAAGCGCACAATCTCGAAAACGTCATGCGCGGCCTCGCATGGTTCATCGAGTTCTTCGTTCACATTCAGATGGTCCAAACGGGCGGTGGCATGGGAATGGCGGTCGCCGCTGCGCTCGCCGTGGCCCTGCTCCCGTGGTTATGGGCGGCGCTGGTGCACCTGGTGTGTCGGCCGTACGCCGTGGCGCGGGCCTTCGCGCGGCAGGGCATCCGCGGGCCGCCGTACCGGTTCTTCGTGGGCAACGCCGGGGAGGCCACGGCGATGCTGGAGGCGGCGAGCGGCGAGGCGGCGCGGGACCGTAGCTCCCACGACATCGTCCCCCGCGTGATGCCGCACTTGCGGGCGTGGACGTCGCTCTACGGCAAGGTGTTCCTGTCGTGGTCCGGCTCGACGCCGGCGCTGTGCGTCGGCAGCTACGCCATGGCGAGGCGGGTGCTCTCCGACAAGGCGGGGCTGTATGGCAAGAAGGACCCGGGCCCGGCCATCCTGGCGCTGCTGGGCATGGGCCTGATCTTCGCAGAGGGCGAGGACTGGGTGCGCCACCGCCGCGTCGTGCACCCGGCGTTCGCCAGGAACAAGCTCAAGGCGATGGCGGGCGTGGTGGCGGCGTGCGCGGGGGAGGTCATCCGGTCGTGGGAGGCGGCGGCGGCGGTGGGCGGAGAGGTGACTGTGGAGGTGGGGCAGCAGTTCATGGAGCTCACCGCCGATGTCATCTCGCGCACGGCGTTCGGCAGTAGCTACCGGCAGGGCAAGGAGGTGTTCCTGGCACAGCGGGAGCTCCAGCTCATGGCCTTCGCCTCCAACAGGGTGCGCGTCCCGGGTATGCAGTGGGCGCGACCAAGGCCAACGTGCGCCGGTGGCGGCTCGAGAGGAAGGTGCGTGGCACGCTTATGGCCATCATCGACAAGCGCCTGTCTGCCGCCAAGGAGGGCGCCGGCGACTACGGCACCGACCTGCTCGGCCTCATGCTCGAGGCGAACGCCGGCGAGGGCGGTCAGAGCGTCATGACCATGGACGAGATCATCGACGAGTGCAAGACGTTCTTCTTCGCCGGGCATGAAAGCACCACGCACCTCCTCACCTGGGCCATGTTCCTCCTCGGCACCCACCCCGAGTGGCAGCGGCGGCTCAGGGAGGAGGTGCTCCGGGAGTGCGGCGGCGCGGAGAAACCCCTCCACGGCGACACCCTCAACAAGCTCAAGCTTGTAAGTCCCCAACCTCAAGCTATAGCCCGCACGGTGGCCACCGGCGAGCCTGTGACGATCGGGTCCTCGTGTGGTTTTGCAGGTGACGATGGTGCTGCACGAGACGCTCCGGCTGTACGGCGCAGCGACGCTGATCAAGCGGCGGGCGACGGCGGACGCGGACCTCTGCGGCGTGGTGGTCCCCGAGGGCACGGTCCTGCTGATCCCGATCGCGATGCTGCACCGCGACGAGGAGGCGTGGGGCGGGGACGCCGGCGAGTTCAACCCGCTCCGGTTCAAGGGCGACGCGGGCAGGGCGGCGCCGGCGCACCCGGGCGCGCTGCTGTCCTTCTCGGCGGGCCCGCGGTCGTGCATCGGGAAGGACTTCGCGATGATGGAGGCGAAGGCGGCGCTGGCGGCGGTCATGCGGCGGTTCGCGTTCGAGGTGGCGCCGGAGTACGTGCACGCGCCGGCAGACTTCCTGACGCTGCAGCCGTCGCAGGGGCTCCCCGTCGTGCTCAGGCTCTTGGATCCGTAGGGGGCATCCTTTTGCGAACTGGAGTGGATGTATGGCGAGTTGGCGACTGGGGTCGGTCAAACTATTTCCACTTTGCACATTTCAAATAAAATTTTGAAAACAATGTGGCTAAATTTGTCTAAAAAATAAATTAGTTTCAAAATATTATGACTTTGATGTAAGCGTACGTTTCACAATGTTAACAATGGTCAAAGCAGTGTCATGTTCTCTTTGTTGTTGCCAAAACAATATTCATTGGTGACCATTCCATGGAGCATAGTAGGTATAGATGTACATGCAGCCCGCAGCCTGGCAGCTCGGCATGAAGCCCGGTTTTTTAGCCCATCCAAAGCCCGACCCAGCTCGTAACTCTTCAGGCTCGGGCTGGCCTGGCCCGATGACTCGTGCCGGGCATGGGCTGGTGCCTTGGTCCGATGGGCGGCACGGCCCGGCACGAAATCGAACGGCCAGCCCGTCAAACCAACGGTCGGCCAGCCCAGTCCAGCAACGGTCGGGAGGGGAGACATATATAACTGACACCCCCCCCCCCCCGCGCAGCTGGCCGCGCCTCCTCCGCAAACCCTACCCCATTCTCCTCTCCGCCCGCCGCCTCCTTGCCTCGACTCCTCCTCCTCCCATCCCGCACCCGCAGTCCCGGCGTCTCGCTCCGCAACTCCGCCTCCCTGGTGCCTTGCCGCCAGCCGCCGCTACCGCCCGCTGCTCTCTCTCTCTGCCTCTTTCGGCTTCGGCTCGATCCGCCGGTGCCGCCTCCTCGCCTCGATTCCTCCGCTCTCGTCTCCTCGCCTCCTCTCATCCTGCACCCGCAGTCCCGCTCCGTGCCTCCGCCTCCTTGGTGCCTTGCCGCCAGCCACCAGCCGCCGCTCTCTCTCTCTCTGCTTCTCTCGGCTTCAGCTGGATCCACCGGCGCTGCCGCTCTTGCTTACTCGCTCTCGTCCTCTCACCTTCCTAGATCTAGATCCTCCCGATCCTCTTCTTGTTCTCCTAATCTTGTTCCCGTCGTCCTCTCCAGCTTCAGGTTGCGGCATCGCTGGTGAGTTGTAGATGATCCTGATCCTCTTCTTGTTCTCCTAGATCTAGATCCTCCTGATCGTGTTCTTGTTCTCCTGATCCTCTTCTTGCAGGTATCCGTCGGGTGGCGGGTGCCGTGCACCGTTGAGGAGGGATGGAGTGGTTATGGACTTGTGGTGTCGCGACTGTTGGCCTTCGTCCTCTCACAGATCCTCTAGGCATCTCATCGTCATGTCATCTTCTCCTGCTCTGGGCTCCGGCGTCGCAGGTACACCCTTATCCTCCTGATCCTCTTCTTGTTCTCCTGATCCTCTTCTTGTTCCTGATCTTGGGCCGCTGGTGAGGCTCGTGGGCTGGCACAGCACGAAAATTAACGGGCCATGCCGGGCCCGTGCCGAACCGGGCTGGGTGGCTCGAATGGACATCTATAATAGTAGGACACATTTGGACCTCATCCCTCACCCTGATCAGTAACATGGATGGCCTAATATAATCCGGAACACCGCCGATTGTTGTCGTAGCTCGTTTGATTGATGAATTGGGACCAAAATCGCTCAATTTTATTTGGCCCAATTCATTTAAGTTGTTTGGAATTTGGATGTCCTTCTGAGCCAGAATTGCATTTGGAGGCCCGTTTTATGTGGAATTGCACAACAACTAGGTCTAGTTATCCAGGATTCATGCTGGAGGCGAACACCGACGAGGGCGGCGAGAGCATCATTATCATGGACGAGATCGTCGGCGAGTGCAAGGCGTTCTTCTTCGCCGGGCACGAAAGCACCACACACCTCCTCACCTAGCCCATGTTCCTCCTTGGCATGCACCGGGAGTGGCAGCGGTAGTTCAGGGAGGAGGTGCTCAAGGAATGCGGCGGCGCCGAGACAACTCT
This sequence comes from Setaria viridis, assembly GCF_005286985.2. Taxonomy (NCBI): domain Eukaryota; kingdom Viridiplantae; phylum Streptophyta; class Magnoliopsida; order Poales; family Poaceae; genus Setaria; species Setaria viridis. The sequence continues at coordinate 3,168,140 of NC_048266.2, forward strand.
CCACGGCAGTTGTACGGGGCATACTATGATGGCGACCAAACAACCCTCTTGATGCCCAAAGTTTGTTATCCACAATATATTAGATAAATTGTTGTGGTACATAAGTTAAGGAGGTTAACGCGCGACCTGTCGCGCAATTGGACAACACGTGACCCTATCTTGTGCCGTCATGTGTCCCTCAATCAGCAATACGCGGGGGCTATGGCATGCAATAGATAAAATATGTCTCTTTTGGAGTGACAACGGTGATGATATTGGCAAGCAAAATAGCTATATTTTCTTCAAACGAGCATTACTCTCTCATCAAGTATTGGTTTTCAAATCCATTTACACCTTTGTGTTTCTTGCAACAAGATTTACAAAATAAGATCCATATTTAATATATTTGAAGTCGTTTTATATTAGTGTCAACTTATGTTGATACACAGTACTAACTTATATAAGCAACTTATATTGTATTTTTGGGACAACAGATTCTATTATCCAGCAGAAAATCATGCATGGACATGTAGCTACTTATTCCATACATTGTGGTAACTTGTATAACTACTACTACACCTTTAACTTTTATAAGAAGTCATATCAACTTATTATTATCAAATTTCTAGGTAAATTTGTGACAGCTTCTATATTGTTGCAACTTATGTAGAAATAATGCAATAACTTGTGTAGTGATAATATACTAATTTATGTGGCGTAGATACTTCAAGTAGGCAACAACAACATGGAAAATCTTTTTTTAGCAATTTATGTATATAGTTTATAGGTAGGTGACTCATCAGTTACCACACACTTAATATATAACTAGCTACTATGCATTTAATATAAATCGATAGCGCACAATTTTTTCTCGAAATATATGCATCATGGATCTAATTTTGTAAACTCATCATGTAAATCCAGTGGTATAAACGAAGTATCCAGTGGTATAAACGAAGTTGAAAACGGGCAATTCAGAAGAAAGTTATCATATTTTAAAGAGATCAAATGAAAAAAAAATCACATGAACCAGCACAGCTTAGTTTTCTCCTTTGGAGACCGCAGGAGGTCATGCGTGCCATCATCCTAACTACCAACCACAAACTAATCCACCTAATATTTAAATTTTTTACGTGAGCCCGTCACATTAGTAGCAGGCCATGAGCCACCAGCGGTCGCGCATTTACAGTCAAGTGCGATCCGACATGATTTAGATTTGTCCATAAGTTAAATGGTGCGCTCAGTGGGATAGGCATTAGCCAACGGTTACAATTTGGCCCCTCCTTGACATTAGTGGATTATAGCTTGAGATTAGTACCTCATATACCACAAATTATATTGTTCTAATTATAGTGGTACCTCTCAGTGATAGTAAAAAGAACTGCTGGATAAGTGTCCAAATAAGTCATCAACATATGCCTGTTTGGTGTCTAATTGCATGAGTTACATAGTCAAATTGTAATTTAGTTACTCCATCGGACACGAACTGTAATCGCCTAGCAGGATCTGTTTGGGCGAGGGAAACTTAACAGCAGAGGAGGAACATCAGGAAAGGGGATACGAAAGAAAGCAGAACTAAGACGAAGAAGCCCCTCTAAGAGAAGAGACGTCTTTCTTGCATAGATGTCATTCTAGTCTCGCGACATCAGCTTCAAACTGACATTGTTAGGATATTCTGCTAGTTGATTCTGCACATTTTCCTTGAATTCCTCACTGATTTGACTGCCCAGCCAAATTTCTTTTAGCTTCGTGAGATACCTTAGCCCCGTGAATTCCTGTCGTCCTTCCCAGTGTTCTCCCCATTGATCAGCTTGTAGAAGCTCAAGTTTGGGCATTGTTCCATCCTCAAACTTAACAAATGTGACATGTCTCATATTCAAAAGCACCAGCTGAAAGAGTCTAGGGAAAGAAGCTTGTACGAATAGTAATTCTTTCCCCAAGAATGAATCGAATCGCATGTGTAGAATTTCAAGATTTGGTAAATTTCCAATAGCCCACACGGCATCTTGTTGCAATTCAGTTTCCCGTAGCTGTAACCTTGATAGATTCTGAAGATGATGGATCCATTCTGTTAACCTGGCTAGTTTGCCAGCCAGTTTTAGGCTTTCAATCCATATTGGAGGAAACAAACGCCCACCCAAAGAACAATCAAACTCAATCCTCGGAAAATCCCTGTTGACTGACAAAGATCGCAAATGTTTCAGGCTAGCAATGGCAGACCAGAACTCCTCACTGTTTGCGGCCGTGAGGCCGACCACTGCTAGCTTGCGCAGCTGCATAAGATGTTTGAACCCTTTTAGAGTATCAATTCCTTCTTCATGTCTGACATCGACACGGCCGAATGTGTGTAGAGCATTTAATTTCTCAATCTCTCTTGGAACATAGACACAGTTTGCACGAAGGTACTGCAGCTTGCTGACCCTAGTGATAGTGGCCGGCAATTCAGATATACGTGTGCCACTGACATCCAATGTTTGTAGGTTCCTCAAATTCCCTATAGAATCAGGTAGATGGTGAATATTCTCACATCCTCGCAGAGAAAGGTACTTCAGGTGAAAGAGCTTGCAAATTTGATCAAGGTCATGATCAGATATTCCGAAAGTGTCCTCCAAATCTAAGACTCGAAGGAATCTCATTTTACTGGAAATGAAAAATGATCCCCAGTTTCCAAACACAGTCAATGACCGCAGGTGTGACAAGTCCAGCATTGTCTCAAACGCATCCTTATCTCTTTCCCAGTTGCTGCTTATGGCAAGGTGACGTATTGTACCATTTGTGCTGCACAAACTGCATCCCTCCTCCAGTGTAAGAACAAGGTTTTCTTCCCTCGCCTTTGATATGCATATTTGACGCATAATATCATGAAGTTGAAAAGAATAGTTTTTTCCACCATAAATATTTACATCTTCCCCCTGCAGGATCATACTCCTATCAAAGAGCTCATCAAAGTACTTGTTACCAACTTCCTCTGCAATCATGCCATGCATCTCCTTTGAATAACCCTCTGCAACACACCGCCTCACCACACGTTTCTGCCTAATCATGTGATCCTCTGGAAAGATTGATAGGTATAAGAAACTAGACTTCAAATAATAGGGTAGACCATCGTAGCTCCTCAAGAGGACATTTTTTATTGTCCTGAGTTCCGGATTGATCTCCAACTCGGTGTTAATGCGATCATTCATTTTCCTCCATTCAGTAGTAGTTTTTGGCTTAGTAGCTAGGAAACCACCTATCGTTGATATTGCAAGGGGAAGTCCATCACACTTTTTAAGGATAAGTCTTGCTTGCTCCATCATATCATGATCACTATGTAAATCAATCTGTTCAGTGTTTTCCACAAAGACCTGCAACGATTTTAACATTGTTCAGTATTGAGATAAAGAATGGCAACGAAATAGGAAATTATCAGTTCGTAGGGCCTAGCTCAAACTTATGGTCCTTGACCATTTTTGAAGTCAAACTTGACACATCATCTTCGATCTTATCTTATATGTACTACTGAAAAGAATACAAGGGGTATTCATGTCGCCCCCCTTCGGTGTCGTCCCCCAAGCAAACCAGCACCCCCAACCCCATCCCCTCCCCCTCCCACTTCCACTATCCAGTTCCCCCCACCCAATTGACTTCTAAAAAGTTTAATTTTTTTAAGTAGGTGCTATAAATCAAAATAGACCTACTTTGCATGGATCTGGTACCATAACAATTGTAGATTTGAAATAAAAATTCTTCCCAAAAAACTATATTTGAGTTGCCAGGATGATTTTCAATAATCTTTCAATTTTTTGAGAGGATGTTATAAATCAATATTAATCCATTTTGCTTGGATCTAGTATCATAGCTACCAAAGATTTGACATAAAAAAATTTCCTGAAAAAGCTATATTTGAGTTGTTAGGTGAGTTGTTTACCCTTCATATGGTTTTTAAAAATCATGAAATTTTTTGAGTAGATGATATAAATCAATAGAGATTCATTTTTCTTGCATCTGGTCATATCTAATGTAGATTTAAAATTAAAATTCTTCCTGGAAAGGTATATTTGATTTTTCATCTAAGTTGTTTATCGTAAGATGATTTCCAAAAATCATGAAACTTTTTTTAGTATATGCCATATAATAATAGAGACACCTTTTTATGGATCTGGCATCACAGCTACTCTAGATTTGAAATATTATTTTCTCAAAAAATCTATATTTGAGTTTTTAGCAAAGTTAACGTCAAGATAGTTTCTAAAAATGAAGACAAATCATCTAAATTCATGGTCTTAACAATAGTATTTTAATAAATTAACTATGAGTATTGGTACTATGGTATTAATTGTGCCGCGCACGTTTCGATATACAAATGCTCGGGGCAGATTTAAATATACAAATTTAGACAACTCAAATTGTAACACCCCAGGCCCAACACAAGTCTAAAGCCCACTCTACACATTGAGTGAACCACACCTACATAGCAACTTGCTTGCGCTTTCGTCCTCTCTTCACACAAAAGGTTGCAATCGGAGTTACTACACTTCTTAGACTGACTATTTAAGTTAGCTCATCTCACTCTCAAATTCCAATTTAGGACTAAAGTAGCGTGAACTATTGTGCCCCCATGCAATACTCCAATTGTTGGCCCAATGGCCTCATCCAACTTTGGCCCATGGGCTGGATGTTACATAAATTTGGCTCACGGGGGAAAAACTAAAGTGTTTATGAAGGCTCATGAGCAGTAGTACGGTCAAGAATGTTCTCGTGTTGGGCCGAAACAGATGTAAAAATGCACGAAACATTAACCCAAACATTAAACTCATGACTCTAATTGCCCAAAACATAATATTCTACAATCAATCGTGTTTTTTCATGCTCCTCTTATTCCGTTGGAAGTTTTTTTGGTTTCCCATGGCAATGCATGGGCGAAACCTAGTTATCTTCTATCTTCCATGATACTCAAATAACAACCCTCGCGCTAACATTACAAAGTCATCGCAAAGTCAGACAGGATAGGGAGGTCAAATCTTTCTTCTAATTGATGTGCCACAGGACCACGTACGCGCACGTGCGCGTTCCTTCACAGCCACGGTGCCCTCGAGACGCTGCGCTGCCCCTTCTTCCCAAACGCGACGGAGGACATCCACCACATCTTCTTCTCCTGCCTAGGGCCGCGGGGTGCCCCTCCCCCACAGCTATTAACATTGTGCTTGCCGCCCTACTGCTCGGTGTTGAAGAAGACGGTAGTCCCTTTCTCCTTCCCGCACTACTCCAAATGCAATGAAAGGTTCAAGGGGTGTGATTCGCCCCTCGTTGTTCTTTAAAAAGAAAGACAAGATAGGAAGCTGGAGGTGGGGGGCAGATGGATTACACTCCCAATAGTCATAGAAGGAATGTTGGGGCAACTGTGGCATGGACACAATGACGGTGTAGGAAGCGACAAGATGCTCAAGTTAAGTGGAGTACATTTGTGGCCCAGTTGAGGTAGCCAGGAGCTAAGGGTGCAGTGCATCTTGGAGAACCTGAGGGCACCACAAAAGTGGTAACCATAATGAGGCAGCTTAGAGGTTGGAGCCTCTTACCCCATAATATAGTGGCAATGACGAGCCAGGTAGGGCAGTCGGTAATGGCGTGTGAAGGTGTCCTATGGGAGCCCTGCAGAGCTACCATTCGCATGGCCGTGGATGAGCAGGCTAGTATTGTTTAGTGCCAAAGTCAAATAAGATGCGCACGGGGACAATTAATTAGTGTTTATGGTGGGATAGGTATAGTTCACATCTTTATATCCATAGTATATGTCACAAACCTACAACTATTATTTTCTAATTTTAACAAAACTATAACTATTTAAACCCAGTTCACAAACCCACCGCTATTTTTTTTGTTTTTCTTCTCATAAAGCTACAATTTTTACTAGTTGGATTAGATGCTTCTTTTTGTCTAGAATTTTGGAATCTTCATCTCAATTTGAACTCTAATTTTTTAATTAGATTTTGAAAGGGTTGTTGGAGATTAAAGATCAAACTCTAATTCAAGGAGATGATTTAACTCAATTTTAGATTGTGCATGGTTGCTTTAGATTTGAACCCTTTTCTTCTAGCCATAGTGAAGAATCAATGAGGTGGAGCTCTAACTTTTGATGTATATTGCAATTATCCCATTGTAGATCTTTGGATGTTCCTTACGGAAAGATGTAGCTAGATAATGCTCTATTGTGGATGGTGGTTAATTATAAATAAATATGGGGTTTCCCTTCTTTTTCAGATGGATCATCATGCCGAATTAACTATGTTTAGAATAATAGCTATTTAGATAATCATTACTAGATGAATTAAAGATCTTCGAGAAAGTTTATTTAAATTATGTAAAATTTCTCCCCATAATTAGGTTTTGCACCTCTATCGGTGGTCTCTAGTGACACTTACAGTTCTACCTCTAGGAGTATCAACATGCCAATGGTTAGTGACTTGGTGTTTGCTGATTTATCTTATTCTAAATAACAGATAAATCTTTATATGATAACTTCATCATTTACTAAAAATTAGCTTGCAACAACCTAATGTATATGGATCGACAATGGATGTACAATGCGCATCGATGCTCCAAGCCTAAAGGGTACATACATATATTGTCCATGATGTGATTGCAATAATAAGAGTACCCTTCCATAAAGCCCACTTACAGACATCGGTCTAGTAGAGGTTTCATGCCTTGCTATATCTGTTGGACCAATCATGGGGACGAAGGGATTACATCAGAAGATGGTCAAGAAGAAGATGGAAATGATGATTGGTGGATGCTACCTAATATGATTCCATGGTTGATACATTGGCGGAATTTGGTGAAGATGATCTCATATATTATGTGATGGATAGGGAGACTTGAGTGATATGAAAGAGAGCTTTAAAAGTTCTAGAGTTTGATGTTAGATGACAAAACCATTGTACCAGACCGCATGAAGGGGCTCATGAGGCTCCTGATGTTAGATGATAATGGAAGCAAGATCATATATTATGCCATCATTGAGGAGATATGGGAGCTTATCTATGAACCATTAAATCCCTAAGTTTCGGAGCTAATGGTTAAACAGACAAGGCGCATTGTGGTCATGGACCCAAAAAAAAATAGATTTAAATACTATATGTTCATGCTTTGCCGATGATGTGACACATGTATTCTACGTACAATTCTAAGAAAAAGGAAACGGAAGGACAAGTCTAGCGATCAGGCAACGTGCCACGTGAGTCTAGCATGTCAAAGAAGATGGGAATTTTGTCCGTAGTACATCCCGAGAGGGAGGTTTTGCGTGGGACACACTCCATTCATCGATTTAGTTGGCTGGACACTGTAATTTTGCATTTTTATCTACAGCACATAAAAGGATCCTTTTGCTCTCGTTTGCCCTGCTAATTAGATTGGGTTTAATGGTTTTAATGGATTGGTTTTCTCTTCGAAGTTGTTTAGATTGGTTACTAATATGTTGATTCATCAAATGGTTTGGGAAAGATTTATAGTGGGTTGTATTGGTTCGATTCGCAAAACAATTCAAGGTCCGACCCTTGATGTGGGGCCCATATGTAAGTCCAACTATACTTTTTCGTATGAAGTAGCAGACTATTAAACTAAGCCATCTCCAACAAATTTCAATCAATTTTGCTAAAATGTTAAAGTGTGAACGTAATGTTTTAGTTTCAGGGTCCGACTCTTGACGCGGGGCTCACATGTATGTCCAGCCATACTATTTTGCACAAAGTAGCGGACAGTTAAATTGGGTCATCTCCAAAAAAATTTGATCATTTCGCTAAAGTTTTAAGGGATGAACGCGATGTTTTAATTCTAGAGTCCAGGTCTTGACATGGGGTCTACATGTATATTTAGCCATACTATTTTGCACAAAGTAGCTGACAATCAAATTGAGTCATCTTCAACAATTTCGATCAATTTCATTAAAATTTTAAGGTGTGAATGCGAGATTTTACTCTAGGGTGCTGCTCTTGACGTAGGATCCACATGTCGGTCTGACTTTTATTTCAAATATGTACGTGATTTTTATACAAGCCCATAAATTTATATAGAAAACTTATGGGTTCTATCAACTAGTAGGGTGGATTAGCTTGGGTTTACACAATATAATTACGACGTGAGTTGGATTGAAAAAGTAAATTAATTTGATGTGGATTGGCGTGAGTTGGAGTTGGATTACAATCCAATTAGCAAGCCTAGCTCTCGTAAGGCCGGGCCTACCAGTCAGCCCTCTCCCTCTCCTCCAGTCCTCCCTTGCGCAAAGCTGATCTCACCCTCGTGTACCAGCGCGCTTCCTAGCATGCGAGGTGAGGCAGCTAGCTGCTAGCGGTAGGAGGGTAGCGTGCCAGCATGTCCGGACCACATCACGTGCCAGCGTGAACGGTGCCACGTCACCTACCAGCATGGACGGGGACACGTGGATCCTAAAGTTTAGTGATATTTTTGGACACATCATAGAACGGAAAATGGTTCCGTGACGAAAGTTTTTTCATCGCAGAAAAAATCAGTTCTGTGACGATTTTTGCTCACTTCGTCATGGAAGTACAAACTTGACATTCCATTTTTTACGGACTGAATTTCATCACAAATTCATCATAAAACTTCCTTTGCGACGAATTTGGTCTTCACCGAAGCTATGATTTCCACTAGTGCTCCCAGGTCACAATAAATCGTAGCATCCTGGTTGCTGCCCTTCTCGCATTGCAGCTTGTACAGCGACGCGATGACGCAGGCGCCATTGCTGACGATCCGGTTAGGGGTAGCTATGAGCTCAGCCGCGAACTGTCAAGCGTCCGCGGGCGCGGCGCCCACCATGCCGGGCTGCACGGGCATCCCCCACGTGAAACGCGAGCGCGTCGAGCAGCCAGTCGAAGAACGGGGGTTTGGGGTGCGCCGGTGCGGGATGTGGCCCGCGGCTGCGGAAGCAAAGAGGAAAGGGAAAGGACGAGAGGGAGAGGGCTGACGGGTGAGCCCGGTTCTACGAGGGCAAAAAGGTCCTTTTATGGGTTGCACTATGGTGTAGATAAAAAATGCAAAATCATGTCTAGCCAACTAAATGGACGAATGGAGTGTATCACACACAACCCCCTTCGGGTGTCCTACAAACAAAATTGCCAAGAAGGATTTACAGAGTTGACCGCATGACAGGCAAGACAAACAAAAACATGTGTAAATCAATTTGACGAGATGTTGACAATAGTGTCATGCAGTATGAAGTGACCAATCTCCCTATGTGTGAACGGATCACAACGAAGCAGCATATGTTAAGCCAAAGTGTGTCAGCGTATGTACTTAAGAATTTGTACCATGTTGAACTACCTAGGAAGGTGTCTACGAAGATCTCGTTGCATTTGTAACTATAGTTGATATCTTTAATTCAATCTGCATGGTTTCATAACCACTGGACTGTAATTTAATTAGGAATGTGTCTACGAAGATCTCGTTGCATTTGTAACTATAGTTGATATCTTTAATTCAATCTGCATGGTTTCATAACCACTGGACTGTAATTTAATTCGTGGTATATGTATAAGCTATGAATAAACTTTATTTAATTCAATTTTCTGTAATTTAAATGAGAAAAACTTTAAATTTAATTACATCAGCTTGCCCTAACAATACTCTTCCTTTGTTCTCGCGCCGATGGAGCTAGTTTCTTGCATGAGAAACAGTTTCCTTCTCTCTCTTCCCTAACCCTACTGCCACATCATCATTTTGCTTACATGATGTCCTAATTAATGTACAAACTATCTTAGTCATCTCATTAGGACTACTTAACCCCCAATCAATATGACAATAGTGACCCCATGACGGTTTAAGACAACATAATGGGCCATATAATATTAACACTGGCATGTGGGCTGAGGAGATAAAAACTGTAAAAGTTATAGCTTTCTAAAAACCTGTGACCACAATGTGTAGTTTTTTTTTCAAAACATGCCCTTAAACGTGTAGCTTTTATACACATGCCAAAGCAATTAAAGTTTCTTGAAATTTACTCAAAAGTATACTGGTTCCAAACTGAGAAAAAATTTAAGATATTAAATATAATATTAAACAAAGCAAAACCATCCAATTGATAGAAAGAACAGTATTTCAGAAAGTACCTTCTGTTTGAAAAGGTTGAGTGCAGTATCTCCTTTCAGACCTTCAAGGCTGTACATGTTCTTGTCTTCTCTTGAACAATACTTTGCAACATCCTTTCCCCTAGTGGTGACTATGATACGATTAGCCTTTGCAAAGATTTCTTTAACTGAGTCCCATTCTTCGATGGACAAAAGATCATCAATAACAATGAGACACTTCTGTGTTTCTAGAAACCGAGTTAGCTTTTGGATCAACTCTTGAGGTCCCATCATTGCGATGTTTTTCTTCTCTTGGAGTGTTTGTTTGATCAACTCTTGAACTTCCACCTTTGTCATAATTTTCTTTTCCTGATGTGACTCGTTTGCTACAACAGGATTTTCCTGGATATCTTTGTCAAGTTGCAAACCTACACTTCTAAGGAGCATTTCACGGTTGAAAGGGCGCGATGCAGTGACCCAAGCACGCCTCCAGCCACAAAGTTGTTGGCTTTTATAGATGCTTCGGACAAGAGTGGTTTTTCCAAGACCTCCCATTCCCCAAACAGAGATTACCTTGCAGCCTTGCTTGTGATCTGGTTGACATATTAGATCAATAATTCTGGATTTCTCTGCTTTTCGTCCAACGAGCACGTCATCAACCAGAGCAATTGTTCTGCTGCGCTCAAACTTTTTTCCAGTAGACGAGAACGCATTACCAATACCAGAATACATAAACTTTGGTTCTTCCTCCTGTATTTCACTGTTGGAAATCGCAGAGTTGTTCCAGCTACTAGTAACTCTATTTGACTTGGAGGTTGGCCCTGTAGAGTCTGATACACGTGTTACCTGATAACAAAAGTAAATGTTTGAGCAATTTTTGCATTGGTGCTCTATATAATTTTACATTGCACTATATATTGATGATATATGCTCCAAGTTTGGTTAGTAATTCACAGCTAGAGACCATCCAGCTCACTGTCCTTTGCGTGATCAGGAGGCCGAGTCCATCCAGGCATCCAGAACATTTTGTGTGGCTGTGTCTTCTCCAGACAAGTGTGGTCCCTCCTCTTCCGCCGCTATAAGGTACCGGATTTCTCTCCCTTGCCGCTATAATGTAAAGGCAGTTCTTAGACAGATTATTGAGGAGGCACCACCTCTGGTGTCTAGCAGACGCTAGGGATTTATCCCACTTGGAGATAATTGCCAGATAGGATGCTGATTGGTTGCTTGGTTCCTGTTGTGTTTGTTGTTGTCAAAGGTGTGTGTTTGGGTGCATTGTATTCTTTGGGTTCTTCTTAGTGCAATGATATGCAACTCTACTGCATATTCAGGAAAATTTACAGCCAGAGAATTGGCACTGAGCGGAAGACTTTTTTTCCTTTTTTTTTCTGTGAGCCAAATGGAAGATAGTATCAGTGGCGAGCATCCCTAAGGTCTTCGAGCCAGTAAAACGTGCGGCAGAGCACGTCAGAAGTTTTTTGTACACTGGACAGATGGAGTTTTACACAAAGTTTTTAACTACACATAGATAAACTAGCAACAAAATGTTTGGCAGCATGTATGGTGATTGGCAGACAGTTTCCACTTACATAATAGAGAAAAAATCTAAGTGTCTAACATTATAACTTAGGGAAACACTATATATACTTCCATTTAAGAGGTTATGGAGTCTCTTCAATTTCATACAGATGTTTTTTCTTTCATCATTTGTTAAACATCTTTGAGCTATCCCCCACAAATCACATCACTTTTAGTTGTTAAATTTGGGTACATGCAGACTTTGTGACAGGTAAAAAAGAAGACATCACCTGTTTTTTAGGTACATCTGATGTAATAGGTTTCTCTTGTGTCACCTTGTGGAACATATAAACAGCCTGTTCAGATGACAGCTGCTTGAGCTCTGTTACCTGGTACGGTTGCTCCGTGCATAAAATTGCAATTTCAACTTGCTGTGTTGACACGATAATTCGGCTCCCATTTTTCTTGTCTGGGAAGTATGTTTTAACCCAATCCCATTCCACAACTGAGGACAGGCCGTCGATAACTATCAGGTACCTCTTCGTATTAACATGAACTGCAACCTCTTTAGCAAAGTAACTTTGCCCCAGACTCTCTAGCTTCTCCAATTCAATGAGGACGTCATATCCAGGAGCATTTCCTTCTTCTGATTTACCATTTACTTCACGGGAATAGACTTGGAACTGCCTAACCAAGTCCTTGAAGAATTTGTTTGGATTGAACGGGCTCATCAACTGAACCCAGGCACGGCACTGAAACCCTTTGTATACCTCTTGATCATCATAGGCCTTCCTGATTTCAGATGTCTTCCCAAGATTACAACTAGTCCCACACACAGCGATCACCCTAAGGTCCTTCTCTTCGCTTTTGATCAGCTGCTGCAGATTTATCTTCGATTTGTCCTGCTCAAAGGTGGCATGCCTTGCTTCCTTGATGCCAAAGATTGCTGCAGCGGCAACACTGGTTTGCTCCTCCACAGAGGAGTGGTTTGAGCCAGAGCGCTTGATTAGTTGGTACCGCAGGTTCCTGTTGCTCACGTCCTCCACTTTGGCCCTGAGGTCCTTCACCTCCCTGGCAATGTCATGCCTCTCCCGCAGGGTGTGAAGGATACACCAGCAGGAAGGCTTCTTGTCAGAATGAAGAGTGAAGTCCATGAGGGTGTCCTCTACATTGTAGGCTAGCTCACGGATCTGTTTCACCCAGGTCAGGAACACCTTGTGCTTGTCTTGCTCTTCGTCAGCAGTCATCAGGAAGGATTGCATCATCTCGAGCTCATCCACAATGAAGGCCACATCTCGGTCAATGCCGAGTTGCAGGGCGATCTCCTCCGCTGCCTTGGACTTGGCGTAGCCCAGTGCTCCCTCTAGTACAGCCTTGCCCACGCTCACTGCAGTCGCCTCCATTGCTCTCCGCACTTGTGTCAATTGCTGGGGCTGCTAGTGCTGGATGCCAAACAAGCGATTGGTTTCAGGGCAGAAAAATTAAGGTAGTCCAGCTGCAATACACACAGCGAGTAGGTGATTCTTAGCAATATAGAACGCGACGGTGACAGCCCAACTAATAGTCAGCTACAATCATCGACTTCACCATCTATGTTTGTGAGTCCGGATGATGCCGCAATACTACTCGAGTAAGGTTGCGAGTTTGCGATCAAGTTGATTCATCCAATACAGGCTAACAATTTACTAAAAATTGGAAAGTGCATCGGGCTGCAATAATTGGGTACCTGATGCCAGCGTCGTCAGCTATGACGGAGAGCGTCCAACTCCCAACCGGCCAACCCCATGCCAAACTGGGATTCAACGGTGTGGCGGAAGACCAGATGTCGCCGGCGTGCCCACGCTGGTCCCCGCCGCTGCAGCGTTCCCGGCGGTCCTCCGGAGAGCACCGGCGTCACCTACTTGCTCGTGGCAGGCAGCGAGTGCTGAAGGGCGGACGACGAGGTGGGATATATCAGTGTCGGATTTAACGACGGCCAGTCCACCAGAAATTATCTAGTGGTAGATTTGTAAACGGAGGAGATCGTAAGACCAGGAACCAAGACGGGAGCTGCTGGTTGGCTGGTTCGCTCGGGAGCCAAGCCACGCGTAACCACCGGTCCATCGGGTGGACCACGCGTAATTAAGTCAGCGCGGTTGTTGCGTCGCTCGTATGGAGAGCGGACGTGCCATATATGATGCGTCGGTTGGTTAGGACACAAAATAAGCTATTCTGTGATTGTGACTGGCTACGGCGTATACTGAGAATAGTTGTAAATTTATCAATAGATTATTTATGAAAGTTGACGTATTGTCTTTTGCACAAGTTTTTTATTTGACATACAATATAACTTGTTTTCCAAAATATTTATTTATTAGGTTTCCAAGGACTTTGGTTTTGGGTTTATGTTTTTAGATTTATAATTTAGGATTAGGATTTTGGAGTTGTTTTAGTACAACTACATTTGATACATTATCTCTTTATTTAACTGGATAGTAAAACTATACATGAGTTAAAAATCGGATTTATATAAGTTGGTACATAATCTCTACATAAGTTAATAAGAATGCCCTGTATAAATTGATCTTAAGTTGATAAAATGATCTTAAGTATCTTGATAGTATTGTTGTTTCTATATAAGTTGATACACAATCTCTGAACAAGTTGATATAAATACATACTATTACACATAAGTTGCCAGTATAAATAAAATTACTTCAAAACTTATCGAATGTTGTTCTTGTTTTGTAGATCACATCGCAAGGACCGCAATGGTGTCGCAAGGACCACAATGGTGCCATCGGATTGGAAAACGAACGCTTAACAAGAAAGTTATATTCTATAGAAAATAATGGAACAAAATAAAAGACGAGGTCAACGTGACATTGGGCTACCTGCCTCTTTATGTTTAGTATTTTGAACCAGACACATTAACTTGTCTGTATGGAGGCAGTAAAAGACTGCAAGTGGTGGTTCACATTTCCCGAGGCAGTAAAAGACTGCAAGTGGATCGAGATAGGGGTCGTGCGCTCGCATTTTGCGCGACTGGTCGCATGTTAACGCGCTCCAAATCTTATTCATTTTCTGGAACGAAAAATTTTATTCACCTTCCACTTTGAGTTTCATGCAAGAACTAACAATGAAGGGAATGGCACAGATTATGTCTTCCTCGTCTCTTTACCCCATGAGCTCCCGATGGGTTGCCGGTTTGTTGTCGCTCACTTAGAGTCCACTTTCTGCTCCACCTTGCTAAGCGCCCCTTGGCGCCGTCAAGCTGCCACCCCTACACCGACAAGCCACCCATTAGGCTTTTAGGTTAATGTTGAAGTTAGAGTTGGGCTATTTAATTGGATCCATGTTCAAGGCTATAAAAAGGGATGGTTGGGGAGGTCGCCGGTCCGGCGGTAGGTGGGCACAATGGGAGGTGGGGGAAGGGGTCCCGCCACAATGGCGGTGGAGGTTGGTTGGGCAAGGAAAATGGTGGGGGTGTCGCACTTGTAATGGTGGTGCAGTCGGAGCAGGTTAGGGTAAGGAGAAGGCGGGAGCTTGCTCTTGACGAGGAAGAGAGAAACAGCACTGTAGATACAAGCGGGCACTGCAGTTTCCGTCATGGGCCTATTGGACTACGCGACATGAAGAATTGTTGCCTTCCCCTAGTATGACATATTTTCTCCTCATCCTTCGCACTAGGGGCTTCTTCGGTTGCGGTCCGATAAACCTGCCTGAACCAAGCAGTGCTCCCAAATGTTCGATTTTGAGTGGTTGGGGCTGGATCGAGCTGCCTGGCTCCAGCTGCTCTGGTCGGGCTGAAATCAAACAGGCCCCAGATTACAGGTCTATGTGATCTGCTTGCCAACTCGTGAGGCTTGGAACTGTACATCGTGTATCCGCTCGATTCGAATTCGTTATTGTATTTCGTCGGATAACCAAAGATTGCGAGTGATCGGATGAAGGGGCCAGCTCTCCCTATGTTTTCTAATGGTTAACATTACCAAACGTGTATTTTAAATGTGGGAATCTTTGGGTTTAAGGTGTGTTTGGTTGGGTTGTGGTTTTTGGAAAAGCTGCTGTGAGCTAAGGGCTGTGGAAAAGCAGCTGTGAGAAAGCAGCTGTAGGAAAAGCAGAAGACCATTTGGTTAGAGCAACCTTGAAACTGTAGGTTGTGTAAGAAATACCTGTAATGCCCCTAAAGGCCTGTGAGTGTGTTTACATGCAAATTGCTCGTTACAAAATAATGTGTTCACTAGTTCACATGTAAACGACTATTTTAGAAAGAAAAAAATAAATTTTATATGTTCTTCATCCATCAAAGTGATTGGTCCACATAAATAGAACTATATCCATCAAAAGTTCTATACAATAATGCCATCCCTCAACATTACTCTCCTCCTCTTGCACTAACCAAAAGCATTAGCTATCCTAGTACGAATGCTATTCATGGTATCCTCATTCTCCACAACATTACTCTCATCTCCTTGTGTTTATCTCATGCCACATGTATGTTGTACCAAGTAATCCTCACCATCATCACATCTCTTGAACTCCTTATCACACAAATTACTGTCACGAATAAAATTATGCAATGCAAGACAAGCCATAATGATATGTTTCTGAGTATGAGGTGAGAAACTTGGCATGTCCTTCAAAATACGCCACTTCTTCTTTAAGATTACAAAAAGACCTTTCAATGACATTACGAAAAGATGAATGTAAGAAATTGAACATCTCATACTTTCCTCGAGGAGGCTCCGAACAATGTTGAAATTCTGGTATATGGTACGTGCTTCCTTTAAAAGGCGCAAGATACCCAATTCGGTTTGGGTAACCTGAGTCCACAAGATACTACTTTCCTACAAAACCAAGGTAGTAAGGTACATAATAATACAAATATTGCTAATTTGTTGAAGGAACCATGTATACCTTTAGGAGGCATGGGAAATGAAGGAAAATTTGCCAATGCATGATTGAGGATACGTGTGTCATGTGCAGAACCCGACCACCCGGCAACCGCAAAGGTGAACCTCATGTCAAAGTCACAAATAGCTAGCACATTTTGAGATGTATATCCATGACGACATGTGTGGTTAACCACTTCGTCCACTGGCACTACCACTTTGACATGTGAACCATCTATTACTCCAATTGCGCCTTTAAAGTATGGCAAAAAACGATCCTCTCTCACCCTTTCATGCTCCGTAGAAAAAGTAGGATCTCTCGGCTTAATATTGTCCTTAGCTAACTTGCGCAAACACTTCAACACTTCGTGAAACTTCATGTGAATTGTCCAAAGTGACCGTATGAAATGATTTTCAGCTTGTGAAAAAGATTGTGGTCCTCCGACGATCCACAAGAACATTGCCAATGACTCAGTAGAAGAAACATTGTTAGTCGAGATCAATCCGTAAGTAGAGACTAGCAAGTCATGAAGTTTATTGAAAATCTTGGTGCTCATCTGAAACATCTTATAAAAATACTTCGGACATGACATACACCTCATCACCCATTGAATTCCGGTTTCTGACGTTTCCCTATATTCAGCTTTGTGCACATAGCACTTAGTATACAAGTTGCCCATTTCTCTAATAGCACCAGCATGCTGTGCAAGTTCAGCTAGCAGTAGTAGTTCTTTTTATCCTCCTTTGGCTACATCTCCCAATCTATCATCCATCTACATGAGATATTAGTATATTAATAATTAAATACAATAACTTTCTTGATAATACTAAATGAAAAAGCTCAATATAACACAATAATAGATAAATAATATTTCACATCTCCAAGCAAATTATGGTTCAACATAGGGTAACAAATTATGGTTCAACATAGGGAAATTATTGTCACATATGACAATAAAATAATCTGATAAACATGGAAACAAATCAGTGGCACTTCATCATCTCCTTTTCTAGCTCCCTCTCAATCAAATCCAGCCTTCCTTTAGTTGTTTCTAGAGAGCTAAAGAGCTCCCTAAATGCAGGTTTAACAATTAGGGAGGCGGCTGTGTGCATTAGAGCAATTCCTTCTTGCACCCCACATTCTTTCACCATTTTCATAGTCTCTGTAATGGTAGGAACTAGGTTGGTTGGAGGAGCTGATGATGCTTCAACACTTGTGGAGATCCTCTCTGCAGCATTTTCTATCTTCAAACAAGTGGTCTTGTACAAATGAAAGAATGGGTTCTTCTCATCCTTCTCTTCAACACCAATGGAGGTACCCTTGCATTTCCTTTTTTCTAGGTTCATTGTCATATCCTTCTGCATAAGTTTTGCTACCTCATCCACATTCTCATCACTTGCCTCATCGGATGATATATCTCCAGGACAGGATGCAGAAGACCCACTTACATGTGCCTTGCCAAACAAGATATGCAGGTCACAAGGAACTTGGGTCCTTGTTTTCGAAACTTCATATGGTGGCATTTGATTCCTTTCTCACGATTCTTGCATCTCTATAATTAGAAAAAAAATTTAGCAAGGCACACCATAATAAAGAATGGGAAGAATATAATTACAATGACAACATAGTTCTTACAACAAGGTGTTCATCCCACCATTCGTCTGAGCAATCAACAGTTTGTTTTGCCTCATCCCATCCAAGACCAGTGCATAATTCTTGAACTCCATAAACGTTGAATACTCCTTTTTCAGAAGATCTAACTTGTTCTTCAATTGTTTTTTTCTCCTATCACCGGATTTTTCTGCAAACTTGGAAACAACATTCTTCCAACCGGTAGTAGTAACAATTCCCATCGGCCTATTCCCGACTTCAATCTCTTCTTTGCAGGCATCAATCAAATGCTTTAAAAAAGTATCACCCCAATCCGCTTTATCACCCATGCTTCAACCAACCAAAAATAAATCATAAGAACTAGAACGAAAGTGCTATATAACGCATTCCAACCCAAGAGACCTCTCTATGTATGATCTGCTGATATGCTTATAGAGAGCTAATTGTCTAATGTGCGGGGAAGACAGAAACATGAGTTGTTCTAGAGATATCCAAGTACAAATGTTGACAGAAACATGAGCTGTTCTAGAGATATCCAACTATCAAGCCAAGACATAACTAAATTTCTAGAGATATCTCTCATTCTATGATCCTGAAGGGGCACATTAAACCAGTGGGAAATAAATGAGCATAGATATCCAAGTACAAATGTTGACTGATTATACATTTTTTAATTATCATTTTGCATTTAACCTTACGACTACAATTGATTGTCATACCTAAAGAAGTTCCTTTTCATAGGTAGCTTTCCGTTGCCTTAACTATTTTGCTTCCTATTTGATTTTGTGTTGTAGTTGTACCTGACAACATAAAATAATTGGAATAGTGTAAATAATTTATCACGTATGATGAAACAAGTGTTATAACAAGATTGTAGATGAGATGGAAAAAGGAAGGGAACCTTGGGGGCGGTGGGTGCGCCGGGTGACCAAGAGAGAGGAGCAGGGGTAGGGGGCCGGCGATGGGGGCCGGTGATGGGGGGTGGCGGACGGGCGGTGGCCGGCGGTAGTCGGCGTGCGACGGCTGGTGGCGGGCGAGGCGGGCTGCTGTGGCCGTCAGGGGGCAGAGGCCTGCGACCTAGTGCGGCGGTGGCGGTCCGGGGCAAGGGGCCGGCGATGGGGGGGCGGCGGACGGGCAGTGACCAGCGGTAGTCAACGTGCGACGGCTGGTGGCGGGCGAGGTGGGCTACTGCGGCTGTTAGGGGGTGGCGGCGGGCGTCAGGGGGCAGGAGGCCGGCGACTTGGTGCTGCGGCGACAGTCTGGGGCAGGAGGCCGGCGACGGGGGGCGGTGGACGGCCAGCCGGCGACCAGGGACGGCAGACCACCTGGAGCAGGCGGACGATGCGAACGGCGCTGTGCAGGGGACGGGGGAGAGGAGTCGGTCCATTTCTTTTCGCGTGCGGGAGAGAATAGATCGGGAGAAAATGAAACGGTACATCATAACCAATAACAGGTGGGTAATTCTTTGCTCCAAAAGCACTTGAAAGAAGGGGAGGTGCTTTTAGGTTTGTACAACCATAAAAGTTGCTTTTAGGCAAAAGTATCAATGGTTTTGGGGTCTTTTGGTTGACTTTTTGCTTTTGCCAGGTTTGGAAAGCCCAACAAAAAAGGCCGTAAGATGCTGCCACCAGTCAACGGAACAAGACATAAGCTGACCTGGCTGTCAGTGAAGCCTCGACTGGTCAGCTTTCCCTTCTTCGGGTCAGGTGGTCAGGTCATGCAGCTCGTTAACCTTTTGTACCGCGCAAGCCGGCGTCCACGCTTTATAACTTTGGGCCTGTTCGCTTCAGCTTATAAGCCGGCTGAAAAGCTGAAACGGCTGATTTGTTGTGAGAGAAAAACACTGTTTGGTGGCTGATAAGCCGGCTGAATAAGCTGAAGCGAACAGGTTTTTTTTTTCAAAAAAAGATTGAGGCAAAGACCGTAGACAACAACTTATCTATACTACTTATCCAAATTGAAGCTGCACCCTCATGCCGAACCCACCTGTCATGCATTTAAGGAAGAGGATACGACGTAGATCCATCGAAATCATGCACCCTCTTAATTCTCCCTCTTATTCTCACGTCGTGATGCTTCTACCCGCCCCCTGTACCCGCGGCTTCCCCGCATGACCCGGTTCTTCCCAGACTCCCAGTTCCCTCGCCCGAATCGGCCCCGAGCGACCGAAACTCCTGCCGCGGCGCCGCCTCTCTTCTCTCCAGTAAATTAAATCCATGGGCGGCCAAACGGATTCCCTCCCCCTCCGAGTTCATGCCGCTCGCTTCCCGGCCCGCTCCCGCCCGAGGCGCGGCTTGGCGACCTCTGGGCGGATGCCGCGGGGAGAGCGGCGTTCACCTGGCAGCGCTCGCGGAGCCGCTCGGGGTCGCGCGGCGATAGGGGGTCCGCTTCAAGGCAGTGTGGGGAGTCTTCTTCTCGGAGCGTCACGTGATTACGTCCATGTCCCCGCCCGCTGTGCGATCGTTCGATCGAGCGTCATAGCGGTGGCCGGTACAACGATCGCCAGTGGCAACAACAAAAGGCGTACATCCCGGCTTTCCCAAATCCGAACGGCATCTTCGTCCGATGCTAGCTCGGCGTGGCCGAGCACATCCGCCCGCTGCGTCAGCAGCGCTACGCGCGGATCAGCAGTTCAGCATGCAGCAGCACTACGCGTGGATCGGCTACGGATGGAGGTGTTCTTCTCTTCCCTGTTGTTTGATTCGTTAATCTGTGAGAGATGCACGTGGCCAAAGAGAGCAATGAAGCCAGATGCTTCCTTGCCTCATGCACGCATCTGAGCCACCATTCGAGCACCACTCAAGCAACGTTCAGACTTCAGTCTGCCAAAGATCAGATGCGACGTTCAGTCTGTCAAAGATACCTTCCGGGTTCCTACTGGCTGCTGTCCAATTTCTACTCTCTTCAGTGCACATCTGTGACTAATTGCACTAATTTATGTTGTAGTTTTTATGTGAGAAAAAACTACGAGTCTGAGCAAGATCGTCAATTCCTCACGTTTAATGTTTTTTTTGAAGGGTAACGTTTAATGTTTTTAAGGCACAGTGATTTGATAGCGTTTAAAAATTTCTCCAAATCTGATTGGAACATGAACAGACACGAATAACTTCTTAATTTGCAATTCAAAAATCTTCTTGATTTTAGATCGTTGAATGCTGAAATTTAGACACGTGCGTGCCCCCACGTACATCATCGCTAGTCACAACAAAACTACTACTAGGAGTAACATATTAGCTGGAATTAGTAGTACCAATCACGGTCACTACTGGAAAAGGACTCCGTCGAGACCCAACAGGAGAACAGGACTCGTGGCATAGCAGGTGGCCACAGCGGTAGTCTACGGAAAGTCCACCAGATGGGAAAAAAAAGGGGGCACGACCGCACGAGCAATCCGTTGCCAGGACCCAAGCATTGCACGGTCATCTGGAAGTGGAAGGTGCAAAGATATCTTTGCACCATCACTTTTGTTGCTTCGTTCCAGAATCCTACAGAATTCCTGGGAAACTCGAAGCATAAGGGGGTGTTTGGATACTAGATGCTAAACTTTAGCAGTATCACATCGGATGTTCGGATGCTAATTAGGATTAAACATGAGCTAATTATAAAACTAATTGCAGAACTCTATGCTAATTCGCGAGACAAATCTATTAAGCCTAATTAATCCGTCATTAGCAAATGGTTACGGTAGCACCATATTGTCAAATCATGAACTAATTAGGCTTAATAGATTCGTCTCGCGAATTAGACTCCATCTGTGCAATTAGTTTTGTAATTAACCTATATTTAATACTCCTAATTAGTATCCAAACATCCGATAGACATGTGCTAAATTTTAACAAGATGTATCAAACACCCCGTAAACCACTTAAGCAACCCCCGGTGGCACGACGCCGATCGGTCCGTGCTCGTCGCAGGAGGGCAGCCGGGACGCCAACGGAGATTCCAATACAAGCAGTGCCCCAGGGACAGCAACCGGCGCTGTTCCGGACGCTGGAGGCACTGTTCACCTACCTGCTATCGCCGCGGCCTTTTCTGCCCAGAAAGAATCCATCTCTCTACCCCACACCTTTCTAGCAGTACCCGGTACCGATACCACGTCCTTTGATTCGCTACTGCAGCTGGTTCGTCGCTAAACTGTGAGAAGAGAACCGTATCCCATGTTTCGGAGTACTCCTGGGCAGCTGGGCTCCTTCCAAGCCGGTCTGCACGGCACTTCGTCATCATCAAGCAGGCAAGCACAAGACAGCACACACAAGAGACAGATCTCTCAATCTGCCGTACACACCATCATACCCACAAACTAGGACCACTTGCCAGCCACATTCTAGGACTTTTCGTACACACAATCTGTTTCTATGCAGTATAAAATCAACAAAGTCTACAACTACAAGATCATCGTGGACCCTCACAAGTCTTACACGCTTACCAGTTATAAACCGGTGCGATGCACAGCATTTCCTGAATATCCTGTCATCCTGTGCTATCAGCCTATGATAATGATAACACCACATGCTGGTGTAGATGATGTGCTTGCTTAGAGAAATTTTAGCAAACCACCAAGAAAATTGTGCTCCAAAAGATTTGCTATCTGACTTGCTATCCTATCTCAGCTTGCCATCCTTCCCCTCGAGCTTGCCAAAGTATGGGTCCCAGCGCAGTAATTGCAAGAATGAAGGGTGCAAAATGCCATCCTTCCCCACGAGCTTGCCAAAGTATGGGTCCTAGCACAGTAATTGCAAGAATGAAGGGTGCAAAATGAAGAGACTGTTGTAGTACAAAATAGAGAGACTGTTGGAGTAGATGGAGAGCGTGAATTTTTAGAGAGGAAACTAGTTGTTGGGATTTGAAGAGTGGGAAATGGATAGTCCGTTGGAATAAGCAACTCAGAGGAATCTTTTTGCAAAAAATAAGTAGGGTGTTGGAGATACTCTTACTGCCAAGTGGGAAGTGGTTCCTCTGCAGTACGTGGGAAGTGGTTCCTCTGCAGTACTGCAGAGAGCAGTTGGGTTATTGACATGTGGAACCGGACCCACGCAGGACCCACACGTAAGTGACACAAGAGCAGCCCAGCTACTGCGGAGGAGCCTCATCCGCCAAGTGACAAGCAAGGAGACACCAAAACAAAACAAGAAATGGCCCAAAGAAACCCGAGGAGAACCTACACCCTCGTGTGCTAATTGCCAGCACCCACCTTTGCAATGGTGAGGAAAAGGCATATCGGATTTGGGAGCAGAAAGAGAGAGAAAAGAGGCATGGATCAGATTTCAGGAGCAACATCAAGAGAGAGACACGAGGCTAAAGCTGGGTTTTTATTCGCATTTCAAGATGCGCTCTAAGCAATCATATGTCCAGATAAAGGAATCCAAGAACCTATCAGGCGGCCGCAGCAAAGGCGCAACACTGTGGTCGTCGTCATGTGTTCAATCATCACGCCACTTATACACCGAAAATATCACCCAAAGGGAGAGATGCTTGCACAATTGCCAGTTCATGTCACAGCTCTGCTACATATGGAGAAGGGGGAAAAAAAGGAAGTTCAAGTTTCTAACGAAACCTTTATAGAGCAATGAAAACTGGCTAGGAAGTGGACCTGTCTGTACTTGACATATGATCTTTTACAAAATCATTTTTACACACTTTTTTTTTTCTCTCGTTATGCTATCATCGCTGAAAAAGTAAAGAACATCAAAGAACAGGAAGGGGAAAGAACCTTAATTGCAGTGAGGAGCTGGTTGAGGACGATGACTGATGGAGAGAACACTCAAAAATGGCTTGAAGAACGTCAACAAGGGACCTTAATTGCGGCGGCAGCAGCAGCAATGGATGAGGACGATGATGATGGACAGAACACCCTAATTGGCTCCCAAAGATACAGAGAAAATATAGCTCTAAAAAGATACAGAGTGAATTGCCTTCACACATCTGTTCGGTCCATCCAAGGAGGAATGGAGGATACACCTGACATGATGCTGGATTGGAGTCTGACGCTGCCTGCAGCCAAGGCCGAATTGAGATCCATAGCAGTTCTGATCCGAAATGGTGGTCATGACGAGGGAGGAGCGGCGAGGGGCTGCGGCTGCAGCCCGGCGACAAACGGGTGCTGCAGCAGCTGCGCGGCCGTGAGCCGCCTGGCCGGGTTCTTCTGCAGGCAGCAGCTGATGAACCCCCTGAACTCCTGCGAGGCGGTGGGCGGCGGCTCCGGCGGATCGGAGTAGCAGATGGCGCACATGAGGGCGGCCCAGTCGCCCTGCTTGCCGAGGTTCTCCCCGAAGGGGAACTTGCCAAGGTAGAACTCGAGAATGCTGAGGCCGAAGCTCCAGATGTCGCCGGCGTAGCCGTCGTAGTTGCCGTCGTTGAGGTCGGTGTTGATCCGCTCGGGGCTCATGTAGGCGATGGTCCCCACGGAGGAGTTGCAGGGGTCCATGGTCTGGTTGAGGATCCGGCCCACGCCGAAGTCGGCGATCTTGACGCGGCGCGCGGCGTCGATGAGGAGGTTGGATGGCTTGATGTCGCGGTGCACGATGTGGCGGCGGTGGAGGTACGCGATCCCGGACAGCACCTGGCGCGCCACGTCGGCGAGGAACGGCTCGGCGGCGATGCGGCGGCCGTCGAGGGAGCCGCCGTCCATGTACTCGAGCAGGATCTGGAGCTCCCCGCCCCGCTCGTACATGCCGTGGCACCGCACCACGGAGGGGTGGTCCGCGGCGCGGAGGATCGCGATCTCGCGCGCGATCTGGCGACGCACCGCGTCGTCGTGGTTGCCGTAGAGCACCTTGAGTGCGTACGGCCGGCCCGTCCCGCGGTGCCGAACCAGCCAGACGGTCCCCCCCGCCCCGCTGCCGACGCGGCGGACGCGCTCCAGCTCCGCGAGCGGGGGCGGCTGCTGCTGCTGCTGCGCCGGACCCGCGGAGGGGGGCGTGGGGCCCCCGGAGGAGGAGGCGGGGGCGGAGGAGGAAGGGGGTGGGAGCGGGAGCGGGACGGCGAGGGAGGTGGCGACCTCGCGCTGGGGCATGGGGAGGGTGAGATCCGGGCGGCGGCGCGCGCGGCCCGGCGTGCCGGGCTGCGGCTGCTGGGTCGGGAGGCCGCCCGGGCGCATGGCGCGGGGCGGGGAGGTGGAGTTCGTTAGCGGAGGGGGGATGGTGGTGGTGGCGTCTCGCTCTCGCCGCTGCCGCTCGCGGGGTTTGTCCCTTGTCGTGTCTGGCTGCGGTGCCCGTTTATTGGAGCACAGCCTGGTCGGGTTGGGGAACGGGACGGGAGGGAAGGGGAGGGGGGAGCACGAGGCGACGACCTCGCCTGACGGCAAGGCAACAGCTGGAGGGAGCGGCCGCACGAGCCAGAGGACGACGAATCGGACGGGGCCTGGTCGGCGGCGATGCGATGCCTCGCTGGAGATGATGAACGGCGCGCGCCGTGGCGGGCTCATCTTCAGTTCTTCGCCACCTCTTTGTGTTGCCACCGCATCGTGACGATTTTCGCTGGATGTGAGTGTGATACGTGACCTGTCCTACCTCCCTGTACGTAGCGTGCTTATTGTACGAGGTACAGGCACGCACTTCTAAAGCCCTAGTCTACTGGAGTACCTTCTGGACGCTTGGATCGCCACGACGCCACCGCACAAAATGTGGCAAGCCACAGAGAATATCCACCACAGATTAGAGACCACATGACGTAGACATTTGCATACATATACGAGCTCATCTCTATTATAACCAACTTGCTATCGACTACTACTACTTAAAAAAATAATTAGACAAAAGACGAGCAATAGACTAAAACCTACCCCCTCCATCCTTTAATACGATGTTGGTTAGCTTAAAATGAATTAACTAATATCATATAATATAGTAGAGAATGGAGGTAGTAAATCGCAGAAGTTATTTTACATTTGTTATAAAGGCCTGTTTGGCAACCAGGTGTTAAAGTTTAACACCCGTCACATCGGATGTTTGGATGCTAATTAGGAGTATTAAACATAGGCTAATTACAAAACTAATTGCACACATGGAGTGTAATTCGCGAGACGAATCTATTAAGTCTAATTAGTCCATGATTTGACAATGTGGTGCTACAGTAACCATTTGCTAATGATGGATTAATTAGGCTTAATAGATTCGTCTCGCGAATTAGCACAGGGTTCTACAATTAGTTTTATAATTAGCTCATATTTAGTTCTTCTAATTAGCATCCGAACATCCGATGTGATACTGTTAAAGTTTAACACCTCGTATCCAAACACCCCCTAAGTAATGTGGCGTGCGTGGCCATGGTCGAATGATTATCATAAGATATCAAATTTAGGAGGAACACCTGTCATATCGGATGTTTGGATGCTATCGGATGTTTGGATGCTAATTAGAAGTATAAATATATACTAATTACAAAACTAATTGCCCAGATGGAGTGTAATTCGCGAGACGAATCTATTAAGCCTAATTAGTTCATGAATTGACAATGCGGTGCTACAGTAACCATTACTAATGACGGATTAATTAGACTTAATAAATTCATCTCGCGAATTAGCATAGGATTATGCAATTAGTTTTATAATTAGCTCATGTTTAGTTCTCCTAATTAGCATCCGAACATCTCGTAGCCAAATACCCTTGTAACTTTTTGTTTAGTACTACGGTGTAGCCATGGAGCAACAAGCCTCCTTAATACACGGCGCACGTGTGTTACAAATCTTAGCCCGACGTGTGAGTGCTCGACGGGTTTAAGCTGAATTGATGCGAAGAGAATCAGGTACCGACGTACCGTCGATACCAGGAACCTGGCCAGGATAAACAGGAACGCGATATATCAGATACACCGTGTCCATTCACAGCACGTGCTCGAAGTTCGAAATCATCAGCTAGTGCCGAACAAAGGTAAAGGCGGTGGAAGACGCACGCGACGTGTCAATGAACAAAGTCTTTGGTGTGGCCTTCTTCCTGTGATCAATGATTATAAAGCACACAGCCCTGCCAAAAGAAGCTATAAGCATGATCTCTGAGCTCTCTCGCACCACGTGCGATAAAGAATCGCGCGGCCTGTGCACGCACTTGTCCGGCAAAATGGCAAGGATGAATGGACTGGAGAAGCAGTCGACCTCGCTTTCCAGTTTCTAACACGGGGATAACGGGGATGTCTTCACACTTCAGGGTGATCATCTGCTTCAAAAGTTTTAGAACATGACACCTGACCATGCAGTGGCGGTCACTAACGACCCTGCGACGCTTTCGTCGCACTAATGGCGGAACTTCAACGAGGATGGTTGAAATTAAGAGCCTGTTTGGCGAGGCGTTAGGTGAAGCCAGCCAAACACCTCAACTCCACCTTTTTCTCGAGCAGCCCAACTTCATAGAGTTGGTGGAGCTCTAGTTCATTTTTTTTAACACCTCTTTCCCAGCTCCAAACCCCTTCGAAACGTAAGGCGACGGCATGGGTGAGCAAATGCAACAGCTTTGGGTCTGGAATTCCAGGCCTAGATCAGATGAGCAGGCAACCTTTTTTTCAGAGCATTGCGGATGCATGGTATTAACCCTTACATTAATGCACTAAGTTCCTCCCCCATACTCAAACGGCAACATGAGTATACGACATCAGAACAGACACAGCAGGACCAACTAATCATACCACGTCCAAGGAGCAGAGTTGTTACCTGCCAACGAGACATGGATGGGCATTGGGCATGCAGGTTCAGACGAACCATGCCCCGGGCTTGGGGCTAACGTTAACAGCCAAGGAGTAAGATTGTTTCTTTTTACCGATCCACTCATTGCTACAAGCAAGAGCAACAAAAAAGATGGCTTAGGTAAGTTTAACAGGTATCAGATTTCTCTGGCAACTTGAAACCTGATATGACATTAGTGGTAATATAGCAAGAACTGCTTCTGATAAGTCAACTTGAATCAACAATGCAGCAGATGCCTGCTCTGAAGTGTCATCCTGTAAGAACCACACGAAACACATTGTTAGACCTGAGTATGCGAATAACTTTAAACCGAGGATAACACTTCAAATTTATTGCAGCGAAAGCAAATGCAGAAATCTGAATATTTCAAATGGCGACCAAGTTATTAACCGAGTATGCTGGACCAGCTTGTTAATAACTAAAACAGGATGCAGCTTTGCACATGCTGACATACACTTCCAAGTCAACACTTACCTCTAAGACTATTGTCTGCATGCTAGTGAGTAGTTTATATTTCATTTCAGATGCGCAAACATACAATTTAAAAGGTACTACCAAGAAATCACTTTGTGAAGGTGCATATATGACAGTATGAGTCCCTGATAAACTAAGTAGCCTAGATCACAAAACATAGTTCAGTAAGCATTAGAAATAGCATGTCTAGAAGTAATGAAAAATATCAGATGAAGTGCCACGCTATGTAAACAAATAATTTTTCCCTGGGTGCATACACCATAACCAAATCTAGCATAACTAGTAATTTGTGCATCCAAGCGCCTAATGTTAATTGGAAGTTACAGATTGAAAGCAATCTTAAGATAAGGTTGGCAAGATGCTATCAGCTGTTAGAAATTCTCAGTATAAATGAAATGAATACTCCAATACAACAGAATCAAAAGGGAACCTTACACAAAGAAAATTGAAAGATTGTTAAAGACCTGGCACAGTACTGTGCTGTAACTGTACAATTGTAGCCTTCAATGTTATCTCAATTCTCAATCATAGCTTGGGCCATAAGTGGCTACAGGTGGCCCATATGAGTATCTCCAATGGTCGCACGCCGAGCATTTGTCAAGCTTAGTGCTGTTTTCTAGAGTACAAAATTTACAAGACCAAGTCATGTACTTCGCCTTTGCAATTTTAGGTTTTGCAGTGCCACAAACTTCACAGATTGGTGCCAAAGGCTGCAGAAGTTCGTATTTCAGTAAAGTGTTAGAAAAACATATTAATAACTACAATTATAATGTGGAAGAAATGAAGGCTCGATGTAAGAGCAAACAAGGAAACACCCAAAAAGAACGAAAAGAAATATAGTTAAGCATGCAAAGGGGACCACATGGTAATGTTTGCTGGGAAAGAAGAAACTTCCAATGCTTTGGAAGGATGAAACTCTTTGGTGCTTATTATGATAGATTATATTTGAACTTGGCTTGCATACAGTTGAATTACATCTAGTTGATGACTAACACACTAGGCTACTGGCCTTTAAGTCATGAAACCTGCAGATGGAAACTGTCTCCAGGTATCACAAGCAGCAGATATCTCAAGACTAAGAGGATTATAGTGAGGTTAGGAATGAATACTTCATATGCTAATATGTTGAGTGAAGAAAATACATTACATGAATTGGAAGCCATTTTGATAGTTCAAATGGACACATTAAGTTTGATTACTATGATGTGTAGCAAATTATTATAAGCTTTAGAAAAAACGAGAATACATAGGAGGAACCTTTGCAGTATAATAAGAAAGGAGCCCAAAATTATATGTCGGGCTGTTCATCCATACCTACTGAGCTTGGCTTAGTTCTTATTAATACAAGCTACATATTAAATATGCATCTTAAGCTTGGATATGCCTAGTGTAATCTAAACAGAGCAGTTAAATAAGATTCAAAGGGTTATGGTATTAAATTAATTCAGTTGTACTGACATGGGTGAATTTCGAAGACAAAAACTATATGGATCATAATGAAAAGATTCACTGGGAAACTCTTTCTGCTATAAATCTCTGTGTATAGTAAAAGATGCTGCTGAAATACATGCAGAGACACACAGTTTTATAGGTGAAATGGATATATTAGGCACTTCTATACACAGTATTACAAAACAAGGTGGAATAGAAATCTTGCCTGATTTAGAAGAGTGCAAGCACCACATTCCCACTTTGAATCATCAACTGCATCACCTGTTGTCCAAAAAGATGAGGGACCATCTCGTGCTGCTGTGTGAATTCCAGACGAAGTGCTGGACTCTGCAGAAGTGTTGGAACAGCTACCCTTTGTGATTTTTCCATCCTTTATTGTCATGTTATTAGGTGGTTCCTCAAGAATAATAACGTCATCCGAATCATCAATACCAGATTGATTGTGGGATCCACACCACAAATCATCATGCATTCTCCATTCAGCTGCCATTGCAGCAGCTTGCGCTGGACTAAGCGCACTCATAATATCGTTGTTTCCACCCAACTTTCTTGGTCCAGAAGGCAATAGAGCTCCATTCCTTGCTCGCTTCTGTGCAGCAGCCAATGTAGCTTGTCGGAGAGATGGTGGTGGCGGATGTATTGTAAATCCACCCACCCGCCTTCCCGTACCATCAAACCCTTGTCCTGTTCCAGTGATACCCTTCGAAACAAGTTCCTCGCATTCCTGAAAATTTTTTCATAAGCAATAGAAGAAAGCCTCTTTGTTAATAATAAGGCACCATATGAGCAAAAATGAAATTGCATTCGGCACCACAAAACTTGCATAAAGAAAATTACAAATGGCTAAATTAGGTTTGCTTGTCAGATATGAAGTAGAAAGATATTCAGTGAGATACAATAAAAGACTACTCATATTCCGACAAATCCAAACAAATACAACCTTGATTAACCCGCAAAAAAATACAAATACAAGCTTAATTTAAGATCAGTTAGTGAACAAACTGCAGTTCTGAAACATAACAGGGATTTGGTTTTCTTTTTTGGTAGGAATTTTCACAAGTAAAAGTCCATTCTGAAGACCCTCCCACGACTTTATTCCAAACAACTGTCTTCAGATTTGAATACACTCCTTTAGCATCGTTGTTTGGCAAACAAAGGTAAAAATCGTCTCCCACACCACTCCAAACATCCCTAGTTTAGTATATAAAACAATACAAAGTAAATAACAAAGTTCTCCATCTAGGATGCATGTGAATATGTGATCAGTTACAAAGACAGACATTCCCATTAAATTATGTTTGGATATTGTAGAGAACAAAACAAGTTCCATCTATTTCAACTTTTGGTGATCATAGTAAGTCATCCAAGCAAACATCAATCCAGATCAGATGTTGTAAAACTCAAATCACTTCAAAATTACCTAACTACAAGTCTACAACATCATTACAAGTATGCCATTGAGAAAGGAAATTTTGATATATGCAACTTCAGATCATTTGGTCAGGGGCCACATTGTCGTGAAATTGAATAAGCCTAAGCAACCCAGTATCGCACTGTTCCAGTTCCAGTGGAATCACCAAATTGCTAGAGCACAAAGCAGTAAGCCACGCACCTTGCGGAGTTCGTCCCAGAGCTTGTAGAACTGCGCGTCGTGGGGCCCGCGGTCGTTGTGGCAGAGCTCATGGAGCATGGTGTCGAGCACCTCCTCGTAGGGGATGAAATCGTAGTCGCGGCCGGCGCGCCGCAGGCGCAGCTTGACCTCAACGCCCGCGCCGACGTTGAGCCCCAGCAGCCTGGCGTTCCGTGGCCTGGCCAAACAGGCGCGCGCGCGCGCACACACACGGGGTTCATCAATCGATCGATCGATCCGGGGGGAGGAGGTTAGGGTTAGGGTTCGTGGGCGAGGAGGGGCGCTTACGAGAACTCGGAGAGGACCTTGACCCGCCACTTGTGGCGGCGCATGATGGGCTGGACCTGCTTGGCGACGCGGTCGAGGAGCGCGCGGGCGGCGGCCGCGTCGGGCTTCCTCTTGAGTTCCCGGACATCCCAGACCTTGTGCAGGTCGCCCACCTCCATCGCCGCCGCCGACGATTCACGCCGACGCGGCGCGGTTTCAAATGGATTGGGGACGGAAAGGTGGGCGGTCTTGAGGCGAGGCGCGGCGTTTAAGAAAACTCCAGCAAACCGCTATTCAGGTCCCTGTTGGCTCTCTTTTTTTTCCGAACACACGAGCGCTAGATCGCACGGGTCGTGAACAACCGAATAGCCAGATGCTGCATAGGCCGGTCTGACCGGACCGGTTTCCTGAGGATTGGCTTGAGTTGATCGTTCGGAGAATGTATCCGGTGCGAATCAAGATCACAAGATGCTAATACAATGGATAGGATTAGTAGTGGGATTATTTTGCAATTAAGCCTCCCAGCCGCCGGTCACTCGTGATGGAAGGGACAGGACAGGTTAAAGGCGAAGGGGCAGGGGGATTCGCAAAAGTGGCCGGCGGGTGGGGGGTTTAACTGCAAAATAATCCCACCACTAACCCTATCCATTGGATTAGCATCTTGTGGTCTTATTTATAGTTTTCAAGGTTGCACGTGGTAGATGGTTTGCACCAGTTACGTTTCCTGTCGTTCGAGGAGGTAACTACCACACTTACATGGTAGAGGACGGCCAAGTTTACGAGCAATAAAGGATAACCAACGCACTTACGTGGTGGAAAATAACTAGCTTATGAGCAAACTAGCAAAGGTCGTGGAAACTCTCGCCTGGAAGGGACCCCATCAGGGCGTGGACGCCACTGGCATGCCCTAGGTCGACCAGCAAGCCTAGAACAACATCTATGGTCGTGGAGAATAGTAGATGAAGAGCATGAAAGTTGGAAAAGGATTAGGGTTTAGGAGATAAAAGTAAATTGTAGATTGGTTCGATTATGATCCCCTTAATCGGTCGTGGCCCTTTATATTTAGAGGGTAAGGAGGTCTTGCTCCAATAGAAATCGAAGGTTATACAAATATCGTGTCAAAATACAACTCCCAACTCGGATTAGGCTGGACTGACCAGTCAGACCGCCCATCCCGACCAGTCAGACCGCCCATCCCGACCAGTCAGACCGGTCAGCACAGGGCTGAATCTTGCCAGAGACATATCTCTCATTCGGACTCCGATTTGGACATTCTACATATGCATTTCGATTGTCTTGATGAGATCTACGCAATGGTGAAATCCAATTTGCATTTTGAGTACTTTGTTCAGACCGGTTGGCAGTGCCAGACCGGCTACAGAGACCATACTGGTCAGACCACCTGGAGGAACCGATCTGACCGGTTGGCCTCAGCCCAATCGGTTTTGTTGTCACTTTTGGACTCCAACACATGCTCCCCTGGTTCTTGGTAAAGCTTGTGTACCAAGAAACATTCATCAAAATATGAACAACATAGGAACAATGTAGAGCACAAGCACATTAATGATGCTTCACTTTTAAGGATGATAGTGTCTATCGACCATATTACTTGATTCTGCCCAATATGAAGAAACCATCTTGTTGTTGATGTTTACATATCTTGTGCGAGTGAGATAAGCCTAAGTATCACTGTCTCGGCTGTGGATTCTTCAAATACTGATTTAAGGTCATTCTCACTCTCACAAGCTATTGCGGATGCATAAAGCGGTCAAATTGCTATAATGTAATTGGCGTTTGCAATACTTCTCAGATTGAAAATGAGGAAATATAAAATGATTCAATAGTGCACCCGCAAGTCATTTCGACCATAAACAAAAAACAAAGTAAGGTGAGTAATCAGCCCAAAAGGTGAATATGACACAACTACCTTGGAATTGATGATGGTCAGGTTACTCTTGAACCCCTTTTGTTCACTCTCACCTCATCTTTCAATGCATCTTATATTATGCAAATAGACGACAACAAACTTTCCCCAACTACCAACTTTGGCTCCAGCAAGTTCTGAAACTTTATTATCCAAAGTGGTAGACATACCGGTCAGACCGGTCTCAATGGCGGTGAGACTGGTCTACCCAGGATGTGCCCTCTAACATTGCCTAACATCGGCCTAAATACGAAAGCATCCCCATAGACGTTATATCCTGATGCTTGTTATGCCAGAATGTTAACATCTGATTCTCACGCCTAGGTACAGGATTGTACTTATCAAATATGATCTCTAGGCATTGACTAATATAAACATTCAATGATCCATTTACACAGATATCTTTTGCACTACTAGCAATGAATCATCAAATGCCTCTGCATGATTTACACTCATGGATTGCAAACTTTCTAGCTCGAATCGAAAAATTCAGATTTGGCTTAATTCCTAATATTAAATCAGCTAAAGATCAAAACAACATCATGTGATCAAATAAAGATATCACCAATGTGTGGAAAAAACCCTTTGAAAGCCAATCCATCAAATATAATCTCTATGAGATAAATTATCCATCCCGGTCAAACCGGTCTTAGATGGCGGTCAGACTGATTGCCCAAAATATACCCTCTGTCATTGTTAAACATCGGTCTTCTCTCATGAGAATGTTCTTTTGGACACTACGACCTGATGTTCATTGTTCCAGAGTGACGATCCTGGATTTTTAATGCCTAGAGACATGACACATGATAGAATTGAGACGATTGTCTAGACATCTACTAAGAAAAATATCTAATGACTCATTTAAACATAAATATTTGCTACACCTTCAGCAATGAGTTATTAGATACTTCAGCATGCTTTCCAACCATGAATTCCAAAATCTCTAGCCTGAATAGAGAAATTTCATATTCAGCTTGATTACTGATGTTAAATACTCCAATCGGCTAAAGATCTCAAAACAACACCATTTAGTGAAATAAAGACAGCACCAATATTTTGAAAACACTTTGCAAGCGATTCAGTAAATACGAACTTCATGGTAGTAAATCACTCATTTTGCTAATATCTTGCCCCCCGAGCATTTAAGGCACCAATAAGGTCATAAATGATCTCTCATTGGGAAGCTATTACTTTAGGACGATGATCAAATAGATTCATCGGCCATATATATTGCCAAGTATGATATGAATCCATCCATAAGAATATGCACAGCCGAAATAAAAGTGTATAGAGATATATAAATTCAGGAATTAAAACCATCTTTAAGAACCAAATATTTTGGGTTTTGAAAATTAATGGCAACATTTATTGCAATCTAATCAACGTGCATAGCAATTTGGTGACAACCCTCCATGATATAAAGATCCATGTGGAACCCAAGGATCAAAATAAGAGTGTGAGGGATAACCAAACATATCCAAGGATGGATTCCAAGATATAGGCACATATGACATTTGTAAAGCAAATGGATGAGGTAATGACCAATAATTTTGATGATTCGGTGCAAACTTCAGTTTTGGAGATCGTCTCTCAAACTTTCTCTTCTCCTTCAACTGTGCTGCACCCTTTGATTGAACATCATCCTTGCTTTGAGTTTGAATGCTTCTTTTAGGAACCTAGGTCATGCCCTTCTTTCTTAGTTCTTGAGCACTAAGCTTTTGCGGCTTCTTCTTCTGCCAATTTGATAAACCAAGTTTACGGCTTGGCTTTGCTTCAATTTCGGATAGCAATGCTCTTTTCTTGTTTTCTGGCTTCTTCACCTTCTTTGGTTCAGATTTAACACTTGGAGGATCAATGGCTGATTTTTCCTCATCTTTAATATTAATAGGCGAAGTACTTAGCATGTCAATCGGCTTTTCACTAATTGAATTCAGATCTGAACTCTTATCTTTGCGACCATCTCTTTTCACTCGATAAACTTGCTTGACAATCTTTTCTTCTTTTGAATATTAGATCGATTCTTTTACTTAAAACGGTCATTTTCAACATAAGGTTACCTTGAACACGATGGTTCTCTTGGTGCTACATACTCTACATGATATGGTCTAAAATATGAAGGAGCATGTGCCCATGGATCATTCCACCCCCATGATGAGTATGGATGAAAACTAGTGGGGTGTGGAGCATATGAAACTGACATTGATGGCCCAAAAGGAGGACGGGATGCTGCTGAATGAAACATTTCTCCTTGCCAATTCCAATTCCTAGAATTATGTTTAGGAGGCAATCTTGATGCCTTAACATCATTTGGCCGATTAGCATGCTTTTCCTCATTATCTTTTTGATATTTAGCCAGAAGTTCATCGAAAGTGAGCTTTGACTTTTTACCATTGTGCTTAACACGGTCTTTACCTCCATTCACAACAGGATGCCCGGGCCTCAACATTTATGAATTTTTTAGACCTGAACCGGTCTAACCGGTTTGGGAGACCGGTCTAACCTGTTTGCCCAACCGGTCTGACCTGTTTGCCCAGCACAGCAGGAGTAACATGTTCTTGATCTAATGGAGAAAAATTCATTTCCTCCCTAGTAACCTCAGGAACTTTGATAGGCTCATCGTCCTCAATTGTTGCCTAAACTTGCAATTCATGGACAATGTCCTTCTCATCACTTGGGAGCTTCGAATCTTCCTCTTTGGCAATTAAGCTCAAATCTTTAGATGAATCAGATGATCCTAACCGATTTAATGATCCTTTGCCATCAAGACCAATTGCAGCCAACTGGTCATCCTCTTGTGTTTGAAAAAATCTCAATCTCCGGTATTAATGGCCGATTGTATAAGTTGACGAAATATATTGCAATCGCTAGTATTATGATCAAACGAGTTATGCCACTTGCAATACTTTCGATCTCCTAATTCAAGAGGTGATGGAATAACTTTATAATCAAATAATCTAATAAACTTATTCTCTAGCAACATATCAAATAGATTATCACACAAAGTTAAATCAAAAGTATACTTTATCTTTTCCAATCGATGCTTTTGTGGAGAAAGCTTCAAGGCCTAGCAAGCAAATGGTTTAGATTTCTCAATCCATTCAGCTATACCTTTCCTTGCATTTCTCATATCCGATGCTTTAGAGTTTTTCACTATATTAGCATCGGATTTCACAATAGCTCTCGGCTTTGATCTTTTGCTTTTAAATCCAGAATGACCATAAGTAAACCATGTAGATAAAAACTTTGGCAATGATGATGGAGGGATTTTAAGTGCTAAAGTATTACTATGATCAGCCTTTCTAATTTTTACAATGCATTGGCTAACACTATTTGAAGGCATACTACTCCTAGCAAGTAAATTACCATCCTCAATCGATCTCTTGGAATTATTTATGATAGAATCACTAATAGATGAATTAACTAAAGATATAGGATCTGATTGGAAATTACTTGCAAAGCATTTGAAGAGGCGAGGAACCTTGATGTGATGATATCATGTTTCTCCTCTTGATGGCAACCCACGGCCATGTCCTACATGGACCAGTCAGACCGGACCATGGAACTGGTCACGCTGGTGCTTTCAGGATTGCTGGAAATCACCGAGCGTTGAGATGCCACCGTTTCTTTATTTCCTCCATTGCCCTGGTCCTCAATAGCTTGATGTTCTAAACTTTTCTTAGCCAGAACTTGTCATTTAATAATGCAATAATTACTAGAAAAATGCACGACACCTTCGATTTTAGAAAAATCAAGCATCGCTGTTTTCTTTTTCTTAACATGCCCTTGTACAGCTAAACTTGACACATTTGGTGTAACAGATTCAGAATATGCTTTATTGTGTTCGATTGTTATAATAACTGAACTATTGCTCAAAACTGAATCCTTCTTCTCTCTAGCCATTCGTATTTCCACTCCCATGGCTTCTGCAAGCACGCCCGCAATGCAACGAAGATCAGACCCCTCTAGCATGTTTCTAAGGGATGGTCTTAAACCCATACAAGCAAGAGCAGCTAGTTCCATGTCAGAAATTGACATATTAGAGCAACGGTCTTTAATTTTGTCGAATCGTTTTATGTAATCCAAAACCAATTCATTTCTACCTTGCTGAATAGTATATAAATCGATAGCATATGATGTTTGAGAATAACTGGCCTGATAGCTAGAATTAGCATGGCCAATCTTCTCGTTCATCGACATATTTTGTGGTGTAATCACATATTGTGAGTTTCCAGCTGATGAATAAATAGATGAAACACTTTAAATTACCTGCATATGATGTCTCATACAAATTGGCCGAACTCAAATGTTAGTTTGGCCTTGATAATATCCCATTGGCTCTTGAACTTGTTATACAGCCGATGCGTGAGGGTAATGTTGTATGTTGCTAGTAGCATTAAAATTCAAAGCATGCCTATTATTTAACAATAGCTTTTGCATATAATATTCAGAATTATAATTTGCAGAAGTAGAACCATCTGAATAATGACTAGCCAATGCAATATGCCTACTAGTATCATATCTAGCAACATCAATATGAGGATTCATGATACGAGCAAAATAATTATTACAACCATGTAAGGTATTTGCAACTTGTACCTTGGACTCGTTGTAGTGATATTGTTATGGAACATAAGGATAGCCCGCCATAATAGGTCTTGATGCTTCTGATCTTGTGGTAAATAAGTCTAGATATTGTTGACAATCTAACCAACCAATGACCAATACTTTGCTTCTCTTTTAATCTTCAATATGTAGCAGCAAGCAAAACACAATGCAATCGACTTGAGCAGCCTGATGCAAAGTCACAAGTATAGATGCAATCGGTCAAAAAAGACCAAATGCAACTACAGCGGTGAATCAAAATAATAGATCAATTGGATATTTGGCTAGGGTTTGATAGAATGGTTTAAGCAACTAGATCTTTCTTCCCCAGCGGAGTCGCTAAAATGTGTTGGCACTTTTTCTGACCAACACACGAGTACGCTAGATCGCGCGGGTCGCGAACAGACCAAATAGTCAAGATGCTGCACAGACCGGTCAGACTGGTCCAGCAACCCGGTCAGACCGGTTTCTTGGGGATTGGCTCAAGCTGGTCGTTCGAGGGGGTAACTACCACAGTTACGTGGTGGAGGACGGCTAGGTTTACAAGCAAATCAGCAAAAGGATAACCAACGCACTTACGTAGTGAAGAACGACTAGTTTACGAACAAACTAGCAAAGGCCGTTGAAGCTCTCACCCGGGAGGGACCCTGTCAGGGCGTGGATGTCACCGGCATACCCTAGATCGACCAACAAGCCTAGAACGCCATCTATGCTAGTGGAGAATAGTAGATGAACAACATGGAGGTTGGAAAAGGATTAGAGTTTAGGAGATAAAAGTAAATTGTAGATTGGTTCGATTAGGATCCCCTCAATAGGAATCGGCTGTGGCCCTTTATATTTATAGGGTGGGGAGGTCTTGCCCCAATAGGAGTCGGAGGTTATACAAATCTCGTGTCAAAATACAACTCCCAACTCGGATTAGGCTAGACTGACCGGTCAGACCACCCATCCCGACCAGTCAGACCGGTCAACACAGGGTTGAATCTTGCCAGAGACATATCTCTCTCATCCAGACTCCGATTTGGACGTTCCACATATGCATTCGATCGTCTCGACGAGATCTACGTAATGGTGAAGTACAATTTGCATTTTGAGCACTTTGGTCAGACCGGTCAAGCCCACCGATCAGACCGGTTGGCCGTGCCAAACCTGCTACAGAGACCCAATCTGTTCAAACCGCCTGGAGGAATCGGTCTGACCAGCTAGCCTCAGCTCAATCCGCTTTGGTGCTACTTTAAGGCTCCAACAGTCCCTAATAAAAAAAGTAGGAGCCGAGAGAAGAAAATCTCACTCCAGGCCTCTACTCGGGTCCTTAGCACCGATCGCTCCACGCCGCCACCCGCCTGCCACCTTGCTGCCCCCTCTCCACGCCGCCACCCAAGCCAGCCGCGCCACTCCGGTGCACCGGCCGCTCTGCTCCTGCTCCACCCCGCTGCGTAGGCCGACCGTGCGGCCGCCTCTCCACGCCGCCGCACGAGCCAGCCACGCCGCCCCCGATCTGCTCCACCACAACGGCCAGCCGCGTCGTGCCTACCCCGCCCCGCTGTGCCTACCCCACCTCGCTGTGTAGGCCAGCTGCGCGGCCCCCTCTCCACACCGCTGCTGGGGTCGGCCGCGCCGCCCCCTCTCCGTGGCGCCACACGAATCTGGAGGGGGGAGCAGGCGGGGTGAGGGAAGGGGAGCTGCCCAGATCTGTTGGGTGTTGATGACTAAATTTGACACATTCAATGGTTTAAAATGTGGTTGAGAAATATATTTGGCCGAATTTTGAGCTTAATTTGGCTAATGATGGTGCAATCTTGGAAATCAAGATATTTGGCTTGTTATAGCTGGATAATTAGTCAAAGGATTTATTTAATTCGGCTCTGAGTTAATTAATGTGGCCGAATGATTAATTAATTTCTTAATTGAGTATGGTGTTTAGCGCAGGATGATTTGAGCGGCTAAGCTTTGCATGCTACAGACATGTCTGGCCTTTTGTGTGCGCTATCCAGAGACTGCCCAACGGCTTCGGTCCTTCTCCGATGAAGTTGTCTGTGGTTTCCAGAGATTGGCAAAGCAAGTTTGTCTGTGGTATACCGAAGACCGTATCTGGCTGGACGCGCGTATAGTAAAAGCTGCAGGTGCAAGTGCATGACTGCATCACGGAAGGACGGGTGACCGGTTTATAGCTAACTAAGGGGTGTGTGATACCTCTTGCTAAACTTTAGCACCTATCACATCGGATGTTTGATATTAATTATGAATATTAAATATAATTTAATTATAAAACTAATTGCACAGATGGAGTCTAATTCGCGAGACGAATCTATTAAGCCTAATTAGTCCATGATTTGACAATGTGGTGCTACAATAACCATTTGTTAATGATGGATTATTTAGCCTTAATAGATTCGTTTCGCGAATTAGACTCCATTTGTGCAATTATTTTTGTAATTAACTTATATTTAATCCTTCTAATTAACATCCGAACATCCGATGTGTTCATACTAAAGTTTAACATCTCGTATCCCAAAACCC
Source organism: Setaria viridis (assembly GCF_005286985.2). Taxonomy (NCBI): domain Eukaryota; kingdom Viridiplantae; phylum Streptophyta; class Magnoliopsida; order Poales; family Poaceae; genus Setaria; species Setaria viridis. The sequence goes on from NC_048266.2 coordinate 3,208,729, forward strand.
CCTAAAATATATTGCATGTTACCTGCATGCGTACATGGAGATTAGATGACCAGCTACGTGCTCAGCCGTGACCCAGTTGTAGATCAGCATGCACAAGAGTCCAACGTGCCAGGCTCAAGGAAGTGCAAAGATTAATCTTGAGGGTAATCAAGGAAATAAAATCAACGAGGAGATACACGTATATCCTTTTTCTATTGAAGGAGTTCGAGATCTACGATCACGGAGGAAGCGCCGGTTACGTCGGGCTGGATGGCCGGGGTATGCATCAACGGAATTGCATTCGAGTTTGGAATTAAGGATAGAAACTTGATTAACTTGCGTGCGAAGTCCAGCAGCCCTATATGTACAGGGTTACGGCCGATTGAAAAATCATCCACAATCGATCAAATACAATTTCTTTTTATCTTTTTTCGTTTTCTCTCCACCTTAGCTTTTCCAAACCCTAGCTGATGTTCTTCTCTCGTCTCGACGGTATTAGAAGACGCCCTAACTGGCCTGCCGAACCTAAGGCAAACCGCTGGTGCGCACGTCCCGACGGGGTCCCTCCTTGACGAGGGTTCCACAGATCTATCACAACGGGAGGTTCCAATCCTTGATTGGGATCTTTGACCGGTGATTGCACACGAGGTGCTCAAGTGTGTGAGGCGCCGTGAATCAACGTCAACACTGGGCGAGCTCCAACGCCGTGGGATCCAGCGCGCGGGAGCACACAGGGGCGAGGGAGCGCCGCCGTGCTTGGGGAGAGAGGGGGTCAGGGGAAGAGAGGAGCGCTGAGGATAGATGAAATGTGGGAGAGAGAAATAAAAATAATACGACTCACTACCAAATGGGACCCAACTGTCATGTGAGAGTAGGGGCTATGAAGAAGGGGCTATTGCTGGAGTTGTGAGTTAAATCTAGAACTCCAGAAAGTTGGGACAGCTCCTACCTAAAGAAAAGTAGGGTCTCAAGTAGGAGCTATTGTTGGAGTTACTTTGGGGCAAGAGGGGAACGTGGCAAGACCCCGCGTGCGGAGGTGGGGGGTTCGATTGCGTTGGGTCTCCACGAATTGCGAACGAGTTTTGAAGTGGGGAAAGAGATAGCATTTGCTTTGGACTTTTTTGGTTTTGTCACAGCAAAAAACGGTTGAGACTTGAGAGGATTGTTCGGTGAATCGGTGAGACGAATACGTGGATCCTATCGAGTTTTCTATCCATGCGCACACTTAACCACGTAACTAAAGATCAATGATTATGATCGGGGCATTTGATGTGAGGAGCGAGGTAGTTCATCTTCGTCTCACATTCTTACTTCTTATTTGATTTGAGAAGTAATAGAATTGATGATTTTTTTTTCAAAAAACAAAAAGTAATGGAATTGATGGATCTATTATCACCTAATTCCTTACATACATGTCATCAGACATCAGTATATAACCATGAGAAATGAAGTATCTCAGCAAAATACATAGCATGGACACACGATACACCACCCTATTACTCAAATCAGATAACCTTCAGATTACCAAACACATTACTCTCCCCTCCCAAACATAGAGTCCGTTTTAAAGTTCGCGGCTAAGCTTCGGCCACGATATATGATGCTGTGAAATCCATCGTGAAAATTAGATGTATATATGTAAAATCCATGATGCAAACAGATGTACCCAGCCATCCTAGCTCAGTCGGTAGAGTGCACGGCTTTTAACCGTGTGGTTTCTGGCTGGTTCTTTCTCTTTTGATTTTGCAAATACAGCAAGTTCAATTTTTCTTTGCTCTTCCGGTCTTGCAAATCCTTTTTCTCTATATATTTTTGCACTGCAACTAGTTTTTTTTTTATTTTGTTTCGATTACCTCCTTTCAATTCCGCAAAACGTTTTCCAACCTTGCTGTCAAGCTAGGAGACTTCTTTTTCTTCAAAGCATCCACTAAAGTCGATTGGGTGGTGGTCAACCTTGCTACTCTGTCCTCATATTCTTCACCGTACGATCTTTTGTTAATTCTGCTAAAAATCAAAAAACAAAAAGTGCAGAGACACATCAAACACGCGATCACCTTTCCTATGAGTCCAGGGCTCCGGTTAGGCCAACACTGTTGTTTGTTTGAGAGTTCCTTGCTGATGCCAGTTCCACCTTTTTCTAGAAAGTGAGAGGTCGCTCTACACAGTATGCCAATGAGCCTATCTTCACGAGGTCGCTCTACGCCCGGTATCCTCTCGTCTTTCTCATCTCGAAGGGACTGACTTTTTTTTGTTTTTGACCTTTCAAATCCTCATAAATACACCCTGGCAAAACTATTTCAAAATCTGGACCCTTAGCTTCTTACACGTCTCGACGCCAGCCATCCTGGTGCCAAGGTCTGCGCAGCTGCTGATGCGGATGCTGACGTGGCAAGAGCTTGGCGCCAGCCATTGTCACACCAAGCTTGGCGCCGTGAATCTTTGCGCCGAGCAGTTTACCCTATACCTCTTGGCGTTTCGAATGAAACAAGATTACGGTGTGGGCATCCTCCCTTCCATTACGGATGCCCTTCAAAGTGTTGATGCACATGCCATTTACCGTTCTGCTATTCCTGCATCTTCACCAAATAATCTCATTGATTTGGGACTGTATAAGCTCATGGCCATTCTGACACGTGTCTTCATTGTTCATATGTTGCCAGCTCGTGCTTGCCGCTTCTTTGCTCGAGCTTCAGCAGCTGGAATGATGAATGAAGGGTATGTCTGGATTGTCACTGATAATGTTGGCTTCAGCCTTGATGTACTTCCCCAACATAACATTCAAACCATGCAAGGTGTTGTCGGTTTCTGGCCATATGTAGCAAAATCAGCTAGGAACATAGATTTCATGGGTCGATTTGGTGCACGATTCAGAGCCAAATACCATCAGCTTCCTGATATAAGGATGGCAAGACCCACTGTCTACCAATACTGGGCGTATGATGTGGCATGGGCAGTTGCAACTTTATCTGAGAAGGTCAAGGGAATCAGATTTTCAAATATAAGCTTTCAGACACCAGAAGGTGTGAGGAAGAGTTTAATAGATACTCTCCTACCATCTCCTGTTGGGCCAGAGCTTCTCAGTGCCATTTTGGAAACAGACTTTGATGGATTGGCTGGTAGATTCGCACTCGCGGATAGGCATATGCAAGTTCCTGTTTATGAGGTTGTCAATGTGATTGGAGATCAAGCAAAGGGCATAGGGTTTTGGAGCCCAGCTTCTGGATCATCGAGGCTTCTAAACCCAAGCACAAGCCATGGTCAAACTAAATTTCGCAAAGACGCAGGTGAAATCCATTGGCCAGGAGATTCAAAAGCAGTGCCCAAAGGTTGGGACTTACCAGTGAACGGAAAAATACTCAAGATTGGTGTGCTGTAAGGCACGAGTTTAAACTTTTTGTGAGTGTTGATACAATTCCTGGCACCAATACAGTGAGTGTCAGTGGCTACAGCATTGATGTCTTTGAGGCTGCTGTGAAGAAACTACCATATGCTCTTCGCTATAATTACATTCCCTTTGATTGTGCAAATTCTTATGACAAGCTGGTAACCAAGGTGTACCTCAAGGTCAGCTTTCTTTCTATAATATCTACTTTTTCGCTTTCCATTTGTCGCTGGTTTTTGAAATATTTGTTCATTCCATATTTAATTGCTTGCTTTTTCTTTCCTTGGTGCATATGACAGGAGTTTGATGCGGCAGTGGGTGACGTGGCAATTATCACAAATCGAGCTAGAGATGTGGACTTCACAATGCCATACACAGAGTCTGGCGTGTCAATGCTTGTTCTAGCCAAGAACAGTGATAAACTATCCATGTGGATCTTCTTTCAGCCACTAACAAATGACCTCTGGATTGCAACTGCAGTTTTGGCCTGCTCGGCTGTGCTACATCGGCTGGTTGATGCTGCAGCTGAAGCAGCCAACCGCTCGGCAGCGCAGCCTAGCACCACACCGATTGGTAAACGTCGTCCTTTCCTGGACCCACACTACGAAATCCACGACCTTTTGTGGATCAAATGTCCAAGGTGGACCAACGGACCTGTTTCCCAAGAATCCAGTTAGCTAAACAGGCTGCAGCATCAGCCAGCCGATGTAGCACAGCCGAACAGGCTGTTTATCTTCGTCACTGGCCTAGTTGTATGGATGAGTGAATATCCAACAAATGATGAATTCCAAGGGTCAAGATTAAGACAGTTCAGCACCGTTTTCTACTTTATATTCTCCACTTTGACCTTCTCTCATGGTATGTGGTCACGGTCATTCTTCTTCTGCCTGGCTTTCATTAATCAAAAGTACAAAACTGCATGCATCTTCATGACTATACAGTACTCTGAACTTAAACATAACAGTATGCTAACTTTATAAGTGAATGGTTTGTTACTTCAGTAACATTATCTCTTTTGCTAATGCTTTGGACAGATCAAATTATCAAGCGCCTTCCGTCAAAAGTTCTTGTGGTGATTTGGTGTTTTGTGGTTCTAACTTTAGTTCAGAGCTATACAGCAAGCTTGTCATCGTTGCTAACTGCAAAGAGGCTCCAACCTTCAGTGACTGATCCAGGTCAACTCTTGCGCAATGGCGATTATGTCGGATACCAGAATGGATCTTTCGTGCTCGCGAAGCTTACGCAGCTCAAGTTCGATGAGGGCAAGATAAAGGTGTTTAGCACACCAGAGGAATATGCAAAGGCATTGAGGGCAGGATCAAACAATGGAGGGGTGTCAGCTATCTTTGATGAGATCCCCTATCTAAATACTTTCCTTGTGCAGTATGGATCAGATCATCAAAGTTCCAAATAGTTGGTCACATCGACACTGCTGCTGGATTTGGTTTTGTAGCTCCTTGCGCCTATCCTTCTGTAGACCATAAGATCTCCTAGCTAAACTCACCTGGTTGTTATATACTTATGTCATGGGTTACGTGTCTGCAGGTTTTCCCTAGAGGCTCTCCAGTGGTGCCTGACCTTTCAAGGGCCATCTTGGACTTAAGAGAGGGGCATGAAGGGTTTGCGATACAACAGAAATGGTTTGGGGATGCAACTCCTTCGCTCGATTATGGTGGTCGTGGCACTGATTCTGCACGTCTCAGCTTAAAAGCTTCGCAGGCCTGTTCATCATCAATGGCTTTGTGCTAGTAATCGTTCTGCTTATAGCCTTGATTAAGTTCATTTGGGCATGGCGGAGAAACCGAGGCTCACGGCGTTGCCATGGGAATGGAGAATCTGTTGGTGACATGGAACCACAACCATTGCATAATGACATGGCCACGGACTCTGTGCCTGCTGAATCACTCCAGGCAGAGACTATTGGTGACATTGGCCATCAACAACTTCAAAATGGCTTGGCCATCGACTCTGTGCCTGCTGAATCACTCCAGGTTGAAACGAGGACCAGGTAGAACATAGGCGGTTATCGTCAGGTTGCTTTCTGTAGGCACCTCGGTGATGCCTGATGCTGCTTATGAGTCTGGTTAGGTAGTGGTACTTCACTACTTCGTCGTAGGACTGTAGGAGTAATGGGGGAGGGGGGACGCTAGTTGGCGTTGGTTTATATTCCTTCAGTTACTGTCATCTCTGATGAGATAAGACTCCATCTTGTTTTTCTTTGCTACACGTGTGCTGAAGGTCCCCTATCTATAGATGATTTCCTCACACATCATGGACAAGAGAGGGGTGTTGTAGTTGGTCTTATCTCATTATTGGAGAAATGTGATTGTTGTATCAAATTTTATCCTACGGAGAAACATCATGTTCACACCGTATGATGCCATTGGATTATGCAAAACTTATGTCTCCCCTCTACTTTCTTTATTTTCTACTCCGTGTCAAATTATAGATCGTTTTAACTTTTTTAGATACGTAGATATCTAGAAATAAGGTATATTTAAGTGCATACCGAAATCTATGAATCTAAAAAACTGAAACGACATATAATTTTAGACGGAGGGAGTAGTCTAAGAGCCAAACTCCTACAAGCCTTGTCTGCGAGCTTGAAGACCTGAACATTCAACACGTAGCATCTGGACCTGGTAGTATAACATTAATAGAAATCCCCAAATAAAAAATATAATTGGAGTAAAAATTGTCTGGTCGCCCCCAAAAATATACTACATCGAATCGGTACCCACATTATGGTTTTGGAAAAGAAAATCACGAAACTAAAGGAGAAGGAAAGAAGATTTGAATATCTTTTTGATCCAGCCGACCAATGGGCCTTGGCCCAACAGGACGGACTCCCATCAATAAGTTAGGCCTGGCCCAGTAGTGAGCCGCCTCACAGGGAAACCCTAATCCCCACGTCGGGTTGGTATATAACCCTCCGCGTGCCGCCGCCGCATTCCCCTAGCACCTTGCGCCACCACACAACCAGCCGGCAGGAGAGCCTATCGGCGGCGGAGAAGATGGTGTCGCTCAAGCTGCAGAAGCGGCTCGCCTCGAGCGTGCTCAAGTGCGGCAAGGGCAAGGTCTGGCTCGACCCCAATGAAGTCAGCGAGATCTCCATGGCCAACTCCCGTAAGGCACCACTGCTTCCCCGCCTCGGCCCCTCCTCGCCTGGTCCTTGTTTTCTGCGCGGCGCGTCCGTCCAACGATCACCGCCCGTTCATTCCTTGGTTGCTCAGTGGGTTTGTGTTGCCGTCGTAGAGATAGATCTATGATTCTGCGCTCGTAGGTTTAGTTTCGAGCCTGTGGCAATTCTGCTTAGGGGAGCGGTAAGGGGTGATTCCACTAGTAAATCAGCTACCCCTATCCGTTTGATTGACTGCCAGTGCTATGCCCTTGTGGTTAATTAGCTGTTTTTGTCTTGTTGAGGTTAGTAGCCATCTAGATGTCTTGTTTTGTTTGCGTTCCGTGGCTGCAGGTCTCATATTGGGATTTGGGTCACTCACTATGTCAGTGTGCGCTATCATCATGTTGTGGTCTTGTTTATCCGTGCATACTCTGATACTGATAAATTGTATCTAGGTTTGTAGTTGCTGTTATGATTTTGTTACCCGTGTACATTCTAATTTGTCTGTGATGCTAGTTAAGCTGAAGAAGATATCTTTAGCTGAGTGATGCAGTTATTTATGAAGCTAATAGTCTAAATTCTGATTTTGGCTAGAACTGCAGTTACTTGCATTTCAAATGATGATTTGCAAGGAAGCAATTGTTCCCGTTAGTATGCCATTGTGCTGAGGCTTTGACTGCTTGGTTTATTATATGACTGCATGATAAAGTTAGAATAGTTCAGTTACTCATATTTGTTATGTTCTTCTGGGTAGTTTGTTGCACTGAACTCTTGTGTTCATGTAGTTTTGATGATGCTGACTTGTGTTTTATATTTACTGTCTTTATATTTAAATATTGAATTGTTAATGTCTTGTTTTTACTACTAACAACTGAAAGGAATATAAGTATGACCATGTTTTCTACTAAACTTACAGGCCAGAACATCCGTAAGTTGGTTAAGGATGGTTTCATCATCAGGAAGCCTCAGAAGATCCACTCGAGGTCCCGTGCAAGGAGGGCGCATGAGGCCAAGCAGAAGGGACGTCACTCTGGATATGGTATACTGCTGCCATGCTGATGTACCCCTTTTTTGTGTCCTGTAAACATTGTCAAAGTCTTGTAAATATATGTTAATCCACTACCTCTACAGGTAAGCGCAGGGGTACCAGGGAGGCTAGGCTCCCCACCAAGATTCTGTGGATGAGGAGAATGCGCGTACTGAGGCGCCTGCTGCGCAAGTACCGTGAAGCCAAGAAGATCGACAAGCACATGTACCATGACATGTACATGAAGGTCAAGGGTAACAGTTTCAAGAACAAGAGGGTGCTCATGGAGAGTATCCACAAGTCCAAGGCTGAGAAGGCCAGAGAGAAGACGCTTTCTGATCAGTTTGAGGCCAAGCGTGCCAAGAGCAAGGCAAGCCGTCAGAGGAAGATTGCCAGGAGGGAGGAGAGGTTGGCCCAGGTAAGATAGTGTCTTATAGATTCAATCTGCATTTATCTCTGAGTGGTGATGATCCTGGTGATTGGTAATATGGATGCTGGAATTTCGTTTTGTGTCCATGTGATACTATGATTCTTAAGGACTACCAAATTTGAACTTATATTTGCTGTTGCTTCTTGATCCACTGAAATGAAAGTATGTTCTGAAAATTTATTTACTATGGCATATGGTGAATTGGTGATCCATGGGTTTGAATGTTATAGTTTTATTGTCTATCAGTCATGGTTCATTTTTTTGACTTATTTTTTCTAAAATGTTTGCCCTTTTCCCCTGAATGTTGAGATATAATTTAACCTGTTTGTTTTTTCTTTTCTTTTGATTTTATGTTTAATTGTTTCATCTTTGTATAGGGCCCGAGGGAACCGGCTGCACCAGCAGCTGCAGCTCCAGTGCCGGCTGCAGCGTAAGTGTCTCGGAACTCCTTTTGTGTTCCTAGTTTCCTGGAGTAGGTTCAATTATTATGTTTTGTTGATGTGTTTTTCCTGCTTTCTCCAATGTTTCAGGGCACCAAAGAAGGCGAAGAAATGAAGGATCGATCCCCAGCTTTAGCTTTCTGGTACCAGGAGTAGCCTAATTTTGGAGCGCCTCTGAACTGTTTTGCTGTTACATATGTCCAAGCTTTCGTGTCTCGATATCTCTGAATATCATATCTCGTTTATGTTGAGTTGGATCAATGTAGTAGACTTGTTTATGCAGAGTTTTCTTTGCAACAGATCTCAGAAAATCTGGTTATGTTTATGGATCGAAGTTGTTATGGGTTCTCCTTTTGGTTGGTTTAGTTGCGAGGTTGGCATGGTCCACTTATTCCTTCGCTTGTCTGTCCGAAGGTTCGTCTCTTGGCTTTCATGTGATGTCGCCTAGGGACCATAACTGAGTGGTGGTGTCGTACGTCGACGGTCACTCATGATGCACAAGACCATTTGCTGAGTTATGTTTGGAGGCCTGCAAGGCTCGCTGCATATATGTTGATGCTTCGGGATTTGTGAACATCGTCACCGCCCGTTTAGGGCTTAAGCTGCGTGCCAGCCAGTTTGGTATATGGCGTCTGTCAACAGTTCTTGATCGGCAAATGGCCGTCTGTCAACAGTAGAGTAGTTCTTGAACGGCAAATCAAGGGATCCTTGCAGAGGCAGCCAAAGCACCTGTAGATTTCAATTCAAATGCTCCGGAAGGGATTTGCCATTGCAATCGTTCATGCATGAGGCTTTTCCATATGCCCGAGTCAAGTTCCTGACGACGCTTTTCCATATGCCGAGTCAGAGATGTTTTAGCCCCATTCAAAAGCGTCAAGTGTAATTTGACACATATTTACCAAACTGGACGGGCTGTCAGGAAATTGGCTCAGTTCGTAGGTTACAGAGACAGAGAGTCCATTTTCAGTGGATGATCAGCGAGTTTTTCATGATAGAGCATTCTTACACAGTTTCCTGTCAAGGTTAATTGCGATCCTGGTGCAGGGAGCATTGCAAACAGAAAATGCATAAGATTGGGAAAACTATGAAACTAGAATCAAGATTTCAACTGATGTGCCTTTGGTGAATCACATTAGCAGCCGTATCTAGTTCATCTGAAATTGATAGGTGCAGAACAAACTTTTCTGTTCACTGAATCGCATGATGTAAAGCTCCAGCTGCTAGGAAGTCATCAGTCTCAAAATGCTCTCCAATCACGACCTGGAAATGTCTTATATTAAGCCATCCAGATTACATCTTTTCCTATGTCAGGAACCACGCTGGTAGAGGTATGAGGTAAAAAAACCTCAAGTGTACTGTATAATATCACTTAGAAAGGAATCTGAGAATCAACCAGTACACGAAAAAAAAAGAACAAGGAAAACACCTGCATGTTTACAAATAGTTGTCAAATGCCATGCAGGATCTTACGCAGGTCATTGAAAGGGTAATATTACATAACTGGAAAGTTAAAATCTTTTGCAAAGATCAAAGACTTGGTAGCAGACTTTTTGTCACTGGGTTAAGAAGATATCTGATCAACTAGATAAGAACTAAAGAACAAGATTCCTACAATGGAATGGCACTGAAGTTGAAAAAAAAGGATCATTACATTCAAGTTGCCTATATAAGCTCAAAGTACAAAGAGGAGCCAAGAAGATCCTGGTAGATATGCAGAAGGCAAGTATAAGAGAATTAAATTACCGGTCATCTTTGTTTAATGATTCCAGAATTTGCTACTGCTATGCTTTGCAGGGAGTGACACGGCAGACTTCGTTTAATGATTCCACACTTTGCAGACAGATGCTGCGAATCCAGTACTTCGTATGACATTTGTGTGGCGTTCACCAAGGCCCTGATAGACTCAGTTTCGCGGCTGAGAAACTTTAAGTTTCAAAGTACTTGAGAGTCAGTGAGGACAACAATGTTAAGAATATTGCTCAACTTTGATAAATCAGTACCTATTTCAGTTTCTGAGCAAGGCTCTTTGCATTTAATACCAACTGGTTCCCTATTACTATAATTTATAATGGCAGCTAACGGCAAGACAACTGATCCAGAAATAAAATCATTGAAAGTGCTAGCAGAGCAGAACTTTGATCTTACTAGCACTATTTTGACGAACAAAATCCAGGAGGAAGGTTAAGAGTGTTAACTGTTAAGTCTACCATAGTCCCATAACTTCATTCTTACGTCTCACGTGCTTCTGCATATTGGCCATTTGCACTACGCTCTCAAAATAGAATATTAGTCCTTTATATATTCCTAATGATGCAATCCTGTGACTTCAGTTTCACGCAATATAAGGTCCCCTTTGGCACGGGCTTAGGCCAAAGAGGTTTCGGAGTAACACGCATTATTTAACACTGTGCGATACTGTAGCACGAAGCCAAAACAGATACCAAAGCCTCAAAATGAATTGGGAAGGAGGTGAAGCCCCAAAAAGTGACTTCCCACGGCTTCGGCTCCGCCTGCTATAGTACTGCTACAGTTGCAAAGCCGAAGCCTCCCTAAACCATACCAAAGGAGCCCTAAGTCATCCACATTGATATCTAAAATATGGCATGACAATTCAAGCCAGAAGAACGTCTTATGAGAATGATACCCCTCAACTTAAGACCTTATCCTGACAAATCTAGCGGCATGATACTTGGCAGACTTAATCAACCACCTCATCGGTTAGAAGTGCGTCATCATTTTGAAAGGATCAGAGGACATTGTTTCATAGGACTTAAACATGCCAAGATCTCATAGGACATTTTTTTCTCTCAATCCCGTGATATCCACCTCATTATTCTGTATCCGAGCCTTGATATTCAACAGCGATCATCAGAAACCATGAAAAGGCCATATAAGGTAGTAATAAGGTTCATTTACTTACTCTGGCAACAGAAACAAAACATTTTCATTAGATTTTCTCAATGAGAGAAGTAAAAATCTGCAAGAGCATGCAGCTATAACTATGAGAGTTGTGACTATGACTATGAAAAATAAAACAGGAACACATTCCATGCCAACTGATAAAAAGAAATGCCCACCAGCTGTTTGCAATAACTTTTGGCATGTGTAATTAAACTTGAGGTCCTTGTGCTTGCATACATCAAATGGGAAAGATTAAACAGCCCAAATGTCGCGTCAGGGGAAACATAAGCTAGATTTTCAATAAACAAACTATCCAAAAACATGTCATAGTCTCGTCAAAAAGATCCCTCAGCAGTCCAATGGAGACGGGCCCTCCATCATTTGCAACAGAAATCTGATATCCGTTCATGAATTGTTGAAGATGTGTACTGGATGCGAAACAAACTGAGAGAGACATAATGGAACTGAACGATTGAAGGAGATTCAGGACAGAGTATTGCAATTCCCCAATTTTCATGCAAAAACGCTTGACATACAGCTAAACATGAAAGAAGAAAATTCAAAATTAATTTGCTAGAAAACAAGATACTGCTTACTAAGAATTGAAAGGATTGTTTTAAGGCAGAGAAAGGGAGTTTTTGCAATGGTTACGCCTAGATCGAGCAAATCTATTTAAACACCTCTTTGAACTATCTTCCACCTTATTTAGGCTATTTCTTTCTGGTCTATGTTTTATAATTTGAATTTGATATCCACAGTACTAAAAGTTGATATTAGTCAAGCCAGCCCAAACCCTGAAACCATGTTTCTATGAAACTGTTTCCAAGGATTAACTTGTTCACTCGAGAAATAGAAAGTTTCTCTCGCATCCTCTATCCACAGTCAAAATGGAACGTATTTCACATTTTTTAAAAATCTGATTGACAAAATATGATAAAGAGTTAAAGAGTACCTAGAATAGCAACCCACATCATAACCCTTGCTCCCGCTTCCATGAAGTTTTGCGCGTGACGTTCTAAAACTTCGTCATTGAACAGGCCACATCTATGACAAAAATCTCAGGTTCGTCATAGATCATCGGCGGTAGCCCTTGACTGCTATGGAAATATGGAATTATGATGAAAAAAAATGTGTGTCATAAAACAACATCTCATATCGTCCACCAGCATCTTGTATTTGTGACGCCAACAACTCGTCATAGAACCGGTGGGCCACATGTGGCGGTGGGACCCATAGATCCACATGTGATGATAGAGGGTCCAACGTGTCTTCGTGGTTGCCACGTGTAGCGACCAGGACCCACCGGTCCACGTGTTAGGGCCGTGGTAGAGGTGGGACCCGGTCGTCCACGTGTACGAGTGCGGGCCAAGCAGACCGATGTGGCTAACACGTGTAATTGTGGGTCCCTATTGACCGGTTCAACATGTCTACGTGGCTGCCATGTGTAGTGAACAGGACCCTTCCGTCCATGTGTCAGGACCGTGGGTCAAATATATCAACGCGAGGCCCACTGTAGAGGTGGGACCCGACCGTCCACGTGTACGAGTGCGGGCCCAGCGGGCCGACGTGGCTAACACGTGTAACTGTAGATCCCGGTTGACTGGTCCAACATGTCTACTTGGCAGCCAGGTGTGGTGACTGGGACCCGACGGTCCACGTGTTAGGGTTGTGTGGGTCAAATATATCAACGCGGGGTGCACTGGGAAGGTGGGACCCGACCATCCAAGTGTACGAGTGTGGGCTAGCAGGCTGACGTGGCTACCACGTGTACATGCAGGTCTTGTTGGGTGGTTCAGGTTTGAGTGAGCCCCCAGGATCCACTCGATCCGAACAAGCCCTAAAAAGGGAGCAAAAAATTTGCTGCCGCACGGGTTCGAACACGAGCCAAAGGCGGCATCGCAGATGCTATCAACCATTGCGTTACTCTCGCATTCTTTTTGAGCAAAATACTCACATGGGCGCGACGGTTCCTGTTCCCATGCATGCTCACCTAGACGCGGTTCCGCCTTAACTATGAGTGGAGAGGCTGGTGGCGCATGCTCACCTAGACGCGGTTCCACCTTAACTGTGAGTGGAGAGGCTGGTGGTCGGTGGCAGTTCCGAGAGGGGTTTTCAAGAACTCCTTCTCGCCGTCGTCGCCGATTCCCAATCCAGTTTGTAGAGGGGATTTTAAGAACTCCTCCTCTTATCGTCCTCGCCATTTCCTCAAAGAGGAGTTTTCAAGAACTCCTACTGTAGCCCCCGCTCAGCCCCCTTCACCGCCCCTCTTCGATCACCATACATCGCGCCACTCCACCTCTCCAGCGCTCCGGCTCGCCACCGTCCACATGCCGCAGCTCTTGTATCTTCGAGAACAATAGTCTCTAAACCGGAGCGTCTTCTCTGCCATAACCTCCAAATCTAAACCTTGTTTATTGTTTTTTCCTGCTTGAGTTTAGTTCTTCTCGAATAAAATTAGAGCTTTTCGAGCTCGGCATGTCGGTTTTCAGTACCAATCGGTCCAGTACTGTATCACAGCCATTGACGTGGAAAGTACACTGCCGTCTTTTAAGCTTTGATGAAGCTGAGCCGAAATGCTGGACAGGCATTTCAATTCGCTAAATAGATTTCAAATTTTCAATGTAATGAACTGGTTGAGTAGTACATCTGCTACAACTACCACAGTAGTACCACGAGCTATTTTTATTCAACCCCGGTGAAAGAAAAGTAGAAAACCTACAGCTCGAGTGCAATGCGGCTGCAACAATGCTGCACGCAGACACTCGGAGCACGTGCTTCAGGACCCGGCTATGAAGGCCACGATGCGCTCCATGAGCCGCTTGGCGTTCTCGCACTCGGGCTTCATCAGGAAGAAGACGTGGCCCAACCCCTCGGACTCGAGCCACGCCGCGCTCCCGGGCCACGCGCTGGCCGCCGCGGCGTCGTAGTACGCGCGGTCTCTCGCCACCAGCCAGTCCTTCGCCGCCGCGCACACCAGCAACCGCTCGCACCCGAGGCTCTCCAGCCCCGCTGCCGCGCCCGGCGCCGTCGGGTTGATCCTCGGGTCGTCCGCGCCGCCGGCCGCGTCGGGGCACGCGAACGCCCACACCTTCGCCGTGATCACCACCGCGCACTCCGGCTCCCCCTCGATGGCCATGATCCCCCCGAAGAACGGGTGGAGCAGGACCGCGCCCTCGATCCTCGGCGCGTTGTCCGCGGACGACGCCCTCATCAGCACGTTGTGCACGATGTTGCCGCCCGCGCTGTCGCCGTGCTCGGCGAGCCAGTCGTCGTCCCGCGCAGATGCCGCCCACCGGAGCGCGGCCCAGCAGTCGTCGTAGGCCGCGGGTAGCCGGTGCTCGGGGCGAGGCGGTAGTCGACGGACACCGCGAGGACACCGGCCGCGGCGGCGAGGGAGGTGAGGTAGTTGTGGTACGTGGCGGACCTCGCGGACTCGATGATGAACCTGCCGCCGTGGAAATAGACTAGGACGGGGAGCTTCTTGGCGGAAGGTCCTTGGAGCTTGGGCAAGAAGAGGCGCACGGAGAGGCCGGTGACGGCGTCGATGACGACGTCCTTGGAGGCGACGCCGCTGGCATCGTCGTCGACGCCCGCGGCCACGAGCACTGGTCGGTGGAAACGATCTATCGTGCCGCTCTTGTAGATGCGGAAGTGCTCCGGGGCGTCGAACACCACCTCGTCGTTGTCCGGGTCCATGGCTACCCAACGAGGTGCTGTTAGGAGGCTGTTGGACTATTGGGTAGCTTTGCCTCTCTCTTGGGAGTGAATCACGACCACACGTGCTTGGGGCCATTGGATGATATAGATGTTTCGAAATGAAAAGAACTCTTTTGTCCTAAGTCAAGTTTTGACCAATTTTTTTTAAAAACACACACCATGTCTACAATATCAAATTAATTCCATAAAAATGGTCTCGATACTCCAAATCACAAACGTGGACGTAACCTTCTCGATTACAACTTGATCTGCTTGTTGGAATATATATGTTTGTTTTGGTTGTTTCAAATACCTGCCAAATTCTATATTTGGAGCTGATTTAACCGAGTTTCAATTGAATTTCTGTTCAAATTTTGAACTACGCAAACATTTATTCGTCTAAAGTGGTGTATCGCATTCAAGTGGTCTTTCAGGGTTTGTAAACCCTGCCTTCTTTTGTTTATCACTTGAAGTACATCGCCTAATCAAACCACATTGAGCGGTGTCTAGGTTCTCTATAATTGCATTTCGCTCACACCGTCTGAATTTGGTGCGACATCTTGTTATGTTGCATGGAGGCTATTGTCCAGTTCTTTAGTGCTGCTCCTTTTTCATGGCTTGTTTGGATTAAAATCATTTACTCTCGGCACATGTGGATTAAAATGGAAAATTAATTATTTTCATCCAATCCCTCCCATTATGTGTGGATTAGAGGGGATTGTTTCGAACGCAAGCATCATAGTTGTGTGTTTTGTTGTGATTCTCAGTAGTTTTCAGGTGGTTGGTTAAAAATTATGACAAGCCGCTCAAGAGAGTGGTAAAGGTCGTTCATGTTCATCTCATCTGCAGTAGCCATTTCGGTCATAGAATTCTCGTCTTTATTTGGGAGTCTTGTACCCCTAGAGCACACATCCATGAATACAGGTTAAGAAAATCGATCAAAACTATTCTAATGTGAAGGAGTTCCTAGTTTATAGAAAGATTATTATAAGGCAATGTTTGTTTCCCACCCCAGAGTATATAATCAAGCTTATTATTTTGTAATTATAATTAGACTATAACAATTCAGAGGACAGATTATAAGGTGGATTGTAAACATGCAGGGCCCAAAGCTCTAAACTAACAACGTTCTACTGGCCTCTTCGGACATTTTACCCTTGGAGCTTGCACTTGTAAGTAGCGAGTTTGGAAATGAACAAAACTATCGTGATAATAACGTTAAATAGAAACTTTCCATATTCATGGAAATATGAAAAATGTTATCATAAAGCTTCGTAGCAGAATAAGCAATTCAAGTCTCGAGAAGAGATGTATGGGGACACGACGACAACACTCTACTGCCCTCCTCGACTGTGGCAGAGGCGCAGAGCTGGAATAGTGAACAATTTTCAGTTGCAACAAGCTCAAAACTACACACGTCCACAAAAAAATCATGCCCGGACCAAGACCGATTTATTCAACCAGAAATACTTGCACAAGTTCAATGACAGCTCGAACCTCGAATGCTGCGACGAGCGGAACACAGGGAGAGAGACAGCAAAGTCAGCCCCCGGCTATGAAGGCCACGACGCGGTCCATGAGCTGCTTGGCGTTCTCGCACTCGGGCTTCGGGAGGAATAAAACGTGCTCCTCCCCGTCGGACTCGTGCCACGCCACGCGCTCGCGGCCACGGCCTCGTAGTACGCGCGGCCCCTCGCGTAGAGCCCGTCCTTGTTGCCGGCGCACACCAGCATCCTCGCGCACCCGAGCTTCTCCAGCGACGGCGCGCCGGGCGCCAGCGGGTTACGTTCATCCTCGGGTCGTCGACGCCGCCGACCGCGTCCGGGCACGCGTAAACCCAGAGCCCGGCGGTGATCGCTGCGGCGACCTCCGACTCCCCCTCGATGAGCGTGCTCCCGCCGAACCACGGGTGGAGCATGATGGCGCCCTCGATGCTCGGGCCGCCGTTGCCGGACGCCCTCAGCAGCATGTCGTGCACGATGTTGGCGCCGGCGAGGAAGAGGCGAGCCACGTCGCCGTGCTCGGCGATCCACTCGTCCCGCGCCGACGCCGCCCACTGGAGCGCGGCCCAGGAGTCCTCGTAGGCAGCCGGGAGCGGGTGCTCGGGGGCCAGGCGGTAGCACACGGACACCACGAGGACGCCCGCCGCGGCGGCGAGGGGGTTGACGTAGGTGTGGTACGTGGCAGAGCCGGCTGACTCGAGCATGAACCCGCCGCCGTGGAAGAAGACGAGGACGGTGAGCTTCCTGGACGGGGCGCACTGACAGACAGGCCGGTTTCGGGGTCCAGGACGACGTCCTTGGAGGTGACGCCGGTGGCCTCGTCGAGGCCGGCGGGGAGGACCGGAGGCCGGTTCAGGCGCTCGATCCTTCCACTCTTGTAGAGGCGGAAGTGCGCCGGGGACTCGATGGCTATCTCGTCTGCGGCCGGCTCCATGATGGATCGGAGAAGGCGTCGGTGTGGAAACACACACTGGCAGGCTTCTAAAGATAAAAGATGGATTTGTTTGAGATGGAAAATCAATTGTATTATCAGCTATACTGACCCCGGCCAAATCGCTGGAATCCCTGGCGTAGACAAAATCCGCGCTCGGTTCTACCAACGGAATGGGATTGCTGTGACACAAAGGCTAGCACCTCCGTGGTCCTGTCAACAAAATGCGTATCTAGAAAATGCACGGAAAATTCCTGAGCATGTAAAAATTGAGCTTGTACAAAGAATTATACAAAGAGAAAATACTGTGTTTGCGAACCAAGTGTGGATCAGCGGATAAGGTTACTTGTGGTGAAATCTCATCATTGGATTCGAGTTTTCGACTTGATGCAGGTGCTCGTATTTTTATGGACGTTATTTTTCGGTGGTAACTGGTAACTCAGTATCTCGAAGATGCTAGTAGAGGTATAGATGCTTGCTATGATTTCGTCAATCTTGATAACCAGCGACTTGATCTCTCGAAAGTGATTATATAGGTAGGATTACGTATGGGTATTCATAAAATGAGTATGCGTTTGCATACGTGAGCGTCTGCATCTTTGTTTTGAAAAAAATAACCGTGTTCATAGTTGGTCCACAACTCACGATACTTCACGTGCTGCGCTCCCCCCCCCCCCCCCCCCCCCCCCCCTCCTGTTCTCCTTGCATAATTTGTCATATTATACACCTGCTTTGTGGTTGGAGTTTTTCATAATTTTTTTATTTACATATCTTATCGATGGGATCACAACACAAGACCTTGCTCACTTGGAGCACCAGATATTCTGCATGCTCTGAGTGAGGTGTGAACTGTGGCCGCACGTGCCTAGGCCCTTGGATGATGAGTAATAAAAAAAATCAGTGTGGTGGGACAGAAAATAGTTGGAATAGCGGGACATGACCTGGCAAGGCTATCAAACTGGACTCTCCCCACTGACGCGTGGGCCTCATCGCCAAATGGCCCACGCGCCAGTGGGACAAGGTTCCCTCAGCAAATTGGCAGCTTCCTAAATATGCGCTCGTGTTTGAAAGATGCCTCTTCGGTAAATCCAAAGAAATGTAACCATCCATTGAAAGAAGGTGCGGTTTTCCATTCTACAATGCACTAATGATTATGTAATTTTATTGAGAAAATTGTATAATTTAAATCAGCTACAATGAATTTTGTACAAGCAAAAAAGTTTCTTCTTACTGTACAGCAGAAGAGATCATTGGTAGTACAAATTACTCTACGCACTGTTCTAAGATTGATCTGCTATTGGACTGCCAGCCGCTGGAGATGGTCCATGAAAACCTCAAAGCTCACATCATCTGTAAATATGACGTCTCCACCAGGGGAGGGATTATCCGAATTATATGTCACAGATGGATTTAGCTTCGCCAGTAAAAATCGAGCCTGCAGTTTCAGAAGAAAATAACTTTTAGTTATTTCTAGAGCATATAGCATAGGGAAAGGTATGCCAAGAGAAAGGTTGGGATGAGACAACAGTTGAAAAATAAAGGTTTTATCGGTGGAAATGGTTGTTCTTTTTCCTTGGTGAATATTGACCATTCCTCTAAACCGTAAATCCGTAATACACTTCATGGTTCATACACACTAATTTGAGCACTGGTTGTTAGACATGGGAAATGGCTTGATTCTAAGACTGCTTTATTTGTCATGACAAATGGAATCATCAGGGACCTAGAACCAAAGTCGACAAGGGGCTTTATTTGAGCACTGGTGGTTAGGGGGGCAACTACAGCTAAAATAGGATATTGACGTGCAACAATTGTTGAGCAGTTCATTATTTCCATGCCATAGAGCTTGTTAGATACAGGCGATGGCTCATTTTTTCCTGTACCCCTTTTCAGTGGCTTTGCTGAAATGATGCTGCTTCACAGTGCAAATACCATGAATCCATAACAAGGAGCATTATACTACATGTTTAAGTGAAAGTTGGGAATATTACTTCACTAACCCATGAACTACTTATTGAAAAAACAACCATGACTTATCAACCCACAGGATAATGTACAAACAGAACTAGGGAAATTCAAAATGGCCAAGAAAAAAAAAGAATACCTGAGATCCATATTGATCACAGACTACCAAACGGGGTACAGGAAACCGCTCCTTTATTATTGAACCAGCTTCCTCGTGTGGAGCTTTTAACAACTGGGCAAATGCCTGAACATTGTACAAGTAAGCACCGGATGGCAACTATAGCATATAATTCACAATTCACTGTAGATGTGATCTACTTGGACCACTATAATATAAAAATAATGACAATTTGATGTTAAGGTGAAGTAATAAACTAAAAATGTGTTTGAAAATTAATGTACAAGCAAAAAAGTTTTATATCTCAGCAGAAAACATTAGAAAGCTGTGAGAAGGGTTACCTCGTGACCTTCTTGATCTTGATAACCAGCATTTCGCCACTGTGCAATGGTTATCCCATGGAATATGACAACAGTAAAATAAGAATCCAACAAAAGGATCTTGTCAGAAGCAACTGCAGTTGCATCCAAGAGAACTGGCTCTGGCCCTGACTGAAATAAATAGGATATAAGTGAAGGCTGAATCATCACAAGTGCATTGGCTACATTCTCTCTGTCCATCATCATCCTAAAATATGCAGTTTCATCAGGACTGTTATTAAAAACCTACACAAGAAATAAATAATTAATATCCAGATATGTAAACCTTTCATATTCAAAGCATTGTTTAATGAATAAAGATGAACAGTCTACCTGAACAAATTGAGAACGCCTCAAATTAAAAATAAACTGAGGAAATATTGATAGACGTGGGGATAAACTGAATGATGAGGGTGTTTCCTTCTGATAGTCTCCAAATTTAGAACATATACGTATCAAAGCTCGATCAAGCCATCTTACTGGGTCAAAATCAACCTGGAATAATCCATGACAGGAAAATGTTACACTAAGATGAGCTCAACAACTTAAACTATTGCGCATGCTTTGCGAATCCCTCCAGCCTATATACTCAAAAAATGCTATGTATAAATGTATAAGCAGAAATAGCAGATAATGTATTAATATTGCTCCTATAAACGTCAGGAGCAGACTTGACCAAAAAAGTTAAAATTGTTGAGATCTGGGCATCTGGCACAACACTTCAGTGACCGATAATGATTCAATCCCCATTTTATACAATAGTATAGCACGCTAAGTTGGCCATCTCATCAAAACATAAAAGATAAAGAGAATTACAATTTTGCATTGATGCTAAAGCAAAAGACATCTGGGGGGGGGGGGGGGGGGGGGGTGTACCTCAGTTTCCATCTTAAATGACACCAAGCGCGCCATGACTGCAGCAGCAGCTTCTTGATCAAAGCCAGCTACTAGCTCCTACAACACAAACGAACTTGCTAAGGAACGAATACCTTAGTTTGTTTTGAAAGAGGGGGGAAACACAAGAAAGGAATAGAAATCAGTCACACCTGTATTCATCATATCAGCTAAACAAACTATAGCATGTAAAAACAAAGTGCTTGAAAATTCAGCATTATTAAATTAACCAAATAAAAGGGCACTTGCCTCGACATTATCCACGCCAGAGACCCATCTTCTGGATATTGTGGTTGACCTTAATCTCATCTGACCCTCATTGTGCTGATAGCTGAATGTGGCACCCTCAAGTTAGTCAGACAAATTCATCCAAAACAGAATCAGCTACTTGCATATGTATAGGCCAGAGGAAACCAAAAATCTTCTTACTAGGTTAAGAATTGAAAGTAAAACTGATTGCTTGTTGATTGACCAATTGAATCTGGGCCATCTTTTTTTGCAATATCATATACAAAGCAAAGTGATGTTTTTCTGTCAAGACCGCACATCTTCCAAGCGCTAGTGTTTCCTTGACCAATAACAGTGTCTGAAGACAAAGGACTTTTCTGCATATCATGACAGCAATGTTTAGAACAACAGAGGGGGGGAAAGCACACGCAAGCTTGTTGTATTCCTAATTAACAAAGTAGCTATTGAATGATCATAGTGTCCTACCTTCTCCAGGGAAGTACAAGGTCCAATGATGCCTTGAACCTTTACATCCTTTGAACAGTTAATCTCCAGGATACCACTGCAGAGGCAATTTAATCAATTAATAAATCAACATGCCACCATTCCACAAAT
This sequence comes from Setaria viridis, assembly GCF_005286985.2. Classification (NCBI taxonomy): domain Eukaryota; kingdom Viridiplantae; phylum Streptophyta; class Magnoliopsida; order Poales; family Poaceae; genus Setaria; species Setaria viridis. Next base: position 3,230,317 of record NC_048266.2, read on the forward strand.
GTACTCCCTCCTATTGGCTATTGCAAATGTAAGTTGTTTTAAGATATGTTTTGGTCGTAAACTTTCAAAAAATTTACCATCAATGTGCAGATGGAGAACAACGTAAAATTTCTATCACTAAATTCAACATTAATAGAGGTTTCACAATACTCAATTCCCTTTACCCGAAGTCATAATTTCAGAATCACTAGTGACATATTGGAGACCGTGTCAATGTCCTAAACGACTTATATTTGCAACCAGAGGGAGTAGGATGTAAACTAAGAAATCTCAGGTTCAATTATCCCAAGTGAAATCTTCAAGTACAGTCTTTCAAAACCCAAACCTGCCACTATTAACCTACATGGGATTGTCTATTCTAGGAATAATAAGACAATGGATCTACAAACATGCCAGTCAGTTAGCTTCTCTTATGGGCATTGTGCGACCAAGGCACTAGATGCTATGTTTTAAGCAGCGGTTAGCAGTCAAGCCACTTTAAAGCAATTGCACAATGCCTTAATGTGGAAAGCAGCTGCGATGCACTGAAAGCTTCAATGGGCCTATGCACAACTACATGTATTTCCTGGTGCAAAGAAGAATGACTAGATATGTGATTCTGTGGTATTCGAAGAAAAGGAAACCAAGTGTGAAGTGTCTCCGATGCAACATTCTCAAAAGAGATAAGAAAGCAGTAGCTCCGCCAATTAAGAATTGCAGCTTGCACGTACAATGTGTTTTTTTAAAAAAACAAGGTGACTCAGTTCTGTTAGAGTATATTAGGCAACTCCGGATATGGTTAGTTTAGGATTGATTGTAATCCCGGGATAACCTTCCTTATCTCTAGGAGAGGCTACTTGCTCTCTAAGCCATGTACTCCTATTTAATCAGCCCAAGGGGCTCAAGCAATATATCCCAAAAATTATACACAATCTTACATGGTATCACGAGTCTAGGTTCTAACCCTAGGTCTCCGGTTTCCGCTGCCCTCGCGCCGCCCCCGAGGAGATCGATCTCCGCCGGTTGCAGCACCCTCGTAGGATGCGCGGCCAATCTAATCCGCCACGCCGTCGTGGTCACCTAGCAGCAGAGGGGCCTACCTCTACCCGTGGCCGATTGGATCCATGGCCGCACCGCTCGTCGGCCGCGCCACCATGGGGCCGCCGCCGGGCCTGCCATGCCTCCACGTCGTTGTTTCCTCCAGCTTTGCATCTGGATCCGCCGCTCCCTCTGAGCACCAACCCAGGCGTCCCCCTCCAACCTGCGCCGCCGCACCATCACCTCTGAGCGCGAGTGCGCAGCTGCGGAGGATGCCTGTGGGGATTTCAGGCCAACGCACCGTTGGGGCCGTCGGGCCACTGCACCGCCGGTCGACGTCGCCGTCGGGCCGCAGCGCCCCTCCCGCCCTCCCTCGCCGGCTCTCTCCTCCGCGCTATCGGACGCCGTCCCCTTCCTCCCCCAGCGCCGCCTTGGTGCTGCCTTGAGCGCAAGGACACGGCTACAGGGGCTCATGGGGCTATCGACCTGCCATGCTACTGGAGTGGAGGAGCCGCTCGGGGCGCACCCCACGCTGTCGCTCTCGCTTCCTCCTTTCTTTTTCCTGTGCCCGTGGTTGACCACAGTGGGGAAGAGATAAGGGAGGGGAGGGGAAACTACTAGGTGCACCCGAGATTGTACCCGCGGGCCTCTTCCTGCTGCTGCTCTTTTCTTTTTCCCGATCAGAGATCGGGTTGTGTCGCCCTACCGTCCCGTTGTCGCTTCATCGTCAACACTCCCGAGGACGAGGTTGTCGTTGCGCCCTCTAGGCTGCAGTGGCAACGCTCGTGATCAAGCCATCCTCGCCGGCGTCGCCGCCTTTTCAGGCGGTGGCACCACCCATGCTGCTGGTCCTCGTCACGCTGGCTCTCGGTCCGAGTCCGCGCCTATTGCCGCACACTCGTGAACACCGCCGCCGATGTTGCTAAAGGAAGATGCAGTTGCGCTCTTTAGCTGCACCATCTACCATCGCAGTCGGCTCATTGTTCTGCTGAACCTATCAGCAAGAAGCTACTGATTTTGTGTATTCGGGCGCCTTCGCTGACGCTTCGGACCCACGCCCTTCTCCACGGCTTCGACCACGTCCACCTCAACCTCGGCTACTTCGGCACTAAGGGGCTACCATTTGCTTGACAAGCCTCTTCGGCTCCTATTCCAACCACAACATCTGCGACGCATCGACGGTTGCAACTGCGGGGGGATCTCCTCTCTTCAGCTTATTTTCCAATCTCATCGTTTGCACGCTCCCGTTGTGACTGCGGGGGGATGTTAGAGTATATTAGGCAACTCCGGATATGGTTAGTTTAGGATTGATTGTAATCCCGGGATAACCTTCCTTATCTCTAGGAGAGGCTACTTGCCCTCCAAGCCATGTACTCCTATATAATCAGCCCAAGGGGCTCAAGCAATATATCCCACGCATTATACACAATCTTACAAGTTCAAGCCCTTACAATTACAAATTTGATCATCTCTAGAAACAATCAAATAAAAGTCATGCTACCACAACAATTAAATTAAGATAGATGAAAGAACATTTACTTGAATGATAGACCAAGGTTGTCGTCTGCTGATTGAAAAATGCGGAGAAGTGAGTCCTTAAAAACAGAATGACCAAAACTTTCAGCAAGCACAACTACTCCTCCAGTCTTCTCAATTGCAACCTTCATTTCAGCAACTCCTACCTATAAAATCAAACCAGAAAGAAGAAGTTTATTAGTTTTGAACAAGGTAACCATACATCTCAATTTACACATCGAAAATACTGTGTAGTGGTCCTTAATGACCTGTCCAAATGAATTTCTTTCTCATAAATGTATTGGATAGCACTGATTGTCACTGGAATCAACTGTGCACATTGTCTTACATGTAAACATTTTAAATGCAATTAAAGAAACATTGGAAATGCCTTGTTTCTTATGTGACTAATTATGGCAAGTTGTTAATGGCTATATTAAAATAATTTTGCATTGTGATGTTCTCGATTTTGGTTAACAATCTAGATCATGTTTTAAGTTGCGTATATGCATGATATACTCTGATGCATAGACACCTACATGTGATAAAGACATTGCTTTTTAGCAAAAGCAAAAGTAAAAAACTAAAACTTAAAAAATTAAATCAAACTACAAGTTTAATAATGATGTACTCCCTAAATTATAGGTCGTTTTGGCTTTTCTAGATTCATAAATTTAACTATGTACATAGATATACGCTATGTCTAGATACATAGCAAAAGTTATGAACCTTAAAAGGCCAAAAAGAACTATAATTTGGGACGGGAGTATAGGCCAAAAAGAGAATGTCGTCAAAGGAAACATTCAGGAAGCTGCTTTTTGTCCCTAAAGAGTACTTGAAAAAAGCAAAACAGTGGCAACTGGCAAACCTGGTCGACTGCACAGGCAAACAAATCCAGAACATGCCCTTGGTGAACAAGCTGCTTTGCTATTTGATCATAGAACTTAATAGCTTTGTCATAAAGTGGTGCCGAGTCTTTATCAAGGTCCTTGTGTGAGCGAATTGGCTCTGATAAGGATTTGGATACAATCTGGAAATTGGAAGATGGTCATCCTACTGCACAAGAAAGCATATTACAGGAGTATCTCCGAACCATATAATACATGTGAAAAATCATAATTGGAACTAACGCTAAAGCTCTGATTTTAAACAAATAAACTGGGGCAAAGTGTTGTTTCGTGATATCGCCTAGTAATGTGAAGGGAATTGTAGTAAATGTAATCCAATATAAGTAGTGAGATAAACATGAGTTAGTCGTTTCAAGAAAAGATGCAACAGCATCTTCTGACAAAACACAGGTACAACAATAGAAGTGAAGGATGGCTTCCATCTTCTTTCAAATCACTTATGCTTATAGACATAATCTCATAGTATAAAGCAAATAAAGAAATGCATAGTATTTATGTTATACTATTACGGGTACTGCAGCATAATCCCCAAGCAAATACAAACAAATAACACAAGCATATATAGCAGTGAAACTATGCAGCTAAAATAAATTACCGCTCCCAGAATCGTGGCTATTAACAGTAATTTAGCATTTGGGGGGGGGGGGGGGGGGGGGATAAGACAACCATGTAAATCTTATATAAAATTGACAATTGACAGCATCAGATCCAGACAAGTTCAGGTCATGTGAGCATATTCCATTCCACTTCAGAATATGGTGTTCGGAAAGTTATAAACAATAACATTTCTCAAGCTTGTAGGAACCTATGTTAAATTTCCTGAGAAATATGTAGGTTGTATATTGGCGAAGGAAACTTCCCAATTGGCCCTCTATTAGGCATCTTAATCCAGAACTGATGTAGTTAAAAGAACCATAGCTTAAAAAATGGCATCCAATTGAAAGAATTTGGACTTACAGAACCAGGTCCCTCTGTAGATGGACCACCAACAAATGCCATTATCCTAGCACCTGATCCAGGGACACAAACCCCAATGAGATTGGCTGCAACACTTAAGGCAACTCCAGTGCACCTTGATGCCCGCTGATCAGCTGGAACAGGCCAAGGGTCCTTTTGCATTTCTTCTATAACCTACATGTAGTGAATTATATCATGGACTTGCAGCATTGAACATTGAGGATATATTGTATGGTGTGAACAGTGTTATTTCATATTTTAATGTAACTGGTTCTTAACTGAGTTCAACACAAACTCGCATTCAGAAGCAGGCAGCAGGAACCTAGCAATGCTCTCAGATGAAAGACCATCTCTGGTACCAGCAATCACCCCAGTGGTGGGCTTTTGCTTCCCTGCAAAGAAGCACATTTGGTCCAATATTTGTTCCTTGGTGACCTCCTTTGTTCCCTTGAACACATATGATTTTGGCAACAAGCCAAAACCCAACTCATGAACCTGAATGGACAGATATTGTATATGTTACTAAACTAACAAATTAAACATCGAACAGAAAAACTATATGGAGCACTAGTGAGAAACAGTGAGCTTTTACCTGCACATATGTTCCAAAAGTAATGAATCCAACAAGGGAATTATCTGGCAATAGCTCAACAGCTTGTGCCAGTGCAGACTTCAGATAACCAATTTCTTCTTCAATCATGCAAGTATCTACAACAAAAATGAAAACCGGTGGCACTATAGGACCAGTTTCCATTGATGATAAGTACTCAACAGTGGTATACTGAGGAAAGAGTTCTGCGGGAAGATTATTTTCTGAGATCAAGGAGTAGTGTTGAGGGAATTGATTGCGTTGAAAGCAGAATGGACAGACCCAGATCTTAGCAACATAGTCAACAATGGAGAAAGGATTGAGGACGGAACGACACATGCGACAGCGAAGGGGTGAATACGGGAGAACCGGGATATCAGGAATTGACTTCAGAGGTGTATAGATAGCGGAAACAGGAATTACACAGTTCAAAGCCTCCTGCTTTGTGCCTGGAATAACATTCCAGGGCATCCTTATCCCGTCTTGTGCCTCTAGGTCAAGGAACTCAGACATCTTCAATGCAGCTGCCTTGTACAACCGTTGTATATGAGGCTTACACAATTCGGTCAAAGGAATCTGGCCTGCAAATATCAATCAATAGGATGTGAAAACTGGTGGTCACGAACAAGAGAATAAAGAGTCAAAACAGGAACAACAGAGGAAACCCTTAAAGTGGATGCCAATTGCAATTCAATTAGCTCGAAGTACCACAAGGAACACCGAACACCAGCAACTCTGTTCTGGAGCTTTGAAACATTCTATAACTGTGTGACTATAATCAGTACTTCACAAAGAAGAATATCCACTTTCTAGACAAAATGAGATAACCTTAAATTAACAAAATAAAAGTGCATAAAACCACATGTTCTGTGGTTATCCTTTATTTGTTCACCAACCCTTAGATGCCTTGGCTTAAAACACATAACCCTAAGGGCCTGTTTGGATCCCTAGAATTGAAACCTATTCCATAAATTACATTCTAGAAATTAGATTCCATCGAAATGAATTACTGAGAATTTGATTCAATTCAATTTTTTTGTTTGGCTGCTGATGGAATTCTTTTACATGAATCGAACTCCATGTCCTGTTTGGATGACTAAATATGGAATCTTTTCAAGTAGAGAATAAATAATATATAGTAGACTGTAAATGTCCTCTCTCTCCAAACAATAGCTACATGAGCTTTTCTCTCTCATCTCTCTCTACAATGTACAATGCCGTCACATGTGCTTCTCCTCCTGTGTCACAGTACACACACGGATCTATTTGCAAAAATAACTCTCTCTCTTCAAACAATAGATACATGACCCTCCCTCCCTCCATTGTACAATGCCGATTCATGGGCTTCTCTTCCTGTGTCAGTTGTCACAGTACAACACACAGAGAGTCCTTGGGCACAGACAACATGGAGCAGAACCTATATGTACATGTTACAAGCAGCATCATTTCTTGGATATGCTGACTTCAAGGGCATGGAGCTTCTTTAACAGTTCCAAGAGGATCCAGTTCTCTCTTCCTTCTCGATGCCCCGAGGACCTCTCCATCCAAGGTACTCCATTCTGTAAACCACTTCCTTCCATAACAGAGCTCCCTCTAGATGCCAAGGGAAAGGCAGTGTGCATGACCTCACGCCTCCAGGCTCTCCAACCGCTTTATCCCCAACACCAACTCCCACCTCGCCGCCCAAAACTAAGAAAAAGAACGCTATCCGCAAACAAAAAAAAAAACAGCAGCACCTGAAGTCTTGGTCGACACAGATGTTAGACATAGCTCAAGGGTCAAAAAGATAAAACGTGGTTACAAGGATGTTACCTGTAGGAGCAAACTTTGCTTGGGTTGTAATATTGAACCTCCAACTATCTCCCCGTCAGTTAGCAAGAACCTGGGTTCCTCCTGCAAAATTGAAGTAAGTAATCTGTCAGATACTGCTTTGCATGCGAAAAAGAAATCGGCCCCGATTCAGAAGAAGAAATCTCCCGATGGTGTGACCCAAATTGTTGAGAGTCAATGTGATGTGATCTGTTCCAGGAAACTAAACGGAGCACTTTTGATAGTCAGTTCATTAGAAAATTCATGTGTTGCTAGATGCTCTTCCAGAATTTTCTTAAATGGCACTAACATTTAGAGCTCTCTGTTTAGAATTTTCTTAAATGGAACACATTTACTGGAAACAGAAAGGCATAATTAAATGGCTTAAATCATTGCTGATAAATAATGGATAGCTAAACTATGCTAGTGCCTTTACAAAAGCATGGCAAGCAATTAGCAGCAAACTAGAACAGGTCAACTGTCCTGTCCTGTGTATGATGAACCTTGAAATAGGCTGATTCTACAGCTAGTTATGGTCATTATTCCTGATGATATTGTCTTCATACCACTAAGTTATAAGGTACACAAGTGATGGCAAGTTCAACTACTCAGTTCAAATAATGTAGTATGCGAACTGAAATGTGTGCAAGGAATCTGTGCTCGTAGCCTAAGAGGGGGAGGGGGTGAATTAGGCAATCTAAAACCTTAACCTATGGCTGGAGGTAAACTTCCTGGAAGATCCTGAAAGAGTCAACTCCAACAAAAGTCCTCTGCAGGCAATGCGAAATGACAATAATTTTAGTCATGTGTCTAGAGACTGAACAATCCAAAGTTGAAAGAACAGAGAGGCAAATAGTAGATGAAATACTATTATTTTCCCCTGTACAGAAGCAATTGTATTTTTTCTTAACCTGAATAGATGAGCTGCCAGCAACCTTCAATCAAACTTGAACTTGTCCCCGGTCTCAATCAAATTCTACCAAGACGAACAATAGTGTGCCGTGCAGTTAAGCTTGTGCAGTTTGCAATATAAATTTCAAGAAATTAAATGATTCATTCTACCAAAAAAAAAGCATACCAAGCTCTACGCAATCAAGACCCATCTCCATCATATTATTTCTTTAAGGCAGTAAACCTACTAATTTAAACTTAAACTCCAGCATAAGTTCTCAGTTCGGCTTCAACTTGAGTAAGCAAGGTTCAAGTCATCTGCATATAATGCCTGAATCATTGACAACTGAATCTACTGACCAAAACCACCAAGCACCCCCTCAAGCAAGCTAGCTGTGACTTGAACACACTAGATTACAGTGGAGCAGAGCACATAGAAATTGAACGGCACACGCACCGGATCGGAACGCCTCCCAGGGCCTCGAGGGCCTGCACGGCGCTCTCCACTTCCTGCACACGCGTATCACAGAGAAAGCCGTCAGTAGCACGCCTGGCACGCGGGAGGAGGCTGTCAGAGCACCAGTCAGTGGAACATGGTAAAGAGGGAGGAAGGTGTAGGGGGGGCTCACCACAGCAAGGTGCGGCCTGCGGCGGAGGTGAGGTCCACCGGCTTGCCGCAGTGTAGATCTGACGGCCGCGCGGCAGAGCGAGTCCAGGAGGCGGCGGCGCGGCAGAGCGAGACGTGGAGGCGATTCTGGGGGAGACACTAGGAAACCCTAGCCTCCATGCATTTGGGAGAGAGCCGGCAGCAGGAAGAGGAGGAGGGGCGACGGAGGAGGTGGAACTAGGAGGTGGAGGAAGGGGCCATGGCACGGAGGCGGCGGCGCGGCGCCCGGAGATGGAGGCGATTCGAGAGGGGAGGCAGCGCGGCGTCGGGGATGGAGCCGAGTCGGGAGGGGAGGCGGCGCGGCGTCGGGGATGGAGCCGGCGCGGCGTCGGGGAGGGGAGGCGAGTCGGGAGGGGAGGCGGCGCGGCGTCGGGGAGATAGCTGCGGATGGAATCTCTACTATCTCTACTACTTGAAAAAAGCAGAAAGAAGACTTTTTTTCGTAGTCCCTCCGTGGCCCTCGCTCCGAGCATCTCCTTCCGTCCGATCCAGACTTTTCACGGTAGGTCATGCGCCTCCGATCCATGACCCTCGCCCCGAGCATCTCTTTCCGTCGAAACCCCCTCCATCCCTCCGAGCCATCCCTCCGCCTGCGTCCAACGCCGCCATCCCACACGCATCCGCGCCTCCGCCGCTTCGCCTGCGCCGCCGACCCTAGCATCGCCCCCAAAACGAGCAACCGTCCGTAGCCTCGAACCCCGCCGGCGCCGTCAGCTCCAACCCCGCCGTCCCTCGCCTCCAAGCCGCCCTCCTCCGCTCCCTCCTCGATGACCCATCGCTGTCTACGCCGCCGTCGCGTCGTGGTCGCGGCGCGGAAGGACTGGGGACGGCTGCGCGTCTCCAAGCGGGTGCACTTCACGCCGGCGCACCAGCACTCGACGTTCGCGGTGGTGGCGGCGACGGCCACCGCGCGCCTGCACTCGTCCGCGCCGTCGGCCTTGGCGTCGGCCGCGGCGGCGGCACTGTGCCCGCCGCACCTCCTCACGGCGGCGTCCCCGGCATCCTCCTGGTGGAGCAGATTGTGCGCTCCAAGATCTAATAGAGCACCTACTGAAAGGAGCATGTGCTTCGACCTCACCGTCGAGATGCTGGTCGACTAGGCCATGGAGCTCCACAAGGCCAAGCACGAGAAGAGCCTGTAGAAGAGGAGCCCTCAACTAATCGGCTGCCCTCACTGTCCCTGATGTGCAGCCGCCACTGGTGATGCCAGGAAAGGGCCTACTGTTAATCGGCCGCTACATCATTGCGTCATCCTCCAACCTGAAGAATCGCATCGCCTAGTGAGTTTGCCACAGCATCACTCAGTTGTCCTGCAGCACCTCCAGTCTAAGTTTGGCTGCCGTTCGCCTCCAAACGTGTCTGATCTTGACCTCCCTGACCTGATTCTTCTTGGGACTGCAGATCAAGACGACTACGAGAGCACCATCACCGTGCAGGTCAGGTGCAGGTGCTGTCATTTCCTCTTGTGCCATTGCCAGATATATGTCATCATGTCAACTATACAAGCGTTTTCTGAAACATTAGCTATGTGGTAGTACAATTAGATCCGAGAATAGAATGATGTTCATTTTATGATTTACGGATGGATTTCATGATGAATTTAGCCATTATACTTTGTTCCAGTTTAATTTTGTCATTCACGATGACATGTTGTTTAGGTAGCTTGATGCTGTGGAGACGAACAACAAGCCACTAAAAAAGTGATGTGTTCTTGAATCTTGACAGCGACCACATTGATCTACACAGCTGAATTACAATATCTCTCCTAATGGTGAGATCATTATTGCAATTCTTTATGGTGTTTCATGCTTGCCACATTAGTTCTTGTCCCCTAACTGCCGATGGATGATGCAGATTTGGATCTTCGGCCATTTGACCCATTGTGCAGGAGCTCGATGAAATGTCTAATAGACTGCAGTCTTGCATGAACTATCTGATGCCAAGGTACACCGACGGGTATTATTGGTCTCCATTGTTTATTTTCAAAGATGCTAGCTTCCTATCTACGTCGACATATTTGGTATTTGGTTGCTGCTGCTCGTCACTATGTTGATCGGTGATGGTGTGCTTGGTGTTGGTCAGTGGTCACAGCATTAACATTCTCATGATGCAGCTGGTGGTGGAGCAAAACTGTTGCTAGACACATGATTGTAGGAAGTGTGCAAAGGTGCCGGCTTCCATAGGTATTTGTATAGCAAGATTGTCTGGATTGTCAGATGCTGCATAGGTATTAATCGTATGTCCTTGTCTGCATCTAGCTGCATGTACTTCCATAGGTATTTGTATAGCTAGAACATAATTTCAGAGATCATAGAAAAAGAAGAACAATTATTTTCGTTGCCATTGTTGTTTTTTCCCTCTTAAATCACCATCGTATATCAAACTGCACAATTTCATTTCTTATATTCGGTGTACCTGTAGAGAATATACATTTGTGTTCCCCAGCCATACCTGGCGACCGATCTATGCGTTCCTCCTATCATAGTCCTCTTCTTGCCTGCTATCATACAAGTATCAAATCCAATATTTCTAATGTTTTGAAAACTCATTGCGCTAAGAAATTGTTTCCTAGGCTGAAGTGCTAACAAAAGTGCTAAAGAACTGATTGATGCATGACATGGACAGTGCTTGAGCTGAAAGAGATCATCCTGGGGTCTAACTGAACTTCCGTGTAAGGTTGTTTGGTCAGCATCAAGGACACTGCAATTCGTGATAATGAGAATGGTAAATGCTGGTGGGTACAGAAATGATGTTTGATTCCCTGTTTGTATCATCTAATAATGTGCAGGCCTTTTCCTGAATTAAGGATTTGTTCTGCAATTATTACCTTATGTAGGGAGGAAATTTGATATTTATTCCTAGGAAAATGGTGTCATCTATGATCTGTACCCCATAGACGATCAGTCCTCTACTCTTCTGATTTTTTTGCATATTGCTAAGTAACAACAGTACTTGTTCGTGATCTACATCCCAAATATGGTCATCAGTCCTCTACTTTCGTGATGTTTTTAAATATTGCTAACATAAACTACTTTGAGAGCCCTTTTAAAATCATGATTTTTGGGTTGCGGGTTTTTGACTAATCATTAGCAGCCCGATGAATTGGAAGCACAAGTCATTATATCTATAGGTTGCGAGTTTCTGGTCAATCATTAGCACCTTAGGATGCTGCAATTCTCAGTTTTGTTGGACAATATCCAGAACTCTAAAACTATAGCTGGCTAATTGAAATACAGTATTCGTTGCTCGTTAGCTGCTTCCATTGTGCTATCTATCATGCGCCGACTACCGTGTTTCTGTCAATCTTGATATATGAACATTATTGCAGTTGGCATGTAAGAGTAAAAATATATGTACATACATTTTAATAAGAATAAGCCGACTCGAGATGCATGGATGATTGGATGGTGATGCCTCTAGCTAAAATAGCCTTATCTTGATCTACAGTTGTGATCATAACTTAATGTATTTTGAGAATTGTACACCTGCAAAGACACATCTAGAATCACGTTTCAGGCTTGTGCATCAGCCAAGAGATGGTGTACGTTTTACAGTGTGCTATCCCCCTCATGAAAAAATGTTCAGATTATTTTAAGTTGCTTACTAAAATTATTTTCTCTCTGAATGCAAATGGAAGTCACAAAGAGGGAATATTTGTGAGGCCATTATATCAAAAATGCAATGGGGATGCTTTTCTTTTCTTCCATTTTGCTTGTTAAACTATATGTTGCAAGTGCAGTGGGGACATTCTCTTTCTAGAAGATTTACATGATTTAGGCTAGACTTGAGGTTGGAGTCTAACATATCTTAATAGTATGATATGTGCCATGATTCCTGAATTGCAGTTTACTCTTGAGATTCTGTACTTATTTATCTGTTACTGTATTATGTTCGTACTCCTCTGGTACATATGCATCCTGAAAAAATGGATTGATGTGTGTCTGTTCTTTCTTGAGACGTGCAGATAACCAGTCCCTTTCTTGTAATGAAAAAAAATTCAGATCAATCTACATCGACCTTGAGGTTATAATGCATTCTTTGACATGGCATGTTAATGCACAACGTGGTTGTATCACTCATGGTGAATGCAGGAATATGATGGAGAAAAAGGGGTTGCTGGATTTGGCCCCCTATAATCCCACTCCTATGCCAAGGTTCATGGCGTTTGTGCCATCGGAGGTAACTGAGGATAGGATAGCATAGCTATCTAGCTTCTGTGTTTGAATCTGATTATTCTTAATTACTGATTATGCAGGTTTCTTGCTGCTTAACTTCAAGATCCCTACTGGTGGCATGATAATAGGCGATAGACATTAGGTTTAGCGGGATTTATTCTAAAACCATTTCTGGATAGAAGCTTTTCTCCTATCCATCTACTGGCTGTCCTTTTAATATAACTCAATGGATGACTCTCCGTGATGCTTGATTTGTGTTGCACCTGTAATATGAATGAACATGTATGCTTGTTTAATAAAGTTGGATGTATTGCATTTATGTTAGTTGTTTGCCACTAAGATTAGAATGGTATCTATCTATGATTTGTGTTGCCCGTAGCAACGCACGGGCACGGTCCTAGTTGATTTCTTGTTTTTAGCCCCGAAATGTGTCGTAGGCAAGCAAATCGGCCCGTGGAAAGTACTGGAAGCACGATTTCCAATTTCATGTGCAGCCAAACATGCCGGCCCAGGAAAAGGATTCCAATTCAGCTCATTTCTATAGATCCAAACAGGACCTAAGGGTAATATGGTCATGTTATTTTACCAAACCTCACCTCAAGAAAGGTACAACCTTGAGTACATGACCCGACAAGATGGGCATATCCATGGTGCCACATTGGCATGTTGCTTGTGCCCCACCTTTACAGCATAATGTGGCACCGCGGGTGGCCCAACAGTGTTGAGGTTGTGTCCCATGAGAGAGGATACCACGATGCTGTTTTTTGTGCAACTATGACCTAGTAACAGTGGGCAATGAATTGTTGTAAAGTTCCAAGTACAATTGTAACTTGCAATTTCCTGGACATAAAACAAGGGTTTGACCCTGTTTTTCTACTAGCTTCTTTTGGATATCCCATATCACCACTTTGTAGACATTGTGAAGATTTATTTGATATGGTAGATACTGTGAAAATGCTAGCAAAATGAGATTACATACAAATGCTTCGTGCCTTGCATCTCTGCATCTAAAAAAACCAAAGAGGCAAGTTTTCTTTGTACATCGATCGCCCCTCACCCCGTGAATGTCCCTCCGCTCGATTCCCATCGTCGGATCGCCCAGGCGCCTTCTGCGGAGTCCCTCGACAACTCACCGCCCTTCATTCTTCCGTCGCATCACCCCACCTCTGCCTCTTTCATGATCCGTGCATCCTACGTCTGCCCCAAAACCTCCTCCCGTCACCGCCGCTAGCCCACTAGGCACGCCCTTCTATGGACGTCCTGGTCCATCACCCAGCGGCCGTCTATCCCGATGCGCTGCCCAACTCCCGATCGCCGGCATCGCACGCAGGACGACCTCATGACGCTGGAAGACGGCGACCCATCTAGGCACCCTTTTCACACCGCTGTCGCCCGCCATCATCGACTGCTGCGTTGCAAGGTCTCAAACCACCAACCACAAGGGTGACTTCGCCTTGGAAGACATAGAGCTGGTGCCCTCATCTTTTGCCGTTGTTCCATCCTAGGAGAAGGATCGCCATTTGAAGATGGGAGCAGGTGCCATCGTCCATGCCGTCGCCGTGTGAGGGTGCCATCTTGATCCATTCTGCACAAGGAACCAATACGGGAAGGTCAGATCTCTCAGACAATGATGTGATTTTTGCTGCAACATTCTTGCCACTTCAATTTCTCCTTGCATTGTTCTGGAGTGTCAAATTACGGTTGATGGGTTTTAATATGTACCTTCTTCAGCCAAGGAAAGATTACATACTCCAATGACCAAGGAATTTCCAGGTGAGGAATAAGATGAATCCCAATTTTATCTCCCAATTGGGGATTTGAAATTTTACAGTGAAGTTATTTGTTTCTAATTGAACTGGGTACAACACTGCCATGTAAATTTTCATTCAATCATTAATACTACTCAGTGACTGAATTGTATCAGAAATCTAGGATCTTAAGATCTTTCATATGATGAATGCAGCTTTTACATGGTTCTTCTAGTAGGCATACAGTTCGTAACATTGATTTTTCTAACTTAGACAGTGTGGTGCTTTGGTATGTAGTCAGAATTCAGAAGGAACGAGAAAGAATTACAACAATATAAGAACTGTAATCATGGGTACATTACTTGACAACTGGTCAAATTAAGTTTGTAATTAGAAAACAGAGAGTAATTCTGATGGATAGGTGCTTTCAATCTTTTGAACAAAGATTATGGAGCTCAATGCACGCCAATGGTAGAATCATATTCTAAGGAAATTTGACAAATGATAGTGTTAAGAATGAAAAATATCAGAGCAAGGAAATATTTATAGGCAGAGGGAAAGAATCCTTCCCAGTTTTTTAGCTGTAGAGATGAAATTATTGAATCAATGCAATAACATGATGTCATGATACATTAAGGATAGACAAGATCAGAGCAAGGGAATATTTAGAAGCAAATTAGGCTGCATTCAGGATGGGGAAATACTAACCTGAATTTTATATGTTAGGTGGCATGTTGCCATGCCATGTTCGCGATCATTTTATCCAAGAATCCCTGCATGCATATAGATCTACCAATCTTTAGGTGTAATGATTACGCTTGGATGTTATAGGCAGCATAAGGAAATTAGGCAAAGACCTGATGACAACAGATCTACCAATCCTTTTTTATGTCTGAATCAAACAGGAAACAAACTTGCAAGGTCGAATATTGTACTCTTGTGCTATATGACTCACTATGGTATTATCTATCAAATGGCACTTAGGAAAATTCAGCTCCTATATATGGAGGTGAATCAGTTGTCAAGTTATTAAAAAATCATCAAAAACATAAGAAGGCCAGACCTGCTGCTTCACTGGTCCTCGATGGCGGCCTCCAAGCCGCACTGGAGGAGCAGCTCGACGACCTCAGGGTGCTCCTCATAGCCGGAGATGTTAAGGGCTGTACAGCCATAGTAGGAACTGTTAGACATGGCACAAAAGAGCAGAGTATTTTGAGCACATAAGGGTGGGGGATCTACTGCAATTTCTTCTATTACATCTATTACATTTGATAAATGTAAACCGGCTCCATTTGAGTGAGTACCTTAGGAATCAGATGAGTTCTATTAGTCAACTATTATCTCAAATATATTTAACAGATTATTGTGACACTGATCAAGGACGCCAATACTCAATGATATTTCTTTTGACTTTAAAAGGCAGCCACGTGGCCCACTTCCTGAAGTTTTCTATACACAACTTTTGCAAATAAATGTACCAAGTATCTATAATGCTTGTTACCATAAGAAGATAACATATGTCTGTACTTTCACAATAGTGCTAATGCTACTGACAGAACTATAGGGAGTGGTGGGATGGCCTAAAATTGATATCATAATCAGTAATGAACAAATTAGAATTAGAAACAACTGGTTATGCACCTCACGTATTTTAGACCGTCTGCCTTGTCACCACAGAAGGGCACTCAAGAATTCTTTAGTATCTAAGATTATGACTGCCCTTGCTTTTATAGAACTAGGTTAATTTTATGACTGTTTAATTAAAAATTGCGACAAGATGTAGACAATCACAAAAGGGTGGGGGATCCACAGTGGCTGCATTGTAACTGTCATTGAAAGTGGATGGTTTCTATATACAACATGAATAAGAACTTTCTTCTACCTCAAACAACAGATGTAAATGTAAATATTTTTAAGAGTATATCGTAAACTGAATTAGAGACCATAACAGAACTAAAGGTCAATTAAAACAATTACATAATGCATTAAGGTCAACTAAAAGCAGTCATCAAATTATTTTTGGTAAGCATAAAGGTCATGGTAAGTGAAAAAGCAACACATTATTATATGGCTGACCAGAAGGGTAAGTATATGATATCACTTACCGTGGGTTTGTGACAACATGTGTTCAGTTAATTGGAAACAGTTTCAAAGGAGTTGAAGATGTGATATTAGTGCTGCAACACCCACAACTGAGGGCAGGAAGCAGGATGTAGTCACTATCACCCAGTGATATAAGTTTTTAGACAAAAATCCACTTGAAATAATCCCTAGAAGGCACCCTGAAACTACCATGCAATTGTGTTCAGTGTTAGACCATCTACCCAGAAAGAGATGTATCTAACTTAATAATTCACTGAACTTCGGTAGTTTAAGCAGCGGCCTAGATAATTGGCAATTGGTCATTGGCAACTGTAGCTGAAAGCACATGCATTATGCAAGTAGTGACCATTCAAGTAAATTCTATTCTGAACGCCATTGATGCTTAGTGCCGCTATATACTTTTTTTAGCAGCTAGGAAATTACTATGTGGGATGTAATGGTACTTAGCAGGTAGTTCTTGTGGTTCTGAATTTGTTCACAAGAAGGTAGCAAGAAGGAAACAGTTGTTAGGCTGCCACCACTCTAGCATTTTTATTCAGATGTTCCTGCAAACGTGTAGGTTTCTACAAGAACAAAATAGATTCATGTAAATTGGCAAATATAAGTGTGCAAATATCAGGTTAGCAAATAGTAATTGTAAAATTTTGTTGGAAATGGTTACCATTTATATAGATGAAGTGCCTCTAAAATATCCCGAGGATCATTTTGTAATTAAAAAACAGAGAGTAATGCTAAATTAAGTACTCATGGAACTAACAGTATAACAATACCTTTTTTTTTTTTGCAAAAGGAGCTGCAAAAGGCATGGCTTAGTTATGTTCCCCGTAGCAAATGGAACCTAGCCCGGTCTTTTCCCAAATCCCCTCTCTCCAACGCTCTCTCCCAATTTCAATTTCTTGCTGCCGCAGGTGGCTGTAGTCCATCGGGAGCACGCAGACCAGGAGCGCAAGCAGGCTGTCGCTGAGCTCCCTCTCCTCCCTGGCCTCCTTCCCTTTCCCTGGCCTCTCTCTCCCTCAGGCATGATCGACGGAGAAGCTAATTCTTACAGTAATTGTAGCTGGCAGGCCTACGTTCATGCAATCAACAAGTTTGGAAACTGTTAGCAAAAGCAAAAAGTTTGTCCTTCTCCTGGCGTTTCAATTCCCTCTCCTTTTGTGCAAAGATATAAGAAGAAGCGAGGTGACAATAATAGCTCAGGTAAATCAGCAGCACAAACAATTGAACAATACAATTAATAGAACGCACGGGCACGGGCACGATTCTAGTCATCGGAAATAAATAAAATGTAGTATAACCGAATTTACACTCAGCCTAAAGATATGCACCCTGGAATAAAACAAAAATATAATTATTCTTGAATCCAGATTTGCTGATAGTATGAGCACTAACGATCAACAAATCTTTCTAAATGTAATTCCGGGCCCATAATTTAATATATTGACCCACAGCACGAAATTAAGTCCTGGAAACCACAAAAAAATCTCAAAGTCTGAACTAGCATAAAGAGATCAGAGTTAGGGTTTACTCCTGGAAAACTAACAAGGGTTCCTTCTAACTTGACATTTAGTTGTATGCCAAAATCTACCGCAATTACCATGTAGCAACCACCCCCATCATGAAAATCTTGCACCTAATCGCCAACAACCTAGATCTCCACGAGCTTTATCTCAAAAACGAGTACAAGTGGAGAAAAGGCGGCTCACCTATAGCGCGCGGTGAAATACTGAAGACTGGCTGCCCAGCTCCTAGAGCTGAGGCGACCCCGGGCGGTGGCGGTGGTGGTGGCGGCGTCGGCTAGAGTCGTGAGCCGAGGTGTGCTAGGCAGCTGAGGACGAGGTTGAAACAGAGAACGGAGGGCGCGATGCGATCGAAAGACATCGGAGGAGTTGGGAGTCGAGAAGAGACGGGCTTGCAGGGGGAAGAAGGATGAAGTGGCGACGGCAGCGGGCAGTGGACCCCAGTGGTCGGCGAGGGACAGGGTAATCGGACGGGTGAGGTGTTGATCAGATGGCACGCTGGACAGTTTGGATAAAGGGTGATGACATCCCCTTTGTGTTTTCTTTTTTCTTTTCACCGCGAAAAGCATCCCGCCACCTCAGTACGTGCTGAGGTGTACTGGGCCAATCAATGGGTGCCACGTTAGACGGGAATAGCCGAATGTGACAGTCAGACAGACCAGAATGTTGAGCATCTGGGCATTTTGGTATCTATGGTGGTGATTCTGAATTTCTCATACTATTTTGTCTAGAAAAACATCGGATCATAAATACAATCCTTATTCCCAAATAAGCAAAAACAAACAAGACCAAAAGCAGTAGGTAGGAGGGGTGGAGCTTGTTGCGGTGGACCTGGCTAGGTTGGCCTAAGACACGTCGATCCAGTCACGCGGGATGCCGCCGTGGCGGTGGCGGGCAGAGACTAACATAGGGGCCGACAGCATTATTACTCCCTCCATTCCAAATTGTATAACGTTTTGGCTTTTCTAGGTACATGGTCTTTGCTATGCACCTGGATATAGCATATATCTATATGCATAATAATAACTATGAACCTAGAAAAGGAAAATGATCTACAGTTTGAAACGGAGGAGTACTTTATTAGAATCATTATAATGGAACGGATCCTCATACTTTTGGGACAAGTTTTGGTTAGTGTTGATTTTGGTTGAATGTATGTTATGAATATGCAAGCTTAGCCATTATCATACCTAGTTAAGTAACTACATTTTTAGGTTAAATATTTTTAATCCTTATTTCAATATCATTATTATCTTGTTGAATGCTCTATCTTTTGCAATACAATTTTTTTTGCCCGTAGCAACGCGGGGTACGATCCTAGTCATTGGAAATAAATAGAATGTAGTATTACCGAATTTACACTCAGCCTAAAGATATGCAACCTGGAATCAAACCAAATTCTTCAAATATATTTTTCCAGAGCAACTTATCCTTGATAATGTAGGGCTGCTGGTGAAGTGCGACACACTGTTTCTTTGTAATAAAGCTCATTACTGGTCTTGTAACTTGCTGTTGCAAATGGAAATTTACAATTATCCTTAGAATGATGATCATTCTCAGATTAGAACGTGATCCTGTTTTACTGTTTCAAATAAAAGGACAATTGGAGCCTTGTAGGTGGGGTTCGAAAAAAAAGACTGTCAGTTCATTTTTTTACGTACACAAACTTTGCGTATTCTAGGGCTCAAGATGAAGAACAGTAGAATCATCATTGGAAACTGTTTCTGAGGAAAGGGCGTCAATATGTGGGTGTCAAAAAGTTTTTCTTGCCATTGGATGCTTCCATATGTGATGTAATAAAAGTTGTTTGGCTAGTAAAAATAAGCCACTGTAATTGGTGTACTGGCTTCTTAAAGAACGTCATGAAACATTGAGTTTGATTAAATAAAAAGTAATTGCTATTATGCGTGGTCACCCATCCGAAGAAGCAGGCACAACAATGTTTTTACATAGTATAGGTAATCATTCATGTTGTAAAACTGGTTGTTAATGCTCTGTAGTGCAGAGTAAAATATTATTAACGACGACAAATGTGGTTGTTATTACTAAAATTTTGGTCATTAGTATCTCATACTAGGTGTTGTTAGAATATTAACAAAACAAATGCGGTCATTATTACTTAAAAATGTGGTTGTTAATAAGCTAGTAATAATGACCACATATTGGCTGGTCGTTGAAAAGTTAACGACCGGAAATTGTATGTGGTCGTTAATAGTATTAACGACCGAGCCTTTAATAACCATGAACGACCACATTTTTGTGGTCGTTAATAACTTTTAACGACCACATCTACACTTTTAATGACCACATATCCCGTCGTTAAGATCCCGTCTTCTTGTAATAAGGATTAGAGCCACCACAAATAGATTGAGATTTTGTTTAGATGAAAGTTTAGCTACTATTACTTCCTTGTAAAACACGTGTCGATTAGACCATCCGATTTGCTTGATTCAGAACCTCAAATTTGAGTGCATCAGATTCATCTCTTGGGTAAGGTCTGTGCACTGTGTGCTTGTCCACTTGTTCTTACTTGTTCTTCGATTTGCTTGCAAGTTCATGGTTGTTCTTAGCACAACAAGAACAACAACAAATTGGAGTTGGTGTAACCGTCGCTAAGGCGCAGCGCCCCTGTTGGTCGTTATAGTCGGGCAGCACAACGTCGAATCCACCCCAAATTGAGTTATCCCGCACTCACCAAAAGATCGAAAACAAACCCTAGCGGGTTCATATCAGTAGAGTCCTTTTTACTTCTTTTGACATGCCAATAAATTTTTTTAATTTTGCTGGATCTATTAGCTTTGGCTCCATCTCCTTTGCTTTTCTTTCTTCAGCGTATTTTTGAAGAACTTCTTGCAAGTTGCTTGGGATAGCTTCCGCAATTCCTCAGTAGTCATATCGGCCGGTAGCTTTTCGATGGGTTCAGACTTCTTTGTTTTCTTTTGTTGCCTTGGCTTGGAAGGCGGTGGTCGCAACTTCTTTAGAAGTGCTGCAGGTTCCTTGCTCATTGCGGGTCTTAGTCCTGGTGACGGTGATCGGGGAGGGGTGTTGTTGTCGTCGTCGCTTGCACCACCAGGATTCGATGGAGATGGAGACGGTGATCGAACAGGATGCGACGGTCCCGGTGGTGACGATGGTCCTGGGGTGGATGTGCTGGAGATGACGATCTTGAGTTTTGAGGAGATGGTCACTGTGGGAGATCTACGGGGAGCAATGATGCCTCCGTGGCGGGATGATGATGTAGCGTTTGCGTCATAGAATGATCCTATGAAGTGCATCTCCTAGTGTCCTTTCGCCGTCATCTCCCGGGAGGTCGAGCTCTAGGCCTGCATATTAACTATCAACAATCTGCTCTAGGCCAACACTAGAGTAGCCAAGTGGAATCTCCATACCATGGCTTGCTAAATTACTTTAGACTTTAAAAAATCCACATCAACGAATGCATGGAGGGAACAAGGGCAGTATTGAAAATTCCAAGAAATCTTGCTGCTTAATGAAGCAGCAACAACTGCACACGAGTAGTTTAGGAGGCCCTGAACAGAATTATGCAAGTCAAGAAAACCATCAGTTTAGGAGGCCCTGAACAGAATTATGCAAGTCAAGAAAACCATCAGCTTAGTATTGTAGAAGATATTGACACTATATCAGTTGTACACTAATAAAAGTAGTTGAATAAGATCTGAACCTTGTATATGCTGACACTATATCAGTTGTACACTGTGTAAAACTAGTTGAATAAGATCTAAACCTTGTATGCTTTCATTACATTTATATGATGATTCCGTCGTTATGGAGTTTTATCTTGTCACCTATAAATGTTAAACAGGCAAGCACACTGAACTGTCGAAGAACGCTCTGAATCCTAATTCCTAATGTATACCAGATTTGTGCATGCAAATAGAAAATTCAGTTACATGTATGTAGTATACGATGTAATCATTTCATTTTATACAAGATTGAGTAATCTTATACCAGCAAATACAAGATTGAGTGTTGTCCATCGGCAAAAACCAGTCTTGAAGAGTGTCCAATAGCAAAATTACCCAAAGGAATAGCAGGAGAGCGAGCCGCCTACAGGAATAACCAGCGTGCCGTATGGGGGTGAGGGAGGAGCAAAGCCCCATCCCACCAGCGGCGACAGGTGACGCAGCGCAGCTGTCGCTGCAGGAGGCGTATGAGGAACTAGAGGTGGACGAAGATCCTTGTAGCGGGGGGTGAGCGACGTGGACGGCCCATATGGACCCGCCATCAGGAATAAGGAGGAGAGCGCGCTCCAAAGGCATCTCCGACCAGAACCTTAGAGTCCGATTGGTTACCTATACTCCTCAACCTGGCTCGTATCCGTGAGCCAGGTTGGGTGTATGCAAATGCACGGTGTTTGGTTGGTTGCACATATCGAGTCTGGTTGAGAAGGGAAGTTGTTTGATTACCCATATGAAGATATATTGTACGAGAAAAAAATATAAAATATCCCTGACTGTATATTTCTTTTGCATGATTGTATTCCAATAGTCCTTAATCATCTTATCAATCATCTTATTATAGCTTAATATTCTAATATCACTTAATACATATTAATTATGTACTAATTATGTCATTAGCAATGCAAATCGGGCACCATGCGAGCAAGGCTCGTGAGAAATGCTTACTCCCTGTGTTTCTGGTGAGTCAGTTCTAGCCTCCATTTTGCATGTACAAAGCCCGGGTCCGGAAGGTACGTAGACAACTAACCAGACTTCTCTGCATCCACGCAACCTAGCTGTAGAGTCATGCGGTCAACCAATCAGCCCCTTAACTTTGTTGGGATGTGGGGCTGCACGCTAGTGGAGCGAGGCGTCAGCACTAGAGGCCCGGTACGCTGCTTCAAAAAAATAGAGTAGCATATAGAGCATACCCTGGCATCAAATCTACCCTCCATGCCCGTGTGGAAACGTAAAAGCTTTATGAATAAGGAAAGCGTATATCAGTATGTGTGCTTTCATCCTTACAATGCGAAGGTGGCTTGGGGCGTTTTCAGCTTAATTCGGCGCAACAGTTGTACACCGAGCAGAGAGAGCGAGCGAGGAAAAGGGCAAAAGCGATAGGAGGAAATCCATGCCCAGATCCCATCGACCCCCAATTCATCGACGCGCTCCTCCAATCCCAGCCCAAATCATAGATCGGTGTCCGAACCGCTTGCTTCGTCGCGGGATCGAGCGGGAGGCGGGGGCAGCCAGGCGAGGCGGCGGGCGCGCAGACGCAGGGTTGAGGGCACGGAGCGGCAGCGCCTGCCGGGCGCCGTGGATCTCCGCCACGGCGTTGGGTGGTGGGGTGAAGCTTCGGCGGGCGGCGATGGAGGCGGTGCTCTGTGGCCTTGCGTGAAGGCGTGAAGGGCGTGGGAGACGAGCTCAGGTGTCTGATTCCGTGCGCCTAGAGCCTGACCTCGTTTGCCTGAGTCGGAGGACCAACGAAACACCACTCAGGTAAATCTCTGGGAGGAGTTCGGTGAGGAGAATTTGGCTCTGGGTGAGAACCAATCAGTCAAGCCCTAGATTCAGCTTAGACGCGGGTAGCTGAGGTCTTTGGCGCGGTGTTCGAGATGAGCTCCGAGGCCCCAGAGCCCAAGTGAGTACGCCTTCCGTTTCACTGTAGGTAGCTGCCATGCCAGGTCCTCTAGATTGTGATGTGTTCGACATGTGTCTGTGTATCTATGACAGGATGAAGACGAGGATAGTGTACTCCAGGGATTTTCTGCTGTCGTTTGGCGAGTTGGAGCATTGCAAGAAGCTGCCTGCTGGCTTCGATACTGCGCTTCTTAGGTCAGTTCGCCTCCGTTTCTATTGGTCAGGCCTTTTCCGTAGCAGTTAGTGGGATTGCTGCCTGGTGATCTTTGTTGTTGCATGTCCAACAGTGAGCTGCAGGAGCTGTCAGCTGGTGTGCTTGAGAGAAACAAGGGCTATTACAATACACCCCTGGGAAGGTCAGATGGGTTGGGGGGCTATACTTACTCTTCTCGTGGCGGGAACTCTGGAGGGAGGTGGGACACTCGCTCAACTGGATCAAGCGACCGGGATGGGGAGGCACCTGATCGCGAGTCTCTAACACAGGGTATTTACCTTTCTTTTTGGGTAGTGTTTTATGCTAGTTATTGAGTTCTTGTTTTGTTTATGTTGGCAGTCTATGATTTATTAGTAAGAATTAGTTCTCTGTGGCCTTTTTGCCTGTGATGTGGTATTCATTGTCTTGTGAACTTGCCATTTGGATGCTTTATAGTCTATACAAATATATGCGTGCATTTATTTCACCAGTAGTAGTAATTAATAAACCAATGGAGATGGAGAACATTTGACTGCACGCTCATATTGTTGTAAGTCATGCGTATTTACTTTCTGTTTTCCATCCTATTTATGGAAGATTAGGAAAGTCGACTGCATTGCTTAGTTTACGCTGTGAGTTTGATAATGTTGTTATGCAGCAGGGCGTGGTGGAAACCAGTACAAACGCAATTGGCAGAACACGGAGCACGATGGCCTGCTGGGAAGTGGTGGTTTCCCTCGGCCAACAGGATATACGGGGCAGTTGGCATCAAAGGACCATGTTAATGCGCATCAGCTAAACAGGACATCGGAACGCTACCAGCCACCACGTCCCAACAAGGTTGGAGCTTGCACACATGCGCCCTTCCTTCCCTCCATCCTTCCTCTTATTGATTGTCTACCCTTGCAATTTTCATGAGAACTTCACTTATCAATGACAGGCTGCTCCTTTTTCGCGGAAAGACATTGACTCAATGAACGATGAGACATTTGGGTCTTCTGAGTGCTCAAATGAGGATAGAGCAGAAGAAGAAAAAAAGCGGAGGGGTTAGTTTCTCTTACTGCAACATAAAACATCCATTTTTTTACCCACCTCAATCATCTATGCTGTCTCACATTGCCCTATATGCAGCGTCTTTTGAATTGATGAGAAAAGAGCAACACAAAGCCATGCAAGGAAAGAAGAACGGTCCTGATATCCTAAAAGAAACTCCTAGTGATGATATAATGTCACAATTACAGACATCTACTGAAAAAGCAAATTTCAGAGCTAAAAATGAGAAGCTAGATGGATCTGTGGTATCCTCTTATCAGGAAGATACCACTAAACCGTCTTCAGTTCTACTAGCTCCCGCTGCCAGGCCGCTTGTCCCTCCTGGTTTTGCAAATGCATTTGTGGACAAAAAGCTTCAGTCACAGTCATCCAATATCTCACTTGACCCAAAGGTGTGTATCCAGGTGTTGTTTCAATAGATAAGGAATGCCAGCAATTACACGCAATTATATCCTACCATGCATGTCATTGGCACCATTTTATGAAAATTTTGTGTTCATTGAAGATTGAACCCTCAGTTCATCTTCTCTCTGATGAAATCATTTCCTTTACAAAAGAGGGATATCAATGTTATCCACCAATGTTGTAGTATTACTTAATATGTTTGTACTGTGTAGGGTCGTAACACTACTACTGAGGCTAACATGTCGACTGTTGCACGACTTGGTGGTCAGCTAGAGGTTAACCAGTCAGCAACAGAGTTCACTGCATTTGAAAGCAAAGGGAAGGGAATTTCCGATAACATTGCTATTATGGGTTCAAAGCACACGCTTCCATCTGGTGGAGTTGCCTCTTCAACTGAATTGGCCTCTAGCATTCTGAAAGGGAGCGAGGATTGGGAAGCTGATGTGATGGATAAGTATTCTATAGGAAAAGAAGGCAAATCAAAAAATATTGATCCAGTTAGGAAGGATGATTCAATCTCAATACTAGAACAGTTCTTTGGCAATGCATTATCAAAAAGTGGCAGCAATTTACCAACTTATGTTGAGGTACAATTTGGTCCTGCTTACTCTTAGTTTCCGATGATCCAATCTGTGCAAAAACCTCCAATGGATATTTATGGTTCCATGTTATATAATCTATAACCTGCAATATCATCCAACTGAATCTAGTGAATGTCAATGTGATGCAAACTTGCACCTTTATCTGATTTTGTTGCGCAATTCATGTTAATAAATACAGTTAGATCTTAAATATTATTTATTTTCCTGCTCCAATTCATTGATTTGTTGATAAGAAAGGATGGCTGTTGAAAGTTTATGCTCTTATTTAAAACATCCATCTTTTTGTTGGCTTGTGCTGTGCTTTGATGCAATAGCTTTCTACATCATTTATTCACTAGTTCAGGTGTCCTTTTATCCGCATCATAATCTGTTAGGCTTAAATATAACATGTGCTGAGTTACAGTTTAGAAATGACAATTTAGTTCTTATTGTTGCCATGTAGTGGCAAGGTGTTCTGAAAAGTAGGAAGCCCCAATTTTGTTCAACATTGAAATATCTGAAAAGAAGAAATCAAGAAAGCTCCAATGCTGTTGAGCATTGAAGTATCCGTTACATGGGTTATATGCTTATTTGTCTTCTGCGTGTTTTGTAGAGCCAGTCATTGAAAACCGATGACGACATGAATGCTTCTTCTGTACCAGAATCATCCAAATTTGCTCGCTGGTTTCTTGATGAAGGTAATTCTGTCTCATAAGTTGCTTCACTAGCTGGTCTCATTGTGTCAGACACCTCATCATGCCACAAAAATTTCCAAACAAAAATAAAAGCTGAAGACATGTAACTTGCACACCACAGTATTCATTTGGTTGTCTGTTCTGCTTATTTCATACTTTGTATTTCTTGCAGACTTGAAACCTGCAGAAGACTTGTCTTCAAAGAGCCTGCTCTCCATGATTGTCAAAAATGAACATCCAGGGCCAGAAAATATAATCCATGCTCCTTTATCTGATGCCGCTGTTCAGAATTTGTCACCAAGAGCACCTATTAATAAATTTGATTCTGCACCAAAGCTTCTCTCATTTACATCCTCTACACCTGCTGATGGCATTCTGGAACAATACAACCATTCTGATATTCCGGAGACTGTTCCAGTTATGATGACATGTGAGGATCTTGAGCAGACAATGTTGGCACAGGTTAAGAGCAATAGCGGCTCAACTCAGAGAAATGCTACAAAGGAGCATCAGACT
The DNA here is from genome assembly GCF_005286985.2 of Setaria viridis. Lineage (NCBI taxonomy): Eukaryota > Viridiplantae > Streptophyta > Magnoliopsida > Poales > Poaceae > Setaria > Setaria viridis. The sequence goes on from NC_048266.2 coordinate 3,257,256, forward strand.
GTTGTAGATGAGCCAGTTGCCATGCAGAAAGTAGCTGTAGATAATCATGCATCTCAACATCTTCTTAAATTGTTGCAAAAGGGAACAGATAATAACACATCATCTTCTCTGGGTTTCCAGATAGGATCAGCTGATGAACCACAGAGTTTTGATGCAAATTTAATGGCCAATGGTGGAATATCTGGAAGTGATCCAATTAAAAAAGTTGATAATGCTCCTACTTCAGGGAAGAACCTGACATTGGAAGCATTATTTGGGGCTGCGTTTATGAGCGAACTCCATTCCAAAGATGCACCAGTTTCTATTCGAGGATCTGTAACTGGTGGTCCTAATGAGTTTGCAGAGACAGGCAAAACTCTATTGTCATCTAGCCATGAAGGATACTACCCTGTTGAACAGACCCTATCCTTCAACAATGCTAAAGATGCTGCTGTCCCTAAAGAACCAGGACTTGAGTATTCAGCACTAACTGGTGGTCTAAATCAGGGTAACACTAGCTTTGATAAGAAAGGTGTGGAAATTCATCTGCCTGAAGAAGATAATTTGTTTATGATGAATGACTCTCTGCCTGGTCAAAATTCTGATATTTTGCCATCAGTGAGATCCAACAGGGTTGAAGGGCTATTACCTGAAAAGGCAGTTGATGATCTCAGCTATAGGCTTCAAAGTCTTGTGCCTGGTGATGCAGAACACATTCAAGTACTTGGTCCTGATGCACTTGGATCTCATCCTCGCGACCAGCGTTTACAGGCTGAGTCTCAGAATCTTTATCATCTTCTACAGGGTAGACCACCTATGATGACACCTCGTCCTATGATGGATCACATTGTTAATAGGAACCAGCAAACCCCATTCGACATGCCACAGTCGATACGCCATGATCCCCACCGTTCTTTCCCATCTAATGCGAATCCTATGCAACATAATCTTCATGGTCCAGGGGTCCCTCACTTGGACCCGGCTGCACATCATCTTATGCTACAACACATGTCCATGCCTGGAAGTTTTCCTCCAGAAGGCTTGCCAAGAGGTGTTCTACCATCTCAGCCTGTGCATCACATGGCTGGTTATAGACCTGAGATGGGCAATGTAAATAATTTCCATATGCACCCTCGCCAGCCCAACTATGGAGAATTTGGATTGATGATGCCAGGTGCGAGTCTCAGACATGCTAATTTTGTATGTTGTATTTATTAGCAGATGTTACCTGTCACAGCTTGCAAGTTCAGATATTCCATATTGCCTGTCTTGCTATCAGTTGGAATGCTAATTTTGCTTACTAGTTTCTTATATCTGATATCCCTGATCACAGGACACAAAATTTAATAGTTCACATTGACTCAATTCTCCTAGTTGAATTAAGATGGCACAGTCTGGTTTTCCATGAGCAGAAATTCTGCTCTTTTTGGAAATTAAGATTTTTGTTTGGACTTGTTCGATGTTTCGGTATGAGAAGCAACTAGCTGTCATGAGATTACGTTTTTCGTTTTGACTTTTTTTTGGAGGGCAGTTTTTCATTTTGACTTGTCCTTGTTCTGTTCGCTATTTTCAACTCTCTATCTAGGTATTGGCTCTCTTAATTTCTGCAAGGTATGCTAGCCAAATTTGCTGGTCTATTAATTTTTTTTCTGCTACTGTTTAGGCCCATCAGGCCCAGAGGTGAGAGGCAATCATCCAGAGGCCTTTGAAAGGTTGATCCAGATGGAGATGTCAGCCAGATCGAAGCAACAGCAGGTGCACAACCAAGCAATGGCCGCTGGCCCTGTACCTGGTGGGATGTACGGGCATGAGCTTGACACGAAGTTAAGATACAGATGATGGATGCGCGGATGCTGTGCACAATCCAAAGGATCCAGAAGTGTGGTTTGTTGTATGTGTGTGGTCACTCTTTACCCAAACCGCTACATACTGTGTCGTCCATTAACTTGGTTTAGCATCTGCAATCCACGGTCACGGCTGATTGGGGGTGTCTGTCTCACTTCACTGATAGTGTTGTAGCATGTATGTACTTGTGGAAGGGTGAAGTAATGGAACGAGTCTATGATCTGGAGCAGCAAGTCTATGGGAACAAGGATATGATGGTGTGGTGACTGGCAGGCACGCTGTCGTTGTCTTAGCAGCCTCCTGTGTAATGATGTGTTTGTGTCCTGTGGCTGACGACTACCCATTTTCGATTTTGTATAAACGCTATTCTGCAAAAGGAAAAAAAAAGGAACCAGATTAACATATTTGCATCAGTGCCTGAAGATGTGGTATTCAAGTCTTTAGTCCCCATTTCAGTCGGGGCTCCTGCTTGCTTGAAATGTTGTCGATTGGAAAGGCCCTATTCCAGAATTCTGCTCAAATCCTGGATAAATTGAGCTGTTTCTTGCCCTTGCGCAATCACCTCGTGCCATATTGATTGTTGCCGCAGCGAGCACTGTCTGAGCACTGAAGCCTCAAGTTTTGCTCCCCTGTTGCCTTGTGTTGTAAACAGTGTTTTAAATAGCTGGCTATAGCTGTCGCTATAGCCGGATTTAGCCTATGGAGAAGCTCCGAGGCTAGGATAGTCACCGTTTAGTGCTAAATTATATTATTCGCTAATAGCCGGCTAAAAAAGCTAAATGACCCCTCATTTAGCTTCTAGCCTGCTAATAGCAGCTCCTGACTCATGAGGAAGACGAGCAAGTTTCAACAATATTTCCTAGCCGGAAGTTTCTACAATATTTCCCGGCCGGAAGTTTCTAGTGTTTTTCTTTCTACCATTGCATTGTTCTTGCTTTTTTCGTTTGTATTGCAGTCAATGATGTGCGATAATTCAGAACCGTAATAGAGAATTATCCACTAAATTATGAGTTGTAACATGCATTTTTGTTAAATTGCTAAATGGGGCTATCTGAGGCTATAGCTGAAAAACCGAGCCGCTAAAAAGCTTAGCCCGCTATTTAAAACATTGGTTGTAAATAAACTAGATATCAGAGCTATCCACGCGTTCTCATTGCCCTGAAAAACAGACCTTGCGCTGCAGTGTAGAAAGGCCGGACCAATTGATAGTCCAGGTGCTATTCTTTGACAGTAAGAATACTTGATGCAGTTAGTTAGAAAAAATTGGGACGGATAGATTAGAGATGAATTACTAGGAGGTTAAACTAGATACTCGAGGCATTTACAAGACATTTCTTGCTACAGTTTAGCTCAAGTTACCTGAAGCTCGATGATGAAGATTTGTCCGAGGGCATCAAAATATCTACATATCATCCCTGCACCTCTGGAGAAATTCTCTTTCAGGAAGAATATATGGACCTGGAGTGCTTGTCTTCTGACTTCAAGGAACAAATTGCTATTACGAGTTACGACAGTCCCAACACTGATTTGCCGGCAAAGCAAGGGTCTCTTCACCGTCGACCGATTTATTCAACACTGATTCCAGGTATTACAACACCGATTTGCTATTACAAGACATTTTCCTGCTGCTGGTAACTTGAAGAACAATTCTGCAGACCAAGTCGTTTAGAAAACCTGCAGGCGGGAAGACTGACTGACCACTGACCAGTGACCGCTCCATCGCATGTAACGGTTCTGGTAAATCTTGAAAGTCAAGTGATGGAGAACATTCTCCTCTCGTATGGCCCTGTCTATCTGGAACCCGACAATTTGTCTGTAAACCGAACTGTTCCAATCCCTATGAATCGACCGAGAACAAGTGATTGACGCACAGGGCGCTCATGGACACGATCGATCGAGACTTGGAGAGCATTGCCGTGTGGAACGTTTCCACGAGCTCGTGAGAGTGATGCATGGTGATTTTGCCGTTTCGTCAACGTCAAACAGGAATACGTGCAGGCGGATAGTCAAGCAAGCACGTGTTCTTAATTCTTATATATATACTGGAGCAGCTAGGATTTTTTTTTAACGTGTCACGGGGGACGAAGAGTCCCACCTGAATTATATTACCACAGAAGCCAGCAAGCCGACGATGGTACAACATTTGCGCGGTTACAGTGGCTTCAAGAGTCAAGATGGAAGTAGAAGGGGATGGGGAGTACAACAGATGAACGGGAGGAACACAACTTGCAAACAATTAAAAGACAAAACATGACACAACTAAAAAACAACCATTGATCACCGATTAGCGCCTCCACCGAACAACAGAAGCTAGGATTTTTAGAAGCATGCTGGTACCAGAATCTAGCTAGGGAGATGATTGGTGTCCAAATATTCCCGACAAGAACTCCATCGAAGCGGGAAAATATAATGGATTATGGGCCGAGGCGCTTCGGGCGGTTCACCCTCGCTGCTCTGTTCATCATCCTGCTCGCGTCGATTCGGGACGCATCGGCGGCGCGGCGAGCCGGCGGCGCCGTGGACGACGTGCTGGCGAGCGACCACGGGAGCAGGAGCAACCGTGCCGGCGTCTCCATGGCGGCGAGGGAGGCCGCCCTGCACGCTTGTGGTTCACGCGGAGATGCTACCATCGATCAGCTGCGAAAGTGAGCAGACGCTAATGGTAACCGAGAAACTTCAAACTTATTACGTACCTCCTCATCCAATCGTTGCCTATATATATATCTTCTCTGTTAGAGATAATTCATAGTATATCCTTTTGATTGTTTTAATTCTATAAACCCATGTTAAAAATCAAGGCATCCATTGTGCATGTTAGTCTATTATTAGATATATTAGATATTTATAGAGGTGGTGCATAACTAGGAACGAAAGAGTTCCCTCTGTTCCGTTTTAGTTTTCTTTATGTTCTTTTGCTATACATCTGGATATATGCTTGCATAGCAATTAGCTAAAGCTATGATAAATACGTTAACGTGGCCGTGGCCAAGACTAGAGCATAGAAACCATCTTGATCGCATTAGGTGTGAAGGCAACAAAAAGTACCACACACATGCATGTTGTTTGACCAGAAAATAAATTGAACTCTAATAAAGAAGACATTTGCATGCATTGCCAAGTATCACTAGGGTATTAATGCATTAATTTATGGTGAAATAGATGTTTTGGTCCTTGAACTTTACCTCGAAGGTTAAGTTCGTCCCTGTCAATTTAGTCCCTCAACTTTAATTTTTAAGTCAAATTCATCCTTGTACTAATATTGCTCTCTATTTTGTCATGAGAATAATATGAAATGTCTTTTTTGCCCTTACCTCCTTTTTCCCTTCTCAATTTCCTTTTTGCCTGATTAAGTTGCTTGCCTCATGGTTAAACTATGGAGCTGCTGTCTTCGATCGTATGACTAGGTACGCACGCATGAGCAGCTTGCCATGGACACACCCATAAGGCCACACCACACCAAACTACGAATGCTACTTGATGAGAACGAACTCAATCAGAACCGGATGTTGGCAGCACACGGTAATCCAGTCAAACGCAGCAGCCATGGTTCATGGAGTGCCACTGCGGCCAGTGCGCTAACGGACCAGCGAATCGCGGTTAGCTGTAGCTGAGCATGTAGCCGCTCCGGATCCAGCCGGATTAATGGCTACTACATGATGCTGTGGCCGTGCTAACGCCTGCAGTTTGCAGGCTAAGACAGCCTGCTCTTCGTGGTCCCTGATGCACGTGGGAATTGAGAAGGGAATGAAGGATCAAGGGTAGAAGGGACTTTTCATATTATCCTCTCCATGCTACATTAGCACAAGAACGAGTTTGACCTAGAAATAAAAGTTGAGATACTAAATTAGCCGATCTAAAAGTTGAGCAATGAACTTGACCCTTGGAGCTTAGTTGAGGGATCAACTCGCCTATTTTGCCTTAATTTATCCTTGAGTCTAAGAACAAATTATTCAATGGTAGGGAAAATGGAGAGGATAAAGCATGTAAAGTATGGCTAATAATCGTTCAACGGTAGGGCGAGTGTAGAGTAGAAGCCTAGCATATTTGGCTGTATTGCTTATAAAATACCTGAATAAGTACAATGACATATCATCATCGTCGTTATTGTTGTAAACCATTGTCACATTTTAGTCATTAGTGGTTGAATTTTTTTTATTTTTCTACCATGTTATGTTCACCAAAGGCCATAGTAACTTGAGAACATTGGGCCTGTCACATTGATATGATCCTAAAACATTTCTTAATCATGTGCAGTGCAAAGGGGCTATGTCAAGCTTATAGCTGTGCCAAGGAAACATGCCTTCAAAGATTTTGTTAACGTCACCATTGATATATTCAGGAAAGCTATAGAGAAGCTACAATCTCCTCCATGCTATGAGTTATGTGCTTTCAATGGTACCTATGACGAGCTAGTACAGAATGTATCTAAAGGGGTGAGCCTTACACGCATTCCATGTATCCTTTTACAAAGCTTGCCTGCAGTTTTTCCCCTTTTGCGTTTCTTCATTTCTTATGTTTTTCTTTATGAAATAAACAGGTGTTTGATGGAGCTGTGCGTGACATGACTATAACCGATGACCGCGCCAGGATCGCAGATTTTACAATGCCATATGCACCATCTGGTGTGTCTTTACTTGTGCTCGCTGACACTGACTCGAAACCACCGATCCAATGGATATTCCTAAAGCCACTCACGAAGGAACTCTGGCTTACTACGGTGGGCTTCTTCTTCTTCACTAGCTCCTACTGTTGGGGAAAGGACCTTCAATACCGATTCCTAACCCCCTTAGTAATAAGGGGGACCTTTAGTACCGGGTCAAATAGGGGTATTAAAAAATAAAAAAAATCCTACCCGAACCGCACCCCGTCGTCATGGGGCGAGCTGCATCCTACCGGCCGCCGCCCTTGCCCCTGTCGCCACCCTTGCCTCCCGCCGCCGCCCTTGCCCCCGTCACCGCCCTTGGGCCCCACGCTCCCGTCGGCCGCTTGACCCTCGCCGGAGACGCGCCCGGTCACCGCCACCCCTACCACGTGCCCCGGCTTCGTTCCACCGCACGCCCCGGCAGCACGACCCGCCGGAGCCCAGCCGCACCGGCGCCGGATCCGGCCGCACTGATCCGCCCCTAGATCAGGGGGGGGGGGGGCTCACCGTTGCCACCGCAGCCACCCGCCGCCGCTGCCGCATCCACATGCGCGCCACAGCCACCCGGCAACAGCCGCATCCACGCGCACGCCGCCGCAGCCTCGTGCGCTGCCGCCGCTCCTCGCCCTGCTGTCGCTCCTCACTGCCATGAGTGAGGGGCGAGCGAAGAGGGGAGGGTAGGGGTAGTGGGAGAGGGAGGTCTAGCGGGAGAGGGAGGGGGTCGGGGAGAGACGGAGCTCTGGTGGGGAGGGAGACGCAGGAAGAGAGAGGGAGGCGGAGGGGAGCGGAGGTAGTGGAGGAGGCAGAGGAGGAGCGGTGGGGGGAAGGGAGCGGACAGGGAGGGAGCGAGCGGATAAGGCTCGGGGGAGGAGGGACTATGGAGGGCCATGGGTCGGGGTGGGTGAGGGGTGGGGAGGGCACCGAACTTGAAAGTTCTCAGAGAAATGTCACCCATTAGTACCGGGTGGAGACTTCACCTGGTACTAAAGGCCCTCAGGCCCGGTACCGGGTGGAGCCCCTAACCGATACTAAAGGAAGTCATGGGGGGGGGTTTCTGGGGAACTAGCTGTTAGACCCAGTACTAATGCTCACATTAGTACCGGGTTAAAAACCAATCGGTACTAAGAGTTAGGACCAATGCTCAGTTCTCCACTAGTGTTCGTTGTCTGGGTGATCGAATGGCCCAAAAATCCAGCATACCAAGGATCCACCGTGACAAAATTCAGCACCGCATCGTAATGTGCCTTCTCTACTTTGCCGTTTTCTCATGGTCAACACCTCAATCAATCTCAAAGTAGCTGACAGTATATGATGTTTTTATGTTGCTTCTTGTAGTAATAGAAGAATGGTAAACTTTAAGAATGGTCTTTGTTGACGACTAAAATTAGCATCACAGGAGTTTACTATCTGAATTTGGGCAAACCGATCTATAAACCGATCAGACTGGTTTTACAAACATTGTCAAATCTTTTATTGGGCTTCACCATTGCGTAGATCTCGTCAAGGCAATCGAAAGGCATATGTGGAATGTCCAATTTGGAGTCCGGATGAGAGAGTTATGGCTCTAGCAAGATTCAGCCTTGCGCTGACCGGTCTGACCGGTTGGGATGGGCGGTCTGACCGGTTTGACCAGTCTAATCTGAGTTAGAAGTTGTATTTTGATACGAGATTTGTATAACCTTTGACTCCTACTGGGGCAAGACCTCCCCACCCTATAAATATAAAGGGTCATGGTCGATTGAGGACAACCCAATCGAATCAAACAACTATGCATTTACCTTTTATCTCGTAAACCCTAAATCTCTTCCAACCTCCATGCTGTTTGTCTACTGATCTCCACGATCAGAGATGGTGTCCTAGACTTGCTGGTCGACCTAGGGCACGCCGGCGACGGGTCCCTTCCGGGCGAGAGTTTCAACGGCCTTTGCTAGTTTGCTCGTAAACTAGTCGTTCTTCGTCATGTAAGTATGTTAGTTATCCCTTTGCTGGTTTGCTCGTAAATCTAGCTATTCTCCATCACGTAAGTGTGGTAGTTATCCCCTCGAACGATCGATCTAGGCAAAAGCTTAGACCGGTCCAACCGGCTTGCTGGACCGGTCTAGGCAGCATACTGCCGTTCGGTCTGTTCACGATCCGCACGCTCTAGTATTTTCATGGGTTGGCCTAGAATTTGCACCAACAGTCTTAGATAACAGTTTTTGTGTTATTCCATTATAGGCCAAATGATTAGAAGCCCTCTGTCAAAAGTTGTCGTTGTGATATGGTGCTTCGCAGTGCTGGTTCTAGTGCAGAGCTACACTGCTAACTTGTCATCCATGCTCACTGCAAAGAGGCTCCGGCCATCGGTGACCGGTCTCGACCAGCTGGTGAGCAATGGTGATTATATTAGATACCAAGACGGAGCATTTGTGCACTTCTTTCTGATAAGTAAAGGACCCAAAGCAGACAGGCTAAGGGCCTTTAAGAATCAAACAGAATATGCTGAAGCTTTGAGGAAGGGATCCAAGAATGATGGAGTGTCAGCCATCGTTGATGAGATTCCCTATTTGTCCTATTTCCTCTCTGATAAAAACAATAAAGAGTTCGAGATGGGCGAGCGCCTGTACAAGACCCCTGGACTTGGTTTTGTAAGTTCCTTGCTATATGCTACATTTTCTTTTTTTATATAAAAAAATTGTCTTGTGCCTTGGCAAGGAAAACTGACCAAACCAGCACCATCCTTTGTGTCTTCAGGTGTTTCCGAGAGGCTCTCCACGGATGTATGATCTCTCAGTTGCCATCCTGAACCTAACCGGAGGGAACGAGAGCGCAAGAATCGAACAGGAATGGTTGGGCTCACCTGCGCAATTGAAAGGCGATAGCAGTTCGATTGCTGATTCAGCGCCTCTCACTTTGCGAAGTTTCTCCGGTCTCTTCGTCATCACTGGAAGTATCTCAGCTTCCGTGACGGTTATAAGCATCGCCAGGTCGGTCTATGCCAAGTGCTTCAGAGCGAGAGGTCATGTATCGCAAGACGGGAATGGCGGGAGTGTGCGTCATGGAGAATTTAGTGCTCTGCAGAACGATAGGGGCAATGGCTTTGTGCCTGATGAACGCCTTCATGAGATCAGGGGTAACAACTCCCAGCAGTGTGCTCCTGGGAGTGGCAGAAGCACCGGTGACGAAGAGGCTGGTCCAATGCAGGATAGCATGCCCAATGGCTCTGTGCCTGAAGTTTCTATCCAGATCGAGATGAGTGATACTGGCCAAGGTGTGGGCAGGGGCCTGTAGGCAGCAGATACAAAGAGCACCTTTTTTTTTTTTGCAAATAGTCACTGACTGAAGATGTGCTACAGAATTCTGTGTATATGATAGCCCAGAGCCCTAGACTGGATTAGCCAGTTTTAGATGTGTCTATATCTACTTTTTTTTCTTGAAAAAGGTGGAGAGCTGTGTCATTCCATTTCATTAAGAAGAGAGAAAGGAATACAAAGAAGGGTTACAAGGACCCCATCCCAGAAATACACCCACACTCAACACTTATATTTTATAAAATTATGTAAATTTGGATGATCGTTTTAGAATCAATTGACTTGCTCAACAGAACCAGGGCAAAAGTTGCGAATCTGCATCATGGAAAGAACCCACGGTGCCGTGTCCTGAGTTGCCACTCTCTGCAAAAAGCGCCAGCATGCTCCAGGGCACGAGTAGAAAAACGACATTCCATTCTCAATAAAAATCTCGGTTATTTTTGACCTGGGATTAAAGAGGCTTTAGGTGATCTCAACAAAAATCTCGGTTATTTTTTACTTGGGACTAAAGAGGCTTTAGGTGATCCTTTAGTCCCGGCTGATGTTACAAACCCGGATTAAAGCCTCACGTCATGCGCGGTCCTGAATTAAAGCCTCGCGTCGTGCGCGGTCCGTGGGATTCAAACCCATGACCTCAAGCCTTGCGTGAGTCTTCCTTGCCATCCCACCTACGCAACACATGTGATGGAGGTAGATATTCTTTTCTTTTGAAGTAACCCGTGGAGGGCCTTTAGTACCGGTCATAACACCACCCGATACTAAAAATACCCCTTTAGTACCGGGTGGTGTTACGACCCGGTATTAAAAGGCCTCCGAGGGTCCCAAATTTGAACTCGGTACTAATGCTAATATTAGTACCGGGTTAAAATGTGATTGGTACTAAGGGAGGACGAAATGTCGTTTTTCTAGTAGTGCCTACTCAATCAGATGTGTTGTGTAGGTGAGATGGTAAGAAAGCTACGCGCGAGGATTGAGGTCGTGGGTTCGAATCCCATGCACCACGCACGCGCATATTTCGTGTGAAAAATTGCGTGACTTGTGACTTGCGATGTCGGTTGGAAAAATCGAGATATATGAAGTTTCCCAACTAGAACTAATGCTCGTTTTCTACCAGCGAGGACTCGAAAGTCTTCCACAATGATGACTTGGAAAAGGAACAAGATAAGTTATACCGTCTAACACGAGAGAACTCATAGTGCTGAAAAAAAATTAATTTTACTCCCATCACCTATTCACATCACCTATTCACTTTATCTGCTTAATCCTTTGAACAAAATTTAGGGTTGCTTTACTCTCTCAAACTATTTCAGTTGGTCCAATCTACCCTCTAATTAGTTTTTTCTTTTTTTTCTCCGAATTCGAATTAAATTTTAAGTTCAAATTTTGTGAGTGCATGCCTTACATTAAAAAATTATAATAAGAATCTTTTGTAGTTATTTTCATAAGTTAGGAACATTTAATATGAAATTAATCTTAGAGATATAAAATTGTATGAAAAGTAATAATGATAAAATTCTAACGCATGTATTTTTTTTTCTATCGTATAGCATCATATTATAAGCCAACTAACAAAATTTGAAATTCAAACTCAACTTAAGGAATAGAAAAGAGAAATATCATTAGAGGGTAGATTGGACCAACTGAAATAATTTGATGGAGTAAATTAAGTTCAAATTTTGTTCAGAGGTTACACAACAAAGTGGATTGGCGAGAAGAGTAAAATGGATGTTTTCCACAATAATGCTTGACTGAGTTTCTTAGTTAGAGAAAAATAGGCACGGATCACAGATGAAGTGCTGAACTTGTCAGACCAGATTGCCCAGTCTTGCTGCGACGAAGGGTTTCAAGTAGACAGTGAAACAAACCGTTGTCTTTTTAAGTCGTCGACGACAATGGGTTCTCAGGGGCAAACTACGCTAGAGTATATGTATATTATATAGTGTGCACATTTCTCTACTCATGGCATTTCGCAGAAAGTTCTGCTCGTTTCTAAAACAACTCATTTACCAGGTGCCCACTGAATTACAACGAAAATTCATCCGATTGCATCTGCACGCATGCATATGTGTTCTAGTAGACGGGACACTTGAACAAGTAATCATTTATTTAAAAAAGATTAAAACGATAAAAAGACGGCTCAGTAGAACCCAAAGTTCCGTACGTTCTTGAACCACAGCTGATCGAAGTTTTCTACATGTAAATCCCTACAGCTTAAGAGAAACACAATGCTCGTTCTGGAACGGAACAAAAATGTAGACCGTACCGTACCTGGAATGTTACATTCAGATGTAACTGACAGATTACCAACAACCTTATCCCAAAAGTCCAAAACGTTTACGTCATGGCGCGTTGATGTAAGAAATAAGTTGAAGCACGGACTAAATTCTACAGTGCATGTCATTCAGTGTATACGTGCATGAACCTGATCTATCTGCCGGCCCAAATGTTATTTTCAAGGCAGCCGCGCGCGACTTTGATTTCAAGTACTGGTCTGGTCCATGCCGTTGATTGCTCAAAATACGTTTACCACCAAGGATGAACAGTTCAAAACGGCTAAAATACATGGGTCATTATTTTTTTCTCAAAAAAAGTTACTCTTGTGATTATAAACATTTTTAAAAAAAATTGACTAATTGTGTTTTTTAAATCAAAATTGGCTATTTGAGTTAAAGTCCATATAAATGCTAGAGAGTAAAATACACCTCCCTAAACTCTCAAAATGTATTTTAGATCCCAAACTTATCTTAACTTAAGGTGTTATCTGGGTCCATAAACTCTCAAAGTGCATATTTAGACCCCCAAACTTGTCCTCGGATTTTATCCGGATCCCTAAACTCTCAAAATATATTTTCAAATCTCAAAACTTGTCACATGTCGCTGATGGCAATGCATCCTCCTTGCTCGTTGCCTTCACAACCACCTTATGTTAATGATCGCGCATGTATTGCTTAGTGCTTGATTGGGGATCTTAAAATACACTTTGAGAGTTTAAAGACTTGAATTTTTGTTTTGCAGGTAGTTTAAAGACTCGAATGACATTCCGAGACAAGTTGGGGATCTGAAAATGTGTTTTCAAAGTTTATGGATCCAGATGGCATTTTGAGATAAGTTCATGGACATAAAAATGCATTTTAAGAGTTTAGAGATCCTAAATAACAACAGGAACCGCCGTATATTTTACTCCAAATGCTATTACAGCCCTCCATTTCTATATTTATATTATATCACTATTAACTATACCAGTTCAGCTTAATGCTAGCTAGGTCCACGCAAAATGTATCCCATCAAAGAAACCCCACCGTGAAAGTGCGTATATCTTTATCATACGCACCCCATTTTTTACATCCAGGAACACCGTACCACACCATCCAAAGTGTTGCGATCATTTTTCATACACTAGCAGTCTGGCACTATGGCAAACCAAAGTTTTCCTGTGCGTTAAATCCCGTAAGGAGAATAGCAAAATTCCGTACAAAAATTAATTGTGTCAGCCAACAGACAAGCAAGTCCCAACAGAGATAAAGTGACAAAGTTATTAAATTGCTTATCGGTGTCCCAACAGAATTAATTTTTCTAGTGGAATTGTTCTAGAGGAAACCTCACAGAATAATTGAAGCTTGTTGGGTTTAGGTACACATCCAAAACCTCATGATAATTATTTGTTCTATAGTTAAGAAGGCAAGAAATGATATGTACAAGAGGCAGGTTTCACATTTAGGGAGACTTGTTATTACTTCTTCCTCCTTCATCTCTACCCCCTTCTTTCTGTAGGTGGGGGTGTGGGGGTGGTAGGGAGGAGGGGGCGGGGGGCTAAGCCCCCAAGCCTCCACGTACATTTGCCCTTGCAAAGATAAAAAATAAAAGTAAACACATGATGTTTTTCACATCCCGAGATAAAGGTTAGGCTATAGAAACGCGCGAGGGCATCATCAAACACTTGCCCATGGTTTGCGGCCAGCCCGACTATAACGTGCTAACGATGGAAGAAGTAGACTGTAGGCGACGGCCAGCACTAGAACTGGTTCGCGAGGACAGCCGATGGCGGTAGAAGCAGCGCTGGCTCACCACTTAGGACAGCCGATGGCGATAGAAGCAGCGCTGGCTCACCACTCGGAGATGGTGGTAGGACGTCGTTGATCCGAAGGCGGACGTCCACGGACAACAAGCGCGCAGGCCTCGCCATCGGGAAGGAGCACGGTCGGGGACATCGGCGTGGCGATGTGCAGCTCCGAGCACGCGTGGGCCTTGCCACCTGGAACTGGAAGGAGCACGGATGGGCATGACGGCGCAGTGATACGGAGCCCCGAGCGCCCACGAACCTCACCACAGGGCAAGTCACGAACGGTGGCGAGACGATTTGGAGCTGCAAGCGCCCGTGGGCCTCGCCACGAGGTAGGTTCATAGAGGGCGGCGTAGCGATGTGGAGCTTCCGATGCTCGCAAGCCTCGCCGGAGCCTTTCCTGTCACCAGGCGGCGCAGCGCCTAGTGGGCCGCCACCCACGAGCATCGCATCTCCTGCAGGTTGTAGCCAGGGGGTGGCAGGACCGTGCGCCCCCCGCCCCCCCCCATCAGCAAACATGTAATGCATGGTTTCATCGTTGTACTGTTACCAATACTGCCATATCATCTTTTCTAAGAAATGAAACTGTCACTCTCAGTACATAGTTTCATTGTATAGTTTCATAGACAGCCGTATTTAATTTTGCGTGGAGTTATGATCAAATGTATCTTGCGATGAAACTATAACATCCTCAGTGCAAGTTTCATTAGATTTCATGGGACTTGGTAACTGTGCTAGGTGGGTTTTATAGGGATGAAACTCCCCTTTCCTCTCTCCTCTCTTCCCTCATAAATTCATAATTAGGTTGCCAAGTCAGCAAAACTACTGATGTGCCATATGATTTAATGCCTATGAAACCTTCCATGACACCACTAAGACTGGCAGGAAATGTAAATGATCGAAAGAACACAAAGTTGCGGTGATAACTTCTATCAGAGATCTCCTGCTCTCTCGTAGTTCTTGTTAGAGCCAGATCTCACGAGGATCCTCAGACGGGCCGGGTATATCATTATTTAGGCAACTAATTAACATGAAGACACCAGATGAATTGAAGCTACTAAACCCCTGCTAATATATATTACAGCCCAGGAAAATAAGACGCTAGCTACTCCCAAGTCTCATAATTACTTGAGCCAAAATAACATGTCACTCATTATTGAAGAGCTCCATGAAGTTTCCTAGCTTGTTGCGTACAAACATTGTTAATCCTATTAATTATGCTCATATTATGACCAAAATAATCTGCTGGACACTAAGTTAGGGCCATTGACCTTTCAATAACCACCTAAACTAAATAACTTAAAGAAATATAGTGCTTGTATCAAGCAGACCTCACCAAATTCTTCCCATCGGATCCAAGAAAGTCGCTATAACACACATTCGCTAGAGGTAGAGACTGAGCACAGCCACCGGCCAAAGTACCATTTGTCGAGGAAATTTCTCCAGCCTTCACGTTGACATTGTTCTATCTCCAGCTCCCGTCGCTCTCCCTCGCTGTATAAATGTAGAAGTATCTAGCTGTGTCGATCCCAGCTGCAGGCTGATCATTAGCGCGCAATATGGAGAGGAGGTCAGGCTTGCTCGTCGCTGCTCTCCTCTTTTTGCTCACGTTTTGGAGCGTTAGAGGATCGGCGGCGGCCGCAACGACGACGACGGTGCCTATCGTTGGTGGAAGGAAGAGCCTCGCCAGCATTTCCATGGCGCTGGATGGCTCCTACATGAAGCACCCTAGCCACGCTACGCGGGCGGGCCTGCACGTCACGGACTCGCGAGGAGATCCTGTCGCGTCAGCGCATGCTGGTAACCAATAGATTCGGAAATGAATACCTTTTCTGAAACCATACTCCATATCAACCAATAATTTAGTACTGGAAAATTTATTAGCTCCGCAATCACAGGAAAATTAATTACTGCTATCTGCCATAGATCACGTTAACATGGTCTAACAACAACTAAAAGTGTGATTGTATTGCATATAAAGCCACATGTATGGAACTTATTCAGTGGTGGGAATAGGTACAAGAACACAATATAATTATTTTAAACAATTGCGACAATTTAGCCATTAGTGATAAATCATGTTTATTGCTGTGTCAGTTTATTTCCTTCCTTAGGGCATGAGACCTTGAGAAGATTGGGCTGTCACACACAACAACATTGACATATGTTTCTCAAACATTTCTTAATCCAGATACCAAGAGAATCGATGACAGAGGATTAGTGAGTAGATACCCAAGTGCAGCGCCCAGGGGAAATGAGAAGCTCATAATTGCTGTGCCAGTGAAACATGGCTTTCAAATTTTTTTGGACTTTGCCATTGATATCTTCAAGACCGCTATGTCGAAACTACAACATCCTCCACGGTATGAGTTGCATGCCTTCAATGGAACATATGATGAGCTAGTACGCAATGTATCTATAGGGGTAAGCCTTAAATATATACGGTTTCCTTTTTCATATTTCGTTTCTTTTTTGTTTGTTAATTATGTTTTCCCTCTGCTGAATGAACAGATGTTCCATGGAGCAGCAGGTGACGTGACCATAACCGCTGACCGAGCCAGGGATGCAGATTTTACAATGCCATACGCACAGTCTGGGGTATCTTTACTTGTACTCGCTGACAACGACTCGAAACCACCAATCCAATGGATATTTTTGGATCCACTCACGACAGAACTTTGGCTTACTACTGTGGTTTTCTTCTTCTTGACTGCCTTTGTTGTGTGGATGATTGAACGACCCAGCAATCCAGTGTACCAAGGATCAACTGTGAGACAATTCAGCACTGCCTCATACTTTGCTTTCTCTACTTTGACGTTTTCTCACGGTCAGCACCTTGAGCTCAAACTTGCTAACAATTACATGTGAAGGTTTATAAATGGTTTTATGTAGCTTTCTGCGTTACTGTGTTACAGGCCAAATAATTAGAAGCCCTCTTTCAAAAGTTGTTGTTGTGATATGGTGTTTTGCAGTACTGGTTCTAGTGCAGAGCTACACAGCAAACTTGTCATCCATCCTCACCGCAAAAAGGCTCCGTCCATCGGTGACTGGTCTCGACCAGCTGGTGCGCAATGGTGATTACATCGGATACCAAGATGGAGCATTTGTGCGCTCCTTTCTGATAAAGCAAGGAGCCAAAGAGAAGAAGCTCAAGCCCTACAACAACCAAGCAGAATATGCTGAAGCTTTGAGGAAGGGATCCAAGAATGGTGGGGTGTCGGCCATCGTGGATGAGATTCCCTATTTGACCTATTTCCTCTCTGATGGAAACAATAAAGAGTTCGAGATGGGCGAGCCCCTTTGCAAGACCCCAGGACTTGGTTTTGTAAGTTCCTTGCTGCAGTACTTCCACACATTATCTTTCAACAGCTTTTGCTGCTAATGCCATCCTTGTCTTCAGGTGTTTCCTAAAGGCACTCCACTGGTGCATGAACTCTCGATTGCCATCTTGGACCTGACTGGAGGGAATGAGAGCTTACAAATTGAAAGGAAATGGTTTCACTCAGCCGCGCCATTTATGGGCGACGACAGCCAGAATGTCAATTACAAGCCTCTCACTTTGCGAAGTTTCTCTGGTCTGTTTGTCATAACGGCCGGTGTCTCTGCTTCCATGCTGTTTATCAGCGTCATCTTGTCGGTCTATGCCAGCTGGTACTCCAGAGTGACAAGTTCTGAATCGCAAAGCACCAACGGGAATGATGGAAGTGTGCGTCTCAATGGCATTGTGCCTGATCAACTCCTCCATGAAGGCAGGGATGGCGATTCCCAGGGTGCACAACATGGGGGCAGCGGAGATGAAGAGGCGGGTGGTCCAATGCAGGGTAGTGCTCTGCACAACGGCACGGGCAATGGCTCAGTGCCTCAAGTTTCCATTCAGGTCGAGATGAGTAGTAGCCAAGGTGTGGGCAGGGCCCTATAAGTAGTCACTCCAAACTGTGGATGCAATAAATAGTACCTTTTTAGTCATGAATTTGCTACAGAATTGTGTAGTCTACGTAGTGAATAATCTCTTAGTAATGCCTTAATATTACTAAAATTTGGTTTGTACGGTTACATTGAAGCATGGTGTAATAAGCTTGCATGGCTAACGTGTTATTCTTAATTTCTACTCCCTCGGTTCCAAATTATAGGTCGTTTTGACTTTTCTAGGTGTATAGATATTATTATGCATCTAGATATAGTGTAGAAAAACCAAAACGACCTACAATTTGAAAAGGAGGGAGTACTAACTTGACCATTATCCATAACTCCAGATGATATTAGAAATTGAAACTTTGTTAGATTTCCAGTTTGTGCTATCCTATCTAGCCTATTACTCTAAAATCACTAGCTATTGTGACAAACCTTACCGAAATTGCTTAAAACTGAAAGGTTAATTAGTTGAGTTTTATTGAGCAACATGTGGCTATACATACAACGGTGCAAAGTATCTGATTTCCAAGTTGTAATCATGCTCCTCTGAATGCATATTGCCTCAATGTTATCTGCATTTGTAATTGGCTGGTTGCAATGTAAGAAACCTTTGGAGTTTCAAGTGCAGGAATTACATGGTCCGGCTACTTGATTAAAAACGGTCCTTAGTCATCACTATCCGAACCTATAATTTATTAGCTCATGCTTATTGTCTGTTACACCTCATTTTCTTATATTTTTTGATGTGATCTAAAATTTATATGGTTATCAAGATATTTACTGTAGAGAAAATGTTGTTTTCTAAATTAAATAAATGAACCGTATGTTATAAAAAACCATGTGTTACATTTATTTTTTTGGGCAATAGGTTTACATTCAGAATTATTTAAATTCAAATTGGTTCGAAGCTTTTCAGAAAATTAGAAATCCAGCTAGTCCTTCAGAGGAGCGTCGTTAGAAACTAAACATGCCGAGCCCACCAGAGCCTTAACTTAGAAATGGAAAGCGACCGTATTTGCTCATGTTTCAACGGTTGACAATCAATGATAAAATTACGTTGACTTGTGAATAGTTGGTAAAATTATAAAGTTGAAAAAATAAGATCAAAATCATAATTATACTCCAATTAATAAAAAACCATCTCGACTCTCATAAGAGTTCTGTTTGGATACGCTTTTCCTATCCACGTTTGGATTATAATCTAAGCGAAGATTTTCTCACTTCTCACTTTTAGCTTATCATAATTCAAATCTTTAAAACGATTTACCACGTAAACGAGAATAGATGGAAATAAACAAAGTCGAACCGCTCAGCGCAGGCCATTCCCACTCCCCACCTCGATCTCCGGTTCCTGGGAAAGCTTGAGCGCGAGAAAGCGACCGCATCGCTTCCTCCTCACGCACGCCCCCCGCGCGCGTGCCTCCTCGCCGCTCGCTAACGAGAGGGTTAATTGGTACTAAACCAATTAGCGAGGCCTGACTTTTAATGAGCCCCGGATCTCCCCCCCACCCCACCCCCCACCCCACGCACTGCCCCCGCACGCGTCGGCCAGGCACGGCCGGTCCATGTAGCCCGCGCCCGGACACGGAGCACCCGCGCGCGACCCCGCGGCTTGTCGGGAGATGGGGCTGGCGGAGGCCGGCGAGCCCAGCTCCATCCTCAGGTGAGCTCCCTCCGCGCGCCCCCTCATTTCCCCCTTTCTCGCTGCGGCTCTCCGTCGCGTTGCCCTGCTCCGCTTTACCCCTCTCCCCGCCGTGGGATTGGGGACGGCATGGTGCTTCGTGTGGTGTGGGCAACGGCGCGGCGGCCCCCTTGCTGGTCCCGACGCTTGGGAAGCTGAATTCATTGGCTGCATGATTCGGAGACGAAGGCTCGATTCGATTGTATTGGATAGGGGTGGAATCAGCGGCGTGCGGGGGGAGGCATTTCCACGAGCAATTTCCATTTCCGCTGCCATTTGGTTCGTCGGATTAGCACACACAACACAAGTAGCATTTGCTTTTTTTTTTGTTCAACCCTGTCCTCGAGCAAAGCCTTCATCGGCGACCTGCAGCACAATGCTCACGGGCACAATGCCGTCGTTTGGAAGATTATTATTATGCTCGTGCAGGCCTTGGATTTGGAGTCCTTTATATTACCTAAGAAAATGGGTCGTTTCATTAAATTTTCGTGGCAACTTGGAACAAAATAGTGCATAGTAGAGTCCTGCTCCTCTAGTGGTACTTGTATGCAGTCAGCTGCCTGACACTCTGACCGATTGATGCCATGCCCTGATTAAACTACACACTCTTTGCTGCATCATAGTTAAATCGAATGTGCCAGATTTCACTTTGCTTAGGGCTTAAGAGTTTGTATTGACTTTGGTGAACCGTTGAGTGCCATCTTCTTTATTACTAGGGCCACGAATAGTTTACAAAATAATAATGGTTCACCGCATCAGTAGTTCAGGACCTAATGCTGGAGTGGACATATTTTCAAGAGCATCTTTTTCTTTTTCAATTTTCATTTACAGCTTCCGGTTCAGACTGAATTGAAGATTGAAGTGCATTGGAGGCTCTGACCATTCCCTGTATACATGTTCTTGCAGCTTAGCGGCAGCCTTTTCCTATGGAGTCGCATCCATGGCAATGGTTTTCGTGAACAAAGCAGTTCTTATGCAGTATGTTCACTCCATGACCCTGCTCACTTTACAGGTATTGCTAAACATCATGGCCTAGACAAAGTTATCTGGTTTTTGTGAACAAAGCAGTTCTTAAGCCTGGTTGTTTTGTTCAATTTCTCCATTACTTCTGCAGCAAATAGCCACAGCGCTACTGATACATTTTGGTCAAGTTCTAGGAATGTCTAGACGAAAAGACTTCAGCTTGATAACTGCAAAGAAGCTTCTTCCGATATCAATATTTTACAATGCAAATGTGGGATTTGCTCTAGCAAGCTTGAAAGGGGTTAACATCCCTATGTATATTGCAATCAAGAGAATCACTCCCCTCGCCGTGTTGGTGAGTGGGTGTGTACGGGGAAAGGGAAAGCCACCAACACAGGTGAGGATGCATTTCTGGAGACTTCTTTGGGCTTCCTTTTACATAGAGTACAATGGTTATTACAGCTGTAGGCCCCTCACTGTCTCAATTTGATGTTTTGGAAATGAATCGAGCTCCCCATCTCAACCGGTGTCAGTCATTAATTTAGCTAACTGTTGATATAGTTAATCAAAAGTTTACGAGAATTCTAACCTTGTGGGTAGCATGAATCACACTTTTCAAACTTTCCTGCCAATAGATCTTAATATTCGTGGTTAGCATCAGTGCTTGTCTTCTTGCAACCATGTCTTTCTAGTAAAATTGTGCGAGCACTTCAGGTAAATATTGTAAAAGGCATTGGCATTGTGACTGAAATTCTTGGTCTGCTGTACGTTTTTGTTTTGAAATTTCATCATGTGCAAATTCAAGATCAAAATTTAGGGAAATGCATTGTTTCTCTCCTGGGAATGAGCAACTCTTTTCTAATTTTTGCCACATCCTGACCAATTCGAAACTATTTTAGGTCACTCTTTCAGTTATCTGCACCGCTGCAGGTGTCCTTATTGCAGCACTTGGAGATTTTTCCTTTGACCTATATGGATACTGCATGGCTCTAACATCAGTCTTCTTCCAGGTTACGTTATTCCTACTCTTGTTTTGTTCTCGGATAATTTATCCTAGATCTTTCTTTCTTTTACTTGTTTGAGGCAAGGCTCAGCTGACATCTGCATGTGTATGCACTATGCAGACAATGTATTTGGTTCTGGTGGAGAAATCAGGTGCTGAGGATGGTCTTTCCTCAGTGGATTTGATGTTCTACAACAGTATATTGTCACTTCCATTTCTGTTTTTCCTCATTATAGCAACAGGAGAATTCCCCCATTCTCTTACAGTATTATCTGCAAAGGTCAGTATTCTGCTCGTGCTCAGCATGATCAAAATTTGATTAGTACATCTATAAGGTAGCAATCTCTTTGAGTTCCCTTGTTTCACCCGTTTAACTCACAATGATGACTGGCGATAGTTCTCCTGAGTTTTTTGAGCAAATAGTCTCACACTTCGATGTTGTTCATTAACACAATACTAGTATTGTTAAGTTTCCGCATCAAATTATATGCTAGATGCCTCTGTCCTAACTTGGATTATCCGGTGAACTGCAGACAGCCTCTCCGTCATTCAGTGTTATTCTTGTCATTTCACTGGTGATGGGAATCGTTCTCAATTTCACCATGTTTTGGTGCACAATCGTGAATTCGGCCCTGACAACAACAATAGTAGGAGTCCTCAAGGGTGTTGGTTCTACAGTAAGTTTACACCATTCTTTCTTAGCAGTTTAATCTGTTGCTTGACCAACCTTTGATGCATTTTAGCCCAAGTTTTAGATGCAAGACATCTTACACCTTGTTTTTCCCCCCACTCTTGGACGTTCAGACCCTGGGTTTTATTCTGTTGGGAGGTGTGGAAGTACATGCTCTTAATGTTACTGGACTGGTGATCAACACATTGGGAGGTGTCTGGTACTCCTACGCCAAGTACAGGCAGAAGAAGAAAACACCACGAAAGCTGGTACCTGATGTAGAATCGCATGCCCACAAGTAGCGCTAGATCCAGTAACTTTATAATTTGTACCTCATTTTTTGAGCTGACAATGACTGGAACACCACATTAAAGTCCAATTTTCTGGGCTCAGTTCACCACCACTCCGCCAGCAAATAGTTGGTGCAAGGGAAGAGATAAGATAGTTTATTTGTAGGGTAAAGTACATTTTTGTCCCTGAAGAAAGTCTGATTTTGGACCTCCAACTCTAAAACCATATAAAAGGTACCCTCGAACTATGAATACGGTGCATTTTTTACTCTTTGAGCTAGTTTCGGTTGGTGGTTTTCACTTTGGGTCTCAAGGCTAAACCCGCTCCACCGTCGAAATTACACTTTGGGAGGATCGATCCTGCCGTTGAAAGGAAAATCGATAGTCGCCCTGCCGTACTTGATGAGTTGATGGGTTATCGTTAAACTTCCGTGTGATTTGACAGTGCATATACATCTACCGATCATCAAACGCGTCCAAGGCCATGTTTAGGCCTTGTTTACTTCCCACTTTGGGAGTGATAAAATTGGCATTTTGCCATAAATGCGCAACTGTAGCGTTTCGTTTGTATTTGTGAATTATTGTCCAAATATTGACTAATTAGGCTCAAAAGATTCGTCTCGCAAAGTACAACAAAACTGTGCAATTAGTTTTTGATTTCGTCTACATTTAGTACTCCATGCATGTACCGCAAGTTTGATGTGATGGGGAATCTTCTTTTTGCATAGTATCAAAGTTGGGAGTTTGGAGGGAACAAGGGCTTAGTTACCCCCAACTCCCAACTTTGACACTATGCAAAAAGAAGATTCCCCATCACATCAAACTTGCGGTACATGTATGGAGTACTAAATGTAAACGAAATTAAAAACTAATTGCACAGTTTTGTTGTACTTTACGAGACGAATCTTTTGAGCCTAATTAGTCAATATTTGGACAATAATTCACAAATACAAACGAAACGCTACAGTGTGCTACGGTGCTAGCACAGTAATTTTGCATCTCCCAATTTGACCAACTAAACAAGGCCCAAGATTCAGGTCCCGGCTTCGTTGGACCTGTCAAACTTACAATAAAGAAAATTCAGAGTCGTTTGCTCTAATTTCAATGTTTCACCGCATCGCTTACTTTGCATAGAACTAGCAGACACCCCCAAACGTGTTGATCACCAATCCATAAAATTAAGAGTGTACACTTCCAAACACCTCCCAGTTGAAAGGTGGATGGAATGATAGGGAGGGCACAATTTCATACTGGGAAAGCATCCCAATAAATGTTTCCCAATAAGTAGTTAATAAGGATATCCCAATATCACTTTCATTGTTATTGAGAGAGTTGCGGTGAATTATTGGGTTGTCCCAATAATTATTAGAAAAAGGGAAAGGTAAAGGGAGACTGCTGGAGTACTATTTTCTTATCAACTCTCTCAATATAGTAGTTGGATTGGGAAATGGGAGTCCGCTGAAGATGCTCTTAAGAGGGTAGGTTGGAGGACGGAACAAGACCACAAATAATGAACGGGAACGGATACCGGAACGCTTCCTTCCACAAGTTCTGTATATGGATCAGCTAGAGATTATAAAAGAGATTATAAAAGCTGTTAGAAAAAACTCTATCTGATCAAAATATGATAAAACACTTGACATCAATGACTCTCGGTTTTATTAGACAACCACTTGACATCAATGACTCTGGGTTTTATTAGACAACCACTTGACACCACTTAAGCTAAGTCACCATGACTTAGCTTAAGTCACGGGCGCTAGCGGATAGGCGTTTTCTTAACATAAAGGTAGTACATGGATCACGCAATGCAAATACTCCGTAAACAAGCAAATTTCATCACGTGCTCAACGTCTTCTTTGATGCCCATGTTCCATCAATTGATCTTGAGGCTTTCCAGGAAGGTGCTGCCACTGGCCCGGCCGGCCAAGAGAAACCGGGTGTAGTCCCTCAGAGTGCTCCCCTTGTACATGGTCGGATGGCGGTCGTCCACCAGCTCCTTGGCCACCTCCACGCTCTCATCCATGGCCCAGTTCGTCAGGCTGGTTATAGACACCCTGCTCGTGTCAGTGTCACCCCGTCCCCAGAGCACCCTGTGCACCGCCGCCCTGTACCGCCCGTTGCTCATGGCCTCGAGGCAATCCCCGACGTGCACGGTCAGGGACGGCGGCGGCGGCGGCGATCCGCCTTCGGCTCCGCGCCGGTGCGGCGCCGCGAGCCACGCCCCGGTCACCCGGTCGAGCTCCTCGAGGCCCTCGTGGGTCGATAGAATGACGCTGATGAAGGTGTAGTCCGTGTGGTCGCCGCAGCGGAGGTCGTCGCTGCCCGAGCTCACAGGCGGCGGGGGGTACAAGCTCAAGAGCATCATCTCGAAGCCATTCTCCATCTGGCTGCTCAGGTAGTAGCGCCCGAGCCCGAGGCTCTCGGTGATGGCTTCCATTAGGTCTGACACCAGCTTATTCCTCACTTCCCTTGCATACTTGCCCATCTTCTCCCTGAAAAAGAAAAAGTTTGCAAATTTTAAAGTGGTTACTGAATTGTCGATTGCCAGTGACGATGAGGGCTGCGATGCGATCGAGGCAGGCAAGAGCAGACCTGTACTGCGATGGCTTTGCTGGCCAGTTGCCGATCCACTTCTCCAACGGATAGGAGTACTGCTTCAGGACATGTCGATGGACCTTGACCTCGCCACCGTCGAGTGCAGAGGACGAGGTGACGTAGCGGACAGGCAGGGTGATGTCGTCGGACGCCAGGGCCGACCTGTCATCCATTGGCAGGCTGAAGAACGCGGCGGCGGCGGCGAGAGCGTTGCGGAGGATGTCCGTGCTGATCCCATGGTTAATGACCTGACAGGGACAGACACACACGGATATATTGGAGCAGATCGATCAGAGGCTAATTAATCATTCGATCGAGGGAGATGAGCATGAAGCCATGAACGCACCTGGAAGAACCCCTTCTCCTGGCACACCCTGCCGACATCCTGCACTGCAGCTGACCTCTCCGACGAGGTGCCCCGCAGCTTGCTCAAGTCTATGATTGGCACATCACCGGCGGAGTCCATGGAGAACCGACGGACCTGATGATCTGTTCAGAGAACATTTTCTTTTATGGAAACCGGAGGGGCGCACCCTACTGGTAATATATTGCAAATAAAGGGTGTGTTTGATTTGGGTCGAATCGGGTTGGAACGGGTTTGACCCCATCGATCCGCGTTTGGTTGAAAATGTATCTGAGTTGGGTCAGATCCAGGAGGGAATACTACTCCTAGATGTGGGTTGAATGCATCCATCCAAAACGAGCGGACACACTCGACCCGCATGCACGTCGTTGGCGTCCGTTTCACGTGTGAGGAGAGAGAGGCGCAGAGGAGCATGAGGAAGAGGCCGGCGTAGAGGAGCGGCCGCCAGCGTGGGGGAGGGAGGGAGGAGCGGCAGCCACGTGGGGGAGGGAGGGAGGAGCGGCGGCGTGGGGGAGGGAGGAGGGCGGCCGGCGCGGGGAGAGGGAGGGAGGCTAGAGGAAGAAGATAAGGTGAGTTAAAAAAAGAAAAGGATGGCATATGGGTCCCGCAGCTGACAGGTGGGATCCATTGCTAATGGTGTTAAAATGGCATCCATCCCATCCCTCACAACACCTCCAACCAAACAAAAGACTGGGATGAACACATCCCTCTCATCCAAATACAAGATGGGTTGAACCCAATCCATAAAAGTGGGATGAACCCAACCCATTCCACTTGGTTCCAAAACCAAACACATGCAAAAAGAGTTAACAGGAATAAAAAAAGAACCACCACAAAAGAAGGAGAAAAGAAAAAAGAAACTAGGCAGGAAGGGAGAGAGCCAAGAAGAAAAGATTACAGAGAGTTTAGCTATAGCTCCATTGAATTCAAAAGGCTGGGGTTTGCTCTTAAAAGCACAAGAGAGAACTTCGAGATAAATTTCCTCCTACAAGATGCAACAGTAGGGTCGATTTATTGAAGATCAAGTCGTTTCTTATTGTTCATATACTCCAGGCTATTAGGATGATTATTTCCACGAAGAAAGGGATTAGGGACTCCCAGTTACTGCCTGATCCTTCTGATTATCTGCAGAATTGGTCTTGTAGATATTACTATCACGCCAATAGAAGTCCAGCATGCATTAGCAAAATTACAGCGAATAAACAGGTGTGCTGCAATTTCTGGTCTTTGCAAGATATAGAGATCACACGTGTATGAATCCAAAACTGATGAGAACATCAGCTACTTGAATACAACCACGTTAGTAACTTTTGATTCACAAGTGAAACAATTCTTTACCATGATTGTATTTGATACATTTGATGAATTGATATTGCATCATGATGTGTGTTCGTTGTCAATTTCAGAAATATATACGTGGATCAAAAATAGTGTTAAACACACATGGAAGGCATGGAGGACCAAAGAAGTAGATTGGGGGCTAAGTCCAAGTATTCCCAACGTTCTTCACTAGACCACCACGTCACTTTTGGCCCAAGGAAAGAAAGAGATCCAATCCAACACGTTTTGGGGCTGGATTCAGACCGCAGCTCTGTTACCAGGCTCGCGTCTCTAGCACGTTCTAGCCTAGGACCAGCACAATAACATCATTGAGCATTTGTTCAATTCGCTTACAACTAACGTGGTTTTAGTACTTCCTTGTAAATTCCTTTCAGCCCACCTACAGCTCCACATATTCGACTACAGCTTGATAGGGATTGTTGCTTTGGTACCAATACACTTTCTTCCGCGGTTGCAGACTTGTTGGTTGCCGTCACCTCCTGTTTGGCTTGGTAAGAACTTGTAAGGGCTTGTTTTAACAAGTTGAGTTTGAGAGAATTACAACCGACATATCCTAGTAGTTGACAGGAGGATACATATTATTTTTGTGTTTCTTATTTTCTACTAATCATGGCAGGTGATACGGAGATTTTTGAGCTATTGAAACTAGACCCTCATATTCAAAATGTTATTCAACACTTGCCGTTATACGATGGTTTGATCCTAAAACTTACATTGATTGGGAGCTAAAAGTAGATAATGAATTTGATGAGCATGACTTGTCCGAGAAACAAAAGATTTATATTGCCTCTAATGTTTTGACTGGATATGCTTTGCTAGAATGGAAACACATTTGTAGGAATAACAAAGTTCTAGAATCTTGGGAAGACTTCAAATTTCTTTTTAGAGATGCATTCATTCCGGAATATTATGCTAATTATTTGCTTGCAAAATTAGTCAACTTGAGGCAAGATAGTAGGACTGTGAAAGAATACTTCTATAATTTTAAAATTTGTATCATGTTTGGTGGATTAGATGAGTGAATGGAAGATGTTATGAGTAGGTTCATGAGAGGGCACAATTTTGAAATTCAAACCTTATTAATTAGCAATTATTATAGCCATATTGGTCAATTATTTTGTCTTGCTCCCAATGCTGAAAAGAAGATTCTAGTATTTGTGAATAATTGCAAGAATGATGTGACTCATAATATCCAAAATTTATCCACTCTGCATGCTAATGAAGAGCAACAAATAGTGAAACCCACTGTCAATTTTCCTTTGTCACAAAATGAATTACTTGCTGTTCCTTATGATGAAGAGGACTTGTGTGCTGATGATTCTTTGACTCCTATGCCACAAGTACTGAATAAGTGTGATAATTTTAGTTTGGAACCATATAAATGTGCTGAAGATAAGCATTTTCATTCTATTACTTATGCACAAGATGAACTGAATTTGCTATCCTCTTTAAATACTTTAGGTTATATTGAATTTGATATTCTGTGTAATCTAAATTGCCTAAAAGAGAAACTTAAATTTGATTCTGGTTTGCCAAGTTTTAATCATTGTTCGCTTTATCCAATTGGCAAATACAACAACAAAGGAGAATATTTGGTGCATAAAGTTTATATTTGCTCTAATCTGAAATATCCTTTTGGGCAACAATATCATGATCAAATAAGGGTTGCACTAACACTAATAATGTCTTGCAAAGTTTTTCTAGTTTTTCCCATATGCAATAGGGTAAGGCTAAAGAAGGGGAGCATTACTGGTTGTGGCCATGCAGCATTGTCATCGCTCTATGCACCAACATCAAAGCAAGCACCTTAGAATGCCATTGGAGCCAAGAAGGGGAGAATGATGAGGAGATCACCTACTCGGATACAACCATATTAGTAACTTTTGATTCACAGGTGAAACAATTCTTTACCACGATTGTATTTGATACATTTGATGAATTGATATTGCACCATGACATGTGTTCGTTGTCAATTTCAGAAATACATACGTGGATTAAAAATAGTATTAAACACACATGGAAGGTATGGAGGACCAAAGAAGTAGATTGGGGGGCCAAGTCCAAATATTCCCAACGTTCTCCAGTAGGCCACCACGTCACTTTTGGCCCAAGGAAAGAAAGAGATCCAATCCAACACATTTTGGGGCTAGAGTCGGACTGCAGCTCTATGCCAACTTGCAACAGCTGTCACGACCTCATCCGAACTCCGTTTTGGGTGTTCAAGTACTCCTTGGAATACTTATGAAGTCTATTTTCATATGGATCTAGACTCATATCCATATCTTTTTTGATGTGGCTGCAATGACCGAATTACCACCGAGAGGTTTTCTATCCAAAAGTGTTGTGTCACCTTATTTTGGCCCAATGGGCCGTGTATCAAGTTGGATCCATTAGGGACATGTCCTAGGGTTGGAGCATGACCCCAACACCCCCCTGGTCATCCTCCTAGGTGTTAATAAGGATTAGAGCTGCTACAAACAGATCGGGTTTTATTTTGTTGAAAGTTTAGCCATTACTACTTCCTTGTAGACGCGTGTTCGACTAGACCATTTGTTCTACTTGATTTAGAACCCCAACTTTATGAGTTCATATTGGTTTTTATCTCCATATTTGCAATTGAGTTGCTTGTTCTACTTGTTCTTGCTTGTTCCTCGATTGCTTGCAGGAATTACCCTAGTGGTTTGGTTGATCGTGCTCCACAAGATCGCGGCGACCATTGGAGGTGGTGTATCGGTTGCTAAGGCGCAGCACCCTTGGATAGTTGTAGTCGGGCCGTGAATGTCGTCTCCATCCCCAAATCGAGTTATCCCATGCCTCTCATCGAAAGATCGGGAATAAACTCTAGCGGGTTCATATCAAAAACCATTATTTTTCTTCAACTAAATCCCTGGTGCTCACTCGATCCTTGATGAGTAACCAAAAAAATACCTTGTGTTTCATCTGACATCGAGATTTCCAAAGCCAGCGAAATGCTAGGTGAGTGCTTCTGTGCCCAATTATTGCTTTGTGGGCTTTTGCTGCTGAAAATAACTCATTTCCCCAACTATAGCTCCATAAATCTTTGCCTTCTTGAAGCTGATTGTTTTCCAGAATAAGGGAGAGATCCTGAAATTGCTTGTATGCTTGGATGGATAATGGGAGGTGGAAATTTAATGATGGAACCAGCTACACTAGCGCTTGTTTGAGGGTGATGTTGATGTTTTTGGCAAATGAAAAAGTTCAGGGTATTGTAGCTTCAGGATTTGATCGTTCCAAGTGTCCGGCCAAAAAAGCACCGAGGCACCCTCCTTGATTGAAACTCTAGCAATACTTTTGAAAGTGTCTAGCAGTTTGACAATATCTTTCCACCAAAAGGATCCCTTCCTTTGCTGACTAGGCAGCTTGCCATTTGAGTAATAGTTATCCCAGACAAGGTGAATCCAAGAAATGTTTGTTCTATTATAAAACTTGTGGAGGAATTTCAGAAGCAATGAGTCATTGTGAGCTTCAAAATTGATAACCCAAGACCACCTTCACATTTGGGTAAGCAGACCATTGTCCATGCAACTTTAGGTGGTTGTTTATTATTAAGATAAGATCCTCTCCATAGACAGTGTTTTCTGTACTTATCCAATTGTTTGATCACACCCTTATAGAGCTTCAAGGTGCATGAGAAGAATACTGTAGATGAAGAAAAGACTGAGTTTACCATTTCTAGCTTGCCTCCTTGGGTCAGGAAGGAGGAGGTACATAATAGTCTTCTCTCAATTCTTTGGACAAGGGGAAGGAAGTCTTCAATTTTTGGCTTGGTAGTACCCAGTGGAAGGCTAAGGTTGGTGAAAGGCAGGCTGCCTTTCTGGCAGTTAAAAGTGTTAGCCAATGACTCAAATATGCTATCAGAGACATTGATGGGCACTATTAGAGTTTTATTATAATTGACCCTAAGACCAGTAGACTCAGCAAAAGTACTCAAAATATCCTTTAGTACCAGCAGTTGTGTGGGGCAAGCTTCCATGATTACTAGAGTGTCATCAGCATATTGCACAATAGGGAAGTCACTACTAGCTGTTTCAGGGAGAGGTAATTTGAGTGCTCCTTGGTCTTTTGCTTTGTTAACCATAGATTGCAGCAGGTCTGCAGCTAGGACAAATAAGAGTGGGGAAAGAGGATCTCCTTGCCTAACTCCTCTTCTATAGTGAAAGACTTTTCAAGGTACTCTATTTAGAAGTACAGCAGAAGTATCAAATCCAAGGATATCTCTAATCGAGCCAATCCACTTGTTAGTGAAGCCTTTGTGCCTTAGGATTTCCAAGATAGCCTGTTGTTCCACCTTGTCAGAGGCCATTTCGAAGTCTAACTTCAAGATGACCATTTCCTTCTTTGAAGATTTACTTAAGTGAAGATACTCAAAAGCTCAAGCTAAGTAATCATGTATTGTCCTTGTTCTGATAAAACCATATTGGTTAGCATGTGTTAGGGAGATGATGACCTATTGCAGTCTTTCTGATAGCAATTTGGTGATGAGCTTGATTGAGGAGTTTAACAATGAAATTGGTCAAAAATCTCCACAACAAGAGGACTGTCCTTTTTTAGCACAAGAGTGATGTATGAGCCATTTGATGCTTCTTAGACAGACTATGCCATCATGAAATCCTTCACAGAGCTCATAGAATTCCTGAGAGATCAAAGGCCAGCATTTTTTCAAGAATTCACCATTAAAACCGTCTAGTCCTGTAGACTTATTATTTGGTATATCAGCAATGATTTTATCAATTTTCTCCTTAGTGAAAGGGCTTTCCAGCCATTCTAGATTTTCTCCATGTGTCAGCAGGGAGGGAATATCAATGTACATATGAGAGTACTCTGATGTTCCTAACCTTTCCTTGAATGTGTAGTAGCAGTAATTTGAGTCATAGTGGCAAAATGATTCAATGCGTTGACTGTACCCAACTCTGCTCAATTCTATTCTTGGGTTAAGATGCTATTACACAAAAATAAGCTCGACCTGCTAAAGATGATGCAGTAGCTGATCGAGAGCGACTTCGGGAAGTAACTTTTCGCGAAGCTGCAGGATGGAACTTCTGAAGCTTTTCTTGGTTAAGAAACAGTTGTGTTTGCTGCTTTTGTGGCTGATACTTCTGTGTCTGGTCGGTTGAACGCTCCAGATGTGAACTCATCTAGCTTCTTTTCTGATTAATTTAATCCCATATCAAAAATTGATGATGGAGGAGCACAACATATAGGTGGGCAGCTTTTACCCATCATGCTAGTCTTTTGGGTTGAGTTAGGCCCATAACCTTGTTGTTATGGGCTTCGGTGGGCGCGGGCTTGTGGTATAGCGGGTGGGGCCGGAATCCGATGCGCACTCTAACAAGTGGTATCAAAGCTAAGGTCGGGAAACCTGAAATATCTCTGGAGTCACATGGTAATAGGGGAGGAGGAGCCCGTGAACCTCTTCAGATAGTTACATGGGATTGTTGTGACTGGAGATGGACTCGGAATCAACGATTCAATCGGTGGTGTCAGACACTCTGACCGGAGAGTTACATGGGATTGTTGGACACGTCGATCGAGTGCACATGGCAGAGCTAGCAACAGAGCGCGGACAGCAAAGTCGATAAGAATATGGCGTATATGGCGTCGCGGGTGGCGAGGCGAGTGCAGTGGCGTGGGCACGGGAAGGCGTGGTGCAGCAGGAGTCCTGGTGGCCTTACGTGCATATGGATGAAAAAGGCTTGTGGCCTCGTAGGCACGTAGGCAGGAAACTAAACAAGATTCAAGGAAAAAAATTATCTCATCGTTGCGTGATTAGCGCTGGTGCAAGTAGTATTCTATTTTATTTTGGGCACGGTTTGGAAGTGCAAGGAAATAAAATATGAGAGGGACAGGGACGGACGAGTCCATCATGGACTGTACTTGTTCCAGGCATCAAGTTGTGCAGGAGTCAGGACTCAGGACTGTTGCAGCTCAGGTTGGACTTGGATACGACGTGGTGGGCACGCAAGCAAAGTAACCGTGTGCGACTCGGAAAAGAAGCCAGGGGTTGGCGCTAGCTATCGTGCACATAAAAGGCAGGCACAGGGGAGCTTCGGAGGCAGACAAGCAAAGCAAGGCAATCTTGCAGAAACACAGGCAGGGCTACACGGCCTGGCAAAGGCGTTTCAGCTAGGGGATTGCGCTTGGAAATTCGGTCAGCTAGCAGGTTTTCCGTACTGGGCGATTGCGAGGATTGTGCGGTGCGCATATTGATCGGCCAACGCTGGTGAAGCAGTCTGGCGAACGACGGCGGGATTGAGGAGCAGGACGATCTGCTCGGTGACGCGGTCAATAAGTCGGACGGATCGGCGGTGTCACTGGCAACAAAGGGTCGGTCAAACCGCGTGTCAGCAGGATGTCGACACTAGGCAGATTTGAGGTGGTGAAGCTCGATGGCTCTGGCAACTTCGAATTATGACAAATAAGGGTCAGATTTGAGGTGGTGAAGTTCGATGGCTCTGGTAACTTTGAATTATGGCAAATAAGGGTCAAGGATTTGTTGACGCAATAGGGGAACTTGACGGGCCTGAAGGAGAAGCCAAAGAACATGGAGAAGGTTGACTGGGAGGAGAAGCAGACAAAGCAGACGCTAGCGGCCGCAACCATTCGGTTATGTCTATCAGATCAGGTCATGCACCATGTCATAGGACTAAGACACCGAAGCAAATATGGGACAAGCTGAAAACTCAATTCATGTCGAAAACTGTGACGACCAAGTTGTATCTGAAGCAGAAGTTGTATGGGCTGAAGATGCTGGAGGGGTCGGATCTTGCAGGGCACGTCAATGTTTTCAGTCTGATGGTCACAGACCTAGAGCAACTGGGTGTGACGGTTAATAATGAAGACAAGTCAAGTATTCTTCTGTGTTCACTTCGATCATCTTATGAGCACGTGATCACGACGGCAAGGAAAGCATCAAAGTTGAGGATATTACTGCAACGTTATTGGCTCGGGAATAAAGGAGAAAGAACAATGCAGTGGATGGACCTCTGGGTGATGCGTTGCTAGTCAAAGGTGAGCATAGCAAGGAGAAGGTGAATAGGTGAAGGAAAAGATGAAAAAGAAAGTGTGGTGCTTTGATTGCGGTGAGTTAGGACATGTGAGGAGGGATTGTCCGGAAAAGAACAAGAAGGCAAGTGCTAATGTTGCTATTTCTAAGAGTGACTCGGACAAGATGGTGATGTTCTCTCGGTATCAGACAGCGTGTAATCAACTGAAGCGTGGGTGTTAGATTCAGTTAGCTCTTTTCATGCAACGAACAATGCACGAACAAGGAGTGGTTCACTTTGTACAAGTCTGGTGATTTTGGCTTAGCCTATTTGGATGATAGCACGGGTTACTGTGCTATTAGAGTAGGCGACATCAAGATCAAGACGCAAGATGGAGGTGGGCAGGTGCTTCGGGGTGTTAGGCATGTGTCGGGGCTGCGTAGGAATCTAATTTCGCTTGGAGTTCTACATGGTGATCGTATGTATTCTGGGCTGAGTCGGATGGGAAGATCATGAAGGGAGACGAGGCTGTGATGATAGGAGAGAGGACGGCATCGCATCTGTACAAGCTGCAAGGGTGCACAGTTGCAGGTGGAGTCATGGAAGATGGAGTTGTATGGATAGTGGTGTCTTTTGAAGGCGGCGGGTCTGAGACCAGGTCAGACTCGTCGGGTGGATCACCTTGAGCTACAAAGTCAGCAACCTAAGTCCGGTGTACACGGAGGTTCGCGCATGATGGCTTCAAGATGGTGAATATTCACCAAGGTGGATATTGTTAGAGTTGTGTCGAATATTGTGTACTAGTTGGTTATGTTTGGACTTGAAGTTATATTAACGGTAGGATGTAGAGTATGTGTCGGACTCTTGTAACCCTGACTCCTCATAAATATGAGAGGAGGACTGCTGTTGTAACCATCACAACATAGCGACAGGCTCGAGGGGGGGAGGCGGCATATTGTCGGGACCCCAGAGCGACCGATGTTGCAGTTTGGGGAGGAGCACCCTTAGTCGTGCCCGAGGATGTAGGCTTCGGCTAAACCTCGTCAACAAATATCGTGCCTCCGATGTCGTCTATGATCTCGCATACATTATCTTGGTAGATCAATCATTGCTTCTGCGCGCTATTATTCTAACGTACCAGGGCCGAAGGTCGGGAAACCTGGAACATCTCCGGGGGTCACATGGTAACGGGGGAGCCTGTGAACGTCTCCAAAGGGTCACATGGGATTGTTGTAACCAGAGAGTTGGACTCTAGGTCTTGGATAATGTCTTCTAGGAGATCACATGAGTTGCTTGTGATGGAAGAGTTGGGCCCGATATGTGACGGGGAAATTGTTAGGTTTAGTCCCACATCAAAAATTGATGGTGGGGGAGCACAACATATAGGTGGAAGCAGCCCTCACTCATTAGGTTAGTCTTTTGGGTTGAGTTAGGCCCAAAATCTTGATGTTGTGGGCTCCAATGGGCGCCAGCTCGTGGGTACAGCGGGTCGGGTCGGAATCGCTGCGCACTCTAACAGTTTCTCATTGGAACTATCTTTTCCTTGCATCAATCTCATTGGAACTATCTTTTCCTTGCATCAATCTGTATAGCATGAACAATGCTTTCTATTGCTGAGGCAATGGGGGAAAACGGAAGAACCCTTTCTGGAAAAGATTCAGATTCTGGCCTAAAATGGTAGCCATCATCATGTTCATTTACTGCCGAGAAGCTACTTCGAATCGCCGAAGGATTCATGCCCGTATGTTGCTGATTCACAACGTTAGTATTGCGCACTTTTATCCCCCTATTGATTTGCCCTACTCAACTGGAACAAAATAAGCAAGTAAGATACAGAAATCAAATAAATGTG
Organism: Setaria viridis; assembly: GCF_005286985.2. Lineage (NCBI taxonomy): Eukaryota > Viridiplantae > Streptophyta > Magnoliopsida > Poales > Poaceae > Setaria > Setaria viridis. The sequence goes on from NC_048266.2 coordinate 3,292,750, forward strand.
CCTATTGTTTCATTCTCGTTAATCTGACCGTAAATGTCACAATCAATAACCAAGCCAGTCTGGCATTACCGGTGTAAAACAAACAAATAGCGGTACATCCTGCTGCAATTTAGAAGCTTCAAAAAAATAAGAATAGTTGAACCCAGGAAGGAGGAAGTAAAATCAGCTCCGCCAGCCAATACAACAATCTTCTACTCTAAGGTGAGGTCCCTAGAATACAATGCCACAAGCAGAACTACATGTGTATGTACAGTATGAACAATTGGTTGAACGGTGAAAAATGCGCTAACAATAGGTTAGCCCACAACAACAAAGTCCTGTCTTCCCCCCAGCCTGAAACCAATGCGTGTTTGTGGAAAGACCAACAGAGAGCAGGGTTTGTTCGCAACAGAAGCAGCAATCTTGCCTTACCAGCTATTCAGCTATCCCTCAGTCAGTCATCATGCTCTGCTGAGAAATCTGGCTCCGATGGTTTCCTGAACTTAGGCAATTCTTTGATGATGCTTACTCCTCTCCTAAGCGTGAAATTCTGTTCGGGGGAGCCATGGCCTTCGTATGACCTCATGGAGGAGAATGATTCCCTCATTCTCAGGTCCTTGGCCATCTTCCTCCTCTTGTGGCGGCGCCAAGCATGCTGGATAAAGCACGCGGCCCATGTCTTCCAATGGTGAGAGTAGTACCGGAAAGTGTGTTGCAGCTTCCTGCTGTGGAGGCGCCTGAATTGGCTGGCGACAAACCTGAGGTCCTCAGCTCGGAGAGCAAATGCCTCAACTTCGAGGATTGCCTTCACCGTCCGAGTGGATGATGGCAGGTTGACAGTAGGCTTGGGAACTAGAGCCCATTCGAGGAGCTCTTCGCCGCAGAATTCACCAGGTTTGAGGGTGATTGAATTGAAGAAACCCGTCCGACCACCATCTGTAGTGGAACTTTCCAGCTTACCACGAATGATAAAGAGCATCTCAGTCACCAGGTCACCTTCACGGACAATATATGTACCCTCTGTGCTCAAGGAAGATACAAGACGCTCACAGATGGCATCTAGAAGTTGATCGTCCATCTGGGAGAAAAGTGGGACCTGCAGCATTGCAATATAATAATAAAATACTCAGTCATCAGGTTATCCGCAACCCCATGAAGTTTTCCATTAGTGTTACATGTGTGACATTCAGACATTCATCACCTCATAAGAAATAAGCATTCAACTAACACTATCAACTGTGTTGCTGACCAAAAAAAATGAGAGTGCAGAGATAGTAAATTTACCCGACGAACAAGATCCAGGCACAGGTGGCGCTTAATGTCACGGCGAAGATCTGCAGGCAGAGCAATCAATATAGATTCTTCATCCACACCTCGAGTTGCCAGCCACTTGTAATGAATAAATCTTCTCACTCTTTCCCGCAATTCATGGGGTAGTTGCCGATGTCTCATCCACTCCTCAGTATCTTTCTGCTTTATTCTCCATTCCTCAACCCTTGCAGTGATTGATTGCAGGTAGGTCTAGCAGACAATATAATTTGATAAGCAGTGTTCCTTGTCAACGAACTGCTGGAATTACCCAGCAAAAACAAAATCTAACTAATGCATCGACATGATGGGATTGGGGAGCTTGTTCGGTAAGGTTAACTGGTTCAGATTTCAACGTACTGACTTAAGAAGAGTTAAAACGTTTTGCAGGTTTAAAAGCACTATGTACTATCACACATTCGAACAGATGCACATACACTACCTAAGTGGGATATGAACTGGAAAGTATGAACAAATCAACAAATCAAGACCAAAATCTCAGGGTTCTTACTCCCCATTGCAAGTAGCATAGATGAAAGTACCTGGACTTTTCCAATCAAATGCGCAAACAAGACAAGACCGACCATCGCCAAGAATATAGCATACAGTGTCTCCCCAAGAAAGGTACTCACAGTCAATGTTTGGCCATAGCAACTGTTAAAAAATGGGGCACCAAAATAGCATGTTAGAAATGTAATATGATCATCATATGTATCTTTAGATTAATTGCTCTTGTTTATCTTCGTGTGCTTTTGCCCCATGCATAGCCCAAACATAGATCTGCTTTTGTTGTCACTGATTTTTTTTAACAGAGAACACTAATATAATTACTATTTGAACTTCCACAAGTAATAAATTAACAGCCATGCATATTTTCTTTGAGACACAATTAACAGTCATAAGAGAGCACGTGTTCAACTAAAGTCATACCTTAGATTCTGCAAGCCCCACCAAAGGCAATAGACATATTTCTTCAGGAAGCTCTGATTAGGAGTTTCGTTGTATAACAGTGGCTGGAACATACCAAAGTCAAAATCGGGTTTGCTACTAGCATTACATCTAGAAAAGACTAAGGTTCCGTTCCAACTAGGATCTGGTATTACACCACAATACAGATACCGAATTTCAGTCTCATTGCAATATTTTTTCCAACATGCGAACTGGCGATCAACGGATAGAAGGTACCATAGTGCTCCTAAAACCTGAAAGAAAAGACTGCATCATTAGAAGTACCACTAGACGATAGCAAAGACAGAACAAATTGGTAGCACAGTCTAAAAGTAATACGGCAAATTCCAAGATATGAAATGGTAAAACATTTCAAGTATTACTCATATAAAGATCATACATGGCTAGCAATCATGTATAACAGCAGATTGTATGCAGCTCCTTGCCAGGCAGTCTTTGCAAAAACTCCAGTAATTTTGACTATTTTATTATTCAAGGAAATCATGAGGTATAATCGTAGGATATACTGGAAAAGAGCAACCAGAAGCAGCATGTCATTGCCATGCTCAGACGACGAATATTTGATAGCTGGTATCACAGACCAAATAATGATCTGCAAGAAAAGAAAAATTATCAGATACTAAGATTATGGCCAAAACTCAGAACATCGGATATCAGATGGTTTCAACATCACAACCTCTCATCTATAGCATATAATCTTTAAGGGTAAGAAATTGAGAAGCCATGTTTCTTGTTTTTTTTAATAACTTTTTTCCACAAGAGACCAGGTGTACCATCCTACCAGGGGGGTATGGTGAATGAAATAGTAGGTGAAATTTTAAAAAGAAAACTCGTCTTGGTAATTCAGCAGCAGCCATTTGAATGAAAACAACAATAGGTCAAGAACAAAGTATAGACACAACTCAACAGGTTGCAGCATTCAGTTTCGAAAATGAGATGAATTACCTGTGGTAAAGGCAATGAAGCCACTAAATCAACTGCAAAGTCAGATCTTAAATACTGCTTTGCAATTTCCTTATGATCTGTGATGAGATCTCCTCGACCAAAAACCCCTAATTTTGAGTTTGGATTAATATAAGCGGTCCTGAACTTTATTATTATCTGGATGGCATAAAAGAGATCAACAATTGATCGGAAGACAGTAACGATGATGGCTATGCGTCTATCCTTCCCAGCACAAGGAATGGTTGGTGTGCCAGCAGGAGTTGGCCTGTAATCGATTATAGGCACATAGAAATACAGAGGATCCATGAACAGAGCAATGAAGCATGACACACGGAAGATGTAGGTCCATGTCAAGATGAAGTCGCTTGATGGGTCAATAATCTTGTTGTACCACAAGTCATCTCCTGCCACAAAAATCTTGTTTTTCCCTGAACTTCCCAAGCCAAGCCTGCTAGCAGCCAGCCCATGCTGTTTCTGGTGAATGGGTATAGTTGCCTTTGCCCTCTCATCATGGAATCTGGGAATGAAAATAGCATTAGGATTGCCCTAAAAGGTAACACTAAAAATGGCATGTTGGACGCTTCAGTGATTATTTGTTCATATCACTATATCAGTCATCAGTTCATCACCATCAGCATACCCTGAAATGGTATGTCTTGCTATCCGTCCATCAATATAGCTACTCCCCTGGCTAATTCTACTCACCAGAAACTAGACTATTACAATCAGATAAGAAATTCACGAAACTCGCTACACAAATAGTCTTAGAATCACTAAATTTGGCTAACTTCTTAAGTCAAGTAGATTATCCATTCAAGAAACTAAAATCAAACGCCCAATTCCAGGTTCCTCACGGGAACTAACCACGAGCTCACGAACTACAAACAAGGCCAAGAGCATGTCACCAACCAACTTGCCAACCGAAACAAAGTGCTCTTCCTGCCCAATCTCCTCAGAAACCAAGAAAATTCGCAGCAAAACTGCGCCTTTTCCCATACTTTCGATCACCTCAAGCCACCAACCACCCCCCAAGTCCCCAAAATATCTCCAACCCCACGAGCACAGACCTCAAACAGCAAACCAACACGGTAACACCGAGTTCTTTCTTCTTTTAGCGCTCACCTGACGGTCCGCTGCCTCGTGAGCGCCATCTCGTCCTCCACCCTCCTCGAACCGAACATCATGGAGTCAGCCCGCTACTCCGCCGCTACACTGACAGGCAGCTCGCCCAAGAAACCGCCTTCCTCGCTCATCCGGCGCCGGAGCAGCCGGAGGCCGGTCCTCCGCCGGGGTGGACACCGGGAAGGGGGTGCTCGGACGCTGGGAATCGCAGCCGCCCGCGCGGAGTTCGAGGAAGGGAGGGGAGGGAAGCTACAGGGAATGGAAGTTGGAAAGCGAGAACTGCCGGGGAGAAGACAGGAGACCGTGCGCTGGGTTGGACTTGACCTGTTGGAGATGAAACTGAAGAAGTCCATCCAATCCAATGGTTGTTAGGGGTGAATATGGAAATTTTACAGTTGACCTCGTCGCCAAGCTGCTGTAAAAAAATCATTAAATCAGATTCCGATGCGAAGCACAAGCTCCTGAAATTGAATGTTTAGATACTAATTAGGAGTATTAAACATAAACTAATTACAAAATCAATTGTACAGATGGAGGCTAATTTGCGAGACGAATCTATTAAACCTAATTAGTCCATGATTTGACAATGTGATGCTACAGTAAACATGTGCTAATGATGGATTAATTAGGTTTAATAGATTCATCTCGGGAATTAGCCTCCGTAATTAGTTTTATAATTAGCTCATGTTTAGTCCTCCTAATTAGTCTCCGAATATTCGATATGACATGAATTTTAATCCGAACTAAATATGTGAACACCCCTTAGTGTGCAGGCACGGCAACGGAGATTACAAAAGTACAGTTCGGTTTGGGGGGCAGGGGCCGAGACCCCCCGAGCCATGCAAATTTATACTATATAATATCCAAATTTTGACTAAATTTAGAAAATCTCAACAGTATTGGCCCCTCTAAGAATGAAGATTTTGAGTTCCTGGCTTCATCCCTAATTAATTGTAATCTTAAAGCTTACTAAAAGAGTATCGTAATGACCTGAGTATTCGATCGAACTTTAAAATTGGTAAAGCTAGTTGTGCTTTAAAACGGCACGCTTTTGTGAGGGGAAGGTATTTTACGAGCATGATCATGAATGCTATATTCATCTTAAAATTCTTTACAATTTCGGGATCAAAAAATAGGCTAAAAAAACCAAAGTCACTTAGAACTTGACACCGTATAGAAGTTGTACTGTTGTCATAGGCCGTGTTTGTTTCGGCGGTGGCAAGTAGCGCATATAGCAGCCGCGCGGCGCTGTATCGCCACAATTTTTCTGCGGCTGCGTTTCCGCGGTATGCGGTTCAAATCCCATCATGAGGCTGAAGCGCCACGCAGAAGCAGAACGCGGTTTGACACGATTCTACACGGTGGGCTGCCGCACCGTGAGAATAAGCGGTTCCAAACGGGACCACAGTGCCCCCTTCACGATCCATGATGACACCTCTCCCTTTCTTTATCGCTCTTGCGTTGAATATATTGTGATAAAGGCTTTATTGTAAGCGATATTTTAATTAAGCTGTCTTTAGAACACCTATTTATATTCCGTTTGTTTCTTTTCTCTCCCACGCGTTTCGTTTGCTAAGTTGTTTACTTTTTTTTTGCGGAATTTTTTTCTGCGGAAAGTTGTTTACTTGTTTATACGCTTTGTCGTGGCACTTCAATACTCCTGTGAGCACGTAACTATAAAAAAAAGCGTTTCACGTGCACCTGTTCGTTTGAGTGGTTCTGTACTGTGGGGGCTATTGCCAAGACTCTCCATCAACTGACAACTGTCTTGTGTCAATTGGCTCGCAGCCTCACACAGCATGGTACAGGGGGAAAAACACTCGTCGTCTACATGCATAAAGAAAAGAATGTCACCATCTACGTTGTAATACTGGCCCAGATCGGCGATGCAACGACCAACAAAGCCGAGCCAGCGCCGTAGCACGTCGGGTACTCGATGTGACGTGATGTGCTGGCGCGGTCGCCTGGCCTCGTCTGCTTGCTGCAGCCTGCAGCTAGCCGCCCACCGGCGCATCACCTAACCCACCAGTAGACTTGGGCTTGGATTGGCACAACGGTATGCAAACATGCTGATGCTGGACGACATTAGAAGAACCATCGTTGAACAAAAATCAACAGCACAACAAACCGGGTCAGAAACATGGAGTTAGGAGTAGATATCTAACCATCAACCTGATGGTTACCATCATGCATCTACCATTGTATATCCAATAGCATCTGGCATTCTACCATCTTCAGTCCCACATTTAACCTATCAAACAGGACTACAAGCTAAAGAGAACATATCATCTGCTAAATAACCACAAAATGGCAGCAAATGACGGGTCGAGGATTCAGCCTCATCGCAGGCTCTATGAAGAACATCAATCAGGAAGGATTGGCTTCATCGCAGGCTCTATGAAGAACATCAATCAGGAAGGCACTCAGAAGGCATCTACGAAGAATATCAATCAGGACCATGCGGTGGAGGCGGCAAAAGGCGAGGAAGCTCCTTTGCTGAAGGCATCGGTCCTCCTCTGTTGAAGGCAACATGTGGGGGGGGGGGGGGGGGGGGGGGGGGGGGGGGGGGGGGGGGCGAGCAGCGGATGCGGAGCAAGGCCAAAGGTCGACTCGAGTCAACGTAGCAGCCTGGTCAATTCACTTTTGGGCGCTCACTTACCTGGGTCTTCTGAAGGCATCATACACCACACGGGTGAGTCAGCCATCTAAATACTGCAGCTCCTGAAGCAGGTGCAGTCCATGGAGACCCAGCCCGCGGAGAAACTTACCAGATGCTGCATTTGTCAGCACAATCAAACCTTACCAAATGGTATGAGAAGGAAGATCATTACTGCTTTGAGACGCGCAGCATCTTCAACGAAGCAAATGGACCGCGAAGAGGCGCTGTAGGCAGACTAACATGCAGCGTTCACATTTGACCGAATGAAGGGTGCGAGGGCGTGCGAAGAATGAAGAGCGCAGAACAAAACCATGAAGACATAACTGAAAGCCGTAGTCGGCCGAGTCGTTTAAGCGGTGCAGGACGATGCCTTTATACCACACAAGAAAAGACAGGTGGTCTTAGTTCAATAAATACACCCACCAGTATGTTTTACTACTGATTATAAAGTAGACACAATCATAATAAGATAGATAAAAGTTATGAGAACCTTAACCAAAAGTCAAGCAGCCCACGAAGCATCTTTCCGGTAGGTTACTGATCATAACTGGCAGGCCAAAGAGCAACATCTGTCACAGAACACTCATCAGACAAGTATCTGGCTCTAGCTCCTGCTGCGGCGGTACCTGGCAAAATCAATAGTGAAATTGCATCAATATTTCAGTACCTAAGAATACGAAAAAGGTAACCAAAATCTGCATTACCCATTATCATATGGAGACGCCTCTCGTGCACGGTTGTACTGCGGTGACCTGCTATAGCTGCGTCCACGAGCTGGAGCTGGTGACACACTACGACGCCTGGGAGAGCGTGCTGCAGGACTGTAACTTCTGTTTGCAAAGATAATGTTTCTGTCAGATTCGTTTTTCACTGTACAATTTAAGTAATTAGCATCTACAGGGGCATTTGGCAAGTACATATTTGTATAGTAAAATAATGTAAATAAATAAATAATATGAGAGTCCAAATGTTATTTTAACTCTTTCAATGCATAAATCTACAACCATTCATCACAGCCCAACAGACGCCCGGAGGACGTGGATGAATGTGAAAGAGGTCAGAAGAAAACTTTAAAAGCTCCCTTGAGTGCATGTTCCAGATCCATTTCCACAAAAAAAAGGAACAAAATAGATTATGTGTTATTATGTCTAAGGATTTAAAATGAAGCAAAAAAAAGTAACTGAAGTAGCTTGGCAACTGATACAAAGATTATACTCATTATAACAATGTAGAGGGATATGTACTGATAAGTAGTAATGAGTAAGTGAATCAGGGGTAAAACAAGTATAACAACATGTGGCATTGATTCCAGATTCCAGTTACCTTCTTCCGTAACTTGGACTCCGGCGGTATCTGGGACTGCGGCTGCGGCTTCGACTCCTGCTTCGGCGCCTTCCACTGCCTAGACCTCCAGAACCAATCCTCAAACGACACTCACGAGCAAAGTGCCCAGTCTCACCACACTCGTAGCACTTAGACTCAGACCCACCTTGCCGATCACGACCACCTCGACCACTGCTGGAATTACGTGATATCTCAACCCTCCATCCATTCTTGCCTACAAAACCATAATACAAAAGGTTATTGTTAGCTTTACAAGGACTGAAACATCAGTACAGGACCACATACACACAAATATACACGCCCTGACTACAAAATAAGGATGGAAGGAACGTAACCCAAGAAACTAAGAAGAATGCTAACTCAAGATCAAGTAATTTGAAATCAATTCATCTGATGACAAATACAAATCCATCAGGACATCAACATGGTCTCCAATATGACACTTTGGCTAGCAATAACTATGAAAACAATATTAACTTAGATAGAGTCAGAAGTTATGAAAAGTTTTTTTCATGATAAACCTAGTAGCGCCAATCTTTTGTTGTTAATCTCTGTAATTTTAAATACTGATGGCCACTTATTTGTGATCAGAGAGAGCATTTTTAATGTTTCCTATTTTCCTGCAACTACAATAGTCAACGTCTGGTATAAAAAGTAGGTAACCATGATCCAAACCCAAAATCATAATGCCATAGATCCATATCAGAAAATCAAGATGTACTTCAACAGCAACTCATATTTCTCACAAAGTCACAATACAAACACCAACATTATATATAGCATTCACCAAAAAACAGTAAAAACTGAAACAGAGGAATAGCGCATACATCTAACACAACATGCTGAGAAAGGTTTAACATGTTCACCACATACCATCTAGATCACGGATTGCATCCTCAGCGTCTCTCTTATCATCAAAGTCAATAAATGCAAAGCCAGGTGGCTTCCGAGCAACCCAAACACTGCTTTCCACAATAAATTTTAAAAAAAATTGATCAGCATCAGCAGCATACATGGATACAAAAGTTATAAGCACACGTGTGCTTAATGTTCATGGTCCAGAAAATCACAAAAAAAGTTCTAGGGACATTATGGATCCAGAACATCATCATATTCTTTGGTGTTCAGAAAACAGGCCATATCTTTCAGTCTGTCAAGATAAGCTAATTTAGGCCCTGGTGAATTTGAAAAGATTATGCCATGTAAGGGCCTATCAAACAAATAATTGTCACACAACCAACAGACGACAACATTTTTAGTAATGTCAGAACAATGCAAACGATAAGGTGATATTCACACCGGTACATTAGTGGAACAGCATAGAATACAGAGTAATATGTATATACTGATACTAAAAGAGGATTTGCAACAGAGATCTGACTCCTGATGCGAGAGCACTTACCTCCGAAGAACTCCGAAGGTGCGGAACTCGTCCTCGAGCTCCCGAGCCGTCACCCGGGGATCCAGGTTCCCGACGTACAAGCGGGCCATCGCAGCCGATCACCTACAAACCATCCGCCGCAAAGCGACACCGAGACCAATCAGATTTCCGAGAAGCCAGTGAGAATACTCAGATCAAGGAGAGCGCCAAGCAAAATCAAACGACGGATCGCTCAAATCCAACCAAAAAAGCATCAGATCTATAGCTCGAAAACAAAGCCAGCCACGGAATTCGACGCGGTGGGCACGAATCAACCAGATCTAGGGCTTGGTGGGTAAGGAAAAAACAAAGGACTGGAGGGTCCAGGTGGCGAAAGGGAGGTCGGTAGGTCACCTTCTCCGATCTGCTTCCTCCGGGAGCGCAACGGCGGCCTGGATCGAGGGTGGGGAGGATGCGGCGGCCGGGCGGCGACGGGCTGGCGGATGGGGCGGCGAGAAGGCGAGACGAGAATTGCGCGAGGATTGATATCGCCGTTGCCGAGTGTGTGAGGTGGGGGAAGGTTCTGGAAACCGCACGGTTTTCGTGGGCTGGGCTTGCTTAGTTGGGCTACCGTTCCACCAGAGAGAGAGGGAGGGAGGAAGGGAGGGAGGGAGGAGGGAGCTGGATGCTCTCGGGGCTGAGACAGACACTGGGCTGGGCTTTTCGGGTCTTCTCCCAATCACTCACACAAAATGTTTCTCCTTCCAAAAAAACTTACTGGAAGCTTTGTTCGTCGGCTTTGCTTAAAAAGAAAAAAGCTTTGTTCGTCCATGAAGATGTTTCTTCGGCTTAAATATAGTTCTCAAAACTAGGAATAAGAAAAATGCAGTATTGAAGTTCAAGAAGCTTACAATCCAATGAGAATTCAAAACACAGAAAAACATAGGAATTCAAAGAGAAAAAAAAAAGTTACGAGGCCCAACCTCATATTAATGTTCCTCCAAATTTTCTACAGATTCGTCCATCCTATGAAAAATCTTACAAAGGTGCAATTCTTTATTATTCCAAAAGAGAACATAGGAATTCTTTCTATTTTTTTCTATAGTCTATAGATTCCCTTTGTTCAAGGAGTTTAGAGAGGAAAAGTGCTCGCTTGTGTGACTGGCGCTACAGTTTTTCGACATAAACATGGTACTGCAGCAACTTGATTTTGCTTCTGCTCAGATCTGGTCCTTCACTTCGATTCAAAGCTGATCCAACTGCCCTCGGTTCCCTTTTCCCAGTGACACCGAAGACTCAGAGAAATCTTGCCAGCCCAAAAGTCCATAAACTTGGCTGCAAAATTGTACCAAGTATATGGACTAAATTTTCTGTGTGCCATTATAAAAAAAAAGGGAAATGCTTAGACAAAGTATGGCTTGCCATAGAAGTGTGGTCAATAAATTCTTCATCACAAGTGTGATAAAACTAGTCAGAGAAATTAGTGCATGCGCATGGCGTGTGAATTATAGGGCCAAGAAAATATGGCTATGGCGTGTCCGTCGATCCTTTCCTCGTAGGAAAGCGATGCAAACTTTTTTCAGTGCACCGACAGTGCCCAAAAATCTCGTCCTGTACAATCATGTGTAGCCATAGCCGTTCAACTTGCCCATCCACCGTCACGTCATCAACGACAAAAATAGTCAGCCAGCGCACATGACACCGCAGCAGTTTGTCTCCGCGCCACAGCCAGCCCACAAGATACACGAGGTCACTTGCACTGTCGCGGAGTCTCCGAGACCGCCCTCCATGGCCGCCGCCGACGCCGCGCGTCCCGCCGCCCCGGCTGGTGATTCCGGCCGCGACCACGTCGTGGTGTTCCCGCTCATGGCCAAGGGCCACATGATCCCGCTCCTCGACCTCGCCTCGGCGCTGGCCGCGCGCCGCGGGGACGGCGGCCTCCTCCGCGTCACGGTGGTCACCACGCCGGGCAACCTCGCCTTCGCGCGGCGCCGCCTCCCGGCGCGCGTCGGCCTCGTTGCGCTCCCGTTCCCCGCGCACCCGGAGCTCCCGCCCGGCGTCGAGTCCACCGACGGGCTCCCGTCGCACTCGCTCTTCCCGGCGTTCCTCCGCGCCACGGCGCTGCTCCGGGAGCCCTTCGCGGCGTACCTGGCCTCCCTCCCGGCGCCGCCGCTCGCTGTCGTCTCCGACTTCTTCCTCGGGTTCACGCAGCGCGTGGCCAGCGACGCCGGCGTCCGCCGCGTCACGTTCCACGGCATGTCGGCCTTCGCGCTGGCGCTCTGCTTCTCCCTCGCGAGGACGCCGCCGCCGCCGCCCGGGAGCGGCGTCGAGGATGGCGCGGCCCCGTTCCGCATTCCGGGGTTCCCGGGGAACCTCACGATCACCAAGGACGAGGTCCCGCACGCGGTGGCGATGGCGGCCGACCCCGACGACCCCGTGACGCGTTTCCTGTCCGACGAGGTCCGCGACTGGGACTACCGGAGCTGGGGCGTCCTGGTGAACAGCTTCGACGCGCTGGACGGGGACTACGCCGCGATCCTCGAGTCATTCTACCTCCCCGGCGCCCGCGCCTGGCTCGTCGGCCCGCTGTTCCTTCTCGCCGCCGGCGAGGAACAGGAAGACGACGACGGCGACGGCGACACGGAAGGGTGCCTCCCGTGGCTGGACGAGCGGGCGGCGGAGCGGCCCGGGTCGGTGGTGTACGTGTCGTTCGGCACGCAGGTCCACGTCAGCACAGCGCAACTCGACGAGCTCGCGCACGGGCTGGTGGGCTCCGGCCACGCCTTCCTCTGGGCCGTCCGGACCTCCGACGCGTCGTGGTCGCCGCCGGTGGACGCCGGGCCCAAGGGCAAGATCGTCAGGGGGTGGGTCCCACAGCGCCGCGTGCTGGCGCACCCGGCGGTGAGAGGGTTCCTGAGCCACTGCGGCTGGAACTCCGTGCTGGAGAGCCTGGCCGCCGGGCGGCCGATGCTGGCGTGGCCCGTGATGGCGGAGCAGGCCGCGAACGCGAAGCACGTGGCGGGGGTCCTCGGCGCCGGCGTCCCCGCGGGGGTGAAGGCCGGCTCCAACGCGCCGCCGGAGCTGGTCGGCAGGGCGCAGGTGGCGGGGAAGGTCCGGGAGCTGATGGACAGCGGCGAGGCCGGGCTGAGGATGCGCGCCAGGGCCGAGCACGTCGGGAAGGCGGCGCGGGCGGCCGCGGGCGAGGGCGGCACGTCGCGGCTCGCGCTGCGGCGGCTGGTGGACGAGCTGCAGCGGAGCTACGACGGCGGCCGGCTCGAGCGCGACGACGACGGGACGGACAGCGCGAGAGGCGGGCGGGAAGCGATCGAACCAAACGAGTGACGACGGCCCACGCTGCCAATTGTCGTGATGGGCCCACGGAGTGATAAAGACGGTCCATGGGCCTGACCTTGCCTCGTTGGCTGTCTTTGCATCATACATCATCCATAGCCAATGAAAATAACGATGAATTTACAAGTACATCCTGCCGGTTAAGAAATGATTTTGGGTTAGGTTCAATTACCCGGAATTTGGACCGTACCTTTTTCCACTTGGCCATCATGCATCTATGGCCACATGTGGAGGGAGAGGGAGAGGCAGAGGCCCCATGGTAATGCTAATATCCTCATGCTGCCGGGCAAGCTCTACACAATGTGTAGACGAAACGTGTCACAAACGACCCACGCTGCCGATTGTCACGATGGGCCCACGGAGTGACAAGGAAGGCCAAGATTAATGCGGGCTTAGCGAAGTACTTCAAATATCTTGTCATTAGTCTCTTATAGGAGTTAGGACAGTGATCTATAGTATACTTTGTGTGGTTTTACTCTCTTAATGCACGAGCATCTCCGGGTGAGAGGTATGGAAAATGAACAGTGATTCGGCTATGTGTCATACTATCATCCACACTTGAGCCAAATCCGTATAATGGAAGACTTCATACCGGCTCCTATGGCCAGTGATTCGGCTGTGCTGGAGGTTTAATGGAACTCGTTTTCCCTGCACTGAGCTCGTGGGATGTTGCCACCTCTTACGGGTGTTTGGATCCCCATGTTAAATTTTAGTCCATATCATATCGAATGTTTAGACTATTTATAAAACCTATTGCACAGATGGAGGCTAAACGGCCAGATGAATCTATTAAGCCTAATTAGTCCGTAATTTGACAATGTGCTGCTACAGTAACCATTTGCTAATGATGGATTAATTAGCTTAATAGATTCGTCTCGTCGTTTAGCCTCCATCTGTGTAATTAGTTTTATAATTAACTCATATTTATTCCTCCTAATTAGCCTCCGAATATTCGATAGGACACGGATTAAACTTTAGCTTCAGGATCCAAACACCCTCTTAATAACCATCAATCTTATCTTCGACAGCCATAGTAACAAACTTGGTTCTTGTTTGTTTGAGTTTTCTTTTTGCTGACTTTATCTTCTCATCAAAAGTTTTTGCTTTTTGCATTCCATCAAAAAGTTACAAGCCGGAATAAACAAGTCATGTTTGTTTGAGCTTCGTGGCAGCTTCTCAGCGTGAAAAGTCGGAAGCTCAAATAAACAGTGATTTTCTCATGTAGCTTCCGAGAAGTTGGAAACTTGAAAAAGCTGAGTTTATATGGAAACCTGAAAAGTTCAGTTCTATAAATTTTTCGTACCTTTTTTAACTCAGAAAGCTAAACACATCTTCTAGAAGCTATAGTTGGCTTTTCATAAGCAAAAAATCAGTAGCAGCTTTTAAGAAAAGCTCAAAAGTTACAAAGTTTGTTTCCAAAGGCTGGCATTGCTACTGTAAACTTGAGAAGTCCTAAATCTGATCTACATGTACTTTTTTGAAATAAAATTCAGATTTTAGAGAAGCTCCACTCCACGCACGGAAGGTAAAACAGATACTATAGGTCACAAGCCTTTACATTCACACTAGTCATCTAAAGCAAACGTGTAATTCACTGGGGCATCATGAAGACTTATTTTTTTTAACGAATTGAAATAAGATTGTGCTTATTTTATTTTATTGGTATAGAAGAATACAAAACATGGGACAATTTACAAGCGTGAGATTAAACTCGCAAGATCCTTGGCCCCTGCGGCCATCCAAACAATGACCTCCTCCTTGATCTTCGACATAAGGTTGGTTAGGAAAGTTTCGTGCCGTCGGTAAACTCTCGTGTTTCGCTCCTTCCATAATGCCCAGATAATCAATAAGGTTAAGCTTATTGCGGCTTTTCGACTCATCAGGTATAAAGTGGTGATGTTTATCCACCACTGGAGCACACTCTCACTAGGCCTCCATTGCTGAGGTTGCAGGGTCGGTTGCCCAATCCATTCCGCAGTGAGGCTCCAAATTTTCCTCGTGTATCTGCATTCTGTTAAGAGGTGGTGGGCCGATTCCGTAGTTCCATGGCAGAGCGGGCAAGATGGACTATGTTGCCACCTGCGACGGGCCTGCCGGTCTGATGTCCAAACACAGTTCTGGGTTATTAGCCATGCGAAGAATTTGCACTTAGGTGGAGCTCAGATTTTCCATATCGTGTTGGTGTGGGAAGCTTCCAGTACAGCCGATGAATTGAGTTTTGTATGCCAAGGCGGTCGGATACATCCCGCTGGCCATTAGTTTCTATGCGATCTGATCTTCTTGATTAGGATCGAGTCATACTTTGCGTAGTAAACCCCAGAGCATCCACCGTTTTTCACTTTTTGGCTCGTGAAATCTTGAATAAGTTCGGCGCAACGTCCTTAGGTCTCCGCCCCTTATCCACCTTGAGTGCCAAAGCTTTCTTTTTCTGTTGCCAATCGTGATACCTGATACGTGTGCAAGCCGCAAACAGTAATCGGTCGGTTTCATCGCACGGGGCTTCGGTTCCTACCCATGCTTTGTCTGGCGACATCCATTCATGCTAGATCCATCGCAAACGGAGCGTCATTGCAAACCGCTTAAGGTCGAGCACTTCTAGCCTCCTATTTTCTTTGGGCAGGCATGTCCTTGTTCAGTTGTCCTTGCATTTTCCGCCTAATAGTGCACCATGTCCTGTCTATAGGAATTGTTTCCTCGTTTTCCTCTAATAAGTCTTTGTGACTTTTAATACAATATACTCACAGTATAATAAGTCTTTGGCATCAGGAAGACTTGTTAAAATTAAGGTCCGGACTGCAGCCAATTGCCATCAGAAGCTGCCACCGCAAACACGCTCGGAAACGCTACGCTTTAGCTCTGCTAATTAATCACCATCATGTGGCTCAATTGCTACGACGGTGATGTGATGTGATGGCGTTTTGAGAAGAGAGGGAGGGGCACGGGTTCTTCCACGTACGCATGTTACGATGCTTTATTTGCCGCCTCATCCAGCTGCTGCTCGGTCTCATCGGTTCTCAAAAGCGTGAGAGGACTCCACGCCGACAGAATGTTCATGTGCGATCTGCACGACGCCCCCCAACCTCATCCCCCCCTCCTCTTTTGAGCCGAAATTTCGGGTGTGTGCGAACTGAACTTGAGCAAAACTCAGCTCGAGCTGGCAAAAAATTCGATTTCTTTCGGGTCCAAAATTTCCGTCTAAGCTCGCCCATGAACTCCATCAGACCAACAAAATTGGGCCTAATTCGGGCTAGGCTCGGGCTCAGGTCTGGCCGCCCATCATTTTCTAGTGTAAATTTAATTCATTTTATTATTCGGTGTCAACACCCACCTTTTCTTTGGACCACGAAAATCAGCGCCACGCCCGGCCCTAAATGAGTGTCGGGCCGGGTTGTCGGGTCGGACCTATTCTGCTCAGGTCTAGTACGGACACACGCACGACAGAATGGGCAAAAGGGCAATGGCGATGGGACAGGCTGGTCAGATAAGCTACCTGATAAGACAATGGCGAGCCACAAATCCATGAGAGCAACGTCGTTGTAGTTCCCTATTGATAGTCACACCGGCGGCAAGGACCGGCGACGGCTCACCTTGGCTCGCCGTCGACCAGCTGTCATGCCAATTGCCAAGTGCCAACCAGAATCCCAAATCCCAAATCAAGGGATTCTGGTTGGCACTTGGTATGGCGGCTGGACAGCGGGCCCACTTCAACTGGATAGCGGGCCACACGAGGGACACACTGACACACAGGAGTAACAGGACGGACACAATTTCCTTCTTTTTGGATTTTTCGACGAGCAGATGGGCCAGAAGAGCAAGCGGGCTGAATTTTTTTGCTAAGATTCACAGCCCATCAAAGGGTACTAAGCCTGTTTTTTTTTTGTGTTCTTGTATGCATTCAACATTTCGAATGATTTAATCCAACATTTGTAGATTTGAAAAGAACCAATTCAACAGTTTATGTGAGATTTTCGAACTAGTATATCCAAAGACGTTCAAAATGTTGATTTTTTAAAAAAGAAAACAAAAAAGTGCTCATATCAGATCTTGTTTCATTTCATTATTCCGAACGAACTTGCAACGTCAACTTAGCTCGCCCAACTCATGCTCGTTTTCGATCATACCAACAATAACATGAAGCCAGGTTATCTCGTGCTGCTTCGCAAAAAAGAAAAAAAGAAAAAGAAAAGAAATAATGTTATCTAGTGATTCTCAGTTCAGAGTTCGGACTTGAGATGGAGTCGGCCATAGCGGCTTGTGCAGCTGCGCACGCAGCGTCAGCGTCACCGGAGCTCGTATTGGGCAACAGATACGCGGCGCCATCTCCGCAGGCCCTCGCGGACGTTTTCGCTGTCGTCGTCGCGGTCGCGGAAGGTCTCGCGGTCCTCCATCGTGTTCACGAAGCTAATCGTGAACAGCTCCATCTTCCAGTCCTCCATGCGAGGGAGGTCCGTGTGCCTGTAGACGAACTCGCAGATGTCCTTGCGATCGATGGCGGGGATGGCGTGCGTGTGCCTGACGGGCACGCCGGCCGCCTCCCTGGCGCGGTAGTCCTCCTGTACCGCCCGCAGCATCTCCTCCTCCGGCGGCAGTGCCTTCTTGCCGGACAGCACCAGCGCGATCCATCTCGCCTGCGCCTCGAAGAACCACGGGGCGAAGATCCTCGTGGGTATGCCGACGAACGACAGCGACGGCGCGAGCGCCGGCGGGAAGGTGTGCTCGTACAGCGGGCCGACGCGGTTGTCGCGGACGGTGACCAGCCCGCCGGTGTCCAGGAACGGGAACGAGTAGGTATAGCCGGTGCAGTAGATGACGGAGTCGGCCGCGGCGCGGGAGCCGTCGGCGAACACCACCGTCCCGTCCTCGCACAGGCGGTCCACCTGCGGCCGCAGGCGGATGCCGGCGTGCTTGGACAGCATCTTGGACACCATTGGCGCCGGCATCGCGGCCTCCTCGACGGACCTCGCCGTGAGGTGCACCTCCTTGGCGACGCCGCAGAGCTCCGTCGCAATGTCCAAGCCGCTCTCCCCGCAGCAAACCACGACCACCACCTCGTCGCGGAAGGGGTCCGGGACCCGGTACGAGTGACTGTGCAGCTGCCGCCGCCGCCACGCCGCCATTCCTTCGATGCTGGGAAGTCTAGGCTGCGAGTAATGACCGTTGGCCACTACCACGGCGTCGAACACCTCCTCCGCGGCCACGCCCGCCTCGCTGCCGTCCGGCTCCACGTGCCTGGTTCGAACCAGCCATTTCGCGTTCGAGTAGCCGCCTCCACCGCAGCAAGCATCACGCGGCGGTGGCGCCGCCATCGCGACGCGCACGACCTTAGTGTTGAGCCTGATGGCGTCGGCGAGCCCGAACGCGGCGCAGAAGTCCTTGAGGTAGTGGTACACCTCACGGTGGACGGGGAAGCGCCGCGCGTCGCGGCCGGCGGCGCCGGGCCTGGGCACGAACTGGAAGTCGGAGAAGCCCATGCACTCGCGCGGGCTCACCAGCCGCACGGACGCGTACATGCTGCTGTGCACCTTCACCGGCGCCTTGGCTCCCAGGAGGTCGTCGGCGTCGATCCGCGGGTCGTACAGCCACTGCCCGCCGACGTCGCCGCACTGCTCCATGACGGTGACGCCGAGGCCCTCGCGCCGCAGCTCGCGCGCCGCCGCCAGCCCGGACATGCCAGCGCCGACGACGCACACCTTCTTGGGCGTGCCCCTAGCCATGTCGATCCCTCGCTTCACGGCACTAGATGCTAAAGTAAGCTTATTCTATCGCCCTCGAGTATTACATGCATCATTTATGGCTCGTTTGGAAGGGCTATGATTATGGTTGAAATGGCTGCGGCTCCTCTGGTGCAGCAGCTTCTCCGTTGGAGCTAAAGCCGTTCTATAAAGTGTTTGACAAAACGGCTTCTCCTGTATTCTTAGGAATGGATGTAAGAGATCAAATGTCCTATATACCCTTAGCTACGTAGATTGTTTGAATTGATAAATTGGATGATTAGCATTAGTTCAAAATTTGAGTTCATTAGAAATTTAAAAAATAAATATGAGAGTGAAATGTGCTATCTACCCATAATTATGTAGCTACGTGAGGTCTTTTTTTTCTTCCTTATTTTTCTTTTTTTTTCTTCCTTATTTTTCTTTTTCTACTTGTTTCTCCGTTCCTTTTCTTTTTTTTCCTCCCTTCCTTTATTCTTATTATTCTTATTTTTCTCCCTTCTTTATCCACTCCCTGGTGCTGGCAACCTTATCTTCTTTGGTCCTGCTCGTCCGTCTCTTTCATCCGCATTGCTTCCTCCGCTCCCTGGCACGTCGCGCTGCTTCAAGTCGCTGCGCCGTGCTGCTTCACCCCATGCTGAACGCGCTCCTCTGCTGCTCCAACCCCGCCATGGCGCTACCTCGCTGCTCTGCGTCATGGGCTCCCTACTGCTCTAACGCCACCGCATTGCTGCGACCCCGGGGCTGCCAGGCCGCGCGCTAAGGTCAGCCATGGCAGGTCCGGCGGGCCGTAGAGTTCTCAGGTTAGTTCAATCTTGCACAAAATGGCATTTTGAGTGTAATTTTCGGGAATTTAAGGAGCACGTGCTACTGGGGCAGCTGCGGGAGGGGAAGAAGCCGCGGGGAGCCGATTTTTTGAGCTCTCGCTCCGTCTCTTGGCTCCGGTCAGCGGGATTTCAGGGGCTTTTTCCCTGAAGCCGTTTGCGCTACTGCTGTTTGGTAGGACTTCGGGTGAAGCCGGTAGAGAAGCCCCTCCTGAAGCCCTACCAAAGAGGACCTTAGTGTGAATCTTGGCACCGAACACGTTCTGTGGTTGTGGTTTGTTGGATTGAGGGTAGAGGTTATTGGGGGACTTTATCACTTTTTCCGGGGGGGGGGGGGGGGGGGGGGGATTTGGCTGTCTGGTTGGTTGCACCCTCCACCACCGCAGGACACTCTCAAGTCTCAACGCCCATCCTCGTTAATCAACGGAGAAAAAAATACAGATTTACTTGCTTTTAATCATTGATTGAGGGATCAGCGTGCGAAAAAATATACAAAACAAACATATATTCAAAAATTGTATGAGCAAAGAAGTTGTAAACATAAAGTTAGTCACAAAAGTATGCAACACAAAAGTTCTACACAAAAATTATGTCCATAAATAATGATTTACAAGAGTTATATGAAAAAAATTGTGTGCATAAATCATGAACAAAGTTTCGAAATAATTTTAGGTGCGAAAAAATTATGAACAGAAGAATATATACGAATAAATTATGTGCATAAATTATGAACAAAATACACCAAACATAAATTATGATCATAAAAATCTGAAGAAAAAAAATCGACGAGAAATATTGGAACAAAGTTTTGGAGACAAAAATTGGAACACAAATTCGAAAACAAATTATAGAAACACAACTTGTGGAAAGAGAGAGAGAGAAGGGGGGATCCGTCGGGAATGGCATCACTCGTCGCTGCCGTCTGCTTCGTCGGGCAGCTGCACCGTCGCTGGGTCCCACGAGACCGCCGTGTCCCCACGAATCGCTACTCGTGGAGGGTGGAGCTCGCGCCGCTCGTTGGACAGCTGCACCCGCGGGTGGCGGGCGGCCACGTGAGATGCTCGTCGGCGGCCACTCTCGGGGGCCACGGCGAGCGGAGCTCACCACCGGGGCGCGCCGTGGCCCTGCACCGCGAGCTCCCACTTCCGACGGCTCTCCGAGGCGCTGACCATAGCGACAGGTGGTGGGGTCCAGTAGCTGGCGGACCGCGTCGAGTGTTGGTTCGGAAAATAGCGAGAGCGGGTAGGATCAGCTTTGCGGACTGGTATGCGCTTACACCCACGTTCACGAGGGCATGCAGGCAAACTCTATCTTTAGGAGCATATTCGAAAGACACGTTCAGATCTGTAAAATCTCAAAATTGATAAAATCATCTTATACATCTTGCTTCGGAGAGACACGTTGTCTACTATAAAAAATAGCACCATTAATTACATAAGTAAATTAAAAAAGTAGTGCTCATGTCAAATTAAGGACTCGAATTCAAACCACCCCCACCACAAGAAACTATACTCATTCAACTTCATGTAACAGTTCTTGTTTTTCCTTTGATGTCCTAGTCCAGCAGATGCCGTCGAAAAATTCCTTTTCCTTTTCCTTTGATGGTTGAACATTCCTTTTCCTTTGATGGTTGAACAAGCACACCAAAACTAGAACATCGGCCTCAGCTTCATGGTTGCAGGTGAAAAGCTGAACAAAGAAAGCAGAAACGTAAGGCCACTGCAACAGAATATCACCTTTTGCTAAACAATACAATTTCTGCATGTACAAAGATAAGTTAGACAAGTAACTCGTCGCTGTCTTTGTGAATCACGTGGTGTTAAAAGTTAAAACAAAAGTCTCAAGCTGATAGTGGTGCCATCCAACTAACCAATCCGCAGTGAGATATTGCTACAACAGAAAGCGATGCTAGCTTTTTAACGTGCCACACCCCTCCGACCCTCTCCTACTTTTAAGCCATTACTCAGGCGCACCATAGCCTTCATGCATTTTGGCCCCTCGCCGCGCCGGCTAGCCAGAAACTTAAACCAGCTTCCCAATGAGGAAGACCGTGGTTCTCTACCCCGGCCTCGCCGTGAGCCACTTCGTCCCGATGATGCAGCTCGCGGACGCCCTCCTGGAGGAGGGCTACGCCGTCGCGGTCGCCCTCATCGACGCCACCATGGAGTTCGACGCCTCCTTCGCTGCCGCCGTCCGCCGCGTCGCGTCCTCCTCCAAGCTGGCGGTCACCTTCCACACGCTGCCTCGAGTCCAGAACCTCCCCACCATTGCCCCCAGCCATTGGCGGACCCAGAAACGGACCACGAGGGGGGCTAAATCATAGGCCAAATTTTTTTTCTCGCTCAACCCAGTACACTAATAGATATAGCTAAGATTGATTCAGAGTACTCAAAGGCAAAGATACATATAATTATGATAATAAGTATAGAAAAATACCAAATACATGGAGTCTTGCATCTTCAAGAATTCACACCACTTGAACCAATACCACTTGAACTGCCACGCCCAATGCTACATAATTTTTAAATGTCATACACTTCTTCAATGATCAAGATAACAAACAAGAAGAAAAATACTAAAATAATACGCACCTTGGGACCTTGCGTGGCAAGTTCATCTTACGATTTCTTAAGCCTTGAAAGCGCGTCAAAATTTTATCATCTTCGATGGATGCAAACAAATCCCGCTCAATATAGCATAACATGCTATCATTCATCTAATCATCATTCATTTTATTCCTCCTGTCGGTCTTGATAATATTCATAGCAGAGAAGGCTCTTTCAACTGTTGCTGTTGCCACTGGTAATATCAGTGCTAGCTCAATGAGGCGATACACCAAAGGGAAATGTGTATGTCTATCAGTTTGAACCATCTTCTCGGCAAGGCTACCAAGATCAATACAAGTGCAAAATTCTTCATCATGTTTGACTTCATCAATGAAATTTTCAAGCTCAGTTCTTAGCTTCGCACATTCATAATCGCTGAAGTCAGCATAATAAATCTTTGCAAGCTCAACTAATTTCTCTATCTCAAAATTGGCAAATTCATTTGTCGGATCAAGACAAGCAACACATCTCAATAGTTGAGTTGATCTTTCTGGAAATCTATTGCTCAACTCACAAATTACTTGATCAAGGACAACAATGAAAATCCCATGATGAAAATGATGGTAGTAGGTCACTAATTTAGCTCCACGACATTTTGAACGACCTCTTACTGGTATCATATCTTCCATATTAGGAAAGTCTATCTTTTGTTTTATAGCAAAGGCTTTTACCTCCTCAAAAAGATTATCCCAACCATTCTCCCTCATGGCATTTATATTTCTCATCATAGAACCAATCAATCATATTGCACGAACAATGTTTTGATTTTTCATTTGCAAACATTGTGATAGGTCTTGAGTTATCCCCAATACTCTAATCATAAGATGCAATATGAACACAAATTGAAATGACTCCATTTTTTCTATCAATCCAGATGCTATAGTTTTCTTTTCCCCATCAGTTCCATCATCACTAATATTCTCTAACACCTCAAGCGCAGGTTCCCACATGTGCAGAAGACGTACTAATGTTTTGTGATGTGTACCCCATCGTGTATCACCAGGCCTAGCAAGACTAGTTTCTTGGTTTTCCCCTCTCCCAGGAGATATTTCACCACTATCTAATTGCTGAACAAGAATATCATGTTGTTTCTGCAGAAGTTGATCTTTTCGCTTGCAAGAAACACTAACAATATTGACAACTGAAGTGACATAATTAAAGAAATCATCCGTTGAAGCACAACATCTGGCTACAACAACTACCACAAGCTGCAATTGATGAGCAAAACAGTGGATGTAAAAGGCAAAGGGGTTTTCATTCAATACCAGCCTTTGCAACTCATGAAAGTGCCCTCTCATGTTTGAAGCTCCATCATAACCTTGTCCTCTAACCTTGGCAATAGACAACCCATATTTTGCAAGCATAGAAACCAATGCTTCCTTCAGTGAAGATGATGTGGTGTCAGAAACATGTTGCAAGCCAAGGAACCGCTCAATCACACTTACTTTATCATTGACAAACCTATTAAACAAAAATTGGCAAATGGTCAATTGAAAACACAAAACAAAACAAATAAAACACACAAATATATGATATATACCTGACAACCACAGCCATTTGTTCCTTAATTGATGCATCACGAGCCTCATCAACAAGCACCGCAAACCAACGGTCTCCAATTTCATTCTTAATTAATTCACTTGTCTCCTCTGCACAAGCCCTAACTAAATCTTTTTGAATTTTCGGACAACTCATTTGATTATTCCCTGGGGCATTCTCACCGGTCACAAGTGCAGCCTTAGGATCCTTCTTTCTATACCAATCAAGCATCTCCAAAAAGTTCCCTTTATTTTTGGATGTTTTAGACTCATCATGCCCACGGAATGCTAGAGCTTGCAAAGGGAGAAATCTAGCGATGCCTAACATTATAGTTAAACGAGCTTTATATGCCTCCTCTTCTGCTGCAGTTGTTACTGCCCACACATGTTCTACACTTTGCCTTTGATTTTTGAAATCAATTGACCGTTTTCTTGCTACACTATGATAGCCATTAATTGATCGAGAATGCTTGAGCAAAGAATCCTTTCCCTTTTTCCAATTTCTAAACCCTACTCTGGTGAATGCATCATTATCAAACTTGCTTGTAGCTGGTGGCTTAAAGAGGTAGCAATAAAATCAATAGGCTGCATCCTTAGCAGGACTGTACTCTAACCAATCAAATTGAGTAAACCATGATTTAACAAATCCTCTAGTTTGAGTTTTTCCCGATGTTCTTTCATACTCAAGATTTGGTTGATATGGACCCATCTGTAGATACGCTCTCCTAGCATCATCCCTAATATCATGATGGAATTCATCAATTGGCTTTCTAAGACCTGGATCAGCAACTATATCATTCATATCAAGCTCAATGCGGGGTCTCTTTTGATCAAGTTGTCTCTCTTGAGTAGAAGCAGCGACATCTTTCTTAGCATAATATTTTTCCATTCTACAAAATAAAACCAATCGAATTCCAATCATTGACTAAATTTCTAAGACTAATAACGAAAAGATAAACCTAAAACGAAATAAAGAAGGATCACTCACTGGACGTTGTCCTGGTTCCTGGACTGGAGACTGGCGGCGCTGTCGTTCACTGGAGGAGGGCAGGAGGGGCGGCGGCCGGGCGCTGTTCAGTGGAGGCCGGAGAGCAGCAATCGCCAATCTCGATTAGGCGAGAGGCCACGAGGGCGGGCGACGCGATCGTGGAAGTCGAAACGGGACGAGGCGTCGGGGGCGGCGGCGCGGAACGCAGGAGTGCGACGCTTGCTGTGCCGTGCGATGGTTGTGCTGGGCAGTATGTAGGCCAATAGTTATTTATTTTGGGCTGGGCTTTTGCTAAAAAGAAATCCTGTTAAAAAAAATTTTAGCCCAACGGGGGGGCTGCAGCCCCCCCAGCCCCTCCCCCCGTGCGTCCGCCAGTGCCCCCAGCGACGCGCAGTTCCTCTTCGGGTACTTCGAGCTCGTGAGGCGCTACAACGAGCACCTGTCCGAGCTCCTCCGGTCCTTGCCAAACCTCCAAGCAGTGATCGTGGACTCACTGTCCAACGAGGTGCTCGACGTCGCCAAGGAGATCGGGATGTTAGCTATAGCTGTGTGCGTGTGTTGACGTGCATGACAAGGAAACATGCATATCTGTAATTGACTCGATCTCTGGTTGTTAGGAAATCACAGCTAGCTAGGAGATACCGTATATAGGCTTACTATATCTGTTGTAAACACTGGATAAGAATAGCAACCAGAGATCCAATCTTGTAAGCTACGGGAGAGGCTCTTTCTCCCTATATTAACACACGCGGCTCCTACGGGAGTAATAACGCTTCCCAATAATTCACATGGTTATCAGAGCCATCCTCTAAACACATCTACTATCTCCATCCTCCATGGCCGGCACCAACATCACCATGCCGGCAGCATTTGCCATCCCGGTCACGGAGAAACTCAACAAGAACAACTACACCATCTGGAAGCTTCAAGTACTTCCTGCAATCCGTGGTGCTCAATTCGTCGGTTACATCGACGGCTCACTGTCGGCGCCGCCCAAAGAAGTTGATGGCGGCGAGGGCAAAGAAAAAGTGCCCAATCCGGCGTATGCGGCCTGGCTAGCCCAGGACCAGCAGGTATTCAGCTACCTTGTTTCATCGCTTTCTAAAGATGCTTTGAAACAAATCTCAGGATGTGAGACTGCTGCCCAAATCTGGAGCACACTGGAGGAGCTGTACGCATCCCAAACTCAGGTGCGCGCGGTGAACACACGCATCGCTCTTGCAACCATGAAGAAGGGAGCAATGTCCATTGATGAGTACATCGCCAAGATGAAGGGGTACGCCGATGAGATGGCGGCGGCTGGAAAACCCCTTGATGACGAAGAACTTGTCTCTTTCATCTGCACCGGCCTCGACTTCGAGTACAACTCCGTCGTCACTAGCGTCCTAGCGCGCACCGAGCCGATCAGCGTCACCGAGCTCATCGTCCAGCTACTCGCCTTCGAGCAGCGCCTGAACCTCTACAACGGCTCTTCATCCTCGTTAGGCTCATCGGCGAATGCTGCCTCTCGTAGCCGTGGTGGGGGGCGCACCAACCGTGGCCGCGGAAACCGTGGCCGTGGCAATCAAGGACGCGGTCGTGGACGTGGAGGCTTTGGCAACAACTTCAGGTCCAAGGATAAGTGCCAAATTTGCAAGAGGGACAACCACAACGCCATCGATTGCTACTACCGCTATGATGAAGACTATGTCGCTCCTGAAGAGAAGAGTGCCAATGCTGCCAACTATGGAGGCCATGGCGCTGACTCAAATTGGTACACGAACACTGGGGCCACCGATCATGTGACGGGCGATCTCGACAAGCTGCAGATTCGTGATCGCTACAATGGTGGCGAGCAGATCCACACTGCCAATGGGTCAGGTATGGATATTGCACATGTCGGTCATACTATTTGTCGTGCACCTGGTAGAGACCTTTACCTTAATAATGTTCTTCATGTTCCTAGCACTACAAAAAATCTTGTTTCCGTTCATAAGCTAGCTGCTGACAACAATGCTTATCTTGAGTTTCATCCAAATTCCTTTTTCGTTAAGGATCGAACAACGAAGAAAATCATTCTGGAAGGAACATGTAGGGGCGGTCTCTACCCTTTACCTGCGTCGACCATCAAGAATAAACAAGCTCTTAGTGTGTCCAACAGTGAGCCATCCTTGGAGATGTGGCATCATCGTTTAGGTCATCCATCATATGGAGTAGTTCATCAAGTAGTCAATAAACACAAGTTATCTTGTTCTTCTAGTTCCAGAATAAATTCAGTTTGTGATTCTTGTCAAATGGCCAAGAGCCATCAGCTACCTTATCAAAGATCCTTGAGAGAATCCTCTGCTCCTTTGGAGCTTGTCTATTCTGATGTTTGGGGGCCGGCTGTAGACTCTTTTGGCAATTACAAGTATTACGTAAGCTTCATTGATGACTACAGCAAATTCACCTGGATTTATCTTCTAAAACATAAATCTGAAGTTTTCCAGCGTTTTCATGAATTCCAAAGTCTAGTTGAGCGCCAGTTATGCAAGAAAATTCTAGCCGTTCAATCTGATTGGGGCGGGGAGTATGAGAGATTAAACTCATTTTTCTCCAAAGTTGGGATTAGTCATCATGTGTCCTGTCCTCACACCCATCAACAAAATGGAGCAGCTGAACGAAAGCACAGACACATTGTTGAAGTGGGGTTAGCTCTTCTCGCACATTCCTCTATGCCCCTCAAATATTGGGATCAGGCATTTCTAGCTGCTACCTATCTCATCAACAGGATTCCCAGTCGTGTTATTCACAACACCACGCCCCTAGAACAGCTCTTCAAGTTACAAGTTGACTATAATTCGCTCAGAACTTTTGGGTGTGCTTGCTGGCCCAACCTGCGCCCCTATAACAATCACAAGCTTGCTTTTAGATCCAAGCAATGCGTGTTTCTTGGCTATAGTAACATGCATAAAGGGTTCAAATGTTTAGATATTGCTACTGGCCGCATTTATATTTCTCGTGATGTGGTTTTTGATGAGCATGTTTTTCCCTTTACCAAATTACATCTGAATGCCGGATCCCGTTTTCGCCTTGAAGAACTTCTTTTACCTTCTGAAAATTCCAGGGGCGCACAAATATGTGACGATGTGCATGTTCCTCCTACCTGTGCTACTAATCGTGTGGGAGTATTTCAGGAAGAAACTGCAGCAGCCGCAGGAGAAAATTTGGAAGAAAATCCAACAGCACATGATCACATGCAGTCCACCTTGGACGGAGCGCCCGAGGTTGATCCGGTGCAGGTAAGAGGAGTAGATCCCGGAGCGGATGTTTCTGCAGCGCAATCAGCGCATCCGCCGAATCCGGGTGCGGCAGCTGGCTCGCACGCGTCCGTCGCTGGGGGGGGGGGGGAAATCGACCCTCCTGGATCTTCTGCGCCACAAATCACGGATGATGTCGGGACACATGAGCACGCGCCTGGATTAGCTACATCCGGGCCTGCGCCCGCGGGTTCTGATGACCCCGGTGCGGCTTCAACGCGTCCAAGGATGCACGCCCAGGGCGGTATCCGCAAGCCACGTGTTTACACTGATGGCACCATAAGGTATGGTTTATTAGCAGCAAATGGTGAACCTAACACCTTGCATGAAGCCTTGGCAGATAATAATTGGAAACATGCCATGGACGAAGAGTTTCTAGCCTTGCACAAAAACAAAACATGGCGTCTGGTGCCACCGGCTCCAGGAAGGAACGTCATTGATTGTAAATGGGTCTACAAGGTTAAAAGAAAAGCTGATGGATCAATTGATAGATACAAAGCCAGGCTAGTAGCCAAGGGATTCAAGCAAAGGTATGGGATTGATTATGAAGATACTTTCAGTCCAGTAGTAAAGGCTGCAACTATCAGGCTAGTTCTGTCTATTGCTATCTCACGAGGATGGACTCTTCGTCAGTTAGATGTGCAGAACGCGTTTCTTCATGGTGTTCTTGAGGAAGAAGTCTACATGAGACAACCTCCTGGGTATCAAGATAAGTATCACCCTCAGTACATTTGTAAACTGGATAAAGCCTTGTATGGATTAAAGCAGGCTCCTCGAGCCTGGTATTATCGGTTGAACACCAAGCTGCAAGAAATGGGGTTCAAACCTTCAAAGGGGGATACTTCTCTTTTTTACTTCAGAAAAGGTGCTTTAATGGTGTTTATTCTTATTTATGTCGATGATATCATAGTGGCCAGCTCATCACCAGAAGGTACAAAACAGCTACTGAAAGCTCTCAAGTCTGATTTTGCATTAAAGGATCTGGGGGAACTTCATTATTTCCTTGGTATAGAGGTATCTAAAATAAATAATGGAATTTTGTTGTCTCAATCGAAATATAGCAATGATATTCTGAAGAGAACAAGTATGGTAAATTGCAAACCATGTAGCACGCCTATTTTCATCACTGAGAAGCTATCTGCATATGAGGGAACAACGCTGAGTGCTGAAGATGCAACACGGTTCAGAAGTATTGTTGGAGCTCTGCAATACTTAACCCTCACAAGACCGGACATTGCCTTTGCTGTCAACAAAGTATGCCAATTTCTTCACAAGCCAACCACCATACATTGGAAAGCTGTGAAGCGAATATTGAGATACATAAGATTCACAGTTGCGTTAGAACTCGGGATCATCAGATCTCGCTCATCACTTGTCAGTGGCTTCTCTGATGCAGACTGGGCAGGATGTGTTGATGATAGACGCTCCACTGGAGGCTTTGCTATATTCTTTGGAGGAAATCTCGTCTCTTGGAGTGCACGTAAGCAGGCTACAGTCTCCCGATCCAGTACAGAAGCCGAGTATAAAGCGAAGGTGAATGCCACGGCTGAGATAATATGGATTCAGTCTCTTCTTCGAGAGCTTGGTATTAAAAGTTCCCCGGCTGCTGTACTATGGTGTGACAATTTAGGAGCTACCTATTTGTCAGCAAATCTGGTCTTCCATGCTAGAACTAAGCATATAGAGATTGACTATCACTTTGTTCGAGAGCGAGTTGCACAGAAACAACTTCAGATCCGATTTATTGGTACTAGTGATCAAATAGCGGATGGTTTAACCAAACCGCTAAATTCGTGCAAGCTAGAAGAATTGAAGTACAATCTGAACCTTGGAGTGGCAGGTTGAGATTGAGGGAGGATGTTAGCTATAGCTGTGTGCGTGTGTTGACGTGCATGACAAGGAAACATGCATATCTGTAATTAACTCGATCTCTGGTTGTTAGGAAATCACAGCTAGCTAGGAGATACCGTATATAGGCTTACTATATCTGTTGTAAACGCTGGATAAGAATAGCAACCAGAGATCCAATCTTGTAAGCTACGGGAGAGGCTCTTTCTCCCTATATTAACACACGCGGCTCCTACGGGAGTAATAACGCTTCCCAATAATTCACAACGCTTCCCAATAATTCACACGGGATCCCGGCTTACACCTTCTTCGCCTGGAGCGTTTCCGCCCTTGCCGTGTTCCTCCAGCTTCCTTCCCTCCGCATGGAGGGTCGTCGTCGTCAGCCAAGCTTCAAGGAGCTCGGAGACTCTCCTCTCAACGTCTTGGGTGTCCCACCCATGCCGGCTTCTCATCTCAACCGCGAAATGCTCGAGGACCCCAGTAGCGAGATATACCGGGCGATGAAGAGCTCGTTCAGCAAGAACCTGGAGGCCGACGGCATGCTGGTGAACACGTTCGCGTCGCTAGAGGCTCGGGCACTGGGAGCCCTCAAGAACCCAGAGTTTCTTCTTCTCGGAAGTGAGCTCACAGTGCCTCCGGTGTACTCCGTCGGGCCACTCGTTGAGCGGGCAGCAGGCCGTGAGACAAGAGAAGAGCACGAGTGCCTCGCATGGCTCGATGAGCAACCAGAGCACAGCGTCGTGTTCCTCTGTTTCGGAAGCATAGGGTACCACACGGAGGCCCAGCTCAAGGAGATGGCCGTCGGCCTCGAGAGATCCGGCCACCGGTTCCTCTGGGTGGTGCGAGCCCCTCCCGGCCATGCTGACCCAGACCTCGACACGCTCCTACCGGAGGGTTTCTTGGAGAGGACCAGTGGTCGTGGCCTCGTCATCAAGCTGTGGGCGCCGCAGGTGGACGTGCTCCGGCACAAGGCAGTCGACGCATTCGTGACGCACTGCGGGTGGAACTCGGTGCTGGAGGGGATCATGGGTGGATGCCCGATGCTCTGTTGGCCCCTGTACGCGGAGCAGAAGATGAACAAGGTGTTTCTGGTGGATGAGTTCGGAGTTGGTGTGGAGGTGGTCGGGTGGCAGCAGGGGGTGGTCGAGGCCGGGGAGGTGGAAGCCAAGGTGACGTTGGTTTTGGAGAGCGAAGAAGGGGAGAGGCTTCGAGCGAAGGTGACGTCGCTGAGAGAGGCTGCAGCCGTGGCGTGGAATGAAGGTGGGTCGTCTCGCGTAGCGTTTGGTCAGTTCCTATTGGACTTGGAGGGCCTAGGGATGGGGCAGGGATGGGCTTGATGCATAGGTGCATCTTGTTACTACAAACATGCACGCTGTCCTTATAATGTTCAATTATTCATATGTGGAACTTGGACTCATTTCTTGTGCGGATCATTGTCAGTGTATCTCGTCCGTGTATGATAGTGCCATGCATGTGTTAAGAGAGTATGTGAATGAAACAAGTTATTTCAGGTCGCCGTCTAATTGATAGAGTCACTGCATCAAAAGTGGCAGATTTACCCTAATTATTTTTCCTCAAAAAGGAAAATGGTTTTCCTTCTACTTCTCATCAGGTTCTATATTTTTCCTACAAACTACACTACACCACTGACTTATTCCAATTTGTTTCACATTTTTATCATCTCTAGCTTAATCATTATGCAAAAAGACAAAAGCAACCTTAGATTTCCATGATAAAACTCAAACAGAGACTTAAACATCTGAGCTAGGCTGCACATCATTTTTATAAGCTTCAATTCTCTAAAACAAACACTTGAGAGTTGGATTTACCATTTTAGCATTTTTTTGCAATTTACTATGATTTAAATGGCCTAAACAAGGATTAAAACATATAGCATCAATTCCAGCAGAGACATGTGTCAAAAGTATTTTATTAGAAACTACACTTTATAATGAGTCTAGCAAAACTGATTTGGTATTTTTCCGAGTTTTGGTGATTTTCCAAAGTTAAACACATTTCCTGCCGATTATAAAACAAAAACCGAAAACAGCTTTACAACCGGGCCCTCTAAATTTCCAGACTCACAACCACACCCTCGCTATTTATACCTAAGCCCTCGGTCGAGTTTCACAATCACACTCATGTTCCTATGGCGGCGCGTGGCGGTGGGGTTGCGATTCCATCGGCTCGCCGGCGATTCCAGGGCAACAAGCGCTCGGGGAGGGGTGTATGCTCACCGTGGGGCTGCTGGCGAAGGCTCGGGCGTGGAGGGGGCTTGGTGGCAGCGGAACGGTGAAAGGCGGCGCTGCGGCTTCGGCGGGGCTAGGCGGCGACATTCCAGCGGCGTCGAAGCTTGGTGACGGCAACGGTCAACGGCTCGAGTTGCGCGAGGTGGTGGCGGAGCAATTTGCAGCGGCGGCGGAGAGCGAGGCTGCGTGGAGGTGGGCTCTCCATGGAGGGGTGAACGGCGGCAAAAAAGGGGAGCAGAGCAGAGGTGGGGAAACAAGGGCGGAGGGGCGCACCGGTGAGAGAGTGCCGGCTTTTATAGCCGCGGGAGAGAGAGGGATGCGAGATGGGGCTACGGCGCTTGCAGAGGGAACTGGAGGGGTGCCGGGGCACTGCTGCCGCCATAAATGGCGGCGGCGCCATTGGCGGACAGGGGAGGCGACCGCGCGGGGTGCGGCAGGCAAGGTGGCAGGATCTGGGCGAAGCGAGCGTGCGCATGAGGAACAGCTTTGCCAGGGCGTCGGGTTGGCGAGGCTGGCACTCGAAGCGTCGCGGTCGAGCAGCGGTTGGCGAAGGCGGCGGTGTCGAGCAAGCATCCGCGGGGACGCGCGCGGGCAGAGCAGCAGCAGGAGACGGTGCGTGCCCTCGAGCAAGGTGGGGCTGACGGGAGCAGGGGGGGACCGCGGCGCTTACTGGTTGCGGGGCGCGTGAGGCGGCATCTTGCCCGGGCCGGAGACTGGGCGAAACGACTTCGCCGGTGAAGCCGTGCCACGCGGCGCTGGCGCTCTGGAGCGCGTGGCACGCGTGCTCTGGCGCACTCTAGCCGAGGGATTTGGAGGATTGCGTCGCCGAGTCGATCTTCAAACATGATTAACTCCTTATTTTTGAACTGCACAACCTTAACTCCCATTACAAAAGTTGTAGTCCTCAGACTCAAGTTCAACTTTTGTAATTGAACTGAGTTCAAAAGCGCAGCCAATTTGAAGATACAAAGCTTCAAAGTTTGGACGAACGCCGGATTTTCGGACTTAGGCAAAAACGGTAGTTTGGCTGATTTCAAGGTTTTTGGCTGATTTGAGCCCCAATTTTGAAAAACTTCTGATGTGAATTTGACCAAGGTCCTATTGAGTAAGTTGTTGTATAAACTTAGCTCTCAAACTCTTATAAAGGGTTTTGCTAGCATTCTGTTCATGTTTTGTGAGATAAGCTTAAGCCAAGATGCATGGTTGAATTGATTCCAGACTTAGCGTAGATTGCTAATTGGGGCTGGGTTGACCAAACTAGCTGACATTGACCTTAGTTTTGAAAGCCTTTTGTGCGGATTTCGACCTTACTCCTTTATTCAAAGTGGTTAAGGACTTGAAGTTCTAAAACTTTTGATAGAGTTCAGCCTAAGTTTATTTTGGAAAATTTTAGATAAAGAGCTCCAAAGTTGGGGCTTTATCTGTTTTTCTTAAATTGACACAGCTTTGAACTTTGAGTTTTTGAAGGTCTTTTGCTTAGATTCAAACAAAATATGAAAAATAAAAGTTGTTAGGAAAGTTGAGTTCTACAACTTTTAGTTGAACATATTTTTAAGTTCTTAAGCAAAAATTTGAGTTATGGTTTAAACAGTTGTTTATCCTGTGAGGGCAAAAGTGTCTTTTTACTTGCCTTCACAACCGCCAAATGTTCTTCTTTACGCTCTAATGACTTTACTTAAGATTAAATATAGTTTAATTAAGCTAGGTTGTTACAGCAACGAGGAGAGGCTGACCTGTGGCGGCGGTTTAGCTGTTTGGTGGAGATATGGGGAAGTGGGGCAACATTGCTCACCACACTGACGTCGACAAAAGAAACGGATCCGTGACATGGAGTACCGGAGCGGGCGTGATGAGGCCCCCACGTGTGGTGTTTTTTCGAGGTGACGAGAGCGAGGTGGAGTCCAACTGTGGATGTGGTGAGGCCCCCGCGCGTTGTTTTATCATGGTGGCGACTGCGAGGCAATCCGCGAGAGGTCTGGATTCGGTGGTATCACTCTGTCAGGTGGAGTGTGGTGTTTGCAGCGGCACTTTGGCGGAGGGTCCCGTATGGTGGTGGCCTTCTCGGTGTGGTGCAGTCTGCTTCCATCAGATTCCCTGTCGACGCAGGATCACGCATGGAGTTTTTGGCGACTACACGAGGGTGAATGTTGGTGGGTGCCATGAATGTTTGTTGGGTGCCATGATAAAGACTCCGGTTCTACTGCCGTAACAAATGGAGTGGTGAGGCTGCATTGACGTCTCAATCCAATTGGTCGGGTGTGGCGTTTTGAGTTGAGTGGTTACCCGCGTTGACGTCCCAATCCAACCGGGCAACTTTTTTTAGTTTTTCTTCTTTTCATTTCATTTTCCTACCTATAACCTTCTAAGACTGTAGTCTTATATTTTTCTGCTATATCAATGAAACACGCACTATTGTTATATTGGTATACAGTGAAGGGAGCAGGGAGTGCGGAAGAGGACACGACCGAAACGGCGGGTTGTGCGCGCCGGGGAAATTGCTCTAGTAGTTGCGGTTCCACATCCACTTGGGCTGTCGCGGCCGCTGCGTATGGGGCACAGCTGGAGCTGGAATATTGGGGGGGGGGGTGCTGGAGGCAGGAAACACGCCACACGACTCTTATTGGAGGGAGGGGATCGGCTGGGCTGGACCGGATCGCTGTAGTTAGTGGGCAGCTCTGTGGGCTTATTAGGTGAGCTCGGTACCTCGGCACAGTGCGGTCGGTCACATGAGACCGATCGAGCCCGAGATGACGCGGTGCAATAAGGGCGTGATTGGTTGCCCGCGTCCCACCGTCCGCTGCATGACCCCGAAGCATCCCGTGCACTCTCGCGTGTTCGGTAAGGCTCCCGGAACCGAAACGGCGCATGCGCCCGTTCATTTCCCTCACTCCATCCCGCATCGCCCCATCCGCCCAGAGGGCACCTTCTCTCGCGAGCCGGGATGGCGCGGTGCTGGCGGGAAGATTTCGGCGGAGGGCGGGAGATGGCGCCGTATCGGGGCTAAAGGCGCGGGAGGTTACGGTGACCTCCCATCCTCGCGCCATTTTCTTCTCGCTCCCCTCCTCCCCGGTGCGCCTTCTCCTCTTCCTCCTCCTGTTCGCTCTCGGTTCGCCGGTGGGTCGAGGTACTCCGGCGGCGCCCTGTGCCCCCGGTGGTGCTGCGACGGTACATCTCCCCCTCCTCTTTACGCTGCTTGATCCCCTCTCCCCCGCTGATCTGTCGATTCGTATTTTTTTGGTTGGTGTCGATGAACCCTAGGCTATTCTTCTGTCAGATCCGTGCGCTCCTTTTGTGGATTTAAGGTTGTGATGAACCGTAGGTACTTTTTGTGATGCAGATCTATGGTTCTCACATGTGTAGAGGTCGATCTGTTTTTTTGTTCGGTTCTTGTGTGGGTCGGGGTCCGCCGGCGGCACCCTGTGCCTCCGCCGGTCCTGCGACGGTACATCTTGGTTGGTTTTCATCCACCCTATGTTGTTTGTGCATCTGCATATATGGTTTTGATGAACCCTATGTTCGTTCTTATGCGCATCTAAGGTTGTCGTGTATATTTGTGGATCTGATTTCTTGAATCCTGGAACCCTATGTTCGTTCTTATGCGCATCTAAGGTTGTCGTGTATATTTGTGGATCTGATTTCTTGAATCCTGAAATCATGGCTTACTGCTTTGCAACCAATGAGCCCCTAGTTAGCTGAGCAAAGTGCCTAGGTCGATGATGATTCCTTGCCGCTGGAGGAGCACCTTCGGGTGTGGCAGCCGCGTCTAGGATATAATGTAGTTCAGAATGTTTGCTTGGTTAACAACATGACCCCAAGTTTTTGTATACTGAGCTCTAATGAACACTGCATTGTATTGTTAGACATGGACTTCCAAGGTAGGCGCCGGGCTGCGGCTGCTCTTGTTGCTGCTGTTGCTGCTTGGTTTTTCTTGTGGTTTAGAAGGAGAAGTGAGGATGCTCGATCTATTACCTATGGTCCCATGGCAGAGAGGGACAGAGAGAGGAATAGCAACCTCAGATTCATTTATGAATCTGATGATGTGCATTGTGTCAACCTGCTAAGAATGAGAAGGGCACCTTTTTTCCAACTGTGTGACCTGTTTAGGTCTAGAGAGTTGGTTGTGGATAGCATCCATGCCACTGTTGAAGAACAGGTAGCAATGTTTTTGCATGTAGTTGGACACAACCAAAGGTTCAGGGTCATTAACATGACATTTAGGAGGTCAATTGAAACTATTAGTAGGTTCTTTCATCAAGTCTTGTATGCAGTTGGTGAGTTGAGAAATGAGTTGATTGTTCCACCATCCACTAGTGTCCATCCTAGGATCCTTGGCAGCAGGAGATGGAACCCATATTTCAAGGTTGGTGGCCCTTTCCTAATTGCAACCCAATTGACCTGACCAATATGGTACCAACCTGTTAATATGGCTTTTTATTTTTAGGATTGCATAGGAGCAATTGATGGGACACATGTCTTAGCTAGAGTGCCTTTGAAGATGCAAGCTGCCTTTAGAGGCAGGAAGCACACCATCACTCAGAATGTACTTGCAGCAGTGGACTTTGATCTAAGGTTCACATATGTGCTTGCTGGTTGGGAGGGATCAGCACATGATGCTCTGATTTTATCAGATGCTCTTGAAAGGACAGATGGTCTTACAGTCCCACAAGGTACCATAACTCACATACACACATGGCAACAATACTTGCACACACTAAACTGATAAACCATCTCCATTTGTTACATTGTCTAGGGAAATTCTATCTTGTGGATGCTGGATATGCAGCCAGGCCTGGGTTCCTGCCACCATATCGTGGTACAAGGTACCACCTGAGGGAGTTTGGTTCAAATAGGCCACAAAATCAAAGAGAGTTGTTTAACCTGAGGCATTCTTCCCTTAGGGTGACAGTAGAGAGGGCCTTTGGTGCTTTAAAGAATAGGTTCAGAATCCTTGATAACAAGCCTTTCCATCCTTACAAAACCCAAGTTAAGTTGGTTCTTGCCTGTTGTATTCTGCACAATTGGATACTTAGCCATGGAGAAGATGAACATGTTCCCACTGAAGCTGCTTGGACTCCTAACTCAACTGATACCCCCCCTGAGCCAGAACTTAGTGCTGATAATGGAACCTGGGCACAGCAAAGGGATGCATGGGCTGCACAAATGTGGCAGAATAGGGGATCTTCTAGAGTTTAATTGCACTAAGTATTTGGGGTCATGTACTGTTAACTAGCATTGATGAATTTGTAATATAGTCTGAGACCTTGGTACTTTGCTATGATGTGTAACTGCAATCATGAACAATACAACTTGGTATGATATTTGCATGCAGTACTTACTTTCATGTTTGATTTCTAAGTGCTTTGGTGTTTGTTTTTGTTATGGTATGATGGTTAGGACATGGCTGTGATGGGTGAGGATGTGGTTGGTGTTGTCAATGAGGCAGGGGCCGAGGGTGGGGTGGCTGCTGTGGAGGAAGTGTTCCCAGCAGCCCCTCCACCCAATGGACCCCAGCCTGGGGGGCCAATGCAATGGACCAGTGTTCAGTCAGCCTTCATGCTTAGGAGGTTTCATGATCTGGTTGGGCAAGGGGTCAAAACTGACAAAGGCTTCAAGGAAGTGCATGTTAGGCAAGTTGCTAGGATGGTCTCTGATTTTGCTGAGGTGAATGTTACCACCAACCAAATTTATAACCACCTACGCAAATGGAGACAGAGGTGGGTTAAGATTGCTAGGCTCAAGGACCTCAGTGGTGCTCTCTGGAATGAGGACCATCATATGATAGTCCTTGAGGAGGAGCATCTGATAGGGCACACTAAGGTTAGGCCACAGCTTACATATACCTCACTGTTATGATTAATAGCTACCCTTATCTCTAACTGTTGCACAACCTTTTGCCAACTAGGATCATCCTGCTGATGCCAAGTTCTTGAACACCCCAATTGAGAACTATGTCCAAATGGAGGCCATTTTTGGGTCTAGTCAGGCTACTGGTAGGTTTGCCATGGGTTCCAATGAACCTTTAGGTGTACCTACTGACCTTGGACACCTTGAGGGGGAGGATCTTGCAACAGAGACAATTAATTTAGATGGGAATGAGGGTGATTCTGGTAAGAAAAATAAAGACTCCAATGGGCTGGACACCTCTAAGAGTTCTGATAATAAGGAAGGGAGAGGTGGTAAAAGGAGGAAGTTGGGTGAGGAAGAATACCAGCTGATGCATGGTATGACTGTTGCTGTTGCCTCTGTTGCAGAAGCCCTGAAAGCTCCTCAGCACAATGAGGTCCATGCAGATCTCTATGGTTGTGTCATGTCCTGTCCTGGGTACACACAGGAGGCCTTGATGTTTGCACTTGTGTACTTGCTCAAGAACAAAGCAGAAGGCCTATGCTTTGTTCAGATGAGTGAAGCCCATAGGATCCTTTGGCTTAGGACCTACCTGAGCCAATCTAACTTCCTCTAGGTGGATGTCGACTGTTATGTGTTATTTTGCTTGCCTATGCTGTAGTCTGACATTTTGGGTGAGCACTAACCACTGATGGTGAGGGTAGGGACACCATTTGGGATATTTGCAATGCTGCAAATATTTTTGTATAGCATAGGCTACATGGTTCCATCTGCTAAAGGTGGTTTGGAGGGATCTGTTGGGTGTGTCAACATGAACACCTACACCTGGTCAATGTAATGGATGCCAAGTCTTTCATCTTGGATACATGATCTGAATTCATGGATGCATATGTTGTTCTTGTTCTTCTTCTTAAGAACTGCTACATGGTAAGTCCATCTTATTTTCATCCTTTCCTATATGATGGTTGCTTCCTTCTGCCTTGATGGTTACTTTTGTTATTTAAGGTAAGAAAAAATGCCTATGATGACAAACTTAGTTGCCCAAATAGAAGTATATGGGTATCATCAGATGACCTTGAGCTTGTGAGGGACTATGACATTGATCTTGTGATTCTTGTTCCTTATGGTTGTGTTGTTCCTG
Source organism: Setaria viridis (assembly GCF_005286985.2). NCBI lineage: Eukaryota > Viridiplantae > Streptophyta > Magnoliopsida > Poales > Poaceae > Setaria > Setaria viridis. The sequence goes on from NC_048266.2 coordinate 3,331,814, forward strand.
AGCTGTTGTCCATGTTGTGCTACTGCTGTTTTTTGTGTTCTCTGTGCCATAGTTCCTGTTGCCATTGTGCTACTGTTTTTGGTCTTATTTTGGTCTTGTGTCACTGATGCTCCAAGCTCAGGGTTAAGGGAAGATGAAAATAACATCTGAGGCCAATTCTTTTGTCACTTAGCATATCAGACTTGCTACTTGTTCTTTTTTTGTAGTTGTGCTGTTCATGATAAATTATTTTCCCCTTGGGTAGATGCATATGACCTTGAGCTTCTGACTGACTATGCCATTGTTCTTGTTATTAAGACCTGGTACTGCTTCTGCATACCTGGTAAGTCCATATTTTCAGCATTTCCTATGTGTTGGTTGCTTCCTTCTGCCTTGATGGTTACTTATGTTATTTAAGGTAAGACAAAATGCCTATGATGACACACTTATTTGCCCAATTAAAACTATATGGATAGCATCAGATGACCTTGAGCTTGTGATTCACCATGACATTGATCTTGCTGTTGTTGTTGCCAACTAGTACTGCATGCTGTTCCTGTTGCCATTCTGGTCTTATTTTGGTCTGGTGGCACTGTTATTTCTGGTGACCTTGCTGCTGTTCCTGTTGCCATTCTGATCTTATTTTGGTCTGGTGGCACTGTTATTTCTGGTGACCTTGCTGCTGTTCCTGTTGCCATTCTGGTACTGTTTTTGGTCTTATTTTCAACTTGTGTCACTCCTGCGAGAGTGCACGGGATGCTTCGGGGTCATGCAGCGGACGGTGGGACCTTTGCAACCAATCACGCCCATACATATGCACATTGGATAATATGCATATGGGGTTACCTGTCTTGGTTACCTGACCAATTTGATGTTGTTGCATTCTTCCCTTGGTTCTGCTCTTTCTGTTGGCACTCCTGTTGTTTCTGTTGCCAATATGGTACTGTTTCTGGTCTTCTTTTGCCATTGTGCCACTGATGCTCCCCTTTCTAAGGTCAATAGAAGATGGAAATAAAATTGGCTGTTCACCATTTCTGCTTGTGTTGTTGTAGATGTGCTGTTACTGCTCTTTTTGTTGGCAATGTCCTGCTGTTTCCATTGCCATTGTCCTACTGTTTCTGCTCTGCTATTTATCTACTGTCTTGATGGTTACTTATTTTATTTAAGGTAAGGCAAAATGCCTATGATGACAAACTTATTTTCCCAATTAAAACTATATGGGTAGCATCAGATGACCTTGAGCTTGTGAGGGACCATGACATTGATGTTGTTGTTCTTGTTGCCAACTAGTAGTGCATGAGCCAGAACTTTTGCTTGTGCTGTTGCTTAGCTATTGTCCATATTGTGCCTATGCTGTTATTTCTGGTGACATTGCTATTGTTTCTGTTGCCATTGTGCTACTGTTATTGGTCTTATTTTCCTGTTGTGTCACTGATGCTCCAAGCTCAAGATCAAGTGGAGTTGAAAATAACATCTGAGGCTATTTTTTTATAACTTACTATATCAGACTTGCTAGTTTACAGACATATACCTATGCAAATTGGATATTATGCATATGGAGTTACCTATCTTGGTTACCCAAGCAATTTGATGTTGTTTCCACCTATCCCTTGGTACTGCTTCTCCAAACTTCTGTTGTTTCTCAGATGCTGTCCTGGGATGGATGCTCAAAGGTTGCTATTTCTGTTGGCAATCCTAGGATGGTTTCTGTTGCCTCTGTTGCAAACTGGGTAACCTGTCATGCTTCTGTCATATTGTTTTTGTTGTCGACCTCTTTGGTACTGCTTGATCTTGGTTTTTTCTGGTTGTGCTGTTGTCATACTTGTCATTCTGTTGCTTTTCTGTTGCCACTGTCTTACTATTTGTGGTCTCCAATTCATCTAGTTGTCATACTGTCATTCTGTTCCACTTTTTGTTTTCTCATTCATCTGTTGCTGCAATTGAATCAAGTTTCATTTTGTTCCTCTTTGGTACTGCTTGATCTTGGTTTTTTCTGGTTGTGCTGTTGTCTTACTATTTGTGGTCTGCAATTCATCTAGTGTCACTGATGCTCCAAGCTCAAGGTTAAGAGAAGATGCAAATAACATCTGAGGCCAATAGTTTAATTTCCACTTTTTGTTTTCTCATTCATCTGTTGCTGCAATTGAATCAAGTTTCATTTTGTTCCTAAGGCACAATGGCTTGGTACGTTGTGTACCGTGGTAGGAAACCTGGAGTCTATGCAACTTGGGTAACCTGTCATCAGCAGGTCACCGGTTATCCAAACTGTTGCTACAAGAGTTTTAGTTCGAAAGAGGAGGCAATTGCATCTTTTCTAGAGTGCACTGGTGACGGAGATGTCGATATCAAAGAAGCGACCGACGGTTCAAAAAACACGGCAACTGAAGTTAGTTGGGTCCATATCGTAGCCGGGCTACAATTTATAATTATTATTGTACTCCTACTACTAGTCTATTATCTTTGGAAGTAGTCAAGCACGAGATTAGCCTTTGTAATATTAAAACATCTCATGTTCATCTCATTGTTGGTAACCTCACCAATATGGTGCTAGGGTGCTCCGACCTCATCCTGTTCTCTGTACCAAACACAAGCTAGTGACTCCTGTCGTACACGAGAGCGATACAACCAGAACAACCAAACACAACCTCGCATGATTCAGGACGACAGCAAAATGCAACCAAACAAACCTCCTTGTATCACTCTATTCCGTCTCCCACGATCCAGAACAACCGGTCCATTCTGGACGGTCCGGACCGGAGCAACCAATCACGCCCTAAGGGTACGTCTTAGGCAATGATTAGCATCATAAGTTTTCTTTTTAAAAGTTCCTAAGAATAGACAGCAATTTGTGAGACCCATTGCTGCCATGTGAGGTTTATCTGTAGCAACCAACCCACCAGCCCATGCTCCCCGCGCAGCACAGTTCCTTTCGGATCCCCAAAGGGCAGGTGCATATGGTAGTAGATCATATCGCGGGCATCATTACACAGCAACATTCTGTCGGCGTGGTGCGTGAAAGGGTTCCTCTCTTTACTTCATATCTCAAATCATCATGTTCTGGCGATCGAACAATGACGGGCGGGTTGGTCGTCTCCAGTATCACAATATTTCTGGCAGGGCCGTACTGGAGATTTTGAGACCCTGGAGCAAATCAAGAAATGGGGCCCTATATATACTATATTAGTGAAATACAAATAATCGAGATATATTTACATACTTTTTTGCATACAAAGAACTGCAATATGAAATTAGGTACTCATGTTATAGTATTGATTAAAGGGTGAATATTACATACCAATATCTTCTTAACCTCTAGTTAAAGCCTAATAGTTGAGCCTCCTAATTTTTGAGAGCCCGACTCGATCGCTCCACTTGCGCTGCCTAATGTACGGGTCTGGTTCCTGATTCAAAAGGGTGGAGGAACGTGAATCGACGCATTCCACGTTGCTGGTACACGAGGTATACCTCCCTGGAACGCTGGATCGAAGACGTAGAAATACCGTACCAGAGATCGATCCAGGGAGCGATCCGCATCGACCCTGTTCCGTGATTTTGGGTGATGACCCCTGACACTGGTCGAGCAGACTCTACAAGGTGCTCGTGACACGGGAGGAGCGCAACTCCCCCGACGATCGAGCGCACGTTGATCGCGTCGTGCCACGTGTACTCCTACTGCGCTGTGTTGAACCACGAGCTACGACGCTGCAACGACGTGCTCAACGAGCTACTTCGTTCATCCACTTATTGTACGCACATAAGCCATCACGTGCCAGCTTCTCTGCATGCAACTAGCCTAAACAAGATGCTAGTAATTGACACACCTTCATGCAAGACTCCCAACTATACATGCAAGCCTGCATATCGACGTGCCGTCATCCCATTCCGTGCTCCTTCCCGGTGGCGAGGCAGTTCGGGTGGTGGTCGATCGTCGCCCACGGCGTACATCTTTCGTCGTCAGCGTGCTACAGCCAGCCCGACTGGCCGTGCATCTCTGTAGCCTGGCCTCCATCTCGGGTCCCGCACTTATTTTTTGCTCTTTGCTGGGGTAGATCTACATGGGGCTGGGGGCCCCCAGCTACCCAAAAGCTCCATTGAAATCAAAGAAAGGAAGATGGGGAGAAGAGAGGAAAAGAAGAAGAAAAGAAGAAAGAAGAGGTAGAGATGAAGGATGAGGAAGAAGCAAACCTCCCTGTGAAACTTGCCTCTTATACGTATCATTTCCGACCTTCTTGTATATATTAAAGTAACAAAGCTAAAACACATCCCAAAAACATTATCAATATGACAAATTTTTAGTCAAAACAAGCTCAACACTCCGAAGAGAGGAAAATAGCTCAAAACGTGACCAAGAGGGCCATATATGCCCGAAGAACTAGCTCGGCACTCTTCTGAAAACATCAGCGTGGCAGCTTGTGCCGTTCTTCCTGCACCCAACAACGCCAATGCTTCTCAGTCAGTTGGCACGAGAGCACCAAACAAAATCTTGATTCTCATTACAAAGTGCAGCCAGCACACCTATTTCCCCTTAGCTGGTAAAGGCTCATCATTCAGTCAGGGCTTTCCTATCATCAGAAGAAGAAGTTGGCAATCTACTAATCAGGCCATGTTTAGTTTCCAAAATCCCAACTTTAGCACTATGCAAAAAGAAGATTTCCCATCACATCAAACTTGCGGTACATGCATGAAGTACTGAATGTAGATAAAATAAAAAACTAATTGCACAGTTTTGTTGTACTTTGCGAGACGAATCTTTTGAGCCTAATTAGTCAATATTTGGATAATAATTCACAAATACAAACGAAACGCTACAGTGTTGCTACAGTAATTTTGGTTGTCCAAAGTTGGGCAACTTGCCCAAGTTTTCGACAAGATGGTCGGCGATCAGATTTTTCTTTTGAGCTGTACAACGCGCCGGCTAGAGCCAATAAGACATCTCTGTGGTCGATGCAACTACAAGATTGACGTCATAATGACCTTATATATGTGGACAAATCTTACGTGCAGAACAGTACTCTCGCTCCCCAAAAACGCATCAAGCCAGCCACACACACATGAAATTTGGTATTTCCGTCCGAATTCTGATCAAAACGTTTGATCAAATTTGTGTTTTTTTCGAATTCCAATGCATGGGCATTTTTTCCCTTGCTGCAGATACGTGATTTTTTTTTCCTCTTCCCCTTTCTTGTTGGGTTGTATATATGCATGAGGGGAGGGAAACTTGTTCGCCAAAAGAAAAGGAGAAAAAACAAAGCCTCTGCTTCCTAACTCTTGTTCTTGACTCCGGTTAGAGTGAAAGGGACGTCCTCTCTTGAGGGGTGCAGCCATTGGTGGCGGTGGCGCGCCGCTGTGGTAGTGGAGGTAATTAAAGCATACAAATATGCAATGCTTGGACTTGGAGTGGAACTGCTCGACGATGGCCTGAACAAAAATGATTGAAAATACTTACCTGATATAATAATGAACTAGTAAATGATGGAGAAAAAAGTCAAACATCGTGAAACTGATGTTCTTCATAGCAAAAAAAAAAAAAATCGAGGGATAACAAAATCATTGGCACTTGTAAAATGAGGGGGAAATGCTTGAACATATTTACCTGATATCGGCAAATTGACAAAGTGATCGAGTTAGCACAAGAACCTAAAATTTGGAGAACCAAAAATCAGTTAACAAGAATTTATGAACTTTCTCAAACATCGAAAATGATTCAAGAACAAATAGTCACATTCAAAAGTTCATCACAGGTGAACATATCTGCCTCATAACAAAGAGCAACAACTCATTTCCAAGAAAAGCAAAAGACAGAAACAATAAAAGGGAATCCTTCAAAGAACTGATGTATACAATCAGACAAGGCGCAATACCCTCAATCAGTTCAAAAAATTCAGAAACGGAAACAAAGCTACAAAAGAATCTAAATTACGTCATATGCAGAAAAAGAATTGATCGAAATTGTTTGTTGTAAGATTGTCAGAACAAATGCTTAGGTAAGCATTTCGACTGGCGGAGAGAAAAGCATAATTTACTCGAGAGGGTTTATGAATTCCGTTTTTTTTATAAAAAAACACGCTTAGGGTTCTGGAGAAGACAACGACGAAGTGGTCCAGAAAAGAAGAGATGGGCCAGAATGAAAACGGAAGGACTCGCGTGGGCTCCAAAAGTCTCCTGTTTTGCTCATGTCACAACCGAAATCTCCCCCCTCGCGTTGGGCCTAGCCACGCGCAGACTCTTTCGGCCCGTACGTCACGCATGGCCCAAGTTTGAAACAAAACTTGGCCTGCGTGGGCAGGCTGTGGCCTGTGTGGTGCCACGTGTCACGGATCGGTGCACTTGTCGTGTCAGCAGCGTATGTTGTGTGTGTGTGCAAAAAATCAAAAACCAAAAGCAGGCCAGGCGGGCCAGCCCACTCGCTCGGCCCAAAACCTTTTCCTGTCCACCCGCTCACCGATAAGGCGATAGGCTAGCAGCGGCGCCGTCGGCCGTCGTCGCGCTCGCGCACTCCCTGCCGCTGATCCGTCTCCCTCCTTCGCCGGCAGCCCGTTCTTCTTCCACTCCGGCGAGCTCTCCCGGGGCCCCTCTGCATCAATTGGACAAGGTAAAGCACACCCCCAATCATACTCCCCTGATTGTAATCCAAAATTGTTTGGGTTATGGTTATGGATTTTCTAGATGTTTTATATGGACGGAAGTAATAGTATCTTCCAAGTCGATGTCAGGTCATATAATCAAGTCATATTGAAATGGGATTTGGTCTTGTAGGTGCACCGCCATCTCGAGTCCCGGATACACCATGAGCAATCTGACAGTGTTTCAAACCTCGAATACTTTTAAAGTGTGCCTGCATATATAGCTAATAATGATATTGTGAACATTTTTCTAAGGAAGAAAGACAAATGTTATGACTAAACATCTTCTTGCATCTGTTCTAAAAAAAGAAAGGAAAATGCAAGTTATCTTGCATTGCTGGGTACTGTAGGTCGGTGATTTTTTTTAACCATTATAACATCAATGGTTCGTGAACAAATTCGTGCAGGTTATGGTACTTTTCTTGTGAGAATATTTCATTGGCCAGTGATGCCGTTCTGATATTGGCCAGCACTCCTAAACGAGGTTAAGGTTGTCACCTTCACCTGCAAGAGTGAGGAGATAGCAATGGCGCACGCGGAAGCCGGAGGATCTCTACCAGTGCCAAACGTGCAGGCACTTGCACAAACTTACAACAGATCAGATGATCAAATCCCTGAAAGATACATCAGGGTGGACGAGGCCACTGAGGAGGTTATCGTTGATCACGGTACCTCTTCTGCAATTCCAATCATCGATGTCAACAAGTTGCTGGATCCACAGTCATCCAAAGAGGAGTGTGCGAAGCTTGGATCTGCCTGTAAGCAGTGGGGCTTCTTTCAGGTAAGGTGAAGCTCTTGCTTTTCATTTACAAAGTAAATTAAACATATGGAAATCCATACTAGAAATCCTGTAGCTGCACACCAAAGATCAGAGCTATGTTCAAGCTGTTGAGTTTGCTACTGCTTCTTGGAGTTGGTTTAATCTCACAAAATATCAATATTGATAACTATAAGTTAGTGGTGAATAGCTAGTTTTCATCTCAACATTTTTGTGCAAACACGCAAAAACTTGCACATGGAAAGAAGGTAAAAAAAAACTTTTGGTCTGCACATGTTGAAACCACAGGTCATTAACCATGGTCTACCAAATGAAGTGATCAGCAACTTCAGGAACGATATGACTGAATTCTTCAAACAACCGCTAGAAGCAAAGAAGGTGTACTCGATGATACCAGGCAATCTTCAAGGATATGGCCAGCACTTTGTTGTTTCCGAGAACCAAAAACTAGACTGGGCAGACTTGTTCTGTCTCGTGCTCCGTCCAGTAGATTCAAGGGACATGAAGTTCTGGCCAAGTCACCCTCCATCTTTTAGGTTTGCATGAACTCACAAAACTACTATTTTACTTCATGAGGCTTTTTTAAATATTACACGTCATTATGTCTTTTTAACTGCATCCTTGCATGATAATTCATGGCAGGAACTCCATAGATAGGTACTCTTCCGAGGCAGCAAAGCTAGTATCTTGCTTGTTGAAGTTCCTGGCCATGGACATGGGTGTTGAGCCAGAGTCTTTCCTGGAGATATTCAGAGGCCAGCCTCAAAGAATGCGGATGACCTACTACCCTCCATGCAGGCAGGCTGACAAGGTGGTAGGCCTGTCACCGCACACTGATAGAATGGGACTGACGCTACTACTCCAAGCAAATGATGTTCAAGGGCTGCAGATCCGAAAGGATGGCAAGTGGGTCGCAGTAAACGCCCTTGATGGAGCGTTCATCATCAACGTCGGAGACACACTTGAGGTAAGCATATATGCCTAGTATCTGCATCCTGGTTGTGTGAGCATTGAAGTTGTTTAGTGTGTGTTCCATCGATGCTAGTAAACTGTTTAATGATGCTGAATGTTAAGTGTTTGTTTACTCATGAAGTCATGATTGTCTGTTGATCACTTGCAGATTCTAAGCAATGGTAGATACAAAAGCATTGAGCACAGGGCCATGGTGCACCCAACCAGGGACCGCATCTCAGCAGCAGTGTTCCACGCAGTATGCCGAGATGCGACGGTGGGCCCTCTGCCGGAGCTAGTGAAAAACGACGGTGAGGCGCGGTATAAATCAATGAGCTACATGGAGTTTGTGAAGGGCTTCTTCGCGGCAAAACTCGGTGGGAGGGGTCACGTCGAGAGCTTGAAGAATTCATAATTGGCTATGAAGCAGCGGAGATGGATAATGCTTGATCAGTATATATATGTCTAGCCTGCATGAGGTCTTTTCTGGTGTTTTATGTTGCTCTGTGCTGTCTGCTTTCAGCCTGATCTTCTTGGGTACTTGTATCCCCCGAACTTCTTTTGTTATTAGAGTTTGGGTTTTTATCTTGCACATAATGTATATATGGTGTCTGTTCTAATTTCCCTTTTCAGAAAGGAAAAAAGGGGTCAAAATATAGCCGGTGTCATAGTCATACTTTGTTGAAAGAGTTATAAATATTGTCGCCTGTTGTAAATTGATTCCTGCTGCAATCATGGAGCATAGTGTGAAGATGCTGCCATTCAACCCTCACAAGTCACAATGACTGCCTGTGGATTTCTCTGCTGTCCTCCTCGCGGTGAAGGTAGAAGAGCACCTAGACGTCCCGCTCGAGGAGTATTTCAAGAACCACAACGGCCTCGGCACCTTCGCGCGCATCGACATTGTCCATGTGCACACCTGGGCGGCACTGACTTGAACTCGGACTCGGATGGTTCTGGGCCTCCTTCGCCAGGCCCAGACAACCCCGTGGGTGGTGACCACGCTCCGGGCCACGACGTCGCGGGTGGCCAGGCCGCCTTTGGCGACCCGCTTGCTCCTGCTCCCGGCCCGGTCCTACTTGAAATGACCCGAACTCCTGTTTCAGAGAATTCAAGTCTACGCATCTCCGTGATAGTCTAAAAAGGTTACCACGTGCGAATCCCTATCTCAAATAGTATAAATCCATACTAATATATAAATCCAGAGTAGTAATAGAGTAACAATATCATAAATATCGAGTACAACACTTCAGCTCATGCCGGTACAAGTCCGTTAGGACTGAATCATGAAAGGTAAAACATCTACGCAGCGGAAACATGTAGCGTGGCGAACAACATCTCCAGAGGCGACTTGAGCGAGGGACCATTCCTAGTCTTCCCATCCGTCATTGTTGAAGTCGTAGTCGGGCTCCAACCCTGAAAAGCCACCATCTACCCAAGAAGCGGGTAAACCATGTCAACTCCCAAAAGTAGCAATCCAAGGAAACGGGGGAATAATATTGTATGCATGGATCAACCTATATATGGCTGTGGAGGTGTATGCAGCAGCAGCAATCAAGGATGCATCAAAGTAATACCACTCTCCGAGGTCAACACCTTATATCAAGGAAGTCGTCACAAACCACCAGATCCTTCACCCAAGAATCCAGCAACACTAGGCGATGTGAGAGCTCCCTTCCCTCACATTTCAACAGCAAACGCCGGCCTATCTCAAAAAGGGAAGGTAGAAGTATAATAAAGTCTAGTCAGAGTAACAGATCAGAGGACTGTCCATACCAGCGGACACAAACTATAGCTATAGGTTATACACTCTGCAGAGGTTCTACATCTGTACCCGCCCGAATGGAGCCTGAACGGTAGCTAGTCGTCCAGACCCCACCTAACGGCCGGAGCCCCAGTAGGTGGCTAGCACTCTCTTGTTTCCTCGAATCTGGTAGTGTCTTTGACTGCAGGGAACACTGCCACCAGTCGAAGACCTCGAAGCTGTGAAACCTACCCATGCTGGGGTGCAGTTTGGTTGGAGTAGGTCAACGTCTCGAACTCCTTACAATGATCCTCCAATCCGCCTATAGGCTGAGCACTATCCACCACTAGTCTCGGACCGAACCCCGCTCATAACAAAGCGAACGGTAAGTACGTATATAGTCCAAAGAAACATGGTTAAACTGACTCGGTCCTTAGGGGCCGAGAGTGAGCACTTAACTCCACAAAGTATGTGCCGAAACACCTGCAACGTACAAGTATGCCAGCTACTCCTCAGTGTCAAACAAGGTACCCACCACAGGTACAGGGGGTGGAGAGAGACCAAAATGCTCTCTCCTAGCAAGGCATTCCTCGGTACTAACCGCGGCTCAGTCCCGCCAAAATACGTCAAGGGATCACACTCACCCAAGAGACACGCGAGAGTGTACAAGGAATCCCATCCCCAAATCCATGGCATATGCCCATCCATAACTCAAAAGCATGTATATGGATATAAATAGGTGGACTAGCTAGGGTCTGTAGCTAGTCCACAAGTAGGTAACAAGGAAAACAGGATAGACAATTATCAAGGCATGGCCGGAATCATAGGCTATGCAATCAATCATCATCCAAGCATCATAAATAAAGCGCTAGCAACTAAGCATGCATAGGATCTATATGATTGGGAGTGACATATGACATGACACCTTGTACGTTGTTGTTGAGGTCCTCCTCAGAGTAGTCAGGGTCTTGAGAGTCCTCCGGGTCGTAGCTCGGGTCTAAACAAAACAAGATTCGACACAATATAAATTTATCGGCAATACATTTAAGAAAAAACTCCAAGAAAGCTAAATTTATAAGATCCAAATAACACTAAACTAGCTACAAATAGCACAGGCTCGATTTTACGAATTTAATGCAACTAGTTTCATATTTTTCTGAGTTCAAATGAATTATTTATGAATTTTTAAAGATTAAAGGATTTATTTAATTATTAATTAATTTCGAAAATTCATTAATTAGGATGACACGTGTCAGCTTCTGGTTGCGCCACGTGGTAGCATGGGAGGGTGCCATGTGTCACTGACGTCAGCGTTGATCCGGTCAACGATCAACATTGACTTGGTTATCGTTGACCCGGTCAACGACCAACATTGACCGACCAGCGGTCAACTGGGCCCACCATTCAGCCGGTGGGCTCCACTGGTCAGTGGGCCCCATTGTCTATTAGGGGGCCTTTAGAGTGGGTCTGGCCTTGGACACGTCAGCGCCACGTGGCTCCATGTGGCAACCACGTGGTCATCCTAGTCTACATGGCACTGCCACGTGGCCGCACAGGGTTATCTGGGATTCGGTGTGCCGGTCGAATCCCGTGTGCCACGCTCGTGTGGCCGAGCATGTGGCGCGCACGCGATCGGCTAAGGCTCGGAGCGGTGGCGGCGCGATGTCGCGGCGAAGGGCGGCGGTGACCGCGCCCACGATGTCGTGACACGGCGCGACGTCGTGGCGTGGCGCGGATTAGCGCGCGATGAGGCTACGAGCGGCAAAACAGGCACGGTGGCAGGATGCAGCGTGAGCAGGCACAGGCGTAGCGGGGCGGCGGCCCAGCCAAAGGCAAGACCTTTGGCCGCGGCAAGGCAGGCGCGAGGCAGCTGTGCGTGCACGACGCAGGGGAACTCCCTACCCGCGACACGCCCATGGCTGCGCGCAGGGTTCCAGCACCCCGAACCCGCGGCGGCCACATCGACGGCGAGCGAGGGTTGCAACTCGAAGGCCGGTCAGGCAGAGCAACGGGGTGACGGTACGATGGCCGGATAGAGGCGCTAAGGGGAAAGAAGGGGAAAAGAGGGCGGCAGTTCTCACGGTGGGGTAGTGATGTAGAACGTGGCTAGCTTGACGAAGGCTTGCGGACGGTGATGGCGACAGCTCCGGCTCCTCCGCGGCGCTCCGGCGACTGGCGGCTCCACGGCGGCCTCCTCCTCCTCCTCCTTCTTCTCCCTTCTCCTCCTCTCCTCTTCTTCCTTTCCTGCTCTCCTCCTTCTCCTCCTCTTTTCCCCTCTCCTCTCTCGGGTGGCTGGCGATGGCAAGGGGAAAACCCCGGGCGGATTGGGATGGTGAAGAGAGGCTGCTAGGCGGAGCTAGGGCAATGGGACGCAGGGTCACGGGCTGCACGCCATCGATCCTCGACTGGTGAGCTAGAGGATGGTGTGGTGGCCATCCATCGGTGCGGTGCTAGGGTTTGCGGCGCGGGGCGAGGGCAAGGCGGGCATTTCCCCGTGGCGGAAGGCTCGAGAAAGGTGTCATAGGGGCGGTTGTGGTAGCGCGCGCTAGCACGGTGAGCTTGTCCCGTCATCCCCGCAGGCACCGCGCGTGGCGCGAGGAAGAAGAAAGGGGAATAGGGCCGACCAGACCCGCTTGGCGGTGAGGGAGAGATGGGAGTGGGTGCGGTGGTCTAGCGGGCCGACTGGGCTGGTTCGGGAGAGTTAGGTTAGTGGACCAAGCCGGTTGGTTGCGGGCCGGCTTGTTTTGTTTAGATGTTAGGTTAGTTTTAGGTTTGGTTTTTATATTTAGTTTGAATTTTGAATTAGATTCAAAATTCAAGCACCCACATATTTGAGAGTCAAATAAAATCCAAAAAGAGCCAAATCAACTAGCACACAAGTTTTAAATTGATTTGAGATTTATTTATTAGGGAATTTCTAGAAGAGAGTAGAATTTGTCTTTCATTTTCAAATGATCACACAAGGTTTTAAATTTTTGAAATTTCACTCAATTTAATATTTCTAATTTTAGGAATATTGCACTCAATTTAATATATCACAAGGCTCGGCTCTAGAACTCCATGGATTCGCCGCGCAAGGACGACCATGGCAGCTAGGGTCTAGCCTAAGGCATCTCCTAGACAACCTCGAAGACTTGCAGCGGCCCTCAGTTCCCTCTGGTGTGTGTCCTTGGTTTCGTCGAGTTTTGATGGATGGATCCTCGTGCCAACAGAATTTTGGGCATATTTATAGTCCGGAGGACCCGTGGCAGAAATTGGAAGTAAGGGGAGCAAGAAAAGCCCTAGGCCGATCAGCCTGGGGGGCGGGAGGGTTAGGCTGATCGGCCTGGCCTTTCCTTTTATCCTCTCGTGCCCAACTTCGTCGCCAAGTCTCCTCTGATGTTCTGAAAGCTTATTTTTGTATGCGTGTGGGTCTGGCACGTCGATAGTTTCAGGATGAGATTGATATTTGATAACTTTCCAAATCTCCGCTTGATCTTCTTTGATTTCTCTTTGATCCCGAAGTGATACTTGCCATATCTTCACAATCTTAGCCCTTAAGTAATCTTGGAGGAGTGGTGGCTAAAAATGAGCGTCGGAGGAGGTCCGGCTTGGGCTCTTTCTGAGCCTGCTGGCCTTCGTCTTTGACAGGTTCGTTGCTCGTTCGGGGCTTTATCCAAAAATATATGTTTAGGTTCAATTTCCTGAAAAATAGAATGTCCTCTAAAATACAATGCATATGCGAAAACGGGATTATTTCAGGTGCCAAGTGGCAGGTTAGTATAAGAATATGTATGAAAACACCACTTAAATAACACTAAAAGTGTGTCAATAACGAGCGTCAACACTTATACTTACCTCTGTCACTTCACAAGGCACGCATCTCTGATTTTCAGCCTCTGGTGCGCGCGGTGGAACACTACATCCTCGGGTGGTGTGGCCCGGTTCTAAGGCGTACCACCTTGGCTAATGTGCGCCCGTTCTGTTTATGCTATGTGCTCCATCCTACTGCCAAAGGGAACCATTGAAGCCATTGACGTGCCTCGTCGTGCCTTCATCTGGACTGGTGAAGTACACTGTCATGGGTCACAATGCAAAGCTGCTTGGAAACGGTGTGTTGGGACAAGCCTCATGGTGGCCTCGGTGTCAAGAACCTTACCACCCAAAATCATGGCCTCCTGATCAAGTTCTAGGCAAAGCTCCTCCTCCCACCATCCACCAACTGGCAGCGTTGGTTCTTAACCTTGTATGGCACTGTGGCTGGACGTGATCATGGTGACCAGCACCACCTTGACACCGCTGTTTGGACTTCTCTCCGAAGCCTCCTTCCTGAACTCCGCAGCGGCACCAAGGTTCACCTGGGCAACGGCGCCTCCTGCAGTTTTTGGCAAGATCATTGGATTGGGCCCCAACCTCTAGCGGAAATGTTCCCGGTGCTGTTCTCCTACTGCTCGCGCCCTAATATTTCAGTGCAACATGCTAATGCTTCTGGCTCCTGGAACCTCGGCCTCCACACCAGGCTCTCCTCGATGGCAACCATTGAGCACAACCTGCTGCAGACTGCTCTGCTGGGCGTGCAATTGACCTCATCCGTTCCGGATCAGCGCGGCATTGGTCTGGCACTTGCCCTGTTCTCCTCGGCCTCCTTCTATGATTGGGAGATGAACAGCTGCCGGCGGACGCACTCGCCGCTTCCATCTGGCATAACGCAGCCATTCCTCGATGTAAGCAATTTCTGTGGCTCCTACACCGCGATCGCCTTCCGTCTGCGGCTCTCCTCCATCACCGGCACATTGTTGAGTCCTCGCTGTGCGCCTACTGAGGCGAACATGAAGATCAGCACCACATCCTGCTGCAGTGTCCTCCGGCCAAGCTTATATGGTGAGCTATCGGCTGGCCGGCCGCGCCTCACCTCCTCGACTTCCGGGAAATCTGGGCGCTGCCTGCCCTACCAGATGAAACACCGCCGGCGGTGCGGTCCGCCATCATCACCGCCATACTTTGGAACATATGGAAAGCGAGGAACTCTTGGATCTTCGACAGCTCCCTCCACGCCGCCGCCACAACCGTGTGCAACATCGCTGGTGACCTGCGCCTCTGGACATACCGTGTCAAGTCCACCCTGGCCTCTGATTTCCTCCGAATGTGTGGGCTCAACAGCTTCATGTAGCCTAGTCTTTGATCTGCTACTCTCTTGTAATCCTCTTTTCACAAATCCTGTATACAATAACTTCGTATATGAATGAAATTGTTCAGGCCGGCTCCTTGCCTGCTGCACCCCCCTTCAAAATAAATTTTTTGGCGTGCCCTCTGTTCAATCTTCAATGTGACTGGAATTTTCTGTATCAGCACCTGATCATCCTCGTGAGCAATTGTGGACGCCATCCTGTTTATGCTGCAGTACTTGAATGACTAACAGCATCCCTTGAATGGAGTTCTTCTTGATGGAGTTGAAAATTTTGGTGAATACGCCCTGCCCTCTTTCTGGTGAAAATCACTGTGTTTTCCTCCCAAAAATACTCAAAGCGTTGTTTTTAGAACAAAAGGAAAATACTCAAGGCGTTTTATTCCTTTTTCTTGAACTCAAAATCCGGTGATAAGGGGGTTGACCTGCACTGCTGAACCTGGACTTTTGGTGATCTAGTCTGAATCACTGCCAATGTTGCCATGAGAGGCTGCCGGAAACCCAACACACTTGGAAATGATCAGGGAACCATGCATGCTGCCAATCATTGCCCAAGACCAGCTAGTCCGCTGATCTCTCACTCATGGTCATGGCCCAGCACGTGGTCCCATCGCCAAACACGGCAGGTGGCAGGTTTCCATGGAGAGAGATGACATCGGAAACCATCTTCTGCGCATGTGGATGTGGCGCGCTTTGCCTTTCTGCTGTTTCTGTTCACCTTCTTCCCGGACTCGGATCGGCTCTCGAAAGCAAGCGCGGGACGCCACGCCGACGGAAGAATGTTCATGGGCGATGCAATGCCTGCGATCTGCCCCCTGCTTTTTGGGAGATTCTGGTCAGAGCTTCAAGGGTGGCTGCTGCTAGGAACGCAGCGCATGCATGGACTGATCGTGATCAGAATCAGAAGGGATTCTGAGCTGAGGTTGTTGGGTGGGGCTGCCTGAAAAAGGGAAACTGAACTGAGGTAGTGAGGTTACAGTTTCTTCTCTCCATAACTAAAGTTACCACGGTAACAATTTGACTGTTCAATGAGAACAGTGCCCATGGGTAAATTTCTCGCCTCTGTTCCTTTTGAGTCTTGCAGGGGTGCTAAATAGCAAGCTCATGGTCATGGAGCAGCTTGCTTCTTAAAAAAAAAAGATCAATGAGCGCAATTCAAGGGGGTTTCCAACACACAAACACTCACTCACCCCCCAAAAAAAAACTAGCTTGTCAGAAAAAACAGATGAAAGAAAATAGCAGTACAATTTTTTCATGCAGGCACATGGATGGGTTGAGTACAAAATTTTTTTAGAAAAATGAAACTGCAGAATGGTAGCAGTATTAGGCTGTCAGGAACTGGTACGCATGGAAAATGAACCCCCAATTTATCATTGCAATTGTTGACTAATTCCGTCAGCAACTCATGCATGTGTTACCGGTCGCATACTACCAGCTTCCAATCTTTTAAGCTACTACTGCGTGACTAATTTCCTGCCTGGCCCAGACCCTTTCCCTCCTCCAACAATTCTCTGATATTTAAAGCACGCCACACGCATGCTTGCCTGGCTTTCTCAAGTCTCAACCTTGCCATCTACTCAAGATGATAGCATGTTGCATGCTCCCATGCTTGAAAACACGGTCAATTCTTAACCAGCTTTCGTGCCGCTTGACCGGTCGCGTTCACCTTTTCAGTCACCGGGGGTATGCGAAGCTAATGATGCTTGCAGCATGGACACTCCTGAACCCAGGTTAAAAGAAGAACAAAAACTAGGGCAAAGAATTGTAATGGTGAGCTTTACTGTAGCTGTGTGGCCCCCTGGCCCGGCCCTGACAAAGTTTGACTCACCAGCCTGGTAGTTGTGTGCCACAACCCCACAATGCAAAGTTTCCTGTGTGTAGTTTCCTCTTTACTATTATCAGGGACAGAGTTAGATACACTAAGAAAACTCTTTACTAAGATTTTGCTAATGCTGCTTCCTCCAGAAGAACAGCTCATGAATGAAACAAAGCAACATGGGAAGAACAGGATTTGAAATGCTCATGCAGCTTCCACTCACCTTCTCATCACATGCATATCACACAGCGTTCAGCTCGACAGCACCTGAGGCTGGCAGTTGCAAGTCAACTGTGCCAACATCACTTAATGCTAATGGTGCCAGTGTGATTCATGGCCCGGTAGGCCACTAATCTCACTTTCTTATTAGGGTTAGGCGCATGACGTGCCATTTATCTTATGAGACAGGCCTGCACTTTGTTTGTCTGCATTCACCGGTTTCTGAAAGAGTTGGGACTAATTGGGAGTTCAGCTGAAACAGAACAAGATGATCAGACAAATTCTCAACTTATAATGTGTCCTAAATGATGAGTAAGACAAACTTTCTTGATTTGATTATTTCCATCAACAGACAGGAACCAAATGAGGTTTGCAATTTTTGTTTTCAAGTCCACCACTATCTACCTGACAAATCAAAACAACCAATGCTTCTTTTCCTCATGAGTGGCTTCCAAGTTCCTCCAACTCTGCTAAACTCCTAAAGCAAAACACCAAGAACTTCTAAAGCAAAACACCAAGAATTCTGCTGAACTTCTAAAGCAAGCCCATCTTTATCTAGCTGGAAAAATCAACCAAATGCTATTCCTGCAACACATCTTCCTCTTTACAATTTCTTGCTGCTCCGCTTTGCAATCACTACAATAATCAATCTAAGTAACAACGAAAGGAGAGAAGAAATCAAACAAGAAGGGGGAAAAAAATCCAATGCTGTGCATGTTCAACCAACGTGCGAGCCAAATGCAGATCACGAATGGTTTCCCTGACTCCCGTCGGCGACCCAGAGCATCGCCGCCCTCGCCAACGACGGCCGCTCCTCCGCGGGAGCCGGCGCGGCATCGTCGCGGCAGCCTCCTGCCGCCTCCACGTCCCAGCTCGCCTCGGCCCCGCCGCCACGGTGCTTCTTGCAGACGGCGGACATCGCCGGCCACCGGAACGACACCGCGCGCCTCTCCCCGGCCGAATCAGCTGCCCGGCGACCGTCCTCCTCTCTCCTGGCGGCGGGCACCATCCAGATCTTGGACGTGGAGAAGCTGTCCCTGTTCAGGCTCGCGACGGCGCCGCCGCCGCAGCGCCCGGCGGCGGCCTCCGTCACCGCCGTCTCCCACGCGCCCTTCTTGGAGCCACCGAAGTCGCACTCCGACAGCGCGTGGCGGCGGCGCGACCTTGAGCTCGCGGCTCTTCTCTTGGGCGTCGCCTTGATGGCGACGCGGAGCGCGGCGTGCTCGTCCATGACGTACTCGTAGGACCCCATGGACAGGCACCTCCTCTGCCCGAGACTTCCCCTGCCATTGCCATTGCTGCCACTAGTGCCGTCGACTGCCAGGTCCCTGGCACTGGCATTGCCGTCGACGCACCTGAGTTTGCCAAGCTTCACCTCGACGATCTCCTCCGCATCCTTCGGCGCCTCCTCGCGGCCTCGATCATCCGGATCACCGCCGTCTCTGGCGACGGTCTCGGGATGGCTCTCGGAGTCGAGCACGAGCAAGGCCGAGGGGCTGGACCCCGGCGAGCACTCAGCGTCCGCGACGGCGAGGATGCTGCCGCGGCATAGCGGGCAGGTGGAGTGCGAGAGCAGCCAGGTGTCGATGCAGGGGACGTGGAACGCGTGGCCGCACGTCGGCAGCAGGCGGAGCTTGTCGTCGTCGGCGAACTCGCAGAGGCAGACCGCGCAGTCGAACGGGTCGTCCCCGCGGCGGCCGGCGGCGGCGACGGCGCGGTATGGGAAGACGGGGAGCGCGTCGATGAAGGCCTGGTCGACCCCCGCGTCGTGGAGGTGGAACAGCTGCCCGAGCTGGCCCTGGAACGCCGTGGGGCTGCTGCCGTCCCCGACGCCCCCCGCCGCGGCGGCGTCGCCGACCCGGCGCCGGCGCCGGCGCGCCCGCCGCAGCCGCAGGAGGTTCTGCACCAGCAGGTTGAGCAGGCCGATGATGAAGAAGACCATCGCGAGGATCGCGATGAGGAGCACCACCCCCGGGCTCAGCTTCCGCTCGATGCCGCTCGCCACGGACGGTGGCGGCGGGGGCGCAGGAGTAGCAGCGTCCATTCTTTCGCGGCGCGCGCGCCAATTGCTGACACCGTCGCCGCGGCACCGACGACGGCGACTGGGGAGAAGAACGTGGCGTGCTTTGTTATATGGGAGGGAGACGAGGCGACGGTGTGGAGTGTATGTGGGTGCTGGGTGGCCTTTGTTTGGGAGAGCCGGACGGAGAGGGTTGGTGAGGGACAGCGTCACACCGACGGGCGACGGCGATGCAACAAGGGAGAACAGAGTGGCAGAGCGGTGGTGGTGGACCTGATGGTCAAAGCCTGAAAGGGTTTGGGATCCAAGGGAAGCCTGCAGCCGGAATTCCTCAGAAAGGCGCTGCAGGCTGCATGCAGAAGAACTTGCTGCTTGTCGTGATGATGATCGTGCGTGGCTGCAGTCAGTCAGGCTGCCGATTAGTCAGATATAGTCAGGCTGTAAAGCTCTTCTGAACGGGGCACTATATTTGGTAGTGAGCGATCGGCCAGCAGAGACACCCGTCGTGCTCGTACCAGGAGACGAACTGTTTGGTGTGCTATCGCCGTGGCCCTCCAGATCGCCGGCTAATAACATGGGAACAGTGAACGTTAAAGGCTAAGCTGCTTTGAGTGCTGGTGGTAGCCAAGGTTATCAGGATCCGATTTGTATCCAGAAGGTTATCACTTATCAGTAGCGTCATCATCGTTTCATGTGTCACAGCCTATGAAACAATGTGGTTGTTCTACACTCGTGCTGGTGTTTAGTAGTGTCATTTAGCTAGACTAGAACAGTATCGGCAGCAGCAACTGGACAGATTTTGTTGGTCTGACCATTACTTGAGTTCAGTACAGTTACTGGTAGCAGCAGCGAGCGCTACGGACAAACGGTAAAGCCAAATATTTCTCTTCAAATAAAGGGATTCAAACTACGGTAGAAGAGCACCGGAGAGCAGACGTGTTGCCGTACACAACAAACTTCATGAGAACGGAGGAGACTTAGGCCATGTTTGTTTGATTATAATCCACCTAGATTATATAAGCTAGATTATGATCATGGGTATTATATTAAAAGATCATTTTAGGACCACAAATAATCTGAAATAAGTCAGCTTATTTTCATAATCTTTTACCCTACTACCCTTTACCATAATCCAGCTTATATAATTTAGGGGGGAAACAAACAGACCCTTAGGCAACATCACATTTTGGGACCTTACAATGAAAAATAGAGGTATCCAAAGGTAAGAGCGTGCTACGGGTAATTTTCATCTTCATCTGGCAAAGTGACAGTTCAAATTGTACAGTGGTCAATTCAACCATGCCGGACGATTGACATCTCAGAATCCAGATCGAAGGTCGGCGCTGCCTACAATTAGTCCGAGGGAGAGGCCTTTCGTGTTCCTTTAGTCTTTTGACCCTTCGTTAAAGAGTTGAAGTCCTTATAATGTACAAAAGTGGGTGTGTACAATACAACATGATACGCAAAATGTGAACTACATCTACAAACTCCAGGATGACGAGCCGTTTGCGATCAAGAGCACCAGAAAGAAAATTGCAGCTTAGGGACCAAGTTAACTCGGCACAAGTAGTCTTAGCTTTCTGTCGTGCTTTATCATTGAACCTACACTCTCTACAACCAACACAGTCTGCAAAATTGGCAAACAGCAATTTAGGATCTAGATATAGAAAGGAACAGATATGTGGTTTTGGTAAGTCTGAAAAACTGCTATCCTACAACCAATCAGCACTCAACACTAGAATTCCAAAAACTGCCGGAAATCAGCAGGTTACCATACAAGAAGCTGAAAGAAAAGCACAAGCCTCTAATTAACAGACGCACAAGCATCTCAAATCACTTCTATATAAATGTGAGCTTTAGAGGGTAAGACATAAGTTTCCCACATTAGATTTTAAAAGATACTCAAATTTAAAATTGGTTTTGAAGCCAGACCAATTTCGGGCTGAAAACTAAAACATGACCGGCTAGGCTCAGGTTTCAAGCTCCAAAACAGTTTCTACAATCATGCTCAGAAGTCCAGATATTTTAAAGGGGAAGGGGACTACATTTTAGCTTAAGGGCGATGGAATGGCCAGCATGGTCACAAAGGAGGAAATATATAGAGGGGTATTAGGTACCTGCAGGCAAGTATAAGCCAAACCGGTGGCAAAATAGAAATTTGCATTACCAGTGCCCTGAAAAATAACATCGTGTTAGTGATGATATGCTAAGCACAACTTTGCATTACCAGTGCCCAAAAGAATTGACATGTTAAACAAGGGAGATAGGCTGTTATCCAAAAAAAAGTAAGAGAGATAGAGACAAACCCTCCAGATCCACAGATTGTGCATGACAGGGCTAAGGAGGGATACTCCGATATATCCAAAACATAAGAAGAAGGTGAACTGCATCTCTGCAAGATGTGAGGGAACGCATTAACTCAATAGTAATCATTAAAAAACTGTAATGAAATTTTTGCTACCTGCTAATTCGTTGGCAAATAGGCCCAGAAGACCTAGATACAGAGCTGAATCTCCAGCCTTTACAAATCACAGGAAGATACATATTAATGGATTTTAGAAGAACCAGAATGCAAAAATATAAGGACCCCAAGGCACTAAATTTATTACAAATATAATACAAAATAGCAAAAAGTATACTCACCGAGGGATAGGATTTCAACATAGCGACAATTGCTGTGTAAACAAACGCGAGGAAGCACGGCCGGTGCTTCAAACGGATGGCCAATGGCAAGACCATGAAAATAATGTTCATATTGAAGACTGTAAGAAAGAAACTTCTGAAGAAGTCAAAGACTTCAGCAAAGAAGTACCTGCATTAATTCCCAAATGCATGAGACACATGGAAATATGCTTTACTGCTAATCACACATAATCTTGTCATTAACACTCACCATAAAACACCAATATTAGGCGATAGGTCCTTCACAGTAAGAATAAAACCATAGGTCCTGCAGAACCACAGCACAGTAGGTAATTTAGTGACAAATGAAAACCGGCCAATAGGCAACAAAAAGAAACTATTTGCAAGATGAAGCTCATAACCGAAGTTGACATAATATCTTGATAATTCCTAATAGCGCAAAGTAACATTACTAGGATGCAACAGTACACGAATATCTAAAATAGAACCACAGAGCAAAAGTCCTGATCACTTCATTCTTAGACAAACTAGTGAATGAGCTTTCAGATGAATTATATGACTAGTGAAGAAACACATATCACCAAAGAAAAAGAACTAAGCATCTTACTTTTCAAACATCTCATTAAGGCCGTCAACTTTCTTCAGAATTATGCTGCTCAATAACAACACGTAGCCAGACCAGATGAATAGCCAAAATATGAAGTGAAGTACTGTCATCCATGAGAATCGTTGAATTTTCAGGCTAGTTCGCATGTCACTTTTACTGGAACTTGAGCTTTTTAGAAGAAATACTTTTGTTGTTGGAGCATCTGGACCATACCCTAACAAAAGAATGACCTGCCAAGGAGGTAAGAAGCAAACAATGCAGTTTAATGGCAGATATGGTAAAAGTAATTGAACTGAAAAAGAAAAGAATAAAAGGAAATTGTGGTTGTGGCACAAACCGGTACAATTAGAATTGCGGGATAAAGGGAGAGATGTGTGGCCATAACATATCCAAAGGCAGCAAAAGGAGCCAGACCTACAAAGTTAGAAAGATGTCTCAGTATCAAACATGGGATTTTCAGGTTAATCCAACAGTAATATCCTAACTTCCATGCGAATGATGCTAATTGATGCCAAAATAGAAGACCTTGTCAGCGTACCATGTTCAATTTTTAAATGGAAATCAAAACAAAATGCATGGTTAAAATTTGGATTACAGTTTCCAGATTATAAAAATGAAGGGAAACACAAAAATGAATTTCTCTTACGTGAACAGGCTCCATAGATCATTATAACAACCATTAAATTCTCAATTGGTGATGTACATGAACCCACACAAGTGACTATTGCCCAAGGGTTCCACAAATATATGAGAGAAGCAATATCTCCTGCACTTACATTAGCTGCAAGAAACGTATAAATAAGAACAGTAAGTAGCAGTATAGCAGATAGTAAGCAATCACAAGCTGAAAAAATTAGACAATTAAGTATTAAAAGCATGGATTTGTACTTTCCCTTTTGATGCCCATTTCTAGCTTACAACAGTAATTAGCATTCCAGCAAGCAAAGGTCTATTCCCCTTTGATTCAACGGGACAAGCTAACAAATCCATGAATTCTGTAATTTTTTCGCACAAAAAAGGAGCAAGACGAATTCTCTATCTTCCAGAAAACATCAAAATTTGGAAACTAGTCTTTTGGAAAAATAATCTTACATTTTTTCACTTTTGCAGTTTGTAAATTGCAAGTATCAAAATCATATTGATATTGTAAGGAATATTGAGTGGAAAATAAATACAGCAGTGGTGCAACCGTGCAAGCAGAGGACAATATTTGATAAAGCATATTCCAAGAGGAGAGACAGAATTAAAGAAAACAGCATAACTTTAACTAATATGAGTATATGACACACCTGAATTATTTACTGCTTTTGTGAGGTCAAGTGACTTCAAGCTTCTGTTCCGCGACATTTGAAGTATACGCCCAGTTGCTTGAATAAGCATGGCAGCTAGAAAATCTACAGCCACAAAAATCAAACTGTGTCGTGGATTGATGAGTGATATAAACGACATGATTGCTAACTAAACTAAAAAAAATCCAGGGAAGATTTTGGAGGTTTTATTTGTTCTGAACAATTACATGCTAAGACTATAAGGACATAAGGAACAGTACCTACAAGAAAAGGATTATTAAAAAAATGTTAATGTTTGAGAAACAGACATTACTTATTTACCTGCAATAAACATGAGCATTCTTGCCACCAGATCTGTAATGCCATGGAACATAAGGATGTTAACATTTCAAGTGTCAATTAATAAGTTAACAAATGCTGTGAAGGTATAGCAATTGTAGTGGAGACGGTAAAATAACAAGGGGTCAAGTACCTGTTACTAGTTAATGGGCCAAGAACAGACAGCAGCAAAGGGGAACCGTGAT
Source organism: Setaria viridis (assembly GCF_005286985.2). Taxonomy (NCBI): domain Eukaryota; kingdom Viridiplantae; phylum Streptophyta; class Magnoliopsida; order Poales; family Poaceae; genus Setaria; species Setaria viridis. The sequence continues at coordinate 3,356,171 of NC_048266.2, forward strand.
ACATAGAACCTGAAAGAAAAATAAATCCACATAATAATTATTCCAGTTCATACTACGTTAATAAACACTAAAAATCACAGTTGAAAAATAACGAGTGTAATTGATAAAACCATGTAATGACATCAAGCACATCTGGTGTTAAGCATTATAGGGCAACACTGCTATTTCATTTTATTGGTGGCAGATGCTATGCTACTTCACCATTTATTATCGAATACACCATGCACTAATTCATTCACTACGATAACAAACTCAGTTCAGAATCTAATGCCTAATTCATCCACTAGCGTGTATCCAGTAACACCATTCCTCATCGCTACTTCGTCACTTAAAGAGCAGGGGGCGGAACGTACCAGAGTAGGGCGACATTGACGCTTGCTTCAGCCAATAGCCTTCTGCCACTGCAGTACACAGGAGGTATATGAAAAGTCCAATTACGGCGATGTCACCCAAGGACGCAGGAAGGCTAGGAGGAGGTTGGTGATTGAGGAGGCGCTTACGGCGGCGTAGGGAGGTGAGCGGGGTAGAGACCTCAGGGCGGGAGGCGAGGTGGAGGTCTCCGCTGAAAAGGACCAGGACAAAGCGGAACCCAATGGCCGCAGCAACCATCGGCCAGTAGTACCGGATCGCCATCTCCGCCGCCGGCACCGCAGCTCCGATCTGAGCAAGCAGCCGCCTAGTCTCGTCTCGCTTGTGACCGGAGGAGCCGGAGCAGTTTGTGACAGTGACCCTGTTTTGCTTACGGTTTGGGCTTACCAAGAATTTCCTGGACTGGTCATACCCAGCAGCCTGCAGTAATCAGCCCATTTCATGATTATTTTAGGCCTGGCCCGATTGGTCTGATTTAGCTCACATAGCTTGTAGAAATTTTTCAAACATTTCGTATTGAAAAAATTCTTCGAACATTATACATGCGGACGCCATCTGCACTACAACAAGGGCCCAATTACCTGTTACTAGCTAATGGGCCAAGAACAGACAGCAGCAAAGGGGAGCCGTGATACATAGAACCTGAAAGAAAGAAAAAATCCACATGATAATTATCCCTCCAGTTCACAATACAATAATAAACACTAAAACACCTTGTTAAAAAATAATGAGTGTAATTGATAAAACCATGTAATGACATCAAGCGCATCTGGTGATAAGTAAGCATTATAGGGCAACACTGAGCTATTTCATTTTCTCTGTAACAAATGCAATGCTACTTCATGTCATGGACATACTTTAGATTGACATTTATTATCAAAACACCATGTTCTAATTCATTCACTACAGATAAGAAACTCAGTTCAGAATTTAAAGCTTAATTCATCCACTAGCTTGTTTATCCAGTAGCACCACTCCTTATCGCTACTTCATCACTTGACGAGTTAAGATACAAACGCCAAGTGAAAAATCAGGTCAAGTGAAAAATCAGCAACAGGAGCAAGCAGTGGCGCCGGCATGCACAGTACAGGTTCAATGGACCGGACTGCCCATGCCACCGCCGGCCGCGCCACCCACGAGCCGCCCTCAACCCCGCCATTCGCTAACTGAGGAAGCCGCTCGCCCCCGCCGCCTCACCTCGCCACCCACGATCCGACACCGCCGCCGTGCCTACTGCTGCCGCCAGGCGCTCCTCTAGTCCTCTAAGCCCGCCGGCCATGGCGCCCTCCGCCCGATGACCCCGAACCGGAAACCCTAACCCAGCCACCACCGTGCCTCGATCCGAGAGAGGAATGAGGAGCAGGAGGAGGACCCACCTCGTCGCCGGCCACCCACCAGAGTTGGAGACGAGCACGAATCGTCGTGGGAGAGGAGAGAGAGCTGTTGAGCACGGACGGAGACGGCGCGGCTCTGGCTGTGGAGATCAGTCCGGTAGGGGAGGGAATTTGCGGTGGCGCGACGAGCCGAGCCTGAGCACCTAGAAGCTGAGCCAGCCGAGCCCGAGCCAGACCTGGAGCCCCTGGATTAACCAAGCTGTCCAAGCAGAGCGAGTTGCAGGCTCTGCCGCCGGATGTTCTAAGTGGACAGGTGGCAAAAATCTGGACCAGGGTTGCAAAGGAGAGGGTTCGCATCCCTGCTGCACCCCCGTTCATCCGAAATATCGCACTGCTCACCGAAAAATCTACCTTGTAAACTCAAATTTCATCTGAAATTTTACGAATTTTGCTCATTCGATGGAGGCTGATAAGATGCCGTAAACGAAATTTGAAACCATGCTCTCGACTGGCCATCCAAACCAGCAGGATCTTCACAAAACCCGTGAAGCGTTCCCATGCTGAGACTGTGCAGATTTCACCCTAATTGGCAATTTGCCGGTGTCAGTTAGTTGGCCACCAGAGCCCAGAAGGCTAACATGGATACAGGGAGTTAGGACGCTGGTCCACCGGATGAACTACCAGCACATTTTCCTCATTCCAGTGTCACAAAACTACCAACAGAAAGCACATGAGAAGATCCCAATTGGATAAACCAGATCCACATTAGCTGAGCGAAAGCACAGGTTGAGCAGCATGGCCAAGGTGTCTGCTCATCAACAAAAGGGGCACCTAGTGGACTGTTTTTTTTTAAGAATCAACGGGCGGCTAAGAAAGCCCACCTGAACAATTTCATTTCTTCAATGCCGACTTACAAGATCAGGCATATATCCTCGTTGCCAAGGATGGTGATCAGGATACATAATTGGATAGAAAAAAGGAAGGGAACCACAAAAGATTACAAATCGCAGCACAAACACACCACACCTGATAAAAAACAAAGGGGGCACAAAGGGCCAAGCCAATTCAAGCTCCACAGACGAGCAAGCCCAAGAAGTACCGGGAAGAGCTACCACGCGGTAACCTTGCATACCAGCATGGGGATTGGGCACGAAGACACCTTTGCATACAACCACCAAACACTTTAGGTAGCCCAATTCACAACAAGGGAGGCTGGCAACGGGCGAGGATTAACCTTGACCTAAATCACTCCTCACCACAAGCTGGAAAACCAACTAGTGCTTGCTCCGGAGGTTGGTCATAGTCGCACGCATCAAGCTAAAGCTACACAGGGTGCCAACAAATTCGGCGCACTACAACACGCACCGGGGGGAGGAATCCCTAGAGGGGAGTGCAGCTGAAAATTAGCGGCCAGAGCTAACCAAGCAAATAAGGTGAACACGAGGCAAGAGCTAGCGGTGGTAGAGACATAGTCGAGCTAGGATGGAGATTGTCGGAGGAGAGTGAAGGGCAAACCGTGCGGAGGCAAAACACCTCACCACGCATCGAGCGTGACACTTTCGTTGCATGACAGATGGCACCAATGTCTAGGGCCGTGCAAAGATGAAGCATCTCCCCGCGCACCGAGCACGACGCTTTCACTGCACGACCACTGGGGCCCAAGGACCAAGGCACTACCGACCCTTACCGATGACCGAAGCGCGGCCACGTCCCAACGGACGCAGGGTTGGTCAGAATGGGAGGGCAGCAAGCAGAGGCGTGGCCGAGGTCGCTAAGGGACCACCACCAGCGAGACGTGGTGGTAGGGCAGGGCCGCATCCAGATATGGGACCCGCAATGGAAGTGGCCGTGGGGGCACAAGAGCCCACACACCCCCCATGGCGGGGCACACGCCTACCCTAGCAGCAACTCGGCACCATAGCTGTTGAGGTAAAGCCGGAGCAGCCACCCCGCCGCGCGCAGTCATGGGCGAGGCCAGACAGCAGGGGGAAGGCATGACATCGTGCGCTTGGAGCATGAGAACTCAGGGGAGAGGAAGGCCATGGCGCTATAGAGCCAAGCGCCCAAGCAGCAGCGCCGGCAGTAGCACATGGCGGCGGAATCGTGGGCAGCACCGCCGGGAGAAACAAAAGGAGGAAGGAGAAGGATATTTGGGTGTGGGGGAGAGCTGTTGTGGCTGCAGGAGGCCCGTCGCTGCCGCCACCCATAGCTGCAGCGACGGTGACGAGCGGAGGAGCGCTGGATGAGGAGCCGCTCGGTGTACGGAGGGTTCACCTCCCGTCCGCCTCTGTTGAGATGGGAGGGAGGCCGCTTGCTCTTTCGTAGCAGCTGTCAAAGTTGCATGCAGGGGGTTCTGGTAGGGGGGGTCATTTTGTTTGGTTTGGTCTTTGCATGCTGTTGCAACATGTCATGCGTGCCCAATGGTGCATTGGCGCATGAAAAGTTGTTCAAGGCTAGCTAGATGATTGTGACGATCATCACTTGACATCCGGCCCAAATTTGGATGGGCCATTAGTGCAGGTGCGCATGTTTAGTACCACCTTGCTAGTTTAGCAAGGGTGGAGCCAACTTATAAGCCTTTGTCAACCATCCATAGCACCTTCGGGTTAACCCTTTTACACGAAGCGAGGACGAAAGTGTAAGCAGGGTGCTATGTGTACACGTGCCCGCCCCTCAGAAGGGCTGAGCGGTGCGGCTTTGGAGGACGGGGTGTTACAAATAGTATCAGAGCCAACCCTCGCGGTTGCGCATACGGGTCAGTTTGTGGGCATATGACTCATGGCGCGTGTGGGATATGAATGGGACACACGACATGGCATATGGCACTGGCACTGGATGTATGGTCGTGCGCTAAGAGGGAACGTTCCTAGACATTTGCCCATGTGTGGGTGAGTTGGACCGATGAGGACGTCGGGTTCTTTGAGGGGGTGTGTGTGTGACATCCGACCCAAATTTGGATGGCCCGGTAGTGGCCCATGAGCGTAGGTACGCATGTTTAGTACCACCTTGCTAGTTTAGCAAGGATGGAGCCAACTTATAAGTCTTTGTCAACCATCCATAGCACCTTCGGGTTAACCCTTTTACACGAAGCGAGGACGAAAGTGTAAGCATGGTGCTATGTGTACGCGTGCCCGCCCCTCGAAAGGGCTAGGCGGTGCGGCTTTGGAGGACGGGGTGTTACAATCACGCAGCGTCAGCACACGAAGGCTATGGAATGGCGCCAGTGCAGTGAGCCGATGATGTTCCAAGGTGCACGGATCATGCGCGCTTTTGTTTCTGTTGCGTTGCTGCTGACCTTTGCAGGTAAAACTGGCGTCATGGTCATGACCTGTGTTTGCAACACACACTACTGGAAAACTGAGCATTGGTCCTAAACCTTAGTGCCGGTTGGTTTTTGACCCGGTACTAATGTGAGCATTAGTACTATGTCTAACAGCTAGTTCCCCAGGAACCTCCCGTGACCCCTTTAGTACCGGTTGTAAGCTCCAACCGGTACTAAAGGTCACCCATGAGTACCGGGTGGAATCTCCACCTGGTTCTAAAGGCCCTCGAGCCTTTAGTACCTTTGATACCGGTTAGAGCCCCCAACCGGTACTAACTTCCCTCGTAAAAATCAGACATCTTCTTCCTCCTGCCCAAGCCATTTTCTCCAGCTCAGGCTTCATCCATTCATGGCGAAATAGGGGAGGTGCTGCTGGATTTTTGACCATTTCGTAGGGATTTCACTCATTCAAGTGTTCTAAAGGTTAGAAACTTCATCCTCCCTTGATACATGGTTAGTATACTAAGTTTTATACTTTAGAGCTAGAATAATTTGTGATTTTTAGAATAAGGTACAATGGAGAAATTTTTCATTTAAATGCATGTGTTACTTAGAGCTCATATTTGTGATTTTTAGAATAAGCTACAATTTTTTGGATGCTATGTTTCGTATTAGTCAAAGAAATTGATACGAGGTTAGAGGAATAATTTCATAGTTTAGTCCTTTAAAAATATGAGCTAAATAAATTATGGGAAAAATATAATTTGTTTATATTTTAGTCATTTGCAAATATGAGCGAGATAAATTATGGTACATAGAGGTAATGAGATGAAATAGAGGTACGTAATTAGTCATTTTTAGAATAAGTTACAATGGAAAAATTTTCATTTATATGTTATGTTTGAGCTAAATACATTGTGGGGAAAAAATATAATTTGTTCATAGTTTAGTCATTTGCAAATATGAGCTAAATAAATTTTGGTACACAGAGATGGCTACTACTGCTGGAGGTAGTGGCGATGGTGGGGACGATCGTCGTTTCTCTCGCGGCAAGGGGAAAACCATAGTTAGCCCTCAAGTGTTGATACAATGTAATATTATTCATAAATATGAATGCAGAAGATGTATAATTATATCAAATGTAATATTATAAATAAATAAAACTTATATATATTAGCATATTAGAACTAATACACGTAAAGGAAACAAATATGAAATATTAATATAGAATAAAGAAATAGAAAAGAAACAGAAAAGAAAAAAGACCTTTAGTACCGGTTGTTTATACCAAACGATACTAAGGGGGCGTTTTCTTCCCGTGTCTTATTTTTAGCACGTGTCACATCGAATGTTTAGATACTAATTAGGAGTAGTAAACGTAGACTATTTACAAAACCAATTACATAAGTGGAATCTAAACGGCGAGACGAATCTATTAAGCCTAATTAATCCATCATTAGCAAATATTTACGGTAGCAACACATTGTCAAATCATGAACTAATTAGGCTTAATAGATTCGTCTCGCCGTTTAGATTCGTCTTATGTAATGGGTTTTGTAAATAGTCTACGTTTAATACTCCTAATTAGTATCTAAACATTCGATGTGACGGGTGCTAAAAATAAGTCAGTGGAAGAAAACGGGGCCTAAATTAGCATCGGCCACACGTCGATGTAGCAGTCAATTTAGTACTGGTTGATATAAACAACTAACCCCTTTAGTACCGAAGTAGCAATACCGGTTGCACAACCGGTACTAAAGAGGGGTTAGGAATCGGTACTGAAGGTGCTTTCCCAGCAGGGAGTATGAGCTAGTATGTTACTTCTTTTCTTTCAAAAAAAAAAGTATGTCGCTTCTGCAAATAAGGATTGTGTTTTTGTTCGCTCCGATCCTTTTTAATGGGATTGTTAACTCCCTAATTGTTTAGTTTGCATATGTGTGCATATAGTTCTTCTGTCACTTTTTTGCGAATATACAGGTATTTTACAAAGATGTATGTAAATGTATCAAGTTTTGACAACTAGCAATATGGCCCGTGCTAATAGCGCGGGTAGCTAGCTTTTTATTTGTATTTTTTATTTCAAATAAATGTATGTAAATATTTTTATTTTGTCATGTAGTTGTTTTGTCCTAATGGCATTATCCAAAGTTTTGTGAATGTTTCTTTGATATCATATTCTGCTAAATATTTTTCTTATCATGAACTCTAGAAAAAAAGAAATACCTTATATAGAAATATATTTTTGTTTTGCTTGAAAGCAAAAATATATATAATAGGTATATTATTTTTAACTTTGATTGGCGATGTGCATTTTTGTTTAAGAGTTTTAGTTAGTTATACATCATCCTTAGATTTTTGAAATTAAGCTCTACGTAAACGGTTCAGTGTACACCATGAGTTTGAGTTTGAACTAAAACCTCGATGGGCATTGGCACTGATGGATGCATCCTCTTTAGTTTTAATCATATCTAAATCTCCATTCTTTTCTTTGTTATGCAATCTCCATTTGCTACAGCCATGCATGCATGATCTCCTTGTCTTATGGATGTTGCACATTTCCCTCGAAACGAACCGGAGTCAACATATTCATTATTGCGAACATAAGATACAACCCGGAAACTCCTTTTGTATTCACCCCTTCTCTCCTGCTTCTACTCCCAAGAAGTTGTGCCCGCTACAATGCAGTCATCGAGGACACGTCCGAGATGGTGCTTGTGGTTCCATCTCTTCGAACATTACATGAAGGTTGATATTGACGGGCGAGCATGTCAAACATCATCTTCGAGTTGCTTTGTTTAGATCACATCGTCACTCCTTGACCACATGCATCGTCGTTCTTCTCTCCTAAATTTTTAGCTCCCATGCGTCCACTAATCAAAATGTTAAACAGCAAGACATCACCATCTCGCTGCTTATCATCATCATCGGTGGTGATCGCCATGCCTCGACGTCAGCTATGATGTTAGGTCATGACCTGGCGACGAAGACAGGATCGCGTTGCGGCATTGGCATGGTTGTATAACCAAGTTGTCATTATTATCATGCCTCAAACCCCCATACGGTGGTTATCGTTGCACTCTCCAAGTTGACCGCTCTGCATCGCTTTTCAAATTAAAATCCCTTCTTAGCACTACTGGCTACTACTCTTCTCTATTGCCTTCTAATTGTGTTTGTTATTCTCCGTATTCTGCTATCGAGCTATGATTTTTTATGACCAGCCCACGGTTATTTACCATGGTCATCAACTCGTCATCACCCTCTTGGAATCTAACCCTCTTTCGTTGTCTTCTAGAATATAATGCCGTCATAGCTCTCCCATGGCCATGCTAAGGACGTTTTTCTCTCATTCCTCTTGCTGTAGTTGTTCCTGTTTTCTTATATTAAGTTTGTGCCTCTCCACGGCTGCCTCAAGCATTTTTCTTTGTGGTTGTTATTACGCACTTGAAATTATGCACTACTTCACTGTCTTTTAGATTTGAATCACAATCACATCCTCATAGCTCCATGATATCGACACCTGCTATTATTCTCTCCTATCTTCTGATCATATTTTTGACCTTATTCTTTGTAGAGGAAATCGACACTTCTGGCCCGTGTCAGCAAAACCATCTATGCTTGTATACGCTTCCTTGCAACCGTGCATGTCACCCTCTAAGGTGATCCGTGTAAATAGTGTGGCTAGGCTTCTTACAATATTAAATTTTGTATTTAAGTTTGGCTAATGTGGTTGATGAAACAATTACATAGGCATGTGATAGTTGATCGAAAAAAACAAATCTTGCCCCTACACACCTCAGCGGGCTAAACTTTCCAAGAGTTGGCCCCTCCTATCCTGCTACTATGCGAATTTGTTGGCATCACTTGTTTTTTCTGCATGTCGGTGTCTTTCCAGTGGATTGATTAAAATATACTCCCTCCATCTTAAATTACTATTTATTTTGACTTTCTAGGTACATGACTTTTGATATGCACCTAGATATATACTATGCCAAAACGAATATTATTTTAGGATGGAGGCTAGAGGGAGTATTATATATTATTGGATTGTGCTTCTTGCTTTGAAATGGCCTACTGGTGACCAGAAGGCCTAAGTTTGCCATTGCATTCTTCCCGGCAAAAGAAAATATTGGTTATTTATCGGAATTTCGTCTCGTTGGGTGATCTCACTGCTTTGAGCTTGTGTCGCCAGTCTTCCGTGTGCAGGACAGGACATGCATTGCATGATTTAATGATTGAATTTATTTATTTATTAATTAATTAATTTAAAGATGCACAATTCTTTTGTGTATTCGATAAAAAAAAATCTAGCTGACTTCGGACAAATCTTCCTCGAGGAACATGCAAGCTTGCGGTCTTAATTAATTAGCGTGTTATATCCTCGCTCGCCGAGTGAGGAAACCAGGCGAGGGGCAAGGCTTGATGTCCCTGGCCACCTGTGTGTTCTTGACGATGCTCCTCGTGGGGTGGCGACATGCAAGCCATCCGGCCAACAAGTTTACAGTAGCTTCTACCCAATGTTTATTCTTGGCTCCGTGACAATAATGCACATGAACTCAATCAATCACCACCGTTTGCATGTCTTTGGCTAAATGTTCATATGTGCCGAGGCAATACTTTTCTTATGGAGCTCTTACCGCACTCTATGCGGATGGCTGTTTCGATTGCCCACAACCGCACAGATACTCATCATCCTATTCCTCTCCCATCTCTTTCCTTTAGTTTTCGAGTTCGGTTTCCATCTTGGCACCATTTAATTGAAGACTCATCCAGCTCGTCCGCATCTCTATGCTTCTTGAACAACAATTCCCATATACCATGTGCTCCATGAACTCTTTTTTTAAGTCAACGGAGGGGGAGAGAATCCCCCACCTGATTCATTGATTACTGGCCCCCACCGGCCCGGGTGATAACATAGAAGTTTTTCTGTCTTACGTTCAGCGTTTACCTTGCCGAATTACAGCTCTTTGTAATCGAGATTCATGGTCAATGGATCAGCCTGTTTATAGGGCTCCATCACTAATTCGTTAGGCCCGTATTTTTTAGAGCTGAGCGTGGCCTTACCCTTAGCATGCTGATTGCTGAATTCCCCATCAAGAACCTGGCCGATGGACGATGGTGAGGCCCCTGTCATGGTACATGATCTGAAGGAGGTCTTTGACGTGGAGCACCTTGAAGATACCACCGATGGTCATGGCAGGCTTGTCGTCTAAATAAGGCAACAATTGGTCATGTCTGTTGCTTGTAATACTACTTAAACTTTTGATCTTTCAGAGTTGTTAGAGTTTTATAAGCACTGCTAGATTGTTTATAGAGGTCAAAGACTAATTTTCTTGTTTTAATTATCTATTTATTAATGCATTTGTTAAGGTACTCCGAAGTTACCGAGGACCGTCCATTTAGATAGATCTAGATGGACCTAGGGCGTAATAGATGAATACAATTATTATTAGTTTTATTTTGGATAATAGAATAAATAAGAAAAAAATCAACCAATTAGAAGCTAACGTGATCTGAGTTAACGTGATCTAAGGCTGAACTACCTAACGTGATGTCCATGTGTGGAACTTTTTGTTAAAAAAAAAAGGTATGTACTTCCGTAACGTGATAGGTGCATGTGTTTATATGATATGTTTTAATTAACGATAGCAGCTTAACGTGAAATATTTTTAAAAATAGATATAATGATAGTTACATTATACATATGTAACATATTTTGTTGATACATGTTTAATTGTTTATAGGGCAGTAATAGTTGAATTATATGTGTACATGAAGGGTTTATAAGGCGCAGGGAAATGATGTTGTAAAGATGTAACATCGAATGATCACGATGCACGATTTAAGAGACGGGGAAAGCTGTATCATGAACTTGATATGGCTTGGACATGACATCAAACTTTTAGAAACATTAGAAACCGCATATACAAATAACGAAATCCATTCACCTGCTTGACTCGTAGGCTGTGCGCATTTTCGCACACCATAATATCAACGATTTTACCAAAATTTAATATCAACGACTTTTATATATACTAATGTATGGAGGGCCCCTCAAATGCACGCATGCAGTTTGTTTAGAAACTAACGCCACCATTTTAGGAAGGCTTGCCGCACGGTTTTTTTCTTTATTTTCTAATTGATTTTGTTCTATTTTCTATATGTAATCAATGGTCCAAATTTGATTCATATCTTACCTTCTTAGAGATAAAGCTTATTACTCATGGACTCTTTGAGCTAGTTTAAACCGTTAGATCATCATAAAATCCAACGGTTCATATTCTTCTCTTTTTTTATTAACAGGGGAATTCTCGGTGAACATGATGACTTATTTTAACACTATTATATTAAGATACTCCCTCCGTTTCAAATTATAAGTCATTCCAACTTTATTGGAGAGTCAAAACATCTCAAGTTTGACCAAATTTATACGATGAAGTACTAACATTCATAATACAAAATAAATACCATTAGTTTCTTCATTAAATATATTTTCATACTATATCTATTAGGTGCCATAGACCTTTGTTATACTCTCTATAATTTTGATCAAACATAAATTGGTTTGACTCTTCAAGAAAGTTGGAATGACTTTTAATTTGAAAAATCGGAGGGAGTAATATATTTTTGAAGTGCTAATCGACAATGGGTGGGGAGGAGTCATTTCTTCGCGAGACAAGGGCGAAGCTCTGGCTGCACATGGTCGGTCGCGCCACTTTCAACACTGCCCGTCTACCGCCACTACCGGCGACCGATCATAGAAGAGGAGGCGAACACTCGTGTCTTCAACCTCCAGCGGCTAAAAATAAACGACGGGCCGGGGCTAAATTACAGGGACCTCCACCAACATCGCCGAGCCCTGGAAGCACAACACACGACGACTCCAATGGCTATTTATAACACCTCCCCTTCTCTCTCGTCCCCTCCTTAGCACAGGCGCCGGCACCGCCATTCCCGAGCAAGCTTATTTCGCAAGAGGCCGGAGCGCCATCGGCAACGAACGTGATTACATATCCGAGGAGTCGTACGTAGAAACAGAGGTTTGATCTGATCTTAGCGAGGAAGAAGGAAGCTAAGAGATCGAGGAGCTCCGCTCGGCGGCGGCAGCGGCGGCCGGTGGAGGATCATACCGATCGAGCTGCTCTGCTCGGTCGCATGCGGGGAGGATAGATGCGCGTGGTGGAGGAGGACCTGTTACCGTCGACGCCGGGGAAGGTGAAGGTGGAGCGGCCGGGGACGATGAGCCGGCACCTCCACCGCTGCTTCGCGTCCACGGGCACCATGTTCCTGTGGGCGCTCTTCCTCGTCGCCATGACGGCCACCTACCTCAGCGTCCACTCCTTCGTCGACACCTCGTCCCGCTACTTCACCGCGTCCTGGGGCGGCCTGCACTGGGAGCGCCAGATCCGGTCGTCGGCGTCGCCGCGGCGGCCGCCGGGGTCCGCCGAGGGCGCCGGCCTGTCCGTGCTGGTGACCGGCGCCGCCGGGTTCGTGGGCACGCACTGCGCGCTGGCGCTCCGCCGCCGCGGCGACGGCGTCGTCGGCATCGACAACTTCAACTCCTACTACGACCCGTCGCTCAAGAAGGCCCGCCGCGCGCTGCTGGGCTCCCACGGCGTGTTCGTCGTGGAGGGCGACGTCAACGACGGCCGCCTCCTGGCGAAGCTCTTCGACGTCGTGCCATTCACCCACGTGCTCCACCTCGCCGCGCAGGCGGGCGTGCGCTACGCCATGGAGAACCCGGCGTCGTACGTGCACTCCAACGTCGCGGGGCTCGTCTCCCTCCTCGAGGCATGCAAGGACGCCGACCCGCAGCCGGCCGTCGTCTGGGCGTCGTCGTCCTCCGTCTACGGCCTCAACGACCGCGTCCCCTTCTCGGAGGCGCACCGCACCGACCGGCCGGCGTCGCTCTACGCCGCCACCAAGAAGGCCGGCGAGGAGATCACCCACACGTACAACCACATCTACGGGCTCTCCGTCACGGGGCTCCGCTTCTTCACCGTGTACGGTCCGTGGGGACGACCCGACATGGCCTACTTCTCCTTCACCCGGAACATCCTCCAGGGGAAGCCCATCACGGTGTACCGGGGCAGGGACCACGTCGACCTCGCCAGGGACTTCACCTACATCGACGACATCGTGCGGGGGTGCCTGGCGTCTCTGGACACGGCGGGGAGGAGCACCGGCACCGGCGGCAAGAAGCGGGGGCCGGCGCCGTACAGGATTTTCAACCTCGGGAACACGTCGCCGGTGACGGTGCCCACGCTGGTGGCCATCCTGGAGAGATACCTGCGGGTGAAGGCGAAGAAGAACGTCATCGAGATGCCCGGCAATGGCGACGTGCCGTACACGCACGCCAACATCAGCCTGGCCAGGGAGCAGCTCGGGTACAAGCCGACGACGAGCCTGGAGATGGGGCTGAAGAAGTTCGTCAGGTGGTATCTCTCCTACTACGGCTACAACCGGGGAACGCATACCTTCAGGAACTCATGACTGGTAAATTGTATGACTGTGGGTCTTCCACTCTCTGATCGAAGACTGACATTTTTTTGGTTTTGGGGAAGAATTCTGTAGTTGGTCAGCAAGAGAGCAGGGAATGGCGATAGAGCAATGAAATGGAGGGGCGATTCTCTTCATTCTGTATTTTCTTCTGTAAATTGTACCACTTATAGATCACTTATAGATTTATCTCTTCTCAAAACTGAAGGTGGATGTTGATGTTTAGTGCGATCTCACATGTGAGGCAGGGTTCAGATTCAGATCAACGTATGGGATAAGGTGTTTTACCATAAATTTTGCTAAAATCCTCACTGCATATTTCGATTACAGAAGGAATCAGGAAAACACCCAGTTCTAAGTATGACCTAAAAGTCTGCATAGCCCCTTTTTTTTCTTTTGCGCAAAGAGGTTCTAGAGAACTAATCAGCAGGTTGTTCGTCATCCCAATCTTGTCAATGGTCACTTGGAGGTCTTGCAGTTCTTCCGAAGTAGGCAGTGATTCCTTTCAGTCTGTGGTGTACGTAGCTCTCTTCAATCTGCAATGATCATAGTTCAGACTTAAACTACACGGGTCCTCTCAACATGCTGAAATTTATAGAAGAGCAGTAAACATATCATACCTCGAAATCTAATGGAGGGCAAGACAACCAGGAAAGTTCCTCCACTTGGCTCATGTCGACCGTCCGTGGCAGGAACATGATGACATTCGGAGCTATTTTCTGAGCAGCTTGGAATGTTGCATACCTACGCGCAAAGATGTAATGTTAAGACGTAGGTGTCAATGAGCTTTGAGGGCTTGTTTGGATCGAGACCTGGCAGGCAGCTTGCCAGCCAGGCAGCAATCTCAGCCCAGGCGACCAAAATCAGACGCCTGGGAGTGCTACCTGAGCCAGGCAGCTCCGGCCAGGCACAAAGCAAACATGCTTTCATTGCGAATATGTCAGCAATTACACAGTACCATCATGAAATTTCAGTTTCACACTTCCGCTAGGAATTATCAGGGATACTTTGATAGTCATATCTTAGTATTTGGAAACCTACAATTGCAATTAAGCTGTTTATAACTTATCAGGATGTCACCGGATGCTACGGACTGTTTGAACTTTAAAAGCTAAAACATGGATTCTTAATTTCATCTTTCAGTAAGGACAAACAAAGTCAAGGAACAACATACCCGTCTTTTGGCTTCAGCATATCAAGGGTGTAAACTGGAGCTTGGATGTATGATGGTCCTCCCCAGGGTGGTGAAAGGAACACCAAATCAGCCTGGTGCCGTAGAAGCAATCAATCAGGAAACAATTTAAAAGCTGAAATTACTGTGCATTCTTCCTTGCGGTGACAGTGTGGTCAGGCTGCAGATATGATATGAGCTTTAGGAATCAGAGCTCAGAATTTGATGGTCGTACTAAGCTTTGACAAACTCTGACGATTTTTCAAATTCAAGCCTCCCAGCGTAACTGCGTTACTGAACGTCTGAATGACTAGACATACCTTGAGGGAAGGCGCGAGGCGGAAGAAGTCGCCGACGACGAACTCGATCCTGTCCTCGACCCCGTACACCCTGGCGTTGTGCGCCGCGAGCTCCACCTTGCGGGGGTCGATCTCCACGGCGACCACGTAGCAACCCCTGCAGCAGCCAGCAGGAGACCCCGGCGGGCGGCAGTGACCAAGTTAGTGTTAGTTACTGCAGCACGAAGAGAAAAGAAAATGGAGGCCGGCGCGCGGGAGATGAGGTGGGGCGGCGCGTGCCTGGCGGCGAACTGGATGGAGTTGCCGCCGCAGCCGGCGAAGGCGTCGACGACGAGGTCGCCGGGCGCGGCGCGGGCGGCCTGCAACGCCGCGACGGACTCCGGGGTGGCGGAGTACCAGCCCTCGGGGTCCATGCGCACGCCGCGGTCGTACAGGGAGAAGAGGCTGTGGCGGTGCGCCCAGTACTTCCCCGCCACCACGGTCGTGTCGGCGTCGGCGGCATCGGGGTCCCGCGCCGGCCCGACGGCCTGCTCCGGCGGTTGCTCCGCCTCCTCCGGGCGATTCGGCTCCCCCGGTCTCGCTACCCTGCGGTTGCGGGTGGACCTCGCCGTGAGGCGGCGGCGGCGGCGGAAGGTTTTCGTGGCGGTGGCGCCGACGAGGCGGAAGAAGCGGTGGACGAACGGGAACGCGCGAGAGCGGCGGCGGGGGCCTGGTGGCGCGGCGTTTGCTTTCGCCATGTTTGGTTGTGGTTGGTCTGTCCTCCGTTCAGCAAACGCCAATCGGAGTCTCGCCGTGTCGCAGTCGGCGATACCGGCGGAAGCCGACGAGTCCAAAAACGAATTTGGAAAGTCACCACAAGCTTTCAGAGGCGGGGGGGGGGGGGGAGTAGTAACTGCAACTGAGCAATGAAAATTACACTTCAACAGGCAGGGTAAATATTTGATGTCTCAAATGTTCTTATCTTTAAAAGAATCAATCACAGAACGTTCTTACAAGCAAAGAATTCCATAGTTATAAATAGTGGAGCTACAAATCAGTTGGATCAGCTCACACTGTCACACATGGGGGCGATTCAATGTGCCATACAAACAACATCATACTACGAATGGGGCGAAATTCCAGACGTACAGGTTGCTTCGCGTATTAACAGGTTATACATTCTCGGTGCGCAACGGAGGAAAAATGTATGTGATGCTTTCAGCGCAGCGCAGCACATAACCATTAACAGGTTACATTACATTGCAGATCAGAGGATTCTCCATGGATCTGTATAGCTTCAAGGTTCTGCAGAAAATGTGGCGTAGCTTAGCAAGGCTGAGCCTGAAAAAAGGCTATGGGATGACAAAACAAAGCCACCCATCAAACATTGGCTGCGCAAAGAACAGTGTTACGTGAACTTACTGCAGATTATGTGGCAAGTGCCGTTAACTCTCCTAGGGAACAGAACACAATGCTAGGAATACGACCACTGCAGTATGAGCTTCACAAGTACTTGGACAACCAAGGAAGATCGGGAGATTCCTTGAGGGCAAAGGTTATGTCGTCACTTCCGACCAAGAAAACAAAGTATTAGACGATGACAGATAAGGTCTAAAGCTACGATATTCGCTTTAGCTTTTGAATTGGAAGGTCTAAATGCAGTTGTGGGAGCTGACCTTGGGTAGTTAAGTTGCAGCTTCTGCAACTTGTGCTTACTACCTTCTTCACAGAGGATGACCTTGCTTTCACCAAGCTTGCAGCTGCGAGTGGAATATGTAAAAATTTACTGATATAGATCACCAGATCAAACAAAAGGAAGCACAAATAAAAGTCAGAAGAATCCAGAAGTGAATAGAAGCATCAGTGTTTATATCTCACTAAAACAGCAATGGTCTTTTATCTAAAAAATCTCACTAGAACAGGAGAAAAAATGCAACGAATGAATATAATGTTGAAGAATAATACAGAATGTGCACAAACATCACTAAATACATTATACATTATGGTATGTGTACATGAACTCATGGAGTCAATTGTATGTATAAAAAGCGATTTTAGCACAGTTTCATGTACAGCAAACTACATTGGATTAGCATACCAGATTTTCATGAGGGTGTCATATCCAGGCAAGAGTTCTCTATTGACTTGGCACCAGGAGAGAACTGTTGTCGCTAACTACAGTAATAAAAGAAAAAAAACATTAGATTTTCTTCTTCAGATTTCAGAAGAACGCAAACCAAAACTATGTCAACATGTGCATGGCTCCAGACAGGAATGACATTAAAAGAGTAGCATTGTTAACATCCTACCACTATGAAACTTCCAAAGTAAGCATGAAACAGTTCATCTCATGCTTCAGTTCACATGGAAACTTAATAGGATAAAAAACTGTTGGGAAAAAAGTATCATTCAGTGTATGAGAAAAGTATAGTTAAGAGTTTAAGACTGGATGACTAACCCCTCGCATGATTTTCCCATGCAGGATACTATACACTGATCCAAGGAAATAAGTCATACACGTTAGATTAGTTGTGATTTATGAACTCTAGAGTAATGATCCTTAATCATTAGGGTAAACAATGCCAGGATGATAGTCGAGCAGCAGCAGATCTTGGGATGAAAGAAGCATGGATGACGGAGAAGACTTTGCAATGCCCCGGCCCAAAATACGGGCTAAGACCCACTCTACATGTTGAGTGAACCATGCCTACGTATTAACCCACTTGCGCTTTCGTCCTCGCTTCGCTCAAAAGGATTGACCTGGAATGTATACGCTTTTCGGCACCGACATCTAAGCTGGTCTAGCTCACTCCCGATTTCCGGTTTAAGAATGTCGAATCAAAGGTATTGAGGGGTAATAGATACCGATACTGCATGTTGCTGAGTATCAGAGTAACATAGTTGTGCACTCAAAACAGTTCCATCCAGCTTAAAGGTTGTAGCAGGCTAGCAGGGGGATGTAAGGGGGAGAAACAAGAAAGAGCCAGAGATTGCCTAAACAATTCAACAAGGGATTCTGTAGCCTAAAGATTCTCAAAGTCCCATAATAGAATGGCTGGAAAAGTTTAGTCATCAGAAAAATATGACAGCAAAGCAAAGAAAATACCATATGAACAGTTCGTTGTAGATGACACTTCTATGGGCAATATACCCTACTGACAGCATGGGGCTGAAACAGCCACGGAAGGGCTCGTGCCAGTCACAGCTGACCTGACAAATTAATGTACAAGCCTACAAGGTAAGAGACTTCATGCTAAGTATTGGATTCGAGACAAGACCATGGCACATAGGCACCAAGGGCTAAAGAAACAGCCATCCATACAGCCTTGACACCTGGGCTTGAGCAGCTAATTTTTTGTTAACACCAATAATATTAAAAACTAACATAGCAGCTAAAAGAATACCAAAAGAAAATGCGCTCACCTTATCAAAAGTTACTTCACCTAGTCCACTTTTGTACAATTCATGAACCATAGCAACCAAAATAACTTTTCCAAACTTAGGGCAGTTCTTCATCACCTGTAAAGAGACAAAAATGTTGCAAAGTTACAAATAATGTCAGTTTGACTGTAGTAATTGATATGGCTCATGTATGAGGCAGCCATTGTCCACTTACTTGAATATGTGGTGCCTGAAATACTTCCTGAATAGCAGCTTCTATATCACCCATGCAAACAACACCATCTCCTACAAGTATGGGGATCCATGTTTAATGGATTATATACAAACTCAGAATTGAGTCTAAACGATAATGATGAAGTCACAAAACTGTAGCAAAGGGTGGATTTGTACTGGTGGCCAAGGTTTATGTAAGCATAAAGAAATAAAAATCCCATGAAAACGCTTTTGGTGACAAGCTAATTCCCGTACATATTTACACTGTACCTTTATTTGCAGAAGTCTTTCCAGACTGTTGAGACTGTTTGACGCGGTAGTCTGCGAACTCTGCTGCCCGTCTACAAATTTCTAAAGCTCGCCTAGCATCACCTGACATAGCAGCTACCTGCATGCAAAGGAAATATAATCACATGAATGAAAGTCTGCCAACATTACATTAGAAAATGGCTTAATATTCAAAGAATAGAAGTTAATTAGTGGGTTATATGAGTTGCTAGCCATTTTAAATTATTTGTTTGCACCACACTTCAACTTTTTTTCTAGACTTCGCAACACCACCTCTTTTTTTTACTACACTACTACTATTTGACTTTTATGCCTCATACACCTACCATAGCAAGAACTTATCAGTTATCACTTCATATGTTGCTAGCACATTTGCTGGCTCTTAGCCTCAGATTTGGTGGAATGATGGGCAGAGTAATGGTGATCGAAGAAAAGGCATGACAACAAATATATAAACATGGTATTACAGAGCAAACCTTTCTAGAAGCAAATTCAATAGCCTGTTCCTCAAAGGCATCAATACCCTTTAGACGACTTGTTATAATTTCCTGCAATTGGCGAAAATTGTATGGGCCAAAACACAGTCGTTGGATACCCATCCGACTTGATATACGAGGCAATAACTTTTCCGGGAGATCCATTGTGTTTGCTATGCCTGCATTCATTAACAAAATAACCAAGGGGTAAAAATCAAAGGTAAGGCAAAAATCACAGATCAAATAAAGAATGGTTACCTATAACAACTAGGTTGGAATTTGGTTTGGTGGGCCAATCAAGAATGTTATACAGCACCTGACAAAAGATAGTCAAGGGTCAAAAAATAAGAAAGAAATGAAAATACCACTAATAAAATCTAAAAAAAGAAATTAAGCTATTAGGTTCGGGTTGAATTATTACCGACTGGTTTCTTGTCAAAAGAAGATCAAGCTCATCAATGAGCAAAATAATTGGCTGGTTTGCTTGCTTTCCAATTTTAGAAACACCTGAAAAATGCTCCGTTAAATAGTGAAGAGCCTTTTTCCACCCAACCCTATGCCCACTCAACTGTTCGTATATAACCTGCATATTTTAAACAATATACCCATTACAATTATTTCCTGAGGGTTTGTGCCAGCTACAGTTGAGTAGGGCAGATTTATGATTAGGTAATCAGCAGAAGCACCTTGTAGATATTCTCGGGAGAAGCTAATTTAAGACCATTAATTTCTATAAAACAATACGGCTTCAGAGTTCCGGAATCAAATTCAGATCTCAGCTTCCTCATAACAGCAAGTACACTCATAGTCTGTAGGTCGACAAAACAGAAGATATGGTTTAGTGTTTAGCACTTTAGGCACAGCAGATGAGATGAAACCATACAAGCAGTAAGAAAAAGAATGGATTCTTACCTTGCCAGTACCAGGTACACCATGGATATAAAGGCAGCGTCCTAGACACTGGTCCTTGCAAATTGCATCCTTCACAAATGTAGATATCTCCTCCATTTCTCTGAAACGAGACTTCAGCTGAGTAGCAGTTTCATAAGCATAAGAAATATCCAACAAGATGAACAAACATACTTATCCCTGCAAGGCAATGACTTAGGAAGAGTAGCCAGTAACAGGGTTGCTTTCGCCTTCTCCAGCTCAGTCTTTTGGTGGCACCGTACATGCTCAGGAATTTTTCGTATCCCAATTTTTTGTAGGCCATATATCCTTCCTTTCCTTGAATTCTAAGAGTAAATATTCCATTTCAGTAAAACAATATAAAACAGCAGATGAAGGGAGAAAGGAAGGACTATTACCGCCGCCAATTCATGTGATTGATTCCTTCTGGCAGAGAAACATGATTTAGGTTCTTCCTCCTCGTCATATTCTGAATCTTCATCAGTGCCACTGTTATAATCATTACCGGCATTGTAAGGCTCATCATTGGGATCTTCCTTTGTCTACAAGAAATAAATAGGAAGAACGGTCACTGGGTAAACTGCAATGGTGTCCAAGCCTCTAAGCAGAGAGATTTGCTCTCAAAAGTTTATGCGCGTCTACCTCAGGCTCATCATCAATATCCGCCAAACGCTTAAAATTATGCCAGTGTATATCATATTCATATTCACAATAAAATACATCATCCCCTCCATCGTTGGCATCCCTAAAGTCTTTGGGGCACATTACAGAACAATGTCTAAGAATTGTTTCCATCTGCACAAGCAATAAGAACAAGGAACATAAAAACACAAATGAAACAAATAAAAATTGTGAAAAAGCTAACTATACACACAGAAGAGAATGATCACCTCAATGTCACCAAGATCATTGGTACGGTACAGCTCTCTCCGCAAATTATGCGGCTGCCTTCCTGCTGCAGTCTCTTCAGGGATAATGTACCACCTTACCTTTGCCCAGAAGGTACCATCTGGCTCCCTCCATAAACTGTTGCAGACAAAAGCATCGTTATGTAAACCCACAGACAATGCAGAGAACAAGAACTGTCATTACAGCAAGAGGCATATCTGGAGATATATTCAGGTACTTCTATCACAACAAATCGTTTTTGTAACCCTTTTTTACTTTAGGAAAAAGCGGTGGACCAAGCATTCAGCAGTATAGAACAACGCCTCTAAAAACAACTATATTATCACTAGAAACATTAAAAAAACCTAAAAAGTAACTGATTACAGACCATTCAGTGTAAAAAACATAAATCATGAATAGGGAAAACTGTTGCACGGTCTATCCAAACACAGCACTAATTGACCACCTCATTCCAATTCACAGTGTAACCAACTATAGCCAATGCAAATATCTCAAGGAAAACAAAATACTAGACCAAATTACAGAGCTGTATAGCACACCACATGAACTTGAAAACCAATGCAATGCCAAAACCTCACTAACCTCTCGATGCGCGCGGCCCACAAATCACTGGAGAGGAGTTTCTCCTTGGCGGTTCTCACGATGCGCTTTCCCTCAGGAGGCCTGGGCCGCTCGACTGCCTTGCCAGCGCGCTCAGCCTCGCAGTACGGGCACGCCCAATCCCCTTCGGGCACCCGGCGCAGTGGCGGGCGCACGCACCGCAGGTGGAACCCGCCGAGGCAAGCGTCGCATTCCACCATCACCCCGCCGCCGGCGCGGAAGCACACGCGGCACTCCTCCTCCTCGGGGTCCTCCGCGTCCGACTCCGACTCCTCCCGACGCTTGACGTAAACGTCGTCCCCGACCTCGAACTCACCACCATCGTACACCACCTTCCGGTAGTACGCCCTCTTTCTCCGCTGCCGCCTCTGCCGCTTCGGTTCGCGCTGGGCAGGGGTTTTGGGCGACGGCGCGGCGCGCTTGCCCCTGGCGGCGGGGGTCGGCGTAGCCTTCACGGGCACCTCCGGGGCGGCCTTCGTGGGAGTATCGAGGAGGCGGCGGGAGCGTCGAACAGTGGATGGGGTCACCGGAGACATCGGCGCCGGCGAGGTCGCCGATTTGGACTTCCGCCTGGGCGTGGGCTTGGACGGAGTGCAGGGGTCCATCTGAGGCTCGGCGGAGGCGGCGATGGGCTTCGCAGGAGAGGATCTGGGCTTGGATTTGGATCTGGAAGGGGTGGCGGAGAGATCCATCTCCGGGTTTCGCCGGAGACGGCGAGGGAAGGGAGGCGGAGGAAGGGGGGAATGTGGATTTGAAATGGAGGATATCCGAAGTGGAGGGGACTGACGGGAGCAGACGGAGTTAGGGTTTGGGCAATTGGGCGGTTTGGCGCCCATTCGCACTGCAGCTTTGGTACTTTTGCAGTTTGGTCCTCTGATTATGGAAATTTCGTCTTCTTGTCCAGAAAGATTTCCATACGTCACTTCATTTTGGCATTCCATTTTGTTTCAAAAAGAAAAAAGAAAAAACGCCACATACGCCAAGCCGATTCCATCAAATTTTTCCAAACACGAAGCCATTGATGCACATGCACTCTTTATCTAAGTTATAAATACTATTAACGGTACAAAACCGAGCTTCCATAAAAACAAAGTAAAATAAAAATGGGCATTCCATGAAACTCTTTTATTGTGTTAATTAGATCCACGAAAACTCTTAAAATGCATTTTAGCATCCTAATATTGTTAAAATTACATGTACATACCCCCTTCATTCGTACCTCCTCACCAATGTGGGATCGCTAGCGTGCAATGATTGTGTTTGGGCAAGAATTTGGGTGCTGATATAGTGATATTCATAGTTTAAGAGAAATAGCGAGTGTTTTAGTGCACTGCACAGTCCGTGCAGCACCAATGTCCTACTTGGTTCCCAGCCGCAACTCATCACGCGCGCGCTGAAGATGCGGCACCAAAATTCAACGCCACACTTATGGCAAAGAAATGAACTGGCCAACAGTTAAAATCATGTGGCACGCCGCAGTCCAGTAATCATCCAAGCACCTGCCAAGCTCCTGTGGTGACGTCGAACTCTAGGCATGGCGAGTCAGGGTGGGGAACCAAGCACACCCTAAAAAAACTCGCACCTAAATGGCTAAACACAATCATCGCCACTCTATTAATGCCATGTCGCGCGAAGAGGCACTAGCGAAAAAAAGGGTCTAGGCCTAGAAGGCATCACTAAGCAAGCAGGGTGCTAGATACATATTTTGAGAGTTCATAAATCTATGTGTCACAATGGTACAAGTTTTAAGGGCCGCCTATGTATTGTACTATGAAAACCATCAATAAACACACATAAATGTGGTCCATCGTTTTGTATATGCAAATTTCTTCGCAACAACTTATAGAATAAAGCACAATCCAAGCTTCAAAATTAGTTGGCTTTGCTAGCAGGGTTTGTATTTCCTCTTTGGCTAAAATGGGGCAGAATTGGCTGAGCAAATGCGTGCGCGGAGTGGTTTTTTTGCAAAATAGTCATTATGGGGTGAAATCTCAAAAACTCAGGTGACATGTTGTTTTCTTTTTGCAATTTTCTCGTGCATATGTAACAATTGGACGCGATATGGATGTACGAGATGGACTTGTTTGAAGACTTCTAGTCTCTTTAACATGTTTTGGGTCTCCAAATTTTCCATTTTGGACCAGGTTAAAAGGCTCGCCAAATATATTTCATGATCCGAACTAAAAGCTTTTGATTTTGAATAATGTTTGGTGGTTTCTTCTTTCGAATATCTTTCACTGGAGTTTTTATGACCTAAGTCCTAAAAAATTGGAAAATTCCTTTGGAGCCGTAGGATTAAAATTTTGTACTTGAGATCTGGGTGGGGATGCAGGTTTTGTTGGGTTGACCCAACTACCCAATACCCAAAAAAAAATGAAAAACGGTGTTATTACCCTACAGAGTCGACCCGATAGTTTTTTGGTTCACTTTGGGTTCCATCGGTGGGTAACCAGAACAATCTATATTGTTGCTGCTCTGTAGAGACTCGCTTAGCAACACGTTGTCAATCCAATCCACTTGTGGGCCCTGCCGATCATCCGAACGGAGCAGAGTAGAGTAGCCGGCTATGGTGGCCCCTGTTTGATCGCCGACGGCGAGCGTAGGTCAGCCGGATGAGTGACAGGGGAGCTACAGGGGTTCATTCTACGAGTTCTACGGGATCGCGCACGAGAGATGAATGGCTCAAGGTGCCGCATGACAACTTCAGTGACAAGATGCCGGTGATCTCGCTCGAGGGCATCGATGACACGCGGCGGCGTGTCATCGTGAGGATTGGACCATCTTCCAGGGAGGTGGTGGACCACGACGTCACTCGTGGTCGAGATGACGCGTCTGGCGATTGAGTTCTTTTTCTCGAACGAACGGGCACAAGATTGGGCCTATTTCATTAATAAAGATATTGAGTTCTTCGTGCTGCTGCATAGTTAAACAATGTTTTTATGGGTAACCTATTGGTTTTGGGTAATCTCGTGCTTAGTTTTGGGTTAACCTATTACTTAGGACTTTTCATATTGGGTTGAGTAGGTTGGACACTGGTTGACCCAATACTGACCCACTTGCATGCCTAGATCTGGGGCACGATCTTTGTACAGTTTTTATCTTTTACAATTTTTATGAAGCAACGTTACAATATTTAGATACTACCACTATGTCTATTCATCTAAACGTAATTAATTGTAACCCACCCTTTGACATTGTATCTAATAAATTATTCATTCATCAAAGACAATCAATTAAATCACGTACCATGATGGGACTTGGTACTTAACATTGACATTATGACACCCAGAGCCAAACTTCATCTGTCTTCTTGTTGACCATGCCAATGATATTGCAATGCTAATAAGGGTTCCATGTATAAAAGTACACTATATCATGACCATAACTAAATTATGCCATGCAAGATGACAACTAAGTTGAGGAGCAAGCTAAAGCTAAAGAGAAATGGGAACAAAGCCATAACTCAAATCACGTTCTCTACTTCGGCGTACTAAATCATGTGGGTGAACTCATCTCTAAAATCCATGAGATCATCTCATTCTCTTCTCAAGTGCCAAGTAGATGCAAACTCGTGGTTGAGCACTTATGGCACTCGAAACTTTCTACGCGGAGCCCTAATCAATATTGTAATCTTACTACGGTACATGTAAATTTATCCATGCCAGTAATAATTTACGAGTTTACTATATTGGTTAGATAGTCCTAACCCATAACCACACTAACCAACCTTACGCGAACGGATACCTTGCACTCTCGGTACAAACTTAACTCTAATTTGATCGTTCCAATGCAATGATCAAAGCACAGATCCTTCATCTCTTCTCCTTGACTCTGGGCTATGGCTTGAACTTTGCTTAAACTTTGAATCAACAAAAACACACTGAATGCAGCCGTTGACGAGTGTAGGGCAATCCTACCATCAGAGACTCAGGACAGTGTCCCGCCATTTCTCTTCATCGTGTGCAGCTAGCGCGTGCCCGGAGCGCTTTTCCCGCGTCCCTGGAGAACGGAGAAGGAACCTTACCGGAGTACCGGACCCACTCGAAGCGTCGACCATTTTGTCCACTGCCCTGTGGGCCCAGCGGAAGCAGCACTGCCCTTCCAATGACGAGGGCTAGCTGCCTAGCAGGTGATGAGTCTACAGAGCTATAGTATATCTTATCTAATCGATTAGCTTAACCACTCCTCCCATCCCACCCTCACGTCACGCCGTAGCCTACCTCGCCTGAACAAGGCACCGCGCGCGGTGGGCCCGGCATAGGAAGCCCCATATGACAGCGACTGTTTGTCCATGCTGGTGTCAGGTACCGAGCCAGCTCATGATTTTTAAAACAAATTAAAAAGGTCAAACGGCTAATCCTCCAAGGGAATCTCCCAATTTCTTAGGACTTCGATCTCCTGCAACCTTTTTTTTTTACCTCACGCTGTTCTTGTTTATAGCCCACTTGTACGTGATGTCTGCAGCTATCCTCCATTCATATCTTGATGCCGGGCGGTGTTTTTTTGGAAGCAATTGGGCACCACTCGTCTGCCATTTTTTTTCCCCGACATTTTTTTGTCCAATTTTTGTTGCCAAATTTTTTCCATTCAGATTGTACCAAAAGCTTCGAGCAATCCTTTGATCTGAAAAGCTTTGCAAATAGCCTGTCACTCTCTTGATTTTTTAAGACTCTTTTTGGATCGATGCAGACGAGCCTACCACTCAGCTCCGATCTTGTTGTTGCTTCCCACAGTGCTTAGGATCCAAGGAACCCCGAATCTGTGCTTGGAGCACCCACCAGTCCACCACACAGATTCAGCATGGATAGATTGGGCAAAACCCGGTGAGTAATCCAATCTTTACCGCGCAATCTCCCTACCGGCCATTGGAGATCTCGCTCGGCAGCGACCAAGGAAATGTCGCCGCAGCCGGCCCCGGACCTCGCCGAGGACAAGGAGAGGGAGACCAATGTCCTCATCGAGGCGGCCCCGGGGTCGCCGGCGAAGGCGGCGGAGGGCGACGGCCCCGGCAGGTCGCTGTCGCCGGCGGCGTGGCTCCGGATGCTGACCCGGGAGCTGCACTGGAGCTTCGTGCTCGGCGTGGTGGCCACGTACGGCGTCAGCCAGGGGCTCGGCGGCGGCATCAACCGCGTCGCGTCCGACTACTACTGGAAGGACGTGCAGCGGGTGCAGCCGTCGGTGGCGCAGGTGTACCAGGGCGTCACGTCCATCCCATGGATGGTCAAGCCGCTCTGGGGCCTGTTCACCGACGTGCTCCCTGTCGCCGGATACCGGCGCCGGCCGTATTTCATTCTTGCAGGTGAGGAGCTTGGTGCTGGGCTTTGTTGGTTTTTTGTTAAGAGTTGTCAGTTGTGCCTGATTTCTGGAACAACCAGTGAGTGGTCTTGCTTTAGGAACTTCAAAATTGAAAGATATCTTGCTGAAATGTAGGGGTACAAGTAAAAAGTTCTATGACTTGGTGCTGAAAAGGTAGTGGCAAATTGTGTCATTGGTGATCAGCACCAATCATGCATGCCTACAAGTACTAGCTAATGGCTCACATAGGACTACTAATTCTTTGCGTCTATGCACTGGTTGACTTTCACGCAGTAGGTGTAGTCTAAGATCCAAACTAGATGAGTAGACAAACTTATTTAGAATATGGCGATGCATCTCACCATATTGTAAGTTGTAACCGTGTGATGCTAAACTGCATATAGAGGAGCTCAAATTTTTACCAAAAGCTACTCTGAAGGTATCAATGTGATTATGTAGGTGCATTTATTTTAAGGCACCGTTGCAGCATAAGGCAGACATATGTGGCCTATTCCTGAAACAATGTCATTTGCACTACAGTTCCCTTGATAGGAGATAAAACGCCATTTTGCAAAAAGTATAGACCAAAATTGAGTATTTTGTTTTTTTTGTCCTCTCCCTGTTTCTGAGGAGTATGCAGGCTTCATCGGAGTTATTGCAATGCTTATAGTCTCTCTCCACAGCAAGCTTCATGCACTGTTCGCCTTGTTGGCATTGATGGCCGGAAGTGCTAGTGTGGCGATAGCTGATGTTACTATAGATGCTTGTGTGGCGGAAAACAGTATATTGTACCCTCATCTTGCTGCTGACATGATAAGCTTAAATGGATTCTGTTCATCTGTTGGAGGTCTTATTGGATTCTCAATAAGTGGTTTTCTTGTTCATGCGATAGGGGCTCAAGTGAGTATCACTAGTTCATTTCATATAATAATTTGTTCGATCTTCATATTTTCCAATTCTCATTGGTCTGCATTGATCTTGCCATGTGCTTTGAACCCATATATTCATTATGTTCATAAGCAATCAGTTCGTTGGACTTGTGTTGCTTCTCTCTTCTGTGATGTGTTGGCTATAAATTAGACAAGTCAATTGTCAATTTTTTGATGTTGGTGGTAGATTTTGAAAACTAGATGGTTCTGGTATCTGTCTATCTGATAATGCATAATCTTGTGTTTCTCAAGGGTGCCCTTGGCCTGTTAACTTTACCATCTGCCTTAGTCATTTTATCTGGAATGCTGCTAAAGGAGGTCCATATCCCCAACTTTCCATACGGGCAGGTTAGGAAAAAAATGTTGTTTTTTCCCCGTTTTACACCACATTTAAGTACTCTATTTTTACACTAGATTTTCCTTTTCATGTTAAAAAACCAGGCTCACAAGAAGTTTGTAGAAGCGAGTGGAAAAATGCTAACAACCTTAAAATGTCCTGAAGTATGGCGGCCATGTGTTTACATGTACATGTCACTTGCTTTGAGTGTCGACATCCAAGAAGGAATGTTCTACTGGTACACAGACCGAAAGTCAGGGCTATCTTTTCATGAGGTACATTCAGAAATCATTTAGCAATGATGCATACTTGACAGCTTGTTATGAATGTGGGCCTTCCATTTTCACATGGGATCTCTCTATCTGTCTCGTGATTAAAATTCTTCTTCACTTACCATGTTTGGAATAGCACTCACCTTGTGAACATTTCGCATTAGTACTTCTGAAAATTGTTCCTTCATAGCACATAATCAAAGTATCAAACTAACTTTCTGTTACTTTACCAGGGATTCATTGGCTTTATGTTCGCAGTTGGGTCAGTTGGTTCTCTTGTTGGGGTTATACTTTATCAAAATATTCTCAAGGACCGCCTGTTTCGCAGCCTGCTTTTTTCAAGCCAGTTGTTGTTAAGCTTGTCAGGAATGCTAGATCTGATCTTGGTGCTTCGTCTAAATCTGAAAATGGGGATACCTGATTACTACTTTGCTGTGATCGATGAGGGGGTTTCCAAAATGATAAACCGTGTCAAATGGATGCCTCTTCTGGTGCTTTGCTCAAAGCTCTGCCCCCCTGGCATTGAGGGCACATTCTACGCGTTGCTCATGTCCATTGACAATATTGGCGGATTAACTGGATCATGGATTGGTGGACTGCTCCTTCATTTGTTGAGAATCACAAGAACAGAATTCAAGAACCTCTGGGCTGCTATAATGATTCGAAATGTGATGAGGCTGCTACCTCTGGCGCTGTTGTTCTTGGTGCCAAGTAGCGATCCAAACTCCGCTCTTCTTCCATCTGATTTGTTGAATGAGGATGACGATGGCGAAGGTCACCAAATGGAGAATATTGAGTTAACCTCGCTTGCTGTAGACAAGGGCTCATTCCCTGACAAATCTCCCCAAGAACGCGGGAACCGGGAGGGCATTGATGTAGAGCAGGATGACGACGAAGTT
The DNA here is from genome assembly GCF_005286985.2 of Setaria viridis. Taxonomy (NCBI): domain Eukaryota; kingdom Viridiplantae; phylum Streptophyta; class Magnoliopsida; order Poales; family Poaceae; genus Setaria; species Setaria viridis. The sequence continues at coordinate 3,385,610 of NC_048266.2, forward strand.
TCGCTGCTTGCCAACAGGGGTTGATAATACTGGATGCATAATACGGAGATTTTTGTTTTGCACACGAGCAAATAGTTGAAGTTTAGAAGAAGAAAAAACTTGACATTACATCAAAGACATTCATTAGATGTCCATGTTGTTAAATTCATTCATTTCACAGTAGGTTAGCGTAGTCTTTAAAAGACACATACCGTTACCAGTTTACCACAGACACTTTGGAGTTTGTTCTCCTATTCTCTGAACTTCCACATGTTACAACATTTGAATCAAGTTTTACGAAGTGTAAAAGTTTTGCCTTTCTAGCAAGTTTATGTTTGCTGTGACAGTTGAGCTGCTGGCGTCTTTGACTAATCTGTTGATTGGGCTTCATCGAGGCCTCGTTTAGCAGGGGTGTGGTTGTGGCTGAAACGGTTCCGGCTGTAGCTCCTCCGATGAAGCGGCTTCTCTGATGAAGCTGAAGCCGTTCTGGAAAGTGTTTGGCAAAATGACTTTTTCTGTATTTTTATAAATGGATGTAATAGGTCAAATGTCATATATGCCCTCGGCTACGTGATTTGGATGTATACATTAGTTTATATTTGCCCTCAATTATAACGTGAGTTGTCATATAAAATGAAAAAAATAATGAATAGAAATTAGATTAATATTGAATTAGCATTTTCCTTTTTTTAACGCACTTATTTTTTTATCTTTCCTATCCCGTGTCTTTTTACTTCCTTATTGTCTTCTTTTCTATCCGGCTCCTCCTGCTTCCTTCTTATCCTCTAGCTACTAGAACAAGCACCACCGTGCGCTTCCCTGCGAGCATGTCTCCGAGGTCCACCCACCCGCGCTGCTCTCTTTGCTGCTCCATCCGGCTCGGCCGCGCGACGCCCCCATCTCCATACTGCATCCATGCGACCCCGTCCCCTGTCGCTTCCGCCCCTCGCCGCTATGGGCATGCCATCGCCGGTCCTCGCCAGTGTGGGATGCCGCTGCTCTTCCCCGGCATGAGCCATCGACAAGCATCGCCACGGTAAGGCATTTTCGCCAAGAACTACGGGAGGTGAGGGAGAAGCCGCGGGGAGCCACTTTTTTCGAACCCTTCTCCTAGTTCATTTTGATGGCCAGGTTCAGTGCCTCACCTCCAAAGCCGTTTTTGCTTGGTCCGTTTTCAGATGAAGCCGGTGGAGAAGTACCTCCCAAAGCCCTGCCAAAAGGGTCTGATTCTGATCATGATCAGTGAGAAAATTTTCAACCTATTGCAGCACATTAATTTTATTTCATATTGCATGACAATTTGCATATATGATATATCAACGTTATTTAAACGAGAAAATATCTCGATGATCTGACAAATCCCTTGAATCCATAAAAAAAAACCTTGAAGCTCCATAGACTTTGACTTTTCAACACCACTTCTTGATCTTGACCCTGCTACAGTGCTACAGTACAGTCTAATCGTACAAGTAGGACCAGCCGTCTCGCCGTCGGCTAGCGAGAGGAGAGAAGCGTTTTCCACGTGAGGGCGGGGCGGCAAAACGAGTCACGCTGCGCGCTCGTGCGAGCACACCGAACCGAGCATACATCCGGCCCCACCGCGTGGGCCCGCCTGTCACCGCCGCGCGCCGCTGACAGCCGCGCGCGCCTGGCGCCCAACGACCCCGCCACTTTATCCACTCGGGGGAACACCACCTGCCACCGACGCGTGGGACCAGAATCAGTGGACCCAGAGGTCATAGACCGGGCGCCGTCACGCCGCACGGGCGCGGCTATTTCTGGACCCTTCTCCTCGCCAAAGGCCAAGCAGGCAAGCAGGACCCCTCCTCCTCCCCCTCTCCCCATTTCGCCTTCGCGCTCCCTTCCTCCCTTCCTCGAATCATTCGATTCGCCCCGTCTCGCCGCCCCCACCCCCACCGATTCGATTCGGCCGCCGCGGTGATCGGCGGCGGCGCTAGGGTTAGGGTTCCGGCGATCCCCCACCCACCCACATGGTGCAGCTCCCGAGCTCGGGGAAGCGGCACGCGGAGCCGGCCGAGGCGGCCATGGCTCCGGCGCGGCGCGCCGCGGCGGCGGCGGCGGCGGCGGCCGTGAAGCTGGAGGTGGAGGAGTTGGGGGCCGATGAGCGCGGCCCGCTTAGCAAGCGCGCCAAGGCCGCTCAGTCTGCTCCCCCGACGCCTCCGCAGCAGCAGCAGGTAGATCCGGAGTTGTCGTATTTTTGTCGCGAATTCCGTGTGCTCGATTGGGACTGGGATTGAGTTGAAAGCGTTCTGTTTCGTCATGTTTGATACCAACTGGGGAGTTCCGATAGGATTTTGCGGGGCTAGTTTGGTGTGATATATTTTTTTTGGGGGGGTGGGGGTGGGGAGTAGAGCTGAGCTGTGAAATTCAGGCGTTCGATCCAAAAAATTACCCTCACGCTTTGAGGACTAGGGGTGGAGGCTGCAACGGAGGATAATTCTCGCGGACTGGTCTAACTGTGTGGATAGGAGTACAGCTTATGTTGCTCAGATAAATTTTGTACATGTTGCTTCTATGCAACTTCTGCAACAATGTCCTCTGTCCTGCTGTAAGTGCCTCAGTGAAACCGGTTGGCAGCAACCTACCTTGGAGCTGCAGTTCGTTGCAAACACCTGTTCATTTATTTCACCCGATTTCTAACAGGGATTCTCTTTTGACCCATATAACTCGATGTGATATTTACTTGCCCTGTGTGCATCCTAACGCTCTGAAGCAACCAGGGAAGAAAAAACAATAGTCGAGCCATGCTCACGGAGTCATATCCTACCATGTTCAGTTAGTAAGTCCTGTCATAGTACCAATCTATGGCTGGAATTTGGTACTACCATCTTGACACATTAATGTGGATACAATTAATGTTCTGTGGGTTTGGCGCCTTGATAGACAGTAGTAGTATAGTGTACTAGTGTACATGTACTCCGTGCACTAAGCTTGTGGTATGCTCAAAGCCGACTATGGCATTAGGAACAAAAAGAAAAATATAAATAACCTTGTGAACAAAAAAACCTAACAACTGTTTGTTCCTAGGTATTTATATGGGATGCATGCTTTTTTGCTAAAATACAATTTAAGGTGTTTGTAGTGTTTTCCTTCTGTTAATGGCTGATGAACCCTTAATAAACAATAAGATATGATTATGCAGATACAATTGTAGAATGATTAGCTTTGAGGTTTATTGTTCTGATGTTGATCTGAACACTTTCAGGATATGTACCACAATGTACTTGATGAACCTAGCCCGTTGGGCCTGCGGCTGAAAAAAAGCCCATCTCTGTTGGATTTGATTCAGATGAGGCTTTCTCAAGCATCCAATGCTGGAGAGTCTTCAATTGACAACAGTGGTTCAGAACCTTCCAAGAAGAAAGACAATAAATCTGGCGTGTCTGCAGCTGGCGAACGGCTAAAGGCTTCAAATTTTCCTGCAAATATATTGAAAATTGGTACATGGGAGGTGAGGAAATTTATTTTTGCTGTTTCTTATGAGCTCTGCCAGAACCTTAATATGCATTGGGTCTATGTAGCCCTTCTTTTTCTGCTGAGAAGTAGTGCGCTCACACAAAAGATATCATGTGAGTGAATAATGGCGCTTTGTTGAGACATGGCCAATATGTTAAATACTCTCCCCCTAAGTCACTACGAGCGCCCCCGATCAGTGCAATGGGATGTGGCTATTTATCCCAATTTTTCGTAATCGATTAGTTAACATGGTGGTTAACCGTATTATGAAAGACGGAAAAAAATCATTGTACTAACCGTATCATATTTGTTTTGTCTGTAGTCTGTACAACTTGAAGTTAACATTCATGCAATTATAATGCTGGTGCTGTGTTATAGTATGAAGTGTTAGTGCGACATCACTGCATCTTACTTGTTATCTGAGCTTCTTGCAGCTGTAGTTATGAGCCAAACTCAGCATTTTAGCGCAAGCATTTTAGCACATCCAGTAGTTTATATAATAGTTCAGCTGAACAAACCTTGTCCTTAAATGTAACTGAAGTTACCTCTATTTTTGAGCAGTACGTATCACGGTATGAAGGTGATTTGGTGGCCAAGTGTTACTTTGCAAAGCATAAGCTTGTGTGGGAAGTTCTGGAAGGTGGTCTTAAGAGTAAGATAGAAATTCAGTGGTCAGATATTACTGCTTTGAAGGCAACTTGCCCCGAAAATGGACAAGGAACCTTGGATGTGGTGGTACGTTTATCTGAAATAACTTTGTTTCTTTTTTCCTCTCAGTTCACTACCTGTGTTTGTGTTCTGAGAGGTTTTCCTTTTTCTGAAGTTGGCCAGACCACCTCTATTCTTTAAAGAGACAGATCCTCAGCCGAGAAAGCACACATTGTGGCAGGCTACCTCAGATTTCACTGGTGGCCAAGCAAGTATGCACAGGTGAAGTTCTTTTCTCATTCCATGTTCACAGTTATAATGGATTCCATATGAGAAGAGCGTTCCATTATGGGCAATGGAACCTCTATATATTGTGGCGGTATGACAATAGTATGCTACTCCCTCCGTTCCAAATTGCTGGTCGTTTTGACTTTTCTAGGTTCATAGATATATTTATGCACCTAGACATACACTATATCTAGATGCATAATAATACTTATGAACTTAAAAAAACTAAAACGACCTACAATTTGGAACGGAGGGAGTACTTACTGTTTGCATATTAACTGATTTTTTCTCTGTGTTTTTAAAGGCTTCAATTGCATTTCAAAGACAACAGTGTTTACCTGGGGTTTTGTAGTACTATGTGCATAATGATTTTTAAGTTTCCTTTATGGTTTTATTTCTATTATTAGAAGAGCACAGAAAACTGCTTTGCGCAGTCTCAGCAGTTAGGTATCGTAGCATGCACCTTTAAATAGTTTGCTTTAGTTGTGTTGCTAAGGAATAAATTGTTTAGTTGGAGATCACTTTGAGTTGAACTATTTCATATCTAGATTCAATCGGTTTAGGACCCGCTTATAAATAGCAACATAAGGAGACATTGACACCCTTTTCAGTCAATCAAGAAAAATGAATTGGTCTTTCTACCCCAGCCTATGGTCTCGTACTTTTTGTTGTTAGTCTGGATGTAAATTTGCGCATCACAGGGGTTCCAAGAAACCCAAAAGATTCATAGAAATGGTTCCACACTGCATAACAGAAAAAATGGAAAGCTTGCATGTGTTGTAAAGATAGCTTTTCAGAGCCAGCTAGGTATTTAGCAAGGTATGGTCCACGGTATTATTTGTGACAACTTTTATTTATTACAGGGTTGTACCATCTATAACACAGAATTTTGATTTATGATAGTGCTATTTATACTATTACTTGCTGAGCTCCTACTCTACTCTGTTCAGTATTCTGATTGGTCAAAAATATGCAGGCGGCATTTCCTGCAGTGCCCTTCAACCTTGTTGAGCAAGAATTTTGAGAAGCTTGTTCAGTGTGATCAACGGTTATATCAATTGAGCCAACAACCAGAGATCATATTAGAGACTCCAGTGTTTGAACCTAGGTGTTCAATATTTGAGGATCCGGTTGAATCAAAATGTGCTGGTTTTACTAATTTGAAAGATGAACATGAAGCTCTACCTGGGTATTCAGGTTCCTTGTCACCATGTGCTGGCTCATCCATGTCTGCTAAAAATGAAGCCAACGATTCCATTGGAATGCCAGCAGAATATCTTCCTCAAACAGTAGGCTCAGGTAATTCAAAGCCTATTACAGCATCTGTCACCCCTTCTATTGCAGTCCATAGCATTGCCTTACTACAGTGCTATCAGTAGCTCAAAGTACAAATACCTTGTAACTGTGATGGTGATGTGCTTTTATCATTATGCTCCAAAGCACTATAGAACTAAAACAACATTAATCTTTCAACTACAGATGTGCTTTAGTTCTTTTGGTAGACACATAACTACTTTGTTTGAATATAATGGGAATGTTATAATGGCATAATGCTGATGTACTAGCCAAGGCTGTATGTGCTCCAATGAATTGAAATTACAAGGTCTTCCACATGAGACATTGTCATATATTTGGATTAATCTTTCTAATCCCAGAAGCACTTTTACAGGAGCTGGTGCTGTAGGTCTGCAAGCTATCAGCAGAAATGTGAACGGTGCAGCTCCAGAATTCAATATTCCCCACTGGTGGAGTCAATTGAAGGTGCCTGGGCTTAGGCCATCGATGTCAGTGGATGATTTGGTAAACCACCTAGGTAACTGCATCTCAGAGCATATCACTTCAGGCAATACAGCACTGGCCAAAAACGAGGTGCCAACCAAAGAAACACTGGAGGAGATTGCTCAGTATCTTCTTGGTGACGCACAAGGCCCACCTGTCTCTGCCTCTGAAGAGAGATCACTGATGGCTAGGGTGGACTCCCTCTGCTGTTTGATTCAGAAAGACACAGTGCCAGTTGCCAAGCCAAAGCCTGAGCCAAATGACAGTGGCGGCATTGGCGTGGATGCCTCAGATGGTTCTGATGAAGAATTCAGTTCAGCACCAACAGGGAAAACTACAGATGCTGCCGAGCTGCCAGCCATGTCGAGAAAGGACTCTTTTGGGGAGCTCCTGACGAACCTCCCCCGCATCGCTTCACTACCGCAGTTCCTTTTCAAGATACCAGAGGATACTGAGAACTGAAACCTGGAAGTCAAGACCTGGCTCCGCATTCCCTGAAGTAGGGAGGTCACTGTAAAGATTGTACCCCAGCAATAAGAAAAGCCCCCTTAGCCAGGTCTTGACTGAGAACTGAAACCTGGAAGTCAAGACCTGACTCCGCATTCCCTGAAGTAGGGAGGTCACTGTAAAGATTGTACCCAAGCAATAAGAAAAGCCACCGTAGCTCTCCTCCTTCAGAGGTGAGTTCCCCGCCCTGTAAATGTGACACCCGGTAGGTTGCTCCAATTGTCTGTATGTTTCGTGACTCAAATGGGTAGTGGAAAAATTAAAATGTTCATTGGTTCTTTTTAACTCAATCATGTCCTCGTGCAAAATGAAGTGCCAAACTGTTGATACTAGTACTCAGGAAGCGTATCCACTGGTACCGTGTATCCCTTCCAGATTGACGTGAATAAAACTAAAAAAGTTTGTTTCGGTCTGTCATGCTCAGTTTCGGTGTGAATTTCTATCGTACTCTCGGAGCACGATATTTAATCTTGTACGTAGTTACTTCATCTTCTTTTCTTTTGTATAATCCTGGAAGTGAAGCAGCAGCGGAATGGGACGACTCAGAGGCAGCTTGTTGGCACGACATGCATCTATTCTGCAACTCCTGACCTCTGCAGATGCTCGAACACAACAACCACGGCACGGGACGGGATGCTGCTGCAGCAGCATTGCCATCTCAAAATTTGCCCTTGTTTGGATAACACCTCCCTTTGAACAAATGTGGATTGAAGTGAAAAAAGAGCCCAACTTTCCTGTCAATTTCACCCAATGGTTGGGAGGGGATTATCACTTCATCGCACCCCCCTGCGAGTGAAGGACGATTCCATTTACCCAAACTACAGCATCGATTGTTCTTTGCACACCACAAATGTACTACCACCTCAACCTACTCAAGTGCAATCATACACGAAAGAAGGAGCTCGTGGTTTCTGACATATTTTACAACATACAGATCACTAATAAATAATATCACAACAGCGCCATCCTTGCCGGGCGGCACAAGGACCTTAGAACCTGAATCACTAAACTACCTGATGGTCTATATTGTTCCATACCGTCCCTGCACAGCAGCCCCAACTTCATGTTGGACTTGGAGCAAAGCCAAACTTTACACAAAACATATCGCGGCACATGAGACCTGGCACACACAAGGCACTCGTCAGTGGCTTGAATCACACGCTTTAAAATGTCTTGATGCGATAGTTAAATAAGTGAAAGGAAAGAAGGGTAGGGGAATTACACGTCCTGTACTTTCCAGCCTGCAAAAAAAAAAGTCTAGTCCTGGAGAGCTTTCACGCGGGAGGTCAGCTCTCGGACTTGATTCTTGAGGCGCTCGGGGTTGCAGAAGAAATCAACGAATATTTGCCTCTCCCTCCCCACCTCATGAGCACGATTCTCGAAGATCTGGAAATCATTTGCAGCTATTAGTCTTTTGAATACATGGAAAGTTGGGAACAAAAAGATGGCTATTCTTCAAATATTTCTTGTTAAGTTCTTTGCTTAACGATGACGACTGACAATCAAAGTCAAGAAGCTAGTTGTTCTGTGCAGTATGTGTTGCGTTATGGACTGGACCTACGGTCGACTTAAAAAGTTTATGAACCTAGAAATGCACTTTCAGAGTTCGTGGACCCAAGTGACACATCCTTACAAGATGATGGAGCTCTGGTGCATTTTACTCAAACTAATTCCTCAGTGTGTTGTCTAGTCTGTGGAAATTACCAGATAAATGCAAAAATAACAGAAGAAGCTTTCATTGCAGTGTTCCATCAGGCAACAGCCCTAAAGGATGACAGCATATCAACAAATGAAATACCTTTATCTTCTGGGTGCGAGCCTTTGTTACTTCTTCCACAGAAACTTCAACTTGAGCGTTTGCATTTTCCATATCATCAAGCGCCCGCATCAGTGGCTATAAGACGAACATAGGTTTAGTTCAAGGTTCATGCATGTGCTGAAATAAGGATCCAAGAAACATCACAATCTGAGGGCTCCAAGACTGTACCCAAGGTGTCAATATCGGTTCTGCAGTTGTTGATGATGCAAACAAAAGCTGTTCCACAGTTTGAATCAGAGTGCATCTGTAGGAGGGAAGAGAGTGAAATGACTGGACTTGGGGCCTACTGGACATATATTGGCAGACTAAAGACTTTTGAAGGTTAAAACATAATATTGATTATTGAATAACCTACTCAAGAAGGCTTTTAGTAAAGAGCTTGCATGGAAGACCAGAAATTCAGCATGCCATGATGTTTCCTTATTGAAATATTATTTAATTTTACGAACAGTAGATGAGGCAGCAATTTCGCACATATAGAAAAATCAAGTTGAAACACGCAAAGATTTGATTTTTATACATGGGTAGGTTGGTAGAATAAGTTGGTACATAGCAGAAAAGGCACTAAATGAACCTCTGAAATGTCGATATATATTTTGACAGGAAATAAGGTGAAGGAAACCAATTATAAGAGGGTGCTTCGTTAACTTACAGCTCATTGATAAATCTTTTCCGGTCAGCTGGAAGGGTATTCTCCAGCTCAGACTGAAGAGAAAGCAAGTCAGATTGAAGAGCTGATATCTGCTGAACCAATGCATGTGCTGACATGTATGTTGGCACTGTTGCTTGGACATCTACAGAAAGGATATGGAACATTAGGAATATGAGAATAAAATGTTCATAAAGCTAAGTAGAGTTACTTGCTTACTTGAGTGAATACATAGGAGATCTCGCACTGCATGGAGGAAAGTGTCACGATCATCAATTGCTCCTTGTTCTCTTACATCAGATGCAGCTTGAATTAATGAATTATAATGGCCCTGAAGATCACATTACACAAAGAAAACTAAGAATACCTGGAGACAACAAAAAATAACAGGAGACAGAAATAGATGCCGCTAAAAACTCCATGTAAAATGAAAATACACCAAAGAAACAAGGACAAGAAGCAAGTTAATAACAATGGAGATTGCTTACCAAACGGGTATTGACTGCTGAGAGATAGCTCTGGAGCTCAGATTCTATTACTCGAAGCAATGAGTAAGCACTAGCTATATTCTTCCTTTCAAGTTGGCAAGCAATCTTCAGAAACTGGTGTCTGGCGAGCTGATTAACCAAGTGATTGATGAACTGTAAAATGTATGAGATAACAGTAAGATTAGAGGAAAAGCAAAAGGACATAATAACAAAATCAAAAGCGCAGCCTTAATCTTATGAGAAAAAACAGTTTCCTGTTGAAACAAGCTCGTAACACTAGTAGCAACACACTGGGGTTTCATTTAACAGTAAATCTAACCACCTGCTGCAAGTATGAACCCATTGAGGCAACCACTTTTGTCATGCATACTATGAATTAAATCCAGATAACAGCAAAGGAATACTGGTCAATTGCTGTTCCAGTTACTTTGCTGTAAAGTGCAGTTGTCCTAGAAATCCTCCAATGCTTTGAAGACGAAGCCAAAATAAGGAACATAATGTTTAGGGCAGTCCCAACCCTCCATGTCAGCTAGTGTCCATAGAATTTATTGAAGTGCCACCTAAGCAAAAGTCTGATGTGGCAGGGAAATTAAAGAAGAGAGAAGAAAAAAAACAAGAAACAATGTCGCATGCAGGAAACTACGTTGTCGCTCGCACCAAGACGCAGGAAACGATCCGTTCTGGCGTTGGGCGATCCTTCGTTTCCTCCTCACGCGCTTTCCCCTTCCTCCCGATCTGTTGTGCCTGTGCTCCAATAATCAACCGACCGGATCTAGCCGGCGGTGCTCCAGGTTGCGGCAGCAGCGGCGGCAGACGGCGGGTGCACTTCGAGCGGTGCCGCGGTGATGGCCTTCCCTGCCATTGGTGCTGCTGCATGGCCCGGTGGTGCTGTAGGGAAGGGCTGTGACAGAAATCGATTTGTAGTTGCGGAATCCTCGAATGCTGCCAAAACTCAAGGGCTCGGCGGCGCGTATTGATCCTTCATGGTGGAATCGACATTCCGTGGTGCTAATCAAAACTCCTCCATGCAAAATCGATGCAAATCAAAGCTGCCACTGCTCCCTGCAGGCCTCATGGATTTGCGAATCGAGTGCCTGCAGGCCTCATGGATTTCAGAATCGGGTGCCGTGGTGAGCGATGTTGGCATGCTTGGTGGCGGGGAATAGCCTCGTCGAGCTCCGCACCTTGCAGTTCGTACGCACGGTATGCATGAGGTGCTTGGCCTTGCTCACATTGACCCTGATTGCATACTTGTTTGGACTTTCATGGCTGCTTGTCTGTGTTTGGGGAAAAGCAGCATAGGGAAGGGAAAGGAAGAAAAGGCATCATTTCAGTTTTGTGCAATGACATATGAGAAATATAAATTCAGGTTGATGTACGGCACCAATCTTCTATTTTGAAGCACGCAGTTCATACTCACAGCATCCATGAGGTTGCTTGGCTGCTTGCTTAGCTTGTGTGTGGGGAAGAGCAGAACAAGGGAGGGAACTGCTATTGCTATGCTGTTGCACGGCTTGTACTGTGTTCAGCTAACTGCTATGTTACACACACAAACAAAGCTTGCCACAACTAATCCTACTATATTTGTTGAACATGCAAGGACTAATTAAATTTTCTTCTCCATGGAAACCACTATAGACATTGTGCATTGGGGAGGTAGTGTCTACATGTACATTTATTATGCTCTCTCTCCTCTAGACACTACCCATAGACATCATGGGTTCGGACTGCCCTTACACAACTTCATAACACCTCACTAAGGCCCTGTTTGTATCCACTTATAAGCAGCTTATGGGTGGAAATAAGCGAAAATCCCACCCAAACGCCTCGCTTATTTCCCGCTTAGCACACAAGCGGCTTAGCCCAAAATCCACGAAACAACGGGAGGTCCAATTTTCTGGTAAGCGGTTCGGGAGACGCTTATCGCGTAAGCGAACCCCCTTTTCCCCAATACCCTTTCCACCGACACCTCCTGGCCTCCTGCGCCTCCCTCGACGCCTGCCGCCTCCTTGCCCTCCGCCTCACTCCATGGCCACCGCCTCCTGCCCTCCGCCGGCGGCGCCGCCTCCCACGCCTCCCTCGACGCCCTCCACCTCCCTCCACGGTCGCCGCCTCCCTCGACGCCCTCCGCCTCCCTCCACGGCCGCCCTGCTGTCTGCGGCCACTGCAGCGCTCCTCCGGTCCAGCCTCCAATCGAGCTCCGCCAAGCCGGAAAGCCACGCCCATCCCAAGCCGGCGCCCTCCCCTGCGGTTCACGACCGGTCAAGGCGGCGCCGGTCTAGCCTTCTGCTCGCCAGAAGGTCTAGTGCTTTAGGAGATGACATGGATATGAGTGCATTGCGTGATGCTATTGCTGTCATTATGGTTTCGTGATTCGTTGTTGTACCCATCATGAATGTTTCCACACTGCACCGATCTATCATATGAATTTCATATTATTGTAATGCAATTTCTATTTAACAAAATCTAGAGACATTACAATTATTATCTTCTCATCGTATTCACAACAAAAATGAGCTATTATCAGCATCAAGGGCATTCAGGTCTAGTCAGGACAAACAATCGACACAAAATAATCAGGATTGCCAAACACCTAGCTTATTCAGACAACAGATTCTCCAGACAGCAGGCTTACCATATAAGCTGCTTGCCATATAAGCGAGTTCCAGAAAAGCGTATACAAACAGGGCCTAAGTATCTAAAGGACATCTTATTTTCATAATATTAGAGAAAAAACATAAAGATGCCGACGGACATGTATAGTGTGAGAATGAGCTCACCGTCTTTTGCCTGTTAATGTAGTACTCCTGGCGCATGACCTTTAAATCATAATCCCCTAATATTTAAGTGATCAGAAGAATGTTAAGAAAACAATGCAACAAAATTTGCAGAACACCCAAAAATGAAATGCTTTGAACAAACCTTGCAAAATATATGTGCCTTGAAGTTGAGCAAGTTCTGAACAGAGGCATGGTATCGTCTGGAGGGGAGAACAAGTGAATAGATGAAGTAAGATGTAAGATTGTACCATGAAACAAAGAATCAAATAAGAACAACCGGTGCACTTCAGTAAGAACTATTATTTTTACCATATCCTCTAAAATCTAAAAATTCTTGCAAACGGTGAGATGGTCTTTCTGAAAGAGTTAGTTACAGTATCCAGCTAACCCCAGCATACAACTTTCCATGTCCAAAAAGCACATAAATGACTCCAAGGTTTATTATAACCTAAGGGACAAAATATAAGGATAAGATTGTGTTTCTACATACCTCAGATACAAAAGCTTGCACCTTTTGAGAAAGTGTTGAGAGCTCTCCAGCAAGCTCAGAACCTTTTCTCCTGAAGACAAATAACACAGATATGAGAGGGGACTTATATAAGATAAATCTTTGTTTCTGCTGTAGCCTGTAGGCATATATTGCAGTTCTGTCTATAGTTTATGTATATGCCTATAAGGTGCAAAGTTGGAAAACTGATAGAGCCATGATCATTAATCATAGCATAAAATGTACCTGAGAGAATGGATGTCCCTATGTATATGAGCCTCGTCGGATGACACTTGAGCTTTCAATATAGAGAGTATGGCTTGCTGTTTAGCATTCTCAACTTGTGCTTCAATCCACTGCCTTTCACTTGTAGCAAATCTGTTACCAAAATAGAGTAACCCAGAGTACACCCAAGAACGGTAAAAAAGTTAGAAAGCTGGAAAACAATACTATTAACCTAGCCACCTAAGAGGTTAACACAATGAACAGAATATGATCCCAAATTTAACATAACAAATAACTCAAATAATCAATAACAAATGTAAGATCACAACATAAAAGTTGAATATTAGAAACAGGTAGCTGTATAAACATGGTATAATTGAAAGAATGAATAGGGTGCAAACCTATTTTAAGTCGCAAATATGCAAACTTCTATAGTTCTATGTGGACCATTGGATGATGTATAGATGATTCAGTGGATCATGAATCATGAAGAGGTGTGAGCCCTCATAATCTATTCTTAAATAATAGAAGGTTACAGAAATTGTCCAAGCTCATGACCCTAAAGTTTAACTGATGTTATCTGTCCATCTTTTATGCAAGGGATTCACATGACGAGTTAGCAATTTAGCACATCTTGACCTTTACATGAGTTTTAGTTTTACTCAATGATTAAAAGAATCATGCAACAAGACTGCATGAATTGATAGCAATTATGGATCTGATGAATGACTACAACTAGAGAGGCTAAGATAGGGTATGAAGACAAAGTTAATTACATGGAACGAAGCCGTTGCAACTCAGCTACACGCTGGTGATGATGAGATTTTTCAGAATCTCCTGCATAACAAAAACATAACAGCCGCTATTAGTTCATCTGCTATGCTATCCTGATATTAGAACCATGCTTTTTATGGGTTTAACTGTGCCTCCATTAGATGCAGAAAGTCATTTTACCTCTTATCAAGCAATTAGTGATGTCATCAAGACTAACCCAGGAACATTTGGATTTCCCCTCCTCTGCAACAAGTCGAAATGGCCCCTGAGCAGATAACAAATATAAGGGCTAAATAAATAAGTGGACAAATTGTGGAGACTCGTCCTGTGCTACTCAACGGGTAAAAAGTAAAATTGTGCAGGAGATATATAACTGTACACAACAGTGTTTTGGAAATGTAGTGAAGGCGATAAAGTCCCTAAATGGCTAAATCTGCCAATTTACATGGTATTGACTTGACATAGCTCGTCAAATTAGCTAGTCAGTTAACTGAGAACATTGTGACAGTCACATGATTTACCTTCTCAAATTGCTTTGAGAACCACTTATTTAGCTGTTTCGTACAAGCCAAGTCGCCAACAACATAGGGGTGGAAGTCCGAATATGCCAAGTATATACTTTCCTCTGCATACCATCAATAAAGAAATGACTTTATAGGATAAAGTATGATATCTATATTCTGTACAATTGTTAGTATTATTCAGTGATGAGAAGTGAAAAGAAGATATGCCCAATTGTCTCTAGGTAAAGAGCATACCATCGCCTGAATGATAATGGGCCAGTTCCTGGGTAGTAGCCGCAATTCTTCCAAGAACTGCATTCATCTGAAAGTTAGAAAAGACATCAAATCAAACTTCACCAAATATTTACTTTATGAAACATGTTAGTATCTTGATGTGAAACCTACGAACATTAACTATGCATAGACATGTAATTATTTGATTTGTTGTGCTGTTGCAACACACGGCCATTTTAGCTAGTACATAATCCACAAAGACTAAGGAGCTTCCATATCTCATTATTTGCATACACCAAATAAGGCACATCTGCTCATAGGGAAAATTCGTGATGCAAAAGAAGCAGCCTGAGATTATTTCGTTTAGGAGTATATCAATATAAAATAAAGGAGCCATATTGTACTATGAGATAAATTGCAGAGCAAAGCAAAAGATATGCTGTTATTATTAGCTAAAATCTCAACACGGAAAGTACAACATAACAAGAAACACAGCCTTTTTTTGTCTCTGCTATTTGTAAGACACAAATGCAATCAGTAATTGCATGAAATAAGATCTTTTCTTCAAACTGCAACAGATTGAGTTTTACCTCCAAGTTTCTGGAAGAAAGTATCTCATCTAACGATACTAGTTCCCCACTAACTGCAGACATAGCAGACACACGTGCCCTTCTACCTTGAATAAGAGTAGAAGCTTGGCCTGCAAGCAAATCAAACTGTGCTTGCTGCCGTGCAAGCTGCTTCTGTAACTCAAAAACTTCGGCTCTATATGCTAGTTTTGCTTCGCTGCAAGTAGAAAACAAAAGGACTGTCAAGAAAAGCACTTATAAGATGCTAAGAAGGAACACTTCAATCATGCAGTCTGCAGCTTGGTCTAATCGGCATTTGACTTCACTTGTTTACGGAGGAATGTTAATTCAAGAGTGAGACTTCAAGCAGATACCAGCAGTTTTAATTCTTTTTTACAATATTTTCTGTCAAAACCATTCTCAGTAAATGGTTAAAGTAGCATACAAGCACCACTTGTGATTGCTTCATAAACATTGTACTAGCATCGATTCTCAGGAACCAGTTCCCACTAAAATCCAAGACCATGCTATAAGTACATCAATGTGAATGTAGCAATCTTTCAAGTACAATATGAACATCCTATATAGTTCATAATAATGGAAGTTCCAAGAATACCGGATATCAAGAATGGTTTCTTCTGATCCAAACACTGCCTCTTGGTTGTCTTTCTTGCTCGAAAAGGCTGAAATACTATCGAAAGCAGAATCCAAATCTTCACCCTGGGAAAATGATACAGGTGTACCATATAAGTTTTGAGGTCCGACAGAAATAGATGTCTACAACAAAAGTACAGTTGCCTAGGGGGTTTTAGATCTTGTTCGGCAATGGATCTGTTCTCTGACAAAAACCATCCGCCAAGAACTAACAAAAATTCAGTCCTTCCCCCAGAGAATTTAGTGTGATTATTTAATATGCTATTTGACTATAAAGAAAAATTTGAAGATGATTCCCTATATTGGGAAGCCCACTTGCCACATCAGTTAAAAGAAGCACTTAAGATATGTTATATCCTAAAAGTGTGTGAAGAGTTACATGGTTTTGTGAGTATACCTCTAACAGTCTTCCCTCTTCCACAAGTTGTTCATACCTGACAGACACATGTACAAAATTGATTAAAGTTAAAAAACAGCAGAAGCTATTAAGTCACCAATTCAAATTAGTTTGAAAATTAATATAACAACAAAACTTTTGAATAATAGATCAAAATGCCTATCAAATGCACGACTACTCACTAATCACAACACTACAGGTAACATTGCACATTCAGAAGCACTAGCTGAGCCAAACAGGACATAACGTTTGTTAACAAAAACCTAGAAGATATTTGGCATCTTCTCCCTATACAACAGGGAACAGGCACCCCTATTATCTTTCATCTCCCCAATTGTATAAAATACAAGTGAATACCACTAAAATTCACAGCAGCTACAAGTTAAGCACACCCAGAATCCATAACTTCACGCAAAAATTCAAGCTTTATCAAATTGGGGCCAGAAGTCTTAACCAAGTCAACACACCACAGGCATTTGCCACTATTTTTCCAACATTTCGCCCCACAGAGACACAGACACTATCCTAGAACACTAGTGCACCTAGCCTCCACAAGAATTCGTGGTGACTCCACTACAGATTTGCCCTCAGCTCCCTGAATCTCCCAACAACTAGGCTCCCCATTAACCCTCAAAGCCTCAAATTCGACACTATTTCGCGCAAGCATGACCAAATCAAGCTTATGCCACAGACGCCGACGCCGCGAAACCAGCCTCAGCAGCAATCACCACGTCCACCACCACAACACCAAAAAAGAGGAAGCATTGGAAAGCGAGAGACAACAGCGTGGCAAGGGGGGACCGAATTGATTCGCTTACTGCGCGAGGTGGGATGGGGAGAGGACGTTGGAGGGGCGGAGGCAGGAGCAGATCCAGGCGAGCAGCGGGCGCGCCTCCTCGTACTGGAACGGCCACTCCAGCGCGTCCGCGTCCAGCGGGTCCTCCCCATCGAACCCCAGCTCCGTCAGCGCCGCGCACAGCGCCGCCCCGCTCATCCTCGCCGTCGTCAGCGGCTGCGGCGGTGGGAGGCTGCAGTGGCCTAGTGGGTGGGCGGGGGGGCGGCCGTGCGCGGCCGGCAGCGGCAGGTGTGGAGCGTTGCGTGAGTTCGAAACAACGCGAGCAAAGGAAAATGGATCTGTTCTGCTGGGGAATTTGGGGGTTTCCGAAAACTGGAATTCGGACCGCTTGCTGTGCCGTGTGCGTGGTGTGGCAATTCGATTTCAATTTTCTACACGGGCTGAAAGTAATAGAATGTGTGGAGGGCCGGAGGCCCATTACGACAAACAGCCTCTCGATGTGGAGATCGAGATTTAATGGGACTTATATGGGCCAAAGCGAAACGATTTCCTGCAACTCAGACAAGGCCCAGCAAAAGGCTGAGATCCTTTTACAGTTTTCTCAAAAAAAGAAAAAGAAATGAATGATAATCGATAAGATCCAATATGAGCATCTGTCAAACGAGATGCCAACTTTGCTGCCCTTTGGACATCGATGAGTGGAGTTGTCGGAGCCTCCGAGGGACACTCCAATGATCCAATCACTACGTTGTAGTTTTTCTTCTAAACATATCAGACGCCAACACTTATCCTTATAAATACATACCACGTATAATATGCTGTCGATTTTTAAGCATACTTTTTCCTTTGAAGGGGGTTTTAAGCGTATTTCATTTGGTTAGCCCAAAACTTTAACCGATAATTTTTATATTAATATTTTGTTTATGTGATTCAAACCTACTATAACCATATTTATAAACATTAAGGTCAAGTTGGATTATGGGTCATGAGTACTATGGTAAAATATCATTTTGGGACCACATATAATCTGAAATAAACTACTTAAGGCTAGCTTATTTCAGATTATTTGTGATCCCCTAGTGGTCCCATGATGATCTTTTACCCTCCTATCCTTGGACCACAATCCAGCTTATATAATCTAGGAGGGAAACAAACATGCCTTAAGGACGTTGTCCTGATAAAATGGGATAAACAAAAGGGAAAAGGAAAAATAGACGCCTAGCCTCACGTCGCCCTAAGGGCGACTCGGGCGGCGCCGCCTCCCTCACCTAGCGCTGCTCGCCCCTCCCCTCCAACTCGCCGCTGGTGGAAGCCCGTCCGGCCGCGATGAGGGTGGCAGCGGGCATCTCCTCCCCCACAAAGCCCACCTCCTCCTCCTCCACATCCTCACCCACCTTATCCTTCTCCAGCTGATGTCCTGCTGATGCTGTGCAAGCTGCCCCTAGTGGCTATCGCCCTTGGGCCGGTGGTGCGCAGATCCGGGACCGGCATGCCCGGATCTAGCGCCTCCTAGGCTGATGGGGCCTCCCCTGCCGGATCCATGGGAGGGTGTTCGTGGGGTTGGTGCTCGTCTCGTCGGGCTCAATCTTCACCAGGCTGTTGTTGCTGCTTCACTGGCGAGGCCCTGCTGTTGTCTTGCGTTGTCCTGCTGTTGTCCTGCGTTGTCCTACGGCGATCCATGGGGTGAGTAGCCCGTGGTCACTAGGAGGCACTGGGAGTGAGGGCCCTGTGGACTCCGACGCCGTTTTCAGCAGTGCTGTGTGCGCGCGACATTTGCGGAGTGCCATGGATCCTCGTCAGGATTCCCGGCTCCATTGCCGACCATCATTGGGGACGACCACGGTGGCAGCATGGGTACTTCCACTTTCTGGAGGACTTTGTCTTCCCTATTGGTAGCCAATGGCTGGAGCTTCACCATTCTTGTTGTGCAATGAAAGTGCCATGCTCGGTGCGTGTGAGGTGCCCCACCTCCGCTTGGGAAGGTGCCCTACCTTTGCTTGCAGGTTTGCTGAATCTCTAATTGTCCATGGTTCCGTTCGCTGCCTTACAACATTTGTCTTGTCGGTGGTCCTGTAATTAAAGCATTGCGCCCGATGCATGGGGAGGTCGCTGACCTCCGCACGGTTCACTGACAAGGAAGCCTGTGAGTTCGCCCTAAGCTACAACGTCTTCTTCTTCCCTTGGTCATGACCTTGACTTGCGTGGCTGTTGGCTTCATCCATGATTCGATACATGTTCGCTTCTGGCGCCTCTGCTTCGTCATTGCCCTCCTTATTAGTGGTGTTATCAAATCAAATGCTAGGTGTGCTCATTGTAGCCAACCTTCACTCCTTCAAGGCTTCCTCCCCTTGTTGGGTGTTGGATGGTTGGTAGGTGGGGGCCCGGATGTGCGGCGAAAGGTGTTGCCATTAACTACAAGGGAGGTCGGTGTTTCTGGCAAAGCTTTGGTTGATGTTCTCTTTTCACTTTTAGTTCCCTTTCTATTGTGGCGGTCCCTCGTTCCTTCAAGCTTCCTCCCCTTGTTGGACATTGGAGGGCGGCAACGATAAGACGTAGCTACGAGGGGTGGTGGGTAGCACAATGGTTATGTAAAGCTAAAGCAAGTATGTTGCTCGGTCTCGGTACTGTATGGAGAATGGTGGATCGTTTTTCGACCTATACAAATCGTGGTCTTTGCTTCTTTTGAAAGTTGTGCTTCCTCTTTCTTTCTATTATCTTCTTCTCTGTTCTTTTGCGTTGTGCTTGCAACTTAGGATGTAATCTTTATGTTCTCTTTCCTGTTTAAGTTGCGCTAGTGCGCTAGAGTTGCTGATGTAATTCGTGGTTTGTCACATCCTTTAACGACAGTCCTACCCGCGGTAGTTCCCGTCCATGAAAAATGGGATAAACCTAGCAGTAATTTTAAATGAAGAGAGTGTTGCCACATCCACGTGTGCGTGTCTCCCGGATTGAACCCGAAGTGGATGTGTAATCTTTGTGTGCGCAGAGGAGGCTGGGAGACAGGAAGAGTGTATGCATGATCAGGAATCATGTGCGGATGTGCAGCCTACCAGAGGAGGCGGCACAGCCACTACTCACTATCACTGGCGCACGTGCCGCGCGTGGATTGACAAAAGAAAACGGATCCCTTGGCTTGGTGGGCACGGGACGCCGCGCTCCCACGCAACGCAAGTACGCAACCACTGTATGCAACTGTTGCAACAACAAGGCAGTGGAGTACGCCACTGCTGCACGCAACAACAAGGCAACAACGCAGCCAAACATCTCACCTGCTGAAAATCTTGTGACCCGCTGCTACCCGCTAGCCCCCGCCCGCCGGAGTCGCCGCCGCGATGCCCGCCCGATCCGCCGGGGCCATCGGGCTCCTCCTCGTCCTCCTGTCCGCCGTCGCGGTCGCCGCCGCCGCCGGGGAGGGGAATTGGCGGGAGGAGCAGGCGCGGGACCGGGTGCCGCGGGTGCCGGGGCAGGCCTTCGACACCAGCTACGCGCACTACGCCGGGTACGTCACCGTCAGCGAGCCGCGGGGCGCCGCGCTCTTCTATTGGTTCTTCGAGGCCGAGAAGGACCCGGGGTCCAAGCCCCTCGTGCTCTGGCTCAACGGAGGTACGGACGGCACCTACCCCCACCCCGCCCAACCGCCGCGCAACGTGTGATCCGGTTCCGTTTGGTAGTACTGTCGACTGTTTGGATTTGAGGGGTGAATTTGAGGGCGGCGTAGAATGCATCGTTGTGAACTGTGAACGGCGCGCGTGATCCGTGCTTGGGGCTAGCGATTCGGACTTGGGAGTATGGGTGGCTCCGTTATTTTGGGGAACGGGGCGGGTGATCTGACATCTTCAGATGGGAACGGGGGATTCGAGAGTGATGCCTTGCGTTCCCAGTGGCAACTGCACAAGTACCATGATGCTGCGTTTGGGAAGGGAGTTAAGAATACCCTGTTTCCTGAAAGGGTATCTACAAGATAATACTCCGTAATCTTGTAAATTTACCAGTCGAAAGATCTTTTAACTATAAATAGCAGTATAGCACCCGTGTACCTTTCTCCACCCACCCTTTTCATCGCAGTAGTCATGATATTTCTGTATCAACTGTCTCTGTCTTGATACAAGTGGCTGGCAGTGAATTTGTGAAAAATGTTACCCTTGCGCTATTGATAAACTCATCCAGGCTATGTTCCTCTTTACTCAAGTTTATCTGTTGAAGTCAGTTAAATTACTGTATGTAATCTTCCAGGGCCTGGATGCTCGTCCATTGCCTATGGACTTGGAGAAGAAGTGGGACCTTTCCATGTTAATGCTGATGGAAAGGGGGTACACGTGAATCCTTATTCTTGGAACAAAGGTACCAGTCAATTAAACAAAGTTTGTTCACGAACGATAGCACCATTTTCTGTTTTCAATTTCTCTATATGTTGTCATGTATCTTTTCTTGAGCCTTTTGTTTCTGGTCTGCACGGATTGTTTGATTGCAGATACTATCAGTAAACTGCAACTTTTTCCTTTTAAACAATAAACCTCACTTGAGGCAGCAATTTACTACATCTTCAGAATTCAACTTCAACAATAGCATAGATTCTTTGTTTTCGCAGTGGGCACACCATTTCTGATAGGCATACTGGTGGGCTGGTATATACACTATGGGAAGAGTCACAACTGTGAATAGGTATACTTGAAAACCCTTTTTTTCCTTGCAATAAGGAAGAAGAAGAGGTTTTCAAGTATGCCTGCCAATTTCTGCATTTTGGATTTGGCTCAGTAACTTTCGTGTCATTTGCCTTTTTTATATGCCGAGCTCATATTTATTCATGTTTCACTTGTAAATTGATAGGTTGTCCATCCTTAAATTGTAAGCTCAACATTCTTGGCACAAATTATTTCCTTTAGTCAAGAAATTGATTCCATCTCTGTTAGATGCAAAGTGCAACTTCACCATTGAATTCATAAACCATTTTTAATTGCTCATAATCATATTGAATGAAGCTTTAGTTTCAGTCTTATAATACTTTTTCTGTTTTAACAAAACTGCAAGTATTACTTTTCTATAGCTAAACTTATCATTCTTCTATTTCTTCCCTTGAGAAACAGAGAATAGCTGTATATCATTTCATTAGTAAAAGAAAGCTTAGCAGTTCTTATACACTCATGGAGTCCAGCTTTATCCCTCAATGACAGATTTGTTAATAATTCTTTTATTTTGCAGTTGCAAATTTATTGTTTGTTGATTCACCTGTTGGTGTTGGTTACTCATACTCAAACACCTCTGATGATATTTTAAGAAATGGGGATGCGAGGACTGGTACTGTAATCCCTGCACTATATATTATCTCGTTTACATGAGATTTCTGGTCCTGAATGTTGCGTCATTAGATTTTGCTCACTGATTCTCTCAATGTTCTATAGCCAAGGATTCTTTGGCGTTCTTACTGAAGTGGCTTGAACGCTTTCCTCAGTACAAGGGGCGTGAATTTTATTTGACTGGAGAGAGCTATGCTGGTCAGTAGCTTTTCTTCTATGAACTTCTGTTTCATGTGTATTAGCAACTTCTTTTACTAAAAAAATAAAAAAACTGATGGAACTCCAATTTGGTTAGGTCACTATGTTCCTCAACTGGCTCAAGCCATAAAAAGGTACCATGAGGCGACGGGCGACAAATTGATTAATTTAAAGGGCTACATGGTATGGTTTTGTCGTTTTGGTGATTCTACTTTTACTTCTCCAATGCCATCATGTATTTTGATAATTCAGGAATATCCCTTTTTGTTGGCCAAATTAGATATTTCTAGTCATATTTGTAATTTCCTCTGCAGTTTTTGTTGTCCCTTATGTCCTGTGTCTTTTTTTTTATAAAAGAACCTTAAACTTTTGATTCCCAAATTGGGTACATATCTGCTGCGGTCAAGGAAAATTGGATGCTGGCCTTATTCAATGGTGGACTGACCTTTAGCTGTTTCCCATTTAGATGATGTTGTGCTAATTACTATATTTCCTCTTTGTCTTTGCTTTCTTGGCACATCAAAGGAGATCATTTGATAGCTTGCCTTCAACTTCTTTTTTCCATTTAAGACTATATTTTCATCAGTGGGGCTATAAAGTAATACGAGTGTAATTAATCAAGTGGCCACAAGTATATTGTCTGTATAGAGATGCATTTTGAACTGTACCATGAATCCATGATGCGTTAAACTAGGAGCCAGAATTCTAGTCTCGTTTCATTATATCTAAGTCATTTTGTGCAGGTTGGAAATGCTCTCACTGATGACTTCCATGACCACTATGGAATATTTCAATTCATGTGGACTACTGGCTTGATCTCCGATCAAACATACAAGCTGCTGAACATTTTCTGTGACTTCGAGTCCTTTGTGCATACGTCTAAACAGTGTGACAAGATTCTTGATATTGCTAGCAAGGAAGCTGGAAACATTGATTCATATAGCATCTTCACACCTACATGCCATGCAACTTTTGCCTCCTCAAAGAACAAAGTGATGAAAAGGCTACGTGTAAGTTTTTGATATCCAAAACTCAAGCAATATCACATAATTTCAATTTATACCTTATACTAGCAAGGAGCACTTGCGTTGCGATGAATCTCAAATAAAGTTACTATAAGTCCTAAATGCTCGTGTTGACCTAATCATCATACACAGGCAGACATATTTGATTTTAGAAATTTAAGCAGTAATTATTAGTACCATAGATTATGTGAATTCTCTATTGAGGATCCTAATGCCACATCAATATGTATACATGAATGGACACAGAAAATTTCCCAAGGTGAAGGTGGTAAAACCTCCAATCATGAGCATCTCTATTTCTTATAGCAATAAAGATATATCACTGCATTTTGATTCAGCTGCATATTCATGTGTAAGTTGCATGATTGCTGCTTTCTCCAGAACATGAAAAGGAATACTGCAGACTGTTTTCACTTAGCCTTTTTTTCAATTTTTTTTTAAAGGAGTTCCCCATATCGGTACAACTTTGACTACACAAACTAGAGCGAAAAGGAATGTCTCCACCTGCAGGTCACAATTGAATCTGCATTCCAGTATTCGCAGATCTTACTGGTGAGGGGTGGAGGTTCGCCACATCAGGAGATTCGGGGTACATGTATATTGTTTTTAAGTGGATTGCATGGAACACTATTAATGTTACATGAGGCAGGAGGCTTTTTAAAGCAAGATTGAAAATTTAAAAGGAAAAATTGGAAGTCCACTGCAATGTGGTGAGAACTATTGGATTAGGTCTCGCATCTAGTTCTGGCTGGGATCTGCAGTTTTGATTTCAATTTGTGAACCCCGATCTACATAGTCCATTCTGTGTGTAGTGCAAATGGGCACTTATGATATTTAAACTGTTCTCATTCATGAACCGACAGTTCCACATATCTTCTATATATCTGATTCATAAGCATGATTTCTTTTTATAGTCTGTTGGAAAAATGGGAGAGCAGTACGACCCATGCACTGAAAAGCATTCAACTGTGTACTTCAATCTAGCTGAGGTCCAAAAGGCACTTCATGTTAATCCAGTGATTGGAAAATCAAAATGGGAGACATGCAGGTAACTGTTATGATTGCATTTTAGACATCTGTTGCTGTCATTATCCTGACATGTTGGAACCTGAATTCTTCTTGATGAATTAACAAGAGATTCAGCTTATAAATTTCCATTCTCATTGGAATGGTTCTTATATTTTTTTATTTGTAGTAATACTGTTTATTTTTGGCAAGAATAAAAAATTATCGATTTTATTTCCCACTGCATGATGTATGGTTAATTGGTTATTGATCTTATTACTGCCACAAGATTTTTTTTATTTGGGTCCTTGTACTGCCAATTCTACTGTTATATGTTTATGCTTTTCAATATGAATATGCATTACTTGGACTGGACTTTTCATTTCTCAAGGTTATTTCATATTTTGCACTAACTGAACTGGGAAACATGAATACCAATGGCACAAATACCTAATAAGCATATTAGGAAACATGTTTATTTTGTCATCCATCTTTTAATACTATATTTTGGGACTGATATTCTCTACAGTGGAGTCGTTAATAATCATTGGGGGGACTGCGAAAGATCTGTGCTGCATATCTATCATGAACTTATACAGTATGGCCTTCGTATATGGGTGTTCAGGTGATTCCTAACTCTATGGACTTTTAAAAGAAGGTTGCTATACCATCCAAGTGGCTCTTATATGTTCTTTAGCAGAGTTTTAAGAATAATTTTGGTTTGCTCTAAAAAAGGAAGAATGGGTTCGGTTTCTTGGCTCATCTAGAAAAATGGCATAGCTTAGTTCTACTACCTTCAGTACTTTTGGTCCAATAACATGGTTGCATGCTGTAACAATGATGTAACACTTCTTTCAAGGAACTAATTTATTTATTCATATGAAGGTTGTGAAAGAAAGTAACACAGATTAAAGATAAAGATGTTTTGTCTTTTTTTTTCTAATTTTTTTGTTTCAAATTTTGTGCAGTGGAGATACAGATGCAGTGATTCCTGTGACATCAACTAGATATAGCATTGATGCTCTGAAGCTTCCAACAGTAACTCCATGGCATGCTTGGTACGACGATAACGGAGAGGTAGGGCTTTTATCACCTCAACCTATCATTGAGTCCGTTAAGCATAAGCACATGGTCTTGAACCTGTAGAAGTCTGTACCTACTTGGCCACCTAAGTCAGATAGGAAATTCCCAAATCTTGGTCACATGCTATACTTGTAATGTTGTCCTTTTCAAATGGGACCCACTATATTTTACGGGCCCTTGCAATGTAAAATTCTTTATGTCATTTGTGATTTCTCGCTACAAAAATATGTTCTTCTTTGGAGTATCCATCAACCATTCCTAATTTCTGATTCTTGTATGTTTGAATAGGTTGGTGGCTGGAGTCAAGGGTACGAGGGACTCACCTTTGTGACTGTTAGGGGTGCAGGCCATGAAGTTCCTCTTCATCGGCCCAAACAGGCTCTCACACTCATCAAATCATTCTTGGCTGGGACTCCAATGCCTGTGCAATCCAGTGCCCACAGCGACATGTAACCTGTACTGCTACAACTGATTCAAGACATGGCCATCATCAAAGTTCCATCTCAGCCAAGTCAGTCACTTGTTTGAACCCCACTTGTTCTGCAACTTGCTATAGCTGTTTATGTATCCAAGCTACTGGTGCCACTGTGCGAGTTACCATAGCCGTTTATTTGTCGGGCTGTGCTGGTGCTTGGTACCAATTATCCCCTAAGAAAACTGGGGGAAAAACTGTGGAATAGTTTTTGTTGCCACGGAACTGAAACAGCTTGTTGAACTGTTGATGTTACTGCGAGCCTAAGAATAAATTTGCATCAGTTTCACAGTACTGTATTAGAAAACATTGCATCAGTCTTTTTTTATGCACAAGGGGTGATTTCTGATGTTTGCAATAATGATCCAGACTTGGATGACTGCAATACCATTGTGTTGCACCTGTTTGAACTGTATTATTTCCACTCTAGAGGTCTTCATGGTTCAGAGACACAGGCTTCTCTCTGATGAACTGTGGTGAATGATTCTATACTGTCGGAGACTGCAAAGCTATTTCAGCAGCCTCCTCAAGACCATGGTGTTAAACCATCACCACCCCACTAGATTAAGTTGTTCTTGAGGTGGCTGCACAATGGACATGTACTAGCAGGTGATAAACCTGAA
Organism: Setaria viridis; assembly: GCF_005286985.2. Lineage (NCBI taxonomy): Eukaryota > Viridiplantae > Streptophyta > Magnoliopsida > Poales > Poaceae > Setaria > Setaria viridis. Next base: position 3,412,363 of record NC_048266.2, read on the forward strand.
ATAGAGATGTTCTATCCTGATACTGTTCTGAAGCTGTTTAATGCTTATCATCTGATGAGCCGGAATGGTAACTATTATCATCGACATTGATCTTTGATCACAACAGGATACCTAGCATTGGCCATCAGCATTCTGATCATCGGAATGGAAGGCAGATATTGTCATGCCAATATCAAGACTGGTTTGATACTCTCGGTATGAGGTAGTGGCACATGATGGTTTGGTACAAATATCTCGGTAAGAATCTTTGCCTGTGTATCATGCCTTTTTTTTTGGCACATGTATGTCTTGTCATTGAATCGCTTTTCTTCAGATGATTCCACTTATGGTTCAGCCCTAATTGATCCGACTTTTTGAATTTAGCTTCAAAAGCATATAAATGGTAACCTATTGTTAAGATCAAATCTTCAGCTCTTGCAACTTCACTGTTCTTCAGGATTTACTGGTTGTGTCCCTGCAGACAATGAGACAAATAACTACTGTTGCTCATTCCTGTTTTGTGCAAAGTGTTTCCAGATTTGCAGAGCACAGTAGTTGTCACCATCAGCTGTAAAAATGAATCCGCACTACATTGCTAAGCCTTTTGCAGATGAACACCTCATAAGTGTCAGCAGTCCTTTTCAGAAAGCAGCAACTGTAGCTCTTGATATATACAAAGGTATGCAGACCTTATTCTGCTCTACATGCTTGTACATATCATTTTTCAGGTTTTAGTGTTACCACTTATCGAAAGTTTGAAACACCACCCTCCACTGAGGAGAAAGCCAAGGCACATTCTTGCCCTTTTATCTTTAGGCACCCTCTTTTTTGTTCCTTTTCAATCTTTTCCTATTGGTCGTGCATTTTGAAATGATGTGTGATTTGATTGTCAATTTCTCTCCGACCAAGATTAGCACTAAGACGTATGGAAAATCATTGTGCAGAGGGAGCACTAAACACTGATGGCGTGCACTTAACTTTTAATAAATTCATTACTTCTATGATACATTTTAACTGGTTTCATTACATATCGGTTGAATTCCAGTTAGGAAGTGGCAACAAAACTCACAAGTCCTTGATCCTGTTGTTTTCATTAAAAAGTTGTGTTGGATAGACGTTCTGATCAAGTTCGGACAAGCTTTCGTACAACACCTTGCTACCTTGGTCTGTCATTTTTCCTTTTCTCCCGGAAAATAGGCAGCAAGAGCTTTGGCAATTCAAACTGACTCAGTAGTAAGAACGACACGTTACTTTTAGCAAGGATTCCTTAATAGAAAATGCACATTGAGAATTTGTGCTTTTCAGCATAGTGACGACTATCAGGGTAGTTGCAATTTCTGCTTTTGGATGTTGGCTGTCTATTTTCTGGCTGCATTTCGCTACTAGCCAAGATATTTCCATATGCTTGTTACTGTCATTCTTGCAAGTTTGACTCCCCACATCTTCATGACCATTTTTCACCTTCCACCCAAGTAACTTTTCCTCGGTCGTTTTCTGGTCTCTGTAGCTGTAAATATCGTTCAGCCTGTCGACTCAACACCATTGCTTCCGATAAACTTAACATCGAATGTGGCACTGTGGGCACACCTAGTCTAAGAGCATGATGTGTTGACTTGCAAATGTTACTTCAATTGTCAAGCTACAAGTTACGACTCAAGCGCCGATGCATTTTTCGAGCATAAAGTTGCTTGTTGTAGTAGTAGCGATCCTCCTTGTTATGCTTTCTCACCAAATATGGTAGCTTTTCTGGAGTAAAAATCTTGCCCTCCATGTCCATCTTTGACAGAAATACAATGTCTGTCTCTTTTATAGGACGCATTGGAATAAGAAGAAATCAAACCTTGTAAATTTTATATGGCAATTAGTTAAATTATATGCATGCTTAGTATAGAAAAGTTGTAACGATATATTCATATTTATAATGTTTTGATACAATATGATTTTGTAGTATACAAAAATTCATGATAGGTTTTAAAATCGTAATAGGTTATCTAAAAGAGGAATGAGCACTACATTTACCAAAGCACCTAGTATTTCCAGAGATTCATCTCGAAAACTGAAAGTTCCAACTAAACACTTGGGAATTCAGCTTCCTTTTGTTTTATACTTTCACCTGGGCATTGTAGATCTTCTGCTCCAACAAACGTATCATGAAGATCGAGCGGTCTGGACGGCGTTAGATGCCCGTAATCAGTCGATTTGTGGTGTGATTGTACTTCCACCTGCACCACTTACCACACCAGGCCCCTTTTCACCACCCTTGGCATTTGTTGGCCGTTTCCTCGACAGCCCGACACGTGCCGAGCCCTTCCCCACACGTGACAGCCTCCCCTTTCCACTTTCGCTGTGGCTGCTGCTTCACGGTATCACGCCATGCAGCATGCGACCTTTTTTAAGCTGCTGAGTGCCAGAGTTGAAGTGACTCGCAGCTTTCGGTGTCCGGTTCTGAGATGGTCAGGTAGCAGTAGCTTCGTTGCATGTCCCATCCAGGGTCACCATCGGAGCAGACAGGCCTCCCCAACCGCACCAGCTCCTCCTATCAACGGGACGCCGCGTCACACCGCATCGATCACTTGGCCACATGACGTAAGCGAAGCACGATAGGAGATGGGAACGTACCGTATGCTACTCCTAGCAGAGCGTGACTGGCTTTCTCCTGTCCTGGATGCATGCAAATCTTAGTTTAGACGCCTCTAATTGCACGCGTGTTAGGGCTTAATCCCACCCAAATCGATCCGACTCGTCATCCACAGACGATGATGATCATTCGTGCGCTTTAAAACTCTCGTGCAGGACTCCTTGTAGCCGTCAGGATCGGGCCAACTTCTTAGTTTATGTAAGATTGCGTGTGCCGTTGAATGGGTTGGTTTGGTTTTACATCCGAAAAAGGACGTCAACTTGATGAAAGAAATGTTTGCCATGAGACAATTCAAGTAATGTATAGTTTTGTTTTGGCTTTTTGGGTAAACATATCTTTCGTCTTTCGATTTTTATATCCTCAGCGTGGTCGGTCGCTCGCTCCTAGAAATGTAAATATCAACTTGTTTTGACGTTACCATTCGTTCATCAATACGTGATGATGGTGGCGTGAACAAGATCCTTAGTTTGGATGTTTATTTCTGTATAAGGGGATGTCTAGAAAATACTTGAGTGTTTCAACCCAGCTGAACATCTTGGACATAGCGCCTCCATTTTCTCAGCTTGAGCTTCCTCGCTCCCACCACCACCCTGTGTACCCCCACCCTGCTGCGGTGGTGTAAGGTCTCACCGGCGGCTGCCGGTGCGTCCCTCTGGTGGGACCCTACACCACCTGCGGCAGCCTCCTCACAATCCCTCCCCCCGTCGCATCCTACCACCGCCATGGCCATTGTCATCGCCCCCGCCCCGACACTGCCCACCGGATATCCTCCACCGCCTCATCGGCGGCGTCATTGCTGCCTTGCCTCGCCGCCTTCGCACCCACAACCACCGCTGGGTCGGCCTGCCGCCAGTGGCCCTCCCTTCTAAGCCCGCCTACAAAAAATGAAACCTCCAACCCAACCCGGCAACCCCTAATCCCAACTCTAATCAAGCTCGCCGGAGCTCCGTCGGAGAGATGCCGATCTGGATGAGAGAGCTAGGCAGCCCGCACGGTGTGTGAAGGAAAAAATCAAGTGCTCGCCGTCTCCAAAACACTTGAGTGCTGTATAGATTAACCGTTTTGTAATGATATGTACCGAGACGTGAAAAAACTAAACTCACATCAGTTTGACACGTGGCTTTAATGATAAGCAAAACTAATCTATACTTGACATTCACAGGGACAACTATGAATTCTCTCCAGGTGAGCTATCAAATAATCAATCACCAAACCGTGCGCATGCACACCCCCCTTATCCCAAGTCAACCATTTGGCGCCAAAGCTGCAGCCCCCTTTCAAGTTTCAACTGCAGTTAGGCAGCCACCTTCCCGCCTTTTCCTTCCTCGTATCTTCTCCAGCTACTACTCCTTCTGTCCTTCCTCTCATCCTCCTCCCTCCTCCTCCTGTTCACCATAAAACCACGGCATTGTAGCAGACGTTGCTATCAATGGTCACCACCGCATCCACCTCGTCGCCACCGCCCTTTCGGCCACCATGGCCAAATTGCTCATCCCAATCATCATCTTCCATGTCGGCCTCGTGCTGATCGCTGTCGCGGCTGCCGCTGCCGCCGCACCACCAGCAGTGGCCGACGACGACCGGTCCGCGCTCCTCGCCTTCCTCTCGAACGTCTCGGCTGACCCCGGCGGCGCCCTCGCGGACTGGGGCCGCTCGCCGGAGTTCTGCAACTGGACGGGCGTCATCTGCGGCGGCCCAGGCCGGCGGCGTGTCACGCAACTGGTGCTTAGTGGGAAGGGGCTCTCCGGCGTGATCTCGCCGGCGCTGGGGCGGCTGTCTCTCGTCACGGTCCTTGATCTGTCGAGCAATGCTTTCGCCGGCACGATCCCGCCGGAGCTCGGCGCGCTGTCAATGCTGGCGCAGCTGAGCTTGACCAACAACCTCCTCGAAGGGGCGATCCCCGCCGGCCTCGGCTTCCTCCAGAGGCTATACTACCTCGACCTCAGCGACAACCGGCTCTCTGGTGGCATACCGGCGGCGCTCTTCTGCAACTGCTCGTCCTTGCAGTACCTGGACCTCGCCAACAACTCCCTCGCCGGCGACATCCCCTACGCCGACGAGTGCCGCGTCCCCAGCCTCCGGTTCCTCCTCCTCTGGTCGAACGACCTGTCCGGCGAGATCCCGCCGGCTCTGGCCAACTCCCCCATCCTCGAGTGGGTCGACTTCGAGTCCAACTACCTCTCCGGCGAGCTGCCGTCGCGGGTGTTCGACAAGCTGCCGCGGCTGCAGTTCCTCTACCTCTCCTACAACAACTTCTCCAGCCACGGTGGCAACACCGACCTCGGCCCCTTCTTCCGCTCCCTGAGCAACTGCACCCGCCTGCAGGAGCTCGAGCTCGCCGGGAACGACCTCGGCGGCCGGCTCGTCGGCGAACTCCCGGGCGGGCTCCGGCAACTCCACCTCGAGGACAACGCCATCTGGGGCCCCATCCCGCCCAACATCTCTGGCCTCGTCAACCTCACCTACCTCAACCTCTCCAACAACCTGCTCAACGGCTCCATCCCGCCGGACATGTCGCGGATGCGGCGGCTCGAGCGGCTGTACCTGTCGCACAACCTTCTCTCCGGCGAGATCCCCGAGTCCATCGGCGAGATTCCGCACCTCGGCCTCGTCGACCTCTCCGGCAACCGCCTCGCCGGAGCGATCCCGGACACGTTCTCCAACCTGACGCAGCTCCGGCGGCTAATGCTCCACCACAACCGGCTCTCCGGCGCCATTCCCCCCAGCCTCGGCGACTGCCTGAACCTTGAAATCTTGGATCTCTCCTACAATGGCCTGCAAGGCCCGATCCCGGCGCACGTCGCCGCGCTCAGCAGCCTCAAGCTCTACCTGAACCTGTCGAACAACCACCTCGAGGGCCCTCTCCCCCTCGAGCTCAGCAAGATGGACATGATCCTGGCGCTCGACCTGTCGGCGAACGAGCTCACCGGCGCGATCCCGGCGCAGCTCGGCAGCTGCGTCGCGCTCGAGTTCCTCAACCTCTCCGGCAACGCGCTGCGCGGCGCGCTCCCGGCGCCCGTCGTGGCGCTGCCGTTCCTGCGGACGCTCGACGTGTCACGCAACGCGCTCTCCGGGCCCCTGCCGGAGTCCCTACAGGTGTCCACGTCGCTCCGGGAGGCGGACTTCTCGTACAACAACTTCTCCGGCGAGGTGCCGCGCGCCGGCGTGCTGGCGAGCCTCTCGCCGGAGGCATTCCGCGGCAACCCCGGGCTCTGCGGCTACGTCCCCGGCATTGCCGCGTGCGAGCCCAAGCGCGCGCCCCGACGCCGCCGCCCGCTGCTCCCTGCCGTCGTTGGCATCGTCGCCGCAGTGTCCCTCATGCTCAGCGCGGTCGGGTGCCGGTCCATGGCGACGGCGAGGGCGAAGCGGTTGGGGCGCCGGTCGGTGCGCCTCGTCGACGGCGAGGAGGAAGTGGAGAGGGAGCACCCGAGGATATCGTACCGGGAGCTCGCCGAGGCGACCGGCGGCTTCGTCCAGGAGGGCCTGATCGGCGCGGGGCGTTTCGGTCGCGTGTACGAGGGGACGCTCCGAGGCGGCGCGCGCGTCGCTGTGAAGGTGCTCGACCCGAAGGGCGGCGGCGAGGTCTCCGGCAGCTTCAAGAGGGAGTGCGAGGTGCTGAGACGGACGCGGCACAAGAACCTCGTCAGGGTGATCACCACCTGCAGCACGGCCGGGTTCAACGCGCTTGTGCTCCCCCTGATGCCCAATGGCAGCCTCGACGGCTTCCTCTACCCGCACGGCGGCGGCGACAATGGCGACGGCGTCGGCCTCGACTTCGGCCAGATCATGGGGATCGCGAGCGACGTCGCCGAGGGGATGGCCTACCTACACCACTACGCGCCGGTCAGGGTCGTGCACTGCGACCTCAAGCCGAGCAACGTCCTCCTCGACGAGGGGATGCGCGCCGTCATCTCGGACTTCGGCATCGCCCGGCTCCTCGCCGGCGCCGGCGCCGGCGAAGCCAGCTCAACCAGCGAGGTGTCCGCCCCGTGCAACTCCATCACCGGTCTGTTGCAAGGCTCCGTTGGGTACATCGCACCTGGTACGTGTTCGCCCATGCACATGTGTACGCATGCACACGATGATAATGACACCAGTAGCATACTTGATACTACACGTACATGCATAACTATTCCACGTAATTAATCATGTACTAATGCTGTGATTAGTAACTGCTGTAATTTGTGTTTGTTCTTTCATTAGAGTATGGATTGGGAGGGCATCCATCGACGCAGGGCGACGTGTATAGCTTCGGCGTGATGCTCCTGGAGCTCATCACCGGGAAGCGGCCGACGGACGTGATCTTCCACGAGGGGCTCACGCTGCACGACTGGGTGAGGCGGCACTACCCGCACGACGTCGCGGCCGTCCTCGCGCACGCGCCGTGGCGAGGGCGGCCGCTGCAGTCGCCGCCGGCGGCGGCGGCCGAGGTCGCCGTCGTCGAGCTGATCGAGCTCGGGCTCGTGTGCACGCAGCACTCACCGGCGCTGCGCCCCACCATGGCCGACGTCTGCCACGAGATCACGCTGCTCAGGGAGGACCTCGCCCGCCACGGCGCCGCCGACGGCCGCCGCTCGTTCTCGACCAAGGACTCGCTGTTCTCCAACTAAATCCACAACGAATTCTTTAGGATAAATAATCCATCAGTGCACGCAAACCACACGCCAGGAAACATCGATCGATGCGTGCTGCAGCTGCCGCTGCTGTTTTCGTGGTGGTGGATTCGACGACGGGTCGTCTCCCTCACCTCCGGCCGGCACCACCATTGATGATTTGTTTATTCCATGGTTGGGAGTCGCCTACTAAACTAGTGCTGATTCTTTGAGTTGTTAATTCTGCAATGGAGGCGGCACTCGATTAAACCCGTGCTGCGTGTTGCGAACATGTCGGACTCCATTAGTAGCCGTTTAGGAAGCGAAAAGGCTCTTGAGTTAGGTCATTATTCAGGTGCTCACGATCAAGCATAAACAAAACCCTAGCTACTACTTAATTGTACCCGAAAGATCATGGTCGGCGCTGTCATTCGATGCATCTGATGAATGATCATGTATGATTGTCTGAAGAGAATGTAATGCCCTCTTCACCACCAACGTATCGTATAATGTTGTTGGAGATTTGACAGGAACTTCCGTGTTCTTATCCTGGAGATCAATTAGGCTTTTTAATTAGCACGCCTGCTAGCTTTAATGCAGTCAACTTGGCTGATGTGTTAGAGTTCTGAAAGTGATAGACACATTGGTTACGCAGTTATACATGATCAAGGAAGATCGTTGGGTTGCATTTTGTTATTGTTGTGGGGTTTTGACCTGCTGGGTATATATAAACCCTAACTGCGACTAGCGAAGATACGATCTGTGTGTGCATTAGCCCCTGGATTACTATGTTCTAGTCAGAAAGCAAAAATACGTTTCAAAAAAAAAAAGTCAGAAAGCAAAAAGGCTTTGAGGTGTATCAATCTGTCAGGTGTGGATGGTATGATACAATGTGTATACTTTCACACTTAGTTTGTGACATTGCATGCATCAACAGCCTGATGTTGGACTGACGTATGCTGCTAAAGTGTCTATAAACTAGGGCTGTTTGCTGGCATAATCACAGCAACACGCAAAGATTGATGTGACTGTAACTAGCTAAGTGATTTCTAATTCATTCTGCACTTGGTTTGTCTTTTTGTTCTTTTTCGTACAAAAGATGGTACTACCCCTTTTACAAAAGAGTAAATATAATATATAATGCAGATGAACACAGAAACTTACAAGACCGTACCATGTATTTTCCCAGTGCGATCCATCTAATGCTATGATCATCCCATCTTTTTCAAAATCGATGGCATAACCATGTGGCATTATACCCCTTCTTCAATCACATATATCCATGTCTTGCCCTCCCTCCCACAAAATTTAAATTGCATATATAGTCTCCAACATGGTCATCCCCAATTTAGTATTCTTGACAAAGTGTGGGTTTACACTTTAGACATGTAGCTATATGTACACATGTACTCCCTGCGTCCCAAATTATTGTTCAATTTAACTACATCCTAAGTCAAACAAGTCAAATTTTAACTAAGTTTATAGGGTACAAAATTAAGCCCCAGTTTTTTTAGGCGAATAAATTGAGCTCCAGTTGGTTGTTCAGGGATGAAATTGAGCCCCTTTGCTTCAACTACTTTCTCCATAGAGTGCTCTCTACCAAACGGCAGGATTCGTTATCAACTTAATTACATCGAAGCTTAAGCTATATATCTTCCACTTTCTCTCCTTTCTGCACAAACAACATTTGTACCACAACTGTGTGCTATAATTTTAGTTGCCCTGATTGGCATCAAGAACACGTATGAATGCACTATAGCCTATGCAAGCTTAATCCTTTAGAGGAGGTTTGACCTATACCTCCATATAAATTGTATTTTCTAGATTGGAACCATCTAGAGGTGAGCCATACAAATTGATCTCTTTGTGTGGAAGAATCTGGGCCACCCTTTGAACATTGTTTCCTATTCGAAAACAATGCTATAAAGATCCCTATATAACCTCAAAAATGGCCTATAGACCCAGCTTTCGGAGCAATGGCGGTCCACACCACAAACACGCTTCTTAACCACCACCTAATTACCACAAGCTTACACGGGTCTACAAGGCAACAAGACAAATACAGAACAGTTTCACCACGGTGCAAATCCTCGGTGGGCCCATGCGGCCGCACGCACGGTACTTTTTGTACGCAAGCACACGGCACAGAGACACACACATGATTGCCCCCACTAATCACCTTTGTCTAATCCACCGCCTCGCTCACTAATCCACACCTTAATTACCTCGTTTGCGTGCTAATCCACTTCGGTTAGATTCCACACCTTAATTACCACGTTTGCATCCATACGGCAGGGCCCCACGTTTCAGTGAACCACTTTAGGTGCCGAGCCAGTCGTGTTACGACACGTGTTCCTGGATGCAAAGTCAAATACTTGGCGCCAATGGGTAACGGCTGCAGCCAAACGGCAGTTAGGCAGGGATGCCTCCTTTTCCCTCCTTTAAAATCCCCAGCGGTGTAGCAAACGTTGCTATCACCAAGCATTTGCTCTCCAATGTCTTGAGCTCTCTCCAGCGCCTCATGCTTCCATGGAGGCTGCTCCGATCTCCGCCGCCATCTTCACCTTCATTCTCATCTTCCTCTCCCATGGTCTGAGCCCAACTCTTTCAGCAGGTGGGTCAGATGATCGCTCTGCGCTTCTATCCTTTAAGTCTGGCGTGTCTAGCGATCCCCATGGAGCGCTAGCTAGCTGGGGTTCATCCAATGTGTGCAACTGGACTGGTGTTGCTTGCGACATGGCCGAGAGGCGTGTCGTTAAGCTGACCCTAAGAGATCAAAAGCTCACCGGTGAGGTCTCTCCAGCACTTGGCAACCTCTCCCACCTCAACATACTCAACCTCTCGGGAAACCTCTTCACCGGGAGGGTTCCGTCGGAGTTGGGGAACCTTTTTCACCTCACTTTACTAGACATATCGATGAATTCATTTGCCGGGAAAATCCCTCCAGAGCTCGGCAACCTCTCTAGCCTCAATTACTTTGACCTCTCTGGAAACTCGTTTATTGGAGGAGTGCCGCCGGAGCTCGGAAACCTCTCCAAGCTGAAGCAATTGAGCATTGGCGGCAACGGTTTGGAGGGACCGATTCCGGTTGAGCTCACACGCATTCGGAACCTCATTTACCTCAACCTTGGCGAAAACAACTTGTCCGGGCACATCCCGGAGGCCATCTTTTGCAACTTCTCCAACTTGCAGTACATTGACCTCTCCTCCAATTTCCTTGCCGGCAAGATCCCCATCCGAGGAGATTGCCCACTCCCTGACCTGATGTTCTTGGTCTTGTGGTCGAACAACCTCGTCGGCGGCATCCCGCCCTCGATATCCAACTCGACTAAGCTCAAATGGCTGCTGCTGGAGAATAACTTCCTCACCGGCGAGCTGCCGTCCGACATGTTCAGCAACATGAGGGACTTGGAGCTCCTCTACCTCTCATACAACTACCTAGAGAGTCCAGAGAACAACACCAACCTTGACCCGTTCTTTGCCTCCCTGACAAACTGCACCAGCCTGAAAGAGCTCGGCGTCTCCTGGAACGAGATCGCCGGCATGATGCCGCCGCTCATCGGCCGCCTCTCCCCGGGCCTCAAGCAGCTCCACCTGGAGTACAACAAGATCTTCGGCCCGATCCCGGCCAACCTCACCAACCTCGCCAACCTCACCACGCTGAACCTTTCCCACAACCACCTCAACGGCTCGATCCCGTCGGGCATCGCCGCCATGCAGCGGTTCGAGCGGCTGTACCTGTCCAACAACCTGCTCTCCGGCGAGATCCCGCCGCCGCTCGGCACGATCCCACGGCTGGGGCTCGTCGACCTTTCCCACAACCGGCTCACCGGCGCCATCCCGGCCACTCTCTCCAACCTCACGCAGCTGCGCGTCCTCGTGCTGGGCCACAACCGTCTCTCCGGCGCCATTCCTCCGAGCCTCGCCCAATGCGTGAACCTGCAGAATTTCGATCTCTCCCACAACGCGTTGCGGGGGAAGATCCCGGCGGACCTCTCCGCGCTCAGTGGCTTGCTCTACCTGAACCTCTCCGGCAACCAGCTGGAAGGCCCGATCTCGGCGACCATTAGCAAGATGGTGATGCTGCAGGTGCTCAACCTGTCGTCGAACAGGCTCTCCGGCACGATCCCGCCGCAGCTCGGCAGCTGCGTCGCGCTCGAGTACCTCAACGTCTCCGGCAACGCGCTGGATGGCGGCCTCCCGGAGACCGTCGCCGCCCTGCCGTTCCTGCAGGTCCTCGACGTGTCGCGCAACGCCCTGACGGGCGCGCTGCCGCTGGCGCTAGAGACGGCGGCGGCGCTGCGGCGCGTCAACTTCTCCTACAACGGATTCTCCGGCGAGGTGCCGGGCACCGGGGCCTTCGCGAGCTTCCCGCCGGACGCGTTCCTCGGCGACGCCGGCCTGTGCGGGCCCGTCGCTGGGTTGGTTCCGTGCGGCGGTGGCGGCGCGAGGCGCCGCGTGTTCCGTGACCGGCGCGTGGTGCTGCCCGTGGTGATCACGGTCGTTGGGTTCGCGCTGGCCATCGTCGGCGCCGTAGTGTGCCGCGCGGCGGCGACAGCGGAGGTGCGGCGAGACTCGCGGCGCTCGATGTCGACGCTGCTGACCGACGCCGGCGACGAGCCGGCGGAGAGGGACCACCCGAGGGTGTCGCACCGGGAGCTCGCCGAGGCGACGCGCGGCTTCGAGCCGTCGAGCCTCATCGGCGCGGGGCGGTTCGGGCGTGTCTACGAGGGCACGCTACGCGACGGAACGCGCGTCGCCGTCAAGGTTCTCGACCCCAAGGGCGGCGGCGAGGTCTCCCGGAGCTTCAAGCGGGAGTGCCAGGTGCTGCGGCGGACACGCCACCGGAACCTGGTGCGCGTGGTCACCGCGTGCAGCCAGCCGGACTTCCACGCGCTCGTGCTCCCGCTGATGCCCAACGGCAGCCTCGAGAGCCGCCTCTACCCGCCCGACGGCGGGCCGGGGCGCGGCCTCGGCCTCGCGCAGGTGGTCGCCATCGCCGGCGACGTCGCCGAGGGGCTCGCCTACCTGCACCACTACGCGCCGGTCCGCGTCGTGCACTGCGACCTGAAGCCGAGCAACGTCCTCCTCGACGACGACATGACCGCCGTCGTGGCCGACTTCGGCATCGCGCAGCTGGTCAAGGACGTCGGCGACGACAGCGGCTTCGGCGGTGACACCGGCTCAGGTGATCCGTGCAACTCCATCACCGGATTGTTGCAAGGTTCAGTCGGCTACATCGCACCCGGTACTGCCCGTGCACATCCATTTATCTTACACTAAACAAAGTTGATGATTAACCTAAACCTTGCGACATTTGCTGAACATTTTCTCGTGCTCTGTTCTTGCATGGTTCAGAGTACGGATTGGGAGGTCACCCATCAACGCAGGGCGACGTGTACAGCTTCGGCGTGATGCTTCTCGAGCTGATCACGGGGAAGAGGCCGACGGACGTGATCTTCCAGGAGGGGCTCACGCTGCACGATTGGGTCAAGAGGCACTACCCGCACGACGTCGGCGAGGTCGTCGCGCGGTCGTGGCTGACGGACGCGGCGTCGGCGGTGGCGGATGAGAGGCTCATGGAAGATGTCATGGGGGAGCTGATCGACCTCGGGCTCGAGTGCACGCAGCACTCGCCGTCGGCGCGGCCAACCATGGTGGAGGTGTGCCACGAGATCACCCTGCTCAAGGAAGACCTCGCCAAGCACCGGGGCGCGGCGGTCACGACGGCGAGGGGGCCGGCGTCGATGACGATGACGGCCAGCGAGCGGTCGTACTCCACCACGGATTCGTCTTTCTGAATGTTTAATTGCGCTGGAAAAATGTTTAGGAACAAGCTGCATGCATTGGGCACTTTAATTTGGTCAGGCATCTAGCTCCCTTATGATAATTGTGATGTTTTAGCGAGCGGTCGTTCTACACCACGGATTCGACGATTGGTCTTTCTGACATGTAGTGAAAAAAAGTTCAGGATACAAGCTGCATGCAGCCATGCACTGCGTACTACTTTTGATTCTCATTTCTAAAATTGACATTTTGTAATTTTTAGAAGATATGTGCAAAATATATTTTGTAGGTTTGATAATATACAAAACGGAAATAGTGATAACATTGCGTTTAAATCCATGAAGTTAAAGTAGGAGTATCGTTTGGTATATGTTGGAGGAACTACATCCGTATTTTTAGTTTCCCTTTCACGCACTGCCTTTGACAATTTGCCACCGTATCATAATGACATGTGAGACTGTTTATGACATTTCATCTGTTAGAATACAAATATTGAATTGCCAATATGTCATAGCGACATTTGTTAGATTTTGAATCTTTCATCTGAATTAAAAGTCTCAAATAATTACCAAATATATGAAATAAATCTAAACAAACATTGGAAAGTAAATCTCTTATATCTTTTGAATAGCAAAATTACACATATATTTTCCTTTTATTTTTAATGATATATTACTTTAATTATTACAACTCACTTAGGATCTTGCCACAAGGCAGTGTTAAAATGCGTTTTTGTAAAGCTATGGTATAGTTAAGGTGCATTCTAAAATTATGCAATTATACTTTAAGATAAAAAGGAAGTGGACATAGCCTCTTATTTTGTGTATACAAGCTGTGACAATATATGATTTATGCAATGACCAATGAACATCATTTGTAGTATGATACTGAACATGAATATCACTATAGTTCTGAATACTAAAAACATATGCCATCCATCGATTTAACGATAAGGTTGCTAAGATCATTTCTCCCTTCAATTAGGTGTACTAATAGACTTAGAAAATTTTATAAATTTAAGAAAGTCATCACTCTACCATTCATTATGACCTAGTAAATTGAAAAAAAGATAAATAGTGGAATGATTTAGGTTATCAAAAATATAAGTTAGTTTTATGTTGATTATGAATCAAAATATTGAGCCTTTGGGAAGTTTTTAACAAAATGTTGTAATGACCTATATTTGTATTAATAAAAATGGGACAAACTAACGAGGATAGAGCTAGGGGTGGGGTTGGTCTGAGGGGTCGCTAAGGAGCTGTTTCAAGGTAGGTTTTAAAGAAATAACAAGAATCTCGAATTTTCTCTTCTTTGCATTGAAATAAACTTTACATTAGAGGATTATTTGTAAAATTGTTCGAAGTCTATGCGTGCAAGTTGCTACCACATAGTCGTCAAGGAAATAGTTGATGCACACTCTTTTATCTCACCCGCACGATGGACTTATTCTATTGGGTTGGTTTCTAAAGTGGCTTCTATTGGTTTTTTTACTAATTCTTTAATAGTTTGCTCAGATTATTTTTTATCTAACTTCCAATGTTCGGTTACTTTATATAAAAATAAAAATTGGATTGAACTTCATATGAATATATGGACTGCTAACAATAACATTGCTAATAAGAAAATATACATCAAAATAAGTTGGAAATTCAAAGTTTCTAAATTTTGACCCTAAATATGTTTTGACACTACCAACACTATGACATGGAATAATTAGAATATCGTGAAATATTTATTCTTTAAAAAACATTTAAATAACGAATATAATATGTTAACGAAATCTTACATGACCTAGAAGAAAAATCTATCAATTCAGACTTTTTCTTTGTTGCATTTGCTTGTAGAAAGTTGGAAAAATAGCCTGGCTCTAAGATCAATGACATAAATTTGTGTACAAATGAGTTTGAACAAATATTAGTGAAAGTGAAAAAATTTATACGCACGCGGAATAATTATACATGTAACGAAGAACAAGTATGTGTAAACATGGAATGAATAATCACGAATGCACAATGGAACAAATATTAATAGTGAGACAATAATCATAAAGGTGGAATGTTGCAGGAACAAATCTCAATGAAAGAGGAACAATTTATACGCACAATAAGAACAACCATAATAAATATTCAAGGAACAAAGAATAGTTATGTTTGAACATGGAACAAATAATCGTGAACGTGGAGCAATTGATACGCACAATTGTTACAAATATGAGTGAATGTGGAAAAATTTATATGTATAGAAGGAAGAATTATTCATGGAACAAAAAAAAGAACAAGCCGGTGTAAACATGGAACAAATAATTATAAACATGGAACAATTCTTACACTTAATGAATAAATATTAATGAAAATGGAATATTTTTTTGTGAAACATGGTACTATCACAAACGCTTGCATACATGCACGCACACTCACCCCTATGGATACACGTACGCAACATACCCCTATGAGTAACTCTGTGAGCCTGAGCCGACAGATATTCAGATTGGCGAAGTCACCATAGGCGTTTCACTATCATGTCACAATCACGTACCAATGAAAGAATAACATCGTTAACTCCTAAAATAAATCTAAAAAAAGATAGAAACACCTTATACTATAACTTAATGTCATATGTGGGCGTGACTTGAATCATATACTAACTTAATGTACTTTTCCATAGACTTTCATGATCAGATATGAGTTGCTCACATTCCAACTTTTTTTTATGATTACTTAACTTTTTATTAAGCACTCAAGTTTCAATAGATTATTTCTCCTTAAAAAATATATACTCCTTCATGAACCTCATACAACCTAGCTTAAGCCGAAGCCTAAGAAGGAATAAGCCGAGTTCTTTATTTGAACAACCTCTCCTTTACTTTTCATGTAATTAGATATTTTATGCCCTAGTAAATTGGTTAAAAAAATTTAGGTTTTCGATCCACACTTGCATGATTTCTTAAACATACTTTTGTATTGTAACAATACACTACCACAAAATAAAAATTATCCTACTAATAAATTAATAGGACTTGTTGAGTAATTAAGGCAACATTTTGTCTTCTATAGTGGTGCACTAGCATTTGGGAGCCAATAACTAAAACACTAACCGATGTGAACGTTGCAGCACATGAATCTTGTGACATCTATCATGTTCGTAGTTACCATATGGGTTTGTGGACAATTTTGACATTTTTTCTTTTTATTGAGATTTTGAATGTGAGATTCAAGGATTCCGACCTAATAGAAGAGAAGTCATTTCTAAATTTCTAATCAGGTTGGGTCAACAAGAAGTTTTCAATATATACTAAAGAAATTTTGCCTTTTAACATATTGTTTTCTCAAAATAAAAAGATAACTGAGTTTTATGGATCACAAAATGCTCAAGTCTATAACATTGTATGCATGTTTCTAAAGAGAACAAAGTCAAAATAAAGAACTTCTTCATTATGTACCGATGCTAGTTTATTTATGTTTGCGTTTTTGTAAAGTCGTGAACGCTGCATAGTAATAGATTCGCCTAACTTTTGTTGTTAGTCGAACAAGTGCCTAGTACTCCATTAAAGTGCAGAGTCGGCACAAATCGCACATACTATATGTTAACATTTAAACCTAAGCATCGCTCTATATTGAGTGATTTTGCATTTCAATATATATACATAAAGCGTCACCGAATAAAATATATACCGCAATCCGGCGAAGAAAATTTTAAGAAAGAAGCTATGCGGACGAAATAATTTGCATACAAACATCATATTGGCCACCAACCACAAGTCAGCAATACAAGGATGAGTGTATACCATGTCTGGTATTATGCACACATTCTAATCAGTAATCACACCTTATAGTATTTTGATCAACCATTTTGCGTAGAAACTGAAGTAGTGAATCACACCAGTCTACTAATATTTCTTGGACTTAGTCTGGTCAATGGCCTTCAGACCTGTTGCCCTGTACTTTCTCCACGTACCATCCCTAAGGCAAGCGATCTCGTGCGCCATGTCATCCATGGTTGGCCTCATGGACGGCACGAGCTGCGAGCACGCAACGCCGAGCTCAAGCAGCTCCATGACCATGACGACGATGACCTCCATCTCGCACCTGGGCGGGCCAAATGGCAGCACAGACGGCGGATCACGAGGCAGCCAACGCTCAGCGACGGCGTCCACGTCGTGCTGCAGGCAGCGTTTCTTGGCCCAGTCGTGCAGGCCGTGCCCCTCCTCGGAGATCACGTCCGTCGGCCTCTTCCCGGAGATCATCTCCAGGAGCATCACCCCGAAGCTGTACACGTCGCCTTGCGTAGAAGGGCGGCCTCCCAATCCATACTCTGCATCGAAATTTCAAAGCCAGATGCTCAGAGAGATGAGCTAGCGAGTGAGTGAGCAAGTGACGCATGTGTCATGTGTGTTGCTCATGTACCGGGCGCAATGTAGCCAACAGAGCCTTGTAACAGCCGAGTGATGGAGTTGCATACGGACGTCGACGCCTCGCCCACCTCTGGATCTCTGGCGCCCGTGATCACCAGTTTCGAGATGCCGAAATCGGAGACGATGGCGGTCATGTCGCCGTCGAGGAGGACGTTGCTCGGCTTGAGGTCGCAGTGCACGACCTTGACGGGGGCGTGGTGGTGCAGGTACGCCATGCCCTCGGCGACGTTACTGGCGATGCCGAGCAGCAGGTCCAGGTCCAGCTGGCGTGGCCCCTCCGGCTTGCCGCCACAGGGAGGCCCGTGGATGAGGCTATCGAGGCTGCCGTTCGGCATGAACGGGAGCACCACGGCCTTGAAGTCTGGCGTACTGCACGCGGTGATCACCCGGATGAGGTTCCGGTGCCGGATGCTCCTGAGCACCCGGCATTCCCTCTCGAAGCTGCCGGCGATCACCTCGCCAGCGTGGTCCTGGTGCAGGACTTTGATGGCGATCACTGTCCCGCCATGGAGGACACCCCTGTAGACATGCCCGTATCCTCCTTTCCCAATCAAATTCACTTCTGAAAAGCCATCGGTCGCGTCGACAAGCTGACGATATGAGATCCTTGGATGTTCATCACTCCTCCTTTTGCCCGTGGCATTGCCCTGTCCTGTCGGGAAATGTGATAGTTGAATGGATGGGGCTGTCAACCTCAAACGAGTCTTCAATAGGTCGTGATCAACAACGCACACCATGGCCAATAAACCGGCAGCAATGGCGACGACGACAATGATGGCTATGTACAGGAAGTGCCCATGTTTTCCACTGCATGGCGCCAAGCCGAGAATAGACCCACATAGGTCAGGATTGCCGAGAAATGAGTCATCAGTGAGGTTTGCAAATGCTCCTTCACTGGACACCTCACCGGTGAAGTTATTGTATGAGAAGTTGGCAAACTGGAGCACTGGTGATGCTTGCAAAGACTGAGGAATCATACCAGTAAGCCTATTGAAAGAAACGTCAAGGACATGGAGGCTTGTTGGCAGAGCGCCAATGGAAGAAGGAAGGGCGCCTTGCAGAAAGTTTCTGGAGAGATTGACATACTCAACCTCAGCACAGCCCTTGATCTGCGCTGGTATTGCCGCCGAGAGCTTGTTCGCCGACAAGTCAAGAGCCTGGATCTTGTCCATATTGCCAAATTCCAATGGTATGGGGCCCTCTAAGAGATTGTTAGAGAGATTAAGATAGATTTGGAGGCTACTAAGCCCAGCTACACCATCAGGAATTTGACCAGTAAGTTTGTTGTAAGAAAGGTCCAAGATCATGCTGCAGCTGAGGCCAGGTGGTATGGTACCCGAGAGCTGGTTATGGTCAAGAACAAGGTACCCCAACTTAGTGAGGTTGGACAAAGTCTCTGGTATTGTGCCTTGAAGACCATTATAAGATATGTCCATGATACTTAAGTGCTGAGCTAAGCTGATGGATTTGGGTATTTCACCGTTGATCTGGTTATTTGCCAGGACTAACTGTGTGAGCCAACCTGGCTGGAATATCTCTAAGGGGATTGGGCCTTCCAACATGTTGTTGTCCAGGCATAAATCTGTCAGTGAAGGAAGGTTTCCGATGGCATGAGGAATTGTGCCGGTGATTTCGTTGTCATTCAAATAAAGCTTGGAGAGATTGGTTGATGACAAATTGCCAATGATCGGCGGGATCTTGCCTCCAATGCCGTTTGAGTCCACTCCAAGCTCTTGTAAGCTGGTGCAGTTCACTAGAGAAGCAAGAAAAGGCTCAAGGTTAGTGTTCCCGTCATCACTTGAGAAATTGTTGTTAGACAGGTAGAGGTACTTGAGGGATGGCATCATGTTGAACATTTGGGATGGCAGTTGACCACCAAGGAAATTGTTCTGCAAAAGCACCCAGTCAAGTCGAGTAAAATTCGAAATTGATGAGGGGATGACGCCGACGAGCTTATTTTCGAAGAGGATGATCTTCTTTAGGTACGGCAGCCGACATCGTGTAGAGAAAGGGATCTCACCAGTGAGGGAGTTGGTTCTCAGGTCAATGTAGGTTAAGGAAGAGCAGTTGCAGATAGCTTCGGGGATGCTACCAGTGAGGTTGCTGCCATACAGGGAGAGGTAGGTTAAGCTTCTCAGAAGACCTAGCGCTTCTGGGATTACCCCGTCGAGTAAGTTGATGTTAAGGTTCAGTTCCGCGAGCTGGGACAACATGCCGAGCTCTGGTGGGATGCTACCAGAGAGTTGGTTGCTCTGGAGGTCAAGCCTCACAAGCGCGGAGAGGTTGCCGATTGCTGGGGAGATGATGCCAGTGAGGTTGGAGTTAGAGAGAAGAAGGTAAATCACGCGCCCTCTTGAGTCACATGTAACACCAGTCCAATTGCACGTTTTGGGGAAGCCCCAATCAGAGAGGTTGCCCCAGACGCAGGACTTGAAGGAGAGCAACGCAGTGCGATCACTGGCTTGCGAATCCACCACGGAGGCATGGCTGGAGCTGACAACGGCAACGGCAATGGTAATTAGGGCGAGGAATCTAGGCATTGTGGGGATTATGAGGAGGTTTGGAGAGCTAATACCAGTAAGGGGCCATCTTTGCTATGAATTGTAGGAACACACCTCTAGATGTGGAGATCCCTACCTTAGCTTGTGGGATTGATGACTGATGAAAGGCTAAGCTATGGGTAGATGGTGGTTTAAATAGGGGATGAAAGGATAAGCAGGGGGAGTGGGTCATGGAAGGCATTGACTGAAGGGTCTATGCTTTTTTTTGGCCGCCAAATTTTGACTCTGGCTGTGGTAGGAATTGTAATGTAATGCTGAACTGTCATGGTGATTAGTGAACACTGCAAAAGCCTGATATCATGGCCTACTACTGGTGATACTGGTGAGATCCCGTTGACATCACACCCAGACTTGTTTTCTATCCTGACCACTAACTGGAGACAGGCACATTACACGTGTTAGGGCCTCCTCCCACGGGACCTAGAACAATTTCACATTTTCAAACAATACCCGTAGATATCTCCACCGAGTATTACCCCTAGGGAAGTGTTTGGATACAAACTGGTATTTTACATATATTTCTTAGTTAAGATACAAAAACTTTCCGATGAAATACACTCAAATCTAAACAAAACTTTGCAGTTACTTGATCACTACGATCATGACGTATCACCTTCATGCTAACGCCATCAAGTAACTCAGTGAAAGCGTCAGCCAGTGTGGGGTAGATCATGATGGAGGGCCCTGTCGGATCCCCTCGGAGATTATGTCATGGATTAGGCCAGATAATGGTCAAACATCCATTAATTAACTGAGGGAGATCCACATTGGGTTTTGCTCACTGGCTAAACCCAGCATGCAGCATAGCGACATAAACAAGCAATGCCGCTCGCACGCGCGCAGACAGCACCAGACGACTCCATCAGGGCAAGGTACAGCACACCATAAGGCAACTTCATGGAGCTACAGGTGAATCGAAGGATTCAGGGTGCTACTGCTCCTTTATGCATGGATGAACTACAGGTTTGACAGTCTGAAGACTAATATAGTCTCATGTTACATCTATTGCACGTGTAGATAATAATAAGTGAGTTATTTTACAAGAAAGAATTACATTGCGAAAAAATATAATCACATGAAACTCTAGCTTTAAGACAAGGCCTATGTACAGATACTCAACTGGAAGACTTGGAAGTACTTATGCCGCAATGAGTTTCTGGATGTCCTTCTGCAAGAAAATTCATAGCAACGATGCTGTGAGCAACATGGAATGGCAGAATAATGCAAGCAGAAAACTGCAGGGAGGTCGGCAGAAAAGGTTTGGGTTCTTTCTTAAGCAAGTGGGCTAAGAAAGCATAACTACAAGGGGACTAGCGAACGTGCAACCCGATGAAATACAAAGTGGGCATTTTTAAATTGAACTGATGGAAAGATTTCAAAGGCAATGAGTGTGTATAGCAAAGCTGTCTTAATGCACTGCAATGTGATAAAAAGAACAGGTTGAAAGCAAAACAGCGACTCAAATCAATGGTAAGATAAATGGAACTAGAACTGATGGGATCTGGCTTTCCACTTTAAATGAGAGCACAAAACACGATTAGAGTCAAAAACTGATCCATTACTGCAACTTGAGAATATTTTATACCAAAGCCAGTACTGTAAGGTTCTTTTGACAAAGCGAGCACCAGACCGTCAGTTAAGCGCCTCCACTCCAGTGAACCTAAAGTTCTTAACCAAACAATCCTAAGGCCAGCAGTGGAGGAAAAATATCACTGTTGGCAAGCTCAGGACTGCTTGCGCATGACTGACTCATGTGTTGTCATGAGCAACTGCCATTGACGAAGTCTTTTCCTGGGCCCATGCACTCTGTCAGCACTGCCAGGTGCTATTATGTGACATACTAGAGCCAACTGGAAGCTCCATATAGAGCCCTCTGTTGTAGGACCAAGGAGTTAACAATTGAAGCCCGATATGACAAGGTTAGTTTCAGGTGGGTGCCCCAAGCACTATAGTTGCCTATCAATCGATTACTTTATGTGCTAAAGGTGTAACTTCCACCGGAAGATTTGCATAAGAGGAAAAAAGAAAGCAGAGGTCAAAACGTTTTAGTAAGAATATTGAAAAATGTCACTCCACAAGATGGTCATTAAGATATCTTTACAAACAAAACATGTTAAATGACACTCTGCAAAATGGTTGCCTAGGTCACCGTCCCTAAACAAGATACACATGAACTATTATTGGGGTCCACAAGTTGTTAGTTTCTTTGTATCTTTCATTTCAAATTTTGTATGTAAAAATCAGCTAAATATATTAATCAAGGAAAAATTGATTTAATTCTTAGTTTTATTGATTCTTACAAATGTTTATTAGATCTTGATACTATGATACATCCTCTTGCTCCCATGTCTTTTAGTATGTTCTAAATGCAACTATCTGCCTTTTTTGGTGCATTCATGTTCATCATGTGGTGATCAGATGGCAAGGGGAAAAGCCTCAACAATATGGTGCTCTCTTGTGACTGAAAGTATGCAGTACAAGCTTGCACTTTCTAAAGTGTTGACACATGACATGTTCACAAATTCACTACTTAATAGCGAAAGAAATGATTGATAGCACTGCATAGGCATATTTAATGAAGTGCACATCAGCCCTTATAGCCATATGGAAAAAGAAAAAAGTTGACTTTGAGTAACACAAGTCTTAAAATCAGCTGAATATAAATAGAGCATTTTGGAGTAAATTACAGATGTAATTCACACACCTCAATCTGGAACGGTGAAGTTGTAGGTGGATATCTCTCCACAACTTTGCCATTCTTGTCCACTAAGAACTTCTCAAAATTCCACTTGACTAGATCGCCCAAAAATCCTCCAGCACTGGACTTCAGAAATTTATAGATGGGGGCTGTATTAGGTCCATTGACATCAACCTGACATTATAGAGAGAAGAGCAAAAGATACATTATCCATTGATCTTTTGTTGTAAAGTCGGCCGGTATTAAGCGAGATTTTTTTCTCGAACTATGCAGGAGAGCTGCGTGTCATTTCATTAAGGTAGAAAAAGAGTACACGAGTCCGGATAGACCCTTCTCGAGTACAAGAGCACCACACACACACACACACACACACACACACACACACACACACACCGGTATTAAGCGAGATAAACTATGAAACATATTACTGAGTAGCCTGCAATCACCATACCTTGTCAAAAATAGGAAATTCAGCTTTAAATCTTGTACATGCAAACTGCTTTATCTGAGAATTCGATCCAGGTTCTTGTGCGCCAAATTGATTGCATGGAAATGCAAGAATCTCAAACCCTACATGTCAAATAAAGTATTAAAAAACAATGTAGGATGTCAAGTCTACTATTGACCCAAGAAGTCAAGGTTCAGTGTTAACATCAACAGTTCCTTTTCATGCATTTATGAGGAGAATGCACATCATAAGTTGACTTTATGAACTAAATGTTGAGTAGGATAGGATCTCTTCACAGTGACAACATTTGGAATGGCTGTGGGCAGATATATTAAGCAAGAACTACTCACTTATGGTAACTCGAGAATTATTGGGAATAGTTATAGAAACCGTAACCTCCTAGACATATGCCCATTCCACAAGAAATCAGGGCAATCAGCAAATCATTGAGATGATCTACTAGAACAAGAGTACTAGACATATGCGATAAATGTAAAGGTCACTAATATAATAACAATTGAAAGGTCACATAAATTGTCAAAAATAAAGAAACATCAAAATATGTTTGAGTTAAACTGCTGTCCTTGATTTTGTGGTTATATAATATAATTAGGATAAAAATACTATTGAAAGGGTACGATGACTTAACGTAATCTGCAGTGGCTCTTTCAATTGGAAAAAAAAGTAGATTTCCTGAACTAATAAATATTCAAGGCAATGTAAAATATAGTACCTTGAGTCTTGTACTTCTCATAGATGTGAGATAGTTCAGTGTAGTTTGCTGTTGTTAACCCACTGAGATTCACAGATAAATGCCAAGTTAATAAATGCAAAAGGGTACTAAATATATTACCATACTATGTGGTTGGAAAGACTTTTAAATGAAATTACCATTGAGAAGCAACGTTAACAATCAGCAAGACCTTATTCTTGAACTTTTTAAGAGGAACATCTTTTCCATCAATGTCCTGAACAAATAACAATGAAGAATTCTTTCAGGTACGAGAGCTCAAAACACGCATGCATATTTGATCTTCTTATGGCACAGTTATTCCTTCATATATCCATATGTAAGACGGCAACAAATTAAAACTTGTGGAAGGAAAGCCCCGGGAAACATAAAATTCACAGATTTCAGGTTTCACCACTAAACAAATGGTACCCCAAACAATTTCTCATAATACACTCTTTATTTTACTTGCTTCCTCTGTTATCCTGCCTGAACATGTACTGCATGTGCAATTTTGATTTTTCTGCAACTAAAAACCCTGCTATTTTCTGCCATCAAAAGCGCATAGCTGGTTAGATGATCCAACAAGTGGAGGACTACAAAAATTTATTGCATCCTAAAAATAATGTTTAAAGCTTAGTTTCTGACGCTGTAACCCTGATACAGTGATACTGATAGCTAACATAGTCATAGTACCCATTTGATTTCGAAAACAAATCTTCAATAGCATTCACATGACGGCTGATTCAGTCAATTTCAAATGTAACCGACAGCACCACAAAACACTTAATACACCAATGAATCTATGGTTGCAACTCCCCCCACCTACCCCAACGCAAACCACCACAATACCAACGAGAAACGAGACAAAAACCGTCCGAAATTCTGATGGATTCCACGTGTGACGCGCCCTTCCATTACCACCGCTCAAACAATTATTACAGGCATGCCGCAAGTCACACGTAACGCATCCACTACAGCATAAGCTATCGCCGTAATTGCGGGGGCCACGGCGAGCGAAAATCTCAACAGAAGAAACCGGGTCTCACCTTGACGGTGTAGTCGTAGATGCTCTTCTCGGTTGCGGCGGTGGCGTAGGCGACGCCGGGCGCCCGCCTGCGCGCCGTCCGCGGCGCCGCAGCGACGGAGGGCCCAGCCCAGCCCGTCGGGTGGTGCGGGAGCCGCACGAAGGAGGCTGCCGCTCCGGCGGCAGAGGGGAGCCGCGACGCCGCGGCGGAGGCGGAGGCGGCGGCGGGGAGGAGGCTAGTGAACGCGGCGGGAGCCATGTGGCGCGCGCGGCGTTGGTGCGGCGCGTGGCGAGCGCTGAGGGAGGGAGATGGGGAGTGGGAACGCTGGAAAGCCTGGAAGTCTGGAACAGGGCCACAGCCCAGAGGGGTGGTGTGGTGGCGAATAAGACTGCGGGGGGTGGAGGGGGTTGGTGCTGCTGGCGGAGGCGGATTGGCTCACGGCGATTCTGGTTAAGGACGGGCTACGCGGCAAACTTTTGCGCATATGCCCTTCACTTATTCCGAATCCCTTCTGGTTGAAAATACATGGGATTTCTGTCCATCAAATTTTAAAACTTTAGCTATCAATATTTGAAAATTTATGTAAATTATCAATATAAGATAAATGTTGTTTTAGTTCAATTATAAAATTATTTCCAAATACTATTCACCTACTTTTCTTGAGATATCATATTTTGTTGGTCGAAACTAATAGAAGAGAAGTCATTATGTGCCAAATACGGCATGAAAGCTATTACCTAGAAATAGGACATTATGTTTGTTATAAGGTAAATGAAAAAAATTGAATCGTGTGACCATAACCAAATCTTCTAAGTGCAACAAGCATCAAGTCGATTTAACAACCTATATTAGGGATCTCTTTGGTGTTAGCAAGTTGCCAAGACACATGGAGGTAGCATTGCCCATACCGACATAATGAAATTTACTTGCTCACAATTGAAGTGGATTTTCTAAAATATGAATCAGTAGGAGCATCTGTATTGAAGATGCTGATCCTAATAATAGATTTGGTTCAAACACATGTAGTCCTCAGTTACATCTCTAAATATGTGGTCCACTCAATTCTATGGAAGATCAAGGATTGAACAGTGAAATCCAACTCTAATGCAATTCTCTTATCTCCAGCACGAGAGGGTTGCAACTATGGCTAGGTTTTTCAACTAATCAATGTACATGTACATTTATAGTTTTGATCAACAAGCTTAGGCAGGGATCCTCCCCTAATTTTTTTTGGCTTAATAAAATAAACATAATACTTATTTTTTTATACAAGTTGTTGGTTTCTAAGACCTTAGGTATTGGCACGCCACTTTCCTTGTGCTGGGGCAGTGGAGGTAGGCATTGGCTAGCTAGCAACTCAGTCACATCTGATAAGTGGTTCCAGTGTGACACAAAACCTCTAGCTCCCAATGCTGCGACTTCTATAACGCCCCAGTCCCAAATGTGCCTCAATCATACTCGCACACCGAGTAAAACACGCACTCGCACCAACCCTGGTTACGCTTTCGTCCTCGCTTCACATAAAAGGGTTAATCCGAGGGTGGAATGCATTTGGCAATTGGATTTATATGTTGGTGAAGTGCACCCTCAACTAGTGGGCGACACTATCCTTATCCTTCCCACACATGACATGCCCCTCGTATGGGTTACTCGTGAGCTCAATTTCATCCTTTAGGCCAAGCCCAACGCTCCAGTTGGCCGGTGGCCTCGCAGAGCCATGTAGGCTCGGATGCCACATGGATGAGAGAGGAAGAGAAATGGTAGCTTCACAGTCTGTCAGAATTACATGCAAAAGTAACAATGGCTTGGACGCAGATAAGACCAAAAAAGTAACTGGGAGAAAGATAGTGGTGGTAGGATATAATGGGAGCGTTGGCTTGCGTTGAGCGTCCGGTAACCCGAGTTCATCTAGATCTATGTGGGATACTGCTTTTTGTTGAGACTACCATGAAGTAGTACCTGCATTGGGCTTGCTCTAATTGGGCTAGGATTTTCACAAGTTGGTACCACAAATGAGATCGTGCTTGCTAACAACTGCACCCTTTTATGTGATGGGTCTCATCTTAGGGAGGAAAGTAAGATAAGGACATAAAGTATAAAAAGAAAGAGTCTAACAACCCATCCAGGTAGGCCCATTGGGGACACATGCTCCTGTTCACACTTTTTTTATTTTTTGCTTTAAAAGGGCTTTGAGTTTGTTCTTTTCAAAAGCTTCAAATTGCTCTATAGTCCTATAATCATAGGGCTCAACTTGATTTTTAGACCAAGTCTATCCCTATTTCTAGCTATGCAAAACCCCCATAAAAAAGGTTGGGGGCATTGGGTTTGGGTTGATAAAAAAATCATTGGGTTATTCGAGATAGCGAACTAATAATGGTTAGACAAAATAATCTAACACACTTTGACACATTGATCTTGATATACTAATTTGAAGTAATTTATTTCCATACTAAGTCATCTCTAATAAACTTAATTTCCCAAAATAGATCTAATTATACCAATCTGCGAGAAGTAGTTTATTGTCGTACTCTGTGATTTTCAACAAATTATAATCAATTTTGACAAACCTTTAAAGTTCGGACGCGAGGTTATAGTTCGAAAGTTCGGCTTTTGACATGGAGCTCAAACGTAGATCTTGTCATATTAATTTGCATGAAGTAATTGAGTGTGGCACCCAGTCATTCCCACCATGAAGGGGGTGGACGGAAATAACCACCTCCGGCCGGTGAAGTGGTGATAGCCTCGTGGACACGTGAAATGTTTGTACGCCGAACGTGGGGTGTTGGTCTTTTTCAACGCGGGACTGGCAAGCTGGAAGCTGGACCAGGCAATTGTCAGAATCTTTATCCGCTTCGTTGCAGCGTACGGCGTCGCTCGTTCACGGCCGTGGACGGCCACGGAGGCAGGTGGTGGTGCCAGTCGGTTCGCGGCGTTTCTGGCTGGTCCATGGGAACGGGATTTTCTCAGTCGCCATCGGATTATCTCCTTTTCCCTCCCCATTTTCTCAGGTCCAGAGAAAATGGCCTGTGGTGTACAGAGGCTGGGCTAGTGGGCTGCATCAATAAGATCCACCGTAAATCTGGACAAATGGGCCAGGCCTAAAAACTTAGGCGAACCCCTCTAAAATGTAAGCCCACATTTCGGGCCTGTTTGAAGGAGCTACGGGCCATCCCGTCCGCGCCTCGCCGCCGCACGACGGCACGGCATGCCTCCTCCCCGCCTCGTCCTGCCCACGCCCGCCGGCGACCCCGGCGGCGCCCTCCGGCGCTCGTACCTCCGTCTCATCTCGCTCTCCTCCACGCCCCGCCACCTCGACCAGCTCCTCGCCGTCTCGCTCGCGTCCGGCCACTACGCGCACGACCCGGCCCCGGCCACCGCGCTGCTCCTCCGCTACGCCTCGCTCCGCGCGCCCCCCGCCCACCTGCTCCGCCTCTTCCGCGCCTTCCCCCGCCCCGACCGGTTCCTCCGCAACGCGCTCCTCCGCTCCCTCCCGTCCCTCCGCCCGCACCTCCTCTTCCCGTGCCCGGACTCCTTCTCCTTCGCCTTCGCCGCCACGTCGCTCTCCTCCTCCTGCTCCTCCCGTGGCAGCGACGCCGCCGCCGCCGCCGCACGCGCGCTTCACGCGCTCTCCGTGGCCGCGGGGTACGCGGCGGACACGTTCGTGGCGTCTGCTTTAGCCAAGCTCTACTTCAAGCTGTCGAGAGGGGTCGACGCCCGCAAGGTGTTTGACGAGGTGCCGGCGCCGGACACGATCTTGTGGAACACGCTACTAGCTGGGCTGTCTGGTTCGGAGGCTCTGGAGGCGTTCGTGCGGATGGTGGAGGCAGGGAGGGTGCGGCCTGACTCGACCACCCTTGCATCTGTCCTAAGGGCGGCCGCGGAGGTGGCAGATATGGCAATGGGGAGGTGTGTCCATGGATATGGGGTGAAGTGTGGGTTGGCAGAGCATGAGCATGTTGTGACCGGGCTGATGTCGCTGTATGCCAAGTGTGGGGATATGGTCTGCGCACGGTTTCTCTTTGATAGGATGGAACACCCGGATTTGGTTGCCTACAATGCTTTGATTTCTGGCTACTCGGTCAACGGCATGGTTGAATCATCGACAGAGCTGTTCAAAGAGTTGGCAGCCTCAGGCTGGAGACCAAATTCAAGCACCTTGGTGGCGGTGATTCCAGTGTACAGTCCATTTGGGCATGAGCTGCTTGCTCGGTGCTTGCATGGGTTTGTTGTCAAGGCCAGGTTGGATGCAGATGCCCTGGTGTCGACAGCACTGACCACTTCGTACTGTAGGTTAAACGATATGGAATCTGCTAGGAGCATGTTTGATGCAATGCCAGAGAAGACCATGGAGTCATGGAATGCAATGATATCTGGGTATGCCCAGAATGGCTTGACGGAGATGGCAGTTGCACTTTTCCAGCAAATGCAGGCACTTAATGTGCAGCCTAATCCCATCACCATTTCGAGCACTTTATCTGCCTGTGCACAGCTTGGAGCTTTGTCTCTGGGAAAGTGGGTTCACAAGATCATTGCCAAGGAGAACCTTGAGCTCAATGTCTATGTCATGACAGCGCTTATTGACATGTATGCAAAATGTGGAAGTATTGCTGAAGCTCGGAGCATCTTTGATAGAATGGATAACAAGAACGTGGTCTCCTGGAATGCAATGATATCTGGATATGGCCTCCATGGCCAAGGTGCTGAAGCTTTGAAGCTCTACAAGACCATGCTCAGTGCACACATTCTTCCGACAAGCTCCACCTTCCTGTCAGTCCTCTATGCGTGCAGCCATGGAGGACTGGTTGACGAAGGGCGGACAGTCTTCCGTGTAATGACTAATGAGTACAGGATCACTCCAGGTATCGAGCATTGCACATGTATGGTGGATCTCCTTGGCCGGGCAGGAAAGTTGAAGGAAGCTTTTGAACTCATTTCTGAATTCCCCAAGAGCGCCATTGGACCTGGCGTGTGGGGAGCGCTGCTTGGTGCTTGTATGGTACATAAGGATAGCGACCTCGCAAAATTGGCATCCCAGAAGTTGTTCGAACTAGATCCAGAGAATGCAGGCTACTATGTGCTCCTCTCTAACCTGTACACGTCCAAGAAGCGTTACTCTGAAGCAGCTCTAGTGAGGCAAGAGGCTAAGAGCAGGAAGCTGGTGAAAACACCAGGGTGTACTCTCATTGAGATAGGCGACAAACCACATGTCTTCATGGCTGGTGATCGTGTGCATCCACAGTCAGAGGTAATCTACTCATACTTGGAGATACTAACTGCCAAGATGATCGAAGCTGGGTATCAACCTGTGACAGAGGCAGCATTGTATGACGTCGAGGAGGAAGAGAAGGAGCACATGGTGAAGGTGCATAGTGAGAAATTGGCCATCGCCTTTGGGCTCCTCAGTACAGAGCCAGGGACAGAGATCAGGATCATTAAGAACCTTAGGGTGTGCCTAGATTGCCATAATGCTACCAAGTTCATATCCAAGGTGACACAGAGGCTGATTGTGGTTAGGGACGCCTCAAGGTTTCACCATTTCAGAGATGGTGTTTGCTCCTGTGG
Organism: Setaria viridis; assembly: GCF_005286985.2. Lineage (NCBI taxonomy): Eukaryota > Viridiplantae > Streptophyta > Magnoliopsida > Poales > Poaceae > Setaria > Setaria viridis. The sequence goes on from NC_048266.2 coordinate 3,442,797, forward strand.
TGATTACTGGTGATTTGTTTGGAGTGAAGGGGTCTCTATCAAATAATTGAGATTTTTTTAAATTCTTTTAAGAACAGGGCGTCAATGTTTTAGCTGGTGGAAGCTGCTGTTCTGATCAATAACTAGCGCAATTGATTTCAGCCTTTCCCAGCAAGGCTGATATTTGCTAACCCAAGGAACAATCTCAATAATTCATACAAAGTTATACTGAATTATTATCAAACATCAGTGCTGCCATGTTGTTAAAAAAAATTAGTGCTGAAACAAGAACGTGTAGTATATTGTAAATTGAATGAATTGCCAACAGGTAAAAGGAGTGCATAGAGTATCCAGAACTGTCAGCAGCCAAAGGCAAACTATAACACTTGTTTTTCTGGTAACAAAATATTATTGCTTCACCATTTTTCTAATGTAAAGTTAATGGGGGTTGGTTTTTATTCCTAAAGTGTTGAAAGGTGTACAATATCTCAGCATTGGTTATGTACTTTATGCTCAATTGCACTCTGGTTCTTCTACTTCTTGACTTCAGCTGATGGATGCCTCTTCTGGGCCAAAATATGCATACTCCGTACTGCCATCAGCCAGAGAATTACATAACTTGGTCAGACAAACGTCAGGTCATGCTGCACAGAGTAGTCTTGAAGCAATATCACCCAATAGCAATATGAAAGTACTATCACCTCATAACAATATGAACAAAAGAAACATTTAAGTACCTTGTCGAGTTGACAAGAGAAATTACTTTCAACAACATTCGTAGCTCATTTGTTCCTACCTAATTACAGTGTGCCTAGCTGCTTGCTTCTAGAACCTAGATGCCATACAATATATAACTAGGGCATTTTTGTTCTCTGCGGGGTCACTAGAGGTTCTTCATGAGCTCAAATGTGCACAGCTTCCTTGCACATAGAACACCAATCTTTTTAGTGTCAATGGCTGTTGCCTTGTGAATTGTGTTTGTCCAGCACCAGATAAACAGAGTCCAGCAGAGTCTAATTCACCACGCCTTCAATATATAAACAATCTTGCCAAGTGAAGACTGAAATGTTATGGCAACTGGAAGCCCTTAAAAAACTGTTACATGTATTGTCTCAGCCTCTCAGGAGTCATGCTAAAAGAATGAACCTCTTATCCCTGAAACTTGAAAAAACATGCCAGTCAGGTTTCCCAGTTATCCGATTAATAAAGTTTCACAAACTGGAGGCCTTGCTTTCGCGCGGGGAGAGAGATAGCGATGGGCGGCTGCTGTCTTGTCACCGTGTTCCTGTATACCGATAAGATGATGAATGGTGATGCAGGACAGTCGAGCTTATCCTTTATTCGTGTGGTGGGCGGGATGAGATGTGAATGCTTGAAGGTGTTATACAGCACGCTCCTTGGTACGGATTGCGAGATCAAGGATTTGGCAGAAATATGTAAAATTGTCCCTCCTAAAAAAATGATTCCAGAATAAATGGGCAATAGTTAGGAGAGGTGCGCCAGCGGCGAGCAGAAGCAAGGTTATTAGATACCGAAGGAAAGCCCGGCCAGAACCACACGTGCAAGTTTCCCTGCATGTGGCTCGTCCGTGATAACTTCTTCGGATTTGCGTGAACTAGCGGACCGATCACTAAGTGGCTTTTTAAGATTCTGATTAATGCGATGATGCTTATTCTGAATTCACGCTGCTTTGCCATGATTTTTCTGTCTATCAATAACTGCATGCATTGCCCGGTAGATGTGAAGAAGTAGGCCATTGTCGCGGCAATAATGAGCCAAACTAGTATTTCCCGTTCGGATCCTAAATGAATTTATGTGTACTTTACAAGATTATCTCTGCCATGAGAAAAAAAAATGTATATGTACAAGTATACGATAAAGTCAAAAAGAAGATGGATAAGAAAAAAAATCACAATGGAATGTTGTGAACTCTCAGTTAAGAATCATGAAATTGCATAAAAGATGGTTGTTTCATCAGAATCAGAAATTGTCTCATCTCACATCAGAATCATTTCTTTTATTATGGTATAACATAATATCTCTTATTTCTAACTATAATAGGTTTTCGCCATTCAAGTTGTTTGGATGCACATACTTTTTGCAATCGGATACCACTAATCCGCCATTATTTATTAATCGATTGTTGGCTCATTCCATCACCTAAAATAGCTATGTTGGCGCATATCTTTCCAGAGATAGTGTCAGTGTGTCACAATTTAGTGTCTTGATCTTTCTCTGCTTCATAGATTGCTTTCACTTTTAACTGACACAACCTAACATATCAGCACATTAGATTATTCTGAACTTTCTGCTGCCACTGCCACATGATGTTAATTATAGGTGTCAACAAGCATAGAAAGATAACAACTAGTGGCATTTCCTGTTCTTAGTTCTGAAAGCATCTTTCAGTCATCCATTTTCAGGACCTACAGAGCTGCACCCAGGTAATTTGACTAGTCCTTTTTCCTGCATCCATCTTCGGATAGCTAGAGATTTTTCCCACATCCCATATGAGGTATACAAGTTTGATATCAGCACATACAAATCTGGTCTTTCAGGATGAAGCACCATCATTCTCTTGATAGCTTCTTCTCCAAACTGTAACCTTGAATGGAGCCCACATCCATGGAGAAAAGCTCCCCAAACACTAACATCTGCTTGCATTGGCATCTTATCTATGAATTCCAGTGCTTGCTCAAGATTTCCTGCACGGGCTAGCACATCAACCATGCAAGCATAATGTTTCATGGAAGGTGTGATTTTGAAATGTTGTGCCATACTATCAAAATACTTCTTCCCTGCAGTAACCATCCCAGTATGGCTGCAAGTAGATAGGATGCTTGTGAATGCTACATCATTTGGATGCACACCATCTTTCAGCATTTCATTGAATAGATCAATAGAACCAGCAGAATCTCCTTGCATTCCATAACCGCCGATCATAGCACACCAAGTAACAGAATTACGGTCATTCATCTCATCGAACACCCTACGAGCTGATGGGAGATCAGCACATTTGCTGTACAGGTTCAATAGGGCAGTGTTGACATAAACATTGGAGAGAAACGCATGTTTAACAGCATAACTATGGAATGATTTACCCATAAGTAGGTCACCCAGACAAACAGAAGCTGACAGAGCATTCACCACAGAGGTGGCATCAGGTGAAGCGCCCTGCAGCCTCATCTGTTTAAATAGCATTAGAGCATCATCGCCCATATTATTCTCAGCATAGCCAGCAATCATCGAATTCCACGTGACAACATCCTTGTTCAAAATTCTTCCAAATATCCTGTTGGCCTCTGACACTGCTTGACACTTTGCATACATGTCAACTAATGCATTCACCACCACATCATAATCAACCACACCTAACCTGACAGCTATCCCATGAATCGACCTTCCCAGAGACAAGTCACGTAACTGAGCAGAAGCTGAAAGAACAGTTGCCATGGTAACTGAATTTGGAACAATGCTTGCAAATTTCTTGTCAAGAAACAACTGTAATGCATCAAGAGGGTTCCCATTCTGTGTGTACCCCACAATCATCGTGGTCCAAAGAACAATGTCAAGATAGCTGAGCTCATCAAACATGCGCCGAGCATCCTCTACCTCCCCGCACTTAACATACATATCCAACAAGGCTGCACTGATGAAAGAGTTATAAATTAAACCATGTTTGATCACTGATCCATGGATCCACCTCCCTTGGTGCAAACTCCTGAGTGCAGCGCAAGCAGCAAGAGCGCTAGCCATCGTGTACTCACTCGGCTGCATACTTTCGCGCCTCATCTCATTGAACAGAAACAGTCCATCTGCAGCAAAACCATTCTGGACGCACCCGCTTAGCATCGAGGTCCAGGACACCACATTCCAGTCAGGAATTCTCTCGAACATTTTGCGGGCGCACTCCAAGTCCCCGGCTTTCGCGTACATGTCAACCAAGCTGTTCATCACGAAGCCGTCCGCGCCGCCGGCCTTGACGGCGTCGCAGTGCAGCCGCCTGCCGTACCCGTACTCAGCGGACCTGACGCAGGCCTTGAGCGCGAGCGACAGCACGAAGTCGTCCTGCGCCTCGGGGCAGGGGCACCGCCGCCGCATATCCTGGTGCAGCGCGACAGCGTCCGCGTGGCGCCCCGCGTCGACGAGGCATCGCAGCATGACCCCGTAGGAGTAAGCGTCCGGGCGGGGGGTCCCGTCGAACACCATCCGCGCGGAGGCGAGGTCGCCCAGCGCTGCGTAGCAGCTGAGCAGCTTGGTGCTTGCGCGGAGGCTGCCAAGGAGGAGGCCCTGGGTGTGGGTGAGGAGGCGGGCGTGGAGGGCGCGCAGGGAGGGGAGGGTGCCGCATGAGGGAAGGAGACGGAGGAGGTCGCCGGGGGAGACCGCGCGCGCCAGGTTGTCGGCGGAGTGCGCGCGCCGGCGGGTGGCGGCGGCGGAGACGAAACGGCGCGTGGGTTGGGTTGCCTTTCTGCGTTTTGGCCCACCTGTTTAGCAGATCATTCAGACGCTAATCTGTTTGGCCCATCTGCGGGGTTCTCTCAGGCCCAGACGCTCAGACGCCCACAGGGAGATTTTTTTATTTTTTTTATTAATATTACAAATAGGCTCCTCTTTGCAAATTTGACAATAACATACCTCTGTTGCCCCCTCCATTGGGCGATTTGTGTAAAAAAATGTTCATCATTGGGCCAAATTTACACAGTCATGAAGATATTGCACATCTTTCCTCTCAACCATCAAGACATCATATATAAAAAATTTTGTGGACAATACATCATACAAATAGTCATTAAAATTCAGATTTTTATCTAGTGTAGGCAATTCTATCTTCAGTCACGCTAAACATTTTCAGTACAAATGATGGGCGTACAATGAGAAATAGAAAACAAATTTCAAGTCCCAAGGAAAATGTTTTTTTTCTCATTACACAATTAGTTTTTAAGATGAAATATGTAGAGTAGTTGAATTTAGAACCACCTGCAGTTAAAAGTTTTGAGAATTTTAAAGGCAGTTCAAGTAGTTTATTAAAGGTCAAAGACAAACACTTGTTTTGTTAGAAGAAGAAAATGTTGGCCTAGTTTTCAAGTGGGAAAACCGGACTCAAAACACTTGGGAAATTTTAGAGTGCTTGAAAAAAAAATGAGAACCATCCATCCGGCGAAATTGAATAAAATAAATTGAATAAAATAAAGGAAGTACCATGAAGTACTTCAAGAGAAGTACCAATTTGGTGGAATCAAGTACTAAAATAGTGAGAAATTATTATGATGTCCTTTTAATTAAGTGTAAATCTATTTAATTCTTTTTAAGAAGGATAAGAAAGGAAAATCCTGCAAACTAAGCTAGGATAGCTCTACACTCCTCTTAAAACGACTCGTACAATTAACTAGAACAAACAGAACACCACTACTCGCTCAAACCAGAGCACTGAACCCACCTTTGACGAAGTGGCTATTCAACTAATATAAGCACCTACATTGTTTAGGTAGTTAATCATTTCTATTTGCAACTTGGGTATGGGTTAGTTTGATAGTTTCACAGTTTCAAAGGCCAAGTGAGATGAAATGATTAGGTAGCACCGGTAGAAAAACGAGTATTAGTTCCGGTTAGGAAAGCTCATATATCTCGATTTTTCCAACCGAACTAATTAATTGGGACTAAAGGGTCCCCATCTTTAGTCCTGGGTGAAAAACTCAGGACTAAAGACACCAAGCGAGACTAAAAGGTTTTTTCACGCGAAATATGCGCGTGCGCGGTGCGTGGGATTGAAACCCACGACCTCAAGCCTCACGTGTAGTTTCCTTACCATCTCACCTACACAGTACATCTGATCGAGTAGGGGATGCAATCCTTTTGTAGTAACTCGTGGAGGACCCTTTTGTTACCAACCGGGACTAAAACCCTCGGAGGATTTAGTCCGGATTTGTAACACCAACGGAGACTAAAGGATCACCTTTAGTCCTAGTTGGTGTTACCAACAGGGGCTAAAGGTGTCTCCACAGATTATGAAATTTAAACCCGGGACTAAAACCTCTTTAGTGCAACCGAGATTTTTGTTGAGGAAGGAAGGTAGTTTTTCTACTTAGCGTACGTTGAGCATTGTGGCTTAATGTGGATCCTACCACAGCTTTTAGGGCTTTAGCCCCGGTCGTGACCTATGTGGCTAACTGGCTACGTTGAGCTTCAATTCACCGTATACCTGTGCCCATCATCTATGGATCACTCCACTTAAATAGAAGTAGGTCTTTAGATGTGTGGTAGGATAACGAGCATATTTGCTTTCGGTGCAACTATGTTTAGTTTGCACATTTTGCGGCAATAATCATATCCTCACCTTCTGTACGGCTAACCATCCACCCTTGCCAGATGTCAATCCACCAAGTGCTTGCCTGTGGCCTGTGGGGGGGCTTCAGGCCATGATTCTCTTATTTTCTTGGACCGAAAGCTATCTTAATTGCGAAAACTCCATCAAATCGGAAATAGAATAAAATTAGCTGAATACGCACTAACGCACGCATAACTAACTGTGCCAAGCATGCCAAAGGAGCACTTGCTCGTTATTTGGCTTTATGAATTGTTCTTGTTAGATGCCCGTTCGATGGTTCTGGAAAATAAAAAGATATGGTGTGTAACATAATCTTTGGAATTTTTTTAAATAAAATAAACATTAGATTTGCCGATTGTATTAAAAAAAGAGAAGTATAATCTTTGGATTGTTTATCTAGTGGCTTTCCTGCACGATTTTGTATCCTTTGATTATTCCATAATTCCATTGGAATATAACCCGAGTAGCAGGGAGACATCGATCATGCATGAGCAGAGTGGAAAGTGCGAGGACGACCAAGGTCGTACAACGTGCATCATGCCGAGCACTGAAGCGGCCGGTCGTGGGTGCAGAGCGTGCTCGTACTGGCACCGTCAACTTTCTCCGGCCAGCCGGAACGACGACAGCGGAAGACGTAGTGATGGCGCCCAGTTGCCTGAGTTCAGTAGCAAAAACTTTTGTAGCGCATGAGCTCGTGCAAGTTCTTATAAAGTGTACCACGCTTGCTGCGGTGTCGACAGCGAAGGCTTTGTGAGCGTTTCATTTCAGTGGGTGATAATCCTTATATCTTCAGCAAATCGAATTGACACCAAAGCACCGTACCCTTTCAATCCCAGAGCTATAGTAGCATTGTTTCATTGCAAGTTGTTGAAAACTTAAAATTCGAATTCAAAGTTGTCTGGAATGAGATCAAAAGGTTGCTAGAGTACTGAAGTCAAGTTTGGCCATTGCATTTTAGCACGCAAGAGCCAGCACAGCAGTGTGGTGTGGGGTCGAGGAAGGGTCGCCTTGCCTGTGAATTAACAGGCACCCCTTTTAGCCATGCCCCTAATCGTGGCCAACCAATGCCTTTGATTAGTTTTACAATCCTTATAGAAGCATGCAGATGTTTCCATTAAAATGGTAGGTTCTATGCCCAGATGTGCACGAGTTATAGAGCTAGAAAAATACGATCGTGCAGGCAGAGCCCAAGTGGTATTGTTTAGTTAGAATTCCACGAGAGACCAGAGCACTAGGCGGCCCTAGCTTCCAGTTCCAGGGCAATTAGCCTTTCTTTGTCAGACAAGTACCCTCACCAACTGCTCCATCCGCACCTTTTAAAAAAGCATGCAGAGATCAAGTTCCTTTCCATCCTGGGAGTGTTTGATACGAGGTGCTAAACTTTAGCAAGGTCATATCGGATATTCGGATGCTAATTAGAAGGACTAAATATAAACTAATTATAAAACTAATTGCACAGATGAAGTTTAATTCGCGAGACGAATCTATTAAGACTAATTAATTTATCATTAGCAAATGGTTACTGTAGTACCGCATTATTAAATCATGGACTAATTAGGCTTAATAGATTCGTCTCGCGAATTAGACTCCATCTGTACAATTAGTTTTCTAATTAGACTATGTTTAATACTCCTAATTAGTATCAAATATCCGATGTGATAGGTGCTGTAAAGTTTAACAGGGTATCCAAACGCCCTTGAATCTTTCCTCTTCTTCTCGAATAAAAGCACATCCTGCTTTCCTTGTGGCGCCGATCATTTGCAGGCTTTAGAATTTTTGTCCCTGCATTTGAGAAGGGAATGTGAGCAGATGGGAATTGAATATTGCCGGTAGCTCAGTGAAGGCGAGAAATTTTGTCCCTGCTTTTTGACTGCAAATTCCGGCGGCTTGGCGCCCGTCTCGTGGGCACCGAACACGGGGGCACGGGGCAGTCAACAGATGGACGCGAGCAGATTTAGCAACTCCACCAAACTATCGATTGGTACATGCAAGTTACCGATTTCCTTGCGTTTTCTAGGTAAGGTTTCTCCGTTTCAGTCGGACTTTGGAGAGCAAACTTGATCGATGAAATATATGCCCAGGCACGTCCTCTAAAAAGAGCAGATTTGATAAACAAATTATACGAAGAAATAAGGAAGAGCATCGTACACAGGATACGTTTACGTTTAGAACGCATGAATTTCGCGGAAAATTGTTCGGTTCCTAGTTACTCCCTCCATTTAAAATTGCATGTCGTTTTGATTTTTCTAGATTTATAGATATGTGTATACAAACATCTATGAACTTAAAAAAGCCAAAACGTGAACTTAGAAAAACCGTCGTTTTGACTTTTCTAGATTCATAGATGTGTGCATACAAACATCTATAAACCTAGAAAAGCTAACATGACCTGCAATTTTGCAAGAATAATATTCGTGACCTTTTGAGAGACCTTGGTACTTTTGTGTTTTATGGAAAGGTGAATTTGTGTCGTCCAATGGCTGGAAAGGAGTCTTAACACTTCAGTATCATAAGTAGTCATGAGTGTGCATATATATAGTAGTCGTTACTAAGCATAATCATCCAGCACACTTGGTCTGATCCCACCAAACACAAGACATTATTGGGTCACGCTCATCTACGCAAGAAAGCTGCATGCAAGCGAGTATGCGCTTCTTTTTTTTTTCCAACGGAACCTGGTGCGATGTCCTTTACCACGAAGCGATCCATTACTATTTTATATATATAAAAACAGTGGATTTCCAAGTGAATCTGATACACTCTGATCGTAAGCTATGACATCCTACCATGAAAGAGGACTATGTTTTTACTGTAAAATAGAAAGTTTGGCAATGATTTTGACTGCTCATCTGATTTTCAAGACAACAGAACTGGCAGTGTCGGTTCGGTGTTTTAGCATCCATCCAGCAGAGTCTAAACTTTACAGCAGGTCGCGATTGTTCTACCTTAAAGGAAAAAAATGGTCGTGCCCTGTGGTGATAGTTTACATTGCACAAAAAGAACGGTAGGTAACTTTGCTTGACGAGTATGTAATTTTCAAAAAAGAAAGACTCCTTTCTTTTTAGAGGGAAAGAAACACTCATTTGACAGGCAGCGTTATGTTCACCACCTCCTGCAACCGGCAGCACCGCGCCTTGCCGCCCCGCCACCAACTGGTCCTCAGTCCCGCCGTGCTGGCCATTTCAGCAGGCCATCTCTGCGAGGACCGTTGAATTGAAATCTAATAGCCTTGTGGCTTGTGTCGAATCACCATCCACACTGCAAGCTTCTGCATTTGCAGTCGTCTCGAATTTAGGAGACGTGTGTAAGAATTTAGGAGTCGTCATTTGCTAGATAGTATGTTCCTCTTAACTTTTTTTTGCATGAGGAACCAAACCATCATGAATAAGAGAAACCAGAGATTTGACGCCTATGAGTCTCATTAATATGCTATTTTTAGTGGTAGATAATATTCCTACTAATAATGAGAAACTTATTGTAGTGGCCAATCTTAAAATCTATCGATGCATTCTTCTGTCAGCGTCTAGTAGGGTGAATGTGCATGCGTGTAATAAGTGCATGCGTATGTAATATGTTTTAAGAAAAAATTTCTTTGCCTAAACTCGCCAAAAAAAGCAAATTCTTTGCATGGATGGACATGTCCTACCATAAACCTTGACAAGGCAGAGTAACTTAACACACCACATCCTTTTTACTCAGCCTCAAGTGAAGCTGTGAAGATACATTCATACACATCTCTACATGTGCTGCATTTTGCACGTTTTTTGTTTAAAGCGGAAAACCACTCTTCACTATGAGATTTTATTAGTGTTTTCTATGAATGCAGGAGAATTTTTTACTCTAAATATCTAGCCAAGTTTATTTTAAAGTCTAATTAAGGCAATTTCTGAGACTTATTATTTTAAGTGGCCGATGATCTTTTTTTTTCTCCTATTGCTAATTTATTTTACTCTTAGGGAATGTCTAAATTAGACTATACAACTCTTGACCACTTCGGAAAAATTGTGAAGAATAACACAACCCTCACTCATTTAAATGAAAACCCTCAGAAAATGTTAAATAAGTTACATCGTCTACGGTCTCGCTAATCAAAGATTCAAAGAATAGTGAGAGGAAAATGAGAAAACACAACGTTTGAGCCGTGCTAACAGTGTCAAATTCGCCAATCCGGATAACAACCTGTGTACGTGGTCCGAATACGTTCCTCCAGACCTTGGCAACTTATTCCCCGCAGCCTTTACTCGTAGTCGTACATATGATTAGTAGGGCGTTGGGTGATGACGGGATGTGCAAATGGCTGGTGCTTGGTCAAGTTCAGGTAAATTTTGTCAAAATAACGAGCCAAATTTCCCCCAAGACTTTTTGTTTCCTCAATCGAAAAACTGACAAGAACCAACCTGCGCTGTTCCCGTTGTCTAAATACGTCGTGCGTGCATAGAATGCTGTACTGAAATAGACTCAGCTCGGCCAATGCAACACTGAATCATCCAATCATTTCGTCAGTCTTTCAGATGCCTTAACTGCAGTTACTGCTGTCTAAACCAGTCAGCCATCCAACAGGCCCCTTCTCGACTCATCAGTCATCACCAACCGCGCGCGCTCTCAGTCCTCTCACAGTCTCACTGGCTCACTGTCACACTAGCACCTCTATTTAAACCGACGAGGTGCTCGCCAGAAACCATCGCCGCTGCTGCTCAGCACCACGAGTCCACGAGTGCTCCCCCAGCTAGCTTGTGCGGGTCGGATCGGAGGCAATGGCGGTGGTGGAGGTGCTGACGTCGGAGGTGGCCGTGCCCGCCGAGGAGACGCCGGCAGGCGCCATCTGGCTGTCCAACCTGGACCTCGCCGCGCGCCGCGGGTACACGCCCACGGTCTACTTCTTCCGGTCCAACGGTGAGCCGGGGTTCTTCGCCGCCGAGGTCGTCAAGGAGAGCCTCGCCAGGGCGCTGGTCGCGTTCTACCCTCTCGCCGGCCGCCTCGGCGTCGACGCCACCACCGGGCGCGTCCAGATCGACTGCAACGGCGAGGGCGCCGTGTTCGTGACGGCGCGGTCGGGCCGCTACGCGCTCGACGACCTGATGAGCGAGTTCGCGCCGTGCCGCGAGATGCGGGACCTGTTCGTGCCCCCGACGCCGCCGCCGAACCCGCCGTGCCCGCTGCTGTTCGTGCAGGTCACCCGCCTGCGCTGCGGCAGCGTCGTGCTCGGGCAGGCCATGCACCACTCGGCCTGCGACGCCCGGGGCGCCGCGCATTTCTTCGAGACGTGGGCGAGCATCGCGCGCGGGGACGCCGCCGCCGCGCCCGTGCCGCCTTGCTTCGACCACGGCCTGCTCGCGGCGCGCCCCGAGCGCGCGGTGACGTACGACCACCCGGAGTACATGCCGGAACCGGAGCCGGTGGACGCCGCTGCCGCGTCGGAGTACGCTAGCGCCATCATCACCATGACCAAGGCGCAGGTGGCGGCGCTCAGGGCGCGGTGCCCGGGGGCGTCCACGTTCCGCGCGGTGGTGGCGCTGGTGTGGCGGTGCGCGTGCCGGGCGCGGTCGCTGCCCCACGACGCCGAGACGCGGCTCTACTCCATGATCGACATGCGCGCGCGCCTGGACCCGCCGCTGCCCCCCGGGTACTTCGGCAACGCTGTGGTCCGGACGTCGGTCTCCGCCACGGCGGCGGAGGTGGTGTCGAGCCCCGTCGGCCACGTTGCGCGCCGCGCGCTCGCGGCGACGAGCCAGGGCGGCGACTACGCGCGGTCGCTGGTGGACTACCTGGAGGGGGTGGACGCCATGAACCTGCCCCGGAGCGGCATCTCGAGGGCGCACCTCCGCGCCATCAGCTGGGTGGGGATGTCTCTGTACAAGGCGGACTTCGGGTGGGGCGCGCCGGCGTTCATGGGGCCTGCGCTCATGTACTACAGCGGCTTCGTGTACGTGATGAACGCGGCGGGGAAGGACGGCGACCTCGCGCTCGTGCTGTCGCTGGAGCCCGAGAGCATGCCGGAGTTCAGGAAGGTGTTCGCCGAGGAGCTCGCGCGCCTGGACGTGGTGTAGACTACACCGTGTAGTACATACATACATGATGCATGTAGCTCCTCCGAGTAGCAGCTGGCCGCTAGTGCACAGTTGCGACTTGCGAGCGTGCAACGTCGTCAGTGTCTCATAGACGTGTGTGCAGAAGTGCGTACTGCTATTAACGCATTGCAGGTTAATACGTATGTTCCATGGCACGTACTACACACACGCAACATGTGAATGAGACTGTCTTTGGATGCTTAGTCATGCATGGCTATTTGAATGTCTATATTGGTTTCATATATAACCAATAAATCGAACACATTTAGATATTTCAGTCTCTGATTTTTCTATTGTTTATCTCCATTCCGATTTTTTATTATTCATCTTCATTCAAGTGTCAAATAAACAGGCCTGCCGATGAATGATAGAAATCCGGGACTGAAATATCTAAATATTTGGGACACTAGGAGTTCAGGGCTTCATCAATTGGAGTTGCTATGTGCCGGGATTTGATTTGCACATGCCACTCTTAGAACTAGAAAAGGATTATGAGCTCTAGCGCAGCTTATCCAAGTTACATTAATATGAAAATAAATTAATCATATAGATAGAACATAGGACATTACTTACATGTGTTTTCTTCTACACTATCATAGATGCAGCGAGCGATTATCAATAAAAAACAATAGAAATATGTGTAACACATAAAATATGAAAAGAGCCATCTTCCGTTGACATTTCTAAGCATGTTGTTCTAATCCCCCACTTGATGGCCCCATTGTTCAATTGTTTATGTGTTGTGGCTTCGTGAGTTTGTGTCAATTTTTGTTGCAACAAGTAATCTGGCTGTTTTAATTGGTTTTTATGCTAAATTTTGTAGAATGTAGCAACTATCAACAAGATTGTTTTCTTCTGCTCCTTCACCAATTATACAGGCAAGTCAAATATTGTGTTTTTATATTGCTGTCAGTGGTAGAAGAACCAGAAATATGAAACTGGCCAATATTTTGATGCCGACTTCTGCTGGTATGATCTTTTATGGCTTAGAGATTAAATTGTATAACCAATATTATACCAGTCAAGGCATAACCTTAAATTATATAATTTTATTTAGTTCCACCTTAAAATTAATACTAGGATTGCTTTGCAAACAAATTCGTGAAAATTGTGTATCTTAAAGAATGTATCATAAATAACTTCAGTTGTTACATAGCCCGATAAAGCTAGCACCTTGTATTGGATAATTAAATGAGGAATATAGATTTTAATATTTGAATATGCAGAAAAAAATAATAGATGTAATAAGTATTGTTAAAAATATTGTTTATGTTTTTCAGTATGATTGGTAATTGAGATAGGTTTCATTTCAACCATAATTTTTTTTACATACTTAGAACTTAAATTCTGCAAATTTCTTAACTTTTTAATTATATCATTACATATCATCATAGGTGATGGATCAAAGTTGGATAAGTAAACCAAGACATGACCCTGCTTACAAAGATGGAGTCGGCCAATTCCTATCTTTTGCTTTCAATGACCTTCCATATAATAGAAAAATACCATGCCCTTGCAATAATTGTGAAAACAGAGTGATCGGAACTTGTGATGAAGTTTAGACACACCTGAATTGTGACGGTATTCTTCAGGGTTATACAATCTGGAACCACCATGGAGAGGAGTATGACCCACCATCATTTGCATTTGCTCATATGCCAAATAATGACGCTGTGTATGCCTACTTTGTGTGTCTCAAGGATTGCTACAGTAGAAAATAGACCGGGAAGATTAGATGACATGCAAGGACTGCTACAAGCTGTATTTCTTACTCCACCAAGATACGAATCACTGTCAAGTATGTCTAAAGCCAAACTAGATGATATTTAGTCTAGTTTTACAAATATAGAACATAATGTGGTAGAGGATACAGATATGGAACATAATGTGATAGAGGATGTGAGTCCTACAAAAGATAATACTACAAGGACAGAACACAATATGTATGCAAGCTTCTTTGAGGATGCACACATAAGGTTGTACCCTGGTTGTGAGACATTTTACTAAATTGTCATTTTTAGTCCACTAGGTTATACCCTGGATGCACCCACAAGGTTGTACCCAAGCCAATCTTGTTTGCCCTTAGGAAATTGATTGCTATGTGACATTAGCCCTAATTCACTCAAGCCATTTGGCTTTGACGATGAAGTTGAACAATGTCTTCTCATATTCATGCATCATGAAGGTCAACATCGTTGCCTTCAACCATTAATTCTACTTCTCCATCTTCATGGCTTTCACATAATTGGCCTGGGATGATGGTATGACTATGGCTAAAGCCATATGGTCACTTTCTTGTACTTGTGGATCTTCGGTGGCATGTTGTAGTTTGATCGTTTTCCTCACGAACATCACCAAATTCTTGGGTTTTATGTCCCTTTGCTACAGCGTGGCTCTGAGCGAGAAGTCTACAATTAGCGACCTTCGGCTTTGAAAATGTAAAACCAAAAGAACAGTATGGAAACAAAGTAAAGAATGGACCTTCACTGGAATTAGAAAGCTCAAGCAAATGTCTTTTCAAGCCCTTGAAGTTATACCGATGCACTCTTAAGACGAGGTCAAGAATCTTCGCTTGCATAGTGCTCCATAGCTCACTTGCTCGATATCAACAGTGACTTTGTAGAGCTTTGCTTGTGCACGCTACTGGCTATAGCTAACTTCACTGGTTTTCCTACTTTGCCAGCTTGAGGTTGTTGAAATTTACAAGCACTTGCTCCCTTCTTGGCTTGTTAACTTGTTTTCCTTCGACCTTGCTCGCATTCCCTAGCTCACACAAAATAACTAAGTCTTAGAGGCGAAGCTAGCCACCTTCACCACAGTGACCTTGAAGCTGGACATGCGCAAAATATAGAAAGATAAACATATGCATCTTCGCATGACCATGTCAGACACGAAGATCATTTGGCAAACAAAATAACATGGTATACACCTCAATTGAAACATAGATAACAAGAGCTCTAGTCCACAAAACCACACCACAAAGGCATAAACCATTCCAAAGTCAATAGCTAAAATTTGTCAAGTGAGATAGCCAACTGAAAAAAAATTTATAAGGCCTATAGATAACTTCACAAAAGCTCATGTCAACCTGCTAACATGCTCATTGCTTTGTTCGGCATGTTATTTTATTTGTGTAGAGACCAACTGGAAGGCACTGTATTCAGTCTGTGGCGGAGGTCACTTCTAGGTCCACCCGACTGATGCTCAGTCCGCGCAGCTCAAGCTATTGCTGTCGTTGCTTTGATACTTTTCCTTCATGTAGGTAGAGAGAGCATGGCATCTCTCTTTTTTTTATCGGCAGAGACAACTGCACAGGCACATGACAAAAAAATATTGGGAAAATCCTCCTCATGATGTGGGCAAGTGAGGAGAGTAATTACTCCTAACTAGTGAACAACCCCACATGTAACGGAAATATAGCCTAAGATGTGGACCAACCTTGGGTGATCTTAGCATCAAGTCTGCTGCCTTACAACCTTAGGGGAGCCTACTGAAACAAAGAGAAGGAGAGCCATGGAATTTAGAACACAACCTCCACAAGGAGAAGAACAAAGAGATGAAGAAGAAGGAAGATTGGAGAGGAGAACTTGCAAGAGAGCAAGAGGGATTTGTCCTCAAGGTTGAGAAGCAGCAGATCCTCCAATCTATTGTTCCACCACTCTTTGGTGAGGTCCTTCCATACCCTAGCTTGTTGCTCCAAATCTTGTTGTTGTTGCTATTTAAGATGGTGAAGTCTTGATGTATGTGAGCCTTAGTGCTATCTAGAAAAGAATTTGTTGTATTCCCACAAGCATATAGTGGAAGAAGATTTGGCTAGCTTGGTCCCATGGTTTTTCCTGATTTGGGATTTCCATGTTAAATCTGGTATCTCTCTGGTTGATGTGTTTCGGTTGCAATTGATGATGAGATCTACTTGCAATTGTTGATGCGTTCATGTTGCAATTGCTGATGGCATCCAGATGCAATTTGCTGATATGTTCCTGCTGTAATTTCCTCCAAGTATGTGTGATGCATATGTTGCCCTTCATGAATAGATTGGCATCCTGTTCTTGCTGAAATTATTTGCTTCCGCTGTCACGCTAACCTGTTATGTTAGTGCGGTTATAAAAAAATGCATGGCGGTGTGCTTAATTTTTATGGTGCCAAAACTTGGTTTTGGCTTTTTTGGCTGGGGATTCCATGTAAAATTATTTTTTTCGACCGTGTCTTAGCACGTATTTCATTAAGAGAGAAGAAGCAATTTTACATTAGGGTAGGGCTTTGTCATCTAGATGGGATGACGTGCCCTAAGCAGAGAGTTCACTAGATAGATACTACATGTCATTGTGCGACCAATTTACAAACACATTAACATGAGGAGTATCTAAGACAAAAGGCAACAGGCTTATGAACCTCCTAGCAATCCATGACCATGCCTCCTCTGTGATTTTGTGCACTAGCTGAGCTGTTGTTTTCCCTTCTCTGCTGAAGGTCCTTGCATTTCGTTCTATCCAAATGGACCATGAGATCAGGATGACCGCTGAATCAAAAGACTTTCTGTGTACCTTGTTGATCCCTTTTCACAATGCCATCCACCAATTTGCAAGCGTTAGATTTGGCACCGAAGGAACTCTGGACTTCCAATTGACCCTGGATAAAAAGGAATACCACACTTGTTTAGAGTAGGAGTAGTTAACAAATAGGTGATTTATAGTCTCCGGTTCTTGCCCGCAAAGAACACAGGTGTCATCATTCTGGAGATTATGTTTCTTTCACCTCGAAGCTGTCCAACAACGACCATGGAGCGCAAGCCATACAAAAAAATTGCATTTGGCAGGGGCTCTAGATTTCCAAAAGATTTTTGCTCCGGGAATGGTATACTGTCCAATAAAAAGGCTCTATATGCTGAAGCCGTGGAGAAGTTGTTATCTCCTGTCCATTTCCAAAGTATCCTATCGTGGACATTCTCAAGTAATGTGATCGATCTCAATCTTTCCTAGATGTTTAGGTAGTCGAGCAGAACTTGGACTGTGAGAGCTTCAGTAATGTCTTTGACCCATCTTCTATCCTGTAGACCTTCATAAATAGTTCTGTTCTTGCGTGTCCTGAGTCTTACTGTTTGATACAGACAGGGGGCAATTTCAGCAATAGAGCGACCATCAAGCCACCTATCAGTGCAGAATAATGTTGGTTTTCTATCACCAACTTGCATGGATGTGGAGTAAAAGAACATGGCTGCGACAATGGGTTCAGTAGTGTCTGGTAAAGCAGCCCATGGTCTGGCATTGTCTATCTTCTTTAACCATACCACGCATTCGGAGGGCATAACCCATGATCTGTAAGTTTGTGATCCCAAGACCCCCAAGTTCAGTGGGTCGACGTACCTTGGGTCAGGCCAGGAGGCATTTGCCTCCCGCAACCATTTCAGTTCCACTCCACAAAAAGACTCCTTCTTTTATCAATGCATTTGATGACCCAGGGAGATATAGAAATTACTACAGCTGTGTGGATAGGAATACCAGACATCTTGACCTTTACCATTACCGCGCGACCGGCCTTGCTCATCATCTTAGCTTTCCACATTGGTAGGCTTTCGCTTATCTTGTCAATTAGAGGTACAAGGTCATTCTTATGCATTTTTTGTGGAGATATCAGAATTCCCAAATACCAGCATGGAAAAGCTTGAAGGCGACCTGGGAAGAACTGTAGCAGCCTAACGGTGTCCTAGAGGTCACATTGAATAGGAGAGATTAGGCATTTCTACAGGTTCGTGTGCAGCCCAGAGGTGCCCCCAAAAACCTCCAGGATAATTTCAGTGGCCACCAAGTCTTGCTACAAAGGAGACAAAAACAATACAGCATCATCGGCATAAAGATATGTTCTCTGTTGTATGCTGTTGTTGCCCAAGGAGGACAGAACACCTTCAATATCTGCTAGATTGATCAAAGCATTCAGGACTTCCATCAAAAGAACAAAGAGCATAGGGGATAATGGTTATCCCTGTCTTAAGCCCCTATTATTGAGCCAGCGTCTTGTGAAGCCCATGTGTTTTAAAAGTCGAAGCATGAACGTCCAGTCCACAGAATCAAATGCCTTGGAGATGTCCAGTTTGATCAGCACACATGGCACCCTGCGACAGTGAAGTAACTTAGCTGAGAGTTGTACTGCTTAGAAATTATCATGCAATAGACGACCTTGTATAAATGCACTTTGGTTTGGTCGAACCAGATTCTATAGTTTGGGCACCAATCTGTTAGCTAGGACTTTAGTGAATAGTTTGGAGAAGCTGTGGATCAAGTTAATGGGGCAATAGTTTCCAACTTGTAGAGCATCCAACTTCTTTCGGATGAGGACCATGTAAGCCTGATTTAACAGGTAGAGGCTGCGACTGTCCAGGGTCCATAGAGCATGAAAAGCACGCATTATGTCGTGTTTGATTATTGGCCAAGCTATTTTATAGAATAAACTTGTAAATCCATCAGGACCCGGTGCCTTGTCAAGAGGCAACTCTTGGATTGTGTGCAAAATTTCCTCTTTTGAGAAGCAGTAGTCTAAATGGCTCACGTCAACAGAAGGAATACCCAAACGCTGAAAATCCAAGGAAATCGTTGGCGTGTAGGAAGTTCCAAGAATGTTCTCGAAGTGCTAGAAGACCGTTTCAGCTTTATCAACCTCATTTACAATGTCTAAGTCCCCTAGTTTGAATGACTGGATGTAATTTTTCTGCTGCGATGGCATGCTTGCATGTGAAATAATTTTGTATTTGCATCTCCTACGGCTAGAAAAGTTATACGTGATCTTTGCTGAATGATGGACCTGAGTAGTGAGGCAAGGCCAAGGCACTTGAGCTTCATCTTGTTGCGGAGGGTTCTTTCATGGGGTTCTAGCGTCCTAGATTCCTGAGCAATATCAAATCTAAGCACCAACTCTTTGGCAATAGCCATATGCAACCAGACGCTGCCAACATGTTTAGCGCTCCATTTTTTCAGCGCGACCGTCGTGTTGCGAAGCTTATAATCAAGTATCCGAAATGCATCTGCTTCGGGCCAGGGGGGTGGGCACGACCATGCCTGCTCAACCGTCTCCAGGTTGCCTTCGTACTTGGGCCAAATTGACTCAAAGCGGAATTGCTTGAATGCTTTAGGGATGCAATTAGTTTGAAGAAGCAGGGGTGCATGATCCGAGCACTGAGATGAAAGTGCTTGTAGACTGTGGTTTGTGTAGAGGACGCCCAATCTTTGGACACAAAAACTCTATCAATTCTTTCCATCGTTGGGTCAGCCCTTTCATTACTCTAGGTAAACAAGTGACCATTTAAATGCAACTCCTGGAGTTCTAGATCATCAAGAAAACGTCTAAAGCGACCCATCATCCTTCTATCAAGGCGAGAGTTATTTTTATCTTCCGCCTTGTAAATAAGATTGAAGTCACCACATAGCATCCACCTGCTTGTGCAACCATTCCTGACGTCCTGAAGCTCAGAGAGGAAGCGGATTTTATTCTGGTCGGTTTGGGGACCATATACACATGTAAGCCGCCATTCAACATTTGTTGGCAAATGCTTGATCATGAGGGTCAGGGAGTGATTACGGAAAATTGAGGTAGAGGCTTCCCAGGTGTCCCATTCTCCAAGCTAGGAATATACCCCCATAGGTATTTGTCGCAGGTAACGCATAAAAATCAAAGTCTGATCCCAGAAGGTTGAGAACTAGTGCATCATTACATACATCAAGCTTAGATTCTTGTAGAGTTAGAAGAGACACATGTTCTTGAGTGACCAGGTCACGTACCACATTCCGTCTAGTTCTAGAGTTGAGCCCACGGACATTCCAAATTAACAAGTTTTCACTAGTCATGTTAAACACTGTTAGCGACCAATACAACCTTGAGGGAGGGATAATCTCATGGCTCAACCTCCACTACCGCCGCACTAAAAAGCGACCGACTATCAGGAATTAATTCATCAAGAGCTTCACACCGAGAGACTGGCAAGGTGCTGGTGAAGACATGGATGAATTCTTGGAAGGCCACGGCATCCAGTGGCCCTGAAGCAGATGAAATGCCCAATTTCTTCACTAGCACATTCTAGGCTTGCAAAGTTGGATTTGTTATTCGATGCCGAGATTTCTTGGCCAACCTCTCGCTCCTCCTGATCATCGCGTGGGAGGTTGGGATGGTGTGTGTGCCTTGCACCAAAGGGGTTGCTGCGCCAATGCGACCGGCGATCTTGTCCTGCAAATGGAGTTTGCGAAGTCAGCGACAATGTTTTTAACCGGCGTAGAAGCTTCCGGAGGAAAGTGAAAAGGCAGCGTCTGAGAGGAGCCTCTGGTGACAGTGACATAATTATCATGTGCTGAAGTGGGCAACACAAGAGGTGGGGCGTCATCGAAGCGTACGACTTCGAGGATGGCTTCTTCATGTTCTGTGCTGCAGTCAATGATTGGCGTTACCCGCGACCCACCCGGCAAGGTTGTCACATTATTGCCCACTCCAGGCTGCAGCTTCTTCTGCCTAGTTGTGTCCTCTGTACAGCCATGTGAGGCATCAGCTTCAGGCAAAATGCTCCCCTGTTGGCCCTCTGAACAGACAGGTGTGTTGCAGTTCCCGTCCTGAAACCCCCCTCGATCCATTGTGACATTAACCTGTGCATATTCAACAGGTGGAGCAGGAACATGCCCAGGTGTGGGGAGCCTACAAACTGAGGACCACGCTGCTTGCTGCATCATTATTGCGTCGTGTATGATTTGTGATTCCTCGAGTTGGAAATTTGTTTGTGGCCGGTTTAATGATAGGAGCAGCACAGCAGTATCGCAGTTTAATTTTTCAGTGCACGTTTTGGAACCACAATTAGCTTCCAGAACCATCGGATCAAACCGCGGCACCTGCATGTCATCATGTTGTTGCAAGGTAGCGAGATTGGGGATTAAATCTTGCCCCTGTGTATCCTCGGAGTCTGATATGAAGTTG
Organism: Setaria viridis; assembly: GCF_005286985.2. Classification (NCBI taxonomy): domain Eukaryota; kingdom Viridiplantae; phylum Streptophyta; class Magnoliopsida; order Poales; family Poaceae; genus Setaria; species Setaria viridis. Next base: position 3,464,115 of record NC_048266.2, read on the forward strand.
TTGCAGTGCCTAGGCGAAGCCAAAGGGTGTTCTAGTGGTATAACCGGCTCTGTAGGCTTCGTCAACTTGGTTGTCTTGTGCCCAGTAGCATTTTCCAAACGCCCAAAATGTAAGTGCGTGAGTAGCAACCAAGCCTAGAGGGGTGAAGTTGCTGTTGGTTTCCAGACCATTGCTTTGAGTTGTGCTGTTGCTGCCCCAGAAGAGAATGGTAGGCCCTAGCCAGGACCAAGAGCTAGTCCTCCACTCGAGCCATCGGCCGCATCTGTGAATCTTGTTTTCCTAGGCCACGGGTGTTTCCTGCTACGTTGACGAAACCCAAGGTAGTCCTCATCCTTGGAGTTGTCATAGTTGTTCGGGGGTGTGCCATCGTCAGAGGAATCACTATAGACGGTCCAGTCCTGCACCTCAATTATGTTGATACTGATATTATACCATAATCCATCATGTTTGGAGTGGTTTAGCTCATGGGGCTTGAGAAACAGGCCACATTCAACACAAGGTGCCGGTGGTTCAGGAATGAAAATGAGCTTCTCTTTTGGGATGATGTCTAGATGTAGGCACCAGCAGGCAACAAATAAAGCAGCCATGTTGTTTCCAGCTAGATGAACAGGGGCTTCCATCAGGTCCGAGCAGGCTGAGGCAAGAATCACCTGAGCTGTGTCCACACTCCGAGCATGTGTTGGTATTCCACGCAGCTCAACAAGAACCCTGAATCGCAAGGAGGTCAGACTTGCAGTCGCTGGCGGCACCATCTTCTCCAAATCAACTGAAAAGGTGCTTCTGGGAGGCAGGTGGGAGTGAAGAATTCTCTTTGCTATCTCCGGCGTGCTAAATTCGACCAGGAAGTCATCCGGCTCTGACCGGTGTACCATGTATTCCTCTGGGATGACATTGAGGAATTCTTCCAGCACGCGTCCCAGCTGCATCACCAATCATTGCGACCAAGGCACATTGCGACAGACGGGCTTCGCGACAGTCGATCTTTTGCGACCTTGGGACGACACACATTTCTGTAGCAGGCCGACGGGCAGGGTCACCATAGGGCCTTGGTGAGGGTGGCGGAGGGGAGATTGACATGTCTTCAGGACCTGAAGACAAGGGTGCACAGATTGCTGGAGGAGGAGAATCTTGATGCCAAGTGGATTGAGAATGTGCAGATCTTGAGGCATCGAAAGAATACGAGCGGCCATGGCCACGGCCAGAACGCATTTGGCGGCAACCTGAAACAGCAGTATGTCCCTGAGGGGGTGGCCGAGCACATCGAGGGGCATACGGCGAAAGCGACCCCACTTGCAATGTCGCGACCGGTGACCTTCTTGTCTACAGCGGATGCATCAGGAGGGATTCTTGCAGGCGGTGGCTACATGGTCCGTGGCAAAGCAGTTGAAGCATTTGCCCGCCAAGTTGGCCGGCACCGGTCTTGAAGCAGGCCGCAGATCACGCTCTTCTCTGCGTTGGTTCTGGCGGTGACACACCTCTACCTAGCCGTCATCTGGCAGTCCCTCCCAGTTGGATGAAGAGGTCCCAGGTGCACAGGTGGAGCGGTGGGTGGCGACCAAGGTGTGGCGCTCTGGCGAAGTACGCGACCTAGAGCGGCTGGGGCCAAAGCTATGGGGGAGGCCTCCTCTCCGCACATCCGCGATGAATCCACCAGAAAGGGGGGGCGGAGGGAGAAGCGGTAGGCGATGGGTCCAGTGCCACCGTCTTTCCTTTCCGGCGAGCAGCAACAAGCGACCTTGACCGAAAGTTCGGTCCCTCTGGGAAGAGGATGATGAGGCACTGTAGCGCAGCCAGTCGGGGGTCTCCCCCGACGGCCTCTCCATTCGCCGCTCGTAGGGGGGGCAAGGGATTCAAAGGGTTGGAGGCAGGTGGATGCGGCGTCGGGATTGGAGCAATCGCCGGTCCGAGGGTGCTTGCGCCAATGGGGTCGCCCTGCTCGTCGTCCCCAGATCCGGCACCATTGTCACCCGTCTGTTGCGGGGCTCCGGGTGGAGGTGGGCGTTGAGGCATGGCGGTCCCCGGCAGGTTGGAGGGTGGGTGGATGCCGGGGCCAGGATGGCCGCCGGCGGGGTGCGCTGTGGAGTGCGCTAGCCTAGAGTGAGAAAAGGTATTCTATTCCATGTCAAATTACACGTACCTTTCTGTGGTATCAGAGTTTAGTTTGGAATCTGGAAAAAGATGTACTTTCATTTCCAAGATACTGTCAGTGCTTCAATTATTCCATGATAAATTACACAGTTAAGTCCATGAAGGAAGCGTGGTAAGGGACATGTAGGGCAGGCAGATATGGGGTCCATTGGAAGAAACAGGGGTTGGTGGTCGGCAGTCGATAACATTTGATCGAACCATTCTGGGCGAGTGTATGGGTGCATATGCATGGCGAGCCGGCTGCGACCTCTCAAATTTGGAGACGGACGACGACTCAGCTCACATAATTCTAGCTCGGTTGGCCTTGCCTACTAGCTGCTCATCAGTGAATAATAGAGGCGTCGTGCTTGTTAGTTACCCCATCTGATTTGATTTACTTGTCGTATGGGACATGGTCACATGGAGATCGCTCTTTTAACATAGATGTATTTGATCATTTTCATTTTTCCCCATAAGTACGTGTCAAAAAAGTTAAATATACTAGAATATGTATGAGAAATATTTGACTTTGACCATTTTGCCAAGTTTTGTAGGGACAAAAGGCAACTTTAAGTACATGTCAAAAAGTTAATAATGATATATTTATCCACATTGTTGTCCAAAACTCTAATCAACTATTTAAGCATCTAATGACTTCAGATAAAAAATATTTCACCTGCGAAAAAAATTGTAACTAGGTAACTATGCTATTGATTTTGAAGAAACCTATAATTTCATATGATATTTGTCTCTGTCCAACTCCATATGAATTTACGGAATGTATCCGTGCCAGTTCATAATACAAGCTAGCACATTTATAATCATGGAGGTATACCATGCCGATACGTGTTATTATGCGGCATGAGTTAACCATTTCTACGTACTTTTTCTGCCATGGATGGGCTTATATGGACGAGACTTTTTCACGTGGCCATCATGTTTAAAAGTTACTTGAAGCATCATAGTTGCTTGAGTAGCAAGATTCTTGAATCAGTATGCAAAGACTGTTCTTCTCCGGCGCGCCTGCTGCGTGTGGGATCTTCCGAAGAATCACAGATTCTCTGTTGTCGACTTTTCATATTAAGATCTTGTTTAGTTGCCAAAGTTTGGAGGTGACAAATTACTATTACAGCACTGTAGCACACTGTAGCGTTTCGTTTGTATTTGTGAATTATTGTCCAAACATTGACTAATTAGGCTCAAAAGATTCGTCTCGCAAAGTACAACAAAACTGTGCAATTAGTTTTTAATTTCATCTACATTTAGTACTCCATGCATGTACCGCAAGTTTGATGTGATGGAGAATCTTCTTTTTGCATAGTACCAAAGTTGGGAGTTGAGGGTGAACTAAACAAGCGCTAACAACATGAGGTCTAAGCTTGAGATTCTTGAACGGAAGGCAGTTAGCTAGCCTGCTTTTATGATATACTAGTCCATGCTACACAAAGTAAAACACAAGAACGTACAGTTCATTCTCGGCGACCTCTTTCTGCCCAATGCGAACGAGGAGTCTGACCATAACACCATGAGTCTCGGTTGCACCGTACCAGCCTTACAGCTGGCTTGCGATCATTTCGGAGAACCTGTGCACGACCTGTCCATGACACTGACATTGCATCTGCCATCCTTTGAAGTTTGAACCGTACGTAGCTCCCTCGTCCACAAGTGTCGTGAAGGACGTCGAAGCGAGATTAGAGGGGTGTTTGGATTAACAAGTTTCGTTAATATTTAGTTCGTGTCATATTGAATTTTTAGAGGTTAATTAGAAGAATTAAATATAAGTTAATTATAAAACTAATTACACAGATGGAGGTTGATTCGCGAGACGAATCCATTAAGCTTAATTAATTCATCATTAGCAAATGGTTACTGTAGCAGCACATTGTCAAATCATGAACTAATTAGGCTTAATAGATTCGTCTCGCGAATTAGCCTCCATCTATGCAATGGGTTTTGTAATTAGTCTATATTTAATACTCCTAATTAGTATCTAAACATTCGATGTGACAGGGATTAAAAATAAACAAAAGGAACAAACACCCTCTAGCTATGGCCAATTGGCCATGCCCATCATATCCGTACTGAAACTTGAGGCAGCACCTGCACGTCAGAGCCAAGTAACTGACGATGATGGATTGGGCGGAATCGAAATGTCATCGGAAGCGTGGTTGGTCTGAAACCATGAGCCAAGGCCATGCCCATCCATAAGCTGGAACTTCAGGCAGAATCACCTGCACACGTCAGAGGCAGACAAGTAATTAACTAGCCATGACTGATCACGATCGAAGTGTCAACAACATAGCAGGAAATAAACGTGGTTGGAAAGTGTTTAGGCAATTCTTAGACGGTTCAAATTCTCGTTGAAGGTTGCAAAACGCTCCAACGCCATGGTTGCATCTACCGATCGTCACCGTGACTCCATGAGCGCAAGCAGGCCAAGCCAAACTGCACGGTAGGTCGTCGTCGTCGTCGTCGTCTTGAGTCAAATGTCAACTAGTTAATTTGGGGTTGGTAAATTCCAATGATCACCATGGAAGGAAAAAGGATCCCTTGGATGGATTGCTTTACGGGAGCGATGTGCCACTAACGGAACCCCTCTTCGCAGTGGGGACTGGTCAGATTTGCATCCAGCAACCTTTTCGACGTTTGGTACGCTGTGGAAAATATTCTATGTTTCCGGCATTGACGATGACAAGTTGCAGTCTAATCTTCCCATGTTTGGTTGATGCCGAGAGGAGTAGTTTTCACGGGGTTAAACAATCAAGGTCCAGCTTGCTGCAAATAGTTCACGTGTACAGTACATTGTTTGGTCCATGCCAAATTTAATAAGAACATGACATGAGCTTGATCATCCAATTCGAAGATGACTCGAACCCGGATGGACGGATTCTCCGTGTACCTTACATTCATTAGCACGACGCGTCAAGCACGGAGAGACGGACGCGCCATCCATCTACATCGCGAGGCGTGCCAGCTCGTCGGCGAACACCTTCCTGAACTCCGGCATGCTCTCGGGCTCCAGTGACAGCGCGAGCGCGACGGCGCCGTCCTTCCCCGGCGCCTGCATCACGTACACGAAGCCGCTGTAGTACATGAGCGCCGGCCCCATGAACACGGGCGCGCCCCACCCGAAGTCGGAGTCGTGCAGCGACATGCCCATCCAGCTGATGGCGCGGAGGTGCGCCCGCGAGATGCCGCTCCGGGGCAGGTTCATGGCGTCCACCCCCTCCAGGTAGTCCACCAGCGACCGCGCGTAGTCGTCGCCCTGGCTCGTCGCCGCGAGCGCGCGCCGCGCCGCGTAGCCCACGGGGTTCGACACCACCTCCCCGGCGGTGGCGGAGACCGACGTCCGGACCACCGCGTTGCCGAAGTAGCCCGGGGGCAGCGGCGGCGCCAGGCGCGCGCGCATGTCGATCATGGAGTAGAGCCGCGTCTCGGCGTCGTCCGGCAGCGACCGCGCCCGGCACGCGCACTGCCACACCAGCGCCACCACCGCGCGGAACGTGGACGCCCCCGCGCACCGCGCCTTGAGCGCCGTCACCTGCGCCTTGGTCAGCGTGATGATGGCGCTCGCGTAGGTGGAGGACGGTGCCGTGACCGCGTGCGCCGGCGCCGGCTCGGGCTTGTACTCCGGGTGGTCGTACAGCACCGTGGGCGCCGGCCGCGCGCTGAGGAGCCGGTGGTCGAAGCATGGCGGCAGGGGCGCGGCGTCCCCGCCGCCGCGGGCGATGCTCGCCCACGTCTCGACGAAGTGCGCGGCGCTCCTGGCGTCGACGACGGAGTGGTGCAGGGCGAGGCCAAGCACGACGCCGCCGCAGCGCAGGCGGGTGAGCTGCGCGAACAGCAGCGGGCACGGCGGGTTCGGAGCGGGGGTGGGCGGCACGAACAGCGCCCGCATCTCGTCGCACGGCACGAACTCGCTGAGCAGGTCGTCCAGCGCGGTGTCCGCCGACCGCGCCGACACGAACACCGCGCCCTCGCCCGTGCAGTCGATCTGGACGCGCCCGGTGGCGGCGTCGGCGCCGAGGCGGCCGGCGAGAGGGTAGAACGCGACGAGCGCCCTCGCGAGGCTGTCCCGGACGGCGCCGGCCTCGAAGAACTCCGGCCTGCCGTTGGCCCGGTAGAAGTAGACCGTGGGCGTGTACCCGCGCCGCGCGGCGAGGTCGAGGTTGGACAGCCACACGGCGCCCGCCGGCGTCTCCTCCGCCGGGACGACCAGCTCCGTCGTCAGCCGCTCCACCGTGGCCATCGTTGCGACGGCGGGGTTCGCGGTTCGCCCTAGCTAGCTGTGTCGTGCCGGTGAGTTTACAGTGCACACGTGGCAATGTCTCTGTTGCCTGCTGCTGGGCTTGTGGGATGCTGTGGTGGTTTTGGCTAGCGTTTGGTGGTTTATATAGGAGGAGGGAAGCGTGCATGAGGGCGGTTGGTGGTGGTGGCATGGTAGTGGACAGTATAGTTTGGATGCTGCAATTGCAAGTGCGCTGCGGACCAACGCCGGCGCGTGTGAAATTCCTCCCTCGGTTGACTGCGGCATAGCAGATAAAGCGAGTGGGGATTGGAACGAAGACCTCATTTTCTTGACTTGGGATGCTGTGAATTGTGATGCAGCGCCGGACAAGACATATGGACAGGGCAGGTAGCACAAACGTGATCCTTTCCTTGGATCGTCGTCTACACTACCGGAAACAGAAAGTTCGCCGAGTGCCTGGGGCACTCGGCGAAGCCTCAAAAACACACACTCGGCAAACGGCACATGGTAAATTTTGAGTCGGCAAAGTTAAGTTTGCCGAGTGTTTTCTGTCGTGCACTCGGCGAAGCTTTCGCTGAGTGACAAAAAAACACTCGGTAGACATATTTTTCGAAAAAAATAAAAAAAAATACAAAAACGCCAGCCGGCCACCACCACCGCCACAACTGCCACCCGCCACCACGCCGCCTCGCCACGGCCGCCGCCCACCACGCCGCCACATCCGCCGGGGAGGGGCGGGCCACCCGGAGCTTCCGGCGGCCGACCTTGTCGACGAGGACGATGGAGACGACGGTGGCGGGCCGCGCGTCACCAGGGAGGGGATCCGGCCGGGGGAGGGAGGGCCGCCTCCCATCCTCACCCGGATCCGGCCGCGAGGGGAGGGGATCTGGCCGGGGGAGGGAGGGCCGCCTCCCGTCCTCACCCGGATCTAGCCCCCGCCGCCCGGATCTGGCCTGTCCGCCGGAGATTTGTGCAGCTACCAGTGGAGATTTGTGCAGGAATGAGATAGAGAGGGCCACTTTTTTTTTCCTTGAGAAACAGAGATGAGTGGACCTTGTATGCTGTATGATGCTGTATTCATATACGTATGGAGTATGGTTATACACGGTATTAGTGTTTGGATTGAACTAGATGTTGGAGATGGAGATTTTTGGGAAGGTCGTGCCGTGCATGCTTGTAGACATTTAGACGTTTTCTGGGATGTTAATAATGTTACAGGAGCTCAAATCTTGATGTCTATGAATAACACAGCTCACTAAAGACAACCGTGAACGAGAGCAGAAGCTCAGAGGCTTACGCTCCTTGATAATCTCCATTTTCTAAAATGGTGATATCATTGTTTCTTATCAGATAGGGTTAGGACGTACTTAAATTCACCGCCTATGCGCTACGAGTACATATTGTTCCTAGCTGCATGTAGCTCTACACAACTTCACTGAGCATTTTCTTTCAAAGAAACGTCGTCTATCAGGTGATCACTTTCTCTATTCAAAAAATAGTCCCCCAAGTAAGCATTCAAAAAGAAAAGGAAAGAAAAGAATCATCGTGCAACAGGTGGTGATGATCACCGGTCAATATTGGTCCAACAAGATGCGTGTTGGAGACGAGTCGCGAGTGGCATGTGATGATGGGAAGCAGGCCAAAAGATGACCAGTCCTAGCTACTCCAGCGGTCCAGCCCCCAACTTAAATTTGCAGTCTCTCTTTTTTATCTCCAACTTTGCAAGTTCAAGTATGCATGCATCAAACGATTCAAGCACTAAATGGACAATAAGATACCACACGCAATGCGTATTGTATTTGTCAAGGTATGTAAGATGCCATTCAGAACCCTGCTGGATTATGTACGTACAGTATAATAACGTTCATGGAACATTTGGTACTGTTGAGGCGCCTGACATTTATGACTAGTGGTCAGACAGAACCGTGTACCTAACCTAAAGCACACGCACAGGGTTCTTAGCATGTTACTCACTTTTTTTTTTGAAAAGTAGTAGTATGTTACTCACTTGATTGTTGCTAAAAGTTTTATAAATTTTAGGTAGCAGAGAAGGTAGAAGAACAAAGCCCTAGCTATATAATACCCCACTCTAAGTAACACGGTCGATCAAAAAAAAAAATACTTTTGCGCCACTTGCTGCTAACAACTGTTTCCTACTACCGTTTCTGCTTAAGTACTTCGTGTTTTGGTGTAGACTATTCAAACGCATATGATTAAAAATTACTGTCCACGTGCTTTAAGGGTGCGTGAATCACATACTTTTGTAACTGTTAAGTGAAGCGAACATCTGCCCTAGCCTGTTCGTTCTTTTATTTTTATTTTTACCGAGTCTTGGAAGTCATGGCCTCCGGTCAGCCTGTGCTTGCTGTGCACGTCTACCTAAGCACACGCGCGTTGGGTGTAAAAGGACTGCGCGTGGTGTGGTGTTGCTTCCGAGAAATGGTGAGAAAGTTTGGTGGGATCACTCGATCACGCACGGTGATCTCCCCGCCCCTAAATTATCCAATTTCCACAAAACTATGTTGATGATCTGTTCCGGCCCGTGGCTTTTGGATTTCGCTGTTAACTTAGTTACCCATTACTAAAGCAAAGCGACTTTGCTGTTTATTTGAGATGGATGCATTTGTGCAGGTGGGCTGCTTGCACCCTGTTGCTTTCTCTATTAAAAAAAAAAGACTAAAGCTTGCAGTGATGTGCAAAGTGAAAGGTCGAGAACCTCACGATGCGAAAGGAAATCGGAACACCTCACGACGACGCAAAAGAAATCGGAACGCGATTAAAATGTGACCATGTGCACATAATTAGTCCTGGCTAGTTCAGTGCCATCTAATTTCCATTCATTTTTCTCTCTTCAGTACTCACGGTTGGTTGGTGTCGGTCGGTCACTCAGTCAGTCAATCATTAAGGAAGCGCTGTTAAGTTACTTTTGTTCCTGACGCAAACCGTGCTGCGCGGTGTGCCGCTGCCGCCACCCATCTCGTCTCCGATCCGTCGACGTCGTTTCAGCCGGCCGATCATGCAGGCCTTGCCACTGCTTGCTATCGGATTTGTGGACTAAGGGGGTGGTACGTGTCACATCGATCTCCGGAGGATAATTAGGAGAACTAAATATAAGTTAATTATAAAATTAATTATACAGATGGAGGCTAATTCGCGAGACGAATCTATTAAACCTAATTAATCCATCATTTGCTACTGTAGCAGCACATTATCAAATCATGGATTAATTAGGCTTAATAGATTCGTCTCGCGAATTAGCCTCCATCTGTGCAATGGGTTTTGTAAATAGTCTATATTTAATATTCCTAATTAGTATCTAAACATTCGATGTGATGGGGACTAAACTTTAGGGGTGGGAACCAAACGGGGCCTAATTTTTAGTGCGGGTCACATCAAACGTTTGAATATCAATTAGAAGGACTAAATGTGAACTAATTATAAAACTAATTGCATAAGTCGTAGCTAATTCACGAAACGAATCTATTAAACCTAATTAATATATGAGTAGCACATATTTACTGTAGCATCACATGGGTCAATCATGAACTAATTAGGCTTAATAGATTTGTCTCGTGAATTAACCTTCATTTAGATCATTATTTTTATAATTAATCTATATTTAATACTTCTAATTACCGTGAAACATTCAATGTGACGGCACTGATCCCGACTCCAAACGGTGCCTTAGCACGTACTGCTGGCCGGGGGCCCGGCCAGGACCTAACAGTTAACCAACCCCCGTGGACTTACTAGGCGCAGAACTTGGCATTTATTTCGACACGCGTAGATGATGTATAGCTGCTGTCGTCTTGTTGTTACAGGGCTAGCTATAGGTTGGTGTGTGACAGCACTGATGACGTCATCCTCGCGTAGTACTGCCAACGGCAAGTTTTTCGCCTCCAAAGTCAGGAGCTATTGTACTGCTAGAACTGTGCTGCGAAAGTAACAGCATACGCATCTCGCTAACAGTGAGGCCAAACATGCTAGCTGAGGCCATGGGCCTGTTCGAATAAGCTAAAATAAGCCATAGCCAGCTGTTCAGCAGGTGTACTATTGTGGATGGCTAATCCGCTCTGTCGGTGAGGTCATTAGTGTCAGTAGTGACGATAGGTCATGGGTGGCAAATGGACTGCCATTTACTCCCTAAGAGCAGAGAAAAGAATATATTGCCCAGAAAAGAGACATTTACTGTGTAAAATTAGAGCAGAGTGGTGATAAGTTTCCAAAATGTTACAGATGGGCATGGATACTCGGAGAGTACCCGCGTGTGGCCGTATCGCAAGGATATTTTTTTCATGTTTGTACTTTGAATTTTAGCTTGTTTCAGAAATTCATAACATTTTCATATGAATTTGAATGGAGTCAAACCTTATATGTAAATTGTATAGGGTCTCCTAAGGTTCGGACCACAAGAGTCAAAATAATAGAACTCTCCGTGGCATCACTAATGAAGCATATGTGGGATGATGAGATTGTGGGTTTAAGCAATTAAACCCATGTGGGTAGCTTGGGTGACCTCCAATCCATGATTTTCTTTTGTTGTTCTTTTTACAAATAGTAAAACACAGACGATGAGTTATGCTTGTGCATGTCGTGGAGATGTTTATTTTCCTTCGTTCTAGATTTTGCATGCGCGCGAAGCATTAAAAATTACTGGAATTACTAGTGGAAACATACGTGGCACATGCACGTTCTTTGAAAAAAAAAATCTAATAGCTACCACGTATGTTTTCAACACATGCACGTTTTTATAAAAATCTACTAAATAATAATTTTATTCATTGATTGTGTAATAATTATTTATGCAAAAGTTACTGCGCTTATCCCATAGTCACGTTCGTCAGTTCGTGAGCATATGCATCACATAGATGTGGACAGATGCAGCAAAGTCAAGCAATATAGCTGGAGCAGGTGTTGAAAACTCGAAACCATTTCCACAACACTCGATGGCAATCGCCCTCAGCTCTGCGACAGATTCACGGAATCCGTGAAGAGAAACCTGCATGGACCAACGTCGGAGAAACGACTCGAGAAGAAACCAATCAAACCTTAAACAATTTGTGCCGTAAGAAAGGAGGCACCGATGCAGAAGATGGCGTCTTGCCTGCGTTATCCTGGGCTCGCTTGCACTGTCCAGGAGCGTCAGCGCCATGCCATTGCGGCATCGCCGGCCGGCCACTCTCGCGCCGCCGTTGCCTGCCTACTCCCCGGCCTGCCGCCGCGTTCACTGTGCAGCTGTGCTAACCGGCTTGCACCTGCACATGTTGTGCACTGCTTGACCTTTGCGCGTCAGATACTTCGCCGTCAAGAAATCGATGATGCCGAAATGGGAAGCAAAATCTCGCAAAAAGAATTGGAACCAAATTGTATCACGTGTCTCCTTCGGCCGCTTTTCCTTCCTCGCCACCAACCCACCAAAGATCGCCGTCCGTCTCCGTCCCGCCGTTAACCAAACAAACGCCGAGAAGTACTCGGCCTCGTCCTCAGCGCGTCCGTTAACTAACAGTAACAGACATCCCCCGAAATCCCAACCGACCCGGCGGCGGCGGGGCGGCGGCCGGGAGTAATGGAGTTGGGCGACGCGTGGATGGCCCCCGACAAGCTGCAGCACGCCCTAGCCTGCCTCCTCATCTCCCTGCTCGCCGCCGCGCTGGCCGCCCGCAGCTCCCGCCCCGGGCTCCGCCGCCGCGCCGCGGCCGTCGGGTCCGCGGCCTCGCTCGCGGCCGGCGCCGTCAAGGAGGCCTTGGACGAGGCCGGCCTCTTCGGATCCGCCGGCGCCTCGCCCAAGGATGCTGCGGCGGACCTCGTGGGCATCGCGGCCGCCGCGCTCGTCCTCGCACTGGTCCGCCGCAGGCGCCGCGAGAGGAAGGCGCGCGAGGACAGCGACGCCCGGGTCCCGGACGGCGTTTCCATGGTGTGACGGCCGGCTCCGATCTATTCGGTTCCGTTTGCTGTACGCCAGCAGAGTCTACTGATCTCTAACCTCAAGATCGATGTAACGACAATTCGAACAATGGGAAAAGTTGTTTCTTTTGCTTGATTTCGCGTACATTTCTCTGACACTTTGGTGCAAATTGAAAAGGAAAACCCTGATTTTGCTTGCACCTACTCTGCAAATTTTGGATCTGAATAAATTTTGTGGATGAACTTTATTGCTTCGGGTTCGATAGCTTGTGGCCTTGACATCAACAGGAATCCTATCGGAAAACGAGTGCGCGTCATGAGGCATGACGACTGGATAGTTTGTTCTGAGCTCGGCTCATATCATGGTCCAGAGACGGCCCGCTTTGCGAGTTGCCGGGCCTCCTTGCTCCATGGATGGCTGCGCATGCACAAAGCCCTGTAAGCCTCGGCCCGCGTGGCTTGCGAGCCTCTTGAAGTCCAGTGGAACTGGAACGGGCGGAGCCCACCGCACCATGGCGCTGCTCGCCGCCGCCGCCCGCCGCCTCCCGCGCCACCTCCGTCTGCTCCACCCCCGCCGCCTCACCACCACCTCCCCATCCCCTCCCCATCCGGACCCCGAAACCCCCACCCCAGAGTGGTCCCCCGTCCGAGCTCCGCCGGACGAGCAGTTCGCGACGTGGGTCACGCGCCTCCGCCCGGGCTTCACCGCGTCCGACCTCGCCGCGGCCATCTCCGCCGAGCCTGACCCGGACCTCGCGCTCGCGCTCTTCCGCTGGGCCGGGCTGCGCCCGGGGTTCCGCCACGCGCCCGAATCCTACTTCGCCGCGATCAAGGCGGCCTCGTCCGGCCGCCGCCCCGCCGCCGCGGAGGCGCTCGTCCACGACGTCTTCGCGGGGGCCTGCGCGCCCGACCTCCGCCTCTTCAACGCCTGCCTCCGCTTCTGCTGCGACCGCCGCAGCCTGTTCCCGCTCGCCTTCGACATGTTCAACAAGATGCGCGCCATGCCCGCGGCCGCCGGATGCCGCCCCGACGTCGAGACCTACACGCTCCTCCTCAGCGCCGTCGTGCGCCGCGTGCGCCGCCCGCCGGCGTCGATGGTCTACCTCCACGCCGTCCGGTCCCTCTCCCGCCAGATGAAGGCCTCCGGCGTTGTCCCGGACACCTTCCTGCTCAACCTCATCATCAAGGCCTACGCGCGGTGCGTGGAGGTGGACGACGCGCTCAAGGTGTTCCGTGAAATGCCGCTGTATGGCTGCGAGCCAAACGAGTTCACCTATGGGTACATTGTCAAGGCCATGTTTCAGAAGGGCTGGACAGACAAGGGCATGGTGTATTTTGCAGAGATGAGGGAGAAGGAATTTGTGCCATCCGGAGGCGTGTACATGATCGCTGTGTCGGCGTTGGCATTGGAATGGAGGTTCGAGGAATCGAGGCGGGTGCTGCTGGATATGTTGGATTGCAAGAGGAAGCCGGATATGATCACATACAGGACACTGCTGGAGGAGATGTGCCGGGCTGGGCAAACTGAGCAGGCGTTTGAGGTGCTGGAGGAACTGAAAGGGAGGAAGCGAGGGCCATTGGACCAGAGGATGTACTCAGAATTGCTTGATGGGTTGCATTGGATTTCCCAGCCTCATAAGGACAACCGAACTGTCCATGACAAGGGTTCTGATGATTGAAATGATGTGTTGTGGTGATAATGCTCATCCAGAATCAATGAATCATATGCATGGCTGGTTCTGGTTGAGAAGACTGACTACATACCTCTGCTTCAAGCATTCACGGTGAATAGATGCAGAGTCACCCCAACTCACATTAACGCTACCACTACAGTAGCACAATTGATGCAAGGCCAAGGCAAAGAGAAGATCAGCAGAATACCTCATGGGAAATGTGCGATCAAAACTCTTGCACAGTAGGGATGCTACTACTGTGGGGATGATTTCTATAAGTTGTGGATACTGTCATGATAATAGCTGACCAATTTTCCTGTCAGTGACAACATTTGAATCTTGTACGTCCGTTCAGAAAAAAGTTGTTCCAGGTATCATATGGCACCAACAGCTACATAACGATTGCAGTGTCTTACATCTGAATTGATTTGAAGTGTACCATTGGAAGAAATCATGTTTATATGCTGGAGCTATAGTTATCTAGTTTCTGGTGTTTAAAATACAGATTCTGTAGCTGTTTTTTTTTGGTGGGTCGCGCCACTGGTAACGCAGCGACATTTCGTTAGACTTTGGAACGTTCATCTCTCGTAGAACGGCTCCTTGGACCTGGCGAGGCACTCTAGCTCCGTGGGGTAACGGCAACGTCGTCTTCTTAGGGATGTTTAGTTGCTAGCCACCATTTGCCACACAATCTTTATTACGGCGGTGGCAGAGTGTGGCACGATTGTATGTGACTTGGATTGTATGTGTACTCGTTTAGCTAGCTGATCACAATTGTACTCGTGGATGTGTGTCTGAGTGTCTCGTGGATTTTGTCAGCCACTCCCACTACGCGGCATGCACGCTCGCCGCGGCGTTACGTGGGACACCGCAAAAGCCCGCGCACTGTTTGCGGGCCGCCGTATGAGCCCACACGAGCCGACGAGCGCGAGGCCGAGCCGGCCCCGCTTGCATACCTAGGAGCGCGTTTGGCAGCCTGCGGCCTCTCAGCCAGGCTCACGAGTCAGGCTCGAGTCGGACAGGCTAGGCACATAGAGTGTAGAGATATTGATTAGCAAATCTGCACTACATGATGTTAGTTGGGCTGGGAGTTTGTTTGGTTGGCTGCACAACAAAATGGGCTTACCTTACATTGAGGAAGTGGTAGAGTTACCACAGTCTTCCTCCTCCCAGCACGCACTGCCGCGCCTCCTCCACGCCTTGCCGCGCCCTCCTTCCACAACGCCTCCTCCCGCACAAGTCGCCACGCCTCCGGTCACCGCGCGCCGCGCCCTCCTTCCACCATGCCTCCTCCCGCACGCGCTGGAGCGCCACCGTAGCTTCGCCTTGGCGCCGCTGTAGTTCGGCAAGCTCGCTGCGGGAGCTCGGCTGCTTGCCCTTGCCCTCGCCGCCGCCGCTTGGCTGCATCCCTCGTTGGAGATTGCCATAGTGGAGGTGGAGTACTGCTTGGGGGGATGAGGCTGCGGGCACCTGCCGTTGGGATGGAGCCGCGGGCACCTCCTCCCTGTGCCTTCCTCCCCTCTGGTCGTGGCGGCGATGGCCGCCGGCTCCTGTGGGGCCCGCCTAGCTTCCCCATCGTCGTGGTGCTACCGCTCGTCGACCCAGCCCCGCACGACGGAGGTGCTCACGTGCGCTCAATGGTGGGCATGGTGGGTGGGCCGGCGATAGGAACAGAGAAGAGGCGCCGAGCATGGGACAAGACAGAGACAACCTATGAGCATGGCGCCGCCACCAACATCGGGGAGATGCAGATGCTGCCCTACTCCACCGCTTCGGCAGTCGCGGACTCGCCTTTGCTCTCTCCTCCCTCCCATAGCTGCTCCCCGCCATGGCCTGCCAGTCGACGCGGGCGAAGGGGAACCGGCAAAGAACAGAGGAGGGTGAGTGTGTTTTGGTGCGTGACGAGAAAACACCAGGTGTTGGGGCGAAATATTAATGACCTCCTGATGCCCCTTAAAACAACAATCATGGAGGCCCAGGCCCACCTGCGGTAATGACGATCACCGCCGACCCGCCATGGGCAAGGAGCATCCCACTCCGTCTCGCCTGACCCAAGGCCTCGGGGTCGGACGCGCCCGACCCCTCGATGGCGAAACTCCGCCTCGCCCGACCCACGGTCCCAGGGTCGGGTGCGCCCGATCCCTCGCCCCAAGGCTCCGCCTCACCCGACCCTGGGCGTAGGGGGTCGGACTCATCCGGGTCCACAAGATAAGGGTCCGCCTCGGGCGCAGACCGGCAGACGAGGGCGCGGATCTCGTGGGCCCCTCACCGATCTTGCCATAAATGCGCAGCGGCTCTGACACGCAGAAAGGCGCCCGCGCCCCTCGACGTGACCCGCCACAAGTACCCAGGCGGAACACTGTAGTCACGACCGTGCAGGCTACAGTGGCCGCAGCTCCCCCTGATTCGCCATAGGGCACTCATAGCAAGCGCCGCCCGGCACAGGAGGGAGCGCCGCCCGTTCTCGCGCCCAACATATCCGGCGACAGGGACGCGACGTCCGTGTTCCATGGGACGTAAGCAGGACAACAGGGGTCAGCCGTCTCCCCCAACGTGCACAGTTGCCACGACCAGACACCATCATCATGCCCGACGGCGACGGTTGCCCGGAGGATCGGCGACAGGATCCGGCGGCAGCCTCCCTCCATCATCACGGACAATGGCACGCAGTTCACCGGGAAGAAGTTCCTCCAATTCTGCGATGACCACCACATCCGAGTGGACTGGTCGGCCGTGGCGCATCCCCGCACGAACGGGCAGGTTGAGTGGGCCAAGGGCATGATAATCTAGGGTCTCAAGCCACGGATCTTCGACTGCCTCAAAAAGTTTGGCGGCCGGTGGGTCGAGGAGCTCCCAACGGTCCTATGGAGTCTGAGGATGACCCCCAGTAGGGCAACTGGCTTCACCCCGTTCTTCATGGTCTATGGGTCCGAGGCAATCCTCCCTACCGACCTGGAGTACGGGTCGCCGAGGGTCAAGGCGTACGATGAACAAGGGAACCAGGCATCGCTCGAGGACGCGCAAGACCAGCTCGACGAGGCGCGCGATGTGGCCCTGTTGCACTCGGCCAAGTATCAGCAGGCCTTACGATGATACCACAGCCGCAAGGTACGAGGCCGAGCCTTCAATGTCGGCGACCTGGTGCTTCACCTCATCTAGGACAACAGAGGTCGGCACAAGCTGACCCCTCCATGGGAAGGTCCCTTCATCGTCACACAAGTACTGCGGCCAGGCACATACAAGTTGGCGACCCCCGATGGGAAGATCTTCACCAACTCTTGGAACATAGAGCAGCTAAGACGCTTCTACCCTTAGTTATTGTTTCCAAGTTTGTACATACATACTTCTGTAACCGTTTAATTCACGGAAAAGGGGAGTTTTGAGTTGATCTTGTTCGAGTCTCGACCCGAGCTTAGGAATATCCAACCCTGGCTCTGCCTCAGGGTCACATATCCCTCGGGGGCTATCAGGGGCTCCGGCCCAAGTCACATGACGTCTTCTCAAAACACCATTTTTCCGAACCGACCCTCTTCCTAAACGTTTGGGCATGAAAAGGAGAGAGTGCGCAAACGACGCTCAGGCAAGACTGATAGGACCGCGAAAAACCTACGCCCCAGCGGCTACGGTGCCTTCGCTCATCAGCGCTTACCGACGCGCCCGACCCGCACTCTAAACTTTCCAAACCCAAAAAACAAAAAGAGGATCGAAAAACTTTTTTCGACAAATTATAGAAAAGGCCTCTGCGGCCATCACAAAAGCAAGTTCAAAGTGGTCTAACATATTTACACGTTCTAGGGCATCTAAGCCCGATACAGCTAACTTGTCTGCGGGTCCTCCGGCGGGACGGCCTCATCCTCCAGCAGCTTCGCCAGGGCCTCCGCTGGGTCGAGCACCGACGCGTCGATCTCATCCAGCTCAGCCTCGGAGTAGCCGGAGGCGTACCCCCCGCTCATCCCGGCGAAGTTAATGCCGGAGTAGTGGGAGCCGAAGACGCCGAAGGCCCACCTCACGCCGACGTGGAGCGCCTCCCAAGCAATCTCGCGGGCCCGCCGGTACGCCCCAAGGACACGAGCTGCCAATGAGCTCGTCCCTTCCCCCTGGACCATGCCGAGGCCATCGCAAACAACGCGGACCGCGTCCCGCAAGTTGCCGTGCTCGGCGCGCTCCGCATCGAGGATCTCCCTCAGCTAGGCGAGTTCGTCTGCGAGGCCCGTCCACAAAAGTCCGCCAAGTCAGAAACCATCACAACACCGCAAAAACAAAGGAAACAGAAAAGCCTTACCCTCGGATTGAGCCTTCAGCTGACGCTCCCGGTCAAGCCCCTGGGTCACGGCGGTCTGAAGCCCCTACACTTGCACGTGGAGCTGACTGACCTCCGTCCCAAGGTCGGCCACCATCTTCTTGGCCTCAGCCTTCCGGATCGCCTCGGAGTTCCGCTCCTGCCAAGCCTTCTGCCGCTCGCGCCGAATACGCTCGACGGTTTTCTGAAGGGCCTCATAGTCCCCCTTCAGCCGTGCGAGCTCCTCAGTGTCGTGACGGGCCTTCTCGACGATGGCCTGGAACTTATCCTCCACCCGCCGCGCGTCCTCCCGCGCCGCCTGCTCGCGCGTGCGTAGGTCGGCGATGATCTGCTGGGCGGCGGTGAGCTTCCCGATCAGCTCCCCGGTCTGCTGCCTCTCCGCGGAGAAGCGATCCCAGAGCCCCCGTTTGTGCCGGAGGAACTCGGACTTCCCCCGGCTACACTCCTGGAGGGCCTGCAAAACAATTTACGTTCAAGAACCGCCGAAGAGAGACGGAGAAATGGGAGGAAAATAACCATCAAGGAGAGCGCGTACCTGGCTACCGGGGACGACAACACCGTCCAGCTCCCTCATCGCGGAAGACAAGGCAGCGCGGACATTCGCAAGCCCGCCCTGCACCGCCCGCTACTTACCCTCCTCCTCGACATCGTCCAGCACGAAGAGGGGCCTCTGCGGGTCCTCGCGGGACCTCCAGCGCAGGGTCGGCCCACCCCACACATTGGGGTCGAGTCCAACCGGGGCAAGGGCGGAGGCCGTTCTGGCCAACCCTGGTGCCGCCGTCCCCGACGTCGCAGCAGGCGTCACCGCCCCTGACGTCGACGACCCCGTCGACGACCCCAGCGCACGCGCCGCTATCTTCGTCGTCATCACCGCAGCCGTCGTCGCCGCCACCGTCTCCGTCGCGGCTGCTGGAGCGGACGTTCCCGTTCCCGCCGCCGCTGCGACCTCCGCCGCGGCCGCTGGGGCAAGCGTCCCCGCCTCCGTCGCGACCGCCGGAGCTGGCGACCCCGCCTCCACCACCGCCGCCGTCCCCGTCGCAACCACTGAGGCGGGTGTCCCCGCCTCTACCACCGCCGCTGCCCCCGTCACGGCCGCGGGGCAGACTTTCCCTCCTCCGCCGCCGCCGCTGTGCCCGTCGCGGCCACTGGGGCAACTGCCCCCTTATCCGCCGCTGCCATCTCCACCGTCGCCGTCGAAGCCCCCTTCGCGGTCGACGCCACCCCCGCAGGCTCCTCCTCCACCTCGTCGTCGAGGTCTATCACCTCGCTGGCCGGAGGAACCCCAGGGGCAACACCTTGTCCCGCAGGGTTGGCCACGGAGGCAGAAGGCGGAACAAGGGTCGGGCCCTGCCCCGTGCCCGACTGCGGCACCTTTCCTCCGGCATCCTCCGCGATAGACCCCGTGGTCTCCCCGACGACACCGCCGCTCTCCGCCGGCGGGGTCGCGGCTCGCCCCGCGGAGGTAGACGACACCCACAGCGCCTTCTTCGGCGCCAGTGGCGGGACGAAGTCCCGAGGGGCGGCGCTGTGAAACAACAACAACATCATCAAAAACGGCTCGATGCCGGGGAAGGAATGAGATGCGTGAGGAATTTCCACTTACACCCCCTCAGCGCGAGGACGACGGGCACGTTTCGCCTTCGAGCTTGACACCGATCCTGGGGGCGTCTAGCAGCGGCCGCTTGTCGCTACTCCTCTGCTCGCGTGGCGCGGGCAGAGGGTCGGGGGTCGGTTCCGTCGACTCCCGAGGCGCGACCCACGCTGACCCCTGGGGCGCGGTCCCAGAGCCCTGCGGGGTCGGGTCCTGGGCAGGCGGTCCGCTCGGCTTGTCCCCCACGGCCGGTTGGGGGTGCTGCTCCCAGATGACGAGCGCGCCCGGCCGGGAGGCCAGAATGTACTCCTCCTCCTCCTCGTCTTCCTCCTCCTCATCGTCATCGTTGTCGTCGTCCGACATGACCTTGCCCCGCCGCCGCCGTTGGAGCTCCTTGGCAGCCTTCTTCTTCTTCCTCGTCGTCTCTTTTGTCCTTGCGCCTCTTCTGCTTCTCGGCGAAGAGGCGGTTCTGCTACCGCTGCTCAGCATCCTCTAGCACCGGCGGGCGCGAGTCCACGACCTTGGTAATGTGGCCCTGCAGACATGAGAACTCCGCGTTAGAGCGACGAAACAAGAAATGCAGGAAAAAAGAACGAGAGCGCGAAGTCCTCACCAGCTCGACAAAATTCTCCTCCGGGCGCATCGGAGGATGACCGGGCACGGGTAATCGGCGTCCTTGTCGTCCAGCGCCTCCTGAACTCGCTGCCGAATCTCGGTGTCGGCAAGCGCGCCCATCGCAAGGACGGTGCCCTCGGTCGACGCGTCGGGAACCATGTCGGCAAGCGAGCGAACCCGGAGCATCAGCGGCGCCACCCTCCGAGCGTGGTACGCCCCGATAACTCCGGCCCCGGTCAGGCCTTTTCCCTTTAGGTGCTCGATGGCCTGAAGCAGACCGGCGATCCGCTTCTTCTTCTTCTCCACCGGACCGTACGACCATAGCTCCGGTGCCGCTTCGATGACGCGGCCGGTGAACGCCGGCAGGGGGGAATTAGAGTAGTTCTTCACGTAGAACCACTGTTGATGCCACCCCTTGTGGGACGCCGCGGTCTTCATCGCCATATATTCCTTGGCGCGGTTCTGGCGGAGATGGATGGCGGCGCACCCTATCGACACTGGGGTCGCCCGCTACTGGCTCCCCTTCCTCTCGGTCCTCTGGTACAGGCTGACCGCGAAGAAGTACTTCCAGAGCGAGAAGTTGGGCTCGATACCCAGGAACCCCTCGCACAGCAGACGAACACCGCGATGTGTTGGATCCCATTAGGATTGAGATGCTGCAGCTCGAGCCCGTAGTAGTGTAGCAACCCACGAAAGAAGTGGCTCAGCGGGGACGCGAACCCCCTCTCGTGGAAGTGCGCGAATGAGACGACGTAGCCGCCTCTCGGACTCAGCACATCTTCACTCCCGGGGAACCGCCATTCGTCCCTCTCGGTCCTCTCACAGAGGATGCCCTTCCTCATGAGGCCGTCGGCGCGCGAGGTCCTGAAGTTCGAGCGCGTCCAGGACTCCATCGCTAAGGGGTGGAAAGCTCGACGGCGGAGGGTGAGGGAAGCTGCTGCGCTAGGCGGAGGAAGGCAAACAGCGCGAAGGAAGGCAGAGGACGCGCGAGAAGCCGAAAAGATTTAGGAGCAGTTGCGGACGGAACCGGCGAGGCAGACCTCCTGTCTTATAGGCGGGCGTGTGGGAAGCGAAAGGGACAGTCTTATCGCAGTTAATGTAGCGCCAGGTACGCCCCGTCATGCCCGCCTTTCTTGGAATCCATGCGCACGATCTATGTAGGAAAACATCTCCGCCTCCTTCGCTTCGTGGGCTGGCACCTTCCTCCACTTCGCCTCCCGGAGAACGCACGCGCGCAACCTCCACCACGTCCGGTCCAGGGCCCGCCAATAGGTAAAAAAGGGATACGGGGCTGAAAACGCCCCTACGGCCCATTACGGTCCAGGGGTTCAAAGGCTGGCCCACCACGGGTTTGACAGCCGCACCAGGACTCCCCCGAGCGAGGGGTGAGAAGAGACGGGTCCGCTAGCGGCCATCACCCGGGCAAGCGACAGCCTAGGGCGTCCCAACCTCACATTCGAGTCCGGACCGGCACCAAAGTTCATGGGTTTTCCCCGAAGAAAGGCAACAAGCCCCCAGATCCTATCGAACGGACCCGGGAACTATATGAACTGGCCGGTCGGAATATGGGGTAGGCCACCAACTTGGCCCGAGTCGGACCCCCCCGAACAGGGACCAGGACCCCACTCAAATCTACCCGTTCGCAGCTCAACGAGCACCACGGTTCGTCCAGCGAGGATAGCGTGGCACGGCTCAACCCCTCCATCTCAGCGAACGGACGCTTAAGGGGTAGCGATCAAAAGTCGATCTAGCCTCCCGACCGATCTCCTGCAACGCGCAGGGGCTCGGGGGCGAGCATCGCAACCAATAACCACGCGTGTGGTCGCGATTTGAGGTCTCGAGGCGGAAGTGCCCTGCGAAACAATAAGGAATCCTCCCGTGCCAAGTCATCCACAGGACGCCCCGCCTGATCAAACTCCCCGACCAAGCCGAACAAACAACACTCCCTATCCCTGATCAACTGCAGCTTGCAGAGCGAGCAGAGATCCCCGACGGACGATGAAAACAGCCTCTGGAGGAGCATCCTCGCTCCACCACAGGCTCGGGGGCTACTGTTGGGGGGAAATATTAACAACCTCCTGATGCCCCTTAAAACAACAATCATGGAGACCCAGGCCCACCTGCGGTAATGACGATCACCGCCGACCCGGCATGGGCAAGGAGCATCCCACTCCGTCTCGCCCGACCTAGGGCCACGGGGACGGACGCGCCTGACCCCTCGATGGCGAAACTCCACCTCGCCCGACCCACGGTCCCAGGGTCGGGTGCGCCCGACCCCTCGCCGCAAGGCTCCGTCTTGCCCGACCCTAGGCATAGGGGGTCGGACTCATCCGGGCCCACAAGACAAGGGTTCGCCTCGGGCGCAGACCGGTAGACGAGGGCGCGGATCTCGTGGGCCCCTCACCGATCTTGCCATAAATGCGCAGCGGCTCCGGCACACAGAAAGGCGCCCGCGCCCCTCGACGTGACCCACCACAAGTACCCGGGCGGAACACTGTAGCCACGACCGCGCAGGCTACAGTGGCCGCGGCTCCCCTGATTCACCATAGGGCACTCATAGCATGCGCCGCCCGGCACAGGAGGGAGCGCTGCCCGTTCTCGCGCCCAGCGTATCCGGCAACAGGGACGCGACGTCCGTGTTCCACGGGACGTAAGCAGGATAACAGGGGTCAGCCGTCTCCCCCAACATGCACAGTTGCCACGACCGGACACCATCATCATGCCCGGCGGCGACGGTCGCCCGGAGGACCGGCGACAGGATCCGGCGGCAGCCGCCCTCCTCCGGTGGTTGCGCTGACAGGAGCCGAAGGCCGGAGCAGGAGGCGGCGACCCGGGGACTTGGTCCTTCTCCTTGTATTTTACTTTACCTAGCTTATCTCTTTTACTTCTCCTCACACCTGGCTCACCTGTCACCCTTGAGCTCTCCTTGCGCTATAAAAGGAGAACCAGGGGGCCTGAGACCACGAGGACTCTCAAGCGAACAGAACCCACACACTCTCATCTCGAGATCAGTGCACACCCAAGAGACTTGGAACCAGCTCCCTCTCTCGCTCGTTTGTAACCCCTACTACAGACCACGCGTGACTAACACGAGCAGCTCCTCATACTGGACGTAGGGCTTTCCTTGCCTGAACCAGTCTAACCCCGTGTCCTCTCACACCACCATCCGAAGCCGCACATAAAAGAAATTTACTAGTCGTAGTCTTGATCCGCTAATCTTGACAACGACACCAGGGGTCACCGCACCGCGTGGAACGACCGATTTTGACGTTTCACGTGGTGCAAGCTGGGGAGCCTCTTTTGATCGCGCGGGCCTGACCCAGGAGGCTGACCAGGCTATCGAACACAGCTGGTTGCACTAATTGAGCCTAGCCCAACCTCCGTCCGAGCTACCAAACAAGCCCTAGGTGGCATGATCACTCCATCAATGCTCTCTCCCAACCAAACCGGCGGAGGCAGACGCCAACCCAAAACCTAATCCCCTCCCCTCGGGTCTGCCAGCGCTGCTCTCCCACTCCACCAGCTGACTCAAGACGCGTCAAGGTGAAGCGCCTAGCTCAGATTGTGCCTGATCCCGACCGGCATTGGGCGCATGTTGCCGGATATGCCCAGCACATGTCCGTCAGTTTTTAGTAGCTCTTAATTCAGTTTGCGTAACTTTCGTCATGTTTAGGGATAAGATTTGAACTTCAACTTTCGTTTAGCTAGCCTTTAGCATGTAGTAGCCTTGGTGATGCACCTGATTATACATGCACGGATTTACCCTCTTTAAGTCTTTATCCCCTTCATTCTGTACGTTGTGTTCAATAGGAAAATCATTTTGTCTGGGAAGGACTGGGAATGAATAACAAACCAAAGTTTGTGCTCCACTGCAAAGCAGTTCTAATCGTACCAAAGTCCACATGAAATCTTTTTTTCCCGTAAACAATGAACTTATTGTGTGCTACGTATGACAAATGATAAATATCTTACCTACGTATATAATCAGTAAATGTTTGTAGTAATTTTATAATTACAAATGTAAGAATAAGTAACGATACAGATGCCGTAAAGAATTAGTTCCATATAAACAATGAACCTTACCTTTTGTTTCACATTTGTCATTGTTTATTTGGCATCGATTATTTATTGCATCTTACTCTATTAAGAAGCTATACTAGCATTTGCAGCATATGCGATATACTTACGCTCCACCTTCCTTTTGTTCCCTTATATCCAAGCACCCTTGAAAACCTTATTCTTAATGTGTATTACTGATATTTTATCCTTATCTTGTGGAAGGATGCCATTTGATCTTAACGAACTCCCAGACACAGTTGAAGAAGCTGGTGTGCCACAACAAGCTTCTCTTGTCGCGCCACAGCCTCATAAACCCCACTCTGTTGCAACAACATATCCTCCAAATTTGTTTCAAGCAGGGGAAGGGTTGCAGTTGCATGGGACATTGAACAATAATGCCTTTATGCATGCATCCTCAGGTTCTGGTTTTCAACCTTTTGAGAGGAACAAAGACTCACTTAATAAATACTTGCGGAAGGTGTGATCTGACTTCTATTATTGCATATATGCATCTATGATGGGCTGTCGTATCTCTGATGCATCTATGAATCCAGTTTTAGATCATGGTGCCACAGGACCAGAGAGCACAAAAGATTTGGAATGTAAAGAAGCTGAAGAAACAGCTCTTGTCGTCATGCCACAAGAATCTTCTACTGTGGTGCCACAAACTCAGCAACCCATTCATCATGTTCTGCCAACATATCCCTCGAATTTGCTTCAGCCGGGGGAAGGATCACAGTTTCAGGGAATGTTGAACAATAATGTCTTTCATGCATCTGAAGTGGAGAGGATGAAAGAGTAATCCTTTCTCTATGTTTCTCCTTATTTCAATCTGCTATGGCTAGTATTCTAAGTCATTTTCTTTTCACGTTATAGAGATTTGAGAAAGAAGGATGAAAATATTGCTGAACTCCAACGTAATTTCAGAATGATGGAACAAAATTATGCTGATGTAAACAGGAGAATCGGAGGTATGAAATTTAATAGCCCATGTTAGTTTAGTTCTATTTGCAGGAATAAACAAAAAAGGGTATACATTGAAAGCTCCCATACAAAGTGGGTTCTGGGAATAAGTTCTCATTTAAAAATTATACTTTTCTAGTTTTAGAACATCTTAGTAATGCAAATGAATCACTGAGAAAGAAAGAAGAAGAGCTCTCTGCCCTCCAACACAATTTTGAAGTGATGGAACAAAATTATGCTGATGCCAACAAGAGGATCGGAGGTATGAAATCAAAACACTCATGTTAGATTCATTTGCATGAATAAATAGATAGATTCTCACTTTAGATATTCTACCTTTCTAGTTTTAGAAGAGCATCTTAGGGATGCAAATGAATCACTGATAAGGAAAGAGGCAGAGCTCACCACCCTCCAACACAGTTTTGAAGTGATTGAACGGAACTATGATGCCAACAAGAGGATTGGTGGTATAAATATAATCTCTCATGTTAGTTTTGTTCTCATAAATGATTAAATAAATTCTATTGTTAGACATTCTAATTTTCTTGTTTTAGAAGAACAGCTTAGTCCTGCAAATGAATCATTGCGAAAGAAAGAGGAAGAGCTCACTGCCCTCAAACACAGTTTTGGAGTGACCAATCAAAATTACGCTGGTTCCAGGAAGAGGATCAGAGGTATAAGATCTAATCATGGTGAACATTTTACTAGTACTGTTTTAATGTATAACATTCTTATATTAGGCATTCTACTTTTTTAGTTTTAGAGGACCAGCTTAGTACTGTGAATGAATCACTGCAAAAGAAAGAGGAAGAGCTCACTGCCCTTAAACACAATTTTGGAGACATCGAACAAAATTATGCTGACGCCACCAAGAGAATAGGAGGTATAAAATCTGATTTCCGAAGTTAGTTCCATTAGTATGAGTAAGTAGATAAATCCTCATCGGAATTTCTGCCATTTCAGTTCTAGACGACCTGCTTAGTACTGCAAATGATTCGTTAAAGCTTGAAATTCAGAAAGCACAAAGCATCGTTGAAAAACTTAAGAAGGCAACAGATGCCGCAGTATTGGGGATGTCGGAGTGCGAGCCTCTATTGACGACCCAATTTAAAGCATTTTTAAGGATTAGTGTATATGTAAGTTCAGGAAATGAAATATACAAGATGATTGTCCCATACCTAGGGAATCAACTGAAGAAGGCAACCGAAGAACATAAGAAGGCAACAGAGGATGACCCTATGTTGGTTGCAGGATCAATGCACGAATTGCAGAAAAAAAATAGCGGCCTTGGACTTGGAGCACGCAATTGCTACTTTATGTGCAAGTATCTTTTCTCCTCTGGAGGATTGGAGCAAAGATTTTATCCCAATATGCTGAATTGGTAGTTCGGTGGTGCTGTAGATGTAGCTCAGTTTATCTGGTTGAACCAGTAGCGGCAGCAGCAATTGGATGATGGTCCGTGACTCCGTGTGTAGTTGGGTACGTTGCTGTAGGAATTGTGGTGATGCTTTGTCGCACTGTTTCATCATGGATCTGGAATAGTAATGGCTCTGTTATATTATCATGTTATTTCTGTTATATGACGTGAGCTTTTAAATTGTTGTGAATTGGTGATGGCTGTGCGAAGGACATATGTACCGTGCTATCTGGCGACAATGGTATGGATTTCTTTGCAATGAACTGAACCAGCAAGAACTACATGATGTTGTTATCATGCTATGACAAGTACCCTTTTCTTTTTGAAAGATCGGCAAGAACCTTTCTCGAACAAAGCTGCGCATGCATATCTGAACGCTAAAGTTTTGAGGGTTTGGCCACACGCCTATCTGGAACATGTATGAGAGCGCAACGTTTGAGGCCCTCATAGAACAGCACCTTGAACCTGGCCAGTCTCCCAGGCTCCATGGCAACAACAACATCAACTCCGCCGCCGTCCGGGCCGGGGACGAGGTACACGCGGCCGCCGAGCGTGATGGTCGCCGGGCCAACGAACGCCGGCCGGCCCCAGCCGAAGTCCAGTTCGGAGAACGGCAGACCCAGCCAGCTGACGATCCACAGGTCCGGCCACTCCGCCGCCGCGCCGCTCGTCGCTTGTTCCAGGTAGTCCACCAGCGACCGTACGAACTCGTCGCTCAACCGGGCGGTGGCGTGGGAGACCCTGGCGGCGGCGGTGGCGAGCGAGCCCGAGGCGATGTCGCCCATCTTGGCCACCGCCAGCGAGCGGACGACGGCGTTGCCGAGGTAGCCATCCGGGAGCGGTGGGCGGACGCGGGACCGGGCGTCGGCGGTCATGTACACCCGGGTGTCGTCCTCCGTTCCGTCGGCGGCGCCGCGCGACGACGACTTGCAAGCGCATCCCCAAACGTGGGCGACCACCGCGTTGAACGTGGATACCTTCTTCCCGCCGCCGGCGGTTGTGCCGGCGCCGGCCTTGAGCGCGTCAACATGGTCTCTGGAGATGGGGAGGATGGCGGTGTCGAACGGGACCTTCGGGTTGGACCCGCCGGCGACGTCTCGCCGAGAGGTCACGGCCACGGCGTGGTCGAAGCGCACGGATGGAGGGGAGCGCGCACGAAGCAGCGTGCGGTCGAGCCACGGGCGTGGCACGGCGGCCTCGGCCTCGCCGACGCCCCTCGCCATGGCAGCCCACGCACGCAAGAAGTTGCCAAAGGCGCGGCCGTCCGCCGCCGCACGGTAGATGGCCGTCCCAAGGCACACCGCGCCGCAGCTAAAGAACGTCACCTGGAACATGGCCAGGACGCCGGCGTGGTCGCCGCCGCCGCCGTCGGCCGGCGGGACAAGCGTCCGCCGCAGCTCGTCCGACGGGGCAAGGTCGCCCATCTCATCGAGCCTGGCGTCCGAGCGGGCAATGACGAGGAGCGCCCCGTCGCCGGTGCAGCTGATTTCCGGGCGGCCGGTGCCGTCCGCCGCGAGCCGGCCAGCGAGGGGGTAGAAGGGGACGAGCGCCTTGGACAGGGCGGCCTTCAGGACGTGCGGTGAGGAGGACGCCGAGCCATGGCTAGGCCGGTAGAAGAAGACCATGGTCATGTGGCTCCTGGGCATCAGGTGGTCGAGGTTGGAGAGCCACAGCCCGTGCTTGGGCGTCGCCTCGCTGGGCTTCACCATGCAGGACTCAACGACCTCCACTGCCATTTCTCTCCGAGGAAGAATCGAAGCTGCGCGGTGGGCACTGGGTAGAGAGGCTAAGTTTAATTTGCTGCTTACTTACTCTCCATGATTGATGCCGATCGATTTATTTCGTATTCTCTATCTCTGGTTAGCCTGTCACCATCACGTGTATTTGGATGTGTGAAGCACGTGCATGAGGCCATCGGCCTTCGGCACTGCGATCGTCGTGCATGTGACGAGGGTGTATTGATGAAAATATGCGCCGTGCTCTCTCACTAATTTTCTATCACTGCACTTTTCAATCGGTTCCCCATCTACATACTTCCTTTGACAAAAGTAGATAATGTGGCCATCAAACACTAATACACCCTTATTTACTTATAATAAAAGGGTAAGTCACAATCTTCATGCTAATTTATGTTGATGATATAATTGTTATTGGTACTTTTAAAGAGCCTAATAAAGCATTACTTTAGATATAAATATGCATGCTTTGCCTTGCAAAACTTGGAAGATCTACTTCATGTCTTTTGCATTGAAGTAAAGAGAAATAAAAGGATGATGGATATTTAATGCCCCAAGAGAAATATGATCTTGACATTTCTTTCAGCTGTTGAAAAAATCTCAGAGGTATGGACGAGAATTGTTGAGTTCTAATGATAGTATAAGGAACAGGAGTGTGGTAGGTGCACTTATATATCCTACTCTAACTCGCCCCGATCTAGCCTTCTTAGTTAACAAGGTTTGTGGTTCTTGCATGCTTCCACTATTGCTCATTTGTCGTTTCTTAAGAGAATTCTTAGATATGTCAAGCTTACGTATAATGTTGGTAAAAAAATGAAGATCAAAATCTACTTTGTTTAGTGCCTTTTTATATATTGACTATGTAGGGAGTGTGTTGACTAAGAAGATCATCAAGTGGCTTTGTTGTATCTTTGGTACCCAATTTAGTTCTTGGAGTGCTAGAAAACAAGCCACCATCTCCAGATCAAACACTAAGAATATTGTTGGAGTCATTGCTCGCCGAACTTGGGATTTATCTAGAACAATGACTTTGTTTGTGGTTTGCTAATTGATGGGTAAACTTATTTGTCCTTGATCCATTGTTTAATACAAGATCAAATCACATAGAGATTGACTTTCATTTTGTTAGTGAGCATGTAGTTAAGAAACAATTGTAAGTTTGATTTATTCCTTTCAAAGATGAAGTAGCAGATGGATTTACCAAAGCTATTCTAAAGGAAAGTTTGAAGAATTCAAGCGCAATTTAAATCTAGAGAAGAATAATATGTTAGATTAAGAGAGGATGTTGAAATTTGTTGTTATCCTATGATGCCATGGTCAGACTTGTGCTCAGTTTGTCATCGTGCACATGAGGATCTATAACCTATCAAGAGTGGCTTCAATTCGCTGAAGTTGTTATAACTAAAGCCGATCATAACGTGGTTGGTTGGGGAATGTTTGGGTTGTATCTATAATTTTAGAAAAATGGCGTAGACGAAGATGGTGAGATTAGAAGAATATGGGTGGTTAGGTTTTACAATCTAAATAAGAATATGATTTGTAAGCGAGCCTAATATTAAAGCAAGTAAAGCTTCCACCCTAAATTTTTGTCCGTTAGCAAGAATAGGAAAAAAAACCACATGAATCGGGTGCACAAGATACAAAATCGAGAAAAAAAACTAAATTTGTAAGTGATTTATCTTTACCTAATATTAAAGCAAGTAAAGCTTCTGCCCCAAATTTTCATCCGTCAGCAAGAACCGAAAAAAACCACATGAACCGGGCGCACAAGAAACAAAACCAAGAAAAAACCAGAAAAACCTTCCCAAACCAGCCCACCCGATCGAAAAACTGTGTGAACACGCCTAAAACCAACCGCAGCCGTAGATGGTCTAAATAACCAAGCGCACAAGAAACAAAACCGAGAAAAAAAACCTAGAAAAAACCTTCCTAAACCGACCCAACCGAGGGAAAAAAACAAACCGGTGAAAAACTGCGTGAACCCGCCTAAAACCAACCAGGGGGTCTTCTTAATAGAAGGGACATTTGGCGATAAGCTTGTGCCTGTTTGGAGAGATCATCATAAATTATTAAAATATGCCGTTCGCGGTAGGGTTGCTCCCGTACAAGGAGCGAGATATTGTAATGTAGCGGGTAATCTGCCATTTCAACTACTACAATAGTGTATTCCATGGCCCCCTCTTCATGGAAAGATGAAAGAGTGAGGAGGCCCTATCCACAATCCCAAAATTGATTTTTGATCAGCCTATTCAATCTAATTCTCGATAGAATCAATGGCTTTTACTTTAGTGTATGTAGGTAGCATAAGATATACGAAGTGTATGTAGTAAGATGTACCATAAGAAAAATGTATGATAATTAGGAAGTCTTGATATTTCTTCGCGAAGTCCCTTTTTCAATCTTACAACAACTTCTCTCATCAGCTATTTCGCGTTTTCAAAGTCATTAATTGCCCCATGCCCTTTTTTATATTTAGATTCCTTATGCGAATAGAATTCTAGGGTTCCTTTATTTTCTTATGGAATAAGAAGAATTCTTCCATTCTCTTTTTATTTTGGTTTCCCCCCAAAAAAAACTTTTTGAGGGAGCGGAATTCCTAGTAAAAAAATACTGGATCCTTCCACTTAGATGAAAAGGAATTTTTCCCATAGAGCCACGGAATCCCCCAGTCGTTGTGGCTGTACCTATACTGCAGGAATACGAAAACTTGCTATTCACTCAGTTTATTTTCCATAATAAGATTATGGAGGACAGATGGCCGAGCGGTTCAAGGCGTAGCATTGGAACTGCTATGTAGACTTTTGTTTACCGAGGGTTCGAATCCCTCTCTTTCCGTTTCTCTTAATTCATCAATGTTAGCGATCACAATGTATCAAATTAAATAACAATTTATTCTAGCAATAATATCTTTATTTAATAGAAATTCTCTATAGCAAATTACTGTGGTATGGAAAATCGAGGAAATGACAAAAAACAAAAAAGGATCCTAGGGTTAATCTATTTCTGCTAGGTGAACGGGAAAATACGAATTAAGAGCCTTAGGTCGATTTAGTTCGGGGAAAGGGGAAGGAAAAAAATCTATGAACCTCTCCTTTTTTTCCCGTTAAGTTCAAGTCGCCACAAGATACAAAATCGAGGGAAAATACCAAATTTGTAAGTGATTTATCTTTACCTAATATTGAAGCAAGTAAAACTTCTACCCCAAATTTTCATCCGTCAGTGAGAACCGGAAAAAAACCACATGAACCGGGCGCACAAGAAACAAAATCGTGAAAAAAAAAACTAGAAAAAACCTTCCCGAACCAGCCCAACCGAGCGAAAAGCTACTTGAACGCGCCTCAAACCAACCGCAGCCGCAGACAGCCTAAATAACCGGGTGCACAAGAAACAAAACCGAGAAAAAAATTCAAAAAAACCTTCCTGAACCAATCAACCGGTGAAAAACTACGTGAACCTGCCTAAAACCAACCACAGCCGCAGACAGCATAAATAAAAGGTTTCACCACGTGAACCCGCCTAAAACCAACCGCAGCAGCAGACGGCCTGAATAAAAGGGTGCGTGAGGGGATTCGACCACAAATCTTCAAGTTTTCTAGCATCAAGACCAACAAGTTGGACTACGTTCTATTTGTGTTGTAATAACATATTTTACAGTATTAGTACGTTTTGTATTTAGGATAAAGGACCACCGCAAGCCAATCATTATAATGTGTCATACGCCACAATAAACATATTTGTATTCTTTTTATTATCCAGATATTAAAAGAATGTTTCAACTCTATGTACGTGCATGCATGCATCAACACATAGCATTAAGTTTTTTTAAGGATGTTTAGTTTTTTTTATAAATTTGGTCAAATTTGAAATTGTTTGACTTCTCAAGAAGCGAGAGTTGCATTCTTTTTAGGACGGAGGGAGTATATGAGATCCAAACAAGCCCTAAGAGCAACTCCAAGAGGTCCCCAAAAAATTCTTCCCCAAAACAAGGTATTGGGGGTTATGATAAAAAAAATTTCCCCAAAACATACCAGGCCACAACAGAACGCTAAAAACTACTTCCCAATATTTCAAAACAGACCACGTTATCATTCTAAATTTTATATGTTTTGTATGTACAGCATATTTTTCCCTACTTGCGCGTTTGTGTGCTATTTACAATGACACGGAAGTTTGTGTGCTATTTACAGTGACACGGAATCGAAACTAAAACTTTTCCAACTAATTTGAAGTAGACTACCTTTTGCTACCGGGGGCTAAAATGATTGAGCTAGCTGCTGTTATATCCCTCCAGAGAATCAAAATCTGCAAGGAATAGGTACCATCACGTTGATTTCTCTGCTGATTCATCTATCATCGAAGAATTGATTGAGAAGCCATGCTGGATGTGGCAGGGCCGCACCACAAGGGGATGACCGGGTGCCGAACAGCACAAATATCCCAGGCGCAGCAGCAGTTGAACAGCGCAACTGTGGACGGCAGCAGCTCAACTTTGGCAAAAGAGCGACAGCCGTGCTCCTTGGCGAACGACGAGGCCGAGCAGCGTCTCGCGGTTGGTGAAGGTGTGGCCGAAGAGCACGACGGGCTGGTCGGAGGCCCGGAAGACGTAGAGGAAGCACCAGGCGCCGAGGACGCTGAGGAGGACAAGGAGGGAGAAGGGGTGCGCCAGGAGGCAGGCCGCAAGGGAGAAGGCGACCACGGCGGCGTAGTTGACGCGGAAGTAGCCGAGGTTGCGCCGCAGCCGCGAGGTGGCCTCGGAGAGGGAGTCCGGGCGGGAGAAGGCAGACCGGTCTAGCAGCTCCATCCAGCCATCCAGGGACGCCGGTCTGCGAGCGAGCGCCGCGCCGTGTTACTGAAAATTGCTGAATCTAATTAAAAAATACTTGCAGTAGCAAGCTAAAAGAAATATTTTTTCCTCTATTTATTTCGTGAATGCCTTTCCTGCATTTTATGAACTCGCATTGCTGATAAAGTTTTGGCTGAACCAGAAGACTGGAGCAAGAAACAACAACTAGCATCCTACTTGAAGCCATTGGCATCCTCCATCTTGGGTGCTTTCCTCGCCTTCTTCTCTGAAGAATCCATACTGGATATACATATGTGCAATGATTTAGTCAGCAGGGATAATAATCATTAATAGAATTTCAGAACAAAAATCTCCAGTTTATTATTAGGTACAACCAGGCAACAACTAATGCCGTGCATGGCGCCAGGATGTGTTTATACACACGCAGATGGCAACATGTAAGGTCAAATTTAAGCAAACGTACTTTTCCATTAAAATTGACCATATTATAGATGATGAAATATTAAGCTAATATGAAAGAATGTCAGAAAAGAAAGTACTTGGGCAAGTAACGTATTTTGATACGTTCTATGACATTTTATTTTGGCGATCGAACTTATTACTCTAAAACAGTGGTTAACTAACCTTGTTAAAAGTAGTTTTGATCTATGACGTGTTATATACTTATATATAGATGTACTTAACTACTCATCCATCCCAAATTTTAAGTCATTCCAACTTGGAGAGTCAAAGTATCTCAAGTTTAACCTAATTTATATGATAATATAATAACATTTATGACGTCATCTAAGTATCATTAGATTCTTCATCAATTATAGTTTCATAGTATACCTATTTGATGTCATAAATCTTTATAATTTTCTGTATAATTTTAGTCAAACTTGAGATGCTTTGACTCTCCAAGATTCTAACTTATAATTTGGGATGGAGGGAGTAGGCAGCAAGGACCAGTACTGATGATGTATGTGATGCATTTATTTAACAACACTTTACCTAGTAGATTCGTGATGCATCTCACTGTCACCGTCCATGCCGTCGACGAAGTAACTCATCTCGTCGTCCAACTCCTCCGGCAGCTGGATGGGGACGATGGGCTTCTGTTGGTTCCGGGATTGGTGTGCCATCGTTGCGTCGACCAAGAACCGATGATCTTGTTGCCGTAGATGTGGGACGACCTTGCCTGCAGCCATGTCGGCGACAGCAGTAGCGCTTGCCATGTCGTACTGTGGCGGCTGCATCATCCACGGCGGCATCTGCAGTGCAATGTTCTCGTTGTCGGGAGCAGCGGCGTTCATCATCATCTGCTGCTGATCGCCACCGTACATCAGGAATGGTAAGCCGCCGCCGCCGTATGCTTCGGCAGTAGCCTCGTCGTAGTTGTTGCCCATCGCGGGCTGGAACTGGAACGCCGGCGGCGGTGCGGGGGAAGAGGCCGAGGCCGAGGGGTCGCCGCCGTCGGAGTCGGGGACGGGCCGTCCCTGGGCGGCGGCGGCGGCGGCGCGGTATGCCCGGATGGCCGCGTAGACGCGGCGGAGGTCGAGGCCCGCCTGGCATATCCGGCGCTGCAGGTCGTCGATGATGGGAACGCAGCCGGTGGCCGGGTTGATGTCCCAGGCATGGGACTCGTAGATGATGCAGTGCATGGCCTCGCGGCGCTTCTCGGGGCCGGCGCGGGCGAGCGTCTTGAGGATGTTGTTGACGCCGAAGAGGCGGTGCGCGTTGCGGAAGACGCGGGGGCGGTCGTGCGGGAAGTACTCCGCCAGCGGGCAGTCCGGCGTGCAGCGGCGCCGCTGGTACTTGCACGCCGCGCACGCGGCAGCACCGGCGCCGGCGCCGCCCGCCGCCATGGATCGCAATCTCTAGCTGCCCTTGCCCGCCCGAGATGATGACTCTTACCGACGTATGGGCACTCCATATCGCTAAAAGACGCTACCGAGTGAAACTAACCATCCGATTTTCTCTCGGGGGTCTCCTCTCGTGAAGGTGTCCCCGTATTTGTTTTCGAACTGATTATCCCTTCCCTTGAAAAAAGAAAGAGATTATCCCTTCCCTTGAAAAAAGAAAGAGATTATCCCTCACTACCCAGCACGTGCGAGATTATACTCCCCCCGCTCAGGAAAAAAATATATCCCTCTCTCCTCATAGCACTGTCTACGGTGAAATTAAGGGTTTATTAAGAGCAACTCCAAGAGTATCCGAAAAAATTCTTCCCCAAAACTATGTATTGGGGGTTCTCCTAAAAAAATTTCCCCCAAAAATATATCAATCCACAGCAGATCGCTAATAAATTGCCCCCAATATTTCAAAACAGGCCACGTCATCATATTGGGCCCATCAGAAGAGATGCGCGGGCGTGTGGGAATCAAGATTGGGGGAGAAACACCAACCCTAAAATATACGCGGTGGCAGGCTATTTTTTAACGTCGCTAAAAAATTAGGAAAGATTTGGGTGGACTGTTGGAGTTCGTTTTTTCTCTTTTTCTTCCTAAAAAAAGATATTAGGGTTAAGATTAGCAGCTTTTTGGAGTTGCTCTAAAGTAACTTAGAAAATCAAGGGGGCCGTGGCCTACTTTGTTAGTGGACATTTTGTTACCATGAACTCAAAAGTTGTTTGCATTTTGTTATCACCGTAATAGGAAGTTGGATTTAGTGTTAGTTTCTTATTGGATTTTGGGTTGTTATTGGACCCATTATGTAATGGTCAGCTGTCAGTAATTGATATCTTTCAATTTCATTTGCCAACGTGTCAGTCAGTGATTCGAGAGGACAAATCCATCGACAGATTGCTAGAAAATCCCTTCAAAAAAAAATTCCATATCAGGCCAGCTCCAGTGTGCGGTAAAAATCGATTTTGAAGGGGAAAAAACGAATCTTGCACATAGTGGACATCGGCTGTTGTATGTCAGACAGGAAAATCGATCTCCAAGTAAAGTTCGAACCATGAGCTGAATATAATAGTACTTGAGGCTGTGAAGTGGACGTCGGAGGTTGTGAACTTTAGGTGACTAGTGAAGTATGGAAGCTGTTTTCTCTATTTTTTTTATCTAAAAATGGACCCCAACGAATCGAACAATACGTAGCTATCGAACTCTGCAGAGCATCGATCGCTGATTTTGCAGAGCAAAATCAACGTGACACTGGAGCTGCCCCTCAAGTTCGAGGCCGGCTAGCTCAACCTCATTTCCAGATCAGATCTGGATCCTAACCTCGAGACCCCACCTCAAGCTGACACGTAGAACTCACATTATTGGTTGACTTTGGAGGCGATAGTGCCGCCGCGTCGTGCCGTGCTGAATTTCGAGTTCCTTCCGCTCGACGGGAAGAAATATCCAGCCGTTCCCCTTCCCTTTGTTCCCGAAGCGACCGAGCAGAGCAGCGCGCGAGGATCCGAGGAGGAAGAGAAGGGGAACGAGATGGGCCTGTGTTCGTGCTGCTGCCGGTGCCTGGAGCTCCTGTGCTCCGTCCTGCTCCCGCCCCTCGGCGTCTGCCTCCGCCACGGCTGCTGCTCCGTCAGTCTCGCCCCTTCCCTCCCCCGCCCGCCCTGTTCCCTGTCCTTGCTCGATCCGCTCTCACCGTTGGCTCGTTTCCCTTTCTGTGGCGCAGTTGGAGTTCTGGATCAGCGTCCTGCTCACCATCCTCGGTTACCTCCCCGGCGTCCTCTACGCCATCTACGTCATCTGCTCCGTCGACCCCCACCGCCACGACGACCCCGACGACTACGTCTACGTCGCCTGACCGCCGGATGCGTCGCCGATCCGCCGTGGTGTTCTGGTGTGCTCCCTACCTACCTATCTACGCCCGTGCGTCTCTGTGTTGGGTTCGTAGACTTAAATCCTTTCCGTGCCCATGTGTAAATTGTAAATTGGTGTATCCAATCTGACAATCTGGACGAATTCATCTGGTGGAGATCTGGAGTTGTGGAGTTTGTGCAGTCAATTGGGTTAATTTTGGTACCTGGTCCGGTTGCGGTTGTGAATTGGCTCCTCTGAATGAGGATGGTTCTTGTGTCCTTGAGTAATTTGCCTCATTCAAAGTTTAGATCGATTCGAGACAGCCTAATGTTATGTAGTGGAATTCCATCCTGGCGGCGCCTGGACTTGTAATCAACGCTATGTTAGTATTAAAATATCACACTTGCATTAGGTACCCACTTTCACAGTTGCCGAAACCAAGTCCTGAAAAGCAGTCAGGTTTTCTTGAATGCTACTTCTTTCAGAAACAAGTGCCGATCCATTTCAGATCATCTTAGGTTCTGCACAGTCGATTCAGTGATTCACATTCCCTGATCAGAGCTTCTGTTAGTGACAGAGCATGAGATTCGAATATCTAGAGGATCAGAAAATCTTGGCTTGTGTTCCGTACATCGCATATCTAGAAGTTC
Organism: Setaria viridis; assembly: GCF_005286985.2. Lineage (NCBI taxonomy): Eukaryota > Viridiplantae > Streptophyta > Magnoliopsida > Poales > Poaceae > Setaria > Setaria viridis. Next base: position 3,501,934 of record NC_048266.2, read on the forward strand.
AGAGCTTCTGTTAGCTGTTTGTTAGTAGTGTAAGTTTTGAAGCTGATCTTACAAGCTCAACAGAGGTGGCACACTTTGCATCAAACTAAATGTTAACACATAAGAGGCCTAGCATATAACATAGTAGCATAGCATGTTCTCAGAATCACATCTGAGATGCCTTGGCAAATCGAGCAAATCTTGAGGACTTGTGATTCAGAAGAACTTCTGGATTTCCTTCTTCAACCTAGATTGGACCAATGAACGAGTTAGATAATATCTAACATTAATTGGATAAGAAGGCATCTAAAAAGAGCTTACCCATGGCCTGGAGGTCCTAACCTGTTGTTTCCCGTTGGACTTAAAACGTTAATTGATTTTTTTGTTTGCCACTTGTTTTAACACATGTTTTTGTGATATTGTGTTTTAATAACTCTTCCAAACAAATGTGGAGTTTCTCATTTGTATTGTTGCCATCATATCATTCTTGTAAAACATTATAGTCTGAGTTCATTCCCTTATCCTCTCTGTTTTTGCCCACTAGTAGTCCAAAATGGTCTTAAGCATAATACCACTACATACCAGTTTGCCTTGATCAAGAACTAGAATATTGTCCATCTTCATCACTGTTGAAATTCGATGTGCTATGGTGAGAACCGTCATCCCTTTGCATTCAGCGGAGATAGTATTTTGCAACAGGAAGGCTGTTTGGTTGTCAACATTGGCTGTGCATTCATCAAGGCAAAGCACCTATAGAATCATTAACAATTACAAATTATTTGATCAGCTCTGAGATATATATACAAAGCTGTCATTGATTATTGCTGATTATGAAAAGTTGAAAACTGATAGAATTAACCAAACGAGTGATTAGGCTTTTGCGTAATGTATCTGCTATAAGCAATTCTGCAATGATATGGTAGCCGTAGCCCATACCTTTGATGATTTTAGGAAAGCACGGGCAAGGCAGAGGAGCTGTCTCTGGCCTACTGAAAATGATGCACCACTTTCTTTCACATGGATGTCAAGTCCACCTATTGATTCTATCTCTCCCTTCATATGGCATTTTTCAAGAACTTCCCATACCCTGAGATCTGTTGCTGTATTGAATGGATCCAGGTTTTCCCTGCCGTGGATATTAACGATTAAAATATTGAATGTTGAACATAGGATTTATATTTCTTTCCCAAGCATGAAAATGGTCAGCCTGGAAACACTGAAATATGAGCAGCCAGTAGTTACCTCAAGGACCCATCAAACAAAAATGGGCTCTGTGGAACTACTGCAAAATGTGCACGAAGTTCTCGAACAGCAACTTTAGCCACATCAATGCCGTCTACTAAGATGCAGCCGTTGCAGATTGGAACTAAGCGAAATAGTGCATTCAATACACTTGATTTGCCTGCTCCAGTCCTTCCTATTATTCCAACCTAATAAGCCATAGCGGATTTCATTATGGATCCAGAAATCATAAATGGTTTGGTGAAAAACCTTGCTAGTATGGTACCTGCATGCCGGATGCAATATGGAATGAAACATCATCCAAAGCTGGTGGTAACTCTGGCTTGTACCTCAGAGTTACATGTACAAAGTCGATCCTCCCTTCTGTCGGCCAGCTTCTGGATGGAGATTCAGATCCCTGGAGTTCTTCTTGAGGTATGCCAACATACTGCAAGCATCATTACGTTGTTATAGCTAAAGACACATGGTAAATAAGGATCAAGACAGATATTATTGATTTTACCTCAGCAACCCTCTCAACAGAGATCATTTCCTTTTCTGTCTCCGTAAATGTGGTTAAGAAGCCATTCAGCAGTGATACTACAGGTGCTGCATATGATAGAGCCAGGCCCACCTGCAGTAGATTTTTTTTATATGATTGATGATTAGGTAATTGGAACAGAACTACATTTTCATTTTCCATCAGAGGATGGAAAGGCCTAAGTAGAAGATCAGTGATTATCTCCCATCAAACCTACCAGTCCAGGTGTTCCAAGGTTAACAAGGGAACTGCTATGGAAGGTGACAGTGGCCATCATTGCGATGAACAGAATGATAAAACCTGCCAACAACTGGACAGTTTGCTGGTCACTGCAGTGCCTGTGTTATAGGCCTTACTGATGGATAAATATTCTTAATTCCAAGTACATGATAATGTTATTATAGTATGACAAAGAAATATGTAGAGAACTATATACCTGGAGTCTCAGTGAGAGCCACAAACTAGCAATCAGCTCACAGTAGGATGTTTTCTGATATAGTGTCACATGCTGGATGAACCTTTCTAAGAAGAACCCCTGTGTAGTGTACTGTCAGTATTTTGAACAAACCACACTAGCACTAGGCACTGGGGCCTTTGATGTGTGATACTTTAAGTTCAAAAGGAAAAGTATGGCATTTCAACATCCTTCTCTGAATGTCTAAGTGCTAACTAGAATGCTTCCTTCCCCATGAAGAAAAAAAGACATACTTCTTTCTGGAAAGCTCTTATTGTTGATGAACCATCAAGCGTCTCTGTAAAAGATGTATAAATTGGTGAACGAGCAACACTATCAAGTCGCCGTACTTCACGTGATGTAGACCTGTAATAGTACTGTACAGAACATTAGTTTGTTTCTCCATAAGGTAAAACATAGGAATATGTGATGCACGGTGTTGACTAAGGGGTAAAAGAGGATTAACTGCACATTGCCTAAATTAAAAGGAGTACAGAGTCAAACTATCGATGGATTTGGTTTATCAAGAAGATGTTTTCGTTCTATCCTTGTGCACATTGCATATTGATAGCTCCCTGGTGCCTTTTTCATTTCCATGAAAGAGTTTCCAAATGGCATACTATGCGATATAACTTGTTAACAAAAGCCAAGTCCATTATGCCTAGATATCATGATTGATGAATATTGGAAGAAAACTGACAGATCAAGAACAGACTAAACCAATAAACACATAAAGAAGAAGAAAATGGATACTACGGTGCTTTGTTAAATAACCAAGCTGCAATACATGAAAAAAAAATGGGTGAATATGTACCTGCAGCTTCCTATAGATAAGCCAGAGTGGAAGTAAGATGAGTAAGAAGGAAACCTGCAGATCAAACATTCATGAAACACAAGAAACATGATTTAGTTTCTTTTCTTAAATATAAGGCTGGTCTAAACATTTGTTCATTATTTACCTGTGAATAAGACAAAACAACCAGAGTGCCGAGTAAGCTAAAGAAGTTAGCCACAAATATATTGAGGATGAATGGAAGAGAATCATCAACGGTGTAGAGGTCTGATGATAATCTGTGTCATGAAGAATCATCAAGGCCAAGGGGCATTTCAACCTTTCAGAGCTTACTAGAAAGTAGAGGCAATCATCAGATAACTAAGGTACCAACCTGTTTAGAATCCGACCACTGGGATTTTGGTCAAAGAAACAAACCGGTGCACTGATAATATTTTCAAGAAGAGATGCATGGATATGGATTGCTGCACGGAGGCCACCAAATGCAAAAGAAAACGCCCTTCCCAACGTGAAAAGAGAATTTATTATGCCAAACACAGCAAGGATAATCTGCACAGGCAAGGTTTGAATGAGCATAAATGCACTGAAGATATTTCTTCTATGAACACCATATATTCAATATACTGATTATTCTGATTCATGTTCACTTAAATGGAAGGCACTCTTACCAGATAAAAACTCGTGTTGTTGGTGCCTGTGCTGGTATCAACCCAGTAAGTTAACCAAAGATCATTCCCATTACGGGATGCTTGCATTAAGATTGCACTTAGGAATATTAAAACAACAATTAACCACCCCGCGAATGTTGCATATTTTCTGTTAAACAATAATCATTTATGAATAACAGAGCACAAATGACTGAAACACTTTATCATTCTAATGAGCAGTGCACTCCAGTCCACAAAATAACTCACTTGTAGACGCTAAGCTCAACCATGCCTTCTTTCCTTGCCTCTGCTTCAACCTGATCTTTTTGTTCCTCATAAGCAACCACTGAATCATCTTCAAGTATAACATCAGTCTTCAGTTCACATGATACCATTGGTGTTTTGTCTTTCACAGAAACTGTAAATGAGGTAGGACTTGAACTATCTGGCTTAGCGATTCTTGAATATGGAGTTGCCAAGAAAGATTCCAGTGTCCCAAACCACTTAACGAGACCATTTGCCATGACTACAATCATATCTGCAGCAGAAATGGCCTGGGAAAAAGGAAAGGAAAAGAAAAATACATTGTTATTTGAGCATCCTTCTTTGTCATGTTAATAAATGAAATGCTTATTTCATGCGTACAGCCTAGTAGTGCAGGTATAACCTTAGACATAATTCATACATTTAATACCAACATGCTCCTCAGTTTGTTTGGATTAGAATTAATAAATATTACCTGAAGATTGTGCGTGCTTAGTAATCTTGTTTTCTGCATCAACTGCGGCCCCATAATGGCCTTTTCCAGGATCCATGAAGCAACTTGGGAGTCAACCGCGCTAAGGATGTCATCAAACAAGTATACATCAGAATTCTGATACAAAGCCCTGCAAGTGTTAGATCATAATGTCAGCTAGTGAACTGAAGAAGGATTTAAGGTGCACAAAGTTGCTAAAAACATGACCTTGCCAATGCTAGACGAGCTCTCTGTCCACCAGATAAGTTGGTACCTTTCTCTCCAATATATGACATATCTCCTCTGGCCATTGCTGATATGTCAACATCCAGTGCACATGCCTGTATTACTTCTTCGTATCTGCATAAATTTTGTGATGCATAATGCTGATTTTAAAGGGAACCGTAAATTCTATGGAGTATGAGCGTCTCCAATAGTTCATGTCAGCTGCTCTAATGTCATGCCACGACATTAGAAATAGACTCGTGGTAATATCCGTTAAGATATATAACCTACCTTCTTGGATCAAATTCTTTCCCAAGCAAAATATTATCTCGTACAGAGCCAGATAGGATCCATGGTACCTACAAAACATCAGTTCCTGAGTCTCCAGACATTCCAAACATTTCAACTACAAATCTTAAGCAATGTCCACATCATAAGTGCTACCTGTGGAACATAAGCAATTGAACCACATGAGCTAACGGAACCACTGATGACATGAGTCTCTCCAATGACGGAATTCAGCAAAGATGATTTACCAGAACCAACCTGATATAGACATACTATCTTCCTTAATTAACAGGAAAAAATAGCAACAGCATCAGATTATACAGTATAAAAAGGAACTGGCCGCATTTCTTTTGAAGGACATGCAAATTGAGATATAATATGCCAATAATACAGTATATGACAGGCTATTCAGTTTCTTTTCTCAAACAGCTATTCAATTTCTCCAACAAAATTATGAACAAAATTGTGTTATCTCCATCACATAAGACCCCAAACACCCAGAAGAACGAAAATATGCCAGTCAGAATAATTACCTCGCCTACAATTGCAATAAATAGCCCTTTCTGTAGCTGCAATGATATATTTCTGAGAATTATGTTCGGCTCAGCAACAGAGCTGCTAGACCAACAACAGCATACATTCTGAAGAACGAAAGCCATTGGATTGTGAGTTACTTCGGTATATCTCTTAAACTGGTGCTTTAAAAGGTCAGCAGAGGCAGTTAACTCTGATGAGTGATGCTCTGGAGTAGATAAATAATTACTCAGCCGTCTGCTAGAGATAACAGCCTGCAACACCAAAGCATAGAAGTAAGGTTAGCGCAGCTGTAAATCTATCCAGCAGTATAATAACATAAACCAATTATCCACTTACATCAATCAGCCCATTAATAACCCATGGAAATGAGTTTAATGGTGATATTAATGTGTTAAAGAGTGCAACACAAGTAAATACCTGTAATAAGGATTCTATATATTAGTAGGAAGTTTGTTTGTGCAAAGGCAGATCTTAATAAACATATCATTCAGGATATTGTTTTACCGTGGCGGCATCCAATGTGTGTCCCATTATTGCGAAAATGGAAAAGGTGAAAAGGGAGAACAATGTTGGTGTGGTTGCCCAGAAATAGACGCACCAAGCATCCAGATATTTTCTAGTCTGTTGGGAAATAGGAGGCTCTTGTTAGTTCCAATGTGCCATGTCAAACTTATTGTAAAGTCATCATGAGCAGATGCACACCGCGAGATGCTTCACTTCTGATTCTCTTCTTTCCACCAAACGCTCAGTGAATAGTTTCTCCCAGCTATACATTTTCACTGTTCTAATATGTGCCAAGAGCTCCCCTGCACAGCTTATCCTGTTGATGGAAAAATACCCATGGATAACTTTTGGAGCATAAGTTCTATAATTATTGTGTTGAGTAGCAAACTTTTGCATAATTCCTCCTACTTCATTATCCAAAACAAATCAACAGCATATAACAATGAAATTGAGGTATAATCCCAATGAAACTCTCAATTGGGATGCCTTAAACATTCAGAGCCACAACTTGCAGGCTTTAGAAGAGGAATTCACAGAAGAGGAGGTAAAAGGCAGTTGTTATGGACCAGAAACCAGAAAAGGCACCAGGCCCTGATGGTTTCATTGGGATTTTTTTCAAAAAATGCTGGGACATCATAAAAATGGGTCTCATGGTGGCAATGCAATTTTTCTACAATCAACATGGGCAGCACTTCAACCTACTGAATACTGCCCAGATTGTAATGATTCCCAAGAACAATGAAGCAAAAAGGGTGACAGACTACAGGCCCATTGGCCTGACAAGCAGTATAGCTAAGCTAATATCAAAGCTCCTTGCAACAAGACTATCCACAGTGCTTACTGAATTGGTGTCAAGAAATCAGAGTGCCTTTATGAGGAAGAGAAGCATACATGACAATTTTTTGTACACACAGAACTTCATCAGGGATATGCACAAAGCAAAAAGGCCTACACTTTTCCTGAAGCTAGACATTGCTAAAGCCTTTGACAGTGTGAGATGGGACTACCTGATGGAAGTCATGGAGAAGATGGGGTTTGGGGTAAAGTGGAGAGAATGGGTATCCATCTTATTGCAGACAGCCACATCAAGAGTGTTAGTAAATGGAGCTCAAACACAAAAGTTCAGACACAGAACTGGGCTTAGGCAAGGTGACCCATTGTCACCTATGTTGTTCATTCTAGCCCTGCAACCACTGCAAAAATTGCTAGACCTAGCTGAGACTGAGCAACTACTGTCACCGATCCAAGGAAGAACAAGAAGATTCAGAATGAGCCTCTATGCAGATGATGCAGCTGTCTTTGTAAATCCAACTAGACAGGAAATTGATGTTATCAGTACAATATTTCAAGCTTTTGGCCGAGTATCAGGTTTGAAAATAAATTTGAGCAAGACTGCTGTGTACCCTATCAGATGTGAAGGTTTGGATGTGTAGGCAGTAATGGAAAGTTTCCCCTGTCAAATCAAATGTTTCCCATGCAAATATTTGGGCCTGCCATTAAGCCTCAAGAAATTAACAAGAGTGCAGGTTCAGCCACTGATTGATAAAGTGGCAGGGAAATTGCAGACCCAGAAAGGGAGATTACTTGACAAAGCTGGACGTCTTACTCTTGTTAGATCAGTCATGTCATCCATACTTATATACTTCGTGACAGTATTCAAACTCAAGAAGTGGGCACTCAAGAAGATTGATAAAATCAAAAGAAGTTTTCTATGGACAGGTTCAGACCAAGCAAATGGAGGCCATTGCCTAGTCAGGTGGCAAAAAACAACACTGCCAAAGAATCTTGGAGACCTGAGAATACTGGAAATTGGAGCATTTAGTAGGGCACTTAGACTGAGATGGTTATGGTTTCAGTGGACTGAACCTGAGAGGCCTTGGGTGGGATCAGATACTCCATGCGATGAGGTAGATAAACAACTCTTCAGAGCAAGCACAATTGTGACTGTGGGTAATGGAAACAGGACCACGTTTTGGCATTGTTCCTGGGAAAATGGAAGAGCACCGAGAGACATTGCTCCAAGACTCTATAATCTGGCATGGAGAAAGAATAGGACACTGAGACAAGATATCACTGACCATAATTGGACCAGAGGCTTATGGAGGATGCAATCTGGGGAAGAGCTGGCAGAGTTTATACTTTTATGGGATGTGGTGCAAGAAGTACATTTAACTGATGAAGATGACCAAATTAGATGGAGATGGACTGCTTCTGGACAATACACAGCCAAATCTGCCTATGAAGCTCAATTCAGAGGAACATACAGCTCATTTTATGGAGCAACAATCTGGAAGGCCCACATTGAATCTAAGCTTAAGTTCTTCGCATGGCTGCTCATACAAAGCAAGCTATTGACAGCAGATAAATTGTTACTTAGGCATTGGCAGTGTAACACCATATGCCCACTATGCGATCAAGAGTTAGAAACAACAGTTCATTTGTGTCTACGATGCAGTTACTCCAAGGAAGTCTGGTTCCTAGTGAGTAATTGGACGGGGGGTCTCCATTCCAGAAAATGAAGAACAAGACATTAAAGCATGGTGGACAAGAACATTGCAGCCGGCAAATGCAAAGAAGAGAAGATCTAAGGCGGCCTTCTTGACACTAACAGCATGGAACATCTGGAACGAAAGAAACAGAAGAATCTTCCAAGGACAAAAACTTCGGCCAATGCAAGCCTTTCACAGAATTCAGGAAGAAGTTGGGCTGAGACGAAGAGCCTGTGGATACCCGGAATTGGGTAGTGTATCTTAGTTTATTTCCATGTTTCAAGAGATGAGTTTTTATTCATATCTGTAATATTGAACTCTATGTAATCATGCACTTCTTTCCACTTAAATGAATGAGCAGTGCTCCTGCTTCTTTTCAAAAAAAAAAGAAAGTACTGCAACAATACGGGAATGTGGTAAAACGAAACAAAGGATGTTTTCGTTCTTCATTAAGTGGATGGAGGGATGATTTTGTTACCTCCTGTCTTTTTGCTTCATCATTTTTTCTGTTGCACCAGCAATCCTTGTAGAAATCCATTTGTTCACTGTGCATGTGTACGTGGTTATAGGCAAAAGAGACAATATGGTTAAAAGTAAACAATATGAGCATAAATAAACTTTAATTTGAGGAAGTTATGATTAGATTATAAGTATGGGGTAGCATTACACACTATAATCTTGGTCCCTAGTACCATCAGGGTTCTTATAATATACATCTATTTGGACTAGTATAAAAGCGTGCCTTTGTCAATCGGTTCATTTATATTCATAAGGCAATAATGGCGAATTGACAGATTGAAGAATGATCACAAATACATTTTTGGAAGTATAAAAACTTCTACCGAACCTGACCTAGCAAATCTTAAAAACACTAAGCCTCTAATGCAGAACAAGGAAGCAAAAGGTGAACATACCTGGTATTAGTATGATTGTTATTGCCAGCCCAGATAGAAAAGCATAATTGACTTGTGTATACAGTAGATAAAGTGCAACTCCAATCTGCAGTGGCAAGCTAAGGCAAACACCAAAATATGCAAAGAATTAGATAATGAAGTGCAAACATATAATAATTCAAGTCTTTCATAGACAAACATGAGACAGATGGGAAATACCTCCAAGCATCATGAAGGCTGTTACATAGGTTTATTGTGCGGTCAGCATCAACAGACATGAAGGTCTGAATCTCACCTTCAGAAAACCTAGAACGCTCAGCTAGACTGAGACATAGGCACTGTTTTTAAGGTCCATCCAAAGTTAAAAAGCAACAGATAAAATTCAAGCAAAGTTATAGCATGCTTCAAGTCTGGAATAGAATTTGTTACATAGTACAATGTCGAATGTGGATCAAAATGACCTGTCACAGGAGCTATATAGAATATTGAGCAGCAGTTTTACACTATATCAAATTCTTCTAAACAATTACTCCTCTGTTGCAAATACATGCCATTCTTGAATCGCAGTCAAACTTAAAAAACATTGTTAGCTACCATATGGAAAATCAATTGTACTTTTCAAATGGAAATTATGCCAGTAAATATTTCATTAAAAGAATATTCATATGATTCAATTTTATCAATTATATTAACATATAATCTGCAAAAGCAATTGTCGAATTTAAGCAAAGGAGACCGTGTTGATTGTCTGCATGACATCTTATCTGGGAATAGAAGGTATATGAATTAGAATACAATATCTACTCAGTTCCATAACCAATGGGTTAGGTGACCTCCTAGGTGTCAATTTGTATAATTCGTAATGGAAAGTTTGAGTTGTCCTTGTGAATATGTTGTTATGCATAATAGCTAAGGAACCAATCAGTGTTGCATTACGAGTTACTCTTCACAGAACAATACTAACTGAATGGTCATACCTTCCGATAAACTATCCCCATGATGCTTGATCGTAACATCAACTTGAGCTTTGCTAGACGAAAGGAGTACTGGCTATCTAAAAACGATCTGCATAAACAAACAAAATTTTGAAGAAGCAAATACTAGCTAATACTAAGAAGATAGACATCAAGGAACCGCCAGTATGATTCTCTTTCCAACTGGCAAAGGTCCATTAATATTGCATTCTGTTTCAGCGTTAGAATGTCAATATTATAATAACAAAATACTATAACAACAATACAACAAGGTGCCCGAAGATGTAACTGCTTAATTCATCTTTATTATCACCAGAGTCAATTGCTGTTATGACTAAGTGCATTATCTGCTCTGCATGAGGAGGAAACTAATCCAGATATGTTGCACCTTGCAACCACATGAACATGTAACATTAGTACAAGAGTAGAGCATGATGCAGCATGAAAACACCAGTTTAACACAGATCATGTAACTTATACTTCCCAGTATATGAGTTTAGTCTGTTAAATGTTAATAAAAATAAATGATACAGAAAGGGGATGCATGATCATTATCTGAAGTTTGAGTAAAAACAAATCATAAATACATCAATGGATAAGAAAAAGGCATGAATCGTGTACTGAGGATGGTTTACTTGATAATAGAAGTCAATCCTAGGGAAATGGCAAGAATGTATCCATCCATGCCACCAGAACCTGACAAGTAACGCAGAAACCAAAAGAAGACAGATTAGTTTATTAAATTCCTGAAAAAAACAGATTTAGCTTATTGAATCAAGATTCACCAGTAGGATGGATTTGACCAGATAATTAGCACTATCTGTATGCCCTGCTGTTTTATACAAAGACTTATATATTTTTAGATGAAATGTCTGCATGTTACACAAAGTTTCTAAATGAACTACACAAGAATCCTAGAAACTACTGAAAGGAGGCATGTTAGAACTTTTTCTGTTGGTCTTTTGTTCCCAAATAGCGAATAGGCTTCAAGTGACACTATATTGAATAGAATATATATTTTCCTTGGAGAACTTTTAATAATGAACATTTTACTCTTTGAGGAAATAATACCTTTGTTCCAGATAAAAAAAAGAAATGATACCTTGCTGAAGAAATCTTATAAACTTGTTGAGTAGCAGAGGGCTAACGAAATTGATGCTGTCATTTAACACCTACATGAATAGAGTGTTAGAAACTTAAAGGCAATCGGTGCGAACTTTAATTTTATGAATGCTTGAATTTGCAGGTAAGGATAATAATATAATATACTTCTTGTTGTAAAATAAGTAATTACATGCTGCCTTTCATGGAATTTCAGGTAATACTATGATAATGTGTTTCAGGCCATTTGTCTAATATGGTCATCATTGGAAATATTAATTGTTGATTGCCATAAAGTGGTAAGCAGAAAAGGACACTATGAATCAGAGTTCGCATCTAGCAACATCCTTTTACTCAGTTGAACCACAATAAAAAGAAAAGGATACCTTAAGGAGCCCCAAACGCAAGTATGTCCATCCATAAGAACAAAACATGGCTCTAAGGACAGATGAGTTGTCATGGTGGTTTTGATATTCAACAGTCCAGGAAGACAGAAGTCTGTCATAACAGGAGGTAGCTCTAAGCTCAGGGGGTAACTCAAGTAGATCTGTGAAGTCAAGTTGTCTCGTGACACCAATGTCCATCATGGGATTAACAAACTTGAAAGTCAACAGTTCCCACAAAGTATGGCCCTTTTTTACCTGAGAAAAGAGAACATTAAGGAACTAACTCACAATCTGGAATCACTTCCTTCCTTCTTGGTGATGGAAAATAATAAACCAAAATGGAAAGGATCCAGGTGTCGATCGATTTTCAAATTCCAAATAGCCAACAATAAGAAAGTTAATGCATGTGGTAGTTATCACAGATCCTGTAAATTTGCAGGTGATAATTGTTGGCACACAGAAATCTGGAAGATGCTTATTTGTTTCTGGGGAACATGCATGCAAATTCATTTTAGGAGACGTTTCAACACAATCAAGCATTCAAGCCAAAACAAAGGCAAGCCTTGCCAACGAGTTTTCAGCTGTCTGGTTGGCAACACTAAGGATGCCATTGTATCAGACAAATCACGTGCAACAGAATGTATTACAAGATCATGTATTGAAATAACAAGCTAGCAGCAACTTTATAGCATGCATCAGATGAGATTATCACGGCAGTACCACGATCAATATAAAACTACTACCCAGGTCATAGACTGAAATTGCACCATCCTGAATGTACAACAGGAAAACCAAAAGGATCATTACCGAAATCACATACCATGTTTGTAATTTCAGACTCAGCTTTTTCGTCATTTAGAATGAGAGGGGCTTCAATAGAGTTCATTTTCCTGACAGAGCATAGAGTCACACACTCCTTTAGATAAAATTGTAGATAATGTGGCACTCAAAAATTACTGTTCATGCATTTTATGATAATGAAAAGAAAATGAAATGAAATATGTACTAGTTGCTAAACAAAAATGATAAATGTCACGCTCCTTGTCAGCAGCCTCCGCCTCAGCGCGAGCTATCGCGGCGTCATGGGCTTCCTGGGCGAGCTTCGCCTGGGCGGCGCGCTCCTCCTTGACGCTCTTGGCAGCAGCAGGATCAAGAGGAGCCGAGTCATCAAGGTTGGAGACGGCGCCGTCGGCGATCGCGCCGAGGGCGGGGACGGAGGCGCCAGCCATGGTTGCAGCAACTAGCAGATTGGGCGCACGAGGCTGGCGGATGGCAGCGCGCGAGCGGCGCGCATGCGGGAGAGGAGAAGCGGCGCCTGGTGGCTGCGCGCTAGGGTGCAGAAGGTGAATCATGGAGAAACCCGAACTCGTGATACCATGAAAGCAATGAAGATGCATGGAATAATAGATTGGATTGATAGAGGGATAGGTGTACATATATATATATAGGGGTGCGGAGATCTTGAGGTTTATGAAAACAGAACCAAACAAGATCTCCTCATATCCCTCTAGCTATCCAGGGCCGGCTGGCACTAGGCGCCTGGGCTCAGGGCCAATACACACACGCATACACCACAAATACAGGTTGTCTAACATAGTTGACAAAGGAAAGTTAGAAAATGAAAAGGATACGAAATATGCAGAAGCATAGGAAAATCAACAAAGCAGGTACCTCTTGTTTCCTAGCTGACCCACTACAGCAGCCACAACAACAAAGAGTCCAAATGTGGTCGCAGTACAAAATGAGATGATCTCCATAAAAGATGCCATTGTCTGTTGATTACAAACCAAAAGTTCTGTTTATTTTAAATAATAAAGTGCTTGATTTAAATAATAAAGTGATGTTTCTTTTAAATATTCAGAAACAGGGATTTATTACAGTCATAATAAAACAGCAGAAATTCATAGAAGTCTTCCACATTCGTATTAACAGCCAAGAAGCATATGTCAGAGATATAGAAAGTCATTTTGTAAATAATGGGATACCTTTAGAACTGTAAGCTTGTATTGCAAATGAGGTATCTCTAGAAGAATCTTCAAGATCCAGCAAAAGCACATGATTGGGTTGTAGAGGATTTCAAACCAAGCCCCAGTGACACAGACAATACTTACAGACATCTATCAGAAAGCACATTTAAAACCAACCGTAAGGACGTTTTGTTCAAACATTTATATGACTCGAAAGGGAAAACAAGATCATTATGGTCAGAGAGTTCTTACCCATGCAATAAATTGTGAGCACATGAAAAATAGTTCATGGTCTTCAACATCCTTCCCTTCAAATTTCTTCTTAACTAGCATAGTTAGTCCAACCAAAGAGTGGCAGACTGCAAAACCAGGCACACCGAATACAAACAACTTCTCCGATAAACCTCTCCTGACGTTCTAAAGCAGTAGAATAATTATTATACATAACACGGTATAAATAATGAAGAACATAAATTAAATAAGACAACTATTATCCTCTCTACTACTACAACAAAAGGGAACTGTCAGTATTATTAATGTGAGTAACATCAGGTCAAAGTATCCTAATAGGAACTGGAAAAGGTATCTCTTCTATCTAACCACTTACTTGACTGCCATGAAAAAGCAACAATCATGTGCAATTTACCCATATATATAATGCTCCATCCAGAGAAAATGATGGCTGGCATTCAACTTCCCAATTCATTCCAAACACTACGGTGGTCAGTCCGTCATAACCCACACCACAGTAAAGACTGCTAGCCCTGTAACTATTTAGAAGCTGAAACAAAACCAAACTGCACTAGACGTACTTATCAAAATAGCAGCAGTATAGTATATGTCCCCTATATTTGAACCCCCCTATATGCACTACACAGTTACGTAGCAACGTTTAGATTCCCAGACTACTAGTAGTTCTACTGCAAAAGGGAACTGCCACTTGCCTTCAAAAAAGAAAGGGAACTACCACCGATAACTAATGTGAGTTACATCAGGTCAAAGTATCCTGACAGAAACAGGAAAAGGTATTTTTTTTCTATCTAACCACTTATTTGACTGCCATGCCAAATAAAAGTTGATGCGCAATGTACCCATATAATGCTCCATCTCGATGAAATGATGGCTAGCATCCACCTTTCCTATTCATTCCAAACCACACTAACCACACTAGCAGAACTGCTAGTCCTGTAACTAATAGCAGTTGAAACAAAACCAAACCAAACCGCACCAGACATATATACTCGTCGTTGCTGCACCCATTGTTACCAATTCTGTGTCATACATCTGTATATAGCGTAAAATTGACTTCGACACAGCCTGAACATAAACAGCGAAATGCTCCTAGAAGTAATTGCAAAGTACTACATAGGTTATTTGTTAAATGAAGAAGCAGAGAAGCAGAGTAAAACCAAGTACCCGCTGAGCTCTCGGTGCGTTCCTCTTGGCGAGGAAGAGGCAGATGACAGCAACCGCGGCGATCGCATTCCCAGCTAACCCCAGCACCGTGCAACGACGAGGTAAGGATTAAGGAAAAGCTGAGGACATCAACAACAAACAAACCACAAGCGCGACCGCCACGCTGCGGAACTGCAACCCACTGGAGATCAAAATCAAGAGCAAGGATATAAATCCGCGAAGCACGGCCCGAAACGCCTCCCATCCCATACCTGCACCGAGAGATCGCCCACATCTTCGATCAGAATTCTAAAAAAAAAAAAGCAGCGTCCGGCGCCAGAAAAAAAAAAACAAGTCGGCGCGGCGGACGAGCAGTTTTTTTTTTTTTTTGAGTAACGCGGACGAGCAGGGGTTTGGCGGGGGTTTAGGAATTAATCGCACCGCGGGATCGCCGGGGCAGACGAAATCCATGGGGAGAAGCGGCGCGGCGGAGGATCGCCGACGCCGCCGAGCCCGGCCCAGCGGAGGATCCGCGAGCGCGGCTCGATCGGTGTTCCGATTTCGAAGCAGGCGGCGAGTGGCGCGAGCCGCCGGGGCGGGGAGGGGAGTGGTGGTGCCGGGTGGAGTGGTGCACGTCGTCTCGTCGTCATTTAACTCGGTCGTGGAGTGGCGCGCCGTTCCCCGACCCCCCGCCGCAGCTCCGTGCTTCTGAAGAGTGGGGTCAACAGACTCGTGGGGCCGTCGTGTCAGTGGAATACGAAGTCGGTGAACATAGTTACATCGCATAATATAATAAAGATGTAAAGATGAGCTCCCCTTTTGACATAAGTTGGTGATCGCACTGGCGCCGCAGCGCGTCGGGACGGCCGGAGCGGTGACACGAAAGGCGGGTCCAAAGTGCGGCGCTGGCCGAGTGTCAGCATGGCGTGGATGGTGGATCGTCTGGTTCGGCTGATGAAGCCGTCGTCGCGTCGCGCGCGCGCGTGACTGGTCTCCACTTTGCGGGAGTGGGCTTGCTTTAGCTTTTGGGCTTCCCCGCTTTGGGTCCTTGTCGTTTCTGTCCAAGTCACGTGGCGCGCACGCGCGAGGGATCAGGAAATGAAAGTATAGAGTGGGGGCAAAAAAGAGGCTCTCCAAGGGCACGTTTGGATGCCGACCCTAAGCTGCCAGGCCAAATTTTGGCACTGCCCAGCTAATTTGGCCCTCGCTTGGTTCAGGGCCGAACTTTGGCGCTGCTGATGAAATTTTGGCCGCGCCTGTACAAGCCCGCGCCAATTCTCGGCCCAATTCTGGGCGGGCGAATCGGCCGCCCGATTTTGGCTTGGCCGAGCCACGCCTGCTGCGGTCACCGCGTACATAATGCTGGGTAGGTTCCTCCGCCTCCGCCTTTCAATATTGTTGCCGCCGCTTTTCTCATCCGGTCATCCCTTTCCCGCCGAGAGCTCACCGGCCAGATTCCTCGCCAATCCCTTGTCCTCCCCGTCAGCTCTGCAATTTCCCGTGTTCCCCACTGCTGCTAGTCCCATGGGGTAGTAGTTTAGTTGGATTTTTGTTGGGGAATGGAGGGGAGAAACTTGGTTGACTTGGGAAACGACGGATCGAGTTGGGGAACGGCAGATCGAGTTGGGAAAAGGCTGATTTGAGTTGAATGAGCAATCGATTGAGGTTTGCCTTACTCATCTTGTCAGATTCTTAGGTATTATTTTGCGAATCCATCATGCTTGCCTGTGTGTTGGTCAATCATTGTTTTTTTTCTCCAATGTGTAGATAAATGCTTCGTAATTAGACAGTAGAAGAGCATATTGGTAATGCAATTCTCGTTTGTGTGCTGGAAGGGAAACAAACTTTTTCCCTTGCTTTTGAAACATGTATATGTAATAGATTAGGAATCCATGCTAGTATTTTTTTACCCACCGAAATATGGGTACGCAGGTTCCAGTTTGCTTATTTGATTTCTGTTTTAGTTTCCGATTTGTCTTTTGGTCAGTGCCTTTTCCCATATAAGCTTATTTGTGTATCATATCCAGATGGACAACAATCAACAGCAGTACCATAGCTACTGCATGTGGAGGCAGAAGGCACTAGTTGCTCTTGTTCTTATGGTGGTTCTGTGGTGGAGGAATTTAGATGGTAGGAAGCGTAGAGGCAGTGGTGTGAAGTATGGGCCATTGGTTACTAGGGATGTATGGAGGAGTGAACTAATTAGGTTAATTGACACCTCGGATAGGATATGCATTAGTCAATTGAGGATGTGTCGAGCTTTATTTTACAAGTTGTGTAGTCGCCTTAGAGAAAAAGGGCTATTAGGGGATACCTTTCATGTTTCTGTCGAGGAGCAAGTTGCAATGTTTCTGAAGATGGTTGGATAGCATCATACCAATTCAGCTGTAGGATTTTCCATGTGGCGGTCCGGTGAGACAGTGAGCAGATATTTCAATGTTGTGCTACATGCGATGGGAGAGTTAGCCCGTGAACTAATCCATGTGAGATCTACCGAAACACATGTTAAGATAATCAGCAGCCCAAACAGATTTTACCCCTACTTTGAGGTAATGCAAAATAGTATATTGCTACATTGTATATCCAGTAGAATTAAGTATGCTAAAATTGTTTGTTGCTTCTCTCTCTTGATTTTTTTTATCGTAGGGATGCATATGAGCACTAGATGGCACCCATATCAGAGCATGTATGCCTGCTAAAATGGTGGATAGATTTAGAGGTCGCAAGTCATACCCAACACAAAATGTATTAGCAGCTGTTGACTTTGATCTTCGTTTCACCTACGTCCTAGCAGGGTGGGAGGGATCTGCTCATGACTCTCTTGTTTTACAAGATGCCCTTTCTCGTCCTAATGGCCTGAAAATACCTCAAGGTATTTAGACATTGCCCACTTCCACTATCTGACAAGGCCTATAAAGTTCTCTTGCTATGGACCAGTCCACTGTTAATGTTTCAAGTGACAGTGATGAAAGTGAGGGTGTGAAGGAATTGGAGAACTATCAAATGACAGAAGATGGAGGGAATGACTCTGACACTATTGCTCGAAACAGTCCAACTACTGAAGGCACTAGTTCTGGTAGGAAGCGCAAGCGTGTCCATCCAAGGAATCCATCCAAGGAAAAGACAAGCCGTGGCAGCCTGAATGACAAGGTTTCAGATAGTATTGTGCGGCTGGCAGACTTTCTTGCTTGTGGTAATCCTGCTGCACCTGTCCAGAATGTCAAAAATGATGAGCCATCAGATCCTAATGCTTTGCTTTGGAAGCGTATAGAAGATCTCACCATCACAGCAAAGGACAAAATTGGCATTGCAGCCTATCTCTCAAATCCTAACCAAGAAACCTCCCGAGGTTTCCTTAAGACTGCAATGTAACAACTTTCCAAGCTTGGGTTATAGATTTTATAGGCCGCAAATATGGTGATGTTGATGGTTTCGGCTCTGTTTGATCATGCATGCAGGTGTGAGTGGAATTTTGGCAGCAACACACTGCTGTAGGTGTCAATGGACACCTTAATATATATATATCACTGAGTTATAGCAGACTTAGCTTTTGTAACTATGATGGATGCTACTTGCAGGTGAACTGGTGTAGTACCAAGTATATATTTTGTGTTAGATGCTAATGGTATGGGCTGGTGGGATAGGATGCCACCCAAGTGTATATTTTGTGTTCTGGATGTTGCTTGTAAGCAGTTAACTGATTTAGCATATATTTATTAAAATGGCTATTTCTAGAAAATGGAATGATCTATTATATAATGGCTGATTCATAAGACCAATTTCTGGTGTATGTTGAAATGAATACTTGTATATTAATTTGGAGAAAGAATGGGGTAATCTCACCGAAAGAGTTGGGAAGGTGACCCTATATAATCTGGCATCAAACCAAGTGGCTGCAACCTTGCCCGACCAAAGTTTGGCAACCAATTTGGCATTCAACCAAGCACACTTAAGCTGCCCTACCAAATTTTGGCATTGTTCTTTGGCCATAAACCAAACACCTCAAACTCTACCGAATTTTGTCCAAGCCCCCAACTTTGGCTATGGCCAAATTTTGGCCTGGCAGCTTGGGGTCAGCATCCAATCATACCCCAACTGCCTGCCCCCAGTTTCGAACTTTCGAGTTTTGACGGGCGCCCAGAGAGAGAGGCGCATTCAGTATGTATGGCCCAAACAATTTTCTTGGCCTAGCCCCATGCATGTCTCTCTCTCACACGCAAAACGACCAACCAACTGCTTCGTGGCCCACTTGGAGGCAGGCCGAAATGCGGTCCACTTCGGCACTCGGCTGCCCGCCGACCCCGAGCTTATCCGGTCACACACCTCCTCTCAAAAAAAAATCTGATCACATACCTGTTTGGTGCGTAAACAAACACAAGGCTGTGAACGTGAATCTCCCATCTCCTCTCCGGCCGTACGCGAAATACGTACACGAGCGGGTAGATACCACACTCCTTCCTCGTCGGCAACCTCACCCGTGAGGTGCGGACGTACCATCCCCGCGAGTGGTTGGATACTCTTTGCTGGCTGGGTGATGCGTTTCGCCGTGAGACAATCGAGGGCAGTGGAGGATGACGTGGTCATGAGATCACCACGGTTCACAAGATAATCTATAGGCTCGAGCTCGAGTATAGGGCATGGAGTGGAGTTTGGTTTCACCGACTGATTAGGTTTAATAGATTCACCTTGCGAATTAGTCTTCATCTATGCAATTGATTTTATAATTATAAGTTTATATTTAATCTTTCTAATTAGTATATAAGTATTTGATGTAACCTGATTAAACTTTTAGTCGTGAAACCAAATGTCCTTGTAGCTGTGAGTTGCGCAGGTAGCCAAAGTCCGAAGAGTGATCAGCAGTGTGATGATGATTGCCACCCCCTAGGCTGCTAGGCCAAAGACCCCAGAGCTTGGCCATGCTCGTAGCCCAGTAGCTAGCCTTCCTCGGCGGGCGAAAAGGCAGGCCACGGCCATCCCCTACCGCCCTACGCGTGCACCTCGATTGACCTACCCTATCCGTATCCTACACGTTTTTCTTCTTTCGGCTAACGGACTAAGCTTAGCTTCACACCGTAATCAATTCGGTAGCCACAGCAACGGGGTCACAGCTTCGCACCGTAATCCTTAACGCAAGTCTCAGTGTATAATTTTATTGTACTATTACGGAGACTAGAACTAAATAACTATACCGGTTACCATACCAGTTGAGTATCATGGGGATGAAACTCATCTCACATATGATGAAACTCTCCCTTCTCTTTCCTCGTAAAGACCTTGCCAAGTCATCAAAATTGCTGATGTGGCACAAAATTTAATGCTCATGAAACTCTCCATGAAACTTCCACTGAGACTGGTCTAATCCTAGTACGAGTACTACGAATATTTTGCAAACTCAAAAAACCCTCTCAATTAGAGATTAATTTCAATTTTCAATATTTACCTATGAAGCCGTTCATTTTTTAAAATATTCAACTATTAAAACCGTCCACTTCTAAGTTTACCTTGAACTTACACTAATTAAATTTGCCTGATATCCTGCTAATGTGGCAATATTGAAAAGACTTCAATATTATTTTTTAAATTAAAGTTATGAAATAGTTTTCGACCCGAGAAAACTGCTTTAGGTCTTAACACTCAGATATGCATGTCGATGGTTTTTTTCGTACTTGGTAGCTCTCTAAGGCATCGTTTGGTAGGACTTATCTTAACTTTGACTTTACCTATTTTGCGTAAAATAAGTTACTGTAGCGTGAAATTATTTTGTAAGTCAAGGTTAAACTAAACTAGATGCAGTTTCCGGCGCCTAAACTAGATGCAAAACGAGGGGTGGCCGGGGAGGTGCGCCTAAACGAGGCAGTTTCCGCGTGCTTGGCTGGGGGGCTTCATCGGCCGGGGGCGAGGAGATCAGGCGATATGCCGCCGCCGGCGCGCACTGGTGCGCGTGCGGGTGGTTTTGGGGCGGTGGCTTTCCGTGCTAGAGGGGGCACTCTGACAGGCGCAGGCGACGGTGATAGCATAGGTGATGGTGGCGCGCAGCGGGGTGGTCAGGGGTGCAGGCCCGCGTGGCGGGTGCGCGGCAGCGTCGCGCGTGGGCGAGGAAGGCGGAAAGCGGGAGGTGAACGGGAGGAGGATGAAGACGATGACGTCATGCAGACGTCATCGCGTTGGCGGGCCGGGCCGAACGACCGAGTAAGCCGGGGCAGCTGGGCCGTATGCGGTCGTGGGGAGGAGGTAGGAGCTGGGCCAGAAGAGAAGGTAGGCCATCTTTGACGTTGTCGGTGTTTAAACCCTTTTCTATTTGTTTGAGTTGGAGTTTGAGTTCAAATTTGAAAGGATTTTGATGTGGGGGTTTGAAAGGAAATTTGAGATAATATATTTTTGGAGTAAAATAAATTGTTAGCTCAAACAAAAGCAAATGTGTTTATGAAATTATTTTTTTGATACGATAATTTCAAATGCAAGCCTCTAGAGCTTAAGTTGCTATATAAATTTTAGAAAAAATTTTGGGATCCATATTTCTAAATGCATAGGAAAAAATGGGGATGTTACACTCCTTGTAAATTCTTATGGTAATGTAGTAATATGGCCATGACTAAAAATGTTATTATGCATATTAAAGTTACGAGATAGTTTTCACACCGAAACAAATTGATTTAGATCTTCTCACTCTAGCTAGATGGAAAGTTCACTTTAGGGAGGAGTTTTTGCAACTCAATCACGCATGCAAAACCCTCCCTAAAAACCACCCGGACCAACTGGTTATGTAATCTCGTACAATTCACCTTTATATAATATAAAAAAATCTAGTAGGGACCTTCCCAACTGTTTCATAAAAAAATCCCTATTGACCATGGTTTCCGATTTTAAATAACTCTAGAAAATATATAACTGCACGTAACATTACTCGTGCCTAAATTAATTTGGTACGGAGTCAACTAAAATTTAGTCTCCCAAAAACCTCCGTGCATTACTTTGAATGAAATGTTAGTTGGACGATCTCTCCATGGATTCGTTATTCCTTAAAGAAATAAGCACAACGATAATGGTTCACTTAGTTTTAAACACTACTTTTAGCATCTTGTTATATTTTATTTCACTTATTTAGATTAGAAATAGTGAGAATTTAGCTTTTTATTTACAAATTTTAAAGCTAAAAATACCAATTTTAACCACCAGCTATAATGCAACGTCAATGCTATGTCACTCAAACCCAAAGTCATTCTAAATTTAAGCCAAAATTAAAACTTGGCTAGTAAAACATTTTCTACCCTTGAAGGTTAAAAGTCAATTTCAGACCATAGTTGATAGTTGTAAAATGGGGAAAAGTCAACAACCAGCCTAGTAACATAGAAGCATACCTGATATGGTGCCCTTACTATCTTCGAATTATTTTCTTTTACACAATAATACTCTATCCGGTCAAAAATACTTAATGTGTTCTACTCCCTCCGTTCCAAATTGTAGGTCGTTTTAACTTTTGTAGGTTCATAGATATTATTATATATGCATCTAGATATACAATGTGCATAATAATATCTATAAATCTAGAAAATCTAAAACGACCTGCAATTTGTAACGGGGGTACGGGGGTACTTTTTTTGATCTTCAACGTGCAACTTTGATAGCTACTAGTATTACAACATATATGTACACTATAGTAAATCTATAAGATTACAAACTCAGCGAGAAAAACTCGATGGCCTTATTTTCCTCGGGAGAGTCGGAGTAACCACCCTAACTTCTCTCTCTCTTTTTTTATAAACTGTAACCACCTAACTTTACTGGTGTGGTGTGCTAGTTCTTTTGCCAGGACGGGTAAAGGTTCCCTCCATTATTTGTCTACCGTTGCAGTCATTCTAAAGGTTTTGACTGCATTATCAGCGCTTTCCAATGGATTTGCACCATCATGACGCACTGAAACTTGGATTGAATTCACAACGATACGTAACTCAGGCCGTTTTACCTTTTTCAAAGCATAATTTCGAACAGCGTATAACTCGAGCAGCACAGTGGCCACACCCACCAGATCATGAAAATTTGAACCAAGCATACATTCCATGCGCACCATCACATTTCCTTTACGGAAAGATCGATGTGAATCAAGCAAAGATCGTTCAACCTTTTGCTCAGAGAGAAAAAAAAAACTTTGGCAGCTAAATAAAGACGCACATTGTGGTTAAGAACAAAATGCCATCTTTTGCTCGTTTGGGCAGATGACACGTCAAAATGAGGTCGAATCCACAAAAGATTTTGGATGGTGTTGACAACTTGACATGGAAAGGCAAAGTTTGCGCACGCGAACTCACAAAAAAAAAAAAACAGTAGACAACGTTTTCTTATTGAAAGTATATAATACTATATAGGTAAGAAATCAAAAGAAAGTTACAAGCACAGAAGTGAGAAACCCAAGAGCAAAGCTTTCAGCGAAAGCTGTTTGGCAGTTTTTGGTGAATCCCTTGCGAGTGACAAAAGTTGGCGACTGCTGCATCAGCATCAGCACAGGGCTGGTGATGCTTTGGCCTTTGGGGAAGAGGAGCCGGGGCGGGCCTGCCCTGTCCGCTAGGTTGGCAAGGTAGGGAGCTCTTTTTGTCTCTTGCAGGAGTGGCAAGCCCCTGCATTATGCACCCAAAAAGGGAGGAAACAAGGGCAGGCCTAGTACGTAGCAGTACGTACCAATAGCAGCGATGGACGCGCACTCAACAATTCTATGCGCATTTTCTGTTTATTTATCTTTTATCTACTTCAAAAGTTCGTTTCAAGTAATATTATTGTTAAGTGGAGGCATAAGGAGAAGAGCTCTCTCTTTTACTACACTAAGAAAAAGTCATGTGAAATTGTGTTTGGATTTCCACCTGCCTAAATTTTACCCTTGGAATAATAAAATACTAGGCAACTACTGGAGTGCATTTGGTAACGTTCCCAGAGCTGATTCTCTACTGAATCTAGCAGGAGCTCTGCCAAACAGTTTTTCAGAGAGAAATGATTATCTGCTGATTCTGTTAAATAATTCTCTGAAATGAACTATAAGATACTGGGAGCTGGAAAAAATAGCTTCTCCTAATTCTGTGAAGTGATTTCCATCCTCATTTTAAAAGTTTATGCTAAAGAATTAAAAAGAATCACTTTGAGCCATAGAATCAGAATTATACAAAGCTATACAACCGTACTCGCAGAGTAGCCGGTACTCAGGAGAGCTTACTGCTTCGCCTCGATTTTTTTTAAAAATATTTTACCCATGTTATGTTTTCCCGAGATGCATGTGACTACAACATCGCCGTGGTTCAAAAGGAAAAAAGAAAACACGAAACCAAAGTACAGCGGGGTGCATTATATTTTGCTTCCAACTCTGCAAGATCAAATCAAGTAGCTCTGTTCTGAAGATTTCGCCTGTACTTCACCCCAAGACCACAAGTCCACGGGCTTCGCCAAGTTCGTGGCCATTTCGTACCATAGCACTAGTAGGGCAGACGCAGATCAGAAAGACATGGCATGAAACGAAGAAAGCTGTTTAATTAAGCTGGCCATGGACATTGGACAGAGTTTAACTGGCAATCGGCAGCTTAACGGAAAGGAGCGGATGCAAAGGACACTGAATACTAGGCAAAGCTGGTGTGGCACAAGCACAACACAACACAGACGGCAGAGATTCTGTCCCGTACAAGAATACACATACACAATGCCCACTCACACAGGGCGCAGCGCACGCCCTTTCCTGCCTTTATCTCTGCCACTCCACGCTTCGCCCGGGACAGTATATATTATGTGTGTGTACACACATTTACAGTATCCCGAGCCAATACGTACGCGTGTGCCGTCGCACGCGTCCTCTCATCCCGTCTCTTCACTGTTCCTTTTTCTACTTTACCGTGCCAGAGCGCACCAAGCAGAAGTCGACAGCGCCGGATGCGAGTGACGAACCGTCACTGCAAAACTGCAAAAGTTACTTTCGTTCACTGCGGTGCTCTGCTCGGCCGATCTCGACGTCAAAGATCACGCGCCCACCCAGACCAGAGCCAGCCAGCAGCGCTCGGCTCGGCAGTCGGCACGCAGCAGCAGGCCATGGTGGGGTGCCTGCGTGCCGCCCTGCCGCCAAGATTCGTGTACGCGGGCGCGCGTGCCAGTGGCTGCTCCGCTGCTGGCTGGTGGCGCAGGTGGAGGAGGAGAAAAGGGGGCTCCGCGACCGCGACGCCGCGACGGAATAGTTTGGCTGCGCTGGTGCACAAAGGCAGCGGCGACCAGCGAGGCATGCATGCACGGGCGCAGCGGCAGCGAGCGGCTGGCGTCGTGAGCTGCGAGGCCACGCCACGCGACGCCCAGGAGGCCGCCGGCCGGCCAAAACGAGCATCAGAGGTGAGGCCACGTCGCTGCCGTCGCCCCATGCGTATGGCGACCTGGCTGGCGGCCTCAAAAGAGGTGCGCGGGAGGCGGCAGCGGCCAGGACCCTGGCTGGCGGCCGGCCGGGTGCGCGCGCGCATGTGCTTCCGCCGCGCCGCGGGAATATTACCCCCCGGCCAGCCAGACCCAAGATAATACTATTGGCGACGGGGCGAGGCGCGAGGCGCCGCAGAGCCAGAGCGCAGAGGCAGGGTGCGTGTCCTATGCGTGTGTTACGTTGCACCGTGGCAGCAGGGGGAATTTCTTGGTCCTGTTGAGATTGTCATTTGGTGCATGCAGTGTCTTGTCGACGGGTAAAAACAAACATGGAGGATGGAGCTGACAACGAGCCTCTGCAAATATTCCCCTTCGTCTATTCCCGTGCTCTGATGCTCTTGTTTTACTGCCAAGTTCATGGGGCCTGAAAAAATACTGTAAATTCCCCTGAGAGAATGTTTACTGCGTGATCTTCTCCGAGGTTGCATTGTTCCCTCGAGACAGAACTCCCGTAGTTTCAAATCTGTGTACCATGCATTTACCTTTCTTCCAACTTTACTAGGCATACAAATAAAAACTAAAAACAATAAGGCAAGATAAAGTTTTTGCGACCACACTAACCGACACGGTACGCCTAGGTAGGCCACGGCCAGCAACCCCCGAGAGTCAGCTCTGATCTCCACCACATGCCACATTGCCAGTTTGCCACCACCCTCCTTTTGCGAAAGAGAAGCACACAAGCAGGCCGGGGGAGACAGGCAGAAAAGCTCTGCACTTCGCCGTGGTCCAGACGCTAATCCCATGTTTGACTGTTTAACGGCCGAGGTCAGGGACCATGTCCGCCACGTTTAGCGAGCGGCGGCAATCATTGGCCAGGCGCTAATCATGGATCATTTGGAAACAAGGAAGAAGGCTACACCTCTCATTGGAGCTGTGGTCCAGGGGGGATTCTTCTTCCAACTGGGTTGATTAGTCTAGAGATTACCCGGCACTAATCTAAGTCTTAGCCCGTTAATCTGCTGTTATCCGGTGATTAGCCACTAGCACCAGTAGCTGCTAAAGGCTACGGACACATGGGTGCGGTGCCATCGTCGACACGGCGTGCCTACGTTGGATGCTAATTAAAGTCATGTTCGTGGAGAAGCTAACCAGGGGTAGGTTAATGGATTGTCTAGTGATTTTTTTAACCAAAAAAGAAAAGAAAAACGAATTTTTGAGTAGTTTGAGAGGAGGAATCGTACGTACATGAGTGGCGGCATGTAAGCAGGGCCCAGGTGGCCGTATTTTGATGCTAGCTAAGCTAAGGCTAAGCTAAGCTAAGCTGCCTGTCGGCGGTATTGTGGCGGCGGAAGATCCGAAGATCTATAGGGTGACGACTGCTGCCTGTACGTGCGTGGAACAGCGTGTTTGACGCGATTTGTTTTGCTTCCCAGATCGAATGCTTTTGTATTCGCTCGTTAATCATGCGTCAGGCTCATCGCCACGGCCCCATGGATTAGTGGCTCTAGCAGTCTAGCTTATCGCCGGCCCCAGTGAATGCTTAGCATTCCATTTTCTGCTGCTGCGGTGGTTGTTCCCGACACATACCTTTTTCCCTTTCATGAGAGCTACACCCCCTCCGAGCAGAAATAAGTCCACTGTGACAACGACACTTCTATACACAAGAGAAGTTATTAAAAATATATTATTTAAGCTAAAGATATATGTTATAAAAGTATTTTTAGTCATATTAAAAGGTTGAACTTCGTATGATTTTTAATATCTGTTTTTAGCATAAACGTAAAAAGGGGTAAAATTCTAGATTTGTTTTAATTTAGATGTTCATAGTCAAGCACATACGGACATGTATTTTCTATCTGAGAAAGTAGTTGAAACATGTGCGTTAACCTGTTTCTTTTGTTAAAGAATACAATTAAATTATCGTTAGTTATTGATATACAAAGGAGCAGGGCCGTTAGAGTTGGCATATTTTTAAGAGCAATTTAGTTCAATTTCATCTCAAATATGTCTTTGTGTTATTGAAAAATACAATAGCATGTGAGGAAGACAGAACATATCCGTATCCCTAGCACAACGTCATCGATATTTCCCAACTGAAAGTGTGCACCGTGCACGCATATACACAACACGAGGCCTAGGGAGGAGTACCGTACCATGCATATGGATGAGATATGGATCACGCGAGTCCTCCCCTCGGCTCCATGATTACTGGTGGCGATTGCGTGATCCGAAAAGAGATTCGGCGAGCCCCCCACTGCGGAGGACACCCCGCTTTCTACTTCGTTTTCGCTAGTCCCGTCCGGCCTGCTGGTGGTATGCCCGGCTTGGCCAACATCACCAAAGCTTAGCACCCTCCCTCCAGAAGTCCAGAGCACCGTCTCAGGCAATGCAACCCTTCCCTGCTCTCAGCTTTTCCAGCTTGAAGTGATGGATCTCTGCTCTCGACAGTGCATTGTCGTCGTGATGAACATCATATGGTCGAGAACACTGTATTAGCCATGGCTTCATCATTCTTAAGTACGTACATGGCTCTCTCCTCTCTTGGTGACCATTCATAAAAAAAAAGTACTCGCACTCTCGTAGTGGTACAGAAAAACAAAAAAAAAGGAGAAGGACACGAGGGCCCCGTCGTTCCAGAATGCTTTCGTGCTCGGGATGTAGAGGGCAAGAACCGAGAGCCAGCAGCCCCCCCCCCCCCCCCCCCCCCCCCCCCCCCCCCCCCCCGCGGCATGCATGCATGCAGACTTGCAGAGCATGCGTCGTGCTCTTGTGAGCTGGCGAGGCAACCAGCCAGCAACTGAGCACGGCCGTTGCTGCCTCCATGGTCAGCCCCGGCTGGCCGGCCGGCCCCGAGGTGCCCTACCCACTGGCTTGGCTTCCACCCAGTGCAGCAGGGGACCAGCCCGGTTCCCAATTCCCAAGCAACCCCTGTAGCTTTTTCCGTGTCCTTTTTCCCGTTTGCATCCACAGCAGCCACTGTGCCCGCAACAGCGGCGGCAGCCTTGCAACAGGAGGTAGAATGGGAGGCTACTGCCCAGCTACAGTGTCAGGGATAGACCGGCCAGTGCCCAGCCACATGGTTGGCAACAGCTACGTGCCTCGCATCGGATCCTAGGCCCTAGTGTGTGCTGGGAACTGGGGTGGACGCACGGTGGTGCCCACGGCGGTGTGGGACCGGGTGTCAGTGTGTGTGACTCGGTGCGTTGACCGTGGTCAAGTCCTGGTACTTGACCAATGCGGTGCTACCAATTGAGATCCAAGCTCCAGTCATGTATACATGGTGTTTTAAGGCTAATCCTAGTGGAAGTTTCATAGAGGTTTTATGCACATTAAATACGATGACACATCAGCATATGTGATGACATGGCATGGTAGTTATGAAGTGAGAGAGGGAAGGAGTTTCATCAGGATGAAACTGTGTATACACTGTTTCCAAGACTATGAAACCTATTGAAACTTGCATTGTGGGCTATAGAGTTTCATTTCATCTAACCATATCCAATCACATGCCTCACAATTAAATGTCATGGGCATCCTATGAAATCGTGAAATGAAACTGTGCACTGGGACTCCCTGTTTCATTCATGAGAATACACCTCATGGGATGATATGGCATCCTTGGAAACAGTGCAATGAAACCTTGCACTGGGACTAGCCTAAACAAAGAAAACAAGTTAGTTTGTTGTTTTGTTTGTACAGAAAGTCGAGTATTAGTGAATGGAGGGACTGGAAGTACTTGATAGAAAGCTCAAAGACGTAGTACATTATATAACTGTTCTGTGTAAGTTGCACTCAATCAAAATTGTTGTACTAAGTTCATGTTCCATTCTTCTCCGTCGGTAAATATTTTAAGGCCTACTCTCACTTAATTTTTTACCATACAATCCGAGATTGATGGCCGAGATCGAACCGGCCTCTCCTATCTCCTCCACCGGTCACCCCACCTTATCCGCTCGTCTCCACCCGACGCTGCCTGCTGCCTCACCGGCGCCGTCCGCGGTGCCCGTGCAGCCCGCCCTCCCACCGCCGCCCCTCTCTCTCCCTCCTCTCCACCCCCGCTGATGCCTCACCGGCGCCGTCCCCGACGTCGGCGAGGCCCGCTCTCCCACCGCCACCCCTCCCTCCCCCCTCCTCCCCCCCCCCCCCCCCCGTCCGCCGCCGCCCCTGCCACCGCCACCGTCGGCTACGTCACCCCCCGCCCCGGCACCGCCCAACCATCCTCCACCACCACCCGGCCGGTGGCTATCGGGGATAGATCCCCAGTACCCGCAAGGAAGGAAGAAGACGGACTCCTATAATCCTGCCCCTGGAGTATATAAAGGAGGGTAGAGGTCCCTAGATCGGTAGGCTAAGACCTCGTAGAACCACAACAAAGGACCAAATCCTCAATACCAAACAACACCCAAGCGCAGGGCACAATATACAACACCACAAACAGGACGTAGGGTATTACGCTACTTTGGCGGCCCGAACCTGTATAAATCTGTGTCTTGTGTCCTCGCTTTTACCATCAAGTTCTAGGTCCGGCTATCTCCCACCAACCAATATTCTACCTTGGGATACCCCTCGGTAGGTTGCTGAGTATAAAACACTGACATCTGGCGCGCTAGCTAGGGGTGATCGTCGAGATCATCGGGCGAGCTTGAAGGACCTCATCATCAAGATCAAACTACTCGACAAGAAGTAAGTCGCCGAGTCAGAGTTCCGACCGAGTCAGTTTTCTCCGCATGCTACTACATACGGCTCGTCGATTAAGACAGAGGCAAATTCGATTCGAGATGGGAGATCAGGCAGACCGAGGGACCCACACCATAATTTCCAAGATGATAAAGATCCGTTACAGTCACGCGCAGATTGAGGCAAATAATCAGCTCCAACTACTCTCTGTGAAAAGTAATTTTGAGAGATTTGTGCCACATGAAAGGCTACCACAAGACCTCAAAATCATAGCCTAACGTAATAGAAGATGTACGCGAGCACTACTACCCCAACGTCTGGCTGCATCAAGTCGCCGACAACTATTTCGACTACTTGTCTCGACTAGAAAATTAGTCGAGAACGGTCTACTTCGACTACTCGTCACAACTAGAGAACTAGTTGAGGGCGGGTCCCCACATGATCAACAACTAGTTAGAATCGACTCCGACTAGCTGGCTTCATCAACAATCGACACGGATTAGTCGACAATCGTCCACGAATCAAGCTAAGACACCTTTTTAATTATTTTTATAATTTTTTTGGCTTATTTTCTGCATGTAGGGCAACATGCCGACTACTTATTTGTGTACGCTTCTCGACGGGAATTACCCTCCACAACTACACTTTGCCAATTATTCCTGGGACATGTTGACCGATATTCATGGGCTTGGTACACCGAATTACGGAGGCTATTGCCACGGGTTTGGTGCACCGAGTCCCGTAAGCTCCTCCATGGGCTTTATACACCAAATTAGGAGGCTCTACCACAAAGTTTGATGCACTGAGTGCTAGAGGCTCGTAGCGGCTACACCCTAAGGAGGCACAAATACTATGCGCGACAACACGCGCTCTTCTCGTCAAAAGGTAGAAAAGTCTCAATGTCTACTTTAAGCGCAATCGTGCAATTTTCTTGTCACAATGCCGACTACTTATTTTAAATATCTTCTCTTAGCAGTCGTCAATATCGTCGAGCAGAACACACCTCAATTCATGAAAGTCTCAGATCTTCTGTCATGCCTAAACGCTAGGATGCGAGACAAAGATCTCCGTAGTAGCAATGCCAGTATGCATACACGAGACAAAGATCTCACACGCAGTGGCAATGGCTAAACAGGGATTGGGAGCATAAACATAATAGGCTAACTACTCGAAAAAATATAGCTGAAACAAGAGCACGACACACAACAATTACATTACATTCATCACTGAATAAATTTCAGTAGTTTCAATATTCTACAAATATGCTACATAATGTATGCATCTCTTTTTGTAGGTCAAGCTTCAGCGACGACCCTTCAGGATGCTCAGCATACCTATAATGGCTTCGCTAGCTCCGAGGCTCGGGGGCTAAGCGCCAATTACTACTCAAAATATCTCTAGTGGCTCAGCTAGCTTCCAAGCTCGAGGGCTAAGTGCCAATAACTACTCGACGTGGCTTCTATGGTTCACCTGGCTCATAAGCTCGGGGGTTGGACACCGCAATACAACTCGGATGATAACTTGCATGAAGAGTAAAGACTCTCGGATTGATTATTTAATTATTCCAATGCTCGAGGGCTGATAAGTTAAACCCAACAGTTGATTTTTTCAAGACGAAGAAAGAAGATTCGAGATTTTATTGATCCTCAGCTTGATTCTTCGATTCAACCTAAGGCTCGGGAGCTACTCCATATGGAGTGCGACTTTCGCCACCCTCCGTAGCAGATTCCAAAGATGAATATTACAAAATCAAGACGATCAAGGGCTTGAGCACACCAAAGACGATCAAGGGCTTGAGCACACCATAACCTCATGGCAGCTTTGAGAAACTTTGAAGATTCAGCTAAACAAAGTACTCGAGAAGCACTAAACTACTCGACGAGGATCTGAAAAGTACTCGAAGACTGCTGCATTAGACTATGAAGCACTCGGGGGCTTGTTCGGGATAGAACCCCATTACCCGCAAGAAAGGAAGAAGACGGATTCCTACTAGGATTCCTCTGTAATCCTACTAGGACTCGTAGAACTTCTACCTTGTAACCGACTAGTAATTCCGCCCCTTGGAGTATATAAAGGAGGGTAGGGGTCCCTAGATCAGTAAGTCAAGACCTCATAGAACCAATAGAGGACCAAATCCTCAATACCAAACAACACTCAAGCGCAAGGCACAATATACAGCACCCCAAACAAGATGTAGGGTATTATGCTACTCCGCCACCGCGTCTCACCGCCCCCACGACCGCCACCTCCGCCGGGCCGGCCTCTCGCCGCCGATCCTCCCTCTTAGGCCGCCGGTGGGTTCCCAAACCTGACAACTTTGAAACTCTAACCTTGGAAACCTCGAAACCCTAACCCTCGAACCCCCTAATCTCGCTGGAGCTGCTCGCTGGAGCTCAAATCCGGGTGAGGAAAAAATTGAGTGAGGGAAGGCCATATTTCACTTGGGTGAGATTTAGCTTTTCCAGTTCAGAAATCTGAAACTTTAACAAAAATCAAATTTTGCATAAAAAATCTTTTCTTCCGATCTGCCTTCAGTGTAAAAACTGGACCATTTGGTCGTGAGGCGAGAGTTATACTCCTTTATGAGTTCCGAAACCAATCACACTGAACTCTCAATCCGGTTCCTGAAAGACAACCAACCACTAGCTGAATCATTTCACATTTTCACCTGTGATGCGATTTAACGGCGACGAACTGACAGCTGACGTGGCGTGTAAAACATGATGAGCTTTGAGCACCATTGTCAACACATGGTTTTCACCTTTTCACTATACGGGCATACGGCTTTCTGGCCGGATAAGATCTTAGCAGCGCCAGAAAAGTAAATACACCCATCCAATAGAAATTCAGATAAATGAAAAAGCCGACTTCTACATGAAAGTACCATGAAAATACTTTTTTCCCCATCTGATAAAGAAACAAATCGCAATAATAACTCTGGATAAAAAAAAGCTGGTGAAAAAATCAAGGCCGGCCGGTAGCTGTAGCTAGACTAGAAATAGCCCCAGGTCAAGGTAGCCGAGAGGGAGACGAGCACGCGTAGCAGTAGTAAAGAGGCGAGTAAATGCCACCCCCTCCTCTCACCAAACCAAGCCAATTCATTCGCCTGCCTCTCTCCTCTCGGCTCGGCCGCTGCTCTGCTCCCGTGCGTGTTTCTTGGGACTACGACCTGCTGGCCCTGGGCTAGTCTCCACTGCTCCCCGAGCAGAGCGACGAGAGAGAACCCGGGCAGGGAGGGGAGGGGGAGGCGTGACATGTAAGCAAGGGACACGCTGAGCTGAAGCCGCAGAGAAGCTGTCGTCCAAGGAGAGAGAGGTAGTGAGAAGAGGGTTGCGTTTGCGTTGCTGTTTCCGCCATGAAGTTCATGAAGCTTGGCTCCAAGCCGGACGCCTTCCAGACCGACGGCAGCGACTCCAGGTGAGCCCGCCGGCCCGGCCGTTCTCCTCTCTTCCACCTGCGCCATTGCAAAGTCCTTGTCTGCCGGCGTGATCGAAGGGAAACGCGTGTTCTTGGCCCAGCTCCTCTCCTGCTATCCTGTCTTTCAGAGATGGCTTGCAAGCAGAGGAAACATCATGCCTTTATTATCTCGCTTTCCTGTTTCGTTAGGAACCAGAGCAATGCAATGTCAGTTGGTTTGGCGCAGTAGCAGGCTTTGTTCTCGATTTTCTAGGCCTCACTCAGATGTGTTCTCGGTCGATCCCTTGGTCTCACCTCTCTTATCTCCAGAAACAGTGCTGCTGCGTTCTCTGCAGCTAGAAAAAAAAGGCTTGCTCTGCAAGCACGAATCTTTCGGCGCGTGTCTGTGAGTTCTTGATTGGTCGAATCGAACTGTTCCGCGGTGATTATTTTTGCGATGTGGGGGCTGCTGCTGGAGTGCTCGAGTACTCGTGAGCTACGTGGTTTCCCTGCGCGGCAGTTGATTTGACCATGGCGCCCACCCTTTTGCTACCAAAAAAAGTCCCTTTTGGCTGCACAAACAAAGCGCAGCAGTTGTAGTTGGTGTGATGAGGATCATGAGGTTACATGT
This sequence comes from Setaria viridis, assembly GCF_005286985.2. NCBI lineage: Eukaryota > Viridiplantae > Streptophyta > Magnoliopsida > Poales > Poaceae > Setaria > Setaria viridis. Next base: position 3,536,139 of record NC_048266.2, read on the forward strand.
TTTTTACTGGTTGTGATGCGGACCACGAGATTCCAGTGTATGTTTGATTCATGTTCTTCCCCTTTGTCTTTTAAAAAAAGGGAATGTTCTTCCCCTTTGTCTCAAACCACATGGCCATGGCCCATAGCCAAGAGATCTTGGACTTATTCCTAACCTGCAAAGGCTTGTCTTCATTTTTTTCTTTATTTTTCTGATAAAGTGTATCTGTATGTGAGTATTTCTTGACTTCAACACGAATATTCAGCCAGAGGAAGATTTTTTTTAAAAAAAATCGGTTACTTGAATTACTGTATCTATTTCTCACGGAAAGCAGGAGACATTCACTTCAACTGAAAGTTTTACCTGTTGTGCTGTGCTGACTCGGAGATGTTGTTTCTGTATGTTAACCAGCTACCTGCTTTGCACGTTCTGATAAATGCCTGCAAATTGTGTTGTGTAACCTTCGTGGTCTAGGAATGACTACTGACCTAGTGACAAGAACACCAGTTTTAGCCTTCTAGACTTGCAGGAAATCCTAACTCTTCTTACTTCCCAAGGATTTTTCGACTTTTTCCCTTCTTTCATGTGCAATATTCTCTTCTTATCAGTGTCCATTAGCAATTATGTAATGCTGACCAAGTGAATATCATATTCTCATGCAGATATGTGCTGTCGGACCTTCCGTCAGATATCGTCGTCCATGTCGACGATGCAAGGTTCTATCTGCACAAGGTAATCCCATACAATTTTACTAAGTTACGGACCAAAGTAGGTTACATTGTTGATTGTTGTGCCCTAAGGCACTTCCTGTACTTGAGAATTAAAACAATGAATCCGCCAATGTACAGCTATCAGCACACTAGAAGATGCTGCAATAGTAACATCTTTTGTCAGAATGCCAGTTGTAGTTTGGATCTTTGTTGCTTTCAGAATCTTTCCCACGGTTTCATTAGATCATGCTTCAATTCCATGGATACCTTCTATTCTGCTAGGTGACAGCAATGCATGTATCATGCAAATTAAAAAAATTCCACTTGTTGAATCTGATGAAAGATTTAATGCTACAGCAAATCGACACATGTTTACTGATCAATTATATAACCATTTTGCTGTAAGAATTTTGATGAATTACTCTCTGAAATTTTGGTCGTTTTGCTGTCTATTTGCAGTTCCCTCTTCTCTCCAAGAGTAGCTTGTTACAAAGGTTGATAATTGAGGCCAGTCAGAACGGCACTGACGAAGTTGTCATACAAGACATTCCTGGTGGAGTGAAAACCTTTGAAATCTGCGCAAAGTTCTGCTATGGCATGGTGGTGACCCTCAATGCATACAACGTTGTTGCTACAAGGTGTGCAGCAGAGTACCTTGGGATGACCGAGGATGTTGAGAAGAGCAATCTGATATTTAAGATGGAGGTGTTCCTGAATTCTGGCATCTTCAGAAGCTGGAAGGATTCAATCATAGCCCTCCAGACCACTGATGCACTGTTACCTTGGTCAGAGGAGCTAAAGTTGGTCGGAAGATGCATAGATTCCATTGCTACCAAAGCTACCGTTAACCCATCGAATGTAATGTGGTCATACACCTACAACAGGAAATCTGCATCCTCCGATGAGATAGTTGAAGCTCGCAAAAGCTCGCATTCAGTTCCCAAGGACTGGTGGGTTGAAGATCTGTGTGAACTGGATGTAGACCTATACAGGCGTGTCATGGTTGCAGTGAAGTCAAGGGGGAGGATCCCCTCTGATGTTGTTGGAGAAGCACTCAAGGCATATGCTGCTAGATGGCTTCCTGAATGTTGCGACATGCTGGTGGACGATGTCTACACTGAATCATACAAGCACCTCCTTGAAACAATTGTTTGGCTATTGCCCTCGGACAAGGGATCTTCAGGGATCCCATGTCGTTTCTTCCTGAAGCTGCTGAAAGTCACTGTCCTGATTGGAGCTGGAGAGCTCCTGAAGGAAGAACTGATGGATAGGATTGTCTTGCAGCTCCACAAGGCTTCAGTCAATGATCTTCTGATCCCTTACAAGCCTCCAGCACAGACAATTTATGATATTCAGCTAGTTCAGACACTCATCAGTAGGTACATGAGGCACGCCGGAGTAGCTGAAGATGGGATTTTTCTCAACAACCTTGACCAGGAGATGTTTGAGACGAATGTAGACAACGAGTCTCTGGTAGCACTATGCAAGCTGGTCGACAGGTACTTAGCTGAAGTCGCCTCTGATCCAAATCTGTCAGTTTCAAGCTTTGTGGATTTGGCGACTTCAATGCCTGAATCTGCTAGAACAACACACGATGGATTATACACCGCTGTTGATGTGTTTCTGAAGGTACGTCTCACAGCAAGATCAGCTGATTTTGAATTATCATATTTCATCATATGACGCTCATTATGCTTTTAACGCTTTTTTTGAAAACTGAGACACCTAAAAAAATCGTTTGCTTGCGATGTTCAGCTGCATCCCGGCCTACCCAAGACGGAGAAGAGGAAGATCTGCGGCCTGATGGACGTGAAGAAGCTCTCCAAGGGGGCGTGCATCCACGCGGCGCAGAACGACCGGCTCCCGCTCCGCGTGGTGGTCCAGGTCCTCTTCTTCGAGCAGCTCCGCGCCGCGGGAGCCGCCGCCTCGGCCGCGGCGGGGCCCAACGGCAGCGTGGCACGGTGCATGGCGCGCCTGGAGGAGGAGGAGGACGACGAGGACGGCGGCTGGAAGGAGGGCCGCGCGCTGCCAGAGCCCCCGACCCCCGGCGCGCTGAGGAAGCAGCTGGGGAGCCTGAAGCTGGCGGCGGCTGACCATGGCGCCGGCGACGACGGCCGGCGCCTGGTGGCGAGGAGCAGCAGCGTGGCCAACCAGAGCAGCCGGCTGTCGCTGTCGTCGCGGTCGCGGAGGATCTTCGACAAGCTGTGGGTCGGCGGCGCGAAGCTCCCCGGGGAGGCGACCGTCGGTGGGAAGGGGTCGTCGGACACGTCCGGGAGTTCGCAGAGCCCGCGGTCGTCGGCGAAGCCGCTCGAGTCCAAGTCGTCCAGCTCTTCGTCGAGGAACCGGCGGTACTCGGTCTCGTAGGCCGGCCGGCCGGCCGGCGGCGGAGCCTGTACAGAGGAAGGAGGAGGAGCCTGGTCCAAGCCCAACGCGGAGGATCATGAACTGCTGCTAACTTTCAGAGACTCTGCTTATCCGTGCTGTATGCAGCTAGAAATCCTTGTTCCGTCCAAGACGACTCCCAGTCCCCGGCCGCTCTGATCTTGGGACGACCCCTGCTCTCTGTAACAGACTTGGCAATTATGCTTGACCCGGAGATCTGGCGGCAGTCCAGTCCTTTTGGTGGCTCTGTTTGACGGCTGTCACTCGTGACATGAAGCTTAGCGATCGGACTAGGCCCTGTACTAAATTCCAAGATTAGTTAAGAGTATGAACCTTCACGACTTATCGTATCAGTACCAAAGACTCGTGGATTCAGTGGATTTCGTGTGGAATGGATTTGGGCCGTGCCGTCTGCAAGTCGCCGCACAGGATCGCAACAGGCCAGTGCCCAACCGCGCCGCACGCCCCCACCGCGGTCAGGCGGTCAACGGCTCACCGCCCGTTGCAGTGGAACGCCGGTTGATTCGCTGGCCGATGGATCGGCGCCGGCCGCCGGGCGTGCCCGCCTGCTGATCGGCGCGGGGCGGCGGGCAGCGTCCAGCCCGGTTCCGAGTCGCGTAGGGCGCGGCGGCGGACGGAAAGCCGGTGCCCTGGCCGCGGACGGCTCGGCGGACGCGGTGCGGTTTCTGGCTTCTGGCGCCTTTCCCCCGCGGGCCGCGGGCGCAGCATCATGATGGGCCATGCCATTACGCACCACGCACGGCCTACCAACCCACCACGGCCTGCCCTCACGGACTACGGCCCATCGAATAGAGGTCGCCACGGGGGGCAGTCCAGTGGCTCCGACGAGGCGACGACGGGACGGGCTCAGAGGTCCGTCACTCCGTCCGTTTCAGGTGCCGGTTACCGGCCGGCGGCCGACGGCGACGCGGGGGTTGGTGGCGCGGGGGTTGGTCACCCCGTGCGCCCCCCCCAACAACAATCCAAGACGTCTCGATCGGCGATCGCTGACGGCACCAGGCGTGGCGGTTCCAGTGACGGTCACGGCATCGTGTCTCCGAATCTCTGGAGCCGAAAACTACCGGGACCACCACCGTATAACGCACGCGTGATGATAACTCGATAAGCAATGGAGGTGGTTTAGCCTTGACGAAATGTACAAGCTGTGCTACTCTTCTTCCACGCGGTACAAAATTAGGCTGCTTTACGTCCTGCAGGGGTACATGAATGTATCATGTATGTGTACGCTAATGGTTCGCATGCAAGCAACAACCTTGAAGCCCAGAAAATAAGGAGCAACTTCTTCCACAAAAAGCTCCCTTTTCACAAGCTAAGCACCTGAGCGCTGATCACAGTGGATCGATCGAGCTGGTGCTGGTTTGCCTCACACCACGTTTCTTTATTTCATTTAGGGGCAGCTTTACGGTTTACGCCACGTCAAGCTGCGCTTTGAGATGCTTAGCGGCAGCACGAAATCGTGCAGGCATGCTCAGCACATTTGAAGACATGATCAGGTACCATTTTTGCATGATGCACCGTACCGTATATCCCCGTACAACAAAAGCAGTTCAGATATGATTATACTAGTACTAGCTGGGTCCTTCTCCGAATGAACCGTGTGCAGGGCACCGTCGCACCGACATCGCCGGATCATGGAGAATCATAGCACGAGATTCATGTACACCGGTGATCATCACTATATGTAATGCAATTAAGAATCAAGGAATCGTTGTTCGAAGATGCAGCGAGTATCTAATAGACAGATGACGCGTTCTATCATGTCACTTTGCTTCTTTTTTTTTTCTTTTCCTGAGCAACATGGCACTTTGCTTTGCCGGTAAGTCTTTGCGAAAAGCAAGCCAGAAAACATCCTTCTTGTGAGTGTACCTAAAACATGTGCGATGTCGATTGGCAGGCAGGTGCCCGTCGTCGCTGCGTCTCCGGAGTAGTGACTAGGGCAGACTGTGTTAAGACTAGACCTGACCGTGTCAATGCCATGACGAACGCGCACCGGAAACAGGCGAACCCAGGGGGAGAGATCCCCTACCACTACCACTGCTAGTCCGCTACCACCACGCCACCAACTCCAGCCAGGCTCTCGGCGGAAACAACCCGAAGTGTCACCTATAAATACCTCACCAAACACACAGATAGAGAGAGGCAGCCGAGGGAGAGAGGGAGAAAGATAGCCTAGCTAACCCCTTGGAGGGTTGTTTAATTTCACCTGCCAGTAACAGCAACGCAGTAGCCGGCTGGCCGCGGGCGAGGGCGCGTGATCGACATGACGCCCGTCGACGGCGGCGACGCGGCGGCGGCAGAGGAGGAGGTGGTGCCGGCGGCGCCGCCCGGGTGCGGGCAGACGGTGTGCGTGACCGGCGCCGGCGGGTACATCGGGTCGTGGATCGTCAAGCTCCTGCTCGAGCGGGGATACGCCGTCAGGGGCACCGTGCGCAACCCTGGTACGCATCGGACGGACGTTCTCCTTCATCATCGACGACGCAGTGATAACCTCCCGTGCTTGATTTATTTTATTTTGTTGCCATTATTGATGAGCTGGTATATTTTGTCTCTTTCCCTCCATGGTGAGACAGATGACGCGAAGAACGCGCACCTGAGGGCGCTCCCCGGCGCGGCGGAGCGGCTGGAGCTGTGCCGGGCCGACCTGCTCGACTACGACGCCATAAGGGCGGCCGTCGCCGGCTGCCACGGCGTCTTCCACACCGCGTCGCCGGTGACCGACGACCCGGTACGTGCCACGTAGACATGATTTGTGAAACGGAAAGCTGTATCGATCCGTTGTAGTCGTCCGCAACGTGTCGCGTATCCCGGCCCGTAGGGACGGTTACTAGCTGGTAATTAAACACGGAATCCGCCGAAGGAGGCAAGAGATTATGTACGAGATCACGAAATCCTCAAAATTTAATTTCAAGATTTGTGCACTTAGGCCCACTCCTCAGTGACCTGTAGATCGATAGCTGTTCCGTGCTCATCCAAATCCAAAGTTGCATGGCGTGCATGCATGCATGTAGCCCCACATGATGATAAGGTGGTCCCCACGCGCAGGAGCAAATGGTGGAGCCGGCGGTGCGGGGCACGCGCCACGTCATCGACGCCGCGGCGGAGGCCGGCGGCACGGTCCGCCGCGTGGTGCTGACGTCGTCGATCGGCGCCGTCGCCATGGACCCGAACCGCGCGGCGGACGCCGTCGTGGACGAGTCGTGCTGGAGCGACCTCGACTTCTGCAAGGCCACCAGGAACTGGTACTGCTACGGGAAGGCGGCGGCGGAGAAGGCGGCGTGGGAGGCGGCGGCGGCGCGCGGGGTGGACCTGGTGGTGGTGAACCCGGTGCTGGTGCAGGGCCCGGCGCTGCAGCCGGCGGTGAACGCCAGCCTCATGCACGTGCTCAAGTACCTCGACGGGTCGGTGAGCACGTACGCCAACGCCGTGCAGGCGTACGTCCACGTCCGCGACGCCGCCGACGCGCACGTCCGCGTCTTCGAGGCGCCCGGCGCCGCCGGCCGGTACCTCTGCGCCGACGCCGTGCTCCACCGCGAGGACGTCGTCAGGACCCTCCGCAAGTTCTTCCCCGAGTACCCCGTCCCGGAAAGGTCAGTGACGCACCTGAGATAGCTAGCTGCTTTCAAGTTAATTTCATTCAAGAGGTGAATAATTAATGCATGCGTGTCGCTGTCTATCGCTTTAGAATTCAAATGGCAAAGTGGAAAGATAAAAACGTGTCAAGTTGTCAATAGATAGTGCTCACGTGCGAGTTTTGTTTGAATTTTATGGGCTGCGGATTTGGATAGCAAGTGCAGGTGCGTCACTTTGTCAAGGATGAAAGTGCTGGTTCCTGGCGGTAGAGTTACGTAGGACATACTTCAAAAAACGATGGTGAAATATTTGGCCGAGTCTTTCTTTTGGTGTATCGGAGTCCAATGGCTGGGCACTTCTTGGCTACATATTTGACACTTATTGAGACGCTTTTGCCATTATTTTTCGCCTTTTTCGTCGATCAACGATGAGGATCAATCAATCAGGGATTGTAAATTCCTTTTGCTGTAAAACATCTGACTTTTGCTTGACACACGAAACTGCAGGACCTTTTTGGTTTTTCAAACTTTATGCAGCTAGCTAAACAGTACTTTAAAATTAGGGAATGATTCATGTATACAATCCGTTTGTACAAGCACGTTTTTAACCAAGTAATCAAATGCCTTTAGTTTATTAATGAACCAACAACGAGATGGTCATTTAAGCTGACGTGGTTGTACATATAGCAGCAACCCTTAAAATTGCGCAAAAAATACGCTTGAATTCGTTTTTCCTTGAAATATAATGAATCATGCACAATCTATAAAATGGGAAACATGAGTAAAAAATATTTCAGGATTAAGAATTCAAGATCTTCAATTATGCTCTAGTCAAATATATGCACACACACACACACACATATACATACATACATACATACATACATACATACATACATACATACATACATACATACATACATACATACATACATACATACATACATACATACATACATACATACATACATACATACATACATACATACATACATACATACATACATACATACATACATATATATATATATATATATATATATATATATATATATATATATATATATATATATTCTGAATGAATCTTCAGAAGAATGAATGATACCGATCTCCTGCACCTGCTTGACAGATGTTGCTAACATCTCATCTACCAACCGAAGAGCTAAGCTGGTAGGAGTGTATTACTTACTAGCTGTTCTTCGATTGCATTGCGTTGCAGGTGCTCTGACGAGGTGAACCCAAGGAAGAAGCCGTACAAGATATCGAACCAGCGGCTGAGGGATCTGGGCCTGGAGTTCACGCCGACGGCGCAGGCCCTGTACGAGACCGTCATATGCTTCCAGGAGAAGGGCATCCTGCCAGTCCCTGCTGCTGCCCCTGCCCTGTCGTCATCCCCGCAGCCCTGATCTACACAATCCAGCAAGGCTGGCCCTGCAGAAACAATCAGCATATGGCATGCAAACTATCATTTCAGTTCGTCGATCGGTTTGGTTAAAAAAAGAATTATGTACCATTGTGGGCTCAAGTGATCAGAGCGTTAAGATTCGACAGTAATTAGCAATTGGGTTTCTATGTCTGTAGATAGGTTTGGTCTCTAAATAAGCAAATGAAAGGAGATGGCATGTAGTATGATACTACTATATTTGTTTGAGTACAACCGTTTGCCAAACTTTTTCCAATTTATCATGAGTAGTAGTGCTTGGTTCGTGCCACAACTTTAATGTGCCGCAATTTTTCAGCTATGCACCAACAAATTGTTGGCCACCCTCGTCTTAAGACTGCCGACTTCTTTTTTTGACCTTGTTTGCATGGTAAGGAATAATGCTTTTTTAGATGATCAGAGAACATTTTCCTGCTAAATATTCGATATTCAAATGTTACAAGTAATTACTGAGTTCATGTCCAGTTGTCCATCATGTATATAGGGAACATCATGTCTCCAGCCTAGTCATGACTCATGACTTCAAACTAGAGAGGATTATTCAGTAGAAGTTCAGTGTCGAGCACTCATCTGATTTCCATCCATTGGTCGAGCTACTTTCCTTCTTTCCAGCGCCTAACGCCCTCTGTGCTCACCTCCTGAACCTCATGAGCTAGATGGATGCACACATCTACTGAAAATTTCAATGTTTTCGGTCAGCTGATCGGAGACTTTTCGAGAGAGATAGAGTATGTAAGACTGATGCGAGATTCTTTTAATTATTTTCCTTGGTGTTCCCTCAAAGGATTTATGCTTGATTTTAATTAGTGTGACCAAAGACTATCCACAGCTATCACCGAAGCCTCGTTTCAGTTGCTTTCCTGATTGGAGATGCCGGCCGGTATACCCCAGCATACAATGCTCCTTGATTAGCTCTAGCAATGACTTCAAATCCTCAAATAGTCGTAGGCCTGTTCGCTTCAGCTTATAAGCCGGCTGAAAAGCTGAAATGGCTGATTTGTTGTGAGAGGAAAACACTGTTTGGTAGCTGATAAGCCGGCTGAATAAGCTGAAGCGAACAGGCCGCTACACCATTAGCTTCTTCCTTATACGCATACATGTCGTGCCAAATACTTCGCCGCAAGACTGGCGTCACCGGCCGTTGATCAGTAAACAATAGTACTACTCGTTGTCATACTCCAAGCTGTCCTGCCCATGAGGCCATGATGCATTGCTTGCAAGACTGGAAGATGAGTATGCCTTTAAAAAGAAGATGAGTGACAAAGGAAATGATGATGCGTTCGCGTTCATCTGTAGATACATGCTTTGGGATGTTAGATGATTTTAGAGAAAGAACTGCAGGACCTTGAGTAGTACACAACAACTAACAGTAACCTGTCAACATTAACAGCCGGTTTTCGTTCATCACGGAAATAAATACGTGGTGATTACCGCAGGATTGAGAATCAGTCACAATAGGTCATAGCTATTGAGAACATTTGAGCTAAAAACTAAAGCAGTCAATTCTTCATGTGATGGTATAGGATGTGACCATTTACAAGTTTTATAACCGGAAAAATTGAAAGGTGAATCACATACACAAGTTACATGCTTGCAAGCTAGAGAGTTTGCTTTAGTACATCACATTAGCACGTTTATTCGTCAAAGGCTCAAAGCACGTGCTTCAGGAAAATTAGGGTGAAATAGTCCAGGCAGCTTATATAGAAATCAGAGCTAGAATTTGGCTGTGTATATCCACATGTGGATATAGATGCCGGATTTTTATCCATTATCTACAAAACGTCCCGTCAGCTGCTGGGAGGATTTCGAGTTGTCCATTTGAATCTAGGCTATAGTACTACGACTACTATACTCAAAATGATGAAATTACCTTAAAAAAACCTGACACGTCTCCTTTTTAAGAAAGGCACAATTGGGATGCATGAAATATTTTAAAGATGTTATATCAGAGGTATGAATTTAGCAAAAAAAAAAAAAAGCTAGTGCGATGATAAGTTAGTTGCTATTGGCATGAGCAAGGTGGGAGAGGGGGTGCAGGGGGTTAGATTGAGGATTTGGGTTTCATATGGTCCACTAGGGCTAGAACGCAGTGGTTTAAACTAACAGTAAGGGCTAAGAGAGCAATGCTAAGGTAGTGGCGGGGGATCGTTAAAGATGCTTAGCAACAATCCGCCAAACCCAAGCTTACGAGCTGAGACGACACAGATCCAGCAACAGATAGGTGTAGAAAGGCATAGTTGGAGTTAAGCTTTATATTGGTTCTTATCAAGCAAAGAGAACTTATTAATATTACGAGGGAAAAGGTGGCATGCCGATGACTCGATTGAAGGGCCTGTCGGACAGAGCTTCAAATTAAGAATTCCTAGAGATAAGCAAAAGTCCCCCAGTTTTGAGTTAGACTAAAAGTATAAACTTATGTTGATTTTATTTTAATCTACAAAGTCCAAACCCGATATAGAACACGATAGAGGAGAAATGCTATGCTCGCGTCTTCTTTAGCATCTTCATATGTATAAGGTTTTTGCTTTATTAAATGGTTTTTATGTATAAGCTTAAGGCCAACCGAGTGATCTACATCCTTTACAAATGCAAGACTCTTTAATTTTATCCTAAGTAGAACTTCTCTAACTTTTACCAAATTTATGCAAAAAAAAATAAAAGAATATATTTTAATATCTGTGATACCAAATAAATACGCTAAGGGTTTAATGAAATTAAGTTGATATTGTACATTTTGCTGCATCTTTTTATAAATTTTATCAAAGTTAGAGAAGTTTGAGTTAGGATAAAATTAAAATGGTTAACATTTTGGAACAGAGGGTTTATATATTTAAACCAGAATTATGAGTGCATCCTAATTTTTTTTATCGGACAATATATATCCCAACTTTCTATGAGAATCACTGCTTGCAGTTGGGCCCACCACTGCTCTTCAGTAAACCTTTAGTCCTTTACCGCATCTAGCCACACCGCACGGCTGTAGCTCATAAAATCCACACGCAGGAGAAAAATGCTGGAGCCGGTGGTGCAGGGCACACGCTACGGGCTTGTTTGGTTTCAGCTTGGGCGGAGATGACTGAGCCAGGGCAGCTCGATCTAGCCCCATGCGCTTGTAATCGAATGCCTGAGGGCGCTGCCTGGTTACGCAGGTTTGCCAGGACCTCAAAAAAAAAAAAACCCTACGTCATCGATGCCGCGGCAGAGGCCGGCACGGTTCGCCGCGCCGTGCTGACGTCGTCCATCGGCGCAGTCGCCGTGGATCCCAACCGCTCGCCGGACGCCGTCGGAGACGAGTCGTGCTGGAGCGACCTCGAATTCTGCAAGAACACCAAGGTTTGAAATCCTATACCATCTCCATCATCGAGGATATCGGCGCCGCTGATTCGCATGCATACATATGCTCGATCACCGTCGCCGCTGTGAATTGTGATGTCACATGTCAGAACTGGTACTGCTACGGGAAGGCGGCGGCGCGCGGGGTGGACCTGGTGGTGGTGGACTGGTGGTGCCGGTGCTGGTGCAGGACCCGGCGCTGCAGCCGGCGGTGAACGCCAGCCTGGCGCACGTGCTAAGTACCTCGACGGGTCGATGACGACGTTCGCCAACGCCGTGCAGGGGTACGTCCACGTCCGCGACGCCGCCGGCGCGCACGTCCTCGTCTTCGAGGCGCCCGGCGCCGCCGGCCGTTACACCTGCTCCGACGCCGTGCTTCTCAGGGGGACGTCGTCGGGATCCTCCGCCGCTTCTTCCCGGGGTACCCGCCGTCCCCGATAGGTCAGTACTCAGAACTCAGTCGGTAGGGTTGACCGCTGACTCGATTATTCTCAGGCTTTTCTCTGTTTTGTTTATAATTTTTTCAAAAGTTTGAAGGAAAATTTAATTAAAAGCATGAGAATTTGTCAATGTATGATGCTCACGTGCTATCAAGGCTGACGAAAGTGTTGGCAATGGAGTTCACATACTGCTGAACCGATCGTGAAATCTGTTGCCGAGTATGTCGATTTCGTGCGATACGGTACGAGGCTGATGTGATTGTGACGACTCCTCCTGGTGGCACGTCTATGGACTATAGTTGAACATTAATTTGACTTTTTTGCTTAGGAAATGAGGGTGACAGTGGAGTTTGGAGAATTTCTTGCTGCTCTTGGAATAATTCTTATTTACAGCAGTACACACGCCACACGTGTACATGTACCAAATTACGGATAAGTACGTGCATGATAGTTTCAATGGTAATGATGTGTGAATATATAGTTCAGTGATGATCCTTCTGCCCAATGCATAGGTCAGCAGGTTTCGTGTGTTTAACTCCATCCGAACGATTCCTTTTTTCTTAAAAAAAATCTGAACGATTCCTAAGAAGATTCTAAATTTTCGGCCATTCCTGCCGTCATCACGGAACATATACTACACGCGTCTTAGCTAAGCTTGATTAGTGTATATACCGTTCTTGCGTTGCGTCGCAGGTGCTCTGACGAGGTGAACCTCAGGAAGCAGCCTTCTTGCGATGCAAGATACCCAACCAGGCAGGCCCTGTACGAAACCGTCATCTGCTTCCAGAAGGGCATCCTCCCAGTCCATTAGCATATGGCTTGTTACTCTTTAGTGGCTTACGTTGTAAAACTGCAGGTGGCGCATGGGTGGAGAATAATGTGTGTGTATGTATATAATATGTTCCTAAATTAAGTACTGAAAGTTGCATTAAAGAATGCAAAAAGTAATCAGCAATGTGAACTTGTATGTCGGTCCTTGTTCCCCAATAAAGGACATAAAGCAACACAAATATGCCTTAATTTTTGCTGCAACACATTTGGTCCTTGCCAATTTTCGTCTTCAACAACAAAGTTCTTTGACGGAGCGAATTCAAGATCTCAGACTGTATGGTGCAAACTGTAATGCTTATTTATGTGACTATATAGGTCTTGTTTGGCTAGGTTCCTCGTGACTATGGCTCCATCACTGTACAACTGTAAAGGAGCCAAGAAAGTGGCTTCGGGTGCTCCTTCTGTCCCCTAGGTCAAATTGCAAGGAGTTGGAGCCATTTTCACCCCGTGCTATAGTTTTGTGTAGTGAATTAGGAGCTGAAGTCAAGTGTGCGGAGCACCACCAAAGAGCCTCTAACTAAGAGTGTAATCTGGGACCGACAATCCTTTTTTTTTAACGAACAACACTTGACTACGAACAATACTTGACGAGTGCATTTCTATTTTTATAGAAGAAAAAAATACAAAATTATATCCCTAAGAGGCCATAATCAGGCAACCGAAAATAAACTATAGAAAACAACTAAATACCGTGTCGCACACGTAGGAGCACCAACACAAACCCAAGCAAAGGAAGACATACGTCCAGGCACCGAATTTTGCCAACGCTATGCGTGACTGACCGCCACCAAGACACACCGCTCCAAACCAACCTCCAAACCGGCAGCACACCAATCAGTGCACCGGCAAGGAGTGCACTGGGAGAGGGCGAGATAGAAGAAGGGTATGGGACAATAGGCACACAAAGTGCTAGAGTTTTAACTTAACATGGGGAGGAAATAACTTCTATTACTAATTGCAGGATGTAAGATCGAAACTAGAGAGTCACAATATACGAGCTAGTTGCAACAAGATCTAACGTGTTTTAGTTTAAGCATACGTCAAACACACATGATCGCGCGATGCAAAAAGGAAAAGGACAATGAGTATGGAAATATTTAAAGTATTCGGTAGCCAAGTCTATCACAGCATGGTAAAGATTATTACAAAGCATCTGATGAACAAAGGGTCTTATGTTAGAAGATGAACATTATGTTTTTTAAACGAAGAAAATGAACATATGAGAGAGCAAAATTGCTAAGACATTTTGATTTTGGACGTGGGCTACAAATTTATCCATGGGTTTCTAGAACTTATGTGTATTTTAAAATATTTATGTCTCATAAAATTGCTAGCCCATACGTGCTGGGAGCACGGGTTAAAATGAAGCTGCTTCCGCCATCGTGTGATAAATCACCATAGTACTCTCTACATATGCACGTCTGCGCAGTTGGTCGCGTGTAGTCGGTGGCCGTCCATGTCTGCTTCGCAGTTCGTCAGGCCATGTGCACCCGAAGTGAAATGGCCATAGCGTGTTACCAGAAATGTGCAAAAGATAGCTACATATATCTTTCTCCGGCTAGCTTTGTCCTTATTACCATACGAATAGGATGATATACGCCTATCCTAGTGTGATGCCGATCGATCCAGAGAGCTTCCGGAGATCTGAACATGCGCCAGCTAGCAGTGTTGAAGGCGCCCGGCCATCGCTTAGTCGTTGTCATTACTTGATCATAGCTAGCTCAAGTATATGCCATGCGCCGATCGAGTTGTTTCAACAGAAGCAGGTAAGTTAAAACGTATATTCTTCTAATAATATAAGGGTTCATTGTAACTGTGTAGCTAAGTTCGGAGTTGTAATTGTAACGCAAACAAAATAAAATGTAACTGATGAAGAATACGTGCGAGGGCTGGCCAAAAGGAAACTCAATTCTTGGTAGACACAACCTTTTTTTTTTCTTTGGTTGAAATGGTAGGCGAACTTGTTTATTCAAGATTTCTGGGGGTTTTTTTACTTCAAAGCATAAAATGGTTAATTTGGAATTGTGAGGTATACGCTTAATTTGCATAGATAAAACTCGTCTTGTTAGCTCGATAATGGAATCACTCTTAACTAAACAAGAATAAGGTCGTACTTAATCCAAATGTTCTGAATTTGAACAAAGCTCACTACAAAACTCGCTAGCTCGACCGAAATTTAGGAACATGCCACTATATACTGTTACAATGTTCTAAATTGCTGATGCAGCATCCATGCATGCATGGCAGCAGTGTAAATAGCTAGTTGTGAATTTGATGACCTACCAACCATATGAACACCATCCATGCATGTGATGCATGTACATACCATGTCCTCTGAATAATGGTTTGTATTTTGCAGGTTTCCGCAGGGAGGCGAGACAGGATAGCCACAGGCGTGGGTCACGGCCTTTTTCACCGGCTGGCGAGCTGCTGGATTTAGCTCATCGACAAGGCCCGAGCGAGCTCAACCGTACGTGCAGTGTTTTGGATGTTACCCTACCCTTGAACTTGTGGCAAAGATAGAGCACATGCATGTTTTGGCAAACGCGTGCTACCATCTGCACGGCGTGCTTGCCTGGGCGCCCTTGCTTTTGCTTCTCGTGGGCAAGGTGCGTGGGTGCTTGCAGTGATAACGTGATGGACATGCCCATCACTCGATCTACTCCTACCTACTCCATCCAGTGTTTCTTCAAGGAAACAACACAAGGGCCAAGCCCCTACTGATCAGTCTCCCTCCAAAGTAAAAGGAACAAGCAAGGGGTGGAAATGAGAGAGAAAACACTATCACAGAAGGATTTCCAGGGACCGGTTGAAATGGCATTTGCAAGGGCGGACGCGCCACCCGCTTCTAGCTTTCGCAGCTACAAATAGCTGTTTGCAGGAGCGGGTAAAAGGCTTATCCTTGTAAAGCCGTTTCCAGGGGCGGGTGATGGCGTCACCCGCCCCTGGAAATATTGATCCTGCCAAAAAATTCAGCGATTGGTATTTAAATTTGTCGAATCTGTTTCCCACCAATTTTTAGAACTTTTGGTTCCCACTAATTTCACTCTAACAGTCTAGTGTGCGACCGAATTGAAGAAGCTATAGTGATCGACATAGAATATATGTTACATAAATTCAATTTAAGCATACAAAATAATAATAAGGAAATAGAACCATATATATACATCATTAGAGTGCACATTGACAACATATTTTTCTGCCACTCACGAAGGCTAGCCTTGGCGGTACTCTTGATTCTCCCACTCATCTTCTTGTGCTAATTCATGTTTTGGGTGATAATAGGTACCCATCGGGTTTACCACTTCACGCAAAATGAAATGACATAAATCAGCATCTATATTTAGAAATTGTTGCTCCTGGAGACGTGAATCATGTAGTCAAGGCCTAATCTGCAATTAAAATCCACGAAACAATTAAGGAAGTGTTAGATAGGTGGAAAAGAATGCCATGTACATATATATACATCCCTATATATGAAAGGTAGCCCCTTCATATTCGGGATCAATTGTGTATCTCCCAGGCATCCTGATGTACTCGCACACGTAATACCCGCAGTGTACAGAACCAGATGGTTGCTTGTGGCATGGAAAGTTTGTGCATACAACCATTTCTACCGGTCTCTCGGGGTTATGAATCCCTCCGTTGGTAATGTAGTGCTGGTAAGCCTGTTTTGAAAATAATTAGAAGTTAGTTTATATGTAATCTTTGGAGGGGGGCAATTTGCACAATGTAAGTGTACACAATAAGACTAACTTTTGTAGGATGAATATGAATTCTTTGTAGGTGTTCTGGTCATAATCCAATGAGTGAAATACGGTCACAACTCCGTTCTTTGGTTGTATCATAAAAGTAATCCAGTGACCCCTACAAAAATATTATATAAGGTTTTTTCAGGCACGAAGGAGCAAGTGTATATATTATAACAAATGGTAGAACTTTAGACTCACTGGAAGTTGTAGGGCGCCCATATGTAATGCCTATCTTGCCACTTAGTCATCATATACGCTATGTAGGCTGAAACCCTCCTCGTAGCTTTTTTATGTTGTCCTAGCTTTTCATGGTCATCTCCCCACTTGCTCGGGAAGTTGTTCCTAACTTTGCAAATAGCATAAGGATCAAGATATCCGGCCTTCTCTTTTACAACATGCACGCCATTTTCTTGCATCCAGTGCAATGTATCGCAATTAATTAGTTATGCATAGTACATGTGTAGGTCATAGCATATATACAAGATATTAGCATCGATGAAGCACTTACATGCACCACAATCTGACGAGCTGTAACTCTAGCTCTGAGAGACAGAACACATCATGGATGTCTTGAAAATCAAAGAAGATTTTGCTGAAATCCTCATCGAATAGAGGTCTGAACACATCCGTGGGTACCGTGCTCATATGGTTCTGAGCAAGTCTACATGTCCTCGTGTACCAATTGTGCATCCTTTGCATTTCACCTGAAATCCCGACGATTGCCTAGTCGGGTAGTAACGATTTACCATGCTCAATTTTTCAAGGACAATCCAGTAAATCTGGTATGTCATCGACTCCAATGACCAAGTTGTACTTTGTGCCAGTGTGGGGCTTGGAATATCCCAGCCGTTGGATGTCTTGCGTCTTGTCTGCCGTCTTGGCTGCTTTGTTGCTCGTGTGCCATCTTGCTGCAATGTTTGATCCTTCCTTTTTGTAAGCCCGTATGACTCGAGGCACTAATTGCGGGTGTACTTGTTGTTGCTGTGGCTCCTCTAGTAGGCCCACCTGTTGTTGCTATGGTGATACTTGAGCAGGTGGTGGATGGTCTTCCGGCCAATCCATCGGCTCTGATGCTGCAGCCGGGGATGCCGGTGGTGTGGCCACCCGTTGTTCTTCTGATGCTGCATCCGATGGTGTAGATATTCGTTGTTCTTCTGATGTTACATCTGGTGGTATGGCCACCCGTTGTTCTTCTGATGCTGTAGGCATTGGTGCTGGACCCGACGGTGTCGAGTCCACAAGTGCATGCTCAGAAGGAACCAAAGATAGTATGATATCTCGTTTATGCCACAGTATGGTATTGCCGATGCTTTGTCCAAGGCAATGGATACCTTCCGTAGTAGGAATTTCTATCTCGTGATCATCATAGTTTGAATTAATTTCAATCACTGTTACGCATGCATAATGGTGCGGGATAGTTTTTCCCTTGAACAAACCGCCAACCGGAATTGCAAGGCCCTTGGCAATCTCCTTTGTCTTGCCAGCTCTGCCAACCAGAACGCGCAACGAGCAAGGAGTATTGATGCGTATAGAATCTATCGGATATGGTTGTGCTATCATAAAGCTGACGCTGCTCGAAGCATAAACTTGTGTACTCGCTTGGCCCAATAGCGGATGTGACATCATGACCATCGACATCTGTATATTGGGCTCACCGCTTTATTGCTGCTCTGCAAGTGTTGCTAGCAAAAAGTCCTGAAACCTAGTTTCTAGTGCTTTCTCTATCGCCTCTCTTAGATCGTCCTTGTAACGGGAGTGGCTCTTGTAGGTAGCCCTACCCCTCTCGAACCCATCCTTGATGGTCAACTTCGAGGAAACCCCTTTGATGCGGCCTCCATGCTGTTTCGTCCCAAGGGCCAAACTAAGCACATCTTTATCCCTATTTGGTATGAACTCTCCTTTCCTCTTACGCTCGAAAAGATCGTATATCTTTTCTGCCACCTGATTGTTTTGGATGTTGAACGTAGGTTTACCATCTACTATTGTAGGCTTCCTTGCTGCAAGCCACTGCCAACCACGCTCATCTAAGCCTTCAAAAGGGTCGGGTTGCCCTTGCGGCTATTGGTGCCTCCCTATCCTACCGCCACTTGTTGATCTTCCCTCAGTACCCACCCAGCCCAAGGTGAACTTTATGTATGTTGCTCAGCGCAAGTTCTCTATCCCTCTAGCTTAGGGCTAAAGCTTCCGGAGAGTTCTTTTGCCTTACGAACTCATCCCATTGGGCTGGTGTGATGCTCCCGTATTCATTAAAGGGGGTTAGGCTCTTTTTGACATACTTGTCATTCAGCTCACCCCTTCACCAGCGGAAACTTTCACTGAGCTGCTTCCTGGCATAATGCTTTACGCGTTTCCTGAGTTCTTCTAATCTAGGCAAAATAAATGTTTGTTTCAAAAGCTTCCACATCGCTTCTTTCCTCCTCTCAGGAACCAAGAGCCAATTAGAGATCGAGGGATCCAAAATCTCCTTTGTTCTAATTATTGCTCCTATTGCGTTCCGAAACTTTGAATGCACCATCGGAGGCTCTATGGGCTCTCCTGCTGGGCTGATAACATCGACTCTCCATTTGCCTTCAGGGTATTGGTTTCTTCCTCGCTCACCCCGTCTTTTTTTACTTTGACTCCCAGAGGTTGTAGTTTCAGTTTTGGGAGCCGAGGTGCCACTGTCTTCAAGTTCTTCTTCTTGGGGGTAGGGGGTCGGCGGTGGTGTTTACTCCTTCTGGTGGGAGCCATCTACATGAATCATAAAGTTAAGCAAATCAAAGTCATTACACTTAGTACATTGAAATGTGCACTAAATATTGGGCGGCAAATAGATTCGTCATTACCTCACTTGGATTCGGATTGTAATCCGGATCAAAATCCACCATTGAACGGCCTTCTCTTGGAGGCAAAGGGTGTGGATCTAGAGGATCTTGCCACACGCCCTCTACCCACACCCCTGCTCCTATCTCCGGTCCGTTATTATTTTCGTCCCTAGATCCTACACCAATGTTTGCCTCGTCCTCCCATGACGGCATCTGGGATGCTATTTGGTCCATTTCATTTTGGGACACATCACCTTCATTCGATGCATCCCTTTGGTGTATAAATGGTGAGGAACCCATTTACGAGTTCTACATATAAATTAAAAGGCGATAAATTTATAAATATTTCCATATGGAGTTTGTATTTACTATTTCTCATGCAATATACAATTTACCATTTCACAATTTGCCAAATAATTCACATGCATGCATCCCTATTGAGAATTCACATTTCAAAATTTAAAATTGAATTGACATTCACAATTCAATTGCTTTTCAAAATTTAAAATTGAATTGACATTTCAAAATTTAAAATTGGCATGTGGGGCCTTGCTTTTGAGGGCAGTGCGGCAGTGCTGCTGGCTCTATCGAGTGGCTGCCGCCACCCAGGTCCAGTGGCCGCCATCGGTGCCATCGTGGGAGGACCCGACCCTTTCTTCGTCACCGTGTGTAGTCGATGTGCGGTGGACGTGATCATCTCTACTGTGCCTGCTGTGATCTTCATCCTCGCGAGGGCCTGCCCGCCGCCATCTGGTGGTTGTGGGTATGGCGGCCCGTCCTTGGGATATGGCCACGTACTCGGCCTCCGGCAGGTCCTTGATACCTCTTTCGCGCTGTATGGCGGGAGGTCGATAGATTTCTCGTTGTGGTGATGATATGGTCGTGCAGGAGTTACAGGCGAAAGCTTTACCCGACTGTTGTGTCGGTGTCAGCAATGACGGTGTCGTTTCCCTCCCTTGAGGCATTTGTTGTGATGCTTTATGCAAGGTCAGCAGTTTTCTAGGTGAAAACCTTACTCCGGCTCACTGGATGGGCAACGACAATGTCTCCGACGTCGTGTCCTTCTTGGAGGCGTCGCCTTGGAAGTCCTTTTAGCCTAACATTCATTACCTAAGGTGGAGTCTGTTGTGCGAACGATAGAAGACAAAGATTCAAGTCCGACATCAAGTTTCTAAGCAGACGAAAGATGTGATGGATTGGTACTACATAAAGATAATGCAAGTTAGAAGCATGGACGAATAAGAAGAATGAAGCTTAGTCTTCTATCTTTTTCTTTGTCTTGGAGTTTTCTTTCTTGTGTTTTTGAGCTCCTCATTATTGAGGATTAGAGTTTAAGAATTTTTTGTAACCTTTTGCCGTATATATCCACCATGTGAATATAAAAGGCCGGATTTTATCCTTAATCTAAAAATATTTCTAGTGGAGATATATAACTGAATGCATGAACGTGTTACCGCGTTGAAAACTCAGCAGCTCATGCCTCAAGCATACAGGAGATCGACAAGATGCAAAGGGTTTCGGGAGTTCAGCTTCAGGGTGTGGTAAAAATCAAATACGACCGAGGAGGGAAAGCGATGGATCATTGGACGCGTGTCGACCGGTGTGTGAGAGCAGGCAGTGGGTTGTAGGGTCCAGGCGTGCCATCTCCTCTCTTTTTATACCCTCGCCACTCCCACTCTTCTTCTTCCCGGCCTCACTTGCGCTCTCTGCTGATTCTCCTCTTGCTTGAACACCTCCTGTAGAACCCGATCCAGGCAAAGGAGCCAAGCGCCTCCGTCCCGGCCGCCGCCGGTGAGTCCTTTCTCCCTCCCCTTTCTGTGCCTGGCTGGACGCCTGGACCTTCTAGTGTTGTGTTCATCCTCCGGCAAGCATAGTTGTAGCTATCTTTCTTCTAGTGTTGTGTTATGTTTCCTTTCTATTTAGGTCGGAACCGAATTAATTGAAGAACTCATCACCGTTCATCTCGTGTGTGTAGCTTGGGATCGGAATCACCCATGGCGGACAAGGTGAGAAAGCCTGCAGCTCCGTTGGAGGTGTCCATGGAGAAGGAACCATCGTCTCCGCTGCCTGTTCCGTCCATGGACGACAAGAAGCAGCCTCCTCTGTTGGCCATGGCCGTGGTCCTGGACGTGAAGCTTTCTCCTCCAACGCCGGCGTCCATGGACAAGAAGGAGAAGCCTCCGGCCGTCCTGTTTGTCTGCCTGTGGGCGCTCGCCAACGCCATCTCCTTCGCCGGCAACGCCGTCGCCATGCTGATCATGAACCGCAACCCCTGCACCAAGGTAATAACAATACAATGAACGCTATACTAGTAACAACTCCGATCCTTGGATTTATAGATGTTGCAGTAACATACATGCCCACGCACGCACGTGCAGTCGACGTGGTGGTTCCGGTGCGCGGAGGTGACCCACGCGGCGGCGGCGGAGGCGACCGCCCTGTGGCGCGGGCAGCTGTGGTGCGGCGCGCCCCAGACGGCCGCCGCGGCGCTGGCGCTGGTGCTCACGGGCCGGGGCCGGCGCCGGAGCCGCTGGGCCGTGGCCCTGGCCTTCTTGGCGCTCGTGGCCACCGCCGCCGGCCACTACATGGAAGGCAGGGTGGACCGCATCTTCCTCGCCGCCGCACCGGGGGACGCGTACATCACCGCCGACGTCGTTGGGAGCTTCTTTCTAGTGGTGCTGGACCTGCTCGGCTTCCTCTGCCTCCTCATCCAGCTCGGCGACGGAGGAGAGGAGTAGCCCCAGTCCGGGCCGGGGAAGCATGATGCCTTGCAACTTGCAAGCGTACCTAGATTAGAGCTAGCTAGCTGCTCGATCGTATCGATCTCTGGAAGCTCCGTCATGGATGAGCTCAATAAAATTAAGGGACTTGCTTGCTCATGAGGTACCAATTGTGATCAGTCCAGTCTCCAGTGTCGTAGACTCATAGTACGTCGTCGTGTGGAGTAGAATAATGTGTACTGGTCTGAGATTGTATTCACCAGTACTAATAAGCTGCCATGTACAGATGTACTGTGTATGGAACCTGCATTTGGCAGCTTAATAAGTGAGTATTAGGCTAAAGATCTTCGATAAGTACGTGGAGATGTGAGTCGTGTCCTTTTTGACCGGCAAGGCAACCAAAGCTACTAGCACGCAGAGGATGCCGACATGCAGTGGTGGAATGGTAGCCGAGCCGTGCAGGGTTTTTGTCCCCCGCCTCCAAATTTGGCAAAGAGCAGTGTGCAGTGCACATGCGATGCAGTGGTGGAATGGTAGCAACCACCTCCAACTATGTGCAATGCAATGCAATGTCCATTTCACTGAACTTGTTAGGAAAAAACTATACCTAACAAGCTAAGTGTTGATGTATAGTTGTAAAATAGATATTTCGTAGGGACTAAAGTGTGAAGTACCAAAACTAGATAGGTACTCCCTCCGTTCCCTCCGTCCCATTTTAAATGTACCTGTAAGGTTCAAAATTTGTCCCAAATTAAATGCTCAAGAATCCAAATATCTCTATGCATGTGCAGGTGCAGGTGGATCCCAGCTCTTAAAAAAATTACCGAGCCAAACTGCTTTCACGGTTGTTGCTTATTATAAAACTATTGAAAACTGAAAGGTCCTGGAGCTTCTGGTTTGTTCAGAACCGCTCGTAGGGGCCAGCTATTCCCTGTACATAGGAGCAATACTGTCATTTTCTATCCACACTAATTTCACGTTCAAATCCTAGGAGTACACTTAAAATAGGACGGAGGGAATAAAACCAGAGAAGGATCGAGATGAGTATCGATCCATTAGTCTTCCCCAACTTTACTGTTCACGTTCTTCTCCCTCCTATCTCCGATCTAAAATTCCTCCCAAATCCACCCCTTAATCTTCAAGACTAAGCTGTTGAAGTGGTGGGATGCCATTGTAATGTAAGTCCGGTGTGTGCATGGAGAGAGAGGAGTGGGTTGTAGGGTCCACGCTTGCCATCTCCTCCCCTTTTAATCCCTCGCCCCTCCCACTCTTCTTCCCGACCTCACTTGTGCTCTCTCGCCCTGCTGATTCTCCTCTTGCTTGATCACCTCCTGTAGAACCCGATCCAGGCAAAGGAGCCAAGCGCCTTCGTCCCAGCGGCCGGTGAGTCCCTTCTCCGTCCCCTTTTCTGCCCGGCCTGACCTTTTAGTACTGTTCAACCTCCGATCCGGCAAGCACTTGTTGTAGCTATGCCCAACTCTAGAGAACTAGTAGTTCCTAATTAACTAACCTGCTCGAACTTCTTCGGGCCACTTAGGGATGAAATTGGTCAGAAATTCATTATCATTTCCTACCATATTTTTTTTTACTCGGAAACGATACATTCGAAAACGATAATGATAACGGAAAAATTAGCGTTGATCATCCTGCATGATCTGGGGAGACATTCAGCCAGGCACACATGGCTCATGACTGAAGACTGGGAGGAGACAGAAAAGAGTAGCGACAGACACAGGGCGTGTTCCAGTAATTTTCTTCTTTTCCTTTTGATGGCCCTAATGCCTAGATTCTCGTATATATGTTGCAATGTTTTTTCTACTGTAATGAAAAGGCAGAGCACCTGCCAACTGCCATAGTTGTTTAAAAAAAGGATTACTGGAATGTAGGAATTGGCCTCACCTAATCAACCTGATCAATTAGGGGATGGGAAGCACGGTCCTGGGAAGGCCATGCGGTTTAGCTGCCTGGATGTGGGAAGGAGATTGAGATCAGTTTGCTTGACTGAGAGAAGAATCAGAGATATAAGTCCATCTAGTAACTATATACATGTGTATAGCTCATATGCACTAGATTTTTGGGCAAGATTCTTCGGTATTCCTGGGAATACCCAGGAATCATGCTGGCTCCGCCCATGTTCTTGCTCATCCCGTGCTGATGTATCCTTGAAGAGTAGTTGATCTCCATCCTTGAGAGTTTCGTCCGGGAGCTTCTGCTCCTGCTTCTCTGAATAATGGTTCATCTTTTGCAGGTTTCCGCATGGAGGCGAGACAGGATAACGAGAGGCGTGGGTCATGGCCTTTTTCACCGTCCGGCGAGCTGCTGGATTTAGCTCATCGACAAGAGCCAGGCGAGCTCAAGTGCTCAACCGTCGTAACATGTCGAAGTATCCCCACCTCAAACTTGTGGCAAAGATAGAGCACATGCATGTTGCCAAACGCGTGCTACCATCTGACGGCTTGCTTTTGCTTCGTGGGCAATGCAAGGTGGGTGGCGCTTGCAGTGATAACCCATCACTCGATCTACTCCTACCTACTCCAGTTTTCCTTCGAGGAAACAACACAAGGGCCAAGCCCCTACTGATCAGTAAAAGGAACAAAAGGAGGGAAAAGAGAGAGAGAGAGAAGGAACATAAAGAACGAAAGCAAAGTTACAACAAGTAGATAGCCATGTCTACTCCAGTTACCAGGTAAAGGTAGCAAGATTCTACCGAAAGGCCTGGTGAATATCAATCTATTCTAGTGGAGATGTATAGCTGAATGCATGCATGCGTTACCTCGTGGAAGACTAAGCAGCTCATGCCTCATGCATAGATCGAGGAGAGTTCAGCTTCAGGGTGTGGCAAAGGGCTTCAGGAGTTCAGCTTCAGGGTGTGGCAAAAATCAAATACGGCGAGAGGTCTTAGGGAAAGTGATGGATCATTGGATCATACATAGACGCGTGTCGACCGGTGTGTGCATTGGGGAGGGAGGGAGGGAGGGAGGAGCAGGCAGTGGATTGTAGGGTCCGCGCGTGCCATCTCCTGCTCCTCTCCTTTTATACCGTCTCGCGGTCTCGCCCCTCTCACTCTTCTTCCTGGCCTCACTTCTGCTTTCTCACTCTGCTGATTCTCCTCTTGCTTGATCACCTCCTGTAGAACCCGATCCAGGCAAAAGAGCCAAGCGCCTTCGTCCCGGCTGCCGGTGAGTCTCCTCTTCTCCCTCCCCTTTCCATGCCTGGCTGGACCTTTTAGCTAGTATTATTCATCCTCCGGTAATCACTAGCTCATCGATCAGGAACTACTGTTCAGGCATGCGTTGGAACTTCAACCTGAACTGATTCTTTAGTTGAAAATAAACGCCGTTTCTCTAAATTTCTGCTTGCTTCGAAGAATGGAGGATTATAGCTGAGATTATATACTTTTTCGTTGAAACATAAAGTTACTAGTTCGTTTATGTGCTTCCAGCTAGCTGGATGATCTGAAGTTCTGAACGGCATGTGCCGAAACTGAAGTTGAAGTAGTGGTTATTCTAGTAGTCCTTATTTTGAGCGGGTGGAAGTTTATTTCCGTTCTTTTTGGGTCGAAACCAAATTAATTGAAGAACTCACCGGCCGTGTGCGAAGTTTTTCTCGTGTGTAGCTTTGAATCACCCATGGCCGAGGCCGACAACGTGAGCAAGCCTGCAGCTCCGTTGGAGATGTCCATGGACAAGGAGCCGTCGTTTCCGCTGCCTGCGTCGTCCATGGACGGCAAGAAGCAACCTCCCCTTCCGCTGGCCGTGGTCGTGGACGTGGAGCTTTCTCCTCCATCGCCGGCGTCGTCGGCGTCCATGGACAGGAAGGAGAAGCCTCCGGCCGTCCTGCTGGTCTGCCTGTGGGCGCTCCTCAACGCCGTCATCTTCGCCAGCGGCGCCATCGCCGAGCTGATCATGAACCGCAACCCGTGTACCACGGTAAACAATAGTGCAAGGAACTCCTCATAACTCCTCCGATTCTTGGATACATACAAAAACGTTGCCGTAACATATACACACGCAAACGTGCAGTCCACGTGGTTTTCCCAGTGCGTGGAGCTGACGGCGGCGGCGGCGGCGGAGGCGAGCGCCCTGTGGCGCGGGCAGCTGTGGTGCGGCGCGCCCCAGGCGGTCGCCGCGGCGCTGGCGCTGCTGCTCGCGGCCCGTGGCCGGAGCCGCTTGGCATGGGCCCTGGCCTTCGTGGCGCTCGCGGCCACCGCCGCCAGCCACTACATGGAAGGCAGGGTGGACCGCATCTTCCTTGCCGCCGCCCCGGGGGGTGCGTACATCGCCTTCGACGTCGCAATGGGCTTCGTTCTAGCGCTGATTGACCTGATCGGCTTCCTCTGCCTCCTCATCCTCGGCGACGGCGGAGGAGAGGAGTAGCCCCGGTCCGGGCAGGGGAACGGCGGAAGCATGCCTTGCAAAGAAGCCGACGTAGATCAGAGTTAGCTAGCTGCTCGATGGTTTCGATCTCTGGAAGCTCCGTCATGGATGAGCTCAATAAAATTAAGGGACTTGCGTGTTATTGTTTGCTCATGAGGTACTGATTGTGATCAATCCAGTGTAGTAGTGCGTCGTCGTGTCGACTAGTATGTGTACTGGTCTGAGATGGTGTTCACCGGTACTCCCTCCCTCCCTCCCAGCTTCCGTCATTTTTGCTAAAATACTAGTCGTCCTAAGTCCCACAGGCCAATCATTTTTATCATTTTCCTAAAATATCCTCGCACATTCTCCGTCAGTGGGTCGCTGGTTGGTTGGTCGTGAATTTTAAATTTGACAGCTAGTGTCTGCAGCTGTGCGGCAAGTTGCAGAGCATTAGTAGTGGCTAGGGGTAGAAGTGACAATTCCTTGGTTTCCTTAATCTGTAACAAAATGTGCAGAACGAATACCAATATGGGACAGAGGGAGTACTGTTATGTACTCTCTCTGGAACCTGCATTCGGCAGCTGAAAGTGAGTAGGCAAAAGATGTCGATAATTAAGTATCGTGGAGATGCATATGGAATATCTGGAAAGAAAAAGAAAGAGACCGCAGGGTGTTTGACAACAGAAGCATGATAGATTCCGGTCTAAGTCCTGAATGAGATTAAGGCAGAAGTTCAGACTCGCAAGATGCCTTGTGGGAGCCTTGAGATTACTTAGTTACCAGTTAAGCACAATTTCATTTGAGATGTATGAGAGCTCTATGATCATGTATCTTTTATGTAATAGGCTATTGTAAAGATTCGCATGCTACTTCTCTTAAATGATAATGCAGTGCTCTGCAAATCTTTCAGGAAAAAAAGAGATCCAAGTCGTGTCCTTTGCGACCAGCAAGGCAAGGCAAGCGAGCTAGCACCACGCAGCGGATGCAGAGCCGTGCTGGGTTTTTGTCCCTCGCCTCCAATTTTGGCAAATAGCAGTGCAGTGCACATGCGATGCAGTGGTGGAATGGTAGCAACCACCTCCAACTATGTGCAAAATGCAATGCAATGCAATGTCCATTTCACTGAACTTATTGGGGAAACCCATACCTAACAAGCTAAGCTATTGAAGTGGTAGAATGCCATTGTAATGTTTGTCCATCAGAGCACAGCCTAGTAATTTTAAGAAACAGGTTTAAAATTTAGAAGAAGTATAAGCATTGCAAGAAGTATGTACCGTGTGGATGAGTTTGGCGCCCACAGCCGGCAACAGGCGACGATTCTTTGCCACTACAATGATGATGAGCCGACAATGTGGCAAGCTACTACTGGCGTCCGACTTGCAAATCTCTCTAACTGGGGGGCAGCGGCAGCCTGTCAGTGACGCTAATCTTTACTATAGATGCATTTGCTGGTTTTCTTTCTGAGTTTCTGCTGCTTCTCTATAAACTGTTGGATTTGGAAAATTGAACACCTAGTTGAGTCATCCGACCCTGTTTGATTAAGGCATATACTAACCTTTTCTGAACTTAATACAGATTATCATGTGCCACTCAAGATCTCCCCAGATCTGTTGTATGCAATGCAACGTCCATGGCGTTATTCCAAAAATTTTGAGTTAGGCAAACTAAAGTTGATGCAGCTGCACAGTGGGGAGGAAGCAAGCCTTTACAAAAGGGGCATGCATAATACTAGACGGTATGGAGTAGGGAATACAGTGAGCTTCTTGACCTGCTGTCCAAATATCAGAGCAAGTTAGCTGGTGTTGAAGTGCATTTATATGGCATTTATTCTGATGAAGTCCGAGAATCTGCCAAACGTTTAAGTTTGGCCGTCAGTGTTCATCCTGGTCGTGATCATGCGGATCCCTTGTTCCATAAGTTTCTTATTCACTAATTAAATTAATTCCATCTTATTTCAGTAGACAGGCATACAAGTTTAACATGCATGCCAAACACATGTCACTGTTCAAAAGTTGAGTATGAATTCAAAATTGCTATGTATTATCTTCCATTGTGAAAACATCAATGTTGGAAATATTTGTTAACGTGATCTTACCGAGAGGAACTTGTTCTCCACATTTTTTCACCTACGTGAGGGAATAGGACTCGCGATCCGTAATCGGTAGGAACACAATTAGTTCCTAACAGGACTCTAGGCCCTGCCTCCGCACCTCCATATAAAACTAAGGGTCAGCCAGGCTTTTCGATGCATCAAATCCTAAGCTTTTTAGCCAAAGACTAAAACACCGATTGGTAAGGGAGCTGGAGGAGGGAGAAGCTCTAGTTCCACGTCCACGACCGGGTCAGTGCCTTGGCGTCCAGAAGGGAGGCGCTACCCGACAAGAAGCTCAAGTTGCGGATCAAGAACACCCTCTGTTCTTGAGTCGGCATTCTGCATCAACTCTACTACATCTTCACTGACGTCTTCACCAACTCAAGAGGCATCCATGGCGGCTCCTAACGCTGGTATAAGATTGATCCCGCCTAATTGCGCATTATTAGATTAGTTGTGGTTTAGGCTAAGACATCCTGTGTTTATGTGCTAATTAGGTTAAACAACAAAACCAAAAAGCAAAACCAATTATGATCTGAGTGAACTGAAACACAAATTTACAGAGTGAGTTATCTAGAGGAGATTGGGGAAGTAGTAGTGATGCTAGATCACCTTGGAGTTTCATAACAGGTTTTGGCATTACTGTTGCACTACCAATTATTTCTTCAAGCAGTTCCCCAACTGCCGTCAAATGAGTTCTTCAAGCAGTTGCCCAACTGCCGTATCTATAGCAAGGAAGAAGAGTTTGTACAGCTAACACTGAATGGTCGTTCCATAAAAAAAACACTGAATGCTCTATCAGAGTTCAGAGCAGGCGATCGTGCAGCCTGCTCCGATCCATTGACCAGACCGATCAATTAGCGAGGCCATTTGCTGTCTTCCCCCCAAAAGCAATCAATGCCACCCAGCATGTAGACCACCTGACTCAGCATCTCAACCCTAATGCCGTGATGCATCTCCTTTACAACAAAGAAAACCTCGTGGTTTTGACCAATGCCCCTTTTGTGATCAGAAGGAGGAGACGGTTCAACACATCCTCACCACCTATGTATTCGCACGGCAGTTTTATTTCTATATTTTGAATCCCTTAAACTTGTCTGATTTGATGCCTAGCCGCAGTGCTAAATCCTTGGCAGATTGGTGGAGAAGGTCATGGAAGAAAGTTCATAAACAGCATCGAAAAGGCTTTAATTCCCTGGTCATTCTAGGATCATGGACCCTCTGGAAACATCGCAATGCTTGTGTTTTTGATGGTTCTGCTCCAAATCTACATGGAGCTCTTCAGGCCTTCAAAGATGAACCACATTTGTGGCACGTAGCTGGAGCCAAGGAGCTCGCTGCCCTACACCTAGAAAGGGTGGTGATCTAGAGTTTAAAACAGGGGTTTAGTCTGATCAGGTCCTTGTGTGCGTTTTTTTTATGTCCTGTAATTTGAACTTTTATTCTCTCTTATTAATTGAAGATACGCAGCTCTCCTGCATGTTCGAGAAAAAATAAACCTCGTGGTTTCCAAAACTTTACCACCAGCAGCTAGTGCTCGACAGAGCTCTTATCCAAATGCGGCATGCGGCTAAGCAGCGATATATTATTGTTTTGCAAGTGTGTGAATTAATCACCACTAGTTTGCATTCAGCAATATAATACAGGGCTTAGTGTGGCAGCAAAGTTGGCTAGCTTGCTGTCACGATGTAAAGCTACTTCTTTTTTGCTGCTGCACATCTCTGTGTGCATGCTGAACTAGCAGGTATAGGCCAGAGTAGTTCATCAAGTACATGCTATCAAATATTCTCTCAATTTTTAAATATATTTTGTTTTGGAATGACAAGACTTTAAAAACTCTCAAATTAAAAAAAATATATTCATCCTCAAATATATCATTTAGCTTTAAAATGGGTGCACTCAAGCTTTTATTTTTTTTGAAGCATTTAAAATGGGCAGGAGCTCTGCTTGGTTTATATTAACTAGTCCATCAACCCGTGCTCCCGCACTGCCCAATATTTTTAAAAGCTATTGTATTTAAAAATTATTTAGAAATTAAACTCCTAGCTAATAATCAAAATTATTTACCTTATACTCTCTCCTTTTTAATACTGCAACATAATACTCATATAGATGTCTACTTATCTTTGTCCAGTTTTTGATTGATTTTAATTAGTACCTACTCTATATACTTTTTCATCCACATTCACGCTTTTTTCATTTTGTATCGTACCTCCATACATTGTGTTTAGTATAAAAATCAATATTTTCATCACTTCCTCACATGCATGTATAAATGATCTACATTTTGACACTCATCATGCCTATATACCTTAACTTAGTATTTATATATTAACAATGACATAAATAGGTAATTTAGAATAATATATTAGTTTACTTTTGGACATTTCTGTATGATGATAAATATATTAAAATTTAGGTGTTTATTTTAGATTATTTTAATAACAACATACGTGGGTAACTTAAAATGCAAATTTAGAATGACATTTTAAGTTATGCTTTATAATGATATACATGAGTAAATTGGATGAAGATTATGAGTTTATTTTAGATTATTTTTATAATGACAGCTCAGTAATTTAGATATAGGTTTGAGGTTTATTTTAGAATATTTTCATAATGACAGTGGTGGATAACTTTTTAGAAAATATAATAGACCAATGACTCTCATTATTAGAGTTGATGTTTGATGTTTTTTATTTTTGTGAGAATTTTGAGGATTCATCTTTTTTTTTTCTAGCATGACTCGTGAGAACTAACGTGGAGTCTCCAATTAAAAAAATGAGATCACATTCCTACAAAACTATTACCTTGAGCTACTTCTCATTTATTAAATATTCAAACACAATACTTATAAAGATATTTGCTTATTATCTTCATCCAATTATAATAGATTTTAGTTATTAATTACACTATAATATTTTCATCCATATTTGTAATATTTAACTTTTCACTTTGCATCACAAATATGCGCTTGAATTTTTTTAATGGACCCTAAGTTTGAGCTATAATTTTAACATAGAAATTTATTTTCCCATCACTTCCTCTGTATCTTTATAAATAGTGACACAGTATATACCTTAATTATTATATCATATACCAATAGTGTAATAAATAAATAATTTAAAATCATATATTGGTATATATTTTTAATTAAGATTATTTGGATTCAAATGTAGGGTTACCTCATGTTATTTTTAATAATAGCATATGTGGGTAATATAGATGCAAATTTAAGGTTTTATTTTAATTTATTTTTTATAGTATTAATGGTAGGCAATTTAGTTGCAAACTTAGGAGGTTATTTTAAATATTGTTTATAATGACATAAGTGGGTAATTTTGATGAAGATTAGGGGGTTATTTTAGTTTATTTTATATAATGGCGGAGGTGGGTAATTTAGATATAGATTTAGGGGGTTATTTTAAGCTATTTTCTTAATGGCATATGTGGGTAATTTTTTACAAAATATAATAGATCCAATGGCTATTATGATTTGAGTCTACTTATTGATGGCTAGATGTTTTGTTTTTTTATGAGAATTTTTAGGATTTCTCTTTTTTCTTTTTTCTAGAGTGTCCACCTAGGATACTAGGTGGTTTTGGAGGTTTCAAAAGAAGCCTCCAATTAGTAATAGTAAGATAGAGAAACTTTGACCACTAATATATACACGAAATGTTAAAATTAATCCTATTATATGATGTTAGAATTTTCCTATGGCATACTTTGATTTCATATCATTATATCTTTTTCGCATATTTATTTTACTAATACAATCATTGGGTAACGTGGCACAAATTTGGGGTTCATGACTTACGAATCTGATAAACCTTTTCAACTTTGAGGATTCAAATATTTGGCTTGATCACACCTGAAAAAATCGATGTGTGCAGCTTACCTCACTATGAGCTATCTTATCCATCAGTTTTATTTATAAACTTGTTCGTACGTACTGTGCTTTATCTTTATGAGGCACGATGCATCGATCGTTGATCGCATGATCTCCATCTACATCATCTTGAGAGTTTTGTATTCTTGAAAACAGAGGCATGCATTAGAATTCCTACAGAGAAGTACCTCTTAGTTGTGACATCATCTTGTTTGCACTACACTGACCACTACAACCAAGCAAACCGTCTTTGATTGTCCTGTCTGGAATTCAAAATGCTAGCCAGCTATCTATGGACCATTTCTTTTGGTTTTCTATTTTTATTTTATTATATATAAAAAAGAATATACACCTTTGAGGAGCATGGCATTTTTTCTTTCAAATATCTGCAGGCTATTTCATGCAGGAGTGTTGTGTCCTTTTTAAGATGCACATGCATTTCAATACTATTCATACTTCTCAATCTTTGATCTGCAGGTAGTCTAGATTATGTGGATTTTCTATATAAAAATTAAAGATTGTCATTTAGTTTATGTTTCAAGTTAAATTACTTCCCAGCTATAATCATGACTGAAGAATTAAGAAGGAACAAATGGTCTTGAACGCTATATGTGTATATCATTGTGAGCTATAGATTGCATATGTGTACAAATTAAACTGTCATAGTTTAGTGTTATGTTTTTATTTTTGCTGGGTCAAAGTTAGTTTTCAAGGCCATACCCATGTCAAATGGCGCCTCATATTTGAAAAGAGGAAGAGAAAATTGACCAGGCTAAGGGAACCAAGTCTTGGAAATCTCGAAGTAACTGACATGACATGTTTGTTGCAATTGAATGCTAGTGCCAGTAATCTCCACTGCTTCAACAGCTATCTCCTCGACCCTCCATGAATGAATAATCCAACATACACTCATCCATGCCCCCTTTACCTCCTCTCTGATGATGAAACCCTCTTATGCTTGTCCAAGCAAGAAGCCAAGATCTCACCTCCTCACTACATGTCTACGTCTCATTGAACATCCAGCATCAACCCCCTCACTGCCGCAATCAATACTTTGGATGATTTCAGGGGCCGACCATTGATCGAGAGCACTTAAATTTGATGGCTTTGCGTGGCGTCAGTAATCATCAATGGCTCTTCCAACCGTTTCGTCCGCTCCTGAAACCTTTTTGACCATGGAGCTAGCTGTGTGGTGGCAATGGAGCTGAGCCTTCGATTTCGTCACTCTCTCTGGATCGGAGAAAGAGATGCTGGTGCAGCATGCATCCAAGAAGCGGAGTAAATGCCATGGCTCCTCGCACTCTCCTTTTAAGGGCTTCACTGGCAGCCCCTGGTTGCCTGCGCGCATCAGTTCTTCACATCACTGCCTGCCTGCTTGGGGTTCTTCGTCCTCTTCGTCTACCGCGTCTGAAGTGCTTGCTTGCGGCGTGCTCGCATGGCCTCGCTTGGCCAGCTCGTCCTCGTCGCCGGCCTTGCCTTCCTGGTCCTGGGAGCCCAGGATCACGTGAAGCATGGCCCGGCGGAGGCAGCCGCCGGCCTGTTCATCACTGCCACTCCGGGTCCGGAGGTGATCAGCTCACCCGCGCAGCCGTTGTTGGCGGAGGCCGATCAGAGGCCGCCCGTCCCTCCGTCCGGGCCATCCGACCAGTTCAACGGCGATGAGAACGGCGAGAAGCCGTCGTTGGGCGGCACCGGCGGCCGCCGCCTCGTCGAGGGCCCGTGACGCGGCCTGGGGCGCGCGGTGGGTTCTTGTTTGTCACGGCAAAAAGAGCGTGCCTTGTGGAGGGCAGAGATCTATCTCAAGGCTTTAGCTAGCTATCGACTTCGTCTCTCTGCGAGTAGTGATTCCGTCCACTGTTAGAAAGGAATTCGCGTGGATTTCATGGCGTCTGTGAGTTTCTGTTAATGTATTTCTGATTAGCTAGTCGCCTCTAGTGTGAGCTCTATGTAAGATCTGCCAAATTTTCTTTTCCAGTGGAGAATGGAAGCGTTTCCCTAATAATGAAGGCATTCTGAAGATTGATTTCTTCTTGTGGTATCTCTCTAAGTTTGTTCTAAGTTGATGTGTTGTCTTTGTGAGAGAACACTTTTCTACACTTCAGGGAGAGTTTCATATACATCTTCTGCTCAGGTGATCTGAGATGATTGGCTGCTGGTCCCGGTTGTTCTGAACTCACAGTGCATGGAAGTCCAAAGCTGATCTACACCCAGCTGAGAATGTCAGGTAGCATCTGCTACACGATTGGGACTGACCATTATCCACTGAGATGCACGCCCACACTACACATAACAAAACAAGCACGAGCAGACATACAAAAGTAGTGAAACAACAGACTAGGCTAGCTTCTTCAACCCAATGGCTTCAAGATCACTGTATCATCAACTCGATGAATTGAGTAACTTGAGTTAATAAAACTTCGCTTATTGAAAACAGGTGAAAGACGTCTAACAAAATCCGTGGAAGAATAAGATCGATTGCACGCACCATATACAAAGTAGAGATGTCTTAAGCTTATCCTTCAAATGAAATAGTGAGCTAATGCAATGGATTGCATGATACCAACTCTGAAGAATAGGAAGCCTCACAAAGTCACACATAAACCTAATACAAGAAACACAAAGTTGCATGTGCTAACCAGGCAGCAGAAAGATATATGAAACAAAATTTCGCTTTTAGCTATTATGGTAGTGTCGTCGCTATTAAATAAGATGATGGCGATTTGTAACGTAACATTCCGTACATCATCTACAGGATCTTATGAAAGCGTCATCTCTATTAAAAAGGACATCTACAGGATCTTATGAAAGCGTCATCTCTATTAAAAAGGACATCGGGTTGTGCGTAACGTAAAGTTTTGTATACGTTACATAACCTAATTTAGGATCTTATGATAGCGTCATTCTAAGCACCGTTACTTACAATATACTGCCAAAAGCTATAAATACGTGAATCACAACAAAAATAGACAGCTTTGCTTTAAAGATTTTTCGGAAAACCTTGCTTTAAGGATTTTATGATATAGGTCTTCCTAATATTACAAAATACTACTAAACCAATAAATGCTCAAGTCTTGGCAAAAGCAAAACATTTCATATGGATACCACCCGCTAGATATTGCCTTACATTTGTAAAAACTTGTATGAGCAAAAGAGAGCTATTTGTTACCTTAATTGCAGAACGAGAATGACTACAACCTGTATACGGACTCCCCGCATATTCTAACTACCTAGGCCACCTAAAAGAATACAGGGAGTCTGACACTAGATGTACCTCTAAGTTGTACGTCAGTATCACTATTCTCTGCTCTTGCATAATACAATTAAGGCTTTACGTTCTTAAAACTATGTTGCTAAAAATACAAGGTGAAAATACAAGTCACTAGACACCCCTTTCTATAATATGTTTGAATAGTAAATTGCACATCTATCAATACATATTGCTAAAAATACAAGGTCAAGTTGCCTCTAGTTCCTCTGTGTGAATATATAGTTGAATCAACAGTTGCCCACAATATTTAGAAAGCTAATTTCTGATAAGTCATACTTCCGGTTGTTATATTCTTTTCCCTCCTGATTTTACTTAATAGTGTCTAATTATAGTTGTTGACCTAACAATATCTTTACATTAAAATTGTTCCATTCATCTAAGTATCATATTCACCACTAAAAAGATCCCGGTTATCTTGAGATACGCCATTCTGAAATGTCCTACTTATACTCATTGTCTCGAAAGGGAAAAAGCCCGAGTTGGTCATGTCCAAATAACCTTTTTTTTTCTTTGTCAAATTTAGAGTTGCCGAGGTTCTATAGTTCCAACAAATTTAGTGGGTGGATTTTAATTTTGGAAAGCAGTAACAATGATAGATTCAATTGGCTTTCTTTCCACTGTAGAGTGGTGGATCGACATCTGTCCTGCTACAGTTCATATACGGCCTTACAAATGTGCCTCGCCAGCCGCAAATCATGATAGCAAGGCAGCATCTCCCGGTCTACCTGATGGAGATCTTGCCTGCTCTTCCCCGTGGAAGAGACCGTGTGAACGCTGAGATTATACATACAAGACTCCGGCAACACGGTGACAGCAGCGAGGACGTCAGGGTGTGCCCTCGGACGCACGTCCTCTGTCTCTACGCTGTGTGGACTAATTACTTGCTACTTGTAGTTGCGGTGTGCAGGCCGTCTCTTCCTTCCCGCTCCTGCACACGATCCTCGCCGTCCGTGAGTCCGTCCGATCACGCTTGGCCCGGGGCATGGGCGTGGCGCGCGAGGGAGGGAAGGTTGTGGCATGCCACGCTAGCCTGCTCGCGGTCGAGGACTTCGCTTTGCGCTGGGGTGGGCTGCTACTGGTGGCCTGGTTCCATGGCTCCATGAGCTTGGTGAGTCGGTGAGCAGGGCTAAATGGAGACATGTCAACGAGCGCAGCAGTACCTGAAAAGTAACGGGCAAGAGCCAAGAGGCAAGGCAAGTTGGGTGGTGTCATCCCCATGTGGCAGGAGGTGGCTCCGCCTACATTTTTGCTCCTACTCGTCGGCGATCTTCCCGTGGCTCATGGAGGCGGGCTGTGCTGTCCGACTCCAGGGCCGGCTACGGCGGCATGGAATGATGTTTTTTATAAAATCTATCTTAAGTGCCTAATATAATAGAAATATAAAAATGTAGCAATCAAATTAGAAGAAGAAAAAGCTAGTACTCTTAAAATTTGACTTTTTTTCAAATATTCATGTGAAATTCTTCGTTCAAAGGGGCCACCAACTAGGTTTTGGAGAAGATTAAAAATCTCGTTAGCCAAATTACTCCAATATTGGTAACTGAAATGTGGCAAGATACTACAGATATGTCAACAATAGATAACGTATACGATACATAAGTTGCCACCATAGCATTATGTTTAAACTTAGTTGCTATAATCTTGTTACCATGTGTCCATGTCACAATTTTGGATAGTAATTTGACAATAACCATAAGGCCATATAACAATTAATCATTGGCGGCAATTTCTCTAAATGGTCAAAACGTTCCTAGAAATGGAATCGGTATGAACTTAATTGTCTTCTTCCTCGCATCCCACTTCATCGTTTGAAGCGTCTCCTTCACCCCCATCCCACTCCTTCACCATGGTTTTGTCTAAAAGAAGTGTCATAATCTCTTACACGGGCCAGCTCCAGCTATACAATGACTTTCCTTGTCATAGCTGGAGGATGTGAATTTTTTAGCATTTTTTGGGTCCATGGGAGCAAGTTGTGCGTTGTGCAGGGAAGGGAGGACCGATCGCCTCTCGCACGTGGACATATCACGATTTGCAGGCCAAGCACATGCGCCTAGGGCTTATCTAAGGAGCTGGCTCGGCTCGGTCCAACTCGTTAACATAACGAGCTAGCTCGGCTCGGCTCGTTAAGAGAACAAGCAAAAACTTGAGCTCGGATTGACTCGTTAGCAGCTCGAGCCAGATCGCGAGCAAGTGCAGCACAGAACAGCACAACAGCTCCGTGCATACGACGGATAGATTGCAATATAAAAGATAAAAGTGCAAGCTTGTAAGGATCGGTGGTCCAAGAAGGGATTGAATTGGGACTTTTTTTTCTAATTTTTAGAATAAGAAAAGCAAACCTTAAACTAGTTATCTTAACCTAGATAACTAGTGATGCCCAAACTACAAGGTTCAAACCTATGAACTAAGTACATTATCAAGGATAAAACCTAGCAATGAGCACACTAAGATATATATTGCAACCTAGGCAAGATATGAGCAAAACAAACACAACAAGAACTAGAGAAAAATAACAAGTAAATTGCAGGAAATAAATTCTCAAAGGAAGTGCTGAAACATAAGGAGAGAGGACACGAGACAACTGGATTTTTTCCTGTGGTATCGAGGAGTTGATGCTCCCTCCTAATCCACGTTGGAGCACCCACTAAGGGTTTTGCTCCCCCTCAAGCCACCAAAACTTGAGTGCTCACTAAGAATGTCCCTTCTCCATCTCTGGAACGACAGACTTCAAACCGTGTACAAGATCTTCCTCTTGGGGCTCCCATAATCTCCAAGAGCTCACCAAGAACCTTCGAATCACCAAGAGCGTCTAGGTGACGTCAACCACCAAGAGTAATAAGCCTCAATGCTTCACTTGACCAGCACTAAGCTCAGCCACGAACTAGATGCACACTTATCACTCTCAAACACTAAGAGAAGTCCTTAATATTGTATATCACAAATCACTTTTGGCTCTAGCACACTCTCATTTGCTCATGAGCTGCTTGAAGCTCCAGGGTGTCAAGAGCAGCTCAAATGACCCAGGGGAGGGGTATAAATATGCTCGAGAACACCAGCTAGCCGTTAGAAAAGTGCTGCAGAAAAAGCACACTATGGGATGTTCCGATGGTCTCCATCCCCGAGGCATCGGAACATCCTGTCACTAACATGTCCAAATTCTAGCAGTTAGAAAAGTAACAGTGAAAAGTTCATCCGACGTTTGCTCCGATGGTCTTGAGCTAAGCATCGGATCATTCGGTGCTGAAGAGAGTTTGGCCCAAAACCTTCTGTCAGCTTCAATTGAAAATATGCTTCCTCCGACGCATTCATCCGACGGTCATTCACAGGGTGTTGGATAAACCGGTGATGAAGGCT
The DNA here is from genome assembly GCF_005286985.2 of Setaria viridis. NCBI lineage: Eukaryota > Viridiplantae > Streptophyta > Magnoliopsida > Poales > Poaceae > Setaria > Setaria viridis. Next base: position 3,575,082 of record NC_048266.2, read on the forward strand.
CAAAACTCAAAAACCTTCTGTCAACTGGAATTGAAAATATGCGTTGTCCGATGCTCTGTACCAATTCATCCGATGGTGGCATCAGAACAAGTGATGCCTCCCTCCAGAAATTCCAGCCCTTGAAAATTCATCCGATGCAACTAAAAAAAAGGGCGTCGGATCATCTGACGGTCCCTTTACCTCTACAACTCATCCAATTCAATCTCCTTTGAGTTTTTCATCGATTTCTTCGCTTCTTGAGTTCTTCCATGAGTTCTTTGAGCTACCAAGTGCCAGAGAGTACTGAGTGTGCATCATTTTTATGGCTAGCTTCACATGATCAAGCTACTATCATCGAAACCCCTCTTAATAGTACGGTTCATGAGCTACAAACTAGCAAAACCTATACTACACTAAGTGTCCTTCATCTCCTTGTGACACTTAGTTTTAGAAAGGTCCTTAGCCTTATCGCATTAGCTCCATGTCCGTTATTTCAATTTAAATTAGGGGTCCACATTCTAATATACTCATGACGAGATAACCAATGATATATCCGCTTCAAAACACACGGTTAGTCGCAAGCATAAGATTGTCATCTATCACCGAAACACACCCTTACCAAAGGTGTGAAAGGGCCTAGATGGCACCTAGGTGCTTCAAAGCTGAACAAGAAAAGATCCAAATTGATAATCCAATTTGTAGAGAAATCACTAATCAGAGGGAAGACAATAAATTTGTGCATACATGATAAAGGTACAACAAAAAGAAACCCCAATCTCTGCCGCATAACAACATCAAAAAATCAAGAAAAGCAGGCTAAGGTGAATCAACAAGCCAATCCACATGACCTTAATGTTGTTGCCTTGTTGGGCATTGTTTCCTTTTTCCTTTTCATCCTGCTTCACAATGTCGCGTTACCGAGTACGTACAATTGCTGAGGGGTTTAGGGTTGGCTTGTTGGGCCTTTCTTGAGCTGCTTCGCTATTGGCGTGCTCGAAGCTGAGCTGCTAAAGGTCTTGGCTCGTTTGGCTCGCGAGCCCCTCATGAGTAGCTCAAACTCAGCTCGTTAGGCCTCCTTCAATAGTGCCAACTTAGCTAGCTCATAAGTATGTCACATTAGATTTTTGCCCAAGCTATCTCTTATTTAAGAGGTAGTCTCATACACACATCCTTAAATCATGTCTCTTCTATTATCTCTTAAGTGTATGAGCTAGTACTTGACTCTAACTATTAATGGAGGAGGCCTAACGAGATAAAAAGTTAGCTCGGCTCATTAGTAAAATCAAACAAGCCGAGCCAACATCGAGTCGAGCGAGCTAATGATCTTTTTGTCCAGCCCTACATGTGCCACACAACCACACTAACGCGTGAATGTGTTGCTATCGGTAGCCCGCATACTGTGGCGCGAGTGGACTGCCTGGACACAGCTGTTAGCATGTATTCCATCTGATGCAAGCAAAACTTTTCCACCGCTATATATTCTTCCTCCGCTACCCTTCCTCTTTCATCGGTCTTCTTTCTTCTCCTAGCCCTTACACTTGCCTCAGCCTTCTCCTATTTGTGATGGCTCCAGCCATCATATCTGCTACCGCCATGTTAATATGGAGGAATTAGTAGCCTCCTTCCTGATCCTCCCCACTGACCATCCACCGCCAGTTCATCGCCTAAGCCGGCGACACCCCACCATGGTGTCCATCAACCTTACTCTCTTGGTCAAGCCTTTTAATCCAAAAGCAGGGCCAAGCCTGAGCATGTGCGAGCGATGCGCATGAACAGGGCCCCCAAAATTGGAAGGCCCCCCAAGGAGCGCACCTTCTGTAGGTATAGGCATTAGGCAGTAGCAGGCCTGGGCATAATTGTTTCGCAGGCCTGTTGTTTCGTAGGAGCCCATGACTCTAGGAACCTGAGTACCTGATGCCCTACCAGGCTGCTTGACAGAGTCCATCCGAATTCCGATAGATGATAGGTGAAAAATTGAATAGATTATAGATTGTGGCCCGTCGCTGTGTCCCGTGACAGCGTGACGCCTCGCCTGTGTCCCTTTGTCGCCCATCGCTGGCTGCCTGGCTTGCTGCCCTAGTGCCCTGCCTTGTTCGCTCGTGGCGCAGCCACCGTAGGCCGCAACTCGTGTCCGTCTGTCAGCTCTGGCCTCTGGACTCCGGTGCGCTAGTACCCACTACCGCTGCGTCCTGCGTGTGGGCGTGTATCGTGCGGCGTCACGAATCGAGATCGACACCGGTATTCGTCAATCGGTCTGTCAATTGTGATCGATTGCTCCAGGTATACTAATTTGATCCAATAAATTTTCAATATTTTCATCAATATTGATGGGTGATGACTAATATAATATTGATTAATCTAGGTGTTCGGTTATTTTTGTATAGGTTCTGGATTATCTAGTATTCCAATTTGAGGTTGTAGTCATGTCTTCTGCAAATCAGTCTAGAAAGTATGAATCTGGTTATCAAAAGCGTAAGAAAAAACAAAGAATAGAGGATTTAACTCAATCTCAAAAGGGTGCTATGGATAAATTTGTTAGAAAAGAGTCCACCGATAATCAATCACTTGGTCAGGGACAGGGAGCTGCACTTGATAATAATGATGACAATGATCCTACAGATGGTCAGATAGAGATAGAAAATATTGTTGGGGTTGAGGAAGTTAATGATGACAATATTGTTGCAGATGTTAATGATTCCTTTCAGCCTGATATATTTGATCCTAGATATTGGGATTCCCTTGATCATAAACAAATTGATATTTTAGCACAAAAGGGACCTAGAAGAGATTTATCAATTACAAAAGGTCCTAAGGATAGATATTCTAGCAGGTTTTTTGCACTATTCTATACAAGAATTTTTTCAAATGGGGAGCATTGTGATAGAGATTGGCTTGTCTATTCTAAGGAACTCGACAGGGTCTTTTGCTTTGGTTGTAAATTATTTACAAAAGGCCATCGAAAAGGTCAGTTGGCAAATGAGGAGTTTAATGATTGGATACATCTTGGTATTAGACTTAAAGAGCATGAGACAAGTACAAATCATGTTTTGAGTATGACAACTTGGTATGAGTTGCGTAGTAGATTGCAAAAGGATCAAACTATTGATAAAGGTGCTCAATAACAACTCGAGAAAGAAAAGGACCATTGGAGAAAAGTTTTGTTCAGAATTGTTTGCATTGTTAAATTTCTTGCCAAGCATAATCTAGCTTTTCGTGGGACTAATAGCAAAATGTATGAAGATAGCAATGGGAATTTCTTGGGATTGGTAGAGATGTTGGCTGAATTTGACCCAATTATTCAAGAACATGTTTGTCGTATTACAAGTGAGGAAACTCAAGCTCATTATCTTGATTTTAAGGTTCAGAATGAGTTGATACATTTGCTTGCTTTTGCTATTAAGTCTGAAATTATTAAGAAAATAAAGAGTGCAAAGTACTTCTCTGTCATACTTGATTATACTCCTGATGCAAGCCACCAAGAACAAATGTCTTTAATTATAAGATATGTTGACTCATCTTCAAGTGATGTTCGCGTAGAAGAATCCTTTATAGGATTTTTGGGATGTCAATGATACAACTAGGCAAGGACTTTTTGATGTGCTAGAGAATGAACTAAAGCTCCTTGGTCTTGATATAGATGATGTGAGAGGACAAGGTTATGATAATGGGTCAAATATGAAAGGGAAACATAAAGGGGTAAAAAAAGAAACTTTTGGATGTAAATCCTCGTGCTTTCTATTCTGCTTGTGGTTGCCATAGCATTAATTTAACACTTTGTGATATGGCTAAGACTTGTGGTAAAGCTAAGGATTTCTTTGGAATCATCCGGCGCATCTATATAACTTTTGCTAATTCTACCAAGAAATGGCAGATTCTGAAAGATAACATATCAGGATTGACTCTCAAGTCAGTATCAGCTACACGTTGGGAGAGTCGTGTTGAAAGTGTTAAAGCTATAAGATTTCAGTGCATAGACATTCGAGAGGCTCTACTTCAGGTACCCAATATTGTTGTACTGATATTTGATAATGATGTACTTATTTTGGCTATCTCCAACTATAACACATATTTTCTTCCTTTCAATTTCAGGTATCTGATGTTGATAATGATCCAAAAATAAGCAGTGAGGCTAAGGGCTTAGCAAACAATGAACTTGGAGAATATGAATTTATAGGGGCAATCGTCATTTGGTATGAGGTATTATATGCCGTTAATTTAGTAAGCAAACACTTGCGAGCAAAAGATATGCTTATTGATGTTGCCATTGAGAAAATGGAAGGGTTGATTTCTTTCTTCAAGGGTTATAGGGAAACTGGTTTCTCAGAAGCATTAGAGATTGCCAAAGGGATTGCACTTTAGATGGATATTGGTACAATGTTTCATAAAAGAAGAGAAATTAAAAGAAAGAAATATTTTGATGAGAACCTAGATGACACAAATGCTGCTACACAGTCTGCCGAGGAGCTATTTAGAATAAGCTATTTTTTACCTGTTGTTGATCAAGCAATTTCCTCACTTACAACAAGATTTGAACAGTACCAGAGTTACCAACAAAATTTTGGTTTCCTATTTACCTCTGAAACATTACAGTCATTGGATGACACAAGTTTGAAATCTTCTTGTGATAATCTTGGGGCTATCCTTACAAAAGATAGAAAATCTGATGTTGATGCCAATGATTTGTATGTGGAGTTAAAGTTTCTTCAAGATTTCATTCCTAAAGAAAATATAGGTCCTGTTGAAATTCTAAAGTTCCTAAAGCGGCATGACTGTTTTCCCAATGCAAGTAGTGCATATAGAATTCTGTTGACCATTCCTGTGACTGTTGCATCAGCAGAGCGAAGCTTTTCAAAATTGAAACTATTAAAGTCATATTTGCGTTCGACAATGACACAACAAAGACTTAATGATTTGGCTACAATAGCACTTGAAAGTGGATTACTGGAGAAGATTGATTATGAGCATATCATTGAAGATTTCATTTTAAGGAATACTAAAAGAATGAAGTACTTCAATGAAAGATTATGAAAGCAAAGGTCGAATAGGTACGGTTTTTGATATATCTTATTGTGATATATATCATATATCTTATTTAAAGTTCTATTTTTTTAGACGGTAGATCTTATTTTAGAATTTGGTACAGGACCTCGATTTTTGCCGGCTCGGCCCTGTCCAAAAGTACCCAGAATCATAAATATCAAAGCCTCAACCCTCGCTCCTAATCACTTTCCTTACCCCACCATCGAGGTTGCAATGCGTGTGTGGCTTCTCTCCATGCGGGAACTATTTTTAGTATTCCGCCACACTCAAGAGGTAATATTTAGCTTTTAAATTTCATGCTTATTACCACTGCGGATTGAGATTGCTTTGGTAGATGGTGGTAACTGTCAATTGTGAGACCTTGGTTAAACCACGTTAAGTAGGCATTATATTTTATTGCATAGGAGAGAAAAAAGATACGAGTAGATGGGATCTTTCAGAAAATTAGTTTGTGATTTACAGTATTCTTGAATTTGGTTTGCCAATTATACTTGTTGAGTGAAGTATGAATTTGGCAAGCTAATAATGAGATCTGGAGCTACATTGTTAGCAGCTTGTTTCATGTTTCTTTGTACTTACCATACATGATTATGGGAGTTTATTTACAACTTTTGCCCGTTCCTTTTTTTTTGAGGGCATGCAACTGTTGCCCGTCATAGTCTACTACTGTGAACAGTGTGTTTCAGGATATTAACGATGCTCTTATAGCTTTTTAGGTCACATGACATAAACAAAAGTAATTTACTCTTAAATGAACGGTTTGGTGAGAAATCAACACACGTAGCCATGTGTACCTTTTCTAATGAATATCTTTTTTTTTGAACGAATTTTTCTAATGAATATCCCTCTAATGCATATCCTGTACTAATTTTAAGCAATTCATGTGAGTCGGAGAAAATGCTAACCACTTAACATTGTAGACGCTCCTCCAAGGCAGCTTAGTCTCTGAAGAGGCTTGAGTTGAAGAAGAGGAGGACTGAGAGATTCTTCCTGATGCTGAACAGTACGACGAGAGCCGCATGTTCTCGCTGGAAGATCTCCTGGGCCTTCTAGATAACGGCCAGAAGGATGGCACAAGCACAACCAGTGGCACCAACACGGCAACACCTCCATGGAGGAACTCTCTCACTTGCAATAGCAGCTCAAAAGAAGAGGTTGGGGTGCAGATTCTACAAGAGGTGAAGGCGCACACTCAGAAATTGGAAAGTTGTGATGGAGCTGCTGGCAACAAGTCTGATGAAGGGGCTTCGTCTCAAGCATCAGGCTACAAATCAGTGGGAAAAGAAGCCAAATTCAGCCTTCAAAGTTTCCTCTCTCTTTTTGGTTGGTTGTTTTTTTTTCAATATTCACTCCCCATGTTCCAAGAACACTAATTTTACCTGCCACCACCATATCAACCAAAATACACCATAACTGTAACAAATGAATGACCTGTGGATTGATATGGCCCTTAATTAGAACTTCGGGCCCAAGGAACAAAGCTACTTATGCCAATGATTCTTTTTCACAAGTTAGGAACTTCTATACCTATGATGTATTCAGATGTTTTTAGTTTGATGTCAGCGGTCATTACTTGAATAATTTCTTCTAGAAAAAATACAAGTACAGTACATGTCCTGAGTTCGGTTTGCCTAACATTTAATTTTAATCCCGATTTTTGTCCTCGCGATAGGGCAAAATTGTCCTTGTGAATTACAAATAGGATTACAAACTTGGGGCAAAGATCATCGCCATTGTCGACCTGGTGGTGCATCCTCCTGTTCCTGATCGGTTGGAGGCACGAGCAGCCGAACATCCTCACGAAGTACTCGACACCGCTGACGCCGGTTATCTCGATCCAGTAGAGCCCAATGTTCCTAATTCCTGAACGAGCCAGGGACGAGGAAAAGCAGCAGAGAAACAACACGATCCAAACCAAGATCATCCGGTGCCACTAGGCACGGCACGTAGCCGTTGAATTCCCTAACGTCATTGCTCCGATATTTTTTTAATGATACCGTCAGAACATCCGGTGCTAAAGGGTTTTTAGTTCAAAACCTTCTGTTAGGAATCAAAGTAAATATATTTTGTCCGACGCTCCTCTTGTCGTATACCATCGGATCATCCAGTGTTGTTGGATTTTCTTTATCTTCCAAGCCTTTCGTCCGACGCCATAAAAAAGTGACTATCGGGTGTACCAAATACTCTTATGCTTATTCCAACATCTTTCTAGGACCATCGGAACATCCTGTTTCCATTCCAATTCGTCCAATGTCAAAGATAACCCGGGCTTGGTTCGCGGCACGATGACCCGGGCTTGGTTCGCGGCACGATGACCCGGGCTTGGTTCACGGCCGGGTGGCAGTGGCGAGGCGGAGCGCAGCCGGGCCGCGGATGAGCCCAGGCGGGGGTGGAGAAGCGCAGCCTGGCAGCGGCGCGAACTCCACGGCTGTGCGGAGGAAGGGCTCCGCGCAGGGGCGGCGGGGCAGCAAGCACGCGAGCGGCAGGTCCGATGGCGCGCGGAGACGACGACTTCGGTGGGGGCGACGGTGAGTGGCCGCGGCGAGCCTGCAAGCGGCGGGCGGCCTGCGGGCAACAGGGTTGAAGGACCGTCCCGGCGCGCGGCGAGGCTTCGACGGCCGGGGGCGGGGCACGTGTGGTTCAGCAATGACAGGAAGCTCGGGCGGCGTGTGTACCAGGCTGGATCCATGCGGTGGAGACGATGGCCTCGCCACAACGCTGAAAAGCGGTATAGGTTTACGTCCCGGAAGTCTGGAACCATTGTGCGTATGTGTGCGACCATTCCATCTTCCTTTTTTATTCTTCTTTTTTCTTCTTTTCTCTCGCTGCCTCCATTTCCATCAGAGAGGAGCTGAGACGCGACGGGAACCTAACCTGCAAGCAAGATTGAGCGAGGTCGGCTGGAGACGGTGAAGTGAGATGACAGAGGCGTCCACGTGGTGACATGACCAGTTTTGATGGGATCAGTTTTGAAGTATTGACAAATTTATTACTGGAGATCTGACGTGGGATGACATGATTTTGGAAGAATAAATTTTTAGCAAAACCTTCGAAGGAAATTTTTTTAGACTCTTGGAGTTGGAGTTGCTCTTAGCGTGCATTGCATGGCCCAGCCCAGGGTTCGTGGGCTTCCAAAAGTGTCACAGCAGTCCTTCCGGGCTCAAGGCCCACGTAAATAACAACCATATAGCTGCTTCTCAAATAACCACAATAAAATTTTCTTAAAAATCGTCATGAATAGTCTATATCAAATGAATCACAGGTGTCAGAAATTGTTAAAAATAAAGTGCAAGAGAGTTTCCAGGACGATGTTCTCCCGGAGCAGCTCCCATGCCCATGGAGGTGAATAACAGATTATTAACTCGTACGGAGTGTGAATTTTCCAGTCCAGGTATTCAGGGGCAACTCAGGCTTAGGCTTTGACAGGTGCTTTCAGTGTTGAACCTGTGCACGGATCAAAGCTCACGCTAGGAAACCTTTAACTCTGAACCGTATAAACACTCTCCAATCTTCAGCAGACAACTCCAGCATGGAGGACTACACACAATTAGGTTCGCTGATTGTCATCTAATGGTGGAGTATGTGATGAACTCCCTGGAAATGAAATGAAATGGTTGGAGGGGAACAGGATTCCTGAAAACAAGAAAAAACGTAAGGATGGAGAATTTTATAGTACAAATTTAATTTAGGCCATGTAACATACACAGTATGCGACATGGGTACAGACGTCAACTTCTATATGAACTCAGACTGTTACTTCGTAAGCACGTAAAACTCAATCCAGTCAAATGTACTCGGGTATTACTAAAAATGAGCAGACAGGTAGGTGAGTGCTTGGATGGTATCCAACTTACGGTCTTGGCCCATAGATCTTGATCTGTCGGATATGAGTGTCCCGCCCGTTTAGGTGATTGGACAAAACAGCAATTTGGAGCATAAATGTATGAATGAATGTTTCTCTGCATACACAAGAAAGACAGACAGTAAGCAGTGAAGTAACTAAAATCGAGTAGTACAATGTTTAAACAGAGCATCACTTCCACTACTTTGAAATAGTTTCACCTCCTAATATATTAAGATGGTAAAATTCCTGTACCATTTCACTAAACTATCTTAAATTCTTTAGAGTATTGCTGGCTGGATTAATTGCCTACCAAAAACACAGATGTAGTTATCTGACTCAAATGAGTCAGTATCAGGTAAACCTGACAGGATATCCAGATCTTTTCAAAGTCAATAGACAGATTCAAGAAAAATAAGCATTATCACCAAAATAACAAACCAAGGATGCCAGATTGAGTCTGCATATTTTAGTCCTCCCACATAAATAAAGAGATTATACTCATAATTATGGAGTACAACCTAAATAGATAAGCATGCGAGCACATGGTTGTAAGCTATATATTTGTACAACAGTATTTACTGGATAAAAGTCATCCTAGAACTTATGTCAGACTCTTCCATTGCAGAATACAATTTTGGGAACTAGTATTCATCTTCAACTTAAAATGCATACCGTGGATCAGCCCCAGATAATGATATATGGACCCATCCAATTGGCTTTGCAAGCTCCACAGTTTTAATTTCCTGGAATCATGAGAAAAGATATCGCGAATTATTGATATTATGCCAATATTGTCAATCAGTATGCTCAACATTCCGAGGACCAGTACTTGCAATGCGGAAGCAACTTTCTCCTGAAATGCCAGGTCATGTAACTGTACCTAACCCCTAAATAAGGCATGGAATACACAAACAATTAAGTTACAGTATTACCATCAGTTTCAGTTTCTCGACCAACATAAATAACAAGATAAAGTAAGAAAAATATAGTCTTTCACAGGCTTTTCTTTTATCCGAACACACAGGAGATCCGCGAATCATTGAAGTCTTTCACAGGCTTTTAAACTCAAGAATGTATGTTCACACACAGCTCTCTGCACATAAGTTGGACCAACCAATCAACATGTATAAAATTGCCTAAATTTTACAATACCTGACAAGCATCTGAGCATTGCTAAACGATTTTTCCTGGAGAAAAAAGAGTACCTTGAGGTTGTGGAAGCCATCCCCGGCCCTGATGGAGATCTTGCTCGGCGTGTAGCTCTCGTCGAGCTTGAAATCCACGTAGAGCACAACAAGCTGCCCGCGCAACACAAAACAAATTAATCCAGAACCCCGTGAATCAAACAAGCCAAAAGGAATAGCATCCCTACTGAAGCACGCACCTGCAGCTGCACCTTCTTCTGGAACTGAATGTTAACCAAGTGAGGCTGCGCGCCGTCCGACCTGACCAAGTCGCCAAATCCGAATCAGGCTTCTAATTTCGATTACTCCCATGAAAGAGGTAAAAAAGGAAAACGAGTGGTGGGTGATTGCTACTCACTGCCAGTAGGTGTCGAGGCTGTCGTCGCGGAGGGCCGCGACGCCGTTGCCGGCCTTGCAGGAGCTGACGCTCCACGCGGCCGTCTTCGCCATCTCCCGCATGTCCGCTTCCACAGTCAGCTCCGGGCTTCCCTTCAGCCGCCCCGCGGCCGGCGCCGGCGCCGCCGCTGGGGTCGCCGCGGCCTCCTCCTCGGCGTCGGATTCCATCGGCGCGGTGGGAGGGGAAATGTTGGGGAAGCTTTTGGACGGGTTGTGCGGGGAAGCAAAAACGGAAAAGGAAAAATTAACAAAAGCACCCCTTGAGGAGCGCAATCGGTCAATCGCACGGTTCGCACCACCACCGTCCACTGAGGGCTCCGAAGTCCGAACTGATAGGACATGCACGCCGCGCGCGGTAGTCTCGTCGATCGAGACCTTCAATTATGATCGCAGCCTCGCAGTCGCAAGCCCAGGCTCGTCGACCGTCGTTTCATTTCTGTTCACCGGCACCACCTTCTCATCTCCCCAGTCCCCAATTTCAAGATCTCTAAACCTATCGCGAACGAGCTCCCGAGCATCGGAGATCGACGCCTCATCGCCTGATCACGCGAGACATCAACAAAATCTCAAGATCAAGACACAGCAGCCGACGGCTCGAAAGATCTTTATTTTATTTCTTGCAGTTTACACTGCCGAGGTAAATAGTGGCACTTCGACACTCCATTGATAATTTTGTTTGGTTAATTTTACTTTGATTTAGTTGGTTCAATAGCTTGTTACTTGTAGATGGCTAGATGCTAATTGAGCAATTATTTTTTAAGGATAATCATGGTACTAAAAAGAAAGATGCTTGATTCTTTTTTCCAAAGGGAAGACAGTGTGCCTGAACAGATTAATGCTGACTCTGAGACAGATGTTCATATGCTAGCTGGCTTGCTGCACAGCAACAGGAGGATGAAAATGAAGAGGTTGAAGACGAAACTCCAAGGCAATCACCATCCGAAGTTCAAAGAATCAATCCTAAAGGTGTTAGTGCCCTAGTGGTGGAACGAGATCCAGGTTTACATCAACAAATTTGGGATTATCCTCCCGATGAACAAGACCAAGTTGTCAGAGCGTACACGAAGCATGATCCATACCAATCTCTTAAGAATGAGTACCCTTCTTCTGGTTCGAAGAAACACCCACGCAGATTTCAGACTCATTAGTTCAAATCTTTCCCTTGGTTAGAGTACTCACCTACAAAAGGTGCAGCCTTTTGCTTTCCATGCTTTCAGTTTTCTAAAAAGCCAATTGGAAAAGTAGGATCAAACACTTTTACAATGAAAGGGTTTAGAAGCTGGAAAAAGTCAATAATGGAAAAGAATGTGCCTTCTTGACTCACATGGGAAAAGACTGTGGTTCAGCTCATAAATACAATGTTCAGTTTTACGAGAATTTGAAGAACTAGCCATGTCATATTGAGCAAGCCGTTGAGAAGCAAACCAATGAAGATATCAAGAATAATAGACTCCATCTTAAAACATCAATTTATGCAATCCGATGGTTAGCTTTCTAGGCTTGCCCCTTCAGCGGACATGATGAATCTGCTGACTCAAAGAACCAAGGTAACTTTCTTGAAATGGTAAAACTTCTAGCTTCATATGATGATGAGGTCAAAGTAGTGGTTCTAGTTAATGCCCCACAGAATGCTAAATACACTTCAGCACAAATTCAGAAAGAAATCTTGGATCTTATGGCTTGTAATGTGCAGAAATCAATTCGTAATGAAATAGGAGATGCTAAGTTTTGCTTGGTTGTTGATGAATCAAGAGATGAGTTAAGAAAAGAACAAATGGCAGTTATTGTTCGTTTTGTAGATAAAGAAGGCTTTATCCGAGAACGGTTTCTTGACCTTATTCATGTTCATGATACATTCTCTACAACTCTTAAACAAGAATTGTTCTCTGTTTTAGCTTATCATAAATTGGATGTTCAAAATATTCATGGACAAGGATATGACGGTGCTAGTAACATGCAAGGAGAGTGGAATGGACTCCAAGATGTGTTTAAAATTGATGATATTTGCTTGCTGGCTTCAAAGTTCTATCCTGCTGATTTTATTGAACAGGAAAGAAATAACTTAAGACAACGATTACAAGATTTTGAACTTAATGTGCCCACAAATCCAAAATTTCAGAATTTGTCAACTATTTCTGAGCTATGTTGTCGGCTAGTGGAAACTGGAAAATCGGATGACTATCATTTGATCGACAGGTTATATAACATGCTGCTCCCAGTTTACTTATTCTCTTACTACTATTCCTTTTGTATATGAATAATACTAAATATTTTCCTTTACAGGTTGATTCGTCTTGTTCTAACCCTGCCAGTTTCAACTGCAACTACAGAGCATGCATTCTCGACAATGAAACTTGTTAAGACAAGGTTGTGAAATAAAATGGGTGATGAGTTTCTAAGAAATTGCTTGATAATCTACATTGAGAAGAAGATTGCAATGGAGTTCACATCTGACACACTTATTGATGACTTCAATGATATAAAGACCCGTAGAGTAAGACTAAAATGAAAAAGATAATCAGATCTGCATATTTAGTTGAATCATTAGTTAGTCAGAGACTTCAATGATATTGCTCTTTTGTATTGGAATCATTAATTGTTATATATTTCTCGAGATTTTAGTTGTTACAATCTATCGGTCGTGTTTGACCGCCCCCCCTATGTTGAATTCTTGGCTACGCCACTGGTTGTGCGACGGGGGGCGGCGGAGCGGGTGGTGGAGGGGGCTGCGGGCAGTGGAGGCGGCGGCGGGGTGCGGGAGCGACCGAGCGGTTCCTCTTCCTCCACCGAGCCCCTGCTCCTCCCGTTCCTCCTCCCGCCGCTGCTTCCCCAGGATCTTGTCGCTTCAACTCCGGTGCTTGCCTCCCCCAATAGATCCGGTGCCTCCTGCTCCAGTGCCGGCGAAGAATAGAGGCTGCAGTGCAGGTGGCGTGGCTAGCTGGGAGGCACGGCGCGGCTACCTGGGAGCGCAGCGCGGCACCTAGGAGCGCGGTGCGGTGCGGCGTGACACCCAGGGAAGGGCCGTGGCGGGCGGAGGGCACAGGCCAGGGAGGCGCGGTGGGCAGCGGGGAGGTGGCGGCGAAGAAAGGGAGGAGGGCAGGCGGCGGGGAGCGAGGGCAGGCGGTGGGGAACGAGATCCTCTGAAGTTGGTCTCCATGACTGCTGCCGGCAGTCACTAAATTGTTGTCGTTCATTGGCATCCAACGGAGCAAGCTGAGCCCAAGCACTCTACCTCGTTTGCTCGTTGTGTGGCCCAACAACATGAGGTCGTTAAGCGTAAAAATGCAGCGGGCAGCTCCTACCGAGAGCTCCCCATGGATAGGGGAAATCGCTGCCGCCGTCTTCTGCTTGAGCGCCGCATCGTTGCCATCCCCTCACCTAGAGCCATGCCGTCATCATCCCCTCGCCCAGAGCCGCGCCGTCGCCATCCCCTCTCCCAGAGCCGCCTCGTCGCCATCCCTTCGCTGCGAGCTGCATCGTCGCTGCTCCCTCATCAAGCGTCTCGGCGTCGCCGTCCCTCGCCGAGCGTCGTCGCCGTCATGGATTTTGATTTTGATGCTTTGGGTACAACCACAATTTACATAGTTTGCAAGCTCTTGCACAAATTGCACTTTACACGCATGGTTTGTAGACTGTACATAGAGTATTAGAGATTGAAAAAGCTCATGGAGGTCAGCAGCCGTGTCTGTAGCTAGTCGAGTTCGAGCTCTGCATGGGTAGAAGGCGTGCAGGACATGGGCGAGGTGGAAACGCTGCAGGCCGGCAGCGTCCATGATGGCGACGATGCTCAGCGAAGGACGGCGACGCCGAGACGCTCGACGAGGGAGCGGCGACGATGCAGCTTGCAGCGAAGGGACGGCGACGGCGCGGCTCTGGGCGAGGGGATGGCGACGGCGCGGCTCTGGGCGAGGGGATGATGACGGCGCGGCTCTCCATGACGGGATGGTGATGGCGCGATGCTCGAGCAGAAGACGGCGGCGGCGATTTCCCTATCCATGGGGAGCTCTCGGCAGGGGCTGCCCGCTGCTTTTTTACGCTTAACGGGCCGTGTTGTTGGGCCACACAATGTGCGAATGAGGTAGAGTGCCTGGGCGCAACTTGCTTCGTTGGATGCCAATGAACGGCAGCAATTTAGTGACTGCCAGCAGCAGTCATGGAGACCGACTTCAGAGGATCTCGTTCCGGCGGCGGGAGGTGGCGGGAGGCGGGCGGTGGGGAGCGAGGGCGGGCAGTAGGGAGGTGGCGGTGGGGAGGTGGGTGGGCGGAGAGGTGGCGGCGGCGAGCGAGGGCGGAGGGCGGGCGGCGAGGAGGTGGCAGCGGCCACCTGGTGCATAGGGATGGTGTGGGGGATGGGGCGGGCGGTCGGGCGTGCGGATGGGTGCTGGGAGGATTGGAGGATTGAGGTCCACATGTCAGGCGAGTTCGCAGGTTTGCAGGTATGGGTAAGATATTTTTATATCCGCTAATTTTTTACCCGCGAGTACAAAATCAAATCTGCACCTGTGCCCGTGAGTATAAAATAGAATCTGTATCCTTATCCTACTGGGTTTTTACCTGTGGACACGTGGGTAATTTGTGCCCGTTGCCATCTGGGAGAAGGCAGCGGGCGCATAGCAACCGCATAGGCGGCCAGAGCGGGCAAAGCTGCGCACCTCGCGAGGAGCAAGGCGTTGTGCTGCTTGCGTTCTTGACATGTGAGGTTTTGCACGCTCTTCCGCAGTAAAAATTTGGGTGAGCTAAAGTGGGGAGGGAAGAAATTGGAAAGTTGTGATAAAGCTGCTGGCAACAAGTCTCTGATGAAAGGGCATCCTTTGAATCATCGGGCAACCAGTACATCCCAAGATTCGTCGGTGCGGAAAGAATTCAAATTCAGCCTTCGAAGTTTCTCTTGTTCTTTCGTTGGGTGTTAGAATTTTCTTCAATGTCCATTCTCCATGTTTCCAAGAACATTGAGAATCAAAATACTACGTAACTGTAATAAATGAATGAACTGTGGATTGATCTAGCCTTGGGGTGTCTCCAATAGTCTAGCTTATAGCTAGTTCAATCAATTTTTACAAGTTAAACGATGCAATAAGTATGAGATTAGTATGGAGTGAAGAGCTAATCTCGCTCACCTTTCGATGCAGCTCTCCTCACAGTACGATCTTCAAAGTTGCCATGTATACGGGACCCACATCAACTATGAGCTATCAACTAATTTATAAACTTATACTATTGGAGACGCCGACTTTGAGCCCAAGGATCAAAGCTATCTATGTCAATGATCTTTTTCACGAGCCAGGAACTTGTGTATATGTGATGTATTGAGGTATTTTTGTTTGATGTCTGGGGTCATTACTTGAATAGTTTATTTTGAAAAAATAGAAAAATACAAGTACCTACGATGAGTTCAGTTCGTATAATGTTTATAATTTTATAAGTCCAATATTTGTCCTTGCGACACGTATATACTAATATACTTGTCACGGGCCCACGTGGCTATGTCACAACTTTTTTTTAGAAGAACTGCAACAGGCTAGATATGCCAACCTGAAGATATATTATCAATATATACGAGCGTTTGCATACAAGATTTGTGAAGCTAGCGTCACAACTATATTAACAGGGCCTTGTTACCATACAATGACAAAAATCTGAAGTTATCCTGGTACTGTCATGTACATTTGACGGATCCAAATTTTAAAATGGTTGTTCGGGTTCTTACTAAGTTGGAGTCTTCGACGAGTATAAAAGCTAATTAATTTTTCACTGAGACATTGTGAATTTGTGATTTGTGAATTACAAATAGGATTCGGCACGTTCCTAGGCCACCGGCTTGTCCACGCGCACGAGGAAGCTACAGAACCATCACGACACGAACTGTGCTACGTAACCGAAGCCGAAGCCGAAGCCAAAGACGACCATCAAGAGGCAGAAGCCGGCGATCTCCGGCGTGAAGATCCTTTCCCTAGCCCACCGGCACCGGGGGAGGCCGGGGATGAAGAGGCCGCGGAGCAGGAGCGCGACGAAGAACAAGGACGCGACGATGGCGATTAAATAGGATGCTCTTCCTGGCCCTCCTGCGCTTGCGCTCCTCGGGGTCCTCCGCCTCCGCCGCCATCTCCGAGCCACTGTGCGGCGCCATGCTCCGCGCGCCGCCGCCGACGGGATGGCAGCCTGCGGTTATGGTGGGCATCGTCGCGAGCTAGGGTGCTTGGTGCTGACGTGATCTGGAGGAGGTGGCCCTTTTTGGTTTTGTTTCTCGTGTCATCTCACGTGTCTGTGTGGAGGGAGGGAGAGAGGAAAGTGCGGGCTTTGTAGACAACCCAGTGCGGGCGTGGCGGGCTTGTCAGACTCGGAGCTGCGATCCCAGGTATTTATAGACCCAGTGGGCCGTGTGTGGCCAGTGGGTGGGCTTCGTTGTTGGGCCTTTATAGACCCAGCGCGCCGTTTGGCATGGTAAGCATCGCGCCGCGCCGCGGCCGAGTGAACGGAGATCAGCATTGCGTCTGACCTCACCGCCATTCTCGCCGCACCGCCGCCTCCATGCCGCCCACGGTGTTGGCCAAGCACGCCGGCGTTTTCTCCCGATTCGATATGATTTTTTTTTTGTTTTTGCGAGTAGAGTCCGATATGATGAGCGCCAAACTTTCTCCAGATTTGTTGCGCCTCAACCCCCGAACCATCAAGAATTCATGAATGCCATAAAGGATAGTAGGAAGAATTTGAAGTTCTACTCCGGTACGCACATTTTCAACAAAATTTGAAGATATCTTAAATCTTTCATACATGTTTGAGAAAAATGAACTGTACATGCTTATGGTCTGACCGACCATCTTTTTCCCATAGTGTTGTGTAAACGTATCTGTTCAAGTACATTTTCGGTATCTCCATCATCCATTTATTCTTGGATCAGGTGAGCCCCAATTTACAGTAGAAGGAATTGGCACACCCGTTATATCTTCAGTTCAGTCAGTTGTGATCGAGTTTCAACCATTCCAGCTTCTTCCAGGATATCTTCGTCGAACTTTGGCGGGCTAGATGGAGCACTGCTTGAGGGTGAATCTGACAGGAACACATCTGAGTTGTTGTCAGACCATTCTGCAGCTCCAGCACCACCAGCTTCTGCATCTTTAGGTGTTTCTGAATTGGGTTCATTCTTAGTGCCATCCACTTCTGGCTCATCCCGTGCTGATGTATCCTTGAACAGTTGATCTCCTTGAGAGTTTGGTCCAGGAGCTTCTGCTTCTGGTAAAGAATGCGTAGAATAATGGTTATCTGCTGGTTCTATATGATGAATCTGAACTGATCTGCTATCCAGCAAGCTATGTTCAGCTGCTTTGTTGCTGGTTTCTGTTTCCTCTAGAGGTATTGCATCAAAGCCATCATGTTCATTGTGTAATCCCTTCTGGTCTGGTTCATGATTTGTGATGTGATCATTTTTGCTTGACCAATCCAGATGACTGAAGGCATCATCAACCTTTGCAAGGCTTTCTTTCTCCTCGCTTGATAACTTAGATTTGCCAATTGTTGTACTCATGTCCATATCAGAAAATATAGCCTACAATTATCAGGAAAAATATGTGTAAATGTATACAAAGGTGAAATGGCGCGAGCAGTTGATGCAATAAGATATAAGAAATATCCAACTACCTCAACTCTGAAGTCTACAGGAAATCGGTGTTTTGTGTCCCATAGAATATCAATCTGGTCCCTATCAAGTACCAACAGATTGTCTTCAATAAAAGCTGTGCTAAACATGGCTCTGAACACCATAACTTCATGTTCAAAGTCCTCATCCAGGCTGATGCACTCAATTACAATGTCTCCTTGCACAGGACAATGAACATTAACCTTGATTATCTCACATTCTTCCTGAATTTGCAAACAAGAACAGTTTAATACGCATCAGTTCATCACTTCAGGCTTGAAAATGTCTTAAGATACCATATATATAGTTTTACATCAAATATACACCTATCCTACAATTCGGGGAAAAAAATTGGGAGGCTGATAAAATAAATAACAAAAAGGTAAGATTAAGCACTTCGAAATTTGAGCTTTGGACTTATTCATAACAATAGAAAATAAATTTAATTAAACTTGTAAGGTTGCAATGGTATATTTTAAATAGATCGGTACAAGTTTAAACATTAAACTATTGAGCCAAAGCATTATGGACAAACAGCATAGACATGCCATAAATACTAATATGCGATTCATGATAGTTGATAACCAAACAAAGTTATACCTGTGTATAAAGCTGGACAAAATCACTTGTCTTTGGGATCGAAAAAAGAACTTTAGTAGCCCTGTCATTAGGTGCAAGGGGATCTAGGCCATAAATCCGGAATATTGGTCTACATCCCCCTTGCCCATCAAAATTCGGTACCTTCCTGATTATTATACAATTCAAATTCAGCATTTTGTCAACAGGAGGCCACAATTCTGGTGATGTGTGCATTTTTGACACATACTTCAAGTATCTCAGCTGAGAAGGCACTGGGTCAATTGGTGAGAATAGCTCAGCTAGCCCATCTGGTGCGTGTCTGCAAACCATCTCTAAAGCCTTCCTCTCATCACTACACCTTTTGAGGTAAACCAGTAGAGCTGCCAATGCAAAAGCAAGGACTGGCCACCCCCCATGTTCTGAATGGATAAGCAGAAAATTGTCCTGGCTTAATGAGAGCCAGCTTTCACTAGACCTCAGGAAATGGTGAATCATCTCCATGGTGAGCAAGGGGCATCCTTCATAGTTACGTGGATAACCCATCACACTCATGTCGTAGTAAGAGAAAATGCTGGCAATTTGGTTGTCCTTCTTGCCTCCCTCAAAGTTGAATAGCATGAATGAGTCGATGGAGTAGCGGCCAAGTAGCTGTTTTAAGATTCCTCCAATGTATGGCATCAGCTCGTCTTCTTCAAGTAAATCCGTGGAGAAGCAGTGGTCAAATACTGGCAAGTAAAGAAGCAATAAATAGTCAGCATCAGAAACAGAGAGCAAATGCTATTTTCGTTATTAAACAGTATGATTACAAATAATGTACAAAGGATGACCAGTTGAAATAGGTGAATGTTTGCATAAGAATGTTGGGAATAAAGTTCAATTTGAAGTAGCGTCGACTTAGACAATGAAACATCAGTGTATACTTGAGAAAAGGAAATGTAGTAGGTACTACCTAAGCTGCACAGGTGGATGATAAATGGGGGAAATGAACCTAGTTTTGGGCAATTAGTTTTATCAGAAGAAGTCATGAAAAAATTCAAATCAAATTGATAAGGTAGTGGATGAAGTCTGAACAACAGGTTCGTCTATAAAAAGCCTGAACAACAACATCAAGGTGACACTTGTCAACAATTCGATAAAATCACTTCCCCAAAAACACAGTAAGATCAAATAATGGCATGATATATTATCTTTAAATACATATTTGGCACTAATATGAGAATGTAAGCCTCAACGGTTGCCATTTTTCACATAAAT
The DNA here is from genome assembly GCF_005286985.2 of Setaria viridis. Classification (NCBI taxonomy): domain Eukaryota; kingdom Viridiplantae; phylum Streptophyta; class Magnoliopsida; order Poales; family Poaceae; genus Setaria; species Setaria viridis. Next base: position 3,594,991 of record NC_048266.2, read on the forward strand.
GAGCAAATGTGCATCTGATCCCATCCACTCTCCAATCCAACAATTGGAAGGTCCATCCCATCCACCAAGCATAGAAAACTTAATTTAGTATCATATAAATGCTAAATCCCATGAACTAAACTAACTGCTGTTGAAAACAATCACACCCAACTAAAACAGTTTCACTTCAAAATGGAGATGTGATAGTTCATATAAAAAAAAAGAGAGACAATGGCAACGCGGTAGCCAACTACTCTGGTCAATTTCTGTGCCCCTATTTTGGTCAAGCGCATAGTTTAACAACAGCTAAGCGACGGCCTTTCCGCGAGTCAAAGCATGAACCGAACCCACCGGCACAAAGCCACAAAATCTGGGCAAAGCTATCTCCACTCCCCAAGCAAATCCCCGCCTCGAGATCAAAATAAACGCACTCTTCTTTTTTTTTACATAATTTCCCCCCTCGAGAAATGGGGAATAAAGCAAGAAAAGGTGCGTGCGAAGTGGCTTGTGTGGGCAGTATTCTCGGTACCGTGGCACGCGTTACTTCCAAGAAGCCCCCGACGAACAGGTCCAACAAGCCCAGCCCCAGCGCGAGCAAACGAGCAGGTTCGCACAAACGCACCCAGCTAAAATAGCAAGATTGCCGAGTACCGGGCCGAGAAAGGGCACGCACCGAGGATGTTGCCGGAGATCTCGACGAGCCCGTCGGGCGGCCGCCGGTAGAACAGCCGCCGGAACAGCGCCATCCGCCCGCGCGCGCCGCCGCCGCCGCAGGAACCGGCGCAGAGCGCGACGCGCCGCCGGGTAGCCGAACCGTGGGGTGGAGGAGATGGAGGGGGACGGGGACGGAGAGGGAGGAGACGTGACGAGCAGTAGCGGAGACCGTTGGGGGAGGAGGGGGGTGGCAGCCCGTGGTGGCGAGATATATTGGCAGCGGTGGGAGCTCCGCGCCGGTGGATTTGTTTTCTCGGAGGTTTTGGTGATGGTCTGGACGTTTGGTTTGTTTAACAGGTCGTTGTGGGCGCGTGCGTGCGACCGCTGTAGCACGAGACAGGTGCGGAGCAGGGATCGCTGACGGGCACAAATTACACACGTGCCTACGGGCAAAAATGCGGTAGTACAAGGATACGGGTGTTATTTTGTGCCCGCGAGCACGTGTGCGGGTTTAAGTTTGTACCCACGAGTATAAAAATATCTTACCCATGCTCGTGAACCCGCGAACCGGCACCTGACATGTGGACCTTATAAAGTATATAATACATTTCTATCTATCCTTATCCTCCCGGAGTCCACTCTCGCACGCCCGCACCCCCGCTCGCTCCCGCACCCCGCCACCACCTCCCCGCCGCCCGCCCTTGCCCCTTGCTCCCCGCCGACTGTTGGCCGCCACCCGCCACCCTCTCCCGCTGCCCGCCGCCACCTTCCCGTCGCCGCCTCTCCACACGCCCAGCTCCCCGCCGCCACCTCTCTGCCGCCCGCTGCCCCCCGTCGCCACGGGCATGGGTGTGCCCGCAGGTGATGAAGGTTTGCCTCGCAGGCGCGGGTTTGTAAATCCTCTGCCCGCGGGTAATGTGTTGGTTCCACCAATGTAACAGGAAGGCCCGCATTCGGCCTTCAAGGAAAAAAAAAGAAAGAAAGAAAAGTTGGAATGGGTTCAAAATTTGAATCTTTATTTCCTTTATTATTTCATTATTATTGTTATCCTTTTTCTTTCAAACCATTGCCTTTATTTCCTTGTTTGTTCCTCTTCCCTTTTTCTTTAGGTAAAGACTCTATGGCAGCAGGCTGTAAATTTGTTGGTTGGTACAGCCGGCTTCATCCGCCGTCGGTCCAGGAACGTACGGCACAGATCACCACCTATTATTTCTCACGGACGACGCATCCCCTCCGCCGCGGGGTCCACTAGTCAGAGAGAACGGGCAGGTTTTCTGAGCGACTGTTCAAATCACCGGGATGCGCGCCTGTTCGGTTCGCATCGTTCCCCATTCTCCATTCCGCTTTCTCTCTCTAGGGTTTCTCTCTCTCTTCCGCCCGGCGATTTCTAGGCGAGGCCTGCAAATCCGACGATTCCGCGTGAAGGGAAGCGCATATCCAAGGCGGCGAAGCGATGGAGCGCGCACGGAGGTGAGCCCATTCTACTCATATGCGTCGATTTCTACACCACGAAGGCCGGATGCGTACTGATTTTTGTGGGCACCTCGTGGGATTTCCAATTCATAGGAGGGGCTTGAGGATTCGGTGGTAGAGGAGGAGCGAGGGGAGGGGTAGGCACGAAGGTGAGACATCTACATTCGAGTTCTCGTTTAATTTGATGTTGGATGGGTGCTCGAAATCTGACTGATTCGCGATCGTCCCCCTCTGTTTCATTTGGGTTTTGGCGAATTTCTCAACTGCGTGCCCAATCCTGTCGAAAACCCAGCTGCTTATGATCTGCGCGCACAAGGTTAGGCATCCATTTGACACGTGCTCCCATTTTTTCATGAATTTTCATTCGCGAGGGAGGGAGATCTCCAAAACACGAACTGATTTGGATTCTTCTCGCCTACTGTTTTTTCCACCTAATTTTGATGGTAGGTAGGGAGCCTAAATCTGGAGCGGTTGATAAGTTGGTCAGCTACATAGAGGTGAGTTTTTTTTCACCACCAGTGCCCTCTATTTTTTCCCCTTTTGCTTGGATGCATGTTATGTAGGTTGGATTTTTTAGAGATACCCCCAGCTGCTGTGATGCATGTTAACACAAATGTGTTTTTGTGGTCCTTACACTAATGTGCTTGTATTCAGAGCAGTCCACTGTTGCTTTTTGAGCTAATTTTCATACTATTATGCATGTTTATCCAGACACATGCACCCTGTCTGCCCTCTGAGCTATGCATGTATATATTTTTTCAGAGACAGCCCCCCATGTTTGTTGCCTGTTCTAGCTACCATAATATTATGCATGTTATTTTTTCAGAGACAGCACCCCTGTCATTTTTTCTGAGCTAGGTTCACCTTGTTGGTGTGAAGTTTTATCGCTCACTGTTTTTTGTTCTTGTCTGAACATTGCTCTGAAACCCATTGCAGATTCCTAGTTCTGTTAAAACTTACATCCTCTTCAATGTTCTAGAATTTTTAGCTTCAGTTAACTAGGTAGGTATTCCATGGTCAGACACTTTGTGTGTTAATCCTTCCTCTTTTGGGCTGAGTTTTTATTCGGTTTTGCTTCTGCTCAATGTATCTTTTTTTGTGTCTAGTTGGTATTTTTTTAGGATCTAATTATCTTTTTTAGTTGCTCACCTGCTGGGTTAGATGCTTGATAACAAAAAAATCTAACCCAGAAAAACAAACATAGGTGCCTCAAAGATGTTTGTGGCTTAAAACAAACATAGGTGTTTAATTGATCCGACTTAGCTTATCTCCTGCGCAGCTAGTGCATCCATGACACATTCTACCTAGTATCTTTGGATATTAAGGTTCACGGTGTGCTGTTGAATAATTGTTTTTGTTTTTTCAGAGATAATCCCATGTTTGTTTTCTGAGGTAGCTCCCACACTATTTATTCATACAAACAGAGCACCCATACATAGTAGTTACGCACTATATTTAAGACCTGCCCTGTGGTCACCGATCACAGTGGTAATACCAGTGGCGATTATACCTGTACCAATTATCAGGCAACTCTTAAAAACTCTAGGAGGGGATTCAGAGTTGTGATTGCGTTAGGTGCAGCCCCATAGCAATTTCTTTTTCAGAATTACTCTCTCCGTTCTAAATTATGAGTCATTCCAACTTTCTTGGAGTCAAAGCATCTCAAGTTTGACCAAATTTAGACAATAATGTACTAACATTCATGATACCAAATAGGTATCATTAATTTCTTTATTAAATATATTTTCATAGTATATCTATTCGGTGCCATAAACTTTTGTGATCTTCTCTATAATTTTGGTCAAACATAAAATGGTTTGACTCTCCAAGAAAGTTGGAATGACTTATAATTTGGAACGGAGGGAGTATATTGTTTGCAGTAGAAATCATTCAGTGTAGTTCAGCAGCACAATGGTGGGAGCTATCTAACGGCTTTTATCTTTTTTTTTTTTTGCTATCATTGCAGCATAGGTGGGGAGCTACAGTTTGGAAGATAAGGAGGTGGAAGGGGGAGTGTTGACGCTCGTTATTGACACACTTTTAGTGCCATTTAACTAGTGTTTTCATGCATATTCTTATACTAACCCGCCACTTGGCACCTGAAATAACCCCATATTCGCATGTGTTGTGTTTTGGATCATATTGCAAAATCACAGGAGATACGACATAATTGAAGGGTTTTTCTACAGGTTGGAATTGGGCCCGGACTTTGGATATTGGAAGGCCCAAACACGAACATTGAACTGCAGACCCGCAGGAGGAGCTCTCCACCCTGTTCTCATCATCCAACTTTACTTTGCAGAAGAAATTAGGATCTTCCTGTTGTATCTCTCTAAAGCGGTCTATAGCCTCTTGCATGTCCTTGTACTTTTTTCCCCTCCTAATCTTGGACCGAAAGCTGCTGACATCTTTCCCTTCATATGGCACCATCTGTGCTGAACCATACATCTCATTCATCAGCTGCATTATACGCCCTGTGGACAGGTTGCATCCGTGCAGCAGGGTAATAAACTCCTTCTCTTGCTGCGGGATCCCTTTGTGAGACCTTAGGAATTTTTTCAGAGATGGCTTCACAACTAGATCATGGTTGTGGTCAGCCATAAAGTAGGCCACATGCCACCTCTCATCTATGAGATTCACAACCATCGTGGCTTTGCATCCTGTGTGAATCATCTTCCCCCTTTTCCTTTTCTTTCCACCATCAACTTTCTTCTTCTCTTTTGTTTCATCATTGTTGCTCTCAGGTTCAGAATCATGTTCAGAAGAATTGTACCCATCAGACTCAGCAGTTGCTTCCTCTTCCTTAGCCTTCTTACCATAGCCCTCTTTGTTACACACATGTCACTTTGTGCTGCTCCCTTGATAAACCTGACAGACGTGTAGAACTAATGTGAATTGAGAAGCCAATCCTCTTTGCATATGTGTTGTAGTAAGACTTTGCTTCCGCTTTAGATGCAAAAGTCTGTCCAGTGTACGGGACAGGAGGTGTACACCAAACTTCTTCAACAACCTCATCAGCAACACCATAAACTTGATTGTCATCAGCAAATTCTGTACTAGCAGCAGCAACTTGGTTGGTGTCAGGAAATGGACTACTCTGCACCAGGTTTTGCGCATCACCAGCAGTTAGCAGGGTTCTCCCATCTGCAATTTGAACCTGCTCACAGGACCCCAACCCAGCCCCTGCTAAATCTGCTTGAGTACAGAAGGAAGGATTTGCAGCGTCAACATCCAGGAAATCAAAGTCTGGCGGTAGCTTGTTCAAATCCATAATGACTGTACCTAATGACAAGCAACTTAATTTAGTTTAACAGGAAAAAATATAACAAGATGAAGGCATAATAGTCCAGTAATCTAGCAATTTTTCTCCATGTTCTAAAAAACCAGCACTTATTTTTTCCGCAGCACTAACCAATTGTGTTTACTAACTCAAGTCTTACATTTTTGTTTTTGCTAAATACACAACCAGCAGGGACGGATGGTGGTAACAGCACAGGAAATCATAAAGCAGATGATGTATGCAGAACATTCAAATCGTGCAGGCAAAAAAAATACCAAATTTGTGGTTTGCGTTCCTGTGTGTTTGTGGGCAGTTGGGAATTTGGAGGATTGTTCTGTAGTTTTTTTTTCGGTTCTTAGATCCAGATCTCATGGGTTTGATATAACCAAGCAAATATGTGTATCATAAAGCTGTGATATGTGTTGGTGATCTCTGGGTTTCAAAATCTCTGGTAGATCTGTGAATTTGTGCGGTGAAATTCATCAACGAAATGAGGTGAATATGTACACGCACCGTCTTTTTCTGTCGATCTAAACTGCCTGCAGCTTTTCGCCTGGATCCCTCTTTCTTTTCGCTTTTTCGCCCCCCTGTTTTTCCTGGGAGATTCGTCGGCGGAGCAGACCGCCACCAGGAGCCTAGGTTTCGAGATATTTTTTCCTGTAAATACAGGTTAATGTGGGACCGACATCGGGGAGGAACGCGCGCCTTGCGCGCGCTTTTTAACGCGCGTTCCGCCATTGCCGACCAAGGAAACAAGGAAGCGGAAGCAAAAAAAGGGAAAGGGGGTTCTCTAGATGCCAAAAAAAGGACAGGCTGCCCGACAGGACTATATTACATCCGGCTGTAATATAGTCGTGTCCTTTTCTTTATTATCTTGTTTTTCTTGAGAAATCCTTTTTCTTTTTCTTTGAGTATTCCAGAGTACATTTTTTCCCTATTTTTATAGTTCATCGTTCAATGCAAGTTGATCGTGGAAGGACCACATATTCTTATGTTCTTTACATAGTTTATTAAAGACTTTTATCCCTACGTCTTCATACCTAGTTGTATAAGTAAAATTCAACATATTTTACAATTTTCGATTGCACGTGGGCGTGGCGTAGGGCGATGTTTGATAATTCCACCAATTTGATGGTGTGCAAACTTTAAAGAGACAACCAAATCTTTCATATGCCTTTGCCTTAGTTTGAATACTTGGTTATTTCACTCATTTCTCCATCACTGCAGGGTAGGGATGCATATTGCTCGATTTTTATGCTAAAATCACAATTTGGTATTTTTTTATATCGCAAATGGGATCCATCGTAGACTTGTCTTTTTTTAAAAAACCACAATGGATGGTGAATATTTTTCACCATTGTTATAAAACTGTTCTAACTAACATTCCTAAGAAAAAAATATATTCAAGCACTTAACACTTGGCTAGTTTTTACAGCAGATGCGCCGGACATGAGTTGTTGCACAAGACAATAAGTCAATACTATATCTGTTTGGATGTTGAGTAAGGGGGTGTTTGGATCCCCCGGCTAAATTTTAGCTCCTGTCACATCGAATGTTTGACATTAATTAGGAGTATTAAATATAGGCTAATTACAAAACTAATTTCACAACCCCTAGGCTAAATCGCGAGACGAATCTATTAAGCCTATCTAGTCCATGATTTGATAATATGATGCTACAGTAAACATTCACTAATGATGGATTAATTAGGCTTAATAGATTCGTCTCGCGATTTAGCCTAGGGGTTCTGCAATTAGTTTTGTAATTAGTTCATGTTTAATCCTTCTAATTAGCATCCGAATATTCGATGTGACACGGACTAAACTTTAGCTCTAGGATCCAAACACCCCCTACCTATCGATATATGTTACATATGTCCTTGCACACACAAAAGCAGAAACAACATGTACGGCTGTAACAATAATTAGTCACCTGTCTACTGGATCGGTACCCTCATATTGATTGGTCTGACGTGAATCATCGTAAGGAAAATGCCATTTGCCATATGAAAATGTCAAATCCAATCACAACTGGTTGATTTTTCAGGCTCTGATGCATAGGCTAATTGTACTTTGAAAGAACCTTTATAGAAAAAAAATCATTGGTGTTCCCTCTAATCATTTTGAATGCGAATACAATGAGATTAATAACCCTTCACACGTGAAAAAGTGTTGGACCTCATAAAACTCTTCCACAATGCTTGAAATATCAAGAAAATGAGAAAGCTCCGTAGACTTCAATTTCTATACCACTGGAGTTTTTTTGAGAATATGTTATGTTGCATATTTATTTGAAAGTTTACCTCATTCTTATTGCATAGAGCTCTAGTTTTCTGTGCAACTATCAATGCAAACTTTAACATGAGGGTAGTAATTTAGACTTTTTTCTAATTTTTTGGTAGCTATGTGTCATTTTTTTTGAACATCTAGGTATCATGGAACTTGTAGAAGGTGTGGAGGCGGCATCCTAGCAGCGCTTGCCGGGCGCGTGTGCCTAAATGGTGCTAGTCGTGCGCAACGCGCGCGCCCAGGTAAGGCTCACCTCGAGCCTCTGCGCCCGGCCTCTCCCTCCCCGACTTCCCGTCCTCCATGTCGGCAATCTCGCCCAGAGGCCAGCTACTCCCTCCAGGGAATCAATTTGGGTGGATCGGGTAGAGTCGAGAGAGGTCCATTTGGGAGAATCGATGCTTGCCTAAACAGATAAGGTTGGGTTGTGGAGTCATATTGTCATTGGAGGAGGGGCGTCACAGGTATTGAAACCGCCGAATTTGACCATGGGCCTATTTAGTTAGTGACACACGTTTTAACGAAAATCACAGGTATTGCAAACTGACAGATTTAACCGTGGGCTCATTTAGTGAGTGACACTTTTAGCACATGCTAACGGAGATGCATCCAAGAGAAGCGAAATTATAATTAGTTGCGTGGAAGGGAATTGAAGAATTTGAATAGTAACAAGGGAGCACTATAATCAGTGGCATTGAAGGAATTCGCTCCAATATCATCCTTCACTCTAGCTCAAAAAACACGAGTTTGTTCATACCAGTCCAACCGCAAAAGGTGCAGTTCGAGCAGCAACTGCAGGGCTTCAGTGGCGCCCATTCCGCATTCCTCTGGGGGCCACTGCACAGTCTCATCGAAGAAGAAACACGTGCTCCACAGCCGGACGCTCCAGATCGTCCCATCGCCCCTACCCCTCCGATCCCGGCCGTCCATTCGCTAGGGGTATAGGGTTTTTAGCTCCGCCTCCCACCTCCAGCTCCCCCCCTCTTCCGCCATCGCGTCGCGAGCGGCGGCCAGAAAAAAAGAAAAAAAAAACAACAGCGCGCCGCACCAATCTCCCCTACCCTATCGATCGAGCCCGCGAGCTTTGATCCGACAATTTTGTCCAGGAATTCAGTCTTAGTGCTAATCCCTCGCCTGCCCGATCTTGAGGCTAAGTGCTGCTGCCGCTGCGGTGAGAAACCCTAAGGAATGGCGTTGGTGTCGACGGCGGCGGCGCCGGAGGGGGTGCTGCACCGGAGGATAGAGTTCCACCTCGCGCGGAGGCCGCACGCCGCGGTGACCGTGGGGGGAGGCGGGTTCCGGATGGAGACACTGAACCCGGACGCCGCGGGTAAGGCCGGGGCCGGGGCGGCGGCGGGGAGCAGCGAGGGGGAGGCGAGGAGGCCGGAGAAGGGGGACGCCGGCGGGATCGATCCGGAGCTCAGCGTCGCCAGGATCTACCTCGGGAGAATTGTGAGTGCCCAAAGTTAGTCTTTTTGAGGATTTGAGCTTTTTAAGTTTCGTTTTGTAATGGGGGTTTTGGGCGTTGGAGTAGTAGTGTCGAGTATGTTTGCCAGTGTAGTTGTCAATTTGGGTAATTGAAGTGAAAGTAGTTGCGATTTTGGCATTGTCGAGTATGTTTGCCAGTGTATTTGGCTGTTCATAAGTTGCTTGTTTTGTTCACATTTCATGAGGTTTTAGTGTGGTGGACAATTGGGCATGCTTTGTTAAACTGCAGTTCCTTGATGTCTTGCAGGGTGCTGGTTTGCAAAATCTTGGGAACACCTGCTACCTCAACTCGGTGCTGCAATGTTTGACGTACACGGAGCCATTTGCGGCCTATTTGCAGAGCGGGAAGCATGGGTCCTCATGTAAGTGCTGTTGCTGCTGTCAACTGGTCGGTTCAGCGCGTTTTATCAGATGATAATGTTGCATATGAGCTTGTGGATTTCAGAAGTACTGAGCTGACTATGATACACAACTAACACTTGAGCTATTACCAATTACATGCTACTTTCTTTTTTAATAGTGGTGTGATACCAAAGACAACAATACCTCAAATAATACATTCGTAAGACTCAAGGGAGTCAAGGTTATTCTATTTTACACCCCTGGCCAATTCTCAATTTGTTTAGATTGAATCTCGTTCATCAATGAAGGGATCCAATCCCATCTTCAGCTGAGACATCTCATATACTGGAAAATTTGTGTAAAGGCTATTCACTCTACTTTCAACTTTAGAGGCTAGAGCTATGAGTTATGTGGCTTGGATTGGAAAATCCTTATTTTAGCGAAAATGATGGATAAGAAGTCCACTCTTCATCAAAAAGAAATTACCATGATGTTGTTCACTAGTCTGAACATATTATGGACTATGTCAGACAGTAGTTGATACATTTCAAGACCATCCAATCTCGCATAAATGTGTTGTTTCTGGCTATCTGACGAGCCGCATCCAATGGATCCAACATTAAGTTCATACTGCAATCTTACTTTTCTGGTGTACCCTCTAGAAGGATTTGGGAAGCAGTCAACTGTATTTAATGTAGAGATTCAAAGTTTCCCTGACCTCAAGTATGATGAATTAATTGCTCTTCCTGTATTTCCAAAGTTATAGACACGCCTCTAGTTCCGAATATGCTGTTTACAGTAACATGGGGTATATTTTTTTTATGTTGACCATGTACTTCGTATGCGTGTTTACTAGCGGTGTGAGGTAGTTTTTTTATGGACATGATGTAATCGCGTTATTGGCTGTAAACCTTGTTCTCCATTTGGTTACGAGATAGTGAGGCCGTGAGACAATGCTTTGCCCTTGTACCTGTACTGCAGAAATCGACAGGAAACGTGCTCTCTGATGCTTAATCTTTACTGCTATATCCAGATTTCTCACAGGATGCCAAACCATATTGTTTCCTGTATAGTGAAAAACGCCACTGTATGGCAGTATCTACTAATATTTAAGATCACCTTAACTGTTTCCATTAAGCTGTTGGTTCCTTGATGCATGTCTGTATGGAGCAAGAATGATGCTACTGTAATGCATTTGTATGCTGTTTAGGAAAACTGAAAGCTTCTTTCTACTATCAAGCTTGTTAAACAAGAAAAAATCTACTCTTATTTTGCTACTGCATAGTATTTATCTTGTCGTTGTTGCTAATTTCTTTTCTCTTCCCCTGCAGGTCGTACCTCTGGATTTTGTGCATTATGTGCTCTGCAGAAACATGTCAAGACTGCTCTACAATCAACCGGAAAAATAGTGACACCATCACTTATCGTCAAAAACTTACGCTGTATCCTTTTATCTTATCTAGATGAATTAAAAATACCTATAAGATTTTTGGCAATTCTTCAATCTAGCTTTTATTGTATTATCAGAATGTGATCTTTGACTGCGAAATAGGCATTTCTCGGAGTTTCCGTAATTCAAGGCAAGAAGATGCACATGAGCTAATGGTTAATTTGCTCGAATCTATGCATAAATGCTGCTTACCTTCTGGGGTACCAAGTGAGTCGCAAAGTGCTTATGACAAAAGCTTAGTTCACAAAATATTTGGTGGCCGGCTTAGAAGTCAGGTATGCTCTGTGCATTGTTGAGTTACACCTGGACTGGTGCAAGAAACCCCATTCCCTTATTCTGTGCTTGGCCACATACAGGTGAAATGCACACGGTGCTCACATTGTTCCAATAAATTTGATCCTTTCTTGGATCTCAGTCTTGATATTGCCAAGGCCACAACTTTAGTGCGTGCACTTCAAAATTTTACCGAGGAAGAGCTACTAGACGGGGGTCAAAAGCAATACCAGTGTGACCGCTGCAGGCAGAAAGTTGTAGCAAAGAAGAGGTTTACAATTGATAAGGCTCCAAATGTCTTGACAGTTCATCTTAAGCGCTTCAGCCCTTTCAATCCCCGAGAAAAGATTGACAAAAAAGTGGATTTCCAACCAGTTCTTGACTTGAAACCATTTGTTAGTGATTCTAAAGTGAGTAACCTGTTCTGGAATTCTTGTTTTACCTTGTACAATCTCAATTAGCTTTTCTTACTATTCTTATTCGCTAGCATTTTCAGTTAGCTTCTTGTATCATCATTGTCATTGTTGGTGCAGGGTACAGATTTCAAATACAGCCTTTATGGTGTCTTAGTTCATGCTGGCTGGAATACTCAATCAGGTCACTACTATTGCTTCGTTCGTACGTCCAGTGGGATGTGGCACAATCTTGATGATAACCAGGTCTACTACGGCATTAGTCTTTCCATTAAGCTTTACTTATTTGTTTGTAGTTCGCAGTGCTACTGCTACATTAGCCTGTGGACTCATTTTGCATCCATGTAATTAATGTTTCTCAAACCACTCAATGACTCAAGTAACATATTCATATGCAAGACTTCGTGGACTTGCAAAAAAATTTGTCCACAATTTCATTCTTACACAATCAATACACCAATTTAAGTTGTCATCGAATCCTCAGAATTCTCTTTACAGCAGTGAGGATTCCTACTATCCTGTTTTCATACATTACTACCTTGGGTTCACTATGATGACAAGAACCTATTGGCTAGATCAGCAACAAATTAAGTATGAATTATGCATTTTGCATTACTAGAGAGAAAAAATGAGTAGTACTACCATGTTTTGAGCTAACATGTGTCATGTATTCTACTTTCAGTTTGTGTCTCTTAGCTCTTTTGGCAGGCTCTAGTCTTCCTCGTACTAATTCTTAGCTAATACTTAGCTACTTTCACTGCAGGTGCGCCAAGTTCGTGAGGCAGACGTATTGAAGCAGAAGGCTTATATGCTATTTTATGTGCGTGACAGTATTCGGAACCCAGTGGTGCGCAGAGATAATAGCACTGCTAATTTGCCCACAAAGAAAACCCCTGAAAAGATCTCAACTCTTAATGGCATCACCCAAAGTAGTGTAAAAGCACAACATTTGAATGGTTCATCTCCATTTGGTGATAAGACACACAACACAAGCAGCGGCTACTCTAGCAATCTTGGCAAGTCTTCAGCAGGCCATTTCTCGAAGAATGAAGTCAAAGCTGAAGATGTAGCAGCCTCCCAAAGCAATGCCCCGCTTTCCACGCAAGCTCTTGAATCTCGAAACAATGGTGCTACCTTGCCCCTCAAATCTATGCAGTGTTCTGTAAATGGCCAGAAGGCAGTGGAAACTAAGGGTGATGCGGGGGGGAATACTTCTGTTGCCTCTCCCATGGTCAATGGTGTTGGTACATTGTCCAAGGCAGACAAACTAACTTCTCAGCCTCCAACAACTCCATTTTCGAAGCCAGCTGCCCATATAAATGACACATCTGCAGGGTTTGCTGTGCAAACTCCATCAAAGAAGGTTTGCTCTATGATGCTTACTGCATTTTTTTAAAATAGTGTTGAATAGTTCATAGCTTATTTATTTCGTGAAAAATTTCAGGATCCTATTGTTTCGAATGGCATCGTGCCTGGCAGTGGATCTCTTACTTCCAGTGAGAAAACCAAGGACTTGCCAGGATCTGTGGAGCAAGCTAATGCCATTGCAAAGGCACTTCCTATGAGCCAGGCATAACACCCCACTTTTCCTTCCTCTCTTTGCTCCTTCTGCAGATGAACTAAATCATATAGTACCATCATTTTGTTAAACATGAGCTGATATTTACTATATTTGTCACATGTGCCTATATGCAGGACAACACTGCACCAGAACTTGCACAAGTCACTTGTGGACAACAGGTCAGCTCTGGTGGTTCTGTGCAGGTTGCTGTGGCTGCTTCATGCAATGGCACCACAGCTAAAAAGGTGAATTTGAAGTCAAAGAAGTTTGTGAGGTATCCTGTTGTGAACATGTGGTTAGGTTCCAAAAAACTATTGGTTGCTTCACTAAAGCCAGGGAAGAAAACAAAACACACGAGAACTAGAAGACGTGCTGTGGTTTGCAAGGACATGGCAAATATATCTTGTTTAGGTGACAGTATGAATGAGCAGCTGACATCAACATCGGCAACTGCGCAATCTGAAACCGTGGAACATACATCCGACCGTCGGAAACGCTCGCATGCTAGCTCCAGGCCTGAAGATGATCCTCAATCCTCAAAAAGCATGCAGAAGATTGATGGAGCTTGTGTTGGTACTGGTACAAGTGCACCTTCTGCTAATGCTGACGTTCCAAAGTCCGGTCCAAGCTCTTCCGTAGATCAGACACAATCAAGGAAAAATGTAGATGCTAAGTTGGGAGCGCCCCAGCCTGTCAGTATTTGGGCGTCAGACCTGATGGAAGCTACTGGTTAGCACATTTTCTCTGTGTGATGCACATTCTGTTCTAGAGATGAAATGGAAACTACTGTCCAGCCATCAATTCTTACCTGTGATTTGCTTATTTGTTTGTTTTTCAGTTCCGTCCTGGGATGGCATAGACATGCCAAATACCAAGGTTGCAGCGCAGCAATATTTAAAGCGCAAAAGCATTGGTTACGTCTTAGATGAATGGTTAGTTTGTACTTGGTATTCGCAGTGTATCACTAGTCATGTTTTTCCATGTTGCAGGTTTTTGTTCCCTATTTTGTAGTAGTCTTCTGTTGAAGGAAACAAGTGGAAGTAGCTAACTGTGCCTATCATCTTTCCAGGGACGAGGAGTATGACCGAGGGAAGACGAAGAAAGTCCGGAACTCAAAGCAAGATTTCGGCGGGCCGAACCCCTTCCAGGAGGAGGCAGACTACCTATCACAGCGGAGGTCGAAACAAAAATCTTACCAAGGCAAGTCCTGGAACAAGCCTAACATGACAGAACGGCTGAGAATATGAGAGACGTCCCCGAGGCGCACAGACTGCTGTTGTTACATGTTGTAGCCCCCATTCATTGGTGAAGAAGATTAAGTTAAACCATTCATTGTTGGTCCCGTGGCTATGTATGTTGTTTAATTTAGCAATTTTGACAGACATTTGAACCGCTGTGTCCCAGCCAGCTGTAGTAACGTGTTCTGTAGCAAAACAAACATAGTGAGGCAATGGTTCTTTTTCCCAATACCTATTGTGTTTGTTGTTTACCGAATAATATGATCAGTTATAGTATGATGCAAATGCTTTCCAATGCCATTTTTATATGCTGAAAATACCTGTTGCAATATGCATGTAAATATGGTGGTGCTGTGATGCCGAAATTTGCCTGGGCTAGAGCCTGCACGACCGAGATCCTGCGATCTTATTTGCCGTTGATCTTGGCGGGTCCAGACCGGAGGCTGCTTGTGCTAGGTCTGGCTCGTTAATGGCGAGGGGGAGTACGCGGCAGTTCACAAGCTGGATGCTGTGTCGCTGTCGACCGGGGAGTAATTGCGGCAACGGATAGTGATACGGTGGTCGCGTGACGGACGGACGGACGGATTGGTCCCTGCGGCTTCGAGTGGGGGAAGGGAAGGGAGGGGGGAATCCGTCTAGGATTCAGCTCCGGTACGGTGGCTCGGGTCGCGGCGTTGAATGCGCGATCTTGTCTGGGCCTCCGTGTCGCGCCAGCGACGCCACCGCCACCGTGGCGCGCGCGCGCGCGCGGCAAAGGTCTTCTGCTTTGAGAAATTTCAACCGGACACGCGACGCGAGCTTGAGCTTGCCGGTTTCGGCTGAAGACTTGGAGCTACAGGTCCCTTTGGGCTGCGCTTCCAGACTCATGGTGACGAAATGCATCATATGAATTACGAGCCTTGTTGTGAACACGACCCAAGTTTAATTAATCTCCTTCGATCCCAATCATTCTTGCGACGTGAATCGGCAGATATACGTGCACGTGCCCTTCGAGGTAGCACACAGAACAGCCTTCTGTTGCTTGAATCTCGCTTGAGGTCCACTACTGATGTACTGCAATTCCAATGACCCGCCATCCACGAAAAACCATACGTTTTCACATTTCCCCTCGACGCCGCCCTCGCACGTATTAATGGTTACACGCTACTCGAGCACACGTACGTACTTGTTATGTACACTGAACATGTATGCGGTGCACGTACGTACTGCTCCTACAACTGTGTTCCGCCTCCGGGAAACAGCCGGACCCGACCGTTCTAATTGGAAATCGTGGCGCCATCGGCAGCAGCTCAGCTCGCATCCTGCCCGGATCGATCCGCGGTCGCGTTCGATGGAGAGAGGCTCACGCTCGACATGATGATGATGATGATGATGAGCTCGCAATCGCAAGCATGCATGCACGCACGCGCCCTGGTCTCCGGCCAAGCAAAACGCCCAGATTTATTGCTCACCAGCTACGATAATCATGAAGCAGCTGGAGTAGTATACGTATAGCACGCGCATGTACAGTACAAGTATCCCTCCCCTTCCCGGGTGGGGGCGTATTATTAAACCGCCCCGTGCCCGTGCACGAGTAAATGTGGCGCCCGGCCTCATGAGTCACGCGTTCCCTATGACCGGCCGGCCGGCCGGGCTCATCTCTCCTCGGCTGGGCGCGAGCGCGACGACGGCCGGCCCAACAGGCAGCTGGGCGCGAGCGCGACGACGGCCGGCCCAAGAGAGCTACTACTTCCTAGTCTAGCTACAGCAGCTAGTAGCTAGCGCGGTGGCAGAATTTTTACGCACCTGCCGTGACGGCAGCTAGTTCTTCGTCTCCTGCTTCGTGGGTGTACGGCAATCCTACAGCTAGATACCGCGAGCGTCGTGAAACACTCGGGACGACGGGCTCACGCTGCGCGCATAGATGGATGCGAATGTGATGATGATCAGCTAGCATGAGTGATCATGCACCGATCCATCCGACGACGGCGCCAGTCGGCCAGCAGGCTACTGCCGTATGATTGCCGGATCGGAGCAACGCGATATGCAAGATTGAAAATTAAAATGTCGTCAGAAAACCAGAGCTTCATTCCAAACTCCAGGGGCTTTTCCTCACGATTGAATTGCATGCACGTGATGCGCGCGGTGTCGCTGCTGCGCTCTGTGCCACGCACGCACGCACGCACTCCACGTTGGAGGTGGAGCCATGGCGGCCGACATGATCTCGATCCGGAGCGAGCGAGGGGGGAGAGGACTTTCAAGCTAGTTTCAATCATCGGAGGCCGGCCGGCGCGAGTGGCGTGGCCAACGGCGGCGGCGCCGCGCTGGCCGGCCGGCAGTACGAAGTGAGCATTCATCAGCCAGGGGGTCCTCCGGTCCGGTGCCCATCACGCGTCACCCCAATTCACCATCCATCTGGGGGGAATTTGAACGTCGCGCCATACGGATGGAAACCCTCTCCCGCGTACGTACGCTCTGCATGCGCGCGGATTGATTGATTAGGCATCGTTAATTGGGGGCGCCCGGTACACGCTGCACTGCACGCCCGGTACATGCCCCATCATTAGCATTTCAAAAGTGTTAATCTCTCCCGACAGTTTTTTAATAATATAGTATAATTGGATAGCTACTGTATATAATATAACAATGGTCTAAAATTCTCTAATCTCACGATAATTTCTAGTATAATTCTCTGTATCCCATGTCATCCTCGATATTCGGCAGGATAGCAGACAGCTGAGTCTATATTTCGTCAAAATTAGAAGAGAGCAGAATAAAATTGCGCATGAGCCTGCTCATCTAGCCATTGCTCGGGTCAGTGTTGATTTTCTTTCGCTTCTGCACCTGAGTGTGTTAACACTCTCGTGTGTAATGAACTCCCTTAAGCAATAAATTAAGCTCTCTCTTTCGCAAAAAAAAAAACACTTCGAAAGAAAGATCACACCTCTTGTAGCGTAGGCGACCTAGGAAAGTACGAGTTGTAGTGGTTGCATGTCGTATGCTGTAATGCGATTGAAAAAGAGATGTAACTGCAACTACGTACTGTGAACTGGTCTCCCTTTCCAAAGCAAATGCATTTCCCCTGTTAGTGATACAGTCAAGACTGATCGAGAGTTTACGTGATGATACTCCGTGTTACGGAGGAGTGTACGTAATGCGCCACTCATCTGTTTACTGTGACAGGCAAATATGCGCCGTAACTTTTGGGGCTGCAGACCTGCAGTGCGTGCTTTACCCTCGGCTATAACTGTTGTCAGTCAGACGACAGGTATTTATCGCCCTAATCGTTTAGTACGCACCAGTTGGTTTAATTTGCCGTTACAGCTGACTGGGCATTGGCTACTGTTGCTGGCGACCGAATTTGAACTCAAACGGTCAAAGCCTCGATGGCCTCCGTTCTACTCCTAGAGTATTTTAACCTGGGAGTAAAATGATCCGTGGCTTCCATTTAATTCTTCGACGGGTTTCAATTTGAATTCGCATGATGGTACAGTAATCAACACGGGGTGTTAGTACGAGAGTACGTACGTCTAATCGCTATGGTGTGTGGTTAATTTCGGTATGGCCATGCATGATTGAAGCTTTTACTCCGGCAAATCGATTCATGTGGCCACGGGAAAACGACTGGGCCACGATAAGAAGAACAAAAAACACAAACAATTTTGCTTCAGGCCTTCAGCTATATACGCATCATCTATTTTAAAAACAATTTTCATGACCCATGTACCAATACCTCACCCAGTCAAAATAAGTGATACTTTAGATTGCGAGTGGTAAACCCGTTCTAAACTTTGTTTACAAATTGTCACTCAAGTGTGTGTCGGGTTTGGATGTCTGAAAAATGATTTGGGTAGATTAGTCTCGAAAAATAGTTTCATATGAGTAGTTTGCTATATCTTATAGATATGTTACAACCAAAATATTAGCAAAAACGTCTCTTTTTAGCTAGTGTGACCAAAGGGACTACAAAACTTTTAGGGTCTCTTCTGAGGAAGCAACATTGGCCCATTAGAAACTCATGCACAATAGAATGGTCCATCACGGATCATCCTATAAATTTTAATAGGATGGATAGTTTCGTTTAGTTAAAATAATTTTTTAGGTGGCAACGGGGGGCGGAGATCGCCCACCTGAACTCAATTGATCTTTTGGGCACAACACGATAGAGAGGTACAGCAGGGGGAGGGAGAAGTTTGCCCTAGTGTGACATTACACAGCAATGGCAGAGCACCAGGAGTCAAGTGGAGCGCAGTTCAGCCGGTGAGGAGTGCGGACGGTCCAGAGCTGCGAATGGGAAACCACAGCTGCCGTCCTCGTCGCATGGTCTTGGTTGCACTCATCAAACACCATGCGGTTTCGACTCTTCTAAACGACCCAGAGCAGGAGGAGGATGCCCATGTTGCAGAGCGTGCCCGGAGGCAACGTCACACTTGCCACGAGCGTCTCCAGGTTGTGCGGCAGGGGCACCCTAGGGCAGATGGTCGCCTAGAACACGGGGATAGCCAAAGAAAAGATATGCGGCATCCTCCGGCGTGGTGGGGCAGAAGGGGCAGAATTCCACTCCTAGCGCACCGTGGCGATGGAGAAAGCTTCTTGTCCTTGTGTTGCCTTGCTGCAGGATCCAGAAGAACACACGCACCTTGACGGGGGTGAAGTTTGCCCAATTGATGTTGGCGAAGGAACGGAATAGCCGGTTTGCTTCAGCATGCGGTAGACCGCCCTGGAGCGGAAGGCACGTTCTGGCCCCCAGAGGAGGTGGCGGGCATTAGGCGCCCCTCCGAGGCAGAGCCCAGCGAGCCGGGAGGACAGGTCGGCAAGCTCATCAGCCGTTGCAGCGCTTAGGCGATCCTGCATAGGCAGCACCAGCGCACCAGAGCGGAACGCCGCTGCCACAGTGATGTCCGGGTCGGTGCAATGTGAGAACAGCGCATGCAGGGCCGTGGCGAGGACGCTGGCGGTCAACCAATTGTCGAACCAGAATGAGGTGGAGCCCAATTGCCCAGGGAGACGCCGGTGACCGCTCGGTAAGTGTGGATGAGCTCCTGGAACATGGACCAAGAGAACATGGACCAAGAGAACGTTAGCGACGCCCTCCGCCTAGGGGTGTACCACTACCGCACCTAGTTGGCCCAGGGGTTGCTATGCCCGACCGTCAGCTTGTCGACGGTCTTAAGAAGGAGGCACGTATTCTGGATCTCGATGTCGATGATGCTGAGGCCATCTTCGTCCTTGAGGTGGCACGCTTTAGTTAAAATAATCATGTGCTTGTAACAAAGATGGTTATGAACCAACCCAATGTATTCTTAAACTAAACAATATTCCTAGGATTATAGTTAGAATCGGATAACCCTTCACTAATAAATCATCCCTCGAAAGAAACACCTCATTTATCGTCAATCAAGAATATGTGCAGCAACATTCTAGGACAACTCATGCTTGCAAGCAATCGAAGGGAGCAAAGATCTTTGCCAAAGCTAGGACATGTGTTCTTGTCTCCTGCTGTGAGCACAGTACGCAAAATATAACATCACCTTGGTTCACCTGAACGTATTTCAAAACTTTAACCCTACGGGGGTGAAAATTTCGATTTCTCAAAAACAACCGGGCACGTCGACCTGTCCGATCAGAAATGAACACGCAGGAATGCAGGATCGAGTGACTCAGGCCAGGATGCCGCTCGCAGGACCCCCAGCCAGAAGCAGCAGCACAGCGCCACTGCCATGAGGACCCGACCTCCAGAGCGAAATTCCCTGGCCTGCCACTGCCGTCTGGCGCCCCCTCTGCTCTGCTCGGTTTCGTCCGTCAGTAACACTCAGAATTTCACAGTTCCATTTCAAGAGCTTGCAGAAGGTAAAAATGGCAGCACGGCGCAGTACCGCAGTTACCGGTACCGGCAGCTTCTCTTCCCTGCACCTGCAGCTGCCTCAACATGGGTTGCTCGCCCGCGCAGTTAATTCCCCCTCCCTGCACCCTCCAATTGCCCCGGACCATCGCCATTAGCGCGGCCATGCAAGCTTCCAAGATCATTCATCGTCTTCGATTAGTACCCGCATTTAATGCCGCTTTTTTAAACTTGCAGAGGTTCCCTCCAAGAAAGAAGGTTGCAGCGCCTTCCCGAAGAGGAACAGTGGTGACTGGTGAGATGAGAGCTGCTGCTGCTGCTGCTTCCTCCTCGTCGCCTTCTCCTATAAATATGTGGCGTGCCGCCGGAGCACGAGGCGTGTCCAAGAATTCAAATTCCTCGGCTAGTGTGTCTTCGCGCCTACGGGTGTAGCTTGGTTGAATTATCACTGGCGATGGAGAATTGCGTGAGAGGTCGAGCGGGAGGAAGGGTAGGGGAGGCGGGGGGCTCGCTGCCCCTGCCCCCGCCGCCGCGCATGGCGGCCGCGAATCACTCAGCCGCGGCGGCGACGGCGTCCATCCGGGCGCACCTGGCGCGGACCGCTAGCGGGGTGGACGCCCAGCCATCGCCGCGGTCGCTCCTGTCGCGAATCCTTCTGCGCGGCGGCGGCGGCGGTGACGCCGGGGGCAGCGGAGGAGGGTTCGGGTGCCGGGTGCGGCTGCCGCGGCGGCACGGCGGCGCCCTGAGGGAGGAGCGGAAGGAAGGCTCCGAGCAGGGGGAGACTCCCCGTGTCAAGGTCGTCGAGCCGCCGCCGCCGCCGGAGATGCCCCTCGAGACGCCACGGAGTTCATTAGGTACAGCGCGGCATGCCAACACATAATCAATTAATCAAACCTGATAATTCAGAGGAAATCAGCATCGATGCTGAATCCTTGATGAGTCGTGCAGGGAGGAAGAAGCCTGAGGAGGAGCTGGTGTCCATGAACCTGGGCCTGGGCGCGAGCCTGGTGCTGCTGCTGTCCAAGAGCGCCGTGGAGCTGAACAAGATGGTGGAGCTGCGCGCGCAGATGGAGGCGCTGGTGTCGGAGATCAGGCAGGCGGCGCGGTGGAAGGAGGACACGAGCGGCCCCGCCGTCTCGCAGGAGTCCAACGGCAGCAGCAGCGCCACCACCACCGCCGTGAAGGACCCGATCGCCTTTCCCGCGGCGGCCGAGGCCGACGCGGCGTCCAACTGCTCCCGCACGACTGCCGGCGATAACGCGACCGCCGTCGTCATGGACCAGCTGGAGGCGGAGCTCCAGGCCGAGCTGGGCCGCATGCAGCGCGTCGCCGGCGGCGGCACGGACCGCGCAGCGCACGGCGGCGACAAGCGGATCGCGCCGATGCATGGGCTCGAGGTAATACAGTACACCTGTCACGATTCACGAATCAGCTGTACGCCACGTACTGACGTACATGCACACGTAGCACGTACCACGATCCAAGGTGATCATCAATTCATCATGTGTGTCTGCCATTGCCGCCAGCTGCCAATGTTGAAGGTGAAGACGAAGGCCAGCAACGCCATCGGTGGCTCGTCAAGGATCCGCGTCGAAGACGGCAGCGCCGCGAAGGACGACGGCGAAGTAGTAGACGGCAATGCTGACGACGAGGAGGAGGACGAGGAGGCCGACGAGTACGAGGAAGCCGACGAGGAGGAAGATGAAGAAGAGGAGGATGAGGGGTACGACGAGGACGGGACGAGCCCCCCGCACGGCGGCGTGTCGGCGCGCGCGCTGGAGCGGCGGCTGCACGAGCTGCTGCAGAAGCGGCAGCAGGAGCGGATCGTGGAGCTGGAGTCGGCGCTGGACGCCGCCCAGCGTCGGCTCCACGAGAAGGAGCGCGAGGTCGTCTGGTGGCGCGACGCCGCCAAGCTCGTCTCCCACCGCCGCGACGACTCCCGCCGCTTCGTCCGGTAGGAGTTTCCGCGCGGGAACGTGGCGCGAAACGCGTTCCCGCGCGCGCCAAGGTCTCGGCTTGGTCGCACGTGCCCAGCTGCCTCCTGCTGCTGCGGGAGAGTTAGGGGGCGGTGTCAGGATCGTTGGGGTCTCGTCACGCTGCGCGGGTGACGCGGTGTAACTGCGGCGAGCTGGGGCGACGCGGCTCTGCTCTGCACACCCGCAGCAATGGCAGCGTCCTGACGCCTGCCGCCTTCTTCTGTGCGTGCACTGGCTCTGGAACCGGAAGTTTCGGTGCGTGCGCGCAGCAGCAGGGGGGAGTGTGGTGTGGTGTACTGACGTGTCGTGCTGGTGTCCGGTTCAGATGAGATGTTTTGTGAAATCCGAGCAGAGCTTGTACTTTGGTCCGTGCCTATGCTGGAAGGCCATTTCGGTGTCGATCGCTCCTGTACCAAAAATAAATGCTGATCATTGTGATTTCGTGTCGAGGTTCGAACATGTGTGGATGAAAATTTGAATGGGAAAAAATGTGGTGGTACTGACTGGTTGGAGAGCCTCTTGAATTTGAACTGGAAAAACGCGGGAACGGCTTCAGATTTTGGGAGAGGGAGATGATATTATTACTAGTAGAAGCAAAATAGCTAGACAAGATAAGAGAAAACACAAGGTTCCGGCACCGATCGAAGCATTGGCGTTCAATATCAGTTTCTGCCTCGTTCCAAATTCATGGAGGGAAATACAGCCGGGGGGACCAGACAGCATTTGGGCCCCCCAAGCAACAGTAACGGCCACTCTCTCTGACTGAATTTACTTGCGCCGCAGTTCGCAGAGGGCCTGCGCCACAGTACACCGCAGAGGCATTAATCCCTGGGCTGGGGGCAGGGGCAGCAGAAACTGGCACTGGTAAAAAAGAACAAATAACAACTGCAGCAGCACACGAGGGTAGAATAGAAGGCGCAGCGGCTGTTACCGCTGCAGTTTCGGCGCCAGAGCAGAGCGAGCGTGTGCAGAATTAGGAACCTGAGCAACTGAACTGAGTGGCTGAGCCTTCTTCAGAAACAGCAGGATTAGTGCCCCCACTGATGCTGAAATGCTGAGTGAATGAAATTGGGGTGCACTCCGCCAGAAAAAAGCAGGAGTTCCCAGGCTGCATCTGAGAAGCCATTAAGGGTTGCCCTGTACTGTTCCTTTAGCCGGAAAATAATTTGCGTATGGGTAAATAATTAATATCTGTTATTTTCGCAAAAATGTTCAGAGTAGGGGCGACGCAGCAGACGGCATGAGTCCTGCTCCTGCCGATCGACTGGAGTGGAGCACCAATGCACCATGCGTTTTGACGTACAAGCAACGTAGGATTCAAACGCACCGTAGCGCAATCCACAGCAATGTTGTTGCTGCTGGTTAGCTGTTGGGCTAAAGCTACAGTGCAAGTCGCTGTGGGCCGGCGGACATATATTGTAACGAGAACTAGTAATTTGCGCGCGCATAGTTTTTTTTTATTCTATTAGGGTAGATAAAGTTTATTTGGCAATAGGAATATATTAAAAAGATGCATAACTTTAGGTGCATAAGTAAGAAATATTAAAATTTCATGGATCGTGTTGGAATATTTGGGCTAGGCCCATTTAATTCATTTAATCTCAAGGTCCACGTTTAATGCTAGGTGGTTAAAGTGGTTAATCCCACATAGGTAGTTAAGGAGTATGTTAACCAACTTAAATAGGTGGACTATGTATGCACTAATTGAGAAGTTGAGGAAGAGAGAAAGGGTGCCACGTGCACGCGCTCTAGCTCGCCGAGCCGTGGCGTGCCGTGCCGAGCGCGACGTGTCCGGACGAGGTGAGGTGGTTGGTTTTGCCATTTCTGAGAATTGATTCGTGACTTCATGCTTCAATTATAACAGACAATTAGCCTGAGTAACTGGCGTATTTGATGGCTGATGTTAAATTACTGACACTATTGAATGGCTGATTAATGGCTATCAATCACTTGAGATCGTGTCCAGGTTCGTTGAATCTCCTTGCGTCTATAAGAGAGATGCTCACCCTCTGGTTAATTTATCCCAAGAGACCAACTTCTCTCTCTTTTTGCTGTTGCCCGCTACTATCTTGGCATTCCCATCGCGAGCCTCTACGCGCATAGAGCTTGCGAGAGCAGGTCTCCGAAACTTCATCCTGCTGCGACACTTGAACGAGTAGGTAGGCAATTAAGTTTTTGGGGAGCGCATCTTGTGCGCGACTACTCACCGCGAACGACTACGTCCTACTACTTCCTGGAGGCCATTCGAGGGACTGCTCTGCACCAACTCGTCACTGCATCAACTCTGATCGACTATATCAAACAGCCCAAACCGACATTTCAGGCACAATGTCTGATGCGTCCAGTTCTAGGAACGGAGCACCCATTACCTCCGGCAATGGTCACACCCCTGGGTACATACTGAACCTTCTCTGGTTCTTTCTTTTGATTCTGTTTATGTTCAAATGTGTTTTAAACATAAACACTTGCACATGCTTTATGTCACTCACAATGACCATGATTTAGTTAATAATATTTGAAATTAAAATATGTCGTAAAATGCCTAGATTTCTAACAATCCAAAAACTTAATATTTGTGATAGGCTTACGATCACTTGTCACTGGTTTTGCTGCTGCACTTAAACCAAATATTTTTGATGGCTCAAATTACAAACGGTGGCGTGATAGGATGATCCTTTGGTTAAATGCTATGAACATTATTCATGTCGCAAAGCAGAAGCCAGAACAGTTTACTCTAGAGGAGGAGCAAGCTTTCTTGGTGTCCGATAACCTTTTTTGAGACGCCGTGATTAGTGTTCTTGCGGAGAACCTAGTGGACATCTATCTCACGTTGCCGCCTGCAAAGGAACTGTGGGATGCACTTGAGGCAAAGTTTGGGGTCTCTCACGCTGGGAGTGAGCTGTATATCATGGAACAATTCTATGACTTCAGGATGGTTGATGATCATTCTATAGTGGAACAGGCCCATGAGATTCAGGCACTGGCGAAAGAACTCGAACATTTCCCGTATGTGTTGCCCGACAATTTTGTGGCAGGAGGCATCATTGCTAAACTGCCACCTTCTTAGAGGGATTTTGCCACTTCTCTCAAACATAAGAGACAACAGTTCAGCGTTACTGATCTTATTGGATCTTTGGATGTTGAAGACAAGGTGAGGGCGAAAGACACTCGCGGGAAAGGGGTTGTTGGGTCTTCTAGTGCCAATCTGGTGCGGAAGAACAATCCCAATGGCTTCCACAGTAAGAAGAAGAAGAAGAACAAGTAAGATAACAATGCAAATACTAAGCAGACAACCACTTTTAAGAAGAAGAAGAACAAAGGTAATTGCTACGTTTGCGGTGAAGCTAGTCATTTTGCCAATGAGTGTGAGAACCGCAAGTGGAAAGGCAACAAAAAGTCAGCAAACATGATTATTGGCGAAATTGCATGAACGTCGGGGTATGGTAATTCATTACCTACAGTTCTTTCAGTTTGTCATTCATCAAAGTGGTGGATTGATACTGGGGCTAATATTCATGTGTGTGCTAACGTTTCCTTGTTTTCATCTTATCATGTCGGGGGGACTTGCTCCTTGTTGATGGGGAATGGATCACATGCGCGTGTTCTTGGTGTTGGTATGGTCGATCTGAAGCTTACTTTGGGAAAGAACGCGCAATTGAAGAACATGCAGCATGTCCCCACCATCAAGAAGAATATCTCTCTACTATGCAGAGATGGTTTTAAATTAGTTTTTGAATCTAATAAATGTGTGCTTTCTAAATATGGGACATTTGTTGGTAAAGGTTATGAATGCGGAGGCTTCTTCCGCTTATCTTTGTCAAATGAATGTAATAGAGTTGTGAACAATGTGGTTAATGTTGATGATTCTAATGTTTGGCATTCACGACTCTGTCATATTAATTTTGGTTGTATGGCACGGCTAGCAAATTTGAATATTATTCCGAAATTCACCTTAGTCAAAGGTTCTAAGTGTCATGTATGTGTGGAATCAAAACAACCTCACAAGCCTCATAAGCCTACAGAGGCAAGAGATTTGGCACCACTTGAACTAATTCATTCTGACTTATATAAGATGAATGGCGAGTTGAAAAAGGTGATAAAAAGTATTTCATGACCCTAATAGATGATTGCACTAGATATTGCTATATTTATTTGTTGAAGTCAAAAGATGAAGATTTACACTATTTTAAGATCTATAAAGCTAAAGTAGAAAACCAACTTGAAAGGAAAATCAAACGTGTAAGGTCAGATCGTGGTGGAGAATATTTTTCAAATATGTTCACCTTGTTTTGCGAGGAACATGGCATAATTCATGAGAGGACGTCCCCCTATTCACCTCAATCAAATGGGATTGCCGAAAGAAAGAACCGCACTTTAATTGATTTGTTTAACACCATGTTAGATACAAGCTTTCCAAGAAATGGTGGGGAGAGGCTATATTGACAGCATGTCATGTCCTGAATCGTGTTCCTACAAAGAATAAAGAGATCACTCCATTCAAGGAATGGGAGAAGAAAAGATTAAATCTTTCATATTTGCATACTTGGGGGTGTTTGGCCAAAGTGAATGTGCCAATCACTAAGAAACGCAAGCTCGGACCTAAAACAGTTAATTGTGTATTTCTTGGTTATGCTATTCACAGTATTGGTTATAGATTTTTAATAGTAAAATCTAGAGTGCCTGACATGCATGTTGGCACAATTATGGAGTCCAGAGATGCTCAATTCTTTGAAAACATCTTTCCTATGCGAGAGGATTTTAGCAATGCTAGTCAAGAATTTATTACAAATGATGATCCAACCGATGTAATAGAACACAGTGAACAAACGCTTGTGAGGAATCCAGAGGAGGATGACATTGAAGTTCCTAAAAGGAGCAAGTGACGGAGGACTGCAAAGTCCTTTGGTGATAATTTCATTGTGTACCTTGTGGATGATACTCCTAGAACCATTGAAGAGGCATATTTCTTTCCAGACGCTGACTATTGGAAGGAAGCTGTCAGAAGTGAGATGAATTCTATTATGTCTAATGGAACTTGGGAGGTTGTTGATCATCCTTATGGGTGAAAACCTGTAGGATGCAAGTGGGTGTTTAAGAAAAAGTATAGGCCTGATGGTACTACTGAAAAGTACAAGGCGAGACTTGTGCCTAAGGGTTATACTCAGAAAGAAGGAGAAGATTTCTTTGACACTTATTTACCTATTGCTTGATTGACCACAATTCGAGTGTTACTTTCCCTAGCAACCTCTTATGGTCTTCTCGTTCATCAAATGGATGTTAAGATAGCTTTCCTAAATGGAGAGTTGGAGGAGGAGATCTATATGAATCAACCAGATGGCTTTGTAGCAAAAGCTCAAGAAGGAATGGTGTGTAAGTTGTTAAAATCTTTGTATAGCCTCAAGCAAGCACCGAAGTAGTGGTATGAAAAGTTTGATAAAACTCTTACGTCTGTTGGCTTTGTTGTGAACGAAGCCGACAAGTGTGTGTACTATCATTTTGGCGGGGGTGAAGGAGTGATATTGTGCTTGTATGTTGATGACATACAAATTTTTAGGACAAGCCTTAATGTGATTAAGGAAGTCAAGGATTTTTTTCTCAAAATTTTGAGATGAAAGATTTGGGAGAGGCTGATGTTATCCTTAATATAAAACTAGTAAGAGAAGGTGATGGTGGGGTTACACTCTTGCAATCCCATTATGTGGAAAAGGTTTTAAGTCGCTTTGGTTATAGGGACTATAAACCTGTTTCAACACCTTATGATGCTAGTGTAATTTTAAGGAAAAACGAAAGGATAATGAGAGATTAGCTGAGATACTCTCAAATTATTGGTTTGCTTATGTACTTGGCTAGTGCTACAAGGCCTGATATCTCGTTTGCTGTGGCCAAACTAAGCCAGTTTGTTTCAAATCCAGGAGATGATCATTGGCATGCCCTAGAGAGAGTGATGCACTATCTAAAAGGCACTGCGGACTACAGGATTCACTATACTGGTCACCCAAGGGTACTAGAGGGTTATAGTGATTCAAATTGGATTTTTCTGATGCTGATGAGATAAAAGCCATGAGCGGATATTTGTTCACGCTTAGAGGTGGTGCTGTTTCCTGGATGTCTTGCAAGCAGACCATCTTAACGAGGTCAACTATGGAAGCAAAACTTACAGCATTAGATACTACCACTGTTGAGGCTGAGTGTCTTCATGAACTCCTAATAAAATTACTGGTGGTTTAAAAATCGATATTGGCTATCCTAATGAACTGTGATAATCAGAAGGTGATCGTCAAAGTGAACAACATGAAGTCATCTGGGCATGTAACGAGGCGATTGAAACATGTCAGGAAATTGAGAAGCTCCGGAGTAATAGCTTTAGATTATATCCAAATGGCTCAAAACCTGACAGATCAATGCACAAATGATCTTTCACGAAATGTGATAGACAATGCATCTAGGGAATTGGGGTTGAGACCCAGTATGTGAGTCATGCTTTGGTGGTAACCTGTACTATGTGATCAGAGATCCCATGAATTAGGATAGTGAAACAAGCCATTGGTTGACTGAGAGAAGAGAACCTTTGAATAAGGCTCATTCCTGTACAAGTGCATTTCTCTTCAAACTGTAAGGCAGGTTGGCTTTTACCTTAATGTAATCTGAGTGACTTATTTAAGCAAAGATGTTATCCTACAGACCATCCTTTAAGGATTGCACCTATATGAGTTCGACTGCTGGTCACAGTCTATAAGAATTGGGTGATCTCTAGATACTTATGAAAGGTTTGGAGTATGACTTATACGCTCCAAACCGCAGGGATGCTTTTAAGCAGCCTAGTACCAGAAAAGGGTTTTGGTATAACTTGTTTGCACAAGATTGTCAATTCAAGGCATAGTCCATTGAACAGTTGTGAATAAATGTAGCCTCTCCTCTAGGTGGATGTTCAACTTAACAGTCTCTATCGAAAAACTGGTATATAAAAGCAGCAGTGAAAATGAGAGCATTTCTCGTGTGCCTTGAAATTTAGTGGGGATTGTTGGAATATTTGGGCTAGGCCCATTTAATTCATTTAATCTCAAGGCCCACGTTTAATGCTAAGTGGTTAAAGTGGTTAATCCCACATGGGTAGTTAATGAGTATCTTAACCAACTTAAATATGTGGACCATGTGTGCACTAATTGAGAAGTTGAGGAAGAGAGAAAGGGTGCCACAGGTGCGCGCTCGCTTGCCTCGCCGAGCCATGGCGTGGCGTGGTGTGCCGAGCGCGACGTGTGCGAACGTGATGTGTTGCAGTGAGGTGGTGGTTGGTTTTTACGTTTCTGAGAATTGATTCGTGACTTCATGACTCAATTATAACAGTGGCTGACATTAACTTCTAGTAACTAATATTGTTGAATGGCTGATTAATGGCTATCAATCACCTAAGACTGTGTCTAGGTTCGTTGAATCTCCTTTCTCCTACGTCTATAAGAGAGGTGCTCATCCTCTGGTTAATTTACCCGAAGAGACCAACTTCTCTCTCTGCTATTGCCCGCTGCTATCTTGGCATTCCCAGCGCGAGCCTTTGCACACACAGAGCTTGCGAGAGCAGGCCTCCAAAACTTCGTCCTGCTGCGACACTTGCACAAGTAGGCAGGTGATTAAATTTTTGGGGAGCGCATCTTCTGCGCGACTGCTCACTGGGAACGACTACGTCCTACTACTTCCTGAAGGCCGTTCGATGGACTGCTCTGCACCAACTCATCACCGTATCAACTCTGATCCACTACATCGAACAGCCTAAACCGACGTTTCGGGCATGCGTCCAGTTCTGGGAACGGCGCACCCATCGCCTCCGGCAATAGTCCCACCCCTGGTACATACTAAACCTCCTCTGGTTCTTTCTTTTGATTCTGTTTATGTCCAAATGTGTTTTAAACATAAACACTTGCACATGCTCTGTGTCACTCACGATGACCATGATTTACTTAATAATATTCGGAATTAAAATATGGCGTAAAATGCCTAGATGTCTAACAGATCTCACAAATCTTACAGGTAACATGGTGAATCGCTTTACTTGCACATTTTCTACCTACTACTTGAGAATTTCCTTCGTTCCGCCATTAGTTAGCCAACAGTACTATTCTTATGCTGCAAACAGCACATGAGTGAAAAAAAAAGGCATCAATAATAAATTAAAAAAGATACTGAGTAAGATCTGAATCCTTCACCTTAAGCAATGCTGCTGTACACGGAAGTTCATGCTGAATATGTTGGTATTATATCCACAAATAATCCACTTCGATTATTTGGATGAAACCTATTCCAACCCATCAGAGCTCAATTTACTGATATGGGTCTGAGCCAGTGGTTTATTGAAATCCTATACTTTTTTTTTCCTGAAATGGAGATTTCACAGGACAACCTATGTGTCATCGCAATGCTCATAATAGAATAGGCAATAGTGAGATAAACAAAGGAACACACTTTTAAGGATGGCTGGCTTTGGAAACTAGACACTTAAACTTGAGACACACCACCATTCATCAATCAGTAAAGTAGCACCAGGGTAACACATTAACACCTTAAATAACTTCATTTTATTGTTTTCTCCACAAAGATCTATGGTAGTAGCATCACCTGCACACTGTTTCTAAGGCTTCTTAATAATACGGCTAAGCAAATAATTGGTCAGGTCTAGTTAGGAGTGCAGAACAAATAAAAGTAACAGGCCTGCACTTCTAGGGCATAACTTCATTTTAATGTTTTCTCCACAAAGATCTATGGTAGTAGCTGTTTCTAAGGCTTCTTAATAATACGGCTAAGCAAATATTTGGTCATGTCTAGTTAGGAGTGCAGAACAAATAAAAGTAACAGGCCTGCACTTCCAGGGCATTGCAGAGCTGAATTTTATGGTAAAATGTTGTACCGCATTCATACCAAAGCATGGAAGCCAACCCGATTTATAACATTTTATATTTCCATATTGCATAAGTGATGTCCTATAAGAATTCCGATAAAGAAAATGGTACAGGGACACATTGACCCTGTAAAAACTCCTTAAAATTAGCTCAGGATGTCAAGCTGCATCAGCCCTATACTATGTATTTTGGTGGCATTGACAGCACAACAAATAATAATATATTACTAACAGGTACGCTAATGTTCAGCTGTAGCAAGCAGGACCAATGAAAACAAATTTGCAAAATAAATTTGATTCCACTCATGCATTGCAGGTGCACAGATGATCATTGACATTCCTAATTCTCTATTGTGACAATAACATGTGACTATAAACCTGTCTGAGGGCGTGTCGGGTCTATAGACCCGGGGTCCCCAATGGGCCCGTCTTTTCACAACACCCGGCCCAACAGGTGGCGCAGCGACAATGGACGCTTGGGCCGGCCCAGATACGCGACGCCAGGCTGTGACCACGATCTGGCCACCAACCAACGCCCTCGACTAGGAGGCCTGGTCGACGCCCCGACCAAGAGGCCTAGTCGGGGCTAGGGCCACAATCCGACTCCGACCAAGTTCCCCCAACCAGGGATGTGCCTCTGATTGGATCGGCGCATATCGCTCCCTCCCGACCAACACGGTCGGAACCGACCGGGACGACCGATCGGGGATGCTCGCTCGGTATGGGCCCGGAGAGCAGGTGGAGCGGATAAGGGAAGACGCTCAGGTCAAGCGCCATACCGAGGACTGTACCTCGCCACGCCCTGCGCACGCAACGCACAGTACCACCCTGCCATGTCAGGTGGACACTATACTACCTACCCATCACGACAGAGCGACCGGACGAGATGAATAGGGATGGAGGGCGATGGCCACCCCGTACCCGATGATGTGGGCGCTGACACGATTAGGCAGCACCCATGCACCTTCTCTCTCTGACTTGTAAGCCGTCCCCTTGAACTATAAAGGGGGCACTCTCTCTCTCCCTCTCTATGAGAGACTCTCTAGCTCTCTCGAGACACTCCGACGCTCATGCGCACTCGAGCACTCTCTCCAACACTTAGCGCACGTTCGAGCCCTCGTCACTCTCCTCCACTCGGACCAGAGCACGACCGGGCCTCAAACACCCCTTCTCTATTCCTCGCTTGTTTGTACCCCCACTGTAAACTTTGAGTACTTGGGCTCAGGAATACAATCGACCGACCGAACCCCGATTGGACGTAGGGCCCGTTGCCCGAACCAGTATAAATCCTAAGTCATTGTGTGCTAGGTCATATCCGATCTAACGCGCGGCAAGCTACGTATATATATTTACCTGCCGGCCAGATTCCGCATCCACAGGGCACAAGAACCCGAATTAGTAAAAGCACTAACACAAATAGAAAATATTCAGTAAGCGTTTAGGCATTGTGTCATCTCTTAGAGAACAAACAGTAATATGTTTGTGGAAGATCTGCAAATTAATAAAAAACTGTGATTCAATAAAAAAAGCAAATGGGCATACATGTACAAAAGGATGGGTATTAAGTACTAGCACAAAAGGATTATCCTAAGATGATCATTTCATACCCACAGCAACTACAGATATAGGCAAACTTGAATGCAAGTATGAAGACAAGCTACTCTCGATAGGATACCTAATCACGATGGGTAACACCTAGGGGGAAAACCAAAATATGCCCAAAAGACAATTTTAGTTCTTTCTGGCAGCATCAAAACACTTTACCTTCCAATCTAACATGTCGATGCTTTTCTCAAAGGCAATTGTTCCCTGATTTACACAAATTGACGTTCAGCGCAATTGCTTGGTATTCTAACCTGAGAACAAGGTTCTGCCGAAAGAGCAATCGGTTAAGTAAAATCCAATTGGATTTCTAAAACAATGGTTTTAATTCAGTGACATCTCAGTTCCCCACCAGTCAGGTTGCATTTTATGCTTGCTACAACTACTTATAACTAAAATTCATGTTTGAGATACAACTGTTACCTTAGGCAAGGACACAATCCTGAATTTCTCTTCTCGTATGTTCTTCTTTCATGATATAGGACTTCCCCTACTGACTTCGGTCAGAAAATAATATAATATTACATGAATAACCATTTAAAATATGTTACAATAGAGCAGTATTTATTATTTTGTTTTTAAAAAAATAAAAATCAATCACAACATGAAAGAATAAGTGAAGGAAAAATAAGCAAGAGAAAAAATAAAAAAGGAATGAATCAGGATGTACCTGTATGCATGCAGTTTCTGGTGTCGTATAACTTCAATCGACATCATCTACAGGCCGGTTCATGAAATAAAATTGTTTCGCGAAACAACAATCTCTTTCTCTTTTCTCATCCTCTCCTCCACATCCGAAAAAAATCATAAGTGGCACTGCATGAGATGATTTATGAGACTACTAAGGTGTGGCAACGTACTTACTCTTAAAAAATATTATAGGTACCTAAAACAAGAATAAAAAGGAAAAAAATAAGAAACACATATAAAAAATAAAAAGTAAATTAAAAATAAAAATATGCTAAACGAAAAAAATATGCCAAATGAAAATATACTGAAAAATAAAACTAACACTATACCATAAAAAAAGCCCCATAAAGCTTTGCTGGCTAGCTGAACGTTGGTGGGCCGGCCCAAAGAAAGACAAAAGCGACGTGCCGGAGTGGATCGACGATGATGTGGTCGGCGGCGTGGACCGGAACAGCGAGTATTTCGTCCCCATACTAGTAGGCCACAGCCCACATGCCCAAGAAGGGCTTCTCCGCCTCCGCCTGCCCGGCCCCCGTCGTCCCCGTCCTCCAGCCGTCCAGCGTCCACGCCGCCGGCGCCGCCGCCTCGATTGCCCTCCGGCCCCGGAGCCCCGCTCCACGCGGTAATTCCGGATCTGTTCCCATACCCTCTCTTCGCTTACTCGCCATTAGTTCCGCTGCTAACCGCTTGCCCGTCGATTGCCCTGGAGCTTTAGCAGGCCGTTTGGATTGCAAGTTCCGTTCCTCTGATTGTCTAAAATCTGGTTAGCAAAACTAGTTGGGTTCTGCTCTGGAGTCGGTTTTGTAAGCCCGTGCCGCGCGAGTAGATCAGGTGCGGTGCGGATTGCAGTAGCCACAGGCTGATATTAGTAATAAGGAATGAAATATGGAGCCTTAAGCTGATTCTGTAATATGTCATTTGAGCTCTTGTTATCCCTCCTCCTTTGGTCCTTTTTTTTGCTGTGCTCATTTTGAAGGTTATGTTATGTCTTGATGACTTTAGGTATTGGGTTTGGTGGCTTTAATTGATAAGCTCTGGTTGCCACTGTACCTGCACCAATCAACCATGTAACTTTGTAAGATTTCTTCATAAACCTTAGGGTGTAAGCGAGTAGTTGCATATATGGGGAATTGTGAGTATCTGCCATTCCATAAGTTTGTGTTTCGGGATATGCTAGTCAGAGTATGTTGAAAATTTGCAGAGAGGCAGATCCTGAAGAATTGAATAGATTGCTATTGTGTGAATGTCTTACATGTGCTGTTCGTCAAATTCTGATTACATTTATACAGTTTCGAATGGCACTGAAAACTCGAAAGATATCATGAAGAATGCAATATATTGCTATTATGTGAACATGTGCTACCCGTGGAATTCTGACTAGCATTTATACATATACAGTTTCGGTATGGCCGCTGAAGACTCGAAAGATATCCTGAAGAATGTGGATTGGAAGACTGTGGGCGGCTCAGTGGCTACTGAGTCTAGCCAACCGATTGTTAAGAAACGTCTCCCGAAGAAAATCAGGCAAGTCCCTGACTGTTATTTTCTGCCTCGGCGGTCCTGGCCTTCTGCACTGGCCATCTATGGTGCTGTGTGTGCTGCTGGGGTTGGTGCAGGGATGCTGCTTGAAGTGTGGATAAACAAAAAGATCAAAGGTATATTCCTGGATTTCATAGCAGGAGCAATTGATTTTCTTGCGAATTTTGTGTGTGCCACTGATAGCATGGATTGCTCACATTCATACTCTTGTTTGTTGCTGCATTCAGAGGATGGTGGCATTATCTGGGAGATGGATAAATGATATGGAGCACACTTTGATGCAGTAAAACCTCCCTTGCCATTATGGAGATTGCTAACTCGAAAAGTTTCTGATGCAAATTAACACAGCCTTGTTTCTGTATCTGGATTTATCTGCATAATAGCAGTATGAGGTGCTCCAAACTTCCAAGCTTCATTAAACAAGGAAACTGAAAGTGTCAGAACCACAATTCATATAGATTGGATTTTTGTGAGACATTGTAACTAATGTATTGGTAAGCATTACTTTGAATGTCTTTGTGGTTTTTCCAGCTGTTGAGTTGCATCTTGTAGTTGGGTTTGGCAATCAATGTATCTGGCATCATGTGCTATGTTGATAAATTATGAGAATTTATTCATTTTGTGCATCAAACTACTACCATGCCTGTTCTTGGAGAGAGAAAAAAAAGTGTACAGTATCAAACTACTATGCATTTGCCTTAGTACATAGGCAAAAAGCCAGGAGATGCTTGGGCATTTTCTTTTGTCATATTCTCAGAGATTGGATCAATCAATCCATGTTGAGATAAACATCAACTGTAGGACCAAAAGTGTAGGCAACCTTTATGTACCTTCATGGAGAAATAAATAAACTGCCATCCTTTTCCTTTGATATCTACTGGTAGTAAAATGCATAAGTTATGACTTACAACAATGATATTCCTATCTTTTTGCTTGATTTTGACCTTATGTAATCTTAAAACTTTTTTGCCATCCTTGCTAATTCATAATTGCAGCAATTTAAGTATTCAGCTTCCTGTTTTTCTCATAGAATGTTTGCACTGAAATCATTCATGTTCTTTTAGAAAGTGTTATGGTTCCTGTCTTCATGTTCTTTGTGTACTACACTTTCCTTCCCCGAAAGTGCTGATTTCTTCTCTTATCTGTGCCCTCTTTCTTGTGCCAATACGCTTTCTCCTAAGCATAGCCTTCGCATCAGCGCTGTAAGCAGCATTCAATAGAAACATGGACATCCCCGGATGGAATTTCTCTCCAATACATTATGGTATGAACGACAGGACATTAATCTCCTCTATCATCTCCATCCATGCCTGCTGGGGAGTCCGGGTACAGGGCGGATTAAACTAATCCAGGGGCCATTAATGTTGCAACCAGATTTGATTAGTGCAGTTAATGCGGGGATTGACTGACCTAAAACTGCTACTGCTCCTTCTCCAACTGATCCGTCCATTCCCCTCGGATCTTCAGCTCTGCAAGAGGAATGTGTCAGCAGTTAATGCTCCCTGCTGACTTCGCGCCACCCCCGTGCATGCTTCTTTTTCTAGACAAGGGAGGAGAGAATAAAACTGTGCGATCGTGCGCTCTTATTAGCCCCTTGTCAACGGATTATCTGATATTCAATAATCGTACATGCTAAGTAGGTTTATCCCCTCAACTAATTCATCTCCATCATGCTACCTTTATGTTCTTTTTACTACATCTTAGTTTTGTGTATACTTTTGCTATTATGGTCTTTTATGATCTGCAGTGGAGAGGCGGGTTGAGTAGTCTCTTGCATAAAAGGGCAGCTTGGGTAACAGAACATAGGTGAATCAACAACTAAAAATTCCGGTGAGTTAAAAGATTGGCTCACGTTTTGGAGAAGTGTGTAGGAATTGACAAATTGTGCCATTCAATGTATAGGGATCAGTGGTAAGAGATAAATTAGTTAATATGCATTGTAGTGACTATCTCTACTGTCTATACAAATATCTAGCTTGTGCTGATGATGTCATCTTGGTTGTTAGATGTGTAGAAACTAATACTATAAAGTAATAATCTTATACCTGTGAGAACCTGTAGACAAAGCTGGTACTGATCTCATTTTTTTTTTCAACACTTATGATCTTGATCTTTATTTTAACCTTCTACAAGTTGCAGGGTCTTCTCAATCAGCTAGACCTTTCCTTCACTTTACTGAAGGATCTGAGAGCATTTTGCTGTGCAAACTGCAAAGGCTCATAGGATCCTCCTTATTATAGCAAGCTGACAGTAAATAATCTTATCACTTTACCAGATTGAACCCGCACTTGTGCTAATTATTTTAGTTGAAAGAACATCAGACATGACTCGTAGTGGGGGCGTCAGAATAATCCCGGTGCTTAATGACTCTGTTCTTCCTGGGTATTTTCTTAGTCTGATCCTCTCTCTGAATACTTTTGCCCTACTGATAACTGCATTTAGCTGTCAGTCGATCTGTCATCGGATGCCATTTTGTCATTTGGGGTTTACTCTCGCACGCGCGCACGGAGCTGAGCATAACTTCTTGCCTTCTCCAGACTCCAATGCGTATGTTGTTGCACGTGTGCAGTCGTGAACTGCAGCCTGAACTGGGAGAGTGTGAAGCTGTTCAAGAACAATCACCGTTTCAGCTTTGGCCTTAAACGTGAGCATAGAGGTCATGCGGAACATTCACCGTTTCCGGAGACGCCTTCCAAAACGGCCCCGCAATACCTGATTTTTGTAAAGGCCCACTTTGAAATGCCATTTTTTGCCCGAATTTTGGAGGGAATTTAGCCAATTCGTGCAAAGTTTTTTGTGAAATTTCTGTGTTCCAAAGGGACGTAAGCTATTTAAAAAAAATAGCAGGGATTATCAAGTTGGTTGCGGAGAGAACGAAGGTGTGCCAAGATTGCCCCACACAACCAACTCGCTCGATCTTGCTTCCGATATTTGAATATTGTCTTGGACTCACACAAGTTATACTTCATGGCTGCATGTCAGTTAAGTTATGCTTCTCCTAATAACAAAAAAAAAATCTGAACGCCAAGGTGTTGCACGAACTAAGCTTACTTTTGTTTTTTAAAAAAACTGAAATTTGCAGACGCTGTTATAAAACCGCGCGAGCCACGAGTTGCTCCCTAGCTCCCTCCTCTTCACCCTGCATTCCGAAGATCCTTTACTCACCTCCGTTACCTAGACCACACAGAGCGGCTTCAATCATGCAGCCGAGCGGCCGCGAGATGGCCGGCGGCGAGGGCGGGCCGCAGCAGGCCGACGACTTCTTCGACCAGATGCTCTCCACGCTGCCCTCCGCGTGGGCCGACCTGGGCGCCGGCGGAAACAAGTCGCCCTGGGAGCTCGCCGCGGGCGCCGAGGACGCCGCCGTGCAGGCCGCCTTCGGCGACGAGTCGGCGCTGCTCGCGTCCCGCCTCCGGCAGCACCAGATCGGCGGCGGGGACGTCAAGTCCTCCTCCTCCTCCCCGGTCATGCTGCAGCTCAGCGACCTGCACCGCCATGGCGGCGGCCTGGCGGGCGGCGGGGCCAAGGAGAGCGGCGGGTTCTCCCCGCTGCCGCTGTTCACAGACCGGTCGGCGCCGGCGCCGGAGGAGATGGAGGGCGGCTTCAAGTCGCCTAACTCCGCCGTAAGTGTCGCGTCTTGGACTCACAATTACGCTTCCTTCCTCCTCGGCTCGATCTTTCCTAAACCTTTTGCGCGTCTCGTTGCCATGGATTCCGCCTGCCCGCGCGCGTCCAGCAGGGAGGTGACCACTCGCTGTTCAACGGGTTCGGGATGCACGGCGCGGCCTCCGTGCAGCCACAATTTGGCCAGGTAAGGTCACCGACTCAACTCTCACCAGCTAGTATATATATGCAAAGAACCCTGCTTCTTTAATTTCATGTATCCATGCTATCGTCTCTGTCGTAGGGAGGATCAATGTCGCCCCAGAGCCTGGGAGGACCGGCGGCGAGCGGCGGCGCGACACCACCCGCTGGCGGCGCAGCTTCGTCGGCCGGCGGCGGTGCGGCACCGCCGCGGCAGGTGCGGCAGCGGGCGAGGCGAGGGCAGGCCACCGACCCCCACAGCATAGCCGAACGTGTATGCCACATCTCGCCACTCTCAGCCCACCACCCTTTTCCATTCTCTGAATTATTCTTTTCTTTAGAAGAAATCAACAAGCTCCTGCGAGGACGTGCCAGAACATTGCAAATCAAGCATCAACCTCTATATTCGCTGCAATTAAAAATCCTTGAACATCATTGTTTATCTTGTTGGAAGAAGATATAGTAGAATTTCATGTCGTTATTAATCATGTAACTAACCAGTCAATGTTCACAAACCATCAGTAAATTTCCTACACTTCTTCCAACATACTACAGAATTTCTGAACTTGTCGCGATCCATTTCTCGCAGCTTCGGAGGGAGCGGATCGCGGAGCGGATGAAATCGCTGCAGGAGCTGGTCCCGAACGCCAACAAGGTCGGCAATCCCTTATCTCCCTTCTCTACCCCTTTTCTCCTTTCTGGCGTCTTCAACGTCGCCGTCGTTTCTGCTTTGCCGCTTCGCGCCCTCGATCCCGTCGTTTCTCTCTCCGGCGAAAAAGCTGGAATCTTTCCGGACCCACGCACGCGTGCGACGGGGGTGCTTGCCCGTTTACGCGAGTGGCAGCGATAGGCATAGGCTAGTAGGGGCGGAGACGGGGCCGGCAGGTAGGTGAGGGTAGGGCGCTGGCGCCCTGCTCCTGTCCTGTCGAGCTCATGCTCATGTGATGTGATGTGCTGGATACTTGGTACTGCAAGCTACGGAGTAGTCTGCAAGACTGCAATGCCTGAAACTTTGAATGAACTGTGAGAATAGTCTTGCGCCAGCTACTATATTTGGAGCGGAGTAAATGGGCATGGGGGGCGCACTCCAATTCCATGCCTTGTTTTGCTGAAATTTTCACTGAATTTCGGAAGTGGTGATCGAATTAATCATCAATGGCGGCATGTCGATGGATCAGTCTGTTAAGACTTAAGAGTGGCAACTCATTTAGCATGAAGAAATGGGGAGCAATGTGTGGGCGTCGACACTCGACACTGAAATGGCGGCGTGGGTTTGTCGTTTTTTGCAGACGGACAAGGCGTCGATGCTGGACGAGATTATCGACTACGTGAAGTTCCTGCAGCTCCAAGTCAAGGTGAGATGCTGCTACTTCTGAACACTGCTGGCAAGCGATAGCTCATCAGCTGCCTTTGAGCTTTGATCCCGGCTAGGCGGAGTGCCAGTGCTGACGACTTCACATGTTATTGCAGGTTCTGAGCATGAGCCGGCTGGGAGGCGCGGCCGGCATGGCGCCCCTGGTTGCAAGCATGTCCTCGGAGGTAACTGAACATTCGATGCTATTGCTAGCAGATCAGAGATCAGTTGCCTGCAGTGTTTCGATCAATTCTGAGAAGCATCGTGTTACTACCGGTTTGTGCAGGGCAACAGCAACGGCGGCG
This sequence comes from Setaria viridis, assembly GCF_005286985.2. NCBI lineage: Eukaryota > Viridiplantae > Streptophyta > Magnoliopsida > Poales > Poaceae > Setaria > Setaria viridis. The sequence continues at coordinate 3,635,405 of NC_048266.2, forward strand.
GCGGTGCGAAAGGCAGCGCTGGCGCTGCCACCAAGGGCAATGGCAATGGCAGCGGCAGCGGCGAGAACGGTGGCGGCGGCGGTGGGCTGCGGGTGGCAGAGAATCAGGTGGCGAAGATGATGGAGGAGGACATGGGCACGGCCATGCAGTACCTGCAGGGCAAGGGCCTGTGCCTGATGCCCATCTCCCTGGCGTCCGCCATCTCCTCCGCCACCTCGTCCGCGTCGCTCCTCTCCCGCCCGCCGCCAGTGCTCCGCCACGCCGCCGCCAACAGCAACCCTGCTGCTCCTGGCGGCCAGCTGCACGACGTCAACAACGGCGCCGCCGCCGCAGCGACGTCGCCGGCGTCCGCTAGCAGCGCCGGAGGAGGCGACGACTCCCGGTCCGTCAAGGAACTGGGCGCCTCCGGCGGCGGTAAGCAGTGATCAGTAGGAGGAGAGCCTTACCGAGCGACAGCTGTATAATGTATCAAAGAAAGGGTGTAACTAGAATCCTGTGACGTAGTAGCATCCTGTCATGACATCGTACCTTCGTTTTTCTTCTCCAATACATCTTTCATTTGCCATTTCCTCCTCCGTTGCCGCCCTTGGACCCTTGGGAAAATTGGTTCTATAGTACTGAAAGATGATGATTTCTATAAATTATTACTGAAAGAACATGCCACCGTAAAATACCGTTGAAAGATGCAATTGTGAACTGAAATTAGCACCCTGTTAAATTTTGCACAAACGTTGTTAACTAGGACAAAAATACCCCTAACCTATCAATTAATGTTCACTGGATAGAGTCATGATTCCTTGAAGAAGGGAAGAGAAGCAATATCAACGAAGAAGTGCAACTGCTTTTTTCTTCTACTGAGAAAGGGAAGAAAAACAATATCCACGAACTGTCTAGCATTCAATCTCCATTATTTGAGTAACAAAGAAACAGAGGGAAGGAAGTGGACAAGCTCGGAAGCTATTGCAGCCGCAGTGCCGCACAACATGCTATCTTCCCGATGGTTCACCTACTCATCCAGAGCTGCCAGCAGAAACGCGCGAAGCGAGCGACGGCCCCATGCGGCGGCGCCGTGCGGCTCGAGTGCCGGAGTGCGTCCCCAGGGTAGCACATATGGCCCCTAATACGGCGACGGATTGCGGCTCCAGCGGCCGCGCCGCAGCTTCCGCGCTGCCCCGCACCTCGCGCAGGCTCCGCCTTCGCTCGTCCTAGCGGCGTGTGCTCGCTCCATAGAGGGCAGCACGCCCGGCAGGTAGCTCACGGGGAGGTCGGCGTCACTGGTGGAGAGAGCCGGAGATGGGCCGCGTCGCATGAGGGCCAGGTAGGTCCGCGGCGCCCATGAATCGCGCGAGAGGAGGAATTTTTTTTATTTTTATATATATATATATTTTTACGATTTTGCAGAAATAAATGGTTGAATAAAAAATTTGCAAAAATGGATGTATACCGGCCGGACCAAATGGCGTAGGCTCCTTTCTTCGGTTGAAACGGCGGATGGGTGCCGGCTGCCACGTGCGGACCTATCTCGTCGGCTGAAACGGTGGAATGGCCCTTACCGCCGGTAAGGGTCCTCCCACCCATGTTGGCTAGCCGGTTGAAACGGCTACAAGAGCTCTTCCTTAATTTTTGTTGACTTTTATCAATTATTTTTTCTTCATTTTTATCAATTATTTTAATTATGTAGTTAAATTGCAATACGTAACTTCGTAATTTGAGGCTCTACCTCTATTTTGAATATTATTCCTTTAATTTTTTATAATATTTTTGAGAGAGGTAGAGTGATTGCACGAAATAATTGAAAATAATTTAACTCTCGGCCTAGATAGATTAGTCTGCGGATGACCATACATCGTACGCTATATAATCGTACACATGATAGCCTGCACCGGCGTACAAAATATAAAATAGGTCCTACGCACTAAATACGTCCTCGCTTGAAACGAGGGTCACCGCGACCACGACCAAGCCTCGCTGCCTGCTGCGCTACTCTAGTCTGCTGCTGGTCATACGTTAAGGGCTCCCGTGGGGCAACGTCGCGAGGCGGACATCCTGCTGCGGCCGCAGGTGGTGTCGCGAGGTCCTGGGTCGCGCCCTGTGTAGGATCCTCTGGGGCGTCATGCAACTGCAAGGCACCGATCACGTTAGGCTCGGGTCTGAAAATATCGTCCATCTCTATCCCTCCTTCTCGACGGAGTCCTCCGAAGCCCCCCTCAATCTGCGAACCCTATTATGCAACTAAGGAAATGGTATTGTTAGTTTCGTTGCGTATTTAAAATGGAATAGAAAAATTGTATTCATTACGCACTGTAGTGGCGTAGCTCTGTGCCTGGTGCAGCTGAAGAGGGCATCGCTCCACTGTAAGCTCCGCCCATCAGCGCGGCTGTGTTAAGGAATTATTATTTAGTAAGGTGAATTGCAAATATTTCATCAATGGTGTACGACAAAATAACATTCACGTACATGTCGGGGTCACGTACTGCGAAATAGTGGATGGGCCGGCGGCAGCATGCCAAAATGGTGGTGGTGCTGTTGCGGCCCAGGACGGCCCAGCCGCTAGTGCATGTGGCTGTGGTGCAGTACAGGGGCCGGGGTACGGCGGATGAACGGGTGGCTGAGAGGACATACCGGCCTGGTGGGTAGGAGGTGGAGAGAATGAACGGGGGTAGGTAGCCTGTGGTGGAAGCACGACGTCCCCGCGACCACCACGGCAGCTGACGGCCCTCAGAAACCTATTGCAGGCGCCCAAGGCCCGCCTGTACAGCGTCTCGTGCTGATGATTAGTCAGGTGCTGGAAGTGGTCGATGTCGTACATCAGCTCAGTGGCTACCTCTGCAAAAACATTGTACTTTTGGGAAGAAGAAAGGGTTGAAGTTAGCCACACCGTTTGGTTCAAGTTGAGTAACAAATATGATGCAGAAGCTTACCGCGACGTCGAAGTTGACGTCCCTCGAGCGCGGGTACGTCTGTGTGACAGGGGCGGTCTCTGTTGATGGCTGACTCGGAACGAATGTGACCCGCGTCCTCATCCTCGGCAAGAACCACCGAAGGTACGCTGCGAAAGCATCGTCATCGTGCGCACATTCCTTCTACACCACCTTGTCTAAAGCGGTCATCCACATCTCGACCCAAAGAACCATCCTCGAAGCCCACTGGACCCTAGGCCCACCACCACCACTACCCTGCCGGCTAGCCCTAGCATAACCATTGTGCAGCGGGTTAGATAAACGAAAAAAACTTTATTGGAAGGAGAATGAAAGGGTGGGGTGTACCTATGAACGGCGGCCGGGACTGCTGACGTAACAGGAAGTGGGGACTGCTGGTACAAGCCGAACTGCCTCATGACACGGTGAACCGCGTAGTCCTCGACGTGGATGTCTACACCAGTGGCCTCGTCGTCCTCCAATACTCCATGTCTCGATGGCACAGCGAAGAGAGCCCATGCGGGGCACGAGCGTGCACCTCGTCTATGGTGTAGGTTGTCCACCTCACGTCGGTATCGACAAGAGCGTCGAACTGACCGATGAAGTCTGGGTACGTCTTCTTCGTCTGCACCCCAACCCACGATCCCTACAACAAATAAAGGACATATTTGATCATGAATTCAATGTGTTTAGCCAACATCAGAGTGATATGATAGACAAGTGTTTAGATGATATGAATCATAAATAAAGGACATATTTGATTAAGATAGACAAGTGTTTAGATGATATGAATCGAATAATTATAGATGAAGCATTGTACCTTCCTCAAGCACCACAACGATCCCATCGTGGGTCTGTCGACATCGTTGTGGTCGAAAGGCAACTCCTGGTACTATGGCGTCGTCTCTCATGTAGTCGGCCTGCACAACAAAATACAATTAGTTGAAAAATTAACAAAAGTTAGACAAAACTATTTGGACATGTAGGTAACTAAGTACTCACATTGAACTATAAGAGCCACGCCTTCGTGGGCCCGTGTGTCAAGCTGAAGGTCCGGTACGGCGGGGAACCATCTTTGCGCTGAACATTGGCAAACCGGCCCAAGAGCTCATCACGCCAGGTAGGTGGGACGTCCACCGCGGCAATGGCACGCCGGCACAAGGAAGGCCAAGTAGCAAAGAGACGTCCTCAAGTGTGGGGGCCATCTCACCCACTGGGAGGTGGAAGGTGTGCGTCTCCGGCCGCCACCGGTCCAGCAGAGCTGCTAGCAGTGACACGTCGAACTGGAACCGTGTAGACTTCTTCCCGGGCCACACAGTACCATCGACCATGTCCTCCTCAACCAAACCTGGGTATAGGAAGAAGGCCCACAACACGTAACTTGTACCATGCATAAAATTAATTAGTTCAAACAATGTAATGTTAGAACTTAACACATAAGTTTAACTAAGTAAGACATACCTTGGAATCCAACGTGCGTCGATCGGCATCGTCGAAAGAAGGTTACGTGCCTGAAACATGCTCAGCCTCGAACCCCGTACGACTGACATGAACGACCTGTGAAGGCCGTCCAAGATAGGGTCGAGCAACTCAGGGGTCTAGTACTCCTCTGGAACTGGCTGCGCCATACCTACAACATGAAAAATATAAGTACGCCCCCAAAATAATAATGACTTCAAAATGAAAATGAAATAAAACAAACTACAAATGAGATATTGCAAATTAAATAGTCCACGATATGAAAATTTTACATGGTCACAGTACCAGAACTTAGGTTACATGTTACATTAGATTTCGAAATGTTCGCCTGAATTACGAGTACACAAACATGTATCGTAACGAATTGACAAACATATAGCACATGAATCACAGAAACCCGTCATTGTTGCTACGTGCACGACGACCTCGACCACGCACTGTAGCATTTCTATCACTGCTTGATCGACCAGCTTGGGTACTCGTACTTCCATACATCGTTGCAGGGCAGCTCTTGTAAGTGTGACCGGCTTCATAGCACTTGGAGCAGAGGCGGACATCAAGACCTGCTTCTGATTGATCCATGTCATTCCGGATACGTCTGTCCCTTCGGCTCATCAAAGAGTAATGCCCACTTTCCTTCGGCTCATGCTCAATCCACTATGAGAAGGTCTTGATGGACCTTCCCCGTCTTCACCTGACAGTCAAACCATCGAGTCCCACGTCCTCCAGAGATACAAGGTGGTCTGCCTCACTGTTCACCGGCCTCTTCGCTAGCTCTTCACATTGTTTCTTTGTAAGGTCATCAAGTTTCTTCCACAGAAGGTTGAATTTCCTCTCTTGATTCTGGCTGCATAGCCGCTTGAACAATTTCATAAGGGTCTTGTTCTTGAATTGCCTATGGAAGTTTGCACCCATATGCCTCGTACACCACCTACTCTTCAAGTCTGGCCATATCACCACCCAGAAACACTCCTGACTTCCATTCTATAGGTCTTTGATTGCTTGTAGAATGTCTTTGTGCCGATCATAAATGACACAAACTCCCTCCACATCCTTCACAATCATGTTCTTCACCCTCTTCAGAAACTAAAACTAGCTTTCTCTAGACTCCTTATCCACAAATGCAATCGCAAGCGGCAACACCTGATTGTTGCCGTCGGAGCCAATAGCTGTCAATATTGTTCCTTTATACCTTCCGGTCAGAAATGTGCCATCAATGCAAATGACTGGTCAACATCGCTGGAATGCCTCAATGCAAGGATCCAAGGCTAGGAATGACCATCGCATGACCTGTTTGCCTGGAAACTAAGCACATGGATACGCTTTCACGTCGTAGAAGGTTCATGGGTTCCTCTGGCATATGGTGTGCAACTAGACAGGGAGGTTGTCATATGATGCTTCGAACGTACCCCACTTCATCTTCAACGTCTTCTGCTTCGCTCGGTAAGCTTTGCTGTAGCTAATCTTATACTTGAATTTCTCCTCTACGGCACAAACAATAGACTTGGGCTCGAAGCTAGGATTCTGCACTATCTGAGGATACATGTATTGAGTAACAAAATCAGCGGTGAGGTTGTGGTGTGTTCCTTCCAATTCATCCAGCAAGCATTGGTGCTCAACCACTCTAGTCACCTCCCAGTAATCTTTCCACTTTCTCTTGTATGCGTGCACCCTCAATGGGCAATCATTTCTCACACAGCGGACATCATACACCACCAGGTTGCTCTTCTCCACTCTGAACTGATGCTGCAAAGCTGCCTTCACCTCATCCGCACTAGGGTACAAAGCACCCACGCATACCTCATTCTCCCTCTACTCCCAAGGGACATTTTCCCGTACACTGACCTCTAGGGCGGAATGGTCATAATTTGACCAGTTCCGCGGGACAGGGTAAGCATCTTCCTCATCGGACGAGTCATCATCCACGGCACCATTAGCCTCCTCTCCTTCTCTCTCCACCTGCTCAACTAACTCAGCAATTTCTTCCCCCTCATCAAATCCCCATTTAGCTCACGGGCTGCAACATCATCCTCTGCATCTCCCCCTTCTACCCCATCATTATCAAGTTCTTTGTTTGCCCCCTCAGTACTCTCCACATCTTCCTCCGCTTCAACTTCAGCACCTCCCACTTCTGCTTCCATCTGACTGCTAGACCTACCTTTCATGAGCAGTTGAACATACCATATGATCGGTAAACCCTGCCTCGTGCAACCCTTTACATAAGCTCGGAAGCTCGGGGTTTCTTCAAGCGGGAGCAGCTCCCAAAAGTTTATGTCAGGCTGTCTCTTCACTACAGCCCTCACGGACACATCAACTTCATCTCTATTATCATCGAAATCTTTACAAAGCCACCTGCATATGCCCCCAAGTCCTCTCTCTTGCTCTTAGTAAATACTTGCAGAAATACGGAAATCCACTCAAATCTACCCCTTCTGGACCATATCTAACCTTCCCGGACCATAGAACACTTGGAAATATAAACTATACGACATGCCTGCCAACATACACGAAACGAGCAGTCCAAATTACTCTCAAAAACTTAAAATCAGTTAACTAGAACGGCACCTTCAGTTCAATAAACAATGGAATCATTTAATTCTATCATGCATACTAACAACTATTTAAGAGTAAACCAACCTTACGAACTAAATTTATCATAGGCATCTACCCAGAATAATATACGCGACAAGCACAAAGGTTCTCACTAAATCTAATAATTCCAACTACTCCTATAAAAACTACATTGTCAATACCTAAAAACCCTAGCAATGCAAATGATATTCAACTAAATTTAATCTACATAAAACAACAAACTAAATTTACTGTGAACTAAATACCTAAGCTAAATCCACTATACTAACTAAGCTACATTTTCCTATGTCTAAAATCCGCTAGATTTTTCTAAGTCTCAGATCCACTAAACTAACTACTAGATCTATGCACTACTACATCTATCCATTACACTATCTACATTACCTAAACTACGAGATTTAAAAAAATACCTGAAATGAAGCGACGATAGAAGAACTGCTCCCTCCTCCTTCCCCTTCCCCTCCCTCCTCCTCGATCCCTTCCTCCCTCCCTCTTTCCCCTCCCCTCTCTCCCTTTCCTCCGTCTCTTCTCCTCTCCTCTCCTCTCCTCTCCTCTCCTCTCCCTCCCTCCCTCCCTCCCTCCCTTTCTAGCTCGCTCGCTTTGTCTCCGCCTGGGGCGCTCGGTCTGGTCTGGGGGCGCGCGGCGTGCTGTTATATAATGGACGACCTTGCCGGCTCATCCGGCGGTAAAGGATGCCTTCCGCCGTTTGAACTGGCGGGGCACCCTTACCACCGGATGAAACGGCGAAGCTTCCTCGAACCTGTCGCCATTCGAACACGTGGGTGGCCCGCTGGATGGGGGGCAGTAAGGGACTTACCGCCATTTCAACCGGTGATAAGTACCTACCGCCGTTTGGTCCGGCAACATACGTTCATTTTTTCAAATATTTTATTCAACTATTTATTCCTGCAAAATCGTAAAAAAAATTCCGAGAGGAGGTGAGGCAGCGGCGTCTGTTGGATCTGCGACCGGGAGCTGTGGACAAGAGAAGGGTAGAAATGTCATTTCAAGTCTATTTATATTCGTGTGAAATAGACGAAAATGAGTTCCAGGTACACAAAATGTAACAGAATAGTAATTTTAGATAATTTCAATGCTATAGAACCAATTTTCGCTTACCTTTTGCTTCGTGCAAAGGCCAGTATATTTTATTCCACGTTTCGTGCAACAACAGTGATCCCCGTACCATGTGCACAACGCTGCGATTGGCGAGCAACGCCGTATATATCTTTCATTCCCCTTCTAGAGATGTGCAGTGTTCAATGACTGAGATTGCGGGCCTGGACGATGACGATCTCGAGCGATGATGTGCAGGCTACTACTGCGCGTGTGATGGTTCCTCCGATCCCTCCGGTTCGATCGCGCGCACGTCGTCGTGATTGTTGGATCGAGACAAAATGCTGGAGATTGAAGAATGAACACGGGCGAGCGCGAGGTACGTGCACGCACGTTGGCGATGGTTGATGTGCAGGTGGCCTCTCGTGACTCGACCGTGCTTAAAAAAATTGTGAGGTGTGTCAACTCTGATGGTTAGGCTTAGGAAATAGTATGCTAGGCAAGGATTAGCCTGAATTGACCACAGTGAATGGCTACTTCGCTTTGCAGCTGTTTGGTCGAGAATCTTGCTGTTCGCTGCACGGTCGCCTGCAACATACGGGAATCGGATCTCCGAGATCGTGTCGTGGTATCTGATTTCTTCTCCTTTTGGGCCGCTCATTTCGCCATGGAACGGCCCAAAATCCCGCCAGAACCGCACGGCTTCTTGAAAATCCGGCCCAACGAACAGCAAAGTCCCTCAGCAACAACGGCCCAGTAGGCCCAGCAACAACGTCGGTTTCACCCCCGACTCAGCGAGTACGCACGCATCAGCTTTTCCAGACCGTCTCGAATTCTTCCTGCGATTTCCCCTTTCCTCTCGTCTCCGTCCGACCTCCCCTGCCCCTCCGCTCCCGATCCAGCTACACAGCCTCGCCGGAACCCTAACCCTAGCCCGCCATGGCCGGCCCCGCAGCCCCCTCCGCCGGCGCCGCCAGGTCGGTCGTCCTCCGCCTCGACGACCTCTCCCTGCCCCCGCGCTACCTCACCGTCCCCTCCCACCTACCGGTCTCCGACCTCCTCGGCGCCCTCCCGCTCCCCTCCTCCTCCTACTACCTCACCTCCGGCGGCCGCCCCCTCGCCCCCTCCTCCCGCGTCGCCGCGCTCCCGCCCTCCGCCTCCGTCCATCTCCGCCTCCGCGCGCTCCGCGGCGGGGGTGGGGATGGGGGCGCCACGGGCGCCGAGTCCCGCGACTGCTACCTCTCCATGTACCTCGCCAAGAAGCCTGACAAGGCGGACCCCAACGAGGCCCGCCTGTCGCGCTTCACCTGCTGCGCGCTCTCCGGGGAGCCCCTCGCCGCGCCCGCCGTTGCCGACCGCCTCGGGAACCTCTACAACAAGGAGGCGCTCGTCGAGGCGCTGCTCCACAAGCGACTGCCCAAGGCGCTGTCCCACATCCGGGGGCTCCGAGACATGATCCCCATCCACCTGCACCCGAGGCCGGACGCGGACGCAGCCGGGGAGGAGGTCCGGTTCGAGTGCCCCGTCACGGGGCTGGAGTTCAACGGGAAGTACCAGTTCCTGGCGCTCCGCGGGTGCGGCCACGTGCTCAGCGTGAAGGCGCTCAAGGAGGTGAAGACGTCCGCGTGCTTGGTCTGCCACAAGGAGTTTGAGGAGGCGGACAAGATGCCCATCAACGGGACCGAGGAGGAGGTGGCCGTGCTGAGGAAGAGGATGGAGGAGGAGAGGGGGAAGGTGAAGGAGAAGAAGGACAAGAAGGTGGGCAATGGCCTGAGCGGCACTAAGCATGCTGCTGCTGCTGCTCTGACGGCGGCAGGGGCTGAGAAGTTGGAGAATGGTAAGAAGGGGGAGGCTGCCACGGCAAAGCGTTTCAAGGCCGTGGACCATGCGCCAGCCCATGCCAATAAGGAAGTGTATGCGTCGATTTTCACATCCTCCAGGAAGTCAGATTTCAAGGAGACATATTCATGCCGGTCGCTTCCGCTGGGAAGGAATTGATTTCTTGCTGGGAGAGTATGCATGGAGGTGTGACCTTTTGTACCGAGTTTCAAGGCCATGGACCATGTGCCAGCCCATGCCAATAAGGAAGTTTATGCGTTGATTTTCACATCCTCCAGGAAGTCATATTTCAAGGAGACATATTCATGCCGGTCGCTTCCGCTGGGAAGGAATTGATTTCTTGCTGGGAGAGTATGCATGGAGGTGTGACCTTTTGTACCGATTTGCTTCATATCATGGCTCGCCCACAAATTTCATGGTTTGTTTTAGTTGCCGTTGTTATTTATGTCCGATTGGTGATGCAGAGCTATGATAGGGCAGGCACTATATTCAAATGAATGATGCGTGAAATATGCAGCAGTTAATCTTGTGTAGCAACTTTCTTGAATACAGTGGTAAGGGGTTCTAGAACAAATGCTTGCACAGGAGCAATCATGGTTGTAACCTCTGCATACAGTTAAATCAAACAGTTCATATGTAATATTCACGGTGTACTTATTTTGATTCTCATACATCATCTACAAAGAATGCAATCCATGGAAATAGCAAACAATTAGTGTCGGTGTGGACATGAATGTTGCAATGCAAAGTCAGTTTTCCTCGTTCTCCTTTACAAATGCCCAATTAACACTGCAGAGCAGTAAATCAATATTAAGGTGTCGTGAGGTGCAGGGTTCAGTTGCAGGTTTGTGAATTGCAGCTCTTGTATACCATTGAATGCACTGGTTAGGACAATTCCAGTTTTAAAATGTACTCACACATTAACTCCTGCCAAAGGTATCATGGCATGATCAAATCTTTGTTAAAACCGTGTAGTTTAATTGAAGTTGAAGTTGGTACATCTTTGAGTATTCTGTTTTACTATATTCTGCTGACTTTTTTTTTACTTGCAATCGTAAAAAATAGTTTCAGGCATGATCTTCGTTATGCTTGTGTGATGTGTCCATCCATTTGATGAATTGAAACTACCAGCGAATTTCTAAGATACATTTTATTTCTGGGTGTTAAATATATTTGAAAAAACAGCCTTATGAGTGTTTAACTGATCATCACTATGTTGGTTATTGACTCCATCAGACAAGAAATGGCTGAGAGATGCGTTATTCCATGATGCAGAATTTTGCTTGACTTTGAGACAGCAAAGAACGCCTGGCATAAGGAAGGCATGCTTCTGCCTTCTGTGCCTTGATGTTTCCTGTTTGAAAATTGCACCTATCATATTATTATTGCTTCACGGTACAAGCGGACACACAATCAGCGTACTGTCGTTTGCTTAGAGCACGTTCAACAGTTTAGATGACTGCCGTTTGCAAGCACTAGTCATGTCACATAGAGATAGCAATACAAACAACTTATACAATGGGTTGTCTATTAAGCTATCTGCAAGCTAATTAATTCTTGTATAGACTCATGAATCAAGATGATCAAATATGGTTTGGGAGCACGGGCCCCGTCGTCCCTACGGCGTACAACGGTGTTGGAGCGGGTGATATAGCTTGGGAGCACGAGCCCCCGTCGTCCCTTCGCGAAGAGACGGTGCGCCCGTCTCTCGGTTGAGTCAAGGGATTTTTTTTGCAAAAATGGCATCTCCCATATGGCAAAAAGGCGGGCGTTGTACGTGCCCTTATGATTCAGTGAGGTGGAAGTGAAAGTTTCATCACACCGTTTCCAATAATACTACATCATTTTCAAAGATTTAAGCTGATGATTGAAACAACCCCTTACAATGCACAGTTTCATATCACGATTTCATAAGCTACTCATAGTATTTAATTGATGTATAGTGTTGAGATTAAATATGCCATATGAATATGTAACCACCTATAATTGTACCTAAATCAAGTAGTGGCACACTAACCATGGCCACATAGGATCAAGAAGAGTTATGGAGATGAAACAAATTATTTTTAATGGGGTTTCATCATAGTTTCAAAGTCTAGGTAACCATTCATCTCCATGAAACCTAACTCCTCTTTCTTTCTTCATAAATTTTATGCTATGTCACCATTTTTACCTATGTGGCATGTCATTTAATGAGTTTGAAACCCTCGTAAAACTTGCATTGAGAATGGACTAATGTATATACTGCATTGCGCTCTATTTCAGTGTCGCATGTGCAATATGTCTATCATATTTTACTAAGCGGACCAGCATATTGTCATTTGCTCATGATGTCCACATCCGTCATTTGTGCAAGCCTAAACTCTGTAACAAAATGATTCATCTAAATCCTTCTGTCGTACATGCAGTTCCAGATGTAATACTTCTGATCCAAAAATTTTATAGATCCAAAGCTCTGTCAAACAAGATCATAAATTATTGATGCCGCGTCAACGCTAAACTGCTTTATATGGTCTCTAGGGTTAAAATCAAATGTGCTTGATAGTTGAGGTGCTAAATTTTAACGATATCTAAGCTGATCAAAATTAGACAGACTAATTTTCTAACCGGCAAAAAATTAACTTATTCTTATTTTTAGCATGTGTTAACAAGACATATAAAGTCATAATGATTTGAACATATTTTTCATACAAGATCTACCATCCACTACAAGAGTTGATATTATTCCCAACAGTTTTTAAAGTGGCCAACAGTGTTTAGCAAGTTAGTAAGTGGCCAACAGTGTTTGTAGTACAATTTCACTTCATTCCCCGCAGTTTTGATGAATTGCCAACAATATAATCCCTCACAACTTCATCCCCCACAGTTTTAGAGTTGGGCTCTTTTATAGTGCACAATACTACTAGATGATAGTATAGAGTATAGGGTGTTTTTTGGTATGAGTAAAATTGTAATTAGCACAAAATATATTATTGGGATGTTTTTTTCCCGCACGCCGCACGCAGCCTCCCATTTTTTCCCACACGCCGCGCCATAAAAGGGCTGCTGTCACCGCCGGCTGCACACCGCACGCCGCTCGAGCGCCGCCACCGCCGCCTCTTTTTTTCCCGCACGCCGCGTCGTAAAAGGGCTACTGCCACCGCCGGCTGCACACCGCAAGTGAATGCAACATTTAATGAAGAATTGAGGAATTTGATTAAAACATTGGCACAAATCATTTATAAGCCTTGTAAATTCAGAAATATGTAGACACTCTGATTATTGATTAAGGAGGCATATTTTAGGTGGTGCCTCGACTGATTTGTTATGGCACACAAAAATTAAGATGCTATATGTAAACTGTGAAGGGTACTCTTGCAAGGGTGCAGCTGAATTTTCCCTGATTTCATCTCTAACAAACTCTTACAGGTTACTGATCTCCATGACTTGGTAAGAAGAGCAATGGATGATCTCACCTCTGCAGGTCTACTGCCTAAGCTCTCAGATTGTTTTCTAACAACACACCTACGTTCCTTGATTGCAAGATCCATAGGGCCGTTCCTGCCGCAAAACAGGAGAATTACACAAACATTTCAGATTTATGAAACTGCAGATTGTGAAGAAATCAATCAGTGCAACAAATATTTTGCGCAAGGGAACGGGGATTACATGGTTTGGCACCCGGTAGCTGTCATAAACAATGCTGATACCGCACCACCAAGACTCGACCAGGAAAACGATTCATTAGAACTGTCAAGCGGTGTGTCTGTAACACCAAATTTCCTGAGCAGAGCTGTGACAAATTCAGATGGGGTCGGTCCACCACTATTTTCTGCCTTGGTAGATGACACCAGAACATCAGCAAGGTCCAGCAACGCCTCACCATCTGCAAGCTGCTCCAATGGCCTTTGCACTGACAATTGATCAGGAAGCAGATCAGGACATTGAGCAACCTCCTTAGAAATATCGAGTTGGAAATAGAAAGAAGAAGAAAAAACGAAGATTGAGGAGATCAAAACATTGAGGTATACCGGTGCAGTTTCGTCAGAAATGTCGAGTTAAAATAGATAGATTAAAAAATTGCCTTTTTTGAAGTATTGTTGGGGGACAAAAAAGGGAGCATTTTCAATGCATAGTTCTCGGCATCGAATTAATACAAAGTGAGGCATTCAGAGATGCCAAGCACTCAACCAAACTTGAAACAATTAAACCTGTACTACATGATTATCACTAAAATCTCAATGCGCTTAAGAAGGAAGCAAAGCAACGAGGGAAATGAAAAGGAAGAGAATAAGCGCCGGAAAGGAACCACCTTTATCATGAAGCATTTCAATCCTGTCCACGGCGGCGTCGAACTTGCCGAGAGCAGGGTCATCCTTCTTTTTGTCAGCTAGTATTTAGGAAGGGAAAAATAAAATCATGTACATCTACTGTACACTGGGTAGCCATTATTCCTGGTTGTCATTTTTTATCATAAACATTAGTAACAGATGTAAATTGACATGATGCCAAAAGGAATTAAAAACATGTCTTGCATAGAGCGAAAAGTTAATGTGTCTGGCAAAATCTTTTGAAAACTCAAATTATATGGAGATGTAGCTGTATGCAAAATGAATTTGATAGGTTTTTTTCCGTTTCATATAGTTCCTTTGAAAATGGATGCCTTTTATTGGAGAAACTGTAATTATTTTCTGCAATTATGAAAAGAAGTGTCATTATAAACTAGCAACCTAGGAATATGCAAGCTGACTTTTGAAGGTCTATTCATTTGATCACATATATTTTTTCTTTTGCAGGAAAACTGCTGATTTCGATAGATTTATAAGGAATCAGGTGTGGTTGTGGGGTTTGACTGGCTCTTGTTGGATTGTTGGGGCCTTCTTTGAAGAGGAGGATGGTACAAGTTTCTGCAACGGACAAAGTGGTTCATGTGGTTGCTCAAGTTGCTGCAACGGTCAATGTGTTTTTTCGAAATCCTAAGCTCCAATTGAAACTCGGAGGCCCATGTGTTATAAGTTTGCACTTTATTTCAGGAATTCTTTACTTACCGCACAAAATATTTAATACTCCAACTCCTGCTTGGGCTTGTACAAAAAAAAAATTATTCTGGTGGTGATTGGACTGAGATCATCCTACTGAAACATGAGGGATTCATATTCCAAATATCTAAACTTTAGGTGGTGTTGACAATACGCTGGATTTGAAGTTTGGACGGAGCTCCTGCTCCTGAAATCTGATGCAATGTTAAAGTTGTTGACAATGCGTTGGATCTGGAGTTGGAAGAACTGAAATCGGAATTTTTTTTTTGGCTCCAACTGGGGTGGGGCGCTGGGGGATGGTTATGGGTTAAACTCTTTCTATGTATTCACTTTCCGAGTGAGCCAAAATACCAGTTTTTGACTAGTTATGCGTGTAGCATGAGGCTCCAGTTCAATGGCAGCGTGTGAGGCTGCACGGTACAAACCTTATATTTGAAGGGACCTAGTTCCTGCTGGCGCTGATGAGCATACTCCCTCTCTAGCCTGCCTGCTGTTTCCTCGGTGCCAGCAGTGGAATCATCTGCTGTAGCTGGAAGTCAAGCAGATAAGCACTACCACATGTCCACATCGAAACCGGCAATCTCTTAAAACCTGTTCGGTTTTGCCTAGGATTAACCCTCTAACTATTCAATTCCTTGCTCTTCTGTGGAGGGAAGCAATTCACCGAACAACGTTGCAGTTGATAGATCCCGTTTCATGTTTTCTCATTGGGCGCGGCATAGCATTGCTGGGGTGAGGCTGACGAGACCCAGCTTAAACAAATCTTTGGCTGACATGAAACAGAGCAACTCGTGGAGCCATAGTAGGAACCTGAATTGCAAGTTCGACGTTGCTAGAAAAACATAGTAGGAACCCAATAGAATTTTTTTCTATTTTGATAATATGCTGAATATAATACATATGCATAGTTTAGGCTTTGTTCTAGATGATTTAACTCTTATTTTACCTGCTCATGCTTCTTATCTATCCATATCTATCTATGCCTATTCACAATCACTTTGCAAATCAAATCATGTTTCCTGATGCTTACTTAGTATAGATCATGTGACCTTATTTCCATGAATTGATAAACCTTAGGGAAACACTCTAAGGAAAAAACTATAATTGATCCGTGCGCTTGTAGTTCAAACTGACGTGCTAACAGCCGTCAACGTGCACGGGCGGACCTGAATGGCCACAAGATTCTCGCCAACAATCTTGGCGACTTAGGTTGATGATGATGCATGCTATGCTGGGTAAGACGAGTGCAGATGACGAATTCGAAAGTTTAATCGACTACATCAATCAGATGCCGGAGCTTCTTGACTTCCCGGATTTTATTGAGGACGGTGGAGTCTTCTTGAACTACATCAACGAGTCCCTGGGCATACCATTGAGAGGAATACTACCACCACCAATAATTGAGATTAATACTTAAGGTGTTGTTTGGATAAATCAATCTTGATACACATAGATTGAGATGGAAAATAAACTAACTTCTTTACCAATCCCTCCCTAATATGTATAGATTGGAGGGTACGCAGAAGAAGGCCCCGTTTTCTTCCACTGACTTATTTTTAGCACCCGTCACATCGAATGTTTAGATACTAATTAGGAGTATTAAATGTAGACTATTTACAAAACCCATTACATAAGACGAATCTAAACGGCGAGACGAATCTATTAAGCCTAATTAGTCCATGATTGACAATGTGTTGCTACAGTAAATATTTGCTAATGATGGATTAATTAGGCTTAATAGATTCGTCTCACTGTTTAGATTCCACTTATGTAATTGGTTTTGTAAATAGTCTACGTTTACTACTCCTAATTAGTATCTAAACATTCGATGTGACACGTGCTAAAAATAAGACACGGGAAGAAAACGCCCCTGAAGTCTAAGATGTAATGTTAATCCACAATCCCCACTTCCTTAGCTCATGGGGGATTTAGGATGAGAAATTACAAGTTTACCCCGCTCCAAATCTTTGCCTCTTTAAGAAAAAGAGGAGGCAAGGGCATTATAGACATTTCATTTTTACAACCAACCTAATATCCGGATTATAATCTAGAGATCCAAATAGGGTAGATTATTACAATATACTACCTAGATTCTTATAATCACTATACACTATCAGGATTCTTATAATCCGTCGGTGATCCAAAGGGGGCCTAAGTTGTGGGGACGGTTCATGTGGATGTGCGGTTTTTCGTGCGTTTCCTGTACTTTCAGGCAGTTTCTGGACGAGTGTGCAAGCCGCTACAACGACCGGAGCAGTTCACATCCTTGCCCGACCTGCAGCAGCGGCCAACACGGCGTTTGAAAGTCCTAGCGTCCAATGAACTCTTTTTGGTTAGGCTAAGCGGATGGAGCAACCGAGCAAGAAAACTCTCCTCCTGAAGCGGCTGTAAGGTGCAGACAACAGCAGCCTGCCGTGTCACCATGTTCGGTACAACAAGATTGCAACTGCATGGACTCTGCTGAATCATGGCCATTGTTGACCTTGCGATGTTCAGTTTTGCATTCGTAGCCATTGTGTCTGTTATTCTGTTTAATTCGCGGTGTTTTGTGCACACAGGGCGATCGCTAGGAATCAGTAACCTATGGCTCCAGCCTCCAATATGCGAGTGCTGAATGCAACTGTGAATCGTCTCACGGTACGCTCGATTTGGATTCTGGACACATGCCAACTCCTATCTGGTTCAACTGGTGGAATGTAATCTCAGTAGTTTTGTTGCCTTTGCAGTTTGCACACAGCAATTCCTGCAAAGAGTATCAGCTAGTGTCCGGAGTTACGAACATTTCTCTAGCGAATGGAGTTCTCTGGAACACGCCCATACTGTTTCAGCTCTTGTGCTCACTGAAACAACGTTGCTGCGAGTGCGTATTTCTACCGTCCGATCAAGATCGTGTGCCTCGGGCCGCACTTGACCAGTCGCGCTCTCGCCCGCGGTCCCCCGTGTGCGCCTGCGCCTGGCCGCCTTTTCTCCTCTGCTGGCCACAAGCCCACAGGTGGGTTCCCGTCGAACGACATCTCAAGGGAGCCGTTGGAGCGCCTCCTCGGCGGCGACATCTCAAACGGCTCTCTCCTTCCCCTCCGCTCCCTCCCGCGTACAAATTCTCCCCCAATTCCAAACCCTAAATCCACGCACCCCCACAGCTCCAGACCCCACCACCACCGCCATCCCCCCACGCCCATCCCCAAACCCACCGCGAGCGAGGACCGGATCCGGGCGATGGCGACGCTCCAGCACCAGCCGAAGCCGGCGGCGGCGGCGCCGTCGACGACCACGGGCGGCGGGCTGCGCGCCATGGACCTGTACGAGAAGCTGGAGAAGGTGGGCGAGGGCACGTACGGGAAGGTGTACAAGGCCCGGGAGAAGGCGACGGGCCGGATCGTGGCGCTGAAGAAGACCCGGCTCCCGGAGGACGACGAGGGCGTGCCCCCCACCGCGCTGCGGGAGGTCTCGCTGCTGCGGATGCTGTCGCAGGACCCGCACGTGGTGCGCCTCCTCGACCTCAAGCAGGGCGTCAACAAGGAGGGCCAGACCATCCTCTACCTCGTCTTCGAGTACATGGACACCGACCTCAAGAAGTTCATCCGCAGCCACCGCGCCAACCACGAGAAGATCCCCGCGCTCACTGTCAAGGTAATTCCTTGCCTCTTCGTTCACGGGACGGGAGGTGTTTGTGTGAATGTGTTAGCCATGGCTGTTCTGATGAATGGTGATGTTGCGCGTTCGCAGATCCTCATGTACCAGCTCTGCAAGGGTGTGACCTTCGTCCACGGCCGCGGGGTGCTGCATCGCGACCTGAAGCCGCACAACCTACTCATGGACCGCAAGACCATGGCGCTCAAGATCGCTGACCTCGGCCTCAGCCGCGCAGTCATCGCCCCTCTCAAAAAGTACACCCACGAGGTCTGAATCCGGAATCCCTGCTGGTCTCCATCAGCCCGCATGACTGTTTCCGCTTGATCCCTGCTCTTTGGATCCGATTCACGGCGGAGCCTGAATTGTTGTTTCTGCAGATCCTGACGCTGTGGTACAGGGCGCCCGAGGTTCTTCTTGGCGCCACGCACTACTCCACGCCGGTTGATATGTGGTCCGTGGGCTGCATATTCGGTATGATTTTGATGAACCCAGTGATCCTTTGTTAACGCGAACTTTTTGTTTCAGAATTCACAACGACACATGCATATTCTAATCTGGCTGTAAATTGCAGCCGAGCTGGTCACTAACAACCCACTCTTCCCCGGGGACTCGGAGTTGCAGCAGCTCCTGCACATCTTCAAGTAATATATCCCCCAGTTGTCCGCTTGCTGAAATCCTAAGTGGGTGTCTGAATACTGACGATGATTCATCTCGTTTTTTGGGATGCCAGGCTGCTGGGCACCCCCAATGAGCAGGTGTGGCCAGGCGTTGGCAAGCTCCCCAACTGGCATGAGTACCCGCAGTGGAAGCCCACGAAGCTCTCCACCCTTGTCCCCGGTCTCGACGCCGACGGCTACGATCTGCTCGGGGTCAGTACTGAATCATGAAATGGCCGCAAACGTGTTATCCTTTGAGAGCAGATTGTAGGGGTGACTGAAAAGAAGAGGCATTACGTTGTGAGGATTGCATACTAACTTGATCGTGAATCTTGTAACTGCTGCAGAAAATGCTGGAGTACGAGCCGACGAAGCGGGTCTGTGCGAAGGCGGCCCTGGAGCACCCGTACTTCAACGATGTGAACAAGGACCTGTACTGAAGCGATTGGAACCCCCACCGAGAGAGCCTTCATCAGTTGGGCATGGGGGGGGCACAGCTTCTATAACTTGTACTGTAGCTTGGTTGGTGTGTTAACATGATCCCCCTGCTGAAGGCTGAAGCAATGCTTTTGCTTCCAGTGTAGTAGCGTATGCCTGTTTTTCTAGCTGCTGCTTTCCTTTGTGTTGTGCCATTCAGTTAACTCGCTAAAGGACGAATTTCAGCATAAGTTAACTCGCATTTGACGAGTGAAATGATGTTTCTTTGCACTTGGAGCTGGAAATCCTGGAATCATCTTCGATTTTGTTTTGTAAAACTTCCTTTTTATCGTGCCTTGACGGCTGTATTGGGGAAGTGGTTCAGCTCTGTTTGTCTGGAAATTGTTTGTGTAGCAGCAGCCTCATAATCGTTGCAGCTCATCGCCTATCGGGTGAGGAGAGCGCGGCAGGCTACCTGATAGCAGGTAAAGAAGAATTCAGTAACTGTTATCTGTTTTGGTAATACATATACATACCAGACAAATGTCCAACTAAAACCTATTGTTGCAGCAACATTGGCAATCTTAGGGAATTCATAAAAGCTGTTTACGTGGAGAGAAGGTATGCTGGTGGGAGGTTTTCTGAAAGGCCTCCAAGAGATAAACAGGTAAATTTGATTGGATCTTAGAAGTCTAGTTGTTACCCTGTCTGAAAATTATCCATTATTATCATTCTGGCATTTTGACTATCAGAGGCTTCAGCAAGCCTACTGCTATATTCACTGAATACCTATAGAGGTGTATTTGTGATTAAAGCTCATTTATGTTTTATTCACTAAGTAAAGCCTTCTTATAATGTACCTTTCCTAGCATATTTTGTAGCAATGCATCTTTCTGAGGTAAATGATATTCCATCTTGCAGAACCAAAAGGCGGGTAAATAACACCGAAAGCTTGCAGAAGCTTGTTTTTCTCTCCTTTCGAGCTTTCCAGAGCTTTTGGCCCACGAAAAGCTAAGCTTGAAAGCTTGCTGTTTGTTTGGGCTTTCGACTTCTGGGACGAGAAGCTAGCTGAAAGCCCAAACAAATAGGACCTCTATAGCGTGATAAGAAGGCTTAAGACAGTATTATTCTTGCGACGAGTGATGGCTGTAAAATGGCACGTTGGCTTGCAAGATTGACGCATCTACGGTATTACTTTTGGATTGGCTGGGCCCCTAACTGGTGATATTTTCAAACGTGTTCACTGAGCTATCTATGTTCATTTCAATGAACCTGAATGTTTGTTAGATCGAGCTGAGTCAGGGCACGATGGCATGTTTATCTTTGCCGCTACGGATCGAACCAAGCCAGCGCACGATAGCATGTTTTAGCTCACAGTAAGAAATCTTAAACAGGAAGGTCAATACCATAATTATGTTAGTTAGCGTAGCAAAGCTGCTTGTTCGCTTCACGGACCTAGGTGAAAGATACGTTAGTTAGCATAACAAAGCTGCTTGTTTGCTTCACGTACCTGGGTTAAAGATACGAGTCTATAGCTTAAGCTCTCTCAGCCGTTCATTTTTTAGACCGGCGGAACAAATGCGAAGAACACAAATAATGCAACCATTCGGATGGTGTTCAACCTATGGAGCATGAAAGAATCTCACAACAGCAATGTGATACTGCATACCAGCACGCATTCCCCCAACCAATTAACTCAACGGAACTCTCTTTAGCTGTTTGGTCCGGAAACATCTCAAGGATCCAAATTACACAAAACAATTTAACTGCGAAATCTTAACCAAAGCTCAATAACTATTGAGCTCAGGGCATACACCTTACCTACGGGAATAGCAACCCAACCCTAAATATCCAGCAATATCATCATCCAAAGGCTCTTAGATGGTCCAAACCTCTCGAAAATTTAGGACTGCAAGGTCATCAAACAGGAAAGATGAGTAACGCAATTGTTTGCAGTCACTATTTTGAATGTTTTGCAAGAAGCGAAAAACATAAATTGGCATACCTTGCTGGCAATGTTGCTGGACAGCCAGTCTAGGCCTTCATACAATTCCTCACCAGTTGTAGCACTTTGAATGTACCTATCAACAAGATTAAAAAGTCGATGAGTCCTCTGCTGTACCAACAAAACAGTACACAACTACATATATTACCAAGCAGAAGTACAGAAATACAACACTATGGCTACATCACACTTTGATGACTTATGGGGAGGAATATGTGATGATAGTATGTGTTACCAGTGATGCTGGCGAAGTGAGTGAAGTCCAAGCTTATCAATAATCTCAGCAGCGTCCATAGCATTCGGAAGATCTTGCTTGTTAGCAAACACAAGCAACACAGCATCACGTAATTCATCCTGCAATCAGTAACATAACGATATATTTTGAAGTACTTGTAACATAACAACAGATGTGAGCACACAACCACATACCAGTGAAAATATTCTCAATAGCACAGGTATTTACCTCATTCAGCATTCGGTGGAGCTCATCCCTGGCTTCAACAACACGATCCCTATCGTTGCTATCCACAACGAAGACGAGACCCTGTGTGTTCTGGAAGTAATGCCTCCACAGCGGCATGATCTGTTTTCAGGCAATGCGAAAAAAATCAAGACAGTTCGAAAAAAAGAATGACTAACAAACTTTGAAATCGAGGGCGGCGCCGATTCGGTAGGGAGATAGGGTGGGCCCGCCGCCGGCGCCGATGCGGGATGAAGACGGCACGAGGAGTCGTGGCCGTCGCCGACGCCGATTGTCACCGGCGCTGGCGCTGATGCAGGATGAAGATGGGGCGCGAAGTCTCCGGCGGCCCGGATGGATCTTGCGCTTGCGTGGACGAGGCCATCGGGCCTGTTCGCTTCAGCTTATTCAGCCAGCTTATCAGCCACCAAACAGTATTTTCCTTTCACAACAAATCAGCCGTTTCGGCTTTTCAGCCGGCTTATAAGCTGAAGCGAACAGGCCCATCGTCGCCGCCCACCCGCCGCGGAGGCACCCGCCGCCATCTCCCCAGTGCGCGTGCGAGCGATTGGAAATGAAGAGACAAGGAGTGAAAGAAGATAAGGTTAATTAAGAAAGATGTGATATATTTCAAGAATGCCATTTTACATATTTCCAATCATATTCCTATATTATCCATACTACCCATGCATACTCCCATATAGCTTAATATTTTAGTAGTATACAATTAATCTTAACCGTCGAATCCTTACATACAAGTCCTTTTCGAACAGTAGTATAAGATAGTATTGTGTACCGTAAAAGACCTTTTAGAGTTAGTAAATCAAATATACTAGAACTGTTGGCGATTTATAAAAGGAAACCATCGGGGAAAAATGTGAGTCTTGTATATCTCTATATTTTAATACTAGAATGCATATTCGTAGTTAAAATTTTAATGTTTTACTATATACATCATTAAATGTCGTGGAGCATGTTAGTTGCATATGTTATTGACGAGATCATCCAATTCAGACGTTCTTCAGCTTATGCTTTGGTGGTTGGGATATTGTAGCTAGTTTGCCTTGACTTATGGGATGCCTTCTTTTACGGGTGTTTTTGTACAATCCTATCAAGCAAGTGTTGATTATTTGTTACAACTATTCTACCATGATTTGTCTTTAGAGCAAGGAATTCCCTTGTCTCTTGTGCAAAGGGAGAAACACCACATGTTCCGAGATGTGGATGATCTCTTCGCTATGTGGGGACTTTTGCTTTTTAAGGTCAATCTGATTATGACTTCAACAATAGTTAGAAGGACTAGGTTGCTGCTCTACACTCAAGATGCTTGGGGAATGGATGTCTACCTAGCTTCGCCGTGTGGCTACTTTTGCTCTTTAATAATTCAATCTAGTTGAATTTATATCGCAATGCTGCCAAGATGATATGTTAAAACTATTATGTTGTCCAAGTTTTTACTGTGATGTTCTCACTTTTATATGGAAAATATGTTACTGTGTACTATACGATTTTGGAACTTCGGTTCGTTTCTTAGGAAATGTTAGCCTACTGTTTCTTTTCATATCGATTTGTCGCTCTCATGACTTTTAGCCATAGTTAAATAGGAAGTTGTGAGAGCGTGTTCATCGGATTGAGAATCCACTTTTCCCGGGGAATCCCTTTGAAGACAAATATATCCACTTTTTTCCTTTTGTGTCTTTCTCTTCTAATATGTGGGTCCCACATGTTAGTGGATCCAAACATCCCTCCCTCTCCTCTCATCTTCTTTATGCTAGTTTACAGGGGAAGGGGTTCACTTTTCTCAATACCCTAGAGATGGTTATGCTCAAGGTAAAGTAGGGGAAATATATGATTTCTTTAGTTAACAAATATTTTCTGATTTTTGAGATGCATTATGGGATCAAATCTTTGCAAACACTGAATACATCAAGAAAAAGAAGAGATTAATCTCGCAACAATTAAACTCATGAAGGGAAATTACATAAATGAAACATCATCGCACACTTGTGATTGGTTTTTGTCACCACAACTTTGCTTGCACAAGAGATGTTGTCCCTTGCTGGCATGGCTTGCCAGATGCAACAACCTTTTGTTCGGTTCACGTTTCCATCCACGCAAGCCGCCCAGAGATCTTGTTTGGTTGCCCGTCTAGTGCTGAACCAATCCGCTTTTTGCCTTACTACACGCTTGCCACGCACTTGACTGCATACCGCTCGAGTCTGTTCATGCGAAAATGCACAATCTTATGCATCTGGTGGCGAGCCTAACCGGGAGAGGCTTGATGCCTTTTGCACCGCGGACCAGATTCAAAGGTTGGTCCAACCAACCAAGCATGCCAAGGTTGCACCCCGCGGACCAGATTCAAAGGTTGGTCCAACCAACCAAGCATGCCAAGGTTGCACCCCGCAGGCCACATAGGGCTGCAATCACGCCCAAAGCCAGTCTAGTTCTTGTTCTTTTAAGTAGTGTTCGTTATTAATACCTCTATTGGGCTTTCCATCTCATATCTTGTGCAGCCCTCCCGCCTCCTCCGCCCACAGCTCACGCGGAGCGTCATCTTGTCCCACACGACATCTCACACCCATGACGACATAAATAGCCCCCCTTCGCTCCTCACCACTCCCCGAACCCACCAAACCCTAGGCCACTTGGAGACGGCGATCCTAGAGGTGGAGTGAGAGCTTGGTGGAGGCAGAGAGGGAGCAACGCTTGATAGAGGTAGAGAGGTCACTTGGAGGTGGCGGCTCTAGAGGTGGAGTGAGAGCTTGGCGGAGGAAGAGAACGATAGCGCTTGAATGAGGTAGAGCTTGGAGGCGGTGACCCTAGAGGTGGAGCGAGAGCTTGGTGGAGGCGAAGAGGGAGTAGTGTTGACGGAAGTGGAGAGGTGGATTAGTTGTTACTCTGTTTCAAGAAACTATTTACTAGGTGAGTTGATACTTTAGTTTAAAGTTCTGTATAAATATTAGCATGTTATTGACATATAGATCTACAATTTTAAATCAGATCTGAATATGTAACATTTGAGATATGCTCTGCGATTCAAATCTTGTCAACAATAAATATATCCAATCCAAAAGATATATTAATCTAGCTACAGAAATAAATACGGGCATGGCATCAATGATGACAAAGCACACCAGAAAACTTTAAAATTACAACAAAGTTTTTTTTTCCAAACAAGTCCACGACACACGTGTGTTTTGCCTAGTCGATGCTGGATTTAATTATCTAACAAGTCCAGAAATTTTACTATAGTAGAAGGTTCAGATCGCAAATCCGGCCTAGTCCCTGCTCTTCCTGGGCAGTGGCCGTTACCACTGCCACCCTCCCCCTCTCCTCTCTCGTGCAGAGGAGAGAGAGAGAGAGAGAGAGAGAGAGAGAGAGAGAGAGACCCCCTCGCCGCCCTCGCGCCTCCTCCGCCCACAGCTCACGCCGAGCGTCACCTCGTCGCTACTACCTTCCATTCTCGCCGCACTTTCCCCACACGGCACCTCACCCCTCCGCGGCGGTAGAAATAACCCCCCTCCACTCATCGCCGCTCCCCAAACCCACCAAACCCTAGCCCACTCGGCGGCGGCGCTAGGGGTGGAGCGAGAGCTTGGCGGAGGCAGAGAGGGAGTTGCGCTGCTTTCTCGCCTGCTGGGTTTTGATCCCGTCGCGTGTCGAGCTGAGGAGGCAGCGCCACGATGAGCAGTCTCGTGGAGCGGCTGCGCGTGCGGTCGGAGAGGCGGCCGCTGTACACGCTTGACGAGTCCGACGACGACCTCCCGCCGCGCGGCGGGGCCGGGAAGGGGAAAGATCGGCAAAACGAAGCGCCTGCCGAGCGGATCGAGCGCGAGGATGCGGTATGGTCGCCCGGGGTTGCTTCTCTGTGTTTTTTGCTGCGAATTTTGCTGAGGTGGTCTGGTAGCTAGTGTTTTTGGGGGAATTAGGGTTGTTATTGCTAGGATTTCTCGTCGGAGATTTGTGATTAGGTTGCTAGATGGCTAACTATTGCAAAGAGGGAGGGATCACTTCTGCAATTCCACGTGGAGTAGGGAATTGAGGTAGCCTGGCTGATGCTGGAATGTTTCAAGGATTATTTGCTTGGATGGCATGGTTGCTTGGTGCCTTCTGGGGGTTGAATCGTGAAATTGGGCTTCCTCTCTCTGGCTTTTTTTTGGCAGAGTTTAGCTATGCCATGCTACAAGTTGGATAGTGTGACAAGATTAGGTCTACACAGTGGTGGAGCTGCACCTATGGCAAACAAGGCTGTAGCCAGTTGTAGCTCTAAAAGATCTATAAAACTTTGTTAAATTTGGAGATGAGTTCAAACAATTGTAGAAGCCTTAGACACTTGAATTCAGTCCTAGGTGTAATAAAACCTAAGCTTCGCCTCTGGCTCAGCGTAAGTTAACTTTTTGAAATTTGTGGATTCTGTAGAGGACTTATGGATCTGTGGTCTAATTTTTGACGCATCTGGTTGGTACTGTGCTACCTGAATTCAAACTCAAATGGAAGTTCAGAGTTGACACATGTTGCTTAACTGTCTTGGTGTAACTGGATAAATACTACATTCTTCCATGTTGTGAGGGGTGTTTAGTAGTTTTCTGTACAATATGCGGTCTTGGTGTTCCATAAGCTCAAGCTTCAGTAAGGACTGTCCACGAAATCATCATAAGAGAGGACATGTTTGCTATTACTTTATTGTCATTTTACATCAAATACAGAACAGTAAGGCAACAGTCTTATTATTTTGAAATCTGAGATATGTTGTTCAAAAACTGAACCTTGTTGTGTCTGTATACTGGAGCTCTAAATGTTTATGATGCACTATCTTGAATTACCCCTCTAGTTCATGTGATTTTGTATTTTTTATATTGTTTCTTTTCAGTCTACATACACATGTAGTTTTTAGTTGGTTCATCCTTATTTTATATGGCAGAAAGAAGAGGCTTGCCAGCGATGCGGAAAAAGTGATAATCTTGTCCCTTGTTCAACATGCACGTATGCATTTCACAGAAAATGCTTGGTTCCTTGCTTAAACATTACATCTGATAAATGGAGCTGCCCGGACTGCGTATGTCTTTGCCTTCAGCATACACCTCTCTTTCAACTTGTGTATGATACTGTTGGAGTGTTGGTGTAAGTGTGTAACAATTCACCTTGTTTGCTGTCTTCAGGTAAGTCCGTTGACAGAGATGGAGAAGATTCTAGATTGCGAAATGCGGGATGCCTCTCGTGAAGATACCAGTTCCTCAGAGCCTGAATCAAAGAAGATCAGGCACTATCTTATAAAGTGGAAAGGATTATCACACATTCACTGCTCTTGGTAGTTACTTGCTCACTGCAGAATTGTTTTTCTCTGTACTCTTAAACTATTAATTATCGTCTCTCTTTTAAAACCAGGGTTTCAGAAAAAGAATATTTGGAAGCTGCCAAGATACACCCTCGATTGAAAACTAGGTTGAATAACTTCCGTAAGCAAATGGATTCCGTGGAGAAATCTGATGATGAATTTATTGCAATTAGACCGGAGTGGACAACTGTTGACAGGATCCTTTCTAGCAGGTATGCAGATAATTTAACAACAAACAAATTACATACATGGGTCTTAACTATTTTACCTTGTATGATGGATTGTTTGTACTAAAAACACAGATATGATTTCTTTAATATACGTAATGACTTATGTTGCTAGTGACTTCATATCCTGGCACTCCAGCTTTTCTTTGGTGAATTACTGAATAGCATATGCATGTAGAGTGTCAGGTAACTGGTCATGCATGTTGTTGTTGTCAATGCACACTCCATTTATATGGCTGCTATCACCTTCTGGTTCGGTGAACCAGTCAATCATGAAACTCGTGTGATACTCTGAAATTTAGTGATTGTACCTAATTACTCATGATACAATATACATCATAACTTCCACTTTAGCTTAGTGCTATTTTTCCATGTGGTGATGGTCTTGTCCGTTTAGATGCCCACTAACCATCTTCCCTTACATGTATCCATTAATTTCCATCTAGCAGAAGTTGTCTGGTATTGAGATTTTCGACATTGTTTTACGAACAGAAAAAGCTCCACAGGCGAGCAGGAGTACTATGTGAAATGGAAGGAACTTACATATGAGGAATGTACTTGGGAAAGTGAGTCTGACATCTCGGCGTTCCAACCTCAGATCGAACGCTTTAATGAGATCCAGTCCAGGCGCAAGAAATATGGTGACAAGGGAAAGGCTGTCTCTCGTGATCCACGCCATTTCAAGGAGAGCCCTCAATTTCTTTCTGGTGGTATGTGTTATGTATAAACAGGATGGTGCTATTAATTAACAAACTATTCCTGGATATTTAATTTTCAGTTGACTGTAAATCTTATGGATCTGTTTTTTTCCATGAATGCTAATATTTTTTGATGGTTATTGAAGGCACGCTACATCCCTATCAGCTTGAAGGGTTAAACTTCTTACGCTATTCGTGGCATCATAACAAGCGTGTAATCCTTGGTGATGAGATGGGTCTTGGTAAGAGATGCTTTATTGTGAGAACAAAGTTTTTATTGTTCAAATGCTGTTTTGGGATGTTAAGTAAATGATCAAAATCGCAGGGAAAACAATACAGAGTATTGCTTTTCTGGCTTCCCTGTTTGAAGACAAGTTTGGTCCGCATCTGGTTGTTGCCCCCCTTTCAACCCTGCGAAATTGGGAGCGTGAATTTGCAACTTGGGCACCTCAAATGAATGTTGTATGTAGATTGAACTGATTTGAGATTCATGTTGTTTGTAATTCAGACAGATTTATATCCTCAGTACATTTTTTCCCTTGTTTTGGACAGGTAATGTATTTTGGAGCTGCTGCATCTCGGGAAATTATTAAGAAGTATGAGTTTTACTACCCAAAAGAGAAAGCAAAGAAGCTTAAGAAAAAGAAATCATCTCCATCTAATGAAGAAAAGAAGCATTTGAGGATAAAATTTGATGTCTTGTTGACATCTTATGAGATGATCAACATGGACTCAGCTGTTCTAAAAAACATAGAATGGGAATGCTTGGTACTTCTATTTTTGCACATCCTCTCTCAGTATCATTTCTCTAGCAGAACTTTTGTCCAGCTGTGTCCATACATAGCATGTTTTAGGGTTTAGTTAACTTATTTCCAATCTGTATATTGTGTCAGGTTGTGGATGAGGGGCATCGGTTGAAAAACAAAGATTCCAAGTTGTTTGGTCAACTTAAAGAATATAACACCGTACATCGTGTGCTATTAACAGGAACCCCAGTTCAGGTAACTATTTTCATGTACATTATCATACCTAAGCTATACTGGAAATTATACATTTTAAAGTTTGCCTATACCTTCCTGTCTCTTTTTGAAGTATTCCTACTTTTTCTTTAGAAATTCAACAGTGTATTGTACCTTTTAGCTCTCCTTGTTGGCAATTTGTTGGTAGCTAAATTTGTGTTTTTACTTGCTGATTCCAGAATGGGGAGCGTTCAAGTAACATTTTTAACTATCTGCCTTGTGAGACATATAAGGACACAGCAATCTAAATAGTGTATGATTATTGAATCCACAATGAAATGCTTATGTGAAATAAGAAGCGTTACTTTTCTGCACATGTGCAATTTGGGATGCTAGTGATATATCACATGTCTGTGCACTGCAAATGAAGTATTTTGAGTTAGACATCAGTTTGGCATGAGCCTTGATCGGTTGATCCAATACTAGGTTACATCATTTATTTCAGCTCCCACTTGTTAGCAATTCAATTCATTTGTTCATTTTCATCTTGAATTTTTTGGGCATATGGAGTTTCTTCTGTTTGTACTCTTGTCTGTTGATCCTGGCCATTTTGTTGTAATTGTTTAACTTGATGTTCTGGTTTTCTTCTTTTCAGAATAATCTTGATGAGCTTTTCATGCTTATGCACTTCCTTGAGGGTGAAAGTGTAAGATTTCCTGCTTCTTGGATGTTAAATGTCTTAATTTTATTTAGTTTATGGCACTCTGTAGTTTGTTAGTGGTGACCTTCCTTCTGTGGCCTCTGTGATCTTTTAAACTTTTAAGTAATGTTTCAATTGCAATGTTGTTGTTTACAGGCAATTTCGTATATTCTGATAGGTTATCATATTATTGAATTGCTTAACTAGGGCCTAGGATGGCAATGGTTGTCTGTGTGAACCACATCATGATTGCCTGTTCTAATGGATTGTCAGAGGGAGCTACTGTTATGATAATTGCTTGCCTACATTTTTAACTGTCAGATGGCTGGGTAAATAACTAAATATCATTAAGTAGCCTTGTGTAATATAACTCCCACAAATTGAAGTCTCTGCTGGAATTGATTTTCACGAATGTATATGTATTACTGGAGTACTTGTGAAAGCCATTTTTTGGCATTCACAGGCAAAATGGGATTAGATAAGGTTCAAGCTTGACTATGTACCACTTTCATTAATTCTTACTGGCACTATTTTGATTGGACCACTAAGTTTATTGGTCCCCAAACCATTTCTGCTTGGTAAAGCAGACATTGTGATGCATAACATGTCATGTACGCACAATGCATTGCGCGAATTTGGTCCTCTTGTGCAGCATTCCCCTCTCCTCAGCCCATGCCACATTAAATGTTTGATAGGACTGGAACACCTTTTCTCCTGAAATTACTTGTAGCCTGATGTGACATGCTTATGTCTGTACTCTGCAGTTTGGGAGTATAACTGAGCTCCAAGAGGAGTTCAAGGATATAAACCAAGACAAGCAAATTGAGAAGCTTCATGGAATGCTGAAGCCACATCTTCTTCGAAGTGCGAATCTACTTCAATTCAATGATTGTTTAATTGGCTGCCCCTGTTCAAAGGATTTCAAACTTATTGCTTGGGAAACTCGTATTATTGTCCATGAATACTGTAGTTAAACTTCCATCTATTGGTTTACTTTGCTGCAATCTAAATAGTACCTATCACCTTACTCATTTGCAACCTTGTACTTCATGGAATGCTGAAGCCACATCTTCTTCGAAGTGCGAATCTACTTCAATTCAATGATTGTTTAATTGGCTGCCCCTGTTCAAAGGATTTCAAACTTATTGCTTGGGAAACTCGTATTATTGTCCATGAATACTGTAGTTAAACTTCCATCTATTGGTTTACTTTGCTGCAATCTAAATAGTACCTATCACCTTACTCATTTGCAACCTTGTTTTCTCTGGTACAAATAGGATTCAAGAAAGATGTTATGAAAGAACTTCCTCCAAAAAAGGAGTTGATCTTACGAGTTGAACTGACGAGCAAACAAAAGGAGTACTATAAGGCAATTCTCACCAAGAATTATGAAGTGTTAGCCCGTCGTAATGGTGGACAAGTAATAGCTTGCTTTGATTTTCATTTAATTGACTGTATCTGCCTTTACCGGATTTACAATTCTTTATTGTCTTGTTGCAGATATCCCTAATAAATGTTGTAATGGAGCTGCGCAAACTCTGTTGCCATGGATTCATGACGGATGAACCTGATTCTGAACCTGCCAATCCAGAAGAAGGTTTAAGGTGCACAAGCTTCTTGTTTATTAACTATATTCTATTTATTTCTCTATGTTTATTTAGTTTATCTTTGCTGTAGCTGCTATTTGTTTGGCCCGTGTAGTTTCATGTTGGTTTCCATTATATCCTTATCCTTATTAATGTGCTCATTTGGCTAGCTCCTGTTCTTTCACATACTTTTCTTGCTGGTGTATTATGAAGTATGATAACTGGGAACTGCCAGTGTATGTGTAGGGGTACTTGGTATCACTAACCTTTTAAACTTGCTTGACTCTGAAGACACCTTGCCGTATTGGAGTTTTCCATTGCCTCTCTCTCTGTGTCTTCTCATTGAATTTGCTCTAGAAAATTTGTCAATGGGAAATGCAAGCGAGTTTGTTTCCAGTTGTTTTTCTTGAGATTTGGCTGGGATAAACATATTGTTAATATAGTGCACATTTTTGTTCAAGTGTAGATCCATCTGATAGAATGCCTATATGATGCCATTTATCTCCTAATACATTTCTGAGTAATATCATTGGAATTTGTTTCGATGTTTAACTGATTAACTGACTTGGGTTTAGTCATCTTTCAAGCTTGAGTAAATCTATTGATTGGTATTTGTACTCCATACTTCTTTTATCAGTTGTTACCATTATCTTGTTTCCTTGTTTTTTTTTGAATTTGTAGGAGGCTTTTAGATTCGTCAGGTAAGATGCAGCTGCTGGACAAGATGATGGTGAAACTAAAAGAGCAGGGCCATAGAGTTCTAATTTATTCACAGTTCCAACACATGTTGGACTTACTGGAGGATTATTTGAGTTACAGGGTACTTAACTATCATCCCACTTTGACTAGTGTTAGCTTTGCAGGCTAATGGATCTTATTCACTGTGCTATGAACGATACATGTTTCAGAAATGGAGCTATGAGCGTATTGATGGCAAGATAGGTGGTGCTGAAAGGCAGATACGAATAGATCGCTTCAATGCTCCGACTTCGACTCGTTTTTGCTTTCTTCTATCTACCAGAGCTGGTGGTCTGGGAATAAATTTGGCGACTGCAGATACTGTAATTATCTATGATAGGTAAAACAATCTCTTTGTTTAGACAAAAAAACCATTAATACAATGAGCTTATTTTAACTTGTCACCTATGCATGTGCAGTGATTGGAACCCACATGCGGATTTGCAAGCTATGGCACGAGCTCATCGCTTGGGACAGACTAGCAAGGTATGTTTCCTTGCAGTTTTATTTGAATTCAAATGCAGTTTTTTCAATTACTTTCATGGTGTTTCTTATATTTTATGAGTGCGCCCTTTGGTGTTCAGCTGGAGCAGTATCACTGAGTGAGCTGCTCTTGCAGCGCTTTCTATGGATAACTAGCCTTGTCCTTGGGAGTGTGTTGGTTGCCCGTTTCTATTCTGTGGCGAGTCTGTGCTAATCTCTAGTAGATGGGGTGTGTATATGGGGTGTCTGTGGTAGGCTTTGCCCTGCCCTTTGTACTTTTATTATTCTTCTTAATGAAATTATACGTAGCTCTCCTGCGTGTTCGGAAAAAGATTTCTTATATATAATCCTTTCATCTGTTTTTCTTTTCAGGTGATGATATACAGGCTTGTTAGCCGAGGCACAATTGAGGAGAGAATGATGCAGCTTACAAAGAAAAAGATGATATTGGAGCACTTAGTTGTTGGTCGACTCACAAAAGCTAATAATGTCAATCAGGTAATTGTGGTGACTGCATTTTAATGGTTAGTAGGAATTTTGCAAACCATCAACTTTGATCGATCTTTTGTGGCATGACCTATGTGAATTCTTGTTTATGGCATCAAAACTGAGTAATTGTTACTGGCATGGCATGAACCCAAATTCAGCATCTGTTACTATCATGTCCCTTTCTTTGCGCTACATTTTACAAGGTTTTAAACCTTCCACATGTTGCCAGAGTTGGTGAGTAATTAAGTCTCTGTAAATTTAGTTGTAGTTTCTCTTGATGTCAATAGAAGTTTATGATTGTTATGAGATTTTGTGGGTCTGGTAGCATGATTGAGGTAGATAAGTTTAGTTCCTCTAATGGTGCTATGCATTTATGATTCGGACCTGGTTTGTAGCTGTGGTACAATATGAGAGGTTGCTTAATTCTTTGTGGCTGATGCTAATTTAATAGCTCCAGTTGTTTGTTTCATATTCATAACCTTTGTAGGTGCGGTAGTTCAGATAATTTTAGGTTGCGTGATCTGATGGCGTAGGTTAAGGTGTTCCAAATTCGCCCTTAGCTGGTCAGCTGGGTACTTTTTGTTTGTTCTTACCGAAACAAGGTTTGTTGGTCTCTTTAAATTGAATTGCCCCTGACAACAAAATATAAAAAGATGCCATGAATTGCCCAGGGTTTCAGGATCTTTTTCTCATAAATTTCCTGAACCTTGGCTAGTTGCCGGTCTAACTCTAACTCCCGTCTTATGTATTTTTTTCTTCAAACTTTTAACAATTATCAACTTCTAGAACATGTAATTGGCATGTATAAACAGAACAAGTTAGCCCGATGTGCTATTCTGCTCCGCTTGTGAACCTCCATTATATTGATTTTTAGTACTAAATAATAAATATGCATCCTGACCTTTTTTAGGAGGAGCTAGATGATATTATACGCTATGGATCAAAGGAGCTTTTTGACGATGAGAATGATGAGTCTCGCCAAATTCATTATGATGATGCTGCAATTGAGAAGTAATTTTCTTCACCTTGGGAAGATATTTCATGCAACACCTTTTGTGATGTGAAGTTATTTAAATTATTCTCAAATTCACAAAATGATTTACAAAAATGTCCTGGAGCTTGGCAATTATTTTGATTATGTTTGGAAACCTAGAATATTCGTAATCATTGCAGTAAAGGGGCAGTTTATACTCTAAATCAATCATATACACAAGAACAACTGGAGAAGAACGATCAATTTTGTTTGTTCAATTTCATTTTCTTATGTATTCTCTATTTCACTGTATATGAAACACAGTTTTTCTGCCCCCAACTTTTAGCTCCTTTGTTATGACTTAAAACTTTAATGCTCTATGTTAGATGATTTTTTTTTTATATTTCTGCACTGGCCTCACAGGTTGTTAGATCGTAAGCAAGTTGATGATGAAGAATCTGTGGAAGATGATGAAGATGACGAATTCTTAAAAGGATTCAAGGTACTGTGGTCTTCTTTCATTACAAGCATAATGCTTGAGGAACTTCTTCTTTATTAAACTCTTTTGATATTCACTGTGGTTTGCCTTGCTTGTTCTTTTTCATGCTTATGTGCACATGATATTGGATGAAGTTTAGTGCACATCATCTCTATTTATGTTTGTCTGTGAGCTAGTGAGGTCTGAGTCAATGTTATTGGTATATTTCACCTTAATGCATTTTTCTATTGTTTAACAAACCACTACTGATATTTGATAGGATTAACCTATGTGTTAGATTTTTGTTGATGAATGAGATATTCTTGCATGTGCATTGCATGCATTCACATTTGAATTAGCTTGTTAGTTTTACCATTTTACGAGCCTTTTCATGATATACATTTGCGCAACTCTGGGAAAAGCACTCTCAAATAAGCAATGCTTCTGTGATCGTTCTTTGTTTCATTCACTAGCATGCTTATTCTAATATTCTTCCATGCGAAACATGGTATGCTAAAGATGCCAGATAATACAACTTGGTATGAGTATGACAACTCGTTCTTTCCACTTGCATTCCGATTATTTGGCATGTTCTAGCAAGCACCACATTTCTCATTTCATGTATTACTCCATGCCAGGTCGCGAACTTTGAATACATTGACGAGGCAAAGGCTCAGGCGGAAAAAGAGGAGGCACGCAGAAAGGCTGCAGCTGAAGCTGCAAACTCCGCAAGAGCAAACTATTGGGATGAACTATTGAAGGATAAATACGATGTACAGAAAGTTGAAGAACATACCGCTATGGGAAAAGGGAAAAGAAGCCGCAAACAGGTGTCACCTCTAAGCTTTATCATTATTAACCCAGTCCTTTTTTCCTTTTCCTTTATTTTCTGATCTGCATTCTTTGGTTTGAGGTTGGAAGAAGATGCAATTTTATCTAGAGGGATTGAAATTTGCTAAGAACTTACAGTATTCACAGAAAAAACTTTTAAACACCATGCAGAAAATTTGTAATTGCAATTAAATATTAGGAGTTCATTGCCGCAAAGAGACGAGAGCACTTTGCTTATACGCCTGACTATGATGATTGGTGCGACTGATCATCTATTGATAATATATGTATCAAAGCCATATAATCTGAACATGAAGATACGCATGCATGCTGCTTTCTTGTTGCATTCTGTGGCCCTTAGTATGGCTGCTACTGTGCTACTCATGTGTGCCACCCAAACTGGACTTGGTTGGCCTGGCCCACATCCATAACTCTAATATTTCTACGCAACCAAATGTGCCAGCACCCCAAAGTAAACAGCTTCTTGGGCACCATGGGTTGACGGCAAGCCCCTCTTGCAGCTTTCAATCTTTGTATAATTTGTACAGAGATCCCAATGAGCACCATCATGTCGTAGTTGCTTTTAATTAAATCACATCATAATCCTCAGATTTTTTTCCTGCACAACACAGAAATCAGAATCAACACGGAGGTTCTTTTGTCTAAGCACATCTTTTGTATTTCCTTCCATTGAGAGGACCAAGAAAAAGATACAGCATGCTTTAAGAAAAGACCCTGTATGGTTTAGTGGCAGAAGCATTATACGTGATTGTAGAATGTAATGATCCCCCCCCCCCCCCCCCCCAATATCTAACACTTATAAATTATCATGACTAAAGTTTGATGATCTCTGTTAATTTTAATGCTTTCTGAATGGAGCTGCAGTAATTTTGCATGAAGATAAGGCGAAAATACAAGGCCATTCTGTTTTTTATTTTTCTTGGTTTAATGGGATAGTACCATTAGTGCATTACCTCATAACTTAGGTGTGGGGTCTAGTCTCAA
The DNA here is from genome assembly GCF_005286985.2 of Setaria viridis. NCBI lineage: Eukaryota > Viridiplantae > Streptophyta > Magnoliopsida > Poales > Poaceae > Setaria > Setaria viridis. The sequence goes on from NC_048266.2 coordinate 3,671,983, forward strand.
TGTACTTTATCTTCTATTTGCCAAGGTAATGCTTTAAATTTAGTTTTGCATGACAAAAGGCAAAATATAGCCATGGCGTGTTGGATCTTTCTTGCTGTAACTGCACAGTATCATTAGTTTATTACCTTCTAATCAATCATGAGATCTATGAATGTACTGTTACGTTCTGTTTGCCAAGGTACTTTTAATTTGATTGAACGTTAGAGTGAGTATATGCATTTTCATTAATGGAAAAGACTGATCAGCTCTTTCTTCTCTGTGTTATAGATGGCTGCTGCTGATGAGGATGACATCCATGACTTAAGCTCTGAAGATGAGGATTACTCGTTTGAGGAGGATGTGTCAGATAATGACACAAGTTTGCAAGGAAATGTTTCTGGAAGGAGGGGCCAATATTCTAAAAGAAAATCACGTATGATTGATGAGTACACTGTCACTGTGTCATTGCTACACAATGAATTTATTTATTCTATACTTGCTTCAAAAAATATACTATTTATTTTAAACACTATGGCAATACATCTTTCATTAGGTAATGTTGATTTGATTCCATTGATGGAGGGAGAAGGACGTACCTTGAGAGTTCTTGGATTCAACACTGCTCAACGAGCAATGTTCCTACAGACACTCAATAGGTTAGTTAATAGTTACTGATATGCCCCTGGAGCCTGTCTTGTGGGTGAGCGAATATCGTGAACTTATAGTTTATGTGCAGATGTCGGCTTGTTATTTACATAGATTGATAGAGCAAGCACAGTAGCACACTTAAATTTCCTTTTATCTGTATCTCTTGCCCATGGATATTTTTCTCTCTCACAGGGTTCTTTTTTTGAAAATGGTTGCTTAATGGACATTTTTATCATTCGTTTCTATCATTCTGTGTCTGTCACAAAGTAGTTATTTCTTATCCAGTTTTTAAGCATCTAAAATATTTGTGCTTAGAGCCCTGTTGTATGCTTGGTATTCTCTAGTTGTACTATGAGACCATAATGAATGTGTACCATCTCATCTTTTGTGATCAGCAATTTATCCCACACAATATTGCAGATACGGTTTTCAGAACTATGACTGGAAAGAGTATCTTCCTCGTCTGAAAGGAAAAAGTGTTGAGGAAATTCAGAGGTATTTGAAACGTGCTCTCCATATTATGTGATCCCAAATATTTTGAGTTGAACACCAAATAGTGAGGATAAGGCATAGTTTTGTAACTTGAGTAGACATTATCTACAGCGTTTTACACTTTATTCATTAGCTCCTAGGCATATAGATAATGAACTTGAGTTTGTGCCTTGGTGAAGAAATCAGTAACCGGAAGTTCTAACTTCTTTTTCTTGAACACAAACTTCTGACTTGTAAGATTACACATATTGAGATGACCGTGGACTATTGGTAGTCAAGAGTAAGCAGGTGCACATATTGAGACGACGGTCAGCTAGTGAGAGGATCATGTTTTATCAGCACATACACACCAGTATGCTTGGGCGGGATCATGTTTTATCAGTTATATTGCAACTCTGGATAGCTAGCACCCTTGTCTATGAGAACAGATGCGATATCATATCACCAAAGGACACCAATTAAGCCAATTGTCACCAAAGCCAGACTATGTCTGCTAGTAGCAAATTAAGCCAACAGTCACCAAATCCAGACTATCTCTGAAGTGCTAGTAGCTTAACCTCAGCTGGAGCATGATTGTGTGACATAGTGGTCTGCTTACTGTGCATTTCCTAGCAATTATCGAGGTACTGAGAAAACTGTCAGCCAATGATAGGTTGACAATTAATAAGCTTACTTAGTTGAAATTCGAGTAAGCTTGAAGCTGAAGTAACTCATATGAACACCGAACAGGTGCCAGGATGCTGTCCCTCTCATATGGCTCTAGCATTACTTTTTTCCTTGTAGAACCCACAAGAATACTCTATGGTTGAGCATGCACCTAATTGTCTACACCCAGTTATGTATAGGGTAGGTTTGTATAGTGCCTAAAGTTGAGACCTCTTATGTTATTACTAAATGGCTTTCCAGGTGAAACACTAGATAAGCCAATTTTTACAAGCACTAAGGCAATCCTTTTTTAGTCTGAAAACTGAATTCTTGCAATATCTTTCCTACAGTTTATTTACTTATTCTATAAATGTTCTTGCAGATATGCTGAACTTGTCATGGCCCATCTTGTTGAGGACATTAATGATTCAGACTATTTTTCAGGTAAATTTAGCTTAGTTCTGGCTACTATCACTTCTACTCCAGCTACATTCTTAGTTTCTTACCGTCCATATGAATGGATGCAGATGGTGTTCCAAAGGAAGGGATTCGTGTTGATGATGTGTTGGTCAGGATAGCAAATATATCCCTTATCGAGGAGAAGGTACGTGTGGCTTTCAGTTGGTATTGGCATCTTACCATGACTTAAAACATAAAAGAATCTTATGAGCACCCAAGGTGATGTTGCTTAATAGAAACGTGATTGTAAGGTGCTGTATACTTTTGCATGTAAAGTGCAACCAATGCTGAACTGAACTTCTGTATTTTACCTTAATTGAACTTCTGTATTTGAACTTTTGTTCTTTTGAAGTCAGGATATTCTCTATCATAATTTGGAAGCATATTATTTGTACAATTTCATAGATCTTTGGACCTTATAGAATTTCATTGCTAACAGTACTTTGATCAGTTTGTGCCATCAATGAGACAACCTTTGATAGTCCTCGCTGTGGTTCCAGGTGGCTGCCATGGGACAAGGAAAAATTACAAACCTCTTTCCTAATTACTTGCTTTGTGAGTTCCAAGGCTTATCTGGTGGAAGAATATGGAAAGCAGAACATGATTTACTGTTACTAAAAGGGATACTAAAGTATGTATCTGTTGACATTTCACTTTGTTACAATAAGCTTTACAAAATCATCCCTTCATGTAACTACCTAAATTTTGTGGCTAGAATAGCTTAAAAGGTCAATGTTTATACTTTTCTTCAGTGCCAGCAGTTGCGGCCTTGCATTGACATGGCAGAGGGGTTTGGGTCACTTGCAGACCTGTGGGTTATCAGTTGTACAGCAGGCTGTATTTTTAATCTTTTGGTTGGGTCTGTATCATGCTTCTTGGTCAAGTTAGGGTTCCCCTAACAGGCATCCTCTCACACGCTTCCAGGTGGTGCCTAGGTGCCGCCTAGTCCCTAGTGCTTTTTGAGATATTGTGTCGGGGAATACTTGTTTAATTAAAACAATTCAGCTTAACTTGAATGGAAGTAAGCAAACTGAAGTATCAGGTACGACCCAGATGAGCTCCACAATTGATATCTAACTTCAATTTTATTATGACTCCATCTAGAGATTTTTACAATTGTAATTATGTCGATAACTTAATGAAAGCTGTTCTTTTAGAATGCTTAATGGAAGCTGCAGTGTTTTAAGGACTAAACTACAAATATTTGATCTGCGCGTTGAACGCCTTTAATTGCTTTTGTATATTATAAGATCACTTTGCATGTTTTTTCCCTCATGGCTAGTTCATTCTTTACCCAATTGCTAATTGATTGGTTTTCCCTTCATTAGGCATGGATATGCAAGGTGGCAGTATATATCAGATGACAGAGATAATGGGCTTTTTGAGGCTGCACGACGAGAGCTGAATCTCCCTTCCATTAATGAAATAATGGGTCCTCAGTTAAATGTGGAAAATGTTAGTATGTGCTCACTGTCTTTTCTTCCTAATTTTTAAGTGACTGACTCATTGTGTCTCTTATATTTTTCAATTCTTTTTCCAGGGAAATCTGGAAGGCGCACAGGAAGCCCAGGTGAACTCAGCAGGTGCCCATTTCAAGGAGATCCAGAGAAAGATAGTTGAGTTCTTGAGAAAGAGATACCATATCCTGGAGAGATGCTTGGATCTGGAATATGCTGTGGTATGGTGCCAGGCTTTTTTCCCTCAACAGACATGCACCCAAACTCTCCTGGGAGCACACACTAGCTGTTCTTGTAGTATCTTTGTCGTGGGGCATTTGTTAAGGCATACTTGTGTTTTCTTGGCAGATAAAGTCAAATACTCCTGTTCCTGATGATATTGCTGAACAAGGTGTTCCAGCAGGTCATGCTCCAGCTGTTCGAGATATCAATGAATTGTTGGTGGAATTGCAAGAATTGCAAAATCTTGAGCCAATTCGTAAGTAGCCTCTGATTCCCTACATGTTCCTTCCCTTCATCTATGCAGAAAGTGACAGATAACATCCTCTTGTGCTGCCACTCGTCATTTTATTCATGTGCCATGCTCGTTTGTCCTATGTACTTTGAGATTTGCCCATTGTTTGTGGTGATAACTGGGATCCTCGTTTCCAGCTACCAATGAAGTAGCTCCTGATGGCACAGGTGGTCCATCAGAAGTTCCCCATCTTTACAATAAGGTGTGTAACGGAGCAGAGTTTACATTAGTCATGAGTGAACACATGGTTTCATTTCCTCAGTTTAACCCCTCTCTGTGTATGCCCTGCAGATGTGTGGCGTGCTTGAAGACAGCGGTGCTTCTGCGCTCAATTCATTCTTCGGTGCCAAGTCGGCGTCTTCTAGTTTGGCCAGTAGCCTTCATCAGTTTGAAACTTTGTGCGAGGGAGTTGTTCAGGCCCTGCAACCCCAACAGAACGGTACCGCCAGCGCCATCAAAGAAGAAGCAGTAGATGCCAACTCCAAAGAAGCTGCTGCGCCCCCGCAAGATTCAGGCCCTGCGGCAGCGAATGGTGAACCTCCGGCTGCCAAGACAGAGGCGATGGAAATCGACGGCTGATGTGTAGGTGCCAGAGTGATAGGAAAGGGAATCCCGTTAATTTACTTTGACTGGTGGTCAGAATCTACCATATATTGTAACATCAAGTAAAGCAACCCCAGACATGAGACATCATCGCAAACCTTTACTGCTAATGCGTGCCGGCGAACCGTTCTGATAGTGCTAAGTTCCCCGGTTTCGTTTGCCTTCGTTGTATGTTTTTCACTTTTTACACAAGCCATTTCTGTCATTTCGTGATGCCATGCTCTAGTCAGGAACTCAGGATGTATGCCTGCATGTCTCGATCGGTGGACGGGGTCCCAAGAGAACGTGTGGCCAAGTCTTTCAGGCGCCCGAACGCGCGCTCGAGCGGACGCCTATGCGAATGTGCGATTCGTCAGATGAGGCCGAGGCCTTGGACGTCCTCTACCAGGCCGTGCCAGCCCACGGGCTGCATAAACGGCCCAGGCCCAGGCCCAGGCCCACGGGCCCATTTGTGCTGGGCTAGCCCGTAAAGCACGGCCGTCTTTGGATCATCACGAGGCATGGTGGGCCCTCATGGCCTGCTCTTGTGTGCCACTGCAGCCGCCGTCTCCTGCTGCTGGGCAGGCTGTCTATTTGTGCTGCCGCCGTCTCCTCCTGCCGCTTGCCTGCTTCTGCGTGCTGCCACCGTTGCCTCCACCAGGTACTTGCCAGTTGCCACCGCTTGCTTGCTCATCGTCGCATGGCAGGCCCTCATGGCCTGCTCTTGTGTGCCACTGCGGTTGCTGCCTCCTGCTGCTGGGCAAGCTGCCTATTTGTGCCGCCACCGTCTCCTCCTGCTGGACAAGCTGCCTATTCGTGCCGCCGCTTTGCCTGCTTTTGCGCGCTGCCACCATCGCCTCCACCAGATACTCGCCAGTTGCCACCGCTTGCTTGCTCACCGTCGCAGATGGAAGGGAGTGCGCCGCCGCGCCAGCCACCGGGAGGTGGCTTCGCTAACGCCTTTTGGCCAATCTCTAGGCTCGCAGCTCGCCTCCGCTAGGGGAGGGAGGTGGCGGCTTGGTGGAGTGGGAGTAGGAGGGGAGCGGAGCCAGCAGTGGAGGAGAGGAGGGGGTAGCGGTGCCGGCGGGAGAGGGAGGCGACGGCTCAGTGGGGTGGTAGTGGGAGGGGAGCAGAGCTGGCAGTGGAGGAGAGGAGGGGGTAGCGACGTCGGCGGCGGAGGGGAGGGGAGGTGGAGCGACGCCGGTGGTGGAAGGGAGGGGGGGGGGGCGACGGTGGAGGGGAGGAGAGGTGAGCGGTGGCCCTAGCCTACTCCCTGCACGCCGGCGTCGCCCGCTCGCCATGGCAGCCACCAAGCTTGCCGTCGCCGAAGGGATGCCGTAGGGGAGGCGGATCCTGGAGCTTGGAGGGGAGGTGGCCGCCGGAGGCCGTAGGGGAGGCGGGGAGATGGAGGTCAGAGAGGAAGGGGAGGATGGAGGGGAGGCGGAGGGTTGGAGGGGAAGGGAGGTCGGGACTTGGGAGGATGGTAGGGGAACCGGGGAGGCGTTCCTGTGGGTGGAATTTTGAGACTGGATGAGTATAGCTGGATAAGATTGAAGACGTGAGTGTAAACTTTGAAGGAGTTAGCGGGCCATCTCGAGGCGGCCTCTGTAAATCGGGTTGGGCCGGCCGCCTATCATGCCGGGTGGCGGTCCACACCTGGCACGAGCAATTAGGCTGGGCTAGCATGAGCCCGAAGAACTTCGTGCTGGACCGGGCCAGGTTCGGGAAAAAAAAGGCTCCATGCCGGGCTAACGGCCGCGGGCTGCCTGGACCCGCTGCCTGGACATCTGTAATATCATCATTGGTAATACTTCGTTGGTTTGTTCGTCCCGTCCTCGACCATGGTATCCACCGCAGTAGTCTCCGTCGACTTGCGGTAGGTGAGGAGGGCAAAGCACCGCACCACCAGAGCGCGCGCGCGCGAGCCTTGGCCCGTTGGCCGCAGGTCGGCGCCACAGCAATGGAAGGAGAAGCGGTGGGGAACCGCGGGCGCCAGCTGCCGTGGCGCCGCACGGTGGCCGTGCAGGCCGCGCTGTGCCTCGCGCTCTACGCGGCCTTCAGCATCGGCGAGCCGCAGCTCTTCCCGCGGGGCGGAGAAGGGGGCGGGGTGGACGCGCTGGGGCAGGGTGCGCGCGGCGGAGGCGGCGTCGCCTTCCTCAGCGTCGCCGGCGGCGCGCGGGCGACCGCCGACCAGGCCAGGCTGCTGAGGCAGGTGCGCGCGATTCTTACTCCCTCTCCACGATCCGATGACCCTGCCGTCTGTTTCGGCTCGCTGTGTTCTTCGTGCTCGTGCAGGATATCTTCCGCCTTGTGGCGAATTGGCATTGCCGCATTGCATTCCTTCGTTTAGCGCTGCAATTTGTTTTCACGGTAAATTGGATCACTACCGAGTAAATCGCGTGGGTACGGTAATCTAAAGTTCGAAACACTGCATTCCTCTTCGTTTAGCGCTGCATTTTTTTAACACGATAAATTGGATCACTGCCGATTAGATCGCCCATCTGATGTGCCCGTGAGTATGGTAATTCAAGTTTGAGACATTAGGAATTGTTGTTGATTCGTGGTTTGTTGGACCAATGGAAGTCATTCAGAGTGAAAGATGTCATCGTTGATTTCCTGTATTTATTTCCTTGCGCGTTTATGTGAGCATGCTCTCGTGCTCCTAACCGGGCGATGCTTTCGAACTGATTCACGCAATGGGTGATGATGACTTGCACATTTGCAGATCTAAGACTGCTATTACTCTATAGAGTCTTGGCATTGGACGTACCTGGGATGACGGCACATGCAGCATGCTCCTCTTTTGATGAGGCACATGTGCCAATGTGCTTCCTGACTGACCATGTCTTTTCTGAATTGTGGTGTTGTATTCTATTCTTACATCACTTTATGGACTGGTTAATGCCACAGCGTGGTGTTTGTTTGTTCATATAATTAAGTGAAGTTGGTGAGTGGTTCAGTCTGCTTTGCCACTCCCCCGCTCTGGCATATTTTGCTGTTGATGTCGAATTAATCGGCGTGAAACTTCTATGTACTTCATGTCCCTCAGAACTGTTTTGTTGTCTGTGGTTACATTGATTGACAATTATGCTGATTCTGTTCGCTGGAGAAATTGCACAGAAGTATGCATATCTGATCTAGATTTTCTATCCTTTTTTTTTATAAAGATGGAGGCTGTTGCAAAGGTTTATGAGGTCAAGTTTGTGCTGGATATTGCTCAATCTAGAGAGAATGACCCACTTTGGCAACATGTAAGTAACTAACTTGCGCTAATGAGTAATGAGATTGGAGTTATGTCTAATGTATTTCATCATCCACTGCCAATATGCCAGTAAAGGATTTTTTTTGTAATTGAACGAAACATTAAGTTGTTGTTTCCTTTTTCCCTTTCAGGGTTCCATGTACTTCCAAGCTCTGAATATCCCCTGGTAAGCTAGTTGCCCCTACATTTACAGCCACTTTTAATAAATTCAGCTCTATAGTGTACGATTATGAGACCGGACACATTGCTTTCCTTCAGGTATTCCACCACGTCATCGCATGGGCGGATACTTGGTAACTTTTTGAAGAAAGTGAGTATGTCACACGATCAGGTTCTAGATGTCATTGCTCTGGACACTGGGGCTCTGCAGGTATTACATCTTGAGCAACTTTGAGTTTTGGCATCAGCCTGTGTGATCATCAGCAGTACAGCATGTTAGATATGCTAAATTTTATGGATTCTTAGACTCTGATTTGCCATTCATTTTACAAGGAACCTCTACATGATGGAAAAATAAGCACTTCGTATAGGGAACAAACTAAATGGTTGGAGCGATCACTGGCGCTCACCAGTGGTAATTGGTAAGTGTTTACTACCAGTTACCCCTGTTCATTAAGCATGTCTTTGTAAGATCACCGGAGAAATAAATATTTCAGTGTGTTGAGCTATTGTTTGTAATCATAACATCTCACATTCTTTTTGTTAAGACAGGAAAGTAGTTGTTGGATATGATCCATTAGTTGTTTGCAATGAGGCAGAAGCACCAGAAATAATGAAATTCTACGAACCATTTCAGCGTATTTTTGCAAAATATGAAGTGGTAAATTTGGTTCTCTTTGTTGATGGGAGTTCTATTTTTTCAAATCATTTATTGCTATAACTTAACACTCTCTATATGATACAGGACGCATACATTAGCACGGGTGGGTTTTGTGGATACTTCCACCGTGACAATTCAATGTTGCACATTGGACATCCCAGACCTGGTGGTGACCATACAACGGTAGATGGTTTCTTCTTGCACAGGGTTACACCCCTAGAGATGGTGAGTTTATGGTTCTATGCTAACAGTTGCCGCCAATATCAATACGAAACATTTGAATCTCGATGTAACTTCCACTTGGCAAATGTGGCAGGAGTCGGTGTTGATAAATGTAGAAGGCAAGGTGGTTCAGAGATCTGTTGCCCACCAGCATGGGACGGGAGCCATGTGATCAAAACTCGCAACTTTCAGTCTCTGTTCCGTTCCGTCGTAGCGCAGAACGGAGGCCACGTAAAGCCGTATGGGATTCATTCAGTTTTGAAAACTGTACTGGGATGCACGACACATTTCTTTTGTTTGCCTATTTCAACATATATTTGGCTTTTGCAAGCAATTTTTAGCCAATCCTTATCACTTGCAGACAAACAGGGGTTAACTGTCGGATGCAGAGTGCTGCCCGACTATCCTAGAGCTTGTCAGTATCGTTCAGTATCAAAGATCTAGTTCCTAGTAGTTCCCTGCGTCCCCGAGACCCCGATGATGTATCGATGTACAAGCACGAGCAGCTCATGCTCCTCGCCTGCGTCTCTCTCCCCGGCATTCCGCTTAGCCGCCGGAGGTGCGTGCGCTGACGCGGTGTGAGTGTGACGCCTTGTCTCCCTGTTGGGCGAGCAGTATTCAGGACCTTTTCTAGTAAACTAGAAGTGGTTTAGACTCTTCGTTAAATCAAAGCCATTGGGATGGTTACTTGGTTAGTTCGACGGAGGCATGTTGTTATTGGTACGAAATTTGAATTATAGCCCCTCAAGAAAGTAAAAGCAATTTTTATGGTAACCAGTATCAAACTCCACTGTAGGTTCATCTCGTTTGAATATTTTAAAATGATAAATTTGTTCAGAGCATATCAAACAGTTTTAAAAAGATTTAAAAATATGAAGATATGTAGATGCATCCGTGTTCTATAAACACGTAAAACCTTAAGTCCAAATTTAATAATTTTGAAAAGATACAAAAGAGACAATTTCACACATCTAAATATATGTCTTTTTTCCATCTTTTTATGGAAAAGAATTAAAACTTGAGAGTTTGCGCATGCATAGAACATGGATGCATTTACATTTGTGGAAAGTTTCAAATTATTTAAAATTCGTCTGATATGTTCTTATAATGAATATTCATCGTTTTGAATATTTTAAGCTTTCACTGTAGTACCTGCCGCTATGGAGAATATACATGGTGCGTTAAGTCAAAATAACGAGTACTTTTATCGTACGATCGTTTTAACTTTGTTAGAAGTTATTTTTTTAATCATCGACAAAAATTATTAAAAAATATCAGTAAAATAAATAGAATTATTTAATTAGACTATGAAGATGCAACATGAAAAAATAGAAACATCTAAAATATTTTTTTGCAACATTTCAAAATAGTTGTTGAAACTTCTCGTCACATGTCTAACATCCTGAAAATAACCACCTCAATATCACATATTAATTGAAATCCATTGCAACATCACACTACACTTATTGCAACAAAAGTATACAAAAGAAATCTCACGACAACATCCGTCCTTAAGATTGAAGGGTCTCCCCTGCTGTAACATCATCACGTGTCTATCGCAATAAATTATCGCAACAAAATTAGTGTCAAAACTTTCCACCGCAACATGATCTCTAGGTTGTGGTGTCCAATTTTTGGTTGGGGCATCCGACCTCCTGACCTAAGCATTACCGCGAAATAATTTATAGTTTAGAAAAGGGTGAGTAATTAAAAGAAGAAGAAAAAAGAAAAAGGGGTATAACCCTTACGGCTTTACCCCTCACCCGTTGATGGCCGGCGCCGGCTGGTCCTCCCTCCCCGCCGATCTCCTCAAAGAGGTCTCCGGCCGGCTTTCCTCCGACGCCGACCACCTCCACATCCACCAGGTCTGCACCCACTGGTGAGCTTCCACCTCTCCCCCAGCCGCGTTGCGCCCATGGGTCGTTACCGGCCGCGTGGGTCGGACCCGATTGGAACCAATCGGCGAGTACTCCCTCCGCCTCCCTCGTGGCGACGGACGGAGATTGGAACTCGGTGCTCCACCGGCAGGCCTCCCCTACTGCTGCGGCGCGTCCCGGGGTTGGCTGGCCCTGGTTGACGATGGCCAATCCCCAACGCGGCTCGTGCTCTGGGAGCCCCTCTCCAGCACCGAGATCTCCCTCCAGTGTTTGAGTCCCCTCACCCGAATCTTCATCTCCGATGATCCACTCACATCGTCGGACTGGATTGCTATCGCTGCTCAGATAAAAGGAGAAATAGGGCGGAAGACTCTCTTCTGGCGCCCTGGAGATGCCACCTGGACCATGATGAACGAGCGAGGCACATGCGAGATCGACACCGTCGCGTTCCATGGAGGGAAAGCATACTACATCGATATCCAGCAGAACATTGTTATCTGCGATCTAAACACCGGATCTGATCCTTCTCCCAGGTGCGCTCCAATCTTCTTCGCTTGCTCCGTAGTGAACAAGCTCTGCAGGTGTCCCAGGCTTCACCCCGTGTGTGGGGTCCACCTGGCCGTGTGCAATGGCGAGCTGCTGCTTGTGGTGTTGTACTACTGGGGAAGCCATCCGTCGCCAGCTGAAGCCTACAAACCAGTTTGGACGCCTAACCAGCGCTTGGAGCTCCATGAGAGGGTGAGAGACCTTGGTGACCACTCACTGTTTGTGGGCAGAGGCGACACCTTTGCCCTCTCTGCAAAGGAGTTTCCTGTGATCAAGAGGAATTGCATCTACTATGCGGGTATAGCTTGCAACAAACCATATTGGATATCTGTGTTCCATTTGGAATCTGATGCTGTGGAAGAAATTCCGTACATGGAGAAGCTCAAGGAAGGCAGAACCAACCGGACGCCATATGCCTGGTTTTGTCCTAGAAAACCCTTCCTTAAGCAGTCTTGAAGGTCGTCTTCATGAATAAGCTGTTTGTTTAGGGCTTGTTTAGAATGTGGGAATTTCATAATAGTCTATAGAATGCATTAAGCTCCCTATGAAATTCCTTCAGTTCTGATACTCATCAGAATCTGCATATTTTTTTGGCACACTTAATATCCACTGTTAATTTCCTACATTCTGGGAGTAGAGAACATGGCCCTTCTGTTGCTTTAGGTTTGACAGTTATACCGAACAAAGTAGATAGTAGATTCAATATGGCAGTTATAGCATAAACTAAAAACTGTTTGTATTAACTGTATGGCAAAGCTAGTCACACTCCCCCCCAGTATCAATATGGAACATTTGAATTTCCATGTAACTTCCATTTGGCAAATGTGGCAGGAGTCTGTTGACAAACGTAGAAGGCAAAGGTGGCTCAGAGATCTGTTTTCACCAGCATGGACCGGGAGCCATGTGAAATCTCACGACTTTCGGCCTCTGTTCGGTTATGTCGTAGTGCAGAACAGAGGCCACATAAAACTGTTATGGATTCATTCAGTTCTAAAAAATTGTACTCCATTCACGCCACATGTCTCTGTGTGTCTGTTTCAACATACATTAGGGGCTCGTTTGGTAGGGCTCCGGGAGCGGCTCCTCGAGCGGCTTCTCCCGAAGCCCTGCCAAAGGACGCGCGCGTAGCAAAACGGCTCCGGCTCCGGCGGCGGAGCCCCGCGAATCGCGCTCTCTGGAGCCCTTTCGGGGAGGCGGAGCCAAAAAAAACCGGCTCCCGCGGCTCCTCCTCGGCCGTTTTCCACGCTTGCCCTAGAGGAGGGCTCGCAGGCAGGCCAGGCGACGGGGAGCTAGCCGGCACGGCGACGGGGGACCCGAGGGCCGGGTCGCGACTCAAGGCAGCGCGGCGACGGGGATGACGGTGGAGCTCAGTGTTGGCGGCGAGCTGAGGCGGAGCAGCGCCGGGAACCCGAGGGCCGGGTGGCGACGGGGGGCCGGGCGACGTGTGAGGGAGAAAGCGGCGGAAGCCAGAGGTGATGGGGAACACGGAGGAAAAAGAAAAGGAGAAGGGAAAAAAAGAAAAGGCGAAGGAAAAAAAAGAAGAAAAAAAGAAAAGGAGAGAGAATCCCTTTTCATTTATTTTTTTAATTCAAATGGACTTAAATTATAAATTATTATTAAACATTCAATTCATCTATTAAAAAAATATATATCCAAGGGTATATAGGACATTTGACCTCTTATATCCATAGCTAATAATATAGGAGAAGCCGTTTTGCCAAACACCTTCGAAAACGGGTTTATTGATACCAGAGAAGCCGCTCCATTAAAGAAGTCAGAGCTGGAGCCGTTTTAGGAGGAGCCGGAGCCCTGCCAAACTGGCCCTAGGTTTTTGTAAGGAGTTCTAAGCAGCCCTCTGCAAGGTCACGTGCTGGTGCATCCAGGTGGAGATGGAGACCGGCCGAACATGAGGCTCATTGCGCGGAAATCCCGTGTTGGGTTGCCGCCAATCCCGTCGCAGCTTCACATGCTGCTCATGGTTAATGGATGCGTCGGGATGGGATATCATGGTTAATGGATGCGTGGGGATGGGATATCCGCCGAGGATGAATCCTGTTAAGAAGACGGTAGCAAATTAGCGACAGAACAGGTAATGAGTAGAATTCGTGTGAAGGTACTGCAGAGGTGTGCCACATGTAATTGTAGTTTCAAGCGTGATTTCCCCTTTGTTAGATCAGGTGCGAAGCACCAGCCTTACGCAGAAAGCTTAGCAAGCACAAATTCTCTCGTACGCGTAGGGTCACGTACGGAGGTTTCAGCGAATACACGAGCGTGGATGTTGGTGGGTGCTACCGTGGCGAGTGGAGTGATGAGGCCGTGTTGATATCCCAATCCAACCGGTCGGGTGTGGCAGTTTTGAGTTGTCTGGTTACCCATGTTGATGTCCCAATTCAACCGGGCAAGTTTCTTTGGTTTTCTCTTCTTTTCTCTTTCTTGTATCTTTCCAGTCTAGAACTCCTCTTTAATATAATCAGCAGACAGGCAGCTCTCCTGTCTGGTTCGTTTCGGAAAAAAACAAATTCTCTCGTACATTTTCGACAATAGAGGAAACAATACATGTCCAAACAAACAAACATGCAGCGTGACTGCGTGAATCCAATATGATTTGTATGCGGTTTCTGTTCTGTAGAGAAGATCTAAATTCGAAACCTGTAGAGAAGTTCTAAAATCGAAACCTTGAGTTCGATGCCATTCCTTTGATGTAATCATTAAACGGTCTTTCTCCTACGCAGTACGACACATGTGAGAGTGCTCTAAAAAGATCAAAACTCAACAACGTTGGAAACAGAACTATCACAAAATATGACAATGTGGCCAAGGCATGGACCCTGCTCCATGCTAGCAAACACTCTTGTCTCAGACCAAAACAAAGTTACACGAGAATTCAGATATAATATAACGTGCCGTGTTATCAAATGTGCCGCCTGCCAGAAGGAACTCTGCTCACAATGTCATGCCAGCAGATGATCGATTGCAGAACGTGATCGTATTGGCATGTTTAATTTCTTCAAACAGTTACCAACTATCCGCACATGTAATGGCGGAGAATGCCTATTTTAAAGCCTGACGAGGAAGCAGTATCTAAACTACAGAGCAACATTTACTGAAGATACATGGAGAACAAGCCTACCAGGGACATTCAGAGCTTGGGAGCACAGGGAACCCACGGAAACCACATCATATCATTTGGCTTTATTAGTTTCATAAGGAGAAAAACTGCACAACTATTATATTGATACAGCAAAAATATATCATTCAGGAATCTGTTGTCACACAAGACCTTGGCAGTTTTCTCCAACATAAAGCATGATAATTCTAAACAACTAGCACATGAAGGAATTTGGAAATTCTCACACTCTAAATGAGCCTCTAAATGAATCTGACGAACAACTTACTCACAAAGACATGCTTTGAGCTCACTGCTGCATGAGCAAGGGTGATCTAGGACAGAACCAGGCACGCGGTGTCCAGTTGGTTGCATCTTCCGTGAGCTCCATTGGGTACGGAATTTCTTCCAAAGCACCAGATTCCAAATGGAACACAGATATCCAGTACTGTTTCTCCCGAGGTCTATCCACGTAGTAGACACAGTTGCTCTTGATCATGGGAAACTCTTTTGCAGAGAGGGCAAATGTGTTTCCTTGACCCACAAACAGCGAGTAGTCACCAAGGTCCATCACCCTCTCGCGGAGCTACATGCTCTGGTTCAGCGTCCACTCCGGCTTGTAGACTTCAGCCAGCGACGGGTGGCTGCCCCAGCGCAACACCACGAGCAAAAGCTCGCCGCTGCAGGCAACCAGATGGACACCACGCACAGGGTGAAGCCTGTTGCACCTGCAGAGGTTGTTCACCAAGTAGCAAACGCGGAAGCCTTCTTTTTTTTGTCAGTGCTAGATGTATGGTTTCTAGATGCATTACGATCGTGCTAAAGTTAAAATAACAAATTGTTAACTGAAAATCTCGGTTCGGGTAAGCGTCGAAGACTTGCTCAAGTCCACGCGCCCTGCTTCTGCGCAAGTGCCCCGGCGGCAGATAGTATCTCACATTTTCACTACAGCGAGCAGAATGGCAAGACAACAGGAGAGGAAGCCACTCGTGAGTCGTGCAAGGAAGCGAGCATCAACTTGTGGGCAGGTAAAAGAGCACGAGGGAGCGGGTGCGTGTCGCCTTCATCGGGAGCTCATGCCGCTTGTGAGTTGAATGCCCGTCAATGGCACAATGGCATAGTAAACGATTGGCGGTAAGCCCATCCTCAGTGCCAACACCGCTTAGCCCCGCAAATAGAAATGCTCTATCCTGGGGTCCCTGTCAAACCAACTGGAGATCAGACTATTAAGGTGTACTCCCCTCCGTCTAAAAAACAAGTCATTATGTGTAGTTGTCAAGATTTGCGGATCAAGACTTAAACTAGTAAATTTCTTTTATGCGCGTAAGGTTTCGGATAGTGACGTGAGAGACACGGGATTAGACTGGTTCGGGCAAAGGAACGCCCTACGTCCAGTATCGGGAGCTGCTCGTGTTGCCCACGCGGGGTTCTGTAGTAGGGGTTACAGGAGTACGAGAGAGGGAGCTGATCCTAGGTCTCTTGGATGTGCCCTGAGGCTCTAAGTGGGTGTGAGTGTGCTCTGTTCGCTCGAGAGAGTCCCCTATCTCAGGATCCCCGGTCCTCCTTTTATAGCGCAAGGGGGAGCTCGGGGTTACAATTGAGCCAGGCGTGAGGAGAAGTAAAAAAGATAAGCCGAGTAAAATGTAACATAAGAAGAGGGACCCAGGGCCGCCGCCCCTCGCTCCGGCCTCCGGTCCCTATCAGCGCGTCCGTCGAGGGAGGGCGGTTTCCTCCAGATCCTGTCGATGATCTTCCCTGGTCGCCGTTGCTGCCGAGCGCGATGATGATGTTCAGCCTTGGCATCTGTGCCCGCCGGGGAGGATGGTCGATTCTGTTATCCTGCTGATCACCCGTGAGACGCGGACGTCGCATCCCTGTCATCAGGAGCGCGGGGCGCGAGAACGAGCGGGACGCCTTCCTGTGCCGGCCGGCGCGGGTCCTGAGTACCCTGTGGCGAATCAGAGGGAGCCGCGGTCACTGCAGCTTGCGCCGCACGGTCGCGCATGGGTGTTCGCGACAGGTTGCGTTGGGGGCGCCAGCCCCTTTTTGCATGCTAGGGCCGCGGCGCATTTATGGTGAGGTCGATTGGGGGACCCACGAGATCAACACCGTGATCCTCCAATCTACGCCGGAGGTGGATATCTATCTTGTGGGCCCGAACGAGTCCGACCCTCCCGTCCCGGGTCGGACGAGGCAGAGTTTTGCGACCGAGGTCGGGCACTCCCGACCCCGGTACCCTGGGTCGGACGAGGTGGAGTTTAGTCTTCAAGGGGTCGGGAATGTCCGACCTCGGGACGTTGGGTCGGGCGAGGCGGAACGTGGCCTCTCCCTCCCATATTGGGCCGACGGCAATCTTGCTACCTTAGGTGGGCCTGGGCCTTCACGTTTTGTTGTTTCCTTGGACTTGGGGAGATCGTTAATATTTTCCCCCAACAGTAGCCCCTGAGCCTGTGGTGGAGCGAGGACGCTCCTCCAGAGGCTGCTATGATCGCTAGCATGGGATCCTCGCGGTTGATCCGGAACAGGAGGTGTTGTTCGGATGGCCTGGCCGAGGGGATCAATTAGGCGATGCATCCTGCGAGCGACTCAGTGCGGGAGGACTTCTCATCGTTCCCTTCCGTCTGCGAGCCTTGAGTTGAGACCACCCGCGTGGCCTTAGGTTGCGAAGCCAGCCCCCGAGCCCCCGCGCGTTGCAGGGGACCGGTCGGAGGTTGGGTCGACTTTTGTTCGTTCCCCCTCAAGCGTCCGTTCGCTAGGATGGAGGGGGCGAGCCGTGCCACGCTATCCTCGTCGGACGAACCGTGGTGCTCGGTGAGCTACTAACGGGTTGATTCGAGTGGGATCCCGGTCCCCGTTCGGGGGGGTCCGGCTTGGACCAAGCTGGTGGCGTACCCTAGGCTCCGGTCAGCCAGTTCATATAGTTCCCGAGTCCGTTCGGTCGGATCCGGGGGCTCGTTGCCTTTCTTCGGGGAAAAACCATGAACTTTGATGTCGGTCCGGACTCGAATGTGAGATTGAGACGCCCTGGGCTGTCGCGCGCCTGGGTGACGGTCGCTAGCGGACCCGTCTCTTCTCACCCCTCGCTCAGGGTTATCCTGAGGCGGCTGTCGAACCCGTGGCGGGCCAGCCTTCGAACCTCTGGATCGTAATGGGCCGTAGGGGAGTTTTCAGCCCCGTATCCCTTTTTACCTTTCGATGGGCCTTGGGCCGAATCGTAGTGGATGTCGCGTCCTGGGCCGAATGTGAAGGACGTCGTGTGCGTGTCTTCCGGGAGACGAAGTGGTGGAGGGTGCCAACCCGCAAATCGAGGGAAGAGGGGATGTTTCTGTGGCAGGTCGTGTGCGCAGTTTCCGAAAGAAAACGGGCGTGACGGGGGCGTACCTGGCGCCGCATTTATTACGATAGGGGCATCAGTTCTGCTTCCGTCGCGCCTTCCCTATAAAATGAGTACTTCCCCTCGCTGGTTCCGCCCGCCATTTGCCTTCAAGCCTTTTCGCCTCCTCGCGCGCCCTCAGCTCCTTTGCGCCCGCTTCATCTTCCTCCGTCCAGCGCCGCACCCTTTCTCCCCATCCTCCGTCGAGCTCCTCCCTCTCCGGCGATGGGATCCTGGGCGATTTCCCACTTCAGCCCCTCGCGCGCCGAAGGCCTAGTGAGGAAGGGCCTCCTCTGCAAGAGGACGGAGGCGGGTGAGTGGGAGCTTCCGGAGACGGAGCAGGCGCCAGCGCCACCCGCCGGCTATGTCGTCTCCTTCGCCCACTTCCACGAGAGGGGGTTCGCGACTCCGCCGAGCCTCTTCTTCCACGGGCTCCTGCATTATTATGGGCTTGAGCTGCAGCACCTCAATCCCAACGGGATCCAGCACATCGTGGCGTTCGTCGTGCTGTGCGAGGGGTTCCTGGGCATCGAGCCCAACTTCTCGCTGTGGAAGTACTTCTTCACGGTCAGCCTGTACCAGAAGGCGGAGAAGAAGGGGAGCCAGCAGCGGTCGCCCCCAGTGCCGATAGGATGCGCTAGAATCCACCTCCGCCATACCCGCGCCAAGGAGTACATGGCGATGAAGACCGCGGCGTCCCACAAGGGGTGGCATCAGCAGTGGTTCTACATGAAGAACTACTCGAACTCTCCCCTACCGGAGTTCACTGGCCGCATTATCGAGGTGGCGCCGGAGGTGTGGGTGTACGACCCGGTTGACAAGGAGAAGAAGCGGATCCATGCCCTGCTGCAGGCCATCGAGCACCTGAAGGGGAGGGGGTTGATCGGAGCCGGAGTCATCGGGGCGTACCACGCCCGGCGGGTGGCGCCGCTGATGCTCCGGGTCCGCTCGCTTGCCGACATGACCCCGGGTGTGCCGACCGAGGGCACCGTCCTTGCGACGGGTGCGCTCGCCGCCTCCGAGATCCGGCGGCGGATTCGGGAGGCGCTGGAGGACAAGGACGCCGACTACCCGGTACCCGAACACCCTCCGATGCGCCCGGACGAGAACTTCATTGACCTGGTGAGGATTTTGTGCACCAATCTTATTTTCTCGTGTTTCTTGGTTCGCCGCTCTGACGCGAGGCCTTTTTGCGTTTGTAGGGCAGCATGGCCCAGGTCGTGGACTCGCGCCCGCCGGTGCCGGAGGACGCCGAGCGGTGGCTGCAGAACCGTCTCCTTGCTGAGAAGCAAAAGCGCCGCAAGGACAAGGAGACGGCGAAAAAGAAGAAAAGGGCCGCCAAGGAGTTCCAACGGCGGCGACGAGGACAGGTCGTGTCGGACGACGACGACAACGATGATGACGACGATGAGGAGAAGGAAGAGGAGGAGGATGACGATGACGAGGAGAAGTTTATCCTTTCCCCCCGGTCGGGCGCGCTCGTTATTCGGGAGACGCGATCCCAAACGGCCGCGAGGGATGAGGCGGGCGGATCGTCCGCCCGGGACTTGGTCCCGCAAAGCTCTGGGGCCGTACCCCAGGGGTCGGCGCGGAGCGCTCCCCAGGGGGTCTACGGAGCCCGCCCCCGTCCCCGCGCCTGCGGCCCAGGAACAGAGGAGCGGCGACAAGCGGCCGCTGCCGGATGCCCCGGGGTCGGCGTCCGGCTCGGAGGCAAAGCGCGCAAGCCGTTCTTGCGCTGGGGGAACGTGAGTTGAATTTCCTCGCGAACCTCGTTCCTTTCCATGCATTGTGTTGTTTTCGCTGATGTTTGTCAATTGTTTTGCAGCGCCGCCCCTCGAGGCCTCGTGCTGCAGCTGGCGCCCAAGAAGGCGCTGCGGGTGTCGTCCGCCCCTGCGGAGCGGACCACGGCCCCGCCCGTGGCGAGCGGCGGGGTTCTTGGTGAGGTCGCGGGTCCCACCGCGGAAGTGGCCCCCGTGGCGGCGACCGGTGGAGTGGTGCCGTCACCGGGCGCGGGAGAGGGCGCGGACCCCGCTCCACCTTCCTCTTCCTCGGCCGACCCCGCGGTGCAGAGTATCGCTCCCCGGGGCCCTCAGGCTGGGGAGGTGATAGACCTCGACGCCGACGAGGCGGAGGGAGTGGCGGTGGTGGAGACGGGGACGGATGTCCCAGCGGCCGCGACGGGGACGTCGGCAGCGACGGAGGGAGGAGAGCCTGCCCCCGCGGCCACGGCGGGAACGGCGGCAGCGAGGGAGGCTGGGACGCCCGCCCCGGCGTCTACGACGGAGGAGGCGGTGGCGACAGAGACGGGGACGTCCGCCCAGGGAGCCATGGCAGGGGTGGCGCCGGCGGAGGCGGAGGTGCCTGCTCCGGAGGCCCCGACAGGGGCGGAGGCGCCTGCCTCGGCGGTCGCGACGGAGGGCGAGGTGGCTTCGGGGACACTCGCTCCGCCGCCTGCGTCGGAGGCGGTGGCGCCGACGGGCGGGCCCACGGCGACCTCGACGGGGGTAGATGCGCGGGCGCCGGGACCATCGGTGAACCCAGCGGCTTCCGGGATGGTGGAGCCTGTTTTGGCGGCGACGTCAGGGTCGGCTCCCGCCTCTGCCTCGGCCACTCCTGTTCCCAAGGCGTGGAGAGGGTCCGTCCTGCGTCGAGACACCTCTTCACTTTAGATGACGCCGCGGAATGGCGCAAGTGGCAGGCGATGCAGGGTGGCCTCGCTAACGCCCGCGCGGCTCTGTCCTCGGTGTTTGGGGAGCTGGACAGCGTCGTCCTCCCTGGTAGCCAGGTATGATACCTTCTCCGTTGGTGGTCGGCTCCTTTCTGTTGCTTTACCCCTGATGGCGTATATGCTTTGCAGGCTCTCCAAGAATGCAGTCGGGGGAAATCCGATTTCCTCCGGCTGGAGCGGGGTGTGGTGGAACCGCCCAAATTAACCTGACTAAAATGCATTGAAGTCGCCTGACATGCGATTATGCACTTTAAGCAAGTCAACTTGGTCGACCGTCGGATTTCCTCCGATAAACCACATAAACAGGATCGAGAAGCATCGTTCACGCGAAGGTGAGTAGCACAGAGATTACAACATTCCATCACGACAACATAGTTCAACAATTTATTACATCAGAGTTTTTGGAAGTTCAACCGAAATTTTTGCATGGTTCAATGTCAAATTAAAACTAGCGGAAGCTTAAACGTCGATACAAGATATCATGACAGAGCCGATCATGACATTAAAAACTCCTTCCTTCACCATCCGAGGAAGGATCCCACTCGACGGTCCAGCCTGGAGGAAGCTGGGTCGGCCAAGTGGTACCAACACCCAAGTTACCGACATTACCTGAAAAAGATTAGCCACAACAAGGCTGAGCAACTAGTACTCAGCAAGACTGACCCGTCGGAAAGACACGACCGAGACCTAGACATGCAGGGCTTTCTGGCTCTGGGGTTTTCTTGCCAAAAGCGTCTAAAGTCAGTCCTTACTTTCAACCTTTTAGCTCATGTTCTATGTTCTTTATCCATTCTAGATTAGCAACTTATACTAAACAAACATGGTTTCCAAGCAATTACTGAACAAACATCAAGATTAAAATCATCATCATGTTCCATCTTTACTCAGTGCAGAATAGCGATCAAGTAGTCCCAAACTGTGAGAGGCAGACGAATCGATTCGAATTTATTAACCATGCATGGCAAACCTAATCTCACGACATCCGCGCACCACGAAGGGTTGCTTCATTTGTCAGCCGTCCCCATCGATCCCTTAGGCACGTGTCAGGGCCAACTTCCTTTGGCATGCAATGCTCCACAGTCCCGGCCTAATGCTGCACTGTGACCGCACTTGCACCCACATGATGCACCATGGGAACGACATTCCAAGGACAGCCGAAAGGTATGCCACGCCCCAGTTCAATCAGGTACTAGGCTTCCCCATCCCATACTAGGTATGAGATTAGTACTTTCAAACACTTGATCACGAACGCCGACACGTTTTGACCTTAGTTCATTTTCATTTAGACAGACGGGGCAATCCACCATGCATCGAACACTAGCCTGGCCCCGTCCGTCGTCCTTATAGTTGCGACAAATCTGAAACATTCAACTCCTATAACTCGCGAGTGACAGGAAATCACTCGACTTTTACCGAGACCTATTAAGCATTGCACTACTCGACCTTAGCAACTAGTATTCAAAAACAAGGTACTAAGTTATGCATCTAAGGTTCCATTACAACTCCTCGAAACGTAATGCGCAAACAAGTGATCAAAAAGTGGCGTGAAAGTAAAACAGGGAGTTCATGCACCGGGGCTTGCCTTTAGAAAAAGCTTGCGGGTCCTCGGGGTCTTGCGCTGGCTCGGGCTCTCCTTCGAAGGGGTGCAGCTCCTCGGCGGGGTCTTCTTCCGGTGCTGGATGAAGCTCGTATGTCCCGTCGGCGAGATTCAACTCTACACGGAAATGCAATGCAGGGGTTAAACATTTTAGATGGTTATTTTAACACACTCATGTTTTAACACGGACACTTGTAGCAAAACTACAGAAAAAGGTGGGGGAGTTCAACTTCTGTTGGTGGAGAGCAGGATGGAAGGGTCGGATTTGGGAAAAACTCAGGGTCTGACCCTCAGGTTTAAGGAAAAACCGTATCGAGGTCCTCAGACTCAACACAGGGGAATCCCTGAAAAAGTTTCACCGATACCCTCGGGTCAAAGAAAAAGTTACAACCGAGCCCTCGGGCGAGGCGGAGAAAGGGTCGGCGAACTTGGCAGGGTCGGGCGAGGCGAAAAGAAAAGGGGTCGGGCGAACCGAAACAAAGGGGTCGGACGAACCGAACGGAAAGGGGTCGGACGAACCGAACAGAAAGGGGTCGGACGAACCGAACAGAAAGGGGTCGGACGAACTGAAAGGAGAGGGGTCGGACGAAACGAAAAAGGACAGGGGTCGAGCGAGACGGAAAGACAGGGAGGTTAAGTAGCTTACCTCCAGGTCTACCGGGGCGAAGCCTTGGGGTCGAAAGGAGCAGGCTGGGGCGGGAAGGTTGTACGCACGAAGGCTTGGGCGGCGGCGAGACTTTGACGGTGGTCCGGCGGTGGCGGTGCTTCTGGTGGACACAAGCAAGCTCTAGTACCGCGCGGAGGAGCGGGCGGCTGGTGTGTTGGAAGAAGCGGCTTGAGGGTGGCGGCGAAGTCGCTGGAGTGTAGGGTGGCGCAAAGGGGGTGAGCTCCACGGAAGCTCAGCGGCGGCGCGGGGAGAAGCGGTGGCTCAGAGAAGAAAACTAGGCGCAGAGGAGAAAGCGGCAACGCAGGTGCGGGCGGTGGCAAGGGGTGGCATTGCCGGCGAGGGGGTTCCCTTTTATAGGGCCGGGGTGGCGCGGAGGGTCGAGGCGGGGCTCCGGTGGGGAAAGGATAAGGCCGGGAGCGGCGAATGCTCGGGCGAGGCGGCCATTGGCCGACGACGCCATTGGGCAGAGGAGGCGGAGCTCCGGGTGGTCTTCGGCGGAGATTGGCCTTGGGCGGCGCGCGTCTGGGGCTTCCGGTTTGTCGGGCGGGCGAGGCGGAAAGGCCACCGTGGGGGTTTGGCGAGCGGGCGGAGGCGCGGGACGTCAGGGGCATCTCAGCTTTCTCGGCGAACGGGCGGAACAGGGTTGGCGGAGCAGAGCCGTGGCAGGCGGAAGGCGACTTGCGCGCGGCCGGCGATTGGCTTGCTCTGCGCTCGCTCCGTCCTGTCGCGGGCACGGGTTGGGCGCCGTGGCTCTCGTCCGGTCACTGTCGTGCTGGTGATAGGGCGCCGGCGAGCTGCCGGTGGCCGGCGGCCACGCGGCGCGCGGCGCGCGGGCAAACATGCTCGGGCGCGCGGGTGTCGAGACTCCCTTCGAGCTGCAAGCCAGACCAGCTTTGGAGCGATCCTTCTCCGAATCTTTCAACACAACGCCCGAAACTCCCTTAAACAAACTTGTTCAACTCTGGTAGTTCTTCAAACTTTGTTTAAGGTGTCGGTTCAGACTGTGAAAGGATTCAAAGATATTTCATGCCAAAATTAGCCAAAAATCTGGAATTCAAGACTTAGGATTTTCAAGGCACCAGGGTGAGTTGACTGGGTTACCTCACTTTGACCGGGATTTTGAACAAGTTCGGGCCCGATTTGGATCTGGGTCAGTGTAACAAAGTGGGAACACTCTTGAGGTACTACAACTTATATTAAGGCTCTGACTCGAGTTTAGATAGGAGAACGGGAGATGAAAGCTTGCAAAGATGGAGAAAAACTCGAATTCCAGGACTTAAGAGATTTTCGGGGTCCTGTAGGAAAAACCGGCTTTGGTTGTTGTTTTTGACTGCTTTCCACTCTGAATTAGACAAGGTGCCTTTAACCAAAGTTGTTGGAAATTAAAAGTTTTACAACTCTTATTTGGTCAGAAACTTAAGTTTGTATATAGAATTTCAAGCTTTAAAACAAACTCCAAACGAGCTTCTTAGATTTACGAAGGTCATTTCACTTCTTAACTTAGGGATCTTTCATCGGTTTAGAGTTAAAGCACTTAATTTAGGTAGAGTTGTTACACGGGGGCTCTGGGAGCGCTTCAACTTGGAGAGGCAGTGGACCAGGGAGCTGACCATGCAGGTTGCCGCCGCCTAGCAGGTCATCGAAGATCTGCAGAGGCTCGAGCAAGCGGCGCAGGAGGATGCGCGGCGGGCAGAGGCCAAGTTCCAAGCCGTCGTCGATAAGGCTCGCCTCGACCGCGAGGAGCTCCAGGCCACTGCTGCCGAGAAATCCCGCCTTGACGCCGAGGAGCTCGCGCTGCTGAGGGGAGATCTTGATGACCTTCTAAAAACCGTCGAGCGCATCCGGCGCAAGTGGCAAAAGGCCTGGCAGGAGTGGGACTTCGAGGCGGCCCGGAAGGGCGAGGCCGAGAAGATGGCGGTCGAGCTTGGTGCGGAGGTCGGTCAGCTCCAGGCGCAAGTGCAGGGGCTCTAGACCGCTGTGTCCCAGGGGGTCGACCGGGAGCGTGAGCTGAGGGCCCGGTCCGAGGGTGAGACTTCTCTTCATTTCTTTGTCTCTGTGGTGTTGCGGTGGTTTCTGATTTGGTGGGTCTTTTCGGGTGGTCCGTGGAGACGAAATCGCCCGGCTGAGGGAGGTGCTTGACGCGGAGCGCGCTGAGCACGGCAGCCTGCGGGATGCGGTCCGCGTCGTCTGCGACGGCCTTGGCGTGGTCCAGGGGGATGGGACGAGCTCACTGACGGCTTGTGTCCTCGGGACGTACCGCCAGGCCTGCGAGATCGCCGTGGAGGCGCTCCACACCGGCGTGCGGCGAGCCTTCGGGGTCTTCGGCTCCCACTACTCCGGCATCAACTTCGCCGGGATGAGCGGGGGATACGCTGCCGGCTACTCCGAGGCTGAGCTGGACGAGATCGACGCGTCGGTATTCAACTCGGCGGAGGCCCTGGCGAAGCTCCTGGAGGATGAAGGCGTCCCTCCGGAAGATCCCCTGACGAGTTAACTGTATCGGGCTAGCGCCCAAGGTGTAAATACGTTAGTTCCAGACTCATTTTGTGATGGCCATAGAGGCCTTTTCCATAACTTGTCGTAAAAAAGTTTCTGATCCTCTTTCTTGTTTTTTGGACTTGGAAAGTTTAGAGCGCGTTGTCGAGCGTGTCAGTAAGCGTTGATGAGCGAAGGCACCGTAGCCGCTGGGGCGTAGGTTTTTCGCAGTCCGATCAGTCTTGCCTGAACACCGTTCATGCTCTCTCTCCTTTTCACGCTTGAAAGTTCAGAAAGAGGGTCGGCTCGGAAAGGGAAAACGTTTTTGAGATGGTGCCAAGTGGCTTGAGCCGGAGCCCCTGATGGCCCCCGAGGGATATGCGGCCCTGGAACGAAGCCAGGGTCGGATATCCCTGAGTTCGACGTGAAACTTGAATGGAACCAGCTCGAAATTCTTTTTTCCGTAAAAATCTTTAAATTTACAGAAATGTTCATGTACAGAACTTGGAAATGAAAACTAGGGGTAGAAACGCCTTAGATGTTCTATGTTCCAAGCATTGCTGAAGATCTGTCCGTCGGGGGTCGCTAGCTGTAGGTGCCTGGCCGCAGTACCTGTGCGACGATGAAGGGACCTTCCCACGGAGGAGTCAGTTTGTGCTGACCCCTGTTATCCTGGACGAGGCGGAGCACCAGGTCGCCGACGTTGAAGGCTCGGCCTTGCACCTTGCGGCTGTGGTAGCGTCGCAAAGCCTACTGGTACTTGGCCGAGTGCAGCAGGGCCACATCGCGTGCCTCATCGAGCTGATCTTGTGTGTCTTCGAGCGATGCCTAGTTCCCTTGTTCGTCGTATGCCTTGACCCTCAGCGATCCGTACTCCAGGTCGGTGGGCAGGATGGCCTCGGACCCGTAGACCATGAAGAACGGGGTGAAGCCAGTCGCCCGATTGGGGGTTGTCCTCAAACTCCAAAGGACTGCGGGAAGCTCCGCGACCCACCGTCCGCGAAACTTTTTGAGGCGGTCGAAGATCCGTGGCTTGAGACCCTGGAGTATCATGCCGTTGGCTCGTTCGACCTGCCCATTCGTGCGGGGATGTGCCACGGCCGACAAGTCCACTCGGATGTGGTGGTCGTCGCAGAACTGGAGGAATTTCTTCCCGGTGAACTGCGTGCCGTTGTCCGTGATGATAGAGTTGGGGATTCCGAAGCGATGGATGATGTCGGTGAAGAATTGTACCGCCTGCTCGGACTTGATCTGTGCGACCGGTCGTGCTTTGATCCACTTGGAGAACTTGTCAACGGCGACATGCAGGTGGGTGAAGCCCCCGGGCGCTTTCTTGAAGGGCCCAACGAGATCCAGCCCCCAGACCGCGAAGGGCCACGTGATGGGGATGGTCTGGAGCGCCTGCGCGGGCAGATGGGTTTGGCGCGCGAAGAACTGGCACCCCTCGCAGGTGCGGACCACGTGGGTGGCGTCGGCGACCGCTGTCGGCCAGTAGAAACCTTGCCGGAAGGTGTTGCCAACGAGGGTTCTTGGCGCGGCGTGATGGCCACAGGCTCCGACATGGATGTCTTGAATTAGTGCCTTTCCCTGCTCGATAGGGATGCAGCGCTGGAGGATGCCGGTGTGGCTTCTCTTGTAGAGTTCTTGGTCGACAATGACGAAGGATTTGGCGCGACGCGCGATCCTACGTGCCTCCGTTTTATTCACCGGGAGTGAGCCGCGGACGAGGTAGTCAAGGTACGGGGCTCTCCAATCGGGCGGGGGGTCGGCCCCCGCTGCGGGGTCTGCCACGATTTTCATGACCGCGGGGTCAGAGGGGTCGGCTTCCGAGTCTGAGATGGGCGAAGCGGTGCCGACCCTGTCAAGGCCATCGCCCGAGCCCGGGACAGGTGGCGCGCTGCTGACCTCTCCCGGGTCGGGGCCCGAGTCCGGAGCCGGCGGCGCGTCGCCGACCCTCTCCGGTTCTCGGTAACGGATTGAGGGCTTGAACTGGGCGCTGATGAAGACGCCGTCAGGTACGGGCTTTCAGCCGGACGCTACCTTTGCCAGCTCATCGGCTGCCTCATTGCAACGCCTTGCGACGTGGTTGAGCTCCAGCCCGTCGAACTTGTCTTCAAGCTTGCAAACTTCATTGCAGTAGGCTACCATCTTGGGGTCGTGGCAGCTCCACTCCTTCATGACTTGTTCGACGACTAGCTGAGAGTCGCCCCGGACGTCTAGACGATGGATGCCCAGCTCGATGGCGATGTGAAGCCCGTTGAGGAGGGCCTCGTACTCGGCGACATTATTGGATGCAGGAAAGTGGAGGCGGATCATGTACCTGATGCGCACGCCTAGAGGAGAGACGAAGACGAGGCCCGCTCCGACACGGGCCCTCATCAACGATCCGTCGAAATACATCATCCAGTACTCCTGCTTCTCCGGCGCCGATGGTGTTTTGATCTCCGTCCACTCTGCTACAAAATCGGCGAGTACCTGGGACTTGATGGCGGTGCGGGGGGCGTAGGTGATGCCCTGGTCCATGAGCTCGAGCGCCCACTTCGCGATCCATCCCGTGGCGTCCTGGTTCCGGATCACTTCGCCGAGTGGGAACGACGAAACAACCGTTACCGGGTGGGAGGTGAAGTAGTGGCGCAGCTTCCTCTTCGTGATGAGGACGACATAGATGAGCTTCTGGATCTGCGGGTAGCGCGTCTTGGACTCGGATAAGACTTCGCTGACGAAATACACCGGGCGTTGCACCTTGAGGGCGTGTCCCTCCTCTTCTCGTTCCACCACTAGGGTCGCGCTAACCACCTGGGTGGTCACTGCGATGTAGAGCAGGAGGGGCTCGCCGTCGATCGGCGGGACTAGGATTGGGGCCTTCGTCAGGAGGTCCTTGAGTCGGTCAAGTGCCTCCTGGGCCTCGACGGTCCATTCGAAGCGGTCAGTCTTCTTTAAGAGTTGATAGAGAGGGAGCCCCCGTTCGCCAAGGCGCGAGATGAAGCGGCTCAGTGCCGCCAAGCATCCCATGACGCGCTGGACTCCTTTTATATTTCGGATTGGCCCCATGTCGCTGATGGCTGCTATCTTCTCCGGATTAGCTTCGATGCCGCGCACGGAGACGATGAAACCTAGCAGCATGCCCCTCGGAACCTCGAAAACGCATTTCTCGGGATTGAGCTTAATACGCTTGTCCCTCAGCCTTTCGAAGGCTAGTTCGAGGTCGGGGATGAGCTGGTCGCCCTTTTTGGATTTGACTACGATGTCGTCGACGTAAGCCTCAATGGTCTGCCCGATGAGGTCCCCGAAACACTTCAGCATGCATCGCTGGAACGTGGCCCCCACATTTTTGAGGCCGAATGGCATCTTAACGTAGCAGTAGGGGCCGAAAGGGGTGATGAAAGAGGTAGCGAGCTGGTCGGACTCTTTCATCGCGATCTGATGGTAGCCAGAATACGCGTCAAGGAAGCTAAGGGTTTCGCACTCGGCGGTTGAGTCAACTATCTGATCTATGCGTGGCAAAGGAAACGGATCCTTTGGGCACGCCTTGTTGAGACCGGTATAATCAACACACATCCTCCATTTCCTATTCTTTTTTCGTACAAGAACAGGATTAGCTAGCCACTCAGGGTGGTACACTTCCTTGATGAATCCGGCCGCCAAAAGCTTCTGGAGCTCCTCGTCGATGGCCTTGCACCTCTCCTCGTCGAAGCGGCGCAGACCTTGCTTTACTGGCTTGGAGCCGGCCTTGATGTTCAAGGAGTGCTCGGCGACTTCTCTCGGAATGCCGGGCATGTCCGAGGGCTTCCACGCGAAAATGTCACTGTTCGCGCGGAGGAATTCGACGAGCGCGCTTTCCTATTTGGGAGATAGGGTAGCGCCAATCTGCACGGTCCGGCCGTTGGAGCTGCTGGGGTCGAGGAGGACCTCCCTGACGCCTTCGGTGGCCTCGAAGGAGGTGGCTGGCTGCTTGGAGTCGGGCTGGTCCTCGGCGCCCTCCGCGAGCTGGACCGCCAAATCTCCTGTGAAGGCGATGGCCACAGCGTACTCGCAGCATTCTACATCGCACTCGTACACCTTTTGGAAAGACGTGCCGATGGTGATGACCCCGTTGGGCCCCGACAGCTTGAGCTTGAGGTAGGTGTAGTTGGGGATGGCCATGAACTTGGTGTAGCACGGCCGCCCCAAGATGGCGTGGTAGGTTCCACGGAATCCTACCACCTCGAAGGTAAGGACCTCCTTCCTGTAGTTGCAAGGGGTCCTGAAAGTGACGGGCAAGTCGATTTGCCCGAGAGGCATTGCCTGTTTCCCTGGCACGACACCGTGGAACGGCGCCTTGCTGGGGCGAAGGCGGGAGCGATCAATCCCCATGGTGTCGAGGGTCTCAGCGTAGAGGATGTTGAGGCCGCTGCCTCCGTCCATGAGCACCTTGGTGAGGCGCGTCGTGCCGACGATGGGGTCGACGATGAGAGGGTAGCGTCCCGGATGCCGGACGCGTCCCGGGTGGTCGGACCAGTCTAAGGTGATGGCGGACCCCGACCAATCGAGGAAAGCCGGTGTCGCAGGCTCGGCCGCGTAGACTTCGTGGCGCTCCAGCTTCTGACGGCGCTTGGAGTCGTACGCTGCCGGGCCGCCGAAGATCATGAAGCAGCCGTCCACCTTGGGGAAGCCGTCGTCCTTCTCCTCGTCGGGCTTCCGTTTCCGGTCGCCTTTCACCGGGTTGCCTACGAAGTACCTCTTCATGAGGTTGCAGTCCTTGTAGGCGTGTTTTGCGGGGAACTCGTGGTTTGGGCACGGTCCCTCGAGCAGCTTGTCGAAGAAGCCGGGAGTGCCCTCTGAGGGCGGTTGTCCTCGCTTGCGCTCAACAGCAGCCACGAGGGGAGCCTCGCGCCGCTTCTTGCCTTTCTTCTTCTGCTGGCGGTTGGAGGTGCCCTCGTCTGCATCCTCCTCCCGCTTCGCCTTGCCCTTGGAGCGGTCGAAGATTGCTCCAACGGCCTCTTCGCCCGAGGCGTAGCTGGTGGCGATATTGAGGAGCTCTTCCGTGGTTCGCGGGCCTCGGCGCCCTAGCTCGTGGACGAGGGGCCGGCAGGAGGTTCCTGCTAGGAAGGCCCCTATGACGTTGGCGTCCCCGACGTTGGAGAGCTCAGTGCGCTTCCTGGAGAAGCGTCGGATGTAATCCCGGAGGGACTCGTCTGATCCTTGGCGGCAGCTCCGGAGATCCCAGGAGTTGCCGGGGCGCGTGTACGTGCCCTGGAAGTTTCCTATGAATATCTCCTTCAGGTCGTTCCAGCAGCGGATCCGACCCGAAGGGATATGTTCCAGCCAGGCTCGTGCTGAGTCGGCCAGAAAGAGTGGAAGGTTGCGGATGATGAACAAGTCATCGTCCGCCCCACCGGCCTAACATGCAAGCCGGTAGTCGCTGAGCCATACCCCGGGGTTCATCTCCCCCGAGTATTTGCCCACATTCGTTGGTTGCCTGAAGCGCGGTGGAAACAGCGCGTTCAGGATGCACGCGGAGAAGGCCTGGGGCCCCGCCGGGTCAGGGCTCGGGCTACGGTCTTCTTCGCTATCGTAGCGCCCGTCGCGGTGGACGTGGTAGCCGCGATCTACCCCATCCTCCCTGTCCGCGCGGGAGCGCCTCCGCGCGTCCAAGGTGTCGTGGGCGTCGCGGACAGGGCTGACACGTCGGTGAACGGATCGAGCCCCGCCTCCTGCGGGCGGTGGTGTTTGTCGAGCGGACGCGGCCTGTTTTGCCCTAGGAGGAGGCTGGTGGACAGACTCCCCCTGCCTCTCCGGGGGCGCGTCGGGCGCTACCCTGCTGGCGTTTTGCCCGCGTCGTCGGGACGCGGAGCTTTCCGCCTGCTGGACGGCGGCGCACTCGAGCAGGTCGTGCACCTCTTGGCGCACCCGTCGCTCCTCGGGCGTCGCCGGCTCGGGGAGTCACTGGAGTAGGGCTGCCGCGGTAGTGATGTTCTGGCTGGCGCGAGCGAAGAGCTGAGGGCGTTCTTCGTCCGCGCCGATGCGCTGCTGGACGTCGCGCGCCCGTTGTCGTGCTCCGCCTTCGTTGCGGGGGCACTCGACCTCCTAGCGGGATGCCACGCGCGCCTCCGGCTGCCGAGGTCGCACCGGGGCCTTGCCAAGGGCCCCAGTTGTAGCCGCGGTGCGCGGTTGGGGTGTCCTCTGCCTCCCTTCGATGCCGTTGTCGTTGGACCCCTCGGAGTGTACGTCGGCCATGAAGCACTCACGCAAGGGGTGGTGGCTCCCGTTGTCGGAGCCGGTGTCGGAGATCGTCCTCGCCACGCCTGCGAGCTTGTTGCTCGCGGGC
Source organism: Setaria viridis (assembly GCF_005286985.2). Lineage (NCBI taxonomy): Eukaryota > Viridiplantae > Streptophyta > Magnoliopsida > Poales > Poaceae > Setaria > Setaria viridis. The sequence goes on from NC_048266.2 coordinate 3,703,739, forward strand.
GACACGGTCATGGACCGCGTCAGGAGGCGACCGTAGGTCACCGCGGCATTGCGCAGCTCGAAGAGCCGCCTCCCTGGGGAAGGCCCTCCAGCGCGCGCCTGGACGCTCGCCGCTGTCCCGGCGGTGGAGCCGGGGATGGTGGGGCGAGCGGGCAAGATGAGGAGAGAGATCAGCTCGACCCCCTCCCCGGTGGCGAGGAAGTCCAGACTCCCGAAGCGGATCAGGGAGCCCGGAGCGAAGCTGGCGTCGTGGCTGGCCATCTGAAGCCGGAGATGTACGCGCAAAGGTCCCCTACCTGGCGCGCCAACTGTCGTTGTCAAGATTTGCGGGTCAAGACTTAGACTAGTAAATTTCTTTTATGTGCGTAAGGCTTCGGATGGTGGCGTGGAGACACGGGATTAGACTGGTTCGGGCAAAGGAACGCCCTACATCCAGTATCGGGAGCTGCTCGTGTTGCCCACGCGGGGTTCTGTAGTAGGGGTTACACGAGTGCAAGAGAGGGAGCTGATCCCAGGTCTCTTAGATGTGCCCTGAGGCTCTAAGTGGGTGTGAGTGTGCTCTGTTCGCTTGAGAGAGTCCCCTGTCTCAGGATCCCCGGTCCTCCTTTTATAGCGCAAGGGGTAGCTCTGGGTTACAGTTGAGCCAGGCGTGAGGAGAAGTAAAAAAGATAAGCCGTGTAAAATGTAACATAAGAAGAGGGACCCAGGGCCGCCGCCCCTCGCTCCGGCCTCCGGCCCCTATCAGCGCGTCCGTCGAGGGAGGGCGGTTTCCTCCAGATCCTGTCGATGATCTTCCCTGGTCGTCGTTGCTGCCGAGCGCAATGATGATGTTCAGCCTTGGCATATGTGCCCGCCGGGGAGGATGGTCGATTCTGTTATCCTGCTGATCACCCGTGAGACGCGGACGTCGCATCCCTGTCATCAGGAGCGCGGGGCGCGAGAACGAGCGGGACACCTTCCTGTGCCGGCCGGCGCCGGTCGTGAGTACCCTATGGCAAATCAGAGGGAGCCGCGGTCACTGCAGCTTGCGCCGCACGGTCGTGCATGGGTGTTCGCGACAGGTTGCATTGGGGGCGCCACCCCCTTTCTGCATGCCAGGGCCGCGGCGCATTTATGGTGAGGTCGATTGGGGGACCCACGAGATCAACACCGTGATCCTCCAATCTACGCCCGAGGTGGATATCTGTCTTGTGGGCCCGAACGAGTCCGACCCTCCCGTCCCGGGTCGGGCGAGGCGGAGTTTTGCGACCGAGGTCGGGCACTCCCGACCCCGGTCCCCTGGGTCGGGCGAGGCAGAGTTTAGTCTTCAAGGGGTCGGGAATGTCCGACCCCGGGACGCTGGGTCGGGCGAGGCGGAACGTGGCCTCTCCCTCCCATGTTGGGCCGACGACAATCTTGCTACCTTAGGTGGGCATGGGCCTTCACGTTTTGTTGTTTCCTTGGGATTGGGGAGATCGTTAATATTGCCCCAAACATTATGTGATTCAAAATTTGTCTAAAAAATAAGCCATTACACTTAATTTGGTATGTATGCATGTGGACATGCAGCAGTCAATTAGTGTTAAATATGGCTAATAAATAAGAGTAATTAAGATCATTTTACTTTTTTAATCTATCTTAACAAGTTAACATTGGTAGAATGACTTTTTTTTTCCAGCTACCTCCTCCAAATGTAGCTGCGGCGGCCCGTCTCGCGTGTACAGTGCTTCTCTTAAGAAAGCTGCTGTCTTATTGAATGGAGAAGGCGATGAGTAATAGGGATGTAGTTTCCTTTTCTTTTGTTTTTTCTTGTTGCTCCCTCGGTTGCGAGTAATTCATCTTGCTCGGTATTCCATGCCGAGCAAAACTTTCGATTGTATTGTACTACCACTGGCGCATGTTTCTTCTTCCTTCTTCTTAATATTGCTGTTGTTGGATCTTTAAGAAAAAAAATGCCCATCAATGGCTACGGCCGTGACCGAGATAAGAACAAATAGGCGATTGTCTATGAATCTTTGCTCTGTTCGCTTCAGCTTATCAGCCGGCTTATCAGCCACCGAACAGTATTTTTCTCTCATAACAAATCAACTGTTTCAGCTTTTCAGCCGACTTATAAGTCCAGCCGAATAGGTTATTTGGTCCACGATATGCCACCTTCGCTACGCAATGACGTGCTTATACATCTATTGATTAAGGACATGTATGTATACTAGATGGTCTCCATGTCACGTAATTTTGAGACAACTTAATAGAAACCCGTAATATGTTTTCAAGTTGTCTCATATTAGTTACATAATTTTCTTAATTTGTGCATAGTAAAATAAATATTATGAGTTGTATGGCAAAAACTCATGCAATATGGGAGATTTGTCTCATGTTTCTAAATTTTAGCGTATTGTTGGGGGTACGTCTTAGGTGACTAAGGTTAAGGACCCCCTTTATATAAAAAAGTCTTGGAATGGGATTTAAGGGCTTGTTTGTGATGGTTAGGGACTCAGCTGTAACATCCAGTGATCTTTTTGTAAAGTTCAGGAATCTATCTGTAATATTCGACCCCACCAATAAAATTAATATAAACAGTCGCCTCTTCCTTCCTATAAATAGAGCTCAAGAGCTTAGAGGAGAGGATTCTTGACCATTTATTTATGTTAATTTGGTTTCTCTCTTCCTTCTCCCTCCTGTGTCTTTCCGGATTTCTAATTCCAACACGTACGATGTGGTTGCTTTGTAAAACAACCACGGTTTTCTCATCTCCCTTTCTCACTTTCACATCATCATAATTCCAATTTGCAATTATACAAGAAAGCATTCGACTTTTTTTCTAAAACGAAAAAATACTCGCCCATAAGGTCATAACACACGTGTTCCCTTGTTTCAAAAAGAAACATGTTCCCTCCAATTCTAAAAGAAAGATCTCCCTCCAAAGTGCTTGTGGATTTTTTTTCTTGCGGAATCATGCTGCTCTGGGAAGCAGGGTGTAGCCGACCAGCCGTGCAGTGGAATAAAGGCACGCGCGCTCGTTGCCGCGTGCTTTGAGTCTAGCGAGTAGAGAGTAGACTTCCCGTCGTCAACATGCCGATATTGGTCAAGACTCAAGCGAGTGCGCGCTCTGCCTTCTCTCCTCGTGCCGACCCCTCGCCGGAGCTAGCTACTAGCTGCCCACATGGCCACATCTTCCGTGCCACCGTGCGCCATGTACGCGCGCATCAAGACTATCATTGCCGAGGCCCGGTTGGACTCCGGCGGCGGCGGCGGCTCCGACAACAGCAGCGGCGGCGGTAGCAGGCCAGCCTCGCCTGGCGCCTCCGAGAGCGACGGCCCAGCAGTGCCGACGGGTTCTACACCCCGCCCCCCCCCCCCCCCCCCCCCCCCCCCCCCCCGACCTCATAACCAGTGAGTTCCCGCGCCACGCCTCCCCTCTCTCCTCTTCTGCTCGCGACGAGTTCGACTTCGACCGCGACTGTGCCCGCCAATTCTTCGTGTCGTCGCCACGCGTCCTCGACGACGTCCACACCCACCAACAGCGCACGCTCCTCCTCCTCCTCCTCCGGCCTTCGCCTCTCCCGCCGACGCCGCTTCGCGAGCCGAAGCGCTGTCGCACTGGCTCTCCGGGCTAGACGTCGCCTGGGTTCTGGACATGGGCGCGTCCGGCAGAGGCGGCGGCGCCCTCCCGCGCCGGGAACTCGGGAGGAGGGTCAGCGCGTGGGCGCAGGCGCTGGGCACCATGGAGCGCGTGTTCCGCCGACTGCGGCACCGGGAGCTCGAGCCCGCGCAGGCGGCCGCTCTGGGGGAGCTCGCGGCCGCGAGCAGCGGCGCGATGCTGGGACTGGCCGGCGCCGTGGCCGCCCTCGGGAGCTCCCCGTCGACGCTGCTCGCGGCGCTCGACCTGTACGCCCCGCTCTCAGAGACGTACCCCGTGCTCGCGGTGCTCTTCTCCTGGGGCCCCTCCCACCCCGTTCCGGCGGCCGCCGGGGCCGCGCTCGCGGGCCTGGTGGACACGGCGCGGCGCGGCGGGCGCGACCTCGGGGCGTTCGTGCGCTCCCACTGCACGTGGCAGATGCCGCAGGGCGGCGAGGTGCACCCGTGCGTGGGGTTCTGGATGGGATACCTCCGCTGCATGCTGCGCCGCCGCGTCTCCCTCCACCTCGTCCTCGGCTGCGGCGATGGCGAGTCGCCGGCGACGCCCCTGGCGCCGGGGGCTGAGGGCATCAACAGGCTGGTCGCGGAGCTGGTCTCGTGCCTGGAAGCCGCGCTCGAGGAGAAGGCCGCGGCGCTCGCGTCCCCGGGGCTGCGCCAGGTGTTCGTGCTCAACAACACGCACGCCGTCGTGCGCCGCGCCGCGGGCTCCGACCTCCGGCACTTCCTGCCTTCCGACTGGCTCCGTGTCCGCGAGGAGCGCATCGAGGGCCACATCAGGGGCTACATGGACGCGTCCTGGGTGCCCGTTGTGTCGCGGCTGGACAGCGGCGGCGGCCGTACTAAGCAGCCCGCCCGGCGGCGGAGCCCGTTGATCGCTTTCTACACGGCGTTTCAGAACGCGTGCAGCACGCAGAGGTGCTGGAAGGTGCCCAACCCGGCGCTCCGGAGCGTTCTCCGGAACACCGTGTTGGAGTACGTCGTGCCGGCGTATCGCCGGTATTTGGATGATCACCCGGAGGTTGAAGCAGCCCCCGGACGCACCGTGGAGGAGCTGGAGCAGCAGTTGTCGGACTTGTTTGAAGGATAGAAGACAATGATACGAGCTGAAGTCGTCTGGAGTCTGGACAAAGGAAAGGAGTACAGTACAGCGAAACAGAGTGACCACCCTGTTTTTCAGAAACAGAGGCTGCTTTTCAATTTGTTTGGTCTGCCGAGACCGAGAGAAGCAGCGGGCCTGTTCGCTTCAGCTTATTCAGCTGGCTTATCAGCCATCAAATAGTATTTTCTTCTCACAACAAATCAGCCGTTTCAGCTTTTCAGCCGACTTATAAGCTGAAGCGAACGGGCCCGCATTTCGACCGGCAAGCGCCAGCCAAGAAAACCAGCGAATATGATACATCCCTCGCACGGTTCCTAGGTCACCTCATCATCTCTCATTGCTCACAGGTGTATAGTTGCTAGGTCAATATTCATTCATTTTGAAACATTAAATCAATTCTTTCCATAAATCGTAGATCAGACTTTATTATTCGTTTGAACGTTTGTGTTGACAATTAAGGAAATAAAATAAGATCCAAGATGAATATTTCTTATTTTAAATATTCAACATTCTTTCATGAAATGAAGCTCGAACATTTTTCCTGGTGAAGCCGGAACTTGCAATTGTTTTATGGAGTAAGGACAATTTTGTGCTGAACTAGAAACAATTTTCTTGTAAATTCAAAACATTATCCAATTGTTTTTCCATATGATTGCATTGAAGAAAAACTTGTCCTAACAAATATCGTGCAATCTGAATTTATTTTGGTTGCTCAGTTTGAAATTGTCATTTTAAGTTTCATTTATTTCCGTGGACTGTACTAGAATGTCATGAGCTGGACGATGAACGCCGGCGTGCGCGCGTTGAACTGCGGATAGGAACATCCTACTAGAGACGGCGCCATGGCATGGTGGAAAGCAACGGGCTGCACGGTATGCAGCTATTAACAAATTCACGTACATTTCGAAGATCCCGAAAACCAAAATAAGTCGAAACAAGCTTCTGTTCGACGATCCCAATACGATCTGTACGTGGCTTCTGTTCTATAGAGAAGGTCTAAATTCGACAATGTTGGAAACACAACAGTCACGATATATGACGTTATGGCCAAGGAATTGAAACCATAAAATTTAATTACATGGCTCCTCCTGTTCCAGGTGAACTAGAAATCCTTGATCCACCCTGCCTTCTAAAATTTATCAACAAAGACCCGTCACAGACCAAATCCAAAGTTACAAGAGAATTCAGTTGTAATATAACATGCTGTGTTATCAGATGTGCCGCCTGCGAGAAGAAACTCTAACCACAATGTTAATACCTGCAGGTGAACAGTTGCAGAACGTGATCGTATGGCATGTTCAATTTCTTCAACCAGTTACCAAATATCCGCATGTACTGACAAAGGAGAAAGCCTGAAGGAGAAGCAGTATCTTATAGTACAGAGCTTACACGCCTACATTTACTGAAGATACATGGACAACAAGCGTGCCAGGAATATTCAGAGTTATATCATACATGAATATTCAGAGTTATATCATACAGGAATCTGGTATTATTATCGCCAATCAGTTACTTTTGTTTTTTTTTTTGTGGAAATCAGTTACTTTTGTTTCGCCAAAGTGGGTGTCCCGCTCTGAATTGAATAACAACCAACACGATTACACGAACATGACATCATAAGGCTCTGCTATTGTTTCCATCTTCATAGCAATAATTTGCACTAAAAATAATCTGAGAATATATTGTAGAATTTGCGTTCTTCTTTGCCAATCTTTACTCCCAACTTTTTTCAATGTAACATTACTGTGCAAATTGTCCATCAATATCAGACAGCTAGACGTGTGTAATGACTCATCAAGCACATAAACTCGTACGTCAATTCAAGGTCAACAGTGAAATATGCAGACATAAGGGAGTCAGAAAATCAGACATAAACTTCACTTAGTTTAATGAACACAACTTGAGCATGGTCCAATTCAGATCTTAGCCTCACCAAAAGGGGCACAAACACACAAGAGGTTTGGCAACTTTCCCCGACGCAAAGCATGATGACTAAAGGAATTTCATTAGAACTTCCGGCATTCTAAACAGGTAGCACAAGAACAAATGTAGAAATTCACACACTCTAAACAATCTTCCAAATGAACCTAACAAACAGCTTACTCGCAAAGACAAGAGCATCAAAGCTCACTGCTGCTTCAGCAATGGTGTTCTGGGACAAAACCAGGCATGAGGCGTCCAGTTGGTTCTGTCTTCCTTGAGCTCCTGTGGGTACGGAATTTTTTCCACAACATGAGAACCCAAGTGGAACACAGATATCCAATACCGTTTGTGGTGAGGTTTATCTGCGTAGTAGATGCAATTCCTCTTGATCGCAGGAAACTCCTTTGCAGAGAGGGCAAAAGTGTTGCCTCTGCCCACAAACAGCGAGTGGTCACCAAGGCTCATCACCCTCTCAGGAAGCTCCAAGCGCTGGTTCGGCGCCCATACCAGCTTGTAGACTTCAGCTGGTGAAGGGTGGTTTCCGTTTCCCCAGTACAACACAACAAGAAGCAGCTCACCGTTGCAGGTAACCAGGTGAACCCCACAACGTCGATGATGCCGGTCACAGGTGCAGAGCGTGGGCAGTACGTGACAACCATAGAATATCTGAATACTCTTCGGATCGGTTCCGGTGTTGAGATCACAGATAGCAATGGTACCCATGATGTCAATGTATTATGCTTTTCCTTCATGGAACATGACGGTGTCGATCTCGAATGTTTCTTGGTCATTCAGGATTGTCCAGGTGGCATCTCCAGGTCGCCAGAAAACCGTCTTCTGCCTTGTCACACCTTGGACCTGGCCAGCAATGGCGACCCAGTCCGACAACGAGGTGAGGGAGTCACCGGAGAGGACGACTAGGGTGATGTTCTCCAGACACGGCAAGGAGATCTCGGTATTGGAGAGAGGTTCCCACAGCACGAGCCGCGTTGGATATCGATAGTGGTCCACCAGCACAAGCCAACCCCGGGACAAGCCGCAGCAGTACGGAAGACCGGTCGGAAGAGCGCCGACGTCCACCCTCTGCGCGCCGTCAAGAGGGAGCCGGAGGGAGTAGTCGCCGATTGGTAATATTCCGCTCCCCGCGCGGCCGGCAACGACCCACGGGCGGCGGGCGGCTAGGGGAGAGGTGGACGCTCGCCAGTGGGTGCATACCTGGTGGATGTGGAGGTGGTCGGCGTCGGAGGACAGCCTGCCGGAGATCTCTTCGAGGAGATCGGCGGAGAGGGAGGACCAGCCGACGCCCACCATGCGGCCCATGCCCTCTTTTTTTTCTCTCTCTCTCTCTCTGGCAACAAAACCCTAGATTATAATTTTGGAGACGACGAGGCTTTTTCTTTATTTTTTTAGAGGCCCTCTCTTTCTTTATCGTGCGGCGACGAAGATTGGGGCTCCCAGAGTGGGCCGTTCTACTTCAAAACGGCCGAAAAATGAGCCAGTATGCGGTGCAGGCCCAAATCGGCCCAGCAAGTCGTATTGGTCGAGTCGGCAAGCGAGTAAATATATATTAGCGCATTAAGTATGTGAGTGATTTTCTGCATTTTAACATTACGATAGGATTTATTTAAAAAAATAAAATATAGTTCAATATTTTGAATATAACATATCCTAATTTTAAGTTTATTCAAGATTTTCCATTTTAAAAAAATAAAAATAACAATAATATGTGGACTTATATATTTTACATTATGGCGTGGGTCATTATATTTTACATTGCGCTAATCTTAGTTTTTCTTCGAGACCTATATTCATTTTAGTTTTCCTTTTTTAAGCTTTCCTGCTATATTCCAAAAATATATGTAGGCGTAATGTCTCAATCCATATTTTTGTACAATGTACATGTAAATGGAAATTGCTCTACTGGGGATTCCGCTTTAGTACCGGTTCCAAACCCCCCTTTAGACCTTAAAGGCTCGCGTGAACCTTCCTTATCATCCTACGTACGCAGTGCATGTGATGGATGTAGATATGCTCTCCTTTTAAAGTAACTTGTGGAGAGCCTTTAATACCGGATCATAACACCACCTGATACTAAAAGTTTTAGATCTTTTAGTACCAGATCGTAATACCACCCGGTACTAAAGGTGCCTTTAGTACCGGTGGTGTTACGATCCGGTACTAAAAGGTCTTCAAGGGATTCTAAATTTGGATCCAAAATATGACCGGTACTAAAAGAGTGGATGAGATGTTGTTTTTCTAGCAGTGACTTCAGGTGAATTTATAAATTGAAAATGGGTTGAGTAAAAAAGTAATATTGTTTGTACGTTTGGATGTAATTTTCATGGCCCCGTCATGATCGGTGTATGTTGCATGAGCACCAATATTTAGGAATACATGATCTCTTTGGTTTTTTTTTTTGCAACAAGTCTCTTTGTGGTTGATATAGCCCACTTGTCAGCCACCAGACTCGCTCTGCGGTTACTGCAGAGGAATCTCATTTGTACTGTGCCGCGTGGGGTATCGGCAAACCTAGCTACCAACCCATGTACTTTTTACTTCCCCCCACTTCATACGCTCCAGAACGTTGCTACATATAATGCATGAACAGATTGTCCACTAATAATCAAATGAAATGTTGGTGCTAGCTCAAAAAGTATGTAAAACTAAAACTATGGGACAGTGGCAGACGCAGGAGTTAAACGGAGCCTGGACGAAATTAAAAAGATTATCTTCCCATTCTGGTTGAAGAGGACTACGATCATTGGGGCTAATGTGAACACTTAGGGCTTATTTGGCAGCTCATTTTCTTGCCGGGTTCCCGACTTTTTTCCGCGGAGGAAGCTCATGCGGAAAGTTTTCACGGGCTAGTTAACCGGCGCCTTTGGAACCCTACTAGGCCGGGGAGTTCGGCCAGTCTCAGCCCAATTTTCCGCAAGGAATAGCTTCCGGCCTCCACGTATCGGGCGCCCGTCCCCATCCTCGTCTCGCCCGTCTCCTCCTCCGCCAGAAAGCCGCTGCCGCCACTCCCCGTCTCCTCCTCCTCTGCCACTGCCGCCCCCTCCCCCCCATCTCCGTTGTCATCGCTGCCGCCACCCCCCGCCTCCGCCGCCGCTGCCGTCGCTCCAGCAGAAAGCCGTGCGACCTCCTCCAAGATCCAGGTTTAGGTGCGCCTCCTCTAGCCCTTTCTCCCCATCTCCTCCAAATCATCCCCTTCCTCTTCTCACCCCCTTTCCTTTCTTGCTAGGGTTCTGCTCCAGCGTCAACTCGAGTCCTACGGCGAATGACGACCTAACGCAGTTTCTACGGCGGCGGACTTGCCCAATTCGGACTTCCCTGCCACCTCCACCTCCCCATCAGCCATCAGGTGCCGCCTTTTCACAATGCTAGCAACCAAAGGCTACAAAAAGCTTTTCAACACAGCGGTGAGACAATCCATAGGAAAATAACATAAGTTTTCAAAATAATTCTTGCCTTAACTCATCGATTTGTGAGACTCCCAAGTTCATTTCAAACTCATATCAAAATCGTGACAGATCCTCGTTTTATGCCCTTCTTTCAGGTGTGCATAATCCTTTCCCCAATCTTTTCTTTCGTTGCGTGCCAAATCCTTTTTTTTCCCTTCCGTGTAGAATTGCATGGGTGCAATCGATGACACTCATATAGCAATCACCATCGCAGAAGACAAGGCCCCTCCCTACAGAAATAGGAAATGAACCCTATCACATAATGTTATGTTAGCCTGCAACTTTGACCTTAACTTCACATTCATTTCTTGTGGATGGGAAGGGTTAGCATCAGATGCAACAGTCCTTAGATCTGCTATTAGCAAAAGATTTATTGTGCCAGAGGGGAAGTTCTATCTTGTAGATGGTGGGTACGCAAATACATCATCCTTTATTGCCCTATATCGAGGAGTTCGGTACCATCTCAGTGAGTTTAGAAGGCGTCGTTCATCTCAAAGTGGTTATGCAAACTACAAAGAACTATTTAACCATCTCCATGCATTGCTTCGTAACTATATAGAGAGGACCATTGGTGTTCTAAAGAAGAGGTTCCTGATTCTGAAAGTAGGCACTTTCCATCCATAGAAAATCAATTCAAGATTGCAGTTGTAGCAGTTGCATTTCACAATATAATTAGAGGGCAAAATGGTTAAGAGGGGTGGCTGGATGACCAACCAGAGTATATCCCAATAGATCAATATGTTGATGTGCTGGAGGGGGACAATAACTATCTAAGTGAAGCGGAGTCAAACGATGGCAGTACTCTAAGAGATCATATTGCACACCAAATGTGGGCTGCTTATAATAATAATAATATTTAGTCTAGTTTGATTCATCTAGTTTGTGTATGTTTTGCTTATGTAATTTTTGGAACTTTCTACTGCAAATATTATTATAATAAGTGCCGTTTTTAATGCAATTGTTATCTTTGTACTTGAATTTCTTTTTTTGAGGCACCTTGATCTTGCTTATGTTTCTTTGTACTTCATCTTAACATGTTTTGAGAAATGCAGCCATGGCGGGAGAAATTGATAGGGCTGCTTGGAACTCCGCTTATGAGAAAGGTCTTGTTGAAATATTACTTGACTACAAAGATAACCCCAAATATAAAGGTCAAAATGGTTGGGTATCGGAGGGCTGGAGGATTATCACTTGCAAGTTTAATGAGAAGTTTCCCATAGCTCATTTCACAAAGAAGCAGGTGCAAGAGAAGGAGAAGGAGCTCAAAGCTAATTACAAGGCACTAAGAGATGCTAAAAGAGACAGTGGTAATGGTTGGAATGAATCTTTGTGTATAATACTAAAGGAACCACAAGTATGGGAGAAACTAATTGCGGTAAGCCATTTGGACTCTATATAAAATATGCTAAGAAGTAGCTAAGTTATTGTTGTTAACTAATTATCCTTTTCTGTTACATTCAATAGAATCACCCAAGAGTAGCAAAGTTTCGCAAAAAGCCATTTCCCTTCTTTTACAAATTGGAAGCACTATATGAAGGTGAAGTTCTCTCACTTGTATAGCTTAATTTATTGCTTTCAGCATCAAACAATTTTGTGGTTCTAATATGATTTCCAATTTTCTCTTGAAAATAGAAAGTGTTGCTATAGGAAATCTAAACTTCACATCAATCATGCAAGTGGATCCACCTTCTGCTCCTGCACCTCCTGCTGTTCCTCCTCTTACACCTGATGTTGTTTCTCCTCCTACACCTCCTATTGCTCCGGTTGTTCCTCCTCTTGCACCTACTATTGAAAGAAGTAACTCTGAACAAAGTAGTAGTCACTTGGGTGTGAATCCATTTGCTTCGAGTTTCGATGGCCAAGAGACTTCTAGTGCATATAATGAACGCAATGAAGCTCAAGATTCAAGACAGGAAGAAGGTGGCAGTGGGAGAAAGCATAAGCAAAGTCACATTAGCTCTGCTCTTGAGGGATATATGGAGTACAAAAAGAGCGAAACCAACAAAACTTTGCAAGCTCTTGAAGAAAGGAAAAGGCGTGAGGAAGAATTTTCAGTTGAGAAGTGTGTTGATTAAGTGGATGCTATGGTTGAATTAACCGATGAGGAGAAGACATATGCTTTGGATGTCTGTGAGTCTGACACACACAGGAAGATATTCATTACAACCAAGAATCCTAATGTTTGATTAATGTGGCTAAAGCGAAAAATCAGGTATGTCTCTTTGAATATGCTTAATGTATGGTTCATGATTAACTTACTTGTCTCATCATGTCTAACCATGTAAAATTTTTGCTTTGTGTGAACCTTCTACTGCTGACATGGCTAAATTATTTCACTTTTTTATTTGGTTAATTGCAAGCCCTGATGAGAAGCACTACATGATGGGTGTATATAACTCAAGATTTGAAATGGTTCTATTCAGGTAATATAAAACACTATAAGCTAATTGTCATTTCTCATGTAGCCAAACTTTTGTGTCAGATGATTATTAGATTCCCCTTTCGTGCAACTATTACGCAACCTTGTCTAGTTATCAATCTTTACGCAGTTAACTGCCTATTACTTAACCTTGTCTAGCTATCAATCTTCTCATTTTTGTTTAACTGCAGAGTCCTTGGTGGAAGCAATACATGATCTGAGAGAAATGAAGCGATTTGTGCTAAATTGACATGCTAGTTTACTAGTCCTTGATGCTTGCAAATGTGTTCTTTATATGCTGAAGTGCATGGTATTTGTTCTTTATGTGCGTGAGAAAAAATTTGAGTATGTTGTGTAACATAGGAGTTGCATGGTGTGAATCATTTTAGCCGTCTTCTCATTTTGAGTATGTTGGTGCTGGTCGAGAAAGGTTAAGCTTATATGTAATAGCATGTGCCTGTTACCCCTGAGGATCATGGAGTAATATTCTGCTACTTTGGATAATATCTTGATAATATATGCATACAGTTGCTCTGTCCGCAGCTAGTCTCCTGTCGCTGCTCTGTTCTTCTGCTACTCTATTCTGCTGCCGCTACTCTGTTCTCTGCTCTGTCTAGCAACAATGCCTGCCCAAACAGCTCCAGCAAATAGCACCAACAGGAGCAAATTAACCCTATGGGCAATTTCCAGATAGCACAGGGCCTTTCTTCCCTAGCGGCATTCACATGTACTAGGAAATTCCCCTACGGGGCTTTCTTCCCTAGGGTTAATTTATTCCTGCTGCCAAACTAGCCCTTAGGACTAATTTGGGAGACCAAACCCCAGTCGTGATCCTTGCAATTTCCTCGAGCAGGAGTACCTCCGTGAAATCTAGGCACGGGCCAAATTCCCCACCGTTTGGAGGCCCACGCCATGGGGAAGGACGACCCAACCCACGCATTTTCCCTGGGGTACCTCTTCCCCACCTTGGGGGTCCGGACGTGGTTTCCCGAGATATTTAATTATTTACCATCGTTAGAAAAGTCACTCCTTGATAATTCACTTTTAAAATGACACCTACATATTTTCCATTGGAAAGAGAATTTGTCTACATTTATACCATTTTTGCTGACGTGGTGAGCCATGTCCCGTTGCCAGCATGGATCGACCATGCAAAATGACTGTGGTGGAACCGCCCAAATTAACCGGGCTAAAATGCACTTAAGTCGCCTGACACGCGATCATGCACTTTAAACAAGCCAACTTGGCCGTCTATCAGATTTCATCCGCTAAACCACTTACTTAGGATCGAGAAGCATTGCTCACACGAAGGTGAGTGTTTATAGAGATTACAACATTCGCATCTCATTAAATAGTTCAACAATTTGTTACATCAGAGTCTTCAAAATTCAAATAGAGTTTGCAAGGTTGTAAACAACGAAGAAGTAAACAAGCGAAAGCTAAATGTCGATACACGATATCATGATGAAGCCGATCATGACATCAATAACCCATGTCCTCACTGTCCGAGGAGGGATTCCACTCGACCGTCCAACCGAGAGGGAGCTGGGAAGGTCAAGTAAGGCTAGCAACCACTTCATCTAAATCACAACTTGAAAAAGTGAGCCACAAGAAAGGCTGAGCAACTAATACTCAGCAAGAATTAACCATCGGGTGGTACTAATCCACCAACTTCTAAACATGCAAGGCTTTTTAGTTGTGGGTTTATTTTTACCAAAAGCAACTAGTGTTGATCCTTACTTTCAATGTTTTATCTCAGGTTCTAAGTTTGTTAACCATTCTAAGTAAGCATCTTACTCTAAGCAAGCATATTTATCAAGCAATTAGAGACAAACATCAATATTACCATCATCATAATGTTCCATCTTTACTCAGTGTAGCATAGCGATCAAGCGGTCCCAAATTGTGAGAGGTAGACGATTCGAATCGAGTTTATTAACCATGCATGGAAAACCTAATCCCACGACATCCGCGCACTGCGAAGGGTCGTTTCACTTGTCTGCCGTCCCCGTCAATTCCCAAGCACGTGTCAGGTCCAAACTTCCCTTGGCATGCAATGCTCCATAGTCCCGAACTCTGCTGTACCGTGACTGCACTTACACCCACATGATGCACCATGGGAACTACGTTCCGAGGATAACAAAAGTATAAGCCACGTCTCAGTTCAATCAGGTACTAGAATTCCCCATCCCATACTAGGTATGGGATTAGTACTTTCAAACGCTTGATCACGAACACCATCACATTTCGACCTTAGCCTATTTTCATGTAGATAGACGAGGCAAACCACTGAGTACCGAACAATAAGCCTGGCCCCATCCATCGTCTTATAGTTGTAACAAAAGTAAACCAATCAACTCCTATAACTCGCAAGTGACAGGTAATCACTCGACTTTTACCGTGTCTTATTTAAGCATTGCATCTACATGACTTATCATACTAGTGTTCAGATCATGGGTACTAAGTTCATGCATCTACGATTTCAGTCAACTCCTAAAATGTAAATGCACAAGCATAAGCATCAACATATTGCACAAGTTTTTTTAAAAAAAGGAATTTATGCTCCGGGGCTTGCCTTCGATCTCGGAGGAAGTTAGCGGGTCTTCTGGAGCTTGTTCTTGCACGGGCTCAACCTCCACGTGGTTTAGGTCAACTGGGGCTTCTCCTCTTGAGCAGGGTGAAGCCCATACGTCCCGTCGGCAAGGTTCACTTCTACACGAAATGTAAATGTAACAAGTTCAATTTTCCATGCTTTCACATGCAGGATGCAAAATATGAATTATTGCTGAAGTGTAAATTATATTTCAACCACATTCACCTAAACAAGGTTCTAAACTTTCATTATCTTCATGAAGTAAGGTGTGTTGTGGTATAAAACCCGGGGTTGACTTTGATGGTGATTGCGTACACATATAAGGTTTTACAACTTAGACTTCACAAAAAAAAGGTGGGGTCATTCTAGGATTGCTCAAGGTTCATTTGGAAAGTTATCATGTTTCTGAATGTTTTTCTATACCTCTTCTGAAATTACATTTTTACCCTTATTATTACTTAATGTTTCTCTCGTCCATTTAATTAGGTTCATCTTCCAAATTTTGTTTCAACATTCAAAAAGTGAGGTATGACTTTGATACTTTAACAGTAGATTAGACATATCATCATTAGGCTGCTGTAAAAATTTGAGGTGCATTGGATTAGTACAAAAATAGTTAAAATTATTTCATCATCCTAAGATAACAAGTACTTAATTATTTTTAACTCAAATTATAGAGAGAGTCTATTGCTGAATTTTTAACAGAGTGTTATATAAGTGCAACAGAGCCTTTGGTGAATTTTTCAGGGTTTTTAATGAAGGAAATATATTTTCCATATTTATTTACTATTTATGTTTCCATAAACAGAAAAGTATATTTCATAAAGTTTTATTCTATGATTCATATTTTATCTAGTAACTTCATTCCGTTACTAGGTTACTCCATGAGGTTTCTTATTTTTCTCCGCCTAGATCATTTTCTATGCAAAAAGTATGATTTATCACTAGGGTTCCAACCATTTTTCTAAGATCAAGCTCACTCATACAAACTTATCAGAAGTGGTTTTGCTATTTTAGCAGGTTTCTTTGGTTTACTATGCATTCAATGGCTTAAACAAGAATTAAATCATAGAACATTATTTCTAATAGTAACATGTATAAAGTTTATTTTCTATGAAACTACACACTTCACTAAGTTCAACAAAGTTGATTTGGGATTTGTGATTTTTTTCTACATTTATCTGTGCATTTACAAAGTTTCGCATTTACAAAGTTCCCTCATTTATCTGCAAATTTTAAATCAATTAAACCATGACAGTTTAGCAAACAGGCCCTTAGAGTTTTCAAAGCTTCACACATAAACCCTCGGTTTCTACAACTAAGTCCCTACGAAGATTAGAAGTCCTCAAATAGGTCCCTATGGCGTGCACGGTGGTGGGCGAAGAACATTTCGGCGACTCAGCGGCTAAACCAAGGGATCGACAGGTGGGGAACACACGGGTGCTGACCTAGGACAGGTCCGGTGAAGGACGGTGCGGCGGAGAAGGCTTGGTGAGGGCGAACGGGGTTGGGGAAGAAAACACAGGCGGCGGCGGAGAGCTTCGGTTGTTCCGGCGCCGGTGAGCTTCCAGGACAGCAACAGGCGGCGGCTCGAGCTGCGCGGTGGTGCGGTGAAGCTAAAGTGAGCGGTGGCAAGGGATGGTGCTACGCGGAATAAGTGGCTCCACGGTGAGGGTGAGCGGTGGGCGAAATAGGGGAGCAAAGCAGCGGCGGGAAGAACAAAGGCGGAGGGGCGCGCCGGTGAGGAGGTGCCAGCTTTTATAGCCGTGGGCGAGAGAGAGGGAGGCGAGACGAGGCTGCAGGCGAAAGGATAAGGCCGGAGCTGCGGCAGGGACCTCTAGCGCGCGGGATAGCGGGTGGTGGCACCATTAGCGCGCGCAGAGCGAGGCTGCGGTGCAGGGCATCTTCCAGCCATTGGCCCAGCAAGATTGCGAAGGGGCAGCGGCGTAATTACCGCGCACGGGCATTGGGCAGCTGGGGCACTGGGTCGTCGCGCCGGGGCAGCGGGTTGGCGAGGCGGAGCTGGCCAGCGGCGGCATCACCGGGGCGCACGTAGAGCAGCGGGTCAAGGAGCGCAACTGGGCGGGGTGGATGCGGTGCAAAGGGGCGGGATGTCCTCACACTCGACTGGGCGGTCGCCTCTGGCTCCAATCGCGATCGGGGACTGGGTGAAGCGGCCTCGCCGGTGAATCCAAGCCACGTGGCGGCGGCGCTCTGGAGCGCGCAGCGCGTGCGTGCTCTGCACGGCGCGTGGCTCGGGGTAGCCCAACGGTCGAGGTTTAAGGCGTGGTAAAATGGAAATTTACCACTAAACTTGAAAATTTACCAAACTAATATTTGTTTTCCTCAGTTCAAAGTTTAAATTTTACAAAAGGTTTAAGTTCAAATTCAAAATATATTTGGATTTATAAAGCTCCAAAGTTTGAGGGAACGCCTGTTTTCAATATTTTGGCTGACTTGAGCTCCAGTTTCGAAGGACTTCTGATGTGAATTTGGCTAGGGTCCAATTGATGAAGTTATTGTATGAACTTAGTTTTCAAACTCTTATAAAGGGTTTTGCTGGTGTTCTTTAAAAGTTTTGTGAGATAAGTTCATGCCAAGATGTGGGTTTGAACTAATTCCAGACTTGGCATAATTTTGCAGGTTTGGGCTGAGTTGACCATTTTGGTCAACTTTGACCTGATTTTTGAAGGGATTTGTTGAGATTTGGCCCTGGGTCAATTAAGTGAATTTGTCGAAGACTTGAAGTACTCCAACTGTTATAAAGGTTTGATTTGAGTTCATATACAAATTTGTGAGAAATAGGGCTGCCAAGTTGAGGAATTTCACTGTTTTCAGCACTAAGAGTTTTTGAAGTGGATTTGAGTTGTTACCGATTTGATTCTAGTTTTTGAACTCCTTCCTCTCCAAATCAGCAAAAGTGCTAATAATAAAATTTGTTTGTTTTGCAAAGTTCTATAGCTCTTATATTGCCAAAAATTCAAGTTCTTTTATAAAATTCAAAGTTTTGGATTGCCTCCTATTCAAGCCTTAAAGGGCATTTTAGTCCTTTCATGAGCTTAATTAGTTGCTAAATGCTTCTCTTAGGCTTAACCAAGGTTAATTAAGCTAGGGTTGTTACAATGACCTTCCTACCCTTGCCTTCTTCCCTTCTATTCAGAAGCTCCGACAAGGTCTGTTCCGACATGCGGACCCCACTCGACAGCGCCCCACCTTTTCCTCCTCAACTCTATGACAGATGGCCCCCACTTATCATCACCTACCTTCCATGGCCGTCCATGGTGCCACAATCCTCCTCCCTGTCCATGGTCGTCGCCCCCCATCGTCTCCACCGGCACACCACACCTGCCCCCCCCCCCCCCGCCGTCGTCGACTCCAGCCCCAATTTGGCGGCCTTTGATCCGTGCCACAAGCTGCACGCGCCACGTCCTCCTCCAGCCCCTCGACACACCGCTGTCCTCCACCACCTCGTTGTGCGTCCCCAGACGCCGCCGATCGCACTGCCCCGCTGGAATCCAATCGCTCCTCCCCCCTCCCCCCCTCCTAACGCGCGCCGGTGCCCCCTGTCGTCTACGTAACCGCGTCGACTTCCTCCCACCAGCCTGCAGCTGCCCGGCCTCCTCTGTCGCGCGTCCTCCAGTGACTACCCAGCTTGGCCTCCTCCGTGCCCCCTCTAAGTACCTGGGAGGTGCGCCGTCTCTTGGAGGTGGAGGATTCTGGCAGCTGCATGCCGGCCGGATGGCACCAACAGACAATGGTGAGCGCGCATGACTGAGAGGCTTGTTGTCCATTAGTCAACTTCACCCTTGCTCATCCATGGTTGGCTGGAGGTGGAAGAAGAAGGGTGGGTCCCACCAGTCATTGAGATGGAAGGGAGGAAGAGAGGAAACAGACAGGCTTTGGAGGAAGAGATGCAGGGGTAGAAGGGTCATTTTACGTGGCAAATCCATGCTAGCATGACGAGGTGGCTTGACACATCAGCAAAAATAGCAAATGTGTTGGTAAAACTTCTCTCCGGTAGCAAATATGTAGGTGACATTCTAAAACTGGCATCTCAAGGAGTACCCATTATAAGGATGACAAATAATTAAATATGCCTGGTTTCCCGTCCGCTTTCGCGAATCGATGCGAGCACCGTGCCGCTGCCGCCGCACCGCCTCTCCGTCCAGGCGCCTCCTCTCCACTCCCCATCCAAGCGCCGCCACTCCCCCTCCCTGTCCAAGTGTACCTCTCTGCTCCACATTCAAGCGCCACCCCTCCACGTCCCCGTCCAGCGTGGCCCCTCTTCGGCACCGGCGGCACGCCCCTCGAACATCTCTATCTGCACCGACACCTCCACCTCGGCCGCCAGTCTGCCACCTCATCTTCCTGCTTGGCATACGTGAGTTCTCCCCCTCGCCTTCTCCTATTGTCTAGGGTTTATAATCCTCTTTCCTTAATTCCTAGTTCTTGAAGATCTTGGTGGCTTCAAGACTGTAAGATCCAGATACACTCCTTTTTCATCTCTTCATGGGACATTGTATGCCTAGGTAAGCATCCCATTCTATTGGTTGCCAAGGATAAATTGCTTGTTACGATTTATACTATGCTTATTGTAAAAATGGATTGTTAAGAATGGAAAAAATGCAGCAATATTATTACTGTAATATTATGCACCTATTTGATGATGATCATTATAATAGTCGGCACATGGATGCAGCTGGTACTAACTGCTAACCTCATCTCATCGCATATATGTGTGGTGCCACCCATGATTGCCTTGCCTGGTCATCCATACTAATATCATCAGAATCATCATGTGGTTTCGAACCGAAAACAAAGGCTCATTTAACCATTTCAATTTGTTTGATTGTTCATGTACTATCTCTTTGAAAACAACAACAGAATGAATGATTGTTGGTTTCATAACTGCCGGTAGCTTGTAGCTGTGCTGATTTTGCTTGTACATTCAGCTACGATATGCGATACCTAAAAGAAAGAACAAGTTATTGACTGCATTCAGTTGTTTTCCTTGCTTTATTTTTTTGGGTTTTAGAACAGCTGAAATCTTTGCGAGGGATTAACTTTACAAAAGTGTGGACAGGTAGAACTGATTTGTAGTGTTTTCATGCACTCGACTAAATTGGAGTGTCATCCATATGCCAATGAACAGGGACACCTGCAAATAGTCCTCATGTCTATATGACCAGAGCACACCTCATCTCTAACCAGTGAAAAAAAAGTCAATTAAATCTTAGAAGGCCATGAGATTTGGTGCAAAAAAATTAGTTCAGGAATGCTTATTGCTAGTCCACTTGTTGTTTTTCTGATTAGAGATGATTCATCCTGGTTACACTTTAACTAGAATTGTTTGGTGTAAATATAGTTGCAGCTATATATTTGATTATTAGATTTTTTTTGTGTGTGCTTGAATTCCATAGACCTCCTGCTGTCTGTACTGCTAATGCTATTGGTTGTCTGCAGAACTGGTGTTTCATTGTTGCCTAATATTACACTGCGCACAATTGTCATGAGCTTTGATTACTGATATAATTGCAGATGTCTTAGGGATCACACCAGCCAGCAAGGAGCTTCTTGAGGGATTGACTGACTTGTCAAGAACATCGCTTCTCTAATCAGGTACTGTTAAGTTTAATTTGCTTTCCATGCTCTTTTTCTTGTTAGGTTTAAACTATTTGGAGTGGAGCTGCGATTAACTTCCGTTCTGGAGATTTATCATCCGTTCTGGAGATTTATCAGTTCTTGCATCATAATCTTGTAGACATCAGATGGTTGTTAATTGTCCTCTTTAATACGAAACGTACTAATCTTGCTGCTATACGAAGGCAATAAACTAATCTTGAATAAATCAATTTTACTTGTGCGTGTTATTGTTGCTATTATATTATGTGATCAACACTGATCTTAATTTTCTTTTTATTGTTTGTTTGCCAGAATTAGTGAGTTTTGAGGAGAACCAAGAGGCAAGGAGAAAATGATTGGGGAAGGTCCTAGAGTAGTTTTGTGGCTAATTAGATCCTTAAATCACAGAGAACACATGTCCCTTTTTGTCTCCAGATGCAATACGTTGTTCCACCATTTGTATTGTCTGAAGCACAATATTATTTTCATGTCGATTGTTTTGTCTTAATTTCTAGAAAACATTATGTATGTCTTCACGAATGAACTGCAAAATTGCAGGGTGGTTGCTACAGGAGAAAAGTGATGCTGTTAACGTGGGATTACATTTGTATGCCATGTATTCGGTTGGTAGTTTTTTTAAAAAAAAGGTGTACAGGTAGCTGGATAGGGTCATCATGGTTCCTACTGTTCCCTCCCACCATACTGTCCTGCGCCCCTGCGTCCAAACTACTCCGTACTTCCAAACATGACGCGGCAGCGACGGGGAAGGGGCAGCGCTGCCTTGCGGTGGAGGGGATTGGAAAATCCAAAAATTTCCACACCACGTCGTTTCTCCCCAGGGCTAATATGCTTCCAAATTAGCCCTTACCTGCTCTTGCAGCAATGGCGTTGGAGCCCGGGCAGGCGCCCAGGATCGCCGGGCCTTGACATCCCGTCGCCTCGGGCGCGTTCTTGTGCTGACGCTCGCGGGGCCCTGACGAACGGCACCAGATCAGAGGCGAGCAACACGGAGCAATCACGGCGACCGGGCAGCGGCCAAGATGACAACCGAAAGAAAGGGAAGCGACGCTTGGACGGTGTACAAGAAGACTCTGGTCGCCAAGTCCACGCCCGCGTCGTGTGTTTTCTTCCGTGAATTTGCCTCCGTGTGCTTGCTTGGATTTTTTTATTCGCGCAATTCCAGTGTCGGACCAGCTTATACAGTGGAAGTGCCCACTGGCAAAATCGGCTCCACACCACACCACCATCGCCCATCGGAAAAACTGTGTGGAACCGGAGGGCGCACCAGTCGATGCCGCGGCAACGCTCGCGCGTCGCCAAGCAGTCAGCAGCAGCTAAGGCTCGACCGCGACGGCGACCGCGACTCCCCAGTTTCACCTCTTCTTTTTCACCACCGCCGCACCACGGCACACGCTAGCATGTAGATTTCCCTGGTTCATAGGTTACCGGATTGCGGCGACGGCGAGCGCCATGCCATGTATGGGAGCATCAACATCGAGGACGCCCAGTTCAGCGCCGACGGCGGCGACGAAACAGCAGCAGCGGAGGCAGCAGCCCGGCCTCCTCCGGTTCCGGCCCCTCGGAAAGCGACGGCTCAAACAGCAGCAACGCCGACGAGTTCCAGCGCCATGCCACTACTTCTCCTTCTTCCACCTCCTCCGTCCGCGACGAGGCCGACCGCACCGGCCTCCCCCTGGTCACGGAGTCGTCCGCCTGCGTGCTCGACGACATTGGAAGGCACCAGCAGCGCATGCTCGCCCTTCTACCAACCTTCTCTTCTCCGACCGGGGCCGGTGCGCGCGCCGACGCCTTGTCTCGCTGGCTCGCCGGGTTCGACGTCGGCTGGGTGCTGGACATGGACGCGTCGCGCTCTGGCTGGGGCGGCGACGATGGTCGTCTCCCGCGACGGGAGGTTGGGAGGAGGGTCAGGGTGTGGGCGCAGGCACTGAGCACGATGGAGCACGTGTTCCGCCTTCGCCACCGGAAGCTCAACGCCGCGCAGGTGGCCGCTCTTGGGGAGCTCGCAGCCGCGAGCGCCGGCGCGATGCTGAAGCTAGCCGGCGCCGTGGCCGCGCTCGGGAGTTCCCCATCGAAGCTCCTCGCGGCGCTCGACGTATACGTCCCCGTGTCGGAGGCGTTCCCCGTCCTCGCGCGGCTCTTTTCCTGGGGCCCCTCGCATCCGATCTCTGCTGCCGCCGAGACCACGCTCGCCAGCCTGGTGGGCGCTGCAGGCACGACCTCAGGACGTCGTTCATAAGGTCCCACTACCCGTGGCGGATGCCTCAGGGTGGCGAGGTACACCCGTGCGTCGCCTTCTGGATGGGCTACTTCCGCTGCTTGCTGCGCAACCGCGTCACCCTCTACGTCGTCCTCGGCAACGATGACCGCGACGGCGGCGAAGCACCGCCGCCGCTCGCGCCAGGTGGCGAGGGCGGCCTCAGCCTGGTGGGGGAGCTCATATCGTGCCTCGAAGCCGTGCTCGAGGAGAAGTCTGCCGCGCTTGCGTTCCCGGGGCTGAGGCATGTTTTCATGCTCAACAACACGTTCGCCATCGTGCGCCGCGCTGTGCGCTCCGACCTCAAGCTGTTTCTGCCGCCGGGGTGGGTTCGTGTCCGCGAGGATCGCATGGAAGGCTACATCAAAAGCTACATGGACGCGTCGTGGATACCCGTCGTTTCACGCTTGGACGGTGGTGGCGGCACGAAGCCGGCCGCCGTTCTCGGGCACCGACGAACCAATCGACCGAGCGCGTTCTATACGGCGCTGGAGAACGCCTGCAGCGCGCAGAGATGCTGGAAGGTGCCCAACCCGATGATCCGGCGAATCCTCCGGAAAAGCATCTCGGAGAACGTCGTGCCGGCGTATCGCCGGTACTTGGAGGACCATCCGGAGGTAGAGGTGGCCAACGGGCGCAGCACGGAGGAGCTCGAGCAGCAGCTGTCAGATTTGTTTGAAGGATAGAAGAACATTTCGCGATATTTTGAGGTGTAGGACGATGAACACATTTCGTTAGTCTTGAAACACTGCCTCGTGCATATACCCGGTTACATGTACCACGAAGTGAGAGGAAAAAAGGGTCGAAAGAAGGAGAGAGGTGACGATAATGTCAAAAATGCTAGCAAAATGGTGTCAAACTATGTGTTCTTTATTGACATTCAAAAAACTTGAAAACGTATATTTATCCAGACAAACATAACCCTAAGGTGCACTGAAAAACCCCATCTCTAACCGCCGAAGATGCTCTACGACGACGACTTTGTGTTCACAAAGTCGACTGATCGATTTCCAATTTCAGTCACCTAAGATCTTGGAGCCGTGAAGAATGTTTTAACACAGAGTTTTTCCACCAATGAAATGAAAAGAATAAAAAGCTTTTTATCTAAACCTTCCAATATCTAAACTTAAGAAAGACCAATAGTAAAATTCTGAAAAACAAATACATAGAAACTTACCCTGACCATCGTCACAACTTCTCATCGTCAGAAAGTGTGGTTGCGATGCCCAAATATGCGAAAACGATAATGGCGGATGCTGGCCACAGCAGGTTGCATAAGTTGCCGTCCAAGCGCACGTGCTCACAGTCACAGAGGTTTCACAAGAACTAGCTAGACCTAGCCGTAGTAGTCTCATGAGATTTTCTTCCGTCGTCAAGTCACGCGGGAAGAGTCGTCCGTGTTTCTTTCGTGAGTTTGCCTCCGTGCTTGGATTCATCGATCACAGTTCATGGCGAACCAAGGAGCTCGTGTTATCACTCACTCTCAGTTGGAAAATGGTCAGTGTCAAGTTTGCGCGCACCGGGAAAAACCGCGCGCACCAGCCAATGATGACACGACCACGCTCGCACGCAGCCAAAGAAGCAGCGGCGGCCAAGGCGACCATCGCCATCCGCGCTCATGACCTCACGTACGTCAAGATGGAGGACGTCAGAAGCCGCGTTGCAGCAGCCCGGCCTCCTCCCTCTCCGGCCGCTCGAAAGAGACGGCTCCAGCCTCCGGCAGCTGCAACGCCGGTGAGTTTCTAGAGTGAATTGCAGCGAGTCGTCTCTGCTAAGCCGACCGCCCGGCGGCGGAGACCGTTGATCGCTTTCTACACGGCGTCTGAGAAGGCGTGCAGCGCGCAGAGGTGCTGGAAGGTGCCCAACCCGGCGCTCCGGGGCCTCCTCCGGAACACCGTGTCGGAGTACATCGTGCCAGCGTACCGCCGGTATTTGGATGATCACCCGGAGGTTGAAGCAGCCCCCGGACAGACCGCGGAGGAGCTGGAGGAGCAGTTGTCTGATTTGTTTGAAGGATAGTCTGATAGAAGACAATGGTACGAACTGAAGTCGTCTGGACAAAGGAAAGGAGTAGAGTACAGCGAAACAGCGTGACCACCCTGTTTATCAGAAACAGAGACTGCCTTCAGTTTCTTTGGTCGCGGCAGCCAAGAAAAGCGGGGAATATTATACATCGCTCGGACGGCGTAAGCTCGTCCTCTCATTCATTTTGAAATATTAATTTTTTTTCATAAGATGTACATCTGATTTTTTTATCCATTTGAACCTTTTATGTTGCCTAAAATTAAGCAACAAAATAAGTTCAAATATGAATACATTTATTTTTTTTATTTTTTTTTTCTAAATATTCGATATTTTCTGTCATGAAGTTTAAACATTTATTCTCATGAAGCTAGACATTTTTTTTCTAATATGGAACAATTATCTTGCAAAGTTAGAACAATATTAATTTTTTTTGCTAAACTTGGAGCAATTTTGTCGTAAGACTAGGACATTGTCCCACTCATTAAAAATTCCAGCTTTATAAAACTGTTGACCGGAGTCAACTGAAGAGGATAAAGTTTTGACAGCCAATGAAGGAGAAGAGAAAGAGCCCGCTGACGATTCCGCGTTGACCAAGACTAGCCGCGGGTGATCAGGATTCCAGAAGCCGATAGAAGATCGGAGGAGATCCGATCCGAAGCGGAAACGATTCCCAAATAAGGGAAAGCGTGGAGATTTATCTTTAGTAGCTTTAGGATAGCTGTGACAGTCATGTCGTAATCGACTAGGATTTTAGCTTACTCTAGGGTATAAATATAAGCCCATGAGCCTTGTAACAGGAATCATTAATCAATCAACACAACCTTTTGGCGCCACGCTGCCAAAACGCTAGGAGTAGGAGTAGAGTAGATTCGACGAGTTCCTTCCTGTGCGCGCGGCTGCATCAGATTCGATCTCAGACGAGCTTGTAAGTACCGTTACCCGTCATCACGTGCTCTATCGAAACTTTCTAAGTTAAGTCTTATATTCTGATATTTGTGCATGTGGCTAATAATCGAGTTATCCTAGATTGCAAGTATAACTTTTTAAGCTCCATCCAATATTCTATTTGCTTTCGACGTTGCCGACAATGATGAAGATAAAACACACATGGCCGTGCGCACTACCTGCCTAACTCCAGTTTGCCGGTTGGAAAGGTACAGTGCAAAGCGCGAAGGTAACTTGTGTGGACTGTGTAAGGAAAATGATTTCTGTTGATTAATATCAATATGGGAATAATTAAGTTTGTTAGTATGCGAGATTTATGTCTCATATGTATGCTAGGAAATGTTCTTGGGAACCAAATACCCCAAAATTACAAGTTAAAAAAATGTTTTCATGAAGATATAAGGACCGACGTATTTAGTAGGTGACCATGGAGTGAGATAGGTGTTAATTTTAGATGAAGAGGAATGTTGCCTTTCCTTCTAAGAAGAGACTGCCTCTTACTATCACTTGTTATTTGTCTTCACTTTGGAGCTTATCTACCGACGAAGGGGTCTCTGCATCCCCAAATAAAGGGCTTGTCATGACTCCACACTAAACTGGATGGTTGAAAAGTTTGCTGGCGTGCCACCAAGCTCCAAGGCAAGGCACTCCTTGAACCAGTAACAAGGCAACATCACCTTGCAATCAACCTCTATAGGGATAATCTAACACTAGTCCTTATTATGAAGCTCCAGTTCAATAGCCTTATGCTTAGATCCAATCTCCCTATAATCACACACGCACGACTCCACATATGACGCAGATTATTACTCCATAATTGGAGGTCTAAACCCGCCATGGCTATATTTCCCATACGAGACAAATAGCCGCGTGTTGCCTGAAGGGCATGCAGGTTGTTGACGCTCGTTATTGACACACTTTTAGTGCCATTTAAGTGGTGTTTTCATACAAATTTTTATACTAACCCACCATTTGGCACCTGAAATAACCCCGTTTTCGCATATGCATTGTATTTTGGAGTAAATTGGACCTAAAAATATAATTTTGGATAAAGCCCCGAACGAGCAATGAACCTGTCAAAGACGAAGACCAACAGGCTTAGAAAAAGCCCACGCGGATTGGCCTGGTGAACCCCAAGCTGATCGGCCAGGGGTCTTCTAGCCTCCTCCGACGCTCATTTTTTTGTCAAGCACTCCTCCAAGATTACTTAAGGGCTAAGATTGTGAAGATATGGCAAGTATCACTTTGGGATCAAAGAGGAATCAAATAAGATCAAGCGGAGATTTGGAAAGACATCAAGGATCAACCTCATCCTGAAGCTATCGACGTGCCAGGCTGTGGCAGAACCGCTCAAATTAACTTAGCTAAAGCACATTTAGTCGCCTGACACGCGATCATGTACTCTAATCAAGTTAATTCGGCAGTCTGTCGGATTTCCTCCGATAAACCACTTCACTTTTCCCACAAGTAGGGTACCGCAGCACGATCACCTTAGTGCCGATGCGGATCCTAACAAAGCGATTACCCACCTTAGCTAAGACTGACTAGTCCATACGGAAGCAACCATGGGCTTAACGACCTACCAACGAGGTCTTAACCGGGAACCTAAGTCACAAAGATCTTACTCCTTTTCCATGGCTCCCGTTGCTCACCAGCTCACCCGAAGACCAACAGTTTAGCTAGTGGGATTTATGCTAAGCCGTTGCCGCATACAACGGTCGAGTGGTTGCACGAAAGTTGGGTTAGGCAAGATGACACATCAACTCGGTCCTTAACCATGACAAGATGGATATCTCCCAACCTTACTCAACCACCAAGGTACGAGCCCAACATATTGGCATTTCTCACATGAAACACCCATCCATCTCGTCTAAGCATCTCTTTCTTTTATTTCCGAAGAACCCAATTTCCCTTTTCAAAACACTCACACATTTATTCTTTAACAAAAGACATTGTGGTCATGATTGAATTGAGTAACAAGATCCTAAGTATTCTAGTAGTAATTATCATCTAAACAGAGCAAGTCATATTTCGAGATAATTATAGGACAAGCAAGGAATAATTATAACAATCTAGGGGTGGCTATCCAACCATGTTTCAGTGGTAAAATAATATGCAATTTATAAAAATGGCCAATAGGTTGTGTTTGAAAAACTAGGATAAATATGCATCAAAGGGTGAGATTGGACTTGCCGTTCTCAAAGCCTTCCGGGAGTTCCTGCTCGCGGTACTGTTCCTCGGGCTCGGGCTCGCGGTCAAACTCCTCGTGCTCCTCCTCGGGTACTCCGCGATCTACGGCACACACAATCGAGCATACAATAAATAAAAGAGAATTAAAATTTTTCCCGTTGAGCTACGAACAGAGAATGCGAACGGAAAATTGAAGGAGTAGGTATTTTCATGAAATTTGGATATGTCTCGGCGGAAGTATATGGGAGGAGGCCGTGGTCAAATTTGGGATCAATTGGAGGAAGTTTGGTGCATGAAATGACGAGTTAAAGGAGGGTTAGGGGCTTAAAACAAGGTTTAGGACTAAACTGCGAGAACCAAGGACCTATTTGTAATTATTTTTGAAAGGTGGAAGGGCGTATCTGCGAGACTTCTTTGAGAGAGGTGGAAGGGCCGGTTTGCAAATAGGGGAAACTAGGGGGTTAGATCGAAATGGGAGGGGATTTTTCCCCTTCTTCTTCCTTGCACACGGGCACAGGGAGGTAGGGGGCAAATCCGGCGGTGGGCCGGCCGGCCAAGCTCGCCGGCGGCGAGACCAAGCGGCGGGGGGAGGTGGAGGAGGATGTGGGGGACCCATTTTGGCCCTCACCTTGGGCGGATGGTGATGGGGAAGGGGGTGCTAGGCGTGGTCAAGGGGGCGGCGGGACGCTCCAAGCGGCGGCGCGCAGGGGTGGTGGAGCAAGGGGGCGGCGAGCTGGGCGGCATGGGCGAGGTGGTGGCAAGGGGCGGTCGGGCCTTGGCCCTTTTATAGGCGGCGGAAGGGGACGGAGACGCACAGGGTGGCGGGGCCGGCAGCTTAATGGCGGCCGGAGTTTTCAGCCGGTGGCATGCTGGAGTGGACGTCCTCATGAATGGCGTGGTGGGGGCCGGCTCAGTCGACGAGGGGCACACGGCGATGACCGGCGTGGGGAGGTGCGCCGGTAAGAGGAGGGCGGCGCTCGGTCGGGGGCCGTCGGGTGCGGCGCCGGGGTGGCGTGCGGGAGTGGAGGGCGCGGGGCGCGGCCGGGCATTGGCGGCCGGGCGCGACGTGCGGGGCGCCCTGGCGCTAGCGGGGCCGAGCACGGGCTAGGCGCGGCTAGGAGGCGGGCGGCCGGGCGCTAGGCGCCAGGCGCTAAGCGCCAGGAGGGAAAAGGGGAGGCCGAGGAGGAAGGAAGGAGAGAGAAGAAGAAGGAAGGAGGAAGAAGGAGAAAGGAAAAGGAGAAAAAAAAAGAAAAAAAGGGGGAAAAGAAGAGAGAAAAGAGATGGAGAACCGGCAAAAATTGCAGGAAGCGGTCGGGCGCGTGCGACGGATTTGACGGGCACGCGACGAAATTTGCAGGGAACGAAAAACGATGGCTGTCGATGTTGGGTGCCGGGACGGTGGGGTCGCCGGGAAGGAAAAGATTTGTAGGGAGCTCAACGGTCGGAAAATTTTGAAACAGATTTTTAGCGGGTGATTTGAGTTATTAGATTTTATGGGCGTTACACATCCCATACTAGGTATGAGATTAGTACTTTCAAACACTTGATCATGAACACAATCACATCTCGACCTAAATCCAATTTCATGTAGATAGACGGGGCAATCCACCGACCACCAAAATAGTTCACAGAGCCCTGCTCCGTCCATCGTCCTTATAGTTGTAACAAAAAGGAGAACAAACAACTTCTATAACTCGCGAGTGACAGGCGATCACTCGACTTTTACCGAGTCCTATTTAAGCAAAGCAGCTACTCGAGATCCTGTCATACTAGTATTCAGAACAAAGGAACCTAGGATCATGCAACTAGAGTTCCCAAACAACTCCTGTAAACGTAAATGCACAAACATTAACAACAGAAGGCATGCACAAGTTTAGAAAAACCGAGTTATGCTCCGGGGCTTGCATTCACACGCTAAGTTAGCTTGAGGGCCTTCGGCGGGTTCAGCAATGGGCTCTGCCCCAGCTTGGAGTAGCTCTATAGCAGGGTCCTCGTTAAGCACTTGATGCAGCTCGTAGGTGCCGTCAGCAACGCTCAGTTCTACACAAGATGCAATGCAAGGATAAGACACTTAGACGGTGATTCAACAGTATTTGTAAGGATTTAAACCAAAAACTGTAGCAAAACTACAGGAAAAGGTGTGAAACCTACTTTATTGGATTCTACTCAGAACGAGGATTCCAACCAAAGTGATTTCACATTTTTCTGATTTTTCCTCGATTTAAGATGTAATTTCTAAGTTTCTGTCGATTTAATTCGAGTTAAAAGAGTCGGATTGGGGAAAACTTACAATCTGACCCTTAGACTTAAGGAATAAGTGTACCGAGATCCTTTTATTTAACATAGAGAAGTCCTCAAAATTTAACACGGATACCCTCGGTCAAAAGAAAAGACACAACCGAGCCCTCAGGCGAGGCGGACAACACTCGGGCGAGGCGGACAGCACCCGGGCGAGGCGGACAACACTCGGGCGACGCGGACAAGGTCCGGTCACTTTCGCGGATGATTCAAGGTCAGGAAGAGCTGGAAAGGGGTCAGCAGCTCACCTCCAGTCCTACTGACGAGGTCTTGGGGTCGGGAAGAAACAAGCCGAGGTGGAACGAGGAACAATGGCGGCTCGGGTCGGTGTCACGGAAACTGGCGGCGGTGATCCGGCGAGATAGGGGCCTCAGAGGCTCCTTGAGCAGGTCGGCGAGCTCTTCGAACAGGTCGGCGAGCCCCAGGTGACCAAGGCAAAGCTGACTGTGAAGGAGTCGCTGCGCGGGGCTGGCCGGAGTGGCAGCTCCAAGTGCGGCGGTGAGTGCGGTGGAGAAAAATAGAGCAGGTAGTGCGACAATGGCGGTGGTGGTGAAGGGAACTCCGGTAAGAGGCTTCAGTACCTTTTTATAGATGCGCGGAAGTGTTCGGGGAAGGAAACGAGCTCGAGTGGGCGAGAAGATAGGATAGAGGGAGAAGGAAGTGCTCTGTTGCAGCGGCGATTGGTCGGTGCCTCCATTGGCGAGCTCGGACGCAATCTTGCCCTGGTTGGGCAGCAAGGATTTGGGGCTAGGGGCAAAGCAGGTTTGCTGGGCACGCAGATCTGCTAGGTCTGCGTGCACATGTGGTCGCGTCACGCTAGTTACTGGGCAAAGGCATGCGTCGGTGAGCTTCGGTGGTGTGGCATTCGTAGAGAGGGGAGAGGTGGAGCGGGATTGGGCGCTGGGGATTTGCAACAGAGAGGAGGGATAGCCTGCTGGCAGAGGCGGCGGCGCTGGGCAGGCGGGCGCGGGGGCACGTGACTGGCGGTCTTGATAGGAGGGCCGGGAGGCGTTGGGGCGCGCGGCCGGAGATCCGGGTAGGACGGATGTGCGCGGGAGGTGAGGTAGCACCGGCGCAGCAGCGGCCGGCTTCGACCATGGAGTGGTCGGGGCGACGGCGGAGCTGCGAGCACCACGCCTGGCGCAGCCGGTGAGGTCTCGGGCGAGACGGGACGGGGCGGAGGAGCTGCAGGGTGTCCCTGCTTGTGACTGGGAGAATGGACGCGTCGATCCATCTTGTCGCGGCCGGCTACTGGGCGAGGCGGCGCTTGCCGGTGAGGCCAAGCCACGTGGCAGCGGCGCTCTGGGCACGCGGTGCACGTGCGCGGGCGCACTCTAGCCGAGGGATCCGCGGATCATTTTGCCGGGCCAAACTTCAAGCGCTCGGATCTTCCAATTTTCAAACCGCACCGTGTTGACTCCCTTTACCAAAGTTGTAGTACACAGACCAACGTCCAACTTTTGTAATTTTGCTGAGTTCAAAATCGTGGTGGATTTGGAGATTTGAAACCCCAAAATTTGGAGGAACGCCGGTTTCCCGGACTTAGGCAAAAACGGCACTTTTGACTGATCTTCAGGGCTCTGGGCTGACTTGAGCTGCAGATTTGAAAGGCTTCGGAGATGAATTGGACCAAGGTCCAATTAAAAAAGTTTCTATAGGAACTTAGTTCTCAAACTCTTATAAACGGATTTTCTGATGTTCTATTCAACTTTTAAGAGATAAACCTGCCCTAAGGCGCCGGGTCGGGCTGATTTCCAAACTTAGCCGGAATTGCTAAAAGAGACTAGGTTGACCAAACTGACTGACTTTGACCTTGATTTCGAAGGCTTTCGGGTTGGATTTCAAACTTACTCCTTAAAGCAATGTTGTTAAGGAAGTTGAGTTCTACAACTCTTAGTTGGACAGATTTTTTTTTAGTTCTTAAGCAAAATTTTGAGTTACGGTTTGGGCAGCGTTTCAACCTTATGAGGGGCAAAAGGGTACTTTCACTTGCCTTATTGTTGCCCAAGTTCTTCTTTAAGCATTAGTGACTGGTTTTAAGATTAAAATACAGTTTAATTAAACCAGGTTATTAGAGCCTACCTCCTTAAAAAGAATCTCGTCCCGAGATTCGGGTGCAAGGACAACTAGTGTGGTTTGTGTGTGTCTTACCTCCTTGGTCGAAAAGAAAACTGCGGAAGTGCTTATTCAGGTATTGCTCTGTTTCCCATGTCGCTTCATCCTCCGTGTGGTTACTCCACTGAATTTTATACATATTCACAACTTGCCATCAGGTGTACCTTTCCTTACGATCGAGGACTTTGGCAGGATATTCCGCATAGGATAAGTCGGTTTCGATTTCAAGTTGTTCCTGCTCCAAGATTTTGGTCGGAACTCGGACACATTTCTTCAATTGGGAGACATGGAAGACGTCGTGAATAGTTGAGAGCTGTTCGGGAAGCTTAATCCGATATGCAACGGGTCCGCATATCTCCATAATCTCATAGGGGCCAATGTAACGGGGAGCCAATTTCCCCTTTACCCCAAACCATTGTATACCTTTAGTCGGGGAGACTCGAAGGTATACATGATCACCAATATCAAACTGCAAGGGTCTCCTCCTTTTGTTGGAATAACTTTTCTGGTGTGATTGAGCGGCCTTGAGATGTGCCTGAATCACTTTTACTTGTTCTTCAGCTTCAATCACCATATCGGGTCCGTAGGTTCTTCTCTCTCCCGCTTGTGACCAACTCAATGGTGTTCGACACCTTTGGCCATACAAGGCTTCAAATGGTGCATTTTTAAGCTAGACTGGTAGCTATTGTTGTAAGAAAACTCTGCTAAGGATAAGCATTTATCCCAATTCTTGTCAAAGTGTATGACGCAAGCGTGTAGCATGTCTTCTAGGATTTGATTTATCCTTTTTGTTTGGCCATTAGTCTGAGGGTGGTAAGTGGAGCTACAAATTAACTTGGTGCCAAGTGACGTTTGCAGTTGTTCCCAAAAGCGTGCCACAAACTGAGCACCTCGATCGGAGATGATCGTCTTCGAAACACCATGTAAGGAGACAATACGGTCAAGATACAACTCTGCATATTTCCAGGCTGTATAGGTAGTGTGAACGAGAAAGAAGTGTGCCGTCTTAGTGAGGCGATCCACTATAACCCAAATAGAATCATGGCGCTGAGAAGTAACGGGTAATCCCACAATGAAATCCATGTTGATATCTTCCCATTTCCAAGATGGAATAGGTAGCGGTTGCAAGGTACCTGCTACCTTCAAGTGACTTGCCTTGACACGTGTCGCATTCCGAGACATAGCGCGCAATTTCCGGTTTCATTCCACTCCACCAAAAAGTTTGACAGAGGTCATGATACATCTTATTGCTGCCAGGATGAATCGAGAACTTGGAGAGATTTGCTTCATCCAGGATTTGCTACCTAAGATTGGGGTTAGATGGGACAACAAGTCGGTCCTCATAGTACACTATTCCCTTTTCATCTTGTCGGAAATGCTTATACCCCTCATCCCTCCGTGCAACTTTCTCCTTAATTAGTTTTATTTCCTCATCTTCTAATTGTGCCAGCCCAATTTGGTCTTCTAAGGTAGATTCAATGGAAACATGACCGAGGGTGCCATAGGAAATAATTTCCAAACTAAGTTTTTCCATCTCTAAGAGCATCCGCCACTACGTTGGCTTTGCCAGGGTGATAATGCACTTCCAAATCATAATCCTTGATTAGTTCTAACCATCTTCTTTGGCGCATATTAAGATCTGCTTAAGTAAAGATGTACTTGAGGCTCCTGTGATCGGTGTAGATATTGCAGTGAGTGCCCATCAGATAGTGTCTCCACATCTTTAGAGCGTGGATCACTACTGCCAACTCAAGATCATATGTAGGGTAGTTCAGTTCATGAGGCCATAACGCTCGTGAGTCATAGGCACTGACTCGGTTGTCCTGCATAAGAACACATCCAAGTCCAATGCCAGAGGCGTCACAATACACGTCGAATGGCTTAGTAGTGTCAGGTTGCGCTAAGACTGGGGTAGAAGTCAAGAGTCTTCTCAGGGTGTGGAAGGCTTCTTCACATTTATCACTCCACATGAACTTGGCTCCTTTCTTTAACAACTCCGTCATAGGCTTAGCGATTTTTGAGAAATCTGGGATGAATCGCCGATAATAGCCTGCTAGACCTAGAAAACTTCGGATTTGATGAACCGAAGTGGGTGTCTTCTAGTCCATGACCTCTTGCACTTTGCTGGGCTCGACTACTATGCCCTCCCGAGAGATAGTGTGTCCCAAGAATTTAACATTCTCTAACCAGAACTCACACTTGGAGAATTTGGCATAAAGTTGATGATCCCTTAAGCGATGGAGAACCACGTGAAGATGCTCGGCATGTTCTTCTTTGTTCTTCGAGTACACCAACATATCGTCAATGAATACCACGACGAACTTATCCAACTCAGGCATGAATACCGAGTTCATGAGGTACATGAAATAAGCGGGTGCATTAGTGAGTCCAAAAGACATAACTAAGTACTCATAGAGTCCATACCGGGTAGAGAAAGCAATTTTAGCAATATCACACGGTCGGATCTTGATTTGGTGATAACCAGAGCGAAGATCTATTTTTGAGAACACTCTGGCTCCAGCTAGTTGATCAAACAACACATCGATGCGAGGAAGAGGGTACTTGTTTTTGACAGTAACCGCATTGAGAGGTCGGTAGTCCACACACATGCGTAGACTCTCATCCTTCTTCTTCACGAACAAAGCTGGGCAACCCCAAGGTGAAGTACTAGGGCGAATAAATCCCTTTTCCAAGAGTTCATGCAGTTGGGTTTTTAGTTCTGCTAGCTCGGCGGGTGGCATCCAATAAGGCCTTTTTGATATCGGGGCTGTGCCTAGTTGTAGCTCGATAGCGAACTCAATATCCCTATCTGGTGGCATGCCGGGAAGATCATCCGGGAATACATCGGGGTACTCACAGACAACAGGAATGTCTTCGAGCTGGGTTTCAATCACAGGATATGCACAACGATTTACACACTCCGGGTGGGACAAGTGTAGGGTAGAGTCTCCGTGTAGAGGTGAATTTATGTGGACAGCTCGAGCAGATATGTCTAGTATCGCCTGATGTCGGGTCATCCAGTCTATACCCAAGATGATGTCTATCCCCTCTAGGTCAAGGATGATGAGGTTTTCCTTAAAAAGGATTTTGTCTAACTTGATAGGTACAAGATTGATTATTTTGTCTGAAGCTATTTTCCTACCCGGGGTTGAGATCATATATGACCCTTTTGTGCGACCAACACTCAACCTACATCTCTTACTAGTCTTATTCCCAATGAAACTATGAGATACTCCCGAATCAAACAAAATAAGAACATGTTGATTATGGACAAGGAATGTACCCTTCATTACTGGCGCACCTTCCGAGAGTTTTGTCAGACTGGTGAAGTTTAGTCTCCCCTGTCGGACCTGCACCTTGGGCTTCTTTCCCTTGTTGGCCACGGTATTCCCTTGACCGGGCGCTGATTCTTATTTCTGGTGCAGTCCTTGGCAAAGAGCCCCACGTTGCCGCAGGTGAAGCAGCGGTTACCATTCGCAGGGCGCGGCGGCGGTGGAAGGCTTGGCCGGGGCGCCTGCGGCTGGAAACCAGGAAAACGAGGTGCTGCCGGTGGTGGAGGGTGAGCAACCCATCTCCCAAGCTGCGTGGGCCTGCGAGGTGCTGGAGGGGGAACCATTCTGAACTTCCGAGCAGGCTGGCTGGGTGACACCATGGGAGCTTTCCGCTTCAAGTCGGCCTTGAAGGCCTTCACGCAGTCTTCTTGGGAGATGGCTAGATTTACCAGCTCATTGTAGGTATCCACCTTGATGGGGTTCAACCTTTCCTTGAGCTCGAGACTCAAGCCCCTGCGGAACCTATCCCGCTTCTTCTCGTCCGTATCCACGTGACAGCCGGCGTAGCGGCACAGGTCGTTGAAGGCCTGCGCGTACTGCAAGACATCGCGGTTTCCCTGGGTGAGAGCCAGGAACTCATTAATCTTACGCTCCAGTAGGCCCTCCGGGACATGATGGCCCCTGAAGGCGGTCTTGAACTCATCCCAGCCGACGACGTGATCGGCTGGCAGCATAGCGTGGTAACGGTCCCACCAAAGACGGGCGGAACGACGCAGCTGTTGTGCTGCGAACCGGGCCTTATTCTGGTCCGGGCACGGGGCGACGAGGAGCTCAAACTTGGATTCAATCGTATGAATCCATGCATCGGTGTCCAGCGGATCCTCCGACTTGTGGAAGATTGGGGGCTGCATGCCTAGGAAATCCTCATATCGAGCAACCTGGGGCTGCGGGGGACCTCGTCCTCCCTGTGGTGGTTGCTGCTGCTGCTACTGCTTTGCCCCTAGACCAAGTGTCGCAGAACTTCGGTTTGGGCAGCTAGAACGTCTGCGAGTGACGGCGGAAGGGGCGGTCGTGGTGGGGGTGCCTGGTTATCCCCACTACCACTCGGGGCCGATCCGGAGCGGGTAAGGCGCACCATCTGCAAGAGTATACTTTTCCATTAGCCACATACTCCAAAGCTTGCTCAATCACAAGGAACAAACATTATGTGCCGAATTATAGCATCCATCTTGCCAATAGTGAGAAAGATAGCAATATCGTCCTTTATCGAGTAGGTGCATATCTCTTCCTTCCTATGCACATGATTTCTCCTCTTTTATTGAGTAGGTGCATATCTCTACCTTTCCATCTCAGTCAGCAAATAGATTTCTCCTGCACTTAGCAACCTTCATTTTACTCTTGCTAACCGAATGGAAGAGTATTGTGATCGACTGCGAGACGAGTGCGTTGTTAAGTGGCTGTTCTTCAGCAAACTGGTCAGTGGAAAATTTGGTTCTAACACGAGTTTAACAGACCCGAAAGAGCTGAAATTTTATGAGCGGTTAAAACACAAGTTTTCGCACAACTTTGGTATTCGAAGCGCATCTCAAAAGTGGACAGAAATGGGCGTAACAGTGAGATGAAAATAGGAACTGAATCTGCCAGGATTATCGCCACCATACTCATTTCATGACAAGTTACTTAACATAAGAGGAGTACTCAACTCGAGGCTACCCTATTACATCACCATCCAAAATATATGTTGCCGAGGAGTACAACAAAAGACCAACTCACTACATCCACAATCTAAAAGTCATCTAGGTTGCCCACGGAGGAAGCACTGTACGTCGGAAAAGGGGCGTCACCAACTCGGGCCGGAGACCGAACCACCTCAAAGTCCATGCTCGAGACTCCCTCTACCTCCTCGGGGTCTTCCTCCTCCTCCATAGGGTCATTCTCCCCCTGCTGCTCCTGCGCATGGATGGCATTGAGCTCGGCGTGGTGCTCATCCAAATGCACATTAGCAACAGCTAGCTCTATCTCAACCTCTAACTTCTCCTCTGCAAGCCGTACCATATCGTGCTCCATATCGGTCACCTCCTCCTCTAGCTCGGTGATCCGGGTCTCCATGTCGGAGATCCGTATACCCCACTGGATAAGCTCGTGCGACTATTCCACCGAATCTCTCTTGGTGGTATTGAGATGCTCATGGGTGTCCACAGCTATCCGAGCCAAGACAGTCATAGCTCTCCCCTGGAGCTCGACCAGTCGGTACAACACATTCATACATCGCGTTACAGTGGAGATGGTGTCCTACAGGTGTGAGGTGACCAACACCTCCATGTTGTTCACCCTGTCAAGCCAAGCTGCGTCCAGTGGAGATGGTGTCCTACAGGTGTGAGGTGACCAACACCTCCATGTTGTTCAC
This sequence comes from Setaria viridis, assembly GCF_005286985.2. Lineage (NCBI taxonomy): Eukaryota > Viridiplantae > Streptophyta > Magnoliopsida > Poales > Poaceae > Setaria > Setaria viridis. The sequence goes on from NC_048266.2 coordinate 3,742,003, forward strand.
CCTGTCAAGCCAAGCTGCGTCCAGCCTGTCCCTGGCAGGGAACAAGCCAATCGGATCCAAAAGGACCTCGAAAGGGTGTAGTCTGCAAAACTAGGTGAGGGCCTGCAGGGCAGCGGACTCCCAAGTATCCTCGAGGGTATGACCATAGGTCGAAAACTCAAGCTGGGGCCACTCTGGCTGCGCTGGGGGTGGAGGTACGACCACACGCACACTGCACCTCTTCACCCCGTGCTCTAGGTACTCGCGTCCCGCATAAAGAGGCGACGACTGGTACCCAAACCACCTCAAGGTGTCCCACAAGATAGCGGGAAAACCCTCAGAGTGTAGGCATGTGGAGTGGGAGGTGCCATTCGCACCACGCATCACGTGCCCAGGAGCAGCCATTTGGAACCAAAGATGGATAAGAGGAACATGCGATAAAAACTCGGGGTGAAAAATAGATTCTAGTAGGCTAGATAAAAAAAACTCCAAACTCCACCAGTACACATCAAAAAATTCCCAAATTTTACCAACATTTCCCTCGGGTAATTGGTAACAAGTTTGGTATTCATAAGTGGAGTGAAAACAGATCCTAACAGGGTGATACACTCAGATTTTTGACAGGTGGTACACTCTGGAATTTCAGAGATAGCGCGGCAATAAACTGAGCATAACTCCCAAACCAGAGGTCTAAACAAGCTGAAAATTTACCACAAGATTCTTCCAACAGTACTTCACAACTTTTCTTAAGCAGGGACTAGCACAGAAAGTTCTTAAGGTGGTCGAAACAGCAAGACTATAACAGGTGCACAAGTTGTGTTTCCAGAGAAAAAGGAGTTACAATTTTTATCATAGCTCACAGAGCCTTTGAGCAAAAATTACCAAACTTTACCAGTGGCTTAAATGAAGTTTTTACACATTTTTTTAAAAAAAATCTTCTGGAGATAACACATGGAAACAACCCAAAATTTTTTGATAAGACATCATGCTGAAAAGGGCAACTAGAAAATCCTTAACGCGGGGAAAAACTTTAAACACATGAGCAAGGTCGATTTAATGGTTTGGTTTCACGGATTTTAGTTCATGATGCATGCACGACCTACATCATCCTCTCAACCAAAACAATTGCCAAAAAGTTTTTGAACTTACGTGGTTAGTGCCGGTGGCAAGGCAACAATTACGCCACTCCCTGTAATATCCAGTTGGGTTTCTAATATCGTTTCCCTACGCGAACGCGGTTAGTGTACCTGCAGAAAAACATAATACCACATGAACCTTTTGTGCCAGCACTCACGAAAGCATCCCCATCCATTACTGTTCACTATAGAAACGGCACCCATACGTTTAACGCTGCATGGACAGCGCAACAACCGTGGAAATAGGCCCCTTCGAATAGGACCATATAACCCTTTGCATACTCGTGATGTGAAATCATGCACATGTAACATAAACGTGGGTGAACAACCGTGATGATAGGTCCATTGGAATCGAACCATACCACCCTTCGCATGAATCATCATACGGAACCTTGCACACGTATAATAAATGTGGGTGAAAACAACCGCGATGATAGGTTCTTTTGAATACAACTTCCTATCACCCCTCGCATACTCGTGATGCGGAACTCGGCGCACGTATGATACACGTGGGTGAAGTACTGGAAGTTAGTACAATAACCAATAGCTAATAGCCACCTTAAATAATCCAAAATTCCCCTAGGGCTTCTCGCACTAAGTTCATCCTTAACGATCGTACGATATTTTTCAAATATATTTCTTGCAAGTTTTTATTTAGAAAAAGGTGTTTAGGATCTATTGTCTTCTCTGTCCGGCTAACCTGCTCTGGTACCAGCTGTGGTGGAACCGCTCAAATTAACTTAGCTAAAGCACATTTAGTCGCCTGACACGTGATCACGTACTCTAATCAAGTTAACTCGGCAGTCCATCGGATTTCCTCCGATAAACCACTTCACAGGACCGAGAAAGCACAGCTCACACGAAGGTGAGTGGTTCCAGAGAATACAACAGATCATCCAAATTAACCAAGTGTATTAATTTATTACAGCAATGGTTTTGAAATTCAAACATAGTTTGCAGAGTTCTTAAGCAGCGGAAATAAACAAACGGAAACTAACGCCGATGCTGGACATCATGATGAAGCTGATCATGACATCACTGATCCCGGTCCTTGCCGTCTGAAGAGAGATCCCACTTGACCGTCCACCTAGGAGGAAGCTGGGGAGGCCAAGTGCCACTTGCAGCAAACTCGGGGGCGTCAACATTACCTGAAAAGATGTGCCACAACAAGGCTAACGACTACGCTCAACAAGACTTAACCAACGGGTGCCTCTAATCCGCCAACACTAGACATGCAAGCTCTTTGGCTCTGGGGTTTGTTTTGCCCAAAGCGACTAGTGTAGGTCCTTACTTTAAATATTTTAGCCAAAAGTTCTACTGTTGTTCACCATTCTAAGTTAGCATCTATATTAAACAAGCATAGATTTTCAAGCAATTAATAACAAGTAACAATATTAAATCATCATCATATTCCATTCTTACTCAGTGTAGCATAGCGATCAAGTAGTCCCAATCTGTGAGAGGCAGACGAATTGATTCAAATTTCTTAACCATGCATGGCGAACCTAATCTCACGACATCTGCGCACCGCGAAAGGTCGCTTCACGTGTCGGCCGTCCCCATCAATTCCCAGACCCATGTCAGGCCCACTTCCCTTGGTACAAGGCTCCATACACCCGACCTCTGCCGTTCTTTGACCACACTTGTCACCACATGCGGCCGCAAGGGAACTTCATTCCAAAGATAGTGGAAACGAACCGCTCACGTCCTCGTTCAATCAGGTACTAGGCTTCCCCATCCCATACTAGGTATGAGATTAGTACTTTCAAACACTTGATCACGAACACTATCATATCTCGACCTTAATCCAATTTCATGTAGACAGACGGGGCAATCCACCGACCACCAAAATAGTTCACAAAGCCCTACCCTGTCCATCATCCTTATAGTTGTAACAAAAAGGAGAGCAAACAACTCCTATAACTCGCGAGTGACAGGAGATCACTCAACTTTTATCGAGTCCTATTTAAGCAAAGCAGCTACTCGAGATCCTATCATACTAGTATTTAGAACAAACGAACCTAGGATCATGTAACTAGAGTTCCCACACAACTCCTGTAAACGTAAATGCACAAACATTAACAACAGAAGACATGCACAAGTTTAGAAAAATCAGGTTATGCTCCGGGCTTGCCTTCACACGCTAAGTTAGCTTGAGGGCCTTCGGCGGGTTTAGCAATGGGCTCTGCCCCGGCTTGGAGTAGCTCTGCAGCAGGGTCCTCGTCAAACACTTGATTCAGCTCGTAGGTGTCGTCGGCAACGCTCAGTTCTACACAAGATGCAATGCAAGGATAAGACACTTAGACGGTGATTCAATAGTATTTGCAAGGATTTAAACCTAAAATTGTAGTAAAACTATAGGAAAAGGTGCGAAACCTACTTTATTGGATTCTACTCAGAACGAGGATTCTAACCAAAGTGATTTCACATTTTTCTGATTTTTCCTCGATTTAAGATGTAAGTTCCAAGTTTCTGTCGATTTAATTCGAGTTAAAAGAGTCGGATCGGGGAAAACTTACGATCTGACCCTTAGACTTAAGGAATAACTATACTGAGATCCTTAGATTTAACACAGAGAAGTCCTCAAAATTTAACACAGATACCCTCGGTCAAAATAAAAGACACAACCGAGCCCTAGGGCGAGGCGGACAACACTCGGGCGAGGCGGACAAGGTCCGGTCGCTTTCGCGGACGATTCAGGGTCCAGAAGAGCTGGAAAGGGGTCGGCAGCTCACCTCCAGTCCTACTGACGAGATCTCAAGGTCGGGAAGAAACAAGCCGAGGTGGAACGAGGAACAACGGCGGCTCAGGTCGGCCTCACGGAAACTAGCGGCGGCGATCCAGCGAGACAGGGGCCTCAGAGGCTCCTTGAGCAGGTCTGCAAGCTCTTCGAATGGGTCGGCGAGCTCCAGGCGACCAAGGTGAAGTTCACGGTGAAGGAGTCGCTGCGCGGGGCTGACCGGAGTGGCAGCTCCAAGTGCGGCGGTGAGTGCGGTGGAGAAAAATAGAGCAGGTAGTGCGGCAATGGCGGTGGTGGTGAAGGGAACTCCGGTAAGAGGCTTCGGTACCTTTTTATAGATGCGTGGAAGTGTTCAGAGGAAGGAAATGAGCTCAAGCGGGCGAGAGGATAGGATCGAGGGAGAAGGAAGTGCTCTGTCGCGGCGGCGATTGGTCGGTGCCTCCATTGGCGAGCTCGGACACAATCTTGCCCTGGTTGGGCAGCAAGGATTTGGGGTTGGGGGCAAAGCGGGTTTGCTGGGCACGCAAATCTGCTAGGTCTGCGCGCGTGTGTGGTTGCGTCATGCTAGTTACTGGGAAAAGGCATGCGTCGGTGAGCTTCGGTGGTGTGGCATTCGCGGAGAGGGGAGAGGTGGAGCGGGATTGGGCGCTGGGGATTTGGAACAGAGAGAAGGGATGGCCTGCTAGCAGAGGCGGTGGCGCTAGGCAGGCGGGCGCGGGGGCACGCAACTGGCGGTCTTGACATGAGGACCGGGAGGCGTTGGGGCGTGCGGCCGGAGATCCGGGCAGGACGGATGCATGCGGGAGGCGAGGCAGCACCGGCGCGGCAGCGGTCGGCTTCGACCGCGGAGTGGCTGGGGCGGGCGGCGGAGCTGCGGGAAGCGCGCCTGGCGCGGCCGGCGAGGTCTCGGGCGATACGGGACGGGGCGGAGGAGCTGCAGGGCGTCCCTGCTCGCGACTGGGGGAACGGGCGCGTCGATCCATCTTGTCGCGGCCGGCTGCTGGGTGAGGCGGCGCTTGCCGGTGAGGCCAAGCAACGCGGCGGTGGCGCTCTAGGCGCGCGGCGGGCGTGCGCGGGCGCGCTCTGGCCGAGGGATCCGCGGATCATTTCACCGGGCCAGACTTCAAGCGCTCGGATCTTCCGATTTTCAAACCGCACCACGTTGACTCCCTTTACCAAAGTTGTAGTACACAGACCAACGTACAACTTTTGTAATTTGGCCGAGTTCAAAATCATGGTGGATTTGGAGATTTGAAACCCCAAAATTTGGAGGAACGGCGGTTTCCCGGACTTAGGCAAAAATGGCGGTTTTGACTGATCTTCAGGGCTCTGGGCTGACTTGAGCTGCAAATTTGAAAGGCTTTGGAGATGAATTGGACCAAGGTCCAATTAACAAAGTTGCTATAGGAACTTATTTCTCAAACTCTTATAAAGGGATTTTCTGATGTTCTGTTCAACTTTTAAGAGATAAACCCGCCCTAAGGCGCCAGGTCGGGCTGATTTCCAAACTTAGCCAGAATTGCTAGAAGAGACTAGGTTGACCAAACTGACTGACTTTGACCTTGATTTCGAAGGCTTTCGGGGTGGATTTCAAACTTTCTCCTTAAAGCAAAGTTGTTAAGAAAGTTGAGTTCTACAACTCTTAGTTGGAAAGATTTTTTTTTAGTTCTTAAGCAAAAATTTGAGTTACGGTTTTGGTAGCGTTTCAACCTTGTGAGGGGCAAAGGGGTACTTTCACTTGCCTTATTGTTTCCCAAGTTCTTCTTTAAGCATTAGTGACTGGTTTTAAGATTAAAATATAGTTTAATTAAACTAGGTTATTACACAGGCCCACATGCATGTGAAAATAAGCTTCCAGAACATCAGAGGAGACTTGGCGACGAAGTTGGGCGTGAGGGGATAAAAGGAAGGGCCAGCGATCGGCCTGAGGCTTTCCTTCCTCCTCTCGCCTTCCAAATTCTACCACGTGCTCTCCAGACTATAAATATTCTAAAAATTCACCGAGCCCCGAGGAGATCAATCCACCATAACTCGACGAATAGAGGGACACACACCACAGAGGGAACTGAGGGTCACTGAAAGTCTTCGAGGTTGTCTAGGAGATGGCTTAGGCTAGACCCTAGCCGCCATGGTCATCCCTGCGCGGCGAAGCCATGGTGGAGTTCTGGAGCCAAGCCTTGTGATCATCAAGGCTTATGTACACACGATGGTGATATCAATCTAATCTTGTGCTTACTTTGATCTACTATGATGCATGCTTATTCTCATATGTCTAGCTAGAATATGTTCTTAGTAGGAATAGATGTGATCATGGTGATTAGTCTATGTCTTGCGGATACATCTTAGTAGTGCGTAGGAAGTCGGTGTGATTACCTTCACGTGGTGACAGCATGTGGGAGGGAAAAGACCGAACGATTGCATAATGTTGAGTAGGATTGATGGTGCGTATTGTGTGAGTCGTTTGACGTAAAGCTTTGGGTAACCAGAGGCGTTAACACGCACCTTGCAGTGGTGACCACAAGAAAGTAGGCCACTTGCAAGCCGCCTTTCTGAGAGATGACTCTTTATCAAGGTGCTACATAGATTGGTTACCACTTTAGCTAAAGCTACAACAAGAAGATAATAGGCTCATGCTACCTTTGATTGTGTTACCACATATATACGGATGTGATCTTTTTACCATGTCTATAATACTTATCTCATGATCGAGCTTACCTTTACATGCAATTCATACTTCATGATAGGATTAAGTCCGTTTAGCTAGATAGAGAACCCTAGTCAGTTCGCTACCGATCCATGGATTGATAAATCTTGAATGGAATACTCTAAGGGAAAAGCTATGATGATCCATGCACTTGCGGTTCACAAATTGACGCGCTAACTGCCGTCAACAAGTTTTTCTGACGCTGTTGCCTGGGATTGCTAACTCGAACCCTAGGGCGATCTATCTAATTTTTCGGACTAACCCTAATTTTTTTTATTGCATATACCCTATTTTTCTTGTTTGCGTCCTTGAAAGCAAGTAAATGCTAGATGCCAGATGATCGAATATGGACTTTTAAGAAGTCTGGATTCACCCCGATAAGATGATAACAACATCCAGCTCGACTCTTTAGCAATAGGTGCTAACTTTGTTAGTGGCCTAGTATCTGCTATCGAGTTCACACCAATGAAGATAATACAAATGATGATAAATAAGGTATGCCGCTATGTCAATAATTTTTTTTTAAGACTAATGTTTCTTGGAGATTCGTTTGTTCAAGTAACAGGTGTTGGGTCATGCCCAAAGAGTTATAGGTTGGATCATCAACATCTCAAACGTTACTATTGTGATCAATTTTCTACCCATGATCAGAGATCTACAATAAAGAAAAATAAAATATTCATAAGTTCCATCAAGTCTTCTTTCCCACGCATCGAGAATTGCTAATTTTGGAGATCCATATAAGGAGTTATGATAAAATCTTTCAATGCTCCGCGTTCTGAAATCAGCTCGGGACAGAACGTAGTGCCAGAGTAAAATGGGCGTAACTCTTTCATCCAGAATCCATTTTGGGTGAACGATCACTTGTTGGTAAGGGAATTTGATGCACTTTGTAATGGAGTAGAATTTTGGTACATGTTCTGTACTTGACGTAGAGGAATTCAATGGAGAAGAGGCAACAGCTAATGACAAAGAAGGTGGTGATGATGTCGAGGGATGATTGGAGGGCCTCTCTGCACAAAAGATGATGACTTAAAATTGATCAAGATTGGAGTCAACAAGATTAGAAGCACCATGATACTACCAATCTTCTCCAATGGGATGCTCACGAAGCTTCGAATTGAGTGATTCAATCAAGGAAGAAAACCGCTCAGATCATTGACACAAAGCACAGGAGCCTCCTTTGATCCTGGCACCTTGGCTAAAGCAAGAATTATTGAGAAAACGCATCATTGCCGTCATGCTACTCGCTGGTGCAGCAATCATTGCAAGGTGCCCTGACCTTGATGTACGCGTGCGTCGTTGCTTGCTCGCAGACTGTCTGTACATCATAGATCACACACAGACACACTTTTATTATGTTTCCGTTCACCACTGCCGAAAGGAAACGGGCGGCTGGCTTGGCGCGCTAGCGACTATAGCAACCCCCCCCCCCCCCAAGTTAGCAATCACGCGGAGACTGGCGATGGTCGGAGAGGAGCTGAGAACGGCTGATGACCAAAAGGGAATGGGACAACCGACGGTGACCTTATATTTCAAGATAAAGGGAGTACTGTCAAGACCTCCCCCCCCCCCCACCCACCCACCCACCCAAGGCGACCGGGCGTCCCTTGCGCCGCCGCCTCCAAGCCCCGCCCTCTTCCTCCTCCGCCTCGCCGTCGCCCGAGCGGGCTACTTGAAGCTCGGCGGCCAGCGAGGAAGGCGACGGCAGGGCTCCTCGGGCGGAGCTGCTCTAAGGAAAGATAAATGCAGAAAATTGTTGAAGATTATGCAGCTAAAAATTAGTACATTCTAAAGCCTGGTTCAACTATAGTGCTAAAACAGATGCAGAAAATACATCTTTTAAATCGTATCACTTCTGCCTAGATAATGCAGCACTGTGTTCCATGATACTGCTATTTTATTTCTCAGTGCAACGGCTATCAACTACACCATGATTTAGTAATGGCCAAGGTTTAGTCCTTGGTCCATAATAGTTGCATAAATATTAAATCAATATCAATCAAGTAGGATAATTAAATAACTGATGGTACAAAAACAAACAGAAAAAAGGAGAAAAAACAGGTCAGGTTACATCGTGTTTGTTAAATAGGAAATATGCTACAACTACAAGTTCATTTTCTTTCTCGAGAGTACTCTAGGAAATTGGGGGAACAGTAGACAACAACAGCAAAGTAGCAGGCAGCACAGAAGTGGTATAAGACATTAATCACGGGAAAAAAGAGGTAACAGGCTAAATTCATATCTTCACACAAACATTTCAAATTCAGTTTAGTGCTCATGCAATGGGAAAAATGCGAACAACAACAATTGACTGTTCACACAAGAAATTGGGGAGTGTACTGACCGACTGACCTTTAGAGGCATTTCCTCGAGCATTTGCTGGGTGTCGTTGATGTCAACATCCGCTGCAGCTGCTTCGGTGTTAGCCGGCACACTCTGCTGCATGGGAGGCTGCACAGGACGGACGCGAGCTGCACAACGCTGGGGCCACTCACCTTCTTGCTCGTGTGCGCCTTGCTGCATCACCATGGACGTCGTGGCTGCTCCATGAGCAGCAAGACGAGCATGTGGGAGGACCAATTCAGTGCGCACAGGGGGAGCATCAGCACTTCCACGAATGGCATGAAGTAATCCTCGAGGTCGAGGAACACAAAGCGCTGGAGGAGCATCGGCTCCCACGGTGATTATGCGGCGCCGTCATCGGCAGTGTTGGGGAGCGACCGAGGAAGAAGGGTCGGGGTGGAGCAGCTTCTGCAGCAAGCGTTTTCCATCCCTGTACTGCGACGGCTGGGGTGTGGGGGATCTGCCGCCACACACTTCTTCTCTCTTCACTCGCAGAAAGCAAAGTTGGCGGCGTCCGAGGTCGGGCACCGCTGCTCCACCATGGCCGTCGCCGCCACCCCGCCCCACTGCTCAGGGCGCCGGTGGCGGGGCCGCAGCCGGGACGAGTAGGCCACACTTCCTGGGAGCCGTTGAGAATAACCCGCGCCCGGTGGGCGGTGGCTTTCAGCGGCGGCGGCGAGGGTTGGCCGGTGGGCGCATGAGGCGACGGACTGCTACGAGCTCGCGAGCGAGGCTCGAGGTGGGATGCCACCCTCCTCCCACCAGCCAGCTCCCGCCTGGTCGGACCGTCGGCCCTCTCCACCCCACTACCCGCATCTACGCCCCGTCCCACGCAGCAGCCGCATCGCTCGTGCCTCGTGTCCGGCCGCGCCTCTGCCCCATGCCCGACAGTCCTACCAGCGTCCACGCGTCGCGTTCATGCTCATCCCTCGTGTCTGCCATCGCACTCCTCCCCACCGAAGGCTCGTGTATCCTCCACATCCGCTCTGTCTGCCTGCTTAAGTCCCTTCCCCCAAAGGCTAGGGTTAGGGTGCGAGGCCTGCTGGCGGTACGGGATGGGCAGTGAGGGACGCTCCCTGGTGCGGCGGCGACGAGGGGATCCAATGCCAGGCAGGAGGACAGAGAGGAAGGGAGGAGGGGGAAGCGGCAGCGCGCGCGTGGCACTGGAAGCTGATGACATGGGGGAGGAGAAGGAGGAGATGAGAGAAGACGAGGGGAGGAATGGGAGGAAGCAGCGGGGTGGGGTCGGTTGAGTGCGCGGTGCGATGAGGCTCGGAGGAGGCGGATTAACGTGATTTTGGAAAAAAAATTCTTGGTGTTGAAATATTTTAGAACCTAGGGGTGTTTCATAAGAAAAATGAGGGCCTCACTGGACCTAGAATATATTAATGGAAAATTGGAGGGCTTTTTTGAAAAAGGATGACGTGGCACCTGGGGCTGCGCACGGCAGGACCCGGTCTTGATTTGAAGCAACGATGCCCTATGGAATATGTATCGGTAAATAACGTACTCCCTCCTCCCCAAAACCCCCCAAAAAATACAACTATCGGGAAGCAAGAAGTCAATCAATTTTAAATTTGATCAAATTTATACAAAATAGTACTAAAATTTATGGTACAAAATAAATATGAATAGATTAATCATGTAATATATTTTCATACTAAATCTATTTAAGACGTGGATGTTAGTATTTTTTTTATAAATTTAAATTTGAAACTGACTTCTCAAGGAGAGAGGTGCAATTTTTTTTTAAGGACGGAAGGAATAACGGTGACATGTCGTACGTATCGACGGGAAAACTAGCAGTGGTCCAGGCGCACAGATCTCGGGGCACGAATAGGATACCTCCTATGTCAACACTGTGGAGTACATAAATCTTCATTCGGAGGGAGTACGATGATTGATGAGAAACATTAGTAGCAAATCTGTTACTGAATGTCTTGGAGATTCGAGTTCTTGGACTCTTGGTGGAATCTATGGTGAAAGGCAACAGTCTGTATGATTTGACATATGCTACTATTACCATCTCCTTGGAATCGGTGTGTTGGCTTGGATTGACTAGTCCAGATTATTCCATTACTCCAGTCGCATTCTTGATGAGCTCGTGGAAGTGCTCTCGGTGGCAATCCAGACAGAACCCGCGTGGAACCAGAGGAAGAAACGACTCGCGGCGAGCGCGTGCACCAGTCAATGGCCCGACCACGCTTGCGCCTACTCGCGGCGAGCGCCGCAGCAGAGAAAAGCCAAGCGACCGCGACGAACGGCGCCTCCGAAGTTTCTTCATCGGGAAAAAGCTAAGGATCACTCGAGCGATTGAGCTCTAGTCCTACTCCCTTTGCGGCGATTGAGCGCGTGTTACTGCATCTGCATGCGAGCTCGTCGGCGGGAGCTAACCTCACGGTTCTTCCAGGCCGGGGGCCGGCGAGAGACATCGTCGCGATGTACCTGCGCGTCACCATCGAGGACGCCCAGTTCGGCGCCGACGACGGTGGCTTCGACAACAGCAGCAGCGGTGGCAGCAGCCCGGCATCCTACCGCTCCGGCTCCTCTGAGAGCGACGGCTCCAGCAGCAACAACGCCGACGAGTTCTGCCCCGACCCGTACCCGAGCGGATCTGCTTCACCTTCCTCCACCTCCTACGCCGTCCCCGACGCGGTCGACCGCACCAGCCTCCTCTCGGTCTCGGAGTCTTCCGCCACCGTGCTCGACGACATCGACAGGCACCAGCAACGCATGCTCACCCTCCTCCCCGCCTTCTCCTCTCCAGCCGGGGCCGGTGCGCGCGCCGACGCCTTGTCTCGCTGGCTCGCCGGTTTCGACGTCGGCTGGGTGCTGGACATGGACTCTGGCAGGGGCGGCGAGAGCCTCCCACGGCGGGAAGTTGGGAGAAGGGTCAGGGCGTGGGCGCAGGCGCTGAGCACCATGGAGCGCGTCTTCCGCCTCCGGCACCGGGAGCTCACGGTAAAGCAGGTGGAGGCTCTTGGGGAGCTCGCGGCGGCAAGCGCCGGCGCGATGCTGAAACTGGCCGCCGCCGTCGCGGCGCTCGGGAGCTCACCGTCGAAGCTTCTCGCGGCGCTCGACGTGTACGTCCCGGTCTCCGAGGCGTTCCCCGTCCTGGGGAGGATGTTCTCCTGGGGCCCCTCCCACCCAGTCTTGGCTGCCGCCGAGGACACACTCGCCGCCCTGGTGGACGCGGCCCGGAGCTGCGGCCGCGACCTCAGGACGTTCATCCGCTCGCACTACCCGTGGCGGATGCCGCAGGGCGGCGAGGTGCACCCGTGCGTCGGATTCTGGATGGGATACTTCCGATGCATGCTCCGCAACCACATCTCCCTCTGCTTCGTCCTCGGCAGCAGCGACGACGACGACGGCGACTTCGAAGGTGCGCCGCCTCTCGCGCCCGGCGCCGCCGAGGGCGGCTTCGGCCTGGTGACGGACCTGATCTCGTGCCTGGAAACCGTGCTCGAGGAGAAGTCCGCGGCGCTCGCGTTCCCGGGGCTGGGGCAGGTTTTCATGCTCAACAACACGTTCGCCATCCTCCGCCGCGCCGTGCGCTCCGACCTCAAGCTGTTCCTGCCGCCGGGATGGATCCGCGCCCGCGAGGAGCGCATGGAAGGCTACATCAAGGGCTACATGGCCACGTCCTGGGCGCCCGTCGTGTCGCGGTTGGACGACGCCGCGGGCGGCGCGAAGCCACTCCGGCGCTGGACGACCAACCGGCTGAGCGCGTTCTACACGGCGCTGGAGAACGCCTGCTGCGCTCAGAGGTGCTGGAAGGTTCCCAACCCCGTGCTCCGAGGCATACTCCGGAAGACCGTGTCGGCGAGCGTCGTGCCGGCGTATCGCCGGTACCTGGAGGACCACCCGGAGGTTGAGGTGGCCGTCGGGCGCACCGCGGAGGAGCTGGAGCAGCGGCTATCAGACTTGTTTGAGGGCTAGAAGATATGTTCCGTTGGACCGTATGATCAGCAGAGGTGTATTCATTATTTCATTTATACAAGGAAAAACGGAGTTACAGAACCTGTTCGGTATCAGAATTTAGAAACAGATACCGGATTGTGCAGGAATTGCCTGGATTGAATTCAGAAACTTTCAGTTTCAATGCCAGTGTCCAAAATCAATAAGAGCCATGTTCAAATGTCAACCGAGCCATCGTTCATGGCACCTCAAACAACGGCCCGCGCGTTCTTCTGCGGACGCGAGAGGCGAGATGACAACCGAAAGAAAGGGAACCGTCGCTTGGATGGTGTACAAGACTCTGCTCGCCAAGTCCATGCCAGCGTCGTGTGTTTCTTGGGTGAATTTGCGTCCGTGCCAGACAGCCGTCGCAGATTCGGCGCCAAGTTTATCGGCCGGCTCTCGATTCCGAAGTCCGCTGCGGGCTGCGGCCAAATTCGTGCACCGGTGCTCTGTTTCTACTGGCGCTCGAATTTGAGGTCCACCAGCGCAGGCCCGGAACAGGCGCCACGCGAGCGCCCATGCGATCGTGATACCTCCAGCGTGTTCAAGCCGTCTCCGCTCCGCTCCTCTGTGATCTCTCCATCTCTCTCACTTGCAGATGGCGATTTAGTGATCGGAGTCATCGGTCAATGGAGGGGTAGAATCAGAAATGCCATTAAAGTGAAAATTTGACATCGCGAGGCGTCAAGTTTTGACGGATGTAACGGCAATATCAGCAGGGAAGGGACAGGCAGATAAGAAAAATGAAGAATTTAGATGGCATACGAGACAACGTTACAAATTTCTAGTGGTATAGGAGGAATTTTTCTCGTATATCTGTGTTTGCGCTAGAAATCGACTGATCAAATTCCCAGTATCGGACACACGACCCGGGAGAATCTGCTTAGCTCCTGTTCGGGTGATCGCCCTGGTGCGGTTCGCGCGGCGTGCCAGCCAATCTGACCTGTTGATTGGCAAGGAAAGGAAAGAAACATGTCAGATCCCAGAGGTTGCGATCGGCTAAAGATCCGATCTCGAGAAAGCTTATCAGCGAATCGGCCGATTTGCCGTAATAAAGAAATCGGCTATGACGCAGCCGATTACCGGGCAGCGTTAATAAAGAAAACTGCTAGAGTAATCTAAACAACGCTACAGTAACAACACTAAGAATAGATCTAAATCGGCTATACGTAAGACAATAGATTAAATAACGAAGCACGAGAAAGCCGAAAGCTTCTATTCCTAGCTGGATAACTGGTGATAAAACTAGAACAACAGGTAAAACCTAGAATTCTAGTGAATATCGATAACCGATGAATAAATCTAAACGAAACGACAGCGATGCGTCCGAAGTTAAAGCTTAGAATTTACTCGATAAGCGGAACTTACAAGATCGGCCGGAGGCCAAGTTGATGCAGCCCCGCCAAACCGTACGAACTCGTGAAAAAGAAGAAAAGTATTGGCGAAGTCGCCTGCTTGAAAGTAGGTACGAGGAAATAGTAGTTTGTTGTATTGAGTTGATGATGATTACAGATCTACAAGGGTGGCTATTTGTAGCCCGTTACAAACGACTTCTTATCCGATTAGAACTCTATCCCTAAATTTAAACAGAAAACGAATATTTACAAGTACGATTCGTACTAGGTCGATTATCGCACTCTTCATGGGCTGATTCCCTCTTTATCTTCGTAATCCTCTTTAGGCCCACACCGGCCCAATTATTCCAGCCTCCTAATCGGCTGATTTCTATTCACCTCATCGGCAAGGGACAACCGATTAGGACCCATGTGTAGAGGGTTCAGACTACTCCGATCCTAGGACCTAAGGTCGGGCGAGGCGGAGATCCTCCCTTGGAGGGTCGGGCGCATCCGATCCCAGACCTCAGGGGTCGGGCGAGGTGGAGCTCCAAAGGTCAATCGGCCGATCCATAACTGTAGCACCAATCGGTCGATTTCCAACCGCCATCCCTGTGTCTCGCCGCTTCTTCTGATTTCTTCTTTCCCTGACGCCGATTACACACGTGTCAAAATCTGGCGTCAACACATGCCCCCCAGTTTCGGAGTAAAACATAGTCTTTACTTCGAAATTCCTTTCAACTTCCCTTCCGAAACGAGTGCATTGAAAATATCCTTCCGTTTCGCGGTCTCCAGCCTGATGATTGCAATTTTTTCGAAACGGGCGCCCACGACAACCACTCCTCCCAAAAAAATCGAAACGCCGGCGCAGTAAAAATTACACTTTTAACCCTTCTCAGACTACCTTTAAATATCAGTACGCCCCGTACTCCCCGTACGAGCTCACATCTTCCTCCTTTAACGCACCGGCCTTCTTCTTCCTCGGACACTTTCCTTAGTCCTCCAGTTTTCTCCGGTGCCTCCTTCCTTCCATTCCTCCCCACTTCTCCAATGGCGGCACCCTCAACCACTTCACCAGCGCCCGAAGCTCCGGAGATGGCGCCTTCGGCGGAGGTTCCAGCAGAAACAGCGGCGGCTCCATCGACGGGAGAAGGAACTCCGTCAGTGGAAGTTGGGGCTTCAACAGAAATCCCATTGGCGGCTTCATCGTCTGCAGCTACACCGGCAATCCCGCCGATTACGAGGAGCTTCATCCTGGAGGTCATTACCGAAACTTTCCCTATCAGTAATGCATTTACTTTAGATCTATTTCTTACTCCCGCACCCCCTTTTTCCTTTTTTAGGCGGTTAGGCATCACGTTACCATTCGCCTCACAGAAACTCCCGGCCTTATCTGCCTTGGTCCCATGGGAAACCCAGATCCAACCGACTTAATCAATTTGGAAACCCATAGGATCCCTTTCAAGCAATCAACTATGGACCTAGATCATTGGTCGGGTACCTTTAGGTCATGGCCGAATGAAACTCCGGGCTGGAGGGAATTGTACCAGCGGATAGCCGCCTCTAAGAAGGTCCAATGGGACGAGCTCAAAATCGGCCAGTGCATCGATCTATCCTTGTCCCAAATGGAACGGAACGAGCCATTAGTGATGGCAGCTTCTTACTTCTGGTCCGACGCTCTCAATGCATTCCTTTTTGGACACGGACCCATGACCCCCACTCTGGCCGATGTAGTCTTGCTGACCGGCCTGGACATTTCCTCCCCGGACACCCCTTTTCGCCTTTTAGCCACAACATCTCATCGGCTGGACACAAGGGGAATCGGCGGATGGAAGGGTTTCATCAGATGCAACAGAAGGGCCGGATCGGTCGAGAACAGAGAGCACACGGCCTTCCTGATGATGTGGCTGGAGAAACACTTCTTCTGTGGGAGCGCAGCTGGTCCGTCCACCAACACTCAAGCTCTGGCCGAGGCATTATCGGCAGGGACTTCCGTTCCCCTCGGAAAGCATCTACTGGGAGCAGCCTACCACATGCTTCACCAAATCGGCGTAAAATTATCCCAAGGGGAGCCGATTGGAAACCCTGGTGGACCCTGGTGGTTTATCAACTTATGGCTTAACATGTACATGAGCAAGATTTCTCAACAGCGAGTAGAGCACATGACGTTCCCCAACATTGAATCGGCAGAGAATCCCACTGTCCGACGCCGATGTACATCCTTCGGCGAAGCGGCATCAGCCTTCTCCGGTTGCTCGTACTCTGCTACCAAGGTGGCCGAGTACTTCCGGTGTTTTTATAATGGCTTCAGTGAAGATGCAACTGTCTGGTTTCCTTACCAGAGGGATGACCCAATCTTTGAGCTCCCTTCTTGCTTTGACTCGAATACTGGCCGATTCGACGAAGACCTCACAGACGAATTAATCAAACCGGTAATCTTACCGGCCAACTTCTTCTCGGGGAAGGATGCTCCTACGTATGAGTTCTACAACCCCTCCGTTGCAGCACGGCAATTCGGCATGGGTCAATTGCCGATTCAGGCATACTTCATCGGCCGAGCAAAGTTCAGAGATGAACTCACCAAGGGCCTTGACTACAATCGGCTGCAAGATCGGATCCCAGACTCCAGTACCATAGACCTGAACGAATGGATAGTAGCCCCCTTCGCCGTTCAACCATTCAAGCTATGGTGGGCCGAATGGAAACAGTACATGTTCTGCACTTCTGCATCGACATATTGCAACCTTCTTGATCCAGCCAACATCAACCCGAATGCCGAGGTACTTCTTCCTGGCCGATTTTCATTCCCTATTAATGTTTGTTAAACGTATATACTAACTCTCGCTGTTGACTCAGTCTGAGAACCGCGTCTCCCCAAAATGCAGTCGGAGTGGCCGGCCGATAGAGGACCGTTATCCATATACCACCTTCCCCCTTATCGGCTATCATGCTCCTTCCGTGGACGTTATTGCCGGTCGAGCGAAGCAGTCGCAGAAGAAGGTTGTCAAGAAGACCAGTCGCCGAGTACGAGCTCGTATAGAATCGGTCGATCCTCCTATGATTACACCGGCAGAAACTTCGATCGCGCCGCCCCTTCCAACTGCTGGAGAAGTCGACATTCAAGTTACCACAGAAGCCGGAGCAGCCGCTGCGTCATTACTGGTAGAGGCCATGCAGGTAAACTTGTGATCCGATCTTTCTGACCGCCATCTCTTATACTGACTCTTCTTATATTAGACTGCACAAATCACCCTTGTGGGCCCCCAGCAATCGGCAGTAGCCCAAGCGGTCGTCGAAACGCCAGCGCTTCCATCTACCGAGGTATACCATCCTTCAGCCCATTCCTCTAGTATTTGGATGATGCTCTTATTAAATTTTGATACATGTTACCGGTACATCAAGCGCCCCGCCTAATCAACCATTGGTCATCCTTCGAGAAGCTGGCCCGAGCAAAGCGCCAATTATTGTAGAATCTTCTTCTTCTGACGAGCCAGTGGCACCAACCCCTGAGTCGAGGGTAACGGTCTCTCAAACGCAGCTTGAAGAAATCCGTTTTAAGGAGGTAAGAGATTTCCCACCCTTAACCGGCCAATTTGCTATCACCATCGGCTGACTTGTCTTCTTTTTGATTTACGATTTTCCAGGAATAGGACACCCCCAACAATAGCCTTTTCTCGTTCGCGGTCACCCTCTCCGATGACGAGGAAGTCGCTTCCCGTCAGGTCACTTTGAGTTCTGTTCCTGACGACGTCCGTGCCAAGCTCGAGAGCATACGATCCCTTCTTCAAGAGGACATCGGCCGATTAGTAGAAGATGCCTCGCCGATTCGGCAGCTTTTTGGTGATGTCAGCGGGCGAGTATGAGAAGAAGCGGAAGAAGCCTTGGCGCCAGCCGCGTACATCGAGTCAATGAGGATTCCGGTCTTTAGGGCCCTGCGTCACATGGCCGATCGCGCCAAGTTGAGCAAGACTCGTGAAGAAGAAGACACGTACAAGCGTCAATCTCAAGAGGTGCATCAACAGATCCACTTTCTGGAAGACTCTCGCCCGGGAATCGTCAGTACGATAGATCGCCTCAAACGCCGAAGAGCAGAGCTTGCCAAGGAGATGGAGCAGGTGACCAAAGCAATAACCGCCGAAGAGAAGAGGCTTTAGGAACTTTCTTCCGTCATTGCCGATCTGAAACGGGAGAGGCAACACCTGGCTCACGAAGCTCTCAAACTCCACCGCCACATGTCAGAAGTCCCTGGATCGGCGGAGGATGATCAACGGGTCCTGGATTCGGCCGATCAGATCCGGCGTTGAGCGATCGCGGCTATCAACGCCCTTCTGGGCGACCTGTAAAGGCACTGGTAGTCTTGTACGAACATTAATATCTCCTTTGACCGTCCTTCGCGGCGCCCCCTTATTTATTACCCTTTTTACTTCCGATGGGACGTGTCTTACCAAACATCCACGTCTTTTCTTCTTATAAACACTGGCCTAGATCCCCGTTTTGAGAGTACCCGTTTAGCTCGGCTTCATCTTCCCTGACTTGTTTTCATCGGCGCGCTTTTCAGTCATGTCTTCTTCATCCTCTTCCTATTTCTCCGTTAATCAGGTAAAAGATCTGCCTTCATTCTGTTTCTCAGTTTAATTCCTCTGAAGAGAATCACATCTTCGGCGGCCATATGTATATTGTTGCTTTTCCCAGCCGCGGCGCCTTAGTCCTGAGCTCGAACGAGCCATCGGACTCGTGTACTCCTACGAACCGTTGTCACAAGAAGACAAGGATTTAATCAGGGCCCATCATGACGAACTCAAAGAGCACGTCCCTGCTGACATCCGACGAATCTGGGACTTCCTTGACGCCAACGACCACCGGCGACCTCAAGCCGACAGAAGTCACGCGCTTCCTCGTCAAATCATCCTTGAAGATGCAGCAGCAGGAACATCACGTCCGGCAATGGACCGGAGTCATCCTCTCCCCCGTCAAGTTGAAGCGGAGGCCGCGATGAAAGAGATAGAAGAACGGCACATCCGTCTTCTGATAGAACTAGGTCGGGTTGAGAGAGAGCTTAAGAAAAGGCGTGGTTAATTATTTTTTTCTTCTAAGGGCGACTTGTACTGTGTCGGCCGTGTAACCTATCGTCCGTACCGAATAAAATATATCAGCCGATTTGGACGATTATGTTTTTTCTCCAGACGATTCCTTTTGTATCGGCCGTGTGCTTGTTCATCGTGGTTGATCCTTATGCTCCGACCCATATACTAGGGTAGTACCTTTTCAAGTATCTTTCGTTCAGAGCCCTAGTAAACTCTTCTCCTTCGATCGTTTCCAGAATATAAGCGTTTCCTGGAGCACATCGGCCGATTTTATATGGCCCTTCCCACGTAGGGGACCATTTACCGAATTTAGGATCTTTCGACCCGATCGGCATTACTAACTTCCATACCATGTCTCCCGGAGAGAATTGTTTGACTTTGACCTTCTTATCATACCATCTGACCACTTTCTTCTTGTTTTCTTCAATACTTATCAAAGCTCTCAATCGTTGGCCAGCCAAGTCATCAAGTTCCCTTTTCATGAGTGAGGAGTAGTCGTCGGCCGCCAACTGGTCCTGGAGCGAAGTGCGTCTCGACCCTGCCCTCAATTCCCATGGTAGTACCGCCTCGTGACCGTACACCAACTGATAAGGGGACATCTTGGTGGCCCCATGGCAAGCCATCCTGTATGTCCATATGGCTTCAGTCAGACATAAATGCCATTTTTTTAGCTTTTATGTCTGGTAGGATTTTAGGATTACACCGCCGTGCAGGCTGTTGATACGGCCGATACCCTGGCTTTATGGGTAACCGATGCTCAACAATAGATCGGTCTAATCCGGGCATCTCATGGTATTCCCAAGCAAAGCAATCCTTAAATTCTCTTAATAAATTTGTCAATTTACCTTTGTATTCCGGATCCAAATTTGCACTAATATATTTCGGCCTTGGTTTGGTGCCATCGCCTAAGTCTATCATTTCTAATGAATCGGCCGACGTGAATCCGTGTCCCAGCTTCCCATCTTCTCGGGCGAACTGATCCATTTAGTCTGAGTCTTCGGAGCCGACTGCTCGGATCGGCTGCAGGCCAAAATCGGACACCTTCAAGAAATCAGTGTCCCATATTCTCCCGGATATGCACTTGACGTTCTCGCAGCTCCACTGCTGCGTGTCGGCTGTCGCGACGCTGTATGCGGAATCGGCGGTGACCACCTCGATATTGTCGCCGACCCATTGCACGAGGCATTGATGCATTGTAGACGGGATACAGCAATTTGCATGTATCCATTCTCGGCCGAGTAGCATGTTGTAGGCCCCTTGCCATTAATGATAAAGAAAGTAGTAGGAAGGGTCTTACTGCCGATGGTGAGGTCGACGCAGAGAGCGCCACGAGCGGGGGATACGTTGCCTTCGAAGTCCTTGAGCATCATATCTGTCCTGGTCAGGTCGTCATCGCTCTTCCCTAGCTTCCGGAACATGGCGTACGGCATGATGTTAACTGCAGCTCCTCCGTCTACCAGTAATCTGGTGATGGGTCGGCCGTTGACATGCCCTTTAAGAAACAACGCCTTCAGGTGTTGTTGTTTGTCATCTTCGGGCTTCTCGAACGTGGCTGTCATTGGTTCCAAGGCTAATTGTGCCATCTGCTCTTCTATTGCCGACATGTTTTGTCGGTCGGCAGGAGTCATGAACTCCATCGGCAGTATGAAAACCATGCCAATGTCGGCTACCGATTCGTCGTCTCCCCTGTCGCCTCTTTTGGGGCGCCAGACCTGAGACCTGCCGTTTTTCTCATCCATCGTATGTCTTTGCTCTTCTTCCTGTTGTTCCCACTGGCGGAGACGTTGGATTCTTCTTTTTTGAGATTTGGTCAATCCATCAGGGCACCACCTGGGGTTTACTAGTTTGGTCTGTGACCTGGCGCGTTCCCATTCTGGTTCACATCCTAAAGGACTCTCGTCTGATACCCGAGCATCGGCCATTTCTTCAAGTCGACTGTGGAGGCTAACCTTGTTTTCTGGCCGGTCATGTCGATCAAATCTGCCCCCCGGCCTATCATTTCGCTCGCGCCTGCCTTCCGACCGGTCACATCGGTCACTTCTGCCCCCCAGCCGATCACGTACTGGAGGGCGCCGGTCTTCTTGGTCGCGCCAGTTCCTGCTGATCGGCTCTGATTTCCCATCTCTGGAACGAGACCTTCTGAACGGTCGATTGTTATGATACGGGCCGTTGCACTCAGGGCAATTATCGGCCGATGGCAACCTGAGGTTGCTTTCCCAACAGTGGATGAAGAACGGACATCGCTAGTGATTTTCATGTCGCCGCATCGCCTCTTCCCGGGATCTCGAGCGTTCATGTTGCCGCTGATACTTATTGAGCAGAAATTGGGAAGTAATGGGCTTGCGTGGTTCTCCCATTCCGTCATCATCATCTTCCATCCGCCGTTTTCCCTTGACGTCTTCGGGTGTTGCTTGATTCCTGGGGTCCACGGCGCCGCTTTGCTTAGCTGATTCGGACGTCAGTACCTTGGTTTGGAGCGAATTCCTCCCCGTATCAACCATGTTGGTGGGGAAGGGGTGCTGGTCGATCTTCATCGGCTTGGCCGGTTTCGTTGGAACTTCAAATTTAAGTCTGCCTTGCTCGATGGCCGACTGTATCTGCTGCCGGAAGATTTTGCATTCGTTTGTATCATGGGAGGTAACGTTATGCCACTTGCAATATTTCATCTTCTTCAGCTGTTCGGCAGAAGGAATCGTATGGTACGGTGAGAGCTTGATCTGTCCTTCCTGGAGGAGGAGGTCGAAGATTTTATCGGCCTTTGACGTGTCAAATCCGAACGTTTCCGGCTCCTTCTTTCCGAATGGACACGATATCGGCTTTTTCCCTTTAATCCATTCTGCAAGGCCGATCCCTGTTTCTTCTTCCGTTTCAAACTCTTCTAAGTATGCCACCTTCTTCTGGAAGTTCCTTCGTGGATCAAAAGGGCGTACTTCTTGACCAGACAGTCGATGGACGATTTGGCTCAAGCTCTCAAACTCCTGCGAAGCGTACTTTTCTTTGATATGAGGCAGGAGACCTTGGAAGGCTATATCGGCCAGTTGCGCATCGGTCAGGGCTAGGGAGTAGCACTTGTTCCTGATTTCCCTGAACCTTTGCACATATGAGGAAATCGGCTCGTCGCTTCTCTGTCTGAGGCTGGTTAAATCGGACAGCTTCATCTCATGTATTCCGGCGTAGAAGTATTTATGAAATTGCCTTTCCACATCGGCCCATGTAATTATCGAGTTGGGCGGTAACGTGGTGAACCACTGGAAGGCCGACCCAGACAGGCCCATGTAATTATCGAGTTGGGCGGTAACGTGGTGAACCACTGGAAGGCCGACCCAGACAAGGATGACGAGAAAAGGCGCACCCGTAGAGCATCTTGCGCCGCTGCTTCCCCGCATTGGATGATGAATCTGTTCACGCGTTCCACAGTTGAAGTGTCATCCAGCCCCGAGAACTTAGTGAAATTGGGAACTTTATACCGATGGGGAAACGGCAGCGAGTCGTATGTAGGCGGGTATGGTGTCTGCACCTTCGGTTTTAAGCCAAATTGCTCTTGAATCACCTCCGCTATGCGCGCCGTCCAGTCTGGCTGTTGCTGGTCAGCTATCGGCTGGGGAACTGGTACGTGCTGGTATACCGGCAGTGGGGTGACTTGATGCTGAGTGAAAATGTGCGGCGTCTGATGTGTCATAGCCAGCTGCGTAGTCAGGGTCGGCTGCCTGAATGAGCCGCCTGCTTCGTCATACAGTACGAGCGGTGCAACGCCCCGAAGTACTTCCGTTGATTCTGCCGCCCTGCTTATCTCCGGTGCGACAGGCTGATACTGCGGCATGATTGGACTAGCGGCCGCCTGGAAAGATGCCTGGAGTTGAGGACTTCCATGGTTGGCCGGTTGATCCTGGGCGGCCGTCACTGATGGTGCCCCCCAAGGCGCTGGATTTAACGGAGGAAACTGCGCGGAAGACAACTGAATGGGACGCGGCTGGAGATATTGCGCGCCATTAAACCCCATAGCGATCGATGATGAGGAAGCGCCAGAACCTCCAACTGGAATTTGGGTCGGCTGAGAAGCCGAATAAGGTGTATTTGAATAACTCTTGTTCGGAGCCGTAATTGGCGGAGCGTATGCCGGCCCCTGGTACCCTTGAGATACGCCGCTAGCTAAGGAGCTGATGATGGCATTGTACACCGTATTAGAAATCACGGGGATTGATCGATGAAAGCTTGATAGACAGATTGTTGAACCATCTCGGACATCTTGTCCGAGTCCTCGGTGATTGTGATCTGGCGGGGGGTTGGAAACGGAGTCTTTTTGATAGTCTCTCCGCTCCTGCTGCGACTAAAGGACTGCAGACATGTCTTCCGGTAGTATGCCGTCTGCTTCTCTAATTCTTCCCTCTAGTCGTCCCTGAGGTCTGCTTCTGTCACTTCGATGACGTTATCTTCCGAGACTTCAGCAGCTTTCAACATAGTGGCGGTTGTATGGTCCCACCGGGCGTGCCAAAAGTGTGTTTGCGCTAGAAATCGACTGATCGAATTCCCAGCGTCGGACACACTTCCCGGGAGAATCTGCTTAGCTCCTGTTCGAGTGATCGCCCTGGTGCGGTTCGCGCGACGTGCCAGCCAATCTGACCTGTTGATTGGCAAGGAAAGAAACGTGTCAGATCCCAGAGGTTGTGATCGGCTAAAGTTCCGATCTCGAGAAAGCTTATCAGCGAATCGGCCGATTTGCCGTAATAAAGAAATCGGCTATGACGCAGCCGATTACCGGGCAGCGTTAATAAAGAAAACTGCTAGAGTAATCTAAACAACGCTACAGTAACAACACTAAGAATAGATCTAAATCGGCTATGCGTAAGACAATAGATTAAATAACGAAGCACGAGAAAGCCGAAAGCTTCTATTCCTAGCTGGATAACTGGTGATAAAACTAGAACAACAGGTAAAACCTAGAATTCTAGTGAATATCGATAACCGATGAATAAATCTAAACGAAACGACAGCGATGCGTCCGAAGTTAAAGCTTAGAATTTACTCGATAAGCGGAACTTACAAGATCGGCCGGAGGTCAAGTTGATGCAGCCCCGCCAAACCGTACGAACTCGTGAAAAAGAAGAAAAGTATTGGCGAAGTCGCCTGCTTGAAAGTAGGTACGAGGAAATAGTAGTTTGTTGTATTGAGTTGATGATGATTACAGATCTACAAGGGTGGCTATTTGTAGCCCGTTACAAACGACTTCTTATCCGATTAGAACTCTATCCCTAAATTTAAACAGAAAACGAATATTTACAAGTACGATTCGTACTAGGTCGATTATCGCACTCTTCATGGGCTGATTCCCTCTTTATCTTCGTAATCCTCTTTAGGCCCACACCGGCCCAATTATTCCAGCCTCCTAATCGGCCGATTTCTATTCACCTCATCGGCAAGGGACAACCGATTAGGACCCATGTGTAGAGGGCTCAGACTACTCCGACCCTAGGACCTAAGGTCGGGCGAGGTGGAGATCCTCCCTTGGAGGGTCGGGCGCATCCGATCCCAGACCTCAGGGGTCGGGCGAGGCGGAGCTCCAAAGGTCAATCGGCCGATCCATAACTGTAGCACCAATCGGCCGATTTCCAACCGTCATCCCTGTGTCTCGCCGCTTCTTCTGATTTCTTCTTTCCGTGACGCCGATTACACACGTGTTAAAATCTGGCGTCAACAATCTGTTATGTGTAGTTGATTTCACTAATATGCATAGGTGGATAACATAATCATTGCAATAATTTTAAACGACAATATGTGCACCATTCGTGTATCGTCTCGCTATGACCCTAACTGTTAGGGCGAATCTCACTGTTAGCATCTTTTTGGTACACCTATCCTTCTTATGGGGATGGATACTATGAAGTGGATAACCTCACCTCGAAATAGTCAACCACGTGACGCCAATCTGTTTGAGGTCCAGAGATGATTCTGCAAGGTCAACCAACCTAAGAACTTGCACTTTAGTGGCACTCAAATCTATCTTTCAGACCCAACCAATTACTTGAAATTATTTGTGGTGGACCTGAGGCGCGATATGCAGATGCAGTTGAGTACTCTCCCGTCCACAGTGATTAATGCTTTTGTAGCATCTTCATCTCTAAAAGTAATGTAAAACCAGCCATGCTTACCCACGCGTGAAGATTTTTAAAGGAAACAAGTGTGCGCCGTTTCGTGCGCTCGTCAGCAGGCCAGCTTGGGCCCTGAACAGCACCCCTGCTTGCCGGAACGAGAGCACCACACCCTGGCACGTTGCCCCGTGCGGCCTGGCGGCAATGCGCAGTTGCGCACCGAGCCGTGGTCGCGTCCACTGTCCCAGACATCGCGTCCCGGGGGCGTCGCGCGCGCGTACAGACCGATCGAGCCGGCGGCACAGTCCCGTAGCCGGCGCGTCCCAGGCTATTGCTGGTTGCCACGGCCACAGTCCCGCGCGTAACCAACTCTCGTCGTCGACTGTTTGGATTGGAAGATGAAACCGAACCCGTCGCCCCTCGGCGCTGGCGTATGGAGGAGAGGGCGTCTTCCGTTTCGTTTGGCGGTGATTGCGGCTAGGTGCGTTCTTCTTGTGCGCCTAGGAGGTTAGGACGCGTTGTGATAGATCGTCCCCGAAAATTCCATCTCCCTCTCTGGAATTCTTCTCTTCTTCTACACCTTGATCCTCTCCAGGCTCGTGACAGTGCTGCTTTGTGCTACGGTAGCACTTTCGAGCCAAAAGGATTCTTTCTTTCTTTCCTAACGTCCCGTTTAGTTTTTAGTTCCTATCATATCGAACATTTAGATATTAATTAGGAGTATTAAATATAGACTAATTACAAAATCAATTGCATAAATGGAGACTAATTTGCGAGATGAATCTATTAAGCCGAATTAGTCCATGATTTGATAATGTAATGCTAAGTAAACATGTGCTAATGATGAATTAATTAGGTTTCATAAATTCATCTCACAAATTAGCCTTCATCTGTGTAATTAGTTTTATAATTAGTTCGTATTTAGTCCTCTTAATTAGCATCCGAATATTCGATGTGATATAACTTTAATCCATAGTAAGGATCCAAACACCCCCAATCTCAGGTCCCGACGATCCTGGGCGGCTGCTCGGGCTCTGGCCACACTAATTACAAGATCAAATCAGCCATTCATGGTAGCAACCACCTTCTCAGTTCACACAAAAATTCTTTATGCTAAAAATGGCATGTTACAATGCAAGCTAGTAAAGCCTCGATGAGTGCAAATTGAAGAAAAAGACAAAAAAAAACAAAGTACGACGGTTGGTGGTCACGTTTGTTGGAACCCCACGTGGCCCCCAGTGGAGCAATCCTTCTCATCTAGTACAAAACAAGGGACGTAGCTTACCTGTACCCACCAACTCTTGCTTTACTCGCTAAAATTACTATACCCGCATGCAGGTACATGTTCTTGCCCATGCCTGCACCCGTGCGGGTATTTGTACCCGTCAGGTAACCCGTACCTGTTAGTATACCCGCTATAAACTACTATAATCATGAACATAACACATGATAAAAAGCACACATCAACAAATTTAAGCAAATAAAAAAGACAATTGATAATTTTTAACTAATTAATAGTCTAATAGATCATGAAATTATTAGTTCATTACGAATACTAAATCATCCTTCACTAACAACTTTCAAGTTTATGAGTTTATCACATATTATGATCAGGTATATTTTACCCACAGCCCACGGGTATACAGGTATTGGTAGTACGTACCCGCACCCGCTTACCCGATGGGTGTGTGATTTTACCCATTAGCATACCCATGGGTAGAGTTACCTTTCCATACCCACCTCCTTATCAGGTAAAACCCGATTTTGGGTACCCATTGCCATCTCTAATAATATCCGGATTTTGAGTTGATCAATTCCATCTACAATAGTGTACATTAATATCAAAGTGCTTTCGCAGTTGCAACCGTTACACAAATTTGCACGCACATTAATATGGTGTACGTTACTTATGGATAGTCGGACAACTTAATCCACACTAGAGTTGAGCAAAGCTTTTGTGCTGGGCCAAGGAAAAGCCCAATTTATTTCGGGTCGAAAATCACGCCTACGCCCGCCCACGAGAGGCATTAGGCTAGAATTTTCTGCACATTGTCGGGCTGGGCTTGGGCTTCGGCCGCACCGCCCACTATTTTTACGTGTAAAAATAAAAAAATAAATAATCAGGCCAGAGGCCACCCATTTTTATTTCGGGCCAACAAAATCGGCGCCATGGCCGGCTCTATTAGTGCCACAGGGTCGTGCTTAATCTGATGGGCTCAGGGTGGGCCGGACCGATCTTCATTTGCCCAGGTTTAATCCTCCCTATGATTTGAAAGACAATATTTATCATCGGTGTTCAGTAAAACCACCAAAAAGTTATCAAGATTTCACAGTATACAATAACTACTTTTGAATCATTTGCATCTTGATAATCAGTGAATATATAATCATAGCATCCGTGTTTGACCTTTGAATAGAAAATTTCTAGATTCAAATGCAAATAGTGTAGTGGTTGACTTGCGGTTGTGCAAGTAGGCGCCACTTGGGAGTTCGACTCCCGAGCATTACAGGTGCATGTAGATTTGGTCTAGATGTGCTTTGTTAGTTGTGGTTGTGGGTATAGTGCATGCGTGTTTGTAAAAGGCAGGCACGCGCTTGCGCGCGCATGCATGTGGTGCGAGCGGTGGTGTGTATGGATTGTGTACGTCGTGTTTATGCCTGTAAGAAAACAATAATGAAAACAATTTTTGGTGTAATCAATAAATCGCGTGGATCTTGGACGATGGAAAAAAAAAAACAAATATAGCGTTTCCAAATTTTTTTTATGCTAAAAGCGCCACGTGTTATCAGCACGTGAGGAATCAATAAAAGAATCGACAATATCAGTAGTTGATTTGCATATTTTGGCTGATATCTAAACGCGGATCTTGTATATAGTACATTTAATGGCAGATCGTGCATATAGTATCCTTTTTCATTTACCGTTGCAGTTGCACGTCGAGGCAAAATCGCTTTCCGTATGCTCGTCAGCATGGGCCACGGCCAACACGCTTGGCCCCCGAACCGCACCCCCTGCCGCCGGAACGCGTGCACCGCACCCTGGCACGTTGCCCCGTGCGGCCTGGTGGCTATGCGCACCGAGGCGTGGTCGTTGCCCGTGGGCGTCGCGCGCGAGTACAGGCGGCACGTCGTTGCTGGTTGCCGCGGACGCGCGCACAGGCCGTGACGCGTCGTCGACTGTTTGGACCGGAAGGCGTAAAGAAGAGTGACCGTCTTCCGTTTCGTTTTGCGGTGATTGTACGTAGTCGCGTTCTTCTTATTCTTGTGCTCCTCGGACGTACGCGTTGCGACTTGTGATGGATCATCCTCGTGATCGTCCCTGAAAATTCCCTCTCCCCCCCCCTGGAATTCTTATCTTCTTCTACACCTTGATCCTCTCCAGGTTCGTGACAGTGCCGCTGTGTGCCATGGTAGCACTTGCACGCTGAAGGTCTCTTTCTTTTTACACGTGCCATGGGTGCATTTCTTTCTTTGCTAAACCTCAAGGCTTGTTTAATTCTGGCGTTCAGGATCTATGTGCTTCACCTTGCAACTTTCTTGAGACCTATATAAAGTTCACATAAAAATCTTTATACTGAAAATGACACGTTAGAACGCAAGCTACTAAAGCCCCGAAGAGTACAACGACGGTTGGTGGTCACGTTTGTGGGAACTGATGACAAACCCCACGTGGTGTCCAGTGGAGCAATCCTTCTCATCTACAAAATACAAAACCATGGAAGTAGTTTAACAATGTACCGAGTAATGCATTTCGTACTTTTAGCATTTCATGTGAAAACACGTACAATAATATCTCAAATTCCAAGTTGTTCAATTCCATCCACAATAGAGTACATTAATGCCAAAGTGCTTTCACTGTCGCAACCGTTACACAAATTTGCACGGAATAAGACGTAATAAAAAAGGATCGACGCGGAAAGTTGCAATAATCAATTTTAGCGCGAATTGTTTGTAGGGGCAGTCCATCGACTACGCCTTTCGGCCTGATCTTAGGCCTGACTCACCCTCCGTGGACGAGATGCGAATCCGCCTGCCTAACAGATTTTTTAAATCCTCTGAAAGAATTTCCATATTGACCATGGACGGCAATTTGACAGCATAAGCAAACATTAGTTGGACAACACTTAGGCCCTGTTTGTATACGCTTTTCTGGAACTCGCTTATCTGGCAAGCAAGCTTATCTGATAAGCCTGCTGCCTGGAGAATCTGTTGTCTGAATAAGCAGGGTGTTTGGCAATCCTGATTATTTTGTGTCGATTGTCTGTCCAGGTTGGTAAATTGACCTGAATGCCCCTAAGGCTGATAATAGCTCATTTTTATTGTGAATTTGAGGGGCTAAGCCCGGCGGCGGGGCTAAGCTTGGCGGCGAGGGCCAAGCCTCCAGGGGCCAAGGCCGGCGGCGGGGGCTAAGCCCGGCGGCGGCGGCCAAGCCCGGCGGTGGGGGCCAAGCCGCCAGGGGCCAAGCCCGGCGGCGGGGGCAAGCCCGGCGGACGGCACCTGCGTCGGTTGCAGGGGCGGCGGCGGTGGACGGGAGCCGGCGGCGGGGGCCAAGCCGCCAGGGGCCAAGCCCGGCGGCGGGGGCAAGCCCGGCGGACGGCACCTGCGTCGGTTGCAGGGGCGGCGGCGGTGGACGGGAGCCGGCGGCGGGGGCCAAGCCGCCAGGGGCCAAGCCCGGCGGCGGGGGCAAGCCCGGCGGACGGCACCTGCGTCGGTTGCAGGGGCGGCGGCGGTGGACGGGAGCCGGCGGCGGGGGCCAAGCCGCCAGGGGCCAAGCCCGGCGGCAGGGGCAAGCCCGGTGGACGGGAGCCGGCGGCGGTCGCGGGAGGCGCGGGGGCGGCGTTGGTGGATGGGAACCGAGCGCCGGCGATGGGATCTGGCGGCGGACGGGAGCCGGCGGCGCTCGCGGGAGGCGTGGGAGCGGCGGCGGCAGACAGGAACCAAGCGGCGGCGGCGGGCCAAGCCCGGCGGCGGGACCAGGCGACCGACGGGAGGCGGCGGCGGTCGGGAGGCGGCGGCGGTCACGGGAGGCGCGGGGCGGACGGCTGGAGCGTCGGTGGGTGAGGGGCAGCGGGGGGAAATTTCCTTCGCTTATTGGAGAAGCGTCTCCCGACCCGCTTACACAATAAGCCGGATGCTAGTTGTTTCCCATCTTGTGCACTAAGCGGCTTACGTAGCAAGCGGAAAATAATCAAAGCGTTTGGGTGGGCTTATGGCTTATTTCCACCGATAAGCGGGAAATAAGCGGATACAAACAGGGTCTTAATCCACGCTAGACCTGAGCAAAACGTCGGGCCAAGGAAAAGCCCAATTTGTTTCCGGGTGAAAAATCAGGCCCACGCCTGCCCACGAGAGGCATCGGACCGGAATTTTTGGGCCATTATCGGGCTAGGCTTGGGCTAGGCTCGGGCTTGAAATAAACAATCGGCTGGCCTAAGGCCGCCCCATTTCATTTTGGGCTGGCAAAATCAGTGTCATGCCTAGCCCTATTAGAGCCACGAGCTAGACTTAACCCGACGGGCTTAGGCTGGGCCGAGCTTCATTTGCTCATGTCTAATCCATGCTATGATTTGAAAGACAATACTTATCACTCGGTGTTCAATTAAACCACCAAAACGTTATTAGGATTGCACGTATACAATAACTTATGGGTCATTTGCATCTTGATAATTAGCGAATATATAATCATGGCATCCATAAATTTTTTAAGTTCAAATCCAAAGTTATTTGGGAGTAATATCGAGTCCGTGCACATAGCGTAGTGGTTGACTTGCAGTTGTGCAAGTAGACACTCGGCAGTTTGACTCCGGAGCCCTACGAGCGCATGTAGATTTGTTCTATATACACCTTGCTAGTTGTGGTTGTGGATTCGCACACACATACACATTTAGTGCTACCACGTGTTTCTCGCGTGCTGAGAGTGCAGAGCCTAGACGTGTGTACAAGGCACGCACAAGTGTGTGTCCGCGTGCGTGCATTTGGTGGAGTGGTGGTGTGTGTGGATTGTGGACGTCGTGTTTGTGCTCGTAAGAATTTACGGAATCGAAGAAATCGCGTAGATCTACGAAGATGCAATAAATCAAATTCATCCTATATTTTTTGAAGCGAAATGCACCACGTGTGACGTCGATCAGCACGTGAGAAATCTTGACGGTTAAGGCCCTGTCTGGATTGAAGGAATTTCGGAGGAATCCATTTCCTATGTTTTGCTGATATCACGTGTTGTTTGGAACGGAGGAATGGACCTCGCCGTTCCTCTGGAGAGGCTTTGCTTTCTTCACAAGACGCAGGAACCAAAACATCCGCTCCGACTCAAAGTTTTCATAGAAGATGGAGGCGCATGCGTGTGTGCGAGAGAAAAAGAGCGCGCAAAAGAACGCAGAGACGAGGGAAACTAGAAGTAATTAGATTTCAGCCACTTAGCCGTCGGTGTCGAAGCGAGATTTGCACAGCTGCAGGAACACCTCACCATCAAGCATGCCTCTTCTCGCCTTCTCCGACCAAGTGCCTACTCGAGAGTCGAGAGGGGTGCGGCCGTGCGGACCTTCCCGATGCGAAAGACGTCGAAGGCCTACAATTGGTTGTCGAGACCTGGATGCAGTGGCTTCCCTGCAACCCTGCGTGTGGCATGAGCGAGAGGCCATGGAGTTCGGCGCTTGCAGAAGAGATAAGATCAAGGGTCAAAAGAGAGGATGCATCGTGAAAGGGATAAGATCGCAGTACCAAGCCTATCACTAATGTGTGGGGTAGCTGGCTGAATGGGTCCAGATGTTAGTGACTTACTGACTTAGGATAGGAAATTTCTTGTGTAGTAACTAAGTGAGCCTACTTATTAGTAATTACTACCACTTGAAAATGACAAAAAAATCATGTTCCTTCTAAACACCAACTCATCTTAAATTGCTCACTTCCAAGTTTTCCTATCCTTTTCTATTCCCACGTTCCAAACACCAACTCATCCAAAATTCCTATGTGTTTCTATTCCTCTGTTTTGCCACCACCTCTCATTCATATTCCTGTATTTTTTCCCTTTCCTGTATTTTCCAATCCTCCATTCCAAACAAACCCTAATAAAAGAACCGACGAGATATCAGTAGTTGACTCACGAATTTTGGCTGATATCTAAACGTGGATCGTGTGTATATAGTGCATTTAATCATGGATCGTACACAATATCCATTTAATCGTGGATCGCCCTATTAGCATGCGTTTGGTTCGGAGACAAAGTAGGATGGGATGATCCCATTCCAATTTTATGGGATGGGATGATCCCGTTTAACGTTTGGTTTAAGTGGGATGGGATGATCATGTCTTCTGTTTGGTTGGATAGGATTGAGGTGGTGGTATGGATGATATTGTTGACACCGTTACCTACAGTTTTGTGTGGACCCCACATGTCATCCTATGCACATTTTTCTTTTCTTTTTGCCGTCCATATCTTCTTCCTGGAGCTGCTTGGCCAGCTGGCCGCTCACACTCGTGGCTGCTGGGGGTCGGAGCTTGCCGCGTCGTCCATGGAGGCTGGCCGCCGTGCCCGGAGCTCGCCCCACCAGCCATGGAGGCCTCCTCCGCGTCACCGTCATCGCGTGGCCGTCGGAGCTCACGCCGCCGCCCGTCGGGGGAGCAAACATCCCTAAAAATGGGATCGACCCGTCCCGTCCCATCTCATCCTCGGAACCAAACGCGCCCTTAGAGCCGCGGGCTGGGCACAATAACTTATGAATCTCTCTACTCTATTTTAAACTTTAGAGGTGTCACTCCCATTCTATACTAGCGGTCTGGGGTTTGAGTGTGCCTACTATATAATAATAAAATTCTAACTCGAGATAACCTTAGTAAGAGGAGAGACCTGGATGATAAATCTTGCTTATTTTGCAAAGTGGATGAATTTTTCACGTACCGAGAGTGTATAGCCTAGGTGCGCACACTTGTGCATGTCCACCCGTGCATGTGGAGCGAGTGGCGGTGCATGTGGATTGTGTACGTGAATCTACAAAATCGGAAGAGATCGCGTAAATCTATGAAGATGCAACGAATCAAATATAGCGTATCTGATATTTTTTAAGCGAAACACGTCACGTTTCGATCAACACATGGATAATAAAAGAATCTTACGATATCAGTAGTTGACTCGTGAATTTTGGCTGATATCTAAACGCGGATCGTGTGTATATAGCGCATTTAATCGCGGATCGTGCACAGTATCCTTTTACAGTGATTGTAGTTGCGTTCTTCTTGATCTACGCCTGGGACGTACCCGTTGTGACTTGTGATAGATCATCCTCGTGGTCGTCCTTGAAAATTCCCTCTCCCTCTCTGGAATTCTTCCCTTCTTCTACACCTTGATCCTCTCCAGGTTCGTGACAGTGCCGCTGTGTGCCATAGTAGCACTGGCACGCCGAAGGTATCTTTCTTTTCGATGTGCCATGGATGTCTCCTTCTTTGCTAAAGCTCAAGGCTTGTTTAATTCCGGTGTTTAGGATATCCTTCACGTTGCAACTTTCTTAGACCACGATCAAAAAGTTCACATAAAATTTTTTTATACTGAGAATGACAGGTTACAGTGCGAGCTACTAAGGCGTCGAAAAGTACAAAATCAGAGAAAAGATAAAAAAAAAAGAAAGAAAAGTAGGATGTTGGTAGCCACTTTTGTAGCAACCCCACGTGGCGCCCTGTGAAGCAATCCTTCTCATCTAGTACAAAACAGTCGAAGTAGTTTAACTCTTCAGACATCTTTATCATTTAATAACGCGCACGTTCATAATAACTTCTTTACGTGGACCGAGTAATCAATTTTGTACTTTTAGCATTTCAACTGAAAACACGTACGATAATATCTTGACTTCCGAGTTGATCAATTCCCATTTACAAATAGAGTACATTGATATCAAATTGTGTTCACCGTTGCAACCATTACACAAATTTGCATGTACGTCAATACACCGTACGTTACGTATGGATTGTCGAACAGCTTAACCCACGCAATGATTTGAAAGACAATATTTATCACTGACCATTCGATAAAGCTGCCAAAAAATATTGGGATGGCGTGTATAAAGCAACTTATAGTTTATTTTAGACCTGGGTAAGGGCCTGTTTGGCAGAGCTCCACGCAGCTCCAGATCCTTAAAAACAGCTCCGCTTCAATTTTTTCCAGCCAAACGGTCCAGCTCCGTGAAATCCAGATCCGCAAAAAACCTGGATCTAGCTCCGAGATCCACCAAATCCACGGAGCACCTCAGGGGATGCTCTCAAAACGCTAGTTTTGTAACCCCTCATGGAGTTGGTGGAAATTACCCACCAATACCATCGATTACGCATCCCTTGTACCGGTTCGCGTCTTTTTTTTCTTTCCACCACCGCCTTCGTTCTTTTTCCCCCGACACCATTTCTCTGACCCAGCGCCGTTCCTTCTCCCAGCGCTGGCCGCCGCCCACTTCCCTTGCCTTCCTCACCGGCACTGGCCTTGGCGTGGCCGGAGGGTGCGATGGCGGCTGGCGCTGGCCTTGGCCTTGGCGCGGCCGTGGTCGGCACTTGGGTTGGCCTGGCCGGGGCCGTGGGCGGTGGCCTGGCCTCTCTTTCATGTCGCCGGTACAGCGCGACACTCCGCATCCACCCAAATCGGAGCTAGGGCTGCTGGCCTTGCTGCCCCCCACGCAAGGCGCCAGGAGCCGCCGCATCCGGCAGCATCGCTGCCGGTCCCACGCGAGGAGAGGCACCAGCTAACGCCCGGCTCCAGTATGGACACGGCGTTTCTGCGTTCGCCGCTTGCTCGTAATCTAGTTTCTGACGAGTTTGCCATTCTTGACTCCACAAGCTACCGTTTCCATCCTCGGCGATATTTGAGATGCAACCCGACAAACTCAAGGCCCTACCAAATACTGTCTCTGCTTCACCTTTAAGGTATGCTCTTTCTAGCGTTGCAATGTGTAAATCACAAAATGAACTTTTCAGTTTCAAAGTTGATGCTTAGCTCCAAACTTGAGTATATTGTTATTGTTACAGACCTGGAGTAAATTCCAAGTTTTGTGATCCGATAGGGCAACTCTTGTGCAGGGCGTGACTACAATGGATATTTTTCGCGATGAGCTAGCCACCAATCTTGCTCTTGCTTCGAGGTAGAATGTAATGGAGTAGTAAATTTTCAAATTTATTTTCTATGTATGGACAATTAATTTATGTCTGAACAAGATTAATTTTATGTCATGTGACAACAATGGTTAAATTATGTTGCTTGGAACAAAGTTATATTGAGAAAACACTAGGTACAGTGAAAATCTCTGTTTCTGGGAAAATACCATGTGAAGAGAAAAAAATGAGAAAAAAAAAAGGAAAACACCAAGGGCATTAGTGGGCAATCTAACCAAAAACTCTGTTTCTGGATCTGGAGCTGTTGTCTCAGCCAAACACCTTTCCTCAGCTCCACGGTGAGAGTATAGATCCACGCTGGAGCTGCTCTATGGTGGAGCTGCTGTTTTTAAGAATCTGGAGCTGCATGGAGCTCTGCCAAACAGGCCCTAAAAGTTGTGCCGGGCAGGGCTCGACCTCGAACCATGCCGAGGAAAATCCTGGATTGTTTCGGGCCAAAAAATCACGCCCACAAGAGGCAACTTGCCGGAGTTTTTGGGCTGTTATTGGGCCAGGCTCGGGTTGGGCCGGCCACTATTTTTACGTGTAAAAATAATTGTAATAAATAATTGCGCCGGGCTCAGCCCGCCCATTTTTATTTCGGGCCCGGCCGGCCACTAGTTTTACGTGTAAAAATAATTAAAAATAAATAATCAGATCGGTTGAGCTCGCCCATTTTTATTTCGTGCCGGCAAAATCAGCATCAAGCCTGAGCATATTAGAGCCACGGGCTGGGCTTAGCCTTGACGGGCCATCGGGCCAAGGTGGGCTTTATTTGCTTAGGCTAGTTTATTTGCATCTCAATAATTAGCGAAGATATAATATGGCTACTCAATCGTGCACCATAGCAATTTAAACATAAAGTTTCTAAGTTCAAATCCAAGTTATTTGGGTGTAATACTAAGTCCGTGCGAGGAGCATAATGGTTGGATTGCGATTGTGCAAGCAACCGCTCGAAAGTTCGACTCTCGAGCCTCACGAGTATTAGTAGGCTTATTCTGCATGCGTAGCTATGGGGTACACACATAAATACGTATTCAGTCGTACCGTGCATTTCTCACGGTATAGATCCGTCTAATCTTTACATGGTCTGTGTAAAGTCGCCGCATGTGTGAACGTGCGGTGCGAGTGGTCGTGCGCGTGTGTTGTGGGCATTCTATTTTTTACCTTAAAAATAATAATAATAACCGGTCTTCCATATAAATTGAAGAAAAGTATCGACGATTTACAGATCTACACAGATTTTAAGAAATCAAAATAGGATATCCGACGCTCACGGATGCAAGGCCCGTGCTAAATGCGCCACGTGTCATCAGCACGTGTGGAATCTCGACGGTTATAATGAAATGATCAGACGATAGCTGACTCGTGGATTCTGGCCGATATCTAAACGCGGATCGTTGTTGTGTATGGTATAATTAACGGCGGATCGTGTACAGTATCATTTTTATACGCCGTTGCACGTCGGGTCAAAAACCGCGTGTGGGTTTGGATCGAAACCGGAGGCGGCGCGTTGAAGAAAACCGCGCAGGGATTCTCTGTTCTCTCCTGGTTTCCTGGCCGGGCGCCTATAAAAGGAGGAGACCCGACACTGGTCACTCACAAGTCAACCGCTTCCCATCCTCGTGCCTGTTTTCTTGCCTTTGACTTTGAGACTGTTGCGGTAAGAAAAGCTTGCGAGTGGCCATGGCGAGGGTAGGAAAGGTTAGAGGAAGAAGCAGGTGTTTTCTCCAATACTTCCGTGTGCTTTTGCCCATGGTAAGGAATGGTCATCGGACTTCTTTGATTGTGTCCTCGTGTGTGTTTCGTGTGTAGTACTAGTGTTTATTTAAAATTAACTTGCACTTGCGCACAGTAACAGGCCTCGAATCGAGGTCTCTTTTTTTTGGAAAGAAACGTGAAATCGAATTAAAAATTAATATTTTTTTATAAAAAAGTATGTATAGGTTAAGTTTCAAATGATCGTAACATTTCATAAAAAATGTTCAGTATTTATTATCGCACCCATGTGTCTCACTAGCATATACGTTACGTTCACACATCTGCGTGCAGGCTGCCGTCGGAGGCGTCGCGTTGATCTTTCTTATGGTGTTTTACGTCTCCTCGTGGGACGTGACACGTGTCATGAACAGAACCGAGGTAAGCGCCATGGGTGTGGCGTTCACCCACATCGCCGGCAGCATGCAGCCCCTCCTGGAAGCCAACCGCGCCGCCGTCGCCATCGCCGGCGCCGCCATGCAGCAGGACCCGACGAGCAACAACGACTCATCAGCTTCCATTATCTCTGAACAAGTACACTTCTGCGTTTCCATTTCCGTCGCGATTACGTGTCGATCCTACACACAAGTAACCAAAGACACGTGCTTTGTGGCTGACCTGTGTTGAAACTGCCAGGTGAGGTCCAAGATGTTCATGGCCTTCGCCATGCAGCCGCTGCTGGCGCAGGTGTCGTACGCCGGCGCCGACGGCACCGCGTTCGCCTACTACCGCGGCGAGGGCGGCCGGGCGAGGGCGCTGTTCACGGACGCGCAGAACGGGTGGAAGTGGAGCACCCAGCCCGTGGATCCGGCGACCGGCGGCCTGGTCGGGAGGCCCGCCGCCGCCGCGGCGGGGCTCGGCCTGCCCAGCTCGACGTGGGCCCTACTCGGCAGCGAGAACGCCTCGCGCGCGTCGGCCGGCGCCGGGTGGGCACGCCCGGGCGTCCGGATGCTCTTCTTCTCGGCCCCGGCCGGCGACGCCGGCGTCGTCTCGGCCGCCGTCGCCGTCGATGGCCTCCTCGACGCCGCCGCCGACCGCGTCGGCCACCAGGAGGACCTCGACGTGTACTACGCGGTCGGCGACGCGCCGGCGACTGCCACCGACTACAAGCCCCTTCTGCTCGGCCGGCAGCCCCGATACGGCGACACCAAGGAACAGAAGATGCGCGCGTTCTCCAAGGCGAGGTGCGCCGCCGCCGCCATCGACGCGCCCAAGCTCGGCAAGCTCGTCGCCGTCGGACACGGGTTGTACAATAAGTACAAAGTCGCGTGCACGAACTTCAACGTCTACGGAGTACAACTGGTACGTGTGCACGTATTACTCTACAGTCTACACGTATATGCAGCATGCTCCTTTTTATGGTAACGTAAGGACTTGGCAAGTATCACAGAGATCTTTCCTGCAAATCATCAGTATTACTTGATCCTTAATTGCATGGATCGAGTATTTTCCTTTCCTAAATGCTGATACGATACGCGTGTACGTAGTATTACCACGTTCATGTTAGTGTTTTTCCATTCACAAAAAAGGAAACCAAGACAGGTTTTGGGCTGAGCTAACATGTTCTACGCATGCTTTCCTCCTAACGCCGTGCACCTGCAGGGGTTCCGACTGGTGCTCCGAGGGCCGACCGAGGACGACATGCTCCGGTCGATGTGCATCCCCGTGGCCGTCTTCGTGTGCGCCGCGGTGGCGGTGGCC
Organism: Setaria viridis; assembly: GCF_005286985.2. Lineage (NCBI taxonomy): Eukaryota > Viridiplantae > Streptophyta > Magnoliopsida > Poales > Poaceae > Setaria > Setaria viridis. The sequence continues at coordinate 3,780,956 of NC_048266.2, forward strand.
GCGGCGTCGTGCGTCCTCGCGGTGCGCGCGCTGCGGCGCGCGGCGGCGCGGGAGGCGTCGCTGAACGCCGACCTGGTCCGGCAGAAGGAGGCGCTGCGGCAGGCGGAGCGCAAGAGCATGAACAAGAGCAACGCCTTCGCCAGCGCCAGCCACGACATCCGCTCCGCGCTCTCCGCCATCGCCGGCCTCGTCGAGATGTCCCGCCCGGAGGCCCACGCGCTCCCCGGCATCATGGATAACCTCGACCAGATGGCCGTCTGCACCAAGAAGCTCTTCGGTCAGTCTTCCTTCTATCTCGTCTCAATTCGCATCAAACATGTTCATATCATCGTCTACAAATTTTATATTTCACGACATTATTTCTAGAATTCTCGAATTTGATTTTTGCAGATATACTGAACTCGATTCTGGACACAAGCAAGGTGGAGTCGGGGAAGATGCAGCTGCAGGAAGCCGAGTTCAGCATGGCCGACGTCCTGCAGGAGTCTGTGGACCTGGCCAGCGTGATGGGCGTCCGGCGAGGGCTCGAGGTGGTCTGGGACCCCTGCGACTTCTCGGTCCTGCGATGCGCGGCCGTCACCGGCGACTGCAAGCGCCTCAAGCAGATCCTGGACAACCTGCTCGGCAACGCCCTCAAGTTCACCGACGAGGGGCACGTCGTCCTCCGGGCATGGGCGAACCGCCCGATCGCCGGGAGCAGCGCCAGTCCTCCCTCGAGGTTTGGGTGCCCGACGTGCTGCGTCGGCAGCGGCTTCTTCGGATTCTTGTTCAGAGCAAGGGAGGATCCTGACGACCAGGATCACGTGGAGAATGACCCTGATGACTTGGTTGAGTTTTACTTTGAGGTGGTTGATACCGGCGTAGGGATCCCCAGGGAGAAGAGGATGTCTGTGTTTGAGAACTATGTCCAGGTGAATAATGGGCAAGGCGGCACCGGCTTGGGGCTCGGGATCGTGCAATCCTTTGTAAGTTCCTGTTTTATATGTTAAAGATTCTTTGTAAGATTTTGTTTTTAAACATATACATATATGTAACTCTTGTTCATTTTCTTTGTAAGATTTCGCTTTAGCTGACGCATGTCGATCGCAGGTTCGTCTGATGGGAGGAGAGATCAGCATCAAGGAAAAACAGCCCGGTGAGAGAGGAACATGCTTCGCGTTCAACGTGCTTCTGAAGATGAGCGGGAGGCAAGAACCCCAAGACATAGAAGAAGGAACATCAACACCGTCGGACCCGCTGAGCCGCTCCAATTTCAGAGCCTCGGTGTTCCAAGAGGCCAGCAGCTTCAAGGGATTTCATTGCATTCTCTACGTCCACGGTGGTGAGACCATGAGGATCCTGCAGACATGGATGGAGAGCATCGGGGTGAAAGTTTGGCTTGTCCTGCACCCCGAGTTCATCGCCTCGACGATGGAGAATGTGCTGCACAATGGCACGACACCTGCTGCAAGGGCATCGGCGTCGCCTACCACCGATGAGGGGGACGACCGGTGCTTCAGCTCCAAGGAGATGGTCAGCCATGTCCTGCCGGCGCTGAGGAACAGCACTGGCCCCAGGAGAGGCAGCCATGGGGGCAATCCTTCTGGCATCCTTGTTGTTATCGATGTTTCCTGTGGTGAATCGGAGGACGTTTTCCTGGAAATGGAGAAACTTGTCAGGATCAAGCACCAGGCTCCATGCAAAGTTGTTCTGCTGGACGATATCAGGACCCCTTCTGATGACCTGTGGAGGTTCAAGGAGCTGGGCTGCGATCTCGTCCTGCGAAAGCCCGTGCACGGGTCTCGGTTGTTCACGCTTCTCATGACCCTGAGAGACCTCCAAGATTCAGATGCAACAGCACATTCTTCTCAAGTTGGTCCTGAGATTGCTGGCACCAGTCAGCAGCAAGATTTGCCGGAGATTGTTCTTCATGGTCCACAGGAAGCTGCGGCATCAACTGAGACTGCATCCTTGGCTCAGGAACAGAAACCTGAAGATGAGAAGCCCATGGCTGGGATGCAAGTATTGCTGGTTGAAGACACTTTGGTGCTGCAAACAATCCAAAGGAAAATGCTGAGCCAACTGGGGGCAACTGTAAGAGTAGCTCAAGATGGAGCCGTGGCTGTGAACTTGTTCAAAGAAGCTCTTGAGCAAGCCAGTGTTTCAGAAGAGGGTGCAATGCCCTTGCCATACAATGTCATCTTCATGGATTGCCAGGTTTGTTCAACCAAAACTTGTTACTATGCCTCTGCACACACGAAACTCTAACTGATGACTGTCTGACATAGCTAATATTTCCTTTTTTTTAACGTAGATGCCCAATATGGATGGCTATGAAGCGACAAAGCTCATCCGAGAGGAAGAACACCGCTACAAGATTCACACGCCAATCATCGCTTTGACTGCTCATGAGATGGAGGAGGATCTGCAGAAGGCTATCGATGCCGGGATGGATCTGCACCTGACAAAGCCAATAGAACGGAAGAGGATAGTGGAAGCTGTTTGCCGTGTTTGCAAACGTGAGAATTGATGGAATATGCATTTCCGCGTCGCATGAAGAGCTCAAGAAATCGGTGATTTTGGTGACTAGGATGGTGATGATCACAGTTCAAGCATCCATCTGGTCATTGCTAGAGGTTGTAGTGTCTTGGTACGCTAGGGTTCATCAGCAACATGTATCTTTTAGCAGATAAACAATGATGTCATTAGCAGACTCTATTTTTTCATTTTTTGGAACTTCTATCGTAAAATTTAGGTGTTTCTGGATTTTACTTCTAATATATTTATGTCATTCTGATTTTCCAGAAGTATATCATATTCGGTTTACTGAGTTTCAGTTTTACACGCTTCAGCGTACTAGACATCAGGTTATAAACTTATAATGTCATCTGCGCAATGTCATACGGAAATGAATTAAGTAAAATGTAAGATGATGAAAATGAATTTGGAGCAGTACATTTGCTCCTTTTACCTAACCATAACCACTTCCATTTCTCATCGAAAAGGTGAAAGTGCAGATTACAAGCCATTATCCTTCGCTACTTGTATCCCTAGTATATCATCTAGTGTGCACAGTACTAGACATACTAACGCATCAGGCAGCATAACTGGCTAATGCTACTAAATAATGTACTGTACAACCTTCTCGCATCAGTAGAGGACTGATCTTCAAGAGGGGTATTAAGAACCCTCATATGCAGGCACCAAGTGGAAAGAAGTCGCACCCCAGGTCATTATCCGTGAATGAGAAATCATCCTTCTCCTGCATTAGAATTGAAGCTTCAGTAAATCATATTTGAAGGATTGTGTATATTGTTTTATGGTCAGTTTGGCCCTACAAAAGTTTTTTCACAAGAGTACAACATTTCAAGTGCTCATTGTGGGCCAGATAGGTATGCTCCAGTTAGGGAAGGAATTGTAACTTGCAAAATTAATAGTAAAGACTACAGAAAAGCATTGAATCTACTAGCCAAAATATCCATACAGAAACATATGATAGAAAATATATATTCAAGCAGAAAAGCTGTGGGAATTTTCTAAAATCAGGAAATAAGAACTATGACAGCTAAAGTCGTTACCGCTTTGATCATGGAACTGAGAAGACCATCAAAATTGCAGCTAGTAGAGCTAACACCACCATGTAGCTTTGGAATCCCAAAATCACAAACATTCTTCTGCTTCAGTTTATCCTCTGATGTTAATGAGTGAATCTTCACTTCTGGTGTAAGAGGTAACATACTAGCATTTGTCTGCTGAGTCATACAGGCACCAAAATCATGACTGAAACCTCCAATGCTCAATCCTTGGTTCTGTAGATGATCTTGTTTCATTCCATCCATTTCACGTCTAGAGTTTGATGCACCTCCGAACTGCATGTAGTTTGAATGTCTCCCAGTATCAGGAGCAAGCAGCACTGTGCCACAAGAGGAACTGGCACCACTCTTGGTATTGTTGGTTGCTGTAAGGCTACCAGAAGGACAAACAGGCATGGTTACTGAAAATTTTGTTCCACTAGTGCCATCGAATGGATCATGCAACTGTAACTTGTCAGCAGAAAATCCCTCGTTTATTGGAAGGGCACCCTGGTGGGATACACTTGAATCCTGCAAATTACATGAAATTCCAATAGTCCTTTCAACCAGTTCTGAATTCATAGATGGCATTGGCATCGATGTCTGGATGCTAAGTTTGGCTTGTGTGCACTCCAAAAGTTCTTGCGGTGGCAATGAACTGCTTGTAACTCTCTGAAGTGCACCGGACAGACTGTTAGCCAGTGCGCTCCCAGAAAAGACAGTAGACAAATCATTATTTTCTTGGTGGATCCACTTCTGTTCAAGTTGGGGCAGCCCAAGTGATGTGGTCGATCCTTGTGCCAGATTTGCGTGTTGGTTTTCTTGCAAGCCGACATACTGGAATTTGCTCCCATCACTACCACAGTGACTTATTATGCCATTGTTGGTAGCAGTTTGAACTGTCATGGCAGGAGCAAGCTCTTGAACCCCAAATGTTGCTGCACTGGCTCCAGTTAGCAAGCCATGTGGGTTGAAAGATGAGAGAGCAGCAGAAGGCACAAAAGGCTGGTAACTCTGAATCCCTTCGAATGCTCCCATGTGAAGAAAAGAAGGGTCTCTGCCTCCAAAAGCAGCAACAATGCTAGCTTGCTGTGATGCCACAGCACTTAACCGTTTGAGGTAGAGCCTGTATTTCTGCATATCACACGACACTAACTGATTAGACATGGATGTAAGTATGTAATCAGTGAAGTCATAATTTGTATATGATTGAGATGTACAATTGCAAGTGAACTGCTTTCTAAGTTAGTCCAAATGTTTTACTAAATGGTTGATTGAGGGTGTAAAATGGGAAACCTATGCAAATGAGCTAGCCGTACTTTCTAGTATGTGTACGACCAATTTGGAAATGTAATAGTAGTGTGTACACAACTTTATGAAATATCTCTACGTACACAGGTTTACAGAGGAATTAAATAACACTGATTTGCATCAATTAATGTACACTGTTCCAAACCAACTGAACACCCTACCTTAAGACATAAATGTTAATGTTATGGTAAATCAGTATCTTTCATGACACTTCAGCACCAGCCGGAACACAAAGCTATAGTCAGCACACTTAGTTTCATTGATAAGTATAAGATTATTTTTTTAATAACAAATACTTATGATTCGACCCATGGTGACCCACCTTCCATCAGGGTTTTGGTTCATATGCATCTCAGCTCAAAAAAAGGCAGAGGAGTCAATAAAACAATTGATGCCAGGAGTACATGCCATACCTGTAGATGACTCGCGACGTTTTCCCTGGTGAGCTTCTCCACATTCATAAGCTCAAGAATTCTTTTTGGTACAGCTTCTGCATCAACAGCAAAACAAAGGACACAACATAAATGAGTTGCTGCAATATGTAAGGACAATAACATAAAGCAAAGGGAGGTTGGGAATTCTTACTATCAATTCCAAGCTGGTTGACAGCCGCAACAAATTTTCGATGCAGTTCAACTGACCATACAACTCTTGGCTTCTTAGCAGCTGAGGGTTCATCACCTTCTTGCAAATCATTCTCCTCTCCGTCATCTTCCTCGTCGCTATGCATTTCCTTCCTCTTCTTGCAGATCCTCCCACTTTGGTCAGAAGCACCACCAACAATCTGACTGTGCCCATGGCATGAATCTGCACTTGGTGGCTTATTGAAATCTTTGTAGATTTCAAGATTACTGCGCTCGCGCTTACTGAACTTCCTCCTGACAACATGCTGCCATATGTTCCTAAGCTCCTCGATACGAACAGGTTTTAGGAGATAGTCACAAGCTCCGTGAGTAATCCCCTTCATCACGGATTTCGTTTCTCCATTCACTGATAACACTGCACAGAAATGCAGTTGGTTAAACATTCACATTTAAAATGTAGCGGCAGTGCCATTACTCAAAGAGCACCTCTTACTACCAAGAACTCTTTGCTAAAAATAGGAAGGTTTGAAACTTACTGATGACAGGGAGGTCCATTTCAAGCCCTACAAGCTCAAGGAGCTTGAATCCATCCATGTCGGGCATGTGTACGTCACTGATAACCAGATCAAACATGTCCCTGTTCTCCCGTAGCAGCTTCAGCGCAGTAATGGCCTGGTTGGTTGTTGTCACTGTTAAAGAAGCAAAGAATACTCTTATCAGTTAACAATGGTGTAATCAGTAAGATAATGAATCTCATCAGCGGTATGGCTGCGACAGACATGTCAGATAATGGAAGGCAGAAATTTACTCTGCATGGGGTAAGTGGTAACTATTGCTGCTACAGAACATTTAAGTGATAGTGCATGATAACTTGCAAGCAGCAGCAAAAACAGTGTGCTGAACGTGCAGGATTGTACCATTTTTGTGTTATATATCTACAAACTGACAGATGGTAAGTGAGAGCAGGATTAGCTGAAGATAATGATATAACAGTAGGCAATGTGGATGGAGCAAGAGCTCACCGTGGTAGTGGCAGCGCCGCAGGAGGGTCTCGAGCACCTTGAGGCACACGGGGTCGTCGTCGACCGCGAGCACCCGCATGCCGACGGGGAACCGATCCCTCTCCCTCCCCATCATCAGCCCCTTCTTCTCCTCCATCCTCGCAGCGCCCAAAAGCATCCCGGATTCGCGCGAACCCAAAACAGGAAGCAAATCTCTGTGCAGTAGCAACGAAAATTTCCGGCCCCAAAACGTCCCAATCGACTCAGTCCCAAGCGAGAGAACCCGACGCGTGGTTGGGCGAAATTGAAGCGAATCGCGAGAGGCTAATGGCAGCCAAGAACAAGAAGGGCGAAGTCTCCCCAACCCGCACACACCAAGAGCACCTGATTCTGAGGCGCGCCAAGAAAGAAAGTGAAAGCGCCCCCAAGCAAGCTGAGTGCTGGGACGCGACCGCGAGGAGGCTGGTGCAGAGGAGAAAAGCGAGAGCCCAAAAGCCAGCCACAGCTAGTGCCAAAACTACACCTGAAACTGCTAAAGAAAAGAAAAGTGCAGGTTGATTTGTCGACCGGGGAAGGGAGCGGAGGAAGAGGGAGAGAGAGATCAGGAACGAGGCCACAGCGCCTCCATGATTGCTGCCGAGAGCGCAGGCCGCAGGAGGTGGGAAAGCAAAAGGGAGAAGGCCAAAAGGCAGCGACGACGACAACGACGACAGCAACAAAAGCAGAGTGGGGAGGACGACAGCCGACAGCGACCGTCCAGGTGGCCAAGAACGCACGCAACGCAAGCCGCGCACACGCAGGCGCAGCACGGGAAGCAACAAGCGCGGCGGCGGCAAAGGTTGAGGACGGTTGGTTCGCGGGGGTAGGAGGAGGAAGCAGGGCGGAGGGATGGATGGGGATGGCGAGGAATGTCTGGGCGGCTGATTTATAGAGGTCAGAACGGCGTGGCGACGGCAGCTGCTCACTGCCCTGGTGGTGGTGGTGATGGGAAGGATGCAACGAGCCAAGGATGGGAGGGGCAGGGGCCAGGAGGTGGGGGCTCGTGGGGCCCGCGCTCCACAAGGTTCCAATGGCAGTTGGGAGGAGGCTTTGGCTGTTCTTGCCTTTATCACGGGGACGAGGGACGAAGCGAGTTCTTCTGATGCATGCAAAGCCAAGAAAATTAAAAAGATGTCGAAGGAACATTATTGCATGCTTATTTTCAAAAAAAAAAAACATTTTCGCAATTTATAAAAAAAAATTCAACTACACTTAATCCGATGGGGGTTCGGATGTATGCAGTCACGATCCTGAATTGCCAATTATTTCAAACACATACGTGATATGTATGGTGAGAAAATCGGCAAAGCGTCTAGCACAAACGTATACTAATATAAGCAGAAGATTAAGAAAATGGAAGATTAATTCTTAAAAAAAAGGAAATGAAAATCTGTCACATCTGTGTCCGTACAAATCCCTGCATCATCAAAAGCAGTAGATGGCAGATCAGGTATGATAAAAGCTTGCGATTACGTCCTCGATCGTTCGGGCGATGGCATTACTCCGACTCTCCCATGCATAGCGCAGGTGCAGTGAGAGATGAATGTTCGATCCCGGATCAGGACGTGACTGCCCCTGGCGCGTGCGCGTGTACATACTACACACACACACGGCTCGGCAGATGAGCATATCTTGGCACAGCCTTACGCCGATCTGGCAAATAAAATCCGGCGAGTTACGTTGCTACGACTGGCCTGGCAGAGATGATCGATTGATGAGCATAGCCGGGCTGCAGGTAGCGGATCGGCACGGTGTAATAGCGCCGCAGCTGGTACGTACGCGCTCCACCCGCGTGTACCGAAAGCTCTTTTTATTTTTTATTTTTTATTTTTTTGAACCTGCAAGCTGTTGGCGAGTAGTCGCGCACGCACGGACACGGGCACGCGGCTAGCTCGAGAATTATTCCAGTGCGCGGCACGGCACGGCACGGCACGGGTGGCTCCTTTGATGCGCACGCTAGCTAGCTAGGATCTCTCCATCGGCCGGGATCGATTTGAATTGGTGTACATGACGCACGTATGTCCTGATGGAGTGATGGTGAACGGTGACATACAAAAAACGCGTGAGCGATGAGACATACATCTATACATTTTGGTACCACCCCATGTAGTCTTGGAGATAAGTTTAGGCGTGTCGTGCGTAGCCGGGACGCACAATGCAAGGAGAAATTCGCGTCATTTTGAAGTCTACGTACTGGAATAATGTTCATTGATTGCTTTAGTGTGGTCCATCAATGATCAGAAGTAGAGTAGTTTTGTGGAGTACTACAAAAAATACATTATTCAAATTAAAAGTGCAAGTTCTCTAGAATTTTTGCTTAAACGCGTGCTCCTAGTTTGTAGTGGTCATACAACTGCAGTACAGTACAAATGAAGCCCGCGATGTGTTCAGGCTTCAGGCCAGAAAATTGATCATGGCATGATAACTTCCTTATCAGTCAGTAATGAACATCTGGGATGACAATGATGGGTAATGTTGACATCAGATTTTGGCCGATAAAATCTCATAAAGCTTGGAATAAGGAAACGAATATTCTTTTCTTAAAAGAAAAGGAAACACACATATCGAGTCTGTGAAATTCCCAAAGAGTCTAAGTGCTGAGGTTCATACGGAGGAAGTAAGATTGTGTGTTAATAGCTCACGTATGAAAGGAAAGGGAAATAAGAACCTGATGACGATACAGAACAGAAGCTTCATCGAGAGGGATTCTACGTAAGGGAATTAGAGTCCATGTATCTTAATATTTTCTTTTGTTTAAATATTTAGTGTTAGGCAAGTTTTGTATGAGTCATTAGTCTAGGGTATAAATATGTACCCCTAGCCATTGTAATAGATATCTCTGAACAATCAATCAATACAACCTTTTGGCGCATGCCGCCAAAACCCTAGGAGTAGGAATAGAGTAGATTCAGCGAGTTCCTTCTAGCGCGCAAGGTTGCATTGGCTTCGATCTCGGGCGAGCTTGTAAGTACCGTCACCCGGTCATTACGACCTCTATCAGTACTTTTTGAGTTAAGTCTCATATTCTGATATTGTTGTGTGGCTAATTATCGAGTTATCTTAGATTGCATGTAGAACTTTCTAAGTTTTATCCAATATTTTGTTTGTTTTTGACGTTGCTCAAGTTATCGAACGGTTTAGATCTGATAGGTTGTCTTCATCGACTCCCTTATCTTATTTAAATATTCACAGTTCTCAGATAAGTTTGGACGTGTCGTGTGTAGCCGGGACACAAGGAGAATTATTTCGCGTCATTTTGAAGTCTAGAATAATGTTCATTGAATGGTTAGTGTAGCCAATGACCAAAAGTGTAGTGTCTGTGGAGTAATACCAAAACGTTATTCAAATTAAAGTGCAAGTTCTTTAAAAAAAATTCTGAAACGTGTACTCCTAGTTTACGGTAGTGCTCTCATGCTGTCATACAAACTGTACAGTGCAATGAAGTCCGCGATGTGTTCCGACCAATGCAACAATTGATCATGGTATGATATAACTTTCCTGACAAGTCAACAATGAACATCTGGGATCGGCAATGATGGTTCATCATCTTTTTGGCGACATGGAATGGTCGAAGTATTAGTACTGGAGTTGTATACTTTATTTATAGTTTGCTTCAACTACAATTTTTTTACAACAGTTTTGTGTATACATAAATTTTCCTAACAAAATCTAATAAAACTATTGTAGTTTTATTATTCGTTACAGTGTACCTTTTCTTTGCAAAAGCCTAAAAAAAGATCCAATTAGTTCTACACCAGGAACATTCTAAAACTGGATCAGGGTTCAAAAATTCCCTCGCTCCTACGACGACTTGAAAATCATACGCAAGGCGCCGGCCGCCCGGCCCGGCCGCAATCAAAGTCGGCAGCATCTCCGACGATCCGTGTCTGTCCCGATCGATCCATGCACCCGTACAAAAAACACCGTCTTGAACCTCATCATTATTAACTGAGATGCCTGCCCGTCGCCTTAACCCGCGCGTCCAAGGATCAGGGCGAGCCCCCCCGTCATGTTGCCCATGGCGGCAGCAGACTAGCAGCCGCTGCGCCTGGTCCCCGGGGCCCCCGGCGCGGCCGGGTAGAAAAGCTTTTCCACGGAGTTAATGGCGCCATTTCATCTCGAGATCGGCTACTAATGGCCCGACGATCCCATTACTGCCAGGTCGAATAATGGCGATCTCGATGGGAGCCTTGACGAACCCGGCCGGCCTGCATGCGGCAGCCTGCCTTGTGCCAGCCGCGCCCTCGGCAACTCGCCGTCGCCGCCGCTATCATGGCGCCCGGGCGGCCGCCATGGCTCACGACGAATCACGAAACAGTAGCTTGATTAGTTTGTTCTTGATTTGATTCGAAGCTCGCTCAGCTCGGCAGCGGAATTCATGGCGGCCGGGGGATCGTAGGCGCGCCGGGGAATTAATCGTGGCCCGCCGTAGATTGCTCCCCGGCCGGGCCCCGGCCCGGCCCCCTACTCTCTCTCATTTATGAAACGGATCCCATGGGGGGGCATTAGCGGAGTTAATGGGGGCGATACGCGTGCGATCGGACGACGTTTGGGGGAGCAGGAATCGCGAGGACGAGTGCGTAGGGCTGCCTGGATTTGGATTCTTTGCATCTCCAGTAGGGCCTCCATGTTGCTTGTGCTTCTTCTACGTATTTAATCTCCTACAGTAGTGTAGTACTTACGCAAGTGGCATAACGTTGGGGATATGCGTACGTCAACCACGTTTGGCTGAGCAAAAATGTGTCTAGTATTTCGTGAAGACTAGGTACAGGTCCTGTTTTAATCCCTCGTCACCCTAAATTTTAATTGCTTTAGCTGTTTGAACCCAGCTAAACCAACGAAAATCAAAATACTCCTCGTTCATTCACAATAGAATTTTTACCAACCAGCCTGTCCCCTCCCCTTTCCCCAGGCCCTACCCCGCGGGCTGCCTCTCCTCAGATCGTCGCTCGCCCCCACGCCGGCCACCACGCGGCCGGAGGTGGAGCTTGCCGGTGGCGCGGCTCGGCGGTGCGGGACTAACACGCGGGGGATCCCCGGCGCCAGGCAGGACGGCCGCGGCGGCAAAGAGGGAGGCGTCGATGGAGCCTGCATCGCGGGATCTCCTGCAGCGATCCACCCACGGATCCAATCCTCCTCATGTTGCTTACTCCCTCAGTCCCAAAAAACAAGTCATTTTAAATATTTTAGGATAGATTAATAAGGAGGTAAAATGACCTCGATTGTCCCTATTTATTAGCCATATTTGGCGCTAATTAGACTATTTCATGCCCACATGCGCATGCACACGTGCCAAATTAAGTATGATGACATGTTTTGTGGGACAAATTTTGAATCATAAGGCGACATGTTTTTTGGGACGGAGGGAGTACATGCTTGAGCATCGTGAAGCACGCCCTCGCCACCGTCGACGCCCCGCAGTAGCCTGCGCCCACCTCCAACCTCAAGACCGATTCCGAGACAGCAACGCACCGTATGGGTTTTGAGAGAAGCCCAGGAATGCCTCTGCCACCGCTCCTACGCAGGGGCGCCCTCGCCCTCCAGCAGCCATCCCCCGCCGGCGTGCTGCAAGGTCAACGGAGGCCAAGCAGATTCTTTTGGGAGGAGAAGGGGAGGATAGGGAGACGATAAGATGGAAGGAAGGGTATTACGGTAACAACTAGCATTTAGCTAGTGGATCTAAACATCCGTGGGGTTAAAGTTTAACCAGCTGAAAATATGCTTCTAAAGTTCTAAACTGGCTAAAGTTTAGATGGCGGAGCCACAATAGTCAGTAAAGTAGTCTAGAAACATTTTTTACAGAATGGACACATGGAACAGAACGTGAGATGAGAATGTATCTGTATCCTAATCCACTTTTTTTGAAAAAGAGAATGTATCCTAATCTAGCTCATTCTTCGGAGCAAGAAAGCGTGGGGTACAGAATAAGTGGATTTTGTCTGTAACAGCTTTGATTATCGGCATCCCGGCCCGCATTGTTCCTGGAGCCTTGGAGCTGGGTATAGTGCAACTGTGGAAGAAGCCCCACACCTAGGGGCAACGGGCCACCATGCTCGATCAATCAATCATATCAAGGTGATCTTCGGGCTTTCAAATAAAAACCGGGAAAGATAGCTAGAACAGGGATTAGGTCCAATCTCGTGAAGGGGAAATTAAAGCAAGCTGCTCCGATCCTGAACAGGCCGTAGTGATATAACAACGACGGGATCGATCGAAGCGAAGCCACCCATCCTCCAACAGCGGCCGACGGCGGCGTACTTGCCGGCCGGGGATCCGCTCCGCCGCTCCTGGATCTTGGTACGGCAGCAGCGCACAGCGCGCATCCGTCACGATCGATCGCCGGATCCACCAGACCACCACCGGGGGCACCGGGTGTCGATGTCGCGCGCGCGCGGGCCGGGGGCGCGCACGCGTACGGCCTGGCGAACTCACTGTTGGGGATCCGACCGGCCGAGACGGATGATGGATCCATGCGTATCTCTCTCTCGACGCGGGCAGGCCAGGCCGCTATGAATTACTTGCACGTAGTACGCTGTACGCGTCGATGATGTGAGATGTTGCCGCTTGCTCGCCAATAAAAACTCGGAGAGACCCTCTCGCGCGTGCACGTACGTACGGAGACGTCGTGCGTCGTCCTAGGGCTCCGCTCTCCCTCTCGATCGCCAGGTACGTGCACGCGTGGGTTGTTAGGTCGTTGTTAAGAGATACTACAGTAGCAACAATGTCGTATATTTCCCTTAACAATGTATTATGACCCTACCAGTTTATACTATACAAATAGAGATATAGTAATAAGCTATGGATGCGCTGCATGCAGTATGCTTGATTAGTGTAGACGTACGTCGACGGCTGTATCGCATTATTGCTGTATATTGTCTGCCCAGCTTTTTATTGCAATCAGCAATGCAAAAAAAAAAAGATCATTAGTATGTGCGGCATCGATAATAAACTTACTACTGTACTCTCTGCCTACTGTTATTGCAATAACCACAGCTATAGCTAGCGCACTACCGTGTCAGTTTCGAACGGGCGTGCGTGCGTACGTGCGAGTATCCAGCTCTCCTATACATATTTCCTCAGTACACGTACATATATACGCGTACGCGCGCACGTGAGGAGCCCTCTCCGGCTAGTGGGCTCGTGCGTGCGCGCGCATGTGCGTCACTGCGTGGACGTCGTCGGGGGCCGGGCCGGGGCCCGTCGATCGGATACGCGCGCGCATCACGCAGGCACGTACGCACGGGGCGTGCGTACTGAATGCGCGATCCGAATGGAATGGGAGTATCTATCTGTCGTCCATGACGATCGACCCCCGCCCGCGATACATGGCATTGCGACCTGCAAGCGTAGTGTACGCCAATGAATGCGACCTGCAAGCGTAGTGTACACTTCCTATCGCAGGCCCGCCGCCTGACAGCACTGGGCCCCCGAGTTAAAGTCTCTTCCTCTACCTCTCTCTCTCTCCGGGCCCCCCTTGCAAATGATGAGCGCATCAGTGCAGAGAGTACGTACAGGCCCTGTCGTAGTACGTATATCCCCGGGCGCGGGATACGTAGTATACAGATCAATGGCACACTGTATAGTGCATCGAAGTAGGGGCCTGAGTATCGTGATCGTCATATCGTGCCAGCAGCTGTTAAGCGTAGCCGCACGCTAGCTGTACCTCAGGATCTCGTACGCGTCGCGTCCTCTACGAGACTACGATCCACGGTGCCACTGGGTGCGTGTGTACACGGTGCAAACGCGTTGGGTCTATAAGAACGTAACACAAATGGTGCAACGCGTACGTCTGACGTCTGAGATCGCTCAATATATAAGTCAACCCTCGTGTTAACCCTTCCCGGACGAGCGGTCGAAGGCGCGTATATATACGTAGTACTCTCTCTCTCTCTCTCTCTCTCTCTCTCTCTCTCTCTCTCTCTCTCATTAGTACATACTCTGCCTAAAGTGAAATACAATGCTGTTCTGAATTCTGATCTAACCACACTGTACGCTACACGCTGGCAACAATATTTGATCGACCTTTTTGACTGGAACTGAAAGGTGTAGAGACTGATTGGAACGTACAGGACATCCTAGCTTTATCCCCAACCTTTAGCTCTTGTTCCGTGCCCTTGTTAAGATTCTCTCTTTCCCGCTCACCAGTCATCAACTCATCATCCACGGCGCAGATGCATTAAACCCAAAGCTAACTACTGGTCATCAGCATAGTGCAAGACTGTAAGCCAAAGAGGCTTTCCGGCAGGCTTTTCATCAACGCCCCGGCCCAGGAAGGAAAAAGGTGTCACGTACCAACCAGCAACGCGCGCCCTTGCTTGCTTGCTGCATTGGCGATAGATTGTTCGTTCGATGGGTGTACGGCACGGGCTTTGCAGAGACCGGCTGGCCGGTCGATCTCGATATCTTCGTACCCGCCCGCGCAACCCTGTGGGAGAGATATGCATGAGTGGGTGAACTGTGATCGAAATCTTGCGTTATTAATTTGCATTGCTCGATCTATATTCCTTTTGAAAAGTTCAGCCGTGAATTCAAATCGGAGCTCATTGCCTCAGATATCATGCAGCTGCAACGGCCGGCAAAAAGTTTGGACGTCATGTTACGCGCGTGGAGGAACGAAGATACGCACGGTGGGAGGCATATGAACAGCAGAACAAGTATATATTTGCTATTTAATTGCTGGTGAGAGGTTTAGAGGTAAAAAAAAGTTCTAGAATTTCTACAAATAGTAAGATTCCATTGCGGACTCCGTGTTGGTGGATCTTTACGAAAAGTTATCTTTTGATAGTCAACTATCCATCAATTTAATAGTTGCCTCGGGCTTGATGCGCGAAACTTCGTTCCTCCACGATTGGCTACGAGGTTATCAAGAAGTCCGAATTGTAATAAATCGCTTGTTTACGAGAACTAACTAATGACATGATTAATGGATGGTAAGCAGGATTATCTTTCCTTGTCATTGTGCCAAGGTGGAATAGGACTATTAAAAGAGCATGGAGTGAGTATTTGGTTTGAAGTCCAACCTCACAACACTCTGCCATGACCAAGGATGGTCAGGTTTGACTAAGTTAGCAGCTTTTTGATTGTGGCCAGAAATTGTGGCTAAATAGACCCTTATTGCAAGTGTTAACTAGCAATATGCCCGTGTTAATAGCACGGGTAGCTAGTTTTTTATTTATATTTTTTATTTCAGATAAATGTATGTTAATATTTTTATTTAGTCATGTAGTTGTTTTGTCCTAATGGCATTATCCAAAGTTTTGTGAATGTTTCTTGATATCATATTCTGTTAAATATTTTTCTTATCATGAATTCTAGAAAAAAAAGAAATATCTTATATACAAATATATTCTTGTTTTGCTTGAAAGTAAAAATATATATAATAGGTATATTATTTTTAATTTTGATTGCCGATGTGCATTTTTGTTTAAGAGTTTTAGTTAGTGATACATCATCCTTAGATTTTTGAAATTAAGCTCTACGTAAATGGTTCAATGCATCCTCTTTAGTTTTAATCATATCTAAATCTCCATTCTTTTGTTTGTTATGCAATCTCCGTTCGCTACAGCCATGCATGCATGATCTCCTTGTCTTATGGATGTTGCACATTTCCCTCGAAACGAACTGACTGCCGGAGTCAACAAATTCATTGTTGCAAACATAAGGTACAACCCGAAAACTCCTTCTGTACTCACCCCTTCTCTCCTGCTTCTACTCCCAAGAAGTTGTGCCCACTACAATGCAGTCATCGAGGACATATCCGAGATGGTGCTTGTGGTTCCATCTCTTCGAACATTACATGAAGGTTGATATTGACGGGCGAGCATGTCAAACATCATCTTCACGTTGCTTTGTTTAGATCACATCGTCACTCCTTGACCACATGTATCGTCGTTCTACCCTCCTAAATTTTTAGCTCCCATGCATCCACTAATCAAAATGTTAAACAGCGGGACATCACCATCTCGCTGCTTATCATCATCATCGGTGGTGATCGTCATGCCTCGACGCCAGCTATGATGTTAGGTCATGACCTAGCGACGAAGACGGGATCGCGTTGTGGCATTAGCATGGTTGTATAACCGAGTTGTCATTATTATCATGCCCCGAACCCTATACGGTGGTTATCGTCGCACTCTCCAAGTTGACCACTCTACATCGCTTTTCAGATTGAAATTCCTTCTTAGCACTACCAGCTACTACTCTTCTCTTTTTCCTTCTGATTGTGTTTGTTATTCTTGTATTCTGCTATTGAGCTATGATTTTTTATGGCCAGCCCACGGTTATTTACCATGGTCATCAACTCGTCATCACCCTTAAGGGATAAGGGTACCCACGGGTCCCCACCGACCAGGATAGTGGTCAGCCCTGACAAGTAGGCCCGTCCGACCACACCGTGCGGGCTAAGGTATGAAGATATGTGGAGCACAAGGTCGCAGGTCGGGCGAACGGATTCTGCCTAGATATCACGAGATACTTGTTGTAAACCGACTCACATTGCTTTCCATGTAACACTAAGGATTAGATCCTATCCGATTGTAACCCTAGGTCATCAGCCTATATAAGGCGGCCAAGGGCGTCCCCCGAACACACGTTAACCCTTCGCACCTGCGATCAGCAATACAATCCACCAGAACACAGGTCGTAGGGTATTACTCTCCAGAGGTCCGAACCTGTCTAAACCTTGCGTCCTGTTGTACATACATCTATGGGCTCACCAGAAGGTTTGGACAGTCCTAGATATAGGGCTGGACACCGAGACGTGTCAGGCATAGAGACTACGGTGCAGGATGGCGTAGTCTATGTGGCAAGACAGGAACTAGTCGAGGATTAGGAAACTACTTGTAGCAATTAGAGTAGGACTTGTCTATTCGGATCCGACTAGTATTCTTATAAACAACCGATCTGTAACCCTGCCCCGGCAATATAAGGTGAGGTAGTGACCCCCTCCAAAGCAATTCAATACAACCAACACATAGGATGTAGGGTATTACGCAATCTAGCGGCTCAAACCTATCTAAATAGTGTGATTGAGTTCACCTTTGAGTTCCTGATCTCGGCGAGCCCCTCGTACTAAACACTACCTTGGGCACCCCCCTCGGTAGGTTGCCGGGTCTAAACACCGACAGCTGGCGCGCTAGGTAGAGGATCTTGCTAAGAATCCACTGGCGAACTCGATGGCCCAAATCATCATTAAGCCAACCTTCACGCTTGAAGTAGGCACGACGTTCATCTTCGGCTCCTGAGTTTGCGTCGTAGATGCCGGCTGAAATTTTTACCGCCACATTACGCCGGTCCCAGAGAAGAAGCAGCACGCCATGAAGCTCCAGCGTCAAGCTCTGGAAGATCTCGTTGAGAAATTCGGCGAATTTTCAATTTCTAACCTAGTCAGAGGCTGGGGAGATGAGTCCGAGTATAACTTGACTCTTCCCACTAGACAGACTGGTTCTCACGAGCTGGCGCTTAAACCATTATGCGAATTGGACTACGACCCAAATCGATTACAGTTCGGACTCCAAAACACGGGTGTTATTTACCAAGCTACGCTGTCCAGATCACAATCCAACACGGATATGATCGAGGACCCCGATTACTACTCGGATCCGAGCGAGGAGACCCATTTATCAGGTCCACAGCTAGGCCTGGTAATCACATCGACTCCACAAGGCAGATTCATCTACTGACCCAACATGAAGCCACCTCCTCTTGTCAAGAATGACAACTCACGCCTTATTGCCTACCTCGATACCCTCCTGTACCAGGAGGGAACTCCTCTGTCGCCCATCTACGAAGAAGATAGCTCCACAGAGGTCATCATGTCAAGTTTGGGAAGCTATTCTCCGGAAAGAGAACTCTTCGCTCTCATTGCTGCACAAGAAGGCGAAGAGGAAGAGCAACTAGAGAGAAATCCGCGACATGAACGTCACCTGGATGATGTCTCGTAGGATGAGCTCACCGCCAACATTGTCAGAGAAGAAATTGAAGCTCAAAGAACTCGACGGCACGCCAGAAATGCTGCAAGAGCAGAGCGCCGTTGTCGCCTTGCAGCAAATCTACCAATCATGAACTAGAACCATGCGTTTGAAGCAGTTCAATCACGTCAACATCGTACTCCTCTTGCCACTATCGTGTCCATTGATCTTATTACCCGGGCAATGCCACAGGAAAAGTACACTAGGCAACTGGCTGAACTGGCGGAGCGCGCGTACGAACAACTCGATCAGCAAAACCCGATACATTCAGTTCCACACACACTATCCCAGCATGGCAGTAGCCATAGGTGGACTCAATCCAAACAAGTTAAATTGGAGGCACCAGATCAAGTCAAGATGGAGCAGAGGGTAGTTAGGCGGGACCCTCGGGAGGTTGTGGCCACCGTGAGCCCGACCCAGAGCTTGAAAAGGATCTACGTCACCTAATCAACACCGGCCACGACGCCCATACAATCATTGACGAACGCCACCGGGAGCGCGAGCAAGAAGTCGAGTACCTAGGAGAGGATTCCGACGGGTTCCCCACCTTCTCAAAACAAGCAAGGAGGACAGTCCTACCCGAGAAATTCAAACCTCCAGGTATCACCAAGTACGATGGCAAGCAGGACCCAGTCCAATGGCTGTGGTGCTACTCACCGCCAGTATAAGCAACAGGAGGGAACGACGACACCAAGGTCATCCACTTCCCCATCTGCATGGAGGCAGCACCACTCACGTTGCTCGAGTCATTAGATAAGAACTCCATCGACACGTGGAAGGACCTCAAGGTGGCGTTTACCAACAACTTCGCAGGGGTAATGCAGCGTCCTAGCAACAAGATCGACTTGTCTCAAGTCAAACAACAACAAGGCGAGACCCTGCGCAGTGACCTACGTCATTTCTTCAACAAGAAGGCCACAATCGTGGATATCACGGAGCACGACGCCATAGATTGTTTCCAGAACGGTCTCTATGACCGTCGGATGTTCCAAGATTTTGGCAGGAGACGCCCCGAAGATATCAAATCTCTTAAGATCATGATACAGGCGTGGGCGGATGTAGAAGATAAGGAGATCGAGAGGTTTGAGTCTAGTCACAACAAGGGTCAAAATAACAACAATCAGAGTAATGGTCAGCGCAACGATAAGAACCGTAACGATCGCCTCAATAATGACAGCCGTAATAACTAATCAGGAGGTCAAAATCACAAGAGGAAGCCAGACAATACTATCATGGCAATGTCACAGCCATCCAAGAAAGGCGGTAGGAATCAAGAAAGGACTGCGTTAAGCGAGCTCTTGAAGAAGCAGTGCCCATGACACCCGTACCATAAGCATTCTGCGATGAATTGCTACAGTCGACACAGAGTCATGAAAGACCTACCGGAGCCTTCTGGAAACAAGGACAAGAGCAAGGCCAAGGAAGACGAAGATGATGGTGACAACGGCAAATTTCAGAACCCTTCCAACACCATCAACATCATCTTTGGCAGCACACCGGATACTGCTACTAAGCGGTCCCAGAAGCTAGCCCTCCGAGAGATCATGTCCATTGAACTAGCAACACCTACGTTCCTTAAATGGTTCGAGGTGCCAATCACCTTCTCTAGGAAGGACCATTGGACTAGTTTATCAGAACCAGAACAGTATCCTCTCGTCCTAGACCCAATAGTCACTGGCTCCAGACTCACCAAAGTACTCATTGATGGCGGTAGCGACCTCAACGTACTCTTCGCCAAGACATTGAGGAAGATGGGCCTCGACATTACTGACATGCTCACCTCGACGAACTCTCCATTCTACGGGGTTGTTCCAGGCAATGCGACTGTACCCCTTGATCAGGTGGTTTTGCCAGCTACCTTTGGAACCAAAGAACACTACCAGACAAAGTACATCCGGTTCGAGGTGACAGACTTCGAAACATCATATCATGCTATCCTTGGAAAACCAGCATTGGCCAAATTCATGACCATCCTGCACTACGTGGACCTAGTACTTAAGATGTCAGGACCCAAGGGAGTACTCTCCCTGCGCGGAGACTTAATTTTTTGGTCTTGCGATCTCCCCCGCCTACAAATCTAGCACCTGGGTAACCCCCTGGTGGACTGCCGGTCACTAAATTCGACAGTTGGCATGCTAGGTAGGGGTGATCGTGAGATCCTCCCCAGTGAGCTCAATGGCATCCCGCCCTAGCATCATCTTCCCCGAGAGCACACACTCCGATCTAATCGCGGGGCTACATCGCATCAACAACACCATTGCTGAGTGCATCAACCTCTCCAAGGCGGCACTATGCCCCGGAAGGTCGGCGCAGGGCTCTCCCCGCGCCCCTTTTAGCATCAAGAACTCGGCTGCCGTGTTTTCCAAAAAACTCGTGCAATCTTTCCAGATCCAATATGACGACCTCCTCGTGATGGCGAAACTTCCTCCCATGAGGAAGGGCGCAACGAGAGGAATCGAGACCGCAGCAAGCACCGCCAACAGGAACGAACCAAGCAAGTTCGTCAACCACGTGCCACCCCTGCAGCGGCCGGCGCACCGCCCGTCCCGCCGGCACCTAATGGTGGTGACAAAAGCAGCAAGGAGGCGCTAGAGATCAACCAAGCATCCCTTACGTGCCCGCAATCTGCAGGCCGACCTGAAACGGTCACCAAGTCTTCGGGCAGCCGCGCGGGGGCCCGCCAGAGAGCTGCGTCATGGAGCCCGCCAGCCAGCCAGGGACCATGCGATCTGCCCCCCGATCGCTCATCTCCCTCGCGCGCGCGCTCTGCGTCGTTGTAGGTAAAGGCACGTGCGACGACGTAGGACGCTCCTCTCTCGGTCTCTCCTACTAGCTGGAAACTCACAGCGAAGAATCTAACACCCGGCCCGGGGAGGCGCCCGGCGACGCAGGCGCTGGATGACAAGGCTGGCCAGCGGCAGCGGGTCAAGAACGAGCGGATCTCGAGTTCATTTAACTCCGGATTTCCCCGGCATGAATGCTGCCCCGGCTGTCGTCTGCCCCCCACAGTATTAGCGCCCCCCGCAATAACTCCGGATCCTGCCGAATTTGGCGCGCCCCGTACTGACGCGCGCGGGCGCGCTCCCCGGTCGGGTGCCGTGCCGTGGCCTCTGCCCGAGTCGCGCAGTGCGCTGCAGCACCTGGTGGCCTGCCCGCCGAGCCCGGCGCCCCCAGCGCCTAGCCATCCCATCCCATCCCACCCCCTGCCCCGGCCAGGCAGCCACCCAGTGCCACCAGGGCTGCTGGGCTGACGAGGGCCTGAGACGCTGCGGACCTGGCTCAACGAGCGCTACGCGACGCCTGAAACGCATGTCCCGGCCCGGGAACCCAATCCATAGATGCGCTTGCCGGCCGACACGGCTCCCGGCCGCGTGCGGCGGAGGGATTTGCCAGCACCGGCAGTGCCGCGACGCTGCATCTCCATCCCAAGTTCCAAAGCAGCAGCGCAGCAGCAGCTGAATTCTCGGCTAGAAACGAGAACCAAAGTTGCTGGAGCAGCAGCTGCATAGCATAGCATCTGCTCCCGTGTTAGGAGCTGGAGCAGCAGCTGAATAGCATAGCATCTGCTCCCGTGTTAGGAGTAGATTCGATCTTGAAGGTTTTGGTGTACAATGTACGAGCTCATGCTGTAAATGCCCTGAACCCAGCCCATCCGCCGTGGCTTCGTCACAGGCCGGCCGGCCGGCCGGCCGGCTCTCAGTCACTCGCCTCGCTGTACCTGCACTGATCAATGATCATGGAAGTCGAGGCCTGGCAGCCACATCTACGCCACTAGATTCTACCAGGCGTAGCATGTCCCGTCAGGTACCATGCCCTCTCGCGATGCGCGTACCCTGAGACTGAGATCGATCTCGCCACGTAGCGGCACTGCACTGTAGCAGCTAGCGGGGCGAGTGGGCGACGCCGACGGTTTCGGTAGGAGCGGAACCCTACCGATTCGGCCGGGCATGTACCAACGAGGGAGGTAAATGCCCATGAGAGGCGAGGCAGAGAGAGGCCGTGCGCTGTACTGTTCGCACGGTGTACCGGGTGAATTCGGCGAGATCGCTGAGATTTTCTACCGTTCTGCCTGCCGTTGGATCTTCAAACGTGAAGGATTCGGTGGGAGGACAATAACGCCACGTTTTTTTTTTACACTTTTTTTTGAAGATATAGAAGAGCTTCAGAGCACAACTTCGAATTTCAGCTTGACAAGTGCCAGGAAAATAAACGGAGTAATGTGGCAAACAGTTCAAGATAAGTTCACAAGTGAGAGGAACTATATATAGTATTTTTCTTATTGAAATTCACACCATATAAAAAATTTACCATCGTCTTGTTTTCGTTCCAGAGTTTGGTCCTCACAATACGAAATGATTGGTCAGGCTCTGGCCATCTCAGCTCATTCGATACTTCAGTTAGCCCTTCCAATATTATATCTGGATTCTGGAAAGAATGTTTGTACAATTGATTTCTTTGGCTGTAAAGTTACTCTTGAATGACAATCATGTATGTAACGTAAGCTTCGCCAGAATGTGAATCCATGCCCTTTCAAAATGGGAAGGTCCCTGTTAGCCGGATATGCTCGAGGGTGCGCTTCAAGCCGTACTGCATGACGGCCCGGTTCCCGGCTCTGAAACCGTCTCCGTAGGCTGTGGATGTGTCCGACTCAATCTGATGCTTGAAGAAATCCCCGAGCTTCCGCTCAAACTGAGACCGTCCCCCCTTTTTCGATGATGCGGATGTCGAAGAGCCTGAGGAAGATGATGCAGCACTACTGCCTGATCCTGCCATGATCTCTGACTCAATCCACATGTGGGCAAGGACTTGGCAGATGCCCTCTTCTACGTCTGGACTGAGTGTCCGGTATCCTGTGATGGAATGTTCATCAGCATGAAATGTCTATGTAATAGTTTGAAGTAGACAGGATAATAGGATATGTGGGCAGATGATTGCGGCAACTGGGTGAAAACTGCCTAGTGAATGCAAGCTTTTTTTAACAGAGAAATTAGCTTGGACATGATGTTATTTCTAGTTACTTGTGATACCTGACGTCTAAATTGAGCACCAACAATTACATGGCAGCGGCAGCGCAACTCAGTTCACCAGCGTTGGCTAATAAAAACTTGTCCAGTCTTGGAAACAACATACTACCTCCGTCCATAAATATATGACGTTTAGGACAAGCTATTTAGTTCAAGAATGAACTAATTTACTTGTCCTAAACGTCATATATTTGATAACGGAGGGAGTGATTTGCTTACCAGCCTACAACTAAGAGATTAGTTCAGTTGTTATGTGTCAGTTCAAAATAGTTATCATTAGTTTTGTTCTGAGAAAAACAGAAGAACTAGGTGTCACCTCTAAGTCGCAACCATGCATGCATCATCTCATGAGCTAATATTGAACCTGTCAACAACCTGCAAGAATAAAAAATTGTAAGAATCCATACAAACAAATTGAGCATTCATAAGGATTCAACAATGTAGAAGCAAAATAAACAGCAAAGTATTTCCATATTACACGGAGAAGATACTGTGATGGACAATGGTAAACTATTTTCCTCATGAACTCTGCAGTCAGTTCACAGTCCAGACATCTCCAATTCTATGCAACCATTTTGTGGCCTCATAGAAGGAACACTATTCTGAAGAAACTGAAAACAAACTACTTTTCTGAACTAGTCGTCTGATACTATTATTATTATGGTCAGGTGTTGCTGATTGTAACATTACAAAACAAAAGGTTGATGTTTCACCTTGGGAGGCCATACAGAATAAGAATTGCAGTCACTTCACATCGTCGCGTCAGCCTATATGGCTCTGTTATCATTTCCATAATTTTGTTTCCAGCCATTCTTGGTCTCCTCAGTATCTGAAAACATCCCCATTCAGAACCCCGCAGAACAACAGAACTAGAGTAGAACATGATTAAATGAAGAAAGAATAATCCAATTGGTGTTTGGGACAATTCTCACCGTGCTAACTGTCTGTTCTTCTGATAAGCATAGTCCTCTTGTTTCTGGAAGATGGTGGTGACCCTGGTACCCACAGAAAACAAACAGTTACAGCTAACAGTATAAAGGGGGAGAGAAGGAAATTGGATTTTGAGCATGGTAAACATACAGCCTTCTCTCCTTCCATGGCTTCATTTAAAGCCTGTCTCTCTACCAGAAGCAAAGGAACCTGCTGTTCCACTTTCATATTCAGACCTTCGTAAAATTCCTGAATTTCAAGATACAGAGGTTGACACTCGCTTGTATCCATCACTGCGGAATCAAGGCACTCTAGGCAGAGCTTACGGCCATCATCCAGCAATACATATCTTGATTCCCTTGGCTGATAAGTAAATGAACCATGTTGGAATGAACTGATCCAAATTTCACACAAAGCACCTTATCTAACCATGAAGCATGGCCACAACACTAAAATACAAAAGCAGAACATTGTAACTGAACATACCTCCATTCTTTCACAACTACAGCACCTTGGAGTACCATCCACTTCATGTGAAGGACAGTATTTTTGTAGCCAGAAAGGATGTGCCCTATATTCAATAAGGCCATTCATATTTGTAGGAATCTGAAAATAAGGAACTGTAAGATGGTGCATATGAAAACCAAAAATATAAGTCAACTGTCAACGCAAAACAACTTTCTACTCAGAACATAAACAATCAGCTACCTAAAATGTGCAACTAATTACAAGCTTCAGACCTTCCGTAGTTGCAACAATAAATAACTGAAACCATGAACATGGTCAGATATTAACAAGAATAAACATGGCAATCATTGAGAATGTAGAGGAAGTTACATTCTCCAGGAATGTGGAGGCAGATTTGATGTATTATTTCTTAACACAAAGAGGCATGTAAAACGTACAACGTTAACGACTTCTAACGTAAGCAGATAAGATCAGAGTAATGAAGTGATTCTTACAAATTGCTTGCAGACATCACATTTTGGGTGAAACTGCTCCTTGTAGCAAGTTTTATGGTACGGATGATTCCCCGACATGGAGAACTGCAACATAGTATTGTAAGGTCAGTATATCAAAGCAATTGCTCAAAAAGTTAACAAAGAAGTTACCTCATAGTCGTATATTGGTTGACTGCAGGCATGGCAACGAAAACATTCTGGATGCCAAACAGCTCCCATGCAACTGAGAAAACGACCGTGACCAATCTCTCTGTGACATCCTGCACATGCCCTGCAGGAAAGTACACTTTCACATTAAATTATAGTGAAGAGAGAAAAAAAGGGGGTCAGAATGATATCTTCCATGCCTATCAACCTAGTGTGTTTTAGAGCATTATAGCATCTTGTTACAATCGAAGCAACAAATCATACATAATTTCTTGTTTTTTTAACAGCATTGGAAAGTTCATGTCTACAATTTCTTGTTCTTTAGAGAGCATTGGAAAATTCTCATATCTGATGCACTTCTGTTTAAGAAAATCAGATCTTTCAGGACTTGACAATTTCCCAAAAGACTGGAACAAAAGATAAGGAAAGTGAATAGACATAACAATGTGCACACTGCACAATTTCCCCAATATCATATGAAAACTTCAGTTGTATACCTAAAGATGTTCAGTATTTTCTTTTCTTTTTTACATTAATGATCATGCCTTGATGCATTTGACTTCTTTACTGCAAATGCAAACTCAACTGGAATTTGCTGATAAAAAATTGAGCCTAGCTCAGTTGGTGGAAGGTACGGGTGTACATTTCCACCATCCAGTTTCCATTCCGCTTTAACTTTAATTTTATGCCTATCTTCTTCTTAACACAAAATATCTAGTTCCTACTAGGTAGTATCATTAAAACACAATGACTACACCCATTGAAAATCTGCTGGTATGAGCTCTCACTCAAGACACATTCTCTCATTGCGATTAGTAATATTTGCCAAGCCATTAAACAGAATGTGGTATAAAAGAATTAATACTTAAGTCAATGTACTAGTCATTCTGATAGAACAAATAAGATGTGTTATCCTTTTAGCACTGTTATGCAGCGTTCATGATTTCATTTATTGCACTTCCTTTTTGGTGAACTATAATGTCAGTTTAGTTATATACTTATTTGCTATTTCATAAACATGAACATATCCACACAAAACTCAGTAAAGTAGCCTAGTTGAAATGAACCTGAATCCAGATGAGAACATAAATGGTAATGGTTGATATGCATTGCCACCATTTGCGGTGCCATTTTCACGAGGTGGTTGATATGTACTGCCACCATTGGTGGCGCCAGGTTCACGAGGCGGATGATATGTATTGCCGCCACTGGCACTGCCATTTCTGCAAGGGGGCGATTCAACATTCAAGCTTTCCTGGATAGCTCTTGCAAGTAGCTCATCGTCCTCCAAATGTGTATCCTTGTCTAGAAGGGGGAAAAAATAAACCAGAAAGTGTCACACACATTAACTGCATGAATTCATACGGAATTTTTGTAACAGCATCTGAGACATATAGTACATTGAGTTACAGTAGTTCAAATAAAGCTTTGAACGCCAATTCGCCATACCCATACACTTCTATGTAATACTCACTTTTCAGGGATGCAATCCAGAGAAATATTCAGCAAGTTAATTTTCATATCTAACCATAGAAATTGGAGAAATCATTCTTCAACCCATCATCAAAAGTAAACACACAGATGCCAAGAAAGGATGCCAAGACAAACAATTAACTGCATGATAATTTCTTGCTTTCTTTTGGATGGAACTGTATCGCTCTGTGTTTCCATTTACCTAAGGAATCCACAGAAATCTAGAACAAACTAATTCCACTTAAAAATGGATAAGATAAACGAGTTTCTTGATGAACATTAGACAAGGTCACAAAAATGAACAGGAAGAAAATAATTATCTTAAAAGAAATACTCCCCCTGACTGTACTATTATCATATGCAGTGGACTAGCTTCAAATTCTTTTTTTTTAAAAAAACAGATAATACGAGAAAGCGCACTTCTCTAAAACACTAAGTACCTTGACAAATGTCATGGCATAGGTAAACATAAGTGATAAGCACTTCTCTAAAACATTATGAACCTGGATGAATGTCAATGCATAAATTAGCAAACATAAAAGGGGACAGCTAACAGAAATGAAACAACAGAAGAGTTTTAACATTCTTTTGGATAATGAACACTTGAGGAGCAGGAGGAATATAACGCATACTAACCTATTGTCTTTGCCTTTCTTTGTTCCTCTTCTAATAGAGAGAGCGCTATAGCACGGTCAATATCCTCATTGTTAAACTCTGAAAGTAAGTCCTACATTGCATGTGAATATTTGATCAATATCAATAGAATTATACTTTGTTTCTTAGAAGCTTATTATGAAAAAGGTACATAAGCCAGATATATAGCATTTTTTAGGAAGCAGTTGGTGCCATCTGGAACCTTATTAGAAGGTTGTAAGCGCACAGAAATTGGCTGTATATGTACACATTGATTGAAGCATCAACGTAGCCACAACCACAACCACAACTAATAATAAGGGAAATGTTGCTTTCATATTACCAATCTCAATACATTTTCCTAGATCAGTACCTATAAAAAGAAAATGTTGATTGACAAGATACAGTTGAGTAAAAAGCTGTCTTTTCAAGCCATTGAGGTACAAACCTCTATGCATTGTATACAAATCGGAGCCTTTTTCCCCATAACAGGAACAGGACAAGTTCTTTTGGAGCTCATGCCAAATGCATCTCCTTTGGCTACACTAGATAAATAGAATGACCTCCTTTTATCCTGAACTAGATTAGGAAGTACCGAGGGACTCCAATAAACGATATTGTCCAAAAACACAAAGTAGTAAAGGTATTGAATAAGGTTCTTACAGTCACAACAGGAGAGCTAGAGGGTTCATTCCATGATGTCTCTTCAGCAGGCCTGCTGTGATACTGCCCTTCCGAGATATTGTGGGTTGAACCTCTAAAAAACTTCGTCAGCCAACCCATATTGCTCAAAATGGCAATGGAACAATAGCTGTTATCTGCAAATTATAAGGCAAGTTAGGACACGCAAAACCAGCGGTGAGATTAAAGTGGGGTGAAATTGAACCCCCAATTTTTATTGGAAACCAAACTGCACCATCACCCTGGGTGCCAAGTTCGATTGTGCAAGTGTCAATAGATTATTAACCTTCCAAACAGAGAACGTAGTCAAACCATCGATGACTCGATTAGATTAGTACGGAACCACGCAACAGGCAAATCCGCAACCGTACGGAACCGTGCCAAAGGAAGGATTTGGATTGGTTGTTCCAATCAGACAATCACTAGTGTTAGGCTCTAGAATCCATCCAGAGCACGCAGGGGGTGCTTACCAGGAGGCGAGGCCGATCCAAGTCCGGATGGATCTCCGCTCCACGGCGCCCGTGGAGGCTGGGAGGCGGCGAGCGAGGCTTCTCCTCGAAGAGAGAGACCAGGCTTGGCCTGTAGCAGCTGCCCCCCAGAAACCGGCGGCGATGCCCCGCGCAACAAATTGCCAGGAAGTAAACGAGCCGGCGAAGGAATCGGAAGAGAAATCCGGAGAGCGGAGGAAGGGGGAGGGAGGCAGGCGGCTGGGGGGAGCGGGATGGGCGAGGGAGCGACCGGGCGCGAGCGGGCAGGTTGCGATCCTACCAAGACGAAATGGCCCCTCCCTTTTTTTTCGGGGGCCTTCGGCCGGGCTGGCCTCCCTCGCCTTTTTCAGGTGATCTCGGCGAGGAGAGGAGGCGCGGCGGCCGACGCGGTGGTCGGCGCGGGCGGGCCGATCGGCCGGCAGGACCAGCCCGGGTTCGGGAGGGGCCGCCGCGTCGCGTCAGCCGTCAGGTGCCCGTGCCCAGGCGCAGGCCGAGAAAAGAGAAGCGGGTAGCTGGGGTGGGGCTCCGGCTACGAAACCGAGGAAGGGAAGAGCCGGGGTGTACGCGGACACGCGAGACAAAAGAAATCCGAAAACGGCAGCCGGGATAGCGCCCAGAAAGTCGCTGGGAGGCATTCTCTTCACGTCTCCGGTCTCCGGCCTCCGGCCTCCGGGCTTGGAGCGATTGATCTCTGATTTGTCTCATTCCACGCGCTCTTGAATTTTTCTTTGAATGGGGAAACACGTTTCTCTTCGGAAGGATCTCTCTTCCTGTCAGTCTGCTAATCCCAAAAATAGACGCCGTACCAGAGCATCGCGAACGAAAACAAGCAAATCACACAGTGACAGTACCTTTGGTAAGTGCTGCTTTGGGCTTTCCGTTGGCGTAAGGCAGTATAACACTCGTTTAACAACTGATCGCACCAGTACATTTACAGCATTCACAGGAGTTACATATTCGTCGCATAACATATCACATATGCTCTCGCGGATGCTTGTACAATACGATCTCCTCCTCGAGCTCGGTCCTGTCGCCGCTCACCAGCACCCAGACCTCGGAGATCTTCTCGACGCGCCCTTCAGAGAGATCGGCGATGGTGAAGGCGCGCGAGGTTGGAGCCACCGACGCCGATCCCTCAGGCTGATTTTGCTCGTCGCTGGGACTCGCTTGCGCGTACCTCACTCTGGGCACAACCGCTCCGTTCAGGTATATGGTGCCATTGGCTCCAAAGGCGATCATCTTCCTCAGGCCTCTCCCGTAGGCTAGGCTCTTGTGCATGTGCCCGAACACGACCAGCGGGATGGAGACTCCGGTTTCCCTTTGCAGATCGGAGATGGCTCGCTCGAGGTCTGCAGAGTTTTTGTTTGAGCTTGTCATATGAAGTAGTTTGAAGGAGAAGTAAGGTAACTAGAGGGAAAGTATTGCATGAACATCAGACCTGGATCGCCATGGTCACCGCCACCAGGTACCCAATCCCGCCCACAGATATCATCCATTCTTGAACCTAGACCTGCATAACCATAAATATTAACATGAGGCATGTTATGACTTCAAACTATTTGTTCATGTGGTTCATGTACTATCTATGAAATCCATTCAATTAAATGTTCAGACACCTGTTGGTCCATTATGTGCAAGCAGTACAACAGAATGGCCCTCTGGTGCACTTGTAGCAGCATCGTATATCTTCTTTGCACTCCCAGCCATATCGTTGACACCCCTACATGGTAATTTTAATTACAGTAAGTGGTCAATACTCGGTAGTGACAATGGATCAAAGTACAGGTATCAGCAAGAGCTAAAACGAGAGCAAGAACATCGTGTGATGCTTATTTACAAAGTGAGGCTAGATTTCCTGAAGAATATTTAGCTAGAGCTGCGAAGTTCCTATGTAGTCTACTATTTGGTCTTAACAGCAAGGACCAAAAATGAAGAGTAATCCAGGGGCAAATGGTGACAATTGGGGGTTGGATTGTGTTAATCATAGTTAGTGTCTTATGAATAAGAACAAAATAAGCTAGCTCCATAACCAAAATCAAGTGGACAGCCAATTAGTGTGCATATCTATCTGGTCGTAGGTAACCATCCTTCTAAAGAAACTAAGAAAGATAAGCCTTCCATCAAAACACCTGTGTATAGAACAGTGATGGACAACAGCAAACTCAAATGAACAGGCATCACCATTCCACCCAGCTTCCTCCTACGTCCTAACCAAGGTCATTCCAGTAGTAATTTTACTACCTAGCAAAAGCACCTGATAAGTGTTAAGTATATCAAGGCCCATATATATTGTAGGCCCAGTGATATAACGAGGAATCTCACCACTCCAAAACATTGAATCAAGGTGTCAATTCCTGTTTCTTTTGAAACCCTAGTCCAGGATTAGTTTAGGTTTCCAGATCTGGAACTTGATGGAAAATTTTAAAAATAATTCAAGAAATAGTCAGTTTTCTTATTCTTGGTTATTACCTCATAGCCACTCTCATTTGCTCCAGCATTTCAGCTATTACTTGTATTCATTTAGCCAACTCTATCAACAAATGTGTGCAAGAAATCTATATGTGCTGGGATCACGCAGCCGAGTGGCACGCACATCGAAATGGGAGAAATTGTATACAGGAAATGCAATTGATGAAGAATTAACTCCAACAGTCCATGTTTAACTATTAAGGAAATGGCAAAGAAATATCAAGTACTAAACAGAAAAGTTATAAACATATTTATGCACTAGTAAGATATATCTTACCAACCATTTCAATAGAAGCTTTGGTCTAAATAGTCTATCACCCCCACAGGAAAATGGCCGCCCACCAACAACACTAAGCTTTATTGTTGGAAAATCCAAACATTTGTACCCAACATGCTGCTCACCAAGGCTGATATTAACAAGAAAATGGAAATAAATTATAAGTACTATTGATCATTTCCAGCTTAGAGAGTATGATAGTCAAGTGAAGAGCAAGAACAACTGACACCCAGAATTATTCTACATGGCTATAACCTGATTGTACCATTGAGTAGTTAGACTGAAAATCAGCTTTTCACTTAGTCCTAGAAGGCTAGTGCAGTTTTACCCAATTAATTTCAAAAAAGGTTCTATGCTATGCCGATTTCATTCTTCTAAAGAGGAAAGAGAAAATAAATCATGAAATTACTAAGCAATAAAGCTGAAATTCATAAGTGTCACGAATTACTAGGTACTAAAGCTGAAATTCATAAGTGTGAGACAGTGGAAGAGCATAACAGCAATTATGCAATCTAGAAGATGCATTTGTTCAACATTTACTTCAACAAATTTCCTTCAATGCCATACTGCAGTCATGCAACATATTGCAATAAACACAAAAATTTATTGCATAAATAAGGAATATCTGACCTTCCAAGCTGAAGACGAACACGATCTGCCTTCCTGAATGCCAACAGAGTACAAGATGATATAAAAAAGAAAATTTAATGAAACTACTTTTGTACTTTCTCCTTGCCAGATGAAAGTATGATTCTTACTTCTCTGAGAATTGATATGTGTGCCAGCAATCATGATTACCAAGAATTGCTGCCTTTGGCAACTGAAGGTCCGAAATGCTTTTGACAAGTTCAACATTTTCATTACCATAGTCCCCTGCCATAGATTGAGGGGAGAAAACAGAAGATGGCAACCAACAAGAATCTAAGCGTTGTTTCACAAAGTAACTAAAGGGTAAAACATGAAATACAGAAAATATGGAAAGGGGCATACCTGTAAAAAGTACCAAATCCGGCTGTGTTTCACAGAGAGAGCAAGTTAGAACTTCTGGTGAAAACAGAGTGATTTTCATACAAATATTTTCTGTCAAATTCTAATGTCACTGGGAGTGGTAGCATCTATTGCAAGTGCATGGGAAGCATAGGGAGCCCGATTGAATGCACATTCTAGACAATACCACATAGTAGAACTAGAGAGAAGCTACATATGAAATGTACACACCACAATAAAATATCTAATGGACTAGTGTATCAAAAAGCTGAAAGCGCAATATGCAATACCTGAAGAAACTGGAGTGCCTTTGAATCTTCCTCAAGGGCCCAATCATTGTGCTGCACAGTTCAACACATAAACACCAAATTAGTACAGAGTACAACATACAATCAGATCTAAGCACATGATTACATGAATTTTAAACCCGGAAGCATAAACGCTACAAGAGTTACTACTATAACTGATGGTCTTGTCAAACCACAAAAGTAAGCCATTCACTCTTAAATCATATCCATAAGAGAAATACATGTAACTAGCAGCTTTCCAAGGTGTCTGATCAGCAGAACATGGAATCAAAATGCAGCACCTGAGACTCTGAGTTTGGCTATGCTCAAGTTTGGGAAAACGCAACTCAAGTAATTTCTACCATACACAGCGAAAGGAAGCAAGTCATCCACTACTAAATCATATCCATAAACCAAGTGACTAGCAGGTTTCCACGGTGTTTAGCCAGCAGAACATGGAATCAAAGGATACTGCATGAGCCTGTGTTTGCCTACGCTCGAGTTTGGGGGGAAAACACAACTCAAATGATTGTCCAATTCTGCCCCATAACGGAAACCATGTCCCGCTTGCTAAAATTCTAAACTGAAATTCCAGAAATCAAATGCCGCCTAAGTCCCGCGCCCATCCCCGAACTCTACCAACCATCACCCAATCACCAAGCCAAACTGCAAGTCTGCAACAATCAGGTCAATGTGCAGAGCCCCAGTCCCCAAATGGCAAACGGCCAAATCCTCTCCGGCGGTCCAGCCTCCTTGCTTCTAATGCCCAGAACCTGGAATCCAACACGGAATCGCAAAAGGCTACACCCGTACCGCACCCATGGCTGGCGCCCCCTCCTCAAAGAAGAGAGTGCATAGTTGTTCGTAGAGAGAGGGGAGAAGAAGTACCACGTCGCCGACGACTGCGATGCGGACGCGGCCGCGGCCGGCGCCGGCGGCAGGGTCCATGGCCCTGCGGCTCGTCCTTGACGAAGGCGAGGAGGAGCGGGGAGGAGGGGCGTTTGCGGAGGCGCGCGCGGCTACCGCTGCTCCGGCCGCCGACCAGGAGGAAGAGGAGCAACAACACCGCACGACCATCTTCTTTTTCAATTTTATTAGACAAGGGAATTTCCCAACTACCGTCTGTTCGCATTTTTTTTTCCTCACTCCACATGGGCCGCATTGTTCGGTGGCTTGCGGCCTTGCGGGCGGAGGCTCCATCGTCTCCTCACCATTTCGGCCCTGACCAAATTTTGGGCTTGGTTTCCGGGACGTCAGCAGGGCAGAGTACTCCACTAAGGTAGTGTTTGATTCCTTGTATGAACCTACATGTATGAACTGGTGTGGGATCTGAGTGTTTGATTCCTTGTATGAACCTACATGTATGAACTGGTGGGGATCTGAGCACGTCCAAGTGATTGGTTCGTTGAATCGCACCGCTTTTGTCCAGGATGAGATGGTTCAGATTCATGGAATATACTGAGAAGATGTCGTACCAAGCTGTGCGCCAAAATCGACCGAACGACTCGGTACAGGATGGAACCATCCCCCACCTGTATCAATCCATCTAGGATCAACCCATCCAGCTGAACCATCCCATATAGGATCATCTTCCATGCGAGCAACCAAACACTACCTAAACTAACGCAAGAAGTGTTGAAACGGTATACATCAACTTATCTCCCACATAAAATACTGTCTTTAGATTGGGGGCAAAAGATGAATGAATATTGGGTGGAACCAGCGTTGGGTCGTACCGTTTTTGTTTGACATAAGACTTAGACATAAGACCATGTAATGCACTTGAAAAAGTATCTATCTATCTATCTATCTATCTATCTGTAACAGATAATCTGTGCTGCTAGAATGGTGGTTGACCCTCAGAGAACAATTGCCGGCAGCCAAGAGGAAAGGATCCAAAACACCTTTTTCCGCATTTATTGATAGTTCAACGCAGGCGTGTTCAGGAACATGGAGACTCTGCCAATGCACAAATGATAACGATATTGATCAAGAAAAAAAAGAGCTAATTGAATTTGCGGCTGGGGCCTTATTGCATTCGAGTTGCTTGTTTAGTGAGTACTCAGCATTATTAGGCGTGAAAGGCCACACTTTGCTGTCTCTACTGTGTACGTAACGCCGTGTAGCTCTAGCTCAGCAGATGTGGGTGCGTGTGCCCTCATGCAGCGTGCTGTGTATTGCAAACTTATTTCTTCTTAGTACAAAGATGTATAGTTTTTAATACAAAGATGTATAGTTTTCATGTGTATTGGAGGAGAAAAGGAGTAAAGGACAGCATATCTATCAGTAAGTGAGAATACGGTCGTCTCTCCTCTTGAGTTAAATGTGTGCAGTACAATGATTCAACACGGAATGAGCCTATACCATGATGATACAAAGGCGACACGTACTTTGTTATAACTGACAAAGCATTGAGGTTCTATTGATCTCCTATTACAAGCTAATCTCTCCGTCCCAAATTACTATTCATTTTATCTTCTATAGATACATGGACTTTGCTATGTATCTAGATATATGCTATGTCTAGATATATAGCAAAAACTATGTATCTAAGCTAAAATGAATAATCATTTGGAACGGAGGAAGTACATGAGTTATCTTGGTCACAAAATTGCTCAGTGGTCAATCAAGTAGATAGTTCGTGCAGTAACATGCAAGAGCTAGAATTGATGCGGAACCAGAATCAATCTTGAGTTCTTGACAACATATGCCGTTTATAAATTATATTATCATATCTAAGATGTAGCCATAAAATTTTTAAAACATCTAACTACAGATGTGGTCGTAAACAGATATAGTTTGTATACTCCATGCCTCATGATCGTGAAGTTCCTGCCACATATATGTCGTTATAGTAAGAGGCAACTTTGTTACTATGAAAATTTCTCAAGAACTTATAATCATCTGTATTTGGCTTGGGCTTCTTTAACGTGAGGCGAGGCTTAAAGTATGAAAGAAAATAATGGATCATGCCAAAAGCATGACCTATTATGTTAGATTGGTTGCTTAATCCTCTTGCTAAACTCAAGGCAAGCAAAGAGAAGGGAGATGACATCCGGACGCTCGGCCACGCAAATCTTGCATGCAAGACATAGGTTAGCCAGTTCAGCGAGTCAGGCGACCCGTTCAACCGTATGGCCCACGTGACAGAGAGAAGTGAAGGTTTCCTCCGTTTCTCGCGGGAAGAAGACAAAAGTCCAGCCGGACACCGCAGCTCCCGCGCCTCGCGGTGAAACGGAGTCACGGAATTTTCTAACGGCAGTAACTGCCACGCTATTGCATCCTGACGACTCACTGACACCGGGCCCGAGAAATAGCCGAACAGAAAGCGTGAGCCATGCAATTCTTCCTGTACGCAAAAGCTCACCATCCATCACAGCTGAACATGGTGGGGCACAAGTGTCAGCGGGACAAAACATCACCCGTAAGTAAATTCCGGGGTGACAAAAGGCCAGCGATGTGTTTCCAGGCTTCCAGTGGCCAACCACGACGCTCGGCCCACCGTCCACAGGGGTCAAGGGGTAAACCGCCTCAACAAGCAGCGGAGCTCAGAATGCCCCCCACACGGACGCCTCTGATCTCCTCCGCGCCCCCGCTCTCCACCCAATCAGCTCATCTCGGCCGTCGGATCGAAGTATAAATAGGCCACGGGCACGCAAGGCCAGTCCCTCTATTTCATCACCCGGCTCCCCTCTCGCCTCCTCCGTTTGTTCCCCCGAGACGGCGAGCCGAGGCGGAAGCGGCAGGAGGA
The DNA here is from genome assembly GCF_005286985.2 of Setaria viridis. NCBI lineage: Eukaryota > Viridiplantae > Streptophyta > Magnoliopsida > Poales > Poaceae > Setaria > Setaria viridis. The sequence continues at coordinate 3,817,520 of NC_048266.2, forward strand.
GAAGCGTTCGCGACCGCGGCCTCACGTTTTGGGGTTCGTCTCCCCGCTCTCTCTAGCTCCCCCGCCCGGATCCCATCGAATCCCAGGCGCTAACCCTAGCCCAATGCAGGAGGAGGATCGCCCGGGAGATCGCGCGCGAGGCGGTGGTGGTGGAGCGGCGGCGGCGAGGATGACGGCGCCGCGCGGTGGCGGGGACGAGCCGCCGCCGTCGTCGGCTGCGGCGGCGTCGGCGGGGCACGCCGCGGGGAACGACCCGGTGACGCCGACGTCCGCGCTCGTCTCGGGGCTCAACCGCCGCGGCTCGAGGGGCGCGGGCATGGCGACCTTCTCCATGGAGGTCTTCGACAACGAGGTGGTGCCGTCCACGCTCAGCAGCATCGCCCCCATCCTGCGCGTCGCCGCCGAGATCGAGCCCGAGCATCCCCGCGTGGCCTACCTCTGTACGTGCACTCGCGTCCTCGGGGGATTGTTGTGGTGCACTGTGCACTCGCGTGAAGTTTTGAGCCGTCTGTGTCTGGATTTTGTCACAAATTAAGCGGGCGCTCCTGATGAACTTTATCTGGCTTGGCTGTGAACTTGAATTTTTCTCAGTGTTTGTGCGTTTAGGAGAATTTTTTTCTTAGATATTTTTGGGGGGCACATGCACGCCTTGATTAGTGGTTTTATGAGAGGTGTTGTCCTTCAAATCATGATCGTGCGAGGAGTCTGCTCAGACAAAAGTTGCTGTGATTTCCCTTCGAGCATTTCTGGCGTTATCACGTTTTCATGCTTCGGGGAGCAAATTTCGGAGTATGTTCACACCCATACGAATCACAGTTTGTTTTCTACAACCATCCATAGCATCAATTGTGCCATTGCCGATACATTCCTTGGTTTTTTAAAACCAGTTTGCAAACAGATAGACGTTACTGGAATTGTAACTTGGATGATAGGCTTTGCTACTTCCTATACAAAAGTAAATGCAAGTTGTCAACCTTTTGCTGGCTTCATCTTAGATAGTTTCTTTGTGAAATTAGGTCGGTTCTATGCCTTTGAGAAGGCGCACCGGCTGGATCAGAACTCCATCGGTCGTGGCGTCAGGCAGTTCAAGACAGCTCTGCTCCAACGTCTTGAAAAAGTGAGAAGCGATCTTCCTTGCTCTATATTTTTGCATGCTATTAGCGTACATGTTGTTCTCCTTCATTTGTATTTACTCATTTCAGTTCGTTACTAGTTGCTTGCTGTTTTTTTTCTCTTGCCAGGGAATTTTTTTGGCTTGCATGGTTTGTAATCTGTACTATGCTCTGAAATTTGTTACTGCTGGATAAACCTTCAAAAAATATTACTTGGTAGACAAGTGTATCATTAATGTACTTGTCTGTAAGCCTCAGAATTGAAGTTACATTATGTTGTAAAACAAGCTACAGAGAAAGTGTAGCTCCCTAACTATATATATAAATATATAGGTGTGTTCTGCTGTTGTTGTAAAATGCTCGAATGCAACAAATAAATGTATGCACTTGACAAATGATGGTGTCTATCTATTTGTAGTTTGTTAGATGATGTGTCATGAACACTAATGCCAAGTTCATTGGATATTCAGTTCAATTTTTTTTTGAAATCTGTTGAGATAATCAGGGTTTTACAACTTCCTCTTGAATGCAAAGCCTAACTCAAGAAATATATTTTCCACTCTTCTGCAACACCACAGGATAATATCCCTAGTCTTGCTAAGCGCGTGAAGAAAAGTGATGCCCGTGAAATCGAGAGTTTTTATCAACAATACTATGAGAACTACGTTCGTGCGCTCGACAAAGGGGAACAAGCTGACAGGTAATTCCCAAGTTTCCAACCTGGGTTCTCTGATATCTGCTACAAATCTAATCTAGTCATGAAACACCATGTCCCATGCTAATGCTGCCTGCAGGGCTCAACTTGGAAAGGCCTATCAGACCGCTGGAGTCCTATTTGAAGTGCTCTGTGCCGTCAATAAGAACGAGAAGGTTGAAGAAGTGAATCCGGAGGTTCGTGCTCAATGTCTTCTTTAAATGTCTCTATTGAAATGTATGGGATGAGTTTTTCTAATACTCCGCTGCACAGATTATTCGCTTGCACAAGGATGTACAAGAGAAGAAAGACATCTACGCACCGTTCAATATCCTCCCTCTTGATGCTGCCAGTGCATCCCAGTCCATCATGCAGCTGGAGGAGGTATGCACATTTCAGAACTGTAGGGCGTCTTTCCTCAAAAAGATAAGGACATTGTAATGATTTAATCAAAGAAGCTGAAATGGTCTGGTTGCATTACTAATAGATCAAAGCAGCAGTCACAGCACTGAGGAACACAAGGGGCTTGACCTGGCCGTCAACATTTGAGCCAGAGAGGCAAAAAGGTGGTGATCTTGATTTGCTGGATTGGTTGAGGGCTATGTTTGGCTTTCAGGTCTGCTGGTTCTATTTCAACTTTGTCATTCTTTATACCAAAATGGGAATTTCGGTCCTCTTGTTATTAAGAAAGCATATGGATTCATTTTATCATTCTATTCATAGTAAAGCTTGTTACATTTGGATCTAATATTAGCTTTCTTATGTGCAGCGGGATAGCGTGCGGAATCAAAGAGAACATTTGATTCTCTTCCTTGCTAATGTCCACATAAGACTCGAGCCAAAGCCCGAACCACTTAGCAAGGTTTTGTTCTTTGTCACAATTCATTTCAATGGCTTGACCATATAGCGTGATAAGTTTGGTATATTATGCTACTCTGCCTCCGCTGTCAGACTCATATGTCTCCTGAAAGCAATAATGATGTCTAGAAATGCGTTGTCCTACTGGCATTTGGTTAACTGATTTTTGAAGTAGCTGCATGCAAAACATGAGATGACTAATTGCATTCCATCACATGATGTGAAGATTATAACTATAGTTAAGTCCAAACACACACAGAGAAGCACTGTGCAACTGGTTTGCATGCATGCAAATCAAGTGTATTGCTCGACAGTACTAGTCCATCCCTTATTTTTTTTCATGCCTTTTAGTTCACTGGCACTTTTTGTTTGTCCTTGAAACAGCTTGATGACCGAGCTGTCGATGTGGTGATGACTAAGCTATTCAGCAATTACAGGAAATGGTGCAAATTTTTGTCACGGAAGCATAGTTTAAGGTATAATATTCATTACCCTTGTTTCCTAATTTAATTATCTTAATGCAAATTGTGCTCATGATCTTGTAACTGCAGATTTCCTCAAGGTGCACAACCACAGGAAATTCAGCAGCGGAAGATTCTATATCTAGGTCTTTACCTGCTTATATGGGGTGAAGCAGCAAACATCAGATTTATGCCAGAGTGTCTTTGCTACATCTTCCACAATGTATGATGCATTTTTTAACTATCACATTCAATAGAGGAGCTCATTTCAACGATGTATTGTCCTGTTTGAGACGGCATCTTCGATTTGCGCAGATGGCATATGAGCTACACGGTCTGCTAGCTGGAAATGTTAGTATTGTGACTGGGGAAAATATCAGGCCATCTTATGGTGGGGATGAGGAGGCATTCTTGAAGAAAGTGGTCACGCCTATCTATCGTGTCATTAAAAAGGTACTGTGATAAAGCATCATCATATATGATTAGCAAGAAGTTTCCTCAAATACAGATGCTTGTGATTATTTGCAGGAGGCAGGCAAATCACAGCACGGAAAGACACCACATTCTGCATGGTCTAACTATGATGATCTAAATGAGTACTTCTGGTCTGTCCATTGCATTATTTTCTGAGTGCATATCAACATCTTTTTTGCATCTTTCATTGCAAATCCCACTCCATTTCACTCAGGACGCCTGATTGTTTCTCACTGGGGTGGCCTATGCGGGATGATGGTGATTTTTTCAAATCTGTGCATGATTCAAGGCCTGTAACAATGGTACAAATTTGATAACCATCTGCAATCTGAAAATATTTCTGCCAAATTAATTGATTGGGGATTACGTTTCTGGCAAAATATATTTACAGGCTGGAAGCTCACCAGAAAAGATTTCCAATAAAAGTACAGGGAAGACAAATTTCGTTGAGACTAGAACGTTTTGGCATATCTTCCGAAGTTTTGACCGAATGTGGACCTTCTATATTTTGGCTCTGCAGGTTATTTGTTGAAGTTGTATATGGATATTTTTGTAAACTTGACTATGGCACACCTGCTAATCTTCTAATGACTTATTGAACAGGCAATGCTGATTTTTGCTTGGAATGATTATTCGGTGACTCAAATCCTTCAGAAAGACCTCTTATATTCCCTATCTAGTGTGTTCGTCACTGCAGCATTTCTACAGTTCCTCCAAAGTATGCCCCCTTTATTGAAGTACCAGTTGATTTTTTTTTTTTGAAATATGTACACATCATTGCATCATATGGTACGTGATAAAAATGTCTGCATGTCTTGTTTCTTCAGTAGATAATGCTAATGAAAGCATTGTGCTAGTTGTTCTTTAATTGCATCTTTATACCTTAACCATCTGTTAAGTTATTGACAAGTGGATTTTTAGGGTGAAATGCACTAGATTTTTGGTTTTGTTCATTAGCAGTGTTTCAAAACTGTTTAATGAACCACTCCATATCTATTAATAGATACTGAACTAATGACTGGCATCAATTTTCTACCGAAACAAATCTGTTGAACATCTGTCAAACTTGTTAGCCTTACCACTTTCCAGCTTCAGTAGGCCAATTTGCTTGTGCAGCCTTCTGCTGGTACCTTCTACTGACCCCAAAATTTTGCAACCTCATCACAGTCATGTTCTGGACATGCTCAAGTTTGGAGCTTATGATGTCTTTACACAGATTAATGCAACATTTAGTTTCTAGTCCAAAGTATGACTGATTTTCTTATTTAATTGATGGCAGGCATTTTAGACTTTATTCTGAACTTTCCTGGTTCTCATAAATGCAAGTTCATCGATGCCTTGAGAAATATTCTGAAGATCATAGTTAGTGCCGCATGGGCTGTGATTCTTCCATTTTTCTACATGAGCACAGCACCAAAAGTCAACTTACCTCTGAAAGACCTGGAAAAATGGTTACGTTATGTGAAAGGGGTGCCAACTCTGTATATGCTGGCTGTGGCAGTGTACCTTATACCAAATATCCTTAGTGCAGCACTCTTTCTGTTTCCAATGTTCCGAAGGTGGATAGAAAATTCTGACTGGCACATTGTTAGACTGCTTCTGTGGTGGTCTCAGGTATTTGATTCAATCTATATTATGTTTGCTTTTGTTGTCTATATTTTAGGAAAGTGATCATGAAACATGTCTGGTATTAAAACTCATTCCAATTATTTTCCTGTAAGACAGCATTTTTTACTTGGCAAAACTTAAGCTAATGTTTGACTGGATTCAATGGAATTTCAAGAATGCACTTGATCACATAACTTGTCATGTTCTTTCTTCATAAATTTCCTGGAGCTATTTTTTCCAAGAACTAAAGTTTGTTTAATTTTGCAAAATGCATTTGATGATTTCTTTGATTACACGTTGTGAATGTAAAGTTCAGATTCGAATGGCAGCTATATTCTTCAAATTTGTTAGAACATCATGAATTATCGTAAATTTGGATTGTTATGTTACCATCATCTTGAATGCCATACTGCCAGTTATATGCCAATCACTTGTTATTTGTTATGCATCCCAGTATTCCTAGTTAAGAAAAATTAGCTCATAAAACAGTCTAAGTACAAAATGGCAAAGGGCTTCTGTTGCAAAGGAAGAAATTATTCCATCTTTTGATCTTTGTTTGAGAAAATGTAGTATTGGTAATTGCATAATTCTTCAAAGCTTACGACCATAGTGGATGCTCTCTTCTCCAACATTATTGTTAACCCAAACATTTCATATTGGATTTGTTAGAGCTACTTTACTAAACGAGGATATCATATTTTGTGCCACTCCAGCAAATGGAGGTTGTGATTTGCATAACTACTTCTGTAGTCAAGATAATCAATATATTTGGTATACCGACCTACTTCAATAGCCTGCACCCAAACAATGTATCTGAGTTTTTTTTCCTTTTTTATTTTTCTCCTTCTCCATTGTTTTTCTGCATCAAAATGATTCCATGTACATTTCATTTCCATTTTCTTTATATTTTTTGAAAGGCATTTTCTTTATATTATGGTCCATTCCTGCATGTTCGAGTATTTTTTTATATTATGGTCCATACACTTGTTATATCATCCTAACTGCACGATATGTTGCAGAAACGAATTTATGTTGGCCGTGGGATGCACGAAAGCCAAGTTTCACTATTTAAGTAAGTTCACATGCTATTTGTTTATTTATTATTATTATTATTACTAGTGCTCTTCTTTCTGTGGATACTTATTTTATTCTATTCAACTCAAAAGGTATACATTCTTTTGGATTTTGCTGCTATGCTCCAAATTTTCGTTCAGCTACTTTGTACAAGTAAGTTCTCCAATTAGATGTTTTGCAACGATGCTTTTACATGCTAGATCTGAACCTCATTCTCATCTTGCTTTGCAGATTCAACCTCTGATAAAGCCAACAAAGGACGTAATGGGTGTTCATAATATCCGTTATGAGTGGCATGAATTTTTCCCTAATGGTAGTTGATTATTTCCTAACTTTCTTTTCGGGTGGGGGATCTTCATTGAGGGAACCCTTTTCTTTGATTAATAATAGCTACTGCTTTCTGCAGCATCCTATAATATTGGTGCTATACTGTCGCTCTGGGCTCCTGTTCTCCTGGTACGAACGTATTTAACGTACATATTATCTAGCTAGTAATATCATCTTGTTCTTCTTTGATTTGAAACATGAACCGTAACTCTAATATTCATTTGTGTTGCCTTTAATTATTGCAGGTCTATTTAATGGATACACAGATATGGTATGCCATCTTCTCTACAATATTTGGTGGCATGACTGGTGCACTTGGGCGACTTGGGGAGGTAATAAATGAATCTAAAACCATTATATGGTACTTGTTATCTTATTTAAGGTCAATATGAGCATTAGAATGTTTAGAGAGCCTGATCACCAAATAATTGTTTTGTGATGGCTTCTATGCTAAGGAGTTGTATGCAATATATTGTTTGTATGGAAAAATCTTACTGAAAAATCTGCAGCCCTAGAATCCATAAAATTCAATTGAACAGATAATTTTAGAATGTTCATTTACCATTTCACAAGGAATATTCATGTTTGTAAGGATCTGTTTGCTGGCAGACTCTGTTGTTTATGTTACAAGGTTTTGTTGCTCTATTTGTATGACATATTTTTTTAATGATATATTATTATGAAACTGAGCACAGAGACTTATTTTGATGGTTTGTTGCATGCACAGTCAGATTCACTCCTTTAATTGTTGCTGCATTTGTATTGTTATATTTTGTAAACAAAAATGTTATTGGCCTTCTGTATAGGTAACCACGTGAGCAACATTAATGTTTTAGTTGAATGATCCTGATCTAGTTTCTAATCATGTTATGAAATTTTTCTGCATCAGATACGAACATTGGGAATGCTGAGATCACGATTCCATTCTTTGCCTGGAGCCTTCAATACGTATTTGGTGCCATCAGATAAAAGCAGAAACAGGCGCTTTTCACTCGCAAAGCGCTTTGCTGAGGTCTCAAATGACCGTAAATTTTGGTATGATTCCCCTAATAAATCAATGAAACGTCTTAATAGAAATTATTGATAAACAGGTTTCTCCCAACAAGAGAACTGAAGCTGCCAAGTTTGCTCAATTGTGGAATGAAGTAATATGCAGTTTCCGGGAAGAAGATCTTATAAGCGATAGGTGATGCACTTACCTTCTGTTCAGTAAGAAAACATAGAAAATATTATCGTTGCAGCAAAGCTGACAAACTCTGTATCCCACAGGGAGATGGACTTGTTAGGGGTTCCTTATTCGTCAGACCCCAGCCTCAAATTGATGCAGTGGCCACTGTTCTTGCTTGCTAGCAAGGTTTGAAAATAGATTTATACCTTATTTGCACGTTGGTGGTAAAAAAATTTTATAGCAAGTTATTTTGTGATGCAGATACCTATAGCATTAGACATGGCAGCACAATTTCGACCTAGAGATTCAGATCTTTGGAAACGTATATGTGCAGATGAGTACATGAAATGTGCTGTACTGGAATGTTACGAATCATTCAAACTTGTTCTTAATGTACTGGTGGTTGGAGAAAATGAGAAAAGGTATCTTCCAATATTTTTCACTTTTTCATGCCTTTTATTTGAGGCATATTCTTTCATTCTATTTAAGTATTTCTTCATGAGAAAAGGAGTTAACGCTGTCACTGAAAATTCTTATCTGTATTGCTGTAACCTACTTCCAGTGTAGGGCTGTAGGAAGTAAGCACTTCCATATGAAACTAAGAAATAAGATGACAATAATCACCTTTTTCTTCAACGAAGCCACTACAAGTATTTATTAACCTTTTTTTATTTCTAAGATACTCTAGTTACTACACTCATTACCTATAAACATGTTACGGGTGTGGGCCCTTCCCTAGGACCACCAGTGCTGCAAGCAGCATATGCTCAGGGCTACGGATTAGAGATAGATTAGTTAGTTTGTTAAAGATAGCTAGGTTGTTAGCAAAGATTGTGTTAGTTATTCCCAAGAGATTAGCACTGGTTTGTTAGTCCCGGCTCTATATATGGAGCTGGCACATCAGGTTGAAGCAAGCAAGAAGAAATACTCTAAAAGCAGTCAGAGCCTCCAGAGGGAGGACGACTAGCTGATTTCTTCCTGCTATACCACCTATCCCTAGCCAATCCACATAAAAACATCATAAAACCAGCCTTGTTAGGATACTAGCATGGGAAGATGCTGTCGAAAATATATATTAATATAATAGGTTAGATGTACAAAGGTATACAAGACCTGACATTAACAAAGTTCCAAGACAAGACTCAAGAGCAATCAGAAAGCACTCAAGAAAGAGTGAGCTACAACCAATTAATGTGAAGCCAGCTAAGTAAATGTGGTAAAACCTTTGAGCCGTTTTCTTCTGAAAAACCATATCTGTCACAAGCATTCAGTTTGAATGGTGCTTATCTGGAGGTACTTTGTAATAAATATAGATATGTTACTTTGTAGCTAAATGGGCGAACATGCTAAGCCAACCAACTCCTTGGACAATGGATGCCATTTTGATAGAAGATCTCGAAGCCTGCAGTCATATAACCAATTGTTGAACCACATTGATTTCACTCTTCTTAGTGAAACCAGAATCAATATCAGGATATCAGCTTTACATTGCCGGACCCTAAACGAGAATAAAATAGTGTTTACTGAGCCAAGGTTACAAATCTGATACAAAGAAATCAATAGTTGCGTATGCTGCACATGTTTGCTATTTCAGTATTCAGGAACTAGCTTTTCCAAAAATGAATTGGGGAGGACACCCGAGCACTACCAAGATGTATAATATAAAGAAAACTCTGCCTGTAGACTGTAGTTAGTAAACTTGTAGCTATTGTTAGGTATGTAATATCAATTGTACTGAAGGGATATGTGTTATCCTTCCTTCATGCTGGTTGGTTTCTTGAACTACGTTGGCATTTTTACATACGTATCTTAAATTCCATGTTCAGTTGATTACATTGATCCTCTTTTGACATGTTTGTTCATTGACGTGAACAGGATTATTGGCATTATAATCAAAGAAATTGAAGCTAATATTGCAAAGAATACATTCCTTGCCAATTTTAGAATGAGCGCGCTCCCAATTTTTTGCAAGAAATTTGTGGAGCTTATATCTACCTTGGTAATTCAATGTTACTACCTTACTCAATTATTGTCTATTTGAAAATTAGAATGTTTCGACTTGTTAAAAAAGATGGTCTGTTTATGTACTTAAGGTGTTGCTGACATTCCACTGGTCACCTGCAGAAAGAAAGAGATGCCTCGAAGTTTGGTAATGTGGTACTGTTGCTTCAAGACATGTTAGAAGTGATAACGAGAGATATGATGGTCAATGAGATCAGGTTATTCTCGTTTGCGCTCATGATAATTATATACATGTCTTTCATGTCAATAGGCCCCACTAATTATCATAACATTTTATCATTTTCAGAGAGCTGGCTGAGTTTGGTCATGGGAACAAGGAAAGAAGGCAGCTTTTTGCGGGTTCTGGTACAAAGCCTGCAATTGTTTTCCCTCCTCCGATTTCAGCGCAGTGGGAAGAACAGGTCATGTCTGCAAATTATTATTGTCCCTAAGTCTTTTATTACCAAGAATGTGAGTTAGAGTACATGTTTTGTATAACAGTGTGCATAAACTCCATTGTCTGCAGATTAAGCGTTTGCACCTTCTATTGACTGTGAAGGAATCAGCAATGGATGTCCCCACAAATCTTGAAGCTCGTCGAAGAATAGCATTTTTCACAAATTCTCTATTCATGGACATGCCACGTGCACCTAGAGTACGCAAAATGCTCTCATTCAGGTTATTCTCATATAACGACTTGCTAAAAATATTGCAAAATCCTGTAGTTTTTAAGTGGTACTGAGGTAGCATAATTCTTTTTCTGTTTCTCATGGCTCATTTGCAAGAAACTGTACGTGAGATTTCTAAAAAATGTTATAACTAAAAATTATTATGCATCTAAACTATTTTTATTTAATTGACGCGGAGCATTTGACATTAACTAACTGGCATTTCTTTCCCTGCAACCTTGATATTCTGAAAGCCTTAATGTCGTAGTGTGTGCTCTCCAGTAAAGACAAAAGGCGACATTAGGACCATGCAAATATTACCAAGGATGTTGGATTTGGGTTGGGTGATCATTTTTTTACAAAAGAACTGAGGGAGACCCCCAGAGTCAAACCTCAACTTTTTAGAATCAAACCAGATCGAAAGAACAGTAGTCACTGTACAAAGTGATCGTTTATTTATCTTAAATTATGTGTTGATGCTATAACAGTGCTGGTTTGCTTCCCAAACATTTTTTAATTTCTGTAAGCTTTAAATGTCTCAATTACCACTTCCATTCTGGCTCGATCCAGGCAGCCCTGACTCCAGACCTGATGGCTGAGCTATGATCTTTACTAAAACAGAAGTTCCTTTTCTGTTTTTAGATGTTGGTTTTCTGTAAGCTTTAAATATCTCAATTGCCACTTCCGTTCTGGCTCGATCCAGGCAGTCTTGACTCCGGATCTGATGGCTGAGCTATGATCTTTACTAGAACTGGAGTTCCTTTTCTGCTTTTTTAGATGTTAGTTAGAATATGCGCTATATCAATCTTTTATATATATATATATATATATATATATATATATATATTTGAAACCTAGGGCAAGAAGCTCTTCAATTCATTTTAATTTGAAGCGAATACACCCCCCAGAAAGGGGAAATACCACTCTAGGAAATATAAATACCATCACAATGCCCTGTTCACATTCTATTTTTTATATCAACAAAGAAATTATGTCTTTTGGATGCAAGGCTGCACATGAAAAGTTTTCTCTACTACCCCTGTTGTAGTGCATGTTGTAGTTAAACAAACTGTATCTAAAATAAATAAATTCACCATAACCAATATCCGACAACCCTGTAATGTTTAAGTGTACCCTCTGGTCATAAGAGTTTCAGTGAAAAAGATTTAAGTCAACATAATTTAGTGTTGTTCTTTGTACTTGGCAGTGTTATGACTCCTTACTACAGTGAGGAAACTGTATATTCCAAAAGTGATCTTGATCTGGAGAATGAAGATGGTGTATCAATTATATTCTACCTACAAAAAATCTATCCAGGTTTCATTTCTGTTTGATTTCCCTTGAATTTCCACACTTCAAATCTTTATTATTTAAGTTACCAAGTTTCCATTATTTTATTTTTCGTGATTCCTTTTGTAGATGAATGGAATAATTTCATGGAAAGAATTAATTGCAAAAGAGAAAGTGAAGTCTGGGGAAACGAGGAAAATGTCCTACAACTTCGTCATTGGGCTTCTCTTAGAGGGCAGACGCTCTGTAGAACAGGTAACTCGATCATACCATCTGCCTTATCCTATCAAATCAGGATGTTTTGGCTAACTCCCAGATGTGTTCTTTTCTGTGAATAGTTAGAGGCATGATGTACTATAGGAGAGCTTTGAAGCTTCAGGCATTCCTTGACATGGCTTCTGAATCTGGTAAGCTTCTTCAGATTCCAGGTGGAGCTTTTTTTTTTGGTCACTGCCTTCAAAATAGTTACGGATATGTTCCCTGTATTTCTTGCAGAGATATTGGAAGGATATAAAGCAGTTGCAGATCCAGCAGAGGAGGAGAAGAAAAGCCAAAGATCTTTGTCCTCTCAACTCGAGGCTGTAGCAGACATGAAATTTACATATGTTGCTACTTGCCAGATATATGGCAATCAGAAACAATCTGGTGATCGACGTGCAACAGATATCTTGAACTTAATGGTGAAGTAAGTAATTTCTTCTGAGAAAGAAATAAATTAGAACATTTTGCCAATTACAAGATATGGCATAATCTACCTCCAGGGCTAAGATGTTTTCTTGTTCAGTTTTTCGTAGACTGGTTGAGCTGATATTTACTTCAGTAGTTAACATTTAATTACAATTACATCTCCCAGAAAAATATATTGCTTTGAATTGATTTGGGTGCCAATTCAATTTGGAACTACAGTTACCCCGGTCTGCGTGTGGCGTACATTGATGAAGTTGAAGAGAGGGATGGTGACAAGGTGCAGAAGGTCTTTTATTCAGTGTTGGTAAAAGCTCTAGACAATCATGATCAGGTAGGCATATCCACGAAGTACAAGTCTTTTTTCCATCATTCCAGACCTTGTTGATGTTTCAGTCTGATGTCAACCTCAGTTGCTCTTACACTTTGTATCCTGTGAAGGAAATATACCGTATAAAGCTGCCAGGACCAGCAAAAATAGGTGAAGGGAAGCCTGAAAATCAAAATCATGCTATCATTTTTACCCGTGGTGAAGCGCTCCAAACCATTGATATGAACCAGGTGAATTGAGTGCTTATGGTACAAGTCATGGTATATTGGAATGTGTTGTATTTACAAATTATCTTCAGGACAACTATTTGGAGGAAGCTTTGAAAATGCGGAATTTGCTGGAAGAATTCAATGAAAACCATGGTGTCCGTCAACCCACGATTCTTGGAGTGCGTGAACACATATTTACCGGAAGGTAGTTTGAAAACGTTGCAGTTACCATTGCATTTTCTTCATCATAATTCCCGAATCAGCAACTAATATCTGAGAATGCTGGATTGTAGTGTGTCATCACTTGCATGGTTTATGTCAAACCAAGAAACGAGCTTTGTGACAATAGGACAGAGGGTCCTAGCTAATCCATTGAAGTAAGTATGCACCATTTTCTTTATTCATACTGGAATGAAACAAAATCAGTTATTATTTTACTGGACACTTGAGTGTCTTATGCGTTGTGATACAATGTTGGATCTGCTGAGCATCTGTGGCAAAACTATCTCCTAGAAAACGAATGCAAGATGATCTTTAAGAATTCTTTCTGTCCTTGAAAGTCGAATGCACATGAACATGTGTTCGAGTCTGAGATTGGAAGTAAATAAGATTTTACAGATTAGATCAACAATGGACATTGCTCGAAACTTTATTTTCTTTGAAGCTTTTCAATTTTAAGCATTTTGTGAGTATATATGTGGCATTACTGTCTAAAAGGGCATAAAACATCAGACATATAGTCTAAACGCTGACATACTTTGTTTTCTGGGCAGGGTACGATTTCACTATGGACACCCTGATGTGTTCGATAGGATTTTTCACATTACAAGAGGAGGCATTAGCAAGGCTTCCTGTGGTATAAATTTAAGTGAAGACATTTTTGCTGGTATGTGCTTCTTCATATATTTCCAGGTCTTGCCCATTTGTGCACTTGAAGGCACAGAGTTAAAAAAAAATTTCAGGTTTCAACTCAACTCTAAGACGTGGAAACGTCACCCATCATGAGTACATCCAAGTGGGAAAAGGACGTGATGTCGGTCTTAACCAAATTTCTCTCTTTGAGGCTAAAGTGGCTTGTGGAAATGGGGAGCAAGTACTTAGCAGAGATATCTACAGGCTGGGTCATCGCTTTGACTTCTTCCGAATGCTTTCGTGCTACTTCACAACTGTGGGGTTTTATATTAGCTCAATGGTAATGTATATAGAAAAATAGAATGCACAGCATTTGTTACAATTCGCCGCAATGCATATTGTCTCATACTGTTGTCTTAATTTTGTGCAGATGGTTGTCATCATAGTGTATGTGTTCTTGTACGGAAGACTTTACTTAGCATTAAGTGGACTTGAGTTTGCAATTATGAAGCAAGCACGGATGAGAGGGAACCGTGCACTTCAAGCGGCTATGGGATCTCAGTCTATTGTGCAGCTAGGTCTTTTGATGGCCTTGCCCATGTTTATGGAGATTGGCCTAGAAAGAGGCTTCAGAAGTGCCCTAGGGGATTTCATAATCATGCAGCTCCAGCTCTGTTCAGTGTTCTTCACTTTCTCACTTGGGACTAAGTCACATTATTTTGGCCGCACAATCCTGCATGGTGGTGCAAAATATAGAGCGACTGGCAGAGGCTTTGTGGTCCGCCATGTAAGGTTTGCTGAGAATTATAGAATGTACTCCAGAAGCCATTTTGTGAAAGGACTTGAACTGATGTTACTGCTAGTAGTCTATCAGTTGTATGGTGACGTTGCTACAGATTCGACTACCTATATACTCCTGACATCATCAATGTGGTTCTTGGTTATCACTTGGCTATTTGCTCCATTCCTCTTCAATCCATCAGGTTTTGAGTGGCAGAAAATAGTAGATGACTGGGATGACTGGAGCAAGTGGATTAGCAGTCGAGGTGGGATTGGGGTTCCTTCTAACAAAGCTTGGGAATCCTGGTGGGAGGAGGAGCAGGAACATTTACAATCTACAGGTCTTTTGGGCCGTTTCTGGGAGATTGTTTTGTCTCTCAGATTCTTCATATTCCAATATGGTATCATATATCACCTGAATATCTCTGCTGGCAACAAAAGCATCTCTGTAAGTTCTTTATTTCGTTTGAGTTTCTTTCTTCAAGTCAACTTGAGCCAAATGAGTCCTGCTACCACAAGGCTGGTGGATAAACCACTTAAATATTGTCTGAATTTCCTTTTGTTGTTTAAAAGCATTATTTAACACTATGATTGCGGCTCTCCACTAAAGAAAATATGATTTTTTGGCTTCAGGTTTACGGTCTTTCTTGGTTGGTTATCATTGTTGTAGTGCTGGTCTTAAAGGTAAATTTCATTTGCCTGCTAGTTTTCGAATCTAAGTAGTTGCTGTTCTTCAAAAAGATGTTGTCCTTGTTCAGTTGCTGATCAGGATATTTCTTTAGGTGGTATCCATGGGAAGAAAGAAATTTAGTGCCGATTACCAGCTTATGTTCCGGCTGCTTAAATTGTCCTTGTTCATTGGATCTGTTGGAACGCTGGCAGTTCTATTCACCGTCTTACACCTTACAGTTGGTGACATATTTGCTAGTTTCCTTGCATTTGCACCCACAGGATGGGCGATTCTGCAGGTACATCCATTGGCATTACCCCTCTAATTTCAATTGTGAAGCACTAAATTTCATATGGTATGCCTAGTGTCAATTAAAATAATTTGTCAAATAAAAAGGGAATGACTCCACATAATTCGGCTATTTTCTGTATGCGTCAGTCAAATTCTGTATCCAATAAGGTTGTGCCACATAATGAAGGCTGCAAATGTAAATGTGGGCAAGGAAGAAAAAAAATCAGCCAGATTTTCAGTGACACAACAACAACCAAAAACTGACTGAAAGAAACATGGACTTTAGTCGAAAAATGAATCTGTCAATGTGCAAACAGAAAGGGCGCCAAAATTGTACAGATCCGACTAAAAACATCAACTTGTGGATCATTACCACCAAAAGCAAAGAAATTCGTACCATCAAGCTTATTGGTCGCCAACTGCAGAGCATGTGACCTTAAAATTTCATGTTGTCAAGAAGTAGCTTAGTAGCAGCAGTAACAATATAGAAATTAGTTTGACTGAACAATCTTTTATTGATGTCAACTCCTAAGTAATCCTGAATGGGATCAGATACATCCATGGTGTAAACATTATGCCAATACCACCCTTCCCTTTGCTTGAATACATGGGCCAATTAAATACCTAAAAGGATTTTTTTAAAAAAGAAATACCAGTTGATAGCAGCAGACATTACTGTAGTACTTCTATTCTGTGATATAAGATGCATAGAAAATTCATGGCCATTTTCAAACTACTAATGGAAAATGTATGGCCATTTACAAACGACTACATATGAAAAATGTACATCTCCCTTTTGCGGAGTAAAACATCTGAAAAATAACTGATGTACTACCTTCCTGAAATATATGAAAACAAGTGATATTGCCAGGTCTATATTCCCTGATGGCCTACGATATATAGCTAAAAGAACAATACATCATGTTCCCTGATGGCTGCCGCCCAAACAAATTCTCTCAGCCTCTGATCAGCCGCTGCATTAGTGTATCTGCCTCTGAGAAACATCCAATGAAACCTTATCCTCAAAGTGTCTTGAAATCTGATCCTCTTGGCAACTAGTTACTCGCCTTACCCTTTAAATCCGTGCATGGAATGTGGTCATGGAACGAAAAAACAAAGTAAAGAAACACGCATCACAGAATACGATCCAAACACACTGAACGAACCAAAGTGCCGAACGAAGAAAAGACATACTGCCTGCTGAAAATCTTGTCCGCCGAACTTTTTGCTCCACAAGATCTGGACGGTCAAAAGGTGAGCGATGGAACCAAAAAAAAAGCCGGACAATGTTTAGAAATCTGAATAAAAACTCTGAACTATTAGCCCACTTTGAATACCTCTGTGAGTGTTTGGTATCTGCTGTAAAAATGTTAAGATTGCTGGATAGAACATTTAACTGATGCTCTAGTCCATTTGTGATCGTTACAACAGATATCACAAGCAAGTAAACCGGTGGTCAAGGCGTTTGGTCTTTGGGGATCTGTCAAGGCTCTCTCGAGGGGTTACGAGTACCTAATGGGGATCGTCATCTTCGTTCCTGTGGCAGTGCTCGCATGGTTCCCATTTGTCTCGGAGTTCCAGACGAGATTGCTATTCAACCAGGCGTTTAGCCGAGGCCTTCAAATCTCTCGTATCTTGGCTGGTGGAAAGAAGCAAAGATGAGGTTAGTGCAGGAGGAGACGTTCGTAAGCACAGGTTAGGCGAGGAATTAGCTCCAGGATTTTGTACATTGGTGTTGTTGGAGCCATCCTCAAGCTGCTGGCGCTTTCAGAAGTTGTTGTACACACAGGGCGGTCTTTTAGGTGTTTTCCTTGTATATTTCATACGGCATTGTTACTCGTGGTACATAGGTTACATTTTTCGAGATTTTTGTTGTATAGATGTAGACGTTGACCTGCGTGTAGCGGAACAATCATTCTTTTAAATGCAAAGGGTAGGTTAATTTTTTGTACATGGAGTTCTTTGTCTGTCTGCTATAGCGCTATGCCAATTCGACTCCTTATATTTTCATGGCTGGGATTCTGTATGTAAGTGATAAATGGGTAATGGTAACTGAACAATCTGATGACAAGAATGATAAAACAGGGTATGTAGGCGAATCTTAGTGAGAGGAAGGAGATATTGTCCAATGTTGGCTGTGTAAAGTGTAAAACCAGGGTTTGGCCTAACTGAGCAGGATGGCATGACCAGTTTAGTGCCATTGCCATCAAGGCTGAGGCCTGAACAGGCCTTTCGGCCTACCCCTATATGTGTTTGTGTGCTCACATTGTCCATGTTGTCCCAATTCAAGTTCCTGTTTTGTGTCAGTTTCATTAGGGATTCAGTTCGTGCCAGTGTTTTTCAGCTACCTGAGCTTCTTGTTTGTTTGCCTTTTCGTCCTTCTGGGGAGGAGATTTCAGCAGGAGGCGTGTTCCATGTTTTGGGGGAAGCTGTGGCAGATGGATTCTTGACCACTGCCTTCTGTCTGGGTTTTGCTTAGTTTTCACAGTCAGTGAACAAAGATTGATCCTAAACTGGAATCTGAGGGGCCTGAACAATGCAAGCAAAGAAGAAAAGTAGTAAAAGACTTCGTGAGGGATTCACAGTGGTTTGTCTGCAGGAGACGAAATTGGATTATATTGATGCACAGATCATCGGAGATACCTCGGGGCTAAGTTTATGGAGCAGTTCACATATTTACCAGCACAAGGAACAGAGAGGAGAATTCAGCTTGCTGTCGATCAGGATCACTACAGTTACTGAATTCAGAATTAACACGCGTTAGCAGGTTACATGCAAGTATGCAACCTCTTCACTACGGAGTACATACTTGGTATCTTGGTATGGACCACAAGAGAATGAGAACACTGCTTTCCTTGATGAGTTAAGGCAGATAAGCCTGACTATTTCAGAAGAGTGGCTGGTTATTGGGGACTTCAATTTGATCCTGTTAGCACAAAAAGTAACACCAACCTGAATAGAAGGCTGATGGGGGCCTTTCGATCTGCAATTGAGGATTTGGATTTTGGAACTAAAAGAAATTCAACTAAAAGGAAGGAAGTTTACATGGTAAAACAATGTGACCCAGACTAGGATTGACTGGGCATTTTGCACAACTGATTAGGCCCTCATGTTTCCCAACCGTTTGTTATAGGCCATTTCCTCCATGGTGTCTGACAATTGTCCTTTGCTACTGGTAGGCAACACTGCCAAGAAGAGGTTTCATTGAAACATTTTGGCCCAGGCTGCCGGGCTTTCAAGAAGCAGTCACAGAGGCACGGACTGAACCACTCTCCATCCACAACCCTTTCTTGAGGTTGCGCTGTAAGATGCAGAAGCTAAGGACCTGGGCAGGATCGAAAATTGGTAGCAATAAACTCCTGCTCTTGGCCAAACAAATCATATGGATCATGGATGTAGTTGGGGGAATATAGAACACTCAGTCAGGAGAAAATTTTGCTCAGAGATTTCAAAAAACAGATTCTTGCCATGACTGCTATTGAAAATCTCAGGGCAAGGCAACAGTCACGCTTGACATACCTCAAAGCCGGGGATGTTAATTCTAAACTGTTCTTTCTGCGCGTGAATGGAAAAAGGCGCAAGACCTACATTCAGAGGTCGGAGCCCTAGACACCGGCGCTGCAATATTTCAACTGCACGAGGAAATAGAAAAGGAGATCCATTCACATTTCACCTCAACTTTTGGGCCGAGTGGGCAGCGAGACAGAACGCTGGATTGGCAACCTAAGCAGGCACCGGGACCCAACGGTTTCATTGGAAGTTTTCCAAATCTTGTTGGCCTCTGATCAAAGGAGGATCTCATGAGTGCGATACTGCGATGCACTTGTTCTTTGAGCAGCGCTCCCAACACTCCAATTTACTCAACTCAGCACACATTGTTCTCATCCCTAAAACGCCAGAAGCAAGAAAGTTATCTGATTACCGGCTGATTAGTCTGACGAGCAGCATCGCCAAAATCATATCCAAGCGTTTGGACTGGTGAAAGAACTGGCCCTCAGGCAGGCAGCGTGCGGAGCGCCTACTTTATTAGATTAAAATGATTTCGTGCTATGAGGGGTGCCTTGACAACTTTGTTATTTATGTAACAACAACAATGTAGTAGAACTCGCATGCTTCCTTCTTAAAAGATATCGCAGCGTTCCTGCCTCCGTTAGAAAATAAAAAATTAAAAAGAAGATGATGTCATTACTCTCATTAAC
The DNA here is from genome assembly GCF_005286985.2 of Setaria viridis. NCBI lineage: Eukaryota > Viridiplantae > Streptophyta > Magnoliopsida > Poales > Poaceae > Setaria > Setaria viridis. The sequence goes on from NC_048266.2 coordinate 3,837,271, forward strand.
CCTATCTGTGCAGGAAAACAGAATGCTCATGATTGCGCATTCTGCAAAGAAGAAAAAAAGACCAGACAAAATTCCCTTTTCTACACCGATATTCGCATGCCTTTTGTGTTGTAAAGCAACAACCAGTCCCCCCACTGCGTTGTCTAGTTTTTTTTTTATACCACCCGATGTCAGTTTGTCGCAGGCGATGATACTTCTATTCTATTCCCTGAAGGTCCTTGCAATTGTAAAAGAAGAAGTTGGCTGCACGATGACACGAATGCTTGGACTAGTGCAGCTGCGCAGGTGCAGGCAGTTCCAGCACCTCTTCTTTTCTACTTTGTGGAGAACGGCGTGTTCCAAAGCTTGATGAATTAGGCTGGCAGGTAGGAGTAACAGTTACAGTTACAGACAGGTAAGATTTCCTTTTAGAGTAGGTAAATCGACTGCAGCAGGAGTGCAGGACTAGCTAGCCAGACGAGGTCGGTCAGTCACTTCACCGAAAGCTGATCATCATCATCAAACGCAGTGCCACCTGCCCTGCGCCCCCCCCCCCCCCCCCCCCCCCCCCCCCACACACACACACACACACACACACCACCCCACCAAATATATAGAAGAAAAAGGAAAAGAAAGAAGCATCGAATGCAGATCATTCCTTCCCGGCCGAGACATTCCTGTGGAAGCAAACATCGATTGCATTGCGGGTTGCAGACTCGCAGCAGCCGCACCAAACCGGGTAACGAACTCACTCATCAGTACACAACCAAGTGCACTCCTACAGCTTTCAGGTCGGTCGCCCATGGTCTCCCTCTAGTCTCTTCCAAGCGCACGCTGCCAATCAAGCAAGCGCATCGCCGCCTTGATCGGATCCCAGCAAGACGAGCAGCAGGAGAAGGCGACGCCCAGTCCCGGCGCGGGATTCTTGCTGTTCCTACAGCTCGCGGGCGCGGGCGCGGCGCGGCGCCCCCAATCACCAAGGCGTGTGCGCGGCGCGCGGCGCGACCCCGCCCACCCCTCTGGTCTTCGCTCGCCAGCTGCCAGCCCGCGGGGCGCCAGCCGCGCACAAGCTTTGCTTGAGAAATTCGCCGGGAGCGTGTCGGCCGCGACGCGCGGCGGGGTTGATGGGCTCCTCGGCGGGCTCCACCCCGACGGCGCGGCCACCGCGGCAGGCGCGCGGCGGAGGCGCCGGGGGGGGCGAGGCGCCGTCGACGCCCGTTTTCCTCAACGTCTACGACGTCACCCCCGCCAACGGCTACGCGCGGTGGCTCGGCCTCGGCGTCTACCACTCCGGCGTCCAAGGCACGCTCTATTCCCTCGCCGGCCGCCTCCCGTCTCTCTCTCTCTCTCTCTCTCTCTCTCTCTCTCTCTCTCTCTCTCTCTCTCTCTCTCTCTCTCTCTCTCTCTCTCTCTCTCTCTCTCTCTCTCTCTCTCTCTCTCTCTCTCTCTCTCTCTCTCTCTCTCTCTCTCTCTCTCTCTCTCCTCTCTCTCTCTCTCTCTCTCTCTCTCTCCTCTCTCTCTCTCTCGCGCGCGCGCCCACCGCGTCCTCCTCTCCTAGCGTGCCCCTACTGACACGTCGCTCGCTCGGTGCCTGCAGTCCACGGGGTGGAGTACGCGTACGGGGCGCACGACGGCGCGAGCAGCGGGATCTTCGAGGTGGTGCCGCGTCGGTGCCCCGGGTACACGTTCCGGGAGTCGGTGCTGGTGGGCACGACGGGGCTGACCCGCGCGGAGGTGCGCGCGCTCATAGCGGAGCTCGCCGCCGACTTCCCGGGGGGACGCCTACAACCTGGTGTCCCGCAACTGCAACCACTTCTGCGACGCCGCGTGCCGCCGCCCTCGTCGCCCGCGCCCGCATCCCGCGATGGGTCAACCGACTCGCCAAGATTGGGGTCGTCTTCACCTGCGTCATCCCGGGCAACGGCCGCGCCGTGCGGCGCAAGGGCGACCTGCCCTCCGCCGCCGCCGGGAGCATCCGCAGCCGCTCCGCGCGGCAGGAGGCCGCCGCCCACGCGCCGCCAAGGCCGAGGGCCTTCTTCCGGTCCCCTCTCCGTCGGCGGACGCAGGAACCTGACCACGCCCCGGCCGCTGCCCACCTCCCCGCCGCCGCAGCCGGCACCACCCGCCTCGACATCAACGTCGTCGGGGTCCACCACGTAAACGGCCACCCCAATTCCTCCAAATATTTTTTTACAGTTTTACCCATTTTTTTAATTACCACTAAACAACTCTGTGCATATTACCACCACTCCTTGATTCTGATTTGAACCTTCGCCTAGCGCCTAGTAGCAATTACCAGGCTCTTAATTCTGGCCGTTCGTACTACTAATTGAGTAATTGTGCTCGGCTTTAGACTCTAGTAGTACTCAATTAGTCATCTGGTGGTGGTGGGCCGCGCCACTGTTTGTGTTTGCTGTCACCAGTCATCAGATACTCAGATCACTATTGGTGGTTACTCATAGTAGTTTCGTGATCAACAACGTGACTCTTGTGCTGTTTGGCATCTTCCATCCATCTACTACTCCTTCTCTTTGGGCGAGTGATCCAACGCCAACTGGAATATGTTCGCCATTTTCCTTTTCTTTGGATGTAGCGAACGAACTTACCAGCACCCAGGTAGCGGCGGCATGAGCTAAGGCCAATCACCGATGCGAGAATGCGGTGCTTCTGCAATGCTTGGGATAGGGCGTTGGCATGGGCTTCTCCTCCTTTTTGTGGACAGCGGACAGCGCCTTTCCTGCGCTTGTCCCCTTGCCGGCCACCGGAACGAATCATTTGATCTTGATCCGAGTAGTCGTGGTTGGTGACGAAGCATGCCGTGGAAGTGGAACGTGCCGCCCCAATGAGTCTCCGAGCAGGCTAGGGAGAGGAGGACGGCCTTTTCCGGCTGGCGGGGCCGCGGCGGGCGGCGGCGGCGCCTGCCACAGTGCACCCCAACTAATCCCCGCGGCCAGTAATGATGCGCTGGCCCCGGCATCTGCAGGCTGAAGCACTGCAGCAGGCGTCCGTGTCCTCGACCGATGCACAGTTCATCACTTCAGGATTTTCCATCGAGGGGACAAGGAAAGGAGCAGTGTCCTAGGATGGGCCGGGGTGCATGCACCCACCGACGCTTTCGCGCACGCACCGAAGGTCCGAAGCCCCTGCGTACGACGAGCGATGTGGGGGTACACTCGCAGTACACGTGGCATGTAACTCCTGCCATCGCGTCGTACTGTGTCTCGGGCCGTCGAGCGACAGTAACGGAGACGTTCATGCGAGCAGCCTGCTGGTGAGGGGCCTGTTCGCTTCAGCTTATAAGCCGGCTGAAAAGATGAAACGGATGATTTGTTGTGAGAGGAAAACACTGTTTGGTGGCTGATAAGCCAGCTGAACAAGCTGAAGCGAACAGACCCAAGGCATTGATGGCGAACAGTGGTTATGTATCTTGAAAGTAAGCTTGCACCTCCGTCTCTGACTCTCTGTCACGCAGTCCGGCGTCCGCGCTGCTTCGCCGGCCTCGCCTCGCCGGACACCGCCACCGCTTCCTGGCGAGCTCCCGATCTTGGATGCGCCTGCAGTTCGTTCGAATGGGCAGGCCACAAGTTTCGCCTCCTTTGCGGCGGCAGACTGATATCTTTCTTCTGATTCTCCGCCCATGGCCATGGCGATTGCCGAATCGATCAGATATTGGATGCGGCTTCAGGGGTGTTTGATACGAACTCCTAAACTTTAAAGTCACATCGGATGTTCAGACGCTAATTAGAGGACTAAACATGAGCTAATTATAAAACTAACTGCAAAACTCTATACTAATTCGCGAGACGAATCTATTAAGCCTAATTAATCCATCATTAGCAAATAGTTACTGTAGTACCACATTGTCAAATCATGGACTAATTAGGCTTAATAGATTCGTCTCGTGAATTAGACTCCATCTGTGCAATTAGTTTTATAATTAGACTATCTTTAATACTCCTAATTAGTATCAAACAACTCGAGATCCCTCTTGTGACCCAATGCTTTTTATCTGCGCGTCATTGTCGGTTGGTGCTCTGAAGTCTGAATCTTCAGAAGTCAGAGAAGAACGTATTCTAGCAATTCTTGAGCGTAGGATGCATAGAGATGTGGTTTGTTAGTAAGCTGCTTGTTTTGCTTCATAATTCCTGTAAGTGTTCGAGTTCTTCAGCACAGGATGAGAAATCTTCATATAACAGGAGTGCAAAGTTCTTTTCTGAAAAGAAATTTTCTGCGCGATTCCTGACTGATCAGCTGGTGTTCAGATCCTGTAGCAAACTGGAAGCGCCCATGGACAACAGCAGATTGCTCTTAAGATTTCCTTGTTTTCACTGTTGCACCGGCGACGCCTGCTTTCTCTGTCTCAGCGTGCTACTTGGAGCGCAGCGCGCCCAGCACCCGCGCGTCCAGGTAGCCGGAGAACTCCCGCGCCACCGCCGCCGAGCGCGAACGCCTTGAAGTAGTACCAGTACTCCTCCTCGGCTCCTCCTGCAGGGTGCGGTAGTGCGGAGCACCATCGGCTCCACCGTGCCCAGCTGAGCGAGCTCCAAGACGGCTCGTCGATGGGCCATGCGTCCTAGAACACGAGCAGCGACCGCGCCGCCGCGAACCGGGGCATGCCGAGGATGTGGCGGACGCCGGTGAGGTACTCCGTGCCGCCGCTCTCCCAGATGGTCTGGCCGGGCTGCCAACCGTTCATCGGCCGCTTACCGAGGCTCTCGTAGTCGAGCACATGTGGAGCTTCTCTTCCCCTCTACTCTCGCCGCCTGCCCGCCTCCCGCGTCTCCGGCGGCGGCGATGTCAGGTCTGGAAATTTTACAAATTAGACCCTATATTGGATCGCGATTAATAGTCGCGATCCAAATTGGGGGGTTTTGTGAAAATTATTTAGGTTGATATTTTTCAATAAACCCCCTGATCTGGATCGCAACTATTATTCGCGATCCAATAGTTTGCATATAGACCCATTTTATTCTTTTTTTTTTCTGGAGAAAATCCTTCCGAGGATCCCCAGAGTCCCCGACGCCGAGTCGCCGACGCCCGCTGCGGCCTCCTCCAGTGCCACGCGCGGGAAGGCGTCACCACAGAGCTGCCCCGCCCCTCTCCCCATGGCACCACGCCGCCGTTCGCCGTCGAGAACGCGTGTGCCGGCCATGCTTCCGAGACATGGCGACGACGACGGCAACCGGCATGTTGAGGTGCTGGGCCTCTGCTTTGTATATTAGTCAGAGAAAGAGCATATGTTTGCTGGCCATTCTTCGTATTCGCATCCTGCCGCTGCTCCGTCGAGCCAAACTCCGACTTCGCCAGCGCGTCCTGCACCACCGACTCCGCCTTCAAGCCGGTGACGCGCTCCCCGGGCCGGGTCGCTGAAACCAAATCTGCATTGGCTTCGATACTTCTCATGTGATTTGATTGGAGTTCGGATGTCGCGACTGACCTCTTGGCAACCCAACGGGCGGCGCCTCGGAGAGTCGGAGCCTCGGAGCGGACTAGCCGGCGTGCATCCTTGGCGCGGTGACTGCCGCCGCGGAACACTGGCAGGCCGCTGACCTCGGACGCGGCGGGATCACCGGAGGTCCGGAGCTCCACTCGAACGCGTGCGTGTCCTTGGCATCATAGCTCGGCGCCACGGCGGCGGCTGATCTGCTAGCCAAACCGCGTTCTCGTCGAAGTAAGACGGCCGCTGCGTCGCCGGGGTCCGTCGTGACACCGACGTCGGCCGGCGCATGACGAGGCGCGTCCTGCCGTCCGGCGCCACCTTGGCCTGCGCCTCGGCCTGGCTGCCCGCGAGCGACACGACGTCCGGGTCGACGCGCACGCCGGCGATGGACGCCGCGGCGTCCGGGCGACGGCCGGCGACGAGCGCCCGCGCGGGGCGGAACTCGAAGAGGACGAGTAGGAGCGTGCACCACACGATGCACTGGAGCACGACAGCCTGCACCAGGAGTCTCGCCGGAGTAGCGGCCGTACATGGCGACAAAGGAGCGGTATCCCCATGATGAGCGCGTTGGGCAGAGTGGAGAGGGAGAAGAGAGTTTATGGACCCCCCAATCACAGCCATCTTCTCGTAGCCATTGGCTACTCGATCGCATGCTCCAGGAACGAAAACACACTTCCGAATTGATGAACTCATCGCGCAACAAAAGCTTCACTCACTTACTCACTTGAGCTGGACAGGGCCTCCGTCACCAGCAGAGCATCGGTCTCAAGAACAGTTCGACTGATACCTAGCCGTGCTGCCGCTTTGACTCAGATACACGTTGTAGAAATAGATACTCAGATTCAGATCATGGGGGGGCAGACCGATACGAGGTGCGAATCGAGAGGAGGTCTGCAGACCTGAGAGATCATACATACCGATACGGCTTGGAAATCGAAATGGGGTTTCTGACCGTGGAACGGACCACTCCTGTTCATCTGATGCAGCCGGCGGCGGTCTCTCTTTCCAGAAAGGTAAATGTCACTGTTGAGTGTGTACAAGCTAAAACTTTTAAAATCTTTGACGTACTACACGCGGTAGCATTATCGTACTGACCACAGATGACGACAATGGTACCGTGGTCTGTCATCACTGACTACAAGCGAGTCTAGAGAAAATTGTATGTTCCTGGTAAGTTGAATGGGTTGTTGTATTTGCCTAACCATATCCATCTCTTCCTCACTCGTTTCCTCTCCAAACCTTGTGCGACCTGAACCCGACCTTTCTTTTTTTTTACCAATTTTGACACCGTTAAGTGCTCTACACATGATAGGGGCAAATTCTTTCTTCATCATTTCAAAAAAGCAGGAGCTAAATAAAAAGTTTAAAATACAAGGGTAAAACTATAAAATTGAAAAAAAGGCAAAAGAAAACCTTCTTCTTCCATACCTTCTCTTCCCCTTTTCTCGGTTCCTTCTGAACCATATTACCCTTTTTTGCCTTCCCTGGCCGTAGGATATCAGCATTAAAGTGAAAGCGGAGATCTACTGCGTATCTTTGTCTCCTACTAGTTTCTCATCAGGAGCCGCAACCAGAGCGATCGTGAGTCATTTCTCTCAATCACAACACAATTTTGTGCTTAGTCAGCAGCTCTCCACTCTCCAGATACTGAAGATGATCACGGCGTTGACTAGGTCCGCAAAAGGCAAAACTGCAGTCTCAATTGAAGCTCATCAAGAAGGGAGCAGAAGAACAAGTCGCCGCATTCGCATTCAAATTCATTGCCCTTTTACGGATTGAGTCACGTACTACACAAGAACGAACAGATCAAAACTTTACTCACAGAATGTTCATCCGTTTGACAAAATCTTTCCCCACCAACATGCATTGGTTTCCAAATTCCAAGCACGACTGATCGATTTTGTTCCATGGAACGCGAAGCAATGCAATGCAAGGGAATGGCGACGCACATACGCCATTAACGCGGCGCTTTCCATTACCTCCTCTTCTTACAGAGCTGGACCACGAGGGAGAACCCGCCCCCGTCCTTCAGCGCCACCGCCTCCTCCGCGGCCGCCCACTCCGACACCGTCGCCACGCTGCCGGCCGACGACGTGGCGGACGTCGACGCCACCGACACCGATGGCGACGTGTCCGAGCCCGACCTGAACGGCCCGCGCCTCCACCCCCTCCTGTCGCTGTCGCTGCTGCACCAGCTCTCGCCGCCGCCACCGCCGCTGGCGTGGCGGTGGTGGTGGTTCCTGAAAGAGCTTTGCCTCACCAGCGCGTGCGTGCCCGCGTCGTCCTCGACGTCCTTGTCGTCCTCTTCGTCGGCGTCGGAGGCTTGGAACCGGAGGACGAAGACGGCGGCCGCGTCGGGGGAGAAGAGCCAGCCGTGGAGGTCCCAGGTGACCCGGACGCGGCCGCGCCGGAGGTCCAGCCTCTCGCTGCCGCGGAACTTCCACCGGAGGCGGCGCACCTGGAGCGCCTTCTCGCCGTCGATGGCGACCCACATGGCGGAGTCCTCGACGGCGAGGGACACCTCGTGCGCCTCGCCCGCGACGTCGACGGTGGTGGCGTAGGCCTCGCCGGGGCCGTCGGCGACGGCGTTCTCGAGGCGGGAGAGGAGGAGCCCCGCGGCCGCGGGCGGCCGCGCGGCGTCACCGACGGCCAGCGCGAGCTCGCCGTCGACCGAGACGTGGAGGGAGTACCGGGACGCGGGCTCCGGCCGGCGCCCGGAGGCGGCGAAGCGGGCGCGCGAGAGGTCCCACGAGAACGCCACGGCGCGGCCGCCCGGCAAGGAGAACCGCTTGGACCCGCGCCGCCGCCACGGGAGCCACGGCCGGAGCACGAACCGCGCGGGCGCCGCGTCGTCGCCGTCGACCCCGGCGAGGCGGAGCTCCGCGGCCAGGAGCAGACCGATCGGGGCGCGGGCCCACGTCAGCTTGACGGCGCCGAGGTGCGTCCAGTATACGGACGTCGCCGAGGAGGACGGCGACGCCTGGGAGGGCTCGCCGCCGCGGCGGCGGGCGAAGCAGGAGAGCGGCATGGACGGGGATGCGCGGGGCGCGCGCGTGATGCACGCTGGACGCGGCACGTACGGCGGCTTCTCGGTGGACTCGTTTTTGTTGGCGGCTCGGGAGGGAGTGGTTGCACCAGTGCGTAAGATCGGCGACCCCAGACGGCCGCGTGCGAAATGTGACGCGGTCATCCCCCCATTTTTTCTGTGCGGATTTTCTGAAGGGAATCACTAGTAGGACTGAGATTTTCCAAAGAGCTACCTCATTTTGCTCACCGTCTTGATTGACAAGGAGACTCGTACTCCAAGCCCGAGATCATCAGTTGGATTGCTGGAAAAAAGAAAATTGTACCTAGTACTGCGGGATTGCAGGTGAAATTGTACATAGAATAAAGGAAGAGCACGGGCAGAAAGCGCTCCGGTAGGGAGGTAAGGAGGAGATGGCGGAGGATGTGAGCTTAGAGGCGAAGTGGTGATGTTGTCTGAAGTTTGCTGTCTGGGTGAGACAATATACTCAGGATAAAGTTAGGGAAACAAATCAGAAAGAGCCAAACAATAAGAACGTGTACATTTACATGTATACATGAAACATATTAGCATTAATTAGAGGGGAAAAATTTTTTGGGGAGCGGGGGGGGGGGGGGGGGGGGGGGGGGGGGGATTGCTCCCCTAGTCCCGGTATCGGCACCGTTCCTATGATGGATGTAGTTAGTGACCTTGTGCCATCGCGGGCTCCGGAGGAGCCCTAAAATAAAATTTTGCGTACTATGAATATGAGTAAAAACGAGGACACTATCAAAAATGGTTGTGTAAGTATGAGGCAAGCTAGCACAGTGAGTATCGCACCGCGGGAGGAAAAGTAGGACAATGAGTATGTGAGAGAGGAGGAAAAATCAACAATACTTGGATTGGTATGGGTGGTTTATGTTTTGATATTTTTAGTTAAATGGCTCGCAAATTACATGATTGATAAATAGCATTCCATATATATATTTTTTTCAAAACTAGTTGTGAAATTGCAAGTGCTACCAGTGTTTCTAGAGTAGATGACGATCATTTTGGGAAAAAAAAAAGAGAGTAGATGACGATTAAATTTAAGCCATCACTATTTAAGTACTACCTCCGTCCATAAACATAAACTAGTTAATCTAAAAATGAACTTCTAAATATTATATATTTATGCACAGAGTATTTATTACTGCCGCAGGCGGCAGGCGCTTACGTTCAGGGGAAAAAAAAGCTGTCGCGGGCACGAAAAGTCTAATAAGGGTTTTATGTCAACCGTTCACGGCTACCGCGACGTGCCCCAGCGAATCACGACCGTTGACATGGCTACATGGTCGGTTCCAACCAACAAGCTACAGGTCCTCTATGCTTGTCAGTGCTGCTGCTGCAGCGTGCACTCCGTCAACTCACTGCCTCCCAACCAAATAGTAGCGTCAATGCGAGAGATGCTGTAGTTTCAGGCTTTCAGCACTGCCAAGATTTTAATTGCAGTTCAAAGTCCACGTGGAAGGGCAACATGCAGCCAGAGTGGAGTGTGCTGACCATTTCCCGTCAAACTCTAGAGTCTGAACACTGATTGACTGCCAAACTCGGGGGCCCACCACATATCCCTGTCTAATTTTAGGTGAGGAAGATTTGTTTGGGATTTAGTTCAAAACTTAAACAAGACAAAAAAAAAAATCATACACAAATATACAACGAGAAAGTGGGCCAGACATGTATCATGCATGTGTCTCCGTATGTGTGGCTACATGCCGGCTGATTACAATTACTTCCTCTGATCACGAATAAGCAAATATACATCATAGAGTATGTGTTGCAAATTAAGATTTAATCTATGACGTGTGTTTCGGATGTTTACAGATGACATGAATGAACATATCATAACATGTGCTTGAAAAATATGGTGCTCGAATTTAGCGGTCTAATCTAAAATAGCATCTCATTGACTCCGGAGTAAAAAGTGTGACACCTTTCTTTAATGGAGGGAGCAACAAAGTTAGACCAATAATAGCAGTCTTTGTGTAGGGTTGAGCTGGATAAAAATAGTGATGATGTCAGGTGGTATGAATGGTACTGATATGAGCTGCGGTCAAAATAGGGCGGTTGAAGGTTTGACCTCACCAGCCTCTGACGGCTTTTTCCGATGTGGACGCTTTTTTTTTCACGCGTGGAAAACCCAATACTTTGTTTGGGGATGGATATAATTCGATGTTTGATGTGTACAACATCTGCCGGCTGGTTGCAGTTGCAATCTTGTACATTTTTGAACCAGGTTGGAGTTGTGGACACATCATTTAAATTAATTTGCTTATCAAGCTGTTAGTAAGCAGGGTTGGATTTTTGCTTCTTTTTTTTATCAGAAAGCTGCAACAAGGTTGGAGAATATTTGAAATTCCAGGATAATTTTGTTTGTTCGCTATTTGAATTTTTTCAATTTTTAAGGATGACTTGAGATTTTGGAAATTGAAAAAAAAACTGCGGACACAAGTTAATTTCCCACTGGGCTAGCCCGTATTTCGATTGGCCCAAGAAAGATGGGCCCTCGTCACTGCATAAATTGCAGTACTGCTAATTGGGCCATCAAATAGGGGAACTATCAAAGCCTGTCCACTTTTTGAGCAAACATCATGCAATCAGTTTTCTGTTAGAGTACGGGTGGTTCCTCTCAAACAAAAAAAATAGAAAAATATTTAAAAAAGCTATTTCCACTAAAAAAGAAAATAAAAGGAGGGCATCGAACCTATATAGAATTTTTTTAAAGAATCAAACGCATCCTTTATATATATATATATATATATATATATATATATATATAGATATATATGTATGTATGTACGTACGTACGTACGTTGCATCGCATTTTGAAATTTCAACCTCATAACGAGAATGTGTGTTTGGAGTCATGTCGAAGTTGTTTGGGGGAGGGGGGGGAGCATTTGCCCTTCCTTCTCAATCAAACATTTTGACAACCAATAAAATAATTTCCAATTTAAGGCCGGACAGGACAAGTTTCTCATAAAGATAAACTATTAATCTTGCTATAAGATTTCCTATTTGAAATTTATCGCAACAAGTATATACGTACAGAACGTCTAAAGAGATTTCCAGATCGTCTTTGTCATCTGGTGACCAAATGCAAAATAATCACGCCATGGCACTTGGGAGGAAGGTCTTGTTGGAGTTGATCTTGGCAAACTTTAATACCAACGAGCCGTCAACAACCGCGAAGCGGCATGCTAATTTCCTTTACCTCGCATGAGAAATCTACCCCACAACTCAATCCCAATCTTTCCTTTTCCAGAATAGAAATGCAAAGTCTCTTCGCAAAAAAAAAAAGAATAGAAATGCAAAGTCTCTTCGCAAAAAAAAAAAAGAATAGAAATGCAAAGTCTCTTCGCAAAAAAAAAGAAAGAATAGAAATGCAAAGTTGACCTGACTTAAAACCGGCCGATATGGAACGGTTCATTTGCGTCATAACGGTTTAACATGTACTGTAACCGTTTAGGGTTTACTACTACCATGCGCCCTCTATACAATAAGCATATCCGTCACTGTCACAGCCGCAATCTGCCGCGGATTCTTTTGACGAACGCGGCCAGGCCGAGCGCGCACGCTGACGTCTCTTGCGTCGCAAGTCTCAAGGCCCAGAGCACCCCCATAGGACATAGGGCAGCAGCATGATTGGGCGAGGCCGCATGTGGCGGCACATGCCATGATGAGCTGAATCCCCGCCTAGATACCACTCCATCAACCAAGAGTCCCTTCTCCTTCACCATTACTGTCATCGATGACGCACTGCGCTGCCGCGCCTCAGATCGATTGCTGCGAGCCCACGGCTCGTGCCCACGGCACCGCCCCCCTGCCATGGCGCAGCTCTGAGCTCGTCAGCCATGGAGATATCACAGTTCATGGATTCGTCCGATCGGGGGTGCCAGGGGGCCATAAATCACGCGGCTTTTGTCCTCGGCGCGGAGATCCTGCGACTTCTGTCCATGATTTTAGAAGCCCTTTTCCTTGCTCGCAGTTAAGTTGCTCTGGTATGGAAAGTACCCAAGGCATGTAGTACAGCACATGCATGGATCATCTCTTACTCTTTAGCATGGTTTTGTTCTTCCTCTGAAGAATCACAGTCTTCTGAAAACGTGTATGTAAGAGACACCGTCCGTGACTGACGATTTCCGTTTTCCAAGCAGCAGCATTGTTCTCGAGTTTGTGGTCAATGGCTCAATGCAGTGTTGTTATGCTTATCGGCTATTCAGCTGAAAACAAGTCTGAGTTTGACCTGGCTCCTCTTTCATTCACTCTCCACTCACTGTCCATGAGTGACTTCATGGACAGAGAGTGGAGAGTGAGTGCATTTTAGCAGCAGTAAAGAAAGAATAGAGTCCAGTCCAACTTTTTTTTTGTGCTCTGACAATGCTACCGTATACACAACAGGCTGCAGCCTGCAGGATGCTCAAGAACTCGTCTGACCAAAGTAACCTCGAGTTCTTCCTGGCATGGCTAATGATCGATACTACGAGCTCACTAACTCACTACCTGACGAAACAAAACAGAGAGATGGAAGCAGAGCAGAGGAGGCAGAGGAAGTGGGCGACGACGCCGCGTCGTGCGGAGCTAGCTAGTAGGAGATCTCCATGGAGAAGTTGGAGTCGAGCAGCTCCTCGATCATCTGGTCCACGTACTGCTCCTCGAGGAACCCGCCGCTCCAGTCCGCCGCCGCCGATGACGGCGTGGGCGCGACCATCCCCATGCCGGCATTGCGGGCGGGCACGGCCGCGACGCGCGGGAGCACGGCGGCGGGCGCCGGGGCTGCGGGGGAGGCGGCGTCGGCCTTGCCGCCGCGCGCCTGCGCGGCCTGCACGGACGCGAGGTTGAAGCGGTGGAGCTTGGCGACGAGCGCGGGGGAGAGGAACGACGACGACGCGGCATGGTTGTGGGCGTGCCCGTCGGCGGCGGCGGCGTCCTGCGGGAAGTTGGTGCGCACGCGCGGGCCGCACATGATGCGCGCCGCCTCGTCGTAGGCGCGCGCCGCGTCCTCCGCCGTCTCGAAGGTGCCCAGCCAGATCCTCGTCTTCCTGCAATTAACCAGAGGAGAACCCGCCATGGTCAGCTAGCTAGCTCTACCTCCACGCCACGGACCGATCGATTCAAGAAAGCAATCGGAATGCACGGCCGCCGCCGGCGACTGTACGCACAGGAGGGGGTGGCGGATCTCCGAGACCCAGGAGCCCCAGTGGCGCTGCCGCACGCCGCGATACCGTTGCTGTGGCCGCGCCATTGGAGGCTCCGACGCCGCCCTTGCTCGCTCAGAGGGAGCAGCTAGCTTGCTCTTGCTCTCGCTCGGCGTGGGAGTCCTGCGCGGTGAGCTGAGGAGAAGGAGCTGAGCGGTTTTGTGCGCGAGCTCTGGGTGGCTTTAAATAGAAGAGGGAACCATATACTATTCGCAGGGGGTTTCGAAAGGCTTCCAAGTGGGCCCACCGGTGCTCGAAGTGCAGGGTGTTTGACTGACTGTGGGCCCAGCCTAGGTTGAGCATCCTTTACTTCTCTATGTCTCCTGGGTCCCGGGCTCCCCCGGCCAGCCGCAAAGCAACCCCCGAGGTAAAGAGGAGGGGTACTGAAGTCGCCATCCCGCTCTACAAAATCTTTTTCTGCTCGGTCCATGGTCTATCAGTAGCATGACACCTATATTACATTTTTTTAATTTGAAACAACTAACTTTCAAGTTTCAACACAGTGGTTGTCAAATTTTAGCCGAGAATATGAAATTTGAAGCCCAAATAGTTAGATTGAAATCGTAGATTCAACTTTACACTCATATAATCCACACCTTTACTGCTGAAAACTATAAAAAACAATGATAATAATCTCATCCAAATGAATGGCATACACCAACTGATTGCCTTTTCCACTCAGCTTGTGTTCCATTTTCTCCTTCCTTTGACATCGTCTGGTTATGAGGTTGAGGATGTCAAGTAGTCCAGGAGGTCAAGAACCACCAGCACGTGTATCAAACTCTCCTGGAATATTGCAAACTAAGAGTAGCTCAGCTGATAAGATTCCTTGTGGTGGAACCTGCCTACCAGAATTAGAGTCCCCGACTCGACACTGATGCTTGTGTTTTCCTGGATTTATTCCAGGATTTAACCGGCGCTATTCTTTCAGTGGTAGGCGACGTGCCCGTCAATAGCGAGGCGTCAGTGGTGACTTCGTCAATCTTGACGATTTGCTATTTCAGTCTTTCGAAGGTGCTCGGTTGTGTACGTGCATTCATAGGGACGTGTGTGTGCGTGTATGTGAGCGTCTGCGTGGGTGATTCGGAAAAAAAAAAACTCTCCTAGAATATTGCACAGCCCCGTGTGTGGCCATATCATTGTTTATACCGAACTCGACGACCAAAAAGGACGCAGGGATGTGGTAATTTGGGTCTAACTATCTTATGTAGCACAGTGCACAGTGCTGTCCATGATTGATCAGCCCATATGGTAGGTATTCAGGCATCTGATGATATACTATCCTCTTAGAAAAAGGAGACAAAATTGGTACTATATGTAGTTCAGGCATCGGATTCCTCACAAGGCTACAAACTGTATATAATATAGTAATAATCCCGGTACAATGCAGTATATAACAATAACGGCACATGAAAAAAAAAATGCAATTTCACTTTATCCATGTCACAACAACTCTACTTCAGTGGAACAGCTGCAGGCTACTGCTCAAAAAGCCCCTGAAGATAAAGTATCGCTTTGGTCCAAGAAATTTCGGAGCTGGAGCGGCTGCTAAGAGTAACTTAGGACTAGGACTAAGGTTGTTTGAATGAGTCATCTTATATACGTACATTTTTAGTTTAAAAAAAACATAGGTCTAATGCATTCCAAAGTTACACACTATGAAACTACTTTTCAAGAAAATATATACATATCATTTTGGTATGTCTCGACTGCTGTATGCAATTGCAACCTAACGTAGTACACCCCCATTATTTGCATTTTTAGGGAAAATCACAAAGTAAGGAGTATTCAAAACCTACTTAGAACCTCAGTTTCCTATTTTTTTTAAAAAAAATAAAAAGTGGAGATGATTCCAACCTTAATTATATACTCAAAGAGAAGGGAAATAAGCTAAAAAATAAAAGAAGAAGAATGGAAATAATAACAAAACATATTCTTATTTTTCTAATAGTCTTACACCTACAATTTTTATAAGTTTCTAGGTGTCCGATATGGCTCTTATCTAGGGTCATGTGTGGCCCCAAATGCACCACTACCGTTTCATAGTCATAGGTGCCTTGTGAGTTGTAATCTGTCACGGATGGCACCACTATCGCAATCCTCTACTCTTGTCCCTCTCACTCATGCTATCTGTAATTGTATTTGCAGTATTATTCTTTCTCAATAATTGAAATTATGGTGATCATTTTGAATGAAAAAGGTACCCACCAGTCTATGATGCTCGTGCAGCCATGCTGGATGCCCATTGATGAGATGATCAACAACGCCCGATGGATATCGAAACTCACAAAAATCGCCTAGTTGAAACTGCAAAAAAAAAACATGTATGTGCCTTTATTGAAGTTTACAAGAAGATTGCAAAACTAAGATACATATTCAAAGAATTAGGACATGTTTGGATAGGTAGCTAATTTAAACTGGGCGGATCCAAGCAGGCCAGCGAATGCCTAGCTGAAATCCTCCTAGCTAGATAATATCCAACTCATGCTAATTCCATATATCCACCTATGATGTGTTATTCAGATGGATCCAAACAGGACATTGCTTAGCATTGAGCACAATCCACAATTCACAAACAACCAATTGGAGATTTGGAATATGTCTGTGCAGATGGCGATGCTTGAAATCACTCCCATTGGGCTGCTACATCGTAGCTCCCTTGGCAGCATGAATGCATGTATCCAGAGTGTCGCCTTGGGAAGAGCAGGGCCTCCCTGCGCTCGCTCCTTGGGAAGAGCAGGCGGCCGGATCATATCCAAGGCATGCAAGACCATGCCACTATTTCAGATTCAAGTGCATGCCCGCCTGCCGCTGACGAGGCATGAGCATACCACCTCTGCCGCTGTAAAATCCTGCGTGCATGTTGTGGCTGGCATGCCGTCACCGGCTTGGCCCCCTTTGTGCATGCACCGTATCCGCCACGCGATCTCTTCCTTCGTCCCCTCTCTTCCTTCGTCCCCTCCCTAGCTTGGACGCTAGCGTTGGTGTCGTAGTGTTGTGTGTGGTCTCTACTGTCAGGCAATTGGGGTTCTACAAGTGGTTACCTCAGCAGTATGCAAGAAATGGTCCATGGAGTTCAGGCTTTCACAGGATTGCTGACGTGGGTCTTGTGTTCCTTTTTCATGTGTGTATGTGTATGTGCTGGTGATCTGATCTGATTCAGACAGGATGTTTCAGGAAGGGTCAGGGAGGAGTGGTGTCATGTTGTGGGGAGCATTGGGGTGATTGGGGCAGGGCAGGGTTGCTGTGTGCTTCCTTTGGAGGGTCATGGGGCTCATGGTAGATAAGCTGTTGAGCACTTGTTGAGCCATGTGGGTAGGGTTGCAGTATAGTATGGTAGTGTTTTCAGGTAGGCAGTGGTGGTAAGCATGCAGCAGTAGCTAGTCTAATCACTTGATAATGTGATGAGGATCAAAGGATGGAACCACATCCAGTCATCCATACTCCAGGTTCTTGTCAAAGTTCTGCACTCTTTTTTTTAAAGAAAAGAAAGTAGTTGTGTCAATATCACACAGGGTGCTCATGCTGATTTTTTATACCCATACTGCCATACATTATACAGTGGCAGCTTCCAATTGGTTGACATGCTAAACAATGTCGAAAACTAGCTACATGCATGAATCTGAAAAGAATTGGGTGCATACATGCTGGCATACTGCATCCACACAGTACTGGTAGGGACATTAATCTGGCCACCTCAGAACATGATCACACATGCTATCAAGAACAGAATATATGCATCTGTATGTGTCTGTCCACATGTGTGCATGAATAAAGTTTCTTCCTTGAAACAAAAGAGCTGAGTACTAGACTACTAGTAGCTGGTAGCATATTGAACAAAATGAGGAGATGCTAGGGTCTAGCAGCTAGTGTCCTGCTGCTCCCAAACCATTTCTGCTCAAACACAGGTGCTTCTGACTGTTGATCGAACTCCCTGTCTGCCATTGCCGAAAGCACTGCACTGCTGCTTGCCCAAACATAGGATCGTCTTGTCATGGCCTCATGTGGGGACGACGACGACGCAGACGATAGATGCTACGGCTGATCGAATCTGCATCGGGAGATCTCGCGCGTCTGCACTCTGCACGGCGCGCCTGACGTGGCCGCACGGCGGCGCTCCGGCCCCTACGGCCCCCCCCTGCGTGGGAGCGGGAGATGGCCGCGTCAGGGTTCAGGATCGGGAGCTCAGAGCTTGGGGGCGGATCTTGGCCGGATCGCACGATCTGCGGCCCTGTGGCTACAACGACGCCGCTATTCAGATGCAGCAGCAGGCTGCAGGCAGAAGCAGCACACATGTTAGATTTTAATTGTTTTTAATCAGTTTTTTTTAATTTTACTTTGCGAGGAGCAGAATGCATATGTCATACCCGGTTTTAAAATAAAATCAAGTGCTACCTATATTTATATATATATGTCATAATCAAGTTTCATACATATAGTGACATCATCAGGGAGTAACAGTAACAGTATCACGTAAAGAAAAATATAAATAATGAGTTACGAGTCTATCAGAGATATACAACTGCTCCAAACTTCATAGGCAATACACCAATTAAAGAGAAGCTTTAAAAGAGTGTATGAAAGGAGAGAGCTCAATTCTAGGATCACGAAAGCGCATAAAACACTAAGAACGATGGTACCGTTGAAATATACATCTATCAGAGAAACTTTTTGTAAAGGAAAAGATAAGAGCTATATGCTGCAGTTATTTTTAATTAGAAAACATATGTAAATGATACTTTTAGAAAATACCCTAAGTTAGAGTTAATTCAAATTATATTTGTATCTGAAAAGACGATGTAAAAGCTAGTCAACTTTTATTTATAAATATTTATGTACAAATTATACCATTTAAACATTTAACTTTGGAAAGTAAACTATATGTAATAACATCTAATCGATAACTTTATATGTCGCATTGAACTAAAATAAGTTATAATTATGAACTCATTCATGTTGGTATTAATCATATTAACACTTGCTTAAAGAAAACCGAGGTATAAACCTAATTAGCTTTTAATTAGAAAAGTTGAGTAAGTATTAATCAGAATTAATACCATATTTATCTTCAAAAATATGAAACATGGTGAAACAACGTCGCTAAACTATAGCTTACGATTTCAGAAGATTAACAAGGCAAGAACCGACTAAAACGAAGCTTTGATTGAGAAGATACACTATCGAAAGATTTAGGTTCATAAAAGAAAACAACTATGTGCTTCATACATTTTAAATTTAGAAATTAATGTAGATGATGTTTCAGAGAAATATCCTATGTTAAAATTAACTCACATTATATTTATATTTTGAAAACATGAAGTAAAGCTTAGTCAAATTTTAGATACAAATGTTCATGTATAGTTTATACCACTTTAAACATTTAATTTGAAAAAGATATCATATGTGGGAACATCTAAGCGTATACGTTATGATTCGTGTTTAACTAACCAAATTATATTTCAAAAACACATTTCTATTTGTATTTAGCCAAATTAACATTTATTCAGAAAACTCAAGATATAAGCGTATGTAAATAAAATTATTTAGAAAGCAAATTGAATAAACATTAATCAATTGAACATTATTATGAAAAACCGAAGTGTAGCTCTAATTAGATTTTATTAAAGAACAAGCTTAATAGGTGTTAATCAAATTAACATTTAATTATAAAAGCGAGGTATAACTCTAATTAGATTTTATTTAGAAAACTTAGTTAAATAGGATTAGTCAAATCAATATTAACCACGTAACATCGATATGTAAACCCTAATTAAACTTTATTAAGAAAAGGTATTTAAATAGTCATTAATCACATTAATTCAGAATAAATTCTTAAAACACATATTTGGGTAAACATCAATACTAGCGCGTAATTTATGATGAGATGAAACTAACGCAACAAGAACGAGCTTGAACGTATATGAAACACGAGAGGTATGGTCATCTAAATATTCTAGGGATCTATTCATGATTAACCGTATACTTCAGGGGTTAGCATAGAAGAAACTCTAGACTTAGCAAATAATCACTGCGAATAGATGAATCTTCATGGTTAGATTTGCAAAAGGTGTCGGGTTGGACTCGGTTGCAGGGACCTAATAGATCTAGGGGGTTAACTGTGAAAGGCGCAAGACACAAGGAAAAAGGTTAAACATTACAGGGTTCTCTAGGGGCTTAAGCGTAAAAGCTCAAAGAGCTTCCATGCCCGGCGGATGGAGCTCCTGGCGCATCAAATCGCCGGTGTTCTGACGGGGTAGGGCAGGGATAAAGAGGCGCAGAAGGTACGGAAGGTCGAAATTTTGCCCAGCGGCAGATGGCGAAGAAGCTTGGCGGCGGCTCGGGTCTTTACGTGTGCACGGTGCTCCAGTGGGGCATTGGCAACGAGGACTGGTGGCGCAGCTGCGCCTCGACGTCATCGAGCCCCTAGGGGTGCTGGCTTGCTCTGGCGGGCGTCTCTGGCGGTGAATCGGGCGAACAAGGCCGACGACGCTTTGCTTCCAAGCGGCTCACTCGACGGCAGTGGCGCGACACAGAGGTGAGGGCATAGGGCGAGGCGGCACGTTTTATAGGGGCTAGCACGCACGCCAAGGCCGGTGGTGGCGGCGTGCAGCCGTAGGAGCTGCGGTCGGCTGGGCCGGGCTGGCTGGGTCAGGCCTCGCAGGCTCGGCCCAAAGGGCAGGGGGTCCACCTGCAGGGAGAGAGGAGGATTGGGATGGATTTGGGTAGGATAGCGGGTCAGGTCTGGTTTGGTTGGATCCGGCCCGACAAGGATTTAGAGTTTTGTTTTATTTTCTGGATATAATTTACATTGCGAAAATAAATCCAGAATATTCTAGATAATGTTTTTAAAGCACGAAAAATATCAGAAAAATCCTACAAATTTCAGGAAAAATCCTAGAGATAGTTTGGGGCATGAGGAGTTCAAATGAACTATTTTGAGTTCGTAAAAAAGATTCTAGAGCCTTATAATAAATAGATTTAGCTCTAGGAAAAATGTTCTGAAAATTTCTCAGAAGGGTGTGGACATCATCTAAACGCATATTAAAACCTTTTGCACTCAAAAACATCAAGATGCATCGGCATGAATGCAACACACACAAACAACACTATTTAATTTAGAAAAATAACCAATTATTTTTCCTATACTACATTTCATGTCAAGAAAATAAATGTTGAATTTTTTTTAAAATTATGAGAAAATTATTATTTAATTATTCTTTTTAATCAGGATAAATAAAAAAATTCAGGATGTGACAGCAAAACACATGTTGCATTTAATATTACTGCTCATGAAGGCGTCCATTATATGATCTCTCACTTGCTGGAACATTTGAAACAGTGATGGCAAGATGGAAACAAGTGATTGATCATTGACCAATTGCTGATGGATTAGGACCGATTTACCTAAAGACCATCATGTTCTTTCAGTGTTCAGTCAGCCATGTGACTATGTGAGAGCTGCCTCGCCTGTTCTCCGCATGCATATCCTCATGCTGTTGTTTTATTTCATTTTCCTGTTCAAAGGCTAGCAGCCTAGTGTTCTTCATCCCTTTGCTCGTTCATTAATCCATCCTCTTATCTCTCTCCCTTTTCTTGCACTCTTTTGTCGTCTCTGAAGTTGCAGAGAATAGATGTGTGGTGAAGGGGTCCATCTTGTCACCTAACACATGCGCCGGTTGCTGACAAATCCCAAGCTGAAGATCTATTCAGAGTATTCCATGAAGTCGCATCAGTCCATCACCGGCAGCATTTGATTTCCATCCGGGAAAAAAGATACCAATCTTGGCCTACCATTTCTGAGCTATGATTCACCATTACAAAAGCACCCCAAAAATCTGCCTCACTTCGATTTTGCTGAAACTTGATAGCAGTCAGGCGGTCAATCGAATGCAAGCGTTTGGT
This sequence comes from Setaria viridis, assembly GCF_005286985.2. Taxonomy (NCBI): domain Eukaryota; kingdom Viridiplantae; phylum Streptophyta; class Magnoliopsida; order Poales; family Poaceae; genus Setaria; species Setaria viridis. The sequence continues at coordinate 3,858,833 of NC_048266.2, forward strand.
TTGGTCATCAGCCGTGAATGTGATCCGGGTGTCATGGAGCTTTTGTTTGCCGCCAAGAAACAAGGAATGAAGCACGGTGCATCTTGTGATCTGGTCCTCATGATCCGATACTTTTTTTTAATACAGTACCACGAGCACTGTACTGCTCGACTCGATCCTCCAAATCCAAAGTCCAAAACAACTCAAACTTAACCCCAGATACCGTGTCTGCAATCTGCACATCTCATCATGCAATGTACGCAGAAGGAATCTTGAGAAGCAGCATTACACTGCATACAACACCCATTTCTATATACATCACATAAAATTTTCAAGCCGACAGAATTATGTGAGGGCATGTGTGTGTGCTTTGACGTGGATTATTGACCCAATTTCTGAGCTAATTCTAATGCTCCCAGACATGAGATGTGTGCTGATTTGGACTCGTCGCTGACCGAAACCAAGCGCGTCTCCGCGTGTCGATCGCTCGGTCTCGGTCGGCACATGATCACGGCTTCCTGTTCTTTTGTTGGCTGCTAATGCTAACCATTTCCTGACATGGGAAAGACAGGTGGACAGCATCTGGAGACGCCATGTGGCCATCCATGATTGCTGTGTCCGGAAATCATTTGGAGACGATATGAGAGTGGCCAGTGGGATTAGAGAAGAGAAGCTCGAGCGCCATGCGTCCTAATCAGAAGATCGACCGTGAATTAATTGAGAGATCTGATGTTTGATGAGGTTTCTTAGAGGACATTATGGTGATTGCTGATTGGTTCTTGCCTTCTTCTCCTCTAACGAATGAACATGCGTTTGGTACGGCAACGAGAGAGAGAAAGAGAGGTTTGACACCTGTGCATTTACTGTTCCTAAAAAAGACCGGAGCATTTACCAGACTATTCTTTTCCTTTTCTTTGGTTTGATTGAGATCAGATCATTTTTTAGGAGCTTCACCCTTTATTAATCTGAATAAGAGTTACAAACCCTATCGGGGGTGGGGATAAAAACCACACATATCTTCCTAAAGAAGATAAAACTACACTTGAAGCTATTCTGTGTGCATCAACGTTGGACTGCCTACCTTCGTGGATGAACTCAACCCTTCTGAAGCATCTTCTTCTAGAGTTAATCTCCTGTATTATAGGACCATATGGTCCCATCCCCTTTCATAGAATGCTTCTTACTACATTGGCACAATCGCTTGCGACTCTAAGATTCTGCAACGAGGGATCACTTGCCAATGCAAGGCCTTCCCGACAGGCAATCACTTCCACCGTTTCAGCATCGACAATACCTTTCAACACTAGAGCTGAGGCGCCAAGGAAGTTGCCACCTCCGTCACACGCCATAGCTACCGCTGCAGAGATATTGGAATTCTTCGATGTTGCAGCATCCACATTTATCTTCGTGACCCCTTGTGGAGGCGGAATCCACTTTGGTACTGTAACCTTGCCCATTTGCCGAACATTCCCTACTGGTTTAACCAGCTCTAGCTCAGCAACGAATCTTTCCACAAAGCAGTGAGTCGACAGCGGGCTTTGGAACATATTCTCGTGAATCGCTTCGCGCTTGGCGTGCCATATGGCCCAGAGTCGCATCACAACCCAGGTTAAATCGTCATGTGCAAGGTGCTTCATAACTGTCGCAAGCCACGCTCGTGCGTCTATCTCCTGTACTTGGCATAAGAACTCTATGATTTCTTCTTTTTCAATGTCCATACTCCTTTTGCCGTAAAGCAGTCTAGTAGCGAATGTTGCCACGAATCCGTGTTGCCGTAGATTGAAGAAGAACTATTAGGCAACATGTTCCTCCGGTGGCGCACATCTCCAGTCAGGATAGATTGACGTGAAAGCCTCCACAAGAACACCCGCACCTTCGATGGCACCCTCACCTTCCATAGCTCTGACCATTATTTTTCTTCTGATTTAGTGTCCGATCTTCTAGCCGAGTGATCTAGCCAAGCTGTTCTTTTCTCACGATTATGCACCAGCATCCTATATGCAGATCGAATTGAGAAGACACCCGACTTTTCATAATGCCATGCCCAAAAATCTTCTTGTGTCGATGTAGCAAGAGGAATACTCCCTATCACCTCACTATCCATAGGAATGAAGAATTCCTACACCATTTGCTTGTTCCACACTCTCGATGATTGATCAATCAACTAGCTGACTTTCTGCAGGGCATTCTCCTTTATGCAGCACACAGGTCTCATAAGACCATCCCTAGGTAGCCAGTTCATATTCCAAATATCAGTTGACTCACCTGAACCAATTCATCTGATAATTCCCTGCCTTAAAACATCTTTTCCATCAACTATAGCGCGCCAAACACATGATGGCCGCGATCCTACCTCAGCCTCCAGAAAATCCCCACTCGGAAAGTATACATCTTTGAGCACACGTGCACTTAGAGCCTCTGGATTAGACATAATCCGCCATGCTTGTCGAGCTAGGAGTGCCAAGTTAAACAGCTCAGTGTCGCGGAAGCCAAGTCCCCCATGTACTTCGGCTTCGTCATTTCCTCCCAAGCAACCCAGCTCGTGCGGCGTTTAACCTCCTTGCTCCCCCACCAAAAACTCCGTAGCAGACCATCAATGTGCTTGCACAAACCCCTGGGAAGCTTGAAGCAAGACATCGAATAGGTTGGAATAGCTTGGGCAATGGATTTGATGAGTATTTCTTTGCCTCCCGCCGAGAGGCATTGCTCCATCCATCCCTGGATACGCTTCCACACCCTATCTTTAAGATATTTAAAAGTAACATTAACTGAAATCCCGACATCAGTTGGCATTCCCAGGTACTTCTCGCTTAGAGCCTCGCTGTGGACGTTCAAAACGTCCTTGATCTCACCTCGGGAACCAGCTCTACACCCCTTAGCAAAATGAATGGACGATTTGTTATTTGTTGTCTAATGCTCGACAATACAACTCCAAAGCATTCCTCACTTCTTCCGCACTGTCCCTACTCGCCTTGAAAAACAGCAGGTTATCATATGCAAAAAGAAGGTGACTCACCATCGGAGCCGACGGTGCCACCTTTATACCACGGAAGAAGGATGACTGAACTCTTGATTTTAAAAGGCACTGCCAACAAGAAGAAATAGGGAGAGATATGGTCCCCTGACGAATGCCCCGGATCGGCTGGAAACTCCCTAGCCTGACCCCATTGAAAAACACTGAAAAGGAGACCGAGGTTACTAATCTCATGACCATATCAACCCACATACGATGGAAGCCCAGTTTAGTCATGATCATGCGCAGATACTCCTACTCCACGCGGTCATATGCCTTTCTCATATCTAGCTTTAGCGCACAACATCTACTGTCCTGAGATCAGAGCATTTTTTTGTTTCTTTCATTTTGAGAGGTCGGAGAATTCCTTTCGGATTTGAAATTGCGATCCAGGCCTGACCAGTCAAAAATGGGCCGAAAGTTATCATGAGATGTGAGCATTTACAAGGCTGGGCCAGCTACCACAACAAGCCGCCGGCCGTAGCACAACACGGACTGGATGGAAATTGCTACCCCCCTCAACAAGGCCTGCTAAGTATATAGGCCAGACAATTTTAGGTAAAGTAAAGCCCAGTTCCCTCTCGTCTTGTTAATTGAAGCCCAGCCCATCCGTGCCACCTCTTCCTCCCCCGATAAAAACCCTAGCCTCCGTCCTCTCGATTTCTCCGATCCAAGGGTTTCCTCGCGCCGCCACCGCCGCTGCTTCCGTCGTCTCCGCCGCCCCGCCGCCATGGTACGTATCCCCGACCTGTGCGCTTAATCTCTCGAATTCGCGCGCTCGTACTGGTGCCGCGTGCTGATCTGATGCCTTGCCCCCGTCGCGTTGCTTCCCCATCCCCGCGCAGCCGTCCCACAAGACCTTCCGGATCAAGAAGAAGCTGGCCAAGAAGCAGCGCCAGAACCGCCCCATCCCATACTGGATCCGCATGCGCACCGACAACACCATCAGGTTCGTCGGCTTCCTCGTAGCCCCCCGCCGTGTTACGCTACCATCCCAGGCGGCGGCGTCCTGTGTTTCGGTCGCTCATTCGTTTATTGTTTCGTGGGTCAGGTACAACGCGAAGCGCAGGCACTGGCGCCGCACCAAGCTCGGATTCTGAGCGGGGGAATCAATGCTGGGCACCGATGCTTGGTGAAGCCTGGGGTTTACGAGCCGGCCTCGGGACGCCTCCATGTCTCCGCAAGCTAGGAAGCTCTTGTTAAGATTTTGCTTATGTTAATGGGATCTTATCAGTTGTGCTTGTAGCGTACTGAGATATCATGTTTTTGCTAATGGTTGAAGAACCTCCTTTATAATTATGCAGAAGCTATCTTGACCTGCAGGGCGTTAATCAGTTGATCCAACTGTTTTCTTTTGCCATCCGTATTGCGGTTTACGTGTCTTGCGTGATGTTCCTTGGTGACTTAATTGTTCTGATTTTAATAGCTGTTTGCAATCTACGTTGTTTTACGCATGATCTGGTAGTGCATTTGATCTGCTAGTTAAGTGCCAATTGGATGTTTCTAATTAGTGGCATTCTGTAGCCTGTAGGCATGGTTGCATGGGGATTAGTATTCGGAGCAACTAGAGTACTGTTGCCAAATTGCATTCAAGTTGGTGTAGTATTTGTAGCGATGGACTTGTGCTCCTAATCAATTAGGATTTTACTCCGATCATGTGTGATGTTCCTTGGTGACTTAATTGTTCTGATTTTAATAGCTGTTTACAATCTAGATTGTTTTACGCATGATCTGGTAGTGCATTTGATTTGTTAGTTAAGTGCCAATTGGATGTTTCTAATTAGTGGCATTCTGTAGCCTGTAGGCATGGTTGCATGGGGATTAGTATTCGGAGCAACTAGAGTACTGTTGCCAAATTGCATTCAAGTTGGTGTAGTATTTGTAGCGATAGACTTGTGCTCCTAATCAATTAGGATTTTACTCCGATCATGATAGCATGGTCATTAGCATCCATTGAGCTTCCTCCTGGATAACTTTATTATATAGCAATTGAGTTGATTGCTTCATATTAATGTATAAACTTGTTTACATGAACAAGCTGTCGTGAAGTGCTTAGTGAGCACAGATGGATTCAGCAGTGGGAAAGTGCTGTTGAACATGCTGTTGTGAAGTACTTAGTTGGCTTATATGAGGGAAGTGCTTTAGAATGATTGGGTTATATGACTTGTGTGATCAAGTGTGTCTAGTTCTTCTGCACTGTAATGTAATTTAGGTTAATTGCTAAGTTATATTGCATCAGCACCAGACTGAATGGTTTTTGGATCTGTTCAGCTTGAGTTTCCAAAACATGCTGTGAACTGGTTGAGGCGGTGGTGCGCGCCTTGAATTGGTGTAATTTTGGAAAGACATTTGCAGCCACTGTAGAGTGGATTGTTTGTCCAGTGACCATTTCACAACCTGAGCTGCATTTCGTGCTGCCCAATCAGTGAATAACGATCAGGTCCCGATGCTTATTGGCAGATGAGCTGCAGTTGACTTGTTCTGAATTTCAAATGTCGTTTGCTGTTTTTCTTCACCTATTTTTCTGGAATTCGACTAAATCTTCCTATTTTTCTGGAATGGGACTAAATCTTCCTATTTTTCTTGAATGGGATTAAATCTTCGGAGGCTAGAAGTTATCGTGATAACCTTCCTCCAGTTAAGATTATAGCCCTAGATCACACTAGTAGGTATAAAGATCAAAGCCTCGACGCCACAGCCCACAGCCATTTGCAAGATGTATCTCTTGCCCTGCGAGGCTAGATGAGGTGGCATGTTTATGTCGTAGCGGCGCTGATCTGCCGGGGGCTGACTGGAACTCACGCTGACGCAATGGCTTCAAACGAAGGGATGAACATTTTTATATTTGCAGTGTGTAAGGCTAGAAATCAATTTAAGGTTGATGGGACATTTCCTGCTGGCATCGAGGGTGTGGTTGCTCGCATGAGGATCATATATACTCCACCAGTGGATGTGAATCCTAGAGAAGTTGGGTTAGGCCATGGGATATTGGTGATGTCTGATGTAAGACACACCCCTCATGCGTTAACAGCACGAACGTATGTTGCCGTATAGATCAAAAACATAGTCTCGCAAAAAAAAATGCTGCAATATTAGACAGATTTCAGTTGTTTGAACTATAATTGTATATCATATACCCGCAAAAAAATTGTATATAATACAATACTACCGTCCTGAAATATAAAAGATTATGGAAGATAGCATGTAGCAAATGTATCTACATTACCATTTAATAGTGCAAAATAATAAAAATGTTTACCTTTTAGATGGTAAATATTAAATTCCATTTGATAGGATTCCAAAATTTTGATACGGCAGTCTATTGAGCATCAAAACTCACAACTCTCTCTCAACACTTACAACGTATTTGGCTTTTGTAAATGCAAACTTTATTTAAAAGTGGATTAGAATTTCAGTTTGTTTTTAGAAGCTAAATATTTATTTAACAGCAAAAGAAGGTCAATACATTTTTCTAAAATTATTTTAACAAACATGTTTAAATTAAATCGATTCTAAGCATCCAATTACGTGAGTTATCTTGTTAGTTGCAAATAATTTTTACAGCAAATGGGTTGCAATAAACTATTTGGTAATATCTCAAACTCACATAAATATAAAATTTCCATGCAATTCCATGAAATCAATTGGTGTTATGTTATAAAGTGTATAATATCAACATTTGTTACAATATGAAAGGTGAATTGAACAGGGCGGGCATATGCCCCCCGCTCCCGAACGATAAATAGTAATGTGTTAGCTACAATTTTGCATTGTTGCTTCGTTTCTTAGTAGTTTACTAATCCCAAATTTAAGCGAGTGAAACTTTCATCCTCTTGTAGCTCTTCTTGCTTGATGACAGTTTCAAATTTGTCACTCCCGACTATCCCCTTAATGATGGACATGCATTTGGTGACACTGTATATAACACTTCGCAATAACTCTCTTTGCTAACATCCTCGAATATTTGTAGCTCTTCTTGCTTGATGGCAGTTCCGAATTTGTCACTCCCGGCTATCCCTTTAATGACGAACATGCGCTTGGTGACACTGTATGGAACACTTTGCAACAACTCTCTTTGCTAACGTCCTCGAATATATAATATGGATGAAAAGCTTATACACTAGTCAAAATAAAAGGAATATTTTTATAAATAGTAAATAGTGAATACATCGGTATCAAATTGGTTCACCTCATTAACCCAGAAATAACCTAGTTGCAAAATTAAACTGTGTTTGTCTAAATTTTTTTACAAGATATAAAGTGCATTGTGTGTTTAGTAAAAAAACTGAGTGGTGCAAGTCTTTATTGTTGTGATTATATGGTCATTTGATGGTGCGATTTTTTACATGAAGTGGGACTCATGTCGAACATTCCCCTAATGACTGGAGTATGATCGTTCATGCGGTGGTTCCCCTAGAAATGCTATAAGTTGGTAGGTAAGATTTTGGCAGCCACTTAAATTAGTACTTGTGTCATTCCGTGTGATGTTTTGGACATCGACATGCTCTCTAGGTACTCCCTCCGTCCCAAATTATAGATCGTTTTGACTTTATTAGATTCATAGACTTTGTTATGCACTTAGATATACCCTATGTCTAGATGCATAATAATATCTATGTATGTAGGAAAGTCAAAACGACCTATAATTTGGAACGGAGGGAGTAGTTACCAACTTTGAGTGCATTTATACGTAAACTTGTAACAAATTTGTAACTTTACTATATTTACAGAAAATCAATTGGAATGAAAATCAGTTTGATCTTCTATATATGTCTTCTCGTTGCATTGCATGCAGTGCATACGCTATGCAGAGCCAGCGCACGCCGAGACCAGAGGCGCCCCACGAAGGCCGGGCAGCCAAGAGCTGGGCGTCGCGCGTCCCGCGCCCGCCGCGCCTTATAAGACGCCCGCGCCCGCGCCACGGCCACCGCCGTCTTCGTCCATCCACGGAGAGAGAGGCAGAGGCAGGCAGCCGGTGCGTGCCCCGCCCTCCCTCTCCCCGAAGACCTCCGCCCCCGGCACCACCGGCCGGACGGCGTCGTCCCGCTCCTCTGGTTAGAGGCTCGCCGCCACCCACCCCAACTTGAATAAAAGAAAAGGAAGAAAAAGAAGCAGCCATGGCGTCCATCTCCCCGGACGACGTCCGAGATGGAAACGTCGATCTGGTATGCACGCGCGCGCCGGCGTCCGTTCTCTACCAGCTCGCACTGATGATGTCTCGTGGCTTATTTGGGATTGTTTGATGAATTTGCAGTCGAAGATGCCGGTGGAGGAGGTGTTCAAGACGCTCAAGTGCGACCGCAAGGGGCTCTCCGGCGCGGAGGCGGAGGGCCGGCTCAGGGCGTTCGGCCCCAACAAGCTGGAGGAGAAGAAGGAGAGCAAGCTGCTCAAGTTCCTGGGCTTCATGTGGAACCCGCTGTCGTGGGTGATGGAGATGGCGGCCATCATGGCCATCGTGCTCGCCAACGGCGGCGGCAAGCCGCCCGACTGGCAGGACTTCGTCGGGATCGTCACGCTGCTCATCATCAACTCCACCATCAGCTACATCGAGGAGGCCAACGCCGGGGACGCCGCGGCGGCGCTCATGGCGGGGCTGGCGCCCAAGACCAAGCTGCTGAGGGACGGTCGGTGGGAGGAGCAGGACGCGTCCATCCTAGTCCCCGGCGACATCATCAGCATCAAGCTCGGCGACATCATCCCCGCCGACGCCAGGCTGCTCGAGGGCGACCCACTCAAGATCGACCAGTCGGCGCTCACCGGCGAGTCGCTGCCGGTGAACAAGCACCCGGGGCAGGAGGTGTTCTCGGGCTCCACGGTGAAGCAGGGCGAGATCGAGGCCGTCGTCATCGCCACCGGCGTGCACACCTTCTTCGGCAAGGCGGCGCACCTCGTCGACAGCACCAACAACGTCGGCCACTTCCAACAGGTGCTCACGGCCATCGGCAACTTCTGCATCATCTCCATCGCCGCCGGCATGCTGGTCGAGGTCGTCGTCATGTACTCGGTCCAGCACCGCGCGTACCGCGACGGCATCGACAACCTCCTCGTGCTCCTCATCGGCGGCATCCCCATCGCCATGCCCACCGTGCTCTCCGTCACCATGGCCATCGGCTCCCACCGCCTCTCCCAGCAGGGCGCCATCACCAAGCGCATGACCGCCATCGAGGAGATGGCCGGCATGGACATCCTCTGCAGCGACAAGACGGGCACCCTCACCCTCAACAAGCTCACAGTCGACAAGTCCCTCATCGAGGTCTACTCCAAGGGCGTCGACAAGGACATGGTGCTCCTCTACGCCGCCCGGGCCTCCCGTGTCGAGAACCAGGACGCCATCGACACCTGCATCGTCAACATGCTCGCCGACCCCAAGGAGGCCCGCGCCGGCATCCAGGAGGTCCACTTCCTCCCCTTCAACCCCGTCGAGAAGCGCACGGCCATCACCTACGTCGACGGCAACGGCGACTGGCACAGGGTCAGCAAGGGCGCCCCCGAGCAGATCATCGAGCTCTGCAACATGGGCGCCGACGCCGAGAAGAAGGTCCACTCCCTCATCGACGGCTACGCCGACCGCGGCCTCCGGTCGCTCGGCGTGTCGTACCAGCAGGTGCCGGAGAAGAGCAAGGAGAGCGCCGGCGAGCCGTGGCAGTTCATCGGCCTCCTGCCGCTGTTCGACCCGCCGCGGCACGACAGCGCCGAGACCATCCGCCGCGCGCTCCACCTGGGCGTCAACGTCAAGATGATCACCGGTGACCAGCTCGCCATCGGCAAGGAGACCGGGCGCCGCCTCGGCATGGGCACCAACATGTATCCCTCCACCACCCTCCTCGGCGACAAGAACAGCACGGTGAACGGCATGCCCATCGACGAGCTCATCGAGAAGGCCGACGGCTTCGCCGGCGTCTTCCCGGAGCACAAGTACGAGATCGTGAAGCGGCTCCAGGAACGGGGTCACATCTGCGGCATGACCGGCGACGGCGTGAACGACGCGCCGGCACTGAAGAAGGCGGACATCGGGATCGCCGTCGACGACGCGACGGATGCGGCCCGGAGCGCGTCGGACATCGTGCTGACGGAGCCCGGGCTCAGCGTCATCGTCAGCGCCGTGCTCACCAGCCGCTCCATCTTCCAGCGCATGAAGAACTACACCATCTACGCCGTCTCCATTACCATCCGCATCGTGCTGGGGTTCCTCGTCATCGCGCTCATCTGGAAGTTCGACTTCGCGCCATTCATGGTGCTCATCATCGCCATCCTCAACGACGGCACCATCATGACCATCTCCAAGGACCGCGTCAAGCCGTCTCCCAAGCCGGACTCGTGGAAGCTCAACGAGATCTTCGCCACCGGCATCGTCCTCGGAACCTACATGGCCCTCGTCACCGCGCTCTTCTTCTACCTCGCCCACGACACCAACTTCTTCAGCGACGTGTTCGGCGTGGCGTCCATCAAGGAGAACGACAGGGAGCTCATGGCGGCGCTCTACCTCCAGGTCAGCATCATCAGCCAGGCGCTCATCTTCGTGACGCGGTCGCGGAGCTGGTCCTTCGTGGAGCGGCCGGGGTACCTCCTGCTCTTCGCCTTCTTCGCCGCGCAGCTCGTGGCGACGGCGATCGCCGTGTACGCCGACTGGGAGTTCTGCCGGATCCAGGGGATCGGATGGGCGTGGGGAGGCGCCATCTGGGTGTTCAGCGTCGTCACCTACATCCCGCTCGACGTGCTCAAGTTCATGATCCGCTCTGCGCTCAGAGGCCAGGCCTGCAGCAAAGAACAGAACAAGGCAAGCCTCGCCGTCCTCCATTGTTATTGCCATCAACGACCATGATCTCAGTTAAACTGTCCATTGTTGGCTTCAAGCCTTCAACCCTGATCTCCGTTATTGTCGTCTTCTCCAGTGAAACATTTCTAGGTGCTTGTCTCGCGCGGAGGGCGTTCGTGAACAAACACTCTGAGCTCGCCGAGGAGGCCGCCAAGCGCGCCGAGGTCGCAAGGTACGCGCAGGTCGTTCCATCTCCTCGCCGGCGACTAGCTAACCATCTCCGGCCGTCCTCAGCTCGCCGGCGAATAGCTAGCCATCACCAGACGCTGATCTCGCCGGTGTTCTTGGTGCCTGCAGACTGGGAGCTGAACGTGGCGGAGGCAACGGTGGCCGGAGAGGGAGTCCTGTGTTCTTCGTTTCCTCCTTAGGTGTACAATTTTTTCGGTGGATTTTTTGAGCGGCTAGAGGTTTGTGAAACTGTGGTTTATCCGATTGGGTCTGATCAAGTAAATACGTACCTACGTATTGTTGTGTTCTTAATTCTGTACAGCTATACATTATACAACGGTACGGGAATGGTGAGGGTGTAACGTCCGTATACGATATACCTAATTGTACTTAACATCTTGTCAGCAAATTTTTGGTTCACTGACTTCTGGTTATGAGTAATGGATGTATACTATTTAGTCCAGGCATGACTAATCTCAAACATTTCCTACAATTCCAAATCCTTAAGACCATTTGAGCTCCACCACAACATACTTTACAGTTTACTGGTAAGTGAATGCCAGAATATTTTACTGATCTGAAACACTCTATTCAGGAAAAATTCACAACCTTTGAGAGGGGTCCACAGAAGATGTGATTCCACGACCTTTCAGAGGTTCACAACCTAATTGTATCTACCATCTTGTCAGAATTTTTTTGGTTCATTGACTTGTACTTATGAGAAATGGAAGAATACTATTAGTACAGGCACGAATAATCTCAAACATTTCAAAACCTTCCCTACAATTCCAATCCTTAAGACCATTAGAACTCCACCACAGAAAACAAATATGGTAGACGAGAGAGAGCTGGTTCGTGAATGCCAGAATACTTTACCGATCTGAAATACTCAATTCATGCAAAATTCACAACCTTTGAGAGGTTTACAGAACAAAATTCTACTAGCTGAAAGAAACACAAAAGAAAATTAAGAAAAGAAACGCTAAGCAATTCAAGAATAATCTGAAACCCAAGCAAATGTGGCGACGGACCTCCGTTGAACGCCTTACCAATGCTTTCCTGGGACAGCAAAGAGACTCGCAGCTCACCCGAGCTTCAGCGCTCACATTTGAGTTCACCACCGAAAGCATATGGGACTGGCACAATTCTAGAACAGCAAGCTCAGACATCTGAAGAAGAACCTGAGCTTACTTGCAGCGTCTGTTGCATTGCATGTGCCTTGACAGACTGGGAATGTCTCGGGATTCAGATTTCAACATGCAGTAGGCCTTTGTATAGTCACTGAACTCGGATAGTACCATGGGTTTTGCACCATCCTCCTCCTTGGACTTCAACTCATCTACAAGTTTCAAGGATATCCTTTGATGAACATCCTCGATAAAGCCGAAACATGCTTCAAATTTGAACCGCACAAATGTATTCATTGCGAAGGCTTAATCCCCTTCCAGCAAGTGAACTCAGAAGGTATTACGTTTTCGTCACAGCAAATAGTAGCTTTGGCAGTCAGCTTCCCAACCAAACCATGATACAAAAGGCCTCTCGCACCAAGCCCACCAACTAGCCAAAATTTGCAGTTGCTCTTCTTGCCTACCATTTCATCTAAACAACCCAAAAGTGGTAATGATCCATTAGTTGTTAGTGGAGGCATGGCTCGTATCCCAGCCCTTGCGTGTACAAAATCCCATTTACTTATTCCTGGATAAACGCCAGAAGCTTTTGGGAGCAGCTCATCCTTTGCAGTAAGAGCTTCTTCATCAGATACAGTTGAAGAGTAATTCTCAGATTTCCATTGCCAAGTTGACCCAATTGAAACTGTACGGGGACCTTGGAATGCCATCCATGCATCAGATAAGATCGAAGGGCTCTGATTACCGTATTCTTCCCTGCAGGAAGTAAATGCACCAATCAGATTTTTCAAACTAACGCTATAATGACTTTCAGCACACAGAACTTCCTTACACTGTATCTGATGGCAACTGGAATTCAGCAATAACTCCTCTACAGGTTCTAAGAGGCAACTTATTTGCTAGTTCAGGAAGTGAGCAAGCTTTGGCCCCAAGGCAGATGATCACTGAATCATAATCACCTGCACATGTTTGAAGTGCCTTAGGCATAAATTTTTTTCTTACTGCAATGCAATTGCTTCAAAGAGCCATACAAACTGTCAAATATATGCAATCCATTAAAATTTCTGCTGAACTGATAAAATTAGAATTTCAATTTACCGACATCACTTAAAATGCTTAAGTGCAGATCAAAACTACAAATGTACTGTTATGTACTTATTTCAGTTTAAGATCAATTGGAAGCCAAAATGTAAAGGACAATGCCACAATAGAAAGTCCAAATTATCTGTAATGCAATATCCATTGTGCTCATTATAGACTACCAGAATTTACCTGCCAATTGGTGTAGATTATCGACATGTTGCCTGTAAAGCTTGAACTCTTTCTGCTCATTTGGTAATGAGGATGCTTCATCTGCCAGATTTTGGCATGCCGAGAACAGTGCCTGTAAAATCCAGGAATGAAATAGACCAGCCTATCAAGTACAGAGGATGGCAAAACAAGCGACACCATGACAAAGCAAAGAAGCAATGCGGCACCTGTAAATATTTCTTTGGGTTGATATTCAGTGCCAGCGGCATGTAAACTGCAAAGTCAAATGGAACACACAACCCAGGGATCAGGCGCTGCGCGGCGTCAGAGTCAAGCACTTGAAGGCTGCAACTCTCGAGGCAACTCTGAGCATTCTATCTTGAATAGGTCGAAGCAATTAGATGCGCCAAAAACACAAAAGAAGCACCTGAGCGCATCTGCGTAATCTTAATTCAGCAGTACCTCCAGCAATATGTCAGCAGCCTTCTCAGTGGTAGGTGGCCGCACAATTCCCCTGCTCAGTTATTACAAAGTCTCCTTAAACATAGACTATATAGACTGCAGTAGCTATAGAGATGAATGATTACCTTCTCCAGATAAGTCTCTCGTCTTGACTAGTAGTATCTGCCCTGGCTGTTCCATTTGCTTGCTCTGCGCTTCGGAGGAGATCCATGCTCTCTTTCCAGAACTCAGCACCCCTCCAGAGAAGCTTTACTGCAGATAAACGAAGAATTCGTGCACATAACGAAACTGAATTAAGCCGGATACTGGATGCCAGATCATTCGCTGAGTAGCATAAGTAGGGTATGAAAGGAATGGTTTCAGACCATAATTTGTGATGTTTGAGATGATGGAGAGGCGGACCTTTAGGTGAGTAGGGATGGAGAAGCCCTCCCGAGACGCCCGACGCGCCTCCCCCGACACCGTTCTCGTCGTAGATATCCACAGACACGCGGGAATCTCTCGGGCTATGCTGAAATCGACACCGGCGTCGGTTCGGTTCAGCCGATTCTGCTTGTGACACAGTAAAAAGGGGGAGAGAATGGGAAGGGGGAAGCGGAGGCCTAGAGGGGAGGGTGACCTTGAGGAGGTGCCACGCGACGGAGAGCCCCGCGAAGCCTGCGCCGAGGATGGCGTAGCGCAGGGGGCGGCGGCCGTGCCCTCCTGCCGGCGCGGGCGAGGTGGCGGCGGCTGCGATGGTTCGCCTAGAGTAGAGGCTGAGACTGGGGAGTAGACGGGAAGGAGCCGAAGAACAAGGCGGGGGCGGCATGGCGAACGCTCCGAGCTTGAAGAGCAAACTGCCGGCGGCGGGGGGAAGAACACCGGGCAAGGAGCGTGCACCGCTCGCCGTGCTGCGGCGGGTGAGGATTTTTTCCTGGGGGTGGCGGCGAGGATTCCGTGGGCCGAGCCCACCCTCAGCCCGTAGGATGTTTCAATCCGTATCCGACTTTCCAGAAACTGTGTATTGGATTAGGCCCACTAAAGGGGCAAGATTCGGTCCTCGAACAGCATCATTGGGCCTTCAATCTCCGTTCATCTACCACGCTCCACGCTGGAAAACCGAAGACTATCCGTGGAGCATTCAGCCTGGATGCAAAGGATTACATGTACAGTGTACTTCGACGGTACACAAGCATTCTAGCACAACATACTATACATCAGCAACATGCAATACAGAGAGGTCAATGCAACCTTCCTTGTAGTGAAGCAGCTGTTCGGTGAGCATTTGTTACAGGTTAGGTGGAGATCAGCACAGCTGCAAAATCTGATGGAGTCTACTGGCGCTACATTAGTGCCGTCCCAACTACAATGGTTAGAGGCTTTCTACTCCAACACAGCAGCAAACCACCAGAACGTAAGGATCTGGAATGGACACAGGTTCCATTACCTTGTCCATCTGGTTTCTCCATTACCTCATCATGTTCCTCCACTTATCCTTCAAGTCCACCTACAATATGCAATCAGTTATCACTTCATGAAAGATTAGCAACGGAGCAACTTCGGCGTAGCATACAAGTACTCACTGGTGTTCTGCCGATAAAAACATCGGGATTGTTACTCAAAATATCCTTCCAATTACCGCTACCATACCTGCACATGAAACAATTGGAATGGGATAATGAGCATAATACAATAAAACAGCAGAAACTGCATAAAGATGATTTCAACAACACTGTATAGAACGATAAAGCTAAATATCTTCAAGCAGCAGGACAAAATCACGTACAGTTCAACACCCTTTCTTAGTGTTTCTTCTTCTAACAAGCACCACTTCCTTGCCCTTCTACGCTTATTTTTGTTTTCTGCCGCTGGCAAAGGAGAAACTGGTATTCTCCTTGGGCTAGGCAAGTGCGGCCTACGTAATGCTGGTTCTGAACCCTCAGGGTCAGGCGACTCCTCCCACTGCAAACAAGCGGATTCTTTTTAGCGATATGACCAATATCTAATGTTTCTACAGTTTTGCTACCTTGCTGTAAAGCTGTCCTACAGGCCAACCAAAAAGGGTTCTGACACGTGAGACAGTTAAGCTGCAGGTATTTTTAAACAAGACTGCAGACCACAGTACAGTTTAGTTGTGATACTGATAAGAACACAGCCCATCTGATGCACTTCCGGACTGTAGTAAAGATTGTCAATGACTCATTATTCTAATTCCAATAGCTACCTTATGAATGCAGATTGCATCGCCTAGCAGAACAAATTTGACCAACTATTACATTCTGTGACTTCAGTCGATCATTTCTTGTCATGGTCAGACCATCTTATTCAACAAAGCATATACACATATTGTCCACATATTTCATAATATATCAATATATGATCAGATTTTGCAGACAGCACAGCAAAATGGCAGTACTCCATAGTAGACACTTAGCAACATAGAGAACAAACAGAAACAATATTGTGCACATGACGTTTAATACAAAATATTGATATGGCATGACAAATGCGCTGAGATCATGTAGGCTCTTCAAATTACAAATTACAATGATAATCAAAGCTAGCTAGTATAATCACAAATTTAATATAATAATCATAGCAAGTTGAGATCTTGACAATTTTCAAAAAATGGCATGTCACAGCGGGAGGTCTAACCTGAAAGGTCCGTGCCGTTGGGTTCCAATCCATAAGGCTGGGAGGTGCGCCTTTATTCGGACCATTGTTCCTTTCATTAAGCACACTTGGGCCTGCAGTGCCACAAGCTGCTGGTTGACCACCTTCAGCATTTAAATTCACTGTCCTATTTATCCTTGTAGCCAACACCTTATCTGCAGCTGCCTTTGCAGCTGGAAGTGGATCCTCCACTACACTGTGAAGCTCAGCACAGCTTGTTTTTAAAGCATCCACCACCTTGGAAACTTCTGGCGTCGAAATTGGATTTACACGAGAGGTAGATTCTTCAAGTTTGACCAGAATCTCACGTGTTTTTTCTTCCCCAGCTGTAAGTTCCATTATACATAATCAATTATAGGCTAGAAGATCATAGCCTTATACAGATAATAACCTCAAGAAAAATAAGAAAACTGATATAGGAGCTAAAACACTAAACATATGAATGATGCACTTGAAGACCTAGAGCTGGCCCAAAAGACAAGAAACACAAACTTCCTCTACCAATATGCACAAAAATCACAATCAATTACTCCCTCAGTTCCAAATTCTTGTTCACCATAGCTTTACCTAGAAGATCAAAGTAACTTTGACCAAGTTTATAGAAAAAAGCATCAACATGTACAATATAAAATTTATTTCACCATGAAATATATTTTGATGACGCATTTATTTGGCATTGTAGATGTTATTATATTTTCCTATAAACTTGGTCAAAGTTAGACATGTTTGACTTTGGACAGTCAAAGTGATCAATAATTTGAAACGGAGAGCAAAAACAAAATACACTCTAACCAAAGATGTGAATGGTATGTAACGATTGAAATACTGCAGTAGCACACTCAAAAATAGTCACAAGATTAAAATATTGCAGCTCGGTCTAGCGTAAATAATACACTAGCAGAAAGAGCACACTTAGTAAATTGCAAACATAAAGTACAAAGCCAGTCCAGGGACCAGAATACCAGACTCCCCTCTTGGTATTTCCATACACAAAACTTAAGCAAGATAGATTTCCAGACCTACTCACTGTTGCTATCTTCAATTACTTAAAAGAGATGCACGTCTTTGGCCCTACCACCAGTGGCAGAGCTTGATCGAAAATTGGGAGGGGGCCAACACTTAATATAGCTTAGATTACATGATCAAGAGGGGGCCAGTTTCATGTTTTAGCTCCAATTTATCCTTGAGGCTCAATACTATCTATAAATTAGCAAAAGTGAAGGGGAGGGGGAGGGGGGGGGGGGGGGGGCATGGCCTATCCTTGTCCTCACTAAGTTTTGCCCCTGCCTACCACCCTGAACTACAGCACAGATAAAAATGAGCTTCACTCAGAATCTACAGACCATAGGTCAACCAGAAGCCCAGGATAGAATTATTTGACTCGTAGTGCTATATTATGACATTGGTAAAATAGAGCAATAACATTGAATTGTGGCCTGATGTGCTGCATGACATTAAAAAAAGGCACAATGCTTGTATTTTAACTTCCAGTTCCATCCAAGTTACTTCTAGTTGACAAGATAACGATATCCACCATGGCCCTTTGGCAAAAAGAAAAAACCTACTCCCCCCATTCCAAAATGTAGGTCATTTTGGCTTTTCTAGATACATCATATATAGATTTTGCTATGTATCTAGATATAATATATAGTTAGGTGCATAGCAAAATTATGTATCTAGAAAAGCAAAAGTGACTTACAATTTGAAACCAAGGGAGTACATGATTAAAAACCAGCATAACGAAATTGAATCAATTCAGAGGCTAACAATCAATTTTACACATCAAACCACAATGCTGGGTCTGAACTAGCTGCATTGCCAGAAAAAAGATACTCACCTAACACACGGAACTTGGCGCGTGTGGCCTCATCCGCGTCACGCCAGGTCCCGACGGCTACATCCCCAACGATCCGCTCGGCCGCCACCTCCAGCAGCGACGGCCCCATGCCGGCCCACTCTGCTGCGAGGAGCTCCCTGACCCGCTCCTCCGCGGCGTCTCGGTCGCCCCAGAGGCCCCTGAGCACGACCTGCGAGAACGAGTTCCCAACAGCGGCCTCGAACTGCTCCACCGTGGCGACGGCGTCGTCGGAAGCGAGCGCGCGGGACCCTCCCTCGTCGACCGCGCGGCGCACGCGGCCGTCGGGGCGCGCGAAGAGCGCCGCCGCGGCGGCGTCGAAGTCCGGCGCGGAGGCCGCGAGGAAGCCCGCCACGGCGATGTGGGCGGCGGCGATGGGGGACGGGGACGGGGAGGGGGAGGCGGGGAGCGAGGCGAGGAGGTGGAGGGTGTCGAGCGCGGAGGCGGAGACCGGGTCGGCAGCGAGGCGGCGCAGGAGCACCGCGCGGCGGAGGCGCGGGGTCGGGTCGGAGGGGAAGGGGAGCGCGGCGAGGAGCGCGTGGGCGGCGGCTGCGGGGACTGAGGGGTCGCCCAGGGCGTGGTCCAGGATCAGAGTCGCGTCCGCCGGCGTGAGCCGCGGCATCTTCTCGCCGGTCGGTCGGGGGCGCTCGTGCGCGGATTCGAGATGGGGAGGCGGGGAACGCGGGCGAAGCGAGGGTTCAGTTGCCGGGCCGACGGGCCGGCGCGGCAGCTTTGCAAGGTTTTAGGAGAGGTCCGGGAAGAGTAGGCGGCGGTGGACTGGGGTGTGGGGAGGTGAAGCGATTGGCGGCAGAGCAAGGCGGCGAGGGCGGAGGAACGGGGAGCGGTGAGAGCTCGGCCATCCGCCGGCGGTGCGCCGTTCGCGAGACTCTGCGGCGCCACGGGAAGTTCGGGCGGCCTGATCTCGAAGGCAGAGTTCTGTAGGCTAGGCCGGAGGCCTTTCTGGCAAGGGCACGAATTTGGCCCACGCAAGCCCATGATGAGAACAAAATGGGTTGGCACAAGTGGGCTGAATCCGAACCGCCAGAAGGCATTTGTAATTCTTTAACCCAAGTTGATTAATAAAGTGCGGTGGGTCTCAAAGAAAAAAAAAAGAAAACAAAAAGGAAGCGGAGAAAGAAGACCACCCCATCCTCTGAACATTACTGATCACAAGTTCTCATGCTAGCCGGACATGGATATTCCTCCTATGCTAGGCGCCTAATAACCAAAACTTACTGCATCACGCCTTGGAGACAATTATATGATAAGTCAATAGAATTTAATCTTTGAGCTAGGCCGATGGATTTTGGTATTTCACCGCTGATCCGGTTGTTGCGAAGAACGAGGTAGTACAACTCAGTGATGTTGGATATGGTCTCTGGTATCGCGCCTTGAATATCATTGGATGATAGGTCGATGAAAACCAATTGTTTAGCTTCACCAATGGATATGGGTATTTCACCGCTGATCCTGTTATTTGACAGGTTTAGACTATAAAGAAATTGTATCTGAAATATCTCTGAGGAGATTGGGCCCTGCAACGTATGGTTGAAGAGAAATTTGTATTTTTGACACTTCAAACACGTGGTTTCGCATATTTAACACTTCAAGATTGACCTCGCAAATTTGACACACACAACATTGACACATTGATTTACTTGACATTATGCCTCTTTAATAATTTTATTTTCTCATTTTCCATTTACTGGACTGTGAAAGGACTAAACTACCCCTTGTTACGTACCTCTCTATCTCTAGTTTGATCAAATCAATTGCCTCGCTCGGACGCGCCGCCGCCCGCCCAGAACGATCGCGGTACTGGTGCTCCTCATCTCTCTCCAAACTAGCGGAGTTTAGTCCTTTCACAATCTAATAAATGGAAAAGGAAGAAATAAAATCATTAAAGAGGCATAATGTCAAGTAAATCAATACGTCAATGTTGTGGGTGTTAAATTTGTGAAGCCAATCTTTAGAGTGTCAAATATGCGAAGCCACGTGTTTGGTGTGTTAAAAATATAAATTTCTCGTTGTTGAATAGGGATACCTCCTCTGGTGAGGGAAGGTTTCCAATGGTGTGAGGAATCGTGCTGGTGATTCTGTTGTCATCCAAGAAGAGCGAATTGAGTTTTGCTGTAAAATTGCCGATGATCTGCGGGATCTTGCCTCCAACACCATTTGAGTTCACATTAATCTCCAACAATCTGGTGCAGTTCACGAGAGAAGCAAAGAAATTGGCGAGACGACACCGGTGAGGTTGGCGTAACCGATGATAAGGCTAAGGGCATGTTTGGTTTCTTTAGTCCATGGACTAAAGTGAACTAAAGTGGCTGGCTGTTTAGTTCATTGGACTAAAGTATTTAAATGCTTTTGAACAAAAACTCTTTTACCCTTATTCCCAACCCACCTGTTACCACTGCACTGCCAAGCACCGCCCATCTCTTCCGGCACCTCCCTCACTACCACCCCTCCGCGCCGCCGGCCTCCCTTCCTCCCTCTCCTTGCTGTCCTTGTGCTGCCCCTCCGCGCCGCCGCCCGTCGTTCCTCCGCGCCACCGCCCGCCATCCTTCCACGCCACCCGCCCTCTTCCCTCCGGCACCTCCCTTCCTACCACCCCTCCGGGCCGCCGATCCTGCTTGACCCCACCGACCCCTCCCTCGCCTCGCCGATCCTGCTCGACCCCGCCGCCCCCACCGCCTGGTGGCCCCTCCCGCTGCTCCCCTGCTCCCCACCGGCGCCGCCGCCACCCCATCGGGCTCCCCTCCCACGGACCCCTCCATGATCGTCATCGTCTCGTCGCGACACCACGCCTTGGCCGCCAAGTACTCGTGGAGCAGTGGCCGCACGGCGGGAGGGAGGCTAGTGGCGGGGGTGACGGAGGGAGGCCAGCAACGACAGCGGCGGGCGAGAGAGTGGGGAGGGGAGCAACCCGCAGTGGGGGCAGGGGGGACCGGCAGTAAATGAGGGGTATTCCCAACCCCTTTAGTCCTACCTTTAGTCTAAGTGTTTGGGTGTTTAGTCTAACTAAAGTGCAAATTTTAGTTCATGGTGGGAACCAAACACCACCAAACACCCCCTAATCACACGTCCTCTTGAGTTGCATGTAACATCGTACCGGTCCAATTGCACATCCCATGGGAACCCCAATCACGAAGGTCGTTGCCATGGACAACGGATTTGAAAGAGAGTAGACAACAGCTTGGTTGGAGCTGACAACAGCAATGGTGATGGCTATGAGGGCGAGGAATCTAGGCATTGCGGAGAGTGCAATGAGGGAGTAAGTACTAATTAGTGGTAGCTTTGCTGCGAATTTGTGGGAAGATAGCACTAGGTATGAAGGTCCTTGGCTTAGTTACGTTGCTCTTAGGGGGTGAAGAAAAGCTACGCCCTTGCACTGGAAGGTAGCTCTTAATATGGAAATGATCTCTATCTTAGCATGGAGGGGTGAAGATAGGCTGCACCATGGGTAGATGGTGATATAAATAGGGTGTGAAAAGGAGGAATGATGTGTGTGCGGCCTGGGTCAATGCCTTTTTGACGCTCTTTTTTGTTTGCTATGCCATTTTTTAAATTGCCAAGGTATAGAAATGGGCACTCTAAAATCTTGGTGTGCATAATATCATGGCACATTAGTGGTGACATCCAACAGACATTATTGGACTTTTGTTACACATGCTATTATCGTGTTCCAAACAAAGTCTTAACATGAAAAAGATCTCCGCGGTCTCCGTGAAGCATATCCCTTGGAAGTATTAGACTTGGAGGTTTTCTTATGATTTTATTTGAAGTTTCAATATGATATAAGATGTAAAATTTCCATGAAATACCTAAAGGCCTCGATATAGCCAAGCGCCCTGGTGGCCATGCATTGAGCCCGGGAGATATGATCAAAGAGCCTTGGAGATGAAATTCTTTGTCTTCACCTTCTCACTTCCATGCCACTCCAATTCCGTGGTGGTCCATTGCTTTTTTGACTACCTTTACTTTGGAGTTATACAACATACGACCCATTATTAGATTTTTTTTTTACCACCTTTCTTTCTTATTATTGACCTTGTTTAGACTATTATGCCTTCCTCTTGTTATGTTTTTTAAAACATTTTCACCATGTGTTTTTATTAAAAAAATAGATGATCTTTTGATAGTTTTGGGAAAATATTCTTAATAGTTTTCGGGGGAAATTGGTAGAAAGTTTTCCATAGAGTTTGAAAGAAAAGTTTACAAACCCTTTAAATTTTTGGGTAAAAGTCTTTTCAAAGATTTAGGATAAATCATTTTCTCTCGAAAAGTTTGGAGAAAGGATTTTATAAACATGTCTTAGAAAAACTTTCTAAAAAGAAAGGAAAGACACAAGGGCAAAATGTTTTTAAAAAACAAATAGACGGAAACTGTCAGATCTTCCATGAGTTGATTGCTGGTGCACATGCACAGATTACTGATCAATAGAGCGTGCTCCTGTGCATACAAACAAGAAGCGATCCCCGTCATCCTAACTTCATCACGAAACTCAATTAAAACATCAAGTATAGGAGCGTCATGGTGGAAGGGCCTTGCAAGATTTTGGTGGAGATTGAAACGTGGGTTAGGCCAGATAACACGCAAAAGTCAATAAATTAACTTTGAAAAGTCATATTGGATGTGGACGTGCAGCATGGTGGCATAACCAAGCACCAGGACAAAAGTTGACTAGCATACAATTGCTCTTATTAGTGTGTTGTACAACTCTAAGAGTCTCTCAAAAAATTCTCCACCAAAACTATGTATTAAGGGTTCTTCTAAAATTTTATTTCCCCAAAATCATATCATTCCACATCATATCTCCAATACTAACATCCCCATTATTTCAAAACAGGCCACATCAGCATAAATGGACCCATCAGTTGGGCCACCCTAACCTCCCCCTCACGTGAACTCCCCCTCACGCACGAATCACGATCTACTCTCGTTCGCCATTCCAGCGTCGCCCATCACTCTTGCACCGTCGCCCCTTCCCAGTAAAGTTGCTGCTGGATTGTACGATTGCAATTGGAGATAGATAAAACGGATTCGTTATGAGCTGGCGAAGCTTATCCACGAAACTAGCGCGGCACAGATCATCATGCGATAAAGAAGTTGCTTGGGGGGGATTGGGGAGGAGGGAGCTCGTGAAAACATGCGGGGCGACAGAGGCTCGATTCGCGTTGACATAATTTTGCGGCGTGTTTAGGGAACTGTTGGAGGCTCTTTTTTTTTTCCTTTTCTCCCTAATCGCATGGGCGGAGCCAGCTGGATTTACCTAGGAATTTTGCCAAAACTTCAAGTATCTATAAGCCATATACATCTATATACTTGTTAGGTAAGCTTATTTCTTCTTCTCTCAAGCAAATCTGAGTACAATTTTGTTCTTAGGCCCAATCTTCTTCTCTAGTTCCTCTCAGTCTACCCTCCTAATCAACCATCTTCACTTCCTAGCGCGTGACTCTAGGTGGGAAGACGGACGCGAGCCACCGAGGGTGGCGCAGTTAAACTGCTTGGTTGTATCAGTCCGATGCAGTCATGCAGGTAACTTGAAGTTAGTGCTAATCTACTGAAAATAGAATATTGTAATGTGTATGTAGAAGCTTCGCCTGCACTTGCTGGGTAGAACGATACGAGGCTATCATAGGTGTGAAAATTTATTTCCCTGACACGCCTACTGTTGCAGTGATAGAACTGAAGCAACATGCTCATTGATAGCTTCAGCAATTAAAGAACCTTGTGCATCTCCCGGAGCCCGCATTGTTGATTTGGATGTGTTGTTTGTTTTGCAAAGCTTGATGTCAAATGAGAGAGCACCCCAGTTGTACGTCTTCAGACCCAGCATAGGGTGATAACTAGGGAACGACAGGACGATCCCGCTGAGGACAACACCAAATGCTTAAAGCTCTGAAGCAATGCCATTTTCTTTAAAAACTTCTGTAGCTTTTCAGTTGTTGATATATCTGTAGTTTGAACAATTTATCTACTCTATTAATCCATGGTGCAAATGCATTTTTTTTCCTTGAATTAGAGTAAAGATGACTTGACAAATGGGACTACCCAACTTCTACATCTGGCTCCGCCACTGACTCCTCGAAACCTGAGCCTAATAATCCTCACGTCACGTACTAGGCACAGGAGTTGGAAAAGACTCAACGGAGTTACAAATCGGTCGTCAAGAAATTAGGTGATGGAAGAGGATCGAATACTCGAGTGTCATTTAGCTTTTCTCTAAAGAGAAATATCAAGACCATAAATGCGCAACTGTAGCGTTTCGTTTGTATTTGTGAATTATTATTCAAATATTGACTAATTAGGCTCAAAAGATTTGTCTCGCGAAGTACAACAAAACTGTGCAATTAGTTTTTGATTTCATCTACATTTAGTACTCCATGCATGTACCGCAAGTTTGATGTGATGAGGAATCTTCTTTTTGCATAGTGTTAAAGTTGGGAGTTTGAAGGGAACTAAACATGGCCCAAGTTAAGGGCTGTTTGCATACACTCTCCTAAACTTTAGTGCTTGTCACATCGAATGTTTGATACTATTTAGGAGTATTAAATATAGTCTAATTACAAAACTAATTGCACAGATGGAGTCTAATTCGCGAGACGAATCTATTAAGCCTAATTAGTCCATGATTTAGCAATGTGGTGCTACAGTAACCATTTGCTAATGATGGATTAATTAGGCTTAATAGATTCGTCTCGCGAATTAGTATAGAGGTTTTGCAGTTAGTTTTATAATTAGCTCATGTTTAGTCCTCCTAATTAACGTTCGAACATCTGATGTGACCCTCCTAAAGTTTAGCACCTCGTATCCAAACACCCCCTTAGGTCTGCCACTAAATGACTCAATTCGATGGCAAGATAAATGGACTTGTACCTGATGGGCCAGGCTTTCCATATCTGCTTCTTTTGACAAAGGGGGCGCTCTAGACCGTTAGCCTAAACTTAATTTATACTAGTCTCTACCGTAACATGTAAAATTGTGAGATTTGAACCAATAATACAAACGTGTTGATGCAAATTTAGATCCAACACACGAAAGTACTCGAACGTGCAACCCGCAAAGACGCTTCTTGCTGCATCGATGCGGAGGCCAATCAGACCGGTATGGCAGGTCGGTCAGATCGGTCTCGCCGGGGAACCTAGCGAGAGACCAACGAACGTCCGTCCGGGAGGAACCCCGTCAGGGCAGTCACCTTGGGTTGCCCTAGGCTCGGCAGGCCAGGTAGGACACCTCCTTATGCCATGGATACAGAAGAAGAACAGCGCATGGGGTTGGAAAAGTGGGGTAACGAGGTAGAAAGGTAAAATGATAAAAGATAGATTGGTTTTTGATCGATTGGATACCCTCAATCGACCATGGCTCTTTATATTTATAAGGAGGGGAGATCTTGCCCCTAATAGAGTCGAAATCCTAACAAAACTCATGCAAAAATATAACTCCTACTTGAACTCCACAGACAAAAACGGTCTGATTGGTTCCATCAGACCTATCTCCTCAGGGGTAGATCTTCCCGAGGTCATAACTCTCTCATCCGAACTCCAAATCGGACGTTCTGTATATGAATTATGATCTACTCGGCGAGAGCTACACAATGGTGAAGTCCAATTTACATTTGGAGTACTTTGACCAAACCGGTCGACCGGTTGGGAGACTGGTTCAGAGACCTGATTGTTCAGAGCTGCTAATTTTGACCTCAAACACATGCCCCCCCTTTTATGGCAAAGCTTGCGTGCCAGAAAACATTCTCAATGATCAAAATTGTCTAAGGACAATGATAGATATTACATCGCCCATATGATGGTCTCCAAACCCTTTATGGATGCTAATGTAGCCGAAATAATATTCCAACAAGTACAACATCATATGACACATCAACTTTCGACTCTGAAACATCTAAATATATCTAATAACTGAAATCTTGATGTGGCCATGGTGACCAACTATGGCTCCTTGGTAAATAATAAGCATAATATTGATAATTATAAAATGAAGATCAAGGATTATACCAAAACCATGGATTATAATTAGATATACCTGAATACGCACTCCACGACATATGAATCGACGGAATAAATGATGAAGACCAATGAGAGGACCATTGATGCTTTTTTGCCCTTAGTGATGAAGAATCCCTATTTGATTGTCTCCGCATCGATTGTTTTTCTGCTACTCGGCTATTTTCTGATATTTATGTAACAATTCAGCAAAGCTTAGCTTCTTCTTCATCCCTTTGCTTCTTGTTGTGAGACTTTCAGCACTACCAAAATTTTTGGCAAGACCGGTCAGACCAGTTTGAGCACCAGTTAGACTAACCCTTAGAACCAATCACTTCGAGATCATCTTGCCCCCCAGCCAAACTTGATTGTTGTTCAACAATGTTATTTCAAACATACTCATCATTGGGGACAACTTGATCAATAGAACTAGCCGATGATTCTTCAATGTTCAGCTTTTCTATGTCTAGTGTCAAATCTGAATTTTGATTTAATCTACCATCCTTTTTGACATGATAGACTTGTTTCATCACCTTACGCTTATTTTTCTATATAGATCAATTCTTTTGATCAAAACAGTCATTACGTGTAGGTGCTTCCTAAAAGTAATGTAATCTGGAAGGAAATATCTAGGATGAGACGGCATTCACGAATTATAAGACCATGGACAACAAGAATAATGCATATTAAAATAAGCTTCCCATGGCATATGTAAAGGTGATCCATATGATGGAAACGGCATTGATACGTGAGAATTAGTCCATTGCCGATTCTGATCATGGAACT
This sequence comes from Setaria viridis, assembly GCF_005286985.2. Taxonomy (NCBI): domain Eukaryota; kingdom Viridiplantae; phylum Streptophyta; class Magnoliopsida; order Poales; family Poaceae; genus Setaria; species Setaria viridis. The sequence goes on from NC_048266.2 coordinate 3,885,942, forward strand.
TCTGTTTTGGAAAAGATTTTGAATGCTTGGAATTCTTAGATCGACTAGCATCATTGATATCATTTTGTCTTTGGGACTTAACCGGAAGCTTCGTATTGGGCTTCAGCTTTCCGTTTTGATGCTCGCTACGGCCTTTGGATTCAACGGTTTTCCAAACACCAATTTCGAGTTTCTTGGGTTTAACCATCTTTGATTTTGATTTATTTTGTGAAATCCTGGAAGAAGCGGTTAGACCAGTTTGCAAATCGGTCAGACCGGTTGCGGCACAACCAGCACCTTTGCCTTTGTTTTGTTGCCCCCCTCCCCCAGCGTTGAAGTACTAGATATAGTTTGTGTGCTCTTGCTAGGGGATTTTGAGTCAACAACTTCGGCTTGATACTACCGACTTGTTTCTTGACCAACAACATCACAAGTTGGTAAATTTTTGCAAGGATCAATAATAGCATTAGCCGGCTTTTCAATAGCCAACTTTTGACTAAGATGAATTGAATCTGAACTATCCTCTTTATCAATCGGAGACTTGAGATAAAAATTCACAATGTCAAGTACTTGAGGATTGCATCTCTTTCAATGTGTCGTGGTGGACGGCGGCTACAACTCCTTTATCTTGATGACGCCTTGATCGGTTAGACGGTAACATGATAGAAGCAACTTTTCAGCAGCTAGATCGCCAATATTCCATACGGAATTCTTTACATGACATCATGTTGCTAGGGTTTGATGGATCAGCCATGACGGCTAGATTCTTCTTCCCCAACGGAGTCGTCAAAATGTGTTGATGCAAATTTAGGACCAACACATGAAAGCACGTTTTCGAACGTGCAGCCCACAAAGACTCCTTGCTGCGTCGATGCAGAGGTCAGACCGGTCTCGTCGGGGAACCTAGTGAGAGACCAATGAACGCCCGCCCGGAAGGGACTCTGTCAGCGCAAGCGCACCTTGGGTTGCCCTAGGCTCGGCAGGCTAGCTAAAGCGCCTCCTCATGCCATGGAGACAAAAGAAGAACAACATATGGGGTTGGAAAAGTAGGGTAACGAGGAAGAAAGATAAAATGATAAAAGATATATTGGTTTTTGATCGATTGGATACCCTCAATCGACCGTAACCCTTTATATTTATAAGGAGGGAGGTCTTATCCCTAATGGAGTCGAAACCCTAACAAAACTCGTGCAAAAATACAACTCCTACTCGGACTCCACAGACCCAAACCGGTCTGACCGGTTGTCCTTAGGAGCAGATCTACCTGAGGTCATAACTCTCTCATTCAAACTCCAAATCGGACGTTCTATATATGAATTTTAATCTACTCAACAAGAGATACACAATTGTGAAGTCCAATTTACATTTGGAGTAATTTTGATTGGGACGGTTCAGAGATCTGATCGTCCGGATCTGCCAATTTTAATCTCGAACACATTAATCAGGTATACCTCCGATGGCTGTCATAATAGTTCGACCTGCAAAACCTTTCTCCACCTGTCGAGCTTCATTTGTTATTTTACAGCCGTCAGAAAAATTCACCAGTCGGCACACGAACCAAGCTTCATTTCTCATGCTCGTCAGCAGCAGTCAGAAATTCATGCAACGAACATTCCCCTCCACCGCCAATCGTCCCGCCGGTGCCGCGTTCGCCGGAGCTCAGCAGGTCGTCGAGGGGGAGATCGAGGCGGCCGCTAAGCGAGGAAGAAGAAAAGGGTCGTACCTTCCGCAGTTCGTCAGCGCCGATCAATCGTGACCGCACAAGTCCGGTCCGAAGGCTACGAGGCACCCTGGGGTCGTCGGTAATCCATTATTTACCGTCCGGGGCGGGTTGTTATCTCGTTTACCGACACCCCTGGGATCGCCGCCTCGCTCGCCGGAGCGCCGCCGCGTTCCACGCCGTTGGCTGCATTATCCTCTCCCGCTACTATGCACGGAAGCATCCGGGAGCTCGGTACGTACGCCTCGGCTCACGGAGTGGCGAGCTCTTCCCCGACCGGAGGGCCTCCGATGGAGTTCGCCGTCTGCACGGAGGCGAGGAACGACGGCGGACAGCGGGGTGGTTTTGCCGGCGATGGGTTCTACCTCTCTTCTTCTCTCTGCAGCTGCCGTTCTCGTCTAGTCCTCTGGCACGGCAATGGAGGAATGCTTCGATCGTCCCAAGTTTAGCCGGTGGCTCTCACGGTCACGCACTGAGAGTGTTGTTTGTAGTTCTGAAGGTAACTACACAACATCTGAATTTGCTGTGGGCTTTCTTCACATTGAACTCTGGTGTGCATTGCAATTGGATGAGATCGATCCATCAACCCAAATGTTGCGGGCAGCAGCTAGCAACGGCTGAAAATTGTAGCTTTATTCAGCAGTCGAGTTTCATCGCTACGTACTACTATCTTCCAATCGTCAGCACAGAACATCACCAACCGAGTCAATCAAGCAAGAAAGCATCATTCCCAAGATTCTCAAGCAACCGTTAACTGACAACAAACGTTGCTTTGTGCAACGAAATTTGACTGCCATCAGGCATTACTCTGAAACAAGAAACACTGATTAGTGATGACAAACACACCCCTAACCGGAAGAGAGATTCGCAGTAATGCCTTAGGTCAGGTAGCGAAACGTTGGTACTTTAGGAAGCAATCGTGATAGTACAATTCACAGGTTGGTTTCAGTTATGCCTCCTTTTCACGTCCTTTTCACGTCAGGATGAGGTCACAACTTTTGTATTTTTGCGGGGATGCATCGCAATCAAAAGAGTACAAACGTGGCGGGTTTCATTTGGAACACAGCAGAAAACTTCAAGCTTTTTGCAGAATATACTGTATTCTTTCTGCTTCTGCACGATTTTCAGTTGAAATCCTCAAGGCTGCTCAAACAGCACTTCTCCTGAACGGCGCTGCCACATTAAAACGCACAGGATCGAAAGACGGACCCACGACTACGAGTACACAGAGATTCGCAAACTAACCCTGCTACAACACCTCATGTACATGCTCACGGTCCACTCTTACATTACGCCATTACATGTTTCCATGGCCCAGTAAAAGCACGACACAGGAAGCATCAATCATCCACCGACTCTATAAGGACGCCACGTTCTCTTTATCTATCCTCACCTTATTTTCATGTACAAAAGTCATGGAACCTCCCCATGTTGCAGAGGTGAAAGGCCGCGGAACGTTATGGCGCGAGCTGCGGCATCTATTTCTGTGGTTGGGCCTTGGTAGGAGAAGCCGCCATGGCGCGCAGGCTATTGCCGACCTCCGTGAAGCTCGGCCTCTCTGACGGCTCGGCTGCCCAGCACTGCTCCATCAACGCCCTCCACTGGGGATCGCAGGACTCAGGCACCCGAGGACGCAGCGTGTTGTTAACTATCCCACCTGAGTGAAAGCGTGTTTAGAAACAAGAATGGCATTGGACTCCCCATGTGGTGGGAAACAATAACAGCTTAAATTGTGAGCATACCTATGATGGCACCATAGTGCAGCTCGGCGTAAGGCTCTTCACCAGTAAGTAGTTCCCACATCACGATTCCGAACGAGAAAACATCGACCTGCACTCGAATTATATGAAGGTCATTCAGGGAAACAGGAGTATATTTGTCCAGAGGCAGCTCAAAGAAAGTGAAGGTCGCATTAGTTCCAAAGAAGCAACGGAATAAACCTTTTCAGAAACAAGGCTGCTGCTGCCATTCAACAGCTCAGGGGCCATCCAAGGAAGCGTTCCTCGCACTCCACCAGAGATCAGCGTCTGGCATTTAACCTTCGATAAGCCCAAATCACCAACCTATAAACAAATAGGGCAGCCACCCTGATATCAGAGATGTCTAATGTGCTGTTCTTCTTGTGGTGGAGCCAACAGTTCTCTATACAATTACATACTTGATGGCAAGTCAATATATCTTTGATACAACCCTTCAAAGATCTCATGTGCCCTGACCTCTTACCAATAGCCATATGATTGTGCTTTACACAAAATTAAGGCCATATGTATGTTGTACTTTGACTAATACGAGTAAAAGTAGATTGAGTCTTGCTTAACCATCTACTGCCTTAAACAAGAAGTCTATATGAACGTTTAAACAAAACGCACAAGTATCAAAGAAGCAGCATTACCCCTACTAAATACCAAAGCGCAAGAAACAAATTAAGATTTCACTTAACGTACGAGAGCGGAGCTTTGCTAGCTAACATCACATCCACTTGTATGGCATAAGTTCTTTAATTTTCTGTACTTGGTCGATAATTTAAGAAATGAGAGAATGAAGACAAGCACCTTGCATATAGGGCGTTGAGGATCTCTTAGGTTGACGAGCAGATTATCACTCTTTAAGTCAAAATGCACAATATTCTTCCCATGCAAATACTCCATTCCAAATGCAACATCCATTGCAATTAGTAGACGCCTACGCCGATCGAATATCCTGCTGATAGAATAAAATGAAATTAGAGGTGACAACATATGAAAAGCATCATGTTCTGTCATTGAAAAGATTAGTTTACTTTTCATGTCTTTGCAATGCTTGTCGTAGTGAACCATTAGCCATGTACTCAGTTACAGTTGCAACGGATCCACCAGGCCCATCTAGAACAACACCATAAAAGGCTACAACATTTGGATGGTGCAGAGATGCAAGCTTGCCAGCTTCATTCCAGAAATCAGTTCTCTACAGACACGAGAAGTTAGAACATTATGCGTTCAGGTCAGAAAAACACGGTAAGTTAACTGAATACCATGCGCTCTTGCTCAGAAGCCTTCCCAGCAAAGCATCGATCATTGATTCTCTTAATAGCAACATCAGAACCTCTCCATTTCCCATGATAAACTGTACCAAAGGTCCCAGAACCCAGTTCACGCAATTCTTCAAGATCACTGTTCTTGATTATCTGCAATTCACAATGTAGAGAAAATAAGGAAAATGCATTTGAATCCACAATAAAAGGTGTACATTAAAAAATCAAAATTAATTTGACAAAAACCTGAAGGTTGTCGATGTCATCTAAAACTTGAACTCCCTGGCTTGTTTTGTCTGACTGATTGTTACCCTCATCCTGAACCCAAAATTAAAGCAAAAAAATTACACCCTGTTACAGAACAACGAGTTAGACCAGCATAAATGGAAGCATCTCTCACCTTAACTTTTGCATCAACTACTGCTCCATGTGAATCTATGTGATCACCAGATAATGCAGCTGGTTTTTCTGGAAAGGGTGACTGAAGAACTGATGCTGCCACCCCTTCAGCAACAGCTTGTAATTGTCGCTTAATATTTTCCTCACCAAATCCTGTCAGAAGAGAAAAGGAGAATTAGGAGCAAAACAATTTACTTAGTCAATTGTTGAAATGATATTGTAAACTACTTCTCAATACCCAAATAGTACAGAACGACAAAGTATACCAACCTTTGTTCACTTTAATCGTGTGGATATCCTTAAACCCTGGGTCCTGAATGTGTGGAAGATTCCCTTCTTCTAAGAGTATGGGACCATTTGCGTTGATATCAGGAACATGACCATCCATGTATTGATCTCCAGAAGCAAGAGGCTCTTTAGCTAGCTTGCTTGGCCTTGGAGGAACTAAAGAGACATTTCCCACTGCTTTCCAAGGATCCTGGTTTGAGAAAAGTGAATCTGTGTAAGCTAGTTCCCGTGTAGCTTCAACACGATCAATACCAGCAGTAGCCTGCAATGGGAAGTTACTGCTGCCATCAGGGGGAGCAGAGACCAAGTGACCAAGCATTTCCCTAGGAAGCTGTGGAGGTGGCCCAGCAGGAACATGAACACCAGAGTAAGGTGGTCGGACAGGAACCTTTTCATTGGAAACAGGTGGCTCAATGGGCGCTCTAAGGTTGTTCTGGACTGGCACATTGAGTGGATTCTGGATTATGTCAGGATGAACACTTTGTGCACCAACATCAAAAGCAGGTGGTGGTTGTTCACTATGCCTTGCAATGTTGTCCTCTTGGGTCAAAGCAGGAGCAGTGAAGGCATTGGTAATCCCCATATGATACCCTCCAGCTTGAGATTTGTACATAGAACTACCGTCAATATTTACAGGTGGCTTCTCAGCTTTTGCATGGTCAATGGTACCATGAGGAAAAGAAGGCTTTCCTTGAACACTAGATTCTGGAGGGGCAATAGGACCCAAATGAACTCCTTGCATACGGGCATCGATAGCTCTGGTATAATCATGAGGAAGATCACGAGCATATTCTCTAAGCGGTTCTGCTGCTGGATAGTTTGCATTCTTGTATGCACCGGCATCAATGACTTGCGGGCCATTAACTGGAACTTGTTGTGGTTGCAAGCTATAAGAGTATGGTTGCTGCTGGTACCTGGCAGGATCTTCAACCCCGGCCTGAATAGGATGACCCACAAATGCTCCATTTGGAGCAGGTGGACTAGAAACTGGTAAGGCAACCATGGTGGGTTGAACCGGCACACCTGCATCTGGAGATGCAGTTGCCTGGACTCCAGGCATTCTGGCAGGGAGTACGGACTCAAATTGACTCATCCCTACTGCGTTCCCAGCTCTCGGTTCTACCATATAATTAGCAGGAGTTCCTGAGTTCGCATCTGGACTGGATTTGTTGGACCCACTATCTTGATGCAGGCTGTAAAATACCGGAGCTGCCTCAGGGTTGCTCAGTGCACGAGGATTTCCCCGCTCCTGGATAATGTTATCCGAATGGGCGTGCGGCAAAGATTTCTGGCACATTGTGCAATCATCATACCTCACTGATGGAACAGTGGCCGAGCTAAGCACCACAGGAATCGTCCCTGAGCTTGTCACCACCGGTGTGCTTATTGCGCTTGTCATCGCCGGTTGAACACCGTATCTCTGCGTATCACTTGTCTGCAAATGCACAGAAGGCAAAGGAGGAAGCTGCGACAGTGGCGTCTGCAGCACCCGGTAACTCTGATCAACTGGAGCTTGCACTGTCCTTGTGAACTGCATGTTCTCCTGAACAGGTTCTACACCAGCAGAAACAGGCCTGAACGTACCGACTTGTTGAGCAGCAGCGGTCGCCATAGAACTCGTCACTGGAATGCTAGGCATGAACTGGCTCATCTGCACAGGCACAAAATTGACAGATTGCGGCACACCATGAACACCAAATTGTTGCGCATTGATGTAGTGGACTTGCTGCGGTTCTATATACGACTGCGGCATCTGCTGCTGATACGAAGCAGACTGAGGCTGCTGGTGCGGCACATATTGGGCGACTTGAGGCGGCTGCTGCTGCTGCACATAGCTGGTGACTTGAGGTGGCTGCTGCGATGTCGCATAAGCAGCAGCAGCAACATGATGAGGCTGCATCGTTGATGGCTCCGTCCTAACTAGGATAGGATTTTGCGCTGGGATGCCCATGGCCGGAGCCGACATGGTGACGGCACTGGTGAACCCCACCGAATCCGGGAAACCACCATGGTAATGGGCTCCACCTGAATACGTGTACTCAGTCGCAACGGAAGGAGGCGGCGGTCCCGCGTGCGGCGACATACCTTCGACAAGGCCGCTGTACTCTGAGGCCTCGGAGTTGTGCGCGGACGAGCCGGCGCTGGCGACGCTGTCCTTGCGGCGCATGGCGGCGGCGACGGCCTCCGCGGAGACGCAGTTGATGGCGTCGATGTAGCGCTGCCCGGACTCGTCGACGGGCGCGGCGGCGGCGGCGGAGGCGAGGTGGTGGGACCCGGAGCCGGAGCCGCCGCCGCCCGCGGCGTCGCTCCCGGTCCCTGAGGCCGGGAAGAGGAAGACCCGGAGCTTGGCGGAGCCGTCGGGCGCGGCGGCGGCCAGCTTCTCGTACTCCTCCATCATGTTGTCGTAGTCCTCGGGCCCGGAGACGGAGATGAGCGCGTCGAGGTCCTCCCCGGGGAGCTGGTACCGGAGGAGCACCCCGCCGCCGGCGCCGCCGGGGGACGCCGCCTCGTCCACCGCTTCGACCTTCCGCAGGAGCTCCCCGAAGGAGGCGGCACGCGGGACGGAGATGAGCCGCGTCTGGCCCCCCACGTACCGCAGCGCCCCATCCCCTGGCCGCGGCGCGATCCGGCCACCGAAGCTGCACATCAGCTTCACCTTCCCCACGCCACCCGACCCCGACTCGTCGGCCTCCCCCCACCCCCTCGCGCTCGGGCTGCTCGGGTCCCCCGCCGACGACGCCACCCCGCCGCCCCTGCTCGCCATCACCGCCGCGCTCCAACCTAGGGTTCTGGTTCCCTCCCTCTCCCTCTCCGGGGGCCGGCTGGTGCTCCCCGCTCCGTGCAGGTGGCGAGCGAAACAGAATCCGCGAAGGCGGAGGCGCGACGTGAGTCTCGCTCGGCCGGGCCCCGGGGGGTTTTCCTCTCCCTTCCCACTTGCCCCTGGCGCTGCCACTCTCCCTATCTCTCGATCGCGAACGCGCTCGGCTCCACTGCGGCGGGCACCGAACCGAATCGCGGAATCGGCGGTGGGGAACGGGCGGACGTGCGGTGGTGGGGGGTGGGGGTCGGCCTCTGCGGGATAAGTTCTCGGGGGGGCCTCGCCCTCCCCGCTGCAACTTCGTGTCTGACCGGCGCGGGCTTCGCTTCGCTTTCGCCGTGACCACCAGCCTGGGCTAACCACGACCGCTTTTGCTAACGGGACACGGGCGCGGCGCGGCCTTAAACGCGCGGGGGGATTAGGATTAGGCGGCCGCGGCCATCGTCGGCGGCGCATCGCAATCGTGCGGCCGAGGCGTTTAGCTGTGTTTAAATCCGGGAGATCGGAGAGCAAATATCTCGGCTCGATCACGCGGACGTTAGCTAAAGCCATTCGTTTCCTGAACAATAAATGAACTGCCACGTAAATAATTTTGATGACATGACATACTATTTATAAAGTGAGAGAAGAAAATAATTTCGTGGGAATGAAATCATGTGCAAACTGATTTCAAGATTTTTGTCTTGCATATAGTCTTGGAAACACTAAAAATGAAACTATGTATTGTGAACTACTCTCTCCGTCCTAAAAAATACACGTGAAAAGGTCAATGTTAGTGAAAAATTACATATATACCTCTATGAAGATGTAATCATTGCACTTTGGAAGGAGAAAAAGGAGAAAAAGATAAGTTATGTGATCCAATTTCTAAATATGCACTTATTTTGGGATAAATTTTGAAGTAGAAATGTATTTATTATGGGACGGTATTTCTTCTTGACGCGGCACGGAAACCAAGAATGGCCTAACACGCAACGCGCCGTATCTAGCGGCTGGCTGGGATACCGTGACAGCGCGGTGTTGTCTACTCGGCTGGATCGGCGTATCTGAGGCTGACCGGCGGGTCCCGCGTGAGTTTGTGCACAGATTAGAGTCGATGGGGCTGGTGCGTGCTCTCGTGTTGACTTTTCGTAATCTCGGGGTTACTTTTGAGGCAGCCGACAAAACATCTACGCCTCGAGTATTCAGAATACGTTTTGTCTAGGCTCGAGAATTCAGAATACACCGCCAGATACTGTCGGTTCCTCCCTCGATGCTCATTGTCAACCACACCTCGACCTAAGGCCAGTGGAAGTTTTATAGAGGTTTCATGCACATTAAATACGATGATACATCAGCATATGTGATGATATGACATGGTAGTTATGAAGTGAGAGAGGGAAGGAGTTTGATCAGGATGAAACTGTGTATACACTGTTTCCAAGACTATGAAATCTATTGAAACTTGCATTGTGGGCTATAGAGTTTCATTTCATCTAACCATATCCAATCACATGCCTCACAATTAAATGTCATGGGCATCCTATAAAATCGTGAAATGAAACTGTGCACTGGAACTCCCTATTTCATTCATGAGAATACACCTCACGGGATGATGTGGCATCCTTAAAAATAGTGCATGCAATGAAATCTTACACTGGGACTAGCCTAACTTGCACGCATTTCGCGTGATGAACCAGCGGCTTGCAACACAGGTAGGTAGGTAAAACACAACACAAAGCTAGCAAAGTTTGTAACAAGCTGGAAAAAAAAAAGCGCAATGCAAATTGCAAGGCTTAAAAAATGTGTAGCATCCTGTGTATTGGACTATGCCAAAGGATAAATAAAACTAAACTAGCTTTGCCAGGCGCGAGGGCCTCACACAAACACAGAGTTCGACACATGTCAGGCCGTGATGTCATGCCTCCCATTATCTAAAATTGCCTGTCACGCCTCATTCGAGATCGCGGTTTCTAAACAAATCCTAAACCCCATGTTAGCCGACTGGTCCCCCTGTCTGCCGAGGAGCACTCTCTCCCACGCCACGCTCCCCATGGTCAGACATCCCTGAAACCCCCCCATTCCAACTCGATGCGTCGTGGGGTCAAGCAGCAGACTGTACAAAGCGGGGCCTAGCGAACGAACCGGGGCGTGGGTGGCGCCCGTTGCCGCGGTGCCGCCAGCGCCCGCCGCGGCCGAGAACGTGGACATCTCGCGTTCTAGTCCGTAGGAAAAGTGCTTCGGGGCGAAGGCAAGCGTGGGGGGCGCCGGCGCAGCGGCGCGTGGCGGGCGGCGCGTGGCGACGCGTGCGGGGAGCCGGGCGATAGAAAAATGGCCGCGCAGGTGACATGTCGAGGCCGGGGCTCCGCTACGTGTCCCGGCTGTCCGCGCCCCTGCGCGCGCTAACGGTCTGGCCGTCCGGGTGTCGCACCTCGCACGGTCGGACACGGCGGGGCCAGGTTGGAATCTTGGGCGGTGTGCGCCGTGTTCTTCTTTGTTACCCTTTGCAAACTCGAACGGATCGAATGTGCTCAATCGGTGGGTAGGTACTGACGTGGCGCACTTGTTTTTCCCTTCACAGTTTGATGAAGGAGATGCAGGATTTGCTCACTGGTGGCCGAGCATGGAGGAGCTTCTCCGTTGCTGGCGTCACTGCATACAAAACCTCCGGAAAGATAACGAGGCCAGACGTGCGGGCCGTGCGGCTGCGGTGGTAGGTGCACAGACCACATCACATCGAATTAATCGTACCTTAAAAAAAATATCTTAGGGTGACAGCGACCATGTTTCTCTATCGGGAAAGCGAGTCAGTGCCACCACCTGGACGAAGGGGACGGATGGAGTATGGACGACGCAGAGTGCTAGCAGAGTCCCGGCTTGGCTCCTGGCCCCACGCGCCGAACCACGCCCCACATCAGCCTCAGCCAGACCCCCAGAGCCGTCCGCGGATATCAGTGTCAGTGTCACTTGCTTTTCATGGACCATGGGGCCCGGCCCGGCCCCTCGATCTCTTTCCGGAACAGAGATTAGCGTGACCAAGCCCAAAATCACAAGAGAGTCAAGTCTCCGTTTCGGTACCAGATCAGATAATCTCGTGGACGAGTCGTCGACGCGGCCTCACTCCTCTCCTCTTTCGGCAAGATCGAGAAACCGAGCGAGAGCCCGCGCTTTCGGCCTCGCCTTGTCGGCACGCGCGAAATTACACGGAAGTCGGGGACCTGCCGTGGGCCGTGGCGTGCGCTGGTGGTGTGAGGTGTCTGGTGTGCGAAACAGAGCTCGGCAGGTCGGCGAGGCCGCCCAAGACCGGTATTCCTGTGCAGCTTCATGTAGTTTCTTAGCTACTCACCCCTTCCAAAAAGAATTCAATTCTTGCTTCTCGAAAAATCAAACAATTTTTATCAAATTTATAAAAATGTACTAACATTCATATCTCCAAATAGGTTTATATGAAAATATATTACATGATTAATCTATAGATATTTATTTTATATCATAAATATTAATACTATTTTGTATAATTTGGTGAAACTTGAGATTGGTTGACTCAAGAGTTGCATTTTTTTTGACGGAGGGAGTAGTTGGCTTCCAATATTTGAGATTCGTGCTCACAATGCCAGTCGTTAGATGCATCTCCGTTCTCCTCGAACCCTAGCCCGTGTGTGCACGCCGCCGCCTACCACGCTCGCCGCCACCAGCCCCATGGGCGCGGCCCTGCGCGCCGGCCGCGAATGCGCCGCTCCCCTCGGCGCACGCGGTCGCCCGACCTGAGTGCTGCCAGCCACAGCCCTAGGCTCCGCCGCCTCCCACGGGCGCTGCGCGGCCAGCGACGCTGTGCCCGTGCAGCAGCCCGCGGCCTCGCACGCTGTTGGCGCCGTAATTGTTGTTGCCTATCGCCGAGAAGAAAACAACCAGAACTGGAAATGTTGATCTTTGTTCGTAAAAATGTTGAATCCATTCTTTTTAAATGTTGAAATAGGTTATGAAAAATGTTGAATGTAGTACATTCTTTTAGAACGCTGATTGATTTTCAGAAAATGTTGAATCTATTATTCTTAGACGTTGGTTCAATTTTCAGAAATTGTTGATTGTGATCAGTTGAAATGTTGATTTACACTTTTATTTGGGCCATAGGCCTTAAAGCTATCAAGCTTAACCAATTTGCGGAAGTCATATAGGAGCCCCGCCCAAGGCACGGCGCCGGCAAAGGGCAGCGCGCGTGCGCGCCGGCCGCCGGGGCCAGGGCCGGGGGAGCCCGGGTCCGTGGACGGCCGCGTGCGTGGCTCGGTGTGGGCGGTGGTCGTGCGCCGCGAATGCCGGTAACGATAGGACCGGGCTGAAACGGCGCGACGAGTTCAGTTCGTTCGTCCCACAACCAGCCAGGCCCGCGCTCTTGGCCCGTCCGTGGACGCCGCTGGTTTTCTCTGAGGCCCGTGGACACTTTCATCTTGGGGGCTGAAACTTGGCAGGAACGAAGACGGGCCTCTCTCTGCTGGCCTGTTAGGTAGGATACCCGTAAACGGGGCCATGTTGTTTTCCGGCGCTGGATTTCTGGTCTGCTAGGAGAACCTGTCTGGTCTGAATTTCTGACGGTGCTGCAAACTGCAAACTGCAACTGCTCTCCCTCTGGTCCAGCAACTTCATCGGGGTCCAAAAAAAGTTCATCTGACGAAACCAAGTGCCGGCTGCGGTGCACAGCTGATCCTTGTTCCTTGAGTCGCTGGCGCCGGCACCTTGAGAATTAGATGTTACCAAGGATACGCCTGCCGTTTCCAGCTTTCTCCTGCATCAGATGTTCAGACTTCAGAATCCAGATACCGGAATCTCAGATACCAGCACTGTCTTAGTTATAGGAGTACTTTAAGTCTTTAGCAGCGCACGCGGAGTGCTCGCCTGTAGCTCTAGAGCAGACCTAGAAAGAATCCGGATCCTGAAGATCCGTTTCCAGCTGCCGGCGATCGCAGGGCAACGATTACGATCGCAACCTCCTGCTCCCGGAACCAGTATGCCCTCAATCATAGAAGGAGAACCGGTTATAATATTGGATCGGCGGATCGCGATATCATTCCCGGTGATTATCACGGTCCTCCTCTGAATAAACTATATCAGGATCGCGAGCACTGTTTAATCAGATGATCGAAAAGATCATGGGAGCAGCAGGATGCCGATGGTTAGGTCGCATTCACATGGCACCGGCATCACTGTCTTCTGCTGCATCCCCAATTACCTTCTCCCCACCTCCCCCCCACTACAGGACCATCCTTCACCAGTGTTCTAGTGGCACCACTTGAGTCGACCCAGCCAGCCTGCCTGCCAGAAGAATGAAACCCTTCTTTGATTCAGAGAAAGGGAAACGCCTGAACATTATTCAGCCAACCACCTGATGGTAATGGCATGTTAACCATCTGAACCAACAACGTGGTTAACAGTTAGCACGCGCAGAAAGTACTACCTCATCACTGCTGCAGTGGTGTCCTGCACTCCTGCTGCATCGGCCAGCTCCGTTCGCTACCGAGGAGAATGCTGCGGCTTGCGGCTGCGATGGATCGGAGAGGGAGGCCGGGTGGGGCAGGCATAATGGAGAGGGTGTCATGGCGTGTCCGGTCGCTGCCGCCCGGAAGTTTCCTCGAAAGCGCCGTGGTCCCTCTCAGTCTCCGTCCTCCCAGCTACCTTGGCTGCGAGCAACGGAATACAAGGGTCGGCTTCAGTTACATGTTGCTTTGTCCTGCGCCCCCAGCCGCATCGCCCTCAAAATCGCATGATTGGATGGATCCCGCTGATCACAAGGCTCGCTCAACTTGCTTGCTTGCTGCAGCTGCACTGATCGATTCAACTGATTCAGATCCAACCACGTACTACGCGATCTTCTTCGGCTTTCCACTTCATCTCTTCGCACATTCTTGACACATTTCACCGAAGTTCCTGTGAAACTCGTGCAGTAATTTTCAGAGGCGGGTATTTGATACAAGGTGATAAACTTTAGCAGAGTCATATTGAATGTTCGGATGCTAATTAGGAGGATAAAATATGAGCTAATTACAAAACTAATTGCACAGATGGAGTCTAATTCGCGAGACGAATGCTAATTAATCCATCATTAGCAAATGGTTACTGTAGCAACACATTGTCAAATCATGGACTAATTAGGCTTAATAGATTCATCTCGCGAATTAGACTCCGTCTGTGCAATTAGTTTTATGATTAGACTATGTTTAATACTCCTAATTAATATCAAACATCTAATGTGACAAGTGCTAAAGTTTAGTTAGGTATCAAACGCACAGTAAGACCTAGAACAGGGACTTGGCAGCCAGGCAAACATCTTTCCCGATGTGTCAGTGACAGTTTCACCGCGAGATAGATGCAGCAGGTCGGCAGCAGAGGATACCGGCGGCGGTCACACTCACATCAGCGTGGCTTGAGCCTGACGACTTGACCCGATGTCCCGATCCGACCCCAATAATTCTCTCCCGCCAGTGGATTTCCTGGCCATCCCGCGCGCAGGGCCCGCCGCCGCATCCCCACCCCCCGGCATCCCATGTCGTGGCGAGGTAGTTGGCCTTGCGCGCGCGCTCGCCCTCCCGTCACTCGTCGCGCGTCAGGATCAGGACGCTGGGGGGGGGGGGGGGGGGGGGGGGGGGGGTGGGGGGGCTGGGGGCAGCTATTAAAGGCGCGAGGGATCCTTGCAACCAAAGCCACTGCCCACTGCCATTACTTCTTCTTCCCAAACCGGAAGCCGCAAAGCGGACGAGGTGATGATGTTCGACGCGCGGCGGTTGCCTGAAATGGCCGGCGACCGCATGACTTCCGCTCCGAAGGCTGGTTCCTCCGCCCGGAAACGCGCCCGCGGTTAGGTGCGGTGTGGGCTCGCCGCTTCCGCGTGCGTGTGTATATTAGTATATATACAACAGGTGACTGGTGTCGTCGATCGTTGCTGCGGCGAGGCAGTGAATGGTCATCATGGCCGGGATGCTCCCCGGCGTGGAGTGCGCGCGGAGGCGGCGGCTCCGGCAGGGCGGGGCGGGGCCGGGCGGGGAGGTGGGCGGGGGCACGAGGCGGCCATCCTTCTGCCTGTACGCGGCCGGGCACGGAGGGCACCCGGCCGCTGGCCATGGCGGCGCTGGCAGCTCCGGCAAGGTAAGGGAACTGATCGCCCGTCTTGCCATTCGACGCTACATTTTTGGTTGTCGTTGATGATTTGTCTCCAGCAGCGGAGCAGCGTGATGGAGATGCTACACGGGTGGACGCTGGACAGCCATGCCCGGGAGGCCAAAGAGCGGCTGGACCAGAAGCTCAGGAGCAAGAGGGAGGCCGCCATCAAGAGGTAACCAAGAACTCAACGCGTCGATCGATGCGCCCAGAGACTTGCTCAGTGTCAACCTGAACAGGTTACTTACGGTTTGATCCTGCAGGCATCACAGCACGGGGAGCATAAAGCTGAGCCGGCCCCACCACCACGGGGGCGCCGGTGCCGCCGCCGCCGCCGGCGCGGACGAACGCGGCGAGAGCTCAGCGGCGTCGGCGATGTGCGGTGTGCAGAGGGAAGTGTACTCGAGGAAGGGCGTGATGCGGCGGCTGATGCGGTGGAGCCGGCCCCGGTGGGCCGCGGCGGAGCAGGCGGAGTGCGCGGTGTGCCTGGACGATTTCCGCGCGGGCGACGTCCTGGCGCACCTCCCCTGCGGCCACCGCTTCCACTGGGCTTGCGCCGCGCCATGGCTGGAGGGCACCTCCCGATGCCCCTTCTGCCGCGCCGCCGTCGACGCCAACCCACCACAGCCCGCCGCCGGCGCCTAGCCCTGGTGCCGGCGGCCCCGGCCGGTGTGCGCCTACCTCGGCTAGAAAGCAAAGCAAAGCTAATCTGCCGCCGATCAAGCTCGGCAGCGAGCTAAGCCACACCATTGCCGTGCCGTCGGGAAAGTGGAGACGAGCGCGATGCGCACGAGACATCCGTGAACCTGTTGCCGGTTTCGCGCGCACCCGGCGCGTGTCGATCCGGCCGTGTCCCGTGTTCCCTAGAGCAATCGATGAGCGTTTTTGCCGTGGCGAGTAGTCACTCACTGAACAGTGTGTTAGAGATTCCAGGGTACTCCTTTCCGTGTAAATTGTCGTCTGATCCAGGAGGAAGGGAACTGTAATTTCGACCGAAAGCCTTGGTTTACAGTTTTGCTTTGAACTTAAATTGCTCATTTGAAGTTTTGAGTCGGGGTCGGAGGTCCCCTTTGGGACAGTGGATTTTGTTCCCTGTGATGACACAGGATTTGAACCCATTCTCGGTTTGATCCTGTCGTGGAACTTGTGCTTTCCAAAGGAGGCCGAGTGATGCGATACCCTTTTTTTTTTGGAAGGAATGATGCGATACCTATTCCGTTGCTGATTCTGATACGCCATATCCAAATGTGCTAGTGGCAGCACTACCAGACTTGTCGTCTGCACAGTGCAGAAAGCCAGAGACTGCCATACTGCTCGAGTGACCGGAGCTGACTCAGTCGTTTGGACACAGCGATGCCTCCCAGAGACTGACCGCTGAGCTAGGCAATCTCCCGGCTCTGGCCTAGCTGCAGATCAGAATTCAGAAACCAGCCGGACTCGGCGTTCCAGCGGGCTCGCGACTGGTCCTCGTCGATCTAGTCGTCATCCTCATCCTAGACACTAGACCTGCTTGGCTCATCCGAGCGATCCCATCCCGGACCGGCGCGCGGGCGCAGTCACGTGTGCCGCCCGGGACGGCGATCCTTGTCGCCATCCTCCTCCGAATCCGGCGCAGAAAAAAAAAAGCTTGGCGTGGTGCCTCCAATGGCGCATGCGTCAGCGTCACGTCCGTTTCTACCACGCCGTGGCAGCGACTTTACCACCACCACCACCACCCCTCAATGGCCGGTGAAAGCTTTGTGTTGTGTTGGTGTGAGCACGAAAGTGGTAGGGTTTCTAGAGACCTGCCTCGTGGCCACAGCCTTGCTGGTGTGCTTGGCGCTGCCGCTGGAAAAGCTTTGGCTGAAAGGAGTTGCATCACAATAATGGAGGGGAGATCTGCTTGGGCTGAATCGTGTCAAACAAGATCATCTTCCTTTTTTTCTTTTTTTCTGATTGCTTTCTTCATAAAGAAAAGAAAGGCAGGCGTTAATGGGTCATGGGCCCTGGAACGCGTACGCGTGATGGGCCATCAACATCCTCTGAAAAAGTCCGTTACAAGCCCAGGTTCAGGCGTTAAGCGGTCAGCCGTTACTGCGCATGAGTTTGTCCTCAAAAAAAAATAAAAAATACTGCGCATGAGTTTAGTCCCACACGGAAACTTGGAACACCAGTTGAGCAGTTGCTTCAGCATATAATCAGGGGTTAGGCTACCTTGGCAACATACTTACCTGGACGGGGTCTATGGGCGATCAAGAAGATCCATGGCCTAGATCAACGATCCACATTGCACTTAGTGGATGCGTTGGTTTACCATCTCCTCAAGTAGGAGAATGGACGTCATAATTTGTGGTAGAGGGGGTACGCGTTCGCGCGGCCCCTACCAATTCGAAGTTAAAATTTGTTTTTAATAGTTTTACATTTTGTGTTAATTTTTTTAGGGCTTGTCAAATTATATATGAAGGCTAAACCAACCACATCATAGTAACATTTGGCAAATGGAGCGTTTTCGATTGTGGCACCGTAGCAAACAACTTTAGCACTGCCACGCTGGTGATGGAAACCTCTGCACCGAAAGGCATTCCACCACGATGTGACGATCGGTAGAAACTACCACGCTAGTGATGGAAACCTGTGACGAGTGACGATCGGTACAAACTAGAAAGATCTGGTGTCATTCATGTCAAACAAAAGCAGCCTTTCTTTACTGAAAGAAAGGTAAATCGTGTTTATCCTTGCCTCGTTAAAGGAAGATCGTAATGGGCCCTGAGCTATAGTTGAATGAAGCGCATATGCCAATGGGCCACCGTAGTCTTGCGGCCCAGGCCGCGTATCCTATATATCTTCTCGTAGTTTTTTTTCACTAAAGACTTCCGCTGTTTGAGATGCATGCGCACAATTCTTATCCTTTGGATTCTTCTTCCACTTCAACCCTAACCCCTGCTCTTGCACACGCCGCCGCCTCCGACCACGCTGTCGCCGGCCCCCGCACGTCGCCGCCCCAACGTCCGCGCCGCTCTCGACCCTAAGCAAGGGCGCACCCCGACGCCCGCACCGCCCCCGGCCCTGCCGGCGCTGCCCCTGCTGCTCGCCGCCGGCCCCTTGCTGTTGCGTGCGACGCCAGCCTCGCGGGCGCCGCCACCGGCCACGCGCGCCGCCCGTCCGCCACCGCTGGCCCCGCGCGCCGCCCCTATAGCTGCCGGCTTCGGGGAAGAAGAAGAAAAAATAGCATCTCCAAAATGTTGAACTTCATGTTATAAAATATTAAATTTGTTATTTCCATATGTTGAAATAGATAATGAAAAATATTGAACACAATGGCTTTCTACCAAATGTTGATATATGATTCGAAAAATGTTGAGTTTATTGTTTTTAAATGTTAGTCTGATTTTGTAAAAATGTTGAATCTAATATACTAAAATGTTGATATTGAATTTTAATTTGGGCCTAATGGACTTTTAAAACCATAAGGCTTAACCACCCCCCGGCGGGCTGCCAATGGACCTATCACGCTACAATTACGAAGGCACACGGGAACTTTCGACATGTTTAACGCAAAAAGAGAAAAGGCATCTATGTACATCCTTTTTAAACCCACGTTCCGAAAAAAAAAATAGTCCCGACCACGAACAGGCTTAGCTTAATCTTGTGTGATCTGTGATCATCGAGAGGCAAAGTCAACGGTTACGATCAATTGGAAGCATAAAGCTTTATACACAAACACAATGCACCTACCTGATGGCGTGGCGTGCGTTGTCAACGGACGACCGTAGCCACGGGCGAGTAGTAAATTGCACCAGCAGCAGCAGCAGCTGATCGGCAAGCAGGTGCAGTATGGGCGTGATTGGTAGGCGGGATGGTGGCGTCCGGAGGACCATCCGGCATCATCTCGTGCACTTGGACGTGATTGGTTGCTCTTCCCGCATCATATGGCTGCACCCTCTCGTTCACTCCACCCCTCCCATCCCGCATCCCTCCATCCGCCCAAAAACTACCTTCCCTCGCGAGCCGGGATGGCACGGTGCAGGTGAGCACGCAGGACCCATATGACATACACCCAAAACTCTTATCCATACATGCAACCAAACACGATTCCGTCTCATACCGGACCAACAACAAAGATAACCAAACACAACTCGGTGCACGATTTCAACCTGTCTCCCGTGAGCCTGGACCGGTCCTCCATACCGGCTCCCTATGCCCGGAGCAACCAATCACGCCCTATAATACTGCAGCCATGCACCTACCAGACTGCTTTGCTCGAGATTGGCTCTGGGCCTCTGGCACCAATTCGACACCCTCGCATGTATGTATACAGCACAAGTAGTTGACGAGAGACTCGGCATAATCCCCAACCTCCGATCGATCCCCAACTCATTCTTCCCTGAACCCCGGCTAGCAGCTGCCGCCATGTTCCGCAAGGTCTTCGCTTGGGTGCTCATCGTCGTCTTCCTCATGGCCGACTTCATGTGCTTCCGCCCCAACAATCTGCTCCACGCGCACTCCCGGTACGTGCACTGTGCATGATCGACTCGCACGATCAGTTGCAGTTCAGGATTTCCGATGCGATCGCGAGCAGCTAACGACATGCTGTGATGCGTGATTCAGGACTAGGTGGGAAGGAGGCATGGATAGCACCCGGCGTTACCCTGGCCGCCGCCGGCGGCGGCGGCGGAGGCAGGTTCAGCAGGAGGAGCGTGTGGAACAGGCGCCTGTCCCAGGGGACGAAGACGAGGTCAGTGGCGGCAGTTCTTGTGCCGCCGCCCCCACCGCAGGTGCGGAGGGTTCGATTTCGGCATCGACCTAGGTGCTACTGTGCTAGCTTGATCTGATCCGCTTGCGTGTCCTTCAATTCCGTGGACATACACGTAATAGTGTGTAGTTTTGAAACGTTCGTGCATCTGTCGCAACGATGAAGACTGCCGTTTGGGCACACTTACTCTCCTTGTACACGTCACTGTTTACCTATATGATGGCCGGCAGGAGCATCGGCAGGAGCAAAGCCAGAATTTAATATTGAGGGGCAAAGTGTAGTAAATAGATTATTGAGTGAAGAGATTATTGAGAAACTCACAGAGCATAATGAGCAATATATGCTAATGTCAGTCAGGATATATTCATGTCGGGATAAATTATTAAGTATTATTTGACATTGATATTCGCGTCGCAATGGCAATATATTTGCCAAGACTAGAATCTTCAGTATTTAGGAAATTAATCTTATATCATCATATTAATTATATTTTTGGACGGTGATTTACTTTTGATTAGGACTACTTAATTTTAAATTTACTATTGATAAGTTTACCCTCATTGTTCTTTTACATATTTGATTATATGCATTGTTCAACTAAAAAATAATATGTTAACATAAACTAACAATACATTTTAGGAGTTTGGCATAAATGTTTTATAAAGCCTCGTGTACTTGTTTAGAAAGGGAAAATGATCTAAAATAACAGAAATAAACATGCTTCACTTGTTCGTTGAATACATGAGAAGAAGAAGAAAACCTAATGTCCCTGTAGTGTAATTTTAAAATTTAATTCAATTTTAACTAATCAACAAATAACTTGAAAAGCAATAGTCTGGTCATGATCAACAATTTTTCATTAACAAAAATTAAGAATATTGAATAAAAGAAAAATTACATATCCATCTACTTTGCTTAATATTCGGTGCACCAATTTACCAAATTATTGCACTAGCTTGGGAATTTAACAAGTTGTTGGACCAATCTACACCCACCTATCGAGTTATTGTACTAAATTGGACATTTTATAAGTTGTTGGACCTAATTATTTTATGGTGGATGCAATTTACTCTAGATTTTTAGGTGCTACACTTTTTTTTGATTTGAGTTATGATGAAAATTTGTGTGCAATAGTAGAGTGCAAGGGGGCATAGGCCCCCTCCAGCCTCACCCCTAGCACCGGAGGTGGAGTCGAGATGGCATAAACCACCCCAAATCCAAACCTCCGGTTGTGATTATCGACGCGGTGGTCACTAGACTCTGGCGTCCCCTTCTCGAAAAAAGCTACATCAGCGACATGCATTTGGAGTGCCTGCTTGAGATCCCCGAGGAACTAGTTCAGGCTGGTCGATGAGGGAGCTGAACGTCTTGCCGTCGGTGACGAGTAGCTTAATGCGGTTGCTGAGATATGAGACCGCGTGCTGCAGATTGGAGACACACTTTTCGACTTCTGGCTTCCAAGCATCGAATTCCTTATTTGTCAGTCATTTCCTTCATTGCCATCTTCAGTTCAACAATCCCCCTTGTTTCTCTTTCTGAGCATGGAGAGGATGCAGTCAAACTACTCATCGATCTTCATATGGAGTCGAGTTTGGTGGTCGTGACTCGTGAGACACTGCTAGGGTCATGCCTGTGTGATACCGGTTGTTACCGAACTACCAGGGGAGGATTAGTAGCATTAGGATCTTCCTCCGTCCCAAATTACTATTCGTTTTAGCTTTTTCACGTACATAGTTTTTAATATGCACCTAGCTATATACTTATGTCTACATACATAGCAAATTATGTATATAAAAAACTAAAATAAATAGTATTTTAGGATGGAGGGAGTATTTGATGGAACTATGTATCTCAAGCCATGGCGATCGCCTCTTGCCGTCGCTGGCGTGTCAACACGCTCGGTCAAGTTTACGGTACAAAGATAGTTCAACTTCTTCTCCACGCGGTGAGTGCCAAACAACAACAGCCCCTTGGCCTCGAATAAATGGGCCTAAACTATTATTTATTATCTAAGTATATGCTTCATGTGCCATCGTATACTGTTGGCATGGTATCTCGTGAATTATTGTTTTTGCAAGCTACCCCTTAGGCTCGAATAACTGGGCCTAAACTTATTACTAGTGATTTGCGCGCGCCCATGCGTGCACAGAGGGTAGCGACTTTATGGACGAGCATAAGCCACTATTGGAACATAAAAAATATTTGAAATGAAAAATACATATTTGGTTAAGCTACATCTTAAGAGTATTATCCCTTTATCATGCAGAAATTGGAAGCTTCGTTTGAACAATAAAAATTCACAAGAGTCATCAGTTTTAATCCTTTACTAAGCACATAAACCAAAATTTTACGTAGTAAGTAGATGACGGTATGGAGCGAAACTTCGAGATATAATGCTTCATTTGGCTAGACACATGCCAACTTTGCAGCTTTAACTTCTATATAAGCTCTCGCAAAATCGTTGATGCATAAGTTGAAGATTCCAATGGAATATTGGGGCCTAATAAGGACTCCTAAAATTGGATTGCAGTTCAAGGGATAACAACTAAAATACTGAATTAAATTATTGTCATGAAAAAAATTCAGATGCTGCATAGTGCTCTTAGTATGGTGATAAACTTATGAAAAATGGCAAAACGTTAATAGTACAAGAAGTTCTGCCTGCATAGAAGTGCTATGTTTTTTTTAGTTAGTCTATCCTGATATACGACAATATATCAGAGTCAATTATTTATTGCTAGTTATGATGCAGCCTAGAGAAGAAGCTATTTGCACCTCTAGACCACGAAACAACAGTTTTTATGCATGGTTCCATTCTGCACGGCAACATGACATCCGCTCAATCCGAATCCCACTGCTTGAGAAGCCAGAACAGCAGTGAGATCCTCAACAAAGAAAAGAAAATATATGTGCTAGAAGCAACAGTTCTAATATCAAGGACTAAATTTTACCTCGTGAACGCATTATGTCGCGCGAGCGCAGGAGGTCACGCACGGCAGAACGCAAGGCCTGGAGGGGCGCGTCGTCGTTGTGTGCCCACCGTTGCACCTCTCATGCACCACCACTGCCATCTACCTGCATGGCCCAGTTAGACCCCTTGTACCCACCCTTGAGCAGCGCGCCATCGGTGAGAAAAGTGGTGTCAATCGGAGTAAAGGGGAGGATAAGAGAGGAAGGCTACAGTGTCAGTCGAAGCAGAGGGGAGGATAAGAGAGGAAGGGTGAGATTTTTTTTCTCCACTGTGGAGAAGAAGCGGTTGGGGTCGAAAGAGTTCTAGGCGAATGAGAAGTCGACACCTATATTTGGAAGTGTAGTATATATATTTTGAAGCGCCTGATGATTTGTTGATAATGTGAGGATGTTAACGCAAAATGCCTTGGGCATTTCTATGCCATTAACCAATGGATAGCCATTCGATGGCTGAAAGAATATCGACTGACGTGGCCAACTTAGCTGGCCGCTGGTTTCGTATATAGTAATATATTTGGAAGTGCAACATGATTGCTTGATAATGTGAGGACCTTCACACAAAATGTCTAGTAATATATTTTGAAGCGTGGGATGATTTCTTGATAATGTGAGGACCTTAACGCAAAATACCTTGAGTATTGCTAAGTTACAAGCCATTGGATTGCCATTTTGTAGTAATTAATGTGAGGACCTTAACGCAAAATGCCTAGTACGTAATATACTTTGAAGCACATGATGATTTCTTAATAGTCCGAGGACCTTAATGCAAAATAACTTGAGCACTGCTAAACTACAAGCCATTGGATGGCCATTCTATAGTAATATATTTGGAAGTGTGGGATGATTTCTTCACAATGCATGGACCTTAACCCAAAATGTTTAGTAATATATTTGGAAGCGTGAGATGATATATTAGTAATGTGAGGACTTTAACAAAAAATGCCTAATAAGATATTTGTAAGCACGGGATGATTTCATGATAATGCGATAACCTTAACACAAAATATCTTGGGCACTGCTAATCTACTAGCCATTGGATGGCCATTCTATAGTAATTAATCTGAGGTCCTTAACACAAAGTGCCTAATAATATACTTTGAAGCGCGTGATGATTTCTTAATAGTGCGAGGACCTTAATGCAAAATGCCTTGAGCACCGATAAGCTAGACATTGGATGGCCATTCTGTAGTAATATGTTTGGAAGCATCGGTTGATTTCTTAATAATAGGAGGACCTTAGCGTAAAATGTCTACTAATATATTTGGAAGCGCGAGATGATTTATTGGTAATGCAAGGTCCTTAACACAAAATGCCTAATAATATATTGGGAAGTGCGGGATGATTTCTTGATAATGCGATGATATTAACGCAAAATGTCTTGGATACTGCTAACCTACTAGCCATTGGATGGTCATTCTATAGTAATTAATGTGAGGACCTTAACACAAAATGCCTAGTAATATAATTTGAAGCACATGTTAATTTCTTAATAATGTGAGGAGCTTAACGCAAAATGTTTTGGACACTGCTAAATCATCCGCAATTAGATGGCTATCCAACGGTCGAAACAATTTCGGTCGACGTGGCCAGTCTAGCTGGCCGCCGAGGGCGCCAGCTTTAATATGTAGGAAGGAATACAGGCCTGATCTAGTTAACCCATCCCGAGCCAACCAAACGAGTCTGGTGTTAATCTTACGTTGGCGGCTTCCCGCTTCCCATATTACCTTCAACGTTGGCGGAAGTGTGCCACGACATACAGGTGCAAAGCTTGTCCTAATGTGCAGGGACGGTGACAGCAAGGGCACCCGCAATGGGTTGAGCTCTCCACAAGAGATCCACATCAGCTTTGGCGAATAAACAAATAAGAGGAGAGAGAAATAGCCGCGTAGCGAGAGTTTCTAGCACGTAGTTCGACGTCGGGTGGGTCCCACACCCCAACCAACGCAGTTTCCCCACGTGAGAGAACAGGCGGCGAGGAAGCTGGGCGTGGCGCGCGGCCGCCGCCGGCGCAAGGCGGTCGGGGCACGAAGCGGGGCTGCTAGAGCATCACCGACGCTGCGGGTAGTCTCCGTTGGGGCGGCGCGAGGAGGAAGGTTGGGTTGAAGATGCCCAACAGGACCTGGTCCATTGGATGTGCTGGCCCATTAAGCAATCACTAGCCACAAATGAGATAACCCTAAGGCTAATTCCCTTACTCCTACCGCACAGAACCAGGGGCCAGGTTCTTGCCGCCAGGTCTCCTGCCGCACGGAACCAAGGGCTAGGTTTCTACCGCCACACTCCAGCTGCCACCAGGTTCCTGTCGCACGTCTCCTAGTGCGCCACCATCGCACGCACCTGTCTGGTGCGCTGCTGCAGTCCTCCCTCCCGGATCAAAGGTTGATCGTGGGGATCTCCGAGTATGTGCCGTAGAGTGCTAGTACGCTTCGGTTCGTCATTCCATCCTGTACATGTGGACTACCGTAGAGGTGTCGCTCGGTTGTGCACTTCGTCAGATCGTACGACTACTTCCTCGACGTCGATCGGATCGACTACTCGCGCTTCATCAAAACTTCCGCTACGACGCGCGACGAGCGAAGATATAACCTATAATCTTCTACTCGCAAGTGATCCTTTTTATGCGGTTGTATTTTTATGTGCTAGCAAGTAACATACCGCGTTTTCTAACAGGTTGGGCCCGACCGCCGGCGCCCCGCATGGGGAGGGAGAGAGGTGCGCGGCGCGACGCATGACCGAGCGCGGACTAGGAGAGGGAGGTGCGCGGCGCCTGACACGGGAAGGGAGGGGTCCGGGGTCACGCTCGACCGCCGAGCGGTGGAGGTGTGGCTGCAGGCCTATCCTCCGGCGTAGTGCGGAGCGCGTACAGGTGGGGGATGGGGGGCAGAGGCTAGAGTGGGGACGGGGAACGGAGGCTGGAGCGGCGCGGCAGCTAGGTGCGGGAGGAGGCAAGGAGTGCGGCAGCGTAGGCGAGGAGGATCAGTCCACCGGCTCAGGGCGTGGCCTGCCGGAGATGCGCCTGCTTGGGTGAGATGGGAAGAAGGGGTGGGAGGGACAAAGTCCTGACATGTAGGACCTACACAATTTAAAAATAAATGTTATAGTCAGTCCTTTACAATTTAGAAATAAATGTTATAGTGATCCGTATTTCTGGATTGTCTGCAAATAGTGTATATAGGTGATGTGGACGAGTTATAAAGAGCTATGACCATTGCGGGTGACGAAAAATCGAACTGTCGCGCCTGCGGTTGCAAGTGGCCGGTACGGTAGGAGACTAGGAGGGGGGCAGCACGCACAGCTAGACCTGGGATTGGATTGACATCCATAATCCAATCAATGATTATCCACTGAAGTCCAATATAATAAACGCTCCTATCCTGTCCAATCCTATTAGAAGCTGCTGCCATCCAATCCTGTCCAATCCAACACCGCTGAAGTCCACATGCATCCAACCAATCCAACGAATCGTGCCGTGCTCTCGCAGTCCACCTTCCTATACATGCCCGCCCGTCCTATACACGCTCCTATACACAGCAGGCGCCTGCCAAAGCATGCTGATGGGCCGGCTAGCTTGGTTCTGCTGTATGCCCCGGCCCAAACAAGCAGTTGTTCATGTACTCGTGTATTCCTAAAACATTAAAAGATAATTCTGATATAAACAGGTGTTCTTCGTTGAAAAGATACTTCACAAGCAACGAAATTACAAGGTCTGTGAATTAGATCCCACCATACATTCAGAGTTTCTAAGCTAGACTTGCAGACATGAAATTGACAGATTGCAACACAAAGAGGTTCAGGCATCAAAATGCATACTACTGTCACTGACTACACACCAGCCACCATCTTGAGAGTTTCAGATTCTGCATTCTCCATCGCAAAAGAAAACTTTTAAGCACCCATTCTTGTCAGATTCACTTCACTGAAGAAGTACCTTTCCTGTGTCATCCGCTGGAGCCTCCTGAGGATGATAATGCAAAGCCACCACCTTGAGAGCTTGAATCCGAAAATTTGCAAAATCTTGGAGAGCACTAATTCCTCACTTGATCGGTCACAATACCTGCACCAAGTTAAAATACATTTAGATTAACAGTTGGAATGACAAAAAAAATCTACAAGCTAATCTAGGAGGAGTAACATTGCATGCAACTGGAAGGGTTCAGACTAGAATAGAGCAGAATAGCTGACAAGCACAAGAAAATATGTTACCATCGTCGTCGTCATCATCTGAGAGGTACGCTTTAAGCCAATCTTTTGTACATATCAGGGCTTCCACCGTTTCAGAACTTAGAGAGTTGCGATATTTGTCAATTACCATGCCAGCTGTACTGAATGTTGATTCAGAGGCTACAGTTGACAATGGAATGGCCAAAAAGTCACGAGCCATCTTTGCTAGTACAGGATATTGATCTTGGTTTCTTTTCCACCATCTCAGCACATCGAATTCTTCACAGGGCACACTCTTTGGAAAGATTGAACTACGATCAATATCAGGGGGAAGTTCTTTGCAAGATGTCCTAACATGGTTCTGCAAGTGAGATATTCCAATACCTTTGTGATAAGGCAACTTTGACCCGCAATGCTTGCATTTTCCTTTTCCTTCATTTGGGA
This sequence comes from Setaria viridis, assembly GCF_005286985.2. Classification (NCBI taxonomy): domain Eukaryota; kingdom Viridiplantae; phylum Streptophyta; class Magnoliopsida; order Poales; family Poaceae; genus Setaria; species Setaria viridis. Next base: position 3,913,588 of record NC_048266.2, read on the forward strand.
ATTCTTCAAAATACTGCCACACTACAGATCTTTTCCTGCTGCGATTGGAATGCTGTGCAACTTCACCAGAACTTGCAGCAAGTAGCGCCACACTCTCGCTATTAGACATCATCTCAGACGATCTGTTCACAAAACAATGTTAGAGAGTTCTACTCCCTTCGTTCCAAATTGTAGACCGTTTTGATTCTTTTAGATTCATCTAGACATACAATATATCTAGATGCATAGTAATATCTATGAATTTAGAAAAGCTAAAATGACTTACAATTTGAAACGGATTTGAAACGGAAGGAGTATCATTTAAGCACAGATCGTTTTGTATGACTGAGTTATAGAGAGAATGATATTACTTAAAGTGTTCTGTTTTCTAGAAAAAAGAATTGACTACTGTGTGTCTACAGATCATGACACGCTCATGTACCTGAAAGTTAGAAAGCTGCTCCTTGCTCAAATCAGCAGTTGCGGTTGAGATTATAACACAAGTTTTGCCATGCCATCATCTAGGCCCGTACATTAGGCAGCACAACTGGAGCGATCGAGCCGGGCTCCAAAAAATTAGGGCCCCCAACTATTAGACTTTAACTAGAGGTTAAGAATTTAACTAGAGGTTAAGAAGATATTGGTATGTATTATTCGCCCTTTAATCCTATAACATGAGTACCTAATTTCATATTGCATTTCTTTGTATGCAAAAAAACATGTACTTATTACTCAAATACTGAAATCCAAATATATCTCGATTATTTGTATTTCACTACTATAGTGTATATAGGGCTCCATTTCTTGTTTTGCTTCAGGCCTCAAAATCTCCGGTACGCCCTGCCATCATCATGCAAGGTTGTGGACTTGACACCGGCAAGGACAAGGTTCTTTGCTGCAGGAATTAAGTGGCCATTAGATGGAGAGAACAGAACATAAGGCAAAGGCCTTATAAAACTGAAGAAACTGAATTCTGACAACCAGTATGAAATTCACAAGCTACAGGATGAATAAAGATTGCAGCTAGTTTGAGAACAAATAGCTTAACTGCATCATGCCATCATATCCATGTCTCACAAAAAAATTAGGGGAAATAAACTATAAATTGATTGTTTGAAGATCGAAACATCATTAGAGTGCCTGTAGGAGAATCTGAGAAGACTAGTGCTCATCTTTTTAGAGCTTACTGTTCCACAAGTTCAAGTGATAGTGAATTGTTTAAACAATCATAGAATTAAATCAGTGAGATGAGCAGTTGAGGCATGTCCTGTTGGAGATGAACTATATTAAGTCCTACAGTACATCAGCCAGAGGTACTAACTACCACTGAAATTGCTGTGCTACTATTCCCAAAACTAGTCTGCAGTTCAGAAAGCAGGCCATGGGTACTTACAATTATCAAGAGGCTGGTCATTAGGGCTAAAGAATTGAGACGCGCGGAGGCCGGGGAGGAGGCGCGGCGGCGGAGGCGGAGCCCCGAGGCGCGAGAGATCCCTATCTCAAGTCCAACACGAATTGGATGATCCTGTTCTTTTGAATACAATGGAATCCAACGCTATTGGATCAAAAGCATATGGATGTCCACGATCCAACTAGGTCCAAGTCCAGTGAAGTCCAACTACTAAAATCCAATTGGATATGGATTAGACCTAATCCAATCCCAGGTCTACGCACAGCTCGAGATCCGCGAACAGATAATACTGTACATCTTTTGAACCCGTCGACCGAAACAAATTTAGGCTAGATCACGAACTGCCCTAGTAGATTATCCTTTGCGTGTGGGATTATCATGCGGCAAGGTCAACGATCATCATCAATTGGTTGCATGGAGCTTACTCAAACGTGCACCTGTCCGTCGCCTTGCGTTGTCAACGGCCGACGGACGCCACGTAGTTTTCCGTAAGCGCTTCGGGGTTCAGCCAGCTACTAGCCACCTCTCTCGGTAGGAATACTCCTCAACTACTGTTTGCCCATCTTTTTTCCGATAAGGAAAATTTTATTAATTAAATCTAAGAGTTTTTACGTCGAGTTGATACAAATTTTTTGAACCACTTTTCCAACTTCTGCATTACCAGGGTACACAGCCAAAAGAAAGGTAGAAAAAAACGTATTGTATGCCCATCTAGGTTTAGTATTGTAGCACTAGCAGCCGCCATGGGTCGCAGAGTCCTTGCTTGGTTGTTGCTCTTCGTCTTCCTCGTGGGTTCTTTCGTCGTTATGGTCCGCTCCTCACGTGGGGGTGGGAGGAGCGTCGGCGACGTGACAGTTGGCAATGATGGTAGCATGCCAGCAACGAGAAATTTGTATCTTTGACACCCCAAACACGTGGCTTAGCATATTTGACACTTCACAAAGATTGCCTTCGCAAAATTGATACTTTTATCGTGAACATCTTGATTTTCTTGACATTTTGTATTATTTATCCATTTTACTTTTCTTTTCCATTTGATAGACCAAATTGCACTTTGGATACATGGTCCTACATGATTGGCTCGGTTGGGCAATTGAATCAGTGGCGAGGCAAGACGCGCTCCGCCATCGATCCCATTCGGCAGCCCGCCATCAATCCCATTCGGTGCTCCGAGGCAAGACGCTCTCCGCCATCTGCGCTCGCTGCCGATCGCATCTGCCCGGTTGTCGTTACCAGCAGCTACTTCTCTGCATTCTGCCCGCTCGCCGCTTGCCGTGATCTAAACGTGTGTCAATTTTGTGAAGGCAATTTTTGAAGTGTCAAATATGCGAAGCCATATATTTGGGGTGTCAAAAATACAAATTTCTCGACAGCAACGCCGCCTACAAGGGGCGAACGCAATAATTTTGAGAGAGAAAAAATCATCTAGTACATATAGGTATATCCAGTATATGTAAAAGTGGGTCAAAACGTATCTGTCTCAGCCGAAACATGAAAAACAGGACTGTGGGTCTTCTGTTTGCTCGGCCTGCTGCCTCCCGACATGAATCCTCCCCTCTATGATCCCCGCTCCGTTTTCTGGTTGGCTGCAGCTAGCACTAGGGTTGGCCGCCTTCCTTGGCCCTGGCCGTCCGTCCACATCCATCGGCGCCTGCTATGTGAAAGAGGAGCGCAAGAGAAGAGGACTGATCTGACATGGGGTGCATGCGCCATGCCTTCTGCACAGCCGATCATAGCAGGGGCAGAACAAGTCACAGCGTGATAGCAACGGCCATGGCAGGTGCGGAAGGGCCGGAAGCATGGCCGGCCCCGGCAAGCACAAACGCGGAGGAGGCAGAGCCCATGGTGGGGGCATTTTGCTTTGTTTGCTATCTGTTCAGAATACAAATTTTAAGGGTGGAAAAAGTTTTCGGCTTTGAATTTTGTGAAGGACAAGCTAAAAAATAGCAAGGGGTCGATCGATATTTAAATGATTGTTTGATTACATTTTAGTTTGTTGTTTAGAAGAGACGTAAACATAGTATTAGGAAGCATTTTTTATTCCTGAACGAAAGGAAAACACAAAAAATAAAATAAAAAAATGACACAAAAGGAAACAAGAAAAGACACCATCCAAACAAATACAATTAGTTTGTTGTTTAGAAGAGACGTAAACAATTAGTATTAGGAAGCATTTTTTGATTCTGAACAAAAGGAAAACACAAAAAAATAAAATAAATGGCACCCTTCCATGCAAATACAACCTGATATAGGTGTGTTCTTTCAAGAGTGCTTTTTAGGACAGCATCTTTGCTTAATCAAGCCAATAGAAACACACTAAAGCATATTGCTAACCTGCCTTATAGCATTTGAGAGTACTGCGTCTTCATATAGAGAGGGTTTAGTAATTACTCTCCTTAGTCAACCGACAGCTTGTTTTTCCCAAATCCTAATTCACGGGATCTCCGATCACATAGGTTGGGTACCACTATGGCAACTCACACGGGTCTAATTCCCATCTCCCTCGATGCACATTCTATCACATTCCGTGATAGCCCTTTTGTAAAGGGATCTGTCAGGTTTTTGTCTGTTTGAATATAAGTCATACTTATTACTCCGGAGTTTCTCAACTTCTTGACAGACTTCAGTCGTTTCTTCACATGTCTTGATGACTTCGCATTATCCTTAGTATTGTTCACTTTGACTATCACCGTTTGATTGTCACAGTTCATAAGGATTGACGGCACTGGTTTATCAACCACAGGCAAGTCCATCAAGAGTTCACGCAGCCACTCTACCTCAACAGTGGCTGTTTCCAAAGCAGTAAGCTCTGCTTTCATGGTTGACCTCGTCAGAATGGTCTGTTTGCAAGACCTCCATGATATTGCACCACCTCCAAGGATAAACACATACCCACTCGTGGCATATAGCTCATCAGCGTCCGAAATACAGTTCGAATCACTATATCCCTCAAGCACAGCGAGGTGCCTGGAATATTGAATCCATAACTCATAGTACCCACCAAGTAGCGTATAACCCTTTCAAGTGCATGCCAATGATCAGAACCTGAAATTGATATGAACCTGCTCAATTTGTTCATAACAAAAGCTATGTCGGGTCTCGTTGTGCTAGCTAAGTACATGAGTGAACCGATAATCTGAGAGTATCTCAGTTGGTCTTTACCAGTTTCTTATTCTTTCTGAGTATCACGTTGGTATCATAAGGTGTTGGAGAAGGCTTGCTGTCCATATAACGAAAACGGTTCAAGACCTTCTCCACATAATAGGATTGCAAAAGAGTAATCCCATTCTCATTCTTAATCAGCTTGATGTTCAGAATAACATCAGCTTCTCTAGATCTTTCATATCAAAGTTCTGTGATAGAAAAGACTTGACCTCATTGATCACATCAATGTTTGTGCTAAAAATCAGTATGTCATCCACATACAAGCACAATATAACTCCTTCACCCCCACCATGGCGATAGTACACACATCTATCAGCCTCGTTAATGATAAAGCCCACAGAAGTTAAAGTTCTGTCAAACTTATCATATCATTGCTTAGGTGCTTGTTTTAGGCCATACAACGACTTCAACAACTTACACACCTTGCTTTCTTGATCCTTCACCACAAACCCATCAGGCTGATCCATATAAATCTCCTCATCTAACTCTCCATTTAGGAAAGCTGTCTTTACATTCATCTGGTGTATGATAAGACTATACGAGGCAACCAGAGAAAGTAATGCTCGAATAGAGGTTAGTCTAGCGACAGGTGAATAGGTATAAAAAATGTCTTCACCTTTCTTTTGTGTGTAACCTTTGGCCACAAGCCTAGTCTTGTACTTATCAATAGTACCATTAGGACTAAGCTTCTTCTTGAACACCCATTTACAACCTACTAATTTGCAACCACAGGGTCGTTCAGTGAGCTCCCATGTCCCATTAGAAAGAATCGAATCCATCTCACTTTGGACAGCTTCTTTCCAATCGTCTGCATCTCAGTGATGGATGTGGGAGTATTGTTTACAAGGTACATAGTGAAATCATCACCAAAGAATTTTGCAACCCTCTGTCTCTTGCTTCTTCTAGGAGCTTCACCGTCATCCTTCTCTAGGACGTCCTCATGCTCATCAGGTTGTTTAGAAGACTCAACAGGTGCGGTAGGTTCAGGAGTTATTTTAGCAGAAAATCTAGAGTTGCGCTTCTTCGGAATGGGTACATTGACTTTCGCCAAACACCCCCAAGTACGCAAATAAGAAAGTGATGGTTTTCTCCCGATCCACATCTCATATGGAGTTTGATCTTTATTCTTGTTCGGAACTCTATTTAGGACATGACATGAAGTCAATAGAGCCTCCCCCCACCATGCCATAGATAAACCAGCAGTATCTAACATGGAATTAACTAATTCAGCCAGTGTGCGGTTTTTCCTCTTAGCAATCCTGTTGGACTCGGGCGAATAGGGAGGTGTCCTCTCATGAATACTATCATGTTCCTCACAGAATTCATCAAAGATTTTTGGAAAGTACTCGCCACCACGATCAGACCTTAGACGCTTGATCTTTCTCTCAAGTTGATTCTCAACCTCAGCCTTATAAATTTTAAAGTAGTCTAATGCTTCATCCTAAGTTTGCAACAAGTAAACATAGCAAAATCTAGTCGCATCATCAATCAAAGTCATGAAGTATCTCTTTCCACCTTTTGGCAACACACCATTCATCTTGCACAGATCAAAATTTATGATTTCTAGAGATGCCAAGTGTCTCTCCTCAGCCACCTTGTGAGACTTCCGAGGTTGCTTCGATTGGACAGAACTATGACACTTGGAAACTTTGGCAATGGTGATGTTCAGAATTAAACACATGCTGGAAAGCCGACACATACCAAAATTTATATGACACAAACGTGAATGCCAAGTACTCGCATCCTCACTAACATTGCCACAAATATGGTTCACTGACTTATTACAAAAATCTGCAAGGGAAAAGCGAAACAAGCCTCCGCACTCATAGCCTTTACCAACGAATTGTCCATGTTTTGACATGATTAATTTATTGGACTCTAACACTACCTAAAACCCATCCTTGCACAGGACCGAGTTGCTCACAAGATTTCTTTTGATAGTAGGGACATGTTGCACGTTCCTCAGCTGCACGATCTTTCCCGAAGTAAACTTCAGATCTACTGTACCAACACCATGAACATCAGCATGTGATCCATTCCCCATCAGCACGGAGGAACCCTGGGTGACCTGGTAAGAAGAAAATATGGAGATGTCAGCACACACATGAACATTTGCACCCGTATCAAGCCACCAACTAGTGGAATGAAAAACTAAAAGAATAATAGGGAGATTAACATACCCATCTCCAGTGTTGCCTATAATCACCATGTTGACATCTTTGGACCCATTGGCCCTTCTGCCCTTGCGGTCTGCACGCTCTGGACAATCCTTAGAGAAGTGTCCAAGCTCACCACAAGTGTAGCAGTTCATCTCAGCCTTATTTTTCTTCTTTTTGAAGGTAGTAGTCTTGACGACTTTGTTCTTCCCTTTGTTCTTGCCACGTGGAAATCTCTGGACCATGTTGGCATTAGACTGACCTTGGTCTCCTTTCTCAATAGTGTCCTTCTTTCGAGCTTTCTCCTCAACATCAAGAGACGCTACCAAATTTTCAACTGATATCTCCTGTCTCCTATGTTCAGAGTAGTGACGAAATTCCTCCATGAGGAAGGCAACTTTGCAATTATGCAACCAGCCACAAACTTGTCGAGTAATTGACACTTAAGGAGCTCAAGATCCTTCACAATGCACTGCACCTCATGAGCCTGCTCTATCACATAACAGCTGTTCACTATCCTGTAGTCTTGGAAACTCTCCATGAGGTATAGTTCATTGTCTGCATCTGCTGCATCATACCTTGCAACTAGAGCATCCCACAACACCTTCTCATCGGTCATGTCTATGTAGACATCGACCAGACGGTTAAATATATTGCTAATGATACATCCCACGAAAAGGTTATTGGCATCATCGAACTTTTTCTGCGCTTTAGCAGTAAGTTCGCCTTCTGGTTTGCCAAGCCTCGTATCCCAGATGTTCATAGCATTAAACCAGATACGAATCTTTGATTTTCACCTCTTAAAGTTCACACCGTTAAATTTTTCTGGCCTCAGTGACTCAGCAAAACCAGCCATACCAAAATCAACAGATTGCCTAAAATAAGGTTTTTGGATTGTTGAAAAATTAGACATGTGCATGACTAATTTCCGAACTAGATTTATCATAACAAGAATAAAACCTAGCATGCAAATCTCTAACATACTAGGCAACAGGAAGCACAACTTCATTATCTCAGAAAACATATTGAAATAACAGATCAAATCAAGCGGCGCAGTAGCGACAAGAGGCAAAAACCCTAGCTCGATTAGATGTGTTTTCGGTATAGGCCGATAGGTCATATATATAGGAAAACCCACGATCTCATGTCGCAATCGTGATCTAAACCGATCCGATTAGGTGCACCGGTGCTTAGGATGGAGTAGACTATGGTGGCAGCGTAGCAGTGAGAAGAGACAAAAACCCTAGCTTGATTAGATGTGTTTTCGGTAGAGGCCGATAGGTCGTATATATAGGAGAGCCCACGATCTCACGTCGCGATCGTAATCTAAACTGATTCGATTAGGCTTCCATATATCTCGCTGACTTAAAGGTCAAGTAACCAAAAAAATAAAACAGCAAAAGGAAATCACGCCCCGCAAGGTTGGAGGTCGGATTTCGGTGGACCATTCACGTAGGTGTCGCACGCCTACGCTCGTCGCCCGGCGAGGCGTGGCGTGGCGAGCGAGTGTGCGCGTGTGGAGCTTTCCTTCTCTCCTCACACACATAGCTTGGAGGAGTGGAGATAACCTCCATATTTATGTTGGTCATCCTTCTCCTCCACTAGCAATGTGGGACTAAAGGTTTGCACCACTCTAACCACTTGCTCATGCCCACATGGACCTTTGAGATTTATTTGAAATTTCTGAAATTACAATGGACCAAGCCCATTATTCCATCAGAAACAGTTTATATGTGTTTTGTGTTCATTGTGAATTTATGATGAGTATATGGATAATCGAAAGCGATGGCGGTGACAAAGAACTATTGTTAGTGTAAGGCTGGCGCGAGGGAATAACAACACGATAGCATGGGCACAATTTTGAGTGTACATGAGTTTGATCCACATAGTGACAGATCTAATTTTTTTGGTGATTATTAACTATAAAACCTCTAAATTTGGACCAGTAACCTAGATGGTGCACTTGGTGGTGACATAGAAAATCAGAGACAACCACGGTAGCTAGACAAAAGCCGGGAGGATCTTTTTTGCATAGAGACAAGACGAGGGTGCAAATGGGACAGAGCTACCACACAAAAGTAAAGCGCAGTGCTGGTGGTGCGTGGGGCTGACAGATAAAACTGAACAACGGCCATGAACGACGCATTGAGTTGACAATACTATTGACTATTGAGAGAGAGAAGGGATGTTTAGGAAAATTTATTATGATCTAATGGTGTGTACTAATTCGATCAAAGAGTTTATATCAATGTGATTAATAATTATGTAATTTTGGAATTAAAATAAGGAAATATTCTAAGAAAATATCATATGGGATGGAAATAAAACATGTTTGAATCTTCCGTAATCTTCATGTTGATAAGATATATATAGTATGGGATGAAAAAAACTGTTTGGAAATTGGTCTTTTCTCAATTAAAGTATGTAACTTTTGTGATATGGCCAAAATCATCCAATTGAAGTCCGTATAGTTTTGCAACAAGACCAAACTTAGCATTCCAATGGACTTCAGTTGACATCTCAAGGCCACTAGCTAAAACAATCGTGAGATACAAGAGCAGAAATATACATATCATCCACTGTCAACGGCAAAGTGCGTAAATTGGACACCCGACAATGAAAATGCGGATGCAGGTAGGAACAGCTTGCACCACAAACACATACCCGCTTTGTGCAACACCAACAGACACAAAACTGCTGCTTTGTGTGAGACTGCAAAGCCATAGTGTAGGCAATAGATTAGAAGGAGAAAAAATATATGAAGGATCATGACAACAAAATCACCATGAAAGAGGGCCATGCCGGCACCAGCGATAGTATGGCGTCCATGTAGCCATTGGGACGTGTAGGAGGAAGACACTTGGAACAAATCTGACTAGCTTCACTGAATGGTTGCACGATGATGAGGTCACCGCGCTAGCCTCACGTATTTACATCCACTACTCTAGATCGGCATCTCACCACCAACCCTAAACCTAACATCACCACTGGTTTGCCTCCCATTGGATTTGGATCAACGATTACAGTGTTCCCATCACCGTCGGACCATGAACCGGCGGTGAAGCCTATTAAAAAAATAAAAAAGGCATTGCCAGAGCCCGCTACTTGGAGTGAGAGAGAGAGGGGGGAGGGAGGCAACAAACCATGGGGGAGACGAACTCCCCATCATCGCCACTGCATCCTGCACCCATGCCCGCCTCTTGGCCTACATCCGTGCTTGCCATTGCAGCCCGACACGTGCATCCATCGTCATCACTGTATTCCAGACCCGCGCCCACCACCGCCATTACCGCCAACCATGCCTACCATCACTGCCCACTCCTTATGCGCCACCACTGCTCCTCACTGCTAGTATGGGGCAAGCGGAGGGGAGAGAGGTAGCAAATGGAGTAGAGAGAGAAGGGATGGGGTGAGAGAGAGGTGGGGAGGGAGATGTAGGTGGGGAGGGGGGAGAGGTGCGCATGCGGAGATAGAAGGGAGGAGGGGGAGGTTGGTGGAGAGAAGAGGATGGATGTGGATAAGATATATAAGGGTTGTGATTTAAGACGAGTTATACCGTGAACCGGCAGTTAAATTAGATTCTAATTTTCACCATAGGTTCGTGGGTGGAACCGACAGTGATGTACATTTTCACCACTGATTTCAACCTCCACTACTCCTAGCTACTCACGAACCGACAGTGAAAGCGTATCACCACCTGAACAGGCACTGATGACTGTTCTTGATAACCCTATCTATAGTAGTAATCAATGACCATCATCACTGCAGTCAGCTCCATTGACATGCGTCCACATCGAGGAAGGATTACCTTGACTAGCACAACAATCACCCTGTGATGGGTTAAATTTTTTCATGTGCTACGAGAGCGCAAGAGAGGATGAACTATATATGAAATAGTGTACTATTGTTAGCTGCCAACCTTAGCCGTCACTGGTGAGTAGGGCTAGGCTAATGGTCGTAAGTAGCTAATGAGAAAAAAATACAACCAACATGTATGTCCCCCGTCCCAAAACTCACCGGTCCATTGTAGTTGTTGCCTACGATTGGGTGATAGGATGGTAGCAGGAGATAGAGAGGCTGTCGATTTGTGGAATAGTAGTTGGATCCACTAGCATAGTGGATGATCTAGTGGAGCAACTTGAGGGTCAACACCAACCACAATGCGACAATTTCAAAATAATCATATTAATAGTTTGGCATGTGCGTCATAGCATGCTGCATGAAATGTCCATCGAAAGGGAACAGTAGTCACAAGGACGTGTCTTTGGTGACCACAACGTAGCACACAACGCTCCTTAGAGCAGAAGCAAGAAAGAGAGGTGATGAGTACAAAGACTAAGAATATAGCTTGGTAGCTGCAATAATGTATTTATTGACCCAAGGTAGAGTTTATAATGAGAAAAGGTACATCTATGGGGTTGTAGCAACCAATGATCGGAGAATAAATTAGAAAAAAGGAAAGGGGATTTGGATATAGTAACAATTAAACAAGTCAAACTCAAAAAATAAATTCTAATTATTACTTTTGTAGTATATATTGAACATTCTACTAAAATAAAAGGAGTTTTTTTGGTAATGGTAGCAAAAACTTACAAATAAAAAATGTACATCACAAATAAAAAATCTAAAAAATTTATTCATGTGAAAATGTATAAATCTTTATGTTGTTTCAGGAAATACCAAAAAAAATTATATCTAAGGTATTACCTTTTCCTCTTTAATTCATGTTAAAAAAGATACAACATAAAATATAGCAATAAAATATATGATAATATATTGGCTGTTCTCACGACACGACTAAATAGTCTATTTATTTTAAAATAAAGCATTCATATATTGGTATAAAAAGGCTAGCTACCCGCGCTAATAGCGCGGGCCATCTTGCTAATTATCCCTTGTGCTATCCCTTGTGCTAGCGATGCAGCACGCCAGCACCTACTGCGACTCTGCATCCGCATTTGCTCTGCCCGCCTGCCGTTGCTCATGGCTCGGTAGTAGGAGACGTCACCGCTCGAGATCCGCGAATTAGCACATCTTTAATGCCCGTTCACGAAGCAAATTTAGTACGGATCATGAACTGACCCGAATAATAAGAGAAAATTCCTTATTTAACACCGGAGAAATAATGACCTGTTTCTTTGTTGGTCCTAAAAAAATTTCGTTCCCTATTTGAGACCAAGTTCAACTTTTATTCTTATATGACATTATGTTGGATTTTCCATCCGTGAACCGTTAAGTACCCTGTGAAAAGACGATTTTGCCTTGTGGGCCCCACCACCCTTCTCCCTCTTCTCCAGAGACACATCCTGCGGTCACCCTTGGCCGCCGCCGACACCGAAGCCATGCCAGAGGACTCCGTGTCGCTGCCGCCGCCTCCAGCCCAGGGCGTCAGGCCTCCTCCCCTCCTCCGCCACCACCTCCAGCCCAGGGCGTCAGGCCGCCGCGCCGCACCACGGAGGGCAGGAACGGCAGTAGGAGCAGGCCCCCCTTGATCCAGCCGCTGCCTCCCAATGCCGCCGCGGCAAAGAAGCGTGGCCACCCGTGGCCAGCCACCGTGATGGCGGCTGCGGCTGGGAGGGGAACTGGAAGCCAAGATGTGGGACTGGGACAGCCGCACGCTAACCGCGAGGCCGTCCTCTAACGCACTCCGACTCAGCGGTGGCACGCAGGGCCAGCACTAGAAGCAGCAGCAACAGCCGGTGGCGTCCGCGTCCGTGAAGGTGGCTGAGGCGCATCAAGAGACGCTGGGGCTGCAAACAGAGGCGCAAGCTACCCGATGTGCCAAGTGGATGACCATCGGGCGGATCTGACCAGACCTTGGTCCTGCCGGCGCCCGCATTGTCATCCCGGTCGCCGCCGCCGCGGAAGGCAGGAACGGCAGCAGGAGCAGTGTGAAGAGGAGCACGGCGGCCGGCGGCGCCCAGCCTCCCACGATGGCGCGCGGCCTCCCAAGGGGCCCGGCGGCTGACGGGGTTCGGCCTCCCGCGGGGGCACGACAGCCAGCAGGCCAGTGTGGAGCAGAGGGAGAAGGGTGGTGGTGCTCACAGGGGCAAAATCATCTTTTCATAGGGCACTTGACGGATGGAAAATCGAACAGGATGTCATATAAGGAATGAAAATTGAACTTGGTGTCAAATAGGTAACGAAAATTTTCTGAGGGCAAGAAAGGAACGGGTCATTTTTCCGGTGTCAAATAGGGAATTCTCTGGAATAATAATGTCTCTTCCTCATCATCATTAAGCAAAGTCCACCATCACCACTAATAAACAGCGGTTATTTTTATCCGCAATTCCGCATCGATCGAGCTGATATATGTTAACTGCTAGCTGATGGATGCCATGTAGCTTTCCATGAACCTGCCGCCGCTTGCGCGGCCATGGCAGAGAGAGAGGGGTCCAGTTTAAAAATGGGGGACAAATGTATTTTGAAAGAGGAATAAGACATGCATAGGAATGTTCTTCATACCATGAAACTCATTTAAATTTTACGAAAAACAGGCCCATTCATTCTTTCGGTTCCCGTGTTCGTCCTAGTGTTCCATAATGGTTAGTTGATATCATACGCTGAATCTAAACATCATCATAAAAAAAATGTGCACGAGCTACCATTAACCACCAGTATTAGTACGACATTATTTGAACCAGCCGGTTTAGCAAGCAGGGGATTAGTTTAGTAGTAGTATAGTAATACGCCACCTAATAGCCTGCGAAATCACAGACTGGCACCGGCGGTTTCTTGACGCGATCGCGGCGTGTATATAAACAGCAGAGGCTGACGAGGCTAATTCCAAGCTGTAGACTCTATTCCCCACCTTCCTCCTCCTCCAGTCATCGTTCAGTCCACAGACTGCCAATCGAGCAGCAAGCTTGCCGGCGGTCGCCATGAATCGCAGGGTCGTCGCTTGGCTGCTCCTCGTCGTCGTCTTCCTCGCGTGTTCTTGCGCTGCCCCCGCCTGCGCCTCGCGCCCTCTCGGTACGTCCGGTTCGAGCGTCGATTATTAGCCTGACGAATGAATAATTCTTGCTCGAAATATCATTCTGAGATCGACGCGCGCGGCGACCTAACTTGTTGATCAATGCAGCTGCTGCGGCGGCCGGGGACGCGAGCGCGAGGAGGGTACCTGCAGCTGCCGCCGGCTTCGCGACGGTGAGCCGCCGCGTGGTTCCCCGCAGCAGGACGCCGCCTGTTCACAACAGGCGGCTGTTGGGGTCGAGGACGACGTGGCTGCCGCCGCCGCCGCTGCCCAACAAGATGAGGGCCACGGCGATGCCCACGCCCCCGCCGCCGGTCATCTGACGACCTGTCTACTGCTGTGTTCCTCTCGTGCGCCTTAGCATTCCCTGGGCGTGCCTGCTCTGCAGCGGCGCGCGGCGTGTGCCTATGTAACGGTCGCTACGTGATAACGCTACTAGCGTTACTATTTATTTTATTGAGTTGTATGCATGTGTGGCAAATTGATTTTAAAAGTCTATACAAATGAAAACGGATGGTCAGTTCACTGACACTTAACGCTTCCCCTCACGTTGCTCCAAGTCCTACATTTGATTTGGACGTTTGTGTGTGTGTCTTTTACTACTATCAACATGTGGTATTTGGATACAATTACTACTAATTTATTAGCTAGTGTTATTGGGCATTTCATTGTGCTACATGCTTCAACTAGCTAGTTGACTTCAAAATCTATGATGATGTGAAGAGAGGTGGCTACTTCCACACTAGCTACTCTTACCATGCTGAGCTCTGAGAATTAACGCAAACATGGAATAGGAGTGGGTTACAACTTACAATTCTTATTTCTTAACCCCAGCTTATGTTACCATCCATTTTTTTTGAGCTATATGCATTGGTTAGTCAGTCTCGAAAACCTGAACTGATGTGAAGAGACAAGTGATTTATACTTCAACATTTCGTATATCGTGTGGGCGCCTTCCTGCCTCAAATGTGGAGCATAAGTTGGTTTTTTAAAAAAGTTGTACTTAAACTGCAACGATCAAGACTCCTATTACCATCCATTTTGTTAAGTTGTATGCACCGACTACTTGATCACAAAAGTCTAGATTGATCAGGATAGGTGTAATTCACTCATATTTCAACATATTAATGTAAATATGTACATTTTCTTGTGCACGTGTATTTGTTGCTATGTGGTTGTAAATTTTGTGTAGGATGCTTCCTCCAATCACAAATATGGAATATGAGCCGTGTGCAATTTCTTTATTTAAATTATGTCAGCCTGGACTCGAAGTCAAGAGTCTACCATGCATGGTACCATATAAGCTAGATGCATTGACAAATTAACTCCAAAAGTATAAAGCGAGCGAAAGAAATGGACAATTCACTTATATTTCAACACATTTATTCATCCATATATTTGCTAACCTTCTTCCATATTATTCTTGCTTGTTTAGCCTTCATTTGAAAGTTGAAACTCTTTAATTTTTTACCCATTTTCGTGAGAATTGAACTCTTCCACCCTGCTTGCAAATGCGTTTGCATGGTCGGAGGAGACAACACAGCTCAAGATACACCGGGTTATTAGTTATTAGGCCAGTCTTAGTGCATAGTTTTCTGATACTGTTACTGAGTTGGTAACTGAGTTGATAGGTGTCATAGATAGAAACTTCTCTCTAATCTAATGAAACTCCACCCTCCTCCCTCCTCATAATGATATTACCAACTTAACAAGATTGCTGATGTGTTATTTAATTTAATGCTCATGAAACTTCTCTAAAATCTCCATTGAGACTTGGTTTGGTACATCTTTTAAATAATTTTTCTTGAGTGATATAATATTATATTTTTAGATCACGAACGGATGCCAGCAGTGCATGATCATCATCCAGCAAAGTCCACTATGTACACACCATCATGATTTATCACTTGTCTTATATAAACGTGCACTTTGTCAGCGTACGTTATGAACAGACGACGGATGCTACGTAGCTTTCCATGAATTTGTCACGGTATGTGATGTAATATACGGCCATTCCACCCATGTTAGATACTACTAATCTCACGTGCCATCAGAAAGCAAAGCAAAAAAAAAAAGACCCAAGCATATAATATTAGTTAACTTTTCAAGTGCATAGTCTAAGAAGTCGCTGGATTTAAGAAGAAAAAGGGGCTAAAATTGACATGCTACAAACTGTTCATCCACTGACATTGTGTGTAATCAAAATATTTTTTTGTGAAAGAACCGTACAACACAGTGCAAGTTTTTATTAATATAGCACAAAAAGATAAGACCATAATCTTGAAAAACCATAGTCAGGAAAAGAAAAGAAAACTAGACAATAAAAAAAACTCAGCCGGTTGGACGCTGTAACACCACTCAACTCTACGACAACTCGTGACCGGTTGGATTGGGATGTGAATATGACGCACCGCTCAACTCGATGGCAACAAGCTCAAGGATACATGCACTGACTCTTAAAATCCCGGTAAAATCCCTCATTCCAAACAGTCCTTTTATTTTGTCGTTCTTGTGACCATTTCGGGCCATTTTGAACTTGGGGTGTTTCTGGAGTTTTGGACGATGTTGCTTGTTGCCTGCGTCTATGCTGCCAAAGCGTTGCCGTGCCCACGAGACGGCCGCGCGTGGGCACGAAAATAGACTGCAGCGTGGGCACGGGAGCCGCCGGAGCCGGAGTACCGGGCTGCGCCGGAGCGTGCCAAATCGCGGCTGCTGCCGTCAAAACGGCGCCCTCGTCCACGTACGTTGAACTACCGGAATTTTGGCCGGACTGCCGTGGGCATCCCAGGCCAGATAAAACAAAGCCCAGTTTCATCAAAAAAAAAAAACAAAGCCCAGAGGTCAACTGATGAATCCAAGACCATTAGCCAACCTCAATTTTAAAGCCCGCGCACGAGCTGCAATTATTGCACTAATACGTTGCACCAGCCACAGGTGACAGGTATCAGCAGGCAGCCACCACCTACTAGCCAGCCTGATCATTAGATTAATTCATTAGCTCGAGCTCCAGATCGGCATCGATCCTCGGCAGTTCGCTCGAGCCCCTCGCGTCATCGATCCCATCGGCGATCGAGCTGGTACATAAACAACACGAGCTGGCGAGGCTCCGGGCTCGCATCGGGATCTGGGACACTTACTCAGAGTTCCAATCGCGCGCCATGGATCGCAAGCTCTTCGCTTGGCTGCTCGTGGTCGTCTTCCTCGTGTGTTCATCGGCTGCCCCAGCAGTCTGCTCCTCCCGCCCCCTCGGTATATCATCGATCTCAACGACGATGACGACTGGCGTGGTGGTTTTTCTTTTGGGATTTCGATCTGGGCGACGCTAACTGACGTCGTATCGTATGCAATAATCCAATGCAGCTGCGAGTGATGGGGATGCGAGGGGAGATCAGGCATGGGTCGCGGCCGGCAGCGGCGGGGCCTCCCGTGGGCGGAGAGAGGTCTGGAGCAGGCGGCGCTCTTTGGGCTTCAGGTCGCCGTGGTCGCCGCCGGCGCCGCTGTGGAACAGGCCGACGACGATGCCCGTGCCACCGCCGCCGTGGGTGTGATGCCGCGGGTTGATTGCTGCTTCTTCCCTTCCGTTGCCCCTGGCCGGCTCCGGCTGGCCGCTTATCTGGGGCTGGCACGTGCTTCACAGTTCACTGTTCCATGCTTCTCTCGACATATACGTACGAACGTGTCACGACTCACGTGTGTGATTTGGAGTCTTGGGTGTACATCCCTTACAGCACCGCTGTACCTCTCGCTGTGTATAAATTCAATTAATTGTTTTTCTACAAACGAGTAATTAAAATAGAAAGTGCTTATTGCTTATTTATTTCATGTATAATTTCTCATATATTACCACTGGAAATCAGTGCAATTAATCTTTTTTAAAAAAATTAGGAGGCCACTAGATCAAGAGCAGCATCCATCTAGCTACCTAATCACCCGCCACACCACTCCAACCCGCTAATCCGGTTGGTGGCATATTGCTACATTGGCGAGACACCTTGCTGTTGTCGTATCTTTCTAGCTTTTTAAACCACTTCGGCGTAGAGCTCTGTCTCTGACCATATGCCCACACCTCCCGCTACCAATAACACATCTCGCTAATATGCTCATCAGCTCAGCTTTTCTAACCTGCTCTAGTGTAGCTTTGACCATGCTCACCGGCCTGCTACCACTTCTTACCGATGGCGCCCTCCGCTGTCTCGTCTTCCTCTTAACTTTCTATAAGTACATGCACCTGGAAAAGAAATTTTTTTACCACTAGTCATACTCATATTTACCATATACTGCCATATATTTTTGTATGCTCCTAGTTTTGGAGCTAGCTTCGCCCCTGCTACAAACAATGCATACCCCCTAAGCTCTAAGGCTACATCCATCACACGAAAACATGGGAGAGGAAAGTGACACAATATTGTAGATGTATATGAGATAAAAAAATGTTGGGAGAGAATAGAAGAAGATGCGTGATAAGGTCATGTATGAAGTATTTGCATCTGTATGTCATCTGTCCAATTCCTATAAGTGTAGCTATGTAGTGTCATGCCTACATAAAAAGGTGCTTCTTATATTCATTTTCAAAAAAGCATTAACTAGCCCCAATATTAATTTAATGCTAGCACCGATTACAAATAATTAAGTAAGTGATGTTTTTGAGTTGTGTACTTTTTAATGTAAGTGGTCCCAAATTGATATCAAGTTTGGATATTAAAAATGACACCAATGCAACTTTGCTACGGTTTCATATATATTAACATGTGAAAATGTACTTTATTTGTGTTCGAAGAGAGTAGGAGGTATATGGATACACGCACTCCACCGAGGGCGGGTGGGCGGCGGAGGTGGCGTTTTTTCTAGCATATGTACCAACAAGGAAAAATGAACCAAAGAATCCCCTAAACTAAATGCTAAATGACCGTAGGGGAAAAGTTGGCAGTCAAGGTAAGAAAATGTTGTCTCCTAAGCAAATTTCAGAATGTGAAATTTGCAGGCTTCACGCATAGCAAGCTGGTAGAATGTGAAGGAAAACATTCCAAAATGTCAACTACAGTAATCTTGCCACTGAAATGACCATTGAACATTCAAATGCTACTACAGCTTGTAGAATCGAAAACTCACCCTGTAGCCACTGATTATAGAGGTTGGATGGATCTTATTCTTCACAAGATCATTGCCTCTCTGAAACAGAACAGTGTGAGTGTATCTGAAAACTGGTTGGGAAATTGACAAGAGTGGGAAAAGGAAAAAGGAAAACATCTATTACCTTGAGCAACTCTGCTGCTATGATGACAACTGAAGTTGTTCCATCTCCTACCTCACGGTCTTGGAGCTCAGCCAACTCAACAAGAACCTAGCAATTGATAGAAACCAAAAAAAAACATAAACACAAAGAAGCAATCAAAACATGAGACTTCACTTTCAGATTTTGCTGCTAGGAATCACCTTAGCAGCTGGGTGCTCAACTTCCAACATCTTCAGTATGGTTGCTCCATCATTAGTGATTGTAACATCACCAATGTCATCCACTAGCATCTGTAAGCAGAATGCACTGAATTAGTGCTCGCTTCTCCTTATTAGAGTACAGAACACACACCATAGACTCAAGCTTCTAAGTTGTATGTATGGGCGATCTTTCTGATTTGTTAGAAAAAATATTCAAATCGTGACGACACTGAACCCAATCTACATATATTAGCAGCCAATGTGTTGTTAGATATAATCCTGCAAGCTAGGTTTTCGAATCAACAGCTTTCTCAGCACAATGCAGCATTCAGATGAGCAGAAATACCATTAGACCCCGTTTGGATCCCTTCATTTTGAAGGAATTGGAATCTACTTAATAGAGTAGGCTATTTATCTTGGAGTGTGGCATTCCACAACTTTCCAAAGTTTAGATATAAGCCTATCTTAAATTCATGAGGGGTGGAAGATGGAAATTGATTCTATAAATCCTCATCCTATGTATCTAATATGCAACTTATAGCACGCTCTTCGACTCGCTTCCCTGTAGCAGAAGTGCAGCACATAAGCATCTCTCCCATATGGCTAACAATAATATACAAATATATTCCATATACAACTATGTTAGTTTAATTAATTTGTATCTAAATTATGATTATTAGAATGAAATTCAATTCCAAGGATATAAACAGCTTATAGAATTCTAGTTATACAGATCATGTTGTGATTTACAAACCTAGAGGTTGGATCCACCAAAGGCTGCAGGCGTGATGTAAACTCCAGATAGATCAAAGAGGAAGGGCACACATACCTTGTCGAGACCGACGGGACCGAGCGAGGATTTGACGATGTTGGCCACTGCCCCGCACGCCATCACTGCGATCAAACAAGAAAAACACAAAGTAATTAAAAAAGAGCGCCCCCAACAGTTAAAAAAGCATTAGAAACCCCAACGATTTTCTTCTGTTGTTGAGATATTTCAGTAATTCAGAATACATAGACACACATACATATATGATTCTTTGCTTGTTCCCGGTCCTCGTTCTTGCTATACCCTTCTTACTCTTATTAACCCATGTTATGGAATCTCGTGTTGCACACAGGTTACACTTGTGAAGATGGTCAATGAAGCAACAGCCAGCATACCGAACTGGGACGCTTATGCAGCTCGTTGAGCTCTGACACTGCACACGTCAAACACACGCACACTTTTGTGAGACTGCTATCTGTTGAGAATTTGTCTAGTATTTGGTTGGCATAAACAAGAAGCCACATAGATATATTTTCTGTAAAGTTCATCTGATCCGAGTCCAGCTGCAGAAACAATGCTCTTGGATTGGAGAAGTTTGGAACTCTGTAGTCTGAACTCTGAACAACCTGTTCTTCAGACTTCAGCTTGCTTTCTCTGAAAAAGAAATGGGCAGGAAAAATTCAGGTTTGAGAAAAAGAAGGCAAACGGGCCAAACTTCCCCTCTTGTCAGTCCAGTCCTCCCTGTCCCAGGGGTCGTCGTCTTCGTCTCCCCCGATGCCAGATCTCACCTTCCCCCTGCGCCCCATGCCCTCAAGCCTCTCCCCTCTCTAGCATCCGCCCCGCCCCTCCGATGGAAGCCGCGCGGCCGCCCCACGGGGGCGCGCCCGCGCGGGGCCTCGGGCGGCACGAGTACGCGGTGCTGGCGCTCACCTTCGCGTCCTACGCGTCGTTCCACGCCTCCCGCAAGCCGCCGAGCATCGTCAAGGCGGTGCTCTCCGCGGGGTGGGCGCCCTTCTCGGGCGCCCGCGGCACGCACCGCCTCGGCGAGCTCGACGTCGCCTTCCTCTCCGCCTACGCGCTCGCCATGTTCGCCGCGGGCCACCTCGCCGACCGCGCCGACCTCCGCCGCCTCCTCGGCGCCGCCATGCTCGCGTCGGGAGCGGCCTGCGCGGCGCTCGGCGCCGCGTACTTCCTCGACGTCCACGCGCTCGCCTTCTTCGCGGCAGCTCAGGTCGCCAGCGGCGTCGTCCAGTCCGCCGGCTGGCCCTGCGTCGTCGCCATCGTGGGGAACTGGTTCGGACACTCGTCTAAGCGCGGCACCATCATGGGGGTGTGGAACTCGCACACGTCCGTGGGCAACATCGCCGGCTCCGTCCTCGCCGCCACCGTACTCGAGTTCGGATGGGGGTGGTCGTTCTTGGTGCCAGCGTTCGTCATCGCCGCGCTCGGGGTCGTCGTGCTGGTGTTCTTGGTCGCACACCCGAGTGAGGCCGGGTTGGAGGTGCAGGCGATGGAGGTTGAGATGAATGGGGATGGTGGGGAGGAGGTGGGGCTGCTTGGGCAGGATAAGAAAGAGGCCCAAGGGAATGAGGATGACGAGTTGGAGCTGGAGATGGGATCGCAATTGCCGAGGGCGATTGGGTTCTTGGAGGCTTGGAGACTGCCTGGCGTTGCGCCGTTTGCATTCTGTCTCTTCTTCTCCAAGCTCGTGGCTTATACCTTCCTCTACTGGTTGCCATTCTATATCAGGAACAATGGTATGTAGTCAATTGACATTATACTGTTTGATCTCACATTAACAGTGGTAGAGTATGAGCTTGATACTTGTCCATTAGTTTTCTCAGTGAGCAAATCTACAACTATACGCTGAAGGTTAGTTTTAACTTGTTTGTGACATGAACTCTAATTTGGTTGCTAAAATGTCACTCATTAGAATTTGCTCAGTGCGGTAGTTCCCAGTTTTACATTTCAGGCTAAATAGTTGATTGCTTCCTAGTGTGGTTTAAATCAGTTGAATAGGTTTAACAGTCACCAAAGAGTCTGAAACTTTTAGTTCTCTGAAACATTGTTCTATAGTGTGATAGTTGGACCAGATGCAACACAAGCATACCGAAATTGTTGATAATACGCACCAGTTTTAGCTTGCACTCAAGTTTCTGATAAGGTGCCTACCTAATTGTTCATAATATTATTTTGCTCACATGTGGAACTGTTTTAGTTGTTGATTGACATATCAATTGACTTGTACTGATGTGCATATGTTATTTTTCCTACCGATTTTTCTTTGTTTATATGGTAGGATTCGACACAAATAACTCAAAAATCTAGCTCATTAATGTAAAATACCTCTCCTTCCATGGTAAGGTGAAACCATGAGAATTATGAGCTCAGAAATTGGAGGATTGTTTTACTTCTTGGAAGCATTGTTACAATAGAATTTTCATTCTGGAGTATTAATCATTCTCAAGTTTTCTTACTTGTGCTTGATACCAACCTATTTTTTATTTGCAGCCATAGCAGGCCAGCTCTTGTCACACAAGGCTTCTGGAATTTTATCGATTGTATTTGACATAGGAGGGGTTTTAGGAGGGATTTCAGCTGGTTTCCTCTCAGATGCCATAGGTGCCCGTGCAGTAACATCAGTTCTGTTCCTCTTCCTCTCAATCCCTGCACTCATCGTGTACCGGACATATGGAAGCATATCCATGCACCACAACATTGGCCTCATGTTCCTCTCCGGCTACTTCGTGAATGGTCCATACTCCCTCATCACCACGGCAGTAGCAACTGATCTTGGCACCCAAGATGCGATCAAAGGGAATTCGCGAGCACTGGCGACAGTTTCTGCCATAATCGACGGCACTGGCTCTGTTGGTGCGGCATTGGGGCCCTTGCTTACGGGTTACATCTCAACTAGAGGATGGAACAGTGTATTTTTCATGTTGATTGTTTCCATCTCACTTGCCATCTTGTTTTTGATACGGCTGGCAAGGGATGAGATAGTAGCCAAGCTTGGCACAAGAAGTTAAAGAGTAGTATATGTTTAATTGGTGATGCTTCAGAGTTCAGACTTCAGGCTGTAGGTACTTCAGCAGGAGCTTAGTTAGGCCATTTCTTGCAACATGTATTTAGAATGGTTGTTTGTTGCCATACACTTGTACAATGTGAAACTATACACCCCCAGAAAGAGGAATACAATTTTGCCCGTGACTGTAGCAAGCAAAAGGAGTTGGAAAATAGTAGTTGCATTCTCTATCTACTGAAGATTAAATATTTCGATAAAATGAATATTGGTGAGTAGAATAAGAAGCACTCAAAACTTTCACGTATGTAATTTAGAATTTTTTTGGAATAAAGAAAAATATTAACCGGATTCCTATGAAGAAAACATGTTACATTGATCACAATAAATGATATTATTCTCAATATATATATATATATATATATATTTGAGCTTTCATACTGGCCCCCTGCATGGGCCCCCTTGCATGGGCCAAACCGTCTAGGCATGCTGGGCACTGAGCCACTGACTGAGTGAGGAGGGAGGAAGAAGCAGATAGTTGCCCATCAGCCACGGCAACGCCACCGCCGCCGCCGACACGGCAAGGAAAGTGCGCGGGAGTCAGCGGGGCCGACGCGCTAGTTGTCCACTGACGCCGCCGAACCCACGATCCCCATCCCAATCCCAAGTAGACAGACGACCCGTCGACCCTGCTCAAGAAACTGCTCATTCGAGAGATCCTGCTCCGGTGCTTCTTATATTTTCTTTTTCTTCAAGAGCACGGCTCATTCGACTATGGTATATTTTTTCCGTCTTGGGCCAACGCAAGATGAGTCAACACATGCCGTTTATGGTCGCGTCCGGGCAGCTTGAAATTGGGTTCCTAGTTGAATGATTCTCCTCTCCATGTCACTCTCTGTTGACACTAGCTGGCCACTACAAGCAAGTCTTCGTGGCGGCAAGTCTTCGACAGTAAGTGTGTTTGGACGGGAAAAGACGGCAGTAATCATCTTCCACAGTAGTGCACTAAACTGCTAGCCAGTCTAGATGGCTCTGCGCAGAACATTTCCAAGAGCATAGTGGGAGCTGAGCTGAAAGGGGCGAAGGGCCATGGGGAACCCCTGGAGCTGGTGTTGGATTCTCGTGTGTCTCTGCGTGGTCTGTGACGGGTGTTTGCACGAGGAGAGAAGCGCGCTTCTGGACATTGCTAATGAGTTCTCAATGCCGGGGTGGCCTACACTGAACTGGAATGGTGAAAACTGCTGCTCCTGGGAGAGGGTGACCTGCGACCCGGGAACAGGCCGTGTCAAGGCCCTCGACCTTGCAGGAGCTGGGTTGTTCCTACAATTACAACTCAACACTACTATGTTCCTTCCCTTCCAGGAACTGCAGAATCTGTCCTTGAGTAACCTTGATATACAGGGATGTGTACCTGGTGCAGGTATTCCCATTCTTGCCCCCACTCTGTTTGAAATTGTGAAGGATTTATTAGAACATCTTCCTTGTATTACCATGGTTCTTAGATTCTTTTTTCCTTATATTTTTTCTGGATAGATTAACCAGTTATCTGTTATCTGCCTGTTTCTCACGCGGTGTTAAAAATTTTTCACTACCATAGATTTATTACTCTCTTTGACAAAAAAAATTTTGGCAACATGTCATTAACACTGTAACACATCGATGGTATCATGATAACTTCTTCAACAATTTATTTTTGCCATTTCTATCCTAGCTTCCAAATTTATTTGATATCTTTTGACTTATCTGAATATCTTTGTGGATTTATTTAGTTATTGATGATTTTATATTCATGGCATCTTTTCCCTTTTACACAGGTTTTGATGTGTGGTCTAATTTACGCAAATTAGAAATTCTTGACCTATCTGGAAATCAGATGAATGATAGTACTATATCATCCTTGCTTGGTCTTCCATCACTGCGGTCCCTATTCCTTAGTGGCAACATTATCACCAGTGCACAAATTATCAAAAGTAAGCATATAGTTTCCAAATTTATTGGATATCTTTTGACTTATATGAATATCTTTGTGATTTATTTAGTTATTTGATGATTTTATATTCATGGTATCTTGTCCCTTTTACACAGGCTTTTATGTGTACATCAACTCTTAATTAGGTACTTAGGTTTACTTACTTTTTTGTTACAGGATTGAGCAAAAGAAAGATGGATGTTATTGATCTAAGCTGGAATATAATTGTCGGCAACATATCAAGAGGTATGGATTGAAATTACTAAGCAGTAGTGTATGCTCAACTTTTGCAATTGACATTTATGACCTCAAATTTAAGTTGTAAGATAATAAAAGTATTTGTGGTTTTAAGTG
Source organism: Setaria viridis (assembly GCF_005286985.2). Taxonomy (NCBI): domain Eukaryota; kingdom Viridiplantae; phylum Streptophyta; class Magnoliopsida; order Poales; family Poaceae; genus Setaria; species Setaria viridis. Next base: position 3,938,819 of record NC_048266.2, read on the forward strand.
ATTACAGTAACTGTAGACCACAACATGTTTAGGTCTTTTTTATGATTTGGAACAATAATCCCTTGACTGCATACTCCGTGTGGATGTATCTTGCAATTTACTGCTATGGAACTTCGTGTTTTAATTCCATTTATACTGTGAGTTATTATTGTGTCTGTCATCAGTGATTGCATAGAAACATGGTCCAAAAACCAAAAGTATTCCCAGAACCAATTATTAACATATTAGTTCTTTTCATTTGCAGAGATTTGCAATATGACAAATCTTCAAGAGCTACATCTGAATGGAAATTTTTTCTTTGGGGAGCTTCCGCCATGCATTACAAACCTTACTTCCCTTAGAGTTCTTGATGTTTCACACAATCTTTTAACAGTTAGGTTTCCCTCTCTTAACTTAGCAAATATGTCCTCACTCGTGCATCTATCCCTTTCTCATAATCAGCTTGAAGGAATGCTACTCCTTAGTTCCTTCTCAAAATATATTCGACTGAAATACTTGGGACTTTCAAGCGATAGTACTAACTTTCAATTACGAACCGAGACTCCAGCTGCAAATATATCAGTTCAGCTTCAGGTTCTTGAACTATCTAACTGCAATCTAAATGAAAATTCTGGTGTACCAAGTTTGTTGTTGCATCAGCATGAATTGTACTTGATTGATCTGTCAAACAATTATCTAAGCGGTCATTTCCCTATGTGGTTGATAGAGAACAATACAAAGCTGTCATACTTGAATTTGCAAAATAACTTGTTTGTTGGTCCACTAGTTCTACCATCCAAAGTAAATAAGAACTTATCTTGGTTAGACGCATCTTGCAACATGTTAAACAAAGAAATTCCTATGGACATCAACATCACGTTGCCAAATCTTGACCACTTAAACTTATCAAGAAATTATTTTCAAGGTCCACACTCTTCAGCTTTTAGTTACATGAAGAATCTCTCAATTTTAGACATTTCTTACAACAATATTTCAGATCACATAGCAGCTAGTTTCATTGGAACTCAATCAGGCCTCACTGCTTTATTTTTATCCAGCAACAGCTTCCATGGCCCACTCCCTGAAGTCTTGAACTTGACATCCATGCAATCTTTAGTTCTAAGTAATAATAGCATATCCGGAGAGATTCCCACTAGTATTTGTGGAAACGCAAATCTTGGTGCGGTTGATTTTAGCAATAACAAACTGACCGGGTCTGTCCCAAATTGTATATGTCAAATCGAAAACCTTTATATCCTTAATCTAAGAGGGAACCAACTTTCTGGATCAATCCCATCAGATATATGCAACCTTCGACAACTTCAGTTTCTTGATCTCTCGAAAAACCTTCTTTCTGGTCAGATACCCTCTTTGCCCAATTTGACATATCTACATCTAAGTGAGAATAATTTCAATGGAACATTTCCGTTGCCCTTGTCATTCAATTCTTATCTGAAGACAATTGATCTTCGATATAACCAATTGGGTGGTGCAATCCCAAGCAGTATAGCTGAGGCTTTTCCGGAGCTAAGAGTGTTACTGCTGAAAGGAAACATGTTTGAAGGGATGATTCCATACCAAATATGTCGTTTGAAGTATTTGCGGCTGCTAGACCTGTCTAATAATATGCTATTGGAGCAGATACCTTCATGCTTGAGCAGTATGGGTTTATTTGGAGATTTATATTCCTTCCAATACAGTGATACCATTCATACCAATAGCTCTGTTGAAATACCCAACAGCATCCTATACCAGATATTCCAACTTGGTTATTCCACAGAGTTCAATGCTTCTTTATTGGAAACGGACCAGGAGGAATTCACGACAAAAAGTAGGCAAGATTATTACAAGGGTAACATTCTCAACTTCATGTCTGGATTAGACTTCTCTTCAAACCAGTTGGAAGGATCCATTCCTGAAGGTATAGGTGGCATGCAATGGTTACGGGCACTAAATTTTTCGAACAATTCATTGATTGGACCAATACCAAAGTCCTTATCCAACTTAACCAACCTTGAGAGCTTGGATCTATCACAGAATAGCTTGACAGGCCAAATACCACAGGAGCTAGCAGCGCTACAATCACTGGAGGTCTTCTCGGTGGCATACAACAACCTGTCAGGTCCTACACTGGGTACCAAGGGACAGTTCATCACATTTGATCAGAGGAGCTACGAGGGTAACCCTGGCCTCTGCGGCCCACCTCTACTGAAGATCTGCTCCATCACGCCGCCATCGATTCCTCTGCCTGAAGTGGATGACCATCATGATAGAATTGGTGATCTAATATTGTTTGGCTCTTCAGCGTTGTTCTACGCAATTGGGTTCTGGACGTCCTTGGCTGTGCTTTACTTCAAGAGAAGCTGGCGATGGGCGCTGTTTTTAGCTGTGGACAGGTTCACCGATCTTCTGATGGTTAGAATTGCTATACTGATGAAAAGGTTCCATAGCACCGATTGAGCTTTCCGGAATCTGAACTGTTTAGTAACTGCTGATACGTTCAGAGTCACACCTGTTGGCTCAGATTAGAGTAAATAAGAGTTGTAAGCCTCTTTTTTAGAAAAAGAAAGATGTGTGGGGCACAACAAGCTGGTAATGCTCTGCCTCTGTGGCTTGTCTGCTCTTTGATCAAACATATGAACTCTGTTTGCTAGGATATCTGATGTGATGATGTAAACCGATATATGATGGCATGTTGTAAACCGTGTGATATTCTTGTTGGACATTTGCCAGCGCGTGAATCAGCACAAACAGTTTCAGCAGCATGATTCGGCGGGGGTAAAAACTCATCAGATTCCAGTTTATGCTACACCAATCCTATTCCCAGTTTACAGTGCACAACCAACCAAGGCACCTCACCATGAACTGAACTTCCATTTTGGCAGATACACATCCAAATAACGTCAACTCACTGGGATACACATCCATTTGCAGTTTTCGTACAACACCCTACTCGAATGTCCACACCTAGCAAGAGCTAAACAAAAAGGGGAAAACAAATATTACATGCCATGACAACCATCACGAAACAGCCAGCTAACCCTACTGGTGAGCAGGTTACTCCTCTTCGTTACCCTCATCCTTGGTAAGCTTGATCATGTCGTCAATCCTGAGGATAGTAATGGCTGCCTCAGTCGCAAACTGCAACAAGAACACAACAGATGATGGAAGAGATCTCAGGCAGTACAAAGACTATGAGTTGATGACAGAGTAACAAGAGGACCAACCTGAATAATTTTTACTTTGCTCATCGCCGGTTCTATCACACCATACTCAAGGTTGTTGCGAATGATGCCCTTAGACAAGTCAAGACCCATGCTGCACAAACAAGGAAGCAAACTTTATGGAAATTGCATCTAGACCCTTCAATGGCAAGCACAGCACAAATTGCAGAAGTAAAATTGCATCTGGAACCATTTATGGATACCGAATTATGAGGCCACTAAGATTCATCTAGGTGCAGGTGAAATTGCAACAAGGTGGTGTGTTGTTCGTAACTATAAATCAAAGCTCACTATTACATTACAGAGCTTGTGGCACAGTACAAGATACTGAGATGATATCCCTTAGTCACACTTAGTGAGCCAGTACATTTCCTTACAACTGGCTAACTAGTGTATAATAGAAAACCTCAAGAACTTTCCAAGCAACAGAAAGAAATATATATCAAGAGCACTTTAAAAATGAAAAGAGTAACCAGGGCCCATTTAATCGAATAACTAAAAAAGATAAGTTCTATAATTACCTTGAGAAATGTTGCTTGTCAGCCTTTGTTTGAGCAGTATGATGATATGCCCTAAGTTTTGCTACAAGCTCAGTTGCATCTTTCGCAGCATTAACAGATAGTACCTGTCAGTGCAAAGTCATCCTACCAATTAATATACCACGTTGATTGGTTTAAAATGTAAGCAAAATGGATCAGGTTAAAACCTTAGGTATGATTAACAAAGATTCAGCGAATTCAGCAATCGCCAATTGTTCCCGAGATCCCAGGGTTGTTGCAAGGTTCTCCAAGTAAACTGACAACGCAGCTTCAACTGCACCGCCACCAGCAACAACCTGCACAGCCAATACAAACATGTTCAAGACACTAGCATGACCAATGATAACAAATAGTATTAGCCTACTCGGAAATAAAAGTAGGTGCATTTTGAACTGTTTGGTTCTTTCAGGCATGTGAATAGTCCACGATAACCAGGATTGTAGCTATTAAGGCTTCAGGACATGGCCACAATAAAGACAACAACAACAACATAGCCTTTCAGTCCCAAGCAAGTTGGGGTAGGCTAGAGTTGAAACCCAACAAGAGCCACAAAATTGCCACCAATAAAGAAACAGTGAAAATTGTCACTACGTTCACTTATTCAGTCGCAGGTGACCAACACATAAAGGAATGGCAGCAAAAAGGATTACCATATTTGACTCCAGGGTTCTCTTCACAATGCACAAGGCATCATGTAAGGACCGCTCAATCTCATCAAGCATGAAGTCATTTGCACCTCTAAGTATTATGGACACCTGCACAATAGAAAACCAAACATTATGCCATTATCTTCAAAATAGTGATGTTCCTGTAATAGCAAACCAGCTTAAGTTTTGTAAGGAAAAAGTACAAACCGCGCTGGTGTTCTTAGTGCCTTTCACCAGAATAACATCATCGTCAGCAATTCTTTCCTCCACAACTTCATCCGCATGTCCAAGAAATGATGGATCAAATGTTTCTTCGCCTTCCATGTCCGCAAAAGTAGTAACCTGCAAGGTTCAATAATTAAGCCACCTATAAATAGCGCACGATAATACAGCATGTAAGATTATCACTTAGTTGAATTTAATCTTCTGCCTCATTTCTAGACAAGACTATGAACAAAAATCCTGCCAATATTTTTCAAAAAAAATTGTTATGTAAGCATACCATAGTTGCACCAGTGGCTTTGGCAACATGGCGCAAATCTTCCTTGCGCACGCGCCTTACTGCAATTGCTCCAGCCTCAACAAAGTACTGAAATATGTTCCATGACACAGAAACTCAATGACAATCATGATGAGGTGTCTGTACAAACATTAGCATGCAAACATCAAAAGATCCTAATAGCTGTTTCAATGAAAAACCATCAATGTAAGTCGTTTTAGGTTTGTCTTAAGTCATACTTCTCCAACTTTGACTTATTAAGGGTATAAGTGTCAATGTGTCAAGGGTATTTGTGTAATCTCCTATTCTAGCGTTTGGGTGATCCCATGTACTGTATATATAGCCCCTTTTGGGGCTGGTCAATACAACATTACAAGCATTTCATCTGTTTCTTCCTCCTCTATTTGTAACATGACCAAGTTTATAGAAAAATATGTCAACATCTACAACCATATAAATGCACCTACAAGACATCTCATGGTGGGTTTAAAGAAACTAAATTGATGTTATAGATGTTGGTGCATTTTTCTATAAACTTGGTCAAGTTATATAAGTTTGACTTAGGACAAAAAAAACCAACTTACATTTTGGAAGAGGGGCTAGGGAGTACTACCTTAAGTGTAATAAAAAAAGGACAACAATGAAAAATACTAGTGCAAAAGCAACTTTGCCATTCTGTTGCCAAATTGACCAGACAACCAAACAAACCAAATGATTTGGTGCTGGACAACTATAGACACAAAGTATCAGGAAAAACAACAGAACCACTACTGCCTGAATAATGAAAAACATACCTTCAAGGACATATCATCAATTCCCTTGGTGGTCAATACAACATTAGCTCCAGCCTTGAGAATTTTCTCAATTCGCTCCTTTGTTATGTCAGATTCTCTGCGAAAAAGAGTATTTTACAAGATTGCAATTTGATACCATAAAAATCCACTGAATCTATGAATTGCTAGCCAATCAATAGAAAATGGCAGTGATGTCTGCTTAAATAAATTAGAAATTGGCAATATGCAAAGAGGTATTAAAGAGAGCATGTTTACTGCTGATTCAATCAGAATAGACTAAGGAATCGTTAAGTATTACACATAATGCAAATACCTTTGACGAATCTTCTCAAGTTCCCTTGGATCAGTTACAAGAACTTGGACACCAAGTTGCATTTTTGTCTTCTGAAGGTTAAAATCAAGACAAGCAATTCTAGCAGGAGTCACTCTAGTAGGCATTCCTTGAGCTGCACGGCCTGTGTTTAGTGCATACCCATTCAGCAGGTAACTATCCTTGGCACTTTTACCATGAGCTTTCAAAATATTGATGCTCTGAAGATCAGATAAAACCCATAGTTACAAGCTAAATTTATGAAAGAACTCAACAATAAGAACAATTAACACCAAACCTGGGAGATTAAAGAGAACAATAATACATGTTTAAAAGTTGCTGTCCATGCACTACTAAGCAACCAATCATCAAGGTCTTTGACCCAGCATGGGCAGAAGGACCACCTAGGTGGTCCAAAGCAGTTCATGCTATAGTTAAACATCAAACATCCTAATTAAATGTTTTGGTAGAGCAAATTGTCCAGACAATAATATGGCAACAAGTACCACTACAGAGTTGTAAGCAGTGGAAAAGTAAATGGATCAAAAGGATATTCCAGAGATGTCATATTCACAACATAACAAATCCATATGATAGAATAGATTTAGTGGAGCAGTGTTGTAACCAAACGTCATTGACTGACCTTGATTGGATACTTCACTTCTCCCTTGGCATTTGTAATCTTCACACCTTGAACTGCCTCAACAACCTAAGAAATAAAAGTCAGGATGACTTACATCAAATAGTTCAAAGCAATGCCAATAGAAAGACAGTGAAACCATAGCAGTTAGCTACTGGGATAAATTCTGTGAGGCAGAAACCATAACAGCACATTATTACTGATCTCAAGAGAATTATAAGAGCAAAAATGCAGATAACCACTAAAGGCATGTACTTACTTTATGTTAAATAAATACAACTAAAACAGTCCTATGACTAAAGGATTTTACAGTTAGTATTCACACACACAAAATTAAAGCAATACCAACAAGGAAAAATGAACCAACAAAAGAATCCCCTAAACTAAATGCTAAATGACTGTAGGAACTTACCATAGCAGCAAAGAAATCACTGTCAGTAGTGATCAATTTTGAAGACATGCTAGTTTTTGCAGAATTGATAAGGGAGTCTTTTCCAAGTTTATCAACCTGAAAATTTAGATAAATATTCGAATCGGTATGACAATAGGCATGGGATGAGACAGCATTCTTCTGAAATTTGCTTAGGAGACAACATTTTCTTACCTTGACTGACAACTTTTCCTCAACATATTTGCAGGCTTCACGCATAGCAAGCTGGTAAAATGTGAAGGAAAACATTCCAAAATGTCAACTACAGTAATCTTGCCACTGAAATGACCATTGAACATTCAAATGCTACTACAGCTTGTAGAATCGAAAACTCACCCTGTAGCCACTGATTATAGAGGTTGGATGGATCTTATTCTTCACAAGATCATTGCCTCTCTGAAACAGAACAGTGTGAGTGTATCTGAAAACTGGTTGGGAAATTGACAACGTGGGAAAAGGAAAAGGGAAAATATCTATTACCTTGAGCAACTCTGCTGCTATGATGACAACTGAAGTTGTCCCATCTCCTACCTCACGGTCTTGGAGCTCAGCCAACTCAACAAGAACCTAGCAATTGATAGAAACCAAAAAAAAAACATAAACACAAAGAAGCAATCAAAACATGAGACTTCACTTTCAGATTTTGCTGCTAGGAATCACCTTAGCAGCTGGGTGCTCAACTTCCAACATCTTCAGTATGGTTGCTCCATCATTAGTGATTGTAACATCACCAATGTCATCCACTAGCATCTGTATGCAGAATGCACTGAATTAGTGCTCGCTTCTCCTTCTTAGAGTACAGAACACACACCATAGACTCAAGTTTCTAAGTTGTATGTATGGGCGATCGTTCTGATTTGTTAGAAAAATTATTCAAATCGTGACGACACTGAACCCAATCTACATATATTAGCAGCCAATGTGTTGTCAGATATAATCCTGCAAGCTAGGTTTTCGAATCAACAGCTTCCTCAGCACAATGCAGCATTCAGACGAGCAGAAATACCATTATAGACTTCTAGTTATATAGATCATGTTGTGATTTACAAACCTAGAGTTTGGATCCACCAAAGGCTGCAGGCGTGATGTAAACTCCAGATAGATCAAAGAGGAAGGGCACACATACCTTGTCGAGACCGACGGGACCGAGCGAGGATTTGACGATGTTGGCCACTGCCCCGCACGCCATCACTGCGATCAAACAAGAAAAACACAAAGTAATTAAAAAGAGCGCCCCCAACGGCGGTGGCAAGTAACTGGGGGCGGCGGCGGTTACCATTCTGGGTGCGCACGTCCTGTCCGGACTGGCGCTCGCCGAGGATGTCGGGCGTCGTCGCGGTGATCGCCATGGCTGCGGCGGCGAGGTGGGAGGGCGGCCTGGCGTGTGGAGGCAGGCGCGAGAGAGTTCGAGGCGAAGGGGCTGTTGCTCTGCTCTCTTTGTGGCAGCGATGGGGTTAGGGTTCGGCGGCGGTGTGTGTTGGGGAGGGAGGATTCAGTAGCCGGGCTCGCCTGGGCTGCCTGAATGTGTTATTGGGCCAACGGGCCTCTTTGTTTTTCAGGAAACGGGCCGGCCTCCTTGCTGCATCTCTCGTTTCTTCGCGGTAGCCCAGCAGGCCGACTTTTTTTTATTTTAGCCCTTTTCGGGAAAAATTTTCACAAATAGGCTCCTGGTGGAACCAATTCCAAAAATGGATCCTTAGCTTGGCGCCATCCACGCTGACGCCGAGACATTGTAGCTTGGCGCGAGTCCATTTTTGGAATTGGTTCCGATAGGGATATATTTGTGAGAATCTTTCCAAAAAAAAAAGAGTAAAAAACAAAAAAGATGGCCCAGCAGGCTCGTCGCTTTGCCTGGGCTGCCGCATGTGTTATTGGGAACGGACCTTTTTGCCATCCGTTTATTTAGTTGTAACTGAGGCCCGGAACCGAAGCCAAATAATTACGATTTGCGAGACAAACATACCTATTCTCGTAGAACCTGAAATATAATTCTTATATATTACTCTCTCCATTCCAAATTATAAATTATTTTAAATTTTCTATATTCATAGATATTATTATGCATCTAAACATAGTATATATACAAAATCTAAATAAGTCAAAATAATATATAATTTGGATGGATGTAGTACTACTCAAGTGCCAATGATATTTAAAATTTTCATCCTGACCGACGAACTCCGTTGAATCGTCGATCAATCAATATAAAAATGGAATTGCGACAAAAATGGTTTTAAACCTAAAATTGTCGGTATAAGAAAAGAAGTATGATTCCATCTAACTGAATTAAATTCTTCAAAATCCAATGCAAACTTCACTCTTCCAAATTTCGTGTGCACAAATTCTACCGATGAAATCAGTGTTCCAAACGTTCAACTCTGACGCGCCACATCCAAAGCACCCCAGCAAGAGATGGACCATGGCCGGCGGCGCCACCCACAATGTAAGTGCGGCTCCACAGGTTCACCCGGCACAGCTTCCGCCGCCTCCGACCAGACGTGGAGGCCTTTTCCGCGCACGCGCGCTCCAGCTCGGCGGCCACCCATCTCGCGTTCATCCGGCGCTCCCGGCGCCGGCGCCTCCTCTCCGCCAGCGTCACCGGCATCCCGGAGTCGATCACCCTGAACACCGTCACGGTGACAGGGCAGCCGCCGTCACGCTCGGCGCCGGCGGCTTGCACGGCGCAGAAGTTGCCGCTCCCGAGGTAGATTAGCTTGGCGCCCGGCGTCCTCCCGCCACGCGCGCTCGGCGTGATCACCGGTATGGGGTCCGACACCCGGTGCGTGGTGTGCTCCAGTTTGGGAGCACGCGCGCCACGGACGACGTCGAGGCCGTGCGCGCGGAGGCGGCCGTCGGTCGGCGACACCTCGAACCACAGGCCGTGGTCCTTGGCGTACACGGCGCGCTGTTCAAACGGCATCGGCGCCGAGCCAGGCAGAGCCACCCAGGCCGATCCGCCCCCCCGGCGGCGGCGGCGACGGCGGTCTAAGAGGTAGGTCTCGCCCTTGTCCGTCGAGACCAGGAGGCCGCGGCACGGCGGGTACGCGGCGAGCGTGAGGATGCGGTCGCGGAACGGAGGCCGCGGTAGGGGTGACCAGCCGGCGGTCACCGAGCGAAGCACCTCGCACCGCGGGTCCTTGGTGAGCATGTCGGCGGCGTAGACCTTGCCGGAGACCTCGACGAGGCTGTACTCGGTGGACGACGGCGGCGGGCCGGTGGACACTTCCCACGTGCCGGCGTCGATGACGACGCTCTCGGCGTCCACGACGCCGGCGTCCTTGCCAGTGACGCCCACGATCTTCTTCGACCCCGCCTTGCAGAAGGCCATGCCCGGAGCCGCCTTGAAGCGCGCGACGGGTGGCTCCTCAAGCTCTTCGACGGAGACCGAGACGCCGTGCCGAGACCCCGCCAGGGCGACGCGGTGCACGGCGTAGCCGGAGGCAACTCCGTGGCCGTGGAGTTGCTCCTGCATGACGAGGTAAAGTGCTTTCTCCCGTTCCGCCCGCCGCCGTCGCAGCGTCGCTCCACCCGCGGCGTGGCAGCAGCGTGTTCCTCCTCGGCCGGCTCCGGCGACGGGCTCGCCCGGAACGCGGCCCGCTTCTCGGACGGCGGCGGCGGCGTCCCGGGCCGCGGGGCCACCGGCGACCAGACCGACCACCGCACGGCCTGGCCGCGCAGGATACCACTACCCCGAATCCTGACAAGCCTTAGCTCGAATGGGCCATCTCTCCGTTGGCCAAGGGCCCCGGCCGCCGGCTGTGCAGGTGGCTCACGCGACCGAGATCGTGGCCGCTTCCGCCCCGCCGCGTCTCGCAGCTACAAGAGCAGATAGAAACCTGAAGATGTTTCGGTCCTCGAACTAAAAACTTCGCGTCTGACATGATCTTTTTGCCGAATAATCTTACCTTGCACAGGACCCGTGTTTCCTTATTAGGCTTGGAAGGCGGCGGACCCGTCGTCCGGACAGCAGCAGGATGCAGGGACGATATCTCCGGTGACCGGTGTCTCCCTAGGCCGGAACGCGACGTCGGCCTCCGACGCCGGCGCATGGCCGGCGGAGCAGATGGTTGCCGCGACCGCGAGCGTTTCCGTCCCATGGCCGCCCATGGAACGAGGGATGAGCGTCAGAAATTCTAGCGGCCGAGATTTTCGAAAGTCTTGGGCGAAAAAAAAATCTGGAATCTTAAAGCGAAAAATAGGAATTACGCAGGCTCTGTTACTTGCATTGCTGTTGGGCTTGATGTTGATGGGCCCTGGTAGGCTTTTGAATTGCACCGGAGCGATGAAGAAGCCCTTCGGATTTTTCCTCTCAACGCAAAGCACGCCGCGAACGAAGCCAACGCAAACCACACACGACCGTCGCACCGACGAGCCGGCGGATCACACGGCTACACAACTTCTTGTTGTGTTGACTTGTGTGTACAGAGCATCTCCAACAATCTTGCAATATATTTTTCAATAACTAGTTACTTAATAGTGATGTCTTAATATCGCTTTCACTATTATTGGGAGAGTTGCTTTTGATATCTCCCAATAATCTCATCCCAATGTAACTACCGTGTTGAGAGAGTCACAACTCCTCCTTTATTTAGGGAGAGTTGTGGAGAATTATTGGGTTGTCCTAATAATTATTGGAAAAAGAAAAAGGTAACGGGAGGTTGCTTGAGCACTATTTTCTTTTCAACTCTCCCAATATGACGGTTGGATTGGGAAAAGGGAGATCGCTGGAGTTGCTCTTAGCGGAGCAAAACAACCCCGATGAGTATATTCTCCACCACTCCTTAAAGACTGCTCCTCCGTCCCAAATTGTAGGTCATTTTGGCTTTTCTAGATTCATAGATTCATATAAATATCTACGAACCACTACAATTTGAAATGGATGGATTAAATCTTTGTTAGTAGATAGCTGATTCTTTTGGGTCTACTCCTCTCCAAGATCAATACATTTGCTGTTCAGGCTTTTGCCTCACTCCACAACTCTTACATTGTGTATAGCTCCATGGTTTTAAGCCAATGTTGCATGCATACAAACATTTACTAATTCATTTAAGTGTTAGGTCAAACTTACAAAGATAGCAATCAAGGTTAGAGTAAACATCACATTAAAAAAGTTTCTTGAGTCACCTCGAGAAAAAAAATGGAGAATTGTTTCTCATCAAATCACTGAGTTTAGAATGTTCCTCGACTAACCACAACTAGATTTGTCATCTTGCTCATAGACGCATAATGCAACTTATGGACATGTTGGTTTACAAGACAGCCATCTTCATAGATAGACTAGGCTTCCCTTTTTGTCACTGCCACATGAACCATGTATCTTTTCTTTCACGGTAAGTAATATAACTAGAAAAAACAATAAATAAAAGGAAATAAAAGGATCTTGTAAGTCACAGATATCAGTGGGACAAACATATGAGTGATGCAAGTAAGAGGCATATGTCCCAACCCTACTTGTTTTTTTTTTCATCTCCTACATGCCTAAGTGTATATGGTTACTTATTAACTTATAGATGGAAAATAAAATAAATGCTTGGTGAGAAAAATGGAACACATTTGCATACTAAAGTAGTATCCACATTCAACGAGATTAATTTGGTTGGAAGAGTAGTAAAGTGTTGCACTGAGAGTACAACTTTGTGGTGGGTGCAAGTAATTCATACAACTCATTATCTAAGCAAAGGTAATTCATACAAGTGAAAATTGCTTATACAAGTCATTAAATTTGATTTGTGGGTGCAAAATATGGTTATGTTGCATTGTTACTCTATATACGTGGCATTGATCAAAAGTCACTTGGCACCACGTCTAGCGAGTCTAGCACGGCACTAGCACGGCACCCATGCATTAAAAAGAACTTTGGTAAAATTTTATAACTCCCCTCCCCCAACAAGTCACTTGGAGTTTGACATTCATATATTACATCAGTGATAGGCTAGGTTTGAGCCAGGCTGATAGAAGGATCGAGATAATTCAGCCTAAAAATATGTTCCTAGCTCCACCACCCACGGAAAAGCCATTGTGCTGGACCATCCATAATGTCATATGGAAAAATCAATGCAATTAAAAAAAATCATTTTCATGGAAAGCCTAGGAAAATTGAATAGATATACACTTATCATATTCATATCGCGTTGCCCTATTTGGATGGTCACACTAGGTTCAAACTCAGGTCGGCAAGCACCATGAGAGGGAGATGCGATCGATGAGAATCAACTCGATGCGATGAATGACATGGAATGTTCATAAGAGCAGATGCCATGACGACAACAAAGAACGCACGCGCTATAGTGACCGCTATAGTGACGAGACAACCGCGACACCTACCCTTATTTGTCTTTCCTTAATAAACATGTAGGTGGCAATAATAAGAATAGCCGTGATGCGATGGAAAAAAATAATTTGAAAACCCTTGATTTCAACCAATGCAACAGTCCATTCTGAAAATTGGTCGCATAGCCTAGCCGGCACTATATGTCATTGGATTTGTCACTCTGGCTACTCTACATCGTTCTTGTCTATCCGAGTTGTACGAGTGTTTAGTTAAATAGTTAAATGGTGATACATAGTCTCTATAAAAAAAAAGCCTTGAAAGGAGGAACTAAAACAAGCAGCGAAGGAAATTCAAGTGGTATTGCGATTTTAGCCAGAATGCGTGACATTTACAGTATCACTGTTACTACATTTTACTAGTAGAAATAGGATCATTTCAGTTAGCCAAACAATTGAACAAATGCAGGGCGTGCATCAAACTCCCTAGAGACGTCACATCTGACGCCTGCTCACCACAGGCCACAGTTACCACGTGCTTTTCTTCCTCGTCGCCCTTTACCTGTCCTGCTCCTGCACGGCTGCACCCACAGGCCACAGTCCCCACCCCACTGCCCCCATAAAAAAAATCCGAGCTCCAACAAACAACCACCGCAATCTCCATCCCCACCTCGCCTTCCCCCACACACCATCTCCCTTTCACCGGAGGATTTCTTTCTTTCCCCACAGATATTCCCAAAGAATCTTATGTGTTGCTCTCCTCCTCGGATTCCTCCCCCCTCCTCCCCTCACGCTCCAATTATTCTTCTCCCTACTGACTTGCTTTGCTTCTCTGTTCTCCCTGTCCTCTCCCCCGGCCCCTCGTGTTTCTTCCTCCTACCAGCGGAGCACCAGCTGCGCGCTTGCGCCTCGTGCCAAGAAGAACGCCGGAGGTGGGGCTGTCCGGCCGGCGGCGTCATGTGCGCGGAGGAGCCGGAGGACACGGAAGGGCTTGGCTTTCGAGAGGAAGGGATCGAGGAGGCCGCCGAATTTCCCCTGGGTCAGGTGGGTGCCCACTGCTCTTTGCAAAATAAAGATTCGATTTTCGGGTGGCTATTTGGTTTCGTAGATGGAACTTTCGATGCATCTGCGAATCTGATATGCCTTTTTCTATCGGTTCACTTGAGTGCTTGATCATGGAGTGAAGGATGATTGAGTGCAAAGCAATTACTGTCTTTGCTTTGCGTACACGCCGCTGACGGCCCATTTTGCTCTTTTTCTTGTATATGCAAGAATCTACAGTGGGTGATTTTGTGTTCAGTTGATCCTAATGAAGGTGTGACTTATAAGGCGATTAACACTGTTCAGCATGACAGTTAAAATTGCCTGAATTGTACAACTAAAAATGTTCCTTGCATTGTAGCTGTATAATGTCGGTAGGTGTTTTCTGGTGGTTGTTTGCAGCTTGCCAATGCTTTTCATTGTTCATCAGCGTGTCAATTTTGTACTGAACGCTGAACTTGTCAAACTGTCCAATCATTGCTTGTTCATGGTGAAATGTGCTGTGGCAGAGAGGTACTACTAGTTTCTGAGCATTGTACCTAGCGAGCCGGAAAAGTCAGAAATTGCTTCAGAAATCTAACTACTTGCCAAGTGCACATGTACTTGATTTCCCTCCCAGACTAAAATGAAATGAAACAACGTGCTTTTTTCGTGCTGCTACCTGTGAAGGACATCACTTTCCTAAGTGGTCCATGTGATTACTGACTTTGATGGGCTTTATACCCACATGGTGATAGGAACTGCTAGATTTTTGTAGCCCATGGCTTTTGAGGTACTGCAGTTTGATTTAGGTTTTGTTGTCATGGGTGGATTGTCCTTTTAGACTGGTAATGTCGGTCGCCAGCATTAATTTGTGCCACGGAATAGGCAAATAGTACTGAAGCTTGTAATTTCAGATTTGTTTTTGACTGTTAATGTTGGTACTTTCCAGCATTAGTTTTTGTCATGGAATAAGTGAATAGTGCTCTCGGCATTAGTTTTTGTCAAACTGTCCAATCATTTCTGATGTAGATTGTAAAGATGATTTTTACCAACTTATGAACTTGTTATCTGTAGGCTCTGGTTGTTGTACAACATTGGCCACTAATGCTCTGCATAAGAAAGGCAATCATTTGTAAAACTTCTTACTGTTCCAACTAAACTGAAAATTTATTCGGTAAAATAGATGAGTTAATATTTGATATAACTTAATATGATCCTACCTGACAGGGAATTTTTTAATTTGTTTGACACTCAAGTAGACTTGATGGGCATTTTAGATACAAGTTTATAATTAAAGTATCATAGTTTGGTTATATTAGTATGCTCAAGATAAATGTGGCAATGCTACTAACTTGACTTTGTGATCACATGTAATTTAAATTAGCTAGCTTATCTATAGATTCACATTCAGTGCTTCCTGTACTGCGTTCTTGTGCACTGAACCTTTCTTTTTACACGCAGATGGAGAGAGTTTGTGAAAACACAACTTCTGCTGATTTCAGGCAGAATAAGTTAAGCAATTTTATTCCAGTGGTCCGTTCAGGAGATTGGTCTGATATTGGAGGTCGCCAATACATGGAAGATGCCCATGTGTGCATTCCGGACCTAGCTAAGAACTTCGGTTTCCCATCATTAAATAGTGAAGTCGTTTCCTTCTATGGGGTAACTACTGCTGTGTTGCCCACTCCATTTTACCTTTTTTCTAGTTTGACAGACAAAATTGTATTGCACACATGCAAATCTACAAGCAGTCTATGCTGATGGTATATCCTGACTACGTTCACTAGAATACCTCGTATAAACAGTTCATACGCAGTTGTTTTTCTCAGTCAGTTATGTAAGTTTAATAGAAGTCTTAGCATAGTTATTTTATGTATGCACAGCTAGTGATCAGTTCTGCACCCTCAATAATTACTTTGAATCATAGCTTTGCTTGCTCTTCGTCAGTTATAACCTATATAAGCATGCTAGTTGTTCTGCATACATATGAATCTTGAAATTTTGATGTTTCTCTTGGTTATGTATTTTCTCCATTTCAATAATCAGGTCTTTGATGGTCACGGTGGAAAAGACGCTGCCCATTTCGTTCGTGATAATTTACCAAGGGTAATTGTGGAAGATTCAGATTTCCCTCTTCAGCTTGAAAAAGTTGTCAGGAGGTCCTTTATGCAGATTGATTGCCAGTTTGCTGAGACATGCTCTCACCATAGAGCACTGTCCTCCGGCACAACTGCACTTACAGCAATGATTTTTGGAAGGTACTTTCCTGTCATATGGAATGATGATGCCCAGCTTTAGACAGTATATTTATTGTTCTTTCATCAGTACCATGAGATGTATGCCTGTTTCTGTAATATAATTGGTTTTCTCAGAAAGCCTTATCGTTCAACATCCACCAGATGGAAATTTACACAAGAAATATTTTTATGGAGATCTGACAAAAATGTACCTTGAATCTTGTAGAACTAATGCTACAGTGTTCAGCCATGTTCGTACGTGTTTCATTGCATGTTAACTTGTTAAGTTTTCCTTTTGAATTGTAGAGAGAGAGAAAAAAGGTTTGCATTTTAAAGTTGGATGGAGCTAGTACCATGGCTGTTCAGCAGCTGTGCTGTACTAGGTCTAGTCTTTAACATTTTAATCTTTACCACAAGAATTGGATATTATCTTGTATTTGTCCCTAATGACGCAATTCTAAATCAAGTTGTAAAGTTCTCCAACCTGGCATGGGATGTGCTTACTCTTTTAGAGAAAGCCTGTGAATATTTAAGCAAAGTAGATAATAGTAGGCGAGTTAATCTTTGTGAACCTGGAAAGGTGAAATTGCTTATTAGATACCCATAGCTGTCTGTCCATATAGAAATTGAACTGATTGTTCTCAATACAAATCACGGTCTATTCTCTTTGACAACCTTCTATCATGTTTCCCTTCAATGAGAATTTGGGACTTAGAAGCTTAAGGGACCATGGTTTAAACCATCGAAGGATCCTTGTAGGTTGGTACAGATTGGCAGCTACCCGATATTTACTACTTTCGTTTCAAATTTGTAATCTCATTTATAAGAGAAGTCCAAGGCACACTCTCTGTGTGATGTATCGCTCTCTAACTTTCTACTATATTTATACATTTAAATTTTACTGTAGTTGTTATCTGTTTAGCCCATATGCTCCATGCTAAAAATTTCCACGACTCGTGCAGGTCTCTTCTGGTCGCTAATGCTGGTGATTGTAGAGCAGTTCTTTCCCGGTGTGGCACTGCAATCGAAATGTCCATGGACCACAGGCCCTGTAGCCTCACTGAAAAATTACGCATAGAATCGCTTGGTGGCTATGTGGATGATGGCTATCTGAATGGTTTGTTAGGAGTCACTAGAGCTCTTGGTGACTGGCATCTTGAGGGTATGAAAGAGGTTGGTGAGCCAGGAGGTCCCCTGATTGCTGAACCAGAGCTCAAGATGATTACACTGACAAAGGACGACGAGTTCTTGATAATTGGCAGTGATGGAATTTGGGATGTCTTCTCAAACCAAAACTCCGTGGACTTTGCACGGAAGCGTCTCCAAGAGCACAATGATGTGAAACTATGCTGCAAGGAAATCGTTGAGGAGGCAATAAGGCGAGGGGCCATTGACAACTTAACCGCAGTGTTGGTTTCGTTCCACCTGGAGCCCCCTCCTCAGATCAAAGTGGACCGCCCCGGTAGGGTGGCGCGGAGCATATCAGCTGACGGGCTCAATAGCCTCAGGATACTCCTGGGAAGGCAATAACCACATTCTTGTCAGTGAATAGGTGCTTTGTTGCATTGCCGGGATGTAATTGTACGTAGTCATCTCGGTGCCTCATTGTTGTTTGTTGTTACCCATTACACGGGTTATTATTCTTGTTGGTAATTGAACCAACAAACTCATTATTATTCTTGTTGGTAATTGAACCAACAAATTTGAGCTCCAACTTCTGAGGATTAAGTTGGTGAAACTAAACCTGGGAAAGAAGTTGTGACTTGCAAGTTGCGAGCTCCCAGCTCACTGTGTAATGTTTACCCGTTTTTTTTTCTGTAAATAAAAATGTCACTGCCTAGCCGTGCAATTGACCTTTCATCATGTAACGAACGTTTCGTCTTACTGACTGCTTGAAATATGTCAGAGGCTCAGATGATGTTCACTTGTGTGGCCTCAGAATACAAAAATTATGGAGCTGAATACAGTTCAGAACAATTGTTAGCAAAAAGGCTAGATTGCACAAACTCCGGTCCTTTCAGTCTGACTAGTGTTGTCTGTTTGCAGCAAGGTCAAAATAGTTCCTTTTCGTTATGCCAGTAAAATAACAGAATTAGCAAGCTTTTTTGTACTTATTGGAGGAATGCACGAACAAATATACGCACTCGTGTACATTTCTTTACAGACACGCACACAAGCTTCTAGGGGCAGCTGTATGTGGTGCCTGAGACCAGCTATTGTACTTGCCAAAATTCTTAATTCGCTTTGGTATTTTCAAGTGTGGCATTAGCACCTAATCCAGGGACCAATGGCCTAACCAAGGCCCCTAATTTGAGCAGACATACCTCTCCAAAGGCTGGCAAAGATAACACAAACTACGGCCACACCTTGCATTGGTACTTCCGGTAACCCCTCCACTGCAGACATGAGTACACCAATCACTGGATGGGGCCAGAGTTGTGTTCCAGAGCAAAGATGTATATATATCATCTCAGGGTCAAATGGCTCAAGTCCAAGCAACAAAGACGACAGCTCTTCAGTCTTCATTATTCCATCTAAGCTTCACTACCGAACTGTTCCAATATCTAGATCCTTACACAGAGATCAGATGAAGACCTCCTTGCCGTTGGTGGCTGCTGTCATTGTCCTGCTCCTGGTGATGGCAAGGGTAGAGGGTATCCGGCTGGATTCAGAGAGCCATGAAGCATTCAGCAATCAGATGGTTCATGTAAGTAACGGCTATTCACATGCGCATTTTGGTACACATTGTGCTATGGATCTTCCTGAAGATGCTAACCGATGTGCATTATTTGGTTATTGCAGAAATCTGGGGAAATGGCAGTGAAGAACACTGACAATGAGCCATCAGGTGAAAAGATGGAGGAAAGCATTTCTGAAGAGAAAGATAGAGTTGGCCACAGGCTACCAGAGATCCATGTGGATTACTATGGTCCGAGGGGGCACAAGTCTAGACACCACTGAGCAAAATATTTCTTGATCTTTTCCATTATTTTTTTCTCCTTTTCTAGATGAAACCTGCTTGAACTAGTGAGCACATCACTTGATGAGGAGTCTACTACTGTAGATATAGGAACATCCAAGATGTAATTCATTTATTCTCCCCTTTTCATTTTGCAACCTGTTGGAAGAGGGGGAAGAAACACCACTGATGTACTAACTTCTTGAAGAAAAAATCAATCAAGAAACTAAAATTCCAGGATTACTCAAGAAACTGCAACCGGGGTTCCGAGTTCCACCCGCGGCATTACTATGTTCAACAGGGGTGTATTTGCAACACGCCAGTGGATGTGGTTCACTGAGTTTTTTTTTAGCAGTTTTCTGAATGCAAAGATACACAATTATACTGAGTATTTGGGGAAAAAGGGGAAAAGGATAGCTGTTCACTAATTTCGCCAGCATAATGGTGCTACAGAACAGTAGGGTGGTTCTCGTGTGCCTACTCCAACAATGTATGCGCAGCTTAGGTGCGTCGGTGCCACGAATGGATGAGCATTGCCGGATATGCTGCAGTGTTCCACGCCAAAGTACACTCTTTTAGTCTCTTTAAGCGTTAAAGACGGTATAATAAAAGACGACACATATACTTTTCTAAGCTACTGACCTTTTAGTCATTATCTCTTTGATTAATCGATGCTTAATGTGTAAATTAGCTTGACGTGGACCATGCGATTTTCACAAGGAAATTAGGCAGGGGCGAAGCCAGAAGTTTTAGGCACCGGGGTCAGGATAGAGTAACCATGTTTTTTTATGGGGTCATTTCATACGAAACAACAGCGATGCAAGGGGATTTACCGCCGGATCCTGATGGATGGCTGCAGCTCCGCCCCTGAAATTAGGCATGCGTGTTTGGTTCTCATCCACACTTTGCCCGTCCTCCTTGCCAAATCTTAACTAAGGTGGCTAACAATTTGTAAGCAACACCCTAGGCAAAGTTTGGTCAAATGTTGAGTCTATGACAAGTGAGATGTAATAACCAAATTCTGGCACGCCATAGCTGTGATGAGGACCGAACAATTACCACAAAAAAAAGGTGGTAAAATTTTTGACAAATTGTGGTAGCCAACCAAATACTTAGGATTCTATTTAATCTGCAAACATATACTTGGCACATCAAAAACAGAGCGATGGGTAAAATCATCTTTGCAGTAACCAAATCCGTACTTTGCAGTCATCACCCACCTCAAATATTCTGCCAATTCGCTGTTTTGATGCTGTAGCACTTTCCATTGCAGGTGGAGCTCCAAGATACCTTGTGCCCTCAACCTCCTCCTAGAGGGCTTATAACTTCTCCATGAGCGCACGCCTGCTTTCAACCCGAACCAGCCCAAGCACTATCGTCGCCATTAGGATCGCTTAATAAGGCCTCGATTAGATGGCCCAATTCTCGCTCACATGGATTCGTTGAGTGGGTGAGGAAGATGATTGGAAAGTAGACTATCTATCCTAACATTCTTGTTGCAAGTGGGCGGGCGGGAACAGCATCTGCTACCCTGTTCAAACAATGCAGAGTTCCCTTTTTCATGCCACATTTCCTTCTACAGCAAGCATCATGATTCATGGGTTGTTCATGTTCCGGTTTGCGTTTTTATACATCCAAAGCATGGCCTTTATATGCAACAAAAAAATTGATAGGATTCCTTCTTAACATTCAAGTTCCATAAAGAGAATGAGTAGTAATTAGAAAACATCCCTGTTGCTACTTCACAGAGTGGGCGACTCGGTGAGGAGCATTATCGTCTCACGTCTTTTGGGTTAAGTGCTCAGCACTTCCTTTGGGGACACAAGGGCACAGCTCTGCAGCCATTTCCTCTGATAAAAATGTTTATGTCATGATGAACTACTAGCTAGCGAAGCATCTTGAATTATTAATTTCAAATCGATCATCACAAGCAAGCAATTTGTTTCCTATTGTCAGGTTGGCTTCATTATTTCTGACCGGACATTTGATCTAAAGTTATGAACATTAAAGTGAGATAGATTTCATAAAAGCAGGTCTATGAACAATAATATGTTGATTTTTGACAAATTAATTTATGATATAGAGTTTCAAAATTTAAGACACCTTGAATGTTTAAGTTGCAAAGGTTGGTTTGATGGTATGGATGAAAATTTCGAAGTATTAAGCATATATGATAATTAATGCGTCCATATCCTGATTTACATGGAAGATTTTACCGGTAAATTATAATGAATTAGAAGATGTTAACTTGGATTATCATAAGATAAGATTTACATGGAGATAAATTACAATGTCAAACCAATGGCGCGAGATGCGCAGGTCTTATTAATCTCACGTACAAATCACAACCAATCACTTCAGTACTTTACACATCAGAACAACCACCACCAAAAGAAAAGAAAATGCATGCCCAACCACATTATCCAACAACTGTATACTGGTGCCATTTCCAGCCAAAACCAAACCCATGCAAAATCATGTCGCGTAGCCAGATCAAGGAAGGCTCCCAAATCCGTCCAGTAATATCAATCCGCCGTCGCGACGGTGACGGCGCCGAACCACCTCGAGCATGTGTAGACGGAGCAGAAAGCTTGCAGCGTGGTGAGCAGGAGCATCATGATGGCGGCGAGGAAGGTGAGCACCTGCCACGAGCTGAACACGTACTTGCGCATGAACCGCTTCGTCTTCACGCGCCACCGCGAGTTGTAGTAGCGGTTCACCTCCTCGACCGCCCTGTCCACGAACGCCACCTTGGTGAGCCGCACCGACCGCGCCATGCCGTTCCACAGCTTGGCGACCTCGCCGTCGCTCTTCATCCGGTTCAGCACCACCCCGCGCCGCCGCAGCACCGCCACGTCCTCGTCGGTGTCGATGATCCCGTTCATCAGCTCCGTGTACCGGGCCAGCACCAGCGGGCCGGACGCCGCCGACGCCTCGTAGGCGACCAGGTTCCGGAGCAACACCTCCGTGTTGGAGTCCAGGGTCACCACGGGGAGGTGGAAGGTCAATGTCTTGGGTTCGAAGGCGATGGTCGTCAGGTCGCCGGCGGTCGGGGAGAACTGGATGCCGACGTTGGCCAGCTCGGACACCGAGGGGACCATGATCTCCTCGATCAGCGGCGGCCGGGTCAGGTACCCCGCGCCGTTCGGGTCGCGGGGGCGGACGCTACCGTCGGCGCCGGACATGAAGAAGGCCTCCACGGGCTGCTTCATCGCCGAGAACCCCGGCACGACGGTGAGCATCTTCCACGGCGCCTTGACGACGAACGCGATCGGCTTCGTCACGTAGCGCATCCGGCCACCCGACGCCATGCCCCCGATGGTGACGAGCAGCTGCTTGATGTATTCCCAGCCGGCGGCTGGTTTCTGCTCCTCGTCCTCGGCGTCGCCGCCGTCCACCGGCTGCTCCTCGATGTCGTACCCGTCGTCCTGGTGGTTGGCGTGGGCGGCGTCGGCCTCCGCCGCGTGGTCCTCGGCCGCCGGCTTCGGCACGAGCAGGTAGTAGAGCACCTCGAGCAGGTGCGCGTGCTTGCCGGCGTCGATCGCTGGGAATTTCTCCATCATCTTGAACGGGCAGAGCTCCCTCATGAGCCCAGTGACCATCCGCGCGAGCAGCTCGCCGGACTCGTCGGTCGACGCGCACTGCGGCTCGAGGATCCTGCGGAGGAGGAAGAGCGGGATCTGGTTCTCGAGCATGAGCATGTCGCGGAGGATGAGGTTGTGCGCCGACTTCCTCCCGGTGAAGTCGACGAGGTGCTGCATCCTCGACGACACCCGTCGCAGCGCCTTGCCATCGCCGGCGGCGACATCCCCGTCGTTGGCCGCGGCAACGGCGTATATCTGCAGGAACTCGAGCAGGAACGCGCCGTCGACGAGCATCATCCACGCCAGCGTCTCGCCGCTGAAGTCGAGGTAGCGGTGGTAGTGGGCGCGGACCCTGCGCTCGAGCCGCTTGAACTGGTCGACGAGGCCGTCGAGCTTGAGCCCGGCCGGGCAGAGCCGCTTCTGCGCGCGCCGCGCCGCCGCGAGCTTGTAGCGTTCCATCTCGTACAGCTCCGGCCGCCAGTGGTGGTAGGGCCCGAGCGCGATGAACTGGGGCGTGTAGGCCTCCGGCTTGTGCACCTGCAGCGCCCTGGGCACGTTGAAGACGGACACCGGGATGCCGGTGTCGTCGTCGTCGCCGCCGGTGGCGTCCTCCTCCAGGGACTCCCGGATCTGGACCACCCACCGGACCTCGTCGAACACCAGCGGCGTCCCATGCCGGCTGGTGTCCTGATGATCGGAGGCCGCCATTGCTAGTCCTTGTGGCCTAGCGGCACTCCCTACTGATCACTGTCACTTACGAGTTACGAGATAGAGAAGCTAGCTGCTGGTTGTTGCTTGGCAATTGGATAACCGGCGGCAATATATACTACTATGAACGATGATTTTATATGGTTACTCGATCGATTTCATTGAAAGAAATGAAGGAATAAAGTTATTTAAGTTGGTGGTGTAACGCTTTTGATTTGAACTGTGGAGGTTTCATTTTTCACATGCATGTCTCGTTTGGACGTCCGTTCATAGGCACCATCGCCATGTCTCATCCTTTCATTTTCCACACGTTCTTCTTCTGCAGATTTCTCGACCGGTATGGCTTTCGAACCACCCACTTCAGCATGGTAGCACTATATGTGTGAACAGTCTGCAAAAGAGGTTGGCAAGCAGTAGTTCACATACCAATGTTCACTCTACCAGATCCGGTCAAAATTTCAGAACGAAGAACCAGTACGACCGATAGGCTGGAATTTTTAAATTTTTGAGAAAATTTGAAAATTGGAACGAATTTCATTTGAGTAGAAAATCGAATGGTATGCGCATTTACCGGTGATGTCTGGTAGGACCGTATTCTGAAGCCTGGATCATAATGCTTGTGACGACTATTCTAGTTCGAAGCGTTGTATATGAAAAAGTCCTGAGTTTGCCAATTTGTTTACGGAAATTTAAGGAAAAATAAATGTACCTCGATCGCCTATCCTCTTCTCTGTTTTTTTTAACAATTGTTGTTCTCATCATCAACTATTTGGAAGCAAAGAATATACACATATTCTCTCCCTTTGTCCAACTTTGCTCTATTTTATATGCTCTGCATCATCTACCAATCCCTGCATGCCTCCACCCATACCACCACCATTGCTTAGCATGGCAAAAACTGGTGCATACTGCATAGGTACACCTGCATAGGGGGCCAGGGCCCCCTTGACGTCGCTCCTGGTTGTAGGTGCACGACTCCATTTATGGGCAATGGATTGGAAATAAAATTCAATCACAAAATATAGAAGTGTGAAAAAGAAAACCAGTTATAAGGTCTTGACGCCGGTGAGATTGACACCTTCGTCGGCGGTGAGGGAACAGTTTTGGAAGACGAAACCCGAATTGTCCTCCGGGTCTCTCTCTAGCTCCTGCACCCCGCTGACGAGCACTTCGGCCCTAGCATCCACCAACCCACCAGCTGCCGCTCCTAGCCCCGGCGTCCATCCTCATCCCGCGAGTCGCATCAGGCACACGCATGGGCACCGCCGGATCCAGTGGCAGAGGGAGGGAGGGGCTGAGGGGGTCCTCACACCCCCAACATCTGGTGCCCCCACAGTACCTCCTCCATTAGCTAGATAATCACTAATAATTTACTAGTTAATAAATATAGTTAGTTAATAAATATAGTTAGTGCTATGCTTGTTTATTCTCCCTCCGCATTTATCTTAACGACATTTATTTTATTGAGGATTATTCTTCCTTTTGTCTTCTCATTTCATTTATTATTACCGTGATTCTTTTTTATCCTAGAATTAGGTTGACCGGTGGAGGTTAGACACCAAGGTGTAATTAAATTTTTTTCCCTGGTTTTTGGCCTTCTTTTGTATTGTAGAATAAACATTTTTGGTTATTATCTACACTCTCGTTGTATATATATTTCATCATGTATGATTTATTGTTGTCGGCTTAAACAACCCCCCTATTCTCAAATCCTAGCTCCGTCCCAGATCTGACGATGGAAGAGGAGATGAGGAAGATCTAGATCCACCCCTTCCCCCCCAACAGCAGACATTGTGGACCCGTCGGCAGCGACGTCCCTAGCAATGCGGTCGCCTCGGTCGCCATCCCTCAACCCCCTAGCCCCTCCATTCGAGTGGCGAGCTGAGGGGCTGCCAGGAGGGACCCTAGATTGGCTGAGATATAGTGCTTCTTCTTCGTCTTCCTTGGATGAATCGCAAACAAGATCACTGTCCACCACCCATAGGAAAGGGAAGGGGAAGGCGGTGGCAATGGACATCTCACCGACCACCCATCCTTCTGCCCCATCCCCTGGTGGCTTCATGGCGGATGCTCGGAGGAGGGGACCAACATCCAGGGCTCAGGCCGACCGTTCCAGGGCCCAGGGACGGCCGGAGCGTGTACCCCCGGTCGCTCAAGGTCGCCATCTGCGGATTCCCAATGTCAGCGATGAGGGGCCGTCGGATGAGGGTTGTGTAGAGGTGTGTCGCCACCGTGGGCGTCACGGTGAGCAAGCTGGTCCGCGTCACACCCCGCCCGGTTCCGGTGAACTTGGTAGGTCGCTGCTTCAACTGCTTCGCTACGGACCACATCGCCGCTGCCTGCAGAAACCTATCCCCGCTATCTCCGCTGCAGACGGGAGGGCCATCGGTCGCGCCAATGCAAGCGAGATCGCTCCCCAACACAGCCCATCCGCCGCCCTCCGCCTCCACCCTCCCATCAGCCCCAGATGGTTGCACCGGCACAAGCTTCGGCTGCACGTGGTCGTTCGTTTTCCTCCGGCGCCACAAGGTCAGCACACTCCCACTCTACTGGACATATTGGTTCTCCTCCAGCAGTTTGTGCGCTGCCATCGTCTGGGCCTGAGGACATGTCCCTTTCCTCGCTGCCAGCAACACCCAGGCCATATGGTCACTCTGCTTGTCGCCTAGAAACTGAAATGTGTGTGGTGCCAAGGTCACAGAAGATGGATACTCAAGAATCAAATCTTTCATCTTGAGCCCTGGTAGCGATAATTGGAGGTGCGCGTCCAAAGATTTCTGTCTTGCAGGTTGGACGACTCCTTGAGGAATTTCTTAATCTCATTCCAGAGGAGTCTGCCGTATAGAGGTCTGAGCCAGATGATTTCCTGGTTCAATTTAGTACACCGGCAATAGTGGAACGGATCTTACCTACCGTCAGAAGCGCCATTCCAGCTGATTTGGAGAAGGTGGCTGGTGTCAATCCATGGCTAGCCTGGCCTCAATGCGGTTCAGAGTGTTGGTTCAGCTTCGAGGAATCCCGACACACGCCCATAACTTAGAGACTGCGCAAATTGTTCTAGCTTCAGCTTGTTCTGACCTGGTTGAAGCCCCACCACAGCTTGCTGGAGATAACAACGCAATTTGGTACCTGGCTGGCTGGTGCACTCACCCGGATCTTGTTCTAAATGAGAGGTTGATCTTCATCCCCGAGCCGCCGACACTATACGTGGAATGCGGCCTTTTCTTGAAACCTCATGAACTGATTCACTCCAAACATGATGGGTTGTGGTATAGGGTACACATAAGAATCATCGAGGTTGCGATTCATCAAATGATGACACTCCGCCAGATAACTATGACAGCATGAAAGATGAGGATTATCCTGGCTTCTCACAACGGAGTAGGAAACATCCATGGTCAAAGAGGACACGGTTCACACATGAGGCAGGGAGCTCGGGTGGTGGACCTTCCTTGGGTCCTAGATGGGGGCCACCATTCTCCAAGGCGACAATGATGGCGAGGGCGGGCTTGCAGCAACTGACCTGGTCGCTACCCATGCCTCTACGGTTTGGTCGCTGGGCGCATGGAGTGCCTAAAGAGGGTCCAACGGTAGGGGCAACGCACCTGGATGCTACACCTTCAAGTGGAGGCAAGGTGGAAAACGCCCAAGACGCCATCATTAACTGCTATGCGCCGGGTGACAGTGCAAATGTGTAGGCATTTGACCCAATGATCACGGAAGTGGTCTTGGATTCCCAAAGAGACATCTTTTGGAAGATAACACTCTAGTGCATCATCATCAGGAAGATAATGCCTCATCTAGGTCGCTGCGAGGGAGGTCAATGTTTGAACATGACCCAATGAGGCAGGAAGCAGAGCTATCAATCCTGTCCAATGCAATTCGTTCTGATAGGCTGGGCCAGCCAAAGGTAACAGGTACAGTGGGAGTGCAGCCACTGGTGCTGGAAGAGGGGCCACCCACAACTGAGGCCGCCCAGGATGGAGGAGCTGTCCTGCAGGCTCCACCATTGGGGGCTAGCTCGGATGTCCCTGCCCTGGTCGCTTGCACACAAGCATCCACGTGCTCCCATGCTGATTCTGATCACGTGGCAATCAACCTTGAAGTGGTATGCTTTGATGATGCTCCAGCTTCTGGCATTGACACTACGGCTCAGAACAATTTCGTGACCCTTACCAGGGGCTCCAAACAAACATTATCGTTCCATTTCCCACCAGAGACTTCTACGCCGATTAAGAACGTTGTGGCTGACTTCGCAAACTCCATTTGCAGGGTGAGGTCACCGGCCGTCTTGCAATGAGCACCACCTAGGTGCAAGGCCCGCACTCCTCCATCTTCAACACCGGTGATCAGGAGGAGCGAGAGGCTAGCCAAGAAATCGCGACATCGAGCGACAAAGCCGGTGCTTCAAGCACAGAATGTGCTTATGAAGAAGCTGGGCATTTCATCGTTTGCCGGGCCTCTGGACATTGTGGCCTTCCAGCGTTTCTGGGAGGTTTTCACGACGACTATGCCCATTTCTCAATGTGAAGCCCTCGACGAGCTCATCCCTGATGGTCGGCCGTTGTTCAGTGCAGCGGTAGCGGAGATTGAGCCATAAGCTCCTCCCTACCTGTCCTAACACCCTTGGGTCGCAAAACTCTATACCTATGATTGCTGAAAACATACTCGTGTGGAATGTTTAAGGGCTTAATGCTAGAGCTAGGCGATATGTTGTGCATGATTTGGTCGCTCAAGAACGTGTGTCACTCGTGATGTTACACGAGACCAAACTTGATGCCTGTAATGACTTGATAATTAGGGAGTTGCTAGGTGATGACTTCGATTACTTGACGTTGCCTGCGACGCATACATGTGGTGGTATTATTTTGGCATGGTGCAGACACGTGGGCAGCATCTAGCCCAGTGTTTGGTGAGTTTTCAGTGACTGCTAAGATCAAGCTACTGACAAATGATGAGGATTGGTGGGTAACATGCGTGTATGGTCCCCAGTCAGAGACTGAAAAAATACGGTTCTTAACTGAACTATGAGATTTTAGGAATGGGCGCACTGGTCCATGGATGGTATGCAGAGATTTCAATCTCATATATAAGGCAGATGACAAGAATAATTCGCGGCTAGATCGATGAATGATGGGTCATTTCAGACGCTTTATTGATGATCTAGAGATTCAGGAGTTACATCTGAATGGTCGCTTGTTCACTTGGAGCAATGAGTGGTTAGATCCAACTTTGGAATGCATTGATAGGGTGTTTGCCTCTGAGGAGTGGATGTCGGTCTTCCTAGATCATAAACTATGAGCGTTGTCATCCCAATGCTCAGACCATGCTCCACTGCTTTTACAAACCGGCTGTGCTTTGTCTTCATTCAAGCGCTTCAAGTTCAAAAACATCTGGCCCAAATATGATGGTTTGCAGACCGTGGAGCAAGCATGGACCTATCCATGGCAACATGCAGATGCATTTCGCACTTTAGACTACAAGCTTCGAAATACGACAGTCGCGTTAAAAAGATGGAGTGCCAAGCATGTTGATGGTGTTCAGCTCCAATTGGAAATAGCTAAGGAGTTGGTGCTTAGATTCGATGAGGCACAGAAAAGTAGAACGCTAGCTCATCATGAACAGAGCCTACGCAATAAGATGAAACTCAGATGCCTTGGCCTTGCATCCTTACTCCGGACCATCATGCGTTAGAGATCACACATCACTTTCTTAGCGGAGGGAGACACCAACACGAAGTTCTTTCATCTTCAGGCATGCCATCGTAGCAGGAAGAATCATATACACTCACTTAAGGTCGATCAACTAGATGTCATGCATGAAGAAGCTAAAGCTGAGGCAATCTATCTGCTAATTTCTCTTCGACATATTACTGCTTCTCCAAGGAGGAGGTTTGGAAAACAATACTAGAGTTACCACCAGACAAGGCTCTTGGCCCTGATGGATTCACGGGCCTTTTCTACAAGACTGCTTGGCCGGTTATCAAAGATGACATCATGCGAGCCTTCAACGCTTTATGGAACCTTGATAGTCGCAGCCTGTACCTAGTCAATCAAGCCTACATGGTGCTACTTCACAAGAAACCTGATGCAACTAGAATTGGAGACTACCGCCCAATTAGTCTCATTCATAGCTTCTCTAAGCTCTTCACAAAGGTGCTTGCCAATAGACTAGCCCAGGAATTGCACAATCTGATTCATCACAACCAGAGTGCTTTCATACAAGGTCGCCTTCTGCATGATAATTTCATGATGGTTTGGTTGTTAGCAAAGTTCCTTCATCGAAGAAAATCACCATGTGCACTGCTCAAGTTAGACATTTCCAAAGCTTTTGATTCGGTCGACTGGATTTTCCTGCTACGTTTGCTACTGCACATAGGTTTCACAAGAAGGTGGATCAATTGGATTAGTATGCTCCTATCCACGGCAAGCACCAAGATAATCTTGAATGGGTGCCCAGGTAGGAGAATCTGCCATGCTAGGGGTCTCAAGCAAGGTGATCTTTGTCACCAATGCTATTTGTCCTAGCAATAGAAGCTCCGAACTCCATGATCAGGTTGGCAGACAGAGAAGGTCTTCTAATGCCTCTAGGTGATAGTGTCATGCAAGAATGTGCTTATGTTTATGCAGATGATGTAGTGCTGTTCTTGTCACCAATGCAAAGGGACCTAGTTGCTACTGGAGTCATTCTAGACCTCTTTGGGTTGGCATCTGGGCTTCAGAATGCCTCATTTCACCAATCCAATGTGACCTGTAACACACGGTTAGGTTGCTACAATTCTTTCCAGGGTGCCTAGAACCTCTCCCATGCAAGTATCTGGGGATTCCACTATCTACTAAAAGGCTGCGATGAAATGACTTAATGCCTCTCATGGATAAGATTAGTGATGGCTTACCAACATGGAAGGCAAAATTAGTGAGTAAGACAGGTTGAGCAGTTCCGGTCAAAGTTAAGATGTCGCCCGTCCCCATCACACAGCTGTCGCGATCGCCATCTCTCCATGGACCATCAGAAAAATTGACAAATGTAGAATAGCTTTCTTATGGAAAGGAACAGAGATGGTCTTTGGGGGTCACTGCTTACTAGCCTGGACAAAAGTCTGCCGACCATCTATTCTTGGAGGTCTTGGGGTCACAAATTTACGTATCATGGGCTATGCACTTCAGATGAGCTGGTTGTGGTTGAAGAAAACAGACACCTCGCGAGCATGGTATAATTTGCTTGACTCAGTGGATCCCCTGGTCGCTCAAATGTTCTTTTACTCCACTTCGGTACAAGTGGGTGATGGCAAGCATACACTTTTCTAGACAGACAGGTGGATTGAAGGTTGCTCCATTGCTGAAATCGCCCCGTGCCTACTTCAGGCAGTTGGTCCTAGAATTTGTAAGAAAAGAACAATTCATGAAGGCATACAGGACAGAAAATGGGTCAGGGATATCACAGGTGCTCTAACGGTTCAGGTTTTGCTTGACTACCTAAACATCTGGAACAAATTGGAGATGATCACGCTGGATGATGCCACCTCGAACAGGGTGCTATGGAAATGGACATAGGACCTAGCTTCTTCACGACGTCAGCATATAGGGCCTTTTTCATTGTACATCATGAAATATCTGGGGCAAGGATCCTTTGCAAGACACGAGCACCTGCTAAATGCAAATTCTTTATGTGGCTTATTCTTCATAGACGCTGCTGGACAACATCAAGATGCAAGAAGCACAATCTTCAGGATGATGATACTCGCATCTTTTGCAGTCAGGAATCAGAAACCATCAATCATCTAATGATAAACTGCTCCTATGCCAGGAAAGTTTGGCACTTGATCCTGTCAAGAGCGAACTGGTAGGCCCTCACACCATCTGCTTCAGAGCGCTCTCTCTCTCTCGTCGACTGGTGGATGGTGGTAAGGAAACGAGTGGACAAAATGGACAGTAAATCTTTTGACTCATTGTTGATCCTGATTTCTTGATCCATTTGTCTTGAACGTAACACACGAACCTTCAATAGAATGGACAAGATGGCGACGATG
The DNA here is from genome assembly GCF_005286985.2 of Setaria viridis. Classification (NCBI taxonomy): domain Eukaryota; kingdom Viridiplantae; phylum Streptophyta; class Magnoliopsida; order Poales; family Poaceae; genus Setaria; species Setaria viridis. The sequence continues at coordinate 3,970,688 of NC_048266.2, forward strand.
CTTGTACAAAGGATCCTCGAAGACGCGTATGCTTGGGTAGCAGCTCGTTTCCACTGCCTATCATCTTTCACTACATTTCCTCAAACTCATGATACGGGCACTAACCTGGTAGTTGGGTCGCAAAATGATGGTAATGTAAACTTTTCTTAACAAGTTTTTTTTAAAGCAGGTCATCGTTCCTAAATGATACTGTTCAACCATGTAACCTGCTACTTCTTTTCCTCTTAATGAAAAAGGCACGGTCGCGAAAAAAAGAAAACCAGGTATGAGTCTATAATCGATCCAGCGACAATTGGACTGTGGTGTCTGCTACAGCTACCACTTTAGCTCATCATCTAAAAAAGGCTAGCACCTGAGCTACCAGCCACGGGTAGTGACAATGATCAAATGGCACACATGTTGACATGTATAAAATTCTGGTCGGATCAGGCGCATCAAGCGCCCAGCAGGAAGGCCAATATGCCACCCAAAGCATCATGCACACACCAGACTGGAAAGAACACTCCGATCTGGGTCGTTTTGGATGTTGAAGAATAATCCCTGCCACTTGAGTATTGTTTCCTTCCATCTTTTGCGAGGTGCCGCTTGTGATGAGTGATCTGCAAAACAGATACAATTTCCGCAGAGAAATGATGGTTAAACATGCGCGGGGCCTCATCGCCCAACCGGTTCCTGTTAATGCGTGTTCAAGTGGGCGCCATATCGGCAGCCTTTTTTCCGTTTATGCGAGTAATTAAGTGGGGGATTGATCGGAGTGCCGTGGTGTACAGAGTGGGGTATTGATTCGCGTCGAAGGCTTCGTTTAATTTAAACAGGTGGATCACGTTTGAGTTAAAACCGATTTAAGTCTTCGGCTAAGCATGGATGCTCTGCTTTGTTTAGTTAATCATTCGTCAATCTCAGCATCAGTCACATCTACAACTACAAGGCCCAGCACCGTCTGTGGCTGAGAGCCCATATTCATCAGATGCGGCGTGTGTTTCTACCCGAATCACACCCACATACGGACATACGGTGCTGGAAGTAGCAGGTAGAATATCACCTTACTTTATTTATAGCTAGACCAATAGTACATCATGTTTCACGTGTCTTGCCTGTCTTAAAACCACACGACACGACAATGAGATGCGTACTTCTTTTATAATAATAATAATAATAATAATAATAATAATAATAATAATAATAATAATAATAATAATAATAATAATAATAATAATAATAATAATAATAATAATAATAATAATAATAACATACCGAGTAGCACGATCTTATATGTACAGAGTTGATCGAGAACGAGCACGGTTGTTATACACAAGGCAACACATCTACACATGCACGGGCTATCTGACTGTGCAAAGCAAACTTCTACGTTTATAAGGTCAGGCCAGGCAGCCAAATGTCTTCTCGCTGCTGTAGCACATGTAGAGGAAGCCGTCCTTGTCCTTGTACGCGTCATACACACTTCCCATCAGGCTAGCTGCGGATGAAAGTTGCATCATCACAATGAGTTCAAGTTTTATTGCCCCCCAAAAAAGAGAGAGACTACCAATTCATGCAAAACAACACCCCTTTCTACTTTCCCCAAATGTCCAAGTTTCGACATTCGGATGCTTTGGAGCGAGCCTAGAACCTAGTATTTTTTACAACATTGCTTGGTCCTAACATAGCACAACAGGCCGTGACACAACTGAGGAACAAAATGCCTGAGGCTTCAGAAGGGATCGGAGTAACAAATACATTATATGACCAATGGCAGTCTCACCTGTTTGGGGTAATGTGTTGTTTACAAACACAAATAGCGCTGTTCCTGGAGATAGGTGTAACCTGGACCGTAGTATGAAAATGAACTGCCCAACGGGCATGTCACAGGGAACCAGGTACCTGCACCATAAATAAAGTTGTCTTACTGCATTTGAATCTTTGAAATGAATGATCAATGGTATTACTGTAAGACATCAATCATGGCACGGCATGGGATCATTGACAATCAAACACCCCATCCATCTCTAGCAATGTAATGGGCACAAAGAGAGTAGCAACTAACTTCCTCTTCTCCATTTGTGGTAAATTACTCCTTGAAAACCTTTCAACGATGACCTGCAAATAGCCAAATACAAGGAGTTCCATGTTCATCAAGCAAGAGATGCCACAAACTGTCCGAGATTGGGGGCAAAAGGGGAATGCAGAACAAAATAGAGGCTAGAGTTTGTTCAGTTTCAGTAGAAATTCAGAGTGCGTGGTTTAAGCTAGAATTTGCAACATGTCAAGACCTTAATGCATGCATGTAAGAATCCATGAGCATCAGAAAATTGATTTGCATTTTGCAGGAGCATGGTGGGCATAACTGGGAAGACAGGGAACTGATTCAATCGGCACAGCATAAACAAAATATGACTAAACCCTGAACGAAACCCCAGGCCCCAGCATGAGAAATTTCTTTCAGGGTTCCGAAAGGCAAGAAATTGTGTGAAGCAACAAAGGAATTCTGAAGTGAATCCTAAAATCCACTGTGCCGTTTGGTTCCGTCCACATCCACAAACGTGATGACTTGATTAATGAGAGCGGAAGTGGAAAACGTAATAAGCAGCACCTGATGGCACTGGCATAGAGCAGTATCAACCACTAATCGGCCGGCTAGTGATGTCAGTTGTGGACACGAAGGGGCAGGCCCTGCTTTCCTAGGGTTTGGGCTGCAAGCCTGGAACAGAGAAGGAAAGGGAAGTCCCCTCTCCTCCTCATCAAATCAAATAAAAAAAAGGAACAGAGAAGCTTCACATACGGGGATCCTGGCGGGGTAGTTGGCGATCATGGCGGCGGATTCCTGGACCCTCTCATCTGCACCCCCAGCATGCATCAGGAATTCATTCGATCGAGTGAAATACAGAGGTAGATGTGTACTGAGAGCTACTGACCGAAGGTGAATTCCTGCTTGAAGGGTTTCATGGCGAATCAAATCGGATCGAATCGTCGATTGCTTCCTTCCCTTCGACGAAATTTGCCCTCCCCCAAACGGCCGACGCAGCTGCGGGAGGAGGAAGGAAGGTCGGAAGGAGAACTGGAGAAGAGGAAGGAAGAAGAGTCCGGAAGACGGACGGCAAAGTGGTGGTTGCCGTGCTGGGCTGTCCGGTTCGGGATAGTAGTGGGAGAAATCCATATCAGCCCAATTGAGGTCATGGGGGCCCAACACCCCACAACTATACCTACCAGAAACTTCAGCCCATCGAAAACTCGTTGCTTGTCGTCGTCGCGTCGCCTGCCTCTCCTCCTCCCTCTTCTCCCCTGAACCCTCGCCGCCGCCGCCGCCGCCGCCGCTCCCGGTCCGGGCCCCCCTGCTGCTGCCGCCGCCGCGAGGGAGAATAGGGAGGATGGCCGACGCCCTCGACATGTCCCTCGACGACCTCATCTCCAAGAACAAGAACAAGCAACCACGCCCCAGCGGCCGAGGCCCTACCTCCGGAGGCGGAGGCCCCGCACCCACGGCGCCGCGCCGCCGCTTCAACGCCCGCGCTGCTGCAGCCCCGTACCACCGCGGCACCACTTCCCCTTTCCAGGTGAGGGACCTCCCGTTCTCCCCAAATCGAGATTTCCTGCTGTGCTCGTCCTCCTAACTAAATCGCAGGCGCAGGCGCGGCGGCCCATGGCTTATGCTGGATACGGAGCCGGTCGCCTCCAGGCCGCGCCGATGGCGGGCGTCCTCGAAGAGCCCACCAGGCTCTACATCTCCAACCTCGACTATGCCGTCTCCAACGACGACATCAAGGTCTCTTTCTCCTGCCCTAAACCTAGTGCTACATCATGCCTTTCCCTGCCTCGCTGCTTACATCTGATTCATCGATTGAGCACCTACTCTTGCTTATTAGGAGACAAAACGAACGGTTCCATCTTTTCTTTGTTTTGCTCTGCTGCGCCATTGTACCCACCCAAACACTATGCTCAATTGCTGATCCTACTCTGCTCAGGAACTATTTTCTGATGTTGGTGATATCAAGCGTTACTCCATCAACTATGACAGGAGCGGGAGATCAAAGGTTCTTCTGATGCCCACACTCTTCCCGTCTGCCCCTTCCTTTTATTTCCTTCGTTCAAGTGCTCATTAATGTGTGCCTCAACTTCGACAGGGAACTGCAGAGGTTGTCTTCTCAAGAAGGTCTGATGCTCTAGCTGCTGTTAAGAGGTACAACAATGTGCAGCTTGATGGCAAACCTATGAAAATTGAGATCATTGGGACAAATATTGAGGCGCCGCCAACCCCTACCTTCGCCTTCAACCCACCAGCTGGAAACTTCAAGGTGCCTTTCACAAGGTTAGTAGCATCATTCTTGGCCATTATGCCTGTCTTGATGAAATAACGAAGGCAGAACATTGCTTTCTAAAACTACTGTGCTTCTTGCCAGCCGTTACCGTATTGTTTCATTAGCATCTCCACAGATAGGAAGTAGCCATTAATGCCTGTTAGAATTTCAATTCTGCATGGTTTCTACAGTTTATTAAGTGTGCTTGTACTACAAGCACGCCAGGGATTATGTGACTTTTGAGTACTCATATTGAAACTCTTGCAGGAACGAAAAAAAGGAAACATATATATTTTTTGCCCTGTGGGGAGTAAATGCATTCAAGCCAGAATAGTGATAGAAGTATATGTATGACACACTCGTTTCTCATACCAAGCTTTTCTTGACATTTTAGAATCACCTGGAAAGTAGAGCTCATAATTCATCAATGTTGCCTCAACATGATACTTATGTAGTGTGTGTCAAATCTGTCAAACACAAGATGAAAGTGGAGCCGAGTCTTAGTCTTCGGTTCCTTTTATCTACTTCATTACTTAACCAGTAATGAAATTACAGCTTTTCAACTACAGCATCCAAAGAATAAACAAGAATGATCTATAGCTACACCACCCGTGCTGCAAGTGTACATCAAAGCACAAATGAAAGTGGAGCTGAGTCTTAGCTATCGGTTGCTAATTTTAAGATTGTATTGTGATGTGATTGAACAATTTCAACTATGTTTTATCGCAACCTAGTTTATTCTTTTTAAGATATGGAGTAACAAATCAGTACTGACTTTGCAGCGGTCCCAGAAGAGGTGGTGGTGGAGGATGGCCTCAGGGTAGAGGTGGATTCGGTGGGCGCGGACGAGGGCCTGCCAGCCGTGGGCGAGGGAGGGGAGGAGGGCGTGGCAGTGAGAAAGTTTCTGCTGAAGATCTGGATGCGGACTTGGACAAGTACCACGCAGCAGCAATGGAGACCAGCTAAATGATTCTGGCACCGTGGCACTGATCAACACAGGCAATAGGTCTCCCTATGTCTCCTTCTGTAGGAATGTTGATGCAGACATGTATTGGATCATGAGCGGTGAGCGTGTAAGGTTAAGCTGGAAGAAGCTTCTTTTTTTGTTCCACTGAGCATGTTGGGTGATGAGATGATGGTGGGGTGGGTGGGGGGTTATTTGTGAGATGAGGTGCTGCCGATGACCAAATGTGGGCTCTTGTTCCATTGTATTTTTTGTCAGCTTCTTAATTATAGTTTAGAAGCTTGTAGGAGGGGATAGAATAGAGACAAGTTTAAAAGATTTTATTACATGCTGTTGGAGGTCGTCACGTTTGTGCTAGTCTGGGCACAATTCAATTTGGGTGTGGCACTAGTTTATCTGAGCGTGTGCATGGTCTGCCTGCGTCCAGGATTTGTGGTTTTATGTGTTTTTGTTGCTTGATGAGTTCAGATTTTAGGAAATGGACATGTTATGTACGCGTCAGATTAGAAGCATGTTTTAATTTTTTTAGATGGTAAGCATGTATTCGGTAGAAGAATGTCATGCACATAAGTGAGGTTGCCGGTTAGTTGTTGAGGACCTCAATGTACAAAATAACGGGTTATAAGATTTAGCGTAGAGATGTGCTCAATCGCTATAGCCCGTTAATTAATAAACACTGTTGTAGCGGCAGCTAGCTATAGCGTCGCTATAATCTCAGTGTAGCTCGCTATTTCGTACATTACTTGAGGTCGATGACGTGAGCCTCCACTGCCGAGCCTCCATGATGATCCACTGCCGAGCCTCCATGATGACCGATCTCTCCATGGAGCGGTCTCCGATGGAGCCCGGGCGGCACACAAGCAGCAAGCCAGCAATGCCCTCTCCTCCATCAGCATTGTTTGTAGAGTTTTAGGACCTATTTATTTCAGATTATAATCCTTATAAATTATATAATCTAGATTATGGTTCATGGGTATTATGGTAAAAGAACACTTGAGGGCCACTATAGGACCACAAATAATCTCAAATAAGCTATTTTTGAGCAGCTTATTTCAGATTATTTGTAGTTCCAAGCGGTCCTAAGATAGTTATTTATCCTATTACTCTTGAACCATAATCCAGCTTATATAATCTAGGGGCAAACAAACAGGACCTTAGTCGATGACTGTATTTTAGTTTAATCCCTATAGAATTGTAGCTGTCGTAATAATAAATTATATTAGTGACATCATCCTCAAATAATTCTAGATAACCTGTAGTCTCTCCCTTCTTCACACCGCCTGAAATTGAAGTACCTTTTCTCATTGCATCTCCAACCATTAACAACTTTTCTCATTGCATCTCCAACCATTAACAACGCGAATTTCAAGTCCCATGATCTGTCAATTAGGAAGAGGTTATTCACAGGGAAAACTTCTTGTATAGTGGACTGAGAGCATTGCTTCCTTGCCTCCAGCTAATTTCTCGTACATTGGATGAAAACGGCTATTCCGTGAATTTCTTTGTACATACAACAGCCGAGTTCTTCCTTCATAGGCTGTAAAAAGATTATGCACTAAATTGTATATATGCATAATAATAATTATGCACTAAAAAAGTTAAAATGACAAATAATGCAACGGCAGGAAATAGTACGCATCAGCGGGGTCCACCAGCAGGGTCGGCGCTGGTGGCGTGGCATTGCTCGCCTCACGCCCTCACGCAGACGCAGGGGTCCAGCCCGAGGCCCTCGCCCCTCGGTGACCTTTGCCACCCTGGCGCCGAACTGGCGCTCGACATGGGCCCACATGTCCCTGGCTGCAACGCTGGCCGGCTGCCCTGGCGGCGAGCGGCCCCACCAGTCAGTGAAGGTGCCGCGCCGCCACCGACCTACCATCGCCTTCAAATCCCCCCGCCCAGACGCCCAAACGTAACCGCCCCGCAACAAACACCTGCTCGGCTCTCGTCTCGCCTCCCTCCCCCACCCCACCCCGTCCGCTCCAAGCAGCCCGGAGAAGCCCCACGCGCTCGCCGCCGCACCGCCGCCACCACCAACCCGGAGAAGACCCCACCCCCCACCCCCGCCCTCCCCCGCCGCGCGGCGACGGCGATGGACCTCTTCGCCGACGGGATCCACGTGCGGCTGCGGAGCCGCGTGCACGGCACGTACCTCCACGCCGACGACGACGGCATCGGTGTCTCCCTGCGCCCGCGTGGCTACGACCCGCCCCTGGCGGGGGTGTGGCGGGTGCACCGGGTCCAGCGCCACGGCATCGACTACGTGCTCCTCCACGGCGCCGCCTACGGCCGCTACCTCGCGCTCTCGCCCGGCGAGCCGGCCCCCAGGTGGTGCCGCGGCAGGCGCGCCGTCCAGCGCGGCTACGACGACCCGGAGCAGGACGCCGTCATGTGGAGGCCCGCCAGGACCGACGGCGGCCGCGGCGACTACGTCCTCATGCGCCACGTCTACAACGGCACCCTCCGCGCCAACGGCAGGTTCCGCATCTGGAACAACGGCGTCAGCATCGACGAGTACTTCGGCACCCGGAGCACCATGAGGCATTGGGTGGTCGAGGTCGTCCCGCCGAGACAGGGCCCGCCACCACTTCCGGTTCCATCAACTCCGGTGAGTTCGCCGTCCTTTCGTTCTGTTCGGCACTGGCGAGCGTTTGATTTGGCCGGAGCGGGATTCGTGCGTGGAACTAATCGATTGCGTGAACGGGTTGCTGTCTGCTGGGAACGCCAACCTATCATTCAATCGTGGATGTTTAATTTCTTCCTTGCGTCGATTCCCACAGGAACTGCTTAATCTGATTCTTGCGTTTGTTCCTGCCGAAGTCTGCACTTACTGAAGCAGTTAATTGCTTAATTCTTCCTGATTTGTTGTTCATGGTGATCGAATTCTAGGCACTTTTTGTTTTGCCATGATTACCACTTCTGTCAATAAAAAAGTTCTAGATCTGAATCCCGCTAGCTGTAGTTCCGCGCTCTTGAGTTCTTGTTCCTCTGATTTGTTTGATTCACATTAATTCTGTTCACGTCCCCATTTCCTATCATTTATCCAGAAGTTGGTGTCTATTGTAGATTATGGTTGCTTTATGAAACTCTGTCATTCGTTACCTGCATCGAGTAAGATGTGTTGAAAGCACTGGATTCTTAGTTAGTGACCTGCCTGCTGTTCTCGTATGCCATATGCGAGTCACCAGAATAATTTGATGTGTACTTGGAAAATCTTAGCTATTTGTCACCGTCGTCGGTCTTGGAAAATATTGCTAGATCACAGTGAGTACTAGTTAGCTTGGTCTGAACATTTCGTTCTCATTACAATGTTTATTCAGATATGCTTGTTCATCCAGTCACCGGTGTTGTCTAGTTATTTGTTTTTTCTAAACACAAGTGTTGCGTTGCAACAGAATCTAGGAGGCTGCAGTATCCTGTTCTGGCGGTGCAACAAGGAGGAGCCCGAGGCGTCTCGGCGGCGGAGAATCCGGTACCTGCGTTCGGACCAGCCGCTGAACTTCGGCCAAGCCAATTTGCCCGCATTCTGCTTCTACGGCCGCTCCGTGCTCAACCTGAGGACCCAGGTGGGGATCCGTGCGAACGAAGGGGAGGTCTTCGGCACCAGAATGTGCGTGCAGGCCGGCTTGTATGGGCGGCTGACCCCTCTGGTCACCGACCTGCATCACAGCGAGGAGCCCATGAACATCGTCGTCTACACCGCCGGGGCACCAGGTGAGAACTTTGCAGTTTTCCAGTGGTCTGTGTAGCACTTCTGCTTGTTACGGTTTCAGCAGGTGAGAGTTAGAAAGTTTTCAAAGTGGTCTTGTGATGACATGCTCAATGGATGAGTACTGATGAGAATAGAAATGTGCCTCACAGTAGTTCTGTAGTTCTAAATTTGATGTGCAAATAAATCAGTAAACTAATCTGATGAAATACCATGCTGATGACAACAGAAAATTTAACTTGCACAACATGAACGTAGCTTATATGTTCAGAGTAGTACTTCTGCATTTTTTTTTTCTAAAAGAATGGTTTCTATATGTAGTTTCTTGGGTTTTTATTTTCGCCAAGGTTGCAGATTTCGTGCTTGAGGAAATTGTTTACTTTCTTTGGTCTGGACTAATCTGAAACATTCTTTAGAATTTAGATTAAGCAGAAGCATTTGAATGGAAACAATCTCAGGTCTCGTATTGAGAGTGCCTTGTGGGATTTAGCAGTCCTTTGGCAGATCCTAAATTTGGTCTGGTTCTATAAATTGCCGGGTTTTCATTTCTTACCATGATCCTCGTTTAAGAAATTCGATTGTCCAATAGTTTGATCTTCACTACAGAAAGTTCAGTGGTTCCACTTGTTAGCCAATAATTTTGATCTTGCAACTGATTGTTTGCTCTCTTTCGTTATTCACAAAAGTGTAACTGCAACTCATTGTTTTACTTATTCCCTTGCGATTTCAGATGCTGAGGCGTTAGTTTACCCAGATGCTGACGCACAAGGACCATAGAGGAACACGGGAGCAGAACTTCTGACAACAACCTCACAGTTCATCCCTTCAGAAATCAGAAGTCGGAATACTTCGGAATTTCGGATGCAGTGACTTGAGAATCAGCTTGTCTTCTTTTGTTCAGATGGCTTCAGAAAACTCGGCAACTTTACTGTTTCTGTTAGTTAGGTTCGATGCGTCCCGCTCTTCTTTTGTTCAGATGGCTTCAGAAAACTCGGCAACTTTACTGTTTCTGTTAGTTAGGTTCGATGCGTCCCGCTGACCGGATGGGTCTGAATTGGTGTTTCAGTTTCAGAACTTACAAACTGGTGAAAGCATTATGTGGAAGTAATGGTGAACGATTTTGCAAACATTGGTTGCAGTTACCATATTCACCTCTCTCTGGTGATAATGAGGATGGATGTTTCTGGTTTTGCATGTGTCTTGCTTCTGATAAATCGAAAAATGGAGTCCATGTTTGTTGAATTTAGCTTTCAGTTCAAGTCATGGGTATTGGTTACATAGTTACATGCCATTTCTGCACAGAACTTCTTCTCTCCTTTTCTTGATACATCAAAGGAATGAAACTTTATGTTGTTATAAAGGTTTGATCCGTTTCAGTGTTTGCGAGTTCTTTGTTCTGCTGCGTCAGATCCCCAACATGAACGGCTGAACTTGAACCTCACTGTTTCTAGTGGTTTTCCCATTCTGTTGTCGGATTTCTGTCAGAGTTGTAGTAACCTGTTGCTCTGTTTCTCAGTCTCTGTCTGTCTCCTAGTTTGTTGCTGCCTTTATCTTTGTAAATAAAGATAATAAACTAATACGTTGTAGTAACTAATCACTGTACTAATCTCTTAGGAAACCAAATTTGCACTGCACTTATCAACAACATGTACGAAATCTCAGCGGAGCAGAAAAACTAGGATTCATCTCAAAAACTTCGTATTGATATAAGACAACAGTTACATTCCTGTTGCTTCCTGCCCTTCAATTCGGGGCCGTGTTCCGGCAGAAAGACAAAATTCTAGTCTAGACTAGCTACCGAATCGGATGCAGGGCCAACCTGCGCGTGGAAACGAAACCGCCTGAAACTAATCACGCGCCGTTCGTCGTAGCCCCGGCGCGGCTAGCGGGCGGCCGCGGCCGCGACGCCCGCGTTGGCGAGCCGGCACGCGTCGGCCCAGGCGGCGTAGACGGCGGCCGCCGCCGTGAGCGCGTGGGCGCCGGTGACCGGTGACGTAGCCGTCCCCGCAGGCGGCGCATTCCGCCTCGGCGACTTGGAGGATGAGGTCGATGCGGCACATCGTGCTGGGGTGGCCCCAGAACGGGCAGGCGTGAGGCCGCCGCCGCGTCCGGCCTCGGCGCCTTCTCTGTCTCCTTTGCATGTCTCCATCCGTGTCTCTGCACACGTGGAGGCCATCCGTTCACTCCTTGGCCCCTTTAATATTTCCTCAGCCCACGCCAACAGAAAACTGAGGCAGGAAACGGAGTCATGGTCCGTCCATCATCCCAACGCGCGCTTGTTTCTTTGGCTCCACTAACGTAATTACGAGGGTTAGGAATAATTAATGGAGGGAAAAGCTGTCTAATTCTGAAAAAAATGGCACCAATTATAGCGTGTGCAGTTTTTATCGGCCAGGCTAACAACACTAAAAACACAAATATAATTATCAGATTTGCATCTTACTCATCTCCCACACAACAACAATGGTATCTCAGTCAAATCATATTACGCCTGTCAACGAAGACAACTACTTGGACCTGGCACCGCCATTACTTCCATAAGTACCAAGCATGGTCATGCCGTCGGTTGCAGGTGCCACATCCTCGTCAAATTTCTCTGATGATCATACGGAAAAGAATAGAGTTCCTATGTAAATATGTTTGCATATTCTGCATGCTTTCTAACTTAGTACGTATGATAAGCTCTCCAAACCCAAACAGGATTCTGAGTAAAATTGATTTTGCTACTCGAGTAGAAAATTCTCTAGAAAACATGATACCAAAGGTTGGTATGAAATTCTGCACTGAGGAAGAAGCCTATAACTTTTACAATGCTTACACCAGAGATAAGGGTTTCAGCATCCAAAGGAGTAGTTCACACAATGTTAAAAATACCACAACAATAAAGAACAGAACTTTTTGTTGTTCTCGTGCAGGTATCAAATTAAATCTTTTTTATACTAGTTTCTTCATGGTTTGGGATAGAACATCAATTTAATCACATTTTTTATTTATCAATAGGTATTCGAGGTCCTCATAAAAGAGAAGAAAATTCCAAATATAGTAGGTGCATGTGTCAAGCACGCATGAAGATAAGTCTCACAGATGGGTTGTACTATATCTATGAATTTGAGCCTGAGCATAACCATATTCTTGCTACTGCCATCCAAGCCCAGCACTTAAGATCTGAAAGGAGAATAACTACAACATAGATTGCCAGTGTCGAAGCTGCTAAAGCGGTTGGGATTTCAAATAAAGTCACTTTTTATCTCATGGCAAAAGAAGCTGGTGGAAATGAGAATCTTGGATTTATGCGTGAAGATATGAAAAATAAATTATATTCAAAGAGATCACTGAAGGTAAAACAAGGAGATACGGGAGGAGTGTTGGAATGTTTGGAGAAGAAACCATCAGAAGATGGGAAGTTTTTTCATTCCTTTCAGGTTGACGATGACGACTTGATAACGAATATTTTCTGAGCTGATTCTAAAATGGTTTCAGACTATGAAGTTTATGGTGATGTCGTTTGCTTTGACACAACATACAGAAAGCTAAATGATGGGCGTCCATTCGGTTTGCTAGTTGGAGCGAACAATCATAATAAAACTACTATTTTTGGTGTTGCACTTTTGTATGATGAAACTGTTGAAAGTTTTGTGTGGCTTTTCAAAACCTTTTTAGCTGTCATGTCATGCAAAAAGTCAAAGACCATTTTAACTGACAAAGATGCAGCAATGGCAAAAGCAATTAAGATAGTACTACCAAAGAGTCATTACAGGATTTGTGTTTGGCATATGAACCAGAATGCATGCACGAACCTTTCTGGAGTTGTGGAAGAATATAAGAAGTTCAATATAGATTTCCAAAACTATATTTATGATCAAGAGAACAAGGAGGATTTTATAAATGTGTGGAACAATTTGCTAGATAAGTATAAGCTACAAGAAAATAAATGGCTCAAAAGATTATTTGATAAAAGGGAGCAATGTGCCTTACGAAATACTTTTTCTGTTGATATGGTTAGCACTCAAAGAAGTGAAAGCATGAATAATGAATTGAAAGGGTATATTAGTGTCAAATATGACATACTTACATTTTTTGAGCACTTTGATAGGTTGGTGGGAGATAAAAGATATGAAGAGGTAAAATATGATTTCAAGGCAACACAAAGTACACCAAAGTTGAAACCAGACCTGAGAATACTAAGGCACGCAGCAAAAATTTATACCCCAGCAGTATTCAAGCTAGTACAAGAACAAGTGATGCAAACACTAAACTGTGATCTATTCTATTATGGTGATATTGATGCTGACAAGGTGTAAAAAATAAAGGTTTATGGCAAGAAAAATGAGCATGTCGTAAAGTTTTCTGCACTAGAAGGTCATGTGAAGTGTAACTGCAAAAATTTCGAATTTGCTGGAATCTTATGTTGCCATGCATTGAAGATACTTGATATTAATAATATAAAAAAATTCCTGAAGAATACATACTAAACAGATGGACAATTGATGCAAAAGTGATTCATATAAAGAGCAACCCTGAGATACATGAATATCCCAAAATAAAGCTATCAAAATGCGGAAAAGAGTTGTGCAGAATGTTCCTTCAGTTAGCTAACCGAGCTGCTGAATCCAATAAAACATACTCTATTGCTGTGAATAATGTAGAGAAATTAGCAGAGGATGTGGAGAAAAGCCCGAAAAATAGAGGTGATACAGATATGGGTAGTTCATCTCAGCCGCAAGGTTTGCACTGGAATACTACTTGTGTTAACCCCACATATGCCACACAATTTATTTGTTTTGTAATTTTTTTAAAAAATGACTTTTGCAACTACACTACAACAAGACCAGGCTATAAAACCAAAAGGTGCCAAGGTTAAGGAGAAGGCAATCCATGGATCTGACACACCAATTGGTGGATTTGAGAAGGCAACACAAAAGGGAAAAAGGAACAAGAATGATCTAAAGACATCTGGTTCTGCATCTGGTTTTGAGAAGGCAATATGAAAGAGGAAAAAGACCAACAATGACTCAAAGGCATCTGGCTTAGCAATGGAATCAGATATTGTGACAACATTTGCAACCACACGCCATATTGGTATAAGATTTTGTTGACGCCAGATTTCGACACGAGTAAAATCGGCGTTAGGAGAGTAAGAAATTAGAAGATGTGGCGAGATACAAGGGCGACGATTGGAAATCGGCCGATTGGTGCTACAGTCAAGGATCGGTTGGTTGGTGCTACAGTCAAGGATCGGTTGATTGGTGCTACAGTCGAGGATCGGCCGATTGATGCTACAGTCGAGGATCGGCCGATTGACCCTTGGAGTTCCGCCTCGCCCGACCCCTAAGGTTTGGGATCGGACGCGTCCGACCCTCCAAAGGAGGATCTCCGCCTCGCCCGACCTTAGTTTCCAGGGTCGGAGTAAGTCTGAGCCCTCGACATGTGGGTCCTGATCGGTTACCCTTTGCCGATGAGGTGATCGGCCGATTAGGAGGTTGTAATAATTGGGCCGGTGTGGGCTTAAAAAGGATTATGAAGATGAAGAGGGAATCAGCCCATAAAGCGCGTGATAATTAACCTAGTACGAATCGTACTTGTAAATATTCATTTTCTGTTTAAATTTAGGGATAGAGTTCTAGTCGGATAAGAAGTCGTTTGTACGGGGCTATAAATAGCCACCCTTGTAGATCTGTAATCATCATCAACTCAATACAACAAGCTACTATTTCCTCGTACTTACTTTCAAGCAGGCGATTTCGCCAACACTTTTCTTCTTTCACGAGTTCGTACGGGTTGGCGGGGCTGCATCAACTTGACCTCCGGCCGATCTTGTAAGTTCCGTTTATCGAGTAAATTCTAAGCTTTAACTTCGGGCGCATCGCTGTTGTTTCGTTTAGATTTATTCATTAGTTATCGATATTTACTAGAATTCTAGGTTTTACCTATTGTTCTAGTTTTATCACCAGTTATCCAGCTAGGAATCGGTAATTTCAGCTTTTCTTGTACTTCGTTGTTTAATCTATTTGTTTTATGCATAGCCGATTAGATCTGTTCCTAGTGTTGTTACTGTAGCGTTGTTTAGATTATTCTAGCAGTTTTTTTATTAACGTTGCCTGGTAATCGGCTGCATCATAGCCGATTTCTTTATTACAGTAAATCGGCCGATTTGCTGATTAGCTTTCTCGAGATCGGAACTTTAGCCGATCGCAACCCCTGGGAATTGACACGTTTCTTTCCTTGCCAATCAACAAGTCAGATTGGCTGGCACGCCGCGCGAACTGCACCAGGACAATCACCCGAACAGGAGCTAAGCAGATTCTCCCGGGTCGTGTGTCCGACGCTGGGAATTCGATCAGCCGATTTCTAGCGCCAACAGATTTCAACATTATTTACTATTACTATTATTAAGACTAGTCACATATTTAGTAGTAATATTCAAATCCCTTTTTTTTTGAACAGGACCATTTAGGGACTAGTAAAAATCAACATCACATACAGACACCAGGCTACTATTAAGGCTACTGTCTAGTTGGAAATGCTTTTATGCATCCATCCTTTGATTCTTTCTTTGGGATCCTTGATCATGGTCAACATACACAGCAAGGAAATACCACTCAATCATTTGTTACAAATCCCTACAATTATATGTTTTCCCATTTTAATTGAACTATTGAAAGCTACATCCTTTTAGGAGAATGGATGTGTTCTGCGCACTATCTATCGAATCCTTTGTATCGAACAATTTATCTTACCTAGGAACTACATTTTATGTGTTTTGTACCGAAACAATTAATACAATTTCGTTTCTGTTCATGAACTAATTAGTCGATTGCAAGTATCACACTGAAGTGGTAAAGTGCATATTCCTCAAGAAAAAAGGGGGAAGGCACAAGACAACTAACCAGACTAAATTTGTCAGGAGGAAGATTCTTTCCTCCGAGAAGAGGACCTTGAAGGATACACCATCACCATTGTCTTCACAGCACCTGCTGTCAGCAAGTCATGCATCACCCTCCTAGCTCAATGTCCCACCATGGTGATTCTGATTGGATGCAGCGATGAGGAAACCGCAAAATAGAATCCTCACTTGCCCTAATCAAGATCTTGCAGGAGGAATCGAGGTTGTGGCCACCCAAATCGAAATCCTGCAGCCGGAATCGAGATCCTGCCCATCCAAATTGAAATCAACAATAATCGAGATTCCGCACACCAAATCAGCTCCCTGCCACTGTGGTTTACCTTGTTGTTGCACCAATCGAGCTTCTTGCTACTGGATGTAAAGTCCCGTTGAGATCAAGCTCTTCGATTTGTGTAGCAGCTAGGCGGACCAGCTTGGAGCAGAGAAGGGGAAAGGATAGAACGGAGGACGGAGCGGTGACAGACTAGATGACGGTTCCGTTTCCTGGTGGCGTGGGATAACGATGGAAAATTAGTGGACCTGGACAGGAGGGGAAGCCAATAGGTGGTCTCCACGTGTGGAGGGACACAGATGGAGACATACACCAAAGCTGCAGCGGGCTCGCGCTCCCACGCATACCAGACAATTTCGATTCTGTTTGGTTCCACCTCCTAAAAATTTTAGGAGCTGAAAAGTGACTAAAACTTGCCTAAAAAACCAAACACATCTCCTAAAAGCTCCTAAAAAGTTTTAGGAGGCTCCAATTCCTTTAGGAGCTCCACCCCCTCCTAAAATCGACTAAAAGTTGTTCTGGACCGCTACTGCCCCCGCACCCTCATCCCCCACGCCAGACCCTTTCTCCCTCATCCCGTTCACCCTAATCCCGCCGCCCCTATCCTTGCCGCCGCTCGATCCGCCGCCAGTGGAGGACTCAGCCGCGGCCGGATCCGACTCCGAGGCTGCCTACGACTCCGACGCGGACCATCGCCCCGTGCTCCGAAAGGAGGGTGTGTGGCGGAACCGCCCAACTTAAGCTGGTTTAAGTGCGCCTAATCGCCGTCGGAACGACAATTATCCGAAACGCACCTAAAACAGCATAAGTCTGGTAGTCCGTCAAGTGTCCCTAGGACTTCTCGAAGGATCCACGGCGTGTCTCATAACCATACATCAGGATAATATCCGCGATGGGATAATATCAACAAACATTACATTTTTACATACATAATTAAGAGGTACGAGTTATTACAGGACATAAGTTGAAACAAACTTAGTGGTGCCGTGTTAGTCAAGTTCTAAGATTAATAGTTCAGGAGAAGATGCGTAGATAAACTTTTCTCTAGGGTATTGTGAGACTCAGGTCAATACCCTAGGGCTTCGGGGTCTCCTCCTCGGTAGCCTCCTGTGGAGCTTCTGAAAGACAGCCACAAGGGGAAAACCCTGAGTACGGGGTACTCAGCAAGTCTTACCCGACTAACCAATATAATAGTTTTCTTTGGAATGCGTGCCAGCTTTTGGGTGTGCTTGGTTGACACAAATTTTGCCGAAAAGCTTACTACGAGTAAGGCCTTAGTTTTATCTTTTAATTGAGTTAAGTCATTACCTAACCATTCTAAATGATAACGGAAGTAAAAGCAATCATATCTGTTAAATCATACATTTATTGATAACAGGAGATTACATATTGTATGAATTAATACTACGATGCTCAACAGTGATCAAGCGCATTCATAACCGAGAATTGCGGCGATCCGGATCTAATTACATCCTGCAGGAGAGTACCCTGATCACCAGCGTTATACGACTGTCCAGGTCGTATCTAACAACCTCTCGATTAGCAAAGTCAATGATTAGGAATACGACTACCCGGACCCAGGGATGCACCCCCACATGGGACCCCACGTCTGGCCCGATCTCCATGTGAGTTTCAGGCTACACCCCTACCAATCTCCAGCACGTCAAGCGCGGGTACGAAGTATTCCTGATCACAGAGTTTACTAACCTACTGGGCTTTACTGGTCCCATACCCAGTAAGTGATCAGATGTTTATCACTTGATCAAAAGTTAAGACAACGAATCGGGCCTTAACCAGATTAATCTAGCAGATATAACTACATCTCTAGCTTCTGTCCGTTTTCACTTCCCAAGTTATCCTTTATAAGCAACATGTATGACTTAAGAGTTTTCCTTAAGGTTGGTAACCCAAGCATGTAAGCAAGTAAGCATTTTTAGACTTGGGTAGTTTCTAAGGTTTGAACAAGTGGCAAAGATGTCCTTAAATCAAGGCATGATCATACACAAGAATAGGTTTCAATCAACTCCTAGACTTAGTGCATGCAATAAGCAAATAACCTATAACTAGTCACATGAAATAACGACTCCAAAATAGATAGGTATAAATGCACCGGGGCTTGCCTTGTTCGCTAAAAAGATTAGTAGAAGCTGACGGATTGGCTTCACAGGGAACAAACTCAAACACTTCTTCGGATTCCGAAGGTCCTTCTGAGAATTCCCAATAATCTTCTTCCGGTGCTTCGGGATCTACGGCATAATACATGCAGGGGGTTAGAATGCAAAATTTTTGAATAACAGACTATACAACTTTCCTTCATGATAAAGTTGTAAGCCAACAAGGATTATACGACTTATCATGATAAAGTTGCAAGCCAACACACAAAAATCTAAAAAGATTAACCTATACTTTTATTTTTCTTATTTAA
Organism: Setaria viridis; assembly: GCF_005286985.2. NCBI lineage: Eukaryota > Viridiplantae > Streptophyta > Magnoliopsida > Poales > Poaceae > Setaria > Setaria viridis. The sequence continues at coordinate 3,989,250 of NC_048266.2, forward strand.
CCCTCCTTATAGCTTTTTCTTTTAATTTTTGAAAAAGTGGTAATTATTTCCTAACTTGAAAATCTAATTTCCTATGGGTTAAGAATTATTTGTGATTAATAAAGTGTTATTCACATTTTATACATTTTATAAATATTAAGTATTTATTTAATTACCTTAAAAGGAAGGCATTAAATAAATACCCGAATTTTTATTATTTTCCTAGGGTGTAAAAATTTTAATGCATAAAGGAAAATAAAACAAGCCTAACAAAATTGGTTTCACTAATTTTGGACACTCCTACAAATTTATGTGATTAAAATGGTGTAAAACGAATTTAAACGAATTATTTCGCTAAAGGAAATCTAATTTTTCCCGAAAATCACCCGGAATACTTTTCTTACTCACCCACTCTCTACCCTCTCTCACGAACACTGGGCCCCACGGCGCGGACCCCACTCCTCTTATTCCTTCTACCCGCCGGCCTTATCTCCTCTCCCCGACGGGCCTCGCGGGCCGATTTCCCCTTTCTTCTTCACTTCGCAACCCAGTAGCGGCCCACTGGCCCACTTTCTCTTTTTCTTCTTTTCCCGCGGGCCGGCCTGCTACTGCTCTGGGCCTCCGGCCTCTTCTTCTTTTCCCGGCCGACTCGCGCGTGACTCCCTGGGTCTCCGCGACGCTGGCCCGTGAACTGCTCCGGCCTCCTTTTTCTTTTTCGGCCGAACTGCGCGCGTATTACTGGGCCTCACGACCGCGGCCCAGCAACCGGCCGCACCGCTTCGGCCTTCTCCTTCTCCCCCCTCTTCTCTCTGACGCGTGGGCCCGAGCGCCCAGCGCCTTCTCCTACCTCCCGCCAAAACGCGCCCGTGACAGGGGGCGGCGCGGCTCGCCGGCCGGCGCCCTCCCGGCTGCGGGACTAGGTCGCAACACCACCTCCACACCTATACGGCCCCGCGCGCGGCAACAGCTCCCCGGGAGATGGCCGGAGCCATCCCCTCCACGGCGACGGGCGGCGACTTCCTCGGCCGGCCGTGGCTTCTCACGACATCGACACAAACGACTCAAACAACTACCTCTACTCCATCCTAGGACCCTAGAGACTCGACTACGACTACTCAAGATAGAAGAGAAACAGCGCAAGGTGGTTCTCACTGTGAGCGGGCGGCGCGACGGCGGCGGACAGAAACAACGGCGAACACAGTTACTCTGGCAGGGATGTGGGACAACGACTGGTCTGGGGTGTAGCTAGGGTGTCTGTGGAGGAGTGGGTGAGAGGAATTGACGGGAGGCGAGATGTGGCGGTGGAATTTGCTCGGCGGCGGTGCTTTGCCAGAGGAGAGCGGGCGGCGGTAAAAAGGGAGACGGTGAAACGGCGGCGGGAGCAGTAATTATTCAAGCGTTTCACCCCTCGCATGGACGACACCGTGGCCTATCCGTAGGCTTGCGTGGTGAGGAGGTGGCCTAGCTAGTCGCTCTGGCGGTCGACCGACGACGGCGGCGGCGACACGTCTGGGTGCTCTGTCACCGCCCGTGACCTTCAGAACCGAGTCGTGGTCGATCTTCAATCCGACGGCCTCCAGCGCCTTAAACGAAGTTGTAGATAATCTCAAACTCGTCATCTTTTGTTTTGGTTCTGGTTCGAGATAAACATCAAATAGAATTGAATTTGGATTTGTTTCTCGGTTTCCTCTGAAATTCACTGAAACTGACATTCAGTTCGTCAGTTATCGACAGTGGTGTCGATCTCACTTGGTAACCCAATTCAGTGACCTAAACCTTGTTTTTCCAGTCCAACTTCTTCCTAAATGTGTTCTACAATGTCCCAATGTTCCATTTTGCTCATAAACGCCTACCTTTCTTGATCCACATTGCTCTGAATTTGAATTCAAAATCGACCTCATACTGTCGGTTCCAGACTTAGTCATTTTCAGAGTTTCAGTTAACTATGATTTTGTGCTGACTTTGGGCTTGAGTTTGACTCCCTTCCCTTCACTGTTCCTGGCCAACAACATATGAATATTGTAGTTCAAAGTTCATACATCAGTATAGTGTAGTTGTCTTGGTGCACTTATTTGAAAATTTTTCCAGAAATCAATTTCCAAATTGAACTTTGAAGCTGTTTTCTCTGAATCCTATTTTCGGACGGTGAACAGTAAAGGCAGATTTTCATTTCCCTTTTCAATTTCTTCTGAGATTTTTGGCACTGTTTCAACTCCGAATTTTTGATCCCTCAGTTCCAAATAATCTTACACTTGTATTCCACATGTTTGTCAAATTTTTCTGAATTTCGAATTTGAAATTCAAATTTCGGTCAAATTTGACCGAATTTGATCTTTTTGCCAATTTCTTTTCTTTTTCTTTTGGAATTGCCTCTAATTGCTCAAAGTCATTGTAATGCCTCTAATGGCAGCTGTTACAGGGTGTCACCATCGCGCCGGCCCCGGAGCCCCAGGACGCCCTCCCGCTCCACCGACGCCGGCGGCCGCTTGCTCCCCCTGGACGCTGCCCGCCGCTCCCCACCCCACTCCCGGAGCTCCGTCTCATCCCTACGCCGCCCGCGAAGGTTGTGGCGGAGGCGGCGGCGTCGCGTCTGTCGGCCGGGCTGGGCCACCTGGAGGCGCTACCCCATGTGGTGGGGCCAAGGATCAAGGGGTTGCGGCGGATGTCCCCATGGGTGAGGCCGTGACGGTGAAGGATGATGAGGAGGAGGAACCCGCCATGGGGCGGCAAATCCATCTTCTTCTTCGCGAATCCATCTTCTTCTCCACGAGCGTGTAGAGAAGCATCACGCTAGTCCAAGTGCAAGATTTCATTGCGCTGTTTCCAAGAATGCCACATCATCCCATGAGGTGTATTCTCATGAATGAAACAGGGAGTCACAGTGCACAGTTTCATTTCACGATTTCATAGGATGCCCATGACATTTAATTGTGAGGCATGTGATTGGATATGGTTAGCTGAAACGAAACTCTATAGCCCCCAATGCAAGTTTCAATAGGTTTCATAGTCTTGAAAATAGTGTATACACAGTTTCATCCTGATGAAACTCCTTCCCTCTCTCACTTCATAACTACCATGCCATATCATCACATATGCTGATGTGTTACCGTATTTAATGTGCATGAAACCTCTATGAAACTCCCACTGGGATTAGCCTCATGATCCTTTTGCCACTGAATTTAGTAGCTTTAGTCAGTTTTAAGAGGTGAAATCAAACACTCTTTTTAGAAGTTTTTAGAAGTTTTTAGAAGGCTGGCTAAAAAGTTTTAGGAAACTCCGCTGACTGCAAGGTCGATTCCTTGGGATCGAGTGAGCACGTCGTTCCCCGCGGAGAAGCCGCCGCTCCTTACCGGCGCCGTTCCCGTCCCCGTCGAGCCCTGCACCTCGCTGTCCCCTTCAACCGCCGCGCCACCCGCCGGCATGCCAGCCGCCGCGCTGCTGCGCCGTTTGCCTGCGGCACCCCGCGCTTGCGTGCTGCCGGTTAGCGCGTACCGCTCTTCCGGCCAAATCCGCCGGTCGCGACTCGCTGCGAGAAGGGAAAGATCGAGAGAAAGAGGAAACAGCAGAGAACTTCACGGGAGATATTTTTCCAAGCCAATTTACAATATAGTCCTTGCAATTTTATAATGCAACCCCTGCTAAGGATAGTAATTTCTGAAAATTCATTTAGGTACCAAGAACGTACGAAAAAACAAAAAGGATATGGAATAAAATAAAAATTACATAATAGTCCTAATAAGGTATCGAACGGCATACATAGTACATTCTCTCGATCAAGCGACAAAATAGTATACAAAGATCAAATTATACTTGATCATCATGATTTATGTGCCCATATATGAATTAAACATGATATAGACAACCTAATAGACAAGTCATTGTACAAATTGTCTATTTTACCATCTGTGTGCGATATTCAATGTATTCACAGATAGCAACCGTCTAGACTGTTGAACATGCCCTTAAGCCTTCAAGGGACCACAGAAAACAGTGGATGCAAATGGAACTTCCTAATGTTCATTAAGTGATTATTAAGACAGTTGACGATGTTATTCCTTGGAGTCGACCTACTCCCTCCGTCCCACAAAGACTGTTCGTTTTGAAAATTTTAGATAAGATAGTAATAATGCTAAAAGTCCAAGGTACCCCTAATAACTCTTCTTAATTGGATGGATTACCGAGAAGAATTAATTATGCATGCACGCTTGCACCTATTAACCTTCCTTATTTAGCGAGTCTGGCTCGGGCATCAATGGTGGGAGTAACCGATCGATTTGTTAACTGGGTCAGAAGGTATTATGAGGATCTTTGTTGGATTGTCTGAAAGTTATATGGACAATCCTTATGGGACAAGTTTTGAAGGCTAAACGAACAGCTTTCGCGGGACGGAAGGAAAGGAGTACCATTTTGAAGCAATCGAGCAAAAGTTGCTGACACTTGCAGGTTTTATAGTTTTCCTTCCACAGCTTTTGGCAATTACCTTTGCATAGAAGGGTTAGAATGGGGCCAGCCATCCAGGAGACAGCCGCTTAGCTGGTTATGGTGTAATTAGGGTGCTCTGACATGAATTTTGTAGCCTCCACAGATCGAATCAAGGGACAGATGATAGCTAGGGAGGAGGGAGGAAGATGTCCCCTTCTCCAAGTTTCAGTAGTTCATACCCAAAATATTCAGTTCAGCGTTCATCGATACAAGACTGGAGATTATGTGCTCACAGCCAAACACTGCCCAGTGGGCCAACACACACTTAACTTGTTTACGCCAACATCACACACGAATACGCCTATTACATATTGCGCTTCACACTCCTGACAATGCATGCGTTACATGTTGGGTTGTGTATTTTTCGCAGCAATGTCGGTTATGAAAGCATCTCATCAGCGTTTCCTGGTGCTAGAAATTGAGCATCCATGGATGAACTACATCATGGCCCATTACTGCCATTAGCGTAATCTTATGGAAAGGGGCTGTACTGCATGGTTGAAAAATAGGACGATGACAGTAATATCGTCGTGGAAATGCCTGCGAACCCCCCTATCGATCTTCTTGATGTCTGAGTATGCCAAGTCACGTTTTGGCGCTGCTTCAACGAGAGCTGCTTTAATGAGTCGTCTCGCACTTCCCTCCTGAGTAAACCAAAGACAAGCATGCCAGACATAATAGAGAGGTGCTGTCATTAATCCATCAACAGGGGAAACCAGAACTATCCTTGCAGTAATATATACACAAGCGAATTGGACATTACGACTAGTACAGGCGTACAGCAAGCAAGGCATGTCAGATTGTCAGCAGCATTGCTATATTACGTACTTTATAGCATCTACAAGCCAAGAAACTAGGAAGGACCATATAAACAAGCTCAATGCAATGGAAGACAAGTGGAAACTTACAGCACGTTGATGTTTTTGAACAATGTCAACGGCCTCCTGGTTAGTCAAATGTTCCCACAGACCATCTGAGGCAAATATGACGAAACGGTCACATGGTTGAAGACTATGAGATAAGATGGATGGGCTGGCACTCAATAAAGGTTTGCTGAATGGTGTACGAAGCCTGAATTTTCGATCGAGTGGTTCCATGTTATATTGCGGATCTTTCAAGTATGCGTCACCTATTGATCTCGACACCTGCATCATCGATCACTGCGTAAGCACTGAATATATGCAATTCAAGTACCGCGACAGAAGACTACAAATTAAGATAAGACCAACCCGCATGAGGCCTTTCACCCTCCAGACATTATGATGGCAAACAACAATATCCGGATCATCAGGGTGCTCAGCAATGAGTTCCTTCCTGACTTCGTCATAGTTGACATTGTGCTCCGCTGACAGCGGCACCGCGAGAACCTCCCCGGTGCCGCGCAAGACCTTCCCAAGAACAGCTCGGGAGTTCCCAAGGTTGGCGATGAAGAGAGTCCTCTGGTGCACGACGCCAACAAGGCAGCATGACCCCACTGTGGCAAGTCTTGGCTTGGTCTCCCATTGGCGTGACACGAGCGTGATGAATCCCTGCTCTGTGGCCAGAAATGCCTCCCTGATGGCATCAGCTGTCACGCCCTGCGGGCCAGAAGAGGTCTCTACATAGATCAAACCTAATTAGTCCACATTGTCTGCACGTCCTGCAGCTAGACAGCGAATCTGGTTAAACTTCGGCTCTCACCTTGGAGGTTGGGGACGAGGTGGTCACGTATGAAGTGGGCGGCCTCAGAGCCACCGTGACCATCGAAGATGCCGGCAACGGTGCCAAAAGGCAGGCCTGACTCAGCCAAGAACTGATCCTCCATCGAGACGTTGGCCTGCACGACAGCGACCGAGAAGTCGCCGTCTTGGCACCGCGCAAGATCGCGACACCGGAAGAGGCCATCCTCACGGCCACCAGATTTGGCTTTCAAGGTGGGCTTGACCATAGCCCACATAGAGCGCAACCTCTCGAGTGTCCCACCAGTTTGTGGACCAGGATATTCAGTGTCGGATGGGTCATCCTCTAGGATCTTGTCTTCAAGAGTCATGTGTTCTTGCTCTTTACCGTCGTCCCCGTGGTCGACAGTCAAGGCACCCTCTGCGTCAGCAGCACCTGCACCCATTTTTTAAAAAGATAATTAGTGTCCTATCACTGCAAGAACAATTAAGTCTTCTGAAACTCAACAAACACCATGCTGCTCAATAATGTGACAAAATCAAATTCTAATGAGTGACTTTTCTTTACTGCCAGTGGCACATGAATGATGGAAACACAAAATAGTCACCATTCAGTGCCAGTGCGCAACACATTCCATGATTTAAAAAAGCTCTCTTAACATTATAGCACTTTATAAATATTCTAATAAGCATTTTTCTTAATAAGGGAAAGCCTTTATCTCCTTGTATGATATGTATCAACTTGTTTTTCAATATGCCATTTAGCTAGCAGACAATATTTTAATCATGATGCTTACCTGAATTCGTGTATAGCTTCACTTGCGTGCTATGTAAGTTGTCCTGCAACAACAAAAATAGGTCCAATTCTTATCCAGAAAAATTTAGACAACACTGGTGAATTACACCAAATCCACCTATTTACTAAAAAAAGAGCTTTAGATACCCAACTATCCACATAATATCAAAATTCATCCAGTAACAACCAAGTAAGGACATTACTCTAAATACGATCCAGGATTAATTACTGAATATTTTCAACGGGGCTAGCTCCATTTTTTTTCAGAATGCTGTGGTGACAGCTACAATAAGCTCCTTTTTTTAGCTTCAGTAGTTCATTAGCAGTCTCCGCCTTTCTACTTCTTATCACCCGCATAAATATATGAAAAGAGTATAATGGTAGAAGCTAGGAGGTTAAAAAAACAGTATAGGTTGGCAAAGATTGAAATTAGAAGGGTATGTGGCAGTGTATGAGTGGAAAATTTGTTAATTGGAGGACAATTATGGCAGGGAATTTAGCTTGATCATATTCCATAAAACATAGGATAAAGAATGCCACAATTTGTAGACAAAGTCATGTTGCAGGTGAAAATGAACAATCATTGGGAACAGTGTGACAAAACCTCGTCTGCAAGTGATCTTTTCACATCATCAATCTTATTCAGTTCATCAACAATCTCTGCTATAGTAGGCCTTTTCACTCGGTCGGACTCCACACATCTTAATGCTATTTCGATGCATGTCTTAATCTCATGCGATGTATGTGATGACATTGTAACCTGAAGCCTTTTCCCCCAGTTTCTGTGTACCTGCAGATTTGAAAACACAATGCCAATAGATGGCAAACATGCACAAAGACAAGTCAACACAACATAATATTTATGAAAAAGGTCTGATGTTCATGAAGTAGGATGTTTCTTACAAGATCAATAAATTCTTGGTGAGACATATCTCCACATTTCAAGTAACCCCCACATCCTGCCATTACTTGTATGATTATAACGCCCAAACTGAATACATCAAACTTTCGTGTGATTTGGTATCTATTGATGTACTCCGGTGGCATGTATCCACTGCATGGTATCAAATATAATTATTTTTTTATAAAAAATCAACAAAAGAGGTTGGCAATTCCTCATGCAGAATCAACTTACGGCGTTCCTATGATTACTTTCGTGGTACAGGTTTGTGTTGAATCAAAGAGTCTTGACAAGCCAAAATCTCCTATTTTTGGCACCATATTCTTATCCAGCATTATATTTGCAGGTTTTAAGTCTAGATGGTAGATAGGGTCTTTGGATCCATTATGAAGATAATGTAAACCCTCACAAACTCCTCTAATTATTTTGTAACGTGTGTGCCAACCAAGTCCGCAGGATTCATCTGTAGGCATAAGTAAAAGTGTGTTACCAAGACATAAAATTTAGAGAACAATTTTATTTTCATGCAAAAATATTAGAATTGAACTAGAGCATAATCGTACCAGAAAGAAGGTTTTCAAGGGTTCCACCCTGCAAGTATTCAAAACAGAGAGCTCGTTCTTCCACTCCTGCGTAAACATATTTTCCATTGTACTCCACAACTTTATGAGCTATTTCATAGCAGTAGCCAACTAAACGGACTATATTTTGATGTTGGAGTCTCATAAGGTTAGTACACTCATTTGTAAATTGCTTATCATCATCAAGTCCTGGATGCTTATTACAAAGCTTCTTCACAGCAATCTCTTCCCCATTGTCGAGTACTCCCTGTTAGATTATATCTTGTTAATATGGTACAGGGGTTGTTGTAGTTAATGATAATATAATTTGAAATATATAAGACCCAAGCAATAACCATACCTTGTAAACCACTCCATAACCTCCAGAACCAATTATCCGATCCTTGGAAAACTTATTTGTAATTTGTTCTAACAAATGGAATGTGAAATCGCTTGGCATCACACTTGTATGTTGTGGATCGTTCTCCATGATATTCTCAAACTCCTACAAGGCTGGCTGCAGCATCCCATCTATAATAGAAATCCTTTCACATAAGATAAGCATAAGCTAAGATTAGTAGGGTGGTTTGAGTTGCAAGTTGTTTGAGGTGGTGGGGCACACCTCCGCTAGTTGTTTGGTTTATGGGCCCAGTTTCTATTAAAAAATGGGCCAATAGTCTTTTTATTATTTTCCTAATAAAATTAATTTGCGGCAAAACTTTTGTTGCCCTTTCGAAAAAAATAAGCTAAGGTCATGCTGCATAAATTTGCAAACAAAAGACATGTGTCATGTGGATTAACTAACTAATGACTGAATCGGAAACAACAATTACCAGAAAAGAGAAGGCTTAGCTTGAATTACATGTCACAAACAATTCGAGAATATATTATAGAACTCGGCTTCAACTCTGTGAAAAGTGCAAATATCCTCGAAAGAAAATTACAAAGAGATGGCCCGGCGCTTTACTAGGAATCTAGGATGGTTGCTGCCGTAACTTGAGGTGCTCCATCAGAGGTGGAGGCTTGCACACCAAGCAGAAGTTGACGAAAAAGCTGATGACCATAAGTTCATGACCATGGATTTGAAATTTGAGACCGGTGAGGGCGTGTGAAGAATCTGCTTCTTGCTGGTCAAATATCCAAGAATACTATTGCAGGTGGTCATGCCGAAATAGGGTTAGAAAAGGATTGGAAGAAAATAAAGGGGATTGAGTCTAAAATGAACTAATTTACTCTCCAATCTCTCCCATTCCACTTCAGCTCACTAGTATCCAAACAAGGTCAGAAGGGGAGGAATATAATGTATGAGCCCTTACCAGAACTGCATGCGGTCGAACAGCACATTCGGCGGCGGGAAGCTGCAGTCAACCCCTCAACGACCGATAGCAGCGAATCCAGGGTCATGGATGGAGCCCATAGCCGGACCTTGGAAACGAGGCAGAAGAGGACGAGTGAGAGGGAGCGGGCGGCGGCAGCGGCGGGAGGAGGGAGGGGGGAAGGGGGGAGTGAGGCGCGTGGGTGGGTGGGGGTGGGTGGGTGGGGTGGGGGGGGGGGGGGGGTGAGCGGGTGATTTTAGCACCGGGAGGTCACGGTAGCTACTGGGGAACTGCCCCCCAGATCCGGTACTAAGGGCCTGTTTGGTAGAGCTCCACGCAGCTCCAGATCCTCAAAAACAGCTCTGCTCTAGATTTTTTCAGCCAAACAGTTTTAAATCCAGCAACTCCATCACGGATCTGCTCCACGAAAACGGTGGATCTACCCCTAGATCCATGGATTTGGTGGAGCACCTCAGGGGGTGCTCCACGAAATCAAATTTGGTGGAGTTGGAGGAAATTACCCACCACTGCCACTCATTAGTGGAAAATGACCGGTTCGTTCTATTTCTTCATAGCTTCCTCTCGCGCTGCCATGGCCGCGCCCTGCTCGCCGCAGCCCCGCCGCGCCCCGCCCGCAGGACCGCCGCCCCGTACCTGCCGGAGCACCGCCCCGCCCGTCGGAGCGCCGTCTCACTTCGCCGGCGGCCCGCGCGCCCCGCCCGCTCGAGCCCCGTCCCGCCCGCCGGCGCCCCATCCCGCACCCGCCCGCCTAGCCACCGGCGGGGCCGCGCCTGCCAGCACGCCGCCTGCCGGAGCGCCGTCCCGCCCGCCGGAGCCCCGCCCCACACCCGGCCGCCGGTGAGGCCGCCCCCGCCCGCCGCCCCGCTCCGCCCGTCGAAGCGCCGCCCCGCCCGCCGAAGCCCCGCCCCGCACCTGGCCGCCTGGCCGCCGGCGCGGCCGCGCCCGCCCGCGCGCGCGAGGTCGCCTGGCTGCCGGCGTGGCCGCGCCCGTCAGCCCGCCAGCGCGCGCGAGGCCGCCGGCGAGGCCGTGCCCGCCAGCACCTCAACCATGCGTGCAACAGCGCCAGGAAGGAGATATTTTTTTTATTATGATGAATGGGCCCAAATTGGCAGTGAGATAAAGACAAGAATGGAGCTGTACCAAACGCTTTTTGAGATATTAGATCCACGGTGGAGCAGCTCTATGGTGGAGCTAGCTGGATCTATGGATTTGGAGCTATTTTTCAGAGCTGGAGCTCTACCAAACAGGTCCTAAGGGGTGTTTGGGAGCACTACACTTCAGGAAAAATTGCTTCACTCCACCAACTCTAAAGATTTTACAGCCAAACACGTCTAGCTCCAGCAACTCCGGCTCCAGGAAAAAGGTGGAGCAGGGGGTAGATCCACATTTTTTATGGAGTACCTCAAGAGATTTTTGGATTTTCAGATCTCCTCATGGAGTTGGGGTTATTTACCCACCATTGCCACTGGTTACACAGGTTACCGGTTCGGTTCTTATTTTTCTATCTCCTCCGTCATCTTCATTTCCTTCTCCCATGGGGCGCAAGCCGGCGGGGGCGTCCGGCCGGGGGCGAGCTCCCCCGCGGCGGCGCGGCCAGGGCGGAGGCCGGCCGGGGGCGAGCTGCCCCGCGGCGGCGCGGCCGGGGCGCAGGCCGGCGGGGCGAGCTCCTCGGCCAGGTGCCCACCGTCGTGGCGTCCTCGGCGGCCGCCGCGGAGGAGGCCATGAAGACCCGCGACCTGACCTTCGCCACCTGCCCCAGGCTGCGGATGGCCGACCGCCTATACTGCACCCGCGACATGGTCTTCGCGCCGTCCGGAGAGCGCTGGCGCCAGCTGCGTCGCGTCTGCGTGTCCCACCTCCAAAAACTGAGAAGAGAAGAGGAGAGGAGAGAGAGGAAGAAGAGAGGAGAAAATAGAAGAGTATGACATGTGGGTCCGTTTACAAAGGGTAAAATAGAACATTCACAACAAGTGCTCATATTTTTGGAGCTGAAGCACTGCCATTAGCCAAACACGTGCAACAGCTCTATATTTTTTTGGAGTTGGTGGAGTGGAGCTAGGAAAGAGTGGAGCTGGTTTTTCTGAAGTGGAGTGCTCCCAAACAGGCCCGTATCAGTACCTCCTAAAAAAATAACCAATATAAAGAGTTAAGATCAATGTTTAGTTTCAAAGTAGTGATAAGAAATGTACGTAGAAGACGACGAAATAAGTGGATAAAACCAACCTTCTGATGTGCACAGGACGCATGTTGAGGCAAAGGATGGAGGGTCGTAGCTGAACTGAAAGCAAGATTCACGGTCCCGTCCAGGTAATGGGGTCAATAGGTCAAAGCTCGTAGTGTGTTCCTGCAGCTCGTATATTGTGTTCTTTGCAGGGTTTTTTTTATTCATTTCGGACACAAACCCTAGAATGAATCTGCGCTTTGAACAATCAAAAACAAAGACAAATACAGCAACATGTTGCACAAGGCTCAACAATTACGTATTGCATGTCACCATCTTGGAATGAGCTGCTAGCTGACTACTGACATCTGGAATTGTTGGCTGCTATGTCAATTTACCTCGTCTTGCATCTGGAAATGCACTGCTGCACAGTACTAAAATTTAACAAATCCACGAGCTGTCGTCAGAAATGAAAACGAAACGGGCGATCCAGTCTGCAGAATTTCCACAGATTTCAGCAGCGACCTTCTCCTGCACGCGACGACGACAGTTCATCTCCGTCGTCGCGAGCGCCTGTCCCCTTCAACTGATTGGCCGGTCGTCAGGCCCCGCGCTAGCTCAGCTGTCAGCGTGCTTCACGAATCAGCATTTTTTTATACAAAATTTACAAACACGGGTGGGTCCATGCAAAGAGGAGCAAACTAAGGTATTGTTTAGTTTCACTTTTTCCTAACTTTAGCACTATGAAAAAAAAAGATTTCTCATCACATCAAACTTGTGGTATATGCATGGAGTACTAAATGTAGACGAAATCAAAAAGTAATTGCACAGTTTTGTTGTACTTTGCGAGACGAATCTTTTGAGCCTAATTAGTCAATATTTGGACAATAATTCACAAATATAAATGAAATGCTACAGTTGCACATTTATGGCAAAATGCAAACTTTGCGACTCCCAATTTGAGAACTAAACATGACCCAAGTAATCAGTGGTTGCAGAGATTCTTCAACATCGAGGCCTTGTTTAGTTGGCTAAATTGGGAGGTGCCAAATTACTGTGCTGGCACTGTAGCACACTGTAGCGTTTCGTTTGTATTTGTGAATTATTGTCCAAACATTGACTAATTAGGCTCAAAAGATTCGTCTCGCAAAGTACAACAAAACTGTGCAATTAGTTTTTAATTTCATCTATATTTAGTACTCCATGCATGTAACGCAAGTTTGATGTGATGGGGAATCTTCTTTTTGCATAGTACCAAAGTTGGGAGTTGGGGGTGAAGTAAACAAGGCCCGATTCTTCCAATTTTGCTTCGTGCAGGTCCAGCAGTTTGCATGACGCATGATTGACAGACAGTAAAGTGAAAAGGCCGAGCTGGACAGCTGGTCCGCTTCTGCAACTCTGATAGCATCCCCTCGCAGAAGAAGAACGTGCGGGGGGAAAAGATGGGCCGGGACACGATTGATCATGAACTACACGAATGGACGCAAAAGTAAGTTTCGACATTTCAAAATGCCACCAACTCAACTTTACCAGTTTCTTTTTATCCGTCGACTGATTTTCGGAAGAAAATCTGTCCAATTTTTTGATGTTGCAAATGTTGCTATTTAATGTTGCAAACATTATTCTTTGATGTTTTAAAATATTTTGTGATTTTATAGGGGAGGAAATGTGGCAGATGTTACGGATGCTATTTACTATATTGCTCTCGCATATTGCATAATACTTTATGTTTCAATCATATGCAATTTGGGAGAATAACATCTGCAGCATCAGAGAACAATATATGCAACATCATAAAATTCGATAGATTTTATCAAAAATCTGTCCACAGGTAAATAGACACTCTCTTCAATTATTTCAACATTTCTCATCTCTATTCACTTCTTCTCTGTTAGACTGTTACTCTCATTCCTACTCCGGAGAACCATAACGTCTATGCCCATGTCAACGGGCCTCTCATCATTATAAAAAAAAATGGCTCCTCTCACCTCAACTGGCCTCCACCGTGCTACTTGCCACTGATTGATGGAAGCCCCCTGCCTGCACCTTGACCTGATAACCAGCCGGAGAAGCTCATCACTAGAGATGGAGAAGAGGTGTGGAGCCCATGGAAGCAATGGGAGGAGAGAAAAAAATAACTCAAGCTAGTAAGGTTAACAAGCAACAGCCACCATTTCTGCTTAGTTGGAGTGACCTTCCTTGTCACTGACCGTGAGAGGCAGCACACATTAGGAGGGGCTAACAATGGCGGCGTCCGATCACGATCAGCAAGCCGCAAGCGGGCACGGGACGACGACGCCGCTGGTGTTCGATGAGGTCCGGTGGGTGGTCCAGATCCGGCACTCCCTCCAGGACGACGGCGCCGGCGGCAGCGACGACGACGACGACAACGGCATCCCGGTGTCCGTCTTCAACGTCCCCAAGCAGCTGCGCGTGCACAAGCCGGAGGCCTACACGCCCCAGTTCATCGCGCTCGGCCCCTACCACCACTGGCGCCCCGAGCTGTACGAGATGGAGCGCTACAAGCTCGCGGCGGCGCGGCGCGCGCAGAAGCGGCTCTGCCCGGCCGGGCTCAAGCTCGACGGCCTCGTCGACCAGTTCAAGCGGCTCGAGCGCAGGGTCCGCGCCCACTACCACCGCTACCTCGACTTCAACGGCGAGACGCTCGCGTGGATGATGCTCGTCGACGGCGCGTTCCTGCTCGAGTTCTTGCAGATCTATGCCTTCGCCGCCGACAATGAGGGGGACGGAAGCGGCAGGGAGCTGCGGCGGGTGTCGTCGAGGATGCAGCACCTCGTCGACTTCGCCGGGAGGAAGTCGGCGCACAACCTCATCCTCCGTGACATGCTCATGCTCGAGAACCAGGTCCCGCTCTTCCTCATCCGCAGGATCCTCGAGCCGCAGTGCGCGTCCGCCGGCGAGGCCGGCGAGCTGCTCGGGAGGATGGTTGCCGGGCTCATGAGGGAGCTCTGCCCGTTCAAGATGATGGAGAGCTTCCCGGTGATCGACATCGGCAAGCACGCGCACCTGCTCGAGGTGCTCTACTACATACTCTTGCCGAAGCCGGCCGACGACGACTCCGCGGCGGAGGCCGACGCCAACGGCAATTTCCACGACGACGGCTACGACATCGAGGAGCAGCCGGCGGCCGGCAGCGGCGGTGGCGGGGAGGAGCAGCGGAAGCCGGCTGCCGGTTGCGAGTACGTTAAGCAGCTCTTCCTCGCCGTGTGGGGCATCGTGTCGGGGCTCAATAATACGGCCGGGCCCGTGCGCTACGTGACGAAGACGATCGAGTTCGCCATCAAGGCGCCGTGGAAGATGCTGGCCGTCGTGCCGGGCGTGGGGTCGTTCGTGTCTGGCGACGGGAGCACCACCAACCCCCGTGACCCGAGCACCTCCGCCGCCGGGTACCTGACCCGGCCGCCGCTGATCGAGGAGATCATGATCCCCTCGGTGTCCGAGCTGGTCAACGCCGGCGTCAAGTTCCTCCCGACCGCCGGCGACCTGTCGACCGTCTCCTTCGACGCCAAGACGGCGACCTTCAGCCTCCCCGTGGTGACCCTGGACTCTAACACGGAGGTGGTGCTCCGGAACCTGGTGGCCTACGAGGCGGCGGCGGCGTCGGGCCCGCTGGTGCTGGCCCGGTACACGGAGCTGATGAACGGGATCATCGACACCGGCGAGGACGTGGCGCTGCTGCGGCGGCGCGGGGTGGTGCTGAACCGGATGAAGAGCGACGGCGAGGTCGCCAAGCTGTGGAACGGGATGACGCGGTCGGTGCGGCTCACCAAGGTGGCGTCCATGGACAGGGCGGTCGAGGAGGTGAACCGCTACTACAACTCGAGGTGGCGCGTGAAGACGAAGCGGTTCATGCGCAAGTACGTGTTCAGCTCGTGGCAGTTGCTCACCTTCGTCGCCGCCATCTTGATGCT
The DNA here is from genome assembly GCF_005286985.2 of Setaria viridis. Lineage (NCBI taxonomy): Eukaryota > Viridiplantae > Streptophyta > Magnoliopsida > Poales > Poaceae > Setaria > Setaria viridis. Next base: position 4,005,056 of record NC_048266.2, read on the forward strand.
CCTGCTCACCACGCTCCAGGCCTTCTGCTCCGTCTACACCTGCTCCCGGTGGTTCGGCGCCGTCACCGTCGCGAAGGCGAGGTGATTGGATTGGACTCGCCGGCGAGCCTTTCTGGATCGGGATACGCGACATGATTTGCAATCTGCATGGACCATGGGGGATTGGTGGCTTGGTTGGACGTGGACCCGTGGTATCTCAGTTTTTTTGGGTAGTGTGGGTTTGTAATTCGTTGTTGGTTTGATGTCCAAAGTAGTAAATTGGTTGTGAAGAGTGACATTTACATTTGTATTTGTGGTGATTTTGAAATGCTAAACGGTATGAGTAATCAAGAAGGCTTAAAATTTTTTTTTCTTATAAGCATGGGAGGTAGCCATCATTTGTTATTTATTTTCGTATATGCATGACGTATAGCACGGGCCTTCAAAAGAGTGCTTAATCAAACAACCGTCTTAATTTAATCAAAGTGACTTAGACTTAAGAGGATCTAAACAAACTTTAGATATCACGTGTGATAAAATATTGCGCTGAAGCCAGCGTGAAGCATGCTAGGAGTTTCTAATATCCTCTGCCAACGACTTGAACTAGTTCAAAACTTCAGAGTTCAGACTAAAGTCCAGTACCGTAGATTACAAATAAAGAAGTCGCAACCTCTATAATGATACAAAAACAAATTTAGTAGAGCCCAGATAAGGTTTGCTTGTTGTAGCTGTCGATCTGAAATTAATAATTCAAGACGATTCGCTCGCTAGGAGTCATCGTGACATGGACATTTGATCAAAGAAAAGTCGTAGCAAAGCTCCGAATTCATGATTGCATATGTATTAGGGGCGAGATGATGGTATGCTGGTCTCACCAGATCGTCCATTCTATAAAGTAGAGATCGGACTAGACTCAGCCCCATTTGGAAATTAGAATGTCAGCGATCAAATTATTGTTATTGTGTCTATAAAGTTATTGATCTCGAAAGTTATTGTGTCTACTAGGGGATTTAAAGCCTGCTACTGGGTATCCATACCCTTTCCCCAAATCCACACCCGCTTCAAATAGGGAGGGTATGAGTAGAAAATTATATACCCATTAGAAATGGAGAGGTTAGGGTATGAGAAGAGGTACAATTAATCAATTGGATGTGTATATATATATATATGTAGCACAAAGTTAATTATCCATTGGATATGGGTGGGATTGGGGAAGGTAAGGAGTGGATAATAATTATTTGGATTTAGGTGTGAAGGTTTGCCTATACCCTCCCCAGTGACAGGCGTATTAAGCCCCCTTCCCCACCCGATGTTTGAATGATGATACATCCTCATCATCGCAAACCTCCATCCCCAACAACTGATGATGGCATCTGTTACATTTGTTTTAATTGTGAGACGATGGCATGGTGGTCTCACCCAATCGTCCATTCTGTAAAGTAGAGATTGGACTAAGCTCAGACCTATTGAACTTTCTTACAGTACACAATACTACTACTTAAGACCTAACTGTCCAATAGTAAGGGGAACTTAGTCTGAATTCCTTGGAGCATCTTTGCGAATAGGTTAAAGACTAGGGTTAAACATACAAAAAGGTGGGCTTGGACTTAATTGTTGTAGGTGGAATTTTAATAGGGAGTTATGTGCAAGCTTTACAAGACACATAAATTAGGGTTTTGTTTATGAGTTTCTTCAGGGGCCTTCATGCAAAATATTAGGAACGGATCTTCTTCCTCGTCGGGCTGCCGGCGGCTGTGTTTCTTGTTGGCTACCGGCGGCTCTAGTGGTCGGCCTCATTAGGGCTCCAGCGAGCCAGAACTTTGGTAAGAGCAGCGAATGGAAAGAGGAGGCCGTGGGGATTCCGTTTGTTGGTCTTCGGTCGCTCATAATGCGGTGTCAGCGGAGCAGCTGAGGGCGGCGGCACTTCCTGGTTCGGCCATGGCGACGCATGGTGGTGCCTGAGTGTCGGGTCTCGGTACGAGAGAGGGGCATCTTGGGATGAACATCTAGGATCCGATGATAATACCCTTATATTATCAATACTAGTCTCGTATACTATCTATATCATAAGTGAAGTTTTCAGGAGTATACAATTAATTTTAACCATCGGATCCTTTTATACTAGTCCTTCTCGAATGGTAGTATATCCTAGTATTGTATACCATAAAAGAGCTCGACCCATTTGGGAGTTAGAATGTCAACGATCGAGTTATTGTGTTAATATATTTATTAATTTGAAATTTATTGTGTCTACCAGGGGGCTTAAGCCCCTCCCCCACCCCAACATTTGATCCGTCCATGTTCAGAGCACTTCGAGTTTCTATAGATTATTTTAATGGTCATCTCCTGCACACAAAAATGATGACATATACATCCTCATTATTGCGAGCGCCCATCCCCATTACTAATTGGAAGAAGATCTCATACAGCTTTGCCATCTCCCTCTCCAAACTCAAGCTAAAATTTAGCAAGTCTGCTATAAAATCACGATCCAACAAAGTTGATATCCGGATGGCCATCCCATCCAGCTTGCCAAATGCTCCCCAACACTCTCCAAACTTGACAAGCGAGTTTGGCTTGCCTAATGTGCAAAATGGAGAGTCTGTTGTAGCGTGAAATGGAAAAGCTGTTAGAGTGGATGAAGAGTGTAGATTTTTAGTGAGGAAACTAGCTATTGGAATTTAGAGAATGGGAAATTGATAGTCTGTTGGAATGAGCAACTCAATATAGAAAGGGATCTTTTTGCCAACTTGATTAGAGAATCAAATAGAGAGTGGATAGTTTGGAGGGCTCGCATATTAATTTGGGACATCATGTGTGGAGATGTGTCGATATATATATCAGCCAGACTTTTTATCAGCTTATTAAGTTGATTTTTAGTTATTAAACTAAAGCACCTACTAAAATTTAGACGATTGGTCAAGGCATTGCTAGCTTCAGGCCAGGGTATATCAAGGTGGTCTTAGCTTTCAGAAGGAAAAAGCAACACCAAAGATTTGGGACCGAAAGCGGTTAAAGTAAAATAATTTTAATACAAACAAAGCTGAGCCCCTTCCTATCGTTACGATGGGATTGCCTTTTTGTTCAACAGATATAAATGATAATGCTGCCCGCGTTTTGGTATTAAAAAATGATGGTACATATGAAGAGAACACTGATATTGGCCGGGAAATAGCAGCTTTTTTCGCGAAGGCTAATCCAGATACTATAGCGCAGAGCCCATACATAGGGCTTATTCGTGATATGGATCATTTGGAAGAAGTATCCCCAGCCAATGGAGGTCAAGGAGGCGAGCAAGCAGCGGGGAACACAGGGAAGCCGGCCCAGCCAATCCAGTCGATGCCCCTCAGGTTGCTATTCATCATGACGCTCCTCGCCCTTCCGAAGCTCCTCAGGCTATGGATTATTTTGCGGGTAGCCCGCTAGATCCATTTTCCATTCACCCTCTCGCTCTCGCTCTCGGTCTCGGTTTGGTCTTACTTATTTCTTTTTTTCCTTCGGAAACTATGGGAAAAAATGAGGAGTCGGGAACAGCAAGAAATCTTAAGAAAAATCCTGCTCGGGAGCTAGATCTCAATCAAACTCCTCCCGCAGAGCAAGTTGAGCCGGACGTTGTTGATGGCGGGGGGACTAGAGGGGAAATTGAGTTCGTTTCGGAGTGGGTCCAAGCAAATTAAAGAGGATGAGTTGTCAGAGACTACTATTTATTTGAATTATTTCTGATCTTTTCATTCTAATACTCTATCCAAGAGTTCTTTGTATTTAGTAAAGTTGTTCCTATCTAACGGAAGGCTCCTGGATCAAATGACAAAGACATTGTTTGTGGAGAAAGAGGTGGCTTTTCCTGGATGAAATATTTGATTTGTGTAACAGGAGAAAGATTTCCCACTCCAAATGACATCACAAACAATCCGGATTAGAGATGGTATGGCATTGGCGATCCGACTAGCTCACAAACGGAAGCAAGATGGTGCTCTCAAAAAATTGTCCCTTCTATAAAGTAGATCGCAAATTTTCCGTGGGATATGAGAATTCAGTATGGATACTAGCAACAAATTGCATAATGAGTACTTCCCAAAACATATTCGCAAATGTACACATTGATCATCAGTACAAGATGTTAGATACAAGAAAAATATCTTTGGAACCCTTAAAAAAATAAAATCTTTGAATAATTTGGACTTTGGAAATCAAGCCGAATTCCCACACAAACCCCATTCCTTAGTGATTCTCGGGCCCAAATACACCGCCGAGCCTGGTCAATAATATGGCGAAGGTCCAGCGCTTTGTTGAGCCCATGGCATATCTAGCGACGGCCCAACGTCATATTGAGCCCATAGCATCTCGTGTTCTACGGCCCAACACATTATTTAACGCGGCAATCATACAATCCCATACGCATTGCACGACAATTCGATTCTGTTATCCTATCCCATATTCCCATCACGTAAAAAAAAAAAAAACTTGATTCCTATAGCCGCGATCCGAGCATGAGCGTGTCCACGCAGATGCCGCCGGGTGAAAGATCCCGACGGAGCTGGTGAACGCCGTGGTTGCCCGCCTCGACGTCTTCAGCGCGGCGCGGCTCGCCGCCGTCCGCGCCCCGTGGGCCAGGACGGTCATCGCCGCGAAACCCTCCCTGCCCTCGGCAAGCCGTGCCTGCTGGCTTCGTACGAGTTGTACGACACCGACGACGAGGAAGCCAACGACTACACCTTCTACACGCTCGACCTGCGCACCGTGGACGCCGGCAACGTCGCGCCGCCGGCGCCGCCCGCCGTGCTGGAAGCCTTCCGCGTCCGGTTCTGGGTCGGCGGCAGGGGAGCTTGGCTCGCCGCCGTCGACGAGGGTCGAGGGCTGCAACGCGCAGCTCGTCAGCCTCTACACCGGCGACGGGGTCGACCTGCAGGTCGTGTCCACCATCACCGACGTCGAGCCCATCGCCTACCACTGCAAGGTCCAGGTCCGTCACGCAACGTGGCAGTGGCACGACACGTACACCTTCCGCAAGATCGCGGTGTGCGACACGCCATCGTCGAAGACGCCGACGGTACCGCCTACCTAGCGGTCGCGATCGTCACCAGCCGGATCACATCGCCGTCGCGCGCGGCGGCGACCGGAGCTGGACGGCGCTGAAGAACCACCCCGGCCTGCCGGTCGGTTACGACGACGCCCTCGTGCACAGGAGCAGGGTCTTCGCCGTCAAACGCCACGGGCGACGTGTTCACCTGAGACCTCCGCGCCGCCGCCGGCCCGTGCCCTGACCCGGATCGGAGCGCATCCCAGCGCCCGCCGGAGCCACGCACGGCGGCGACAGCGAGTCGGCATACGTGTACCAGTGGGATTAGCTCTAGCGTATACACGTCTTGGCACATGATAAATCACCCAGATTGATACTGCAGTTCATACGCAAAGGCCTCGTTCGGCAGCTCACGAACGGTTCCAGGTCAGGAATAAGTGGATTCAGCCCTTTCACTCATTCCAGGTCAGGAATGAATCTGAGGATGAGGAGATAGGGTTCCAATCCAGATCAAAAAGTGTGGGAGGATTCCAATCCAGATCCGTTTTCATTTCAAGCCGGACAAAAAAAACGACACTTTCATTGTAAGGCTAGTTTCAAACCGAGCCATTTCAAACCACCCGGAACAGGCTTCGTTCCGAGCCAATCCGCTGGAAACGAACGGGGCCTAAGAGTATCTCAAAATAAGAACGAATATACAACCCAATGGTGCCCGACAGTCCAAAGAAAGTGAACTATCACCCTCATCCAGACGAATTTTGTTCATTTCTAAAAAGGAGTGGAGAGCTACGCATAAAAGAAAAAAATCAAAACATAGAACAAGACAAAATGGAAGAGTCGACAAGCACGCCAATGCAGTAGCGAAGGAGGGATGTAGGTGTCGCTTCGTGCTTCATCTACACCATTTACCATACACGTGCAATTACAAGGTAAATTAATTATAAAGTTAATAATAAGTTTATTCTATCAAAAGATGTTATCAGATAATTTTTTCGGATATTTTTTCAGCTCGGTCTCCGGGACCACCGCTGCAGCCAGGCACGTCTCGCCAGCCACCACAACTTTGAGTCTTTGACCCGTGGGCCGCTGACACAGCTCTCATGCCACCCCAACCGTGGTCACGTGATTCCACTCGTCCTGTTCTCGCATATGATGGTACGATGGTTTTGTGATAAAAAAAAATTAATTACAAATGTTGTTTACGCCATCACTTCACAGGTGACGAGCAAGTTGTTTCATCCGTTGGATTGCAATTTTTTCTGCGGGAATTATTGAGCTAATTATTTTAAGAAATATAAGCTTTGCACTTTGAACAAGGAGAAAAACATTACATTTTTTTTAGCACAGGAGAAAAACATTACGATACTGGAGTCGAGACGAAAACTTTCCAGCCCACTGCCTCGGCCCAAGATGGCCTGTCTCTCTCTCTCTCTCTCTAGTCGCTGCAACGGCCCGACCCAGCGAACCTGTCTCGGTCGATCTCGCACCAAAAACCCTGAGATCTCGGTCGCTTGCCCGGGCGATGATGACGCCGACCGTCTCCACCGGGATCGCGATCGATTGCCGAATCCCCTTCCCTTTTTACACCCACTTTCCCCGCATTTCTTCCCACCTCCAAGCCACGCGCCCCCGCGCACACGGCTCCAAACCGGCCACCCCCCAAGCCCCAAGCCAAGCCAAGCCAAGCCAGCCCACCGTCCCGGCGCGGCGGCAACCACGGCCGGCCGCGCGGCCGTACTGCCCAAACCCCCATTAAAATCCCCACGCGATCCTGAGGAGGAGCACCGCAGCGCGACCCCCTCCGCTCCACCTCCAGTCCCGGCGAGCGAGATGCGGGGCGGCGCGGCGGCGGTGAAGTCAGGGAGCCGCCCGCCGTGGCTGGGGCTTGGCGCGGCGGTGTGGGTGCAGGTGGCGGGCGGCGCCAGCTCCACATTCGCGCTCTACTCGCACGCGCTCAAGGTGGCCCTCGCCGCCGACCAGCGCCACCTCGCGCTGCTCGCGGTCGCCTGCGACGTCGGCGAGAACCTGGGACTGCTCCCCGGGGTGCTCTGCAACCGCCTCCACCCGGCGCTGCTCCTCCTCGTCGGCGCCGGTGCGTGCTTGCTCGGGTACGGCGCCGTATGGCTCCTCGTCTCCGGCGCCGCGCCCGCGCTGCCCTACTGGCTGGTGAGCCGCCGTCTCTCTTGGCTGCTTCTCCGATCAACTAGTTCTAGGATCGATTTGTTGAGATTCCTTTTTTAATAAAAAAAAGATACGTTGCGTCTTCATACGCATCAGTATTATTGGTAATTTTCTATAAGGTTGCGCAATGGGGGTTGAATTGCTTCACTGTGCTGATGTGTAGGTTTAGAGGAAAAGTCCTAGTTTTGCGCCTAGCTGTTGCTTTCATACTTTTGCCGTGCAATGTAGGATCTTCTGGTGTTAATTTGGAGTGGAACTTGTACTGGAAGTCTGGAAAACATGTCTCTTTCTGAGATTCCATGAACAACTGGAAACACCGAGAGTACCCACTAGCAAACAGTCTTGATTGCACACTTGGGCAAATAGAAAGGCAGCATTGGACTTTAGTTTACGGCAATATGCACGTAGGTATGTCTTGATGGTGATGGAGGTGGATTTTTACAAGACAGATCCTGGAGGAGTTAGGTGTGGTGCTTTGGGATTAGCCTTACTGTTTTTTTCCCCTTCTTGAAGTGAGGTTTGCATTGCTTTGCTATCTCCGATTTGAGCCAATCTTTGTTCTGTTGGATAATGTAATTTGAATAATTGCTTTCCTCCAGATTTGGTTTGCATTATGTCTTGCTGCGAACGGTGGCGCGTGGTTGGGGACTGCCGTTCTAGTGACCAACATGAGGAACTTCCCGCTCAGTAGAGGTGCTGTTGCTGGCATTCTTAAAGGGTATTCTGGTTTAAGTGCTGCTGTCTACACTGAAATATATACTGGAGTGCTTGGTGATTCACCCATAAACCTTTTGCTCCTTCTCACTCTGGGAGTTCCTGCTATATGCCTTCTGACAATGTACTTTGTTCGCCCTTGTGAACCCTCTCTGGTGGAGACCAATGCAGAGCAACTCCATTTCCTGTTTGCTCAAATTGCGAGTATTCTTCTTGGGTTTTATCTGGTTGGGGCTACGATACTGGATCATGTCGTGACTCTCAATGACATTATGAACTGTTCTCTGCTTGCCATTATGGTTCTTCTCATTTTTGCTCCCCTGGCAATACCGTTGAAGATGACGTTATGCCCAAAGAGAAAAGGACCATCAGATTCGTCAGATAATGATCATACAGAATCACTTCTGCCTTCTTCCTCTGAATCAAACCTTGGTAATTTTGAAGAATATGATTCAACGGATATCGACATTCTTTTAGCTGAGGGTGAAGGGGCTATAAAGCCAAAGAGAAGAAGACCAAGAAGGGGAGAGGACTTCAGGTTTCGTGAAGCGATTCTGAAGGCAGATTTCTGGCTTCTCTTTGCAATATACTTTGTTGGGGTTGGATCTGGAATCACTGTACTTAACAATCTAGCACAAATAGGAATCGCAGCAGGTGCTGTCGACACAACCATCTCACTCTCTGTCTTCAGCTTCTGCAACTTTTTTGGACGTTTGGGAGGTGGTGCTGTTTCTGAGTATTTTGTCAGGTAACAGAATATGTTGCTTTAACTTGGCTGCTTTTATTTTTTTCGAAATAATTGATTTCATATGATGTTCATTTCTTGGCTTCAATAATTTTATCAGTTTCCCAATTTTTTTGGCCTAGTGAGAGCTGGCTGCTGAGAGATACCTGGTAGAAAACCGGTGCATTTTTTATAGCTCCCAACTCCTAAGATTTATTACATTTCCAATCTGTCTCAATTATTAGAAGACTGCATTGCAGTCTGAAATTTTGAATTTTTTTCCCTGAAGAATAATTCCATAGCATTCTTTTGGAGTGTGAAAAGAGCTCTCAGGGTCTCAGTGTTTGAAGTAAAGGATTTTTATTGACAAATAAATAGCTCTAGTTGATTGCATACACTCTTTCCAAAACATGCACATGCTGACATGCCCTCTCACGTTACACAGTAGCTTTGGGGTAAATTTGTGAATAGTGAACATGAAGGCCTAAGGAATTAACAATTTTTTTTAAGAGACATTAGGGAAGATCCTGAATCCCAGAAGTACAATTTATATAGCTATCAGCTTCCTAGTTTGTGGGTGATAGACATGCCTTTTTTTAAATTCAAATTGTGGTATCTTACAACCTTTTTATTTCACAGGGCAAGGACACTTCCACGGAGTGTACTGATCATATGCACCCAAGTAGTGATGATAATCACATACCTGCTCTTCGCTCTGGGTCAGCGCACCACACTTTACGTCTCCGTCGCCTTACTCGGCATATGCTACGGTGTCCAATTCTCTGTGATAATCTCAATCTCATCGGAGCTGTTTGGACTGAAGCACTTCGGAAAGATATACAACTTCATCGCGCTGGCCAATCCAGTCGGTGCGTTCCTGTTCAACACCCTTGCAGGGTACGTCTACGACCTCGAAGTGGAGAAACAGAAAGCCGGAATGGTAGACACAGATATCGCGTGCCATGGCCCTAATTGCTTCAGGCTCACGTTTTATGTTCTCTCTGGTGCGGCTTGCTTGGGCACACTGCTGAGCACGGTTCTTACTGTGAGGGTCCGGCCAGTGTACCAGATGCTCTACGCAGGTGGATCCTTTAGCCAGCCCAGGACCTCTGCACATTGATAAACAGCGATACAAACTGCAGTGTTTTCTGCATCTAGCTTAAATCTAATAAGAGGTCTGGAACTCTGAATAGCTTCATCAATGACCTATTGTAATTCACGAGCACGCACCCTGCTCTGTCTTGTAATTTTGGGTCGAGTTTGGTCTAAGATGAGGATGTAGAGATGGTTCTGTGCAGCTTCTTGTACCAGATGCTCGTGCTGCTGCACCAGGTTAACGCGCTGAGGCAAGAATTCTTGGATGTACAACAATTGAAATTCCTACTTGTGTAGAGCAATTATACCTGTATATGACATGCTTGTGCGACATTTTGGCGTATTTAGTTTTGAAGAACATCTTTTCTCCTGAAAACATAGAAGAATCTGAACCTCAGGTCTCAATCAAAGCTGTGTGCAAAATTTGGTTTAGGAGTCTTTGGATCTTTAGTCCGGATTAAAATTCATGTCACATCAAATATTTGGAGGCTAATTAGGAGGACTAAATATGAGCTAATTATAAAACTAATTACACAGACGGAGACTAATTCGAGAGACAAATCTATTAAACCTAATTAATCCATCATTAGCACATGTTTACGATAGCATCACATTATCAAATCATGGAGTAATTAGACTTAATAGATTCATCTTGCAAATTAGCCTCCATCTGTACAATTGATTTTGTAATTAATTATATTTAATACTCCTAATTAGTATCTAAACATGATAGAAATTTTAGAAGGACGTAAGGAACCAAACACCCCCTACACCCCCTTACTCATGGCCTTGAATTAGAGCGGTGGTTGGCCTGGGCAACATCAGCAAATCAGCACCCAAACTTTTGAACTGGAAGTTAGTTCAGATCTGACCAGGGTTGGCCAGCTAAACTTCCCTGAAGCCGACAGATCCATGTCCGTGCATCCGGACGCAGTGTCCTCAGTTTGAATCTTGGAGTGGACTGCCTGTCAGTACAACGTCACACTTCATGTTCAGATCTGAAACCCCGGCTCGTTTTGGCGCCACCCTTGTTTTGCCTCTCGGCTGCGTTCACGACCTCTATTCCATCCCGTTGTCAAGACTCAAGGCTATGCACTGACGACGGCTGACGGATAACCTTAAAAAATATTCCACCGTCGCTAACGCTGCAGGTATCTGTGACCATCACGATCGATGGCGCAAGGATCGATAGCGTGAACATGGATCCATTCCGAGATGAAAATTTTACAGCCTTGTTTTTTTTTCTTGTTTCTTTTTCTTTTTACACGGTTGCAGCACAGAGATCAGCAGCAACTCGCCGGTGACCACTGACCACCGTTCACCGGAAATTGCTGGTGCCTCGTCGTCGTCGCTCGCTGCACGTACACAGCAGGACGGCGGCGGGTAGAGGCACCGGCCGACAGGCGGAGGTCACGGGCGCAGGGCGCGCTTGGCAGTTGGCACGCAGCGAGTGAGTGCGTTCTCGGCTAAGTGGGCTTCAGATCCTGGAACATGGACTCCCAGCGCATCTCCTCCTCCTCCATGTCGGCATAGCAGCTGGCGTCCTCCTCCTCGTCGTCGCAGCCGAGGGCTTCCGTGGTCGTGAGGCAGCCGGCGATGACGGCCGTGGCAGGCGGCGCGGGCAGCGCCTTTGCCGTCGCCGCGCAGCTGCTGGTGAGCAGGACGGGCTTGCTCACGTGATGCGCCAGCATCATCGGCAGCGGCGGCTTCCCGCCGCGCGGCGCCACGGGCGACGGCGACGCGACGAGCTTGCCCCAGCTGTGCGCGACCCTACCGCCGCGGCGGCGCGCCGGGAGCGGCAGGCGGGGCGCGGCGAGTGCGAGGGCGGCCGGCGTGTCCCTGCTCCCCGCGCGGCCGTCCAGGCCGCCGCGGGACGACGACGACACGGAGGCGCGGAGCCGGCCGAGGGCGGAGCGCGCGGATCGGTGCACGGCGGCGGCGAGCAGCCTGGTGGCGCGGCGCGGGAGGGCGGTGATGGCGGCGGCGGCGGCGCGGGAGGCGGAGGAGTAGTTGGAGGACTCCTTCCTGGCGAGCTTGAGGATCTCGAGGCGGTGCTTGGCGACGGCGACGCCCATGGTGGCGAGGAACTCGTGATCGAGGTGGCGGACGTCGTCGGCGACCAGCTCGTTGCGCGCGAAGAGGAGCGCGTAGTCGAGAGCCACGTCCGGGTGCAGACCCGCCCTGCACAGCCACGCGTACCAGTCCATGGCTCGGCGTCGGCGAGGAAGGTGACGTCGGCAGGAGGACAAGAAGCGCCGCAGTGGCGGCAGCGGGCGCGCGATCTGGTGTGTGTGTGTGGGTGGGTGTATGTGTGGGTGTGTAGCGGCGTCACGTGAGGCGTGAGCCGGATTAAAACGGGCGTGCGAGGCGACTGGGCGAGGTTGTTGGAGGGCAGCAGCGGGTGGTGTGGATGGTGGTGGTGGCGGTGCACGGCTCGGTGGGCCGCCCACCCACGGAAGAAGGGGCGTGCGCGTCGTCGTGTGCAAACAAAGCCGATCTGCAGCAGGCTGTGGCGCGCGCGCGCGCCGCTGACACCACCGGCCGGCGGGTTCGGTGTCGGGGGCTCCGCCGGCGTCATGCGCAGGTCGGGCCACCGTCAGCGAATCCGGGCGAGAGCGGAAGGCCCAAAGCGAGCCGTTTGGCTCGTCCCCGGACGGCTCGCGCGCAGCATTCTGCAAGAGTTACGGGCAACGTTCTCCAAAACGTGGCTGTGTTGGCGAGCTTGACGATCTTGAGGCGGTGCTTGGCGACGGCGACGAACTCGTGGTCGTGGTGGTGGCGCACGTCGGCGGTGCCCGTGTCATGTGCCCCAGGTCGGGCCACCTTTTTCAGCGAATCTTGTGAGAGACAGAGGAAGGCCCAAAGCGAGCCGTTTCGGCCTCCTCGACCCAAAACACACAGCACTTACCGGCGGCGGCGCACAGAATTCAGGCCTTGGGCCAGCCCAAACACTGGTTTGGTCACGGTCCCAGCCACCCGGCCCAACGCAACCGAGTACTTCCTTTTTCCATCGTGTTTGAGAACTATGCAACGAACGAGGTCCGTCAGATCTACGTCAAACTAAAACCCTAGCTTCATTCCTCTCTCCTTCCCTACCTGTGTCGTCACCCCCCGCGCGGTACCCGCCGCCATAGCGCTGCCGCCGCGGCCCACCCCGCCGCCACCGCGCCTCGCCGGCCCCCGCGCAGGGCTCGCCACCAGCCGCCGGAGCCAGGGAAGAATGTTGAAAATTTTGTTGGGTCAACATTTTTTAAAAAATATTGGTGCAACTTTTTTTAAAATTTTTGGCAACTTTTTAAAAAATGTTGATAATATTTTTTCAGTTAGATAAGCTTTTGATCTGCAGCGTGCTATAATGGATTTACTGGACCTTATTGAGCTTTATAGTTTCATCCTCAACCATCTTGCGATAGACATGTTGGAGCCCCCGAATCGAACCTCCTAAATTCAACCGTGCGCAACGGCTAGCGACCCAAGCAAGGATCACAGGATGCAGGCGACCGGCGGCGAGGAGAGGGCGGTCGGCGAGAGGCATGACGCGCTGCGGCGCGGCACCTATAGCGGGCCCGTGGGCAACGTCACCCTGGCTCCTCGCGGTACTAGAAACAACCCTCAGGAATCGTTTAAGAGAGTGCTAGAATTCTTGCAGGAATCCAAAGAAATTCAGATGTTCCATAACGAGGACTTGAAGATAAGAAAACTAACTTCCCTAAAGCTTATACACGGGATTTCATAGTAAAACCTTATTGAAGCGCATGTAAACTGCAAAGTATCAGCTATTTGGATAGATGCAAATCTTGAGAGAGTATTTTAATTTGGGGTGGTAATAACAATGCTAGTTGTATAGATGGTCAGATGAACGAGGCTAAGTGGGCGGCCCAAAGCACGGTCCTAAAAAGTACGACACTAACATGACCCGACACTATGTCAATAGTACCTGAGCTAGCACGGCTCTATGCATAGTGTAGTGCTTGGGCCACCATACGAGCACGTAGTGCCGGTCCAGGCACGACACGATTTTTTGCCAGGCACTATGTGGCACGATTACCCCAACCTATAATGCTGTAAAATAGATGTATATTATACTGTTTGATGAAATGTATATATCTCTATATGAATTTACGGTGAAATTGGTTTATCTATACATGAGTTTATGATGAAATGGATGAATTGATGTACATCTATATGAATTTGTGATGAAATTGATGAAGTTTTGAGTTGAATGAGTGGATACATAGTGCTAGGGTCGGCACGGGCACGATGGGTCGCTGGGCCTATAGTGCCGGCGACACTATGAAAATAGTACAACACTATGAAAATAGTATAGTGTAGTGTCTGGGCTGGAAGGTCGGCACGACGTCCCGACACGACACGATTAGGCAATAGTGCCTAATAGTGTAGTGCCTAATAGTGCCGGGCTGAGTAGTGCCAGTGCCGGGTAGTGTCGGGCCGTCCATTTGGCTATCTATAGCTACTTGTCAGGAACGGGATATCATATTTGTACAAAACATTTATGTTTTTTCCACCCAATCAAAACGAGACAATGAATAACAACTGCACATTTGTATGTAAAGAAATTCTAGATGTATGCCTTGTATATGCAGTTTGGAATGCCTATTGTTTGTAGCTTTTGTACTGTATACCTACTAATGGGTTGTTGGCTTTATTGAAAAGTGAAACCCACAAAGGGAATAAGGGAGAAAAGTGAAACAACCTGGACACTGTTGATTTGTTGGCCTTTCCATTGCTACCCAGGCAAAGACTTCCTGATGAACCTGACCACAAGGAGTAGAATACAACAAAACGTTGTCCATCCATCTATAGCAACTTGCCAATCCGAACGGCAACAAAGCTGCAGAAGAATGATCAACTAGTAAGTGCCAGCACTACAATGCCACTGGTGGTTTCCTCTTGGACGCTACGCTCCAGTAACTGCAGATGGCATGCCACTGTTCGATAGAAACTATGGTACCCAAGCGTACCGGCCTTTCCCGCGTTCCACCGAACTGACCCATGCACATGAGACCAAAACTGCGTTTTTTTTTTGGGGGGGGGGGGGGGTGGGGGTGGGGGGGGGGGGGGGGGGGGGGCGGGGGGGCTGCCATTGCCTTGATCGATCGAAAATCGTGCTCGTCCAGACCATGGGATTCCATCAAAATATCCTCTCCGAGCCAAGAATCCAAGACGCATCCAGTTGAAGGACCCCATTGCCAATGGCTACCAGTGGCCATTATGAGCCATCTCGCGCCCACAAAGGAAAGGGAAAGCGAAGCCGTGACGGGCCATCCGTGCACGGTGTAGGGTCCTTTCAGGATGGATGGGCAACTCCAACTGGGGAGATGGCAAGTAGCAGCAGGAGCAGAGGACCAGTGGAAATGGTGTACCACACAGACAGTCTTCCCAGCTCTGTCCATTTCGTTCAATCCTGTCTCTGATGAAGAGCAGTGGCAGAGCACAGGCTGAACTGAATTGACCCTTGTTCAACCCTTTTCCTCTGTCCAAGCTTGCCCGGAAGGGCATTGTGCATTTTATTTTTCTTTGTGCAGCTTTCGTATCCAAGCAAAAGCTGTTCAGCTAATATTAGCTGTAGTTGATCTAGATAAATCCAGCTATTTTCATGCTCTAAGCTAGCAACTATCCAGTTTGACACATAAAAACTTTCCAGCTACTTCCTCTATCCCAAATTACTATTTATTTTGGTTTTTTCTAGATGCATAATCTTTAATATAAATCTAGATATATATTATGTCTAGATACATAGCAAAAGTTATCTATCTAGAAAAATCAAAACGAATGGTAATTTGGAACGGAGGAAGTAGTTGCCATCACCCAACTACTTTTACCTAATCGACTGAAAAAACTAAAATACCCATGGACATAAACTTAAAATTAATTTAATTTGCTACGAGAAAGTAGAGTGACATTAAAGGCATAATAGACATTTCCCTCCATTAGTTGCCTCCATGATACAGCTTTTAATAGCCAGCTTATTATTAGCCATACTAGCTTTTAACTATTCAACTTTTTTTTAGCTCTACCCATGAGCCAATTTTTTTTAACTATTCATGTTTTTTATTAGCTTCCTTTATGAGCAAATTGCTGTATGAGGGAGTAATTAGATTGACTGTAGATGATACTGCAATGAGAGTCCAGCACATCTGACTCTATTATTAGCCATGCTCTAAGCACATTGCTCTGTTTAGAACATATCAATTTTGCGGAATTGAAATAAACGTGTTCCTTCCGCAGATCATGGCAAGCTCTTATCTCGTCTGAAGAAGACTGCAAGCGCCCATTCCTCGATGCAGTTCACGCGCCACTCATCTCAAGAAGAATGCGAACAAAGCAGCAAACTCCTCCCCTTGTCGATTCTCCCTCATAAAACCAAATGGACTCTACTGCTCTAGCGAATGGCGCCGGCAATGGCAGGACGAGAACAAACACGGAGCCATGCCGATGCCGTGCGGCGCAGCCTGAGCCTGCAGCAACAAGACATCACGGCGGATGGATGAATCCCCAGGAACCAGGAGGCCTCTATTACTCCGGCCGCCGCCGCCGCCTACCTTCACCGCGCCAGGCGGTGGCTCGGGCGCTCGGCTAGGCTCGCCCACCCCGATCACATAAACCTGAGCTGTCACCGCCGCGAGCTCTGTCTGACCGCGCGCGCTGGTCAGCTAACCGCTAACGGGAGACACAGAAACCGCCGGCCCGCCCGGCCGCCGGGCTTACCGCGTCGCGCGCCGTGTGCATGGGCAGGACCGCAGGAGCCACCCCGAGAGCCCGGAGAGGTGGCCGCGTCGCGCGGTGAAGGTGCCCTGCCGCCCTGCAGCCCGCGCGGACAGGCTCCGACCTGGCCTGCCTCTGCCTCCATGCCTTGTGGCCTCTTGGCCGCTAGCATTTACTATTTAGGCGGGGTGCGGTGTGGGCGTCTGGCAGTGGCAGGCAGCCAGCGTCCTCCTCCCGCGTGCTCCTCTGCACTCTCCTTGCCCCCCGGGGTGGACACGGACACGGTCGCGCCACTGCTCTGCTCGGGCCTCTGAAGGGGCATTGCCCGTGTCCTGCTCCTTGCCCGGGTCGCCGGCGACTCGGCATGGCCGCGGCGGGGTTGCGGCTTCTTGGGGTCGTATGGATCTTCGCGACGCTGATGCCGCTGGGCGCTGCGGCTGCGGCGGCGGCGGGCGGGCATGCGGCGGTGGCGGCGGTGGACGGGCGGCGCGCCGTCGCGGCGACGGGGGAGGACTTCGTGTGCGCGACATTGGACTGGTGGCCGCCGGACAAGTGCGACTACGGCACCTGCGCCTGGGGCCGCGCCGGCCTGCTCAACCTGGTGAGTGCCGAACTGGGGACCCACCGCCGCCTAGCCATCTCTTCCTCCTCCCTCCATTCCTGTCCGGAATTCTTGGTGATCCAAGGACGCGGCGAGGTGACACGCAGTTTGTTTCTGTCTTCTCCGCGCAGGATCTCTCCAACAAGGTCTTTCTCAATGCCATCAGAGGTAGGCGACGACCGGCTCCCGCCGCCGCTCCGTTGAGGTTACCGGTCACGTACTGCGGCTCATCTCTTTGCCAATGCGGCGGTGAATTTTTGTTTCAGCGTTCTCGCCGCTGAAGCTCCGGCTGGGAGGGTCGCTGCAGGACAAGGTGGTGTACGGCACCGCCGACCTCGGGCGGCCGTGCACGCCGTTCGTCAAGAACGCGTCCCAGATGCTCGGGTTCACGCAGGGGTGCCTGCCCCTGCGCCGGTGGGACGAGCTCAACGCCTTCTTCCAGAAGTCAGGGTGAGTTTCAGCAACTCACTCAACCGTCTGACGAATCCTTTTTAACTAACTCTGAATTTTCTGTGCCGTGAGCATTCATCGGGTGTTGTTGAACAAATTGCAGCGCCAAGGTTGTGTTCGGGCTCAACGCGTTGAACGGCCGGGTCCCGTTGCCGGATGGATCCATGGGAGGGCCCTGGGATTACACCAATGCAGCATCGCTGATTCGGTATACCGCATACAAGGGCTACCAAATCCATGGATGGGAGCTTGGTATGTTAATTGTTCGTATTATGCATTTTATTATCTTGCTAGTAGTTGTTTCGAAATGCATCGCTTGGCGATGCTGTTTGGCATGGAAGAGGAAGATTTAATGCGTAACTCGTTTATGAAAGGCACTTTTCGATGTGTCTGTTTTGGGAGAAGTGCTGCAGTTGCTGTCCAAACATCTTTCAATGTAGGGTCCTCTGAAATTATTTCAGAATGTTGATCTCGACATGTGACATGTCCAATCTATAGGGCAGCAGCATGTGTGGTTAGGCTGCCTACTTCCAATTTCTCAATTATCCACAGTTTTTATACCAAAATAAAAAACACTTTTGAGCCTGCAATTCTGAAATATTTTGTCTTCAAAAAATAAATAGCAGTGAAATCAATTTCAATCATGGATTCAGAGAAACTTGGGTGTGTGCTCTCCTTGCAGGAAATGAACTTAGTGGTAGTGGAGTTGGAACTCGAATTGGGGCTGGCCAATATGCCGCAGATGTGATCGCCCTAAGAAGAATAGTCGACGACATTTACCGAAGCAATCCATCAAAGCCATTGGTGCTTGCTCCTGGAGGATTTTTCGAACCAGGCTGGTTTACTGAACTTATCGTCAAAACCACGCCAAATCTACTGAATGTGATCACCCACCACATCTACAATTTGGGACCAGGTATGCGCACCGACAGCTATTTGTGGATGAATTTGGTTCAGGCATACAGAAACTGGAAGTAAAATGTGCTGGATATCGCAGGAAGGGATACACATCTGATTGAGAAGATCCTCGATCCATCGGTCCTAGACGGAATGATAAGTACATTCAGCAATCTTCAGGGGATACTGAAATCCACAGGGACGTCCACCGTCGCATGGGTTGGGGAAGCTGGAGGGGCTTACAACAGCGGCCACCACCTTGTCACTGATGCTTTTGTGTTCAGCTTCTGGTAAGCTACCAAGTTTTCTGGTTTTTAAATTCTATAAAAGTTCATCAAGATGTATTTTATTGAGATTTTTTGGGGTGATTTTCCAGGTTTTTGGATCAGCTTGGGATGTCAGCAAAGTATGACACAAAGAGCTACTGCAGACAGAGTTTGATTGGTGGCAACTACGGCCTGCTGAACACCACAACATTCCAACCCAACCCTGACTATTACAGGTAAAAATACATCATTTTCTTCAAGACTTACATAACAAGTAACAGGTACAGCCACTTGACGAAAAACTTGCCTTGTATACCGACAAAACGAATCGTCTTGTGCTGGAATACTAACACGATTGGATGCATTGAACAAGCTACAATCCTTTGTTCTAAATGCATAGAACCATCCCAAACGATTAGAACCCAACAGCTACTTCATGTCCAAGCCAACAAATGGCATTGCAAACCAAAAAATTGCCAGTTTGTCACTTCAATGATAGATTTCTTTTTTCTGAGATTTTTATCCTCGTTTTATTTTCATTGCAGCGCTTTACTGTGGCATCGCCTCATGGGAACCAAAGTTCTAGCAACAACATTCACGGGCACCAACAAGATCCGCGCATACGCGCACTGCGCAAGAGATTCGGTAAGGAATTCAGCACATTTTCATCAGCAAAATCATTAAAGAAAAACTGTCATCTCCTAGAGAATTCGTGCTCACTCTTTCCCCTGCATGCTCATCGTTCAGCCAGGAATCACTCTACTGCTGATCAACCTCAGCGGCAACACCAAGACCCAAGTCTCAGTGACTCAAACCGCCGCCGTCGCTGGCGGTGCGCACAACCACGGCGCTCGGAGGAGCAACACCACGACCCAAGTCTCTGTGACAACCCAAGCCGCCGCCGCCGGTGAGCACAAGCACGGCTGGAGGAGGCACGGCAGGAAGTTCGGGCACTCCCACGCCCCCGGGCTCGCGGCGGCGGCGGCCGCCGGCGCCACGAGAGACGAGTACCACCTGACGCCCAAGGGCGGCGATCTGCGGAGCCAGGTGATGCTGCTGAACGGCAGGGCGCTGGCCACCGGCGCCGACGGGAGCATCCCCAGGCTGGAGCCGGTGAAGGTGGGCGCGGCGGAGCCCATCGCCGTGGCGCCCTACTCCATTGTGTTCGCTCGGATTCCACATTTCAATGCCCCGGCATGTAGTTAGGACTTAGGAGTAGATGGGTAGATCATAATAATGGGTGTTTGGGGGTGATTCGTGATTGGTGATGATGGATGGACAGCGAAGCTTTCCATCTGGACGATGAAGTGAGATGCAAGGCAATTGCCAAAGGAAAGGGATTCTTGCAATGTAAAAGGTTGAAAAAATTATGATGATGAACAATGGAAAGGGCAAAAGCTATCTTCCAGCGTCTCAGTTTTTTTTAAAGCATTTCAATTCATTGTTTGGATGAAGCAGAATTGTGCAAGGGCGAGAAAAAAGTTGAATGAATTTAAGAGTGGTATTGGAAGAAAAATGTTGAGCTACAAAGTACAGGACGTAATAATTTTACTTTTATAGTGTGATGGAAAATAATGAGTTGATTTGAAGCAAATGGAACCAAAGAAATACTCTTGTCCAGAATATTGTGGTGCAACGAAGAATGAGAAACCGATTGAATCAAACTGGAACAAAATAAGTTTTCAGATTCTTTCTGAAGCAGGCATTTGTAGATGCTGCATTTTTTTTCCATGACAAAGAAAATAAGTTTCAGTTTGTAATGGCCAGATTTGTTGGCTGTTTTAGCGAAATAGTACAATGGAAATGCGCAATGCAAACAGCAACGAGCGCTTACCTTGCATTACACTACACTGCAGGCGATAGTACATAACACAACATTGGAATGATGGGCAGAAGGTAGCCATTAACAAACCATATGATTTGCCACCAGTACGATGCAACAATCATGTATCATTGTTCAAAGATTTCAACATCATCGCCATCATCAAGGGACTGGGAAAATTGCAGACACAGGACATCTCTTCTCTTCTACGTGGTGCTACAAGCGGTAAGAGTAAGGCTAATGGTAACGCCTCCAGGAGGCCCAAAGAGAAAGATGAACAGTAGCAGCAATCCTGAAACAATGAGACCAAAAAAACAGCGGCGCAACTCTGCGCGCACGACACACGAACTGGCGATCTGGCAAGAGTTATTCAAGATGTCCACGGATCGGTGTATACTTCTGCTGCGCTTGGTGTGGCTCTTACAGGTACTTGAAGATCAGGCCACCGTGGGTAGCGAAGAAGGGGGCGAACACAAGGGACTCCACGGCCATGAGCTTGATGAGGATGTTGAGGGATGGGCCAGAGGTGTCCTTCAGGGGGTCACCGATGGTGTCGCCGATAACGGCAGCCTTGTGGCAGTCTGATCCCTTGGGGCCCAGGGTCCTTGCGTGCTCGCTGGCACCAGCCTGAAACAAACAAGGTAAAGTTGAGGACAAAGTTAATCACTGACCATAGATACTGACTCGTATTATCCAGGACTTTTTCAGAGCCCTTACCTCAATGTACTTCTTGGCATTGTCCCATGCACCACCAGTGTTGGAAGCAGAGATGGCAATCTGCCAAGATTTCAAACGTCATAAACCATTCAACCAGTTAACACACAAAAGTAAATACACAGAGCAACAGGAAGTGATACGCACCTGCACTCCAGAAACCAGGGCACCAGCAAGAACACCAGAGAGGGTCTCCACACCAAAGAGGGTTCCAACAATGAGGGGAGTGAGCATGACCAGAGCACCTGGGGGGATCATCTCCTTGATGGAAGCATCGGTAGAGATCTTGACACAGGTAGCGTAGTCAGGCTTGCCAGTTCCCTCCATCAGACCAGGAATGGTGTTGAACTGCCTGCGGACCTCCTCAACCATCTTCAGAGCAGCACTTCCAACACTCTTCATGGTCATGGCAGAGAACCAGTATGGAAGCATGGCTCCGACAATCAAGCCAATGAAGACCTTGGGGGACAGGACATCGACAACCTTCACTCCAGCTCTGCTGACAAAGGCACCAAAAAGGGCCAGGGACACAAGAGCAGCTGATCCAATGGCAAATCCCTGCAAGAGGATACAAATGAAATAAGTTCAACAATTTCCTTGTTAAACATCTAATAGAATCGAATCGACTTGAGCCAACACAGAATACAACTTTACCTTTCCAATAGCAGCAGTGGTGTTGCCAGCTGCATCAAGAGCATCAGTTCTCTCACGGATTCTGTGGCTCATTCCAGCCATCTCAGCAATGCCACCAGCATTATCACTAATGGGACCATAAGCATCAATAGCAAGGCCAGTTGCGATTGTGCTTAGCATACCAAGGGCGGCAACTGCTATGCCGTACATTGCAGCAATAGAGAAACTGACATAGATGCTGACAGCAATGGCGAAAATTGGGATGATAACTGACTTGTATCCTAGAGCCAGACCGAAAATCACATTGGTGGCAGCACCAGTTCTGCAGGAATCCGCAACATCTTGCACAGGACTGCCATATAGGGAAAAAAAATCATGTTAGGGTTAAAACAGTATCACATAAATGATCAAGAAACACTAATTATTGATTAGTAAGACCTAATTATAGACCGATAGGATTCTTACCTGTATGCATTGCTGGTGTAGTATTCTGTGACAAAACCAATAATAAGACCAGCCCACAGACCAATTGAAACACAGAAGAACAAGCCCCTACAAACACATGACACTTCAGTCAGAAGAGAGTACATTCCGCACACAAACAGCAAAGGTTGATAATAACATACCAGTTGGATACTTCCTTCTGAGCACCAAAGTTGAAGATGGTGAACTTGGCTGGAAGGGCCAACCAGCTGATTATCGCAATACCAACAGTCATCAGAGCAGTGGAGATGATGAGCTGCTTCTTAAGTGCAGGTTCGATTTCTTTCACAGCCTTGATCTCAAAGAAGTCAGTGGCAAAGAGTGTGGTGAGCAAGCAGACTATGATGCCAACAGAGCTCACAAGCAGTGGGTAGCACATCCCAGTAAAATCATGGTTGATTCCAAAAGATGAAATAGATGCAACAACAAGGGCAGCACAGGAAGATTCTGCGTATGACCCAAAGAGATCAGACCCCATTCCAGCAATGTCACCAACATTGTCACCAACATTATCAGCGATCACCTGCAAAACAAGATTTACAAGTTCAGAAATGACAATACCAAGTGTCATATGGCCCTCCTGTAAGTGACAGGATTGCCTGTAAATTAATATTGTAAGCCCAAAGCAGAGATAAGAAAACTCACAGCTGGGTTCCTAGGATCATCCTCGGGGATGTTCCTTTCAACTTTGCCAACAAGATCAGCACCCACATCAGCAGCCTTTGTGTAGATACCTCCACCAACTCTTCCAAAGAGAGCCATGGAAGACCCACCAAGGCCATACCCAGTGATAGACTCGAAAAGACCCTCCCAGTCATCACCATAGTACAACTTAAATACGTTAATGGTGATGTAGAGAACCACAAGACCGCTTGATGCAAGCAAAAAGCCCATGACGGCACCAGAGCGGAAAGCGACAATAAATGCCTTCCCGACACCCTTCCTGGCTTCCAGGGTGGTTCTGGCATTGGCATATGTGGCAATCTTCATTCCAAGGAAACCAGAGACCAAAGAGGTGATAGCTCCAAGCAAGAAGGATGCAGTGCTGAAGAGTGCAGTGAAGAGAGCGGGCTTGCAGTACTTTCCCTTGCTATAGGTGCAGGGCTGGCTCTTTGTGCTGAATCCCTCAACCGAACCAAGGAAGAGGAAGATGACAACAGCGAAGATCGACATGAAAATACCAACATATTGGTACTCCGTGAAGAGAAACGATGTTGCTCCTGTTCATAAAAGAGAAGACATTTGTCAAATATAGATCAGATGATTAGTCTCACTAGGATAGTAGGATGTAAAAGCAGTAACTATAACAAAATCCCAGATTAGATTGTGTTGCACATGCTAACTAAGAACGATATAAAGGCATGCTCAGTTAAACAAACACCAGAAAGAATACAACTATTGGTCCAATTTTATCTTTCTAGTACTAGTACCTAAGCCTACAGACTGACACATCCAACAGCCAGTTGTCAACAACCCAGGGAAGTCACAAACCCATGACCCCCCAAGCAGGTACCTCCAAAAGTGCTCATCTCCCTGTGTCCCCATCTCAATCATAGGAAAAAAAACACAAGGGGTCAAGATTGGTGGCAGGTTCAAACAAAACCCCACGGATTCGACACGTATCCGATGAGCACTAGACCATCCATGCCGATCTGGTTGGGAGGCTCAGAAGTCAGGGAACAATTGACACATTGGTGAGACATGTCAGATGTCCTTATCCAAGAACCAGGCCTTCCAGGTCCAGATCTACCTAAAACTAGGACATCAGAGTCCAGTTAACAATTGTTGTAAGCTTAAGTCACAGCCAAATGGCGTTCCAGCAATCTACTTCTTACGTGTACACATATACTCTAGTTAGTTAGAGACAGGTCCATCACGCACCTTCCACTACTGAGTTTCGAGATCTACACGACTCAGTTGAAAGCAACTGCATCTCCACTACAGCACCGACACAGGGCAAGAGCTCCGCTCAAGGCATTAAAAGAAATCCTTAACAAAGCCCAGATTCAGCACCACCAACCACAGGCACCTAAAGCCAATTCCCAGATTTACACGTCCCAGGGGAGGAGAAAAATTATTTGTGAGCCCCACTTGGGACCCGTGAATCGAATTCTAGCAAAACAACAGTAACACATCACATGACCCCCACTTGAAAAACCCAGATTTGGGACAGGTGCCAAGAGTTCCTGAAAATATCACAAAAGTACATAGTTTGGGAAGGAAAAGGGAACAGCATTTGGCAGCCCCCACAACACAAAGGTACCCAGTACCCCCCCCCCCCCCCCCCCAGAAAGATTTGTCTTCCATTGAAAATATCTAATCTGACAGTAATCTCGGTTCAGCAAAAGTTTCTCATGATTTTCGTCTGTTTAGAAAGCCGTTATAGACGGGGAGATGGTGGGTAGAAATTAGAAGGATGTTTTAGCTAGCTGACCCATGCTAAATTTGGAACTTTACCGCCAGATCAGTGTTAATTAATTAAATCTACTAAAGAAAGGAACGGCCAGCAAAAGCCTGAACCTTATATCCCAAAGATCTCGCTCGCCTTTCGAGAAAATTTTATCCTAAACACGGCGAGTCATAGCGTCATCCTCGCGCGAGAGAAAAAAAAACGTGGCTTCCAGCACGAAATGCGCAGATCTAAACGAACCAAGCGGCAGCACCAGATCTGGGAGACCCTGCTCCTCACCTTCGGAGATGGCGTTCTGGATCTCGGCGCACTTGACGACGACGTTGTGGTCGTTGAGGCCCTCCTCCTCCTCGATGAGGTAGTCGCCGTAGCCGTTCTTGCTGCCGCCCGAGGCGGCCGCGGCCGGGGAGAGCTTCACCCGCGACACGATCACCCACTGCACGACGGCGAAGGCGATGCCGATGATGCCGGCGATGGGGATGAACACCTCGGTGGCGAGCGGCGAGAGGATCGCCATGGCGGCGTCGGCGGGGCCAAAACCCTAACCCTACGCGCGGGGAACGCACGGGCGCGAGGCGGCGGCGGGGGTGGGGGAGGGGCGACGCGTCTCGCTCTGCACGCTCTCTCCCCTGTGCTCGGGGCGCGTGGTTAAATAGCGGGAGCGAGCGCGGAGGTGGCGAGGAGAGAGAAGATGGGGCGGGTTGAGAATGTGAATAAATCGGAGGGGCTAATGTGTAAGAGTTGCGTCACTGCGTGTGGTGGTGTGGTGTGGTGTGGTGGGCTGGAAATTTTTTTGCGCTTTTGCTGGCCCGGGATGGCAGGTGGGCCCGCAGGATAAACATCTTATCTTTCCTTTTTCTTTTCTTTGATAGGCAGGAAAAGATCTGGATCAGGAAGGTTAAGGGAGTGAGCTTGCGCTGACGTGTAAATTGTGTTCAACATTGGATAAACATTGCTTTGGGCAGTGTGTTTACCCAATCTTCCTAAAGGATCAACGATGATGGCGCCAAAATTGGCAATGCCCCGTGAGGCAACGACTTGCCATCAACTCCCTTATTCTGGCGGTCCTGAGGAGAGAGAAAGCAGCGAATGCTGGGGCACCAGCGAGGAGAAAGCAGATTTAAATTTCAACAAGAATTGTGCATTGGGGTATCTGAAAATATGGATACTTTACGTGCATTTTATCTATGGGTCACAGTGCTGCTTCTGATCAAATTTGTGTGCTCCAAACAAGCGGCTATTATTAGAGTTCTCCTAGCCAGGTTCAATCGCACTCAACAAAATGACTACACTTATCAATAATCAGATTAGGGTTCTACCGGGAATAAAATCAAAAAATGATGGTAGTTAGAACCTTTGTTGCTATTAGTGCATGGCAAGTTGAAGGACAATTATGGTTACGCTCGGGGCTCATTTCATCTTCACCACTTTGCACTTGCACCTAAAGCGACCCACACTAGCAACTGCTTTTATGTATTTTTGTTTTTATTTTCCAGGCTTTGTGTGCCAAAAGTGCAAATTATTGGTATCGTGTTTTTATGAATTTTCATGCTCATCATGGCTCCATTGATTCTCTTCTTCCATCATGCCTCTCAAATTATGACTCATCCTACAGGCATCATCTCTCTATTACCTTCACTAATTTACTACACATCACGTTGAGTCACCGCCACCTCCTATGCTATTGACAGCACGAATTTTGTGTCTCCAAAGTGAACCTATTATTATAAGACGTCAAATGTTCATGTTCAAGTATTTTTAAAAAAAATAAAAACATGCGCAGAATGGGTGGCAATTAATTCCGGAGATAAAACTAGCTTGAATCAATTTACCTTTTGTCCATTTTCCCTGAAGCCATGGAGCCATCTCAGCAGCAGCAATTTGGGAGTTACGGGGTGCTTGTCCACCGACTGATGATTCAGTTAGTTTAGGGAGACCTTTCTCCCATAGCTGGGCCGTTCGGTGCACTCTAATGCTTGATAGGGACCTTCATCCTACTGCTAGCTCGCTGATGGTGCTCCATGATTCAGTGGTTGCTGCTGCACGTAAAAAACATAAACATCCAGGCCCTTTTTTTGTGTGTGTGTTTGTTGTAAATTGCGTACCAAGATATTTGGGAAGTTGGTTGGTCCCCTTTTTTAATTCTCACCTAGCAACATGGATATGTTCGCTAGCATTGCATTGCACATAGAAACTTTTAATTGACCTAACTGTACTTTTTGTTTATGGGTGTGGCTCGTGAGATGTCTTAATATCTCGAGGAGTAGTTCTTACGCTATTTCATGGTTTCTCGCTAGCACACACCACTTGTTTGCTATAACATGGTGTCATGGTCGAGTAAATGACGACCATGTGAAATCGTCTAGGTAGTGAGCTGCATTTATGGTTGTGAATAGACTGGTAGAGCTCTGGCATTTGTAATAGCATATTTTTGTACAATGATAAATCGAATAAGGATTATCATTCTCGAAATATATAATGATTAGGAAGCACACTATCTTTTTACCATATATTGACTTATATAGTTATGTTAGGATTAAATTTCGTAAATATATCATTTTACACTACTAGAAATATGAGCATTCGAGTCCCATGCCTTAATACGGGATACATTTTGATCTGATGCTAATGTTAGCATTAGTACTGGGTCCAAATTTAGAGGTCCCCGGAAGCATTTTAGTACCTAACACCATCCGGTACTAAAAGTGACCCTTTAGCATGGGGTAGCGTTACGACACAGTACTAAAGGCTGAGAACTTTTAGTACTAATAATTTTGACAAAATCTATTACTAAACTATAGAATCAATGGTCAAGCAAAGCCGTTAATAAGAAGCAGCGTCTCATTATATTGGTATTATATTAGACGCACCCATCCCTATTTGTGCACGGCTGAATCATTGATTGAGGTATTCAACGACAAGAATTCCATAGTTTATACATGATCCTCGACTTAGAGGATAACATAGTACATGCTAACTTGTTCTGTTTTTTCCTGGAAAAGGAAATCAAGCAAGAGTATATACTTTGGATGCCATGGCTAACAGATGAAAAATACTAAAGTACCTTTATACATTATGTCATGTTTAGATCTAGGGACTAAACTTTAGCCGGCTAAAAATTCCCTGATGATCCAAACAGTGAGGCTAAAAGTGAGCTAAAAATTAGCCAACCTCCCAACTAAGGGCCTGTTTTCTTGCACTTGCTAAACTTTAGATGCTAAAAGTTGCTAAACTTTAGCATCTAAAGTTTAGCCAAACCTATTTTCTTCCACTTGCTAAAAGGCATTGAATGAGAAGGTTAAAGACATGTTTGCCCCTAATGATTGATACCCTTCTTTCTCTCTCATCTCACTTTCCTCCCTCCTCCCTGGCGCCATTTTCCCTGGTTCAACTGCAGCTCTTGGCGCCAGGAACTTGGCGCCATTTCTTTCCTGGCGCCATGCACCTTCCTGCCCATTCGTTCCACTCCTTGCGCCGTTCCTACTAACGTTGCGTCGATCAATAAAATGGAATGCCACGGTGCTGGCAGCCATTTTTTTATTGAAGCAAAAAATTGTTGTGCATCCCAAAAATTACATTATTACAACAAAAACTAAAGGATCCTATGACCTATTGAACAATCCATCGGCTATCCAATCCTGAAACTGGTTCATGCTTTGATCTTCATATTCATGTTGGGTAGCACCTTCATTTGCTTGAGATGATGATCCTCCAATCCCGAAACTGGTTCATTTCATGTCTGGTAGATGATATTTCGTACCCTTGTACGGGGCAAGATACCCAGTACGGTTTGCGTATCCAGAGTCGACAAGATAAAACTTCCCTGCACATCAAAAGTACTCGTGTTACATATATCCAGAAACATTCGTACTACGTGCAGATAGGGCATAGAGGAAGTAAGTACCTTCAGGGGGGTGTGGAAATTTATCGCCATACTTGTCCAATGCATCTTTGAAGACTCTCATGTCATGAACCGATCCAGGCCATCCCGCGACGACAAAGGTAAATCTCATGTCGAAGTCACATATGGCTAACACATTCTGGTTAGTGTACCCATGTCGTCCCGTATGTTGGACAGCCTTATCTGCTGGCACAACAACAGGCACGTGTGTACCATCTATAGCCCCAATGCAATTGTCAAAGTATGGAGAGAACCGTGGTGATCTCAACTTTGGATGCACAGTACTAAATGTTGTGTCAACTGGTCTAATGATATCCCCTGCTAGCTTGCA
The DNA here is from genome assembly GCF_005286985.2 of Setaria viridis. Lineage (NCBI taxonomy): Eukaryota > Viridiplantae > Streptophyta > Magnoliopsida > Poales > Poaceae > Setaria > Setaria viridis. Next base: position 4,034,003 of record NC_048266.2, read on the forward strand.
AATGCTGTGTAATACTTTGTCGAACTTCCTACTAACTGTGCAAGTAGACCTAACAAAACGGTCTTCGGCTTGCCTCATGCTTTGGGGGGCACCACACATCCACAGGAATAAAGCTAAAGACTCTACTGATGTCATTCTCCTAGTAGACTTTAATCCATAAGACTGTACAAGGAGATTATGAAGCCTATCAAATACATCCCTATTCATCCTGAACATGTTGTAACAAGATGATCTATTTCCTAAAGTTTTGATAACCCATTCATATCCTGATCTTGTAGGGACCCTATATTGTGATCTGTTCAAGTGTGTGGCATAATAGTACATACCGAGGAAAGCACCAACGGCAACAAATTCTCTTCTTATTCTTTTCCTCTTCTGAAACCAGTCATCAACATAGTCAAATAAGTCAACCTGTAGATAGAATGAAATAGTCCACAAATCAGCCATGAAATAGTTCTCAACAAGGCAGGAATAAAAGTTGTCAACAAAACAGCCATGAAATAGTTCTCAACTAATCAGCCACAAATCACACGACAAATTTATTAAAAGTTGTAACATGACTAGCAACACAACATGACAGAACCATAGTTCTCAACAAATTCTCCTCACATGACAGAATCATAGTTCACACAAATTTATTAAAAGTTCTAACAGTACTAGCAACACAACATGACAGGTACTTGTTGCCTACAATTCATGGCCGGCCAAAGGTCTTCCCACACTTAGTTTGCAACCATTTGAACCTTGCTTCCTTTGTCTTCAGTGTGCCAAAAGCTACCCTGTTAAGTCTATCCCTAAACAACTCCATAGCAAAAAAGTACTCTTCTGACTCCTCTGATGCTCCACACTCCTGTGCCAATAGAAGGCTTGCTCTGAACTCATCTTCTTCTTTGTCATGAGAATGCCTTCTAAATTCCAACTCCAGCTCCTTCTGCTTCAGTTGTTGTTGCAGTTCCATTTCCCTCTGCTTCAACTGCAACTCCATCTTTACCCTCATGGTAGTGTTATCTTCAGAGATCCCCTCTTGCATAGTGTCTATGAGGCCCTTGAACATGCGGAAAAAAGGACTTTTACTCTTCTTTGGAGGGCTTGTTGCTGTATCAGTTGTACTGGTACTCCTTTTTTTGCTGCCATTACTCATAGGGCTCTGTTCAGGGTACTCCTCCTCATCCACTTGGTAGTCATCTTCTTCAGGTACCTCCTGCTTATCTTCATCCACATCTCCTGGTATGGTAGTTGTTGATCCATCAACTACATTTTTGTGGTACATCTCATACAACAGCTCAAGATAGTGAGGTATGTACTTGCTAAATTTACGGCATTCTGGATACTGCAATCGAATGACACAGGAATTCAGAAACTATATGTACTCCAGGCACAAAACAAAAAGAAATTATCACAAACAAAAAAAATCTACCTTGCAGTATTTATCCCACCAGTCTTTACCAGCTGAAATGGCTCCATTACTTTTCCTACCTAAACCTGATTGTTTCATCGCGAAAACGTAAAATTCATATAATTTCTTGCATTGATCCCACCTATTTCTCAATTGCTTCGGTTCATGCCTGATGCTAGTCCTCTCCGCGAATTTGGCAGCTATTTCCTTGAAACCTCTAGAATTGACCACCCCACCTGTTGCATTTCCTATACGGATTTGTTCCACAGCTAATTCGCAAAAAAATTCCTGTGTTTAATTCGCTCCAGTTTGCTCTATGACATTTGTTCTACCAGAAAATGAAAAACATAAATAGAATTCACAAAACATGGAGATGCACACTGCACAGTGAGGACAGGACGTTTACATGATGATCGTCCCCAGTTTCCTCGTCCAATTGTTCAACATCCTCTGTGTTCATGGATGTAGAATAGGTAGCAGGGGCTGCGCCTCGTCCCAATCTGCCCCGAAGATGTTGCCGGATAGGAGGACTTGCATCTGAAAATGACATTTTCACCAACAATCAGAACCGCAAAGCTTGCAAATCATCAACAACTACCACCAATTCAGTAGGTCTTTACCTGAAGGCGGCGAAGGTGAAGCAGTACCTCGCCTTCCCCGGCCACGGCGGCCACCACATGCGGTGCCACCCCTTCCCCGGCCGATTGGCACACCACCATCGGTCTGAAAGGAGGTTGAAACGAGCCGAGCCGAACACCATCGCCGCGTCCTCTTCCTGACTCCAGAATGTCAGTGTAGTCATCGAGGAAGGGGAAGGACTCGTCCTGGGAGTTCAGATCAAGATCCTGCATGTTAACCCTCCCAACCGAGAGAGATGGAGCCGCCCGAGCGCGCGACGGGCCTTGGGACAGGAACTCCAACTCATCTGGATCGGGAATGGAAGCAGGATTAGGGAACGAAGGGGCCGCCGAGGATGAAGCACCCTGCGATACCCAATCACGGTAGCTGGCCATTGCTCGGAGCTGTTGCGGTGGGGATGGGGTAAGGGGAGTTGGCGGTTGCGGTGAGGATGGGGATGGAGCAGGGGCGGCGAGTATGGCGGATCCGGGAGTTGCGGTGGCGAGGATGGCGGATCCGGGGTGGGAGTGGGGGGAGGGGGACGATGGGATGGCGGATCTCGAGTTGGAGTGGGGGGAGGGGGAAGATAGGGCGGCGGCGGCCCTGGACTCCGGGGGCGGCGGTGGGCCTGGACTCCGGGAGGCGGCGGCGGTACTGGACTCCAGGAGCCGGCGGTGGTGGGGCTAGACTCCACGAGCCGGCGGCGGGCGATTGTAGGGGCGGCGGCGGTGGATGCGTTGCGGCGGCGGTGGTGGATGCGTCGCGGCTAGGGCGGCGGTGGGGCTGGACTCCGGGGGGCGGCGGCGGTTGATGCGTGGCGGCGGCGGCGGATGCGTGGCGGCGGCGGGGGTGGATGCGGTTGCGGCGGCGGCGGTCGATGCGGGGCAGGACGGGGGTGGATGCGAAGAGCAGAGGAGGCGGGCGTGCGCTGGCGAGTGCGGGAGGGGTATGCGGGTGGGGTGCGTGCGGGAGTGCGGGATTGCCAGACAATAATGAGGGGTAGAGGGTGTCCAGCCCACCTTTTAGCAAGTTTTAGCAACCCAAAACTTGCTAAAGATCTAAACTTTAGCAACTCAACTTTAGCAAGTTTTAGCAAGAGTGTTTTCCAATTTAGCAGCTCAAAGTTGCTAAACTTTAGCATCTAAAGTTTAGATGGATGGAAGAAAACAGGCCCTAAACTTTAGTTCATTAGTCCTCCAAACCCAGCTAATGGGGGCTAATTTTAGACATGAATGGCAAAAGACTAAAAATATCCTCCTCTAAAACCTTACCGTGATTTCTCCTCCACCCCCTAAGGATAAAATGGACTTTTATCAATAAATAGGCTACAATGAGCTTTGGTTCCAAACAAGGCGGGGCTAGTTTTAGCCAACTAAAGTTTAGACATCTAAAAGTGCTAAAATTTAATTTTAGTCCATCCAAACGGTCCTTAGCCATCAAAACGGGATGGCTAAACTTTAACCCGCTTCAAAAAGGTGCAAAAGTATTAACTGGTGGAGAGGAGCAAATAGTGCTAATGGCTTGTGAAAAGATAAAAAAGGGGAGAGAGAAAGGAAGGAGGTGAAAAGATAAAAGGGTAAAAGTGATTTTTTATGGACTTTAGCTCTATTCATTAGTCATGTCTTCAAACGGAAGTGCCAATAGATGAAAGTGTTAAACTTTAGCACTCGCTAAATTTTAACAATAATACGTCCAAAGAGGCCCTGCCTCCTGCTCCACCCATCGCCCATGCAAATCAACAACTCGATCGATCTCCAGCTAATTAAACCCATCTTAATTCTCAAGTAAACCGACGCTATAATCAGCGAGTCCACGTTCCCCTTCCCCACACCACGCGGCACGTTGCTGTTGAGACATCGAGCTCCGATCCCATCGCGCGCACCTCCATACTACACGCCGTACGCGCACGCATTTGCTGTCAACCCATGTGGAGGATCTCAACAGCAATGCCCCCCGAAATCATGAACGCCACAAAAGAAACTCTGGCCAAACAAAGACCGACCGACACTCGCCACTCGGGCACCCTTGGCAGCTTCAGCTTGGGATACCACACCAGGCCAGCCTCGCGCTAGCTAAGAGCGTGATTGGTTTGCGTATGTGACCAGCCTGGCTTGTATCTCGAAACCAGGCTTCCGTTGGACAAGCTAAGCGCATGCAACACTGCACTCGACCTCGTTGAGATGAGATGAGACCTGCTCGGCTGGACTTATAAACCGGCTGAAAAGCTGAAACGACTGATTTGTTGTAAGAGAAAAATATTGTTTGGTGGCTGATAAGCCGGTTGATAAGTTGAAGCGAACAGAGCAATGATGGTTGGTTGCATGAAAACATGTTGCGTAAGATAAAATAGACAAATAACTATCACTATGATATTTAATATGTGTAAATATTCTCTTATAGCCTATTATTCATCTTATTACTCCTTAATATTATTTAAAATAGGTTAATATCATTTAATATATGCTAATCATACACTAATAAAGTCATTAACTGATTAATTGCCCGGGTCCAGTGAGCCTGGCCTGGAGAAACGGCCACCATCCTCGTTTCCTGGAGGTGGGCGATGCATTTTGCACCCGAATAGCCAAGCTCGAGAATCGATGCAAGCAATAAATTCCTGTCACATCGAATATTTAGATACTAATTAGGAGTATTAAACATAGACTAATTATAAAACCAATTGTACAGATGGAGACTAATTTGCGAGACGAATCTATTAAGCCTAATTAGTCTATGATTTGACAATATGATGCTACAGTAAACATGTGCTAATGATGGATTAATTAGGCTTAATAGATTCGTCTCGTGAATTAGCCTCCATCTGTATAATTAGTTTTATAATTAGCTCATATTTAATCCTCCTAATTAACATCCAAATATTCGATGTGACATAAATTTTAGAAGATTTAAAAAACCAAACGCCCAAAGAGATCCTGCATCCGGCAAGCCTAGCCCGAGCGGAAGCAGGCAACCAATGGCACCCTAAGCAGCTCGCGATCCCCGGCCGCACGACACAAGGGGTGGCGTGGCGACTGGCGAGTGGCGGCCGGAGGGGACGAATACATGACGCGCGGCTGGCTGGCAACCCGCCAAGGCCGGCCAGGCACGCACGCATCGGCATCGCGCATGATTTTGGCGAGTTGTCTTCAGGTTCCCATCGGGCAGGGTCCGGCCGGTCGCCGGTGGCATGTGCTGTGGTAGTCTGGTGTGCCGGCGCGCGTGAACGGTCGCCGCCACCTCGCGTGCCCGCGCGGGCAGGACGAGGACGGGGCACGGGGACAGGACAGGACAGGACAGAGAGGGCAGGGCGAGCCACGGCCACGCCGCACGGATCCCGCCATAACTCCGCGCGGCGGTGGTGCGATCCGATCGGCCGGGAGCGCGCGCACGGGGCGCCGCAAATGCGCCGCCGGGGCTCCCTCCGCTTTGCGCCGCGCTCCGTCCGTCCGGCCGGCAGGTCGAACTGGAGCACGGACGCACGGTCGTGCTTGTAGTTTTGTACTACAGCCGGAACGCGCTGGGCTCCGGTACTGGTAAAAAATCGATCCGTGCACCGAGCCGAGAGCGATCTCGCGAGGTGACAAGGGGGGTACGCACTAAACAGGGCATTGGCTGGTTGCTAGTAGTTGCTGCCACAGGTGTCAGGTGGTGCGCGTGCCGAAGTTATGGGCTGAGGGCCTGGGTCTTGGCACCGTGCTGCAGCAGTGGGCAGGAGCATGAGTATCTATCGCACTGCGAGACCATAGCGCTGCGCGAGCTGACATGCCGGGCCACTTGTGAAACGGTCCGAATGAGAATTTAAACCTAGGCATCTTCGTAATAGTCTAAAGCGGTGTTTGGGAGATAGATGTTAAACTTTAGCCTCTATCATATCGGATGTTTGGACACTAATTAGGAGTATTAAACATAGACTAATTACAAAACTAATTGCACAATCCCTAAACTAAATCGCAAGACGAATCTATTAAGCCTAATTAGTTCATGATTTGACAATGTGGTGCTACAGTAACCATTCGCTAATGATGGATTAATTAGGCTTAATAGATTCATCTCGCTATTTAGTCTAGGGGTTCTGCTATTAGTTTTATAATCAACTCATGTTTAGTCCTCCTAATTAGCATCCGAACATCCGATGTGACAGGGCTAAAGTTTAGCCCCTGTCTTCCAAACACCCCTTAAAAAAACTATCACGTGCGACTCACTATTAGTACAAATCCATACCAATACAAAAATATAGAATAGCAACAGAGTAACAATATCATAAATATCGAGTACAACACTTCGGCACGTACCAATACAAGTCCATCAGAACTGAATCATGAAAGGTAAAACATCTACGCAACAGAAACATAAGCTATGGCGAACACTATCTCCAGAGGCGACTTAAGCGAGGGACCATCCCTAGTCTTCCCATCCATTGTTGTTGAAGTCGTAGTCAGGCTCCGATCCTGAAAAGCCACCATCTACCTAAGAAGCGGGTAGGCCATGTCAACTCCCAAAAGCAGTAAACCAAGGAAATGGGGAATAATATTGTATGCATGGATAAACCTATATGTGGCTGTAGAGATTTATGCAGCAACAACAGCGATCAAGGATGCATCAAAGCAATACCATCTCTGAGGTCAACACCTCACAAACCACCAGATCCTTTACCCAAAAATCAAGCACCCAAACACACTAGGCGGTGTGAGAGCTCCCTTCCCTCACATCTCAATGGCAAACGCCGACGTATCTCAAAAAGAGAAAGTAGAAGTATAATAAAGTCTAGTCAGAGTAACAAATCAGAGGACTGTCCATACCAGTGGACACGGACTATAGCTATAGGTTATACACTCTGCAGAGGTTGTACATCTGTACCCGCACGGATGGAGCCTGAACAGGGATCAGCCGTCCAAACCCCACCTAACAGTCGGAGCTCTAGTAGGTGGCTAGCACTTTCCTATTTCCTCGAGTCTAGTAGTGTCTTCAACTGTAGGGCACGCTGTTACCAGTCAGAGACCTTGAAGTTGTGAAACCTACCCACGCCAGGGTACAGTCTGGTCGTTGCAGGTCAACGCTTTGAACTCCTTATACTGATCTTCCAATCTGCCTACAGGCTGAGCACTATTCACCACTAGTCTCGGACCAAATCTCACCCATAACAAGGCGAATGGTATGTACGTAAATAGTCCAAAGAAACATGGTTAAACTGACTCGGTCCTTAGGGCCCAAGAGCAAGCACTCAACTCCACAAAGTATGTGTCGAAGCACCTGCAACATACAAGTACGTCACCTGCTCCTCAGTGTCAAACAAGGTACCCGCCATAGGCACAGGGGGTGGAGAGAGACTAGAATGCTCTCTCCTAACAAGGCACTCCTCAGTACCAACCGCAGTTTGCTCTCGCCAAAACACGTCAAGGGATCACACACACCCAAAACGCACGCGAGTGTACAAGGAATCCCATCACCAAAAGCATGGCATATGTCCATCCATAACTCAAAAGTATGTATATGGATATAAGCAAGGTGAGGTCTGTAACTAGCCCATAGGTAGGTAACAAGGAAAACAGGATAAACAATTATCAAGGCATAGCTAGAATCATGGGCTATGCAGTCAATCATCATCCAAGCATCATAAATAAAGCGCTAGCAACTAAGCATGCATATGATCTATATGATTGGGAGTGACATGACACCTTATCCGTAGTCGTTGGGATCCTCCTCGATGTTGTCGGGATCTCGAGAGTCTTTCGGGTTGTAGCTCGGGTTCGAACAGAATGAGATATGGTGCAACATAAATTAACCAGCATTATATTTAGGCAAAAACTCCAATAAAGATAAATTTAGAATATCCAAATAACATCAAACTAGCTACAAATAGCACGGGCTCGATTTTACGAATTTAATGCAACTAGTTTCATATTTTTCGGAGTTCAAATGAATTAGTTACGATTTTTTAAAGATTAAAATATTTATTTAATTATTTAATTAATTTCAAAAAAACATTAATTAGGGCGACACAGCTTCTAGTTGCACCACGTGGCAACACGAAGGGTGCTACATGTCGGTTGACGTTAGCATGACGTCAGCGTTGACCGATCAATGGCCAACGTTGACTGGTCCACCGCCAACTGGCCCTACTGGTCAGCGGGCCCCTTTGTCTGTTAGTGGGCCCCACGAGTGGACCCGACCCTTTGACACGTTAGTGCCACGTGGCTCCACGTGGACAACCTATCCTACATGGCACTACCACGTGGCGTCCGCGTGGCACACAGGTGGCCGCACAGGGTTAGCCCGGGATCCGGTGTGCCGGCCGAATGTGTAGCCGAGCAAGTGGCACGTGCCTGATTGGCTGGTGCGACAGCCATAAGCGGCGAGGTGGGCGTCGCGGCTAAGGGCTCGTGGTGACCGCGCCCACGACATCGCGACACGGTATGACGTTGCAGCGAGCAACACGGCGGCGCGGCGTGGCGAGGCAAGTGCAGGGTGCGCACGCGCGCGTCAGCCAAGCAGGGTCTTCCTTGCGGCCGCGCGGTCGTGCCAGCTAGCCGGCCGTGGAAACGGCCAGCGGCCTCGGCGGCTCGGTCCCATGATGCCATAAGGCCACGCGTGACCAGGAGCGTCACGACGTGTCGCCAATCGTGGTGCGGCGAAGCAGCGTGTGGTGCAAGAAGCCGACGGTGAAGGCTGGAATAGAGAGAAGGGAAAAGGGAGGCGGCAGCGCTCACGGTGGGGCAGAGAAGGAGAAGGTAGCCAGCTTGACGAAGACGGTGACGAGGTCGCGGATCTCCTTAGTGTGACGACTGCAGCTCGCGGTTCCCTCGCCGGCGCGGCGACGACGGGCGACTCCGACTGCTTCCCTCGGCGGAGCGGCGCCCCGGCGGCAGCGGCCCTTCTTCTTCTTTCCTCCTTCTCTTCTCCTCATTTTCTCCTTCTTCTCTCAGTTGGCTGGCGGCGAAAAGGGGAGAAGCCCCGGGTAGTATGGAATGGCGAGAAGAGGCTGCTGGCCGGGGCTATTTATAGCCCGTGGCCAGGGCTAGGGCAGCGGGGCAGCGCGCCAAGGGCTGCGCGCCGTCGAGGGATCATGGAATCCCTCGACGGGCGCGTCAGGGCATGGCGTGGCGGCCATCTAGCAGCTCGGTGCTAGGGTTTGGAGGCGCGAGGCGAGGGCAAAATGGGGGTTCCTCGTGGTGGAAGACTCCGGAAGGAGTCACGAGCGCGCACACGGCCGCGTAATGTGCGCTAGCGCGGCGAGCTCGCTCGGTCGCCTCCACACGTGCTGTGCTCGTGAGGCATACGACGCGCGGAGGAAGAAAGGGGAGCAATGCCGGCTGTCGAGCAGGCCCGACGTGTCAGCGAGAGAAAGAGAGGGGGAGCGGTGGTGTTGGTGGCCGGGCGGGCGGGTTGGGCCGCCGTAACGGGCCGGCTTGCTGGCCCAGGCGGTGAGGCTAGGCGGGCGGCCGGTGGGCCAGACCGGTTTGGCCTCGGGCCGGACTTAGGTTATGTTTTGTTTTTATTTATATTTAGTTTGAATTTTGAATCCACTTATTTTTGAAATCCAACAAAATCCAAAAAGAGCCAAATTTAATTTATTAGGGAATTTCTAAAAAGAGTAGAATTTGGTTTCCATTTTTAATTGAGCACACAATTCAAATAAAAGTTTTAAATTTTTGAAATTTCATTCAATTTAACATTTCAAAATTTTGAAATATTACAACTTGCACCGGTGACGACTGATGATGGCGAATGGGCAGCCTCGAGAGGCAGAACCCACATGCTGCTCCATTCAAAAAGCTGTAAAATTCATCACGGAATCGGTGAACGGATAGGAGTAGCATCTGGGCACCTCCTTGGCGTGTCGGTCTGTTCATGGGAACGAGCGGCTTGGTTCGGAGGAGCAAGTCCAGTTTCACTTTTCACGTCCCTGATGATGCTGATCGTAGAGCTTTCACTCCGTTCCTCAAGAATGAAACAGGACCCTCCGATCCCCTGGTGTGAACGTGCCGCCGCTCGTTCGTTCCTGCTGCGTGCAGCCCACAAAAGAAAGGCGCCGTGCCGCGATCCGCGGCCGGCCGGCACGCTCCCCACCCCCGACCGCCAGACGCCTCCAAGTCCAGGACACATGACGCGCGCGCGCCGGCGCGGACGCCGAGGCCGCGCGATAACGTGGTCACCCGCTAGCAAGCGCCAAACGGACATCGCTGTCGACGAGGCGGTCGATCGGCATCCCTCCATCCCACCGCACCGCACCGAGCGCGCCCAGAAAAAGGCAGCGGCCGCCAGGGCATCAGCCAGCAGCGGCGCACGCGACCAAACCGAACCGCCCCCCGAGCGCGACGCGCACGCCCGCACGCAAGCGCAGCGCAGCCGTCCGTCGGTGGCCTTGCTCTCGCGCTCCCACAGGCCACAGTCCCACTTGCCGCGCGCTTGTCCGCGTCCGTCCACGGTGGGTGACGCGCGCAGCATTCGTTGGTTGGACGCTACCCGGTAGTCCGCTCCGGCCAGCCGCAGCCATGGGGCAAGTTGCTCTGTCCATTCAACCGCGCGGACACCGGTGAGCAGCTGGGCAGATCATGTGAGAGCATATCCGTCCGGATTCCGGGAGTAGGCGACGAGCACAGAAGCCATGAATTTGCCAAGAACGCGTTCGAGCCGAGATCTCGTCCCCTCGCCGGGCTCATGCTCCACGCTAAGAACGACTAATCAAATCCAGACAGCACCACCGCAACACATGATCCGTGATCCCCCCGAGCAGGTCGTAACCACCGTCGCCGGCGCCGTCACATGGACGATGGACAGCAGATCCCATCCTAAATCCCATGAGTGTTAGTGTACCAGTACAGACACTCGATTAGTACTGACTGATGAGCCTTTTTTTTTTAAAAAAAAGCATCCGTCGATCGATTAAACAAAGCCCGTATGCGCAGCGGTCGCTCCATCCCACACTGCCCACCAGTGACAGCGTCGACAGCGTGTAGACGAGACGATATAGATGTCGCAACTTTTTTTATGGCGACCTCAGGCTTGGCGGCCGTTCTGGTGGAGGCGCCATCTGATCCCACGAATCGCGCCCTCAGATCCCATTCCCCTGCCGCCGCGCAGGGGCACCGCAACAGCTAGCTAGCTGCGTGCGAGATCCGCGGCAGCAGGAGCGAGCTCGAGCTCGAGCTCAAGGCGTTGGCTGTGCTGGAGCTGGACAGACTGGTCTCCAGCTCGTAGTAGAGACCCGAGCGAATGCGCGAGGCACGTTACGTTCCTGGAGGCATCAGAGCGGCGGCACTGGCCTGGCATGGCCTTTTGCCGTGCATCGATCGGAGCGGCCATGCGTGCGCCAACCACCGTTGGGATTTTGTCGTGCTCCTGCCGCTGCGCCCGGCCCGAGCCGCCCCTGCCCCGGTTCGCGTTCCGGCGCTCATGGGCGCGTGGCGCGTGTCGGTGCCGCCGGGGGCGGATAGCAAGAGCATATCCCCCGCGGGCAGGGGCGGCAGGCGAGAGCATATTCCGACGGAGCTGTGGGCGTTCACACGGGGGGCTCTCGGGCACAGCGCACACCCAGCCCAAGCCAGCCAGCGATCGCGCGCGCCAGCTGGTCGCAGTAATGGCGGCGACCAAGGAGCAGCTCGCTCCACGTCAGCGCGGCGGGCGGCGGCCGCTGGGAGTCTGGAACGTTTGGGCGCGCGCGCGCGCGAGCGGTGGAGCGGCGGCGGCGGGGACCGACCGAAAGCGTGGGAGATCTCGGTCGTGGGCCTTTGTTCGCTGCGGCCGGGGGCTCCGTTGCGCGGAGGCGTAGGCCCCCGCGGCCGCTCCCTGGGTTCAGGTTCGGTGAGCCTGGCCCCGGCCGGTTGGCGTGGCGTGTGCGGTGTGCCGTGACCGCGGGCCCTGCGCTAAGCTGCTTGTCTCGGCGCACAAGCTGGTAGTTGGAACTGCATCGTGGGGGTTCCCTTTTCCGTTCCGAGTTCACTAGCAGCGGCCAGCGGGTGTCCAGTAGCTCAGGAAACGTCGCCGCTGCTCTCGCTCGCGTCCATACAATTTCTTTCGGTTTCGGCCACCCTTCGCTGCGGCGGCGGTAGGTGCGCGCGCGGCCGAAGGGCTTAGGGTGGGCCGGTTGTTTCGGCCGTGCTATACAGTTGGGCCGTTGCTGCTGCCTTTTTCACCCAGGCGCGCGTGATTTTGGGTTGGCAGGCCGTGTTTGGGCCAACTACTGCCAGATGGGGATGGATGGGCGACGCCACGAAGTAGCCCAGTGGCTGCTTCAGTGTTCCTGGGCCTGGGCGTGTCCGATCCGAACCAACCAAAATGCTACAGGATGCCATTTCACACGTTGGTCGGCGGACAACGCCACAACGGTGGTCACTGTAGCAGGTGGCTTAGCTTGTAAGGGTAAACAAACAAACACACACACTCTGGAAAATGTTGTTTCATGCCTCCATTACATGGTGTGCATTGTGATCGGGGTCATGGATAAAAGGATCTTCTCTTATAAGAGTCTACATTCTGTTTGAAAATTTTCTCGATCAGGAAACTTTTATTTCAATCTTTGCTCCAAACTTACACGGCGCTAAGAACGCATCACACCATGTTTGCACTTGCTACTGACTACTGAGGCCATCACGCAACCAAGCGAGAAACAGAGCTCGACGACCTAGAGGCGTCGGACACCACAACAGATGGTTATAAGTTCTTAGCCCCATCGGTCATCGCCACGAAAAACACAAGGACAACGGGTCTTGAGAACGAAGCAACACAGCTGCCCGGCCACGAAGCGCCGCCGATGAAGCCATCGCATCCTTAATGCCGATACCCGACCATCACCGGCACAAAAAATTCCTAGAGGAACAACGGCGGCATCGGTCGCCACTAGATCGCGCACTCCTCGGCACGGGCGCCGACGGCGCCGCGGCACTCGAGGGCGGCGACGTGCTCCTCATGCATCGCCGCGAGGTCCGGGTGCCCGTACCTCGCCGCGGCGACGGCGTAGCACCCGAGCACGTAGACGAAGGCGAGGAACACGAGGCCGAACAGCTGCAGGTTGGCCAGCTGCTCGGCGCGCTCCTCGGCGGCGCGGCTGCGGCAGTCCACGCCGCCGCCGTCCGGGCCGCACCCGGCCGGGAGCATGGGCCCGTACAGCGTCAGCGCCGTCTGGTAGAACCACAGCCCCTGCAGCGCGATGAGCACGCCGGCGGCGAGGTCGGCGGGGAAGCTCGCGGGCAGGAGCGCCCCGAGGACGGTGGCGAGGATGCAGAGGCCGATTAGGATGACGAGGAGGTGGTGGTAGTAGCCTTCCAGCCCCGTGTGGGTGGCGGAGTGGTAGGAGAAGAGCAGGAACTCCGATGTGAACGCAGTCGCCGCCAACAGGCACAGCTCGCCGTCGGTCAGTGGTAGGTACCTGCGGCGGTTGCCATTGCAGAGAGCTTATGATGATATTGAGTAAAAGCTCTTGTTATTACGCAACGAAATCAACCACTACCAAATTAGTGCCTCAGTTCAAATTTTGGTGCCACGAGGTTCACACAAAATTTACCAATTTCGGGCTATCTGGAGAATGGCATTCTTGGTGGAGAGTGGAGAGTGGAGACATACCTGGTCTTCTGGGAGAGGAGGGCGAGCGCGCCGAAGAGGAAGAACGTGAGGAGCATGCCGCCGTGCTCGAAATAGATGAGGCTGGCCGGTTCGACGCCGCCGCCGCCGCCGCGGCCGGCGAAGATGCCGCCGCCGAGCTCCAGGCACATGTCCAGGAACGCGCCGCCCGCCACGACGTAGAGCTCCAGGAGACGGGGCCCTTTGGAGAGGGGGCTCCACGCGCGGACGCGGAACGCCGGCGGGTCGGCGGCGAAGCGCGCGACGGCGGACCAGACCCGCCACAGTCCCACCGCCAGGAACAGCGTCCCCGGCAGCACGTGGCCGCTGAACGACCCCATCCCGGTGCGCGCGGCGACGGGCTGCTCGGCTCGCCGGGTCGCCGGAGCACGGGAGGGCGGAGCCGCGCGGGGCCAATCGATCGGTCAGAAGCAATGTGCTTCCCCGTCGGCCTCCGGCGCCCGTCGCCTGGAGAAGAGAAGACAGAAGAGGTTGGTGGATAGATCTCGGCGAGGAACCGAGAGGAGCTTGTTTTTACTTTCTTGGTGACAGGAAAGCAAAGCTTTCGGTAGGTAGTGGGTCCAAGCATGCATAGAGATAGGACACCATAACGAATCCAGTAGCTTCTTCCTCCTAGAGGCAATAAGCAAGCAACAATACGCTCTCTTCTCCTCTTTTATAAGTTGGCAAGCACACAGGTCTCACTGTCAGAAAAATCTCCGGCTGTTGACAATGAGTTGGGCCAGATAGATGTTTTTTGTTCTGAAAAAAAAATTCAGCTAGATGGATGTGGGCAGCGGGCTGTGGCGTCGGTCACTTCTTGCTCACGCTGGTGCTCGTAGTAGTAGGTGGCAGATCACTTTCCTTCAAGTGAGCAAAACGGCCATGAAGACGGATCACAGAACAGAGTAACAGACGAGGATAAACCGGAGATATCCAAGCGGAAACCCAGGCGATGGCCGACGATTCATGGAGGCTGCCGAGCTTAGTGCAAGAGCTGGCGGCCACCGTGCAGGAGCGGGACCGGCTCGGCGGCCAGCTGGCCGGTGCAGAGATGCCGGAGCCAGTCCCCGCCGTCGATCTCTCCCGGCTCTCGGCATCCCACGGCGCCGAGGCCGGGGAGGAAGCCCCCGAGCTCCGATCGGCGCTGCACAGCTGGGGGTTCTTCCGGGTGAGCCTCCCCTATATATAGCTTGGTTTGGTTCCTGTGCTTCTTTCTTGTTTGAAGCTGCCGTTCCTGATGGACCATGTCCATGTCCAGGTCACAAACCATGGGATGGAGACCTCGCTGATGGAAGCCGTGGGCCGTGGCTACCGCGTCGCGGGAGTTTTTCCAGCGGCCGCTTGAGAAGAAGCAAGAGTACAGCAGCAGCAAGCACTGGCAGCTAGAAGGTTACGGGAATGACCTGGTGAGCACCCAGGATCAGATCCTGGAATGGTCGGACCGGCTGCATCTCAGGGTCGAACCAGAGGACGAGAGGAACCTCGCCTGTTGCTCCAAACAGCCTGAATCTTTCCGGTAATATAATCTGCAGAGATCAATAATCTTCTGCTGCACTGTCCATGTAAAATTTCAGAAGTTGTTCCCTGAAACCTGAGAACAATGCAGTGATCTTCTGCACGAGTACACGCTGAAACGCGCGCGTGTTGCCATCCTCAACCAGTTCGGCGACAAGCAGGGCTCCTGCACGTTCGCGAGGTTCAACTACTTACCCTGCCTGCCCGAGGCCTGAGCTCGTGCTCGGCATCAGGCCTCGCTGCGACGTCGGCGTCCTGACGCTGCTCCTCATGGACAGAGACGTCGCCGGCCAGCAGGTCCTCAGGGACGGGGCTTGGCACGGTGTTCCACCCCTGGGCGATGGCTGCGGCTTGCTCGTTAACATTGGCGTCTCTTTGGAGGTATAGAAGACTTCAGTTACATTTCTAGCGATATGGACGTGATGGTGGATTGGTGATCTCTTGATCATGGTCATGGGTGTCGACGTGTCGTCAAATGTGTGATGCGTGCAGGTAATATCCAATGGGATCTTCAGGAGCCCGGTGCATAGGGCGGTGACTAACTCTGAGCAGGAGAGGATCTCGCTGGTCATGTTCTACACTGCGGACCCTGAGAAAGAGATCGAGCCCATGGCTGGAATTTTGGACGAGAAGCAACCGGCACGGTACAAGAGAGTTAAGTGCAGGGACTTGTTGGCTGCGCACCGCGAGTATTTTGCTAGGAGAGGAAGAGTTGTCGAGTCGCTAAAGATCTTGGTAGTAAAGTGAGAAATGTTTAGCAGCTCGCACCTCACAGTGTAACCGTATAACTAGTCGAGTGCCCGTGCGTTGGAGGTCGATCGGCTCGACCGCTCGAGTAGACTGAACCGTTCTATAAACATGACTCCAGTGAATGTACTATGCCGATCCATTATGGAAGTGATGCTGTTATTACACACCATGGTGAGACCCAAATATTCCTTTTTCCCTTGTGGAACATTTATTCCCTCTCCGTGGAATAATGTTTCTTCCCAACTGAACATTTTTTTTTGAAACAATATTTTTTCCTTGATGGAACATATTCTTTATCGTCTCCTTGGAACAACTTTTCTTCCTAATAAAAGAATTTCTTTCTTCTAATGTTCCATCATGGAAAAAATGGTTCTACGATGAAGGAAAATAAGAATGTTGGTCTCATCCTGGGTACGTAACAGGACCACTTGTACTCCAACTATTCCAATTTATAGTTCACTCCATCGTAAGTCAAACTTCTCTAATTTTAATTAAGTTTAAAGAAAAATACGATAACATCTACGATACCAAATTAATGCATTATCAAGATATATTCCGTATCAATTTATTGAAACTAATTTAATATTGTAGACGTTGATGCTTTTTTTATAAACTTGGTTAAAGTTAAATAAATTTGACTTGGGACAAAGCTTAAGTAAACTATAATTTTGAGAGGAGGAAGCAGTAACCAATGCAATATATAATATCCGTGTCATGTGTTGGACAACAGGCTACCACTAAGCAAAAAGGTAGGACAACGGAAGAGCAGAATTCCATAGCTAGAGCAAACGACAAACTGATGGCGGCAAGGCATATCACCATTTTTCAGCGACCGGATGACAATCCTAAAGAGTCATTCTTTTTCCATGACGCATCGACCTCCAATTTTCACTTTTCTACTGTTGGGTTTTCTTTTCTAGTAACTCTTTATTTCCCAATCAGATGTATCATTTCTCCTTTTAGTTTTATATTGTCAGTGCTAGTGCTTGGTGTCTGTTCTGTTTATTGATTCCGGCGATGCTGACAAGGACGACGGCAACTTGCTATTAGCATTATCACTGTCAGAAATATGCAGGCGAATTGACTCAAACGAGTGTGGAGTCAAGAATCAAGACTACAATATGACGAGACTGAGCTCAAGGTAGGCGGCAGGCATCCTACAAGTGAGCAAAGAAACCAAAGGATAGGAGGCACGGAACAGAGCAGGCCAAGCGAAGAATCACCCCGACAACACAATGGCTGACGAATCATGGAGGTTGCCGAGCACGGTGCAAGAGCTAGCGGCCACCGTGCAGGAGCCGCCGAGCCGGTACCTGGTTCCGAAGCAGGAGCAGGACCGTCTCAGTGACCAGCTGACCGGTGCAGAGCTGCCGGAGCCCGTCCCGACTATCGACCTCGGCCGGCTGCTGGCGCCCGACGGTGACGACGAGGAAGCCGCCAAGCTGCGCTCGGCGCTGCAGAGCTGGGGCTTCTTCCTGGTGAGCCTTTCAGCTTGGCTCTTGAGGTTCTTGCAGTGCAGCTAAGTTTAGCTGTATCTTGCACTTCCACTTTCACTCCATGTAAACTTTTCATGGAGTACTTGCTCTTTCTGTCCAGGTTACTGAACATGGGATCGAGGCCCCTCTGATGGACGCTCTGATCGCCGCGTCACGTGAGTTCTTCCGCAAGCCGCTCGAGGAGAAGCAGGCGTACAGCAACCTGATCGGAGGGAAGCAGTGGCAGCTAGAAGGGTACGGAAACGACCCGGTGAAAACCCAGGATCAGATCCTGGACTGGTGCGACCGGTTGCACCTTCGCGTTGAGCCCGAAGACGAGAGGAACCTCGACCGCTGGCCAGGCCATCCTGAATCTTTCAGGTAAAAACTGAAGCCGAAGAATTTCAGAACCAAACTACTTTCCTAAGCGGAACTTGGTTCAACTGAATTGCAGGGGTCTGCTGCACGAGTACACGGTGAGCTGCAAGCCGGTGAAGGACGGGATCCTCCGGGCGATGGCCAGGCTCCTGGAGCTCGACGACGGCGACGCCATCCTCAACCAGTTCGGCGACAAGGGCTCCACGTACGCCAGGTTCAACTACTACCCGGCCTGTCCCCGGCCCGAGCTCGTGCTCGGCATCCGGCCGCACTCCGACGTCTGCGTCCTCACGCTGCTCCTCATGGACGAGAACGTGGCCGGCCTGCAGGTCCTCCGGGACGGCACCTGGTACAGCGTCCCGCCGGTGAGCGACTGCACCTTGCTGGTTAACGTCGGCGTCTCCTTGGAGGTAGCATCTCTGAACCTCTGCGATGTGCAAGCAGATTGGAGTTATTGATTGTTTTGTGTTGGCTGCTGGTGATCGATGGATGCAGATAATGTCGAACGGGATCTTCAGGGGCCCGGTGCACAGGGTGGTGACGAACTCGGAGAAGGAGAGGATGTCGCTGGCCATGTTCTACGCTACTGATCTCGAGAAGGAGATCGAGCCGATTGCGGAGCTGTTGGACGAGGAGCAGCCGGCACGGTACAAGAAGATCAAGTGCAGGGATTTTGTGGCGGCTCACTACGAGTACTTCTCCAAAAGGGAAAGGGTTATCGATCGACTTCGGCTCCTTTCACAATGAAACGAGTGAGGATATCATGCCTCGCTTAGATCTTCATAGAATCGATTACTCTGGTGCCTCGGGCAAAATGTTCATAGAACCCAGCCATGTAGTCCATAGTTTTCACTTCCTTGTATTTGGCCGGCTGCTTGTCATGTAACAACAGATCAGCAGCTGGCTTAATCTCGTGTTCGGAATCAAGAGCATAGAACATGGCCAGTGAGATCCTCTCTTTAGCAGTATCTGCCACAACCCTGTGCACTGTGCTCTTGAAGATCCCATTGCTCATCACCTGCATCAGTGGAAAAGGAATAATGATGATCAGTTCAACGAATTATAGGAACTGGGTCTCTTCTTGCATTCTCAAGGAAAAAAAAAACTTAGATACCTCCATGAAGTCTCCAATATTGATCAGCATGGAGTGGGGCTTGGTTGGAACATTGTACCAGACGCCATCTATGAGAACTTGCAGCGCACAAAGATGGCTGTCCACGAGGAGAGTTGCGAGGACGCCGTCGTCGGAGTGAGGCTTGAAGCCAAGGACAAGATCGGGTCTCGGACAGGGAAGGTAGTGGTTGATTCTAACAGTTACAGGTGCCTTGTTGCTGAACGTGTTAAGGAAGTAACCGTCGTCAAGCTCCAGGAGCCTGGCCATCGCCCGAAGAATGGTGCATTTCATTTTCTTGCTTTTCAACGTGTACTCCAGTAGAACATCCCTGCAGAAAGCCTCAAATCGATTGATTAGTAATTCAGTAATACGCAAAATTCATTCACAACCAAGCAAGCAAAAAAAAAAAAAGCGTTTTCAAAAGATTGCATTGCAACTTGCAAAGTATTGACCTGAAATGTTCTGGATGTCTGGGCCATTTGGCGAGGTTTCTCTCATCCTGTGGCTCTACCTTGACATTGAGTCGATCAGACCAGTCCAGCACCTGATCTTGGGCTTTGACCTGGTCCTTTCCATAGCCTTCCACCTGGAAACGCTTACCGTCTACCAGGTTGCTGCATTTCTGTTTCTCCTCGAGTGGCTGTTGAAAAAATTCTCTCGATGCGTTCATCACATCATCCATCAAAGAGGCTTCTATGCCATGGTTAGCAACCTGAAACAAATAGATTAAAGATGCTAATGTTAACTACGCCCTGCGTTTGGAATAAGGTTTATTTTGTTTTATGACTGTTAGCCTTTGACCAAAAATTATTCTGCTAATGCATAATTTTGTGGTACAAATTTGATGCTATTAGATTTGTCTTAAAGATACTTTCTAAAGAGGATATTTTGTATCGCATAGATAAAATATTAATAGGGTAATGGATGGTTAAAAAAAATAAAGCTTGTCCGAACAAGCAAAATATGACGTGTAAATAGTATTAAGTTACCAAAATTGCATGCATACAAAGTGTATAAGTATACAGATATTATAAAGGAGAATACATTTGATAGGTATAGTTCTAGTTTCTAGAGGCACATAGAAACGAATACATTCCATTGTAACTTGTAAAGCTAAAAGGTTTTTGCTAAGGTGCTCCGAAGTGAATGTGTATTGTAGATCTAATACCACATTACCTCCGGTAATAGATTTAATGTTTATTTTATATTATTTAAACCTAAAATAGGGAAAATATCTTCCTATTAGATCTATTTTCATGCATGGTTGTATCAGATCTAATCTCTATTATTATTCCTCTCACGTGAACATGACTGGCCTTTCTCATGAGCAGATGTAATATTTTTTTTACCCTCTTATACGTGAACATGCATGGAAATTACTCATGAGTCATGACACGAATTTGTTAAAAAAAATAACGTGACATGGGCAGCCTCTATGAGTGACATGAAATTGTTCAAAAGAAAGTAAAAAAAAAGTGACATGGGCGGCCTCCATGTGACATGAAATTGTTCAAAAGAAAGTAAAAAAAAAAGAACGTGATAGGTGACACTTTTAGAGGAAAATAATGAGGATCTTTTTTCCTCTCGTTAGTCTGCCTGCCAATGAGTCTGCATGCTGACGATTACCGAGATTTACCTTTTTTTCAGATTATTTTATTTAGTTAAATGTTTTATCTATTTTAAAAATTGGTGATTGTGATTCATTCAAACTCTTACATCCTAGGAGGTAATCGGAGTACTTTAGCATTACCCAAGATAAAAACATATGCTACATCCATTCCTTTTTATAACGTGTAGTTTGACCATCAATAACCGGCGCTAATGGTTGTGATACTGTTGGGTTCGTGTTTGCAAGCATCTGCTATGATTGTGATTGTGATTCTTGGGGTTTCATTAGTTATAAGCTAAAGCTTACTAGGAATAGCCCCCAGCTCTGAAGCGCCGACCGCAGCTTGGCGGCCTCATCGGCGCCCTCGGCTCCGCACGAGAGTAGCCGGCGCAGGTCAATCACGGGTACAGGTTCTGGCATGTCCGCCGCTGCGCCGACGAGCGCTCCACCGCCGGCAAGGCCCGGACGGTCGTGCTCGTGCCGCACGTACCGGCTCGGCGGCTCGCGCAGCGCGAGCTAGCTCATGCACCAGCGTTGGAACCCTTCATGCCTCCTCGGCTGCTGCTGCCATCGGCGCTTTCACAGTTGGGGGGTGCATCAGATACGCTGCATGGCTGCTCGTTAAATACACCACCTGACTCTTAGCAGCTGTCCGTTGCCAGAAGAAGAACAGGACCCGTGCAACCTCCAGGTGGGCTTCACCGGAGTGCAAGGCTCAAGAAAGCTAATGTGCGTCTCGCTGGCAATGAACGGACCCGTGGCTAAACTATAGCCCATGTAATAGAACAGCTTATATCCTAGGAGAGGGTCATCAATATTATAAACATCAACTTTTTCCTTCAAGCTAAATCTTCCTTTGCCTATTCCTCAACCTGCTCTCAGACCAATTCTTCTATTCTCCTTCCCCGCTACCCTTCTTCGGTATCATCTCGCTCCTGGAATCAGCGTCCGCGCACCCATCTGCCGGATCACACGCCGACGGCCCGCTGGCCACCGTGATGACAAGTGTAACCGGGAGGATGGATGTGGGTCTGTGACGACTCTTGTTCATCCCCCGGTCAAGGGTGCGTTACCGAATCCTTCTCACTACCACTCCATTCATTCTCGCATAATTTACCTAGTAATGGTACTCGTATGGGGGTGTCAGGTGTGGATGGTACTGGAAAATTTACCCAAACTTCCTTTTCCTATGTTCGATGGGGATAATCCTAGGCATTGGATTCGTAGAGTGGAGGATTATTTTGATCTGTATGGTGTAGAGCGACATAGGTGGATCAAGTTGGCTACTATGAATTTCTCTCCTACTGCGGCATGATGGTTGCCCTTAGTAGAGAAGAAACTTCAGTTCTTGAGAGGAATTTTGCAAGTTGTTGCTAGATCACTTTGGCCGCGAACATCATGAACTGTTGGTTCGCCAGTTACTTAATATCAGACAAACTGGCCAAGTTTCCGAGTATATTGATTGTTTTGCATCCTCGTAGATTAATTGATTGCTTACGATAGTCCTTCAGATCCCCTGTACTATATTATGCACTTTATCGATGGATTGCGTGAAGATCTTTGACCAGCTATCCTTATTCAGCGCCCTACTAGCCTGGATACTGCTTTCGTGCTTGCTCAATTGCAGGAAGAGGTGGCTCCATTGGGGAAGCGCAAGGAATTCAGGAAGCCTAATGGTTCATTCCAATACCGTCAAGGTGTTTCAAATTCTTGGCCGCTGTCGTCCCCACCAAAACTAGACAAGATTGTGGCAGTGCAACCTGAAGATCACCATTCCATGGACGCCGCTTGAGCCTGTTCTTCCCATGAGCATCTCTCAGCATTATACGCTCATCGGCGTGCTCAAGGGCTATGCTAGCGATGTGCTGAGAAGTGGTCTAAAGATCATAAATGTGCTGATAAGATTCAGTTACATGCATTGCAAGAAGTTCTGGAGATGTTCCAGCCTGCTGATAACACAGAATTGGGTGATATTGCTGGCAGTCAGTATGATGATCAGTTATTCCTTACTCTATCAGTGGCTGCTATTTCTGGTACTCCAACACCAAAGACTATGTGCTTGATGGGTACTCTACAGGGCCACACAATCAAAATTCTGGTAGATTTTGGGAGTTCATGTACTTTTATCAAGTCTCTTGCTGCACAACTTCAGGGCTGTGTTCCAGTGATGAACCCATTGAGAGTGCAAGTAGCAAATGGTGATATGCTTAATTGTGCTTCACACATACCAGATGCCTTATGATCTGTTGATTGGTTATGATTTTCATTCTGACTTAAAGCTGTTGTCATTATCCTCTTATGATATGGTGTTGGGTCTAGATTGGCTAGAGAGATTTAGTCCTATGAAAGTACATTGGCATCAGAAATGGATGGTCATTCCCTATAATGGTGCTACTGCTGTTCTGTATGGTACAATGCCTCAATTAATAGAAGGGACAATTATTCTAGTCTGTTCATTGGAAATTGTGGCAAGTGATGAGGTGGTTGTTTTCGTTCCACCAGAAATTCAACAGCTGATTGAAGAGTACGCCGTTCTGTTTGAAGTACCTATTGAACTTCCTCCTGCTAGATCTTGTGACCACACCATACCTGTTGAGGCTGGGGCAGCACCTGTGCAAATAAGGCCATACATGTATGCTTCTGCTCTTAAAGATGAAATAGAGCTACAAATCAAAGACATGCTCAAGAATGGCTTGATTCAGAAGAGCAACAATCCTTTTTCATCTTCAGTCTTGCTGGCTAAGAAGAAGGATAATACATGGTATTTTTGTGTGGATTATAGACACCTTAATACAATTATGATCAAGGGGAAATACCCTGTACCAATCATTGATGAGTTCTTAGATGAATTGTCTTCTGCTAGATGGTTCACCTGCCTTGATTTGAGGGCTAGTTTTCATCAGTCTCACTGGAGCACCAGGTACTTTTCAAGGAGCCATGAATACTAACTTGGCTCCTTCTCTATCTCACGAAGTTTGTATTGGTATTCTTTGATGACATTCTTCTATACAACAAAACATTAGAAGAACACACATCTCACATTAAGCTAGTATTTGAGATGTTAGCCAAGGACCAATGGCAAATTAAGCTTTCTAAGTGCTCTTTTACTTAAAGGAAAATCAATTATTTGGGCCATGTGACCAGTGAACAAGATATTGGTACATATCCCAAGAAGATTTCAGCTATTTCCCAGTGCCCATCAGCATAGAATGCTAAAGATTTCAGAAGTTTTCTAGGTTTAGCTGGGTATTACATGAAGCTTATGAGATACTTTGGAGTAATCAGTAAGCCTCTAACTGAATTGCTCAAGAAAAATACAGTGTTTGTGTGGATTGGTGAACATGAGAAGTCATTCTCTGCGCTTAAGAAGGCTTTATCTACTCAAGTACTTGCTCTTCCCGACTTCTCCAAAGTATTTAGTATTAAAACTGATGCTAGTGGTTATGGTTTGGGAGCTGTATTAATGCAGGATGGTCATCCTTTGTCTTACCTCAGTAAAGCGTTGGGCCCCAGATCCAGGGGGTTGTCTACATATGAGAAGGAATATTTGACTATTCTATTGGCTGTACAACAATGGCGGCAATACCTTCAACATGGTGAGTTCATAATCTACACTAACTAGCGTAGTTTGTCTCAGTTAATTGAACAACGCCTTCATACTCAGTGGCCACAAAATTTTTTTACTAAGTTACTTGGACTGCAATATAGAGTAGTCTATAAGAAGGGTGTCGATAATCGTGTGGCTGATGCCCTCTCTAGACTCTCAATGTGTAGCAATATCATCTTGTACTCAATGGGTGACTGAAGTGGTATCTGACTACCTTAATGATGAGGCAACTCAAGTGATATTGTCTAAACTCATGATTGACTATGTTGTAGCAAATTTCACCTTACAAAATGGGTTGCTAAGATACAAGTCCAGAATTTGGATTGGGTTCAATCCAATATTGCAACATAAATTATTGAATTGTTGTCATGCTAGTCCTTTGGGTGGTATTTTGGTATTCCAGTAAGATATATGAGGATGAAAATGTTGTTTGCCTGGAAAGGTATGAAGACTGATGTTCATCAGTTTGTTAAGCATTGCATCACCTGCCAGCAAGCCAAACCTGATAGGTCAAAGCTCCCAGGTTTGTTGCAGCCTTTGCCCGTACCTTCTTCTGCTTGGTAGATGATTTCTCTTGATTTTGTGGAAGGTTTGCCCAAATCTGGTCATGCTAATTGCATTCTAGTAGTGGTTGATTCCTTTACCAAATATGGTCATTTTCTTCCATTAATACACCCTTTTACGGCCGCTTCAGTGGCTAAGGTCTTCTTTCATGAGGTGTATAAATTGCATGGCCTGCCTACAACTCTTATATCCGATAGGGACAAGATCTTTACAAGAAAGTTGTGGAAAGAGTTGTTTGGACTTTCTAGAGTAGAGTTGGCAATGAGTTTAAGTTACCATCCTCAATCAAACGGGCAAACTGAGCGCCTTAATCAAACCATGGAAACGTTTCTCCGCTGCTTTGCCAATGCCTGCCCTTCCAAATGGACCCACTGGATTTCATTGGCAGAATTTTGGTACAATACTTCCAATCATTCTGCTATTGGGCGTACGCCTTTTGAAGCTCTGTACGGGTATGAACCCAAGCACTTCGGTATTTCAGTGGTGGATTCTGTCTCTGTCCCTGATCTTGCAACTTGGTTGAATGAACATCGCATAATGACTGAATTGACAAAACAACATCTCCTTCATGCAAAGCAGCGAATGAAGAAGCAACCTGATTAGCACCGCACTGAATGACAGTTCGAGATTGGTGAGCAAGTATTCCTCAAACTTCAGCCTTATATTCAATCATCCTTGGCTCCTCATTCCAATCAAAAGCTGGCTTTCAAGTATTTTGGTCCATTCAAAGTGATTAGTAAAGTGGGAAAAGTTGCTTATCATCTGGAACTACCTCAGGAGTGTGCTATACATCCAGTCTTCCATGTCTCCCAACTGAAGAAGGCAGTGTTACCTCCACAATAGGTAGCTGCATTATTATTTCCTACTGATATTGAGTTTCATCGTGTCCCTAAGTCTATCCTGCAGCGCCGCCTGGGCAATAGCAGGGATCATCAAGTGCCACAGGTGTTGGTCCACTGGTCTAATTGGCTAGTATCAATGGCTACTTGGGAAGACGAGGAAGATTTGAAGCGTCATTTTCCTTGTGTGCCTGCTTGGGGACAAGCGGCATTTCAAGAAGGGGAGATTCTTAGCAACTGTCCGTTGCCAGAAGAAGAACAAGACCCCGTGCAACCTCCAGTTGGGCTTCACCAGAGTGCAAGGTCCAAGAAAGCTAATGTGCGTCTCGTTGGCAATGAATGGGCCTGTGGCTAAACTACAACCCATGTAATAGGATAGCTTATATGCTAGGGAGCAGAGAGGAGATGATCATCAATATTGTAAACATCAACTTTTCCTTCAACCTAAACCTTCCTCTGCCTGTTCCTCAACCTGCTCTCCGATCCTTGCTCCAGTTCTTCTATTGTCCTTCCCCACTACCCTTCTTAGCTAACACTAACCATGTTGGCATTCCTTGCTTCGCCCATAATGGTGCGCCCATATCCAAAAAAGAGTCCGTAATGGCATTCCTTGCTTCACATATCACGGTGGAAGTCATGGAGTTTTCTTGAAGACATCAAAGATGCGAATTGAGTAGTAAATGTGCATTTGTGAGTGTGTTTGGTTGCCTGTACAAGCGGTAGGTATGAAAAGAAAAAAAAGTTTACTCCCTCCATCCCGCAAAGCGTGTCCTTTTAGAAAATTTGAGACACAATAGCAGTGGTGAGAAATGTCTATGTTGCCCCTCATAACTAATACTAATTGTAATTGAAAATCGTGTTGTTTGTTTAGTTTTCTAGAGCCTAAATAAATGCACTTGCATTGGAATTAGAAAAATAACATCAATTGATCATTTGATTGGCTCTACGCTCCTCTCCATACGCTTTTTATTATTGGT
Organism: Setaria viridis; assembly: GCF_005286985.2. Classification (NCBI taxonomy): domain Eukaryota; kingdom Viridiplantae; phylum Streptophyta; class Magnoliopsida; order Poales; family Poaceae; genus Setaria; species Setaria viridis. Next base: position 4,060,404 of record NC_048266.2, read on the forward strand.
GTGAGTGTTTCTTTAATTAGATAATATTTACTAGGAGGTAAAGAAACTTTTTGTGAGACATTCTTTGCAGGATGGAGTGAGTATGCGCTTGACACAACACACTTGAAAAATCAGGATATATATGTCTGTTGAGTGCTAGTAAATTACATTCGGTAAAAGTGATTTTAGTGGTTCAATATAATGACAACATATCTAATGACACTATCGTTGTTTGCTAGTATATAAGGGCATACTCTTATTAAGCCAAAAATAGTAGAGTTGAGTGATCAATCACCTTAACTGAAGATCAAATAGAGGTGTTGAAGATATTACAAATTAACAAGAACACAACAAGAGCCAAGACATTAAAGGAAAGGATTAAAGGAAAGGAATAGATCGAAGCCGAGATGAAAAAGATTGAACTAGACTTTTCGCATAAATTTGAATTGGATAAAATTAAAATTCATATGTACTCAAGATTTCATGCTCAGGTTGTATAGATCTTTGGAAGCTTTCCGACGCATCTAAGATCATCAAAATCTGAATCCGGATAAAAAAATTCATGACCAAAATATGAAAGCTAAAAAAATGAACTCACATAAAGGTCCGTTGAGCACACTAGAGTATCCAGTGATAGCATCGGAAATTCCGGTGTTCAGGTGAATTTTTTCACTAGAGTTTTTTTTCCCCAAGAGGATCTTTCGGTAGAGGTTTCAACCCACTGGAAGCTCCGGTGCAATTACACCGGATATTAGCAGCGGTGTTATGTTGAGGGTTGAAAAATGCTTCGCTTGGCATGTTTGCACTTACACGATGATTTGGTGAGGAGATCTTTTACGGTACACAATACTATTGCTTAGTAGTATATATAAGATCTAACCGTTCATGGCTATGGATGATTTACTAATTACTATGTGTGAAAAGTGATATTTCAAATGGAATGGCCTTTTCAATTTTATGCTAGTGTCAAAAATAAATTTTTAGTGATATCATATATGTTCTTTTACCATGATACCTTTATACTACCTATACTACTCATGTATACTAGCCATACCACAGGTGAATGTTTAAGAGTATTCAATTAATCTTGACCATTGGATATTTGTATACTGATCTTTTTCGAACACTAGTATAGCCTCGTATTGTGTACCGTAAAAGAGCTCATCGGTTATCCCGTTTTGACCTTTTCTTTCTTCTGTGTGGAATTCGGATGGCACTTTGCTCCATTTTTCTAGGAGATGTGACAGCTTAAGACCAGTCTCAATCTACAGTTTCATGGCACAGTTATAAGACTGGAAACTTGATAATTGTGCTAATTGAGTATTATGGGGATGAAACTTCTCTCTTTTCTAATGAAACTCCCCCTCATAATGACCATGCTAAGTCAGTAATTTTGCTGATGTGGCAACAAATTTAATACTCATGAAACTTTTATGAAATTGGGTCTTGGCTCCCACGTGCTAAAGTTTAGCACCTGTCAAATTGGATGTTTGGATGCTAATTAGGAGTATTAAACATAGGCTAATTACAGAACTAATTGCATAGATGGAGTCTAATTCGCGAGACGGATCTATTAAGCCTAATTAATTCATGATTTGACAATGTGGTGCTACAGTAACCATTTGCTAATGATGGATTAATTAGGCTTGATAGATTCATCTCGCGAATTAGCCTAGGGGTTCTATAATTAGTTTTATAATTAGTCTGTGTTTAGTCTTCCTAATTAACATCCGAACATCCGATGTGACACGGCTAAAGTTTAGCGCCTGATATCCAAACACTAGGTCTAAGCCCATGCTCCATGTTTGACCAATTACCCAATAGCGCATGGAAAGCCTTGAGTGATATAGCTGGACATTGATGTCTATCAAAGTATCAAGCAGTATCAACAAAGGAGATGATATTCTCCCTTTCAGGCTATTGGTATTTTTTTGAAGAAAAACATAGGCATGCTTTGTGTTCAATCTTATACGACCTAACTAACAGTATTGGCAAACGAAAATGGAGGTAGCAGAAGAATTAATAGCAAAAAGGAAATAGAGTGTAAAACTCATATTAAATTTTCAAGGAAAATTTACTCGGAAAAAAATCCAGGAAAGGAAAAGAGGTTGTAAGTTCTGACTGAACTTTCCAAGTTTTTAGGTTCATGATTGTGGTCTGTTGCAATCCCCATCCTAACGCCTAAGTACTTCATGTCTCATCGTGCAATGTTCTCTGCTCACTCTAATGTTCAAATAATTTGACATTTTAGGATGTGTGCAATCAACCCGTTTTAGTTAAGACCACCAATATCTACGTGAATATTTCGAATTATATTTTAAAAAATGGTATGGTTAGATTGCAATAGCAGTTTCAAAATACTATATATTTTCTATATTTTGAACATTTTTAATTGATTTATGATTAAAATATTATATATTTTCTATATCGATAAATCCAAAGTATCAAAATTGTTGTATCTAGTGATTAACATCGAGCTCTTTTACGGTGCACAATACTATCAGGTGGTAGTATAGAGTATATGCTAATTTTTGGTATGGGTAGAATTGTAATTAGCACGATACTGCCACCGCGACCGCCAGCGCTCCGCCGCCGCCACCGCCACCTCCGACACGCCGCACCGCCACAAAATCGACTACGACGGCCTCAGCCGCCTCAATCGTAAGCTTCCATTTTGTCGGCGCGTGCTCTGGATCTTGATTCTTGATCGATCATATCCATCGCCATGTAATTGTAACCTCCCAACCGCATTTCATCACAGGTACGAGGTGCTGCATCTCTACACTCCGCTGCCGGTGGTGTACCGGCGGACATACAAGCCAAGCTGATAGAGCTCGGCGGCGTCAGGTACCCGGCGGGCGTGACGCCGGTGCTGTGCGTCCACCACGACAGGGATGTGTGGGGGCCAGAGCCGGACGACTTCAGGCCGGAGAGGTTCGCGGAGGGAGTTGCCGGGGGCGTCCCGCCAGTTGCCACCGCGCAGTCGCCGCCGCCATCGCCGCGTGCGAGAGGTGGATCGGAAATGAAGAGACCAGAATATATATTTCCAAACATACCCCTATACTACCCATACTACTAATGCATACTACTTATACTACCGTTTAAGATTTTAGTAGTATACAATTAATCTCAACCGTCGGATCCTTGCATACGAGTCCTTTTCGAACAGTAGTATGAGGTAGTATTGTGTACCGTAAAAGACCCCTAACCGATAAGGGTGGCAGTGAGCTCAAGACCGAGTGAATTGATCACTAGCAAACCAACCATGGCCGACGAACAACCTTGGAAGATACCACCGATCGTGCAGGAGCTGGCCGCCGGCGTGCATGAGCCACCGAGAAGGTACTTGGTACGCGAGCAAGACCGTCCGGCCATGGCCGGCGTCACGATGTCCGAGCCCATCCCTATCGTTGACCTCAGCCGGCTGTCGCCCGCTCCCTCTGACGACCACGGCGCCGACGAGGCCGCCAAGCTGCGATCCGCCCTGCAGAACTGGGGCTTCTTCCTGGTCAATTTCTCCGGTCCAACTCTGGGGCAGCTTTCCATAACATGACCTGATCCAACCATGCTCATATTCAAATCTGGAGTTCTGGACTCTGATCCTTATCCACCTTGGGCATGGGGTCGATCCAGGTTTACTTGCCGAAATGATGAAGGCGACGAGGCAATTCTACAACCTCCCGCTTGAAGAGAAGAAGAGGCACTCCAACCTGGTCAACGGCAAGGAGTTCAGGCTCCAAGGGTACGGCGGCGACATGATGGTGGCAGAGGACCAGGTCCTTCATGTAAAGCTGTTCCATGGAACGCGTCCACTTTTGATGCTCCATGGCCGAATGAACACCATGCAAGACTCGCGAGCTCGCCGGCGGAGCCGCGCCGCGAAATGACGGCAGAGCGTTGAAGCCTCTTGCAAAGCGTTCGCATCGGACGCCTCTTGCTTAATCGTGACCGTGGGATCTCGATTGGACGGACGCTAGGTACCCAGGGGTGTAAATGAAATACCGTCCACCCCCTGGCAGTCGCCAACGGCGGCGCGCGAGGCTGGGGAGAGGGTATTCGCCGTCAAATCGACGCTGATAGCCCTGGCCTGGAACCTCAAATCTTCATCACATGGCCTCATTTTCTCAATTGTATCTTCTTTGTCATTCCAATATGTTTCAATTGCTTCGTAGATATGGACAGATGCAATTAATTTGCCTCAGTTTCTTTGGTGTCAAGCATATTTGCAACCACCTAAGTGGTGCAAAGGGCTTCACATTGAAGCTAACAAGATATTAATTATTTTTTTTATCAATTTCTTCATAAATCTCGTAGGTTTCTGATGTGCTTGCCAGCTTGTCAAACAACACATTAGTTATGTAAAATTTACTATAGAAACTGAAAACATTTTATATAGATTCTTTTTTTTTCTTATACCCAATTCATTGAAATTCAGTTTTCGCTCATGGAAACAAAAGAAAGACACTGTTTGAAGTAGTTTAAGAGAGATAAATGAATGGCGATATTAAGTTGTGTATATGAATGGTATATGGCATATGTCTACTTGGTCCCCCTATGCTTGAATCCTGGCTCCGCCCCTGGGTGGCGGTGAGATAGGACATCGCCGGGCGTGCCCGTGCTATGATGAGGTACGGTGCGAAGCTTCAGATTGGGCGGCATGGCGTCTCCTGCCTCCTCTGCTTCAGGGTGGAGACAACGAAGTAACAGCATGAACGGTTTCAGTTAACATACAGCTTGGTCTGAGATTGTGGGATAGTAATGGCAATAAATCTGCTAAGCTGAATCTCTGAATATTTTCTTCAGACAAGTGAGAACTGCTTAAGTTGATAAAATGGTAGGATCCTCAAATATGGCATTGGAATAGAAACAGATAAAAATGGCACCAAGTTGTGTAAAAAGCAGAGGGACTCTATTAAGGTGTCATAGTGAGCTGCAGAACAACACACAGCTGACCCAAAACCTACATGTCGACAAATTTGTCCTTGGTTATCGGTATCGTAGTCAAAGATGTGCAACTTTGATGTAGTGACTTTGATGTTGCATGATTGCATCTTTTCTTATCTCCCGTCGTCAACAGGTAACAGGAATTATGGAAACATCGGCTACGACGTTCTACGCTGGCCGGTGCACTACTGCAATGGAGTTTAACTTTTAGTAACAATGTAACTTAGCTGCTCCCTCCCTCCTTGTACTCTACATTCGCAAATCTTGTATGCACGAAACTCGCGTATCAATACAAATGTTCAGGCCGGCTCCTTGCCTGCCGTAGTTCCCCTCAAAAACAGGTAACAGGAAAAGATAAAGAGAAATCTGCACATGAAAAGATGCAGAGAAATCTGCGCACAGCACTGCAGTAACCTCTTTGTAATATTAGCTTTGCTCAAAAGTTTCAACCTTAGCGACAATTGTAAAAATGATTCCAAGATTCAACAGTTCAATCTATTTTTAAGGACCTAAATCAAGTTCATTTGATCCAAATACAAACTCAATAATCCTGTAACCAAGTAAACCTCAATTATCGCGCATCAGCCCTTATCTCGCCTCCCCAGAAACATGCTGTACCTTGCTACATGCATTTTATCAACGTGAAACAACGTTAAATCATAAGAAACTTCTTTAGTAGAAAATCCCAGCGGTGGGTTCTTTAAATCGTGATGTGCACATTCCTTTGATGATCCATGTTATGTACATCACACGAAAAAGAAAACATTCTTTATTCACCATTGCTACTCTGTTCGAACCTAAGCTACCTCCCTTAGATCTTCACAGAGTCGATAAATCTTGTTCCTCTACAAAAATGTTCATAGAACCCAGCCAGGTACACCTTGGCTTTGATTTTCCTGTACCGTGCTAGTTGCTTCTCATGTAACAGAGCTGTTGCCGGCTCAATCTCTTTCTCAGGATCCAGGCCATGGAACATAGCCAATGAGATCCTCTCTTTCCCCATGTTTGTGACAACCCTGTGCACTGGGCTCTTGAAGATCCCATTGCTCATTATCTGTGTCCGTAAAGATCATACCAGAGGATCAACAACCAGAATATGCATCATGACAGGTATAACAATGCAGATAATTTTGAATTGTGAGTACCTCCGAGAAGTCTCCTATGTTAACCAACAACCTGTGGGGACTAGTTGGGACATTGTGCCACACGCCATCTCTAAGAACTTGAAGTCCACCAACATCTTTATCCATGAGAAGAATGGTAAGAACACCGCCGTCAGAATGAGGCTTGGCGCCAAAGACAATATCTGGTCTTGGACAGGGTGGGTAGTAGTTGAATCTGGCAAAACTAGGAGCCTTGCCGCTAAATTGGGCAACGATGTAATCTTCGTCAAGTCCTAGAGACTTGGCCATTGCCCGAAGGATACGATCTTTGATTCTCTTGCAGTTCAACGTGTACTTGTGTAAAAGAGCCCTGTATATAGCTTCAAGTTAGTCCAGCTCCAGTCAAACTATTTTAGATTACTGATGCTATCATTTCCAACTTTAGGTACATCACTGACACTCATGATATAAACAAGTAAACGCAATTTATTCTTACAAAATAGACAACATTACCTGAAAGAATTGGGATGTTCAGGCCAATGGACAAGATTCCTCTCATCTTCTGGCTCTACCCTGAGATGAAGTCGGTCCAACCAGTCCAGGATTTGATCCTTGGATGCCACTGGGTCATTTCCATATCCTTCCACCTGGTAATGCTTGCCGTCTATCAAATTACTGCACTTCTGTTTCTCTTCGAGCGGCAGATGGAAAAACTCTCTTGACGCGTTGATCAAATCATCCATCAAAGAAGTTTCTATTCCATGATTATCAATCTGTATATACAACGAACATACACATCATCTCTTGTAATGCAAAAGGCGCAATAAAACTAGTAGCATGCAAGAAGAACAAGAACAAGAGCTGAGAGGATCACCAGGAAGAGCCCCCAGCTCTGCAAGGCCAACCGGAGCTTGCTTCCCTCCTCATCAGCACCATCAGCAGCCAACAGCCGGCTGAGATCAATTACAGGGATGGCCTCCGGCTTCTCAGCACCAACCACTAGGCTGACGGGATGCTGCTGCTCTGGCTGCACGTACCTGCTTGGTGGCTCCTGCACCTTGGCTGCCAGTTCTTGCACTAACATAGGAATCTTCCATGATTCATTCGCCATTAGTGCTCTCGTGGAGTGTTTTCCTTGAATTTATTGCTAGATAGACTTCACTAGCTTACAAGGGGCTTAAGGTCCAACTTCGCTTGGCAAATTGGACTTCTGGAAAGCACAGTTCTAGTTAAGAGTTCTTTTGTTGAAAAAATACTTGGTACATTAGCTTCATTTAGTCACTGTCAAAGAATAGATTAGCTTCATTTAGTCACTGTCAAAGAATAGATGGGCCACCAACCACATACAGGCATTGCTGTCACTATCTGAACCATAGAATATGATAAATAAAATATTGGCTATTAATTCATCTGATGACAGCTTGACAAGAAATTCCAGCTTCAAACAATTTTGCACTAAACCAACTAGATCCATCAGAACTGGAAAAAGGATAACACTACAAGAGTACATGTTTAGTCAATTTTGGATTGAGATTTTTCTCAAGGAATATCAACTTGACAATTAAACTATCATATGACTGAGCGGTACTTCACTTTTGTTTTCCTTTGGCAGAAGGTTTTCAGTACAATTTCTCGTTTTGTCCTCTGCAAATGCACATGCTGCAACAAAATGCTAAGAGCGAGGTGCTTCGAAATTCTCTCCTTTGATGAAAGGTATTTCCATAAAAAAGGATGCTAACTTGGAGCAATGTCCATATACAACAGCAATGTCCTTAACAACCAAACCATCATTAATCTCGAAATTTCCAGAGCCCAGAATTTGGAGCAATTAGTTCAATTCGAATAAATCCACGCAAACTAAATATGATTAACAGACGAATTGACTCAATAGAACGAAACAAAGAATTGAGAGCTAACCTCTCTGTCAGTGGTTGATTTGTTGCTTCAACTGTGCTCCCCACACATGGCACGCAGTTGCTTTTGTGGAAGCACCTTATCTGCACACAAGGGGAATAGGGTTAGCCGAAATCAGACACGAATGGAAGTGATCTGAGCGGCTGTCGGAAATGCTAGAGGCAGGCGGGCAGTTGCAGGGGCGGTGGAAGGCGATGCCCAAAGAGAACTATGAGCGCGCGATGAGCTTGCCAGGCTGCCACTTTTCGGATCTAGGACCGGTGCGCCTCTTATCGCGAAAATTACTGGATTCAATCGCTGGCACCGCCACCGCCGACGCTTCCGCCGTACAGGGATCCCAGCGCGGCACCGCCGCCGGCGAGGAGTCGGAGATCGAGATGAGGCGGCACGGCGGCAGCGGTGGAGAATGAGGGGAGAGCCGGAGAGGTTCGCCGCGAATGATTTTTCTTTATATTTTTTCTTTTACAATTTTGCTGAAATAAATAGCCTATCCTAAAATTTGCACAAATAGATCCTACCGCCGGATCAAACGGCTACCGCCGTTTCAACTAACCGCCATCTGAAACGACGGGCGGCACACGGATCCGTGGCGGCCACGGGACCCATCGAGTTACCGCAAGATGATACGACGGTAGCTAACGATGAAGTGGTGATAACAGGCCGTCACCGATTCAAACGGTGGGAGTGGAAAGTTATCGCCGCCTGATTCAGCGGTAGGTGGCCTGCCTTTAAAAGCCGCGAAGCGGCCGAGGCCAGGGCGCGCGCTTGCCATTCGGGGCCCAGAGCAACTGAGAGAAAGGGAGGGAAGAGAGGACCGTGAGAGAAGAGGAAGAAAGGGAGCGAGGAGAAGAAAAAGAAAGGGAGGGAGGAGAGGAGAGGAGTGGAGTAGGGTGGAGATTGAAGCGAAACTCTACCGGATCTTCACTTCGTTTGAGGTATTATTTGAAATCTTGCAGTTTAGCTTAACTCGTAGTTGGTTGATGTAGTAGTTGATATGCTATATAAATGGTGTAGTATTAAGTATTAGATGAAATTTAGGTGTTCATATTAGACATAGACAAATATTAGTTTGTCGATACAGTGGATTTAGGTTAGTTATTTTGATTATAGTAAAATTAGTTTGTTGATTTATTTAGATAAATTTAAGATTAATATTATTTTATATAGTTATTCAGAATGTAGGTGTCTTTAGGGTTAGTTCAAATTGTTACATTTAGTAATAATTTTTGGTCATGTCGTGTATATTTTTTGGAATGTAGGCGTGATTAGGGTTAATTAAATTTAGTAATATTTAAAAATGATCTCTCTTGATGTCGTGTATATTGATAGGGTAAAGTAAAATTAATTTGTGGATATATTTAGATAACTCTAAAATTGTTATTATTGGCAATGCACGAGTTAGATCTTTATATAGTTGGTGAAATGTAGGTGTCGTTAGAGTTAGTTAAATTAATAACATTTAGTAATAGTATCTGTTTATGTCGTGTATATTGAAAGGCATGTCGGAAAGTTTATTTTTCCAAGTGTTCTATGATACGGGGGAGGTTAGATATGGTTCAAAAGGGGTAGATTTGTCTAAATTTCAATCGTTCTTCAAACAAATAGCAAGAGCAAGAGAGAGGACTTGGGCATCAATATGCAACTGGCTATTTAAGGCTTTTAATCTTGATAGAGATCAAGTTGAGTTGTCTGTTAGGGATGTAGTGAGGTTTCGAACTGACATAATATTTTAAGAGTTGATGCCGCTTGAAGGAACCTAGAACTGGAGGGTCTATGTAAATGCTTGTACTGAGCGTGGTTTACCGTTGATATTGTTTGTTGAAGTGTTTCAGAAGATTGGGTCTAACAGTTAGTTGAAAGAAAAAGTTGGAGGTGGGGAAGTTAGAGGCGTGGAAGGTCTGGAGATTACCAATGGGCAAACTGAAAAAGATAATGAAGATGGGGTAGAAGAAGGAGATGCAGAGGATGAAGAGGCACCCCATGAGCCAAATGACGAGGCTGATGAAGGGGAACACATCCCTGGATTAGTTGAGTAGGTAGAGAGGTAATGAGAAGAGAACCTTCGTGTCATGGATGATGACTCGTCGGATGAGGATGATGCTTATCCTATCCCGCAAAACTGGTCAAGTTATGACCATTCTAACCTAATAGTCAATGAAGGAGAAAATATCCCTTGGAAGTATAGGGAGAATGAGGTTTGTGTTAGTGCTGTGTACCCTAGTGGGGATGAGGTGAAGGCAGTTGTGAAGTGATGGTCGACTTTATCTTTGCAATGGTAGTTCAGGTTGGTGAAGAGCAATCCGACAATGTATGATGTGTGTTGTGTCAAAAGCAATTGCACGTTTAGGGTGCACGCATACAAGGGGAAGTGGAAGAATTACTAGGAGGTGACTTGAGTTGTGGAGCACCAATGCTTGCTGGATGAATTGCAAGCACAACACCGCAACCTCACTGCTGATTTTGTTGCTCAATACATGTATCCTCAAACAGTGTAGAATCCTATCTATGAGCCCAAGTCGATTATGTGCCATAGTGGAGAAGTTGAAGTACAAGATTAGCTACCATAAAGCTTACCGAGCCAAGCAAAAAGCGTTAGACATGAAGTGGGGTACATACGAAGCATCGCATGATAACCTCCCTACCCTGTTGTACACCATATGCTAGAGAAATCCAAGAAGTTACTACGACCTGAAAGCCTATCCCTGTGCTAAGAATCCAGGCAAACAGGTTCTGCAGCGGTCATTCTTAACCTTGGGTCCTTGCATTGAGGCTTTTCTGCGATGTCGCCCAGTCATTTGCATTGATGGCACGTTTTTTACTGGAAGGTATAAAGGCGCAATCTTGACAGCTGTTGGGTCCAACGGTAACAACTAGGTGTTGCCGCTGGCGATCTCCTTTGTGGAGAAAGAGTCTAGAGATAGTTGGTATTGGTTCCTAGATAGGGTTAAGCAGATGATTATGAAGGACGTGGAGGGTGTTTGTATAATTCATGATCGGCACAAAGGCATTCTACAAGCAAAGACCTATATAATAGCAATGTGAAACGTCGCAAGACAGCAGTGGCCGGACTTGAAGAGTAGGTGGTGCATGAGGCATACGGGGGCAAACTTTCATAGCCAATTCAAAAATAAGACCCTTATGCAAATGTTTAAACGCCTATGTACCCAGAATCAAGAGAGAAAATTCAATCTACTTTGGAAGAAACTTAATGAACTTACAAAGAAACAATCCGAAGAGCTAGGTAAGAGGTCGGTAAACAGCAAGGCTGACCACCCTGTGTCTCTGGAGGATGTCGGATTGCATGGTCCAAATGTAAGACGAAGACGGGGTAGGTCCATTAAGACATTCTCACAGTGGATTGAACATGAGCCGAAGGAAAAGTGGGCATTACTGTATGACAAGGGAAGTGCTAGGTGGGGTATAATGACTACAAACCTAGCTGAGGTGTATAACTGAGTCTTGCGTGGTGTTTGGGGACTGCCCCTAATTGGTATCGTGGAATTCTTCTTATACCGCACCATGAAGTACTTCAGGGAACGGTACACGGTGGCCAATAAGTCAATGACCGATAAAATTTATGGATACAAGATGACAGAGTACATGGAGCAGGCAATTAAAAAGGCTTGTAAGCATCGTGTTACTGAAGTGGGTGCTGTTGAACGTCGGTACAAGGCTGTTTGTAGGGACAAAGATTGATTGGGAGGGAGGCACGAGAAGCATATACAGGAGTGCCTCATTACCAATGAAGGATGTGTTTGCTCGTGCTAGAAGCCAAGACTGCTTCACAGGCCTTGCACCCATGTCATTGATGCATGCCTTGAGGCAGGAAGATTTCAGCCTCGTAGGTTCATACCACATTACTTCCTCAAGGAAACTATATGGGCCACTTGGAGGAACGAGGTTTACGGATATCATTTACTAGGAAACTTTATAAATAATTCTAGGAATGTCGCGCGTTACATTCCTGACCCTGATCCAGAAATATTCCAAGGGGTTGAGCGACGCAAGAACAGATGCATCCGGAACAATATGGATCAATCTGAAGCTAGTCCTGAAGTGCGCTTCTGCTCGAAGTGCCATGAAACAGGTCACACGTACAAGAACTGCCTTGCAATGACATATGGAGGCGGGAGTAACCAAGCTGGACCATCAACAGGTGACGCAAATGCTCCAGCACGTGGTCAGGATCGTCGTGCACCTAGGAACAATGACGGCCTTCTGTGATTAATGTATGCAGCACTAGTGATGTGTGTTGTATATTTATGAACTCGTACGTTTCATCAACTTAGTCATATGTAATATAATTCGTCATGTTTGGTCTATCTGGAGAGACTCCAGTAACTCTTATATTGTGGACTGAAAGCTAAGTTGTAATATTAAGATATTTTAATAAATCTATATCCTGTAATATTTCATTTTTGTTGCATTTCAAATAACTCCTGTGCTCTAAATTGTATTTCATTTATGTTGTATTTCAAATAACTGGTATGTGTTGTAAATTGTATTTCAAATATATGTAATTATATTATTTCGTCTCCGTGTCAACCGTATATATTTCATTCGTCATGTAATAATATTATACGTGTTGCAGGTACGGTGGAGGAGCCTAGAGACAGGTATGAGACCCCCCGAGTTGTTGGACCCTCGCGTGGACGCCGCTCACCAATCGTTCATGTTAGCCGTACGGGGTGCCAACCTCGGCACGCTTCGCGCACGTGTGCCGCTTTCGACGATGCCAATCGACGCTTGGTGGATTCCGAGGTACATTTTACTTAGTTTATTCAATTTCAATCGTAACATTGTGTTCTTTTAAATAATAAATGCTATCCATGCTACAGGTTACGCGCTATGGGGCTCCCCCGATAGCGAGGTTGGTTGAGGGAGACATGATGGACGCAGGAGTGAAGTGCGCGGACAAGGCAACACGTTTCCACTTCGACATATTACTCCTAGAAGCTCTTCTTGACCGTTGGCGGCCTGAGACTCACACGTTCCACCTCACAGTGGGTGAGATGGCCCCTACACTTCAGGACGTGTTGCTACTGCTAGGACTGCCTTGTGCCGGGAGGGCCGTTGGCGCGTAGAACGTGCCAGTTAGTTGGCGTGAGGAGTTTTTGGAACGGTTTGCCCACATTCCGCGGAACGATCGGGCCTTGTCGTACCGCACCTTCAGCTCCACACACGGACCCACAAAGAAGTGGCTCATGCAGTTTAGCGTTAGTACTTAATTACCTATCTTTTCATTTTGTTATCGTTAAGGTTTGTGAATGTATAAACTAACTTGTATGGTTGTGTAGGTTGACTACATGAGAGTCGCTGCTGCCGATGCCACAGTTGCGAGGCACTTGGAGGCGTACTTAATGTGGTTGTTTGGGTGGATCATTATCTGCACGTCCCAAGGGAACTTGGCACCAAAGCACCTCCTTCCTTATGCGAGGGCTATAGCGGAGGCTCTGCTTGACGAGGTTCCACAGTACAGCTGGGGTTCAGCTGTATTGGTGGCGACCTATAGGGGGCTTTTCACAGGCTGCTGTAAGGTAAACTTGATGGAGCCCATCTTTGTTGGTTGCCCATTGCTTCTTCAACTTTGGTCGTACGAGCTCTTCCCGATAGGTCGGCCACTAATTAACATGGCACCCTACCCGGAGTTGCCTTTCGACCACGACGACATTGACAGACCCACGATGGGGTCGATGTAGTGCTTGAGAAAGGTACAATACTAAACCTACAATTACTTTTCGTACTCATTCATATGTTGCATGCATTGACATTTCGAGTACTAAACCTGATTGTGAAATAATTTTTTTTAGGGATCGTGGGTTGGAGTTCATACGAAGAAGTCGTACCTAGACTTTGTCGGGCAGTTCGACGCTCTTGTCGACACCGACGTCAGGTAGACACCTTACACCGCAGCGGACATCCACGCTCGTGCCCCGCATGGGCTGTGTTCATTGTGCCTACGAGACCGGGAGTACTGGATGACGAAGAAGCCACTGGTGTATGACATCCACGTCGAGGAGTATGCGGTACACCATGTCATGAGGCAGTTCCACCGGTACCAAGACTCCCCATTTCCAGTGACTCAAATTGTCCCGGCCGATGTGCACAGGTAAGCCCCATCTAATCATTTTCCGTCTAATAAAGATTTTGCGTTAGTCTAACCCATTGCACGATGGATATGTTAGGTGGACACGTCAGGGTGGTGGTGGGCTAGTGATGCAGTAGGGTACAAGGTTGGTTTCGTACGTGGAGATGTGGGCGGACACTTTGTAGGACTTAGTGCAGGAGGACCGTCTACACTTCGACGACGCTTTCACAGTGTACCTGCAGTGGTACTTCCTGAGGACACAGACACACGTCATGCACGTTCCTAGGCATGCACGGTCCACAATATTTCACCTCTATAAGTATGTGTTCATTAGTCTCTCATTTTTCATTCACCAATTGTACTCTAATTCGTCGTACTAACTTACAATTTCGTGACACAGTTTCACAGCACTTCAGAGGAATTAGTGCAAGAGGACCGTCTTCACGTGGACTCCTTGTGGATGAAATAGGTGCGTCATCAATACATGCATTCTATTCCATTACAAATATATATTGAAATTGACAATAACACTACTTGGTTTGATCACAGCGTACACAGACCATGGAGGGACCGATGACGAGTCCGTAGAGGACGAGATCCAGAGGACGAGTACAAACTGGGTGGACTCCTTTTTCAGCTACGACACTGAGGAGATAGGTTCTTTGCAGTTGGGTGAAGCGCCAATGCCTCCAACACAGGGCTATATCCAGAAGTTTACGATACCAGTTGGAGATGCTCCAGGACATTCGGCTTGCGAGGTTGCCCCTCCGGAGCCCTTTACGTACGACCAGCTGTAGACCAGAGCATCGTAGCAGGCCGCAAGACGTGGTCCTGGTGCTGTGCGTCACAAGCGAGGACGCATTTAGTCCATAGGGCCTCTTTATCTTTTGTAGGTTGGTGTAGGCTATGATGTGGACGATGTTGTAGACTATGATGTGTGGTCCTTTGCGGACTATATTATGTAGGTCTGTGCAGAGACTTTTATAGGTAGACCGGTGCAGACTATGATGTCCATACATGTCCTTTTCCTTTTGCTATGCTGGACATGGTCGATGGACCATGTCACTAGCATTCTATATATCAGATGTCCAGGCAATGTTCAAACACACTACTACCACTTCCCCACCCGAATGCAACGCTTGTAGTGAGGTTGCGTCTCCTTCCAAGAAATGTTGTCATGGAGGGATGAGCAAAATGGAATCCCACCATGAAATGAGCGCCCCGAATGCCACTGCGGCTTCCGTGCGTGGTTGCAAGTATGGGAGGATCGAGTACCTAGGGGGAAGAAGGGGTGTAGGTACTTCAAGTGTCCCGACATTGATGATGATTTTTAAGGTCAGTCCGTTCATAAACATTTTAAATATGTTTTCTATGTACCGGTGCCTAGAACTAATCCGTATAAACATGCAGGCTTGCACATTTATGGAATGGATCGACACTAGGCCTTTAGGGGAGGTGGGCATAATCCCAGTGGTGCTAGAGACCAAAGTCCAATACTATGGTAGGCTGGAAGCGGCTCGAGACACTACATGTCTTGCTCGGCTCGAGCAAGAGCGACGCATCCACCAACAACAAATCCGTTTGAAGGGCAAGGAGGATGAACTACAGAGGCGGTGCGACTTGTTAGGTGCTTGAGAGGCAGCACTGAAATGGCAAGAGGAAGAATTCGAAGCTCGTCAGGCACAACTCCTCCAGGAAGAAGAACAACAGAAGAAGATGAAGAAGCAGGAGGGAGAATGTTCCTCCAAAACAGCGAGGATGGGGAAACTTCCCCGGTTCACCCAGTAGAACATTAGTTGTGATCCACCAATTTACATTACCTAAGGTATTTTATCCTAGGCAAGGTGCTCTTTAGGTTTGTCATGTTGGGCGCCTGAGATGCTATTGTACTGTTATTTGTACTATGATAATATTTCATCTCCATGCTTCAAGTACTCAGATTCCACACTATTGCTATTATACTGCTCTACTGCCAGTACAGTACTCAAATAGCGCTACTCCACTATTGACGTGAACCGTCACTGAAAAGCCTACACAATAGACTGTAAGGACCCTAAACGTGAGCCTTCTCAGGCAGATGGGACTCGACACTGAGCCCTACGTCCCTGCACCTGCAAAGCCTATTGCCAACCTTTTTTAGGATGATTTAACACGACTCCATCTCAACATTCCTTATATGGACCTCCCTCTCCCGTATCCTTCCATACCACTGATTAGGAGGAAGAACAATGGCATCCGCAAGAGGGAGAGGTAGTGGGAGGAGGGGAAGAGGAGGGTATGCTCCTATTCCCACCATCACTTGGCCAGGTTCTTTTGGCCCAACGGAGAATGAGGCACCCTCAACGACTTCCCTCTGCATAAAAGGACTAACTATGCTCCTCCAAACTGCCTTAGGCTTTATGACGACTGCCATGATGCGTGGCCAATGTGTCACCATGACGTGGCTGGTGTTATGCAGCTGTTTGATGGCTACGGTGATGGAAGCTGGCGTTTCTTTCGATGCCCGTATGGCTTGGTGAGTCACGTTATTACTTCCTTACTCTTGCTAAGCTTTTCTTGCTACAAACTAACATCACGTTCAGTCTTATCTCGATGAAGGAAACTGCTGCTATGCGAAGTGGGTCGATCCTCCACTTTCTGAGCCAACCCAAGATTACATCCACTACCTCAAGTGCAAGATCTTTGACCTCGAGCGTAGGTGGAGGATCTTCAATCCAAAGTTGATGCAAATCCTTAGGCAGTTATTATCGCAGGTGACTTGATTTGTACCGATTCATGGTGCAAGTGCCCCTACCACCACAATAAGGATTGCCCACCGTCTCCTCCTTCCTTTGGGGGTGCTGGCTACTATGAGGTTGGGCCTTCCCAGCTCTCGCAAAGCTAGTTCTACTAGAAAGCAGAGATGGCTCTATCTCCGGCTATTTCAATTACCTAAGGAATGTTAGGTTTAGCAACGACACATGTTTAGGATAGCATCCGTGCCGCACATGCCACTGCAATCTATAATTAATTGTTCAGTCTAGAGTCGTTGGTGTTCATATGTTGTGCACGAATTTCGTTTTTATATGTTGTAGTTTCGCTAGAAATAGCTATGTATTTAATGGCTGGGAGTTAATTCAATTTCAATTATTTCCTCGAAGCGCTCTATCTCTCTCAAATTAGGAAGTTTCATATTGCAACCAATAATAACATATTCGAATATTTAGTGCTTCCAATGTAACTTTATATTTTTTTTAACCTTGAGAAAAAATTACACCAAAATAAAATAATAATAAAGATACTTCAATTTATAGCCAGTTTTTCAACCGGCTATATCTGGCTCCACCCATTACCACCAACAGAATGGTGGGAGGGGTCCGGCTACCGCCGTTTCTACCCCTCAGCTACCACATCAACCAACCGCCGTTTGAACCGGCGGTACCTCCCTTTTTTTTTTACCTACCACCATTTGATCCGGCGGGATGGGTCTATTTCTGCAAATTTTTGGATTGCGTGCTTATTACTGCAAAATCGTAAAATAAAAATAAAAAAATAAAAAAAATTTGCCGCGAATGGGCCAGCGATGCGAATAATTGGGCAGGCCCAACCAGAGATTCGTTTCGGGCACCGTTAGAGATGCGCACCATTGGGCCCGGCCGCATAATGAGGCCCATCTGCGCTTTGAACTTCGAGAGGTAGTACTATTTTCACTTGCTATCTCTCTATATCATCAGCTGTTACAATTTCTTTTGAACTACTATTGCTCACTATGCATCAAACTCTTCACATGGACACTTAGACGTGATATATTTTTTTTTCTTTTCTGCATAATACAGCAGACCATAACATTTGAAGAAATGTCCGGAAAGTGAATAGATAACCTGAAAGATTCAGGGTGTTTGGGCCAATAAGTAAGGTTCCTCTCATCCTCTGGTTCCACCCTGAGGTGCAATCGATCATGCAGTCCAGAATCTGATCTTGAGACACCACCAAGTCATTACCATACCCTTCACCTGGAAGCGCTTGCCGTCTATCAGGTTACTATATTTCTGCTTCTCTTCGAGCGGCTGGTGGAAAAAATCTCGTGATGCGCCCATCATAGCATCCATCAGAGATGTTTCGATCCCATGGTTGGTAGCCTGCACAGTGTAGACAACTGTTGGTTGCAGGCCATGACCGAGCAAACACTGCATGATGCAAAGGGAAAGATAAAGCACTGAAGAGCTCACCACGAAGAGTCCCCAGTTCTGCAGCGCTGACTGGAGCTTGGCAGACTCGTCGGCAGCTGGCAGCCTACTGAGGTCTATGATTGGGATAGGCTCCGGCATGTCAGTGGGGAGCAGCAGGGTTCCACGACGAACCTGCTCCCGAAGCACAAACTGGTTCTGTGGTTCCACTGCTCTTGCAGCCAGTTCTTGCACTGGCGTTGGCAACCTCCATGACTCGTCAGCCATTAGTGTTCTAAGATACTTCTCTGCTTATTACCTTTTGCTGGTTGAGAATAGGGAGATCTAAGCTCTTTGATCATACTTATATTCTGTCAATGCCCTGAAACTTGCAGTTGGAAGTCATGGCCAGTTATTTTCCTTGCTCATGGTCAAGCACAGTCATCATCATAGAATAGTTCTTGTTTCAGAATCATCAAAGGAATGTTAGAATAGTCAACAACCAAATGGGTAGACAAGGAATAACAAGCAATCGTCTAAGACTAAGAGAGGCAACATCTAGCACCACAAATGAAGCAATCGTCTGATGCCCGTATTATGTGAATTCACAAGCCCCATTTTCAGGCCACTGGTATACACAAATATTGAGGATTTACCATCCTATTCATCTGTCCTGAGCCACATGTCAATGAGAGTGATATGACGAATTCTGAAATGCCACCTGATGGAATGGCAAAATTAAACCACAATTTCTCTGTATGATAGCAGCAAGAAAACAACTGAAATAACTTCAGAGAAGGAAGCTGAGACCCGTCATTGTGATGAGATGTTCTCCAAGCTATGTCAGGACAAACTACAAAGACTTATCAGTCTAGTCTACGGTTCATCTCCTTCAGACGTTCCATTCAGCTATCTCTTCTTCTTTTTTTTCCTCTCAGCATATCTGCAGGTGATGAATCCTGTCCCTTTAGAAGTTGCATCAAGTATGTGATGATACTACTCAGTTCCTTCTTGCTGACATTTTGCCACCAAAATTTCTTCCTCTACTTCTAGATGCTACAGAAAGTATATAAGATGGCAGTGTGATTCAGTTCCGTCTTCTTTATATCAGAGTGAGGCTTGATGCAAAGATCCAGATCAGACCTTGGACAGCATGGGCAATATTTATAGGTTAGCCCACGGATCCACTATCACCAAACTTTTAGGCTAAGCAGTGGTACATGTTTCCGATCGCGTCATCAGTTAGAACAAACCCATACAAATTGAAGCCCTTTTTTTGTTTGCCTCAAAGACTAAATTAACCCCATGATGGCATGGTTTTTCTTCACCATGTTGATGATTGTTGTTACTCGAGAGAAAAGTTCAGGGACCCTATTAAAGTAGTCTTCAATTATCACCTGGTACAGTGCCGGCGGCTTCTCATCTATCAGCATAGGTGCTGGCTCAATCTCTTCGTCAAGGTTTAGAGTACATCAGTATAACATGACTACTGATATCCTGTGTTACTCAGTATTTGTAACAGCCCTACGACCAAGGTCTTTAAAATCCCATTGCTCATTATCCGTATAAAAAATCACGTACAATTAAAAGAGATGCATTATGCAAATTATTTGGAAGAGTAATGGCCTGGTAATGAACTCATCGAAATTCCAGTAAGGCCCCGTTTGGATCATTGGAATTGAATTCCATCCTAATAATCATAATTTAGACACAAATTAATTAAGCTAATATAATTGTATGTGGAATATAGTTGTATATTATAGTTGGTGATATGGGAGAGATACTTGTATGCTGCACTTCTACCATAGAGAAGCGAGTCTAAGAGCGTGCTATAAGAATTGAATTCCATCTAATAACTATAATCTATAGAATCAATTTCCATCTCCCACCCCATGAATTTAAGATAGGCTTATATCTAAACTTTGGAAAGTTGTGGAATGCCACATTCCAACATAAATTAGCCTACTCCATTAAATAGATTCCAATTCCTTGGACCCAAACGGGGCCTAAGAGAAAAGCTATTACCTATAATTAATCGCCTAAGCTAATCAGCATACATATGCATATGACACTTGATATTGATTCCCAAACTTTCATATCAGCACCTGCACAAATCCATGCAAAAACCTAATCCCACTACCTGAAAACTATGACTAGTGCAGTCGTGCTACACACCAAGTCGTCCATGGAGTCTCGAATTCTTGAGGCATGGCATGACTCGGGAATTTGTCTGTCATGCCGATGATACTTGATTTACCACTCCGAATGTTACTTGTATGAGGCTACGCTTCCGCAGGAAAATTGGGGTACTCTCGTTCACAGTGATTTTGCAGTCGGATTTCAGAAAAATCACAGCAACATTGTTGTTGGGGAAAAATAATCACAACAACATGCAACGGCAACGTAAATGAATCTTACCTTAGCAGTTAGCACACACATGTCGAAGGAAACGGTCGAAGCTTTAGCTCAGGCCTTGCTTTTTCCCCCGTTGCGTTCCATTGTGCGGCGTCGAGGGCTCGAGGCAGCCTGCTGATGGGAAGGTTTCCGCGCGACCGCGAATCATTTGTCTCACCGCAACCCTGCCGTTGCGCGCGACGGAATCAGTTGCTCGCAGCTACGGAACCGTGCCGCCGCCGCCGCCGCAGTCCCCCGCCTCCAATCTCGAGCGGTGTTGATGCCTGACCGCCGCCGTCATCCGATCTGTCGCCGCGAGCGCCAGCCGCTGCAATCGAATTCCTCCACCGCGCGCGCCGCCGGTCTATTTGGTCGCCACGACGGGCAAACCAGCCAAGGACCGCCGTCCAAATGTGCCACCGGCGCTGGCCCCAACCGCCGCGGGCAGCGGGCGTGATCGCCAGCCCTCGCGGCGGTCTCTCTCCCACCACCGCCGCCAACCGTCGTGCGGGCAATTGGTACGGACGGAACCCGAAAGGGAGACGGCCAGACGGGAGATGGACCGCGACACAGCTCGAGAGCGAAGCCACCCAGTTAATTTGTCTCCGTATTTTCCGTATTCGGTTTTTCTACGTTCATACGTACTAGCAAATATGCCTGTGTATTGTTATGGGTTGCTACGGGTGCAGGCTCGTAACGTACACTTATTTAAGGTCTACAATAGGGTGTAATCTTGTCTCTTATTATAATCTCTAATTCCAATTGGTGAGAATTTCATGTCACGCTTCTTTTGAACTGGCAAACTTTGTTCGAGTATTTATATTTATTGTATATAGAAACATTTATATTTATGATTTCTTGGAATATTATATGAAATGCATCATTTAATTTTACTTTTTGGTTAATGTATGATAAATAATCTTAATATTGAAATATTTGTGCATCAACTATATCTTCCTTTCGTTATATTTGTACACAAGAATTTTTTTGTCTCGAGCCTTTCGACATGGTCAGTGGCGGAGCTTGACTATAAATTTAAATGGGGCCAACACCTAGCAGAGTTTAGATTACAAGGGGACAACTTTCATACTCTGACTCCAATTTAGCCTTGATGTCTAATACATCCTTTTTAAATTAAAGGGGGGCGCCATGGCCTATCGTGATCCTCACTAATTATCGTGTTTCTCAAAATGTGACATTTGGGTGGTGATTTATTTTTACATTAGTTGTTTATCTCCTTATTTTTTTACCCTTCAATTTGATAATTTTACTCCCACTACATGACTTCCTCACTTATATTAGATCTTCTTAAGATCCAATTGGGCCCATTGACCATGCCACATACTGCTTCTCTAACCCTCTGATTCATCCCGTTCGCAAGATATGTTTGGATAGGCTAAAACTAAAGTTTAACCACATTTAAACTTTAGATATCTAAATTTTAGCTGGTAAAATTAGTCAAGCATGTTTGGATGCGTGGGGTAATTTTTAGTTGGAGTACGGAGAAAAGACGCATGTACCCCTTTGTCATGCAGGTGTTGTTTAGAGGGAGGGTAATTCGGTCTTTTCTCATCCGCTGTAAAAAATTAGCTAGGTTTGGAGAGCTAATGGACTAAAGTTTAGTCGCGAATTAGCTAATTTTTAGCCCACCTTTAACCATCTTTAATCATCACAGGTTAATTTTTAACCATCGATCCAAACAGATTCTTACCACCGTGCATTCATTTTCCTTTACCGTCCTGTTTTTTTGCAGTGGTGCTTTTTTCTATTTTTTCTACCATCTTGGTTTTTTTTTTGCCACTGGTACCTTATCTACTTCCCTCGTCGTTTTTAGGTCCTGTTTAAGCTTTTGCTTTCCAAAAGCTGACTTTTGACCTCTCGTTCTGGAATGCTAGCTTTCTCAAAGTTGAGAGTCTTTTTGGCAATCCAACTTCTTTGAGGAGGAGAATGGCTGGAAGAGATCAGGGGCCGGGTGAGCAGGGGCCGACGAGCAGGGGCGGGCGAGCAGGGGTTGACGAGGATGAGCAGGGGCAGAGGGAGGATGAGCAGGGGCCGACGAGGATGAGTAGGGGCCGGGCGAGCATATCTTGCACAGGGCCGACGAGGACGAGTAGGGGCGGAGGGCGGCGGGCGCGGGCGACGCGAGCTGGGGCGGAGGAGGAGGTGGAAGACGAAAAAGAAATATACTTTATTGATGGCATACGGGTAAATAACTCAAAAGCTCGCAGAAGTTCATTTTTCCCTCCTTTCCAGCTTTCCATTGTAACATCCTTTTCAAAGTTTTTGTTCCACGAAAAACTAAGCTAGAAAGCTTGTCATTTGTTTGGGCTTTCAGCTTCTAGAAGGGCGAAGCTGGCTGAAAGCCCAAACAAACAGGGTTTATCCTGTTTGACCGTGCCTCATCTTCTTGAGCTCGCATTGGCGCCTTTTCCAGCCACATCGCCGTCTCCTAGCGAGCACGGCGGTAGGAGTGCCTCGCCTCGTCGAAGAAGCTCGTGGGATCGATGGAGTTTGCTCGCCGGAGGAGTGGGCCCCGCCGGAGGACCTCGCGCAGCTGGCGGAGCTCTAGCTTGCCTACAACTCCGCCATGGCCTCCTGTTCATTGAATCCGCCTTCCCCGGTTGTCCTCGCCGCAGCGCCGCCCCAGCCTCTTTGGCGCAACCTCATCGTCCTCTTCGCCGGATTAGCTCGGCCCGGCAGATTGAGTGCCTTGTTGAGGTCGACACGAAGTGCGCCGGCACTCCGACGAGCTCTGCGCCACCGACGTTCTTTTGCTCGGTGTGGTGATTTCCCCTGTTCTAGCTTGTTTTTCCTTGACGTTCATGCTGCTGGGCTGCAACGTTTCACCATGTGCATATTGATTTTCTTCCCGTCGATGAGTTCTGCATGAAATTGGATTGAGATTTTACCATATGTTAAATAGATTTGACCTTGTTCCACTCGATGCCGTCTTCCTTTTTATTCTATTTGAGTTCTAATCAAGCTTTGATTTGGTGGGTGCGCCATGCGTGGATAGAGGAGAGAGGAAACGGGCAGGGAGCACGGGGAGGACTAATCAGTCGGGCGCTGGCTGGGTTCCCGGCCATCGCTTTCAGACAGGATGTCGGGACCACTCGTCCCATGCCTCCCACGTCCCCCCATCCGCACCCTTATAAGAAAAAAATATTATATGGACAAAAACATACATGTAAAAGTGATGTACACAACTTTTTTAAAAAAGAATTATGCACACATAATTTGTATAATAAATTTGTAGACAATTTTTTTGTAGGTAACAACTCTTTGAAAAATCTGAGAAACAAAAATTCAGAAAAAAAAACCGAAGCAAAAGTTAGGAACATAATTAAAAAACAAAAGTTATAGATATGACTTTGGAACCAAATTTGTAGGAAATATAAATTATGAGCAAAAGTTAGGAACATAATTCAAAAAATCAAAAGTTATAGATAGAACTTTGGAATCAAATTTGAAGGAAAACAGAAGTTATGGACAAAAGGTAGGAGCAAAAAGTTGTATTCCTAACTTTTGGAAAGAAATATTAGGAAGCAAAATCAGAAGAAGAAAAAAGAGCAAGTATTTAAGAAAACCCGTTGTATAGCTCCTCCCACCGCTATCGGAGAGCTCCGCCTAGATCCATCGTCGGAGAAACTCCTTCCCAACAGATCCGCCACCGCGCCCAACCTTCGTTGTGCTGCTATCACTCGATTCGTTGCCTGGCGCCACCCTCGAGCATTTCCTTCTTGCACACGGCGGCGCGCAGCGGGCGGAGCCCAAGCTGCTTCCCGACGACGAAAGGGAAGGGCAAGGGGAACCTCGCTCCCCGCGCGCGCGACCAAGCCACCGCCGGCCTGCGCGCCGCCACTCACCGGTTGGGTGTGCTTCTATGTTAAAAGAGATAAGATGAACGAGTGGTGGATGAGGTCGCTAGGTTCTGTGGAGGAAAGATCGTGGGGTTCACGGACGTGGGGAGGCGGTCGGTCGGATTGAGCGCTGAAAGCGGCGAGCATGGGGTAAATTAGCTTTGCGGAGCAGGGAGGGCGTATTATCCATCCACCTACTCTTTGGGCCCACACCGAGCGGGCGGCTCCGGTCGGTTGTCCCAGTTGGTCCCGGGCGATGTGTAAAATTGAAGTTGGACCTACCTGTCAATGTAATTAAGTTGGATTAAACTAAAAAATTAAGGTAGAAGCGTTGCTTACTTTAATAATAGGTAAGATTTATATGCATCTAGACATACGCTATATTTAGGTGCATAGTCTAGAAAAGCCAAAATCACCTACAATTTGAAACGGAGGGAGTACGTTAATACGTCCTGAAAGTGTGTTTATTAATTAAATTTACTAATTCCAAGTTGGAAAATCATTTTGGAAGTATAAAATACTGTTGTCTTTTAGTTTGCAACATTTTTGTCGTTTGCAATTTGATTTTGTATAAGTTTATAAATAAGGAGCTAATACTACCTCTTATCTAGTTAAACTTTTAGGAACTTTGACTATTGATAAATTAATTTAGAAACAGATAAATTATACGTGTAGATTTGCCTTAATAATTATTTCATAATCTTATTAGTTTGTTAGATTTTATAAATATCTCAATAGAAAATAGTGTTCAAAAGTGCCTCTCAAACTAAAAAATCATGTGAAAACTCAATAATGCCAAGTATTGTTAACCTAACTGAATAGTAGATCTTACATTGATTTAATTGTACGTGATCATGAGATCTTTGAATTGTCTTTTAACCCGAATCCTGTGCAAATAGCGTATTTAATCTCTAATCCACTGAGGATATTGTGCATGTGTCGAAGGCCAAGACCAAAGCGTGAAAGAAATGACTGGTATATGTCACCTTGCGCGCCCATGTTCTGTCTAATTCCCACACACTTCACTTTGATATTTTAGAAAGAACACTTAATGAGAAGACAAGCTAGCCACAACGATTTAAACACACCTTATTTTTTAACAACAAAAAACACTTTATTCAACTCTTGGCATATTGCAAGTTTCAGTCAAATCCTTATTTACTTTTTACTACATAGATTTTTAGATAATGGAAACAAAATTCCAGCCTCCACATGGTTAGATGCTTTAGCCGTTCCTTATTACAATAGCTGCACTTGCAACAAGAGCAAAAAATATAGTTCCTCTAGAACAAAATACTGAATATAAAAGAATGTCAAAGCTCCATTCATGTTTGGCAAAGACCTCCATTGCTCTAGTCTCCAAAGTGCTGGATATATCAAAGTTACTTCATAGATATATCATATCTATATCTTCGCAGTCTCGATAACCATTTTTCCTTGAGAGAAATGTTCATAGAGCCCAGCAACATATTCTTTGACCTTCACCTTCTTGTAAAGTGCTGGATGGTTCTCATCTATAAGTCTACCCACGGGCTGGATTTCTCTTTCAGGATCTACAGAATAAAACAGAACAACTGATAACCTCTCCTTCTTTGCATTCGTCACAACCCTATGCACTGGGCTCTTGAAGATCCCATTACTCATTATCTGTGCAGAAAAATCATATTTTGGTGAAATGAGGACATCATACAAAAATCGTCTATCTTCTATTCATTATAAACATTATAAAACCATACTATTTAATTTCTCCTTTCCAATCATGAAGAGTTTATGCTAAACACGTGCTGATAGCTCATTACCTCCATTTGGTCTCCTAGGTTGATGAGCAGGGTGTGAGGTTTGGTTGGCACATCATACCAGACTCCATCTCTGAGAACCTGAAGTCCACCAACGCTGCTGTCTACCATGAGAAGCGAGATGAAGCTGGCGTCGGAGTGAGGCTTCAGGCCGAATACGAGATCCGGCCTCGGGCACGGAGGGTAGTAGCTGAATCTGGCATAGGTATCAGCCTTGTCACCGAACTGGTTACCGAAGTAGTCGTCGTCAAGCTCCAGCAGCTTCGCCATTTCTGGGAGGAGACGATCCTTCAGTGTCGTGCATTTTGCGGTGAACTCGTGAAGAACATCCCTGCATAGAAAGGCGACCATGGCGCGGCCAATATCATGATAAGGTTACGATTAAAGCTATTTTAAAAATTAAAGATTATGATTTACTGTTCCTAACTTGTGGCTTGTGAGTTTTAGATATACCAACTAATCAAAGCTCAAAAGAGTTTTACTTTTACGACATCAGCAGCTAGCATCGGAAGATCACCTGAGACGCGCGGGCCACAGTGCAAGATTCCTCTCGTCTTGAGGCTCCACCTTGAGGTAGAGGCGGTCGCACCAGTCCAGGACCTGGTCCTCGGACGCCACCCGGTCGTTCCCGTACCCCTCGAGCTGGAAGTGCAAGCCATCGACCATGTTGGTGTGCTTCTGCTTCTCCTCGAGCGGCTGCCGGAAGAACTCCCTCGACGCCTCCATCACGGCGTCCATGAGAGACGCCTCGATGCCGTGGTTGGCGACCTGGACATGGATCACACACAGACGACGAAGATCGCATGGGTTTGCGCACATGCTCCAGAATGGTGTTCGTTCTAATTGTACTAGCAAGCTAAGGCTGCGCGCGTGTGCGCGTACCAGGAAGAGGCCCCAGGACTGGAGCGCCGACCGGAGCCCCGCGGCCTCGTCGGCGGCGCTCTCGCCGCCCGCCGACTGGCACAGGCGGCCGAGGTCGACGACGGGGACCTGCGCCGCCGCCGCCGCCGCCGTGGTCTCGGCGTCGTTTGCGCGCGCGACGTACCGGGCCGGCACGTCGTCGTCCCCGGCGGCGCCCTGGCGGGCGGCGAGCTCCTGCACCGGCAGAAGCGGCGGCGGCGGCCGAGGTTCCTCCTCCCCTGTTCTTTCCATTCGTGCTGACTGCTGACGCTGCGATCGAGCAGCTAGCTAAGGGGTGGATGTCTTGTCGCCACGGCGACCGAATACCCGATCGACGACGATCGCATGGGACAGACGACGTCGGAGTGCGCGCGTTCCTTATCGTCCTACGTGCGGGCTGCGGCTACAGCCACGTCGCATCCGGTGTTGCCTTAGCTCCTGAACAGAAACAGATACGGTCGCTGGACCTAGACCAGAAAAGGGCGGGCGGCGGATCCGGATCGTGTCGCTGCCAGCCGAATCCTATCAGCACACCCATCATCCGTTGCTGGCTGATTGACCAACTCGAGCTTATCGTGTTCAGTCGCAGACAATGTGACGAGTTCCGTTACATCCGCGTCAGAAGCAATGGAGTGCCATCCAATCCTGCAGCCACTGCCAGCTGCCGTGTCCGGATCGATTGCAGGCGCCGCCGGCTATCGACCTCGCGGCACCAGACGGCGGCCGCCGCCGCCGCCGCGGCCGTATTCGTACGTGGCCACGTTGTCGAACTCGCCGCGCAGCCAGGGGAGCCCGCACCGATTCTCCAGTCACTGGGAGAAGAGATTCTCCGATCCCCCGCGGTTCAGTGGCTACTGGCCCGTCCGCGAAAGAGATCCCGGCCGTCCTCCCCTCGTCAATCAGGTCGCTGCCAGCCAAATCGATCCTATCGACGCGCCCATCATCAAGATCGTGTTCCGAAAGGGACAAACAATGGAGCCAAACTTGAAACTCCTGTCCCCGCCCCCGATCGATTGCCGGCGCGGCCGGCGAGATCGACCCCGCCGCCCCCAGACGGCGACGGCGGCGGCCGTATTCGTCCATGGCGATCACGACGCCACGTTGTCGTCGCCAAACTCGCTGCGCGGAGCATCCGGCACCATTTCTCCTTGAAGCTGAATCACCGGGAAAAGACACAACACTTCCAGCTTTATTTCATCACATCCATCAAGATTATTCCGTGAAGAGAACTGCGCCACATCTCTTACTATCGTATACTGATGATTCACACGCGAACGACAGGAGACGAAGTGTACAACGTGGATACGGTGTTCATGACACTGACACGTACGCGCTCAAGAAGCCGCCTTCAGTTCCTGCTGCTCCTGCTCGACCTTGATCTTGAGGAAGTCGATGGTGCGCTCGCCGAGCGCGAAGGCGTCCCAGAACCCGTCGGCGAAGGCCTTGGCCCTGAGCTTCCTGTACATCGCCGGCCGGTCCTCGCCGACGAGCTCCTCGGCGGGCGCCAGGTCCCTGTTCGGCTCCGGCTGGTAGAACAGCACCAGCGTCATCCTCTCCCTCTCGCTCGTCACCACGCGGTGCGTCGGCGCCCGGAACACCGCGTTGCTCATGATCTCCATCTCCTCGCCGACGACGACGAGCAGCTCGCCGCGGCGGAGCACGGGGACGTCCACCCACCGGCCGTCCCTGAGCACCTGCAGCCCGCCGACGTCGCGGTCGAGGAGGAGCACGGTGACCACGGAGTTGTCCGTGTGCGGCTTCAGCCCGTACACGAGGTCCGGCCGCGGGCACGGCGGGTAGTAGGTGAACCGCGCGTACGTGGCGACGTTCTCGCCGACGTGGTCGAGGAAAAACCCCTCGTCGAACCCCAGCGCCCTCGCCATGGCCGCGAGCACGCGCCTGGCCACCTTCTCGCTGCCCAGGGTGTACTCGTGGAGGAGCTTCGAGAGGGACGGTGGGCGGGTGGGCCAGAACTGCATCCGCCGCTCCTCCTCCGGCTGCACCGTGAGGTAGAGCCGGTCGCACCAGTCCAGGACCTGCTCGTCGGTGTCCACGCGGTCGATGCCGTACCCCTCCGGCTGGAACTCGCCGGCTTCGGTCCGGTTGGCGTGCTTCAGCTTCTCCTCCGGCGGCAGGTGGAAGAACTCAAGCCCGGCGTCGCGGAGGCCGTCCAGGAGCGACTCCGGCATGCCGTGGCCGGTCACCTGGTCGACAAAGTTTCAGTACTCTAACCATAGTGAACTGACACGTGTACTAAAAGCCTTGTCTAAATTAAGTACCGCGAAGAGGCCCCAGGACTCGAGCGCCGACCGAAGCTTGGCGGCCTCCTCGACGTCGCCGGGATCCGCCAGGCGTTGCAAGTCGACGGTGGGGAAGGCTAGCTCGGGCGCCGCGACGCCGCCGGTTGGGCGGTCGGCCTCCCGCAGCACGTACCGGCTCGGCGGCGCGGGGAGGCTGCCGGCGGCCACCTCCTGCACCATCTGTCCCTGAGCCTGATGCACCATGGTGCTCGATCCTGATGCACGGGCACACGGCTAGGGGTTTTTGTTTCCTTGGCCTTAACTTGCGAGTCTACTTCACAGGCCAAGGGACAGTGCTAATTTTATAGCCGCGGTTGAGCTCGGCGCGCGGCATCAGCACGTGACAAGTAGCAGCGTCCAAAACTTTGTGACCTGGTCACGGTCGCATCGTATCTTCCCGCGATCGAGGGATACCCCTTACCAAATCCATTGTTTAAGCTAAGATCTGCACGAGCAGAGTGTGAAGATGGAGTCCTGGTATATCAAGGAATAACATAGGTAAGGACAAAGGCTCACGCAAACACATACTCGCCCTTATGAATATATACACACACATGCATACACACACACCCTAGCTACGTCTATAAATATCTACATGAAACCGGATATATAAAATTTGCGATTAATAAAGTCGGTGTAGCGTCTTGCTACTAACAAGAAATGTTGCCTACCATTAAAAGAAATAATTACATTAATATGACAAAGAGAACGCAAAACCCAATCCTTATTGAATCAGGTACAACCACATCCATTAACCATCCATACTATTATGTTTTTAGCAAAATCCATGTTATTAATGGGGCATATGATTTTTAACAGGTAGTTCTCGAGTTTCCAATTTTTTTTTTGAATGGCTACGGAAGGGGAGAGAATCCCCACCTGATTTTCATTCCATTGGCCCCAAAACGGCAGAGTTACGGCAGTTTCATATGGTTTACGTTGCCGTAACAAACAGACTACACCATGTACTGCACACGGCAGCTTCGTTTCTCTTCATGCGGCACCAGCTATTGCTCGAGGCCGCGTTCCCGGACATCAGCAACCGTCTGGCCAGTGTGCTTGCAGTGGCTCAAAAGGGCAGGGAATTTGTCAGCCAAGCAATCCTCCCCGCACCATACGTCAAACCAGAATGCTGTCCCGTTGCCTATCTGCACTGTGGTGATAGCTCGGTATAGGGGGAGCAGCGCTCGCAGGGCGTCCCAGTGGGTGTCGACAAGGTCACCGTCGAGGGTGGCGATGTTCGCATGATGGCGAACCCATGCTGCCCACGATGAGCCTTGTGGGTGATGGAGCCGGTGTATCAGTTTTAGCAGAAGGCATGAGTTTTGCACTCCCATGTTTATGATTCCCAGTCCTCCCCGTTCTCTGTTGTGCTGCACTTTCTCCCACGCCACCAGGCAGCTTGCGCCGGATGCTCCCTTTTCTCCTGCCCACAGGAAACCGCGCCTCCTTTGATCAAACTGTGCGATTGCGCCGGGTGGAAGTGGCAGGGCGCACATCAAGTAGATAAGCTGACCGTCGAGGACGGAATTTACCAAAACAGCGCGGCCCATGTGGTTGAGCAGCGCGGATTGCCATCCGGCCAGGTACCGATCAGCCCTTGCGATGTATGGGTCAAATGCTGCGAGACGAAGCTTGGAGCAGGACAGTGGGAGACCAAGGTACGTTTGCGGGAACCCTTCTTGACGGCAGCCCAGAACCTGGATGCATTGGCATATGACTGTGTCGTCGACATGCATTGGCACCACGGTGCTTTTGGTGAAGTTGATGAGGAGGCCGGTTGCTTTGGAGAACTGATCAAGCAGAGTCCGCAAAATTGCAACATCTTCCAGTTCAGCTCGGAGCAAGATTAGCGTATCGTCCGCATATTGGAGCACTGGACACGCCCCATCCGTGACCGGGTGGCGCACCCGGCCATCCTTCTTGATCAAAGCCTGAAGAACATCTGCAACCAAGAGGAACAGATAGGGAGACATGGGATCACCCTGCCGGAGTCCACAACGACAAGGAATCCATGGCCCTGGGCATCCATTGACCAGGACTGCAGTCAGTGAAGTTTGGAGGAGCTGTTGAACCCTGGTGCACCATTTGTCGTCAAAGCCTCTGGCTGACATGATTGCCATCAAACCGCCCCAGTTCACAGTGTCAAATGCTTTAGCGAAATCCAATTTCAGGACAAAGTTCGGCAACTTGCAGCCCTTGTGGTTCCGTATATTTTTTTTTATAAAGGACCGGAGATTTGTTTTGGGAACTCAGTCCAGGAGGGCACCCACACCATGTGAATGAAGATAATGGAGCTCTCTGATGGCAGCTGTTGGAACCAGCCATGATTAAACGATATATTCTGACGCATCTTCAGTGGCAGAGAGTGACAATTAGTCAAGCAAGATTTGGATATCTCGATCCATTGGTACCTGTCAATGTCAGGGCTTTATTTTGTTAAGGAGATGCGATTTGCCACGATCTGCTGTGATTGTGATCGGTACGGTAGATACGGGTACGATGCATTCCAAGATTTCAACTGGAAGACAGAGATATTCTCTTGGGGTCGTGAGGGCTTTTTGTCGGCAGTTCAATATGCGGCTTGTAAGTTGTGAGTACATGGATTGAAAAGGCAAATGAAGATTTCCGCCGCAGCGCTGGAGTAAAATTCGAGAGGATCAAATGCGAAAATGACAGCAAATTCAGTACATTGCAGCTAGCACAACCTGTCAGCACTCAGCGCCAAGCTGAACTTCGTTTCATATGAGTTCCATGCATCACACTAACACAAAACCACACTAACAAAGCAGCTTTAGTTTGCAAGAGGACTCGACACCTAGTTTACAACTTTACATGTAGACATTATTCGGGCTAGTTCCAGTTTACCGGGCGCGTCTGCAGGGATCCATGCGACCAGACATCAGGGCTTCAACTTCAGGCGCCGGAGACGGCCGCCGCCTCCTTGTCGACCCTGGCGTTGAGGAAGTCGATTGTAGGCTCGCCGCGCGCGAACGCGTCCCAGAACCCGTCGCCGAAGGTCTTGACGTTGAGCCTCCTGTACTGCGCCGGCCGGCCCTCGCCGACGAGCTCCTCGGCGGGCTCCAGGTCCCGGTTCGGCTCTGGCTGGTAGAAGATCACCAGCGACATCCTCTCCCTGCCGCCCGCCACCACGCGGTGCGTCGGCGCCCGGAACGCCGCGTTGCTCATGATCTCCATCTCGTCGCCGACGACCACCAGCAGCTCGCCGCGGCGGAGCCGCACGGGCACGTCCACCCACCGGCCACCGTCCTTGAGCACCTGGAGCCCGCCGACGTCGCGGTCCAGGAGGAGCGTCGTGACCACGGAGTTGTCGGTGTGGGGCTTCAGCCCGTACACGAGCTCCGGCCGCGGGCAGGGAGGGTAGTAGGTGAAGCGCGCGTACGAGGCCACCTTGTTGCCGACGCGGCGGCCGGCGAAGAACTCCTCGTCGAAGCCCAGGGTCCTCGCCATGGCCCTGAGCACTTGCTTGGCAACCTGCTCGCTCCAAAGCGTGTACTCGTGGAGGAGCTTCCGGAGAGACGGCGGGTGGGTGGGCCAGAAACGCAGCCGCCGCTCCTCCTCCGGCTGGACATGGAGGTAGAGCCGGTCGCACCAGTCGAGGATCTGCTCGTCGGTGTCCACGCGGTCGATGCCGTAGCCTTCGTTCTGGAACTCGCCGCCGTCGGTCTGGTTGGCGTAGTTCAGCTTCTCCTCCGACGGCAAGTGGAAGAACTCCAGCCCAGCGTCGTGAATGCCGTCGAGGAGCGCCTCCGGGATGCCATGCCGGTCACCTAAAAGCTTGAAATTAGCTCATGCATGCTACTCTCCCCATTTGTGCAAATTTTAAAATTCATAATTGTTGGCAGTTGTGCTAATTAATACTCCGTTCCAAATTATATGTCATTTTGACTTGGCATAGATATTATTATGCATCTAGACAAAAATATATCTAAGTGCATAACACACTCTATAAATTAAAAAATCCAAATCGATCTATAATTTGAGACAAAGGGAGTATTATGAAAGTATTTGTAAAGAAAAATCAGTCAATATAATTCTTGTAACCTTGGTCGATAGTTGTGGATTATATTATTGGTGTTAAATCTTATAACCTTTGAAGATTTTGTGAGGGTCGTGAAAAATAAAGAAAACAGAAACATTAATCCGAAGAATTCTATTTTTAAGATTGTTTGAGTAATATCACCTGCTCCCTCTGGTACATCATATACTCCGTAGGTCGTCTAGGACATTGATATGGTCTATTAGGTAAAACTTTGCTCAATAATTTGTATAAAAATATGGTGCTTCCAATAATGTAAAATAATATATAAAAATCATTGTTTTCAAGATGAAATCTAGTAACATGTGTCTTATATTACCAATCATAATAAAATAATTGTATTATGTTCAAAGTTAAAAATGTTTAACCAACATAAATTATAAAAAAAATCTATATTTTGAACCAGGTGGAGTAGTTTAATAAGAGAACAAAACATTCTTGGATCTCCACTCACCATGGATCAAACTCGTGTTTCACAGTCGTGGTTTCCTCCATAGTCTAAGCCAACATGGTCCCATGCGTACGTACCGCGAAGAGCCCCCAGGACTGGAGCGCCGCCTGAAGCTTGGCGGCCTCCTCGACGTCGCCGGGGTCTGCCAGGCGCTGCACGTCGACGGTGGGGAAGCCCAGCTCCGGCGCCGCGCCACCGCCGGTCGGGCGGTCCTTCTCCCTCAGCACGTACCGGCTCGGCGGCGCCGGGAGGCCGCCGGTGGCCACCTCCTGCACCAGCTGCCCCTGAGCCTGATGCACCATGCTTTCTTTCTTTCTGTGGCTGCCGAGTGAGTGAGAGCCGGCACTACACACTTGATTGAGCCTTGAGCTATTTCCTCGCTGGCTATCTTCACTTGTGACTTGTGAGTTCACTCTGGGTCGTCGTGGCCAGTGGCCAATTTATAGAGCGGCGAGCTGATGACGTGGAGCCGACGTGTACGTGCACGCGCGTGACGTGGAGCTGCGTGCAAGCCTGCAACTGCGGCTGCGGCTGCAGTCCAAACGAGGTGAGCCCATCGTGCTGCTGTCTTCCATCGACGACGACGGAGGGCAACGGGCTACCTTGTACACGAATGACGCATCCATTCCGATCCATGGAGATGCTTCGAGCCTATCCTCAGCGAGCTACCAAGCATATCATGACGAGGTTTGGTGCTCTAACAGCTTGATATTTTTGTGATCTTCATCGGGGCCGGTTTTTGTCCAAAATTAAACTTTTTTTAAGGGCCTGGTATGCATTGGGAGAAATGAGGAGGATTATGTGGCCAACTGGCCATCATGCACAATTCTTTGTTTTTCTGTTTTGAAAAATAAACAGAAGGCCACGCGAGAAGGGTCGTTTCTTGCACCATTCGGTCATTCGTGGTAGGTCCTATTTAGATCTACCATCTAAACTTTAGCAGCTAAAGTTTAGATGCTAGGAATCCAAATGGGACAACTAAAACTTAGCTAAACTTTAGCTGGAGGCCAAAATATACACAATCCCCTTAGCTGTTGCAACCTAGCTAAAACATGTTTAAAGACGAAATTGCCTCTCTATTTTTCCGTGTCCGCATTGGGGCACTGGGCTCAACAAAAGTAAGAACAACATGGTAAATAAACACCAATTAGCTAGAGGATCCAAACAACTCCAGCTAAACTTTAGCTGGCCAAATTAGTTGGCTAAAGCTTAGACGGGATGGATCCCAACAATGCATTAGTCGTCCATGCGTCCAACAAACTGTTGCAGAACTGGCAACTGGATGATTTTTTTCGTTTTCTGTATTCCCACCTTTTCTATGGATTTCAAAAGAAAGAGTTACGCGAATGCGGCCACTTAATTTAAAAAATATATGGCAATATTAGATACAACAGGTGAGGGGCGGATCCAAAAGACGGTAGTAGGCCTAGGATTACCCTGATTTGGCCCAAATATTTTTTTTACTAAGGCATCGGCCCAAAGTAAGAAATGAAGAAAAGGCCCAAACACTCTACAGTCCAGGCCAACGAACTTGCCAGCGCCTGTTCCCCCTCCTCACGCCCGACTGCGCCGCCCGCCGCGCCGTGCTCCCTGCTCCAGCCTCCGACGGCGCCCTTGGCTTGCTGCGGGCGTGCGCCTCGTGCCGCGCGCTTGCTGAGGGCGTGCGCCTCGGCCGCGCCCCTGCCACCGCTGCGAGCTGGCACTTGGCGGCGCTGCAGCTAGGGTTCGGCCCAGACAAGCCGCCTCCGGTCGATTCGCCGTCTCCGATCGCCTCGCCTCGGCTTGCTCACCTCCGCCGACCCCCTCCGCTCCATCTCCCCCGTATCATTCGCTGGTGAGCTCGAATTTCGCCTCTTCCAAATTCCTTCAACTTCTAGTTTCATCCAAATCCGAGGCAATGTTACCAATTTTATGAATCCTTACAATGTCATGCCTTATACTTCGTCCTGGAATCAGTTTTGTGTCCAGATTTCAAGTCTCTAGCTCAGCTTACCTAGATTCATGAGATTCGATCAAAATTTATTCAATTGTCATGCATATATGTGTCTCAGTGGTGCCTGATATGTCATTTTCTGCTACTGTTGTCAGATAGTTGAGGCATGAATAATGGCATTTGGATATACCGAATTTCTTGGGAATTTTTGTACTTGTATATCATATTGTACATTGGATTATACTATACCAAACTTAATGTCGTAAAATTCGTCTAGGACTTCCCCATGTTAAAATCCTGGTTCCGCCACTTCCCTGCTGTGCGAAACAGAGCACCCCAAACCCTAATGTAATCTATTTGTATTCGGATGTGATCCAGTTGCAATATATACATGTACTGTATACCTACTAACTTTGATTTTGTTTGCAAAATTTATTGGGCTTACATGTGTACATGTGTACACCCATGCCTATGCTAGGTCCGCCCATGATAACTATAGGATGCTTCCTTATACTTATTGATCAAGAGATAAACAAATTTTCTATGTCAGTGACACTATATGCACAGTAAACATTGAACTTTATTCTTATTCCTGCAGAGGTTGCTCTTCTATGGAAACATCCAAAGAACAGGCTCCCAAGAACTATGCTGATTTCGAGGAGAAGGTTAAGCGGACCATATATGTCGAGCACCTTTCTCCTCAAGTTACGATCCAAGTCATCAAAGCAGCTCTTGCCCAGTGTGCGAATGTCGTCAATGTGGAGTTCATTGTGAACTACACAATCCCCTATGATATCCCTTATGCCGCGTTGGTGGAATTGGATGATCATATGCAGGCCAAGGCTGCTGTTGAATTGATGGGTGATTTCCCATTCATTATTGGTGGAATGCCAAGGCCCGTGAAAGCTACCCATGCAAAGGCTGAGATGTTCCGGGATCGCCCTCCTTGCCCTGGTCTTAAGAAAGATTTCCGCTGGATAAAACAAGGAGATGGTGAGTATGAAGCAATGAAGAAACTGAAAATCCTTGCAAAGAGGCAAGAGTCAGAGAACATGGCTCTCATAAAGGTAAATTATTTACTTGGCTTGTGAGTTGTGACTGCAGTCTTTCATGCTTTGTTGTGCTAGTACATTAAGTCCTGCAAAAATACGCATATTATGTTGATACCTTTGTGTACCATAAAAAAATTGTTTTACTGGCTGTGCTGCTTGTTTCAATGGTTAGACTGAACAACGCCTAGTTGTCACCTAACAACAAGGTGCTCGCTGGGGGTGAGTCATCCCCAAAGCCTACCCAAAAGAGCGAAGGATAAAGGGTAAGAGGGAGCACAGAGAAGGGAATAGAATGAGCGGAACTTGCATGCAGCACCGCTTGTTCTCCGTCTTCCTGGATGCGGTGCAGTTGCCAGCGTATCCCTCCCTCTTCCAACTGTGGTGGCAACAATCTGTAAGGGGTCGATGGAGGTGCTCCATCTTGATAGGACTAGGGGGAAGGAGTGATTGACCACGGAGGAGCTTGAGGCGGCAGGGCTCATCTCTGCTCCCTCATGCTGTGCTTCATTGCGTGCTGGTGGTATCAGGGACTTGGGAGGTGACGCGCTGGGGATGACATCGGGAGACTAGGGCATGTGAAGGGATGCTTTATGGGCTGTCACTTGGATTTGGCTTTATAGCTTGTTTGTTGGCTGCATGTTGTGGTTGTGGGCTGTCAATGCTCCTATTTTGATTTTTGTTGTCCAGTATATGTATATATGTGAATAGTATGGCTGTTGCCTCAACCGCCTTACCGCATTACGTTTATTGCGGTGATAGGAAGGTGGCAAGTTGCTGCAAATTGTATTAAGAACATTGAGCATTCGGGCTAAACATGAAAGAGTGTGACCTAGTGTTCTCATTTATTATACTAGAATGGAACAATTAGGGACCTAGTGACTGTGACCTATGGAGTAATATCCATTCCAAAGTGATGTATGGTTTGTCAACCTTGAGTATATGTGAGCAAAAGGATGTGCTTAATTTGTTAATACCTTTGTCCAATAAACTATTCCCTCCATTCTTAAAAAATATGACGTTTAGGAGAAGATTATTAGTTCATGGTAGTAAGTATTTGTTAATTCCCTTGACAGGAGACCTGTATCTTATATGAAAATTATGCATATACTTGTTTGCACTAACTACAATACTGATTGGCTGGTTGATGCTGTTTACTTTGATCTTGAGTTGAAAATTAAACATGAAAAAAATACTGACATGGAGCTGTCTCTACCGTCTCAGAATCTATTGGACGAGGAGAAGGAGCTGGCGAAGCAGCAGCAGGAAGCACTTGATGGCAACTGGCAGAATTATGAAATGCTTGAAATTGTGATGAAGAACGGAGCCATAAAAAGCCTTGCTCGTCATTACGGAGTGGACCTGGGTGACTGACGGGACAAATTCAAGGAACAGCTGTACAGTCAGCACTTTTGCCCTGGGGTGTTGGTAAATGCTGCGATGCATTGGATTAGTTGTGATCCAGTAGCTGGATCCTGCAGTGTAACAGTTAGCCCGACTTAGTGTACACGCTGTTGCTGCGTTAGAATCCTATAGAAAATGGCAGCCTTAGTGTTCAACCTTTTGTTTCTTGGGCTGTAACATGGCGCCGAAACTGAAGCATCCACTGCCG
Source organism: Setaria viridis (assembly GCF_005286985.2). Lineage (NCBI taxonomy): Eukaryota > Viridiplantae > Streptophyta > Magnoliopsida > Poales > Poaceae > Setaria > Setaria viridis. Next base: position 4,098,932 of record NC_048266.2, read on the forward strand.
TGTGATGTGTCTCGTGTGTATATTGCTACATGAAAGTATGAAACTGGAGTGCCTTTCTTTCTTGTGTTGAACATGTTTGGAGGGGCTACTGTTCAATGTTTACATTCCAAGTCTTGTTCTGAACATTGAACAGTAGCTGGTGTACACAAACCACATTGAGTTTCATTTGGACAATGTAAACTTGTTTGCTGCTGTTCGTATGACGGTAGGACTTGAATGCTTTTGTATGGATGTGTTGAGTTGACACACAAAGTGAGGTCGTCCCCATGCACAGCAAAACGGCTGGTTTGTTCCCTTTCTGCTAGTAAGGATTGAGCTGTGTGTCAACAACTCGGCATGGTGGGTGCTCAAAATGGTTTTGCTGCCTCTCTGCTTCTTCTTACTGTTGTCAGGTACTGCTGCTGTGTAAACATTTCTTTCTGCCAAAACAAAATTGCCATCATTTTTTTTACACTTCGACTTTTATCTATCGATCATATCCTGCCAAAAGCTGAGGAATGTCCCTCTCCTTTCCTCTTGGCCTTTTTCTGTTTGTTTCAGTATTTTATTTTTCGACTTTCCAGGGTTTTTTTTTCGCTGGTCAGGCCTATTTCGCGTTGAGATCAATAGATCATCACCATTCTGTCAAGATGTTAGCAAGTGTTTGTCCGTCACGCGAGCAGGAACAGCGCACATCTTAAAAACGTTTTTGCTGCGTGCAGGTGCGGCGGAGTCAGCCCGCGTAATCACCAGCGTCAACCAGTGCAAGACGATGATCTGGCCGGCGGTGATCCCCGGCGAGGCGGCGGGTTCGTGCTCGCGCTCCGGACCGGGGCAGTCCATGGTGTTCACGGCGCCCCTGGGGCGGTCGGCACTCGGCACGCACCGACTGCGGCTTCGACGCCTCCGGGAACGGCCATAGGTTGTCACGGTGCCCGTCGGAGTTGGCTCAGGTGCTCACGGTCGCACCGCAGAAATACGCATAGGTGAAAAAGACCATGTCCATGATTTTTTTTAAAAAAAATGTAAATCACTGTTGGAATCAACGATTCGATCGTCCCCAGCAGAGGTACGCTATTGTTGTACGGATCGCGACTGAATTTGGTGATTTGAGTGACTGTGAGGTCACGATAGCACGGAATTTCTTGAGCCTTTCCGGTGGAAAGCTAGCTAGTGATGAGATTTTTTGGAGCGCCAAATGCCAGCCTTTGTATCTTTCACTCTATTGCTTATTGCTGGTCTATTTCTGTAAGACGTATCCATCCATAAATGTATTGACGTATCCATCCATAAATGTATTGCAAACTCAGATGTATGATTTTTGCTGGCTCCAAAGAAGAGGTGCAGGAACAGGTAACGTCAATCTACAGGTGAGCACTTTCATGGTTCGAAAACCTTCTCCTAAAGTTTGGTTAGGTATTCGGTACAGCAGGACGATTCTATCTGTATAATAGTTTTTTCCGGTTCACCAAAAGTCCACTGTATACAAAATGCCAGATGTACGAAAACTTCTTCATCCGTAAGCAGCCAGAACGACGCCTTCTGCTCAACTCAAGCATTTGAACAGACTTTCTCTGGAAATGATCGTTAAGAAAAACAAAGCATTAGGGAAAAAAAACAGATTCCTGGGAACCGCACAAAGCTGATATGTTGTTTTAGTTAATTTAAAGAGGAACTACTACCTTGTCTAGAACTACTGCAGCACAACCGGTCATCATCAACGTAAGTTGCATTTACTCCCATCATCCATGAACCTACCGATATATCATCATGTGCATAGCTCTCAAGTGACGCACTGCATGATGAAGTGAAGAATTTTATCCAGATTAAAAACTTAGATGATGAGAAACCTGGTTTGTAGAAATTAAGCACCAAAAAATGGATGGCCTTTCTCCAGGGGGGATTTTGACAGCACATATTTCTGAGCAGAAACTTCTAATGCTCAAAGGTTGACAAGGGCATGCTTAGCAGCATCCTTGCATCTTGAAGAACAATCAGTAAGCAGAAATTGATATGTTATATTATGTCCTAGGCTGTAATAGCACTTCAATCATTGCATATTTCATACCCTACAGTATATTCATTGATAACTATTTGGCAATGAATTCACCATGCATTTGCACAAAGATCAAGGGTCTAAAAGGAAATTAGATATAAGAGTAAAATTAAAAACACTGCAGAGTATGGAAGATTCGGACTAATAATACAGTTCGTGCTGATCAACTTGTGCATATGATGTTTTCAATTCAAAAGCTCAGGAGATATCACACATGCCACTGCTCAGGCTAACTGGGATGTTGTTGCTCAGAATCCATTTAACTTAGCGGTGGTTAAGATAAAACAGGGAGACAAAAAACAATTACCTATTTATGTTGATGTAACGAGCCAAATTCTTTGAGAGAATAAACAAAGAACCAGAAGCATGGCGAAAATACCTGTTTTATGAAAATTGAATCACAGTCAGTGAGAATGAAAAGGCAAGACAAAAAGGGCCTTGAAGGTTAAGGATGTATGTATACCAAGAAGAAGAAGAAAAAGGCCAAAGAATATCTCTAAATAAGAGCAAAAGCAAGATGTGTGCTGGAAGTGCAGGGTGCAATACATAGTGCCATTCTTAAATTTTACAATGAACTAGGATGGACTTCACAAGGTCGATACAACTCATAGCCCCATGAGCAATTTTACAAGGTCGGTGGAGTTTATTGTGAAACCATCTGCTGCATGCTACCCATGGTTATGTCAACGATCAGTAGACAACTATAGATATCCCGCAGTAAGGTTGACATCACATGTTGGAAACACACTAACAGAAATTTAATCTGTAGAGTATGAGCTATTTTGGCACTACTTGACGTTAGGTAGCTAACAGGCACATTTAATATTTATTAGCACAAAATGCTGCAATGAAGAGTTAGTTGAATGTTCATATAGAAATTGTATCTACTCCAGGGAAAATAATTAACTAGTTGAGGTGAATGAACACATCCCAATTTACTCACGTTTTTGAATCTCCGAATTTCCACCACTCAGGTTCATACCATTGTTGGCCCCTGAAATGCAATTGACATTAAATCACTTTAATAGTTGACTAAAGTGAGGCAAAAGTATTCTGACTAAAATGCCATTATTTCTTGATACAGTACAACAATGGAAAAATGAGAGTGTAGCAAGTAGCAACTACAAGCACGAATTTTCTCAAGTTCATTCAATAATAGCACCTAAAGCATTAGATGTTCATCAGAATCACTTACAAATGGAACTGAAATGCCAAATAATCTGTGAATCTACAAGGTTCTTGGATTGGATAAAACACTATGGTTTTTAAATTTTAAGTGCAGCTCACTACATGGCCACAACTTTTCAAGGATTTAGCATAGAAGCAGTGGTACTGAAATAACCAGAAAAAAAAAGGCTACTTCCACTTAACGATTCAAGAGCTATTTGGAGTAATAGAGATATCACACAGCTAGTAACAAATAAATAGAAGGATGGTTAAGTGAAAGAAAGCGCATACTCTTCGCTTACGACAACCCCTGATTTCATACAGCCCATGTACAATCCTTGGTTACCTCGACGGCCTTCAAGCATCTCAATTAACCCAGCTGATAGAACATTGCAATGAGTCAATGCCTCAATGGGGGGAAAAAGAAGAGAGGCTGAAATCAACACTAAGCATATCTGTACACGTAAAAAACAAAAGTATTACCTAAGTCAAGATTAATATTATCCTCAACTTTGACATAGAATTCTGCATCCCAGGCTTCAACTGCAGTGCTGAAGAAAAACTTTGCTTTGCTAGGTAATTCTTCTGTAGCCTCTTCATGGCTTTCCTGTCCAATCATTTGGTAATTATTTAAGTCACACATTCCGTTGTCCATGAAATGCTAACAATTTAAGAGCCCACTGATACAATGTATAAGGTCACATAGGTTTAACCTAGTCTTTGATGGACACAAGAAAGGTCTAAACTCTAAAGTCTTGTTCAGGTACTACAATTTGTAAGGACAATTGAAAATGAGATACTAATAGGACCTTACAAGAATCAAGAAGTCATTTGTCCTCCTATTTTCATCATCAATGTTACGGTCCAAGCTATCTCCTCTGTTTGCACTGTGGGTACAAAAGGTACACTTCATCAAGAAACCAGGAGACGGAGAAATAGGTATTCTTCGAAAATGACAATGGCATAGTCCAATTCTAAACTAAGAACTTATAGATGCAATAATTCAAAAGGTCTAGATCCAGAAGAAAACCTCCGACCAATCACAAAACGAATAACTACACCCTTTTCCTCAAGCTTCTTCAGAGCATCACCTGCAATTTACATTTATATGGAAGAATCAAGTCACAATCATGAGTTGGAGCAAATCCTTGTTTACACAACAATTTTATCAAACTAATATTTAATTAGTATTCCATGTTTATTCAGTGGTTTCAATCAATTCAGTTTACAGTCTCTTCAACTAGCATTCTCAAATCAGTGAAGTTTTCAATCACAAAAAGGTCTCTTGGACTACTTGGTATTATCAGGGGCATCTTATTCTACCTCTGAAAACTAGTAAACCTAAACGAATAAGAGCAGCAAACCTCTGGGCATCCACGATCCACGGAAGTTGTTCCTCCTGAGCCGGGAGCCAAAACCAGTGTAAACTCCGATGACAGCAAGGAGCTGCTTCTTCTTGTCAGAATCCACAGCAGCAGTCCTGTTTCCCCACAGGTAACCCTCGCTCTTGGCCTTGGTCAGGTCCATCTCCGCCTCAACAATCTTCCTCCCAATCTCCCTGCCACCAAAACACTCACTTCGAGTCAGCAAACCGGGAATTCACAGAACCACGCCCGAAATTCCCGTCAGGAGAACTGAGAAGTGAGAACTCACTGGCATCCGAGGTTCCTCAGCTTGTCCTCCACCGACAGCACCTTCGGGAGCTGCAATCACGCCGCCGTCAGGCCGAATCAACAGAAGAAGAAGAAATGCCAGTAAGCGGGGAGTGGAGGGGAAGATAGATCCGCACGTTGCCGGAGTTTTTCTCGAGGAGGCCGGACAGGATCGCCCGGGTCTGCGCGTCCTGCCACAACCTGCGACGGAGCGAAGGGAAAACATCAGGACCCCTCTTCTTGGGCGTCCCAGGTAGGGGCTGGTGGGATCTGAGCGGGGATTGGGGGACGTACCGGCCGGCGACGTAGAGCCAGGCGAGGCAGGAGAGGAAGGCCATGACGAGAGGGACCCTGCCCGAGGCGACGCCGGCGCCGGCGGAGGCGGCGGAGGAGGAGGACGGGGCCTTGAAGCGGCGGTGCTCGCGCCGCATGGCGCTGGCCAGCGTCTCCATGGCGGGCGGGCGGGCGGGCGGAGGAGGAGATCTCCGCCGCTGGGCACTCGGCGCCTGCTCTGCTCTCTCTCTCTCTGCTGCCGTTAATGGAAAGCTTCGTCCATTAGGCAGAAATTGAAGGAAAACGCCATGCTACCTAATTGTGGGCCATAGAAGGCCAAAGTTGGGCCGCGTTAAAGATCATAAGATCATAGCCCAAGGCAATTGGGCCCGCGACCCGCCCCCCAAAACCCTCCTAAACTACCCGCCACCGCCCACCGGTGACCGGCCATTCCCCTCCGCCGCCCCGGCCATGGCGCTCCTCCGCGCCCGCATCCGCCGCGATCCCTTCCTCCCGCGCCACTTCTCCTCCTCCTCCTCCTCCACTTCCTCGCCCGTCCCCCCTCCTCCCCCATCCGAACCCGCCTCCTCCGATCCGCCCCCGCGCTCCCCCTTCGCCGACATCCGCGATCGCCTCCGCTCCCCCACCTCCGCCTCCGCATCCGCTCCCCGCGGCGCGGCCCCCATCGACGACCTCCGCCGCAAGCTCCGCACCTTCGCCAAGTCCCATCCCTCCACCTCCTCCTCCGCCTCGTCCTCTCCGGGGCCCTCCTTCCTCGACGTCTTCACCACCGCACCCTCCTCGCCCCCCGCTCCCAACCGGGCCTCACCCTCCGCCACCCGCACCCCCTTGGACTTCATCGCGCTCCGGGATAGCCTCAACAAGCCGGGCTCCACGGCTGGGGGCCTCCCCGCCCCCGGCGCTAGGAAAATCGACCTCAAGTCCTCCCTCTCACAGCGGAGGAGGCCGGCGGGGCCGGAGGCGGCGCTCGGTAGGGACCTGGGGGCGAAGGGCCCCGAGTTCCTGCGGCAGTACAGCTACGACGACCTCGGCAAGCGGCTGGGGGGCTTGCGGCCCGCGGGGACGGGGAAGGACGGGAAGGAGTGGTTCTCGTTGGAGGAGCTGAGCGCCCGCCTCGGGAGGCTGCGGGAGAGTGACAAGGAGGAGAGGGAGAGGGCGCCGCTGGACCGCTTGGGCATAGGAAAGCTGCGGGAGGCGCTGGAGACGCAAGCGCACCAGACCAAGGATCAGAAGAAGGCTGGCGGCGGTAATGATGGATTTCGCAGTTGCTCTGGTCACTTTTCCTGTTTAATTGTGCTAGTTGGTCGAACTGATGATTAGTAAAACTTCTGTGGTTGCTGCCAATGCCGTGGCTGTGTTCGATTTGTGCTGGCAGCTCCAAGTATGGCAACTTTGATGGGCTTTGTCGGGCAGACGGTGCAGGGCAAGCCTCAAGAGGAGCTGGTGGAGAGGGTGAGTTTGGAGTGATCAAACATTAGGTGAATGGTGATTCTTTTTTTTTTCCTGTTTAGGGGATGTGATTTTGTCGGTTGCTCTATGCAGTATTTCCATCCTGACCACATGTCATCGGCTGAGAAGATGAAGCTGGAGCTGAAGAGGGTAAGGGACCAGTTCAAAATGTCGGAGAATGACTGTGGTTCTGCAAGAGTTCAAGGTAATCTCTTGACCTTCCATAACCGTAGATCTATGAGCTTCTGATTCTAAGGGTCAATCAGATGACAATGGTGTGATTGCTGTTCTATTAAAAGAATCAGGTCTTACCTCGGATATCTAGCGCCAAATATTGGAACTTTGGAAGTGAAGTTTGTCCCTTTATGCTGCTAACTGCCTATATTGTCGTGCTTAGAAGTTGTAACATATATTTCTGTTTGCATTCTAAGTCTAGAAATTGTGATAGTTTCTTGGTAGCTAGGTGGGGGCTGACTAACACGCTTCGACGATATGCAAGGCTTTGTAAGGCTTGCTTTTGTGAAATAAAGGTACTCCCTCTGATTCCAAATGTAGGTTGTTTAGGACATCGATACGGTCTCCAATATGGTACTTTGACTGGTAGGTTTTGTAAAACTAAACTAAAAATAGAGAAAGTTATATGCTATGAAAGTATTTTTCATGATGAATCTATTAACGTCAACCATGTGTTGCCAATCTATGTATTTTTCATTTATTGAACAGCCAAGTTAAAAAATAAGTTTGACCAGCTAGAATCCTAAAACGACCTACATTTGGAATTGGAAGGAGCATTATGAAATCCGATTGATTTGATTAATTTCGTGTAACAACCATAAGTATTTTGGATTTTTAATAATTTTTGCTGCTTTTCCTACTATAAACTTCTAGCTCTGTTTATTTTGTCAGTTGGCAGTGGTTAGTTTTTTTTCCATTGACTATTTTCTTTTGAATATATTAAGGAGGTACATAATAGCCAGCAGATCAGAAATGATGATAATCAATTAATCATCCACATTATTTGTAATTGTGTTTTGACCTGACGTGTATTGTCCTTTCCTTTTGTTGTCCTTAGTGCCAAAGTTTTTTCCCCCTAGCCACTATAAAACCCTACAAAGCTTCATCTGTTCTACCTTTACATGCGTAATTAGTATCAAGTTTTGCGCTGCGCCACCCCCCCCCCCCCCCCCAACACACACACACATCCAACTACCTAACATTTTTGTAGGTTCTGTATCTGGATCCTAGCTGATTGTATTCTCCAAACTTTGAAAGCCTTTTGTGTCTGGATCCCAGTTACCCGTCATCCTACAAAATCCAAAGTATTTCATGTTCCTGCTTTTGGTTGCCAAATTTGATTATTAAGTTGAATTATTTGGTAGAACTGTAGGAGCAAGTGACATTGGATGATTTATTTTTTGGGAACTTTGAGGTATCTATGATAAGTAAGGTTTTTGTGTTCCTGGGAGCACATGCACACCAGAACCACACCATTAAATATGCACCTGTTTTTTTTTATTCACAATAGAAATCTCAACTGGTCCAGCACATCACCTGGCTTTAAAAGTATATATTACAGAAATACTTTTTTTTGCTATTGGACTAACAACCTTCAGTATAACTAATTTATAAATATGAACGTCCAATTGTATCTTATGCTTCAGACTAGCTTTAATATATATCTGTTTGAATGTACTTCTGCTCATGTTCTACTTCTAGTTATGTAAAATATTCCTCTTTAATTAGGATCATGTTGCAACTGAGCCTCATCTATGTTTTGCAGTAGCACAACTCACTACAAAAATCAAACATTTGTCAGCTACTCTACATAAGAAGGTAAGTTTACAAACACATCTATATTTTTTTAGTGGCATACATTCGTAGCTGGTGATGATTTTGTTGGACTTAACTGATGATGAAAGTAATATGTGGCTTTAATGTGATGCAGGACAAGCATTCTAGAAAGGGACTGCAAGAGATGGTCCAAAGGAGGAAGAAATATCTCAAGTACTTGCGTAGAACCGACTGGGATTCGTACTGCCTAGTGTTGAAAAGCTTAGGGCTCCGTGATGTGCCGGAATACAAGGCCCCAGATTACAAGAGCAAGAGCAACACCAAGTCCAAAACCAAGAAAAAGAGTAAAAGAAAGATGAAGGCATAATCATTTCCTCGGCTTTTAACATCATGACCAGAATTGGTAGTTGAGTACGTGCCCAGGCCCTGTATATGTCAGCACCTTTTTCCGATCTCAACTTGCTGCTCTTTCATGAGAAAAGTTTGTTTTGATTCGATTGCCTTTCGCTCTTATATATTGCAGCCCCCTTGTAGCAATTGTTTTGGACCTTCTCCAAATTGCTGTGAGTGCTTCCCTTAGTTCTGTTATGTGAGCTCGAAAAACTATTGTTTACAGTTGAGGAACAAGCTAATAATAACAAGAGTTGATGCTGAGATCGTCTCATTATTTTGAATATTCTTTATCATTGGCGCCCGGAAAGAATGATAGTCCAAGACAATGTATGCTCCTATGCTGTAACTTGTAAGGCCAGTTTCTGCAAACAAAGAATGCAGGCCAAGAAGGCAAGAAGCAAAGCTGATTGACAGGAATTGTACGAAGTGTTGAAGGGGCAGCTTTAACGTGATGAGCTGGACATCATTTTAGAGAAGGTAGACCAAAAGGCAGAATCTGAATTCACGGATAGATGGACCAAAAGGAAGAGATGTATGAAAGGAGCAGCACCTCTGTTTGACTGAATTCTCCATCTTAGAATTGCCCTCTATTTTTGAGTTAGCTCGCCACTGTTTTCGAGCATCTTTATCATCATTCGAGTCCTACCTAATTAGCAAGAACAGTAGTAGCAAGGATATGCATGTTGTCTGATCACAGTGATCTGATAAAACCTCCTTTAGTACTAAAACTAAAGCTTGAATCTTGTAATCTACATCATTCATCCTCAATGACACTTGAGATATAAATTATAGTAGTCAAGTATATTCTACTAATGATATAAACTTGTGCTGTGAATGGCATAAAAATTTTATTGACTAGAGTAAGCAAAAAATCAAACTGACTTCTTGCTCTTAGTAACAAATTTTGTTCAGATCTACTCGTCATCATCTTGATAGTATGGGGGTGTTTGGATTCTCGGGCTAAACTTTAGTCCCTGTCACATCGAATGTTTAGATACTAATTAGGAGTATTAAACATAGACTATTTACAAAAGCCATTGCACAGATGGAGGCTAAACGGCGAGACGAATCTATTAAGCCTAATTAGTCCATGATTTGACAATGTGCTGCTATAGTAACCATTTGCTAATGATGGATTAATTAGGCTTAATAGCTTCGTCTCGCCGTTTAGCCTCCATCTGTGTAATTAGTTTTATAATTAACTCATATTTAATCCTTCTAATTAGCCTCCAAATATTCGATGTGACACGGATTAAACTTTAGCTTCAGGATCCAAACACCCCCTGCATGAATAAACCATATATGCTGTTCCTCAGCAGCTGCAGCCTGCAGTCAGCATATTTGAGATGCCTCTCCGGGTGCAAGCATTTAATGCAAATGAGAGTATGAGACTGAAGGGAATTTGCTAGTCGCTATAATATACTACCTGGCTGTGAAGCTGCCATAGCTTAATCCTTTACCCTCTCAGCCCGCTAAGAGCAAGGCCAATAGTAAAGACAAGGTCTTGTCTATAGCCAAGCCATGTAATGATGTAAGCAATCTAAGAGCTAACCCATACAACAACCATGCATGTTATGCCTGTCTATAATTCCTCTTGTAGTCTTGTTCACTGCCACGCCATGATGAGGCAGTTCAAGCGGGGCTCGTGATATGGTCGATTAGCTAAGCACCTGCATCAGCGACCACCTTGCCTTCTTTTCCTTTTTCTTAGTCCTCCAGCTCAGTTAGCAGCGTGACATTACGACTGTTATTGTACTTGCTCTAATGGTTGGTTGGGGTTAAGAAAAGTTGATTAACATGGAGGTTATATGGCTCCATTTCCAGATCTCAACTCTCAGTTTCGTGCTAATGTTCGATCGGCACATGCTTCTGATGCGTGTATGTAACTACTAACTAGGGTCTGTTCAAAACTTCATGTTGAGATCCAAGCGAAGCTGCGCATCCAACCGGCCGCCCGCAGCTCGCCGGTCGGTGCGCATGGCGTCGGAGTGCAGCAGCCGTGAGCGGAATATGGATACTTTACGTGCGCATGTGACTGCATGGGCTATCCGAACCATTTGTTTTTGAATTAGAGGTGAATCAACAGTTGGATGTGTTTCGCCATAAGAACACTACAGGTGAGTTACGCTCAGTTCACTAGATCCGTCCCGTTTTCTAGTAGCGGATGTAAGGCAGCAACACGGTCATAGGAAAAACGATGTGGTGCTTCGTTTTCTTTTCCCTAGATATGGAATATTTCTTGGATATTTGGCTGATGTGCAAATCTACACCATTTGTAATTACAAATTTATAACCTAAGATAATTATTGATACATATTTTTTTCTCTTTCGCCACGGCTAAAAAAGGTCTTGAGAGCGTGGTAGGTAAGGTGACTCAGTGAACCAATAGACGGAGCTGGCAAACAAAATCTCTCTATGTCATTTTTGGGAATACTCTCTCAATTTCAAGTTATAATTCGCTTTATCCTTTATCGTCCAAAGTCAGTTTTTTTAATCATGCATTTATTTGGCACTATATAGATGACATTTCTGTCAATCTTGTGTAAAGCCGTCGCAAATCTTCAAAACCTCATTTTTATAGCCCTGGTGATGAGTTTCCAATTAGTGTTCTGTGCGAACCATCTTCAAGCACGCCTCCAACACCTTAAGTCCCGGTGATGCCAACCTTTGAGCACCAAAGATTATGGTCAGTGGCAGAGGCAAGATTCAAAATTAGGGCGGGGCTTTCCTCCTCCTCCTCTATCGTCACCTCTTCCTATTTTTCTTCGTCCTTTTCCTCTCATCTCCTCATCTTCTTCCTTTGGTTCCAGTGGACGGGGCTAGGGGGGTGGATCATACTTGAACATTGCGCTGTTGCCACTATAAATTCAGCGGATAGTGTCTAATGCCCTATTTTAAGTGGCCGATACTTGTTCTTGGGCAAAAACAAAAGGAAAGAAAGAAAAACTCCAATCCAAACATCCTTGAGTTTTGGCACTTCCTCTTCGATTCCTTGGGCTTCGAATGAACTATCTAGTGCTGCTAGATTTTACAATTGCGCATCACACCTACCCACAGACACGCTACATCGAAGCTACTACCTGCTTTCGTCCCCCTAATAGTACGGCCAAAAGAAGAAAAAAACAAAGATCTAGAAGTAGAGTGTCCTTATTCTTTTCGCACATCTTTTGCACAAATATCGTTCGATGATGGGGTTGATCACCAAAGCTCTATGGCATACGTAGCATCCATGAAAAGATGAAGTACGACTACTCCTTATCCGGTGCGTAGGTACTAAGAAGCAAGAGGATGGAACAAGTGTTATGTTAGTCAAAAAGCTAATAAGGAAGTAAATTTTGCTTTCATTTCTTCCTCTCAGCAGCACAGCACCTACCAAATTAAACAAAAGGAGCCATACTTCTTTTTGATGGAATGGGCCATAATTCTGACAACTCACCCAGGATGACAAGAGGAGCCAAAATATGTTGAGCTATAGATCACCCTTTAGGACGTATTTTTATTTTTGGAACTGAGAAATCCGTCAATGTCTCCTGCAGATCTGGGAATGACACGGGAGGTCAAACAGCATGAGCTCATGCCTTTTTTAGCACAAAATCCTCCAAAATTTAAAAATCCTCTAACACCTCTTCTAAATCCAGAACGAGTAGGAAGGCGGAGAAATAGGAGGTCCGTATATCGAGCACTCTGTTTCTCCTCACCTTTGTCCACAAATCGTAACCTATACGTATAGTGTGAATGTGAGCACCTAAAGTCTTGAGTGAGTGGCAGCAGAAATGGAGCGGAGGACCCAAGGGTAAAAAGGTATTTTCGCATCAGTCTCCTGCCGGTATGGAGTATGCCACTACAAAGATGTGTTTCATCTAAAAATAAAAGTCGAGGGACTTGATCGATTTAAAACATGAAGGACGGACTCGACCCTTCAAGCAAAGTTTAGGAACCAAAACACGTATTTTGCCAATCATATAAGAACATTAATAACCATCGGTTTCTAGCGAACACGCCTCGGGGGCAAAAAAAAAAAAAGAGGAACTAATATAATTGGCTTTGAGCTCCAAAATTTGACAAGAAGAGAAGTTGCGCTTTAATTTCCTACGAATAAAAATAAAATTATACAAAATTTGACTTATTCATCGAGCTGTGCAGCAGATCATATATTGGTTGAATCAATCGAATGCATCATGACTTGATGAGACGATCGAGGCAGCAGGTAGCTAGGCCTCCTAATGCTGCTGCTGCTGGTGGTCCTGGTCTGCCCCCGGCAGCGCCTTGGCTCCGATGTTGAAGAACTCGATGATGACCTCGAGCGGGAATCCCTTGGTCTCGGGCACCTTGATGTAGACGAAGATGAGGGCGAGGCAGCAGACGACGGCGTAGAAGCCGAAGACCCCCGCGAGGCCGACGGAGCTGAGCATGACGGGGAGCGAGTAGGTGACGGCGATGTCGCCGAGCCAGAAGGTGAGCGAGCAGATGGCGATGCAGAGCCCCCTGACGCGCGTGGGGAAGATCTCGGCGCAGAGGATGTTGGGGATGGGGCCGAACCCCATGACGAAGCAGCAGAAGTAGACGATGACGCTGCCCGTGGAGAGCGCGGCGTGCAGGGTGGTGGCCATGGGCAGCACGTTGGCGACGATGAGCACCAGCAGCGACGCGATCAGCACCGGGATGGTGGAGAGCAGCAGGCTCCGGCGCCCGGACACGTCCATGAGGCGCATGGCCAGGCCGATGCTGGGGAGCATCAGCAGCGTCGTAAGGCCGCTGATGAGGATGGAGGTGGAGTCGGCGCTCAGGCCCAGGCTCGCCAGGAGGACGCTCACGCCGGCCTGGTCAAGGATCTGGGGCGTGTAGTACAGCACACCATTGATGCCCGAGAACTATTCCATTCCATTGTTGGTTGCGTTGCATGGCATGGCATTGCATTGCGTCGTCGTACGTCCAAAACGAAACGAAACGTTCATCATTAGTTTGTGATGATGATGAAACAAAACAGAACAGAACAATTACCTGCTGCAAGATCTGGATCATGACTCCGCAGAAGAGCGCTCGCCGCACGCCCGGCGCGAGGAGCTCGCGCCACCGAGGCCCCGCCGCGGCCGCCTTGCTGGCCACCGTCTCCGGCGGGTTCTCGAAGGCAGGGGTGGGGCTCTGCCCGATCATCACGTCCTTGGTGTAGAGCATCGACCGGCTCACCAGCGCCGCCGCGTGCACGTACTCGCCGGGTCCCGACTCGCCGCCGCCGCCGTCCTCGTGCAGATACATCCTCTTCACGGCGCCGCGCTTCACGCCGTCGGGCCCCACCTTCTCCGTCCACTTCCACGCCAGCTGCCACCCGCCGCCGATGCCCATGGTGCTCGCCGTCTCCCCGCCGCCCGTCATGCTGCTGTACCGCTGCATTCCGTCCTGCTTCCTGCCCGTCTCCACGTCGGTGCTCTGCCTCGACAGCAGCGGCGCCTGCAGGGCTCCAGAACTACCACCGCCTGCCTCCTCGTCGGAGAGGTACTCCTCCTCCTCCTCCTCGTCGAGGTCGTCGTTGGGCGGCACGTTCTCCTCGTCCCAGTCACCGGGGCGCTCCGCCACGCTGAGCATGCTGCCGAGGTTGGGGAAGAGCGTGCTGCCGCGCGCGCTGCTGCCGGGGCCGGCGCCGGCGTCGGGCATCTTCTCGTGGACGCTCCCGAGCAGCGTGACGACGGGGTCCTTGAGCTGCTCGTACATGCTGCCCTGGCGCGACGCGAGCTCGACGGCGCTGCCGAGCACGCTGCCCTGCTGCACCTGCTGCGCCACCCACGATAGGCCCTGCTCGGGGCCGTACAGGGTCACCTGCTGCTGCTGCTCCCCGCCGCCGGTGGTCTCGTTCTCCGCCGTGTCCGCCGCCGACGCGGCCGGGCCGAGCACGTACTCCTCGATGACGGTGTCGCCGCCGCTGCCGAGGCCCTCGACGAGGAGCGCCATCTCGCCGGAGACGTCCTCGCGGCCGCGAAGCATCTGGAGGATGGCCCTGGCCTCCTTCATGCGGCCCTTGGTGACGAGCCAGCGCGGCGACTCCGGAAGGTAGAGGACGGTGAGGGCGAGGTAGGCGAGGGAGGGCAGGGAGAGGACGCCGAGCATGAAGCGCCAGCTGGGGCTGGGCGCCAGCGTCATGTAGAAGATCATGCAGTAGGAGAAGAACATGCCGAAGGAGCCCGTGAACTGCGGCAGCGTGTTGAGCAGGCCGCGGATCTCCGGCGGCGCCGTCTCGGAGATGTAGACGGGGACCAGCGTCACGGCCAGGCCGACGCCGAAGCCGTCGACCAGGCGCGCCAGGAGGAGGACCACCACGTTTGGGGACCACATCATGATGAGGCCGCCGGCGAAGTATAGAAGCGAGGAGGCGATGAGCATGGGGCGGCGGCCGACGTTGTCGGAGACGGGGCCGGAGAAGGTGGTGATGATGGTGGCGCCGATGAGGGAGGTGGCGACGACGAGGCCCTCGAGGGCGGGCTGCGTCTCCAGGTGGAACTCGCGCTTGATGTAGAGGACGGCGCCGGCGATGGTGGCGTTGTCCCAACCCTGGAGCATGTTGCCGATGGCGGCCGCGATGGCCACCAGCACCGCGCCCTGCATGGCCGGCGGCGACCTCTGAAAGAATAGATTGGTTGGCTGGTTGGGACGAAAGAGCTAGCCAGGTAAAGAAGATATGATGTGGTTAACAAAATGAAGTGAAAAACGGATTCGATCGGAGCAGTTAGAGGAGGCTACGATCCGAAATTCTTGCTCCATCAGGATACGACCCCGTCCGTTCCCTCCGCGCTTTGCGCTCAGGTTGGTCTCTGCCTCTCCCCGTCGTCGTATTGAGTTCGGACGTGACTCCCGGCTTCCTGCCAACGTGGCAGAACCGGCAGGGCCGTAGATTGTGTGGCGCAAGTGAAGCGACACGCGCAGGGCGCCACCCAAATTAGTTGTATTAGTTAATCTCCATCTATTTCCTTGCCTCCTTGATGAATGATATAGTTAGCAGACATGCGGCCTTACCTTTCTTTTAACTCGTCCACAAAATCTCAAAGCATACTTGCTTTCCTTTTTTTTTATTCTTCACGAATAAACTCCAGTCTATAATCTCTACCTAAGGAGGAAGCAATCCTTCGACCTTCTCCAGATTTTTTGTCAATCCGCACGCGGATCGTGGACCGGTGGGACTTGCCGATACCGAGCCGAATCGAGCTCTTCGCGTGCATGCCAAGGAGGCAAGGAGCGTCATTCTACATTTATAAAATCGAATATGTGACCTCACGTCCTAACGTAATCAAATCACCGTATCACCGAAGTAGACGTCGACTAGTCAACATCAATCTACACCATCATCATCTCTCCGTCTCGCCGGATTGCTCGTCGCGCGACGGAGGACCACCTGTAGGGGCCATCCCTCGACTCACTTGCACTCGTCAAACGCGCAACGCAAAGGTCCACGGAGGGCGGCCTACTCATCTTCGAGAGCACCATCATCATCTCATCCGTCTTCTACCGTTCAGCGTGCCGATCGGCGGGTGCTTAGCCCACCGCTGGGGAAAGCGCCTTCAGTACCGGTTAGTACCAGTTGTGCAACCGGTATTACTTGTTCGGTACTAAAGGGGGTCTTTAGTACCGGGTCAATAATCGTTATTAGTGAGTGACCTTTAATACCGGTTGGAGCTCCCAACCGGTACTAAAGGGGTCACGGAGAACTCCTGGTTAACTAGCCATTAGTTGGCCTGGCGTGACTACAGCCACGTGGTGAGGGGGCCTTTCGTTCTGGGTGCTCAAGGATGCAGGAGATGGGCGAAAAGCTGGTGCCACCACACCACACACAGTTACACTGTTACAGCAGTACACAGTAGTACGGAGTACGTTGCTCCATTTATTACTACTCGGTTTTTAGCGCGGAGGACCCTCCACTGTCTCACTATGTCCTGTCTCCTGTGGCGGAGCAATTGAATGAAGTACTCCCGCCGTCTAGAAAAAAAATCATGTAAATTTTTAATTAATAATATATATATATGGCTCTAAATCAATTTATTATAAAAATACATTCCGTAATTAATCTTATTTGATATTATAAATATTGATAATTTTTTATTTATATAAAATTAGTCAAACTTAAGATACTAAGACGTGACACTGTGGGCTAGAATTGCATTCTTTAGACTGTCTCCAATAGGTGATCCATAAGGGCACCCAAACTCAAAATGGGTCTCCGACAGTACTGTATCGGTCTCCAACAATCCATTTTGGGTGTCAGGAGAGACACTACCTAAATCTGAGTATCCTCTCTCCTGAAGACCTATTTGCAGAAAGGGTTCTTATTTGGGTCTTATTGTTGGACAAGACCAAAAATGAGTATTGAACCCTTTACCTGTAGCGCTACTCAAACGTGGAATATGTCTTGTATTTGGGGTGCCATTGTTGAAGATAGTCTTAGAGGGCTCAACCGTAATACTAATCCGGACGCTGCCTGCTGCTGAACGTGTAGGGGATCAGAAGCATCAGCTTGAGCATTCACTTCGTGAGGAAAAGCCGCCTGTGTGCTGCTGTCCTACCAATCTACAGTACCATCCTAGCCCAAACTCCTGTAGTCCTGTCGATACACAGGCCTAGTAGGAGGAGGGACATAAATTGCAATCCGACAATTCAGTTCCTCACCCTAGATCTAGCAGCTCACGAGCCACGACACAGCATCGCTGCAGGCATATTTTCAATTAAAAATCTGAATTTGATTTGAATAGTCGCAACTAATTTCACACAAAGAAAGGACGACATAGGAATGAAAACGCTCTCGTGCATGACCAAGTCCAAACATGAAAGGAAATACATACATTCAATATCAATCCTAATCTAGTTAGAGGCTTGGACTAGGGTTGACCCCACCATAAGATCGAGCTAGCTTATCGCCATGCATTAATGAGAAATTTTGGACAAAAAAAAAGAATCACGTCTTTCAACCTGGCGTTCTGGTTGTGGAATGTCACACTATTTATACGGTTGGTAAATGTGAGTAATTTAGATTCAAAATTAGAGTTACGTTACATTATCTTCCATATTGAGGAGTCTACTGAGCTTGAACAAGAGAAGGAGATTGACAAGGTTGCTGAGGTTGATCAGAAGGAGGAAAAAGGAGTGAAGTTGAAGAACACATAAATGGAAGCTGCTATCAGTGCTTTGTTAAGAACTGTGATAGGATCTAAATGGCTAGAGGGGGGTGAATAGCATATAAAATTTACTTCAAAGCACTAGAGCAACTTGATTAGTAAATAAGTTTCCTTCTTCAATCCTGGAAAGTTTGTGCTATCAAATACTTATTTTATCACATGTACCCATCTTTTTTCTGTAAAAAAATAATATAAATAAACGCAATAAATCACTGGCATGGAATAACATGAAGATCAACTCTTGAGTTCAAGTGAAATTGTGTAAACAAACCTTTAGATCTTTATTGCTCAACTTTCGGATGGCCTTTAAAGCCATCTCTTTAGTTCTGAAATTAATAAAAGCATATGTCTTGTTATCCCCCTTTCCTCGCATTCGCACCTGCAGAAAAAAAGGGACTCTGAATTGCAGAAGAAAAGAAATGCAAAAACTAAACCAGAGAAAGTAGGCACTACTCACTTCCACAACTTCTCCAACAGATTCAAACAGTCGTTTGAGATCTTTAGAAGATACATCAGAGGAGAGCCCCCCAACATAAACTTCAGCTCCATGAGGAAGAGAGCATGCTTCTCTTTTTCATTCTCATCCTTCGGATCATCATCCACCATTTTACTGTCATGATTAGCATCAACTTCACGCACACC
Source organism: Setaria viridis (assembly GCF_005286985.2). NCBI lineage: Eukaryota > Viridiplantae > Streptophyta > Magnoliopsida > Poales > Poaceae > Setaria > Setaria viridis. The sequence continues at coordinate 4,117,510 of NC_048266.2, forward strand.
TTCAATTTTTTCATCCTCCTCGTCCTCCTCCTCCTCATCATCATCATCATTATCATCCTCTACCTCTTCATACTCAACCTCCTCCTCAATTTCTTCGTACTCAACTTCTTCCTCTTCCATCTACCTCGTCAGGATCATCAAACTCCAATTGGTCTTGTTTGACCAATTCAATTGATTTGGTCGAAGCAGCATTTCCTGTTCTCCTTGGCATCTTCCAAAGCTCAAAGTTCCAAGGAAACTTTGGAAAGAGCACAGGAACCAATAATATTGGGGAGCAAAGTGATAATGTATGGATAGAAAGAAAAAAATAACAGAAACAGCTAGAACAGAAGGTATGTAATAATCTCAAACTGGATTCAGCCATGGGTATCCACATGGAAAATGGAACCTCAAAGCAAGTGACTGTTAAGGGATAAATGCAGAGAAAGAAGAATGCTCAGATGGACACAGCATGGAAGGTTTTCAAGAATATGATAGCACCGTCAACAAGAGTATGAAAAAGAGGACAATCAAAGAAGATGCGCTGCTAGAGGTGCGATGTGTATCGCGATTGGGGTGTCATTGCATTGCAGATTTGCAGTTGGCGTGGCGTGACTACAGCCACGTGGTGAGGGGGCCTTTCGTTCTGGGTGCTCAAGGATGCAGGAGATGGGCGAAAAGTTGGTGCCACCACACCACACACAGTTAAATTGTTACAGCAGTACACAGTAGTACGGAGTACGCTGCTCCATTTATTACTACTCGGTTTTTAGCGCGGAGGACCCTCCACTGTCTCACTATGTCCTGTCTCCTGTGACGGAGCAATTGAATGAAGTACTCCCGCCATCTAAAAAAAATCATGTAAATTTTTAATTAATAATATATATATGGCTCTAAATCAATTTATTATAAAAATACATTTCGTAATTAATCTTATTTGATATTATAAATATTGATAATTTTTTATTTAATTAGTCAAACTTAAGATACTAAAATGTGAGACTGTGTGCTAGAATTGCATTCTTTAGACTGTCTCCAATAGGTGATCCATAAGGGCACCCAAACTCAAAATGGGTCTCCGACAGTACTGTATCGGTCTCCAACAATCCATTTTGGGTGTCAGGAGAGACACTACCTAAATCTGAGTATCCTCTCTCCTGAAGACCTATTTGCAGAAAGGGTTCTTATTTGGGTCTTATTGTTGGACAAGACCAAAAATGAGTATTGAACCCTTTACCTGTAGCGCTACTCAAACGTGGAATATGTCTTGTATTTGGGGTGGCATTGTTGAAGATAGTCTTAGAGGGCTCAACCGTAATACTAATCCGGACGCTGCCTGCTGCTGAACGTGCAGGGGATCAGAAGCATCAGCTTGAGCATTCACTTCGTGAGGAAAAGCCGCCTGTGTGCTGCTGTCCTACCAATCTACAGTACCATCCTAACCCAAACTCCTGTAGTCCTGTCGATACACAGGCCTAGTAGGAGGAGGGACATAAATTGCAATCCGACAATTCAGTTCCTCACCCTAGATCTAGCAGCTCACGAGTCACGACACAGCATCGCTGCAGGAATATTTTCAATTAAAAATCTGAATTTGATTTGAATAGTCGCAACTAATTTCACACAAAGAAAGGACGACATAGGAATGAAAACGCTCTCGTGCATGACCAAGTCCAAACATGAAAGGAAATACGTACATTCAATATCAATCCTAATCTAGTTAGAGGCTTGGACTAGGGTTGACCCCACCATAAGATCGAGCTAGCTTATCGCCATGCATTAAATGAGAAATTTTTGACAAAAAAAAAGAATCACGTCTTTCAACCTGGCGTTCTGGTTGTGGAATGTCACACTATTTATACGGTTGGTAAATGTGAGTAATTTAGATTCAAAATTAGAGTTACGTTACATTATCTTCCATATTGAGGAGTCTACTGAGCTTGAACAAGAGAAGGAGATTGACAAGGTTGCTGAGGTTGATCAGAAGGAGGAAAAAGGAGTGAAGTTGAAGAACACATAAATGGAAGCTGCTATCAGTGCTTTGTTAAGAACTGTGATAGGATCTAAATGGCTAGAGGGGGGGTGAATAGCATATAAAATTTACTTCAAAGCACTAGAGCAACTTGATTAGTAAATAAGTTTCCTTCTTCAATCCTGGAAAGTTTGTGCTATCAAATACTTATTTTATCACATGTATCCATCTTTTTTCTGTAAAAAAATAATATAAATAAACGCAATAAATCACTGGCATGGAATAACATGAAGATCAACTCTTGAGTTCAAGTGAAATTGTGTAAACAAACCTTTAGATCTTTATTGCTCAACTTTCGGATGGCCTTTAAAGCCATCTCTTTAGTTCTGAAATTAATAAAAGCATATGTCTTGTTATCCCCCTTTCCTCGCATTCGCACCTGCAGAAAAAAAGGGACTCTGAATTGCAAAAGAAAAGAAATGCAAAAACTAAACCAGAGAAAGTAGGCAGTACTCACTTCCACAACTTCTCCAACAGATTCAAACAGTCGTTTGAGATCTTCAGAAGATACATCAGAGGAGAGCCCCCCAACATAAACTTCAGCTCCATGAGGAAGAGAGCATGCTTCTCTTTTTTATTCTCATCCTTCGGATCATCATCCACCATTTTACTTTCATGATTAGCATCAACTTCACGCACACCTTCAATTTTTTCATCCTCCTCGTCCTCCTCCTCCTCATCATCATCATCATTATCATCCTCTACCTCTTCATACTCAACCTCCTCCTCAATTTCTTCGTACTCAACTTCTTCCTCTTCCATCTACCTCGTCAGGATCATCAAACTCCAATTGGTCTTGTTTGACCAATTCAATTGATTTGGTCGAAGCAGCATTTCCTGTTCTCCTTGGCATCTTCCAAAGCTCAAAGTTCCAAGGAAACTTGGAAAGAGCACAGGAACCAATAATATTGGGGAGCAAAGTGATAATGTATGGATAGAAAGAAAAAAATAACAGAAACAGCTAGAACAGAAGGTATGTAATAATCTCAAACTGGATTCAGCCATGGGTATCCACATGGAAAATGGAACCTCAAAGCAAGTGACTGTTAAGGGATAAATGCAGAGATAGAAGAATGCTCGGATGGACACAGCATGAAAGGTTTTCAAGAATATGATAGCACCGTCAACAAGAGTATGAAAAAGAGGAGCCATCACTTTAGTTCTGAAATTAATAAAAGCATATGTCTTGTTATCCCCCTTTCCTCGCATTCGCACCTACAGAAAAAAAAAAGGGACTCTGAATTGCAAAAGAAAAGAAATGCAAAAACTAAACCAGAGAAAGTAGGCAGTACTCACTTTCACAACTTCTCCAACAGATTCAAACAGTCGTTTGAGATCTTCAGAAGATACATCAGAGGAGAGCCCCCCAACATAAACTTCAGCTCCATGAGGAAGAGAGCATGCTTCTCTTTTTCATTCTCATCCTTCGGATCATCATTCACCATTTTACTGTCATGATTAGCATCAACTTCACGCACACCTTCAATTTTTTCATCCTCCTCATCCTCCTCCTCCTCATCATCATCATCATTATCATCCTCTACCTCTTCATACTCAACCTCCTCCTCAATTTCTTCGTACTCAACTTCTTCCTCTTCCATCTACCTCGTCAGGATCATCAAACTCCAATTGGTCTTGTTTGACCAATTCAATTGATTTGGTCGAAGCAGCATTTCCTGTTCTCCTTGGCATCTTCCAAAGCTCAAAGTTCCAAGGAAACTTGGAAAGAGCACAGGAACCAATAATATTGGGGAGCAAAGTGATAATGTATGGATAGAAAGAAAAAAATAACAGAAACAGCTAGAACAGAAGGTATGTAATAATCTCAAACTGGATTCAGCCATGGGTATCCACATGGAAAATGGAACCTCAAAGCAAGTGACTGTTAAGGGATAAATGCAGAGATAGAAGAATGCTCGGATGGACACAGCATGAAAGGTTTTCAAGAATATGATAGCACCGTCAACAAGAGTATGAAAAAGAGGAGCCATCACTTTAGTTCTGAAATTAATAAAAGCATATGTCTTGTTATCCCCCTTTTCCTCGCATTCGCACCTACAGAAAAAAAAAAGGGACTCTGAATTGCAAAAGAAAAGAAATGCAAAAACTAAACCAGAGAAAGTAGGCAGTACTCACTTCCACAACTTCTCCAACAGATTCAAACAGTCGTTTGAGATCTTCAGAAGATACATCAGAGGAGAGCCCCCCAACATAAACTTCAGCTCCATGAGGAAGAGAGCATGCTTCTCTTTTTTATTCTCATCCTTCGGATCATCATCCACCATTTTACTTTCATGATTAGCATCAACTTCACGCACACCTTCAATTTTTTCATCCTCCTCGTCCTCCTCCTCATCATCATCATCATCATTATCATCCTCTACCTCTTCATACTCAACCTCCTCCTCAATTTCTTCATACTCAACTTCTTCCTCTTCCATCTACCTCGTCAGGATCATCTAACTCCAATTGGTCTTGTTTGACCAATTCAATTGATTTGGTCGAAGTAGCATTTCCTGTTCTCCTTGGCATCTTGCAAAGCTCAAAGTTCCAAGGAAACTATTGAAAGAGCACAGGAACCAATAATATTGGGGAGCAAAGTGATAATGTATGGATAGAAAGAAAAAAATAACAGAAACAGCTAGAACAGAAGGTATGTAATAATCTCAAACTGGATTCAGCCATGGGTATCCACATGGAAAATGGAACCTCAAAGCAAGTGACTGTTAAGGGATAAATGCAGAGATAGAAGAATGCTCGGATGGACACAGCATGAAAGGTTTTCAAGAATATGATAGCACCGTCAACAAGAGTATGAAAAAGAGGAGCCATCACTTTAGTTCTGAAATTAATAAAAGCATATGTCTTGTTATCCCCCTTTCCTCGCATTCGCACCTACAGAAAAAAAAGGGACTCTGAATTGCAAAAGAAAAGAAATGCAAAAACTAAACCAGAGAAAGTAGGCAGTACTCACTTCCACAACTTCTCCAACAGATTCAAACAGTCGTTTGAGATCTTCAGAAGATACATCAGAGGAGAGCCCCCCAACATAAACTTCAGCTCCATGAGGAAGAGAGCATGCTTCTCTTTTTTATTCTCATCCTTCGGATCATCATCCACCATTTTACTTTCATGATTAGCATCAACTTCACGCACACCTTCAATTTTTTCATCCTCCTTGTCCTCCTCCTCCTCATCATCATCATCATTATCATCCTCTACCTCTTCATACTCAACCTCCTCCTCAATTTCTTCATACTCAACTTCTTCCTCTTCCATCTACCTCGTCAGGATCATCTAACTCCAATTGGTCTTGTTTGACCAATTCAATTGATTTGGTCGAAGTAGCATTTCCTGTTCTCCTTGGCATCTTGCAAAGCTCAAAGTTCCAAGGAAACTATTGAAAGAGCACAGGAACCAATAATATTGGGGAGCAAAGTGATAATGTATGGATAGAAAGAAAAAAATAACAGAAACAGCTAGAACAGAAGGTATGTAATAATCTCAAACTGGATTCAGCCATGGGTATCCACATGGAAAATGGAACCTCAAAGCAAGTGACTGTTAAGGGATAAATGCAGAGAAAGAAGAATGCTTAGATGGACACAGCATGGAAGGTTTTCAAGAATATGATAGCACCGTCAACAAGAGTATGAAAAAGAGGACAATCAAAGAAGATGCGCTGCTAGAGGTGCGATGTGTATCGCGATTGGGGTGTCATTGCATTGCAGATTTGCAGTTGGCGTGGCGTGACTACAGCCACGTGGTGAGGGGGCCTTTCGTTCTGGGTGCTCAAGGATGCAGGAGATGGGCGAAAAGTTGGTGCCACCACACCACACACAGTTAAATTGTTACAGCAGTACACAGTAGTACGGAGTACGCTGCTCCATTTATTACTACTCGGTTTTTAGCGCGGAGGACCCTCCACTGTCTCACTATGTCCTGTCTCCTGTGACGGAGCAATTGAATGAAGTACTCCCGCCGTCTAAAAAAAATCATGTAAATTTTTAATTAATAATATATATATGGCTCTAAATCAATTTATTATAAAAATACATTTCGTAATTAATCTTATTTGATATTATAAATATTGATAATTTTTTATTTAATTAGTCAAACTTAAGATACTAAAATGTGAGACTGTGTGCTAGAATTGCATTCTTTAGACTGTCTCCAATAGGTGATCCATAAGGGCACCCAAACTTAAAATGGGTCTCCGACAGTACTGTATCGGTCTCCAACAATCCATTTTGGGTGTCAGGAGAGACACTACCTAAATCTGAGTATCCTCTCTCCTGAAGACCTATTTGCAGAAAGGGTTCTTATTTGGGTCTTATTGTTGGACAAGACCAAAAATGAGTATTGAACCCTTTACCTGTAGCGCTACCCAAACGTGGAATATGTCTTGTATTTGGGGTGCCATTGTTGAAGATAGTCTTAGAGGGCTCACCGTAACTAATCCGGACGCCGCCTGCTGCTGAACGTGCAGGGGATCAGAAGCATCAGCTGGAGCATTCACTTCGTGAGGAAAAGCCGCCTGTGTGCTGCTGTCCTACCAATCTACAGTACCATCCTAGCCCAAACTCCTATAGTCCTGTCGATACACAGACCTAAGAAATGATTTTTTTTTTCCAAATGTTGATGCCTATTTTAAAAATTGTTGAATCTAATCTTACAAGTTGTTGAAGTATGATATAAAAAATGTTGAATGGTGTATTTTTTTAACAAAATGTTGAGCTATGTTTTAGGAAATGTCGAATCTACTGTTTTCATATGTTGGTCTAACTTTTAGGAAATGTTGGATCTGTTCGATTGAAATGCTGGTTTAAGCATCTAATTTGGGTTTAATGGGCTTTTAAAGCCATGAAGCTTAACTAGCTACCACAAGCTACATAGGAGCCCCCACCACCCAATGCAGCATTTTGGTCGACGTGGGAGGAACGACAAATATTAGATGTGGTTAAGCTATTGAGAATTGGCGCAATGGGCGCGGTGCGGAAATATGACATTTTTTTTTGAACTGTCACCTGTGGGGATTTGAATCCCCACCTGAATATATATTGATATATCGTGGCATAATCACATCAACAACTTGAGTCTTCTTGGCAGGTGCCTCTTTGCAGCCAAACTAGCTCTATCTAAATTGTAGGTCGCATGATGCGGTTTGCAAGCTCATACCGATTACCGAAGATGCTGGGCTAAGGCCCATTGTGTTGTTGCCGTCGTTTCTGTACATGTGGATGTGGTACGTAGACTTTTCCGTCGAGGACGAAGCGGCCCGGAGCAACTCTGTGCACGATGCGCCCCCTTATCAGCCCGAAGTAGTAGGCATCGTCGTTCCGGTCAAACAGAGTGAAGTTGCAGAAAAATAACTTGAAATGAGTACGAGACAGAAGAAATAATTAATACAAGAAGATGTCATTTTCTGCCAACTTAAAAGCTTGCCTACTGTAGATATGCGTTTCTCAAAATTTCGTTGGTGTCTGATCGTTTTTTTTGGGCTTATTTCGGCTGATTTCGGCTGATTCAATAGTGGTATGTGAGAGAGAATAAGCTGAAACAAGCTGAAACAAGCTGAGACTAGACAAGCAGAACAGGGTATCATCTTGATGTCTTAAACGAATACTTACCAAGTGGGATGCGTGAAAACTGAAAAGGAAAGCATAATGTGCAAGTTGATTGTCTTAAACAGATGGTACTAGTTGAGTTCTTGAAACTCGCAGAGGGCATCAGGCCATGCCTGCCGAGTAAAAAAAACACTTTGTTAAAAGTTGAAAGTGTACTTGTTGGACATGTAGAGTATTATTAGTAGTTCAACTATGGCCATATATCACAAAAAAGTTGTGTCATGCATTGTTCTCACACAAAAATTGTTTGCTCAACAGATGGAAAATGCAGGCATAATGCTGAAGAGGGATGGGATTCAGAGTGGTTTTGGTGATCTTACGACAGATTGAGCGGATGGTATCTTTGCCAAGGACGACGACATCAGCCAAATTCCCTGCAGAGCAAAACACGCATGAAAATCAAGCTTGGCACGAGAAGGGAACGAAAGATCGCAACAACGGGCCGGGGCACATCACAGGAATAAAGAACACTCCAAGGTACCACCTTTGGAGTCGGGGAAGACAACCGACATGACTCTGGCGGTTATCAGTGACCTTGACGGAGAAATCCCCCTTCTTGAGCTCGTACACGCCGACCATCTTCCTCGCGCGCCGGCGCTGGTGGCCAGCGCGGAGGCCGCCACGAGGCATAGCAGTGCGAGTAGCACCTCACCTCGCGCCATCGACGTACGGCCAGCAATGTCTAGCAGAAGCAGAGCTGCATCGGATCGAGCAAGTGATCGATGAGCAGTACAGCCAAGGAGAAGGCCAGAGGTGGGCAGGCATGTAGCTGCCGAGATATATCTGCAAGAGATGGGCACCCATCACCTAACATCAGTTGTGTGGGGCGATGGCGCTGGAGATGTATTGGACGGGCTTGAAGCGGCTGTTCTGTTCCTCCTCCGGATGTGTTAGTAGGAGCTAGTCAAATGGTTGTGGCTGTGCTGGGCCATCACGCACGAACACGGACGCTGCCGGTTTTGTGTATGATTCCCATTCCCACGATTAGCCTCGCCCGATAGCTCCCCCTCCCCGTGCCCATGAGCCCATCCGATCCGATCCATCATCGTCTTTGTCCTGTGAGCCTGTGACTGTCAGCCGCGGTTAGAACCGTGGCCTGACTGACATGTCACCGTCACCATGAGCGTCGTGGCCGCACCTGCCACCGAGGCCAGCGGGCACACGGTGGACTTCTTTCTTTTATGAGTTTTTTGTCTCTAGAACACCACGAAAGCGTGATTTTGTGCCAAACACACTACATTGTTTATTTTAGGCTGCTGGACATTGCAAACATGAGGCTTTTGTACGCTGCACATTACCACTGTTAAAAAATGCTTACATGGTCTGGGTACGTACATAGTGCCACATGAAAGACCAAAATGACCTCACTTATAATGGAGATAGATTCTGGGCGCCAGCCCCATTCCAGGAACATTTCACATGTTGGGTACAACATCAAATGACAGTATTTATGCACAACATCAAATAGACAATATGAAACAAAGTTTAATTAAACCGGCATAGCTTAATAAGTGCATGGCCTCACACGTCAGAGCACAACTTAATAACTTGTCACAAACTAAAGTCTTCTCTATGTGAGCAGCATCTCATAGAGGTGCAAAAAACCTTAACATGTCCCAAATTTACATCAATTTGGCATGTCAAAATGCTTCTTCCAGTTTTCTTGTACACGCATACACAAATATCAGATCTGCATGAGATGGTCTAGTGCCATTATACCATGCACCTCGGCTTCCTCTATTGCAAGTTTCCTAGCACGGCTGCAAAAAATAGCATGGATTAGGAAAAAATATTAGTTTGAATCTCATCAAGTTTGGTTGAAGCTCATCAAGTTAAATGAAAAAAATACTTACTGCCTAGTCAGTGCTCCAGGACTACAGTTAATCTCATCAAGTTTCCTAGCTCGGCTATGAAAGATGGCAATAAGTAAGGAGAATTTTATTTTCAATTTCATCAACTTTGGTTGCTGATATTAGTTAAATGAAAAATAATTACCTCCTAGTCAGTGCGCCAGGACTACAGTTAAGGTCAAATGGGCTTGATGGTCCCCGCAGCAGACTAAGTGATGTACTGGGGCTAGTTGCTGCTGCTACTTCTGTGATGTCTTCCCTCGTAGTCCTCTTTCCCTTAGGTGTACTTGTATTGGTGGCTACCTCCTCTGTTATGAATTCATTTTGCTTCTTGGCTCTCTTTCTCTTAGGTTTTGGTGGTGCTGGTGGTGGAGCATCTGAGTCGTACACAATCTCATTGCAAGTTTTCTGAGTGTGCCCAAATTGACCACATCTCTTGCATTTCTTCCTATTCTTGTTGCCTCCTTCCTCAGCTCCTTTCACTCTCCTTGTCCTTGGTCTACCTACTGCCCTCTTGAGTATTGGAGGCCATAGCTTGAACCCTATGTTCACTTGAGGCCATAGTGTCTTGTCTAGTATAGGTTCAATCCAACCTTCATATGCAGCTTTGAACCTAGATATAGAGTAACAATTGTCAACATAATCCTCCAACTCTAGACCCCTGTAAGAGCATATCAAATTGATTGCATGGGTGCATGGTAGACCAGTGATTTGCCATTTATTGCAAGTACATGTTCTTTTTTCTAGGTTCACAGCATGTCTCCAAGGAGTCAAGTCCTTGTAAACACCACTTATCTCTGCTGTGTGTCCGACACCTTTGTGGATTGAATACCCAACCAATCCTCTACTTTTTGCATTGAGGTCCTTCACAATGTGTGGAAGCACTTTACTCTTGAGCTTCATGGCAAGTCTTCTCCTTTGAAATAGCTTATCCATGATTTTTTGTCTAATTCTATCCATTAGATCTATCACAGGAAGCGACTTCTCATGTTTAATCCAATTGTTGAAGACTTCAGCAATGTTATTGGTCACATAATCACACTTGCTGGCTGTAGAGAAGTAACATCTTGCCCACAAGTGCTTGTGATTATCCTCAATCCACTTCAATGCTTTTGGCGATGATTTCTTCATGATATTGTAGTGCATGTCAAACAAATATTTCATGTAAACTCTTGCTGCTGGCCACAGATTCTTCTCAAAGACTTTACCATGAAATCTCTTTTTGAAATTTTTGTACAAATGTCTCATGCATTCCCTGTGCTCTACTCCATTGGTGAAGACATTGGTCACCGCTATGTTCCCAGCATCAGTTGAGATAACAAGTCCAGGTGGGGATCCAACTGCCAATGCTAGGTTACCCATGAACCATCCCCAATTTTCCTTGGTCTCTGATCCAAATACTCCATATGCCACAGGGAACATCCAGTTATGTCCATCAATACCTATGGCAGAAGCTAGTTGCCCCTTCCACCTTCCAGTAAGAGCCGTGGAGTCAATGCCCAAGTATGGTCTACATCCATTTTTGAATCCGTCTATACATGGCTTCAAAGCAACAAACATCTTGCTAAATCTGATCTTGGACCCAACCTTTTCATAATCTATCTTAACTATACTTCCAGGAGACTTCCTTTCTATCTCTTCCTTGAATGCAAAAGCGTGTTCAAAACTATCCTCCCACTTGCCCAAAATCTCATCAATAGCTAGCTCCTTGCCATTGTAGACAATCCAGTATGATAATTGGATCAAGTACTTCTCTTCCAGCTTCTTCTTTAAAGCAGCAGGGCCAATTGTTGGGTCTTCCCTGAGCCATTGAACTACCCTATCCCTAACCCAAAATTGGTCAACCATACAATTGCTCTCCAGTTTGCTTGTGCTTTTACAGTAGTGCTTGTTAGGTATCTTCTTAATCTAAAAAAACAATGACATAATTTAAAGGAGTTGGCTATAAATTAAGAAACAGAAAATTAAGGAACAAAATTAAGAAACATAAATAAAGGAACACAGAAATAGGTACCATCCATGTCCTTCCATCTTGCAGTTGTGATGCATGTATTCTCCACTTGCACTTTTTAGCCTTACAATATCCTCTGTACCTCTTGGCTTCACTATAAGGAGCTGCAATTTCAATCTCATTTAGAATAGCATATTGCCTAATTGCTCTTTTAAAGGTTTGTCCATCCTCAAATGTCACACCAACTTCAATCTTTGGATTTTCTAAGTCAGTTACATGGTCAACAATCTCACAGCCTTGTTCACCATCAACAGCACAATCATCGTTGTCTTCATCAGAATCAGGAATGCAATCAAATTCATTTTCATCATCAGAAATCAAGTCAACATGAAAGACCTTCTCATCATTTACACCAACATACTCAATTTCATCGTTTTCGCCCCAAGGATCATCATATGTAGGGTTTTCCTTAGTCCCAGATTTAATAACAGGATCAGAGAGATCTGCCAGGGTGGTACATGCGCTCTGTTGTGTGGGTTGTGCATGCAAATCTGCTTCTACACAAGAAACATAATGTATGCTCTGTTCTATGGGTGGCTGATGAATGCCGAGCCCGAGCCTACAAGCACAGATGTAATCAACTCCTATAAGGATATTGCTAAAGCCCAAATATATTTCTAACGAACCCTAGGCCCCCAAATCTCAATGAACCCATGCCATGTTCTGAACCCTAGATCCTCAAATCACTTGGGGAAAATTTGAATCTTACCCGTCAGGAACCCAGGACAGGTCTGACACCTTCTGTGGGGAGTCATCGCTGCATAGTCGCTCCACTCCAAGACCGGGGAATGAGGACCAAGTCGCAACCATCAAGCCTGGTCTCTTAGTGCAGCTCGCGGATGGGGAGAACTTTGCCGGAGCTAAGTTGCATCAGTGGCAGGAGGCATGGTGTGTGTGATTGGTGGCGGTTGGTGAAGAGTCGTCGGAGATTATGGCAAGTCAAGAAAAATTGCAGAGGCGGCGGCGAGATTTTTTACGACTACAGGATGGTGCCGTGAATAATCTGGATAGGATGTGGCTGCCAGCCGATGTGCAGGTGGTGTATCTGAAGGGGGCATTTTGGTCTTCCTAGGCTACGCCATCCACCTTTCCGGCCAGGAAATCATTTTTTAATGAAGCCGATGTGTAGTAGACAAATTGATGCCTTTTGCAGTGTTCAGGAGCCTAAAACGGCAAATTGAGTGTGCTTGGCACAAAACCACGTTTTAGCAGTGTCCACCGGACAAAAAACTCTTCTTTTATGGGCTAGGATGTGGCCCGTGGACGCTAGGCCCAGTTACCAAGATCATCGGGCCAAGAAAGGAGGAGATTTTTTTTTGAAACGGTCGGCAGGAGCTCTACCGAACTTATATTGATATGGAAGGGAAAAGGCACTGTACAAAACAATCACAAAAAAAGGCTCAAAAAAATAAACTAAGCCTCAGACAAGGGAGATAGGAATGATCTCACAAAGTTTTTTTTGGCTCCTGCTACACACCAGAGTCTTGGCTCTTCCTTTATCTTGCCAATAAGTGCTTCCGTTGTGTTACGGCGGTGATAAAAAATTCTCGCATTTCTCTCTTTTCAGATCTCCCACGCTACTAAGGGCAAGTACATTGGTGTCGTCTAATAGGCGGTCTCATGCATTGACACGTAATCCTGAGACGATTCAACAGGTAACCTATACAATGGGTTGTCCTATAAGTTGTCTGGTAGTTGTATATAATTCCTTAATTTGTGCATAAGAAAAATAAAATATTATAAGTTGCATGGCAACAATAACTCATACAATGGTTGTTAAGTTGTCTCGTAGTCCTACAATTTAGCTCATGAGGTGGTTATTTCGTGAAGCAACGATCTCTTTCTCTTTCCTCGCTCTCTCTCATCCACATCATCAAAAATCCTACGTGGCACTGCATGAGACGACCTACGAGACCGCTGACGTGTAGCAACGTACTCTCTAAGGGCCAGTATCAATGCTCAGTTTTGCAATGGCTCCGTTCCCGCCCTCCCGCACACCGTCGCGCAACTGTGTGATTTCGGCATGGCAGCGTCAGAAGCGCTCACAGCCGCACCCTACCGTCCGCGTGTTGCCGAAAGGGCAGGTGGGCGTCGTGGCCTGCCTAGCAGGTCCGATTCTGGCATGTATTCTAAGCTACACGGTGTGTTGATCTAATGTTCTGGTGTGATTTGCTTGCTCGGTGTTGGAGGTGTCAGTGCTACTACTGCATGCACTTTAGTTGTTCGATGAAATACCTGTTCAGATGATTGCTACATTTGCAATTGGGCTGGGATGCGTTAGGCCTTCTTTGAGCCAAATAATTAAATCAAGTTTAATTAGGTGATGTGACCTTCTTTGAACAAACAAGTTGTGTGATTTACTTTGTTGTACGAACCATGCGGTTCAAGCTGATTGCTACTTTTGTTGTTCGAATTTTAACAGTTCAAATAACAACTCTTCAGAGATACATAGACTATAACAATGTAACCGTTGAAAATATAGAGATGAATTTTATGGGGATAGCTAAATAGAGATATAGTGTCTGATTAAGTGAGAATGTTGGACATAGTCTAAGAGGGGCAAAGATGGAGAACCAGATACGCGTAGAATTCTAGTATTAAGTATTTTGACACCTTATTCTTTGACTCGTGGGCATCGAATAAACAAATAAACGATACGGAGTGAGTACAAATCACGTTGGATCATCCTTTGGCTAAGGATGCTTTGCTTGTAAAAAAAATCAATAGATAATATCCTTTCGCTTGGGTCCTTTTGAGAAGTTAGGAAAATCATCGGCGTGTGGCATTAGCAGCGTCAATTTTCAAAGAAAAGACAAGGGCTAAGAAACTCGGTGGGCTTACGGTTTTCTAGAACATTCCTACTCACTTGGAAAGATTGCTAGATAATGTTTGCATAACATTTTGTTTCTAACAATATTGGTCAACCACGAGTGTTTTTTTTTTGCAGATGGCTTCTCCGAAACAATCCGAGGACCACGCTCCAAATATAGATCTAAGTATAACCACAAGCACAAATAGTGGCAATATTAGAAATGGCATAGGGTCAATGACATCGAGCGACCAGCCACTACTCATTGACCCTAAAGAACGTAAGAGGCAACGAGAAAGAAATAGGTATGTGCGAATGTCTCACGAGCAAAAGGATGAATTACTAAAAAACACCATGAAGCTCATCAGAAAAAGAAGGTTATAGCCAACCTTATTGATGTTGAACACTAGTCAGATGGGATTAGAGCAGTTTGTGCAAGAAAAACTACAATCCACGTCCGAGCAAATTGTTGCAAGACGTGCAAATGCTAGGGCACGTTATGCAAATTTAAAACCCGAGCAGAGGCAGGCGATACGTGATCGTCAGAAGTTTCTCTATACAAAAATGACATCTAAGAAAAAACATGCAAAGAGAAAACCGTGAAAAAGTACGACGTGAGATGCGACACAACACTCCGAGTAAGAATTCCATTGCCATGAAGAATCCTTTGTATAACTCATCGGATTCAGATTGAAATGTATTTATAGATAATATGTTCATTTTCAACAATATGAAGTATGGTATGAGATTGGGGACACGTATATTTACCCAAGATATGAACTTATGATTCTACGGTGTACGAGGATCCTATATTTCTCAAAGAAAAATAATATTACCTAGGATCATGATCGTGCCAAAATTGGCTTCTGTTTTTTCTTTGATCATATTCAGCTAATATTAATAAACATAGTTTGTGCACAAATTTGAAGCCTGTTTTTGATAATAACTGGCATGGATTATAAATCAAGTCATCCTTGTGTGTGTTTGGTCATGTTTGTTAAGCAAGGGGTAGGTAAGGAATTTTTTGCTACCCGTTGCAACGTACAGGCATATTTGCTAGTCTATTATCATTTTCTAAAATCTAGCCAAATAAAATAGTCTTGTTCATTTATTTTTCTTTCAATAATCCTCCTTGCAATTCTGCTGCAACTTATGAGTTTTCCTCCCCATCCCTCCCATATGTTACTGTTCCGCTTATTAGGATAACAAAACACTCAACCATAGTGCATTATATAATCAAATCAAAATACATTTTGGTTACTTATATTTTCTAAATGTATGGCTCCACTTTATGTTTCGCACCAGGGCCTCCGAATCATAAGTACGTCCTGATTGTCTGCCACCCAAATCAATCCGTGAGAAGCCATGAATCGATTATAGATTTCAAAAAAAAAGAAGCCATGAATCATTTATGATGCTATCATATCATACCCGGTTCGTAAGACAAACATGCACGAGGGATTAAGTAGACTAACCTCAATATATACTTTACCCGACTAGACCCAAGGAGATTCGATATAAACTAAAATTAAATGCATGCATCAATGCAAAGAAATTGGTTTGTTATGACATGAGAAAAAACAAAGCTAGAAAGAGTAATATGTTTGAAAGAATACACCTATACGAGTCCGACTGAAAAACATTACAATCTATAAGACTTAGGTGATCTTAGCCCGCTTATAAAGAGACTAGGAAATACAATGTATATGCTCCACCCGCACACTAGGCTGGTACCAGTTATAACTTTGAGTGGAACTTATTCTTACACAACTTACAATTTAAGGTGTATTCCATTTGTTTAAATTGTGGATTAGCGTAACTTGAAAGCTCTAGATGAGAGAGTAGTGTGACGCGGCCACCCAACACATTTGCCAGGTACTCACAGCCCATATGGATAGCCCACCAAGGCCCATGTCGTGCCCAGCACATATGGAATTGTAAAATAGTTTAACGAATGTCTGACCGTTGTAATAAAGATTTAGTACCGATGGCTCATGTTTTTCAATTCTAATTCTATTGTTTTTAATTCCGAAATTGGTTGTTTATTAGTTGTATTAGACATGACTCTATAGGTTTTTTG
Source organism: Setaria viridis (assembly GCF_005286985.2). Lineage (NCBI taxonomy): Eukaryota > Viridiplantae > Streptophyta > Magnoliopsida > Poales > Poaceae > Setaria > Setaria viridis. The sequence goes on from NC_048266.2 coordinate 4,133,898, forward strand.
ACCGTTAGATCTTCATAGAATCTAACTGTATATTCTTCTCTTTTTAAGATTAATGTGGTAATTTTTGATCCTCTCGGCGAACTCTCGGTGAATGTGGTGGCTTCTTTTAACACTATTGTATTAGGATAAATAACAGATGATCAACAGTGTAGAAAACAGAATAATCAGAATCAGGCTGCCGGTAGAACTTGGATATGCCAACTTGACTTGCTCGTACTTTATTTTTCCTGTCACGCATCATCGTCTTTCACCTCGATGCCCCGTCTTCATGCACTCGCCCTTGGTCTCTCACGTGCCAGGTGCTCCTGAACTCTGCCTCAGGAGGCTTTCCTTTCACACTGGATCAGTAACTCTTTGAAACTCAAAAATACGGCACAAACCGCCATAACAATTACGAGAACTTGAACGATCCATCTTGTTTACTTATAAGTTATCGTGTCCTGCATTACAGAAAAGATTGCCCATGTATCGACTTTGAGTTCATAGCACAGAGAACTGCACGAGGCTATCTCATCTGAATTACAAAGTAAGACAGAACGGAACAATTTTTGTTCTATTTTGAGAAGGGTTTCAAAGGAGGCAGGAGTGATGCCAATTTACAAAGATAAAGATAGGAGGCACAGTACAGAGTTTCAAGCAGGGTGGTTACATCGGATGAACATAATAAAAATTTAAAATCAATCTCACAATTAGATTTAACACATCACAGATGGGCTCACCTCTAACATTGCCAACCAAAAAATGATTACCGCACAGGCAACATTGTCAACCAAAGACAAGGGCAGGTGGCAATGGTCCAATGGCTGGTGCCACTGATCAACATTTCACATCAACACAAAAAATGGAAAGTGCAGGTGAACAGTTGCAAACAAAACCAAAACCGATTCTTGAAAAAAAAACACAAGCGAAACAGCCAGTTAATTTGCTTTATTTAACAACTTGAGTGGCAAAAGATGCCCATATGTAGCAGAAGCCTCAAAATAAGTTTGCAAGGCACAGGTAGCGTATATGCATGGAAAGATGGAAGGAGTACAACTAAAATTGATCCAGCAAATGTTAAATCATCCTTGGAGGACTATTAGGACCCATCATGAAAATTCCAACTGCTGTGGCAGTCAACTTGTAGGATCTTGCATTCAGTATCTGTGGGAGAGCTTCTCCTGCTCCTTGTACCACATTGCATACCTGCATAGATACATAAAAAAGAATCAGAAATCAAGGATGTCAATTATCTGAACTCTCAAAACCGCTAATCAAATCTGCTAATTAAATCTGACGAGGAAGTTCAGTTGTTCGACATGTGTTGTTTTCATATTACAAATGGAAATACAATTGTTCAAACAGCATCTTGTGAACTGTAGGATACTTTCATTCAGGCAATCAAATAGAACAGCACAAACACAGATATTATTTCCAGTTTTCAGATACTGAATTTGAAGTGAATTTTGCTGCCGTCTTCAGAATTGGTGCGAAACTATGCCACTTATCATCTGTGCATTGCTAAGTCACAACATGAGCTGATTATTCAAGGAGTTTTGGTGTTGAGTAAACAAACAAATCTACACCAGCATTGCCGTCAGAACTGGCATGACATTTATGCTAATAATAAGAATCAGTGTTATAGCATTGCACAGTTTGAGATGAGTATTGAGGGAGTTATGTACAAAAAAAATTGTACATAAAAAATGGCTATAATCCAAAGCACACAAAGAGGTTTCTCAATTCTATCAGAGCCGAAGCATAGGGCACTTATAACGTTGTACAAGAATACTGAGAATTACAAAAGCATATTAAGGCTAGTTCCTAAATTTAACTAATTGTGTTAACAGTTTGCCCTAGCATTCAGATTTAAAGCTACCACAAGATCAGAGAGACTGAATTTGCATGCCAATTACTTATTGGACTTGAAAATCGTACAATCTAACTATAATGCTTTAATTTAAATACTTGAAAGTTCAGCCCAGAAAAAAATATTAGATTAAGATGATCATTGTATGGCTAACTTGTTTGACCTATCAAGCTACAACATAAAAACAACCCTAACCACTACCTGAATGCCCTACACAATTAGCTTGGCAACGCTAACCAATTAAATCTGGTGCCATTTCATCGGACATTGCTGGTGGAAGTAATCAGAAATGGAAGCATGCATCAACTAAGTAGCACAGTACAAGGGGCGTTTCACCCAGCATCAAGACCTACATAAGTATGACATGGCCGAAAACAATGGTAAATAAATGACCACATAAGTATGTCATGAGCGTTCCGATTTCCATAATCAAACCCAGCAGACCAACGAAATCAAACTCATCATCCACAACGAAACCACCCAACTAACATTAATTCCGCGTCCCAGCCCTACCAAAATCAGGGCACAACAGAGGAGTGAAGCACCGCAAACAATCATGTGCATTCTTCCCACGTAAAACGAGACTAAGACACGAGCAATCCACCGAACCCTAACCGGATCTCCCCGTCAGCCCGACCAGCACTCGATCCGACCAGATCTGCGTGTAGGGGAGGAAAGGCAGGCGAGCGAGCGAGCGCCGAGGGGGGAGCGGGGCCTTACTGGTAGGTGCCGACGACGGGGCCGAGGAGGAGCCCGGCGGAGATCCAGTTCTCGGTGACCTTGTGGTGGATCTTGGTGGTGATGTCCTTCCACAGCCCCGGCATCACCTTCTGCTGGAACGGCGAGAGCGAGTACACCACCGCCTTCATCCGCACCGGAACCTTCCCCATCCTTCCGCCGCGTCGCCGGCCGGCCGGACTTCCTCCTCGGGACGGGATGCTTCGATCGCCTCGCGCACGCCGATGTGTGTGGGTGACTTCGGGATCGTTCGGTCGCCGGGCAGATGGGCTAGGGTTCGGTATATAGGCCAGAGGTGGGCTTGGGCTGGGCGAGTTTTGATGGGCCGACCGCTGGCTGCTCGCTGCGACGGGGCCCCATTTCTGTTAAGCTCAACTGGGACGGACCTTTTACTTTCTCGGCCGAAAAAAGAAGAGAAAGATCAACCCCATGCCATTCAAAAACAAGGTGGAAATCCCTCGAACTGGATGATTAACGTACACAAATGGTGACTATAAGTAAGTGCTAGTGTAAATTTGATAGCAAAGTTCAAACTATATCTTCCAAAGTAGAAGACTCCTACACAAAATGTGAATGCTCACTTGTCAGAGTCATATTCAGTCGGTCCGTATCCGAGCATCTCAGAAGAGTAACAATACAGACATGCCATGTAGGCGGCTGTTGCTACAAACACTGGTCCCTACAGCTCAAGGATCCTCACAGTAATTCTCTGCAGCTGTACCGGGCATAAAGTTCTGATGATAATGCTGAGCATTCCTCTAATAATTCGATCAGAGCTGTGCCACTGTGCAACCATATAGAGTCGTGAAACAACAGGATGACGAAAACATCAACAAAACTTCCACTCCTCACACTGGTAAACAATGATATGCTACACTTCACTTATTTTTCATTGGGTCTTGGAATAGGCTTGTAGTCGTAGCTGTTTATGTCAACCTTTTGTTGCAAAGCCTATAATACAGAAAGGTCATTAATAAATGCCAATTCTGGCAAATGGGAGTCAAAGCAGAATTGCATCTTAAACATATGAATGCAGGATACCTTCAGTTCATCCTCTAGAGAGAGCTTCTTGGGCTTATAGGCTCCTTCCACCGGCCCTGTTCGGCTCAGAGCTTTCGTTGTCTCTACAACCTCCCATTCTATATCTTCCTTTTCCTTTGTCACTTCTTTACTGCAAAAATGCAAATGTGCCAACACCGTCAGAAAGTGAACCAAAGGAATCCCTGCACAAAGACTAGTTAGCACGATTTGGGCAGGTGCAGCAAGGCTTGAACGATTTACCTGCCCTGTATAAGATGAGCTAGCCCAACTGCACCAAAGACTGTCAAGGAAATGAGTGGTAGTCCATAGCGGACGAATGGATGTTTCCGCCCCAATCTTTTGAACTGTGAGGCTTGTTTGAAAACCTTAGCAGATGATTCCACTGGATTAATTTTCTGAGTTGTACTCATGGTCATACCTGAAGGTCAAAAAGTAAATGAAAGGGAGCAAATGACATTGATATCATGGATAGTACACAAGGGGAGCATCTTGTTGAATAGTAAGTTGCATTGTTATAGAGAAACTTCACATTCATTCATACCGTCAGATACAATCACATAAAAGCTAGCTCATCCCATTTAAAAAAAATGCATTCCAATTTTTTTTCCTCAAATACAAAGGAGAGTTATGTATCATTGCCTATGTTGCCCGGATACGGATATGGGAGCGGATACTATACACATTGGACACACGGATGTGCCATTCCTAAAAAACACTGACACGGGGATACGGCTACTATATTTTAATACCAATAATTATATATGAATTACCAAAGTAACTGCAAGTTCAATAAGTTCAACAAATGGAACTTTAGAGGGTTCCAACTTAAGTAACCTAATTCAGCGATTAACTAAAAGAAGCCAAATAAGAAACATATATAGTTTACAAGGAAATAATTCAGACTCATTCTCCTTCAGCCTCTGCAATTTCATTTTGAAGCTGCTGAAGAATTGGTGCTGTCACATTTGTGTGCACTTTGATTCCAACATTAGATATTCAAAGCAGATGTGCTTTGAGTCTACAAAGAAACATGAAATTCAGATGCAAATACTGTCATTGGGAATTCCATGGCTCGACCCATGGAATTGCTCTGCATGTTTATTCCAACAGCCACCTTTAGAATATGATTCCACAATGGACTCTCGTCTGGGTTGTTTCCTCCCTCCTCCTAAAACAATGTAAGATAGCAACAATCGGAGGGCCTAAGAATGGGCTACAGCCTACAGACAGCAAGGTATGGATGACGAGGGAGGGCCTATAGGATCTTAGATTCGTGACGGAGGAGAGGAGTGCAGGCTCACCCTGGTCACCGAGATGAAGCAAAGGAACCGCGGGTAAAGGGGTGCCCTGGGCTGCTGTTCGCCGGAGACGAAGCCAAGAAAAGAGAGAGATCAGACGCGGAATCATGGCGAGAGGTAGCAGCGACGATTCGGGTGCGTAGAACTACCTTTCTCTGAAGAGCTTGGCGTCCCGCCACTGGTCGCCGGCTGCTGACGTGAGAGTGAGCGGGATAGGCGCGAGGGAGAGACGGCGGCGCCCCCGCGGTCGACGACGGGGAGGCCGGAGGCAAGGGCAATGACCAGGTAGTGGGCCTGTTGGGCCGTTCCATGTGTTTGGGCCGTATCCAAACTGGCCCAGCCGCGTCCAACACTCATCCATGGCGTATCCCACCCGTATCCGTGTTCGATACCACGATACGCATCGGATACGCAATACGCTTACCACTCCCGGGAGCCTAGACACCAATTGCTCTCAAGCAAACGTTCCCATTATTATTCCTCAAGCAGTGCACCAATGAATTGCCAAGACATATCACGCCTACTACGATCTACACGCTGCGATTCAGAATTCAGGGAACAGCGAGATCCTGCAGCCTGCTACGCCGGGCCGGTCCTGAGCGCGCGGTCGAGGTCGGCGATGAGGTCCTCGACGTCCTCGATGCCCACGGATATCCGGACGAGGTCGTCCGTCAGGCCGCGCTCCTCGCGGACCGCGGCGGGGATGGACGCGTGCGACATGAAGCACGGCAGGCTGATGAGCGACTTCACGCTCCCTGCATTTGGGAAAGATATGAAAGTGAGAGCAGTTAGCCAAATAGTTTCAGTCGGCAGACGGTAAAAGTAAGCATCGTTGAAAGGATCGTGCTCGTCTGTATGCTCACCGAAGCTGACCGTTACGTGGAAGTACTTGGTGGTTTCGACGACGTGCTTTGAGAGCGCCAGTGAGCCGGTGAGGAAACTGAGAACGGAGCCTGCTCCCTTTGCCTGATATGAGCAAGAGGGGTATGTAATAAGCACGATGATTCAGGGCAGTAATGGAGGTCCAATTTCTGTCAATCAAGCTACTTGATGCGAGGCAACGCTGAAATATAAGAAGTACCTGAGAATAGTGTAGAGACCGCCCAGGATGGTCAGGAAGCCCAGCATAGTTCACTTGCTTGACCCTCGGGTGAGATGCTAGGAACTCAGCAATCTTCTGTGCATTAGCCTAACAACGACAAAACAGTCATTAGCCTCTTCACGAAATGACATGACGACGGAGAGAATGAAACAGATCGAATCAATGCCAGCAACAGATCAACATATGTGATAACATACAAGTTACAGAAAAGTTTCACCTGCTGTTTCTCCACCCGCAGAGCCATGGTTTTGATTCCCCTCAAGCAAAGCCAGCAATCAAAAGGAGCCAAACCAGATCCTTCAGCGTTTTGCAGAAATGCTATCTCTTTAGCCAAGCTGTCAGTGATCAAAATTATTATTATGCATGCAATTCAAAACCATCCCAATTGATGATTCTAAGAAATTTGAAGACCGTTTATAGCTACCTTAAAAAATTAGATCTCTTAAAAAAATATTAATCTCTTCAAAAACATTAAGGACAGAATTATCTTTCCCAAATATTAACGCTGTATCTAGAAATACTCATGTTGCACAGCGATAGACTGACATAGGTAAGATAAGAGCCATTCCAAGAAAAAGAAAGGTGGGCAGAACTAGCGTTTACAAGGACACAGTAACATGTAATTAAAATGGGAGTTTTTTATTATTGGACAGCATAGAGTATCATCATTAGGAGCAAGAGAAGAACAGAGAACACACCTTTCACCCTTTACTGCAAGAATTCCAGCCATAAGATCACTATGTCCAGCTATAAATTTGGTAGCTGAGTGCATCACAATATCTACATATTAGACAATAGACAGAAGAGAACTGTGAGATTAAATGGCTAGAATGCTTCAGTTTCTTGTTGAGTAAACATATTATTCCATACCAGCTCCAAGTTCTATAGGGCGGGAGAGCACTGGAGACATGATGCTGTTGTCTACTAAAACAAGAGCACCACGTGAATGAGCTATCTCTGAGATTTTCTGTCAAGCAAACAAAACAGTGGAGGAGTAACAGTTTATTACAAGGGGAAACTTCTAGAAAAATCAAAATCTTATGAATTCTAATGAATGCATCCATAGATGAAGTGCCTTACCTTTATGTCAGTAATTTGTTGGCGAGGATTGGTGGGACTTTCAAGCCAAACTAATTTAGTCAAGGGACCAATTGCAGACGCTACATCACTAATTTTGGTTGTGTCCACTCGTCTGTAAAGAAAGAATATAGATACCACTTGTAAGTCAACAGCAAAAGGACGAAGAAGTCATTGTCACAAAGATAATGAATATCACACTAACTTTACTACGATTCCATGTCTTGGCGCAACTTGCGAGAGAAGACGATCGGATCCACCATATATGTCCTCTCCAGCAACAATTTCTTGCCCTGAAATCATAAGTTTAACCTGTCTATTTGTTGATATACACAGGACAAGATTTCATGCATGAGAAATGGGATGCTCAAAAGAATGCTGAGTGCTTACCAGACTGAATGAGGTGTGTTACTGCAGCTAGTGCTGCCATTCCACTGGTGAAGCAGAATGCTTGATCTGCCTTCTCAAGCTTAGCCATAAGGCTGAAAGTGTGATTAAATTTCATCAGTGCCACTAAATAATTCATTACTTTACACAAAGCATTTGCACTAACCTCTGGAGAACATCACGAGTAGGGTTACCACTTCTAGTATAATCATAAGCTCCATAATCTGTTGCTGAAGGCTGGAGAATAACTTTGGACAGTTAGGCACAGCAGTAAACTAGGGACTGAACAAACAAAAGTTGAAATTGTGAAAAATCCTAACTCCTAAATATGTACAGTCTATACTGAATACTAATTCTTAAAACTGAACAACAAATACTGCCACAAAATTGGCCAAGATCACCAAATAGACACTAAAATACCAGCAAAATAGAGATCAATGAAGAGTGAAGTCTTCACAGAGTTGTATCTATATAAAAACACAGTAACATGTCATGCAAAGTTTGCCAGAATTATACCTAATGACGATCAAGCCCATCAACATACGATGGTTTAAGAAAAATATATCATCATTTAACTATTACAGTTAGCTAGACCGTAACCAAATGTCAGGTATACTACAATTTTAAATGACATGATGCTCGATGTGAACATTTGGCATGGAAATGGTTATGCTCATAGAATCTTCAGTGATCTATTTAAACACTAGAGATTATGTCCTAAAATTGGAAATTTTCAAGCAAATTGCACCCAGCTTATTATTCCCACGTTTACCTCAATATCATTTCGTGTTCCAACCTATAAAAATTCCAAACTAAAATCCTAAAATCTCTCATGATTACAGTTGCAACCGCCACCTAGTATGAAAACTCATCGGAAGTAGGACGAAACAAACAATGTACTTCCCAAAGCAATCGAATTTTATTTGACAAAACACTGATGCATTTAGTTCCCCACTGTGGCCATGTAATCCTAAATTCAGAATTACCTGCTTAAAGGTGGCCGTTTGATACAGAGGCGTGCTGAGAGCCCCATACATGTCGAACGAGTTCTCGAAACTCGTCAGTATCGTCGCCACGCTTGGCTCCTTCGCCTCCAAACCTACAGCACCCACACACAGCATCATCAGTTCATCACCCACGAATCCCCATTTCCCCACCAAAACGGCCACAAAACCCCCCAATCCCAGAGGTCCCCAGAAACGCACCAGAATCCGGCGCGACGGCGGACTCATGGGCCTCCACGGATAACGCCGAGGCGCTCAGGTCCCGCTCGGAGTCGCCGGAGGCGCCCGCGATCGCCGCCGGCGGGGCCCCAGCCATGCGGCGGCGGGAGAGCGTGAGGCCGGGGAGCGGGACGCGGAGGGCCTGGGCTTGAGCTGAGGCGGAGCTGCTGGGGTTCGAGGACCGGGTGGAGTGGAGGAGGAAGAGGCGGGCGGGAGCGGTGGGGGGGGCGGCGGTGGCGGCCATTGGCGAGGAAGAGGGGAGTGGGGAGCGGGAGTTGTTTGGTGGTGGCCTGGTGGGCGTGGCCGCGGGACAGTGACGTGTACATATAAAAGAGGATTATAGCGGCCGACATGCGGGGCCCAGGGATTGGAGGATCCGTGTAACAGCTTGCGCCATACAGGGGTGATTAGTGCGCACTTCGGAGGATTAGCGTGCCACAGCTCAGAGGAGCTCGCCGCGTCTAGGTTCACTGAACCGTGGCACGAAATTAGGCACGTTTCGAGCGGTCTGTTATTAGGGGCTGACGTCACGATTCAACATCGGTCACTTTTTGTGACTGTCAGTGATAATGATGGTATTCACCCAGATTGGGATGATCTTAAAAGTTCGCCGGCGAGATCGTCACTCTTAGAGCATCTCCAGGAGAGGTTTAAACTCAATTCCAAAACTAAATTTTAGGAATAAACGAGACAAAACACCCTCCAACAAAGGTCCAAAAAGATTTCCAATTATTCGCGCTTCCCCAGACTTACCGTAAATCGAGCTAGAAAAAGGGAGCTTCTCCGCACTCCCAATCCGCGTTCCCGTGCATACTGTGGCGGAACCGCCCAACTTAAGCTGGTTTAAGTGCGCCTAATCGCTGTTGGGGCAGCAATTATCCGGAACGCACCTAAAACAGCATAAGTCCGGTAGTCCGTCGAGTGTCCCTAGGACTCCTCGAAGGATCCACGACGTGTTTCATAGCCATACATCAGGATGATATCCGCGATGGGATAATATCAACAATCATTACATTTTTACATACATATAAAAGGTACGAGCTATTACAGAACATAGGTTGAAACAAGCTTAACAGTGCAGAGTTAGACAGAGTTCTAAGATTTAAACATAAACAGTTTAGGAGAAGATGCGTAAGTAAAACTTTTTCTCTAGGGTATTGTGAGACTCAGGTCAATACCCTAGGGCTTCGGGATCTCCTCCTCTGTAGCCTCCTGCGGAGCTTCTGAAAGATAGCCACAAGGGGAAAACCCTGAGTACGGGGTACTCAGCAAGTCTTACCCGACTAACCAATATAATAGTTTTCTTTGGAATGCATGCTAGCTTTTGGGTGTATTTGGCTAACCTAATTTTTGCCGAAAAGCTTATTATGAGTAATGCCTTAGTTTTATCTTTTATTTGGGTTAAGTTATTACCTAACCATTCTATATGATAACAGAAGTAAAAACAACCATAGTTGTTAAATCATACATCAGTTGATAACAGAAGAAATACATATTGCATGAATTGATACTACGATGCTCAACAGTGATCAAGTGCATTCATAACCGAGAATTGCGGCGATCCGGATCTAATTACATCCTGCAGGAGAGTACCCTGATCACCAGCGTCATACGACTGTCCGGGTCGTATCTAACAACCTCTCGATTAGCAAAATCAATGATTAGGAATACGACTACCCGGACCCAGGGGTGCACCCCCCACATGAGACCCCACGTCTGGCCCGATCACCATGTGAGTTTCAGGCTACACCCCTGCCAATCTCCAGCACGTCAAGCGCGGGTACGAAGTATTCCTGATCATAGAGTTTACTAACCTACTGGGCTTTACTGGTCCCATACCCAGTAAGTGATCAGATGCTTATCACTTGATCAAAGGTTAAGACAACGAATCGGGCCTTAACCAAATTACTCTAGCAGACAGAACTACACCTCTAGTTTCTGTCCGCGTTCAACTTTCCAAGATATCTTCCATAAGCAACATGTATGACTCAAAAGTTTTCCTTAAGGTTGGTAAACCAAGCATGTAAGCAAGTAAGCAATTCTAGACTTGGGTATCTTCTAAGGTTTGAACAAGTGGCAAAGATGTCCTTAAACAAGGCATGATCATACACAAGAATAGGTTTCAAGCAATTCCTAGACTTAGTGCATACATAAAGCAGATAACCTATAATTAGTCACATGAAATAACGACTCCAAAATAGATAGGTATAAATGCACCGGGGCTTGCCTTGTTCGATAAAAAGATTAGTATTCTCCGACGGGTGGACTTCACAGGGAACTAATTCAAAAACTTCTTCGGACTCCGAAGGTCCTTCTGAAAATTCCCAATATTCTTCTTCCGGTGCTTCGGGATCTATGGCATAACACATGCAGGGTTAGAAATGCAAAATTTTGAATAACCGACTATACAACTTTCCTTCATGATAAAGTTGCAAGCCAACAAGGACTACACAACTTATCATGATAAAGTTGCAAGCCAACACATAAAAACCCAAAAGATTAACCCATAACTTTATTTTTCTTATTTAACCCTCCTTATAGCTTTTTCTTTTATCTTTAGAAAAAGTTATAATTATTTTCTAACTTGAAAATCTAATTTCCTATGAGTTAAGAATAATTTGTGATTAAGAAAGTGTTATTCATATTTTTATACATTTTATTTAATTACCTTAAAAGGAAGGCATTAAATAAATACCCGAATTTTTATTATTTTTCTAGGGTGTAAGAATTTTAATGCATAAAGGAAAATAAAACAAGCCTAACAAAATTGGTTTCACTAATTTTGGACACTCCTAGAAATTTCTGTGATTAAAATGGTGTAAAACGGGTTTAAACTAATTACTTTCCTAAGGAAATCTAATTTTTCCCGAAAATCACCCGGAAATACTTTTCTTACCCAGCTCCGCTCTACCCTCTCTCATGCGCACTGGACCCCACGGCGCGGACCCCACTTTTCCTATTCATTTCTACCCGCCGGTCCCTTTCTCCCTCTGACGGGCCCCGTGGGCCAAATTCTCTTCTCCTTTCTCTTTTTCTGGCCCAACACCGGCCTATCGGCCCACTTCTCCTTTTCTTTTTCCTTCGCGAGGCCGGCCTGCTCCCACTGGGCCTTCGGCCCTTTTTCTTTTTCTGGCCGACTCGCGCGCTTTACTGGGCCTCCAGGCCACGGTCCAACCGACGACCGCGCCGCTCCGGCCTTCTTCTCCCTTTCTCTTCTCACTGCCGCGCGGGCCCAAGCGCCCAGGAGCTTCTTCCTTCTCCCGCCAAAGCGCGCCCGCGACAGGGGGCGGGACGACTCGCCGGCCGGCGCCCCACCGGCGGCGATGCCAGGTCAGGACTGCACCCCTATACCATCCCGCACCCGTGCGCGGCAACAGCTCCTCGGGAGATGGCCGGAGCCATCCCCTCCACGGCGACGGGCGGCGACTCCCTCGGCTGGTCGTGGCTACTCACGACGACGGCACAACTGACTCAAACAACCACCCTTACACCATCCTAGGACCCTAAGGACTCGACTACGACTACTCAAGAAGGAAGAGAGGCAGCGCGAGGTGGTGCTCACCGTGAGCGGGCGGCGCGACGACGGCGGACAGAAGCGACGGTGGTTCAAGGTGTGATGGCGAAGAAGCTGGGCAACGAGTTGTCAAGGTTGTTGGTGGGGTGTAGGCGGAGGTGTAGACGGGAGGAATCGACGGGAGCTGCGGTGTGGCGGCGGAATTTTGCTTGGCGGCGGTGTTCAGCAGAGGGGGCGCTGGCGGCGGTAAAAAGGACGGCGGTGAAAACGGCGGCGCGGGAGCAGTAGATATTCAAGCGTTCACCGCGCGCTTGGATGACACCGTGGCCTACCCGTAGGCTTATGTGGTGAGGAGGTGGCCTAGCTAAGTGCGCTGGCGGGCGACCGACGACGGCGGCGGCGACACGTCCCGGTGCTCTGTCACCGCTCCCCTTGTCTTCTCTAACGCCCGTGATCTTGAGAGCTTCACCGCGGCCGATTCCCAATCCGACGGTGCACAGGTGTCTTAACCGAAGTTGCAGATAATCTCAAGTCCTCCAACTTTTATTTTGGTTCTACCCCGAGATAAACATCCAACACAGTGCAATTTGAATTCTTTTACCGGCTCCAACTGAATTTCTACTGAACTTTGAGTTTCAGTTCGTCAGTTAACAGTGGTGTCGATCTCACTTGGTAAACCAATTCAGTGACCCAATCCTTGTTCTTCCAGTCCAACTTCTTCTCAAACGTGTTCTACAATCTCCAAGTTTCCATTTTGCCCAAGAACACCTACCCTTCTTGATCTACATTGCTCTGAATTCAAACTCAAAGTTAACCCTATGCTGTCGATTTCAGACTTAGCTATTTTCAGAGTGTCAGTTAACTGTGACAATGTGCTGACTTTGGGCTTGAATTTGAATTCCTTCCTTTTACTGATCCTGGCCAACAACACCCAATTTTTGTAGTCCAAAGTTCATACTTCAATATAGTGTAGTTGTCCTGGTGCATTTATTTGCAAATTTCCTCAGAATTAAATTTTGAAAACAGACTCTGCTGCTGTTTTGCTGAACTCCTATTTTCGGACGGTGAACAGTAAACACCATTTTCTTTTTCTTTTCTCTGATTCCTTTGCGATAATTTGCACCATTTTGTTCCAATTTCTTGATCTCTAAGTTCTAATTACTCTCACACTTGCATTCCACATTTTTGCCGAATTTTTCTGAATTTCAAATTCAAAATTCAAATTTCGGCCAAATTTGACCCGAATTTGATTTTCGGCCAATTTCTTTTTCTTTTCTTCTTAATTTGCCTTTAATTTTCCAAAGTCACTTAGATGACTAGCTTGGCAACTGTTACACATACCCCACGATGCCGCCATTTTTTCCCACCATCCGTGCGCACATATCCCCTGGCAACCGCCATTTTTCCCGGTGGTCTTGCGTCCCCGCGCATATCCCCTCGCTACCGCCGCCCACCCTGCGCTCTCGACGGCGAGGGCGGCGGCGCGTGACACGCGATCTGGGTGTTCGACGTGAAGACCAAGAACTAGGCCTTGGTGCGCCCGCCGCCGGAGTTCGCCGGCTTCGTTTTCTCCATCACATCCGTCCGCATCTGAACATCGACGTGAAGACCAAGAACTGGACCGTGGTGCGGCCGTCGTCGGAGTTTGCCGTCTTTGTTTTCTCCATCACGTCCGTCTGCATCTGAATACTTGGATCTCACCCTCCCCCGATCCAGATCAAGAGAAAAGGAAAAAAAATCAAAGACTACTGCAGCTGAGGAAGAAGGTAGGTCAACATCTCTGCCCACGGCCCTTCAATTTTCTGAAAAGAGACGGATGAATCGCTGCATTTTATTACATCTCTGCCCACTGCCCTTCAATTTTCTGAAAAGAGACGGAACAATTTTCTGAAAATTTTCAATTTTCTGAATAATTTTGTATCTGTATCTTGCAATTCTTTTGATTCTAGGTTAAAGATTGGGTGCACCGCAGTTGATAGTATTCACCTACATGTTTTCTTTGTTTCTTAGATGTAGAATTTAAGCCATCTAGAACTGAATCATTTGCATCCATAGTACGTGTTCTGAACTAACAGAGGTACTCTGTCAAAGGAGCAATGCCATCTTCTCTTGCAGTTGGTTCATACATGGGAGAATGGCACACATCTTAGTCGCCAATCACATGTCAAATATTTGTAGGTACCTGCAGATGCATCTTGCATATCCTTGCATATTTGTTTTTTATTAACACTGGAATTCTTTTGGTTCACATTTGTTTCATCATATCAATCATCTTCTTTACAGACTTGTTGCACTCTTACATTTTTCATGAAAGATCATGTTTGAATACTGTTAAAGCTCTGAAAATAAGTGTTTTACTGGATGCATTGAGTGTCATCTAATAAATAAATTGGAGCTCTTTGTACTATAGCAAATCTGAAAAAATAAATTGGAACTCTCAGCACTGTATCAAATCTGAAGAAAAAAAAAGTAAACTGGAGCTCTCGTTACAGTAGCCAATATAAAAAATAGTTGTAGCTCTCAAGAATGTAGGAATTCAGAAACATAGCACTAACAACGACTTAATATTTATCAGAAAAATGTTACCGCAGGTGCTCCACCAGGTCTTCTCGTAGTTGACAGTGAGTTTCATTATCCCTTTTTTTTTGCGCCTTAATAAAATCCTCAAGATCAGGTGTAGGGTCGTGGGAAGGTTTAACATTCTCACCACCGGATTCGAAACATTCTTCACTATCCACTTCTCCCTCATCTTCAATAATCATGTAATGCATAATGACACAACCTTTCATGATGTATCCCAACGTAACGTCATCCTAAAAACGAGCAGGACCTCTAACAATGGTGAAACGAGCTTGCAGCACTCCAAAGGTCCGTTCCACATCCTTTCTTACTGATTCTTGCGCTATGGCAAAATATTTTCTCTTATTGCCCTATGGTTCTGGAATAGTCTTCACAAATGTAGCCCAGGATGGGTATATGCCGTCAGCAAGATAATATCCCATTGTATAATCATGACCATTTATGCTATAAGCTACTTTGGGAGCTTAGCCGTCAGCTAGTTTTGCAAATAGTGGAGATCGATGCAGAGCATTGATATCATTATGAGACCCAGGTAAACCAAAAAAAAGCATGCCAAATCCATAGATCATGGGAAGCAACAGCTTCTAAAATAATTGTAGGCTCGTGCACGTGACCGGAGTACATACCTCGCCATGCTGAAGGGTGCATGCAATCTATGGAACCTAGCATGCCGGGAAACCCTCTTTCCTCCCCAAGTGCAAGTAACCGAGCCGTATCATTGTCATTCGATGATCTTAGGTACTCATCTTCAAAAACATATATAGCTGCTCTCACAAATCGTTTCAGACTCTCTATGACAGTACTTTCTGCAATACGAACTTTTTCATCTGTAACATCCGCGGGTATTCCATAAGCAAGCATACGGAATGCTGCAGTGACCTTCTGCAAGCAACTTAATCCAAGTTTGACAGCTGCATTTCTCTTATGGACAAAGTAGTCATCATGGTCTTCAACGGCATGCATTATGCGCAAGTATAGATGCCGATGCATTCTAAACCTGCTCATACAATAAAAAATTGAAATTAATATTATGCTTTGCGATAGAGATATATAAAATGTATTTGACTAAATACGGATATCCGTCTGAAAAAAGTTGGGCCATGTGTTGGTTCATCAGCAAAGTAATCTTGATACAATCTCCAATGGCCCTCTTCTCGCTCACGATCAATTACTTTATGCCCAACCACGGAACCACCATGTTTTGGTGCACTATCACTTTGATAATGACCATGAACAATATACGCAGCGGAAACAAAGAATTCGTCCTCCTCATCCAAAGAGGACGATTGTAGAACCTGTTCCAATAAGGATCGAGGATGACTCTTTGCTAATCAAGGGACAACGGCTGTGTTAAACAATGGCTAACAACAAACAATGGTTGGTGGCCAACACTGTCCAATACCCTTTATTGCCCTGCAAACCAATAGTGCCTTGCGTGTGATCGAGCTGTTGTTGGCCAGCTCGATGGACTCTCAACTCGCGATGTGGCGACTGCTACTGGACGTGATGAACTCTGTAGTCATGGAATACATACCCCTTCAGGAAAATTAACTTTGAACTTGTGAACCAAAAGAATTCCATTGTCGATAAAAAAACAAGTATACAAGGATACGCAAGATGCATCTGCAGGTACCTACAAATATTTGACATCTGATTGGAGACTAAGATGCATCTACAGGTACCTACGTTGTTCCTCGGCTGCAATAGTCTTTTTTTTCCTTTTCTCTTGGTCTGGATCGGGGGAGGGCGAGACCCAGATGTTCAGATGCGGACGGGTGTGATGTAGAAGACGAAGCCAGTGAACTCCGGCAGCGGGCGCACCACGGTCCAGTTCTTGGTCTTGACGTCAAACACCCAGATCGCGTGTCGCGCGCTGCCACCCTCACCATCGAGAGCACAAGGTGCATGGCCCATCTAAATGACATGGCCCAATTTGAATATTTTGGGATCCAATTTTTAGGGCAAACTCTTGGAGAACATGGTTAAATTTGGGTTCAACAGATTTGGAATGGCTCCCAATACAGGTATTTTGGGCTCTCAGAGATGCTCTTACTAAGTCCCAAATAGGCGAACAATTACTGTGATGATCAAATACAGAAGAAAGATCTACAATTTCGTGCTGGACCTTTTATAACGCTCGAGGAAAAACTTGGTGCTTCGAGGCAGGGCTGTAGTTATACTCATGTGCTTCAGTGGAGATTCTCGGTCTAAATTTCATGAGGAAGAAAATACAAGCTCTGGAAAATGGCATGTTTATGAGGGAAAAATAGCCTTGAAATGGATCAAACTTTATATTAACACAAGTGCACCAGGCTATAACAATTAAAGTTCAAGTTTCGGATCGACTTGGTCTTTTGTGTAAGCAAAAATGATGGCAGAAGGGATACAAGGGTCAGTTTGCAATTGTTCCTATTAGAGGATGATAGGAAAGATGCAATTGCAAAACAAGAAAAGGGGCTTAACTGCAAGAGAAGGAACACCAGGGGCTCAGAAATTACGCTTCAGGGGCATGTCTGCGAAGGAAAGATCATTGCCAGGGACAGGATCGTGAATCCGTAAAACAATTTGGACCATTGCTTTTGAAAGGGTTGATACGAAGGATGCAATTGCAAGGGACATCAGGGGCTCAGAAACTACGCTCTAGGGGCATATCTGTGAAGGGAAAAATCGCTGCCAGGGACCTGCGCGTAAATTCGCAAAAAAATTTGGACCATTTCTCGATTTGTGCGTGTCATCCTTGCGCAGGGGCCATGCTAATCTTCTCTGTATCGTTCCAATTTTATCGGATGTCTCCGAAGAGACAGAACGAGGGTGGAGCTCCGCGTATATAAGCTGGTCTACGCGCTACTAATCTGGCGATGTGGTACTAAACTTCCGAGCCTGTTGTTCTCGTCCCAACTCCCCACACCCGCAGACCCGCAGCGCACGGGAGGCCCAGCGGAAGCCAGCACGTGGGCCGATTCTCCCTCAACGGCCCGGTTCGGCGGAGTCATGTGGGATGTGGGCTTTCGTAAATCCTTGTGCTTCGAATTTTTGAAGCTTACAAAACACTTGCACCCTGCTGCACTCTGCAGCCGTGTGTGTGCAAATGTGCAATGCGGTCATAGACGACTGAAATGAAGACGCACACGGGGACCGTACTACTTCTTTTTAGATAATGATGAGGTACTTTACCACATTGTGGATGAAAAAAAAATGTTATGGTAGAGGTGGTTCTCGTAGGCACGATCACGAAGAGATCAAGAGAGTACTCCTGAATTCTGTGAAATTTCTGAAGAGAAAGCACAGTGAAATTCCAGAGGAAAGGAGAATCCGTTGACCATATCACCATACGTACTCAAGCTTGGACATATGTAGCTCAAAATTAACAGGAGATGCAGCAGTCACTTTTTCCCACAGGTGAAGGCAGAAGCAGAACCATTGCCGGCGCAAGAGAAGAGAACAACCCCATCAGGAGAATGTCGGCGCTGCCTTTTTGTGCCTCCCTCTTCTTTTCTCCTTTTCCGTGCTCTGCAACTCTGCAGCTTCCTCCTTCGCATTCTGGCGATGCCAACACCTCGGAGGGCTTCCGACCGGGGTAGGGCGTGAGCGTGCCGGAGATCAACCTCTACGACGGCGACATGCCGCGGCAGCTCCTGGCGCCGGCGCCCCCGCTGGCGTCGCGGCCGTTCTTGGCCTTCTTCGCCGGCGGCCGGCACGGGCATATCCGCGACCAGCTGCTCCGGCACTGGAAGGCCCGGGACCCGGACGTGTTCCCGGTGTACGAGTACGACCTCCCGGTGGGCACGAACTACTACACCTTCATGCGGAACGCGCGCTTCTGCCTGTGCCCGAGCGGGCACGAGGTGGCGAGCCCGCGCGTGGTGGAGGCCATCCACGCCGAGTGCGTGCCGGTGCTCGTGTCCGACGGGCACGCGCCGCCGTTCGCCGACGCGCTGCGGTGGGAGGCGTTCTCGGTGGCTGTGCCGGCCGCCGACATCCCACGGTTGAGGGAGGTGCTGGAGCGGATACCGGCGGCGGAGGTGGAGCGGCTCCGGCGAGGGGTGCAGCTGGTGAAGCGGCACTTCATGCTGGCATGCTGCACCAGCCGCCGGAGAGGCTGGACATGTTCCGTATGATCTTGCATTCTGTCTGGCTCAGGAGACTTAACCTCAGGCTAGACAACTGAATCCATTCAACTGGATCAAATTTGCAATGGTTAGGTTGCGCAGAGAGCATAAATCAACTGGCATTCGATCGAAGCAGGGCTCCTATACGGCTTCCACAGGCCAGATAGTTATAGAGCTTAGGCTCAGTAAAAGCCCATCAACCTCTTCTTCTTCCTCCAAGAATTTCAACATTTTATAAAAATAGAGTCAACATTTTTCGAAAAATAGTTCAACAAAGAGTGAATTCAACATTTTTTAAACAATACTACATTCAACATTTTTCAATGCTTATTTCAACATATTAGCAAAATAGATTCAACATTTTTCAACATAAAGATCAACATTTCGAGAGAGAAAATCTTCAACATGGGGTGGGTCACCGGTACGCGGTGGCGATGCGAGAGTCGGCCGAGCCGCGCGCAGGGGCGGCGGCGGCGCCCCGTGGCACTTCGGTCGAGCCGCGTGGATGGCGACGCGCGAAGCCTAGTGGCGTGGGGAGGCGAAGTGCACGGGCGATGGAGGCGGCATGTGTGGTGAAGTAGGAGGCAGTGGTGGGGAAGAGAAGCTAGGTCAATGATTGTTGTACGAACCTCAAAGCATATAAGGCTTCCGGAAGTTAGATAGGATTGGCGGGTCTATAAGCGCGAGCCAGAAGAAACCCAAACTGAAGCGATGGGCCGGCTCTCTTTGTACGGCCCAGCACTTCCGCCCTCTCGCTTCCGTTGTTGGGCTTCCGTCCGCTGCGGCGGCCTTGCACAGGGAGGGGGACGGTCCAACAGAAAGCCAGCGAGCGCCCGCTGGGCTGGTTCACCTTCAACAGCCCAGTTGATCGGCGCGGACCCGCATCGTCCGTCGTCGTCCATCCAAAATGCTGCCTTTTCATCGTCGACGAAACAGCTGCTGGCCAACACAGAGCATCCTCTCAAACAAAAAACAAAAAACAACAACAGGGCCTTCCAGTTCCAGAGCCCGAGAGGCAAGAACCCGAGAGGGTTCATGCTCTCAACCCCCGGTCCTAATCAGGGTCGTCTTCTAGATCGTCAGAGGTATTGCCATTGCTAACTTGCTAACCTGGATGATTTGGACGGGTCATGCGATAAGCACGGGGACATGGACTTATCTCGTTCTCGTCCCTGGTGCTCTGCGGCTTTGACTGGTAATTCGTTCAGCAACCACACTTTCCAGGGAGAGGAATAGCAGCCGCACTCGCAACAGGCACAGTAACCACCCTTCTCGCCGTCTGCAAACATGTGGCGGCGAACAACCCGACCAGCCAGCCACAGACCTTTCCGTTCGCTTTCGTCCATTGTTTTACCCAGCCAGATTTCTTCAGTCTCCCTCCAGGAACCGCGGTGAATTTTCCTGAAGAGTTACTGTCGCCTACACTGATGAACACACTGCATGTCCAATTGCGATCTGCCCATGCTTCGCCATGGCTCATGACAACACATGCAGTGATGCAGGGATCACTTTTTTTTTTTCTCAGTGTCACGGCCTGTCGGCCTCACAGCTTCACAGAACAGAATCACAGCCTCTCAAGAAGCCCAGATCATTGTGAAGGAAGCGAAGACAGGGCACCAGGAGAGACAAGCCCATCAGGGAATGTCGGCGCCGCCTGCCGCCCTGGCCGACGACGCTGGATTGCTGCCGATCTAGCAAGTAGGACAGGGCACCGGTAGATGCCTTGCCCGTTTCTGACTTTTGCGCGCCCCCTCTCCTTTCTTTTTCCACCCCGGTGGGGTGGGGTGGGGTGGGGGTGGGGTGGGGGGGGGGGGGTGGATGGGGTCCTCTGCAGCTTCCTCCTCTTCCTCCACATTCTACTCAACAAACCTTTCTAAATCCATGTAGGCCATGTTACGGAGCCTCCTGCCATATGGTGTGGTAACAACCTCTCGTTCGTTTGTTTATTGGCTCCGACTAGGCTAATCATCTCGCCAACCCACATGAGGCAAACTGTAGGCAGCTGGAGTTAGGTAAAGATGCCCCTTTCTCGTTCTAGACCATGCCTGTCTTGGTTGGGCGAAATCGAAACACAGGAGTAGGAGGGGGGGGGGGGGGGGGGGGGGAAGGATGCACGAGGCGTAAAAAAATAGTGTAATCTGCTTGATGTGAACTTGTCGAGGTCGACGAGAGCTCCCTGACGTGTGTGTTACTTGAGGAGAATGCCATCACCATTGACTCGTTGAGCTCTCAAAGCATGGAATTTCGTGGAGTGTAAAAAAGAGAACAAATAAAGCTGATCCCCAAATACCTTGCTTCCCATCCAAGGTAAAAGTATCCAGCAATTATGCTAATTGCTTCTTGGCCATACAAACTTGATGCTTACACTGCTGAGAAAGAAAGGAAACAAAAGGCATATCTCATGGGCCTAGCTAGTTACAAGTTTTGAAAATTTTACGTAAATTGGGAATGAATCTGCCTCCTCACAAACACCCTACTCCTACAAATTCATCCACGCAGCAGCTGCTGCTGAGGGCGACCGCTAGGAGCCTAGGATACACAACTACGTACAGTAACAACACCAAATGGCCAATTTGCAACGTGGTCAAGAACGGTGAAAGATCACACGGATCGCATAGGAACACAGCACACACTTGCGTTGCGCACACTACCGGGACGGCGAAACGTGGAGCACTCGATCGAGCGCGAAAAAAAAAAAAGGCAAATCCACCGGTGGAAGGAAAAAGGAAAGTCTGGACAAGTTAGTCCTACTCAGCATGCACCCACAATTATTATACCTCACTCGCTCAACTGACGGCTACGGTGGTCTGCCAATAAAGTATACGATCACACACCTGGCTTGTGCTAATCCCCCTCTGCCGCTCCCATCTTCTTCGTTGTCCTCGTGACGCACCGGGTTCTTTCTCCTAATCATGCGACTAAATTATTCCCCCCATGATCATTCTATGGATCGCATACGTGTGTACGGATAAAAGCAGCCCCTGTTTACTGCTGATCTGTCAGTAATAGCGTGTTTGTAGAAAACAGCTCACAGGGTAGTGGGCCCGTTCGCTTCAGCTTATAAGCCGGCTGAAAAGCTGAAATGGCTGATTTGTTGTGAGAGGAAAATACTGTTTGGTGACTGATAAGCCGACTAAATAAGCTGAAGCGAACAGGCCGAGTCTCTCTGAATAAGAAGATTTCTAGAAATGCTTCATAAAAATTATGCTAGTTCCGGAATCGCCTGTTGCTGTGGAGTAGTTTCTTATGTAATACCACTTAGTTAGCTAAAACTCCTTCTCCCCCTCGTTCACAAATTCTGTATGCACAATTTCGCATATTAATACAAATGTTCAGGCCGACTTCTTGACTACTGTAGCACCCTAAAAAAATTAGCACCCCTAAAAAAATTATGTTAGTTCTCATAAGTTCGTCTGGTTCTAAGGGCGCATAAGTTATGGTTGCCTCCTATTTAAACAAGTTTGGAGTAAGTGTACTACGTACAATGCAAGATGCTTCTTTTTTTTGGGAGAAGCGAGAACTTTAATGATATTGCAGAGGCACAATCCACCGACGATGGCGAGAGCAGGAGAACAGACAGAATGGAATTAAAATAAAATTCGTCAGGACGGTGCAAAAGCAGCGGAGGAGCACCGCGGAGACTAATCAAATCGCTTAATACACCGCCAATAATTAACCCGGACGCCACTGATTGTTATGAGTATTAGTGGTAAGTGGTGACGAGCCGAAGCAAAGCTAGCTTGATGTGCTTGCTAAGCTGTCCGTGCAGCGCAATGCAGCATTGTTTAATTGGGTGCCGCGTCCCTGTCCGGCCACCGGGTGGTGGTTCGCCTCCGGGTTGGCCGAGCCGCGAAAGCGACGGGCCCTCCTCCCCCTCCTCTTCTCCTCCTCCCCTCCCCTTGTCCTCTCCTCGCCAAGAACGGGCTCACTCCTCTCCTATCGCCTCCGCATAGGGAAGGCGGCTTCCCTTCCCTCCGGCCCTCTCCTCCCCGGAGACTCCTGCTTCTTTCTTCTGAGGATTATCCGTTGCGGAGGTGAGTGCTTCTCGTTGGCTAAGCTGTTTCTCTTCGGTTTACTGGTTCTCTTCCCGGCCTCAGCTCAATCCGAGCTCGTCTGTCCGTTCCGCTATGTTCGTTGCTTGGTTTGGTATACGGGCGCACGCTCGCGGGGGGGTCTACGGTTCTAGATGGAGTAAAATTTTCATTCTGGGCATGTCGCGCTGCTTTTGGCGATTCTGGTCTGGCGGCGGTAAAAAGCTTTCTTTTTCTGGGGGCTCGTGACGGTGAAACGGCTATCTATTGCTCCCAGTCCCAGCTCCGCCCGGGCTCAATTCGAAATCCGTTCTCGGGTGGACCTGTCTTGTCCTTTCGTAGGATTGCCACTGTGCTGGCATCGCCCACCGTTCCTTGCTTGATTCGTGGCTGCGCAATTGGATCCAGCCTGCTGGCCTCTCGTGGATTTGGTGGGTGTCTGTTGTGCGCGGCTTGGGTTGGATCGTGTGCGGTAGTGGGTGGGATGATTGGCGATTGCTCGTTGCGTGATCCATTGGTTGGATGCGAAATTTGAATTTTTTTGGGTCCTTTTTCGGGGAAGTTCTGAGATTTCGGCGGTGCTCTGCTGGAGAATCAGGCCGTGATTCTTGCCTTGCTCCGCTCGATTTATGGAATCTGTTCGCGCCCTTCTTGATCCATTTCTTTCCTCTGCTGCGGCTGGTCCGTCCAGAATTGAAGTTGCTTGTGAAGACTGGAGCTTCTCGGCTTCAGTCTTGAGCAGAGCAGCCTCTTGCAATCGCAGCTCGTCTGCTCGGTTCTGCCGACGCTTTTGTGATTTTGCTCTGCTTGTAAGTTGTCTCTTTCTGAATCTTGGGTACGATGGCCTTCAGCACATGTTCGCCAATTTAGCTCAGTTTGATCTGTTCAGACGCTCGGCATATTCCTGCTATCCTGTGATTCCTGTTTCAGTTTCTCTGGCTGCCCTGTGTCCGTTGAGTGTGTCCATAGACTTTCATCTTGTTTGTTTCGTGGACTCCAGGGATTCTCGGTGTTGTTTGTTCGTCTGTTCCTCCGCTCCTGTTTGTAGCTCATTTGGATCCACGTGATTTTGATGAATCTCATCTTGATGTATTGTTGTACGGATCTTTGATTCATTTTTGCTTCGGTCTCTGTCAATTTGACATCCTGTATTGTTCAGTTGTTGTGGTTTCGGGTGTAATGCGTGAAATAGTTTCCCTCATGAGCTGGTACATGTGAAATAACTTGATTGCAGTAAAAACTTTGTTAATGATTCAGTGTTTTGATTGATTATCGTGGTTCTTAGTTTGACGTGCAATTGTAGCGTTTCCTTTTGTCCTTCCATTTAGTTTACTGAAACAAAGTGGAACATTTCCGGGCTCCATTCGTTCATCATCCAACTACCATCGTGCAGCTAGCTATTTCTTGTACTGTAGGTCTCAACTGCAGATGTAATTGAACGGATTAAGATTCAGCAGATGTTTTGCCTATATTTGTCTGTGACAAACAGTATTTTCAGTTGGAATCAAACAGACATCTCATGTAGTCATGTGTACTGAGTTTGGTTCTGTGTTCCATATTCAGGCCAATTAGGATATCAACTAAGTTAAGGAGAATGGCAGTTGGCGGAACTCAGCCAACCCTCAGGAAGTACCTTGGTGCCCTCAAGGACACAACGACTGTGAGCTTGGCAAAAGTGAATAGTGATTATAAGGTGAAAACCATTTTCGTGATCCATCTGTACAATTTTTGGAAGGTTTCAAGTTCTGACAGACCTTCATTGCACTCGCTGTGGACTTATATTCTCCTCTGTAACAGGATTTGGACATTGCAATTGTCAAGGCCACTAACCATGTTGAGCGTCCATCAAAGGAGAAGTACATAAGAGGTAATTACATATCTCGTCTCTTGGTTGAAACACTAGTTCAAACTCTGCACTGCATCCTATGACTTGGTCTCCATTTTTTTAATTTCCAGCATTAATGAAAACTAACCGCATTTGAGTTTAAAATTTCTACTACTCTGAGCTCTCGTGCTTGAAATTCACTTTGACTGTGAAGCATTTTTGTTTCAAATTGTCAGGAGTAGTGCCATCATATTTTATGGCTGCCACAAGCCGCAATTAACATTTTTATTTGTTTGCAGAAATTTTTCTTTCCATTTCTGCTGCAAGGCCACGGGCAGATGTAGCATACTGCATTCATGCCCTTGCCAGACGCCTTTCGAAAACACGCAACTGGGCGGTATGGCTACTGCACATTTTAATATTTGATAGTAATGCTATGAATGATATCCACTCACTTAATAAAATGTGTTTTTATGGTGTTATGTAACAAGGAATTTACAGAGTACTCATGGGTATTTTCCTTGATAATTTTCCCACCAGGTTGCACTGAAGACATTGATTGTCATACATCGTGCTCTTCGAGAAGTTGATCCCACTTTTCGTGAAGAGCTTATCAATTATGGCAGATCTAGGTCCCATATGCTCAACATGGCCTACTTTAAGGATGACTCCAGTGCAGAAGGTACGGGATATTAGTACTATCCTGGTACTGTTCTTGTATTATAAATTATGAATTAAAACTTATCCTTTTTTCTTCTAATTTTTCAATCAGCTTGGGATTATTCTGCATGGGTGCGCATTTATGCTTTATATCTAGAGGAGAGGCTCGAATGTTTCCGAGTGCTGAAGTATGATGTAGAAACAGATCCACCGGTATGTAACCAAATGCTGCTGTTGAATTGCTCTTGTTTTCTGCACTTGCAATACTTTTAAAAATCCCATTTCACATCTTTACATTCTGTTTTAGTCCATATAACTATGTGTTGCATGTTACATGTCAGTGCATAATGTACTGTTGACTGTTGAGTGGTACTGTATGTGCATGTAAATTTTTTAGAAGAGAATGCCCAGTACCATCTGCTCTCATTCCATTGTAGGGCCTGTGAGGCGTAACTATTGCACATGCCCTAAAGTCAACCTCCATCGATCATACCACGTGGAATTTGTGCTACCTCACATCAATTCAATTTCTAATCTTGGTGCGAAAAATGCAACCTATGCTTGTTTAACCAAGGAATCATCTGGTTTCTACTTCTGTACCATATGGTTCAGTAAACTCAAGAATTTGGAATTTCCTTTTTCCCTCCTGTAACATGTCATACATCCCCTGATTAGTAGTTTTCCTAGTTTTTTGTCCTTTGTGTGCTATTGAAGCTTTTGTCATGAGACAGCAACTGCCAACAATATTCTAACTATATTGAGAATTGTGATATCTGCAGAGAACTCGGGATCTTGATACTGTTGCTTTGCTTGATCATCTGCCACCACTACAGCAGCTTCTTTTTCGGCTTCTTGCTTGCCAGGTAGACTCTTTTACTAGTACTGTGTGTACATTTCACAAGTTCCTGCCGTCATGTGATGTCATTTACTTGTCAATTCTGTTGGCTAATTTCTGAAATTTTTAGCCACAAGGAGCATCGTCTTACAATATTATAATCCAGCATGCACTTTCTATGGTACGTATAAACACCCAATTCCTTTCTTTCTTGTGTTGAGATTGTATGTTTGTTTCCTTTTAACTTTTAAGCACTGTACAGGTGTGTTTTGGGTCTTGGTGTTTGTTGACTTTGTTCTGTGCATTACTGATAGGTTGCTTTAGAGAGTGTTAAGATCTACACCGCCATTAGTGATGGAACAATCAATCTGGTTGACAAGGTGAACTATCTTGTGCTTACCACTTTGGATAAATTTGTAAATTCTGCTAAATAATTGCTATGTTTCTTTATTTTCTCATGAAACGTATTTGTTCCCTATCTCAGTTCTTTGAGATGCAAAGAAACGATGCTATTAGGGCACTTGACATATACAAAAGAGCAACTAACCAGGTAAATTTATGTTCCTTTGCTCTTTCTGATCCATTAATTAAATAGTTGACTATCATGAAGAGGACGATTGTTGGCTCAAAAAATAGTCTCATGAAGAGGACTGTAAAAAATGTCACTATCTAGTATCAGTGCCTTTTCTTCAATCACTTTTTGCATATTGATTTATGGAGCACTGACAAACTTAGTCTCGAAGGATTTTTAGTTTTTTTTCAGCATTATTAGCTCTGCTGGCACTGCTTTATTGCCAAGCTGAAAGTCTTAGTCATTGATTCGTTGATATGTAGGCTCACCAATATCAATTTTTGTTTTGGGTTGCACAGGCTGAAAGACTCTCAGAATTTTACGAAGTGTGTAAAACTATACACATTGGGCGTGGTGAGAAGTTCTTAAAAATTGAACAGGTATGATAAATGTTCCGTGAGTTATTTGCAAGTCTTAACTTTTTTGTATCTTTTTGTATCCAAGCAAGTTACTGATAACATCTGCTGTTGATTTCCTGCAGCCTCCAGCATCATTCTTACAGACTATGGAGGAGTACGTAAGAGATGCTCCCACAATGACAAAGGAAAAGGTTTGGAAACTTCCGAGACCTGAACTCACTTATGGAAAGGAAATCTTGAACTGAAATAAGATACCTTTATTTATTAACCTCTCACCAACTGAGCTAGGCTCAGTTCCTTATCTTCATTTAAATACCAGAATGCTCACAATCACAAAGATTGCTGATCTAGTTCAGTAATGCTGTAATAGGGGATTCTTAGTCCGCTACACATTCTGCAACTAGAGTATGCAGATTTTAGTAACTTATATAGTAATGTTTGAGAAATTTTTGTGATTATATATTGGAAGTGAACCTATGTACTCTACGGGAATGTCAGATTTAGCATACTCACTTAGTTTGGAATGTTAGCTAGATTTGACACCAGCTACTGAGATTGGAGTTATTCAGGAGGCTGATCAGCATCCTGTTTATTTACCTACCATGTTCCTCGTTAAATTGTCCCTGAGCATATTCTGCTTGTTTCCAGGCTGTGCTGGCGATAGAGTACAAAAAAGAGCCAGAGGAGGAAGAAAAACCAGCTTCACCTCCTCCAGCTCCAGAACCAGAAGCAGAACAAGAACCCGAGCCGGAACCTGAACCTGTCATAGAGGAACCACCAGCACCTGAACCAGATTTGCTGGTAACATTCTTTGCTATAGCAATCAGTCATTGGTAATACGTTTCTTGTTTCCCGCCACACTAACACTGTTTTTGCTTATCAGGGTCTGAATGAACCTAGCCCTGCTGCGACTGCAATAGAAGAGCAGAACGCCTTGGCGCTGGCAATCGTCCCGATAGGTAAATTTCTTGTGAATGAAAATTTGTCACACCACTTGAAGTTGGTTAACTGAGAGGCATGCCGTTCACTCTGGTTTATTGTGGCAGATGATGTTCCTAAAGCCGCTCCTACCTTTGAAAACGGAGTGACAGGCTGGGAACTGGCCCTTGTCACCGCGCCAAGTTCAAATGAAACCGCCGTTGCCTCAAGCAAAAAATTGGTAGGCTGCTGAACCGCTCAACATTTTCCAGACAGCAATTGGTTTGTTGCTCATCATTGTTTGCTCAATATTCTCACCCAAAAAAAAACTTGAATTTTGGTGCAGGCCGGTGGTCTGGACTTGCTGACACTCGACAGCCTGTACGACGACGCGAACCGGAGAGCGAGCCAGCCGGCGGCGAGCTACAACCCCTGGGACGCCACCCCGGCGGCCCCCGCCCCGATGCTGCAGACGATGGCGCCGGCGATGCAGGACCCGTTCTACGCCTCCAGCGGGTACGCGGCGCCCCACGCCGTGCAGATGGCCGCCATGGCGCAGCAGCAGCAGGCCTTCCTGCTGCAGCAGCAGATGATGACGATGGCGGTGGCACCGCCGCCGGCGGCCGCCGCCGTCCACCACCACCCGATGCCGATGCAGCAGAACCCCGCGAACCCGTTCGGCAACCCCTTCGCCCCCGCCGGCGCCCACCACCCCTACGGCGCCGCCGGCATGCCGCTCCACGCCGGGCCCGGCAACGCCTACACGGGGCTCATCTAGCGTCAAATCCCCGGGCGGTTGGTTTCTTCTTGGTCGCATTGTTACGCGTAGCACGAGGTGCACACCATTCTTTTTGTCCAAGGTTTTCTTGTTGCCATTGTGAGGAGGAAATTTGTAGCAGCACACGGACAGGCACAGGGTAGAGTCGCAGTCGCTGGTCGTATAGCGTCGAGAGCTGGCTGGGGTGTATAGTAGAGAAGGTGATTTGTATGATACGTAGAGTTTGATCGTTTCTGATCATCATGTGCAGTGGAGAGTCGAAATTCTTGTTGCCAGGGGACACAGGAACACGTTGAAGGTTGGTATTGGATTATTCTTGGATATACGGAGTTGAATAACGCAACATTCTTTATACTAGTTGCAGTTGACTTTGTGAAAGTTGTCTCGTGCTCGTGCCTTTTGTTTGTGCTGCTAGACTGCTAGAGTGTGGCCCTCTCTTTTGTCGCTCCCCATGGCGTGCCGTGCGCTTCTCGAGTCTACGGTGTTTGGTTACCCCAGCTCCTAACTTTAACACTGATAAGATTCTCCATCACATCAAACTAGTGTTAAAAGGAAGATTCTCCTTCACATCAAACTTGCGGTACATGCATGGAGTACTAAATGTAGACGAAATTAAAACTAATTGCACAGTTTTGTTGTACCTTGCGAGACGAATCTTTTGAGTCTAATTAGTCAATATTTAGACAATAATTCACAAATACAAACGAAACGCTACAGTGTTGGCACAGTAATTTTGCATCTTCCAAATTGACCAACTAACAAGGCCTACTACTACTTCGCTGCCGACGCTTCGAACAGCCTTGACGCAACGAGATGGCCACGTCGAGAGACGCAACGCGGTGGTGGGAGATCGATCACATCAGTAATTCGCGTCACATCACCCGGGTCGGGGTCACGCCGCCGGCCGGCTCGAGCGACTCGGCAGCCGCCGCCGCCGCCGCCGGTTGGGCACCTGGCCTGGCCGGCACCCTCCCGCCCGAGCGCAGCCGCCGCCCGGGCACGCGCCAACAGCTGCTGCGCCCGCGCGCGATCCCCTCCAGAACGAACCCGTGCTCTCCCCTCAACAAACC
This sequence comes from Setaria viridis, assembly GCF_005286985.2. Classification (NCBI taxonomy): domain Eukaryota; kingdom Viridiplantae; phylum Streptophyta; class Magnoliopsida; order Poales; family Poaceae; genus Setaria; species Setaria viridis. Next base: position 4,163,863 of record NC_048266.2, read on the forward strand.
AACAACTCGAACTCGAACCCGTGCGCCGCACGCCGCCGAGCGGGGCGCAACCCCAACACGCGAGGCCGGCCGAGGCCGGAACCGGAAGCCTCTCTCTTTCTCTCTCTGTCCTCCACCTCCTTTCCTCCTCCAGCAGCCGCAGGTCGCAATCATTGCCCTCCCCCGCCAGAAGCCCACCTCACCCCCCACCCCACACCGCAAGCGAAAAGAAGGCTAGCAACTCCGCAGCAAAAGCAACCGCGAAAGCGAGCGCTGCGCTTCGGCCGGCGGGCGGGGATGGCGCGCGGGCTGCGCGGCGTCCGGGACGACCTCTCGGAGCTGGGGCGCCACCTCCTCGACATCGCCTGTTTCCTGCACCCGCTCCTCAACCCGGCCCACACCGACTCCCCGCCGGCAACCCCCACGGGGCCCCGCCGCGCCGCGCGCCGCTCCCCGTCGCCGCACCCCGCCGCGGCCCCGCCGTCCCCGTCGCTCCTCGCCGGCATCCTCTCCGACCTCGCCGAGATCGGCGGCTCCCTCCGCGGCGGCTTCTCCCGCGCCGCGACCGCCCCCGCGCCCCAGCCCGACCACCTCCCCGCCTCCGCCGCCGCCGAGTCCCTGCAGGGTTCGGCCTCCCCGCCGGCTTCCCCACCTCCACCTGCTACTGCTGCCGCCGCCGCCGCCTCGCAGGTACCCGATGATGTCGTGGGAGCAGCGCGCGCCCTCGCGGCGCGGCCCGAGGCGTGGATCGACTTCCCCGTGCTTGCCCTCGACGAAAGTAATTGATCTCTTCCCGATTGTGATACACGATTACTAGCTCCGCAAGTAACGCCATCTGCTTACGCAAATTGCACCTGTGATGTGGTTGCTTCGGGTGGTTTTCCTCGAGTAGGTTTAGAGGTTGCTGGATAAGTTGTTAATAGATTCTAGTGGAACTGAGAGGTGATGTAACTAGCTTAGGACTTCAACTAGGGCTATGGAGCCAGGAGATTGCTGCCGCAAAAGTATGCACCATGGGATAATGTTGCGTGAGCGTTAATGAACTTTGGGCTGTTTGATTGATGAGAGTATTGGTGGATGGGATGATCAGAATCTGAGAGAATGAATCGATCTAGCCTAGGTGATTTTCGATGTTCTGGATTTAGATTTTGGGGTTTTACAGCTGCTTTCCTTTTTTGCTCATAACTTAGATTGACTGTTAAGTTGCTTGGATAAGCTGGAAACAAATGGATAAAGTCTTATGGTGTGTAATATGCTTGGGTGTTGGGTGTTGGGTGTTTTGTCTTCTATGCTGTTTAGTACAGGTGTACAAAAGGTCTCAATGTCTCATGAAGTCATTATTTTATTTTGTACTTTTGTTCCATGTGGTATTAATGATTAATTGATTATGGATTGACTTTTTCTTATTAAATATAAGTCTTAGTATTAATTGAATACATTATCATGAATTTTTAGATTACTTTACTGTTTAACAGCTGTCGCTACTATATTTAGTAAATTGTTTAATGTTTACTTATAAATGGTAAAGATATCTTTTTTTTGTTTAATAGTAAATTGTTTAATTTCTGAAGAATGCAGGCTTATTACCGTGAGTTGTTTTACTCAGCTTCCTTTTGGGAGAATCATTTGTGACTGTTCTTTTTCTGTGCTATGAATTTTAATTGGTCTTTCAGTGCAATAACAATGTGTTTTATACTGTTTGCAGATTCTATAATCTCTGATATTCAAAGAGATCATTTGGAATCCATTGAAAAGCTCGTTCCAGATTTAGCATCTCTTAGGACTAGGCTCTGTCCTTCTTACATGGATGAAGATATATTCTGGAAGGTATACTTTAGGCTGCTTGAGTCAAACATAAATGAGCATAGTTCGGAGGTATGTTGGGACATCCACTTTCCATATATTGTTCTCTACTAGCACACTTTTGACTTTATTACACATTTTCTATGCTAGTTTTAGTTACATCAATTTCTGGTTTTGAACTGAGATGAAATTGCAGCATGGCCTTTCGCAAATGGAGCTGTATGCTAGATTAGTTTTGTTTCCCTTTTCAGTTGATCCAATACTAGGCACATGCTTCTACTATTATTATGGAAGGCTATACTCCCACATAAGTTAAAAAATGATATGCTTCCTCTTTTTAAGAAAAACACAGAAGGCTCCTATTCAGGAAGCCAAAATTAATAGAGAGTGTCATTCGCACCCCATCATTTTTTCTGTTCAAACTAGGGATATTATCACCTAATTCTGTTTACTTGCAAACTGTATTCCTGTCTTCACAACTCACAAATCACCATATGTAGCAGAGACTGTAATTCTCAAAGCATACAAAGGTTGAGCTGTTATTGTCTATACAATTGAGCTTCTAGTTTGGCTGCAAATGTTTAAGCATATAGCCATATAGGAGCATTGCTGACCTGACTTTATATAACTGTTGGTGTGATGTATTTTGCGCTAGACTTAATTTTTTTATGTGTTCTGGGACTAACATAAATAATGTCAGTCATATCAAACTGACAATCGGTGTGATCTATTGTCATAGCTCAGCAAATACTAGGATTCACTCTGATAGGCAAATTAAAACAGTAGACAGTAACAACAAGTTCATAGATCATATATATAATTTGGACAATAGCAGGCTGGAGGAACAGACATGGATAATGTATGCTGCAAAGATTCATCGTTATACAGATGGGAAGTGTATATCACATAGTGGCCACTCCAATGTCCAATATAAACTTTGCTTTGGTTATATCAGATAAAAATGTATTATTGCAGGACGAAAGTGGATCAAATCTCAGAGTTCATATTTTGCAGTGTCTTTTTAGCATGAATTTAAAGATCTTACATCTTCAATTAGTACTAAGATGTCAGAACTCAACAGAAGTGAAATGAACTCCATATAGATTACATGTATTAATGTAATAGCCTGCTAGAGTGAACCAATTTTCCATGCATACCATATTTAAATCTGGATATGGTAGTCTTTGGTACTATATGGGACCGTGTGTTGCAACTTGCATTTTGTCAGACTTGTAAAGTGGTTTTTGCAAGAGTCCGTTACTGTTGTTGGATTTGGTGATCTGGTAAGTTGCATAGCACACATTTCACCAATAGTAACTAGATCTTTTACTGGTATTGCTGCTTGCGGGCATTGTAATGTTCATTTCAATGAATTCTTTTTAGCCAGCACACATAATGTTTCCATAATGTTGATAGCTGTGCTTGTGTATTAGTGGATCTCTTGTTCATCTTATTCAATATTTTTACTGTCTCCTGGAGGCATTCTTCCCATTTTTTGCCTAAGTTCAGACTGAGGCGCTAAAAGATAGTATGAATTTTTGTCATAAGTGCATCTTTTAAGCTTATTCAAAAAGCAGCATCTCTGATGAAACCCTACCCATTGGTTAATCTAGTTATGGATATGGTTAAGATATGAGATTATATTGTTTAGTCATCTTTTGAATTCTACATGCAGGAAGACAACCGAAGCGTGCCAAACTCTGCACGCCACGTCAATGAGATAGAGTCAGATTCTCCGCCTCATGTCTGTGAGATAGAAAGTGTGAAAAGCAACCAAGAAGGCTATCAATCCTCAGATGGCCAGGCTTTGCCCAAGACAAGATCCGAGCGAAGCATTGACCAATGGGTATTCGCAAAGTCAAAATCTGAGGAAAGCATGGATCAGTGGTCCGAAATACCTTCAGACGTAGAATCTTTCAGAGAAGGTAAAAGATACCTTAGCAGCGAGGAGCTGAGTGACGTTGATAGTGCCAATGTTGTCGTCATGGACAAATACATGGACTCACTCCTATCCGATAGGAGGAACCTACCGTACGCTAGCTCCTCGGTCCGCCGGGATTCAGTCAGACGAAAACCTGCTTCGTCCACTGACTACAGCCACCGGCCTCCACAGCCAACTCCGCCTGCATCACTGTCGAAGAAGGAATCATGGGACGTCATCGAGGATTCGGAGTTTGATATACTTGACAGTTAGTAGTGGAGATCGTTGTGATCTCTGGGCTGTTCGTCCTATATTTTCTTCCTTGTCATCCTACACTCCGCCTGGTCTGTAAATGTTAAGACGTTCAGGTGGTGTCAGTGATCGTGTTAAAGGATAATTACCAATATATCATAAGTGTGTGCATATCTCCCTTTGTACTTCGAGTGCGTCCTCTCAGCTCGCATGCTGTAAGCCTGTAACCTGAGAAAATTGTGATGAATCTCAAATCTTTCTGAAATCAGTTAGTTTCAACTTTCAAAATGGGGCTGGGATATTGGCCTACCGGCTGCAAAATATGTTGCACACCGAGTGTGGCTTGTTTAATTCTTCAGTGCAGAGAACGTAAAGCATGGGGCGAGTTGCTCGTTTTAGCTAGCTCCCTCTGCTGATCACGAGCCCACAACAAAGGTAACACGCGAAACAGCGAAATATTTTTGTATTCTCAACGAGATGAAGCTCAAGTTCACGAACATACTCATCTAGTCAAAAGCAGTAACAGCGTGCAAAATTCAACTGCTACCGAACGAAACATTTGGTTCCAAAAACTGCAGATCACCATGCCAAAGAGAGGACCCAAAAGAGGGGCAATTCCTGCCGTCTAGCCTGCGACCGATCCCCAGCGTCGCCTACCGGAAGCCACCAGGGGGCACGGAGAGCCGAGCCGGGTCGATGTCAGGGCGGAGCCCGAGCGCGACGCGCTTCATGTCCTCCATGCCGCGCTCGTACCCCATGAGCGCCTCCTCCACCAGCCGGCGCTCGTGCTCCCCGGAGCCCAGGAACTCCTGCACCGCCGCTGCCTTGGCGCTCTCCACCTCCGCTGCCGCCGCCTTCTTCACCTCGGCGAGCTCCGCCTTCGCTTTCTCCAGCTCTTCCTGTAGCTTCAGCGCCTGCCCCAACGAGGCCGTCACGTAGTTCGCCGCCTGCATTGCAGAACGCCCACGCCACACCATCAGTAACGTACGTGCACTGTGCACACGCCGTGGCCGCGACTTGGAGTGGAGGATCAGACCTGGAGAGTCGCGACGTAGCCCGACGCGATGACGTTGAAGGGGTTCGCCACAAGGAACGCGCGCTCACGCGCCGGCGTGACGATGCCCTGCAAGAGCTGCCGCGCCGCCTCCCAGTCGACCGTGTCGCCGTCGTGCCTGTCCGGCGCGTGCTGCAGCGGCTTCCGGTCCCGGCGCGTGGAGAAGCCTGGCGCGGCAGACGCAAACCCTGGAGGACCGGCACCGCACAGCCCCTCCTTCGCGTTGTCCTCAGCCAGCTTCCTCTTCTTCCCGATCGACGGCGCCCAGTCCGGCGCGTCGCTGCCGCCGGGCTCGCTCTTCACGGCCACCTTCGGCGCCGCCGCGGCCGCCTTCTCAGCCCGCATGTTCTGCATCATGGCATAGGTTGACGGATCCATGCCTATCACAATGTGACACAACAGTAAGAAATTTGCTTTGTAAACCAACCGGAGTCAAGCATGTTGTTCGATATTTTACCTTTGGCACCAGCAGTAGCATGACGGGGAGACGAAGGTGGAGGCGGTTTTGGTGCGCCAGGGATCGTCGTTCCCGCGGCGAAATTTCCCTCGCTGACGTAAGTCCGGACGTCAATCGCGGCGGTGCCGCGCACGCGCAGCAGCTCCTCCACCATTCGCTTCTCCTCGCTGGTGAGCACCGGATCGGCAGTGGATTTCTTGGTCGGCTCGCCCCAGAGCACGGGGCACGGCCACGGCGCCGACGACGACTTGAGGAAGAAAAAACCCTCTTTCCACCCCTTGATGGAATCCGGCAGGCCCGTGAAGAGCGCAACGGCGGTGTCCCTCCCCGCAAAATAGTACTGGCCCTTGACCTTCGTCACGCGCAGCGAGAAGAAGTGCCGGAACACGGCGACCGGCGGCGGGCGCACGCCGGCGGAGCGGGAGAGCGCGACGAAGGCCGCCATGACGCGCCAGCAATTGGGCGCGAGCTGGCTCGGCGCGACGCCGAAGTGCGAGAGCACCTCGCCGAAGAAGGGGTGCAGCGGGACGCGCATCCCGGCCTCCAGCGCGTCCGCGTAAACGCAGACGGCGCCCGCTGGCGGCGGCGAGCACGCGCGCCGGCCGCCGGAGAGGAGCGGGGCGAACTCCCTCGTGTCGACGCCGTGCTTCTTGCAGAGGGCGTCGAGCGCCTTCTGGCTCCGGAAGGACGAGGCGATGCGCTCGGCGGCGGGCCACGAGGGCGCGCTCCCGCCGCCGCCGACGCCGTCGTCGCCGCTATCGCTGGTGTCGACGGCGGTGGCGTCCGGGGCGCGCGCGGGGATGTTGTCGATGATTTGGACGGAGGACGAGGAGGAGTGGGCGGTGGTGGAGGAGGAAGGCATAGCGTGGGTGATGGGGCGGCGGACGGTGGGACGCTTCGTCTTCTCGTGCAAAGGAAGCATCATCGCAAATAGATTTGCGGTCAAGCTGCTGCAGGAAGGAAAAGCGGAGGGCAGTGGTCCCGATTCTCCAGGCGGGACGCGACTGCGTGAGACTGGCGTGCATGCGTTGTGCGTCAGCTTGTGGAGTCCAATGCAACACGGATCGCCGGACTTCCCTCAATTTATTTGAAGCCTCAATTTATTTTTCAGTCTTTGGATTGTTATTAAAATTGAAAATTTGATAACTGAGATCGAAAATTTGATAATTCAACCTGCTATCCCACTCATCTCTCCTCTGAATGATCTTGAAGTAATCAATATTTCTACCCCCACCGTATCTTTTTCTATAAAACTTCTATTGAAACTCGTATTAGGCCACCTTCAGTGTACGGTTTCATCGCATTGTTACCAAGACTGTTGTATCATCTTTTCAATGATACTCCCTCCGTCCGTAAAGAATATTCTTTTAGAAAATTTCGGACACAATAATACCTAATAATTATCTGTTTAGTTTTCTGAATCCTAAATTTATGCACATGCATTGAGAGAAATAACATCAATTGAGCATTTCATTTAATTGGCTCTACACACTTCTCCGTATACGTTTTTATTGGTGTGGATATTACTTTAATTAGATAAGGTTTACTTGAAGGTAAAAAAAGTCACTCTTTGTGGGATAAATTTTAGACTCTAAATGGACACTCTTTGCGGGACGGTGGGAGTACGAAACTATCACTCTTATTGCACAGTTTCATAGAGAGCATGCAACATTTAATTTTTGCATAAAGTTATGATATCTAAGTGTATAATAAAACCTATGTGCCAAAAAAATCAAAACGACCTGCAACTTAAAAGTAAAATTTGCAACTTAAAAGTAAAATCTTGTGAGCACATACTCAATGTTTACCCGACGAGCTACAACTCGTGTGCCCGCATCCAACTAGATGAAGGGCCTGCGCTTATTTCCCGTTTATTGGTGGAAATAAGCCATAAGCCCACCCAAACGCCTTGCTTATTTCCCGCTTACCACCCAAGTCGCTTCTCCCACAATCCAGAATACAACTAGCGCTCCGCTTTTCCTCCACGCGGTCTTAGAGGTGCTTCTTGCGCAAGCGAGCTAATTTTCCCCGATACCCCTCACCCCCGCGACATCTTGATCCCGCGCCCGCCGCCAGCTCCGTCCGTCCACCGCCAGCCCCTTCCGCCATCCTCCAACGAGCTCCGTCCGCCGCTCGGCGCCCTCCACCAGCTCCCTTCCCGCACCCGCCACCGGCTCCATCCGCCGCCAGACCCGTCCGCCGCCCGGCGCCCTCCACCGGCCCCCCATCCCGCACCTGCTGCCAGCCCGTCCACCGCCCGACGCCCTCCACCGGTCCCCATCCCGCACCCGCCGCCAGCTCCGTCCTCCTGCCACCCGTCAGCCATTTTCCCCAAGAAGACCACCCACACTGCCGCAGCCCCGACAAGCCCCCTCCGTGGCCGCCCACTCCGCCGTAGCCCCGGCAGGCCCCCTCTACGGCCGTCCCATGCCACCACATGCGCTGGTTCGCAAGGAAGACCTTGCGGCAAGCAGGAAGAAGATAAACCTAAAAAAATTAAAGGAAAAGAAAAAAATTAGTGGATGTCATTAGAATTCACTTATTATCAGTCTAAAATGAACTATATTATCAGCCTAAAATAAGTGGATGATATTAGAATTATTATCTTCTCCTTGTATTCACAACAAAAATGAGCAATTATCAGCCTCAGGGGGCATTTAGGTCATTTTATCAGTTAGGACAGACAATTGACACATAATAATCAGGATTGTCAAACACCTAGCTTATTTAGACAGCAGCCTTATCAGATAAGCCTGCTTGCCAGATAAGCGAGTTCCAGAAAAACATATACAAACAGAGCTGAAGTTGGCATTGAAGCTCACCAAGTAACACTTAGACCCCTTTTGGTAAAACTTTGTTGGCTTTAGCTCCACCTACTGTAGCACTATTGTAGTGCTACTGTATTAAGGAGGAGCCGTAGCCGGGGGAGCTACTTTGGCCCCATTTGGGAGGGCTCCAGCTCCGGCTCTGGTGCTGACTTTTGCTGAAGCCCTACCAAAGGGTTGGGTGGAAAACGGCTCCAGGAGAGAAGCCCCTAAAATCCCGGTGACTAGAGCCGTTCGGTGGGGAGGGAGCCAAAAAAATTGGCTCCCCACGGCTCCTCACATCGGTGAACATGGTTGCCCTTCGGTGGGGCCCGCGAGGATGCCGAAGACCTGCCCCTTGGGTGTGGCGGGGCTGGTGGACGTCGGCGGCATGGGGGACTTGTGGACAGCGGCGGCGGCATTGCAGGCACAAGGGAGCCGGAGAAGAGGGAGAGGCAGCGACGTAGGCGTGGGGGAGCTGGAGGACGGCGACGGGGCTGGAGGACGCCGGCGGCGGCACAGGCACAGGGGATGGAGAAGAGTGAGAGGTGGCGGCGTGAGCGCGGGGGTACTGGAGGATGGCGGTGGGCTGGAAGACGGTGGCGGCACGAGCGTGGGGGCTGAAGGATAGTTGAGGGAGGGGGCCTTGAGGGTGATGAATGGACAAGGAAGATAGAGAAGGAGAGGAAAGAGAGGAAAGAAATAATGGAAAGAAAAGAGAATTTACGAAACGTTTTTTCTAAGTGGACAAGCTGAAACTAAAAAACCTACTTTATTAGAGAAGCCATAACCACACCCACAGCTGGAGCCCTGCCAAAAGACTCCTCTAGCTTCTCTTTGGCCGTTCAGTTGGGTCTCGATTTTTACATTCCGACTCCATGCTACAGTGGTGCTGGCTTCTCCTTTGACGTTCAGTTGGATCTTGATTTACGTTCCGACTCCTTGGTACAGTGGCGAACGTGTTACACAGTACTGCTACCGTACTTCGACGGAAGAGCCGGAGCTGAATGAAGCTCGGCCAAAGGGACTTTACTCCATGCGCTGAGAAAAAATAATGTCAAATATTGAAACGAACTTCTGCATCCATATTTCATGCAAATGCTTGACGGCAAGTCTTTTCAGGCTTTACAGCGTAGCCCCTAGCTTCCTAGCTAGACTTTGCAGTGAGAAATCACGTCACGCGTTTTCTTCTTCTGGTTACAAGATAAACAAATACTCTAGTCCCTAAGGAATTACTATAAAAGACTGACCTTGAACAGTTGTACTCCTAGTTAATGCTCCGTGACTTCCTTCCCCCACCCCACCCTCCCCGGTACTCGCCCCGCCGCCCTTAGAGCAAGTATAATAAGGGGCTGTAAGCTGGCTGAATGCTGACATGGAGGAGAGAGAAGATGTGAGAGAGGAGAAGCGGGTTATAAGCTTACAGCCGACTGGGGCACAGGAACCAAGAAACTTTGTGAGAATAACTTATGGGCCATGTATTAATGGTGAAGAGCTAACCATTGTACGAGTGGGCTACGAAAAGGCTGAGAGAAACCTTGCAGCCCGCTTGCTAGCTGCGTTATTAAACTTGCTCTTAGCCACCCGCCCGCCGCCGCTCCCGCCCGTCGGAGGGCCCCGCAAGGCCGCGCGCGGGGAGGCGCAGGGACGCGACGCGGTCGACGGCATCGCAGGACACGTCGTTCTTGGCGCAGCACGCTGCAGCGGCGGGGGAGGAGGAGGAGGAAGGGAACTACGCGGCGGCGGTTCAACTCATTTAGGGGCGTTTGATATCAAGAGCTAAACTTTAATCCTGTCACAGCGGATATTCAAATATTAATTAGGAGGACTAAACATAAGCTAATTACAAAACTAATTGCAGAACTCCTAGGCTAAATCGCAAGACGAATCTATTAAACCTAATTAATCCATCATTAGTGAATGGTTACTGTAGCACCACATTGTCAAATCATGGACTAATTAGGCTTAATAGATTCGTCTCGCGATTTAGCCTAGAGGTTGTGTAATTAGTTTTATAATTAGTCTAGGTTTAATACTCCTAATTAGTGTCCAAACATTCGATGTGACGGGGACTAAAATTTAGCCCCCTCCTCTCAAACACCCCTTTAATACCCTTTAGTCACTAGAACCAAACAAGGGGATGAAATTTTAGTCAGGGACTCAGGGGGACTAAAATTTAGTTTAGTCCCTAAAGAAACTAGGGGGTGTTTGGATCCCCAAGCTAAACTTTAGTCCCTGTCATATTGAATGTTTAGATACTAATTAAAAATATTAAACATAGACTATTTACAAAACCCATTGTACATATGGAGGCTAAACGGCGAGACGAATCTATTAAGCCTAATTAGTCCATGATTTGACAATGTGCTGCTACAGTAACTATTTGCTAATGATGGATTAATTAGGCTTAATAAATTCGTCTCGTCGTTTATCTTCTATCTGTGTACTTATAATTACTCCTCCTAATTAGTCTCCGAATACTCGATGTGACACGGACTAAACTTTAGCTTCAGGATCAAACACCCCTAAACACCCCTAGACATGCCCTTAGCAGATCATTGTGAAATTCTTTATTTGATTTTTAGCGAGAAAAATCTAAAGAGTTTCTCTCAAAGTCTTGGGCCTTGCAAAGAAAGCGCCTAGAGAATCCAAGAGGCAACTGGATCAGGGAGGGAGTCCAGACGAGTAGTCCTCAATCGTCACCGGCTTCTCTTCTTCCGGCTGCTGCCGCCCGCTGCCTCCCTACTCGAGCTCACTCATGCTTCTGCTGTTCTGCGCCACACCAAGACACAGGTGCGCGATGCCTTCCTCTCCTTCATCGTCGTCCTCCTCGTCCTCCCTCTACATCATCGGCGCCTCCTTGCCCCTCCGTGTCGATCCCATCCGCGCGCGCGCCCCGGACGCCGCCCTCGACGGCGGCGACACCGACGACGACGCCAGCGGCGGCGGCGCGCTCTCGAGGCCCGTGGCCGAGCGCTTCGCGTCCTCCTTCAGGACCCAGGAGTCCCTCGACGCCCTGTGCAGGAAGTACGGCGTCCCGGGGGAGTTCTCGGCGATCCTCCCCGCCGGCCACCACCGCGCGTGCTCGCCGCCGCCCCCGGGGGCCGTGTGCGTGTACGCGCACGCGCTGGAGGCCGGGATGCGCGTCCCGCTCCACGGCTTCTTCTGCGAGGCGCTCGCACACTTCGGCGTCGCGCCGAGCCAGGTCGCTCCCAACGGGTGGCGCGTCATGGCCGCCTTCGTCGTCCTCTCCCACTTCGCCGGCGTGCCGCCGTCGCTCGCGGTGTTCCGGCACTTCTTCTCGCTGTGCGCGCACAAGCTCAGGGGGTGGTACTGGTTCCGGGGCAAGGACTCCGCCGGCGCGCTCTTCAAGGGATTGCCTCTTTCCCTGAAGGGGTGGAAGGAGGAGTTCTTCTTCCTCAGGTCGCCGACGCCGTGGCCGTGCCCCGTGAAGTGGGGCGAGCCGTCGAAGAACTCCACCGCCGAGCCGGTGCTTACCAGAGAGGAGAAGACCGTGGCTGCCAAGCTGCTGCGTGCTCACGGCGCGGCGGTCGATCTCAAGACGTATCTTTCCGAGAGCAATCTTGCCGCTGCAATGATCACTGGCTCACGGCCGCCGCCGCCGGCGGCGGCGGCGCCTTCTCCTCGTACTGCTAGTGCTAGTAGTGCTAAAGGTAAACCTCGAGCACTCCATGACGTGTGTTCGGTAACAGGCACTCCATGGCTTAGTGTTGTGGATACGTTCCAGGGATGGATCCATCGGTGTACGACATGATGATGAGTCTGCGGGCGGCGAAGGCGGCGCAGGCGTCGGGGGAGAAGGTGACCGTGAAGAGCGAGCCCGGCAGCGACACGCCGTTGTCCGGGAAGAAGAGGAAGCTGGCGGAGGACGCCACGAAGCAGGGGCCGTCTCGCCATGAGCCGGGCACGCCGCTTGACCATGCCCACGGCGGCTCGTTGTCCGGCACGCCTTCCCCGGCGCCGCCGGGCTTCTCCATCCAGAAGCCATCATCGAAGAGGAGCGTCCGTGAACATGATCCGGAGCCACGGCACGTGCCTGACTTACCTGACGACGGCGACACCGCCGGCTGGGAGGCCGCACGGCAGATGCTGCAGAGCATCGTCGCGCCGTCGCGGGAGCAGGCGTTCTCGGCGGCGAGGCCCTCCGATGTCATCCAATCAAGCTACGTCACAATGCTCCAGGTTCGTACAATACCGACTCGCTGCTCGTTTCCCCAAATCGTATCCCGTTCTAAGTTTGGTTGCTTTGTGATCGTGGGCAACCGGCGACGCGCGGCAGGCGGCGAACTGCGTGTCGTTCTCGCTGGGCTACGCGCTGGAGCTCGAGGAGAAGCTGGCGGCGCGGGAGCGCGAGGCGGAGGCGCTGCGGCGGGAGCTGGCGCAGGCGCAGGCGAAGGCCGAGCACGCTGAGGCGGAGAAGGCGAGCGCAGGGGAGGCGAGGAGCGCCGGGGCGGCGGCGGTGAAGGAGTACCTGGGGTCCACGGAGCACGTGCTCCGGCTGGCCGAGCACGCGCTGGCCGGGTACGAGCGCGGCATGGAGGACATGAAGCGCTCCGCGCTGCGCCGGTACCCGCACCTCGACCCGGAGCAGCTCGTCGTGCCGCCAGACGGCGGCGGACCGCGGTAGCGCGTGGCGTCGGGTTGATGCCGCCGGCGTGAAACCCTCTACTGATGTTCTTTTGCGAGGTGCTGTCAAGTGTCAACAATGCTCAGGTCGGATGGTTTGTTCGGCGTGCCGTTCGCTAATCGGCAACAATGCGCGCATGGGTAGATTAGATGGACCAGATGTTATCTAGGCAAAACATTGCAGCAGTGATCGGACCATATATTTTGGCTAATCTTAGTGGACTCCTATGTAGTGGCATTCTTTTTCATCGAATCCTGGATCTTACTCCTCGCTTTTCGAAGTTCGCTAGGTATCCTCAAGTCTAGTTTAACACTAATGCAAACGCATTACTCCATGAGTTCAATGGATTATGGCAAAACATTTTAGGATGATTGTATTTTTGTTTCATTGTGTTTCCTCGGTTGACGAATGCCCATCGTTTGGACCTGCTCCTCTGCAGTAGCTGTGACAGGTGGACCCGGTCCCACATGTCGGTTACCCAACGGCACTACTGAGGAACTGCTTCCATCATTTGAGCATGTGTTCCCTGCACTTCTCAGTCTCGGTATCCAAATATTATCATTGTTGATTTATATCACATATTTTGTTTGTATCATATCTTATAATCAAAGATATTTTAAATATAACTTATCATTTCGTATATTTGCAACGGTCAAACTTCAAAAGAAAAAGTTAGAGATGATAAATATTTCGAATCAAAGAGAGTGTCTTGCAACACCAACATCCGCCGAGCTCGCCACCATCGTGTGGATCTATCACGGTGCGGCTTTGCCCCGGCTCATGGCCAAAACCCGAACCCTCTCTCAACATCTTCAGTGGGGCGGCATCAATATCTACTGTAGTACACGGGGGATGAAAAAAAATTAAGATCACGCGTGGCATTGTGTAAATAAATCCGGCGAAAACCCCATCTATCTCGGAAGCGTGGCAGCGGCCGGCGAACGAGACGAGCCCGAGCAGGACCCCGACTCGGTTCTGGTCTTCTCGAAGCAAAGCAACGGCCGCCCCGTCATCGCCGAGCCAAACCCCAACGTATATTTTTTGCATTTTAGCTTCTTTTTCATAAGTATTTTACTTATGGACCCCAAACGAAAAGATTTTCTAAAATGAACCCTTTGTACGGCGCCGTGTCAATTGGCGTCATAAATACACGGTACGGCGCCATGTCAATTGACGCTGTCGTTAGCCACGCTGGCACCTATGTGGCGATACTACAAGTACGACGTGCATAGGCAGCATAGCCGCCACGGTGCCGCTGCCTCTGGCGCCGTTTCCTAGAGACCAGGTGCTGCTGTGAGGATCAAAAACACATGTCGTGTAACCTCTTTTTACCTTTTGTTTTAAATATATAATGAACTTCAACTTTCTCCAAACTTGATATATGTGTTGCATGATGTGTGTGTGTATATTCCATTTTGAACATTTGGGCAACAACATATATCGTGGTATACAATTTATTCATTTTCAAAAATGGCTATGCGTCACTTCACCTTAGTCAAGACGCTAGGATCGGGCCTGTTCGCTTCAGCTTATTCAACCGGCTTATCAGCCACCAAACAGTATTTTTCTCTCACAATAAATCAGCCGTTTCAGCTTTTCAGCCGGCTTATAAGCTAAAGCGAACAGCCCTCCCTTAGCCAAGCCAGAATTTCAAAGGAGAGGCCCTAGATTCGTCACATGCATTGCATGCTGAATGCTAATATGAAGTAACGAGCCAACGACAAGAAGCTTGGTGAAAATACGTGGTAATGCACTAATGCATGCAGTTGCTGTGTTCTAGTAGTATAGGCAGTTAAGCTTGAAGCAGATGACTTAGTGCAAATTAATCCAAGCATTAGTGTGATCTTATCTTGGTCTTTACTGGAAATTCGTTAGGGGTTAGCTGGCAGACTGATTCGTACTCAAGTTTTACCAAGGAGAATTCGGTTGCTCCTTTTTCTGAGTAGGATTTTATTTTTTAGAAGTCGTGAATTTTATAACTTTAGGGATCTTCACAGACTCCTGGTCGCATGAAGAGGTGGCCGAAATGATTTCAGCAGTACAAGGTCGCAGGCCCCTAGCACCCTTCTATGCCTTGTCGTGTTGTTTCTGACATTGGTATACGGATACCATCCGATTCTTACGTACATGTAGACTACTAGGACGGCCGGTGCGCTACGCCGCGCCTGTAAATGTAGCACGGCTGTTCTGCGTGGATGCGCTGTTGTCTGTTGTTGCAATTTCAAAAATTCAGTATGCTGTAGAGATCTGAGTAAGCATGGAGACATTTCGTTGTTATTAAAGAAACATACCAAAATATTGGTGGCACATTCCATAAATTCATATAAGTCATAACCCTGCCAGTACAGTGCTAAAAAAGGAACCTTTAGACAGGCTAGTGTGGAAATAGCTGTGTTTGTTTCACAACCAAAATATAAGTGTCTGACACATGAATATGAAATTCTAAACATAGCCATTGCATCGGCGTCCAAGTCATGGATGACCCGTGTAAATTGTACCTTTCCTGCAAGCAATGAATCAAAGTAAATCCAGAGAATGTAAATTTGGCAAAACCGTCATCAAACAACTAAGAACAGTGACACGATCAAGCGGTCAGTTTCTGAGGCTCTGGTCCAAATGAGCTGCTCAAAATGTAAAATAGAGAAGAGAGAGCAAACTTTAACCATTTGCACGAATAGATGCCACGGAATGCAGATTTGACAAAGAAAATGTACCTAATGACCAACAGATCTGAGCTGAGTAAGTGATGGCAAGTAAAACGGACCCTTACTAGCCTGTTGATTGCAAATGTGAATTTTAGCACAACAATAAAAAGTGTCAACTTGGCTCTTGGAAAGCACATAAGAAGCACATTTTCGCAAACTAATAAGAACACTTTCGTTTCGTGACGGTATAAATTGCAAGTGATAAGGTCAGATCCATCAAAAAGGTTGAGCAAGGAGTATATGATATGGTAAGACCAACATATCCAAAATTATATGTACCTGAATTGTCCTTGGCTTTAGAATATACATGTCATCTAAATTGACATCGGCAATGAGCATATAGAATGAAGTATGAGAAATAATGGGAATAAAAACTAAGGATACCTGCAGGGATAACTTCAATAGGTGAATGAGTGACTTGGAAGGAAAATTTGTAGAGCATTTCAAAACAACATGCGTATCCAAAATCATGTGTAGCTTGGCTTGAAAATAATGTCACCTAGATTGACATGGACAATGAGGATATGCAGTATGAAAGTAATGGGAATACAAACTAAAGGCAGTTGCAGGTATGACCTCAATAGGAGAACAACTGGCTTAGAACAAAAATTTGGTCTGCAGGAACATAGAACCAAACATATTAGGCATCAAAGGAAAGTTTCAAGGAAAAAAATCTATCTTTAGTATCCGTAAAAAAGGAGGTTGAACCTGATTTAAAATTTGGTCTGCAGGAACATAGAGCCAAACATATTAGGCATCAAAGGAAAGTTTCAAGGAAAAGATCTATCTGAGGTTGAACCTGATTTTTTCCTATTATCATGATGTTTGTAGATGTACAGATTCGCATTGCTGAGGGCCCAATCTCTGCAATGAAACAAAAAAAATCAGAAGTTAGAAGCAGAATGTTCAGGTAATAAAATCAGGTAAACGAATTAGCATGATGTAACAGTCTCAGTTGATGCTCGAAGCCTGATATCCAAATCATATACGCATCAGGAACAGCCCTAATCTTTTCAGCTGCAACCCCAAGCATGTTTACAGATGATAAATGGATTCACCATGATAAAGATCTGGGCACATATGCATGTTCAAGACATACGGCAGAATGGCATGTTGATCACTATCACTCTTAACACAAGACGACATAGTTTAGAAGTACAACCATATACTAAGAACTCTAGTGTCAGATGTGAATCGAAGGCCTCTTGATTATGTAGCTTCCAGTGTAACAAATAGCTATTCTAGCTTTGTCATTTGTGAGCTACAGCAGCAACTATACCTGCAGTCCCCTCTAAATCCAAGTTCTGAACAGAGCATGGCAAAGGAAACATGCAGGAGTAGATGTAGAATTATCCCTTTTACTTAAAATCTATTGTTACAAAACCTGTCCATGGTACTGTATTAGATTGCTCACCATCTTTTTGGTGGTCTAGAACAAACATAATCGAAGCAGCAACCTACCTATTAGAGCATCAGAACAACCAAATGGCTGCAGGTGTCTATTTTCATCCTGTTTTAGTTAGAGGTCTTGCCTCTAAATCTCCTAATTCGGTCACCCTCACGTAGGTAAACAATCAAGCATGCAGTTGAGCTATCAGAGCAATTGCATTGTATTTGTGATGTCAGATCCAACCTTAGGACAGGTATAAAACAAATGCAGATAATACAGTGGTTAAGAGGTTAAGAGGAGAGCCAGGGAACAGATTGGTAGAGAGGCCATGAGCTGGTGGACCGAGGAGGAATCACCTGCAAAGCTGGGAGGCAATGATGGTGCGGAGGATCCACGGCAGGGGGGGGGGGGGGGGGTGTCGAAGGAGTAGGCAAATAATCCAAGAAGTTGGTAAGCACGATCAAGCTCCCTAACTAACCCTGGCAAAATGATCAATTTCAACAGACCAAGATGCCAGGAGAACGGACCAAGGACTATTGGAGTAACCGTACGTCATGTCTGCATATCAGCATATGTACAACCCGTTGCAGGTTGTAGTTTCAGATGGGAGCAAATGATTATTGGCTGAAAGAGGGCGCGTGGTGGACAGAACGTATAGAAGGCGACAAGTGCAGAATTGTCACCTTCAGTTATATAGTCGCGTCCACTGGCAACTGCTCCAGAGGTGGCCGGTCCTGCCTCCACCTCCCTTCTCGGTCTCTCCAGTTGGCGCTTTGTTCCTTTTACCCTTCCCTTTCATTTTACCCCTTTCTTTTTTCCCTTCCTGAGAATAAGGAAGCATTGGATATAATACAAGACAAAGCAATAAAATGACAAGAAAGAAAGAGGTATTAACGTACAATATACCATTATAGATAATCACACATTAAGTGTTTTATCGCACTAGGGCTATCGCACTGTAAATGAGCACTGTACTCCTTTGAATTCCTGTGCCCTTCTGGGAGACAAAGCAAAAATTCTTATCCAATAAAGAAATAGTACAAAACAAAAACACAATATGTTCCGTGAGTACATATAATATATTCGATGTGTACAACTATTTTGTTTCATGAGTTCATATAATTTATTCCAGGTGTTGACATTTTTATTCTTTCAGGACATACAATTTGTTCGATGTGTATATATGTTTTGTTCCTTAAATTCATATAATTTGTTCAAATATGCATATCTCAGATTTTTTTAAAAATAATTAAAAAAATAGTGATAAATAAAATTCGTAAAATATTGCTACAAGGAGGGTTCAAACTCAGACTTGTCACTTGGAGTGAGTTGAACAACCACTACACCACTCAATGAGTTGTGATTAGCATGATTTAGGAAAATACTTAAATACTTTTTCCATGTTATGTCGATAGTACTAACCCCTTTCTATGTTTTTTCAATTTTCCTCCTCTATCCCTCCTACGATTTACTACGCAATTATTCTTTTTTATTTCTCATTTTTCTTTCTCTTTCGCCTTAAGTTTTCTTATTTTTATCCTTTATTTATTATTTTCCTAGACAATCGTTCAATATTTTTGTTCGCATTGTACCATTTTTTGTTTGTCATGTTTAATTTTTTTATTCATAGGAAATAATAATTTGTTCGTGGTGTCCAAGTATTTAATTAATACATATGTTAAAAATATATTTTTAAAATATTATCCAAACATAGTTAAGTGGGTCTTGTTTTGAAGATCTCATCGTAATAAATATAATGTGTAACTAAAATTTAATTTGGATGTTCGGTTTAGAAGTTATGGCTTTTTAGCTTTTAGATTTGCATGCATGTGGGTCACATCATCATTTTTGTCTTTTTTCGTGCATGAATGCTCTCTCCAGTAACTCTCTCCACTAACTCTTGCATGCACGGTGAATTTTCTTTCCACTAATTGATGCATGCATCGGTAAAGCGGGGAGACCCTTCACCACCACGTGATTAATTAAGTGGGCACATGCTCCTTCAAGCGCTAATTATTGGGTTGAAAGCGGCCCACTAATCTGTGCGCACATGGTGGACGGAACATATAGACGGCGACAAGTGTAGAATTGTCACCTTCGGTAATATATAATCGCGCCCACTGGCAACCACTCCAAGAGGTGGCCAGCCCACCTCCGCCTCCCTCCTCGGTCTCTCCAGGCTGAGGCTTTGTTCCTTTTATCCTTCCCTTTCATTTCATTCTTTTCTTTTTTCCCTTCCTGAGAATAATAAATAGTTAGATATAATACAAGACAAAGCAATAAAACAACAAGAAAGGAAGATGTATCAACATGCCGCAAACCATTAGAGATAATCACGCATTAGCTGTTATACCATACCAGGGCTATCACATTATAAATGGGCACTGTACTTCTTGTTTGAATTCTTGTGCACTTTTGGGAGACAACCCAAAAGCAAAAATATCCTATCCAATAGAGAAATAGTACAAACAAAAAAATTGTTTCGTGAGTACATATAATATGTTCGATGTGTGCAACTATTTTGTTCCGTGGGTTTGTATAATTTATTCTAGGTGTGACCTTTTTGTTCTTTAAGTACATACCATTTGTTTGATGTGTACATTTGTTTTGTTCCTTAAATTCGTATAATTTGTTCAGATGTACATATCTTAAATTTTTTGAAAATGATTAAAAAATGTTCAGATGTACATAATTTGTTTCTTGAATTCGTATAATTTGTTCAGATGTACATACTAATTATTGCATATGTATCGGTAAAACGGGAAGGCCCTTCACCACCACGTGATTAATTAAGTGGGTACATGCTCCTTCAACCGATAATTATTGGGCTGAAAGCGGCCCGCTAATCCGTGCGCGCGCATGGTGGATGGAAGAAGGCAACAAATGTAGAATTGTCACCTTCGATGATATATAATCGCGCCCATGTGCTTTGGCACCATATATACATATACGACGCCGTGTGCTTTGGTGTCGTGCCCTGCCACGTAGGCGTCAATGTGTAAATATACGACGCCAAAGAGTATGACGCCGTGATGAGTACCGTTGGCGCCACGGTATTTAACACCGTAGGAAAGGGTCCATGTTTGCAATTCAAACTGTCAGGAGTCTAAATGTAAAAAAGTTTTACATAAAGGGCTAAATTGCAAAAAGTCTACAACCCCAACCGGCCAACCAACGAACCCACCCAGCCGCCGCGCCCAAACACAACAGCTCACCTGTACACGCACGCGCCGGCCTGGCCCCACCGCCAATTAAACAAGGGGATCCCGCTCCCGACCCCACCCAATAGGCACCCAGCCAGCCAGCTCGGCGTGTCCTCCGTCTCCATCTCGGCCCAGCCGAGCCCAACCTGTCCCGCCCCCGCGTGCTCTCCCCTTTTCCTCCTCCTCCCCCCTCCTCTCCCCCCCGGAGAGTCCACACGGCAGAGGAGGCCACCTGACCCGGGGGAGGAGGGAGCGCCGGAGATGGCGATCCTGTACGCGCTCGTGGCGCGCGGCACGGTGGTGCTGGCGGAGCACAGCGCCGCGGCCACCAACGCGGGCGCCGTCGCGCGCCAGGTCCTCGAGCGCCTCCCCGACGGCGGCGCCGACAGCCACGTCTCCTACACGCAGGACCGCTACGTCTTCCACGCCAAGCGCACCGACGGCATCACCGCGCTATGCATGGCCGACGACGCCGCCGGGAGTAAGCGCCTCCCACCCCTCCTAGTACCGTGTCTCTCTCTCTCCTAGCATCGATCGCGCGCGAGGCTGTTTCGAACTCGAATTGGGATCCGCCGTCCGCGGGTTGGCTGTGGGATCACGTGGTCGGACGCCATAGGCGGAGATCCGGGGGGAGTAATTCGGGGTTTTGTCGTCACGCGTGCCCATCTGTTGTGTTTACTAGCAAGGGCAGGGTGACCTCAGGGGATTGGTAGATCGGGACAAACTGACTGACGAGTTGCGATTGGGTTCAGCTATAGCCAGCCAAATGGCGTCCGAGAACGGATGGTCAGGGGCATAATTTCAGCATTTTTTGGGGGGAGTTCGTCAGGGTTGGCTGCTCTAGTTTTGCTTTGCAGCTGTTGACTTTGGGATCAGACTCATTCGTTGTTGAAAAGGTGCTAGTTATTATACTAAGTAGTAATTCTAATTATAGCTGGTTCTCGTCTCCAAATACATTCAAACTAAACCATTGTTCTTTGTTGGTCAAATCAAGGGCAAATTTTGGTCTGCTTGTTGTGTCTGGATGGCATCTCTTCCCATTGACTGTTTGCGTTGCAATATGGCGTTCAATATCTGATTTGTACTACTAGCTGCATCTTTTGCATTAGGTATCTACAGGAATTTTGTGCCAGGAGCTTCATATTGTCATGGCCAGCTACATGCCTCTGTTGAGAATGCTTAGCAATAGCTTATTAGTGTTTTTTACATTCTGCTGCAGGACGGATTCCCTTTGCATTTTTGGAAGATATTCACGGAAGATTTGTAAAGGCATATGGCCGTGCTGCACTGACAGCTCTTGCTTATGCAATGAATGATGAATTCTCAAGGGTCCTTAGCCAACAAATGGACTACTATTCAAATGACCCTAATGCCGATAGAATAAATCGCATGCGAGGTGAAATCAATCAGGTAATGCACTCTTTTATTTTCAGTTTTTTTGTCTGTGAAGACTCTCATTTATTGAAGAAAATATTTTCTGAAAACTAACATCAAATGTAATTTGTGGTCGCTGATTTTATAGACTAGAAGTGGAAAATGCTGATGCATAAAGTGCTTGAACTGCCATTGTGGAACTGCTTGTTGTTTCCAGATACACGTTTTAAACCAAACCATAAACAGATTTCTTGTTGACCTAGCATGTTGCCAAGAAAGGTTCTAACAGTTCAAAATAGATATTTAATGTTCATTATTTTCTTGCAGGTCCGTAGTGTTATGATTGATAACATCGACAAGGTCCTTGAAAGAGGTGATCGTTTGGAGCTGCTGGTTGACAAGACCGCAAATATGCAAGGAAATACCGTACGGTTCAAAAGACAAGCTCGGCGCTTCAGAAACACTGTTTGGTGGAGAAACGTCAAACTCACGTATGTGATATTCTGACTAAATCATGCTATCATATTCTTGCATATTGATTTTTTTCCTTTCCTTTTTGCCTCATGAATGCTATACGTGGTTCTGGTTCTTGAGCTTCCCACTGAATTTTTTCACCCTCCATGGACTAGCTTAATTGTGCTTCTTAATGCCCACCTCAGCTGCAGTTTTGTTAAAAATAAATAAATACACTAAGCAGTTCCCAGCATGATCTAATGGAGTTGATTTGAATGCAAATTTATGGATAATGGTATTATATTGTGTTATGTGCAAAACAAATAGTGGCCCCATATAGGACAATACTCAGCGTTTTCATTTGTTTCAAAAGATTGCATCTACTGTTGGATTGGATCTGTCATAGTAGTATGAGTAACAGTTATTGACACATAAGATTATCTTCTGTCTAAAGCAAACAGAAAAATTACATCAATGGTGTCGATAAAAGGTGGAATGAAATAAAGTAGTTTTTTTTAATTGATAAGATGCCACATGATAAAAAGTGGATACACTAGTTGCACAGAATTTTGATTTGTACTTTGGGGTGGCTTGTTGACTGTATGCTCTAATCAATCCTTAGCTTTTAGTGCTGTATGCATGTAGCCATGTACTCGATGACATTCACTCCTTTTTTTTTGTGGCAAGCATCTTTCTGCATAACCTTCCACTTTTGAACAATGATTATGTGTGAAAGTCTTAGACTCTTAATATGACGCTATGATGTTTCCTTGACTGCTATTTGAGCTTTTGGCGGGCAATAAACTTATTCTATCTCTGTTTCTGCAGGGCTGCGTTGATACTTCTCCTTCTGGTAATCATATATGTCGTTCTTGTCTTCGTGTGCCATGGTTTCACCTTACCAACTTGTATACGGTAGGGTGCGGTCTGCACATTCTGTCCTGCGGCGTGCCTGTTTGTGTGATTATTTCCCCATTCCTGGGGAGCAGCTATCGCAGTGCCTTTGCAACTGGTTTTGGCGTAGAGGAAAGCTACGGATTATGGTGTAATTGTGATGTCGTTGATTGTGAAAAACTCAATTAAAGATGTAAACTTCGCATAAGACTGCATCTCGCGGGGTCGTGCTAGTTCTGCGTGCTTGGGTCCTGTTTATTTGAGGCTATTCTTGTGTCTGTACATGAATTCAGTTACGGCTATATTATGGCAATGCTATTATACGACTATATCAATGAGCCATGTTGTGGAATCATTTAATCTCACACGTACACTAGAACGCTGGACGAACGGAACTCCGCCATCTTGGATCACTGGTTATGTGGCATGATATGATGAAGGTTCTCGCTCCATGTTGACATTGATTGCCCACCACATTCAATCTAGCAAATCAATCTGATACGCAGACGCGTGCCACTTGTGCAGTTGTATTATGTAGCTGTCCAAACCTTTGGTCAGCAGGGAACACAAGCGCCCAGCAGCGAAGCAGAGACAGCCGCCGACGGGTGCCGCCTTGAACCACCGGTCCACCGCCGCGTGCCCGTTGCCCTGCACGGCCCGCTCCATGCATTGAAACAGTCGGCGCGAGGTCGCCGAGCCCTTCTACTGCGCAGCCTGGCTGCTTCCCGCAATCCCGATCGTCAGCCCGTGCCTTTCCACCCACACCCAGACTCCCAGAGGGGCTTGGCGGCGGGGTGCCCGCTGCTCGGTGTCCCAGCTCGGCAACTCCCGATCCCCGCAACCCCACGTTCCCGCGCCGGCACCAGGCTCCCCGCTCCCTTGCCCCGACCTGGTGCCCGCCGCGCAGCCAGGGACGAACGGACTCGTGACACGGCACCGGCGCACCGCCGATGGCACCAGATTTGGACACTGGAGCATCAATGCATCATGGGCTGCCAATCGACAACAGGACCCGGACAAAGGCGATCACGGATGGCACCACACCATCCTTCTTCGTTCTTCCCATCAGGGATCAGCATGGTCTCCTCCAAACATAACAGAAAGGGCAATCAAGCAGTAGCAGAGTTGCTTACGAGATACACATCTAGGCATCTAGCAATTACGAGATAACTCGGTTTTCACCGTCTGCAGTACAAACATAGGTCCAGAATAGTAAACAACACCTACAACACCAAACCAGGTTCACTATACTTCCTACAACGTCCGGTAGTTCGAATTTACGCTTTGCTAAGGATTATAAACACTCTAACAGACAAATGACATAATTACGAGATCTCCATAATAACCTTCTAACAACATAGGGCAGTTCACTGCGTAATTCCAATGCTCTGGTGGATAAACTCCTCTCAAGCTGCTCTGCAGAGCGACCCTCACAGTTGTTCCATCGCTTCACCAGGATCGTGCTGAAGTATGGGCGGCTCCACGTAGGCTCCCGAACCATTGGTGTTGTGATCCGCATCCTCACTACCCAGTCCAGAGGTACCAAAAGTCTCGGCAGATCCATTTGAAGGTCATTGATGAAACTTGTTCTGGACTCCAAGTTCATTCCAGAAGATCAGCAACCAGATGTCCTATCAACTGATACCCCACTCTTGCTTCCACAGCCTTCACATGAGACCGCAAAGGAGTCCAAGGAATTGGAGTTGCCTTGGAAATTTTGGTATTGCTCCTCTTTAAGCAGCACGGCTTTGCTGCATTCCTGATCATCAGTAGGTGTGCAACTGGGAATTCCGTCAGATGTGGAGGTGTTGGCAGTGCTTGTATGATCTTTAGAATCAGTCGCCAAACATAGAGTTTCATCATCTTTCTGATCAAAAGAGTTCTTATGTTCACCATCTCCATCCCCGGTACTTGTGTCCACAGTGGAATATTCCAGAACAGATGAAGTATCACCACAGCAGCTGCGGCAATGATCGATGAGAGGGAGCATAACAGTATCTTGATGACCAGTAGACAGATGCTCCAAAGTTTCATCCAATAAGATAGTCTTTTTTGCACTGTCTCCATGGAATGCTGGGAAGTTGCTAAGAGGCCCACAGTCCTCAAGAACTGTTGCAGCATCACTAGGGACTATTGCTTGAGAGCTTTTAACAAGATGGCATACCTCTTCCATATAATCAGAACCCAAACTTGTACCCTTGTTTCCACAGTCTGCATCGAACTTAGGAGACATCACTTTAGATATTTCTGGAACCAACTCTTCATCATCATGAACTACTTCAGAACAGGTCTGAATATTTGCAGTTTGTTTCTGTGGCATGGGCATTCCAGCTTCCAGATGACAAGAGGTAACAGGTATATCACTCCCATCAGAAGGCAAACTCTTGTTTTCACAATCTTCATCATGTTTTGGCAAGATATCCATGGTTTCAAATTTTCCCAGGACCAATATTTTATCACCATTAACCACTCGGTGGCAGCTCCTGATGCTTTGGGTTTCTTTCTGTTGGAGGGATGTTTCATTTTCCAAATGACCAGCAGCCACATGGCTCTGCGTTTCGTCTTCCGACGAAGTCTTCCTATCCCCAAAACTGTGGTTGCCCAACGCGTCCATGGTTTTAGAACTTTCAAGCATCAATGATGAATCACATGTAATTTCTTGAACGTATTCAAAGGAGCCTTGAAAGCTTTGTTGTTGTTCATCTTGCGGGGGCACCTTGGTTTCAAGATAGTGTCTAGCTAACTGAGTATGTGCATCATCCTTACATAAAAAAGCAATGCTCTTCTCTTTAAAGTTTTCATCAGATATTGCAAGCATATCCAAAGTGTTGGTGTCTTTAGGAACCAATGCAGTGTCACTTGGACATTCTTGATGGAAGGATGCTGTTGCTTGCCTCTTCTTCCTTCCTATTGCCTCAACATCCTCACTGTAAAAATCCTGATCCCCTCCTTCAACATATGAATCGTTAGCACACTGCTTAAAATTCATGGAAGAGGTTCTCAGATCTTCTTTAACATTAACCTCACTGCTGTCATGTTCTCCAGCAAACACTGCAGGCATGTTTAGTTCATTGTCACATGAGTCAATCGACTTTGAGCAAGGTTTCGGAACAAATGACTTTTTGCAACTGTCGTATCTGACAGGTTGTTTGTTAGATACATCCCATTTATTTCCATCCTCACAAACAAATGGCTCTAGGCACGTCTGAATTTCACTCCGCTTCCCCCCAGGACACTTGGTGGATCTTCTCCCGACAAATGAGTGATTAGATGCTGCAACTCTGTTCAGCCTATTACCTGAAGACATATCCAGCATTCTATCATTCTGACATGGAAATGGCTTGCCACGCTGTGCTTTCTTCTGTTTTTTCCTCTGAAAAAGGGGATTGAAAGACTGAGCACTCCTTGGTGGAAATGCTTCGGTCTTGGACCTTTTTCCTCTGATACAACTTTTATGTGTTTTCACTAACCGAGAAAACACACTTGTTCGCCCTTCACTGTCAGAGTGGAGCTTTGAATTTAAAACAGGAGGATAGCATCTATCTTCCTTCCTAACACAAACTTGGTGGAAAGTTGTATGGTCTTCAGAGTCACTGCTACCTTTAGATTCAGAAGAGTGGCTCTCATCTTTTAGTAACCCAAATAGATCATCAACACCTTCTAAATTATCTTCCTCCTGCGGAAGTGGTATATAGTCATCAGTAGATTGGTCATGCATCGCTTCTTGGTTGCTAGGTATCTTGACAGTGGTCGTATCTGCTCTTGTGTGCAGTGGAGATTGTAAGCTCTTGGACTTGTCCACATCAGATATGTCTGATTGTAGTCCACTGTGCACTAATGACACAGAATCAATCAATTTGTCACCCAGAGTGGAGGAGGAACATGTTTGACAGGGGCTTCTGAATGAACCACATGAACTGCTGTTTGGACTGGACTGCGCATCAGTTACTTTAACCAGAGAAGTTTCAAGCTTCCTTGGGAGATCATCTTTTAATCTTGGATTCTGACAAAGCTGCAACCTGTTCCGTGAAGAAAACAAGTGAAGAAGCTTTGCAACCTGTATAACAGTAGAACCCTGAAGTCAGTAGCTAAGCATATTGACATAACATGAGAAGACTGTGGAGCAGACCTGTTGATGTGACAAACTATAACTAAACTTGTTTCTTATGGAATAGTTCTGGACAACATCTCGAAATTCACCTTCCATCAAAGGCTTGCAAAACCAAATCCTCTTGAAACGTATCTGGATTCAGTGAAACACAACATGAACAGAATATTATGAGTCATAATATCTCAGGAAGAGCAGTATGAGATTGATTGGGAATATATAACATAAGAAAGCCATTAAATTAGTTTGAAAACGTAAATATAGGGAACCATGTGTTCCATGTGGGATATGATAACTCCATTGAAAAATTACATGGAAGCACTGGAGTAGATGACCTAAAAGACAATACTTAGTAAGTTTCAAAAGTCAAAAGTAGTCATGCCTGAGAAGGATACCGCTTTCCTGATGAGACATATGCATCAGGAATAATGTTCACAGCTCCATCTGAAGTTGCTTCAAAAACCCCATGAAGCTTACATTGCTCAATATTATATAAGAATAAAGTTGTGCCAGCTTTAACTTTCTCTACAAAATCAGCACAGGAAGGAGAGAGGCCAAAGATTTTCTTGTCAAAGCTCTCCTTCCTGGTCAGATGGTTGCACAGAAAAATTGCACCACCAAAGGCTGAACATTGCTTACTCTGCGCCTTCACCATTCCAAAATTTACTGAATTCCTTGGTAACATGTAGATTGACAATGAAAAGGGTAAGCAAATAAACAATTACAACTAAAAGACAAGATGAAAATAGAACACATGATTCCTTGGCTGCTGCAGGTATTGCATGGAAAGAACCACAATCAAAACATGAAACGACAAGGGGGGTGATACAAAATCAATCAGGTTCCGGAGTTCTTTTATCTTTCTCTTAAGCAAGCGGCACGGCATAGGCACACCATATATTTCATCGATGAAATAATTGAGAGTTCCTGATAAAGTCTCTGTGTACTGCATGCACACAATTTAATTCAAAGCATACAACTCCAGTTGAAGAGAAGACAATTTCCATGTTAACAGCAGCTATGTGCTGCTGTGCATTGAATGAGTATATGTATATGAAGAACTACAAAGCTCAAACAAGACAAAGGAACATGCAAGATTAACGATCGCATAGATCCTCTTTCCATTTCAACCTATAATTTAAAACAGAATAACTGCGTGATAAATCTTAAGAAAACCCATAAATACGCACAAGATTGGGCTTTCCTTTGCAGTTTGGGTCCATAGTCTTACACAAGAGGAGCAACTCAACCTACATTCAAAGGAATCGCAATTCCTAGAAAACTGGTAGCACTCGAAATTGAGCTGCGATTAACAGGAGCGGGCTTTTGTCGTGGGGCACGAGGGTTTAGTTGAACCTCCAACATTTTCGCAAAATAAACTTTACCCCCACCAAGGGTTCTCAGTACTCTGACTGGAATCGGGACCGATCGATCCCGCGCGCGCTGATGAAGCAGAAGAGCCTATCAAACCGCACCAGAACCACGAATGGACGGATGATCAGACCATCTACCCCCACCAGGCAGCAAAAAATTCGGCTACTAACTCATGGACTGAATAAAGCTTCGGGTTTGGCTTCCCGGCGCAGCAAAAACAACCCAAAGCAAAAGAGGAAATTCCCGCAAAAATTCATCCGAGCAAGTTAGGGTTCCTTACCACCAAGTACGAACGGAAGGAATCGATCAATGCCGTGCCCGGATGCGCCCGCCGTTCCCGCGCAAACCCAGTGTAGTAGAGGGCGCGGGAGGAGGCGGACGACGACAACTACCGCGAGCGCAGGGTTGCCCGAGGCGGCCGGCTTACTTCGGCGGCGTGGGGCGGAGTCGGCGGCGGAGTTGGAAACTGGGAACTGGGAATTGGTGGGGGCAGAAGCAGAAGAGGACGGTGGCGTGGCCGTTGGGCAGCGAGTGTCTCGAGGTCTAATGCTGGGCCGGGTATGCCTTTCCTTTTCCTTTCCCTGGTGTCCGGCCCATGAATGATACAGAATGTGTGTGAACAGTTGTTATTTTTTCTCTCAAAAAAGGACAATGTAAAATTTAATGTTAATCAGAGGTATTTTTCTCAAAAAAGTACCTAGTTTGTAAATAAATACGGATTTTCATCATTTCATTTTCTCGTGCAAGGATACAGTGGGATATTTGTTGAAAGAATTTATAATGAAATAACTCTGGCACGTGCATGTCTTGGCTGACATTAGATGTCATGGCTTTAGTGGTTCTATCACCAGTGTTATATCGTTTGTACAGTTGTACTACTGCTCGCTCTGTTCCAATTTATAAGGCGTAATATGATATGACACGATTCATTTATCTTATATTATATTATTTATAATTATAAACTTATAAGCATTGGAGATTACATTTGATTAGAAATCCAACTACATAAAATAAAAAATTGTTAGGTAAATTATTGGTCAAATATTGTAAAGTTTGAATCTTAGGTAAATTATTGGTCAAATATTGTAAAGTTTGAATCTTGATATGCGTGTACATCTTGTAAACAGGAACGGAGGGAGTATGTGTTAAAACTCATAACTGTCTTTGGACCAAGTTCCAACCTCCATTGCAGTATCATCTTGCATTGAGGCAACGTCAATATGTTCTGCCACTAACTAGTGGACGTACATGAACATCTGAACAACAAAACGTTCATATCTGAGCATCACAAACCACCATGGATCATATCATATCAATGTCTGGACATCATCACAAGAACAGATGAGAGTAAAGCAACAATCAATTTCACTGAAAAGAATATGCCAGGAAACAGCCTGCAAGTAAAAATTCATGCAAAAGATATCATCTTATTAGCAGAGTGCCCACAAACTCTTAGCCAACCATTAGTTAGAAGCATACTAAGATCTCCTTACAGAATTACAACTCTGAACACCGAATTAAGATCTGAATTTGATCAACTGAATGATAACAATGCGATAGCTGATACAGTCTATTTACAGCAGTCGAGCATTGTGAGGCAAAAGCAAATCAGAAACATCCTAAGATATACTACTCATAGAGTTGTCTCCAGAAATTTCTCCGAGGCAAAAAGCGTTAGTGCAACATACTGCTGTCATCAGCTCCTATATCGCTACCTGGTCACTGTTGGACTAAAAAGTGCTGTCCCTTCTACCCTCATTCCTCATCTGCGAGAAGTGTGGATGTCAACTTGATACCTGATTGAGTCACCAGCAAATCACTATTTCTGGCGCGGCTCTGGGCATGCTGATTCCTAAGACGTTCTGCAATCAGCATACTCATCTTTGTCGAAGCATCTCTCTCCTTCCTCTGAATGTCTCGGGGCAAATCACTATTTCTGGCGTGGCTCTGGGCATGCTGATTCCTAAGTTGTTCTGCAATCAGCATACTCATCTTTGTCGAAGCATCTCTCTCCTTGCTCTGAATGTCTCGGGGCGAAAAGCCAATCTGTTCCTTCCTTTCTTTTAGAACTGCTTCTCTGTTCTGTTGTAGTTCAGAAAGTGTAGGCTTGTGTGATGCTTTATCAGAAGTAACAGAAACCCCATTGCCACCAAAGCTAAATGATATCTTTTTTGCCATACTGCAAGCTCTCATTGGGGATAACACATCTGAGAGTTCATCAAGCTGGACGATTGCCTTTCGCTTGCACTCCTTGGCCTGCAACTTTGATTTGCTCTCTTTCATAATGTGCGCGATTACACTGTTTTGACCAGTTTCACTTTCAGAAATGAACCTTTGGTTTAGCACAGGTGGATGGCACCGATCATCCTCATTGTGTTTTCCATTAAATGGTTTGGGAGCTTGATTTCCACATCTGATGTTACTCTCCATGGTTGAATGGAAGTTTACAATCCCCATCAAAGTTGAGAGATTTGCATCACTGTCAGAGTTACAATCATCTAGCTCAAGTGGTATATAATCAGCATCATCTGGCTTGCTTTTTTCTAAGATATCTGGTGCCTTGAAGACCACAGGCTTATGCCAAGGGTGTAGAGGAGACTCATGTTTATGAGCAGGATGCTTACCATTGTGTTTGGCATACATGAAGGGACTATGTGGTAAAGAGATTCTGTTGTTGCAGAACATGAAAGAAGAACGACTAAAGGCGGCATTGCTATGGTTGTATGAACTGAACTCTTGACCAGTACGAGCTAGAGAGATTTTGTAATCCCGTAAAACTCTTGATTTTGGTTTTTGGTAGGGGTGAAGCCTGATCATTCTTGAAGTAAATAAGTCCACAAGATCCAAAACCTGTACATGAGAAAATCCTCGAATCAGTAGCAATTAGCAAGGAGGTTCTAATTAATGACAATAGCTGAATCACATAACAAATTAGAAACAGCAAACCTGTTGGTATGATATACCAAAGAAAGACCTTTGAGGGAGGAGACTACTTCCTTTGATGGCATCAGAAAATTCAGCTTCAGTTAGGGGCTTACAAAACCAAACTCTTCTGAAAAGAACCTGAATTTCATAGAGCAAGTATGAAAAATAAAAGAACCTTTATCGGCATGTTCACACAAGATAAACCAAAACAAAGCAACAAAAAAGACTATGAAAACACAGAAAAGATTCATAGGAAACAATGAATAACTGAGCCTGCCAAAGAACATGGACCAGTAGACTGGTAAAACCATGAGAAGAACCCAAAAGCAAAAGCATACTTACCTGAGCTGGTCGAAATTTGCATAATGAAGCACATGAATCTGGAAGAATGTTCAGTGCTCCATCTGAAGTTGCCTCAAACACTCCATAGAGTTTTCTCTCCTCATGCTCAAACAGAAAGAGAAGCATACCAGCTCTGATCTTCTTTATAAA
The DNA here is from genome assembly GCF_005286985.2 of Setaria viridis. NCBI lineage: Eukaryota > Viridiplantae > Streptophyta > Magnoliopsida > Poales > Poaceae > Setaria > Setaria viridis. Next base: position 4,195,699 of record NC_048266.2, read on the forward strand.
AGTTGCAGCATAACCAGGAAGAGCAAAATGTTTCTGTTCGAAGAACTGCCGCTTAGTCTCATGATTGCAGATGATAATTGCACCACCACATACTTCAGGTTTGTTAGAGATGTCCAATTTGTGGTGCGGCAGGTCCCTTGAAAATGAAATATAAGACAATAACAGTCCATAAACACAGCATTCAGAGATGAAATACATTCAGCAAACACATACACATGCTAATAATGCTGCTGCTGTATGCTACATGTTTGTTGAAGGTATTTGATTTTTGTGCTGCAGATTCCATTAAAACGGCAGAAAAGATAATGATATCCAAAGAATGCATGCTATAGCTAACTTTTGAAGACTTAACTGAACTCACATTTACTTTAGCATTTTCAATCAGATCAAGATCTACACCCAACACTGACAGAACTAAACTAACAAATGAAAAGCACGAGATTGTTGACACGAAAAGTTGGTTAGCCTTCTCCCGCTTCCAAAAAGATACAAGTAACTTAACAATGATAACAGAAAAGGCACAAACTAGTAATGTTCTAAGAAAGCAATCAGGGACACTGAGCAGCAACTATGACTCTATGAGAATAATGGGTAATCTGCTACATAGTATCTCCAGTATAGCTGGAACCAACCATCCGGATCCAGCATTCCAAATTCCTGATAACAACAGCAAAATATACTATATAGTAGGATTCAATCCACAAGGCCCTGATTCCAGGTTTAATCTCTCTTCCATAATTGTACCAAGAAACTAAAGTAAGACATACCCAAAATCACACATATGCACCTAAAACAAGTTAACAAGGGAAAAGCAATCATGAACAAGTTTGTTTTTTCAGAACTTGTAAGACCTTTAGGGTGAGTACAAGCATTTCATTTCTATCCTACAGCCCACGACTTCCCCAAAATGTATACCAATCCAGGAGGGCACAATGTACAGCAATGATCATCCTAAACGGTTAAACCACGACACATTCACATCCACGCCGCACGAATTAACAAACAGTTAACAAGGTAAATGTCACCCACTCTTCTCCACCAAGAACAGGCAACAGATGCTTCATCAGTAAAGATTTGCACACCAAGCACAACGACACGAATCACCACGAAACCTAACTAAACACGCTCAAGAACGCGCTAGATTGATGCAAAAAAACCGAAGACAAGGCTGGGACGAGGCAATTAAGCCGTACCGAGGGCAGCGATGAAACTGAAACCCTCCTCCTCTCCCTCCCCTCCCGCTCACGCCTCCGCCTCTCGGCCTCCAGAACGGGCGGTGCCCCGCCGCGACCGGCGGCCTCTGGTGCCCCTGCATCCTCCCCTTCCGACCGATCGAGTCGCGCTCCCCCCACTTGTACCCGTCTTCCCCGACCCCGTCCGCCATCACCTCCACCTCTACTTCCGCGCCTCGCCTCCAGACTTCCCCCTTGCCTCCGGCTTCCTTCCCCACCTCCATCTTCTGGATGCGGCCACCCGCATGCCGCTCCTTCCGCCGCCACTCCTCCTCCGCCGCCGCCAAATCCGACTCCATCGCCGTCTCCTCCGGTGCGTGTCGCATTTGGTTCGGGTGCGCGCGTGTTCAAGCAAAGCGAGCCGCTTGGCAGAGTGGTGATTTCGGGAGGAGAGACTAGAGAGTGGGTGCGCGTCTTTGAGGAGAAGAATGTTTTTTTTTTTGAGAGGAGAAGAATGGCTAGTTAACTGGGCCCGATTAAAAGACAACGATAGTGCGATTACGGCCCACTATACTGGGCCGAAAACATCTCCATTTTTATGGGCCAAGTACTCATATGGACAAATACTATCACTCTATTTTTCTTGACTCATTTGTTTCCAATTTCTATAAATGTTCCGACAACTTAAAAAAGAATCTTAGTTTCAGCTGAAACGCTATTTTGCGTGATAAAATACATTAAGTTGATACACGTTTCGTCAGGTCAAGAATTTCAATTTTCATTCTTGGAATTGAAAAATTAAGCTCCAGGTTGGAACGCGATGATTTCTGAGTGGCTGGTGGCCTGGTGCTCATCCTGTGATCCATCCAACCTCACATTGCATTCAGGATTTCAGGTACTCATCCAGCCATCCTACTCATGTAAAAGGAAGTCCAGCCGTTTCGAAAAAGAATGTTGTAGGCAAGAGTTAATATTTTCTCATGCTGTTGAGTTCAGTAGTATTCACCAATCTGTTTCGGCAACATGTACAGGTACGGAGGATTACAATTTACAGATGATGAAAAGGAACAGGGAAGGTCTTGATCTAGCTCTAGATACACAGATAACTTCTGATTTAGTCAATAACATCCAACTCAACGCATATGATGCCTGAAAGAACAGAAAAAAGTTCAGTGCATCAAGTAATTCAGATATGCAATGAATAATCCAAGCTGAAGGAAGATGGTGTCACCTCAGTGTTTCTTTCGTCCCTCGACGGACTTTGCAGCGGATGGTCGGGAGACCAAGGCGCTGGTGTGCCTCGTAGCGGTGGCATCCAGAGAAGCCTGAAGATCACGCAGTAACATAATCAGCACAAGGGAAATGGATAATCTTGAAGTGATGCGGGGGGGGGGGGGGGGGGGGGGGGGGGGGGGGGTGGGGGGAGTGATCAATTGGGTCTGTAGTCTGGATTACACACCATAGTAGACCCCATCAACCTCTAGCACATCAATCTGCGGTAGTCAAGAAATTGAACCGAGTAAGAATCATAGCAAAGCAAACCAACAGCATCGGAAATCCAACGTTTGTAGTGCATGAGAAAGTGTCCAATGGCACGTATAGATGATCAAGAAGCCCTTTGGAATGCTGTAACATGATCCCATAAGTGAAATAAAACTCTGACTAAACTATGTGCTCTTAGGCTGGCAGAAGAAACATTTAGGAAGGCAGCACATATATCTCTCTGCTTGAAGAACCATGCATGCAGCTAACCTTAAGCAAATTAGACTCACCAAGAAAGAAACAGACTGAAAAGGGAGCTCCAAAATCAGTGAAATGAAATTCATACTGATATATATTTAGCAATCAGCATCTTAGTAAACAAGACTCAACACTTTGTTACATGTCAATTCTGCGTGTCTGTGAATCCTCATAAAGTCATCAATACTACTGCTGTGAAAGTTAACTTTTAGATTTGGTATGATCCAACTGAACTTATACTAGTTCAAGGAGCATCATAAGTAAACTGATATCTAATTTACCCCTGCTAGAAACTATTGAAACAAGCTCCATTATGTGGCTTAGCTGTAGGACACAGATGTCTATTGATCCTAGTAAAGATCAATCTAATCAACTTGGTGTTTTTCTGCTCTTAGTGAGTTTTACAAAAGTTTTAATAGGATCACAGCATAAATTTTCATCATCAATAATGCATTTTTTTTACTATGTCTTTCCAGATAACTGTGATAAAAAGTAAATGGACACAGCTCTGATTGATCATGAGGAACAAATGGCCATACTTCTTGGATGTTGTATTTAAAGAAGTTGTAAACAAAACAAGAAAAACATTTTTGAAAAAAAAAGCACTTCCACACATATTTAAGAGAACTGCAAGAACTTTGGCATAATGTTATATCATGGAGGGAATATGACATATTAAGAAGAACTTCGACCAAACATTAAGCAAATTGAAAAAATCTGCTTTGCTTGTGTTAACAGCTTTCTTTGTGATTCCTTGAATTCAGTAAGGTGGAAGTATGGAACAGGTATATGCATTAGCACAGCATTGAGTTACTGTTGGTTCATATGTACTGAATCCCAATAGGAGCGGTTGAATCTGGTAGAATCCTATCTAACAAGATCAGGACTCTAATTGTACTTGTGGATGAAGTAATGCGAAAAGAAAAGATATAGATATAGATGCCCACAGGTACTTGGAGGCCGATGACACGGATACTGTCCATGAGCTCTTGCACCTTGACTGGATCATTGGCACGCGTTCGCATCAGTGGCCTTCGGATCTTGTCCAGTGGAATTTCCATGATCACAGGGCCCTTCTTATCTGAGTCACTTGTCAGAGATGGGACTGCTGCACCTGCATCACGGTTGATTTATACATTCAGTACATTCATGCTATGAACTCACCTGAATCATTTCCCGCACAAGGAAAGAAGCTGATTTGGAGATTTACACACCAAAGGGTAAGAAATGTTGGCATACGGGAAACTCATCCCCAAACGGATTTCTTAATTTCTTTGTAGCTACTTGAGCATCAGGTAGTCAGAGTTGGAAGTGGAATATGGAATCAAGAGTCCACAAAATTATTTTCATGAAACAACATACATGGGCAGGCCTGCACACCCTAGAGGCTAGAGACTACAGCAACTTCAGTAACACTGGGATCAACCCTGACATACAGTGTTTGACCAAGACTCAACTCTCCGCATCAGTTCTTCAGCTCAAGAGAGACCAACTTCTTGGGCTGAACTCAAGCCAGACGCTAGTAATTCAAAAGTTCGAACCTATTGCAGTACAAGAAGGGGAGGGATCGAAGGAGGGGGGCAGGTACCATTGGAGGAGGAGGCGGAGAGAGCCAGATTCCTGCTCCTCTTCCCGCTCGCGCTCCTTCCCCTTCCCGGGATGAAGGAGGCGTGTGGGAGCGCGCGGCGGTGGAGGAGAACGCCGGAGGTCATCGCCAAATCCAGGCTCGAACTCGACGCCATGCTTGCGCGGTTGCGCTTGTGCCTGCGGCGGTGGTGCTACCACTACCAGTTTGGCAGTTTCTTGCCGGCCCCCCGAGCCCGAGAGGCCGTAGCGTGTCGGAGTGTCGCGTCGTCGATGTGTGCCACAAGACTTCCCTGGGCTGGGCCAGATGTTGGGTGAGTTGGGCCGACCGGCAAAGGCCTATATTCGGACTATCAAGGCCGTGTCGGCTTTTGTTGGGCCTAAGAGCTAAGCGCGCTCTGGGCCGGGATCCATTTTTCAAAAAGTAGTAGTATTCTAACCTTTGCGTCACCGATCTCCCCTACCAAGCGTCATTCTTGTTTTTTCTTACCTGGTAAACAAAAATTCAGTCACGCGGTCAACACATTTGCTATAAATAGTTTTGAAGGATATATGATCCGATCTGGTTGATAAAAATGAGGAAAGATGTAAGCGAAAAATACATCATTTTTAAGAACTAGCCTGTTATGTATTTTGAGAATTTCTCTCAGTTTTTCTTAGTAACCGATCATGGGCAACGTGTAACTTGCACGATCTTATGTTTTGTTATGTTATGGCATATAATCTTGATGTCCACTTGTGGGTTCCCGTTGACGCTCGTTATTGACACACTTTTAGTGCCATTTAAGTGGTATTTTCATATATGTTCTTATACTAACCCGCCACTTGGCACCTGAAATAACCCCGTTTTCGCATATGCAATGTATTTTGGAGCATATTGTGTTTTTCAAGAAATTGGACTAAATGGAGCATAATTAAATAAAGCTCGGAACAAGCGACGAACAAAGAAAGACGAAGGCCAACGGGTCCAAAAAGGGCCTAGGCCAATCGGCTCCTCTGATGCTCATTTTTGGCAAGCACTCCTCCAAGATTACTTAAAGGCTAAGAGGGTGTTTGGATCCATGGACTAATTTTTAGTTCAAGTCACATTGGATGTTTGATACCAATTAGAAGAACTAAACGTGAACTAATTATAAAACTAATTGCATAAACAAGAGCTAATTCGCGAGACGAATCTATTAAGCCTAATTAATCCATAATATGCATATGTTTACTGTAGCATCACATGGGCTAATCATGAACTAATCATGAATCTATTTAGCCCTCATTTATGCAATTAGTTTTATCATTAGACATATTTAATACTCCTAATTAGTGTGCAAATATCCGATATGATAGAGATTAAAGTTTAGTCCGGGGTATCAAACACCCCCTAAGTTTGCAAGGATATGGCAAGATGAGTTCGGGATCAAAGAGGATCAAGCGGAGATTTGGAAAGTTATCAAAGATCAACCTTATCCTGAAGCTATCGATGTGTTAGGCCCACATGCAAGTTGTCATTGTCAAGAATCACGGGTCAAGACTACGGCAAGGAAATTTTTTCTATGCGCGTAAGGCTCGGATGGTGGCACGAGAGGACACGGGGTTTATACTAGTTCGGGCAGGAATAACCCTACATCCAGTGTGGGAGACTGCTTGTGTTACTTGCGCAGAGTTTGTAGTAGGGGTTACAAATGGGCGAGAGAGGGAAGCTGATCCCAAGTCTCTGTGGGTGTGTACTGATGCTCGTGAGGAGAGGTTGTGAGTTGGGGGTCGTTCGGTTCACTTGGGAGCCATTCCTGTTTTGGGCCCCTTGGTCCTCCTTTTATAGCGTAAGGAGGGCACCAGAGTTACAATCGAGCCAGGAGCCAAGGGAAGTGAAAAAGGTGAGCAGGGAAGTAAAAGCGTAGGGAGAAGGACCGAGCTCCCGGGGTCGCCGTCTTCCCTTCCGGTTTCTGTCTCCTGTCAGCATGACCACCGAAGAGGGATGGTTGTCGTTGGGCCCCATCGACGACCCGGCGGTCAGCCGCTGTAGCCGAGCATGCGGGACGTGCGCGGCGCCTAACCGCTGTAGCCATGCAAGTTGATGATGATGACCGGCCGCCGTAGTCATGCATGTCACGGGTGACGGGCGACCTCTGTAGCTTCGCGTGCTAGCCGGGAGGTGCGGCTACACGCCCCTGCCGCCAGGCCGAGCGGGAAACCGAGCGGTGCACCCTCCTTTGTTAGGCGGTACGGGTGATGAGTACCCTATGATGAATGTCACGGGGGAAGGTTAGGACAGCGCAGCTGTAACCCTGTGCAGTCGTGGCTACAGTGCGCCGCCCGGAAACTCCGGCCGGTCACGTCGAGGAGCGCGAGCGCCTCTCTGCGTGTCAGAGCCGTATCCCGGGCATGGCCGCCCCATCGGTCGCATTTATGGCGAGATCGGTGGGGGCCCGCAAGATCTACGCCCTCGCCCACTGGTCCGCGCCTGCCCTCGGGCGAGGCGAAGTTCTGCCCTATGGGTCCGGATGCGTCCGACCCAGCGTCCTGGGGTCGGGCGAGACGGAGACCTTGCGGCGAGGGATCAGGCGCGTCCGACCCCTTGCGCCCAGGGTCAGGCGAGGCGGAGCCTTGCGGCGAGGGGTCGGGCGCGTTCGACCCCTTGCGCCCGGGGGATGTGGAGTGGCCCTTGGGCGGTCGGGTGCGTCCGACCCTAGGATCATGGGTCGGGCGAGGCGAAGCGGAATATTCCCTAGTCGTGCCGAGTCGGCGGAGGTCACTGTCGCTGGAGGTGGGTCTGGGCTCTTATGACCGCCGTTTAAGGAATATAAGGAGGTCGTTAATATTTCCCCAACACAAGTAAAAATAAGACTCCAGGACACCTAAGAAGACTTGGGGACGAAGGAGGGCGCAAGAGGCCACAAGGAAGGGCCAGGACGATTGGTCTGGAACTTTCCTTACTCCTCTCGCCTTCCAATTTCTGCCACGTGCTCTCTAGACTATAAATATTTCAAAAATCCACCGAGCCCACAGAACCATCCACCAGAACTCGACGAAACCAAGTGCATTCACTAGAAGGAGTTGAGAACTGCCGCAAGTCTTTGGAGTTGTCAGGAGATGGCTTAGGCGAAACTCTAGCCGCCATGATTGTCCCTGCGTGGCAAAGCCATGTTGGAGTTCAGGAGCCAAGCCTTGTATTCATCAGGGCCTATGTACACATGACGGTGATATCAATCTAATCTTGTACTTTGATCTACTATGATGTATGCTTATTCTCATATGTCTGGTTAGCATATGTTCTTAGTAGGAATAGATGTAATCGTGGTGATTAGTCTATATCTTGCGGATACATCTTAGTAGTGCGTAGGAAGTCAGTGTGATTACCCTTGCGTGGTGACAACATGTAGGAGGGAAAAGGCGGAACGATTGTGTAATGTTGAGTAGGATCGATGGTGAGTATTGTGGGAGTTGTTTGAGGTAATGCTTTGAGAAAGCGTAGGCATCAACACGCACCTCGTAGTGGCGACCATGAGAAAGTAGGCTGCTTGCGAGCCACCGTTTTGAGAGATGACTCTTTATCAAGGTGCTACATAGGTTGGTTACTTTTTTGGCTGGACTACAATGAGAAGATGATAGGCTCTTGTTATTCTTGGTTGTGTTATATCATATATATCCGTTGATGTGATCTACCCTTATTCATGATATCAATATTTACATCAAGGTTACCCTTCCTATGCAATCTATGCTTCATGTTAGAATTAGACCCGTTAGATTAGATGGAAAATCCTAGCCATTTCGCTGCCGATCCATGGATTGATAAACTTTGGATGGAATACTCTGAGGAAAAAGCTACAATGATACATGCGCTTGTGGTTTACAAATTGGCGCGCTAACTGCCGTCAACAGTCCCACGGTTGTATCCTGAAATCAAGGTAATTCCCTATTTGACACCACTAAGAGCAACTCCAAGAGTTCCCCCAAATCTCCCCCAATACCTTTTAAGGGGAAAATGAAAAAAAACTCCAACAGTTCCCTCAAACCTCCCCCAATCTTTTTGCGACGCCAAAAACAGCCACCCACCACGTATATTTTAGCGTTCACGTTCCTTCCCAATGTGAAAAAACACAGGGACATCCACACTCATTTTTTTTTCACGCTGGTACCTGTATAGTGCGTATTTGTGATTCCCTCCTCTTCTTCTCTGTTGCTGTCGATTCATATTTGGATCCTTGGATTTGTCGGGTTGAGTTTTGCAGCAGGAGGATTGGCCCTAATTGATTTCGTATTCAAATTGTAGGAATCAGATCTACGAGAAGAATCCAGGAAAAAGTGAGTCTTTGTGCTCCGGTTGGTGAGTAGAGAACAAGAAGGCGATGAGCAAGAAGCGGCTGTGCAGCGATTGCAGTGAACGGCTGTGCAGCAGGAGGTGTGATGAACGTTTCGATGGCCGTTCGACGGAGAAGCACCTTTACCTTGTTGTTGACGACTGGAACAGTGGATAAGCATCCGCAAGATAAACTTGCCATCCGGCTCATCGGATCCTCCGGAGGGCTCGTCTGTTTCTCCGGCTGTGACGCAGAACTCGGGCGCGCAGTGGAACTGCTGTGATGCAGAGCTGGTGATGGGTGAAATGGATGCGGGACGACAAAGGGAAGCTGCTAGTGCAAGAAATCGAACCGGGGCCACCGGAATACGGCGGATTTAGCCGGCGGCGAGCTCTGCTCGAAGAAGCGATGGAGCTTTGTTCTAGAGGTAGAGGGGTTTTTTTTTCTCAAGGTAGGCCCAATTACGATGATGTGGCAAATATTAGAGGTAGTTATTGACGTTCTGCTGTGAGTGTGACATGTTTTTGGGAAAGAACATTTTAGCATAACTCCCAATACATCGTTTTGGGAAGAATTTTTTGGGAAACTTTTGAAGTTGCTCTAAAGTTCTTAATTCTTTCTTTGGCCTTCAAAAGTTCAAACTCCCACTATGTGACATCATCCGAAACTATCATCTTGATATTCTTCAGGTATAACCCTTAGATGGGAAAGTACATAATCTTTTTACTGGTTTCAGGTGTTATTTATTTATTGAATCATACTTCCTCAAAACTATGCTATACGTTGTATGTTGCGCTCCATCGTAAGGGGTGTTTGGGAGACAGGGGAATCGGATGTTTGGACACTAATTAGGAGTATTAAATGTAGTCTAATTTCAAAACTAATTGCACAACCCCTAGGCTAAATCGCGAAACGATTCTATTAAGCCTAATTAGTCCATGATTTGACAATGTGGTGCTACAGTAACCATTCGCTAATGATGGATTAATTAGGCTTAATAGATTCGTCTTGCGATTTAGCCTAGGGGTTCTGCTATTAGTTTTGTAATTAGCTCATGTTTAATCCTCCTAATTAGCATCCGAACATCCGATGTGACAGGGCTAAAGTTTAGCCCTTGGTATCCAAACACCCCTAGGGCTAGACACCAAGCGGTAATCCTAGTTGTTGTGATTAGATTGCTAGCGGAAAGCCATCAAGTGATCATAGTATGTTGCTTCTTTCCGATAGCATGGGTAGTTTAACTTGCTAGTAGTTTAAGGAACTAGTGGGTAGAGGTAATGAAAGCAACCCTATCAGGGCCTTGTTTAGTTGAGGGTCAAATTTGGCTTTGTACGGTATTTGGGCCACCTTTTTGCACTTTGGAACTAAACGGGCTGGCAAACTTTGGTCCAAATTCAGCCTTTTGGATGTCCCGAATTCGGCCCCCGCCGACCTCATCTTATCCATTCCAACGCCACAGCACCGGCCGCACTCCGAACCCTAGCACCGCCTGCAGTCGCTCTCCATCTCCCCCTGCGCCGCTCTCCCTCCCCCGCGCCGCTCGCCCTCTCTCCCGCCGCTCCCCCTCTCTCCCGCCCCTCTCCGCCGCCGCTCTCTCTCCCGCTGCGCCGCTCGCCCTCTCCCCCGCCGCTCTCTCTCCCCCTGCGCCGCTCGCCCTCTCCCCCGCCGCTCGCCCTCTCCCCCGCCGCTCTCCGTCTCCCCCGCCCCTCTCTCCCGCCGCTCTCTGTGGCGGAACCGTCCAACTTAAACTGGTTTAAATGCGCCTAATCGCTGCCGACGCAGCAATTATCCGAAGCGCACTTAAAACAGTATAAGTCCGGTCGTCCGTCGAGTGTCCCTAGGACTCCTCGAAAGATCCACGTCGTGTCTCATAGCCATACATCAGGATTGTATCTGCGATGGGATAGCATCAACAAATATTACATTTTTACATACATACAAGAGGTACGAGTTAATACAAGACATAGTTTGAAGCAAACTTAACAGTGCAGTGTTAGACAGAGTTCTACGACTTAAAACATAAACGGTTCGGGTGGAGATGAGCATTATAAAACTTCTTCTAAGGGTATTGTGAGACTCATAACAATACCCTAGAGTTTCGAGGCTTCCTCCTCAGTGGACTCCTGTGGTGCTTCTGAAAAGATAGCCACAAGGGATAACCCTGAGTACGGGGTACTCAGCAAGTCTTACCCGACTAACCAATATAATAGTTTTTCTTGGAAGTACATGATAGCTTTTTGGTGTACTTGGCTGGTACATTTTTGCCGAAAAGCTTACTACAAGTGACGCCTTAATTTTATCTTTTATTTGAGTTAAGTTGTTACCTAACCATTCTAGATGATGAGAAAAGATTAATTGCGAACAACAAGGTATTAAGTCATACACCAATCATTATCAAAAGATATGACATTCATGAGTTTATGCTACGATGCTCAACAGTGATCAAGTGCATTCATAACCGAGAATTGCGGCGATCCGGATCATATTACATCCTGCAGGAGAGTATCTTGATCACCAGTTCTGTACGACTGTCCAGGTCGTACGTAACGACTTTTCGATTAGCAAATCCAATGATTGGGAATAAGACTACCCGGACCCAGGGACGCACCCCCACATGGGACCCCACGTCTGGCCCGATCACCATGTGAGTTTCAGGCTACGCCCCTGCGATTCTCCAGCACGTCAATCGCGGGTACGAAGTATTCCCGATCAGAGAGTTTGCTAACCTACTGGGCTTTACTGGTCCCATACCCAGTAAGTGATTAGATGATTATCACTTGATCAAAGGTTAAGACAACGAATCGGGCCTTAATCAAATTAATCTAGCAGACAGAACTACATTCCTAGCTTCTGCCCGCTTCTCAATTTTCAAGTCATCTTTTCAGAATTAACATGTATGACTCAAAATTCTTCCTTAGGGTTGGTAAACCAAGCATTTAAGCAACTAAGCAATTCTAGACTTGGGTTATCTACTAAAGGTTTGAACAAGTGGCAAAGATGTCCTTAAAACAAGGTATGATCATGCACAAGAATGGGTTTCAAGCAACTCCTAGACTTAGTGCATACATATAGCAAATAGCTAAATACAGGACACATGAAATATTGACTTCAAAATAATAGGTGTAATGCACTGGGGCTTGCCTTGTTCGCTTAAAAAGTTAGCACTGTCCGAAGGGTTGGCCTCGCAGGGGACCAATTCAAAGATTTCCTCAAACTCCGAAGATCCTTCTGAATATTCCGAGTAATCTCCTTCTGGTGCTTCGGGGTCTATAGCATAACATATGCAGGGGTTAGGAATGCAAATTTTTGAATATAAGACTATACAACTTTCCTTCATGATAGAGTTGCAAGCCAACAAGGACTATACAATTTATCATGATAAAGTTGCAAGCCAACACACAAAAACCCGAAAAGATTAGCCCACAATTTTTTTTTATTTCCTTAATTAACCTTACTTAAGACCTTTCTTTTATTTTTAGAAAAGGTTACAATTATTTTCTAACTTGAAAACCTAATTTCCTATGAGTTAATAATAATTTGTGATTATGAAAATGTTATTCCGTATTTTATGCATTTAATAAAGATTAAGTATTTATTTAATTACCTTAAAAGAAAGGCATTAAATAAATACCTAAATTTTTATTATTTTTCTAGGGTATAAAAATTTTAATGCATAAAGGAAAATAAAACAAGCCTAACAAAATTGGTTTCACTAATTTTGGACACTCCTAGAAATTTCTGTGATTTAAATGGTGAGATTCGGATTTAAACTATTTATTCTATAAAGGAAATCTAATTTTTCCCGAAAAACACCCCCGGCAACTTTTCTCACGCGACCCTACTCTACCCTCTCTCACTTGCGCTGGGCCCGGGGCGCGGACCCACCCTTTTCATATTCATTCTACCCGCCGGCCTCTTTCTCCCCCGGCCGGGCCCTACTGGGCTGATTCTTCTCCTCTCTTCTTCTCTTTTCACCGGTGACGGCCCAACGGCCCCTTTCTTCTTTTTCTCTTTTTCCGCACGCCAGCCTGCTGGATCTCTGGGCCTCCGGCCGTTTTCTCCCACGGCCGATCAACATCGGCTCCCTGGGCCTCCGGAGCGCCGGCCCAGCTGGCCTTCGCGTCCGACCGGCCTGCCTCCTTCACTCCTCTTCTCCACTGACGCGCGGGCCCCCAACTCCCAGCACCTTCTTCTTCCTCCCGCCAAAACCGACGCGACAGGGGGCGGCGTGGCTCGCCGGCCGGCGCCCTACCGGCGACGGGGCTAGGCCGGGGAAGCATCCCCATGCCCTAGCGCACCTGTGCGCTGCAACAGCTCCTCGGGAGATGGCCGGAGCCACTCCCTCCACGGCGGCGGGCGGCGGCACCTATGGCCGGTCGCGGCCACGCTCGACGACGGCGCAACCTACCCCGACGACGACTACTACACCATCCTAGCATCCCAAGGACCTGCCTACGACTACCCAAGAAGGAAGAGAGCAAGCGCAAGGAGGTGCTCACCGTGAGCAGGAGGTGCGGCGACGGCGGACAGAAACTGCGGCGGGTTCTGGCACGCCGGCGGGGAAGCTAGGCAACAAGTGGCTAGGGGTGTTGGTGGGGTATGTGTGGAGATGTAGACGGAGGGAATCGACGAGAGCGGCGGTGTGGTGGGGGAATTTTACCCAGCGGCGGCGGCTTGGACATAGAAGCGGCGGCGGTGAAAAGAGTGACGGTAAAAACGGGCGGCGTGGGAGCGGTAGATATTCAAGCTTTCACCGCGCACATGAACGACATCGTGCCCTACTTGTAGGCTTGCGTGGTGAGGGGGTGGTGTAGCTGCCGCGCTGGCGGGCGACCGAGAACAGCGGCGGCGACACGTCGAGCTCGGCTCTGTCAACCCCCTTCCTTTGTTCTCTGACGCCCGAAATCTTCACACCCAAATTGCGGTCGATTTCCAATCCGACGGTGCATATGTGTCTTAACCAAAGTTGTAGATAATCTTGAGCTTTTCAATTCATATTTAAACCTTTGCTCGAGATAAACATCAAAAAGTCTTCAAATTTGAATTTTTCTCGGGCAAATGACTGAACCTTTCTATCCCTCCATTCAGTTTCGTCAGTCACCTGACAGGGTCATTTACCTTACTTCGTAAATCGATTTAGTGATCCAAATCCTTTTCTTCCAGTCTAACTTCTCTCCATTTGTGTTCTACAACATCCCAGGGTTCCATTTTGCCCATAAACATGTACACCTCTTACTCTCCATCTCTCTGAAATCGACTCCAAACTTGGCCATATATTGCTGTTTCACACTTAGTCGAATTCAGCAGTGCAGTCCACCGTGACAAGATGCCGACTTTGAGCTTCCATTTGAAATGGTTCCCCCTACTGTTCCTGATCAACAACACCTGAAGATGCTTGTCCAAAGTCCATACTTTAATATGGTATAGTTGTTTTGATTCACTTATTTGAAAAATTCAACAGAATTCAATTTCAAAAAATGAACTCTGTGCTGTTTTTCTGAAACTGCTATTGTCGGACGGGGAACAGTAAACCTGTTTTTCATTTTTTTTCTTTGATTTTCTTGAGGTATTCAGGACCAATCCTTGTCCCAAATTTTGATCTTTGAGTTCTAATCACCCTTACACCTTCATTCCATATTTTTGCCGAACTTTTCTGAATTTCGAATTCAAAATTCAAATTTCGGTCAAATTTGGCCCGAATTTGATTTTTAGCCCATTTCTTCTTCTTTTCTTCATGAATTGCTTCCATTTCTTTAGAGTCACTTTGATGACTAAAATGGCAGGTATTACACTCTCCCTCTCCCCCGCCGCTCTGTGTCCCCGTGGGCCGCTCTCCCTCTCCCACGCCGCTCCTCTCACCGCCTCCGCTCGAATCGAGCTTTCCACCACCAGATCCAGGACCTAGTCGGTCCAATCCACCGCGGCCGGTACCGGATCCACCGTTCGACCGGATCCACCATGGTTGACCCCGTCGGCGGCGATGGACGACTTCAACGGCGAAGGGAATGGCGTGGAGTTCAATGTCGGTGGATCCGGCAACCCCGCGGGCTTCAATGCCGGCGGATCCGGCAATGCTTCGAGATTCGACTTCGGCAATGTCCCCGACTACGACGACGGCCACCGCACAAGGAACTTGTTCTCCCTGGCGCCGCTGGGCTCAGGATCCGGTGCGTACAACCCCTACACCTCCGTGCCGCATCGGAACTCGTCGTCCACCTTGCCCACCCCAAGCCAGCTGGGTATGTCCGGCTTCAACCTCAATGCAAGCTCCGATTGGCCGCACATCAATGATTACGAAGGGATCCTTCGCTCCGCCGACCAAGCGGGAGGAGGCGGCAGCAGCCGGGGCGGCCCTCCCGTCCGAGAGCCTTCCGACAGCGGTGGTCAGGCTGCGGCTCCCTTGCCTCGTCAGCGGCGACCTACATCCAGGGTGCGCGGTTCCCGTCGTCGCGGCGCGGCTCAAGCACTGGACACCGACAACAATCCGGTACATTTCGCTGCACATATTTACATCCAAGATCTGGCCTTGCGTATGCTTACATTATTCCCTGGTGTGCATGATTTGTTTCGGTTGGTCATGCTTACTGTCAATACTCGTTCATGCATTTCTTGTTCAATTAAATTGTGCACAGAATGAGCCAACCAGGGCCAAGTGGACCAAAGAGGATACTCAGGTTTTTTGTGAGCTTTACTGCCAACAAATTATTTGGGTAACTACAAGAATGGCAACATGAGCAAGTGGGGCTGGAAAGATGTGCAGGATAAGTTTCTAGCTGCGACTGGCAAGTTCCGTAACAGTGAGCAGTTTGGTTATAAGTACAGGCAGTTGAAATTGCTTTGGCAGTTCATCGAAGATCTTCGGACGAAGTGCACAGGCTTGGGGAACAGACCAGATGGCTCTATGGTTGCTAGTGATAAGTGGTGGGTGGACCATTCCAAGGTTCATGATCTTTGAACACCTCCTTCTGTACTCGTTTTCTTTCTCTACTACCTTCTGACTTTATGTGTGGTGTTATTTGCAATGCAGGGGAAGCAAGACTGGTATGATCTGAAGGATGGATGGCCAGAATACATTGACGAACTAGACCGCATGTTCTGTGAAGTTGCAGTGACTGGAGATACCTCCTTTGTTCCTGGGGTCAGCCGCCAGATAAACTTCATCAATAGCGGCGAAGTAGAAGATGCAGATGATGACTGTGGCACCCCTCGGAGCTGTGCGACCCCAGTCAGCAGTGGGAGCAAGAGGAGCTCCAGCAGCATCCGCAGCACAGCAACAAGCCCTAGCAAGAAAAACAAGGGCGCAGCTGTTCGGAACATGAACAACAACATGACAAGGTTCAACTCCAGTTATGATCATAGGACATCAGTGATCGAAAGGGCGTTGGAGGATAAGATCAAGGAGGTTGAAGATCTGAAGGAGAAGAAGCACCAGCGACGGGATGCTAGGAAACAAGAACAGAAACTAGTTACAGATTCAGCGACAGAGCTTGGAGTGCACCTGATGGACGGACAACTCTGGAATGGTGTGGTCAAGATCTGCATGAATGATGACCTACGCAATATCTTCCTGTGCACACCTGTTAAAGCAAGGTTGTCCATGATCAAGCAATATGCCGCTACGGTCTAAAACCAGACCCTATGTCTTTTGTGTGTGCGTGTCATGACGTGTAGTTGAATTAAGTTGTGTTGGTTATTATTTATGTTGTGATGACGAACATATGATGAACTATGGTAGGAAGCGCTAAATTACAAGCATGGTTGTTGAATTTAGTTACGTTACTTATTATTTGTTAAACTGATTGCCTTTGTGTGAGAACAATGGATGTTTCAATGGAGGTAGCAGGCTTTAGTACTGTGGCTACCAAATGAATTGTACTAACTGTTTCTGTGTTTTTTTGCAATGGGTAGGATGTTGAAGCTCATTTTGGTGCACAAGTTGAAGCTCCAGTGGAAGAGGAGGACGTGTTGGACGAGTGGTGGGAACTATTCTTGAAATTGGTGGTAGAAGACGATGATGAAGCACCATTTATCTATGGTACGTATGGCTATGCTATTCATCTGGACAAGTATTGCAATAGAGGACCGTATAGGAATCCAGCATTGACTGGGGAGCAATGGGTACTTAACAAGCTTGCCAATGAATCATCCTGTACACCATGTTTAGGATGACCCCACACATGTTTCATAGGCTGCATGATTTGTTGACATCTGAGTATGGACTCACAGCATCAAAATAAACCTAGCACGATTGAGGCTCTTGTAATGTTCCTTTGGATATGTGGGGAACCACAATCAGTTAGGCAAGCAGAGTACAGATTTGGAGATCACTAGCCACTGTGCATAGCCTATTTTGTAAAGTCCTCAATTGTATGGTAGACCTATCTGCCGATATCATTAAACCTCGGGACCCAGACTTTAGAATATTGCATCCCAGGTTGCAAAACAATCAGTTCTACCCTGAATTCAAGGGTTGCATAGGAGCAATAGATGGTACTCACATTCCTGTGGTTGTGCCAAGTGAAAAGTTTATGCAGCACATGTGTAGGAAGGGCAAGACAACCTGGAATGTCATGGCCGCTTGTGACTTGGATATGGTCTTTACTTTTGTCCTTGCTGGGTGGCCTGGTTCAGTGCATGACATGAGGGTGTTTGACGATGCAATCACAACTTACAGAGACCACTTCCCAAAGCCACCTAGAGGTACACACAACAAAACTAGGTCATTACTGTTTTCTAATTGAAGCATTGTAAACTTACAGGTACTTACTGCTGGTGTTGAGAAATACTACTTGGTAGACTCGGGGTATGCAAACCGCACCGGCTTCCTAGCTCCTTACCGGCAGACCAAGTATCACATCCAAGACTTTCAAAATGCGCACGAACCACAAGGTATGAAGGAGATATTCAACTTTGCACATTCATCTCTTAGAAATGTGATCGAAAGGGCGTTTGGAGTGTTGAAAATGAAGTAGCGCATATTGTTGGACATCCCGACCTATCCACCAGATACACAGACACGTATTATATGTGCATGCATGTCATTGCACAACTTCATTAGGGTTAATGGTGACGTTGATAGTCACTTTGGTATAGTGGACAACAACATAAACTATGTGCCTGTTGAAGGCACTCAGGATCAGCTGGAAACAGTGCCTGCGCCAGAGAGTGCGGACATGGCAAGCATGAATGCATTTCGAGACATGCTTGCTGAACATTTGTTTGCTAGGTCTTGAATAATTTGTGATTGAGGACATGTAATTGTTTATGTACTTTGTGAGAATTTGTAACAATTTGCGGTGTTGTGAATCTGTAATAATTTGCGGTACACTTGAGAATATTTTCCTTGATGTTTTGTTTTTGAAAATGCAATAAATTGTGTAGACATTAGAGTTGTTCATGCATTTTTGCATGACAACATACAGAATTGGTGGTATTAATGATGCTAAACAGTGAATTGCAAAGTTTGTAGAGCCCAAATTTTGGACATGCAAAATTTGGCACAGTTGCAAATTTCGGCTGAACAGTAAATGCAAAGTTGGGAGGTCCAAAGTTGGGCAACTAAACAGGGCCTAAAAAATGCTAGAAGGTGGAAGTTGGTGTAGTCGCCATCCAAGGAGTAGTACGTGATCTGGAGCAGTGATAAGGGTGCCTTTGATTTAACTTCCAAACTTGCTTTTGCTTAAAAAATCAAAAGCACTCTTCCAACATTGTCAAAATTACCCACTTCATTCTTTCCCGTCATCTTCCCTCGAACATCAGAGCACCACAACATCCGCACGCTCTCCAGCGGTGCATTGGGGTCAGACGCGGCAGCCCTCTCCGCCCTCCTCTCTCCTCCTCCCGCGTAGGGATGGCGGCGCGAGCTCCCAGCAGGGGCGGCCGCGCAAGCTCCCCGCGGGCAACCGCGCCTGCTTCCCCGGCGGGCGGTCGCGCCTGCTCCCTCGGCGGCTGTGCGAGCTCCCCCGCAGGCGGTCTTGATTTGGTTCGTCCCTCCATGGATTTGTAAATTTGAGTACTCAAATGGATTCACAAGACATCAACGGAGCTTTGATTGCAAGTGATTGAGTTGAGATTCAACATGGATGACGAATTTCACCGAAGAGTGATCGTTTGTTTTCACGAAGGGGAAGACGGGAAGGAACAGAGGAAGAAGATGGGTGAGTGGAGATGGTGCCGACAAGGGGCAGGATGCTGCGACGCCGGTTGGGACCAGGATGCAGCGGTGCGGGAGGAAGCCAGCCACGGCGCCGGCTGGGGCTAGGATGTGGCGTCGCGAGCGGAAACCGGAGGGGCTCACGAATCCTCGTGCAGTTGGGGGGCAGGCGCGTCCGAGGCTCCGAGCTCCGAGCTGCTGCAGCGTCCGGGCAGCGGCAGGCCGCAGCGCATGGCGAGGAGGTAGAGCAGGACGGCTTAGTGCAGCAAGTGCCAGAGCAGGCGGTGACGCGGCCTAGCTGGGGCTGGAAGGACTCTCGAGTGGACAGCAAATGAGTCAAGGCAGAGAAGAATGGAGTCAAAGCCGTGAAAGGATAACGGAGAAAAAAGAAGGGATACAAATATAATAGAAAAGAAAGAGCAATTGTTGATTTAATCAATATATTTTTTATTTTATGCGAAATCATATTATAAATGGTAGGAAAACATAAAATTCATTTGTTTATAAAGGCCTCCTCCATTTATTTATAAAGGACTCCAGGCGTATTACAAACGTTTCTTACCAAACCTACAGTTTCACGGCTGTTTCAACCAAACGGCTTTCAGCTTTTTCACAGCTCACGGCGACTTTTTCATAGCCTACAACAATTTTTTTCATAGCCTACAGCAGCTTTTTTCATAGCTCACAACCCAACCAAACATACCTTAAGTAGGTGGATGTGAAAGTTAGGACTGCCACGAGGAGGGAACTGATTTAGAGATGCATACATGTGTAGCATATAAAAAAGTGACATATCCTTGCCTGAGGGTTGTATTAGAATAGGCAGGCCCTAGCTAACAATCCCTTGGCTTCATATTGCGTGGCGCCACATGGTGCAAACCTCGTGTCCAGCCTTTAGAGTGAACGATCTTTTGTGTGCACGCTTGGCACTCTTATCCTTAGCCTTCTTGTGACATAGCCAAGGAGGCGCATCATCTTCTTTCATAGTAACCTTTTTGTTTTCACCTCTGTTGATTTAATTCAAACCACAAAATACTATGAGGGAAGGGCTAAAAAACACTGTGCACTTACGGCGGGACATTAATGGTAGCATAAGTACAAGAATGGTGGCATATATAACTGGTGCTAACAATAACCGGGACTCTTGTCGGCAAGGAACTTAACGGGTGCTCCAAAGGTGAAATAGGGGTAGTCTTGGTGACCATCGATACCATTGGATATTTTTTTAACTGAGTTGATGATTTTCTTTACTTATTGCATTTATGTTTGCATAGTTACTTCTTGTGCTTAAGTGTTTACTTTTGTAGAGTAGTCCTCTAGGACTTGAAACTAGGTTGCAAGCCTCTTAGAGATAGTCACACTAGGTAAGTTCAGAGGACAACTATATAGAAATATTGTAGGCTTATCTTGTGAAAGTTTTAGTTTGGTGGAAATTTTAGCTTCGGAGCCCAATAGTCCTAACTTCCCAATTCATCCTCTCCCTCTCACAAGTCACAATGATTCCCTGTACCACGTCGCAAGTGATGGGTGCCATAAAAAAGGAGGTCACATTTTTTTTCTTCTTTCCATGTATGAGAAAAATGTATATCAGGTACATGTACATCACCTTTGCATTTCTAACATTTGTATATATATCTCGTACATCACTTTGCATTTCTCATGAACATGTCATGTTTGTACATGCATGTATGTAGCTAGTCCATTAGAGTGTAAATATCTCTACTATAAATTCTTCCATATTTGAAAGAAAGGAGCACTTCAAACTTATTACCACCTTTAAGCTTAATTACTAAACAAACAAGCATTATAATCTACTTGGTAATGTATTTTTTGTGACCTATTACCCCTATGAGGTAAGAGGTCCCATCTTTTAATCCTAGCCTATGCATGGTGCACATAATGTGTATTTGATTCGGGAGTACCTTAAAAGATCCAAAGTATGTACATCATGCAAAAAGTATATATATTTAGTGCCATGCAAATCACCAGAAAAATATATAAAAAGTTCATGATCATTAATATGGAAGTACGGACTAAGACAATCAATTATGTTAGAGAGTGGAATCAAGAGAGATATCTAGAGTTGCATACAGTGAAGCACTAGAGTTATGAAACTTCCTGAAGATGAAGTCAACTAATAGTAGCCAAAAAAAAAACCGAGCACCGGTATCATGCCATCCTGTGTGCTTGTGTGACCATACGACTAGTGTACATTAAAAATATATTTTTAAAATCACGATTCAGTATGACTTGATATCTT
Source organism: Setaria viridis (assembly GCF_005286985.2). Lineage (NCBI taxonomy): Eukaryota > Viridiplantae > Streptophyta > Magnoliopsida > Poales > Poaceae > Setaria > Setaria viridis. The sequence goes on from NC_048266.2 coordinate 4,216,897, forward strand.
TGACCTACTATTAAGCAATCACTATTTGACTCGATATCAAAGTCGGTTTTCCAATTAATTGAAACATGGGTCAAAAGATTCGCCCATGATCTATAAATACCACCTTTGTGCTTGTCATTCTTTGCATCCCAAGAGCCCTCTTCATAGTTCATAGTAACCAGTAGCAATTGTTGTAGGACACAACACTCACCCCCCCATGGACTCTACCAAGTCCAACGGAGAGTGGAGTGCCTCTGAGATCAACATGGTGAAATCACTCATCACTAGGTACAATGCCAACAACAGTTACGCTGATGAAATGAACAAAAAGCATCACAACATTGTTAATGAGATCCAGACAATGTTTCCGATGAAGGAGAAGCATCAAGCAATCAGCTTGTATGTTGATTTGGTGGTACAGATGATGCAAAGTGGCACCGGTGATGGCTCCGTCCAGCACTCTGTGGCAGCGAGCGGGGACCTTGTGAGCAACAACTTTGAAATTCAGGTGGAAGATCCACCCATGGACAACATGGACATGTTGCTTGGCTATCCAACAATGGATACAGGGGCCTTAAGGGTGGCAAGGGAGGTGCCAAGTAGGCAGCCCGCTCCTCGGATGGCAAGGCTGCACACCAGGTTTTGGACCAAGGCGGAGCACAGGTTATTGATTTTCTAGATATCTTTATATTCTTTACATACACAATCTGTGATCATTTTATTTATTTTGCATTTTTTTGGAAATGGTTGGCATGCATTTCTTTTGAATTATTACATATATCGCTAGGGAACAGGGTTAGTGTTTGGGATTTTTTTAGAATTGATGCTATTGGGCTTATAAAGAGGTTTGCAGAGAAGGTGAGCAATAGTGGGGGCGCTACAAGGCATGGTACAGTAGACTACATGCACTTGAGAATATGCATGAGCGGATACGATGGCAGTAGGGCAGCTTGAAGATGATAGGTTACCAAGGGAGAGGTAGAGGGAGCAGACCTAGCGGCAATCGAAGTGCCAAAAATGGCAGAGAAGTGTCAGTGGAAGCAAGAAGTGACTGCTCAAAGAGTGAAAAGGAAAAAAATAAATAGCCATTCAAACAATAGCATAGCTTAGTGGAGTATTGATTATCATGAAGCACATATATCTAGTGTTGTTTTAACTGCTTTTGAGCATATCAAGGAGATCTAAATTCCTACCTCATTGGTTCATCCAAAACCCTATCTCATTTCAGGTTGTTCCTTCGCGGTCTGCAAGTGTACGGCCGTGGCAACTGGAAGAGCATCTCTAAGTACTTCGTTACCACAAGGACACCGATGCAAGTCTCTAGCCATGCCCAGAAGTACTTCAAGAGGCTGAAGAATGCTGCCCGTAGGCAACGCTATAGCATCAACGACGTTGGCCTCTACGATGCTGAGCCCTCAGTGCAAAACAACACTTCCAGCTGGGAAGGGCTCACCTTCACCAAAGGCGCCTACGCCACCCCTAGCCCCTATGGTGCTAGTGGTCAGCACACCACCATGAACAATGTGGCCCAAGTCAGGTCGCCCATCCTTAACCATGCCAGCCATGCTGGAACCAGCAACCAGGCGGCCGTCGGGGCTGGTGACCAAGAGATGGGGACTACTAGTTCTTATGTGGCTCCTATGACGGAGGGGGATGGGGGCTTGCAAGAGGCTTTGGCTGGTGATCATCTGGGCGATTTCCTTGATGACCTAATGATGAATATGGACATTTTCTAGGTTTCACATATGGTCTAGTATCCTTATAAGGTGCATGGCAATCTAGATTATTGTTGAAGACAATATATTTACAAGCACCACTCCTACTAGTAATTGGGAGTGAATTATAATTTCGTAGCTATAAACATAGCAACTTGTATTGATTTGGTACCGTTATATGTATTTGTTCGTGTTTTATTATTGTGGTGCTTGTATTATTTGTTTAATATATCGACTATAGTTATATGGACATTACCGTGAGCTTATACTTAATATATATGTATTTTATTGTTAACTATAGCTAGGACATCCTCAACCTCAGACCTCACGACGCTTCTCTTGACTTCTACTCCGTCTGTTCCAAATTATAGGTTGTTTTAGGTTTCCTGGATTCATAGATGTTGTTATACATCTAGATATACTGTATATCTCACTACTGGGGATTCCACATGTACCGGTTGGTAACCCCCCTTTAGTACCATTTAGTACCGGTTGTCCAACCGGTATTGGCAATTCCGGTACTAGAGAGGACCTCTAGTATCGGTTGAAATAACTGGTACCAAAGGGTATTAAAAAATTAAAAAAACAAAATCCTCCCACCCGCCGGCCCCTAAAAGGATCTAGGATGTCTACTAGAGGGGGGTGAATAGTCGAATCTGAAAATTTTACACGTAAAATAAGGTTATCAAACACGTCCGGGCAAAAATTTCGGAAATTTCTGGAAAAATCTTCAGATTTTTTCGGATTTCTACGAAAACAACTACAACCTTAAGGTTGACCTGTTAGATTTTAGATCGATGAATATAGGTTATTCCACATGTTGTTCTAAGACTTTTCAGCAAGATATAACAGCTTCAAACACACTAGAAAAGGAGATCGAGCACAAACCCTAAATATGTGTTCTATGCAAGAATCCATCTGTGTGCAAGTTTGAATTATGTGCCTTCCTAACTACAACGTTTGTATGCCACACAAGCACTAGCAATGACAACACGCAAGATAGAAATCAAAATTTATCACAATGTGCACAAATGAGATGGAACTGATGCTTGCCTTGTTGTGCTTGCGTCTTGCAGGAGTTGTACGCAGCTCATAGCGACGGGCTTCAGGTGGAGACCATGATGATGTAGAGGAGTGTGCCAGTGTTGCCGCCTTTGTTAGGTACCCCAGTGTAAGTTCCCTTTTTTTAGAATTGAACTCAACCAATTAGAGTCAATCATTCATGGCTCAGTTAATTAAAGAAAAATTATAATCCAACGCCATGTCTCCGTTCAAGTTTAACATAGCACTTGGAACTAAATATACATTTGCTCTTTGCCATATGGCAACTATAGTAACGATTCAATTTTACTCAACCAAACGGCCTAAACAGACCCTAGATAAACAACCAGTCTTGTACCTTTCCCAAAGCCCAGTCAGCAGAATCAAAGTAAGCTCTTTCATGGTCCTCATATGAAATTTTAAACATAGGTAAGAGGATATGGACATTAGAGACAAAAATAAATTAACTTCTCTTGTTGTGGTGAATGCATACCATCTCTTTCATTATGATTAGAAGCTTCTACTTTCTCATCAGATATAACACAAATATGATATAAATCTACTTTCTCAGGACAGTTACGGAATTCAGACATAAATCTTGACATGATGAACAATATCAGTTTGTAGGATACATACAAATCACTACATCCAAATAACAGACTATTTAAGCTACTGCGGACGGGGAGTCCAGTAGCATTAAAACTTGGATCCTATGTGTAGGATCAACCCCACTTAATAATTCAGTTACTAAAGAAATGCTTTGTGAAAACCCTTTTGAAAATGAACCCTTGCGTGTGTTGAAAATCTAGCTTTATTGCAAATAAACCTTAGCCTTATCCTTGATATATCCTGTGCATATTCTTGATTGTATCCCCCTCCGTGGATGAGGTTGGACTTGTTGAGTACTTTTGTACTCACCCTTGTTTTGTTGCTTCAGAGGAAGATCCGAACTTCGTTGCCGAGGATTTCGAGTAGGAGGTCGCTTCCACACCCAACGCTGCATGTGGTGTTGGCCTTTGCAGAATGCTTCCGCTGCCGTATAGTCTCGAGTGCTGTCTCTTGGCAGTAGCTTGCTCACTGTTGTTGTTTATTTACTTATCGTGTCGGCGTGGCTTTTGCGCCCACTCTCTCGAAAGTTGTACGGTTTATGAACCATCTGTTGAATAAATGTGTTATCAGCCTCCTGGGACTGATATTTGTATCACATTTAGTCTCTACTTATGTGGGGACGCTTCAGTTTGGCATGGTATGGGGCTTCACTGGCCTTCGTTGAGAGTTGTGAAACTTGATGGGCTTGTTGTATTCTTGCTTACCAACAACTTTTGCCCCCAAGTTGCTTCATGCCATGTACCACTCTTCTTACCCCCATGCCTGTAGTATGATTGTTCTTCACAAATGGAATGAGCTCAATTGAGCCTTGCTCAAACTTACCTAGCCCCTTTCCATCTTTGAAGTCAAATTTTTTCATGTAGCTTGACCCAAAACCCTTGGTATGATTTTCAAACTCACCTCTTTTTGGTGTGTTCTTCTCCTCATTGAGATTTGAGTTTGACAACCTAGCAATCTCATTCTTCATAACATTTATTTGGGCAATGTTAGTAGCATAAGCATTTATATTAATGTTATGACATCTTGCACAACCATTACTAGTAGAGGCACTAGAAGATATGGATGCACTCTTCTTGCACAACCATTAGAGCTAGATGATGTACTCTTCTTAACAATATCATGTTGAGCTTCAAGTGCCATATGTTTGGCTTTCAAACTAGTGAGGTTCTCTTGAAGCTAAACATTTTCATCCTTAAAACTAGCACTAGTGTCCTTAACCAAAAAAAGCTCCTTAGTTAGTTCATCCACTTTCATCTTCTCTTTAGCAAGAGATTTCTCAAGGCTAAGAATTTTATCAACTTTAGTATTGAGCAAGTCCTCTTGCATCTTGAACCCCTTTTTTTCATTTTCAAGAGACTTTTCAAGGGCAATGGTTTTCTCTCGCTCAAGCCTAAACAACTGTTCTTGCACCTCAAGAGTCTCATCCCTATCTTCTATTTCCATCATCAATTTCATTATTCTTTTAGATGCTTGTTTGCCTAAACCTTTTAAATCATTTTCATCATCACTAGCATTACCATCATCATCATTATTGTGAGAGAGAGTTTTGGAGTCTACCTTTGGCCCTCTAGCCATGAAGCAAGTGTGGGTGAAGCCATCTTCATCATCAGCAAGATCATCAAATAGAGATGACTTGGAGATTGGGGCTTCAAATGCCATTGTTGCCACACCAACCTCCTCATTGGAGTCTGAGCTTTCTTCATTTGAGTCCCATTCTTGACCCAAATGAGTTTCACCAACCTTTTTATTGTACTTGCTCTTGTCACGCTTGGATGTGTCATTTCTCTTTATCTTGACATCTGGGCAATTAGCAATAAAATGGTCCTCCTTGCCACATCCAAAGCATGGCCTCTTTGACTTCCTTTTACTCTTTTCTTTGTCTTTGTTCTTCTCAAAGAAGCCACCCCTCTTCATCATTCTCCTTACTCTTTTCATGAATAAGGCCATCTCTTCCTCATCCATGCTCTCACTATCACTATCATCATCATGTTTCTTGACGGTGGCCTTTGATGATGAGCTTGCTTCCTTTTCCTTGCTCTTGTGGATTGCCTTGAGTGCTACCCCATTGTTCTTCTCAATTTGCTTGTGAATCTTGGATATATTATGGGGTAGCTTGGATTCCTTGACGGTGATAAGGTGCTCTTCAATTCTTCCAATCACGTCTGCCGGCGTGAACTTCTTGAGTCCTCTCTTCTCCCTGATCAAGATTGGGAGTTGAACATCTCTAGCCATGTAGGCTGAGAGGATCTTGTCAACCACTTCTCTTCTTCCTCACTTGTCACTCCCAAGAGACCTTATCTTGTTAATTATTTTGTTCAACCTATTGAACATCTCTTGGGGTGTTTCATCTTCCTCAATGATGAACCGATTTAGTTCACTTTCCAAGACTCTAATTCTTCCTTGTCTAACTCTCTATGTGCCTTGGTGGTTGATGAAAAGAGTGTCCCACACTTCTTTGGCGGATTGCAAACCATCCACCTTATCAAACTCTTTGGCACACAAGGAGCTCTTGATGAGATGTAAAGCTTGATAATTGTGTTGAAAGTCAAGAGCTTGATCTTGTGAGAGAGTAGCATCTTCGGGTGGAAAAGTGATACCTACACTCACAAAATTCCAAAATGCGGCATTGACCGCCATCAAATACTCCCTCATCGAGCTTTTCCACTTGGCATAGCTTATCCCGTCAAAATGAGGTGGCTTTCCCAAGTGAATTGACCGGATGAGGTATTAACATTTAAACGATTGTAATTGAAAGGGATTTGATGATACTCCCTTCTTGAACCGCAAGGTCCGGAGCGAGTAGACCTTGCATCATCGTACTCGGAGTCATCGGAGGGGGATTCGTCACTATCATGACGCCTCCTCTCACTTGTGCTTGCTCTACCAACACCTCCACCTTGAGCACTTGTTGGTGCTCCTTGTGGTACCACAGGTTGTTGGGTGGTGGTTGGATTGGAGATGTCACCTCCAATGGCCACATCTTGATTCCTTGACGTCGACATCTTGATACTCCAAGCGGTTAGGGTTTAATCCAAAGACCAAAGCTCTGATACCAATTGAAAGGATCTGAGATGTCGACTAGAGGGGGGTGAATAGTCGAATCTGAAAATTTTACATTTAAAACCAGCTTATCAGACACTTCCAGAAATTTCTGGAGATTGTTCCAGAAATTTCCAAAAATTTTGAAAATTTTTGGAGAAATTTTCGGATTTTTTCGGATTTCAATGAAAACAACTATAACCTTAAGATTGGCCTGTTAGATTTTAGATCGACGAATATAGGTTGTTCCACATGTTGTTCTAAGCCTTTTCAGCAAGATATAACAACTTCAAACACACTAGAAAAGGAGATTGAGCACAAACCCTAGATATGTGTTCTATGCAAGAATATACATGAAAGCAAGCATAACAAGTAAGAGAGACACAAGGATTTGTTACCGGAGTTCAGCTTCACACCGCGAAGCCTACATCTCTGTTGAGGACCCACAAAGGGTGGGCTTATATCACCAAGCCACTTTCCTCCCTCTAACGACCACAAAGATCGAGCTAGAGTCACTTACTCAATCGAAGGGGTAATACAAACTTCCCGGGATAGCCACAAAGCTTGGATGCTCATCCGGACGATGCCTAGCCGGCTAGAAGCTTGAAGCTTCAAGAGTAACAAACACGAACCACCGACTTGACGAAGAACGAAGGTGCTCGAGAGTTGGAGTTGCAGCTCTCTAGCACAATCCCTTGCCCACTCACCAATCTCTGCTCAAATTCCCACCAAATCTCACAAGGAAGTCAAAGGGGAGCAAGGAGGGAGCTTTAGAGTGTTTCTGCAGGTCAGAACAGTAGAGAGGCAAGAGTGGGTGAAAGGGAGGGGGTGAGGGGGTATTTATACCCCTTTACTCCAAAACTAGCCGTTATAACAAAGATTGCGAAAATTTCCGAAACTTTCTCCGGAGATTTCTAGAATCTCCGTAATTTTTCGAGAAAACTTCTGGAAAAATCCAGACCTCCGGAGACTCTCCGGAAACTCTCCACTTCCGGAATATTCTGGGAAAACTTCCGAAAAATTCTGGATTTCTCTAGTTAGCACTTCTAATTATCTCCATGTGACGTGCAAGTGCAAATGGTGTCTCTCATAGGTTTTGTTAGGTCATCTTGAGCACCTTTTTCATCATCAAGACCAGAGATCACGCATCCCTATTAATAGTGAGGCATTCCTAAACTCAAATTCAAACCGAAAATAAATTTAAACTAGATAAGATGCCGCTCAACATTTCATTTCCTTTTGAGGGGTCCATCACAAGTGCTCCATGACCAATAATCCATTTAAAACTGCTTATGCACTTGAATTTTGTTAGATACTTAAGCTTTTGTCATTAAATTAGCAAAACCCACTTAGGGGGCCAAAGATACTCTTCAGCCCGCACCCCCACCGTCGGCCCCCTTCGCCAGCCCCTTCCGCCGGCCCCGCACCCCCGCCAGCCCGCCCGCTCGCTCCGCCTCCGCCCCTCCACCCCATCGCCCGCCGTCGCCGCCGCCGCTGCTCCTCACCGCCGGTGAGGGACGGAGGAGGGAGGGGAGGGGAGGTAGTAGAGGAGGAGGAGGAGATGTGTGTGTGTGAGAGAGAGAGAGAGGGAGGAGGCAGTGTAGAGGAGGAAGGGATAATGAGGAGGTAGTGTGCACGGGGGAGGAGGGCGTCGGGAGATTTAGTACCGGGTGGAGCCCCCACCCGATACTAATGTGCCTTAGGGCATCTAGTACCAGATGGAGCCCCCACCCGGTAATAAAGGGGGTCACGGGGGACTTCTCAGGAACTATCCGTTCGGTTCGGTACTAATGCTAACATTAGTACCAGGCTCTACTTGGACCGGTATTGAGGCCGTGGACGAAAGGTCCATTCCCTAGTAGTGTCTAGATATGTAGCAACATCTATGAACCTAAAAAAGCTAAAACAACCTACATTTTGAAATAGATGGAGTATTTGATACCACACCCCCCTGTCATCATCGTGCACCCATCCCTTCTCACTGATCATTCCATTTTGAAACTCTCCCACCATGATCGTCTGGGCACCCCAGCCAGCTTGTTGCAAGGAGAGAGCTCCTCTCGCTGAGGAGTCCATGAGCAGTGAGCACTGTGTCTAGGTGTAACTTTTGTTGGAAGGCGCATTCTTCCTGTAAACACTAGCGATAACAGTGCAAGGCGTGTTTGTTTCAGCTAAAGTAGCTGTTTGGCAATCTGGTTTCTGGTCTATGGCCTAGGCCTAATCCATGCACAAATTAAAACCCCTCCTTGTGGACTCCACCTAATCCCTGTGCAAAACCTCTCCCATCCTTGTGGACTTGACCTAATCCAAACGCAAATATTCCCCACGGTCTTCTTGTAATGTGTAAACATTTGTACCACAATCTGGCATGAGCTGATGGGAGATATGGATTGCTAGATCGTGCATCCTTTTGGGCATGATTATAGAATCAGAGAAAAAAATGCTGCATTTTAGCAAAGAACAAAGACCCTAAAACTACACTTTTCTGGCGCATCAGAGGACCTGATGGTGTTAAAAACTTGCATCTCGAAGCAAACGCAAAAGGATATATTGGATCATCCATACAGTACAATTACAAATGGTCCACAGCATTTTAGCATACAATTTCTTAAGCATAGTAGTTCAAGCTCGACTTCTTCTTGGCCTGGACTTGTATAATTCCTTCGTTGAAGTCCTCGTGAGTCACCTGCACATGCAGACACCAGCCTCAGAAACTACAGCAAGCAATCATCCCAACGAGAATGCAAGAAAAAATTGAACTAATATCAACCTATAGAAACCATCCTACTTTGATGAACGTGTCATTTTTTTCCAATATCATTGTGCTTTCGCATTGATAACAAGTATAATAATCAAATGAAGCAAAGCAAGTCACCTCTGTAGCATCCCGCCTTAGGGCAAGCATACCAGCTTCCACACAAACTGCCTTTAGCTGTGCACCATTGAAGTCATCTGTCGAGCGAGCCAACTCTTCAAAGTTGACATCAGGATTTACATTCATCTTTCTCGAATGAATCTACAGAGAACCACACACACATTAGTTGGAGCATGACCTAGAAAACCCATTGACAAACTTAAGCAAATTAGACATAATAAGTTGTGGAGACCTACTTGCAAGATTCTAGCTCTTGCTTCTTCAGATGGGTGAGGGAACTCGATCTTTCGGTCCAAACGACCAGATCGCATCAGAGCAGGGTCAAGGATGTCAGCACGGTTTGTTGCAGCTATGACCTTTATTCTCTCATCGCTGCTGAACCCATCAAGTTGATTCAGCAATTCCAACATAGTCCGCTGAACTTCTCTGTCACCGCTAACTTCACTGCAGGCGCACACAACAAAATTCTAGTTACCCTACAGAAGATATTCTTTTTTCTAATAAGAACGTTTTATTTGGACAAAAAAAATAAGTTTCTCTAATCTTATGCACAAGATTAAGGCCTTCAGTACATAAAGGGTACAATAATCAGCCGAGATTAATGCAGGAATAAAACAATATAACACAAACTGTCATAAAGACATACCTATCAAACCGCTTGGTACCAATGGCATCTATCTCATCAATAAATATAATACAGGGAGCTTTCTCTTTGGCAAGCTGAAATGCATCCCGGACAAGCTTTGCTCCATCACCAATAAACATCTGAAACAGCAAAAGAATGTCATTACTACTCTACCTGGAAACTATGCTCAAGATAACAGAATAAATAAACAGATTTTGCATGGCAAAGAATCGTCTCATGTGTGTCCCTTCAAAGATAGGGTCACATGGTAAGCTAGTCATGCAATCAGATGACATTTTAGTCAAACCACTTAACCATGCTTTGGTCCACAAATGCCATAGCATACATACATTATAAATGAAATGCAAAACCCTGAATTAATTCATTAGGTGTGTCATTCAACTGACTAAAAATATGGTATAGAAAATGCTTACTAAAACATTCAGGAACACACTAGACCCGAACAAGTTAACCAACAATATTACATCCATGTCCCAAAGCCTAAAGGTATAAGGCACAAAACAAGACAAACTAGCTTCTGAGAACTTTGTTACTATAAGAGAATACATTTCCAGAACCAAAATGTTGCACAGGTGACAACTGAAACCAACAACATAACAGCATTTCCTGAAACAGGAGTTGAAGGGAAGAAACCACAAAAACATTCATGTACATAAAAATTAACTTGTATGGTGCGATGGCGCAATAACAAGTACTCCCTCCATCCCAAATTAATATTCGTTTTGACTTTTCTAGGTACATAGATTTTGATATGCACATAGATATATACCATGTCCAGATACATAGCAAAAGTAATGTATCTAGAATAGCTAAACCGAATTGTAATTTGGGACAGAGGGAGTAGCAAGTATCACACAAAATCGAATTAACCTGAGTGATAAAACAGAGCTCCTCAAGTAATAATTACCTGGACCAGTTGTGGACCAGCTAACTTCAGAAAAGTTGCATTAGTCTGTGCGGCACATGCACGAGCCATGAGTGTCTTCCCTGTTCCTGGTGGTCCATACAAAAGAACTCCTTTTGGAGGACGAATACCCAACTTTTGGAACCGGTCTTTATGTGTCATGGGCAGCACAATTGCCTCCACAAGCTCTTGAATCTATATTCAAGATGTAGCAAGGAATAAGATACAATAGAGAAGCAAATGAGTGAAAACATAACATTATTCATTTTTTAATGAATGGACTGGTGCCACCTACACGACTATTCACTAAAGACCTACAATTGGCTCTAGATATTGCCATTTACTAAACAGAAAACTTACAAGGTTTCAACATTCATAAAGTAAAATACCTGTTTTTCAAGACCTCCAATATCATTGTAATCCTCAGTGGGCTTTTCATCTACCTCCATTGCCTTCACTCGCGAATCATACTCTGATGGCAGTGTATCCAGTATAAGGTAGCTATCTTTGTTGACTCCAACCAGATCACCAGGCTTGAGCTTGTCAGGGTCAACTAACCCAACAACAGGAAGGAATATAGTCTGAAATCATCAAGATATAAACAAAAAATGCAGTTCATAAGACACTTCTTACTTTAAAGTTGAACTTAAGACATGATTCAATCAAGACATGGAAGAATGGGAATTAACAGTAAAGTAAAATATGCATAATCCACGCCTGCAAGGCCATGCTCATACAGAAGAAAAGACTTTGGCTTACTGATTAGAGCACAATGTGACAGCTAAACAAGCATATAGCTGCTCTACAGAATTCTTGATTTTTCAAAAAAAAATCCAATTATGACTGCTAAAACATATTCCTCTTTCAGTTAATTTAGTTATATTAATGGCATCATACATGCAGCACCCAAACCATAAAAACATTAAGCTCATTTTAGATCCCAATATGACTAGACCTGGCAAGTTAAGACTTAAATCAAAATCCACTATCTAAAGATCAAAGGAAGCAGTGTAATCCTGATTCAACCATTTTATTGACTAATTATCTTCTATAGAGGGTATCCGATACATGCCTTTGACAATAAGCCTTTTTAGTATGTACGTTAGCAACAAAAAAATGTTTAACTATTGATGACATGATTATACTTTTGATAAAGAATTGCTAAAGTATATTTTCCATATTATAAATCTATTACTCTTACACATATTAGTGGTCAAAGAAAAACATGGAATATGATACAAAAGACAAAAATGAGATGAAAAGAGATTGCTCACTTGTCTCGTGGAGGTCTTCAGAACAACACATTTTCCTTTCCTTTGTGAGTCTAAATCAATGTTAGCACCATCCTCCTCAGCTTCATCCTCAGGGTTCATTTCCAAGATCTAAAACAGTTGACAAAGGTTGAAAACAATAAGTAATACAGGAAAATATCCCAAATTAAAAGATGTACAGAAAATCTGCTCACCAAATGCCAAAGATCCAAGAAACAATAATTGTTTATCGCACGTCCCAATAAAGAGGAGTGGAGTATAGTAAGCTACTAGATTGCATCATACTACATTGTCCAAGTCAAAGTTTGTTTAAGATGAGATACTTGAATGCTGCATATATAGATTAAAAAAGAAACTATAAAACCATTAATTCTGCAAGAGCTAATGTCCTAATGCGGGTTCATTTAACTTGAAAACCTAGCTAATGTCCTCCTGGGGGTTCATTTAACTTGAAAATATTCAAAGCCTCGTGTTGAAACAGACCAGTAATCAAGTCCCAGTGTTTCTGGACATTAGAATTTCTAATCAGACCATTGTTTACTCAAACTAAATAATCACTGATGTACACACAAACTACCCTTAACTAGTTTGAAGTGGATGAATTTCTAAAGGAGAACAAGAGAAACATGTGTCTAAGACCTTTATGCACATAAGCTTAAAATGAACAGAAGGAGGGAAATTTCAATAAAATCACAATAAATAAGATCTGGTGTTAGGATTCCTAACCCGAACATGGTTACACAAATTAAAGAAGCATTACTTTACAGACAAACTACTCCTTACTAATTTGTGAAGGAAAACAAGCAGAACATATGTTTTGTTGCATTTGTGGGCCTTACATATAAAGTTCTACTAACAATTAGAATGGAAAATTTGAGAACAATCACAATAAATAAGGTCACAAGCAGTTCTATTAGTTTGCTCAAGTTTGATAGCAAATCACGTGACCAGCAACATACATTTCACTCATTCACTTCCATGATCTTAAATTAAGATGAGACACAACAATAAGCAGCGATCTAACAATTCGGAAAGGACTCCGAGGGGGCTGCGGCACATCCTACCTCAACGATGTTGCCGACGAGGTAGGGCAGCTGCTTGTTGAGCTTGATCTTCTCCTGGTTCTCCTTAATCTTCTCCTTCACCGACTCCAGCTCCAGGTTCGTCCGCTGCAGCTCGTCCTGCGTGCCACCAAAAACAAAACCATCCCAACGAATCAGACCCAAACCCTGACGCCGAGCGAGGATTCAGAACCCCCGGCGCACACCGCGGGGGATCCGATCTAGGGCTCACCTTGAGGACGCGGATCTCGTTGTCGAGGAGGCGGGAGGCCCGGACTATGTCCTCCGTGGACATGGAGGCGAGCTGGTCGTCCTCCGCGTCGTCCACGGCCATCGCTGCCGCCGGGGCGGGGGTGCCGGATGACGACATCGCCAGCGGAGCAGGGTTTGGGTTGGGGTCTGCTGCGCTCGCGTCGGGGAAGAGAAGAAGCGAGCTGCTGCAATGCTGCTGCTGAAGTCGCGTCGGGGTTTGGGTTGGGAACGATGGAGTTCGTTCTGTTGGGCTTTATCGTTGTTATTTTTTTGAGAGAGAGAGAGGGTGGGCTTTATCGTTGTTGGGCCTTTTCTTTTCGTCTCGAGTGAGCGGCGGGCTCCGTTGGAAACGGATTCTGAGTACAGAGCTCTTCGTATTCCTAATTTGTATATTTGTATACCAAAACGAGATTGCATTCTAAATCTCCTCCTGAGCTGTATCAGTTAGAGTAACTTATAGGAAAATTTTAACTGCATGACACTCTAAATATATGGAACAGTTCCGCGGAGCACTTGAACGAGCAATTCGCGTCTTACATGAAAATTGAAGATTGCTTCTAGATGCAGACAACTTAACAGTTCCTTTAGTTAGTTGCTTGAAGCTTGTTAACAGGTTTGGAACAAACGCTCCAAGATGAAAATGCCTCTAATCTATCCTGCCCAACGCAAATTGTAATAAAATCATGGCAATGACTTCAAGCTGTTTCAGTTATGAGATACATGCAACTTTGTGAAGCTGCTGAAGTTTTGTCTTTCGAAGCAAATCCAGCTGGAGAGCACCAAATCACAAGCAGAGAAGTTACTTTTTGTTGTCTTAATTTTAGTTGAACTAAGCTTCTTTTGGTTGCGTACAGAGCCTGCATCTCATTTCTTATTTTTAACTTGGTTGTGCTTCGGCTTACTTCATCTTTGCCTATTGTTTCCGAAAATGCAATGAAAACACTGTCCAGCTTGATAAACTTTGGTTTGACGCTGTTGAGTGCCTGATCAGCCCGAAAAACTTTGGTTTGGATGCAGTTTGGTGCCTGAAGATCATGAACAAGAAACTTTTCAAGTGGCACTAAATCACCTGGATGACACCATGGACGAGTCGTTGACAGAAAGGATCTTATAGCTGCAGCAATGCTGAAAAAGTGATTGCACATGAAGCAATTCATTTCAGGTGGTCTGTATTGCCAATGTCCGAGAAAAGAACCCAGACATCAATTTAGCTGAGCACATGGACATGGGAGATCTATGTGGATTTGGCAAAAAAAAACAATGCATTGGCACTCTCACCAGTAGGGTAGATACCAATTTCTCCTCAACAAATTATGTGGAAAGTGAAGTATTAGGAAGCCAGAATTTATATGGTGGAAATGCCAAGAAATAGTTGTCTGAACTCAACACCACTTGTGACTAAGAACTTAAGTTGTTGATAGTTGTTATGTGTGTGAATGAAGGTAAAGCTCAACTCAGTGATCCCATTCAAAACAATACAATTGTTCTCAAGCTAACATTAACACGATGTGAGTCACATACTATTGTTAGTTTATCAATACAAAGGAAAAAAAAACTAGAGAATCTAAGTACAGCCTTCATAGATGGAAAACACAACTAATTTAAATCACAAAGCAGCCAAGTTGTAGACATCCAGTCAACTTAAAATACAAGATCACCCCACTAGCTGCTGCAAGGACCACTTTACTCTGCCATGGGGACCTTCGCGTTACCACCATGAACTGCAAGGGTAGGCCATTCCTTATCCAGCCGAGAGACCTTCACGCAGCCTAAGGTTGAAACAGCAGGCTGTAATCGCGTAGTTCTACTTCTGCTAACTCTTGCTTTGGCTTGTCACAAACATGTTCTTGCTGTTTTGTCTGCTGCTGCTGTGTAAACTCCTTATTTTCATCGTCGTCATCAATTGCACACATGATGTAAAGCCCCAACTCTTCTTTGCTTAGTTTCAGATTTAGCTTCTTTTTCAGCTGCAAGAGCAGTGACGAGAAAGAGGTAATTCCTTCACAGCCAATATTCCTACATAAGATGTGGTGTCTCCAGTTTGTTGTCAAAATCTCAGAAGATGAGATATCATCACAATGGAAGTCCACTGAGAAGCCATAGCAACCATACAATACCAGTCCATCATCCAGTAGTATGTGAAGCTTATCAACAAGGACCTGGACTGCCAAGACTTTAGCTGAGCTCCGCGACACCATCAACACTGAGCTCAGCTCGTGCCCTGATCGATCCATGAAGCGACCTCTCTCCAATCCCTGTCCGGAGGTTTCTAGATCAAAATAGCCTTCCACAAACCCCACAGTTTCAAAAGCCTTTGATGATGCCGATAGCGGTGCTGGTGCTAAAATGGGCAGAACAAACTCACCATCCTCCACCCTCCGTCGCGTCTCATGAAGACTTTCTTGCTCGACGCACTTGCAAAAAACCTGCTTGCTGTTGTTCATGGTCAGCTTGAACTTGCAGTAACAATGAGCCTTGGCAGCCTGCCTTGCATTGATCTCCCACAAGGCAGCATCCCATACCCGATCAGCATACACAGCTGGCTTCGCTGCCTCCTCTTCCAACCTTCTCCTCCTCTCCTCCTCCTTCCGCTCACATATCTTCCTCCTCTCCTCCTCCTGCTTGCGCATCACATCTTCCTGCAGCAGTCTCCTCGCCCTCTCTTCCTCTGTCTCCTCCATCCGCCTCTTCATCTCTTCATCCTCCTGATGAGCCTTTCAAAATCGCCCTTATTGTCCATGTAGGAACTGATGATCTAAACCACCACATATCCCAACGCAAGCCTATGCAGCAGCTGTCACTTTTCCTCTCTTTTCTGCGGTGATTTTCTCTCTCACCAGCTTGGACCATCAGTTTTCTCACCGAAGAATCCCCTTTTCCTGCCCAGGCTATCGGCGCTTCTGCAGAGTACTCTGACGTCCTGCGAAACCCCCGTCTCACGTCGTCTCTCCTCCACGTGGCATCCGAGCCTACGTGGCTCCGCGGGGCTACCAGCCACGCCGGTGCGATGGGCCTGCTCTAAAAGAGAACACCCACGTGGAGAGGGGAATCTGTGTTGCTTATTTGCTGGTGGCGCCGCGGGCAGCACGGAGCCACGGAGACGGAGGACAGCCAGGTTGCGAGACACTCTGTCTGACACAGCAGGGGGCCAGGGGCAAGACGATCTCCAAGTGGTCCCGTTCCTTCCGTCCCGCGCCGGTGCCGGCGCGCCGGGCGCGCGGGAGACGGAGCAGCTGCGCCAGCCGCCGGATAGCTCGACTAGTCGACTCGGCCGGCGCCGGAGTGACCGTGCTGGCCGCATCGGTCGACCGGAGTGCCCGTGCGCGTATGCCACGTTGGCTGCAGGCTGCGGAGCGACACCGGACGGCGGGCGCGCGCGCGGCACGGATCGAGTGCGCCGTCAGGTCGCGGCTGCTACGTGCGCCAGGACCTGCTGCCGTTGCGTACTTCTTCTCCCCCCCCTGGTTTCCTCTTTGTCCCATCTCTCCGGACTCCCAGTCTTCACCCAGATACCCACCTCCACTGCATTAAATGGAGAGAGGGGAGAGAAGGGGACCACCGATCAAAGGGAAGCGAAAACTGCCGCATCACTTAGGGTCTGTTTGGATCCAAGGGCTAATTTTTAGCTCTGCACTTTTAGCCCAAAAATTAGCTCAAGGGATCCAAACAGGTGGGCTAAAAGTGTCCAAAGAGGTTGAAATTTGGAGCTAATTTTTAGCCCCCAAGGAGGCCCTAAAAGCAGCTAAAAGTGAACCTGGACACCCCATACCCCTCCTGGCGCTCGCGACCCTAGGCACCCCCGCACTATCCCTCCCCGCACCTGCCCCTCAACCTCATCCGCAACTCCTCCCCGCACTCTCTTCCTCCCTCCCCGCGTGCTCCTCCCGGCCCCGCCTCCTCCACCCGGCGCTGCCGGCGCCGCGTCGTCGGCCCCGCCACCTCTGCTCTAGGCCACGGTGCCGCCGCCACTTCCTCCGCCTCCGCATCTGCCCGTCGCCCTCATCCGCATCTCCCTCTTCCGCCCAGGCCGCCGCACACCCCTCGCGCCGCCCCGCCAGATCTCCACCGCCTCCCCCCGTCTCGCCCGAATCCACCGCTTACCGCCGCCGCATCCACCCTCTCCCGCATCGCCGCCGCATCCAAGGGCTCCCGCATCGCCGCCGCCGCCCCTCTGGACAGTCACATTCGGTAGATCTACACCGCATCGCCCGACTCCCTCCGCCTCCCCTGCCTCTGACACCCTCCCGCATCGCCGACGCCACCCCTCTGTGCTGAGCTCACCGCCGCCGCACCTATCGCCAGATCTACATCCCGTCCCCTTCCCTTCGCCACACCAGTTGCCGGAGCACCCGAAACTCCTACATCCGCGCGCCGCCGATGGACGGATTCGGCGACGACGGCACCAGGGACTTCTTCGGCACCAACTTCGACCTCTTCCCCGGCGAGGGCAGCCAGTATCCGGGGTCGGGATCCGTCAGTGGTCCCCGGATTGGCATTGAGGCGCTGGATCTCAACTCGCAGGCCAACGACTGGTCGTCGATGGCGGCGTATCAGGGGATCCTGCAATCCGGCGCACTGGCGGCGTCGGAGAGCACGGGGCCTCATCATTCTCAACCGCGTGGCCGTGGAAGAGGTACATCTCGCGCACTCGGTTTACGCGGTTCTCGGAGCTGTGGCGGAGCCGTAGGAGGCCGCGGCTCATCCTCGCCGTCCAGTCGCGGCCGCCGCGGTCGGTTGCCACCGGTTGCAGCCGGCGGTCGTGGTCTGCGTGGACCTTCCTCGGCGGCGGCTGGTCCATCAGTAAGCCGTGGCCGTGCTCGACGTGGTGGCCGGCAAGGCAACGACGACGACGACAACGAAGACGATGAAGTGCAAGAAGTGTATCCAAGCCGTCAGGTAAGACTTCCAAACACATGATCAAGTGTTGTTACATTACAATGAAATGCTTGTGCTTTTGATGGGGTTTAGCCATCACTTGAAGTTCTTAAGATACAGTAGGAGGTTGCCAGCGCCTGTGCATAAGCTGTGTGTGTCTGTGTGTGACAGAGACAGAAAATAGGTTAGAGGGGGGGTACAGAGGTTAGGGGGGTTGCTTATATGCAAATTAGATGGTAACAAGTGATGGATATGGATTTGTAGCTACATTTTTGTTGCTAGACTAACAGCGACCTTTTAGTGTATTTACTTAAGAGATAGAATATGCATGTGTACAGGAGTTCTGATGTTATTTTTCTTGTGATGTATATGGTAGAATAAAATGGACAGGGGAAGTTGGACAACAGAGCAGAATAACAACCTCTTGTGTCAATTACTAATTGAGCAAATTGAGTTGGGTAACTACATTAAAGGTAGTATGACAGCTAGAGGGTACAAGCTTGTCATAAAACAATGCACCGTAGGCTACAGAATCCTAGATTCTTTCCACACTTCAACAATTGTATAGGTGCAATAGATGGCACTCATATACCAGTTATCGTGCCAAGTAACAAGGTGGTGCAACATCTTTGTCGAAAGGGCTTCACTACACAGAATGTGCTTGCGGTCTGTGACTTTGACTTGAGGTTCACGTTTGTTCTTGCGGGCTGGCCTGGTTCAGTACATGACATGAGGGTTTTCAATGACGCAACAAACAAGTACAAAGACATGTTCCCACATCCCCCTCCTGGTATGTTCTGGCTATATGTGCACATTTACTAAGTTCATCATCATTTGTAGCTTTGGTATGTAACAAGAATGTTCGTATTTGCAGGAAAGTTCTACCTAGTGGACTCTGGGTACCCCAATCGGCCTGGTTACCTTGCACCTTACAAGGGAACGAAGTACCATCTTCCAGAGTTCAGACAGGGGCCTACGCCCAAAGGTATGAAAGAGACCTTTAACTTCGCTCATTCATCTCTTAGGAATTGTGTGGAGAGGTCATTTGGAGTTCTTAAGATGAAGTGGCGGATGTTATTGAAAGTGCCTAGTTATCCAATAACAAAGCAAAGTCAGATTATTGTTGCATGTATGGCACTTCATAACTTTATTAGAGAGAGTCATATGGAGGATGAGGACTTTGCTCGTTGTGACCGTGATGAGAACTATGTTCCTCATGAAGCATCAACCTCTGAACCCCAACAGCACAATACTCAATCAAGGGACGAAGATACAAATATGAATGCATTCTGTGATCAAATAGCCTCAAATTTGTATAATAGAACGTAGAGTATTTTATTTCTTGTAGTTGATCGTAGAGTTTTTGAATTGTATGTTTGAACAAGGATGTAATTGTACGAATAAAAACTGTTCACTGTCCAGGAGGAACAGCATCGTGTTCCTCCTGGCCGGCGCCTGTTCCTCCTGGACAGCGCCTGTGCATGGCGAGAGGAATGGCCTGGGCGTGACAGTGTCTGTGCATGGCCGGAGGAAGTGGAGTGCATAGCGTGCATGTGCATGGCCAGATGAATTGGAGTCCTGGGCGTGCATGTGCATGTGCATGTGCATGTGGATGGATTAATTTGAGATATGAATGTTGTTTGAATCAATAAATGAGGGCAAATCAGTCTTTAGCTCAAGGAATATTACCTTTTAGCTCTTGGATCCAAACACCTCACAAGGACTAAATTTTAGCCCCTTTCAAGGGCTAAAATTTAGGGACTAAACTTTAGCCCATAAACTCTGGATCCAAACAGCACCTTAGAGTGAAATGAAGCCTCAAATTACGATGCAAGTTTCATTTTTGTTATTTCATAGGCAGCTATTATATTTAGGTCCTGTTTCCACCCTCCTAAAACTTTAGCTCCTAAAAAGTGATTAAAATATGACTAAAGAGCCAAACACTATGACTAAAAGTGACTAAAAACTTTAAGGAGACTTCAATTTCTTTAGGAGCTCCACCCCCTCCTAAAATCTCCTAAAACCTATCCTGAACTCCCACTGCCCTCATTTATTGCCCCCCTCTCTCTCCCTCCCTCCCGCCCAGGCCCTCGCCGTCGTTCCGCCCGCCGTCGGCGTCCCTCCCTGCCCGGCCCCTGCCGGCGGCGTCCTTCCCGCCGCCCGCCGCCGCCGCACGACAACCTCACCCCCGCCGCCCCCGCTCCCTTGCGCCGCCGCACGGGCCGGCCGGGCGCTCCCCCGTCGGATCCCCGCCGCCGCCGGATCCGGGCGAGGGAGGACCGGGAGGGGGGGTGGCGGTGCCGGGGAAGAAGAGGAGGGGCGTGGTGGCTGGGATTCGAGGGGAGGGGGCGGCGCTAGCGGGAGGAGGGGAGGGGCGGTGGCCGGCGGAAGAAGAGGAGGGGAGGGGCGCGGCGGCCGGGTAGGGGTCCGCGACCGGGGGAAGGAGAGAGGGGAGGGGCGCCGGGCGCCGCCGGCGGGGGCACCGAGAGGGAGGGGCGCCGGTGGGAGGAGGGTGTTTGTGTGCAAGGAAGCGGGAGGAGGGGAGATGTGGGCAAAGAAGGAGCAGGGGTATGGGGAGGGTAGTATGGTTATTTTACCACAATATTTATTGCTTTTAGTCAGTTTTAGGAGGTGGAACCAAACATGGTTTAGGCCATGGACTAAAAACTGACTAAAACATTTTAGGAGCTAAAATTTTAGAAGGTGGGAAACAAACAGGGGCTTAATTCATCCATGGCATGGAAGCTTTTAATTGGACACATCATCAAATGAAATGAAACTCTAACTCTTAATGGAAGGTGTGGAAAAGTTTCATAGCTTGAAAACCGTGTAAACCAAGTTTTATCCTATAAAACTCATTTCCTCTCTCTCTTCAAAAATATAATACCATGTCACCATATTTGTGCATCTCATTTATGAAGAATGAAACTACCATTCAGAATGACCTTATTTCCTGAGCCAGGCCTGGTGAGCGGATGGCACGGCAGCCTGCAAAGCAATTTTATCCTCATCTGGCAGAGGGGTCCAAGCCGTGATAAATTCCAGGCACAAACTAGTTTGGCCTAGACGTGATTAATAATTCCAAGCACACTAGTACTACTGCTCCAGTAGTTAAACTGCTAATTGCAAATTAGTATGATTGCTCACTAATAAATTATCCAGGTGTCAAACAATTGGCAAGTGGCCGGCCATGCACGCCCGCCCATGCAATGCGGACGTAGCATGCACATGCACATGCGGCACCGATGGATCGTCGCAAAAATGGATGGAGGCTTGTAGTATTGGAGATACGGCGTGCATGGCGGACGCATGTGATGGTACTGCTAGTACTCGCTTCATCTAGTGTGATCAGTGCAATTACTGCTAATTGATCAGCATGATAATTGATTAGTTACGTGCTTGGCGATGCTCGCATTGATTTGCTGCATGCATGTATGCAACCCGGCCGCAGCACGCACGCATGCAGCGTTGCCTTGCCGGGGCGTGATCGTTCAAGCCGATCGACTAACCACGCAGCCCGGCCGGCTCTCCCACGTACCCTGACACAAAAAAATTGCAGAAAAGTAGTGGCAGCTTGAACCGAGCAGGGAACCCGGGCGCCCGAACCACCGCTGCCTACCTCCGTGCCTGAAGGCTGACGCACGTACCGCCTGCCAGAGGCCTGCTCCCGGGTAGCTTTTGCCGCCGGTCACGGCGCCCGCGAGAGACGGACGGGGAGCTTCGTCGGAGGCGCAGGACCGGTTGATCGATCGATCGATGGCGCCGCCGGCCGGCCTTGCTGACGTGATGCGTGATCAACGCCGCCTGCCATAGTGCCATAAACCGCGCTCGCGAGCGTGGACGTGGTCGACCAGTTTGATGGGTGTGTGTAATGTGTGCGATCGCGAGAGAGACGCGCGCTTGCATTGCTCCATCATTCATGGGCTGGAAGGGGCTATCTACTACCACTTGCATTGCATCTCCCACGCACCCACGCGTGCTGCATCGCTCCGATCCCTCGCCTGGAGACGACGGACGAAAAAGCAAGGCCCTCTTCTGGCGCGCGCTCGCGCCTGGAGACGTTGCTGCCGCGCGCCTAGCATCCTTGCTGGAGGAGAAACCGGCTGGGGCCAGTC
The DNA here is from genome assembly GCF_005286985.2 of Setaria viridis. NCBI lineage: Eukaryota > Viridiplantae > Streptophyta > Magnoliopsida > Poales > Poaceae > Setaria > Setaria viridis. The sequence goes on from NC_048266.2 coordinate 4,239,279, forward strand.
ACGCAGGTCGCGGCGCTGTGTAAGGAGCGCGAAGTGGAGCAAAAAGCAACACGGCAGCCTCTTCATCTAAAATTTGAAGGTGCGACGCGATATTTTAGTTTTAGAGTCCGGCTCTTCACGTGGTGCTCACCTATAAGTCCAGCCGCACTACCTTTCACAAAGTAGCGGACTGTCAAACTGATTCGTGTGCAACAAATTTCAGTCAATTTCTCTAAAATTTTAACGTGTGAACGCGAGATTTTAGCTTTAGGGTCCAACTCTTGATGCGGGACCCACATATAAGTCCAACCACACTACCTTACATAAAATAGCGGACTGTCAACTGATTCATCTGCAACAAATTTCAGTCAATTTCTCTATAATTTTAAGGTACGAACGTGAGATTTATATAAACTCATAGGTTCATATATCAAACCCATGGGTTATATCAATTGGTGGGACGGGTTGGGTTGGGTTTAGACAATAGAATTATGGAGTGGGGCATGGTGGGTGAATGAGTTAATTTATTGTGGATTGGGACGGGTTTCAACCCATTAGCAGGCCTAGCTACTACTAGCTGGTGCATTGGCAACATATCTGCACACTAATTGCGGGCTAACTGATTTCTATTCGCATCCATCCCATGCGGCTTAGCTCTCCTAGTTCGTCTCCATGGGTAATCAAAACACATCTGGCTTGGCTTCCAAAGAAGAGGCCACCTGTGACTTGAAAAGACTGCCCAGAATCGATGATCCAATCCTCCTTGTAGTTAACTGTCGGATCAGTTGTTGCTGCAAAAGCAGGTGCCTCCATGTCCTTCTCCAGCTCATCTTCTTCAACGTCCTGAGAAAACCCAGCTTCAACATCCCACTCTTCTTCACTAGTGTATGCCTCCTTTTTCTCTCGTGTGGTGATGGCCACATTCTCTTCAAAACGCTTCTCATTCCCTTCAAAGTGCCTCCTTGGAAATCGGCAATCTCGAGCAAAGTGACCCTTCTTACCACAATTGAAGCATCCATTCTTTCTTGGTTGTTGTTGCTGGTTTTCTCGTCCATGGGCTCCCTCTGAAGAGCTACTTTTCTCCTTTGGATGATGCTTGCCACCTTCTATCCACCTTGGTTTTGGCCTTCCTTGCCCCTTAGGTGGTCCCTTCTTTTTGCTTGGAAGAGAGCCTCTTATTCTTCCTTCACAGTAATGCCTCCCATCTTCTTGACTAACTCCTCCTGATTAGCCAACAAATTTTCTAGCTCCACCAATGAAGATTGAGTAGGTCATCAACTCACTACAGCTATAAACCTTTGATATTCGGGTCTAAGGCCATTAATGATGATTCTCCTCATACGGGCTTCACCAACCTTCTCATCCGGTGTAAGCTCGGATATCTCTCGACAGATGGATTTTAATTTGGTGATATATTAACTAATAGTCAAAGTTCCTTGAGAGATACCTGACAACTCCTTTTCTAAGAGTTAGAGGTGTGCTTCATTCTTCTTCGAGAATAATTTCCCCAAAGTCTCCCAAGCTTCCTTTGAGGTCTCCGCATCTCGGATGTGCTCTAGTAGGTCCTCCTCAATAGTTGTCTTCAGCACAAACATGGCCTTACCGGCTTTGATGCGCCATTTTCGCAAGGCGTCGGCTCCCTCCTTCGAAGAACTATCGCCACTCTCCTTTGGTGGAGGCACTATTTCGACGCCCGCAACAACCTCTCATAGGTCTTGACCTTGTAGGTATGACTCCATGCAGGTCTTCCAATAATCCCACCACTTTCTCTAGCAAGATCTGCCATGGTAACTGACGCCCGACGTCAAGTTAGCTTTCTTGGTCCCGGACCAATGAGCTTCACAGTCCCAGACTGTGCATCGGCAGAGTCTCCTCTTAGCACCTTGGTATTGCACCAAACACAGCAAGCACCCTTTGCTTACTAGAGAGCCTCCTCCAGACAGTCCCGAACCGCCAAGCCCTGATACCAATTGTTGGAAATTGATGTGGCCCTAATACCCACTAATCTGAGGACCTACACCTATGACACCAACTCACTCTGAAGTCGGTCAACTCTTTTAATTTCTAGTTACTTAGTGCGACGGGTTCTTTCGACGGCAAAGCCACCTTCTCACTTCCGGGTGGCAGAACCTACCAATAGATGAAGCTGATTTTCAAGTGGCAGAGCCAACCTACGATGAAGTTCAGACCCTTGTGATCCCAGGTGACAGAGCCAACCTTCGATGGATCACAACTTATGCACTAAGTACATATAAACTATATGGCCCAACCGGGAGACTAACACTTGTAAGAAACAAAACTTTATTACGACACAACAATATTACATAGGAGTGTACAACACCCTCTCTTTAATGGCTAGCCTAGCACTCACCCTTTACTTCTACCATACTCCACTCATCTACCATGCTCATGGTTGAATGGCATGGCAAGGAAGGGGGCCTCTAAGGGAATTCGAGAGAAAGGAGAGGAGCAATTGGCACATGATCGATCCCATTTGGTTGGAGTTGATGTATGGGTGGAGAATTGATGCCTCTTAAGTTTTAGGCTAAGAATACGTACATTATCAGCGTGTTTGGAACTGCTCCGCTCCAAGTTTTGTAGCTCCGCTCCGAAATCATCTTGCCAAACACTTCTAGCTCCACCAGTATCAACTCCAGAAAAAAGTGGATATAGAGACCAACTCCAAGGTTTTTCTGGAGCTCCTCAAAGGATGCTCCGAAAACATAAGTTTCATATCTTCTCTTGGAGTTGGTGGAAATTACCCACCAATACCACTGTTTACGCGTACCGAGAATTAGCAGAAGTTCCTCAAATGTTCAGTACCGAGAATTACTAAGCCTATGTGAAGGTGGAGAGACAATGTGACATCATACAATTCCAGTTCTCAAATGCAAATACCATAACCTCTTTTTGGTGCACATGTGAGTTTCAATACTGAGCTCGTTAAGAATAAAGTTTCAGTACTGAGTTACCAATGTTCAAAAGATGTGTGAAAATCAAGCACGGCAATGCGGATGATTAGCCCATCCATGCTACTGTAGCATTGTAGCTCTTGTTAAAAAAACATCAACCCCAACCAAGAGCAAGAGAGATTATTTTCACCAATTCCTACAATTTATAGAGCGGGAGGTTACACCATTAGCCAAACAGGTTCATAGCTTCCTATTTTCCTGGAGTTGGTGGAGTGGAGCTATAAAAAGGTGGAGTTGGTGGAGTGAAGCTGTTTTTTTTTGAGTGGAGCAGTCCCAAACACGCCCTATATCTAGCTTAGCTAAAATATACAAATGTATATACCCTACATACTTGATTGTTTGAAAAGAAATAGGGTATTCCTGAAAATACCCAGGCATCTATACTGGGTCCGCTCATGGGAAGCGGCGATAACCGTGTAGCCGGTTGTTTCTTTCTTTCTATTTTTGATCTTTTAGATTACTTTTATCTCTCCTAATATGTAAGGGTTCAGAATTATTAGAAGTCTTACCTCTTATAAGAGGTGTGTTAAGCAAAGCTCACAGTTAGTGGGCAGCCGAGCCACAGGTCCACGTTAGCACACAGCACACGTAGGATCAAGTATTTTGTATGTTCATTGACTAAGCGGCGTTTTGAATTAAGAACCAAGCTAGCGAACACTCCCAAAATATGATAGTTTAGGACGCACCCAAGATACCTGTGAGAACTGTTGTTATATTCTTAAGTGATGATGCTCATGCTAGAATAAACTCCATGTATATATTGTCCGCGTATTCTTCGAGTCAACTATCGAATTTGAGGCGGTGGCCCGCACGTTCATTGGCGGACGCATAATACTAACAATGCAGGTCATTCAATTAACCCGAGGATTAGGGAACCCTCTAGGGTTGGCCTTCATTCTGGACGGTCCATGTTTATGATGTCCAGTATAGATATCGCGGCCACATGGTAGTATGATCAATAATTCTGTTCAGACTCGTGCACATGTGGCAGCACCAAGATAATACACCACTAAACCAGTTCAAAAAAGCTATCTCTTTCTCTTGAGCATTTCCAGTATTAGTTCTGGTTTCCTACATTCTTTACTTTCCATGCAACGCGGTGAGAAGACACCATCTATCCTAGCGCTAAGGTCGCCGATACGAACTGCATTTTTGTTGAGTTCCTTTGGCTTGGTTGAATACTTCATGATCTTCAGCCTTTTCCGCCCCAGACCCGCAGAGATCTTCAGAGATCCAGCATCCCTATCTGTGTGCTTGGTTATTTTCTCCGACGTTGCCAATGCAAGCCTGCTTGAAATGTCAATTTCTTCACGTGCAAGGGCTTTGTCAGCACTGCTGGAGCAGCTATTATGATGCTTTCTTCTATCCATCAACAATCCATCCAACTTAGAAACCAAGCAACCAGAGTGCAGGCTTATCTTGATATTTGCTTCTGCTCTGCACGCTGATGCTGTTGCAACTGAAATGGCATCATGCGGGTGACTAAGTGCCACTTGAAGAAGTTGCTGCTTCTGACTCAAGGGTCCATCACTAATGAGCTGGCTCATGTTCAGGCACTTGAGTATCTTGAGCCAAAGTTTCTCAAGCTGGTAAATGATTTTCCCTTGTTGCATTTCGCAGTACAATGTGGCAGATAAAGAGAGCCACTCAGTAAGTTGATCTCCAATAATCTGCAAGGATGAAATGGTGTACTCATGCAGTTAGGCATAAAGTATATGTGCTTGTCAAATGAGGCTGACGCCCCTATAAACATTAGGAGCTATATAAGTACTTTGTTCTGGAAATATGCACAAACCTCGAAAAGAAGAAGAATATCTTTCTTTAATACAACATGCCTAACAAAATTGGATAAAGACGAAAAAAACCTGAAGCACAACCAAGATAAGAGTAGTAGTTAGATATAAACTCAAGTACACAGCCTGGAGCAGCTTACTGCCATTAAAACCAACAAACAAGATTGCAATTTTGTAAATCTGGTTAACTACCTGCTTGTAACTTGGTGCTGTCCAGCTGGATTTGCTTTGAAACCAAATCTTGAAAACTTCATAAACCTGCACATATCATGAAACGCTTAGAAATTATTGAAACAGATTGAGGTCATAGCCATTTTAGACATGATATATTCGATGTGATTTGTTTAGAAGTGAAGGTCAACAGACCTGTTAGCGAGGTTCAAGCAGCTCAAGAAAAGGTTAAGATGCCTGGATCCAGTAAAGTCTTCATTTGCTTCATTCAATTCTTGGTTAGCATATGCCAAAATTTGATCATTCTCTAATAGTCCAATAACTACTTCACCAAGAGCTGAAAGGATAGCAGTATTTTCAAACTTTTCTGGGCAATGCTCAAGGTTGGCTTGGAACAATGCCGTGTGTTCATCAATAATGTTAACCAAATAGTCATAAAAACCCTCAAAGAAAACCTTGGGTGCAGCCTTTGAATTACAGGAGCTTGTACAGAGGGATCTATAAACTTCAATGGCTAATTCCACCTCTAGGTCTTGCATAACAGGAGCACATGAGCTATTTTCAGCATTCCAAGGAATGGATAAGCCCCCAGGGTATAAAAAACTAGAAAATGGATAACAGAAGAACTGGTGGAGCACATCATAGGAACTTGATCCAGGACTAGCTTTCAAATAAGAGATAGTTATGTCATTCAATTGTTTAGCAAATTTGTTCCACACCATTAACCATTTTAATCTTTGCCTATTAAATATCGGGCACATGATCTGCATGTACATAAAAGCGACAACAACATGAAAACTCTTCAGGATATCTGATGAAGAGAGAATTAAAGCCAACTTCTCAGCATCTCCATGCGACAGCACTCCAGTATACTGAGCTACCATGGTCAGAGATAGTGCAGTCATGTAAACTGCTGGAGAAACCATCTCCATGTAAGAAAGTGGTCTGATTCCTGGAAAAGAGAACTTCCGAGTGCATTCGGCATATTGGATCTCCTTTATGTGTTCGATGTCCAAGCATATCTCAATCTTTTCAGAATTTAAAAGAGAATGATCCAACTCCCCCACAATAACTTCCACAAACTGGAGACCAAATTCCAGTAACATTGCACACTTGTTACCACTATGCTTTCCTACATGATCCAGAAACAACTTCGTCTTTACAAACTTGCAAACATCAGTAATGCAAAGCCTAACTTGTTCATAAGAACACTTTTCTTTAAGTTCAATTTGAACTCCTCCTAGAAGAAACTTGAATATCTCTGTTGCAGAATCCATAACAATCAGCATCTTTTCAGGAATCATATCCTGAAACAGTTCTGGATTCAGAATTGTGCCAAGAATGTCGAGTTGGAAATGAAAGCAACCAATGTCCCATGGTAACCATTTGATATGCTGAAAATCCAGCAAGGCCTTGAGATGCATGCAAGATTGGGCAACCAAATTCCAATTCACTGGAGTATACAAATCCTCTCTGTGCCTACTTTTTGATTTACTAAAATCATGAAATAGGTTCATGCAAAATGACCACAGCGGCTTGTTCTGATCATTGATTCCAACAGAGAAAATTATTTTGAGTATTGGCGCAAAAGCAGCCTCCAGTATGGGTAAACAATTGATCAAATTACCAAGTCTATGTAGAAGGTAATTCCATGTACTCAAACAAGAAGAGCTCAGAACAATATTACGACTTCTCGAAAGAACTCGACATAAAGGCACCATAATTAACCTTGTCCTTTTCACCTGAGCACTTGCATGTTCTCTGGGTTCTAATGGGGCAATCACAGTTTCGTGACTCTCAGACTCTGTAGCCTGAGATGGAAAAAATGCATCTACCAAATTTCTCCAGGAAACCTGTGAATCTAAATGGCTATCATAATGTAATAGAGAACTTCATGTTACTAGAAAAGTTATTGTGCATCAGAAAAAGAAGAGATAGTGTAACTCACCATTGTAGCAATCTGAACTTGTGTGTCTAGATCAATGAACATCTGTTCTGGAACCTTTAGGAGTTTATTGAGTAGAGGTCTATTATTCACTGCATCTGGACCAAGAAAAGATATGATCCATCCCCATGACTTCACTACTTGAACTTTCTTCGAAGCATCATCAAGCATATTCATCATGTGGGAGAGTAGCTTTCGCTCAAGGTCTAAAGCTACAGCCTATACAGCAAGCATCAAAATAAAGCTAAATGAGAAAAAAATCACCAGATGAGCTCATACAAAACTGAACTATTATAGCAAGTAAAACATATAAAATATGCAAAGTTGCAGGGAGACAGCACTCAATCATTCAATAAGCCAAATCCAGGGAACACAAAAGGTATATAAAACAAATCACATATAAAATGCCATACAAAACCTAGAATAAAAACATACATTCTAGGCAATGTATACGTTTCTCTAAATTAATCTGATAATAATTCCCTGTTTGAACTGGTATATGGCTTCTATAATCATTTAGACTATAAGTAATAAAACCGCAGGGATTTCAATACTACAAACTAAACAAGGAAATGTTTATGAAGCCTCCAAGGCCTATGAACATGATGTTTGAGTCTTCTTAATGCTGATATGTTGTTCGTTCAATAAAAAAAATGCTGATATCTTGTAGATGGCAAATTAGTTCGGTGTCATTTTACTCATCTCTACAAAAGGTACACTTCGGTCACTATAGTGTGTCACAAGGAAATTAATGTCACTAATTGGTCAAACTAAAGTAATTCAGCTGAATTTCCTTAGCACCCAAGCCACATCAAGAAAAATATGTATGCATTAGGACTTATCCATATGAAGCTGCTCAAGGTTATCACAATGTGTCACCTGATTTCTTTATACCTTTGAGTGACTGTATTAAAGTGGTTGCACCCAGGTAGTCGGTATTTGGGTTGGCTTACACAATAACAAAAGTTGATCCATTTAGAGAAAAACAAAAATCCACAACAAGTTGTATATACCCGGTGAATTCGGATGCAACAGATCACAGTATTTAGTGACTAACAGGATAGATCAAATTATTAAATTCTATGTGAATTAAACAATCTGTAGTAACACCGATCTTTCAGTTACCTTGGAAAGAAGCGGTTGAGGTGGTAGGATAACGTGCGACACTTTAATGAGGCATCTTTCTGCCATGTCCCTTTCTGGTTTATCAGCACTTAAGAGTCTTTGGTATATTGGTGGAACCCATAAGCTTGATAGGTCCCTCATTCTTTTGTGACTTTGACAAGCAAGCTTCATGATAGCCTTCATTGGAAGTTTCCAAAAAGCAGCACTAAGTCAAATTATGAGATTACACGATAAAGCAAGAGAAACAAAGATCAAGATATACATTGAGTAGTTTTCTTGCAGTCTATGGTACACGAGGAAAGATCATACAGACAGTGCCGGCCCTGGGGGTGGGCCAGGTGTGCGGCCGCCCTGGGCCCCCAAATCCCAGGGGCCCCACCCTAGATGGCAGGTTACCTATATTGCCTAAATCGTGATTAATAGATCAAAGCTTTTAATCTGTGTCGACCGCCGCCGCCGCCCAGAACTGCCGCCACCACGTCAGGTCACAGCAACATCGATGATAACAATGTAAGTGACTCTGAGAACACAGTAAATGCATCAGGTGCACATGCACAGTCTGCTAGTGTTGACGAGGAACCAGTTTACACTTCAGATATTTATGATCCAAGAAATTGGGATAATCTTGATAATAAAGCAAGAGACATATTAGTTGAGAAAGGGCCTATAAGAGAAGAAAATAACGAATTTCCTCTAGATGCTGCCTCAAGACATTTTTCATATGTTCATTATTCTAGAAAATTAAGCAATGGAGAGGTACATGATAGAAAATGGTTAGTTTATTCAAAGCATGTTGACAAAGTTTTTTGTTTCTGCTGTAAGATCTTCAAGTCTAGCACTAGCAAGAGTCGTAGTTTCTTAGCAGGCGATGGGTTTAGAAATTGGAGGCATATCAGTGAGAAGCTTAGAGAACATGAAAATAGTGTCGAGCATATTAGTAACATGAACAGTTGGAATGATTTGAGAGCTAGACTGCGGAAAAATGAAACAATTGATAAAGAATTGCAGCAGCAAATCACAAAGGAGAAAGAACGGTTGCGGCAAGTTTTGTTAAGAATAATAGCCATTGTGAAATTTCTTGGTAAACGCAATTTGGCTTTCAGAGGAAGCAGTGAGCAGCTTTATAATGATAGTAATGGTAATTTTTTAGCTTGTGCTGAGATGATTGCAGAATTTGACGTGGTAATGCAAGACCACCTTAGGCGCATTCAGAACAAAGAAATTCATTATCATTATCTCAGCCATAAAATTCAGAATGAGTTGATATCTCTTTTGGCTTCCGATATCACAAGTTCTATCATAAAGGTTGTTAAAGAGGCCAAATATTTCTCCATTATCCTAGATTGTACCCCTGATGTCAGTCATCAAGAACAAATGACTTTATTAGTTCGATGTGTTAATTTGTCTGCTGGCAAGATAAAAATTGAGGAGTACTTTTTGGGATTCCTAAAGGTGGATGACACATCTGGTTTGAGGCTTTTTAATGTATTGCTTGAATCTATGGAGTCTTTTGGCCTAAAAATTAGTGACATAAGGGGTCAAGGCTATGACAATGGTTCTAATATGAAAGGAAAATACAAAGGGGTAAAAAAACGGTTACTTGATATCAATCCAAGAGCATTGTATATGCCATGTGCGTGTCATAGTCTAAATCTTACTCTTTTTGATATGGCAAAATCTAGTGGGAAAGCTGTTTCATTTTTTGGAATTGTTCAACGCATATATGTATTATTTGCTGGTTCTACGAAAAGGTGGAATGTTTTGCTTAAACATGTTCCTAGTCTAACTGTGAAATCATTGTCCAATACTCGTTGGGAGAGTCGAATCAAAAGTGTTACAGCAATAAGATATCAAGCTACTGAGTTAAGATCTGCTTTGTCTGAGTTACATCATGCTTCTGACATTGAACCTAAGGATAGAAGTGATGCAAAAAATTTATTTGATGCACTTGGCAGCTTTGAGTTTCTACTTGGTATGGTTATCTGGCATGATATTTTATTTGCTGTAAATAAAGTGAGCAAGAAGTTGCAATCGCCAGCCATGTGCATTGACTCTACTTTGAAACAAATACAAGGTATAATGCAATACTTTGAGAATTACAGAAATGAGGGATTTTCTTCTAGTCTGATCATCGCCAAAGGTATTGCAACAGACATGGGTGTAGGGGCAACATTTCTAGAAAAACGTCGTGCTACGAGGAAGAAACAATTTGATGATGAAAGTAATTGTCAAGAAGAAATTTTTGAAGCTGAGAAGGCTTTTGAAGTTGAATATTTTTTTGTTTTGGTTGATATGGCGATTGGTTCTTTGAAGAAGAGATTTGAAGAACTTATGGTGTTTAAAGATATATTCGAATTTTTGATGAGCTCAAGCACTTTGAAGTCATTAAATGATAATGAACTTGAAGAATGTTGCACTAAATTTGCCGAAATTTTTTGTTTTGATGGTTCATCTGATGTTGAGGTATATGATCTTATTTCTGAATTAAAAATTATGAAGTTCACTTTGCCAGATGGCGTAATGTCAGCTATGGAGATTTTTGAGCATGTCAGAGATGTGGATTGTTATCCTAATATCTCCATTGCTTACCGACTCTTATTTACGATGCCTGTGACTGTCGCATCGGCTGAAAGAAGCTTTTCAAAGTTGAAGTTATTGAGGAACTATTTGAGGTCAACAATGACTCAAGAGAGGTTAAACGGTTTGGCAACATTATGTATCGAGAAGAAATTGTTGGATGAGATTGACATCAACCCTATCATAAGTGACTTTGCATCGAGGAATGTTAGAAGAAACTTTTAAGGTACTATGTATAAATAACTTGATATGAATATTGTTTTTAGATACATTTAAGTATTTATTGGTAACATTTCATATATATTTGTTATAATGTTTATACTAAAGGGTCCCGATTTTTATTTTCGCCCTGGGCCTCCCAAATCTCAGGACCGGCCCTGCATACAGATATGACTCATAATATGATTTTGCATCTTTTGAGGCAAATCTCGATGAAATTAGAAGCATCATGAGGGCAGATGGTTATTCAATAATGGATGCTGCAAAGCAGTTAGTTTACATCAAACATCTGATTGCTAGTTCAACATCCTAGACACATAAAGGCAATGACATAGAACAGAGTTTATGTGTGCAGGATAACCTGAGCTGCCTCAAATGTCGTTGACAAGGAACCAAATGGATTGTCGAGTGCATAAACAATAGCAGCAACTATTAGGTCTGCTCTATCATCTATAATCAATGGCTCCAACTGCTGAACAGAGATGCACCAGATTCCCAAATTACAAACAGACTGCAATAACAAATTTAAGGAGAAAATGGGAATCATATACTAAAAACCCAAACACATATTCTTCGCATAAAAATAGTGCCTTAAGCACTCAAAAAAGAAAAATGGTTGGCCAGATCTACCTTCATCCGAGTATTCATGATTAGCTGCACCAAGGTATCCAATACAGCCTGGGACATCTGCGCTGAAGGATAAGAAAAATCTATCATTTGCTATGCTCATTAAAACAAAAAAGCAGTGCTACAGCTCATCATGTATGAGAGGGAAACGGGTTTGATCTCCATAGAGAAATACCAGAAGCATTATAGTGAATGTTTGAAAACAGATAATAATGGTTGCGTTGATTCTGATAAACACAAACCCAATCCATTAAGGATATTTGCTATCAAAATGATGACTTTTTTTCCTAGAACGTGTCAAAATGATGATTCTATCTCAACGAATATCAGTACAAATAATATTCTAAAACGAAAGAAGCTCATGTTGATTGTGGAGCACTATCGAAAGCAAAAGTTTTAGACCCATAAAGCCTCAAACATTCAGGTGGAGTTCAGATAGAAAACCTCATATTCTAAATACATGTACACGAAGGAGTCAGTTTTGATGTTAAACCACACTGCTAATGGCCGATATACTTCTCAATGAAAAGCAATGCCCCCTCGTTCACATCATAGGCTTCCTCCCACAGAGCAACAGGCACAACTTTCGCTGAATTTTGCTGAATCGAATTTTTTTAGCGTCGATTTATTCACTGATTCAAATTGTGTTCAACCATCACTGAACATTTAACTGAAGAAATGTGGGTACAGGGATTCAGGGAAGTACTAGTACCTGAGACGGTAGAGACGAGGACGGGGTGGTAGAGCGCGAATCCGAGGCACTTGAGCGCGGAGGCCGCGACGGCCTCGTCAGGGTCGGCCGCGTCGCGGAGTAGGAGCGGGAGGAGGGGTGAGGGCAGCTCGGCGGCGAGGTCCGCGGCGGCGGAGGGGTCGTCGGCGCTGCCGCGCTGCAGGTGGAGGAGACGCGCGTACGCCGCGGCGCGGTCGGGCTCCGCGGCGATCTCCGCCACCTCACGCGCCACCGACGGCGGCGCCATGGCCGCGGAGGCCTAGGGTTTGGTTTTTTGGCGCGAAGGGTGAACGGCGGATTTGGGCGCGCGGAGAGGAGTGGCGCGACAGTTGGGGGGGAAGTCAGTAACGAGGCGACGCGGAAATGAGAGGATTTACGCCAGCTCAAAGCGGGAGCGTATTATAGATGTATACGTTTCATGCTTTGGGACGTCAAAATTTTATGCACCTAAAAATGAAAACGAGCATTTAGGTGGAGGTACCTTGGGACTGCTGCATGCTTTTTGCACGGCTGCCCCTGCTATTTTCCCCTACGTTATTTTTTTTTAAAAAAAAAGGGTAAAACTTGCATCGGGCTTATCTTACTGCAACTGGTCATTTCTCCTAGTGCTATCTCTGTCTCTTCTCTACCCCACTTGTATCTCAACTGAGTTTCCCCTTTAGTATGATACTCTGGATTCCTCGTCTCCTTCCTTCTCAAATTATAGGTCGTTTTAGCTTTTTAAGATGCATACAGGGTATATATCTAATGCATAATAAAATCTATAGATTTAAAAAAGTTAAAATAATCTATAATTTGAGATGAAAAGAGTAGCCTACAACTCAACGACAATCTTGTGAGCAATCTCCCTGGGCATCTCCTGCAGCTGCAGAGTCACCAGCCCAGACGAAGAGTCGTAGGAGAACTCCATCTCAACTGAGCCCAGCATGCATTTCCTTGGCCTGACCGAAGAGTAGGCGCCGAACCTGCCGCACCCCCTCACTTCCATGCACACCAATCCGACGGCCTCTGAGCTAGAAGCCGAGCCATCGCCGCCGACCAGCTTTGCCCCGTCGAGGAGGTGGTAGGTCAGGCCTTCCACCGCGCCGCCGCCGTTGAACATGTCGACGAGGCCGATCGGGGCGAACCGGAACCCGGGTGCCATGTCCTGCAATGGCGCCATCCATGGCGCTCCTTCAGTTAGTTTACAGAGGAGAAACTTTAGCATCAGAAATGGAGATCAGAATGGCGTTGGGTGCTGACCTTGATCGGCGACACGGTGAGGATGTCTTGCTCGAGGACCTTGAGCGACACGGGCAGCGCCGCGCCGTCGGGGAGGACGACGAGGTCGCCGCCGGCGTGGCGGTACACGGCGCAGTCGCCGTTCCACCACTCGGGGTCCGTCGCGGCCTCGGAGATGAGGTGGACGTCGCTGCCCTTCACGCCGCAGGTCAGGGCCTCGGCGCCGGTGTGGTGGGACACGGTCTTCTTCTCCACGGAGCTCCACGCCGCGCCCTGGCAGTTGTACACGCCGAGGACGCCCGTGAACTTGTTCATGTTCCATATCTTGAGCAAGCTGCGCGGCAGGAGCATTGTCAGAGACGGACACGTGCGAACAATTCAAGATGCTGCGAGTGAAAGGTACTCATCTCACCTGACGTCGTCACGTGCCGGGTCGGTGAACAGGCAGTCCTTGGTCGGCCGGCCAGGCAGAAGCGCCCGGAGCACCGAGCCGTCGGGCAAGACAATCTTCTTCAGCAGATCGAAGTCGTGCTTCCCGGGGGCATCACTGCATATCCATTCACCAAGAACACAATTCAGCTTCAAATTCCAATGAAGGATGCTGAAGATTGGTGAAGGGTGATGAACTGATCGCAACCTGACATAGACCGGGCCGCCGCTGATGGCACGGGCCGAGCCGTGGTACTCGCCGGCGGGGTGGAGGGAGTGGAACATGTCCCAGTCCGGGAGCATGAACTCGCCGAGGAACACGCTGTTGTACGCCACCGCGGCGATGTGGACCGTGTGCGACGCGGGGTCCCTCGGGAAGAAATCATCAGATGCCCTCACCACCGCCGTCTGCTTCGAGCTGCCGATTTGTCGCGTCACAGCACAAACAAATCGGTCAACGATTCACTATGAGATTCATGGATCATGGTTGGGTTGGTGGGAGCGGATTGATCGGATCGCGTACCAGTAGAGGGCGTCGGTGTTGTGGCTCATGCAGGCGATGATGCCGTTCTCCGGGAAGTTCTTGGCGACGGAGGCGTCGAGCGCCTGGTGGTACTGCCTCGTGAGTAGCGCGCGGCCGCCGTGGCCGGCGCCGAGCGTCTCCAGGATGCACTGCTCGTCGACCTTGACACCGTCGACGCCGGCGGCGGCGAGGTACGCGTGCTGCTCGTCGTAGAACCGGTACACGGCGCGCGGGTGCATCAGGCCGACCCCCTGGGCGGTGATCCAGTCGGTCACCATGCCAGGGTCGTTCTCGGCGACTCCCGGCGAGATCTCCGGGAACTGCATGCTGGAGCGGTAGCGCTCCATCCCGGCGGCGCCCGGCCGGACGCCGCCCCAGTAGCCGGTGATGGCGTGCCAGACGAAGACGTACTTGAGCCCGTGCTCCTCCTTCGCCGCGCGCACCACCGTCCTGATGCCGGCGGCCGGGTCGTCGGCGTTCTGGAACTTGCTGTTCTCCCTGATACCGGTGAGCCGAGGCAGGTGGGGCTGCTTCTGCTTGGCCACGCCGGCGGGTTCGTCGGGGCTGGTATGGTCGGTCTCGACGGACTGCCAGCCGTCGTCGATGATGACGAACTTGGGCGGCGCGCCGCCGGCGACGAGGCTGCGGAGCCCGGCCTCGACGCCCTCCTGCGTGACGTCCTGGTAGAAGGCGTCCCAGGTGCACCACCCGAAGTAGTCCACGATGCCCGGGAGCTTCTTCTCGGCGCGGAGCCGGAACGTCTTAAGCGCGGACTTGGCCGCGGCGACGGCGCCGGTGATGGCGGCGAAGGGGTCGGACTCCGCGGCGCCCACGAAGAGCGCGCGGTCGAAGGACGCCGCGCGCGTGCCGGCGTCCCCGCTCTCGACGCAGAGCTCCAGTGCGTCGTCACTCGCGCCGCCCTGGAGGCTGGCCCGGAACGCGCCCTCCACGAGCGGGAGGAACACGACGTACGCCGCCGCCGCCGCGTCCTCGCCGGCCCTGGACTCGACTAGCAGGAACTGCGTTTCGTGCGGGACGTCGCCGCCCTTGTCCCCCATCCGCTGCGACATCCACCACAGCTTGCTCCGGAAGCACGCCATGAACCGCGGGCCCCTGCGCCATCGTCGCCAAACCCAAAATCAGAGCAAATGCGTACGGAATGGATCTACAAAACGGCACATTTTTCTCATGGTCAGCACCGAACCTCAAGGCGCCGAGGGAGATGACGTGGAGGGAGGCCGGCTCGGGGAAGTAGGCGCCGATGAAGACCCCGTCAACCGCTTCCCCCGCCGCCGCAGAGGACGCCACGACGCCGGCTGGCACGCCGGACAGAACCGTCCTCCCGCAGACCGACAGCGTGCCGCCGGCGAGCTTGACGGATGATGTGATCGTCATCTCCTCTTCGTCTCTCTTACTCTGCGATTGGGATGGCGAGCAGCAAAACAACCTCAGGGCCAATGACCTTAGAACAGCATCAAGGCTGCAACAGCAGCAGCAACAATGGTGGATGGCACGCACCAAGGAGGGGCTGGGAAGCTGGGTCGCGAAGTGCGTGGCAAGGATGCCAGGAGCAGGGGCGCGGGTATATATGGAAAAAAATTCAGTGCGTCCTCCCCGCACGCGGATCCCGTGGGCACCAGCCTCCTACTGATGACGCGTGTCCAGTAGGATGTCCGCTCGGCTCCGTTCCCAGCGCGTGGCTCGCACGTCTTCGGCTCGCAGCGGACGAGTCCACGACGACGTAGCGCTGGGCTCGCAAGTTGGTTTCAGTTTTGCACCGCCCGGCTCATCACCACGTAGTCAGCGCCGTAATCATAGGATAGCTTCGTGAGTTGGTTCCATCCACAGAGAAAGATCGTAGAAACAGGTCACGCCGCCGCCGCCGCCGCCGACGATACACGTACTGCGGCCGGCTGTGCGAGTTGCCGCCGGTTGCCTGATGTCTTGTAGCCATGCAAGCCAAAGGGACTCCACCTTCGGAGATCATTCAGATGGTGAGGAGAATTTTTCCCCATCAAATCCTCTCGTAGACACCATGGAAACGACGAACTCTGCCCTAATCAATGGTGCTGTTGATGCAAGACAGGTATGTGCGGAAGCCATGTACCCTTATAACATTGTAGATCTATTTGTGCTAGCTAGATTTGTGGGCGGGAACATCTCAAACAACTGTTACATACGTAGGGGAACATCACTGCTGTCATCGAGTCCGCGTCTACATCAGTTTCTGAGTTACCAGAATCTATGGCACAACAATCAGATACGGTATGAGATGTCAGTTTGACTACTATAAGCATTAAAAAATCATACTATCTATTCCTAGTTATTAAACAGCTTTAAATTTTCTCTCATCGTACAACAGGTATTAGATAAAAATGGACAGCCTTTGATTGCTCCTGAAGTTGGAATGGCTTTCGATTCAGAGGATAAAGCTTACGAGATGTATAATAACTATGCTGGTAAGGTCGGATTCAGTATTAGAAAGAGCCATACGAAGCGCCGAGTTGATAAAACTATATGCCAGAAGTATATAGTTTGCAGTAACGAAGGACACTGTGCTAATGCGTCGTCACAGAAGGATGTTACAAGGACGGGTTGTGATGCCCGTGTTCAGTTTAGTGTCAGCAGAGAGGGGATTTGGAAAGTGCAAAAGGTTGTACTTGATCACAATCATTATCTTGCTAGTCCTAATAAAAAGCACAAGCTGAAGTCCCAGCGTCGTGTTACAGATGCAGACAGGCAGCTGATTGGTCAGATAAGAGAAGCCGGGATGAAGCCAGCCCAGGTGTATGAGTTCATGAAAGAATTTTATGGAGGATCTGACAAAGTTCCATTTGCAAAGATGGATAGCAACAATGAGATCGGTCGCGAGCGGAAGAAGTACTTAGAGTGCAATGATGCGCAGTCATTGTTGGATTACTTGAAGAATAAGCAGAGAGATGATCCTGGATTTTTTTATGCTGCTCAAATAGACGAGGAAGATGGTCGGATAGCTAATTTCTTCTGGGCAGATGGTCAGTCTATTATGGACTATGCATGCTTTGGTGACGCCGTATCATTTGACACCACCTTTCAGACTAATAAGTTTGAAATGCCTTTTGCTCCACTCCTGGGAACGAACCATCACAAGCAAACAATAATTTTTGGGGCAGCATTGATATTTAATGAGAGTATTGAATCATTTGTTTGGCTCTTTGAGACCTTCCTAACAGCTATGTCTGGCAAACATCCCAAAACAATTTTCACTGATCAAGACGCGGCCATGGCAGGAGCAATTGCCTATGTATTCAGAAATACAAGTCATCGTCTTTGTTTGTGGCACATATGTCTTAATGCAGCTAAACATCTAGGACCCTTAATTAAAAAATTTTCTGAGACATTTTTACCTGAATTTAAGAGATGCGTGTATGAAGAGAGATCAGAGCCGCTGTTCATTCAGATGTGGCAGAAATTGTTGAGTAAGTATAAACTAGAGAACAACCAATGGATGGCAAACCTATATGCTTTGAGGAAAAAGTGGGCTACTATATACCGTGACTCTTTTACAGCTGATATGAATTCAACTCAAAGAAGTGAAGGTATGAATAACGTGTTCAAGAAAAGATTTCGTAGAAAACTTGGACTTACTGAACTTCTTGTAGAATGCGAGAAGGTTTCAGCTAGCCTTCGTGAAAATGAGTTAGAAGCAGATTTTAACTCACGCCGAAAGAACCCAGTTACTTACAGTCCAGATTTACCTCTATTGAAATCTGCGGCTGAATCATATACAAAGAGGATGTATTTGGAGTTTGAGGAAGAATTTAAAGAACATTTTTCATTCTCTTGTAAATTGTTGCAAGCTGATGAGTCAATCCTCACATATATGGTTACACATATGCATGCTAATCATGGAGCAACGACTGTTTTCAACAGTGCGAATATGTCCGTTACATGTTCTTGCAGAAAGTATGAATCCATAGGTATGTGCACACATTTTGAATTATAATATAGTTTCTAATTTGAACCAATGGAAACTTATGTTTTTATTATGTAGGTATACTGTGCAAGCATGCCTTCAAAGTTTTCAGTGTGAATGATGTTTTTAAATTGCCGCCGCAATATATAATGGGAAGATGGACCAAATATGCAAAAAGAGGATTTTATATCGAGAAACCAGAAACCGAGGAAGAAAGTTTGAAAGCACGTGCTGCACGTATGTCACGAAAGGCTACATCCATTACATTGAAATGTTCAGTGTCAAAAGAACTTCTTGAGAATTTGGAGAAAGGCCTAGATAAGTTGGACTTAGAAGCAGATATTGCTATGAGCAAGTTGCAAGAAAAATTCGATGACGTTGTTGTAGTTTCTACTGAATGCGCTACAGACACATTAAAAGGTACAATATCATTTAGAGTTCCACATGTCATAAAGGGCCCAAAGAATAAGCGACTCCAAAGTGCAGTTGAAAAGAATACAACAAAGAAGAAAAAGAAAAGTACTAAGAAGAAAGGTATTCACCCTACCTTGCTGATTTTGTTCCCAGGAAAGGTCCAACTTGTATATTAATTATTTTTGTTCACAGGAGATGGTCCAATTAATGCCGCAGAGAATACATATGAAACTGTTGATCCAAACCAATTGATCGTAAATGACTTAGACTCATTATTCTAGTTTTATATTTTTTTACTAACAACAAATTGTAACAAACAATTTGTTATACATGACACAGGACCTTCATGGTGGCGGTAGCATTGGCGGTTATACTAGTACAATGCAATTTGCAAATGATTCAGCCATGGCTGCGCCACTCATCCATGGAGGAGATACTAATGCTACAGTGCCAAACTTCACAGACTGTGTGTATGGGCAATCTTCTACCATGTCTGCTCCTTTCATGCAAGGCGGATATACAGACCTTTTACATGGTGTTCATCAAGATGCCGCAATGTCCTTATCCGCTAGGAAGTTAAATTTTGATGAGAAGATGTAGCTGTGTTGATAGACAACACGCCACTTTGCAGTATTTATTTGTTTCAAGTATGACACATTTGAGATGGATTTTGCTAGTTACATATGATATTTCCTATTTCAGCTGGTTATCAATTTGAAATTAATACATATCCTATTCACTACAGTCATAGAAACATTCACAAAATACTGTGATCATTTTCGGCAAAAATAACCTCGTATATACAAGTTTAAGAAAGGCCAAAATGTCATATGTACCTCCAAAAGGTTTGGCACCATCTGAAAAAATCATGGAGAATAATCCTGATCCTGAAGACTTGGTCGGAGAAGCAACACGTGAAAGCCAGGAGCAGAATATTTTATTTATTGTATTACGAGCCGGGCAGTGGAAAACTGAAACCAACTTGCCAGCCGAGCGCTACGTCGTCGTGGACTCGTCCGCTGTGAGCCGAAGACGTGCGAGCCACGCGCTGGGAACGGAGCCGAGCGGACATCCTGCTGGACACGCGTCATCAGTAGGAGGCTGGTGCCCACGGGATCCGCGTGCGGGGAGGATGCACTGAATTTTTTTCCGTATATATACACCCCGCCGCGGCAGAGGAGACGGTAAGCTGAGCCTGCGAGCCAAATGCGTCATCACTGTCACGGTCGACGTCAGCAGCTGTTCGATATGTTACCCATTGCTAATTGCTATACGGAACGGTGTTGAGTGAATGGGTTAGTGACATGATGTCATCACCCATCACTATTGTGTCACTCTGGGCTTATCGCCAACTCCAGCCGATCATTGGATTCTTAATGCTAGATCAGCAACCAAGCATCATTGGTAGTAGTACAACTCTAGCTAGTATATACTCCCTCAAAAAAATTACAATTTGTCCAGATTCGTAGCCAGACCCTAACTAAAAATTAGCTCTAAACGAGTAGACTAAAATGTGAAGTAATTTTTAGTTTCACCCTAGCTAAAGTTTAGTTCATTAATCCACCAAAATCATCTAATTCGGATTAAAGGTAAGGAAAGTAGCCATTGGACCATGAAAAGTCGAAAATACCCCCCCTTATTCCTCACCTTCTAGTCCACAACTGCAAGAGAGAGTAAAATGGACTTTATGTGCCTTATGCCTTTTGGTCCAAAGATCCAAACACGATATCTAAACTTTAGTCATCTAAAAGATTTAGCTCACTTTTAATCACCTAAATTTTAGTCCGAAGTAACTAAAAAATAGTTTTAGATGATCTAATCAGGATCAATTTAGAAAAGCCTAGCTTACTTTTTTCGGGTAGAAAAATCTATCTTGCCCCTAATCAGAAACCAAGCAAGAAACCGCACGAGAGAAGAAACTCATTTCACGGTCACAAATACCAACCCAATTATCTTGCTAATCTGAACAGCTGGCCCTGTAACAAATAATGTTTCTTCGTGTATCTGCAGATTCTATGACAGAGTTATTTGTCAGTTTCTGAAATTCCAGTATTTTGCACATGGTGCAGCACAGTAGCAAAAGCAAATCTCTCAATCAGCTTAGCCTACGTTTTTATGATACTGTGCTATCAGGAAAGCACATGAGTGTAGGGGACAAGCAATGCAATGTAAAATGGCAATAACTATTGGTATTGCTTGGATTCACCCACTGGAATTATTCCCCATCTCAAAAGGAATGCAACTCTCGTTTCTCGATAAGTCAAATAGTTTCAAGTTTGATCGAATTTATAAAAAAAAATACTAATATCCACGTCTCAAAAAAATTTAGTATGAAAATATATTACATGATTAATCTATTAATATTTATTTTGTATCATAAATGTTAGTACTGTTTTGTATATATTTGGTCAAATTTAGATTTAGCTGGCTTCTCACGTTCTCGGTTCCCGAGAGTTACATTTTTTTTTTATGGAGGGAGTACTCTAGAGATCCTTTTCACTCCAGCTAATGGAGAACTTTTCACTCCAGTCTCCAGAGATCCAAGGCGGGAGAAACAGCCAAGGTCTGTCAAGAGGTTGCACCTTTCAGAGTTAGCTCTGGAACGATGCCGGCATCCAGATTGTACGATATACTACGCTATGGAGTACTTCTGATTTTTTTTACATGCCACATGGCATTAGGTTTGTACTAAGTCAAATTACCTAATTTTGACTATATTTGTAGAAAAATATAACAACATCTACAATACTAAATTTATTTCATTGAATTTATCATGGAATATATTTTGATAGTGCATATATTTGGTACATAGATGTTATTATAGTTTTCTATAAATTTGATTAAAGTTGAAAAATGTTAACTTAGGATGAACTTAATGTGCCATGTAAAAAAATGTAAAAAAATCAGAGGGAGTATGTTACACCTTGCTTCAATTATGCTTGATCAGCTATTTAATTTAAAAGGCCGGGAATATGATCCCTTTGCTTTTTCAGGCTTGCTAGTATACTTAATACTTGTATCCTATTTCCTCTGCTTTGACATCCAGATCAGTTCATTTTAATACTAAGTTTTAGGTGAACCTAATGACCCAGAGAAAGACAAACTGCATCCATAGCAAAATTAGCATACCTTCTCACTCAGAGCCAGGAGCAAGAGATGAGCTTCAACTATCATGAGCTGCTGGCAGCATCACCCGGCGCCCCTGCTGAACTGAGACCACTGGCTCCAATCAACTGCATGACTTTTATCTTCTTCTTTTTTCATAGGAACTAGGGCAGGTATATTGCGCACCTGAATTTCTATTGAACGACGCGTAGAAATTTGCATACAGGATTTGCGAAAATGAGAGAGAGATCACATCCTAGCCTATAACAGGTTCAATTTGTACCTTGAAGAACACAGGTGAGATTGTGAGATGTTTGCTCGGCGAGGTCAGAAGCCTGGCTCCAATCAACATTTATCCCGAGATAGCATTTCACGAATGGCAAGCCTATTGACCCTTCGACCCACCATCTGCCGCAGCCTGCCCGCGCGTCCGTACGTGTAAAGTGCCCCAGCGGTGAGCTGCCCAGCCCCAGCCGCCGCCAGGATCCACTGTTTCTGCCGCTAGCGCCATTGGCGAAATATCCGATCCGATCTGCCATTAACCAATCCGCCACTCGTCCAGCCGCGCCGCCGCCGCCGCCGCCGCCCATCCATCACGAGCTGACCCGACCGCGTGCGTCGCCAATCACCATGGAGCACTCAGACTCAGCAACCGCCATCGCAGGTCCATCTGGGACAGCATGGCCTTCAGCTTTGTCCTCTCATGCAGGTCATGCATGGATGCCGCAAAGAGACAAGCGGGATAGGGCAAACATGTCGCCGTCAGAGAGGGCCAGCTGCGCGCCAAAAGCGAGAGCGCGCGCGAAACTTCCGCGGCCGTCTATGCATCGTCTCTTGCCCGTTCAGCTCGAGGTCGGCATCGCCGAGATTTTTTTTTTCTTTTACCTAAAGTGTCCCAAGCGAGATGCGCATCTCGTGCAGAGTCTAGTTGCAGCAACTGTGCTCTGTCAAGCTGGCTGTTAAATGTAAAGTTTGCTGTTTGTTTCTGATCATGGCGAGCTTTATTTTCTGAAGATCTTTTGATTCCGGCCGTAGCTGTAGCTTTCAGAGGGCCACCACTTGTGATTAGCTTCTACAGTATACTGCTAGCCTATTATAATTAGCGTTGCAAGTGATCAGCCCAGCTATCATGCACAAATAGACAAATAAATGGCTGCCGGTAGTGCAGCGATAAGCTCTCATGCGAATGCCGAATGCGATTGGGCTGGCTCACTGCAGCACGCCGATAGGAGCGACGGCGTGATAGGTGTCATCAGGATATTTATGAACAAATGATTGCAGACCTGCTGTCAAGTCAAGCTTGTAACAGTGTCATACGGAGTATCATTGAGGTGGGTAGAGTAGCCCACGCACGTACGCATCAGACCTCCCCGTCATCTCGTCACGTATTGAGGAGTTTATATCACATTGAATATTTAAAGGTTAATTAGAAGAGCTATATATAAGCTAATTATAAAATTAATTACACAGATGGAGGCTAATTCGCGAGACGAATCTATTAAGCCTAATTAATCCATCATTAGCACATGTTTATTGTAGCATCACATTGTCAACTCATGAACTAATTAGGCTTAATAGATTCATCTCGCAAATTAGCCTTCATCTGTACAATTGATTTTATAATTAGTCTATATTTAATACTTCTAATTAATATCTAAACATTTCGTGTGACAGGAAGTGTAGGAGAACTAAAAACCAAACGGGGCCTAATATAAAAACCTAGCATTATTTGCGCATCACGCGCTCTGCATCGTTGACAGCCTGACAGGAGATTATATTGCGTGCTAGTCGAAGTCGAGCGTGCATTGTAGTACTAGCTACCAAGCTGACGTGGCAGATTTTCTTCAACAAGGTATTGTAGACAGCTTCACGGAGAGCATGATTGGCGCCGACGTGGCACGGGCAAGAGAATAAAAATATCCGTACCAAGTCGTGCCGGCAACAATTTGCCGCTGTCTCCTCCGCGTCCTTTTGGCTTCTCGCAGCGGAATACTCCTGCGATTCCTTCCCTCGTTAACCCAGGCAAAGCAACTCGAACACGTGAAAATTTTGCATCGCTTGCGTTGCGTACCTGGATCTCGGCGGATTGGCGCGCCAGCGCACGTCCACCTTTGACCAGGTCCCGCCTGGCATCTGATCCACCCACCGGCCACCGCGGATCCGCCGTGGCAGCCTCGGACCCCGCGTCCTCGGCTCCGCCGCGCGAGTCGGTTCGATTTCGATCCCCGGGAGCCAATCCCGTGGCGCCACCGGCTCCTCCGTCCGCCTCCCGTTCCCTCTCTCGAGTCTCGAGCAACCAGACGCCGCGCGGCCCCACGTGCCGGCCACTTGGTGGTGGAGTCCGGAGCTTGGACGATCTCAAACGGAAGCATTGCATTGCCGGCTATGAACAGGAGCTGAGTGTCCGTGAGGCCAGTCCACCGGCTAGCTCGCCCAATCCAGCCCGGTCCCGTCGGTAGCGTGCGCGCGTGGGCGCGAGCTGCTGGCGGCAGCAGCAGCAGCAAACGGATTTAACCGCCGCCGCCGATGTCCGCGATGGCGCGCAGGCTGAGATCCAGCTGCACCAGGGCCGTCGCCTCCTCGGCGTTCCCTGCTTCCCCTTCCCCCTCATCTTCTCTGCCGCGCCGTATATATACCCTCCCTCCCCGCCCGCTGCTCCTCGCATCCTCCTCCTCCCCGCGCCCACTCCCTCTCCCTCCGGCCGTCCCTCCTCGGTGCGTGCGGATCCATCCTGGATCCGATCGGAATCTCTTCTTGTCGTTGTTTCAGTCTCTCCAGGTTGTTCTGGGCCCCGATCTTAGAGTTGGTCTGTTGTTGTTGTTTTGTGGTGGGTTCGGAAGCAGGTACTCCTTTGTTAGGACTCTCGCGGCGACCAAGGGGCCTTCGCCGGCGCCGCCGAGCGACGTCGTCTCGCCGTCCGAGCAGCCGCGGAGTAAGAGGCAGGGGGAGGAGATGACGATCGCCTCCAAAGTCAAGCTCGCTGGCGGCACGCTGTCGGTCTGCGGGCGCACAGTGCTGTCCGGCGTTCCCGACGCGGTGGTGGCGTCGTCGGCCGCGGCGGGGGGAGCGGTCGACGGGGTCTTCATCGGCGCCGACTTCGCGGAGCCGGCCGCCCGGCACGTCATCTCCCTCGGCGCCCTCAGGTTCGATTCGGTCCTGAATCTTGAATTCGACGGAAGGAAAAAACGATTTTTTTTTTGCCCCCAATCCATTGGTGCCGATTGGCATTGTTTAATTCTATCGATTCGGCAGAGGCGTTCGGTTCATGGCGTGCTTCCGGTTCAAGCTCTGGTGGATGGCGCAGCGGATGGGGGAGAGAGGCGGCGACGTCCCGCTCGAGACGCAGTTCCTGCTCGTCGAGTCCAGGGGCGCCGGCGCCGACGGCGGGGAGGGCGCGCCGGCGTACGTCGTGTTCCTCCCGCTCGTGGAGGGCGCGTTCCGGGCCAGCCTTCAGGGCGGCGCGGGCGACGCGCTGGAGCTCTGCGTCGAGAGCGGGGATGCCGACACGCGCGCGGCGTCCTTCGACCGCGCGCTCTTCGTAGGCGCCGCGGAGTCCGACCCATTCGCCGCCATCGCCGGCGCCGTCGCCGCGGCCAAGTCCGCGCTCAAGACGTTCCGGGTCCGCGCCGAGAAGAAGCTCCCGGGCATCGTCGACTACTTCGGTTGGTGCACCTGGGACGCCTTCTACCAGGACGTCACGCAGGAGGGCGTCGAGGCCGGGCTCCGCAGCCTCATCGCCGGCGGCGCGCCGCCCAAGTTCGTCATCATCGACGACGGCTGGCAGTCCGTCGGCACCGACCACTCCGCTTCCGACGAACCCGCTGGCGGGGACGAACCGCCTCGCCTGTCTCGTCTTACCGGCATCAAGGAGAACAGCAAGTTCCAGAACGCCGACGACCCGGCCGCCGGCATCAAGACGGTGGTGCGCGCGGCGAAGGAGCAGTACGGGCTCAAGTACGTCTACGTCTGGCACGCCATCACCGGCTACTGGGGCGGCGTCCGTCCGGGCGCGGCCGGGACGGAGCACTACCGCTCGAACCTGCAGTTCCCCAAGGTGTCGCCGGGCGTCATGGAGAACGAGCCCGGCATGAAGACCGACGTGCTCACCCTGCAGGGGCTCGGCCTCGTGCACCCGCGCGCTGTGTACCGCTTCTACGACGAGCTCCACGCGTACCTCGCCGACGCCGGCGTCGACGGCGTCAAGGTGGACGTGCAGTGCGTCCTCGAGACGCTCGGCGCCGGCCATGGCGGACGCGTGCAGCTCACCAGGCAGTACCACCAGGCGCTTGACGCCTCCATCGCCAAGAACTTCCCGGAGAACGGCATCATCGCCTGCATGAGCCACAACACCGACGCCCTCTACTGGTACGCGGTCCGATTCACCCGCTTCTACGATTCCAGCCCTGAAGTCTGAAACTGTAGCAGTGGCCGATTAATTTGATCGTGATGTGATGCGACCAATGCGCAGCTCCAAGCAGACGGCGGTGGTGAGGGCGTCGGATGATTTCTACCCGAGGGACCCCGTCTCGCATACGATCCACATCGCCTCGGTGGCATACAACAGCGTGTTCCTCGGCGAGTTCATGCTCCCGGACTGGGATATGTTCCATTCACTTCACCGGGCCGGCGACTACCACGGCTCAGCCCGTGCGATCAGTGGCGGCCCCGTCTATGTCAGGTCGCCAATTCATTCTACGTTTCTACTGCTGAGAAATTGTGATGCTGTCCGATGAAACATGTAACTGACATGTGCTCTTGGTGATGGATTTGCACTTTTGCAGTGATGCCCCAGGGAAGCACAACTTCGAGCTGCTAAAGAAGATTGTGTTGCCAGACGGCTCCATTCTTCGCGCACGTCTGCCAGGACGGCCGACCAAGGATTGCTTGTTCACTGACCCGGCACGCGACGGCATCAGGTGAGCTCAATCCCCATTTCTGCAGTTCTGGTCTGTTCACAGGGCAGGTGTTGCATGGAGCATGTATTCTGACTGTGCCATGCCATGGCATCCTTCCTGCAGCTTGCTCAAGATCTGGAACATGAACAAGTTCACCGGCGTGCTGGGCGTGTACAACTGCCAGGGCGCGGCGTGGAGCTCCGTGGAGAAGAAGAACATCTTCCACCAGACCGGCACCGAGGCCCTGACCTGCAGCGTCAAGGGCAGCGACGTCCATCACATCTCCGAGGCATCGACGGACCCCGAGTGGAACGGTGACTGTGCCGTGTACCGCCATGCCAATGGCGACCTTGTCGTCCTCCCGAACGGCACGGCATTGCCCATCTCTCTGAAGGTCTTGGAGCACGACATACTCACCGTGTCACCGATCAAGGTTCGTGCTCAATTCCTCCAGCCAACTGTGTTGTGCACAACGTGGCATGCATTTGTGGCACAAATGTTTGGCAATTGTAAACTGAACGATGAAGTTGTGGCTTATGTCATTGCAGGACTTGGCACTTGGCTTCAGGTTCGCCCCCATCGGGCTGGTTGACATGTTCAACAGCGGTGGCGCCGTGGAAGGCCTGACCTACCACCTCCTCGACGGCGCAAAGCTTGTCGACGGCAACGGCTCCACTTCTGGCTCCGAGGCTGTCGGATTGGTGTGCATGGAAGTGAGGGGATGTGGAAGGTTCGGTGCCTACTCCTCAGTGAGGCCAAGAAAGTGCATGATGGGTTCATCTGAACTGGAGTTCTCCTATGATTCTTCCTCCGGTCTACTGACGCTGCAGCTGGAGGACATGCCCAAGGAGAGGGTTCACAAGATTGTTGTTGAGTTGTAGGGGGGTAGTGGTAGCATCAGAGTATCAGTGCATCAGAAATTCAAGTGTTATGCCATGAGTGATCTGTCCACTGATAATTAGACCTCCCCCTCTGATAGCACATTGATGGTAGGGACTGGAGTGGGGGTATGATTCTATAGTGCAAATCTGATTATTGATTCAATTGAAAGGAATATACGCGCATAATGTCCAGATACTCGGGCACTCCGATCTTCTACTACTAGCCTGGACTGTGAACAGATACCCTTCAGAATTGTAGTATCTTAAAACGGCTCAATCTCTGAACCTTTCAGTATGAGGCACATGGCGCAGCAGTGCGTGAAATCAATCCATTGGACAATGCTCTGCATCGATAATCCTGAGTTCTATTCCATGCCTACTTGTTTAGCGTAACGAATGCCGTACTATCAGGAAATCACACGTCCAGGAGGATAGGTGCTGAGCATCGTTTTGTTGGCACTAGGCAGCTCCGCATGCCTAGTTGTTGACGATTACCACAATAGTCAAGTTCTGTATGGCACAAGGGAACGCCAAAAAGGCGTAAAAATACATAACAATTCCAAACAACCGGCTTCGCATATTTGAGCTTTGCAATTTTGACACCCGAAACATGAGGTTGCTTAATTTCTTAACATTATAACATAATCACATTTTGATAGATTGTAGTCTTTTTTTTTGCGCTGTTGGTAACATTGCATGATATTTTAGAAATAAATGTTTCTACATAAGAACGATACCTGTAACTAGTTCATGATTCACAACATGTGTATGTATAAACATGGTTGATAGACAAAGTAGTAGACACATGCGGAGGCACGTCATGCTGCGTCCCCTCGCGGTTGCTAGGCCATACCAGGGCGACGCCATGGCCCTTCTCTCCTGCTGGCTCACTCTCGCGGACGGGCACAGGCTCTTCCTTTTCGCGGTGCTGGGCGTGCAAGCGGAACGGTGCTGCACTTCATCGGGACACAAGCAAACTGGAGAAAAACAAACAGAGCGAAGGATAGAAAGATTAAGCAATGGCATAAGTGTCATTTCTCATACAGAACTTAGGAAAAAAAGAAAAGAAAACATATTAGAAAGGTGAAAATGTAAGGAATCAAGCATCCTTATGTTTCGGGTGTTAAAGTTACGAAGCAAAGTGAAATATGCAGAACCGGTTATTTTGAGTGTCAATACAACAAATTTATCGCATACTTCTTGACAGAAATTGCATTACTTGATTTTCCCCGCTGCACTAACTCCAGTGATTTCTTCCTCCTCTCTCATATACTTTGCTCCATAGTGTGTGAGGAACAGGGGGGACAAACCCCCCCCCCCCCGACCCACCCACCCACCCACCCACCCAACTCCCCAAAACCCTTTAGATTTGAATTGGCTGCCATTTGAATTTAAGATCTGAATGTAATCATTTCATGTGACTATGTAAGGACATATTGTGATCTAAAAGATGGCATTGCTCGGCATAGAATTCAGCAATTATCTAAGTATAGAAACCTACGCGAATGATCATAAACGTATCGAGTTGTTCTTTTTCCCTTTGAAATTTGATCCAATCATTTTCGTGCAACTTGATTGAACACATTCGTGATGACAAAATATGACATTCCTCAAATAGGAGTATAGGATGCGTGCAATCTTAGACGGAGGATACCCCCCCCCCACCCCCACCCCCATTGTCATGGTGGGCAAACTCTAGCAATAGCTCTTAAACCAAAGCTCCCAAAGATCGAATGTGATTCTCTCTATTTTTTTCAAGGGCCATAAAAGTATATCCAACTCCAGCAATAATAACCCCCATGGATAGAGGACTCCTAGAGATCCCCCGGGAATGGAGGGTGGAGCGGGAAATTTGAAGGCCTCCCAAAAAAAAGGAAGAGGGGTAGAGAGCCTGCTGGAGTGGGTTTTTTTATTTGACCCTCAGGAATATTTAGAAGGTCTGCTGGAGTGACTCTAATGTACTTATTCAAGTCTATATTTTGCTAATCTACCCAGCCCGCTGCCCGTGAGGTGGAGATTGCGTGGATCGCCGGTAATTCTGGTGGTAGTTCCGGTTCCGTTCCTTATCATGAGCGGTTGGGTTCTTAATCATGTCTCGTGTCCGTCTGTTTTCTCATGATGTTATTACGTGTATATAATATCACCATACTAAAGTATACGATGCTTTAGTTTAGTCCTGAATTTGATTTTTTAAAATTTAGCAGTCTATAGAAAATGTTAGTGTTGCTAATATTTAAAGTGACCAATTTTCAGTCGAAACATATACCATCCATCTGCTTGCTTTTACCACAGGTTAAAACAAAGGATGTTGCTAGTGTCCGAATGTCCGATGGGAAAACTTGCCATCGGACGCTCCATTGGTCCATCGCAACATAAAAAAAATAATGTCTGCAACATAAAAAATAAACATTTGCAACATAGAAAATCATTATTTGCAACATCAAAAAACATGTTGAATAGGGAGGAGGATGGTTCCTACTGCAACAAATGGGGAGATGTTTCGTGCAACATCCAATACAAATCCTCATTTTTAGTCAAAAGTCTCGCAACTCTGCAAAGTAGCTAATGAAACATCCAAAAACACCTTATGCAACAACCAAAAGATTTGTTTTCAACATGACAAAAAAGGCGCAACATGCAGAAAGCCTCCCCGCAACAATTATAAATTGCATCTGCAACATGCCTACCACAACATTAGCCTGCATGCATCGGTATGGATCGTCCCCTCCACTTCACGTCGCTGCGAGCAACACCGCTGCTCCCTCGTCAGTGTCGTTGGCGTGGTGGCCCAGGAAGGCGGAAGCAGAGGGACGGCTCCTCGCCGCCTAGGGGTGGTAGGACCATGGGTGCGCCATGCGATGGATTTCGAGCGTCAACAGCGGCATCGGCGCAGGGGGCGGTGGTGGCTGCTGTGCCTTCGTCGCCCGCCGCCGGGAAGAAGACCGCCGCCTCGTGCGCCTCCTCCGCTCACCTCGATGCTGGCTAGTTTGGGTTATGCACTTGAGCCCGTGAATCGGGCAGTGGCGGCGGGATTCGACGGCGGGTTGCGGGAGCGGGGAGGAGGCGGGGGTAGAAGAGGAGGAGGAGAGAGAGAGAGAGGGAGAGAGAGAGAGAGAGGCGCGTGGGAGCAAGGACGAGGGACGCGGCCCAGTGAGGAGGTTTGGCTCGGCGGCGCAAATGATTGAGGAAGAGGAGCGCGAGCAGATAAGAGCGTTAGTGGCTGCGAGTAGCGAGTGGAGCATCCAATTTTTGTTTCTGGTGTCGGATGCCCTAAGCGTAGCAATACCGCAAAATAAATTTTTTGTACTGCTTAATTGGTAACGACATGCTTTTTCCGCTTTTGCATCATGAACGCGCTGGAGATATCGATCCTTGGCCGAGGGGTGTATGGGTGCACCCATTCGAGGAACAAGCGACATGGCCGCCGCTGCCGCCGCGCCACGCTCTACCCATCGAGGATGCCTCCCGCCGTTGCCCACTTCCAGCTTCGTGGACAGACATTGAAGCTGCCGGCCAGCGCGTGCGCTGCGAGGCGCAGGCACACGATTCTATGTCTAGGACACATCGACGCACAACAACTCACCATGGGCCTCAAGCACGTGCCTCTCTTTGATGAGTTAATTAGTTGCCGCGGCAGGTTCGTAGAGGCACTTGCACGCGCCACTGGGGAGGGCGCGGCCGAGATAAGCACAACGTCGCGGCCTGGCAGATGTGCTGCTCCAGGAACGACAACGCGGACTCCCGACTCCCGAGTGGTCCGGAGGGGCGACTCGGGAGGCGACTGCGCTCGCACCTAACCACCCGCCACCTGCTCGACTCCGCGGCATCGAAGCCGGCCCCCCGCGTCGCGCTCTCTCCCTCCCTTCCCCTCCTCCTCTCTCCCTCTCCACTCCTACTCCGCAAACCCTAGCGCTGCCGGTAGCCGGATTCGCCGCCGATCGTCGGCCGCCAATCGCCGTGGGCAGATCCACCTCCCCTGAGCCCGGATCTACTCATCTTGGGCGCGGGGGTCCCTTCCCCGATGGCCGCCGCGTCCCCCCCCCTCCGCTGCCCGGAGTATAGGGGGCCGCGGCCGGATCCGTCGGGAGGCGGGGCTCTACACGCTGCCACCGCGTGGCTGGCCGTGCCGCCACCGGCGCGTCCCCCCTCCCTCTCTGGTGGCGCAGCACCGCCGCCGGCGCTGCTGGCGCGTGCTGGGGGGCGGGGTTCTGTGCGCCACCGCCGCGTGGCCGGTCGCGCCGCTGCCGGCGCGTTCCCCTCTCCCTCTCTGGAGGCGTAGCGTCGCCGCTAGCGCGTGCTGGGGGGCGGGGCTCTGTGCGCCACTATCGGCCGCGCCGCTGCCGGTGCCACGGGCGCGTCCCCCCTCTCCCTCCCTCTCTGGTGGCGCATTATCACCGGCTACGGGGCCGGACAACTGGTTATGTGGCGACATTCCTCAGCTCGCGCCCGGCGGTCCCCGTGCTCCTGGTGGTGGCGGTATTTTTTGGGGAAGGAACGGGGTTACACAAAAGCCTTGTGCCTGCTTGCATGTCGATGACGGCGACGCCGCGGTTCCCTTCTCGAAGGCGTCATTCATCCCCCCCCTTTCCCCTCCCCTACAGCGAGTTTTTGGGTGAAAACTTTGACCGTGTTGATCGGACGACGACGGCGCCAGTGACATCGCTCCCTCCCTTGAGGCGTCATTTTGGAAGCTCAGCGGGCTCTTGCTGCCTTCACTATAGGGATCGTTGCTGAACGCCGCCCCCGATCGTCTCCGGCCGGTCAGGGTCCTCGTGGTGGTCATCTTGGGAAGTGTCTTCTTCTGCGCCTGCCCTTGCTTCGATTCGTCCACCTGCCTAGGTTGCTTAGTTCGTCATTGTCTAGCGGATGCTTTGCCGCCGTAGTTGCTTCGGGCGGATGCTTTGCCATCGCGGTTGCGCGGGTTGGGTGGATGCTTTGCCACTGTTGTTGTGTTCGGGTGGATGCTTTGCTGCCGTGACCTTTAGCACCCTTAACGAGGTTGTATCTTTTGGCATGTTTAGGAGAGTGGCCGTGTCTAGGTTTGTGGGTTTGAGTGTGCTTCTCCTTGTTGTTTTGCGTCGTATGGTGGTTGTTTGTGTGTTTCTTCAGTGTTTCTTTTTCTTTAGTCTAGTGCTGATCAAGTTCTGGTTAGCTTCATCATCGAGATTGTGTCTTTAAACTGCTTTCCTCTTAATTCTTAATTGAGCTTAGGCACTCTAGAAAAGGAACGGCAACGCGACAAGCAACGTCCGTCACCGCCATTCCAGGCACGAGGGCGAGCCAGCCGGCCGACCCCGAACCTGAAGCACACCGTAAGTGGTGAGATCCGGCGGCGCTCTTGCTGCCGCACCATCAAAACCGTCCATCTGGGCGAGCACGTAGCTGGCAGCTCTACCAGCGCGCGCTGCGCCTCGCAGCCAGTCTCGCCGGCTCGCCGCCCGCGCGCCCCGGCGGCAGACCGCGCCGACGCTATGGCGTCGACCACGCCGATGCGGACCGTCGGTTGCGCCTTCTCCATGGGAAGCTGGAACACGTTTTGAACAATCTTGGCCCCCAGGAGAGGCCTTGACGGCGTGGCCGTCGCCAATGGAATGGCGCCGCCGAGTCGGACCCTAGGGGGTGGTTGGTATCTCGTCTACCGTCCGGGGTGGACGGTAAATGAAATACCGTCCGCCCCGGGACTGTCTCGGACGTTGGATCGGATTTGGGCGGCTGAGATCGACACGGAGAGCTGCAAGTAGCGAGGCCCTCTCCGCCTTCACCGCGCGACGCGACGCATCCCCTCCCTGCCGTTTACCCTCAGAGCCAGGGACCGTCTACTCTGTGCCGGCGGCAGCGGTGACGCGGTGTGGACGTTGGCGGCGCAATTGAGCGGTTCCGAGGTCAGGTGTGATAAAAGCTGGACATGGGAGATCCGCCGCAGATCGTGGTCTTGCCGAAGCCGCTGCCGTGCATCACGGCCAGCACCCAGCAGCTCCAGCGCTGCATTGAGAGTGTTCAGACCGTCAGTCAGACGCCATGGCCGGAGTTCCTCGCATCCTCGGGGTCGGCATCTTCGACGATGACCCTGCGGCGACCGTACGTTGCCATCAATCCGCTGACCGGAGGTGCCAATGCCATTGCCACCTCGTTGCGCTTCCGGACCCTAGCTCCCAGCTCTGGACTGAACGGCCAGGAAGCCTCATCGTCCCTAGTAGGATAACAATGTGACCTTGGAATTCCACAAGCTGTAACGAGACTGCATCTGATTACCTGATGAAAAGCTGATCGTGTTCCGTTGAACAAATTTCAAGCAAAGCCCAAAGTTACCCGGGCACAAACGAAAGAACAGAATCATCAGCAAGTTTACCAATTACAGCGTGTCCAGGTTCTCATAACTAACCGAATGGAATCCGGATGCCGGATACAAACACTGCGTGAGCAGCAGGCTGCAGACCAGAGAGGCCAAGCACAACCCTGAAAGGCTGATGCAGAATTGCAGATTGCAGGTGATTGGTCATATCTCCTTCCATGCCCTGTCAGGCCCTGCTTCACCTTCTCGCCTTCTGCGCTCGGTACTCATCGTGCGCGCAGGGAGGCCCACAGGCAGCGACAGAACGCAGCTTTCTTCCCTTCCCCACAACGAAATCACCACTCCAGCAGAAAAGCTTTTCTCCCCCCTGTCGTCCACGCTTCGTCCGTGCACGATTGCGCACGCCCCGTCCATCCGAGGTGGGGGCAAGGGGGCCCACCAGCCAGGACCCGAGACGCCAACGCCTTGACGGCACATGCGGGTGGTGAGGTCCGCACGCTTTGCTGCTGTAGCTTTCAAGTCTTTCACCTTGGGATTCTTGGGATGTTTCGACAGTTTGGGTCAATCCGTACCGATTTTACCTGCTCGCCGCCATGGACATTTTTCACTGTGCGCGCTTTGGCGATGGCGAGCGGCGATTCAGTAGTAAAAACAGCGTGAGGGGGGTACGGACAGAAGGAACGTCAGGATTTTTTCAAGCTCTGAACATTGTAATAGTTCTTCTTGTATTGATTGATTGGTCCGTGGGGTCAGGCGATTTGATCCGGATGCTCCATGTCTCAACATTTTAGCAGTAGATCGAAGAGCAATCAGGCAAGGTGGGGGCAGCTGTGTCATTTCAAGCAGGGATGTGGCGCTTTAGCCCTGTAGATTTTTGAGCGTGTGTGCTGCGCAGCCGGCCACAGCGCTTCCACTGCTCAGGCCTCAGTGTGTGACAAGATGCATCCACCCACGCTGAACCAGCAGGGAGCAGGCCTCAGGCACGCACACACCCATCGCCATCAGATCGCAGGCCGACTGTTCAGGGGTAAGCGAAGCGGCCTGCCCCGGCTGGCCATGTCAATGCTTCAGGCTGCAGCCTGCAGGCTGCCGGTGCGCAAGACCACACACAAAGCGAAGCGCGGCGGCGGCAGAGCGGCAGGCCGGGAAAAGAACAATCACTGGGAACGGCATGCAGCGCGTGACTATTTAAGGAAACCCCCTTGACCTCGCCGGCGTGCGTTGGCGAGATGTCATGAGCGCAATGGTGTCCGGACGGAGCACTACGCCCCAGGGGCCAGGGCATGCGGCTTCGCGGTTCGCGAATGGAAGTCCCATCGCCATCGCCTGGCCGGCCATTGCTTTGGCCGTGGCCTGTGGCTGGGGATCGACTGGACGGAGGGCTGGGTCACAGAGGTGGTAGGGCCGTGTTACAGCGAATAAAGGGGAAGTACAGGTACTATGATTTGAGGCTTCAGGGCTCTTCGGCAGTGCCTTTTCATTTCGCCAGCAAAAGATCTACTCATTGCATCCCCTTCAGCAGCAGCTTTCACCAGGCCACCTTTTCCAATCAGTTTTCTTTTCTTTCAGAAAAAGCTGTGCTCTCACTTTTGCTCCTATTAAAAAAACTGCAATAATTAGTACCAAACGGTTACACGAAGAATGAAAAAAAAAACATGAGGATGCAGTAATACGGCACTGGCAAGTACTTTGCGTTTTCGAAAAGGAAATCGACATGGAATCTTGAGTAATCTAGTCAGTCCATGCGTTATCCAGTGACAATGTCACAAACTCACAATGATATGAGAAGGAGCATGAACTATAATCCTTACATACACGCGGTGAGGGAACCAACCTTTAGGTGTAAAACTGTACTACCAAGACGGAGGCAGTAACAAACACAGTAAGAAGGGAAAACAACAGCAATAGTAGTATGCTAACATGGCACTGCAGGTACTGTGTGTTTTTAAAAAAGAGAAGTCACAAAAAAATTCAAGGCAATATGAAATCTTGAGTGATCTAGTCAGCCGATGCACCATATCAAGCAACGTTGACTGAGAAAAAGGAGCACGAACTGCCCTTACATAACACATGGTGAGGGGGCCTAAACCTAAAGATTTCTTTGAACTTGGAGGAATTCCTGAATATCTTGTTCATCCTTGTAGTCCCACTCTCATCACTCGATCTCTACCTGCATGGTTTAGCGTGTGCGCGGTGGCGTCATTTTCGCACCGGATCGGAGCTGAGTAGCTGATTAAGCAGGTGTGGCTTTTCACTGAAACGCCCTATGGGAGAATCTCAAAATAACCTGACATTTAGTTTTTTCTCTTTCTTGAAATTTTTGCTTTAGATATATAAACACCTTCCTGTCTTAAATAATGACAAGCAAATCTCACGCTGGTTCAAGGTTTCCACAAAAAAAAAAAACCCGAAAAAATATCACTGCTTACAATAAGTAAGAGAAAAGAATAACTTCTTGGAGAAAAATAAACAGAAGAACATGAATTTACTATTTGTTCATGAACTTGAATTAACAAAGTAGAACTTCTTAGAGGGAAAAAAAACCCCATTGTCAAAATAACAGGAATAAACTGAAAAACTGTTAGTTCCCGACAAAGAAAGGAGAAGAAGAAATATCAAAGTATGGAGGAAACCAACAATTCATGGCAGGAGAGTACAGATGAAACTAAATCTTGCCCATTACCGGTAGGAGATAGACAGGAAACATCTCCGTCGGTGCATATACCTTCCCATGCAAGAGGAAGAGCTATATTCTCTCTGGGCACCATGCATCTACACAACACAAGCGGCTGAGGTTATGAGTGCTTCACAGGCCACGATGCTCAGCCCAATTGGCCTCTCTCTGTAGTTTCCCACAGCTTTATTGAACTGCACGTGCCCACGCAAGTAGCAGAAGGCGCATCTCCTTTGCAGATGCAGTTCAAGAAAGCTGTGGAAGATCACAAAGAAGGCCATGGTGGTCATCCAGTGCAAGAGGAAGAAGAAACAAGGGGGTGGAGGAGGAAGAGGGGAGAGCAAGGGCTATTTATACAGAAAGAAACATGGTGAGAGAGAGGAGGAGGAAGAAGTAGAGGGGGGTAACTGGTAAGAGCAGCCCGGGGTCTGGTTGGTGTGAGAGGCTAAGGACCCCAATCCCAAGAAGAATATAGAACCTGAACACTAGTCCAAGCCAGCCAAGCTGTGTGCGTGTGTGTGGACCTAGGAGGGAGACTTTTTGGGCAGATCAATCCAAGGAGCTTTGTTCATGGCAGGGGAGACAGAGGGCGAGTTCTTTAATCCACACTTGTAGCGAGTGTACCAGTGTGCTTAAGCTTTACTGTTGGTGGTGGCTGTCTTTGTGGGGGGTTTTTTCTCGCAGAAAACATGCTTGTTCTGCGGTTAGGGACGATGCGAAAAGCAGTGGAAAGATGGAGCCTTTCGCGCGCCCTTTCCCCTGATGATCGCGAGTGGGATACAGTTACACCTGCATATGCAGTGACCAGGTCGATTGGACAGCGTCTCCACGGGCAATTCTAAAGCGAGATTTTGCATGGGGCCTCGGCCGATCCTGCTGGGCCGGACGGCCGGCCGGAAAGATCGCGTGAAAGCTCTCCCGGAAGCCGGAATGGCTTCGCTTGCCTTGTTTGTTTCCGGCAGGCGGCAGCGAGAGGTGTTGGGTGGGTTGAATGTTCAGCTTGTTTCCCGCGAAAGGTCTCACGAACGGACGCCCGCTGCCTGCCATCTTCCTTCTCGGGGATGCCAAGCTGCCAGCCTCAAAAGGAGGATGCCTTTGGCGAGCGATCGATCGCCTCGATGTTCAGCTCGGTGTCCCCAGCCGTTGACTCGTCCAAAAATGGCCGATGCAACGATCGTTATCGCCTCTTCTCCTCAGTTTAGCCGGAGGTGTAGTGTAGAAGGTTAGCACTAAAATTTCCTTTTGCTCTGATGCGAGAATAGCACCAGGGTACTTGCGGACGCGGTGCGTCGGTCCAAGCCGCACCGGCGCCAACCGTGCTGCCCCATGCTCGGGGACGCCGCCCCGCCCCGCGAAATCTCGCGACATCGATCAGAGCGGCGAGCTCGTATATGCGGCGCTCCTTCCTCGGCTGTCCTTCCTTCCTGGCATGGCGCGCGTGCCATCCCATCCCCACCACCTCCCCGTTCCGATCGAGGCCGGTGGCAGCACGGTGTCAGAGCCTGGCCGGCGGGGCGATCGGGCGGGCGGCCTCGATCGGGGAAGGCGGCGCGCGGACCGGGGTCCTGGAGGCCGGAGGAGAGGGCCGGATCACGCCTCAGGCGGTCAGGCCTGGCCAGCCAGGAGTATAGTAGTGTTGGTCTCACGCGCCAAGGCCGGCTTTTTTCCTTCGTCGGTCAGGTGGCCCTGTCAGCGGCTAACTTGCGTTGTTTGGAAGCAAGTTAGCCTGCCAGCAGTGTCAGCCCGTCGTCGCTCGTGCATGGCGTCTTACACGCAGCAGCGTGTGCTTCTACGGTAGTGCAGATGCGTCGCTTGTTCAAAACCCCCTCTCGATCCGGCTCGAAGCGTGCCAGCTCAATTCAGACGACGATGAGTGCGTGCCCCTATGGAGCTAGTTTGTACCCGTCGTCACCTGGGTGGGCGCGGTACACGCACGGCTCAGCGCGTCCCCGCGCGCACGGGGGCACATGGACTCGGCATGGCTCTGCGTGATGTGATTGGGCAACCGGAGGAGGGGCCTCGTTTCGTCCGTGTCCGACGCGAGGGAGTAGTCAGCACTCAACACCCAGCGCACGCGCGTGCAACAGGGATCTCGATCACTCGGTGGGTGGGGTGGGGGGAGCAGGGGCTGGCCCGCCGGCCGTGCGACGAATCTTGGACGCTTGCGCGCAGGCAAAGGCGCCGCGCGCGAGCGCGCGAGACCACCGCCCCCGCACGCACGCGTTGCCGCGGCGGGCGGGCGTCGGGGATGGCATGTAGCGATGGAGGTGGAGCGCGCGCGGCGGGGTGTGTGGCGCGGCCGCGAGCGTCGCGGCCCGGCATGGCGCGCACGGGCGCCTGTCCACCGATCGGGGGCACACGGTCGCCGGGGAATCAGCGCTCCCAGAACGTGCCGCGGCGGCCGGGACAGCCACCGATCCTGATTCCTGAGTGGTCTGCTCCATCACTTCACTTCAGAGGCAACCAGACACATCGCCTCGCACTTGAGGGTGGACTTCTCCTTCGCCTCGTCACCGTTTGATGGCATGACACGGGTTGTCTCGACGATATCCGTGGGGCCGGCGCCATGAACCGTGAAGTGAGTTTTGCTAGGAAGGGTGGTGAAATCGCCAGTGTTTCCACGGTGGAGGGAGAGCGGTGTACAAACAAGTGTCACTGAGCGATGCTGCTCATGGCAGAAGGGAGGACGTTCTGTGTGCAGCCTATTGGGGTGTGCCGTGTGATACAGAAGCCCAAGCTTAGTAGCCCATGGACTGAAAGAGAATTCGCAAGGAACCTCCACAACAACCCAACACATTCGCTGCGCGGAAACGTGGGAATAAAGGATCAGCAGATCGGGCAAAACGAGAAGTAAAATGTGCTAGCGTACGTAGTTACATTACATACACGCTCACAGAAATAAGAATCTAGGATGAACTAGGTTCAATAAGCGCACGACATACTGCAAGGCACCCAAAATTTCCAGGCATATCAGTCAAAGACACGAGATGTGCAGAACATAGCAAATTGTTTTGTTGAGCACTAAACCAGATTTTTATCCAACACGCACCTAAACGATAATTTTTTGCCTAATAAGGTAGTAAGTAACTGGATGTATATATCGGATGTTTGGATGCTAATTAGAAGTATTAAACATAGGCTAATTACAAAACTAATTGCACAGATGGAGTATAATTCGCGAGACGAATCTATTAAGCCTAATTAGTCCATAATTTGACACCACGAATTAGCACAGGGTTCTGTAATTAATTTTATAATTAGCTCATGTTTAGTCCACCTAATTAGCATCCGAACATCCGTCCAAACACCCCCAAAGTATATTCAACCAGGGAAATTCTATACCTCTTAGATGAACGATACTCACCAATTTCACAGGTAATACAAATTCACCAATTTCAGTACGGCAATAGAATAAGCCCGCACCAATGTGACAAAGCTGAATGAAGAACTTTAAACACGAGTGCATCGAACAGGCAAAGCTAGAGCAGGATTTGTGACAAGTAAATCCACGGTACCTATTTTAAAGCGAGCACGTTAGCTGATTAGCACCAACCAAGTGCAAAGCTATATCCGGTGCATGCCACAACTAGGTTCACTGTAGCAACATACAAGACTGAAAAATAAACTATGGTGCTTAATTTCAACCCACAGATTCATGCCACCAGAAATTCAGTGAAACCCTGCTATTCATGATGCTGTTGACTGAAAAATGCAACGCATTGAGTACATCGAAGAGCACCAATATGACAAGGGTCACAGAAAGGCACATGTTGTGACAAGGACACCTATAACAGCCACCTTCATGCATTTCGCAAATCATAATGGTTAACTGCCAGAGATAAATTTAAAGTCTAGAACTAGAGTTTTTTAAGTCATTAAATAGCATACTTGGCCTCATAACACAACCAGGTTAAGGACTATATGCACACTG
This sequence comes from Setaria viridis, assembly GCF_005286985.2. Classification (NCBI taxonomy): domain Eukaryota; kingdom Viridiplantae; phylum Streptophyta; class Magnoliopsida; order Poales; family Poaceae; genus Setaria; species Setaria viridis. The sequence goes on from NC_048266.2 coordinate 4,279,737, forward strand.
AGATCACTTCAACCTTTGATCAGAAAATGTTTGCAAAGCTACTTGAGAAAATGGCCACTTGAGGGGAATAATAGAACAAGTAAGCGGACTCACTTTCTACTCTTAGAGCTAGACCTCAGATTCCAATAAGTTTGATCAAATAGCAGACTCAAATTTCCAATAGCTGACACAAGGAGCAGAAAGATGTTCATACCAGAACCATTTCCACGCTAATAGAATTCAGCATGCAATGCTGCAGTCGTACAGACCCCATTCAGGACTCGTGCAACAAAATATGGTGATCAAAATTTAAAATGCCAGAAGAGAAAGCTGGGGGTTTATGCCATTTATGATACAGCTGAATTTAAGGACGGAATGCACAAGCAACGACCTAGACAAGACTATCGGGAGTCAAGCGACAACACGCAGTAATTTCACAAGCCCTACATTTCCAATTACTTTTCACATTGATTGACCCGGACATGCGGGATCTACACTCTAGAACAAGACTTCACTTGGACAATAGTTTCAACAGAATAGTAGGCTTGATTTCACGATTATTGGGATTAGTGCAGAAGTACTGAACACTGTGGAAACTGCAACATTTCATACTTAGATCAGTATGCTTCGAATACGCCTAACACAAATGGTCGTTTCCCTATCAAAGAGAGGAATTATAGACGTAATGACATGTAGAACTAATGTCTGATAGCCTTAAACTGATCATTCCACGTAAAACCATAAAGTGACACATATTTGCAGCACATCCACATACCAAAACACGCAGCCATAAGCATGATAAAGTCATGGGCTCATATCACCATATCTCAAAATCTTAACGAGGTGCACATACCATCTCAAGTTTCCATCTCATCACACGAACAACGAAACTGAAACTACAAAAGGTTCTTCCTTTGCTTGCACAACGAAACTACTACCAACAAGAGCATAAGCATACTGCGAACGGAAAGGAGGAACCGGGGCAGGGCGGGCCGGGGGCCGCGCGGCGCCTACTTCTCGGAGGAGTTGGGCCCGCGCTTCTTGCCGAAGCCGACGACGGCGGTGACGAAACGGCGGTTGTACTGCATCCTCTTGTGCGCGCGGCCGCGGGGCTTCTTCTTCTTATCCTGCTTCGCCACCTTGGGCGTCTGGCCGCGGACCTTCCCGGCACGGGCCAAAGATCCGTGCACCTTACCTGCGCGCAGCGACACGAAAACCCCGATTAGCGCATCAGTAGGCGATGAAGTAGCAACCAGAGAAGAGAGATGAAAGGAGGCGAAGGTGGTTACCCATGGCTGAGAAGCGGCGGCGCGGCGGCGGCGACGGAGGCGCGGGCGCGGATGCTGGGAGATGCGGCGGCGGCGGCGGCTGTTGGGAGGGAAGAGGAAACCCTAGATGAGGGGGCAGCACTTTATAGGCGTGAGGATTTTTGCGTGCGGGCGAGAGGGGATGAGAGATGGGCCGCGAGGAGATGTTTAGGCCTTTTTCACTCCGGGCCTTAGATCACGTCACCAGTACTCGGGCCTTAGATGTGTGGGCCGGAAGGATATAATGGGCCTACAAATTTATCTTACTAGGCCGAATTGTTGTGTGCTGTATTATTTAGTCGTATTGGCCCAATGCTTTCGGCCTACTTAACTCAAGTGTAGTAGCAGAAGGCAGCCAGTCTGCTCTCAAGTCTCAAGTGTCCTAAAAAAAAGCCAGTTTTTGTCCAAAAAAAACAGCCTCTGACCAGCCGGGCTCTGTAGTCAAAGTGTTGGTTTCTGAACATGCAAAATTTACCAGAGTTATGCAGTTGTGTTACGCGTCTGAACACGCAAAATTCAAGTGTAACCACATTGAATAATCGGCGATCGTGAACTGAAATGCGCAATTGTTTGCTCCTGACTGCAGAGTGTTGGTTTCCCTCGTGAGATCTGGCATTCTGACGAAGGTTGACAACCCGGCTTCAGAACCGTTGCTTATAGAAGCATGAACATTTATGGCCTGTTCGCTTCAACTTATCAGCCGGCTTATCAGCCACCAAACAGTGTTTTTCTCTCAAATCAGCCGTTTTTCTTATCACAACAAATCAGCCGTTTCAGTTTTTTATCAAGAATATAGCAAATCGTAATCCTACGAACTCTCAGATATACTGAAGTGAAAAGAAGGGATCGGGCTAATCGCTTGCCCGAATGCCAGGTGCAGAGCTTGCTTTGGCTTGCTGCTGCTAACATCCCGCTTGGATGGATGGATATAAACTATGTTCTGCCTGTAGATGGTGTCATGCCTTGAGCATCCGGCGCCTCGTGCAGCGCGACCTTCGTCAGGCCCGGTGCCGCGCCGCCGCGTGCATCCGCCGGGCCGCCGCCGCCATGAAAGGGAGGGAGAGAGGTCACTTGCAACTCCAGGCACGGAGCCTGGGACCTTGTCCACCTTGCCAGGCCACCAAACGAGACGTGTCCAATCGGATCTAGGAGCGCATAGGGCCGATGCTGCGCGGCCGGCCGGCGGCCGGCGGCAGATCATCGGGAGCGGGGGAGACGGAGCCGCCCATACGGAGGAGGAATTATTTGTAATTTACAGGGGTGTTTATGAAAATAATTGAATCGCGATTATCCGGAGGTTTAATGAAAAATATTGGATCGCGATCAATAGTTGCGATCCAAATTAGGAGGTAAATGTAAAATAAGTATATATGGGCTGGCGCCACGGCGACCGCCGCCCCCCCGCTTCGCCATACGCCCAGCGTCCCGCCGCGCCGCCACCATACGTCAACCAAAAGACCCCCCCGCCGCGGCGGCGCCGGCACCATCCGCCCTTGCCGCGACGCCACCATGGACAGGAGTGGGACGAGGAGCAGCAGGCGATGGGAGCAAGCAGCGGGAACCTGCGTGCTCCCCGTTCCTCTGCTGCACCTCCAATCCTCCATGGTCCGCCGCTATCCCCTATTTCCAGCAAGTGTCTGACTGATCTGCAATTCTGCATTTTCATGCTCTTTTCTGTTTGAGATGAAGTGATCTCCCGTTGAGATGAGCATGTGGAAATCAACAAAAACTGCCCGCACAGCCGCACAGGGCTTTAAGCATTCAGATTCAGAGTGGGTCAGATAGCACAGTTACTCACAGTCTCCATCTGCGAAGGAAGAACATTAACCTTACAGTTCCTGTGCACCGATCGATCCATTCTCCCCTTCTCGTCAACGCAAACATGAATCACCTGGCACTGGCAAGCTGTCAGGATTCAGGAACCCGTCGCCATTCAGCAGAAGTCAGGGCATCAGCTGGTTCGCCAAGATGGGTTCCTCATTCAGATGCCATGTCTATGCTCACTGCACATAGTCTCATCTGACGCCGACAGACAGAAACAACTGGTAAATTTGGTTGGGGCGCACAAAACAGCTTATCCCGGGAAGACATGGTAAGCAGATGTCACCTGACAAGTGACAACATCCCAACCCTCCATCTCCTCTCCAATTCATGTCCCAACGATCCCTATCCCACCCCCACTGATCCAACATGGCCCCCAAAGGCCAAAGTCCAAAGATATTATGCCTCTTCTCTTTTCCTGTCTTTTGCTTTTCTTGAGGCTGCAGGATGGGATCGAACTATGCTCGCTCCACTTGCCTCGGAATCCAGCATCGCGTGCGGCGGAGATGCGCTCTCCTCTGTCCCCGTGCTACCATTCTGATGCGCGCCCATTTCGCGATTGATGCCGAGCACATGCCTGATGCTTCTCCTGTGTCGCACGCCCGTCGCGAATCTCGCTGCAACGCTGTTCCTTGCATGATTATTTTGCCATGTCGGCCGTTTCAGTCTCAGAAGATGCTGCAGCAGTGAGCTAATCAGCCAACAAATCTGGGGCATTAGTTACTCGCGCTCACTCCATCCATAGAAAGATTGGAGTTCAGTAACTGTCACAGACGCCATTCTAGTGAATTTAAACTAAGCAGTAGCGTGGGAAACCCAGCAATTTCTACCATATCACCGATCCATTTGTCAACCATGTAGGCACGGGCTAGTTGCAAAACAATGGAGCATTATGCCTCCACTTGCATTATCCACGGTGTGCATTAGGACAAATGACGCCACATGGACACCAAAGCGGCAATCAGCGGCTTCCATTGGTGTCATGAGCTTGTCATCTTCAGACATGGACGGTTTGTACTTATTGTATTATCTGCATGTAATCGCATGACCCGGATCCAAAGAATGGGATTCTTAAACTGTGCAGAGATCTGAAGAAGAAGTAAAACAATTTTCAGTGCCGTTACAAAACGCCATCTTCATTGACCTGGCGCAGTTTAACGGGTCTGGGATCAGAACGAGACAAGGCTGAGGTTTCTGAAAATTGTTAGTGTCGGTTTCTTTTGCTTGGTTTTACTCTATCTGAAACTGGAAGGATAGCGTATGGAGCTTACAAGTTGCAGGCACCAGAAAACTGCTGCATAATACTCAGAGCAACAGCAATGCCAACCGTGCAACTAGACAGGCAGTAAAAAAAATCAACTAGGTGTTTTCCACAAAAAAAACAGGTCTTTTTTCTTCGAATGTTCAATGAGCAAAGATTAATTTCAGAGGAAACCAAAGGAAAATTTCGATCCACAGGAATTCGTTTACTGTCATTTGAAAGTTATTGCTTGGAAAGTTCAGGATTTCTCTGACCACGTAAAAGTAGCACGTCAAAGACAACATCAAATCTTTGTCCGCTGAATTTGTCAAGGTGAAAACATCCGAGCACGAACTGGAACACGTATGAACGCCATGCCACGGAAATGCACACGACCTCTTCAGTCTTTGGGTCTTCAGGGACGGTGTAAAAAAGGACATACCTTGTCCACAACGGCAAGAACTTACAATACCAACCAGAACAGAGTTGAACTGTCAAAGTTTGGTCGCAGAAAGCATGGCACGCAGAATTGTTCAACTGCACGCTCAAAATTGTTCGATACAAAATTGCATAAAAAAGGAATCTCAAACACAAACACAAAATGAAACAAGTCATGTTCGTAGAGATTTCCATTCATCCGGCTGTTCTTTTTTCCACAGATTAACCTGACAGCGAGCAAGAACTAATATGTACATACATGTCTGTTGCTTGTCAGTCAAAACAGTAAACGGAACTAAAAAAGAAGTACGAATAATTAGGCTGGGAAAAGAGAGGGGAAGTGATCAAGATTCAAGAACAGGGGAGAAACACAGAGCAAGAAGCTAATTCAGCTTTCAACTCCCCGTAAACAAATACGAGCTCCTGGTGTTAACTGATCGCGCTTCTGCTACCGACCCGACGCGTCTCTTCCGATCCAAGAACAAAATAACGTTACTTGCCTTTGCAAATCCGCTCCAATCCAGCTTGATATGTGAGGAGAAGAGGAGGGAGGAGGAGGAGCTCAGGCCTTGACGACGGTCATCATGCGCTTGAACTCCTCGAAGCTGACCATGCCGTCACCGTCGCTGTCGACGAGTCGTATCATGTCGCGGCACTCGGCGACGGCGGGCCTGCCGGCGCCGGCGCCGGCGCGGCGCAGGCCAAGGGAGCCCAGCACGGTGCCGAGCTCCTCGGCGGAGATGAGCCCGTCCTTGTTGCCGTCGAAAACGTCGAACGCCTCCCGCAGGTCCCTCTCCTCCTCCTCCTCCTCCTCCTCCTCGGCCTCTTCCTCCGCGTCCTCCACCGGCACCTCCCTCGCCTCGGCGGCGGCGGGGTGCTGGTGCTTCCGCTTCTTGGGTATGGAGTCGTAGAGCTCCCGGAACTCGTGGATGTCGATGAGCCCGTCGCTGTTGGCGTCGACGCGCGCCACCATGGCGGCGCCCTCGTCGGCGGACACGGCGATGCCGAGCCGGCGCAGCGACTCCTCCAGCTCGACCGCCGTGATGAAGCCGTCGCCGTCGTGGTCGAACGTGGAGAACACGATGCCCAGGTCCGCCTCCGGGTCGGGCCCGCGCGCCTGCTTCCTCCTCCTCGCCGCCTCCTCCTCCTCTCCCTCGCTGGCGCTCCCCTTGCCGGCGTCTCCGCACTTGACGTCGCCGACGCACTTCTTGGCGGCGGTGGAGCGCGAGGAGGTGGTGAGGGAGAAGAGGGCGCAGAGGCCGCCGAGGATGAAGAGCAGGAGCAGAGGCGCCATGGAAGGGGAGGGAGGGAGGGGTGGATGCGTTGCTTGCGGTTGCGCTTGGGGTCTCTTCGTCTCCGTGCGCGCGTGTGCGAATGGGAAGGGAGATCTGGACTGGAGGAAGAAAGACGGAGGAGGGCGTGGTTGATGGGGAGTATATGAGGAGAGCAGGAGGCGTCGACGACGGCGGAGTGTGGAGGTGGTGGTGCGTCGAGGGGGGAGGCAGTTGATGGCGATCGTGCGATGACCTGGTAGATCGTGGGTGGTTAAGACCCATTTCTTTTCGAAAAGCGGGTTTGCACTCCCACCCCTGAACAGAGCCGGTATTGCAAATGGAGCATTGGAGAATTGTACTCCACTCACAACAGGTTGTTCGGCTGGACTTATAAACTGGCTGAAAAGCTGAAACGGCTGATTTGTTTTGAGAGAAAAATATTGTTAGGTGGCTGATAAGCTGGAGCGAACAGGCTAGGCTTGGGCAGCGATTCGGGGATCTCACTGACTTGAGCGTCAGGATAGCAGAGGATGGCATATTAAAAAGAAGGGGGCGTGATGGCGATGGCTGATGGGGTGGAAGCGCGTCGGGCGCCACCGAAAACCGCGTGAAGGTCCCCCATAAACAAAGTACACGCCGGACGGGTGGACGGACGGGGCCCTGCACGGGGCCTGCAAGCGCAGGCAGCGCATGCACGCAACGCACCCCAGCCATAATTCGCAGGCGCAGCCATAAAACGCGGGCGGCAACCAACGGGGGCAGGCAGGCAGGCCGCGCCGGCGCGGGCAACCCACGCCAACGGCACCGTCCCGTCCCGCGTTCCAGGTGCCCCGTCGCGCGCGGCGCGCCCCCACCGCACGGCCGGCCGCGGGACGGCGACGCGCTGCCGCTTGTCCGTCCGAGGAGGCGCCGACGGGCGACGCAGGCCGCGGCAGCGCGGGGCGTGCGCCCGGCACGTTCGGCCCCGCTCCGTGGCGTGTGTTGCTGGTCGGCAACACGGGTGGCTGAGAGGAGCAGTTTTTGCTCCAGGTGCATAAACTATCTAAGACATCTGCATGAAGTCTCCATTAGCTCAATCAATTTTCTACTAGTTGAACAGTGTGCAATAAGTACTCCTTCCGTCCAGTTTTCATGGACGCATAAACAAGTTTCACTGAGACCAAGTAGAAGTTAACTCGCTCTTATAACCGAACGCCCGGTTCTTTTGACGAGGCACAACGCCGCCTCTCGATTTTACTACAGCATGCGTAACGATCTGAAACCTCACCCTCCTGTTCGCGCACGTTCTTCTTCTCAGGCCGTCAGATGCGCGTGCCTTCTCGTCTTCCTTGCGATGTTTGTTGTTCCTTCATCTCCCGCGCAGCGCCTGCGCGCGCCATCCCTGCAGAAACAAAATGAATTTCACCGCGCCAATCTGAACTCTCCATAGCTCCATGGCTCTATTTATACTCCCTCTGTGGTGATCGCGCCCAGGAGTCTCCATGGCTCTATTTATAATCCCTCTGTGGTGAACTCTCCCCTGCGCACCTCTTCAATCAATGGCTCCAAAAACTTTCGATCTCAACCATGAGCTGCCAAGTTGGGACGCCGACGATCCCATCAATTGGAATGCCATCAGCGATTGGGAAGGTCCTGCTCATGATCTCGACTTCCACGTGGTGTGGAACGATGGAGATGACGGTGATTCTTTGTTCTAATGATTCTGTTTTGTTTCTATTTTGGGGTGATCCATTGACATGCCTTTCTCTTTGGTGTCCTAGTTGGGGAAGAGCAGGGAGAGGGCGCGGGCGATCACGCACACGAACCCTTAGAAGGACTTGGAGAAGAACAAGCAGAGGGTGTCAGGGAGATCATGCACCCTTAGAAGAACTTGGTGGACAACAGGGTAAGTGCCGATGTTATCGGATAGCAGCAGTATACCTGCAGATGAACTCAGAGTTTTCTGAAACAGGTTCAGTATCTCTTTTTCTCTTGCAGAGCATATTCAATATCTCCTTTTCTGTTGCTACAGTACTCTAAGAGTTTCAGTCGGCGTTTCATCTTGACTGATTTGCTTGCAGTAGTTGCATTAACGTATGTATAGCTTCTGCTACCTCATGTTAGCTTCTTGTTTTGAAATGGTCCGTTAGCTTTTGTTCTGCATCAGCTTCTGCATGGTACTGTTGAGAGCTATGTGCATGCGCATGCTGCATGTATGGTTTGTGTACTCTTTCCATAGTCTGGTTCTGGTTGCTTCCTCTTGTCGTTTGTGTCACGTTCTACTATTGCAAATGATCCCTTGTTTATTTGTAGGTTCTAATTTGAGAAAGAGGAAATTCTATTCGGATGAGTTCAAAATCGCCATATATCTAGAGTTGTTGGCGAAAATCAATCCACTTGTGTTGCGTCGTGGAGTGTCTAAGGAGGTTGCACAGAAATTTGGTGTCCCTCTTAGAGTTGTGCAAAAAAATTGGCACAATGGACAAGATTGTGGTGGGATATCTGGAGTACAAAACAAGCTCGTTAAAAATTGTGGTAGCAAAAGAATAGAAATAGACATGGAAGACGAGACCTCAGTCTCACCAGCCAAGGAGTCCTCCATGACATGAACCTCGTTGGAATCTTCGACGTTGCCGAAGAGATGGCTGATGAGATGCCAAGGTAGCAAGATTGTGTCTCCATCCATCTTGAGATCGTCGATGTTGGGGAAGAGTACCTCGCAGTCAAACTCGTGGAAGTCGTAGATCTGAGCTGACAAATTGTAATCGCTGTGTAAGAGACCACAATGAGAGCACGACCTCCTGCGTGCGCGCCGTTGCTCCTCACGGTCCATATGGCTCTCGCTCTCGGACACGGCAACTGCTTCCTCAAATTCCTCTGCGGCCACGGCAATAGCTTGCTTGTCTTCTTGAACAAGCACCGAAGCGGCCGCGGCGCCCATTACCGGCGAGGAACAGACCTACGCCATCAACGATGGTAGGCTAGGAACGAAGAGAGCAGCACGTGCTAGAGGATGCGTATGTGCGTTAGAGAACGAGGGGTGCATGGGGAGTATTTGACGATGCATCCATCTCAACGGTTGCCGATCGGGCATTAATCACGCAGCCATCTGAAGCGACCCTCGCGACGCCTACCGGAAAAATACGGCGCCCTCCCATTATACGCATACGAATACTGGATACTTTTTCCAACCTTGGACGCCCATGAAAACTAGATGGAGGGAGTACAATATTAGCCTAGGGTGAAGAGCTCTCTCTCACAACATGATTTTCAAAGTTGTCTTATACATAGGATCACATCAACTATGAGCTATCAGCTGACTCGTACCGTTGGAGATGTCCTAAATTTGACGTTTCATGTCGAAATGTTGACGTGTGTGTGACTCTATCTGCTTGTTTTGAAACTTCAGACAGGCACGAGAGAGTAAACATGGCCACGAACCACGGGAATCACAAGAACCATGGCCACGAACCACGGGAATCACAAGAACCAAGGCTTGGACAAAGCCAAAATGGCCGCCCGTTTTTTTTTTCTTTTGCTTTATTACCAAAATCACAGGACTAGAATATTGCGCCTAGACTAGTTGCGTGAGGTTTGACGCTCCTTAGTCGTCGCAGACAAAACAAGCTACAACCTCAAAGCGAAAAAAGGACACAAAACCAGCCTAGTTTGCCTAGAATTTACGTGTGGTGTGGCCTGTCTGAACGCGGCTCAGAGTAGACAAATAAACTCCGGACAGCAACAACGTTTACAGTGACCCCGGAATTCATGTTCTCCGACCGTTTCTCGGACTCGAAGCCGGCTCTATGCAATGCGGTTTCCGATCTTTTGGGAGGTTGATAACGTTTTTTTTATACTTATATATATTATATATAATAAAGCAGCATTACAAGATCACCCTCAAGGAGGGTGAGAAATACAAGCCAAGTCCCATAGGGGACATGCACACGCACCAGACACGTGCCAACTTATTTGGTGTGCTTATTTGGTGTCAACTAATGTCGAAATATTGCATAAGCTTATATAAATATTGAACTTTTTATATAGATAACATGTGACAGCATACATAGAGGCATTATATTAATATTTGCATAGCACGTGTCAACTCACGTTGCATGGTCTAATATCAAGGTATGTAGAAGATTCGCCACTAAAATTACATATAAGTTGATAGAACAAACAACTTCAAAATATATATGATGTGGGTCTTGTTTTGTGGATTTAATTTTAATAAAATAGAAAATAGAATAAAAATGAATACTAAATGAGAGAATAGTGACTATGCAAAAATAAATTGAACAGACTAGTATGGAACCTCCTTTTGTATAATAGCAGATCATGTAGTTTTTACCGTTGAACAGACTACCGGACCTCGTTTTGTCTAGTTTTTTTTTTTTGAGTAAAGCCAGTCGGCGCACTTTATTGGTCTTGGAAAATAGTTACATCGTTTGCCAAGGCTCCTAGAACAAAACTAGGGGTTTCAATCGTCCCAATTACAAGATAATTTACTTTGCATAGCTATTCTCGCTAGCACATGAGCTACACCATTTGCTTCTCTATTACAGTGATCAATGCAAATAGAATCAAACTCCTGCCACATCAAGTAGCAATCGCCAAAGATTGGAGCACTTACTGTTGCTGAAATGCCATCATTTTTCATTGTTTCCACCACTTCCAGACAATCCGATTCAATCATGATTCGATTACATCCCAACGCTTTGGCCAACAGTAATCCTTCCTTGAGTGCTAATGCCTCTGCAGATGCTGCATCGGCTATATTTTCAACGTAACTTACTCTGGCGCCAATGAAATTTCCTGAAGAATCTCTTATAACAGCTCCAGTGCTTCCTTTACTCGACTCGGCCATATAGCTTGCATCAACGTTCATCAGTAACTTTCCTTCTGGTGGCTTCTTCCATCCCTCTACTCTCTTAATCAGTTTCTTTTCTGATCTTTGGTAGTTTGCCGTGATTGTTGCTATTGACAGGCACGATCTTGTCAGACTTGGAATAGTTTCACCACGCACAAATATGCGTCGTTCCCACCAGATATACCAGCTACCAGTTACAATTAACTCAGCTAGTCCCACTTGATTTAAACCATAGATGATCTTTGTACTTCCAATCATCTCAGCCATGAGCTCTGAACCTGACCGGTAGAACGCAGCAGCAGCCGTAATTTCATCAGAGACCCCTAGGATTTGCCATATCTCGTTCGCTCTGTTGCAGGTGAAAAAGTGTGGCGGATCCACTTCGGATTTGCTTGATTAAACATGATTAAGCCGTCTGATATGCGACACTCATGCCTTAACCAAGTAAACACGAAGTACCGTCGGATTTCATCCGATTTAACCACTTGAACAGGACCGAATAGCAAACCCACACGAAGGTGAGCGGTTCCAGAGAATCCAACAAGTCCCTTGAGTTACCAGATTAACCATTTAGTTTGTCCATAAAACAACATCAGAGTTTACAAGGTTCAGAAGAAAAACAACAGAAGGTAAAACAACAAGCGGAAGCTACTTCGTCGGGGTCGGACACCCCTGGTGAGACCAACCGGGACATCAGTGATCCCTCTCCTCGCCGTCCGAGGAGGGATCCTACTCAACCGTCCAACCCGGAGGGAGTTGGGGCGGCCAAGTGCCAGCAGAGGAAGGCTCAGAGGCAGCAACTTCACCTGAAAAAGAAGAGCCACAACCAGGCTGAGCTACTAAGCTCAACAAGACTTAACCGACAGGGAGTACGCTACTCCACCACTTCTAGACATGCAAGGCCTTTTGGCTGAGGGGTTTGTTTGCCAAAAGCGCTAGGTGTATCCCTACTTTCAAGTTTTAGCTCCGGTTCTGAGTTCATTATCCGGTCTAAGTTTGCAATCTATTCTAAGCAATCATAGAACCAACCAAAGGTATATATATATCATCATCGAGTCCATGTCATCATCAGATTCCTTTATTACTCAGGGTGACATAGCGATCAAGCAATCTCAAACTGTGAGAGGCAGACGAATCGATTCGAGTTTCTTAACCATGCATGGCGAACCTAATCTCACGACATCCGCGCACCACAAGGGTCGCTTCCTATGTCGGCCGTCCCCATCAATTCCCAAGCACGTGTCAGGTCCAAACTTCCCTTGGCATACAATGCTCCACAGTCCCGATCTCTACCGTACTGTGACCGCACTTGCACCCACATGATGCACCATGGGAACCTCGTTCCAGGGACAGCAGGGGTATAAGCCACGCCCTAGTTCAATCAGGTACTAGGCTTCCCCATCCCATACTAGGTATGATTAGTACTTTCAAACACTTGATCACGAACACCACCACTATCGGGCCTTAGCAAGTTTCATAGACAGACGGGGCGATCAGCCGACCACCAAAGAGTTACCCAACACCTTGCCCCGTCCATCGTCCTTATAGTTGTAACAGAGGAGGAACAATCAACTCCTATAACTCGCGAGTGACAGGAAATCACTCAACTTTTACCGTTTCCTATTTAAGCAAAAAATCTACTCGGTCCAACAGCTAGTGTCCAGATCAAGGGATCTAGATCATGCATCTATGGTTCCAAACAACTCCTATACGTAAATGCACAAGCATGTTAAAGAAGGCATGCGCAAGTTTGGTAAAACACAGGGGATTCATGCATTCGGGGCTTGCCTTCGAACAAGGAGGAGGGAAGTTGTTCTTCTGCTTGGGCGGCTTCGGCTTCTGGAGGCAGGAGCTCGGCTACACCTTCGTCTTCTGGCGCCGGGTGCAGCTCGTAGAAGCCGTCGGCGAGACGCAGCTCTACACGAATGCAATGCATTGGTTAGCATTTAGACGGTTATTTCAACAGCAACACTTGCAAGTTTGAGCCCAGAAACTTGCGGCAAGTTACAGGAGGGTGGGGAGGTTCGCTTGTGTTGGTGGAGATCAAGATATAAGGGTCGGATGGGAAGAAACTTATGATCTGACCCTTAATCTAGACGAATAGATGTGCTAGGGGTCCTCAGACTTAACGCTGAAAAGTCCTCAAGTTTTACACATACACCCTCGGTTCAAGGAAAAAGATACAGCCGAGCCCTCGGGCGAGGCGGAGAAGGGTCGGCAGAACAGACAGGGTCGGGCGAGACGGAACCGGGGTCGGGCGGATAGGAGGGGTCGGACGAGGCGAACAAAGGGTCGGTAGCTTACCTTCGTCTTACAGATGAGGCTTGGGATCAGGAAAGAACAAGCTTGGGCGGAAAAACTAAGGCTTGGGACAGCGGTGAGGATGTCCAGTGGTACTCCAGCAGCGGCGGTGCTTCTCGTGGACCACAAGCAAGCTCTTGTGCAGCACGGGGAGCAGTGGCTGGTGGATTAGGGAAGGTGGTGTTTGAGCGGAGAGGAGAGTTCCTCAGACTTAGGCGGTGGCGCTGTGAGCACGAACAGGGAGCAAGCGGGAGGGCAGCGATGGCAAAGGGGAACTCCGGCGGGGCTCCGACACTCCCTTTTATAGCTGCGCGGAAGAGAGAAGGGGGAAGCGGCGCGAAGACCGGGGAAGAAGCGATGAAGTGCGCTGCCGGGGCGGCGATTGAGCGACGAGGGCGGTGGAGCAGGACTTCGGGGATGACACCGACGGTCATTGGGTACCGATGACAGGGCGGCGTAGGCGCGGGTTTGCCGGTGGTTGAGATTTGGCGGAGGCGGGCGTCGTTGTGCGGTGGATCTGATGGAAGTGACCGGGGAAACGACGCTAGAAACGAGGGCACACAGGTGAGAAGACAGGCGGCTGCGGTCGCGCGGGCAAGCGCGGAGCAACAGATTGTCGGGGCGGAGCTCTGACAGGGCGGAAAAGGAGCTGTTGTTGCCGTGGTCTGGGTTGGCGGAGGAGGAATCGTCGCGTAGCGAGGACCGGGGCGGCGTGACTGTGGAGGGGCGACGGAAAAGACGGGCGGCATCAGGCTCTGCAGCCGGGATCTGGCGATGTGATGATGGGCGCGGGCGGCGAGGTGCTACAGAAAGGGTAGCAGAGGAGCTTCCGCTGCGATTGGGGAAGGGGGCGCGAGAATCCATCTGGTCGTGGCCGGCGACGAGGCGGAGCGGCGGGCGTCGGAGGAGTTGAGCCACGCGGCTAGGGAACTCTGAAGCGGGCATGCAACTCGAGTGCGTCTGTCGCGGGAGATCGGGGAGAAAGATCTCGTGGGTCCACCGGTCAGTCTCGGTGGTCCACGGCTCAGATTGAAGGGAGGCGTTGTGGGAGGACTTGGAAAGATCCGGCGGTGGGTTGGGGGTCGGCGGGGTCGGAACTGGGGAAAAACGGCGAGGGGTCGGATCACAGGGGGTCGGGACCGAGCTGGAGGTTGAGCACTTAGACTTGGTAAACTGAGACAGGGGATCAGGGACTCGGATTAAGATTAACGCGAAGGATTTTAACCGAGGTCGTTACAAAAAGGTATGCCGGATATCTTCACAGCTATTGTGGCATGCAGGACAGCTGCTATTATTCTCAATATGACGGTTAGCTAAGATTCCACGGCACGGTATTAATCCATGCAAAACTCTCCAGCCAAAGATCTTAATTTTTGTAGGTACTTTTAATTCCCACAGCTTAGACCAAACTTGTTCATCCCCCACTACACCTGGCTGATCATTTGTAGTGGTTCCAAACTTATGAAGCCATTGGCGATGGTAAGCAGAACCAACTGAAAAGTAACCATTCTTATTAAAATGCCAGGCCACCACATCCTCTCTTCCTTGACGAAGGGGGATCTGTAAAATTCTAGCCACATCTATATCCCAAAACAAGGTCCTTATCAGCTCGTCATCCGAAGTCCCTGTTACTGGGTTAATTAGTTCATCCACCGTAGTGACCAATATATTGTTTCTTGGAGTTTGAATTTTCATATTATGGCTAGATGGAATCCAGTGATCTTCCCATATGTTTATCTGTGATCCATCTCCCACTCTCCAGATATATCCTCTTTTAAAACATTCTAAGCCAGCCAAGATACTTTGCCATGTGTATGAACTCCCACTTTTCATTGTTGCTTTCAACAACTTTCCATCTGGATAGTACTTAGCTCTTAAAGCTCTTGCACATAATGAGTTCGGTTCTAACAGTAATCTCCACACTTGTTTTGCCAAAAGTGCCTTGTTGAAGGCTTCAATATCTTTGAATCCCATGCCTCCTTGACTCTTTGGAGTACAGAGTTTCCACCAAGCTTTCCAATGCATCCTCTTCTGATCCTCGTCGTCACCCCACCAGAATTGAGATATGGCTTCTGTTATCCCTTTGCAAATTTTCTTCGGGATGTTGAACACCATCATCGCAAAGACAGGTACGACTTGAGCAATGGATTTTATAAGGAATTCTTTACCCCCAGTGCTTAGCAACTTATCTTTCCATCCCTTTGTTTTTCCTCTAACCCTGTCAACTAGATACTGGAAGTAGTCACTTCGGTCAGCCCCCACCAAAGCTGGTAACCCAAGATATTTATCATTTAGTGACTCTGTCCTGATGTTCAGAGCCTCACAAACCTCCACTTTAACATCCACCTCTGTGTTGGTGCTGAAAAAAATACTAGATTTTTCATCACTCACCTTCTGTCCTGAGTTGGAACAGTATCTGTCCAGCACATTCTTCAGCACATCTACATTTTCCTTATCTGCTTGCATCAAAATCAGTAAATCATCTGCAAAGAGTAGGTGAGAGATCACCGGAGCATCCCTGCAGACCCGAACACCTTGCAATTCTCCCCTTTCCTCAGCTCCTCTCAGCAGGCTAGATAAACCTTCAGCCACCATCAAGAAAAGGTAGGGGGAGAGAGGGTCCCCCTGCCTCAACCCTCTTGTAGGACAGAAAGTTTCCGTCTCCAAATATTTACCCTTACCTTGTATTTTACAGATTTCACACATGCCATAATTAACTTAACCTATCTTCGATCGAAACCCATTCTCAGCATGATCTTTTCCAGGTAACCCCACTCAACTCTGTCATATGCCTTGTGCATATCTAGTTTTACTGCACAAAAACCCTTCTTCCCTCTTTTTCTTTTCATAGTATGGATGCACTCGTAGGCCAACAAGATATTATCAGTAATGAGTCTCCCTAGCACAAATGCGCTCTGGTGATCACTAATAACATCTGATAGAATGACTCGTAACCGGTTTGATAACATTTTTGATATTACCTTGTAAACCACGTTGCATAAGCTTATAGGTCGAAATTGGGAGACCAGCGTAGGATTATTTACCTTTGGGATCAACACAATAGTGGTGTCATTCCACCCCTCTGGTATATTTGTCGTGTTTACAGCCTCCATTACCTCCAACACCAAATCTTCTCCCAGTAACTCCCAATATTTTTTATAGAATACCGCATGCATCCCATCTGGTCCGGGTGCCTTAAAATCACCAATTTGGAACAACGCTCTCTTTATCTCCTCTATTGTGAACGGCCTCATCAACTCCGTATTCATGTCCTGAGTGACTGAACGTTTGACATCTAACAATACACTCGGATCGGGATTGCCTACTTCTGATGTAAATAGAGTCTCAAAATAGCTTTGGACAATATTGCACATCGCACCTCCATCTTCGTGTCTTGTACCATTGTCATCCATCAGGCCCTTGATTGTGTTTTTCTTCCTCCTTTTGGTTGCGAAGTTGTGGAAAAAACTTGTGTTTCTATCTCCCTGCTTGAGCCAAATTGCTCTAGCACGTTGGAACCAATGGATTTCCTCTTGTTCTAACATCAATTCCAGTCGTACCATGACTTCTTTCTGTGATTCTGTATTAGCAGCCGTCATTGGCCCCCTTTTCAACCTCTCAAGTTCCCTCTTTAGATCAGATATCCTTTTGGCCGGAGCCTTTAGGACATCTTTATCCCATTTGTGTAGTTCTTCATGGACATTGTTAACCTTCTCTACAAAAGAAGGTCCATCACCACGTGCCTTTGCTCTTGCCCATGCTGCTTTAATCATCTCTTCAACCGTATCTTCCTGTAACCAGCGTGCTTCAAATCGCTTCTTACCCCCTCCCCCTTGGATTGGCGCAAGGTACTGAGTATCCATCAGGATTGGTCTATGATCTGACCTTATACTCTCACTGTTTACCAATGTAGACTGTGGGAATAAATCTGACCACTGCAAGGTAGCAAGAGCCCGATCTAATCTCTCCCTAATGTCTCCTCGTCGCCATGTGAACATGTCACCAATAAAGCCCATATCATTTAGACCACATTCTGATAGCACATCATGAAAAGCTTGTAACTGTCGTTGTGTTCTCGGTCTTCCTCCCTCCTTTTCCGAGTTATACAGAATCTCATTAAAATCACCCATGAGCAGCCAAGGAACCCCAGGGTCCCCCTTGATTGCTCGGATCGCCTCCCATGTTGCATCCTTCCAATTCCACACCGGCTCACCATATAAGCCAGTGAATCGCCATCCACCATCTTCATCAACCACCACGTCAATGAAGTAATTCGTCACATTTTGCACCCTGATGCTAGTGTCATTGTTCCACATCAGAAGCAAGCCCCCACTCCTGCCATCACTTTCCTGCACCGCCATCTGATCGAAGCCGGCACGTCTCCGCAAATTTGCTGCCTTAGTGTTGTCCAGGTGTGTTTCTGACAGAAAAAACACATCTAGATTTAAGCGCCTCCGGACCTCCAGAAACGCTCGAACTGCTCGGCGACTCGCGAGCCCCCGGCAGTTCCATGCTAGGAGTTTCATTGAGCCCGGTCACCCTCCTCGAAGGAGAGCGCCGATCTTGCACTTGGGATTTTTTGGTTTTTTCCTTCGCCATCTTCACTTCTTCTAGGCCTCTTCTTCTCTTGTTCTGTTAATGGGCTAATAGTAGCATTATTTTCACTCTGATACTCCAGTAAATTTGTTTGTGCCGGGTTCGTGAGCCCTACCACAGCTACTGTCTTTTCTTTTGCCTGATCATCTCCTTCTTCAGCATCTGTCTCCTCTGATATCTCCATATCATATGGTTCCTCTTCGAAACTAACACAGCTCACAGTTAATTAGTACGGCCCACCTAATTAGCCCACCTCCTAGGAGGTCATGCGCAGGCCGCGCAAGGTCGCGCGTTTAGCGTGCAGCGCGAGTGCACGCGCTAAACTTTTTCCATTTTTTTATGTGATTACTGTAGTTGCCTCCCTATCAGGGCAGAGAGGGTTTGTGACTAGTACTTTTATGTTCTTTCCTTTTCCTGCTTTTTCTAGGGGTTAAAGAAAAGCTAAAATGATATTGTGATGATACTCTTTTTTGAACTACTACTACTTTTGTTGCTTGTTATAAGGAAAAAAATGGTTGGAGCTGTTGCCAACACACTACATAATTTGTGATTCCAGAATTATTGTAGTTGGCCTCCCAACCCATTAAGTCCATGGGTAGTATCCATAAGACCATTTGGATCGGACTAGGGGGTGTTTAGTTCCTCTGACTTATTTTTAGCATCCGTCACATCGAATGTTTAGATACTAATTAGAAGTATTAAACGTATTATTTACAAAACCCATTACATAAGTGGAGGCTAAACGGCGAGACGAATCTATTAAGCCTAATTAGTCCATGATTTGACAATGTGTTGCTACAGTAAACATTTGCTAATGATGGATTAATTAGACTTAATAGATTCGTCTCGCCGTTTAGCCTCCACTTATGTAATGGGTTTTGTAAATAATTTACATTTAATACTCCTAATTAGTGTCTAAACATTTGATGTGACACGTGGTAAAAATAAACAAAGGGAACCAAACGGCTCCATAGATATTTTTCATAGAAACTATGGCATCCAACCCATAGTTTCGTGGAGTGGACCCGCATTAAATTCTATCTTTCTTCCTGTGTTGTCTCTCCCACGGTTCTCTTCCATCCTCTTCTTTCTTCGCTCAAGCCCTCCCTCCCGTTGGCGAGATGGTGGGCGGCGAACCGGCGACCGTGCAGCGAGCTGGCCGGGGGCTACCTGCGGGCGAACCGATCGATTGGCACGGCGACACAGAGAGTTAACACATTAAAAGAAGCTCGACACAGCGGAGAAACCATACCAATCTTGCGGCGGCAGGGCCGGAGCTACGAGCCAAAGCTATGCTGAATTGCTGATGCCGCGGACCTTCTCGAAGCTGCTCTGCTCGCCAGACTTCTGGACGGTCACCAGCACGAACTTCACGGGGCCGCCCCACCCGAAGTAGAACGGAAAGAGGGACATCGAGCGAGCAGGCGAGGCACCGGCCGGAGAGGAAGCATTGCTGCGGAAACTGGGCGGCAGGACGGGCACGGCCGCGGTTCCTCTTCTTCTCGCCCCCCTGCGCGCCACATCCGCCTGTGAGGAGCTCCGGCCGGCGCAGTCCGGCGGCGAGGAGCTCCATGGCGAGGTCTAGCAGCCCGGCGAGGTTGGGGACCGGTGCGCTGGCGGTTGGGATCCATAAACGCGTCCTGAAGAAATCAGATGCTCGCCCAACGCGCTAGGGATGGTTTCTTCGTTTCTCGGTTCGAGCGTCGACGCCGTTTGGCACCTGAGAAAGGATTTCTCCGTTTCTTCTCCTCTCTCTCCTCAATAACTCTGGGCTGTTTAGATACTAGATGCTAAACTTTAGCAGTGTCACATTGGATGTTCGGATGCTAATTAGGAGGACTAAATATGAGCTAATTATAAAACTAATTGCAGAACTCCGTGCTAATTCGCGAGATGAAATCTATTAAACCTAATTAATCCATTATTAGCAAATGGTTACTGTAGCACCACATTGTCAAATCATGGACTAATTGTGTTTAATAGATTCATCTCGCGAATTAAACTCCATCTGTGTAATTAGTTTTGTAATTAATCTATGCTTAATACTTCTAATTAGCATCCAAATATCCGATGTGATAGATGCTAAACTTTAACAGGAGTATGCAAACGGGGCCACACTTGTCATGTCATCGTTTAGAAACCGGATGACACGGAGGGTTTTTAGGGAGCAATAGCTGAACCACCTGACCTTAACAAGGGGTCTGTTCGCTTCAGCTTATTCAGCCGGCTTATAAGCTGAAGCGAACAGACCAAAGGGCTGGGGGCATCTGATTATTCAGCCGGCTTATAAGCTGAAGCGAACAGACCAAAGGGCTGGGGGCATCTGATTATTCAGCCGGCTTATAAGCTGAAGCGAACAGACCAAAGGGCTGGGGGCATCTGATCGTGCGTACTAACATAAAGTTTAACAATTCACAAGAGTACTTTCAGCCTAACTAAACATCGGCAGTTGAGCTAAAATAATGACCAAGCCCACCAAAAGCCACTTAAAAAGACGTCGCTGCCAGTAGTGGACACACGACGCTCATTCGTTTATACTCCTATACTGAAACCATAAATAACCTGGCCTTTCAGCCAAGTTTCTGGATATGTCAAAATAAGAGATTTCTTATGCAAAAGTAATCCTCGCCGCGTTAGTGTTCATTCCACTAAGAAAAAGAAAAGAGAAAAAAAATGCAATAAACTATTCACGAAAAAGATCCGCCAAATCTAATTTGGAATCGCATGAGATTAATTAAGTGAACTTGACTAAAATCGCCAAAAATGGAAAAGATAAAAAATAAGAAACTGCCTGCAGCCAACGGCAGTAGTAGTATAAGTCCAGGTGTTTCGTCAGAATCTCTCTAGTCTCTAGCTTCCCAGCCAGAGAGGGAACACGGAACACGGCTAGAGAAAATTGCCAATGTGCCATTGTAAATTTAACTCATCTCAACCGTACCATCAAAATTTAGTCCATCCCCTAGTGCCACTAAAAATTTAACTTCATCCCTTATGTGCCATTACTGTCATAGTACCGCCAAATGACCGTTAAGTGAACATGGAAAAGACAATATTACCCACAGGAGAGAAGAGATGAATGATATCACTTTTATTATGAACATTACGCTAAATGTGCGCAGAACAATCAACAAACTCTAAGTACATGCTCCCTCCGTCCCGCAAAGAGTGTCCATTTAGAAAATTTCAGACACATTAGTAATGATGAAAAATGTCTACATTGCTCCTAACAACTAATACTATTTGTGATTGGAAATCGTGCTGGCCGTTTAATTTTATGGATCCTAAATAAATGCACGTGCATTGGAATCAGAGAGATAATATAAATTGATCATTTGATTGGCTCTAGCGTTCCTCCATATACTTTTTTTTACTGGTATGAGTGTTGTTTTAATTAGTTGAGGTTTACTTTGAAGTAAAAAAGAACACTCTTTATGGGACAAATTTTAGAATATAGATGGACACTCTTTGAGGACGGAAGGAGTAACGCACGGACCGAATCAAAATACATGCACTTGCTGCACTAATGCCTGTCTCATCAATCCATCTGCTCTCCTGCTTGCCTCCTCCTGCGTTGCCCCTCCTGAACGACGAAGGTGAAAGCGGCGCTAGCATACGGACGGGAGGAGAGGCGCGCCGACCCGTTCCTGACGCGGGAGGGTACCGACCCGCGGGGGATGCGTGATGCGAGCGGAGGGACCTAGGAGCGCGATGCATATGGAGTGCAGGCCTGCAGGGTCTTTTCACGAAGAACGAAGAGGGCCGACGGTTTATGATCAAGGGGTGTTTGGAAACACCCTACTCATCACATCGGATGTTTGATATTAATTAGGAGTATTAAACATAGACTATTTACAAAAATCTATTGTATAGATGGAGTTTTATTCGCGAGATGACTCTATTAAGCCTAATTAGTTCATGATTTGATAATGTGCTGCTACAGTATACATATGCTAATCATAGATTAATTAGGCTCAATAGATTCGTCTCGCGAATTACTATAGGGGTTCTGCAATTAGTTTTATAATTAGCTTATGTTTAGTCCTTCTAATTAGTATCCGAACATCCGATGTGACACTCCTAAAGTTTAGCATCTCGTATCCAAACACCCCTAAGGCGTCCGGGGTAAAGTTGGCACTAGGATAGAATTTTGACGGCGTTAACGTACGGCTCAACGGAAAAACGACAATAATGGCACGTAAGGATGGAGTTAAATTTTCAATGACAGGATTGATGGCATAGAATCAGATCAGAAATCAGATGCTTGCTCGGGAGAGAATATATGGCCTCGGCCGCCTTTGCGTTTGCTTCCAGCAACTGCCGCCGGGTCTCCGCGACCGCATCTTCTCCGGGAAGTCACAAATGGAAAGCGACAAACGCAGTGGACTGGCTGGCTGATTAGCTCACAAATGTTCGGCGCTCAGCGTTCGCCTGCATGGAGTTCTTGGTTCTGAGTCACCAGTTGGTCATTGGCATGGGCCAGTCCAAGTCTTAGTCACAGTTATGGATTCCTCCACAAATCATTGAGCCATTTCGTCCAAGAACATTGCTTCTTCTTCTTTCTTTTTTTTTTGGAAAAACAACCAAGAACCTTACTTGAAGAGGTATTCCACTACATAGTCTGGATTTATTCCACTCCCTCTCGATTCCAGATAGATGCTGATTTGGACGCTGGCTTTTATTATACTGCGTGTTGCTGCGAATTAGACTTGATGTGTTTCGAAAGTGTATTGCAAGAAAGAAAGTGACAAATCCGCGAGATAAAAAAGGCGATTGGTACCATGCAGTGGCGAATGCATGGATGCAGCGCGCAGGAAAAAAAACGCAGCGGAGCAGACAACCAATCAACTTCCTACACGAGCTAGGCTGCATGCAAACATCAACCAATCAAAAGGGGGTTGCATTTGGCGAGCCTAGCCGACGGGTGCCTGGAATCGCACCCTTGATCTCGCTGATGACCGTCCACACGGACTTTTCCTTGTCGTTGAAAACTCTCTCATTGCCATATGCTCCGAACAACAAGGAGGGACAGTGAGCACTTAGCTGTGTTTGGCCCGGCACGGTTGCAGTTGCAGTTGCTCCGTCAGTACTCTGAACCCGTACAACCACCGACACCTCATAGCCTGGCACCATAACTGCATGCAGAATATGTGCAGGGCCTCCGATTCCTTCTGAAAGTTGATTCTGGGGCTCATACCAGAAAGCAACAAGTGACGTTAAAAACGAGCTGCTTGCCAACATGAGCTCAGTGCCAATCTGCCAACATCCTAACAAGTGAGAGTGAGACCCTAAAATCGGAAAGGTGCAGTGTACATTAATTAGAAAAACAAAAATCAGAAAGGATTTAGGGCTCACAGTTTCTCTTTTTTACATATATACTTGCGTAGTCACACTAACAATATGGATCAAAATTCTGAACATCGTGAGTTCATCAGACCAGTGCAGTACCAGTAAGAGCAGACAAAACCGGAACCGAGATGATGAGGCTACACGGAATTTGGGCATATTGCCAGATAATGTACCAGCAAGAGTGGCGGAAGCAGGAACTATGGTGACTGAGGCTGCTCAATGGAACTGGCTTCGATTTGGGTTAGCTCACATGCACAGATGCGAGACCAGAACAGCACTGAATAATGGATGAACACATACAGATACAGCAGCACCACATGATCTGAGAATCCAGATGGAATTTTGGGCAGGTGCAGTGGTAGATGAGCTTACCAATGACTCATAAGTCATGACTTGATGCTAATATAGTTGTTTTTGCAGTAGACATATACAGGCCATGACGATCCTTCAGCAATTCGCTCAATTATTTTGCTTTCTGGTCAGTGGTGATCAGAATACAGAACGATTAACATCAAGGCCCTTGCCGCTGGCTCTGACTGAACTGTCGATACGGGACGCCAGAGGAGCGGATCGAACAGTCGTCGTCGCCGATGGCCTCCGCCGACGGAATCGCCGCCTAGAGAGGGGGAGGGAACGGGAGTTCTCGCCCGCGGCGTAGTTTGACTCGCTGGCACGAACGCCGTCGCGTTGCGATGCCCGGCGTGGGGAGCTCGCTGCGTGGAAGACAGGCCGGATCGATGATCCATGGCCGATGCCATCTCTCTCTTCTCCAGCCTTCTCATCTCGACGCGGTAGGCTTCGAGGTACCGAAAATGGCGCTCCGGCTGGCGGCGAAGGCGTGGAGTGCGGCCAGTCCAACGGTCCAAGGACCGGGGTGGGCACCGGAGCCGGCGAGCCGCCATGGCGCGGTCGCGGCCGGAGCCCCTTGCCGTAACGCCGTTCAACAAATCTTACAGAAAACCCCCTCAAACGGATCGCGATTAATAGTCTCGATCCAATAGTTTATATAAAGCCCCCTAAATTGGATCAACCTTTTGTGATAACCCCCCTAGATGGGCCAACATTTGTTCAAAAGACCCCCTACCCAGCCTCGTGTTCTTCCTCCTCCCCGTCGCCGTCCTGAAGCCAGCGACGATGGCGGCGGCAACGCCGGCGAGGTTGTCCGCGCACGCTGCCCTGAAGCGTGGGCTCCCCATACTCTTCGCCGGAGCCGCCTCCGCAGCTTTCCTCGTCGTCCCCACTTCCTCCTCCCCACCCTCTTCGTCCTTCGTACGGCCGCGCCGTCTCCGTCGAGCACTACGACCCTTGTCGAACTCGACGCCCTCGAGGCACTCACCTCGCTTCCTCATCAAATGGCGTTCATCCTTTTCTGCTGGTTTGCTTTTCCGTGAGAACATGAACAGAAATTTGGAATTTTGCCATTATCAGGACTGGGTTTCACTGGAATGCCATCCCGCAATTGAGTTTTCGTCAGTTTGCCATTATAAAACAGCCTTTTCGACATTTTCCAATTCATCAACTCTTTTTCCTCCTCTTCCTTCTCTCAGAACATCTATTCTCCTCCGCATCCCGACCAGGTCCGGTTCCGGCCATGTTCTCCGGCAAGCTCGACCTTGACGGCGCCAGCCTCATCCCTCTCCCTCTACGAGGACGTCCTCGACCTGATCTGCGCGCACCTCCGGCCACCCCCGCGAGTGCACGACCTCACTCTCGTCCCTCTCCTCTTCTCTCCGGCGCCCCCTTTCTCTCCACTCGCGCCGGCCCGCCACCACCCGTCGCTCAGCTGCTCGGCCGACGATGCCCTCACAGCAACAAATAGAAACAAAATCACATTGTAATGCTGCAGATTGTGTAGGATTTTGATTTGATTAATGGGCTGGCCGGACGGGTGCTCAAATTGGCATCAATGTCAATGTCTGCTGCTACGTTCGGCCAGAGAAACAGAAAATGGGCAAGAAACGTTCAAAGGCACCTTCGTTGCCTGCACCAACCTTGCTAGTGGGTTGACAATGCACCGGCGAGGTGGCCATCTCTACAACGGAAGTGCCGACCAGATCTCGCCTGGCGCTGCGGGCGGACTCGCCAAACACGGCCGCCACGCACCTCGTGCTCGCCACCTTTGCCGGCGTCGACCGGATGCGTGCGAGGCGCTCGTGATCCGCGCCGGGGAGCCGATGTCCACCGGCGGCGTGCTGGGAGGCAGCGGCGCTCAAGAGACCGGCGGCGAGAAAGAAAAGAACGAGAGCCACGGAGTCGATTTCAACTGAGATGAGAGGGCAGGGGCAGTCTGGGAAGTTCCATCGACAAATTGTTGGAGAAAACACAGAATGAATTGGAAAACGTCGAAAAAGGTATTCTAGCGGTGCGCCACGGTTTCATAATGGTAAATTGGTGAAACCCAATTACGGGACGACATTCTAATGAAACTCAGTTCTGATGATGGTAGAATTCCAAATTTCTCGAACCTGCACCGGGAACTGAATGCTCACGCACCACTGCATGATCAGGTGAAATTGGTAGGATTTGAAGCTTAATACCAATGGTCATTGGTCCATGGTCATTTTTGGATGCTAATATATTTTGCGACAAATGTAATGGTTAGTAATTTAATATAGTTCGATTTGAACCTCCTTCGGTAGATCTTTTAGCTGCTGTTATCACTACACAATAGGTGAAAGTAGGGATGCAGGTTTCCTTGGGTTAGACCCAATTACCCAATACCCAAAAAACAAAAAAACAGTGTTTCTACCCTATAGAGCCGGCCCAATATTTTTTTTGGGTCACTTTGGGCTCCACCGGTGGGGTAACTGGGTACCCAAATCAGCCTCTCTGCGTTCACGGAGAAGCAGAGCAGCAACCATGGCGGCCTGTCTGCTTAGTGGCCGGCGGCAGGCATAGCGCAGGCCTGGCAGGGGCCGGTGGTGATTGGAGCTGCGCAAGGCGCGGGAAGCGGCTGCTTAGTCGCCGGCGGCAGACACAGCGCAAGCCTGGCAGGGGCCGGTGGCGATTGGAGCTGCGCAAGGCGTGGAAAGCGGCGGCTGCGGTTCAGCTGTGTGGGTGATGGTGCTGAAGGACCAATGGATCTCGTCTTCTACATTCTCGCCAGAAATCAATCCATACATATGATTACTTCCAGCGACCAATCGAATTTGATGGAGTTTGTGGAAGTCACGCAAAAAGCAGCACCGTGCTCTCGCGCACTGCTGCGGGTGCGCATCCTACCCAGCCGCTGCTGTCATGGTTCTATCGACATTTGCTAGCTTCAAGCTCGATTTGAGACTAGTTCGTCGATTCCGTGGGGGTAAGAGCACCAATAAACTCGATTCAGGCATCGGGGACCTCGATTTTTGTGGTCATGGAGTAGCGGAGATGGAGAGCAATTCGAGAAGAATAGAGCTCCCATCCCCACCTCCCTGCTCGGCACAGCCTTGTTCGCCGCCGGTTTCGCGCCGCCCGAGTGCACGGGGTCCGTGCTGCACGCGCTCATCCCCAAGCCTGTCGTCGACCTTGCCCCAGCGCCGGCATCTCCTACCGCGCTTGTTTGTAGCTGCGAGATCACGCGACCTGACCCGCTGGTTAACTGGTTTCACTGGTTTCAGGACTAGAATTTGTTTGGGCCGACCCAGAACTAATTATTTGCTAGCTGGGTAATCTGGGCCAGTGTTTGGGTTAACCAAAACCGACCCACTTGCATCCTTAGGTGAAAGCATGGAACAGCTTGCTATACAAGACTTCATTCCGAGTATGAGCAGTGAACAACTCTTTCTGTTGAATTGGTTGGTTAACATGTGTGGAACTCAGCTCTATGCAAACAAAAGCCATTATCAATGGAACTCCATAATACTGCTGATATTTTTATCACCAAATCTAGAACTTTTATTAACATAGCATGCTAATGGTATAGCCATAACCATTTAAACCATACAACATTCAAGTGATTGTTTTCAAGGCAAGTTCTTGCGCAGTTATTCGAAGTAAGAGAGTGGCTGTTCCACAAAGCGTATCCGTTGCATAACCTTTTTGGATGAACACCATTGCACGCAACCTTTGAAACCCTTGCTGTATAAAGGTAAAGGATAATCTCCTTTCTCAAGGAGTCCTTGGTCCATCCATAAGTTAGGTGCCTCATACTAGTACTTTTTTTGTAGGACAGTGATAGCAACAATGTTGGGGGGAAATGCCAAAGAGTCACGCAAAGTAATTCCTGAGAATTAATAAGGGAAATGCTGCATTTTTGCACTAATCAGTGATAAACGCCATGCACAGCTGCACAAGATACATAAAAAAAGTCACAACAGCAAAGCGAAATCTGACCAATGCCACCAGAGGTCCTTCTACGTTTGCTTATATAAGTTGCACAATTTCACAAGGTTATCTTCATGTTCCCCTCTCGTGTTCACCATTCTTCAATCACCAAAACTTGCTCGTATCTTTAACAGAAACTACTGCACTCTTGTGATGCCCGGCAGCTTGGCTAATAGTTAAATGTCACCAGATAGCTCTGCCGTCTAAATTGCAAAACAAAGTTTGCAAGTGTGTCTCATGACCATCACAACCATGGGGAAATATCAGGGGCAGGGTGTGATTCATCCATCTCTGTAAAACAATGCTCTGACATAGACTGGTTCCACGTCCTTGGGATGAATAGCAGAAAGAAGTCAGTTCATGGGATGCTTTTGTGTTCCCATCTACGGATCATCTGTACATTGCTAATGTTTGGGCTCACATAGGTACTGAACAGCACTGAACTTCAATTCCTTTAATCACCATTTGATCATCGTACTGCATGTCACCTTGGTTGGTTTGACACGTGTTCCTTCATCAGGTGAAGAACATCCCACATTTCTGACAAGCAATGCACACGGTCAAGTCTTAAAAAAGGTTGAAGAATGCAGCCATATTATGTCTGAATTCTTGAGAATTTTCAACAGCATCAATTTTCTCAACTTCCCTCAGAGCTTGGGATAACTTTATGCAATATATGTATAGCAACACTGATTCCTAGTTGGAAAACTGTGTTAATAAAGCACTAGGTCTCAGCTAGTACCCTAAGCAAGTGGCCTTGAAAACAAGCTACTCGCCTACCTCAGTTCAGTGCCAAACTGGCAACATCTAACTGCTTCTGGAATAAAGCAAACCCCTGAAAATGGCAAGGAGCAACCTGCTTTAGGAAAATCAGAAAGCAGAAATGATTCACTTCTATAGCTATAACTAAACATGGATATAAATTTTGACAGATAATCACCGGTAAGAGTGGCAGATGCAGGAACTTTATGATCTGAGGCTTTGCTTTCTGTTCGCTCATATGCACAGATCCTAGATCAGATAATCTCCGAATAAAAATTTAGCATACAACACCACAAGACCTTAATACCGAGATAATATCTTGGATAGGTGTATTTCTGGTTGAAGAATGGATCTTAAACATGATCATGATTTGGTGCTAAATATATTCTGCAAAAAAGGTATGAACGACAGCTTTGTTTCTGTGGGTCTCTTCTTTTTAGAAAGAAGTGTTGGGTTCAGTTAGTATAAGCTTCAAAACAAGCAGCACCTGCAGCCAATTCATGAGTAACCACAAGGCTGTTGCAATCACTACAGTTGCAATTGACTGCCCACCTTTTACTTGCAGCTGGATGAACTTCCTTATGTAGAGCTGTAGCGGTTTCCAGGATTTTCCATAACTTACAAGTTACAAATAATGAATGAAAACAAGGAACATAATTTCATTTCAAACAGCTTGCTACGAAAACTTCACACAAACACACCTGATTTTAAAATCTCAGTACGATAGAGCCTATGAACAACTCCGTTGGATCATTTTAGCTTGCATATTGAGACTTAACACCATGGGAAAGAGAGGATTAGGAGATTATGTATGATACTAGAAACTCTATAATACCAAGATTGTTTTTCCATGCTAGAGATCTAATAGAACAGTTACTATTTGGGAGTATAACCATTAGAAACGGTTGACTTATTTCAAGACATCAAATAATTGAGCACTTATTCAAACCAAAGAAAGGCTGGTCCTGGAAGCATCTCCAATTACATAACCTCTGAAGCCATTTTTGTAACAGGGTCAAGGAGAATCCACTTTCAGAAGAATTCCTTGGACCATCTATATTCTCTTTCTATGCATGAGCATGACAGTGATAGCAACAATGTTAGGTGACATACCAAAGAATCACCTACCTAGAATTGACAGATGAAACACTAAAACATCTTTGCACTAGTCAACATTACAAGTCATGTACAACTGCATCTGCATCGATACATCAAGTCACAACAGCATAGAAGATCTGACCAAATTCACCAGCATCATCTCCCTTGCTTATAAAAACATGTCCTTTATTCTTCAGTCACCAAAATTTGCTTCTATCTTCTCCATAAACTGTTCATTCGTGGGTTACCCTACCCATTACAATTACTCATGGGAGTAGTAGCTATGCTAAGATGTCCCCAGATAGCTCTGCTACTGAAATTGCAAAAATAAATTTCCATGTGCTTCTCATAAACAATCACCATCATGGGGCATATAATAAGAATGTTTGATTCAGTAGCATTCAAATCAGCAACTCATAATATCAGAGATTCAGAGGAATGTCCGATTCAGTAGCATTCAGCAACTCATGATATCGAGGGCAGGTGAGATTGATGCACCTATCACCTATGTAAACCAAGGGTCTGTATGACTGATTCCACTTTCTTGGAAATTGCAGACAAAAACCACTACTTCAATGAGCTGCTTTTGTGCTCAGACCTATGTATCATCTGTAATTCGCCCATCTTTAAGATCACGTAGATACTGAACACGATGGTCATTAATCCCTTTGACAAGAAACCATTTGATCATCGTAGTGCAAGTTACCTTGTCTGGTTTGCATCGATGCTCCTTCATTAAATCAAGAACATCCCACATCTCTGCCAAGCATCCCACTCTCCCATATGCATCCACCAAACAGTTGAAGAACACAATATCCAATGTTATATCTGAATTCTCAACAATTCTCAATACTGTCTTTATTTTCTTAACTTCCTCAGCCCTTCCATATGCTCTAACCAATGAACAGAGTGTAACACAGTTGGGTTTTATTCGCTCAGATTTCATTAGTCGAAATATATATTCCATCTGTTCAAGGTCTCCTGCCCTTCCAAATGCATCAATAACTACATTGTATGTGACTATTGTCCATGAGTAGTAATACTTCTGCATGTACTCCATTACAGCTCCCATCTTCTCATACATTTTAGCTTTACCATAGGAGTCAAGTAAAATATTGTAGGTCTTAATGTTTGGGGAGATACCAGAGGCCTGGAACTTCTCATAGCAGTTTTCCATAGTCTCAATCTGGCCACTGCTGCCAAAAGCTCTGAGAGTAGAATTCATTGTCCATACATCAGGCTTGCAATTTTGTGACAACATCTTCAGAAGAGTCGATTCCATCTCAGCAAACCTGAAAAACAAAGCAGCATTAGCTGAGCTAATTTCATGGAACTGTGTTCAGGGCTATCCGAAGATTTGGATGACTACAGAATTCGATGAGCGACAAGTTTCTCCAAATTCTAGTTTCGGCTATCCTACCAGTGCATATTATGTGGTAAATTCTTCACTAAACCATAAAACTCAATGTATTCCCAAGAACTGAGAAGCATAACACTTCCAGGATGCATTTATTGGAGCATGTAAGAACTGGCTTGTTACATGTTTAGATTATGAGAAGCACAGGTTGTTGCTGTCACTTACTTTCCTGCTTTCCCATAAGCATCAATCAATGTATTGTATGTGACAGTGTTGGGGCGGATACCCACACGGGCCATATCCGCCATCAAACTCTTCACCCTCTCAAAATCATAGGCGTGCAAGCAGGATTTGATGAGAATCGAGTACGTCTGCACATCGGGCTGGCAACCAGGGGTGTCCTTCATCTGATCAAGCAATTCGAACGCCTCGCGGAAGCGACCACTCCTGCTGTACGCGGAGACGAGAGCCGTGTAGGACTCGAGGTTGGGGGCGCAGCCCTCGTCGATCATCGCCTGGAACAGCTCGTGCGCCTTCTCCGGCTGCTTGCACTTGCCGAGCATGGTGATGAGCTTGATGTAGATGCCGATGTGAGGCCTGTACCACACCTGGTCCCGCATTAGCTCGAACACCTGCGCGGCAATGGGCGCAGTGGGATTAAGCAACGTTTCTATCCGGATTCCGGAGAAGAAGGTGTGCTGCAAAGCCTGCAACTGCAAATGGAGGAGGTGGTTTGAGGATCTCCGAGGGAGCAGGACCTTGAGGGCGGAGTCCCAGCGGAGGGCAGCGACGCGGTCGTGGAGCGCCTCGAGAACGGTGCGTGGGAGGAGGCGGCGGGTGCCCTTGCCGGGCTTGCGCTTGTCGAGGACGGCCTTGGTGGCCTCGCGCCGGAGGATGACGGAGAGCGCCTTCCGGGACGCGATCTTCCGGTTCACCTCCTCCTTCCGCCGCCTCTCCGCCTCCTCGTCATCCATCTCCGCCTCCTTCCCGCGCCGCGCCCTCTCCTCCGCGCCGGTCGCTCCCCACGCGCGAGGCGGGTCGCGGGCCGCCGCGGAGACGGCCGCCGGGAGCTCCCGGGGACGGCGCGCGGAGGGCAGCGCGAGGGAGGAGGGCGCGGCCACCGGCCCGGCGGCCATTGGCGAGCTCGGAATTGCAGGGAGCTTTGCTGCGGGCTGCGGCTGGGTGAACAGCCGAGTGGGAGAGATTTTTGTCTTCGCCGTGAGGACGACCCGGCGGAGAGGACTGGATGAGATTCCGAGCTCGAGCAGGCCGTGGCGGCGTGGCGGCAAGCGTGGCGAATCGCAGTGACTTCAGGGGCAGTTGGATGAAGAATCAACGGCCGAGATCTCGCTGACTGTAAGCTCTTCCTCAATTCAGAATCAGATAAACCACCCTGAAAATTGGCTGAGCAACCGTGCTAGTAGCTTCCCCCGGTGAACTTAGAAATCACGCGAGAATACCACCGCAAATACCTACAAATTTCCAAACAAATTCGTATGACGTACAAACAGAAGGAATTTGGTCGAGACTTATTTGCGGAATTTGGATTCTGGAGTCTGAAACTAACAGCGGCAAACATACATTAATCTGCTTATATATGTTCAGACAGTTAAGGTCCTCAACATTATGCTTCAACTGCTAAACTATTTACACGGCAGGCTCGCCCGAGTCCCAACTCGCCGTAAACCATCGGCTAGCGCACAAGAACAGGCAGATACATTCCCTGAAAAGCGCACAAGAACAGGCAGATACATTCCCTGAATCGCGCACCAGAAAAGCCACCTGAGAGCAGTGACCGACAGCGAGCACCAGACAGACAACAAGGGATATTCAGTTCTTCACACGTACGAGTCAAGATAATCGAACGCATGCTTCATCTTGTACTGCATCAAGCTGGCGTAGACACGGTCGCAGACCCCGATGAACAGGGACTCGTCATCGGGGCTGAGCGTGATCCCGGACACCTCCCCGAAGAAGTCGATCTCCTGCCGCTTCTTGTAGTCCGCAGCGGCGCTGTACACGTGCACAAAGTCGGCAGGCTCCGAGAACACCAGGAACCTCCCATCGGAGGAGTAGCGGATGCACCGGATCGCGCCAATGTTGCCCCGAAGGACCGCGAGGGAGGTCGACAAGTTGCGCAAGTCCCAGACGCGGCAGGTTTTATCCTGGTTCCCTGTCGCAAAGGTAAGCCCGTCCGGGTGCCATGCCGTTGCGAATGAGTAGTCCAGATGGCCGACTAGGGTAGAGGTTACCTGCAAAACACCATTTACTCAGTATTTTCCACTCTCATGTCTCTGTTCAGTAACAAAACACGAACTCGTAATGCCCCCAAACTGGGCTTGCCATTGATACAGTAATTATGTGACACCGGCAAAAGACAAATGAACAAAGTCTTCCGCAGAAAAAGAGGAAGCCCTACTGTATTAGAGACATGACAGAATAAGAAAGCCCATTTTCATAATGCAATGACAGAATGGCAGTAAAACAACAATGGTTGTGAATAAACCAATTTAGCTCAATACCTTCCCATTTCGTGAATCCACGAGAAGAGCGTCCCGATCATCTCCAACCACCGCCAAAAGTTTCCTATCCGGGCTCACAGATGTGTGCTGTTTTTATTAAGAAAGCAATTATGAACAGTCATATATGGATGAAAAAACAAGAAATAGCTAATATGATCCTAATGAACTATAACTTACATTCACCGGCCAGTTATAACGGAAGTGGTTCAAGAGCTGAAATCTTTCCATGTCATATTCACGGACACCGCAATCATTATTGGATACCGTAATGCGCAAGCTTCCACTGCAAAGCAATTTAGAAACCTTCAGATTTTTATGACAATGACATCTTCAGATTGAACATGAAAAAGCTATTTTTTACCTTGTCGATCTGTGTATATCTATGGCATTCGTTATAGCGTTGTCGCTCAAAGTTGTCCTTGTACAGAATTTCACATTGCGGTCCGCTAACCCCTGCAACAACACAAAAATTGCTGAGCAAGCAAGCAGTGGTTCCAATAATACTTTTCCCCTCAAAGCAACAAGGTTATTAAAGGAAGGAAAAAGTACATTTTACTCCCCTCACCAATCCACTTTGTCCACTTAACCCCCCCCAACAAAATTTAGGCTCACTTTACTCCCCCAAACTATTTCAGTTGGTCCAATCTACCCCCTAATTAGATTTCTCTTTTTTGTTTCTTCGTGTACAAGTTTAGTTTTAATTTTAGATTTTGTTAGTTAACTTATAACATGATGCCCTACGTTAGAAAAATACATTAGAAATTTTTCATGATTACTTTTCATACAGTTTTTTTATATCCAAGATCAATTTCATATTAAATGTTCCTAACCTATGAAAATAACCATGAAAAATTCTTAGTATAATTTTTTTAACGTAAGGCATGATGTTCTGTATCTTCTCCCAAAATTTGAACTTAAAACTCAACTCATACACGGAGAAGCAAAAAAGAAAAAAAAACTCATTGGGAAGTAGATTGTGCCAACTGAAATAGTTCGGGGAAGTAAATTGAGCCTAAATTTTGCTCAGGGGTTAAGCGGACAGTGAATAGGTGAGGAGAGTAAAATGGACTTTTTCCTTAAAGCAAAAAAAAGGCATCTAAGAAATACGTCACATGGAGTATAAGGATCCTTCAACTTTCATCTTCCATTTTAGATTTTTAACATATGGCATGCTAGTGTATATAGGAAAAAATGCAAGGAAAATGAACAGTTAAAAACTACATCCTAGTAAGTGGGAAAGAGAATTCATCAACAAATACAACCGAGGCAAATATACAACCAAGTCTTAATTGGTGCCTTACCATGCAAATCAGTTCCCCTTGAAAACCACCAGCTACCAATAAACCCTCATTAACAGCAAGTGTGCTGACTTGAACCCCAGAGAACCCTTCTAGTAAACTGCCAGGATGCTTCTGGTGAAACGAACAAAAGAGGACCAGACTTGCGTTAGCAATGAGAACCATTTAATTTAGAGACGAAAACATCAAAAGATAAAAATATATATTTGATCACAAGGTTGCAAGCAGGAATCTACAAGGGGAATACCTCTGCTGGAGCAACATGCCCTGAGAAGTCGAGAACCGTTGACAATTTGTGAGACAATGGTGACCAGTGGCCTACTGTGGACTCCGACATAAAATAGACATCATGCTTTGAGGTTGCCCACAACAAATTCCTAAGCTATAAAAGAAATAGTCAGTACTCAGTATTGAGCGGCCATAGGAGTCATATGACAAGACTGCAGACAAACACATGAACTAGTCTCCATTTCATAGCAGACAATAAAAATGATTATGCTTTTATACCTGTTCTTATCCTCTTTATTGATATCCAACAAGATAATTTTAAACATAACCATTGTTCTTCACTCGCTTTTATACCTGTTATTCACCTATTATCCTCTTTTTTAGTGGCTCTTGGGTACATTTACTGCCTGAAAAAACTTGCTTAGGACTAGGCTTTGTTGTTATTGTTGGAGTATACTTGTCAATATGCATTTGTTTGGCAATTTCAGAAAGGGAGGGAGTAGCACTAATTTTCTTTCTCAAATTTCTTGCTACAATCGGCTTGCAAATTTGCAAATAAAGCAGTATGAATGCTCAAAAGAAAGAAGGAAAATAGATAGTTCGTAGCAACTTGCTCTCATAAAAACAGATTAAATAGTTACTGCATATACTGTACCAAAAGGAAAGTCACAATGCAAACCTGAAAATGGAGAAACGATGGTTTCACTGATCTAGTATTGTTCTGAAACTCGTAATACTTGCTGCTTGGCTCCACTTGCTTGCACAACTAAGAAAATTGTTTTTTAAAAATATTAGGAATTTTAAAAAATTGAAATAATAAAACAAACTTTGATTAGCAAGCATGGATGTGAGTGAAGACACCTTATCCATGAGTTCTCCAGATTGAGGGAAGTTCTCATAGTTTTTATACTGTTCCAACCTAGCTTTTCTGTAGTCCTGCCTGGTTATGTTTAGCCTATCCCATGGTATACCTTGTATATCCTTTCCTGCCCTTGCTTCGGCTGCTGATGTGTCACTTACCCTAGTGACCTGCAGAAACATTGCCGAATACCAATAGGTTATAGACACTAAATTAACAATAAGGTCTGAACAATTTAGGGCTTGAAGCAAAATTCACCATGCCTCAATTTGGGTCTCAAAATCAAAATATAGAAATAATCTTACAAATAGATCAAACGATTTTTTAGTCATTGATAATCTACAATAAGCAGAAAATGGCCTGAGCTCATGCAAATCCATGCTAGCGGTCGTTAGTCCTTAAGTTTATGCCAAAAGCATGCCCCCAACTAAGTGAGCAGTTATTTCAAAGGGTGAATAGTCTTAGCTCCAATAACAAGAAGAAGACATAAGTCTTATCTACTAATTGAAATCCATGTTCATGCTCTTTGGTCTAAGGCAATTCAAACAGCAGTGAAAGAATGAATCTGCGACACCGTGTCATGTTGGGCACAGAAAATTATTCAACAAAGGCCTTTTACGAAAGCGACCTATCAGAGCGGATGGTAAGCCAAGTCATTATTGGCTGAAGATAAGCACCGAAAAAAAAAGATAGCAATCTAGAGCTACATGATTGGCCAAAACAATTCTGCTCCACAAGCCCAGTTGACATCAAGTCTCCTTGTCCCATAAATAATTCAGCAGCCAAGGACTAAGTGAGGAAAATTCCACACTGCAACTCAGCCAGCAAATTAAAGTAGCTCGTGTATATAACTCACTGAGGTTTCTTTGCAACATGCGCTTTGAAATTTAGTAGAATTACTGCTTGCTATTCTCTAATTTGCTTGTCTAATGGCGAGTTAACGTTTTCAACTTTGTCCTTACTTCCCCACATGTGCTTTACCACACGGCTCACCCTAATGTTAGCAGCACACCCACTTCACAAAACAAACCATAAATTATAGCATAAACTTCTGTCCTGGTAGAACTAAACCTAGTACTGGCAAGGATCTATCAATGAGCAATTTAACGATCCAGCACGGACATGTACCTCGACATGGTACCCACCAAGCCCTGAATTGAACGATCTCAAGCTCGAATTTCTCAGGTGAATAAAAAACCGACAGGAATCTTAGCAAGCATCGATCCAGAGCACAAGCATAGCCATAACGCGTCGGCCCCCTCAGATTTGCGAGCTCGAAAGCAACAGAGGCACTCACCAGCGAGTACGCGTCGTCGTCGTCCGCGCCGCCGTCCCTCCGGTCGGCATCGAGGCCGTGGCCCTCGCCTCCCACCTCCATCTCCACGTCTACCTCGCCGTCCGACGCCCAGCCGTCGTGGTCGTCATCCATCATTCGCCCGGCCGCCTCCGACGCCGCGCTCGACGCCATCCTCCGCGCCGCGCAACCCACGAACCGCCTCCCCTGCGCGCACCAACCAGAAACATCAGATCACGCACGCAACGCAGCGGGCGGCGTAACCACCACAACCTCGCGCCTCACGGGACGCAACCAGGAGATGAGCTGGCGCGCGCGCCTTACCTCAGAGGGCAACGAGAGCACCGCCGCGCGGCTCGCTCGTTCGCGGTGCGCGCCGCGCCCGCGCCGCCTGGCAAGGAAGGAGCGGTGCTGGTCGGTCGGTTGGTCGGCCGGCCTCGGCTGCGACGAGGGCAGGGGGACTCGCCGGTGGTGGGGGAGGGGAAGGGAGCGGTGCTGTGTCGGCGGCAGCGGCGGCGGCTGTGGATCGGGAGGCGGAAACGTGTGGATGGGATGAGGGCGCGGCCGAGCTCTTTTGTGCCGTGCGGCGAGGCGAGGTTCGAGAGAGAGAGAGGCGAGCTCGATCCGGCAACGCGATGCGGGTGTGGGGTGGGATAGCGACGGGGAAAGGGGGATAATTAACTAGGTTACGCACGGCACAGTGCTGGGGTTAACGGCGTTTTCTAGAAGACGTGACAACGGGGACGCGGACGGGATATTTCGGGCACACCGGCGTGGTCCTTTTTGGCGTAGTTATCGTGTCGGTTAATGCTCCTGGGTCCTGGGGTCGATTGATCAAGTGAAACTTTTGCCTTTGACACAATTTTTGGCACGAGTAATTAATTCATTTTAACACGGTATGCCAAATAGTGACAATGTTTGGATGGCAGTGAGCATTGATGAAATTTGATCCAGGAATTTGGATGCTTCAGTGTTAGAAATTGAAAGTGCCATCCATAAAGCTAGCCATGTAAAAAATTAGGCTTGCTAATGTATCAACACATTTTGTTTTTTAACTTAATATTTAATAATAAAATTTCTACATATATTAGATGTGATGCTACATCTCACTAAAAGGATCTTAGATGTTGACTAGAGGAGAGGTGAATAGTCAAACCCGAAAATTTTTACAATTTCTAACAAGTTTATCAACGACTTTTGGAATTTTCAGAGAAATCTTTGGATTTTTCCGGAGAATGACAGATTTAAACTACAATCTCAAGATAAACTTGCTGAAAAGTAAATCGACGAATATAGGTTATGCAACAGGTTGTTCTAAGCCTTTGGCACAAGGTAGCATAGCTGGAAACTTGCTAGAAAAGTAGATCAATCTCAAACCCTAGAAATATGTTCTATGCTTGAATATGAACAAATTTAAGAACAACAAGCACAAGAGACACAAGAATTTGTTTCCCGGAGTTCAACTTCACACCTTGAAGCCTACGTCTCCGTTGAGGACCCACAAAGCATGGGCTTTTCACTCCTAAGCCACTTTCCTCCCTCTAGCGACCACAAAGATCAAGATAGAGTCACTTACTTAATCGTCAGGGTAATACAAACTTCCCGAGACAGCCACAAATGCTTGGATGCTCAACCGAGCAACACCTAGCTGGCTAGGAGCTTGAAGCTCCAAGAGTAACAAACGCGAAATCACTGGCTTGACGAAGAACAAAGTGATCAAGAGATGAAGATTCAGCTCACTAGCACTCTCCCTTGCTCTTTCTTAAATCCCTCCTCAAATCCCCACCAAATCTCACAAAGAATGCCAAAGGGGAGCAAAGAGGGGAGTTAGAAACTTTTCTGAAGTTTAGCACAGTGAGAGGTCAAGAGAGCTTCTGTGGGAGGGGGTGAGCTTCACCCTGAAACTAGCCGTTGGAGGTTAAGTTTCGGAATTTCCCGGAACTTTCTTCGGAAACTTCCGGAAGCTTCGGATTCTTCCGAAAATCTCTCCGAAAAAATCCGAACCTGCGGAACTTCTCTGGAAACTCTGTAACTTCCGAAATATTCCAGAAGATTCTCCGGAAAATTTCGGAACTCTCAAGTTAGCACCATTCTAAGTAACCTCGTGTGATGTGCAGGTGCAAAGGTGTCTCTCATTGGTTTGTTAGGTCACATTGAGCACCTTTTTCAACGTAAAAATAAGAGATTTTGCATCCCTCATAATAGTGCGGCATTCCTATACTCAAATTCAAACCGAAAATAAATTTAGTCTTCAACGTATGTTGTTTATTTATTCATTTCCTTTTGAGGGGTCCATCACGAGAGCTTCATGATCAATAATCCTTTTAAACCTGCTTATGCACTTGAAACTTTGTTAGATATTTAAGCTTGCGTCATTAAATCACCAAAACCCACTTAAAACCCACTTAAAGAGGCCAAGATACTCTTCACTCACTTTTGTATTATGTATCAAATGCTGAATTTCACTGACTATGATTGGTCACTGAAATATAGTTATGGATGTACGATAGTGAGACTTTTTAGATTTTAAACTGCAAGTTGGTGTTGCCGTACTTTGCTATTGACATCCATTGCACCATCCTTTGCTTATAAGATCAAAGTTAAAATGTTCTTCCATTTGTTCTAAAAGTTAGTACGTCACAACGGCAAGCTACCTTGCTCCCTTTTCATCTGCAGATACGGTACACTTTGCTAAACCTTTTATTTTTACTCATGATGGGGTCGATTGATTTAACTTCAACCTTTTGCGATCCCAATTTTGGCAATAGTGACGTATTCATTTTTATACAATACTAGAGAGTGCCAATGTTCCAATGGCACTAAGCATCGATGAATTTTTGTCTAGTAATTCGATGCTCTAGTGTTGAGAA
The DNA here is from genome assembly GCF_005286985.2 of Setaria viridis. NCBI lineage: Eukaryota > Viridiplantae > Streptophyta > Magnoliopsida > Poales > Poaceae > Setaria > Setaria viridis. The sequence goes on from NC_048266.2 coordinate 4,319,481, forward strand.
ATTGAAAGTGTGATCCACAAAGCCAGTCAATTAGGTTTGCTAATGCAACAACACATATTTGTTGTAATCATTATATTATAATAAAGTTTTTATTTATACTATGGAACGATGCTACAATTCACTTTTTATATTGTGTATCAGTGTATCAAATGTTTAATCTCTCTTGATTACGGGGAATGTAGTGATGGATGTAATATATGATTGCAAACCACATTTAAAAATTTAAGCTACAAGTTTAATAGGAAGGTCAATTCGCTAACTGCTCATAAAATTAGTGTTACAGATTTACTCCCCTTCAAACTTTGATTTTTTAAGTTATCAACCACTCATCCAAACTTTGTATTATAACTTGAATTTGTGATGGGGATTCGAGGTTAGGGTTTGCGATTTCAGGGTTGGTGGTTACCTACATGTTCGACTCTAGAGGAAGCTTCGGAGCGACGCGCCGGCTGGCGGTGGAGCGGAGGTGGTAAGGGTGCAGCCGGAGCGGGCGGCGGGGACCTCCTGTGTGTGCTGGAAGGCGGTGGGGGCGTCGAGCTCAAAAAGGTTGTTGTTGGCGGCAAAGGTGGCAAAGGCCACTGGAGTCGGAATGAAGATGGGAGTAGTGGGGGAGCTCGGAGGAGAGGGAGGAAGGAGACGGCATCGAGCGTGAGGTAGAGGCGGTGTCGGGAGGGACATCAGGTGCAGAGGAGGAAGAAGATAAAGGGGAGAGAGAGCAAGCAGATCTAAGCCATTGCTTTGCAATCGGACGGCTGGAAGGAGTGGTTGATGGAAAAACGGAATGTCAACAATTAACAGCAAGACACATCCTTAGAGTTGTTCTTTTCATTTGTAATGAAGGAGTTAATACATGATAATATCAATTTAAATGCTTCTTTTTCATGTACAAACTATCAAATGTGCTACGCTGTGCTGAACCTTTTACTGATGATGATATTTGCTATTGTTATTTATATTCTCTTCTATGAAGGCAGTATGATGTAAGACTTATTTTAAAGCTAACGTTTAGTATTGGCGTCACAATTCACTGTATGAGAGCATGTTTGGCACATCTCCGATTCTTGCTAAAATGGCTCACTCTACCTCATTCGATGGAGTTGAAGCACTTTGTAAAAAATTTTGGCAAAATACCTTTTGCTTTGGCTAATGAGATCTACTTTAATGGGAATGTGAAATGCAGGATAGAAGAAAATAATAAAAGCTACATTTTTAGCTTCTTGGATCTAATTTTATAAGAGAGCTTCTTGGTTTAATCCAATTTAGTTTTTATGATTTAGCGGTGCTTCACTAGACATGGAGAAGCTGCTCAAAAAGTTCTATCAAAAGATGACTTATGTGTCAATACATATATAAAATTGTAAATAAAAATGCACCTAATATGTTTAGATGGACCTAACATGTTACCCAAAACAAAAGGGTAACTTGTGGACGTAGTAATACTTGGAAAATGGGCATGACCTGTCTATTAAAAAGAGTCAAAAACAGTGTGAAAAACTGAGGAACAGAATCATGTGAGCTGGCTTTGTTAACCTGCACGGTTCACCCCACCACCCACTGCTCCAACCCAAACCACTGCGCTACCCGCGGCGGGAAAAAGCCAAAAGCCCACCCCGCGCGTTCACACACCGCGGGCCGCAAAGCCCGCGAGGCGACCGGTTCGCTCCAACAGTCCAACGCCGTTCGCGCCGCACCACCAGCAGCCGCGCCCATTCCTTCCCGCCCCGTCGCGCGCCGCCACCTCCCCGCCGGCCATGCTGACCGGGCGGGAGAGCCTGGTCCGCCTCATCGGCCGGCGCCGCCGCTCCCCTCTCCCGGCCTCGCTCGCCGCCGTCCTATCCCCGTCCTGCCCTCTCCCCTCCGCCTCCCCCGCTCAGGTTGAAGTCAACCCCCGCCGCCCCGAACCCCGCGAAAACGTGCCGCCGATTGACATAGCTCCGTTTTTATCCAGGCCGACGACGGGGCCGGCCCGGGCGAGGCGGCGGGGGTAGAGGCTGGTTCGTCCTATGGAGGAAGCGGCGGCGTCGGCGTGCGCGCGGAGTGGGTGTCCTGCCCCGTTTGCGGCGAGTCCATCCGCGGGTCGGATTACTGCGTCAACTCCCACCTCGGTGCGTGTATACCTGCAGTGTTGAACGCTCACTTGTATTTACTGGGATGGAGAGTGTAGAATGTAGGCTACTTGTGCCGGCTCGGCTGGGTTTGTCCCGAAATGCTAGTAGCATTGGCGCCGACTGAAACGTTGCTACGACTCAAAAACAAACAAACAAGGGCCTAGAAGCCATATAATGTCAAATCATAAATTCACATCATTTGGTGTTTCTCTGTTCGTAGAGCAGTGGTTTATCAGTCAGAACCAGCTAGCCAAAGGTGTATATCCAACTATGCCACTTTCCTTTCTTCTCTTGGTTGGTTCAGTAGGTGAATAAGTTTGAGTGAAATTTACAAATGCACCACTACACATTTACAAGTGGTTATTGGTACTATATTACTAGTATTCTGGATGCATAAAGAGCATGTCATACATTTCGATACTATTCTGAAGATTGACTTTTGTGTTGGTATTAACTGTGCAGATATATGCCTTACAAGAGGAACGAAAAGAAAATTAACACAGAGCACCCTTCTTAATTTCAGATTCAGTAAAAAATTTTCTGCTGAGCCTACTTCAAACAATTTGACCAACGAGGTTGAAACAGAAAGTGTGAAACAGATTGATGAAGATTTGTCAAGAAACCAAGAATTCATCTCGTTGGATAGTGACACTGAGAGTTCAAAGGCTGGTGCCACTATTTCATCATCTGGTTGTCTGAATGGCTCATTTCGCACTTCTAAGACGATTAGTACCTATGTACCTTCAAATACTATCTTGCCAGATGTGAAGGATGAACACTGCTCTTCTAGCATGCTTCCAACAGTAGCAACCTCTTGCAGTGATGATGCATGCGCAGACTTGGATTCTAGCACCACTATAACAGTTGACACTGTCATAGTAGGCTGGAGGTTCCATGAGAACATTGAATTGAGAGAGGATGCAGGCATTACTTTTCTGAGAGATCCTCAGAATGCTAAGGACTCTGATGCTATAAAGGTTTCCATCTTTTCCAAATAAAAAATATGGTAATACCCCCCATGTAGTGGATTTTTCTTAATACCATTGGTAGGTGCTTTATGCAGTGTCTGAATGCGAGATGCTTGGATACTTGCCTCGGGAGCTTGCTAAAGTTTTGGCTCCTCTAATGGACATGCACTATGTTGAATGCGAGGTGAAGTTCTCTTATTATTTTGCTAGAATGTTGTAGAGGGTAGGACAGCTTGCTGCCACTACTTTATGTAGCTGATTAGACATATACAGGTGGCTTTTATGCGGAATGCACTGCACTATGCTGAAAAAACTACATCTATCACTATCTTTCTTTCAAATTCCTTTTGGTTCACAAAGTAAACATATAATGATGATGAATAAACTAGCCTCGGTTATCGTAGTAACTTCTCTGTAAAACCTCACCTGATGCAATCTGAATGGATGCTACTGAACACAGTTAACAATTTTCAGTAATCGTTTATGAATCGTCATTTCAGTGCTGCATTCACAGGCTGAGTACCTCTAAACTCCAGTAATATTACTTTATATATTTATGCTTGCAAAATTTGGCTACTTCTCCTCGGGAGGGGGGGCTGCCCTGTTCCAATTAACAGACCAACAAAAAGCTTTTGTACCAGCTTTGCTGATGATAGTAATCACTCAGCTTGCTATAGGGAGGCTGTAAGATTTCGGCTCCAAGTTGACCTTGATCTTTGATTATCCATTTCTTTTTCTGCAGATAGACTTTTGCTTGCTGTGGGAAAAAAGATAGACTTTTGCTAGTAAGTAAATGGCTATTCTGCTTCTGATGTTCCCTTATTTTTTCTTATTAGGGATGTGTGGTTGGTTTGCCTGAACAACAGCTTGGCAATGTTCCTATCCAGATCACTATCCAGAAATGTAAAATTGACAATCAGATAAATGATGATCCGGAGTATTGGCAGTCCTTATGGGAAAAGTTCATCAGCACCGTTAAAAGTGAAAATTTTCAGCGACCTAGCAGTGCAAGATATCAGAGAAATTTTAATTTGATGATAGCAGATGTGATGGCCAACCATGCACATGTTTTTAGTGATATAGAAAGATCATTTTTAGGTTGTTTATTTTTTTCTTCCCCCTCTCACTTACATCTTTAATTTCTCATTGAACATGTCTTAATTGACTATTATACACTATTTCATTCAACAGCTTCTTTCAAGTCGTTATCAGATGATGGGCAACGGCTTTTTGTTAGGATCTACACTCGAAAAGGTTGGCTTTCCTGCCAAACAGTGATAAGTAAATGTTAATTGGGCTTCCTTTCTGCACCTTGCATATGTGCATACCTTAAAGTAGATGCTTAGGAACTGCCAGCATCAAATGCACTTGAGCAAATTTAGGGGATGTACATCATACAATCAGCAGCACTAATTTGTCAAAGGAAACTTTCCTCCACTTAATTTGCCCATTCTGGGCATTTTTGGAAAGAATATTCCCATCCTTGCACTGTCAAATATTTGCTACACCTTATTCTATTCCCATTCAGGTGATATAGGGTTGTCACGATTGATCCATAAGACTTAGGGCTTTCATGTTTGAGATGCCACAGCTTATATGTTAGGCATCGCAATGATGTATTGACTTTGTTACCAGTTCTTTAACAGCACCCATTCACAATCAAGCTTAGGGCATGTTCAGCTTCAGTAGCTTGATTAAAAATATTAAAATGGAGCCACTACTGAAGAAATATTTTTTTTAATCAAGGCTTACTTAACAAATAACCTTGCACTTGCCTAATTTTCTTACAGGGCCATGGTTCCGAAAGAGTACCATCTCGTATCGTGAGATATCAGATTTGGAGCATGCAGTCATGGAACTGAAGTGTAATAACCTGGCATCTAAATTTTGCTTGCTATTCTGCCTTTAGCTTGTTGAATTGAAAAACTGTTTCTCTATACAGTGGCAGGTTATATCAACATGCTTTCTTGCACTGTTGATCCATCTGAGTATGATATGAAGGAGATTCTTGATGTGTTAAGTGTTCCTGAAATTAAAGAAATTCTAAAGGAGCTTCCTAAGGTTTTCAATCTTGTCTTCAATACCTTTTCTAATCACTCACAAGTACACTATTTTCCTCTTGAGTAAATTGTCATATCCAGGATTTCTAAAGTGACATTCTTATGCTATTACTTTGATCAGTCGATATATTATTTTTCTGAGATTCAGCCACTGCCCAACAGCCCAAGCATTGGCCCCTTGAAAGGTTGACTTTAAGAATCACCATTTGTTCATAAGTTGCCACTTTGGAAGCTACACACTACTTTAGGATTTCATGGTGACACATATTTTTGCATACTCATATGATAAGCACCGATTAGTATCAAATTTGATGATGAAACTGTTGACATATGCATGATTAAAAATATCTGAGAATGTGTGGGGATGTCTGTATAACACCAAACAACACAACAATACACAACAGCAAGTGTATAATCTGTGAAATGATTTTACTGCCAAGGAATGGATGACTTGATGAGGTAATAGAGCTTTCATCCATCCATAGTTTCTGCCTATAGCACTTGATGAAAATAATGTGAACACAAAATTATTTTTTCCCCTTCGGCATGTACAGAAATAGATTTGTGCTGTCTAGGTTCTTTATTATTCGTTAGAGGAGGGTTGTTTTTCATTTTCTACCTTGTTTTCTCACTGGCCTATCTCCCTTTTAGGAAAACACAAGCTGCATACGTCGACACGAGCTTGCTTGCACCCTTCTGTCTTTATATCATAATGGTACCTGGTAAAGGCTCTTTGCTTGTTGCATTCTTGAGAATTGTGGCCTCAGTGTAATGAAAGTTCATCTCTTGAACATGCAGTGCATCACTACCAAAGCGAATCCTAAAATGGACAGGAACCTGCATAAGAATTTCTAAGATGGCAGATGAACTTTTGTGGCGTATTCAGGTGAATTCTTACTGCTTTTAACCATAAAGCTTAAATATTGCTTGGACAGTTGGACTGTTTAGTCTGGCAAGAGTATTATTTCATACAACAGCTATATTTGCATCAATGATGATCAAGTACAATCGTGCAGAGGCTCTTTTTTCTAAACGGTGATCAAGATCTTTCTTCATTTCTATTAGTGGAATTTGGTGTGGTGAAGTTCCCAGACTATGCTTGCAGCATCTCTCACCACATTTTTCAAGAAAGAAGTGATCTGCTTGAGTATGAAGAGGTAACATTTCGATCCCCTTTTTTTTAAAAAAGAAGAATAACGAGCCACTCGCCAGCTGTGTTTAATGTTTGCATTGCAAACAGGCTATCCGAGTTGCACAACTGATGGATGAATCCCTTGATAATAATAACATGGACTTGGTGACAAGATGCATTGACTTGTCTGAGAATCGACTATGCACTATGCCAAAACAAGAAAATGCAACTTCACCTGAACATTCCCCATCGTTCTTTTCACACTTTTCAGCTTCCTGGGTCTATTCGAAAATACTCACATTAGGTGTCTCTGTTTATGAACGAGACCGCAGGTAAGTTGTGATAACTGCTAAAATTATGGATCAACTCAAACTCTCTTCAGATGCATGAATTTTTTGTGATTTGTAAGATTTTGGGTGAACTGGAAACCTGAAGCAAACTAGAGTTCTTTTTCCCTTTATTGTTGTGGTGACATGCCTTCTGGCTCGTGCTACATATTGGGATGCTTTGGTGTTGTAGCTGTTACATACTTGGGCATTTGACACAAGCACAAGTATAAATGACACTTGGTTGCACGTAGGGCTCATTAACTTCTTTCCTCAGAAAGCATCTTAGTAATATTGTTATTTTCATGCCAACTAAATTTTTTAGGTATGAAGATGCAATCAGGATTCTAAAGATACTGCTTAGTAAAGTTGCTTGTGATAGAAGGCGAGGGTATTGGACACTGAGGTTATCTGTTGATTTGGAGCATATGGGTCGTCCAAATGAGAGCCTTTCCGTAGCTGAAGGGGGAGCAATTGATCCATGGGTCCGTGCTGGTTCAAAGTTCGCATTGCAAAGGAGGGTGCTGCGTTTAAGCAAACCTCCACGACGCTGGAAAGTTCCCAGTTATGCTGATTATGTTAAAAGGAATATAAAAGAGGTATATATCGCCCTGACTGTCATTGCGCTTTGTTTTCATACTAAACAATCTATGCTTGTTATGCTTCTCCTATTATTAGGTGAACATTGAAGGAAGGCCATTAAATTGTGAGACAGGAGCAAAGAATTTATTTTATGGTTATGATGGGGAACTTTGTGGGGTAGAGCAGTTGGCTTTACAATATTATGCTGATGAAGGCGGTGGTTGGCGAGGTACCCATTCGGAAGGTGGCATTTGGATGACTATCTTTGGCCTTCTGATGTGGGATGTAATGTTTTCAGACATACAAGATGTTTTTCAGTCTAAATTCCAGGTATATGACCTGAACAATGCTTTCCTTTGTTGGAGGTGCACAACCATATTTCCTGCAAAGTCATCAGAACCTTGTAGTGGATTCTCATTAAATCCCTCATGGTTTTGTTTGATAGATTGTTGGACCTTATCATGTCTTTTACTTGTTCCCTACAGTAGTTTTCCGCAACTTGATTTGGGTGTTCTCTTGCAGACGGCTCCTCTTGATCTGGAAACAGATTATTTCTACAAATCAAGAAAGGACCTTGCAGAATCCCAGCTGAAGAAGATACAAGAAGGGATGGCTGAAGAGATGCTAATCAGCTCCTGGGAGCTACATCAGGGGACATCCTGCCGGGGCGTTAATTGGGACCGTCATTCCTTAACTGATCTACGGGCTGTCGTTGCGTGCATTGGCGGCCATCGCTTGGCATTGCTCCTGCGTCATCTAGCTGTTGATTACAGAAGCTGGTCTAGTGGAATGCCTGATCTACTGCTATGGCGTTTCCTTGATGAAAGAGGCGGAGGTGAAGCTAAACTTGTGGAGGTCAAAGGACCAAGGGACCAGCTGTCGGAGCAACAGCGTGCATGGATTCTTGTTCTCATGGATTTTGGATTTGATGTGGAAGTGTGCAAAGTAAGCCCAGTTACCAAGCGGAGATAGTTCCCTTCATAAGTTGCACCTAGCGTAACAATTTCATTTTATTGATTGATGATTTATGCATAAATATTTTTTTTTAAACATAAGTATTTGATTAATTTGAAGAGCAAATCTGTAACATGTAAACAGCGACATTGTTGTGATGTTGTACATAAGTAAAACATTATCGCCACCTATTTGGGCAGGGACGTTCTAACAAAGCTCTACTACTTTTGGTAAGATTGGAACCATCAGTTTTCTTCGGTTTGTTATAGTAAGTTACTCACTCCGTTTCAAATTGTAGGTTGTTCCGATTTTTCTAGGTTCATAGATGTTTATATGTATCTAGACATACACTATATTTAGATGCATACAAACATTTATGCACCTAGAAAAACCAAAACGACCTACAATTTTTGGACGGAGGGAGTAACCGCTTAATCGGTATGCTCTGAGCTCTGTACTTGAGGGGTTGAGATCAGTGGGAACTGGCAATTGGTTACAGAGCAGCAATTGGCTAGAATCTACCACAAGTCCAAAACTTATCCTGTATATATGTACTTGCATAACCGAGTCTCACAATAGGCCACAGGATTGGATTCAACTAAAATTCTGACAAAAAGAAATATTACAGGACAAAATTTGTTTATGTTCGAGAGGCAGCGAGGCTCTTAAAGCTTATCTTGACCTTACGAAGGCACAGTTACAATTGACAGTAAGGCACAGTTACAAGTCTGACTGTCACGATGACCTGATACTGACAAGGTACAACAATGTGCAAATTCCCAGCTTGCAAAGAAAGCAAGCTTTTGCAACCACAAGGCCGCTTGATAAAATACCCTCAGCAAGAACTCCATACACAGAAGATAAAATACAGAGCATCCAATGTCGTGTAATTGTTCAAAGGCCATCTTAAGTATAGTACTGGCTTTCCTCCAGGCCAGGTGCTGCCTTTGATCTGATCTAGATGAATATGGCGCTAAACGCCTCCTCCATCGCTCTCCTCTTACTCAATTCAATAGTCCATCCGCCTGCTCGTGCTGCTCTCTCTGCACGCAGTCTCCTGGTCTCCTCGTCATCTCCTTGAAGAGGATCTGACCGACCGCCAATTGGTTGAGGGGGCATACCTGTGGGACGAGGCTGACCCATCCCACCAGGAACAGCAGCAGGCGCATACTGGCCCTGAAATCCTGCCCCACCACTAATACCCTGGGAACTCCCAACATCCTGTTGAAGATTTAAAAGCACCAAGTGTTGGCATTTATACCATAGCAATTTGTTTTTTAATCAGAATACCACAGCAATCTAATCTAACCACCAAAAAGTATAAACCACATGAAATCAATGCATCAACTTCTCTTTTTAAGGGAAAAAAGTATCAAGTTAAAGCAGTACAGAATAGAGAAAGGTAATAAAAGAAAAATAGAGCTTGCAGTAGTTCTTTTACATGTGCGTCAAACCAGATAAGACTGAACATGTTCATAAGGATGCAAAGTGAAGATGAAAGTAGCACCCCTTTTAAAAACTTCGTGCTTTGTCATGACACACGGTCAGATAGTTGCATAGGCAATATCTAACGATGCATGGCATCTATGCAAACATACATCATCTAAGGAGACAAAACACACATAATTAAGTTGGAGTGCAATTTCATAATTGGCTGAAATATACTAGCAAAGGATTCAATTTGCTAAGGGTTACACCTTCGATCACCAAATCAAAACTCCTGCATCGGCAGCTACCTTTCATCTAGACTAAAACACAGAGTCAATATTTGATTACACTAGTAATTACCACAAAACACATTGATAGGATGTCAAGGTGATAAATCTAAAAGTTGGTACTTCAGGATTTATAGCATTTAATCACTACCATTTTCTGATGATATTTATAGCATTTAATCACTACCATTTTCTGATGATGTTTACTACTCCCTCTGTCCCAAATTATAGGTCGTTTTGGCTTTTGTTTTTTTAGTCATGCAAGTATCAGACATTCAGACCCCTAAGTTGAAGAAGACAATACATACTTTAACAATCTTACAAAATATTTATTTCACAGGAAACATATAACTTAAAAATATCTACTGACCGTATCGTCGGCGTCGGTCTTTACAGGGTTCATCCTGCTTGCTTTAAGTGCTGCCGCAAGATCTTCAGCCTATCATGTAACAAATTGGCCATAAAAATAAACTGTTGTCAGTCAAAATATATAAATATGTCGAAGGTTAGAGCAAAACATTTCAACTGGAATTTCGCTGCCTCAATCAGAAGATCACATCAAAGAAAAGCACACCCTTTTTGCTCGGGACAAGACTATCTGCTCTGAATTTTCTTTCTGGTATCTTGCAATTTTAGCTTCGATCGCATCGACATCTATTCCTTCGATCAGGTTGAAAGCTTCAAAGAAACATAAAACCCTGCTAAGTTTCCACCAATTGGTACATTGCAAGAATGACAAATTTACAAACAGGGGAAAACAACTCACTCATATCCTCAACTTCTTCCAGATAATCGTTGTAGTCCTTCAGAGTAGGGAAATGTTCCCGCGTCTTGTTGAATCTGGACAAAAGATCCATACAAACAATCGAAGTTAGCAGCTTGACCAAAAAAATCCTTTTTCCTTTGACACAAAGAACCGGAGTTTTCAGGGTGTGGAGCGCACATGCTGGCCATCTTGCGGCGGATCGTCATCTCCTTAGCCCACGCATTCCCCCCGCCGCCGGACACCAGCACCATCTAGCCGCCGCCGCCGCCGCCTTGACCGCAGGATCAGCTGCCGCACTGCCGAGGACTCGCGCCGCAGCGGGTTCGAGCTGGGAAGTGATCAGGGTGGCTAGGGTTCGCCGGTTCGGAGGGGGGAGAGAAGGGCCGAAGGGGGATGAGATCATGAGATTGAAGCGAAGGCCTTGAACGGCAATTTGGGAGAAACAAAGAGGCTCTTCCGACAAATGCACTTGTTTCAGTCGATCTGAGCCGTTTGCTGCCGATCGAACGGTTAAAATCTGGCACCTGTCAAGGGTTTAGACCGTCTTGCCCCTTCGCATCCACCGCACGTGACGAACGCCATGGCGCTGGCGATCCGCCTCCTCGGCCGCCGCCGGCTCCTCCCGCCGCCGCTCGCCGCCGCCGTTGCCCACCTCTCCGCCGCTACCCAGAGCCCCAGCCACCAACACCTCCATCTTCCCATTCCCACGCTCCCGTTGCCCCCTCGCGAGCTCTCCCCTTTCGCCCTCCATTCGCGAAGCTTCTCGTGGTACTCCCGCTCCAGGCCCGACCCCGGTCCGGGGACCGCTGCCGCGGACACTCCCGGAGAGGAAGCATACACTGAGAAGGAAAGCGTATACCTGGACAACCTGCATATCGTTGATGGAGAGGAAGGTGTCGCCAGCGCGGCCGGCGCTGCGGCGGATGCCGTGGGAGGTGCCGCCGGCGCCACGGCCGACGGCGTTGGGGGAGTATCGGAATTGGCTGTCAGCACAATGTCGGACCTCATGGACGGGTTCCATAGCCTCACCGGATTGCCGTGGTAGGCCTCTTGCAGCGGGAAAAAGCTGTCCATTTCCCGTTATTTCCGGCAACACGTCTTCTTGTGGCAATTTGAGACCATGCTTGAGCTTTTGAATGATTGTTTTTTTCGTACTTGAGACTGTTGATGTTCATCACAGGTGGATAACGATCTCCCTTTCAACTGTGGCCATGAGACTGTTGATACTTCCTGCCCTCATGGTACAACTTCAGAAGACTGCTAAAATTGGCCAAATAATCCAAAAAGGTAAGTAGTACCGCTGTTCTTCAAACCTTTCATTGCCTCGTGATGCAGCAACGCATCAGCTATCAGGGTTCCTGTAAACATATTTGATTAATATTGTTCTTCACCTTCCTGAATTTTAGCAGGAATACATTATACATTCCCAATGGTTTTATTTTTGTAATACCATCCAGTACAAACAATTAATGGTCAGTACCCCCTCCTGATGTAGCAATACAGTAATAGCATGGTAGTGCCTACTGCTTATGCTACGGGGGCCTTGATTTCAAACATACATTTGTTACATTGGATCTATACTGTGCATTTCCTCATGTGTTTCTGATTTGATTATCCTATATCTTCTTTTTAAGTGTCCACTTCATTACCCCCTCCTCAGCCTGGAAGTAACTTACGTGAACAGTACACTCTGTTCTGGAGGAAAAGGAAGGAGCTTGGCTGTCCCTCCTTTCTTTGGAATTTTGCCTATTTTTCAGTACAGGTAATAATATAAATACTATGATAAGATGTCCTGACTTCTGCCCTTAACACGGTTCAATGTAGTTATAGATCCTATGATTGATGCCACAATTATTTTTGGAGTCATATTTTGCTGTTCCAAATCTATATTTTCCCATTTGGTATCAAAACTTAAAAATAGCATTTAAAACCGAACTAGCTTAATGTTATGTTGTCATCTCCTCTGCCCTCTGTATTATTGTTGCAGTTCCCTTGCTTTATCCTTTGGATGATGAGCATTCGGAGTATGTGCTTGAACAATCACCCAGGATTTGATAATGTATGTTCAAGGTATCTCTGTACTTAATTCTCGTCTATTCATTTTAGTACTCCCAAGTTTCCTGAAGAGAGTTATGATGTCTTAAGGTCATAATGCTAAGTAACCATATTTGTTGTTCATAAGTCTATTTTATATATATTCATGTTCTATGTTTGTTGTATTATGTTTAACGTTAAAGCATTCTGTTGTCAGTTACAGTTATGATGCAACTTATTGAAACTATAAGAGAACAATCATATTGACCAGATTCAATCCTAGAATTACTATGTCGCTGTTGGCCGATTGGATAGAGTTTAATACAGTTATTTGTACTTCACCTAGCTATGAGAAGAAGAAAAAGATGTCAAAGTGTGATGTACTGTAGTACCTGATTGGTACCATGTGACCTAAGGTGTTCTAGGGCACTACTGAGCTACTAGGGTTATCTTGCGCAGCATACCGTTAAGTTGCATATCTGGAGGTTGCAGCAGTTTTTTTTTTGGAGATTTGGAGGTGTTGATAATTTTGTGGGCTGGTGGTGGAAGGGACTGTATACCTTGGGGCATGGTGAGGTGGTTGAAGAGATTGTGGGCTGGATTCAGCTGAGGTTAGTAAGCCAAAGTTGCCAGCATCAGGGATTCACAATGAATATGGATGACTGGGGTTTGATACTGCAAAGCTCATGCTGTGTTGGCACTCAATCAATAAGTTGTATTGAGTTGAAACGTGGCATATATACAAGAGAACAAGTGGACATATCGGCAACACTTAGACTTGATGGGCTAAAAAGCCCAAAACAAAAACATATCAAGCTATACGCTAGTATTGATAGTACTATAGTTACCATTTATTTCCCAGATATATATAGTCTAATAGCAAATGTATCCTGTTTTTGAAGCATATATTCAACCTCTTGCAATTATTTATATTATTACACTTCATATTTAACTTCATTTTTGTTTAATATAAATTTAACTTCCTACTGTTTATTTCTGGACTGCTAAACAGGGTGGTATTCTGTGGTTCCATGACTTGACTGAGTTTCCACATGGCACTTTAGGTCCTATCTTTCCTATCTTAGTTGCTGGTCTCCATTATTTAAATGTTCAGGTACTTTTCTAGCGATTTTCTGTTTTGAAAGGCTTTGTCTACTAGTTTCCCTTTCCTACTGTGTTTCCTTTTGCTGTGTAAGTCTAGTCTCTAGTACTTGGTCAACACACAAAGTGTAGCAACTTAAAAAATTATGGCTGGGTTAATTTCCCTCTGGTAGGTTCTCATTGTGTGATCATTAGTTTTAATTTCATATATAGTTTTTGGCTAATAATCATGCAAGCAAGTTGGTGTATCTTTTGATGGTGACTTTGAGGGCCTGTTATGAGCTTAGATTAAACTAGTGCAGTAAGGGCTAACTCGTGTTGGACCGAGCATAAGTTGGTGGTGATTTTAATTTCTGTCAATCGTTGGTTATATGGATGGAACAATGTGTTGAGGTTCAAGTGATATTTCCACCTCATGAGTAAACACAGAGGGCATGTAATAAGCTTGACCATGTTCTGATAAAACCTTTTCAATGAAATCTGGAACATTCACAGTTCTTTTTGTCGCTAAGTGGATAAGAAATGGCAATTTGTAATTCTATAAGCTGGGCGAAAGCCACAGCCTTCAAAGAGGTGAACCCAGGATGCTCACTCAAACGCACACGAACACAGTAGGACAAAGTGGTTTTGGTGCTGCCGAATGCTTGCAGCTTTTCTGGTTTCCCCACTATATATAGCTGAATAGGAGCTACAATAAAGCTTGGGAATATCATCTAATGCAGAAAATAATTACTAAAATCTGCCTATTAGCATAGGGTAATAGCAGTAATAGGCTCTAAAGACTGCATCTAGACACCAGCACGAACTTGGACACGCAGGATTAGTTTCCAACACTGGGACGAGGATCTTGTTTATGCTAAACTGTCTTTGAGACTCTGACTTCTTGATCTGTTTCCTCAGATTTCTTTTCAGGGGTCCCAGATCAAGCACCATCCAGGAATTTTCGGCTTGCTGGCAAAGGTATGATCCAGAAAACCAGTCACAGGGATACATCTAGCTAGTTGACTAGCTATCACAAATTCTTAATAAGTTATCAACATGGGTGACCCATCACTCAGATTTTGTTGTGAAGAACATGGATGGTTTGTCCATCAATCAGAAAATCAAGTGTTTTTTCTTTGTTCAAGTGTATGTGGTGTATACTGCACTTGGGCAGTTGGCCTTCTGAAATATGACCCATATAATGTTGTTAACTTACTTGGTCCATGTGGGTATCCACACTTAATGGAATAAGTGTTGTTGACATGCCCAGACAGCTGTCGGTTGTCGTCTGGAGTAAATTATTGGACTAATGACAATGAACTGCTGCTTTTACTTGTTTGGTGGCAACCATGGAGGCCAATTAAATACTTGTGGGTTTTGGATGGTGAATAATACTAGCATTACAACTATGTCCCACGGGTCTTCTTTGTGTTGTTATATTCAACTGGATCCACCACTGCCAAATGGCATTGATATTGCATTTATATGGATGTTATACTTGCGCAAAGCATTTTGGCTAAAAAAACCTGTGCTGATTGGTTGCTATACTGACTTTCTGATATAATATAATCGAGCTATGGTTGGCACATTGAATATGCACAATACCTTTCTTATAGTGGTATGAATTATGTTCGGTTAGCTGCTCTCAATTTTGCTGTCTATAGTTAGGTATTAAGAATTTCCCCTTTAGTAAGGTCCATTTGAAAATTGAAATACCTGTGAATTTATTTCTAGTTGACTGTTTACTTTGCACATGTTTCCTTCTCCCTCCCTACTTTTTATGTAAAGCTGTCCTGTTCTGAAAATATTTCTTTCTTGTTTGCAGTACTATAGAATATACTTGGATATACTGACTATCCCTTTGTTTCTTATCGCGTACGTGGTCCCTCAGGTCAGCTACTTGCATTTACCCTTTGTTCTTATTGCATATGTGATTCCTCTGGTCAGCTACTTGCATTTGGGTTTTCATGTGGTTACGAATGGATGATGTGCACAACATGTTGAGTACCATTTCGAAATATATTCTCAAGTTTGGCAGGCAGAGATTAATTAAAATAAATTGGCCTAACTATTATGGTGGAATTTGTTAATCTTTTCGAGAACGCGCATGCATGTATTTCATTAAGAAGTGGAATTTCATAATCACTGCAGATTCTTAGTATTTGCAATTGTTTCCAGCAACATGCTCTATTTGGCATATTGTTCCACTCACGTTACAATCCTTTGTGTCACAATAATGACAGGTAGATGCAACCTATTACTGCATGTGCTGTTACAAAGTTAACAGAGTTGGATGAACTAAGATTTTGCAACTGGAGAGGAAATTTGGTTCTGAATCAGTTTTTTTTTCTCAAACACGCAGGAGAGTTGTGTATCATTGCATTAATATTTAATAGCAGAAGGGAAAACATACAATATACACCCACACACCCCACAGAAATCCGGTTTGGGTGCAGGGTTACAAACTAAAAGCATGATACTCTTACATTATGATATGATGTAAACTAATTAGCAGTAATTTGTTTAGTCAATGATGTTTTTGCTGCCCCAATCGAAAGAATGCAGTCCAAACTGGCCATGGAAGAAGTATAACACTCGTTTGCAACTTTTACTTTAATCAAATAGCAATTCAGATGCTGAAGCCCGATTATTTAAAATCTTTGATTGGCAGGGAAGCCTGGTCTACTGGACTACAAATGGGTTATTTTCTGTAGCTCAGGTTAGAGCAATTGTTTCTTTTACTTGTATTATGAAGTCATTTCAGTTTGGATATTGTGAGAATCTTGTATTCATTTTATAGTAACTCTATGCCTAAAATCTAAATGTGATTTTATGGTAAAGTGATAATAAACCTCATCCAAAAAATAGGGAAGATGGGTCACATGTAGGGGTGGTAAAGGGCCCAATTAGCCTAACAATTTTAAGGATCCGGCTCAATAAGGGCCGGGCTAAAATACTATATGTTTTTGAACTAAATTAGGGCCGTGTTGGATTATAAAGGAGGCATAAGGGCCATGATCCATTACCACCTGTAGTCACATGTCCTGGTAGAATTATGTCATTCCTTTTTTTTCGGGTTTGCCATTAGTCAAATATCAACAAGGTAGGCATGTGTTGCGACACCCTTTTGCTCCTAAGAACATGGCCTGAATAATCAATAAGTACACCTTGAAGGAGATACTAAATAACCTAGAGCAGATGGTATCATAATGCAAGGATTGTCAAGAACCCAGAAGATGTTGCTTAGAACAGATAGATGCATCCCAACCTCTATTACTCGTGTAAAGCTCCAACAGGAAAAAATGCTTATGAATTCCCCTTTTTGTTTGTAATTTCCTGTTTTTGTCGTTTGAGCAAATCAGTTTCCATGTATTTTAATTTGAAAAAGCTTGATATGATGAAGTCAACATTATATACTTTATGTTATATTTTAATTTTTCAAATGATAAAAGTGCAGCAATTGTCCCTGAGAAATGGTGCTGTCCGCAAGCTGTTGGGATTGCCAGATATTAGAGCTCAGGTTGGTTACAGAGCAGAAAAGTCTCCTCTTGAGGGCCCTAAGATGATGCAGGTACAACCATTTATTTTACATGCGCTAGTTAATTGCATTATATGTGATTGAATCATGATGCTGAAGTTTGTTCAATAATCCCCACCCCCACCCCCACCCCCACCCCACATGACCATGCCAGACACTGAGGAATGTCCTTCATTTATTCTCTTCTCATATCCTGAATTTACACTTTTTTTAAAAAATATCATGAATTTACAGCGGTCACTGCTTGAAGATGCTGACTTGCAAACGAAATTGGCACCTTCTGATAATGGAAGTGCCAGTGAGAGCGCAACTCCTATGGAAGGAAATATATCCGAGTCCAGTTCACCTGAGGAGCTACTTGAAGTATGGATATTTACATATTTCCTTTTATCTTGGAATATTATTCCAGTATGAATTCTGAAGTACATACCTATATGTTTATCATTAGCAAGCATTACAGTATCTGGGAACTGGTCGCCGAGATCAAGCTATTCCACTGATCAGGTAAGTTGGTGTTAAGCTTTGTCTGATCACTTGTTGGCTACCATCTCCGTTTGTAAACAATAGAAGTTGATGAACAATGTTACCCACAGGACAGCAGTAGAGAGAAACCCTGATCTCTCTACAGCGTTAATTGGAATGGGACAAACACTGTTCTCAAACAGATTGTTTCCTGAAGCCTCAGAATGTTTTAAACATGCTATAGAAAAGGTCTGTTGCTACCTCAGATGGTTTTCAGTACTTCAAAGCTAATGATCTGAGGCAGTCATTTAAGACTTAATGCTCTCCATCTTGTAGATTCAAGAAGACGACCCTCTTCTTGTACTTGCACTTTTCGGGGCAGGTCTTTCACACGAGCGGCAGGTAGAGTATGCTACATTTGGAATCAGTTTATAAGAACATTAGGAATAGCAATGAACAACATAAGCACCAATCACGTCATTATCAATGTAGGGTGATAATGAGATGGCAATCAAGCTCCTGCAGAGAATAGCAGAGCTCAAGGAACCAGAAAAGCCCATCAACAAAACGTGCTACTTCCAAGGGATGGTTATTTTGGGAAGGTATAGTCCTTTGTAGACCTTTTCTTTTTGTTATAAGAGTCTTCCATTGGTCTGACGCCTGACGGCTAGCAACAGTCTACATGCTCCCTAAATATTAGTTGTGGTAGGGGGTATCTTGGCTCCATTCCTAGCTACATACATTTGTAATTCAACTCAATTTGTGATTTTTTTTTGTGCTTTCAAAAAAAATTTGTGATTTTTTTGTGGCCCAG
The DNA here is from genome assembly GCF_005286985.2 of Setaria viridis. Lineage (NCBI taxonomy): Eukaryota > Viridiplantae > Streptophyta > Magnoliopsida > Poales > Poaceae > Setaria > Setaria viridis. Next base: position 4,338,023 of record NC_048266.2, read on the forward strand.
CTTTCCTATAATGTTTTTTTTAAACGAAAGCTTTCCTATAATGTTGGACAGTTACTAAAGGTGCTGAGATTGGTTTTTGCAGCATATTATCCAGAGAAGGCCGGAACTCTGAGGCTGCCAAATATTTGCAGATGGCTATCGCTTATGATCCTTCTGTAGAAAGACTTCTTAAGGAATGCGAGGAAGGAATGGATGATCAACCAAAGTCAGAGGAGAAATGACATGGTGGACCTGAAAAGATCATAGTAACAGAGAGAGCATACTGCTTTCATTTTTGGACATTAACACATGGTTTATTTGGCATGAAATTCTGGAACGTCAGCCAGCAAATCCTAGACCATACTTAGCCATAGAAGAAATATGAAACCAGTGGGTGGCAATGGCATGATTGGATTGCACGCCTTTGAAGTCTGCAGATACCTCACATAAATCTGATGTCCATTTCACACCACCCAGTGTGCTTGAGCCCAGACGACGTTATTACTTCTGTAGTCACTTGTGTCCTTGTGTAGAATATAGTCGCTTCAAATTATGTAAATTAAAATACAGCAGGAATTTACACCTGATCTCATATTACTGAACATTTTTGCGTTTGATCGATCAAAAGTTTATTTCGTAGCTCAAATCTTATTTCGCAGCTCAAATCTTATTTTGTCAGTGGCGTAAGCCATCACAGATCTTGAGAACAGTTGAACATTCACACCTTCCATAACATTTTTGTAAAAGCTCTACTAATCAATTGACAATAATAGGAATTACTGTTCTTGCAACAGCAGCATCTCTCGCTGCATTCAAACCATTACGTGGAAGTAGCTTAAATAAGCCAATGATTCTTAAGCCGAGAACAACAGCTAACTGCGTGGGAAACAATCTTCTCAAACTCACCCCCACAAGCTCAGCACTATGTAAAGGTTTGATCTTGAGTGTGAAGCCTCATAGGCCCCAGTTACTTTGCATCCATTTCACTAGTACACAGGGAAATCAGGATCAACATCTTGTCCCCATGCCTGCAACCCACCGATGATATCCTTCGCAGAGGCAAACCCCTTCTCGCGGAGGAGCTTGACGGCTCTCTGAGAGTCATTGCCCCTTCTGCACAGGACAACCAAGGAAGGCTCTTTACCCAAGGCTGACACCGCTCCTTTTTCCTTCAGTGAGGTTTCGAGTGTGGGCAGCTTCTCTTCCAACATGGAGAGGGGGATGTTCAGAGACGGAGAAATCGAAGCGATTTGGAAGTGATGCGTGGGTCGTACGTCCAATAACAGATGAGGTTCACCATTATCAACCAATGTTTTGTAATCTCTACTAGTGATTCGGGCGTTCTCGGGGAGCAGTTTCACACTCGGTGCTGTCTGCAGTAAATGTAACAGTAGATGAGGCAACAAAAAACTCAAGATCATTCTTGATGTGATGTGCACTGCATCCATTCATTACCTTATCAGACATTGGTGATTGCGTGAAGTTCTCATAGTCAAACTTCTGAAAATCTTGTTCTGTGAAAACTGAATTTTCACCACAAAGGGTGCAATCTGGCAAGCTTCCACGAAGCTTAACCTGCAAAGATACATAGAGTTATAGACTTGATAATGAGCTCTATTAAGATATTGAATCTTATAGCTGTGCATTCAAGCACACAAACAACTTTCAAAGGTCAAACAGAGATGTTAATAGTTTGCAGGATGAGTAGAACTAGATGAAGGGTTAAAATCCACTTAACAAGAGACCTCCTGCAAATGGATGAATCCTCAAACAGGGTTCCAAATGCCATAGGCGACTGAAAATCATGAGTGCTGGGAGAAGAAACCAGGCGATATCATGTCATTTTGGTTATTTTTGCAATGCTTTGGTCACTACTTAACAACTATATTCTCTTTGAAGTTAAAAGGTTTGTAAGATAAGAAACGGTGGAACATGACTGTCTGTTGGTCTGGTAACCAAACATTAACTACTAGGAATAGGCTAGGTACGAGCTCTGAGCAAAGGTTCGGAAAACATTAAAAGAGGGAAGTCTTGAAACCCTGGCGAGCAATTGCTCTGTTCCCAAAATTTCAATTGCTTATCAAGCAAAAAAAAACCCCCTGCAAACACAACCAAGACATGGCCATCACAAGGATACCACACATTAGAATGTAAAGGTTCTTCCAACAAGAACAGAAAGACTCAAGGTTTCTCATTAATGCTGACAATAATACTATAGAAAAGATTACATTCCTGTCAGGACCTATTTCAATTCTTTTATGCTCAAACATGATTGGCAACACGCTATCCCACTATTGCAATTCATGTTACTGGTTCTGTGATAATTATACTAAAAAGAGCGTGCAAGTTAAAAGTAGATAGGAGGATGCAACATTGGTGACATCCCCCGCATGGTGTAGGGAGTTGGATGCATCACAGTGTTGGACTGTCATGATTTAAAGACAATAAATTTAAAGTGAAGTCACATATCACATACAATTCTAATACGAGCAGAGAGTGCGTCAAAAAGTAGCATCCTTCCGCATAGGGGTTCACCAACGGCAGTCGCAACCTTTATAGCCTCCAGAGCTTGTAGACAGCCAATCACTCCCGGAACTAGTCAACAAAAGAGTAGTTTTAGTCCACCAGTGCAAACTATGTCTAAGAAAGTAATTAACAAAGTGCTAATTATAATAACTAGCAGCTAACTATATAAACTAATAAGCTGGAACAAAGGTGTCTACACTGATCTGTTGTAGATACAGAGTAAATATCACAACATTTAGTAAGAACATCTTGAAGAAAAACCCACTATAGTAATTACATCATTGAGTGAACCTACCAAAACCTGTAGTCATTCATTAGTTAAGGATTAATATGGACATGAAAAAAGGTTACACAACATCAGAGCTCTTACTCATGATTTAGTTTCCTATTTAGATTGAACCGTTGAAGTCCACATCATACAAAGAAGTTTGTGTATGGATTTGAAGAAGGTTGAACAAAAAATATTCTAATTCATACTTTGAATGCTGCAAAGTGTTTGTTATTGTCATGAAGGGCGCTTAGAGAGTCACCTACCAACCCCAAGAACACCACTGTCTGAGCATCTCTGGCAGGCTGCCACAGGTGGTGGACTTGGAAAGAGGCACCGGTAGCATGGACTTCCATTGTGATGATAAACTGTCAACTGTTAGAGAAGTCAATGAATGACTGAATTAAAAATATAAGGTGAAGTAAAAAAAGTACAATATCTTTGGAAAGGAAGATATTTGCCTGCCCTTCCAAACCTAATGCCGCACCGGATATAAGTGGCTGCACAAATTAGGTAAAATCTCAAGGATTGATCATTGAATGATGCAATGTATCAACAAAAGGCTCTTGCACTTATTGTATTGATGGAGAAATTTACTTAGCAACAAGCTAACATGCCAGAGGACAGAATTTCATATCAAAGTATAGCATGCATTACTTACAACAACAAAAAGCAAAATTACCTTGTTCAGCAGAACACAACAATCACTGATCATATACCTAGTAGGAAGGTTGTCAGTTGCATCAACAACTATATCATATCTGCAGTTGTTTTGGTTAATGCTGAAAACAAGAGGACTGAATTTCAGAAAAAAAAAGAAAATCCTCTGTCATATGAGATTCTGTAAGGATACTTCCGCACAATCTCCAATGCATTGCACGGCTTCAGAGTATGGTGATGCTCTACCACCTTGATAGAGGAATTAATCCTGATTTAAGGCAATCAAATATTACAACATTTGCTTGGCAATCAATGTTTAGAGAATCAGCTGAAAGGATAGACTCTTACTCATGGCAAGCATCAGCTGCTGACTTCACTTTTGCTTGTCCAACATATGCTTCTTTGTGGATTATCTGAGAGTAAGAACAAAAAACAAGGTTAGCATTTATACACCATATGACTATCACAGATTAAAACAATCAATTCTGAATGGGAACTATTTTCAAGATTGTTCTCTCCCAATTGACTACATTTTGTAGCTTATGATAATTCTGTTACCAATAAGTATGCATCGTTCAGATAATTCAGAGACCAGAATAACCCAAAAAGAGAGAACAATAGATAAGAGGGACAAAAAAACATGCCAAAATATTTCTACCTGTCGATGAAGGTTATTCAGTTCAACATCATCACCATCCACAATGCCCAAGCAACCTAATAAGATAACAAATGCATTGCGAATGCAACAATATCAGGGAACTTGAGCTCAATAACATATTAAAGCACTCTCTAAATAAGGAGAATGACGATGCCTAAAAATCAAACTTCTAATTTCAGAAATCTAAATGCTTCCTTGTGAAACTAAAGTTAAACACAACTTCGCAGCAGAGATGAACATTACCGACACCACAGGCTGCTAGGTACAATGCCACGGGAGAGCCCAAACCTCCGGCTCCAACCACTAAAATCGACGACTGTGACAGCTTCCGCTGGCCTGCGAGACAAAGCATCAGAGGATCAGTCCAAGCGAGCTTACTACAATGCACATTTTCTTTACCAATACACTCCACCATTGATTGAATTGAGCATACGACTTTGTGAATTGTGATAACACATCCGAAGCAGAAGGGGGCAGTTTTTGAAGTAACCAGGAAACCACACTAACGGAAGCAAGTCTAAACCTTTGGAAACGAGACAACTGACCTTCGACCCCGAAGTCCGGGAGGAGGAGGTGGCGGCTGTACCGGTAGATCATGTCCGCCGGGAGACCACCGTCCGGCGCAAACCCGTTCCCTCCGCGGCTCCTGCACGCGACGCTCCCGTCGCACGATCCGTCCACCACTCCTCTCCCCGCCGCCGCACCATCCACTCCCGCAGGCCCCACCTCGAGCTGCGACTCCAGCAGCCGTATCCGGCCGTCGAGCTCCTCCCGCTGCACCCGTAGCTTCTTCAGCTCCCCCTCTATCGCCTCCCTCCTCCTCCTCCCGACGCCGCCGCCGTCCATCCCGCCGAACCTGGACGCTGCTTTGCTCACCGCTGCCGTGTCGCCTCAGCCGCCGAAATTGTGTCGCCAGTTCGCCACAGCCGCCGAAATTAACCAGCCGAGCATTCCAATGTGGGCCCGGACCACGTAGGCACATACGTAAAGCCCGGCCCACGTAGACGCTTACGTAAAGGCCTGGCGAGTCCGACGTTTTTAAAGCCCGGCCCAGTAAGAGACCACTTGCGTTAAGAGGCGAGGTATCCAAGCCTGACAACGCATCGTCAATTCGGGGTCTCGTCTTCGTGCGGCCCCATTCGCTTCGTACCTCTCGGCTCCTCGGGGCAGCGGCGGCGGCGGCGGCGGCGGCAGAGAGCAGGAGGGGGATGGCGCACCGGCTGCTGCGGGACGCGCAGGCGGACGGGTGGGAGCGGTCGGACTTCCCCATCATCTGCGAGTCATGCCTCGGGGACAACCCCTACGTCCGGATGGTACGCATCAAACCCTAACCCTACCTGATCGATTCGTGTGCCTTCTCGTTGGTTTGGCGGGGGTACCGTGATGCGGTTTGCACTGAGGCGGCTTGCTTGATTCGGTTTTCGCTTGTGATTTTCGTCTGTTGGATGCATCAGGGCCTAGGTTACGCATCTGTTTAGGTGTCGCGTTCTGTGAACGCGTTGCTTCTGCTGTTTTCGTTTGTAGCTGTTTGTGTGAAGTTGTTGTTGCTCTGTGTAGCTTCGATCGATGTGGTCAGGAATTTGGGAATAGATCATGGTGAAGGCAGTTAGTTGCTTCGGGAGTGTGCATACACGTGCTGTCTTTTCGTTTTATTTAATCAATGATTTCACTGAGTACCATTCTCTAAATAATGCTCTGATTGTTGATGGTTCTACAAGAGCAGCATGTGAATTGACTGCTTGGTTTTACCATATGCATCATATAAGCCGTTTGTGGATTGGATCAATCTGCAAACTGAAAGCCTGAAACAAGCAGGGCCTTAGTTAGCAAGATGGGACCTTAGATTTAAGCAGTCTATACTTGGTAGCAAAACAAGGATAAGTCGTTATGTGTGAGGTGAGGCTCAGGGTAGAGGTTTGAAAAAAATGACATGGATGGGCATACCCTTACAGTGAAACATTTCGTATTTCGCATTTAGTTTTCTGAGCATTTCTTGTAAATGCAAGATTCAGTGCCTTACAGGCTCTTGTTTTACTGTCAGTTAAGGGCAGAATATGACAAGGAGTGCAAAATATGTGCACGTCCATTTACTGTCTTCCGATGGCGACCTGGTCGGGATGCAAGGTACAAGAAGACAGAGATCTGCCAGACATGTTGCAAGCTGAAAAATGTCTGCCAGGTCTGCCTGCTGGATCTTGAATATGGTCTACCAGTTCAGGTCAGGGATACAGCGCTCGCTATCAATTCGAATGATGCAATTCCAAGGAGTGATGTCAATCGTGAGTATTTTGCAGAAGAGCATGATCGAAGGGTATGTTTCGTTTTTTCATCATTGAAACTTGATGCTGTTTGCTTATTTTCATAATACTCGAATCCAAATACAAATCCTGTATTTCTTGGGATTTTTAGTTCTTAATACTGAAGTTATCGTGTGTATTTGAGAACTGTTTTTATGATGACATAGTAAATAAATTGATGGTACTTAGGAAATAATAAGATGAAGACATTAAAATATGATAACAAAAGAATGTCCTTTCTTCAATGCCCTTTTTTAGATGTAGCTTACCTGATCTGCCATAGTTGAAATGTCTTCCACTTACTCTCTGCTTATGTGGTCCATTGTTAAACTTGTTCTCACTTACTCCTCTTTAATCTATGAGTAGTTGTTCCTAACTAGAGTTTATTTTTATAAATGTAGGCCAGAGCTGGCATAGACTATGATTCTTCCTATGGGAAGGCCCAACCAAATGATACCATTCTGAAGCTTCAGAGAACAGCACCATATTACAAGAGGAACAGAGCCCATGTGTGCAGTTTCTATGTGCGTGGTGAATGTACTAGAGGTGCTGAGTGCCCATATCGACATGAGATGCCTGAAACTGGGGAGTTATCTCAGCAGAACATCAAAGATCGTTACTATGGGTACGTAATGGTGACAATGCATACATGATTTTGAGTTGCACGTTATTTGTGGTTCTCTCTTCATGCTGCAGTCAGAGATCTTATTGTATTCAACTTAAGGCTTGGCTTAACATTTGAAATTATGATCAAATTGACTTATTTTGTTTTATGGTCTGGACTATGGTTCAATTTATTTCACCACTTGCCAATTGTTACATTGTGGTGTAGTTTTTGTTACCTTTTTATTTAACTCTGATGCTTCTCATCACTATATCACTATTAATGTTCATGAAAACCATTCTTCCTGGAGCATCTAGCAGAAGCTAGCAGATCATTATCTATTATGCAATGCTTTGACTGTATTATACTTCATTGTAGATGGCGTATCCAAAGTGACATGTTACCTTTTATTTATCTCTGTTCTAGTTTGTACTTTATAGACTTTATTGTAACTACACCAAAATTAAGTCACTACGTTCCGGTCATCAGACAGCATGCACGGTTAAGTTGCACCCAAATTGCTTGTGTGCATGGATTTACAACATGAAAGAACCACCCTAACCTAGTTCAAATGTTGAACTCGTACCTGTTTGTCTCAAAGCGATTTCACAGACAAACATCTAGTCTAGTTAAGCTAAACGCTGATGCTTTTTTTAGATTTGAGTTAAGAAGCTGAACTGAATTCCTCCTCGTACAAACTGTTGAGTGAATGTATCTATTCACTTCCCTTAATTTTCAATTCTTACTATCTGCAGAGTTAAGCTAGACAAACGTCTGGACAAACATCTAGTCTGGTTAAGCTAAACACTCTGCATTGGTTTCTGACGGTCTCTTCTTACTATCTGCAGAGTTAATGATCCAGTTGCAATGAAACTTTTGAGTAAGGCAGGTGAGATGCCATCCCTGACACCGCCAGATGATGAGACTATAAGGACACTATACATTGGTGGACTCGATAGCAGAGTAACTGAACAGGATTTGAGGGATCAGTTTTATGCCCATGGTGAGATCGAGTCCATAAGGATGGTGCTTCAGCGTGCATGTGCATTTGTGACATACACTACAAGAGAAGGCGCTGAGAAGGCTGCAGAGGAGCTTGCTAACAAGCTAGTCATCAAGGGTGTGCGACTGAAACTCATGTGGGGCAAGCCTCAGGCTCCAAAGCCCGAAGAGGATGAGTCTGGGAGGCAGGGGCAGGTTTCCCACGGAGGACTGCTCCCTAGGGCTGTCATATCTCAGCAGCAGAGCGGCGACCAGCCTCAACCCCCTGGGATGGAGGGCCAGCAGCAACCACCAGCATCATACTACTTTAACATTCCAGCACCACCAGCAGCAGAGCGGACTCTGTACCCATCCATGGATCCCCAGAGGATGGGTGCTGTAGTTAAGTCACAGGATGGTGAAGGCAAACCAGGGCTGCAGCCTGGACATGCTCAGCCATCAAGTAGCTCAGCACAGGGCGGCTATCCTGCACCACCACCATACTACCATGGTCAGTATCCGCCATACTATGCTCCTCCACCATACGTTGGCTACATGCCTCCACCTCGCATGCCCTACCCACCCCTGTACCCACCATACCAGCCGATGCTAGCACCAACAGCACAAGCTCACGCTAGTTCATCTCAGCAACCAGCACAAGCAGGACAGCAGCCGCCTCATGGCCCTCCGGCTCAGCAGCAGCAGCCGGCTCCTGGCCCTTCAGCGCAACAGCAGCCAACTCAGAACTGAAGTACTTACAAGAATGTTGGATAGTGTACTGCTGTAATTCCTCTCTGCTAGAAAATGTACCCTCGTTGGTTGCCAGCTTCTGTATTTTCTTAATTTTGTGATTAACAGCAAAACTTCGTATTATTGCTTATCTGAGTTTGAAAACCCGGAAGATATACTGGATTTATCCAGCATCAAGATTTTGTGTTGTCAACCACGTGCCTTTCATCTCAGCATTGTGTTTATTGTGGAGGTCCAATTAAAGCCTTCGTCTTTTTCGTATTGAGCTAGTAACTCTCCGCGGATATCTTTGGTTGGGAACAAAACACGTAAAAAATATTTCTCCGTACTGGTGGCGACTAATAATTGACGCTTGTTGCTAGAAGCAACCCATGGACCATAGGATGACAGTTTTCACGGCTGACTGCGGAAGCACAGCCTCACTATTACATTCGTTTTTTTTTAATTATGTTTGCCCGTTGCCTCGCGTTGAAGTAGGGATGGCTTGGACCCATGGCACCAAGTGCGGATTTGGATGTAAAATTCACCCATGGGTCTAAACCCGACATGAACCGTATTAAGATAGGTCGGACGTGGGTGTAAAATTTCACCCATGGGTGATGGTGCCTATCTCTTAAGGTATTGGTCTCTAACCCTTGCCAAAGTATTGAATAAATACAAATGTATTGGACTTTTGATGTTAAATTGTGATGTATCATGGGCTGTAAGGTGAAAGTTTGTATTGCTGCTTTGCTAGACTATGTTGAGTTGAATTGTTGATGTATCATGTAATGTTATATGAAAGTTTGGCTTGCAACTATTGCTGGACTCATTTTTAGATCTAAGATGAAAGTTTGGTTTGCTACTTCGATATGTTGCTCAAATTGTATATAGTGTGTCAAATTTTGTATTATATTGCTTGATATCGTATGATAATGTTGGTTTATTTTATAATTTAGTATTTTTTGAGCAGTTCTAGTGGGTGCCCAATACCTAACGGGTGCCTAGTGGGTGCGGGTGCGGGTGTAAAATTTTACCCGTTAGACATTATGGGTGTGGGTGTAGATAGATGTGATGGGTCTCATTATGGGTGGATTTTGCTTCACCCGCACCTGACCCGACCCATGTTCCACAAATGTTTGAGAATTGAGAATTTTAAGAGGTACTTAGTGTAATATTTCTACACACGACCACTAACTAAAAGCTTTGAAAGAAAAGAATCACATCATATTATTTAATATAGATATACACATTAGCTTTTACTTAGAAAAGTTACTTACAAATAGCTTTGATTTTACTTCGAAAATTGCATCAAAATATTATCTTCTCATTTAGTAATGTACATACGCTAGGACGTATAATTTCTACATTTCAATTCAATAGGATATTGTATATATATTAGAATGCATAATTTCGACATAATGGACAAGATGTAGTCAGGACTCTGACTCGACATGTGACTCACCAGAGGGTTGTGAGGCCTACCTTAACAAAAATATTTTTTATAGATGAGTGATGTCATTAATAGCTCCATCGACAAAATTACCTCATCAGGGGGGCATATGCCCCCCCCCCCCACACACACCACCCACAATCCCACACCCATGTCACCCTCGGCATCGTGTGCGTTTGATATGATGGGCAACACTACAGTTATGAGCGAGACTAATATCATCAATGAGCATACTAATATTACTAATTGAAAAATGCATCCTTACTACAACATCTAGGGATCTAGGGGTGGCTGACGAGCCAGGGCTCGTTAAGGCATCTCGGCTCGTTATGGCTCGTTTGATAGCGAGCTAGTTTGGTTAAAAATCGAGTTCGGCTCGGTTCATTTGCAAAGCTCGAGCTGGTTCGTTTGGTTCATGAGCTGAGCATTGTTCAACATTAATAGTAAGATTAAATAGGATATTAATCAATATATAATAATTTACCATGTTTATAATATCTAAAAATATTGCTACGGAAATAAGTAACAAGTCAACAAATTAGGATGATGTAAGAAATTAGGATGATGTAAACGTTTTGATATTCAAAATATACATAGTACCGTATTTGACCTAATAGTAGAATGGCAAGTTTATTTCAGCCAAATAATAATAACACCACTGTGCTAATAGAATAAAAAGTTAGTATTGTTATAATTATCGAGCCTCGTGAGCCAATTGATTAGTTCACGAGCGACTTATTAAGAAAATAAGCTGAAATTAAGGTTTGGCTTGATTCATTTAAGAGGTCAAGATGAGCCGAGCTGAGCCAAATATATCAACGAGCTGAGTTGGCTCACGAGCCTCGAGCTTTTCTGCCAGGCCTAACAGCATCTGACATGTCATTCATTTGTGATATATCTAACTTTATAAATGTGTCTTTGAAGTAAAAGGAAAAAATAAATAATACTATATCTTTATATGTTTCCATTGCAAAGGCTTCATTTCCTTACTCTGAAGTGTGACAGGTCATAGCAAATACTTCCTCCGTCCCAAATTATAAGTCGTATGATTTTTCTAGATTCAAAAATTTTGCTATGCACCTAGATATATATTATGTCTAGCATTATAAGTTGTATGACTTTTCTAAATTCATAGATTTTGCTATGCACCTATATCTAGATGCACAATAAAAGATACGAACTTAGAAAATCCAAAATGACGTATAATTTAGGAAGTATGGAGTAACAAATGTTTCTTTTAATTGTATGCATTACTTAAGACATGATGCGTTTAAAACAGGAGTAGAAAACTGTACGATCTAATTTTTTCTTTACTTTAAAGCTGTATTTACAAATCAGATATGTCCCCTAGGGCCCTAATAAATCAACAAGAGACTGTAGCAAATATAGATTCTCCAATTAATGTGTCCATCAATGGTATAGTTATTGAGAAAATTCCTTCTACACCGTCAAAAGCTATACCCATCCTTTCTATGCCGTTAGTTTTAATTTTTCATCACTTACGTGCCATTACCGTTGTTTCTGGCATGACCATTTGAAGTGCCCTTCCGTCTCTGGCGCATGCAAAGCCGCACCTGCCCATCAAAATCTCATGTCATGTGATGAAATCAGAACAAACAATCAAGTTAGCTTGAAAGCTTCTCAATTCCTCATCGGTCAAAAGGCAGCGCGCATAAGATAAGATGATTTTTTGTTGTCCAGTGGCAGGAAGTTAGCTTGAAAGCTTCTCGATTTGGGCGTGCTTTGTTGGAATAATCTCCCTGCTGAGCTCATCTTCGTGTTCCGCCGTCGACGAGTGGGCGTCTAGTTCCGGCACCATTCTTCCGGCATCGCAGGCTCGTGCGTGGTAGCGAAGGGGCTGCACTCAAGCGGAGCCGGTGTCACGCTAGGGCGCTGCGCTCTAGTTGTGCGGGGCCGCCGGCATCGGCGCCTGGGCCCGGACCGGTAGGGCCGCGCGTGCCAGGCGATTCAGGCGACTGCCGTCGGAGTGCCGCACGCGGAGCTGGCGGCTATGACCTGCAGGGGAGGCCGGTTGGTTGGAGCGAGATGTAGGGGATCGGGGGACATTGCGACCCCGGCAGCGCCGGCTGAAGCGTGGGCACGGGGCGCCTTGGCTCACCCTGGAAGCGGCGGCGCGCCCGGGGCTGTGGTTGGGCGGCGCGCGCGAGAGAGGGAAAGGCGCGGCTCGGCCAAAGATAGCCAGGCGAGGCGTGATATTTTCATAACGCCGTAACCAAGCAACGTTAGCGAAAGTGACGGCAATGGCACTTAGGGATGAAAAATTAAAACCAATGGCACCGACAGGATGGCTATATTTTCAATGATACAGGAGGGATGAGTATAGCATGAGCTTTCTATATTTCCATCTTCAATCTTCTCATTAGCGAGTCGATCTTTCCTTCAAGTAATTAATCACACTCTACTTGCAACACTCCTTGTATATTTTCATTAGGTTGAGTTGAGAATAGGTACCCAGATGATGTCCATGCATCATTGTCTACAACCTTTTTGAATAGCTTGAAAGCTTGGGTTGGGGTGAGATCGATAATTGATCATCCAGCCGATGCGTCGATGATTGCCCTTGATGCTGGTGTCAACCCTTGATAAAACTTCTGGACTAGATCCTCCTACGGGAACTTATGACATGGAACTGCACGGACGTATTCATTGAAGCGTTCATGAGTTTCAGCAATCGTCTCGGAAGCATATTGAGCAAAAGTAGCTATCTTGCTTCTGAGATTATGAGCCTTGGCTAGCGAATAATGTTCAGTTAAGAGAGAAAACCATTGAAGCGCTCTTCCAAGTAGAGAGTAGGGAAACAACATTGCCCTTAGTTGATTCTTGGTGACTCCATCCACGTTAAAGATGTCGCATAGCTGTGTAAACGCTTGTAGATGAAGATTAGCATCTTCCTTACTAGTAAAGGGTGAACTTTGTACCATCCTCAGTCTTTAAGTGTCGATCCCAAACAGTCGGCCAATGCCGCCAATTCATGGATAGGTAAGTCATTGATGTTCGGGATGCAAAGTTCCTCAATGGTGCGATCTGGCTCCAGTTGATCTCCCGTTGCAGGTCCTTCCGGTGCTACTGGAGCAACTATCGCTTCTATTGGACTTGCTGGTGGTGTCAACTTTGAGGTAGATGATGATGATGATGTTTCCAACACTTCCAATTCTTCCTTGACAGCTGAAGCTTCGATCTCCAGCTTTCTTGCTTGTGCTAAATGTCTCCCTTACCTGTAAAGTTTTTCTGGATCATCCACAAAATTTTTCGGTTTATCCATCTCCTGTTAGAGTTAGTGAAAGAAAAAACATATATACAAGAACTAGAATGAACTTTTCATTGAGATTGAACAAAAACAAAAATATTAAAAAGAAAAGACTGAAAAACCATGAATAAAAAGTTATATCTACCGATGCATAATTAAACTAGAACTTGACTATTAGTTCCCCGACAACGGCACTAGAAAAGCTTGTTGGTGGCAGTTAGCACGCCAGTTTGAACCGCAAGCGCACGGATCAGTTGTAGCTTTTCCCTCCGAGTACTCCCCCAAGATTTATCAATCTGTGAAACTTTTATAGCACAAGATCTATTTCAACTAGCATTGTTAGTATTAACTTGGTGTTTATGAGATATTCAGATCCAATCTACTAAGTATGTATAGACAGATAACAGATAGAGCAGAGGTAACAATAACCAATCTAGAGCAATCTAGATTATGCAATATGTTGTAATTCAGAGCATGGATAGCAAAGCAACACATATATGATCTTAGCAAAAAGCATCTTTAAATCTAAACCTTCGGTCCAACTCCCGAAACCCCCTATCTTACACAAGATCCCGTCACGATCCCCACTATCAGCATACGTAGACTAAGGGCACGATCAAAAGAATATGCTAACTCTTCGGTAGATCAGGCATGCAAATCTGGTCACCACAATCACAAGAACATCCTAAGCAATCTATCATCGATCATAGATTGAAAAGCATGCAAACCAGATCGCTAAGAATAAGAACACATCTATTACTTCACCATGAATGATTATACATCACAAGATCACCATCGGGATCTTACCTTGATCTTGTTGACTCCTAAATCTAGAACTGTTGTGTGATCTTCCTCGCAGGATGATCACACTGGCAAGGGTTTAGCTACGCCTACTCCTGACAACTGCATGACCCTTGGCTCTTCGGAGAGGTGTCCCTCAAGCTCCGTCTGATTCTCTGTCGCTTCACGTCGAGTACGTCATCTTGGATATGGGGTTTGGTGGATTTTTCGAGTATTTATAGTCCAGAGGGTGTGTAGTAACAATTGGAAGGCAAGGGGATGAAGGAAACCCCAGGCCGATCGGCTTGGGAGGGTCCAGGCCGATCGGCCTGGGCCTTTTAGCCCCTCACGTCCTGCTTCATCTCCAAATCTTGATGGATGCTCTGAAGTCTTATTTTCACTTACATGTGGGCCTAGCACGTCGGTAGCTTCGGGATGAGATTGACCTTTGATAACTTTCCAAATCTCCGCTTGATTCTCTTTGATTCCTTTTTGATCCCGAAGTGATCCTTGTCATATCTTCACAAACTTAGCCCTTATGTGATCTTAGAGGAGTGCTTGCCAAAAATGAGAGTCGGAGGAGGCCAAAAGACCCATGGCCGATCGGCTTGGGCTTCACCAGGTTGATCGGCTGGGCTCTTTCTGAGCCCGCTGGCCTTCATATTTGATAGGTTCATTGCTCGTTCATGGCTTTATCTAAAAATATACTTTTAGGTCTAATTTCCTGCAAAAACAAAATATCCTCCAAAATATGCTGCACATGTGAAAATGACTGGTTTCTTAGGTCTGATCAATAGTTTAGGTATTAATTTCATGTTATTATTGAAGATAAATAGGGGTAAAAGTGTATCAATAACGAATGTCAACATCCGGCAGAGTTGGCACCTTGGACTCCGAATGTCGTGCAACGAAAGTGCTGCGCTCGGTGCACGAGGGTGCTGTTGTACCTCGCATGGCCTGGTGTTTCCGCGAAGCTTGCTCCCAACCTAGATATCCTCTGCCATTGGAGCATGCTTTGTCTCGTGTTGCTAGCAACCTTGCAGCGAAAGCGTCGTGTCCGATGTGCGGGAAGGTTTGCAGACCTTCGCATGGTCAGCCACTTGGCATCATCAGGGGCTGCAGTTTCCTTCTCCTAGTGATTATGGTCTTGTCTTGTGAGGTTGTTGGGTTCATCCGTGGTTTGTTGTGTGCCCACTTCTAGTGCCTCTGTTCCGTCGTTGCGCTCCTTGTTGGTGGTGTGATCAAATCAAATACCGGGTGTGCCCATGGTAGCCGGCCATCCCTCATTCGAGTTTTCTTTTCTTTAAAGGGCGTTGGATGGTGGTAGGCGGGGGGTTCAGATGTGCTGCGAAAGGTGCTGCCTCTAGCTCGAAGGGAGATCAGTGTGTCCAGTGATGTTGTGGCCGGCATGCTCACTGCACTCTTAGTCCCCTTTCTGTTGTGACGGTCCCTCTTTCCATAGGGGCTTCTTCCCCCCTTGGACGCTTTGAGGGCGGCAACAAAGAGGCATAGCTACGGGAGGTGGTGGGTAGCACTTTGGTCTCATCGAAGCTGGCAAGTACGCTGCTCAGTTGCAGTGCCCGTGAGGAATGACGGCTCACTCTTCAACATGTGCAAGTCTTAGTCTTTGTCCTCGTACCTTGTATTTCTTTGGGAGTGTGTCTCTTTCTTTCTTTGTTGTACTTGTTGTGTTGTGCTTGCAACTTCTGTTGTAATCCGTGGATTGTGCTGTAACAAACTTGCCGGCCTCCGGCCTAGCCTTTGAATGAACGTTCAGTGGGCGTGCTCCGCCCCGTTGCTCCTTAAAAAGAGATATTTCAAATGGAATGGTTTTTTAAACTTTATGCTAGTGTTAAAAGTAAAATTATAGTGATGTCATTTGTGTTCTTTTACCATAATACTCTTGTACTACCTGTACTACTCATGTATACTACTCATACCATAGGTGAAGGTTTCAGCTATATACAATTAATCTTGACCGTCAGATGTTTTCACACTAGTCCTTTTCGAACACTAAGTATAGTTTAATATTGTGTATCGTAAAAGAGCTCGTCATGCAAACTGCTTGGATGCTGGAGAAAGACAAGATGCTGGGTGAAAGGTCTGCAGCGCAGCGAAGAGGCGATGGACACCGCTCGCTTGAGCCGTTGACATTGTGGAACCATCAGGTTCCGTGCTCCCATTTCCTATCTCTCGGTGCCTTTGTGTGATGCAGCATGAATCCAAATGGCTAGCGGAATAGGAGGGTCTGCACGAATGATGTGAGTATGCGGGGCGTGTTGATGTTCCAATCCAACCGATCGATATTGTTGAGTTTGAGTTGAGTGATGAAATGGTTTTGTGCGGCGCATGTTAATGATCCAATCCAACCAGCTAATGTTATTTGTTGTTAATGGCCGGTCTGAAGTTTCTTCTTTTTAATATAATACGTGGCTCTTCCGCTGGTTTGAGTTTCTTCTTTTTTTTAAAAAAAAGCTTTTTAAAAAGGCGACGGGCGCGCCGCTCGCTCGGGCCGTTGGCATCGTGGAACCATCGGGTTCCGAGCGCTCCCATTTCCCATCCCTTGTGATGCAGCATGAATCGAAATGGTCAGCGGATTAGGAGCGTCTGCACGAATGATTCCCGATTAGAGGGTCTCATGCTAATTTGCTGCATTCCGTGTTGACCCAGCTTTTACTTTTCTGCTTATTATATTAGGGCTTCCGGGCGAGAGTAATTGCCTATTAAGAACCCTTCCAGTGCGTAGAAACGGCCATATGGAGGAGCAGCGCCAGAAACATAGCGTGTGTTTGGCCTAGTCGTTCAGAAATAGTCAAATTCATCACCTAATCTGCAATTCTGCATAGAAAATTAGCACGCTAACAAATTTCAAGGGCTCAACTGATGTATATAGATGTGTGAGCTTGCATCAATGAAGAAACCTGTACAGCAAACTCTGTCAGACTACTCTTATCGGCTCCCAGAAGATGCTGCCCATGCATCTGCTGCTGCTGCTATTCAGCTTTGCAATTGTAATGCAGTCTGTGGTCAGGGGTGCTTCATCGTTGCCCCACCCTGGTTGCCCGGACAAGTGTGGCGACGTCGACATTGTGTACCCATTCGGGATTGGCCCTGGCTGTGCAATGGAAGAAGGATTTGAGCTTCACTGCAACAAGTCTCAGGATGGCCACAAGAATGTGACTTACTTCTCTAAGCTGCCGGTAGTTGACATATCTCTGCTCCAAGGCCAGGTTCGGATGATGAGTAACATCGCTTCCACGTGCCACAACCACTCAACCACATACCTCCTGGACTTCCATGGCACGCCATTCACGGTCTCAGAGAAGGAGAACATGTTCACAGTTATTGGAGCCAACGCACTCGCTTTCATGGCTGGCGCAAGGCAATCTGCCATCGTGAGCAAACCCCCCTCCTCTCTCTCACACTCGCACACTTTGTTATTGTTGGCTGCAGGTCATTTCATCACACACAGTTGTACTACCAGTTCCCAAAAAATAGATTTCGATTTGATGCACTAAAATAATTTTACACAATACATTGTCAATAACTCAGTTGTACTTTTCTGTTTATGCAGTATGTGATCGGGTGCTTGACGCAGTCCTCACCTTACAAAAACCTCACAGCACAAGAGGGGTTGTGCACCGGTGTTGGCTGCTGCCAGGTTGCACTCAGTAGCCGCTTGTCCTACCACAATATTTCCTTCAGTGATGCTAATGCATCTGATGAGAATGCAAGTGGCATGGATGGCGAAAGGCACTGCAGATACGCCATGGTGGTGGAGGCCGACAAATTTAAGTTCCACACAGCGTATTTGAATGCGACAAATTTCTGGGATGAGCACAAAGGTGAAGTCCCGATAATTCTAAACTGGGCCGTCGGCGATAAGACTTGCGATGTTGCCAAGAAAGATACAGCTTCCTATGCCTGCCGTAGCAGCAACAGTTATTGCATCAATTCAACCAGTCATCCTGGTTATCTCTGCAACTGCTCTGAAGGCTACCGAGGCAATCCTTATCTTTCTGGTAGTGGTGGATGTCAAGGTATTACAAACATTACTGGTCCATACATAATTCAATCTCTGTGGAGCTAATTGAATTGTTGATTTCTGAGATTGTGCTACCCCTACTGTGATTTGTTCAGACATCAATGAGTGTGACCTTAATCCACCTCCATGCCCTGGGTATTGCATCAACACACAAGGCAGTTTCTTCTGCCAGAACACAAAGAATCGAAGCTTCTCACACTCTGGCACAGCGATAATATCTGTTGGTAAATCACTCTTGTCCAGTGGGCTCATCGATTTTCTCTTACACAGCTAAACTGTGCCAGCAACAAACTAACTATCTGAAAACATGCAGGCCTAAGCGTTACAGTTGTCATGCTGGTCATAGCAGTCACCTGCTCATATTTGATCCGTGAAAGGAGGAAACTGGCCAACATCAAGGAGAGATACTTCCGACAACATGGGGGCCTGCTACTGCTGGAACAGATAAGCTCAGGGCAAGGCACTACATTCACAATCTTCACAGAAGCAGAGCTCATGGAGGCAACGGACCAGTTTGACGACAAGAATGTCCTTGGCCGTGGTGGCCATGGGACTGTTTACAAAGGCACGCTCAAGAACGGCACTGCGGTTGCGATCAAACGGTGCATATCCATGACTGATGAGCAGCAGAGGAAAGAGTTTGGTAAGGAGATGCTCATTCTGTCCCAGGTCAACCACAAGAACATTGTGAAGCTCCTAGGCTGCTGCCTTGAAGTAGAGGTCCCGATGCTAGTCTACGAGTTCATCCCCAATGGCACACTGTTTCAATTCATCCATGGCATCAATGGCTGCCGTAGCACTCCCTTCTCAACTCGAATAAGGATTGCCCATGAATCTGCACTAGCAATGGATTACCTGCACTCATGTGCATCACCACCAATTCTTCACGGTGACGTCAAATCCTCCAACATACTTCTTGACGACAATTACTCCGCTAAGGTATCAGACTTCGGAGCATCGATTGTGGCACCAACTGACGAGTCCCAATTTGTCACTCTGGTGCAAGGGACCTGCGGGTACCTGGACCCTGAGTACATGCAGACATGCCAACTGACAGATAAGAGTGACGTCTACAGCTTCGGCGTCGTTCTCCTGGAGCTGATCACTGGCAAGAAGGCACTCAGCCTACAAGGGCCTGAGAGCGAGAGGAGCCTTTCCATGAGGTTCTTGTGCGCTTTGAAGGAGGGAAGGCTCATGGACGTGATAGATGACCACATCAAGGGTGAAGAGAACGTTGGGCTGCTGGAGGAGGTCGCCGACCTCGCAAGGCAGTGCCTGGAGATGGCTGGTGAGAATCGCCCAGCAATGAGAGAAGTTGCAGAGAGGCTTGACAGGCTGAGGAAAGTGATGCAGCACCCGTGGATGCAGCGTAACCCCGAGGAGGTGGAGAGCTTGCTCGGAGGCAGAGAGCCGTCGGTGGCCGGCGTGGAGATGGTCAGCAGCACTACGTTTCTCACCATGGAGAAGCGCGTTGGTTTACTAGAGTTTGGGCGGTAGACTTGAGCTGAGCCCATCAAATTTTGCTAATCATCCATTGCTTTGGGAGGAAAAAAGTGACTGTTTGGGTTTGGCTTGTTTAGTCCAGTTTTGTCCTTTCACTCTTTCTTGGAGAAATATGTGTAGCCCAATCTTGTTAGTTTTTTGCTGCACTTCATGTCCCCTTGTTCTGTATGTATAGTAGGCCTGGACAAAAGTACTGCGAAAGTGCAATACGTATATGATATATCGGTATCACATTGCTTTAGTTTGTCTTGTTTCCCTTTAATCTCTAGAAATTATGTCATTATTTTCTCGAGGGAGCTTTGTCAAAAGAAATTGCTACACAAGACTATGAGATCATTTGTTTGAGATCCCTGGTAGCTTTTCAGCGTGAAAAATCAAAGAGTTCAAACAAACAGTGAACTTCTTGTGCAGTTTTCAGGAAGTTGGAAGTCCATAAAAAATGATTTATTAAAAAGTTGGAAAGCTCAGTTTATAAATTTTTCGTAGCTAAACACATCTTCTGTTAGCTTTTCCGAATAAAAAAGTAAGCATCAATTTTTCAAAAAAATTTAAAAGCTGTAGCTCAAACAAAAGATTCTTTATCACATATATCTTCCCTAAGAGGAAAAAAAATCATATTTACCCCCTCGCATTACGGGCCGAGTTCAAGTTTCCTCCCGACCCCAAAACCGTCCGTCCAGCCTCTTTGAACTCTCGAAACCAGACACGGGACGACCTAGACAGGAATCCATCCCAGTTTTGACGCGGCGCCATGTCACCCCTCCCATGATGCAACCTCCTCATGGGCCCCATTTGTCATCCATTCTATCTTCTTCTACCCCCTCTTCCTCTCTCTTGGCTGCGGGTTGTGGCCCATGGCAGGGGCTACTGCGAGCGGCAGGCACGACGAGCGCGCCCCAGGCAGCGGACGCGACGAGCGGTGACAACGACGAGCGCGGCCCAGGTTGGTGGCCATGGTGAGCGGCGGACACGGACGCACGGTGAGCGTGGTGCGCGGCAGACGGGGAGATCAGACCCGTGCCGTGCCAGCTGCCCTCGCTCGACGTGCCGCTCTCCCTGGTCGCCACTAAATTGAACAAAATCGAGATTTAGAGTTCAGACCACCCAATCGAGGACAGACGGAGAGGGTACTCATCCAAATCAATGAAAAATTGAGCAGCATGCACCTGCGCCGGAGCGCCTGCAGCAACGAGGTGCTCGGGTCGGAGGGGCTCGCCGTGCTGGGGCTCCAGCTCGGGGCTGCTGTGCTGGAGGCGTCGTTCCTGTAGGTCCCTGGTCGTGGTCATCTCTGGCGCCGAGAGGATGGCCCAGGCTACTGCAGGTGCTCTGGATGCCATGCGGCGGCGAGCACATCTCACGTGCCCGTGCCAGTTTTTCCTTAGATTACGAGTAAAATCATTAGTTGATTAAGCAATCGGCATGGAAATCCATCCAAACAAGCTGGGAAATGAACAAAAGGAAACCATCCGAACAAGATGGACGGAATCCCTCGTCCAGCAGGTGATGCCGCAGTGCGACAGGATTTAGGCCGCCTAGTGCCCGGCCATGTCCTTGCCTAGGTGCCGCTCGTCGACGCATGAACCGGGGAGGTGGTGGAGCTAGAACCCGTGGTGCATTCGCTCGGCCTCCGTGGTGAGCAGAGCGGGCGGCGATCTCCTCGGCGAGCAGCACGGACCAGTCGAGTTCGGAGCTGCTGCCGCTGTTCTGCACTTGTGCGAGGAGGGGAAGCGGAAGGTGACAGAACTCCGAATACACGCACACGAACACGAAGTGGACAATGAGAATTGGTGCTGCAAGCGGCAGCGTTCTGGTGTTCTCTATTTCTATATAAAGAAGATACATGCAGCTTTACATGGTTACTAAATCACGGCACGCTCGTGATCGGCTACTGCCATCCCAGCACCCTGGGCCGTGCCGTGAAGGACGCGCGACAGCGCGGCGTGCGCGAGCAAAAGACAGGCGATCGCGCACTAATCTACTTCCTAGAAAATAGAAGATGCTATCCTGGGCTTACTATAACAATCTCCTCCTAAGCCCTAGAGTACAATTACACAAGATTTTTCATGTCGATTCCACCCCGAAGCTCCTGGAACCGGCTACGACCGAGCACCTTCGTGAGGATGTCGCCCAGCTGTAGTTCAGTGCCGACGAACTCGACGTCGATCAGCTTCCTGTCGCAGCATTCCCGGATGAAGTGGAACTTCACGTCTATATGCTTACTCTGGTCATGATGCACAGGGTTTTTCATCAAAGCGATGGCGGACTTGTTGTCCACCTTGAGCCTAGGTGCGAGGGTCGCTCCTCCGACGAGCTCAGCCAGCAACCGCGCCAGCCAGACTGCCTCGCACGCAGCCGCAGCGGCTGCGATGTACTCTGCTTCGCAAGAAGACAGAGCAACCACCTTCTGTTTCGCCGATTGCCAGGCAACCGGCCCTCCCGCCAGGAAGAAGATGAGGCCGCTGGTGCTCTTCCGATCATTGACATCACCGGCTAAGTCGCTGTCGGAGTAGCCCAGCAGCTTTGGAGTGCCTCCGTCCTTCTTTCCCGGGTGGTAGTGCAAGCCCCAGTGCAGCGTCCCCGCCACATAACGAAGGACTCGCTTGACTGCAGCGAGGTGCTCTTGACGTGGCGCCTCCATGAACCGGCTAAGGTACCCCACCGGATACGCCAAGTCCGGCCTAGAGTTGCACAGGTACCTGAGGCTGCCGATAAGACTGCGGTACTCCGTGGCATCCACGCTCGGCGTCGTCCCTTCCTTGAGCAATTTCAACTTCGGCTCCATGGGCGTGGCGCTGACATTGCAGCCTCCCAGTCCCGCCTTCTCAAGAATCTTGCCGGCGTAGGCAGACTGACGAAGCGTGATCCCGGCTGCTCCCTGTGTCACCTCCAGGCCGAGGTAATATGAGAGAAGCCCGAGATCACTCATGCGGAAGGTGCTCATCATCTGGGCCTTGAACTTGTTCACAGCCCCTGCGTCGCCACCGGTGATGATTAAATCATCAACGTAGACGCCCACGATCAGGTGCCCTGCGCCCTTCCCGCGAGTGTACATCCCGTGCTCATCGATGCAGCGAGTGAAGCCGAGCCTGATCAGCGAAGCATCAAGCTTCTGATTCTAGGCTCGTGGAGCCTGGCGGAGCCCATACAACGCCTTGTGAAGGTGAAGCACCTTGTGCTTGTTCTTGCCGTCGATGAAGCCGGGGGGCTGTTGGACATAAACCTCCTCATGGAGCTCCCCGTTCAGGAACGCCGATTTGACGTCCATGTGGTGGACGCCCCAGCCGTAGTGCGCTGCAATGGCAAGGAGCAGGCGCACTAATTCCTGCCACGCGACGGGGGCGAAAGCCTCTTCATAGTCGATGCCAGGCCGTTGCACGTACCCCTTCGTGACGAGACGAGCCTTGTACTTGACAATGGCCCCATTCTCATCTCGCTTCACCTTATACACCCATTTGAGGCCGATGGCGTGGTGGCCGCGCGGGAGCTTGGCAAGCACCCAAGTGTCGTTGTCGCGGATCGACTTGAGCTCCTCCTCCATTGCGGCGTTCCAGTTCGGATCACCATCGGCGTCCTTGAAGGACTTGGGTTCCTCCACACTGACACTGTGCAGCTCAGCGTCCTCGATGATGCGTTGAGCCAGTCCGGGCATAGTGTTCGTGCCAAGGACGTTCTCAAGCGTTCTGTACCGGTGCTCCAGATCCTTGTCGTCATCTGCGTCGAGGTTGTGGTCGGTGGTGAGCGGTGTCACAAACTCGACCTGCACCCCCGTGGGGACGCTGGGAGTTGCTGGTGGCGGTGACACCGACTGTGCCTCCGGCGTGGGCGGAGATCCTGGAGTAGGCGGAGGTGAAGCAGCTGTCCTCGCGGTCGATGCCGCTGAGGGCTCCCGCCTGAGCTCGTACTCATACTCGATGGTGAACGGTTCCTGGTCGCCACTTGATGACGCCTCGGTCCACTCCCAGTGTGCGCCTTCATCGAAGACGGTGTCGCGTGAGACGTGGACACGATCAGTGGTGGGGTCGAGGAAGCGGTACGCCTTCGATCCGCTCACGTACCCGATGAAGACAACCTTCTGGCCCCGATCATCGAGCTTGCTGGGATGTGGACGGAGGTGCTTGATGTAGGCGATGCACCCGAACACTTTGAGGAAGTGCACGGGTGGCTTCTTGCCGTACCATGCCTGGTACGGGGTCAGGCCATCGAGCGCGCTCGTCGGTGCTCGGTTGAGAAGGAACACGGCGGTGTGAACTGCCTCCCCCCAGAAGCGGCCAGGCATGCCGCGGGCGCGCAGGATGCTCCTGGCCGTGCCCACGATCATTTGGTTTCGGCGCTCGACGACGCCGTTTTGTTGAGGTGAGTACGGTGCTGAGTGATGTCGCTGGATGCCTTCACCTGCACAGTATTCACCAAATTCCACTGAGGTGAACTCACCACCATTATCGGTGCGAAGCACCTTCAGCTTCTTTCCACATTCACACTCGACGCGTGCCTGGAAAGCGATGATCGCCGCCGGTGCGTCTGCCTTGGAGCGCAGGAGGGTGAGCCACATGAAGCGACTCATGTCATCCACCAGCAGTAGGAAGTAGAGGTTCCCAGCTGGAGTTGGTGGCGAGATGGGGCCGCACAAGTCTCCATTTACGAGCTCAAGCTCCTCCTGAGCTCGGTACTTGGCTGCCCGGGGGAACGGCGTGCGCTTCTGCTTCGCCAGAACGTAGTCCCCGCAGACTTGATCCACGTGATCAATCACAGGCAGCCCACGCACCATGTCACCGCGCCCAAGCTTGCGGAGCGCTTGGAAATTGAGATGGCCGTAGCGCTCGTGCCAGCGCCATGCCACATCTCCGACACGCGCAGTGAGACACACCAGCGCAGCAATCTTCATGTCGAGGAGGTAAAGCCGGCTTGGGGACCGGTGTACCTTCGCCAGCAGTTGACGCTGCTGGTCGTAGAGGCGCAGTACGCCCCCCTCGATGTTGACCTTGAAGCCGTCCTCGTCCATTTGGCCGAGGCTAATGATGCTGGTGGTGAGGCGAGGGATGTAGTAGACGCCGTCTAGCCGACGATGCTCGCCGGTCTTGCAGACGAACAACATCGTCCCCTTGCCTTGGATCTCGACCACCGAGCCGTCCCCAAACCTGACGGTCCCCGTGACGCCGGCATCCAGCTCGGCGAAGATGGAGCGTGTACCCATCATATGGTTCGTCGCCCCGGTGTCCAACACCCAGCGGCGAGAGACCACACTCTCCTCCTCTTGGCTGAGGTGGAGGTGCACCTTTGGTTCATCGAGGTGGAGCGGCGACCTGACATGAGAACATGTTACGACCGGTGTTTTTACCTCGATGTCAGCGGCGATGTACATGAGCGTGTGCTCATCTTCCTCAGCCTGCGCGACGTGCGCCGCGCCTTTCTTCTTCCCGCGACAGTCTTTGGCCCAGTGGCCCTTCTTGCCACAGTTATTGCAGACGGTGCCGGGCGGTGGCTTCCCACCACCGGCGTTCCCGTTCCCCGCGTACTGGCCGTCATGGCCATCACGTGGCGTGCACCCTGCGCCGCCACGACCGCGTTCGCGCCCTTGGCGCTTGCCGCGGCTGCTGGAGCTCGTGCCGCCACCGGAGCTCTCCTGCTCACGGCGTGCCTTGCGATGAGCCTCCCAGTCTTCCTCGCAGAGCATCAGGCGCCCCATGGCATCCGTGATCTCCTTTGGCTTGGCCCGTTCCTCGAACACGCGCAGCCGCCCGATGACCTCCTCGATCAACACTTTGTTCAGATCGAGGAACATCTCGAGGGAGACCGCGGCCTGGGACAGCCGATCTGGGACCACCTGCAACAATTTCTTCACTACCTCGGCATCCGTGATGTTGTCACCGAGGGTGCGGAGGTTGGTGGCGAGTGTCGTGATGCGGATCCCGAACTCGGTGACGCCCTCGCCCTCCTTGAAGGCGAGGATGCCGAATTCGCGGCAAAGCTGCTGCGCGCTAGCGTCGCGCGCGCGATCATCCCCGATCCGCAACACCTTGACCGCGTCCCATGCCTCCTTCACGGTCCGCTTCCGGGCGAAGGTGCTCCACATCTCGGATGGAACCGAGCGCAGAAGGCCAGCCATCGCTTGGCGATCGTCGTGGTATTCGTCTTCGTTGGGTCGTCGTTGATGCCGAGATCGACGGCGTCCCAGACGCGGAGGGTCTGGAAATTGACTTCCATGACCAGCGCCCATTCCGGATAATTCGTCCGGGTCAGCATCGGCCACGCGACGTTCGCGGACGGCCGCTCGATGATGCGCTCGATGACGCGCGAACCATCCCGGTTGCGCGATCGGCGGCCTTGGGAGCGGCCACGGCGATGTGGCGGCGAATGCGACTGCTGGACCTTCTTCTCGCCGGAGCCATCACCCGTCTCCCTCTTGACCGGAGACTTCGACGACATGGCGACGGCGAGAATCGGCTCTGATACCAATTGACAGAACTCCGAATACACGCACACGAACACGAAGTGGACAATGAGAATTGGTGCTGCAAGCGGCAGCGTTCTGGTGTTCTCTATTTCTATATAAAGAAGATACATGCAGCTTTACATGGTTACTAAATCACGGCACGCTCGTGATCGGCTACTGCCATCCCAGCACCCTGGGCCGTGCCGTGAAGGACGCGCGACAGCGCGGCGTGCGCGAGCAAAAGACAGGCGATCGCGCACTAATCTACTTCCTAGAAAATAGAAGATGCTATCCTGGGCTTACTATAACAGAAGGTGGGTCCCGCGTGTAAGTGACAGAGGGAGGAGAGATGGTGCCATGTTGGATTAGCGCCGTGGCAATGAGGAGGCGCCACGTCGGACAAAACCGCTCTGAAGTCGTGTCGAGGGGGTCCTGTAACCGGTTTCGAGAGTTTGAGGAGTCAAAATAGACGGTTTTTGAGTCATGGGAGAAAACACAAACTCCGCCCATAGTACAGGGAGGTAGATAGGACTTTTTCCTCCCCAAAACTAGATCCGAGCAAATGGGCCCGGCCCTATGGGCTTGATAAACGTTTTC
This sequence comes from Setaria viridis, assembly GCF_005286985.2. Lineage (NCBI taxonomy): Eukaryota > Viridiplantae > Streptophyta > Magnoliopsida > Poales > Poaceae > Setaria > Setaria viridis. Next base: position 4,364,801 of record NC_048266.2, read on the forward strand.
TTCTGGGCCTGGACAGCGTGACAAAGGCCCAAAAACCGTGTCGGGCCAAGCTTACCCAATGCAAATTTTCACCACAAATCTCTTGGGCCTGGCACGAAGCACGGGCGCTAGGGCGGTGAATCGGCGATGCGGCCGCGGGCCCACGAGAGCTCCAGGTGCGATGGTCGCCGACTCGCTGTGGACGGCCAGGTCGAAGCCGGGAGGCGGGGGAGGGTTGGTGAGATCATGCGGAGGGCGAGCTCGACGTCCGGAGGAGACGGCTGGCCGAACGCCGGCAGCCATGGCCGGTGCAGCGCGCGACGAGGGGTAGCGCGAGGTTAGCTTGCCCCTGCTTCCAATCCCTCAATCTTCTAGTATGGCCTACTCCCCATCAGAAACTTTTCTACGAGTCCACCCACTGAACATTGTGTTGCATTACGCGAACTTTAGTTGGAAAAAAAAACTGTTTGGATTATTCCTCGCCTCTAGTCCCGCTGCAATTGCAACTGTGTTCGATCGAATTACTGTGGCATGACCTCTTCAATTTTCGACTTGGTCACACCAATCCACGTTCTGCGTTGACTTTAGATTCACGTGACATCTATAACTATAGACCTAGCCAAAGCAAGCCTCGGGCTGAATTGACTTCAATGTGGATCCACGCCAAATATGGAGAGCGACAGCACGATTGCAGTATGTTTCAGTTGTTCGACTGAACAAATCGCCGTTTTCAGGCGACGGGGACAATAGGACTGAGTTTAACTAATGTACGTCATGAGAGCTTGTTTAATTTTGGCGCTGACATCGGTAGAAGGTTAAGTGTAACGGCTGTGTTTGTGTTGAGGTGTAAATTTATTTTTAGGATCCTTTCACTAGTCACAGTAGCAAACTTGTCCTACTAATCCACCAACTGAGAAATATGGATCAAATTAATCTGCTTTCGTCGAAAAGAGAAAACAATGTTTCAGATGATGCCTCTTGAGTGCTACTCCTATTGCAATCCACATTCTGCCTTGAGTTGAGTGTGGCATGACCCCCCTTAGTTTTTGACATGGCCAAAGGAAACCACATTCAGTGTTGAATTAAGTGTACCATGACATGTAGTTTGGAGAGAGACGGCATAAGTTATATGGTATTCAGTACAGTCGTTTCGTTCATGTTCGTCAGCATTGCTTCTTTAAATTGCTTGCTTACCTGGTTTTAAGGTTGAACATGTGCAGCGGCCATTTTTTTAGGTGAAAGTTTCCCCAGCTATCCTTTCAGATATGTTGTTAAAAGAAAATTGTGGCACGCTACTCCAACTGAGGAAATCTCGTCAGGTCCAAATAAATTTATGAGATGTAACTGAATGAAATGGGAGACTTTTGCTGCTAGTTGCAAGTTTTCATTTGTGAATGAGGTGGATTGAAGAATATTTTTGAGAGATTTAACTGCATAATGGACTAATGGATGCTGGAATTCCTAGATTTCTTCAAAGATAAATGGGACGCACAAAATTTTTGGATTCTATTGAACCTTTTGCCCTTAGGTGGAAGTTGGATTGGAAGAGGAAGATGCTTCACTCAATCAAAAGAGCTATGACCCTTTCAAAGGGTTCAAAATGATAGCATGTATTTGTTGGAGTCATCAAAATATGACAAAATAATCATCTCATTTAAGAAAAGGTCTGGCCAATTAACAAAGTAAGCGTCGAACTAGTATATATAGAGACTAATGTGTCATATTTGCACATGAAACCAAACAGACATTGAGAGTTTGAGACACACCATAAGAAACTATGCACTAGTACTGCTACAATAATTCCACTAGTACTGCTACAAGAATTCCACTGATACAGTACCTATGCTTCTTCTGCTACTCTTCAGCCTCACAGCTATGCTGCGATTCCAAGGCAAGGCGGTGATGTTGCCAGACCCCAGCTGCCTGAAGAAATGTGGCGACGTTGATATTGTATTCCCATTTGGGATTGGCGCTGACTGTGCAATGGAAGGATTTAATCTCGACTGCAACAAGACTGTGGATGGAAGCAGCCACATAACATATTACCACAACGCTCCACTGATGAATATATCGCTGCTCCATGGCCAGGTTCGGATGAAGAACTACATCCAATACAGGTGCAGCAACCACTCGAATGGGAACATCATCGATGGCTCCTGGTACCTGCAACTCTCTGATACTCCATTCACATTCTCAGAGCACCTCAACATGTTCACAGTTTTCGGAGTCAACACACTCGCGTACATGATCGACTCTATTGTAAGTTATCTCAAGTAACGATCATCTTAAGATGGAGAGGCAACTAGGTTCTGCATACAAAGAAAACTCATGGATAATGATTTATTACTGTCTGTATATTTTATTTCTCTACTCTTTAGTACCATGGGCTGGGGAACTTTTAAGTTGACAAATAAACTGAATGTTCTTGTTATGCAGAATGTGCTTGGGTGTTTGGCGCAATCCTGGCCCTACAACAACCTCTCAGCACGAGATGGGTTTTGCAATGGTGTTGGCTGCTGCCAGGTTGCACTCACCCGCAACATGTCCTACTATGATGTGGACTTCAGTGAACGGTACAAATCATGGATTTCAATGAACGGTACCAACAGAAGCACCACAGAGGACGCAGAGTACTGTGGCTATGCTGTGATGATAGAAGCTGCTGCATTCGAGTTTCGCACAACATATCTTAACACGACAGTGTTCTGGAAAGAAAACGCCGGCCGTGTCCCACTGATCTTGAACTGGGTAGTGGGCAACGAGACCTGTGAGATTGCCAAGGAGAAAGCAGCTTCATATGCTTGTGTTAGCAATAACAGCATGTGCATTGATTCAACCAATGGTCCAGGCTACCTCTGCAACTGCACTGAAGGCTACCATGGCAACCCTTACCTACCTGATGGATGCCAGGGTTGGTATTGCAAGTATATTTTGATTGATGCATACAAATATAATCAAGCATTTTATTTGTCACCTTATTCAATCCTTGCATAGCAGATCTCTGATACTCTGTTTTTATAGATATTGATGAATGTGCTGTTAACGTTCCACGACCGTGCCCTGGATATTGCACGAACACACCTGGGAATTTCTCTTGCCCAGATCAAAAGCCTCCAAGTTCCTCTCGCTCTGGCACTGTGCTTCTAGTTGTTGGTATATCACTTTCTCCCTCTTTTTCCACTATGGATTTGGTCTGCACATGATTGAATTGGAATTGCAACTATCTGAAAACTGCACAGGCCCAAGCATTGGGGTTGTAATTGCGGTCATAGCCATCACCTGCACATACCTGATCCGTGAAAGGAAGAAGTTGGCCGATATCAAGCAGAAGTATTTCCAGCAACATGGTGGGCTGCTGCTGCTGCGGGAGATAAGCTTAAAGCAAGGCACTGCCTTTTCAATCTTCACAGAGGCAGATCTCACTGAGGCAACAGACAAGTTTGATGACAAGAACATCCTTGGACGTGGTGGCCATGGCACTGTCTACAGAGGCGTGCTCAAGGATGATAGTCTGATCGCAATCAAACGGTGTGTATCAATGACCAACGAGCAGCGGAAGAAAGAGTTTGGCAAAGAGATGCTCATCCTGTCCCAAATCAACCACAAGAACATTGTCAAGCTACTGGGCTGCTGCCTTGAGGTAGAGGTCCCAATGCTAGTCTACGAGTTCATCCCCAATGGCACGCTGTTTCAGTTCATCCATGGCGACAATGGCTGCCACAACATCCCCTTCACGACTCGGTTACGCATTGCCCTTGAGTCTGCTCAGGCTTTGGCTTACCTGCACTCGTGGGCATCGCCTCCAATCCTCCACGGTGATGTCAAATCTTCCAATATACTTCTCGACGAGAACTATGCTGTGAAGGTATCAGACTTTGGTGCCTCGATACTAGCACCAACCGACAAGTCTCAGTTCATGACTGTGGTACAAGGGACTTGTGGGTATCTAGACCCTGAGTACATGCAGACATGCCAGCTAACGGATAAGAGTGACGTGTACAGCTTTGGAGTTGTTCTCCTAGAATTGCTAACCGGCAAGATGGCCTTCAACCTTGAAGGTCCTGAGGATGAGAGGATCCTTTCGCTGCGCTTCTTGAACGCCATCAAGGAGGACAAACTCATGGACGTCGTAGATGATCGCATCAAGATTGATACTGACACTGGGTTGCTCGAGGAGATTGCAGAGCTCGCGAGGCAGTGCTTGGAGATTGTTGGTGAGAGGCGGCCGGCAATGAAAGATGTTGCCGAGAAGCTGGACAGGCTGAGCAAGATCATGCAACACCCGTGGGTAGCAGCACAACCCGACCCTGAAGAAATGGAGAGCCTGCTCGGGGAGTCTTCGGTGCCCAGCTTGGAGATGATCGGTACGGCGAATTTCAGCATGGAGAAGAGGATTAGAGGATTGTGCAAGGGCTGATGGAGTCTGGGCGTTAGAGCTGGCCCCATCACGCCACAGATTCACAGTGACCATCTTATTCTTATGCTTATTTCCATCACGCCACAGATTCACGGTGACCATCTTATTCTTATGCTTATTTCAGTATGTATATGTACTTCCCTCGTTACGTTGCTTTGGGAGGATATCTGAGTGATTTGATTTGCTAGAGCATACTGGATTGCTGATCCGCTGCATTGGTTTGCTTCTGGGCATGGTTGAGTTCACACTTCCACTTTTTTTTTCTTGTAAAGCATCTGTGGAATTTGCCATTGGCAAGCAAAATGGGATTGGCCTCATTAAGCTCGATAAGCGTTTTTAATGGGCCCGAAATAAATCGTGACAGAAATAATCGGGTGGCCCAGTGAGCCAGACACGAGCTTTGCAGGCCCGCTATGCTTGGAGCCGGTTTCCGTCTGGCCGTTTCCCGTGTCCATCGACGGGCGGCGACGGTCCCGTCGGTGAGCTACGGCCGCGCAGCACGACGGGACGCGCCGAAGCCCTTGAGGGCACGCCGCTGGACGTGCGATGGCCGCGCGTGAGCGACGACATCGAAGCCTGAAGGGTGGGCTCGGCGTCCGGAGGCGACGGCTGGCAGCGACGGGGAGCGCCAGGTTTGGCCTTTTCTACTTCCAAATCTCAATACCGCAATCTTTTATCAGTTACTTCCCATACGAAACACCCTCTGTATCCTCCAAATACCAGTTCACCAAGGACTAAATTTGGCTGTCATGGGATTGAATTGTTCCCGTCTCCTAGTCCCCAAGGAGTCCACGTTCTGCTTTTCATTAAAACGTGAGGCGTGACCCCTACAGGCTAGAGTCCTTGACCTAGCCAAACGAAGCCACATCACATCGAGTTTGGAGAGCGACAGAGCGACAGACAACAGTTTTGTTAAATTCATGTACGTCACTGCTGTTTCTTTTGTTTGGCGCTTGTGTGGATCCAGTTTGAACAAGAGCAAAGGTTGTTTTCTTGGTGAAAGTTTTTCTTTCCACTGATGTCACAGTAGCAGCATTTGTCGAATTGTCCAAATCCACCCAGGGAACAAGTCTAGTTAGACTTTGGTGCTAGTTGTGAGTTGCTGCTGCTGCTGTTGTGTGTTTTTGTGGGAGGAAAGTCAAGGGAACTTTCTAGGAATATCATTCATTAGATTGTACAAAATTTGGCAGCTGAATTACCTGTGTCTCATTTCATAAGATTGTACGAAATTTGGCACCTAGGTGTAAGGTGTTTGATTGGCCTTTTCCCCTGGAGGAAGTCAGGTAGGAACTGGAAGATGCTTCGCTGGCGATGAGTATAGAAATGGTCATGTCCCTGTTGAAGAGTTCAGAACCCTACCATGCGTAGACAATTCAAACCGCATGTCGAATTAGGTGCACTGTAGTAGATGTGGCATTGCACCAGCTTTCTTTTTACAATGGAAACTTGGACAGCAACATCCTAACAACATGACTTGCATACATCGTTGTGCTTGGTGATGAAAAGGTCATGGGGAAAACTTTCACCTGCATCGATGCCTATTGGCTATTGCACATGTGCAACTTTTAGTCTATGTAATTTGGTATCGAACTCCTAGTCAAGGGAATTTCTGTCCAATCCAAATAAATTTAAGAGATGCAATGAAATGAAATGCTTTCTGATTCCAATTTTTTAGTGGTTCAATGAGAACTGAACAATATTTTGGGAGAGTCCATTTACTTCACCATAGACTTCACGAGTTACACAACATGTTGTATGGAGTAAAGGTTGAACGTGTAGCTGCCATTTACATTTGAATGTTTCCATGATGATCCTTCCATCACCATCATTGTAGCATCTAATTGTTTCACTTACTTGAAGGAGTTTTCAATATTTATTCATGAGGTGGAAGTTGGACCTGCAAGATGCTTCGCTGAATTGAGACAGCCATGAACCCGTCAAAGTGTCCAAAACTTGGCGTTCATTTGGTGGAAAATGTCGGTGTTTAGACCCGGCACCTACCGAAGGGTGCCCGAGGTAGTGTTTTGGTTAGTGGGGCTCGTCGAGATCAGGAACTCGAAGGTAAACGCAAACATGCGATTTAGACAGGTTCGGGCCGCTAGATCGCGTAATACCCTATGTCCTGTGTGTTGGTTGGATTGAATTGCTTTGGAGGGGGTCCCAGCCTCGCCTTATATTGCTGGGGGTAGGGTTACAGGTCGGTTGATTTAAAAAATACTAGTTGGATTCGACTAGACGAGTTCTACTCTTATTGCTACGAGTACTTTTTCTAATCATCGACTAGTTATTGTCTTGCCACGTAGACTACATCATCTTGCGTCATAATCTCCATGTTAGAAACATCTCGGTGTCCACCCCTATATTTAAGACTGTTCAAACCTTCTTGTGGACCCATAGATGTATGTACGACAGACACCATATAATAATATCTCATATATAGAGACTAGTGTATATAGAGACCGATTACTCGTATGTGCTCATCCATCAAAGCAGAAATTGTGACACAATAGAGCGCACTATGTACTACTACAAGATCCCCACTGATACAGTACCTATGCCTCTGCTGCTACTCTTCAGCCTCACAGTTGCGCTGCAATTCCAAGCCAAGACGATGGCTTTGCCAGGATCCAGCTGCCCAACGCGTTGCGGCGATGTGGACATTGTATACCCATTTGGGATTGGTGCTGGCTGTGCAATGGAAGGATTTGAGCTCAATTGCAGCAAGACTGAGGATGGCCACAGCATCTTGACGTTCCTTGGAGTAATTCCAGTGCGGAATATATTGCTGCTCGAAGGTCAGGTTCGGATCATGAAACACATCTCAACCTTGTCCTACAACCGCATGAGCAAGAAGATCGACCATGATATATGGGGCCGGGACCTCTCCAAAACGCCATTTACATATTCAGCGAGTTCCAACACGTTTACGGTCATCGGTGTCAACACTCTCGCATACATGACGGATAATGTCGTGAGTAGGCTCTGTACAACAAGAATTCATTTATGATTATGCATGGTTAGCTGCACGTTTTAATTCTTCAGTACTACGGATTGGGTACTTTTTAGGCTGCTAATAAGTTAAATCCTCATGTTTATGCAGCATGTGATTATTGGGTGTGTGTCACGGTGCTGGCCCTCCAGCAACATCACGGCACAACAAGGGATATGCCACGGTGCCGGCTGCTGCCAGGTTGCATTCAAAGCGGACATGTCCTATGACGGTGTATATTTCAATGAACTATACAACACTACGGATTACTATACCAGCAGAAGCACCACAGACAGGGCAGAGTACAGGGGCTATGCTGTGCTTATGGAGTCCAACGCATTCCGGTTCAACACAACATATCTGAATACAACAGCTTTTTTTGATGAGCACGCTGGTCGTGTCCCAGTGATCTTGAATTGGGCAGTGGGTAACGAGACGTGTGATGTAGCGAGGAAGAAAAATGATTCATATTGCCTCAGCGCTCACAGCAGGTGCGTTAATTCCAGAAGTGGCTCAGGTTACCTCTGCAACTGCAACGTAGGATACCAGGGAAATCCTTACCTTCGTGATGGATGCCAAGGTCGGTATTGCAAACCTTTTGATTGGTGCCTGTAAATACAATAAAGAATCCCTCAAAGAGTATAACAAAACATTTATCTCATTCAATCCTTGCAGAACATAACTCAACTCGCTAAGTATCATACTCTGTATGCAGATATTGATGAGTGTACTGCCAGCAAACCATGCGCCGGCTGCATCAACACTCGTGGAAGTTACATTTGTCCACCTTCAAGATCCTTGAACGTTGTGGCACTAGCTGTGGGTAAAACACACTCTTTTATCTATAGACATGTTTGCACTTTATTAAAAATTTGTAATGATAGTAGCTAACTGAAAACTGCACAGGTTCAAGTATCGGAGTTGTAATTGTGGTCATAGCCATCACCTGCACGTACTTGTTCCGTGAAAGGAAGAAGTTGGCCAACATCAAGCAGAAGTATTTCCAACAGCATGGCGGGATGCTTCTGCTGCAGGAGATAAGGTTAAAGCAAGGAATTGCCTTCTCCATCTTCACCGAAGCAGAGCTCATTGAGGCAACGGACACGTTTGACAACAAGAACATCCTTGGACGTGGTGGCCATGGAACCGTCTACAAGGGCACGCTCAAGGATGGTAGTCTGATCGCAGTCAAACGGTGTATATCGATGACCAGTGAGCAGCAGAAGGAGGAGTTCGGCAAAGAGATGCTCATCCTTTCCCAGATTAACCACAAGAACATTGTGAAGCTACTGGGCTCCTGCCTTGAAGTAGAGGTTCCAATGCTGGTCTATGAGTTCATCCCGAACGGCACACTGTTTCAGTTCATCCATGGTGGCAATGGCTGCCACAACATCTCATTCTCAACTCGGTTACGCATTGCCCTCGAGTCTGCTGTGGCCTTAGCTTACCTGCATTCATGGGCTTCGCCTCCAATCCTTCACGGCGATGTCAAATCCTCCAATATACTCCTCGATGAGAACTATGCAGCTAAGGTATCAGACTTTGGGGCCTCGATACTGGCACCAAGTGATGAATCTCAGTTTGTCACACTTGTGCAAGGGACTTGTGGGTACCTAGACCCTGAGTATATGCAGACGTCCCAGCTGACAGATAAGAGTGATGTCTACAGTTTCGGCGTCGTTCTCTTGGAGCTTCTCACTGGCAAGAAGGCGTTCAACCTTGGAGGGCCTGAAAACGAGAGGAGCCTTTCACAACGCTTCTTATGCACCGTGAAGGAGGGCAGACTCATGGACATCATTGACAACCGAATCATGAACGAGAACGATATGGGATTGCTGGAGGAGGTCGCAGAGCTCGCGAGGCAGTGCCTGGAGATGGTTGGCGAGAGGCGACCGGCAATGAGAGACGTTGCCGAGAAGCTGGACAGGCTGAGCAAGGTTATGCAGCACCCTTGGGTGCCTGCGCAACATAACCCCGAAGAGATGGAGAGCCTGCTTGGGGAGTCGCCTGTGGCCAGCTTGGAGATGATCAGCTCTGGGAATTTCAGCATGGAGAAGAGGATCGTGCAAGGGATGATGGAGTCTGGCCGTTAGATTTGGCCCCATCATAAGCAGTCACAGATACATGGTGATCACCTGACGTGCATTTTTGCATACATCTCTTTGTTTTAACGGTGATCTGCTATACTTCAGAGTATGTATAGTTAGGTTGCTTTGGGAGAAGTGAGTTATCAGATTTGCTTGAATTCAACTGACTGTTCTTTCATTTTCGAAGATCAATTCCACTGACTGTGCATTTATATGTTTGCAGTAAATATAATTAATTGATTGTCACTTATTGTGTTTTGTAGAGGAAAAGTTTCTTCTCTTTTGCCACCTCTTTCCGCTAGCGGTTGTTTATTCTTTTCACCTGCTCTTCGCTGGAACGGTGTGATTCGGGCATTCGGTGAATCCTGAATGCTGGACAAAGAAAAAACATATTTGTTTGGTGGACTCTTTTCAGCCCAAAGGAGTGAGTGGGGCGCTCACTTGCTCGTTGTGGACTTTGTGGTTGCTTCTCTGAGCTGGGCTGGGCTGGGCTGGTAAACCCATTTTTAGTAAAGTGAGTGGGGCTGATGCTCACTTGCTCGCTGTGGACTTGTGGTTGCTTTGCTGAGCTGGACTGGGCTGGTAAACCTAATTTTTCCAGCACCAACAACGGTCCAACCCCTGTCTCTTTCCAAGAAATCTTCCTCAGCAATCTTTTATTTGGCCAATCTTAATGCCAGTTTCTGGGGTTCATAGACGGTTATGCGGTCAATGCACCTGTGAACATCTCTCGGTTATCCATCAATCATCAAAATCTAGAGAGATGAATGGGAATTGGAATTTGAGGTTAGGGTTTAGAGGATTTCGGGTTGGAGGTTGCTCGTGCCTTGCGGGCCTAGAGGGAGCTATGGGAGGCTCGCCGGTCGACAGTGGAGGCGAGGGAGCGGAGGCGGCAAGAGTACCGCCGAAGCCGGGAGGTGGAGGAACCCCAGTGGGTGGCAAGGGTGCCTGGCCCTTACAGGGTAGCGTCGAGAAGTGGAGACAATGGCAGCGGAGGCCAAAGGAGCTAGGGGGAGGTGCTAGCGGCAAGGATGATATGGGCGTCGAGCTCGGGAGTTCGTGAAGTATCCCGCGTGGAAGATGAAAGGAGGAAGAAAGAGAAAGGAGAGAGATAGGGACCAGATGGACTGTTGCCTCAAGATTCAACGGTGTTAAGCATTGATTGATAGAAAAATTAAATTTCAATCAATTGATACCGGGACGGTGAGATTTACTCCTCCTCAATCTATCGATATGTTTGCTGTTGTTTAAAAAAAGACGCTTTTATGCAGAGTTGAAGAGTGAATTTCCGTTGTGCAAGAAGGGGAGAAATCAATCCGTTTACTGCGCATATCATGCTCCAAATTGTTTTTTTTTTGTCACACATTAAAGCATGAATCCATTCCCAGTCTCCTAGCCCGCGGTCATTCCCCAATCCCCACTTGCCGCGGTTTGATCCTGCACAGCCGGCACCCGTTGCCCGTTGGTGCTCCGCAGCGTAGGCTCCCACTCCCCCGCCCACCATTCCGTTCCCACCGTCCACTCCTCCACGCCGGAGAAACCGAATCGAATCAACCCGGCGAGGCGAGGCGGTAAAATCCGGCCGCCTCGTCTCACCGCCCGGTCGTTCAGCTGACGCGCGGGAGGGATAAAGCGCAGCCAGCAAGCCCGCCAGCCAGTGTGCGTCAGCCATCAGGCAGGCAAGGCCGCGCCGCAGCCGCCAGCCGCAGCAAAAGGCCGCGCCGAAAAGCCCCTTTCCCCTTGGCCGCATCCCCGCATCATGACGACGGCGACGCCGACCCGTCGCTGCTGCTGCCGCCGCGGCACTAGCGCCAGTGCCAGTGCTCGCGCTGACGGGCGGGGCGGCCCACCGCCACCACCACTGACCCGGCCACACTCCCACTCCCCCCCGCTTGCTTCTCCGACTTGTGCACCCCCACCGCGCGCCACCTTTCGCTTTCGCTTTCCCCTTTGCATTCCCCCGCATCGCACTTATCTTGCTGCCCGCCCGGCAAGCCCCGCCTCGCTCGGGGTCGTCGGGGGATTTGGACGGGACGGCGGAGTGGGAGAGAAAAGCAACGCCAGCGCGCGAGAGGGAGGGAGCCGGGCCGGGCAGTCAGCCGTGCCGGATGGGCGTGCGGGAGGAGCTGTAGGCCGTTGACCTCCTCGCCTGGGCGGGCAGCAGGGAAGAGATGAGTCCCCGGAAGCAGCAGGGCGGGTGCGGGTGCTGGGCCGCCGTCGCGCGGGGCCTCCGCGGGGCGTGCTTCCGGCCGGCGACCGCGGCGGCGGCGGCGGACGGCGACGGCGGCGGCGCGGCCAAGGCCAGCCACGTCCACGACGCAGGTGGTGGCTCGAATCTTGTCCTATTCTCTTCTTTTTCCTAATTCCGTTTTCAGTCGGTTGGTTGGCGGATGGCGATCGTTTGTTTGGTTCTGCGAAAGATTTGTTCCCGCTTGCTTGTTCGTTAGTGGCAAAGGCTTGGTTTGGCGATTAGCGTGATGTTGTGATATACGAGTCTATGACTGATGTACTGATCATCTATGGAACGTGATGTTGTGATATTCGAGTCTATGACTGATGTGCTGATCATCTATGGAAAAAGGAAGAAGTCCATATTACCCCCTCATCTCTTCCATGAGTCTAGAATTCAACCCCAAACGACGAACCCGTGTAACTGACGTCCTCGAACTACGCAAACCAGGTACGCGAATTCTAGACTCATGGAAGAGATGAGGGGGGTAATATGGACTTCTTTCATGGAAAAAAAGGAAGTGCTTCTTTCTTCTTCGTGGCTCTGTCCCGGGCACTCTTGCTCGTGTTCCTTGGGTTCATCATGGATTTGATCAGACTATTTTGCTTAGTACTCCTTCATAGCTTAAGAGCGATTAATAGATTGGCATGAAGGTTATAAGGTCAAATAAGGATAAAGCCTTATTTGATTAATAGATTGGCCTTTGAATTGAAACTCAAGGTAAACACATCTAGGATGTCCTTTGCGTGGTTTGCACGAGGTTCATGCTCTCTGTCCTTACCGAAAATGTGGATGTAATGGTCTAATGGTCGATCAACCTTTGAAAAAGCCATTCATGGTTATCAGGTGCTGATTAGAACAGACTAATACGGCATTAGGCGAGCATCTGTGAGCTTAGTCAGCGCCTGATGCCTAATGATGTTCTTTTCTGTGTATGAACTTAATCATGGAATATTTATGAGCTTCCGCACAATCATTTGAATGCTGTATGAATAAGAGGTAAAAGAGTGCGTTAATATGATCAGTATGAAAATCCCCTTCCTGTCTGTCAATAATTTGTGCTCCTTATGTTTCCATCCAAATAGCTTTATGCAATTCAATGATTCATTGTGTCACATTTCAATTGTCAATTGAGATTTTCTGTTCATACCCAAAAAAAATTGAAGCTGAGTTGGTCAAAGCATGAAGAAAAGTCTTTGGTTCATTGGTTCCAGGAGCCAATTACATCTGACTTGTGTTGCTTGCGGCTGTTATGTTATCATATTGCCCGAAATTGACACCGCACAAATGATTAGCCTGGATAACATAACAAAACATACGCATGATACTTCAAGTCAACTGGATAGGTTTTGTCTTGTATTAAAAGCTGAGGATGATTATGCCAAGTACATAATACTTTGGGTCCATGCCTATCAACTTGTCTAACCATTTTGGATCTGGGGGAGCCTGAGAGTGAATAGCTATTGGCCTTGGGAAATTGTTCCATCTTAACTTATTGGGTAAAATTTCAATTTTTTTTCTGTGTGATGTGCTCAAGCAACTTTTTTTCTCTGTAGCAGCAGAGACGAGGTATCTGAATGCTAGCAATCGGGAGCTTGGTCATCATTTTCAGACAAACCATGATGGTGAAAATGGTGTTGATGCATCAATTGAAAAGAAAACACCCCCCAAGCTACTTCAGTTTACCTTTCAGGAGTTGAAATCTGCCACCATTAACTTCAGGCCAGACAGTATTCTTGGGGAGGGTGGGTTCGGTTATGTCTTCAAGGGATGGATTGAGCCAAACAGCACTGCTCCTGCAAAACCCGGCACAGGTGTTACTGTGGCAGTTAAAAGTTTAAAGCAAGATGCCCTTCAAGGTCATAGAGAATGGGTGGTAAGTATTGTATGGCATCTAAACTATATCTGTTAGTTGTAGCTACCGCTTTTAAAAGAAATCACATTTTCAGGCAGAAATTGACTTTTTGGGACAGTTGCATCATAAACACCTTGTTAAGCTGATTGGATACTGTATTGAGGATGATCAAAGGTTACTGGTATATGAATTCATGGCACGAGGAAGCCTTGAAAATCATCTATTCAGAAGTAAGCAATCACCTAACACCATAATTGCTTTAAGTCGAGTAGATTTAGTGTTTTACTACATTCATTTCCTCCTTGGACCTATCTTGTGGTTTGCTTCCTTGATAAGTCATTTTACACTTTTCTGAGCAATCTTGGTTTTTTTTTTGTCCTTGCGACATCAGAGGTCATTAAATTCTGACTTGACTTGACTATGGATATATCATGTTACTATGTATGGTGCAACCGTGCAATACCTTGTGGTCGCTGGTGTATACCTGAGCAATTTAGCCTGTCCGAGTTATTATATTTTAGGTTTTACTTGTGCCATTTGATATTACACCTATTCATATCTTCTTAGTTAATAGATGGTGGATTTCCAAAAGAAAAAAAATCATCAGTCGTCTACAATAATAGTGGGCAAGGAGCCAAGGATGAATGCCTACTAGCAATGGTGGTGTTCATTCCATTGCTAACTTAGGTCCTCCCAATTGTAACTGTTATTTTTGCCAAAAAAAATGCTTTGCCTGCTTTTTCATGAAGTTGATTTTAATGTCCGTGCCTAAATCTTGTTGACTTTCCTGATTGATGATAATTTTTCTGTCTTCTCCCTTTTATGATTCTGTCATCTTACTTTGTTTAATCTTGAAGGGGCTCTTCCCCTACCTTGGCCAAACAGAATGAAGATTGCTCTAGGTGCTGCAAAAGGCCTAGCCTTCCTCCACGGAGGTCCCAAACCAGTTATTTACAGGGATTTTAAGACATCGAACATTCTTCTTGATGCGGTACTGTATCTGCTATATCTGTTTCATATCATGCTTATATAATACTGCTACCTTGTTAACTGTGGTGATTTGTTTCTACAGGAGTACAATGCAAAACTGTCTGATTTCGGTTTAGCAAAAGCTGGTCCTCAGGGTGATAAAACTCATGTCTCTACTCGGGTTGTTGGCACCTATGGTTATGCTGCGCCAGAGTATGTAATGACAGGTATCGAGGAGAACTTTTAGCTTCAGTAGCTACTTGTAGCAAAATTTCTGTAGCTTGCTGTTACCTGCTGTGTGTTTGAACTTTACAATGTTTCTCTGAGCTTGTAGATGTTCTCATTTTCTCACCAAATGTTTTTCCCTCTGAAGACATAAACTGGGGGGGGGGGGGGGGGGGGGGGGGGGGGGGGGGTCGTCTTGATGCTGTGAGGGCCCTAGACATAAATTACAGATATATGATTGCTTATTTGCTTCTGTACTATAATTTCTCTATCCAAATTTGTTTGACCAACCATAATCACAGGAATTGCACATACTTTTGTGCTAATGCACATGACCATATGTCTTCATCCTGTAGTATTTTTCCCACGGGATTTTATAGCCTACCTGAAGCTTAAAAAAATTAACAATTCAGTTTATGATTGTTTCTTTCTGCAGTTAATATGTCAAGTTTTGTTGCTCATGTCATGCATACTGTTCAGGGCACTTGACATCTAAGAGTGATGTCTATAGCTTCGGAGTTGTGCTACTCGAGATGTTAACGGGCAGAAGATCAATGGACAAGAAGCGGCCTACAGGGGAGCAGAACCTGGTTGCGTGGGCAAGGCCTTACCTAAATGATCGGCGAAGGCTCTATCAGCTCGTAGATCCTCGCTTGGGGCTGAACTACTCTGTGAAAGGGGTGCAGAAAGTTGCTCAGATCTGCCATTACTGCCTTAGCCGTGATAGCAAGTCCCGTCCATCGATGGATGAAGTTGTCAAGCAACTCACACCATTACAAGATCTAAACGACATGGCATCAGCATCGTCGAGGCCTCGCTCAACTCAGCGCGGTGAGTAAACATGAACGAAGAGCTCATCACCAGTTCATAAGAGTGTAATTCTGGAAGCACCATCCAAGATGAGTAATGAAGCTCACTGATTCTATAAAGAGCTGAAGCTAACTGCTATTCGCTTTTTTATTACAGGAAAGGTGCATCGATGACGGACGGTTCTGCTGTAACAGAAGAGCATATTGGTGATTCTTCTGGTCGCTAGACGCTTGTTTGCTTTAATTGTATAGCAAAATTAGCTTTGATGTTAACTGCCGATATACCTGGGGATATGACATGCATCCCCCAGATGTCTCGCTCGGCCCAATCACACTCTGTTTGGCTGTTTGCCGAAGCGAGATAACGATGTATCTGATTGCAGCATGTAATAATTATAATAATAATCATGGGTAGAATGGTTGGTGTGCGCCCAGGTCAGTGATCTTGTTGGGAGTTTTTAGTTGGAGCTGCAACGAGAATGCTGCTGTTGTGCGATAGAATACATGGATAGGGAGAAGTAATCTGAGCCTCCAGCTGCCACGCATGAACAGTCTTTTGAAACCTGTGACTCCTGCATTGCTGATCTCGGCTGGGCATCGTACGATTCTATCGTATCGTATCCACCCAGCGTTTAGCCAGGATCGCGCAGCTCTGCCCCGCTGTCACCAGGACGCGCCACGCATCGGTCGCTGTTTTCCGCTGACGGAAATAGAAACACTGCAAGCTCACACCACCCGAGACGGCGTGCGTGGCCCACGGCCGAGGCCGGAGACCTCGCGTCGCCGCCGGAAACGCTCCAAACCCCGCGGCGGGTCACGGGCGCCCACGGCGCCGCAGAGGACAACCACGTCAGTCTCTGCTGCGTCCGTGCCTGGCCCGGGAAGTCTCGAGCTCCGCCAACTCATCGGTCCCCGCGCCATCGCCTTGCCGTGTTCCGGGCGAGCACGCGCGGCAGGGATGGCTAGGCAGCTACGGCCGCTGCTGGAACTGGAAGCGGACGCTTGCTTCCTCTGCGCCACCGCCGGCCCGTGAGCCCCCGGGCGTTGGCCGCTTGCGCGCGCGTCCTCGGCTCCACGCCAGGTGCCCGCCCCCCGCAGCCGGCGCGGCCAACACCTGGCGCCCATCCCGCCCGTCCATACCTGCATGCATCCGTCCCGCGTGCGGTTCGCTTGCTTGCGGAGACGCGACCGTGATTAGCGTTGACAAATCGTGCTTGCTGGCTGGCTCGTGCCTCCACGATCCGACAACTGTGCGAAGTATTTTGAGAAGCCGTAGTAATTCTAACATCACTCTGGTGGCCTGGAAGTCAAGATGCAATTTCAAAACAACTTTACCATCAAACCTGAGGAGAAGCGCAAAACAGCTTACGAGGAGAAAAAAATGATTTCTCCCCTCTCTTCAAGCATTAAGTGATCATAAAATTACTTATATTACTATTGAGAAGTCATTTTACTAAATATTTTGCAAAACGGCTTCAGCTCCACTAGAGAAATCGCTCCACCAAAGGAGCTAGAGCTAAAGCTCTACCAAATGGGATCTTAGTTGTGTTTTAGGGCCTATTTGGGAGCACTTCACTTCACCAAAAATCACTTCACTCCACCAACTCCAAAAAAATCGCATCCAAACGTGTTCAGCTCCAGCAATTCCGGCTCCAGGAAAAACGTGGAGCAGGGGGGTAGATCCACGTTTTTGGTGGAGTACCTCAAGGGGTGCTCCAAAAATCCCCTTTACAGACCTCCTCGTGGAGTTGGTGGGTATTTACCCACCACTGCCACTCGTTATACAACGTAACGGTTCGCGAAATAAAAAAGGCTCCCGTCACGTCGGCCGGCCATGCCTGCCGCGCCGCTCCCGCCCGTCGCGCCCTGCGTCGCCCGGCGCCGCCACCCGCCGCGCCGCCCGCCGCCGCTCCTTACCCGCTGCACCCCGCGCCGCCCGCCTCCGCGCGTCGCTCGCCCCTGCCCGCCGCGCGCCGCTCGCCTCGCCCCACGCCCCGCGCCGCCCACCCTCACCCGCCGCGGCCTGCCGCGCGCCGCCCGCCGCCCGCCTGCCCGCCGGTCCTGCGCGGCCTGCCTGCTCGAATGAAGAAAATCGATCCCAACCAGCAAAGGAGAAGAAGGGAGAAGTAAAGGACACTGACAAGTGGGACCCATTCACATGGGTATAATGGACTTTACACAGCAAGATCTTCTATTTCCGGAGCTAGATCTATGCATTTTGCCAAACATGTGGAGAGCTCTGGTATTTTTTTGGAGTTGGTGGAGTGGAGCTGCAATGTGGTGGAGTTGGTGAAGTGGAGCTCAAAAATTTAGAGTGGAGTACTCCCAAACACCCCTTTAGAGTCCGGTTGTAACAAACTTGAGGGAGATGCACAGGAGATAGGCTCGATTAGTTTTAAAGATAGATTTCACCATGTATCGCAAGTTGTATTTAAACACCGAGTTTGATCGAGTATATTTGTTGGCATCCGTCCTGTATAAACGTGCAACCTTGGTGAGCTAAGCAACCACGTTTCCTCAATTTTACAAGATCACTGTGCACTGCGCTAGCGTGCTTCACTGAGCACTGTGCTAGCGTGCTTCACTTCACCTTCGCTCCAGCCGTGACGCTTTCTCTATAAAAGGGAACGTGAGCAGTGTGCACAGCCCGTCACGGGCCATCGCTCGAGCCGGCGCAATGGCCACCACCACCGCTGCCAACGTTCGCGTCCTCCTACTGCTCCTCGCCGCCGTCCTCCTGCCGGCCTCGCTGGCGTGGAGCAACTGCCCCCCGCCGTCGCCTGGCGGTGGCGGTGGCGGGCACGGCCCCGGCCGCCCGGGGTACCCGGCGCCCGGCAGCGGCTCCCCGACGTGGCCTTCCCCCGGCTCCGGCGGCTCAGGCGGCGGCCACGGCGGCTCGCCACCCCACCACGGCAAGCCACCCAAGCACCACGGCAAGCCGCCGTCCAGGTGCCCGCCCTGCAACCCGCCGTACACTCCTCCGACGCCCCGGCCGTCCCCGCCCTACGTGCCGCCGTACACCCCTCCGACGCCGCGGCCGTCGCCGCCCTACGTCCCGCCGTACACCCCTCCGACGCCCCGGCCGTCCCCGCCCTACGTCCCCCCGTACACCCCGCCGACGCCGCGGCCGTCGCCGCCCTACGTGCCTCCGTACACTCCTCCGACGCCGCGGCCGTCTCCGCCCTACGTGCCGCCGTACGTCCCTCCTACGCCGCCCTACGTCCCACCGTACGTGCCGCCGACGCCACCCTACGTCCCGCCGTCGCCGCCGTACGTGCCCCCGACGCCGCCGGCGGGTCGGACGTGCCCGATCGACGCGCTGAAGCTGAACGCGTGCGTGGACGTGCTGAGCGGGCTGATCCACCTGGTGATCGGGCAGGAGGCGAGGTCCAAGTGCTGCCCGCTGGTGCAGGGGATCGCGGACCTGGACGCGGCGCTCTGCCTCTGCACCACCATCCGCGCCCGCCTGCTCAACATCAACATCTACCTCCCCGTCGCGCTCGAGCTGCTCATCACCTGCGGCAAGCACGCGCCGCCGGGGTTCAAGTGCCCGCCGCTCTACGACTGATCGATGACGAGAGGGGTCGTCGAGGAGATCGATCTCGCTCCCCAGCTAGCTACATACATATGGCGCCGCCTGAGCTCGCCGGCATGCGTGGTGGCTGGGATCATGCGCCGCAGGCGGCGGCTGCCAGCGTGTCGAGGATTTGTGTCGTCATAATTACTTTGGTGTTCTTGAGTGTGATGTGCTTATATTATCATCAGATGGAGAACTTTCTCGGTCTCCTCCTGAGTGTGTGGGTTAATCAGTCGTCGATGCGTGTATCATGTCGCTCGATCTTGTCTAGCTTCTGGCGACACGCAGCGGCAAGTATTGGGTTCGTTTTCAGAAACTGCTTGGTTCATTTCCATAGCTTTATGATTATGCTTCATTCTGTTACTAGCTTTGGCTGCGAATTTGAGACGGACGACTTGCATGATTGGCACAATAAGATCCAAGCGTGACCGGTCACACTGACCATAGCACATCGATTTCTGTTAAAAAAGGTTCTAACTAGTATTGATACTAATCCAAGTTTACACGTGGAGTGCATTTAAAATCTTACATAAACAACTTATTATCAGCAGCAATTCCTTGAGGTATCTTTTTTTTTTAGAGAAACTCCTTGAGGTATCTTAGATAAACAACTTATCAACTGCAAATTCCTGAGGTGACAGACATGCTGTTCTTCTTCAGAAACTACTTTTAATGGCTGGTTCGGTTCATCTCCTCTTCAATCCTTTCCAACTCCTTTTTAAATCCTGATCAAACCGATCCAATCCTCTTCAGTCCCCAGTAAACCAAATAAGCCCTAACATAACCGCTGATGCGATTTTGTTCTTGGAAAATATTAGAGTTCTATTTGTAAAGATCTTGACAGGATACTGATATCTAGTGCATGTTTAGGCACTCTTTCAGAATTTTTCCAATGAACCATCTTTCTTCTAGACGAAACTCGACCGAAACTCCGAAAGGCCCCAGACAGAAAGTTGACCGTGGGCCTCGACGTTGGGCTCTGCGAGTTTAGTGTTGGACCGAAACGACGATTCCTTTTCTCGACAAAGCCCACGCAGACAGAGAGAGAGAGAACATCAGAGAGGCCCACTAGGCCCGCCAACTAGACGGCCAGCGCTTGCAATTCCCTCCCATTCATCGGGCCCGTCCGGCCCGTTTGTACCGTATCGTGGTGGGGAGACTCCCCCGCGGGGGTTCGGATTCGGGACTCCAACAACCGCCTCCGCCTCTTTTCTCCGTAAAACTCCATCGTTCCCTACTTAGGCTAGGGTACAGATATTCAAACGGACGGTCCGACACTACGCCACCACGGGCCATACCAACGGCCTTAGGCTCCGCTAGGCCCGACCAACTTCGTGCCGGGCTAGACCCGGCACTACACCACCACAGTGCCGGGCCATGCCCGCCCACGCGTTGCACCAACGGCTCGGGCATGACCCACGAGCCCATTTCGTGCTCTACCAACCCGGCTGGCATGGCTAGCCCGATAAGACCCGTGCCAGCCCAGGCATGGTAGAGAAGTCGCTGCCGCCAGGATCTGTGGAGGAGAGGAGAGGGGGAGCACAAGTGGCTACGCCGGCCTCTGCTACCGCCTACTAGCGGTCGAGGGGAGGAAGATAGGGAGGCCACCGGAAGCCCAGGGAGGGATGAGGGACGGAGGGAGGTGGAGCCATGGTGTGGAGGTCAGAGGGAGGATGGGGAGCGGCTCCACCGTGAAGGAGGGATGAGTAAATAAGGATAGGAGAAGTGAAGAAGTTAACGGATCTTTTCAGACCGGCCACCTAAAATCGTGTTGGGCCAGGCTGCCCGTTGTACTGGGGTGGCAGCCCACACTTGGCACGAGCTACTGGATTGGACCGGCACGGGCACGAAGGCTGCCATGCCGGGCTGGGCTTGGACCGGCTAAAACTAGGCTTTTGGGCGGGCTGCCAGGCCGCGTACCATCTGGACATCTATAGGCCAGAGCCAGGCGAGCGAGTGAGAGAGAAGGGGATCGGGGATTGGATCCATGGATTCGTGGGCGACGGGATTGGTGGGATGTGCTGCGGAGTGGGCGGCGCCGGCGTTGGACAGCTCCGGCTGCAGAACCGCAGCTTCCGCTGCCGGGAGGGGCGCAAGCTCAAGGGACGCATCAGCAAGGCACCTCCATCGCCTCCTTCCTTCCGCTGCGCACAGAAGGGTACGCACGTAGACTCCCCTCTCCTGCGCAACATAACTAAGCAAGCTCCAGTAATGAAGAGTAGTAGAGGTCTCGATCGATCGACAATGAACTGCAAACAGAAGCATGCATTTTACTTTCTTTTCTTTCCTTACGCATGTCAGCACGTTGAAGACCTAACTTGTCAATCAAATTAAAATCCCTCCATTTGTATTATATTTGATGCAGAGAGGGTGACGCCTTCCTCATCAAGACTGTCCAAGATGCTTTCTGCCGCCACTGATGAGTGATGACCGATGACATGCCGCATATGCATGCAGGGTGGCGAGTATGATGTTGTGAAGCCCCTGCTGCAAGAGCATGTTATCTTCAGGGGCCAGGTGTGGTGTGTTTCCACCTCAACTTCTGGGCTCGCAGCCGCAGCACCAACAAAATCAAGCGCTTCTTCGCTGAGGTGCACTACCAGCGAGGCAGCGACAGCCATCCTCAGAAACCCTGACCCAACTCCCATCGTCGAAGCATGCACAATCATCGGTATGTACAAATAATGCTGAGTTCCTTTTAATTTCTTCCTTCTGAACTGCAGTGCTTTGATGTTAAACAACAATGTTAGTGGAGCGATTTGATGTTAATGTTGGTTCAAATGCTTGCAGAGAAGAGCCTCTTTCCCAGTACAGGACGGGATGCGCATTTTGTCCTGCCAGTTTCGACATCTTGCACCCCAAGGGGTGCCGCAAATTTGTTTGTGGGAACGACAAGGACCGGGTAGGACAGCGTCTCGTGAAGTGTAGACATATGAACCTTGACTTGTGAAGTGTAGGACAATGATAATAAACCTGCATCCTGGGATCATATAACCCCTCTGTTTGAAATTGTATGTTATTTTGACTTTTCTAGATATTTTTATACATCTAGACATACATTATATATAGATGCATAGTAAAAAATTATACATCTAGAAATGCCAAAACGACCTACAATTTGGGATGGAGTAGAAAGTAGGGCTTGCGCATAAGCAATCTTGACAAATGTAAGATTTTCTTTTTTGACTTGCTCAACAACATGTGCTACGTTTATGTATTGGGTGAATTTCTAGTGTTGACAATGCGCATTTGTGAACTATGGCGTTGTCTTCGTAGGCCGGTTCTTCGTTATTAACAAAAACAATATCGATGTGGATAGACGTGCAGGTCTTTTTAGGTGCAAAGCCATGAGCATCGGCCATTCCTGTGTGTTTCAAGCGGTGCAAAAAAAGAACACCGGCCACCAAGTAAACTTAGGAGTGGTACCAGAAATGCTCTGTCTGGGTGTTATGATTTTCTGTTGAGACCGTAATACTGGAGTGTAGTTTTCAAAGTTTCAGAAATGCAAACTCACCCATATATGATCAGGCGTGGGGATAGCCTCTTCTTTGTTTTGTTCCAATGATTTTTAAGGAGCTTTTATACTGAAAAATCAGGTGTGGCCCCAGACAAAAAGTTGACCGTGGGCCTAGTAGTTGGGCTCTGGTAGTTGAATGCTCAAACGGACCGAAATTGTCTCTTCTTGTCAGATAGGCCCATAAGGACACCAACTCGACCCAGTAGACAGGTCGGCCCACCAGAGCCCCCTCTTCCCGCTCCCTCTTCTTCCTTCTCCCGTACGACTCCTCTCGAATTCGAATCCAGAAGACCAGAACGTACGAGTACGACGGCTTTCAAGCCTCAACGGTCAGACGGCCGCATCCGGCACCGGCATCCTCGTCACCTCATCAGCATCTTCTCCTGCAAGGAAGAAACGGGGATGTAAATGCTGCGCGCTCACGTGACTCGTGGCAGTCCGGTGTCCGGACCAGCCAATCATACGGCGTCAGAGCCACCAGCGTAGGAGCCCGCAAAAAAGTCTACGCCTCCGTCTCAAACCACCGCAGGACTGTAGGAGCCCGCAAAAGCTTGCACAGCACGCTCCTCGATTCCCGCCCGCCGCTCGCGCACGCGCCCGCCGCCGTCACACTGGCACCGTGGACCCACCTGCCGGCCCGGCCTGTCCCCGCGTGACACCTCATAACCATCGCGGGCGGTCGGACTCTCTCACACGTTCACTGACACGTGGAGCCAGAGAGTCTGAACAGACCTGCGGCCCCACACGTCGGCCTCTTGGGCTCTTGCCCTGGCGGGCGCGCCTCCCACCGACCCCGCCCCGCGCTCCCACGACGGCGACGCCAAAAAAACCGCGCGGGAAACAGCCCCACGCCTCGCGCGCGCGAAACCCAAACATTTTCTTCTCCACCGCAGAAAAAAAGAGAAAGGATTCCTCCGCCCTCCCCGCTCAATTGCTCCTCGCATCTTCCGCGCCCGGCAGGCATTTAAATCTCCCCCAAACCCTGCCCCTCTCTCCTCATCCACCGTCCCCTTCCGACCTCCCTTCCTTTCCTCGCCTCAAACTCAGAGCTTGGCGGCGGCGGCGCGGGTGTGCGCGCACCAGGTGTTCGACGGAAGTCCGCGACCGGCGGGGTGGGCACGAAGGGCGGCGGCAACATGTACGTGGTGAAGCGGGACGGGCGGCAGGAGACGGTGCACTTCGACAAGATCACGGCACGCCTCAAGAAGCTCAGCTACGGCCTCAGCCAGGAGCACTGCGACCCCGTTCTCGTCGCGCAGAAGGTCTGCGCGGGGGTCTACAAGGGCGTCACCACCAGCCAGCTCGACGAGCTCGCCGCCGAGACCGCCGCGGCCATGACCGCGTCCCACCCGGACTACGCCTCGGTGAGAAATCCCACCGCGAAAAAAAAAAATCCTCCCCTTGGGTTTCCTTTCTTCCTGTCTGTGGTCGTTGTCCTGACGTGGGGATTCGGTTGCCCCCCTTTCTCTGCCTGTTCGTGGTTCGTGAAGCTGGCGGCGAGGATTGCTGTGTCGAACCTGCACAAGAACACCAAGAAGTCCTTCTCGGAGACGTAAGTAGCGGCTGATTTTGGCTTGATTTCATCCATTCGTAGCGGCAGGAGGAAGGCTGGATTCGTGGATTGGGTTGTGAGTTGACTTGTGACTGTCGTGGATGCAGGATTAAGGACATGTACATGCACTTCAACGAGAGATCTGGGCTGATGGCCCCTCTGGTCGCTGAGGATGTTTATGAAATCATCATGAAGGTGAGATTCTGACTGTCCCTGACACATTTCTGACATGACACCTGTGTAGATAGTGTTGGTCTGTTTCTGGTGGTTAAATTTACTGTTCCATTGATTTCTTTTTGGAAAGGATATTTATCTTATCCACTAAATCTGTTGTTCTTTGCACTGTCCTTGATGTAAATTGTCCCTCACATGGCTTCTGTATCGTCACATTTCAGAATGCTGCTCGCTTGGACAGTGAGATAATTTACGACAGGGATTTTGATTATGACTACTTTGGCTTCAAGACTCTGGAGAGGTCTTACCTCTTGAAGCTTGGGGGAAAGGTTGTCGAAAGGCCACAACACATGCTAATGAGGGTTTCAGTGGGGATACACAAGGAAGACATTGAGTCTGCCATCAAGACCTACCATCTTATGTCTCAGCGCTGGTTTACACATGCCTCACCGACGCTTTTCAATGCTGGCACACCGAGGCCCCAAGTACTGTCCTTGTTTGCCTTCAGATGATTACAAATGTGGGTTGTGATATTGTTCATTAACTGTTATATGTTTTCTATGATGCAGTTAAGCAGCTGTTTCCTTATCTGCATGAAAGATGACAGCATTGAGGGAATTTACGATACTCTGAAGGAATGTGCTGTCATTAGCAAATCAGCTGGAGGAATTGGTGTCTCAGTTCACAATATTCGTGCTACTGGAAGTTACATTCGAGGAACAAATGGAACGTCTAATGGAATCGTTCCTATGTTACGTGTATTCAACGATACTGCTCGTTATGTTGATCAAGGTGGTGGCAAAAGAAAAGGTATGTTCTGTCATTTCTCAATTCTAATTTCACTGTATTCACAAATTCTTATGAGCTTCTAAACCTCAGGTGCATTTGCTGTGTACTTGGAGCCCTGGCATGCTGATATTTTTGAGTTCCTTGATCTGAGAAAGAACCACGGAAAGGTAATATCTCTACCATTGGTATTTAATCACGTCTGTGTATGAAAACAATAAGCCATCATCAACTTCTGCAATAATTGCAACATTAAATTGACTTTATATATTTTGATTCCGTCATAGTCTACTGCTATCTTGTTTCCGTCACCTAAAGTTGATTCTTTACTTGTGTCAAGAGACCTCAAAGATGGTTGTTCAAGTCTTAGTTTTTTGTTCAAGCTAATGTCTTATAGATACCGAATATTTTAGTTTCCTAACTGTGGTTAAGGAATACGTGCACATGTTTTGTCTGCTATTTAAGTCCTTAATAATACTTACTCCATTCCTTCTAAATTCATAATCCCCTGCACAGTTCTAAAAAGACTTGTTATCCTGAATGATAATTTAATAGGAGGAACATCGTGCAAGGGATCTTTTCTATGCATTATGGGTTCCTGATCTATTCATGCAAAGGGTCCAGAATAACGGAGAATGGTCATTGTTTTGCCCTAATGAAGCTCCAGGGTTGGCTGATTGCTGGGGTGATGAGTTTGAGAATTTGTACAAGAAATATGAAAGAGAAGTAAGCTGGAAATTCTATTTCTATATGTTGTATATTGAAATGAGAGCATACTTTAGTAACCTTACTTTCTGGTTTCAGGGCAAGGCAAAGAAAGTTGTTCCAGCACAGACCCTCTGGTTTGATATTTTGAAGGCACAGATAGAAACTGGTACACCATATATGCTTTACAAGGTATGTTTTTGGCAACTATCAACCATACAGATAGGTGTTCCTGAATCCTGCTTCTGGATTTGTAATTCTTTTGGCAAATTTTGCCAGCTTTTACTATCAGGCTCTAAGCATTTTTTGTTCTGGTTATTAACTGTATGCAGGATACGTGCAATAGGAAGAGTAACCAGCAGAATCTGGGCACAATTAAATCATCAAACTTGTGCACTGAGATAATTGAGTTCACAAGCCCTACTGAAACTGCTGTTTGCAACCTTGCATCTATTGCTTTACCACGCTTCGTAAGGGAAAAGGTATATCTTGTCAGTGATTCAGCTGAATTCAATCATGAAGGTTGTATTCTGATGTGCTGTATGATAAACTTTTTTCACAGGGTGTTCCTCTGGAGTCCCATCCATCTAAGCTGGTGGGCAGCACTGATTCGAAAAATAGATATTTTGACTTTGAGAAGCTAGCTGAGGTTTGTTCACACCCTATTTGTCCTAGGTCCTCAATTCTCACCTATGTTAAAACAAATGTTCTGATACATTGTTGATATGCCAGGTTACCTCAACTGTTACTTACAATCTCAACAAAATTATTGATATTAATTACTATCCTGTTGAGACCGCAAAGAGATCAAATATGCGGCACAGGCCCATTGGCATAGGTGTTCAAGGCTTGGCAGATACTTTCATATTACTTGGCATGCCATTCGATTCACCTGAGGTACTTACCCCTAGCTCTGCACTGGCACTTTATCTCTCTGTACTTAGCTGGTATGTAACAAATAATATATTTTCCAGGCTCAGCAGTTGAATAAGGATATTTTTGAAACAATTTACTATCATGCTCTGAAAGCTTCTGCTGAACTTGCTGCTAAAGAAGGTCCTTATGAAACATATGAAGGCAGCCCTGTCAGCAAGGTTTTCTTCTCATAATTCACTGTTTCAATTATTGTACTGTAACGTTTTGTAATTCTTATCTTAAAATTCTATGCATTGACCTTAAATATTAATCAAATACTGTCTACCCCTCTTTCTTTGTAGGGTGTTCTCCAACCTGACATGTGGAATGTAGTCCCATCTAACAGATGGGACTGGCCATCTCTAAGGGAAACTATTTCTAAAGTTGGGATCAGAAACTCTCTTCTTGTCGCTCCAATGCCCACTGCTTCCACTAGTCAGATTCTTGGCAACAATGAGTGCTTTGAACCCTACACATCTAACATATACAGTCGACGGGTTCTAAGGTCTGGAAATATACTCTTTTGAGTGCTTGCATTCTGATCTACTTGTGCATACGATTGATGTTTCTGTTTTTCTTCCAGCGGGGAGTTTGTAGTGGTTAACAAACATCTTCTTCATGACCTGACCGAAATGGGTGTTTGGACCCCTACTCTGAAAAATCAGATAATATATGATGATGGTTCTGTCCAAAAGATGACAGAAATCCCAGATGATCTTAAAGCAATCTACAAGTAACGTGGTTCAACCTTTATATCATCATTTTCTACCAAATGCAGTTACTGTTAGAGTGTCTAAAAGTTTGTGTGCAATTACTGCATCAGGACTGTCTGGGAGATCAAGCAGAAAACTTTGGTTGATATGGCAGTTGACCGTGGATGCTATATTGACCAGAGCCAGAGCCTCAATGTCCATATGGAGCAAGCCAACTTTGGGAAGCTAACATCGCTGCACTTCCATGCTTGGTCCAAGGTATTTAGCCTCGAATCATTGAATCAATTGTTTATCTTCAAGCATTTTGTACTTAGCCTATATTGATGATTTATTTAACCTTGTTCGATGTCAGGGCCTGAAAACTGGGATGTACTATCTACGCACACGAGCAGCTGCCGACGCGATCAAGTTTACTGTCGATACCACACTTCTGAAGGAGAACGGGGTATATATCCTGTCCCTTATCCTGTATATGTTCTATACAATCGTTTCCCAAAAACTTGCTGAAACACAACTCATCACGAAATCACATATAT
This sequence comes from Setaria viridis, assembly GCF_005286985.2. Lineage (NCBI taxonomy): Eukaryota > Viridiplantae > Streptophyta > Magnoliopsida > Poales > Poaceae > Setaria > Setaria viridis. Next base: position 4,392,836 of record NC_048266.2, read on the forward strand.
GCAGGTGCCTAATGGCAAGCCTGCAGAGGAAGATGTGGAAGCCAAGATGGCACAGATGGTCTGTTCTCTGAACAACCGTGAAGAGTGCCTGGCGTGCGGAAGCTAGATGCATCCGCGCTGCACTTTCTTGTTCATGACCACAACACTATACAACCGGCTGATGATTGGAGTTCAATAACCAGAACGAAGTCTGTGATGTAGGTTGAGTTGAAAATTCCCAGACTGGGAAAGTGGGAATGCCTTGGTCCCTTAATACTGCTACCTCTGGCTTGTGTTGCACTACTGAAATATTTGGGCTGATGCTCATGTATATATATAATCTACTACTGTCAATGTTTATTGATGTGTGTTATTGCATTTTCTTGTGATTTGCCAATCATTTGCAGTACTTTCTTCTCATCAGTGCCAGTGACAGAACAATTAGGCTAGGCTGGATAATGTTTCACCATAGATGGCTATGATTAACAGGAGTTGCTACTCCCTGGTAATTCTTGGAGAAGCATCTACTTGCAACTACAAATCGAGAAGATGATCACGTTGCATTGCTTCTGGGCACGATTCAATGTCTAAACAGCAAGTGGTAACTGCAAAACAACTCCTGAGCCGGCGGTTCACTGGTTTTGGTTTAGATCGATGTGGATGTGCTGCAGCGCATCAGCCAGCGCGTTCGCTGCCTCGGCGCAGCCGCCGCCGTCTGGAACGCAGATGCGGCCCATCTCCACGATGGTGCCCCGCGTCGCCGCGACCCGCCGCACCAGCGCCGAGAGGTTGCCGGCAGCCGACTCCGCATCGCGCACCGGCGCGGCGATCTCCGCGCCGAGCCCCTCGGCGCGCAGGTACCGGAGCTTGCGGACCTGGTCCGCCACGGCGTCGATCGCCGCGATGATGTCGCCGTAGACGCCGCAGATCTCCGCCATCCGCGCCTCGGCGCGCGCGCACGCGCGCTGGAGCTGCTCGCCGTCGGTGCAGGCGACCTGCGGCGGCGGTGGCTTGACGTCGAGCTCCATCTCATCCACGGGTTGTTGATCGCTCGCCGCTCCAACTTCCCAAAGGATTAGATGAGGACTAGCCTACTAGCACGAGGCGCGTTTGGGCTTTGTATGCAACCTCCCGTCTGGGGAATTGGCTGCGCGGATTAGGAAATTTTCGGCTTCGGCCTGTCAAGCAGGTTGGGGAGATCACGCAACAGGGGCTGCGCTCCTCTTTTGCGTGTGTACACACTATACAAGGTTCAAGACACTTGCAACCGGTTACGAGTACAACTCCGACTCTAGGTTCGTATTTCAACACGGCCAGCCAAGTATGCGATGCAAACTTACGAACTCATTTCGGATTTTGGTCAAAAAGTCTAGTCGGATTCGGATACTTTGGGGGCGTTTTCTTCCGGTGACTTATTTTTAGCACGTGTCACATCGAATGTTTAGATACTAATTAGGAGTATTAAACGTAGACTATTTACAAAACTCATTACATAAGTGGAGGCTAAACGGCGAGACGAATCTATTAAACCTAATTAAGCCTAATTAATCCATCATTAGCAAATATTTACTGTAGCAACACATTGTTAAATCATGGACTAATTAGGCTTAATAGATTCGTCTCGCCGTTTAGCCTCGACTTATGTAATGGGTTTTGTAAATACTCTACGTTTAATACTCCTAATTAGTATTTAAACATTCGATGTGACGGGTGCTAAAAATAAGCCAGTGGAAGAAAACGGAGCCTTTGAATGCTTATTAAATTTCCTGTTGAAATATAAGGCATGGCATGTAGAAGTGTGAGAGAGTCCCCACTTATCATTGGACATTAGTAGAAAAATTATGGAACTCACGAAACAAAGTTCTTACCACTATGTTCGTAATCAGCAGCAGAGCTTGCCAATTTGTTGAGAGAGGGACTACTAAAAGAGCAAACTAGTATAACAAAACAATTAAATAAAAAGTGCGTGTGTGACCCTGGCTCCACCTCTGTTCGTAACAGTGGACAAGACATATTGTGGGAAAAAGTAGAAAATGCTTTGAGGCATGGAAACCCAGATCTACATTTGGCCTTATCTCTTGCGGAACTCGATTATCCTTGTACAATGTAACAGATTTGTACTAAAATAGTTTTTATAGACATACCTCGCCATCTTTGACCTTTCAGTGTCAGAAATGCCCGTGCGTTGCTATAGGTCTTTACTTGCTCTCACGTTATTATTCACTCTCATGTTATTATTCGCTTGCGTTGTCCTAGTCCTCTTGTTGCAAGTATAGTAGTAGAAGACATTTGTGGGTGGTTTAATGCTATCTTTTTATTACGTGGGACCCACACATGGAACTTTTCCAACTTCGCAAACCCCACTCGTTTCGACAAACCTACCTCCCGCAGTCGGCAAATCTCTCTTTTTTCCCCTTTATTTCCCTCTCCTGTTCCTGGCGCGCTCCATCGTCGAGCTCATGCTCACCCGCTGCCCTCCGTGCTGCCGCCCAGCCGCGTGCCACAGCCGAACCCCACCCCTCCCGCACCTCCAGTGCTCCGCGCCGCCGCACTGCTCACCACCCCACGAGCCGAACCGCGCCCTGCCACCGCCACCCTAGCCCGACCACCACCACCTAGTGCCACCCCTTGGCTCGGCCGCCGCCACCAAGCGTCCCTCCCCCCTCTCAGCCTAAGCGCCGCCGGTAGGTCCAGCCAACGGGGCGATTCAACCGGGTGGAGGTCGAAGAAGGCGAAGTTGCTTTTGCAGTTTAGCCCTCAAAAAAAAGGACTGCGGCTCCTGCTCACCCGGCCCCGCGTCCTCGCGCCACCGCCGCCGAGTGCCGCCCCTCCCCTGGACTCACCTGTCAATGCGTTAATCTATACCAAACCTCATAGAAGTTGGACACTTTAACCCGCGGGCCGCGGCATATGTGTTCAACTTCAACCGCTTCACTGATCCTGTTTATTTCAGCTTATTATCTGAGAATCGATTATCTGAGAATATGCTGTCAGCTATAGGCCGGATAAGCTGGGTTTGGCAACTCTGATTATTTGCCTGAGTGCAAAATGACTTGCACGTCCCGTGACTCATGATAGCTGATTTCATTCATGAGTACAAGCAAAGTTGATTTTGATAACATTTTTAAATTTTATAAAACACAAATTTTGATAAAATAATTAGTAATGCATTCCAAGTCATTGAATTAGCTGAGGTAATAGTATATTTCACAACTCACACGACAACTATTAGTAAAAGGAAAGACGACAACAAATAATCGTTTCCTTACGCCAATTTTCTTTGAAATGTTTTATTAAAAAAGGGTTGACTGCTTGCCACGCTGTTCACGAGTGCTGCCTCTTTGCTCGCCGCCTGGTCTCACCCCTTCCTGCTCGCCGCCTGCCACGCCCCTTTCTTGCTGCGCTCGTCGCCTGCCGTGCTTGCCGCACCATCTCACCTACGTCGCTCGTCGGGCCGCTACAGCCATGCCGGTCCACCATCATCGGGCTGCACCGGATCTGTGGTGGAAGGAGGCACCGGAGCTTGGACACCGCGGCAGCCTGGGAGGCGGCGGCGCCGAGGAGTTTCGACCCTAGCACGAGAGAAGGGGAACGGGAGGGAGAGGCACCAATGGAAAAAGGTTCGATTAATCTCGTACCGTGGGGGAGTTGCCACGAATATGGACCCACATGTCTATGTACAGTCCACATGTCAACGAGATTAAGTTGGACCAAACTAAAAAAAAGTGGGCAGAAGCGGTCCTCACGTTAGATATAGGTATAGATATAGATTAGGCAGTCACCAATAAATAAAAAAATTACACGCAATTATCCTTAATAGGTAAACATAATTGTGATTTACTAATGATTCGTCAGTTAATATTAATATATTAATGCATACCAGGTGTAACATCTTGGTATCACATTATATTGATCTAAAATTAGTAACGTTACATGCCTATAAGTGTTGTTATGGTGTCCATAGATAAACACCAATTAGGACAAGCACAACATATAAGTGTCCATTCTTTCGGGCAAAAAACACATAAGTTTTAACACATTAAACTTAAAAAACACATTATAGATGTCTTAAGACTTATATAAGAGCTTTCGTGGAGTGTAGAGTTTAGAGAGAACAACATTATGCAACATGTAATCTCTTTGTTCAAAGAAAATAATTGTACCGAGACCCATGGCATCACCAAAAATTTCCGAACTGTAAATGGCTTGGGAAGATTTTGCACCCTTATATGTAAATCAATATTTGATCTTTATGTGTAACAGTCCATCCGCTTAATCGTGGTCCATTGCTGTTGCTTTCTCGACGTCTCCCGACGAAGCATCACTATCCGCCACCGCCGCCGCCGACCGAGCAGCGTCCGCCGCAACTTTCACCTCCGCGAACACCTGCGTCACCGCCGCGAGTTTCGCCACGTACCCTGCCGTCTTCACGCGCCCGCGCGCCAGCCGCACCTCGTACTCCACGGCCGCGAGATCCCTGTCCACGACCTCATGGGCACGGACGAGCTCGTACAGCTGGGCCGCGGCCTCCTGGCCGTCCCGGACGTGCTCGTCGAGGTCGGCGGCGGACGGGTCCTCGGCGAGCTGCCTCAGCGCGGCAGGCACGGCGAGGGACAGCCTCTCGATGCGGTCATGGACCGGCTTGAACTCGTCCCTGATCCGGCGAGCCGACGCCTCCAGAGCTTCAAGCCGCTCCGTCTGGGCGTGCAACACCTTGAGTGCTTCGGCTAGATGTTTCCTGGCGGCTGAAAAGGCGGCGGCGTAGGAATCTTCGGCCGGCTGCTCAAAGATTAATCCCATGATTTGTCGTATGGTCGTTATGTGCAAAATCTTTATAAAAATATATAAAGTGCCCCTTCAAATATAAAAGTATATAAAGTGGCATCGGACGAGAAATCTCCTTAAATTATCTTAATGCAGTAGAATAAGAACAAGTGTGTGTGTATATATATATTGATATCGTATTATAGACGATTTCTGATCTAGGTTTCTGATCTAGAGATCGAAGACAAGATTGATTTGTTGTAGCTTCGCTAGGTGCGAAATCTTCGTGAAAATAGATAGAGTGGCGTTGCACGGAAAGCCACCCTAGATTTTTCTGTAGTAGAATAAGGAAAAGTACATATTAATATCGTATTATACCGTTATTTAGACGGTTTTTGATATGTAATTTTAGATGACTTAATAAACATCCCACACAATATGTTATCTTTTTAGTTGTCCTGTAATTATACCACATCCCCTAATTTGTGGATGGAACAAAAGAAAATTTACGAGTTTCATGATAACAATAGCTCCTAATGGCGAGGAGTAGTCTTACACTTTTAAATTTCAGCTTTACGACAGTGTTGTTGTATATATATATGCAGTTATCTTTACAAACATAATTTATCACTCCTTCCCTATACAAAGGCGGTTGAAATCTCGTGATTCTTGTGAACCACGGCTGACGGAGTTAGGATTTTGTACGTGTTGCCAAGTCCCCCTCATGGCCCCGCGCTTGGAGCGAGGGTCGCAGGGAGAGCATGTCGATCGGCCCAAGGTGTAGTGACTAGTGAGAGAGAGAGAGACTGGTTCATTGTTTGATCCGAATCAGATGCGGCAGCGCCGGAACATCTCAGCTGTCGTCGTCGCATCTTCTTGCTCGCGCGGGGGCGTTTCCAGCCGCGCCGCCGCGATGTGCTTCGCGATGGCGATATAATCCCTCATGAGCGTGTCGAGCTCGGCGGACGCTCCGTCCAGCTTCCGCTCCAGCTCGAGGCGCCGCGCCACCTCCGCACCGGAGGCGGCGAGGGAGCTGCAGACAGGGCACGGCGGCGCCGTGGTGGCGCCGCCTCCTCCCTCCGCCTCGTCGAAGAGCCCCTTCAGCCCGTCGATCCGGGCGCAGGCGTCCTTGACGTCGGCGAGGAGCTTGTTGAGCCGTTCCGCGGTCGGCCTGTCGACCCAGAAGGAGTCGCCGTCTTCCTCGATGTCGTCGAGGAACTTCTCCATGGAGAACGGCGGCTCCGCGTCGTCCATGGCTGCTGGCGCGCGCGCGTCCCCTCCCGTCTTCTCCATGGTGTGCCGGTCGATCGCCACTAAAGCCGTTGTGCGTTTGCAGATGACGACGCCTACGAGAACTCGATCAAGTCATCTGAATCCTAATCGAGTTCTTGATCTCCTGCAACTTAATCGCAATCATGTAGATGTAGCAGCCTGTGTCCGGATCGGAATCGGACGTCGATGCGTGCGGTCCCCGCGACGCCCTCTCCATGTGTATAAAAGCCAGGCACTATCTGCTCATCTGCTGCCATTGCACGCCGCCATTGATCCATCGCCGGAGTCACAAACTCGCGTACGAGCAGCATGGACCCGGAGCACGCGCTCGCCAGCAGGCTCGAGGCGTACTTCATCAAATCAGGAACCAAATTTCAAACCACGCACCGCTTGCTCCCGCTCGCCATGCAGTCCAGCACGCGCATGGCGCCGTCGGCTGCGTTGGGGGTGCCTCGCATGGCCGGAACCTGGTGGAGAGCTTGTCACCGCGTAGCTGGGCATCTTTTTTCTGGATGATGTTCCGGCGACGAGACAGACTTCTTGACTTTGGCATGGCTTTTGGGAGCTAGAGACGTTTGGCTTGACTTGGGAGCTAGAGACGAAGCTGGTCTCGCGCATGACGTGGCTGACACTGGGGTCGTCTGAGGATGGAAATGATGAGTTGCTCGATCACGAATTTGGCAGCGGCAGCGAGCACTGGTTGGCCACCTTCGAGGGTGCCCTGGCACTGGTGTGCCTGCGCGCGCTTGAACGTGGCGACGAGCGTGTAGGACAGCACGGGCACTGTCTAAAAGATGTGGTGGCATTTTATCTGTGCAAACTGAACTGATGAAATAAAAATATCAGCAGCGTTTTGGTTAGTGGCTTGGAAGATCGGTTTCAGGCTCTAGTGGCGATGAACTTTAAAAAAAAATTAGGTGGGATGGTCCGCAAAGGCCTCACCGTGAGGATCTGCTCTCGATTTCTACCGCGTGGCCACCCGACCGCATCGCCGCTCGCGCCCTCATTTGTAGGGCAATGCAGGCTCGCGCGCTCGTTCGCAGGGAACGCAGGCTCGCTCGCTGGCTCGGCTCTCTCCAACGGCCGCTGGCTCGGCTCAGGCCATCGGCTCTTGCTCAAAATTGCAGCGGCGGTGGTGGACGACGGAGACGACAGCAGCTTACAACGGTGCAGAGGCGGTGAACGACGGATAACGTGGCGGACTTCTAAATCACAACCACTAATGCAAATAAGATATTTCCGAATCACAGCCACTAATGCAAATAAGACATTTAATTTGGTCATGGTACTAGCTAGCTCCAACGCCCTGATCAAGGTGAAAATTCATGTTCATCTTCATCCGTTTCATAGGATACGTTAGGTCGGAGGAGACACAGTACGCTAGAGAGAAAAATACGTTTGCATGTCATGCTCAAGGCATCCCATCATGTGAAGCCCGGAGGCAGCGGCAGCACTGGACAGTGGAGGCGACGGCAGAGGAGGATGAGGCGGTCGTAGGGGGCGCCAGTGGGAAAGGCGACTTCGGCGTACTACGACAGCCACGGTGGAGGATGACGGATGCGACGGCAGCGGAGGATGAGAGAGATTGACGGGAGATTGGTCGGACAAGGGGACTGAGACGGACCATGGCAGGATAGCGGCGGCAGCGACGTAGGAAGCTGGAGGCGACAACTTGCGGAACAAATGTGGCAGCGGCTCTCGACAAGGAAGAAGGAACTGAGCCGTCCGTTTGGAGACGAGCGCCTGAGTAGCACGTGTTGAGCCGAGCGAGTACGAGCGTCGTGGTCGCTGAGGTATCCATCCGCTCGGGTGGCCACGCGGCACAAATCGAGGGTAGGTCCTCATGGTGAGGTTTTTGGGACCGTCCCCATCTAATTTTTTCCCATGAACTTTATGGCTTGGCGTGCGCTCAGCTGGGCACGGATGGACAGGCGTCAGTGCGTATTTCATTTGGAGACATGCAGCTCGGCTCGTTTTTGTGGCTCAATGACCTCACACTCGTCCACGTTAGACTACTTTGTTGGTCTCAAACATCAATTGACTCGGTCAAAACCATGCCACATAAGCAAATTACGACGGAAATCTTTCTTAGGGATAATTTGATCCAATATTAATAGGTGAAGGGATTAAATTGAGCCAATACATAGGTTAGGGGGTGGGGTGGACAAAGTAAATAAAATAGGTGAACGAAGTAAAATGGACTTTTCCTATCAAATAAACTCTAATTATACACTAATAAAAAAGACATTCTATTCCTAATTACACGCGTGCACGTAGCTATCCACCAACAACAAAGTCTTAGACCTTGTTTGGATCCAAGGATTAAACTTTAGTCGGCTAAAAATTAGCTCTTGATGATTCAAACAGTGGGGCTAAAAGTGGGATAAAAATTAGCAAATCTCCCAACTAAACTTTATTTCATTAGCCTTCCGAACCCAGCTAATGGGGGCTAATTTTAGATACAAATGTTAAAAGATTAAAAATACCCTCCTCTAAAACCTTACTATATTTTCTCCTCCACCCTCTAAGGATAGAATGGACTTTTACCAATAAATAGGTTAAAAATTAGCTCAAGCTGCAAACAAGATGAGGTTAATTTTAACCAACTAAAGTTTAAATATTTATACATTTAACCTTTACCTTTAGTTTTAGTACATACTTAATCGCTCCTGTCCTCATCCTCGTCAAACAGATCAGCTTCGGCTTCGCTGAGACTGTAAACTTCAACCCCGCTCGCCGCCGCCGCATCATCTCCGCCTGCCCGGAGTGCCGCGAGCCGACGCTGCACCATGGCGTCGAGGTCCATCAGCCTCGTCTCGAACTCCAGGTAAAGCTCCTCCTCCATCCGCGACAGCTCGACGAGCCGCGCCCGCAGGTCGGGGGCCGCGAAGTCCCCCTCCAGCTCGTCGACTCGCTTCGCCAGCGCGTCGGCCCGGGCGTAGACGTCCTCAGCCACGTCGTGGAGGAGCTGGTTGATCTGAACAGCAGAGAGCGGCGGCGGCGGCCTCTCTCGGCTGATGTCGCCGGCGCGTGCGCCCCCTTCCATGACGATCGACGTTGTTATTGTTATTTGGTCGACGTGTTCGCAGGGGACGGGCACCAGCACCATGATTATAGCGGTCGGGCCTGCATATTTGATCCACGTACGAGTACGACGGCGACTACGACAGGGACTCCAGTCGATCTGGTAATAGTAACCAACTCGATCGATCGATCGATCGAATAGAGAGCATGCACGACTTGTTAAACGCACAAGGCTCGGAGATGATGAATCCGGCTCCGGTTCGGACTCGTGCTATGCGATGGGTGTTTGGCTGCCACTGCAAACCATCGACCCATCGGCAGAAAATTGTCCGCTGCAAGCTGGAGTACGTAGGGTTGTTTTTTTTTTGTTGAGAAAACCGGGTTGGACCATTATATAGGAATAACATCCTTTTTACATTCAGCCCCTTGCAAGGGAATCCTTAAAGAAAGATAAATTACATTGAAATCCTTCTATGGAGCTCCTGCTTGTCCCCAGCGCCGCCGGTTGGATCCACCTCTGCTCGGTACTTCCCCTGCGCAGGCAATAGAGAATAGTACCAAGGAAGAGGTTAGAAGCCGACTCCATAGCCAACGAAGAGGCTTCAATTTTTGAAAACGGCAGCAATGGCACGGCACTTCAACCGCTGAACGGTCTGGCGCATGGCCGTCATCCATGCACACCAACCCGATTTCAACATTACCAGGCAGTGGAATGCATACCTCATGGCTAATCCGCTAGGGACTTCACCATGGATGATGCCATCACCGAGGAATAGCAGGAGGGAGAAGAACCCATGCATGGCCATCCGACTCGACTACCATTTTTACTGATCTAATATTACTGTTTTCCTTTTATCGCGATTACGTGGTACCCTGTGGATTTCAGTAGCAGTCGAAATCACATCGTTAATCGCTTTCCTCGTGGAACTAATACAATCGATTGGATAGATGCTAGAATCACAACTAGTTGGCGTTTGCTTCAGCAGCCTCCGGCACAAGTCGGCCAGTTGGAGATTATGCTACTCGTCAGCGGTAGCCTTTGTGCAAACAATTATTTCTTTTCTATTAACATGTGCATACTACTAAAATTAATAGTTTGCTCATCCAAGAAAGTAAGCATACTGTGTTTGGCAACACAGGCCACAGCATTTGGCACAGATCACCCGGTTGGTGATTTTATTGTTTCTTTTGAAATAACTCGGTTGGTGATTTTAGTTAGCGCTGTTTGTTGGAGAGAGTTAAGGTGCTGTTAACTCTAGCTAGCCACTTAGTAACCATTTGTCCCCAAGTTCTAACAATGCATGCAAACTACCTTTCGTGAAAGGATAGGGTTATACACTTATACTTTCGTAGCACTGTAAGAATCTTATAAAACGGTAATGACTGTAATGTTTGCTTCCACCTCATGCTGAACTAGACTCCAGCTTCAAATTGTCCTTGATCTTCTTCAACTTGGCAACGACATCAGTCATAGCCATCCTTTCGTCAGGCAAGTCACTTGAGCATAGCAAACCCAACTCGAACACTGATGTGAGAGTGCTATGCAAGATGCTATGAGAAACTTCTGAAGAGCTGGCGGTGTGGTGAAAACCATGCACTATTTCATCGTCTTTTGGTACATTACCATCCATAATACGGTCAATCCTTGATGGGAATGCTTGATGAACCCACTGCCTAAGGCTCAGTTCCCCGACAAACATGGGATCTGTAGGCTTCTTGCCAGTGAATACCTCAAGCAGCATGATTCCAAAACCAAACACATCGCTCTTCCTTGATGCTTTCCCCATGAAACCATACTCTGTTCAGGAATGTTTAAAACAAATAAGAATCAGTACAAAATAAAAGAAGTTTGCATGTTAGCAAAGAATTAGTTCAGTCATGATTGGTGAAGAACCTGGTGCCATATATCCAATTGTTCCAGGCATGCTTGCAGAAACCATCGAGTTATTGTCACCTAGCAAGAGTTTTGCTATGCCAAAATCTGCCACGTGTGCCGTCATATCATCATCAATTAACACGTTGCTAGGCTTCAGGTCACAGTGCAAGATTACCTCATGGTGTTGATAATGCAGATATTCTACTGCCATTGACACCTCTAGCATGATATCCAATCTCTTAAGGAATCTTAAGGGTGGCTTGCCTTCATTGTGCAGATGTGCATCCAGGCTACCATTAGGCATGTATTGAAGTAACAATGCTTTAAAGTCTTGGTTTGAACAAATGTTGATTATCCTTATCAAGTTGCGATGTCGAACCCTGCTCAGCACTTGGCACTCAGCATCAAAGCTCTTTATCGCTTCTTCCACTCTTACATTTAGAACTTTGATGGCAACCACCAAACCATTGTTTAGCTGTCCCTTGAAAACTTTGCCAAAACTTCCCATTCCCAACAAATTATCTTCACTGAAATTATTAGTGGCACGAACAATCTCGTGATAAGATATTAATCTGTGACTGATTGCATCAGTAACATCATTGGGATCTGTCAACGCTCCTGGACGTTTTGTTTTCCTTCTTATTGTTACATATAAGCAAATAGCTATTGCTCCAAATGCTGCAAGGGCAGCAGGGAGCACAATTTTTAGGATCTGTCCATTTGTTGAGTGAGGTCTGACCGTACATGGGGAAAAACCTAGGCGTGGAGCACCGCAGAGTGCATCGTTCCCTAGCAACGACTGCAAACTGATATTTGAGAAAATACCTCCTTCTGGTATACGTCCTTGTAGCTTATTGAAGGAGAGATTCAAATTGGTGAGGTATGTAAAATTGGCCAGGTACATTGGGATGTTGCCAGAGAGGTTATTGTAGGAGAGATCCAGTGTTTCCATGCTCGCTAACTTGCCATAAGAATTTGGAATCGAATCTTGAAACGAGTTGTGTGATAAATTGAGGTAGGTCAGCATCTGTAGTTGTCCGAATGAATCTGGAAGGTCACCGAGTAGCTGGTTGGTAGAGAGATCTATCTTGTTTATTGTGTTCAAGCTTCCTATATCAGCTTTGAGAGTACCGATCAAGTGATTGTTTGAGATATCAAGTTCGATAAGGTTGTGAAGATTAAATAAACTCTGTGGTATGGTTGAAGACAACTGGTTATGGGACATAGAAATACGTTGTAACATACTAAGATTACCAAGACCATCAGGTATGGTGCCAGAGAACTCGTTGTCGTCAAGAACCAATTGTTGAAGGCTTCTTAGCATACCAATTTGGGTTGGGATGGGGCCAGAAATGCTGTTACTGGCGAGACCAAGTACCTGGAGATTCTCCATTGTCACAACAGATTTTGGTATTGGCTTGCTCAGTTCGTTGCCTATGAGATCTATGAACTGGAGACTGGTTAAATTTGATATAGTTGCAGGAAGTCCGCCAATTATGTTGTTATCACTTGCCCGGAAAGTTACTAGTGTTTTGGAGAGGTTTCCTATATAATCTGGGAGACTTCCAGAGTGGGAATTGGATGATATGCCAAGGTAACTAAGCTGCCTACAATTTGAAAGAGCACCCAAAAAGTCAAGGTCTCCCTTGAAGCGGTTCCATCCGAAGCTAAGAAGGCCTAAAGAGCCGAGATTCCCAAGTGTGACTGGGATCGGGCCAGTCAACATATTTGTATCCAACACTAGGAAAGACAGGTCAGATAGGTTACCGATGGAAGCAGGAATCGAACCTGTCAGTTCATTATCTGAAAGATGCAAATAGAAAAGTTGTTTCATCTTCCCAAATTCTGGCAGAATTTGCCCTTTCAGCTTGCAGTTTGAGAGATCCAGTTTCTGAAGCCCAGAGATATTGGTTAACTGAACTGGGATTGACCCAACAAGGTTATTTCCACCTAAGGCAAGGTACCATAGATTCGACAATTTGTCCAACCATGTTGGCACAACATCTGTAAAAGCATTTTCTGACAAAGATATTACTTGGATGAACTGGCACGCGCTGAGTCCCATAGGAATTCTACCCACGAAGTTGTTTCCGGATAGGGATAAAACTTGCAACATAGGAAGGCTAAAGCTTTCATTGTCAGGGACAGTTCCGGTCAGGTTATTGTTTCTCCAGAGGCTCAGAACTTGCAGGGAGGACTTATTGAAGATGCTAGGAGGCACTATGCCGGAGAGCTGATTCTGTTGCAAGACAAGGATCTGAAGCATGGGCAAATTACCAACACCAACTGGTATCGGTCCCCAAAGGCTGTTGTTGCCAAGGTTCAGATGGTTCAGGTAAGGCGTGTTGTTGAATAATTCTTCTGGTATCATGCCACTCAAGTAATTCATGTGCACATCAATGAGCCTAATGTTTTGCAGGTTTTGCAGCTCAGGTGGGATGAGCCCTGCTAGTCTGTTCTTGTAAAGAGCAAAGCTCTCGAGCCTCGTGAGGTTTCCGATGGTCGAAGGGATGTAGCCTGACAGGCTGTTCTGGGGAAGAGCAAGAACCCTGAGACGACGCAACCGTCCAAGCTCAGCTGGAATGGAGCCCGTGAGGTTGGCGTTGGTGAGGTTCAGTACGGAGAGGAAAGAGAGGTTACCGATGTGGGGAGAAATGCTCCCATGGAGGGCAGTGTTGGGCAGCTCCAGGGCGGTGACGCGCTCTCGGCGCTGGCTGCACGACACGCCCAGCCAGCGGCAGAAGGACGTGCTGGGGGTCCAGTTGCCGCGCAGGACGCCGAGAGGATCCGAGAGCTGTGCCCTGAACGCGAGCAGCGCATCGAGGTCGGTGTCAGTGCCGTTGCTCCGGGAGGACACGGCAGCCGCCGGCAGCACTTCGGCCAGTGATACGAGGACAATAAGGAGCAGGAGGGCCATGCCGCTGGCGTGTTGCGCTGGGCTATTCACTTGGACCAGATGGAGTCTGGACTTTTGAGCAGTTGGTTCGACATCGTCGCAGCCTCGCAGGTACCTATGCCGTGTATATATAACCGATCTGATAATGATGCTTCTTCTTTAAAGAAAAAAAGTGATGCTGTTTACTACTCATCCATCCCAAATTGTAAGTCATTCCAAAAATTTTGGAGAGTCAAAGTATCTCAAGTTTGACCAAAGTTTGACTAAATTTGTATGATAATATAATAACATTTATGATGTCATCTAAGTATCATTAGATTCTTCATCAATTATATTTTCATAGTATACATATTTGATGTCATAAATTTTTATAATTTTCTCTATAATTTTGGTCAAACTTGATATGCTTTGACTCTCCAAGATTCTTGAAATGACTTACAATTTGGGATGGAGGGAGTACAGTCTATATTCTACGGCCAATAGTGACGTCATCTACTCTATTTCTGTATAGATTAGTCTTGACCTTGTCTTGAACTAATGTTTTTTTTGATAAGGGAGTGCACATAATGTTGTGAGCCATTAAGTCCTGAATGCAATACTAACAGACCGTGGGACTTACGAGAACGACAAGGCAGATGGGCGTGAAGACGACGGCCTTGACTTTTGACTACTCCCAGCAAAGACTTGGAACCATTATCATTTGGAGTGACACGTTTTCATGTGTGTGTGTTTTTTACAAAGAACAAGTCTCGCCGGCTGCTAGGGGCTGGATTGTGTGCGTCACGATTTTACCCTGCGCTCTGTTTCTCCTCGCATCTTGATTCACTTTCTTCCTGGTGGTGGGTGCTATTGTTGTGCAATGCCTGTACGAAACTCTTTTATTTTTTCGTTCTTAGGCAAGAACGTGTGTTTGGTCCAACACGGTACTCTTCTTATTCGCCGCACGGCTAGGACTTTAGCAACTGTCATTTAGTAGGCTCTAATTCAGTTACACCTCCAATCTCTTTGCATGTGAAAGTGGAGTTGTATTCATAGTGGATTCTAATGCATATATGATCGATCCTAATAGGATCATCAAAATCAACGGCATCTGTTATTCCTTTTTTTTCTACCTATTAAAATTATCAATTGTCTGACATTGACTCTTTTGGTTAGTCTAAGCTATTAGACTAATAGTGTATATTTTTTCTTTTTCGATTGGCGTGATAATTTTTTAGATCTTCACGAATATAGTGATTTCTTTTAACACTCTTCCTCTGTATCGGAATATTTATCGTTGTTGACTTTTTCTTAAAATGTTTGACCATTCGTCTTATTAAAAAAATTATTGTGAAAAAATAAATTGGTGTTAAAATACTTTTGATGATAAAGTAAACCACAAATAAAATAAATGAAACATACATAATTTTTTAAATAAGATGAATGGTCAAACATTGTGACTAAAAGTCAATAGCGACAAATATTTCAATACGAAGGTAGTAGGGTAGTATTTATTAAGATAATAATAAATTAGCGATAATTGACAGAAGATAGATTTTATGATCAGCACATGTGATGATGGAGGAACAAAGGCACTACTTCCAAGCTCCAACAACCCTTTCAGTCCAAGAAGATTGTGCCATCCACTCCCAGCTCTCCATCACCTTCTTCTTCAGCGGCCTGCTCTTCAGTTGCCTGACAACGGGATAGCTCGTAACAGAGTTCGGCAGGTACACACCCGTTGGCCGTTGCATCCAAGCAACTTCCTGTCATACTTCCACAGTAGACAGCTATCCTTTCCAAAGACACAGTAGATAGCTACTGCCTATAAATACCCATCATGTTCCTGCTGCGACCTCACGGCACTCGTCTCCTTGTTTATTTCCAAGTCAGAACTAAGTCACTAATCAGTGTAGAGACTTCCCGTGCGATAGAGAAACAGAGATAGCAATGGGGAGCCGGGCACTGTGCTGCCTGTAAAATAGGATTTCCACATGTCGCATGTCGGGTAGGACTTTAGCAATTGTCATTTAGTAGGTCCTAATTCACACCTCCAATCTCTTTGCATGTAAAATTGGAGTTGTATTCATAGTGGATTCTAATGCATATATGATCAATCCTAATTCCTAACCATTATAATATGGATCATCAAAATCAATGGCACGTGTTGTTCCCTTTTCTTTCTACTGAATTACAATTATTAATTGCATTTCACATTAACTCTTTCTGCTACTTTAGATCGTTTAGATCATCACAAATCCAATGGTGTATATGTTTTTCTCTTTTTTCATTGACTTAATAATTTCTAAACCCTCCGGACGAACAACATGCCTTCTTTTAACACTTCCCTTATTACGATAATAATATAATAGATTAGGGATAACAACAATTAATGGAAGAAAGATTTTATGATCTGCAAACGTGACGAACGAACAAACAAACGACGACTTTGACACTAGGATCCCTTGGTCCACAGACACGTATTAAGATGACCTACATAGAAAAAAAAAATCGACAGAGCAGGCTACGATAAGCAGGTACAAATAAATACGCCTATACGGTGCGATAGTGGTACTCGACCCCCGCTACTCCGAGCAGAGCGAAGCCAACGAGGAAAGCAGGAGCTGCTTCGTTAACTTTCTTCAGCTTATCGACGACAGCCCTCTTCCACTCATCCAAACTAACCCTTGCAGCTCTCATAGCCTCGTCACATTGTTTATCCAACTCGACATTTTCTTTGATGGCCGCTTCCCAATCCCACCTGGCCCTACTCGGCTCCGGGATCTGCGCTGCTTCAGCCTGAGAACAATTTCACATGGATTTAATAATAAGCAATATAAAGTCAAAGGTAAATTACCTAATCAAATAGTTAATCCTCGAGAAGGGGGGGTAGGACGGGTGGACCTGAGGTAGGGTGCTCAGGGACCGAGAGGCCGGCGGCGCCGGCAACACCGCGAGCTACGCGCGGCAGGAGGAGGGGACCGCCGGGAATCCGTCGGAGCAGACAACGCAGCGCCATGCTGGACATTGCTGGTCGACCTGTGCAAGCAACGCGCGTAGTCTCAAGAGAGCTCTTGTACTCTCGCCAAAGCAGCTAGCAGCCGGCGTGAAGGCGCTTCGACGATCGGAAACCCTGGCGCGCGCGAGCTTTTATTTCCGCGTCGCGTGGAAACCCTTGGTCGACTCGGAATCAGGCTCGTGAAAAGCACTCCGTCCCACGTCTCCATATCCGAACACGAGACTACGAGTCTTGAATTGAACTTCACAACTCAAAGCAAGGTACTGCCAGAGCAACCTTTATTTTGCAAACCTGTAATATTGACTGGACAGAAGTTCAGACCAACAGATTCGACATGTGTCAAAGAAGCATCTCCAAAGCTCCAAAATTCGAATCTGCTTACAGTTGGATTCACTGAAGCCAAAAAAGAAGAAGAAGAAGAAGAAGAGGGACACGTGTGCGCCCAGATTATGAAGCTGACCAAGGCTAACAAACTCGGTGTATTCCTAGCTACAGTATCAAGTGCACCACATCTCATTGACGGTGGGAACAAATTTTCACAGCACCCAACAAGGTTGTACTGTAGGCTGGGCTTGAAACGAATCATGTAGTACAACATTGGGAGGATCTATTCTTCATAATCTAAGCCGTCATCGTCGTCTAGCTCCGAACTATCAGCCCCGCCCATCAGTGATAGGAACACAAGGACTCCAACAAGCTGTGCGGCCAGGAAGTACTTTGATCTTTGCCTGAATTTCTTTTCCTCCTCGGTCCGTTCCTTCTTGGCTCTGGGTTTCGGCTTATAACCTAAGAACACCAAACGACAATAAGACGTCTGGAAACAGTCAAGAATATAGGCAACACAAGTGCCAAGATAACAGGGAAATGAGCCAGGTGAAGTTCAAGTACAACTTGCTATCACTACTTCAACATTTCCGCGATGCATTTTACTTATCTCGTTTTCAAATGAAAGTGCACACAAGTAAAATGTACAAAAGTAAATATTGTGATAACCCCCTCGACATGAACTTCTGACCAAATCTTCCCAAACATATCGGACAAAAATCATTTTGCCAGATGAGCGCAAGTACCATTATTCTGTTCTGCTGGGTTCTCTTGGGGCCTAGCCATATGCAACCTATGTATAACCATATTGATTTTCCACTCCTATCCTATAACTAAAGCATCGTTTGACACAACTTCTTGATTCAATGAAATCAAGAAACAGTTTGAGCCACCAATGATCCAGGATTACAGAAAGTATTTGTCCGCTAAAATGCTTTTTTTTCAGGGAAATACAATAGGGTGTTATTTAGCGCAGCCACTGCTTTACTTTGTAATGAAATGCATTTTTTAAGGGAATAAGTCATCACTTCATACAGAAATATTATTGCTAAATGCGGATGAGTAGACTGCAGAATGTAGATGGCCTTAAACAGTTCAGTGTGTGCATATAATAGCCATTGGCAATAGCACAGATAAAAATAATAATTTTCAGACAAGCAGATCTTAGTTTCTCCACCATACCTAATTAAATATTGAATGAAATGCATTATTGTATTAAATTCGACAAAATGACAAGCAACAAAGACAACCTGAAAGCATTTGCAGCTCCAGGAAAAAATACTTATAATGGGTGCTAAAGTAAGGCAGAGTTAGGTATAAAACGGCATCATCCAATTTTTAATGTTTTGACAGGTTATCTAGTAGAGTATTCGTGCTATAACTACCGATCTCTGAATTTTGAACATCTGAATAAAGTGATCAGTTTGCTTACTTTGGCCAGCAGATGCTCTTTTCCTGGGGGTGGATGATGATGATGGACTGGGTGATGATCCTAACCCTGAAGATGATGATTCTTCCAGCAATTGGATCTTGTGGTGCTCTACAAAGTTCACCAAGTTTTCATGCTTCTGCAAAGTGCCCCTCAGCACAGATGTATCCTAAGAAGCAGAAGTAAGATCAGAACATGCCTTGAAGTTTATCAAAACATAGTCAAGAATGTTTTGAATCATTTGCTGGACAGATTTAGGTTATAGCTAAGGAAATTCTTCACAGCATAGAGAAACAACTTAATTCCCCTACTGCTAACGCTGGAAGCATTCGAGATTTGCACCAGTTCTTTTAAATAATGTGCTTGTGCAATTGGGCATCTGTGTTTCAAATTTCAATCAATGTTTCTATGCAATTATACATTAGGCGATGTCTGCCATTTGGGTGTACATCTGAGTATAGAGGGAAACTTACAGGCAATGCATTGAGCACAAAAAGAGCATGTCCAAGGAAAAGAGCATCAACATCTGTAGGGCTTCACAAAGAGAAACAGAAATATTAGTGCTCCATAAAAGTCGCATCAGGACAAATATCCAAGTGCCAGTAACAGTAACCATAAAAAAGCACAAAGAAATATGCTGATTCAAGTGAAACAGGTAAGGATCAGTAGCTTACCTATTATCAAATAGAAAGACTTGATCCCCTAATCTCAAAGACAATGCGTCATATGCAGCACTTGCCTTCTGGTATATCTGTTTAAATAAAAAAATTGCATCACAAGCTATTAGTGTGTCGCCCGGGCAAAAAAAAGGACTAGGAAAATAATGAGTAGGGAGTAGGAACCTCCTCTTCTTTTTCTGCAGCATTAAGCTTCGTTATATCCAGTAGATGCTTCACATCTCTAGTTTTCTTCCAATGGAGTATCTTTCCGATGGGCCAGGGGAGATCAGAGAAGTAGATATCATGCGCGATGCTTCCATCAGTAACCACCCAGAGTTCATACTGCAAAGCGTCCGCGAGCCAGGTCGAAACCATGGCCTTCGTGGACAGCACATCGGCGGGAGAAACACTTGGGTGCTTTGAGTTCAAGTCCAAAATTTTCTCCTCCTTCAGATACTCAATCACACCCCCTTTCTCATTGTTGAACGCCACGCAATCACCAAATTCGACATATGGTATGTGATCTGTGGAACGAAAATTAAGGTGTGAGCAAAATTGCCTCGCACATGGCTCCGCGCAGAGATTCCAGCACGCCAATGTATGACTCTACACGTAGCTGCTATCTACAGCTTTATCCTTTTTATTAAGGGGGAAAACACTACTGTATCTGCCAGCTGACGAACGGAAACTCCAGCAGCAGAGCGAGATCCCAGGCTGGCAACACCGGGGACGCAAAGAGGAGCTAAGGCGATACAGGATGAGAGGGTACGGCTGCGCGTGGGGGCGGGGAGCTCACCGGCGTCGGGGAAGGAGGTGTCGACGTGGATGTCGAAGGGGACCTGCGCCATCCGGAGGTAGAGGAGCACGGGGAGGCTGGTGGGGCAGGCGGTGGGGAGCCCGAAGCAGGGCTTCCGCGCCACCAGCACCTTCCGCTCCGCCACCTTCCACTCCGCGGCGGCCGCCGCCGCCGACGTCGATGCCATCGCCGGAAGGGAAGGGGGGTTTGCCTTGCGAAAAAAGGGTTTAATTTGGTCGTCTGCGTGTCTCCCCATCTCTTAATACTGAAGCGGGCCTTATCTAGCAGGCCAGTGGGTTCGAAGCTCTCTATCCAGCCTGTTAAAGAAAGTCGACCCAGCAGCAGCTCATGTAAAAAGTTGCACGGTCCAGCCCACGGCGCACGGCCCAGGGGCCATCCGAGTGCATGCATGGTCCCGATTCTAGAATTGGGATGGTTGTGAAATTGCAGAGCAGAAATAGAAATCAAACGGAGATCACAACGTCATTTGTTCGCCATTTGAACAGCAACATGCCAACATCCAAACCACATTTACTGCTACCACTGCACACCAAGAACTTTTGTTACACGTTGGTGGTGAAACGTCCTGGCAAGAATGACCACGGATTATGGAAGACCTACCACACACATTTCAACTATCAGGAGCAGCACCTGCACCGGATGCTCCATTATTCCAAGACTGCTTTCATTTGGGAACTACACATAGCAAGCATGCACTGCTGCCCGTCCCTGACGAGCAAACCGAGTATGCTACTGCTCCAGCTTGAAGTAGTCGAGCCTAGCACGACGCTCGCTGCCTTTCCTGTAAAAGTGCCCGACGAACTCTTCCACCGTGACGCTCCTGTACAGCGGGGGGTTGCCACCGTGGACGAGTTCCTGGATGGGGCCGTACCGCCTCGTGTCTCTCCCCACCCCCACGTCGACGAACGACGCCACGGAGATCCTCGCCGTCGTGTTCTTGTTCGCCAGGACCCGGTGCTCCACGCTCCTGAACCGGCCATTGCTGACGAGCTGCGCGCAGACAAGGGAAAACAATGATGATCAGCTCCGGAATATGATAATACCAACTATAGCCGGTCGTCGGCGAGAGGTGGATCGATGCCTGGAGAAGGTCGCCGATGTTGATGATGAGGGCGCCGGGGACGGGAGGGACGTCGACCCAGCCGCTGCCGGCGCCGGCGTGGTCGAGGAGCACCTGGAGGCCACCGACGCCGTCCTGCAGGAGGACGGTGAGGAACGTCGGGTCCGTGTGCCGGGTGTTGCCGAGGGTGAGGTGCGGCTCCGGGCACGGCGGGTAGTAGTTGATCGCCACCTTGAGGCTCTCCCCGCACCCCATCTTGCTCAGGTGGTCGCCGCCCAGGCCCAGGGACTCCGACAGCAGCTCGAACACCCACACCGCCAGCTTCCTCACCGCGTCGGCGTACTCGAACATCACGCCCCTGAGTGGCTCCGGCAGCTCCTCCGGCAGCGGCGGCTCCGGCGCCATGTCGCAGAAGACGGTGTCGCGCCAGCAGGCCGCCAGCGACTGGAAGAGGTCGAGGTTGGAGTAGAACCTCACCTTGCGGGCGGCGGTGTCCCTCGTGTAGTAGGGCCGCTTCGCCTCGGCGGGCTGCTCGTTGAACCGCCTAGAGGCCGCGATCATGGCGGCCATGGCCTCGCCGGGCACGCCGTGGTTGACCACCTGGAAGAACCCGGCCGTCTCGGCCGCCGACCGCACCAGGCGCACCACCTCCTCCCGCGGAGCGGCCAGGAGGTCGATGACCGGGACGGCCGCGCCGCCGTCGGTAGTGACGGGCGTGGCTGCGTGATGGTCTCGGGGTTGGGGCAGGGAGTCCGGCGGGTGGTGGAAGATGGCCGGGATGGACGTGGCACCGGCGTCGAGGAGGCCCTTGACGCCCGCCTTGGTGTCGTCGAACGCCTGCAGCTCTCGCCGGCGGTTGTAACCGTCGGCGACGGCGACGGCTTCGGTGAGGGACATGGTGCCGGCGCTTCCGACTGACCGAGTAAGGGGCAGGTGATCGAGATGGGGTGAGAATGAGATGGATGCATCATGAGTACTATACAATTTATGCTGAGCGAGGCTGCCGGCTATAACAAACTAAATTCGATTATTCTTACATTGTGAATCCAGTATTCTAACTAAGTCGGTAACCATTCCATTGTTCTACTTAGTTAATCCACGATTTCATCAGTATTCAGTCAAAACACCCTATAATTTTGGAACGGATGGAGTATCACTTATTGTTGCTGTCACACGTGTCATTCGCGTGGCAATTTAAGTCATGCAGATGTTTATTCTTACATTGTGAATCTAGTATTTTTCTAACTAAGTCGGTAACCACTCCGTTGTTCTATTTAGTTAATCCACGATTCCATCAGTATTCAGTACAGGTATGAACCTAGAAAAGTCAAGATGACTTATAATTTGGAACAGATGAAGTATCACTTATTGTTGCTGTCACACGTGTCATTCGCGTGGCAATTTAAGTCATGTAGATGTTTCAAATATGGAAGAGTCGGAACAATGCTAAAGCCACTGCAGTCCCGTGGAATATTTGGAAGACTCAGAATGCTGAAGTCTTTTATATATATAAAAAAAGAATGCTAAAGTCATCCATGATCGCGACACCTTCCCTCTACCGCGTGCAGTGCTTCATTCCTTCACCAATGCTAAAGAGTACAATTTATGCTGTGCCGTGCGAGGCTGCCCTATAACTAATCCTATTATTCTACTTTGTAAATCCGTTATTCCAACTAACTTGATAACCACTCCATTGTTCTACTTCGTTAATCCATGATTCAATTTCATGACCTAGAACAAAAGTTGAGGTGAGGCACACGCACACCTCAAGAACAAATGCAATTTTTAACATGGCCTCAAATTTTTGCACTCAAGGCAACGTAGGTCTGCCCCTTGATTTGATCAGTATCCAGTATCACTTGTTGCTATCACACATTTCATCATCCCAACTAATTCGATCGAGCGGGATCTCATATGCATCTTCAACTGACTTCATAAACTTTGCCAGTATCGCCACACCCTCTAGGCCTCTACCACGTGCGGTGCATCCTTCACCAATGATAAAGTGTACAATTCATGTTGTGCCGTGTGAGGCTGCCCTAACTAATCCGACTATTCTACTTTGTGAATCCATTATTCCAACTAGAGCAAAAGTTGAGGTGAGGCAGACCTCAAGACAAATGCAATTTTTAACATGGCTTCAAATTTTTGAGTGAGGGCATGTGCCCTCACTCAAGTCAACATAGGTATGCCCTTGATTTCATTAGTAATCAGTATCACTTGTGGCTATCACATATTTCGTCGTCCTAACTAATTCGATCAAGCGGGATCTCATATGCATCTTCAACTGATTTCATAAACTTTGCCCTTGTTCTTCTTCTACCACTTCGACCGAAAATGAACTAGAATTCCAACATGCAACCCTAAAATTAATATTTGGTTTGAAGGACAGGTTCATCCCACTATTTTTGTTTGGTTGAGGTGATGAATTTAGTGGGACGAGACATATGACAAATGGGACCCATGGTTTTGGGCCGAATCAATCACGGTATCGGGCCAAAGCCCAGTTCGGCCTACATATTCCCCTCCCGATGTCTCACTGCCATGTGGGTCATCTTATGTCATCCCCAACCTCCCGTCGTTTGTTTCACGAGCCGAGCGCCGCTGCTCGCCTGTGCCCAGCCGCCCAGCTGCAACTCCTGCGCCCCACCGCTGTGCGCACCGGCCACGGATGCTTGGTTAGCAGCCGCACACGTGAGCCGCCCGCCCTGATGAGCTCGTATGCCCAAGGCAGTTGT
This sequence comes from Setaria viridis, assembly GCF_005286985.2. NCBI lineage: Eukaryota > Viridiplantae > Streptophyta > Magnoliopsida > Poales > Poaceae > Setaria > Setaria viridis. Next base: position 4,416,672 of record NC_048266.2, read on the forward strand.
GCCTCCGTGGCAACCGAAGGCTGTGGCAAGATTTGAAATTCCGGCAAGGTAGCCCATGAATCGAAGCTCAGATGGGGTCAAATGGAATCCATTGATTGTGAAGAACATGGCGGAGGAAGGAATTGAGAGGGGAATCACTATGGGTGTCGGATTTGGCCGGCGAACACAGCCCTTGCCTGCACATCCTCTCTGTCCATCCTCGAGTACTGCAACTTTGTTTGTTCACGAGCACCGACGACGAGCCCCGAGCGCCGTCGTGCCATTGCGAGCTCGCCCTCGTCGTCGTCAGCCGAACGCCCGCGCTCGCCCACGCCGTGTCCCAAGTGGGGAGTCCGTCCGCTCGTTTTGGGCGGACGGGCTCGTCCCGCGTCTGGAGCGAATATTCGCTCGCGGGATAGACCCGTTCCAGTCCGGCTCCCATCCAAACATCGGCGAAAACGGGATCGTCCCGTTGCATCCCACGCCGTCGTCGAAACCAAACATATCCGTAATTTTTTTATATATCTAAGTAAAAAGTTATAAATTTTAAAAATATCAAAATATCCGTAATTTTTTTATATATCTAAGTAAAAAGTTATAAATTTTAAAAATATCAAAATAATCTACAATTTAAAATTTGAAACAGAGAGAGTATAAAACACAACTATATGGATTGGCTAAGTTGGTCACGCTAAAACTTGGACCTTGCACACCTGGCGCTGAACCTTCTGTTGCCTGCGGCTCCCTTCCAGTTCCGATCTTTGCATGTTCGCTGAAGAGTACTAATTGATCAAGAATGTGGATACTTCCATCATCCAGAATAAATGAATTTGAAGCCAAAACTTTTGCCCTAAAATAAATCAGTTTGTACGTAAGCGCCCGTCACCATCTCCTCTTAACCACTCCATTGATTTTTCACGCAACCTTGATCATTCATTTAATTGTGTGATTATGCTTCAATGATGTGCATTGATCTATATTTTTAACGAATTAAATTGGCTTCGGCCAGTGAAATGTCACAGGAACCTTGGGAGGGCATGCATGATGGTTAAGTTCTATAAAATTATTTATTTTAAGGCTATGGAAGTATAATTTTATTCGAGTAGACACAAAGGAAGAAGGCACACTAAGGGGTGTTTGGATACTCCCTACTAAACTTTAGCACCTGTCACATTGGATGTTTGGATATTAATTAGGAGTATTAAACATAGTCTAATTACAAAACTAATTGCACAGATGGAGTTTGATTCGCGAGACGAATCTATTAAGCCTAATTAGTCCATAATTTGACAATGTGCTGCTACAGTAACCATTTGCTAATGATGGATTAACTAGGCTTAGTAGATTCGTCTTGCCATTTAGTCTCCATCTGTGTAATTAGTTTTATAATTAACTCATATTTAGTCCTCCTAATTAGCATCTGAACATCCAATGTGACCCTGCTAGTAGAAAATGTGATGATCGGCGTGTAGCTAGTGCCTAGTAACTAGGAACTAGCAAGCTGACGCCAACACAACTAGGCTTTCTCTCTCTGTTTTTTTTATCATAGTCTCTTTGTCGTGAGTTCGTATATAATAGGCCAATCATCACGTTTTCTCTTAGGGACCGTTTGGTTCATTGCTAAATTTTAGTCCCTATCACATCGAATGTTTAGATACTAATTAGGAGTATTAAACATAGACTATTTACAAAACCCATTGTACAGATAGATGCTAAACGGCGAGATGGATCTATTAAGCCTAATTAGTCCATGATTTGACAATATGCTGCTACAGTAACCATTTGCTAATGATGGATTAATTAGGCTTAATAGATTCGTCTTGCCATTTAGTCTCCATCTATGCAATTAGTTTTATAATTAACTCATATTTAGCCCTCCTAATTAGCCTCCAAATATTCGATGTGACACGGATTAAATTTTAGCTCAAGGATCCAAACAGCCCTTAGTTTCTGAACCTTTCTAAGGGCTGCAATCAAACACAATCCTATTAGGCAACAAAAAAAACTTGGACCTTGCGCCCGGCGTTTAATGACCTTATGTTGCCTGCACCCCCTGCGTTTTCAGTTCCTTGCACGGTCGCTGAAGAGGAGCTAACTGTAAAAGTTGTGAACAGGATGGTAGCTGTTGTCGCACTGATAGCCAAGGGACACGTACGAATCACTCACCAATTCACCAATTCGAGTCAGCACAGGCGCTTAGAGTGTAGTATCAGTTTATTTCCATAAACGGACGACGATATTCGTTGCCATGGTAGCTGACGTGAAAGTGCTTGCTAAGTTGCTGCTACACATATACATGGTCTGCCCACGTGTTACCAACTTTTTTAGCTTGCGAAAGTACATCAATTTAGCTATTGAAATGTATATCCAACAAGATATTAGCTTCATTATCTATTTTTTCTTTTAATAAAATTTTATTCCACGAGTTTGTATTTGTATACTAAATTTTTTGAAGGAAAGTTTGTATACTAATAGTTTTGCCGAAATTTTTGTTAAGGCATATAATTTTTTGTTCCACGAGTGTTCATTATTTATTACTTGGATTTAAAAATTTTCATTCTATTACTATGTGTATAATTTTTTTGTTCCGTGATTTTTTATTAGTTATTCCACATGGACAAATTGTTTATTCTGACTCCCCCACGTGTATAATCTTCTTTTTTTTTCTTCATTTACTTTTAACCACAGACAAGAATCCACCCAGCTGAGATTGGACCCAAACTGTTATTCCACAAGTTTGTATTGTAGTTTTTTTTATCCTAGGTGTATTTTTCTTCCACGAGAGTTCATGATTTTCCATGTGCCTACTTTTTTGTCCTGTTAGTATCTTATTTTGTTTTATATTCCCGACGATTACCTTTCAAGCCTTAAATCGCCGATCTGAGGAATGTGGCATTGGATTAGAGAAAGTTCTCTGTTCCAAACATAAACTTTCGATTATGTGAGTATCTTGATTTGTTCTATGTTCCCAATGATGACCTTTTCAAGCCTTAAATCATCAATCTGAGAAATGCGGCGTTGGATTAGAGAAAGTTCTTTGTTCCCAACATAACTTTTTTTTCTTCTGCGAATTTTCTATTGATTGTTCCACCTGAACTTTTTTTATTCAAGCAGAATTTTCACCTAAAAAAGACAAATATATGTGGGTGGAAATGCTTTTGCTAGCTAATACAAAATACAAACTGACTTACTGTATAAAGTCTCTTATTTGTCATGAACAAATTACACAGACATTTTAGGATGTGGGGGTTGATCGTCATGTCGGTTTTTAACGACCAAGCAGACCTAAACCCATCTAGATTTTTTTACTTCATCAATTTCAAAAAGATATTGGTCCAATGATTTGGACGTGCTTATAGAATTAAGGTGTATATACGTGTTTATAAAGATAAGTATACGTGGCTGTGTACATGTAAGCATCACGTGTATGTAAAAAAAAAGAATGAAGTGCTCGTCATCTCCTGAATTTGGAATCGATATGGTTTTGGTTTTGCGGGTGATTTGCACCTTCAACTTCAACAGGCAGATCTTCGTCGCCACGACCCTAAAATTTGGTGGAGACCGGATGCAAAACGCATTCGGTGCATACTCAGTCCCGTCGGCCGTCGCATGGGTAGCGCTTCAATCCAACGGACTGCGTCGCGATACTGGAAATACAGTGCTCGTCATCTCCTAAATTTGGAATCGATATGGTTTTGGTTTTGCGGGAGATTTGCAGCTTCAACTTCAACCGGCAGATCTTCGTCACCACGACCCCAAAATTGGGTGGAGACCGGATGCAAAACGCATCTGGTGCATGCATCTGGTGCATACTCAGTCCCATCGGCCGCCGTGTGGGCAGCGCTTCAATCCAACGGATTGCGTCGCGATACTGGGTCGGCTCCAGGAGAGACTCACGTACGCGGCTCGGCTCCAGGAGAGACTCAGCTAACAAGTGCGTTGGGCAAGGGCAAGGCACCTAGGCAAGACGGCTCGCTCAGCCTGCGTTTCCTCCTTGCCTCAAAATAGATCGAGCCGCCTCTCTCCTCCTTCGACCTTCTCCTGCGCCGCCACCGCATCAAGAGCCCACCACAGTCACTGGAGCCATAGGCAGCCTGCCACCGTGTAAGTTGGTGACGCAGGTCCTGCCTGTACTTACGTCAACAACGATGTGAAACGATGATCACAGAGCACATCTAAGCCTTGTCGTACCTAGGGCCATGATGGATGCTACCCGGACCTGGTCATTGTTGCCGTCCCCGCCGCCACCACCGCCGTCTGCCGAAGTCGCACATGCTAGAAGTATGGCACGAGGTCAGGAAGACACCCTATCTTCCATGCTAGGAGGAGGGGGTTATGAGGAGTCATCCGTGGTTGCTCCCCCCTGTGCCCTAGCACATGATACAGGCTCACATCAGGCAACCTCAGATGCGCATGAGGATGATGCAATCGCTGACGGGGGTCATGGAGTCTCTGAGAGCAGCCATCACAGGGTAGGGTCATCGCATGTTCATTTATACGATAATGCAGAAACATCATATGTTACTCATCTATTTTGGTACGATCATGCATAACATGCCTGAATAATTAATCATCATCTCATTTTACAACAGGTGGCAGATAAAGTTGGGATCACTCCTGAAGTTGGAATGAGTTTTGAATCAGAGAAAGAAGCCTTTGAGATGTATAACACCTATGCCGGTAAGGTTGGGTTCAGTGTTAGAAAGAACAATACAAAGCGTCGAGTGGATGATAGTATATCTTAGAAATATATAGTTTGCAATAGCCAAGGACATCGGCAAACCGAGTCATCAAAAGACACTATAGGAATGGGTTGCGATGCTCGTGTCCAGTTTAGTGTCAACAGAGAGGGGATTTGGACAGTGCAAAAGATTGTAATTGAACATAATCATTATCTTGCTAGTCCAGATAAGTCGCAGAAGATGAGATCCCAACGACGTGTCACTGAAGCAGATAGGATGCTAATTGACCAGATACGAGAAGCTGGGATAAAGCCAGCCTAGGTGTATGAGTTCATGAAGCAGTTTTACGAAGGAGCTGACAAAGTGCCATCCACAAAAATGGATTGCAATAACGAGGTTGGACGCAAACGCAGAAAGTACTTAGAAGCCAATGATGCATAGGCACTAGTAGAATACCTAAGAAACAAGAAGTTACAGGATCCTACATTTTTTTATGCCGTTCAGGTAGATAAGAAGATGGTCGGATAGCAAATTTTTTCTGAGCAGATGGTCAGTCTATTATGGACTACAAATGCTTTGGTGATGCTGTGTCATTTGACACTACATTTCAGACTAATAAGTTTGAGATGCCTTTTCCTCCGATTCTTGGAACAAACCATCACAAGAAGACAATAATCTTTGGGGCTGCATTGATATTTAATGAATCTATTGAATCATTTGTTTGGCTTTTTGAAACCTTCCTAACAGTAATTGTCGGGCATACATCCATGGACCCACCAAAAGGTTCGTACAGATCCACATGTGGAGAAATACACCAAGATGTATCAAGACATGAAGACTACGGTACAGGGTGGCATGGTCTACATGGAAGTCCAGGGGACTAGTCGAGGATAAGGAAACTACTCTTCCTAGTTGGAGTAGTAATCGGTAGTCGAATCCGACTAGTACTCTTGTAAAACAACTACCTTGTAACCCTGCTCCCCCAATATATAAGGGCGGGCAGGGACCCCCTCGAGACAAGTTCAATCCAATACAAGCAAACAACAAACAGGACGTATGGTATTATGCGATCTAGCGGCTCGAACCTGTCTAAATCGCGTGCCTACGTACACCATCGAGCTCCTGATTTCGACGACACCCACCAACCAAAACTCTACCTCGGGTACTCCCTTGGTAGGTTGTCGGGTTTAAACACCGATAGCAATGTCAGGTAAGCATCCAAGGACAATTTTCACTGATCAAGACGCGGCCATAGCTGGAGCAATTGCTTATGTATTCTCAAATACAAGCCATCGCCTTTGTTTATGGCACATTTACTTAAATGCTGCTAAACATCTCGGACATATAATTCACAAGTCAGATAACAGGTTTCTACCTGATTTTAAGAGATGTGTGTATGAAGATAGATCGAAAGCTTACTTCATCGAGAGGTGAAATGAGTTGTTATCTGAATATAACCTAGAGGATAACTCTGGATGAGAAACCTATATGATTTGAGGGCAAAATGGGCAGCTGTGTACCGTGATGCTTTTACAGCGGATATGACCTCGACTCAAAGGAGTGAAGGCATGAACAATGTATTTAAGAAAAGATTTCGTAGGAAACTTAGTCTTTCGGAACTCCTTGTAGAATGTGAGAAGGTTTTAGTTAGTCTTCGTGCAAATGAGTTGGATGAAGGCTCTAATTCACGCCAAAAGGACGCGTTTACTTACACCCCAGATTTACCTATGCTAAAGACCGCAACGGAATCATACACAAGAAGGATGTATTCTGAGTTTGAGGATGAATTTAAAAAACAAGTATCATTGTCTCATAAATTGCTACAAACTGAAGGGACCAACTTGACATTCTTTGTCACATACACACAATCCAATCATGGAGCAACAATTGTGTTTAACAGTGCAAATTCTACCATTACGTGTTCTTGCAGAAAGTTTGAAGCCATAGGTACATATATGCATTTCAATTTGTAATATAATTATTTTATACAATTTGCTGAAAATGGTATCCATGTCGTATAGGTATATTGTGCCAGCATTCCTTTAAAGTCTTCAATATAAATGGAGAGTATAGTTTACCATCGGAATATATTCTAAACAGATGGACAAAATATGCGAAAAAGGGATTTTATATCGACAAACAAGGAAGTGAGGAGGAAGATTTGAAAGCACGTGCTGCACTTATCTCTCGAAAAGCTACAACCATTGCATTGAAGTGTTCAATAACAAGAGAGCTTCTTGATACTTTGGAAAAAGCCATAGAGAAGTTGGACTTGGAAGCAAATACTTCTCTTAGCAAGATGCAAGAAAAATCAAATGAGGTTCCTCTAATTCCGAATGAATGTGACACAGGCTCATTGAATGGTGTAATATCTTTTAGAGTTCCTCAGGTGGTAAAAGGCCCAAAAATACACGTTTCAAAAATGTGGTTGAAAAGAAGACAGTGAAGTCAAAGAAGAAAAGTGCTAAGAAGAAAGGTAGTGATCCTACCCATTCAAGATGGTTTTTCTTCCCTTATGGTTCTTCTATAATAAATTTTTTATGTTCATTTTTTGTCAAATGCAGGAGAGGATCCAAATACTGCTGCAAAAAATGGAGATGGAGGTGTTGATCCAAAGCAATTAACTGTAAGACATGATTCAGACTAATTATACCCTTTTTCACAATTTATTTACTTATACGCACATTTAATATGACACATGATCTTAATTCTTCTATCGTGCCTGCTCTGTTGATCCAAGGTGGATATGGTAATGCGACAATGCCACACTTTAATATGATTGGGAATTCTTCTACCATGTCTGCCCCATATATACAAGGAGGATATACAAGTTTGTTACTTGGAGTTGATCAAGACGCCACATTGCAGTCAGCAGTTAGGAAATTATATTTCGCTGGAGATCCAATCATGAAAACATGTAACTGTGCTAAGCTGTTAAAGTTTCCACTTTGCACGTGGGATTTTGTTATTTGCCCTAGATTTTATTATGGTGTAATAATGAATTTTACTTGATATTATGTTGCATCGGAATCAGTCTTGCTTTCATTTTTTCAGAATATCAGTCTTGCATCGGAATCACTCGTGCTTGTATCTCAGAATATCCAAATGACAGAACATCCATGGAAGAAGCCCCACATCACTGATGATATAATACATCATTTTGCTTCAGTTTATAGATGATCTCAAAGTGTCAATCATGTCACAAAGCAGTAATTTACAATCACAAATTGATCTGTCATCCATCCACAATTTGATTAGTGCATAATGTTTGGACAATTTTACAATAAAAAAACACAATTTCATCCTGCATGGATCAGACTTGCTTTCGTTTTCTAGTGCTATCCAGCGACTAAGAAGAATGGGCGGACGTTCTCACTTGCACAGCTTGTGTTGGACACCAGCAGCTTTCAGCTTCTCAACTAGGTTTTTCAGGTGTGAGTCTCCTTTCATCTCCACTGTCACCTGCGTGTAGAAAAAAGGTACTGTCACCTACGTATTACCAAAGATGCTGGAGTTCACTATTACCACTGCACCATCAGACAGAACAACTTTCTTCAAGGTTCCCGCATCCACATCATGCTGCAGAGAAAATCAAACATTAAAATTTAGTATTTACCATAATCATGCTGCAGAGAAAATCAAACATTAAAATTTAGTATTTATTATGGTAAAGGTTTAAGCTAATAGGTCTGCATAATTCATATCAATAAATATAGATCACAGAGTAACTCAAGAAACCAGAATAATTTACTTGGCTAAATACATAGATGGTCTTGCATGAGTCCCCGGTAGCAGTTGCCAGCCTCTGATGCATCAGAGAATATGTACATCAGAGAATACGTACTTTAAATTTCTAAGTTAAGTATCAGGATATCAGAATTATCAAGTTATTTCTTAAGGCAAGGAATTCAAAAGCTAATACTGCTAGCTGCATCATGCGTAGTAAACCAAAACATTTAGCTTAACTCCCTGATCTTAATGTTCTTATCTTATTCTATCACCAGTTCATGCTATATCCCGATTTCAATTTTGATGTCTTCGGGTGAGCAGGTCTTACCCTTAGCAATCAGCAAATCACACCCTTTCAATCTTTAGACTCTCACATAGAGACCAAGGATCACAGATACACAATTCAATACCGACCAGAACAAGAGCATTACAATTTACACACTTGTAGGGGCAAAACGAACTTCTACGCTTACCGGTAATGCGAGCTTGACATCGTCACCGTCCTGGATCCAGAGCTCCATGGGCCCGGCGAGCTGGATTTCGTGTGAGGCAAACCGTCGAACATGCCTTGTGCATTCAGTCGAGGTTTGAAGACCCAGCATACATCCACAAGTTAAGCACGGCGCTGGTGGTCTGCACGAGCACCTGCAATGGCAGCAGCAAGTGCACGCCGGTGCTGACGGCGGCGTGATGGCAGGTGGCCAGGACGTCGGGGAGGAAGAGCCGAAGATGTCGGGGAGGCGCCAGGAGATCACGGTGGCGGCGGGGGCAGATGGAGGAGGCGGCGGCTCGCGTGTTGATATCCCTCGCCCAACGCACTTGCCAGCTGAGTCTCTCCTGAAGCCGAGCCGCGTACGTGAGTCTCTCCTGGAGCCAACCCAGTATCGCGACGCAGTCCGTTGGATTGAAGCGCTGCCCACGCGGCGGCCAACGGGACTGGGTACGCACCGGATGCGTTTTGCATCCGGTCTCCACCCAATTTGCTTCCCTTTTGGTTTGGCTCTCGCGGAGAGCCTCGACACGGATCCAACGACCAGGAAACCAGCGCGGAGAGACCCGACGGCTCGGATGCGATTAAACCCGCGGCTCCGTTCCCCTTTCTTGCCTCACAAGTAGATCTCGCGTTAACTTCTCCCGAGTCGCCTCCCCCGAATCCCCCCAATCTCACAAACGCAAACCCCAATCTCGCCGCCGCCGCCGAGCCACCGCCGCGATGTCTCGCCGCTATGACAGCCGCACGACGATCTTCTCGCCGGAGGGGCGTCTCTACCAGGTGGAGTACGCGATGGAGGCGATCGGCAACGCCGGGTCGGCCCTCGGGATCCTGGCGGCCGACGGCGTTGTCCTCGTCGGCGAGAAGAAGGTGACCTCCAAGCTCCTCCAGACCTCCCGATCCGCCGAGAAGATGTACAAGATCGACTCCCACCTCGCCTGCGCCGTCGCGGGGATCATGTCCGACGCCAACATCCTCATCAACACCGCCCGCCTCCACGCCCAGCGCTACGCCCTCTCCTACCAGGAGCCCATCCCCGTCGAGCAGCTCGTCCAGTCCCTCTGCGACACCAAGCAGGGCTACACCCAGTTCGGAGGCCTCCGCCCCTTCGGGGTCTCCTTCCTCTTCGCCGGGTGGGACAAGCACCACGGCTTCCAGCTCTACATGAGCGACCCATCTGGCAACTACGGTGGGTGGAAGGCTGCCGCTGTTGGGGCCAACAGCCAGGCTGCGCAATCCATGCTCAAGCAAGACTACAAGGACGGCTTGACCCGCGAGGAGGCCGTTGCGCTCGCGCTCAAGGTCCTCAGCAAGACCATGGACTCCACCAGCTTGACTGCTGAGAAGCTGGAGCTGGCCGAGGTGTTCCTGCAGCCTGGCACCGGGGAGGTGCAGTACCAGGTGTGCTCCCCTGAGGCGCTGGGGAAGCTGCTTGCCAAGTCCGGCCTCACGCAGCCAGCGCCGGAGGCATAATGGCTGGTTTGCTGTGGCCTGCGATGCCTATTACTGCTCTTAGCTATGGTTTAAGCAGTTATGCTTCTGTTGTCTGAACTAAGATATCCGAGAATTATGTGTTTTAATTTTATGTTCAGCATGCTTGATCCATTAATGCTTCGTTTGTAACAGTGGATTGCCTTGGACTTGTTGCAAATTGTTGGTTTCTATCTGCTTTTCTTGATTGTTGCCACGATTAGGGAGTATGGGAAACAAGGGCACAGGGAAAACTAGTTTAGATCTATGCATATGACTAGACTATGATAATTGAAGGTGTTTGGATGATATATTACTGCTTCCATCAACCGTGCTTAGTAAACATGGCAAAATTTTGCGGTGCTTCTATGTGATAATATCTATCTGCTTCTGCTGTGCTTGTATTCTTGTTGAGATTGGGATAGAAATCTGTGCTTCTATGTGTTACGTAGTATCTATGAACTTGTTGCAAGTTGTTGAGTTCTATCTGCCTTTGTTGATTGTACCATGATTATGGAGTATGGGACACAAGGGAATAGAGAGAATTAGGTTCCGGTCTATGCATATGACTACACTATGACAATTAAGGCATTTAGATGAGCCCCCATCAACTCTGCTTAGTAAACATGTCAAAACTTTGTGGTTGCTTGTATGTGTTGCAAAATATCTGTGCTTCTGCGATGCTTGTATTGTTGCTGAGGTCGGGAGGCAAGGGCACATAACTAAATTGAGATAATAGATTCTAAACTATGACAATTTAAACCTCTGGATTCTACTGCTTCCATCAACTGTGCTTGTAACCAGGCAAAATCATAGGGGTCTTTATGTATTTCAGATTCAGATTATCTATATGCTTCTGTGCTTGAATTGCTGTTAGCATTAGGACTTATGGGGGACAAGGGCACTGGGGGGAAGAAAAGAAATATTTAACATGATCAGACGTGACAATAAACCATCAGGATGTCACTTTTTTTTTTGTCAATTGAGCTTAGAAAACACCAAAATTTGTAGTGTTAATGTTATGTCTGATTCAGATAGCTAAGGTGGCTTAATGCTGTGGGCATCTCAGGCATATTCAACCTTGTAGTTTTTAGGATTAGGATTCTAGTATTGATTTGACAGCATTTGTTTTTTGATGGATCACTCCTTGGTACATCATAACCGAAAGCTTTTGTTCCCCTCTTGCAAGTTTTTTGTACCTTGCCTGGAATTATTTGGTTGATCATTCATATCCATCAGTTATATTTAGTATCATCTAGAGCGTAAATGTTATGTAGTTTTAACTATGGTGCATCTCTGTTAGTGCTTGTGATCTTTATCTGGTTATTTGCTTTTAGTCATTTTTTGGGATGATAAATTATGATCAGATGTCTGTGCACATTAACTTTAGTCAATTCTGTGGCTATATGCCAACTGAAGCAATATATAATTGCATTGGCTGCCTCCTTTCTTAGGTGTTTTAGCGCCTCTATTCTGTAGAGAATGATTATGAAGTATTTGGCCACTTGATGAAACCGTGGGATATCTTGCAACTGAAGTACCAAATACTATACCTGGATACTCTGCGTTGTATTCTTGGTTTACTCGCTGGAACCATGTTGTTCTAACTTTTAAGGTACCAAGTTGCAACAGTTAGATGTAAAATTGCACTATCTTTGATCTGCGAAGGATTGAATCCTTGAATGCTATTAGATTTGGCTTCAAATTTGTGCTGCACACGTCACGTCCATCTAGTTTTGTGGTAGGCCTTTTTTTTTTCCCCTTTGGAGTCCTGATGTGCTCATTGTATATGCTTCATGATAAAATCCGTTTACAGTTTTACGGATTGGTTATTGCTGCGGCTGCAAGTATGTGTTGATTAGCTCTTGCTTGCATTGCCAAGCCGAGAAAATGCTTCAGTTTGCAATAATTTTGGCTTAATGCTGTGGTCGTCATCCATGAGTAATAGTATTACTTAACCTGGTTTTGATCCCGTGCATTTTTTTTTCTGTACAAATCATGTGCTGATCAGTTACAGTTAAATGGTCGTCGGTCTGCCCACTAACTCGGGAGCCATTCGATGACTTGTTTTGTTTCCTTATAACTGAATTTTAGAAATCAGTGAGAATAAACATATGATCTTTCACCGTTATGGCAACACAGGTCAGTCCAGTGGACGTGTGCAAAGTACATCATTTCCTTTGCCTGTTTGAAATGGAATTACAATAATTTCATGCAAAACAAATACAGTGACAGGCAGACCACACATGCAATGCATCAGACTTCAGAATATACGGCAGTTATATATTCGACAGGGATTTACAATGAGAAAATGAAACTACTTCAATCAACAAACAATCAAATTTGTGTAATACATCAGTACCATAATGTCTAGAGATGGCTAACTGCGCTACAATCATCGTGAAACAAAACCTGAGGCCTAAAACCTTGATCAAGAAGTGAACTGTACATCAACGTCGTCTTGGCTATGCTTGCAACCAAACTCAGCACACGCAAAGTGACAAAACACATACATAGGCTCATTCGCATGAAGGAAACTGGCTGAAGAATCAGCTATATACATCAGACGAACTCCTCATGCCATTGAGCGCTTCACAAGTGAAACCCATTTCCACCAAAGGTAGACAACGGATGAAGATATCACAGCAGCAGCAATACAAAGTGCTGCAATGCCTGCAATCACTCCTCTCCTCTTCTCATCCTGTCGTGCAGAATCAGAACTTGGTGCTTGTGGAGGACTGATCTTCCTGTCATGGGACCGGGTAACTGAGAAAATCAAGCATTTCGTAGTCAGCTAATGATTTTGTGCCAAAACAAGACAAGAGGTCAACAGACAGGCAGGGGCATGTTCAGTAGCTACCTTTTATCGCTGACACCAGTGGCCCATAAGCTCCTTTGTAGGGAATGCAGCAGGTGCCCCTTCCACTCCAATACAGATGTATTACCAACATGGAGTTGTCAACAGTCACTTCCTGGGTTATGTTAGTGGCTTTTCTAGGACCCCCTGCTTCCTTAGTAATGTCAAAATCCTTCCTGATATTCTGATCCTGAAATTAATTCACCATATAAAGGTATGGTTTGTTGACTGGATATGTTAAAACATTTTTCTCGTTAGAGAGGGATCAAACCTGCATATCAATGTCAAATAAGCGTCGTCCTGGTCCATCAGTTATGACTATCTCTGCAAAGAAGAGTTGTACTGTGTATTTCCCATTAGCCAAACCTACCACATAGTATCGCAACGAACTTGTTGATGTTCTTGCTGTTTTGTAGAGCTCTGGCATGTTTGTTTCCAAAATATTGCTTGTATTTACAATACCGCTGGTTTTATTAAATGGATCAGAACCCACATGACTAACTACCCAATGACTGGTGGTATTAATATGAAAGCCTGCTCCTCCAAGATCAGCGGAGTCTTCAGAGAACATAGTTGGCATCGGATCTGAATAATCCATTTGCTTGCCACCACAATTTATAGCGAAGGAAGTTGCAGGATCTGCATGCATAATCGATCTATAAGGTAAAGACTACAAGTTTGCAGAAAATATGCTAGATACCACCAATTCTTGCCCCTGTTTTGAAGTGTAATTGTGATTTTGCCCTCGTTTTTTCAACTTTGTGATTTTGCCCTCGACTATTCACAAGTCAATGCGATTTTGCCCCTAGTCAATAGTCAAAACAGGGGCAAATACGCAAAGACCAAGGGCAAAATCACAATGACTTGTGAATAGTTGAGGGTAAAATCACAAAGTTAGAAAAATGAGGGTAAAAAGACAATTGCGCTTCAAAGTAGGGGCATGATCACCAAAAATCCATATCAGAATTGACTGACAAAGTTTAAGTACAACTTCAGAGGCATCTCTCATAACCCCATAAATCAACATTGCAATGAACAAATTTACACTTGCTTAGATGCATGTCCCAAATGCCAGTGTATTTTTTTCTTTTTTTCCTTAAGTTTGACACAATTGTGGCAATCAATTTCTTAATCACAAAAAGTGCAGCATGCTATACCTGCCTAAGGTTAGTTGCCGAACACTAGGCATGATCCATATGGGCCCTTAGCTTCTTTCATTAATTTTCTGGCTGCAAATATATGTTGCGGTATCTTTCATCTTACATATGAACGATAATAAGAACAACATCGAATTTTACTTGTAATTTGGATTATTTGACCAAGAGTTTAACAATGTGCCCAACCATGTCACCTGTTTTCCTTTTATTTTCCATAATTCTAAAATCAGGCATATATTGTATGAAGTCCATTAAAAACAAAAAAAAAGATTGGCCATTATAGATATTTAATCTTAACAAGGCAACAAAACATCGATATCAAGGGTTCAAAATGAATATTGGGTAGCATGCTTGATCGTTCAAGAAACTCAATTAATGCAGCAGTAAAATCAAGAATTGAAATATTGAAAACAGAAAATGGAACACAGCAATATCTAAGAGTGAGAAGAGTGGACAGACAGACAGACAGATAACAATACAATGCTGGCATCAATGCAAAGCAGAAAAATACTGAAGAAATAAAGTAGCGTTTAGTAAGACATGAGTTCAGTGTTCTGTATTGGTACGGGCAAGTAGAAATTGAATCAGTAACTGGTTGACATCACTAAATCAGTATACAAGCTGGTGCTCTGTGAGTCTGTTACCAGGCATTAGAGCAGTGAAACAGAGTGAAAGGCCTCTTGCAGAACAGAGATAGGGCAAAGGTAGATAGATCACTTTTGCATGCTATCGATTGGAAACATATATGGAGATGGCATTTCCCAACATTTGAGGCCTTTATGGTGGAATTTTTAAGTAGACCTCATTTGAGGTAGCATGTTCCAACATGATTGCGATTGTGATGATCTGTAGAAAGTTACTCTCCATAGAATTTACACCATAATATTGAGTATTTAAAGTGGTGTTCCAGTTAAGAAATGAGCACCAGCAGTCTAACAGCAATAATGGCATGCTCAAAGATCAAAAGTACAGATTTTTATAGAACTTACTAGTTAAATTAGTTCTGTTGCATTCTTTCATGTGAAGGCAATTCAGGGTTGTTAGATCTGCACTGCATGGTAATAAAGCAAAGTGAGAAATATGCAGCATATTACTTCAAATTTCAAAATAATGCAGTGATAAAAAAATACACTTCCTATGAGTAGGGCAATCTCATGGCTTATACTGTTACGAGTTACAACGGGTAGCAAGGACACCGTAGGTCTAGAAGTTCTTCTACCATATTCTCATTGATAATTTTCTACATGTTCCAATTATTATACACTCGATCATTCAATTCAGTAACTAATAAGTTGATCTCCGGAATAAAAAGAAAAGCCATGTGACATTTTTCTAATAGGTAGGCATGTTTATATTTGTGTTTTAAGGAAATTTGCAATAACATTGATTTGTCACAGTCTGCCAATTCTTATACAGATCTAGTTATTTCCTCTCAATTGCATGAAGAGAATAGAAGTTACAAGGGACATGTAGTCATGTTGGTAAGTTTTCTTGGGGACAAAGGAAGGGCTACAGTGAACAGCAGGTAAGATATCAAACAAGATAATCAGTTGATTAACAGCGTTAGAGAAGTTCTCTTTAAAAATATATATGTGAAAAAAAAGAAGCAAGGAAACAGTAATGAATGTAATCCAAAATTCAAAAGTGTGTATACTAATTTGCAAAACAATAACACAAGGATTTTTATTTACCAAAAAATATCAAAGAATGCAAGATTATTATTTAAAATGTTATTACCTGTCAATTGTTCCGCTTGTATCAATTGAAGTCCCAATGTAATTTCTACACAGAACAGCATGTTTGCAAAAGAATAAGGTTGCTACAATTTATATAGTAGTTAAAATAGTGATTACTGTACTGAGAAAAGGTAAGAAATCTATACATGAGCCAATTTTGACCAGCAGGCTTGTTAGGAAGGCGTCCATTAACAGAAGGATTATATGAAACATCCCTGCAGTGTTTATTCCAAAATTGAGAAGAGTTAGACATGCACAAGATCAGCCTGCATTAGAGACAAGATCATTCGGAAAAAAAAATGTAAATCAAGTTTTACTTAAAAGGGCAGAGGATGGTGGGCAGGTGCCAGGTCCTGAGAATTAGAAGCATAGAATATGCACCTAAGGGAACCCAAAGAGTAGAAATGTAATGCCTTTCCCGCTTCAGATCCATGTTCGCAAGCTCCTACGATTGCTATATGACTATACATCAATGTTCTATCAAAGTTATTATAACTATGCTCAATTCAAAGTTTGATCTGATTTAAGTAAAGAATTTTCATCATACAACGAGCTGTGATTTAAAAACTCGACCTACGGGGGGTAAGACAGCCCCCGGGTTTTTTGCTAAGAAAACCCCGAACCTCTGCCTCACCCTTACATAGGGGCCCGTAACCCATTGTGAGACTACCATTGGGCTGGCGACCACTGCAACTACCCCAGGTAGGAGGGCCCCTATGTAAGGTTGAAAAAACTTGACCTGTGCTTTGGTGAGGTGAGTGGTGACACACGAGGGGATTTTTTTAACCCCAACCTGAAATTCGCTCCCACGAGGAGTCGAACCCAGGACCTAAGCAGTGCTACTGAGACCATCTAACAAACTCAGCTAGAGGCCCGTTCACCTGTGAACTGTGATATAATATCCCAAAGGTAAAAGGTTACATGTGATATGCAATATATTTCATACTACAACAGCATGGCTATAGTCAATTATGAGTTAGTGTGAATGTGAGGCATCCTAATAAAGTTTGCAGCCCAGAATTAGTTTTGGTGTCATGATAGAATGTTAAGTCCTATGCTGCGCAAAAGTGGATTTACATGGTAATCAACGACAGTGCCAAGGTTTTAACTTTAAAGTACAAATCCTCAAAGCTTTTTGTACTAATTAAGATAAGTCTGTCTATTGCCATCCATCTACCAGCGCGGACGTATAGGACAGCATAAATGAACAACAAACACTTACAATGGAACTGATGGTCGAACGAATTCAGCAGGCAGAGGTCCACTGAAGTTGTTTTCACCTACATATCTGAATGAATGAAGTTCATGAGCAAAGTGGAAACACAAACATCATGGAACTCAAACATAATTATAAGATTACATATAGGTGTTAACAGATCATTTGTGGAATGCAGTTTGCATGGCTTAGACATACATTCTTGATTCTTAGTTTGGTGCTAGATATTGTTGAGCAACGCTGCCTACAATTTGTGGTTTTGAAATCTCTACACCCATACCTCAAAATCTCCTCTAGATTTCAAGATAGGCCAAAAATTACATGCATCAATTAAGCTCTCCAAACTACAAGGTTGGTTGAAAATTTTTAAGTACAGATGCGAGACCGTCGCAAAATCCATATGTAAGGATCTAAAACTCAGAATGCCTATGGTTCAGACTTCACATCCAATTAGTGACAGTAACTTTCCATAATCAGAAAAAGCGACAAACAAAACCTCTAACAAATCCAAGCGCATGGTATCTCTAGTATAGACGGAAATTGAGGTGGCAAATGCACAGGAATTCTTCTTGGGCAACCAGCATAATTAGAGAGGAGACAGTATAATAGTTTGAATGCCTACCCATGATATGGGGATACCAGACCTGAAGCTAAAGAGATGAACAGAAATATGCACTAGAACTTGAAAAAAGTCAAGGCTGTTGAATTAAATGCATTTTACCCTTTGGTCTCTAATATTACTGCATTCACCGCCAAGTTAATTAGTTAAGCAAAAATGTCAAGCCTAATTCAGTTGCTTACTGAAGATGCATATAGCTCAAGGATTAAACCGTAGCTTACATATACTCCGAGTTCTTATATGGAAGCAATAGTCTTATTGCGCCTGATAAGTTGTTTGATCTCAAATCCCTGCAGAAGATACAAGACAATTAAGCATCTTTCAAACTCATGAAAAAAATGAATATCAACAGAATAAAAATGTTTAACATTATTGACTGCACTTTTCAACAGTTTTGTGTGGTGTTGAGGAGGGGGTGTTAACTGAAAGAGCATCTAGGCCCCTAGTGGGTTTTGGTGTGTTGAATGACAACTAGATTAAAGGTCTAATGAACTTGTTAAGCATATGAGCAGGTATAAAGTTATTGGTGAATAACCTTTATGACAAAGAATTGTATTGATAAGCTCATATGGCGAAAAGAACAAGTGTGACATAGTGCATCTAAGCATGGAAAACATGCAATGGTGGAGAAAATGATTAGAGGCCAGTTTGATAGCCTCATATTTTCAAGATTGCTTGTGTTGAAGATAAATGTCACAAGTAGGAATATTATGTGTGATCCCATAATGTTTATATATGATATATGACAAGTAAATAAAGGTGAAGATAGAGGCATGATGGCATTGGGTTATTCTTCGGTTTCTAAATAAAATGAGAAGCTAGTTAGCAACAAATGGGATATTGAAGTCAAAAGAAGATATGATCTCAAGTGGGTTTCATTCTTGATGTCAAAACAAAACTAGACTCAAATGTGGCAGCAATTGGATGAAGGAATCAAGTAAGGGATTAGCAACGAGGTACTAAGCGAAGTCTGGTCAGTGACTTGGGCCATGAACTTTGCTAGGGTGAAGTGCCTAGTGCTTGAAGATTTTGAGGTATCAAGTCAAGCCTTACCGAGTATAGCAATAGGATGGATCAAATGTTTATTGAGTCATATAAAAGGGTGATTTGTGATATAAAGTTGGATTTCATTCATATGTGTTGAATATTGATCCAAGTAACTAGCTCAAGGTTGAAGTGCTCAAACCAAAGAGACAAAGTTGGATGCAGCTCTCAAGTGGATATATTGATCAAGTATGGCATGGTTCATGATGATGAAGCTCAAGTGGATGTATGTTGTATTTATGCTTTTTCTTGAGTATAGGTATGCTATACTATCAAGAGGGATGCATCACATGGTCATTTGACAAGTCTCAGTGCTCAAGTTTCCTATGTGAGTTGATGAGAAACACAAAAGCCACATGTACACACTCTGTCGAGTCAGGCAGTGGCAAAATCGGAAGTTCAAGTTTTGGAAACATGAAGTTCCGATTTTGGGTGCCACGTATCACTAACGGCTAGTTGGTTTCAAAAACCGGAGGTTCCGGTTTTGGGAAACCAGTAGTTCTGGTTTTGGTCTGACACCCTAACGGCTAGTTTTTGAGGAACGGGGTATTTATACCCCACACCCTCCTCAGTGGCTAGCTGCTGTTTTAGAGGTTGCTGGGGTGCTTCCTACCTATTCTAAGCTAAACTAAAGCCAAGATAGCTCTCCCCAACCCCTTTTTGTGAGGTTGTGTGATCTTTGCTAGATCTTGTGAGTTGGGTAGTAGAGAAGAGCCATTCGTGAGCATTAGAAGAGCACTAAGTTCCTTGAGCACTGGTTTGCCTTGTCAAGTTTCAAGTGAAGCATTTGTTACTCTTGGAGGTGTAGCCTCCTAGATGGCTAGGTGTTGCCGGCTAGCTCCCAAAGGTGTGGTGAGCAGCGGCAAGTCTATGAAGGTTACGATCTTGCCTCCGCAAGGAAAAAGGTCATCTAGTAGAGACGAGGAAAGTGGTTGAAAGAGACCCGGCACATTGGAAGGGAGTTGAGATAGACTCGTATTCCAATGGGCTCCTCAACGGAGATGTAGGATTCACAGTGGTGAATCTGAACTTCGGTGAAACAAATCTTTGTGTCTCCTCGTTGGTTTGCTTACACTTGCATTCATTGTTGAACTTGTTGATTTGGTTGATCTACTTGGATGTTTGTGTTTGTGAAGTGCAGCAAACTCTATGAGCCTGCTAAGAAACACCTACTAAGATACTACACCAAGTATAGTTTGATCTCGAGCTCGTTCATCACTCAGTGTGGGGGTTCTCTCTAGACAAGTCCGGTTTTGGAAACCGAAGGTTCCGGTTTCTAGCAGAGAGAGTTTTACTCCACTGCATTAAGTAACCTTCGGAGAATCCGTAGACTTCTTCGAAAATTCCGCAAGTTACGGAATCTCCAGAATATTCTTCAGAATCTCCGTATATCACTGATAAACTTGTTTTAAGCTGTGATAATTTTAGGTTACACCTATTCAACCCCCCCCCCCCTAGGCGACATCAAGATCCTTTCATTAACCTAGGTCCGTGAACTATTAAGTTACAAATTTAGGTTCCCCAACTTGCTAATGTATCACCCAAGGTCCAAACCTCCCTGATTAATGTTCATCTTTCTACTTGCCATCTCGAAGGTATTGCTCAGTTCATGGGAGATGAGGAGAGAGATGTGTCGTTGCCATTGGTTTGCTAGCATGCCACGTGGGTAGTTACACACTATTTAGCAAACTTTGGACCTCGAGTGACACACTTAGCAAGTTCAGAGACATAAAACAGTATATTAACAGTTTGGGAACCTAGTTGGCATCCTTAGACAAGTTTAGGGACTGTTAGTGCACTTTACTCGTATTAAAATATTGGATAACTTCAACCAGTGGATTTATAGCAAAGCTAAGACAACGATAAAATGCTGGAGCCTGGTATGATACATGAAATCCTTACAAGCACCAGGTCTTCCCCTTTTTAAGAAAAGAATTTTAAATTTTAAGTTGAACAAGCTTAGCCCACCCAACTTCATTGGGACAAAGGCTTTGCTGTTTTCGTTGTTTAAGTTGAGATCATCCAACTTATTTTCTAACTAACTTATCCACCGGCATAATAGAAGCTAGAAGAGGGGTATGCATAAAATTTGTTGATACCATTATCCATTTGAAATTGACAAACCACAAAAGAATTCACAAATGCAATAACACCAAAAACGCATCCTATTGAGTAACAGCTGTGTTAAAAGATTATATAAAAATACTAAGTTCTACTCCCTCCGTTCCAAATTTTAGGTCGTTTTAGCTTTTCTAAGTTCATAAGCGTTTGTATGCATCTAGACATAGTATATATCTAGGTGAATAGCAAAAACTATGCACCTAGAAAAGTCAATATGACCTACAATTTGGAACGGAGGGAGTATTACTATTTTAGCATAAGTAAGCAAAAGTATTTTACTAAAAAAAGAAACTTATTTAAAAACTCACAGGTACTTTAGCTTGGGCAAGGTTGGGAGAGTATTAGGAAGCTGAGTTGTGAGCCCACATTTTCTCAGAGATCTGCACAATAAAAATAAAGCAAAAATTAAGTAATTGCATTAATAACTAGACTAGACTATAATTCACTAGGAGATGGTGACACTTGACATTACAATGTTGAAAGGTTTGCCCAATTTGCTATGAAATCAAAAGAAGAATGCTTTCCCTCAAGATCACCAAGCATCCTGTAAACAAATCCCAATCAGAGTTGGCAGTAAATGCTGCATATCGATATGAAAAATCAGATTGAAGGCTTCTACTGAATGATAACAATGTTTTCTCCAATATATACACCGAGCGGAAATTTAAAAAAAATGGAGGATTTTTTTTAATACAAGTAACCATGAGAGTGACTTACAGGTGTTCTAGGTTGATCAAATTAGAGAAAAAATTTGGAATAGGTCCTTGAAGTTTCATCCCGTATATTCTCCTGGCAGGATCACAACATTAGCTCTCAAAAAAATGGAAAGAAGGAAGAGCTGTACCTAACAACAAGATGCCAAGTGGTTATGCGTACAAGTCTGTGAGGTTGGTTAAATTCTGAATAAATTCTGGAATAGACCCTTCGATGTAATTATCAAACATCCACCTGCATAATCAGCCATATGACTAGTTAGTCTTTCTTCAAATTGGCTCTGCCTAACGTAGATGGTTACTTAATGTAAAACAAAGGGACATAAGGCATACTTACAGGGACTGTAGATTCCTCAAAAGCGACAGTTCACGAGGAAAAGATCCATTGAGATGGTTATTATTGAAGTGCCTAGCTATATGGAGAGCATTCAATCAGCTATGAGAAGACCAAATACAATTGGTGGCAAATAATTTTGAAATTAAGACAATTTGAACACCAACATTATCTGGAGAAGGGTTAATTCTTCCCATAAGATAGGCTTATTTATAAGTAAGCATGCACTAGATAGATCACAGACTAGCTATTTCAATTACATCAGCCAAACAACCCCAGCTAGAAACTGACCATTGGATGGTATAGACTATGGGCCCAAAGGTCAACAATGTGGGATGTTGTATTATTTGAAATTGCTAAAGTGGTATAAGAATTGCAGAATTATTTAGGAGCTTCAGTCTAGACTTGAGAAAGATAATGCAGAAATAAGCATACATTTCTTAGATAAGGTATCATTCATAGTATTCAGCTATATCATGTCTGCAGCTGTAATGGTTGCATTGCATGTCAGGGCCAAAGCTTTGTTTGCTCAATTAAGTTGGAAAATTACATTCTCTTGGCAATAGATTAAATTACAGTTCAACAGCATTCAACTGGATGGACTATCAATACACATGTTTTTAGGTGATAGTTACAAAAACAATGGCTCAATGAAGAGCTAAATCACATTTAAGAGCTCAATTTAAGGGAACAGGTTCGGTTATCACCATGTTTCCAGTTTGGAAAGATTGCCAATGCCTGGGGGTATTGAACCACTCAAGTTGTTGTTACTCAAATCCCTACATGAATAAATAGGAGGTAAGTTACATTCATATTGAAATTACTATTCTCACAAGAAAAATGCATATTTCATATTTCGATCAGGGACAGAATTACAAAAAAGACCAGAGTGATGATAAAGTAGGTTGAGGAAACTTAAAAATTGCATCCTTCAGTCCAAAATAGATGTCATTCTGGGAAGTGAGTTTAGTCAGTAAATACATTTTTTTAGGCAGCATTCTCCATAAAAAGGCCCTATTGGTTGTTCCTCAGTAAAATGTTAGACGTACTGGTGCCATGTGGTGTTATTCTGTTATAGACTATAGTGTATATGATACAGTTTATAGGAATAAGTATTAAGTACGGCCAAAACTAAGAAATCCGCTCCTTGTTGCATGTGAATGGAGCTAAAATAACAACCAAATAGGATATGGGGGAGTTATGGTAGACAATCTTTCTTTCACGTGCATGGATATCTGAGTTACCAAAGTTTCAATCTGGTAGGGTGAGATCTAGTAGTATTTCAATCAAAATGATATGTGCATGGATATCTGAGCTACCAAAGGTTCCCTGTATCAAGCATCTAAACTGTCAATGAAGCACAAGTACTTCGGGTGAGAACAGAGAATACATAACTAATGTCTAATGGGCCCTTCTGGGAACAGTGGAAGTGTGGAACGCCATATTTAAGCACAAGCTATACAAGCCCACATATGGGATGAAAAGTTTTAGTTCTAGGCTAACTTTTTCAGTAAACATCTGAAATAGTTCATCGTGGTTCAGTGATAGGCTAACTTCAAACTAGATCAGTTAGTCCCTTAATTAATTACAGATCTCATTTTGAAATCTTCCTAAAAGAGGTTCATTCCAATATAATCTTTTTTGCGAGATAATTTAGAGTTGGCAATCCAGGAACATCAACCATTAAAGACTCACAGAGAAACGAGCTCCGTCAAGTTGAAGAGCGCCGGCGGGATCTCGGTGATGTTCCTGTACCCAGTCACATTCCTGCATCATCCAGAGATTCCAGACCCATACATCAATTACATTATTGAGCGCCAGAAGCGCCAGCAGAAAACGGGAGGAAGAGTGATGGGGTGAAGACGACGCACAGGTGCGTGATGCGGCACTCGTCGCCGCGGGAGCAGTCACAGTCGATGGATGCGTTCATCATGGACGACTCGGACAAGACGGGCATCAGGCACGGGTCCACCACCCCTGCCGTGTCGCCCTCCAGGCGCCACTGCCGGAACACGGCGTGCAGGGCAGCCGCTGCAGGAACGCGAGATCCACGAGTTACAAGCTGCCAGCCTTCCCACAAGACACCAGAGCGAGCGAGAAATCGATACCGTCGGAGGAATTGGTGGGCGGCAGCGGCTGGCCCCGCGCTGCGTCGAGGTTGAGGAGCGCGAGGACGAGGAGGGAGACGGCGACGAGAGCGGGAGCTGGACGACGAGCCATGGGGGCCGGCGCGGGGTGCCGCGGCCGCGGGTGGGAGTTGACTTGTGCGCGCAGGAGGAGGAGGTGGTGGAGGGGTGGGGGGGGGGGGGGTTGCTGCTACTTGCTAGCGGAGCGGGCGGGCTGGGTCTCTGCCTCTGAGGTTTGACCGCGTGATCATGGTCATGTGCGCTCGCAGCGACGAGGTCGCGGGGGGCGCAGGTGGAGTTGACGCGACCGCGTCGGGGAGCGGGAGGCGGGAGGATCCGGTCGGCCGGCGGCGGCGGATGCGGCGGGTCGGCGGCGCCGGTTTCGATTTTCGAGTTTTGGCCGATGCGAAACAGCGAAAGACGGGAGGAAGATGGGGAGCTAGCTGGTCGCTGTCGCGTCTGAACGAAATTCGTATGGACCTTAAATTCGAATCTCCGTGCAAAGCAACGGTGACATAAATGAACGAGATTTGTGAGCACGTTTAAATATGAATTTTTGTGCAAAGGTACGGTGTCAACCCTCGTGCTTCCTCCGTGCTAGGTTGTCGGGGCGGTGTTTGGATACAAGATGCTAAATTTTAACAGGATCGTATTGGATGTTCGGATGCTAATTAGGAGGACTAAACATGAGCTAATTATAAAACTAATTGTACAGATTGAGTCTAATTCGCGAGACGAATCTATTAAGGCTAATTAATCCATCATTAACAAATGGTTATTGTAGCACCACATTGTCAAATTATGGACTAATTAGGCTTAATAGATTCGTCGTGAATTAGGCTCCATCTGTGCAATTAGTTTTGTAATTAGACTATGTTTAATACTCCTAATTAGTATTAAACATCTGATAGGACAGGTGCTAAAGTTTAGCGAGGATACCCAAACACCCTCTAAATCGATCGATCTTCAGAATTAGTAAGCATGTACTAATCCATCTCTTAGAGTAGATGTACTTCGCGAAGCGACGTATCGAATGACTTCTAATATATCAATGGGATACAAAATACCGGAATTTGTCGACACGTTTAAATTTGAATTTTCGTACAAAGGAGTGGTGCCAACTCTCGTACTTGGTGCCAACTCTCGTACTTCTTCCGTGCTAGGTTAGCAATTAGGTACTACTAATCGATCTTTAGAATTGACAAGCGTGTACTAATCGATCTTTAGAGTAGATGTACTTCGTAAGGCGACATATCGAGTGACTTCTAGCATATCAATGGGATATAAATGATCAAAATTTGTCAACACGTTTAAATTTGAATATTCGTGCAAAGGAATGGTATCAACTCTTGGTACTTCTTCCGTGCTAGGTTGCTAGTTAGGCACTAATCGATTTTTAGAATTGGCAAGCATGTACTAATCAATCTTTAGAGTACGTGTACTTGGCGAGGCGACATATCGAGTGACTTCTAACATATCAATGCGATATAAATGAAAGTTATTTGTCAACACGTTCAAATATGAATTTTCGTGCAAAGGAACGGTGTCAACCCTCATACTTCTTCCTTGCTAGGTTGCCGGTTAGGAACTAATCGATATTCAGAGTGGCTAAACATGTAATGATCGATGACTGAAAAAAAATTTGTACTGATCGATCTTCAGCTGCACATGCTGTTCCAGTACTGCTGGCATGGGCGCTTTTAAACAAGTAAATGCTAGCACCATGTGATTGTGTCCTCACGCGCAACACTCGTTTCAGAGAGAGAAAAAGACACTTTATTTAGTAAAAATTGGTATTCAGACCACAAGATTTGTGTATAAGCTTAAATGACTTACGCAGTTACAATGACAGACACATTTGACCTGAAATCGGTCCATAATGGCATAAGCTACCTTTGTTTTGGCATATAAGCTAGATGTGTTATAGCTATAATCTTCTTGCAGACAACATAAGATCACAGTTGCTTCTTTGCCAGATTTCTGTTCTGCTCCAGATAAGGGTAAGCTCTCTGGTACTGCAATATAGCCCAAACAAGGTGCCTGAACGAGAATTCAGGCCACAGGGGGTCTGGGTTCTGCAAATGACTAAACGTCGTCTGCCACAGGAGGAAATTGCTCAGTCGAGTCTCACCTGAAGTCCGGATCACGATATCAGGATCTGGGCAACCAGCGCTATACATGTGCCGATCCAAATCGGCCACTGAAATCTCTGAGTTCACACCGTTATTTGCAGCTTGATCATCAGAATCACCGGCATGTTCTCTCAGCAGCATCTCCCTCCTTTCTGCGCAGACCTCATTAACAGCATTGACAATCTCAGAAGTCGAGTTGTATGGCATGCAGACAGAGAAGACGAGCCCTGTGTTTCCAGCTGTGCTTGCCATCAGCTTCTGAGCTGCTACCCTCACAGGCTCAGATAACAGGTCCAAGTTTCCCCAGAAGTTGATTTTACAATTAATCTTGTTGATCACACTTCGGTTTTCTAATAGCTCATTGATCTTTTCCTCCATTAACTGCATCAAGGACTGCACCTCACTTGGGTCCCTTTTAAAATTGTCAATGCTAAATGCATAAACCGTGATGTACTTCACACCCATTTCGTAGCAGTACAGCAGATTTGCAATAAGAGCTGAGAAACCCACCCTGTGACCAGCTCCTTGCTGGATGCTTCTGAATTTAGCATATCTGCGATTACCGTCCATGATAAACGCAATGTGCTTGGGCATCGGGCCATATGAGAGGACAGCTATCAGGCACTTGCGTAGGAAATTCTGAAGACTCGCAAGAACACCAGTTGTGACCATCTCATCAGGCTTCTCTACCTTCAGATCCTAGATCAAGCAAATAAATCAAAAGTGATCAGAACTTCCCATATTGTAAGAATATTTGTGGATGTCAGCACAACAAAAAGGTTATATCTCTTTGAGGATCTTTCCAAGCCTAATAGATGATATCTGATTGCCTGCTTTATTAAGAAATTAATCTACATATGTTGCTACCAATATAAAACTCACCACTGAAGGAGAGCAAGAGATAAGTGACCCTGCCATTGTAGCAATGAGGGGAAAGCTGCAAATAGGAAAATATGTGAGGGTTAGAACATGAGTAAAGGGGAAAAAACGCCATCAGAATAGAGTACACTGAAAACGAACTACAACAAGCAATGTTTGAAATTGCCAAAAAAAAATGTCGTAAGGTTTTTACAAGCAGGCTGTTCAGTTACCCACTTATGAAAAGAGTCATCTCGCGCTATGAATGATGAGACCCACTGATTTACTAGTTGATGGAGCTGGGAGTTTCCCATAGTGCAGACGATGGGACCACTGGGGTTCAAAATCAACCAGCAACTTGTCTATGTATCCAAAGCTCGAATTTGAGCATTTGCGTGTAAGTGTCAATTTCAGCTCGCTGGTGCAAATAATGGGGAAAGATGCAAAAAAGGGACATAACTAACTTCTACTAAAGGCCAGTGTCCTGTTTCCACTTTATTGTGCAAAGCGCCTCAGGAACGACAGCTTCCCCTTTTCGTTTCTCGACAAGCTTGTGCGAGTAAAGTGCCATGCTCAAATCTCAAGTGCTTTTTTAGGACAAGCTCGCATAAATGGTTTTGAGAAGGCCAGACAGCAGCAACTCCAATTCTTATCTACAAATTTGACAGCTTGTAAACAGAAACCATCATACCGATAAGGTGGTATCCAGATACTGGATTAGGATTACCCACCCACCAGTTTACCACCTCCACTCCAAACGGCCAAACAAGAACCAGCAGAGGTAATACCCGCCTCACAGCTATTTCATCGAGCACATGGTGAGGAGGGCCAGTGGAGCGGCTGCAAGAGAGACTCAACTGACCTGAGGGTTGGGGAGGCCGGCGACGAGGCAGAGAGGGAGGGAGGGAGGGAGAGGGACGGAGGAGATAAGAGTGGTGGAGAGTGAGAATCAGGAAGGGGATTTATGCTAACTTCCCGTCGTCGCTTCTCCTCCGGTACGGGTAACGCGCGGGAGCGGAGCCGAGCCGGGGGCGCGGCGGGGTGCAGGCGAGACGTGGCACGACGAGCTCGTGGGGAATCTTTCCCTCCGGGTTCGAGCGCGAGCGCGGTCACCACTACCGCCACGACACGACGCCCCTCGTGACGCGAATAAGAGCCAGTTGGCACGGGCTTTTGGACCGGCTCCTCCGACTGCTTCACCCGGAGCTGTACCAAACAGTCCTTCTGCAAACGGCTTCGTGCATGAAGCTCCTGGTGGAGCCGTTCCATTCTACGGAGACGAGCTGGAAACTGTGGCTCCTCCGGCTCGACGAAATTGCCTCTTCCACTTCGTAATTACTACAGATAAAATGCCACCGCGCCTCCTATATGCTCTGTCTTACCGTCGGCAGTCGGCGACTCGGCGTTGCTGCGTGCAGTCGCGAAGACCACCGGCGGCTCGACCTGGACGCGTCCTCCTGCCCCGTTGCAGCCCCTGCAGCTGCAGGCGTCGGCGCGGCCGCACGTCCCAGTCTCGCCTAGCAGTAGCTGATTCCTCGCGCAGCTCGGGGGCAGTTGCGGCGGCCGGCGAAGCAGCAGCAGCAATGCTCGGGAAACGGCCGTGGGGCAGTAACAGCGTCTTGCAACCGCGGAGGCAGGGCAGCAGCGGCAGCCGGCAGATCGAGCTGGCCAGGGAGGGACACGGCGTGGCGTCTAGAAGTTGGACTGGGCGGCGTGAGGAGATGAGAGCAACCAGTAGAAAGATAAGTAAGGGACCGGATAAGGTATAGTAAAAAAAAACAAAAATAAAAGGTCGAGGAGGAGGAAAAAATAAAGAAAAGAGAATATATTGGCTTAATCTTATAATTGTATTCATTAGCCTTTTTATTTATATGAAATCATATTAAAAATTGAGATGAGAAATATAGAATGTATCTTTACAATCAATTAAGATAATTAGGGGTACATTGGACATTTAAAATCTTCCGGCATTAAGGAAAAAATAGGGTGAAGCCATTTTGACAAACATTTTTTAAAACGACTTCAACTTCATCGGAGAAGCCGCTCCACCAGAGAAGTCAATACCGAAGCTATTAAAAAAAAAGCCGAATCCTTGCCCGCCCAAAGAGCCCTAAAAACGGGCGTCGATGCCGGTGTATCACCGATCGCCGAGGTGGACGGACTGGGGAGCAGCAGGTACGCCGCGGACCCTTTGGACGCCTCTCTGTGCCTGACCGGCGGGCCCCGCCCCACTGAACCCACCCCCAGAGAGAACGGAGACGGACGGCCCACAGGCGAACGGGTCGCGAGGACTTTGAGCGAGGCCGGCCGGTTGAATGAACGCGGGCATGCGTAACGTGTGAGGCGGAGCCCAGCCCCGTAAATCTAGCTAGGCCAGTTGGCTCACCAGCTGGCTTCAACGGCCCATGGGGGATTGCGCGCGTGATGATGAACTAACTACGTCAATTTCGGCCTCGCGAACTGCCGACAGTTTTTTCTTTTCTTTTCGGAGACCGACCTAACAGAGGATTCAGTCATCACTCATCAGTGTGTCTTCTTTAGCTCAAAAAAAAGAAAGAAAGAATCAATATGTCTTCTTAATCTTCTGAAGAGAACGAGAACTTGTATAAGCGGATCTCTGACGGTGGATGCATGAGCGTGAGTCATGGTGCGACTCCTTTCAGACGCCGAGAACGCGGGATCTCGCCTGGAGAGTGGAGACGGCAATCCATGCGACGATGCGAGCGCGTCCCCAACGTACCAAAGCATGAACGGCATTACCCATCAATGCGGCGACAACGAGCATATGTATGGGGTGACTTGAACGAACGGCACGTCGCCTTCTCGCCATTAAAAGTTGTGAGCACTGGAGTCGTATCGTATCGTACTGCTAACTGGCGCTAAGAGGTTGCTGGCCGCGACGAGCCACGCCAATTGGTGGCGGCGCCAAAACCTGTGGCGGCAAATATCGACGCCAAAGGTTCGACAGCTTGTGGCCAGAAAAACGACGGGTAAAACGCTAGAAAGCTGCGGCACGCCAAACGATTCGGCAGTCAACCAAGCACCGGCCAGCTTTTTCCATGGCAGCCGCACATGTGGCACGGTGAACTTCATTTCCACTTTTTAGGTTGGATTCAACCCATCTCATGTTTGATAGGTTCGACCTAATTTTTTTAGAAGTTGAGAGGGATGCCATGGATGCCATTTTAACACCGTTGATACCAGTTTTTAATAGATCCCACCTATCATATGTGGAGCATATCTGTCATCCTCTGTTTTCTTTTTTTCACGAATCTTATCTTCTTCCTCTGCTTCCTTCCCCCAAGCTCCCTTCGCTACGCCGCCGCCTGCTCTGCCAGACGGCTCCTCCTCATCGCGCCCTACTCTGCTCTGCTAGCTCCTCCCCACCGCGCCCTATTCTGCTCGTCAGCTCCTCCCACGCGCCGCCCTGCTCTGCCCGTCGCCTCCTCCTCATCGCGCCCTACTCTGCTCTGCTAGCTCCTCCCCACCGCACCCTATTCTGCTCGTCGGCTCCTCCCACGCGCCGTCCTGCTCCGCCCGTCGGCTCCTATCAGCGCGCGCCGCCCGGCTCCTCCCCATCGCGCCCGTCGGAGGTCAAGCTCGCTGGCCACCGCGTACCCCTGCCTCCCCCCGCACCACGAGCCATTGGCGGATGTAACGCCCGTTAAATTTACTAACTCAAATCACCCGCTAAAAATTTGTTTCAAAATTTTCTTCGACCGTTGAGCTCCCGAAAAATCTTTTACTTCCCGGCGACCCCGCCGTCCCGACACCCAACGTCGACATTCATCTTTTTCCGTTCCCCGCAAATTTCGCCGCGTGCCCGTCAAATCCGTCGCGCGTGCCCAACCAATTCCACAACTTTCGCCGATTTTCCCCTCCCTTTTTCCTTTTCCTTTTTCCCCTCCCTTTTTCCTTTTCCTTTTTCCCCTCCCTTTTTCCCCTTTTTCTTTTTCTCCCTTCCTTCCTTCTCTTTCTTCTCTCTTCCTTCTTCCTCCTTTTCCCTTCTCTCCTTCCCTTTCCCCTGGCGCGCGCTTCCTCTGGCGCCTGGCGCCGGCCGCCCACGCTCGACCCCTGGCGCCTAGCGCCTGGCCGCGCCCGCGCCTGGCGCCCTGCACTGCTCGCCCGACCCCACGCCTCGCGCTCGCGCCCCGTCGCCCGCCCAGCGCCCGGCGCCGGACCCACACCGCCCGTCCTGGCGCAAGCGCCGGTCGCCGCCGCCCTGCCGCACGCCACGCTGGCCATCACCTCGGTGGACTCCCTGTGCTTCTCGTCGACCGAGCCGTCCCCACCACACCCTCCACGCGGAGCTCTGCTCCGGCACGCCACCGGCCGGGATTCCCGGCCACCATTAAGAGCCACTAGCCGTCGAGCTTCCCCCGCCGCCTATTAAAAAGGGGCCGAGCCCCAGCCGCCTCCACACCCCCACCGGCGCCCCCCCCCCCCCCCACACTGCCTACTGCCAACCCTGCCCCGGCCTCCTGCACGCCGCTGCCGAGCCGCCGCCGCCGCCACCTCCTCCTTATCCACTGCCGGCACCCCCTTCCCCATCGCCATCCGCCCAAGGTGAGGGCCAAAATGGGTTCCCCACATCCTCCTCCACCTCCCCCGCCGCTTGGTCTCACCGCCGGCGAGCTTGGCCGGCCGGCCCACCGCCGGATTTGCCCCCTACCTCCCTGTGCCCGTGCGCCAGGAAGAAGAAGGGAAAAACTCCCCTCCCATTTCAATCTAACCCCCTAGTTTCCCCTATTTGCAAACCGGCCCTTCCACCTCTCTCAAAAGAAGTCTCACAGATACGCCCTTCCACCTTTTAGAAATAATTACAAATAGGTCCCTGGTTCTCGCAATTTAGTCCTAAACCTTGTTTTAAGCCCCTAACCCTCCTTTAACTCGTCATTTCATGTGCCAAACTTCCTCCAATTGATCCCAAATTCGACCACGGCCTCATCCCATATACTTCCGCCGAGGCATATCCAAATTTCATGAAAATACCCACTCCTTCAATTTTCCGTTCGCATTCTCTGTTCGTAGCTCAACGAGTAAAAGTTTATTTCTCTTTATTTATTGTGTGCTCGATTGTGTGTGCCGTAGATCGCGAGGTACCCGAGGAGGAGCACGAGGAGGAGTTCGACCGCGAGCCCGAGCCCGAGGACCAGTACCACAAGCAGGAACTCCCGGAAGGTTTTAAGAACGGCAAGTCCAATCTCACCCTTTGATGTATACTTATCCTAGTTTTTCAAACACAACCTATTGGCCTGTTTTATAAATTGCATATTAATTCACCGCTGAAACATGGTTGGATAGCAACCCCTTGATTGTTATGATTATTCCTTGCTTGTCCTACAATTATCTCTAAATATGATTTGCTCTGTTTGGATGATAATTACTGCTAGAGTGCTTAGGACCTTGTTACTCAATTCAATCATGACCACCATGTATTTTGTTAAAAGAAATAAATATGTGAGTGATTTTAAAAGGGGAAATTGGGTTTTTCGGAGGTAAAGGAAAGAGATGTTTAGATGAGATGGATGGGTGTTTCATGTGTGAAATGCCATTGTGTTGGGCTTGTACCTTGGTGGTTGAGCAAAGTTGGCAGATATCCATCTTGTCATGGTTAAGGACCGAGTTGATGTGTCATCTTGCCTAACCCAATCCTCGTGCAACCACTCGACCGTTGTATGCGGCAACAGCTTAGCATAAATTCCACTAGTTAAACTGTTAGTCTTCGGGGTGAGCTGGTGAGCAACGGGAGCCATGGAAAAGGAGTGAAATCTTTGTGACTTAGGTCTCGATTAAGATCTCGTTGGTAGGTCGTTAACCCCATGGTTGCTTCCGTGTGGACTAGTCAGTCTTAGCTAAGGTGGGTAATGGCTTTGTTAGGATTCGCACCGACACTAAGGTGATCGTGCTGCGGTACCCTACTTGTAGGAAAAGTGTACAACCTCTGCAGAGTTAAAACCTATCCGGGTAGTCGTGTCCACGGCATTGGACGAGTTACGGCTTGGTCACACAACTAGCATTTGGAGATGGATGGTTTTATGGCGTGTGTTGGATTTTGTAAGTGTCCGGCAGTTGTGCCGTGGGCTATGGCGGACGTGGAGTCCGATAGCAATAAAATTTGGATCCCTTGTGTAGGATCAACCCCACTTAATGTTTCGGTTAAAGGAAATGTTATGCGAAAAGTCTTTTGAAAATGAACCCTTGCATGTGTTGAAAATCTAGCTTTGTTGCAAATGAACTTTAACCTCATCCTTGTTATATCATGTGCATACTCTTGCTTGTACCCCCCTCCGTGGATGTGGTTGGACTTGTTGAGTACTTTCGTACTCACCCTTGTTTTGTTGCTTCAGAGGAAGACCCGGACTCTGTCGCCGAGGATCTCGAGTAGGAGGTCGTGTCCGCACCCAACGCTGCCTATGGTGTTGGCCTTTGCAGGATGCTTCCGCTGACGCTTAGTTTCGATTGCAGCCCGGAGTCCGACTGGACTACAACTTGGATCTGTATCGTTATTAGTTTAGTTCTTCTTTGGGTGTGGCTTGCATGCCCGCTCCTTCGGGAGTTGTACGGTTTTTGAACCATCAGTCGAATAAATGTGTTATCAGCCTCCTGGACTGATATTTGTATCATATTTAGTCTCTAC
Source organism: Setaria viridis (assembly GCF_005286985.2). Classification (NCBI taxonomy): domain Eukaryota; kingdom Viridiplantae; phylum Streptophyta; class Magnoliopsida; order Poales; family Poaceae; genus Setaria; species Setaria viridis. The sequence continues at coordinate 4,450,578 of NC_048266.2, forward strand.
TTATGTGGGGACGCTTCAGGTGGTATCAGAACGCTAGCCGCCGCACGCCCCTCCCTCTCTCCAACCTCCGCCCCTCCCTGTCCCCGGCGGCGGAGCTCCCCAGCGCCGACCGCCGCACGCCCCTCCCTCTCTCCAACCTCCATCCCTCCCTCTCCCCGGCACCGGTCGCCGCTCGTCCTGCCTCTCCCCCGCATCGTCCACCGCACCCTACCTCTCCCATCGTGCCAACGGCCGCGTGTCCCTACCTCTTCCCCGCGCCGGCCGCGTGTGCGCTCCTGCCTCTTTACCGCGAAACGGAGCAACGATGGCATCCATGTGGGTTGGAATAGTCTGCTCGTTTTGGTGGAATCCATCCAACCCACATCTAGGAGGAATATTCCCTCCTGGGTCCGATCCAACCTAGATGTATTTTCAACCAAACGCAGGTCGATAGGGGTTGAACCCATTCCAACCCAGTTCAAACCCCAAAACCAAACACACCCTAAATCTTCTCCGGCGCCAGCGACTTCCATTCCATCGGACTAGGTGACCTGCCAAACGGGCACAGAAGAAAGTAAACGTTGCACGTTTTACTCGCTGCCCTGTCCTCGCCGCTGAGCGACACGGACTTGCAGGACCAGCAGGCCGCAGCAGCGTGCTTGCTTACACACCCTGCAGTGCAGGATGCTCCATAACAAGGATGATCACCTCATCGGCTACCATCGCTCTTGCCGGTTCCCAGCAATTAAAGATGGACGAGCCGGCGTCGGCCGGTGGCTTGCTCCAGTCAAACAGCCACGTGCGGGCGGCAAGCGTCTCGCCCTGTCATGCTTTCTGAAGGATCGGAACGGGTGACCAGAGGGAGGTGAATGGGAGCTTTTAAAATTCTCTCTCAGAACAAGGTCTATATCTCAATTGCCGCTCCAAACACACATCGCTTCTTAATCACCAAGATGACACAAGTCAACTCATGACAAGCTCACCCTAGGAATGAGAAAGGCTCAAAGCATAGCGGAGGCAAAGCAAGACAAGATGTCGAAAAGCTTGCACAAGAAAAAAAACAAGCTAAGCCACTACTAACCACTTACTTAACTAAACATGCTCGAAATAATAAATACTAGACATGATTAGCACGAGATACTACTTATTATGATTAAGTAGCTCAACACCATAACTGTGATCAACTAAGGGTGTTTGGATATCCCGGACTAAACTTTAATCCCTATCACATCGGATATTTGCACACTAATTAGGAGTATTAATGGGCTGTTTGGATACTAGGTGCTAAACTTTAGCAGTGTCATATCGGATGTTCGAATGCTAATTAGAAGGACTAAATATGAGCTAATTACAAAACTAATTGCAGAACCCCTATGCTAATTCGCGAGCCGAATCTATTAAGCCTAATTAATCCATCATTAGCAAATGGTTACTGTAGCACCACATTCTCAAATCATGGACTAATTAGGTTTAATAGATTCGTCTCGCGAATTAGACTCCATCTGTGTAATTAGTTTTGTAATTAGTCTATATTTAATACTCCTAATTAGCATCCAAACATCCGATGTGACAGGTGCTAAACTTTAGCACGGGGTATCCAAACACCCCCTAAATATAGTCCAATGATAAAACTAATTGCATAAATGAGGACTAATTCGTGGGACGAATCTATTAAACCTAATTAGTTCATGATTAGCCCATGTGATGTTACGGTAAACATGTACTAATTATGAATTAATTAGGCTTAATAGATTCGTCTTGTGAATTAGTCCTCATTTATGCAATTAGTTTTATAATTAGTTCACATTTAATCCTTCTAATTGGTATTCAAATATCCGATGTGACCCGAACTATAATCCAAACACCCAGCTAATAAATACTCAAAACATTGAATACTGTAGACAGAAAGCGAGCTTTAGTTGGACCTGTCTGGATGCCGGCCTGGTGCGCGCACTGGGCCGTGCTGTTGGAGGCCTGCTCGCCCGGCCTGGTGGCGCCGTCCGCCTGGGCCGCGAGCAACCCACCGAGCTGGGCTGGACTGCTCTGCTCGCTGCTGCTGGGCTGGCTGCCCACCGCGGCCTGCTGTGCCTGGCGCACGTGCGGCTCGCGTGCGCGAGCGCGTGCGCAGCGCAAGGTGGCCGCCTGCTTCGCCCGACGCCCTGCTGCCCGAGACAGAGAGAAACGGAATAATAGATGAACAGCACAGGAAACACGACCAACTTCAAATCAAAAGAACTCCTTCAATGCTCCACGGAATCAAAATAAAACTTGAGCAATAGAAGCACCACCTCAAGGGCTAACAGATCCACGAGAAAGATCTAAAAAAGCTCAAGTATCCATCGTGAATTTTGGAGAACAAAGAACGCCCTACTAAGAACACGGTTTCGTGGAAAACTTCGAATTCAAATCGAATCCGTGAAGGATTTAGGCGGGAATCACACTAAAGTTGCACCCAAGGATCCTAGCAACATATTCCCCCCAACAACCCTCGCGAGATTTGGCTCAAACACGAAGGATGAAAATTCCCACGAAAATGCTTCGAAAAATCCGAAAAAGAAAAACGGAAGAAACATCGAAGAACACGAGATTTAGTCACGGATTAAGAGATAAATTCAACTAAATTACAAGAACAACATCTATACAACAAAAGATCTAGCCTCCACCCTTCATCCTCCCCTAGGATGGAGAAATCAAGAGAAAGAGAGGCTTACTCTCTCATCTCCCTTTTCTCCTCCCTTAAGCACTTGGTTAGCCTCTAATAAAATAAAATTAGATTCCAAAACTTACCCCTCAAACCAGCCAACATAGATACATATGGTCCATGGTTGATGATGAAAATACCCCTATAGCTACAACTAAGATAACCGTCTACGCAAGGGTATTTTGATCCAGATTTTTGTAGACGCATCGGACAGGCACGCCGCCTTCACGACTTCGCTTCGCCTTGACGCAAGCTTCACGATGGCGCCGCGTGACCTTCTTTTTGAAGCTCCAGCTGCACCGGACTCGCCCCCGATTTTGAGGCTCAAACCATAAAACCTGCCTACACGGTGGTTTTGAGACCCAAACCACCCAAAACCTCCATCTCCGCTTGGCCGCCACATGTCCTCCTTGATGTTGACATGTGTCCAGCCTCCGCCAAGCCTTTGACGCCTCCATCCCGCTTGACTCGACCAACGTTATATCCATCCCGTCATGTTTTTCTCTTTCCGTGCACCATGTGGATCACCCATGACTCCGCCTGAACTCTTCGGGTCCCTCGGTCCAAGCCTACTCGTGTTCACCCTTCACCGCCCTTGGTCCATTGGCATGAACCTTTCGCTTAACCTTCACCGCACGCCGTCGGCCGCCATATCGTATCCTACACCTGCACATTAGAAGCCAAGAGCAACATCATTCCACATAACGTTGTCAATCACTCATCATCTAAGGGTGACCACCATGGACTCGGCCGCTCGGGCGTGGCACATCCGCATGGACACAACGGGGGATCGCGAAAAGGAAAGGGTTGCCGCTGCTGTCTTAAGTAACTAAGCAAGGAGCGAGTATTTGACAAGAATGCAATTGAAAACCTAAGCACAATTCACGCGGGCGCGTGATATGAAACCCAGACACCACTGGGACCGAGCAAGTGTACGTGTCGTATAGGCGACTTACCCAAACACAAACGAGACGTCGCATTCTTGCCATTAAACTCCGAGCACCGGGCCGTACCACGGCACACCCACTGCCCAAAATGGCGGAGCTAGTACTGGCGCTATATATAATCTTTTCGAGCACTAGTGGCGTTCATCGGACGTACTCTGTGCTTCCGGACGGGCGACCTAACCCCAAACACTAGCAGTCAGGCGCAGGGGTGGACCTAGCCTGGAAAATGAGTGACGGAGCCTTTAAAACTTCAATAAACATGACCTATTCCCTCCGTCCTATAAAGACTGTTCGTTTAGAAAATTTTAGATAAGATAGTAGCAAATGCTCTTAATTGGATGGATTACCGAGAAGAATTAATTATCCATGCACGCTTGCAGTAATTGTCGAACCTATTAGTTTTTTTTTATTTAGCAAGTCTGGCTCGGGCATCGATAGTAAGAGTAAATGATCGATTCATTAACTGGGCTAGAAGGTATTATGAAGACTTTTATTGGATGGTTTGAAAGTCGTATAAACATTTTTCGTGGGAGAAGTTTTAAAGGCTAAATGTAAAGTCCTGCTAACCGAGCATGTCGACTGCAAATAGAAAACCGAGTGGCGGCCCGTGCCCTCCCTCGACTCCATGCAGGTCCGCCCCTGGTCAGGCGCCTCGATCACAATATGAGCTGTCCTTGCCGGCTTGCCACCCCGGCCGCGAGCAGGGCGCCTGGACTCCTACTAGTGCACTAGTACACCGCCCCTGTTCCATGGCCAGGATAGTGATCACCAGCTGATGGTAACTAGCCATTAATGGTCACCCTTCGCGACGTCCAGGTCCAGTCTAGTACTCCGTTTAAGCTTCAGCACTATCCCATCCCATCACCCCCCCGGACAGAAGCAGGAGCTTATCCCATCCTCCACCCCCCCCCCCCCCCCCCCCCCCCCCACCACACACACACACACACACCCACCCATGCAGATCTCACTTTCAATTGGACGTACGGCGTTCGGCGTGCCTGCGATGCGACCTCCCTGAATGTAATGAAGTGACAGCCGGCCGGCCAACCATAGTCGGCATTTCCTGCCAGTTCATAGCGATGACCGTACGAATGTACAGTTGAGATGAAAGGGTACTGCCACCGCTGCAACCTGCAGGCTATGGGAATGGGACACAGCACAAGCTATAAAGCTAGCGTGGCGTGGCGACGGGCGCTGAGCAGCGCGTTGCTCCAGCCAGACACTGAGACCCGTCAGGGGTCGGCCCGTCGGCCGCTCGGGGTCGGGGCCCCCTACAACTCCTTCCCCCGCGCCGCTGCGGCGCTGCGCCTCACCTTGGTAGTTTGGTGGCACACACATCCGCACACAGCGACAGTGAGGACGAGGCGTCGAGGCGACAGCCGGCAGGGAACGAACTGGCGGGTACGGGGACTCCGGCGCATGGACGGACGGGACGGCACGGGGTGGGGGAGGCTGCCCGGCTGCCCCCAACAGACCGAATCGCTGGAGGATGACGCTGCCGCTGTGCCGCAGTCGTCAACGCGCCAGCAGGGGCCCGGCGGCACCAACAATGTGGCCTGTGGGGAACAAGCAGACGCCATGCGCGCCGGTTGTTGGTGGATGCGAAATTCTTGGGTTCCAGTCTCCAGATGTTGAGCTGTTGTGGGTATCTTTAGGCAGGAACCTGCGTTACTGCGATTTGCGTCTGTAATAGTGGTTGGGTGAGCGTGAGCCGTCAGCCGTGGAAGAATGAGAATGCACACTCCTACCTGTCACTCCAACCCAAGAGGTTCAATGGTACCTCACGGCCACTGCAGAATTTCTTGTGCAAATATAGGCTACAGGTGTTAGATCTTCTTTTTTTTTGAAAGACACACAGGTGCTAGATCAAAGATCAAATATACGGTATGATGTATATAAAGTACATGATCTTTCAGTAAGTATTGTCATTTATCCATGCGATTGCAGGGTTTATAGGTGTGATTGTAGCTTGCAGCGTTGCAGTGTTTGTCCAGACCTTTTTCTGTCTGGCCCCAAATTCCGAAGCTGATTGCCAACCCAAGTACTGTAGCGTGGGGATCTGATCTGGACCTCGGCCACACCCACACGTGCGGCATGGCAACGCGGCCCTGGCGCGCATCGTCACAGTTGGAGACAGCGCGAGAAAGTCGAGCCGCCACACACGCAGCGCAACCACTCCCCCAGCCCCATCACACAAATCTGAATTTTCTACGGATAAACAAACGCAAACCCTGAACCCTGATCCCATCTCATCCGACACCAGAAAAATCTCCCCCCGAATTTCCACTGAAAACGAGCGCCGCTGCCGCTGCCATCCACCCCCACCCCTCCACCGGCGCAAGCGACGCTCCACGGCGATCGCCATCACCGGCCACCATCATCTTTCCCTTTTTCGCCCGTTCCCTCCCCCGGGCATTTCTTGCTTTTCTGTCTTCTCCTTTGCACCACGAACACACGAGGAGAGGAGACTGGAGAGAACAAGACCGGCCGCGAGCCATCCCAATCGGCGGCGGCCCGGGTTCCTCGCACCGTGCGCCTTTTGCTGAAGACAATGGCCTTCTAACCGCAGCCGCCTCATGGCCTGGTCAGCCCCCCGTGTGATATTCCAAAGCTGGAGGAAGACCAAAGGTGAGTGAGAAGAAAAGAACACAGTAGCAACCTTGCAGAAAGGTCCAGAGATCAAATCTTTGTTCCTTCGTTCTTTATCACTTTTTCGTTGCTTTTCGTCGGCAAAACCGACGCCAACCTATAAAAAAGTCTCCCTTTCTCTTTTGGGAGCTGAGCCTGCAAGAGTTTACTATGAGACTTCATACACCTTAAAGTTCATAGAACGAAAATAAGTTTTTTGGAGGCCCTTCGGATAACCACGAATTTCAAGATTTTTTTATGTGAAAATCATGTGGTTGCCACCTGCTTTATTTGTCTCTAAATCATCATTTTATTAAGATGTAAGTTTATTAGTAGATGTAAACATGGCATGTTGGTTGAAATAAGTTGGTTTTCAGCTTTTCATCACTTGAAAAATAGAGAAAAACATGTAAAAAAGCAGTCTCCAAAGTTATGGTTTGGTGTAATGCGAAATGTCGGTAGAAAAGAGCAGGATTAGTGGACTTGTAGCTCAGTCCTTTACCTTTGCAGCTCGCAAAAGAAAGACACGTATGCTCTGCCGCTTTTGTTGGGTTGGTTTGGTTGCTTGCGTGACCGTGTGACTTGTGTTCCCCCCATTTTTTGCATATAAGCATGGGCTTGTCACGCTTCACAAGCCTTGGCCTTGGCCTTTCCCTCATCGCCTAATTGCTTGGATCCTTGCACCTCCTGCAAGTTGCCAGCAACCGAGAAGCTACCACTACTAGCTGCTCCGGCTCAGCTCAGCTCAGCTCAAAAAGGCGTTGGGGTTTAGTACACGAAATGAGCAGCGCGTTGCCCGGGGCAGACGGGGCAACGAGGAGAAGAGGAAGGAAATGCTGCTGCTGTTAGGATTGGCCACGGGCCTCGCCGTCGCCGGGGAAGTGGAGAAGCAGGACGGCGGCGGGGCGTCGTCCTCCGGGGGCCATGGCTCGTGGATTAGCCCAGCGGTGCTGTTCGTCTTGGTGATAGTGGCCGTGGTGCTGCTCGTGTCCGGGCTCCTGCATCTCCTGGTCAGGTGCTTGCGCCGGCGCGGCCGCGCGCAAGGGGCGGGGGAGGGCGGCGCCGACGGGGTGGACGGCGGCGGGGAGGAGTCGGCGCTGCAGAGGCAGCTGCAGCAACTGTTCCACCTGCACGACGCCGGGCTGGACCAGGACGTCATCGACGCTCTCCCGGTGTTCCTGTACCGGGAGGTGGTGGGCGCCGGGGCCAAGGAGCCGTTCGACTGCGCGGTCTGCCTGTGCGAGTTCGCCGGCGAGGACCGGCTCCGGCTGCTGCCGCTGTGCGGGCACGCGTTCCACATCGACTGCATCGACACCTGGCTGCTCTCCAACTCCACGTGCCCGCTCTGCCGGTGCGCGCTCGGCGACGACGACGCCGCGGCCGCGCTGCTCGACGCGCTCCACGGCGAGGGCGGGTGGAAGCACGAGGACGCCGTGCTCCCGGTGCGCCTCGGCAAGTTCACGAGCCTGTCCAGGGCGGCGCCCGGCCCCGTCCACGACGGCGCCGGCATTGTGACGAGGGAGGCCGGCGAGACGAGCAGCAGCAGCCTCGACGCCAGGCGGTGCTACTCCATGGGCTCCTACCAGTACGTCCTCGCCGAGGCGAGCCTGCAGTTGTCCGTCCACAGGAGGCACGGCGACGGCCACGGCAGGGCCGGGGCCAGGCTCAGAGGAGTCGGTGCCAACCCCGCCGGCGCAGAGGCCGCCGCCGCCGCGGGCACCGAGGGGAAGAGGATCGGCGCCGGCAGCAAGGGCGACAGCTTCTCGGTGTCCAAGATTTGGCAGTGGCCGCGGAACGGCAAGGGGAAGCTGCCCGTGCTCGCGTCCGACGACTCGCCGGCGATGAACGGCCGGTTGCCGTGGCAGAGGCGGAGCCCCGGGGATTCGTGACGGCAGAGAAAACGTGTGTGGTGGTGCGTGCTCCAACCTTCCTTGAGCTGATTTGGCTCGCCCTTTTAACCGCTGAATCTGTTCATAGCCATTCGTTCCTCTTACAAAATCACATTTGCGTGTGGTGGCCGTGATCTTAGCTTTCTAGGTGCATGATGAACTCTGTGTGTGTGCGGATTATACTTCGTTCATTTGCCAGTCACTTGTGTCTCTCCTCACATTTCAGTGACACTTTAACCAAAAAGAAAAAAAAAAGTTTTACTGCAAGGTTATCGCAGAGACAAAGTTGCTGTTGTCGAGTTGAGGTACAATTCCGTGATCATTAGTTAATTTTGAGCTTGCAGGTCACTTGTTTATTTGTTTATTGTGAGGACACTGCTGGGGAGGATTATTAGTTTTAATGGCAGATTCTTGTCTTAGCAAGCAAGTGCTTGTACAGTATAGTACCCTTGCTCAATCTTCAAGCATCACCAGGACTTGTAAAGCACAAGTGACCGTACATTTGCACGCATAGAAATCAATGTAATTCAGGACCTTTCTTTGAAAATAACGTGCGAAAGGTTCGCAAAAAAACAGAGAGAAAATCACAGTGCACGACTCATTCCAGTCCAGCTCAAGTACTCAACCACTCCAATTTTCCAGTGCCACAAAAATTAGGTCATGGAGATGACAAAATCAAAGCAGCTTTGTTAGGATTGAAAGCTCACGGTATTGTGCTTACTACATTCCATCACTGACGTTGCGACTGTGCGAGTAATGTGATGTTACAGGAGAGGGTTTCATGGCTGGCTTGGCTTCCGTGACAGGTCCGGCGGATGCATCTGCCAAACTGCTCACAGACTCTGCAGGCGATCTACACCAGCAGTACGCTACGCTACACGCCCAATAAAAAGCTGCAGCAGCCCGATTAGAAAAACGGCTGCAAGAAACCAAAAGGATAACCATACTTAACCAGACACGTCCATGCTTGTTAGCACTTGGACTGGAGCGTCGTTTCTGAAATCTGAATCCCCGTGAAAGAGATGGGCACAGCTTTGTGGTTTGTACAGGGCGTGTTTATCGTCTACTAGGGCTCTTGACTGCAGGGGCATGTGATGTGAGGCCGCTGGTCCTAAGCGTGTGCGGTTACCCTGTCCGTATCCACTATTAAACAGGCAGCAAGTACTGCTAACCCTTCAATGGTGATGGCAAAGATGCCTCGCCATCACAGTGCGCATTCAATGTGCTCGTTGCGCGGCTGTGCGATTAGCATTTAGCACTGGTCGACCAGGCGGGTGCAGCTTGACTAATTGCGTGTGTGTGTTCGTGTCATGAGATGAAAGGAGTTGGTGACTTGGAGGCTTCGGCTTTGACATATTTGGCCTGTGGGGTGTGGCTAGGTTTGTCATGCTAATTGCCAGTGACTGACAAATGACATTAAAGGCTTCCGAGTGCAGTTAGTACCAGAGGTCTAGAGCAAGCCAGCAGGGGAGACAAGCACTGCTACAGAACTGTGCTGATGTAGTGACGTTGCCACACTGCACTCGTGCAATCAGTCTGATGTTGACTGAAGGATCATGGGCAGCGCAAATGTCTGACAATTGCACCGAGAAAAACTCGAGTGCGCACACATCACGCTTTCCGTGCAACCAGATAAAGTTGAGGACCATCGAATCAGACCAAACTTATCTGCACTTCCTAGGTAAAAGTAAAACCCACCAGTGTTCAAATTCTAATAGAGTTAATGTGTGCCAAGGTGAAAATTTCTGTGAGTCGCCCTTGAATGGCTCGAGAAGAGGTGCTAAAGTTTGGGACAAAAAATAGTCTCTGAATAATAAGTCTGCACGAGCTCGATTCGAGAAATAAATAATTACATTGGGGGTGAAATCATGATACAACATATTTCTTTGCTGCTTGATATGAGGGGATAGGGTGAAAATTTTGGTTACCCTCGGTATGATATACACCAACATATGAATACATTCCGGCAAAACTGAGGATACAACATTAATCGCTGCCATCTACTGTACACTATATATAAAGCAAGAATGAATGGCAAAAACCAACTAGCAGTGTACACAACTCACTAACAGGCAAGCAGAAGTGAGAGAAATGGTTAAGAACAAGAAAGGAAACGCCTTGCCTGAAGCACGCTGAAAGAGCAACCGCAACATTATAGACAGGTGGAGCACTACAACCCAGCAGGAAAGTTGCTGACCTGCCCTTGTTCTAGCCTGTCCTCGCCATTCACTTTGTAAGACACCCGGATACGCATTGCAAGTGGTTTCTATGAAGCAAACGATCCAGAATCAGATTATCGGAATGGAAAAACAAACATTATTGTTCTACTTGAAGAGCAGAAATATAAACAACTTTTTAACAAACCAAAAGAAGTGCATCAGGTAAACTTTCAATTATCAAATTGGTTCAGAAGTCAAAGAAAAGCAGAAAAAAATGCTAAGAGTCATTAAGAGGGGTATCTCTAGATATACCTGTCCATGCTGGTTGTTAGTAACACTGAGGCTTTGTGTAACTGACCCATTTCCACTGGCAGGAAGAGTGCTGCTGCTAGCTGGGTCCAGACGCAACTGGATGAACTGGAACACAAATTTGGACAACAAAAATGAGCTACACAAATCTAGAGTTAGGAAACTACCATAGTTCTTAAGGCGGTAAGGCGAGGCAAGGCGTTGGACCATATTCTAACTGCCTAGGCGACGCCTAGGCACTAACAAGGCGAGCAAGGCGACGCCTTATAAATCAGAGAAACAGCAAGACAGCAGGAGGAAGGGGGAAGAAAAAGAAAAAGAAAAAAAATGAGAAGGGGGAAGGGGATGCAAGAGGCTGGCCCAGCCCACCAGACAGCCCATATAACCCTCCCTTGGCTTGTGGATAAGACTCCCCGACCCTTCTCTCCTTCCCTGTTCGGTCAGCGCCGCGCCGCCGCCGCTCGCTTATTCTCCGTGCGCCGCTCGCTTCACCCTCTCCCTTTTTCTCCTTGGCACCGCCCCTCGCTTCCTCCTCTCCCTCTGTTTCTCCTTGCACTCCTGCTGCCCACAGCTCCTCCAGCCATCCTCCTCAGTATCGCTTCTCTGCACCCCCCACGAAGTTGTGCGCCTGCACCCTCTCAGATCGACCACGGCAGCTGACCGGAGTGGGTTCTGCATCAGACGCCAGCGCCGGAGCTAGCAGGGATGGAGCTGCGGCAGCTGCTGGGCCTTTTTTGTTTGATTTCCCTTCGATTCTTCCTCCTACCTTCCGGTCTCTTGCTGTTTTTTACTAGGCGACGGGGACGCCCAGAATCCTTTGAGCGCCTGGACGCCTTATTAATGTTGGTTATGAACAATTTATATGCTAACAATTTCTACAGACAATTTTACTAACTGGATCCAATGTTAACCATGATAGCAATGCTTGGCAACAAAAGGTCTATAACCTACCAGGAACATATATGGCTTTTGATGCAATAACAATCAGTTGAGTGATTACAAGATCTACAGCATAAACTAAGCAAGTTGATTTGTAAGTCCAACTTTTTATTAAAACAACTGGTGTTTGTAATGAGAGCAAGAGTCAGAGGTGAATACTACCTTTGGCACAGCTGCCTGGAAGACGAAATCTGTGAATGTGGTAGTTGCTAAATTTGTGAAGGTAGCATTAATTGTAGTCTCCTGAGGTTTCCCAGGCTGCTTTTTGAAGCTGAATGTGATCCTCAAGGTTGCACTCTGGAATGCTGTGATTGTGGGATAAGCTGCATTTCCATCTGGCGGTCAGGCAAATTGAGTAACAGAAAAATTGTCATTATCAAGAATGTTATATAATTAGTAGAAAAATGCAAAACCACCCTTTGAAGCCACCTTGAGTTTGATATGGAAAGAAATCAAACTTGGTGACTTTTCGGGGGGTACTTGCAACTTTCTATTGTGTCGGATAATCAAGTAACAGGAGATAACCAGGAAGAGATGTGCTTGAGGACAAACCATCAAGAAGATCCACAACTTGAGGTGTAACAGGAACAGGTTTGGTTTCTGCTGCAAGGTGTTAGATAAATAAGCACAAATGAAAAAACTCAAACAAATTGGCAACTTAATCATCACATTATTTTACCTATGCCTGGAGGGATAAAGTTCGATGTTGGTGGGCCATTTTGTACAGGAGTTGAACCAATAGATAGAAGATCCATTAGAATGTCTGTGCTTGTAGATGGAGCTCCGCCTAGACATAGGACCAAAACAGACTCATAAGCAACACTTGCACTAACGATGTCACCACAAACAGCATAATATCATATCAATACCGGTTTGGAATTGCCAGTTAAAACCAAGGTTTAATCCTATTTATAAGACAGCAAATTATGCACTACTAGCATAGTTAAAACCAAGTGTGGACTATGTGCCCAAAGATTAATATGTGATAAAGCATAACTTGCTTTGCCTGTGCAAACCAAGAAGAAACAGAAGCAAATCCTTATGAAATGTAAATAGGCGAGAGTAAGACCTGCAGGGGATGAATCAATCAAGCCAATGCCCAAAAGGTCCTGTAGAAAATCATTAGGCGCTGTAGTAGGGGCCGAGGTAGTCACTGGGGTATCATCAGAACTCAAATCAAGCAAATCAGCTAAAGGAGCTGCTGGTGGCTTTGCTACACCATTTGGAAGCTTAAGTTGGCCTCCAGGAGTGACTGCTGGAGCTGATTTTACTGATGAAACCGTGGCTTGCATAGAAGCAGCTCTCTTCACCAAATAATTAGCTTCATCCAATACAGGCATCCGTTCAAGCAATGATGATCTGCACATACACCAGCATCATCCAGATTACCATTCATTTTAACAAAAAAATATAGTAATACAAAAGTATACTCAATAATTGCAAAATCTGCCACTCACTTTATAGACTGGTGTCTTTGTATAATGGAACTGAATTCAATAGATCTTTGCTGCAATTCAAGCACAGTATTCCCTTTATTCTGTGCAACTATTTCTTTTATCCTCCTGGCAACACAAAACAAAAAAAGAATGATGAAGACAATCACTTTACAAATGATTCAAGGCATAAAAAACAAAGGAACAAAGATAGACTTGAAACAAAGCTGAATTGCGCGTAAACAAAGCTAAAGACACAAAGTGAATGGCGAGATTGTTGTGCTATAAACTCTTTTATATAGTTCTTACTGAGAAAGATGATGATGAAACCAGTTCACAAGAAATTATATGGTCTACAGACCCCAATTACTAAACAAAGTTGTGCACTATTGATTTCTCATTGTGGCATTTGAGAACTTACTGCTTTCTTGTTTAACGATGGTGTATGCTCATATGGTTCATTCAAAAATACATTGAAGAAATAGAATATAAAACCTTTAACCGTGGCTAGTTAAAAACAAACTCCATGCAAATCAAGACATAAAAACTCTGCTACTTTATAGAAAAAGGAACTGTGCATTTGAGTCATTGGTAGGTTGTCCCGCTACGGTACAGAGTATTTTCAAACCACTATGACACAGGTCCAGTTCAAAAATAACTTACTCCGAGGTTGGTGGAAACCGGGAGGAAAGCTTCAAAAGGGAGACAAGACACATAGCCCTAGTAGTAACATCTGCAGAGTAGCGTTTAAGATAGACCTCTACAGCATCCACAGCATCAGATTCTGTTACCTGAACAAGATCAGAAATTGGCCAAGCCGTTTGACACTAGAAAATTTGAGGAGCAGTGCTTCTAAATGAAATACATAAAGAGAAATGGCAACAAATGGAAGAGGCTTAAGCTATAAACTCTATAAAGTCATAATTCTCCAATCAACCGTACATGCAGCCATGCAAGTAAACAAATGATCATGTCACTTCTGATGACATCCATTATAGCTAACATAAGTAATCACAAGAAGATCACAAGGGAGGATACTGTGAGAAGATTCTAGTTCAGCGTGGAGTTATCAACTTCCTACATGCACCAAATTTGGAACGGTCCAATAACAAATTATTTGCATGAAAAAGTAACAAGAATACATAATGATACAAAATGGAATTATCAGTGCAGTGTCTTCTCAGTAGAAAGTGTATCACTAAATAGAGATGGCTACCAAGAATAGAACTTCCAACTCACCGTGATCGGTTCCTCAATGTCCAACATACTAACATTGTTGACCAGCATTTCTCCATATTCACCGATGCACCAAACAGCCACCCTAACTAAACTTTCCTAAACATATCAACATAGAAGAGATCTATGCACATTAGATACATAATCCAATAGTATACGGTACAAAGAACACTAATTATTTCTCAATACCTGTTCACCACATGCTTGCAATGCCTTATATAATGACCTGACTGAATATCCTTGAAGTTCAGATGCATTACTTATTAGAACTATAAGAGCATGCCATACATCATCCTTTACATGATTTCCAGCCTGTTAATATAAGAGTAAATTATATAGTAAGTAAAGGTGCATGCAAGACTCTTTAATTTATAAGTGCAGCAGAAATTCATGCTTATACATTTACAGACTCAGAGACTTGATTGGCTGAAGGTAAATCATATATTAACAGAGGTGCACGCTAGATTAAATATGATGACTGTTTGACGATTGGAATTTTGGTATAGTAAGTTGGTCATGAGTCTTTTTACAGGTGCAGTTATCGCGTCTGGAAGGTGTGGGAGACGCAACTTTTATAATAGAAATCGCCAACATTGCACAAACCACAACCCCCTAAAACTGTGGATGAGAACTTTGGCTACAAAACATCAAGAGTGTTTTAATGGACTCCAGTAATTAGGTAAGGAAAAATTGTATAGATGTCGAATTAATATCGAGCCAAAAAAAATAGAAGGGGTCCCGAAAGTAATAATAACTGTATGGCTCCACGTACCAGTGATAAAACTCTGAACATCTGGTCTAAGTACCATAGCTTGTCCTGGGAAAACCTAACAAAAAAATGCCAAACCATTAATTTCCCGTAAATCAACAGGAAGTAAACAAGATATTCCATAAAATTTATCCTATACCAGCACAAAATTCTAAACAACTCATCAAGCACAGATATGGATAAAAAATAATTAAGTAACCAAAAATGAGCTGTAGTTCAGCAGAAGGGGGGAGGGGAGCAAAGGAATAAAAGCATGAAATGCAGCAGAAGACAACATAGTGCTGCAAGTTATGTGGCTAGGAAACTAAAACATTTATACCATAGCCTGTCATCTAGCGTACTGCAAAGGAAAGAGAACTGAATGATGTATGTGTCATATATTTTGATAGGTGATAGCATCCAGAAAATTAGGCTGAAATAATAATTATTATGCTAAAAGAACCATGCTTAAAGACTTTAGGCAAGATCAAAACAGGGCATGGGCATGATAAGAAAGGCTACTATTCAAATGAGAGCAAATCAATTCTTCACTTGTTAATGAATGATGTTCCCTTATTCCATTCACTTCCCTCTGTCTAAGAGACAACAAAGACACGGTACCGGAGGAAAGTGCAGCATGTACTCAACAGCCAAATGTCTTTATTGTATGTCAATTTATTTCAATAATCAATATACATCTAATATCAGTGGATATACAGTAACCATTGGAGCAAAAAGGAACATGCACATCAGATCCCCCCCCCCCCCCTCCTTCCAATTGCACCTAGAGAGAACACAACTGCACGAACCGTAGGTCATTCACAACAAGGAGAAATGCTGGATCCATAATTAACAACTTACTTTTCAACTATTGAGCATATCTTAGCAGTGAGGTCGTCCTTGAAATCTTGATCACTCACTTCAAGGTAATCAACAAGCTCCTTAGTCAAAGGCTTTACATTTGTATCATTGACAAGTAGGTAAACAAGTTCCAGGGCCCTTTTGCGAATGGAGACATCTGCATCCTGACAGTTCATATGCGATTGAAAATATGAGTACAAAAGAAGGCTAGGAGTCCAGTAGGAAGTGACAGGTCAATAGAACAAATTCATAAGCAAGGCAGGTAAATAGAAAGTGTGTTGAGGATGCTTTTAAGCTGTATGGATGAAAATATAACAATGACTTATACATGGATCAAATAGCTAGTATTTTTTCTCTTGTTCTGCATATAATTTAAGAACAGACTGGACAGAATACAAAGAAGGGCAGAACTGTCTTCTCAAGATATGCAGAAATGAACAGACCCTTATCTCAAGCTCTCAGCAAACTATCATAAGTGAATATTGTTCCAAAGTTGTACATGATGAGCATATTTTACTTTGTAGAAGAAAGGGCCAAAGGGAACAGACACATCACATTAGTCTGGCAAAGTGTACTTGGTTACCTTGACACACTCTAAAATTGTTGCTCTGTGCCTCTGCACTGCTTGTGTGTCTACAGCAATGGCCTTCATAAGCATGTTCAGGGCAACATATCTGAAAAGGCGGTATATACAGTAAGAATTTAATTATGAGAGATGGAAAGCACTTTACTATTAGAAAAACTCAGTCATGCATTCCGTCCATTCTTGCTGTCTGAAGATAGCACTGTAATCGCTAAGCCTCTCAATAATTCTCATATTCTACAGGAACAGTCAAGACCAAATAACTTACCCATCAAACTACCCCCAAAAAAATAACATCTTCACCATTTTGGCCAATATGAAGAAAAAATAGTTCACAATATCAGCTGGCTGAAAGAAAGAGTAAATTTACCTTATGTTGTTATCACGGTTGGACAAAAATCTACCCAAAATATTGATTGCCAACACACGTAAACCACTGGTAGCTTCGATGCCCATTATGGTCTCAACACATTCATATAAAATAGCATTTCCAGCATTCTTATTTGACTCGGTTTTCGTTGCAACCTGGAAAACAAATCCAAGTATTTATTATCAGGAATGCCAAGTGCAAAGATAACCGAAAAGGGCACAAAAATAATAATAATAATAATAATAAATCAACAATCATATAACACAGTTTTCAGAATCTAACACGTGACAGCAGTAACTCACTGAACAAGATTTAGATGAAACAGCACCAATTCGAAATTAACAAATTACAAATTACTCAGGGTAGTGCCACTAGGAGTTCATATTATTATAGTTTTGTATAGTACTGTAATACGTGAGTTGTGGTAATTATTCAGAAGAAGGGCTCTGGTAGTTGTACAATTATAGAATGAAAGATGAACACATCACCTGAGCAAGAATATCATTAATATACTCACTGCAATCTGCATCTCCTTGGCTCAGTGTTCGCATGAGTTTAAGCACTCGGATATGTAAGAACGGATCTGTAATGCCAGCAACATCGTATTCAGGAGCATATGAACTGTTGGACACATCTCTCAGTATTCGGACCAAACCTTCAAGAGAGTTCTGCAACAAGAAGCCTTAGTCAGAACATTTATAGCCGCAAAAAAAAACATGCAAATTCACAATGATCTTCATGGTATCATCCAACAACAATGTCAAAAAAAATCATCTATGAGGCAGAACAGAAGAAAAAAAAAATTCCGGTGCAGATTCAGCATAGGGAATGGTTGCATACAAAGAAAAAAGAGTCATCCAAATTAGCAGGGGCTAGTTTTGAGATTTATGCATTACGATGTGGAACATACAGATGTGAGAACTGAGGTTGTTAGTGTTGCCTATCAAGTCATCTGATTTAAAAAACGACCAGGCTAGCAGGAACTAGGTCCCATTGTAAATATGAAGAAACAAGCACCTAAATTCCGAGTCAAAGAGGACTCGCACCTGGGTGGTACATGTGTATCCCACACCTCCCACCATCTATCAAGTCATCTGTGATTCTACACCGCATTACTACTCTCTACAGCTACCAAGGTCTGTACACAATGACCTGAGGGCAACATGAACAGATACACACACAAAAACACACGCTCTCACCACAAACACACACGTTCCACCTTACTGGGCAAAGCCCACATCAAACATAGATCAGGCACGCCATTGGATAACAAAGAACGACCATATTTGCCTGCATCCAATTCTAACACTTCTAATGATGCTATCGCTCACAGGCCTTTCGAGATAGATAACAGAAAACTAACGAATGGCATTGATCAAAATGCTGCAGTGTCTGCCTAGAAATCAGTGTCTGGGATACCTCATAATATATGATCTATTGAGGCAAGTAAATAAGAGGAATGATTAATCAACAGCATCTTATATTTCGTTGATGGTAAAAGGAAAAATACATAAAATGCCCAGCTTATTTAAAGTTAAGTGTGTGTAAAGACAACAGATAGGTCACATAAACTAAAAGATCATGCCAGGTTTCCAAAACTAAAGCAGTGGATAAATTTGGACTAGGGATACAAAACTTGAAATTCTTTTAACAGTGTCTCTTTCACTAGTGTGAATGAAAACAAAAATGGTTGAGTTTCTCAGGCATCTTAATATGGAAAACATGCAAGGATAAACAGTATTTATTAACACAAATGAGTAATGGAAAATAAACAGCTGTTGCTATCTAACTTTGAGAGTACGAGCATTATGTGTGTAGATAATTCTCCAGGGAAGAAAAAAAAGCATTGCTCTTGTCATGCACTGTACCTTCCTCAAGTACTCCAATGCTTCAGTGCTGGCTTTACAGAGTTCCGTGCAAAGCTGAACAGCAGATATAAGAACCCCATGATGTTTTTCCTTCAGTAATGATGCAGCAGCACCCATGAAATTTTCTGCCAAGTCTGGGACTTTTCTTACAATCCTTATAGAGCATAAGGCAGCCTACAAAATAGCAAGAGCTAGAGAATCAACAAGAATTTTCCACAACACACATTTCACAAGCTAATAAAAAATGATAAAGTACTGGTGAAGGGTGAAAATGTCAAGCTGGGAAAATGCTCAGGGTGTAAGCTATGAGATGACAGCGGCAAGAATACTCAAAAAGAAAATAAGGGTTGTTAGTGACAATTTTATTGGTGCTAGACTGCCAGTATATTAACTAAATGTGCATGATTTTCCAGCACTATCACTTTATCACTTACCTCTTAAGCATAGTTTCGGTGGTGTTATCAACTAAATAGTGAAATGGCAACGATTATTCTGGTCCTTGAAGCATCTTAATAGCTAACTCTTTCATATGTAGAATTATAAGGAGAGTTACACTACGCTACTGGAATGGGAGTATTGTACTATTGTTACAGTGCCCGAACAGACTTCACTAGGGGTTAAACTATCATGTCGAAATGAGTACCTTCTTCTTTGTATTAGGATCCCTATTTTGCAACAGCCTCTCCACTTCAGGTGCCAGATCGCGAGCCATTTCAGCAGAACATATGTTGCCAAGGGCGCAGAGTGCAAGCCCCACAATGAACTGGTTCGAGTGGTTAAGATCTCTGCCCACGTTAAGTAGTAGCAAATTCTCTTTTATCAGCATATAAATCAGAAATAACGTATAACAGCATCAGCGAACACAAATGGCAGGCGTAGGTGGGGCGGATACTGCTTGAGGGAGTTGGTGACGAGCATAAGGACCTCCTGCCGCTCGTCGAGCAGCAGCATGAGTCCGAGGTAGCCGATGCGCTTCTCGGGGAAGCCCGCGGCGGCGATGAGCTTGAGGCACTCCATCTGGCCGAAGTGGGTGGGGTAGCCGAGCATGTGGATGAACATGAGCTTGGCCATGTTCCGGTGCCGGTAGTCCTGGTCGCTCTCGCTGATGGCGGCCCGTATCGCCGCGCACTCCCGCCGCACAACCGCGCGCTCCTCCGCGGCCGTCTTGCACGCGCGTATCGAGCGTATCATGTCCCTGTGGAAACAACGCCCATGCCGACCCGGTCACGCCACGAGCAGATCGGAGGGGAGGAGACGAGGTGGATGCGGCAGAGGACGACTCACCGGAGGCGGGTGCCGGAGGAGAAGGGGTTGATGGCGAGGTCCATGGCGAAGTCCTCGACGATCTTCTCGACGGAATCCAGGGCGGGGCGGCGGGGGATCTCACCGCCCGCGGGGGCGGAGGAGGAGGGCGACGACGGCCGGGCGGATCTGGGGGCGGGCGGTGGTGACGGTGGTGGTGGTGGTGGTGGTGGGAATTGCGAAGAGGCCCCTGCTTTGTGTTTCGGTTTTGTTTAGTTGAGTCCATGGGGAGTAGTGGGGTCATTTGGGATCTGATCTCGCTGTGCTGACCTATAGTGGCGTGATCCCCCACGGCGTGCTCCGCACAAACAAAGGCAGTCGATTCAGCTAGCGTTATTGTCATTTTACCTGAGTAAATTTCACTCGCAGTTCTTGAACTGTTTTGTTCCGAGTTCTCGTCCTGATCCCGGTACTCTTAAAATGCCTATGACGGTCATTAAAATTGTCCCGAGCTCTCATCCTAAACCTTCAGCTTGTCTTGAGCTCTCATCCTATTCCCGGTATTCTCAAAATGCACATAACAGTCCCTAAACTTGTCTGGAGGTCTCATCTAGATCCATAAACTTGTCCTGAGGTTTCATCCACTAAAATTTTAAGTGAGATTTGAACTTGTTTAAAATCCTCATGAATTTTTGACCAATTTTGAATAGGATTCAAACTTGATTTCAAATACTCATAAACTTTGGATCAATTTGAGTCCTAAAAGTTTGAATCCCACTCGAAATCAATCCAAAAATCACGAGTTGAAACCAATTTCGAATCTCATTCAAAATTGATAAAAAAATCATGAGGATTTGGAACCAAGTTTAAATCCAACTCAAAGTTTTAGTAGATGAGATGTCGGGACAAGTTTATGGACATGGATGAGATCTCGGTATAAGTTTATGGACCTGGATGAGATCTCGGGACAAGTTGGGACTGTTATGTCCATTTCGAGAGTACCCGGACTAGGATGAGAGCTCGGGATAAGTTTAAGGACTGCTATGTGGGATGAGAACTCAGGACAAGTTTAAACATAGCTGATAAAATTTACTATTTTACCTTTGCCATAGTCTTAAAAAAAAAGTCCGTTTTAGATTTGTTTGAAGTGTATAAAAAGGAGTGTCAGTCTATTTTCATTCCAAATCAAGCTATCTTAAATTTATTCATATTTATATGGCAATATTTTGTGATACCACTTTGTGCCGTACATGTTGATACTCTTCCCCCTAAACTCGATCAGATACAGGATAGCTTGACTTAGAACAAAACTAAAATAATATGGAGAAAGTAGATATTTAATTCTAACCTCTCCTATTCAAATATGTTGAGAACTGGTAACAATTTAAAAGGGGATTTCTTTTTTACTGTTTGAGTTTTGTAGAAACATTTACTGTTTGGGCAGCAAAGAGTGGTTTTGGAACTTAAATTACAGAAAATAAATTTATTTCACGTGATATCATATACATGTCACGATGAATGTTAAAATGCAAATTTATCTTAGCATATTATTTAAATTGACCAGGCCGGCTCCACAAAGTTAAAAAAACGTAAGCGGGTTAGTAATAAACTTTTTATGGTCTCACGTTGAGTGAAAACACAGCCTCACCTTGAGCGAGTATATTGCTACTCCTGAAGGTATGAACCACCTCGTGAGCAGAAAACTCACGGGTAATCAAAGGAACAAGTCGCTCAAAAAATCATGTATAATGTAATGGCTGTTTCCTTTTTTTTCCGTTTTAATCTTATGCCATGGCTGTTTTGTTCATACGGTTAAGTAGCCACCAGGAATTAGGACTGTTTGCTCTTAGAACTGAAAGGTATACACGGCCATGGCCTGAATTTCAGTAACGAATTGAAAGTGGAACTTTAACAATCATCAGCAAGACAGCAAGCATTTGCTGCAACGAGATGTGTTTCATTTGCTGACGAACAACTCTTTTTTGACTGGTCTTTTTTTTTTTGACGGTCCTGACGAACAACTCTTGCAAGCATCTGTAAGTTTTACAGGATTATTAGTAAAGGCTCTTCTTCATAACAGGCTACAAAATAATTGCTAGAGAAAACATTGCACTTTAAAAATAAACATCAACGCGAAAACCACAAAGCAAAGCCTATGCAACGATCTATGGGTTCGTAGGCAGCATCCACAACGCTAGTTCAGACACCGGAGCTCCATCCAGGTCCTGCATCTTCGTTGTCCCGTCTTTCACGTTGAATACCATGAGGCGCTTCGTCTCCGCATACGCCATGCAGACGCAGTTCGCCTCCGGCCCACACTCGCTTTTGGTTGTTCCTTTCAGTTGAAAAAGCGTTGCTCCGAAAAGCTCCCCTCCTACAGTGATCCATGATCTACTTTACATTTCGAAAATATCCTCTCTCAACCATTGTATCTCTATGATATGCCGTACATAAAGGTCATAAAGGAACACACGTACAAATTGAACTTTTCTACGTGGTCACGTTTCTCACGCCTACCGTCGTCTAACCTCGAGACTTCATCTTAGTTCTAAGCCAATCGTCCAACCTCGAGGCTTCATCCGCGATCCGAGATGAACGCCCAGCCTCGAGACACCTGCTTCGTTGAGTCTTGTCGAGAGGTTCTAACCTCGCATAGTTCTTCTTCGAGCATCATTTCTGAGTAAAGAGTAAAAAGATAAAAGCTCGGTGTCCGGAACCGACTCTGAACACTCGAAGGTTAACCTAGTGGGAGTTAGCCATTATTGTTGTCAATTACTACCCTCGAGTCCTTTCAGGAGTATAGGTGATGCATGGATACGAGATTTACTATCAGTGGTGCCTCCATAGAGCGTGCAAAGTTAAAGGGGTTTCGCTTTCCTTGCCGCCGACGCGCAACTTGCAAGGTTAGTCTTGAGACCTACTAACGACGTTCGAAGGTAATTGAGTTTTACTCTCATAGAACTCCACCGTTACCCCTACTTGTTCAACACTCTTAACTTGCGAGGCTTGAAAGGCTCCGCGCCTCTTTATATTTGATGTAAAACTTGCGAGGTCAAAGGATTTCTTATACGGTGTGAACGCGCTCGAAGGTGTTCAGATTTTGACAATCCCAACACTCGCCCGCTGACCGAGGCGCCGAAGTACCACGGCGACAGCAGGAACGCTCTGCCGCCGATGTCACCTACCTCGCGCCACTCCTGCCTCGAGAAGTCCATCCTGGGCGCAACAACCCGGTAGACACGTTGAGGTCGGTGGCCGACAGCAAGGAGACCATGAAGAGCTCCTCGACGGCGTCACGGATGGCGACCGAGCTGAACGCCGGCGCCACCGGGCCGCCGAACTCTAGCACGCCGAGCTCGTCGAAGCCGCCGTTGAAGTAGAACTTGCCGTTGCACGCCGCGACCGAGCACATGACCAGCTTCTCGCTGCTGCCTTCGGGTAGATCCAGAGTCCCGATGTCGTACTCGTGTTTCACCCACTCGTCGCCGTCGCCGCCGCCGCCGCCGATGCGACAGTACCGGATGATTGGGTTGTCGAGCTCGATCAGGAGAACGAGGCACCCCTTTGGATTGGCAGGATCGTCGGGGTAGCCGGAGAGCAGGCAGGTGCAGACGGGAGGGAGGTTGTCCTCCGGCAGATGCGGCAGCTGGATCCTCGTGCGAGGGTTGTGAGGGTCGAGAAGGTAGGTGGACGAGGCGGCGGCGTCGCGGACCAGGACCCAGCCCTGCGGGGTTGCCCAGATGTTGCTGTTCTTGAGCTCGCCGGTGCCGTCGACGCCGATGGCCTTCTTCTCCGAGACGCTGAAGAAGACGGGACGGTCTGAACCTGTCACGTGCTTCAAGGCGAGGTAGGGCGCGTGGACGGCCGCGGCTTGATGGCGTCGTCATCGTGTCCATGTTTGTGATAACTCAGATCAGTTGATGGCTTTATTTGAGGCGGTGAGGAAAAAACCCTGCTCTCAAAGGCGGCGCCACGAAGGCAGGAAACCATGCCTACCTTCGGTACGAAACTACGAATCTGAATCGATTTCAGAGTTTGAGGTGGGCGTTGATTGAGTCCAAAACGCTGTAAACTTTTGTAGGATTTCCGTGAACTATACTCAAATTTCCATTGACGTGTTAATGTGTTAGTACCAAACCATACTCTCAAAAATCATTCACGTGTTATGAGCCATCCGAAGGATGAGCGCGGGTGCAGAGCAAAAGCCGGGCACGACAGCGTGCGTCGTCGAGGGATGATGCTCCAAAAGTCTCAACTCACTATTCTAATCGCACGCTCTATTGCGGTGCATGTAGCAGCTCAAGCGTTATTCGAT
Source organism: Setaria viridis (assembly GCF_005286985.2). NCBI lineage: Eukaryota > Viridiplantae > Streptophyta > Magnoliopsida > Poales > Poaceae > Setaria > Setaria viridis. Next base: position 4,474,785 of record NC_048266.2, read on the forward strand.
TGGATGGAGCGAGGGTGAAAGCCTAAACAAACTGCTTTGAATTTTCTATTTAAAAGCTTTTTATGGATTTTGAGCTCTTTGAGCAAATTCTGTTGAAGTTGGTTCTGAATTCAATTATAATCGAGGAAGGGAAACTTAATTGGGCCACCTTGTTTTATGTGCTCACTGATTCAACAATTCAATCAAAAGATATTTCAGAACTCTGATTTCTGAATGCACTAGTTTCACGAAAGCAACGGTGAAAAGTTTAAGCTCGATGTCGTTACAATTCACATAATGCATGCTACGGCTATAAAAAAAATGAAAGATATATTAAAATTAAGAATCGTTTGCTAGCAAAATTGTGAAGTGTTGTTGCTAACCATTTGACGCTGCATATCCAGTTTGCCCAATTTTATTCCACCACGTCACTCGGAAAAATACTGGAAAACTGGAGAAGTCGCAAGAGCCAGCGGGCCATCCCACCCAAACCGACACAGCAAACAAGGCCCGTCAAGCTGCTCACAGCTCGGCCCAAACCACCAAAGTCGGCTCGCTTGCACCGCCATCATAGTCGCAAGGCCCTTCAGATACAAATATCCCCAAGCCACACCGATCCCATCGGTTTCTTTCTCCCATCTCCATCTTTTCCCCTTCTCTTTTACCCCGACCCCTCTCGAACACACACCACCCCGCTCGACGACGCTAAAACCCTAGGCCGCTGCGGGAGGCCGCCGCGCCGCCCCGTCGCCGATGTGGAACGGCGCGCCGCCTCCGCCGCCGCCGCACATGGCGGCGGCCCCGCCTCCTCCGGGCACGACGGGGGCCGGGGCAGGCCAGCCCCCGCCCCCGCCGCCGCCGGCCGGGGCGCCGCAGGGCGCCAAGCCGCTGACGCCGGCGGAGCTGGAGGCGCAGCTGGTGGAGAAGGCCCGCAAGTGGCACCAGCTCAACTCGAAGCGCTACGGAGACAAGCGCAAGTTTGGGTTCGTCGAGGCGCAGAAGGAGGACATGCCTCCTGAGCACGTCCGCAAAATCATCAGGTAAACATCCAGATCCGCCTCCCCCTTAGATGTTTTCGGCTTTTGCTTTATGATCCTGGCTAAGTTTTAGTGCTTTTTGGTTCGTGCTGGGCTACGGGTTCGGGTTGTTTTAGTTATGCATAGCTTTGAACTGATTGGGTTTCGATGGGCTTCTAGTTTAATGTTACATGCTGTGCGACTAGAGAATCTGGTGTGCCTTTTGGAAGGTTACAGCTGCGTGGGTAATTCAACTGCTGTGTGGTATGCACGCCCATTTGCTGTTACCTAGTGACTAGTGATGTTTTGTGATACTGAAATTGGCTTCAGACCTTCAGTCCCAATTTATGTGTATTAATGGATGATGTAGGCCATGGTAGCGATGGTGTTCATAGCTGTTTTAATACTGTTGTGGGATCTGAGAGAAGGTTTCTATGGTAAAGGTGGCATCCATAGCTTGTGTTACTTGAGATGTATCCTTTTAGCATTCAGGTGCTAGCTGGTTGGACCTTTTATCTGCATAAATATGTTTTATTATACATCCAGTGGATTTCCATGTTCCGATGATGCCCTTTCTTTTTGTAGAGTGTATGTCCTGTTTAAGATGCATTTTATTTATGCTTTCTTATTTCATTACAGAGATCACGGAGACATGTCCTCCAAGAAGTACAGGCACGACAAGCGTGTTTATCTTGGAGCGCTCAAATTTGTGCCCCATGCTGTCTACAAACTACTGGAGAACATGCCAATGCCTTGGGAGCAGGTATTTGCCATGTCCTTTTAGATGTACAGTTAAATAGTTTTTTATGTGTAATCACTCAGGCTTGTGGCATTTCATTTGAGTAATTTGTTTTTTGTTTTCAGGTTCGGCATGTGAAAATTTTGTATCACATTACTGGGGCTATCACTTTTGTAAATGAAATCCCCTGGGTGGTGGAACCCATATACCTTGCACAGGTAACAATCCATAGACTTCTCACACCCTTTTTACATATTGAGCTTTTTATATGCTAGAAACTGCTATTCTTTGTGAAACTGTACAACCAGTTGTTACATGTACTTTATGTTTTCTTTTATGCTTAAACCTGCCTTTTTAATGTGCTTCTCAGTGGGGTACAATGTGGATCATGATGCGGAGAGAGAAGAGGGATAGGCGGCATTTTAAACGAATGCGCTTTCCTCCATTTGATGATGAGGAGCCTCCACTGGACTATGCTGATAATCTGTTGGATGTTGAACCACTCGAGGCCATACAGTTGGAGTTGGACAGTGAAGAAGATGCAGCTGTATATGAATGGTTCTATGACCACAAGCCTCTTATGAAGACCAAGCTTATAAACGGCCCCAGCTACAGGAAATGGCATCTATCTCTTCCCATAATGGCAACACTATATCGCCTTGCTGGCCAGCTGTTGTCAGACCTGATTGATAGGAATTATTTCTACTTGTTTGATATGGAATCTTTCTTTACTGCCAAAGCACTAAATATGTGCATTCCAGGTATGCATGTCCGCTTCAAGTTTCGTAAGCTATTGTCACTGTCATGATTTTTGCCACCTTTTATTCCAGTGGGGTTAGAACCAAGTAGGCTTTCATGGGATTGAAGTTTTCATGTTAACGGGTACATGAAAATTTAGCCCACCAAGTATAATGTTGTGTATCTGTCTTCCTAGTGGCAAGGTCTTTGGATAAATAACGCATCTTCTTTTTATCTAATATATTGTCATATATTTTGTCAGAAGAGGGAAACTCTGCCTACTGTCATTATTGTTCGATATGTGCTATTTTTTTTCCTATCTAGAACTAACAGATCTATATTCTGTCAGGGGGTCCGAAGTTTGAACCGCTGTACCGTGATATGGAGAAGGGTGATGAGGACTGGAATGAGTTTAATGACATAAATAAACTCATCATACGTCAGCCACTTCGAACTGAGTATAGGATTGCTTTCCCTCATCTATACAATAACAGGCCAAGGAAAGTGAGACTTGGGATCTATCATACCCCCATGATAATGTATATCAAGACAGAGGATCCAGATTTGCCAGCATTCTACTATGATCCTCTGATAAATCCCATCACTTCAACTAACAAGGTTGATCGTCGGGAGAGGAAAGTAACCGAAGAGGATGATGATGAAGATTTTTGTCTCCCAGAAGACGTGGAACCTCTCTTGAAAAGCACTGAACTCTACACTGATACAACAGCCGCTGGTATATCATTGCTTTTTGCTCCAAAGCCTTTTAACATGCGATCTGGCAGAACACGTCGTGCAGAGGACATTCCTCTTGTATCGGAGTGGTTCAAGGAGCATTGGTGAGTGCTAGTTTGATACCACACACAGTCTATTCCTTGTTCTTTTATTGTATATTTCAATATTCATATTACCGCTCAACTGACTTTTATCTTTCTTAATGCCTGTTTTCAGCCCACCAGCTTATCCTGTGAAAGTTCGTGTGAGTTACCAGAAGCTGTTGAAGTGTTATGTACTCAATGAGCTACATCATAGGCCTCCCAAGGCTCAGAAAAAGAAGCATCTGTTCCGTTCACTCCAAGCAACAAAGTTTTTCCAAACTACTGAGCTTGACTGGGCGGAAGCAGGCCTGCAAGTTTGCAAGCAGGGGTACAACATGCTGAACTTGTTGATTCACAGGAAGAATCTTAACTATCTTCATTTAGACTACAATTTCAATTTGAAACCCGTGAAGACTCTTACAACAAAGGAAAGGAAAAAATCTCGTTTTGGAAATGCATTCCATCTGTGTCGTGAAATTTTACGACTTACTAAGTTGGTCGTTGATGCTAACATCCAGTTCCGTCTGGGAAATGTTGATGCTTTCCAGTTGGCAGATGGTCTGCAATACATATTCTCTCATGTTGGCCAGCTAACTGGTATGTATAGGTACAAGTACCGATTGATGAGGCAGATTAGGATGTGCAAGGATCTGAAGCACTTGATATATTACCGTTTCAACACTGGCCCTGTTGGAAAAGGACCTGGCTGTGGGTTTTGGGCTCCAATGTGGAGAGTGTGGCTCTTCTTCCTTCGCGGTATTGTCCCATTATTGGAGCGCTGGTTGGGTAATTTGTTGGCAAGGCAGTTTGAGGGTCGGCATTCGAAGGGAGTAGCCAAAACCGTAACAAAGCAACGTGTTGAGTCTCATTTTGATTTGGAGCTTCGTGCTGCAGTTATGCACGATGTTCTAGATGCTATGCCAGAGGGCATCAAACAAAACAAGGCCCGGACTATATTACAGCATCTTAGTGAGGCATGGCGATGCTGGAAGGCAAATATCCCATGGAAAGTCCCTGGCCTACCTGTGCCTATTGAGAACATGATTCTTCGTTATGTGAAGTCAAAGGCAGATTGGTGGACGAATGTTGCTCATTACAACCGTGAGCGTATCAGGCGTGGTGCTACAGTTGACAAGACTGTTTGTCGGAAAAATCTTGGAAGGTTAACTCGTCTATGGCTGAAGGCAGAACAAGAGAGGCAACACAATTACCTGAAAGATGGGCCATATGTAACTCCTGAGGAAGCTGTTGCTATTTATACAACAACAGTTCACTGGCTGGAATCAAGGAAGTTCTCACCAATTCCTTTTCCGCCACTATCATACAAGCATGACACCAAACTTCTTATACTTGCACTGGAAAGGCTGAAGGAGTCATACAGTGTAGCAGTTAGGTTGAACCAACTGCAGCGGGAGGAGCTTGGGTTGATTGAACAGGCTTACGATAATCCACACGAAGCACTGTCAAGGATAAAAAGGCATCTTCTTACTCAGCGGGCGTTCAAAGAAGTTGGCATAGAATTCATGGACTTATACAGCTACTTGATCCCAGTATATGAAATCGAACCTCTTGAAAAAATCACTGATGCATACCTTGACCAGTACTTGTGGTACGAGGGGGACAAACGCCATCTCTTCCCAAATTGGGTGAAGCCTGCTGATTCTGAACCACCACCTCTACTTGTTTATAAATGGTGCCAGGGCATAAACAATTTACAGGATGTATGGGACACAAGTGATGGACAGTGTGTTGTGATGCTCCAGACAAAATTTGAGAAGTTCTTTGAAAAAATTGATCTGACACTGTTGAACAGGCTTCTTCGGTTGGTCTTAGATCATAACATAGCTGATTATGTTACTGCAAAGAACAATGTTGTGTTGTCTTACAAGGACATGAGCCACACAAATTCTTATGGTCTCATTCGAGGGCTTCAGTTTGCATCTTTCGTTGTTCAGTATTATGGCCTTGTGCTGGATCTCCTGATTCTCGGTCTAACACGTGCAAGTGAGCTTGCTGGGCCACCTCAGATGCCAAATGAGTTCCTTACATATGCTGACACAAAAATTGAGACAAGGCATCCCATCAGATTGTATTCTCGATATATTGACAAGGTGCACATATTGTTCCGCTTCACTCATGAGGAAGCGCGAGATCTAATTCAGCGGTACTTGACAGAACATCCTGATCCTAACAATGAGAACATGGTTGGCTACAATAACAAGAAATGTTGGCCTAGAGATGCAAGAATGAGGCTGATGAAACATGATGTAAATCTTGGAAGAAGTGTGTTCTGGGATATGAAGAACCGCCTTCCACGGAGTATTACAACCTTAGAATGGGAGAATAGCTTTGTCTCTGTTTACAGCAAGGACAATCCAAACCTGCTTTTTAGCATGTGTGGGTTTGAAGTCCGTATACTGCCAAAGATACGAATGACTCAGGAGGCATTCAGCAACACAAAGGATGGAGTATGGAATTTGCAGAATGAACAGACAAAAGAAAGGACAGCAATTGCCTTTCTGAGAGTCGATGATGAGCATATGAAGGTGTTTGAGAACCGTGTTAGGCAGATTCTAATGTCATCAGGGTCAACAACATTCACCAAGATAGTCAACAAGTGGAATACTGCTCTCATTGGCCTTATGACATATTTCCGCGAAGCAACAGTCCATACGCAGGAGCTTTTGGATTTACTTGTCAAATGTGAAAACAAGATCCAGACTCGTATAAAGATTGGCCTGAATTCAAAGATGCCTAGTAGGTTTCCTCCTGTCATCTTCTATACACCTAAGGAAATTGGAGGTCTAGGAATGCTGTCGATGGGTCATATTCTTATACCACAAAGCGATCTTAGGTACAGTAAGCAGACAGATGTTGGTGTAACACATTTCCGAAGTGGTATGAGCCATGAAGAGGACCAGCTTATTCCTAACTTGTATCGCTACATCCAGCCATGGGAGAGTGAGTTTATTGATTCACAGCGTGTTTGGGCTGAGTATGCTTTGAAGAGGCAGGAAGCACAATCTCAAAACAGACGGTTGACCCTTGAGGATCTTGAAGACTCATGGGATAGAGGTATACCTCGTATCAACACTCTTTTCCAAAAGGACCGCCATACGCTAGCCTATGATAAAGGATGGAGAGTGAGAACAGATTTTAAGCAATATCAAGTGCTGAAACAGAACCCATTCTGGTGGACACATCAGCGGCATGATGGGAAGCTTTGGAACCTAAATAACTACAGAACTGATGTCATTCAAGCGCTTGGTGGTGTAGAAGGTATCCTGGAACATACATTATTTAAAGGAACTTATTTCCCTACCTGGGAGGGTCTGTTTTGGGAGAAGGCATCAGGTTTCGAAGAGTCTATGAAATACAAGAAACTGACAAATGCACAGCGTTCTGGGCTCAATCAAATCCCCAATCGAAGATTTACCCTGTGGTGGTCACCAACCATCAATCGTGCAAACGTGTATGTTGGTTTCCAGGTCCAGCTAGATCTTACGGGGATATTCATGCACGGGAAAATTCCCACATTGAAGATTTCTCTGATCCAGATCTTCCGTGCACATCTGTGGCAGAAGATACATGAAAGTGTTGTTATGGATCTTTGCCAAGTTTTGGACCAAGAGTTGGATGCACTGGAGATCGAGACTGTACAGAAAGAGACAATACATCCCAGGAAGAGTTACAAGATGAACAGTTCATGCGCAGATATCCTCCTCTTTGCTGCACACAGATGGCAGATGTCAAAACCAAGCTTAGTTTCTGAGTCGAAGGATCTCTTCGATCAGAAAGCAAGTAACAAGTATTGGATTGATGTTCAACTGCGTTGGGGAGATTATGATTCGCATGACATAGAACGTTATACAAGAGCCAAGTTCATGGATTACACAACAGACAATATGTCCATCTACCCATCACCTACTGGTATGCTTCTGAGTGTCCATGAACTGCCAATTTCCTGTCTTCTTTGCTTGTTTGAATTGAATATAGCTAATGTTCATTGACATCTGTTGCAGGGGTGATGATTGGAATTGATCTAGCGTATAATTTGCACTCCGCTTTTGGCAACTGGTTCCCTGGGTCAAAGCCCCTACTTCAGCAAGCAATGAACAAGATCATGAAGGTATATAACTATGTTTAAATCTAGCTCCTTTTGATTTGATGATCACTGTACTGTAATAGATGTCCAATTTGAGTAACCTTCTTGACTTTCCGTTTCAGTCAAATCCTGCTCTGTATGTGCTGAGGGAGAGGATAAGGAAGGGTCTGCAGTTGTACTCATCTGAACCCACTGAACCATATCTGTCTTCACAAAACTATGGAGAGATCTTCAGCAATCAAATCATATGGTTTGTGGATGATACAAATGTGTATCGAGTCACTATTCACAAAACTTTTGAGGGTAACTTGACCACAAAACCAATCAACGGTGCTATTTTCATTTTCAATCCAAGAACTGGTCAACTTTTCCTTAAGGTATGTTCTTTTCCGATTTCTGTTCCAGTTTTCATGTAATTTTTGTTATTGCTGTAGTACCCTAAAGGCCTAAACATGGAAGATTTGAACTGAGTATGGATCATAATGTGCAGGTTATCCACACAAGTGTATGGGCGGGGCAAAAGCGTCTTGGACAGCTGGCCAAGTGGAAAACAGCTGAGGAGGTTGCTGCATTGGTTCGATCTCTGCCTGTAGAAGAGCAGCCAAAGCAAATTATTGTGACAAGGAAGGGCATGTTGGATCCATTGGAGGTCCATCTACTCGACTTCCCTAACATTGTTATCAAGGGCAGTGAGCTGCAACTTCCTTTCCAGGCTTGCTTAAAGATTGAGAAGTTTGGTGATCTTATTCTGAAGGCAACTGAACCACAGATGGTTCTTTATAATATATATGATGATTGGTTGAAAAGTATCTCTTCATACACAGCATTCTCTCGTATCGTACTTATTCTACGGGCTCTACATGTGAATAACGAGAAGGCAAAGATGTTGCTCAAACCTGACAAAACAATTGTTACTGAACCACATCATATATGGCCAACTTTGAATGATGAACAGTGGTTGAAGGTTGAATGTGCACTAAGGGACCTCATTCTTTCTGATTATGCAAAGAAAAACAATGTCAATACTTCTGCACTGACGCAATCTGAAATTCGAGATATCATACTTGGTGCTGAAATTGCTCCACCATCACAGCAGCGGCAACAGATAGCTGAGATTGAGAAACAGGTAAAACATAAATAGTTGCCCTTGTGTTTTGTTTTTTTAGATATAATCCTGTCAGTTTTCTCACTCTTGGTTTCACCTGGTTTTTGCAGTCTAGAGAGACGACTCAGTTAACTGCTGTTACCACAAGGACAACGAATGTACATGGAGATGAGCTCATTATCACGACAACAAGTCCATACGAGCAACAAGCGTTCGCATCGAAGACTGATTGGCGTGTCAGGGCCATCTCTGCCACAAACTTGTATCTTCGTGTCAATCACATTTATGTCAATTCTGACGATATAAAGGTCAGTACAGTAAGTGCATCTCTTTCAAAAGAAATGTTGAATGGTTACTGATTGCATTCATTCTGATTGCAGGAGACTGGCTACACTTATATTATGCCAAAGAACATACTGAAGAAGTTCATATGCGTAGCAGATCTGCGGACACAAATCGCTGGATTCTTGTATGGGCTGAGTCCACAGGACAATCCTCAAGTTAAAGAGATCAGGTGTATAGCCATTCCACCGCAGCATGGAACTCACCAGATGGTGACCCTGCCAGCAAATCTTCCTGAGCATGAGTTCCTTAATGACCTGGAACCATTGGGATGGATGCATACCCAGCCAAATGAAGCTCCACAGCTATCACCACAGGTTTGAACCCTATCTAGCATTTTTTAGCTGTTGTCAGAAGTTTATTACACTTAACCTTTTTTGCCTTCTTTTGACCGAATTCATGGCACTAACTGCATTGTTCTTCCAGGACCTGACATCACATGCTAAGATTCTGGAGGGCAACAAACAATGGGATGGTGAGAAGTGCATCATTCTGACATGCAGCTTCACGCCAGGATCTTGCTCGTTGACTGCATACAAGCTGACACCAAGCGGTTACGAGTGGGGACGCAGCAACAAGGACAATGGGAGCAACCCGCATGGATACCTCCCAACTCATTATGAGAAGGTCCAGATGCTTCTGAGTGACCGCTTCCTTGGCTTCTATATGGTATGCACTTGTTTAAACACACTTCAAAACCTCTCTTTTGCATCTTTATAGTCACATTGCTCCAACACTAACTTGATGTTTTTGTTCCAATCAGGTTCCAGATAACGTCCCTTGGAACTTCAACTTCATGGGGGTGAAGCATGACCCGCTGATGAAGTACAATATGAAGCTGGGCATGCCCCGGGACTTCTACCACGAGGACCACCGGCCAACACACTTCCTGGAGTTTAGCAACATCGAGGAGGGTGAGGTCGCAGAAGGGGATAGGGAGGACACCTTCTCGTAGGCGCTGGGACGCCCCCACCCCAAATGTTTAGCTCTGTATCTGAAACGCACTGAGCTTTGTTTTGGACAGCGATGTGTGAACCTGTAAGGCTGTAAGCTGACGCAACGGGTTGTACCCATAGCAACGGGCTGTAAGCCCCCACCCCAAATGTTGCTCTAGCTTGTATTATACCTTTTTGTTGTAAGCCAACCCTTGAGAGACGGGGTAAAAATGTACAAGTGCACGCCATGGTAACAGTAAGATTTTGGTTCGTAGCTATGCTGATAGTTCTGAACTTGACACGCAGGCTGATAGTGATTTCCCATTGTTTTCTGTTTCTGTACTTGCTTTATAGGACCCGGCTAAAGAGGTTGCGGGTTCGGTCCCGGATAAATTTTGGTGGATCTTTTAGATTTATTTCTGGGTTGCTATGAGTACACTTGCGGACGTGTTTAGTGGTACTGTAGTCTCTCCAATCTCTTCTCTTGAAACACGCAATGATCCAATCTCCTCTCTAGAAACACGCAATGAGGGAAGTAGTATCTATTCTTAAGTGTGTGTATGTGTGTGTGGTGTACATGATTGTGTTTGTCCTATGTAACCCTCTTTAAAAAAATAAAGCTGTATTCTTCAATCAACTGTGTTTGCAGCAAAATCTTCACGAGCACACGACGCTGCTTGGCCCTAGCACCTCGTGTTTTGTTAGCGATATTCGCAAACGTTCCGCTGATTTGCCGTCTTGTCAAACTTTTACCGTCAATTGCTGCACATTACCAACTCTCACGCCTGTTCCGCAGATCTGCAATATCTGGAGATACCTAAAAGAAGACGACTCGACTAGGCAACAAATCCGAGAACATCCATCATCCATGTCCGCCTGAAAACTGCGTAGGAGCCTCGGCGATCCGGCGCTTGAGGTCGATCCGGCGGGGGCACTTGTCAGCAGGAGGCGAGGCGAGCTCGAGCCACCGGACATGAGCACGAAGCGAGTCGAAGGCCGCTGCCTGTCCACTGGATCATGCTCGCGTGCGTCTGACAGACTGATATACGAACTTGATCGTGTTTGCCATTCCCGACTGGACAGCGTATCCAGGACCGACAATGGCCCCACGTGTCAGCGGAAGGGGCAAACCGACCAAACGCTCGCGAGTCCAGCTGTAGAGGAGAAGCCATCGCCACGAAATGTCTGCCATCGCGGCGTCGCCTCTCCCTCCCCCTTCTCCTCGCAACGGCGCCAACAAGCCAACTAGCCAAGGAAACCCACGCGCTCGTCGCGGCCACCACCAACACCACCACCCGGGCGGCCGCCGCGATGGACCACTTGCCCGACGGGGCGCACGTGCGGCGGCGGAGGATCGTGCACGCTACGCACCTCCACGCACACGAGGATCGTTGTTTATTCTTCGTTATTCGTGCCAAAGTCTCCAATTTACTGAATCTATGGTGCGAAGCAGGTGCTAAACACCTGCGTCTCTTGGGATAGCCTACATCAGGAGGAGTCACATAGCATTAGTAGTTCTGCTAGTCTCCTGATTTAATTTGTTTAGTTGTTTTATTCAGTGCAAATCATTGTGGGTTGCAGTTCCGTGTGTGTGCGCCCGGTTGACCCGCGATGTAACGATCTTCTAAACGTTATGTTTCTTCTTAATACAAAGATATGCACTCGATTTTTTTTTTCAAAAGAAGACTAAACCTATCAATTAGTTAATTGTTCCTGACAAGTTCACGGGTTTCTATCAGTCGCTAGTTCAAAAGTTCATCTAGTTCTGCAGCACATGCTCCTAGCGAGCAACAGTTATGGTTTCTGTATTTTTAGTTATGGTTTCTGTATTCTCGCGCCTCTCCACTTAGTTCCATAAAAAATGCAATTCTAGTATTTGAAAAAAATCCCATAAAACAGTGCAATCCTAAAAATTGGATCTAACTATCTACCTTAGAAATTGAATCTAATTATCTACCTCACTAAGTGACCAGATCTGATTTGCACGCTAAAATTTACTGCATTTGGCCAATAAACAAGGGTATCAGAATCTTTTTAAGCCACCACTAATATGTCTGAAAAAAACTAGAATTGCACTCTTCATAGGATAGAGGGAGTAAATCCTACTCGCAATCCCATTTCCTAACAGTTACCCAAAAGTTACCCTATTACTCTATTAATCTGCTTGTGGATAAGCTTTACGAATTTCTCCGACGCTCGTTAATCTGCATCGCATCAAGGTGTGTGGATAGCATGGGGGTCAGGTCATCGTCTGCCATCTACGACGTCACCATTGGAGTTCTTTGTCTGTCCCTGATGTGTGTACTTGAGCTATTTTGGTCTTGGTCTTTTCTCGCCGGATCACAGTATTTGGAGCTATTTTGTCTCTGAACATTTAGTTCTCACTACAATTGTACTTTTCAGATTTGTTCATTCAGTTACCGCTGTTGTGTAATGCAAAGCACGTGAGATGTTCAAAGTTCTAATGGCAGTGTGAGTGTGTGACCTGCACACTTTGCAACATAGCCAGTTGCTCGCGGTAGTTCGGCAGTTCTGAATTTGGCAATTTGCTATAAAAACATATGACTAAACTACCTGCATGATAGATGTTTAGTAGATCTCATAATATCATACTGACAAGTGTAACTTGCATGCTGTTTATTATAGCTGGGATGTTTAGAAATTTTCTGTACTTTTGGATAGTTGCTGTATGCAGTATGCTTTTTGGGTCTTCACATTTTAGCCAACTTGTGCTTGAGGTGGTGGTATACTTTGTTTGCTTAGGACTAATCTAAAACATGCTGTAGATAAGCAGGAGCATTTGAATGAAATAGTCTCGAGTCTGTAGAATTCATTATGCAACTTAGGCTTTAGCAGCCCTTGACAGATTCCTAATCTGAGATCTGGTTATACAAATTGTCGGAGATTGCATTTCTTACCATAGTGGTTCGTTTGAAGTTGAATTGATATGATCCCCAGGCACATTATTCAGATTTTTCACATGTTAGCAAATAGCGTTGATCTTTTAACTGACTGCCTTTTTTTTTTATGCATGTGGGTCTGGTAGTCGATAGCTTCGGGATGAGATTGATCTTTGATAACTCTCCAAATCTCTGCTTGATCTTCTTTGATTTCTCTTTGATCCCGAAGTGATACTTGTCATATCTTCACAAGTTATCTTGGAGGAGTGCTTGTCAAAAATGAGCGTCTCAGAAGACCCCTGGCCGATTGGCTTGGGTTTCACCAGGCTGATCGGCCTGAGCTCTTTGACCTTCGTTTTTGACAGGTTCGTTGCTCATTCGAGGTTTTATCCAAAAATATACATTTAGGTTCAATTTCCAATGTTCTTCAAAATACAATGCATATGTGAAAACGAGATTATTTCAGATGCTAAATGGTGGATTAGTCTAAGAATATGTATGAAAATACCACTTAAATAATACTAAAAGTGTGTCAATAACGAGCGTATCCAGGTGAAGAGCATGTCCAGCTTCGGCGGCTCCTTAGTCACCGCCATCGACTTGGAGGCCCTCGACTTCCTGTTCCCCATGGCTGCTAGGAAGCAGCTCTGAAGCCGACAACGGATCTTTCGCTGACGAAGTAAGGAAGCCCCGGAGAGACTCTTCGGAACTCAGCGTGCCGGCGAGGGGAGGAACGGATGCAACGAGCAGCGTTGGTTTGTGATCGGTGCAGAGAGGTGCCCTGGGCTACTCTCCTCAGATCATGAGACAAAAGAAGTGAGATCCATATCATCGATCTCCACAACATCACATGTTATGACAAAAGCATTACATGCCTACTAGGCTACTCTTCCTGCCCTGCAATTCCGGGCACCAAAGAACAGCAAGAACAACCGATCTATGCACGAAACCACCTGAAGGGCTCAAACTAAATACAGTGCGATCAGACATCGTCTTCGTATCCTCCTCAGGCTTTAACCAGGCACGGCCGGCAGCGGCGGACGCCCTGGTTGGCGAGCTCGCAGGCGTCGATCCACTCGCTGTAGACGTCGACAGCCTCCGTGAGCGCGTGGGCGCTGGTGAAGTAGTTTTCGCTGCAGATGCGGCACGCCGCCTTGGCGATCCTGTCCTTGCGGTCGATATGGCACCAGACGGCGTCGGAGTGGCCGCAGAACGGGCAGGTGAACTCCGTGTCCAGCTTCGGCGGCTTCCTCGGCGTCGCCATCGACTTGGAGGTCCTTGACTTCCTCTTCCCCATGGCTGCTGCTGGTACTGAAGCTGACAACGGAGTGCGACGGGTCTTGCACCGACGAGGCGAGTTCGCGGTGGGCAGGGGATGGGAGGAGTGGATGCAAGTAGAGATCGGTGGGCAGAGGCACCTCGAGGCCGTGCGCATAATGGCCGATGTGCCTGTGTCCGATTTTGCTGTTGGGCTCCACGTTGCAGTGCCCGGTAGCTCGCTTGTCTTTCTGCAAGACGCAGAGACGCAAGTCAAAAGCTGTAGTCGCCTAGTCGGAGGCAAACGACATGCTGCACGAGTCCGATCAAAGTCGAGCCAAGCGAGCGAGAACTGCCTCGAGACCTTCTAGTTTAAGAAAACAGCATCCTCGATCAAACCAGCTGGAGGTCTTCTAGTTTCAGATATCAGTGCCCTCGATCAAATCGGCCTGTGATCTCCGAATTTGGCGTCTCAGGGGAGGTAAAAATCGGAAGACTGAATTGTGAATTCAGCAAGTGGCCACAACCGAAAGACTGAAACAACTGCACATAGCACATAGCACATAGTACATAACATTGCTGCCAGCAATACAAGACAACATCGTTCCATTGATCTGCGATCTTTTCACAACAGCTAAACAAAGAGCAGCCCAACTCGGCAACAGGCTCGAGGGCCGAATCAATCAAAGCCACAGATCGCCTGAAACTATCTGGAACACGGCCGATCACGCGCCGTTCATCAGACATTCAGGGTCAGCACTGTATGGGCTCTCGCATGGGCGGCCAACCCATCTTGTCGTCGATCTGCCTCGGAACGAGGTTTAGATTATGGAGATCATCGTCCTCAGCACCGAGTCACAGAATAAGAACGATGTCTGCTCCTTTTCCTTTTTGGTTATTCACAAAACTATAACTGTTAGTTTACCATCTCTGCTGCAACACCCATGACACAGTGCCTAATCTTCTCATTGTTTTACTTGTTCCCTTGTGAATTCAGTTGCCGAACCTCGCGGTGCATCAGTCCAGTTCGTAGTCAATGGCGGCTAGGAGCGCACATGCACAATCACAGGTTCACAGAACCACCGTCCATCTGGGGCTCCGGGCTGGCCAGAAAGCCATGGCAAACTAGACGGTTTTCATATGACTGTCAGTAAGTATATAGGAGTCGTTGCTGGTTGGGTGCCCCGGTTCTTTCATTGAATTCAGGGTCTGCGAGCCCTTTTTGTTCTGTCCCCCAAAACACCCGTGCCTCCAGTTGCTATTGTCGGATTCCCGTCAGAATTATCAAGTTGCTCCGTTGCTGCGTTAAGTTTCACGTTTCGTTTTCTAGTACCTCATCACGTAGGCTATCAAATTTGCTCTGCACATGTCAACCGAGCTTGGATGGGAAAGAAAGGGAGGCATGAACAAAGTAGCTCTTCATGACACACCCGTGTGCTCTTGCTCCGCAATTTATGCGGAACCATCTAATCATAGGCACGACTTCATATAATTTGTGAAAACAATCACATGTCTGCTCCTTCCTGCCCTGTATTGGTAGCATAAATTAAATATTAATACAAAAACAAAAACTTGTTGCCAAAATACAGATATATTCACACTCCAGATTCCAAGGTAGAAGTACTTGCATGAGAATATTCAAACAACAAGCGTTCTATTTCGGTTTTTCAAAAAAAAAAAACAAGTATGCTATTTTGTAATAAGGTTTACATAGCTTGGGTAGGGAAGAACCATGCCGGACGCCCAGCTTACTGCAGTCTCCGGCAACAAGGGTGCGATCTTCCCATCTCTCATGTTGAACACACCAGAGTCGCAGAAAGGATTTGCATCAAACTTTCCCCTATCATAGTCACGCATGAAGTAGATGCAATCCTCCTGAGCTCCACATTCCGAAGCAGGCAGAGACTTGGAGTGTGTGCCAACAAAGAGTGCTTGGCCTCCCAAAGTACTGACCCTTTTCCATTGACCACAAGAATTGGAGGTCAAGTCTGCCTCAAAGAGGTCAAATGAAAGAGTACGGGCATGTTCCATCCGTTCCTCGTTTGGCACGGTGGACAAGACTCCAACCAGCCACCTTACTTGCAACAATCTACAGCCAGAGTTCTTTTACGGTGCACAATACTACCAGGTGGTAGTATAGAGTATAGACTGTTTTTTGGTATGGATAAAATTATAATTAGCACAGCATATATTATTTAGGGATTTTTTCCGCATGACATTTTCCCGCTCGGCCGCCGCCACCACCCGCACGCGGCGCCTGTCGATCTGACAGCGCTCGGCCACCACCACCACCCGCATGCTGTGGCGCCCGTCGATCTCCCAACAATGCTATTTTATATATTTCCAATCATATCCATATACTACCCATACTACTCATGCATACTATCTATACTACAACTAAAAGTTTTAGTAGTATATAATTATTCTCAACTGTCGGATCCTTACCTACGAGTCCTTTTCGAACAGTAGTATAACATAGTATTGTGTACCGTAAAACAGCTCAGCCCGAATTCAAACAGTCATAGCCCTTATCGGCAAAAGATTGGAATGTAGTTTGAATCAATCTCAAACAGTCATAGCCCTTATCGACTATGCATTTCATGGGTGGGATCCTAGCCGTACCTTTGTAGTTTGAATCAATCTCAAGAACAAAGAGCTTCTCTTGTGAGAGAGCATACAGCTTTCCATCAAAGAATGCAACGTCAAGGATGTGATTGTGGTTGGGCACCCTGAATGCAGAGGCAGCTCGGGGTTGGCAGATAGAAATTTCACACCCATATTCGTTGTCCATGATCAGTACAGCAAAAACGGAATGTGGTGACGACGGGTCCAGCGACGAGAGGGGCACCAACTTTAGGTAGACCCCGGATATCTCGGCCTCGGGTGCGCATTCGTCTTCTCACGGCACCAAATGGTGTGCAACTTAGGAAGGTGTACAGCAGCCTTGGAGAAAGGGTTCGTCAGTGAGCATCCACCGCCAACGTGCTCGAGGAAGAGCCAGTTGCCCACGGAGCCATGGCAGCGATGAGTGCCATCGGGTATGGGCACACGGTGAACCTCGCCATCCGGGATGCTAAGGAAGGTCCCGTCAAGGAGGATTAGCCACGGGAGGGGGGCAGGAGGGGCTCCTGCTGGGCATGGCGACGCCATGGGCGGCAAACCGCTCGGAGCCGGACGCGGTCGGCTATAGGGAGGAGAGCCGCCTGAGGACAAGGCCCAGAAGCTCTGGCTGCAAGTCTGACCAAGACGAGCATTGTCTTGATGCCGCCATCATACAAGATTGAGATCCTGGTTAGTTCCTGCGACGAGACGAACAGTTTCAAGGGCAAGGATGAGGTACGAGTGGAGATCGACGCTCTGGAACTTTTGTAGTCCATGTCCACCAACAGAATGCCAGTCGGACAATGCAGGAAAGGCTACTGAAATCGCAAGCCGTGATTGCTCCGGAGTCGTGCAGGTACAGCGGAGCAATACTAGTCCGAGTGCAGAGAGACTTCACGTAATCGCAGGGCGCCGCTCGGACACCTGGGCGACGAATCTTGCTTGCAGGGGTTGCACCCGTGTATCAGATACGGGGAGGAAAGGAAAAGTGGATAGATTCTTAATCTGATTGCCTACTCTTTGTTATTTTTTCTACTCTGTAACACCCATGTCATGCTGCCTACTTATCTTATTGTTTTCATGTTCCCTTGCCAATTCAGATGCTGAGGGAGTGAGGTGTTATTTTACACAAATATCTGATGCACCAGCCCATAGAGGAGTACGGGAGAAGAACTTCTGACAACTTCGCAATTCATCTCTTCGGAGATCAAAAGCATTTTTCTGTCCCTATACAGTGACATGAGAATCGGCTGTCCCTACACAGGACATCAAAAGATGGTTTCAGAAAGTGCAGCAACTCTTCTATATTTGGTGGTTAAATTGGACGCGTTCTCCTGATCAAAGCGGTTTGAATTGAACTTTTACATGCAAAACTTAAAACGGCTGAAAGCGTCATGTGGAAATAATGTTTTTAGTACCATCTTCGTCTCTGTTGGGTGATGGCAGGAATATATGTTGCTGATTTTGTCTGTACGTTGCTCCTGCCACACACACACACACACACAAAAAGACTCCATGTTTGTTGAATTTATCTTTCAGAAGATGTCAACTAGATTAGCTCAAACAAATGTTCACCCCAAAAGAAAATCACGGTTACATCATTTGCGTGATGAAGCTATGCAGAGAAGTTCCTAGTCTTTGTTTCCTGATATTCTCAGCAAAATGAATCGAGCGTTGCGTTGAGAAAGGTTGCTCATGTTTCAGATCTTCAGAACGATCCTTGCTGCTCTGATGCGTTTGCAAACACACGATGTGCTTTTCATCCCTTCAGTGTTTGCCAGTCCTTTGTTCAGCAGGGTCATCAGGCCCCCAACATGATGGCCTAGCGCTGTACTCCTGAACCTCCCGATTTCAAGTGCGTGGTTTTCGATTTTTCTGTGTTGTCGGATTTCTTTCAGAGTTGGAGCCTCCTGCCTTAATTTTTTTTAAGAAAAGAGGATAACTGAATTAGTTCATTCTTAGCTTCGTCTTGACGGATGGATTACTCTTCATCGATGAGAGAACTAAACTCTGCAAGCCTTAACTCTCCTGACACAGAAGAATTTTGATCTATACCGTCTGCACAACTTGACATGTTATGACAAAAGTATCACATGCCTCTTCCTTCCTGCTCTGCAATTCCGGGCAACAAAAGAACCGAAAAAAAAAACTACCGATCCATGGATGAAACCACGTGAAAGGCTGAAACTAACTACAGCACGATCGCACATCGTCTTCGTATGATCGTATCCTCCTCAGGCTTCAACCAGGCGCGGCCGGCAGCGGCGGACGCCCTCGTTGGCGAGCTCGCAGGCGTCGATCCAATCGCTGTAAACGTCAACCGCCGCCGTGAGCGCGTGGGCGCTGGTGAAGTAGCTTTCGCCGCAGATGCGGCACGACGCCCTGGCGATCCTGTCCTTGAGGTCGATGCGGCACTCGACAGCCTCCGAGTAGCCGCAGAACGGGCAGGTGAACAGCGTGTCCAGCTTTGGCGGCTTCCTCGGCGCCGCCATCGACTTGGTGCTCCGCGACTTCCTCTTCCCCATGGCCGCTGGTACTGAAGCTGACGACGGAGCGACGGGTCTTGCACCGACGACGAGGCGAGTTCGCGGCGAGATACTCGTCGAGATCGGTAGGCAGAGGAGGATGGGAGGAGTGGATGCAAGGAGAGATCGGTGGGCAGAGAGGCGCCTCGAGACCGTGCGCTTTATGGCCGGCCGGTGTGCCTGTGTCCGATTCTGCAGTTGGACCTGGACGCCACGTGGCAGTGCTCGGCTGCTCGCTTGTCGATCAAAAGCTCTAGTCGCCTAGTCGGAGTCAAACGGCCTGCAGCGCGAGTCCGATCAAGGTCGAGCGAAGCGAGCAAGAAGAGAACTGCCTGGTTGGAATCTGTTTCTCTGTTGGGCTGACCTGACCTGACTAGGGCGGTAGGGCCTCGTTCGTGTTCTCCCAGTCAGCCCCATGGCTAGTTTCAGACCTCGAGACCTTCTAGTTCAGATAATAGCATCCTCGATCAGACCAGCTGGAGGCAATCTAGTTTCAGATATCAGTGTCCTCGATCAAATAATCTTCCGGATATGGGATTGGTTGAAAAAACAATTTCCAACGCATTCATGAAGGCAACAATCAACTCAATTCATCAGTAAGCTTACCAAAATTACAACTGCCCCACAAAGT
The DNA here is from genome assembly GCF_005286985.2 of Setaria viridis. NCBI lineage: Eukaryota > Viridiplantae > Streptophyta > Magnoliopsida > Poales > Poaceae > Setaria > Setaria viridis. The sequence continues at coordinate 4,494,476 of NC_048266.2, forward strand.
ACAATTATTGCATTGTAATCATAAACACACACACGGGAGATACGAGAAATAAAAATTCCAGAAGGGGGATATTTAGCTGGGGAGAAGTAACTTATTTTTTATCTTAACTTACATGCTAGAATATTGCATGCACCTAGCATTCAGCATAGGGGGCACAGGCCCCCTCTGGCCAGTGGCGTAGGGGCCCTAAGCCACGCAAGTTTGCACTATAAAATTTGAATTTTGACCAAAAATTTGAAAACTTTCATTAGTGGCCCCCTGACCCTCATGCAAACGCAAACTTTAACATTAGCTAGGTCTCTGTGCCATTCTCCTGCATGCTTCGTTTCGCTTGTTCTTGTTACCAGTTCTGCTATTTCGGTTATTTAATTAATTGGAGGATCTGCTAGCATTTTAAAATCAGAAATCTATCTGTGATGCGTTCGTCAAAGAGTTGCATTCCGTTCACTGTATGTACCTGCCTGTTTAGTTTACTTGTGCAGGCAGGATACTACTTTTTATGACAGTGCCTACTTCTTCCTCAATCATCTTCTTTTGGTTAATGATGAATGATTCTTTTTTTGTGAAATCACTACTTCTCGCTCATACTTCTTGTCTTCTCGCACATAATGAAATTGTCTTCTCGAGCATATGCAATACAGTTCAAAGGCTCTTATTGCAGCTTTCAGGCTAAAGCAATCTGGAAGGCGCAGGTAGAGGGGAAGCATTGCTTTTTCGCCTGGCTCCTGCTACAGAGCAAAATCCTCACTGCTGATCGATTGCTAGCGAGGAATTGGTCATGTAACCCCCTATGCCCTCTCTACCAAGGAGCACCTGAAACCGCTGAGCATCTCTGCATTCAGTGCCCATACGCAGCTCAAGTCTGGCAGCTCATTCATTCTTGGACAAGTAACTTGGTGCCATTACCGCAGATAGGTGGTGGTCTTCAAGAATGGTGGCGCCTGTCAATGCAGGAGGCGATCAAGGAAAGAAGAAGAGAAATAGCGGCTGTTCTGATCTACACATGTTGGAATCTCTGGAACGAAAGAAATCGAAGAATCTTCCAAGGCATTCAGGCTACGCCCCAAACAGTCTTTGGCCTAATCAAGGACGAGATCAGCTTGCGCCAATGAGTATGTGGAGCACCAATCATTCCTTAGATTAATGACAACTTTGTTGATGTATAACCAGAGAAGAGAGCATAAGCACAATTATGTAATAACCTATATCTAACCTTGAACTCTTCTTTCTCTCTTAAATGATATGGCAGCGCTCCTGCCTGATTAAGTTCAAAAAAAAGAGAGGGGACTGTGATCAGGTTAGGTGATGTCAAGATGGTTGAGTATGAGAGGGATCAAATGTGAAGAAAGTGCAAATACAGGTTTGTCGTGTGTGATGCATGCTTCAGATTTTGTACCAGCTGAAGGCTCAAGTTGCTTATTGATCTGTAAAATAGCAGTAGAATCGTGAACCATAACTGTGAAAATGTGTATTAGCGATTCTTATATTCCAGATGCAGATCTGTTGATTATGGTTAGTTAGGCTTCTCCTTAGAAGATGATAAATGTTTTCTAAAACTGAAGTAGAGGGTCGTATCTTACTATTACTAATTGGAGTCTCCTTTTGAAGCCTCCAGTGAAGCCACATAGAAATTCTAGGTGAACACTAGAGAGAGAAATTCAAGAAATTCTCACAAAAAAGCAAAACATCTTGCCATCAATCGGTAAACTCAAATCATCATAACTATTGGATCTATTATATTTTCTAAAAAAATTACCCACCTATGCTATTATGAAAATAGCCTAAAGTAATCCCCCTAAATCAATATCTAAATTATCCACCTATGCCATTATATAAAATTAATTAAAGTAACCCCTAATCTTCATCAAAATTACCCACTTATGCCATTATAAATAATATTTAAAATAACCCCTCCTAAATTTGCAACTAAATTGCCCACCACTAATACTTAAAAAACTTAAAGTAATCCCTTAAATTTGCATCTATATTACCCACATGTCATTATTAAAAATAATATAAGGTAATCCGACATTTGAATCCAAATCACCTTAATTAAAAATATACATCAATATATGATTCTAAATCATCTATTTCTTACACTATTGATATATGATATAATAATTAAGCTATATACGAATTATGTGTGTCGCTGTTTATAAAGATATAGAGGAAGTGTTGAGAATATAGATTTCTATGTTAAAATTATAGCTCAAACTTAGGGATCATTCAACAAATTCAAGTGCATACCTACGATGCAAAGTGAATAGTTAAAGATTATAAATATGGATGAAAACATTATAGATCTACCACAATCGAATGAAGATAATAAGTATATATGTATATAAGTATTGTGTTCGAATATGTAACAAATGAGAGGTAGCTCAAGGTAATAGTTTTGTAGTAATGTGGTTTCATTTTTTTTCATTGGAGACTCCACATTAGTTCCCACAAGACATGCTAGAAAAAAAAAGATAAATCTTAAAAATTTTCACAAAAATAAAAACATCAAACATCAATCATGTAAACTCTAATAATCATAGTCATTGGCCTATTATATTTTCTAAAAAGTTACACACCACTATCATTATGAAAATATTAAAAAATAAACTCTAAACCTCTATCTAAATTTCTGAGCTCGGCCATTATAAAAAATAATCTAAAGTAATCATATAATCTTCATCCAATTTACTTATAAATATCATTATAAAGCATAACTAAAAATGCCATTCTAAATTTGTATCTAAGTTACCCACATATGTAGTTATTAAAAATAACCTAAAGTAAACACCAAAGTCTTGGTCTAATTATCTTCACGTACATCATACATAAATGTTCAAAAAAGTAAACTAATATATTATTCTAAATTACCTATTTATATTATTGTTAATATAGAAATACTAAGTTAAAGTATATACGCATGATGAGTGTCACCATGTAGACCATTTATGCATGTATGTGAGGAATTGGTGAAAAATATTAATTTTTATGCTAAATACAATGTATGGAGGTGCGATACAAATAAAATGAAAAAAGTGTTAATGTGGGTGAAAAAGTGTATAGAATTACTAATTAAAAATTAATTTCAACTGGACAAATAGGTACATATCTATATGAGTATTATGCTGAAATATTGGTAAAGAGAGTAGTAGTTAAATAATTTTCATTATTAGTTAAGAATTTAATTTCTAAATAATTTTTAAATACACTAGTTTTTAAAAACATTAGCCCGTGTGAGAGCACGTATTGATGCACTAGTTTAATTTCTAGTTGAGCTGGTTATCCACAAGCGAAGGAATGGAAAGCACGGCATGTACGTATATAACAAACCAAAAGCAAAGATTCCGCATGCTTACAGGGACCTGCACTGCACCAGTACTATCCTCGAATGAACAGCAAAGCTTTAGGCTATGCTGGAAATGCGCATTAGCTTACACTACATTATAAGCTCCATTTGGAAAAACCATGCCGGACGCCCCCTGCCAAGATTTCCACCCAGCGGCGGCGCCGCCACCGCCTCCGGCAGCAATGGCGTGATCCTCCCATTCCTCATGTCGAACACGCCGCTGTCTCCCAGAGGGTCCGAATCCTCCTCCTCCCCGCAATACTCACGCAGGAAGTAGATGCAGTCCTCCCGAGCTCCACACTCCGAAGCCGTCACGGACTTGGAGTGCTTGCCGACGAACAGCGCCTGGCCTCCTCCCAGAGCGGCCACCCTCCTCCACGGGAAGCAGAACCTGGCCCTCAGGTCCGCCTCGAAGACCTCGAACGAGAGAGTCCGGGCACGCGTCACCCCGTGCCCACGCGGCGCGGAGCACAGGTGCCCGATCAGCCGCCGGACTTGGAGCAGCCGGCCGCCGGACTCGACGAGGTAGCCGCAGTACCTGCACGAGTACCTCTGGTCCCCGACCGTGGTGTGGAACGGACCCCATCGGGTGTTCACGAAGTTGGCGATGCATCTCATGGGCGGGACCGCCGGCTTGCCCTTGCAGGCCGTGTCGACGTCGAACATGTAGAGCTGCCTGTACGCGATCGCGTAGAGCTTCCCGTCGTAGAAGGCGGCGTCGTATGCGCGCTCGCCGCCGGGAATGACGAACGCCGTGGCGGCCGCCGGCGGCCGGCAGATGCAGATCATGCTGCTCCTCCTGCTGGGCGCCGGCATCAGCACGGCGAAGAGGGAGTCCGCCGGCGGCGCCGCGCCGAGGGGCGACGGCGGCGCGAGCTGCACTAGCTTGAAGGCGGACGGAGGGTGGAGGTAGTCGTCCCTCGCCTTGCCCTCGTAGCGGCAGATGGTGGCCACGTCCGGGAGCGGCACGACGTCGCCGGTGAAAGGGTTCGCCAGCGACATCGAGCGCCCGACCCCGAGGAAGAGCCAGCTGCCCACGGAGCCATGGCAGGTCGTGAGGCCGCCGTCGCCGCCGCCGCCGTCCGGTAATAGAGCCGGGAACGGTAAGCGGTGGACCGCGCCGTCCGGGACGCTGAGGAAGCTGGTGCCGTCGGGGAGCGCCAGCCACGGGAACGGGACGGGCAGCAGCTCGCGGCGCCACGCACGGCAGACGGCGCGCAGGCGGACGCGGTCGGCGAGGCTGGGGAGCCGCCGGAGGACGATGGCTAGGAGCTCCAGCTGGAGGTCTGCCCAGGGCGATGGCGATCCCGTGTCGTCGTCCGCCATCGTGCAAGCAAAGTATTTTCCGAGACGCCACGGTGGAGACGCCGTGGAAATTTGTAGCGCCCACCAGTTCCCAACGGGAGTGCGGCGCGGACTCGGACCCAGGCGCGTGTCGCCTGAAAAATTTGGTGGAACTGTTGCCTTGATATACTATATGGGGGCATTAAAAACTTCAACACAATTACAGATGAGATTGTAGGATATCCGGTTGTTATGTGATTTTATAATTCTTAGAGATAGGGCTAACAAATCTATCCTACCTATAACAAACCGGATTCTCCTTTTATCTGGATATTGTTTACACAAACCAACTATATCTCTAACACCCTCTCTCAATATTAACCTCCTGATGCCGTGAGGTTTAGAGCCTGTTTGGTTATGGATGCTTATTTATAAGTTGCTTATTTGCTTATTTGTAGAGGCTTATTTATAAGTCTAGGTGTTTGGTTTGGGTTGCTTATCTGATTGCATATGACATATTTGCCCCTGCCATCCCATTTCCCACTACCCCCAACTATTACCAGCTCCTAGTACAGAGGCGGCGGCGGCGGGTGGCGGGCGGGAGCGGCGGCGGGCGGTGGGCGCGAGTGGCGGGAGGGAGCGGCGCGGCGGGCGGGAGCGGCGGCGGCGGGCGTGAGCGGCGGCGGGCGGCGGGCGGGCGCGGCGGCGGGCGGCGGCTGGCGCAGCGGCGGCGGCGGGCGGAAGCGGCGCCAGAGTAGTTCCGGGAGAGAGGAGAGAGAAAAGGGAGAGAGGAGAGAGAATGAGGGTAGGAGGAGTAAAGTGCCCCATAAGCAACTCAAAACTTACTTATTTGCTTATGCATAAGCAACTTATAAGCAACTCTATAAGCAAGAGTGTTTGGGTTATAAGCAACTTATTTGCTTATTTTTAAGTTGCTTATGGATAAGCAAAGGAAACCAAACAGGCCCTGTGCACAAAACATTGAAGTGACTGAGCAGGTAACGCCTTGGTAAATCCATCTGCCAGCTGATCTCCTGAAGGAACAAACCGTACTTGTAATTACTTCTTCATGACCCGCTCTCGCACAAAATGAAAATCAATTTCTATGTGCTTAACTCTAGCATGAAACACTGGATTAGTAGACAAGTATGTGGCTCCCAAATTGTCACACCATAAGATTGATGTCTGCTCAAGTTTAAGTCCAAGTTCGGCTAGCAAAGATTCTAACCAAATTATCTCAGCTGTTGCATTGGTCATAGATTTATACTCAGTTTCCGTACTTGATCTCGACACGGTAGTTGATCTCGACACAGTGGCTTGTTTTCTAGCACTCCAGGATATAAGATTTTTGCCAAAGAATATTGCAAAGCCACATGTCGACCTTCTGTCATCAACACTTCCTGCCCAGTCCGCATAAGAGAATCCACTAACAGCATGCATAGATTTCTGAATTTTAAGACCCAAATTCATTGTATGCTTGATATACCTCAATATTCGCTTGACTGCTGTCCAATGTAGTGTGGTAGGCGCATGCAAGAATTGACAGACCTTGTTTACTGCATATGATAAATCAGGACGTGTCATCATCAAGTATTGTAGCGCACCAACAACACTTCTATACTGAGTGCTATCTTCTAGACCAAGTACCTCTCCTTCATAGCTAGAGAGCTTCTCAGATGTGGACAGAGGGCTAGTGCACGGCTTGCACTTGAACATGCCAACTCGGGTCAATATATCTTGCGCATATTTTCCTTGAGAGAGGATTATGCCATCCTTTTCCTTCTTCACTTCAATGCCCAGAAAATAATGTAGCTCACCAAGATCCTTTAATGCAAAATCTTTCTTCAAATCTTCAAGCAGAGCTGACACTGCATCTGGTGACGAACTTGTAACAATAATATCATCAACATAGACAAGCATAAATATCTTTATATGTCCTTTTCTATAGATAAAAAGTGAGGTGTCGGATTTTGAAGAAACAAAACTGAGAGAAATTAACTTGGTACTTAACCTGGAGTACCATGCCCTTGGTGCTTGCTTCAGGCCATAAAGAGCTTTATCCAATTTGTAGACAAAAGTAGGCTTATCTGGATCTTCAAATCCTAGTGACTGCTTCATATAGATTTCCTCTTCCAGAACACCATGCAAGAACGCGTTCTGCACATCAAGCTATTGAAGAGACCATCCTTTGGAGACTGCAATTGATAACACAACTCTGACAGTAGCTATTTTCACAACCGGGTTGAACGTATCTTCATAATCAATACCATAACGTTGCTTAAAACCTTTCATTACCAATCTTGCCTTGTATCTGTCTATACTACTATCAGCTCTTTTCTTAATTTTGTACACCCATTTGCAATCAATTAAGTTTCTATCCGCTTCATCTGGAACTAGGCGCCATGTCCCATTGTGCATTAAGGCAAGATATTCCTCGTGCATTGTATTGCGCCACTTTGAATCTCCAAGTGCTTCCTGTACAGATTCCGGCTCACCAGTAGAACTGAACATGCCATATCGTATCATGCCATCATACATTTTCTTGGGCTTCACAATCCCACTTTGCAGCCTGGTATGCCACCTTTGAGACGAGACTGGCGCTGGCACTGGTTCTGTTGAAGCAGCAGGCATCGGCGCACCTGATCCAGCGTCTAGCGTAGAGGATCCGGCAGTCGGGACACCTAGCGACGCAATAGGGGTGGAAGCAGGCGCGTGTGCGTCGGACTCGCTCGGCTGACACACCGGCTCGTCGATCGACTCGTCGCGCGGCTCGCCCGTACGCCCGCTTAGCTCGTCGGGTGGCTCGCCCAATGCCCCCCACGTGGCGAGCGCTGTGGAGCAGGTACGGCCGGCATCGTAGGCGGAGCAGTGCCAACATCAGCGCCCGCGCACGTAGGGACAAAAACACCCCCTGGAACAGAATCTGATGTAGAATTCGCCGCCGATTTTTTCTGTAAATCACCACTAACACCAGACAGGTCAGTAGCATCAGTAATATTGGAAGCAAAACAATTTTCATCCCCGGGATTGCGAAGAAAATCAGGAAGGAGGATAATATCTTTGCGAAGTTGAGCGCCAGCATTTGGATGAAGCTTAGCAAGGGGAAAGACAGTTCGACATCACGGGAGATGTAGATGTGGCCAGTGGAGATATCAAGGCATTTAAACCCTTTGTGCATAGAACTATAGCCGAGAAAAGCACATTGGGTGGAGCGAAATGAGAGCTTTCGAGAATTGTAGGGCCGTAAATGTGGCCAACATGTGCAGCCAAAAATTCGCAGACTGTCATAATTTGGAGTTTCATGAGACAAGCGAGCAATAGGCATGTCGTAATTAATGACCTTACTTGGCAGGAGATTAGTAAGATACGTGGCAGTGAGGAACGCTTGATCCTAAAATTTTAAAGGCATCGATGCATTTGCGAGAAGAGCGAGACCAACCTCAACAATATGCCTATGTTTTCTCTCGGCCGCCCCATTCTTTTGATGCGCATGAGGACAGGACACTCGATGCGTGATGCCAATCCATTGGAAGAAGGAGTGTAATTTCTCATATTCCCCTCCCCAATCAGACTACAATTTTCTTATTAAGCTTTCTTTCCACAAGATTCTGAAAGTCTTGGAACACCTGAAAAACATCTGAAAAACATCAAATTTGTGGTGCAGGAGATAGATCTAAGTGTATTTGCTATAATCATCGATAAAGCTGACATAGTAAGTATATCGTCCAGCAGAAGTAGGAGCCGGCTCCCACACATCAGAATAGATTAAATCAAGAGGGGCACTAGAAATTTTATTCGAGATTGTATATGGAAGCTAATGGATTTCCAATGGATTTCCCCACGGCCGCGAGCTCATCTTTAATGTTTTGCATCTTGTTGAAGTAGGCCGACATCGTCAGGCTTCCCTTCTTCAAGGTAGCCAGTTGCATCCGCAGGTTAGTTACCCGCGCTCTTGATTGCGCCGCGAACATAACCTCCAGCACCTTCCACGCTTCAGCGGAGGTCGTCATGGTCGCTACTCCTGCCAACACCTCTCTGGTGATAGAATTTAGCAGGTAGCTAAGGAGTTGTTGATCTTTGCTTACCCACGAATCGTACTCGGGGTTAGGGACTTCTTGCTTCTTGCCGTCCAGCAGCACCTCCAGCGTTTGGCTTGGCGCAAGGAGGAATTGCGCCTTCCACAGATAATTGCCCCGTGTGAGCTTCTCGGACACAACCGGCCCAAGCTGCAGCGGTGTGGAGGAGGAGGAGGACGCCATAGTTCGAGCGGACGGAGCTCTGAACAGATCTTGCTTGTGCTTAGGAAGAGGCAGCTCTGATTACCATGAAAGATTTGATGGAACTGTAGTTGCCTATCTTGACATACTACAGGTTACGTGTTATATATGGAGCACTAAAGACTCTAACATATTTACAGATGAGATCGTAGGATATCCGGTTGTTATGTGGTTTTACAATTCTTGAAGATAGAGCTAACAAATCTATCCTATCGCGGATCCTCCTTTGATCTGGATATTGTTTACACAAACCAACTATATCTCTAGCATCGCCGTGTCGGCGTCGACGCTGCAGGAGTGGAGTCGAGTCGGACACTGGCACACTGCAGGGAAGGCTGCTGGGATGTCGGTCCGAGTCAAATAGTTGGACTTGGAGTGTTGGAGACATGTCAGGGCAAAAAAGCGTTTTCGTTTGTGGACTGTTCTGCGGCTCCTTTCGCTTTGCACCCGACTACTACTTGTGATTGAGATTCTGGTCCTACGCTTTGTGGATACAATATTTGGCAAAGCTTGGGTGCCATCGCGTCTTTTTTAGTTGTTTGCACGTACTACCAACCATCAGCCGTGTCTCACATCTCAAGGTCTCAACTAAATCAAGGTCACGTTTGGTTTATTGATCGATGTGATTTGCCTAAGCCACCGGTTGCTCTTTTCATAGCATATTCTTCGCATTGTAAGCCGCATGCGTAGCCTGTTGGAGGCATAATTACTTGTGAGTTGGTCATGGTTTGCCAGACATGCCATAATGGTTTTCGCAAATTGTAGTAGTAGCTTTGCAACCGATCGAACTGGCTCTTCGCAAACAAGGTCTGAATGCGGCATGGGATGGCACGGATTAGGGAAATTCCAGTCTCAAAACTCCTAGTGAGATAATTCAATCGCCTCACTGTATATTGATATGTATTATGCAAATTAAAGGAGAGAATTAATATGCTGACAACATCATCAGAGAAATATACAAACATCTGGGAAACATATGCATCTTCTATGCGGTGCATGCAAAAAGCACTTCGCATAACAACCTATCTCCATTCTCCAACCCCATCACTCTTTCTTGCTCTCTCTCAACAGGAAAAGGGGGGAAAAACAAGGGGGAAATGCAACTCACAAGTATCAATGCCTGTACAATTTCCATCCATGTCAAACCACACGACCAATCATCAATACCACAAATATGCATTCTAGCATCTCCTACGGTAGCAACCTATCATAATTCACGCCCCAGCCAATTCGAGTTCTTGATCTTTCCTTGGCACAGAGTCTGTGCTCACATCTGGAGTCGATGTTCCCTGGGAACTAACCGTTGAGTCTGGCCTGAACAGCTCATCTCTTTCAAGCTTCAGAAGCGTCTCTTTGGATTCTCCTTTCAGCAACGGCACAACTTCAAGCATTGTCGGCCTCTTTTCAGGTTCTGAATGCGTGCATGCAAGCCCGACAAGCACCATTCTTTTCAGTTCAGGTTCGGAAAACTTGTCACTGAGCTTTGAGTCCGCAATTTCATCGTATCTACCCTCCTTTGCCAAAGGGAGCACCCAATTTCGAATTCCGTATGTCTTAACAGAGCCTGACTTTTCTATTGGCCTTTTGCCACTCGCAAGCTCCAGCAATATTATTCCAAAGCTGTATACATCACAACCAGCTGTTGGTTTGCCGAACATAATGTACTCAGGAGCAAGATAGCCTCGTTGGTTTTCACTGGTTATCTTTTCATGGTCCATTCCATCAGGAATAAGCCTTATCAGACCAAAATCACCAACATGTGCCTGGAAGTCTGAATCCAGTAACACATTGGTGGCCTTGATGCTTCCATGGATTATCTGAGGTGTTGCATGGTGATGAAGATACCTGTAAGAAAGCACTTGTGAGCTATGTATGACAGTGTATCAAAAGCAACAAAGTATAAATTATCAGCACTATTCCGTTATGAGCAAAGATAATAAGACAGTTTACTGACAAGAGAGCCCGAGCAGCACCAATGGCAATAGATGCTCTCCTCCGCCAATCAAGGAGACACTCCGCTGAAAGTGGTCCATGAAGATGTGCATAGAGACTTGAGTTTGCCATATAGTCATACACCAGAATGCGTTCAGGTCCATCCGCACAATATCCACGGAAACTCAGGAGGTTTTTGTGTCTTATTCTTCCCAAGATCTCGACTTCTGAAGCAAATTCCACTTCTGTGCCATTCTTTGTATTCATTAACCTCTTGACAGCAATCTGCATAATAAAAGATTGGTAAAGTCAATCAGTAGGTTGCACTGAATTCATTGCAGTTTTATATATTAAAACTGGATAGTACCAATAATGTATCGAACTGCACGCCATCACAATTTTTTCCAGCCACTCAAGTACACATAAAAAAGATAAAGGGACAAACAGAACATAATATACTTAAGAGATGTTTTTTTTCATTTGTCAATCTAACATTATACTAACCCTCTCCACAATGCTTAAAAAGAAGGTTATTCCGCATAAACATGAGCCCTCAATCATAGTTTTAAAAAAGACATGTCTCGTAGTTGCAACCATGATAGGGCGAATTCAGCCCCTTTTTTTTCCTTTGTTTACAAGATAGAGATTTGCAAACCTGTAGCCAGTTCATCTGACTTATTTTTTTGTTTACTTCCCTATGACAACATATCCTACCTACCTAATAATAACGCAATCAAAGATCAATGTTCCAAGACTAATCAAGAAAAGTTAACTGATAGCAGTTGCTTGGCTACTTAGTGAGTCAGGTACCAATAAAAATTTCCCAACTGTGCAGAATAATTGTGACTGGGCCAACTGAAAAGCAATAAAGTAGAAAAATTTTAGTTCACAGCAAGGACCAAGATGTACAGAGCAGAAACCTGAGAGCCATCCCAAACTTGTCCCCAATACACACTCCCAAGTGGCCCTTGTCCAATCTTGTTATCGTAATTGAAGCTGTTTGTTGCCGATCGAAGCTCCCTCAACGAGAACACCCACCGCAACGATCCGCTGCCTTCGTCAGACCTGGCAAACCAAAGCCAACAAAGACAGGATGAGCTACAACCAATTAATCTTCCACCTCCAAGTATAACTTAGCCGATCAACTCATATCCAATTCCACTTATACAAATCCCCTTCTGCCCCCAGAACAAATTTGCCTAATCCGAGCATAGAAAATCAATCATGCACCATTTGCACCATTCAGAGGATGGTTCATAGAAGCAGACTAGCATGTGAATTTTCCATGGTGGAAAATTCATAATAATATTCCTAAAGCTGGAAAAAGGTAACAGGGAAGGTATGAAAAAGGAGGAATAGAATAAAGCTGGCACCCTCTACCGACAGGTAACAAAAACGGAAGCACCCAAATGGCCTAATCCCCCCACCAGTTTCTCGCCTAACGAAATCGGTACCAAAAAATCGGTTCTGAAACCAATCCAAGACGTCTCCTTGTCACCAAATTGAGCACCAAACAAGTCACCTCTTGCACCACACCCCCGAGTATTTGGCAAAATTCAGTTAACCCCGAACAAGGAATGAATTACCATCGCTGAAAACCCTCAGCGCCAGCGGCATCCGGCGCCGTCAATCAAAAACCACCACGAACCGAGCCGAATTCGCCGCCGTAGGAATCCAAACATCCATCTATCTCACACCAATCACACACGACGCCGGAATTCCGCGAACCCACGCACGCCCAAAAGCGCCAGAGAAGGGACCGAAGAGCAACGGAGGGGGTGCTTAAGGAGCTTTCGTGACTTACAGGTCCTCCCGGGAGGCGGCCCTGGCGCAGCAGAGGAGCCTGCGGGCGGCCCGCGACAGCTTCGGGTGCATCCCCGCCGGCGGCGCCGCTCCTGCGCGTGCGAACGGAGGAGGAGGAGGAGCGGAGGGGGGAACTTGGACTCGACGACTCGGAAGGAGCTGTGGGGTGGGGCGGGGTGGAAGGTGGTGGCCGGTGGGGTGGGGGACTTGGGCTAGAGGAAGAAGAGGGAGAGCAGAGCCGAGCCGAGACGTAAACAGCGGAGACCAGCCTCGCAGCTGCGCTTTCGGTGTGACCTGTTCGTCGTCGCCTTTTTTGCTCGCGATTCCCACCCCACCCACGCGCCGACGCGACGCCGTTGGGTTGGGTTGGGTTGGGTTGGGTTTGGGGGCTCGGCTCGGCACCTCGTTCCGCAGGCCACACGCCGCGCGCTGCTTGCCGTGCGGTGCAAACCGTTTGGACTCGTGGTGGTTGCGTTTGGTTACACGGCCAACGCTCGAGGGCCGTCTGGTACGCGGCGACTCCACCCCGAAACCGAAAAGGCTCGCGTGAATTTGCATACGAGAGGAGGCGTCAAGTTTCGGCGGCATGGGTCAGTGGGAGAACGCTCGTACGGCGATGCCTGTCATCCAGGACATCGGAAGAAGAATCCATCCAACAGGGAACGATGCAATGCAGCACGAGCCGAGGAGTGACAGGTGTTGTAAGCCTGGCAGGCAAAACTAAAAGTGGCAAGTACTGGCTGCCGCATATTTTTAGGAGCTTTTATTGCTTCTTTTTGATCGGTCACCTACCATTTCCTTGTAGGGTGCTGTTGGGTACTAACCTTGTACCTCGAGCCTAGATTATTTACCTCTTTATTAGGTCAGTTGGGGTTTCCACAGTTCTGCTGCTTAACTTTGAAGCAAATCGGATGGTGATACGTTTGGGCCCTCTGTCTTCGGGTGTCATCTAGGATTTGGGACATTCTCGAAAAAAATTCTAGGATTTGGAAGGGCCCAATTTTGGGTTTGATAGGTTAAGCTCCAGACTGCGCAAAGTGGCCCGCTGTGCGGCAGGACTCTGTTTGGGCCGTACGAACTCGGGCAACCCAGAAAAAAGTCAAGCTGAGAGCCCAGCCCATCCCCTACAGGGTTCTGTACTTATTAAACTAAGAATCTAATTTAACAAGAAGGGGATGTAGCTCAGATGGTAGAGCGCTCGCTTAGCATGCGAGAGGTACGGGGATCGATACCCCGCATCTCCATAATATTCCTTTTCTCTTTGCATCTCCAAAATAGTTACATTTTTAACTTTTCTCTTTTATTTATGCAGCCCGACGAATTGGATTCGTTCGTACGTACCGCCGCAGTCTAGACTGTGCGATGTTCTCTCAGTGTGTGAAAAATCTTACCAAACATGGTTGTTGAATTCAACTAACTCTCGTTTCATGCAACGTTAAAGGAGCGATTTTGTCATGTATTGAGGAGGACAGTTGCCTTCCCAACTGGGACTTGATTTGAGCAATCGTAGGAATGGGCAATATCAAATTCAAGATGTATTAAATGAGATGCTACTCAAAAGTGTGAAGCATGTGCCGGAACTATATGGAAGAATATTTCGCTTAGATTATTGTATGGAGGAGATGAATTAGAGTTGCATCCACTGGATAGTTCAGTAATGAGATTTGAACATCACTAGAATATCTAGAGGAAATTCCCCGCAGGTAAACGGGACCTGGTCCCCATTTCTATCTCTACTAGTAGGTAAAGATGATTTTCTTTTGAGTACCTTGGTTCAAACGGAGCAGCACTTAATGTATTTGTTAGCTAAAACATTGGCATTGGTCAGTGATGATAAACAAATTCTATGTCAAACAATATGCTATCAGCAGAAAATCGACATGCTTGTCTTCTCATGATACGGAAGGCACACTTGCTAGCTCCTTGTTGTTTATTTGCAGTGTACTGCCAGTTTGGTTTAAGTGTTTGTGACTCGTGTGTGTCTCAAGCTCAACAGATAGTCGTGGTTTGGGTTCAGAAACACAACTTTAAATCAGTTTGACAGATGCAGGGCGTCCAATAAAAAAATGAACGAACGGCACGGATTGTGCGATTTCTATTAATATAGAAGAGATTTACAGGTTTATTTAAAAAACAAGAGTAAAGGAAAACTCGGTGCCAGCAAAGCGCCCGCCTATACTATGTATACTGTATAAGGCTATACCCCCTCAAGTAAGGCTGCCAGGTGTTTCGCGCTGGCACTCTTCCAGGTACAGGCTTCGTCCCTAATCTGCGATAGCAGAGCATGGGCATTGACGCTCAGTTCTTTGGAACGTTCTAGCGTTTCTTTCGAGCCACAACTGCCTGCCAGCAGACGAGCAGGAGGAGGGACCGCAGTCCTTTTCGAGGAACTCCCGGCATGACGCCCAATAGACATATATAGAATATTTGTATTAAAACAATATCATTATGGTTCCGGAGACAAAGATAGCGCAAGCTAGGCAATAGCCAAACATGTGCCAAGCCAAAAGACATGTGACAGTAGTATTTAGCATCCATTTCAATAACAGCGCGCGGCTAGTTACTCGAACAATGATTTCTACCTCCCAGCCTCCTGCACCAGGCACGCGATATCTTCCTTGCGCATCCGGCCGCCGTAGTTAAGGATGGTGATGCCACTCTTCCTCCCAGTGTCAATGTCCTCCGCAGACACGTTCAAGATGCCGTTTGCATCGATATCGAAGGTGACCTCTAGACGAGGCGCGCCCCGTGGCGCCGGGGGGATGCCGGTGAGCATGAACATGCCGAGCAGGTTGTTGTCCTTGGCGCTCGTGCTCTCGCCCTCGTACACACAACACGTCACGCTGGTCTGGCTACCGTAGAGGGTGGTGAAGCTCCCCACCTTCTTGGTCGGGATGGCGGCGTTCCTCGGGATCAACACGCTCATTTTATGGTCATGCTCGATCTCAATCCCAAGCGAGAGCGGGGTGACCTCGCGCAAAAGCATATCCACCAGCCTCTTGTCATCAGTTCCGCCACTGAGAATGGAGGCCTGGATGGCAGCGCCGTAGGCAACGGCTTCATCAGGGTTGATGGTCCTACGGAGCTCCTTCCCATCGAAGAATTCTCGTAGCATGTTCTGCACCTTGGGGATGCGGGTGGAACCGCCCACGAGGACGACGTCGTCGACCCTGCTCTTGTCCATCTTGGCATCCCGTAAGCACTGATCCAGAGCTTTCATGCACTTGCTAAAGAGACTCTTGTTGAGCTCCTCAAATCGAGACCGGGTGATGGTGGTGCAGAAGTCAATGCCATCATGGAGTGCATCGACCTCAATAGTGGTCTGTGGAGTGAAAGACAGCATCCTCTTTGCTCTCTCGCAGGCGGTCCTCAGCCGTCGGAGTGCCTTCTGGTTACAACTGATGTTCGTCTTCGGGTGTTTCCGTGTGAACTCCCGTAGAGAGTATTTCACCATCTCGTTATCAAAATCTGTTCCGCCAAGGTGAGTGTCGCCGGCGATAGCCAACACCTCAAAGAGACCTTTGTCCATGCCAATGCCTGGATCAATGTTGAGGAGGGAGACATCAAACGTACCGCCACCAAGATCGAAGACGAGCACCGTCCTCGGTTTGTTGCTGACGGGCATCTTCTCAAGACCATACGCGAGGGCGGCAGCAGTTGGCTCATTGATGATGCGCATGACATTTAGGCCGGCGATGGTGCCGGCGTCAATGGTAGCTTGGCGCTGGGAGTTGTTGAAGTAGACTGGGACAGTGATAACGGCGTTCTTGACTGTTTTGCCAAGATAGACCTCGGCTGTCTCTCTCATCTTTGTGAGCACGATGGAGGAGATCTCCTCAGGCGCGAGCTGCCTCTCCTTGCCGTCGTACTGCACCACGACCATCGGCCGGTCGTCACGACCTGCAACAATTTTGAAAGGCCACAACTTGATGTCTCCTTGCAGACTCGTCATCAAATCTGCGGCCGATCAATCGCTTCACTTCTGCGAGAATTTAGTGATGCAATCAGGAATCAATCGAGTGAGCCATAACATAGTTTAGCAATAAAATTGTTTAGCAAATCCTGGATGTCCGTTCAATTTTTTGGTACGCTCGGCTGAAGTTTGAAGGTTGGCATACATGCAAGAATTCCAAGAGTTGTTTGGAATAAATGAATGGAATGCACATTACTCCCTCCATCCCGCAAAAAGTATTATTTTGGAAAATTTCAGACATAGTAGTGGTGAAATGTCTATATTACCCCTAATAACCAATACTAATTGTGATTGAAAATCGTACTATCTATTTAGTTTTCTGGATAATAAATGTGCGTGCATTGGAACCAGAAAAATAATATCAAATAATATCAATTGATCATTTGATTGGCTCTACGCGCTTGTTCATACATTTCTTTTATTGATGTGAGTGTTGCATTAATTAGATGAGATTTACTACGAGGTAAAAGAACACTCTTTGTAGGATAGTAAATTTCAGAGTAAAAAAACATTCTTTACACGCAGGAGTATTTAAAGTCTTGTAGTGCTTAGGAAGACTAACCAGTTGCGTAGAAGATGAAAACGCACTCCACTAGACACATGAATGGTTAAACAAATGGCAGACATATGAACAGGCAGCTAAAGAAATTTAAGAGGCTTGTGGCATGCAACGGGACGGGCAAATTGCAGCTTGCTAGTGCTAGTGCTTCAATGTCGATACTACGATCGAGCTGGTTTGTACTCCCTCCATTTCAATTTATAAATTATTTGATATTTTTTAAATTCTGTGTACTGTATGTTTAGATATATATTAAAAAGTTATAAATCTATTAATTAAAAAATGACCTATAAGACGTAGAGGGCAATACACTGTTAATATATTAATATAGGAGTAGTCGTACTATTCAGCCACGAACACCTAGCTAGGCGTTCTACTTTGAACGAACCCATAAAACTCGTGACGACCGAAGAAATTAAACTAACAAATAATCATAAGCGAGTGATGAAACAGCAAGCAGCTTGTGTTGCTTCTCACCGAAGATGGTGTTGGTGGGGTTCGAGGCGGCCTGGTTCACGGCCGCGTCGCCGACGAGCTTCTCGGCGCCCTTGAACGCCACACAGGACGGCGTGAGGCGGTTGCCCTGGTCGTTGGCGATGACCTCGCCGCGGTCGTGCCGCCACACGGCCACGCACGAGTACGTCGTCCCCAGGTCGATGCCGATCGCCGGCCCGTCCACTTTGGAGGACCCCATCGTCTCCACCGTCGAAGGCACGCAGGCGTGGGTGCATCTGAGAATATATAAATAGTATGTACGGACGGATGCGCCGGCCCTAGGGCACAAGCGTTTCTCTCCACGGTGTTTTCTTCGTGGGCTTGATTGGCGAGCCGGATTTTTCTTAGGCCCATGCAAAAAGAAGAAGATCGGTCCGGCCGGGTGCGGTACGTTAGAGGTGAACTTTCTAATTTGCTTTTTTGAGTAAAGTCTACGGTCGGTCCTTAAATTCCGTCTCGCTGTGTCACTTAGATCCCCTACTTTCAAATATTTATCTGGCTCTCTAAACTTGGGCTCGAGTGTCATTTAGGTCAAATGCAGATATAGTCCCCTAAACTTGGTTTCGGGTGTGAGGGCCATATACTCTCTAAAAGCATTGTCATCTTAATTAAATTGATAAAAACTTTACATAGATATAAGAGTAAAATGCACCGGAGGTCCATCAACTTGTAAGGAGGTGTCACTTAGGTCCACGAACTTCGAAAGTGTATTTTTAGATCCATAAATTTGTTAAGTCGTTCACCGTAGGTCCATACCCCATCTAGCGCTGACTAGGCATCTTCTCTCTCATCCCTCTCATCTTCCTATCTCTCTTCCTCTCTCTCTTCCTCTAGCATTTCATGTAACATGTCGACGGCGGTGGTGGCATGGAGCTCTTCATCTGCTTCACCTCCGTCGATGAAGAGCTCCATGCCACTGCTGCCGACATGTTCGATGAAATGCTGGAGGGAAAGAGGAGGATGAGAGGGATGGGAGAAGATGCCCAGTCAGTGTGCCATGTCAACACTAGATGCCCATGTGGAGGGGTATGGATATAGGGTGAACGACTTAACAAGTTTATGAACCTAAAAATGCACTTTCAGAGTTCGTGGACCTAAGTGACAGCTCCTTACAAGTTGATGGACCTCTGGTGCATTTTACTCTAGATATAATTTAATTATAGTCAAATAAAGTGAATTTTAGCTCAACATGTATGGAGAATATTGATGTGGTGAACCCAGAAAGATTGATGATCTTTTACTTTGAAGGGAATATCTTAATTTACTAGGTGTGTATTACACGCTGTTGACGCCGGATTTTGACATGTATGGAATCGGTGTCAAGGAGGAAAGGATTGGCCGATGCGGCAGGTTAAAAGGTCACGATTGGGAATTGTCCGATTAGTACTACAGTTGGAGATCGGCCGATTTACGCTACGGTATTCCGATGGATAGAGTTGGTAGAGATCGGCCGATTGAAAGGCTGGAGCAGTTGGGCCAATATGGGCTTAAAGTGGATCAGAAAGAGAAGACGAAGGGGGATTGGCCCGCAGGAGTGCACTAACCAACTCCGATACGAGTTGTACTTGTAAATATTCGTTTTCGTTTAAAATTAGAGATAGATCATAGTCGGTTAGGAAATTGGTTGTAACAGGCTATAAATAGCCATCTTTAGAGATCTGTAAACAACATATCAATCAATACAACAATCTATTATTTCCTTGTACTTTACTTTCAAGTCGGTGACTTCGCCAATATTTTTCTTTTTTCACGAGTTCATACAGGTTGGCAGGGCTGCATCGATACGATCTCCGGCTGATTCTGTAAGTTCCGTTTATCGAGTAATATCTAAGCTTTAACTTCGAGCGCATCGCTGTCGTTTCGTTTAGATTTATTTACCAGTTATCGATATTTACTAGAATTCTAGGTTTTACCTGTTGTTCTAGTTTTATCACCAGTTATCCAGCTTGAGATTAGAACTGTCGGCTTGATTATCGTTATTTTCATCCACTATCTTCACATAGCCGATTAGATCTATTTCAAGTGTTGCTCCTGTAGCGTTATCTAGCTTACTCTAGTAGTTTTCTTTATAATCGCTGCGTGGTTGTCGGCTGTATCATAGCCGATTATCTTTTTATAGCAAATCGGCCGATTCGCTGATACGCTTCCTCGAGATCGGAATCTTAGTCGATCGCAACCCCTAGAATTTGACACGTTTCTTCCTTACCAATCAACAGGTCAGATTGGCTGGCACGCCGCGCGAACTGCACCAGGGCGATCACCCGAATAGGAGCTAAGCAGATTCTCCCGGGTCGTGTGTCCGACGCTGAGAGTCAATCGGATGACTTTTAGCGCCAACACACGCATACTCTATTATTCTTGAAAGATTGTTCAAGTTTAAATAACTCGTTGCACTTACTAAACTAAAATCAGGAGCTTATAAGATAAATGATTGATCAAATATTGGGAGAAGGGGCAATAAAACAAGTCTGGAAATGTGCTAATGAAAGTAATGGCTTATCATGTTCTATTAGTGGGATGATACTGCATTTCATATCATGTTCTATTAGTGGGATGATACTGCATTTCAAGAGTTTAGGAACCTATATGACACCTGAAGCCAAGTTTAATGAGTAAGATCTGCATTTTGAGAGTACGGGGACATAAATGACACCCGGACTCAAATTTAGGGAGTCATATATGCATTGTAAGAGTACAGTGACCTAAGTGAGCGAAACAATTTTAAGGATCGGCTATGCACCTTACTCTTCGTTTTTATACATATATAAACCTTAATGGTATTTTGACTTTATATTTAGTTCTAGATATCCACAGTAGTATTCATTTGGTTAATTGTTTGGTGAAGACAATATGATATCTTATCGGGTAAACTCCTAATTGCATTTCAATTCTAGGATCCAAACACGGTAAGTGTTGACTCATTTTTAGCTAACTAGATCCAACTAAAAATTAGCTTTAGACTATCCATACAGGATCTTAGTTTGGTGCCGTGCAAAATGGTTTGTGCACGAACCAACGAACTACCCGTGTACCTGAGCAGCGCGTGATGAGTGCCACGGCCGCGTGACGTCGTCTGGACCACGTACGGGCTGCCACTCCACCCGGCATTGCAACGCGACACCGCTGCCGGAGCAAGCCAGTCCCGGAGATCCCGGCCCTGCCCGGTGGACATGCCGGTACGGCACCTCACTCTTCTCCTCGACCTCGTTCCCTCTTGCTCCGAGCCCGCGTACCGTACCGATCGCACGAACCCGCCGTTCTAGCAGAAAGGCAGCAGTGTCCTGGCGCTCCCATTCAGTCGTGGCCGGCGGCTACTAGTACTACCACAAAATTTACCCCGTGCGCCAAATTTTATGCAGGAGCATGGAGCCTGCACCGAGCCGATGCCCCGCGCCTCTAGCGGGGGAGCAGAGCAGGGGCGGTTCGACACTTGTCGCGCACCGAGAGATCTGCCGAGCCCTGCATTCGCTCCCAAGGTTCAGTGCATCGAGTTCATTGTACTTGCGAGGTCGCGTGTCAACGTGCGTGTTCGGTGGTATGAAAGACTTGAAGCACAAGCACTGAACTTACCCTCTCACAAGAGCAGAGTTCCGCGGACCGGATGCAGAGCACGGTTCAACTGTCCAAGTCAAATGCAGAGCTCCCGGACACCGCAGGGAGCAAGTAACCTTAGTTTAACTCGCAGGTTACGTGCATCCGAAACCTGAATGGACGCAACGCGCTAGCAGCATGTTTTTACTAATGTGAGCCGGAAATCCACACCTAGGTCTGGATAACGAGCCAACTCGGCTCGGTCCAGCTCGTTAAGGATGAGTTCGGCTCGTCCACGCCATGTTTCCCGTCGCCGTCCGGCAGCGCCGAGAGATCTCGTCGCGTCGTGTCTGCCCGCCGGCCGGACAGTGGTCGGCACACGCAAACCGTTTCCGTCCGTCCACCCAAGAAAACGCAGTACGGCTCCCGCGGCACGCGGGCAGCAAGCAGCAGCATCAGACACCACTCACCTTTTCTTGTAGCGGAGCCTGCCGTAACGCCCAAATCTTTTTTGACATCCGGGTAATCTTGTCCCCCTACGATCCAGGATAAACATTACATGCCCCGATCGAGACTAGTACTCTATCTACGAGTGACGTGTCCGTCCAGTGTGCACGCAACTGAAGGAGTAAAAAAAATTAATTTTACTCTCCTCACCTATTTACTTTATCCACTTAATCTTTTAAACAAAATTTAGATATCACTTTACTCGCCCCAAACTATTTCATTTGGTTCAATCTATCTTCAAATTAGATTTATTTTTAAAAGGTAGATTGGATCAAATGAAATAGTCTAAGGGAGTAGAGTAAGAGGGTGTTTGGATACTATGTGCTAAACTTTAGCAGTGTCACATCGAATGTTCGGATGCTAATTAGGAGGACTAAACATGAGCTAATTATAAAACTAATTGCAGAACCCCTATGCTATTTCGCGAGACGAATCTATTAAGCCTAATTAATCCATCATTAGCAAATGGTTACTGTAGCACTACATTGTCAAATCATGGACTAATTAGGCTTAATAGATTCGTCTCGTGAATTAGACTCCATCTGTGCAATTAGTTTTGTAATTAGCCTATGTTTAATACTCTTAATTAGCATCCAAACATCCAATATAATATGTGATAAACTTTAGCATGGGGTATCAAACACCCCTAAGCTACAATTTTACTAGGGGGTTAAGCTAGACGAAAAAATCACGGACACACGGTCGTTGGGCACTGAAAGCCTGCAGGGAAAATTTACTGCGGTGTGCTACGTAGGGGTAAAACGGAGCCGGCAGCGGGTGCGCCGAGGCATGGGGAAGCGTGGTGCACATGCGTGGACTGCAGATCGCGATGCGGACATGCATGCAGTGTATGGGCAAGTGACACTGGAGTGGGTGAGTGCAGAGCCCCACAGGAGCAAGGGAGCAGCAGCAGTTGTTGTTGGCTCTACGCCTGACTTGGTGGCGTGCCGGGGGACCGCCTGGAGGAGAGGTGGCCATCGGAATCCCAGCGGTAAAGTCCCGAGAAACAGCCGCGCCCCACATGCCTCTTGAGTCTTGCCTGCCCTTCTTCGTCACAGTTGTGTCTAGGAAAAACTTAAATTTGTTCTTGGTATGCCACACTCTTTGGTCTACAAATGTCGGATGGATTCTGAGTACTAGCAGCAGTTCGGTTTTTTTTTCTTATCAGCATTGAAAAAAGAGATTTCCAATTTCTTTACTCAAATTCGTTGGACAAGGAAAGAGTGATGTGCGTGATCATGGATGTCAGGGAGTAAAGCGGGAGCAACAATCATATGCCACTGGTGATAAACGAGAACCATCACCCAGAAATCTTACCAGCCACCGCACCATGCAAGCAGGCTCTTGCCGGACCCGCCGCGCGCGTGCGCAAGGGCCACTACCACTGCCCCACGCTCGCTCGGCAAAGCCACCAGCGCCGGTGCCCACTCCACACGACCCCACGGCACGGCACGGCACATCTCCCCCGGCACCCGCGCACCAGGCCACCAGCCAGGCGCCCATGCCGTGTCGCGCAACGCCAAAACCACGCGGCCACGCCCACCCCCGCCCGGGGCCCGGGGGTGCCCGCGCGCGCGGGGGTCCGGCACGGCAGCGACCGTGTCGGTCGCGCGTCGAGGGCTCGACCGCTCGAGGCTTGCCCGCGCTGCCGCGCCGCGCGGCGGCAGGCGGACAGCGCGCCCGCGGCCGGGTCCCCCGGGCACCCGACACCCTGTCGGCCCCTTGTTTATTCCCCCGGCCCCGGATCTGCCCCCACTGGCCACTGCCGGCTGCCTGCGCCGCCGCCCAGATCCACCGATCCGCGCACCCGCATGTATAAATACGAGCGCGCACCGCCGCGCTTCCATCCCTGCTCTGTTCATGGTCGATCGAGAGTCTAGCTAGCGAGGCCTTGGTTCTTGGTAGTGTGTGTTTTCCAGTCTGTCTCAAACTAGCTGCCTGCTGCATTATCGTATCCTCCAAAGGGGTTGCTAGCTGTGATCACGGCGCGTATGCGCGCGCGCGGCTAGCGTGGAGCTGAAGGGGAGGTGAAGCGATGGAGCTGGAGCTCGGGCTCGCGCCGCCGAACCCGCACGGCCTCCTCGGCGGTGGCTGCGGGAAGAGGGTGTTCGGCGGGGCCGAGAAGGCCACGCTCCCGCTCTTCGTGCGCGATGGGGGCGGCGGCGGCGACGACGGCAACCGCGACGTCCTCGACCATGAACCGAGCAACAAGTGAGTGGCTGAATTCAATCTACGCACACCACTGCAAGCCGCCGCCACCGCCGTGTTGGTTGCTCGATCGTCCATGCATGTCAAGCAAGCACGGTTTCTTTACGCTGATGGCTGAAACGCATGCGCGCCGTGTACCTGCAGGAGGAAGAGGCTCGTGGGGTGGCCGCCGGTGAAGTGCGCGCACCGGCGAAGCTGCGGCGGCGGGGCCGGGTACGTGAAGGTGAAGATGGAAGGGGTGGCCATCGGGCGGAAGGTGGACGTGTCCCTCCACGCCTCGTACGAGGAGCTGCTCCGCACGCTCGCCCGCATGTTCCCGTCCGCCGCCAACAAAGGTGCCGAGGAGGAGAGGGAGGTGGCCCAGCACGAGCGCCGCCGTGGCCACCCCTACGCGGTGACCTACGAGGACGGCGAGGGAGACTGGCTGCTCGTCGGAGACGTGCCATGGGAGTAAGTCGTTGCATTGCCAGACAATCGCTTGTCGTCTCCGTACATATACAGCATATGCATAAGACCAGTTCACCAGCACTGTTAAACTAACAGCAATAATGGTAATTTTGATTTGCTGCAGGGCCTTTGCGAAGTCGGTGAAGCGGCTCAAGATCCTCGCGTAGCTGACGGCACACGTACGCCAGCAGCTACGTGTGCCGTGTGTGTCTCATAATATGGCTTGGCTAGCTCACTCTCAATAATGATAGTATTGTCCTCTCTGTGCATCAGACCAGTGCGTGTATTTTTGCTCGTCTCGGTGGGTTCAGACTTGAGAGCATGACGAGAGCATACAGCTTGCTATAGCTACTATAGTCTACCACTACGCACTAGCTGTTAGCGATCTTATCTCGTCACGCTGCACCGAGTTGTTCGTGTAATCTCGTGTCAAAGGTTTCGTCTGCGTCCAGTCCAAAATAGCCAGCCACTCGGTCCTCGTTGTGACGACCGTATACGTGTACGGTCGTCGTCTGTGGCCGGCCGGGTTAGGGTCGTCTAGTTAAGCCTGTTCACGTACTGCTAGTAGTGTTTGAGGTTTCAATCCCATTGGGTCTCCTTGCTGGTTTTCAAATGCATGGGTTAAACGTGTCGCAACTAACACTGTGTAATGTATTCTTCCCTCTTGCTGATTGCTGGTATTCTTCCCTCTTGAGTATTACCGAAGTAGCACTACTAGGGAAACTACTAGGGAAAGGGGCTTCAGTACCGGTTCCAAACCCCCTTTAGTACCGGCTGTGCAACCGATATTGCTACTCCAGTACTAAATACTAAAGGGGGCCTTTAGTACTGGATCAAATAACTGGTAGGTATTAAAAAATTAAAAAGAATCCCGCCACCCTCCTGCCCGGCTCCCGCCACCCTCCCGACGCTGCTCCTTGCCCGGCCCCGCTGCCCTCCCGCCGCCATCAGCCTCGGAGCAAAAAAAACAAAATACCTGTGCCCCGTCGTCGTACCGTTGCGCCCCGCCGCCTCCGGCTGGCCGTCGCTCCCCTGCGCGCTGCTTCACCCACGCGCGTCGCCAAGCACCTCCGCACGCCCCGCACCTCACCCCGCCACCCAAGCACTACCCTGCACCTCACCCTGCTGCCGCTCCTTACTGCTAGTGAGGGGCGAGCAGAGGGGGAGGGGGCGAGGGCAGCAGCGGGAGAGGAGGAGAGAGAGGGACTGGAGAGGAGGGGGGAGGGGAGGGGGAGCGGATAAGGAGGCGGGGAGAGAGAGGGGGGGCAGAGATAGTAGATAGGGGGACGGTGGAGATCTAAAGGATAAGGTTGGGAGCTCCAACCGGTACTAAAAGTGACCCATTAGTACCGGGTGGAGCCTCCTCACCCGGTACTAATATATGACCTTTAGTACCGGTTGGAGCTCCCAATCGGTACTAAAGGGGTCACAAAGGGCTCCTAGGGAACTAACCGTTAGACCCGGTACTAATGTGCATTAGTACCGGATCAAAAACTAACCGATACTAGAGGTAGGACCAATGCTCAGTTTTTAAGTAGTGCTAGGACTTTTATCCATGATGGTACTTTCTTTTTAATAGGATGGTGCAGCAGGTACTGAGTGAGCTTTGTTTGCTTTCTCTGGATCATGAATAGATCGACGTGAAACTCAACATTTTCAGCTATTTGAATTTCTAAACAAAAGTAGTAGTGGCGTATAAAAATGAACTAGCATATTGACTCATAGTCACAGACGACTAAACGCTCGTCTATTTACTATTGTCATCAGAAAGAACATGGCTTGCGGATGAAGTCAGTTGCTGCTGGAAACGGCAGACACCGACACGCATATGATCGACACATCTACCGTCATCAGCGCAGCTTGGCGATAAAGACAGTACTAATTAATTAACGTCAGCCTGCACAGCTGGGGGCATCCGTGCGTGGACAGTTCAGGTTGAGGCTGCTTTGGTTTCCCTTCACTTAGGGACTAAACTTCCCTTTAATCAGGATTAAAGTTTAGTCCCTTCCTATTTGGTTCTAGTGACTAAACGGTATTAAATGAGTTGTACAATGACCAACTTGCTCCTAATCATTGTTGCCTCTACCTTTTTCCTTCTCCCACTCCATGGCCGAGCTGCCGCCGCCTCCTCCTCCTCGCCAGGAACCTCACGGGCGCCGGTGGCACCGGCCTCCGCGCAGCGTGGTCCCCCTCCTCCTCCCCCACCGCCACCGCGTGCTACGCCTAGGACAGCGTGTCCTACGACACCGACGGCCGTGTTGTGTTCCTGCGCCTCCCCGCGCGTGGCCTCGCGGGGGCCCTCCCGGCGGGTAGGAGTGGTGGCGGGCGGGTGGTGGGGCCCGGCGGCGGGGTGGGGGCTGGGAAGGATGGTGGTAGTAGGCGGGTGATTAGGGCCGGCGGGGGCCTGGGAGGGCGGGGGCCAACGGAGCAGCGGAGTGGGTGGGGTGAGGGGGATATGGACAGGTCATAAATAAGGGTGGGGGTGTCTAGGGTACACTTTAGTCCCCATAAACAACCTCTTGGTGGCTCATGGACTAAAATTTAGTGACTAAAGTTTAGTCCGCATAATGAAGTCTATTTAGAGCTTTAGGAAGTATAAAGGATTAAACTTTAGTTTCTAAGCAAGGTGAATCTAAACACAGCCTGAACCTCGCTCACCCGCCGTTCACACGGGGACGGGATCGATCTGTTCGTTGCTGAAATATTGCTGCAAGTATCGGCTGTATGCTTACTGGGAATGTAGAGTGGTATGTCATGGTTCATTTGATCAGCGCCTCCTCATTTTACGGAGAATGCGAGTCACTTTGTCCAAATCGTGAGTAAAAAGAAGACGTTAAGACTTGAAGAGTCATCGGAGTAATAGTCCATGGGATCCAAATTCTTGTTAGAGCAATCTCTGTGGAGGTTTTATCTTATCAACCAGTAAAAATACTAATTCGCCGCGTGTACAATGATATGCCCCTAATAAGTGACAAGTATGTTCACTCCGCCCTACCCATTTTTTTGGGATTTACCCCACAGTTGCCAAACGATCTCACTTGCTTTGATCATATTTGGGCCTTGTTTACTTCCCTCCAAACTCCCAACTTTGATACTATGCAAAAAGAAGATTCCCCATCACATCAAACTTGCGGTACATGCATGGAGTACTAAATGTAGACGAAATCAAAAACTAATTGCACAGTTTTGTTGTACTTTGCGAGACGAATCTTTTGAGCCTAATTAGTCAATATTTGGACAATAATTCACAAATACAAACGAAACGCTACAGTGTCGCATTTATGGCAAAATGCCAATTTGGCACCTCCCAACTTGTGAAGTAAACAAGGACTTGGTTGCTTGCAAAATTTGCCACTTGTGCCATTGTTTCTTAGGCATGTACTACAACAGTGGCTCGCCAAACTTTCGATTTAGTCTCCGCTTTACATGCATGTGGTAGAGTCATTTCTTGCCAAAATTGTTTGCCGATTTGTTTGTATTATCTTTTTTGATTACTATGCATACCAAAGTTTTAGTTACATATATGGCTACCAAGCAAAGAGACACCCTGTCTCCCTCCGTGGCAAGCCATTTTTGCTAGAGCCGCAAGACATGGAAGAATGAAGCGTAGACAGAGGAAGACAGCCATGCCGGCAAAGCACAAAAGCGTTGAACAACTAATCAACCCCTGATCATGTCGCGACAGAACAGACCCAGTCATCCAGAGCTGGTCCAGGTCCGCGAGGAGTTGGCGAGTTGCCCCGCCAAGTTGCAGAGCCCGAGGGCAGGCTGATCAGCTCGACACCACCCAGCCCACCTGCAGGTGTCCAATCCGCGGAGACGATGCAGCCGCACGGCACCAGGCAGCGCCGGCGTGCACGACCAGACGACCGCTCCTCTCGCCCGCCACATGCAGCCGCTTCCGCTTGCGTCGCCGCCGTCGCCGCCGACTCCACTCAGGACAGCGATCCGTGTTCCGACCTGTTTCGGTAAAGGCCGCCGTATCGCCATCCTCGCTCAGAACCAGCCAGCGATTCAGAGAACTAGCGGTTCGATCTGCCGTGACGCAACGAGACACAACGCAGGGCACTAAGAAAGACGAAAACTTCACCGCACATCGGGGTAGAAACAAGTCAAAACAACTGGCCGGCGTGCGCGGTTTAATTTAGCATGCGATCGTTGGCCGCCGGCCGGACACCTCGACCCAGAGAGAGCCGAGCCACCCACTGCTCCCCAATCAAGCGCCTCGAGTTTTTTTTATACCAAACATATACCTGTATTAAAAGTTAAGGATACCGTACAAAGACCCATACAGATACAGGTACATACGAGAAGCTATTTCGACCTATTGACACAGAGGCCCCTAAAGAAAATAAAAATTGCAAATAAGATCCTGGAACCTCTGCCGCCGGACAGGGAGGGAGCTGGCGGAATCGCCGCCGGACACTCCACTTGCCTCCGATTCGCCCTTTTCTCCCTGCCTCCACTGTAGCAAGGGGAATGGAGAAGAAGCTGACCCCACCACTTGAGTGGGTCCACCTGCACTGGGCCATGCCATGCCGCCGTCGGTGAGGTTCAGATAATCCGGAACCGACACGGCCTAGAATATTGCCCGTACCATGATCCGATGCCGATCCATGCAGGCAAGTACATGCACGGAGACTAAACAAAAGCAGTTTATGACCTGGTTTGGTTGGTTTGCTTATTTTTAAGCACCCGTCACATCGAATGTTTAGATACTAATTAGGAGTATTAAACGTAGACTATTTACAAAATCCATTACATAAGTAGAGGCTAAACGGCGAGACGAATCTATTAAGCCTAATTAGTCCATGATTTGACAATGTGTTGCTACAGTAAACATTTGCTAATGATGGATTAATTAGGCTTAATAGGTTCGTCTCGCTGTTTAGCCTCCACTTATGTAATGGGTTTTGTAAATAGCCTACGTTTAATACTCCTAATTAGTATCTAAACATTGATGTGACACTTGCTTAAAAATAAGCAAAGGGAACCAAACGCCCCCTATGTCCTGCTGGGACGCCAGAAAATCTGACCGCCGTTGGACCTCTACTCTTTGACCTTAGGTGCCCTGGTGTTGGTGGGTAGAAACTGTAGGAAAAGTCAGAGGCCTGCACCCTGTACTGCACGGACTGAGCCGGTCAAACAACTCTGTCCTGGCCGGCGCCCGGGCTCATCGACGAGTGGTCCGTGTCCGGGAGGAAATCCAGTGGCGACGCGGCACCCACCCGCTCCGTTCCAAAGCTTCCGAGGATTTTGTTTTCCGGCCTGGCGTAGGGAGCTGATGCCTCATGCGGTGATGCCGACCCAGCCGGATCCTCGAGATCGTAGGCGAGAACGCGGTCGTTTTCCGGGGTCGTTGCCGTCCATACTCGCTTTGATTGGTACCGCCACAGCTGTCCAATCGGAATGTTCTTCCACACACAGTGCACTCGATCGAAAGCTGGTAGCAGAGGTGTTTGGATACCCTCTCTAAACTTTAAGCACCCGTTACATCGGATATTTGGATATTTGATACTAATTAGAAGTATTAAATATAATTAAATTACAAAACTAATTGCACAGATGGAGTCTAATTCGTAAGACGAATCTATTAAGCCTAATTAGTCCATGATTTGACAATGTGGTGCTATAGTAACTATTTGCTAATGATGAATTAATTAGCCTTAATAGATTCGTCTCGCGAATTAGACTCCATCTGTGCAATTAGTTTTGTAATTAGCTTATATTTAGTTCTCTTAATTAGCATCCGAACATCCGATATGACCCTGCTAAAGTTTAGCACCTCATATCAAACACCTCTAGATACGCAGATATTTGCCACGGCCCGTTTGAGCTCAACATGGTAGTGGTGTAATCACCAATCAGCCATGTTCACTGTTCACCGCCGGTGGTGTGAGAGAAACATTCTGAAAGGAACGTGCATGTGTCGTGTGTGTGGAGGTTAAAGCAGCAGCATCTGCCGTGACTGAAAGGTGCCTCGGCAGTTTTTGTGCCGCCACCGTGGACCAGGCGCCGTACCTGGTGTCCTGGTCTTCGCGCGCCGCGCAGACAGGGAGAGCCCCCACGAATCTTCCCGTCCAGGCTCCTGGGCGGCGCGCGGCGGCTCTCGAGCGCCGTAATCAATTGCCGACACGCGCGTCATTGGCCAGCGCCGACGAGCGGACGAGGAGACCCCATGTACGATGGCGTGGCGTCGTCGTCGTCCACGGCTCGCGCCATCCCCACGGCCGAACCCGAACCGAACCGGCCGGCCCACCCCACCCCGTCCCACGTCCCACCGCCACCGCCTATCGCTTTCCGCGAGACGGGCAGGGCAGGCACGGCAACGGCAGGCCCCCCGTGTCCGCCGCCCGTCCCGTCCACCGCGCCGGCCAGGTCGCCAATCCCCGCGCGGCACCGCAACGTGCGCCCGTCGACGTCAGCCAGCCCAACGCCGTCGCCCCTGGCTGTGGCTGGTGGGTGTGGCTGCCTCCTCATCCTTTGCCGCCACCGCCGGCAGGTGACACGAGGAGGGCCACTCCAGGGGGGCCGAGGCGTGATAAGAGATGCTAATTGCTAAAGCTGGTTTGTGCAAATCATTGCTGCTTCTTTCAGCCAAACACATATGGCCCGGTATGGCACCGGCAGCATGCAGAGATTCACTCGGGAGCGTCGCAAAGGCCTGGTTTGGAACACGTGAATTTTATCCCCCCATTTTAAGATCAAATTATTTGTAATTTGAAAGTCCTTCGCGAAATTCGAACGTTCCGAACAGGTCAGAGATTCGATCGCAACACCTGCCAATTTCCAAATTCAAATAGCACTTCCACTTCGAAGAGCAAACTATCCGTAACCTGAAAAATTCCCGCGAAATTCCAACGTTCCAAACAGGTCCGAGATTCAGTCGCGATTGCAACAACACCTGTCGGTTTCCAAATTCAAACTCTACTGCCAGTTCAAGAGCAAGGTATTCATAATTTAATTCAAACTCTACTGCCAGTTCAAGAGCAAGGTATTCATAATTTGAAAATTCCCACGAAAGTCCAACGTTCCAAACAGGCCCGAGGTTCGGATCACAACAGCTGTTGGTTTCCACTTCCAAATTCAAATGGCACCATGGAATCAGAAACACGAAACAAGCAAAAGATTCATGAAGCTCTTGTCGATCTTGCTTGCCGGGTATCTTTTTTTTTTCTTTACACACATCTTTATGTGAAGGGGAGAGGAGGTACATAGCCGTCTTTTGCTTAGCTACATGCCCGCACACACTGACACGCACCGGCCGGTCTGTGTCTCCTGCTACTTGCTCGAGCCGTCGCCGTCCGTCGCCGTCGCCTCCGGCCCAAACAGCACCCAGGTCGCGCACGACCCTAGGCTCCTCCTGCCTACTACTTCCCGCCCTGACGGGTGACGGCGACGTCGCGGCTCCATTATTGGCCACCTCCGAGCTCATCCGCATTCCACCGAACACCTTGCGTTGCGTCCGCCCACGCCCATCCGTTTTGGCCTGGCGCTACCTCCGGTTGCTTGCTTACTGCTACTACTGACTGGCTAGCTAGCTAGCTACTCCTCTGGTGAGTAGTTGTTGCCTAAGGACTAGAGACTAGTAGATGGAGGAGGAGGAGGAGGAGGAGAGAAGACAAAATCAGCGCGCTTTACTCGTCGTCGGAGGTGTCCGGGGTGGGCTCCCGGTTGAGGTCGGGGTTCTTGGCGCGGCGGCGGTGGGAGTGGGTCGACAGCGGCGGTGGCGGAGGAGCGCCGCCGCCGAGGCCGACGCCGCAGTGGAGCGCGTCGACGCGGGCGCCGACCTCGGCGGCCTTCTTCCGGATGGCGGCGGCGGTGAGCCCCGCGCCACCGCCGCCGCCGTCCTTGTGGCCCTCGGGGCGGTCGGCCACCGCGGCTCCGTCGAGCTGGTCGGGGAAGTTGAGCCGCGCGGAGCGGCCGCGGAGGTAGAACACGGCGGTGTCGTAGGCCCGCGCCGCCGCGACGGCGGTGGAGTAGGACCCGAGCCAGATCCGCGACCGCTTGTTTGGCTCCCGGATCTCCGCCACCCACTTGCCCCACTTCCGCATCCGCACGCCGCGGTACTGCCTCCCTCCAACGCCTCCGCCGCGCGCGTGCCCTCCGACACCCCCGCCCGCTGCACCGGTGCCCGCCGCCACCGTCGCCGCGGCCGGCCCCGCGGCGGGGGCGGCCGGCGCCGGCTGGGGCGGCGGGTAGAAGGCTGTGGCTTCCCTCTCCATCCCCCGATTCGGCAGCAGCTCGCTGTCGCAGTGGCCGCCGCCGTGTGGGGCGCTCGCTCGCTCGCTGCTCCTTCTACTGGTCTCTCTCCCCTCTGACCTCCCCCCCCTCCCTCTCTCTTCTCCTGCGCCTATGAGCGGTGGGGTCTATAAATAGGAGGGGATTAGGCCTGCGGCCAGGTGGGGATTAGCGTGGGGGCGTGTGAGTTGGTGGGAGGGCGATTAGGGCGTGCCGCCGTGCCGGCCGGGGATTTTTCGCGGGGGCGAGTCGGTGCGCGCTCCTGTGTGGCGGTGTGGCGAGAGGCGACAGGGACGGCCGGCGCGGGGCTTGTGAGTGTGACCATGAGCTTATCGCCAGGGATGTTTAGCGGGAGTAAACTACTCGATCGTTAGGTTTGGGTGTGACGGGTGCGGTCATTAGTGCGCCCGAAATAATTGGTGGTCGGCGGCGCGCACTCGAATGGAAACGGATGCCCTCTCTGTGTCTATCTCTATCTCTATCGGAGTGATGAGTTGCGAGACGACGCGTATGATTTCTTTCGCCGTGTACTTGTATGTCCATTGATGTAACGTAGATACCCTCTCCCTCTCCCTCTCTCTTTCTCTGTCAAAGTGAACTGGCCTGGCCTGGCTGCGAGAGGCACGCTCGCTCGCTCGCCCGGTTCTGAACGCCGCAAAAAAGGTAGCTACGAGGACGGCGGCGGCGGCTCCAGTCCCAGTCCGTCCAGCGGCGACGGCAACGCGGCGTGCACCGAATCTGGCATGGCATGGCCGGGGCCCCCCCGCCGCCGCCGCTGGCTGGTGGCGCAACGGGTCCTGGAGACTGGAGTCTCCTCGCTTAATCGCGTCGCGCCTAAGCGAGCGACGCGATCAATCAGTCGTCTAGCCCACACCCCTCGCGCGACCCCCACGACTGCGACCGTCTTAGAGCCAGGCCGAGCCAGGCCGCCGACGGGCCGGTGCGCCGTGCGTCTCCCGTGCCAGCAGCACCACGTGTCGCGCCGCCAGGGGCGACAGGCAACGGATGGACGGACGGACCGTATGGACCGGGAGCAGGCGTGCAGGTAGGGGCGAGGCCGAAACGGTGCCGCGGCGACCGACGAGGACGGGACAGCTAGCGCGCGCCGACATGCGCGGGAGGGCGGCGGCCACGTGGCGGGCGCCGCGGCCGGCGACGCGGACAGCCGAGCGAAGTGGTGGTGTGGAGACTGGAGGGAGAACGGTGGGGGGAGGAGGAGAGAGGCCGGGGGCACGGGGCGTCCCCGTGCGCCCGTGTCGCGTAGCGCGGGCCCCGCCCCCGGACTGACAAGGCGGGTGGGGGCGACCGCGACGCCGTTGTTATCCGCTTCGGTCCGGGATGCCGATGCCACCGCTGCCGCCCCGCGCGCAGGGGCCCGCCTGCCATGCCCCTGCCGCCGTGGCGCCGGCCCTTGGATTTCTTCTCTTTCTCCTCGTCAACGCGGCCGGGGCGGCGGGCGGTTTGGGATTTTGTCTGGCGCGCGGCCTTGAGCGGCCGGAGTTGGCCGGTGGCCGGCGGGCGGCTGGGGTCATGCTCTGCACTACACCGCTTGGCCAGTGCAGTGCACACTGCACAGGGGGCCTGCTCGGGGAATGCGGCGAGTAGGACGGGGAGGATGGATGCATCGAGCGACTGGGGTGTCACCGTCAGTGTGTGTGACGCTGGCCAGTGAAGCTGTGAAGGCGATTCACCGGTTTGGCCGTTTGCTACTGGGGCTTCGTGTCGGTGAACGGGGCCTGTGCTTCCTGACGGTTCCTTCCTCCGCCCAGGTGTTCGGTGGCAGCGTGGACAGCGGATGACGGAACCACGTTCGTGGCACTGTGGCAGGTCTCTAGTATAGTAGTACTGGTACGTGATTTCTTTTCTTTCGACCGGCATGGTTTTTTTTTTTTTTTACTTTCTGGTGTTTCCCAAGGAGAAAGACGGTGCGAAGTTGTTGCAAACAGATTACTAGATTATGCCAGGAAAAGTTAGGACAGAAAAGTCATCATCAGTTATATAAGGAGAACATCACATGGATGCCAAGAAAACAGCAAACAAAGTAGATTCTCTTCAGCTTAATTCTTAGAGTCTGTTTGGATACACCTTTCTAAAGATTAGAAGTCCACTTTTAGGACTTGTGCATCCAAACATGGGTCCTAAAAGTGCACTTCTAAATTTTAGGAGGACCATTTTCATTAGGAGGGTTAAGGGGTACTAAGGGCCTGATTGGATACACCCTCCTAAACATTAGGAGTCCACTTTTAGGATACTTTTAGGACTTGTGCATCCAAACATGGGTCCTAAAAGTGCACTCCTAAACTTTAGGAGGGCTATTTTCATTAGGAGGGCTAAGGGGTACTAATGGATTCTATTTCTCCTAAAAGTGGTCCCCAAGTCCCCCTTTACCCCTATTGCCCTCACATGCATTAATGACGTGAACAGTGCAAGGGTAGTTTAGAGGAGTAATTGGAGGGTAAAAATAACATTTTCCCTCTAAGGTCCTAAAGATTAGTAGTCCATCCAAACAGCCCTGTACTAAACTTTAGGACTAGCAATTTGAGGGTCCTAAACTTTAGTACACTACTAAACTTTAGGAGTTTGTATCCAAACAGGGCCTAATGGATCCTATTTCTCCTAAAAGTGGTCCCCAAGTCCCCCTTTACCCCTATTGCCCTCGCATGCATTAATGACTTGAACAGAGCAGGGTAGTTTAGAGGAGTAATTGAGAGGTAAAAATGATATTTTCCTTCTAAAATCCTAAAGATTAATAGTCCATCCAAACAGCCATGTACTAAACTTTAGGACTAGCAATTTGAGAGTCCTAAACTTTAGTACACTACTAAACTTTAGAAATTTGTATCAAACAGGACCTTAATCACTAATCACTGAGTACAGCCACATAAGTGCATTTGCAGCCATGCACTTTTTTATGGTATGTATCCATCAGGTTTTCAATGAGTTTGTGAAAAGCAATCATCCTTTGCTGCAGCAGATGCCAGACGCCAGTACGCCACCCACCGAACTGAACTTCATGGGCCCATGCGTTCTTCATGATCGAACATCCGCTGCCACCCACTGACCCACTCAACTCAAACAGAAAGTCAAACAGCTTATGGTTGGGGAAGTTCCAGATCGAGTATCTTGTATCTTTCCCGTATCACGGCCTTGGATCTCCCAATCCAGTCATCCCTGAATCACGTTGTTGTCCCAAAGTTGCAGCATGAGTATCAGGGATGGCTAATCTTCGTCAGATTTGGATGTTGCGTGTCATGGGGCGTCGGACAAGGGCCGATGGGTCCATTAAAAGAGATAGAACTAGTAAGATCAGATCGGATCGTTAGGGTAAGATAAGATTACATTATGATGTTAGGCTCGTTGGTTAGGTTCAGCCGGCTCTGTATCAACAGAGGCACGGCAGTCATTTGGGAATCAATCAAGAAAAGGCAAAGAAACTCCCCTCTCCAACTCCAACCTTAGTCTCCCTCTGAGCCGACTCCGTCCGGCCGGTGTTTACCCTAACGATCATAGGATCATAACATTGCAACCTCTCAAAAGCTCGCTCAAGAAACACAAAGGATGCAGATAAACAAATCCTCCCTCTTTAACGGGACTTTGTAGCCTGAAGAAATGTATCCCTTGTACAACATTTTAACAACACAAGAGCAACTCCAGTAGACCCTCCAAATAGACCACTATTCTAAATTTAGAGAGTCAAGTCAAAAAAATGCACTTCAGCGGATCCTCTACTCTGCTCCTTATTTTGGGGAGGCCTCCAAATTTCCCCCTCGACCCTCCATTTCTTGGGAGACCCCTATCCATACAGGCTATTGCTGGAGTTGGAGACACTTTTATGGTTCTTAAAAAAATTGAGAGAACCCCATTTAATTTTTAGGAGCTTTGGTTTGTGCTATTGCTGGAGTTGCTCTAAGAGAGTACAGGACAAAATGTCAATACACTGGACCTATTTTATAACTGGAGTACCTTTTGGAAACAGGCTCCAGCCCCTTCTTGTATTGAAAGCCAAAATAAGAAGAAGAAAAAGTGGATATAAGTCTGAAAATACAGACGACTGGTTTGCAGCCAATTGCTCTTCAGTACTCTGCAGGGGAAAAAATTGTTGGGAAAGAAAGGCTTGCAAAGAGATGGACTGCAGTTTATGGGTTTTCAGATCCTTGCCCCCATTGTTCTTCAAGTGACGAAAGATGTTTGGAGTTTCTTATCAGTTTTTATACATTGAAGAATCACTACAGCCTAACATAACATTACTTAAGCTTCAAAATTCAGTTTTTTTGTAAGCATGGATCCTGAAGTTAGCACTTAGCAGGCGCATAAAACAGAGGCATCAGACTTTCTGTTAATTACTCGCATATAACACAGAGGGAAGCCGCTCTGTCTCATATCCACAGTTTCCATTCTAGCACTGCCCTAATGAACTAAAAGCATGGATTCTCACAATCACATGATCATTTTCTATAACGAAACTGGGAAAATGTGTTCAGCTTTCAAAAGTTTTGGTGGTGAATGAACTTATACACAGAGAAATCAATAGTTGGATACTCTCCAACCTCCATGCTCTTTTGTTCAGAAGGAAATAATTGAGCATGGTTCCTGGCGATCTCTTTGAATAGCATGGGCTTCAATTGCCAAAATTAACAAATAGCAGGAGTTAATGTTGTTTCTAAAATAAGTGCTTGGAGAAAAAAAGAGCAGATACAATGATGGCATGACAATTATGATGGTTAGCATCTACAAAATTTGGAGCATGTGCAACAATGCTAATAGAGGTGAGAAGTAACGAGAAGAAAGTCTGGGGAAAGTCCCAAGCCCTTGAAAGTTGAAAGCACTGAAGTGCCAACAGAACAGAAACCACCTGAACAGGGTTTGCAAATCAACTGTGATAACCCTCTCTTTACAGGTAAAAGTTTCAAGGAACAATGGCTGAATTATTTGACAAAATAGTACATCCTCGAAAAGAAGAGCTCCACTCTTAAGTAGAATAGCAGTGAGCGAAGCAATCATGCATCGGTATGGCATATGGGAAGTTAGTTCTTCACATTTGGATGCTCTTTCCCCAACACAGTCTGGATGCATCTCCTTGGCTAGGAACAATTCACCATCCCACCTCAAATTCAAACTAGCTTTAAGTCCATTGCGTTTAAGACGTGCATAGCACGTTTTTCATTAAGAAGAAGAGAAGTTTGAACATGTACAACCATGATACACGACCACGCAAAAATGGAAAAAAAAACTTGCTCAGGGATGTAAACCACAAACTGAAAAAGAAACACCACCACCTAAGGTATTCTAAGGCGCATCAACAAGCGGAGTCCTTGGACTGGTGGGACTGGTGGAAGCAGTGGCCAAGGCAGTTCCAAAGGACCGCTGGCGGGCTTTCAACGGTGTTTGCATCCACATCATGTGGAATCTTTGGAAGGAACGGAATAGGAGGATTTTTTAAAACGAGGCTCAGCCACCACTCCATGTTGCGCAACGCGTCAAGGAGGATCTAGAACAGAGAAGGGGAGCCTTTGGAGGGCATATCTCTTAACTTTTGTGGTGTCTTTTCTCCCTTTGTGTTTGACCTGTCATTCTAGACAAGGGGTTGAGTAGCACCTGGGCGCTGTTGGGGGTTAGCCCCTGTTGCTTTCTTTGTACATAAACTCAGAAGAGCTCCTGCCAGTTTGCTTCAAAAAATAAAAAACTTTCATTCTGAAACCTGAGTGGAATGCACAGGAAAACAAATGGACCTTCCAGCAGCATACAAGGTGGAGAAATTTTATCTGTTCCAATGACTGCTTGAAAACTTCACACTAGCTTTCTTCAATTCTACGGACATACTTGCAATGATGTGTAATCACTAAAGTGAACAAATTTAGTCTGCCTCCATGCTCAAAAATAAAAACCAAAGAGGTGGACTAATTCAATTTAGTTGCCAAATATCTGTGCCACAGAGAGCACATAGTGAGTGAAACAAGCTGGTCCAATATTCATGATCCAGTTAATTTTCTAGGGAATACAATCTAGTTGCTAGTTCTACAATAGTTTGCTAACTGATACATGATCAATTGATCATTTCAGATGTACAGAAAACAAAAGAAATGTATCCATCTAAGTGTTTACTGATTACCTGTTAACACCCATGTGTTCCTCAATCCTCACAAGTAACCATCCTCTTCCTCGTCATCACTACTCCAAAACATGCTATCTCCCTTCAATTCAACTCCAAATATACCATCTGTAATATCCTCATCAGCAAATGCAGATATTGCCGCAGCCCCATGCAAACTGGTTCTCATTCCAACAATATCATCAACAACATCGTCCAAGTCACTGGTATCCCAATCCAATCTGAACTCCTCACCCTGCTCATCTTCCTGATCTTCTCCGAACTCTGGAAATGTACAACTCCTCAGCATCTCCTCATCAACCTCACCATTCTCGACACGGTCCCATGGCAACCAAATGTCAGCAACCTTGCCAAGCATGCGGCACCCGTCCCCTACCACCACAGTCCTCAGGTCGGCGGCGCGTGCGTTCCGCACCGTATCGGTAAAATCAGAGTCGTCAGAGACCAGCACCATCCAGTCGACGCCACAGGCCAGACAGTGCTTCACCTGGCGCTTGAGCGCGTGGTCCGCGGCCTGCGGCTTGTCGGAGACGGTGCGGACTTGGACGCCCGCGCGACGGAGCTCGGAGGCGAGCCCGTATCCGACCTTGGGGGTGAGGAGCTCCCGTGCGGCGTCCTCGTACTTGGTGTTGCCGGTGATGAACCTCTCGCGGTACTTCTGCCGCTTTTTGCCCTTGAGGGAGCGGAGGCGGGAGAGCTTCTTGTTGCGCTCCCGCTCGTGGAGCTGGCGGAAATGGCGGGTTAGGTCCGGGCGGGTGGGGAAACGACGGCCGCAGACGGCGCACGAGTAGGGCACGGAAGGGGCGGCGCTCCCCGCGCGCTCAGCGCGGTCCAGGGCGCGGCGGTCGCGGCGCTCGGCGGCGACCCAGGCGGGAAGGTGGGAGAAGGCGTGGCGATTGGCGAAGGCAGAGATGGAGACGACGCGGCCCAGGAGGGAGGCGGCGGCGATGAGGGAAGTCGCCGCCGGGAACGGCGGCCCGCGCGGGGGCTTGTTGTCGAGGTCCCACAGGACTACAACCGTCGGGGACCGCGCCGTCCACACTCCGTCCTGCCCGCGAACCATCTCGACGTCCACCGATGCGGACGGGTTCTCTGCTTCGGCCGCCGCCGCAGCCGAGGGGCGTCGGGTGCGGAGGGGGAGGTGGGGGTGGGATTGTTGGGTGCGGTGGATCCGGAAGGGATGGAAAGGGGCGGGGTTGGGCAGGAGGTGGAGGAAGGGAAGGGCAAGCGGCATGGCGTCGCCGGCGCCGGCGGGAAGAGGCGCGCTCGGGGAGGCAGTGCTCGGATTTTGCTGGCGAGTGAACTGATGGATAGAAAGACTGAAAAGAGAGTGAAGAGCGAAGACGGCGGATGCTTGAAATGAAGAATACGGGATAATCTTTTCATTTTTCCCTTTTGCTGTTCTGTGAGAAATTCTTTATATTCTTCTTTTTTCAAGATATATTTGTTATGGTTTTCATGCAGTTTTTTTTTATGAAACGTTTTCATGCAGGTTCGAAATCTCATGGAAATTACGCACTAATTTGTGAGATTCCGGTACCACTTGATATCGTGGCTACTAAAATCTATTAATATTCTAGTAATTGGTTAAAAAAACTTCCATTCACTTTAAAATTAAAAACAAGCTAACATACTTCTATATTTATATCCATTATTTATGTCATTATGGATATGTTAATCTAAAATCCCAAAACACCCTATATCCATATCTATTTATAAATTATCATCATTATCATTAAGGGAAAAAACCTAAAATACCTCTATATCTATTAGAAATCACCTGCCACTTCTGATATGAAAATAAAATGCCTTTATACGTTCACTCCCATCAGCCCATCACCAGGATATCATTTTGTTGTTGCCAAAAAAAAAAATAGCTTAGCATGAAAAATCTCATGACAGGCTGGTCGCAATCAATGATGTTACTAACTCAGCATTTAGTTGTTAGAATTACAAATATAAGTGTTATTT
The DNA here is from genome assembly GCF_005286985.2 of Setaria viridis. NCBI lineage: Eukaryota > Viridiplantae > Streptophyta > Magnoliopsida > Poales > Poaceae > Setaria > Setaria viridis. The sequence goes on from NC_048266.2 coordinate 4,535,156, forward strand.
TAGCCTTCAAATTTTAGCCTTTCCATATATACTCCGTAGGTGCTATTCAAAAAAGATAGGAGTTAAACATTAATTGATTAACATGCTCCTCACATTCACTAGCTCAGCCATAGCGCTAGCGTTACATGGTACTTGGATTCTTGGAATACAGCTTACATCTGACAGAAGTTTGACAACTAACACTACACTAGTTGCTTCAACAGCCCTCCATCTAGGCTTCATGATAGAGATGGTAATTTAGAAAGCAAAATACACTGTAGTTTTGTGTGGGTTACGTCAAAACACCAACACCAGGCACCGCCTCTCCCCGCAGTTCAGAGTACTTGGTCGCATAATAAGGGCCCTTCGACCTTCAGCATCATGTTTCATGTCCCTCAGCACTCAGAACCAGTCGTGAGTTGGATCAGTTCTGGAGATTTTGGCAACTTCCTTCGAGACACATGCCCATTACTTGTGTATTTCCATGTATCGCTCGAGGCATAGGAGGACCTACTTCCTAAGTAAGGAGGCTATTACCACATATTGCACATATCTCGGCAGGCCCCGTTGGCCCATTCCAAAAATATAGCGAGTTTCTCAATTTTCAAAGAGCGCACAGCAGCTGAGGTTAGCATGTCAAACACATCATTTTCCCCACTAATAATCTAAAATTTGGATGCAGCTTCAAAAGGAACTACCAAAGAAATACTCAGGTACCAGAGATACATCCTCTTAGCTTCTATGCCACCTAAGAAGATGTGGTGAGTGATCTCCTCATTGCAACAAAACAGGCAAGACTTATCACCCACCTCCTTTCACTTGGCTCGATTATCCCTAAAGGTTCATTTTTACTCCCTCAATTCTCTTGTGATAGACATATTTATTTGAAAAATTCTCTTCCTCTTAATAGTTGTCTTGGATCTGACGCGTGGTCCTTTATTCTTCCACGTGAAATTGGCTACATGGGCATCAAGAAGTCTCGCTCTTAATGAATTGCTTGTTTACGTGAAATAGCTAATGGTATGATTAAGGGGATGTTTGATCCTGGAGCTAAAGTTTAGTCCGTGTCACATCGGATATTCGGATGTTAATTAGGAGAACTAAACATGAGCTAATTACAAAACTAATTGCAGAACCCCTAGGCTAAATCACGAGACGAATCTATTAAGCCTAATTAATCCATCATTAGCGAATGTTTACTGTAGCACCATATTGTCAAATCATGAACTAATTAGGCTTAATAGATTCGTCTCGCGATTTAGCCTAGGGGTTGTGAAATTGGTTTGTAATTAGCCTATGTTTAATACTCCTAATTAGTGTCCAAACATTCGATGTGACAGGGGCTAAAGTTTAGCTCGGGGATCCAAACACCCCCTAAATGGATGATAAGCAGGATTGCTTTTCTAGCTTGCTCACTGCGCCAAAGTGAAATATGATTATCAAAAGAGAATGGAGGAAGTAGAATAGCCACAGGAAGACATGGACCCAAGGGGAAGTCATTACTTAATTGTTCAGTTTTGCTCCATATGACCTCCCTTTTGTTATCAGTATGGAGGAAGTTTGTGAAATATTGTCACTCAATGGTGATGCGTTCCTTCTAGCTTTATGATGTATAATATATATGATGTATAATATATAAATACTAGACATTATGGATTGCTTCCTATATTTCCTTCTTCTTCTCTGTATGTGTGCCTCCATGCCTATGTTGCAAATATCTTTGGATTGTGAACCTATCATCATTTTGACTAATACTTTTTGACTAAATTCTTTATATTGGGCATATTGGATTGCTGTTATTTCAAGTTTCGTTAATTCTGCAGCATAGCTACCAATGGAGTCAGACACTAACAAACAGTAACAATAGATCTTTGTTCTCTGAGCAGATATTGCTGAGGCACCAAGGAAAGAATACCCCGACTTATCATTGTCTGCTGTCTGACAAAATATTCAACGGTGAGCTATAATGTCTCTTAGTATTTGGAAAACAATGAGTTCGTAAATAGCATAAAAAGTGGAGAACTATCATGATCTGCTTGTCTTACTCTAGAAAACATATCTACATTCTTCTGATCGTTAGGCCTTTTTTATCATCTGTATCCTTATCATGTTTAGCACTAGCCATTATTTGACTCTGTCGGTAATTCGTTTTTAAATTATTACTATATACCTGATGTTTGTGCCAAGTTTGTGAGGAATATATCATTTATTTCATGCATTACTGAACTCCCTTTACTAAAGACTAATGTGCGAGATCTTATCTTTACTGATGCGAGCTGCCAAGAACAGGGGAGAGCTGAAGCCTATGGTTACTGCACTGCAAAAAAGCTTTCACGAGAATTTCTAATGCACACCGTTGTAACAGAACCTACTAGTTTGTATGGGTGAACATGAACATGTTTTAGATGCCAAGATATAAAGTGAGTTTGACTGGCTAGTTTATTAATTAGCATGACTATTGTTCAACTATTACAACGGCATAACTCTGAACTTAAATATTTGAGTTTGAAGGGTTTTCAGCGTACGATGTTTTTTAACTGAAAAGTAGTGTAGTTTTCGCAAAGAAAAATAATGCATATGACATTAGATGTTCTATGTTTGGGAGACCATGTAATGTATTTTTTGTGTGCTACTGTTACTTGTGATTTTTTTGGATTGCTCCTTGCTATTTTGACTCCTCGGAGATTTATGATGTTTCCAAATTGCTTTTATTGGCTCATGTAATAATGCAGCGTTACTCAGGTTACAATAACCTGAAATATCCTAAGTTATCTTACCATCAGTTGCAGCATATTCAGTTGCACATGAGCTTAGGGAACGCGCAACATTGGCACACACAGTGTATATAGCGCCTCTTCGTAAGTTTAGTTTTATTGTGCCAATGATGAATTTAACTTGAATTTTGCCGACTACTCAAATGTTCTACAGTATAGCATGGAGTAGTATTTTGATAGCGCGAAATATTTCAAGCATACCATGGATTGTCAACTAAACATATGCAGCATTTAACTTGAAGCGCATCATTTTGTTTCACGTCTTCGAACTTCAACTCTCTCAGAGATCGGCAGTAGGTTGTCATTTTCCTAAGCTATCATTTTATGAGGATTGAGCGTGGCTCAGTAGGTTGTAGCTCAACTTCACTTCCCCGGCTCACTCAGAGATCGGCAGCGATGCTCTGCTAAGAGTCGTGGATCTAGGATGGTCATCCACAAACTGTCGAGCTAGCCATGAACATGTAAACAAGTGTTGGGGGACGACATATTAAATCGGGTCCCGACTTTTTTGTGTTTTAAGGCTGAGTATTAGTTTTATGGTAGCACAAGAGGTAAAATTGTGCTGGACAAATATGCAACACATCCAACACTAAGGTCCGGATCTGCCTTGCGCAGTAGGGAGATTCTCGAAATTTCACTAGTCGGGTATGTTCTATGCACAATTGCCTTGATTCTAGTCCCTAACTTTAATATAGAGAGTATGCTTGGTTTTTTTTTACAAAAATGATAACTTTGCCATTTAATGAGGTAGATTTTATTTTTATAATGTGAATGCAAAACATTTGGCTAGTCCACATCTAGTAGGTACAAAATGACAACTCTATAACAAACCGGGTTCGAGTTCTCGAACTCTTTGAGAGATAATATGCTTTATTTTTTTTATAATAGAAATGATAAGAACTCTACTATTTAATTAAGTATAAAGTTTTATCATAAAGTAGACTCAAAAGCGTGTCCCTAACCCATATCTTGGCACTTAGCATGCGCAAGGGACAACAATAAGAGTATGCTTGGTTGCGTGCCACTGCCAACCATGTCAATCGTGGCGCCGCCAGAGTTTGTGGCGGAGAAAAAGATGCCGCAAGGGACAACAATAAGGGTATGCTTAGTTGCAGGCCACTGCTAGCCACGTCAACCGTGGCGCCGCCAGAGTTTGTTGTGGAGAAAAAAGACGTCACAAATGTGGCGAGAATTGATGCCCGACATCACTTTTTTTTGTGTGGTGTGCCTAAATCTGCTAATCAATCTAACATGTGCTTCAATCGGTGTGCAGCCATAGTTACGCTGTGGCGTAACGATGTATGACGTGCAACCAAGCACACCCTAAAGGTGTATGCTAGCAAAACTCTTTGTATTCTTTTTAGAGAAAAAACTAACATATTCTCGTAAATATCACTCAACATTTTATTTGGCTCTCGTAAATCTCACTCAACATTTTATTGCCAAATGTACGAAGTACATTACTCTAGGCTATATTTTCCTCTAAGCATACTTGATATTTTATGCTCGCTGAGAAAAATAAAGCACCCGAGTACAGTGAAAATTTTGACAAGAGAAAAAGACGAACGCATTTGTTTTGCCTTCCATAAATAAAAAAACCGTAAAAGCTCACGCTTTACCAACTCCTACCGGCCGCGGACCGCGGCGCACCGTTGTTATCTGACGCAGTCTCGCGCCCACCCCCTTCACACCAAGTTCCCCACGCCAAGCTAGCCGCCTCTGCTGCAACTCGGCCCCACAACAGTTGGACCCACTGATCAGTGACTGTGGATACGCCCAAACCCGGTACTACACCCCGCCACGGCAGCTGGCGCCACGAGGTTGACCACACCGGTAGCCGGTAGGCTGCCAGCCCCACAGGCCACAGGGTCACGAGCCGCTCATTTCAAAACAAAACGCCTCCTCCCCTCTCTTACCCTCCTCGGCTTCACCTCTCTCCCCTCCCCCTCCTCTCCCCCACCAAATCCTTGTTCATTTTTTTTTAATCTAAGCGACTCCGCGCCCAACTCGCGTGGGAGGGCGGGAGAGCGCGCGCGGGGGGCTAGGGTTTCCGCGGGCGATGGAAGCGGCGGCGGCGGCGGCGGCGGCCTCTTCCGCGTCGGCCTCGGCGTCCGCAGGCCGGTCGCGCCCATCCACCAGCGCCGCGCAGGTCTGCCCCTCCTCCCCTCCCGCGGTGCTGAGGTTCCGTGCGCGCGGGCCGGCGGGTGGCTCGCGTCTTGGGTCGGCGGGGCAATGCGGGTAGGATTTCGTGGTCGATGCTGCGGCGATCGATCGGTTCGGGGGAATTTGGGTGGAGATCTGACGCGCTTGTGGGGAGCTGAGGTGCGGGCGTCGGATTTCGAGGCGGAGCTTTTGGCTGCCAGCTTCGTTTGTGCGACTGTGCGTGTGGGCTCCGCTGGGGACGTTTTGGTATCTGCGGCGGCGGTAGGTGGGGTTGTCACGGTGCTTATTTCCGTGAGACGACTTGGATTTTCTTTCGTGTTATTTTCAGAGACCGGACAGTGTAATTGTCAACATTTGGGCTGTTCTGTTGTACTGCATTTCACAAAAAGTAGGAACCAGAGTAGCCACATTACATTGAACTTGATCCTGGAGTCCGCATTCTGTCTATGCGGTTGTATTGTTATTTTTACCCAGTGATGTTTATATGGATTCTGAACTCTGAAGGTTTTATGAATTTATGGCAATTTTTGTACATAGAAGGGAATTCTGGGGTGCAACCATTGTATTCCTTGTGGAGATACTACAAACAGCACAATAAGCACTACAATATAAAAGTTCTTCTCATGTTCTTAAACAGTATTCATTTCTCCATGGTTACCCTGACATCATATGCTAATCAGCCACTGCAATGCCATTATTTATTAAAACTTTCTTATGAGATACTCCCTCCGTTCCAAAATGTAATAGGTTTTAGTTTATCCAAAGCCAATCTTCTCTAACTTTGACCAAGTTTGTAGAAAAATATTTTAGGACCTACAATACCAAATAAATGCATTATCAAGACATATCTCATTGTGGATGTTATGAAACTGATTTAATACTGTAGATATGTTGGTGCACATTCTATAAACTTGGTCAAAGTTAGAGAAGTTTGACTTAGGACAAACTAAAACCGCTTACATTTTGGAACGGAGGGAGTAGAAGCAAAATATTCTTTTTTTTTTGTTGCAATAGCGCACAGTTCTTCCAAATTTTGGTGCAATTGATTTGTTTCAATCTTGTATGTCCAATCCATTTATGCCATTCTTATTTAAAGAAGTAAAATGATCATGATACACGTCTTAATATCTTACTCATATCAGAATGCACGATGCAGAACTAATTTTTGCTTAAGATTTCATGTAAACAATGTTGCTTACACAAAAGATGTGAATGTTGAATTGCTGGCAAAGCTAGCCTTATTCAAGAATGAAGTTACTTTTTATTACTAGTATATGTAAACTTTGGATCTGAAATCGAAACATTCTTGGGCTCAAGGAGGAGTGTATGTCTAAATTTTGTTCATCTACTGAATGTATCAAGTCAATTCAGTAATGCAGAACTTAGGGATTTGGTATGTATGCGTTTCTTTGGATAATTTGTTTTCTCTGCTGCGCATTTGCTCTTTTCCCCTATCCTAACTTTTGTCTTGGCTGTGCTAGACGGTTAATAATTAATTCTAAAGTGATTATCCACCTTTTCTGTTGTATGCAATTCTTATTAAGAATGTAAATATTGGAACTATGCACATAGAGAACTAATTATTGGGTTCTGATAGTGATCATGTTTTTGGCCTTGAGCTGATAGTGAGTTTTGTACTACATCCGTTGTGATAAAGTTTCTTGCTTTTGCTTTTCTTAGGTTACCAGTATTACGGCTGTGGGAGCTGAAGAAGAAAATGCTGCCTCCCCCTATGTTTTATCTGTAATTGATTCATTAAAGAAGAGGATTACGTCAGACCGTTTAACTTACATCAAGGTTCTTGAAGTTGCATGTTTGTCTTTTTCCCCCTGAATATTTGTATCTGATATTTATGTTGCTGATTTCCTTTTCGTTATGATCTTTTGCAGAATAGGTTAGGGGAGAACAAGGGTAACCTCAGCACATTTACACAGAGGACTTACAATTTGTCAAAAAGCAAGCCAATTAATACATTAAAGGGTACTGATTTAGCATCAAATTTGCTCACAAAAAGGCAAGATGATGCGCTATGCACCCTGCATAGTGCTGATATTTGTCCTGCTGACAAAGATGGCAGCAGTTTTCAAGATGAAAGTCTTTTCTCCTCATCGAATGCCATTTTGGGTGGAAATCTCAGTGCAAAGAATTCTATTCGACCAATTAAACTACCAGAAGTGCCAAAGCTTCCACCTTATACAACATGGATATTTTTGGACAGGTCAGTTCATAATCCTAGGCTTCTCTCAACTTCCCTAATACCCTGCGTACCCTAACTAGGTGCTGTAAATAGAATGTGGCTATACACTGTATAAAACATTTACCAATATCATTTTATGTCATGTGTGCTTTTCTGATTGTATTTCGAGGACAAGTAATCTGGCAGAAATATATTTGCAGTAATGCTTTTATAAGATTCATTTCTGACTATACATTTCGGAAATAGTATGTTACAATATGTTGGCCTGATATTGTTTATGGTTGTATCCTTGCCAGATTATGAGAATAGGATATTTAATGGTAGTATTGACTTCAAAATTTCTACTGGTTGATTCAAATCTGCTGCTGTTACTTTTGTTATACTGGCTCAAGTGACAGTTCTAGTGGAAGTGTATGTTCTATTGAAATCACTAGTTAAATGGTTTTTCATCTAAATGTTAATTGAATTTTCAATTTTCTTATGGGGTAACCATTTTTTTTCCGATAAAGGATATACCCTGCTTTTAAAAAGCCAATAAAGGTTTCAGTACAGTCAACAGGATGCTGGGGACTCCAGCTTACAACTAGGAACAGAAACATACGGGTACAGCCAAAATCACTACGACACTACTAATATTTGAGAGGAGTAGCATCATTGTCCGCTACAGGAAATCTTCAACTTTCGTTCTGTCCTCCAGGCTCGCCCGGAACCCCACCATCCATGTTTTAATCCTGTCTTCATATTCATCCAGTCGCCCTATGTCAGCAGCTTGCAATAGTGCCCGCCATCTCTGGAGACAAGAAGAAATTGTGAAAAACACCTCATTAGTCGATTCGGGGAAGCACTTGTCGATCGCCATCTTATTTCTAGTTGTCCAGAGCACCCACACAACAACCGAAAAAGTAAATAGCTTAAGACCATAGTTTCTACACCCCAAAGGAATCCAATTTTCAAAGAAATCCCCCATATCGTTAGGAGCCCTATCCCACCCCAAGGCTTCTTTGAAACAAGCCCAGACAAACCTAGCCAGCGAGCACTGAAAGAATATGTGATCCACGTCTTCCAACACCCCACATAAAATGCAATTTGGATTGCCTTTCCAGTTCTTCTGTTTCAACGCCGCCCCTGTTTGTATCCTGTTTTGAGAGGCAAGCCAGATGAAGACTTTGAGCTTCAGGGGCATCTTGTTTTTCCACAATTTCTCCATGCTTCTATTCCTTACACCTCTGAAGGCAAGCATTCTGTACATGGACCTGGTTGTATATCTTCCAGATTTCTCTAGCACCCATACAATCTTATGAGGTAACCATTAGTTCTAGTGGAAGTGTATGTTCCACTGCAACTAATAGTTAAATGGTTTTTTCATCTATTTGTTGGTTGATGTTTCGATTTTCTTATGGGGCAACCATTGTTTTCATTTCATATTAAGCCAGCCTCTTGCAAGACGTAATGATCGCATGTTTGTTGCATGAAAGCTGAAGTTAGAGTCTTTTGAGTAATCTGGATATTTGTCTGGTAGGTTTGACTGCCTTCTACTATTCTTTTTAAGTTGTTGAATGTCTTGCATATTGGTAAATTGACAACTTACATGGCCTATGTCAAAAGGAATAATTTCATTTTGGTTCCTCATCCTCTTGTTCGGAACTGCAAAATATCTTTGCCTGGGAGTGTGGATCAACACGGAGCAGAGACAGCGACACAGTGAGTGCTGCATCTCATCCTCAAGGCGTTGGATGCAGTGTTATTGCGCCAACCCCGTTGCCACTGCCTCTGTGGCCATGCTGCGTTGCTCTTGTGGCCACTGTTGCATCTGCGTTGTGCAGCTCCAAGCTCACTCTGCCTCTGTGACTGCTGCAGTGAGGGTTGGAGAGAGTGGGCTGCGGGCAGTAGTAAAGGGTTTGGTTGAAAGCATGCTTTGAATAGAATCCTTTGCTGATATAGATTCTATGCAGTGTGCTAAGTGCAAGAATAGTTGTTTTCCCTTGGTCTGAAAAAGGATGCAAACATGTATGCATGAGGTCACAATTCATTTTTTTTGGTGCAAGGTTAAGGTTTCATGGTTTCTTGAGATGTAATATTTTTTGGGGTTTCATACAGGAACCAGAGGATGTCGGAAGATCAATCTGTACTTGGTCGGCGGAGGATTTACTATGATGCCAGTTGTGGTGAAGCACTAATTTGCAGTGATAGCGAAGAGGAAGGCATTGACGATGAGGAGGAGAAGAAGGAATTTAAACATTCAGAAGATTGTATTATTCGGTAAGGAAGCTTGATTTATTCCTTTTTTCCTTTAGCATTGGTGCGCATTTCCTTATGTTTAAATTATGCACTAATTTGTGAGTGACGGATGTGATGATTTTACAAACATTGTAATGAATGAATGCTGTTGCGCTTGCATTTCTTTAAGGTAAAAGTTACATTTGTCTTTTTGAGAAGGAATACGTTAAAGTGCGTGATTATATCATACACATATGAATATAATAGATTATAAAGTATGGCATCTCCAAGCGATTACATGGAGTTTAAAGCATGATTACATGTTTGCAATAATGTATTTACACATTTAAGTGATTTACTCAGCAATGTCACTCATGGCTTACTATCACTTCATAAAATGTAGCAAAGAGAGCTAATTTGGTGGCAATTGAAAAAACACATCATCAAAAATTCATTTCGGGATTATTTGGGTACCCCTGCACACTGGTGCAGGAGTAGAAAGGCCGATCCAAGTTATTGCTAGCGCACTATTTGTTTCTCTACAGGGTTTTTGAATTCCTTTTCATGTACACAAAAAATTACATGATGATATTTTAAATCTTTTATATTTTTTTACTACGTACGGTGTACCGCACTAAAATGAGACAATATCTTGGTGATTTGTACATTGTGGCCTATGTGCATTGTTTTTACAACCAGTCAGGGACCATCCACTGAGAAAATTGCTGACTTATCTGGCTTATCAGCGGACTGCTTGTTTAAGACCCCTAGATATACCTTGGATCATTCTTTCTCAATAACAACATGCACTGATCGGATGGATATGTACTGCCAAGCAACTAAACATTTGTCTGGTCAATTGGAGTGTAGAGATGATTATATGACTGCGATTATATATGCACTCATGTTTAACATCAACAGAATTAAATTTATTAGCATTACTAAGTTTTAACATTGTAAGCACACTCAATTGTAACTTAAATACTTAATCTACATGATACCCAGTTTACAACTTTGCCAATAAACTTTAGTAAGTAAACAGAAGTAGATGTTTGGCCAGTTAAAAAGGAAAAAAACTGATCAATTCTGAAAACTGTTGACCAGTTGAAAAACAGGGCAGCTTAATCTGTCAGTTATAGAAGCATCTAAGGGTCACTGTGAATTAAATTGGTTGCTATTAGTATTTTATCTCTTGCCATGTTTTGGGAGTTCAAGTACCAGATATATCTATAGTAGATCCAGCTGATCGGTGTCCTAACATTCTTTAGGTACATGCGCATTAGAGTTGGACAATCTGTTACCATGTATTAGTTGCTAAGGCTGCCATGAGTCATGGCTGGGATCAATCTAGAATCATGTTAAGTTTGATTTTGGAAGCAGCCTTTGTTCTAGCATATTGTTCTTTTATATAAAATATGAATTTATCTTGTTCAGAAGGATAGATAACAATAGTTTATGGATTCTGCTATATGCTTGTTTTCCACATGCTTAGTGATATCTAATAAACTGCTCTTTTGCTTTTTTATAGGATGACTGTTCAAGAATGTGGCATGTCAGATGCTGTACTGCATACGCTGGCTCAACATCTTGATAGGGCTACTGATGACATAAAGGTTGGTTTTATTTTATATGACTAGGAATCTCGTGTCTGCTTAAGGTTTATTGGCCCTTCCTTTTCGAATTCATCTACCATACCTGACATATAAAAGCATGCATCCTATTTTACAGGCCAGGTATGAGATCCTGCAAGGTGAGAAAACTCAGGATTCTTGTAAGAAAGTGATTGAGCATAATGCCAAAGTGGAAGATTTGTACGGTGACAAAGACTTGGATGCAGCATTGGATTCCTTTGACAATCTCTTCTGTCGACGATGTCTAGTACGCTCAACTGTCAACTTCTATATCTTATTTTCTTGGACCCGTATGCTGATGAAACACTGCTGCTCTTTGGTGATGCTGACAGGTTTTCGATTGCAAGCTACACGGGTGTTCTCAAGATTTAGTGTTTCCTGTAAGTTTTCTCCTGTTTAAAGAGTTATTTCTAAAATTTATCTTTGTCTGATTTCTGTCTTCTTTATACAGACAGAAAAACAGCCAGCTTGTAGTGGCATTGCTGATGGTGCATCCTGTGGTAAATATTGCTATAAGGTTTGTATTTTTATGCGAGCGACTTTCAAAAAAGGCTTGTGTAGCGTAACAATTTAGCCTTCTGAATCCTGAAATATAAGTGCACAATTTTGCTATGTTATTTATTTTGTTGTGCATATTTTTTGCAGGCCTCTGAACCGGATTCTGTAGCTGGAATTGATCACATGCTTATTGATGGTGAGGAGCCATCTCACTCATCAGGCAATGCAATGAACCAGCCAGGCACAAATAGGAAAAAGAACGGCTCCAGTGGAAGGAAGACTAAATCTCAGCAAAGTGAAACCTCTTCAACTGCAATGGCTGTCTCAGAAAGCAGTGACTCAGAAGTACATCCAATAAGCAATAAATCTCCGCAGCCCTCCCCTAGTCCCTCCAAAGTTAAAATTGGTCCAAAAGGCGGAATCAGAAAGATAACAAATAGAAGAATCGCCGAGAGAATTCTTATGAGTGTGAAAAAAGGACAAAGGGAAATGGCATCATCAGATTCTAATTCTGTTAGTGGCTCCCCTTTGGCAAGGGACATGAAGCTTAGGTCTAATACACGAAACGGAAATAAGGAATCATTTGTATCTTCTCAACAGAATTCTCCAAGTACAAGAAGTACCAGAAAGAAGAGTACACCTCAAATTGGGAATAGCTCAGCTTCTGCTGAAGCTCAGAATGATTCAATGGAGGAAGATGGTTATGATAGTTCAAGGAAAGAAGAATTCGTTGATGAGAATATATGCAAGCAAGAGGATAGCTTTAGATCCTGGAAGCCAATCGAGCAGGGACTTCTGGTGAAAGGATTAGAGATTTTTGGGAGGAACAGGTTTGCTCTTTCTCCTAACAACTCCAGATAGCTCATTGTTGTATCAGAGTGGTGTTCCATGTGTAAGGAAATAAGGAAGTTTGATGCCTCTTAATCTCCAAACTTCTTGAAACTCCTCTTTTCCTTCACCTTGGGACTTGAGACTGCATATAAAATCTTGGATATCTTTCTACTGTAATTGTAAAAAACAATTTAATCTTGTTTAACCTGATCTGAATAGTCACATTGAACCCATGGTTTGTCTTTCACGCAGTTGTTTAATTGCTCGGAACCTTCTTGGTGGAATGAAGACATGCAGAGATGTTTTTCAGTATATGAATTATATTGAAAACAGCAGCGCGTCTGGAACTCTTAGTGTTGTTGATTCTCTTGTTAAAGGATATATAAAGGTTGGATTCACTGTGACCCTCATTTATTGATACGTACAGTCCAGTTAGTAACTGAATTTGGTGTTGTCTGTGTTGATATCCCAGGGTAACGAGTTGCGCACGAGGTCAAGGTTTTTCAGAAGGCGAGGTAAAGTCCGTCGCTTGAAGTACACCTGGAAATCTGCAGGTTACCATTCTATAAGGAAAAGGATTACAGAAAGGAAGGATCAGCCCTGTCGACAATATAATCCTTGCGGTTGTCAATCTGCATGTGGGAAGCAGTGTCCATGTCTCACAAATGCGACATGCTGTGAGAAATATTGCGGGTTAGTACCTATTTTCCTTTGCATCAACTTATATATTAGCATGCATAAATTTCTATGTGCATGCAGTATATTCTTGATACATTTTGTATGGATTTTTGCTTAGTTATACTGACCATGCAGCATTATCTATTATGGCTTTACTTGCCTTTTGCTGGTACCAGAAATATTTTATCTTTTCTGCCAGTCTTTTTGTTTAGTACGTAAATGTTTCTATTCTAGCCATATAGTAGGCAGACTCTAAATCAGGAATGGTCGCCATTCTGGTTAGTAGTGGTGTCGCTTATGAGAAAAACTGTAGTATATGTCCCTAGAGTAAATGAATATTATTTTTTTCCAGATACTGCCCTTTGAGTCTATCATATTACCATACCACCCTTTGACTCTAGGAACATTTGAGTTCACAGATATTGTGGGGTCATTTGGATTGTTGCCTGGAGCTGCCCTGCCAATTTCTTTTTGTGTTGACCATGCGTCCATGCTCAGGTGTGGCTGTTTGGATTGACGCCAACACTTGGCTCACCCAAGCTCTTGTTGGTCTTCACACAGTCGATTCATGCCAATGTGCAGGAGAGATGTGGGTGGTGGGATCCTGCCATTTATTTGGCTAACCAACCTTTTGGCAGGGCAGGCACAGGCACAGGCACATTCCAAACGAGCCCTACCTGTGCTACTTTGCTGACTGTTTCTTAGTTCGAGATTTTTTTTAGTTTTGATTGGGAAGGAAATTAGCATGTGGTTCAACATGTCCCATTCCTTTTTTGAAAGCTTATTGCCTCTCTTACGCACTGCAGGTGTTCCAAAATTTGCAAGAACCGTTTTCGAGGTTGTCATTGTGCAAAGAGTCAGTGTCGCAGCCGCCAATGTCCGTGTTTTGCTGCTGACAGGGAATGTGATCCTGATGTTTGCAGAAACTGCTGGGTTGGGTATGTATTTGAAATCTGATAAATCCTTGGGGGATTTTGTTTGGTGGTCATGATTATCATCTGTAGTGATACCTCCAAATTGTTTGTTCTCCAATCACGCTTTGGTCATTTACATTTATATTTTCTAACCTACAGGTGTGGTGACGGTACGTTGGGAGTTCCAAACCAGAGGGGAGATAATTATGAATGTCGGAACATGAAACTGCTTCTTAAACAACAACAACGGGTAAAAAGTTTTGCTTTGATAATAAACCCATGCTATTGTCATTTTGGTTATAATTCCATTGAGATGATAAATGATTTGTCTATCCTTATGGCCATTGTTCAAGAAAAAAGAACCGCAATCCTTTTACAGGAGACTCTTGAGTTTAGCATTTTTCAAACTTTATGTGGTACATTGTAAATACGATTTACACGCGATTTGAGTGCAAAGGTCTAAATCTATCTTCAGTTTCTGAATGGACGTATATTAAGAGGCACATCCCACTAAAATATTGTTACATTGCGACATGTCTCACTGCATTTTACATTAGAAATTTGACCTTTCCATTTTGATAAATATTTGATCAAAGGTATACTTGTGTTACCTTCTCAGGTCTTACTTGGAAGATCCGATGTTTCTGGCTGGGGAGCATTCCTGAAGGTAAAACTATTCATCTGATCTTTTCCGTCCTTCCCTTTATCCCACTAATGTCTTTTGTTAAATCTTCAGAATAGTGTCAACAAACATGAATATCTTGGCGAGTACACTGGGGAACTAATCTCCCACAAGGAAGCAGATAAGCGTGGAAAGATCTACGATCGTGAGAATTCATCGTTCCTTTTCAATCTGAACAATGAGGTAAGCCTGCATAATTTATCCTCTGCAAGCATTCAGTTATGATATACTTGGCTGACCACCTGATCAAACCAGCCCTGTATTGTGCCTTTGTGATGACTGAATTTTTCAACTGCTTTAAGTCTGGTTTGTCCAGCATCCTGCCCATCTGCCACATACTGAATTGTACTATTTGAATGCAGTTTGTTCTTGATGCGTACAGAATGGGTGACAAGCTGAAATTTGCCAACCATTCCCCTGACCCGAATTGCTATGCCAAGGTTATAATGGTAGCTGGCGATCATAGAGTGGGCATATTTGCCAAAGAAAGAATCCTCGCCGGTGAAGAGTTGTTCTACGATTACCGCTACGAGCCTGATAGAGCCCCTGCTTGGGCCCGAAAGCCTGAGGATTCCCGAGGAAAGGATGACGGGCAACCATCCAATGGGCGCGCAAAGAAGCTCGCCCAAAACACCAGAGGCTGATTCTGATTCTTTCATTGGAGTGCCAAAAAATTTGGCAGCCATTCAAGCTGATGGGAATTTGTCATTCGATAGGCCCTTGATTTATTTGAATCCATTGTCGCTATAACTCAACTGTTTCATGGGTTAATCAGACTTCTCCATGGCAGTGGCAGCTGGTCCTGCCATCCTTAGAATTAGGTGGCGGGTGACTGATCTGCTGATGCAACATAAGTGGACTAATAGGTTGACGAGTACGGTCCTTTAGAGCCTGATTCTTTTGGAGTATGATTAAAGTGTTTACTGTATCCGCAAGATAAAAGGGAGAGACTGACAAATGTTTACCACGTCTAGGTTTAGTGTGAATTTTTGGTTAGTTGGAAGTGCATGAGTTATCAGCTAGTTATTGACCAAATTGCATTGATTGGGCCTACAAGCAGTACAAATGTCCAATTTTATACCCCATATATTAGCAATACATAATCTGCACTCCAAGTCTCCAACCCAAAAGGAAAATGTGAGTTCATGTTGGACTTTATCTCCAAACAATAATCTTCATTGGACTTGTCATGGATGCTTACATGACCCTAGTATATTAGCTGAAGTTTAAGTGAGCGAGGGATTGATGAGCTCGAGCACACCCGCTTGAGACCACATCCTTGTACAGTCGCAGCATGTTCCGTTCCCAATTCAGTCATGACCAGATCAATGCAACCATACACATCATGGCCGTGATGACCTCAGGCCTGGCCTCGTAAACAAAACGTGTTCCTAACTTTCACTAGTACGCCACAGGATACAGATCCTTGTCGTATTTATGAAGAGCATTTATTGATTGCGCAAAGCAACGCAGCTCGCTTTTCATGAAGTAGACATACGCGTATCTGCCTTGTACCAAATTTCACTAGGTACTGCACCTTTATTTACGAACAAGCATCATTATTTCGGATTGCACCAAAAATATGAGATTAATCAATTTTTTCCAAAGCTATATAATCATGCAAGCTAAAATCACAACGGTTGGAGATTTATCTTGACTGTATCAAATCATTTTCTGAAGAAGTGCTTAAATTTCCTTGCCACCTAGGACAAATTCGGTGCTTATTTCGTACTCCTTCCGTTCCAAATTGTAGGTTGTTTTGACTTTTTTAGGTTAATAAATATTATTATGCACCTAAACTTACACTATATCTAGATGCATAATAATATCTATGATCTAAAAAAAAGCTAAAACGACCTACAATTTAGAACGGAGGGAGTAGCAAGCATGTCTATAAAAAAAGGATCTGTCTATCCCTCACTCGAGTGATTTGAGGTCTCTTTTCACCTGAGTGAATTGGGTAGACAAATCACCCAATATAGATTAAAAATCTGGGTGATTTGAAGCCTGCCCTCACACGGGTGAATTGAGCAGCCAAATCACTCAAAAAAATTGGGTGATACAAAATGGGTGAAACAAGGATATTGCTCACCCAAATTTAATACAAAACAGATTAATATGCAAAAAATTCTAAAGCAGCTAATATTAGATTAACGAATTATGAAATATGATCAGAACAAACATATTTAATACAAACATAATTACATAACATATTTAAGACAGATCAGATCTAGCAGACCATATTCTGAAAAAAGAAAAATTACATATCGAGTCTGAAAATATTACATAGCATTATGAAGAAATTACCTCATACTTTTTAAAGTAATAATACTTAGAAAGTATTGTAATGTATTGATGAGTAGATTCATTTGCACAAAGAAAATGAACATAGGTGAATTTATGTTCAGACTAATGAAAAAATAATTAAGACCTAAGGAAAGCAGGTTAACATTTTAAATTGCAGTGTGACTAAAACCACCAAATGACAAACATACTTCTACAAAAATAAATACCAGACTTGTCAAATAACTCAGATTAATCTGTAAGGAAAGCAGATTAACATTTTAATTTGGGGTGTGATTAAAAACCTGAAATGACAGATCTGTCAAATGAACAAACTTCCAGAAAAAAAATTCCAGAATAGTCAAATAACTCAGGTTAATCTCTAAGGAAAATGAACAAACTTCCAGAAAAATAAATTCCAGAATAGTCAAATAACTCAGGTTAATCTCTAAGGAAAGCATGTTAACATTTTAATTTAGGATGTGACTAAAACCCTCAAATGACAGATCTGTTAAATGAACAAACTTCCACAAAAACAACAAAAAATATTACACAAAGAAAGTATCTTAATCCTAGCCATGTGGATATCTGCATATATTAACACAAATTACATATACAGACAGTACAAATGACAATGAGGATGTCCATATAAATTTAGTGCATTTGAACTGTATATGAATCTACCTACGATAATGCATTTAGACACAAAGAATGCTAAAAATGGATGTATGGAACATATCAATCAAAGAGTTGCCAGATGATGAGATGAACATATATGAACAGAACTGTATGTGTAATATGCCCTTTTCCGTAATTACTTATCCATTATACAAAGCAGAAATATCTAACTAGCTTACCAACAGAAAGTACTTCTGCCCAAAATATCTTAGATGCACAGTTAGGTTATTCTGCAAAATTCATATTATACCCTACAACCAAAGGAAACTCGTAACATCATACCGGAGATAAAAATTCAATGGCTGAAGCTAGAACTGATAGAATAGACCTATGTGATAGAATAGACTTATGGATAACATCAGCTAATAAATAGAACGCATATGGAGCCAATCAAACTACAGTAGCAAATTAATAAGGAGATATTAGAGGAATCGTATAGTTGCTTTTCCTAAATGTTGACTCCCCCACCTAATTTTGAATTAAACAAATCCAACTGCACAGAATAATGAGTAATTGAACTATCAAACAGAGCTTAATGAACTTGTCAAGCAGATCTAAAAGGGGAAACAGAGGAAACATAGAAATCACATCGATTATAGGGTTTTATTCAAAATTAAATGGTAATAAAGTGGAGAAATCAAGGACTAAAAAAGTGAAGAAATTTAACCTATCAAAGATACTGAATACAAAAGCACAAACTAGACCGAAGCAAGAGACCGAACAAGCACAAGCCACAATTGCATTGAATAAAAGGATGGAACTAAGAGTAGAAGTGCACTGATTCTTCTGCAAAATATGAAAGGTAAAACGAGGACAAACATACACAAAGTTCATAGAACCAAAACAAGTAACTTTATAGATGAACTCACAAGCATACCAGGCAACTAAACCTATGACTGCCTACTAAGGTAACCATAATTTTCAGCATAAGATAAAGGTAAAAACTATGGCAACAAGCAGATTCTTCAGGTAGAAAATATGATAGAGATAGAAATGCTAAGACTAGAATTTTTTGCTAAAAAGATAATTGATAACTACATTAGATCACAAGATAATTATTTAACACCTCAAGTATATTACACCATTATATCCAATAAGTTATGGTGCAAATGTTGTTGTGATCACCAAAATATGAAACTATACTGCTCAAATGTCCCAAAATCCCCATAACCATATGCAGATTACTCAAATACCTCAGATTTTTTTTCTACGGATTACAGATAAACAAATTAATTTGGATACTGAAACCCCCAAATACAGATTGATCAAATGTACCAAACTTTCCAAAACCATATGCAATTTAGAGCATAAATTAGATGCACAGATCTGTCAAATCATCAAACTTCTACAAAAACAAATACCAGACTTGTCAAATAACTCAGATTAATCTCTAAGGAAAGCAGGTTAACATTTTAATAAGGATAATAGTAAGACAACAGTAGTTCACATATGCTTGTAAAATACAGATAACAAAAGGTAAGTCTGAATGAACTTTAAAGTCTGACATGAACAAAAGATAATAAGAGGAGAACTAGTAACATGGATAAAGGCTAAAAACCTAGTAGCAACCAATGATATCAGAAGTTGTAGATATTCAAATAGTAACTGATGCGGAATCATTTGGAATTCTCTGATCTACACATATGAAAATGAAAAAAATTAGAAAAATTAAATGGAGAAATTGAAGCATCAAAGATAAAGTACATGTAAGGACAATCTAGAGTAGGGTGAAAATATACACATACCGCAATGACATCTTCCTCTTCTTAGAACCGCCAGCTTCAGCATCATCTTTGCCCTTTAGAGCTGCCTTGTCATCTAACATCTTCTGGGCCTTAGTGATTCTCTGTTGCTTCTTAGTCCAGTAATTTGGATCCACCTCAGATATGTATTCATCAGTGTTGGCATCCTTCATTGGGACATGGTTAGCGTTATCCATAGCATCATGTTTCATCCTCCTGAAGCCGATAACAGCTTGCACACAGACTTTAACTTTCTCATGGAGTCTGTTAGCATCAGCAGCGGATGAGCACTGGACAAGGTATTCCCCATTATTATGGAGCTGACCAACCTTGAAATTTCCATTTTTCAGCAAACTATAAAAAACTTCAATCACTTTGAACAGCATTTCATCATGATCACTATATTTTTGGACAGCAACATAGACTAGAGTGCCTGTGGGTCCATTCTTCAGATCCAGATATGCTGCAAGAGCCTTTCTAGGGAACACATTCCCCTCATAAAGCCTCCTCCTAAGATCCAGCATTTTCTTTATGACAACAGAAATAAAAAAAGTGAAGCATAGAATTGACAAGAAAAATATTACATAAGAAATAACTGCATATTAACTAATAAGTTTAAAAACAGGTTGTTCTGGTAGACCGACCGAATCATGAAAATTAAAAAGTTATATGCAAAATAACACAAAAAATTCAGCTTTATTTTGTAATATAGTTATAAAAGAAAATACAATACAGTGGGTATAATAAAGCACATGATAATATAAAAGAGATATCAACTAGAGCTTGTCAGCTTTGTTGAGAGTAATGATGCAGATCAAAATAGGGAAAAAATACACTGATGGACAGGACACCAAAAAATAGATAATTGAACTAGATAAGAAAGTAAACCAGATACAATGATGAAACAAAAACAACAATAAAGCTATAACTGAATTGAATCAAATGACCCAAAATAACCTCGAGGCACAAAAACAAGATTAACAAGAATTGGTGCAGCTAGAAAAGTTTTAGAAGCCATACCTTGTTTGTCACTAATGAAGCACCAATTCCTAAAAAAATATAGAAGAAAATAAAACACAAGTTATCTTCCTTTACATGGATTACATAATTGCATATTAATTTAAATGTATATATCAGTGCTGACAAACTTCTACAAAAATAAATACCAGAATTGTCAAATAAATCAGATTAATCTCTAAGTAATGCAGGTTAACATTTTAATTTGGGGTGTGACTAAAACCCCCAAATGACAGATCTGTCAAATGAACAAACTTCTACAAAAACAAATTCCAGACTTGTCAAATAACTCAGATTAATCACTAAGGAAAAATAGGTTAAAAATTTAATTTGGATTGTGACTTAAACCCCCAAAAGACATATTTGTCAACTAACATATTTTTACAACCAAATGTTCACTTACTATGAGATGAACAAAGTAATTCTAGTGAGTACAGAAAGTAAGCACTAAAAAATAGAGTTCTGTTGCTGAACAGGCAACAAAATCTGACATATTAAAAATGTGATTAAATCTGACAAGCAATACTTCACGTAGAACTTAAATGTATATATCAGTGTCGTCAGATTAAAATTATATGCAAAATACAGGACCGTATATGATTATATCTAGTAAAGTACATTGGTATAAAGAATAACTTAAAAATAGATCATTTACCTTCGTAAAAGATTTGATGTGGAAGAGACTAATATGAAATCTGCTAATAGGAAAAAATGAAATAAAGTTAGATTAAATCCATATGGGTATGCAAGAAAATAGAGAAGCAAAAAATGAATGTGGTATAAAAAACCCATGACATCATACATAAGATATAAAACAGAAGGAGGAAAAAACCCCCTAAACATGGATAAAGGTAGAACATATGGATCTTAAAAAACCCAAAAAAAGGTTAAAACCATAAGAGGAAACAACATTTAAGATGGAGTACTAGAGATGGTTGAGATTGGAATAGATATATAAACAAGAAATGAAAAAATAAACAAGAAAGGCAGGAGAAAACCTACCTCTGCCTTCGAAAACCAAATAGAATAGAACAAAGAAATATAAAAAGAAAAACAAAATAAGGAAAAATGGATTGAGATCTATATTATCCTCGAGGACAAAAGAGAAAGGAGATTAATCTAATCCTCGAGTTAAGAACAAACACAGAAGAGTGGAAGATGACCGGAAGATCTGAAAAGAAAAAGATCAAAGGAAGAAATGATGGAAAAGAACAAAAATAAAAGAGAAAAACCTACCTCCTCCGCAGAGAAGAAGGCAGGACAAGAAGTTGGAGAGGCGGACGAAGGAATAAATGGAAAGAGATGGTGGTGGTGGTGGGGGGGGGGGCATATAAAGGCAACCGTTTGAGAAGGTGGAGAGGCGTGCAAACTGAAAAGGCAGCCAGAAATCACGTGCGTATGGAACTGCACCTGGCATAAAAGCGTGCGGTTATTCTTCCAACTACCAAAGCCCATCTGAAAAAAAACACACTTCAACATGATAGGCCGGTGGACGAAGTCCACAAAAGCAACATGGGCCTAAAATTTAGGAAGTCCATGAAGGAGATAATAACTAATTGAAGAACAATAAAAGGAGCAAAGCCCATTTAGAAGCCCAACTTTGCAACTTGGTTTCTATCTGGAAATCGAATCCAACTTTGCAAGATACGGAAGGGACCCATGGAAACCCAGATCCAGGCGATAGAGGTGGCAAATAACACCAGAGAAACGAGAGGGGTCTCAAATCTTCAAACAAGCAACAATATAGAGGTATCAGCAATAGATCCAACACATGTGCAAACCTCAATTCTCAGGTAAGAGACATAAACTAGTAGAATTTACAAGTATATTCTTGATTGTACCAAATTATAATTGAAATTGACAAACAAATCTACTTTCTCATGTGTATATACAGAAAGAACAGAACAAGGAGCTTCAAGTAGAAGAAAAGCTTAGGGCTGATCAAGGACAGAGTATCAATAAAGGCATCATTCAGACACAGAATCAAAGGTATCAAAAATTAGAATAAAATAAGAACATCAATGTAATTATATTACTAGATGGTGTTTCAAGTGTGTCTGATCATATGGACTACTATATGAATGCTACCTAGGTTGTACCCAAAAAACAACAACCTGTCAAGAAAAAGCATATCAAGAGCAAGTTAAGATCACCTGGATCAGCAAGTATAGAGATGACAAAAGAGTAAAGAATCATAATTGACAATGCAGAGGTAGTTGTTTTATTGATCAATGAATATAATTTATGAATGATAGGAATGTACTTACCTTCATATATTATGAATACCAACATGATGTGCAGGAAGAGGAATCGATAGCACAAATGCCTAAAAGAGATATAAGCAAGGATCAAATGGTGAGCAACCTTGGAAGCAACAATTTCGACATTCAGAATATGGAAACAAGATCAAGCTACAATAATGAGGTGAGTGTGTTTATAATAATTCAAAAGTTACATGAATGTAAGAACAACTGGTAAACACAGAAATAATACTGCAGTCCAATAGCTAAAGCTAGGAAGGTAACAATGAAGATCCATCAAAATGGTTACATATATATTCCAGGTAAAACAAATAAAATGAGAGGAACAATCAGGACAGATGGATTACGAATAGTGGACAACTACTGATTTTGATAGTTTGGGCTATATGGATGTAGATAAATTATACAACTCTCAACAGGTGAAGGGATAATGTAAAAGATAATAAAATATCCAAAACAAAATGAAGACTTGCATATAGATCATTGAAATTCCTTTTACATGCATGGATATTTCACAGGGTTGCTGATGGAACAGATTAGAAATTCTTAGAAAGAAATACAAAATGAAGGCAATGCTCAGGTATAAAATTGTGTTGGTAACAATTTTTGAAGTCACAGTCATTGTAATAGAAAATTATAGAACATATATTAGTGTTTACATGACAGTTTATGGATGTGTGTATTACAGGGAACAATACAAACATACATAGATATTCTAGCTGAAAAATATGGACTTGAGGTATATATCAAATATTAAACTGTCATGTATATTGGGAATAAAAAATGAAACCTAAACAATGTACTTGATAAATTTTTTATGTGAAACAGGACATGCATTTGCAAGGATTTGAACAACCAAAAGTACACAAAATGGATGCACAGAGTGATGATGATGAGGTAAAATAAAATTTCATTGCAGTAAATAATCTTGATTATGATGAAAAGACTGAAGAAATGGAAAAACTAACCAGCAATTGCAAATATTCTTGAAGATGGTGAGCAAAGAATCAAAAGAAGAAGTGGCAACACCTAGGGCATTGGTAGTAATAAATTTTGAGGTACAAAAATTAATAATTTGATATCCAGAAATAAAAAAGGATGCATGCATAGTTAAGATAAAAAAATGAAAAACATACTTTGCAGGTAGAAGAAGGAGAAGAAACAAAAGCATGGAATGACAAAAATTACTAGGTCAATGATGGAATCTGTCAAAATGACATTTTCAGTGCGTTACAATTAGAGGAGGTGAGAACAAAATTGGGAACACAAATGTAAAAAAATAGATCAAAATAATAACACAATTTATGGGAATGAATAAATGAAAAACATACAATGTTTTACTTTGTAGATTCCAAATCCAAGAGAGGATGGTTCAGAAGCAAATTTAGTGTCACAAAATGTTGAAGAAGGTAGTAATGAAAACAAAGAAGAGGAAAATGGCAGTCAGGAACTCACAGAAGAAGAAGTTGAAGCATTCATCCGCAGTGAGCAGTTAGCAGCATTTGAAGGAAATGATGCAGACATTGACAACAAATACATGCCACAAATAGGTATGGAGTTCAAGGATAGACATGATGCCCACTACTTCTTCTCCTTCTATGGTTTCCTTGCTGGATTTGAGGTTGTGGTTGCACATGTTACTCGAACAACTAGCAAGAAAAAGAACAATGAGGTATATAAACAAGAAATGAAATACCACAGGTATGGAAAGCCACTAAAGAACAAATAAGAAGATGTTACAGAAGACACCCTACTAGTGGAAGTAGGAAGCACAAACAAAGAGAAAAAGAAGACAAATGTGTAGGTAAAAACAGACTGCAAGTGAGTGATGGTTGTTAAGGAAATAGTAGGAATTTGGAGAGTTGTGAGACTAGATTTAGACCACAAAATCTAGTCCACAAAATCGAAACCAACTATTCAGTGGAAGGAAATACATGACAGACATGAAAAAAGGTATGATCATAACACTGAATGACAACAATATACCGACAAGGAAGATGATAGCAATCCTATTATACCTTAGAGGTGGTTTGACAACACTGCCATACAAGACAAAAGATGTACAGAACATTAGAACAAAAATAAATAGAGAGGTAACTGGAAATGATATGACACAAGCCATGGACTATTTCAAGAAAAGAAAAAAAGAAGACCCAACTTTGTACTACAGATTTCAAGTTGATAAAGATATGAAAGTGAAAAATCTTTTCTGGAGGGAAGGCATATCACTGCAATGGTATGCAGAGTACGGAGAGTGCGTCAGCTTTGAGACAACGTACATGATGAATAGATACAACCTACCATTTACACCATATGTTGGTATAACAGGACGTTCAAACACATGCTTGTTTGCGTGTGCATTCCTATCAGATGAAACAACGACAACTTTGAAATGGGTGTTTGAAACTTTCCTAGACTCGATGGGAGAAAAACACCCAAAATTGATCATAATAGATCAGGACAAAGCAATCAAAACAAATACAAGATTAGCAGAAATGTTTGAAGATACAGTTTACTTCTCAGTGACTGAAGATGAGTTTGAGATGTTGTGGCAGAAAATGATATCTGACTTCAAACTTGAGAATAACAAATACTTCAACAAGATGTGGAACAAAAGAAAGATATTCATACCAGTGTACTACAAAAATGACTTCTACCCATTCATTCAGAGCACTGGCAGAAGTGAAGGTACCAATGCTAGATTTAAAGATAATGTTGGCCCTACATACAGTCTTGTGAGCTTCCTGCGTGAGTATCAAAGAATAATAGATGTCATAAGAAACAAGGAGGAAATAGATGACAACCAAAGCAAGCAGAAGATGCCGAAAGAGCTGTACTATGGTTACACAATAGAGCAACAAGCAGTCGAGTTGTATAACTGGAACATATACCTCAAGTTCATGAACCAACTAAGACAAACAGAGAGCTACAAGTACAAAGAGACAGAGAAGGCAAAATGCTTTGAACTATGGTACAAGTCAAATCAGATTAAAGAAAGGTAGAGAATAAGGAAATATATAGTTTTGACTGACCTGACTGAAGGAAGAGAACAATTCAGCTGCTTATGTGGGAAATTTAACAAGGATGGAATATTCTGTACACACATCTTGAAAGTCATAGTGGAAGAAGAGGTTAAAAAGATACCAGAGAAATACTTTATAGATAGGTGGAGAAAGAAGGAAAAGAAGATTGCAATGCCACTAGTTCGAGAAACATCAACTACACATGAGTTGCTAAGATTTAATTTGCTACCAAGATAAGGGGCAATATTGATATCAAAGGGAGCAAAAAAAGAGATAGCAACACAGTACCTTTTTAAGAGTTCAAAAGGATTGACAAACATCTAGACATGTTACTGGCAGAGGTAGATAGAGGAGCATCATCAAGTGCACTATGGAAAGTGGGCAAACAATTAGTTTGGAGGCATCAAGCAGAACTCTACCAGAGGAAATAGTGGTACTGAGAGATCCAGACAGCATATAATAAAAAGGAAGGCCTAAAAAGCCAAAAAGACTGATGGGAATGGTTGAGCAAGAGCGTGAAAGAATGAGAAAAGCTGAAGCAAAGAAAAAAAACAAGAAACCTGCCATCGCAAGTAAGACTGAAGTTAAAATAAATTTTATAGTATAATTTTGTTATGCATGCTGTAGGTCCACAAGAAAAAAGTAAGAAGAAGTTGAAGAAACGAGACATGAGCAAATACAACGATGACTAGTACAAAAAAATGCAAAAAAAGGGAGGAGTAAAAATATAGGAAAAAGTTGCATCTAGAGCGTGGAAGAAGAGAAAAAGACAATACACTATTTATAAATGTATGCAGTTCAAATCTATTATTATGTAATAAAGAGTATGAGTATTGAATATTCCGGATTCAATTTAATATCATAAACTTATGTATGCCTATTATATGTACTGTATGAAAACTGTTAGATGACAAACCGAAACTAATTACATGCTTGTGTTGCAAAACTTACAGATAGTAAGCTCCTGTGATATGAATGGTTACATTATGTAAATTAATTAATATAGAGAAAAAGAGAATATGATAAGAAATGTTATTTAAGAAGGTACAAAATTTAGAATATGGTTACCTGGCAGAAGGATAGCAAAAATTCAGAATAAAATGTGTAAACTTGAAAACAGAAATAATGCATCTTCTTGTCATAAATCCTAAAAAAACATAGGTAGAAGTGACTAGAAAATACTAATTAAAAGTACAGAAATAGATAAGTGAAAAGATAAAAAGGAAGAAAACTAACCAGAAGAATGTTTGGAGCCAATGTTAGTGGCAAGATAGTTATTAAGGTAAAAAAAATCCTACAAAAAAGAAGGCAGCAAAGCAAACAAATAAAAAAGAGTATGAATAAATGAATATAAATTGAAAACAGATGATAATACAACTTCACCTTGGAATGGCAGGAAAATATCCATCAGCTTAAAAGGGAGAGATGAGGTGAGGACATCAAAAAATAACATAGAATGAAATGTTGAATCCTCATATACATCCCGTATAAACTTAATGAAAGGTACACAAAAAAGGGTAAAATAAAATAAAGAGAGTCATGGTAAGTCGCCAAATAATGATGCAACATTAGTGAGATAACAAAGTTGAAGTAAACATATTAGGAAAACTAGTAGCATAGTAGCAGGCACATATTAAGTTCGAATGTAGCACATTGCGCGACATAGTTCACACTGGTTATCATACGTAATAAAAGCTTGTCTTATTACATGCTCCATGAGCAAGAAATTGCAAGCAACTGTTTTGTAGACGCAGAGCGACTTTGAAGGCTGATGAAGCAAAGATTGGTTGAAGAAGCAGGGACTATAATAGACAACAATTCCATTACTGATTGTCATATGCCTGAAAGAAAAGGTACAAAAATATAAATATCAATATATGATTACATCAATAGCAATACAAGTAGCAAAAGAACCAAAAAAAATAGTGAAATACCTTGTGATCAAATGTGATGACTAGATCCTTGTTTCCATTATTCTTATGAGAAAAAACTAAATCATTTGCTATCTTGATTCTTATGTTTGGGATATCCTTCTCTTGAAACAGATTAGCAAGGAGACTTCTAGGTAATTCCCACTTCTCCAAAAACATCATAACAAAAACTCCAAAATCAACTCTACAAGTAAAAAAAAGAATGATAAATACATTTGTGATAGAAGGATCATGAATTTATGAGTTCCAAAATAAAAAAGTAAAATAAATGAAGAAGTATATGAGTAGTAAAAAAAGGAAAAGTCATACTCATTAGATTCAGACTGTCGAGGTACACGTGGGTAAAGCAATTCAGATTCTTCAAAATGCTTGGAAACACAAACATACTTATTTCACCCGAATACAAATGAAGGGATCTATAATAAACACACTAGTTTATTAGAAATTATAAAAAAAATTTAGAGAAGAAAAAACAAATGTAGAGACATACCATTTGATCTTTAATATACACATGATATTCATCATTTTTAGTGTAATATGAATCAAGGAAAACAAATTTGGAGTCCTTGATGTCAACAATGAATAGAAACTAATGATCATCATAAAAAGTAGGGAAATATAGCTGCAAAAAAGAATAAAAAACAATGTTTAATAGATGATTTATTATGTGTAAAGTTAAACTGTAATTTCAACAAAATATAAATATAGAAATAAAATGGAAAAAAGGAGCATACAAGATCAGACTGGTGCAGCGGACGGGTCTTTCTAGATCATTTAAGTGCTTTTAATAATATCTTCACTTGCATCATGAGGGTCCTTTAACAGTTGTTCCTAATAATACAAAACAGAAGATCAAAAAGATATAATAAGTAATATGTTACAACAGACAGAGATACAAATGAAACTTTATAAATAAAGAAACTTAATAAAACTTACAGAAATGTTAGAGAAGAAGTAATGGCGCTTTGAATCATTTGGGTGTCCTTTTGGTGTGCAAAAGAAGTGGTAGCAAAAGGTAACAATCACAAAGTTATTAACACAACCACCTCGTTTAAGATATTCACCTAAGGACCAGAATGTGCATCTAACTCCACCAAATAGAACTGCATTCTCACTATGAGACATAATACAAAAGTAAAAATATAAGCACAATAAAAGTATTAATTGAGAGAACAAAATAACAAAAAAGTGGAAATAGGAAAAGGAATATACTAACCTACTGGAACTTGAGGAGGCTAAACTGCAGGTAGCTTGATAATTAGCAATTTTAGATTTGCTAACATGGTACTTATTGCTTTGCGTGACAAACTTATCAGCAAGAAAATGACTTGGAACTACTAGTCTTCTTGGTCCATGAATTGGAACTTTACCTCCAGTTGAGGAATTTCTTACTTTGTAGTCAGGAAATTTTTGAAAACTTTCAGGATCCAGGGAAGAATTGGAAGGGCAAACATGAATTTTCCTAACAGATGGAGTTTGAATAGATGATTTGAAATTATTAGAATTGGCATTGTACAATGCATCAGCTTTCTGCACCATATCATGAACATTCTCAGCCAAGGTCCTTGACCCAACAATTTGAATATTGGGAGAAGATTGTACCTTTAAATAAAATAAAGGGTAAACAATGAAATATAAAAAATACATTCATAAATATTAGAAAGAAAAATGAAAATTAACTTAAACAACTTCCATTTTTATGAGAAGCAACACATGCATCTTTCTTAGTAGAACTGCGAATAGAAGGAAAAATAGGAGCCTTCTTTGACAAATTTGGAGTAATACGAGGGCAATCATAATATAGTCCTAAAATGAAATGAAAAAGATTAGAGAAGAATAAAAAAAGAAGAAAACTTAGAAAAATAAAAATATGTGGAATAAAAACACTTGTTTGAAAAATACAAAAAAGAAAAAAAGAAAGATAATCTAACCTCCTGTGAGTCTATGAGAATAGTATTAGCAAAAGCACAAGGGTCCTGAGAAAATAATTTAAAAGAAGAAAGATGATGTAGAAATAAAAAGTAACATAATGTCCAAAGTGCAATACTACAGACCTATAGAGCTACGACGCCTTGAACAAGGTGGAGAAACAGAATCTGGAGCATAATCATTAACAATGCGTATAACATTTTTATCTCCAGAAACAGAATGACTGAGAGATATGCATTTTGACTGTTGATGACTTAATCTAGCAAATTTCAACATATCAGACACAGGCTTTTGAACAGAATCTTTCTGAGTCAAAGGTATCTGATCAAATGATTTATCCAAATTGCACTTAATTTTGCCGTATATATCCGTTTTCCGACATGAGAGAAAGGAAAATGAAAAGGAAAAGTATTAGCAAAAAGAAAAAGGGACATCAAAACCAAAACTAGAAAAGAAAGGATATGTTACAAAAATTGAAAGCAAGGAAAATACAAAGATGTAGATAGAATATTACTGCTACATCGAGCATCAGTAACGGGGGGCTGAAAATATGTTTGTGAGATTCCTTTGTCAGCAGCGGTAGTTACAACTGAATGGAAAAATAAATGAAAAAATTCACATTAAAAAAAATAAAAAGGCATATAATAGAAGTGAATAATGTAGATAATTATAATTTCAAATTTATAACTAACCATTTTAACCAACTTTTTCATAAGATGATCAACCTCTGTGTTGCCAGACTAGAGAAAGAACATAGGGAATATAATGAGAATGCATGAAAAAGGTTGGTTTTAAAAAAACTAAATGATTGAGGTAAGAATGGAAGAATACTCATATTTTTTGAAGTAGGAGCTGTAGTTTTATGATGTTGAGATTGATGTCGAACAGAAGGTGAAGTCCTCGAACGCTGGACAAAATTGAAATGTTAAAAAAGTCTAATGCATAATATCGAAAAGTATAAAAAATATAGAATGTTAATATAACAGATGTAAACTTAAGAGATGGAAAAAAAGAAAATACCTTTCCAATATCAGCAGATTTATCAGAACTGGGTCCTTGAGGGGGAGGATCTATTTAAATGGTATATTTTTCATGATAGAAAGAAACAAGACAATAGAAATTGAAACATGAATAACATAAGAAAAAGAAAATGAAGGTAGCAGTAACCTGGAAAATCATGAAAACCAAAAGAAGGAGGAGGATTAGATTGGGGACCACCGCCGGGATCTGAGTGCGATGGAGATGGACTGGATCTTCAGAATGAGTTCTTTCAGTTTCAGCTATGGCTTTCATTAGTTGAACAACAAGATCCTTAATTCTAGTAGTAACATTGGAAGCATAATTCAAAACCTTTGTAAACATCCTTTTGAGATCATCAGAAACATTGTCAAGAGAAGTCACATCCAAGTTAATGGACAAGCCATACATGGAGCGATGCTTTTGAACCAACTCTGAAATTTTAACCTTCAAAGTATGAGGTATCTTACAACCAGCAACTTCTTCCAACTGTTGACAGAAATCATCATCCAAAGTGACATCAGGTTCAGTAGACCTGAATAGACAATACTGCAAGGAAAAAATGAAACTCAATTAAAATATGAAAAAAAGACAAATAAAAAGAGTGTAGACAAAATAACAATGAATTAGACAATACAATTCAAAAATAGATAAAAATGAGGATGATCAAACTTGAGCATAGCAGATAGAATCATAATCAAGTAGAGGTCTATGTCCATATACTCCAAGAGGCTTCTTATCAAGGTCTGAGTAGAATTGAATCATGGAATCTTTCCAAACAGAGATCCAAGGTATATCAGGTTTAACTTGACATTGATAGAAATCAATGTGATTCAAATACATGACCTAAGGAAAAAATACAAAAACATAAATGTGATTGATCTATTTCCATATACTCATTGAGATGAGTAGAGAAAACAATGATAAATCTTATAAATAACTAAGCAGTAGCAAGAGTCAAAATAAAAAAAATCATATATTATCATTGATCAGATGACCATGGAAAAGCAATGAATAAGCACTAAAAAATAAACATAGGCTTGATAAACATATGGAGAAAAAGAAAGACTTAACACAAAAAATTAGGAAGACTTACATCGAGATAATATATACATCCACCTAGACATTGTCGAGACTTTGAACTGCCAGCGCTAGAATTCACTCTATTGAAGACCTTAACATGACCTAGAAGCCAAGATAGAACCAGGCCACACCAATCGTAGTCTTTTGCATTATCGATATCTTTGAAGACACCGAAATATTTTGGGCTGGGAATCAATGATGTGTTGGAGCATAGAAAACTACTAAGGGCATCAACCATAAAGCACACAAAGACATCCTCATCAGACATTTCAGCTTGCTTGATGATTTTCTTAGCAAAAAAAGTGACTTGGGGTATATGCTCCTTGCCAAATTTTGACAGAACAATTGACTTTCCAACATTGGAGTCAGCTAGAAATGGTTTTGGACCAAGAGGAAGGCCCAGCACTAGATTGATACATTCCTTAGTAAGGGATATAACCTTTACACACAAAAAAAAACACATGGACAGACTGGGGCTCAGAAAACAAAATGAACATAGCTGAATTGAAGACATGCTCAGAAAATTATCATAATAAAGCTACTAAGACATAGGAACAAAATAGGATATGCAGATAATGGTAAATACTAAAATAAGATGAAGAAATCAATAAAGTTGTAATCAGTAGAAAACACAAAAGCTGTGACCAGATTTATATGCGTACTCAAGGGAAATACCTAAGTAACAGAATAGTCACATGTCTCAGAATTACAAAAAATAAAAAGAGGCCACAACAAAAATCCTAGAGCCCCGCGAAATTAACAACTCAATGATCCATATGTTACAAAATAATGAACAAAGTAAATAGTGTAACTACAGAAAAGAAAGGAATACAAATCCTTAGTAAGGAAGATAACCTTTCCTCCCAAAATAATATCACCAGATTTTGAATCAACATGGCGTGCAATCCAGGTCGCGATTTTTTTAGGGATAGAGCACTTGCTAAATAGGAGAAGAGAGCCAAAACCATAACCTTCAATGACAGCTCTTTGGTGAGGTGTCAAAGCATCAATGAGATTTGCGAATGCAGTAGCAGAAAATCTAGTAAAACCATCATCAGTGTTCTTAGTGACCTTAGACCTTTTAGACTGTAAATAAAAGAGGAAAAAATAGAATCAAATGAGAGCGTGATTCAAAAAAAACAAATAGAGTTTGGTTCCATAATATATTAGAAAAATAATATACAGTAAAGTGAAATATATAAACCTTATGCTTTGAAGAGGAAGATAACTCACGCTTCAACTTCTTAATAAGCTTGAACTGAGAGATAAAAAGAGTTTAATATTAGAATATAAGACAATCAATCAAATAGATTGAACTAAAAGCAGAGTACAGTGCAGGAGAATGTATATGAAAAAAAGTACACAGTTACCATACATCTCTCATAACTAGGTCAAAGAGAGCTTGGTTAAAACCTTCAGTGCTGTCGGATGATGAAGATGACTTCATTTAAATATGAAAAAAAGATATTGATATAAGTTAAAATATAGAATAACACAACTACATAAACTTCAAAAAAAATTGAATTAAACTCATTATACTAACATTAGATTGGGCTTCATGGTCGGAAACAAGATTAGGTGAGTCAGAATCAAAGGTAGGTAGTTGAGAGCATTGCACATCTTCGAAATCAGGGTCCTCAGATTCAGCACTAGATATGTCAGCAGCATGAGTAGAGCGTTTCCGAGTCATCTGGAATGGGTTACCTAAATCAAAGAATGAATGGATCCACATAAAATCCTAGAGAGAGGATGGATTAACCACAATAAAAGTAGATCAGAAAACCGATGAATCAGGCAATCCCACCACCGCCAAATCCTAGAATGAGCTAAGCAACTAGATCACATAAGAACAAATAAACATATAAGCTTATACTAAGGGTGCAACAAAATTTCAATTGCAAATAGTATTTCAATTGCTAATAATTAAATGGATGCAACAAAATAATCACTATCAAATCATAATTTACAAGTACATATGCATCATAGTTCAGAGGATACAAAACACTATAGAAACCAAATTGAATCTCATGAGTATAATCAAAGAGATACATCAAGCTATAATCAAGAAATTGAACATAGTAAACAGTTTCAGATAGGGACGATATCATCAAGTACAGACAAGCCTAATAAATCCTAGAAAATTAACGAAGCAGCAAACCCTAGCGGAGATTTTTTCAGATAGAGAAGCTAAATTATACGTACTAACAGCAAGTGATCATCGAAAGGATATTACCAGCATATTACCGGATAACGCGAATTTAAATAGGACAAAGCTAAAATAGGACACAAATTTGAACGAAAGGATTGAAACAGAGGGAAATAGTGCACAGCTACGAACGAATCACCAAGTTAAACAACACACATACTGAATTAGAACTCCACAGAACAAGAGATACTCAGATTAGCATAAGAAACTAGTGGATTTTGACAAAATCAAATAGGTATGTGCCAACAAAGAATGAAATCAGAGGGAGCGCAGACAATCAAATCGGATACATATAAGCTTAATACTAAAGCATAGAAAACTAAGCAATTAATTGTACTCATAAACATATAAGCTTATACTAAGGGTGCAGCAAAATTTCAAATGCTACCAAGTAGTAGAAGGATAATTAAATGGATACATCAAAATAATCATTATCAAATCATAATTTACATGTACATATGCATCATAGTTCAGAGGATACAAAACAATATAAGAACAAATCCTAGAATGAGCTGAGCAACTAGATCACATAAGAACAAATAAAAATAGAAACTACAAACAAATCAAAACCCACGAGAACTACTAAATCGACAACATAAAGGATGGGGGTTGATCAAAAGGGTAAGGATGCCACGAACCCTAAGGGCGAAATAGATGACAAAATCAACACCGCGATAAAAATCACAGAACAATAGAATAGAAAAGGGGGGAATCGAGAAAACAAAAACTAAAGCACCGAAGCAGAACAACAACAACCAAGGGAACTAATGGATAAACTCGATCCAACGAGGGGGAAATCACCATAGTGGTCGGAAGCCTAGAATCACCACTCGATGCTGGGATCTAGGAAACACAACAGTGGAGGGGAGAAATGAAATAAAACATCAAAGCAGAACAACAAAAATCAAGAGGGGGATCGAAAAAACAAAACCATGAACCGAAGCATAACAACAACAACCAAGGAAACTAGATCCAACAACGAGAACTCACCGCGGCGACCGGAAACCTAGAATCGCTACGCGTCACCTGGATCTAGAATACCGAACAATGGAAGGGGGAAATGAAACAAAGCACATAGGATTAACGGAGGGCACGCAGCGCCAAGGATTCAACGAGGATGAACGAATCAGAAACAAACAAAATACATATCATCAAAATCGTACGTGACCAAAAATACCAAAACACATAGGATTGGGAACGGTGGGAGTCGAGCAATCAAATCAAATTCGCGCATCTAATGGAACAATATCAACTGGAAGCTAAATGACTAAGCAAACGCGCCATGAACCTAGGGGAGAATCAAAAAACTGCAACGCAGAATCATCAAATCACCAGGGGTGTGACCAAAAAATCTCAACACAAAAAGCGAATCAACGCAAACAACAGAAACACAGGGAGAGGGGCGCAATCAAACAACACATCTACTAGAGCGAAATGGGTAGACGGAGTAGAAATCTCACCGGGGCGGCCGAAACCCTAGCTCCACCTCGAATCGTCGCGGCTCGGGAACGGGGAGGAGAAAGACGAAGCGACTAAAGGTGAAGCGGAAGAGACGCGAAAGAGACGAGAAAGAAACATAAGTAATGGCGCGTTTTCCAAATACAAACAGTGACGCGGGCCCACAAGTCAGAGAGACAAAGCAAAACAATGGTGTTGGGAGAACGTGAAGCGCCAAATCCACATCCAACGGCCAAAAAAATCGAGTGAGCACCGTCCTCAAATCACACGTGTGAGGTTTAGCTTTTCCTTAAAAAAAAAGTATGCACCAATACCGATGTGCAATAGTGCTAATTGTTATTGCACACAGTTTGCATCTTTTTATTGTACTACTGCGTGTCAACTGCTGTTAAGTTTTTCGTTTTTCAAGAACACTAGCATCCCAACCGCAGGTTCGTTTGATCCAGGGCGCTTTTCGTAACAGTTGGACGTAGCATCTCGAGGCGTCGTCCCCGGCTGATTTCCCTTTAAAAATGTAGCGGGATGGCGCGAGGGTGTCCACATGATCGGCTCATCCCCACGCGCCCCCGGCGCAGCCGAGTTCCACGCCGCGCCCGCGTCCACTCGCGTCGCGTCGCGCTGCACGCATCGGCGTCACGTGCCGGTGGCGACGTCTGGCGCTACAAGAAGCCCCCGCGCCCCGCAGGCCTTTCTGATCAGCTTCTTTCTCCGAGCGTCGAGCGAGAGAGAGAGATGGAGCAGCAGCAGCAGCTGCGCGACGGCGATGGCGGCGCGGCGGAGGGGGACATCGAGCGGCTCCCCGCCGACCTCCTCGCGCACGTCCTCTCCCTCCTCCCCTCCTTCCGCGACCTCTCCATGTACGAACCACTCGCTTCCTCTGATCGATGGATTCTGCCCGGCTTCTTAGCTGATGTGCCATGTCGATCGTGACTCGAATTGCTTATGTTCTGCTTCTATGTGTTGTGGCCGTCAGGGCGGGGGGAGTGAGCCGGAGGTGGCGCCGGGCGGTGGAGCGGTCGCTGGCGTCGCGGCGGCGGCTGAGCTTCGCGGGGCAGCGTACCGGCGACGACACCGCCGCGCGCCTCGTTCGCGCCGCCGTCAACCTCCGCGACCTCGACATGTGAGTTCACCGGCTCGATATCGCCTACGCTTCTATGTTCTATCTCTCCCTCTCCCTCGATCGACCGATCAGTCCTTTCCTAACGCTGTCTCCCCGTTCTTGGAGTTCACGAAGCTGCTGGGGGTGCCAAATCTCCGACGAAGGCTTGATCAAGATTTCAACCGCGGATTGCGTCGGGAAGCTGACGTCCATATCGCTCTGGGGATTGGCTGGAATTACAGATAAGGGCGTTGTTCAGCTGGTGAGAACGGGAATCTTCTGATTAGCTTGTAGATGACCTCTTGTCAGTATTCAGATTGAAGTCATTAGCTCTTGCCCATTGACAGAAAAAATTGAACGAAATGGTCTCTGCTATTTTTCATTAACCTGATCTTTTTGTCAAGTGTACGTGAATCAATTTTCTTGGTCATTAAATTTGCGTAGAGATTGATATATGTTATTTGATAGGATGTTGACTTATGCTCAAGAAAAAGTTGGGTTGCTTTACAAATTATAATTGTGTAACTTGTTTGGTTTTGCTTTCTCATCATCTGCTTATAATTTTATTCATTCTTTTCTGGGTCATGTCACCATGTAGACTATTAGGTTGTTACTTGAAGAGTGATCCATGTCTGGGGTGAACTCACCTCTCTCTATCTGCAAGAAAAAAATTGTTGACAATTTGGTTAACTTGAGTAAGCTTGTCCTTGCAGTGTTAATGTCCATTATAAGAAATGTGCTTTTGTCAAACGTCCCTTCAGATTTCTTGTGGTTAGCGCATCAATTGCTTTCAGTTTTTCCTAGGTCATGTACCAGTGTATTAGACTTTGCAGCATGTCGAGAATCGGAATGATCTTTATGATTATTTAAGCAAATAGAACTCATATCTGCAATGCTAGCAGTTTGGTGATTCAGACCACTAAGAACTTTTTTTAGGTGCTATTTGCCCTCATAACAATTGCGCTTTTCTCAATCTCCCCTGTAGGTTTCAAGGGCTTATTCTCTTCAGCACCTGAATATTGGTGGGACATTCATCACAGACGAGTCCCTGAATGCAGTTGCAAATAGCTGCACAGATCTGAAGGTGCGCCTCTCGTTTATGAACTTCAATTATTTCAGTATTGCAAATTATGAACCTGACGAAGCACCTTATGAAAATTGGGTATAGGAACAGTCCAGTCGGTAGTTTGAACTTTGAAGATACTTCTAGTAGAAGATATTTGAATTATGACATTATTCTGATACTTTGGAATTAACTAGACAATGAGGAAAATAAAAACGTGGAACAAATCAATGAACTTGGTTGGAACAAATTAATGAACTTGGTTTGTTGGGCCTATCACGGAACAGTGATCCATTCAATTTTGGTCCGTGGTACATTGGCTGGGAGCAGATTAAGTATAGCTTGGACTTATTATGCGTAATTATGTGACAAATAATGCTAGGTAGCAATTGAGAATTCCTTTTGTCATCGTTCATGTGATCAGAATATGCATACAGGAATTTGAGTCTGCTGTTCTTTTTGTATGTTTTCTAAACATTGTTTTTTCACTATATAGTAAGCTGTAATTATTCAGACCACCAGCCCACCACTGCTTTAGCACAAAGAGGGGAATTCAGTATCAGAGTAACTAGGTCGTCTGGTCTTTTTACCTAACAGGGATACATGAATATATCCTTGCTGCACTAGTAGTTACATTTTTTTTATTTAAGCTCAATCTCTTTGATGAAGATAGAATCACAGAGATACAGGCTTGTGCATCTGCCCCTATGCCCATAAATCCACTTTCTTTCCCGGAAAATGCTTGTCAACATTTGCTGTTTAGTAGAGAAAGTGAGGTTCACTAGACTCTGTTTGGTAGAGAAAATGAGGTCAACTACACTCTGCATTAGCTTTCCGTTTGGGCGCTAACTGGAATCGACTCCTTTAATGCAATGAAACACGATGACTCACACAATTCTCCTGTGTTCAAGAGAAAACTACTGATCGTGAGGCCAATCTCAGTGTATGGTTTCATCGCACTGTTACCAAGATTGTCATGTCATGAAACTGTTACTCTCATTGCACAGTTTCATAGACAGCCTATAACATTTAATTTTTGCATAGAGTTATGATCAAATGTGTCATGCAATGAAACTATAACATTCTCAGTGTAAATTTCATTGGGTTTCATGAGACTCGGTAACTGTGCCAGGTGGGTTTCATGGGATGAAACTCCTCTCTCCTCTCTTTTCATAATTAGGTTGCCAAGTCAGCAAAACTGCTGATGTGGCATAGAATTTAATGCCTATAAAACCCTCCGTGACACCCCACTAAAACTGGCCTTAGAGGGTGTTTGGATCTTTAGTCCAGACTAAAATTCATGTCACATCGAATATTCGGAGGTTAATTAGGAGGATTAAGCATGAGCTAAAACTAATGGAGTCTAATTCCCAAGACGAATCTATTAAGCCTAATTAATCGATCATTAGTACATGTTTACTATAGCACCGCATTGTCAAATCATGGACTAATTAGGCTTAATAGATTCATCTCGCAAATTAGCCTCCATCTATACAATTAGTTTTATAATTAGTCTATATTTAATATTTCTAATTAGTATCTAAACATTCGATGCGACAACAAACGGTACTTATATAGTTATGCTTTCCACTAAGGAAAACATGGAACAAATCAATGGACTTGGTTCCTTGGTCCTGTCATAGAACAGCATTTATCTTAAGTCCGGGGGCCACGGCCATCAGCTGGACAGATGCTTGTCGTGCTCGTGCAGATTGAGGTGGCCAGTGGAGCTAGATACTGATTTTATTGTCAGGATCTGGCGTGCAGTACCTGACCACGAACCCATGATGCTGCCGTTTTATACTGCGCGGTGCCTTTCGGAACATCCCTGGCTGTCTGTCTGTTATATCACATAAACGTAGGCTGCTAATAGTTTTTCCTACAGCTGTGAGGGGGTTAGTTAGCTTTCAGAGCTTTGACCAGAGTCGTTGTGCAGCTATATGCTGATATTCCTGAATCCTTTAGTGAACAGTGAACACTACATTGGGAAGCAGCAGTGATTACATACAGCCAGGCCATCCTATATTCCTATTTGTGCAGATTTATTTCCAGCAAACTAATCCAAACAGAGAAATTCCAAAGTACTTACCTGTGGCATTTAGTTTTACTGTTATGCACACTGCACAGCATAAAAATGGTTTGGTCAAAACATATCATGCATGAACTTGGTCACAACATACAATTTGCAACGTGTTAACCATCTGCAAAGTTCAGATCACCTGAAATGGAAATCTGAGTTGCTGACAAGTGCTTGAAAGATGCAGTTGACTTGCATGCTGAGTTGCTGACAGTGTGGTGGGGTGTGTCTTCCATTCCATTCCATTCCATGTGCAGAGCATCATCCTGTGGAGCTGCCGGCACGTGACGGAGGCCGGGCTGGTGGCGCTGGTGAACAATTGCCGGCGGCTGGAGTGCATCAACGTGGGCGGCATGCGGGTCCCGCCGGAGAGCTTCGTGGGCCTGCTCTCCATCAGCCCCGCCCTGCGGATCAGGTCCATCCCCCAGATCCTCAACGCCGGGGTGCAGGTCTCTTGATTGATGCCGCCGTCCATGGACAAGGATTGTTACAAAAGCCCGCCATGAGCCCATGCCCATCACTACTTGTTCATGGCAGGAATCATCACAAGGGATCCATGAAATAAAGGATCAATTGTTGTTTCGTGTTGTCCTGATTATTGCTCTCCAAAAAAAAAAGATGTGTTGATTTGAAAATTGTATCTTTTGTATATTCATTCACACCTGTACATGATTTTACACAGAATAAGTGGTACCACCACAAGTACAGATTGTGAGAGGAAGGGCATACATGACTATGTACTAATGAACCATATAGTAAGTTAAAGTTCAGATAAATCTTAATGTTCAGTTTGATGGGCGATCTGATAAAAAGAAATGGTTAAATAAGACTGCATGGTGCTAGCTTGTGGATAGAAA
Organism: Setaria viridis; assembly: GCF_005286985.2. Taxonomy (NCBI): domain Eukaryota; kingdom Viridiplantae; phylum Streptophyta; class Magnoliopsida; order Poales; family Poaceae; genus Setaria; species Setaria viridis. The sequence goes on from NC_048266.2 coordinate 4,575,444, forward strand.
CCTTCAGCGACCTCCTTTAGGATCTTGTCTATTTTTTTCGTACAAAAAGGGAAATCGTTGCAGATGGATCGTCTAGAGTCATACTTGGAGACCTATATTCCACCAAGATGAGCTTCAGGATGGCAGCGTCTCACCAAACCATGCATGATTCACCCACCAGTGAGACAAGGACGCGAACCCAACTCCGGCAACCTGCTTAACTGTCCTGGAACCCACTCTCTGATGGGTTGATTTCCTTGCACGCCACTTCCATTAAGTGATGATCAAGCTGCTACAAAACTGCTACCCCTCACATGGCTGCCTGACTGACAAAGTGGTTAGTTCTTTGCCAAACTATGGCAAGTCTACAAGACTTGGAATTTGGGGCAGTGGTTAGTTCCTGGAACCCAACTAAGACCTTGTTTAGTTCACCCCCAAATCCCAACTTTGGCACTATGCAAAAAGAAGATTCCCCATCATATCAAACTTGCGGTACATGCATGGAGTACTAAATGTAGACGAAATTAAAAACTAATTGCACAGTTTTGTTGTACTTTGCGAGACGAATCTTTTGAGCCTAATTAGTCAATGTTTGGATAATAATTCACAAATACAAACGAAACGTTACAGTGTGCTACAGTGCTAGCACAGTGATTTTGGCACTCCAAAATTGGGCAACTAAACATGGCCTAATGCGGTGGTTAGTTCCTGGAACCCAACTAATGAAGTTTGCTCTAGGATTTCTTTTTGCAATTTGGGGCATTGGGTCTTGCGACTTAAAAAAAATACTTAGAAATTTGGAATCGGCATGCCAAACTGCATTATGATTGGTTTTTCCTTTTGTTCTATCCATAACAGCACATGGCCACAGGCCACATGGGCACTCAACTATCTGTCCTCTGACAGAGAAGGTTCTGTTCACAATCAAGTCGTTCGGCAAGCTACAGCTCTACATATAGATGCTACAAGCAAATATCTGCACGCAGCTGTCGCTGTCGATGAACTCCTCGCTCGAGCAACTGGATGCCATCTCTGTCAAAATGTGGAGTGATCGACAGACTGGGTAAAATTTCAAAGAGCACACGTACCAAACAAGAATGGAGTCCACAACTCTGGATGAATGCAAAATGCACCGAATTTGGCAGCTATGGGTAAAATTTCAAAGAGCACACGTACCAAACAAGAATGGAGTCCACAACTCTGGATGAATGCAAAATGCGCCGAATTTGGCAGCATGCCAGCTTCGATTCGACCAAGTTACCGACTTCCATTGTCTGAACTCTGAAGCGCTGAACTTTTGCCAAATTCCGGTTGGAGAGTATCGACATCGTTGAATTCGTCAGCAATTCGAAGTATGTTGTCAAGCTAGTATACAACGAAGCATAAAAACACTGGATCGGATCTTCATCGTATATGGAAATTAATATAATGATCTCGACATTTACGCATGAAATGGTGACAATTTCCAAGAAGATAGATTACAGGGCCAAGAAAGGAAGAGCCAAAAAGACGGTGGATAATTAATGCTGCGCGTCGTCGCCTATGATTGGAGTCGGGAGGCGGCGCCGGCGCCGTCGTCGGTGCGGGGTAGGCCGGTGGGGCAGCCGAGTAACGCTCACTTGACGCGGCGGCAGAGGGTGACGCCGTCGCCGACGGGGAGCTGGCAGATCTCGACGCGCTCGTCGGCGGCGAGCGCCTTGTTGAGGACGAGCACGAAGTCGCGGTAGTAGCGGATGTACTTGCGCATGGGGGCGTCGTTGGGGAGCACGACGGAGCCGTTCCACAGCGTGTTGTCGTAGCCGATGAGGCCGCCCAGCTTCACCAGCTTGAGCAGCCTCTCGTGGTAGTTGAGGTAGTTGTCCTTGTCGGCGTCCACGAAGACGAAGTCGAAGCTGCCGTGGTTCTTCTCCTGAAAGCATGGAGCAGAGGATTCAGGATCATTCGAGGCTCGATGTCAGGGGCCGGCCGCGATTTTTGGACGGGCAAGGTCAAGGACAGGAGAATCGGGCAGCATTTTTTTCGTACGTCGGCGATGAGGTCGTCGAGGACGGGGAGCGCGGGGCCCTCGCGGAAGTCGATCTTGTGGGCGACGCCGGCCTTCTCGATGCAGGGCAGGCCGAGCTCGTAGTTCTCGCGGTTGATGTCCATGGCCAAGATCTGCCATTCCAAGTCGAACCCGAAAAGAAAAATCAGCATTCTTTTCCATCAGCGGACCGCTGCTGCTGCTGCAATCCCAGAACAGGGAGGCAGATCTGGGAAGAAACAAAAGGAACTGACCGTGCCGTCCTCGGGGAGGGCGAGCGCGGTGGCGAGGAGGGAGTAGCCGGTGTAGACGCCGATCTCCATGGTCTTCTTGGCGCCGATGAGCTTGATGAGCATGTTGAGGAACTGCCCCTCGTCCGCCGACGTCGTCATCAGGTTCCTGCAGGACGCGGAAGGCATCGAATTTCAGATCTGACCAAGCTCGATTCGCATCGACCAAAGGCACACATACGTACCAGGGGTGCTTGGCGGTGATCTCGCGGAGCTCCTTCATGTTCTCCGGCTCCCGCGGGTACACGCTCGTGTCCAGGATGTACTGCGGATTTTGGAAAAATCCCGAATCAGTCAGCTCCTCAGAACCACACAGCAAAGGAGGAGGAGGAAGAAGATCTAGAGCGCGAGCGCGAGAGCTCGGGAATGGACAGGTACCTGGTAGAGGTCATCGCTCTTGAGCAGGCTCTTGTGTCCCACCTCGGAGTGGCGCGTCTTCTGCTCGCCGTTGCCGTTGGCCTGCTGCTGCTCCGCCGCCGCGGGCTGCTCCGCCGCCTTCGCCGCCTCGGCCGCCGTGCTGGCCATTGCCGATGGTACGGTAGTGGCTGCTGAACGGGTCTGGGAGATCTGGGTACGAGAGGGGGTGTAGCTGGATTGACCGAACCTTGCCTTTGGCTGCCAGGACGAGGCTGGCTGGCTGGCTGGGTCATATAACGCGCGGCCGCGGCAGCAGCGTGGCGGTTGGGCGGGGCATGTGAGGTGAGGTGAGCCAGGTAGGCGACGCGATGACCAGTAGGGCTAGCTAGTCGATAGAGGAGATGGGAGAACGTGAGGCAGTCGTGGGGGGCCGGCGCGCCAGCGGTCGTTGTGGGTAGGTGGGGACGTGGGGTGGCCGCGACATGGGGGTTGGGGGGGGAGGGGGACGAGGACGACGGGGGCTCGGCTCAGTGCGGCGTGCGCGCGCGGGTGCGGCCGTGTGGGGTGGGTGGCGGGCGCTGGAACCGCGCGTTCCGGTCAGAGGGGACGGCCTCGCTCTCGCTCCTGTTCCCGGGCAGCCGGGGTGCCCCGCTCGCCCGGTGGTCTGGTGCTGCGCGTCCATGGCCATGGGGGCATGTGGCACTGTCCAGTTGGGAGCGGAGGGTTGGTGGGAGAGGGGCGCGGCTGACTCTGCCCGGTGGTGCTGGCCGCCCGCCGAGACGGCGAGGCCTTGATGGTGGGGCCTCGCGGTTTGCCTTGCTATCCATCCTCCTCTTCTTCCAGACCGGGACCGGGGCATGATCCGTTGGTCGTCGCGGGGCCCGGCGGAAGAAGCACCCAATTGGCGCCTGCCGTGGGGGACGGGACGGTCCGCCCACCAACCCACCATACTTTTCCGTGCATCAATCATTGTTGGAGTCGAGACTGGCTCCACTTTTCTGGTAGGAGCAGGTGGAGGAGCGAGCGGCAATGCATATGCGTCGCACGCACCCGCGCCCTCTGCGGCTGCTTGCACCGGCCAATAAATTGGGCTGCGTCCCTGCCGATTTCTGGGCTGGATTAGTGAGATGAAGAGCCCGATTGGTTAGCTACCAAGATTTGGGCATGCCAAAATTTTAGCATACCAATTATTTGGCCACCATTCGGTTTGCTACCAAATGTTGCCAATGTCTCACATCTGACTTACCAAAATGTTGGCAAGTTTTTTGCCAGCTTTTGACTTGCCAAAACCTTGGCATGCCAATTTTGTTTGGTAGATAACCAATCAGTCTCGAAGGGCGATTCATCACCTGACTGTTGAGCTGAGCTTCATCGATCAGTCCCCACGAAATGTGTGTACGGAACCCGTTGTTTCGCGGAGCTAAAACACGGCAGCAGTGCATTCAGCCAGCGCACCATTTTTTTTTTTGTTTTATGTAGGGGATGGGCACGAGCAGCCCGGGGGGAGGAAACGGACAAACCAACCGGTGGCCGGTTGCGCATGATAAAGGCGCCGTGGCTTGTGTTGTTGTCGTGTCGGCCGCGGAAGACGTCAGGCGGCCACCGCGCGCGTGCCCGGGTACAGTTTTTTTTTTAAAAAAAGAATAATGCCCGGGTACAGTTTGCGAAACGGCCCACGAGCGGGAGCAGGCAACGGGCTGCCGCTTTGCGTGCCACACACGCGCGGGGCCAAATGCGGCGGGCAAGCTCTGAAGAAGAAGAGGGGTAGGCGTAGGCGGCCAGGGCGCCGAGGAGTATCGGGAGGCCCAGCCGCCGCCGTGGCCGGCTGACCGGGGCCCGAGGAGCAAGCAAGTTGCATTGGTTGGTGCACCGTACGTGCTGAGATCGGACAACAGATTGGCCACCGCCGATCAGAACATGGACCTGACGTCCTGACCCAACGGCCAACGCCATGCAGGGGACATGACACACGAGCAGCTGCAGCCTGGGGAAGAAACGGACAAACGAGCCGGCGGCCGGTTGCGTGCGGCGTAGGAGGCCCGTGTCCGCAACCGAAGCTGGCGTGCGTGCTGGAGGCCCTCCCCCCGATAGATGACGGGTGCACGGTGGCTTCTGGCCATTTCGGCCGCGGGAGACGTCACAAGTGGCCGGCGCGAGCGGGGGCAGAGACAAGGGCTGCCGCCTGCGATCGAGCCACGCGCCGCGCGGGGCCAATGTGGAAGACGAGAGAGGAGTCGGGAAGCCCGGCCGGCACCGTGGCCACCTGACCGCGCGCGGAGAAACTGGGTGCCGTAGGCCACGCCCGCGAGAGCTGCAGCTCCACCGGCGCCGAGGCCCCCGGGTGTCTTGTTTAGTTGCCTAACTTTGGGCTGCCCAAATTACTGTAGCAATACTGTAGTGTTTCGTTTGTATTTGTGAATTATTGTCCAAATATTGACTAATTAGGCTCAAAAGATTCGTCTCGCAAAGTACAACAAACTGTGCAATTAGTTTTTGATTTCATCTACATTCAGTACTCCATGCATGTACCGTAAGTTTGATATTTCTTTTTGCATAGTGCTAAAGTTGGGATTTGGGGGTGAACCAAGGCCTTGGTTGGTTTGGTTGCCGCCACCGTGCTGTGACTCGAATGTGAATTCGTGATTGCACAACAGCAGATTGGCCAGCGCCGATCAGAACATGCTCCTTCTGTTGTAAAAGAAGACGAGGCTGATGGATACAGGTGCTCCATCATTACCAGTACCCGGTGTCAGCACTGCCGTGATGGACCGGCCGAAGCACTGGCCAGGCCAGTCAGTCATTGCATTGCATGGCGTCTTTAGCTCCACGCCTTCACCTTCTCCATCTGGTTCTCCCGGTCGGCCGACAAGACCGTCGCCTGGACGGCCAACCGCGACGCTCCGCAGAGGGCCATGTATTTCACAGATCCGAGCAAATAACAACGGCTTCCAGAAGTCCGGGAGCTTAGATCTCCTCGACTACGATGGCACGGCCGTATGGAGCACCAACAAAACCGCGATTCATGCTGACACCGCAGCGCTTCTCGACACCGCCAGCCTCGTCATCATGGATCAAGGTGGTAATCGTCTCTGGAGTAGCTTCAACTCGCCGACGGACACACTTCTGCCATCGCAGTCGATGGCCACGAATACTCGGCTGGTCTCTGCATCTGCCATGGGTTTGCTCTATTCCGGCTTCTACACCTTTTACTTTGACAGTAACTACACCTTGAGTCTTATCTACAATAGAAAAAAATGAGATTAGTACCAAATATTGGCCTACACACAACCAATCATGGGCTAATAATGGTAACAGGAACCAACACGGTGGTCTCGACAGCAAAGGTGCATTTGTCGCTGGTGACCAACTTAAATTTGAAGCCTCTGATCTTGATTATGGCATCATGAGGAGGTTAGCTCTGGATTACGACGGTAACCTTAGGATGTACAGTCTAGACATGACGACGGGCAGTTGGTCCATCTCTGGGATGTTATTTGCTCGGCTCTGTGAAATATATGGCCTCTGCGGCGTAAGCAGTGTGCAGATACAGACCGGGGCCTGAGTGTTCTTGTCTCGAAGGCTTCGAAATGACCGAACCAAGTGACTGGAGCAAAGGGTGCATGAACAGGACAAGTAGCGTAGCCAGCACGGGATTCCCATTCACAAATCTTCCTGGAACAGATTTCTGGGGGTATCAATTAAACTACAACATGTCAGTGCCATTGCAGAAGTGCATAGGATGTGCTTACACCAGTGGAAAGTGAGCATTAGTCCCGGTTGGAGAGAATCATATCTCTTAAATATCCAATCGGGATTAATCTTGCAGGACCAAAGGCTCCCCTCTTTAATCCTGGGTCACTCACCCGGGACTAAAGACCCTCTATTTACCCTGACTAAAGATTTTTTTCTTTTTACCAACCGGGATTAAACACTTTTTTCCTTTTTATCCTGAATTATTTTCCATATTAATGCTAAGTGTTGCTCAATTTTATATATACCCGTACGTATACATCCTTAGCATACACTTCTTACACGTATACGCTCGTATTGTATCCATATCGTACATATATTTCATAATACGTATACGCTTGTATTGTATGCATGTCGTATATATATTTCATGATAGTATATGCCTAATATTAATTATAACTACTATATATATTCTTAGTATATTATATACATCAAACTAATATTAATACAAGTACTATGTATACAATAATTTGTCCTCGTAATTTTTAGGATCCTCCCGTCGTGATGTTGCTCGGTTCAGTTATTGAATGTCCATCATAATAAAATTATCTTTTGGGATTTATCACCTCGTACACCAGAAATCCTATGAGTGCTTCTTGGATTGCCAAAAGGCTTTCCTTCTCCAAGAGTTCTTCGTGAATCCGCCACATCTGTAATTTGGAAATACATGAATGTTACACCAATAATTAAATAAAAGAATCTAGAAAATAATTAATAATTAATAGGTTTATTTTCTGATAGCACATTGTCCCTCGCGAAATGGTGTATGTGCTCACAAACATAGTATCCACGTAATATAGCACATTGTCCCTCGTGAAACGGTGTATGTGCTCACAGACATAGTATCCACATAAATTATTCCCGTATTCATGTCCAAAGCACTTTAGTGGAAAAAAATAAGTTATGAAATATTCATGTTATAAAATATACAAAATATGCAAACTTCGTACATACCGAAAAAGTTATATCGAATGTAAGTTTTTCTTTGAAATCATCACGGTGATACTTACGAAATCGTTTCCATGTGCTGCGAATTAAAATAATGAATATGATACATGTTAGCTGAAAATTTAGGAAATAAACTTTTGCACAGAGATAAAGGTCCATAATTATTACAAGTTAAGCATGTCTTGCATGTCTTGGTACTCGTCCTTTGGTTTTCTCAATGAATCAAACATAATAACATTGCTTTGATCAATTATAATTATAAGAAGAATCCAGTGGTAACTGTGTACATAAATGTTCATATTAGAACTAACTAACATTAATTAATTAGGTAAGGAAAAGAAAATAAAAATAGATGGTACCCACACTTACTTAAAGTTGTAAGGCAGTAGTATGTATTGCTTTAATTCTGTTGCTCCAAGAATTTGTATATTGCGTCCAATGCAGACTTTGGTTGATCCCGTATCTGCTTTTGGTTAACAAACGTCGGGTCCATGAAGCTAACGTTGAAGTAGGATTCTTGGCAGCACCTCTAAATTTGCATCCTACATAAAATGGAAGATAAAATTAGTGGGACGACACACACACAATAATAAGCTGAGCCAAAATTAACATCTAATAAACACACTTACAGAACCCAGGTGCTGATAAGAGAGACATTAAGGTTATCTTGATGGTACACTTCATAAATATCCTTAAATTCCAACCACAGTATTTTCTCACCTTCACCGAAAAAATAAATCGGATTAACAAGAAGAGCGAACATGGTCCTGTCATTGGCCGACTGCTCCATGTACCACTAATGGAATTCATACAACTTAGTTGTGAGCTTTCGTACCAATTCAGGCCTGACTAGAGGCTTGCCTAACTCAAAGGGCCATTTAGGTAAAGTCTTTTCTGTTGGTGGCGGTTTGTCTTGCCCTAGAACTTCAACAAGCGAGAGATCCGTGTCTGCCATAAACTTAACGACCTTGATTTGTTGTTCTAAAGGCAAAGCTGCTATTTTTTGAGCTTCTTGATCTGCTTGCTGATCCTATTACCCAAGCTGGGGATAGTACGACTGACGACGACTCTCCTCGTTTTTTCTTCTACCAAGACTTAACTAACGAACGATCATAGTTCGATAGTAACGTCTTCTCGACTTCTTTTTTTCATGCCAATAAAATTTTTTAATTTATTTGGATCTACTGGCTTAGGCTCCACCTCCTTCGCTTTTCTTTCTGCAGCGATTTCTTTCAAACCACTCCCTGCTTGCGATGCCTCCTCCAGTTCCTCAGGAGTCATATCGCCTACTAGCTTCTTAACAGGTCCAGACTTCTTTGTTTTCTTCCTTAGTTCTTTCGCCTTTGGCTGGCTTAGCTTGGAAGGCGGTGGTCGCGACTTCTTGAGAGGTGCTGCACGTGGTTCCTTGCTCACACCAAACTTTATTCTCGGTGCTGCAGATGGTGATCGAGGAGGGGTGTTTCGGTCATCGTCGCTCCCGCTTGTAGGATTTGATGGTGCTGGAGATGGTGATCGAGCAGGATGCGACGGTCCTGGTGGTGACGACGGTCCTGAAGGTGGATGTGCTGGAGATGACGGTCTTGAGTTCTGAGGAGATGGTGGCTGCGGGGGATCTATGGGAAGAAATGATGCCTCCTGACCGGGGATGATGATGTAACGTTTGCGCCATAGAATAATACCATGAAATGCATCTCCTAGTGTCCTTTCCCTCTCACCTCCCAGGAGGTCGAGCTCTAGGCCTTCATATTTACTATCACAAATCTGCTCCACCCAACGGTGGAGTAGCCAGGTGGAATCGTCATGCCATGACTTGTCTGTCCCGGCAGGATTGATAAAGCACTTATGTACACCACCTATACTGTCGGGGATAGATCCCTAGTACCCGTAAGGAAGGAAGAAGACGGAATCCTAGTAGGATCTGTCCCGGCAGGATTGATAAAGTACTTCTGTACACCACCTATACTGTCGGGGATAGATCCCTAGTACCCATAACGAAGGAAGAAGACGGAATCCTAGTAGGATTCCCCTGTAATCCTACTAGGACTCATACCTCGTAATCCTACTAGGACTCCTCCTTGTAACCGACTAGTAATCCCGCCCCTTGGAGTATATAAAGGAGGGCAGGGGTCTCTACCCCCTGGAGTATATAAAGGAGGGAAGGGGTCCCTAGATCGGTAGGGGAAGACCTCATAGAACCACAACAGAGGACCAAATCCTCAACACCAAACAACACCAAAGCTCAGGGCACAATATACAACACCCAAAACAGAATGTAGAGTATTGCGCTACTCTAGCAGTCCGAACCTGTACAAATACGTGTCTTGTGTCCTTGCTTTTACCTTCGAGTTCCAGGTTCGTCGATCCACCACCAACCAATCTACTACCTCGGGATACCCCTCGGTAGGTTGCTGGGAATAAAATATTGACATCTAGCACGCTAGGTAGGGGTGATTGTCGAGATCATCGGGCGAGCTTGAAGGACCTCATCGTCAAGATCAATCTACTCGATAAGAAGCAAGTCGCCATTTTCGACGTGCAGGAACATGTGCCTGGGCAATGAAAATTGCCGAGCTTTTGGTTACCGGATGGGGACGGGGCAATGTTATCCAAAGGTCTTGCTTCTCAATGGCAAGAACTTCACGAGACCGTATATTGATATCTATCTGAAAGTACCCAAGGCTGGTCTTCCTTCAAAAAAGTTGGTCCCTACAATAAACCATGCTTGCGAGGTTACTGAAAAAGAAGCTTATCCTGCATCACAAATGTACAAAGATGGCACTTCAAAGTTCAAGTTCGACTACTTCCTATCTTCTGCATTGACATTGTTTGTAATTGAAGTGACTTTAATCATATTTGGGTGTTGGATTGTCTACAAATGGGAGAGAAGACCAGAGATCACAGACGAAGGCTACATGATAATTTCTAGCCAGTTTCGAAGGTTTAGTTACAAGGAGTTACAGAAGGCGACCAAGTGTTTCCAGGAAGAGCTTGGAAGTGGAGGATCTGAGCAGGGAGTGCTTGATGATGAAAGGACCGTCGCAGTGAAGAAGCTAAATGATATAGTCCAAGGAGACCAAGAGTTCAGGTCCGAACTTAGTGTCATTAGGAGAATTTACCATATGAATCTGGTGAGAATTTGGGGGTTTTGTGCTGAGAAGACTAACCGGCTTTTGATTACTGAGTTCGTGAAGAATGGTTCTTTAGATAGAGTTCTGTTTGATAATCAGAACTCATCTCCTGTGCTAAAATGGACCCAAAGGTACAAAATTGCACTTGGGGTAGCAAAAGGATTGGCATATCTCCACCATGAATGCCTTGAGTGGATCATCCATTGCGATGTCAAACCAGAGAACATACTGTTAGATGAAGACTTTGAGCCCAAGATTGCGGATTTTGGCTTGGTAAAACTATTAGGTCGAGAGCACAAATGTTGTCAAGAGTGCATGGGACTAGAGGATACATTGCACCTGAATGGGCTCTAAACCTTCCAATCACCGGGAAGGCTGATGTTTACAGCTACGGAGTAGTGCTTCTTGAGTTAGTGAAGGGGATGCGGGTTTCAAGTCAGGCGATGGAGGGCGAGATGGAGGTGGAAATGGCTGTGAGATGCTCTTCTGAGGTTCTTAAAGAGAAATTGGCAAGCGAAGATCACTCGTGGCTCCTGGAGTTTGTGGATTGCAGATTGGGTGGAGAATTCGACTATTCACAAGCAGCCATGATGGTAAAGATAGCACTGTCGTGTGTGGAAGAGGAGAGGAGAAGACGACCAAACATGAGCCATGTCGTTGAAGCTCTGCTTTCACTGATGGAGTAATTTCGAGTACCAGTTGTTATTGCTCTAGCAAGCTCTTTGCTACTGTGTGAGAAAATAATGTGTGTGATGTTGCCCAGAAATGTTACTGGGAGTCTTGTGCCAATCTTATGTAAGATATATAGAGAAAATTATCTAGAGAACTATCTTAATTATTCCTATGTAATAGGTGTGGAGCAGCCTTTGAAGATCCAATGTTCTTAATATGGGGTTCAGAGGGTAGTAGTATGTCACTTGATTTAATTGTCTACAGATACCTTTTTTTTCCTACATACATTTTTACATTGTACCTTTGGAAATGCAGGAATTCTACCAACTACTACTTCCTCCGTTCCAAATTATAGGTCGTTTTGACTTTTCTAGATTCATAGATATTATTATGCACCTAAACATACACTGTATCTAGATGCATAATAATATCTATGAATTTAAAAAAAGCTAAAACGATCTATAATTTGGAACGGAGGGAGTACAAGATTGCATACAAGTATATACTGAAAAATACTGTAAAGCATCAATGATGCACACCAGTATCGTCTAGTTATAGTCTAGTTTCTTTCTGATGAACAAGCAACAAACTTACAAACCCAACACATCAAAAATATCCAGCACTATCCACAGATGCACCATTCTTTACAGGCCGTTTGCTTAAAAAGAAAAACTTTACAGGCCGCCCTGTGGCGTTGATCAAGTACCTGATCATTCTTTTGTACAACTCAACGTACATCGTTATACCTAGGCGGCCAGCATTGGAAACAAGAGTCCGGACTCTGCTGGCTACTTAATCGATGACGAGACGGTTATGCAAGAAAGTAATGGTCTATGCAGTGGCTTAGTTCAGTACACTGTAACTCTTATGTTATATGTACTACACAGCACCAGGAATTCTTTGTTAGAAAAGGGCGTAATAAGACAAGGTAGACTGAAGAACAAGATATGCCAGAACTTTTAGAAAAGAAGACAACTTGTACATACACTATGCCGATGGTCACTGTACCAGAAGATTTGCAAAAGCAAGCGTTATTACAAGTACTCTGTGGCGGCTACACAAGTATGGGGGGAACAGAAGAAATTAAAGTTGTATACGAAAACAAGTTTGAAAGGCAAGCCGATCCATCACCAATTCACCATCGAACGGAGTTCAGATCACAAAGTCAAATGTCTGCTACATCCCTACGTCTGCCTCGCCGTCCTCGGCAGCTTATTCACCAATCGGTCCCATTCCCTGCTAGCCGTACTCACGTACATGCTGCAGAAAGTCACAAATAGAGGCCATCTGAAGCCGCCAGGTTACTTATGGCTCTTGATCTACACATATGCTATAAAGTACTCCCATATTAGCTTCCTTTCTGCATCATTACGAAGTAGCCATGGCCATGAGATGCATTTTCACCATATTCATCTTGTTTCTTCTCATGTTGTCCTATGTTGCTCTAGCAAACAACCAGAGCTACCTTGCTAGAGGTTCCTCCGTCTCCACCGGGGATGACACCACCACCATCCTAGTGTCGCCCAATGGTGCCTTCACCTGTGGCTTCTACAAGGTGGCTACTAATGCATTCACCTTCTCCATCTGGTTCTCCTGGGCAACTGACAAGACTGTTGCCTGGACGGCTAACCGTGATGCTCCGGTTAATGGAAAAGGATCCAGGCTCATGTTCCGGAAGGATGGGACCTTGGCCCTTCTTGACTACAATGGCACGGTTGTATGGAGCACCAACACAACTGCATCTCATAGCAACCGTGCAATGCTTCTTAGCAGCGGCAACCTTGTCGTCATGGATACAGATGGGCATCACCTATGGAGGAGCTTCGACTCACCAACTGATACGCTTCTACCATGGCAACCAATGACTCGAAATACTAAGTTGGTATCTGCTTCTGCTAGGGGTTTGCTCTATTCAGGCTTATATGCCTTCTACTTCGCCAGTAACAATATTCTAACTCTTATTTACAATGGTCCTGAGACTAGTAGTATATATTGGCCAGATCCATTCCAACTGCCATGGGATATTGGTAGGAGTACTTATAACAGTACCCGATATGGGGTTCTTGACCAGACAGGCCAATTTGTGGCAAGTGACCAACTTGAATTTGAAGCTTCGGATCTTGGTGATGAGATCATGAGGAGATTGACTCTTGACTATGATGGTAACCTTAGGTTGTATAGCCTAGACACAACAAGTGGCAATTGGTCTGTCTCTTGGATGGCATTTCCTCGACTCTGCGACATACATGGATTGTGCGGAGCAAACAGCTTTTGCAGATACAGACCGGAGAAAGAGTCATGCTCTTGCCTTGAAGGTTTTGAGATGATTGAACCAAGTGACTGGAGCAAAGGGTGCAGGCGCAAAACTAATACCATGCCCAACCAGGACTTCTCATTTAGGAAGTTTCCTGGCATGGACTTGTGGGGCTATGACCTCAACTACTCAAAATTTGCACCATGGTGGATGTGCAGGGATATATGCTTGAATAGTACTGACTGCCAAGCTTTTGGTTACCGGAAGGGAACAGGTGAATGTTACCCAAAGGTATTGCTTTTCAATGGAAGGAACTTCCCAGATCCATACAACGACATTTATCTGAAAGTTCCAAAGGCAGCATTGTCTTCGCCAGAATTGGCTGCTGGACTAACTCATGCTTGCAAAATTACTGAAAAAGAAGCATACCCCTCATTGCAAATGTTTGTGGGTGGCGGTTCCAGGTTCAACTTTGGATACTTCCTATCTTCTGCATTGACACTGCTCGTCATTGAAGTGATTTTTATTATAGTCGAGTGTTGGATCTTTTACAAATGGGAGAGAAGGCGAGAGATTAGGGACGAAGGATACATGATAATTTCCAGCCAGTTCCGAAGGTTCAGCTACAATGAGTTACAAAAGGCGACGAAGTGTTTCCAGGAAGAGCTTGGAAGTGGTGCATCAGGAACGGTTTACAAGGGAGTCCTCGAGGATGAAAGGCAGGTTGCAGTGAAGAAGCTACGCGATGTGATGCAAGGAGAGCAAGAGTTCAGATCTGAGCTCAGCACAATCGGACGAATTTATCATATGAATCTGGTGAGAATTTGGGGGTTTTGTGCTGAGCAGACTCACAAGCTCTTGGTTTCCGAGTTTGTTGAGAATGGTTCATTAGACAGATTTCTGTTTGATTCTCAGAACTTAATTTCTGTGCTGCAGTGGAGTCAAAGGTACAACATTGCTCTTGGGGTAGCAAAAGGACTTGCCTACCTCCACCATGAATGGATTGTTCATTGTGATGTCGAACCAGAGAACATATTGTTAGATGAAGAATTCGAGCCAAAAATTGCAGATTTTGGATTGGTAAAACTACTAAATCGAGGAGTAGGAGCTCAGATGTTGTCAAGGGTGCATGGTACTAGAGGGTACATTGCTCCAGAGTGGGCTCTAAATCTTCCAATCACCGGAAAGGCCGATGTTTACAGCTATGGTGTAGTGCTCCTCGAGTTAGTGAAAGGGGTTCGGGTTTCCAGTTGGGCGGTTGAGAGCGAGGAGCAGGTGGAAATATCTATTCGATGCTTTGCTGAGGTTCTTAGAGAGAAATTGACGAGAAAAGATCAATCGTGGCTCCTAGAGATTGTTGACTGCAGACTGGATGGAAAATTCAACTACTTACAAGCAGCCATGGTGTTAAAGATAGCGGTGTCATGTGTGGAAGAGGAGCGGAGCAAACGACCTAGCATGAGCCAGGTCCTTGAATCTCTACTTCCACTAGTGGAATAATGATGAACAAGTAGCAGTTTTTCTTTTAGTCTAGCTAGCTGATGTCCCATTGTGGGAGTGGATAAGTAAATAATATTGTGCTGTTGAACAGAATTGTTACTAGAAGCCATGTCTTGAGCAACTCTAAAGAACAAGGAGTAATAGTATTCCCTTCAGTGTATATATTTGGATAGTTTGTTCTACATAAAATGCACCCACTTGCACTGTTAAATGGTGAAGAAATGCTCGGAGTTGGATTCAACAACAAGATGAGTGCATACAGTCATAATGAAAAATGTTAAATCTAACACAAACATGCCAATGCTAGTAACATGTGTGAAGTGATAGTCTAATTTCTTTATTGATTTATTGAGCAAGCAACAAAATGAAGAGTGACGAACCAAATGGAATCGAAATATTCACCACTACACAAACTATACGATTAAAAAGAATCGACAATGACAGAAATTGTGAACAATCACCATTGCTAGTCAGGCGCACGCAGGTCCTTCATTGTTGCTGCCAATGCACTTCGCAACACCAATGCACGCCCGTCAACCTCGACTCCTTCTGATCCAGCACCAGTGCCAACTCCCTGGCTCTGCACTTCCCTTTCACTCTCTGCCTCCGCCTCATCAGGTGCCAATGCAGAGTAATCCTCCCTAGTCAGCAACACATTGTGAAGCATCGCGCACGTCCCAATGCACGCCACAGCGGCACGAGGGCTCTCCTCCTCGTGGAGCCGAGCAATGGCTCCCCACCCCATTAGGCTCCGGACGGCACGCCTCACCGGGCAGCACATTGCCCTGTGCGCAGCGTTGAACGCTGCTTCTGGGGAGCCAGGCACCACCGGCCCCGGGAACGGCACCATGAGCCAGGGCAGCAGCGGGTACCTGCCCCCATCTCCAACCAGATACTGCGCGGGCTCAAGCACCCTCCCCTGCTCGACCTCCTGATACAAAGACGACAGCCTGAGCACCTCGAGGTCCGTGCGGTCGCCGCGGAAGCCGGCGGCGAGGGAGAGGACACGGGAGGAGGCGCCCGCCACGAGCTGCGCTGCGAGCGGGCCCGTCGGGCCGGCGAAGCGCGCGCAGCAGAGCGCGCCGCGGCAGGAGGGGAGCGGCGCGGAGTAGGCGCTGGTCGGGTCGGAGGGGAAGGCGAGCCAGAAGCGGAAGTTGGCGAGAAGAACGCGGCGGAGGCGGCGGGAGGCGGCGCGCGGGGCGGAGGGCGGCACCCCGAAGAGCGCCGCGAGCGCCGGGTAGGGCAGGCCCGACGCGAGGCGCGCGAGCGCGAGCGCGAGGAGCACCGGGGGCGGCGGGAGGGCGGGGTGCGAGAGGAGCGGGTCGAGGAGGCCTGAGAGGAAGTTGAAGGTGGGCGCCGAGACCCGGAACGCGAGCGGGTAGTGGTCCGGGCTCGTGGGCGGCAGCGGCAGGGACAGGGGCGCCGACGGCGGTGGCGGAGGCTCCTGCTCCGGGGGCGCGGGTGGGTCGGCCGCCTCGGCGTCCGAGTCGGAGCCGCCGCCGGCCTCGCCGCGGCGCCTGCGCTTGCGCGCGCGGGCGGCGTCGGGGCCGAGGAGGAGGAGGAGCGCGGCGGCGGAGTGGGCGGTGAGGAGGAGGGGCGGGGGCGTCATGGAGGGGGGAGGGGGAGGGGGCGGGGGCGCATGGCGCTGCTGGTGGTGGTGCGGCGGTGGTTGAGCCGTCGGCGTTGCGAAATACGGGAGGGGGATTTCGTTTCGGAGGGGAGGCGATCGCAGTGACGCGACGCCGATGATGATGATGCCGCTGCCGTGCACCGGTCGCGCTCAGCCACCGTTTGCGCCGGCTTCATTTGATTTTACCTGAAACCGATCGGTTTCTGTAGAGACTTTTGAGAATTTTCTCGTGCTCCAAGTAAAATTTCGATTTCAGAGTCGAGAGTTTCTGCCGTTTTATGGGAAGTTCATGCAAATCTCTAGTGAAAGTAGTATATTATGTGGAAAGTTCAGCTTGGTGCGGGTTGCTCTGAATAACTGATTTTATGGCCGGTTCTGATTCTGACCCACCAGCTGAATAGGCAGGGTTTTTTAAAAAAAAAGTAGCTGAATAGGCAGTTTGAACCAGAAACTTGGGTGCACAAAAGACTGCATCCTGAAATCCACATCACAATATTATTCAAATCCTGAGCTGCATGATATTCCAAACAAAAAAAAAGAAGCATCTAGCCTTTCCAGCCTCGGGTTGCTTCCAATGGCCTTTACATCTCTGATCCAGCAGTCCAGCACAAACTCTGATAGTGGAGCTGGATAACTTGCCCATAAAACAAAGGGTGCAGTTGCTTACACGTTGCATTGCCTGAGCCCTAAGCCTTTGAGCTGCTAGTTGTGCAAATCATCACAGCGCACTACATGGCCTCGAATGGACTCTGAAATGTGCAACGGGTGGCATGGTTTTCGACTATCATTAGTGGCTACCAACTACCAAGTGACGCATGCAGTTCGCCCCAAGAAGAATACTTACTACTAGTATTAGTTACTGCTATTATTTTAATAACGGGGTAAAAAGAAATTTTGGAAAGCCTAACTGTCAGTTTTGTCAGCAGTCAGTCAACAGCTCATATTTTAATACTGTCAGTAAGCTGTGCCAAAGGTTGAAAACGAAAGAAATGTCAGATAACAGGTTTCTTTCAGATCAGAGCTGCAGAACAAACAAAAATAATGATGCACTAAAATTACCCCTTGTTTACTTCACCCCAACTCCCAACTTTGATACATGCAAAAATAAGATTCCCCATCACATCAAACTTGCGGTAAATGCATGGAGTACTAAATGTGGACGAAATTAAAAACTAATTGTACAGTTTTGTTGTACTTTGCGAGACAATCTTTTGAGCCTAATTAGTCAATATTTGGATAATAATTCACAAATACAAACGAAACGCTACAGTGTGCTACATTGCTGTAACAGTAATTTGGCACCTCCCAATTTTGCCAACTAAACAAGGCCACCCCAACTCCCAACTTTGACACTATGCAAAAAGAAGATTCCCCATCACATCAAACTTGCGGTACATGCATGGAGTACTAAATGTAGACGAAATTAAAAACTAATTGTACAGTTTTGTTGTACTTTGCGAGACGAATCTTTTGAGCCTAATTAGTCAATATTTGGATAATAATTCACAAATACAAACGAAACGCTACAGTGTGCTACATTGCTGTAACAGTAATTTAGCACCTCCCAATTTTGCCAACTTAACAAGGCCTTAGATTAGGAAGCGAGTAGTACACCTTTGTCCTTCCTACGTAACATGCCAATCGTGGCAGGCACACATTATATATCCATGGAAATAATATAGTGGAGCAAGAGTGATTAGTTCAGCTCCCTGCTATAGGAATATATGCTTTCCCGGTCTGCTATGAGCTAATATCGTTGCAAAAGTGCATGCAGGTGCAGTGAACTCATGTCGATCCACATACCACTCTTCAACATCAACTCATGCATGTCGATCTTACACCATTGCAAACCGAGGACTAACACTAGAACTTCTGAACTTATGCTCAGCTTACGATTCGGTTGCGATCTTCCAGCAGTCTTTCCTGTCCGACTCCGACTCGCGTACGTCCTGCTGCAGCGCCAACGTCAAAGACCACCACGCGATACGCGTCCTCGAGTCCACGGAACGCTGGTTGCAGGCCGGGGGCTATAAAATCTCCAGGCCGTCTCCCCTTCGGCCGCTGCGCTCCGGACCTGTTCATCTCAATCTTGCACGGTGGCGGCCCGGCACTGCTCGTCTTGGGCAGATTTCCAGCCGGAGCTTCTGGGCCTTGTCCTTAGTCGGCTGCCCTCCTTGGCCGATCGCGTCCGGCTCGGAGCCCGTTCCCGTGGCTCGCCCTCCTCGACGGCACCTTCCTCAGCGTCCCGGACGGCGAGGTCCACCGCATCCCCGCGGCGGCGCCGGGCGACTCCCACTGCCACGGCTCCGTAGGCGGCTGGCTCTTCCTCGAGCACCTCGACGCCGCCAGCGGCGTGTTCTCGCTGTCGCTGACGAATCCCTTCTCCGAGGACGACGTCGTGCGGCTGCCCGACGCCATCTGGCGCCATGAGCCGCTGGACGACCACGACGCCGCGCGACGCCCGATCTTGCACAAGCCGCCCGTGCCGCTCTCGCCCATGGACGGCGGCGGTGGCCGCCCGTCGCCGGATTCCCTCTTCGCCGTGCTCATCACGGACTGCGCCTACCAGAGTGTGATCTACATCTTCCAGTCCTCGGCCGCCGCCGCGTTCAGAGTGCCCGGTCGTGAGCGCATCTCCGATGTCGCGCTCGTCGACGGGAAGTTGTATGCACTCTCGCCCAAGAAGCTCTTCGTCCTTGAGGTCGATTCGAGCCGCAAAGCAGGGGAGCCAAAGACCCCATCCATGAAACCCATTGCCGACGCCGTCGATACCCCGGCGCCGGCGGGGATCCTTTACAAAACCATTGCTGTGAGGGGTATGCTTGTGCGTACTGGAACTACCTTGCTGAATCCGGCGGTAAACTGCTGCATGTCAGGCGCCTCATTGGATATTTGTGCACTTTGCCAGATGAAGAAGATAGGATGAAGCATAGCCGGACCTTCTCATTTGAAGTGTATGAAGCAGACCTGGCCACCGATTCTTGCTTGCAGTGGAGACGGCTCAATTCTTTGGGAGGCCAAGCACTCTTTGTTGGCCCCAGCTCCAAGTTCCTCCAGGCTTCTGAGTGTGGAGCTCAGCCAGATTGCATCTACTTCATCTGTGACTACGATTGGGGACATTCTTTAGCAGTGCCTCTCCGCGACTGCGGCGTGTTCGACATGAGAAATGGGACGGTCGCGCCTATGTTTGCCGGAGACTACGGCGATGCGGCCAAAAGATGTTAGCGAAGGGCGTTCGGCAGAAAAGTTCTATTCGGCCCGTCCGGGATGGTTCTTCCCCTCCTGAAGCTATGTAATATGCAATGCTCATGCCAAACATGGCATATGCTTTGCTTCATCCTCTCAACTCAAAGGTTGCGGACTCCACGTCTTCACTGCTGAACAGAATTCCTTCCGACTGACTTCGTGTGACTGAAATTTTCTCCGAAATTGAAAAACTCCAACTTGGTAAGTACGGAGTACTATTGGGATTGCAAGTTTCAACCCCCGAGCTAGATTGCTCGTATCTGGTATCTCATCATGCTGATCAAGCTCAACAATTAGGAGGAAGTGAGCCTAGCTCAACTGCATGCTGATCAAGCTCAACGATTAGGAGGAAGTGAGCCTCGCTCAACTGGTCACAGTGGGTGGTCACGGTGGGAGGTGTGAGCCTAACTCAACCGGTCACGGTGGAAGGTGTGTTTGTACACTCTAACCATCCAGGTTCGAATCCCCTCTAGCTCAAATTTGGGTCTAGGTTGATCTATTTTTTTTAAACTCAACGACCAGTCCAAAAGATTTAACTTGAATTCGAAATGGACTGTTCTGAATTATATCATAAAAATCGACTTCTGCCACCCTTGTTGAAATATTACAAATAAGCATGAAGCCTTTTCGGTCTCTGGACTGCTTTCAAGAGACTATCTTCAGGACCTCTGATCCAGTAGCACAGTTCTGAGTGGAGCTGGCAAACTAGCCTCACAACTCTGATCTAGCTTACACACAGCTTGGCTTACGCTGCTAGTTGAAAAACACATTACAGTCTCAGTCATCTGCTGGTTTCCCAATTCCCATAGACCACGAAATGTGCGACGTTCCATGGTTTTCTACTATCAATACTGCCCTGCTAAGCGAAGCATTCAGGTTGCTTCAAAAAAATAAAGTTACTATTGCGGTAGAGGTAAATAATTTTGGAAGCCTGCGTGTCAGCTGGGTTACTGAACTATCCCACTCACTCATCCTGCCTTCGGTCCTCATTCAGTTTCATCCGTCGCCATTTCCTAAGCTGTCCCAAGATTGAAAACAAAAGAAATGTTAACAAATAGCAACTGAGCAGCAGAACCACTAAGAAAAGCAATTTTAGGTCAGGAAGCAATTGAGCTACTGACGTGCCTTATTCTTTTAACTAACTTGCCATTTGTAGCAGTCAGATCCGAGGATATAATAATGGTATAGAATGCATGTAAACTTTACGCTATAGAGATACCATGGTTAACTCACCTATTCCTTTATGGTATGTTTGAAGCCACAGAACAAAGGAACTTCATAATGGCAGGGAGCAAATGAACTCTTGTCGACCTACTTCATTCTAAACACTACATCAATTTCACTATTGAGCTGATTTTTCTGTCCTCAGCTTGAGTATCACCAATTTTCACATTTTTAACAACCAATAGTCTAATCAAACATGAGACAACATGCCAAAAAAATATGGCAAGTCCAGTTCAAACCAAGAAAGAACCAAAGTCCAACTTAGTTCAAAAAAGGTCAAGTTGTCGGAGTACTGCTATGCTGTGACCATCTATTTCCACCCATATGTCTCTTCAAGCATGAAACGAGAAGCTTACCTACACATGTCCTGCATTTTTTTGGTACCATATCATGTAATCACTCTTTGTTACGTGAGCAACCATCAAAATGATCAGTGTTTACAACTGATGATTCTTGCCTAATGGGGTTCATATCATTTCCTGTAAGGGGTGAAAGGGAAATGTCAGCAAATTGTCAAGGATGAGAAGAGAAACTCTGATGGGCAACAAATGGAAGTAAACTCTGATGGGCAACAAATGGAAGTAAATGGTCACAAACCTGGCAGACCAACTCTTTCTTGACCTGAAGTTAGCTGATGATTTGCAATCATCTCCCCCCGAAGCATCATCTTGCAAAGAAAATAAAAGTTATGAAAACACCAGTGAAACTGAAAAGGCGGTATTTAAGACAGTAAGGCTTTGGGTCAAGATTCTGATCTATTCCAAATAAAAAGAGTTACCTCAGAAGATTCAGGCATCCGAAATGTTCGAAGGTGGGACTGTGACGATTCCAATTGAAATTGATGTTCTGGAATGGTTTTGTCAGGAACACTTGGTAAGACAAAAGATAGTGGTTGATTTTGTGGAGGAGGATTTAATGGGTCAAATGCCTGATGAGCTCCTGAACTTTGGTTTACAGGTGGCATCACTGCCCCAGAGCTTGACGCTGTGATGTGGCCCCCACCAAGTGCAGCAAACATTTGTGATGCTTGCGCAGGCTCAAGTGCACCAGATAAATACGGTGGGTTCAGGTAAACACCATTTCTCATAGACAGCATCTGTAAAAAATTCACAGGGAAAATTAAAATCTATAGTTGCAGTTCCGCAACTAATGCTGCACATTAAAATCTAATTAGAGTAGTATTTCAACTGACATTTGTGCTATAAAAATGGACCCAGCTAACATAGTAATATTTGGTTCAAATCTTGGTGCTCACTGTCACAAACAGTCTAACATTTCTGTACACTACAGTAAATAGGCAGTATTATTGGCTTAACACTAACTACGTACGTTGCCACGAATGCCGCAAACCATCTTTGGCACCAACTCTTCTCGACATGTATTGCAGCATATAAGGATTTGCACATACCATGGCAGTTCTCCCAGTCCACTTGTCATATTAGTTATCTTGGGTTCACAGAACCCAATGAGATTATGTATTAAGAAAGTATATATCTTGACAAGAACCTAGCGCCCAAATTACTATCTGACATAACAGACAGGGAGGTGCTTTCATTTAACAAAACAAGAAGCAAGCTTGGCATTGATCAATAATTTGACAACAGTGGGGTAACGGTCTTAACACTTTAAAAACAAAGAAAGCAACCTGCCAACCAAATCATGCGTGAACAAATGAAAATGAAAGGTATCTGCAAATTAATGAAGCACCCATCACACATCATGCAAAGGCCACCTGCTGGGTATAATAAGGCGGCTGGCATCAGAATCACACTTGTCTTTCGTCACAGGTTGGAAGAAGGATCACTAAAGCCAGATACTCCGGTGTGCCAATTCTATGTTAATCCTCCTAGTCTGAGTCGGAGTGGATGACAGATGCTTTCGCATCATGCAGACATGTACAAGTTGCTCACCTGCACTTGGAGCTGCAGTTGCTTCAGATACTCGATGGCCTCGTCAAGCATGGATGCCTTGTCAGTCTGCAGACCAAGAAAACACAACAGCACAAACACATTTTAAGCTCATACCCAGCACGAACACAACCCTACAACATTCAATTCATGGCGAAAGAGGGAGGGGGGGCGCTCTTCTCGGTTTCCACTGACCTTGTTTGAGTTCGGTATCAGGCTCTGCAGCGCCTTCATCTTCTCGTTGATCTTGCTCCTCCTCCTCTGCGCCCAAAAGGCAACCAAACAAAGCAACGATCTTTAGCACTCGCACTGAGAGAACTCAGAGCACAGCAAGAGGAACACGAACAAGAAACGGGCGGCGGCGGCAGCACCTTCTCGGAGAGGTTGTGCACCTCGGCGGCGCGGCTCCGCTTGCTGCCGGACCCCCCGCGCTGCCGCGCCTGCGCCGGCTCGGGCTCCGACCCGCCCGCGTCGCTGTCCCCGAGCCCGTCCGCCTCCTCCCCGTAGTCCACCTGCTGGCCGCCGTGGCCCAGCCCCAGCGCCGCCGCCGCCGGGAACGCCGCCACCCCGGCGAACATCTGGCGCCGCGCCGCCGCCTCCTCCTCCTCCTCCTCCAGCTGCCGCCGCCGCTGCTGGTGCTGCTGGTGCTGCAGCAGCGCCATCGCCTCCCGCCCGTGGTCCCGCACCGCCCCGCGGCCCCCGCCGCCGAAGCCGCCGAGCCCCTGCTCGTCCATCCCGCCCGCACCACGACCCCAGCAGCTTCACCGCGAGGAGAGGGAGATGAGGCGACAGGCGAGGAGAGAGAGAGGAGGAGGAGGTGGGTTTGGGGTTGGAGGCGCGGCCGCTTCCTTCTTTTTAGTGTTGCGCCCATGCCGTGCTGCTGCCGCTGAGCGGAGCCGAGCTCGGTGGGTGGCCGGTTGCTCGCTCGCGCCCGCGCGCCCCCCGCCCCCTGCTTCGGGCTTGTTTTTTCCCGGACTTTTTACGGGGGTTTTGGCCGCTTTTTCCCGGGCGCGGCCGTGCGGCAGCGCAACGGTGGCAGGCCAGCGCGGGGCGGTCGCTGTCGTCCCTGCCTCTGGGTCCGTGCAGAGCGGGTGTGCATTTATGTTGGCTTTCAGTTGTGTGTGGGTTTGGGTTTCTCAGTTCGGCGCCGTGGGTTTTCTGCGTCGGAGTCTTCTGTGGCGCCGCATGTAACCACGCCGTTGCTCTTCTTTCGGCTTCTTTTTTTGTTTTTGGTTTTCTTTTTTTTTGTTTTTGGTTTTCTGCAGCTCGGAATCAGAGTTTATAATTTTCAAAACAAAAGATTCAGAGTATAAACGAAAAGAACTATACAAATATCCTAACATTAGATAAATATCCTAACATTAGATTGAGGATGCTGCCAATAAAATAATATGTTGGGGCAAGAAACTTTTGGCCCAGCATAAAAAAGATAGGAGCTTTTACCATACCGAAGAGCCCAAGCTCAAAATAATGAAAAGGGAAGGGAGGAGGGAAAAAATGGATTTGTTAAGTAATTTCCCCTTTGGGTCTAATGTATATATGCTCATCAGCTCATGTAAGTGATCTTTAACTTAATTACTTTGATCTTTAACTTAATTACTAGTGCACATGAGCACATCTATGCTATCTAAAATGTGGGTTACGATGTTCCTCAAACATAATGATTTTTTATATAGCTCATATTCTTATGAATTCACATAAATATAGCTTCCTTAAGAGAGTATGTGCTTCTCACATAAAGTTAGAAGTGTTAGTACAATGTAAAATAGTTGTATTAAAAATCTAAGATAACATTAATGTTGTAGTTGATCTTGGATTACCAAGCTACCAACCTGCAATTCCGTTTTCAAAATGCCAATCCATCAACTCAAGCCAACTAATAAATTACTAGTGCATCCTCAAGAGACCGTGTAGTACAATTTGGAGCTTTATATTTTTTATCCAATCTCTAAATCTTCTTATTGATATATCCTCTATGTTGGCCAGGTTGATTCCTCGACTGGAGCTTTTTAATATCAAATTATAATTTTTTTCATAGTTTTAGATAGTCAATTTTTCACATCATATATCATATTAGTATCTCCAATAACTTACATTTGCCGTCCATATATGTACAATAAAAGAACAATGCAAATTGCAAGTTCAAAACCATTCATTTTAAAAGTAATCAATATTTTCCTCCTCTCGATCTTGAAGTACTTAGGTCTTCATGCTAGCAAAACCATGTCATGTGAAGCCGGAGCTATGTCCTGCGAAGCTGTAAAGCAGGCTTATGTAAGGGGATGTTTGGGTCCAGTTGCTTATTTTTAGCACCTATCATATCGAATGTTTATATACTAATTAGAAGTATTAAACGTAGACTATTTAGGGGGTGTTTGGAAGGAGGGTGCTAAACTTTAGCCCTGTCACATCGGATGTTCGGATACTAGTTAGGAGGATTAAACATAAGCTAATTACAAAACTAATTGCAGAACCCCTAGGCTAAATCGCGAGACGAATCTATTAAGCCTAATTAATCCATCATTCACTAATGGTTACTGTAGCAACACATTATCAAATCATGGACTAATTAGGCTTAATAGATTCGTCTCATGATTTAGCCTAGGAGTTGTGTAATTAGTTTTGTAATTAGTCTAAGTTTAATACTCCTAATTAGTGTCCAAACATTCGATGTGACGGGGGCTAAAATTTAGCCCCCTTCTCCCAAACACCCTCTTACAAAACCCATTACACAGATGGGTGCTAAACGGCGAGATGAAACTATTAAGCCTAATTAGTCCATGATTTGACAATGTGCTGCTAAGTAAACATTTGCTAATGATGAATTAATTAGGCTTAATAGATTCACCTCGCTGTTTAGCCTCCATCTGTGTAATTAATTTTACCTAATTAACATTCAAATATTCGATGTGAAACAGATTAAACTTTAGCTCGAGGAACAAAACACAACTGCCCACCGGTCCACCGCCTTTCCAAATTCAAAACTAGAGCAGGCTGACGCCGCGGGCCCAACCCAAACCGTAGACCGTAGTCAAGCCATTCCAAATCCAAATTACACGACAGCTTCCCGGTGTACCCCCCGCGGGGGACTCGGCGCGATAACCCCACAGGCTACCGACTCCGCCTCCCATCCAGCAGTCCCCTCCCCTCCCGCTCCTACCCTTTCCGTGTCGTCTTCCCCCCGTCGATCGGCGAGCGCTAGGGTTTAGCGGTTTCCACTTTTGGCTTGGGGGGGTTTTATCCGCGAGGCGCGGCGAGGCGGCGGCGGCACCTCAGATAGGGTTTCCCCTTCCCCGGCGACGCGAGGCGATGGAGGCGGCGGCGGTCGACGACATGATCCGGCGGCTCCTGGAGGCCCGCGGCGGGCGCACGCCGCGCAACGCGCAGGTGACGGACGCGGAGATCCGGCGGCTCTGCGCCGCCGCCAAGGACGTCTTCCTCTCCCAGCCCAACCTCCTCGAGCTCGAGGCCCCCATCAAGATATGCGGTAAGGGGCACCCCCTCCCGACGACCCTGATAGCGTGGACTAGCCTTACTAGGCCTCCGTTTCCTTCGTCTCTTCCGGGGAAATTTTCTTGCCTAGCGCTGCTCGTTTATGTTGTGTTCCATCTAGTTGTTGTTGCTAAGGGTGTGGCCTTTCTGGACTAGCTGCTCGCCTTATTCTTGGGATCCCATAGCGTGTTGACATGCTCTGGCAGCTCTGCTAGTAATTAGAGGTGGGTGCATGGTGTGCGAAATCAAAAATGATCTTGAATATATGACTGCCTGTGGAGCCGCACTGCTAGGTTTTCTTTGTTTTTTTAATTACCGTTCTTGGGAGGGATTAGCAATAGTGGGGATTGAGGTGAGGGGATGCTAGTTTGTGGATATCTGTTATCTGCCGGTGTGAAGGATTGAACAAGAATAAATATTGGGCCTGTGAGGTCCTCTTTAACCTCCCTCAGCTTAAGGACTCCTGTGACGTTTCAAACCTTGATACCGTAATGGCGCAATGCCATCTAAACCTTGATACTTCTCCGGGAAGCTATAAAGCCCTTGCTTAGTATTGATTTCATTGTCAGCTGAAGGTATCTCATCTTTTGTATTGTTGTATCTTGTATGTTGATTTTCTTTGGATTGCACAGATATCCTCTTCCATGTGTTTATATGCAATTGGCAACATGTTTATCTTTCTATTAATCTCAACGTATCCTTAGCGTAGTCTGTTTATGGCCACTCTTGAGTTTGAAACCCCGAAACAATATATGTGATGGCGTTTACACCCCAGTAGAGGTCAACTCTTTTCTATCAAGCACATGATAACATAAGCCAGTTGAGTAATAGTGGTTAACAAATGTTATAGCTTGTCTAACATGCGTATGCTGCTATACCATGTTGGACTGCTTGAGCTAGCAGATAAGAGAAAATGAGAGTAACTTGCGTGCTAGTATGTTAATGACTATTTCTCAAAGCTTTTTTGTGGTTTCCCAGTGAAAGTACAATAGCGAAGAAAACAATTATCAGGGAGACAAGGCTCGAGAGGAAATGTCATAGTTGTTTGAATGACTCAATAAGTTGCAGAGGTGTCTTCAGATTGTAGGTTGCAACTTGGCATCCTAGCATGCCAGAATTGATATCGAGCTTATCAAGTCAACAACTATTCATAAATTCTCATAATTCCTGTTAATGATTGTTTGAATGTTTGGTTCAAGGTGTGATTGTGTAAATTTTATGTTATTTATCCAGTACACTTTAGGGTGATACGAACTATACCAATATACTGGACAGAAATGTGTAAAAATGGGAGTTGCTGCTGACTGCAAATTTCGTATTTGGTTTCTTTGTTGGGAGCAGATGCTGTCCAAAGAACATTTTCCCCTCGATATTTTAGTTTTGTCTAACGTATGGTGATAAATTCATATAAAGAATAGCTAACTTTACACTGAATTCAATTGAAAGAAACAATGGTTAATTTCCTGCATTGTGCGTCATGAGTGTGCTAAGTGCACTAACAGATATCGTCGCATGTCATATAATTTGCTGCACTGCCCTTTTCTTCTCTTGTGAATATGCTCATAGTTTCGCCCCAAGCAACATACCCTCTAGACTCATCTTTAATCAATTTATGATGCATGGTGAGATAATAATTTGGATGATGCTAAGCATTTATCTTCTTTACTCTTTGCCAGGGGATATCCATGGCCAGTACTCTGATCTTCTTCGATTATTTGAGTACGGTGGCTACCCACCGGAGGCAAACTACCTTTTTCTGGGTGACTATGTTGATCGGGGAAAACAGAGTATAGAAACGATATGTCTTCTCCTGGCGTACAAGATAAAGTACCCAGAAAACTTCTTTCTCCTCAGGGGAAACCATGAATGTGCCTCCATCAACCGGATATACGGGTTCTTTGATGAGTGCAAGAGGAGATTCAATGTACGGATCTGGAAGATTTTCACTGAATGCTTTAACTGCCTTCCAGTTGCTGCACTTATCGATGATAAGATCTTATGCATGCATGGGGGTTTGTCTCCTGAATTGAAGAATATGGATCAGATACGCAACATTGCTCGACCTGTGGATGTGCCTGACCATGGTCTCCTCTGCGATCTTCTATGGTCAGATCCTGATAAAGATATTGAAGGGTGGGGAGATAATGACAGGGGAGTGTCCTACACTTTTGGGGCTGACAAGGTAGCTGAGTTTCTTGAGAAGCACGATCTAGACTTGGTCTGCAGGGCACACCAGGTATTCATACTGATCTTGCGATACGGCTTTCTTGCAAGTAAGAATAGCTGTGCATGCGTAATGTGATAATCCAGTTAATGTTATTCCACGAACTATCAGGCTGAAAATTGTTCAACCCCTGATCAAATGACCACCAACCTGTCAACCTTGATTAAAAATGTTCAAAATATGATTTGTAGACCTACTCGTGCAGGTTCCTACCTTCTTTTGTGAATGAAAGTACTTCTGGTCTATTTTGGACGTATTTTTTTTAAAAGAAAGTACCATCAACCTTAAACTTGGTTGAGACTTACTGTTAAGTGAAATGCTCAAATTCAGTTACATTGCATGGTATCCGAAGGTCTCAGTCTGAATGTTTACGCTCAACCTAAAACTCTTTACATATTTCCCCTTCTTCACATTAGGGAAATATAACTGAAAGTCTGAATCATCTGGAGCACCATTTCTCAGTTGATCTCACTGTTGTGAATTATTATTGTTGTTGTTGTTGTGTACTGCCTTCCTTACTGTTGACTTTGTTTTGACTGAAACTCTCTGCAAAGGTCGTGGAGGATGGCTATGAATTTTTCGCCAAGCGCCAGCTCGTCACTATATTTTCTGCACCCAACTACTGCGGCGAGTTCGACAATGCTGGTGCCATGATGAGCATCGATGATTCCCTAACATGTTCGTTCCAGATTCTTAAGCCGTCAGAAAAGAAGGGAAAAGCAGGAACCGTCAACATGTCAAAACCTGGAACACCACCGAGGAAGATAAAAATAAGTGTCACCCGTATCTAGCTGGATTCTCTTTATTAAACTGAATTTGAGAAGTTGTGATGAAGTGCCCCCCTAGACTTGTTATGGTAAAGGGTTTTGGTGCGCCTAACACAATGTTAAAATGTGGACCAGCTTGCCTCTTCGTCTTACTTATGATCTGAAGTCTGATGCAAATGTATCCTGGCAACTTTGCCAACCGAAAGGAAGATCATGCTAACAGAAACTTTTGTTTGTTTGTTTTATTGTGGACTTCTATTCTTATTCCTCTACAAATGCAACATGTTAATGGATGGGTAGCCTTGGTTGCGGTGATTGTGTTCTTATATAGACGCGATGTTTTGTTCTTTATCTGTAAAAAGCTTGTCTTAGAAAACGACTGGATAGCAGCAAATGTCTCTTACTGATGTTAATGGCAGAAAACGACTGAACGTTTCGTCAATGTCTGTTTTACTTGCTGTAGGACGATGCCTTTTCATGCTTTTGAACGTGTGGAGTACGGTTAAGTATTTGTTTGTTTTGTCATTCTTATTTTGTTAACATGCACAGGCGAGACCATGTCCACGATCCTTTTCGAGGTATTTTTTTTTGGTTATCTGGTCATATCATACAGAGCTAGCTGTCTCGGTGGTATGGTATCTGCTGTTCGGCAGATCCAGGGATATTCGTGCTACATACGTGTCCCCGTAGCAAATATTTTCCAGTGCTGTTCCATTCCCAAGCCCACCTCCCTTGAAAAACTAGGGACTGGTTGGGGTGAATTGAGTTGATCTCTCTACTTCCATTCGCACTTGTGTCTAACTCTTCATCACCGGACTTGGCAGCAATCAGCATAAAATCGCTAATCAGTAAAGTTCATTCCAATGCTGGTAGTGTGGTGGTTATGCAATGACAAAATAGGTTATACGCGTGCTAGCTATGCCCAATAGGTTATAGGCTTTGCCCACAGTTTACTGGCGCTTCATATGTATTGCTTCTTGATATTAGTTATTGGTAGAGATCTATGCTTTACACACATGTTGAATTTGTGGTAAAGATCTATGATTTATCATACTTTAACTGTTTAAGTTCGGGTTTTATTTCATTAAGATTGCATACTTGCAATGTCATATCTTAATAATTATTTAAGATATTTTTTGAAAAAAGTAATTATTTAAGATAAAAATTAAAGTGTGACATAAGGATGGTAACGTGTGCAAACGAGTGCTCGCGGGTAGAAAGCTTGTATGGTGCCATTTTGTGTTCACTCGATGTGGGGATAATGAATTTGTATTTGAACTCGATGGGTAGCAAGGAATAGTACACGGGCCTACTCCAACCCTGACGTGTAGACCCCACATACAAGTATATAAGGGAGTAAGAGCGCTTCTAGGGTTTCCCCCTCTCATTCCTCCCCTCCGCAGCCGCCACTCCAACCTCGAGAGCCCAAGCGTCTGAACCCTTGACCTCTTCGTTTCACCAAATCTCCACCTCGTCAGAGCCACAATCCTGCATACATCGCAGAGAATCTATGCCCAAGCCCCCCTAACTCACCTCACCGGATCCCCTAAGACCTGAGCTTGCCAAGCACCTGCGCTTGACTGCTTGAACTCACATCCTCGCGTGTCAAAAGCAGCACCACTTCATCGAATCCCTCATGAAATCGGAGCCACGCCACTTCACCGGGGCTCTCCCGAAATTAGAGCCGCGCCACTTCTTGGGAGCCCTCAAGAAATTGAAGTCGGAACCTTTAAAATCGGAGCCGCACCATGTCATTGGAACTTCACTGTTCGCGACTGAGGTACCACTTTTCCAAACTTCTTCCTTATGTACTCCATAGTTAATGCTAGTTTCACGGGTCTATAATCTTTTTTGGCTTGTTCAACCATGTTTACTTAGTTTGTACTTTTATTAAAACTGTGAATAATGTATGCGAATGGTTAATGATATATTCATGAGGGTAATATTTGAGCGTACCCACAGTATGAGTAATAATTACAATTTATTAGAGGGTGAGGGTGAGTAGCTTCTACCCAACTTGTAATATGGCGTAATAATATGGTCATTGTCATAAGACATGACGACTAAAGATCTTACCAAAATATATTTTTTATAGAAAGAAAGAAATTAATACAACGGAGAAAAGAGGATTTCTTCCATTTCTTTTATTTTACGGCGCTCTTCCCACCAATCAATCACTACGCCCTACTGTTAACCACTACCCGAGAAGTTCTCAGTTCTTTATTTTTTCTGTGGTACAAAGTTCAGTTTCTTAGTTTGTATCAGGCTTCGAACACTAGCGGAAAAGCAACCTCCCGGCTCTCCGCCGCTCGCGCTCCGGGGCCGCGCAACCGCGCATCGATGGCGACCGCCGCCGCTCCGGCGCCTCAACCGCCGCCGCAGCCGCAGGCGCAGCAGCCACACAATGACCAGCAGCAGAGGGCGCTGACCGTGAATGCGATCCGCCTGAAGGCCATCGGCGACCGCATCAGGGCCCACCTGGACGGCGTGGCCGCCCTCCCCATCAACGAGTTCGCCCACCTCGTCTACGCCTTCGCAAGGTGCGCCCTGCCTCCCCACCGCCTCTTGCGATTCCGAGCTTCCTAGGGTTTTCCTCCGCCGCTGCGCCCCACGCCCCTTGGAGTCCCCTTGTAGGTTAGGGTTTTGTGCCCGCCGCGCTGTTCGTCGGCGGCGTACTGACATTTCGTGTTTTGCGCTCGCAGAGGGATTGATTTTGCGGTCTCGGCTGGTGATATTCCTCCCATGGCCGGTGACATACCTGGCATTTTGAGAAAGGTAATGCTGTTTGCTCTCACCCTATACCAGTCGATCGTTTCTTGTCTTTTTAGGGAATTGTTCTTGATTGGTGTATGGCTACTTGGTTAAAGTAGTGGGCTAACATATATGGTAATTATGCGCTGAGAAGCTAATTGCATGACCGGATTTTTTTTCTTGGATGAGTATCTGTTAGAATCAATTATTGAATTGGTCGCGTTGATATTAATGCATTATAGAAGAAGAATGTCTCACCGCTCTTTGCAAGAGCTTCTAACTTTTTTTAATTAACACGTTATTGTCTAAAAGTGGATTGTATATTGTCTTAATTAACGCATGGTAGTCGTGTAGCATTTTTTCAGAAGTACATGAGATGCATGACATATCATTTGAAGTGTCACAGCACATTCAATGTGGTTTTAATAGTTAAAATTAGGGAGCCTTTGCAACATAAAAATAACATATTTTGCCAATGAATGCACTGCATGAGTTAGAGTTTGTAACATGCAGCAACAACAAAGCCTTTAGTCCCAAGCAAGTTGGGGTAGGCTACAGAGAATCTAACATGGTAAGTAAAATTAAATTACTAGAACTGCTGAGCATATACTTCACATTCTATCATTATGTTTTAACAATTTGTTTGATCTACCTCATGCTTTACTTTGGCAGTTGCCACACATTAAGTACCTTTTGTTCCATCAATTTCCCTCTCAAGGTGCCATCTGGCCCATCCTTGATTTGCTTGTGCCATCTTCCAACTTTGATAGCATGTTACCTGAGCTGTTGAACAAATGTCTGGTAGGGTTACCAGATTTGACCTTGAACTCTGTTTTCGCTCCACATTATGGGGGATCGTATAATTTGTTGACAAATTAAGGTATGGCCACAAATTTCTGTGTCGCCGATCTGAAATCTATCATTGTTGTCTAGGTATATGAGCTGAGAAGAGAAACATTTATACAATCTTCGCTTATGGTACTAGTGATATCGTGCAAGGTAAATTTTTGTTCTTTCTTGGTTATATATGAAATTTCAGGTAGTTGCTTTCTTTTTCAATTGTAACCAAATACTGCTTCAATTTCCTTTGCTCAAAGTCATTTTTATTTCCTAATCAGAGTTCCAAACATATATATACTGGTCGTGTTTGAAAGGAATAGTCTGTTGCATAACTGTACATTTTCAGTAACTTTTCTGTTTTAGTCAATGTTGAATATGCTATGACCTTACGCCTTTGGCAAGAATCACCATGTTCCATGTTTGTTTTCTGACGGCCTAATTGCACATAGTTTTAGGCATATTTTGGTTATATAATATAGTCTTAGCAACCAAGTTCCCATGTCGATGGGGTCAAGGAATGAGAACCCAACACAGGACGCAGGTGGTCACTTTCGTATGAAGGTGTATACCCTCTGGGCGGTTTGCCTGAGAGATGGAACGCGAACCATGGGTTTTAGGGACATTAGTCTGGAATGATGTTCCAGGAAAGTGTTTAATGCGCAGTCATTTATTATTTTGTGCCACATTCTAGGATGATACATAAGTGATGAACCATAACAGATGCATCACAGCATCACATGCTTTTTTTTTTAAAAAAAGGGAAAAACAGTAAAGGAGAGACATGCTATTGGGCTGTGCTTTCCTGGGCCTGGCCCACTCAGCCAAACTAGATAATTTGCTGTAACTCTCCAAGCCAGTACACAGCATACGCAAACCAACTTTCGCCACCTCTCTTTTCCCCTTGCTTCTTTCTCCTTCTATGATGCAAAGCCGCCGCCGCCTGAAATCACTTGCCACTGGCCATCAGCTCCCGCATCAGGGACTTAAAATCAGTTGCCCCTGCACCCATCATCCATCTGGTACTGATACTTTCTCTGGGGATCTCCAATGTTGATGTGGTTGCCCCTGTGGATGCTGCCACGGTTGTGGTTGTCTTCTCCGTCGCTGGCAACCTTTTACACCATCTATGTTTTGGCAGCTGCCGAGTTGATGATCTTGGGTTGACATTCCATTCCTGGTTTCAGGACGAAGTTCCTGGAACCAGGGAATGGAATGTCATTCCATGTTACAGGCTGCTTAGCATATAATTGTATTCAAGCTATATAATTTTCTTTTGAGCTTATTTTTCTATAATATGCTGGTTAATCTACCAATAATATTAAGTTAGTAACTTACACAGGCTGTTTTACAGAATGCTTGTTCCAGTAAATGGTTTCAGCCTGCAGATTCCAGAGACATTCTCAGTATGGCTAATGAGGTATGCATGTAATATTTTTTTTTATATTTAGGTCTTTTGTTCCATGGGCAGTTTTTCATTGTTTGGATTCTTGTGGTGGGATGACCTCCAAACATTACATTGACTAATACTTTCCCCCGTGGCATGCAGCTCTCTGGCAACTTCTGCACATCCTCGGGCCAGGCAGCTAGTGACAGCACTGTGCTTGAAATTATATCACAAATAATGCCTAGGTAGGGAATCTCTCTCTCTCTCTCTCTCTCTCTCTCATGTACGGATAAAAGCACGTTCTTATTACTGTGCCTAAAGATTACAAAATTATACGTTTTTTGACATGGGAAGTATTTTTAGTCAAAGTAGCATGTGATCCTCCAATATCTGATTTTAAAGTTCAAAACATGCATGCTGAAAAATGACATAAAACTTGACAGGAGCATTGCATGTTTTTCTTAATTCACAATTTGTAATACAAGACAAGATATAAAACCCAACTGAGCCAAAAGGTGTTAATAGTGACAATAGTAAAGATTATTTCCTAGGTCATGGTTTGAGC
Source organism: Setaria viridis (assembly GCF_005286985.2). Taxonomy (NCBI): domain Eukaryota; kingdom Viridiplantae; phylum Streptophyta; class Magnoliopsida; order Poales; family Poaceae; genus Setaria; species Setaria viridis. The sequence continues at coordinate 4,610,375 of NC_048266.2, forward strand.
ACGTGAATTTCTAATGTCCTCGTTTGAATCTGAAGATGTTCATGGTATTTAATATGATATTTCAATTAAAAAATAGATTACTAATTCATATTTTCCTAGAGCAGGTGATTACTTTTTTGAAACTGCTGATTTCAAATTTGCATTAATCTCAAGGATTTGGTTAATTATGCACCAAACTGGAATAACTCATGCCAGCATACTCAAATCCTGATCATACATTATATATTACAAAGTTATCTGCTGAAACATTTCCCATTCATTATTCACGCTTATATTTTATAGGTATTACCCTCGGCTGAAGTTTGAGCGTCTAATCATTTCTATGGAAGCAAAGGTAGTTACTCTGTTTAGCTTAAACGAGAATTTTACAATTGTATCATTCACTATGTCAGCTTTTATCTAAGCTGGAAATCATCATAGGTTGAGACATTCTTGATGAATGGTAAAGGCTTGTTCTACCTCTGAATACATGATTTTTATGTTTTTGTCTACCCTGTGTAGGTTGGCTATGATATATTAATGGCTGACTTCTTTATTGAGAGGAACCTACCTCGAGATGAAAAGATTGTAAGTATTGTCAGCAACTCGGGGGGACAAAATTTATGGCATGCTTATTCAGTAGGCAAAATAGTATTGCTAGCTAATGGGTGTTCTCAACAAGTTGTTGCTATTCAAGTTGTTTATGTACTGATGCTAGTCTTTCGGCTGTTGAATTATTTACTTCTATGACTATTCTGTTTCTTTATCAAACATGTGAATTGAACAAATCACAACTCTCTTAGGTCTTCTTTTTTGAATATATAAGTTGCATATGAGACGGTATTGATCCTGTAATTGGCACTATTTTCAGAGTCACACTTTGTACTTGATCTCTTGTAATGCTCATTGCATATTGAAGATCGGTATTTTTGGTACATTTGATGTTTCTGTATGCTATCCACTCTTTCCCTTGTAATACAAGGAAAAAAAAATATACTACCTTGCTTAAATATCCTCTGAATTGAAATGCATCTAGGTATCTATGATAATCTCTTTGAAACTGTAGAGGCCAGAAGACTGCTGACTACCTGTCACTAGTTTAAAATTACCATTTGCATAAAGTTTGCTCGTATGCTAAATAATGCAAGGACTTTCTAAGAGCTCACACTTGTCTTGCTCCAAGTGCATATTTTTTAATTTGTACTGATTGCAGTTAGGGCATATTTGTGACTGGATTTCAGGACTATTTATTTTAGTTCTCTTTTGCACGTAGATTTTTTTAAGTAACCTCACTAATTGTCAATTTTTTCAGAGGCTAATCGTCGTACAAAAGGAAAATTTGGATGCCTCGGCATGTGTCACAAGCCCACCACATGTGAGGTTTGTTTCTCTCTCAGCTTTGATGCTTGTCACATGCCATTATTAAACCAAGAAACATGAGTGTTCCCTTTTTCTGTTCAGCTTTCTGGTCAATGGAAAGGGTGTGGACAAGAGGACTAATGTTTCAATGGTTAGTGCCCTTTTACATTTATTTTGGCTTCCATGCCTTCGGAACCTCTGGTTAAGCTTCATTTTTTGTTAATTGGACAACTGAGCTCTGTGCATATCAAACAGGAACCGGGACCCCAGTTCCCTACTGATATCACCAAAATGCTCAAATATGGGGCAAATATTATCCAAGCTGCTGGATATTTTAATGGTATGCTTGGCCACTATGCTATGCTCTCGAAATTGTATTTTGGCACTATACACCGATCAGCCCCAATTATTTATTTATGAATGTTGATTGTAACTTTACATTGCAGCTAATTATATCATAGCTGTAGCATTTGTAAACAATTCGACGTCCTTCAGTGCTCCAAAACTGGAGGATTATGCGCAACCTATGACTGTTTATCCTGCAGGTAGGTGAAATTCATTTCGGTTCTTTCAGTTGCTTAGTATATTTTATGCTATATGTCCATTGTCTTGACTCAAACTAAAATAGCACCTTTTTTTTTCATGTAATGACAGTTGTATTCTCTTGAATGAAATATCCATTTATATGCATTTACACTTGTTTGATACTTCAGAACTGCTGACACATTTTTTAATGATATATTTCTTTATTGGAAATGGGCTTGCACTTTTATTCCTATAATTGCAAACTACTTGTATTCAATGATTGTCACTCCTTTTGAGTTTTTTTTCACCATCCTCTATCTGCTCCTTTCTTTTTGTTTGACCTCATGTCAAGAACAACTGACTAGCCCAGCTTGGGTGATGTTCTATGCATGGTCATGGGGCATGTAAAATGAACTTGATGCCTGGAACTGGATTGGATGGGTACTGACCTTGTCACGTGGGTTCAACAGTTTGCCTGCCCAACTACCAGCTCTCGTAGTACCTAGTATATATGTCCTAGGTGGTATGGTCAGCACAGTTTCATCAAAGTCCCTAAACCCCAATTTTCTGATGATCAGTCTCGGTTCGTGCAAAATCGGATGGCTCAGTGATGCCTTGCCGGTTTGAAATGACACTGCAAGATCTATCTGTTGACATGAACCCTGCTGAACCAGGCTTCAGTTCTGCTACCAGTCTGTTTAGTTTTAAAAACTACTCATTTGTCGATAACACTCCATACCTTTTTTTTTTGGTACCATGCCATGCTTTCCTGTCCAAAGAAATATGTTTAGTCTGCATGAAGTTTATGTAGCGACAGTAAAAGTTAAACCGTGTAGTTCTTTCACTGTAGTTTCAATCTCCACATGGAGCGATAGTAAAAGTTGAAGCTTTGAATTTCAAACATTGCACTCTTTGGTTCCTCTACACCTATCTATTGTCTTTATGTAGTGCGGCAGAAATTTTAACTTTTTAGACATTTTCCATTATCGATGTGTTTTCATTGACATCAGTTTATACAGTACATGAATTTTTACATTTTCAGCTTAGTTTTGAATTTTTCCCCTTATAGTTATGATGTCGCCTTATCTCCATGTAGATTCTGATGTACTTGAGGGACCATCAAGAGTTTCCCTAAATTGTCCTATAAGGTATTGTGTTGCTCTTTGCATGGAATAGGCTTTGTTGTATCATGTTTCAAAACATTATATTTTGTGAAATCTTGTGCATATAAACATATATGTAGAGGAACTATATTTGCTACTGACTAGTTTTCAATGGGATTTTGCTAGAAATGACAGGGTACCTTGAGAAAAACTAATCTTTTTTGAACAACTAATCTTTTTTGAACAACTAATCTTTCCGTGTATGGTTGGTGATGAAAAATATGCAGAAGAAATAATCATGCCTTGAATTCATATGAACGTGATGAAGAAATAATCATGCCTTCAATTCATATGAACGTGCTGACTATGACTGCAGTTAGCCTTTAATTGGATATTGGACCATACATTCATAATGTAACAGCTTTCTGATGTGTCTGTCACTCTGTAGGTTTTAGATAGTTGGGTAACATATCTACTCGACATATACTAATGGAGTTAATATATTTGATTGTATACTAGTGATTTGCCTTTGGATGAAGAACTTAATTCTTGTTTGCCTTCTCTTGTTGCAGTTTTAAGCGCATAAAAACTCCTATTAAAGGGCGCCTCTGCAAACACTATCAGGTACTTAATTAATCTTGCCTTTTTATATTTATTCAGTGTTTTTTAGACATTGTTAACATAACCATATTGTCTAGTGTTTTGATTATGATAATTACATGGAGATGAACTCAAGAAAGCCAAACTGGCGCTGTCCATTTTGTAACACCCCTTCAAACTTCACTGATCTGCGCATTGACCAAAAGATGGCAAAGGCAAGTTGCATTTTGCGCATATTTTTCATCTTGTTTTTTCTTCTTCTCTCTCTGACCCCTTTTCCTTTTAATGCAGATTTTAGAAGAGAATGGGAATGATGTCATTGATGTCCTTGTATTTGCTGATGGATCTTGGAAAGCTGCTCCAGCTCATGATGAGAAATCAGATAGACATAGAGGTGATGCTGTTCAGCAGAATGGAGATACTATAGAAACTGATTCATCGTCTTCAGGTGTCATAGATCTGATAAATGGTAACGGTGATGGTGATCTGCCGATGGATTGGACATCGACTTCAGAAGATACAAAGCCTCAGTTGAATAGTCAAGATTTATCTGTGTCAGACTATCTTCCAGATTTCCCTATGGCAGACCAGACAGAAGATCTGTATCTAGGAGATGGAAGTAATGGGGGTAGCAACATGGCTTTCACCTCTCGTCAAAATTTGTTACTACCATCTACTAGTGGGCTAGGCTCAAGTTCTTTTGGGACCTTGGAATCTATTCTACCCCAAAATGTTCTGCGCCCTGTTATTACAGATGCTGTCTCTCCTTCTCTTGAAGCCTCTAGCTCAACATCTAGCATGCAACATGTTTCACAGGAAACACATTGTGAAACTGTGCAGTTGCAACCACAAATAGGTCCAGTACTTGGATCAGAAGTGAGAAGGATTTCTATACCTAGAAATCCAAGGAGAGAGCCAGTAGGAGTCCAGGCATTGCCAGTGCCACCACAGAATCCTGGGTCATCAGCAAGGTTGCAGCCAAATATCCTCAATTGTCCACCACCTATCCCACTATCTACTCCAGCTTCTTCAACTTACCAAGGACATCAAGTGACGAATCCGGACTGTGCTCCAATGAATAACGGTTGTGGGCCGTTACCAAGAACTCCCAGTGTTGCTGCATCATCGCATCTACAGTCAACAAGGGTAAACATCTTTTCTACCCACTATATATCATCTGTACTAGCATGTAATACTCCCTCCGCCCCAAATTACTATTTGTTTTGGCTTTTCTAGATACATAGCTTTTGCTATGCACCTAGATATATATTATGTCTAGATACGTAGCAAAAGCTATGTACCTAGAAAAGCCAAAACAAATAGTAATTTGGGACGGAGGGAGTATAAGATACTATACCTTTTATCATCCAGTAGTCACCTTGACAATAGTTCAATAGCAAAGTTGCAACCAGATATTCTGTGGTAAGTGAAAAGTTATCCTGCTCATCAGAGCTAGGAGACTAGAGCTATTTAAAGGTCAAAGATGTGTCATTTTGTCAACATTAGTTTTTACATACTTGTATCACATAAATTATATGTAAGAAACCTTGCAACTAGCTTAAATGGTCTTGTCTTTTCTTTTCGAGAAAAATCTGCAGGGCACCTGAGATATTATAACATAATAACAATAATAATCTAGTGTTTACAGTTCCAGAGGAAGTGAATGTTTAAGTTTACCCTGCCTTATTCAACTATAAGATAATGATATCTAACTAATACAAACTACCTAGTAATTGGTCTAAGGAAATGTTGCAGTTGTTGTTGTGCGTGTTGTATCTCTACAAACCTACCAACTACTAACAAGAATCACGTCCTAGTTTGCTATGTATTTCTCTTGGCATATACTCTGGGCGATTGTCTGTTTGATGTACTAGCAAGGATGTTATAGTGGCCCTAGGACCTGAAACTTGATATAGTGAAGTACTTCAGTCTGTTGACTGAGCCCAGCACTAGCAGCCAGCTACAATTTATGACATGAGGAAAGGGTCTACTTTATTTTATATATCATAGCAAGTATCTATTGACATAATCATAATTGTTGGCAGGACATGCGCAATACATCGAGCCATCAGCCCAGTCGGGTGGTTGGTCTGCCTGCGCCACACCTCATGGGTGCACGACCATCGCCAGGACAGGCTGGAGGAGTGAACACCTACAGACCTACGCCTATGCAGCAGACTCCAACCGTTGATCCGCTCAGACACACACGAATGACCATGAACCAAACGGCTCTTGCTGCCGTGGGCCAAACCACTGCAGCTGCACATGTTAAACCAACCCAAGCGGATGTCCAAAGCCGTCACTTTCCCATGCAGCAAATTCAGGTACCGAGATTGCAAACAGTGCCTCGGGCAGCAACTCCTCCATCTCTACAGCGGGCGCCACCGCATCTGCAGCCTTCCAGTGTACCATCCGCTGCTCCGAGTATACATCCTCCGTCTCTACAGCGGGCGCCACCGCATCTGCAGCCTCCCAGTGTACCACCCACTGCTCCGAGCACACCTCAGGCTGGGTCCTCAGACGGTCTTCCACCGGAGCTTCCTGTGGATGAGAACTGGTGCCCCACGGGTCAGATGAGAGGGAGTCTGACAGGCAATGCCTACAGTTCTGCGCTTCGGCGCTATCTGGGCCCGAATGAGCAGCAGCAGGGTCAGGCTCATCCTCCCAGCGCTTCGGGTGCGCGAAGGCCTCACTGACTGCTGGGCATTTGGGCGCGCGAAGGCCTCACTGACCGCCTGGCATCGCACAGTGATGTGTTAGTCTTCATGCAGGGCTTGCGGCAGCTAACTCATCAAGGTGGCATTATTTGATTCTTTTGGCTGGTGTTTCGGAACTGTGATGATCTAAATTGGTGTATGGAGAGCCTAGTGAATAGTGAGTGGTGCCAGTGCTCGGCTGCCTGCCGCTCTTGTTTCAGTTGTTTGTACTTTGTAGCTTTCTTAGTACCTGTGCTGTAAAAAGCATTATGATGTATTGATGTTTAGCATTAGCATTAGTATCTTGTAATCTATCGCTATCGCACTAGTTCGCATATGTAATCATGGTTTTCGTTTCTGTGCTGCGGTGGGATGAAGGTAATGAAGTAATTACCTGAGTAGTAGTATATCCAATTATATTTCCTTAGCAAAAGTATGTGGAGATTTCCAATTATATTCAGTAACGTAGTTTTCATGCAGGCTTATTTTCTTAGAAATTCGCCCCGTGCCTGTAAGATTTGCCGGAATTTCATTCAGATTCGCTGTACCAGTTTTCCCGGCATGATTTGTCTTCGATTTGCACCCCGACTTCTCAGATTTGCTAGATCGGCCAGGATCAAACTCGGGAGAGATTTAAGATTTCCCGTGAAAGCTTTTACAATCCATCCCGGACATGGATCCAGTGCAGTTGCAACTACACTGGATTTCGCGTGAAGACAGATCTTGGTCCTTGTGTCAGTTGTTACACTGTCCCTAGCACACAGACGTAGGCTGATGTTCTTTCTGTTCGACTGTTCCCGGCACGCGTGACGTCAGCCAAATCAGCTTCGGCAATCGGCATCCGCCCGATCCCACCCGCTATTATATATCCAATCGACGGCCGCCCGGCATGGCCGCAGCGAGACTCCGTTGCGCGGCCGCCATCGCCGTCGCCACAGCCACCCCGGCCGTCGCAGCGCCTCCGCTTCGCCGCCACCCGGCCTTCCTCCCCGTCCCAGGCGCCGCCCGCCTCCGCCTCACGTCCTGCCGGATCCCGCCGCCGAGGGGAGCGGCGGCCGCGGCCATGTCGTCGTCAGCGAGGGCGGAGCACGAGGCCGGCGCGTGGTACGCGGTGCCGGGCCTCAGCCTCCGGGACCACCGGTTCGCCGTGCCGCTCGACCACTCCAGCCCCGACAGCGGAGCCGCCATCACCGTCTTCGCGCGAGAGGTCGTCGCCGGTAGGTCGCGCTTGCTTGTCCAGTTGTCGTCCCCCTCGCCTGCCTGCCTGCCTGCGATCTGCCGTACGTGCAGCGTTCTGTGTGCGGCCTGCAGTTTTTGCTGGATGCATGTGTGGGTGTGTTTATTTGTGAAGTTGGCACGTCATCATTCACTAGATTCGGACATGAATGGTGACAAGGCAGTATGATCGGTAGGTGCTAATCGGTGCCACTGCACCAGACCGGCCTGCTTAAGTCAATCCTATGTGTGTATCTCTGAGACAATGAAAAACTAGGACCAATTCTTTAACGAAACTGATTCTTAGGTACCTATCATCATGAAAACGATGTGGCAAAAGGGAGAAGAAACCTTGGCGAAGCCAATTCATGAAACAGTTTAAATGGAGCTTTTGTAATGTATCTGCTGGTTTAGGCTTGTATCTACGTGAACTGATCTTATATTGGGAGAGCTAGAGCCACAACTTGCTTAGTGCCTTAGTGCTTCTGTGTTACTATCTTTCCTGCTCAAAATTTTGATGGCCGTCATGTTTGGACTGTTCCAGCTGGGAAAGAAGACGCATCTCTGCCTTATCTGTTGTACCTGCAAGGAGGGCCTGGATTTGAGAGTCCTCGTCCCACGGAAGCAGGCGGATGGTTAAAGAAAGCATGTGAAGACCACCGTGTTGTGCTGTTAGATCAGGTAAGAATGCACGGTCGAATTCCCTGGATAGATCCTGAGCTATCTTCGTCTTTGTTCTCCCCTTGGATTGTCTTATGCTTACATACTTCTTAATTCAGCGGGGCACAGGATTATCCACACCATTAACACCATCATCTCTTTCGCAAATTACATCTCCAGCAAAGCAGGTTGAGTACTTGAAGCATTTCAGGGCGGATAATATAATTAAGGACGCAGAATTTATTCGTCTATGTCTTGTACCAGATGCCAAGCCTTGGACAGTCCTTGGACAGGTATACTATCTTAAAAGCACTTAATAGATTGATGATATCATTGTAACCCTTTAGGTACAAATGTATATCTAGTTCCATCTAATCTAAACTTCTAATAGTGAAAAAAAAGTTTCTTGATTTCTGTTTGTCGTTAAAGTCACTGAAGTATGTGAAAAGACATAGGGGCATGAAAACTAACTCTGTAAATAACATAAAGCTAACTGATTGATACTTAGCTCTCTGCAGACAAAACCTTAAAATGGATTTTGTTTCACACAAACCTCCCTTGCAATTTCTAATTATTGATATGGATATTGCATGACGTAGGACAGAGTAATGTATTTTTTAGTTCTGTAGCACTATTCTTACGCAACCATCTACCCTTTTTTCAATTACAGAGTTACGGTGGATTTTGTGCTGTTACATATTTGAGTTTTGCTCCAGAAGGCCTGAAATCTGTTCTTTTGACTGGAGGGCTTCCACCACTAGGTGAGCCTTGCACTGCACAAACTGTATACAGAGCCTGCTTTAAACAGGTTCAACAGCAAAACGAGAAGTACTATAAGAGGTATCCTCAAGATATACAAGTCATTCATGAGATTGTAAGATACTTAAGTGAAACTGAAGGTGGAGGGGTAAGTAAATTTTTACAATGAAAATTTCTGTGGCTTTGGAAATTTGTTCTTATGCGGCATTTCTTTTACAGGTTGCTCTTCCATCTGGTGGCAGGTTAACTCCTAAGATGCTGCAGTGTCTTGGACTGTCAGGTTTGGGTTCTGGTGGTGGATTTGAAAGACTGCATTATCTGTAAGAAATGCATTATCTTCTCATTCACAATTTGAGGAAAGAACACAATCTATCTGATCTGCACCATACCTTGCTATTTTGTCCAGTACAGGCTTGAGAGGGTGTGGGATCCTGTACTAGTTCCTGGAGCTAAAAGGAGAATAAGCTATTACTTCTTGAAAGAGGTAAAATCTTTGATAGTATTCTTAATGTTGTTCTTCTAAATCTTTGAAGCAATGTCCTAGTGTTTACATTTGCTGATATTCTAACATTATACTCTTTAGTTTGAAATGTGGTTAGGTTTTGATCAAAATCCTCTTTATGCCCTTTTGCACGAGTCTATCTACTGTGAGGCAAGTTCTGAACCTTATAGTAGTACTAATACTACCTCCGTTCTTTTTTATTTAGCTCTGGCGAGCTCAAATTCGAGCTAGTCAGCATCAAATGAAAGAGTACAGAGGGAGTAATAATTAGGTGGTGGTACAACAATACTATGAAGTATTCCTTTGTTTATGATCACAGGGCTCTTCATCAAAATGGTCTGCTGAAAAGATTCGCGGTGAATATGAAAGTTTGTTTGATCCTGTTAAGGCTACAGAAGAAGGCCGTCCTGTGTATTTTACTGGAGAGGTAGCTCCCATATCGAGGAAATTATCATTCTCTTGAGCTTATATTCTGGGTTCCCATCATCTTTTGTAGAAGGGATGGTACTCGATATTTATAAATCCCTCACAAGTTTATCTGTAAAGCAAGACCAGCGCTACCCCTTCCGTACATGTTTGGACATCTTGCTGAACCCTCGGGCAGAAACATGTTAAAAGGAACTTATGCAATGCCAATTACATGCTATGAGTTTATTCTTTCAATCTTGGGTCAAACTATAAGCAGAAGCTGTCAACTAGCTCCTGCTATTTGTTTATTTGACATGTCATCACTTCCCTAAACTTCTATTCCTGACATGATGCTGTTTCTCATACACAGATGGTATTTCCATGCATGTTTGACGAGATCCATGCTCTACGAGACCTAAAGGAGGCTGCCCATTTATTAGCTGAGAAGGAAGATTGGCCTCCACTATATGATGTTAGCAAGCTGAATAACAACAAGGTTCGTACTTTATAAGAATCATAATCCTTTGTATATGTCATGTTGTACCATGCTGTAAAAAAGAGTCATCTGTTGATAGTTACTGGATACATCGCAATGTTACTTAAAAGATGGATTTAAATTTGAATTTTGGCATTTCAAGCTAATTCCATCAGGTTTGCTTCTTAGTTCCATTGTTGGTGCTTATAGAGCAGTGTTACAATGTTTAACTAGAGTTCTTACAGAACAGTGAACTTAATTCCCATGAAGGTCTAGAGGACTGTACTACTAGGAATTTCATATTCATATGCTATTATATGTTACGTCTTTATGCAAGATCAATATGTTCTAGCAAGCTTGCAGCATTGGGGCTTTGCTAAACATTCGTGTGGGCATGGCATCCTGCAGGTTCCTGTTGCTGCTGCGGTCTACTACGAGGACATGTACGTGAACTTCAACATCGCCAAGGAGACCGCCTCCCAGATCGCCGGGATCCGGCTCTGGGTGACCAACGAGTACATGCACTCCGGCATCCGCGACGGTGGCTCGCATGTTTTCGAGCATCTCATGGGTCTTCTGAACGGCAAGAAGCCGTTGTTTTAGCTGTTTTGAAACCCTACTGTGTAGGTTCGAGTGACAGTTTACCTGAGCTTATTATGATTTAAATACGCCAACAATACGGTCTGTTCAATTTCTTGTAGATGAAAGTGAAGAAATGAATCGAAAACATTTCACCAACTGGAGTACCATTGCATAATCTTGTTCTGCGACTACATCATAGAACTGGAACTTGCTATGTTAGGCGAATTGTTGCAAATATTTTGGGCATATGGAACAAATATTTAGGCGAATTGCTATGTTGCATATATACATTTGTGTCCCAAAATGCAAACAGATCCTCGAGTACTTGCTATTGACATTGTGCCAAGACAATGTTCTTTCAAACAGATTTGCTTCTTTTTAAGAACGATACAAAATTTTCTTTACAGACTTGTCAATAAGCCTAAGCCTCGTTTGTATCTGTGCCAGCTCATGCTACTTTTGCCCCTAGGGGCTTATGGACCTACTGAGAAGCTCAAATTCACCTTCGCCACATCCCAAGGTGATGGGAAAGAGTTAGCTGTAGCTTCTCACCTAAAGAATTAGCTCTCAGAGATTTTTGTGGCTATAGCTTGTGTCACAAAGAACAAAATTGTGGATGACTACAAGCAACTACATGTTGATGTCACAAATGCCTGAATCCTGACAGATAATGAGCTTTCCATGTGGTTGCACAACTGACCAATCAGCTCTCTTAAGCTCGAAAGTTAGCTGAGCCTCTTGCTGCTGAGTCAAAATGTGTCTTGATGGACCCCATGAGCAAGCTGAAAACAGTATCAGGAACTTCCAGCTGCTGAAATACTTTGTCATGTTGCGCAGATGGAGCGCTTCTTTTCTACCCATCATGACTGGAGGCCTGAAACGTAGCTGCTAAAACCCCTATCCATCCTCTCAAGATTGTCACATTATACCATACTTGTTAGCCGACTAGCCACCGACCCTTTTCTTCGTCGGCGGCGTTTTTGTTGCACTCTATAACTAAGGTACAACATAAGGCCTGCATGTTGGAAAAAGGATTAAGGAAAGGAATAGCACAACATGGTCATAAATTTAAAAGTTAATCAACAAGTATTTGCTACTTACAAGCTGTGGCCGCTAAGCAAGGTACCATCCACTGGCTTGCCATTAACATTCCTAAGTCAACCTGAAAAATAAAAATCAGCATATTCCAGCAACATCCAGTGGATAAATCTTAGGCACTGCTTCGCTTCTTCTAACTAAAAGATAACCATAAAATGCACAAGCTTCCACAAAACTCTGTGACCAAAACTCTAAAGAAACAACACCTGAATCTCTTTCTATAATCTATCATCAACATTGAATTCACACATAAAGGAAAATATTGTGCATGTCAACATGGCAGGCTTTTCTACTCACTACAACTTTCTGCTTTTCTACAGCCTTGAGCTCTTACTTAATTCTTCACTGCAAATCATTCAGGGTTCTTCCTAGTACACAATATCTGAAACATTTTTTCCCTTTGAAAATTAGAACTTCATCCACACAAATACCAATATAGATTTCAGGACGAGAAACTGAAGATGCCATAAAAAACACCATGGTAAATCCTGTTTAATGGATCTAGGTTATCATTTGGAGCTAAATGCATTTGCTACTCTGTAGAATTTGTACTCCAACATAACAGTACGAAGACACAAGTCTAGTTCTATCAACAAAACTGTTGGATTAGTGCATATAATGCAAACTCTGATGTACTCAGTGTTACATGAATTGTACAGCTCAAACTGGTCCCTGAAGCTACAATTATTCTTTCAGTAACATAGCTAGTTAATCATTTTCATGTATTGTACTCCAGCTGAAGACTCTAGTCAAAGTTCCTTAAGGGAAAGCAAGATTTATACCTCTTCATGACCAATAAAGCCAAAATATTCTCTTGTATCTTCAAACTTAGCAGCATCTGGTGTTGAAAGATTTATTTTAGTAGCATCTGGTGTTGAAAGATTTATTTTAAGTGTTTCGACTTTATCTTGTTTTCTGTCAGGAGTTTGCACTGTAACATTGAGAGAACTAGAATTTTCATCCATCTGGTATTCTGGGAGCTTTCTTGTTGTGCCTGTTGGTTGAACACCATAACCTTTCGTACCCCAAACCTCAAACCGGGAATCTTGGTGACAGATCAATTCCTTGCCAATGACTGTTGAGTACGTTGAAAAGTTTACATCTGACCTACGTGATGGCTGATGGATGTTCTCAAAAACTGGAAACTTTAACTGCGTAGTCTCCGAGAAAAGGACAGGATCTTTCACTTTATTGCCAGTGAACTCCAATATTTTTCTCAAAAGCCAATAGCAGTTCGTTACCATGTGACTACTGTCAAGACAATTTGAATCACCATAGACTGCAATCCTCCCTTCTCCTGCTTCCATCATTCCAAGAATCGAGGACAGCTGCGAGAAACCAATAAGCCTTAAATATTAATACATACAGCAATATAATATATTTATATAATCAACACTACCATCAGACAAGATTATTGTGTGGTACAGTGTGGTAAAAAATGTTCTATTCACCAGAGGAATTGAACACTGAATGGGTAACTGTGCTCCTTAGCATTCATTTTTTATTTAAAAGGGATAATATATTTCTTATCTGTTTTCATCACCAAAACTATTAGCTTTAATGGGTGTTCCATTTCTATCCTTATCAAATTAAATTGAACACACTAACTGAGTGTAAGGATGGTAGCTTACATTACAATATTATTTTTGGAATTTCGGAATAATAAGTTGTAGTAAATGGATACACACTAAACAAACAGACTTTACTTAACCAACATAGTGTTATATGAGAATTAAAGATGCTATCAATGCCAGGTGAACGAGCTCTTTATCAGTTAGCTTAGAACCTTGCACTCACAGATATAGAGATGGTATCAGAAGTACTGAACTAAAAAAGGCAATATCCTCTAACCTTGCTTTTTCCCTGGGTGTTTTCTGTATCTAGTGTTCCTATGTGATCCTGCACAGTCCTTGAGTTTTCCTGGAGCTGGAAGCTATGCAAGAAACCTCCCGCTGGAAATTGCACTATATCAGTTCCAGAAGCATAGTGGGTCTGCTCACCATTTATTGAGAAGTCACCAGTAAGTATTTTGTCCCCCAAAGCAATGCCAAATGGTGCCAGAAGTTCATTAAGTGCAGGTACATTTGCACCCCCAGTAATTGGAGTCCACCAACTGCGGGTATTCTCATCAAAGAATGTCATCTTAATCATTGTATCAACATGGTACCACTCAGCAAAAACAGCAATGCCAAGTCCCTTGTGTATAACATCATCCCTAAGTTTCTGAATCTCTTCATCAAAGTATTCATCCTCAAGATCAACCATAAGCAATGTCCCATAATTGCTAGCATCAAAGCAAGTAAGTGGTGATCCAAGTGTCTCAATATAGTACCCTGCATCTCTTAGCATGTTGAACAGAATGTGAAAGTTCGTGTGCAAGTGATCACCATGCCAGTCAAGGATATCGTTATGAACATTAAGGGAATCCCTTGGAACATATCCTGACGGGTACTTGATATTATGATATTGGTCCCACAGTATTCTTTTTGACCTAACAGGTGTTGGAACTACCTTGATCTTCAAGTAAAGAACACATGTACTAGTCCGTGGGCTGCTTTCTCCATGAGCTGCTGGGGTATAAATAGTCAGAGTAACATTGCCACTAATTATGCCTGAGAACTGAGAACCCTCATCTTTAACTTGCAAATGTAGAGCAAGATACCCCGTCCAAGGCCAGATAACATCCGAGTAGGTGAAGTGAACACTAAGAAGATTGCCGATATCTTCAGAAGGTTGCCATAAAGGTTGATCCTTCACATAACCAATCACCCCCATCCCATTCAGAATTGTAGCATTGAAGATTACTGGCATAGCTCCAGCATACATGGGTTGGCGACAAAAAGGCCAGAAATATGGACACTCGGTGAAGTCAAGCATTGTAGGAAATATGCTTGCACGTGGTTGGTAATTTTTCAAGATTTCATATGACTGCCAACTGGAACAAATGGTGCAATAAATGAGTGTGATTTTGTGCAATGCTAGGGAAAGCAAAGGTCAATATGATCATGTTCCTGCATTCTAAATGGATGCACCCTTAATGTCGTAAAACAATGGAGACATGGAATAAGATAATTCTGAAATATCCAACAGGAAACAGACCTTGTAATTGCTCATTTTGTAATTTATGAAAAGGTATCCCAAAAGGGGGGCGAGAAACTTACAGATCAAGCTTGCCAGCACCTTGCTCGTACATGTTTGGCCCTGAAAGCTTAGAAGCACCCTCAACAAGGGCCTGTTTCATAGCAGCAGGGTTAAGGATTGATTTCCGCTTGTCTTCAGGTATAACACTAACAAGCAAGCATACTACACCAGCAACCACCGGGCTTGCTACACTGGTGCCTGAAAGGGTCTTACACCCTGTGCTGATCTTCGAACCAATTATATCTCGGCTATATGCAACAACATCAGGTTTCACACGACCATAACTGCAGAATAGAATACATACTTCTGAGAATGCTATTTCTTGAATAAGTAACGTGAAGCAGGTGCAAAGGATAATGGCTACATATAGTTAATTCTCCAAGTTTTCCAACAACAATTATAAGCTTGGTAAGGCCGTCTACGCTGGAATGTAGAAGCATTTCTTCATCATGTTCCAGCAAAACTATCAAAATTAGATTTTTAATTAATCCTCAAGCATAACTTAAAATCACGCACAGCAAGAAGTAATGGCTGAATCATGCTTCATCACTTCCAATGAAGTGTCATAAGTTAAAAGCAAAGTTACCCACAAAAGACAATACTAAGATACCATACGATACTTAAAGCAAGATAACTAGTATACAACCATCGTATGTGCAGATTGCGGGCATACTAAGAAAACTGTACCAGCAAGATAAAGAATGTACCCATGAGGAAGCTCCCAGGTAGTCATGCCCCGAGAGGAAAATGAAGCTATATGGTTATTGTAATCAATACCGCCAACACCAATGACATCGCTTTGATCAGCTGGGTTATTTAATGTGCCATAAAGAGGCCCATCATTTCCAATAGCTGATACCATAATAATGTCGTTTGCTGTGAGCTCCCAAACCTACAGAAACAGTCAATAAAAATTTCAAGTCTCACTAGAGACCTTGTTTAAAATAAAGGGTTTATCCACTCATCAAGCAGCAGATGTAAATAGTATTTGTGTTGGTTGTACAGTCAACAGCAGAAATACATAAAGGAAAATTCACAAAAAAAAACTACAAACACGAACAAAACAAACTTCCACAAATTATAAAAAGTGACTACCAGAACAATCAGGTAGCTAAAAAACAGTTGAGATGTGAAAACATACAGAAAAAATATTTAAACAATCACCAAACTTTACCTTCTCCACAAAGGGCAGATCCAGGTAATCAGGTCCACCAATGCTCAAGTTCAAAACATCCATGCCGGTTGCTATCGCGTAGTTAAATGCATCCAAGAACCATGAGGTGTAGGATATCTGCACTGAGAACAAGATGAAATTCTCAAAATCTTACCAGCATGCACTCCAATTAGAATGGTACCATGTAGATTTGTCCAAAAAAATGTTCATGATACTACAAATTAACTGCGATTCATAAAAACATGTTTATGTGGAAGTTGTTGAAAGTTGTGTTAGGAGAACTTCTAGATATCCAAAATGTCACTTTACGATTGGAGGGACTAGTTTTTGATGATACAAAAAGTTGCATATTCAGCCAAATCCAGTACCTGAGCATCTGTGAACACTCGAAAAGCATATATCTCAGTATCAGGTGCAAATCCAGGGCATTCTGCATCTTGACCAGCAATAACTCCTGCTACAAATGTTCCATGCCCAAGATTATCATTTAGCGTGTCTTCATTTGTCCAATTTGTGCGCTCCTACAAAATTAGTCTCTTAAGTAATTTTTTCACCTTGCTGGAACACAATAAGAATCCAAGGAGATGTGGTGTTCAAGATAACAATGTGAATTTAAGTTTGTCTTGCAATAGCATCTAATCTGGCAGAAAGTTCTGAACTATTTTGCCATGCGAGAACCATATGGCAGGTGACTGCAATTAGTTACTCCCACAGTTCCAACACATCAATACATGACTATTTGACATGAATCAATGCAACAGATAAATCACAACAGTGGAAAGAAAAATGTAAGGCAATGCCATCAATAGTGGTACGATGTTGTGTATGCTATTCAAGAACAGCGGCAAGCACTTATTTCAAGGTCCTATTTTTGCCTTTCAAATTTATGGTTTTTTTGAACTTCTGATGCATGCATTTAGTATTATTATCACTGCAACAAAATTGGCTAAATACAGTAGTAATACCTTAATATTGCGAAAGTGTGGATGATCAGACCGAATACCAGTGTCAAAAATGGCCATCTTGACTTTCTTGCCAGTGAAGCCTCTTTTCCATAATCGTTCAGCTCCAAGAAGAGATGTAACTTGTGGTCTCTGTCAAATGATAAATTTCAATGTTAAAACATGACAACATGGGGCCATATCAACTGACAAATTATGGACAGTGTTGTTGACTTGGAGATATGTAAGATCTATCCAACATTGTAACTGAAAGAGCTCGTATGCATAAATCGTATAGCGAACAATAGAGTTTGACTATTAAAATTACCATAACTAACATATATCCTTTGATTATGAAAATTACAGTTGTAGTAGTTGAGAAGATAGGTCATATTGTCAACTGCCGGATTACCATAAACGAGCATTAAATCACAACAGTAATTGAACTTCACACAAGCTGATATCAGAAAAGTAGCAACCCCAAAACAGACAGAGTAATAAAAGCTAGCACTCATTGTCTGTTAATGATGGATTGTCCCAACTTGCAGTTTGCAACAAATGCTTGAAAGAGCGTAGCAGTGATTACACTGATATTTGACATGAAGACGATATATCCCATAAACCTGACAATCCAATTAACACTATTTTTTTTACTTCCAAAGATAATGCCAGAAACAATAATCTTCTACACTCAAGGCATTCAATAATCTAAACCGAACTTCACATGATAGTAGCTAGTTATGTCAAGAATGTCAAAGAATGTATGTAAATGCAACATTATACCTAGCCATATGGTGCTGGGTCAGCTTGCGACACATCACTATCATGCACTTATGACATTGAACTGGGTTGCCTATCATGCACTTATGGCTAGTTCAGAATGCCCTAATTTCTAGTCAAGTACACAGTATACTCATTTCAGATTCCAGATTATATCTGATAATAAAAAATAAGGGCCCCTAAAAAATATGGTTCAGAAACCAGAACCCTAAACAAGTACAAAAGCCATAAGTAATAGCTTCATTCCAATACCAAGGTTCTTCAGTTGCTGAAAAGTTGAGAACAATCCCTCTCAGCAGCAGATAAAACATTTTTACGTATTTTTGGTATTCAGACTTTCAGAGCAATAACATAATGACATATTGGCATGCTCAACACAAAGAAACAGTCTTGCAAGGATCTTTGGTGGTTGTACCACGAGCACAAAAGCTGGCGTACCTGCAGCAGAAGCCTCCGCCCCCAAGTAGCAGAAGACGAATTTGCAATCTCTCCTCCCTCCTCTTCCCCCTCGAACGACATGGCGGTGAACAGCTTACCCCGCCGCGGGGGCGGCCGATCCGCCGCGGACAGGACGGACCGCGAGTACGTGGCGTCGGCGTGCACGTCCCGCACGCGGCCGAGCGCCAGGACCGCCGCCACGACGACGTCGCGGTGCGCGTCGCGGATCTCGAGCACCGCGAAGTCGGTGGGGAACGCGGCCGCGGGGTTCCGCCGCTCCACCCACCTCCACGACGCCGCGGGCGCGGCTCCCCCGAGCCCAGCGCCCAGGTACTCCCGGTGCTCCTCCGCGCGGAGGTACTCCACGAACCGCACCACGTACCTGGACGCCGGCGGGGCGGCCAGGGTTTCCCTCTCGCCGCCGCTGCCGCTGGGGGAGCCGGAGGGCAGGGGAAGGATGCGGAGCGTGAGGAGCAGCACGGGGAGGACGGCCGCGTACGCAAGCCGCTTCTCCATCGCGTCGGGCGGCAGGCGGCGGCGAGCGGATATAGCCGCCGGAGATCGGCGGCTGCTCGCCGTCAGCGCGTGGGGTGGAGGGAGGGAGACGAGACACGAGAGGCGAGGTTAATTAACCGCGGAGGTCACTCATCACTAGCGGGCGTTTTGACCGCATCATTCTCACTGCATCGCCAATTAATGCTGCGTTAGGAGGCATTTACCAGTGGTAAAACACCATTATTAACTGTAATATCAGTGGGCTTCATTATTCATCCTGCCATTCTGATTAGATCACAGGGAAATCCCGGCCCAACTTCCCAGGGCCACGATGAGGGAGAGGCCAGGGAAGAAGGAAGAAAGTAGAGGGCCGGAAGTGGATAGGGCCCATGAAGAGAGCACGAAACAAGCCCAGCACCAACTCGCGAGTCGTGAGGCGGTGCGGCGGGGTGCTCGGAGCTAGTTGTTTCGTTTAGCGTGCGTTAGGTAGAGCTGGAGACGATTCTCCATTGATTTCAGAAGGAGCTCTGCTTTTCTCTGATGATTCTGTGAAATAAATCTCTGAAATGAACTAAGAGGTTGGGAGCTGAAAGAAATAGCATCTTCTGATTCTGTAAAGTGACGTCCTGCTATATAAAAAGCAAAACGGACACATAATTGTGGTCCGTCGTTCAACCGTGGCACGATGGCCCTCGCTCCGGCATTCCTCAGTCGTCGCTTACAGGGTCCTCCACGCGAAAGCCGTGGATTTGGCCCTTCCCTGAATTGCGGCGTACCAGGTTTCCTCCTCCATCCGTTTTAGTCCTCCGTGCGGAACTCTTTTGGCCGTTCCCTACGCCGCCGATCCTTCTCCCTACATTGCTAGCCGCCGCCGCCCCTCCCTGCGTCACCGGCGCGCTGCCACCACTCCCTCCCTACATCGCCCCCGCGCCGTCACCACTACCTCCCTGCGTTGCCGCCACCTCTCCCTCCCTACGTTGTCGCCGCGCCGCCAGCCACCACCGCTCCTCCCTGTGTCGCCAGCTGCGCCACTAGCTCTCCCACCCTGTGTCACCCCCTCCCTGCGTCACCGCCTCCCGGTGACGGCCGGTTGTTGTGCAAGTCGGATGGTGATGGGGAGACCGAGGATGGTGATGGCGATGGGGTCGGGACTCGGGAGGTTCCATCAGATGGTGGCGGCGGAGGGTGCGGGGCAGGACACGCTTGTGGCAGTGCTGACGGAGGTGGCCACGCGGGCGCTGGTGCGGCGGGGCGACGATGATGGTGCGGAGGCTGCCCCTGACGGGATTCTGCTCTCCATGCACACCATCATGTATCTCTACGCTACGACGCTATGCTGCGTGCCGCCGACGCCATCATCCACCATGGCATCCTCCCCATGCTATGCTCTCAGCTCCTCGCCATCGAGTACATCGATGTCACTGAGCAGGTAAGCCAAATGTGCTGGCCATCAGATCGTATCTTTCAATATGAAATCTCTAGAGAAAATTGGTAAACAGTGAGGTATGCTCATATGGAAGTCAGAATGGTGCTTGTTTCTGACCAATAAAGTTGTTTGGATATTGGTCTGAAATTAAATATATTTCAAGCTATTGATTCTCTCTTGTTGTATTAGCATGGCATTTCAGCATTTTAGGGATCATATTCTGAAAGTGTATGCTTCTTGAAGAAACTTTTTGAGGATTACGTTGGCTAGCCTGTTCTAGCATCCAGCTTTGGTGGAAAATGAAGAACCCTATGCAATCAAAATGAAAGAGGAAAGGTTGAGAAGATAAGGTGTGGCAGCAATTGATTGTCATTTACCAAGCCTATCTTTTTTTTTCTGGTTCCAGTATAGCAAGTTGTCGTCAGTTTTGATCATTTTCTTTTCTTACTGCAGATGTGAAGTGATGTGAGTTTGATGGATGGCATCAATGTGTTTGGTCCCTTCAAAGCAAGTAGGTTTGACTGATCAAGAAGAGATGCTATCAACTGGATACTATCAACTGAGTTTGATGGATGGCATCAATGTGTTTGGTCCCTCAAGAGGATTGCACTACAGACTTCAGTTTGACAGTTTCTGAATTATGTGCTCCCTTCTAGCAGCAAGCTACAGGGGGTCAACAACGATATCCTGTCTGATGAGAAGTTTGAGTTATTGAGTGGCGATGGTTATGTGTAGATTCCTGCTATAATTTTGCTTGAACTGACAGTGGTGGAGAGTCCACTGCTTTCCCTGATGATAGATGTGGCAGAACCATCAAAATTAACTTAGCTAAAGTGTGCTAAACATCGCCTTAAATGCGAATATACACTTTAATCGAATCAAAATGATTAAATCAAAATGTTAGTATGTCGGGTTTCACCCGATACAACCACGTATTTTCGATAGACACAAGCATACAAACTCGCACGAAGACGAGCTTAGAGATTACAACAATCCAGATAACATGTTACAGAGGTCCCAATTAAGTTATTACAAACTGAGTGTTCAAGTTATAAAGTAGTTCAGAGTTCTAATGCAGCGGAAAAGAAAATGATAGTTCTAACGACGATACGTAATACCATGGTGAAGCCTTCCATGATATCACTCACCATGATTCTCGCCCACCAAGGATGGGTCCCACTCAACCATCCATTTTGGAGGGAGCTGGCACGGCCAAGTCACACTAGCAACCATATCATCCACATCAACATTACCTAAAAATATAGCCACAAGTAAGGCTGAGTATACTAATACTCCGCAAGACTTACCCATCAGGTGGTATCTAATCCACCGACTCCTAGACATGCAAGGCTTTTGGGATGAGGGGTTTGTTTTTGCCAAAATCTTCTAAAGTGGATCCTTGCTTTCAAGTTTTAGCATCAAGTTCTAGTTGATTATCCATTCTAGGTAAGCACCTATTCTAAGCAAGAATGATAGAACAAGCAATTAAATCAAGCATCAATATTAAGCATCATCCTTGTTCATCTCCTTACTCAGTGCAGGTTGGTGATCAAGCAGTCCCAAACTGTGAGAAGCAGACAATTCGAATCGAATTTCTTAACCTTGCAAGGTGGACCTAAACACACGACATATGCGTACCCCGATGGTTCACATATATCAACCATCCCCATCGATCCCCGGCACGTGTTCAGGTCCCACTTCCCTTGGATACAAGGCCCCACCGGTCCTGTAACGACACCGTACCGAGGCTGAACTTGTACCCACATGATGCATCAGGGGAACCTGGTTCTAGAGAGAGCGGAGAGTATGTCCACGTCCCGGTTCAGTCAGGTACTAGGCTTCCCGATCCCATACTCGGTATGTGTTTAGTACTTTCAAACACTTGACCACAACTCTAACACATTTCGACCTTAGCAGTTTTTCTCTAAACAGACGGGGCATCCACCATTCAAAACATATTACCAAGCTTCGCCCGTCAACCTTATGATTCTAACATAAGTAAACAGGCAACTCCTATAACTCGCGAATGACAGGAAATCACTCGACTTTTACCGTGTCCCTATTTAGCATAGCAACTACGCAACTTAACATGCTAGTATTCAAGTCATGGGTATTAGGAGCATGCAACTAAGGTTTCAAGTAACTCCTATGAACTTAATGCACAAACATAAGTAACATAAGTAATGCCTAATTTGGAAATCAGGGTTATGCTCTGGGGCTTGCCTTCTTACCCTAAATCAGCCTTGGGCTCTTCCGAACTTTGGTTCGGGCCTTGGTTTGCCTCGATCACATTCAGCTCAGCAGTGGAGTGTTCCTCTTCAGCTTCCGGAACCAACTCGTACGTGCCGTCAGCGAGATTAGCTTCTACACGAGATGTATATGCATAAGATTTCATTTATAAGCTTTCATGATGTAGGTTGCATTTCGTTAATCGTAGGTTGTAAAAGTTTAGGGTGCATTTTCGACTACATTCACCTAGAGAAGGTTCATAAACATTTATTTCCTTTTGGCCACATTCACCTAGACAAGTTTATAACATTTCTTTTCTTCACAAAACAAGGTTGGTTGGGAAGAAAACATAGATCCTAATTTGATGGTGATTGTGTCACATATAAAATTCTTAGAAACTTATTATTCAAAAGATAAAGGGTGGTGTCATGTTGGTCCTGTTAAGTAACCTTCTTAAGAGTGATAATGTTACTGAAGAAAAGCACAATTAATTACTTGTGAGCCTATAAGTTCTAATAGTACTTATTATTAAAGATTAAACTAGCATGCAACATGAATAAATATTTTAGGAAGAATCTGTTAAGATATGAACATGAAATGTTTACATGAGCTTTCCCCCTACACAGGATATTTACTATAAAAATTTGAGATGAATTTGGCATCTACTGAATTTACTAAAAATTAAATAGTGTTAAAATGCAGAACCTGAAGAATTATTTTTAACTAGAGTTTCATCATCAGTTTAGTTCCACAAAATTTATAGAAGGGTTACCAACACTAACATATACTACTGTGAATTTTTCAGGGTTTTATGAGCATGAGAACTATTTATCCCATAACAAGGAGATTAAACAACATGTATTTTTATCAAGCAAAGGAAAACACATATTTCTTAAGAACAAGTATTTTTACTAGTCAGGAATGAGCATAAAAAATCTAACAAAATTTATCTTGCATTTTTATTTATTTTCCACTAATTATCATGTAAATAACAATATTAAGATAGCAATTAAGCATTTGAATTTAAAACAATATGAACCTCATGGATTTCATTAACACAAATTACAGATCTAGAACATGCATGTTAAAAGAAAGCTAACAAAACTGGTTTCACAATTTTTAGAGCATCCCATGATTTATGAAGCATTTAATAGATTTTATAAAAAATAAATCCTAGTGTTAGATACAGGATAGTAACATGCACACGAACATTTTTAAATTAAACTAGACATCATCGGGAACCCAACAAAATAAGTTTCATATTTTTCTACAATTTCTTAGACATTTTCCAAGCTTCAGCTGTTTAAATCAATTTAAAAACCGAAAAGGAAAACACGTTTTGCGCTTTGGCCCTTAGATCTCTTTAAACTTCACAACAAGGCCCTTGCATTTTATGCGTAAGACCTTGGAAACAAAATGGGGTTTGCAATGTGGCCCTCAGCGTCCGCCGGCGGTGCGATGGCGAGATTTTGACGGTGTGGGTGTGGGCTAAGGTCAGGGGAGTGACAAGCGGCTCACCAATGAGGTTTGTGCTGTGGGGGTCGAGGGCGGAGGAGGTCGGGCGGCTGTGCTCGACGGTGGAGCTCCGGGTGCAGCTTGGGTGCTTCTTCTCCAGCGAAGGTGGCAGCGGAGAAGGCCGGGGAAGGGCTCGGGAAGGTGCGGTGAGGCTTGGGTGGTGCACTGGAGAGCTCAGGCGGCGTTGGTGGGGCTTGGGAGGGGGAGTTCGATGATGGGTGTCAATGGCGCTCGGTGAAGGGGGTGAAGACGGGTATGGCGCCGACGAGCTGGGCAAGCGCGTTTTATAGCGGCAGGATGGCGTGGGGGAGCAGTGCGATGTCAGGGCGAGCTCGTGGTGCAGTTGGGCAAGCCGGCGGTGGCCTGGCAGAGGCGGCAGGCGGAGGCGGCGCTCTACTGGCCAGCGGTGGCATGCGGCGTTCGGGCGCGCGTGGCCCGCGTCCCGGGGTTGGCCGGTGTGGATTTTGCTTGCGGATGGGGAGATCGTGTGCGCGAGGAGTGGGCAGCGACCGTGCTCAAGTCGTCTTGTCACCGGCAGCGGTTGGGCGATGGGGAGCGGCCAGCCGGGCGGCGTCGGCGTGCACGCCGTGCGTGGTCACCGCGCACTGGCGCACGTGGCACGTGCATGTGGCGCGCGTAGGTGCTGCCTTTGGTGCAGTTTTGCTCCGAAATTTTGAACTAAACTTTGAAAATTTCAAATATAAAAGTTGGAGCTTGAACTATGGACTATAACTTCTACAAAGGCTGATGGGTGAAAAACTTGCTAATTTTAAAGATAAAGTTGTGCAAACTTTGGTAGAACGGGGGGCAAGGTTAATTTGAATTTAGCTTGAATTTGACCCAACTTTGACCTAGTTTTTGAATGCCCTCCACTCAAAATCAGAAAAAGTGCCAATTAAGATAGTTGTTCAATTTGAAAAGTTCTACCACTTTTACGTTTGCCAAAAGTTGAGTTCTTATATAAAAATCTGTTTTTATTTCCTACCCATGTGAGTGCCATTTGGGGGTATTTTTACACTTAGCTAGAATTTGAAAGGTTTTCTTGAATTTGACACTTTGCAAATTTGATTTGTTTCTAATCTCTTTCTTAATTTCTCTTAATTTATCCTTTTAATCACTAGGGATGTCACAATGGATCAACTGATGAAAGCAGGAAGCTTCCTGAATTTTTGCCGGGCAATCTTCTAGCCACTGCTTTCCCAAGTTCTTTGAACATGTACTCCATACTAGAACATTTGTTCACTGAAGTTTGTGTTATCGTTGACAAGGTATGCCCAAATTCAGCTAATGACCTATCACCTGTTCATTGCTAATTGTTATACTATGTTATCTTCTTGCCTATTGTACTCTGTGTGTAGCTTTGGGAGCTGGCAAATTATGGTAACTTGTAACATCAGACTGCAAATCAAAGTATGATGATTGTATATCTTCTTCAGCTTCTTACATTTTTAATAATGAACTAGAGGACAAACATTTCTTTTTTTAATGGAACAAGTCATTTTTAAGCCTACTCAGCTCTTGCTAGAGTCCAGAAAACACCCTTCAACTCCGAAATTGTTTGCCTTTTAGAGTTTGGCACTTGCTACTGTTAGATGTATATGTATTGTTGGTGTTTACCTTTTCTATTAGGGGGTTTCTGTATATTTTCCCCTTCTTATACCTGTATATATATATGGGCCTAGAGCCCCTGTTATGAATACAAGTGCTATTCCTAACATGGTACAGAGCTGAACTAGGGTTAGGTTTCTTCCCAATCTGCCCTAGGGTTCCTTTTTTTTCCTCCGCACGTTGCACTTGCGTGCTATTCTCCTCCGTCAACTCCGGCCGCTGCCCGTCCGGCTCTCCACCCGCCGGACTCGTCGTCGTCCAGCTCTCCACCCGCCTGCCGGAATCGCCACCCACGCTGCCCGCCCCGCCGGAGTCGCCGCCCGTGCTGCCCCGGCGCTCCGCCCGTCCCGCCGGAGTCGCGGCCTACCCGCTCGCGCCACTCTGCTCTGGCACCTCGTGGCTGCCCCGCTCGTCCGCCTGTGCTGTGCAGTGCGGTGCAGACCACGTGACAGGATAAGACTCCTGTGAAGGAGTTAGGTCCCGTCAAAAAAAAAGGAAAAAAAATGCTTGCGCCGCTTTTCTTCTGCGCTCTCGCCGTCGCCCGCCGCTGTTTTCCTTGCGCTCTTGCCGTTGCCATGGCTCCTTCGACTCCTTCGTTTGGTGGTGTCCCAGTGTTACGTTGCCCGGTACTGTTCAATGGTAACAACTATCGCGATTGGGTTCCTCGTCTACGGATTCATATGCGTGGTCTTCGTCTTTGGGAGTTTCTTACCGGTGAGTTGCCTTGTCCACCTCGTCCTACTGCTCCTACATACCCGGTGCTTCCTACGAAGCCAGTGATTCCAGAGAAGGCTACGGCTGAAGAGATGGATCGGTTGCTTGCTACTCATGATGCAGATGTGGCGAAGCTCCTTGCTGATTATGATGATGGTCTTGTGTCGTATGAGTCTCAGTTTACTGCATACCGGACATGGGTTGATGAGGATGCTTGAGCTGCTTCTATTTTCTTGTTGCTAGCATTGAGGACAGGGTTTCGGCTGATATTATTAAGCTTGATTTTGCACATCAGATGTGGGCTTTTCTTCGCACACGTTATGAGCCCACTGGTCAGTCTACTTTTCTTGCAGCCATTCGTCAGGAGTAGCTCGTTCGACAGGGTGATGGTACCGTTGATGATTTCTATGGTCAGATTTCTACTATTTGGCGCCAGCTCGACACTCTTAGTCCTCCATTGTCTCCTAGCACCTGCCAGTCCTACCTGGGTCAGCAGCAGGCTCTTGAGCTTCGTCGCACCTACGACTTCTTGACGCGTCTTCGGGATGAGTTTGAGCCACTTTGTGCACAGCTGCTTGCTCGCCATCCCTGTGTCTCCCTGATGGAGGCTCTTGCTGCTGTTCGTAATGAGGAGACTCGCCTTATTGCTGCTGGATTGATGCGATATTCTTCAGTTTTGGCTGCCAGCTCCTCTACTCGTCCTGCGGTGCCTTCTTCTGAGAGTCGAGGGGGTGGTCTTAAATGTGATTGGTGTGGCAAAGATAATCATGTGGAGGCATTTTGTTACAGGAAGAAGAAGGCTCAGTCTCGTGAGGGTCAGTCTCGCCGCGGTGGACATTCTTCACAGGGTCCTAGTGCTGCTGATGGTTCTGCTCGTTCTTCGTTGGGTGCTAGTGCTACTGGTGGTTCTAGTTTTGGAAGTCCTCAGAGGAGTTCTGCTGGTTCTGAGACACAGGAGATCATCAGGTTGCTCAATCGCCTTGTTACCTCTACGTCACCAGGTGCTGCGGGTTCTGTGACTCAGCCCTCTGCACCTATAGGTTCTGCTGCTGCTGCTTCGCAATCTTCCGCTTTGGGATCACCTTCCACGTCTACTCCAGGTATTTGTCCATGGATTCTTGATTCTGGTGCTTCGTTTCATATGACTCCTGATTGCACCTGTCTTTCTTCCATACGGTCTCCACCTGGTTCTCCTACTGTTCATAGAGCCGATGGTTCTTCTCTTCCTGTTGTCGGACATGGAACTCTCCTATCCGACTCTTTTCATGTCCCTAATGTTTCTTATGTTCCCAATCTGACCATGCAGCTCATGTCCGCTGGCCAGCTTACTGATGATGACTGTCGTGTCATTCTTGATCCTGATTTTTGTTATGTTCAGGATCGTCGCACGGGTCAGCTGGTTGGTACTGGCCCTCGTCGTCGTGATTCTCAGCGTCTTTGGGAGCTTGACTGGCTTCATCTTCCTTCCGCTGCGCCCGTCAGTCTAGTTGGCTCCGCTTTGGCTGCTTCGTCGACCGCATCTTTTGATCAGTGGCATCATCGCTTGAGTCATCTATGTGGCTCCCGTCTATCTAGTTTGATTCGTCGTGGTCTTCTAGGTTCTGTTCCAGGTCATGAGTCTTTAGCGCAGTGTCAGGGTTGTCGGTTGGGCAAGCAAATTCAGCTTCCCTATCATTCTAGTGAGTCTGTGTCACAGCGTCCTTTTGATCTTGTTCATTTGGATGTCTGGGGTCCTGCTCCCTTTGTTTCTAAAGGGGGCCATCGATACTATATTATATTCATAGATGATTTTTCTCGTCATACATGGATTTATTTTATGAAACATCGTACCGAGGCCTTATCCATCTACAAGTCTTTTACTTCTATGATCCGCACTCATTTTGACACTTCTATCCGTGTCTTTCGTGCTGACTCTGCAGGCGAGTACCTTTCAGTAGCCCTTCGTCAGGTTCTCTCTGAGCAGGGCACTCTTACTCAGTTTTCTTATCCTAGCGCCCATGCTCAGAATGGTGTGGCCGAACGCAAGCATCGTCATCTTCTTGAGACTGCTCGTACTCTTCTGCTTGCTTCTTCTGTTCCGCCTCACTTTTGGGCTGAGGCTGTGTCTACAGCCACTTATTTGACTAACATTCAACCTTCTTCTGCGCTTCATGGTGAGATTCCTTTTGAGCGTCTTCTGAATAAGGTGCCTGACTATTCTAGTCTTCGTCTCTTTGGTTGTGTGTGCTATGTGCTTCTTGCACCTCGTGAACGCACGAAGCTGACTGCTCAATCTGTCGAGTGTGTTTTTCTTAGCTATAGTTCTGAGCATAAGGGATATCGTTGTTGGGACCCAGTTGGACGTAGGATGCGGATTTCTCGGGATGTTATTTTTGATGAATCCCGTCCTTTCTATCCTCATCCTTCTTCTGATGTTTCCCCGGAGTCTTTGGTCGATCCCCTCTCCTTCTTAATATTACAAGATACTTCTATTGCCATCACCCCTTTATCTCGTCCGGCACCTCCTCACATGGTCCCCCCTGTAGTCTCCTCGCCTGTTCATCGTGCTGATGTGCTTTCCCCGGAGTCTACTTCTCTGGAATGTCCTACTGATTTTTCTATAAAGCCACCGGTGACACATGTCTATACTCGTAGAGTTCAGCCCTCTGATGTGCCATCTTCTTCTGATGTGCCATCTTCTATTGTGCCTTCTTCGTCTGATATGCCTTCTTCTCCTACTGAGGCCTCTCTTTCAGAGGATTCACCTCCTGAGCAGCTTCTTCGTCATAGTCATCGTCTTCGTAGGCGTCCTGATTAGTATTCTCCTTCTGCTTATGCTGCCGCTGTTCTTTCGGAGCCGTCATCTTATCGTGATGCTCTTTCTCATCCGGAATGGCAACACGCTATGGCTGAGGAGATTGCCGCTCTTGAGCGCACTCACACGTGGGACCTTGTTCCTCGTCCTGCCAATGTGCGCCCTATTACATGCAAGTGGGTTTATAAGGTGAAGACTCGCTCTGATGGCTCTCTTGAGCGCTATAAAGCTCGTCTTGTTGCTCGTGGTTTTCAGCAGGAGCATGGTCGTGACTATGACGAGACTTTTGCTCCAGTTGCTCACATGACCACTGTTCGCACCCTTCTTGCTGTGGCCTCTGTTCGTGGGTGGTCCATTTCTCAGCTTGATGTCAAGAATGCCTTCCTTAATGGTGAGCTGCGTGAGGAGGTCTATATGCAGCCGCCGCCTGGGTATTCTGTTCCTGAGGGTATGGTTTGTCGTCTTCGTCGCTCACTTTATGGGCTAAAACAAGCTCCTCGTGCTTGGTTTCAGCGTTTTGCCTCCGTGGTCACTGTTGCTGGGTTTTCTGCCAGTGCACATGATCCTGCCCTGTTTGTACATACTTCACCTCGAGGTCGGACTCTTCTCCTCCTTTATGTCGATGATATGATCATTACTGGCGATGATTCTCAGTATATTGCCTTTGTCAAGGCCCGTCTCAGTGAGACGTTTCTTATGTCCGATCTTGGTCCTCTTAGTTTCTTTCTTGGGATTGAGGTTTCTTCTATGCCCGAAGGCTTCTATTTGTCTCAAGAAAAGTATATTCAGGATCTTCTTGATCGGGCTTCTCTTACTGATCATCGGACTGTTGAGACTCCCATGGAACTTAATGTTCATCTTCGCGCAACTGATGGTGAGCCCCTTGAGGATCCCACTCGTTATCGACATATCGTTGGGAGTCTTGTTTATCTTGGTGTTACTCGTCCTGATATATCTCATGCTGTGCATATTCTGAGTCAGTTTGTTTCAGCTCCTTCTCATCTTCATTATAGTCATCTTCTTTGCGTCTTACGTTATCTTCGTGGGACTATTTCACGCTGTCTATTCTTTCCACGCTCTAGTTCCTTACATCTCACGGCTTATTGTGATGCTACATGGGCTAGTGATCCTTCTGATCGTCGGTCTCTTTCTGCCTATTGTGTTTTTCTTGGTGGTTCCCTTATTGCTTGGAAGACTAAGAAGCAGGTAGCAGTTTCTCGTTCGAGTGCTGAGGCTGAGTTGCGTGCTATGGCATTTGTGACGGCAGAGGTGACTTGGTTACGGTGGTTGCTTGAGGATTTTGGTGTTTCAGTTTCTGTGCCGACTCCTCTTTTGTCTGACAGTACAGGAGCTATCAGTATTGCTCGTGATCCAGTGAAGCACGAGCTTACTAAGCATATTGGTGTGGATGTTTCTTATACACGTTCACAGGTTCAGGATGGGGTTATTGCTCTTCAGTATGTGCCTTCCGAATTGCAGCTGGCTGATTTCTTTACCAAGGCACAGACACGTATTCAGCATAGATTTTTCCTCTCCAAACTCAGTGTTCTTGATCCACCATGAGTTTGAGGGGGGGTGTTAGATGTATATGTACTGTTGGTGTTTACCTTTTCTATTAGGGGGTTTTCTGTATATTTTCCCCTTCTTGTACCTGTATATATATATGGGCCTAGAGCCCCTGTTATGAATACAAGTGCTATTCCTAACAGCTACTACTAAGAGCACTTGTTGGTTCATTAGATGGTGACATGGACCATTTTATTCTACCCATACTTGTTAGTCCTCATCAGCTCATGTTTGTCTTTGTCTTGAAATTGTAATTAACAAGTAATCACTTATCACGGAGCCCTGGTCCTTTTCTACAATTATTGAACTGAGCAACAGATTATCTTAGCTGCGCTTTTTCTATATAAACTATTTGTGACAATTTGATGAATACCCATGCATTAGTTTATTTGTTCATTGCTATAGGAAAATTGACTAGGGAAGAAATTGAGAAGGAACTTATGTCGACTGGACTGTCATCTGAAGCTGTTCTTTGTGCTGAATTTGTTGTTAACCTGGCAATTTGGCTTTCTTTATCCATATAAATGTTTGTTTCTAATGAACAATCTTCATTGATGGACCTTTTGGCAAAGGTTCTTGTTTAATCTTGTTATATTCATGCAGAGGTGCTAGGCTCTGGTGTTGAAGCTGTTGCTGACTTGAAGAAACTCTGAATTGAGGATGCTAAATGAATCCACAGGTCTGTGAAATTGTTTGGCCATTGAGCATGAATGAGGTTATGAGAGCACAATACTTATGTGGACTCTGATAATTTGACCAAATAGTATACATGACTGGATGGCCATGGGCTCATACAGACGCAAACCATCTAATTATCTAGATATTTTTTCCTGAATTCTAATTGAATCTGTCATCCTAAGATAGGCTATGTGGTGGTCTCACTCATGAATCCAAAAGCAAGGTGTCAATTACCAACTGAAATGAAAGCAAGGGTGATAAGGAGTAGCATTTTTTCTGAGGTGAGGTTTCCAAACCTTTTCCCCATTTGATCAATGGTTTGAGGAATAAGTAGGCATTCCATCGAATTGATGAATCCAAGTTTTACTGAGAATTTTCAGATCTAGCAGTTTAGTTAGGGTCTAATTTTTTCCTTATGCTAGAGGATGAACTAATTATGGCCGGTGCAAGTTTTTTTCTGAATAGCATACAGTGTTATTAGTCTGCACATCTGTAGAAAGAGTTGAATTAATATAATTTTTTTTTTCATGCTTCAATAGCAGTCAAATTTTTGTTATGAGCTGTCATAATATCAATTTGCATCAAGGCAACTATTGTTGCTTGGTGAAATGCTGGAGTTTTCTGATACATTAGTGTTCTTGACATTATGTTTTCTGGTTTCCATATATATGACTGGGAATTCAGTCTTGAGGCTGATAACCATGATAATGTCCCAACCATACTTGGCGAAGGTTTTGCAAAAATTCTCCAATATACCTTCTAATTTGCATACTGTTATCCTATCTCAACTCATTAGATTGTATTTCTCGAAAGAAATTAAAGAACTTGAAATGTTTGGTTGCTCATTTGTCCTCTGTTTTTTCAAGGCATTTCTTTGATGGTTATTCTCACATGTGTATTATTTTGGGTCCAGATTGAAACAATGTCTGTCATGTTCTTCCAGCACTATCTTGCACTTTCGGACAAACACAAGGCAAGTTGATAAATCGTACAATACATCAGCCAGTAATGATGGCCATGTGGTTTGGTTTATATGGTAATTCAGGGGTAGTTCGCATGTTATTTCAAATAAGCAGAAACTTGTGGTCCAAGCTTCTCGTTTTATGGTGCAAATGGTGCAAACCCGATTACTCTCAACAGAAACTACGGACCAAGCTTTTAAGAGTCCTGAAAGTGCTTCAAGTTCAGCAGATGTGTCAAGCAATTTTGACATCGGACAGGAAGGCTCCTCAGCAGATGTGCCTCATGGAACAACATTGTTGATGCTCCTTTTATGAACACTTATGTTACTTCAGGATATGGCTTATCTAATGGACGGCATATTGATACTGACTGACTTTTTATGCTCTGTGGATATGTGATCTGAAATATAGTGTGTCATTGTGAATTTTAATTTCTCCATACTATTTCCGAGTTCCTTATTTGGATTAGCTGGCAGCCTGAACACTGTCCATTAACCAAATGAATCATGAGAGCTATTGCCAAATCTCAATGTTTTCAAACAAACATGCAGTTAGGACTTAGGATTTTGCAAAGTCATTTATTTTGAAGCTCCCAAATTTTGTATTTGTTTTAAGTTCATCTTTTGGCTCCTAACCCTCAAATCTGAATATGGGGTTGCTTTCATTAGTAGAGAATAGTAGAGTACGCTACTGAACCTTGTACATATATGTTAAAGTTAAATGTTCTAAAAAAACCTATGTTAAAGTTGAATGAGTAATTTATAGTGCTTGTGGAATCCGATGCAAAAATGACTATATCATTTAAGGCGACTATAGGTGGTCATAGATGGAATTTTGTTTTGCCCGTAGCAACGCATGGGCACGATCCTAATTTATTCTAAAAAATCAAAGAGAATCACTTCTCTCAGAGAATCAGCTCTCATAAAAAACTAAAATCAGATGGAGCTCTACCAAACAAAAGCGGCGTAAGAGTAGGGGTGGGCGAGCTGCAGAAAACATCTTTGCGCTTGGGGCAATGACAATGACGCAGCTAGTGTGGTAATACCGAGACGCGTCAATTGCTGGTTGAAAACTATTTCCAAACCCCCTCTACGCCCTATGGGCCACTGAGAATTTCTGGAAGGGCTCCTCCTCTTCGGAGAAGGGAAAGCCCTACGATTCAATAAAAAATTTATCATTAAATTGGTTTAGTGTTTCTGAAAACACGATGGGCCTGGGCGCTTTGCGCACTGCTTGGTGCTGTGCTGTGGAGGCCTGATTGCAAAAACAGTTCGGCTTGGTAAAAGTAGATATATTTGAGAAGCACTCATAGTTTGAACTATTTTCTTTTTAAGAATATATAAAGAGTAAAATACATGGGTGATTCCTGATGAACTTGTCATGTACTGTGCGCTCGTAGCTTTTATAGGGCTAATTGTGCTTGATTTGTGCTAATGCTAATTTGTCATGCGGTAAAAATTACGCCAAGAAATCTGTGAGTAAAAAGGAGATTCTGGACTGGTGGCTTTTATAGGGCTAAGGGTGCTTGATTTGTGCTAATGCTAATTTGTCATCGCGGTAAAAATTGCGCCAAGAAATCTGTGAGTAAAAAGGATATTCTGGACTTGACACTCGCGGTAAAAATGCGCCGTGTATTGTGTCCTGCCTGGTTCATTTTGGCGCCATGTAAATGGATGAGCGGCAAACATTGGCGCGAGTGTGTTCAGTTATTTTTGCGATGTCCTGCCTGGTTCATGCAGGCAGGAACTGTTCACGCCGGATGCAAACAAAACTGGCAGGCAAGCAATGCCCACGTGCGATGCTCGCGGTCAACCGGATTGCGCGCTCCTGTAGCGAGACTTGAGTAAGTGAGGTAATCTGTCTGAAAAAGGCTAAAGACAGCTGTATTTTGGAGCTTAAACTGTAAAAATGCATTTCAGGTATATATGAACTTATCTGTCTCAGTCTTAGGATGCCATCCGGATCTCTAAACTTTCAAAATATATTTTCAGACAGTACGTAAGAACTTTCAAGATGCATTTTAAGATCTCCAATCAAGCGCTAAGCAACACATACGTGATCATTAGCATAAGGTGGTTGTGAAGGCAACGAACAAAGAGGAAGCACCGTCATAAGCGACATGTGGTAAGTTTTAAGATTTGAAAATGTATTTTGAGAGTTTAAGAATCCAAATGAAACCTGAGGACAAGTTTGCGGGCCTAAACATGCACTTTGAAGGCCTAAACATGCATTTTGAAAGTTTATGGACCCAGATGACATCTTGAGAAAGTTTGAGGACTTGAAAATATATTTGAGAGTTTAGAATCCCGGATGATACCACAAGATAGGTTAAAGGACCACCGGTGTATTTTACTCATGTATAAAATTGCAGTCTATTGGAAGACAGCTGAATTTTGACCTTGGAACTTCGGAAGTAAAACCTGGGATTTTCATTTATGGAAGCTATTAAAATTGATTTACATGTCCGTTTGATCTTTTACCTATTCTATTTCACCTTAATACAAGTTACAACACGCGAACAAAGAAAGTTCTGTTATCACATTGGCGCAACGCACAAGCATGCTCCAATTTTTTTCCTTCACTGGACTACCGGCTATAGCTCATCCTTGATATTTTCCGCAGCTGGGGCATTGTCCGTGGCCGCTACCGTCTCCACGTCTGAGATTTGCAGCTTCTCCTTGATGAATTTGGCCATGTCCTTGACACTTAATTTCTTTGAAACTTTGATCTGCATTGCAAAATATAGTGCAGCAGCACGTCACTAACGTGAGGCGGAAAGAATTAACTTAACACCATGTTTGCATTTGTTTCTGTAGACATACCGGGTTGTTTTTGTCTTCGGCAGGATAAATGAAGAGCGTTGGGTAATTGTTCACCTGCGCAGAAGCATGGACAATATTGAAGTGAAATTCAGAAGTTAAAAATTGACATATCTATGTCGACTCAGATCAATCCATTTGGAGACTCCGCGATGCACCAAACTGAACTTCTAGTAGCCAAAGGAAAGTACCTCTAAACAAGAGTTGACATATATTGTCAGCTAGCTAATACGTGCAGTGAATCATACAGAATCCCATCTTCTGTGCACGAGGACTCATGAACTTATATTTTCCAAGTTGTTTCGCAAGTCCATGCATCAGAGCATCTGTCGTGAATAATGGGTGAACACTTGTGCCGTGTGGTGTGCCTGCGTGTGTGGAGTGTGGGCAGTGTCCATGCGTGTAGACAGCGGACGGTCTGCATGTGTGAAGCTCATGATTTTACAGAGAATAGTTACCTCACAGCTATCTAATTTTACACCTCAGAAAGTATTGCAAAACAAAATAAATGTCTTTGATAAGCATCTTCTAGCACAGAATACTAGATGGAAAATTGAAATTCATGTCGGCAACATGCAACGCATGAGCATATAGAAAAGGTTACCACTATCTGATATTTCTATGCATTTTCCCTATGATGGAAATGCAAAGATCGACTCACCTTCAATTTAGGATGTTCATTCACAGAAGCATCTATGCGTGCAAATTTAAGAGTCTCCAACCCACTGAAATGCTTGGCCAACTTCTCGATATTTTTACTTATCGCCTCACAGTCAACACACCAAGGTGTATAAACCTTTTGTTTAAAAGGTAAAAAAAAGAAAGTGTAAGATCATTTATAGAACACAATTATTTGTGCATTTAAAATGAGAAGAGATAACTTTGATGAATAAAAGAGAACAAGTAGAATATGCCATATACCTCAAGGAATACGTTTTGAGGACTTTCCAGCACAGAAGAATCAAATGTACGACCAACAACTTTTTCAACAAGTCCCTTCTGCAAAATGTAGGGTAAAAAATACCGGTCAGTGGTTAAACAAATTTCACAAGAGATAAATACCCCCAAAAAATTTAAAAACAAGCAGGTCAATAGCAATGTAAAGATCATGCAAGTTGGTTTTCACACACAGAACACTCGTGAGCCCCTCATTGGTAAACATCCTTGCTGCTTTACTACACTAACTTTCTCAAATGCAAAGAAGATTGTTACGAAGAAATGTTGACCTACATTTTTTAGAAATAGTAAGTTATAATGCTGAACCATGAACCTGTGATTATTTCAAAGTTAAAATGCTTAGGGAATTCAATCCCGGTACATACACTTGGAGAATTCAAAATCTAAACAAAATAAATAAAGCTTACCCCTTGCGGTACTGGTTCTGATTTGTGGTACGGAGGTAGTGTGCCATCTAGGAGACTTAAGCAGAATTCCTGTTGTCCAGTACATAATACAATTAAGTAACTGCCTCAAGTTGTCAGGTGATATAACACAATATCAAAATAAATATCTCAATACCCTTAGGTTCTTTGCGTTGATATCTGCCTCCATCACATATTTGGCTCCATTGCTTGTATCGAATGCTGTAACCTGGTGAACTTTCTAACTTTAGCAAAAAAAGTAATTCTGTGCAATTAAACAGTATAGAAAAGGTTGACGGTTGACAGCTGTCAAGTGGTCAGACTAGTAACTATAGTGATTTCCAACATCATAAAGGAATCAATTGTCTGAACCAATAAGTAATCTGAGTATCTGACTCCTTCCTACTTCAGATTAATAGAACACATGAGCAATAGATGAATAGAACCGCATGTACATACACGTTGTTTACTGCAAAAGGGACATGCGTGATTAATTGAGTCCAATGTGAAACTTACAGTAGGCTTTTTTTCTGATTCAAGACCATAAAGAGTGAGGAATGGCTTTGCAAGGTTTTCTTCAGCAGTGTCCACATATATAAACATTATCTGCAACACCATGGAGTAAACATGTTTAGCCAAAACAGCCATTCAAGTGATGTGTACATGGTCAGAAACAAAATAAAAGCATTGATATGTCAGCACCTTTGTCTTGAATGCTCTTGCAACTTCTTCAACCATAGATTCAAGATCCTCAAAATCATAAGCCTCTGAGAAAGTGAAGACCTAGAACAAATTTGCAAGAGAGTAAACTCCAACTGTCCTTTCATAAGGATCACAAATTATAATTTTCTGTTGGACATTTCTACAGTTAATGGTTTATTGCAGTTGAACGAAACATAAATAGCTCACACCCTTCTAATAAATTTAGGCATCCCTGGGATCTAAATATGAGATTGATCAGCAAAGTATGTGAGAAAGGACAGAGAGTGCCAACCTGCAGTTTAATAGGGCTTGAATATACTTTGCCCGAATTGAGCTCAGTGAATACAGTAATTAGGGGAAACTTGTTTAGCTCCACAAACCGCAAAATTGCCTTTTCTTCAAAGTCCCCATCTGCAAAATCCCAAAACCCCACTGTATGAGTTGCTGCATGGAACAAAAACTGGAGCTTAACCCAGCATATTTATTTCAGTATTCAGTGCATTTAACCAGTAAGCTTCGTTTTTTCACAAATTAGATGAAATATCTAGAAAACCCCATAATTATATAGCAAGTTCTTCAATACCTTACACTAAAGTGAGCAAGAGAAATTGTTACTATTGAGATCGTGGAAGGCAGACATAGTTATAACATGTTGAAAATCTTACTCGAGGGTTCATGATTCACAGAATCAGGATGGTATAGGAACACAAGATGACAATATGCATCCAAATATAGGTAGAAGATACTTACCAAACTTTTCAAACTTCTCAGGTTCGCTTTTAACAAGGCCTACGAATTGCTCTTCGGATGTAATACCTGGAAATAGAATTTTGGCAACACTCCTATCACTGGTTTCTACAAACTGTACTTCATCATCTGTGGTTGCTGCCTTCACAAATTCTTCGTATTCTGCTCCCTGCCAAAAGATGGATATGGAAAAGCAAAATTGAACAAATCCATAAACTTTATTCCACAAGTTTTAACGATTGGAGCAAAGCAAAACCTGAAAATGTATTTACATCCAGCATTTCACGTACCTTAAAATTCTTGAATAGTCCAATAACAAAAGTCTGATCCTTTTTAAGGAACTCCTTAGCTGAATCCTTAGACTGAAGCATAATGACTGGCGCACCAGTCTTCTTTCTTACCCAAGTAACTATCGCGTCCCTATCAACAAGGGAGATAGATAATTCCAAGTCAATTCGTAGGGTACATGAAAAGCAATTCCCATGATGCTAACGAAACAAGAGAGTAAGCAGCGTTCTCACTTGGTGTGGAGGCCATGGTACGCGTGCTCGGTGCCGTTGACGAAGAGGAGCACGGTGGGGAACCCCTTGACCCCAACGGAAGCGGCCGCCTTGGGGTACCGCTCCCCGTCGAGCTTGGCGAACGCGACGGCGCTGCCCATGGCGCGCAGCGCCGCGGCGGCCTCGGCGAACCGCGGCATGAGCTGCGCGCTGCGCTCGCACCAGGGCGCGTACCCGAGGAGCAGCAGCTCCGCGTGGTCCTCCACGGCGCGGCGCGCGTTGTCGTTGTCGAGCGCCAGCACCATCGACTGCGCCCGCCGCACCGCCTCCGCCGCGCCCCCGCCGTCGCCGCCTCCCCCATCCAGCTCGCCCCGCTCCGCCTCCTCGTCGATGGCCAGCAGCTCGTCCAGCACGTCCGAGTCGTCGTCGTCATCCAGGTCCAGCCGCGCCGACCACACCACCGACACGGCGAGCGCGAGGACCACCACTAGCACCAGCGCCCCGACCCGCCGCGCCCTCATCTTGTCTTGCTCGACGAAATGCGCGGCGCCTCCGCCTCCCTCTCCTCCGAGATCTAGCAGCGGCAGAGCTCGCCCGCACGACGCGCCACCGCCCACGAGGAGATCGAAGAAATCGGGGGGGAACGAGTGCGCGATGCGACGCCGTAAATGGCTCCCAAGCTCGAGTGTTCAAACGGCAAGGCGGACGGAGGCGTGCGCCGCGACTCCGCAAGCACGCGGTGGAGAGGATGACGTGTGGGACCCAGACAGTGGTGGGGCCTAGGTGTCAGTGTGGTAATGTCCTGGCCTGGTGCGGACGACGTGATGGCCGCGTCGGGGGAGGGGGAGCACATGGGCTGGGCCGCCGGGGATTGCGACCGCGGAATCAGGTAGGGGTTTAAGGAGTGAACTGGCTGCATCTGCATGTGATTAGACCATGGAGGTCAGCACCTTCATCTTCAGACGCAAGTCAAACTGGATTCAGATCCAGATCGAATTGTTGCTGTTCAATGTTCATCCAACATTTAGGCCACAAGAGTTTAGCAAATAATCTAGAAATCTCACAATTCTTGCAATGAAAAACCTACGAAATTCCTACCTCCAAAATGCGCACAACCATTATCTCCCTTTCTTGAATCTTTGACAATGAGATGGTGGTAGAATCTGACAAGTACCAAATTAGCACAAAGTGATGAGCCTACCACTGGCCCACCGCCAGATCCTTAAAAAAAATTTCAGCAATTTTTCTTTTTTTCTTTGCAGATTTTTCTCTTGCTGGAAATGATGTCACGCCGTCGTTTGATGTTCTCTCAAAAACCACCGAGTGGTTACCAAAGTTTGAAGCTGCAGATAGGACCATCACCTATCTCTAAGATC
The DNA here is from genome assembly GCF_005286985.2 of Setaria viridis. Taxonomy (NCBI): domain Eukaryota; kingdom Viridiplantae; phylum Streptophyta; class Magnoliopsida; order Poales; family Poaceae; genus Setaria; species Setaria viridis. The sequence goes on from NC_048266.2 coordinate 4,650,302, forward strand.
ACACCCTAAAAAGATACAAGTAAAAAGAGAATACCGCCTTACAGCGCCATTTATCGACAAAACCAAAAGGCTCAAACAAACCATATGCGTGTGCTTATTGTTCTTCATCATCAACACGATAGCTAAATACATGCATCTTTGCAAGAATACACACTTGTCCGTCGACCACGATTCAGGAAAAATGCTCAAGCTCAGGCCTTGGACACGGTGCAGGCCTTCTTGGAGAACCTGATGGGCTTGGTCTTCTTGGCGTCGACGACGACGGGGCACGTCACGTGCACCTTGTGCGTCACCCGCACGAGCTTGCCGATCACGTAGCCCCGGGAGGTCAGGTCGAAGTCCAGCGTCAGGGGCACCGCCCCGCCTGTGCTGGACAGCATCAGGCTGCCACCGGCGCCGTAGAGGGGTACCTTCTCGCCGTGGATGACCGCAGTCACCATACGGTGGCTCTTCCTCGGTTGGTAGTACCTGCGAAGCTGCGTGTACCACAGGAAGAGAGATCAGTATATCAGATTCAGTGGTTATTCTGTAAGTTTGCAGCGATTCTGAATTTTAATCAACCATTAACGTGGAGGAATATGAATGCAGACAGACGATGAGAACTGGAGGATAAGCATGGATTCAAGTAACAACATGCATGCTGATCTGCTGGACCATTCACATTGTCTTGTTCTGAAGTACTCCAGCTTTGGTACGATTGACTCAACAAAGAATTCTGTGTCACTTAGTCGAACATTTTAATACCTTTGATACAATGGTTTGGGAAAAGATGAATAAAAGGGTCAAGCACTTGGCAAAATGATTTACCGATGCAATCTTCTCTTGAATTGAGGAGTGAAATAGAGAGAAGGAAAGATAATACATGGAATTTACTCATGCAATTTACTTTGTCGGTACGAGTGGTGTAGTATTGTCAGACAATACATGGATAAGAATTAAAAGCAGTTATAAATAGGCAAGGACAGATGACGGATAGATATACCTGGCCGACCGCGATTGAGATCTCTGAATAGATCAGATGAATGGGGCCAGAGGTGACATGAATTCCAAACATTGTAGCAGGGTTGTACACGGATATGTGCAGAGAACAGTTCGTCGTGACCAATTTGGTTGGCACCCCACTGTGGTCTGTGCCTTCACCAGCATAGAAGTCGTCCATCACCAAGCTCTGCGCAAAACAAAAGTGAAAGAAGTTCATGGTTTAGGACAGATTTGAGGCAACCAGCAGACTCAGATCTACGGAGAAGTAAATTTTACTTTTACCATGACAAGTAGCCCAGACCATAAATGCAGACCATAAAGAAAAAACGAATTTCATTATTGAAATGAGTTTGTTTCGCGATAAATCACGTGATGATTAGGAGTTGTAGCGCAAAAAAGTCAGCATGCTAAATGCAGTGCCAGCCAGCAACATCCCCATCAGAACTCATTATCAATCTGCAATGAAATAAATATACTACTGCTGTTTTGACTTTTGTTCAGTCTTCACTGCAGTCCTTTATTTAAGACCAGTATCAGATTCTCATTTCTAATTCTACATAAATAAAACAAATATTGTTTTCCGTTTCAGAAGAACTGGAAATTGTAAGCACAAATTTAACCTGGTTGTTAAGAACCATCAATTGACCTTCTGTAACTTGGAAGTCTTGAACCAATCAACTCTAACCAAAGCTTACTGGCCTTACTGGCTACCCCCCCCCCCCCCCCCCCCCCCAATTCACCCATTTACTTATAACCACACGCGCGCACATGAGCAACAAACCAAGTTGCTACTGTTAAATCCCAATCTGCATTCCTCACTCATTCCTCATTAAGTTCCAACACATCACTGTCTAACTGAACCACCAACCAATTCGATGATGTAACCCTTCTCGCCTACCGCAGGAACAGTGAGGCATGAGTCAATTTTAGTAATTGATCGTCAATTGCTCGATTAGGGGGTTAATTACCGACCTTCCAATCCAAAAAGATATTGACTGAATCAGAAACCAACAAAGAGGAACAAGTATTCCATATGCTCAACAGCTCAAAAAGTGAATTAAGCTCAGTCTCCGATGCTCCTAGGATGTATGAATGTGTATACCTTGACGATGACCTCGGGCTCGTACGGCCGCGCGGCGCCCCAGATGATGAGGCAGAAGACGGTGAAGAGCAGTACGAATGTGAGGAAGCCGAGGATGATCTGGCAGCGGCGGGAGAGTCCGCTGTCGCCGGCGAGGTCCTCGTATGGCCCCTCCTCCTCGATGACGTTGCACTCGGGCCACCCCTTGTCGTTGAGTGCCTTCCGCTCCCCGCCGGCACCGGCGCCGCCCTTGCGGAGGTTCCCGGAGAAGCGGCTGACGGAGGAGGAGCGGGAGTGGCGGCCGTAGGAGGGGTGCGACGGCGACTCGTTGGGGCTGTTGTACACCGGCGTGGCCTGCATCGACGAGGACTTGTACCCGCCGTCGTGCGACTCCCGCGACGGGCTCTGCACGTAGTAGTTGTTGCCGCCGCCGGCGCCGCCGCCGCCACGCTTCGGCGACCGCGGCGGCGACGACGCCGCCAGGCTCGTCACGTCCGACTCCGACTTGGCGTGCATCATCTCCGGCTCCGCCCTCACAATTCCTTCCTTCCTGACCAATCAACCCAAGCCAGCAACACGCGATCAGAACCACAACAGAAACAGCAACGCCGCCGCCACGCGGGTTTTGCAGGATTTTTCGATCCAAACGCACCACCACCAACCCCGCTCAGAAATGGAAGCTCCGCGGCGGCGATCTAGCGAACCCGCACGCACCTGCTCGAAGCGTCCGGACGCGCAGCCGGGGTGGTGGCGGCGCAGGGGGGGTACTGGGGCAGAGCACGCGCCTTCTACTCTGTCTGCCTGGGCACAGCACCGCACAGCACTAAAAGATGGCGGAGGGGGGAGAGCGAGAGCGAGCAGTAACGCACAGAAAGGGCCGGGGCAACCTCCCGCGGGATCCGCTGCGGCCGATGGCGCTGTGTGCTCCACTTGTTGGCCCGGTAGCAAGCGAACGCGTGGCGGGACGGAGGGGGGGAGGGAGCAGGGGATCCGACCAGTTGTTAGGGGAGCACGGCAGCGGAGGTGCGTGGGCTACCGGAGTGTCGGCAGTGACGGGTGAGTGGAGAGGAGAGGGAATGTGTGTGTGGTGGCGCAGGGAATTATGCTTTTGCTGCCTGTATTCCACGCCCCCGTGCCCTCACTTCACTACAGACCTCCAGGGGTATGAGTGCCTGAGTGCCCACCTCTAAGCGCTTTAGGAGACCATCCTTTACATGATTCAGCTCTCGGTACATAACTCATAATATGAATAATTCCACACGATCATCCCATATAATCTTGAAATACGTGTATAAGACTATCTTTTAATCAATAGATAGCTCTTCTCTCTCCTATTAAAATCATTGTTCACTTAAACGGCCGTTTAGACCGTTTAAACATCGTTTAAATGCAAAATAGAGACCTCCCGTGTTGTTTAGACTCTAAACGGTGAATTAAATGGTTGCACCGTTTAAATCGTTAAAACCGTCTAAACCGTCAAGTTAAATGTGATTAGATGAGCTAAATGATCATTGAATTCATAATTTAGTTAATAGGAGGATTATAGCTGCCACAATCAATACTAAACTAATTAGCATCGTAAGTATATGAAGTGAAGATTATTTGGTAGAATATTTACATTTTACATTTGTAAATATGTAGACTTTCTAGTATATTTGACTTTTATATACATAAATATATGTATTTTAATGTTATTATACAAAACCGTTTAGGTTGTTTAATCCGTTTAAATACCGTTTAAATGGCCTAGATGCTAAATAAAGAATGATCGAGTGTTTACCATTTAGCGTTTAGGATAACATTGATTAAAATATGAAAAAATATCCTATAAAGCTAGCTCACATGCGACCATTGAAGGAGGCCTCAGCCACTCACCTGGTGGCTGCTCGGGCTCACTCAGCTGAGATTCTGGTTACTCTTTTTTGAGCTTTAAAAATGCTTGAATTTTGTAGAGATTTTGTACAGTACAGAGTACAGACCTATAAATTTCCTGCATGTTCTTGGTGATGTGCTGTCACGTTGGAGGACTTTTGGGTACTTGCACTGAACCGTTGCTACTGTACTGGGTACTAGGGGACTGACGCCGAGCACGGCTGTCCTTGTTTTGCATCTCTGTAGAATGTCTAGTACACTGCCCAGTGCCCACCATGGCACCATCCAGCCATTCGGAGGGTAATTTGAACTTCCAAATGCCGATTGCAAAATTTTGAAAATCTACTAAAAGGGGCAATTGTTTGGACCCAACGCGTCGGTGGGTTTCCCGTGATTTTCTACCGGGTCAGGATCATCGATCAGAGTACCAGACTGCTGTCAATCACAGTAGCTGGCTGTTTTTACCTTTTTTTTTCCAGCGGTAATAATCACCATAAGAGTTTGGATCCGTAGACCGTAGTACGTCCAGTGATTGATTGACCGTGACGAAGATTTGAATTGATGCGGATTGCCCGTTGCCATCGTTTTTTGTTTCCTTGTGATGAAGTTGACGTCTTGCCTTGTTGGACGGACAGTCTCCGACGATGGAAAGGAGGTATCATATGAGTGTGCGAGTATTGCCGCTCACGTTACTTGCGTTGATTAGCAAAGAAACGAAATGGAGATGGGAGGTTGTTTGCAAGAATTATCCACCTCTAATTGCTTGGCCGCAATTTTATCTCTCTCTCTCTCTCTCTCTTTTGCAGCTTCCATCACAAAGCATTTCTTCTCTTCTTCAGAAGGTGGCACACAGGAACAAGAAGCTGTCATTAATAACTGATCAAAAAAAAAAGAAAATCTACGAGCAGTTGTGTTCCAATCCTGGCGTTTCTGGCAAGTAACGAACTTTTTCGCACGAGGGGGATGATTCATCTGTTGCGAGGGATAGCGAGGTCCAATCACTCGATCAATCATGTATCGCGCACTCTATCCGATGGGATTCCTTCCTTCTGGTAAAGCTAGCCCATCGGCGTGTGTCGGTCGTGTCAGCTTGTGCCTTTGCCGATGCCATATCCTTTTGCCACCTTTTTTTTTTCCTTCCCATTTTCTATGCGACCACGCCTCTGCACCAGGCTAATGGCATGGGGCGCTGCAGAAAAGGAGAGCAACAAAGACAAAGACGCAAAGGTAAGTTGAGAAGTGCAAAAGAACGAGATTGTTTAGGCCATGATCTCCATTGATATCATGTACTTGTGCCTCATAAAAGTTCTTGTACCTGGTGCCGTTCGTTACTTAACTAACTACTCTAATTCAGTGTAGGAAGTAGTAAAGCTTCATATAGTTGATGCGCCCAAGATTGGTGTTCGAATTGGGGAACAATTCTTTATTAGAAAAAAATTGGGGAACGATTCTTCAGTTAGTAGAGAGATCTTGTATGGAGAAAGAGATGTTCTAACTTCGGAGTCTTTACCTTTGAGTCACAGCCATATGAACCTAAATGTGGTGGGATCCGGTGATGATTCATGATACAGGGTCAAAGTTAGAGGAACATCTCCCGTTGTATGATAAGTTGGTAACAATGTTAGAATTATTAGAAAAAGAATTGTACTAGTGGTGGTAAGTATTTTTAACTGCATATATGTCCATCTAATTTGGACTTCCAAATCATAGGGCCAACTTGGATGCCTACTTTGTGTCATTCATCGTGAACTAGTTCCCAATGAATGCACTGACTCCCTAATAACAAAGTGGAAACTGTACTTGCAAAGAAATTATGTCATCTTAAATACGAGACGAGAATACATGTCACCACTCACCAGTGCGCAAGGATGCAAGTGGGTACCCAATAGTGTTTTCGAGATCAGCTGATTAATTACGATGACATGCCACTCTAATTCATTTCTCCCAAATTATTTACGCAGAATGCCATTTTCGTTCATTTTGTCAACCTTTTAGATCGACCCAATGCCCCAAAATATGTATAACTTGCGTCCCTACCGGTGCGTTAAGGTTAGTTGAAGCGAGACGAGACAAGGCCGCACACTTGGCCATAAATTGACGGCAGCACGGGGAACTCCAAATCTTTCACGACGGAAAATGACCTAGCAACTAACCTGGGGTTTGAAGCCGGCCGTTGCCCGGAGACGTTCAGCCTTCAAATTGACACGCCGCCTACTGCGGGGGGAGAAAGAAGGATCGGTGAGGCTGACGTCCCAACTCCCAGCTCCTTAACCGTTACCCTTGTGCAAACATGCCCCTCCCTCGGATTCTCAACGTGTGGCGGGAAGCCGTTTGGAGCCTCACCATGGAGCCTCAAGAAGGTTGAGCTATCACCATGATACTGTCGTAACGGCAGTAATTCTTGTAGATATCAAATGACTAGCAATTGCAACTTGTAAAATGTCGGTTCTCACTTCTCCCTGACCACGTGGCTGCAAGGTCAGTGCGGCAGGAGGTGGCTCTACCGGTCCACGTCAGCAAATCAGTGGACCATAATCTCAAAAAAATTAAAATCTTTTGGACCATCTGGCTGGTCCTGATTGGTGCGATTGACACGTCGGAACACGGACAGGTTCCATATGGAGACACAATCTGCATTAGCATATGGACTGAGAGTGGTAGAACATCTCTACCAGCAGGATTTCTGTAGCTGTTGCCCGTTGGTTTGCCCTAGTGAGCGACTCAGCGCCATTGAGCTGTTGACAGCTTTCCCTTCTACAATAGAAACGGCTCGTCTCTTCTGAAAACCTTGACAAACTGGTACTTCCTCTCATTCTGTCTATTGAGTTAATGATTATGTGTTGGCACCCCTTTTTCATATTTGCCCGGCTGGCAATAATCAAGGTATACAAGTAGAAATTGAGTGATATTAATGAACTTGGATAGATGCCAGTCACATTCGGCAAAATGCGATAGAAAAAAGGAGGGAAATTATTAGGGGGTACTTTGTGGTATTGGACTGTCCTATCCCTCCCTTCATGAAGTGTGGTAGAGGATGAGGTGACAATTGCTTGTCGCATTGATGCAGGACTCACCAGAGGAAGCGATCAAACCAATCGCTCGCTTCCTTCACCATGTTTACTGTCATTCGATGGCCGATTCCGGGCTCTGCAATGAACTGTAGAATAGAGATAAAATGTTAGTGACCCAAATAGTGAAAGTTCATATTTAGGTGGGAAATTAGAATTGTGTCCGTTCAAAATTCTAGGCAGCAATACAAAATATGCGTATCAGGGAAGAGGAAGCAAAATTACTGGAATAACACAATCAAGAAAGAGTTGCAAGGGTAATATGCAACAACACGAGAGAGAAGGTGCCACACTAATAACCATCATCAGGGACAATGATTGCTACACGCTTCAGGTATTGAAGCTGACTCTCCTTTAAGATGGAAAACATATACAGGAGTCGAGACCTCCAGCAGGGGTTCCTAAAACTAGTGGACCAGGCATAGCTGGTAGTCAGTGCTACTTCTCTGTCAATCACCAGCAATAATCAGTTCTGCATCAGGCCGATGCATTATTTCAAGGAATATTCTTACTTGCACTAATAAAATACATGAAGATATATAAAAGGCTTGATTTTTGGTTGAACAAGCACCGACATCCCTCCTTGTAACTCAGCGAATATATAACTTCACAATTTGCATGCATCAGACCTTTACTGGAGAAGGTCCCAAAGTCTATTATCTTCTTCCAGATAACTCTTAGTTCGGGTCCAGATTAGGACTGCGACTGCCCATCATTTATATTAAGAAGGGAAAAAATGAGATTATAAAAGTCTTGCTTTAGCCCCAAACTCTTCTTTAAGATTATATTAGTGTTAGATGATTATTTTGAAACCAAATAGTAAAATCCTTATGAGCAAATTAAAAAGAGTGATATCAAAAGAAGGTAGGAAGAGAGCATCCACACTACCATGAACTTCTCAGCAGAACCAGATTCTTCATAAGCCTTAGCAGCTCTTGAACTAGGCTCTTCTAAACCAGCAATTGGGCATCGAGGGTCTTCAGCACCTGCAAGGTAAATGAAGTACAAGCATCAGAAAATATACTATGTACTAAACTAAGTTACTTTTTTTTGGGGGGTGGGGGGTGGGGGGGGGGGGGGGGGGGGGTTCAGGTGCTAAAAGTAACTATCTGAACCAACCGCAAAATCCAAACATAGTGCAGATTAGATATTCCAACTTTCAACCCTCACCCAAACAAGTGCTGATACATGAAAGAAAAGGTGATGACTATCTTATTATTACTTATGGAACAAGTATCAACCAATCAAAAACATTCAGCAAGAAATATGCCTGACTTACCATTTAGAAGGAGCAGCGGCCGTGGTGCAATCAAACGAAGTGAATGGGGGGCATCAAATTGCGAGTCCAGACCCGGTGCTATCTTTTCCCAAACCTGGTAAAATATGTCAATGCACAACTGTACATAGGTCCATAGAAGGATTCATCAGAAATAAGGAGTCAAATAAATCAAGTGCTCACCTTTTCAACAACTTCTGTGTCTATTTCGCTCTTTCCTAGATCAATTCTTGCTTCTAGAAGAGAAAACAACAGTCAAACAAAACAAACATTCACATGCAACATTATCAATGGCGCGTGACATTTTTCTACCATAATATATTATTCCAGTGACACAAGCATCAGCTCTCAAATAGGTGATACAGTCAGATGACGCGTGGAGTCTCACCTTCAAATAAAGGTTTGATGCTATTTGCTCTAGCCTGCCACTTGTTATTATCAATGGCCCATCGGAATCCCTAAAGTCGTAAAAAGGATACAGCTTTACACAGAGCACATCATAAAATTATGTGCATATCTACAAAATTATGCAGAACAATTGTACCTGAACACCAATTATAGGAACAATGACACTATATCGTGTGTCCACAAAAGCAGCATACCATGCATGCATTCCTGTATGCTGTCAAATTAGTTAAAGAAGTTCATAATCTAATTCGATGTAATGCTGCATTCATGATCTGCAATACCTCCAAGAGATTCACCGGTAATCCCAATCCTACAGGGATCGACATCCTCCCTCTCGCTAAGGTGGTCTCCAAGTTTTATCAGGTCCCACACCTACAGATGTCAAAACCTGATTAAGATCCCTCATTGACATAAAATATATATTAAAAACAGAAGGACTATCACATTTCAATGTATTGTGTATCAGTTCCTAAGGCATGATACAGTCATGTTATGAGAAAAAGGACAACAAAACAAATCCAGCAAACTAAAGGGTCAATCTAGAGAGTGCAGAGAGCTATATATCACATGACCTATAAAGGTTAACTCTAAGAACTGGAATAAAATATAGTACCGTGTCAAAAATAAAAGGCATTGTATCCCCATTCCGCCAAGCTGATTTCAGTGCCTGAGTTCAAAAGTGAAAGTAGCAAACAGGGTCAAGCCGAACGACATAGATGGATACAGCTATCAAATTTAATGGAAATACATGTAAATTGGGCCCATGATAAAAGTAGGTTACATCTATGTAAGTGGTCTCACTGCTGGCCCGTTCACCATGATAGCGAGAGTCAATAGCAACACAAATGTAACCCCTGGAGGCATATGCCTGCAAAAGCAAACTCATCAGATAAAAAATAAATTAGCGTGCTACATAGTGGTGTGCAGTTATAATTCCAATAAGAGGTTATTTTACCTCAAGCAGTGGGCGCAGCCATTCTTTGCATTTGTAAGAGCTGTGCAAGAATACAATAACTGGTTTTCTTTTAGGGACGGGGTCATTAAGTTTCAGCAGAAGTACAGGTACACGTCCTTGTTCACCTAGCTGTTTGGAAAAAAAAAATAGTAACAAGCTCTTTTGTTTAGGAAAAGAGAGGCAAAATAAACCAAGCATGCTTCATAAATAAAATAAAAACCAAGAAAGCGTGCTTTGATTCCAGAATATGGTGGGATGCATGTGAATCTGCATCTCAGAAGTCAGAACAACACCCCCCCCCCAAAAAAAAATAACGTATGAGTAGACCCTCCCACACACCCACACCTTGTTAGCTTTGATCTCATCTGACTCGGTCCAACGATCGAGTCGGACTCCTCGATCGTGCCTTGATCTGGGCGCCCAACCGAACATGGTTGGCAGGCCCCCGTCGCGCAGCGCTATAGAGACAAAGGTGGGGGCCGGGGGCATGCAGGCCGCCATGCCCACCAAACCGCCCTGACAAAACCCTAGACCGATCAAACTAGCGCTGAAGCGGCGGGAAGCTCCGCTGCCCTAACGCCACCTGCCTGCGCCATCAACCGTCATCGCCATGGCAAGCTTGTCCTCCAAGCCTGATGGTGGTGTCCCTACTCTCTCTCTCTCTCTCTCTCGATCTTCTTGATTAGTCACATAACACATTGATTTTAACCTAAAGACCGAGTTGTTTACCCGCTAGATTCACACCTAGAGATCCTAGAAACCTATCAATGGTATCAAAGCCTAACACCTGTGCGGCGCTGAGAGAGAAGGGGAAGGAGAGAAATGCTGCTAGGGTTTGGCCGGGCGCGAGCGGCCGGGGGGTTTTGTTTCCCTGAAAACGCCGCTCAGCCGTTGGATCTAGATTCACCGGGCCGCAAATCAGCCCAGGCGGGAAAAGTAAGTGGAGGCCCGGGCCCAGGTTGCGGCCTGCCAAGCCACGCGGGTGAACGCGCGCCGCTGGGCCGGGCTGTTTTGTCATGTGTCCGGCAAGAACAATAGATTTGCGGTCTGCCAGGTGAAGCGGCTGGGCCGCCGTGCGAGCTGGGCTTGCATAGGCAGCTGGCCGACCGAGCTGGGCTGGTTGGCACGCTGGTCGCGCGAGCCGAGTCGAGCCGTTGCTGAGTAAGCTGCGCTGGGCTCGGTCGGGCCGCATGAACAGTATAGATTGAGCCCTTTTCTTTTTTCTTTTTCTAGTGAGTTTTTGATTTTCTGGAAATTGAATTAAGGCTCAAATAAAATTAGTTTTGAGGAGTTTTTCATGTGGGTAAAATTCACGAATTAAGTCTAAGTCTCAGTAGCAACATTTTGCTGAATTTTTTAAGTATTTTTGCATCTATTTTTCTGATTAAATTGGAACCAATGGGAAAATTTAATTGGAAAATGGATTAAGATTGAGATAAGTTGAGAATAAGTAGTGATATTTTCTGAACTTATATCTTTAAGTTCAGAAAATTATCCTAAGCTTCCGCTGTGTTAAGTTTAAGATAAGTTGAATTTTTGGCATTATTTTGCCAATTTATGTATTAAGTTGAAGTTTTTAGTCTATTTTTCTAATTAAATTGAAACCAACGGGAAAATTTAATTAGAAAATAAGTAATTTTCCCGAGTATAATAATTTTATCTACTAACCAACATTGTTGATAAGATTATTATGCTGATAAGTTTTAATTTTATCATTATTGATTCTATTTCTGCCCAACGGTGATATAGAATTAATATTGAGAAGTTTCATGTTTTAATTTGACCAACGTTGAATTAACTCAAATTTTTTCTGAATTTTTTGTTTTCAGACAATCCTTTGAGTTATATCTCGTCCTTAGAGCCCCTAAATGGATGGAATTACAGCTCATGGTGAGAGAAGATTGAGATAGCGCTTGTGCTATCGGATATTGATCTAGCATTGACGGCTCCCTGTCCCATTGCTCCTAAGGATCCCGTGAGGGGTGAAAATGAGAGCGATGAGGATTTCACCGCTCGAGCACGTGAGCATGCACATGTTAGAATGAAGTACGATCTTGATCGTGCGCAGTGGGATCAATCGAACCGCAAGTGTTTGATGGTGATTAAGAGCTCCATTGTGGAGGCTATAAGGGGAGCAATCCCAGAGTGTGCCACCGCTAGAGAGTATCTCAAGAAGGTGGAGAGTTAGTTTACTGGCTCTTCAAAGGCTTATGCAAGCACTCTCATTAAAAGGCTAGTTACTGAGAAGTACACTGGTGGTGGGATAAGGGAGCACATATTGAGGATGAGTAACATGGCATCCAAGCTCAAGCCTATGGACATGGAGCTCAAAGATGAGTTTGTAGTCCATTTGATCTTTGCCTCCCTACCCAAGGAATTTGAGGCTTTTGTTGTTAACTACAACTCACAGCCAGACAAGTGGGGCATTGAAAAGCTTATTGCCATGTGTGTGCAAGAAGAGGAGAGAATTATTGGCTCACGTGGTGATTCTATCAACTACGTGAGGCAAAATAAGAAGAAAATTTATTAGAACAAGAATTCTAAACCTCAAGGGAAATCTCAGTGGAACAATACCTTATCTTCTAAGGCATATGGAAAGGCTCCACAAAATGATCACCATCAGATATCAAACCATGAACAGGTGGTGGACAAGGACACTTGCATGTGGTGCAAGAAGAAGGGACACTATCAGAAGGATTGTGTGGATTTCTTGAAGCATCTGTGTAAGAAAGGTGAGGACCTTATTACATTCGTAGATGAGTCCTTGTATTGAAGTAGTTATGCAAAATCTACTTGGTGGATTGATTCAGGTGCAACTGTTCATGTTGCAAATTCATTACAGGGATTCCAACGAGGAGGACCCTACAAAGAGGAGAAAGAAGCATTAAGGTAGTAAATGGCGTCGAAGCTGAAGTTGAAGCCATTGGAGAACTCCCATTAGAATTAATTGATGGTTTTGTACTTCATCTGAGAGATGTTCTCTATGGATCCTCTTTGCGTAGAAATTTAATAAGTGTCTCGTGCTTAGACAGTGATAGATTTGCTTGTCACTTTGGTGATGGACAATGTAAGATTAAGTTTCATAACAAGTGTGTTAGTCTTGCCTTCAAACAATACGAGCTTTATTTGCTATCACTTGGTGAGAATGTGAATGTTGTAAGCACTGAGAATGTGAATGCCTTCTCGTCTATGAATGTAAGAAATAAGTGAAAAAGAATTGATGACGTATCTTTGAAATTATGGCATTGTCGTTTAGGCCATATTTCAAGGGGGAGAATTGAACGATTAATTAAGGAATCAATTCTTCTGCCCTTAGAATTTTCAGATTTAGAGCAATGCATCGATTGCATTGAAGGAAAGTATGTAAGAAAATTAAGAAAGACGCCAAATGAAGCACAAGAATTTTAGAAATAATTCACACAGACATCTGTGGTCCATTTCCTATGACATCTGTGGATGGTTATGATTCATTTATAACATTCACAGATGATTTATTCACGTTATGGCTATATTTATCCAATTAAGGAACGATCAGAAGCGTTAGATAAATTTAAGATATTTAAGGCTGAAGTAGGAAATCAGCATAATTTAAAGATTAAGATAAGATCTGAACGGGGGAGGGAGGGGGAGTACTATGGTCGACATACCCCATATGGCCAAGTTCCTGGATCTTTTGCAAGGTTTCTACAAGAAAATGGCATAGTTGCCCAGTACTCCACACCGGGCGAGCCTCAGCAGAACGGAGTAGCTGAAAGACGCAACCGTACCTTAATGGATATGGTGAGAAGTATGATAAGTTACTCCACTTCACCGATTAATTTGTGGATGGAGACGTTAAAAACCGCCATTCACATTCTTAATCGGGTTCTGTAAGTAAGTGTCTAAAACACAATATGAGAGCCCTCACTGAACTATTTGTGTGTGGGGGGCTGTCCAGCTGAGGCCAAAGTATTTAACCCAAATATTAGGAAACTAGATCCTAACACAGTCAGTTGCCATTTCATTGGCTATCCAGATAAGTCAAAAGGTTATCGTTCCTACTATCCTGACAGACATACTAAGTTTGTAGAAACGAGACACGCTGTCCTTTTGGAGGATGAGATGATCAGGGGGAGCATGGTAGCCCGACAAGTTAGCCTTGAGAAGAAGCGGGTATATGTACCCACTCCGATGATTTAGGAACCATTTTTCTCGATACTTGTTGCTGCTGCACCGACAGTGCAGGACACTGTGGTAACAACACCTGTTGTTAGTTCTCCCGTAGCAACAACAAATGAAGATGAGGAACCTGTCCTTCAAGATCCTATAGAACCTATTGTCACATGAGGAAGAGCTGCAACACCCCCATATGGAAGATGTGCCAAATGTTGAGGCCCCTAGAAGGTCTCATAGAGTTAGAAAATCAGCTATTACTGATGACTACGAAGTCTATGTTAGTGAAGAAGTTCAAATGGAGGGAGATCCCACCTCATTTGAAGAAGCCATGAGAAGCGCTCACTCATCGAAATGGCTTGAAGCTATGGAAGATGAAATGAGATCTATGAGTAGCAATAAGGTCCGAGACTTAGAAGGAATTCCTAAAGGAGTCAAGATAGTAGGCTGCAAATGGGTCTACAAAGCAAAATGTGACTCCAAAGAGAATGTGGAAAGATATAAAGCGCAACTTGTGGCAAAAGACTTCACACAAAAAAGGAATAGATTATAATGAGACATTTTCTCCAATCTCATATAAGAATTCCTTTAGAATCATAATGGCTTTAGTGGTGCACTATAACTTAGAATTACATCAGATGGATGTAAAGACGGCATTTATCAACGGGGATTTGGATGAAAATGTTTACATGGCACAACCCAAAGGTTTTGTCGTGGAAGGAAAAGAACATATGGGATGCCACCTGAAGAAATCCATTTACGGATTAAAACAAGCCTCCAGACAGTCGTATTTGAAGTATGATGAAACAATAAGAAAATTTGGGTTTAGTGAGAATAAGGAGGACAATTGCGTTTATGCAAAGTTCAAGAATGGGAAATTTGTTTTCCTCATCCTGTATGTAGATGACATCCTACTCGCTAGTAGTGATGTTAATCTGCTATTGGAGACAAAGAAGTTTTTGTCCTCGAATATTGATATGAAAGATCTCGGTGAACCTTCATTCGTTTTAGGAATTGAAATTCGCTGAGATAGAAGAAAAGGGGTTTTAGGATTATCGCAAAAGGCATACTTAGAAAAGATTCTAAAGAAATATAGTATGCATGCGAGTAAACCTACGCCTGCTCCCATAGTCAAGGGCGATAGATTTGGGAAATTTCAGTGTCCCAGGAACCAATACGAGATCGATCAAATGAAAGCGGTTCCATATGCTTCAGTTGTCGGAAGCTTAATGTATGCTCAGGTATGTACACGTCCTAACTTAGCTTTTGTGACCGGGATACTTGGCAGATATCAGGATAATTCAGGAATAGATCACTGGAGAATGGCAAAGAAGGTATTGCATTATATGCAAGGCACGAAAGGCCTAATGTTAACGTACAGAAGAATTGATTCCCTAGAAATAGAAAGGTACTCAGATTCAAATTTTGCGGGAGATGTAGACGATAGAAAGTCTACGTCAGGTTATGTATTCACTCTCGTAGGTGGAGCCATATCGTGGAAAAGCTCCAAGCCAACCATCATTGCATCGTCCATGATGTATGCTAAGTTTGTAACATGTTATGAGGCCACGGGACAGGCAAAATGGCTAAAAAAATTTGTACCCAGGTTGAAAGTGGTAGACAGCATTCAAAAGCCACTCAAGATGTACTGCAACAATGAACCAACTGTGTTTTATGCTCACAACAATAAGTCAAGTGGTGCTGCCAAACACATTGACATCAAGTTTTATGTTGTGAAAGAGAAAATCTAGGATCATACCATTAGTCTAGAGTATATGAGAACAAAGGAAATGCTCGCGGATCCGCTCACGAAAGATTTGCCGCCCAATGTGTTCAGAGAACACTTAGCCGGCATGGTTTACGGGAAAGCCTATGATCCTTGAATACTAAGAGCCTAGAATAAGAATCTGTTTCAAAATAGAAAGGTGTATTGTAGTTGTTGAATCTGATAGTACGTAACTGACTATTATGACGAAGCATGCTCTATACACTGATCTGTGATGAAATGGGTGATAAGTTAAGTATTCCAAATTTAAGACTAAGCTTAAGTATAAGATGAGATCAAGGGGGAGAATGTTAGTTTTGATCTCATCCGACTCGGTCCAACGACCAAGTCGGACTCCTCGATCGCACCCTGATCGGGGGCGCCCAACCGAACATGGTTGGCGGCCCCCGTCACACAGCGCTATAAAGACAAAGTGGGGGCCGGGGGCACGCAGGCCAAGGTTCGCCGTGCCCACCAAACCGCCTTGACAAAACCCTAGACTGATGAAACTAGCGCTAAAGCGGCGGGAAGCTTCGCCGCCCCAACGCCACTTGCGCCGCCTCGTCGCCGCCCACACTCGACGTCAACATCACCGTCACCGTCACCGTCACCGCCATGGCGAGCTCGTCCTCCAAGCCCGATGGTGGTGTCCCTACTCTCTCTCTCTCTCTCTCTCTTCTTGATTAGTCACATAACACATTGATTTTAACCTAAAGACCGAGTTGTTTACCCGCTAGATTCAGACCTAGAGATCTAGAAACCTATCACACCTGTCTAGAGTAGAGTAGTGGCCCACATGTGCATTAAGGCTATTATTGCTCTTCTATTGCCTCTTGAGACTGCTTAGATGTGATTGGCTCCTATAGGCTACAGGCCACAAGTTGCATCTCAAGGAGCCAAACCGAAGTGTGATACCCACTTGCAAAGAAATCATGTCTGATTCACTAATCTGGCCACGTACCTCACTAATTAAGTAGAAATTTTCTTCAACCAGCTTCTCCTTGAAGTTCTCCACCTCTTTCCTTGGGCACGATTCCATTGCCACCGCCTGAAATATTCCAAACACAACAAGCAATCAACAACAATATTGCCGTCCATGAAAGATTTTCATTCAAACCAAGGATCCTAACCTCATTGGGCCCCAGAGGTTTTTGATACATCGGGTTCTTCACTGGACTCCCTTGCTCCACCGAGAGAGGCACTGGTGCAACCAACACAATCCGAAGCCAGCCATTCATCAGAACACTTATAACGGCATTATTTTCAGCTATGACATATCCTTTGAAGAATTCAGTTTGTAGCATGAACTATAATTAGTGGGTTATACTATGCTGCATCTCAACAAGTCAAATGCTAACTGCTGATAAGATCCTACATAAATCTGGCATTTGACCCGAATTACCTAGAGCATACTACCGAAGTAACAAGCTTGACTCTGAACACTCAAATTCCATCGCCTGAGATACTCCAAGTACAGCAGCAATCAACAACAATACATCACTCTCACAAAGACCTTCGTTCCAATCTAGGATCCTGACCTCCATGGACCACAGAGACCCTTGGTATCAGGTCGTTCACTGAACTGTGGACTCCCTGGCTCCACCGAGGCAGCCCACCTATTCAAACCAATCCAATTTGACCCAGCCATCCATATTCCATACATATCCTCTGAAGAATTTAGTTTGTAGCATGAACTGTAATTACTGAGCTTGCTGCGTCTCAAAAAGTCAAATCTATGCTAACAGCTAATACGATCGTAGCTAAATTTGCAATTTGACCCGAGTTGCCTAAAGCATAAAGCAAGCTTGACTCTGAACATTCAGATTCCACCCCGAAATCTCCGAGCAGCAGACGCGCGCACGAGCGTGATCGGGAGGGAGAGAGAGGCTGACCTTGGAGGTCGCGGCGGCGGCTGCGCAGGACCTGGAGGAACTCCGACCTGATCCCCGCGCCGGCGTCGGCGTCGGCGTCGGCGTAGGCAGTGGAGGCGGCGGCCATCTCTCTCCCCGGAAGCGCAGCGCTCGGGGCTCCGGTGGTGGCGTCGCGGCTGCTGGGGCCGGGATTGTACTTGGAGCGGAGCCGCTGCCGCTGCTGTGTCTTCAGGTACACCACGCCCCACTCCAGAGTCCTCGAGACGGGCACGTGCGCGAGGTCAGCGGCGGAAAAAAATTCTCTGCGGCGGTGCCGCACCGCGCCTGGTGCGACACTGGCCACATGACCCACGTGTGACGGAGCACCCATCCTTTCCATCAGCGAACCAAGCCGAGCAGGGGTCTCCTCCACGAAGTAGATCGAGCTGACTTCCACTTTGGAGCAGAAACAAAAATCAAATCGGCTCTCTGAAATAGATCGTGCCGTCCTTGTCCTCAGGCGTTGGTCGCCGATGGTGAGCGGCACCTCCGGCCATCAAGCTTGATGCCGCGGCTGCACGTGGACTCTGGCTGCTTGGAGCAGGTTGCAGTTGGACAGTTCGTGTGCGTCCAAGAGGTGCAGATCAAGCAGAACATCACCGACTTAGAGGTTGAGAGCGCACGGTGTCCAGTCCCGTCAGGCTCGTCGGCTCCATCTGTTAATCACGTGGCGGCTGCCTCTACAGTGACCCGCTCCTGCAGCCATGGCATCCTCATGTACCGGGGCAAACTGTAGTAGATGCAAATCAAGAGAAAGGCAAAGGAATACTACCATCTTCAGAGTTCATCTGCTGTTGGTTGCTGCCTTGTTGCCGGCAGCAAAACCATGTCGGGCTTTTACATCCTGATATTTTGGTAGCATATTGTCGGATGGATGGAGGATGGAGTTTAGATTTCTGAAGAAGATTTGGTTCAGGATCTCTAGTTATTGAGCCTTACTAGTGTAGGTTCGGTACTAATTTGATTTATTTTGTAGTAGCAAGTTTTGTTGGAATTTGTAGAGGAGACACGCAGTGTTAATTTTGAACTAGTACCAATTAATATGAATATTTGATTTCATTTGGTTCCGCATAGCGCTCGGCTTAGAAAAAAGCTCTATGTTCCAAGTCAGCTTGATCTGCTAGCAGAGGAGATGCAGGCTTGACTCATTCGATCGCTGATGGAAATGTCCGTGGACATGCGTCGGCCGTCTGGGCGGTGTTGCACCAGACGCGCGGTGCGGCACCGCCGCAAAGAATTTTCTTCCGTCAGCGGCGGCGCACGCGAGGAAGCGGCCACGCGGGCGCCACATGGCCGCCAGCGCGTCGGCATCGCCATCAAAGTCGCGCACCACGCGTGCGAGTTACCTGTGCTATGTGTTGTCGAGATCGAATCCTATGTCGCTCTCGGCTCGGACACGAATGAGATTTTGCTGGTACGGGGCGAGAGAAGCCATTTGGCTTTGGCCCGTGACGCGAAAATTCACAGATGCTCATTCCATATTTTTTTATATTTTTTCTTTTACGATTTTGCTGAAATAAATTGCTGATCCCAAAATTTGCAGAAATAGACCCTACCGTAGGATCAAACAGCTACCACCCCGGTTGAAACAGTGGTAGCTATGCAGGTGCGCCACGTCAGCGTCAGAAGACTGCTTACCGCCGTTTGAAATGGCGGGCGGCATACGGATCCGTGGCAGTCGCGGGACCCACCGAGTTACCGCTGGATGAGATGGTGATAGCTCGTTACCGCCGGATGAAGCAGCAGTAACAGGTCGTCACCGATTTAAACGGCGGGAGCGGGAAGTTACCGCCGCCTGATTCGGCAGTAGGCGACGTGCCTTTAAAAGCCGCGAAGCAGCCGGGGCCGGGGCGTGCGCGCTTGGCATTCGGGACCAGAGCAACTGAGAGAAAGGGAGGGAGGAGAGGAACCGAGAAAGAAGAGGAAGAAAGGGAGGGAGGAGAAGAGAAAGAAAGGAAGGGAGGAGAGGAGAGGAGGGCAGAAGAGAGGGAGGGGAGTAGGGTGGAGATTGAAGCGAAACTGTGTCGGATCTTCACTTTGCTTGAGGTATTATTTGAAATCTCGCAGTTTAGCTTAACTCATAGTTGGTAGATGTAGTAGTTGATATGCTATATAAATGGTGTAGTGTTAAGTATTAGATGAAATCTAAGTGTTCATATGAGACATAGACAAATATTAGTTTATCGGTATAGTGGATTTAGCTTAGTTATTTTGGTTATAGTAAAATTAGTTTGTTGATTTATTTAGACAAATTTAAGATTAATATTATTGGCAATGCACGAGTTATATTTTATATAGTTATCTAGGATGTAGGTGTTTTTGGGTTAGTTCAAATTGTTACATTATGTAATAATTTTTGTTCATGTTATGTATATCTTTATATAGTTTTTCGGAATGTAGGTGTGATTAGGGTTAGTTAAATTTAATAATATTTAGTAATGATCTCTCTTGATGTCGTGTATATTGAGAGGGTAAAGTAAAGTTAATTTGTTGATATATTTAGATAACTCTAAAATTGTTATTATTGGCAATGCACGAGTTAGATCTTTATATAGTTGTTGAAATGTAGGTGTTGTTGGAGTTAGTTAAATTAATAATATTTAGTAATAATATCTATTCATGTCATGTATATTGATAGGCATGTCAAAATTTTTATTTTTCCAAGTGATCTATGGTTCGGGGGAGGTCAGATATGGTTCAGAAGGGGTAGATTTGTCTGAATTTCAGTCGTTCTGCAAACAAGTACCAAGAGCAAGAGAGAGCACTTATGCATCAATATGCAACTGGCTATTTAAAACTTTCAGTCTTGATAGAGATCAAGTTGAGCTGTCTGTTACAGCTGTAGTGAGGTTTTGAACTGATATAATATTTTGGGAGTTGATGTCGCTTGAAGGAACCCAGAACTGGAGGGCCTATGTAAATGCTTGTACTGAGCACAATTTATCGCTAATATTGTTTGTTGAAGTGTTCAAGAAGATTGGATCTAGCAGTCAGTTGCAAGAAGAAGTCAGAGATGGGGAAGTTAGAGGTGAGGAAGGTCTGGAGATTACCGATGGGCAAACTAAAGAAGATACTGAAGATGGGGTAGAAGAAGGAGATGCAGAGGATGAAGATGCACCTCGTGAGCCGAGCCAAATGGCGAGGCTGATAAGAGGGTACACATCCCTGGGTTAGTTGAGCAGGTAGAGAGGGAAGGAGAAGACGACCTTCGTGCCATGGATGATAACTCATCGGATGAAGATGATGTTCATCCTGTCCCGTGGAACTAGTCAAGTTATGACCATTCCAACCTAGCAGTCAATGAAGGGGAAAATATCCCTTGGGAGTACAGGAAGAATGAGGTTTATGTAGGTGCTTTGTACCCCAGTGGGGATCAAGTGAAGGCAACTATGAAGCGATGGTCAACTTTATCTTTGCAACGGCAGTTCAGGGTTGTTGGGGGGAAATATTAACAACCCCTTTATACCCCTTAAACAACAATCATAAAGGTCCGAGCCCACCTGCGACGATAGCAATCCCCGCCGACCCGGCATAGGCAAGGAGCATTCCACTCCGCCTCGCCCGACCAAAGGTCCCGGGATCGGACATGCCCAACCCCTCGCTGGCGAAACTCTGCCTCGCCCGACCCATGGTCCCAGGGTCGGATGCGCCCGACCCCTCGTCGCAAGGCTCCGCCTCGCCCGACCCCGAGTGTAGGTGGTCAGACTCATCCGGGCCCACAAGACAAGGATCCGCCTTGGCCGCAGACCAGTAGACGAGGGCGCGAATCTCGTGGGCCCCCACCAATCTTGCCATAAATGCGCCGCGGCTCTAGCGCGCAGAAAGGTGCCTGTTCTCCTCGACGTGACCCGCCACAAGTACCCGGGCGGAACACTGTAGCCATGACCGCACAGGCTACAGCGGTCGATGCCTCCCCTGTTCACCGTAGGGCCCTCATTACATGTGTCTCCCAGCACAGGAGGGAGTGCCGCCCGCTTTCGCGCTCGGTCCGGCAACAGAGATACGATGTTCGTGCTCCACGGACAGTACGCAGAACTACAGGGGTCAGCTGTCCCCCACGACGCGCACGGTTGTGGCGGCCGGACATCATCATCATGCCTAGCGGTGACGGTCGACCGGAGGATCGTCGACCGGATCCGACGGCAGCCGCCCCCCTCCGGCGGCCACGCTGATGGGAGACAAAGGCCGGAGCGGAAGGCGGCGACCCGAGGACTCGGTGCTTTTCCCTGTATTTTACTTTACTTAGCTTATCTCTTTTACTTCTCTAGATGCCTGGCTCCCCTGACCCCTGTACCCTCCTTGCGCTATAAAAGGAGAACCAGGAGGCCCGAGACAGGGGGGACTCGAAAGCGAACAGAACCCACACCCTCTTCTCAAGAGCATCAGTGCACATCCAAGAGACTTGGGATCAGCTCCTTCTCTCGCCTGTTTGTAACCCCTACTACAGACCCTCGTGAGTAACATGAGTAGCTCCTCATACTGGACGTAGGGCTATTCCTGCCCGAACTAGTCTAACCCCGTGTCCTCTCACACAACCATCCGAAGCCTTACGCGCATAAAAGAAATTTACTTGCCGTAGTCTTGATCCGCTAATCTCGACAATGACAGTTGGCGCGCCAGGTAGGGGACCTTTGCGCGTACATCACTGGCTTCGAATGGCCAACTGCGACGCTAGCTTTGCTCTCGGCTCCCTTGTCCACTTCGGGAGCTTGGACTTTTTTGCCACGGGGGAGGGAATCGAGCTGATCCCTCTCCTTGTCCTGCCCGCTCGCCCCGTCGTTCCCGGCTCCGCAGCCGGGATAGTGGCGAGCGGCCGGGCGCGTGCCACAGGGCCCCCTTCGGAGGAGTGGCCCTTCGGGCTGCGCAGTGCCGCGGCGACCTACGGTCGTGTCCTGGTGCGGTCCATGATCGTGCCACCCACGAGCAATGAGTTCGTGGGCGTGGCGAGGACAGCCTCTGACGCCAGCTCCGACAACGGGAGCCACCATCCCTCGTGAGAGTGCTTCATGGCCGACGTACACTCCGAGGGATCCAACAACAACGGCACCGCAGGGAGGCAGCGTACTCCCCCACCTCGCGCCACAGCCACAACCGGGGCCCTCGCCAGGATCCCAGAATGGCCATGTCTGCCGGAGGCGCGCGCGGCGCCCATTCATTAGGTCGAGTGCCCCCGCAACGAAGGCGGGGCACGCCAACGGGCGCGCGACGTCCAGCGGCGCATCTGCACGGATGAGGATCGCCCTCACCTCTTCGCTGCGCTAGCCAAAACATCACCGCAGCGGCGGCCCTACTCCGACGACTCCTCGAGCCGGCGATGCCCGAACAGCGTCAAGCGCACCAAGAGGTGCGCAACCTGCTCGAGTGCGCTACCGTCCAGTAGGTGGAGAGCTCCGCGTCTCGGCGATGTGGGCACAATGCCAGCAGGGCCGCGCCCACCGCGCCTTCCGAAAGGCGTGGGGAGTCTGTCCACCAGCCTCCCCCCAAGGGGAACCGGGCCACGCCCGCTCGAAGGACACTGCCACCCGTAGGAGGCGGAGCCCATTCCGTCCACCGGCGCGTCAGTCCCGTTCATGACGCTCGCGACACTCTGGACGCGCGGAGGCGCTCCCGCGCGGACAGAGAGGATGGAGCAGACCGCGGCTACCACGTCCACTGTGGTGGCCGCTACGACAGTGAAGAAGATCGCAGCCCGAGCCCTGACCCGGCGAGGCCTAGGGCCTTTTCCGCACGCATCCTAAACACGCCGTTCCCAGCGCGCTTCAGGCAGCCCACGAATGTGGCCAAGTACTCCAGGGAGATCAATCCCGGACTTTGGCTCAGCGACTACTGGCTTGCATGTCAAGCCGGTGGGGCGGATGATGACCTGTTCATCATTCACAATCTCTCGCTATTTTTGGCCGACTTGGTGTGAGCCTGGCTAGAACACATCCCCTCGGGTCGGATCCGTAACTGGAACGACCTGAAGGAGATCTTCGTGGGGAACTTCCAGGGCACGTACATGCGCCCCGAAAACTCCTGGGACCTCCGGAGCTACCGCCAGGGGTCGGATGAGTCCATCCGGGACTACATCCGGTGTTTCTCCAGGAAGCGCACCGAGCTCTCCAACGTCGCGGACGCCGACGTCATCGGAGCTTTCCTAGTAGGAACTTCCTGCCGGCCCCTGGTCCATGAGTTGGGACGCAGGGGTCCGCGGACCATGAAGGAGCTCTTCAACATTGCCACCAGCTTCGCCTCGGGCGAAGAGGCCATCAGGGCAATCTTTGATCGTTCCAAGGGCAAGGCAAAGTGGGAGGAGGACGCCGATGAGGGCACCTCTAACCGCCAGCAAAAGAAGAAGAACAAGCAGCAGCGCGAGGCTCCCCTCATCGCTGAGCGCAAGCGGGGACAGCCGCCCCCTGAGGGCACCCCTAGCTTCTTCGACAAGCTGCTCGAGGGACCGTGCCCGAACCATGAGTTCCTCACTAAGCACGCCTACAAGGACTGCAACCTAATGAAGAGGTATTTTGTAAGCAACCCAGTGAAGGGCGACCGGAGACGGAAGCCCGAAGAGGAGAAGAAGGACGACGAGGAGAAGGAAGGCGGCTTCCCCAACGTGGACGACTGCTTCATGATCTTCGGCAGGCCGGCGGCTTACGACTCCAAGTGTCGTCGGAAGCTGGAACGCCGCGAGGTCTACGTGGCCGAACCCGCTACCCCAACTTTCCTCGACTGGTCGAGATCCGCCATCACCTTCGACCAGTCCGACCACCCGGGGCTCATCCTGCAGCCAGGACGCTACTCGCTCGTCGTCGACCCCATCATCGGCACAAAGCGCCTCACCAAGGTGCTCATGGACGGAGGCAGCGGCCTCAACATCCTCTACGCCGAGACTCTCGACGCCATGGGGATCGACCGCTCCCGCCTTCGGCCCAGCGAGGCGCCGTTCCACGGCATTGTGCCAGGGAAACGGGCGATGCCTCTCGGGCAAATCGATCTGCCCATCACTTTTGGGACTCCTTCCAACTACAGGAAGGGGACCCTCACCTTTGAGGTGGTGTGTTTCCGCGGAACCTACCACGCCATCTTGGGGCAGCCATGCTACGCCAAGTTCATGGCCATCCCCAACTACAGCTACCTCAAGCTCAAGCTGTCGGGGCCCAACGGGGTCATCACCATCGGCACATCTTTTCATAAGGCATATGAGTGCGATGTAGAGTGCTGTGAGTACGCCGCAGCCATTACCTGCGCGGAGGATCCCGCGGTCCGGCTCGCGAAGAGCGCCGAGGACCCGCCCGAATCCAAGCAGTCTGCCACCTCCTTCGAGGCCACTGAAGGGATCAAGGAGGTCCCCCTCGACCCCAGCAGTTCTGCCGGCAGGACCGTACGGATAGGCGCTACCCTATCTCCCAAATAGGAAAGCGCACTCGTTGACTTTCTCCACGCGAACAGTGACGTTTTCGCGTGGAAACCCTCGGACATGCCAGACATCCCGAGGGAAGTCGTCGAGCACTCCTTGAACATCAAGGTCGGCTCCAAACCGGTGAAACAAGGCTTGCGTCGCTTCGACGAGAAGAGGCGCAAGGCCATCGTCGAGGAGGTCCAGAAGCTTTTGGCGGCTGGATTCATCAAGGAAGTGTACCACCCCGAGCGGTTAGCTAATCCTGTTCTTGTACGAAAGAAGAATGGGAAATGGAGGATGTGTGTTGATTATACAGATCTCAACAAGGCGTGTCCAAAGGACCCGTTTCCTTTGCCACGTATAGATCAGATAGTTGAGTCAACCGCAGGGTTCAAAACCCTTAGCTTCCTTGACGCGTATTCCGGCTACCATCAAATTGCGATGAAAGAGTCTGACCAGCTCGCGACCTCTTTCATCACCCCTTTCGGCCCCTATTGCTACGTTAAGATGCTGTTCAGCCTCAAAAACGCGGGGGCAATGTTCCAGCGATGCATGCTTAAGTGTTTCGGGGACCTCATCGGGCGAACCGTTGAGGCTTACGTAGACGACATTGTAGTCAAGTCCAAGAAGGGCAACCAAGTCATCCCCGACCTCGAACTAGCCTTCGAAAGCTGAGAGACAAGCGCATCAAACTCAACCCTAAAAAGTGCATTTTTTGGGGTCCCGAGGGGCATGCTGCTCGGCTCCATCGTCTCCGTGCGCGGCATCGAAGCCAACCCGAAGAAAATAGCCACCATCAGCGATATGGGGTTGATCCAAAACATAAAGGGAGTACAGCGCGTCACGGGATGTCTTGCGGCCCTGAGCCGCTTCATCTCGCGCCTTGGCGAACGGGGGCTCCCTCTCTACCGACTCCTGAAGAAAACCGACCGCTTTGTGTGGACCGTCGAGGCCCAGGAGGCGCTTGACCAGCTCAAGAACCTCCTAACGAAGGCCCTCATCCTGGTCCCACCAACCGATGGGGAGCCACTCCTGCTCTACATCGCGGCGACCACCCAGGTGGTTAGCGCGGCTCTAGTGGTGGAGCGAGAAGAGGAGGGACACGCTCTCTAGGTGCAGCGCCCGGTGTACTTCGTCAGCGAGGTCTTGTCTGAGTCCAAGGCCCGCTACCCTCAGATCCAGAAGCTCATCTACGCAGTCCTCATCATGAAGAGGAAGTTGCGCCACTACTTCACCTTTCACCCGGTGACGGTCGTGTCATCGTTCCCCCTCGGCGAAGTGATCCGGAATCAGGACACCATAGGACGGATCGCAAAGTGGGCGCTCGAGCTTATGGACCAGGGCATCACCTACGCCCCCCGGATAGCCATCAAGTCCCAGGTACTCGCCGACTTTGTTGCAGAGTGGACGGAGATCCAGACGCCATCAGCGCCGGAGAAGCAGGAATACTGGACGATGTATTTCGATGGGTCATTGATGAAGGCTCGCGCCGGAGCGGGTCTGGTCTTCGTCTCTCCTCTCGGCGTGCGCATGAGGTACATGATCCGCCTCAACTTTCCTGCCTCTAACAATGTCGCTGAGTACAAGGCTCTCCTCAATGGGCTTCGCATCGCCATCGAACTGGGCATCCGGCGGCTGGACATACGGGGCGACTCTCAGCTAGTCGTCGAGCAAGTCATGAAGGAGTGGAGCTGTCACAGCCCCAAGATGGCGGCGTACTGCAATGAAGTCCGCAAGATCAAAGACAAGTTCAACAGTCTGGAACTCAACCACGTCGCAAGACGTTTCAACGAGGTAGCGGACGAGCTGGCGAAGGTGGCATCCGGCAGAAAGCCCGTCCCCGATGGCGTCTTCATCATGGACCAATAAAAGCCCTCGATCCATTAAAAGGAGCCGGGAAGGGTCGGCGACGCGCCACCTGTCCCGAACTCGGGTGCCAATCCAGGAGAGGTCGGCAACGCACCACCTGTCCCGGACTCGGGCGCCGACCCTAGAATGGTCGGCAACTCGCCACCTGTCCTGGACTCGGAGGCCGATCCCTCTGACCCCGAGGTCATGGAGATCGACACGAACCCAGCAGAGGGGCCCGACCCCCGCCCTGACTGGAGAGCCCCGTACCTCGACTACCTCATCCGCGAGCTGCTCCCAGCGGACAAGACGAAGGCGCGAAGAATTGCACGCTGTGCAAAATCCTTCGTCATCGTCGACCAGGAGCTATACAAGCGGAGTCACACCGGCATCCTCCAGCGCTGCATCCCGATCGAGCAGGGAAAGGTGTTGATACAGGATATCCACGCTGGGGCCTGCGGCCACCACACCGCACCAAGAACCCTCGTCGGGAACGCCTTCCGATAGAGCTTGTACTGGCTGACGGCGGTCGCCGACGCCACCCGCAAGGTGTGTACTTGCGAAGGGTGCCAGTTCTTCGCGCGCCAAACCCATCTGCCCGCCCAGGCGCTCCAGACCATCCCCATCACGTGGCCCTTCGCGGTTTGGGGACTGGACCTTGTCGGGCCCTTCAAGAAGGCGCCCAGGGGCTTCACCCACTTGCTTGTCGCCGTCGACAAGTTCTCCAAGTAGATCGAGGCACGACCGGTCGCACAGATCAACTCCGAGCAGGCGGTACAATTCTTCACCGACATCGACATCATCTATCGCTTCGGAGTCCCCAACTCCATCATCACGGACAACGGCACGCAGTTCACCGGGAAGAAGTTCCTCAAGTTCCACGACGACCACCACATCCGAGTGGACTGGTCGGCCGTGGCGCATCCCTGCACGAATGGGCAGGTTGAGCGGGCCAAAGGCATGATACTCCAGGGTCTCAAGCCGTGGATTTTCGACAGCCTCAAAAAGTTCGGTGGCCGATGGGTCACGGAGCTCCCCGCGGTCCTATGGAGTCTGAGGGCGACCCCAGTAGGGCAACTGGCTTCACCCCGTTCTTCATGGTCTATGGGTCCGAGGCGATCCTCCCTACCGACCTGGAGTACGGGTCGCTGAGGGTCAGGGCGTACGAAGAATATGGGAACTAGGCATCTCTCGAGGACACGCAAGACCAGCTCGACAAAGTGCGCGATGTGGCGCTGCTGCACTCGGCCAAGTACCAGCAAGCCTTACGACGGTACCACAGCCACAAGGTACGATGCCGAGGCTTCAAAGTCGGTGACCTGGTGCTTCGCCTCGTCTAAGACAACAGAGGCCGGCACAAGCTGACCCCTCCGTGGGAAGGTCCTTTCATCGTCGCGCAAGTACTGCGGCCGGGCACGTACAAGTTGGCGACCACCGATGGGCAGATCTTCACCAACGCTTGGAACATCGAGCAACTAAGACGTTTCTAACCTTAGCTATTGTTTCCAAGTTTGTACATACACACTTATGTGACCTTTTAATCCACGGATAAGGGTGGTTTTGAGTCAATTTCATTTGAGTTTCGTCCCAAGCTTAGGGATATCCGACCCTGGCTCTGCCCCAGGGTCGCATACGGATATCCCTCGGGGGCTATCAGGGGCTCCGGCCCAAGTCACTTGGCGTCTTCTCAAAACACCATTTTTCCGAACCGACCCTCTTCCTATATGTTTGGGTGTGAAAAGGAAAGAGTGCACGAACGACGCTCAGGCAAGACTGATCGGGCCGCGAAAAACCTACACCCCAGTGGCTACGGTGCCTTCACTCATCGGCGCTTACTGACGCGTCCGACCCGCACTCTAATCTTCCCAAACCCAAAAAACAGAAAGAGGATCAAATTTTTTTTTGATAAACTATAGAAAAGGCCTCTGCGGCCATCACAGAAGCAAGTTCAAATTTAACTAACATATTTACACACTCTTGGGCGTTTGAGCCCGATACAGCTAACTTATTCCTGGGTCCTCTGGCGGGACGGCCTCATCCTCCAGAAGTTTCACCAATGCCTCTGCTGGATAGAGCACCGACACGTCGATCTCATCCAGCTCGGCCTCGGAGTAGCCGGAGGCGTACCCCCCGCTCATCCCGGCGAAGTTGATGCCGGAGTAGTGGAAGCCGAAGATGCCGAAGGCCGCCTCACGCTGATGTGGAGCGCCTCCCGAGCGATCTCACGGGCCCGCCGGTACGCCCCAAGGACACGAGCCATCAACGAGCTCGTCCCTTCCCCCTGGACCACGCCGAGGCCGTCGCAAACGACGTGGACCGTGTCCTGTAGGTTGCCGTGCTCGGCGCGCTCCGCATCAAGGACGTCTCTCAGCTGGGCGAGGTTGTCTGCAAGGCCCGTCCAGAAAGGTCTGCCAAGTCAGAAACCACCGCAATGCCGCAAGAACAAAGGAACGAGAAGAGCCTTACCCTTAGATTGAGCCTTCAGCTAACGCTCCCAGTCGAGCCCCTGGGACACGGCGGTCTGAAGCCCCTGCACCTGCACATGGAGCCGACTGACCTCCTCCCCAAGGTCGGCCACCATCTTCTCGACCTCAGCCTTCTGGCTCGCCTCGAAGTCGCGCTCCTGCCAAGCCTTGTGCCGCTCGTGCCCGATACGATCAACGGTTTTCTGAAGGGCCTCATTGTCCTCCTTCAACCGTGCAAGTTCCTCGGCATCTCGGTGGGCCTTTTCGGCAACGGCCTGGGACTCCTCAGTGTCAAGGCAAGCCTTGTCCACGATGGCCTGGAACTTAGCGTCCGCCCGCCGTGCGCCCTCCCACGCCTCCTGCTCACGCGCTCGCAGGTCGGCAATGTTCTGCTGGGTGGTGACGAGCTGTTCGGTCAGCTCCCCGGTCCGTTGCCTTTCCACAGCGAAGCGTTCCCAGAGCCCCAGCTCACACCGGAGGAACTCGGACTTCCCCCGGCTATGTTCCTAGAGGGCCTATAGAATGATTTACATTCAGGAACTGTCGAAGAATGGAGGGACGGAGAAACGAGAAGAAAATAACCAGCAAGGAGAACACCATACCTAGCTACCAGGGATGACAACGCCGTCTAGCTCTCCCATTGCGGAAGACAGGGCAGCGTGGACATTTGCAAGCCCGCACTGCACCGCATGCCACTTACCCCACTCCTCGACATTGTCCAGCACAAAGAGGGGCCTCTGCGGGTCCTCACGGGACCTCCAGCGCAGGGTCGGCCTACCCCACGCATTGGGGTTGAGGTCAATTGGGACAAGGGCGGAGGCCATTCTAGACGACCCCGGCGCCGCCATCCCCGACGCCACCGCCGGGGTAGGTGCCACCGCTCTTGACGCCGCCGGCCCCATTGACGACCTCAGCGCACGTGTCGCTGTCTCCGTCGTCGTCGCCGCAGCCGTCATCGCCTTCGACGCGCGTCCCGCTCTCTTCGCCGCCGCCACTGTCTCCGTCGTGGCCACCGGAGGGGGCATTCCCATCTCTACCGCCACCGCGGACTCCGTCGCAGCCGCTGGGGCAGGTGTCGCCGTCTCCGCTGCTGCCGTTGTCTCTGCTGCTGCCGCTGGGGCGGGTGTTCCCATCTCCGCTGTCGCCGCTGTCTCCGTCGTGGCAACTGGGGCATGTGCCTCCATCTCCACCGCCACCATCTCCGCCGTCGCCGTCGCCGTCGGAGCCCCCTCCGTGGCCGATGGCCTGGACGCTGGCGCTTCCCCTGCTAGCTTCTCCGCTGCCTCGTCGTCGAGGTCTATCACCTCGCCGGGCGGAGGAACCCCAGGGGCAGCACCTTTACCCGTAGGGTCGGCTGCGGAGGCAGAAGGTAGAACAGGGGACGGTTCCTGCCCCATGCCCGACTGCGGCACCTTTCCTCCAGTCGCCGCCGCAGAGGCCGCCTCTGCGGGAGGCCCCGCGGCCTCTCAGACGACACCATCGCTCGCCACCGGCGGGGTCCCGGCAAGCCTAGCGGAGGTGGTCGACACCCAGAGCGTCTTCTTTGGTGCCAGCGGGCGGGACGAAGTCTCGAGGAGCAGCGCTGTGAAACAACAACAACTTCATCGAAAACGGCTCGATGCCAAGAAAGGAATAAGGTGCGCGAGGAATTCCCACTTACCTTCCCTCAGCGCGAGGGCGACGGGCGCGCTTTACCTCTGAGCTCGATGCCGGCCCCGGGGCATCCAGCAGTGGCCGCTTGCCGCTACTCCTCTGCTCACGCGACGCAGGCAGAGGGTGGGGGGTCGGCTCCATCGACTCCCGAGGTGCGTCCTGCGCGGACCCCTGGGGTGTGGCCCCTGAGTCCTGCGAGGTCGGGTCCTAGGCAGGCGGTCCGCTCGACCTGTCCCCCGTGGCCGGTTGGGGGTGCTGCTCCCAGATGACGAGCGCACCCGGCCGGGGGGCCAGAACATACTCCTCCTCTTCCTCGGTGTCGACCTCGGTGTCAGCAAGTACGTCCATCGTAACGACTGCCGGAGCCACGGAGGCATACCGTGAAAAACATAACGGAAAACCCACAGACTCCGTCTAGCGCATGCACCACAATAATGAAAAACCTACAGATTTTGTCGCTAGGTCACGTCTGTCGTACATACATCTATGGGCCCACCAGAAGGTTTGGACAGATCCATACACAGGGCTGTACACCGAGACGTGTTAGACATAGGGACTATGGTGCAGGGTGGCATATTCTACATGGAGGGCAGGAACTAGTCGAGGACTCGGAGATTACTCGTAGCAGTTAGAGTAGGACTCTCTAGTCGAATCCGACTAGTATTCTTGGAAAATAACCGACCTGTAACCCTTCTCCTCCGATATATAAGGATGGGCAGGGACCCCCTCCAAAAAAAGTTCATTTTAATACAAGTGAACAACACACAGGACGTAGGGTATTACTCGATCTAGCGGTCTGAACCTGTCTAAATCGCGTGCCTACGTACACCATCGAGTTCCTGATTTCGACGACACCCACCAATCAAAACTCTACCTTGGGTACTCTCTAGGTAGGTTGCTGGGTTTAAACACCGACAATTGGCGCGCCATGTAGGGGAAGTCGCCGAGATTTCCCTTGCGAGTTCGATGGCACAACTCATCATCAAGCCCGCGATCATGTTTGAAGCAGGTGCAACGTTCATCTTTGGCTCCTGGGTATGCGTCACAGACGGCACTGGAGGCTTCCACTGCCACATCGCGGAGGCCCCGGAGGAGAAGCTTTACGACATCAACCTTCATCGCCAAGCTTTGGAGGAATTCGTTGAGAGATTTAACGGAATTTTCGACCTGTTCCAAGGATCGAGAAGCAAATCTGAGCACAACTCGGGCTCTACATCTACTCGGATTGATTCCCATGAGCCGGCATTCCAGCCATTGTGCGAATCAAGACAAATTCTAGGCCGATTCTCGTTCGGACTCCATAACGCGCCTACCACCTATCAAGCAGGCCTATCCAGATTGCGATCCAACCCTGACTACGATCACTACTTGGATTCCAATGAGGAGACGCCGTTATCAAGTCCGCAGCAGGGCCTAGTGATCACTTCGACCCTCCCAAGGTAGATTCATTTACTGGCCTGGCATGAAGCCACCTGCCCTTGCCTATGACAACGGGTCATGCTTCCTCACCCACCTCGACATTCTCCCATACTAGGAATGGAGGCCCTTGTCCCCTATCCATGAAGGCGATGGCTCTACAGAAGTCATCACCTCAAGTTCTGGAAGCCGCTCTCCAGATAGAGAAATTTTCGCCCTCGTCATAGGGCAAGATATGGAGAATGGTGATCCACCGGAGAGGAATCCTCGACATGAGCGTCTTCCAGATGACGTCTCGCAGGATGAACTCACCATCAACATCGTCGGGGAGGAGACCGAAGCTCAGAGAACCCGGTGACAAGCGAGGAATGCAGCGAGAGAAGATCGTCGCCACTAGCTTGTAGAGGAGCTCCTGATCATGAATCTGAACAACGCCTTTGAAGCAGTCCAAACACGACATCACCGTACGCCTCTCGCCACCATTGCTTCCATCAACCTTATTACCCGCGCCATGCCACAGAACAGTTATACCAGGCAGTTGCAGCGCTGGCGGAACATGCCTATGAATAACTCGACAGGCAGAATCCTATAGCCTCGGTAGCACGTACTCCAGCCAGCGAAGTCAATAGGGCAGTAGCCACAGAGGCCCTTCAGCTCGACAATCTGGAGGCACCAGACAAAATTAGGATATACCAGAGGGTAGTCAAACACCTTCTGAGGCCGCCGCCACCATAGAGCCAATCTTGAGCCTGCGCGTCCCGTGGTGGATCTTCAAGAGGTGATAAACAACAACCGTGACGCTCGCGACATCATCGAAGGATGGCATCATGAGCGCGAACTCAAAGTTGACTATAGGGGCGATGACAACGATAGCTTCCCGGCTTTCACAAGTTGGGTCAGGAAGACTATTTTGCCCAAGAAATTCAAACCTCCAGGCATCTCCAAATACAATGGCAAGTAGGACCCAGTTCAATGGCTCTGATGCTACTCATTATCAATTTAAGCTGCAGGAGAGAATGATGACACAAAAGTCATCTATTTTCCCATACGCATGGAAGCAGCACCACTCACCTAGCTTGAGTCTTTGAAGTCAAATTTGATTGATTCGTGGCAAGATCTGAAGAAGGCATTCACCAATAACTAGGTGGGAGTAATGTAGCGTCCAGGCAACAGACTTGATTTAGCACAAGTCAAGCAACGGTGAGACATGACCCTGCGAAGCTACCTACGCCACTTTTTCAATAAGAAGGCCACCATTGTAGACATCTCAGAGCAGGATGTGATTGACTGTTTCCAGAACGGTCTCTACGATCGGCGTATGTTCCAATATTTTGGCAGGCGGCGCCCCCATGATGTCAAGTCACTCAAGACCATGGCGCAAGCATGGGCAGATGAAAAAGACAAGGAGCTTGAAAGGTTCGAGTCAAATCGCAACTGAGGCCAGCACAACAACAATCAACGCAACGGCCAGGACAATGACAAGAACTGCAATGGGGATCACCGAAATAACTACTCGGAAGCTCATAATTGCAAGTACAAGCCAGACAATACTATCGCGGCAATGTCTCAATCGTCCAAGAAAGGAGGTGGCATAAGTGAAGACATGCCCGTTTTTAGCGAGCTTTTGAAAAACATAGTGCCCGTGGCATCATCACCACAAACACGCTGCGATAGACTGCTACAGCTTACACAGAGTAATAAAGGACTTGCTAGAGCCATCGGGTACCAACATCAAAGGGAAAGCCAAGGAAGACGAAGACGAGGATGGCGATGGCAAGTTCCAGACCCCGTCTAAGACTGTCCATGTCATTTTTGGTGGGATCCCGGGTACCGCCTCGAAGTGGTCCCAGAAGCTAGTGCTACGAGAGATTATGTTCATTGAGCCTGCTATACCCTCACCCCTCAAGTGGTCTGAGGTACCAATTACCTTCTCTCAGAAAGATCAATGGACTAATTTCTCAGAACCAGGATGATTCCCTCTCATCTTGGACCTGGTTGTTGTTGGCTCCAGGCTCACCAAGGTACTCATCGACGACGGCAGTGGCTTCAACGTCCTGTTCGCCAAGACTTTGAAGAGGATGGACCTCAACATCACGGAGATGCTCACCCCAACAAATTGTCCCTTCTATGGGATCGTCCCAGGCAATGCGGCTATACCTCTTGGACAGGTAGTCCTGCTAGTTACCTTCGGGACCAAGGAGCACTGCCGGACAAAGTACATCCAGTTTGAGGTGGTGGATTTTAAGACTTCTTATCATGCCATCCTCAGAAGATCAGCATTAGCCAAGTTCATGGACATCCCACATTATGTGTACTTAGTACTCAAGATGCCAGGACCCAAGGGAGTCCTCTCCCTCCGTGGAGATTTGAAGAAATCATATGAGTGCGACACAGAAGCTGTCGAGTTAGCTGCAAGTTCTCAAGTGCCCAATTCAATACAACAAGTCTTAGCTGCCTTAAAAAAGCTCTCCCCGACCGAACTCAAAATTCCAGAGAATAAGTTGGGGGCTACTGAAGGTCAAGCCGGCAAGTGACATGCACATCAAAGCCATTAACGTCGAGACCGGCAACACCTCCAAGACAGCCTTGATCGGTTCAGGGTTTGATCCTAAATAGGAAATTGAGCTCATCAGCTTCCTTCAGGCCAACCGAGACATCTTTGCGTGGAAACCAGAAGACATGATAGGGGTGCCCAAGGGGTTGATCGAGCATTCACTAAATTTAGATCCGAAAGCTTCTCCAAAGAGACAACGACTATGAAGATTCGCCTAGGACATAAGGGAAGCCATCAAGAAAGAGTTGGCAAAACTACTCGCGGCAGAGTTTCATAAAAGAAGTCTACCATCCCGAGTGGCTTGCTAATCCTGTCGTAGTTCGAAAGGAGAATAACAATAAGAGGAGGATGTGCGTTGATTATACGAATCTCAACAAGCACTGTCCAAAGGACCCCTTCGGGCTCCCGAGGATCGATCAAGTCATCGACTCCACAGTTGGATGTGCACTACTCTGTTTCCTAGATTGCTACTCGGGGTACCACCAGATAGCTCTCAAGGAAGAAGACCAGGCCAATACCGCGTTTATCACCCCTTACGGAGCTTTCTGCTATACAACGATGTCCTTTGGGTTGAATAACGCAGGCACCACCTATCAACACGCAATCCATATGTGCTTTCAAAAATAGCTACACCGCAATGTTGAGGCGTACGTGGACGACGTGGTAGTCAAAACCAGAAATCCAGATGACCTCATCGCTGACTTGTAGAAAACCTTCTCTAGTCTGCGGAAATTTTAGTAGAACTCAATCCAACAAAGTGCATCTTTGGCGTACCATCTGGAAAACTACTCGGGTTCATCATTAGCCATACATGGCTGAGTTTCTCCATATTACTAGGTCAGCTATAGGTAGCCTGGTAATTCTGGGTGAAAGCTCTAGCGAGCTGACCCCAACTGTCGATGTTGTTCGGAGGAAGGTTCTCCAGCCATAGGAGCAGGGCAAAATCCATTACCACCGGGAACTAGACAGCCATCTGGTTGTAACTGCCATCAGCGGCTTTCACTTCAGTACTGTACGTCTTGAGCCGAATGGTGGGGTCGGAGCAACCGTCGTACTTTTCATTGATGGGCAGCTTGAATGTGGCCGGCCAATCGACAGCCCTGAGGTATGGAGTGAAGGCAGCGAAGCCATCGATCGCCGTGTTGTCATAATCATCGAGGTGGTACTCGACGGGTAGAGCCCGGGGACGTCTGCCATTGTCACGCCTGGGCGGGTCGTAAGCATCCTCAGGGGCGCCATAAATGCAGTCGTAGTCGGCATGGCGGCACATCTCATCTTCCTGGCGACAGCGGTCCTCGCGTTCAGCGTCACGCATGAGTCCAGGAGCGCCGTAGTCACGGTCGTACTCGGCGCGACGGTGGAGCTCGGCCTCTTCCCGCTCTTGATGACAGTTGTTGAGGTCGCGGCGGTTGCGGAGGTCACATAATTCTTCATGGAGATCACGTTGCCGACCTGGTTGGCTGCGGTCCTCATCGTCACCTCTCCTACCACGGTGGCGATTTTCATGGTTGTCGTAGTTGGCGTTGCCGTTGGTGGGTGGGTTGGCATTCTGCTACACCTCTTTTTCATGGATTGGCTCCATCCAACCTCCCGCGCAGTCGCCTCGGCGGTGGTCAGATCTGTTATGCCCGGATCAGCTCCGAGAGTGCCGGATAGCTATGGACCGAGAGTGTGGGGACTGATTGTGGGCCCACTCCTTGATCTGGGTGTTGGCAACTTGGAGTCACGCCCGGATCTGCCGGATTTGGTTCGAGTCTGATTTTCCAGGTTGGCAAACGCAGCCCCCAGGTTGGCCTAGGGTGTACTGAAGATGTTGTGGCCGGCCTTCTCGAGGTCGGCTAGTAGATTGCGGGCGTGTGCAAAGTGCCTACATCTGTCTTGGGCACCGCCCTGGTCGGCGTTGTCACCGTCGTTGCGCGATGTTTGGCGCTGGTCGCCTGCTACCTCCGCAGTGGGTTGTTGTTGGATGTTGGCCTGCTCCTGTTGGCATCGTGCTGCATGGTTCTGGTTCCTGGCATTGCGGCCTCCTTCCTAAGAAGAAGTTTCGCCATCCCTGGGTGGCTCGTCAGTGGAGACCACAAAAACTTCGCGATCCAGCATGGAGGAGTTGCTCTCGTCGTTGCTTCCGTAGGGATTCGGTGTCAGGACGATGCGAGGGACCTGAAACTCACCATAGTCCGAAAACTGAGAGGGTTTGGTTGGATCTCCAGATTGGATCTAGAAGGTGTGCACGAGGTTCACGGAGAACGCAGCAGCCGAGTTCCTTAGGCTAAAGGGGGCGAGGGAAGGACCCTACGCTGACCTGGTTGAGTGTAGCACCATCTTAGACAGATCTATGCACTCAGCAATAATGTTGCTGATGAGATCTAGCCCTGCGATTAGGTCGGAGGGCGTGGGTGGGCGGGTAGCAGCTAGGATGCTTGGAACCCTCTCAGAGAGAGAGATCGTTGACCTGCTGGGCAAGTGGCGTAATGATCCTCGGGTGGAGGTTTTGCTCCATCGGAGTAGATCCAACGGGCGCTGAGATGGGCACCGAGTCGACGAAAGCCGCCGAGTCGATGGAAGAAGCAACAAGATCAGAATCCGTCGGCATGGTCCCGAAATGAATTTGGATCGGGTTGGTGAGGTAGTCCTTCATGCTCTTAGGAAAAACAACGCTAGGGCAGGATGCCATCGAGGTCGCTAGGAGGATGTCACAATCACCCCTACTTGGCGTGCCAACTATCGGATTTATACGCCCGGCAGTCCACCAGGAGGTTACCCAAGTGTTTGATTTGTAGGTGAGGGCGATTGCGAAACCAAGATCTCGAAGGTAGTCGTGAGAACACAAGGGACACGAGGGTTTTAGACAGGTTCGGACCTCTAGAGAGTAATGACATACGTCCTGTATGTTTGGTGCCTTGTATTGCTTGATGGTTCGGATGCCCTCGGGAGGCTCCCTTGGCCGCCTTATATAGGCTGGTGATCTAGGGTTACAAGTTGGTTTGAATTTAGAGCGTGTTTGGAACTGCTCCACTCCAAAAAAACAGCTCCACTCTACCAACTCCACCTTTTGTAGCTCCACTCCACCAACTCCAGGAAAATAGGGAGCTACGTACCTATTTGGTTACCGGATGCATTGTACGCGGTGACGAGCAGCGAGAAGAGCACCCACCAGAGCACGACCACAGCCCACGACGGCCTATCGGGCTGGACGTGCAGCGACTCCAAAAGCGCGACCCAGACTCGTCAGGAGCCACCGCCCCAACGTCGTCCGAGGCTTCCCGGAAGCCAGTGGTGCTGTAGCCCACGGCAGCCAAGACGCAGCACGCAGAGACGGCGGCCAACCACCAGCGAGCACCGCCGCTCCTCCGGCTGGCGGCACTGGCCCACCGCCGCCGGATGCAGGCAGCGACCAACGTGGAGGCGTAATCGACGAGG
The DNA here is from genome assembly GCF_005286985.2 of Setaria viridis. Taxonomy (NCBI): domain Eukaryota; kingdom Viridiplantae; phylum Streptophyta; class Magnoliopsida; order Poales; family Poaceae; genus Setaria; species Setaria viridis. The sequence goes on from NC_048266.2 coordinate 4,688,504, forward strand.
AGCGCCGCATTGATGCAATCTATGAGGGCCTTCTGCACGCACGGTGATGCGATGGTGAGCTGCCCGCAAGCCCATGAGCTTGCTACCACCACCATGCGCGCAAGTATAGCACGCAAGAAGATGAGCAGCTCATCGGACCATTGACCCCAACCAACAATAAACAAAACAGGACAAGAAAGCAAGAGGCGACAAGAAGCAGGAAGGCGTCCTTGACCTGCGACCACGCCGGCGCAGCAAGCGAGCAGTGAGCGCTCGCCAGGAACATCGCCACGGGCGCCCAGAGCGGGGCGGTGAGGAGCACAAGCAAGCTGAAGAGGACCAGCACCGTGAGCGCGCCCGCGAGCATGATGCCAGCTAGGATGACGAGCGTGGTTAGGGTCACAGCCAGCGCCAGGAAGCCCAACAGCTGGGAGGTTGGAGCCATGGGCATGGAGTGCCTCGACGGAGCAGCCAATGAGCGAGTGCTCCTAGTGCTCCGTCCATGGCGGCGCATGGCCACGTCGGGCGGTGGGATGGAGTGGGGATGCACGAGGCGGAGGGGATGGGGCAGCGCAGATGCATCGGGAGGAAGGGGAGGGGACGAAATAGTAGCGGTCTGCTGGATGTGTTTTCTGGAGTTGGGATTGTTGGAGTGGAGCAGTCCTTTTCTGGAGTTGGGATTGTTGGAGCGGAGCAGTCCTAAACACGCTCTTAATCTACTCGGTAGTTACATGGAAGATAATTTGAGTCGGACTACAACACGTGTTCCGCAATATCCGGGCTGATTTGAATCTCCCGGCCTTCGTGACGTGTACTCCAAGTAACTTCATGTCCATGGGCCGCACGCCCAACCATTCTGGAGTTGGTATTGTTGGAGCGGAGCGTGAACATGTCGTTAATCTACTCGGTAGTTACATGAAAGGTAATCTAAGTCGGACTAGAACACGCGTTCCGCAATATCCGAGCTGATTTGAATCGTCCAGCCTCCTTGGCGTGTACTCCAAGTAATTTCATATCCATGGCCCGCACACCGTGGTCGAGCGAGCCCACTTGTCAAATCTGATCAGTATTCTAGTCGGTGGGGACCCATGAGGTAGCACTATCCCTCATTTTGCGCAAAATGATCGATCTGAAGTTAACTAGCTTCTCAGGTCAGCTATTTAAGCTGGTTCAGCTCCCTCCCGTTTCCGACATGGGACTATCCCTGGCGCTATAGTGCTCCGTGATGAACAGTACCAGAGCGCTACCGTAACCACGAATCTGGCCCGACCCAACTTTGGCCCATGGGCTGGGTCTCACACGTCTTCTACTGATTTATCATCGTCCATTTTACCATCTATTAATGGGAAATCAAGTTTGTCATCATTTTTTTTTCATAATTTGAAACTTTTCTTGAATTTCTTGTTTTAGTTCTTGTAGGATTTGATTTTTCATCTCTTGTTTTAATTCTTTGGTAATTTGATATTTCATTTCCTTTTTTCATTCAGGGGATATGTTTTCAAATTGCTCGATAATTTTCCAATCCAAATACTCAAGGATCCAATCCTCTGTGCACTCATTGTTTGAATGATGGTTTACTTGATCCTTCTCCTTTAAATATTTAGTAGGGCTGATTGCTTTGGAATACGAGAGAGAAGGAGAGGGAGGGAGGTTCATGCATAACCATCTGAGTAGGAGGAAAGAGAGAGGTAAGCAGAGAAGACCTTTTCCAAGTGGGCTCGTGGATAAAAGCAGATTCTTCACAAACACGAGGGAGCCCGTGCGCTCGTGGCCCGCACGCTCTTGTCGAGCGGGTTCACTTGTCGACCACTTCGCGCAAAAGAATCAATCTGAAGTTAACTAGCTTCTCAGGTCAATTATTTAGGGGGCGTTTGGTTCCCTTTGCTTATTTTTAAGCAAGTGTCACATCAATGTTTAGATACTAATTAGGAGTATTAAACGTAGGCTATTTACAAAATCCATTACATAAGTGGAGGCTAAACAGTGAGACGAACCTATTAAGTCTAATTAATCCATCATTAGCAAATGTTTAATGTAGCAACACATTGTCAAATCATGGACTAATTAGGCTTAATAGATTCGTCTCGCCGTTTAGCCTCCACTTATGTAATGGATTTTGTAAATAGTCTACGTTTAATATTCCTAATTAGTATCTAAATATTGATGTGACACTTGCTTAAAAATAAGCAAATAGAACCAAACCAGGCCTTAAGCTGGTTTAGCTCCCCTCCCATTTCCGACACGGGACTGTCCCCGGCACTACAGTGCTCCGTGATGAACAGTACCCGAGCGCTACCATAACCACGAATCTGGCCCGGCCCAACTTTAGCCCATGGGCTGGGGTCTCACACGTCTTCTGCTGATTTATCATCATCCATTTTACCATCTATTAACGGGAAATCAAGTTTGTCATCATTTTTTTCATATTTTCAAACTTTTCCTGAATTTCTTGTTTTAGTTCTTGTAGGATTTGATTTTTCATTTCTTGTTTTAACTCTTTGGTAATTTGATATTTCATTTCTTTTTTCCATTTAGGGGATATGTTTTCAAATTGCTCGATAATTTTCCAATCCAAATATTCAAGGATCCAATCCTTTGTGCAGGCATTGTTTGTATGATGGTTTACTTGATCCTTTTCTTTTAAATATTTATTAGGGCTGATTGTTTTGGAATACGAGAGAGGAGAGGGAGGGAGGTTCCATGCATAACCATTTGAGTAGGATGAAAGAGAGAGGTAAGCAAAGAAGACATTTTTCAAGTGGGCTCGTGGATATATTTCGGTGAAAAAAAAAGCAGATTCTTCACGGACTGCAGCGAACACGAAGGAGCCCGTGCGCTCGTGGCACGGTGGCAGTGTACTGGACGCGGGGCCAGCCAGGCCTCCACCACACCAATCCCGGTGTCGGGGCCCGTCACAACTCCGGGGTGTCCTACTTGGCAGAGACAGAGAAACCGAACCGCTGCGCAGAGGCGAGATGCTGCCCAGACTCCGGCCGAAGTCTCGTCAAGTCGTCCCCTCGTAGCCGTCGTCGCCGCCGCACCACCACCACCAAGCCCGCCGGCGGGGCCCAAATGCGCTTGCAACCGCCGTAGCGCCACCCCGTCGCCCATCCGGAGGGGCGCACAGGCACGCGATGGAGGCGGACGAGCGGGCGGAGGCGGCGCGGCGCGCCAAGGAGGCCGGCAACGACGCCTACCGCAAGTCGTTCCTCGAGACGGCCGTCGAGCACTACACCCGCGGCGCGCTCCTCGACCCCGGCGATATCTCCTTCCTCACCAACCGCGCTGCGGCCTACCTCAAGCTGTGCAAGGTCCTCTCTCTAATTCTCTCTCATTCCCCCCGCCCCCCTCCATTCCGATTCCCAAACCATCCCCGGCGACACGGCGCCCCACGCTTTGGGTCCTTTTCAGTACAAGGAGTGCGTGAGGGACTGCGACGACGCGGCGGAGCGCGGGAGGGAGCTCGGCGCGGACAACAGGCTGATCGCGAAGGCGCTGTCGCGGAAGGCGTCGGCGCTGCTGGAGCTCGCGGACTGCGCCGGGGACTATGCGCCGGCGATCAGGGCCCTGCAGCAGTCGCTGGCCGAGCACTACAGCGAGGAGACGCTCGAGAAGCTCAACGAGGCCGAGAGCGTGAGGAAGGAGGTTGAGGAGCAGGAGCGACTGGATCAGGAGGCCGCCGACCAACACCGCGAGGAAGGTATGGATTTTTCTCGATTACGGCATTGTTGAGTAGGGAAATGTGAAGTTGTATAATGTTGGTGGACCGTATCCGTTTATCGATCACAAATGGAACACACATTTGGGGCGATAATAAAATACTCTCAGAAAGTTCAATTTACCTTTGTGTGGATTTGGCTTAGAACTTTGCAAGATATACCTTGGGGATTTCCATGTAAATGAAGGACAGAGCAGAAAAGAAAGGGCTCCTAGTATTCTGTGTTTTTTAAGCGGCATATATCCAATTCCTACATTGTAATATGCCATTGCCATATACAACTGCTGCTTAGTGTGTACAAACACTGCAGGCAATGAATCTTTTAAGCAGAAGAAATACCATGAAGCAGCAATGCACTACACTCGAGCTATGAAAATGAACCCAAAGGATCCAAGAGTAAGCATATCGGTTATTCCACGGATTTTCTATTCTCAAATAAAGGCAACTCCAGATCCTTGGTAAAGTAGTACCTCTTATAATTGGAGAAATTTCTGATCAATTAAATTTGCATTGGTAAAACGTCATCTATTACCAGAGATATCTGGCATTCATTGTTTGCTGTAAAGACATGTCAGGGAGCTGCCCCTTTTTTCTTTGGCACTCCTGGTCGTAGCAATTCATTTTACGATGTATAACTGATCTTTCAGGCGTTTAGCAACAGAGCTCAATGCCACATCTATCTTGGAGATTTCCCCCATGGTCTTGAGGATGCGGAGAAATGTGTTGAACTGGATCCAACTTTTCTAAAAGGATACCTGCGTAAAGCTAAAGCTCAGTTCCTGATGGAAAGTTACGAAAATGCTCTGGCAACTTATCTAGAGGGTTTGAAGTGTGACCCAAATAATCTGGAAGTTCTTGATGGTTTAAGAAGGTACCTTTCCAGTTCTCTTCTAGCTTTCTTGAGTCATGACCCGATCATATCGAATTGACATTGCATTTGGTTGAATTAGATGTGCAACATGCATTAAGAGGGCTAATGGTGGTGACGTTGAGCTTCAGGACTTAAAAGAGATGCTGGTAAGTCTAATTCATTTCTTTGAAATAATCTTCCATGATTGCTTGCTTTTTCTCTGATTCTTGCATGATACATATCTTCCTTATGTGGTTTACCGTGGGTCTGCGGCTGGTAATCCTAGGCGTGACACAGAAACTGTACCTTAATTAGCAACGCGCACATTAAGAAGTAGCACTTAAATACGTTGCAAAAGGCTGCAAACTAAACATAAGTCACTTGCCTTTTTCACACTCCCACCCCCATATTTTTCTGCTATTTCTCTGTTTCTGATCTGCTCGAGCTCAAGTCTTGTGCAGTTGGTAGTTGCATATCTAGTTGATGCACAAATGGTGGTTGCATGTTAATGTCACTTTGAGGCACAAATGGTGGTTTCATTCCGTTGCGTTGACTCCACTGCACCTAATCTCAAGTAGATCAACAAAGAGTTCCCAAGGGGGAATTCGAGGGGTACATTCACTTATGGAGTTGTTAACAAATGAAAGGAATGTTATTTTTAGGAAGGATGCATTTTCCAATTAAATTGCTTTTTCCTAAATGATATTCTTTTGATGCTCCTTTCAGGGAAATTTCCAATCAGAAAATGATTTGCATAAATTTCAAAAAGCAATGGAACAAGCTGCAATATTCAAGAAGGAAGCTTCTGACGAGCGTCTGATGCGTATTGAAGCTGAACGAATGGTAATCTTTAGTACTGTGACTTGCTTGAAAGTATTATCATCTTAATTGGTTTTTGTGGCAAAAAAAATAAATTATCTACATTGGAGGTGGAATATCACCATCCATTCATTTATTTCTGGGTAGTATTATCGTGCAGAGTACAGAGCAAAGATATTCTCTTACTGCGCTGCTTCTCCAAGCAATGTGCAAGATTTTAAGTTTTAACAGAGCATTGTATTTACTATTGAATTGCATTGGAAGTCTTACGGGTGTATTTTTCTTTGCGATGTTAGTTTTTTATCCAAAGAATCCAGAACATTAGCAGGTTATCCTTTAACAAGGTTTGCAGGCTATTGATGTTACTGAAGAATGTTATTAATGAGAATGGCTGAGAATTTTCTCTCCTGCAGGCTAGAACAATGGAGGAATATCTTTCAGGGTTACAGCAAGAGATGGAACAACTTAAAAAACAACATGGTGAGGTTATGGAGAAACTTCAGAAGGCCAATGAGCATCTACAAGGTCAGCTCTCTGAATACAGAGGACAATATGAACGGCTTCTATCAGAGCATGATCACTTGCTACACGAGAGGGATCATGCTGTCCGTGAAGTTCAAGAGTTACGCCAGAAAAGAGGCCAGATGCTTTCAGTATTGGTTACATCAATGCACTGTGAGTTTTCGTCATCTGAACTGGAGTGTGCTACTGAAAATTTCAGTAGTTCGCTTAAGATTGGAGAAGGTGGGTTTGGATGTGTGTACAGAGGTATCCTCCGGAACATGACAGTTGCAATAAAGGTTTTGAAACATGATAATTTACAGGGACAATCACAGTTTGAGCAAGAGGTAGTCCAACTCGACTCAGTCTGAAATCTAATTTATCTTTGTCAAACTTAAAAGAAGGCTTGATTTCTAGCTCATTCATGCTCACAACTGAAATTATAGCATAAAAATGTAATTTGAAGGGACATTTAACCCATGAATGGAATGCTGAATGTCTTGTTTTGGATTACTGCTGCAGGTTGCTATCCTGAGTAGAGTGAGGCACCCTTACCTTGTAACTCTGTTAGGAGCCTGCTCAGAGTCATCTACACTTGTATATGAGTTCTTACCAAATGGAAGCCTTGAAGATTTTCTTGTGTGTGCAGAAAAAAGGCGCACTCTACCCTGGCAAACTCGCATCCGAATTATTGCTGAGATTTGTTCAGCATTGACCTTTCTGCACAAGAATAAACCACACCCAGTTGTTCATGGAGATCTGAAGCCTGCTAACATCCTTCTCGATGTTAATTTAGTCAGTAAGCTTAGTGACTTTGGTATCTCTCGCCACCTGCTCCAGTCCAGCACCAACAACACTACCATGTATCGCACCATGCATCCTATGGGAACCCTTCAGTACATGGACCCAGAATTTTTTGCCACCGGAGAGCTGACATGCCAGTCCGATGTTTATTCTTTTGGGATTGTGGTCTTGCGCCTTTTGACAGGAAAGCCTCCTGATGGTATAAAGAAGATTGTGGAGAATGCCATGTTGAAAGGCGACCTGAACTCAGTAGTTGATACCTCAGCAGGAGAGTGGCCTGATGTGTACGCCCAGCAGTTGGCGCACCTTGCTCTCAGTTGCACAGAGCCGAGCCGCAAGTGCCGTCCTGATCTTTCAGTCGTGGTGTGGGGAGTAGTTGAGGCGATGAGGGATGCTTCAACCATACCTTCTGCCTCATCTTCTAGATCAGTGTCTGATGAAAACGGTGTGCCATCATATTTCATCTGTCCTATATTTCAGGTGAGAGCACTTTTGCGCCTCCACCTGTCTTTCCCCAGCTCGTGAACACACGTATGGACTGTAGCTCTGAAGAATGGAATACTAAGCTGAATGTTCATCTGCTTTTGTTCATTTGTGAGAATGCAAGCAAGACATGAACAGATTCTTTTTCTTCTGATGACTAACCGTTACTTTTGTGGCTTATTTCAGGATGTCATGAACGATCCACATATCGCAGCGGATGGATTCACCTACGAAGCCGAGGCCATCAGGAGCTGGCTCGAAGGCCATGACACGTCTCCGATGACCAACATGCGACTTGAACACGAGGAGCTCATTCCCAACCGCGCGCTCCGTTCTGCCATCCAGGAATGGCTCCAGCAGCAGAATATGACCTTGTAGTCTGTTGGGTTGCTGCGTGCTTCTCTGCCACAGATTTCAGTACGGTGCCTCTCTACCAAAGCCTTGGTCCTCACGAGTTGAATTGCTGGCGACCGTAGAGCTTTGGCATTCAACTAGCTGTGACAGTTCACAGTGTAGCCATTGTAATATAGCTAGTATTGGTTAACTTAGACAGTGATGCCTGCCAAAACCTGCATGCGCTGTTTAGAGACAGTTCGCCGATGCGTCCAAACTTCCAGCTCTGAGTGAGAATGACCGTGCTATGAAGTGTCAACTTGTGACACCTCGAGTGTCACCTAGAGCTAGCTACCGCCTTTCGCACAATCTTGCTAAGACACATTACCTGTTATACGAGACTCACATGCCATCATTTTTTAATTCGTTTTAGTTTTGTCCCAAATCATTTCTTTAAGTTTGATCAAGTTTATAAAACATATGTTAATATCTATCAAATCAAATAAATATACTGTTAAGATATCATGAGAGATTTAGTAAAACTAATTCGACTATTTCTATAAATTTGATTAAAATTAGAGAAGTTTGACTTAGGACAAGATTAAAGCTATCCAGTGTTAAAAAAACTACTCTTTTTTTGCGAGGAAAAAAAAACTCCTGCCTCAAAAGAATGCTCTTTCAACTTTATCCGGAGTCAATTCATTTTAGATTTAACTAAATTTATAAAAAAAATATCAACACTTGGAGCACCTCCAAAAGCCACCCTAAACTACCCCTAATAACTTAATTTGGGAGAAAAATAAAAAAATGCGCTCCAACAATTCCCCGTACTGTCCGCATATTTTCAGCCACCCCAACCGCAGTCCCATCGCCTCGCTTATTTGCGTGCGGTCTCTCCTCTCCCAATCACCCACGCACTCCTTTCCCGCGCCACGTCACGCGCGTTCATTTGCTAGTCCCCGAAGAAGGGGCCGCAATGTGGCACGCCATCATCGCCGAGGGCATGCCACTGGACATCCCCTTGACGATGGATCCCCAGCCAGCGTGTGTGACTAACACGTCCACCGACGGGCGCAGCATGGCGGCCTGCGGCGCCCACAGCACGAGGATCCGGCCGGAGTTACTGGTCGCCTTGGCGCAATCCAGGAACCCAGCAGGAGCAGCGGCCATGCATCCTCCTGCAGCGCCCACAGGAAGGGAGCGCTCCTGGCCTCAAGCCCGTAGGGAAGCTCGCGGAGCTCGTTAGGCGGCGGCGCGGCGACCGTGCCGAAGCTAACGTACGCGACGGCACCAGCGGGGCAGCGAGCGTGCCAGCCGGGGCAGTCGTGGGGGTCTTCGCGGCTGGCGCGGCGGCGCCGGGGAGTAGGTGGTAGGGGCCCGATGACGATGGGGGAGGCAGTTGGGGATCGCGTCGGCAAGCGCCGTGGTGAGCGTGTCCTCCAGGAGGCTCCCAAGCAGCAGCCGCTTGGCAAGGCTCGACCGTGCGCCGCCACCCTTCCGCCTTGGCCGCCTCCGACGCGGCCTTCAAGGCGTCACGGCGTGGTCGGGCAACGGTGCTGGCATGAGCAGGGCGCACGAGCGATGAGTCGTGGGGGACGGCAGACTCCCAATGTGCTGATCCCTAGCATGGCGACGTAGCAGCTAGGCAGTGGCGGTGACGAGGTAGCAAGCTAGCAGCAGCGCTAGGAGATGGAGGAAGCTACACGGTAGTTGGCAGGATGCAGGATCCCGTGGCTGGAGAAAGTCAGGATAAGGACGACCGGTCAAGGAGGAACAGATGAAGGAGGAACGGATAAAAGAAGAGAGTACTCCTACGCATTCACGGCCGACGCAAGAAAATTGCGAGGGGGGAAGCTGATGATAGAGGCCCATTCGTGCTGACATGGTTAGTTTTGAAGTATTAGGGAGTTTATTATTGAGGATCTGCTGTGACATGATATGTACATAATTTTGGGGAAGAAATTTTTAGGAGACTTCTCCAGCTGCCCCGTCGCGAGGCTTCCCCGCACTGACCCAAGGTGCACTCTCCATGCTCCCGCGTTTTCCTTGTGATCACTTGAACATGCGATTCGTTAGCTTTGGTTGCTGCTCCTACAGTACAATTATCTGTGTGGTTTTGATTTGGATTTTGCTGTTTGTAAATGAGTGGGAGGGATGACAGGGCGGATGCTGTTTAGCTTTCAATCTCCTGGAAACTGTAGTGCTGGATGGTGGTTGTAAATTAGCTTGCCTTGCTTGGTTGCACGCAGAAACTGTAGTGCTGGTTGGTGGTTGTTGCTTTTAACTACGTTGTATTAGCAGTTGCACGGTGGCACTCCACTCAGTGGCTTTGCATCACTGCTTGCTTAGCATTTTGGTTCCCTCCTACAAGTTTTCAAATGCATTTTCAGTGTAGTTAGGGCCTGTTTGGCTTCCACCAGCTAAAGTTTAGTGCCGGTCATATTGGATGTTTGATACTAAGTATTAAATATAGGATAATTAGAAAACTAATTGCATAGACGGAGTCTCATTCGCGAGATGAATCTATTAAGCCTAATTAGTCCATGATTTGGCAATGTGGTGTTACAGTAACCATTTGCTAATAATGGATTAATTAACCTTAATAATTCGTCTCACGAATTAGTCTAGAGGTTCTGCAATTAGTTTTATAATTAGCTCAAGTTTAGTCCTCCTAATTAGCATCTGAATATCCGATGTGGCGCGGCTAAAGTTAAGCGCCTATCCGATGTGATACGGCTAAAGTTTAGTACATGTTATCCAAACATCCCCTTAATCTATTAAACTAGGAAAATATCTGATGTGTATCTTTACTATTATAGACTGGCAGAGGATGTGCAGAGAATGGGAATTGAATCATTTTTCCCTGATCGAGAAGCAGCTTGGGTGAAAACGATTGGATCTAGAAAAATTCTTGCTTATGCCCTACCTATTGTGTAAATCCTCTCTACCCGGAAAGAAAGGTGCTTGCGAGCTCTGGTTGTGCTTCCTACACGGGATTTAGCCTCGCAGGTTGGTGCATTTTCCGCTTACCTTTTTGAAATTTATCGCTCCTAATGCATAGTGCTTACATTTGAGTCTGACACATGGAAGTGTTCCTGTTGTTAATTCAATTTTAGGTTAAAGAGGTTTTTGATAATCCACATCTCTGACGCACAAAGGTCGTGAGACACCGTCGTTCTACTTTTGGCAACTTTCAGCTTGCGAAAAAATAGTTCTCACCACCTGGTTCATGTTAAACAATTCCACTTACAATTTTAAAATTTTAATGATACATTTCAGGAAGCAAGTAAAGACACTGGGCAAGTACTTCGTGTTTAGCTTTTTATGGGGCTTTTTTCAGTGGTTCTACACAGCAGGAGATGACTGTGGATTCAAAAATTTCCTAACGTTGGGTCTTGAAGCTTATAGCAACAGGCCAAAACTATGACAGATATAACACCAGTAGTAACTGCACTGTGCCCAATATCTGAAATAGCTTTATCTATATGGTAAAACCATGAGAGCTTGCAGATTCATCTGTGTCGTCTCTTGTTATGTTGCAAATGGGAAACGATGGTATTTATGTAAATTAAAGAGGAACTCCGAAATGGCCCCCAACCTAGCACCGCTCTGCCCACCCGCCCCGACACCGCCAGCCCCAGCGGTGCCACCCACGCTCCTCCGCCGCCCGCAGACGCTCCCAACCTCCCACGCCCCACGAGGTAGGCCTCTCGCTTCCTCCGTGACTCGGTCTCCCCTACCCTCTCCCGCATCCCCCACAGATCCGACTGAATCTTGGAGGGAATCCCCTCCCCCCCTCCCCGACGACTTCACAATGCCAACTTCTCCACCCTTCACCCAGGATCTGCGGTCCTACGCAGAGATTGCCCGTCGCTACCGGCCGGACCCGCAACATCGCCAGCACCCAGTGCCGTCACATCCCTCCCTCAGATCTGCCCCCACCACCTCCACCAGAAGCGCCTCCCATGCCGTAACCCGCCGCTCCGCCAGCAGAGGCAGCCAGGGCTGCCTGGTTTCGCCACGTCAGCCGCGCAAAGGCGCCATTACTACCCCCACCAGAAGCTTGTACTATGCCGTCGCGACCTCTCCACACTCTCCCAGCTGCGTCAATGTGCGACGCGATGGAGGCCTGCGTCGCGTCGCTCCATCGAGCCGTGAGCCTCCGCGTCATCCGCCGGTGGCAACAGTACACGGCCACGATGAGCCAGGCTGGAGCCGTGTAAAGGGGAAGCGCTGGTGGCGAAGGACGGTCAGGAGAGAGCATCAGAGCATGCAGAGCATTTTATGGCGACACGCAACCTCGTCACCCACCTCCTCCGCTCCATCTGCGCAACCCTCTTCAAGAAGGCAGCCAGCGGTCGGTCCCCTGTCCAAGGCCACCTTCCACCTCCTCACGCAAGGCTGGTGCTTCCACTGCCTCACTAGAGACCACCGCGCCAGCTCCTATCGGGATCCTCTCCGCTGTCTCCAGCAGGGCCACAAGCAGAGCTTCTGTCGCGCCTCCGCCAGCAGCCACAACAGCTCCTCCCGTCCCACCACCAACAACCCTCTGCTCCACCTCCACTCCAACCACCACGCCGTGCCCCACCTCCTACTGCTCACCGCTTAGAGAAGATGAGAGACTACAGAGCGGGTGATCCGGCGCTCAGGCCTGATGAAGATAGGCTCCATGTCCCAACTTCCTTCGAGCTGGAGTGCGAGCTCAGGGACTGGGAGGGGAGTGTCTTGGTCACCTAGGCCATGCACGTCCCTTCCGACACCATGGCGCGCCACCTAGAGGATGCCATATCAATGACTTCAGGTTGCGCCCAGGCAAAGTTGACATCACAAGAAACCGGCCAGAAGCTTTCCTCATCCGGTTCCAGAATCGGCACAGCTGTGAGGAGCTCAACGCCAAGGGGGAGTTCAAGTGCCGTGGCACCGATGTCTGTGTCCGCCCCTGGAGAAGCCTCACGGGTGCACTTAGCGCCGCCCTGTTCTACAGGGTCCGCCTCGTCCTTGACGGTGTCCCAAGGCATGCGTGGCAGCCGGATATCATGGAGAGGATTGTCGGACGCACAGCCTCCCTCGAGTGCATGGACACCAATCTGTTGCACCCAATAGATACTAGAGGGATCGAGCTGTGGGCTTGGACCTCCGACATGAGTAGAATACCCAAGGTGATGTGATTAATTTTTACCACAGGAGCTATGGATGCCTCCTCTTCGTCTGTGTAGGTCCTGGACACCCTCCTCAATGGTGGCAGCACGGCATCAAGCACAGGATGATCATCCACATCTGGGAGGTGCATAATTACTCCAAGGTGTCTGCTGACCACGACGACCCGAACATCGCTGTGGGCGAACTAGAGAGGCGTCGCCTCCCCTGGTTCTGGGGCATCAGGGACAACAACCAGGCGCCAAAGGCCGTCTTCGAGCCATTCCAACACCCCCGCCCCCACGCGTCCCCAAGCGACAGAATGAACAAGAAGAAGAGGACCGACGGACCGTGTGCGCCGCGACCGTGTCGACGATCACCCGGACTTCTTCTACGTCTTCAGCCACAACGACCACGACGAAGACGCGGACCACGACCGCTTGCCACAGGAATCACGTGGCCATGCATGGCATCATGGTGACGGTGTCGGGCAGCACCACAACTCGGCGCGCAGGGAGCGCTCACGCTCGACGCGCCGCCACAGTAGGGGCTCCAGCACCTACGACAGGCAACGCAGGGATGACGCCATCAACGACGACTCCCCGGCATCCCCGGAGGACCTGGAAGCGCGGAGGCAATGAGACCTCAACCTCCTGTTCTCCCTCAACATCGCCACCATGGAGGACGCGACCAAGAAGCTCCTAAACCTGCAAGCCACACCGCCACCAACGCGCCAAGCCACCACATTGCCCCATCCGCTGCAGCAGCTCTTCCTCAGGACGGCACGGCTGGCAGATCATCCGGGGGATGAAGCCTAGTTCGACTTGGGGAGAGGCAAGCAAAGCTCGAAGGTAACTTCGCACAGAACTAATGCCACGGTTCCCACACATCAAGTCTTCTACAGAATCAAGTCCAAACTCCCTGCTGCCCATTCACCCTCCATACAGGAGGTTGACGATGCCCTCGCCAAGCTACAGGAGGTGGCTAACAACAGCACCAACAATCTACATCAGAAAGTGGGAGACCCTGTCCCGGAGTCTCCCATTGCAGCGGACAGGGTGCAGACGGCGATCTTCAGCAGGCCGTCGTCACTGCAAGCGAGCCCCAACAACAGAGCGCCTGTTATACGCTACGGCGGAGGAACGACGAAGTAAACAAGATCAATTGCATAGAGACACGAGATTTAACATGGAAAACCCTCCCAATACGAGAGGGAAAAAACCACGAGCGCCAGCCAGCAACAATCTTCACTATATCTGGATGAGATTACAAGAGCCGAAGATTTATAACTTGGGGATACCCTAACTTGGGGCCTTCCCGTATAGAAGTCTATGATGCGTCTTTTCTATGAGGGAGGTGGTCCATATATATAGGGAAGAAAAATCCCCACAACCTTGTCTATTAGCAATATGGTACTAATAGATGGTGTAGTCCCTCTAAACGCTAATGGACCACTTCGCTTAGGCCCGCTTCACTTCAGCCCAAGAATTTAGATCATAACCCAACAAACTCCACCTTGAGACAAATTCCTTCTTGTAGCATAAAACGAACCTTCACCCTGAAACAAACAAAGAAAACACCTTCAGCGCCAAATAGCCTCTTGGGCTAAACAGTAATACCAACTAAGCCTGAGCAAAGCTCAAACTTAGCAATAGGAATTGGTTTTGTGAAACCTTTAACTTTCCCTTTGCAACAATATCTCTAACATAATTATATTTAACCTCAATGCGCTTTGTCCTCTCATGAAACATCTGATCTTTAGTGAGATAAATTGCACTCTGGCTGTCACAAAACAGGTTAACGCAAGAATCAACTCCAGCAATTTCAGCGAACAAACCTTTTAGCCAAACTGACTCTTTACTTGCTTCACAAATAGCCATATATTCTGCTTCAGTGGTGGACAACGCAACAACATCCTGCAAATGTGCCTTCCAGCTCACAGCACAACCTCCAATGGTAAAAACATAACCTGTGAGCGATCTTCGCTTATCCAAATCACCAGCATAATCTGAATCAACATAGCCAACGAGTCCTTTTTCAGTCCTGCCAAACTTCAAACAAGCATTCGATGTGCCTTGCAGGTACCTGAAAATCCACTGAACGGCCTTCCAATGCTCTTTACCAGGATTAGCCATATATCTACTGACCATACTCATAGCATAAGATAAATCCAGATGAGAGCAAACCATGGCATACATCAAAGACCCAACAGCACTAGCATACGAAACTCTGGGCATGTACTCAACTTCCTCATCAGTGCTAGGACAGTGTAAAGCTGACAATTTAAAGTGAGGTGCAATGGGAGTACTAACAAGCTTTGAATCGTGCATGTTGAAACGATGAAGTACTTTCTGAATATAATTTTGCTGACTAAGAAATAATAAACCAGAAGCATGGTCTTTAGTAATTTCCATACCTAGAATTTTCTTAGCAGCACCAAGATCCTTCATGTCAAATTCAAGCTCAACTGAGCCTTTAATGCAGTGATTTCTTTCTTGCTCTTCGCAGCAATCAGCATATCATCAACATATAACAACAAGTATACAGGTGATCCATCAACAAATTTAATGTAGACACAGCTATCATAATCAGATCTCTTAAAGCTATTTGACAACATAAATGAATCAAACCTCTTATACCACTGACGAGGAGACTGTTTCAAACCATACAAGGACTTCTTCAATTTGCAAACATGATCTTCCTTACCAGGCACTATGAACCCTTCTGGCTGGTCCATGTATATCTCCTTCTCAAGCTCTCCATGAAAGAATGCTGTCTTCACATCTAGTTGCTCAAGCTCAAGATCACGCATAGCAACAATGCTAAAGAATGTACGGATTGAGCTATGCTTCACAACTGGGGAGAACACATCATTGTAATCAACACCTGGAATCTGACTAAAGCCTTTAGCTACTAACCTTTCCTTAAACCTCAGAGGCTCACTAGGAGATACACCCTCCTTCCTCTTGAAGATCCATTTGCAATGCACAGTCTTCTTATTTGTAGGCAAACGCACCACGTCCCATGTGCCATTATTTTTTCTCTAGGGATTGCATCTCTTCTTGCATAGCTGAGATCCACTTCTCGCGGTCTCCAGAAACAATGGCTTCGGTGTACGTGGCCGGCTCATGAGTGTTCTCCACCTGTTCAGCACAACTAAGAGCATAATGAATCAAATTACACTCTTCAATCAATCAGGATCGAGGGCCACAACTCCTCTTTGCTCTGCAAAGTGCAATAGGATGATCGTCTTGCTGCAAAACAAGAGGTGAGTGCTGAACAATATCAATAGTGTCATCAACAAATTCATCTTCCTGATCATCCATGTGCTCTACCTGCACGCTCACATTCTGCTGCTCATCATCATATCTGTCTGATACAATATCTATAGACAAACTGTCATTAAACATCACAGATTCATTAAAAACCACACTTCTGCTCATGAAAGTCTTTCCTGTTTCAGGATTCCATAGCTTATATCCTTTTACTCCAAAACCAGAACCAAGAAACAAACACTTAATAGCTCTAGGCTCCAATTTTCCATTATCAACATGAGCATAAGCAGTGCAACCAAAAACTTTCAGCTGTGAATAATCAACAGGCGTACCGGACCATACCTCAATAGGAGTTTTCTTGTTGAGTGGAATAGAAGGCGACCTGTTGATCAAATAGCATACGGTGTTAGCGGCCTCTGCCCAAAAGCGCTTGCTCATCTTCGCGTTGGACAGCATGCAACGAGCCTTCGATATGATGGTTGTGTTCATGCGCTCAGCCACACCATTCTGCTGCGGAGTGTATGGAATGGTGTGATGCCTCATAATGCCTTCCTTTCTGCAATAATCATTAAACTCATGCGAGCAAAATTCACCACCATTATCAGTACGAAGCAGCTTTACCTTCTTCTCAGTTTGCCTTTCTATCATTACTTTCTACTCTTTAAAAGCAGTAAATGTATCATCTTTACCTTTCAGAAAATAAGGCCATACTTTTCTAGAGTAATCATCAATGATAGTTAGCATATAATTTGCACCACCATACGAGGTCTTACAAGAAGGTCCCCACAAATCTGCATGTACATACTCAAGTATACCTTTGGAGCGATGTACCGCGGTATTGAACTTTACCCTCTTTTGCTTACCAAAAATGCAGTGCTCACAGAAGTTCATCTTACTTTGAGTGCAGCCATCCAGTAGGTTTCTCTTCATCAATTCTGCCATACCAAGTTCACTCATGTGCCCAAAACGCTTATGCCAGAGGTTAGTATTATTATTAGAGACAGTAGCAGCCGTAGCGGAACCATGCAAAGTACTTCCTCTAAGCACATATAACTTGGCAGAATTCATATCACCAACCATGTAAATGAGAGAACTTCTTGATACCTTTAAAACTCCACCTGAAGCGGAGTACTTGTACCCATCATCATCGAGTGTGCTGAGGGAGATGAGATTTCTTACCATCCTTGGTATATATCGCACATCGTCCAGCGTGCGAACCATGCCATCATGTGACCTGATCTGAATTGATCCAATGCCCACGATCTCACATGGGTTGTCATCTCCCATGCGTACAACATCTCCACTCTGCACAGGCTTATAAGAACTAAACCATTCTCTATTAATGTAGATATGAAATGAACATGCTGAATCGAGTATCCATTCATCATGACCAGCAACACAACCAGCAAATGTGACAAGGCAATCTCCCGAATCAATACTATCAGCACCGGAGACCACAGAGGCATTACCTTCAGATTTATTTTTCTATTGATATGCGGCATTCCTCTTCTCCTTATTCTTTACTTTATAGCAATCCTCGATGAAGTGGTTTGTTTTCTTGCAGTACTTGCAGAACTTCTTATCCCTGGACTTTGAACGTCCTCTACCATCTTGGCTCTTGCCGCGATTGTTGTTGTCACAAGACTTCTACTCAGATCTGCCCCTGACCTGCAATGCTTCACCCTTGGAGGATGACGACTCACCCTGCACCATACCTTTCATCTTCTCCTTACTTTGGAGCTCCTCATAAACCTCCGCTAGGGTTAGTTCATCACAGCTTAACAATATGATGTCACGGAAATTTGAATATGAATCGGGCAGTGAGCATAGTAACAAAAGACCTAAATCCTCATCATCAAATTTTACCTCCATGGATAACAGATCGGCCACGATCTCCTTAAAGACCGATATGTCATTCATCACGAATCCTCTTTCCTGCAACTTGTGCAAGAACAACTTCATCTTCATGTGTATCTTACTGGTGAGATTTTTTGACATGCAGATCGATTCCAGTTTCAACCAAAGTTCTGCAGCAGTTTGCACCTGCAGCACTTCTTGCAAGATATCATTAGAAAGATGAAGTTGAATGAGCGACAGAGCTTACGATCTTTACGTTTCTCCTCAGGAGTCCATTCTTCCTTCTTCTTCTTCCCGAAGCAAACAAGCACTTCATCCAGATCCTGTGATTGGGCGAGTATCGCCCTCATCTTCACTTGCCACAGCAAGAATCTTGTCTTGTAGTCGAGTAGCGGTAGATCAAACTTCATCGACGCCATCGCGTTGCCCTGATCTGAAAAACTTAGCTCTGGTACCACTTGTTATACGCTACAGCGGAGGAACAACGAAGTAAACAAGATCAATCGTAGAGAGACACGAGATTTAACATGGAAAATCCTCCCAATGCGAGAGGGAAAAACCACGGGCGCCAGCCAGCAACAATCTTCACTATATCTGGGTGAGGTTACAAGAGCCGAAGATTTACAACTTGGGATATCCTAACTTGGGGCCTTCCCGTATAGAAGTCTATGGTGCGTCTTTTCCATGAGGGAGGTGGTCCATATATATAGGGAAGAAAAACCTCCACAGCCTCGTCTATTAGCAATATGGTACTAAGAGATGGTGTAGTCCCTCTAAACGCTAATAGGCCGCTTCGCTTCGGCCCGCTTCACTTCAGCCCAAGAATTTGGATCATAATCCAACAACGCCGGTAGCAACGCACATGCCTAGGACCACGCCACGCCTCAGGTAGTCAGGTCCAGCCGTCCCCTCCTATCCCAACTTCTCCTGTATCCACCAGTGGCATCGCTGAGTTATTATCCACTACGGAACAGGGACTCCTCCCAAACCTGCCGCCTGCACCTGGGAGGAGGGGATGGCGCCTCAAGAAGACCCCAGTGTCCTTCTCCGGCCTATGCCACAGCAAGCACCAAGCATGCAGCAGGGTTAAGCATCTCTCGGCGGAAGAAAGGGTGAATCACGTCCTTTGCCGCCGCCTGGGCTACATCAAGGATGACTTCACACCGGCGGAGGAAGCGATCAGGGACTTCATCGTCACCTTCCAAGGCCCCATACCCTAGGATATCATCAAGGCCATGACGGCGCTGTTCCAGCTGGACGACGACGACCTTTGTAAGGCCACCAACGCACTCATCAGGTTGGGTGGCCCTGAAGCAATGGAAGCACCGATAGAGAACAACAACGTGGCTTAGCATGACAAGGCCATCGAGTTTTATCTCCATGATGACGTATCTTCTTTTAGTTTGTTTGTTACGTGTCATGGCTCTCCGGTGCGGCCCTCTGTGCAGGGCATTCAGCGGCACTGGACAGCACCCGTCGTCTCTGTTTTTCTACTACTTATGTGTAATGCTGAGAACTACGTCTTTTATCTACTGCTTCAGTATGTTGAGAACTACTGCTTCATCATCATCTATCTACTACTTCAGTGTAATGTTGAGATCTGCCACTTGTCTAATGCGCACGTTTCATGAAAACGTGGCTGATAACGCCATTATACTTCACAAGAGCCACATCAAAAGTTCAAATGACAGCTAACAACCTTGACATCATCTGTTGGAATGTGAGGCCGTGAGGGGCCTAAACTCACCAGCGCGACGATCAACTGTACACCAAATTCTAACCATATCATCCTGCCACATCGCCTGCATTCAGGAGACGAAGTTGTCATCAGTTGACGATCGCCTAGCACTTGAAGTAGGAGGATTTAGATTAAAAAGTTTCACCTTCTTGCCGGCAGGGGGAAGGTCAGAAACACGGGGCGGCATCCTGATTTTATGGAACGATGACGAGATACAACTTGACAGCATCACGCCGCGCGAATTTTCGTTGACTGCCACCGTGACTATAAGAGCGAGCGCAACGTCTTTTCTGTTGACAACAGTGTACGACCCTACTAGAGCCCGCGATAAGGCAAACTTCCTACAAGAAATTCGAAACACCGCACCATAACAGGGCGTCAAATGGCTAGTACTAGGTGATTCCAATCTAATCTAAAGAGCTACGGACAAGAACAACTCCAATATTAACCTAAGCAGCATGCGAAGCTTCAGAGCAGCTCTCAACAATTGCTAGCTAAAAGAAATTAACCTACAAAATAGGAAGTTTACTTGAAGCAACGAACATCGTGACCCAACATGCCTTGACCGAGTCTTCTACAATGACGATTGGGATTTGACCTTCTCCTGTCACGTCCTCCAAGCCCTCTCCACCGCGCTATCTGATCACTGCTCTTTGCTGCTATCCAATCAAGAGAGCCCACCACGACCATGACACTTCAAATTCAAGAACTTTTAGCTTTCAATGCCAAGGTTCAAACAAGTGGTCCACGATGCATGGTCAACAGCAAACACCCACACAAACCCAGTGCATCGTCTAAACTCCAGGCTTGCCCGGACTGTGCTAGCTTTGAGAAAATGGAGCAAAAACCTCTTTTCGGAAGCAAAGCTACAATTTCACATGGCACAATCGGTCATCCTTCAGTTCGACATTGCACAGGAAACACGAATTCTAACCGACGACGAGCTAGCCTGCGCTCCAAACTAAAGAAAAGAATAATGGGACTCACGATCCTCGAACGACTACAAAAAAGATAGTGCTCCAAAATAACAAACATCTTGCTAGGAGACGCGAGTACACGATTCTTTCACTTAAAGGTGAACTCCAGGAGAAGGAAGAATTTTATCACCAAACTACGAAAAGAAAATGGTTGGGTTACCGCGCATCAGGACAAAGCTGACGTTGCCCAAACACATTTTGCAAACGTCCTAGGACAACCGCCGAGGCGAGACACTGACTTCAATTGGGAACTCTTCACTTGGCCACCCATCGACCTCTCCTCTCTAGATGTAGAGTTCACAGAAGACGAAGTCAAACAGGTTATCAAGCTTATGCCAAAAGATAAATCTTCGGGACCTGACGGCTTCACAATAAACTTCTTCCACAAATGCTGGGAAACAATCAGAGCAGATATGATGAGCCTCATCAATGCTTTCCATAGTCTACAACATGATTTCTTCGATATTCTCAACTCAACCAACGTAGTGCTAATCCCCAAAAAGGAAGAAGGTGACTCTATTGCGGACTTCAGACCGATAAGTCTCATCCACGCCGTAGCAAAAATCATCACAAAGATGATGACCCTATGATTGCAACCTTTCATGAACACATTGATATCGGAGAGTCAAAGCACAATCATTAAAACAAGGGCCATCCATGACAACTTCATGTACATACGAAGCCTTGCTCGGCAGTTCCACTCGTCTAGAACCCCATCTCAACTGCTGAAGCTCGACATTTCCAAGGCTTTCGACTCGGTGTGGTGGGACTACTTGCTAGACCTGTTGCAACGCCGAGGATTCCCGATGAGATGGAGAAATTGGGTCGCAACTCTACTAAGCATAGCCACTTCTAAGGTCCTTGTGAATGGCATGCCGGGAGAGGATATCCAGCATGGTAGAGGCCTCCAACAAGGGAACCCGCTATCACCACTCCTTTTTTCCTAGCAATCGACCCCTGCAAAAATTACTTCAACTAGCGACTGAAAAAAGGGCTCTTTTGAAACTAAGAGGCAAAAGCGCTCACCTACGGCTATCTCTATATGCGGACGATGCAACAATTTTTATAAACCCAACAGCGCAATTTTTATAAACCCAACAGCAACAGACGTCCGAAACATCAAAGACATCCTGGACAGATTTGGCCGCGTCACGGGGCTATGCACCAACATTCAGAAAAGCTTGGTGGCACCTATCTGCTGTAACGGCATCGACCTGGATTTGATCCTAGCTTCATTCCTGGCAGCCAAAGCATCATTTCCGATCAAATATTTTGGGCCTACCTGTCTCCATGAGCAGACTTCAAAAAGTTCACTTCCAGACACTCTCCAACAAAGCGAGTGCGAGGCTAGCCAATTGGGCTGGCAGGCTGCTCACCCCGGCAGGCAGGAGAACACTAGTCAGAGCAGTCCTTTCATCGCAGCCGATTTACTACCTCTCCGCTCTAAATGCCCCTGCATCGAAACTCGAAGAAGTTGACAAATGACGAAAGTGCTTCATTTGGACTGGCACAGACCAGATCACGGGAGGAAAATGCAAGGTTGCGTGGTCCACAACTTGCAAGCCAACTAAATTGGGCAGTCTAGGAATTCTACATCTAAAGAAGTTCGCAAGAGCACTAAGGCTACGCTGGCTATGGCATGAATGGAAAGAGTCGCGCAAATCGTGGGTCGGCATGCCAACACCATGTAATGAACGCGACAGAAAGTTGTTTGCCTCAGCAACGATCATCACATTAGGAGATGGGGAGAAGGCTAAATTTTGGGAGTCGGCATGGCTGCAAGGGGAGGCACCCAAAACTATCACACCTGCGATATACAAAATATCGAAAAGGAAGAATCAAACGGTCAAGGAAGCATTAGCCAACGACAGGTGGGTATCAGACATTAACGTGCCATGATTTCATCACCAACACACCTATCAGAATTCACTACACTATGGGTTCGAACGAGATCAACTCAACTGAACCAAGGAACGTCGGACTCCATAACTTGGAACTTGACCAAGCATCGGGAGTACACAACTGCTTCGGCATACATGGCACAATTCCAATCCTCGATACCCTCCGACATGGAGCGACTAAAATGGAGAACCTAGGCACCGCCAAAGTGCAAATTCTTTTCCTAGCTGGCCTACCAAAATCGGCTATGGACGGCGGACAGACTGATAACTAGAGGTTGGCCAAACCAAAAGGTCTGCATACTCTGTCACTCGCACGACGAAACACTGCTACATCTTATTACCCAATGCCGATATACTATACGAGTCTGGGATAAAATTTTCGAGTGGATGTCTCCACACATACCGACTAGAAGGGATTGGTCCCGATTCCAATCCGTGGGCCAATGGTGGACTCAATTTGGATCGATGAGCGGAGCCCCACTGCAGGGATTACGATCCCTGATCATACTAGTATCTTGGGAGGTTTGGAAGGAATGCAATGCTAGAGTTTTTCAACGTAAGCTCCAAAACCTACAACAAATCCTTGATAAGATCAAGGAGGAGGCGAGATGTTGGATCTTGGCCGGCCCAAAACATCTGGGCCATATATGCCAACTAGGAGAGTGACCGTTTCTTCCGTGTACATCCATGATGAGTCTGTACATTTTTCTCCTGTTTTCTACATCCCAATTTTATCTTTGGCTTAGGCCTTGTAATTATCTTCTCTATTAATTAATACAAGCTCGGCAATCTCCACCGGGCCTTCAGCTTAAAAAAAATGGTTATTTATGTCAAGCATCTGAAACTTGCTCAGTATTTCCATTTGGCTAACTGTTAATTCTGAGGTTTTCGTCTCCCATGCTGAGCTTGGCTTATTGTCTTTCAGGTTCTTCTTTGACTTCTCTCCTACATATGTTGGAGTTGGCATGATCTGCCCATACATTGTGAATGTGTCTGTGCTGCTGGGCGGTATCCTCTCGTAGGGTGTAATGTGGCCTCTCATTGCCAAGAAGAAGGGGAGTTCGTACGGTCGTACCCAGCTGACGTTGGAGACTCAAGTCTACATGGACTGCAGGCTTACAGGGTAAACATTCATCCTGCTTATGACTGGTCCTCTTCTGCCAAGCTATATCACTCTGTGTTGCCTTAACAGAACATCAGTTTCGTGACCAAGAAATGTTTGCTGATTCCTTGCTACTGCAGGTTTTTATTTCCATTGCTTTGATTCTTGGGGATGGTTTATACAACTTCATTAAATTGCTGATCCGCACAATCGCGGGCTTCATATCAATGGTTCAGCAAAATTCAAAAAGCATGCTTCCCGTTCAGACCATGGCAGCTCCATGTCCACTGCAGAAGCTGTATCCTTCGATGAAGAACATCGCACTGAGCTTTTCCTGAAAGATCAAATTCCCAAGTCAGTTGGAGACTATGTCGCAGTTGCCGCTGTATCGATCGGCACCCTTCCTAAGGGGTGCATTATTTGCAATCTCATCATGCAACAATTATGTGGTGCAAGCTTTGATATCATCAGCTAAACCTCAAATCAGGTATACAGACTTGTCAGCTTTGATTAAAAAAGAACAATTTAGCTAAAAGCCTGAAATGTTCCTGTCACCTGGCTATTTGATGATAAAGTCTTTTACTCATAAGTCAAATGAATCTGTAGTTACAGAACAAGTATGCTTGAGCAGTAGAAAGCAAGTTGAATGCAGTTACTTTTGTCTTTATTGTTGATTAATTTAGTCATGAATAAGAATAAACAATAGTTTGCAGCTTATGGGAAATTCTCACATGACATTTGGAACTATAGTATCACTATTGTTGCAGAAAACATAGATCAGGGCTGCAGCTCAGGATGTAAGCCGTCAATGTGGAAATTGGACAGCTTAACCACATATCTATTCCTCCTGGAGAAAGCACAAGCCCTGGTGAGTTCATGTTATCTATTCTGGGAGAGGGCAGTGGATGCCGGTTCATTATGTTTCTCTTGATATTTCTAAGTACTCCAATGTCTTTGTAGGCATGTCACAAGGCTCTCTTAAAATGGTCAATGATCCACTGCCAGTACAAAAAGGATCCTGGTATAACAGTAAATGCCCTATGATTTTCAGATAAAGTTTTCAAGTATCTGACTTGGCCAAATATCTGCAAATGCATTGATGATTACTGAAGTTTTTATTATTATAAAAACAGCTGCAGTTCTGATGATCTTTATTTGATTATTACAAATGATACAACTCAGCTCAACTCCTCTTGCTTTGACTGCAGAAAGATTTGCTGGCAGACTTAAGTTTTCGTGTACCAACTTCAAATGCTCAATTCACTAGGGATGGAGCATTGTAATTCAGCTCAGGTGAACTGCTAAGATAAAATTAGATGTCAAAACTCATGTTTCAATTGTTTGCAAATTTTCATATTGTTCAATGTGGGAATACACACTTTTGTTTATCTGTACACATTTTTCTCAACTTTTAGCAAGTTTGGTAATTGATGGAATTTACCAAGTTACCTTTTTGCAACGGAGCTGTGATTTGCTAAGTTTAGTGTTACTGTGAATGTTGTGTTGGTAGTAAATTATATTTGAAATGTGACCCTCGTAAGCTCCGGTCTTTGTACAAACTACAATTTGTACTTCTATGCTAAGGCAAAGTAAATGCTTTTATTATGACATGTCAAATGTTTCAATGAGAATGATGCTTAGGGAGGTCATTTGTTTTTGCCCGTAGCAACGTGCAGGCACAATCCTAGTAGACCTACTATTTTGGTATTCGGTCCCATCTGTTTAGTATTTTTTTTCTAGGTCTTCCTATCTTTTCACCGTACGATTCGTCTGAGTGAATGGTTCTCATTTTTCCAATCATTGTAAAAAATAATTTCTCTAATCAATTGGCAGTAAAAGTTTAAAAGAAAAGTATTAGGAAGTACCAATAATACTTTACAACTATTATAACAAAATTCATGTATCTAATTCCAATTTAGAATGAAGAGAGTATTAACTATTTTTCATGTATACTCTTTTTTACAAGGTATTCTAAAGATTTCAGGATAAATTAATAGGTCGATGAAAGACGCGTGTATCCTTGAGTTGAATTATAGCGTAGGAATTTGTGCTGCACGAGTATTTTAATGGTAGGTACAGAGGAGCGATTATCCAAATGTATCTAGAATATTTTCTAAAATTTTGAATGCTTTATATATACATGCGTAGCATAAAAAGAAGGGTCCATCCACAAGTCAAGCGGCACGCGGATAATTGTGCGCAAAAAGTATAAAGATACTTTTCAGAACTGCAGCAAAGCTGAACTACAACAGAGTGGGCTCGTCAGTTCGTCACTCGTGGCTGGCGCATGGGCGGTGGCCCACTCCACTGTTCAGGTCCCACAGGAGAAGAAAACAAACCGCAGGGCCGAGTAGATGCTCCCCAAACTCCGGCCAAAGTCCCGTTGCGCCGTTCCCCGAATCCTTCGCGCTCGCCGCCGCACCACCACCAACCGCCGGCACCCGACCGAACACATTCGCGGTCGCCGTAGCGTCGACCCGTCGACCGACCAGCCGGTGGGAGGTGGGCGCGGGATGGATGTGGCGGCGGAGGAGGCGCGGCGCGCCAAGAAGGCCGGCAATGAAGCCTACGGCAAGTCCCTCCTCGAGACGGCCGTCAGGGACTACACTACACCCGCGGCGCGCTCCTCGACCCCAGCGACATCTCCTTCCTCACCAACCGCGCCGCCGCCTACTTCCACATGGGCAAGGTATCTCTCACCAGCTTCCCTGACCACTCCTCCATTTCATGCCCTCGCTCGCTGGGCGCTGGCGGCGTTGCCGCTGACGACGCTGCGCGGCATTTTCAGTACCAGGAGTGCGTGAGGGACTGCGACGAGGCCGCGAGGCGCGGCAGGGAGCTTAGAGCCGACAACAAGCTGATCGCGAAGGCGCTGTCGCGGAAGGCGTCGGCGCTGCTCGAGCTCGCGGGATGCGCCGGGGACTACGCGCTGGCAATCAGGGCCCTGCAGCAGTCGCTGGCCGAACACTACAGCGACGAGACGCTCGACAAGCTCGGCAAGGCGGAGAGCAAGATGAAGGAGCTGGAGGAGCAGGAGCGACTGGATCAAGCCGCCGACCACCACCGTGAGAGAGGTTTGGGTGTTGCTCGATCACGGCATCGTGCCATTGCTGAATCTGGAAATGAGAAATGCAAGATACACTGAGGGTTACCATGTGACTGAACACTGAAGGACAGAGAGTACAAAACAAAGGGACGAGTCACGAGTAGATATGGCTCCCTAGTAATCTTTGTTTTTTATGCATCATATATCTGATTGTGATACACAACTGCTGCTTAGTGCGCACAAATATTGCAGGCAATGAATCGTTCAAGCAGAAGAAATACCATGAAGCAGCAATGCACTACACTCAAGCTATGAAAATGAACCCGAATGATCCTAGAGTAAGCATTTTGGCTATTCCTCTGTTTTTGCTTCTCAAATAGTATATGATTATAGATCCTTGGTAAAATCGCACCTCTTTTGAAATTAGAGTGATTTCTTATAAACTAAATTTGCATTGGTAAATATGTGGTCTAGGATCAGGCATATTTGGCATGCATTGTCCATTTCAGTGACATGAGCTGGGGCTCCCCTTTTCTCGTTGGCACACTTAGGTTTAGTAATTTGTTTTTATGTCCTCTGATCTTTCAGATTTTTAGCAACAGAGCTCAATGCTATATCAATCTGGGAGCTTTACCTCAAGGTCTTGAGGATGCAGAGAAATGCATTGAACTAGATCCTACTTTTCTGAAGGGCTATGTGCGCAAAGCTAAAGTTCAGTTCCTCTTGGAAGATTATGAAAATGCTATGGCAACTTACCAAGAGGGTTTGAGATGTGACCCAAACAATCCGGAAGTACTTGACGGCTTAAGGAGGTAGCTTTTCAGTCCTCTTTTAGCCTTCTTGACTTTGATTGTTTGAAGTGACATTTTGTTTGTTGTTGTAGAAGCGAAGCACACATTAAAACAGCTCATGGGGGTGCTGATCTTGAGTACTTGAAACAGATGTTTGTAAGTCCAATTCCTCTGAAAGAGTGTTAATGATTACATACTTGTTTTCTGTTTGATTCTTGGCAAATAGCATGCCTTCTTTGTATCATTTACTTTGATCTGTAATCCTTAGTGTAACATATGGTACTTAACACAGAAACTGTACCTTGAGTCCTTTACTAGCAAGGTGCTTCTGTGTAATTAATCTTATAATAATGACATCGGGGAGAAAATCAGCAACCGCCCTACCTCAGTCTCTTATTAATTCAAGGTGCAACTAGGGGGTATTTAGAGGGTACATTCACTTATGGAATTAATACTTAGTTTCTCTTCTTGTGTTTGTGCCCGGGGGTGGGGTGGGTGGGTGTTGTTGTATTTTATCCTAAATAAATATACTTGTCCTATGATTCTTTTCAGGAAGGTTTTCATTCAGATGATTTTACAATATTCACAAAGGAAGCTTCTGAAGACACCTTGCGGTCTACAGAAACTGAACAAGTGGTAAATCTGTAACAGGAGTTACTGAACTCTTGTCATCTAAACAATTTCTTGTAGCAACAGGTTAAA
Source organism: Setaria viridis (assembly GCF_005286985.2). Classification (NCBI taxonomy): domain Eukaryota; kingdom Viridiplantae; phylum Streptophyta; class Magnoliopsida; order Poales; family Poaceae; genus Setaria; species Setaria viridis. The sequence goes on from NC_048266.2 coordinate 4,716,516, forward strand.
TTATCTCGATTGGAGGTCCAAGATCAGTATCCAATCATTCCTTTTTCCCATTTGTTTGATCTTGTTTGCAACAGTGCACTGTTTTTGTTCATTATTGATGCTTGCCAGGGCAATGGCAGATTGGCAGTCATATGAAAACTTTTTCCCCTTTTCCCTTTTCATGATAATACATATTTTTTTTACAATTGATAAACTATCCAAAATAAATACTTGTTTAATGGTCCTTCCAGGAAGAATTATGGGCAGAAGATATTGTGCATAAATTCCAGAAAGCAATGGAACGAGCTGCAAAATTGAAGAAGGAACCTTCTGAAGAGCGTTTGAGGCATACTGAATCTGAACGAATGGTAGATCTGTAACCGGATTTCCTGAAGTATTGTCTAAATAATTTGTTGTGGCCAAAGATAAATTATCTCAATCGGAGACCGATATCTCATTCAGTTATTTCTTTCCCAATAGTTTGATCATGTCAAGTACAGAGCAAACTTCTCTAAAATTGTTGCTACGGCTGCTCCAAGAAATGGGCAAGCTTGCAACAGACCACTGCCACTGCATTTACTATTGACTTGCCAAGGCCATGGCAGCCATATAAAAAGTTTAATCTTAATCATGATATTTTTTTCTTTAAAAAATCTAGGATTTTAGCAGCAACTCTTTTAACAAAATTAGTAGGCTATGATGTTACATGCAGTCAAAAGTCATCTTATGAATGAGAATGATCGTGTTTTTAATTTTTTAGGGGTAGAAAAAAGGAGGACTTGTATTTAAACCAGGTCCAACAAAGGAAACAAACAGAGGAGCTTTCTTTCAAGGACACAACAAGAGTTGGAACGCTTTAAAATACAACATGATGATGTCACTAAAAAACTTCAGATGGCCAATGAGCATAATGAGCGTCTACTAGGTCAGCTCTCCGAATCCAGAGGACAATATGACTGGCTTCTATCAGAGCATGATCACTTGCTACACAATAGGGATCGTGCAGTTCGTGAGGTTGAAGGGTCACGTCAGAAAAGAGTGCAAATGCTTTCGGTTTTGGTTACATCAATGTATTCTGAGTTTTCAACATCTGAACTGGAGTCTGCAAGTGAAAATTTCAGTAGTTCACTGAAGATTGGAGAAGGTGGGTTTGCATGTGTATACAGAGGTATCCTCCGGAACATGACAGTTGCAATAAAGGTGTTGAAACCTGATAATTTACAGGGAAGGTCACAGTTCGAGCAAGAGGTAATTTACTCATCTCATCCTGAAATCTTACTTTGCCTTGTCACACTGGAAAAAAGTAGTTGATCTCTAGCTCCTTTCCTGTTCGAAACTGGAACTAGAATAAAACATTTAAGAAGGACGTCTCATTCCATGAATGATGAATGCTTATTTCTGATGCAGGTTGCTATCCTGAGTAGGGTGAGGCACCCACACCTTGTCACTCTATTAGGAGCGTGCTCAGAATCATCTACACTTGTCTATGAGGTCTTGCCAAATGGAAGTCTTGAAGATTTTCTCGTCTGTGCAGATAAAAGGCAAGCATTGATATGGCAGATTCGCAGTCGAATTATTGCAGAGATATGCTCAGCACTGATATTTCTGCACAAGAATAAACCACATCCAGTTGTTCATGGTGATCTGAAGCCAGCCAACATCCTTCTTGATGTTAACTTAGTCAGTAAGCTCAGTGATTTTGGTATCTCTCGCTTCCTAATCCAGTCCAGCACCAATAATACAACTCTTTATCACACCATGCATCCAGCGGGAACCCCCTTGTACATGGACCCAGAGTTTCTCGCCACTGGAGAGCTGACACCTCACTCCGATGTTTATTCTTTTGGGATCGTGGTCTTGCGCCTTTTGACAGGAAAGCCTCCTGTTGGTATAAAGAAGGTTGTGGAGGATGCGATGATGAAAGGTGAGCTGCACTCAGTAGTTGATTCCTCAGCAGGAGAGTGGCCTGATGTGCTCGTGCAGCAGTTAGCACACCTTGCTCTCAGTTGCACGGAGCTGAGCCGGAGGTGCCGTCCTGATCTTTCAGGCGAGGTGTGGAGAGTGGTTCATGCAATGCGGGATGCTGCATCAATACCTTCAGCCTCATCTTCTAGACCAGTGTCAGATGAAAACTGCACACCTTTGTATTTCATCTGCCCTATATCTCAGGTGTGTATAACAGGGATTTATTGCTCCTCCATTTGGCTTTCCCCATTTCGTGAACAAATGCATGATTTGTGGCACTGAAGAAACGAATATAAAGCTGAATGCCTCACCTGCTTTTCGTTTTTTGAAGAATTTTAAGAAACGCATGAGTATAGCCCTTATCTGATGACTAACCATTACTTCTGTGGTCTTATTTCATCAGGATATCATGAACGATCCACATATCGCGGCTGATGGATTCACCTATGAAGCCGAGGCCATCAGGAGCTGGCTCGACAGTGGCCACGACATGTCGCCGATGACCAACATGCGTCTCGAACAGAGCGAGCTCATTCCTAACCGTGCCCTTCGTATCGCCATCCAGCGATGGCTCCAGCAGCAGAATATGACCTTGTAGTCTGTCGGGTTGCTGCGTGCTTCTCTGCCACTAATATCAGTACGGTGCCTCTGCCTCTCTACCAAAGTCCTGACGAGTTGAATAACTCCTGTATGTTTTCGTCGCTCATCAACTTCTGCAGCCCGTGCATCTTTAACATTCAACTAGCTGTAACAGCGTACCATGTAATCATTTTAAGCTTGTACTGTAGCCTTAGACAATGATGCTTGCCTAGTTGCCTTGCATGTGTTATCTTCGCACATTGTAGTAGCCTAATCCGGCCAAACCTCCCCGTCTGTATGATTTTTATACTTTGAATTCTAGAGGTTCACTGACTACTGAGTGGTAGTGATATTTGCGGTGGAGCAGCCTTTTCTATGGAGTGTGAACTGAGAACTCCAGTGTTAATGCCAAGGAAGCAAATAATGGCTGTCAGTGTGAACCTACTTTGGAGCACGTCGGACGTTTAAATACTAATTAGGAGTATAAACATAGTCTAATTACAAAACTAATTGCACAGATAGAGTCTATTCGCGAGACGAATCTATTAAGCCAAATTAATTCATGATTTGACAATATGGTGCTACAGTAACCATTTGCTAATGATGGATTAATTAGTCTTAATAGATTCATCTCGCGAATTAGACTCCATCTGTGCAATTAATTTTATAATTAGCTCATGTTTAGTCCTCCTAATTAGCATCCGAATATCCGATATGATCATGCTAAAGTTTAGCACCTCGTATACAAATACCCCTGTCTTACGAATATAACCATGTTTCGATTTGCAGTTTTTGCAGCTTTATTTGTCATAGATCCACACTTCCACTCTGTTGAGGGCTTGAGGCACTTAGAAACTTGAAATGTCGAGTGTTCACTGTTCACAGGAGGCTCCCAAAACATACCGTTTTGGATTATATGTAACTAACGGTTTAAATTTTATTCATCATCAATATCTCTTGAAATATTCAAATGAACTTTTGAAAGTAGCATGCCTAGTTTTATGTTAGGAGGTCATAACTTTGCTACATTTTGGCATATGTTTTGTACTATTAATTAAGGTAATGTCTCTGTCATCGTGTTTGATGGTCAATACAATAAGGAAGGAGTCCATATTCAAAGTTAATGGACCGACTTGGCCCCAAATTTCATGGACCATTCACGAAAATAACAGGCAAGAACAAGATGCGATGTTAAGAAACAGCCCAAGTGGGAGTATTTGGAGTTTTCGACGCGCTACACGGCAGGGCCCAGGCCCATCATCAGGGCCGTCGCTGGCGGTCACTGGCCGACGCTGAAACTCTGGGGATTCCCAATTTCCCATGGGAGCGAAGGGGATGAGACTGTGCCCCAGCAAGTGGGCTAGTTGGCCCGTGGACTCACTGATCAGCCACACATCACAGTGTATCTGCAATAACTGCAGAGGAGCTGCTTCCGAGCGAAGGACAGCACGAAGAAAGAAGAGAGAATGGATGAGTACATGATTCAACCAATCGCATGCATGGAGAGCTCTATCAGCTGAATAACCACTGTTTGTGTGCAAATTTTCAGGACATCATGGATGATCCGCATTTTGCAGCGGATAGATTCACATCCACCTACGAAGGCGACCGCCACCATCAGGTGGAGTCACCGACATGTGGGCTCTAGCACCGTCAGGCCCACATGCCAGTGACAGAGTCGCACCCCACTTGACTGCAGAGGATCTCCCTCGTTCCCATCAGGTGCTGGCTCAGCAGCGGCCACGACACGTACGTCTCCGACGACCAACCCGTGACCTGGGAGTCTTGGACAACGAGCTCACCCCCAAGGCCCCAACCACGCGCTTCGCTCCGCCATCCAGGAATGGCTCCAGCAGCAGAGGAATAGAGGATGATGGCGGGCTTGTAGTCAAGCCTGTTTGGCACTTGGGTTGCTGGCCTTGCTGCGTGCTTCCTCCTCTACAAATGCCAGTACGGGTGCCTCTAGCACCAAAGTCCTGGTCCTGACTTTTCTAGCAAGCTGAATTACGCCTGACGTGTAGCTTCGTCGCTCATCGCCGGTACAGGCTGTTCGGCTGGACTTATAAGCCGGCTGAAAAGCTGAAACGGCTGATTTGTTGTGAGAGAAAAATACTGTTCGGTGGCTGATAAGCCGGCTGAATAAGCTGAAGCGAACAGACAGCTTCAGCATTCTTTTTTTTTTTGAGAGAGAGAGAGGTACAGCTTCAGCATTCAACCGACCTGGAACGGTCTCCATGCTATGCAGCTAGGGTTGGGACTAGCAGCCCCACATGCTATGCTACTTCGGCAGAATTTCGTCGTCAGCCCAGCTCGGCCGAAGCTCCAGCTCTGTACTCCTCGCTGCTGAAGTGCTGATGGCTGATGCTGTGCGCCTGTGTGGCTGTTTTGCGGTGATGCTGTGAGCTCTGCACTGTGGACGTGCAGCACAGTAGCGGTGCTGACTCGGTACTGACCGGTGCCCAGCAGGTGCTTGCGTTCGTTTCTGACGGAGGGAGAAGAGAACCGAGAGCCGAGAGAGCCGGAGAGCCCCTGTGCAGGACGCGACAGCCGGCGACACGAGACGCCCTGGGCCAAGGCCGTGTCCGCCTGTCCGGCATTGATCATTGATGCCCCGACCGGCCCCCCGGACAGGCGCTCCCCTCCTCTTTGTGTAATAATGGCTGTCAGTCGCCGGTGCGCACTGTGGCTCGATAGCAAAGCGGATGCCCAAGCCAGGTGAAGCCACAATGTGCCAGCGGATTTATTACACAAAGCTGCCGGTGGCGGAGGACGACGCACAGGCACGGCACTGGTGTGGTTTAACCTGAACCCTGAACCTGAACCGAACAGGGACGATCAGGTACTCGGCGAGCCCGGAAGGCCGGAACCCTGGCGCCACGGGGTGGGAGCCAGGGCCATGGGCGGACCCACAGGGTAGCCCGGCATAGCCGAGGCCCATGTATTCGACGAGTAGGTATACATGGAGCGGCGGAGGAAAAAAATGACGATTCGTTCGCTTGGGCCTGGCGCAAGCACCGCGGAGGGATAAAAAAAGGACGGTTCGCCTAGGCCTAGCGCACGGATCATGGACTGAGGCAACGAAACGACGATTGGCCTTCGACCTTTGCCAGACGATTCGCCTTCCACGGCGCAGGACTGATTCCGCGTTGTGCGACGAGATGATTCGCCTTTGGCGGATGGCATCCTCTCCTGGCGCAGGCGGACGCCGGACGGCCAGGGCGGCAGGGCGCAAGCAATGCGCCGTGCATGACGATCCAATGATTCGTCTTCCACGGATTGCGCGACGATTCGTCTTCGGCAGCCTCTCCTGGCGCGGGCGGACGGCCAGGGCGCGAGCACTGCGCGGCGATCGCCTACTTGCAGTCTGCGGATTGCGTCATTGCAGAAAGTTCGGCAGTGTGCGCCTATGCGGATTGCGGATCGCAGCCCCTGATCGGCGACGCTGCTGCCGTTGACTTGTGGATTATTGGTCCAAGAATTCCGAGGGGCGACGAAGGTTCTATCTTTTATATTTTTATTTATTTATGTATGAGTGCTTTTTTATTTTAGTTCGTGAGTTTATTGAACGGATCATCAATCCATCAACATTCTTAAATTCATATATTGTGAGGTTGTGATTTGTAAGTTTTCTACCCGAAAGTTTAAAACATGATTCTATCATTGCATGTTTGTGTTTGCTATAGTATCTAATTAGTTGTCGCACTTACATTACATAGATATTATTTTTTTCAAAACAGTTGGATTATGAAGAGAGGGGGAGATATTGCATCTCATTTTTTGAAACACGCAGCAAAGAAGGCAGCGGCTGCTTCAAACACTATCCCAGTTGAAACTATTGTGGAAGAATAGAATTAAGAGCAGGATGGAGTGGTAGTTGAAGAAATCGCGGATCCTGTGCCCTCGCCTCTACCACTGCAACCACTCGCATCACAGCCGCCGGTTTGTGACATCAATCGCCTTCCACATGATCCAGGTGAAAGGCAGCCTATTGAAAGTTATCATGTTAATGATCAAGATGCAATTCAAAAAGCATATATTATTAAAGGCCCATTCAAACCTATTAATCATGATTTTCCATCAAGAAAAATTGAAGGTAGGGATCACCAATTCAATTTTGTATGAATGTATAATCATGAGTGGCTCGAATATAGTATCAAGAAGGATTCTGCGTTCATTACAAAACTATATGCAACATCATTGCTATGTATTCCTCAATCCATGATGTGCTTATTGATCTTAGTGATGATATTTCACATAAGGATGATTGGACAAAGATACATTTTGTACTTGGAGTATTTGAAAACTTTGAGTTCGTTTTCTTTGTGCACTTAATGTTTATTATTCTTGGATACACAAATGAGTTATCTGAGTATTTGCAGAGAAGATATCAAGATATTCTTAATGCAATCTCCTTTGTTAATGTGGCAAAGAACAAAATGCAACAGTTGGACCACTTCCTTGAGAGGGTCACTTCTTTTTGCATTAAACATGATGTTGAAGTTCCTGCTATGGATGGTGATTATGTGCCGTATGGAAAATCAGCAAGGTATGTCCGTGCCCCAAACCAAACAAATGATGACCATTTTAGAAGAAAAGTCAAGAGCTTGATAATCAGTTTGATGAGATTAGTCAAGAGCTTGATAATCAGTTTGATGAGATTAATATGGAGCTACTTTCTTGTATGTCAGCCTTCAGTCCTTCCAATTCATTTGCTTCGTTTGATGCATAGAAGGTACATAGATTGGCTGGATTTTATCCTAGGACTCCTCCAAGAATGATTGGCTAAAACTTGAATTGCAACTTGATAATTATATCGATGACATACGATGAGATGATAGCCTCAAGGGTCTAGACAACATCGTTGATCTCTCAGTTAAGCTTGTTCAAACACGGAGGCACAAAGTGTATGATATGGTTTACTTGCTTCTTAAATTGATATTGCTTTTACCAGTGGCGACAGCGAGTGTTGAAAAGGGTATTTTCTACAATGGTTAAAGTGAAAACAAAGTCAAGGAATAAGCTAGGTGATAGTGTTTTGGACGATTGTCTAGTCACATTCATTGAGCGGGATATTTTCTTCCAAATGAATGAAGAAGATATAATCAAGACATTCATGTCATTCAAGAAGCGACGGGTAAATAAAGCAAACAAGTAATATTGTAAGTTTCTTTTATACTATATTTCGAACTATTTGTATTTCATTCAAACTATTTATATTATGATTTGTTATTGTTTCTAGCTTAATCTTTAAATTTAAGACTTATCATGTTATTAGTGTATGTGGTTTATCGAATTAGAATATGATTTTACCAAATTATAAACGGTTGTATTGGATTGTATAAGATTTTTTTGTAACCTGAGGTAAAATCTGAGGTAAAATCTTAGGTGCTGCTGGCCAGGGCAGGGGAGCGCGTCAGGTTTTTTTGCCGCTGGAACAGTGGTGGTGCTGGTGCTGGCGCTGGCCTGTGGCCAGGTAGCGGTCGGCCGGCACGTGCTCCTCGGGGTTCCGGCCGGCCTGCTCCCCCGGCGCGCGCGGCCGAGTCCTGTCCACGGACTACGGCTGCCACGCACAGGGCACAGCCGCACAGGCACAGCAGCGCTGGCACTGCGTACGTATGCACGACGTGGCGGGGCAGCAGATATCCATGTCGTCCGTCGCCTCGCGCCCCGCCCACGTCCAAAGCAGGCAGCTACAGTGCCCGCGGTCAAGGCTGCGCCGACGGAAAAAAAATTGAGACTCGGCAGGTTCGGCTTGCATACCTTGGCTCATAGGCTTCAGGCTTTGATACAGCCGAGCGGGGTCATGGAACCCGGCGCTGCCGCCGCCATTGCCTACGTCCCTTCATCAACTGTTGCAGCCCTTAGCGTTCGCGGCGCAGCTCCGCAGACGTCCCCACAACCCGCACAAAGATGGGTCCTGACTCTATCAAGTATTTGGGTAATCTAACATCCGTCGTAGCTGCAATTGTAACAGCGGCAATTCAACTGTTGAAATTTTGAAAGATTGCTGAAACTAGGTTGAGCAGAATGGAAGGGAAAGCACGAGAGCACAGCACATAATAGCAATTAGCATAACATATGTACGTCCCTTTGGCTTGCAAGGGATCGACAAACTCATACATCACCTCCATCCATTTGGTTCAGAACTTTTTTTCAGAACCAGGAAGCTCCTTATCCTCTTCGTCGTCTTCAACGCGTGTCTCCTCAATCACGACATTTCCTCACTACATGGGAAGGTCTGTGGAGCTACGACGATAGCGATGGTGTCCAGCAGTCAAGTTGTGGCTAGCGGATGAGGGGAACGACTGAACGGAGGCGCGGCGGCAGCGTTGGGTTCCGACTCTCGGCTGTATCAAAGCCTGGAGCCTGTGAGCTGAGGTATGCAAGTCGAGCCGATGCGAGGGATATGTCGAGCTTCACGAGCAGGGCGTCAGATGGCAACAGTAGCCATGCGTTATCCGTTTAGGATGGATCCTCACGTACAGAAGTTCGGGGACCGTCCCCATGAAATTTTTCTTTGCCGACGGGCCGGCTGGCAGGCCGCAGGCCGCCAGTTCTTGACATGTACGTCTGTGTATCAGACCACTTACATATATACAAGTTAAAAAAAAGTTATATACGCATACATATCAGCATATACAATGATATGGCAAGATAATAATTATTAAAAGGAGGGAAGGAGTTTCATCGGTATAAAACTGGATGCGTATTGTTTACAAGAATATACTTTTTAGATTATATTATTTACAAGAATATGAAAACTATTCAAACTTGCGTTGGGGGCTCATTTCATCCGACCACGTCCAATCCTCCCGTACCTGGTGGTACCGAGTTACGTTCTATATAGACATCCTGTTTTCATGACCGTGTGCACTGGGTGGGAAACAAGGCGAGCTCGATCGGTCCAATCCTCCCGTACCTAGTGGTACCGAGTTACGTTCTATATAGACGTTCTATATAGACGTCCTGTTTTCATGACCGTGTGCACTGGGTGGGAAACAAGGCGAGCTCGATCGGGCCGGCCGAGAGGCTGAGGCTCGTCTTTATTTTGACTCAATTGTCCACCTCTAAGCATCAAGCATGTATACGATGAATCTAGCAAGGCTACACTAGTAGACAAAATCTTGAGGTTGGGGAAAGCAGCATAGTCTACGTTCGATGGATGATAATGGCATCTAGCGGCCTGGATGTGTATTGCCGGATGCCTCTCTTTTGTTCCTGCTTTACTGTGCACAAGGGCTATGGAATTTTCCTCTCACAGAGCAAGGAATCTTTTATCTAGCTATCACACACTCAACCTCTGCGTGGTTGATAAATGATAATTGTGTCGCCCACGGAAATTAGCTATAGCTCATCCAGCGATGGCTAGAGATGGTTGTACCCTTGATAGGGATCAAATAAAGTACGTTGGAGGCCTGTGCATCTCATTAATGCCACTACGAACCCGTCAACATCGTGCCTTTGGTGACTCTGAGGATTCAATTTGGCAAAGCTCTTCTTGGGCCTGTTCGCTTCAGCTTATAAGCCGGCTGAAACGGCTGATTTGTTGTGAGAGAAAAATATTGTTTGGTGGCTGATAAGCCAGCTGAATAAGCTGAAGCGAACAGGCCGCTTGATGTGGCGGATGAAATGACTCCGGCTGTGCCTCCTCTAGTGGAACATCTTTTTTTTCTTCGACTTATCTTATTTGAAAAATATTTGACAAAACGAGACTTGTCCTGATTGTTTAAAATGGATAAAAATGTGAAATGACCATAATACCTTTCTTTTTTTCTCTTTTCGTTTTTACTTTTCCCTTCCCATTCTTCTCTCTCTCATTCATTCTATCCGGCTCTTCCCCTTCTCTTCTCCGTCGCTCCGCCTCCCAAGCTCCCACTAGCGTCACCCTCTGCCCACCGGCGCCCCTATCATCACCTTCCGCCCCCAGTGGCCTCGCCTCCTACACCCCCTCCAGTCTTCTCGTCCGAGCCACTGCCGGCCACCTCTGCCCCTACCACTGCCTCCTGCTGCTAGCCGCGGCGTGCTGTCCTCTACCACCGTGGTCCTTTGGCACTACCATGCGGCCGCCACTGTTGGGTATTTTAGCGATAGCGAATAAATCCACAAGCGTACAGATACCGTTGTAGCTTTCACCTCAGAGTATTCCAAGGGTTTCGAATCCAAGGGAACATGTGTGTACTAACTTTGTACTAGTCGGTCTAAGAACACATCAAGGTAGGTGGCGAGGGTAGAGAGGATTCCTAAGGATAGCACTATAGGTGAGTTAGAGGTCGATCTCTCAGATAGAACTTTCTTCGGGCACCGGCTTACCCCTGATCTGTCAGGAGACTCCGACCAGTGGTTCTACGAACCCAACTCTGCGCTATATCCGGACGTGGAGGATTACAAAGAACCAATAGGCTGTCACTACCTACGGCCTACCTCTACCAACCCGTGGGATATAAGGCAAACGAAGGATAACCCTTAGCCCAAACACCACGTCTACACCTTGGGAGAGTGGAGTTGCTCCAAGCATTTCAAGGAAATATTCTCCTCCAACTCCTCTCCTTGTGCCACCTAGCACTGTCTGAGGCAGTAACTTCATGGCGAAGCGGTCATAACCGCCTTTGGGATGTCACGAGGAGTCGACATGTGGAAGATGGGCTTGAGGGGCTACCAGAGTGGTTCAGCCGAACTGGGGGTTCGGCCGACCCCTGGTTGGCTCCCCTCGCGCCACCTTTTGTCCAGGACACTGCCAGGTGGGTCCCCAAGTGGGTACAGGGTGATTGGCGGTAAGTTTAGGTAGTTTAACCCCTGATGTGGGCCCTCCAATCTATGTGCTTGCTTCTGATTGGTTGAGAGTGTGTTTCCTTGGTCTCTGAGGTGTGTTTTCTCCCTTAATGGACCTGCATACAAATATTCACCAACACTTGTGGAATCCGTTAGTAATAACTCCTACCACTACTGTTGATGCTCATCTTTTATGTGTTTATGCAGGAGTTGGCAGCCTAGATTTGGTACTTAATAGCCATCAATAACACCCCCACACTTAGCCTTTGCTCGTCCTCGAGTGAAGGAGAAAGGACTAAGGTGAACATAACTTCCAAAGGTATTAAGTGAGCATAAGAGATATTCCCAACCATACCTTGCACTTGTGAACTTTGAAGTGTCTATCATGCCATCTTGGGTGGTTGAGGTATGGAACGACCTTGAATCAAGTCACTTCTACTCATCATGTCAAGTAGCTTGGGATTTTTCAATTAGTTTTCAAAACAAACCTTGCTTAGCTCCTCATTTGATTCTCTCAAATTGCTCAATGTGTGTATGTCCTCACCAAGGCATTAGACTTACCTTTCTCCATCCTACTTCTAATGATGGCTATATGTGGATCTCAAGGTAGGGTACGAAGGATAAGGCATACTTATATCACATATATTGCAAAGTTAAAAATTGGATCAAGGAGAAAAATAAGTCATACAATAGATCAAGATGTGCACGTGTATGGATATGGTGGATGGCGAATGGTTGATGAAATGGAAACTCCTTTTTGCATGATCTCTCCCCCTTTCTAATTTCTTTTGAGACATGGCTATCTTTATTCTTTTTTTATTTTTTTCTTGGACCTTCATGTGACCAACTCTTTTTTTCAATGCTTGGACCTTCATGTGTTGATATATTTAATTTTTTTGATAGCCTATGACTCTTTTGTAACAATAAATGGAGAGAGAGACCAACACATATGGTGGACCATTTATTTTATGGAATGGATGGATGGTACAATGCTAATTCTCATATGAGCATAGCAAGGGGAATATGGTGTGCACATGAATCTTGATCATGAAAGCATGAAAGGAATTCTCTCAAGGGTCACAACAATTTGACAAAGCTCAATGTAAAGACAAGCAGCATATGTGTATAGAGTTTTCAATATGTCTCATCACATGGCTTTGGTAGGACTTTGGCATATCAAAGAGGAGCTCTGCAAATATTTTCTAAATTTTCAAATAAAATTCCCAAGCACTTAAACGTCAAGAGCGAAGATCATATCATCAAACCATATCACAAACATCAACTACTTAGATGAGCATGCTTTCCTAAAGATATTTGTTCACAAGCATCAAGATGATAAGCATGGAATAAAACATATGCAAGCCAACCATAGGAAACATGTAGAGCAAGCGGAGCATGTTGATTCATTTTATTTTGAGTTTGACCTTAGAGAGGCAGATTTGAAAATCATTCAATCTCATGAATGAAGGAGAGTGAGGAAAGGGGTTGCATACCTTTGTTGTGCGTGGATGATCTGGGCGTTGGGTGACACCCCCCCCCCCCTCCCCCCCCACACACACTTATTCTTGTACCTACATTTTATTAGGGGACTATTTATTATGAGAGTTGATTTTAAGGTTAGGTTTCTTCAATGAAGTTGATCAAATCATACTCTTTATCATCAGGTTCTAGGAAGATTTTTAAGCAATGACCGTTTACCTTGAAGATCTTACCTCCGTCGTCTTGGAGTGTAACTACTCTGTGTGGCGCGACATTGATGACGGTGTACGGTCCTTCCCATTTTCTCCAAAGCTTCCTATGTCCAAATAACTTGACCCTGGAATTAAGGAGTAATACCTTATCTGCCAGCTTGATTTCTTTTTGCTTGATCCTCTTGTCATGCCACTTCTTGGTTTTTTCTTTGTAGATCTTGGCATTGTGGTATGCTTTATCCCTCCATTCTTCCAGCTCTAATAGCTGTTGCTTCTTATGCATTCTAGCTTTCTTGAAGTCCATATTGAATTTCTGGATTGCTCAGTGTGCCCTATGTCCCAGCTCGACAGGTAAGTGGCATGTTTTCCCGTATACTAGCTGATAGGGTGACATGCCTAATGGTGTCTTGTAGGTAGTCCGATATGCCCAAAGTGCATCGAGTAGCTTTGTCTTCCATTATTTCTCCATCTCCTGTACGGTCTTCTGTAGAATGTTCTTGATTTGCTTGTTCGATGTTTCTGCTTAACCACTTGTTTAGGGATGATATGGAGTTGCGATATTGTGCTACGCTCCAAGCTCTCTCAGGAAGTTTTGGAAGGTCTTATCAATGAAGTGAGACCCTTCGTCACTTATCACCATCCTTGGTGTCCCAAAACAAGGGAATATGGCCTCGTGGAACATCTTTCGAGCATGCTTGGAGTCTACTGCACAGCACGGTATTGCTTCTACCCACTTGGACACATAATCAACTGCCACCAGGATGTACTCACTGTCATAGGACTTTGGGAAAGGTCCCATGAAGTCAATGCCCCACACGTCAAATAGTTCTATCTAGAGATTGTTCTGTAGGGGCATTGCATCTCGTGCGGTGATTCCTTCATGCTGCTGGCATCTCCGGCACTTTTGAACGAAATCTTTTGTGTCTTCCTACATGGTTGGCCAAAAGAATCCACTCTGCCAGATCTTTGCTTGAGTAGGAAATGCACCATAGTGTCCCCTATATGGTGCCGCATGGCACTTCTCAATGATCCTCATTCCTTCGGCTGCGGGTACACATCTTCTCAGCAAGCCATCCGAACAAACTCTGTAGAGGTATGGATCATCCCACAAGTGGCGTCTACTATCGTAGATCAACTTCCTCTTGTTTTCTCCTGGTGGTACATATCCTACAACCATAAAGTTCACAATATTTGCATACCAGGGGGTGGAGTCCGTGAACTTTAGTAGCATGTCATCCCGGAGGAAGTCATTTATCGGTAGCTCCTACATGTTAGTGTGATGCACATGCGACAAATAGTTTTCTACTCCCTTTCTATCTTTTATTTTGAGGTCAAATTCTTGAAGTAGAACGATCCATCTTATCAAGCGGCATTTAGCATCTTTCTTAGTGAGCAGATATTTTAAAGCAGCATGATCGGTGTAAACAATGATCTTGGCTCCTACTAAGTAAGACCTAAACTTATATATAGCAAAGACAACGACAAGGAGCTCTTTTTCAGTGGTAGCATAATTAAGTTGAGCTCCTGTCAAAGTCTTGCTAGCGTAAGCAATCGCATGATGCTTTCTATCCTTAGTTTCGCCTAGAACAGCCCCTACAGCATAGTCACTACCATCGCACAAGATCTTAAACGGAAGCGTCCAATCTGGGGGTTGAATGATTGGAGCTGAGATGAGTGCCTTTTTGAGGGTGTGGAAGGCAGCGAAGCACTCATCGATGAAATCAAAGGGCGCATCCTTAGCTAAGAGGCTTGTGAGGGGTCTAGCGATTTGGGAAAAGTTTTTGATGAAACGGAGTTAGAACCCAGCGTGGCCTAGGAAGCTACGGACTCCCTTGACATTGATTGGAGGTGGAAGATTTTCTATAACTTCAATCTTGGCTCGATCCACCTCTATCCCTCGTTCAAAAATAAGGTGCCCTAAGACAATGCCCTCACGGACCATGAAATGGCATTTTCCCAATTAAGTACCAAGTCCTTTTCACGGCATCGTTGCAAGACCTTGTCTAAATTCTCAAGGCAATGGTCGAAAGTCTTTTCGTAGACGGAGAAATCATCCATGAAAACTTTCATGATTTCCTCAATCATGTCTGAGAAGATAGACATCATGCATCCTTGGAACGAAATGGGTGCATTACACAACCCGAACGACATCCTACGATAAGCAGACGTTCCATAAGGGCATGTGAAAGTGGTCTTGCTTTGGTCATTGGGATGGATGGGAATTTGATGATAACCAGAATACCCATCAAGGAAACAAAAGAAGGAATGGTTTGCTAGCCGTTCCAACATTTCATCAATGAAAGGCAGCGGGAAATGATCCTTTTTTGTAGCCTTGTTAAGGTTCCTATAGTTAATGCACATCCTCCATCCTGTGGGGAGATGTTGAGCGATTAGCTCATTCTTGTCATTAGGAATGACCGTCATCCCTCCCTTTTTAGGCACTACCTGAACGGGACTAACCCACTCACTATATGGCACAGGGTAGATGATCCTAGCGTGTAGGGGTTTTAGGACCTCCTTCTTAACGACATCCCTCATCGCATTATTTAACCTCCTTTGAGGTTCCCTAGAAGGTGTGATGGTAGGATCTAAGGGGATGCGATGAGTTCAAAGAGTTGGGCTAATTCCCTTGAGGTCTTGGAGAGAATATCCAAGGACGGCTCGATGTTTCTCTAGAACGGTGATGAGTCTCACGGATTCCTCTTCCGAAAGTTTGTCACTAATGATAATGGGAGACTCAGTGTCACCGTGGAGGAAGGCGTAATCGAAGGCCTGCGAGGTAAGGGCTTTAACTCAATTGGAAGTCTAGGAGGCATCTCAAAACTCGGATATGTCTATGGGTTCGGCAAGATCATCCTCCTCTTCGATGAATTTTTCAAAGTGAGTCAAAAGGGAGAAGTCCCTTCACCTCTTCGATCGGTTTAGAATCGCGGGAAGGTTCTTTCATGGAGTTTTTGGCTCCAGAGATATGGACAGAAAAGATTTCCTTCCCTAAATGGACATCGAGCTTTCCTTGAGTCGAAGCATCCATGAGCAATTTCTCGATGGATGCCCGATCATGAGATCGAAGTCTCGGACTTCAAAGACATGAAAGTGAAGGATTGCTTCGACATCTTCATGTCTAATAGACACATTCTGCAAAACCCCAACTCGTTCCAGGATTTCTCCAGAGGAGGTCCAGAAGGTTTTGTCAGTTGGAACCAACGGCTCATCTCCCAAAAGGTGCAACGTGCATTCGCTAGAGATGATGTTGGCTCCGATAGTGGGATTATAGAGGACTTCTACCGGGGCTCCTCTTATGGTGCAAGGAATGATTGAGGGAGGGGAGCTAACCCGAAAAACTTCTGACGATAGCTCCAGCTCTCTCAACCATTCACTGGTCATAATAGTCATCAACTTCTTAATGTTTTCCCTAAAGAAGGTGGATTCTATAGGATCTGTGGAAGGGATGGGAACCGGCGGTTTCGTTGTGCAGAGATAATTTGAGGTGTTTCCAAAATCTTCAAAAATATCATCCTTGAATTCAATTGGGAGTTCCGAAGGTTGAATCTTTTCTTCCTCCGAAGCTCATGGTTCGAGAGAGGGTCCTAGGGCTGAATCTAAGGATGTGGAAGGTGAAGGATTGGATTTGGCTGCTAGAATGTCCTCATGGCTCGACGCACGCTCTTCTTGGAAGGGTTCAGACTCGACTACGAAGGAGGTGTTTTCGGTGATTCGATCTAGGATTTTCCTACCTTTGACTAAAGTCTTGTGGACAAATGACCCTCCAGCAATGATATCGAGATAATGGGCGGAATCCTTATCGAGACCTATGTAAAAGTGTTGAAGCAACATAGGGACGGGTATCGATAGGATAGGGTCGGATTTCGCCAAGAGTGAAAATCTAGCCCAAGCCGCACCTATGGATTCCTTTTCATTCTGCTGAAAGGAGAGGATATCCTTCCGTAGAGCAACGATACGAGTCAAGGGGAAGAATGCGATAGAGAATTTATCTCTAAGGTCGTCCCAGCTACCGTTCGCGCTACTAACGATAAGTGTGTACCATTACTTGGCCTTCTCTACAAGAGAAAAGGGAAACAACTTCCACCTGAGGGTATTGTGTGACATACCTGCAATAGCGTAGCATGAATACACTTGCTCAAACTCTCACAGATGGTGGTATGGGTTTTCGCTATCTAACCCAGAGAAGGAAAGTCCCTGAACCATAGCAACAAGGTCGAGATGGAGTTCATAGCTGGATGTGAAAATTGGGTGTTCAGAAGGTGGTGGCTCTAAGAACTCGCCTCTAGGAGCGGAGAAGCTTTGGATAGTGGGCTGCTCCATGATAATGGGGGTAAAGGTAGGAGAAAGAAAATTGAAAAGGTAAGAGGATGACTAGGTAAGAAGAAAGATACAGCAACCGTTCCCCGGCAACGGTGCTAGAAAGCTTGTTGGGTATTTTAGCGATAGCGAATAAATCCGCAAGCACACGGATACCATTATAGCTTTCACCTCAGAGTATTCCAAGGGTATCAAATCCAAGGAAACGTGTATGTACTAACTCTGTACTAGTCGGTCCAAGGACACATGAAGGTAGGTGGTGAGGGTAGAGAGAATTCCTAAGGATAGCACTATAGGTCAGTTAGAGGTCAATCTTTTAGATATAACTTGCTACGGGCACCGACTTACCTCTGATCTGTCAGGAGACTCCGGCCAGCGGTTCTACGGACCTAGCTCTACGCTATATCCGAACATGGAGGATTACAAAGAACCAATAGGGCTGTCACCACCTACGGCCTACCTCTAGCAACCCGTGGGATATAAGGCAAATGAAGGATAACCCTTAGCCCAGACACCACGTCTACGCTACTAATTACTATCGCAGTCTAACTACGTCTGATATCTCATAGCAAACTATAGCACTTTGTATAAATACAGAGCAACGAACTTGCAAGTAAGAGAACTTATCTCACTCAAATATAATCACTATTGAAAGAAAGGAATCACGAATATGAACTTACTTTACTTGAAGGAATACAACATTCGTAGAGGTACAAGCTTAGGGAAGAGCACCGACAGACCCGACGCTTCCCCAAACTACCCCTCACTCTCTCCCTACTCTAAGCACTAGCTAGGCAGCGCTTCGCCTTTGCAATGGAGCTCTAATTCTCTCTTGGTTGGTGTGTCCTCAAATGAGACCCCCCTCTACTATTTATAGTCAGTAACCCCCCCTTTAGTACTGGGCGCTTGACCGAAACCGCTTGTTCGGTACTAAATACCACGCCATTTAGTATCGGTTAAAACGCCCGGTACTAAATCCGTCATTTAGTATCGATCGGTGTTACCGACCGGTACTAAACGGCTTTGTGCCCAAAAAATAAGGAAAAAAAATTGACGAACAGCCAGGAGGTCCTCGCACGGTCACAAGTCACAAGTCACGCGTAATATGCGTATGCGCGGTCCGTGCGATTCGAACCCACGACTTCAAGCCTCGCGCAAACCTTCCTTACCATCTCACCTAGACAACAGATGTGATTGAGTTAGATATGCTTTCCTTTTGAAGTAACCCGTGGAGAGGCCTTTAGTACCGATCAATAACACTGACCGGTACTACCGGTGTTTGTTATTGACCGGTACTAAATGGTACTCCATGGGGTACTGGTGTTATGGCCCGGTACTAAAAGGCCTCCGAGAATCAAAAATTTCTACCCGGTACTAATTTCACTCGTCAGTACCCGGCGAAAAGCTGTCCGGTACTAACGTCAAGGACGAATGCTCATATTTCTAGTAGTGTCTATTCCTCCTGAAATATAAAGCATCCGAGTATTCAAAATTTATTCTCAAATATGAGACATTCTAGGTGCATTTAAACAACTACTCATTTAGTTCTTACTAGAATTAGCAGGATTAGTTTCGATAGAAATGTTGCAAGTTTTGTGTCATTGCTACTAATAAGATTAATTTCGAGGACATTTTATGTGCCATAGTCTTCATAGTATTTTCCTAAGATCTATTTTTTTCTCCAAACTTGCAGGAGAGCCATGTATCTTTGTATTAATAAGATATATAATTAATCATGATCAACATGAACTCCATCTCTTAGCATTATATATTGGTGGAGTTGAGAGGGCAAAATCATGGTACATATATATGTTTATTACAAGTGCACGGCTATTTCTAGCTGTAATATTTTACGGGCGTTATGCTTGTGAATTGTGATAGAAGGCGCACTAGTAAATGCATAAGTGTGGACGTACATATATTGTGCCGGCATATTATGTTACTGGGAGAGACAAAAACATATTCAACTGATGTTTATATTTACATACTAAAAAGAATTCGCGAGCCAGTCTTGACAATGCGAGTTTAATTTGAAGGTACTCCATGGACTCCATGACGAGGAATAAACTTGAAGACTGAAATCTCCGTGAATTTCTCTGCATCATATCCCTCAAGAAAGACATGTGGGTCACTGCTGACTAGCCATGCGTGTAGCCAGCCAAAGTTGAGCCACTACTACGCTTGAGGCTACCTATACTACCGGCTATAGCCCCTGAGGCATCGACACGTGCCCCTACGCCCTACCCTGCACGCCGAGGCCGAGGTCTCTCCCCCCTTTGCCCTACTCTCACAGCAGCGGCACGCGTGACGCGTACGAGGACGACGACAAGGATCTGGACCGTGCCGCTGCCATGTGGGCCATCCCTTCCCAGGGGCAGGTTCGTGCCGTGGCCTGGCACCAATCACGTCGCCGCTTGGGATGGCTGGCTGTTTGAGCAAGTTGGGGGAAAAGCAACAGTGAGAGCAATGGCCGATTGACAGGCACACAGAGAGGAGAGAGAGGGCTGTTTGAGAGAGAGGAGAGAGATAGGGGCTTTGTTGAGAGAGAGAGAGAGAGACTTGCAAGAGAGAGAAGAGGGAGAGGGGGACGATAAAAGGCAAGGGCAAATAGGAGCCATGGCCGTACGTGCATAGCATAACTAAGCTACTACAGTAGCATACTCCCCAAGGTGCCAAGGCCAGAAAGAGAGAGAAACTACTGCTACTACTAGTAGCAGCTAGGGGAGACGGAGAAGAGAGAGAAAGTGCTTGCAAGAAGAATAAGGTAGAGAGAGAGAGAGAGAGAGAGTTTGCAAGAAGAGGAGAGAATAAAGATCTTGCCGCTCTAGAGAGGAAGGGGGGGGATCGGAGCTAGCTACTAGGAAGCCGAGATGGGCCGCGGGAAGGTGGAGCTGAAGCGGATCGAGAACAAGATCAGCCGGCAGGTGACGTTCGCCAAGCGCCGGAACGGGCTTCTCAAGAAGGCGTACGAGCTGTCCGTGCTCTGCGACGCCGAGGTCGCCCTCATCATCTTTTCCAGCCGCGGCCGCCTCTTCGAGTTCTCCACCTCCTCATGGTACGTACCACGACTGACTTAGCCCTACCTCCCTTCTTCAACCAGGGTTTCATGATGAGAACACGCGAGGCCCATCCAGCAATTAATCTCCAGTTTCTGATATCTTTGTAGTTCTTCTTGAGAAACATGGATGCCTGCCTGCCTGGCACATCTTGTGTCAAAAACTTTATGCGTACGATACTCATTTGGACTTTGGTGTTCATCATGCCTACTTTTTATTTATTTCCCGTTTCTTTAATTCGTGGAGAAATCGTATAAATTTTCCTGAAATTTAATTTCAGTTTGGTGTTTTCTCTGCGGGATTTCATGTGCGATGAAGGCTATTCTTTTAGATCTGCGGCTCGGTACCTGTAGATCATAGCCTCGTAGCTCCTGTTCCTTTTTGCTGTTTGGGGAAATATCTGTTTGGTGGCCGTGTTATCTATCTCAGTGCTCGCCTTTCCTCTTTTGTTTTCTGCGAGAGTTCAGTAACTTCAGTTACGTTTTGCTATAAAAAGGCAGTCAGTAACTCAATATGGTAGATGGCACAGATCATGATGATCTCGCTTCACAATAATCCGTTCTATCTGTAGGCTGCTAGCTGCTGCTGCTCTAACGCTTATCGCCTCCTTTTAGTGCATGTCGGAGATCATTAGCAGATGCTTGCTAGTGATGTTCATCAAAGGAACTAGCCTGCATGTCTATTAGCTTCCTGCTTCACCGTTTCAGATCTGGATAAAAGGCATCGTTTTTTTTTGAAAAAAAATCTCTTTTGTGTTCATCATGCATTTTTGTAAGTGTTCATTAGTACTGTTCCATTGATGAGTGCTGTGTTCTTGGGAGAGATCTGGAACCTCTCTAATTTTGATCTGTGTTTTCTTTGTTATATTTTACTGTTCCATTGGGACGATTCCTCTCTCTCTCTCTGGCTTCTCCTTTATTAGATTCTACTGTTCCATTGGGGAATTGAGACCTCCCTCTCTCTCTCTCTACGTCTTGTCTAGCTCCTCAGTTGTCGTGCAAGCAGCTGCAGCAGGATGAGACAGGGAGGCACATGTACTAGGTGTGTTGTGTATCGATTGGCCCGTGTCAGGGGGCAGGAGTGAGTTATCCTATGTTTGGGGCATGAATCGACCATGGACCGATGGACACAGGCAGGCTGCAGTGTACTGTCTTTCACTCTTTAGGGCGCTGCAGGCAAGAGGCTAAAAACATCGTGTCATATCGTATGCAAAGCAATCTCTGATGCATGGAGAGAGAGAGAGAGAGAGTACCTGCAGCAGGTCTTCTTTGGGCCTGGAACAACGGATGTAGAAATCCAATGCAGGATGACAATGCGCATGTCATTGTTCAAGAAAATATGCACATGTTATATGCTGTATTCAGTGCAAGAAAACAAAGCTACTGATTCCAGTTGCCATTTGCCAAAAATAAAAATAATGTCCAGTCTAAAAAAATCAAATTGTAATGAAAGGTGTATGTATTGATGCAACATTGTTTATTTCTCTAGCTAGATTTGAGGGAACCTTACAGTAATAATAATATAACTACAAATACATCTGTAGCTATATTGCTATATAGCGATGTGCAAAATTAATCTTACATGTTAATAGGATGCGCACAAATATGACTAACCGGGGTTATGTATTTATTATTTTAACCTTTTTTTCTGTGTGAGGTATATAAAACACCACAGGTATTAAGTTAACCTTTTTGGCACTGTCCTCAATACTCAATTGTTTTGTCAACAGCATGTACAAGACACTGGAGCGATACCGCAGCTGCAACTTCGCATCTGAAGCATCATCAGCTCCAATTGAGGCTGAACTAGTAACATTCTGATTTCTGAATGATAATTTTACTCCATGTTTATTCATTGCATGTGTGAACAGAAACATGAATCTTGAAAGAACTCTTGGGCAATTAGATGCATTTTGTCAAGAATCCATGGGGCTTATTATTTCGGAAAATATCAGAGATATAATAATAAATATTACAAATCACATGCTAAGGCACTGCGCTAACCGTGCATATATGTTGGCCCTCTTCACTACATCCTTAAGAAAATAATATAAAACTTTGTTTATTTAAGGTGCACTTTATAGACTGAATTATAAAAGATTATTATTGCATATATTTTATTTTTTTGTGGCATGTCCAGGATATTAAAAAAATGAAATGAGTGCAAGACCATACATTGTACCTTCTAATGGAATAAATACTTACTGGTCATATTGTAGAGTTCGATCCTCAATTTCATGTATACTATAATCTAGCTCAACCTAAAAGGTCATATTATGATAGCATGATCTCCGTAAATTAAACTTGATCAGGCCTACAGCCTTGTTCATCATGCCAATATTGATGTTTGAAATTTCTCTGTTTCCCCATTGATCGAAATGGGCACTCTAGCAGTTAAAATAATGCATGTGGAATTTCATACAGTGGTCAAGTAAAATTCTAATGTTTGCCAAACCTACTAGAGTAGGCTAGGTGACATTGTCTTTTTGATAATCATGGGCGTCCTGAAAAAATTGAACATGTTCACAACTGTCAGAGATATATATCAAAGATGCCATTATAGTCTGAAGTTGTATCTGCTTTCATATGTTTATGCTTCTTTTCTATCTGTTGCTCTTTTAAATCTCTATATATCCAACCGTAAGTCCATGCAATCTGGATGAACAGATGAGTGGAATTTCAATCAAATATGAATGAAAAGTAGTTCTATGTAACAAGGAACCAAATTTTTTCATGTTCCGATAATATGTATCTATATCATAAAGTTTAAAAAAAAAAAGACATCCATAACCTCATATTGAATGGAGACAATAATGCAACAATATCTGTCATGTGTTGTTACAAACAGTCCTGTCTCATAATTTATGTTTCAAGTAAACATCTAAAATGCTACCAATCATGACATTGTTGATCTAGCATAAATTGTATAGTTGAATATACATGCATCAATATTTAAAAATCACATGTTATGTTTATAGAATGTTATGTTTATATTTTTTTATATAAACCCCTAGATAGTTAATGTGCACATTGTCCTTGACAACTTGAGTTTTCCTGTGTTATCGCCTAGTAACTCTGTACACATATGCTTGGCCAAGTAGTAAACTATATGCATATAGGGTGCATGTCTATTTCTACATATCTTATAATCAAAATTTACTCAAATTAATCAGTGGATCTGATTTTTTTATTGAGTAGAGTAATTACCAGGAGTATTTGAAGTTAAAGACAAGGATTGAGTTCCTACAAACCACTCAGAGGTACATCGCCACTTTGTCATTTGTCCCTTGCTATAAGGATTATTTACACTGGCTATAATATTGTATACATCTATGACAAGTACTATCTGATTAAGTTTTGATCTTGGTCTGCAGAAATCTTCTTGGTGAGGACTTGGGTCCACTTAGCACAAAGGAGCTTGAGCAACTTGAGAATCAAATTGAGATCTCTCTCAAGCACATCAGATCATCAAAGGTAACTAGAATGCATATTTCCATGCAGACTTTCATTTATCCCCATGATACTGGAAGTGTTTAGGGTATATTACAAACAATAGTATAAGATCGAATTTCAGTAAGCTGACCAGTGGTAACTTTCACAGAACCAGCAGATGCTCGATCAACTCTTTGAGCTCAAGCGTAAGGTGATGTATTTTCCATATTAATTTACTTTGTACTAACTTTGTCATATATTTTGTTTTAATATCCCAGAAATACTAACCAGTAAGCTGTGCAGGAACAACAACTTCAAGATTCTAACAAGGACTTAAGAAGGAAGGTGATGCATTGTGTGTGACAGTTTAATACGCTATTTATGTCATGTCTTCTTGTGATGTGCACATTCCTGATATAGTTTCATTCTGCTACTATATATAAAAAATCTGACATCATAACATTGTTCAGGGAAAGTAAGAACATACAGTGTGTATCATATATTCCAGTAAATTTCCTACTATATATATAGAAGTACACAATATGTACAGTTTGAGGCATAAGTATTATTAATATGGAGAATGACTGTACGATTAAATATGACAGAAGTGTAGTATTGCTGGTTCATACTAGTGAACAGTTCTAACGATTGAAGAGTTGTACTATATATATTTCAAGCGAAAAGGAAGTTATGCTGCTGCAATTTCATAATTCTATATGAGAAATTGTGTTAGTTTTAATTGGTACCTTCTATTCTATATATACTCAAGAGAGTTCATACTATGTTCTCAGTTTTCAAGCTTTTATTATTGTGCCAGATACAAGAAACTAGCGAGGAGAATGTGCTGCGTCTGACCTGCCAGGACCTTGGGCCTTGTGGATCTAGGGGTCATCCTGATGACGCTAACCAGGAATACCTTCGCCCTGCTGTTTGTGATCCTTCCCTGCATATAGGGTGAAACTTCTTCACTTGTTTCAAGTATAAAAGTTACATAATAGTGAATGATTATACATTTAGTGATGTTGCTTATTTGACATGAATTATATCTAATTGTTTTTTGTCACCACATTTCAACAGATCACTGATAAATTAGTACACCCTCCGGTCACAAATGGCTAAAACTTCAAATAGTTTTTAACATAAAGTAAAATTATAATATATATGACATTTTACATTTGAAATAAATATTTTTATAGAAATCAATAGTCAAAGTCTCTCCTTATAGACCATGTCGATATCTTAAACCTAAACTGATTATGTATATTTATGACCGAATGGAGTAATTCATAGTAAATAAAAATATGGAAAGCGATTAACATACCTTGTTCCTTAAAGGAAGGCAGCATACTTAAATTTAATTGTGCCAGCATACAAAATGGTGAAACCATTCTATTAAATATTATCAGTGAGCCTAGAAGAAAGCTCTACAAAACCATTTATAGTACATGCATTTTTTTTTCCATTTGGAGCATATGTATAACCTTTGCATAGCTCTAACCCCCCCCCCCCCTCTCCTATGTAGGTATCAAGCTTACATCGACCACCTGAGCAATGAATAAGTTGTTTCATTAGTGCACTAGCGGAAGCGTCTTCTATATATTCGATGTAATGCTCTTGACAAAACTTCTAGCTTTGAGCTACAATATATATGTACTAAACTAAGAGGTCATGCTCTAGACTCTCTTGAGTTCAAGAAGAATGATCTGATGATGAATGCATTGCATGCTAAATAATTAAGCCCGATATATATCTCATTTTGAATTGATTATCTAATGAAAAGTATGGGCATTTGTAACTTTGTGAGTACCTAGCAACTAACGTGCAATGAGGCTATTTGATTATGTGATTAGTGCCAACTTACATGTTTATGTGACTGGTGGACATTTTATCGTAATCTGAATTAATTTGTGCATCTTATCACTTATAAAGAAATAAGGAAAAAATCATTCTGATTCAGTTTTCAGCATAAAAATATAAATAGACAATTAGCAATAGAATCACACAATATCTAAAGAACAGATGCAACATGTTTAGACTTTAGAACATAATTTATGATATATATTCATCTTTTTTTTACAAAAGAAATGCTTCATTTGAACTAGAACCAAAAAGCAGTGTCTTTATGTATATAAGGTAGCATACAAAATTACACGAGATTATGTCATGCATCCACTAATTTTGTTTATGTGTGACTCTAGACTAGAACCAATTTCCTCTTGAGGTTTTTTTACCATCCATCCTCGAAGGGCATACCACACAATCTGGTACCAAATCTCATGTTATAATAATTTTCGTACCTCTTGGTGCCCTTCCAAGCACCGTAAAAACTTCTTTCCTCTTTCATGCGATTTTTCCTGGTATGCATTCAGCTGATGTTATTAAGGGCATGATTACCTCATATCATGTCCATATCTCATTACCAACTTGATAACACATTGAGATACCGTACCGTTTCTAGTTCTTCCCCTCTAAATTTGTAGATTTTCAAATTTTGATCTATGAAGAAATATACAACATGAACTGGTTACAATCACTCCGCAATTACGCTTTCCTTATTACGTTTTGCTATTTTGTTATGTAATCTTTAGCACTCAGTCCACATCAACCAAAAGTTACTGCCTTACTGATATGCACACAGCAAACCCCAACAGTTTGGAAAGCCTATAATTATGCATTACACGCATGCTTTTCCGATGGCCTGTATATCCGCCTAAGCTATGTCACGTACCTATCGTCCTCAAAATGAAATGAAAGCAGTTTTAATTTGCAGTCAACATCAACACAGAAAGGCACCTTGACGTGCAATGGGTGAGACCACTGAATTTCCCTCCGAAATGCTTCCCAAGTTCCAACCCTTCCAGCTAGCATCTGTGCAATGCGACTGCGGGAGACCTCCGAATTTCAGTCCAAACGGCTCCACCAATGTTACTCCACAATTTTCTTTCTCGCCCAACCCTGAAGTTCATATTGACCGGTCGGTTTTCATATCCAGAGCATAATTCATTAAAAGATCAACGCTTGGCTTACCTACACGGCCGCAGTCGCAGAAATTAACACACACGCAAGCCTCCGCGCGCGCCGCCGGCGCCGCCTTCTTCTCGCGCGCGGGAGGAAGACCGCGCGGCGATCGGTGGTTCGCGCGCGGAGGAGGCCGCGCCTTCTTCTCCCGCCCCCAGAGGAGAAGATGCCTCTGGCCGCCCGATCGCGGGGGCCGCGGGGCAACCAGCCGCCGCGGTGACGGCGACGGCGACGGATGGTTTCGATTCCATCGAGGAGGCGGCGCGAGAATGGCGCACGAAAATGCCTTCCGGAAAGGTAGAAGAGGAGAGAGATGGGCCTTAGTTTACTGAGCCCGTTTCGACACGTTTCACTAGTATGGGCTTTTTTCCTCGGCCTCTTAACACCTGCAGCCCATTAGTGTTACGGGCCTGTCGTGCTAATACTGACTGGAGCGGTGAATGCCCAGCCCAAGACAGCTCGGCTGGCCTACCCGTACCGGCCCTAAAAACGCTGCGCCCCCTCGGAGTCAGGGGCGCCAGTGTCTCGCCGCCTCGCCTCGCCGGCAGCAAGAGCTCCACCACTTCCACTCCACGGCGTCCGTCGTGTGCTCGGCTTGCACCGGAACAACGGCGACGGCGACGGGCGGGGGAGGAGATGAAGCTGAAGCAGCTGGAGGGCCTCCTCGGTGGCCTGACCCAGTTCCCCGCCCCCAAGGTACACTCCGCCACCGCCGCCGCGTCTCGCCTTTCTCCCTTTCTTTCCCGTCTCCTGCCCGATTTTGGGAAGGGGGAAAAGCAGGGTGGCATCTCACTTTTGCCTTTGGGCGGCGTTGTTGGTGCAGGTGGAGCTGGAGCAGTACCCGACAGGCCCTCACATCGCGTCGCGGATGCTCTACACGGTTAGTGCTCATCCTGCTCCGATTCCGATGCTTTCCGGCTTTGTTTCGGGAGGGAAGGATGCTATCTTTCTCTTATCGGGATGGTTTTTGGGATGCGATGCGGGGCTTTGTTGTGAACTTGTGATGTGATGAGTATGTGAGTGGAATTATGGAATTGGGTGCCACTGCCACCAAGTGCAGCTTTGGTTCTGCATCGACTGAGCTACTTGGCTCTAGGTTCACGGGCTCACGGCTGCTGTAGGGTGGCTTTATTCTGTAATTGTAGCTGCATCACAGTGCTCTTTCACAGAGAAAAAGTGCGTTTGGTTAATGGTTATGCATCTAGTTGTCCCTTCAGATTTTAGTTTTGGCAGTAGATTGCCTATGCTTTTAACTTGACTGGCAATTTTCATCGATGGGAACTTTGATGACTTCAATCGAAGTACGAGCTTTGGAATATTCCAGTTCTTATGTTTTGGAATATTCAACCTTTGGCTATGGCTCACTGGCTGTTTGCCTCAGTAAAAGTGCATGTAAAAGCCTTAAGTTGACAAATACTTTCTTTTGTGTGTTTGTGCTGATCTGGTGCAAATGGCAGTCAGATGCTGAAATTCTACTCCTTATGTTGTGATATTTACTTAGCTTTATCATGCTCATGATGCTTTGACAAACCAATCAGGCGGAGAATAGTTTCAATGACATAACTGGCAAAGTGGTAGCTGACTTTGGCTGTGGCTGTGGCACCCTGGCAGTGGCGAGTGCTCTTCTGGATGCTGAGTGAGTATGTTTAAGTTTGTGTCTGCTTAAAATTTTCCCTTTTTATCTATGCAATAGCACCACCACTTTATTAATCCCCCTTTTAGGGGAAGCTAAAGCAACGTAGTATATTATTCACACTCCTTTTAGGGGAAGCTAAAACAATGTAGTATATTATTCAATGGCATACTATGAATTCAGATACTGCAGAATACTTTTAAATACTCCTCATTGCTATAGGGAATTATGAATACTTTTAAATACTCCTCATTGCTATAGGGAATTATAAACCAATGTGTCTTTTTAGTATCTGAATGGTTTTTTTTCTATTTAGTTTTTTAAAAAAATCTTCCATTTCTAATTTTAGTCTCTATGGTTGTGATTGAGATTGACAGACATGTTATCGGTATTGATGTTGATCCACAATCACTTGAACTTGCTCAAGAAAATGCTGCTGATCTGGAGGTATGCCGATATTATGGTTCTTAGTTTTCCACTTTAACCACTCTTTTATTCTGAAATGGAGAACCCTTCACTTTATTAATCCCCCTTTTCACCTGTTAATTATTTATGAATTGCATCATTGTCAGACCCTAAATACTTCTAGACGATAATTCTCGCATATGTGGTGCACCTGCATCTTCCTGTCACAGTCTTGTTGAAGTTGTACATAGCTTCAATGCTTAAAACAGATGTTAGTGTTGTTTTTGCGCAAAGCTACCAGCTTAGTTTATTATCTCTTAGTAGTGTGTTGTATATTTTAAAGAAAAAAATTGACCATGTGAGAAGAGTAGCATGTTGTGTAGCTAATTACATTTCTACTTCAAGTTATGAACAAGGTAACGTGTACAATTAGATATCCTTGAATTTCAAAGTTCCATTGCCCAGTAAAACTTGAGATCTATGGATTCTGTGTTGACATAATGTGAGGGACCAAACATATATTCTATACATAGTTACACACTAGCAGCTTGTCTCCCTAGCCTCAAAATCAGCCTTAGTTTCTTAAGCTGAACCCAGAGGCCGTGGCCACATGTCTTAGCTATTTTGGGCTTATTCCATAGACTGAAGTGTTCCTTCCACATAACAACATCATATAAGCTTAAGCTGTTGTGAATTTATTATTGTAACTAATATTATTAGCTTGGGCTTAATGGATATACCCAGCACTTCAGTGTTGTGAATCCGGTTTGTGTAAAATTTTGCAAAAATAGCGTGCCCTTGAGTCCTTGTAGAAATTAGTTTCCCTATGATGGAGGCATGGTGCCTTTTTGATCTTGTATTCTTATATAACAGAACAACACTTATTCTGTATTCAGTGGAGTGTATCTAAGTTCTCCTATGTTAGCCCTCCGTTTTCACTGCCTCTTGCAAGTTATGATAATTTTTATCTCATTTGTTTCTCTAGATTATTGCATGACTTTTATTATCTGGCATAAAAAATGCCTTGGTTATGTTAGAACACTGCTTAAAAAGTAGAGCTGAAAAGAATATTTACTGACTCATACTTAGCCATCTGTATTTAACCATATTTCCTCTCTTGTCAGTGACATGTCTTTTGCTTATTAAATGTTTGATTGTGCAGCTGGATATCGACTTAATTTGGTCTGACATAAAGAATTTAAATTTGAAAGGTATTGTTTTCAAGTGCTAACATATTCTAACTAGGCAGAAGTGAACCTCTAGTGGTTTTTTGTTTACAATGCAAACTCAATAGACTGCCTTAAGTAGTTCATGTCTAGAAACTCGTTTCACAGCCAAAATTGTAGTATCATCGCTCAACCTGCTTGCAGATTGATAACCAGTAGGGATTGAACAATGTTTATCAGGTGCTAGTGATTCATAGTTGTAACAATTATTGATCAGATCATGGGTCCGGCCAATAAACCTGATCAAACAGCATCATACAGAGCAAATTAAACAATTTTAAATGTGTTCTTTTTTGTCTAAATTGGATGGTATGCTTATGCTTTCAGTATTCGAAAGCATTCCCCAGCCTTTTGGCTGATAGAAAGACATTTGGTGCAGGCTTCCATATTGACACCGTTGTCATGAATCCTCCTTTTGGGACACGAAAGAAAGGAGCAGACATGGAGTTCCTTTCTATGGGGTTGAAGGTCAGAACTGGTGTTTGTTTTCTATAACGATTTCCGTTGAAAGATTATGCCATTGACATTTTAAGTGCCCATTTGCTATTCACAGGTTGCTTCGCAGGCTGTCTATTCTCTGCACAAGACTTCCACTAGAGAAGTATGTTTTTCTCAGAACAAGTACAGAATATACAGGAATGATCCTGATCGTGCCAACTTTATTTGTTTTTCTATCCTCATGTATTTGATAATTTCTTGCCATTTCACGTTTGTTTTCATGTTTCTAATCATCAGCATATCAAGAAGGCAGCCTTGCGTGATTTCAATGCTGCCAGTGCTGAGGTTCTGTGTGAGGTAAGCAGATAAACTCCAGTCACTTTCCCTTGTTACCAGGAAAGTATTAGAATAATGAAATGCTGTAAGATAACCTTACTATACCTACCCATTCTCAGAGAGTCCTAGTTCCGCAGCTGGTTTCTTAATCTCTTCCCACCCCTACATTGCAGCTGCGATACGATCTGCCACAGAGCTACAAGTTCCACAAGAAAAGGGAGGTCGACATTGCTGTCGATCTGTGGCGCTTTGTTCCTAACGCCCGACGTAGCAGCTAGCGCTCTTCGTCTGCGCGCCCAGGCCACGAGACCGTGACATGAACAAGGAACATTAGAGATGGTTGTCTTGCATGGCTGGACTTGATAGAAGAAACATTACACGCAGTGCATCTATTCTGACTGGTGTGGCAACTCCCAGCCAAACCTTACTATACCTACCCATTCTTCGATTGTTCTTGTTCCTCAATGGCATGTAGTATTTGGCTATGGAACCGGTTGGAGCTGGGGAAACATGACGAACTGGATGTCTGGATGTACTTATCAAGTGTTCGCGCTGTACAAATTTACAATGCACAATGGCTGGGCTCCCTCTGCATTGTGCTGTGGTCCTGGGCCTTTTCCTTTGTCTTCACCCTCTCTCTTCCTTCAGAAGTGCCGTAACTTGTTGCCTGCAAAAGATGCTAGAACTTAGCAGTCAGGATAATAACATGCTCATACAGAACAGGGACAAATCTGCCAACCCGAAGCTGCTCCCATTGGCCATGCCTTCGCAATCCACGCGTTAAACCGAAGCCCTAGTTGCACGGCTGCTCCATTGACCATTGGTCACTCCCTCTCTCTATTGTGTGCATGATCTTGTTTTCCTTTTGGATCATACGTGTCCCTGACTAAAAAGGCCAACATGTAGTGCCTATTCTATGTGCTTCCATGCGTCTCATCTGTGACGCTCACTATGTTCTTCGCCAACTCCTGCCTATTCTATCCGACCAATGAGGCCACGTTATTCCTCGCCACGGCCGGAGCCTAACACCGAATAAGCCAGGCTTGTCCTGTCCCGGCGCCTGCACGCGCGTCTTTATAACGAAGGCCGGCGCGCCAAGGCAATGGCGTCTGACGACGACGGCACCATGTTCAGAGCTGGAGGCAGCAGCAGCAGCCTGAAACTGACGGCCGGGAAGTGCAGCGTGCGCGCCCACAGCCATAGACCGCCAGCTCAAGCACTCCCCTTCACTCCGCCAAATGCCATCAAGGTATCATGCAGTGATGCTACCTGTTGGTGATCCTCTTGTCCGGTGCTCATTGTAGGTCGTTTTAGATTTATCCTAAGTCAAACTCTAATTTATAGAAAAATATATCAGCATCTGCATTATTAAATAAATGGAATATCAAAGTAGATTTTATGATCTATCTAGTGAAGCTAATTTGATGCTGTATAATAAGCGTCGTGTCATTCCTGCACTCCATAGTGTACACACTGAGTGGGCGAAAAAAAAAAGCTACGATCGAGCCTGTCGCTTCCGAACAACTCCATGTTTAGCAATGCCTCGAATGGCTGCAAACTTGGATCTTTGCATTTTACAACTTGGAGTTCTATTTAGGCCTCTGAATTGCCGTCTGTTTAGGTGCCATCGCCTGGATGGAAGAAGCAGGACCTCATGCAGGAGATATCGAGAACTCTGAAGTCAGTCTCTTCAAATCTCCTGGAACGATTCGTAGACACAGCATACAGATTCTCTGAGCAGCATTCTCTGAATGAGGTAAGCGTAAAGATGATTTTTCTATTTGCTCTTTTTTTCTTACTTGCATTTTTCCTTGCTACTACTTTTAGGATTCATACTTTCATCTCAACTTAATTAAAAAGACTTAATTACTAGTGGCGTTGGAAAAAAGGATAAGCTTGAAATGAACTAGCCTATAGGTAGCACTGGTTCTTGTTAGCATATCAGACTGTTAATCTCTTTACATATGCGCTACTTTCTCAATCTAATAATGACAGTGAGTGAAAGATGCTTCAGTACAATATTGTTGAATATGAAGGCAAAATAGACGATTTGGTCCCTTAACTTTGTCTAAGGGTAAAGTGCGTCCTTCAACTATCGGATCGGCCAATTTGGTCCCTAAACTTTGATTTTTGGTCAAACTCGTCCAAGTGCTAATGTGGTGCTCCATAATGGAATGAGATTAATGTGAAAAATCTCTTTTGCCCTTGGCTCCTTCCCCTCCTCAATTTCTGCCAGCACTATGATGGACTGTGAGCATTCTTGCGGTACTGTGAAGCTCACCATGGCATCAATGGAGGTAGAGAGGGACTAGTGTGGCAAATCGACTGTGAGCAAGGCTAGTAAACTGCTCGTTAAAAAGGACATGTTGCTGGTGGTGGCTGGTGATGAGTTATCACCGCTGGGTTTTTAAATGACCTGATGGTAAAAAATTGAACTGGCGCTGACAATATAACATCATCGTCGGGTCAAATTAAAAGCCAGCGGTGATAATTACTACCGCTGGTAGGTTTTAAACACTGGCGACGCAGCAAAGGTCACTAACCCGAAATTTGCAGTTCACTGAATTTAAGTCTATCCACGGTTCCACACGCACAACTCTTATCCACTCGTTCCCTCGCTCCTCTCTCTCTGTCTCTCCCTCCTCTCCCCCGGTCGTTCCCCTTGCTCCTCTCTCTCCCCATCCTCCTAATCCTGTGGCTGCCTCTGCCCTTCCCCCTTCGCTCGCCCTTCACCTTGTGCCTTTGGCGAGAAGCAGCAGCGGTTAGCAGGGCAATGCGTGGCGAGGTGGAGCAACAGTGGGCGCACGAGGAGCGGCGGCACGGTACGCCACCTCTCTCTCTCTCTTTCTCTCTAGTACGGGGCTTCGGTAGGGTACAACCCCAGGCTCCGGCGGACTCCGGTAGTGTGTGGCCGGGTCTCCGACGGATGGCGGAGGGTGTGGCTAACCGGATCGATCCGGCAGAGGGTGTGGCCAACTAGGTTCTTGGTCCAGCGGTGATGGGAACTCCATCATCACTAATCTATATCTAACGACCACCAAAATTGGCGGTGATATTGGATTTTGGGACCGGCGGTGATGAGAGGTTGTGTAGCAGTGAAATCAATTATTCTGCAGATGCAACATTGACATATTGGTCATATTTCTGCAGATGCACGAATATGTCCTGTCTCATGTGGCGTCCTTTTTTCTCGCCATAGGAAACATACAATGGCCTATCGTGACCGCTTGTGCAAAACGGACATCAGCTTATTCGCGAACCCGCCGTGGTCTCGTCTGCTCTTGGTAACCTGCTGCAGCGCACTCAACTAGTCAGGGTACAATATCTAAACACTGAACACGGCACTATGTGCGACTAGTAGTACAAAAGTTATCCTCTTGTACTTACCGTCAGCTTGCTGACCAGCAACGCAGCCGGCCAACCCTTTTGATTATTGTCCCGGTTCTTTTCGCTGTCATCGCCATCCATCCTCCTCGGTCGCCGTCGCAGTTGATGCAGATGGGGAAGATGAGCAGGAGGACACTCTTCCAGCTCCATCCGTCGCTGCCGAAGCAGCGCTGCCGCCTGATCTGCTGCGGGCTCATGGCGCGCTCTAGACTCCGGTTAACAGCTGCCGGGTGCCCCTCGTCACCGTGAACCGCAACAGCCTGTAGGCCGAGGTGTGACAGAGCCGGAAATGAAATGTGTTTGCACCAAGACAAGAAAAAAACGATCCTGTAGCGCACCGTATCGATGTCATGACGCTGATGAAGACGAGGCAAGGGTGGCGGTGGCGGCGGAGCTGCAGCTGCGGTGATCGCCTGCCGTGCCAGCGCCCTCAGCTGCCGCGAGTACTCCAGCAGGTCTGCCCGGCGGTTATCTGGGAACAACTTGCCGCCGTTCCCTCCACGCCGCTCGTCATGGTGACCGCCATGCAAGGTTTGATGGTGATGCTGCCGGTGGTGGTGATGCCTAATGATGTGCGATGAGGTCGCCCTGGCGCTGCCGCAGCGGCCCCTTCTTGGCTGTATCACGTAGAACGTCACCAGAACAGGCCTCCCGCTCTGCTGCTGCTGCTGCTGCCGCCGCCGCCGCCGCCACTTGTTCTTGGTCGTCTTCATCATAACACGGTAACCCAGATGTGGCTAAAGGCATGCATATAGCTCTCGTTGATGTCTCAACTCTGAATGCTGACATGCCCTTAACAGCTCGCGCGCAAATTTAAATGGACTAGCATACCGCATTGTTGTGCTTCGGAGAATTCGAAGACCGGACGTGCAAGGCAGGCAGCTGCGAAGGTGCTCTTCCTGTAGCTGCCAAAAGGCAAAACAGAGCTTTGGGTTGAACCAAACTCATTTCTGTGACAGCATGAACCAATCAGATTTGGATTCGTCTGGTCTTGAAACTATAAGATAATGCCATCCTGTTTTTGTAATCTCCACCCCACCGTGGATAACGAGTAAAGTATGGCATTGCATTGGTCGAAAGGTACTTATGCTTGCATTCACTAGTTGCATGTCGATACATTTTTCTTTTTAAAAAGCAAATAAAAGCTTGTTGCAGTCTCTGAAAAGGTTGACGAACATAGACTGGTTCATTATTTAATTATAAATATATTAGCATCACAGGTTGAGAAGACAGCAAGAACTAAATTATACACATGACGGTATCTGAAATATCATCCGGCAAAATCTTTATACACCATTATAATTTCTTTGTGTCCCCAATCTGTCTTCTCAAAATTTCCGGCCACTTCATGAAAATTAAAAAAAAAAAGCAGAGCCCTCACTAGCTAATGTATACTTCATGTCGCTTGCGATCAGTATGTCTGAACAACCAAAGAGCCTACTAGCTATGCGTCTGTTGCGAACTTGCCATAGGCACCGAGGCGGATCTGGATCCAGTGCAAGTGCAAGAGCACCGTGGCATATACTTCCTCCGTTCCAAATTATCATTCCAATTTTCTTAGAGAGTCAAATCATTTTATATTTAATCAAAATTATAGAGAGGATCGCAAAGATTTATGGCACCGAATAGATATACTATAAAAATATATGTAATGAATAAACTAATGATATTTATTTAGTATCATGAACATGGACTTTCCAAAAAAATCGGAATGGCTTTGTAATTTTGAACGGAGGGAGTATTATCCATCGGATTACTGTTCATCGCTATTTGGTACTGTCCCATCAGAATATCAGATTTGAGTCGTTCACTAGAGAATTGGACGGCCGAAACTTGCAGTGCATTTGATCTGAACCCGTCACCAAGAGAGTACCAACCAAGTTACACTTCAACACTCCCAGGAGGTCAAGATAATGTGGTGGAATGTATCTTAAAGATAAAACTTTGGACGATGGGTTTCTGACTCCTGCCCCTGTTTTAGTCAGTTCACTGTAGCTATCATATACAAAACTCATTTCAGCATAATATCACAATCATACTACACGATAACTGTACATTAATATTTATTATATCCCAGAATATGAGAGTACGTTCTGGGACATACCCCTTGGGCTAAACGACATGAGTAAAGCCAACACGGTGATAACTAGCTTCGGGTAGCATCTTCGTCATCTCGATCTCTTCCGCAGGCAATAATCTTGAGCGTAGCATCACGACCTTCAGTCGTACCATCCGCCGTGGTTATTGTCTAAGTTAGACTCGTAACCTGCAAACTCACGAATTGTCCCTGATTGTCCCTAAGGAATGGGACAGGTCTACGTCACCATCCGTATATGTGCAAGTTTTAAGTGGCCTAATTCTAATAATCAAGGAATAGGATCGGGTTTCTTATATAGTACCAAGCATAACTTGCTTGAGGAGAGAAATTGGACAGCGGGTAGGTGTTGCTTTGTTTGCTGGGGAGCGGGGGAGAGAGAGAGGGGGGGGGGGGCAAGAGGGGGAGGAGGGGAGGGAGGGGGAGAGATGCTTGTGCTTTGTATTTGTTTCTTGCTTGCTTTCACGGAGAAGTGGTAAAGTGAGCTGGTTGATGTGAAGCTCAGATCGAAGAGAAATGAGATGGCAGTTGCTGCACTTCTACCTCGCATGCTCAGTGGTGCTAGAAGCAGATAAAGATAAAGGGGGAGATGAGAGCTAGGCCAGCTATCTAGGTTTGCTTGATTCGATCGTGGCATCATGACCTTGTATAGTGCAAATGGCGACGGTAGAAATTGAGAAGGGAAGGAGCTAAGGGCAAAAATGACCTTTTGCATTAATCTTATGCAATATGGAGTGTCATATCACTAGACGAGTTTGACCAAAAATTCACTAGACGAGTTTGACAAAAATAAAAATTGAAGGACTAGATTGACCAAATTAAAAATTGAAGGATAAACTTGAACACTAATACGCAACATCTATGAGCAAACTTTCCCAGCTCGTTGATGTTACTGAACTCATATCGCTACGATCAGACAAACAAAATTGAATGAGTTTCCTACAGGGGAATTTTCGACCTATTGACGAAATCGGTGAGGCGGTTTTACTCAATGATCTCAGCGGAGAAGTCCCAGAAGATTTTCCTGAGGGTGTCTACATAAGAAATGGTGAGCTCAACTTGAGTCGTGTTCAATACAGTGCGAATTACTCCTTGCAGTTGAATGGATGGATGCAGGATTCAAAACACAGTACAAGTGAAATGTCCTTCCAGATTCCTAATTAGAAAGTTATCATCCAACGGCCACAACTTTTGGACTGACGTCATAAATTAAAGAGAATAACCATGTGTTGATGTATTGAACTACTTTAACAGGTCCAAACCCTCTCCATCCAACACAGACAATCGCGGATTCCATATTTGGTTCAACAACATACATGTATTACGAAGGGCATGGAATGCTACATGCTGTGTACTTTAACAAGAGCAGTCTAGGAGAATGGAAGATATCCTATAGGAACAAGTTTGTGGACAGACACCTTTCAATTAGAGAGAGAAAAGAATGAAGTGGCTTTTGTCCCATTTGCTGATGGACAACCCTATGCAACACTAGTTGCATTTGTTCTTAATATTGTAAGTCTTACATTGACAGTAAAACATAATTGTAATCAAAAATGCAATTTTAGTTGACAGTAAACAATAAGTTGGAATCAAGGGTAAATGCAATTTTAATTGGCAAAGTTAGTTATGATAAACACAAATTTCTATGTCAATTATTCCTGTATTTTTTTGGACAGCTATAATCTCATGAAGATTAATGAGTATGAGTAGAATATAACAACACAGTTCATTAATCTTCTAGGACAGCAAATGATAAAACTCTTTATCTGTAGATGTAATTGCTATATAGCTTCTCCTGCAATACTGACAGATTTTTTGTGGCTTAGCTGAGATTTGGGAAAGCTGTGAAGGACAGCGCAAACACTAACATATTTGAGCATGGGGGACGAGCTTTTGCTGTCTCAGAAAACCATCTGCCATATGAAATTGACATCAATAATCTCAACACTCTAGAACCTTATAGCATCAATGGAGCTTGGAGCCAACCTTTCACTAGTCATCCAAATGTATGCAATGGAAGCTGTTAACATTTCAACTGCGAACTCCTTGCAAGTTAAAAAAAAAACACCACACTATTTTCTACATAATAATCACGAAAAGGGGCAGTTGTTCCAACCTCCATTTTTACCGATCCACAGGCCCAAAAAAAAGAGGTCACAAGTTCACATGATGGTTCACAATTTAGCAAGCATGAAAAATGGATCATTTTAGTATTTAAATAATAAGTTATTAAATATTGTCTATCCTGTTAAGTTATTAGTTAACCAAAATTCACATGACTACTTGTTTTTACAGAAGATTCAGGGAAGTGGAGACCTGGTGATAATGGGGACAAATTCTGAAAAACCTCACTATGTGCTTGGAGTAGTTTCGGGTAAGTTTTGAAATGTTAATGAACCCACCATCCAACAAGTAAAATAACACATGAGATGAAATTAACAGTATTTAGATGTAAACTATGTGTAAAAAACTAAATAATTTGTTTTAACAAGCTGCATTAAACGATTAAGATAAAAAAGTTCCAGATATGAATGTGAAAAAAATGCATTGGACATATCAATATCAAATTTTCATCTGTCATTGTATTAGTTGCTACTGGAAACTGATAGCATACACCACTAAAAATTGTCACTTCACATATTTTATCATACATCGCAACTGCAGTTAACTATTGATGCCCCTTTTTACATAATAAGCTGATGGTGAGAGGCTTCTTCACAAGGTTGATCTCAAATTTGAAGAAGGGAAATTCATTAATGACATCAGAGTAACTACAAGGTATATTTCATTTTGTTTACAAGTCATATCAGATTCCTCTAAACATCACCATTCTCTAACACCTGTTTCATGTAATATAGGTACAATATTATAATGGACTATCCTCTCAGATTTGGCATATCTAGGACACTCTTACAAAAGCCGTGAGTGAACTCCATATGCATCTTCTTTACTGCGGAACCACCTTTTGGGGGCTATACAGTGCAGATTCTGCCATGACAATGTGCACATGTTTATCTTCAGATTTATTGAAAATGATATGAATGGAAAATCACGTATTGGGGTAATGCCTCTTTTTGGTGATGCTGACTCCATCATATGGTTTGATGTTGAGAACCACTGCAGTTACCATTTATTTAATTGCTTTGAGGATGAAAATGAGGTAAATCCTATAGAATCTAAATGTACCCCGACAGATCTAGATAAAAGGGAGTCATATGACAATAAACATTCCATATGTAATAATAATTTATATCAGGAATTGTTCATATTTTCCTGTTTTATGTACTTTGATAAAAAGCCTGTGAACAGGTTGTTGTGAGAGGCTGTCGGATACTTGGTTCTATTATCCCTAGTGACCGTTATAGAGCTGACAAGTCAAAATGGTATGGAAGGGCATTTCTCCAACCTGATAAGGATTCAGAAGATTTTGATCCTTCACTAGATGGCATTCTTTTTTCTCGCCCTTATGAATGGAGATTAAATTTGGAAAGTGGCACTACAAACGAAGGTTATATTACCAGTGAGAAAGTTGCAATGGATTTCCCTGTCATCAATGACAAATTTATAGGCATTAGAAACAAGTATGGATATGCTCAAGTTGTTGACTCATTAGCAACAAGTAAAACAGGTAACATACTTACTGTAGTAATTTTTGAAAAATCATCTTCTTCTCAGTTGTTTTTGTTGTCCTTCTTGTTACACAATCCATGTTCATGGCATGTGTAAGGATGCAGGCTTGTTTAAGTTTAAGATGATAGCAAAGCTGCACTTCGACATGCCAGATAAGGTTAGTAACTACTAAGTATTGCATAAAGTATCAGATATGTCCTGTTAGTACACAGACTAAAGTTTCATAAAACATCAGGAAAACAAGCAATTTATCTCAGTGCAGTACCATGACTTAAAAGAGAAACAGTTCTGCTCTGGAGTTCAATTTGTTGCAAGGGAAAGCGGAATTGATGAAGATGATGGATGGGTAGTTACATATGTCCATGAAGAGGGAACAAACATCTCTCAGGTAATTAAATTGTGTACTTGAAGAGCATGCCACATCACTCCTCATTATTTCCATGCATTGCTAAGCTAACCAGATTTCCTGTCTTCTCTAGGTCTACATTATTGACGCAAAAAGATTTTCAGAGGAGCCAGTAGCAAAAATTACTTTACCTAAAAGGGTTCCATATGGTTTCCATGGGAATTTCTTCTATAAGTATTGCAAATGAACTGTAGCAAGCCATACGCTATTTGAAATAAAGGATATAATTTTCATGGCTCACGCCTTCGTGTACTGTTCAATCAGTTATTGACTTGTTTGCACCAATGTTTTTTAGCAACAATTCAAGAATGACAGTTTAGAGGAGTGTGCATCTGGTGGGTTAAGGAATAGGATTATAGGAGTAGGACTTTGTTTTCTGTCCTTGTACCTTGTTTTGCAATACATTTCGGATGGCATATGTTATGATGAAAAACTAGGTGTATTTTGTCATTCTCCAAACAAGAACTTCCTTCCAGTTCCCACTGCCTCCATGATCCCATGCCCACTAAACAAAAGGAATTTAAAAATCCACCTGTAATTTCCCATTCCCTCCCACCAGTTCTCTCATGCAATGGAAACTTTGTACTCCTGATAGCAATGGCCTGAAGGATTAAATTATAGCATCATCCCCTTGATTGAGTCTCAAGGGGAATTTGGATCAAAATGATAGGAGAACAAAAAGATTCCACAAGGAGGAAGGCTCAAATTAGGGAGGGGCACTAAGCAGAATAATGGGCATACCATCAGTGATGCCCCCAAGCACTGTATACTGTATAGCCCCACAACCACTATCACTGTGGCAGCTGCCTGCCCACTCGAGGAGACCACAAAGGACATGAGCAAATAAAAAAAACCTACAATGAATGCTGGGAAACCGAGGATTAACAATTCATCTTTTTAACTGGGACAAAAATCAACTACAGTTTCCAGGTTCCAACCTAGAAAAGGTTCTCCTTAGCAACATCATCAGGTATTTCCAGAACACCAATACCAAGTTTTTTAGCTACTAAGCCAAATAAAAAACACACAAAAAGAGGAAAGATGACGTGAACAAAAAACGAAGATGTCAAGATTCAGTCGTGTTTACTCTTTCAGCCAGTCAGATGAAAGTATTAACAAATATTGGCAATGAAAAAGTACTTTATTGCACCACATACATCATACAAGTTATTTTCCCTATATTTATTGATTAAGATTTGCAACTGATTTGTTGGACATGTATCGGAACACACACGAACGGCATGTATGTTATCCTGTTTCAAGGCGCCTCTGAATCTCTTTTTCAAAGAACCAGGCGCCTCTTACTCTACTGCTGAATCAGGAGGGCATCAATATTGCGCTTGCCATCTGGACCTTTGCTATACCAAGTTGAGACATAGTCACCATAAACTACATCCCGATACTTTTGTGGCTCATCCTTGCTCACAAGCTGTGGAGCAGTGCATATTTTCCTTGACTTTGATGGGTCATAGAATGTCGCCACTGATAAGCGGGCACATTCAGCATTGACAACAGCTCGATGAACAGAGCTCTTGTATCTTCCATTGGTGATGATCTGGAGAAGGGTAAAAACATGATAACATGGTTTAATTCTAAAGGAACAAAATCCCAAATAAAAGAATATATATTCATACGACACTTTAGCCATAACCCACCACAAAAGTGCCCCATTAAGAGTGGGGAGCCTCAACCATAGATCAGGGAAAGATGGTAGAACGCAAAACTAAAACTGATGAAAAAGCATGTTAATGTACAGTACCTCTGTCTGGTCAGCCAAAATGACAAGGATACCATCAGGCAAAGGAGCCACAGGTATCCACATTCCATCCTTCAATACCTCAAGGCCACCCACATCATCTTGTATCAGAAGCGTTATTGCACCCATATCAGAATGAGATTGCAGTCCAAGAGCAAGGTCTGGCTGTGGACAGGGAGAATAGTAGCTAATGGTGATATTCTGATAAACTTCTCCAACCGCCTCTTCCATATAAGATGGTGGCAAGTTCAGACTTCCAGAGATGATCCGCAGCAATCTTTGAGCAAGATCTTTCATGCTGTCACTGTATTTCACAATAGTATCCCTGCAAATGCTATGTGTATTAGCTTCTGCATTTCAGGGAAAAAGACATTTGGCGTAATGTGCTGACACTCAGGGGTGAAAACAGGATCCTAAGATTCTCCAACAGATAAAAACGTACTCAACAGTCAGCACTATGCTATCAAAGGAACCAGTACAACAACTGGGTGTCACGATGAAGTGAAAATTTTTGAATAGAAGTTCACATATACATTATCTGTGGTTAGCCTGTGTTGTGCCATGATCTGAATCTCAGAGTTAATTACTAATGCAAAGAGTTCAATGCTTCCTCACCCACCTTCTACTTGTCTGCACATCTGAACAAAAATTCCTACATCGCTTACGCTTATCAACTCTACCCTATCATTCCTGTATGAACAGAACTGTACCCCTAGCAATTCATGAATCATCCAGAGATGAGCTGAACAGATAGAGAGGATTTTTCCTATTGTTGAACGGGCCAATTACCTGTATCCGGGGACGAAATCGGGCCAGTGGGCGGGGTCGCGGCGGGACACCGGGAGCGTGTGGTGGTCGAAGTAGTCGCGCCAGTCGAGCACGGAGTCGTCGTTGGCGAGCATCCGGCTGCCGTACCCTTCGGCGGCGGCGCCCCTGGCCGGGTCGCACGCGAACCGGAGCTTGTCTTCCATGGGCGCGCGGAAGAAGGCGAGCCCGGCCCCGCGCACCGCGTCGAGGAGCTTCCCAGGAACGCCGTGCCCTACCACGTGGAAGGCGCCCCAGTCCGCGCACGCGGCGCGGACGGCGTCGACCGCGGTGGGGGACGAGAGGTCGACGACCGGCACGAAGGGCGTGGCGGGGGCGGGGGAGGACGGTGGGGCCGGCCGGTGCTCGGGCGGCTGGATGTACTGCGATGGGAGGCGGGACACGCCGGTCTCGGCGAGGGCCTGGACGCGCGCCGCCGCGGTGGTTTCCATCGGAGCAGCGGCGGTGGCACACAGACTTCGGTTGGTGGCTAGGGGGGAACTGGCATTTTGTACGCAGGGAGCAGAAGCAAAAAATAAAAAAATAAAATAGGGGCGTTGCGAGAATCGAACTCGCGACCTCTCGCACCCAAAGCGAGAATCATACCACTAGACCAAACGCCCTGCGGGGTTCGACATAATTAGTTAAAATTTATATAACTTAAATATCTGCATCATGAAATCCAAAAGTCCCAGTCTGCTAAGTCTGAACTCTGAAGCACTGCGCCTTCATCAGTTCGTCACCCAGAAGGCCACAGATTTTCGAAGTGCCAGTCACTCGATCGTCGAAACAGGCACCTGCAGATCTGCAGCCGCCTTGTGCCGTTCAAGCAGATTCCACAGATTCAGGCATGGGTGCCAGACAGTACGCCAGTCACTCTTCCATTTTTTCCCTACTCGGTTGAAGCAAGGAAAGGATATCACATTGCAGGTATTGATGGTTTTCCATTGGTGCAGAGACCATTTAAAAATCATGGTTTGATGCAGAGTGAGAGGCCAAATCTTCACAAAATGGACCTGTAAATTTGGAACATGCAGCAGTTGGATATTGATTGTGCATGCCCAGAAGTTCAGTAAACGATGCTCACGAAAAGCAAACCCAGGATTCTGAAACTTTGTTTGTTCAGTACATGTGAACACGTGGTGCAATTTTGTGTACAACTACAACCCAAAATCAGCTTTGCTGTATCGTTGTTGTTGTTGTTGTTGTTGTTGTTGTTGTTGTTGTAGGGGGGAAATAGCGCATGTTATCACAGGGTTGCCTGATATTAACACTCTAGTACTCTACAAGTTGATCTGATTATCTGAAAAGGAAAAAGAACATTGTACTTCTGAAAATGTGTACTGTCTAGATGACCTGTTGCAGAGTGTTCCGTTAATTTGCTGAAAATATACGAAGAAGTAGTGAGCTAACAGATATGCGGAGAGCTTCAGCAATCAGCATACAAGATGATTTGATATTTCAGTTCATGACTGAAACCTGTGACTTCCCAAAGTTATGTAGAGGCAGAGCTTCAGTAAACAAATACAGAAACCAAGCTTTTCAGTTCCTGA
This sequence comes from Setaria viridis, assembly GCF_005286985.2. Classification (NCBI taxonomy): domain Eukaryota; kingdom Viridiplantae; phylum Streptophyta; class Magnoliopsida; order Poales; family Poaceae; genus Setaria; species Setaria viridis. The sequence continues at coordinate 4,760,993 of NC_048266.2, forward strand.
CTAAAATCTAAGTTCAACATACATTGACTGGAATGAGAAATCTACCAAAAGGGCAGGTACAGATAGTAACATCCATTCTTGTTATCAGCAGTTTGTCAGTTGTGAAACTGAAAGATCAGTATCCTACAAACTGCTTCCTCTTAGGAAGATGGATCGAACCTAACTACCGAAAACAATAGAGTTGCTGACTTTTCTGAAACTGGCTGAACAAAAGACAGCCGATCTTCATGCTGTATCTGACGCAGTGGTACTTTGGAATTCTGAAGTATGAACTGAGAAGTGGTTGTCAGGAGTCCTGCCCTTGCATACCTCTAATGTGCATCAACATTTGGGTACCTCAGCGCCCCAGCGGCTGAAATTCACAAAAGGGAACACAGTGTCAGTAATACAATGAGACAGTGACAGCATGTGATGGTGATCAACTTTTTCAACACTGCGCTTCTAATCATCTGTCAGAAAGACAGCAGAACCAATAGTCACTGTAAATGCAAGTAACTATACTCCATAAAATATTTTCATTCAACCTTTTCTGCTTATCTACAGCATTTTCAGATTATCAAAACCAAACAAAGTAAAGCATCTTTTGAAATGAGCATAACTTAACGAGCGTGGTTAAAACAAAAACTGAAAAGGGGATACTAGATGCAGCAACAATTTACTGATCTCTTTGCACGGGAAATTCAGAATTGCAGAACTAGTGTGAACCATGCTACACACTATCCAAGTTACAGTTTCTATCTCATCAGTATGATCTACTGAACATTCACCCTGCGACCATTGAAAAATACAAAGATTATCTGATTATCTCACCTGCTGTACCAATAACGATGGCGACGACGTCCAGGGTCTCCTCGTTGCGAGGCAGGTCGATGAGCAGCGGGGTCGGCCGCCCGTAGCGGCCGGCCCGGACGCAGACAATGACGCGAAAGAAGAAGATCGCAAGGCCCACATGGTCCGCCACCTCCGATCTCAGGTTGAACACGGACCGGCCATGGAACTGGAACGAGGGCCAGCCGTTCGGGTTCAGGTTGAAGTTGCCTAGATTGTCCGCCCGCACGTACCGGATAGTCCGCTGCAGCACCACAGGCTCCTCGTGCAGGAGGAACAGGCCGCGTAAGCCTCCTCGATTAATCTGTTACACGATGGAACACTCGTGTTTAGGAATCCTGAACAAGTAGACAGCACTGGTTCTGATCTCTGAACAATTCTGAATGGCTAATTTTGTTCAGAAACAGGCAACTCTGGACATGATGATGGGGAACAAAATGTTCAGAAACAGGATCTGGCAAGAAATGGCCAAAAACTGAAAAGTACCAAGGATAGCTCTGAACTGAATCAAATGTACAACACCCCCTTGTCTGACAAGATCAACATATGACAGACAGTAACCATTGTTGAGTATGTTCTCAAGAAGACACGTAAATTTTAGATGCCCGAATGGGAAGGCAAGAAGTACTAGTTTGGTGCAAAATTCCTCCCTAAAGCAAACCAAAATGCAGGGAAGCAAGGATTCAAGAATTCAAGAACCCGGAACCCTACTGCTCCCTACGAGCAAGACCCACACGATTTCAAAATTTCAGCGAGAGAAGTGGTAATCCTAGCTCAAATTTGATCCCAAGAGAACGCAATCATCACATTTGGCAGTTCTTGGAAAATCGACACGGACAAGAAACATCCAGCGCTGGTGCTCCAAAAAGGCAAAACCCCTGCTCCGCCCAAATCAACGCGAGGAGTGCCAAGGAATGTGGCCGGCGAGCTCACCGGAGTTGGAGGCGGAAGTACCAGCGGCGCGGGTCTCGGTGGGATGGCCTCGACCTTCCAATGCATCATCGTGCTCTGGTTGTCGAAGTCGTCGACGGAGACGCCCGCGAGCCAGAAGCGGTACCTGCCGTCGGCGCGGAGGAGGCGGTAGGAGACGTGGCGTAGGAGGACGTAGCCGGCGTGCCCCGAGCCGACGGGCTTCCACAGGATGGGGTACTCGCCCTGCTCGCCGTATTCCCCCTGGACGACGCGGTGGCCGCGGTGCCCCGGCGGCGCCGGGTGGGGCGAGACCGCGAGGTACCGGCCGTAGGCGGCGCTGTGGAGGAGGACGCAGGTGGTGCCGTCGTGGAGGACCCGGTGCACCTGCCACGCCGCGTGCACCGACCCGCGGCGGTGCCAGCGCAGGGACACGCCCACCCCGTCCTCGTTGGCGTGGAGGTACCCGCCGTGCACGCGGCTCCGCAGCCGCACGTGCGCCCGCTCCGGGAACTGCTGCATCGCGTCCGGCGCCGGTGCGGCGTCGGCGGCCATCTGGCGGCGAGCGAGAGGCTTCTCGTGGTTACTTGGCGCTGCTGCGAGGGGAAGGGGGTGGGAGAGGGGAGGGACGAGCAGGTTCGTTGCGACGGTTACGCTTGGGCGCCGAGGCGGGGCAGGGAATTTCAAGGCGGCGGACGCAGCCCAAGGATCATCTCCAGATTCTGCAGCGCCAGCTGACTGATTCGGGCCCACCTGCCGGTGGACAGCTGGCATCCTTGCAACGCTTGCGGCTCCACCTGAGGCCCCACAGGCCAGGGCCTTGAAATTTTCCCGCCCCGCCTCGGCGCCCAAACGTAACGAACTCCTGCTCTGCTCCCTCCTCCCCCCCTCGTGGCCTCGTTAACAGCGCAAGAAATCAAGAAACGCACCCTCGCCGCCGTCCGCCTCCGCCGCCGGAATGGAGCTCCACGACCTCCCCTTCTCCTCGCAGCAGGGCCAAGAACCCCACGGGCGCGCCGCCGTCCGCCGCCGCCGCCGCCGCAGCGCCAGCGATGGAGTTCTTCCCCGACGGGACGCACGTGCGGCTCCGGACCTCGAACGGCAAGTACCTCCACGCTCTGGAGGACGGGCTGCGGGCGGGCGGGCGACAGCGCCGAGCGTCGTTGAACGCGGCGTGGGCTGTGGAGCACGGCGTGCGCCGCGGCAGGACGCACGTCCTTCGGCACACCGCCGTGCTTCAACCGTACGACGACGACGGGGACAAATGAAAATCAAAATGAGACCACAATTGTGGGTTGCACCCCAAAATAGTCCAGATATGGAAAACACTTTAGCATCCACGAAAAGGATATTAAGCGATCAAGTTCAGATCATCACATCGTCTTCGTAGTCTCAGACTTCAACCAGGCGCGGCCGGCAGCGGCGGACGCCCTCGTTGGCGAGCTCGCAGGCGTCGATCCAGTCGCTGTAGACATCGACGGGCGCCGTGAGCGCGTGAGCGCTGGTGAAGTAGGTGTCGCTGCAGATGCGGCACGACGCCTTGGCGATCCTGTCCTTGAGGTTGATGCGGCACTTGACGGCGTCGGGGTAGCCGCAGAACGGGCAGGTGAACAGCGTGTCCAGCTTGGGCGCCTTCTTGGGCGCCGCCATGGATTTGGAACTCCTCGACTTCCTCTTCCCCATGTCTGGTAGCACTGAAGCTGACGACGGATCCTGCGCCGACGAAGCGAGTTTGCACTTTGCAGTCGCGAGAGGAAGACTCGTCGAAACTCCGGCGGGCAGGGGAGGGGAGGAGTGGATGCGACGAACAACGTTGGTTTGTGCTGCGGAGAAGACATGGGCGGCGGTGGCTATATGGAGCGGCACGGTAGCATCGGACTCGACGACGTGCGTGCGTTCCACGCTTCCAGAACCGACGTGCCAGTGTCTAGATTCCGATTCCGGTGCACACGTGCTGACGTGCCAGTGGGCAGCCGTTCGTCTTTTCACTTTTCACCCACCGACCTGGTGGCTGCCTGGCTGGTAGCCTTGTCGTGGGCGATCGCCGCGGCGGTCGGTATCGCCGTGTGCAGTATGCTGGCCCCTGGCCGGCGCCCCGAGCAGCCGAGCACCGCCGCGGCGATGGGCGGGCGTCTCCGCGTGCAGGAAGAAGGGCTGGGAATGTAAATCTGTTCTTTATTGGGCTAATCTAATTATCTAACTAAGCCACGGCCTGGTTCGCGGCTCGAGGCCCATCTCCCTCTGTGGCCATGGCTTCCGGCGCCGCCGCGCCGCGTGGTGCGAAAAACAGGCCGTGAGCTCTATCTCTTCTTCACTCGGGCAGTATCATGGCAATACCACCAAGGCACCTACGGCCTGCCCACTGACACACGGTATGTCCACAACACTGACGACGATTGATCTGAATCACACGGAACCATCTCACGTTCGATAATCAGTCCAATGTTGCTTCAGAAAACAGACACACACGTCATGCATCAGCACCACGAACTATTGGATACGGGCCACAAAAGCATCTACTATAAACTCACGATCTCGATCACATGCGAATGGCAAGCACGGTAAACATAAAAAATAGAAGGTCAGATTCTCATATAAAGCAAGGCACAAGCACGAGAAATTCTGGAACGACAACACAAGCTATACTATGCTACAACGTGAGTCACATGGCTTTAGTAGGGAAAAACCACGCTGGGAGCGCTCTGCGCCCCTGTCGCCGCACCACCACACCATCCGGCAGCAGAGGCGTGATCGTCCCGGTCCTCATGTCGAACACGCCGCAGTCGCGGAGGGGATCCGCCTCCCAGTTCCCAATGTCATAGTCGCACACGAAGTAGATGCAGTCCTCCCGAGCTCCGCACTCGGGAGCAGGGAGGGACATGGACGACTGCGTGGCCACGAAGAGCGCCTGGTGGCCTCCCAGATCATCGACCCTCCTCCACTTGCCCACCACCAAGTCGGCCTCAAAGACTTCGAACGAGAGGGTGCGGCTGTTCTCCACCCTCTCCTCCTTCGGCAGGGTGGCCAAGCATCCGATCAGCCGCCGTACCTGCAGAAGCTTGCCGCTGGATTCAACGAGGTAGCTCCAGTACGCGCAGACATAACGCTCGCCAGCAATGGAGCGGCACGTGGGCCATGGATCGTCGACAGCGCCGGCTACGCGTTTCATGGATGGGACTGATCTTCTTGGCTTGCCTAGGTAGGTCGAACCAGTAGTCTCGAGGTCGAGGACGAAGAGTTTGCCGAATGAGAGAGCGTACAGCTTCCCGTCGAAGAATGCGACGTCAGATATGCGCTCGCGGACGGGGAAACTGAATGCGGTGGCGGCAGTCGTCCCGGGCCGGCAAACAGAAATCTCGCTCCTGAAACCGCCGCCCTTGGTCAGCACAGCAAAAGGGGAAGAATCTGGTGATAGGTCCGGCGTCGACGTCGAAAGCGGCATCGGCTTGACGGAGGTCAGGCTTCCCGGTGGGCAGGCTATCTCGGGAAGCCGCACGGCGTCGCCGGAGAAAGGGTTCGCCAGCGAGAACTCGCCGACGGAGCGCCTGAGGAGGAGCCAGTTCCCCATGGAGCCGTAGCAGGAAGCGTCCTCCTCCGGGATGGGCATGCGGTGGACCTCGCCGCCGGGAATGCTGAGGAAGGTGCCGTCGAGGAGGGTCAGCCACGGTAGCGGAGGGGGTAGGGGCTCCTGCCGGGCTGCGCGACGCCATGGCCGGCAGGCTGCTCCAAGCCGGACACGGTCGGCTAGGGGGAGCCGCCCGATCACGAGGCCAAGGAGCTCTGGGTGAAGGTCTGCCCAAGACGGGAAGTGCCTGGCGGCCATCGTGCAAGGTTGAGATGGTGTCCTCGACGAAAAAGTGTTGGGAGGCCAAGGGGGGAGACGACATGGAGATTTATAGCCCCCAGCCTTGTGTCTCGCGGACTCGAGTGTCTCACGGATTCGGATGCTGCAGCGCAGGAGAAGGCTCCTGAATTCGATCGGCAGGACTTGATTGCTCCCGTTGATCTTTAGCATACCGCAGGCTCGGACGTCAGATCCTGCCCTCGTGGCGCGAAAAAGTGGGCCACGGAAGCGCGGAGCGCGCGATAGATTCCCAGTCGGACTCGAACGACGCAATAGATTCAAAGTCCAGCTCGGGTTCGATCCGAAAAATCAATTGTGCCAATGCTAAGATTCCAGTTTCAAAATTTTCAGTTATTTGACTTGTCAGTTAACAGTTTAACACTGTAGAAGATCCTGTTACTGAATCTGAATCCCTTCTTCTGAACTACTGCAACAATTGCATCTCCCAATTTCCTAATTGTCTCATTGTATGACTTGTTCCCTTGCGGATTCAGCTGCTTTTGCGCTGCGATACCCGGATGTTGATTCACCATGGATGAATACAAGAGCATGACTTCTAGCAATAATTTCCTGATAGTTTCAGAAAACTCAGCTGTCTGTTCTGCTCCTGGTAGTTAGGTTCTATGCATTCTCTTGGCAGGAAATTGTAAGCTGCTGAAAGCGTTGTGTGGAAATATGCCTGAACAATTTTGCACAACGGCGTTAGTTGCACTAGTAATCATCTTCAGGTCTTGATACGTCAAGTATTACAACAATTGTTTTCTGAGCTTAACTTTTAGATATGAACTGAAAATAACGGTTAAACCATTTGTGCTAAAGCTCTGCACCAAACTTCATCAGCACAACTTTTCTTGGTATATTTCCATTCAATAAGGGCATGCAGATAGTAAGAGTACATAGATACTCAGAAGATATTTCTTTTCTTGTTGAGATCATCAGATGTAAGTAGATTGTCAGAAGTTCCCTGTAATAACCTGCTCTCTTTCTTTGTACATCTACAACCACGCATTGAAACTGATTTCAGCTAAAGTACATGTTTCGTCAGATCTTCAGCTCAAAAACAAAGTTCATCCCAAGTTTGCTTCGTTACACAGCTCAACGCATTGAAACTAAACCATTCATTACACAGGGTTAGGCCACGACAGGCCAACAGCAGAAGAGTTAAGAATGACTCCAACAGTAAGAATCAATTCACCCAGCAAGCTGCTGCCGCTGCAGCGGTCTTGGCAGTAGAGAGGGCTGCGGCAGACAGCATTCGAAGCTGCATGTCTTACTGCCGCCGTCCACTAGGCGCATCTGGCACGTCTGGCACCGCGGAGATGAGTTGTCTTTAATCAGGATGTCCCCCATGCCGTCAGGATCCCATCCCTGCACCAAGGTACGCGTGGGGTGAGGCTCACACACATTAAGCATCGTTGGAGGGCACAATAACATAGGACGACTGACATACCTTTATGTTTCTCCACACATGAGCTAAATAGTGCGCTGAAGGTATCTGCAGACGGGGCAGGCGACCTGACTCCATGACGATGGAGAGCATATCATGTTCAGCATGACCACTTGCCTCAGAGCTTGAGAACGCCATGCTGCAGGTGAGGCAGACAGCATGTGTAGAACTATCGAACTCCATCGCCAGGAGAGCCTCAGCGACCTGCACCTCAGCAGCCCCACCGCCCGACCTCTCCTCCAACTTGCAAGCATAAACGTAGTATATCAATTAGCAGAAATTTTAACATAACTCGGCGTAATGTGTCAAACAGATCAGCTCACCCAGCAGTTAATCGTGCAGTATAGGCTTAGCATATCGTAAAGCCTTTTCGTATACATTACATCATTGCACTCTATGCATCTGCAACATTCTTCTGGCGTGTGCAGGAGAAAGGGGCGACCGATAGGTGGCCTATAGCACATATCACTCTGCAAGTGTGCGTCACAGATAAGCATGTAAAAAAAATTGAATCCTCTTTTACGGTGCCTTATACTAAGGATAGTATTACCTGAATGCCATGAAAGATGGCTGCCCAGTTCTCTTTTCCTGTTACCCATGCTACCAAGTGACCCTTGTACCTGTCAACTGGGATGATATTGTCCTGATGTGCAAGGTGGCTTCCCTTGGCAACCTCATGACACTTCAGGCAGTATCCGAAGAAACCGTCCCTCCCTGCCTTCTTCATCAGCTCCAGATTCTTCTTCACTTGCGCGACGCAGCGCCTACAAATACTTCCGTTACAGGCTCGCTGGCAGGCCACACAGCCTAGTCTGTATCAAATCAAGGTAGTCATCAGCGACCCAGCAAAATTCATACTCACTGCCTTCATTGTCCGATCACACCTACCGGATAGTTTTCTCCAGTACCCCGGGCTCTTGGTGCAGGAGGAACAGGCTGCGGCAGCCTCCTCGCTTAATCTGTTACGATGGAAATAAAATGTAAGTCTTAATATGTAGACAACACTAGTTCTGAATAACTATGAATACACAATGTAATGGAAACAAAATGTTCAGAAACAGGCAATCAGCCTTGATTGTTATCTGCCAAGAAATGACCAAGGACTGAAAACTACCAAGAATAGCTCTGAACTCATTCAATGTAAACCACACCCTTATCTGACAGGTTCAACATATTACAGATAGAAATTCTAAATAAATCAGTGTTCAGTATGTTCTCAAGAAGACACCTAAGTTTTAGATATAGGAATGGGAAGGCGAGAAGTACTAGTTTGGTGCAAAATTCCGCCCTAAAGCAAACCAAAATGCAGGGGAGCAAGAATTCAAGAACCCGGAACCCTACTGATCCCTACGAGCAAGACCGACATGATCTCAAAATTTCATCTAGAGAAGTGGTAATCCTTGCTAAAAATTTGATCCCAAGAGAACGCAATCATCACAAATTGGCAGTTCTTGGAAAATCGACACAGACAAGAAACATCCAGCTAGTGCTCCAAAAAGGCAAAACCCCTGCTCCGCCCAAATCAACTCGAGGAGTGCCAAGGAATGGGGACGGCGAGCTCACCGGAGTTGGAGGAGGAAGGACCGGCGGCGCGGGTCTCGGTGGGATGGCCTCGACCTTCCAATCCATCATCGTGCTCTGGTTGTCAAAGTCGTCGACGGGAGCGCCCGAGAGCCAGAGGCGGTACCTGCCGTTGGCGGGGAGGAAGCGGTAGGAGACGTGGCGTAGGAGGACGTAGCCGGCGTGCCCCGAGCCGACGGGCTTCCACAGGATAGGGTTCACGCCCTGCTCGCCGTAGTCCCCCTGCACGACGCTGTGGCCGCGGTGCCCCGGCGGCGCCGGGTGGGGCGAGGCCGCGAGGTACCGGCCGTAGGCGGCGCTGTGGAGGAGGACGTAGGTGGTGCCGTCGATTGTCATCCGGTGTACCTGCCATGCCGCGTTCATCGACGAGCGGCGGCCCCAGCTCAGGGAGACGCCCACCCCGTCCTCGCCGGCGTGGAGGTACCCGCCGTGCACGCGGCTCCGCAGCCGTACATGCGCCCCCTCGGGAAATTGCTGCATCGCGTCTGGCGCCAGTGCGGCGGCGGCGGCGGCGGCCGCGGGGGCCATCTGGCGGCGAGCGGGAGGCTTCTTCTTGATTGCCTGCCCGCTGCTGCGAGGGGAAGGAGGTGGGAGAGGAGGGGGCAGAGCAAGTTCGTTGGGACGGTTACAATTGGGCGCCGTCGCGCCGAGGCGGGAGCAGGGAATTTCTAGGCGGTGGCCTCGGTTGGAGTCGCAAGCGCAGACAGGTGGGTCCAGTATCGGGGCTCGCTGATGTGGCTTCGGATCAGCGCTCCAGGCATTGACAAGTGGGGTCCATAGTGGGGTGGATATCAAGCCAGCTATAGATGCCGGGCCTGGCCCGTAACGACGGCTTTGTCGTGCCGTGCCAGCCCATGGGCCTCATCGGCGGCCCAAGCACGGGCCCGCTGTGCCTTTCCCGTGCCGGGCCAGCCCGTCAGGCACGGCTGGCTTCGGGCCAACGCGAGGCACGGCGGGCCTCGCGCTGCCTCCGCCGCTGCCGGCCTCCCCGCGCCGCCCCTCCCGGCCGCCCGCGCCGCCGCAGCCACTCCCGGCCCCCCACGGCCCGCGCCGCCGCAGCCGCGCCCGCGCGGACGCCGACGCCGTCGCTCCCGCCTACCCGCGCCGCCGCAGCCACTCCTCGCGCCGCAGGTCCCGGCCTCCCGCGCCGCCACTCCCCGGACTTGCGCTGCCGCCGCCGCTGCCCGCTGCCGTCCTCCCACGCGCGCCGCTCCGCGGCCCCCGAGCTGCCGCCGGCCTCCCGCGCCGTCGCTGCCATCCCCCCGCAGGCCTCCCGCGTCGTCGTCCCCTCGCGCCTCCGGCCTCCGCGCCGCCGCTCCCCAGCCCGGCCCCGCGTCACCGCTCCCCGTTCCCCGCACCGCCGATGGGGAAGATGGAGGGACGGGTGGAGGATGGAGCCTGGAGGTTGGAGTCGGAGATGCGGGAGAGGGAGAGATGCGGTGGCCCGTGGGGAATAGAAGAATGGAAGAGGAAGGGGTGACGGGTGGAAGACTGGCGCCGGTAGGGATTTATGGCCCGTTTGGACGCACGGTGCTAAAGTTTATCACCTGTCACATCGGATGTTTGATACTAATTAGAAGTATTAAATATAGACGAGTCTAATTCGCGAGATGAATCTATTAAGCCTAATTAGTCCATGATTTGATAATGTGGTGCTACAGTAACCATTTGCTAATGATGGATTAATTATGCTTGATAGATTCATCTCGCGAATTAGACTCCATCTGTGCAATTAGTTTTGTAATTAGCTCATGTTTAGTCCTTCTAATTAGCATCCGAACATCCGATGTGACACTGCTAAAGTTTAGTCATCTAGGCAGATACTAACGGGCCATTTCGGGCCGGAATGAAAAATCGTGCCGGGCCGTGCCGCCCGTCAGGTCGAGGCGCCGGCCCACGCCCGGCACGAGGCATCGGGCCGAGCTAGCCCGAGCCCGAAAATTTACAAGCTGGGCCGGGCTTGAGACGGGCTAAAACAATGGGCTTCGTGTCGGGCTGTCGGGCTGCGGACTGCATGGACATCTATGAAGCCAGCTCGGCTCGGCTCGCTCCTCCATATTATCTTAAGGAGTTGGCTCCGCTCGGCTCATTAAGGGCTTGTTCGGCCGTGGAATTTTTCCATAGCTGCTTTCATTCCACAAGCTAGGATCGAGTGAATCTTGGTATGTCACTAAATTCGGGTGATCCATCATTTCAGGTCAGGATAGAAAATTGCACAGATGGAGGCTAATTTGCGAGACGAATCTCTTAAGCTTAATTAATCCATAATTTGACAATGTGATGCTATAGTAACATGTGCTAATGATGGATTAATTAGGCTTAATAGATTCATCTTGTGAATTAGCCTCCGTATAATTAGTTTTATAATTAGCTCATGCTTAGTCCTCCTAATTAGCCTCCGAACATTCGATATGACAGGAATTTTAGTCCGGACTAAAGAATCAAACGAGACCTCAATCTTGTTCGGTTAAATGGATGTGGCAATTCATGCTCTGGAATGTCATCTCCCTGAAATTAACAACAGAAGATCTCCTGCAGACAGCATTACAAGAATAAAATATTGAAATTATCACAATACTCAGAAACAGAAGATAACCACCACCTGACATGGACAACTTAATGACACTAGAACCAAACAGAAACAAAACCACCAAGTTCACATAGAAGAGAAGCTCTCAAGTCTCAAGCGAGCACACCAATTCCACACTGAAAAAGCAGGCCTCGTGAATCGATGAGGCCGGAACAACCATCTCCATTAGAATCGACGAGGTTAGGCCACCATGGACCAATACAGATTCTGAGGAAGCCACTACGGACAGTACATTACAAGAAATCTGTTAATCTACGACGGATTCAGAGAACGTCATTAAACAGTGCACCATCTGTGACGATTGGTGAATTTTCGTCGCACATTTGCAAATGGCCCATGCAAGCTCAAATTTGGGACCAATTTCTGTGACGAACCTTGGTAACCATCGTGGATTGAAAATTAAAATCACCACGGATTTGATATCATACTCAACCACAATTTTAGCAAAACAAATACGTCGCTTACTTTAAAAAAAATACGATGTGTTACTTTTTTTATTGAAAACGTGGGTGTTGTGCTAGGTTAGAGAAAAAGTATGGTGCCTTTGTTTTATATGCGTGTGATGGAAGAAAAAAAATCCTCCCGACCCTCCCCATAGTATGCCTGCTATTGGGAAAAAAATTGGCGATCAGGGAAAAAAAGAGGTGCTCAAAAAACAATGAAAAAATAACAGAGAGTACCGGGCCTTCAAGGACTGATAGGGTACCACTGCGCTGCAGTTTCATTCACGATAGGATTGGTATTAATTTTTTTAATTAGGTTTAGTGTTTTAATTTGGGAAAAAAAAGATTCGTATAGGGGAACCGGAATCGAAGCCAGGTCTTCGGGGTAAGACTAGCACATCTGAAACTTCACCTTGCAACTTCACCTGTAACAATGTATTGTATTATTTTTTTTAATCATTCCATGTTTTAATTGGGAGAAATAAAAAGAGATGCTGGGGCCTGGGGGTATCGGTGCATCGAACCCGGGTCCACGCGCCCTACCGTTGCGCCGTGCATTCACTTATCATGACTAGAACATCCGGAGCGCATCGCGCCCTACTGTTTCAACAATCAAATCCAGCAATAGAATCAAATGATGTAGCTATCATCATTTGACGAACAACAAACATCTCTCAACGGTAGTAAAGTACACCATCCTTCGCTATGATTTCGCTTCATTCTGGCACAAACGAATAACAAATTAAAATAAATTTCATATGTGTTTCCCTTTTGTCCTAACTAAGGTGTTTCTGAAGTTTTCATTCGTGCGAATTGATCCAAAATTCATGTCAGTACTTCTGCAATCTTGGAAGAATGCTTTGGGTCATCTAAAACACCCATATAAGCTGTTGTCAAAAGGAGTTAATTGGTGCACCTCCCGAGAGAGACGACAAATAAATGCTCTCCTGTGGAGAAGTTCAGATACAGAAACAAGTGTAAGCACCACCTTATCATCTAATAGCATGGAATGGAAACTATGTAAAAAAAGCAAGGGCCAGATGGCATACAAGCTTGTAGCTCCATTTTTGGCATCATTAGTCTCAGATTGCAACAAAATCTCTTGAGTCATTTTTGGACACGATAGAGTAACTTGCAGTTTGCTTGTCATCCTTGATAACTCATAATAATGAAATTTGCTATCAGAAAACACACACAGAAGCATCAGTAGGAAGTGTAAGGATCAAAGTTCACGAAACTGACAAAGATCATCTGAATCTTCCTGATCGTAATCCAGAGAAAGCAACTTCTGCTGGTGACAATAATAATTATTCAGAAAAGATGAGGATCATAATTGGAATCTTGCATTGTAAAAAGGTTAGGCAAGGTAGCAATGACCTGCTAGAATTACCTTCAAATTTTCCATAGCAAGTCTCAAGGTCATCATTTACCAAAAGATGATCAAAAAGACCGATCAAATTTAGCCCGAGCATTTCTGAGCCGTTTTTGGATCTGGTGTATAACCAATTGGGCAGAGAATAAATCAACGATGTCATATAGTTATATGGTTAAGAATTAACTAATCTATCACCTGAGCCTAGCCAAACACTACATTTCATAAACTACAAATATACCGTGCCCTAAGGCGCTTCTCTAGTTCCTCGAACGATGTTCAGATGTTAATTAGGAGGATTAAACATGAACTAATTATAAAACTAATAGCAGAACCCCTAGGCTAAATCGCGAGATGAATCTATTAAGCCTAATTAATCCATCATTAATGAATGGTTACTGTAGCACCACATTGTCAAATCATGGACTAATTAGGCTTAATAGATTCGTCTCGCGATTCAGCCTAGGGGTTGTGCAATTAGTTTTGTAATTAGCCTATATTTAATACTCCTAATTAGCGTCCAAACATCCGATGTGATAGGGGCTAAAATTTAACTCCTGTCTTCCAAACACCCCCTCAACTGCTTCAGTACATACTTGTGCCATAAACATTTCCATGAACATGCGCAAACTCAAGAAATTTGCCCTCGCTTATATCTTTCTCTATTTTACTACGTGCTGTAAAGTGGTAGTGAACCCCATCTATTTCCTTCTGCCTGGATATAAAAGCACACATAAGAATCTGCCCGGAAGTTCCAGGCTGGTAGGCTGCCATAAAAAAATAGCTATAACCACTAAACCATTTGGCCAAAGTATATGAAATTTCATTGAATCGAAGGTCTTTGGTTCCTCTACAGCTTTGTAAATGCCAAAAAATTAATAAAGCCTCTGAATGGCCATCAACAGAAACTGAAAATAAAATTAAAACTGAATCTATCTCTACAACACAACATATACTTCCCATGAGCATATTACACAACCTACCAGGCCATCAGAATTTAGAAATATTATGATGGTTAAAGTTAACTTCTAAATAGCATCTGTCACTACTCTAACCCGAACATGTATAATACTTGTCCTACAAATGGTTATCCAACTAAACTTTGATAAGCGCAAACCATGATCCATGCTAATTGTACCACATAATGGACTTCCTCTCAAAACTCTAACAAACAGTTGACACCTAGAATGAAATGCGGTCTACGGAACCAGCCTCTAACACAAAAACTGGAAAGTTTATCATCTATCATAACTGGTCGATGTTAGGTTCACTACCACACTAAGGAATCCAAATTGGTTAAACAATTGAGAACTACAAAAGTGAAAGCACCAGCAATACACTCAAAATTTTGGTTGATTCATGAAAGATTGGATTACATATTCTTGAAGAAAAATGTTTCATCAAGCTAGCAAGCAGATGCCAGAAGGCATGCCTGAGTTTTTGAAACCTATCAGCAAATGATCTCAATATGATTGATGGCTGATCAACATTCTCATTTAACTCAAGAATAAAAAGGATTAGGGGAATTACATTGCAGCATGGTAGGTCATGGCTAACCATTTTACCTATTATTATCAACTAAAGCATTAGTTGTTAGCTATACACTAATAACCTATTCTGAGTTCCAAGGCTTCCAAGCATAACTGGACAGATCATATCTTGACAGATCATATGCTTCTTCTGATGCAATTTATTGAGAACTGAAACAACTAATGAATCTTGCAGTGAACTATTCTGAAAATTGTATAATGAATAAACCTTAGTTGAATCCCTTTCTCAGACTTTCTACCTCATAGCCCATCCTGAATAGTTGAGCAGAATTAGAAATTAATCATGATAATCAACTAAAGAGGATTGTGGTTCATTTTCTTTACTCGTAAAGAGTTGCTCTCTTTACAGTTTACACCTAAGCAAGTCAAGTTCCTTATGCCCTGTAAGTCAAGTTCCTTATGTATTTAGCTTGTAGGCCTAAGCAACCATGGTTACTCCTCGCAGCCAAACCTAACTAACAAAAGTAGAGGACATTAACAGGAAAGGGAAGCTGAACCTACCTTCGGAGCAACAAACACCTTCCTACGAACCCAGAAAATGCTATCAACGCTGCCTGTCATCGTCGTGGTCGTCGTCAACGAACCCAGCCATTGATGCCTTCTGTCTGCTGCTGTCTTTTGTCCTTGTCCCACACACACCAGTCACCATGAACAAGATGGAGCTCCACTTCTCGACGATTTGGTTGGTAAAAATACGATCCCTTCAGGTACGACGTCGTCCCCTTGGTCCCGAGCGTGCCCTGGGTGGTAGTTGACGCCCCGATCTCCAAGGCTCTGACCAAGCTGTGGGAGCTGACGGGGCGGCTGCCGTCGTGGGCGTACGTGCACGCCGGCGACGAGCTCGAGCTCGACGTGACGAAGTCCCCGTTCCTGAAGCACGCGTACGACGTTCTGGGGTTCCACAACCTGGAGACGTGCCTGCACCTGCTCGACGGCCGCGACGGCGCCGCCGGCGCGTTCCGGCCCGGCGCGCGCCGGGACCGGGCGCTGGTAAACAAGACCTCCGGCATGCTGCGCGACGAGGCGCGCATCCCTGCGTGGTGGTACTTGCCGGCTAACAAGGGGCTCGTGCGCGACGCGCTCGGCCGGTGGGTGGTGGCGGAGCGGGAGCACGACGACCTGCCGATGCCGGACGACCGGTTGCCGCTGTCAGAGCTTCACTGACAACCTGACACGTCAGATTCTGCATTGCTCGAACTTGCAACAGATTGCAACATGACTCAAATGCGTAGAGTACGTGATATCACAAGATCCCGTTGAATCTTAAACTTGGACAGCTGATCGATCGGTCGCCAAAATACAACACATACAAGCACGAGAAATTCTGGAACGACAAAACAAGCTATACTATGCTACAACGTGAATCACATGGCTTTAGTAGGGAAAAACCATGCCCATCCTCCTCAAGCGCGTTCTCGCTGGCGAACCGTTCCTCCGGCGACGCCGTGCGGCTTCCCGATCAAGCCTGCCCGCCGGGACGCCTGTCCTCCGTCAAGCCGGTGCCGCTCTCGACGCTAGATGGACGACCCATCACCAGATTCTTCCCCTTTTGCTGTACTGACCACCGACAGCCGTTTCGAGAGCGTGATTTCTGTTTGCCGGCCCGGGACGACTGCCGCCATCGAATTCAGAGTGCCCGACGGCGAGCTCATATCTGACGTTGCATTCTTCGACGGGAAGCTGTACGCTCTCTCATTCGGCAAGCTCTTCGTCCTCGACCTCGAGACTACTGGTTCGACCTCCCTAGGCAAGCCAAGAAGATCAGTCCCATCCATGAAACGCGTAGCCGGCGCTGTCGACGATCCACGGATCATGTGCCGGTCCATTGCTGGCGAGAGGCATGTCTGCGCGTACTGGAGCTACCTCGTTGAGTCCAGCGGCAAGCTTCTGCATGTACGGCGGCTGATCGGATGCTTGGCCACCCTGCCGGAGAAGGAGAGGATGGAGAGCAGCCGCCCCCTGTCGTTCGAAGTCTTTGAGGCCGACTTGGTGGTGGGCAAGTGGAGGAGGGTCGATGATCTGGGAGGCCACCAGGCGCTCTTCGTGGCCACGCAGTCCATGTCCCTCCCTGCTCCCGAGTGCGGAGCTCGGGAGGACTGCATCTACTTCGTGTGCGACTATGACCGCGGGAACTGGGAGGCGGATCCCCTCCGCGACTGCGGCGTGTTCGACATGAGGACCGGGACGATCACGCCTCTGCTGCCGGATGGTGTGGTGGTGCGGCGACAGGGGTGCAGAGCGCTCCCAGCGTGGTTTTTCCGTACTAAAGCCATGTGACTCACGTTGTAGAATTTCTCGTGCTTTGTATGTGTTGTATTTTGGCGACCGATCGATCAGCTGTCCAAGTTTAAGATTCAACAGGATCTTATGATATCACGTACTCTACGCATTTGAGTCATGTGCAATCTGTTGCAAGTTCGAGCAATGCAGAATCTCACATGTCAGGCCGTCAGTCAAGCTCTGACAGAGGCAACCGGTCGTCCGGCACCGGCAGGTCGTCGTGCTCCCGCTCTGCCACCACCCACCAGCCCAGCGCGTCGCGCACGAGCCCCTTGTTCGCCGGCAAGTGCCACCATGCCGGGATGCGCGCCTCGTCGCGTAGCATGCCGGAGTTGTTCACCAGCGCCAGGTCCCAGCGCGCGCCGGGCCGGAACGCGGCGGCGGCGCCCTCGCGGCCGTCGAGCAGGTGCAGGCACGAGTCCAGGTTTTGGAACCCCAGCACGTCGCACGCGTGCTTCAGGAACGGGGACTTCCTCACGTCGAGCACGAGCTCGTCGCCGGCGTGCACGTACGCCCACGACGGCGGCCGCCCCGTCAGCGCCCACAGCTTGGCCAGAGCCTTGGAGATCGGGGCGTCGACTACCACCCGGGGCACGCTCGGGACCAAGGGGACGACGTCGTACCTGAAGGGATCGTATTTTTACCAACCAAATCGTCGAGAAGTGGAGCTCCATCTTGTTCATGGTGACTGGTGTGTGTGGGACAAGGACAAAAGACAGCAGCAGACAGAAGGCATCAATGACTGGGTTCGTTGACGACGACCACGACGATGACAGGCAGCGTTGATAGCTTTTTCTGGTAGCGTGTGTATTGCGTGACTGCGTGCGCACGCCTCCGTCGTCGAACGTTTTTCATCGATGGGACCTATCTTGGCTTGCCTTTGGAGCTCGAACCTGTCTCGAGGTCGAGGACGAAGGCGTCCCGG
This sequence comes from Setaria viridis, assembly GCF_005286985.2. Taxonomy (NCBI): domain Eukaryota; kingdom Viridiplantae; phylum Streptophyta; class Magnoliopsida; order Poales; family Poaceae; genus Setaria; species Setaria viridis. The sequence goes on from NC_048266.2 coordinate 4,778,762, forward strand.
CGGGCAGGCTTGCTCGGGAAGCTGTACGGCGTCTCTGGAGAAACGGTTCGCCGGCGAAAACTGGACGCAGGACGGCTGGAGCGCTTGAGGAGGATCGTAGCCGGTTCCATGAGTTCCCCATGGAACCGTAGCAGGAAGCGTCCTCCGGCACCGGGACGGGCATGCGGTGGGTTTCGCCGCCCGGGATGCTGAGGAAGGTGCCTTCGGCCGGGGAGGGTCAGCCACGGTAGCGGAGGGGCAAGGGGCTCCTGCCGGGCAGCGGGACGCCATGGGCGGCAGGCTGCTCCTAGCCGGACACGGTCGGCTAGTAGGAGCCGCCCGAGGACGAGGCCCAGGAGCTCTCGGCGGAGGTCTGCCCAAGACGGGCAGTGCAAGATGGAGATGATGTCCTCCACGAAAAGGTTGGAATGTTTGATTAGCCCAAGTCGTGCACGCGGAGACGGCGGCCGCCCAACACCGCGGGTGGAGCTCGGCTGCTCGGCACGCCGGCAAGGGGCCGGCAGCCCGGCACACCGCACATGGCTATACCCACCGCCGCGGCTATCGGAATCAGAGCGACGAAGCTGCAGCCCGCAGGCTACCAGAGGTCGGTGGGCGAATACGTGGGCCCACCTAGAGCTAGAATCGGACCTACTAGACTCCGGAATCGTAGAAACTAGCACGTCGGTGTCCAGAATCTCTGGATTGAATCGTTGGACTCAGATTGTGGCAGCGTGGGACGCACGCACGTCGAGTCCGATGCTACCGTGCCGCTCCATAAAACCACCATCGCACCTAGGTTGCTCGTTGCATCCACATTCCTCCCCACCCCTGCCCGCTGGAGTTTCGACGAGTCAGCTCTCTCGCGCCCGCAAACTCTCATCGTCGTCAGCGGAGGATCATCCGTTGTCAGCTTCAGTGCTACCAACCATGGGGAAGAGGAAGTCGAGGACCTGCCGAAGCTTGACACGCTGTTCACCTGCCCGTTCTGCGGCTACCCCGATGCCATCGGGTGCCATATCGACCTCAAGGATAGGATCGCCAAGGCATCGTGCCGCATCTACAGCGAGAGCTACTTCACCAGCGCCCACGCGCTCACGGCGCCCGTCGACGTCTACTGCGAGTGGATCGACGCCTGCGAGCTCGCCAACAAGGGCGTCGTCGACTGCCGCTGCCGGCCGCGCCTCTGGTTGAAGCCTGAGACTACGAAGACGATGTCTGATCTGAACCTTGATGAGTTGATGTAGTTCAAGACTTCAAGTTTCAGGTTGTTTCATGCATAGCAAATGCATAGCTCGGTAGATTTTGTAGTTCTTTTGGAGCCCGTTTGCCCTTCTCCCCGCACTTCACGGACGCGTGTCGATCAGCGGATCAACACGACAACACCCTCGCCGGCTCGCTCGCCCAGCGCCCACCGCATCCTCTGCCGGTTTTGCAAAAAAAGAACCCTCCGAATTTTTGGAAATCAAACGTAGTCCACCCGCAACCCCCAAACCCTAGCCGTCACCCGCTCCAGCCCGCACCTCCTCCTCGCGTCGTCACCCCGCACTCTCCTCCTCGCGCCGCCGCCGCTCCCGCGGCTCCCCTCCATGCTCGCCTCCGTGGCCACGCGGAGGTGGATCCGGCCGAGGACGCTGCTCCTGGACACATCGGTGACCCGGCATGCGGCTGGGCAGCTCGTGCCTCGCCCGATGCGCCCGCCGGCGGGCATCAAAAGGCTGCTGCCAGGGAGCTCTCTCATATCTAGCTAGGGCGGATCTTCACCCGGCGGGCAGCGCAAGATCTGCGGCGTGCGGCAGGTGGATCGGCTCTGCGTGCTGGAGGTCACTGGCGCTGTTCTGGGGAACGCCATGGTCAACGGCGCCGGCACCGCGTACAATGCCAACGTCGCCGGTGATGACCTCTTCGCCCGTCTCATCGACGCGGACAATCAATGCGTCGAGGTGAGATCCAGTCCTCTTCCTCCTCTCTCTTCACGCCTGTGACCCGAAGCTTTTGATCTTAATTTCTTGGTTCGTTTTGGAATATACAGAGTGAAGGCTGCAAAGAGAAGAACGGGCCGGCAGTGGTGACGCTTTAACGCTCAAAGGTGTCACCTATCAAGATGTCTTCGAGACGCTGGTACTTATTTTGAAATGGTCATTTGGTGAGCTTAACTTGCTGAGTGTAGTTATGCAAAGCTTCCATTTTCAGTATGTTGTTCTCATTATGCTATAGACTTGACTGCTTTATTAGTTTGACATGTTGCTAATGGATAATTATTTTTTGCTTAGGGTGGTGCAGAGAAGTGTGATATAAAAGATCCGTCGTTGTCTACTGCTCCAAGTTTGCTGTCCAGCGGCATCGTAGGAAGGTGTTTGTCGCTCCAAAGGTAGGTTCAGCGTTTGTTGCTCCGAAGGTAGGTTCAGCTTCCCTTTCCTGTTAATGTCCTCTACTTTTGTTAGTTAGGTTTGGCTGCGAGGAGTAACCATGGTTGCTTAATTAGGCCTACAAGCTAAATACATAAGGAACTTGACTTACAGGGCATAAGGAACTTGACTTGCTTAGGTGTAAACTGTAAAGAGAGCAACTCTTTATGAGTAAAGAAAATGAACCACAATCCTCTTTAGTTGATTATCATGATTAATTTCTAATTCTGCTCAACTATTCAGGATGGGCTATGAGGTAGAAAGTCTGAGAAAGGGATTCAACTAAGGTTTATTCATTATACAATTTTCAGAATAGTTCACTGCAAGATTCATTAGTTGTTTCAGTTCTCAATAAATTGCATCAGAAGAAGCATATGATCTGTCAAGATATGATCTGTCCAGTTATGCTTGGAAGCCTTGGAACTCAGAATAGGTTATTAGTGTATAGCTAACAACTAATGCTTTAGTTGATAATAATAGGTAAAATGGTTAGCCATGACCTACCATGCTGCAATGTAATTCCCCTAATCCTTTTTATTCTTGAGTTAAATGAGAATGTTGATCAGCCATCAATCATATTGAGATCATTTGCTGATAGGTTTCAAAAACTCAGGCATGCCTTCTGGCATCTGCTTGCTAGCTTGATGAAACATTTTTCTTCAAGAATATGTAATCCAATCTTTCATGAATCAACCAAAATTTTGAGTGTATTGCTGGTGCTTTCACTTTTGTAGTTCTCAATTGTTTAACCAATTTGGATTCCTTAGTGTGGTAGTGAACCTAACATCGACCAGTTATGATAGATGATCAACTTTCCAGTTTTTGTGTTAGAGGCCGGTTCCGTAGACCGCATTTCATTCTAGGTGTCAACTGTTTGTTAGAGTTTTGAGAGGCTCCATTATGTGGTACAATTAGCATGGATCATGGTTTGCGCTTATCAAAGTTTAGTTGGATAACCATTTGTAGGACAAGTATTATACATGTTCGGGTTAGAGTAGTGACAGATGCTATTTAGAAGTTAACTTTAACCATCATAATATTTCTAAATTCTGATGGCCTGGTAGGTTGTGTAATATGCTCATGGGAAGTATATGTTGTGTTGTAGAGATAGATTCAGTTTTAATTTTATTTTCAGTTTCTGTTGATGGCCATTCAGAGGCTTTATTAATTTTTTGGCATTTACAAAGCTGTAGAGGAACCAAAGACCTTCGATTCAATGAAATTTCATATACTTTGGCCAAATGGTTTAGTGGTTATAGCTATTTTTTTATGGCAGCCTACCAGCCTGGAACTTCCGGGCAGATTCTTATGTGTGCTTTTATATCCAGGCAGAAGGAAATAGATGGGGTTCACTACCACTTTACAGCACGTAGTAAAATAGAGAAAGATATAAGCGAGGGCAAATTTCTTGAGTTTGCGCATGTTCATGGAAATGTTTATGGCACAAGTATGTACTGAAGCAGTTGAGGGGGTGTTTGGAAGACAGGAGTTAAATTTTAGCCCCTATCACATCGGATGTTTGGACGCTAATTAGGAGTATTAAATATAGGCTAATTACAAAACTAATTGCACAACCCCTAGGCTGAATCGCGAGACGAATCTATTAAGCCTAATTAGTCCATGATTTGACAATGTGGTGCTACAGTAACCATTCATTAATGATGGATTAATTAGGCTTAATAGATTCATCTCGCGATTTAGCCTAGGGGTTCTGCTATTAGTTTTATAATTAGTTCATGTTTAATCCTCCTAATTAACATCTGAACATCGTTCGAGGAACTAGAGAAGCGCCTTAGGGCACGGTATATTTGTAGTTTATGAAATGTAGTGTTTGGCTAGGCTCAGGTGATAGATTAGTTAATTCTTAACCATATAACTATATGACATCGTTGATTTATTCTCTGCCCAATTGGTTATACACCAGATCCAAAAACGGCTCAGAAATGCTCGGGCTAAATTTGATCGGTCTTTTTGATCATCTTTTGGTAAATGATGACCTTGAGACTTGCTATGGAAAATTTGAAGGTAATTCTAGCAGGTCATTGCTACCTTGCCTAACCTTTTTACAATGCAAGATTCCAATTATGATCCTCATCTTTTCTGAATAATTATTATTGTCACCAGCAGAAGTTGCTTTCTCTGGATTACGATCAGGAAGATTCAGATGATCTTTGTCAGTTTCGTGAACTTTGATCCTTACACTTCCTACTGATGCTTCTGTGTGTGTTTTCTGATAGCAAATTTCATTATTATGAGTTATCAAGGATGACAAGCAAACTGCAAGTTACTCTATCGTGTCCAAAAATGACTCAAGAGATTTTGTTGCAATCTGAGACTAATGATGCCAAAAATGGAGCTACAAGCTTGTATGCCATCTGGCCCTTGCTTTTTTTACATAGTTTCCATTCCATGCTATTAGATGATAAGGTGGTGCTTACACTTGTTTCTGTATCTGAACTTCTCCACAGGAGAGCATTTATTTGTCGTCTCTCTCGGGAGGTGCACCAATTAACTCCTTTTGACAACAGCTTATATGGGTGTTTTAGATGACCCAAAGCATTCTTCCAAGATTGCAGAAGTACTGACATGAATTTTGGATCAATTCGCACGAATGAAAACTTCAGAAACACCTTAGTTAGGACAAAAGGGAAACACATATGAAATTTATTTTAATTTGTTATTCGTTTGTGCCAGAATGAAGCGAAATCATAGCGAAGGATGGTGTACTTTACTACCGTTGAGAGATGTTTGTTGTTCGTCAAATGATGATAGCTACATCATTTGATTCTATTGCTGGATTTGATTGTTGAAACAGTAGGGCGCGATGCGCTCCGGATGTTCTAGTCATGATAAGTGAATGCACGGCGCAACGGTAGGGCGCGTGGACCCGGGTTCGATGCACCGATACCCCCAGGCCCCAGCATCTCTTTTTATTTCTCCCAATTAAAACATGGAATGATTAAAAAAAATAATACAATACATTGTTACAGGTGAAGTTGCAAGGTGAAGTTTCAGATGTGCTAGTCTTACCCCGAAGACCTGGCTTCGATTCCGGTTCCCCTATACGAATCTTTTTTTTCCCAAATTAAAACACTAAACCTAATTAAAAAAATTAATACCAATCCTATCGTGAATGAAACTGCAGCGCAGTGGTACCCTATCAGTCCTTGAAGGCCCGGTACTCTCTGTTATTTTTTCATTGTTTTTTGAGCACCTCTTTTTTTCCCTGATCGCCAATTTTTTTCCCAATAGCAGGCATACTATGGGGAGGGTCGGGAGGATTTTTTTTCTTCCATCACACGCATATAAAACAAAGGCACCATACTTTTTCTCTAACCTAGCACAACACCCACGTTTTCAATAAAAAAAAGTAACACATCGTATTTTTTTTAAAGTAAGCGACGTATTTGTTTTGCTAAAATTGTGGTTGAGTATGATATCAAATCCGTGGTGATTTTAATTTTCAATCCATGATGGTTACCAAGGTTCGTCACAGAAATTGGTCCCAAATTTGAGCTTGCATGGGCCATTTGCAAATGTGCGACGAAAATTCACCAATCGTCACAGATGGTGCACTGTTTAATGACGTTCTCTGAATCCGTCGTAGATTAACAGATTTCTTGTAATGTACTGTCCGTAGTGGCTTCCTCAGAATCTGTATTGGTCCATGGTGGCCTAACCTCGTCGATTCTAATGGAGATGGTTGTTCCGGCCTCATCGATTCACGACGGCGTCGGCAATTGGAGAGGAAGCGTCGGGGAGATCATGACCAGGACTCGTGTGCGTATCGATGCATTTCTTTGTTTATTTAAGGTTCTGTTTGTAATATGGGTGTACTGTGTTTAATGCAATGCAATCCACCCATTTCTTAAAATAAAATCTAACAGAAGATAGATAGGAGCCCCCAGCAGTCGGACGCCATCCAGCACTCGACTCGGCCTCTAAACGCACGCCGATCCCGATCCGTCTTGAACAAAACATGACTTAGCACTCGGGTTCGTTCGTTATGCTCGATGTAGGCCGTAGCACGAATGCATTTCCTATTCGCCTCGTGCGCGTGCAGCTTCAGCCTCCTCCTCCCCTGTCCTCCGGCCTTGGGGAAGCGCAAGTCGAGGAGCTCCAAGTTGTCGGCGTTCACAACAGAAGAAGGCGCCCAAGCTGGAGAAGGTACGTCTTCACCTGCCCGTTCTGCAACCACCCGTAAAACACCGTCAAGTGCCTCATTGTCGTCAAGCTAGGGATCGCCGAGGCGTCATGCATTCATGGCATGCCGCGTCTGAGATGAGAGCTAGCTACTTCACCCGGACGCACAACCGAGCCCATCGACGTCTACCACGAGTGTGTCGACGAGTGCGAGCGCGCCAACCAATGCAAGGCGCCGCTGCCGCTGCCGTGGTGACGAGACGACGGTGAAGGGTTACGCAGTTTGTGGCATCCATAGGTTGCTTGTCGCCGATCGAGCTGGATATGGATTCCGTTGCTTTGTTCCTGCTGTTCTGCAAAAATCACTACACATCCATCATCCGTGGAACAAAGTTCGCAAGCGCACAGGTCCTTGCCTGCGAACGCGCCACGCTCCTCCCTTGCGGCCACGCCCTACCCCTCGTGCCAGCCCGCCGCCAAGGCTGCAGCAGATGCGCGTCCCATTCCAGGGCCAAGCACCTCCAAGCCTCCACCCTCGCCAGATCCATGGAGCAATGGGGGATTCGTGGCGCTGCTGACCCAGCTGGCATGGGGGCGGCGCTGGATCTACCCTCGCCCTTGCTCTCATCGCCAGAGTTCCCCTTGCCACCACGAAGTGCCATTGCGCCGCAAGCTATGGAGGTCGACGCTGCCCGCGGGAGGCCCTACAGCTTGCCTAGTTCAGCTTACGAGCCAAGCGCGCTAGCTCGCGAGCTAGACCGAGCTGAGCCGAGCTAAGTTTTTCTTGCTATCTTAGGCCCCGTTCGTTTTTCCCGGAACGGCCCGTTCTTGGAACAACGGATCAAATTGGGCCGATTTGAAATCAGGCTCAGTCTGGAATGGATGTTCGTTTCGACCGGGCTTGGAAATAAAACAGGCCGGGAGTGGACGTTCCCTTCCTTCCACGGCCTGGAACGGAGCCTCCCCTCTGGATCCAATCCTGCCCACGGACGCGACGAGGCGTTGGCGCGAGGTGAGAAGCGGAGCTGGCGGCGTGAGGTGGCGGCACGACTCATCTCTGATGGCGACTGCGTCCTATCCTTCGTCTGCAGTCTCTGCTCGCCAGTAAGCCATCTCCTTCTCCTCTTCTGTCCCTCTCGCCCTAGGTTTTCGAACTGGGTAGGGGCGCGATGTAGCTGGATGCGCGTGCCGTGCCAGCGCGCGCCGTCGCCGGGGCTGGTCTTGAATCGTTGTATTGGGGCTGAATGCTCCTCCTCCCCTTCGGTCCGTCCGTCACCACCCTTGCCCCCACACGTACAACTTCCTTTTTCCTCGCCGTGTCAGCTCAACGTGTCGCTGTCCACAGGGTGTCCAGGAGCATGGTGCTGTGCTGCTGCGAGGCCGCCGACGGCGGGAAGCCGCCGCCGCCTCTGTTGGTGTCGTTCTTGGATTATGCTTTAGAATTTTTTTTGTTGAATTGGTAAAAGGACAAGTACTGAACAACATTTAGAATATGCTAGTTTTAGAAATTGGATGTCTCTAAAATAGATCTTGTTTAGCAAATACGTACACTAGGTATAGTGAAGCGTGTGAAGTGATTATGCGGCATCCGTTCCTTCCATTTTGCAGAGTTTGGGCTTCCAAAATATTTAGGAATACTTGCTAACTTTCTTATAACAAGGAATAACATAATCTTCATGTTATGATCTAGATATCGAAATGTAGAGATAAACCTTTTTGCCTATGGTAACCACAGAATCAGACCTGCAGTACAAGGACATCAAAGTGGGTGATGGGCCAAGTCTACCCATTGGTTTCCAGGTTGCTCAAGCGATCATGATGTTCTCACATGTTTGTTGCTGTTTTTACTAGCTATGTAGTCACAGACGATTTCACTTCTTGCCATGTGTTGCTGCAAATTATGTTGCCACGGTGCCAAATGGGCAGATATTCGACATGTGAGATTGGGCATTTGATGTATGACATTCAGCCACAGAGCTGGTTTTTATTTGGCTAAAGATTATGTGCAAGTATTTGTGCTGAAGTACATAACTGAAGATGCAATGATAGATATGTGCCCAAGCAGAGATGCAGTAGCCTGTTGGTTCACTTGGCCTGCTTTTTCAGTTTGGAATTGGTGTGCTCGCTTGAGACTTGAGAGCTCTTCTATGTGAACTTGGTGGTTTTGTTTCTGTTTGGTTCTAGTGTCATTAAGTTGTCCATGTCAGGTGACATTGCAATGGTGGTTATCTTCTGTTTCTGAGTATTGTGATAATTTCAATATCTTATTCTTGTAATGCTGTCTGCAAGAGATCTTCTGTTGTTAATTTCAGGGAGATGACATTCCAGAGCATGAATTGCCACATCCATTTAACCGAACAAGATTGAGGTCTCGTTTGATTCTTTAGTCCGGACTAAAATTCCTGTCATATCGAATGTTCGGAGGCTAATTAGGAGGACTAAGCATGAGCTAATTATAAAACTAATTATACGGAGGCTAATTCACAAGATGAATCTATTAAGCCTAATTAATCCATCATTAGCACATGTTACTGTAGCATCACATTGTCAAATTATGGATTAATTAAGCTTAATAGATTCGTCTCGCAAATTAGCCTCCATCTGTGCAATTTTCTATCCTGACCTGAAATGATGGATCACCCGAATTTAGTGACGATTCACTCGATCCTAGCTTGTGGAATGAAAGCAGCTGTGGAAAAATTCCACGGCCAAACGAGCCCTTAATGAGCCGAGCGGAGCCAACTCCTTAAGATAATATGGAGGAGCGAGCCGAGCCGAGCTGACTTCATAGATGTCCATGCAGTCCGCAGCCCGACAGCCCGACACGAAGCCCATTGTTTTAGCCCGTCTCAAGCCCGGCCCAGCCTGTAAATTTTCGGGCTCGGGCTGGCTCGACCCGATGCCTCGTGCCGAACGTGGGCCGGCGCCTCGGCCTGACGGGCGGCATGGCCCGGCACGATTTTTCATTCCGGTCCGAAATGGCCCGTTAGTATCTGCCTAGATGACTAAACTTTAGCAGTGTCACATCGGATGTTCGGATGCTAATTAGAAGGACTAAACATGAGCTAATTACAAAACTAATTGCACAGATGGAGTCTAATTCGCGAGATGAATCTATCAAGCATAATTAATCCATCATTAGCAAATGGTTACTGTAGCACCACATTGTCAAATCATGGACTAATTAGGCTTAATAGATTCATCTCGCGAATTAGACTCGTCTATATTTAATACTTCTAATTAGTATCAAACATCCGATGTGACAGGTGATAAACTTTAGCACCGTGCGTCCAAACGGGCCATAAATCCCTACCGGCGCCAGTCTTCCACCCGTCACCCCTTCCTCTTCCATTCTTCTATTCCCCACGGGCCACCGCATCTCTCCCTCTCCCGCATCTCCGACTCCAACCTCCAGGCTCCATCCTCCACCCGTCCCTCCATCTTCCCCATCGGCGGTGCGGGGAACGGGGAGCGGTGACGCGGGGCCGGGCTGGGGAGCGGCGGCGCGGAGGCCGGAGGCGCGAGGGGACGACGACGCGGGAGGCCTGCGGGGGGATGGCAGCGACGGCGCGGGAGGCCGGCGGCAGCTCGGGGGCCGCGGAGCGGCGCGCGTGGGAGGACGGCAGCGGGCAGCGGCGGCGGCAGCGCAAGTCCGGGGAGTGGCGGCGCGGGAGGCCGGGACCTGCGGCGCGAGGAGTGGCTGCGGCGGCGCGGGTAGGCGGGAGCGACGGCGTCGGCGTCCGCGCGGGCGCGGCTGCGGCGGCGCGGGCCGTGGGGGGCCGGGAGTGGCTGCGGCGGCGCGGGCGGCCGGGAGGGGCGGCGCGGGGAGGCCGGCAGCGGCGGAGGCAGCGCGAGGCCCGCCGTGCCTCGCGTTGGCCCGAAGCCAGCCGTGCCTGACGGGCTGGCCCGGCACGGGAAAGGCACAGCGGGCCCGTGCTTGGGCCGCCGATGAGGCCCATGGGCTGGCACGGCACGACAAAGCCGTCGTTACGGGCCAGGCCCGGCATCTATAGCTGGCTTGATATCCACCCCACTATGGACCCCACTTGTCAATGCCTGGAGCGCTGATCCGAAGCCACATCAGCGAGCCCCGATACTGGACCCACCTGTCTGCGCTTGCGACTCCAACCGAGGCCACCGCCTAGAAATTCCCTGCTCCCGCCTCGGCGCGACGGCGCCCAATTGTAACCGTCCCAACGAACTTGCTCTGCCCCCTCCTCTCCCACCTCCTTCCCCTCGCAGCAGCGGGCAGGCAATCAAGAAGAAGCCTCCCGCTCGCCGCCAGATGGCCCCCGCGGCCGCCGCCGCCGCCGCCGCACTGGCGCCAGACGCGATGCAGCAATTTCCCGAGGGGGCGCATGTACGGCTGCGGAGCCGCGTGCACGGCGGGTACCTCCACGCCGGCGAGGACGGGGTGGGCGTCTCCCTGAGCTGGGGCCGCCGCTCGTCGATGAACGCGGCATGGCAGGTACACCGGATGACAATCGACGGCACCACCTACGTCCTCCTCCACAGCGCCGCCTACGGCCGGTACCTCGCGGCCTCGCCCCACCCGGCGCCGCCGGGGCACCGCGGCCACAGCGTCGTGCAGGGGGACTACGGCGAGCAGGGCGTGAACCCTATCCTGTGGAAGCCCGTCGGCTCGGGGCACGCCGGCTACGTCCTCCTACGCCACGTCTCCTACCGCTTCCTCCCCGCCAACGGCAGGTACCGCCTCTGGCTCTCGGGCGCTCCCGTCGACGACTTTGACAACCAGAGCACGATGATGGATTGGAAGGTCGAGGCCATCCCACCGAGACCCGCGCCGCCGGTCCTTCCTCCTCCAACTCCGGTGAGCTCGCCGTCCCCATTCCTTGGCACTCCTCGAGTTGATTTGGGCGGAGCAGGGGTTTTGCCTTTTTGGAGCACTAGCTGGATGTTTCTTGTCTGTGTCGATTTTCCAAGAACTGCCAATTTGTGATGATTGCGTTCTCTTGGGATCAAATTTTTAGCAAGGATTACCACTTCTCTAGATGAAATTTTGAGATCATGTCGGTCTTGCTCGTAGGGATCAGTAGGGTTCCGGGTTCTTGAATTCTTGCTCCCCTGCATTTTGGTTTGCTTTAGGGCGGAATTTTGCACCAAACTAGTACTTCTCGCCTTCCCATTCCTATATCTAAAACTTAGGTGTCTTCTTGAGAACATACTGAACACTGATTTATTTAGAATTTCTATCTGTAATATGTTGAACCTGTCAGATAAGGGTGTGGTTTACATTGAATGAGTTCAGAGCTATTCTTGGTAGTTTTCAGTCCTTGGTCATTTCTTGGCAGATAACAATCAAGGCTGATTGCCTGTTTCTGAACATTTTGTTTCCATTACATTGTGTATTCATAGTTATTCAGAACTAGTGTTGTCTACATATTAAGACTTACATTTTATTTCCATCGTAACAGATTAAGCGAGGAGGCTGCTGCAGCCTGTTCCTCCTGCACCAAGAGCCCGGGGTACTGGAGAAAACTATCCGGTAGGTGTGATCGGACAATGAAGGCAGTGAGTATGAATTTTGCTGGGTCGCTGATGACTACCTTGATTTGATACAGACTAGGCTGTGTGGCCTGCCAGCGAGCCTGTAACGGAAGTATTTGTAGGCGCTGCGTCGCGCAAGTGAAGAAGAATCTGGAGCTGATGAAGAAGGCAGGGAGGGACGGTTTCTTCGGATACTGCCTGAAGTGTCATGAGGTTGCCAAGGGAAGCCACCTTGCACATCAGGACAATATCATCCCAGTTGACAGGTACAAGGGTCACTTGGTAGCATGGGTAACAGGAAAAGAGAACTGGGCAGCCATCTTTCATGGCATTCAGGTAATACTATCCTTAGTATAAGGCACCGTAAAAGAGGATTCAATTTTTTTTACATGCTTATCTGTGACGCACACTTGCAGAGTGATATGTGCTATAGGCCACCTATCGGTCGCCCCTTTCTCCTGCACACGCCAGAAGAATGTTGCAGATGCATAGAGTGCAATGATGTAATGTATACGAAAAGGCTTTACGATATGCTAAGCCTATACTGCACGATTAACTGCTGGGTGAGCTGATCTGTTTGACACATTACGCCGAGTTATGTTAAAATTTCTGCTAATTGATATACTACGTTTATGCTTGCAAGTTGGAGGAGAGGTCGGGCGGTGGGGCTGCTGAGGTGCAGGTCGCTGAGGCTCTCCTGGCGATGGAGTTCGATAGTTCTACACATGCTGTCTGCCTCACCTGCAGCATGGCGTTCTCAAGCTCTGAGGCAAGTGGTCATGCTGAACATGATATGCTCTCCATCGTCATGGAGTCAGGTCGCCTGCCCCGTCTGCAGATACCTTCAGCGCACTATTTAGCTCATGTGTGGAGAAACATAAAGGTATGTCAGTCGTCCTATGTTATTGTGCCCTCCAACGATGCTTAATGTGTGTGAGCCTCACCCCACGCGTACCTTGGTGCAGGGATGGGATCCTGACGGCATGGGGGACATCCTGATTAAAGACAACTCATCTCCGCGGTGCCAGACGTGCCAGATGCGCCTAGTGGACGGCGGCAGTAAGACATGCAGCTTCGAATGCTGTCTGCCGCAGCCCTCTCTACTGCCAAGACCGCTGCAGCGGCAGCAGCTTGCTGGGTGAATTGATTCTTACTGTTGGAGTCATTCTTAACTCTTCTGCTGTTGGCCTGTCGTGGCCTAACCCTGTGTAATGAATGGTTTAGTTTCAATGCGTTGAGCTGTGTAACGAAGCAAACTTGGGATGAACTTTGTTTTTGAGCTGAAGATCTGACGAAACATGTACTTTAGCTGAAATCAGTTTCAATGCGTGGTTGTAGATGTACAAAGAAAGAGAGCAGGTTATTACAGGGAACTTCTGACAATCTACTTACATCTGATGATCTCAACAAGAAAAGAAATATCTTCTGAGTATCTATGTACTCTTACTATCTGCATGCCCTTATTGAATGGAAATATACCAAGAAAAGTTGTGCTGATGAAGTTTGGTGCAGAGCTTTAGCACAAATGGTTTAACCGTTATTTTCAGTTCATATCTAAAAGTTAAGCTCAGAAAACAATTGTTGTAATACTTGACGTATCAAGACCTGAAGATGATTACTAGTGCAACTAACGCCGTTGTGCAAAATTGTTCAGGCATATTTCCACACAACGCTTTCAGCAGCTTACAATTTCCTGCCAAGAGAATGCATAGAACCTAACTACCAGGAGCAGAACAGACAGCTGAGTTTTCTGAAACTATCAGGAAATTATTGCTAGAAGTCATGCTCTTGTATTCATCCATGGTGAATCAACATCCGGGTATCGCAGCGCAAAAGCAGCTGAATCCGCAAGGGAACAAGTCATACAATGAGACAATTAGGAAATTGGGAGATGCAATTGTTGCAGTAGTTCAGAAGAAGGGATTCAGATTCAGTAACAGGATCTTCTACAGTGTTAAACTGTTAACTGACAAGTCAAATAACTGAAAATTTTGAAACTGGAATCTTAGCATTGGCACAATTGATTTTTCGGATCGAACCCGAGCTGGACTTTGAATCTATTGCGTCGTTCGAGTCCGACTGGGAATCTATCGCGCGCTCCGCGCTTCCGTGGCCCACTTTTTCGCGCCACGAGGGCAGGATCTGACGTCCGAGCCTGCGGTATGCTAAAGATCAACGGGAGCAATCAAGTCCTGCCGATCGAATTCAGGAGCCTTCTCCTGCGCTGCAGCATCCGAATCCGTGAGACACTCGAGTCCGCGAGACACAAGGCTGGGGGCTATAAATCTCCATGTCGTCTCCCCCCTTGGCCTCCCAACACTTTTTCGTCGAGGACACCATCTCAACCTTGCACGATGGCCGCCAGGCACTTCCCGTCTTGGGCAGACCTTCACCCAGAGCTCCTTGGCCTCGTGATCGGGCGGCTCCCCCTAGCCGACCGTGTCCGGCTTGGAGCAGCCTGCCGGCCATGGCGTCGCGCAGCCCGGCAGGAGCCCCTACCCCCTCCGCTACCGTGGCTGACCCTCCTCGACGGCACCTTCCTCAGCATTCCCGGCGGCGAGGTCCACCGCATGCCCATCCCGGAGGAGGACGCTTCCTGCTACGGCTCCATGGGGAACTGGCTCCTCCTCAGGCGCTCCGTCGGCGAGTTCTCGCTGGCGAACCCTTTCTCCGGCGACGCCGTGCGGCTTCCCGAGATAGCCTGCCCACCGGGAAGCCTGACCTCCGTCAAGCCGATGCCGCTTTCGACGTCGACGCCGGACCTATCACCAGATTCTTCCCCTTTTGCTGTGCTGACCAAGGGCGGCGGTTTCAGGAGCGAGATTTCTGTTTGCCGGCCCGGGACGACTGCCGCCACCGCATTCAGTTTCCCCGTCCGCGAGCGCATATCTGACGTCGCATTCTTCGACGGGAAGCTGTACGCTCTCTCATTCGGCAAACTCTTCGTCCTCGACCTCGAGACTACTGGTTCGACCTACCTAGGCAAGCCAAGAAGATCAGTCCCATCCATGAAACGCGTAGCCGGCGCTGTCGACGATCCATGGCCCACGTGCCGCTCCATTGCTGGCGAGCGTTATGTCTGCGCGTACTGGAGCTACCTCGTTGAATCCAGCGGCAAGCTTCTGCAGGTACGGCGGCTGATCGGATGCTTGGCCACCCTGCCGAAGGAGGAGAGGGTGGAGAACAGCCGCACCCTCTCGTTCGAAGTCTTTGAGGCCGACTTGGTGGTGGGCAAGTGGAGGAGGGTCGATGATCTGGGAGGCCACCAGGCGCTCTTCGTGGCCACGCAGTCGTCCATGTCCCTCCCTGCTCCCGAGTGCGGAGCTCGGGAGGACTGCATCTACTTCGTGTGCGACTATGACATTGGGAACTGGGAGGCGGATCCCCTCCGCGACTGCGGCGTGTTCGACATGAGGACCGGGACGATCACGCCTCTGCTGCCGGATGGTGTGGTGGTGCGGCGACAGGGGCGCAGAGCGCTCCCAGCGTGGTTTTTCCCTACTAAAGCCATGTGACTCACGTTGTAGCATAGTATAGCTTGTGTTGTCGTTCCAGAATTTCTCGTGCTTTGTATGTGTTGTATTTTGGCGACCGATCGATCAGCTGTCCAAGTTTAAGATTCAACAGGATCTTATGATATCACGTACTCTACGCATTTGAGTCATGTGCCATCTGTTGCAAGTTCGAGCAATGCAGAATCTCACGTGTCAGGCCGTCAGTCAAGCTCTGACAGAGGCAACCGGTCGTCCGGCACCGGCAGGTCGTCGTGCTCCCGCTCCGCCACCACCCACCGGCCGAGCGCGTCGCGCACGAGCCCCTTGTTCGCCGGCAAGTACCACCATGCCGGGATGCGCGCCTCGTCGCGTAGCATGCCGGAGGTCTTGTTCACCAGCGCCAGGTCCCGGCGCGCGCCGGGCCGGAACGCGGCGGCGGCGCCCTCGCGGCCGTCGAGCAGGTGCAGGCACGTCTCCAGGTTGTGGAACCCCAGCACGTCGTACGCGTGCTTCAGGAACGGGGACTTCCTCACGTCGAGCTCGAGCTCGTCGCCGGCGTGCACGTACGCCCACGACGGCGGCCGCCCCGTCAGCGCCCACAGCTTGGCCAGAGCCTTGGAGAACGGGGCGTCGACAACCACCCGGGGCACGCTCGGGACCAAGGGGACGACGTCGTGCCTGACGGCGACGCGCAGCACCCTGACGCCCCGCGATGTGAGGCCCTCGCAGAACGCCCTGTTGCCGACGCGCGGCGCAGAGAAGGTGACGGCGGCGACGGGTACGCCCGGGTGCGCCGCGGCCGCGTCGCGCGCGGCGAGCAGGGCCAGCGCGCCGCCGAGGCTGTGCCCCGTGAAGGTGACGCGCAGCTCTTCGCCGCGGCCACGGAAGTGGCTCACCAGCCGCGCGACCTCGCCGGCGACCTGCTCCCGCGCGCTGCGCTCGCCGTACTTGCTCCCGGCGTTCTTGGACGTGTACATGCTGTAGAACCCCCTGGCAACCTTGGCGCCCTTGTCCTTACCGGCGTCGACCTCGAACGGCACCATCCTGGTCCGCATGTCCAGGAGCCACTCGCCCGGCGCGATGGTGCCCCGCCACGCGACGGCGATGTCTCGATACCCGGCGCGCGCTGCCTCGGCGGCTCCGGCCACCGCGACGTACCCGATCCAGTTGGCGTGCCCTTCCCACGCCTGGCCGTGGAGCTGCCGCCGGAGCCAGCGCGGGGCCCTGCCCTCGTCACAGGTGGCGTAGACGAACGCGGTGGCGACGTACCCGTGGCCGGCGAGGCCGAGCTCCGGGAGAAGGCGGCGGAGGCCGTGCAGGCAGGTGCCGCAGTGCGGGGACCAGTGGCGCCAGTCGAACCCGTCGTAGGTGGCCTGGGCGAGGTCGCCGTACTTGAGGAGCTCGCCGCGGAGGCCGGCGTCGAGCGGGTCGAGCAGCGCGGACCAGTCGCCGCCCGCGCCATGCACCTCGGCGCGCCGGGAAGAGATGTCGCCGTCGTCGGCGGGCGGTAGTGGCAGCGGCGAAGGCTTCGCGGCGTCGCCGTTGAGGCAGAGGAAGCGAGCCAGCCTGGCCATGTCGAGCGCGCGCGATTGAGGGAGAGAGCTCGCCTGGAGGTGTGCACGAGCTGGCGGCGAGAGCTTGCTCAGGAGGAGTGTATGGGCTAGCGAGACAGTAGGAGGCGTATATAGCACGTGAGTCAATGCGTGTCCAGTCAAGCTGGATGTCTGCAGGATCGATGCCACTTTCAGGTGGTATGGAGGAACCTTCCATGTCAACGCGAGTTCAAGACCAACCCTAACTGGACATTCACACTAGCTTGTTCTGAGACTGGGGTTTTGCTTTCACCACGAGTGCGTATGCGCGTACTACTGAGCTCTTGTTCCCACTACGTGGCTAAGCAAAGGCCCACACAGATGCTGTGATCAAGATGCCTGCTCAAAGCAGAAAACGACTGAACCCTAGCTAAAAAAAACATTTGGATCAGCTGATGCTGCGTTGATGCTTCTTCCTTTTAACAACGTGATCTTGGAACCGCATGCATATGGCAGAAGAGATGGATATATCTTAAATTCTTAATGAAAGATGCGCAGCAGTGCGCGCACGTTCTTGAATAGAAGAGCCGAGTAGAACAAGGGGGGCAATGCATGTAATCACGAAGGGATCGTATTTTTACCAAGCAAATTAAATCGTTGATAAGTGGAGCTCGATCTTGTTCACGGTGACTGGTGTGTGTGGGACAAGGACAAAAGACAGCAGCAGACAGAAGGCATCAATGACTGGGTCCGTTGACGACGACCGTTGACGAGGACCACGACGACGACGATGACAGGCATCGTTGATAGCTTTTTCTGGTAGCGTGTGTAGTGCGTGACTGCGTGCGCACGCCGCCGTCGTCGAACGTGTTTCATCGATGGGACCTATCTTGGCTTGCCTGTGGACCTCGAACCTGTGACCTGTCTCGAGGTCGAGGACGAAGGCGTCCCGGCGGGCAGCCTTGCTCGGGAAGCTGTACGGCGTCTCTGGAGAAACAGTTCGCCAGCGAGAACTCGACGCAGGACGGCTGGAGCGCTTGAGGAGGAGGATCGAAGCCAGTCCAGCTCCGGGACGGGCATGCGGTGGGTTTCGCCGCCCGGTGTAACAGCTTAAATTTCAAATTTTACAATTTAATAAAATTTACTAGAAATTAAATGCATGTGTTTAAGGATTTCTAAGGTTGCATTTAAATTTCTTAAGCACTTAAATCTTTTTCAAAATAAATTAATGAATCATAAGAGTTCATTGTTGCATTCATGCTGGTGCATTGTTTTTTATTGTTTGAATTTAATTTTTTTTTGAAACAATGCAGGAGCACTGCTAATTCATTTAAGGGGAGAGAAGTTCAGAGTTACATAGAGTTCAATACTACAGATAATAAGTTTATCTCGACGCTCAAACATCTGGCTATTCTAAGATACACCACCTAGGTCAGGGCTCCCACATGCTCGACATCTCAGCTCGACGTCTTCCTGAATTTTTTGAAGGACTTGCAGTGGCCGTCAGTGGTGGACCTAGGATGTTACCACAAGGTATGCCAAAAAAAATCTTATGCAATTCGATAAAACCATTTACAATTCGATAAATTCAAATATTAAGCTAGAAACAATAACAAATCACAATATAAATAGTTCAAAATATAGCATAAAAGAAGCTTACAATATTACTTGTCTGCTTTGTTTACCCGCCGCTTTTTAAATGACATGAATGTGTTGATTATATCTTTTTCATTCACTTGAAAGAAAATATCCCGCTCAATGAATGTGATTAGACAATCGTCCAAAACACTATCACCTATCTTATTCCTTGACTTTGTTTTCACTTTAACCATTGCAGAAAATACCCTTTCAACACTCGTTGTTGCCACTGGTAAAAGCAATATCAATTTGAGAAGCAAGTAAACCATATCATACACTTTGTGCCTCCGTGTTTGAACAAGCTTAAGTGAGAGATCAACAATGTTGTCTAGACCCTTGAGGCTATCATCTCGTCGCATGTCATCAATATAATTATCAATTTGCAATTCAAGTTTTAGCAAATTATTGTTGGAGAAGTCCTTAGGATAAAATTCAGCAAATCTACGTACCTTCTGTGCATCAAACGAAGCAAATGAATTGGAAGGATTGAAGGCTGAAATACAAGAAAGTAGCTCCATATTGATCTCATCAAACCGATTATCAAGCTCTTGACGAATTTGATCAATGACACCAACATATACTTCTCTTCTAAAATTGTCATCATTTGTTTGGTTTCGGGCACGGGCATACCTTGCTGATTTTCCATATGGCACATAATCACCATCCATAGCAGGAACTTCAACATCATGTTTAATGCAAAAATGAAGTGACCTTCTCATGGAAGTGGTCCCAACCATTAGACCTCAACTGTTACATTTTGTTCTTTGCCACATTAACAAGGGAGATTGCATTAAGAATATCTTGATTCCTTCTCTGCAAACACTCGGATAACTCATTTGTGTATCCAAGAATAACATACATTAAGTGCACAAAGATAATGAACTCAAAGGTTTCAAATGGTCAAGTACAAAATGTATCTTTGTCCAATCATCCTTATGTGAAATATCATCACCAAGATCAATGAGCACATCATGGATTGGATAGTACATAGTAATGATGTTGCATATAGTTTTGTAATGAGATCCCCATCGAGTTTCACCAGGCCTAGGCAAAACTCATCTCTTGATTTAATCCACTCCCTGATTCAAGCTCACCACACTCAAGTGCTTTCTTGATATTCTCAAGCCAAGCATTTCGATGCATACCATGATGCTTGCAAGAAACTCCAATAATATTCAATAAGATAGATACTTGATAAAAAATCTCTTACAATCAGTATTTCTCTTGGCAACAACAACAAGAACTAGTTGGAGTTGATGTGCAAAGCAATGAATATAATACGCAAAAGGTGATTCTTGCATGATTAATGTTTTTAGCCCTTTAATATCTCCTTTCATATTGCTGACGCCATCATAACCTTGACCTCTGATTTGAGTCATAGTCAATCCATGACTAACAAGTAAACCCTCAATAGCTTTCTTAAGTGACAAAGAGGTACTATCATCTGCATGAACAACTCCAATAAAGTGTTCACAAGACCTTCCAAGTTTATCAACATAACACAAGCAAAGAGCTAGTTGTTCTTTATGTGATATGTCACTGGGATCATCAGCTAAAATTGCATAGGGCTTATCACCAAGTTCTTCAATTATTTTCTTTCTAGTTTCTACGGCACAACAATGAATAATTTGCTTTTGTATGTTTGGGCTAGTTAAGGTGCAATTACCTGGAGCATTATTCAAGACATACTTGTTCACTTCATCACTATTTCCTGCAAGAAACTTCAAAAGTTCAATGAAATTTCCTCTGTTGCTATACTCTTCATTTTTATCTTGTCCACGAAATGCCAATCCTTGATGCAAAAGAAACTTGATACATCTAAGTGAATATGTCAACCTTTTCTTATAAAGACGAAGGTCCTTATCAGTCCACTTCTCAATGTGATAATCGATTGCTACCTTGATTCATAAAACCAATGTATCTCTCCTGAGCTGCATTGTGTGCCATAGAACCACTATGTTTGAGAAATGCTTTGTTTCCTATATTTCAATTATTCCATCCACCAACAATAAATGTATTTGACCCAGTACCCTTCTTGAACAAGTAGCATAAAGCAAAACGCATAATCCTTCTTGATACTATATTCAAGCCACTCATCATTATACATCCATACAAAATTGAATTCGCGATCCCTAACTCCACTTTTTCTTGATGGAAAATCATGGTTAAAAGGTTTGAATGGGTCTTTAATAATATATGCTCTTCAAATTGCATCTTGATGATTAACATGATAACTTTCAATGGGCTGTCTTTCACCTGGATCATGTTGAAGGCGATTCATGTCATAAACCGGCGGCTATGATGCGGGTGGTTGCAGTGGCGGAGGCGAGGGCACAGGATCCGTGATTTCTTCAACTACCACTTCATCCTGCTCTTGATTCTGTTCTTCCACAAAAGTTTCAACTTGAGATGGGACAATATTTGAAGTAGCAGCTGGTGCTGCCTTCTTTGCTGCATGTTTATGAAAAAGAGATGCAATATCTCCGTCTCTCTTCATAATCCAACCGTTCTGAAAAAACAACGTCTATGTAATGTAAGTACGACAACTAACTAGACACTATAGCAAAACAAACATGTAATGATAGAATTAGGCCGTTTTCATCTACAACGAGCACGGTCTTGCAGGCCGTACCTAAACCAGAGCTTCAATCCCCTACGTTGCTTTGTGGCTGCTCCAGATCACAGCCTGCTCCTGCTCAAGTAATGGGCTAATGGCAGCAACAGATGGGCGGCAGAGAGGGAGATGGTAGATGGCGGTGGCAGATGGCTGCTCCTGCTCTCGCCCGTTGTGGAGGCTGGCAACCGTGGGTCGGTGGCAGCGGCGCATGCCGCGGCGGGGGAGTTGTCGAGGGATTCGTCTTCAAGGGATCCAAGGGATTCATCAGCTCATCGTTCGTTGATGCACAGCGCGTAACCGAAGCCGAATCATCAGCAGGACGTCCGGCGTCAGGACTTGGGTGTGGCGTATACTAGGTACATGTCTTGTAAATTAGTGGTGGGTCTATGAAATTAGGGTGCCACTAGTTTTCCTTGACTAGACGGGTTTCTGTCGGATACTTACACGCATAAGGGTTGGTCTGCTTAACAAGGTCATCTTAATGGTTAAGGACCTTGGGGCATAAAGGTTGGGCGTCGAGACATGGAGATGTCACCCAACAATGGGAGTCATATGTGATATGATTAGCAAATAATTGCTTACCGATCTACCTTGTTTGCTAGCAGTGATGCTAAAGCTCACTAGTAGACTTGTTAGTTGTGGATCCTGAATCACTAAGTATCAATAGAGGGATATTGATTTTAGTGGGAGTAGATTCAGTTTAATGAGATTTACTCCATCATGGATACGTTTGTCTTAGTGTATTTTTCATTACTTTTGTTGTAGATTAAATGGCACCTAGCAACACCACACCATTTGCTTTGTGTTCGGTCCTTGAGAAGGACAAGTTGAATGGAACAAACTACTCGGATTGGATTCGTAACCTGAGAATTATTCTCAGGGCCGATAAAAAGGAAGATGTTCTAGACACCCCACTACCACCAGTACTTGCTGATGATGCATCTGCTGCCGTTAAGGCTGCTTACAAAAAGGCATTTGATGCTAATCTTGAGGTAAGCTGCCTTATGCTTGCTTGCATGGAACCCGAGCTGCAGATGCAGTTCGAAACAAATCATGAGGCACACGATATGATCGTGGCGCTCAAGGACATGTTCCAGACACAGGCTAGGACTGAAAGGTTCAATGTGTCCAAAGTCTTTCTGGAGTGCAAGCTAGCAAAAGGCGCAGAAGTAGGACCACATGTAATCAAGATGGTTGGTTACACTCAGCGATTGGAGAAGCTGGGCTTCCCAATGGGCAAAGAGGTTGCCACTGACTTCATTCTTTCATCTCTTCCGCCTAGCTATGGGAACTTCATCTTGAACTACCATATGCATGGGACAGAGAAGGGTTTGAATGAACTATGTGGTATGCTCAAGACAGCAGAGGTTGACATTAAGAAAAGCGCTAGTAGCAGCCATGTGATGGCTATACAGAACAAGCCTACCTTCAAGAAGAAGGGCAATTCTTGGAAGAAGAAGGGTAAGGCTGCAGTGTCCAAGCCAAACCCAGCACCCAAGGCTAAAGCTGGACCTGCTCCAGATAAAGAGTGCTTTTATTGTCATGAACCTGGTCACTGGAAGAGAAACTGCAAGCAGTACCTAGCTTCGTTGAAGAATAGCGGAAGTAAGAGTACTTCTACCTCAGGTACGTTTGTTGTTAATGTTATAGACAACATATTTCTCGCTGATACAATTATTAATTCTTGGGTATTTGATACCGGATCGGTTGCTCATATTTGCAATTCGATGCAGGGAATGATAAGAAGTAGAAGTGTTGAGAAGGGAGAAGTTGATTTCCGCGTGGGCAATAATGCAAGAGTTGCTGCGTTGACCGTCGGAACATTATGTCATGGAATTGAATAAATATTATTTTGTTCCTAGTTTAAGTCAACATTATATCTCCTTCATGTTTGATGAAGGATGGTTATTCATTTGCGAGTGAAAACAATGGTTGTGTGATCTCTAAGAATGATATGTTTATGGCTTTTGCACCCATTGTGAATGGATTGTTTGTTTTAAATCTTGATGGTTTACCTGTCTGTAACGTAAGTGCTAAAAGGCCTCGGCCTAATGATTTGAGTCCTACCTACTTGTGGCATTGTCGTTTGGGTCATATAAGTGAAAAGCGCATGAAGAAGCTCCATTCTGATGGACTTCTAACTTCGTTTGATTTTGAATCATACGAGACATGTGAGGCTTGCTTGCTAGGCAAGATGACCAAGACGCCTTTCACAGGTTTTCCTGAGAGAGCAGTAGACTTGTTGGAACTCGTACATAGCGATGTATGCGGACCAATGAGCACGACGGCTAGAGGAGGATTCCAATACTTCATAACTTTCATTGATGATTTTAGTAGATATGGCTATGTCTACTTAATGAGGCATAAGTCTGAAACCTTTGAAAAGTTGAAGGAATTTCAGAATGAAGTTGAAAATCAGCGTGGCAAGAAAATTAAGGCCTTACGATCTGATCGTGGAGGCAAGTATTTGAGCCACGAGTTTAGCAATCATCTAAAGAGTTGTGGAATTCTTCCACAACTTACGCCGCCTGGAACACCTCAAAGAAACGGTGTATTCGAGCGACGTAATCGAACTTTGTTAGACATGGTTCGATCAATGATGAGCTAGTCGGACCTACCGTTGTCATTTTGGGGATACGCTCTAGAAACAGCAGCTTTCACACTTAATAGGGTACCATCTAAATCCATAGTTAAGACACCATATGAGATGTGGACTGGAAAAGTTCCCAGTTTGTCTTTTCTAAAGATTTGGGGATGTGAAGTGTTTGTTAAGTGACTTCAGTCGGACAAGATCACACCCAAGTCGGATAAGTGCATTTTCGTGGGATATCCAAAGGAAACTTTGGGATATTATTTCTACAACCGCTCAGAGGGCAAAGTGTTTGTCGCTCGGAACGGGGTTTTCCTAGAGAAAGAGTTTCTCAAAGGAGAAAAGAGTGGAAAAATAGTGCATCTTGAAGAAGTTCAAGATGAGCCGATTGAGCAAGAATCAATGAGTGATGCTAACGTAGCAGAACAAGTTGAGATACCCATGGCAAGAGAAGCACCGCCGCAACCACGAAGGTCAGCAAGGCTCCGCGAAATGCGGGAAATATTATTGTTGGACAATGATGAACCTGCGACATATGCAGAAGCAATGATGGACCCAGACTCCGAAAAACTGCAGAGTGCCATGCAATCCGAAATAGAGTCCATGGGAGACAATCAAGTTTGGAACTTGGTTGACCCGCCTGATGGTGTTAAAGCCATAGAGTGCAAGTAGATCTATAAGAAGAAAAAGGACATGGATGGAAATGTTCACATCTATAAAGCACGACTTGTCGCAAAAGGTTTTCGACAAGTTAAAGGAGTTGACTACAATGAGACCTTCTCGCCCGTAGTGATGCTTAAGTCCATTCAGATTATTCTAGCTATAGCCGCATATTTCGATTATGAGATATGGCAGATGGATGTCAAGACAGCTTTCCTGAATGGAAACCTAGTTGAGGATGTGTATATGATACAACCCGAGGGTTTTGTCGATCTGAAAAATGCTGGAAAGGTATGCAAACTTCAGAGATCCATTTATGGATTGAAGCAAGCATCTAGGAGTTGGAACATTCATTTTGATGAAGTGGTCAAAGGGTTTGACTTCACCAAGAATGAAGAAGAGTCTTGTGTTTACAAGAAGGTTAGTGGGAGCTCTGTAGTATTTCTAATCTTATATGTGGATGACATATTGCTGATTGGAAATAACATTCCTATGCTTGAGTCCGTAAAGACTTCACTGAAAAATAGTTTTTCAATGAAGGACTTAGGGGAAGCGGCATATATTCTGGGCATTAAGATCTAAAGAGATAGATCGAGAAGGCTTATAGGATTAAGCCAAGATACTTACATTGACAAAGTGTTGAAGCGGTTCAGCATGGAAGAGGTGAAGAAAGGGTTCTTGCCTATGTCACATGGCATACATCTCAGCAAGACTCAGTGTCCTTCGATTGCTGATGAGCGGGATCGCATGAGTAGAGTGCCATATGCCTCGACTATTGGATCTATCATGTATGCGATGATAAGTACTCACCCAGATATTTCATATGCGCTGAGTATGACAAGCAGACACCAGTCTGATCCGGGTGAGAGTCACTGGACAACGGTGAAAAACATTCTTAAGTACTTGAGAAGGACTAAAGATATGTTCCTCGTCTATGGAGGTGAGGAGGAGCTCATTGTAACAGGTTACACCGATGCTAGCTTCCAAACCGATAGAGATGATTCAAAGTCACAATCAGGATTTGTGTTCACACTAAATGGTGGTGCTATTAGTTGGAATAGTTCCAAGAAGGGGACGGTAGCCGATTCTACGACAGAAACTGAGTACATCGCGGCTTCGGAAGCCGCGAAGGAGGGTGTTTGGATAAGGAATTTCCTTATTGAGCTTGGTGTGTTCCCGAATGCGTCCAGCCCATTGAATCTCTACTGTGATAACAATGGTGCAATTGCACAAGCAAAGGAGCCAAGGAATCACCAGAAGAACAAACATGTAATGCGGCGATTTCATCTCATTCGAGACTTCGTTAACCAGGGTGAGATCAAGATATGCAAAATACACATGGATCTGAACATTTCTGATCCGTTGACAAAACCACTCCCGCAGGCTAAGCATGATGCGCATGTAAGAGCTATGGGTATTAGATATCTTCTAGATTGACTCTAGTGCAAGTGGGAGACTGTTGGAGGTATGCCCTAGAGGCAATCATAGAGATGATGATATTCCATTTGTATCCATAATTTGTATATTGTGTTAATTGAATATCCATTAAAGGCTACTTGAATTGATTTGCAATTATGTGAATTGTATGTGAAACTCTTTACTTGTATGGTTATTCTAAAGTTGTCCCTAGTCAGAGTTCATGTGAGGACACATATGAATATTAGACTAGCACATGTATTAGTTGATGACTATGTTTCACAAGTCATGGATATGAAGATGTTAAACTAATAATGTGGGCACATGTGGAGACATGTGCTAGGACTGACCCAACACGAGAAGTAGTTCTCTCTTTACACAACATGTACGCTTTGTCCTTAGACCTGAGATTGTCGCATTTACTCAAGATGTGGATCGACTTACTTAGGGGCTATCAAACGCTACACCGTGACAGGGTAGTTAAAAAGGTAGCTTTCGGGTTTGTCAAGAAGCATGCTATGGGACATGGTCAATCAAGATGGGATTTGCCCCTCTCTGATTGAGAGTGATATCTCTGGGCCCCTCGAGTGATCGGATCCGAAAATGCATGGCCATGCTACGTACGGTTAAGAGTTAACCTACAAAGGGATTCTGAATCACAGGATCGAGAAAGAGCGGTCGGCTTGGAGCTAGACCAAATATCGTGAGGCAAAGGGAATAGCATGTACATAATGTTGTGATGGTTCATCTGATATGATCTTCGTGTGCGTATAGGAGTTGGCACGTCTTGCTAGAGGCCGCTACCAACTATTGGGCTGAGTAGGAGTACTCGGGCCATGTCTATACGTATCCGAACCCATAGGGTCACACACTTAAGGGGCTAGAAGCCCAATTCGGATGTGATCCGAGTTGGATTAGGTTTGGAAGTACTAATCGGCCTCGGACCTAGAGGCCCGTCAGGAACCTCTATAAATAGAGGGGTGGGGGCGCCCTAGGGTTTACACCTTTTGGTGAAACACATCTGCCGCGCCTCCCACGCCCTTGCCTGTTGCAACTCGTGGACCTAGCAGTCCGACTTGCGACGCTTTCCCTGCACGTGTGGATACCTTGGAGGTGTTGCACCTGCAGCACTTGGACGAGTGACCGACGAGCTACGACGAGCCGCCGACAAGCCACGACGAGCCGCTGATGAGCCACGACGAGCCGACGACGAGCCGCGGCATGAGGGCGATCTTGCTTCACGTGGACGAGCTGCTGAGGAGCTGCTGGACATCAACGTGATCGACTACGCACGACTACGTTGATCGACTTCGCTGCATCGACGCGAATCTACATCTTCCGCATCATTGTGTCGAGTGGTAATCCCATGATCCTTATACGGCAGTTTTCCTGGTTTACGCGGTAGAAATTTTTGATTTGCGCTAGTGTAGCCTACCTCGTATCCCAACAGCAACAATACGACTCTCACTATAATAACTAGTCGAGTTGCTAAGCATCATTTTGTACGCAACGTTGTTAGTGTACCTGCAGAAAAGCACATCACAGCTTGAACCTTCCATGCCAGCACTCACGAAAGTGTCCACAATCATTACCATTTACTATAGAAATGGCACCCATGCGTTTAACGCTGCATGGACAGCGCAACAACCGTGGAAATAGGTTCCTTTGAATAGAATCCTATAACCCTTCGCATTCTCGTGATGCGGAATTATGCACAGGTATAATAAGTGTGGGCGAACAACCATGATGATAGGCTCATTGGAATCGAACCATACCATCCTTCGCATGCATTAACATATGGAACCTGCGCACATATAATAGACGTGGGCGAAACAACCGTGATGATAGGCTCGTTGGAATCGAATTCCTATCACCCTTCACATACTCGCGATGCGGATCTCGGCACACGTATGATAGACGTGGCAACAAGTGCTGGAAGTTAGAAGATAACCAATAACTATTAGCCACCTTAAAAAGACCCAAAATTCCCCTAGGGCTCCTCGTACTAAACTCATCCTTAACGAATTTATGAATTTCTCAACTCATTTCTTGCAAATTTTAGTTAGAAAAAGTGTTTTAAGGTTTGCTGTTCTCCGTACCATGCTTCGAGCTCTGATGCCAGCTGTGGCGGAACCGCCCAAATTAACCTGACTAAAATGCATTGAAGTCACCTAACACGCGATTATGCACTTTAAGCAAGTCAACCTGGTCGACCGTTGGATTTCATCCGATTAACCACATGAATAAGATCGAGAAGCATCGCTCACGCGAAGGTGAGTAGCACAGAGGTTACAACATTCCATCACATAACTTAGTCGCACGAATTATTACATCAGAGTTCTGAAATTCAAACAAGTTGCAAGGTTCGAAAAGTCAAATAACACAAGCAGAAGCTAAACGTCGATACATGACATCACGACGGAGCCGATGATGACATCAAAAATCCCTTCCCTCGCCGTCCGAGGAGGGATCCCACTCGACTGTCCAGCCTGGAGGGAGCTGGGTAGGCCAAGTGGTTTTTGCAACCAAACTATTGACATCACCTGAAAAGATTAAGCCACAACAAGGCTGAGCAAGTAATACTCAGCAAGACTGACCCGTCCGGTGATAGCTATTTTCACCACAACTTAGACATGAAAGGCTTTCTGGCCTTGGGTTTGCTTTGCCAAAAGCGTCTATAGTTGGTCCTTACTTTCAATATTTTAGCTCATGTTCTACGTTCTTTATCCAGTCTAGATTAGCAACTATTCTAAGCAAGCATAGTTTCCAAGCAATTTATGACAATCATCAACTTAATCTTGGAATCATGTTTCATTGTTACTCAGTGCCGAATAGCGATCAAGTAGTCCCAAACTGTGAGAGGCAGACAAATCGATTTGAATTTATTAACCATGCATGGCGAACCTAATCTCACGACATCCGCGCACCACGAAGGGTCGTTTCATTTGTCAGCCGTCCCCATCGATCCCTTAGGCACGTGTCAGGGCCAACTGCCTTTGGCATGCAATGCTCATAATCCCGGCCTCTGCCATACTATGACCGCACTTGTACCCACATGATGCACCATGGGAACGACGTTCCAAGGACAGCCGGAGGGTATGCCACACCCCAGTTCAATCAGGTACTAGGCTTCCCCATCCCATACTAGGTATGAGATTAGTACTTTCAAACACTTGATCACGAACACCGACATGTTTTGACCTTAGATCAATTTCATTTAGACGGACGGGGAAAACCACCAAGTATCGAACATAAGCTCGACCCCGTCCGTCATCCTTATAGTTGCAACATAAATAAAACATTCAACTCCTATAACTCGCGAGTGACAGGAAATCACTCGACTTTTACCGGAACCTATTAAGCATTGCAACTACTCGACCTTAGCAACTGGTATTCAAACAAGGTACTAAGTTTATGCATCTAAGGTTTCATTACAACTCCTAGAAACGTAAATGCGCAATCAAGTAATCCATAATATTGCAAGCAATCAAGATAGGAATTTATGCTCCGGGGCTTGCCTTCAGGAAAAGTTAGCGGGTCCTCAGGGTCTTGCTCCGGTTCGGGCTCGCCTTCCAAGGGGTGAAGCTCCGCAGCGGGGTCTTCTTCCGGTGCCAGGTGGAGCTCGTAGGTTCCGTCGGTGAGATTTGCTTCTATACGACATGCACATGCAAACATTTAGTTGGACTCGTGCGTTTGTTCAACGACACAAGGCAAGGCTGAAAACAAGAGTCACAACAGCCATAGCAAGGCGGGGTTTACTTTCTTTTGCTTCAACGGAAGTGGTAGCTTTGAACTTGAGTTCGTGTTGAATGGCGATTGTGTACATATATAGTTTCTCGCATTTTAGAGTTGCATAGAGAGAGTGAAGGGTCGTGTTTAGGTGGTTTGGGTGCAATTAGCATAATTACTTATTTCTAAATGTTTTTATGTACCTCTTTCAATTTCCACTTATTTATCATATTAGAGTTGTGCTTTCCTTTTATTCCTCTAGGTTGATTAATTACCCAAAATGACGTCATATTCAAACAGTACTTTAAAGGCATTGATAAAATTTCAGCATCTCACTTAAGCCATCACTAGGTCACTGTAAAAGTTTGGGGCCAACGGATGACTTAAAAAGAAGTTATCTGCATTTTATTATTAAAGGTAAAATGAACTTAGCTTTTTCTATCTTTAAAGTTACTGTGCAACAGGGGGTGAAACTTAACCAGCGTATTAAGGGTAGGTTACAGGAGCTTTGGTGAATTTTTCACAATTTTTGGAGAAGATTAACTATTTATTCTATTTCCTTTGTAATTACACATGCTTAATAAGGAAGGTGCTTTTCTTTCTGATTTGCACAACAATTTACATTTTTCCTGCAAACTTCTCAGTAAAACGAAATTAACCCAACTAGTTTCACATTTTTCTGAGCTCTGGAACAATTCTTATGTAAAAAGGGAGATTTATACTTAGATTACCAAATTAAAGCCAAAATGGTGACTTATAGTGTTAGACCATAGCCCTAACCATTTTTTTGAGCTTCTACACATAGAAACAAGCATCATAGAGGTGGTTGCATAATTTTCCCACTTTTCTTCTATTTATTAGGATTTAAAAGGCCTAAACCATGATTAAAAGTATAGGATATTATTTACCATAGTAACATGAGGCAACTTATTTTTCCTAGGAACTAGACAGAACAAGGATTCCAACAAAAGTGGTTTGGCATTTTTGTAATTTTTCTACGATTTACTGGGCATTTCCAAAGTTCAAACATTTTTCTGGCTATTATTAAAAGAAAAGCCGTGGCAGACTTGCAAGCTAGCCCCTGGGTTTAAGGTTAAACTACGCAGGGGCCCTGAGTTTTTGCGCCCAGGCCCCTGGAAATAATAGGGACGATGCAATGTAGTCCCCGGGGCGCGCGCAGCGGCGGCGGGAAAATTCCCGGCGGTTCGCCGGCGAGGATAGGGCAACAAGTGGCCGGGAGGGTGCGGGGGCTCACCTGTGCTCGGTTTGGCGGGGTTGGGGCGACAGAGATAGCCGGCGGGGATCGGAACGTGGTGGCGGCGGCGGAGCTTGGCTGGCGGCGGTGCAGGCGGCGTTCCGGCGCACCGGCAGCGTCGGGGAGGCCACTGACTGCTCGGGGACGTGCGCGGAGGGGTGGCGAAGTGGGCGGCGAAGTCGCCGGAGTGCGGGGTGGCGCGGAGGGGTGAGCTCCACGGGAGCTTAGCGGCGGCGCAGAGGAGGAAGCGGTGGCGCGTGTGCGGGCGGTGGCAAAGGGGTGGCGTTGCCGGTGAGGGGACCTTTTTATAGGGCCGTGGCGGAGCGCAGGGTCGAGGTGGGGCTCCGGTGGGGGAGGGATAAGGCCGGGAGCGGTGGGTGCACGGGCAAGGTGGTCATTGGCCAGCGGCGCCATTGGGCAGAGGAGGCGGAGCTCCGGGTGGTCTCCGGTGGCGATTGGCCTTGGGCGACGCGCGTCTGGGGCTTCCGGTCTGTCGGGCGAGCGAGGCGGAGGGCTACCGTGGGGGTTGGGCGAGCGGGCGGAGGTGTGGGACGGCGTTAGCGTGGCGGCTTCTCCGGCGGACGGGCGGAGCGCGGTTGGCGGAGCAGAGCCACGACAGGAGGAAGAGGACACGCGCGCAGCCGGCGGTTGGCCAGCCCGGCGTTCGCCCCGTCCTGTTGCAGGCGCGGGTTGGGTGCCGTGGCCCTCGCCTTGTCGCGGTCGCGCCGGTGATAGGGCGCCAGCGAGCTGCCGGTGGGCAGCGGCCACGCGGCGTGCGGCGCGCGGGCGAACGTGCCCTGGCGCGCGGGCGTCGAGGCCCCCTTCGGGCAGCAAGCCCGACCAACTTTGGGGAGATCCTACTCCAGATTTCACAACACAACTTCCAAAACTCTTTTAAACAAACTTGCACAACTCTGGACGCACTTCAAACTTGGTTTAAGATGTCGGTTTAAAAAGTGAAAGGATTTGGAGAAATCTCGTGCTGGAGTTTGCTAAAAGTCTAGAAATCCAGACTTTGCCAAATTTGCTAGAGGTAGAATTTCAAGAACTTAGCTATGTTTGAGTCGATTTTTGGGCAGCTTCCATGTTGAATTAGACCAAGCTGTTATTGAAGGAGTTGCTCTCCAAACTGAGGACTTCAACTTTTATTTAGGGTATTTCTTGAGCTTAGTTCAGAAAATTGGACGAACGCCCTCGCCAAGAGGTGTACTCTGCGCAGTTTTCTAGACTTAGGATTTTAAGGCATCAGGGGTGAGTTGACTGTTTTACCTCACTTTGACCGAGGTTTTGAACAGGTTCTAGCCCGATTTGGACCTGGGTCAGTGTAACAAAGTTGGAACACACTCGAGGGACTACAACTTTCATCAAGGGCCTGACTTGAGTTTAGATAGGAATTCGTGAGATAAAAGCTTGCAAAGTTGGAGGAAAACTCGAATTCCAGGACTTCAGAGGTTTTTAGGGTTCTTTAGTACTCCGGTTTTAAATGCTGTTTTTGACTTCTTTCTACTCCGAATTAGTCAAAGAGCATTTAACAAAAGTTGTTTGAATTTAAAATTTTTACAACTCTTATTTGGGCAGAAATTTAAGTTTGCATATAAAATTCCAAGTTTTATTTCAAACTCCAAAAGAGCTTCTTAGGGTTATAATGGTCATTTCA
Source organism: Setaria viridis (assembly GCF_005286985.2). NCBI lineage: Eukaryota > Viridiplantae > Streptophyta > Magnoliopsida > Poales > Poaceae > Setaria > Setaria viridis. The sequence goes on from NC_048266.2 coordinate 4,811,388, forward strand.
CCTCTTTAATTAGGGATTAACCACTAGTTTATACTTAAAAGCACTTAATTTAGGTAGAGTTGTTACAATGAGGCAGCCAAAGATGCAGAGGTGGGCGACCGCCGGCTTGCACCCATGCCAAGCCTTGTATGGTGTCATGTCATCGAGAGCTTTGGTGGGCGAGCAGTTGAGGATGTAGACGGCTGTCAGCACCGCCTCTCCCTAGAAGATGACCGACATCCCTCTCTGCTTGAGGAGGGCCTGAGCCATGGCCTCCACCGTCTAGTTGTGCCACTCAACGACATTATTCTGCTGCGGGGTGTACAGCGTGGAGTAGTGGCGCTGGATCCCCCGTCGGCACAGTACAACGCGAACTCAGCCGCCATGAACTCACCGCTGTTGTCGGTACGTAGCACGTGCAGCTTGTGGCCACACTCATTCTCTGCAACAGCTTGAATGTGCTTGATGGCGTCCGCAGCAACTCCCTTGGTGTCGAGGAGGACCACCCACATGTTTCGGGAGACATCATCGACGAGCAGTAGGAAGTAGCACCGTCCTTCAGGTGTAGCTGGTGTCACCGGCCCGCAGAGGTCACCATGCACGAGCTCGAGCTGCATCTTGGCTGAAAGCTCGCTTGGCGAAGGAAGGGGCGTCGCCTCTGCTTCATTATGACGTAGGTGCCACAGAGCTGCTCCACGTGGTCGACGCACGGCATGCCCCGCATCATATCCTCAGTGGCGAGCCGCTTCAGGGCCTTGAAGTGGAGGTGCCCAAAGCGCTCGTGCCACCACCAAGCCTCGTCGTCGCGGTGAGCAGCAAGGCAGAGGGGTTGCGCCACCTCCGCGTAGAGGACGTAGAGGTGGTTGCTCCCTCTCTCCACCTTAGCGAGTAGGCATTGTCATCAATCCCAGATTTGGAGCACTCCATCATCGATCTCCACGCGTGAGCCACTCTCATCCAGCTGCCCAAGGCTAATGATAGAGTTTCTCAGTGCGGGGATGTAGAAGACTCCGGTGAGGAGTCAGTGCTCTCCAGTCTTGATGACGAGAATGACAGAGCCGATGCCCTTGATGTCCATGGCTGAAGAGTCGCCGAACTTGGCAGAGCCGCGTACGTCGACGTTCAGGTCAGAGAAGTACTCCCTGCGCCCGGTCATGTGGTGCGTGGCACCACTGTCGAGGAACCAGCCATCGATCTTGTCATCACCGGTACCGTCGCTGAGGAAGACGTGTGCGCGCGGCTCGTCGAGGTGGAGGAGAGCCGTCGTGGGCGATGCCAGTGGAAGTAGCTTGATGCTCCTATGAGCTAGGAACAGAGCCAGCTCCTCCTCCTCCACACCCTGCGCGATGTAGGCCTAGCCATGCCTCGGCTGACGACACTCCCAAGCTCAATGGCCAGTCCTGCCACACTTGTGGCACTTGTCGCCTCGTGCCGTCTTGCGCTTGCCGGCTGCACCGCACTGGGTGCCTCCTCACGCCCCACCCTCGGTGCCTCTTTGCGCCTTGGGCGCCTTGTGCTGCTTGCCGCGCTTGCGGCCACCTGTCGAGGAAGAAGGCTCCCCCTCCTTCCACTCCTTCTAGTAGATGAGCCACCTCTCCTCGGTGAGTTGGAGCTGACCACCGAAGATGATCTCCCACCAGAAGAAGGCTCGTTGCAGTCATCGAATGCCTTGAGTCGCCCCGTCAGCTCCTCGATCGACACAATCGAGAGGTCAAGCAGCATCTCGATGGAGATAGCGAGCTGTGAGTACTTCTTCGAGACTACGCGTAGGAACTTCGCTACATCTTTCTCCTCATTGATCTTGTCATCACCGTACCGCTCCAGTCGCTACATCAGGCTGGAGAGCCGGAGGGCAAAGTCATTGACGTCCTCGCCCAGCTTGAAAGCCAGAAGATCCCACTACTGCCGAAGCTTCTACAGAGTGGACTTGCGGGCGCGATCGCTGCCAACTCGGGCCGCAGCGATAGCGTCCCAAGCAGCCTTGGCAGTCCTCTTGCTCAAGAGGTTCGCCGCCATCTCCATCGGGACCGCAGCGAGCAACGCCTTGAGTGCTCGCTGGTCCTCATGGATGTCAACATCGCCGTACAGGACCGCATCCCACATCTCCCGCACCTAAAGTTTCACCTTCATCACCGAGGACCACTCCATGTAGTTGGTATTCGTCAACATCGGCCACTACGTGCTGCCGACGGACTCTCGGATGATGGCCTTCACGACCCTCGGGGGTCGGTGCCCGGAGTTGAGGTTGGAGTCGTAGTTGGAGTCGAGCCCAGAGTTGTGGATGGAGCTCCTCCTGCTCCGAGAACGCCCGCCATCTGCGCCTTGATGCAGGTCCTGGACCCACCAGTGCACCCCCACGTTCCGCCGCCGGTCCTCGTCCTCCGACTCGGGACGGTCACCGTGCACCTCGGCACCGGCGCCCTATGCCACGCGCCTCAGCTGCATCTTGTCACGACGCACCATCTCATGCATCGCCTCTGCCTCCTCGTGCAGCCGGTCGGCCTCGAGAGGCCGCTGGGTGGCGGCTGCCGTTGTCGCCTGTGCCTTCTTCATGGCTAGGTAGGCTGCCTTGGCTGCACGCACCACCGCGGCTTCCACAGCCACCGCGCGTGCTGCCTGAACTGCAGCCACCTCTCGCGCCTCAGCGTCGCGCAACTGTGCTACCACCGCCACGGCCTCCTCCCGCCGTCGCTCCTCCGCCGCCGCCTCCGTCTTGGCCACCACCCTGCGGTGCCGCCCACTGGTCGTGGCCGAGTGGTGGGAGGAGGAGGCCCGTGAGGCTCGCGAGCGGGTCGGGGAGCGTGCCAGGCGCACTGGCATCGCGCCGGCCGCGCGCCCCTCATCATCGGCCACCGGACCAGCACCTCCTGTCGCCCGCCTGGAACCCTCTTGTCACTCGAGGAAAAAAGGTCAGAGAAGGGAACCTCACTGCCTGCTTCGGCCACCTGATGCCAGTCACTGCCACCCACACGCGCGCTCCTGTGCGCGCTCGAGACCAGCACCTTCGCCTGGCCACCGCGCGCCACCCCCTGCAGCACCTTCGCACACCGCTACCGCGGCCCGTGCTGGTCTGCCCGATTCGCACTACCTCCACTGCCGCTGAATCGAGGCCGCCGCCTCCTCCTCCGAATTGAGTCGCCTCCACCCCACTAAATCAATCCGCGCCCCTCCTCAATCCGCGCGTGCCGCTGCTCGATCTGCACGGGAGAGGGGCCGCGCCGTCGGATCCAGACGTGGGGAAGGTAGGGTAGGGTGTCTGCCAACTGGGGAGGGTGTGCTGGTGGGGTGGGCCCACGCCGCTGGGTGGGGTTTCGGGAGAGAGGTGGGAGCACGGGAGAGAGAGAGGTGGGGAGAAAGAAGGGTCTGGTAGCAATTGTTAGCTCAAAATGATCTTTTTCTCATTCCCCACCCCACAAAGGGATCCTTAAGGGTACATATAGGCCAACCATAGTAGGTGGCTTAGAAGGTAGGTAAAGCATCTGAAAAGCATTAAAAAGGTATCTAAGTAGATAAAGTACATATAGATAGATAAAACGCATACCCAACACACACATGAGTTATTCTATCACACATGACGCTTTCAGTAGTTTTCAGGGTCTGAAACTTGAAATGCCTATTCGGAACGCTTCCGGTCAGAAGAATACATCAACCCGAATACTATCGAAAACAGAAGGACTTGCTGACATTTCTGAAGCTATCAGCAAAAAGAAGTACAGTCCATTCTCATGTCGTTGTATCTGAAGGAGCGGAACTTCTGATTCAGAAGGGATGAACTGTGATGCTGTTGTCAAAAGTCTTGCTCTTGTATATAGATTTCCATTTGGCCTGCGGCCCGTGGGCCGGCCCACAGCACGACATTTTGGCCTGGTACAGGCACGGCCCGGCACGGCGGCCTTGCAGGCCGGGCCTTGGCTGCTGCCTCAGCACGTGGGCTAGCCCGGCACGGCCTGGCCCATTTGGCCCATGGGCCAGCAACAGTTGGCACGGCCTGTTTAGGCCTGCCAGGCCTGCCTCGGCCCGGCCATCGGCCGTATATAACGCCGGCGCCAACCTGCCCCCGGCCGAAACCCTACCCCCCTGCTCCCGCATTGAGCCGCCTCTCGCCCTCGCCCAGTCGCCCTCTCCAGCACTCCCCCCGCTCCCTCCCGGCTTCTCGCCTCCTCCCCTAGATCCTCCGCCGTCCTTGCCCACCGTCGGCTCACCGGTGGCCCCTCCGCCTCCCTCCCCCGTAACTGCTTCTCCACTCTCAGATCCGGCGTCCTCGCCCACCGCCAGCTTGCCGGTGGCCTCTCCACCTCCCTCCCCCCGTAACTGCTCCTCCACTTTCAGATCCGGCGTCCTCGCCCGCCGCTAGCTTGCCGGTGGCCGTTCTGCCTCCCTCCCCTCATAACTGCTCCCCCACTCTCAGATCCGGCGTCCTCGCCCACCGCTGGCTTGCTGGTGGCCCCTCCGCAGCTCCGCTTCCCTACCTCTGTAACTGCTTCTCCCCTAGTCCCCTCTCAGATCCGGCGTCCTCGCCCGCCGCCAGCTCACCGGTCACCCATCTGCCTCCCTCCCCGTAACTCTGCTTCTCCCTTAGCCCCTCCGGCCCTCCGCCTCATAGATCCGCCTCACTCCCTGGTTCCCCACCGTTGCGGTTCGTCTTCTCTGGCTCCGGGCTCCGGCTGCGCAGGTAAACAACCTCTTCTCGTTCCTCTTCTTCTTCGACCCCTCGCAGATCCGCCTCCCTCACTTTTCTTCTCTTGTAGGTCTCCTACAGGGGCCACGCGTCATTGAGGAATGGAGCCGCCGAGGTGACGACTTCAATGGTGGAGGGCTCGAGGGTGTGTTCCGGGTGTGCTCGAGGATGGACGACGACTATCCAACCTGCCTCAATGATGAGTTGCGGCTGATGGGGGAGACCGGAGATGATGATTCTGATTTGGAGGCGGATCGGCGGGCGCTGCTCGGTGGTGCCGTCCCCGATGCTCAGCCAGGTCGTGGAGATTCTCCACCACCTGCTGCTGCTGGCTCTGGTGCTAGTCCGGGCTCGGAGAGTATGGGCAGCAAGAGGACTCGTTCTTGCACCTCTAAGGTGTGGGATGACTTTGAGCCACTGTACGAGGTAAGGTATAACAAGAGGGTAAGAACTGGTGCTAAGTGCCTATATTGCAAGAAAGTTTATTCTGGTAAGTCTGCTAGTGGTACTAGACACTTGCATAGGCACCTTCCAAAGTGTCCAGTCTTGCTAGGTGCTTCACGTATGGCTCAGTCCGAACTCAAGTACAATCCTAATGGCTCTCTCCATATGTGGGAGTACAATCCTGATGTTGCTCGTATCCAGTTGTGCAGATTGATTGCTGACTAGACCTTCCTTTATGCTTTGGTGAGTCTGATGCATTTGAGGAGTATATTAATATTGCTCATAATCCTAGATTCAGTTGTGTGTCTAGGCAAACCACCACCAGAGATTTTGTTAAGTATTTTGATGAGCGTCGTACTAAACTCGTGGCTTCTTTGCAATCTGTTTCCTCTGTTGCTCTTACATCTGACATATGGTCTAGTAATGCTAAGGAAGATTACCTTAGTGTGGTTGCTCATTATGTGAATGCTGATTGGCAACTAGAGAAGAGGATCTTAGGCCTTCGTTTAATTGATGTTTCTCATAATGCTGATAATATTGCTGAGCGCATTACAGCTGTTGCTACTGATTATGGTTTAAATGATAAGATATTTTCTATCACACTGGATAATGCATCGGCAAACACTGCCACCATTCGTAAGCTTCATCCTTCACTGACTGGTTACATGGGTAAACTTTTTTTTCATCAGCGTTGTGCTTGTCACATCATTAATCTTATTGTTAAGGCTGGTCTTGATGTTTTCAAGCCTATGCTTAGTTCATTTAGAACTACAATTTCATTCCTGAATTGTTCTAACCAACGTATTGCGGCATACAAGTCATATTGCATTGCTGTTGGTGTCCGTCCTCGTAATTTTGCTTTGGACATGGATGTTAGATGGAATTCAACTTATCTCATGTTGAAGCATCTATTGCCCCATAAGACCACATTCCATTAGTTCATAACCACTCAATATGGTTTGGTTGAAGGTCAAACAATTCTGACAGAATTACACTGGTATATCGCTGAAAAGATTCTGATATTTCTTGAACAATTCTATGATTCTGCTGTTATTCTGTCGGGTGTTTACTATCCTACTGCTCCATTAATCTTGCATCATATTCTTGAGATAGCTGGGCACCTTAATTTCTATGCTAATGATGCTGATCTGAAACATGTTGTTGCACCCATGAGGTCTAAGTTCTTAGATTATTGGTCTGATATACCTATGCTTTATGCCTTTGCTTTTATATTGGATCCTCGAGCTAAGATTACTGGTTTTAGCAATGTGCTTCAGCTGATGTCTCAGCTAACTGGTAAGGATTATTCTAGTTACTTAACTGATGTAAGAGCTGAATTGTCTACAATCTTTGGCAAATATGAAGCTAAGTATGGTTCTGTGAGGATGCATAGGGCCACTCAGCCAGGCCCTGCAGGTAAGAAGAAGACTGCTTGGGGTAAGATCTTTGGTTCCCAGGCTGCTTCATCTACTTATTCTGCTGCTAGCCTTGGTGCTGGCCTTGGTTCTACTTTTGTTTCCTCCTCCTTGTCTAGGAGACAATCTGCTAGTGCTTTGTTGCAAACTGCTCAAACAGGTGCCTCTCTTGTTGCTGCTTCTGAACTGTCTGCTTACCTAGACAGTGACACTATCAATCAATATGATGATGACTTCAACATATTGACCTGGTGGCATGAGCATAAGTTATCATATCCTGTTCTATCTATCTTAGCTAGGGATGTTATGACTGTGCCTGTCTCTACTATATCTTCAGAATCTGCATTTAGTACCACCAGCAGGATCATTGAGGAGCGACGACGTCGTCTGACCCCTGAGATGGTGGAGATCTTAGCTTTCATCAAGGATTGGGAGTAAGGAGATGCAAGACTGCAGCATACCGTTGACGATACCGAATTTGAAGAGTCATTTGAGGATTTGTATCTTGATGAGTACGATTTCTAATCTCATTTACTTCTTCTGCAGCATACTTGTTAGTTGTTACTTGAAGATCTCTAATCCTCCTATCATTTTTTGCAGAAGCTAGATGCCTGCTGCCCTGTTGGTGCTCTGTCAGTGTTCAGGAGCAAGTTAGAACTCAGAAGCCTCATGCTGTTGTGCTTGTGTAGGTCTTGTGACTTGTGAGTTGTCAGTTGAGTTGTGAACTTGTGTGATTGTGTATCTGAACAATGAACTTCGATGAGCTGGCTATACTCTTTTTTCCTTTGTAGGATTTTCTCACGAGGTGTGAGTTTTTACCTACAAAGGTTTTTAATGAGGCAGCAATACAAACAGCTCAAAATAATATTCAAATTTGTTTGTGTTATTGTGATTGTGAATTTGTGTGAATCTTTGTGAATCTTTGTGAATCAGTTGAACATGTGAATCTGTGAATATGTTGAAACTAAGTTTCTGTGAATATGTTGAAACTAAGTTTTGAATTTGGCTTTGAAACTGTGAAAATGTCTTAGTGTGATAAATTTGATTCTGGTGAGGGGTTTTTATTAACACGTGTCACGGGCTGGCACGGGCACGGTGCGGCTGTTAAGGCCCGCCGGGCCAGCGGGCCGGCATGGCCTGCGTAAGAAGGTAGCAGACCGGGCCTAGGCCGCTTATTCAGCACGCGGGCTGGCCCGGCTCGGCACGACAGTTAGGCGGGCCTAAACAGGCCGGGCCTATTCGTGCCCGTGCCAGGTCGAGCCGGGCCGCCCGTTTGGCTATCTACGCTCTTGTATTCCTTCCTGTGCATCAACATCTGGGTACAGTAGTTCTCAGCAGCTGGATTTATTTGCAAAGGAACAAGTAAAACAGTTAGGCGCTAGGCGGCAAGTATTGGTGATGCAATCGTGGAAGCAGTCCAAAAGAAGGCATTGAATAAAAAACATGGCATTTCTGGACAGTTCATCAAAGTAGTGGAACCATTTTTTGAACTAACGAGTTAACAGTTTCTATGTTGTGACTATTTGTAGCATCTATCCCTCACAGCAAATTCAAGACTGCTCTGAGCATATGAGCTAACACTACATAGTTGCTCTGTTCTCATCAGTATGATCAACTGAACACCTTTCATAAGCAGAGAAAACAGATAGCAAGTTCTACACAGGCTGACAGGCTACTGAAAGAACTGAAAGGCTCTCACCTTTTGACCCGGTGGTGAAGACGACGATCTCCATTATCTGCTCGTCGTCTGGCAGGTCGATGATCAGAGGGGTCAGCCGCCCCCGGGAGCCGGCCCGCACGCACAGCGTGATGTTTTGGGAGTCCTCTTCACCCAGTTCGTTCGCTAAAACTTCCCTCAGTCGAGACACGGACCGGCCATTGAACCACAACGTGCTCCAGACGAGCGCGTTGAGCTCCTCTTGATCGTTCGCCCGCACGTACCGGATTCTCCGCCGAAACACCGGAGGTGCCGGCACAGACCGGAGGCGCCCGCCGCGCATCGGGCCACCGGGCAACGCTGGAGGCTGTTGCAATGGAGCAGACAGTTCCGAATGAACAATTCTGAATTCACGTTGCGATGAGAACGAAATGTTCGGACTCAGATAACCAGTCCTAGACTCCAAATAGACATCATGCGAAAGAATTAGAACATGTGAATGACAGGAACGATAACAAGTACTGCTCCTTAGGAGCGCAGTCTACAACGAAAGAATTGTACTCTAACAAAGAATTGAACCAAGATTCAGAACTAACAGCCTCATTCACAAGGAGAAGAATCCAATCATCATGTTTGAGTGCTTATTGCAAACTGACTAAGAAAATCGCAGACTCGATGAGTGGAGTTCAGTTCAATGCAGAAGGGGACGGCGAACTCACCGCAATCACATCTGGAAGTTCTGGCGGGCCCTCTCTCGGGGGAATGGCCTCGACTACCCAACTCATCATCTCGCTCGGGTGGTCGAAGTTGCGCCACGGGCCGTACCTCCGGTTGCGCATGACGACGTCGCCAGTCCCGTCCCCCTCGTCGGAGGCCTCCGACATGACGGTGCGGCGCCTCCAGGCGCTGTAGTCGCGCTGGACGATGAGGCCGTGGCCCGGAGGCGCGCCATGGCGCGTCATGGAGAGGTACCGGCCGTAGGCGGTGCTGTGGAAGAGAAAGTAGCTGACGCCGCCGCGGACGACGCGGTGCACCGCCCACGTCGCGTTCAGCGACGCCCGGTGCAAGCTCAGGGAGACGCCGAACCCGTCCTCGTTGGCGTAGAGGTACGCGTCGTGCACGGCTCTGCAGCCGCACGTGCACCCCGTCCCAGAGGAGCTCCATCGCCGGCTGGCTCTTCTGCTTCGGGGGACGGCGGCGTGCGAGGGCGTGGGTTTCTCGGCGCTGTGGCGAGGGGAAGGGGAGGGAGAGCGAGGAGTTCGTTGCGAGGCGGTTACGTTTGGGCGCCGAGGCCGAGGCGGGGTATTTCAAGCGCAGGTCGCCAGGTCGGTTGCTGAACATGCCAGCTGTGCACCGGCGGCCAGCCAGCGCTAGCTCCAGCCGCTGTCATGTGGGGCCAAGGGCGATGGAGTTCCTACTACTATTAGGCTTTCAGGACGTTCAATTTTCTCCTGTCCTGATGGACGACTCGTGTCTCGCCTCCTGTAATCAGAGCGTCATCACAAGAATGATATAGCGCTGTTCCCCATGACTGATCATATTGTTGTACTCGTGATAACAGAAGCTGTAAATTGCCTTGTGCAGTGTAGGTCAGATGTTCAGAGGCCTTCGGTAATTGTTGCATGTAGTATCATCTTCTTGGCCTTTTGGGTTCGACTTGTGTTTGACAAATTCAACAGAAATTATCAGATTCATATATTATCACAGCAGTTCAGAAAATAATTTGTGGCAATAATTTGATTCATTGACTGTAAATTTCAGGGTTTCTTTTCACTTGTAAATTGCCTTGTGCCGATCTATTCACTGGATGTTTTTTCCCTCAACTGTTACAAGTTTTTTTTTAACGGATGGCAAGAGTTTTGCCAAATTTTTATAGTAGAGAAGCAGCAAAAAAACGAAATACAGCTAGTGGAGCCAACCGGCCCCCCCACTTGGCAAAGAACAACCGACACCCAACTAAACAGAGAAAAAAAAACGCAGAGAAAACGAAAAAACTAAAGGAGGTTTCAGCTTGCACTCTGCTTGGACAACTGTAGTTGCTGGTGGTCTTCCTTTATGAGGTAAGCTACCTCCTCCACGGTCTTGCTTTGATGGTTAAATGTCCTACGGTTTCTTTCCTTCCATATGTTCCACCAAAAATATATGACCGATCGGTCCATTTGTGGCTGGTAGATGCTGTAGGGTAAACCATGTTGCTAAATTATTCCAGACCGTTGTGGTTTATGTGCGGTTGCATAAATGTGTCAATGTTTCCGGCTCAATGTTGCAAAGTTTGCAGATCGGGTTGTGTGGCCATCCCCTTTTTGCCAATTGTCTGTCGTAAGAATTTTTCTATGTAAAAGAATCCAGGCAAATATCTTGCATTTGGGTTCTACTTTTGCTTTCCACACCAGAGTAATGTTTGTTTTCTTTGTTCGTCCTTGCAACTGGATGAGGTATGCACTTTTGGACGAGTATTTGCCATCCCCTGTCCAGCGCCATTTGATGCCATCATCAATGTCTGGGTTGCGCTATTGCACGTTGATTTCCTCCCATAATTGGACATATTCTCGTATTTCCTCTCTGGTTGTGAGGATCCAACCAGTAGTTGTTTTGTAGCGCTTTTGAGACTGAAATTTTTTCATCTTGACTTCTGGAAAAGTATCGGCACAATGTTTTCAGGAGCTGATCCATTTATCCAAGAGGAGTGCCAGAAAATAGCCTTCTTGCCGTTACCTACTGTCACTATGGTTGAAGAATTGAAAAGCTCTCTATCAGCTTTGGTACAAGGGATATCAAGTCCTTTCCAAGGTTTGTCGTCACTTTTCCATTGAAACCAACACCATCATAACCGAAGGGCCCTTGCTAGCCTTTCTACGTCCAGAATGCCCAATCCTCCCCATTCCTTTGGCATACATGTCGTTGTCCAGTTAACCAAGCAACGTCCTTCATGAACTTTCTCCGGTTCTTCTCCTTTCCATAGAAAATCTCGCTGCAACCGATCAATCTGCTTTATGAGCCACTTGCGTACCGGGAAGATCGTGAGGTGGTAGATAGGTTGGCACGTCAGCACACTAACTGGTACAAGTTACAACCCCAATGCATGCTGCCTGGTTTTTTTTGCTTGTTTCCTTGTGAATTCAGCGGCTTTGGAGTTGTGGGGCCCAGATGTCGATGCACCATAGAGAAATACAAGAAAAAGGTTTCTAACCAGGACCGAAGGACGTCACACTTCATCTCTTCACAGTGAAATGTATTTCTGCTTCAGATAAAATGAGATGAGAATCAGCTTGGTACTACCAGTAGGGTAGATGTGTTCTCCTGACCGAAAGCATTTACAATTGGCCATTCAGTTTTGAGAACTTAATTTTTTCTGAATGCATTAGGTGGAAACAATGCTTGAACAACTTTCCATACAATATATCAGGAAAAGGAGAGTTGATGAAGTTCCGAGCGGTGTTTCGCACAAAAAAAAAAAGAAGTTCTGAGCGGTGTGCGATTTTCGGTTCATGACTCAAAAAAAAAAGAAGAAGTTCTGAAGCAGTGGTACGTACTTTTGATTTCTGAAGAGATGAACTCTGATATTGGGTACAGTAAACATTGACTGTACCATGTGATGTATCAGGAGCAAGGTGCAGAGTAAACACCAGTATGTATATCAGTATTATCACCAAACAGAAAGGTGGTAACTACAACTAATGTTACTTTGCAAAATCGTTCAAGCATTATTTCCACGTAATTCTTTCACCAAATTGTAAGATCCGAAATTAACAGGCCAATGCAAACTGCTTCCAGTCAGCACAATCATGAAACTTACTACCAATAACAGGAGGATATATGATCATGCAACGCTATGTTGTTGAAGCTGTACACTTTACACAGATATTCAACCACACGTAAACGATCCAGCTATTATTTTCATTTTATGAACAAAAGCTAGCTTCAACAAATGATGACTGTATAGTTGATGTATTTATCACACAATAGCCATGATTTGCAAAGTAGACATCAATGTCTATTCGTGTTATCACCCAATCGAGATGCAAAAAGGTTCAAGCATTATTTCCACATAATGCTTTCAGAAATTTGCAAGTTTCAAAACTAAAAGGACAATTCAAACCGCACTTCTGATCAGTACAACGCAGCTAGCAAAACTGGAGTTCCCGAGTTTTCTAATCAGCTGAGAAAATTCAAAAGAAATCATGATAATATTATATCGTTTGTGTGGTTGAAGCTCTGTGTACAACTTCATCAACGTAGCGTAGTGTTACAGATCAGTTCCCCCATGCTATTAGTCCTCAATTTTCTGCACGACAGCTGAAAGCGTTGCATTGCCGCGCCAGATGGAAAGGATTGTCTCTCCAAAACTTCATATGAGGACAGAATACAGCACGGATTTTTTTTTGGGACGAAGGACATGTTTGTTCGTTAGTTCTTTCCATGCAATCACTAGGGAATGCACCTTTCGTCCACGGCCTCAGTACTGGTTGGATTTTGGCCCGATACTAATAAGAGCATTAGCTACCTTTAGTATCAGGTGGAGCCCCACCCGATACTAAGGGGATCACTCGATCTCACAGACTCGTCACAAACTCATCTTCTTATCCTCCCACTCGATCTCCTCTCTTCTCTCTCTGTGTCTCTTCTCTCTCTCGATCTCCTCTCTCACCCTTACACTCTTGAGCTCTCCTCTGCCTCTCGAGCTCGCGGCGGCGGCGGTGGCAAGTGGGAGCCGGCGGAGGGGCCAAGCGGGTGGGAGTCGGCGGAGGCGGCGATGGGGCCGGGGGTCGAGCGGAGGCGGAGGCAGAGGTGGCAGGGCCGGGCGGAGGTGGAGGGGGTCAGGCGGACGGAGGAGGGCAACGGGGTCGGTGGAGGCAGCGGAGGGGGGGAGCAGGGTTCGGTGGTGGGGGAGAGGGCGTCGGGGGATTTGATTTGTTTTTATTTTTTAATAGTCCTTTAGTATCGGTTATTTCAACTGGTACTAAAGGCTCTTTTTTATACCGAATTACTGCGAAATTGGTACTTCCCAGCTCAATCCACGTTTGGCATGCCCTGCAATTTTCTGCTCGATGGGCTTGGTGAGCACGTGCATTCGGGAACAGCTCTCCTCACAGACCTCAGCGATCCAGCTCCGGCTCAACGGGCAAGGGCCGTCGCCAAGGGCGTTGCCGAACACGCCGACGCCCGACAGCGAGGAGGACCCGCCAGGCGGAGACCTGAGGAGCACCAACGGCTTCTACCTTGGCGCCGCCAGCGCCGCGCGTTTTTGGATGCCAACAAGGCCACGCGGCGCGTTCTTGGACGTCAACAAGGGCAGCCCGCGGCACCGCCGCCGCTGCGCGTTCCAGGACATCACCACGGCCACGCCGTGCAGCCGAGGTTTTTGTCCCCGCCCATCACCACGGGTCCACGGCCACGGCGGGCCTCGTCTAGGCTTTCTTGGTTTCCAACGCGGCCAGGCCGCACCGCGTCAGATTCAGGGCGGTCCTGGTCAGTACTACGGAGAAGATCCACATGGAGAAGAAGCCGCGGCTGGAGTACGGTTCGCCGCCGCCACAGCCTCAGGGCGCCGGCGCGGAGTTGCGGGCAGCGACATGTCAAGCTGCGTGGTCCAAGCTGCCACGTCCCAAGAACAAGGCCAATGCAGCGACATGGACGCCAACGCCAAGATCTTCCAAGAAGCAAAGCCCCTGCTCACGCTGTCGCTGCCGCAGGAGGCCCCTGGAACGGCCAAAAGCGTATTGAAATGCTTCCAAAACTGCTTACGTTTCGAACTCAGCTCAACATTCGCCACCTCACAAACAAAATTTTACAAGCAACAGTCGGATTGCCTTCCACAAACAAAATTACTTGACCTTTTGTTTACCGAAAGTATATTGAAGTTTTATTAGATCCGCCTCACACATTTTTACAAGTCCCTGCAGGTATTAAGCTTAAATGCCTCACGGTGGAAAGTCCGCATTCCTTCATCATGTAGCATACTCTCAAATGCATCCATCTTGCCCTCATGTTGCACACACTCTGTGTTGAAACTTATAAGCACTTTACGGAGTCCTCTGGCAGTAGCACGGCTTTCATGAACAAGAGTTCACAGTCAGTTCCTGTCAATCCGGTAAGCTCTATTACCTGTAGGTGAGCCATGGAGATCTCATGGGACGTCCAATGGTCCGGGTGATCGCATTCGAGATCCAAACCTTCAAGTATATCATATGACTGCAATATAGACATATGTAGGTTTAGTGCAATAAATTGGAGGGAGAAATAATCTTCTAAAATGGAGAGTAACTAGCTAGGATTGGTTGGCTTGTGAGGATAAGTAGGTGCTCACCAGGTTGTCAAAGAAAGGTAAATGTAGGCTAAGAGCAACTCCAAGAGTACTTCAAAAAATTCTTCCCCAAACTATGTATTGGGGGTTCTTCCAAAAAAATTTTTTCCCAAAAACATATCAATCCACATCAAATCGCTAATAATAGCCCTCAATATTTTAAAACAGGGCACGTCATCGTATTAGGCCCATCGGAAGAGACGCGCGAGCGTGCGGGAATCAAGATTGGGGGAGGAATGCTAACGCTAAAATATACGCGGTGGTAGGCTGTTTTTTAGCGTTGCTAAAAAATTAGGAAAGGTTTGGGTGGACTGTTGGAGTTTGTTTTTTCTCTTTTTTCCCTTAAAAAAGTATTGAGGTAAGATTAGCAACCTCTTGGAGTTGCTCTAAGGTACCTAAAATTTTTGAATCGTGTGAGAAGGCTTGCCACGCCAACTCCAAAGTCATGTCGTTCGAACGTATTGGAAACATTGACGGTCAGAGACGTGACCTGAGGAAGGTATGGTACATTACTTGTTATCATGTCCATGTCCTCCTCCCATTCCTTATCAAAATAAAAAGAAAAAAGCAATGGGGAAACATATAAAATAAACAATATATTGTACATAAAAGATTAACAAAAGTTTATGCAAATCCAGCACGTAAGCAAATGTAATAAGTCTAAGAAAGAAAACATTATACTAGAGATTAAGTACACATATTTGGAGAAAGGACTATTGCATATCAGATATCACGGGAAGAATATGCTCGTAAAATTGCCAATTCCGTGAAAATAATTAACATAAGTTAAAATCATCTGATATAAATGCACAATAAAATCTAAATAAACAGTGTATCTATATTTTTTAACTCACAAATGATATTAAATTTAATATTGATTGAAAGTTGCAGATAATGTAGGACCCGCCATTCCGCGGAATACATTTTTTTATTGGATATATAAACTTACCTCTTCACCTTCAAGGTTCACGTCAAGGCATATGACTGAGCTACAGTGCTTGAGGAGTACATTAGTACTGTTCTCATCAGTCTCACTAGAATTATAGGGACGATGTGCCATCAGAAGGAGCTTGAGGCTTCGCACGTGCGTCAAGTCACCATCAACCTTGATTTATTGGCGCTTGATTTAGTTTTATTGACGTTTTACTATTCAGGACTCCCGTCACATAATCGTCCAGATAATCTAAAATGTACAGACCAACAAACGCAAATTTTTTAATTGAAATTATGTTAGACATTTCTATGTACTACTCGTTAAGTTTAGACTTTAGACTTTGAATTGTACTAGTTATATGAGGTAGAGACGTAGAGTTGGTGTTGGATTCATGTAACAAACAAACTTCATAGTAGAATGCTAGCTACAAGGTCAATGATTTAATAAACGATTTCCCCATTAAAAATAACCCTGCAGAACAATAAAATTAGGTATAAATCAATTTCTATCCTAGTAATAGGTTCATAAGAAGAAAAGTACCAGACGTCATGTCCATGTTCTTCTACAGACCAAATGGGTCACTCCTTCAGATCCAATGAAATGAGAATCGTCAGATGTGGCTGTTTTGTTCAGATAGCTTCCAAAATCTCAGCAGCTTTACTGTCTTTAGGTAGTTATTTTTTTTGATGCATTCTTGCAGACCGGAAGGAGTCTGAACTGGCCATTTAGTTTGAGTACTAACAAATTGCTGAAAGCATTCTGTAGTAGCTACCATCTCCATACGCCTTACTCCTCATGAACCAAATATTACAGTCCATGCGTGCTCAAAATCACAGTTTCATTGTTTGTGTGTTGGAGCTCTATTGGGAACTTTTAGCAACTCACCAAATGTATGGAAAATTTATTGATAAACTTTCAGCAATTGAAGTCACCTTCCGCCTTCACGGTGCATCAGGAGTCAGGGCTAGCTCGTAGTCGCGGCTGCTGGTTGCGTGTGTGACACAGTCGCAGGTTCACGGCACCATCGTCCGTCCGGGCTGGCCACGGACCTATGGCAGACTAAGTTTTCATATGTACGTCAGTAAGCGGTTTCCGGTTGGGGATGTGCCCGAGTTCTTTCATCTTCTTCAGTGTCAGCAAGGCCATTGTTATGTCCCCCAGACCTCTCTGACCCCAGTTGCTATTGTCGGTTCCCGTCAGAGTTTTTTTCGAGTGAAAGGTTCCCGTCAGAGTTATCATGTTGTTCCGTTCAGTTTCAGGTTTCGTTTCGAGTTTGTTCCTCCACATATCAACCGAGTTGTAAGTTCATTACGTAGGCTACCAATTTTGCTCTGCGTGTATCAACCGAAGCTTAGGGCCTGTTTGGCTCCAGGGTGTTAAAGTTTAACACCCATCACATCGGATGTTTGGATGCTAATTAGAAGTATTAAACATAGGTTAATTACAAAACTAATTGCACAGATGGAGTGCAATTTGCGAGACGAATCTATTAAGTCTAATTAGTCCATGATTTGACAATGTGGTGCAACAGTAACTATTTCCTAATGATGGATTAATTAGGCTTAATAGATTCGTCTCGCGAATTAGCACAGGGTTCTGCAATTAGTTTTATAATTAGCTCATATTTAGTTCTCCTAATTAGCATCCGAATATCCGATGTGACATTGTTAAAGTTTAGCACCTCGTATCCAAACACTCCCTTAGATGAGGAAGAAAGAGAGACATGAACAAAGTAGAGTTTCATGACAAACTCGTTTGCTCTTGCTCTGCTGTTTAACCGGAAGGGGAATCCAAAAGAACTGCAAAATCTACCGAGCTATGCATATGCTATGCATGAAACAACCTGAAACTAGAACTACATCAACTAATCAAGTTCAGATCAGACATCGTCTTCGTAGTCTCAGGCTTCAACCAGGCGCGGCCGGCACCGGCGGTCGATGACGCCCTCGTTGGCGAGCTTGCAGGCGTCGATCCACTCGCAGTAGACGTCGACGGCCGCCGTGAGCACGTGGGCGCTGGTGAAGTAGCTCTCGCTGCAGATGCGCAGGGGCAGATCTAGGTCCCGGGCTGCCCGGGACGAGCCCATATAGTCCCTTTAACATATGTGGTATTTAGCCTAACAAAAGGAGGTTTATGAGGCAAGATTAGACTGTTTTGGATGTGATTTAGCAACTTAGCCCGGGGTGCAGTCCCGTTTTGGATCCGCCCCTGCAGATGCGGCACGATGCCTTGGCGATCCTGTCCTTGAGGTCAATGTGGCACCCGACGGCGTCGGGGTAGCCACGGAACGGGCAGGTGAACAGCGTGTCCAGCTTCAGCAGCTTCCTGGGCGCTGCCATCGACTTGGAGGTCTTCAACTTCCTCTTCCCCATGGCGACGATGGGAGTTTGCGGCCGCGAGAGGGACTCGTCGAAACTCCGTCGGGGCAGAGGAGGGAAGGAATGTGGATCCAACGAGCAACGTTGTTTTCTGCTGCAGAGAAGCCCCGGGTGCGGTGGTGGCTATATGGATGGAGTGGCACGGTAGCATCGGACTCGACGTGCGTGTGTTCCACGCTTCAAAAATAAAGTGCCAGTGTCTAGGTTCCAGAGTCTGTAGTTCTGATCCTGGTTCTGTGGTTGCCGATGGGGCCCACGTGCTGACATGCCACTGGGCAGCCGTTATCCTATTCAGTTTTCACCCACCGACCTGGTGGCTGGTACCGTTGTGTGCGGCGGGTTGGCCCCTTGCCGGCGCGCCGAGCAGCCGAGCACCACCGCGGAGATGGGTGGCCGTCTCCGCGTGTAGGAAGGACTTGGGCGAGGCCATAACTGGTGGCCATCTCCAGGGCGGGCCTTGATGACCTTATGCGCCAGCCCAACAGAGAATGGGCTCTCCGGGACACACCAATCTATTCAAATTTCAAACGGCGCAAGTTGGCAAGTTGCCATTGTGAAAAAAACAGTATAACAATTAGTAAAGATCAATGAAAGGACAAGTAACAAGTAACAACCAGTAAAGATATGCATAATCTAAAATGACCAAATGAAAATATACCTCAAACTTAAGTTTATTAACCATTGCAGTAGACAATGCCTCCACTTCAAGGTCACTCACAATTGATCCAACATTTTTAGAATCTGAATACGAAAAGAAAGATACGAAATCAGTCCATTTTTCAAGTGCAAATATAAGTTTGTAACTGAAAAGTATGTACAGAACTACAGATCATCACCTTTTCTTGCTGCAGCTACCCAATCTTTAGTGCAAATCAATGCCTCTACAATCTCAGGGTCAAGGCGATTACGGTAGGGATCAACAACACGACCAGCAGCACTAAAAGCAGACTCGGATGCAACAGTCAATACTTGTATGGCCATCACATCACGAACAATCTGTGTAAGGATAGGATAGTCTTCCCTCTTGTTCTTCCACCAAGCTAAGATGTCAAACTCACCAGCAATTTTCTGAAGAGGTTCGGCCATGTACTTCTCCAACTCATTTGACCCAACCATACTAGCTTCACTTGCAGAATATAAGAAGTCTTCAAGGTCTTGATCTACACCGCCCATTAATATATCTGTTGCATTACTGGGTCCAGCTCTGCTACTTTTCTTATTTGATGTTGCATTAGCCGAACTAGCATAAAACTGATACAACTTCTTTATCACACTAACAAACTCATCAAGTTTAACTTGATACTCATCACCATAGAACTTCCTCATGTAGTATTCAATAAGCTTTTTCCTGTATCTAGGATCAAGAAAACAAGCTACAGCAAGAGCAATGTTGGACTGATGCCAATATTTCTCAAACTTTTCATTCATTGCAATTGCCATTGCACTAATTGTAGCATCATCACTAAAGCACCATTCATCAAGCATGAGTTTTATATCACAGAAACCTTTGTAAAACAAGTTTGCAGTAGGATATGAAGTACCGGATAGAATTTCAGTGAGGTCATAAAATTTCTTCAAGCATTGATAAAGTGTAAATGCCTTACCCCATTCAGCAGTTGATGGAGACATTTTGTCATACCTACGACGATTTGCAGACTTCAGCCTCACAAAAGCATCCTTGTAGTACAAAGCATCTCTCAGCATGAGATAGGTAGAATTCCACCTAGTCAACACATCCATTAAGATTCAGTGGCACACTTCAAAAGCATTTTCCATTGTAATGGAGATCCTTTCACAGCTAACACAAGTGATTTGATTTTGGTAATTGTTGCTAAAATTGCTTTCAACCCATCTCTAGCAACCAAATTGAGGATATGACATGCACATCTAACATGAAAAAAGATCCCATCACAAACTAGAGAGCCATTACCATTATCTTTCAGATCTGAAATTATATCATGAACAACCACTTCATTGGAACTAGCATTCTCTAAAGTTAAGGAAAACAATCTCTTCTCAATGCTAAAGTTAAGGCACACAATCTCTTCTCAATGTACCAATTAACCATAACTTCAGTAAATGTTTCTGACAGCTTTGCACCAGTATGCCTTCCTTTCACATTGAAAAAACCAATAATTCTCTTCTGCATACGCCACTCATCATCTACCCAGTGAATTGTGACACACATGTATCCTTTGTTTTGGCATGAGGTCCACATATCCATGGTTGCACTAAAGCGGCACTGCATAGTTTTCAAGTACGCATACAATACTTCCTTCTCTTCCAAATATTTATCCATTATTTCTTTCCTAACAGTGATACGTGACTTAATCGGAAAATTAGGATGGAGAGACTTTATGAAATCAACAAAATACTCATGCTCAACTATGTTGAAAGGATATTCATGCATGGTTATTGCCAAATTTAATTTCTGCAAACTAACTTCTTGGTCATATTTGTAGGGCTGAACATGAGTAATTTCAGTGCCAGGGTCCTTACCAACTTCGAGCTGTTGTTGTCCTCTTACAATATTGTGTTGCGACTTCAAATGGTTCTTAAACCCAGTTGTCCCATGGTTTCCTTCAGCTCTGTACCTTTGCTTGCACTTTGGGAAGTTACAGTATCCCCACAACTGCTCATACTTCTGTCCATTCACCTCTACAACCTCAAGTTTCTTTGTAAAGTACTTCCAAACTGCTGATGTGCACCTCTTCCTCCTCTTGCCAGTCAGTTGATCTTGCTCTTGGTCTTCGTCATCCTCTTCATCTTCCTCTAGGTCATCTGGAATTGTAATTGGAGTTGCAGCTTCATCACCCTGTATCTGGACACCTGGATTTGTAATTGGAGTTGCAGCTTCATCACCATGTATCTGGACATCTGGATTTGTAATTGGAGTGGTAGCTTCACTTGGTGTTGAAGAACCCCTTGCAGATGGTGGTGCTGGAGTTCGACAAGAACTAGGAGTAGCACTAGGTTCTTGAGATGCAAGCCTTTTACTTCTAGATCCTGATAAGAAAAAAGGAAAACATTGTTAAATCATCAACCTGCATGGCTGCATCTAAATGTACAACACTAAGAATCTACAAGCTACTCATTTGCTAACTACGAATTTCTCAGTACCTGGACAAGGAAGAAGCGGTGGCGTGTCTAACAGTGGCTCAATAAGCCTGCGCACACTCTTGATCTTGGTCCTGCAACCTCTCGATCCAGAAGGAGTTTCTCCGGTGGGCGCCATTGTTTTCGAGGGAGCCGGCCAACCGAGGGCGGGGTCTCGCGCTGTCGAGTGGGGGAGCTGGCCGGCCAGGACAGGCGGAGACGACCAGGGGCAGGGGCGGTGTCGCGCGGCGCACCGTCGAGGGGGGGAGCCGACCGACCAGGCTAGGCAGAGGCGGGCAGGGCGGGGTCGCATCTCGCGCGGCGCACTATCGAGGGGCGTAGGCGGCCCGCTAGGCCAAGCGACGGCGGGCAGGGGCGGGAGCAGCCAGGTGGTGTCGCGCGACGCGCCGTCGAGAGGGGGAGGCAGCCGGCCAGGCCAGGCGGACTGGCGGAGGCGGGGGCGGCTGGGCGGCCGAGCGCCCAGGCGGGGTCGCGCGCCGTCGAGATGGGGAGGCGGCCAGCAAGTACAGGCAGAGGGCAGCCGCTGCGCTGGGTCTGGGTGTAAACCCTATCTTTGTTGGGCACTTGGGCTGGGCCGCTGGTTACTTGAGACTCGAGTTGCTGGCCTGCTGGGCCTGGGCTTGCTTTGCTTAGGCTACTGGCTTGATGCACTTCTGCTGTTCCGCTTCCGCAAGTGCAAAATTCGGAATTTATACGGTATATCCCGACATGAAAACGGGATATGCGAAAATGATCGGGATAGGGTCCAAACCGATTTCATCCCGATTTCGAATTTCGTGTCCCGTTTTCCATACCAATTCCGTTTCTTTCCGAAAATACGAATACGATCAGGTTAAATGTAGAAATCGGAGCAGAACGGAACGGGATATATCCCGACCATTTTCAACCATAAGTACATGGAAGGACTCGAGAAAGGATAGGAAGTACGGAACAGGCCCTGATACGAGAAGCAGGCCGGCCACATAAGTCCTGGACACTGGGCAGTTGAGGCCGATGCAATCCAGATCGAGGACCTTGTCAACAGTCACGAACCCTAGCCGCCAGCCAAGCCTGTTCGTCGTAGGAGCCAGGGGCACCCGCCAATCTCGCGCATGGATTCCCAGGCGGAGGACGCTCGCGACGGGTCCCCATCCGCCGGCGACGACGGCGTCGACCTGATCAGCGGCCTCCACGACGACGTGCTCCTCCGTATCCTTGGCCTGGCCGACGCGAGGGACGCGGCGCGCACGGCCGCGCTCTCGCGGCGGTGGCTCCGCCTCTGGCCGCGCGTCCCCGTGCTCCGCTTCGCCTCCCGGCCGGTGCCCAGGGCAGCCGGCGGCGACGAATGGCGCGCCGCCTTGGACGAGTTCGTCCCCTTCGTCAACGGCGTCCTCTCCCAGCGTTCTGCCCAATCCGGCCGCGCCATCATCGAGAGCCTGTCGATCTCGTATATCAGGGAATCTGAGTCTGAGCACACGGAAACGGAACAACCAATGCCGGCGTTCGTCGGTGCCTTCCCCGACCACGACCTGGAACAACTGATGCTTGTATCCGTCGGTGCCGCACAAGGCTGGATCCGGCACGCATTCCAGCACGGGGTGAAGTCTTTGATCTTGGACATGCCTCTGCCGGCGCGTATGACGCTTCTCGTAGGAAGTGATGATGATGACTACAAAGACTACTACAGCATTGAGAAAGGCGATGATGAGAACAAACCAGTGGTGCTTCTTGACGGCCTCCCTAGCCCAACAGGGCTGGAGACGATGCGTCTGGCACTAGGCGGTGCGAGACTCCGGCTCTCCTCCGCCGTGACCTTCGCATCACTCAAGGATCTCTCGCTCGAAATGATCAAGATCGCAGACGGTGGCGGCGCTCGCCTCCTTGCCCGCCTCGTGTCGTCGGCGAGCTGCCCGCTCCTGCAAAAGCTGCGCATGAGCAAGCTACGGTTCCCTAAGGTCGGTGACGAGATGAGGCTAGAAGCTGGCGTGCTCTCGGAGCTGTGGGTAGAGTACGTCAGCGTCATGTCGCTGGAACTGAGGACTCCTAGCCTCCGGGTTTTGCACATGGCCGAGTGCCCCCACAGGGTGCTCAGCCTCTCAGCTCCGAGGCTGGAAGAATTCGCATCGTCCTTTCGACTGTGCGGCCCGCCAAGGTTGCTTCAAGTCGATGGAGGCTTGCCGCGGGTGCTGAGCCTCAAGCTCTGCGTCTGGTCACATCGTGGTCGAACCTTCCAATGGGGGCAGCATAACGATGGTTTCGTGCTCCTCTTGAAGCACTGTAGCTCACTCACATGCCTTGAGGTCACTCTTAGCGGTCCAAAGGTAAGTGTTGTTTCTTCACGTGCTGGATTAATTGGCATAGATTAATTTGTCATGACATTTTATATATCTATATTGCATCATTATATATACTGCCTGTTTCTTTTTTTGTTCACTCCGACAAGGTATTCGAGGACCATGTGGACTTGATAAAAGATAAGGTACCACACCTCCCTCAGATCACATCTTTGACGGTTAATGTTTGTAAGGCCTTCGAGAGGCATGACTTTGGAGTTGGCGTGGCAAACCTCCTCACACGATTCACCAATCTTAGGCGCCTCAGCTTACACTTACCCTTCTTCTTCACCCTGGTGAGCACCAACTCTATACCCGTCAATGCTATTTACTTCCTTTTTCTTAATAAGATGATTTCTCTCTCCCATCTGTTGCACTAAACTCACACATACATCGATCTGCACTGCAGCACTATGACCTAGGTAAAGGATTAGGTCTGGAATGCGATCACTCAGACCATTGGACATCTAACGAGATCTCCCTAGCTCACCTGAAGGAAATGGAGCTTACCGGATTGACAGGAACTGATTGTGAGCTCTGGTTCATGGAAGCTGTGCTCGCAAGTGCCAAAAGACTTTGTAGAGTAGCTATAAGTTTCAACGAGAAATGTTGGCAACATGAGGGCAAGATGGATGCATTTGAGCGTATGCTGATCGATGAAGGAATGCAGACTTCTTGTCGTGTCAAACATAAGCTTACCTGTAATCTTGAGTATTAATACATGTGCATGTGGTTTCATCCAGTTTTTCTCATTCCATTTTATATATTTGTTTTTTTCCCACGAACTTCGCTTCGTATAATGAATTTATGTACGGGTTGGCCCATTTAGAATTTTTTTTGGAGAACTTGCCTGAGCAAGTATTTCATTTAGAAGAAGCGAGAGTTTGTACGAAGGACCACGCCCTCTTACCTACACAAAACATCCATTAAAAAGAAAGAAAAAGAAAAAATGACCTAACACTAAAGAAAGAATGAAACTAGCCATGGGAACTAAAGAAAAACGACAACTCCACCATCCCACTTGCGCTCCAACATCTACCTTCTGCGATGATGTCACTTAGCACCGTTGACACCGACGACTCCTTTCCATAGAAAACCCTGTTGTTCCGTTCCGTTCCAACCAAATGTTCCTAATTGTAAGCATAGTGAAGGAATCAAATCCTTTACGGATTGCTTTATGTAACCGCTTACGACCTTGTAGCCACCACTCCAAGAGCTCATCACATGTGTTAGGTGTGAGGGCCTGGTTTCTGGAGGTATGTAGCAGCTTAAACCAACATTTCCTGCTAAATACACAGCCTAGCAATAGGTGATCGATTGTTTCTTCTTCCTGTGCGCACATAGTGCACAGTTACCGTAGTTTGGCAGACCGTGTCAGAACAAACGGTCCGACGTTCAACAGTGTTGGTAAACTGCCAATCATAAGAAGAATTTACATTTTAGAGGTGCCTGGGCTTTCCAAATTGGTTTCCCACCCGGCGGATAGGTACGACCATGGAAAAACGCTTTATACGTACATTTCGCCGAGTAAGCTCCATCCCCCGACCATTTCCACCTAAAACGGTCAGTGGCTTCAATTTCAGTTGGCCCATTTGGGATTGTCTTCTTGCTAGCTATAAGCTTACAGCAGGTACCGCCACTGGAACACTGGTGGCGTCTCCGTCGATGACCCCAATAACCAAAGTACTCTGTTCGGTACTTCAGTTTCTCCTATCATGATGATGAAAGGGTGTTAAGTCCATCATATTGATGACAACTACACCATACTACACTAGCTTGAAAAATGAAAACTGGGTGTACCGTACCGTACCACTGCTCAAATGCTCATGCCAGTTCCCTTCTTTAGCTCTGATGACAACAGAAACTGTAAATTGATAGTCAAGAAACCTTCAGTAGTTTTCAATGCATGGCTGCTGCATGTATAATTGTATATCTCTTGGGGCTTTGGTTTCTTATCCTAGTCACATGTGCGTGGTGCGCCAGAAACAACATGTGTTTGAGAAAATGGTTTTAACTTCGTTTTTTTTTTTGTTAGGAGTTAGGACAAATCTGAACAAGCTACAGTTTCTGTTGGATTTCAGTGTTTTCTGATGGTCCCAATAGAGAATTATTGGATTCATTAATTATACCTCATCAGTTCAGAAATCTGAATTGTGCCAATATTTCTATCCAGTCGCCAGAAATTTCAGTTTTCTTTCACTTAACAGGCTAGCAAATATGTTGAGCTGAATACCTTACTTTGAACTGTTGCAACAATTTGACACCAACGCATGCTGCCTAGAGAACAACTCATACGTTTAGCATGTTACCTTGTGAATTGGCTTTGATCCAGGTTGCGGCACCCAGATGTTGATGGACCGTAGAGGAATACAAGAGCAAAACAGCATCACAGGAACTCCTTTATAAAGCTTCAGAATTGGCTGCATCGGATACGTCGATACGAGATGAGAATTGGCTGTATCTTTTCTGACGGTTTCAGGAAGCTCTTGAACTCCTGGTTTTGGTAGTAGGTTTGATGCGTTCTACCGCGGGAAGTGCTTGAACTGGCTTTTCAATTTCAGAACTTTGGCCTCGTTTGACAGAGCTCTGGCTATGGCTAAAATAGCTGTGGATGTGGCTTCTCTGATGGAGCAGTTTTTTTCTCCGGTTTGTGTGGTTAGAAAAATATTTTGCAAAACAGCTTCTTCTGACTTTTTAAATGGATAAAAAGATAAAATGTCTATAATGCCCTTATCTTTTTCCTTTTTTTTTCTTTTTCTTTCCTATTCTTTTTCCCCCTTCCCTACCCTTATCTGATAAGGCCTCTCCCCATTCTCTTCTTCTCCGTCGCCATCGCCCCACCCTCTAGCCTCACGCACTATCATCGGCGCTGGGCGCCCCCTGACCGCGCCTCGTGCCGCCCCGTCCGCTGGCACCCCTGCGGCCTCGTCACGCCCGCGCTGCCCCATCCACCGGCACCCCCCGACCTCGCCTCCTTCCCCACGCCGCCAGTGCCCTCCAGCCGCGGCTGCTCCTCCACACCTTTGTGTCCACCTGCTCCCCCCTCCGCCCCACTCCCCCCCCTCCCGCGACCGCGCCTCCTCCCCCAAGCTGCTGGCACCCTCCAGCCACGGCTGCTCCTCCACACCTTCAGGGCCGCTTACTCCCGCACGCCGCTGATGCATTGCCTCCTCCCGTACGCCGTTGGTGCTCTCCGGCCCTGCCATGGAAGGGGCAGACCGAGAACTTTGGCCCTGCGGTTGAGATGGAGCTGCAGGGAGCCAGTATTTTTGGCTTCATCTCAATCGATTTGCTCTTGAGAGCGGGAATCACGGGGCTTTCTGGGTGAAGCCATTTTGCTCGTCACCCTTTGGCAGGGCTTCACCTGAAGCTGGTGGTGAAGCCGGTGAGGGAATCCTGTCAAAGGGAGCCTAAAAACAAAACATTGCTACATGTTGGCGCTAGAAATCGGTTAGTCGAATTCCCAGCGTCGGACACACGACCCGGGAGAATCTGCTTAACTCCTGTTCGGGTGATCGCCCTGGTGCAGTTCACGCGGCGTGCCAGCCAATCTGACCTGTTGATTGGCAAGGAAAGAAACGTGTCAGATCCAAGAGGTTGCGATCGGCTAAGGTTCCGATCTCGAGATAGCTTATCAGCGAATTGGTTGATTTGCTGTAATAAAGAAATCGGCTATAATGCAGCTGATTACCGGGCAGCGTTAATAAAGAAGACTACTGGAGTGATCTAATCAATGCTACAGTAACAACACTAGGAATAGATCTAAATCGGCTATGCGTAAAATAATAGATTGAATAACGAAGCACAAGAAAGCCGAAAGTTCTAATTCCTAGCTGGATAACTGGTGATAAAACTAGAATAACAGGCAAAACCTAAGATTCTAGTGAATATCGATAACTAGTGAATAAATCTAAACGAAACGACAGCGATGCGCCCGAAGTTAAAGCTTAGATATTACTCGATAAACGGAACTTACAGAATCGGCCGGAGATCAAGTTGATGCAGCCCTGCCAACTCGTAAGAACTCGTGAAAAGAAGAAAAGTATTGGCGAAGTCGCCTGCTTGAAAGTAAGTACGAGGAAATAGCAGTTTGTTGTATTGAGTTGATGATGATTACAGATCTATGAAGGTGGCTATTTATAGCCTGTTACAAAAGACTCCTTAACCGACTAGAACTCTATCTCTAATTTTAAACGAAAACGAATATTTACAAGTACGATTCGTACTGGACTTGATCATCATGCTCTCATGGGCTGACTCCCTTTTTATCTTAATCCACTTTAAGCCCATACCGGCCCAACTGCTCCAGCCTCTTAATTGGCCGATTTCTACCAACTCCATCGACAAGGGATAGCCGATTACGGCCTACATGTCAGGGGCTCCGATTCCTCCGACCCTGGAACCTAAGGTTAGGCGAGGCGGAGTTCTACCTTCGGAGGGTCAGGCGCATCCGATCCCAGGACTCGGGGGTCGGGCGAGGCGGAGTCCCACCCTCGGAGGGTCTGGCACATCCGACCCCAGGACTCGGGGGTCGGGCGAGGTGGAGCTCCAAAGGTTAATCGGCCGATCCTCGACTGTAGCACCAATCGGCCGATTTCCAACCGTTACCCCTGTGTCTCGCCGCATCTTCTGATTTCTTCCTTTCCTAACGCCGATTTTACACGTGTCAAAATCTGGCGTCAACACATGCCCCCCAGTTTCGGAGTAAAACATAGTCTTTACTTCGAAATTCTTTTCAACTTCACTTCTGTTGGGGGGAAATATTAACGATTTCCTAAATACCGCTTAAAGGAACAAACATGAAGGCCCAGGCCCATCAAGGATAACAAACTAACCGTCAAGCCCAACATGAGCAAAACTCCGCCTCGCCCGACCATGGTCTCAGGGTCGGGAACGTCCGACCTCCCGCCACGAGGCTCCGCCTCGTCCGACCGCAACCCCGGGGTCGGGGGCGCCCGGCCCCTCGCCACAAGGTTCCGCCTCGTCCGACCCCGAGCATAGGGGTCGGACTCACTGAGGCCCCCAGGACGGATATCCTCCTCGGGTGCGGGCCGGGCGGTCAAGGTAACGATCCCGTGGGTCCCCCTTGTCGACCTTGTCATAAATGCGCCGCAGGCCTGGCAGGGAGAAGGATGACCGCGCTCCTCACGCAACCCGCTGCAAGTACCCATGCACGACCACACTGTACAAGCTATAGTGTTGGCGGCTCCCTTCCATTCGCCGCAGTGTACTCATGACCTACGCCGACCGGAGCAGGGGGAAGACTCGCCCATCCTCGGGCCCCGCGCGCCCGGCAGCGGAGATGTGACGCCCTCTCTCCTCAAGCCATCATCAGGACAGTGGCATCCGCCGTCCCTCCCAATGGACACCGGAGTGACGATGAAACGCCTTCATCATAACCCGACGCCTACGGACACCGAAGAGGCTATCTGTAGGGCGCGACGAGAGTTAGCACACGGCCGCTCTCCTCCTCCAGCATGCACGCCGGTGCTCGTTAGGGGCCGGCAAAGGCGCCGGGCGCCTGGGAAGACGGTTTCTTCCTTCTTGCCGTTTTTTTACCGTACTACGTCTAAACTCTTACTGCCCTCATCACCCGGTCTCAAGCTGTAACCCCGGCAGCCCCCTTCCGGTATAAAAGGGGGCATCGGGGGCCGGAGAGGGGGATCGGCTTCTTCTCCCACAAGCCACAGCACATTACTACTCTCCCGGAGAGCACAAGCACGAAAGAGACTTGGGACCAGTCCCTCTCTTGTCGATCTGGAACCCCTACTACAGAACCCCGCGTGGGCAATACGAGCATCCTCGATACTGGACGTAGGGCTTCCCTTGCCCGAACCAGTCTAAACCCATGTCTCCCACGCCACCATCTGAAGCCTTACGCGCATAAAAGAAATTTACTAGTCTAAGTCTTGATCCACAAATCTTGACAACGATAGTTGGCGCGCCAGGTAGGGGACCTTTGCGCGTACGTCTCCGGCCTCAGATGGCCAATTACGATATCAGCTTCGCTCCGGGCTCCCTGATCCATTTCGGGAGCCTGGACTTCCTCACCACCGGGGAAGGGATCGAGCTGATCCCTATCCTCGTCGTGCCCGCTCGTCCTGCCGTCCTCGGCTCCGCCGCCAGGATAGCGGCGAGCGGCCGGGCGCGTACCAGAAGGCCCTTACCAGGAGGACAGCCCTTCGGGCTACGCAACGCCACGGGGGCTTACGGCCACCTCCTAACACGGTCCATGACCGCGTCGCCCATGAGCAACGAGCTTGCAGGCGCGGCGAGGACGACCTCCGACACCGGCTCCAGCAGCGGGAGCCCCCACCCCTCGCGTGAGTGTCTCATGGCCGACGCGCACTCCGAGGGGTCCAACGGCAACGGCGCCGAGGGGAGACAGAGGACTCCCCCCTCGTGCGCTGCGGCTACAACCGGAGCCTTACCAAGGGCACCAGAGTGCTCTCAGCAGCCGGAGGCGCGCGCGGGCTCCCGCCAAGAGATCGAGCATCCCCACCACGAGGGAAGAGCACGACAACGGGCGCGCGACGTCCAGCAGCGCATTTGCGTGGACGAAGAGCGTCCACAGCTCTTCGCCCGCGCCAGCCAAAACGTCGCAGCCGCGGCGGTCTTGCTCCGGCAACTCCCCGAACCGGTGACGCCCGAGGAACGACGGGCACGCCAAGAGATGCGCAACCTGCTCGAATGCGCCGCCGTCCAGCAGGCAGAAAGTTCCGCGTCCCGGCGACGCGAGCTGAATGCCAGCAGGGCGACGCCCGACGCGCCCCCGGAAAGACGGGGGGAGTCTGTCCATCAACGCCCTCCTAGGGCGAATCAGGCTGTGTCCGCCCGACGGACGCCACCACCCGCGGGAGGCGAGGCTCGATCCGTCCACCTGCGCGTCGGCCCCGTCCGCGACGCCCGCGACACCCTGAACGCGCGGAGGCGCTCCCGCGCGGATAGGGAGGACGGGGTGGATCGAGGCTACCACGTTCACCGCGGCGGGCGCTACGACAGCGGGGAAGACCGCAGCCCAAACCCTGGCCCGGCTGGGCCCCGGGCCTTCTTTGCGCGCATCTTGAACGCGCCCTTTCTGCCGCGCTTCAGGCAACCCACAAATATGGCCAAATACTCAGGGGAGACGAACCCTGGGGTATGGCTCAGCGACTACCGGCTTGCATGTCAAGCCGGCGGGGCGGATGATGACCTGTTTATCATCCGCAACCTACCCCTCTTCCTGGCCGACTCAACGCGAGCTTGGCTGGAACATATCCCTTCGGGACGAATCCGCAGCTGGAACGACCTGAAGGAGGTCTTCATAGGGAACTTCCAAGGCACGTACACGCGCCCCGGCAATTCCTGGGACCTCCGGAGCTGTCGCCAGGGAGCGGACGAGTCCCTCCGGGATTATATCCGGCGCTTCTCCAAGAAGCGCACCGAGCTCTACAACGTCGCGGACGCCGACGTCATAGGGGCTTTCCTAGCGGGAACCTCCTGCCGGCCCCTCGTCCACGAGCTGGGGCGCCGAAGCCCGCGAACCACGGAGGAGCTCCTCAACATCGCCACCAGCTACGCCTCGGGCGAAGAGGCTGTTGGAGCGATCTTCAACCGCTCCAAAGGCAAGTCAAAGCGGGAGGAGGATGCTGACGAAGGCACCTCCAACCGCCAGCAGAAGAAGAAGGGCAAACAGCGGCACGAGGCTCCCCTCGTGGCTGCTGTCGAGCGTAAGTGAGGGCAGCCGCCCCCCCGAGGGCACTCCCAGCTTCTTCGACAAACTGCTCGAGGGACCGTGCCCGAACCACGAGTTCCCCGCGAAGCATGCCTACAAAGACTGCAACCTCATGAAGAGGTACTTTGTGGGCAACCCGGTGAAAGGCGACCGAAAGCGAAAGCCCGATGAGGAAAAGAAGGGCGACGAAGAGAAGGAAGACGACTTTCACAAGGTGGATGGCTGCTTCATGATCTTTGGTGGCTCCGCAGCGTACGACACCAAGCGCCAGCAGAAGCTGGAGTGCCGGGAGGTCTACGCGGCCGAGCCAGCAACTTCGGCCTTCCTAGACTGGTCGGGACCGGCCATCACCTTCGATTGGTCCGACCACCCTGGACACGTCCGGCATCCGAGATGCTACCCTCTCGTCGTCGACCCCATCGTCGGCACGACGCGCCTCACCAAGGTGCTCATGGATGGGGGCAGCAGCCTCAACATCCTCTACGCCGAGACCCTCGACGCTATGGGGATCGACCGTTCCCGCCTCCGTCCTAGCAAGGCGCCTTTCCATGGCGTCGTGCCAGGTTAGCAGGCAATGCCTCTCGGGCAAATCGACTTGCCCGTTACTTTCGGGACCCCTTCCAACTACAGGAAGGAGGTCCTCACCTTCGAGGTGGTAGGGTTCCACGGAACCTACCACGCCATCTTGGGACGGCCATGCTACGCAAAGTTCATGGCCATCCCCAACTGCACCTACCTCAAGCTCAAACTGCCGGGGCCCAACGGGGTCATCACCATCGGCACGACCTTTCAGAAGGCGTATGAGTGCGACATCGAATGCTACGAGAACGCCGCGGCCATCACCGTCACGAGCAATCTGGCGGTCCAGCTCGTGGAGGCCACCGAGGACCGGCCCGACTCCAAGCAGCCGACCACCTCCTTTGAGCCCACCGAAGGCATTAAGGAGGTCCCCCTCGATCCCAGCTGTTCCGACGGAGGAGTCGTGCGGATCAGTGCTGCCTTGTCCCCCAAATAGGAAAGCGCGCTCGTTGACTTCCTCCGCGCGAACAGCGACGTCTTCGCGTGGAAGCCCTCGGACATGCCTGGCATTCCGAGAGAAGTCGCCGAGCACTCCTTGAACATCAAGGCCGCCCCAAGCCAGTGAAGCAAGGACTATGCCATTTTGACGAGGAAAGGCGCAAGGCCATCGGCGAGGAGCTCCAGAAGCTTCTGACGACCGGGTTCATCAAGGAAGTGCACCACCCCGAGTGGCTGGCTAATCTTGTCCTTGTACCAAAAAAGAACAGGAAATGGAGGATGTGTGTTGATTATACCGGTCTAAACAAAGCGTGTCCAAAGGATCCGTTGCCTTTGCCACGCATAGATCAAATAGTCGACTCAACCGCCGGGTGCGAAACCCTCAGCTTCCTCGACGCATATTCCGGCTACCATCAGATCGCGATGAAAGAGACCGACTAGCTCGCCACCTCCTTTATCACCCCCTTTGGCCCCTACTGCTACGTTAAGATGCCATTCGGCCTCAAAAATGTGGGGGCTACTTTCCAGCGATGCATGCTAAAGTGCTTCGGGGACCTCATCGGGCGGACCGTTGAGGCTTACGTTGATGACATCGTGGTCAAATCCAAGAGGGGCGATCAGCTCATCTCCGACCTGGAATTAGCCTTCGAAAGGCTGAGGGATAAGTGTATTAAGCTCAATCCCGAAAAATGTGTATTCGGAGTCCCGAGGGGCATGCTATTAGGCTTCATCGTCTCCGTGCGCGGCATCGAAGCGAACCAGAGAAGATAGCGGCCATCAGCAACATGGGGCCAATCCGGAACATAAAGGGAGTCCAGCGCGTCACGGGATGCTTGGTGGCCCTAAGCCGCTTCATCTTGCGCCTCGGTGAGCGAGGGCTTCCTCTCTATCGACTCCTGAAAAAGACTGACTGCTTCGAATGGACCGGTGAGGCCCAGGAGGCACTTGACTGACTCAAGGACCTCCTGACGAAGGCCCCGGTCCTAGTCCCGCCAACCGACGGCGAGCCCCTCCTGCTCTACATCGCGGCGACCACCCAAGTGGTTAGCGCGGCCCTGGCGGTGGAACGAGAAGAGGAGGGACACGCTCTCAAGGTGCAACGCCCGGTGTATTTCATCAGCGAGGTCTTGTCCGAGTCCAAGACACGTTACCCACAGATCCAGAAGCTCATCTACGCCGTCCTTATCATGAAGAGGAAGCTGCGCCACTACTTCACCTCCCACCCGGTAACGGTTGTTTCGTCATTCCCGTTAGGCGAAGTAATCCGGAACCAGGACGCCACGGGGAGGATCGCGAAGTGGGCACTCGAGCTCATGGACCAGGGTATCACCTACGCCCCCCGCACTGCCATCAAGTCCCAGGTACTCGCTGACTTCGTGGCAGAGTGGACGGAGATCCAGACGCCATCGACGCCGGAGAAGCAGGAGTACTGGACGATGTACTTTGATGGGTCGCTGATGAGGGCCCACGCCGGAGCGGGTCTCGTCTTCGTCTCTCCTCTAGGCGTACGCATTAGGTACATGATCCGCCTCCATTTTTCTGCGTCCAACAATGTCGCCGAGTACGAAGCCCTCCTCAACGGGCTCCGCATCACCATCGAGCTAGGCATCCGTCGGCTGGACATCCGGGGTGACTCCCAGCTAGTCGTCGAACAAGTCATGAAGGAGTGGAGCTGCCACGACCCCAAGATGGCAGCCTACTGCAACAAGGTTCGCAAGCTCGAAGACAAGTTCGACGGGCTGGAGCTCAACCACGTCGCAAGGCGCTTCAACGAAGCCGCTGACGAGCTAGCGAAGGCGGCATCCGGCCGAATGCACGTGCCCGACGGCGTCTTCGTTAGCGACCAGTTGAAGCCTTCAATCCGTTACCCGGAGCCGGTAGGGGTCGGTGAAGCACCCCCGGCCCCGGGGTCGGGCTCCGACTCAGGGGAGGCCGGCAGCACGCCACCTATCCCAGGCTCGGGCGCCAGCCCCGATCCCTCTAGCCTCATGGTCATGGCAATCGCGGCAGACCCCACGGTGGGGGCCAACCCCCCGACCGACTGGAGAGCCCCATACCTCGACTACCTCATCCGCGACACGCTCCCGGCAGACAAGACGGAGGCCCGTAGGATCGCGCGCCACGCCAAATCCTTCGTCGTCATCGACCAGGAGCTCTACAAGAGAAGCCACACTGGGATCCTCCAGCGCTGCATCCCGATCGAACAGGGAAAGGCGCTGATCCAGGATATCCACGCCGGAGCCTGCGGTCACCACGCCGCGCTAAGGACCCTCGTTGGCAACGCCTTCCGACAAGGTTTCTACTGGCCGACCGCGGTCGCCGACGCTACTTAGGTAGTCCGCACCTGTGAGGGATGCCAATTCTTTGCGCGCCAGACTCACCTGCCCGCGCAGGCGCTACAGACCATCCCCATCACGTGGCCATTCGCGGTCTGGGGGCTGGATCTCGTCGGACCCTTCAAGAGAGCGCCCGGGGGCTTCACCCACCTACTTGTCGCCATCGACAAGTTCTCCAAATGGATCGAGGCAAAACCGGTGGCGCAAATCAGGTCCGAGCAGGCGGTACAGTTCTTCATCGACATCATCCACCGCTTCGGGATCCCAAATTCCATCATCACCGACAACGGCACGCAGTTCACCGGGAAGAGATTCCTCCAGTTCTGCGACGACCACCACATCCGAGTGGACTGGGCGGCCGTGGCACACCCCCGCACGAACGGGCAAGTCGAGCGAGCCAACGGCATGATACTCCAGGGTCTCAAGCCACGGATCTTCGACCGCCTTAAGAAGTTTGGCGGACGGTGGGTTGCTGAGCTCCCCGCAGTCCTTTGGAGCCTGAGGACGACCCCCAGCCGGGCGATGGGCTTCACCCCGTTCTTCATGATTTACGGGTCTGAGGCCATCTTGCCCACCGATCTAGAGTACGGATCGCCGAGGGTCAAGGCATATGACGAACAAGGAAACCAGGCATCACTCGAGGACGCACAAGATCAACTCGATGAGGCACGAGACGTAGCCCTGCTGCACTCGGCTAAATATTAGCAGGCCCTACGGCGTTACCACAGCCGTAAGGTGCAAGGCCGAGCCTTCAACATCGGCAACTTGGTGCTCCGCCTCGTCCAGGACAACAGGGGTCGGCACAAGTTAACTCCCCCGTGGGAAGGCCCTTTCATCGTCGCGCAAGTACTGCGGTCAGGCACCTACAAGCTGGCGACTCCCGACGGGCAGATCTTCAGCAATGCCTGGAACATAGAACAGCTAAGGCGCTTTTACCCCTAGCTCTTATTTCCAAGTTCTGCACAAACTTGTCTGCAATTTTGATAATTTTCTTTTTGCAGAAAAAGAAAACCCAAGCCGTCTCGGTTCAGGCTTTTCCCGTCAAAGCTCAGGGGTATCCGACCCTGGCCTCGTTCCAGGGCCGCATACCCCTCGGGGGCTATCGAGGGCTCCGGCCCAAGCCACTTGGCACCATCTAAAAGAAACATTTTTTCTTTCAAACCGAGCCCCCCTTTTTCTAAACTTTTGGACGCAAAAAGGAAAGAATGCGCGAACGGTGCTCAGGCAAGATTGACCGGACTGTGAAAAAACCTACGCCCCAGCGGCTACGGTGCCTTCGCCCATCAAAGCTTACTAACACACCCAACGACGCACTCCAAACTTTCAAAGTCCAAAGGAACAAAAAGGGGATCGGAAACTTTCGAACGACAAAGTTATAAAAAAGGCCCGTATGGCCATCACGAAGCAAGTTCGAAACTGACAAATTTTACAATTTGGGCGTAAGCCCGGTACAGCTAACTTGACGGGGGGTCTGTAGGAGGGATGGCCTCATCCTCCAGGAGCTTCGCGAGGGCTTCCGCCGGGGTGAACACCACCGCATCAATCTCGTCCAGCTCGGCCTCGGAGTAACCGGCGGCGTACCCTCCGCTCATCCCGGCAAAGTTGATGCCGGAATAGTGGGAGCCAAAGACCCCGAAGGCTCGCCGCACGCCGGTGTGAAGCGCGTCCACGGCGATCTCGCGACTCCGGCGGCGTACCCCGAGGACACGAGCCGGCAGAGAGCTCGACCCCTCCTCCGGAACCACGCCGAAGCCGTGGCAAACGACGCGGACCGCATCTCGCAGGGCGCTGTGCTCACTACGCTCCGCGTCGAGCAAGTCCTTCAGCTTGGCGAGTTCGCCTGCAGGAACCATCCAAAAAAGCCCATCAGGTCAGGAACCACCACAACACCACGGGAACGCAGAAATGGAAAGGAGTCTCACCGTCGGCCCAGGCCTTCAGCTCGCGCTCTCGGTCAGCTCCTTGAGACACGGCGGTCTGGAGTCCCTGCACTTGCGACCGGAGGTGACCGACCTCCGCGCCAAGGTCAGCCGCCACCTTCTTGGCCTCCTCCTTCTTGACCTTCTCGGCATCCCGGTCCTGCCAAGCCTTGTGCTGCTCGCGCCGGACGTGCTCGACGGTCTTCTGGAGGGCTTCATGCTCCCCGCTCAGCCGTGCGAGCTCCTCAGCGTCACGGCGGGCCCTCTTAGCGGCAGCCTGGAACTCCTCGTGGTCAAGATGGGCCTTGTCGATGACGGCTTGGAGCTTGGCCTCCGATCGCCGCGCCTCCTCCTACGCCGCCTCTTCACGCCTTTGCAGGTCGGCGACGACCCCCTGGGCGGCCGTAACCTGCATAGACAGCTCTCTGGTGCGCTCCCTCTCCACATTGAAGCGCTCCCAGAGCCCCCGCTCTAGCCGGAGGAAATCAGATTTCCCCCGACTGCACTCTTGGAGGGCCTGCAAAGCAACGTGCCATCAGGGACAAAGCAATAGGAAATGATGATCACCAATAGGAGAAGCAACGTACCTGGTTACCAAGGAGAACGGCGTTGTCCAAAGCCCCCAACGCCGAGGACAGAGCTGCACGATCGTGGGCGAGGCCACCCTGCACCGCCTGCCACTTATGCCACTCCGCGGCGTCATCCAGAGTGAAGAGGTGCCTCGGCGGGTCCTCACGGGATGCCCAGCGAAGGACGGACCCTCTCCACGCCCTGGGAACGGTGGGAGCCAAGGCCGAGGTAGGAGCCGATCCTGACGCTGCCGTCGAGGTTGGCACCACCACACCAGGGAACGCCGGGTTCACCGACGGCCCCGGCGCCTACACACCCGTCGCCGCCGAGGCCGCCGCGGGGTCGCCCAATGGCAGCGCCGCCTTCGACGCAAGCGGCAAGATAGGAATCCCCGCGGCTACCTCGCCCTCCGCCGCAACCGCCAAGGGAGGCTCCTCCGCCCCTGTCGGAGTCCCTCGAGCGGGCCCCTCCACCTCCGCCACTGGAGCCACCTCCGCTGGGATCCTCGGGGCGGAGGTCCCCGCCTCCGTCGCCGCTGCCTCCTCTGCCGCGGTCGCAAGGGCAGGCACTCCCTCCTCTGTCGCCGCCGCCGCCGATCCCGCCACGGCTGCGGGGGCATCCGTCCCACCTCCCATCGCCGTCGCCTCCTCCGCCTCGTCGGCGTCAAGGTCGATCACCTCCCCGGCCTGAGGACCCGGGGGAATGATGCCCTGCATTGTAGGAACGACCGGGGGAACCGAAGGCAGAATGGGGTCCACTCCCCCTCCCGCGACCGACGCCGCCGTCGCTCCGCCAGCCACCGTCACGGGGGCCACCTCCGCGGAGGGGTCTGCGGCCTCACCAAGGACCTCGCCGCTCGCCGCGGGCGGGACCGCGGTCCGTCCCCTGGAGGAGGACGACACCCGCAACGCCTTCTTGGGCACCAGCTGCAGGACGAGGCCACGAGGGGCGGCGCTGCACATCAACGAGCAAACGTCAGCGGGAATGAACACGAGAAGGGGAGAGGAACGAGACGCGCGAGGAAGGCCAACTTACGTTCCTGAAGCACAAGGGTGATGCGCGCGCTTCGCTTCGGAGCCCGACGCCGACCCCGGGGCAGCTGGCAGCGGCCGCTTGTCGCCGCTTCGCTGCCCTCCAGCCTCGGGCGCGACGGTGGAGGCGGTCTCCGCGGACCTCCGGGGAGCGCCCTGGGCGGTCTCCTGGGGGGCGCCCCGCGCTGGCTCCTGGGCAGCGGCGGGGATAGGCTCCGAAGACCCCCCGGGGACGCTCCGCGCCGGTTCCAGGGAGGAGCCCCGTGTCGACCCCTGGGGGGCACCCCTCGCCGACCACCCTTGGGGAGCGTCCCGCGCCGGCTCCTTGGAGGCGCCCCGCACCGACCCCTGGGAGGCGTCCCGCGTCAACTCCTGGGGGGCGCTCCGTGCGGACCCCTGGGGTGCAGCCCCAGGGCCTTGCGGAACCACGGTTCGGGCGGACGCCCCCTCCGCTTCACCCCCCGCGGCCGTCTGCGAGCGCACCTCCCGGATTACAAGTGCGCCCGATCGGAGGGAGGAAATCAGCTCCTCCCCCTCTTCATCATCTTCCTCATCTTCATCCTCTTCATCATCATCATCGTCGTCATCATCGTCTAACATGACCTGCCCCCTCCGCCACCATTGGAGCTCCTTGGCGGCCTTCTTCTTCTTCTTCGCCGTCTCCTTGGCCTTACGGCGCTTCTGCGGCTCGGCAAGGAGACGGTTGCGCGTCTGCCGATCAGCGTCCTCCGGCACCGTCGGGAGCGAGTCCACGACCCGGGTCAGCGCGGCCTACGAACGCAAAATGGCCCCACGTCAGAATGATAATTACAAGACGCGAAGAAAGGAAGTCGGCGCCCCAACCCCTTACCAGGTCTATGAAGCCCACGTCCGGGCGCATCGGCGGGTGCCCGGGCACCGGGTACTCGGCGTCCTTATCCTCCAGCGCCTCCAGAATCCGTTGTCGGATCTCGGAGGCGGCAAGCGCACCCGCCGCCAAGGCGGTGCCCTCGGTCGGCGCGTCCGGAGTCATGGCGGCAAGCGAGCGGACCCGGAGCATCAGCGGCACCACTCGCCGGGCATGGTACGCTCCGATGACCCCGGCGCCGCTAAGCCCGCTCCTCTTCAGCTGCTCGATGGCCTGCAGCAGGTCGAAGATCCGCTTCTTCTCCTTGTCCACCGACCCGTACGCCCACACCTCCGGCGCCACGTCGATGGTACGGCCGGTGAACTCCGGCAGGGGGGAGTCTGAGTAGTTCTTCACGTAGAACCACTGGTTGTGCCACCCCTTGTGGGACGCCAAGGTCTTCATCGCCATATACTCCTTGGAGCGAGTATGGTGGAGGTGGATCCCGGCGCACCCAATTGGCACCGGAGGCGACCGCTGCTGCCTCCCCCTCTTCTCCGTCCTCTGGTACAAACTCACTGTGAAGAAATACTTCCATAGCGAGAAGTTGGGCTCGATGCCCAGGAACCCCTCGCACAGTGCGACGAACATCGCAATGTGCTGGATCTCGTTGGGGTTGAGGTGCTGGAGCTCGAGCCCGTAGTAGTGGAGGAGCCCCCGGAAGAAGCAGCTCGGTGGAGTAGCGAACCCCCGCTCGTGGAAGTGAGCGAAGGAGACGACATAGCCGGGAGGAGGCGCCGGCACTTGCTCCGGCCCCGGCAGCTCCCACTCGCCTGCCTCCGTCCTCTCGTAGAGGAGGCCTTTCCGCACCAAGCCCTCGGCGCGCGAGGAGTTGAAGTGAGAGATCCCCCAAGAACCCATCGCCGGAGGAGGAGGAAGCTTGACGGAGGTGAAAAGAAAGTGCGCGGCTAGGGCGGAGGAAGGCGAAGCGGACGCAGGTGAGCTAAGTGCGAGGCTGGAGGACGAAAGGGCTCAAATGTAGAAGGCGGGCGGAACCAACGAGGCGGGCTTCCGTTTTTATAGGAAAGGCGCGGGGGAAGCCAAATCGACGCCCCTGCCGCCATAAATACGGCGCCAGGTACACCCCTGCCACGCCCACTTCCTTTTCGGAAACCACGCGCACGATCAACCGCGAAAACATCCTATTGTGGCGGAACCACCTCGGATTAGCTTGATTATGCAAGGTTAAGTCGCCTAACATGCGACACTTCTGCTTAAACCGAGCTAACACGAGGTGCCGTCGGATTTCATCCGATTTAACCACTTAACAGGATCGAGTCTAGCAAACCCACACGAAGGTGAGCGGTTACAGAGAAATACAATGAGTCCACTGAGTTAAGCAGGTCTTACTCAATTGGTTCGGCCATAAAAATTTACATCAAAGTTTTATAACAAAGAACAACAGATAAAACACTAGCGGAAGACTTCGTCGGGGTCGGATGTCTGGGCGGGGCCAACCAGAACATCACTGAGTCCTCTCCTCGCCGTCCGAGGAAGGGTCCCACTCGACCGTCCAGCCTGGCGGGAGCTGGGGCGGCCAAGCACCAACCAAAAAGGGGTCGGACGCGGCAACTTCACCTGAAAACAGAAGCCACAACAAGGCTGAGCTACTAAGCTCAACAAGACTTAACCGACCGGAGTAAGGACTACTCCTCCTTCTAGACATGCAAGCTTTTTGACTGAGGGGTTTGTTTGCCAAAAGCACTAGTAACCTAAATTTCAAGTTTTAGCTCCGGTTCTAGGTTCATTTACCAGTCTAGGTTGTGCAACCTGTTCTAAGCAAACATAGAGCCAAACAAGATGTGTAGGTATAACAACAAACATGGCCATCATCAGATTTCCTCATTTACTCAGGGTGACATAGCGATCAAGAAATCTCAGACTGTGAGAGGCAGACGAATCGATTCGAGTTCTTTAACCATGCATGGTGAACCTAGCCTCACGACATCCGCGTACCCGGAGGTCGCTTCCTGTGTCGGCCTTCCCCATCAATCCCCTAACCCGTGTCGGGCCCATTTCCTTTGGTGCAAGGTTCCACAGACCCGGCCTCTGCCGTCCTGTGACCACGCTTTGCCACCATGTGCGACAACCAGCAGGGGAAACTCCGTTCCAAGAACAATGGGGCGACCGCTCACGTCTAGGTTCAATCAGGTACTAGGCTTCCTCATCCCATACTAAGTATGAGGCTAGTACTTTCAAACACTTGATCATGAACACCATCACTGTCGGGCCTTAGCAAGTTTTCATAGACAGACGGAGCGACCATCCGACCACCAAAAAGTTACCAAACCCTGCCCCGTCCATCGTCCTTATAGTTGTAACAGGAGAGTAAATCATGCAACTCCTACAACTCGCGAGTGACAGGAAATCACTCGGCTTTTACCGTTTTCCTAATTAAGCAATGCAGCTACTCGGTCCAACAGCTAGTGCTCATATCAAGGGTCAACTAGGTCGTGCATCTAGGGTTTCACACAACTCCTAAACGTAAATGCACAAACATGCTATACGGAAGGCATGCGCAAGTTTGGCAAAACTCGTAGGATTCTCATGCAACCGGGGCTTGCCTGCAAGCAAAGGGGACGGAAGCTGCTCGACTTCTGGGGCGACTTCGGCTTCCGCGGGCAGGAACTCGGCTACAGCTTCTTCGTCGGGCGCCGGGTGCAACTCGTAGAAGCCGTCGGCGAGGTGCAGCTCTACACGAATGCAATGCAAGGGTTAGCTTAAACGTTTATTTCAACAGCAACACTGGCTCGCCTGAGCCCAGAAACTTGCGACAAGGAGCAGGAGGTTATGGTGGTTCGAGAGAGCCGATGATGATCAAGAGGTAAGGGTAGGAAGGAACTAGTGGTCTGATCCTTGAACTAGAGGATGTGATAACTGGGATCCTTAGACGCAAGCGCTACACGGTTCCCAAGTTTTACACTTACACCCTCGAGTTGAAGAAAAAGATCACAGCCAAGCCCTCGGGTGAGGCGGATAAGGGTCGGCGGAACAGACAGGGTCGGACGAGACGGAACCGGGGTCGGGCGGATAGGAGGGGTCGGGCGAAGCGGACTTAGGGTCGGCAACTCACCTTCTTCCTGAAAGGAAAGCTTGGGGTCGGGAAGGGGCAGACTTGGGCGGAGGGACTAAAGCTTTGAGCAAGGGCTAAGACCGGCAATGCTCCGGCGGCGGCGCTGCTTCTTGTGGATCACAAGAGAGCTCTACGCAGCACAAAGGAGCAAGCTGCTGGGTGACTTGGAGGAATTGAGAAGGAACTGGGAGAGGAACTTCTCAAGAACTGGGTGGGTGGCGCTAGGAGCTTGAGCAGGGAGCTAGAGAAGGCTAAAGGCAACAAAGGCGGAGGGAACTCCGGTGACGGGGGCATTCCTTTTATAGCTGCTGGAGCAGAGGAACGGAAACGTCGCGGAGAGAGAGAAGGGGAGCGGCGCGAAGGCCGGGGAGAAGCAATGGAGTGCTCTGCCGTGGCGGTGATTGAGCAACCAGGGCGGTGCTGCAGAACTCCGGGGGTGACGCCAGCGATCATTGCGCTATACCGTCAGGGCGGCGTAGGCGCTGGTAGACCGGTGGTTGGGATTTGGCGGAAAGCGGGCGTCGTCGTGCGGAAGAGGTGATAGAAGCGACCGGTTAAACGGCGCTAGAATCGAGGGCGCACAGGTGAGGAGACAGGCGGACGCGGGTGCGGGGGAGAGCGCGGAACAACAGATTGTCGGGCGGCTTCTGACAGAGCGGGGAAAGGAACTGTCGCGGCCGCGGTCGGGGTTGGCGGTGGGGGAATTGTCGTGTAGCGACGACCGGGCGGCGCAACTGTTGCTGAAAGGACGGAAAAGACGGGCGACATCGATCTCCGGGGCCGGGATCTGGTATCGTGATGATGGGCGCGGGAGGCGAGGCTCTGCAGAAAGGGGTGCAGAGGGCTTCCGCTGCCATTGGGGAAAAGGGGCACGGGAACCCACTCTGTTGCTTGCCAGAGACAAAACTGGGCGATGGCGTCAGAGGAGACGAGCCACGCGGCAGGAAGGCTCTGAGGCGGCCATGCAACTCGAGTGCGGCTGGCGCGGGGGATCTGGAAGAAGATCTCGCGGGTCCACCGGGGGATAGATCGGACGGGTGAGGAAGATCAGCAGGATCCGATGGCGGGTTGAACTCGCCGGGGTCGGGAGAGAAGCGAAGCAGGAAGGGGTCGGATCTAGGGGTCGGACTGGCGGAAGACTGAGCACTTAGGTGTGGTCAACCAAACAGCTGACTAAGGTTAAGGCTGAGATCAAACCTAACTGGGAAAGGTTAGGGGTCGGTCGTTACAGCCTACCCCTCTTAAAAAGAATCTCGTCCCGAGATTCAAGGATCAAGGGTGTGCTGTTCTTACCTCCTTGATGGGACAGAAAACCTGGGAAACGCTTGTTCAGATACTCTTCCATTTCCCATGTTGCTTCATCTTCGGTGTGGTTTCTCCAAAGGATCTTGTACATCTTTACCACTTGGCGTCGGGTGTGCCTTTCCTTTTGGTCAAGAACTCGATCTGGGTACTCGGCGTAGGTCAGGTCAGGTTCTACTTGAAGCTGTTCTTGTTCTAAGATCTCCGCTGGAACTCGGACACATTTCTTCAGTTGAGACACATGGAAAACATCATGTATGGCTGATAGCTGTTCTGGGAGTTGGATCCGGTAAGCAACGGGTCCACATCTCTCCAC
The DNA here is from genome assembly GCF_005286985.2 of Setaria viridis. NCBI lineage: Eukaryota > Viridiplantae > Streptophyta > Magnoliopsida > Poales > Poaceae > Setaria > Setaria viridis. The sequence continues at coordinate 4,854,770 of NC_048266.2, forward strand.
AATCTCATAAGGGCCAACATAGCGGGGAGCTAACTTGCCTTTTATTCCAAACTGCTGCACTCCTTTGGTCAGGGATACTCTAAGGTACACATGATCACCAAGGTTGAACTGCAGGGGTCTCCTTCGCTGGTCGGAGTAACTCTTCTGTCGAGATTGGGCAGCCTTAAGATTTGCTTGAATTACCTTCACTTGCTCTTCGGCTTCTGCCACTAAGTCGGGGCCATAAACCTGTCTCTCTCCTGGTTGGGACCAGTTCAAGGGTGTCCTGCATCTCCGGCCGTACAGGGCCTCAAACGGTGCCATCTTCAAACTGGCCTGATAGCTGTTGTTGTAGGAGAACTCTGCTAAGGGCAGGCACTTGTCCCAGCTTTTATCGTAGTGGATAACACAAGCTCTTAGTATGTCTTCGAGGATCTGATTTATTTTCTCGGTTTGGCCATCGGTTTGGGGATGATATGTTGAGCTTCGGATGAGCTTGGTGCCCATAGATGCTTGTAATTGCTCCCAAAAACGTGCCACAAACTGAACTCCCCTATCTGAGACGATAGTCTTGGGTACACCATGTAGGGAAACAATACGGTCGAGGTACAACTCTGCATATTGCTTGACCGTATAGGTGGTACGAACAGGAAAGAAATGTGCTGTCTTGGTCAGACGGTCCACTATAACCCAGATGGAATCACACCGTTGAGTTGTAACGGGTAATCCAACTATGAAGTCCATGCTGAGGTCTTCCCATTTCCAAGAGGGAATAGGTAGCGGCTGCAGGGTTCCTGCTACCTTCAAGTGACTGGCCTTGACACGTTGGCAGGTGTTACATTCTGAAACATAACGAGCTATCTCCGGTTTCATCCCACTCCACCAAAAGGTCTGACGGAGATCATGGTACATCTTGTTGCTGCCAGGGTGGATTGAGAACTTGGAAAGATGAGCTTCATCTAGGATCTGCTTCCTCAACTCGGGGTCGGCGGGCACTACTAGTCGGTTTCCATAATACACACCTCCCGTTTCGTCCTGACGGAATTGCTTATATCCTTCCTCCTTTGCTGAGATCTTGCTGATGATCCGTTTTACATCCTTATCCTCCACTTGTGCTGACCGAATTCGGTCCTCCAAAACTGAGTCAAGGATGATGTGATCAAGGGTTCCATGGGGAACAATCTCCAGACTTAGTTTTCCCATCTCGTGACACAGGGTGTTGGTGAAGGCTGTTGACAACAAGCAGTGGCAATGGGGTTTGCGACTGAGGGCATCGGCTACCACATTGGCCTTGCCAGGATGATAGTGCACTTCCAACTCATAATCCTTTATCAACTCCAGCCATCTTCTCTGACGCATGTTGAGGTCGGCTTGAGTGAAGATGTACTTGAGGCTCTTGTGGTCGGTGTAGATGTTGCAGTGAGCTCCCATTAGGTAGTGCCTCCATATCTTCAAGGCATGTATCACTGCTGCCAACTCAAGGTCATGGGTCGGGTAGTTCAGCTCATGAGGTCGTAACGCACGTGAGGCATAGGCAATGACTCAGCTGTCTTGCATAAGAACACATCCTAGTCCAGTGCCAGAGGCGTCACAGTATACGTCATACGGCCTAGAGGGGTCGGGTTGAGCCAGAACTGGGGCGGTGGTTAGCAAGTGCTTCAGGATCTTGAAAGCTTCTTCGCACTTGGTGTCCCACACAAACTTGACCTCTTTCTTCAGCAACTCGGTCATCGGCCTAGCTATCTTGGAGAAATCCGGTATGAAACGCCGATAGTAACCTGCCAGTCCAAGGAAACTCCTGATCTGGTGTACCGAGGCATGAGACTTCCATTCCATGACTTCTTGCACCTTACTGGGATCCACGGCAATACCGTCCCTGGAGATAGTGTGTCCCAAAAACTTGACACTATCTAACCAAAACTCACACTTGGAGAACTTTGCATAAAGCTGGTGATCTCTCAGACGTTGGAGAACTATGTGAAGATGGTTGGCATGCTCCTCCTCATTCTTCGAGTACACTAGGATATCATCAATGAACACCACTACAAACTTGTCCAGCTCGGGCATAAACACCGAGTTCATAAGGTACATGAAGTAAGCGGGTGCATTGGTGAGTCCAAAGGACATGACTAGGTACTCGTACAGTCCATATCTGGTGGAGAAAGTTGTCTTGGGTATGTCGCAAGGTCGAATCTTGATTTGGTGATAACCAGATCGAAGATCGATCTTGGAGAACACTTTTGCTCCGGCTAACTGATCGAACAAGACATCAATGCGTGGCAGTGGGTACTTGTTCTTGACTGTTACCGCATTGAGGGGTCGGTAATCCACACACATCCGTAAACTGCCGTCTTTCTTCTTCACAAACAGGGCGGGGCAACCCCAAGATGATGTACTGGGTCGAATGAAGCCCTTTTCCAACAGATCATGCAACTGGGTCTTCAACACGGCTAACTCAGCGGGTGGCATCCGATAGGGTCTCTTAGATATCGGGGCTGTGCCAGGAACCAACTCTATGGAAAACTCAACTTCTCGATCAGGTGGCATACCCGGCAAATCTTCTGGAAACACATCTGGGTACTCACTGATAACAGGGAGGTCTTCTAAGCGGGCTCCCAAGAGAGGGTAAGCACAAGGAGTCGAAGACTCAGGGTGGGTTAAAGATAGGGTAGAACTGCCATGAGAGGGCGAGCTGATGTAAAGAGATCGGGCTGATGTATCTAAAACAACATGATGTCGGGCCATCCAATCCATGCCAAGGATAACATCTAGGCCTTCAAGGTCAAGGATGATATGGTTTTCCTTGAAGAGGGTGGGGCCTAGCTGGAGAGGTACAAGAATAACGACCTGATCCGACGTTATCCTTCCTCAAGGAGTGGCGATCACATAGGGTTCCTTAGTGTGACCGACACTTAGCCCACATCTTTCCCTTACCTTACTCCCGATAAAGCTATGTGTTGGCGCTAGAAATCGGCCAACCGAATCCCAACGACCGACACACGACCCGGGAGAATCTGCTTAGCTCCTGTTCGGGTGAATGCCCTGATGCGGTTCGCGCGGCGTGCCAGCCAATCTGACCTGTTGATTGGCAAGGAAGAACACGTGTCAAGTTCAGAAACCACGATCGGCTAAGTTTCCGATCGAGAGAGTTTATCGGCGAATCGGCCGAGTTACTGTAATAACGAAATCGGCTATAAGACAGCACGATCCCTGTAGCCTTGTAGACAGAAAAATACTAAGTAATTGGTACAAAGCTTGTGATGACAGCACTAGGAAAAGATCTAATCGGCAACGAATGGATCTAACGACGGAAAATAATGAAAGCTGATACTACCGATTCCTAGCGGGATAATTGATGATAAAAACTAGGAAAACAGGTAAAAACCTATGAATCTAGTTGATACTGATAACTGATGAATAAATCTAAACGAAACAACAGCGATGCGCCAGAAGTTAAAGCTTAGATATTACTCGATAAACGGAACTTACAGAATCGGCCGGAGATCAAGATGATGCAGCCCTGCCAATCCGCACGAACTCGTGAAAAGAAAAAGTAATGGCGAAGTCGCCTGCTCGAAAGTAAGTACGAAGAAAAAGGTAGCTTGTTGTATTGATTGATTGTTGTTTTTACAGAGTTACAAAGGTAGCTATTTATAGCCCTGTACAGATAATTTCTTAACCGACTAGAATTCTATCTCTAATTCAAACAGAAAACAAATATCTACAAGCACAATTCGTGCCAAATTAGTTACCCCACGCTACGTGGGCTGACCTCCACTTTATCCTTCCATCCCTTTCCAAGCCCATACAGGCCCAATTAGTCCATCTTCCTGATCGGCCGATTTCTCATCGGCAAAGGATTACCGATTGGGATTCTGGTGCATTTACCCTGAAGCGAAGCAAAAGCTGCCAGCCGATCCCGCATTATAGCACCATTTGACCGATTCCCAACTGTACTTCTCTGACTTCTTTTCTCCTTGGCGCCGATTCTACTGGTGACGAAATCCGGCGTCAACACATGCCCCCCAGTTTCGGAGTAAAACACAGTCTTTTACTTCGAAATTCTTTATAACCTCCCTTCCGAAACGGCCGCAGTGAAAATATCCTTCCGTTTCGCGGTCTCCCGGCTGATCATTGCAATTTTTGAAACGGGCGCCCACGACAGCCACTATCCCGAAAAACTCGACGCGCCGGCGCGGTGAAAATTCCATCTTTACCCCCTCTTCAGGCACCTTATAAATAGCGTTTCACCGCAGCTCATCTTCAAGCTCACGTCTCTTTTTCCAACGCGCGCGCATCCTTCTTCTTTCAGCTCTCCCTTGCCATCGAAGTCTTCTAGTTCCAGTTCCTGTTACTTCTTCCCCCTTCCCTTCGATGGCGACTCCTTCCGGCAGCTCCCCCGCACGCGATGCTCCAGAGATAGTGCCTCCGGTGGTGGTAGCGACGGCCGTCACTTCATCTGCAGATGAAAGAGCTTCATCAGAAATCCCAATGGCAGTCCCCATCACGGCCCCGTCATCCACGTCCGCGTCGGCGACCACACCGATTACCCAGAACTTTATCCCGGAGGTAAATACCGAATCCTTCCCCTATCGGCAACGTATTTATCTTAGATCTACTCCTTACACTCCTATGCCCCTTTTCCTTTTTTAGGCGGTTAGGCATAGAATTACTATTCACCTCACGGGCAGTCCTGGCCTTGTTTGCCTTGGTCCCATGGGAGACCCAGATCCGGCAGATCTTATAAATTTGGAAACTGATCGGATACCCCTCAAATGATCCGATATGAACTTAGATCAATGGGTGAGCACTTTCAGATCTTGGCCGAATGAGACCCCAGGTTGGAGGGAATGGTACCAACGGGTGGCCGCGTCCAAGAGTGTCTTGTGGGAAGAACTCAAAATCGGCCAATGCATCAACCTCTCCCTATCTCAAATGGAGAAAAATGAGCCGTTAGTGATGGCGGCTTCCTATTTTTGGTCTGACGCACTTAATGCGTTCTTATTTGGACACGGTCCTATGACCCCCACTCTGGCCGATGTGGTCCTCTTGACCGGCCTGGACATATCTTCTCCTGACACACCTTTCCACCTTTTGACCGCAACGTCGCATCGGCTGGACACAAGGGGAATCGGCGGCTGGAAGGGCTTTATCAGTAGTAACAAGAAGACCGGTACTGTTGAGAACAGGGAACACACCGCTTTCCTGATGATGTGGCTAGAAAAACACCTTTTCTGTGGAAGAGCCGCCGGCCTAACAACCAACACCCAATCCTTAGCTGAAGCACTGTCTAGAGGAAGCCATATTCCTCTCGGGAAACATCTTCTGGGTGCCGTGTACCATATGCTCCATCAAATCGGCACAAAACTTTCCAAGGGAGAACCAATCGGCAACCCAGGTGGGCCTTGGTGGTTTGTCAATCTATGGTTGAACCTTTACATGAACAGAATCACCCGGCAGCCAGTGGACCATATGATGTTTCCCAATATCGAATCGGCGGAGGACCCTACCGAGCGTCGCCGATGCATGTCTTTTGGTGAAGCAGCGTCAGCTTTTCCAGGTTGTGCGTATTCTGCTACGAAGGTAGCTGAGTACTTCCGGTGCTTTTATAATGGATTTAATGAGGACGCGACCATCTGGTTTCCATACCAGCGAGACATTCCAGTCTTTGAGCTCCCCTCCTGCTTCGATTCAACTTCTGGCCGGTTTGATGAAGATCTTTATGAAGAACTGATCAAACCAGGGCTCCTACCGGCCAACTTCTTTTCGGGGAAAGATGCCCCTACATACGAATTCTACAACCCGTCTACTGCCGCACGACAATTTGGCATGGGTCGATTGCCGATACAAGTGTATTTTGCTGGCCGAATCAAATTCAGAGATGTGCTCACTACTGGCCTGGATTACTGTCGGCTGCGAGACCGAATTCCAAACTCCAGTACGATCAATTTGAACGACTGGCTATTATTTCCATTTGCCGTCCAGCCGTTCAAACTTTGGTGGGCCGAATGGAAGCAATTTCTATTCTGCAACTCAGCATCGGCATACTGCAACCTTCTAGACCCGGCCAACATTGATCCCAACGCTGAGGTATTTCTGATCGCCGATTTTTATTCTCCCCAACATGATTGAGCACTAATGATTTCATTATTTCTTCAGGCCGGGAATCGGAATCCTCCAACGCATAGCCGCAGCGGTCGGCCAATAGAGAATTATCCATACACCACCTATCCTCTTATCGGCTACGACGCTCCGTCAGTCGACATGATCGCTGGCTGATCGAAGAAGGTCCATAAGAAAGTCGTCAAGAAAACCAGTCGTCGAGTCCGGGCTCGTACGGAATCGGCAGATCCTCCTGTGCTTGTATCGGCAGAAACTTCGACTGCACCACCTTCCCAGATCACACAAAGTGCCGATACTCAAGCCATCACACAAGCCGGAGCGGTTGCCGCCTCACTATTGTTGGAAGCTTTACAAGTGAGTTCAAGCTTTACCGTTTCCGATTGTCATTCTGATATTAACTCTTCTTAACTTTGTGCTTCTTAGAGTACCTCTATGGAAATACCACAATCGACGACAACTCGACCGAATACCAACGCGCCCCTGCCCTCATCCATTGAGGTACGGTACTTATCTTACGGACTTCCTTCGGGTACTTGCATAATATATTTAACCGATTCCTCGACGCAGGCCATCGGCACACCGAGCGTTTCTCGACAACCGATTCCTTCTCAGGGAGCTGGTCCGAGCACCGCGCCGATTGTTGTGGAGTCCTCTTCATCAGATGAACCTATGGCACAGGCCACTGAGCAAGACACAACGGCTTTACAAGCGCAGCATGAAGAAATTCGTTTTAAAATGGTAAATTCCTAAACCAGCTTTCAACCAGCCGATTTGCTCTGATCCCCCGCCGATTCACCCCTTTTTCCTTATTTTCTTAGGAACAAGACTCCCCCAACAACAGCCTTTTCTCCTTCGCGGTTGCTCTTTCTGATGATGAGGAAATCGCATCCCGCCAAGTCGCTCTAAGCTCCGTTCCTGACGACGTCCGAGCTAAACTTACCAATATCCGATCCCTCCTGCAAGGGGACATCGGCCGATTGGTAGAAGATGCTTCGCCGATTCGGCAGCTCTTTAGTGACGTCAGCGGACGGGTACCAGAGGAAGCGGAAGAGGCCTTGGCACCGGCGGCCTTTATCGAGTCCATGAGGATCCCAGTCTTTAGGGCCCTTCGTCATATGGCCGATCGCGCGAAACTGGCCAAGATTCGTGAAGATGAAAATGCTTTTAAGCGTCAGGCTCAAGAAGCGAATCGGCGTATCCATGTCTTAGAAGATTCACGCCCGGCGATCATTAGTGAAATAGATCGCCTCAAACGACGGAGGGCGGAACTTGCCAAAGAGATGGAGCAAGTGACCAAGGCAATCGGCGCCGAAGAGAACAAGCTTCAAGAGTTACCCTCTGCTATTGCCGATTTGACACGGGAGAGGCAGCGTTTTGCTCAAGAGGCTCTGAGACTCCACCGCAACGCATCGGAGGTCCCTGGATCGGCAGAAGAAGACCAACGGATTCTTGACTCTGCCGATCAGATCCGGCGTCGGGCCGTCACGGCTATCGATACCCTTTTGGGTAATCTGTAAAACACTGACCGTCTTGTACGAACATTTACTACCTTCTTTGACTGACCCTTCGCGACGCCCTCTATTTACTGCCTTCCTTATTACTGATGGGACGTGGCCTCATCAGATTTCCACGTATTTTCCCCCATAAATATCGACCTCGGCGCCTACTCCCGATAGCATCGACCTGGCTCCCATTTCGCCTTTCCTCTTCTTCTCATCGGCGCGACTATTTCGTCATGGCCTCATCGTCATCCTCTTCTGTTAACCAGGTGAAGTCCCGACCTCTCCTCTTAGATCTTAGGAAATGAATGCTTCACCTCATGCCTTCTTTGTTTCAGCCCCAACGCCTTGGTCCGGAGCTCGTGCGCGCCATCGAGTGCATCCACTCCGAAGACCCGTTGACCCCGGAGGACAAGGCTCTGATTCTGGCCCACCAAGAGGAGCTCCAAGACCACATTACTGCAGAGGCTCGTGCAGTTTTGGATGCCGTAGTGAACGAAAGCCGTCGCCGATCTCCAGTCGTGAGGGGTAGTCGTCGTGACGTTCCTGGAGATGACGTCACTTTGACAGCCCGCACGATCCTGGACTACATGGAGAGGAACGGCGGCCAGCGGTCTCCTGCCGATAGGGTCCGTCTGCTTCCTCGGCCCGTCATTCTTGCGGCGGCAGAGGCCTCGCGCCGTCGTGCTGTGGACAAGTTGGAGCGGAATGGGAAAGCACCCCAGAAGAAGAACTATTAGTTTGTTTTTTGTATTTTTTGTTCTAAGGGCGACTAATGTTTTGTCAGCCATGTAATCTGTCGCCCGTACCGAATGAATGTAATCGGCCGCTCTGGTCGACTTTATGTGCGTCTTAAACCGATTCGCATCGGCTATGTGTGATTGTGTTACGGTTGATTTCTTAGGCTCCGACCCATATACTTGGGTAATATCTTTTTAAGTACCTTCCATTCAGAGCTCTAGTGAATTCTTCTCCTTCTATTGTTTCCAGAATGTAAGCATTCCCTGGAGCGCATCTGCCGATTTTATACGGCCCTTCCCAGGTAGGGGACCATTTTCTGAATTTAGGATCTTTCGACCCGATCGGTAGTACTAACTTCCATACTAAGTCTCCAGGGGAGAACTGCTTGACTTTGACCTTCTTGTCGTACCACCTGGCCACTCTCTTTTTATTTTCTTCGATACTTATCAGAGCCCTTAGTCGTTGGCCAGCTAAATCATCGAGTTCCCCTTTCATCAGAGATGAGTAATCATCGGCTGACAACTGGTCCTGAAGTGAAATGCGCCTTGAGCCTGCCCTCGACTCCCATGGCAGTACTGCATCGTGACCGTATACCAGCTGATAGGGGGATAACTTGGTAGCCCCATGACAGGCCATTCTGTATGCCCACAGGGCCTCAGTCAAACATAGGTGCCACTTCTTCGGATAATCTTCAATCTTTCTTTTAATCAACTTGATTATACCTTTGTTGGAGGACTCTGCTTGACCATTGGCTTGAGCGTAATACGGAGAAGAATTCAACAATTTGATGCCCATATCGGTCGTAAATTCCTCAAATTCCCCCGATGTGAACATTGTTCCTTGATCGGTTGTTATAGTTTGAGGGATACCGAATCGGTAAATGATATGGTCCCTCACGAAGTCGGCCATGATAGCCGAAGTCACAGTCCTCAACGGGACTGCCTCCACCCATTTGGTGAAGTAATCGGTAGCCACCAGAATAAATTTGTGCCCCTTACTCGATGGTGGATAAATTTGGCCGATGAGGTCTATTCCCCACCCCCGGAACGGCCATGGCTTGATGATGGGATTCATGGCCGACGCAGGTGCACGTTGGACATCTCCAAACTTTTGACATTCCTGACAACCCTTATAATATTTGAAACAGTCTTCGAGGATCGTAGGCCAATAGTACCCGTTGTTCCTGATCATCCACTTCATCTTATGTGCCGATTGGTGTGCCCCGCAAACCCCTTCATGGATTTCTCCCATTAGAGTCTTGGCTTCTTCTGTCCCAAGGCACTTAAGAAGGACTCCGTCGATCGTTCGGTAGAACAGATCATCTTCGAGCAGTACGTATTTGGTGGCGTGAAAGCGTACTCGTCGCTCCACCTTTTTAGATGGATCCTTCAGGTAATCGGCAATTTCTTTACGCCATTCGTCGGCTGCAAGTTCTAAGGCCATGGCGCCCAGAATCGGCCGATACCCAGATGCGTGCTGGGCGAGTTTGTTTGCTTCCTCGTTGCGGTCTCTTGGAACATGCTCGATTACTGCCGATCTGAATCCTTTTAAAAGTTGTACGCAATCTTCGTGATAGGTTCGTAATATATCATCTTTGCACTCAGCCCTTCCGGTTAGTTGATCCACAATTAGCATAGAATCCCCGAAGATCTCAACAGAATCGGCCTTGACTTCTCTCAATAATTGTAAGCCTTTCAATACAGCTCTGTACTCCGCTTGATTGTTAGTAGCGGCGGTTTCTATCGGCAGAGAAAAATCATAGCTTGCCCCCCGAGGCGATATGAGAACGATGCCGATTCCGGATCCGACCCCACATGATGACCCGTCAAAAAACAATTGCCAAGGCGCTAGTTCCACGAGGGCGGTCTCCGGTCCACAGTGCTGGGCGACGAAATCGGCCATGACTTGACCCTTGACGGCTTTTGCCGATTCATACCGTAGGTCAAATTCTGATAAGGCTAAGATCCATTTACCGATTCGTCCTTTCAATATCGGCAATGATAGCATGTATTTTACTACATCATCTTTGCATACAACTACACACTCTGCCGATAGTAGATAATGCCTGAGTTTGGTGCACGAGAAGTAAAGGCATAAACACAAACGCTCCACCGGAGGGTATCTTGTTTCGGCATCCAGGAGTCTTCTACTGACGTAATAAATTACCCGCTCTTTGCCTTCAAACTCTTGGACTAGAGCCGACCCAATAGCTTTTTCATCGGCTGATAAATACAGTTTAAACGGCTTACCGTTTTGAGGGGGAACCAAGACTGGTGGTGAGACCAAGTATCGCTTAATGTCTTCTAACGCCTTGCGCTGTTCTTCTCCCCATATAAATTCCTGGTCGGGCTTCAACTTCAGAAGTGGCGTGAACGCCTGGAGTCGTCCAGATAGATTAGATATAAACCTTCTGATGAAGTTTACCTTGCCGATTAGAGACTGTAGTTCAGTTTTGTTCTGTGGAGCAACGACTTTGTTGATGGCTGCTATGGTCTTCTGATTGACTTCTATACCTCGTTCGTGCACCATGAATCCTAAGAACTGTCCGGCGGAGACGCCGAAAGCGCATTTGTTGGGATTCATCTTAAGATCATGCTTTTTGGTACATTCTAGCACCTTTCGCAAATCGGCTAGGTGTTCCTCGTGGCTTTTGGACTTGACCACAACATCATCGATGTAGATCTCCACCAGGAGGCCAATGAGTTTGTGAAAAATGTAGTTCATGGCTCTCTGATATGTAGCGCCAGCATTCTTCAAGCCGAAAGTCATCACTACCCACTCGAATAGACCAAGATGGCCTGGACATCTGAAAGCCGTTTTGGGTATATCTTCCTCGGCCATAAGTATTTGATTGTATCCGGCGTTTCCATCCATGAAGCTAATAATTTTGTGTCCCGCGGCGGCGTCGATCAGTACATCGGCCGTAGGCATGGGGTAACCATCCATCGGTGTGGCCTGATTAAGATTCCTGAAATCAACGCAAACGCGCAGTTTCCCGTTTTTCTTGTACACTGGCACGATATTAGAAATCCACTCGGCATAACGACATTGCCGAATAAATTTTGCTTCAATTAGCCGAGTTATTTCAGCTTTTATGTCTGGTAAAATTTTAGGATTGCATCGCCGTGCGGGTTGTTGGTACGGCCGATACCCTGGCTTTATGGGTAGCCGATGTTCAACAATAGATCGATCTAAGCCAGGCATCTCGTGATACTCCCAAGCAAAACAATCCTTGAATTCTCTTAATAAATTTGTCAATTTACACTTATACTCTGGATCTAAATTTGCACTAATAAAAGTCGGCCTTGGTTTGGTCCCATCACCTAAGTCTATCGTCTCTAATGAATCGGCCGACGTGAATCCGTGCCCCAGCTTCCCGTCTTCCCGGGCGAACTGATCCATCTATTGCGCTTCTTCGGAGCCGACTGCTCGGATCGGCTATAGGCCAAAATCGGTGACCTTCAGGAAATCGGTTTCCCACACCCTACCTGATATGCATTTGACGGTTTCGCAGCTCCATTGTTGTGCGTCGGCTGCTGCGATGCTGTACGCGGAGTCGGCTTTGACCACCTCGATGCTATCGCCGACCCATTGTACGAGGCATTGATGCATAGTTGACGGGATGCAGCAGTTTGCATGTATCCAGTCTCGGCCAAGAAGCATATTATAGGACCCTTTGCCATTAGTGACGAAAAACGTGGTGGGAAGAGTCTTACTGCCGATGGTGAGGTCGACGCAGAGAGCACTACGAGCGTTTGACACCTTGCCTTCGAAGTCTTTGAGCATCATGTCCGTCCTGGTTAGGTCGTCGTCGCTCTTCCCCAGCTTCCGGAGTACAGCATACGGCATGATATTGACAGCAGCTCCTCCGTCGACCATTAATCTAGTGAGGGGGCGACCGTCAACATGCCCTTTTAGGAACAACGCCTTCATGTGTTGTCGTTCGTCGTCTTCGGGCTTTTCGAACGTGGCCATCATTGGTTCTAAAGCCAATCGTGCCGTCTGTTCCTTTATCGCCGATACGTCCTGTTGATCGGCAGGGGTCATGAACTCCATCGGCAATATGAAAACCATACCGATCTCGGCTGCCGATTCATCACCCGCCGACTCACTGTTTCTCTTGTTGTTACTTTTGGGGCGCCACACCCGAGGCCTTCTTTCCTTCTTGTCCATCGCGCTCTCTTCTTCCTGCTGTTCCCATTGGCGGAGGCGTTGGATCCTCCGTTTTTGTGATTTGGTTAAACCATTGGGGCACCACCTGGGGTTTATTGGCCTCCCTTCTTTCCTGGCACGTTCCCACTCCGGTTCGCGTCCTAACGGGTTCTCGTCCGTTACCCGAGCATCGACCATGTCTTCGAGCCGGCTGTGAACGCTAGCTTTGCTATTTGACTGATCATGTCGATCAGCCCTGCCCCCCTGCCTATTATGGCTTCTATCTTCTGACCGATCATATCGGTTACTTCTGCCCCCAGCCGATCACGCACGGGAGGGCGCTGGTCATCTGGGTTGCGCAAATTCCTGCTGATCGGTTCTGGCCTTCCGTCTCTGGAGCGGGACCTGGTGAACGGCCGATTGCCTCGATAGGGACCGTTACACTCTGGGCAAGTATCGGCCGATGGTAGCCTGAGGTTATTTTCCCAACAATGAACGAAGAACGGACATCTCCAGTGCTCCTCGTGCCGACGCATCGCCTCCTCTCAGGACCTCGAACGTTCATGTTGGCGTTGGTACTTTTGGATCAGGAACTGGGAAGTAATACGTGGTCCATCTGACTCACCATCATCGTCCTCCATTCGCCGCTTCCCTTTGACATCTTCAGGCGTAACTTGATTTCTGGGATCGACAGAGCCACTCTTTTTGGCTGATTCGGACGTCAGCACTTTTGTTTGGAGCGAATTTTTTCCCGTATCAACCATGTTGGTAGGAAAGGGGTGCTGGTCGATCTTCATTGGTTTGGCCAATTTCGCCGGCACTTCAAATTTGAGTCTGCCTTGCTCAATGGCTGACTGTATTTGTTGCCTGAAGATTTTGCACTCGTTAGTATCATGTGATGTGGCATTATGCCACTTGCAATACTTCATCGTCTTTAATTGTTCGGCAGAGGGTATTGTATGGTAAGGCGAGAGTTTAATCTGCCCTTCCTGTAGGAGAAGATCAAAGATTTTATCGGCTTTAGTCGTATCGAAACCGAATGCTTCCGGCTCCTTTTTGCCGAATGGGCATGATATTGGCTTCTTTCCCTTAATCCACTCTGCGAGTCCGATTTCGGCATCTTCCTCGTCCTCTAATTCTTCCAGGAATGCCACTTTCTTCTGGAAATTTCTTCTTGTATCGAATGGACGCACTTCCTGCCCGGACAATCGGTGGACAATCTGGCTCAGGCTCTCGAACTCCTGTGAAGCATATTTCTCTTTAATGTGTGGCAGCAGGCCCTGGAAAGCTATATCGGCCAACTGCGCATCGGTTAGAGCCAGGGAGTAGCATTTGTTTCTGATTTCCCGAAACCTCTGTATATACGAGGGTATCGGCTCGTCACTTCTTTGCCGGAGGCTAGTTAAATCAGACAGCTTCATTTCATGGACCCCAGCGTAGAAGTACTTGTGGAACTGTCTTTCTAGATCGGCCCATGTGATAATTGAGTTTGGTGGCAAAGTTGTGAACCATTGGAAGGCCGATCCAGACAAGGATGACGAGAACAACCGTACCCGCAGGGCATCTTGCGTAGCTGCCTCCCCGCATTGGATGATGAATCTATTCACATGTTCTACGGTAGAGGTGTCATCCATCCCCGAAAATTTGGTAAAATCAGGAACTTTGTACCGATGGGGAAACGGCAACAAGTCATATGTAGATGGGTATGGTGTTCTATAGGTATAGGTTTGCACTTTCGGCTTCAAGCCGAATTGTTCTTGCATTACCTCTGCAATTTGCGCCGACCAATCTGGTTGTTGCTGGGGAACCGTTGGCGGCGGTATCGGCACGTGCTGATAAATCGGAGGCTGAATAAAAGGAGATTGATGAAAAGGTGGTATCTGAGTATAAGCCGGTGGTGTAGTAAAGGTCGGCTGCTTGTATGAACCACTTGTTTCATCATATAGCATGAGCTCTGACGTCTTGTTGACCTCCGGAGCGATAGGCTGGTATGGTGGTATGATCGGCCGAGTGGCCGTTTGGGAAGGTGTCTGGAACGGAGGATTTCCTTGACTGACTGATTGATTCAAACCGGCCGTGTTTAAAGGTGCCCCCCAGGGTGAAGGGCTGACTGGAGGGAGTGGTGCAGAGGACAGTTGGATAGAACTATATCCCAAAGGAGTTGATGACGCGGAAGCACCGGATCCTCCGACAGAAGATTGGATCGGCTGTGAAGCCTGATAAGCCTGATTTGGTGGAATCGGCTGAAAATACGTTGGTCCCCTGTACCCTTGAGGTATACCTCCGGCGAAGGAGTTAACAACGGCGTTGTGCACCATGTTTGAAAGTACCGGGGATTGATTGATGAAGGCGTGATGAAGAGATTGTTGAATCATATCGGACATTTTATCCGAATCTTCAGAAATTGTGATCTGACGGGGAGTAGGGAAAGGAGTCTTTTTAACAGTTTCCCCGCTCCTGGAACGACTGAAGGATTTCAAGCAAGTTTTCCGGACTTGCTCCAAATACTTATTCAGATCTTCCTTTTGGTCGTCCTTTAGATCTGCTTCCGTCACTTCGATGACGTTATCTTCGGAGACTTCAGCAGCTTTCGACATGATAGCGGTGTATTGGTCCCACTGGGCGTGCCAAAAGTGTGTTGGCGCTAGAAATCGACCAACCGAATCCCAACGACCGACACACGACCTGGGAGAATCTGCTTAGCTCCTGTTCGGGTGAATGCCCTGATGCGGTTCGCGCGGCGTGCCAGCCAATCTGACCTGTTGATTGGCAAGGAAGAACACGTGTCAAGTTCAGAAACCACGATCGGCTAAGTTTCCGATCGAGAGAGTTTATCGGCGAATCGGCCGAGTTACTGTAATAACGAAATCGGCTATAAGACAGCACGATCCCTGTAGCCTTGTAGACAGAAAAATACTAAGTAATCGGTACAAAGCTTGTGATGACAGCACTAGGAAAAGATCTAATCGGCAACGAATGGATCTAACGACGGAAAATAATGAAAGCCAATACTACCGATTCCTAGCGGGATAATTGATGATAAAAACTAGGAAAACAGGTAAAAACCTATGAATCTAGTTGATACCGATAACTGATGAATAAATCTAAACGAAACAACAGCGATGCGCCAGAAGTTAAAGCTTAGATATTACTCGATAAACGGAACTTACAGAATCGGCCGGAGATCAAGATGATGCAGCCCTGCCAATCCGCACGAACTCGTGAAAAGAAAAAGTAATGGCGAAGTCGCCTGCTCGAAAGTAAGTACGAAGAAAAAGGTAGCTTGTTGTATTGATTGATTGTTGTTTTTACAGAGTTACAAAGGTAGCTATTTATAGCCCCGTACAGATAATTTCTTAACCGACTAGAATTCTATCTCTAATTCAAACAGAAAACAAATATCTACAAGCACAATTCGTGCCAAATTAGTTACCCCACGCTACGTGGGCTGACCTCCACTTTATCCTTCCATCCCTTTCCAAGCCCATACAGGCCCAATTAGTCCATCTTCCTGATCGGCCGATTTCTCATTGGCAAAGGATTACCGATTGGGATTCTGGTGCATTTACCCTGAAGCGAAGCAAAAGCTGCCAGCCGATCCCGCATTATAGCACCATTTGACCGATTCCCAACTGTACTTCTCCGACTTCTTTTCTCCTTGGCGCCGATTCTACTGGTGACGAAATCCGACGTCAACACTATGAGAGGCTCCCGAATCAAACAACACAACAACAGCTTGATTTAAAACAAGGAAAGTACCCGTCATTACTGACGCACCTTCGGGAAGTTCGGTCAAGCTGGTGTAGTTGAGTCGGCCTTGTCGGACTTGCACCTTGGGCCTTCTTCCTCTGGCTGCCACGGGGTTCTGGCCTTGCTGCTGATTCTTGTTCCTGGGGCAGTCCTTTGCAAAATGTCCCTCATTGCCGCAGGTAAAACACCGATTACTGGCTGCCGGGCGAGGTGGCGTCGGCAGGGTCGGCCGGGGTACTTGCGGTTGGAAGCCTGGGAAACGAGGCATTGCGGCCGGCGGGGGTCGGGCGATCCATTTCCCTGACTGTTGGGGTCGGCCAGGGGCTTGTGGAGGGATCATCCGGAACCTTCGGGTTGGCGGGCTCGGAAAAGCCACAGAGGCTTTCCGCTTCTGGTCGGCCTTGAGAGCTTGCATGCAGTCCTCCTGGGAGATGGCCAGGTTGACCAACTCGTTATAGGTGTCCACCCTGATGGGGTTCAGCCTTTCCCTGAGCTCCAAGCTCAGTCCTCGGCGGAATCTGTCCCGCTTCTTCTCATCGGTGTCCGCATGATAGCCAGCATAACGTCATAGGTCATTGAACGCCTGGGCGTAGTGCAGCACATCCCGAGTTCCTTGGGTGAGGGCCAGAAACTCGTTGAGCTTGCGCTCCAGGAGACCTTCGGGAATGTGATGCGCTTTAAACGTCGTCTTGAACTCGTTCCAACTGACCACGTGGCCAGCAGGTAGCATGGCATGGTAGTGGTCCCACCAAAGCCGTGCGGAACCACGCAGCTGCTGAGCTGCGAACCGCGCCTTGTTGTTGTCGGGGCATGGAGCGGTGAGGAGCTCGAACTTGGATTCGATCGTACGAACCCATGCATCAGCGTCGAGCGGTTCTTGTGTCTTTTGGAACAGCGGGGGCTGCGTTCCCAGAAAGTCCTCGTACCGCGCGATATGCGGCTACTGCTGTACTCTACCAACCTGTGGCTGTTGCTGGTGTCCCTGCACCAGATGCCGTAGCAGCTCGGTTTGAGTTGCTAGGATTGCTTCCAACGGCGATAGGGGCGGGGGCGGGGGAAGATCCTGTCGCTGATCACTACCACTGGGCACAGATCCAGACCTGGTGCGGTGCGCCATCTGCAAGAGTTAACGCCCCATTACTTTCATAACCTTAGGTGGACTCCAACAAATGGAACGTATGAAATAAATCCCTTAATGCGACTCTTGCCCATGGTGCATCACACGTCCTCATAGAGGAAGCACATTCCTCCCATTCTCAGCATAGATAACCTCTACTCGCCCTGGCCCTTCACTTCAGGCACACATGCCACGTACAGACTCCTAGGATCTAATCCTCTCAAACCAAGGGGTCGGATACGGTCCGTACTCGAAAAGGGTCGGACGAGGCGGTAACTGCCTCAAGGGTCGGCGCACTCTGGCCCGCAAACTAGGGTCGGCCAACTGAACAGGCTCCCCGAGAACACCATAGGGTTACGGCGCAACTTACTCAACCCTAGCATCCACACCATACGAAAAGATAAAACTATGCACCGGTTGACTTTATACACAACGATGTTTCAACACAGGGAGTACTCAACTCAAGGCTAACCTATTACAGCTTTCCAAAAACTAGGCTGCCGAGGAGTACAACCAAAGAAAGAAGGTTCCCTGAGAACCCTTAAGCTACCACTGGACACTATGAGTCGGAGAAGGGGCGCCATCCTCTTCTATGTCCATGCTGGACGCTCCCTCGTCTTCCTCAGGGTCCTCCTGAGCTTCAAGCTGCATGTTGAGGGCATGCATATCTTCAAGCTCAGCTTGGTGCTCCTCCAGGTGGGCATTGGCGACTGCCAACTCCATCTCCACCTCCGTCTTCTCCTCCGAGAGCTCTATCATGCCGTCCACGAAGTCGGCAACTTCTCCTTCCAGCTCGGAGATCCGATCTTGCATGTCGTGGATCTGGATACCACGTTGGATCAGCTGGTAGGTTTGGCCTACCAGGTCTCTTCTTGCTGCCTGGAGGTAACCGTAAGTATCGGCAGCCGTACAGGCGAAGAGAGTCATAGCTCTTCCCTGGAGCTCTATCAACCTGTAGAGGGCAGCCATGCAACGGACATTGGTGGAGATGGTGACCATAGCACAGGTAGTGGCCAACACCTCGAGGTTTCCGATACGGTCCAGCCAGGCCGGGTCCAGCCGACTCCTGATGGGAAAAAGACCGATCGGGTCCAGCGTGATCTCCACAGGGTGCAACTGACAGAACTGAGTGAGCAACTGAAGGGCGGCGGATTCCCACGTGTCTTCCGGAGAAAGACCATAGGCTATTATGCCCAGAGAGGGCCAGTCGGGCCGTGTAAGGGGAGGTGGTACCAACGCTTGCACCTGGCACGTCTGAATGCCCTGCTCCAGATACAGCCGCCCAGCATACAGGAGCGGGGACTGATACCCAAACCACCTCAGCGTATCCCACAAGATCGCGGGAAACCCCTCGAAATGCAGGCACGTTGACTGGAAGGTACCGTCCGCTCCAAAAACCACATGCCCGGGAACAGCCATCTGGAACCAAGAAAACCGAAACCACGTGAGATAACTCCGAGGATCAGGGGTCGGATAGAGAAGCAGAAGGGCTTAACCGAGAGCAACTAAGAGGAACTAGAAATCCTTAGATCCAAAAGAACTCTTTCGAACAGGGCTGCTGTTGAGAAGGAAACATTACAGATTTTAGGTATGACGCATGCACGGCCTACCGTACTCTTAACCGAAAACAACTGCCCAGACTTTGGGTCTTACGCGGTCAGCGCCGGTGACAAGGCAACAATACGTCTCTCCCTATATTAACTAGTCGGTTCTAGCAACTTCTTAACGAGCGCGGTTAGCAACCTGCAGGAAACACCACACACGAACCTTTCGTGCCAGCACCCACGAAAGCGTTCCCAAACATTACCGTTCACTATAGGAACAACACCCATGCGTTTAAGGCTGCATGGACAGCACTCAACCGTGGAAATAGGCTCCCTTTGAATGGATCCCTATAACCCTTCGCACACTCAGGATGCGGAATCGGCACACGTATGACAAACGTGGCGAAACAACCGTGCCGATAGGTTCGTTGGAATCGAACCGTATCAACCATCGTATGGATCACATACGGAACCTGCGCACGTATAATAGACGTGGGCGAAAACAACCGCGAAGATAGGGTCCTTTGAATGGAACTCCCTATCAACCCTCGCATGCTCGCGATGCGGAACTCGGCACACGTATAATAGACGTGGCGAAGTGCTGGAGGAGTTAGCAACATAACCAGATACTTATTAGTCACCTGAAACAACCCCAAAATCCCCTAGGGCCTCTCGCACTAAGTCATCCTTAACGATCGTACAAGATTTTCAAAAGGTTCTTGCAGCTTTTATATTATCAAAGAAGTGTTGAGGGCTCATTGGGTTCTCTGATATGCTAAACACGAGCTCTGATACCAGCTGTGGCGGAACCACCTCGGATTAGCTTGATTAAGCAAGGTTAAGTCGCCTAACATGCGATACTTCTGCTTAAACCGAGCTAACACGGGGTGCCGTCGGATTTCATCCGATTTAACCACTTAACAGGATCGAGTCTAGCAAACCCACACGAAGGTGAGCGGTTACAGAGTAATACAACGAGTCCACTGAGTTAAGCAGGTCTTACTCAATTGGTTCGGCCATAAAAATTTACATCAGAGTTTTATAACAAAGAACAACAGATAAAACACTAGCGGAAGACTTCGTCGGGGTCGGATGTCTGGGCGGGGCCAACCAGAACATCACTGAGTCCTCTCCTCGCCGTCCGAGGAAGGGTCCCACTCGACCGTCCAGCCTGGCGGGAGCTGGGGCGGCCAAGCACCAACCAAAAAGGGGTCGGACGCGGCAACTTCACCTGAAAACAGAAGCCACAACAAGGCTGAGCTACTAAGCTCAACAAGACTTAACCGACCGGAGTAAGGACTACTCCTCCTTCTAGACATGCAAGCTTTTTGACTGAGGGGTTTGTTTGCCAAAAGCACTAGTAACCTAAATTTCAAGTTTTAGCTCCGGTTCTAGGTTCATTTACCAGTCTAGGTTGTGCAACCTGTTCTAAGCAAACATAGAGCCAAACAAGATGTGTAGGTATAACAACAAACATGGCCGTCATCAGATTTCCTCATTTACTCAGGGTGACATAGCGATCAAGAAATCTCAGACTGTGAGAGGTAGACGAATCGATTCGAGTTCTTTAACCATGCATGGTGAACCTAGCCTCACGACATCCGCGTACCCGGAGGTCGCTTCCTGTGTCGGCCTTCCCCATCAATCCCCTAACCCGTGTCGGGCCCATTTCCTTTGGTGCAAGGTTCCACAGACCCGGCCTCTGCCGTCCTGTGACCACGCTTTGCCACCATGTGCGACAACCAGCAGGGGAAACTCCGTTCCAAGAACAATGGGGCGACCGCTCACGTCTAGGTTCAATCAGGTACTAGGCTTCCTCATCCCATACTAAGTATGAGGCTAGTACTTTCAAACACTTGATCATGAACACCATCACTGTCGGGCCTTAGCAAGTTTTCATAGACAGACGGAGCGACCATCCGACCACCAAAAAGTTACCAAACCCTGCCCCGTCCATCGTCCTTATAGTTGTAACAGGAGAGTAAATCATGCAACTCCTACAACTCGCGAGTGACAGGAAATCACTCGGCTTTTACCGTTTTCCTAATTAAGCAATGCAGCTACTCGGTCCAACAGCTAGTGCTCATATCAAGGGTCAACTAGGTCGTGCATCTAGGGTTTCACACAACTCCTAAACGTAAATGCACAAACATGCTATACGGAAGGCATGCGCAAGTTTGGCAAAACTCGTAGGATTCTCATGCAACCGGGGCTTGCCTGCAAGCAAAGGGGACGGAAGCTGCTCGACTTCTGGGGCGACTTCGGCTTCCGCGGGCAGGAACTCGGCTACAGCTTCTTCGTCGGGCGCCGGGTGCAACTCGTAGAAGCCGTCGGCGAGGTGCAGCTCTACACGAATGCAATGCAAGGGTTAGCTTAAACGTTTATTTCAACAGCAACACTGGCTCACCTGAGCCCAGAAACTTGCGACAAGGAGCAGGAGGTTATGGTGGTTCGAGAGAGCCGATGATGATCAAGAGGTAAGGGTAGGAAGGAACTAGTGGTCTGATCCTTGAACTAGAGGATGTGATAACTGGGATCCTTAGACGCAAGCGCTACAGGGTTCCCAAGTTTTACACTTACACCCTCGAGTTGAAGAAAAAGATCACAGCCAAGCCCTCGGGCGAGGCGGATAAGGGTCGGCGGAACAGACAGGGTCGGACGAGACGGAACCGGGGTCGGGCGGATAGGAGGGGTCGGGCGAAGTGGACTTAGGGTCGGCAACTCACCTTCTTCCTGAAAGGAAAGCTTGGGGTCAGGAAGAGGCAGACTTGGGCGGAGGGACTAAAGCTTTGACCAAGGGCTAAGACCGGCAATGCTCCGGCGGCGGCACTGCTTCTTGTGGATCACAAGAGAGCTCTACGCAGCACAAAGGAGCAAGCTGCTGGGTGACTTGGAGGAACTGAGAAGGAACTAGGAGAGGAACTTCTCAAGAACTGGGTGGGTGGTGCTAGGAGCTTGAGCAGGGAGCTAGAGAAGGCTAAAGGCAACAAAGGCGGAGGGAACTCCGGTGACGGGGGCATTCCTTTTATAGCTGCTGGAGCAGAGGAACGGAAACATCGCGGGGAGAGAGAAGGGGAGCGGCGCGAAGGCCGGGGAGAAGAAATGGAGTGCTCTGCCGTGGCGGCGATTGAGCAACCAGGGCGGTGCTGCAGAACTCCGGGGGTGACGCCAGTGATCATTGCGCTATACCGTCAGGGCGGCGTAGGCGCTGGTAGACCGGTGGTTGGGATTTGGCGGAAAGCGGGCGTCGTCGTGCGGAAGAGGTGATAGAAGCGACCGGTTAAACGGCGCTAGAATTGAGGGCGCACAGGTGAGGAGACAGACGGACGCGGGCGCGGGGGAGAGCGCGGAACAATAGATTGTCGGGCGGCTTCTGACAGAGCAGGGAAAGGAACTGTCGCGGCCGCGGTCGGGGTTGGCGGTGGGGGAATCGTCGTGTAGCGACGACCGGGCGGCGCAACTATTGCTGAAAGGACGGAAAAGACGGGTGACATCGATCTCCGGGGCCGGGATGTATCGTGATGATGGGCGCGGGAGGCGACGCTCTGCAGAAAGGGGTGCAGAGGGCTTCCGCTGCCATTGGGGAAAAGGGGCGTGTGAACCCACTCTGTTGCTTGCCAGAGACAAAACTGGGCGATGGCGTCGGAGGAGACGAGCCACGCGGCAGGAAGGCTCTGAGGCGGCCATGCAACTCGAGTGCGGCTGGCGCGGGGGATCTGGAAGAAGATCTCGCGGGTCCACCGGGGGATAGATTGGACGGGTGAGGAAGATCAGCAGGATCCGATGGTGGGTTGAACTCGCCGGGGTCGGGAGAGAAGCGAAGCAGGAAGGGGTCGGATCCAGGGGTCGGACTGGCGGAAGACTGAGCACTTAGGTGCGGTCAACCAAACAGCTGACTAAGGTTAAGGCTGAGATCAAACCTAACTGGGAAAGGTTAGGGGTCGGTCGTTACACCTATCCTCCTCGATCCGCGGGACGACGCTCCCCATAACTCCGTCTCCCAGAAGGCACGCCCACGGCGTCCCCCACGTTCGGCCCAAACGCAACGACTGCCCCATTCTGCCCAAGGTCCACCAAAAGGTAAGAAAAGGATACGGGGCTGAAAATGCCCCTACGGCCGATTACGATCCAGAGGTTCGAAGGCTGGCCCGCTACGGGTTCGAGAGCTGCCTCAGGATATCCCCCGAGCGAGGGGTGAGAAGGGACGGGTCCGCTAGCGGCCAACACCCAGGTGAGCGAAAGCCAAGGGCATCCTGACCTCACGTTTGAGTCCTGACCGGCATCAAAGTTCATGGTTTTTCCATGAGGAAAGGCAACGAGCCCCCGGGTCCGACCGAACGGACCCGGGAACTATATGAACTGGCCGGCTGGAAACTGGAGTACGCCACCAGCTTGGCCCGAGCCGGACCCCCCCGAACGGGGACCGGGACTCCACTCAAACCTACCCGTTCGCAGCTCAACGAGCACCACGGTTCGTCCAACGAGGATAGCGTGGCCCGGCTCAACCCCTTCGTCCCAGCGAACGGACGCTTGAGGGATAACGGTCAAAAGTCGACCTAGTGTAGCGACCGACCCCTAACCTTTCCCGGTTAGGTTTGATCTCAGCCCTTAACCTCAGTCAGTTGCTCTGTTGACCACACCTAAGTGCTCAGTCTTCCGCCCGTCCCGACCCCTGAGATCCGACCCCTACCGCTTTGTTCTTTCCCGACCCTGGTGAGTTCAGCCCTCTGTCGGATCCTGCTGATCTTCCTCACCCGTCCGATCTTTTTCCCCGGTGGACCGTGAGATCTTTTTTCCAGATCCCCCGCGTCAGCCGCACTCGAGTTGCATGGCCGCCTCAGAGCTTTCCTGCCGCGTGGCTCGTCTTCTCCGACGCCACCGCTCAGTTTTGTCTCTGGCAAGCGACCAAGTTGGTTCCCGCGCCCTTTTCCCCAATGGCAGCGGAAGCCCTCTGCACCCCTTTCTGCAGACCCTCGTCTCCCGCGCCCATCATCGCGATACCAGATCCCGGCCCCGGAGACCGATGTCGCCCGTCTTTTCCGTCCCTTCCAGCAACAGTGCGCCGCCCGGTCATCGCTACACGACGATTCCCCACCGCCAACCCCGACCGCAGCCGCGACAGTTCCTTTCCCCGCTCTGTCAGAAGCCGCCCGACAATCTGTTGTTCCGCGCTCTCCCCCGCGCCGCGTCCACTTGTTCTCCCACCTGTGCACCCTCGATCCTAGCGCCGTTTAACCGGTCGCTTCTATCACCTCTCCCGCACGACGACGCCCGCTCTCCGCCAAATCCCAACCACCGGTCTACCCGCGCCTACGCCGCCCTGACGGAGTAGCGCAATGATCGCTGGCGTCACCCCCCAAAGTTCTGCAGCACCGCACGGGTTGCTCAATCGCCGCCACGGCAGAGCACTCCATTGCTTCTTCCCGGCCTTCACGCCGCTCCCCTTCTCTCTCTCCGTGATGTTTCCGTTCCTCTGCTCCAGCAGCTATAAAAGGAATGCCCCCGTCACCGGAGTTCCCTCCGCCTTTGTTGCCCTTAGCCTCCTCTAGCTCCCTGTTCAAGCTTTTAGCGCCACCCACCCAGTCCTTGAAAAGTTCTTCTCCCAGTTCCTTCTCAGTTCCACCAAGTCACCAGTAGCGTGCTCCCTTGTGTTGCGTAGAGCTCTCTTGTGATCCGCAAGAAGCGCCGCCGCCGGAGCATCGCCGGTCTTAGTCCCTGCTCGAAGCTTTAGTTCCCCACCCAAGTCTGCCTCTTTCCGACCCCAAGCTTTCCTTTCAGGAAGAAGGTGAGTTGCCGACCCTAAGTCCGCCTCGCCCGACCCCTCCTATCCGCCCGACCCCAGTTCCGTCTCGTCCGACCCTGTCTGTTCGCCGACCCTTGTCCGCCTCGCCCGAGGGTTTGGCTGTGATCTTTTTCTTCAACTCGAGGGTGTATGTGTAAAACGTGGGAACCCTTCAGCGCCTACGTCTGAGGATCCCAGTTATCACATCCTCTAGTTCAAGGATCAGACCACTAGTTCCCTTCCTACCCTTACCTGTTGATCATCATCAGCTCTCTCAACCAGCCTCAACCTCCTGCTCTTTGTCATGAGTTTCTGGGCTCAGGCGAGCCAGTGTTGCTGTTGAACTAACTGTCTAAGCTAACCCTTGCATTGCATTCGTGTAGAGCTACATCTCGCTGACGGCTTCTACGAGCTGCACCCGGCGCCCGAGGAAGAAGCTGTAGCCGAGATCCTGCCCGCGGAAGTTGAAACCGCCCCCGAAGTCGAGCAGTTCCCGCCCTCTTTGTTTGCAGGCAAGCCCCGGTTGCATGAAAATCCTACGAGTTTTTGCCAAACTTGCACATGCCTTCCGAATAGCATGTTTGTGCATTTACGTTTAGGAGTTGGGTGAAACCTTGGATACATGACTTAGTAACCCTTGATATGAGCACTAGCTGTTGGACCGAGTAGCTGCATTGCTTAAATAGGAGACGGTAAAAGCCGAGTGATCTCCTGTCACTCGCGAGTTGTAGGAGTTGCATGTTTTCTCTCTGCTACAACTATAAGGACGGTGGACGGGGCAGGGTTTGGTAACACTTTGGTGGTCGGATGGTTGCCCCGTCTGTCTATGAAAACTTGCTAAGGCCCGACAGTGGTGGTGTTCGTGATCAAGTGTTTGAAAGTACTAGCCTCATACTTAGTATGGGATGAGGAAGCCTAGTACCTGATTGAACCTAGACGTGAGCGGTCGCCCCATTGTTCTTGGAACGGAGTTTCCCCTGCTGGTTGTCGCACGTGGTGGCAAAGCGTGGTCACAGAACGGCAGAGACCGGGTCTGTGGAACCTTGCACCAAAGGAAATGGGCCCGACACGGGTTAGGGGACTGATGGGGAAGGCCGACACAGGAAGCGACCTCCGGGTGCGCGGATGTCGTGGGGCTAGGTTCACCATGCATGGTTAAAGAACTCGAATCGATTCGTCTGCCTCTCACAGTTTGAGATTACTTGATCGCTATGTCACCCTGAGTAAATGAGGAATCTGATAATGGCTATGTTGTTGTTTTTATCTACACACTTGATTGGCTCAATGTTTGCTTAGAATAGGTTGCACAACCTAGACTGATAAGTAAATCTAGAACCGGAGCTAAAACTTGAAAATAGGTTACTTAGTGCTTTTGGCAAAACAAACCCCTCAGCCAAGAAGCCTTGCATGTCTCGTTGGAAGGGTAGTTGGCTCCTCCCCGGTTAAGTCTTGTTGAGCTTAGTAGCTCAGCCTTGTTGTGGCTCCTGTTTTTCAGGTGAAGTTGCGGTTCCCGACCCCTCCCTTGTTGGCGCTTGGCCGCCCCAGCTCCCGCCAGGCTGGACGGTCGAGTGGGACCCCTCCTCGGACGGCGAGGAGAGGACTCAGTGACGTTCTGGTTGGCCCCGCCCGGATGTCCGACCCCGACGAAGTCTTCCGCTAGTGTTTCTCTGTTGTTTCTTGAAAACTTGTAAAACTCTAATGTTGGATTTTATGGTGGAACCAAAATGAGTAAAACTTGTTCAAAATCCGTGGACTCGTTGTATTCTCTGTAACCGCTCACCTTCGTGTGGGTTTGCTGAACTCGATCCTGTTTAAGTGGTTAAATCGGACGAAATCCGACGGCACTTCGTATTAACTCGGTTTAGACAGGAGTGTCGCATGTTAGGCGGCTTAACCCTGCTTAATCAAGCTAATCCGAGGTGGTTCCGCCACAGCTGGTATCAGAGCCGAGTTTAGCATATCAGAGAACCCGATGAGCCCTAAACACTTCTTTGAAAATATAAAAGTTGCAAGAGCCTTTCGAAAATCTCGTACAAACGTTAAGGATGACTTAGTGCGAGAGGCCCTAGGGGATTTTGGGGTTGTTTCAGGTGACTAATAAGTATCTGGTTATGTTGCTAACTCCTCCAGCACTTCGCCACGTCTATTATACGTGTGCCGAGTTCCGCATCACGAGTATGCGAGGGTTGATAGGGAGTTCCATTCAAGGGACCCTATCTTCGCGGTTGTTTTCGCCCACGTCTATTATACGTGCGCAGGTTCCGTATGTGATCCATACGAAGGTTGATATGGTTCGATTCCAACGAACCTATTGGCACGGTTGTTTCACCACGTTTGTCATACGTGTGCCGATGCCGCATCACGAGTATGCGAAGGGTTATATGGTTCTATTCAGAAGGAACCTATTTCCACGGTTGAGTGCTGTCCATGCAGCCTTAAACGCATGGGTGCCGTTCCTATAGTGAACGGTAATGTTTGGGAACGCTTTCGTGGGTGCTGGCATGAAAGGTTCGTGTGTGTGTTTTCTGCAGGTTGCTAACCGCGCTCGTTAAGACGTTGCTAGAACCGACTAGTTAATATAGGGAGAGACGTATTGTTGCCTTGTCACCGGCGCTGACCGCGTAAGACCCAAGGTTCGGTCAGTTGTTTTTGGTTAAGAGTACGGTAGGCCGTGCATGCGTCATACCAAAAATCGGTAATGTTCTCTTCTCAACAGCAACCCTGTCCGACAGAGTTCTTTTGGATCTAAGGATTTCTAGTTCCTCTTAGTTGCTTTCGGTTAAGCCCTTCTGCTTCTCTATCCGACCCCTGATCCTCGAGGTTATCTCACGTGGCTTCGGTTTTCTTGGTTCCAGATGGCTGCTCCCGGGCATGTGGTGTTTGGAGCGGACGGTACCTTCCAATCAACATGCCTACATTTCGAGGGGTTTCCCGCGATCTTGTGGGATACGTTGAGATGGTTTGGGTATCAGTCCCCACCCCTGTATTCTGGGCGGCTGTATGTGGAGCAGGGCATCCAGACGTGCCAGGTGCAAGCACTGGTGCCACCCCCTTTTGCGCGGCCCGACTGGCCCTCTCTGGGCATCATAGCCTACGGTCTTTCTCTGGAAGATACGTGGGAATCCGCCGCTCTTCAGTTGCTCACGCAGTTCTGTCAGTTCCACCCTGTGGAGATCACCCTGGACCCGATCGGTCTTTTTCCCGTCAGGAGTCGGCTGGACCCGGCCTGGCTGGACCGCATCGGAAACCTCGAGGTGTTGGCCACTACCTGTGCTACGATCACCATCTCCACCCACGTCCGTTGCATGGCTGCTTTCTACCGGCTGATAGAGCTCCAAGGGAGAGCCATGACTCTCTTTGCCCGGACAGCTGCAGACACCCACGGGTACCTCCAGGCAGCTAGAAGAGACCTGGTAGGCCAAACCTACCAGCTGATCCAACGTGGAATCCAGATCCACGACATGTAAGACCGCATCTCCGAGCTGGAAGGAGAAGTTGCCGACCTCGTGGACGGCATGATCGAGCTCTCAGAGGAGAAAATGGAGGTGGAAATGGAGTTGGCCGTTGCCAATGCCCACCTAGAGGAGCACCAAGCTGAGCTTGAAGATATGCATGCCCTAAACATGCAGCTTGAAGCTCAGGAGGACCCTGAGGAAGACGAGGGAGCGTCCAGCATGGACATAGAAGAAGATGGCGCCCCTTCTCCGACTCATAGTGTCCAGTGGTAGCTTAAGGGTTCTCAGGGAACCTTCTTTCTTTTGTTGTACTCCTCGGCAGCCTAGTTTTGGAAAGTTGTAATAGGTTAGCCTTGAGTTGAGTACTCCCTGTGTTGAACGCCGTTGTGTATAAAGTCAACTCAGTGCATAGTTTTATCCTTCTCGTATGATGTGGATGCTAAGGTTGAGTGAGTGGTGCCGTAACCCTGTGTTGTTTTCGGGGAGCCTGTTCAGTTGGCCGACCCTAGTTTGCGAGCTAGTGTGCGCCAACCCTTAAGGCAGTTACCGCCACACCTAGCCTCCTGATCGGTCTCCTGCAACGCGCGGGGGCTCGGGGGCTAGCGTCACAACCAACGACCACGCGTGTGGTCGCGATTCACAGGCTCCCCGGCCAAGATGGGATAACAACGTGTCCTACCCCCAATCAAACCAACGCCCCTGTCGCCATAAAACGCGGCGCCGGCTTGCAGGACGAGCGGAAAATCTCAGGCGAGACGGCGAAAGAAGCCTCCGGAGGAGCACTCCTGCTCCACCACAAGCTCGAGGGCTACTGTTGGGGGGAAATATTAATGATTTCCTAAATACCGCTTAAAGGAACAAACATGAAGGCCCAGGCCCATCCAGGATAACAAACTCACCGTCAAGCCCAACATGAGCAAAACTCCGCCTCGCCCGACCACAGTCTCAGGGTCGGGAACGTCCGACCTCCCGCCACGAGGCTCCGCCTCGTCCGACCGCAACCCCGGGGTCGGGGGCGGCCGGCCCCTCGCCACAAGGTTCCGCCTCGTCCGACCTCGAGCACAGGGGTCGGACTCACTGAGGCCCCCAGGACGGATATCCTCCTCGGGTGCGGGCCGGGCGGTCAAGGTAACGATCCCGTGGGTCCCCCTTGTCGACCTTGTCATAAATGCGCCACAGGCCTGGCAGGGAGAAGGATGACCGCGCTCCTCACGCAACCCGCTGCAAGTACC
Source organism: Setaria viridis (assembly GCF_005286985.2). NCBI lineage: Eukaryota > Viridiplantae > Streptophyta > Magnoliopsida > Poales > Poaceae > Setaria > Setaria viridis. The sequence goes on from NC_048266.2 coordinate 4,884,144, forward strand.
CATGCACGACCACACTATACAAGCTACAGTGTTGGCGGCTCCCTTCCATTCGCCGCAGTGTACTCATGGCATGCGCCGACCGGAGCAGGGGGAAGACTCGCCCATCCTCGGGCCCCGCGTGCCCTCGGGCCCCGCGCGCCCGGCAGCGGAGATGTGACGCCCTCTCTCCTTAAGCCATCATCAGGACAGTGGCATCCGCCGTCCCTCCCAACGGACACCGGAGTGACGACGAAACGCCTTCATCATAACGCGACGCCTACGGACACCGAAGAGGCTATCTGTAGGGCGCGACGACAGTTGGCACACGGCCGTTCTCCTCCTCCAGCATGCATGCCGGTGCTCGTCAGTGTGGCGGAACCGTCCAACTTAAACTGGTTTAAATACGCCTAATTGCTGCCGACGCAGCAATTATCCGAAACACACTTAAAACAGTATAAGTCCGGTCGTCCGTCGAGTGTCCCTAGGACTCCTCGAAAGATCCATGTTGTGTTTCATAGCCATACATCAGGATAGTATCCGCGATGGGATAGCATCAACAAATATTACATTTTTACATACATATAAAAGGTATGAGTTATTACAGAATATAGATTGAAGCAAACTTAACAATACAGTGTTAGACGAAGTTCTAAGACTTAAAACATAAACAGTTTAGGAGGAGATGAGCATTTAAAAACTTCTTCTTAAGGGTATTGTGAGACTCATAACAATACCCTAGGGCTTCGGGACTTCCTCCTCTGTAGACTCCTGCGGTGCTTCTGAAAGATAGCCACAAGGGATAACCCTGAGTACGGGGTACTCAGCAAGTCTTACCCGACTAACCAATATAATAGCTTTCTTTGGAAGTATATGCTAGCTTTTGGTGTATTTGGCTAATACAACTTTTGCCGAAAAGCTTACTACAAGTGATGCCTTAGTTTTATCTTTTATTTGGGTTAAATTATTACCTAACCATTCTAGATGATGAGAAAAGAGTAAATACAACAATAAGGTATTTAAGCCATACATTACTCATTTATCAGAAAGGTATATGTTGGCGCTAGAAATCGGTCAACCGAATCCCAGCGACCGACACACGACCCGGGAGAATCTGCTTAGCTCCTGTTCGGGTGAATGCCCTGGTGCGGTTCGCGCGGCGTGCCAGCCAATCTGACCTGTTGATTGGCAAGGAAGAACACGTGTCAGGTTCGGAAACTACGATCGGCTAAGTTTCCGATCGAGAGAGTTTATCGGCGAATCGGCCGATTTACTTTGATAATGAAATCGGCTATAAGACAGCCCGATCCCTATAGCCTTGTAGACAGAGAATTGCTAAAGTAATCGGTACAAAGCTTGTGATAACAACACTAGGAACAGATCTAATCGGTAACAGATGAATCTGACGATAGAAAATAAAGAAAACCGATACTACCGATTCCTAGCTAGATAACTGGTGATAAAAGCTAGAAAAACAGGTAAAAACCTATGAATCTAGCAAAATATCGATAACTGATGAATAAATCTAAACGAAACAACAGCGATGCGCCGGAAGTTAAAGCTTAGATATTACTCGATAAACGGAACTTACAGAATTGGCCGGAGATCAAGATGATGCAGCCCTGCCAACCCGCACAAACTCGTAAGAAGAAATAGTAATGGCGAAGTCGCCTGCTCGAAAGTAAGTACGAAGAAAAGGTAGCTTGTTGTATTGATTGGTTGATGATTACAGATTTACAAAGATAGCTATTTATAGCCCCGTTCAGATAACTTCCTAACCGACTAGAATTCTATCTCTATTTCAAACAGAAAACGAATATCTACAAGCACAATTCGTGCCAGATTAGTTACCCTACGCTTCGTGGGCTGACCTCCACCTTATCCTTCCATCCCTTTCCAAGCCCATACAGGCCCAATTAGTCCATCCCCCTAATCGGCCGATTCCTCATCGGCAAAAGTTTACCGATTGGGATTCTGGTGCATTCATCCAGAAGCAAGACAAAAGTCACCAGCCGATTCCGCACTATAGCACCATTTGGCTGATTCCCAATTGTATTTCTCCGATTTCTTTTCTTCTTGGCGCCGATTCTACTGGTGACAAAATCTGGCGTCAACACATGCCCCCCAGTTTCGGAGTAAAACACAGTCTTTTACTTCGAAATTCTTTATAACCTCCCCTCCGAAACGGCCGCAGTGAAAATATCCTTCCGTTTCGCGGTCTCTTAGCTGTTCATTGCAATTTTTGAAACGGGCGCCCACGACAGCCACTACCCCGAAAAACTCGAAGCGCCGGCGCGGTGAAAATTCCCTCTTTACCCTCTCTTCAGGTATCCTATAAATAGCGCTTCACCGCAGCTCATCTTCAAGCTCACATCTCTTTTCCCAACGCGCGCGCATCCTTCTTCTTTCAACACTCTCACTTGCCATCGAAGTCTTCTAGTTCCAGCTCCGGTTACTTCTTCCCCCTTCCCTTCAATGGCGACTCCTTCCGGCAACTCCCCCGCACGCAATGCTCCAGAGGTAGCGCCTCCGGTGGTGGTGGCGACGACCGTCACTTCATCCACAAATGAAAGAGCTCCATCAGAAATCCCAATGGCGATCCCCATCGCGGCCCCATCATCCACATCCGCATCGGCGACCACACCGATCACTCAGAACTTTATCCCGGAGGTAAATACCGAATCCTTCCCCTATCGGCAACGTATTTATCTTAGATCTACTTCTTATATTTCCATACTCATTTTCCTTTTTTAGGCGGTAAGGCATAGAATTACTATTCATCTCACGGGAAGTCCTGGCCTTGTTTGCCTCGGTCCTATGGGAGACCCAGATCCGGTAGATCTTATAAATATGGAAACCGACCGAATACCCTTCAAGCGATCCGATATGAACTTAGATCAATGGGTGAGCACTTTCAGATCCTGGCCGAATGAAACCCCAGGTTGGAGGGAATGGTACCAACGAGTGGCCGCGTCAAAGAGCGTCTCGTGGGAAGAACTCAAAATCGGCCAATGCATCAACCTCTCCTTGTCTCAAATGGAGAAAAATGAGCCGTTAGTGATAGCGACTTCCTATTTTTGGTCTGACGCACTTAATGCGTTCTTATTTGGACACGGTCCTATGACCCCCACCCTGGCCGATGTGGTCCTCTTGACCGGCCTGGACATATCTTCCCCTGACACACCCTTCCACCTTTTGACCACAACGTCGCATCGGCTGGACACAAGGGGAATCGGCGGCTGGAAAGGCTTCATCAACAGTAACAAGAAGACCGGTACTGTTGAGAACAGGGAGCACACAGCTTTCCTAATGATGTGGCTAGAAAAACACCTCTTTTGTGGAAGAGCCGCCGGCCCAACAACCAACACCCAATCCTTAGCTGAAGCACTGTCCAGAGGAAGCCATATTCCTCTTGGGAAACATCTTCTGGGTGCCGTGTACCACATGCTCCATCAAATCGGCACAAAACTTTCCAAGGGAGAACCAATCAGCAACCCAGGTGGGCCTTGGTGGTTTGTCAATCTATGGTTAAACCTTTACATGAGCAGAATCACCCGGCAGCCAGTGGACCATATGATGTTTCCCAATATCGAATCGGCGGAGGACCCCACCGAGCGTCGCCGATGCATGTCCTTTGGTGAAGCAGCATCAGCTTTTCCAGGTTGTGCGTATTCTGCTACAAAGGTAGCCGAGTACTTTCGGTGCTTTTATAATGGATTTAATGAAGACGCAACTATCTGGTTTCCGTACCAGCGAGACAACCCAGTCTTTGAGCTCCCCTCCTGCTTTGATTCAACTTCTGGCCGGTTTGATGAAGATCTTTATGAAGGACTGATCAAACCAGGACTCCTACCGGCCAACTTCTTTTCAGGGAAGGATGCCCCTACATACGAGTTCTATAACCCGTCTACTGCCGCACGACAATTCGGCATGGGTCAATTGCCGATACAAGTGTATTTTGCTGGCCGAATCAAGTTCAGAGATGTGCTTACAACTGGCCTGGATTACTGTCGGCTGCGAGACCGAATTCCGGACTCCAGTACGATTAATTTGAATGACTGGCTATTATTTCCATTTGCCGTCCAGCCGTTCAAACTTTGGTGGGCCGAATGGAAGCAATTTCTATTCTGCAACTCAGCATCGGCATACTGCAACCTTCTAGATCCGGCCAACATTGATCCCAACGCCGAGGTATTTCTGATCGCCGATTTTTATTCTCCCCAACATGATTGAGCACTAATGATTCCATTGTTTCTTTAGGCCGGGAATCGGAACCCTCCAACGCACAGCCGCAGCGGTCGGCTAATAGAGAATTATCCATACACCACCTATCCTCTTATCGGCTACGACGCTCCATCAGTTGACATGATCGCTGGCCGATCGAAGCAGGTTCATAAGAAGGTCGTAAAGAAAACCAGTCGCCGAGTCCGGGCTCGTACGGAATCGGCGGATCCTCCTGTGCTCGTATCGGCAGAAACTTTGACTGCACCACCTTCCCAGGCCACACAAAGTGCCGATACTCAATCCATCACACAAGCCGGAGTGGCTGCCGCCTCATTATTGTTGGAAGCTATACAAGTGAGTTCGAGCTTTACCATCTCCGATTGTCATTTTGATATTAGCTCTTCTTAACTTTGCGCTTCTTAGAGTACCTCTATGGAAATACCACAATCGGCGACAACTCGACCGGACACCAATGCGCCCCTGCCCTCATCCATTGAGGTACGGTACTTATCTTACGGACTTCCTTCGGGTATTTGCGTAATGTATTTAACCGATTCCTCGACGCAGGCCATCGGCACACCGAGCGCTTCTCGACAACCGATTCCTTCTCAGGGAGCTGGTCCGAGCACCGCGCCGATTGTCGTGGAGTCCTCTTCATCAGATGAACCCATGGTACAGGCCACTGAGCAAGTCACGACGGCTTTACAAGCGCAGCATGAAGAAATCCGCTTTAAAATGGTAGGTTCCTAAACCAGCTTTCAACCAGCCGATTTACTCTGATCCTTCGCCGGTTCACCCCTTTTCCTTATTTTCTTAGGAACAAGACTCCCCTGACAACAGCCTCTTCTCCTTCGCTATTGCTCTCTCTGATGACGAGGAAGTCGCATCCCGCCAAGTTGCTCTAAGCTCCGTTCCTGACGACGTCCGAGCTAAACTTACCAACATCCGATCCCTCCTACAAGGGGACATCGGCCGATTGGTAGAAGATGCTTCGCCGATTCGTCAGCTCTTCAGTGACATCAGCGGACGAGTACCAGAGGAAGCGGAAGAGGCCTTGGCACCGGCGGCCTTCATCGAGTCCATGAGGATCCCGGTCTTTAGGGCCCTTCGTCACATGGCCGATCGCGCGAAACTGGCCAAGACTCGTGAAGATGAAGATGCTTTCAAGCGTCAGGCTCAAGAAGCGCATCGGCGTATCCATGTCCTAGAAGACTCACGCCCGGCGATCATTAGTGAAATAGACCGCCTCAAACGTCGGAGGGCGGAACTTGCCAAAGAGATGGAGCAAGTGACCAAGGCAATCAGCGCTGAAGAGAACAAACTTCAAGAGTTACCCTCTGCTATTGCCGATTTGACACGGGAGAGGCAGCGTTTTGCTCATGAGGCTCTGAGACTCCACCGTAGCGCATCGGAGGTCCCTGGATCGGCGGAAGAAGACCAACGGGTTCTTGACTCTGCCGATCAGATCCGGCACCGGGCCATCACGGCTATCGATACCCTTTTGGGTAATCTGTAAAACACTGACCGTTTTGTACGAACATTTACTATCTTCTTTGACCGACCCTTCGCGACGCCCTCTTTATTTACTGCCTTCCTTATTACCGATGGGACGTAGCCTCACCAGATTTCCACGTATTTTTTCCCCATAAATATCGACCTCGGTGCTTACTCCCGATAGTATCGACTCGGCTCCCATTTCACTTTTCTTCTTCTTCTCATCAGCGCGACTATTTCGTCATGGCCTCATCGTCATCTTCTTATGTTAACCAGGTGGAGCCCCGACTCCTTCTCTTAGATCTTAGGAAACGAACGTTTCGCCTTATTCCTTCTTTGTTTCAGCCCCAACGCCTTGGTCCGGAGCTCGTGCGCGCCATCGAGTGCATCCACTCTGAAGATCCGTTGACCCCGGAGGACAAGGCTCTGATTCTGGCCCACCGAGAGGAGCTCCAAGACCACATTACTGCAGAGGCTCGTGCAGTCTTGGATGCCGTGGTAAGTGAGAGCCGTCGCCGATCTCCAATCACGAGGGGTCGTCGTCGTGACGTTCCTGAAGATGACGTCACTTCGGCAGCCCGCACGATCCTAGACTACATGGAGAGGAACGGCGGCCAGCGGCCTTCCACCGATAGGGCCCGTCTGCTTCCTCGGCCCGTCATCCTTGCGGCGGCAGAGGCCTCGCGCCGTCGTGCTGTGGACGAGTTGGAGCGGAATGGGAAGGCATCCCAGAAGAAGAACAATTAGTTTGTTTTTTGTATTTTTTGTTCTAAGGGCGACTTAGTGTTTTGTCGGCCATGTAATCCGTCGTCCGTACTGAATGAATGTAATCGGCCGCTCCGGTCGACTTTATGTGCGTCTTAAACCGATTCGTATCGGCTATGTGTGATTGTGTTACGGTTGATTTCTTAAGCTCCGACCCATATACTTGGGTAATATCTTTTTAAGTACCTTCCATTCAGAGCTCTAGTGAATTCTTCTCCTTCTATTGTTTCCAAAATGTAGGCATTCCCTGGAGCGCATCTGCCGATTTTATACGGCCCTTCCCAGGTAGGGGACCATTTTCCGAATTTAGGATCTTTTGACCCGATCGGTAGTACTAACTTCCATACCAAGTCTCCAGGGGAGAACTGCTTGACTTTGACCTTCTTATCGTACCACCTGGCCACTCTCTTTTTATTCTCTTCGATACTTATCAGAGCCCTTAGTCGTTGGCCAGCCAAATCATCGAGTTCCCCTTTCATCAGAGATGAGTAATCATCGGCTGACAACTGGTCCTGAAGTGAAATGCGCCTTGATCCTGCCCTCGACTCCCATGGCAGTACTGCATCGTGACCGTATACCAACTGATAGGGAGATAACTTGGTAGCCCCATGACAGGCCATTCTGTATGCCCACAGGGCCTCAGTCAAACATAGGTGCCACTTCTTCGGATATTCTTCAATCTTCCTTTTGATCAACTTGATTATTCCTTTGTTGGACGATTCTGCTTGACCATTGGCTTGAGCGTAATACGGAGAAGAATTTAACAATTTGATGCCCATATCGGTCGTAAATTCCTCAAATTCCCCCGATGTGAACATTGTTCCTTGATCGGTTGTTATAGTTTGAGGGATACCGAATCGGTAGATGATATGGTCCCTTACGAAGTCGGCCATGATAGCCGAAGTCACAGCCCTCAACGGGATTGCCTCCACCCATTTGGTGAAGTAATCAGTAGCCACCAGAATAAACTTGTGCCCCTTGCTCGATGGTGGATAAATTTGGCCAATGAGGTCTATTCCCCACCCCCTGAACGGCCATGGCTTGATGATGGGATTCATGGCCGACGCGGGTGCATGTTGGACATTTCCAAACTTTTGACATTCCTGACAACCCTTATAATATTTGAAACAATCTTCGAGGATCGTGGGCCAATAGTACCCGTTGTTCCTGATCATCCACTTCATCTTATGCGCCGATTGGTGTGCTCCGCATACCCCTTCATGGATTTCTCCCAATAGAGTCTTGGCTTCTTCTGTCCCAAGGCATTTAATAAGGACTCCGTCGATCGTTCGGTAGAACAGATCATCTTCGAGCAGTACGTATTTGGTGGCGTGAAAGCGTACTCGTCACTCCACCTTTTTAGATGGATCCTTCAGGTAATCGGCAATTTCTTTACGCCAGTCGTCGGCTGCAAGTTTTAAGGCCATGGCACCCAGAATCGGCTGATACCCAGATGCGTGCTGGGCGAGTTTATTTGCTTCCTCGTTGCGGTCTCTTGGAACATGCTCGATTACTGCCGATCTGAATCCTTTTAAAAGCTGTAAGCAATCTTCGTGATAAATTCTTAATATGTCATCTTTGCACTCAGCCCTTCCGGTTAATTGATCCACAATTAGCATAGAATCTCCGAAAATCTCAACAGAATCGGCCTTGACTTCTCTCAATAATTGTAAGCCTTTTAATACAGCTCTGTACTCCGCTTGATTGTTAGTGGCGGCGGTTTCTATCGGCAGAGAAAAATCATAGCTTGCCCCCCGAGGCGATATGAGAACGATGCCGATTCCTGATCCGACCCCGCATGATGACCTGTCAAAAAATAATTGCCAAGGCGCTAGTTCCACGAGGGCGATCTCCGGTCCACAGTGCTGGGCGACGAAATCAGCCATGACTTGACCCTTGACGGCTTTTGCCGATTCATACCGTAGGTCAAATTCTGATAAAGCTAAGATCCATTTGCCGATTCGTCCTTTTAATATCGGCAGTGATAGCATGTATTTCACTACATCATCTTTGCATACGACTACACATTCTGCCGACAGTAGATAGTGCCTGAGTTTGGTGCACGAGAAGTAAAGACACAAACACAAACGCTCCACCGGAGGATATCTTGTTTCGGCATCCAGGAGTCTTCTACTGACGTAATAAATTACCCGCTCTTTTCCTTCAAACTCTTGGACTAGAGCCGACCCAATAGCTTTTTCATCGGCTGATAAATACAGTTTAAACGGCTTACCAGTTTGAGGGGAACCAAGACTGGCGGTGAGACCAAGTATCGCTTGATATCTTCTAACGCCTTGCGCTGTTCTTCTCCCCATATAAATTCCTGGTCTGGCTTCAATTTCAGAAGTGGCGTGAACGCCTGAATTCGTCCATATAGATTAGATATAAACCTTCTGATGAAGTTTACCTTGCCGATTAGAGACTGTAGCTCAGTTTTGTTCTGTGGGGCGACGACTTTGTTGATGGCCGCTATGGTCTTCTGATTGACTTCTATACCTCGTTCGTGCACCATGAATCCTAAGAACTGTCCGGCGGAGACACCGAAGGCGCATTTGTTGGGATTCATCTTAAGACCATGCTTTTTGGTACACTCTAGCACCTTTCGCAAATCGGCTAGGTGTTCCTCGTGGCTTTTGGACTTGACCACAACATCATCGATGTAGATCTCCACCAGGAGGCCAATGAGTTTGTGAAAAATGTAATTCATAGCTCTCTGATATGTAGCGCCAGCATTCTTCAAGCCGAAAGTCATGACCACCCATTCGAATAAACCAAGATGACCTGGACATCTGAAGGCCGTTTTGGGTATGTCCTCTTCGGCCATAAGTATTTGATTGTATCCGGCGTTTCCGTCCATGAAGCTAATAATTTTATGTCCCGCGGCGGCGTCGATCAGTACATCGGCCGTAGGCATGGGGTAACCATCCATCGGTGTGGCCTGATTAAGATTCCTGAAATCAACACAAACGCGCAACTTCCCATTTTTCTTGTACACCGGCACGATATTAGAAATCCACTCGGCATAACGACATTGCCGAATAAATTTTGCTTCAATTAGCTGAGTTATTTCAGCTTTTATGTCTGGTAAAATTTTAGGATTGCATCGCCGTGCGGGTTGTTGGTACGGCCGATACCCTGGCTTTATGGGTAGCCGATGTTCAACAATAGATCGATCTAACCCGGGCATCTCGTGATACTCCCAAGCAAAGCAATCCTTGAATTCTCTTAATAGATTTGTCAATTTACACTTATACTCTGGATCTAAATTTGCGCTAATAAAAGTCGGCCTTGGTTTGGTCCCGTCACCTAAGTCTATCATTTCTAATGAATCGGCCGACGTGAATCCGTGTCCTAGCTTCCCATCTTCTCGGGCGAATTGATCCATCTATTCTGAGTCTTCGGAGCCGACTGCTCGGATCGGCTGTAGACCAAAATCGGTGACCCTCAGGAAATCGGTCTCCCACACCCTACCTGATATGCATCTGACGGTTTCGCAGCTCCATTGCTGTGCGTCAGCTGCTGCGATGCTGTACGCGGAGTCGGCTTTGACCACCTCGATGTTATCGCCGACCCATTGTACGAGGCACTGATGCATAGTTGACGGGATGCAGCAGTTTGCGTGTATCCAGTCTCGGCCAAGAAGCATATTATAGGACCCTTTGCCATTAATGACGAAAAAAGTGGTAGGAAGGGTCTTACTGCCGATGGTGAGGTCGACGCAGAGAGCACCGCGAGCGTTCGACACCTTGCCTTCGAAGTCCTTGAGCATCATGTCCGTCCTGGTTAGGTCATCGTCGCTCTTCCCAAGCTTCCGGAGTACGGCATACGGCATGATATTGACAGCGGCTCCTCCGTCAACCATCAATCTAGTGAGGGGGCGACCGTCAACATGCCCTTTAAGGAACAACGCCTTCATGTGTTGTCGTTCGTCGTCTTCGGGCTTTTCGAACGTGGCCATCATTGGTTCTAAAGCCAACCGTGCTGTCTGTTCCTCTATCGTCGATACGTCCTGTTGATCGGCGGGGGTCATGAACTCCATCAGCAATATGAAAACCATGCCGATCTCGGCTGCCGATTCATCACCCGCCGACTCATTGTTTCCCTTGTCATTTCTTTTGGGGCGCCACACCCGAGGCCTCCCTTCCTTCTTGTCCGTCGCGCTCTCTTCTTCTTGCTGTTCCCATTGGCGGAGACGTTGGATCCTCCGTTTTTGTGATTTGGTCAAACCATCGGGGCACCATCTAGGGTTTATTGGCTTCCCTTCTTTCCTGGCGCGTTCCCACTCCGGTTCGCGTCCTAACGGGTTCTCGTCCGTTACCCGAGCATCGGCCATGTCTTCGAGCCGGCTGTGAACGCTAGCTTTGTTATTTGACTGATTATGTCGATCAGCCCTGCCCCCTACCTATCATGGCTTCTATCTTCCGACCGATCATATCGGTCACTTCTGCCCCCCAGCCGATCACGCACGGGAGGGCGCTGGTCATCTTGGTTGCGCCGATTCCTGCTGATCGGTTCTGGCCTTCCATCTCTGGAGCGAGACCTGGTGAACGGCCGATTGCCTGGATAGGGACCGTTGCACTCTGGGCAAGTATCGGCCGATGGTAACCTGAGGTTATTTTCCCAACAATGAATGAAGAACGGGCATCTCCAGTGCTCCTCGTGCCGACGCATCGCTTCCTCTCGGGACCTCGAACGCTCATGTTGGCGTTGGTACTTTTGGAGCAGGAACTGGGAAGTAATGCGTGGTCCATCTGACTCACCATCATCGTCCTCCATTCGCCGTTTCCCTTTGACATCTTCAGGCGTAGCTTGATTTCTGGGATCGATAGAGCCACTCTTTTTAGCCGATTCGGACGTCAATACTTTTGTTTGGAGCGAATTCCTTCCCGTATCAACCATGTTGGTAGGAAAGGGGTGCTGGTCGATCTTCATTGGTTTGGCCGATTTCGCCGGCACTTCAAATTTGAGTCTGCCTTGCTCAATGGCTGACTGTATTTGTTGCCTGAAGATTTTGCACTCGTTGGTATCATGTGATGTGGCATTGTGCCACTTGCAATACTTCATCTTCTTTAATTGTTCGGCAGAGGGTATTGTATGGTAAGGCGAGAGTTTAATCTGCCCTTCCTGTAGGAGAAGATCAAAGATTTTATCGTCTTTAGTCGTATCGAAACCGAATGCTTCTGGCTCCTTTTTGCCGAATGGGCACGATATCGGCTTCTTTCCCTTAATCCACTCCGCAAGTCCGATTTCGACGTCTTCCTCATCCTCTAATTCTTCCAGGAATGTTACTTTCTTCTGGAAATTCCGTCGCGGATCGAATGGACGCACTTCCTGTCCGGACAATCGGTGGACAATCTGGCTCAGGCTCTCGAACTCTTGTGAGGCATATTTCTCTTTAATGTGTGGCAGAAGGCCTTGGAAAGCTATATCAGCCAACTGCGCATCGGTTAGAGCCAGGGAGTAGCATTTGTTTCTGATTTCCCGAAACCTCTGTATATACGAGGGTATCGGCTCATCACTTCTTTGCCGGAGGCTAGTCAAATCGGACAGCTTCATTTCATGGACCCCAGCATAGAAGTACTTGTGGAACTGTCTTTCTAGATCGGCCCATATGATAATTGAGTTTGGTGGTAGAGTGGTGAACCATTGGAAGGCCGATCCAGACAAGGATGACGAGAACAACCGTACCCGCAGGGCATCTTGCGTAGCTGCCTCCCCGCATTGGATGATGAACCTATTCACATGCTCCACGGTCGAAGTGTCATCCATCCCCGAAAATTTGGTAAAATCAGGAACTTTGTACCGATGGGGGAATGGCAACAAGTCATATGAAGATGGGTATGGTGTTCTATAGGTATAAGTTTGCATCTTCGGCTTCAAGCCGAATTGTTCTTGCATTACCTCCGCAATTTGCGCCGACCAATCTGGCTGTTGCTGGGGAATAGTTGGCTGTGGTATCGGCACGTGCTGATAAATCGGAGGCTGAATAAAAGGAGATTGATGAAAAGGTGGTATCTGAGTATAAGCCGGCGGTGTAGTAAAGGTCGGCTGTTTGTATGAACCACTCGTTTCATCATATAGCATGAGTTCTGACGTCTTGTTGGCCTCCGGAGCGACAGGCTGGTATGGTGGTATGATCGGCCGGGTGGCCGTTTGGGAGGGTATCTGGAACGGAGGATTTCCTTGACTGACCGATTGACTCAGACCGGCCGTGTTTAAAGGTGCCCCCCAGGGTGAAGGGCTGACCGGAGGGCATGGTGCAGAAGACAGTTGGATGGAACCATACCCCAAAGGAGTCGATGACGCAGAAGCACCGGATCCTCCAACAGAAGATTGGATCGGCTGTGAAGCCGGATAAGCCTGATTTGGTGGAATCGGCTGAAAATACGTTGGTCCCCTGTATCCTTGAGGTATACCTCCGGCGAAGGAGTTGACAACGGCATTGTGTACCATGTTTGAAAGCACCGGGGATTGATTGATGAAGGCGTGATGAAGAGATTGTTGAATCATATCGGACATTTTATCCGAATTTGTGATCTGACGGGGAGTAGGGAAAGGAGTCTTCTTAACAGTCTCCCCGCTTCTGGAACGACTGAAGGATTTTAAGCAAGTTTTCCGGACTTGCTCCAAATACTTATTCAGATCTTCCTTTTGGTCGTCCTTTAGATCTGCTTCTGTCACTTCGATGACGTTATCTTCAGAGACTTCAGCAGTTTTCGACATGATAGCGGTTGTATTGGTCCCACCGGGCGTGCCAAAAGTGTGTTGGCGCTAGAAATCGGTCAACCGAATCCCAGCGACCGACACACGACCCGGGAGAATCTACTTAGCTCCTGTTCGGGTGAATGCCCTGGTGCGGTTCGCGCGGCGTGCCAGCCAATCTGACCTGTTGATTGGCAAGGAAGAACATGTGTCAGGTTCGGAAACTACGATCGGCTAAGTTTCCGATCGAGAGAGTTTATCGGCGAATCGGCCGATTTACTTTGATAATGAAATCGGCTATAAGACAGCCCGATCCCTATAGCCTTGTAGACAGAGAATTGCTAAAGTAATCGGTACAAAGCTTGTGATAACAACACTAGGAACAGATCTAATCGGTAACAGATGAATCTGACGATAGAAAATAAAGAAAACCGATACTACCGATTCCTAGCTAGATAACTGGTGATAAAAGCTAGAAAAACAGGTAAAAACCTATGAATCTAGCAAAATATCGATAACTGATGAATAAATCTAAACGAAACAACAGCGATGCGCCGGAAGTTAAAGCTTAGATATTACTCGATAAACGGAACTTACAGAATTGGCCGGAGATCAAGATGATGCAGCCCTGCCAACCCGCACAAACTCGTAAGAAGAAATAGTAATGGCGAAGTCGCCTGCTCGAAAGTAAGTACGAAGAAAAGGTAGCTTGTTGTATTGATTGGTTGATGATTACAGATTTACAAAGATAGCTATTTATAGCCCCGTTCAGATAACTTCCTAACCGACTAGAATTCTATCTCTATTTCAAACAGAAAACGAATATCTACAAGCACAATTCGTGCCAGATTAGTTACCCTACGCTTCGTGGGCTGACCTCCACCTTATCCTTCCATCCCTTTCCAAGCCCATACAGGCCCAATTAGTCCATCCCCCTAATCGGCCGATTCCTCATCGGCAAAAGTTTACCGATTGGGATTCTGGTGCATTCATCCAGAAGCAAGACAAAAGTCACCAGCCGATTCCGCACTATAGCACCATTTGGCCGATTCCCAATTGTATTTCTCCGATTTCTTTTCTTCTTGGCGCCGATTCTACTGGTGATGAAATCTGGCGTCAACAGTATATCATCCATGAATTTACACTACGATGCTCAACAGTGATCAAGTGCATTCATAACCGAGAATTGCGGCGATCCGGATCAATTTACATCCTACAGGAGAGTACCCCGATCACCAGTTTTATACGACTGTCCAGGTCGTACATAACGACCTTTCGATTAGCAAAATCAATGATTGGGAATAAGACTACCCGGACCCAGGGACGCACCCTCACATGGGACCCCACGTCTGGCCCGATCACCATGTGAGTTTCAGGCTACGCCCCTGTCAATCTCCAGCACGTCAAGCGCGGGTACGAAGTATTCCTGATCAGAGAGTTTATTAACCTACTGGGCTTTACTGGTCCCACACCCAGTAAGTGATCAGATGCTTATCACTTGATCAAAGGTTAAGACAACGAATCGGGCCTTAGCCAAATTAATCTAGCAGACAGAACTACATCTCTAGCTTCTGTCTGCTTCTCAATTTTCAAGTCATCTTCTCATAAATAACATGTATGACTTAAAAGTTTTCCTTAAGGTTGGTAAACCAAGTATGTAAGCAACTAAGCAATTCTAGACTTAGGTTATCTACTAAAGGTTTGAACAAGTGGCAAAGATGTCCTTAAAACAAGGCATGATCATACACAAGAATAGGTTTCAAGCAACTCCTAGACTTAGTGCATACATATAGCAAATAACCGATAATTGGACACATGAAATAATAACTCCAAAATAGATAGGTATAAATGTACCGGGGCTTGCCTTGTTCGCTTAAAAAGTTAGTATTGTCCGACGGGTTGGCCTCGCAGGGGACCAATTCAAAGACTTCTTCGAACCCCGAAGATCCTTCTGAAAATTCCAAATAATCTCCTTCTGGTGCTTCGGGATCTATAGCACAACACATGCAGGGGTTAGGAATGCAAATTTTTGAATAAAAGACTATACAACTTTCCTTCAAGATAAAGTTGCAAGCCAAGAAGGACTATACAATTTATCATGATAAAGTTGCAAGCCAGCACACAAAAACTCCAAAAGATTAGCCCACAATTTTATTTTCTTACCTAACCTTACTTAAGGCCTTTCTTTTATTTTTGGAAAAGGTTATAATTATTTTCTAACTTAAAACCTAAATTCCTATGAGTTGAGAATAATTTGTATTTATGAAAATGTTATTTCATATTTCATGTATTTTATAAAGATTAAGTATTTATTTAATTACCTTAAAAGAAAGGCATTAAATAAATACCCAAATTTTTATTATTTTTCTAGGGTGTAAAAATTTTAATGCATAAAGGAAAATAAAACAAGCCTAACAAAATTGGTTTCACTAATTTTGGACACTTCTAGAAATTTCTATGATTTAAATGGTGAAATTCGGATTTAAACTAATTATTCTATAAAGGAATCTAATTTTCCTGAAAAACACCCCCGGGTAACTTTTCTCACGCGGCCCAACCCTACCCTCTCTCACTTGCACTGGGCCCGCGGCACGGACCCACCTCTTATCCTGTTCCTCTTACCCGCCGGCCTTCTCTCCTCTCGGCCGGGCTCCTACTAGGCCGATTCTTTTCTTTCTTTCTCCTCCTTTCACCCGTGACGGCCCAACGGCCTCTTTTCTTTTTCTTCTTTCTTTCGCGAGCGCGGCCTAACTTCCACTGGGCCTCCGGCCCCTTTTTCCTCCACGGTCGAGCGCGCGCGCTTGTGCTTCAAAGCCGCGGCCCATCCGACGCTCGCGCTCGGCCGGCCTCCTTTACTCCCTCGCCTTCTCTGACGTGCGGGCCCACCGATCCAGATCCTTCTTCCTCCTCTCGCCAAAACGCGCGCGCGACAGGGGGCGGCGCGACTCACCGGCCGGCGCCCTACCGGCGGCGGAACTAGGTCAAGACAGCACCTCCGTGCCCTCACACACCCGCACGTGGCAACAGCTCCTCGGGAGATGGCCGGAGCCATTCCCTCCACGGCGGCGGGCGGCGGCACCCACGGCCGGTCGTGACTACGCACGACAACGGCGCAAACTACCCCAACGACTACGGCTACACCATCCTGGCATCCTAAGGACCTGCCTAAGACTACCCAAGAAGGAAGAGAACAAGCGCAAGGGGATGCTCACCGTGAGCAGGAGGCGCGGCGACGGCGGACAGAAACGGCAGCGGTTAAAGGCGTGCCGGCGAAGAAGCTGGGCAACAAGCTGCTAGGGTTCCTGGTGGGGTGTGGGCGGAGGTGTGGACAGAGGGAATCGACAGGAGCTGCGGTGTGGCGGTGGAATTTTACCCGGCGGCGGCGGCTTGAACAGAGGCGTTGGCGGCGGTAAAAAGAATGGCGGTAAAACGGCGGTGCGGGAGCGGTAAATATATGAATGGCTTACCGCACGCATGGGCGACACCGTGGCCTACTCGTAGGCTTGCGTGGTGAGGAGGTGGCTTAGCCGTTGCACTGGCGAGCGACCGAGAGCGGCGGTGGCGACACGTCCTGCCTGCTCTGCTGCTCTTCCCCTTTCTGATTTCTGGCGCCCGAAAATTCAGAGCTTCTCCACGGTTGATTTCCAATCCGACGGTGCATAAGTGTCTTAACCAAAGTTGTAGATAATCTCGAGCTTTCCAATTCATATATAAACCTTTGCTCGAGATAAACATCCAAAAGTCTTCAAATTTGAATTTTTCTCGGGCAATTGACTGAACCCTTTTTCCCTTCCATTCAGTTTCGTCAGTTACTCGAGGTGGTCATTTGCCCGACTTAGTGAATTATTTCGGTGGCCCAAATCCTCTTTCTGTAGTCCAACTTCTACCCAATTGTGTTCTACCATCTTCAAGGTTTCCATTTTGCCCAAAAACACCTACCTCTTTTGATCTACATTTTTCTGAAATCAACTCCAAAGTCAGCCTTATATTGCTGTTTCAGACTTAGCCATTTCGGCAAGACAGTCACCTGTGATAATGTGCTGACTTTGAGCTTGGATTTGAATTCATTCCCTTCACTATTCCTGGCCAACAACACCCAATTCGTGGAGTCCAAAGTCCATACTTTAACATGGTATAGTTGTTTGGATCCACTTATTTGAAAAATTCAGCAGAAATGAATTTCCAAAATGGACTCTAGTGCTGTTTTTTTCCGAATTCCTATTGTCGGATGGTGAACAGTACATTTGAATTTCCATTTCTTTTCTTTGATCCTTTTGAAGTATTAGAACCAATTCTTGTCCCAAATTTGGATCCTTGAGTTCTAATCACTCTTTCACCTTTATTCCATATTTTTGCCGAATTTTTCTGAATTTCAAATTCAAAATTCAAATTTCGGTCAAATTTGACCCGAATTTGATTTTTGGCCAATTTCTTTTTTCTTTTCTTCTCGAATTGCTTCAAATTCTTCAAAGTCACTTTGATGATTAAAATGACAGGTGTTACAACCTCTCCCCCTTAACAGAATCTCGTCCTGAGATTCCCGGAGTTAAATCTTTGGTTTTGAGAATGGAAAGGAAACTGCGTCAGGTCAACTATTCTTCCTTTTTCTGTACAAGGATAGTGGGGTGGTGGCTTTTGTTCATCTGTTCCTAAAGGTTTCAAATAATTCCGGATATTTAGACTCTAGGTCCTCAGCCTGTTCCCAAGTAGCTTCATCCGGAGTATGATTTTTCCATTGTACCTTGTAAAACGTGATACTCCGAGTTCGGGTATCTCTTGTCTTTTGATCCAGAATTTTAATGGGCCTTTCCTCATAGGTTAGATCTGGTTCAAGCTCAATTTCCGGATCTTCTAGAATTTCTTCTGGAACTCTTAAACACTTCTTAAGCTGGGATACATGAAATACGTCATGTATAGAAGTAAGTTGGTCTGGTAGTGACAGCTTGTATGCCACTGGACCCTTTCGTTCCAGAATTTCATAAGGACCAATATATCTTGAGGCTAACTTACCCTTTATTCCAAATCGTTGTACTCCTTTCATCGGAGATACCTTCAAGTATACAAAATCTTCGGTATGAAATTCTAAGGACCGTCTCCTTTTATCCGAATAACTCTTTTTGTCGGGACTGGGCTATTTCCAAATGTTTGCGAATTTTCTGGACCTTGTCCTCGGTTTCCATAACCAGGTCTGATCCCAAATGTGTCCTTTCTCCCACTTGTGACCAAATGTGTCCAGTTTGAGGATGATAGGCAGAACTTCTAATGAGAGTAGTGCCCATGTCCTTTTGCAACTGTTCCCAAAATCTGGAAACAAACTGGGAACCTCGATCAGAGATAATGGTCTTTGGTACTCTGTGCAAGGATACGATCCGGGCTATATAGAGTTTAGCATATGTCGACACCGGATAAGTAGTCTTGACTGGAATAAAGTGAGCTGACTTAGTAAGACGGTCGACAATAACCCATATGGAATCATACCCTTTTGAAGTGGTAGGCAATCCAACTATAAAGTCCATGGAAATATCTTCCCATTTCCAGACAGGGATTTCTGAAGGTTGTAGTAAACCTGCCAACTTTTGTAGGATGGGCTTAACTCTTCGGCAAGTATCACATTCAGCTACATACCTTGCAATTTCAGGTTTCATCTTGGCCCACCAAAATCTTTGCTTTAAATCTTGGTACATTTTATTGCTCCCGGGATGAATAGCAAACTTAGACAGATGTGCTTCTTCTAAGATCAATTTTCTTAGGTTCTCATCTTTAGGAACTACTATCCTTTTCTTGAAGTATAATCCTCCATCTTCTTCTTGATTGAATTCGGGGATTTTTCCTTCCGCTTTTTGCTGATAGAGTATCTTGATCCATGGTTCTTCTTTTTGGGCTGTTATAATCCTTTCCTTTAGGGTATCTTGCACCATAATATTCTGAAGGGTGCCTTGTTTTACTATTTCCAAACTTAAATCTTCCATTTCCTCACACAAGGTCTTGAGGTTAGACTGGACAGCAGTGCAGTGGCATTGGGCCTTTCTGCTCAATGCGTCGGCCACCACATTAGCCTTACCAGGATGATAATGGATTTCTAACTTATATTTTTTAATCAGTTCCAGCCACCGTCTTTGCCTCATGTTCAAGTCCATCTGAGTAAAGATGTACTTCAAGCTTTTGTGGTCAGTAAAGATACGACATTCACTACCCAAAAGATAGTGTCGCCATATCTTTAGTGCATGCACTACGGCAGCAAGTTCTAAATCATGGGTAGGGTAATGCTCTTCATGACGCTTCAGTTGACGAGAAGCATAAGCAATAACTCTGCCTTCTTGCATAAGAACACACTCTATGCCTGTCCCCGAGGCATCACAGTATACATCAAAGGGTTTCTCTATGTCCGGTTGAGCTAGCACTGGGGCTGTAGTCAGCAATTTCTTTAAGAATTGAAATGATTCTTCACACTCAGGTTTCCATTCGAATTTCACTTCTTTCTTTAATAATTCTGTGATTGGTTTGGAAATTTTTGAGAAATTGGGGATGAACCTACGGTAATAGCCGGCCATTCCCAAGAAACTTCTTACTTCATGAACAGAGGTTGGTGATTTCCAGTCCAGTATGTCCTTGACCTTTCCGGGATCCACTTCAATTCCTTTTTCGGACAATATGTGCCCAAGGAATGGAACTTTCTTTAACCAGAATTCACATTTACTGAACTTGGCATACAACTGGTGTTCCCGGAGTCTATTTAGAACAATACGCAAGTGTTGTGCATGTTCTTCTTCATTTTTAGAAAAGATAAGGATATCGTCTATAAAGACGACCACAAATTTATCTAACTCTGGCATGAATACTGAATTCATGAGGTACATAAAATGCGCTGGGGCATTCGTCAGTCCGAAAGACATAACCAAGTATTCATATAGTCCATATCGGGTTGAGAAGGCTGTTTTAGGTATGTCTTCGGGTTTTATCTTAATCTGATGATATCCTGACCGAAGGTCGATTTTTGAAAAGACCTTGGCTCCAGCTAGTTGGTCAAACAACAAGTCAATCCGTGGCAATGGATACTTGTTTTTAATGGTTACCACATTCAAAGGGTGGTAATCCACACATAGCCTCAAGGTGCCATCCTTCTTTTTAACAAATAGAGCAGGGCAGCCCCATGGTGAAGTGCTAGGTCGGACAAAACCCTTGTCCAACAATTGTTGGAGTTGTATTTTCAATTCTGCTAACTCCTTAGGTGGCATTCGGTATGGTCTTCTCGAAATAGGAGCAGTGCCTGGTTCTAACTCAATAGTAAACTCTACCGCTCTATCAGGCGGTAGCCCAGGCAGATCTTCTGGGAATACATCTATAAACTCATTAACCACAGGAATAGATTCTAGAGTCACTGCTCTAGTCTTTTTGACCATCTAGTCCAAACAAGGATGAGCGGGTAATTGGAGCTCGAAAGGGTGGCCTTGGTCATCTTTCATACTAACGACCCAATTATCCATATCGATTTGAACTTTATGTTCCTTCATCCAATTTACCCCCAAAATAATATCTATTCCTTGATCTTCTAGAATTAAAGGATAAGCACCCACCTTATTTCCTTCTAGGTTTAAAATCACATTGCGAGCTACTTGATTTGTATTTTACGTAGCTCCAGTAGCTTGAATAGCATACTTGACATTTAATGTATGTACCTCTAGTTGGTGTTGCGTGACAAACCTTCTACTTATAAAAGTATGCGATGCTCCCGAATCAAATAAAACCATGGCAGGATAATTGTTAACAAGGTACATACCTGCTAGAATAGGCTCTCCTTCTAGGATTTCCTCCACGTTCATATAATGAGCTTGTCCTGTCTTGGTGTTCACAAATTTACGACGGACAAACTTCTGCCCAGTGCCTTGACCTGAGGTCTGAGCCCTTAAATTTGCGTTTCCCCCAACCTTGGGAAAACGACAGTCCCGGGCAAAGTGTCCCGGTTTTCCACAGTTGAAACAAACCTGTGGATTTCCTGGAGGAGTAGGGTTACGAAACCCGAGAGGTGGCGCATTTCCAGGACGAGGAGCAGTACTAGGAGCTCTAACATTCTAGGGCTGGAAGGGTCTTTGCTGAAATGAAGGTCGATATATGGGTCGAGGAGGACCTCGATATACCACCTTCATTCTTTGTGGAGCATTCCCATAGGTTCCAAAAGGAACATTCTTCCTTTTCAATGCTTCTTCTTTCTTTAAGGTTTCGTCCAGGATTCTCATCTTTTCTTCCGCGGTAATGGCTGTACTTACCGCAGAGCTATAGTCGGCAAAAGTGCAGGTGGACAACTTCTCCTGCATTCTTGCATTGAGCCCTCGAAGATAGCAATCTCTTTTCCTGGACTCAGTATTGACATGTTCTGGTGCATATTGGGCTAAGTGGTCAAATTCACTGGTATACTCAAGAATACTGCGGTTTCCTTGCTGTAGCCCTAAGAACTGCTCCAGTTTCATCCGCATGATACCTTCCAGCACAAACTGTGTCCTGAAGGCTTCCTTAAAGTTCTCCCATGTAACCTCCCTTCCAACTGGTTGCCTAGCCAGATAGCTAGTCCACCAGGTCCCAGCGGGACCTTGGAGCTGGAGTCCTGCAAACTCGGCCTTTTGAGTGGTGGTGCATTGGGGGATTACTCGAAACTTCTGTTCCATTGTTTGAAGCCATTCGTTAGCTTCAAGAGGATGCTCGGCCTTCAAAAATATTGGAGGACGGGTCTCCAGGAACTGGGTGTAGGATATACCCCGCTCTGGATCCCGCCGATGTCCACCGTTACCGGTGTTCTGTACGATCATTTGAAGTAATCGAGCTTGTTCTGCTCCTGAGTTCATAAGGCTGGCTATAGCATCTGCCAGTGTTGGAGCTCTCGGTAAATTCTCTTCCTAGCCCCCTGACCCTGAAGCTCGTGGACCCCTTGGATCCGTCATGCTGCCAAGAGTAAACAGAACATTAATATCTAAGGTGCATTTTATCAATGGTTCACTGCACACTAATATTTCACACATCACAGCATGACCATACATAAACCACACTTATACACATATTTATTTATAGTACATGACTTGAAGTTACTTTTTACAAAAACCACCGTGCTACTCTGTCCATCACATATATCTTACATAAATATATTATAACATCTCTCAGATAAAGTTTCACTTCAACCATCGTAAGGGTAGATGCCTAGTTCCTCGGCATTCAGTCCTAGTCGGGCCATTGCTGCTTGCAGAATGTCTTGGTCTACTGTCATCAACGTTTGCCCTGGAGGAGCGACGGGTGGGGCTTGATTCACTGAGTTTTCCCTTCCTGATTCCGGCCCGGGGTCGCTCGAGGTGTAAGAAGTGTAGGATGCGGAGGTGCTAACTCCGGAATTTCCCTCCATCTCTTCGGGATCCTCCTCTTCTTCCCCGTCTTCTGGCTCCTCTTCTCCCCATTGCTGCATTGGCCCGTAGCCCTGTGGATCTAGCCCATCGGCGTTTGCATTGGCCCAGGTAAATTGTTGATTTCCCGTGGGAGCTTCACCCTGATCGTCCTCCATGTCAACATCAAACCCTTCTAAGTTCTCATGAGCATACAGATCAATCTCAGGAGCTGCAGGGGGAGCAAGATCTTCCTCCACTCCTACCACAGGTACTAATTGGTCCGCTTCTTCTTGGTTCGGTGGCTGGGGCTCTTCTGGTGGTGGAGGCGGTGGAACATTGACGATGTTTTGCGCAGGTACCTGGGCCTGCATCTCCTCCAAAGCCAGACGAAGTGATAGGATCTCGTCCAGCTGCTGGAATCTTTCTGCTTCAAGCCTATTAACATTGGATTCGGCTTCCTCCCTTGCTCTATCTGCCATGCTCCTGCTGGCCTCTATGAACTCTTGCATCACCCTGAGTTTCTCTTCATAATCGTCGATTCTTCTGGATTGCTCCCTCATTATTTTCTCCATGTCGTGCTCTCTTGCCAATGCCGCCTTTTTGTACAATTCCTTATCATGTCGGGCGCCCATCAACTCCATCTTAGCATCTTCATTTTTCTACCTTTGATTGTAATACTCCCTGATGCAAGATTGATGTAAGTTGTACATGGCCATCATGTAATCAGAAGCAGCAGCAACCAAGATATCGTGCTCTACACGAGAAGAGTTCTTTAGAGCTTTAATTCTCCTCTTCCAGATCCCGTCATCTTGATTCTTGATAGGATAGAATCGAGCAGAGCTCGACCCTATCTCCACTTTGTGCTTTTCACATAACTCAGTAAGAGCAGTCATAGCCGCCCTTTCAATTGTGTCGTTGAACTCAAAGCCTGACTCCATTACTTCTTCTAGACGCCAATTGGGACGGGTGTCTTCATCTGGGATATGCACATAAACAGTGCAGTACTGTTTGTGACCCGTATCTTCCTTCCTCCAATAATATTCCGGAGGGTTGTGAAAGCCTAATTCTTGCAGCGTCTTCCAAAGCAACTGCACAAACCCCAGCTTATCCAGATAACGGCCGCGGGTCCATCCATCCTGATCAGTGTAACCTTCTTGAAACATCCTATAAAAGAAACGAGGTTAGGTCTAACGGCACTCACCAAACCCAAAAATTTTTAAAATATGCTTATGCAACATGATGCAACGATTCCTACGGACTCACAGACTCATATACACACTCGTAAAGAAATTGGTGGCATCGTAATCTCTCCCTAAATAACAGACTACCGAATACTAGCGACACGCAGCAAACAGTTAGCATCTGCAAAACAAACAACCAGTTAACACTACTGCCACCTGTGACTCATATTTTCTTTATTTTAAAGTAGAGTCTCAGTTTTTAAATGGTAATATCTGTTGATTATCCCAACCTACGGCTCTGATACCAGCTGTGGTGGAACCGTCCAACTTAAACTGGTTTAAATGCGCCTAATTGCTGCCGACGCAGCAATTATCCGAAACGCACTTAAAACAGTATAAGTCCGATCGTCCGTCGAGTGTCCCTAGGACTCCTCGAAAGATCCATGTTGTGTTTCATAGCCATACATCAGGATAGTATCCGCGATGGGATAGCATCAACAAATATTACATTTTTACATACATATAAAAGGTATGAGTTATTACAGAATATAGATTGAAGCAAACTTAACAATGCAGTGTTAGACGAAGTTCTAAGACTTAAAACATAAACAGTTTAAGAGGAGATGAGCATTTAAAAACTTCTTCTTAAGGGTATTGTGAGACTCATAACAATACCCTAGGGCTTCGGGACTTCCTCCTCTGTAGACTCCTGCGGTGCTTCTGAAAGATAGCCACAAGGGATAACCCTGAGTACGGGGTACTCAGCAAGTCTTACCCGACTAACCAATATAATAGCTTTCTTTGGAAGTATATGCTAGCTTTTGGTGTATTTGGCTAATACAACTTTTGCCGAAAAGCTTACTACAAGTGATGCCTTAGTTTTATCTTTTATTTGGGTTAAATTATTACCTAACCATTCTAGATGATGAGAAAAGAGTAAATACAACAATAAGGTATTTAAGCCATACATTACTCATTTATCAGAAAGGTATATCATTCATGAATTTACACTACGATGCTCAACAGTGATCAAGTGCATTCATAATCGAGAATTGCGGCGATCCGGATCAATTTACATCCTACAGGAGAGTACCCCGATCACCAGTTTTATACGACTGTCCAGGTCGTACATAACGACCTTTCGATTAGCAAAATCAATGATTGGGAATAAGACTACCCGGACCCAGGGACGCACCCTCACATGGGACCCCACGTCTGGCCCGATCACCATGTGAGTTTCAGGCTACGCCCCTGTCAATCTCCAGCACGTCAAGCGCGGGTACGAAGTATTCCTGATCAGAGAGTTTACTAACCTACTGGGCTTTACTGGTCCCATACCCAGTAAGTGATCAGATGCTTATCACTTGATCAAAGGTTAAGACAACGAATCGGGCCTTAGCCAAATTAATCTAGCAGACAGAACTACATCTCTAGCTTCTGTCTGCTTCTCAATTTTCAAGTCATCTTCTCATAAATAACATGTATGACTTAAAAGTTTTCCTTAAGGTTGGTAAACCAAGTATGTAAGCAACTAAGCAATTCTAGACTTAGGTTATCTACTAAAGGTTTGAACAAGTGGCAAAGATGTCCTTAAAACAAGGCATGATCATACACAAGAATAGGTTTCAAGCAACTCCTAGACTTAGTGCATACATATAGCAAATAACCGATAATTGGACACATGAAATAATAACTCCAAAATAGATAGGTATAAATGCACCGGGGCTTGCCTTGTTCGCTTAAAAAGTTAGTATTGTCCGACGGGTTGGCCTCGCAGGGGACCAATTCAAAGACTTCTTCGAACCCCGAAGATCCTTCTGAAAATTCCAAATAATCTCCTTCTGGTGCTTCGGGATCTATAGCACAACACATGCAGGGGTTAGGAATGCAAATTTTTGAATAAAAGACTATACAACTTTCCTTCATGATAAAGTTTCAAGCCAACAAGGACTATACAATTTATCATGATAAAGTTGCAAGCCAACACACAAAAACCCCAAAAGATTAGCCAACAATTTTATTTTCTTACCTAACCTTACTTAAGGCCTTTCTTTTATTTTTGGAAAAGGTTATAATTATTTTCTAACTTAAAACCTAAATTCCTATGAGTTGAGAATAATTTGTATTTATGAAAATGTTATTTCATATTTTATGCATTTTATAAAGATTAAGTATTTATTTAATTACCTTAAAAGAAAGGCATTAAATAAATACCCAAATTTTTATTATTTTTCTAGGTTGTAAAAATTAAAATGCATAAAGGAAAATAAAACAAGCCTAACAAAATTGGTTTCACTAATTTTGGACACTTCTAGAAATTTTTGTGATTTAAATGGTGAAATTCGGATTTAAACTAATTATTCTATAAAGGAATCTAATTTTCCCGAAAAACACCCCCGGGTAACTTTTCTCACGCGGCCCAACCCTACCCTCTCTCACTTGCACTGGGCCCGTGAAGCGTCCCCACATAAGTAGAGACTAAATGTGATACAAATATCAGTCCCAGGAGGCTGATAACACATTTATTCGACAGATAATTCAGTTACCGTACAACTCCCGAGGGAGTGGGCGTGAAAGCCACGCAGCGATAAACAGTAAATAGATAACGGCGGCTAACCAAGCGACTGCCAAAAGACAGCACTCGGGACTACACGGCA